>NC_134141.1:121007500-125807500 GCF_033958435.1 Carettochelys insculpta
GAAGATTTTGGTGCAACAATTTCTTCATCAACATTACCTCTCAATTTGAAGGCTGCACATCAAAATATTGTGTATTTATGTTGAAATTCATCAGAGTTCACAGATGCAGTCAGCTAAATGGTACACAGAGCCACCAAGGTCTAATTCTGAGTCCACTACTGACTCTGTAGCTTTGAACAAGTACAAGAAAGCTAAGTTATCAGCACTGGATACCTTGTGAAGCACCTAAATCCATACTGTATACTGATTTTTTGGCAGATGAGGCTGATCAGTAATTCTGAGAGCCAGATCACTTTTAATTTTCCACCACCCACTTTACAAATGTTGGTGTTTGCCTTGCTACTTCATTGCAAAATGGAATAATACAGACATACATCACATGGTTGTCATGAGAGTTGAAAGTGTAAGTCTATGCATGTATGTCATTTGCATTATGAATACATGAACATCAAGTTAAACTGAAAAATTCAAAGCTGCTTTGAAAATATACCAGTGGTTGGAGACTTATAGATATCCTTGTGGTTTGGATTGCTCCTATAGAAGAACCTGAAAAAAATGTATGTAATATTTTAATGGAACCTCTTTCTGCAACAATCTTTAAGACAAATGCTTCCTTCGTGTAATTCCACTAATATCAATGGAGTTATACCAGGAACGAATAAGGTGCTACTCTTCTGCCAATTTATTTCAAAACTCAATGGAAAGAAACTAGTGTTTTCCAGCAATTTTCTTTCCTTTGTATTTTTTTTATTTAAGTACATGAATTTACTGATCAATAATGTAACTGAGTGAAGAAAGTAACAAAAATAAAAGTTATGGGTAGCTATATTTGATGCTTACACACTGCTCTCCAGAAAGATGTTAACCACTGGTTTGCTAGTCTGTGTTTCTGAGGGCCTGTCTTCACTACAGTCTGGATCGACAGGCAGCAATCGATCTAGCAAAGGTTGATTTATCACATCTAGTATAGAAACAATAAATCAACTGCTAAGCACTCTTCTGTCAACTTTGGGACTCCATCAAATCAAGAAGGCTAAGTGGAGTCAACTGGAAAGTGTCAGCTGCCAACTTACTGCTGTGAAGATACCACGGTAAGGAGACCTAATTGTGTCAGCTTCAGCTATGTTACTTACATAGCTGAAGGTGTGTGACTTAGATAGATGGCCTGCAGTAGCAGAGACTAGGCCTTGGCCTGATATGGTATCCACATATGACTGGTAATATATTTGGCCAGATGGAAACTAGGGAATAAACTTTATTTTAGATACACAAATCCAGATACGCAATTGTAAACATATCTAAAATTGATTTTTGCTGCCATCCCCACATGGGGATGTTGATACGAAAAACTTTCCCTTTGACTTCCCTCATTCCTCACAAATGCCAGGAGTACTGGGGTTGATGATGGTGCTGTGATAGTTTGATTTATTGCAGCCCCACTTGGCATGCTAAATGAGACCACCAGATCAACCACCAGTATGTTGATCTTCTGATAAGTGTAGATATATGTTTACTGATGTTGTAACAAGAATAGAAAACAGGGAAGTAGAGGTATCCAATGTATTTATGTATATATTTATTTTATCATTGGTTTCTGTGGGCAACACACACAGTAAATGCCACGAAAATATCAGTGGCAAGCCACTGCACTAGATGGCAAAAAGTGCACCACCATGTACACAGAAGCCTAACCCTTTCCCACTTGCACACAGCCAGAGAACTGGGAGGTGTTTTGATAATTTCAGAGGGTGGGTAGGTCTGTGTGTGTTAACTCCGCACGTCAGCCAAATAGCCATGCTTATTTAAGAGAATGTTCCTGACCTGACAGGACTGTACGGCCTGTCTAGAACAAGTGGGTCTTGCCACTCAACCTGGAAAGGCATGGAGTTAATGTGTGAAATTTCCACCCCAGTAACTGCAATTTCAAAAATTCTGTTGGCTTCTATAAAGCCAGGATTTTACTCAATACCCACCTCCCCTGGGCCTTTCTAACCCACTTATGTTCTTCAGCCCAGCCATCATCATTGTAATCCAAACACCATCTAGTGATATATTAAAGAATTGATCCAAAAACTACGGATGTCATGGGAAGGATTTCTACTGCCTTCAGTGGATGTTGCCCTGGGCAAACTGATTAACCTTTGGGACAATACATCGTATAGACATTTGGGTTAGCCCACCCTGAATTTTATAGTTTAAGTCCTTCTCTATGTTCAAATTTTCAGTTTGCCCCCTTTGAAACTCCATAGGAGCACTGTGTCCTCACTCTGTATGTAGGTTTGAGGGAATGTGGAGGGTGCATCAGGGCTGACGGTCCCAAGCTCCACCCCCTCTGCCCATGGCCCCACCCTTCTAGGAGTGGGGAGTAAGGCCCATCCCTCCCATTTCCCTCAGGCCTGAAATGGCTGTCAATCCCACTGTTCTGCTAGCATCACTATTGCTTTTGGGTGGAATTGAGCGTTGTGGGGTTTTTTTTAATCAAAATACTAATAGCAATGAAAGTCCTAAAGTGGAAGTCATACTGGTGTAAAAATTCTGTAAATTGGTACAGCTTATTTACCTTCTCAAATGGGAATGATAATATCAGTATGAGAAGTTTTACACCAATGGGACTGGATGCGCACTAATCACTATAATATTCTGGGCTAGTAAAGGAAATACATAGCTCTTTATATGTATAGACAAGCTCTATACCTGTTCTTTATGAGCCAAACGGCATAACCTTTGTGGAAATTCTTTCCTGTGTGTCAGTGGTTCCAAGGGACTGTTGGCTGTTTCAGGAAATAGAAGCTGTGTGTTTTGTTTCGCATTTTCCTGAGTGGGGGCTGGGGCTGGGGGAGGGGGAGGATCCAAAAAAAAAAAAAAGAGAAAAGTTAAAATACTTTGAGTTCAAGAAATGTGGCCTGTGCTCCAAATGCTACAGAGATGAAATCTGAGCTGAAGCCCATGGGGAATAATTTGTCGGTAACAGCATCTGGAAAGGAAGGGCGCAAACAGTTACAGAGTAACAAAGAGGAAGCCGTGCTAGTCTATACACTATCAAAACAAAAAGCAGTCAAGTAGCACTTTAAAGACTAGCAAAATGGTTTATTAGGTGAGCTTTCGTGGGACAGACCCACTTCTTCAGACCATAGCCAGACCAGAACAGACTCAATATTTAAGGCACAGAGAACCAAAAACAGTAAGCAAGGAGGACAAATCAGAAAAAGATAATCAAGGTGAGCAAATCAGAGAGTGGAGGGGTGGGGGGAAAGGTCAAGAATTAGATTGAGCCAAGTATTCAGACAAGCCCCTCTAGTGACTCAGAAAGTTCCCATCACGATTTAAACCGTGTGTTAATGTGCCGAATTTGAATATAAAAGCCAGCTCAGATGTTTCTCTTTCCAAAATGGTGCGATAATTCCTTTTCAGTAACACACATACCTTGAGGTCATTGACAGAATGCCCCATTCCATTAAAATGTTGACTAACTGGTTTGTGGATCTGGAGTGTTTTGATGTCTGTTTTGTGCCCATTGACCCTTTGTCTAAGGGAGTTAGAAATCAGTCCAATATACAAAGCATCTGGGCGTTGTTGGCACATGATGACATATATGAGGTTAGTAGAGGAGCATGAGAAAGTACCTGTGATTCTGTGAGTAATCCTGTTCTCTCCTACAGACAACCTCCCAACCTCATGAGGATCCTCACTAACAGCCACAGTCTATATCCCAGGAATACCAGTCCTGGAACCTTTCCCTGCAACAAAGCCTGCTGCCAGCTTTGTCCACATATCTTCTCTGGAAATACCATCACTGAACCTAACCAGGTTACTCACAGAATCATGGGCACTTTCTCATGCTCCTCTACTAACATCATATATGCCATCATGTGCCAACAACGCCCAGATGCTTTGTATATTGGACAGACTTCTAACTCCCTTAGACAAAGGGTCAATGGGCACAAAACAGACATCAAAACACTCCAGATCCACAAACCAGTTAGTCAACATTTTAATGGAATGGGGCATTCTGTCAATGACCTGAAGGTATGTATGTTACTGAAAAGGAATTATCGCACCGTTTTGGAAAGAGAAACATCTGAGCTGGCTTTTATATTCGAATTCGGCACATTAACACACGGTTTAAATCGTGATGGGAACTTTCTGAGTCACTATAGGGGCTTGTCTGAATACTTGGCTCAATCTAATTCTTGACTTTCCCCCCCACCCCTCCACTCTGTGATTTGCTCACCTTGATTATCTTTTTCTGATTTGTCCTCCTTGCTTACTGTTTTTGGTTCTCTGTGCCTTAAATATTGCGTCTGTTCTGGTCCGGCTATGGTCTGAAGAAGTGGGTCTGTCCCACGAAAGCTCACCTAATAAACCATTTTGCTAGTCTTTAAAGTGCTACTTGACTGCTTTTTGTTTTAACAGTTACAGAGTTTACTTTTTAGAACAAATGGTAGAGAAAGGGCTTTAAAAGTAACTTTAAAGACATAAGGTGGGGAGGAAGGGAAAGTGATAAAAGTACAGAATCAGGTCAGGGATTTGGAGAGGAGATTTAGCAATGTGTGTATAGCATTTTGGAGTTAGCGGAAAGAAAACCTGAGGGAAATGTAACAGTTAGAGGGGATGTGAGAGCATTCGTTGCAGATGCAGTTTAAAATTAGAAAAGGCACTGAGCAGAGCTAGTGGGGAGTCTTTTTGTCTCAAAATGCCATTTGGTCAAAACTGTAACATCTTCTAGGAAAGGGTCAATTTTCACAAATTCCCCATTTAAAAAAGAAAAAGTCTAGATGTTCCATGATGACATTTTCTAAATTGAAAGGTGCATATTAGTTCAGGGATGATTTTTTGTTTGGTTTGTTGGTTTGTTGCTGTTTTTTTTTCCTCCAATATAAGGCAACTGATTTTAAAAACAAACCAGAGAAAGTTGAAATAAATTCTCCTGATCCCATCTTTTTTCGTTGCAATTTTGATTCACAAACATTTCCAATTTCCATGTTTCATCACAATTTGAGACAGAAATCTTTTCAAAGTGTCAACAACATTCTTGGGATGAGTAAAATATTTTCCTGGCTGTTCTAGTAATGAGTACCTACAGTTCCCAGACCTATTGATGCAGTGGAGAAATGAATATCCCCAATTTCCTCTGACTTCAGTGGGGTTGAAGTTGTTGAGCTGTTTTCAGCCAGCAGATCAACTGGCCATATAGTCCAAACAGTTCAGCAACCATTGGTGCATATGGATAGTTGTGCTGGATAGAACATTTGCTGGATGCTGAACACTTTTGAAAATCTGGCCTTAGTGTATAAAGGAGTTGGACTCTTGAAAATATGGGGCCCAAGTGCTGAGTGCCCTGCAGTGGAGTTGTGCCCTGTGAGGATCTGAGCACCTTCACCTTTGGGAGTTCAGCTGGGGTCTGATCTTGTGGAGGTCTGAGCACACTCAGTGCTGGGTTATGTTAATGGGAGGACAGGGTGCTGAACACCATGCTGGAAGTGCTCAGTAACTTGCAAGATCAGATTATTTAGCACTCAGTAGTGTTTGAGGATATTGAAGGTCTATTTATAAGTTACACCAAGAGTTCCACAGTGGTATTGTCTATGGAGCACAGAAGTACTCATTGTGAGCAAAGAAGTAATAAAGTGGGCCTTAGGGCCTTGAAGGGCACTTCAGTGGGCAACTTAGTTTTCAGAAGTGTTGAGTGCTCGCAATTCCTTTGGGGTGGGCTTCTCAAAGGCTATCATATCTCACTGAAGCTAAACTCTGAGGAAACTCCAGTCATTGGCTTCAACATGTGACTATGGATTTGGGTGCCTAACTTTTGACATGTTGGGTGGCACTTTCCAAAAGGTACAAGGGAGTCAGGAGCACAGATCTCACTAAGTGTAGATAGGACTTGTGTCCTCACTCCCTTGAACATTTGTAATGATTCTACTCATTGGGCTTAATATTTCTTCCTATGTTTCCCTGTGTGTTAAATGGGGTTCCTCATTCTTAGCAACCCAACTCTCTGGCTTGTTATGGAAATGAATCTATCAATACTCAAATGGAATGCTGAAAATGTAAAGTGCTACAAAACATCAATGCTTCTTGTATTCTCAAAAGGCAAGGTAGGTGAAATGAATATCTCTGTGCCGCTTCAAAGCTTGTACCTTCTACCAACAGAAGTTGGTGCAATAAAAAATATTACTTCAGTCATCTTGTTTCTTTCATATACTGGGATTGATACACCTAAAACAAGACTTCAATAGTTATATTCTTTGTATTTGGATTATTTTTTACATATATTTCAATTTCTGTCTTACAGTGCAGAGGGAAATATCCAGAGCATTATATAAACATGATGAAGCTGAAAAAGGTTCATGTCAGACTCAGTCTGAATTTTGTGCGAAGGTTCCAGCAATTTGTGCTGAAACCAAACCAAGTTTTCTCTCCATACTCCACAAATGAATGATACTCTGGCCCATAATTTGGGAGAAATAAAGCACTGTATTTTTAAGGTAACATTTTGAGGCTGGTTGAGCACTCATTTTCAGGCTTGCACAAAGTTGTTAAGCACAGGTGTTTCTATAATTGTGATAAATAGGCAAAATTCACCATGCTCAACGGCCTTAAAAAATCACACGTTCCTGGATGACCGGGCAGTCGCGTGATGCTACAAATCACGCACCAGCTGCCAAAACTTTGAAATGCTTAGTTATTTGCTAGAAATAGGCACAAGTCCCCAGCTATGGACTCAGATTTGGATTCAAAGTCCCTTGATGTTCAGGGAGGCATTTACACCTTGAGGTAGAGATTCCTTGGTTAAAGAGGAGACCATTTGTGAAATTCAAGGCTTCATCTGTATTTGGATTTTGAACAGCATTAAGATATGCTTGTGTTTCTTACTATAACAAAAACTCCTTTTGTTAGAAAAGTCAACAGATATTACCCAAAGACACAGAGAACAAATCTGTGGAGGAAAAGGTGCCATCCTTGCACAGCCATGCTTGTGAAGTATAAGCCAAGGGATCGATTCATCTTCCATAACATTTACACCATCATAACTTGACTTCCCAATAGTATTACAATTGATTGATGTAGGTCTGAAGGGAAAATCAGACCCACCATTTCTAAGCTGAAAGCATGAGATACCAATCCCTCACCAGATTGTCTACTAATGGACATTCCCCTCCTGCGGTGTCCTTCGCTAACAAGCAGCAAGTCAGAAACCAGCAGACAAATGAAAAATAAAGCAGCACAGGCATTTTTAGAGAATCATCTGTCAACTCTTCCTGGGTTTCTTCCTGTTCTAGCCCAATGGACTGGGTTAAGAGAGTTGATTAGGTAGAGAGAATAGGCTGCAGACAACTCCACTGCTAGAGGAAGGTGCTGAGCTGGAGACCAATGAGCTAATTCCTTCATCATCCAGTAGGAGGTGCTGTGGTGGTGAGTTGGCCCTGTTACATACATATGCAAAAAGATTGTGCTGAACCCCAGTGTGAAAATTCAGTGACTTCCCGCTCAGCCCTCATAATTTTGCATTACTACAAGCAAACTGATCTGGGACAACAGTAGATTTGCAGCAACAAAATTGTCTTGAAATAGTGAAGGCTGCTGGACCTGATGGGTAGACAAGGGTAACACTCCTTTTTTTTTTTTTTCATTTTTCCTCTGATGGGGGGCACATGACAACCTGCTGAAAGGTGGCAAAACACCACTGATTATAGTGGAGCTCATTTGCTTACATCAGAGCTGAATTCTGTGTCAAAAAGTTCAGAACCTCGTATGAGCATATAAACTTATCAGGACTAAATTTTGTCTTTGTAGATGATTTCTGATTCTGCCTTATGCTGATATCCATGGGAACTGTACATCAGTGAATCACAGTGCTCTGTTTGGCCCTTTCAGCTTCAGTAATTCAGTGCAAAGCTAAAGGACCAAGTTTCTGTCTCCAGAGTTTTAGGATTTTCCAGCATTTAATAAACCCTTGAAATTAATTACAATATTTATTTATATATAGTCTAATTCATTTCAAAGGTTTATTAAATGCTGGAAAATCCTAAAACCCTTGAGACAGAAACTTGGTCCTTTAGCTTTGCACTGAATTACTGAAGCTAAAAGGGCCAATCAGAGCACTGTGATTCACTGGTGTGTGTATATATATATATATATATATATATATATATATATATATATATATAAAACTAGCAAGCACATCAAACCTATTAGTATCTAACAGGAGAACAGCTGCCTATCAAAGCTCAGCTTCCCAACCTGACCATAATCAAATGAACAAGACAGCATAGTGCCTGCAGGGCACGAGCTCTGAGGAGTAGAGAAGCGTCTGCAGAGGCTGGAGCTGAAAAGCTGCCATTTTGTGAAGGATGTCGATCAATCCTCGGCTGTTCTCCAATGCTGGCAGAGGAAGACGACTTTACTTAATTCTTTGCCGAGGTGCTACTTTGTCCAAAAGAAAAATGCAGCTAAGGTATACAGTTTCTGAAGTATTGTTAGGTGGGGAGAACTCCAAAAGGGGTGAACAAAACTGAGATATATGTGGCTCTTGCGAACCTTCATTTGAGGGAGATCTTGCTTAGGAGAAGCAAAATCCAGGCTACGTCTACATGTGCCCCAAACTTTGAATTGGCCACGCAAATGGCCAATTTGAAGTTTACTAATGAAGCGCTGAAATGCATATTCAGTGCTTTATTAGCATGCGGGCTGCCATGGCACTTCTAAATTGATGCGCCTTGCCGCCGCGCGGCTCATCCAGACGGGGCTCCTTTTCGAAAGGACCCCACCTACTTCGAAGTCACCTTATTCCCAAGAGCTCATGGGAATAAGGGGACTTCGACGTAGGCGGCATCCTTTTGAAAAGGAGCCCCATATGGACGTGCTGTGCAGCCGCAAGGCGCGTCAATTTTGAAGCGCCGCGGCAGCCCGCATGCTAATGAAGCACTGAATATGCATTTCAGTGCTTCATTAGTAAACTTCGAAATGGCCATTTGCGTGGCCAATTCGAAGTTTGGGGCACGTGTAGACACGGCCCCAGAGTTTCAAGTCTATCACTGGAGGTTTTTAAAGGGGCTGGATAGCCAACTGCATTGGGTGCAGGGGAGCTGACAGACTTGCCAGGCCTGTCCACACAGTGTGGGGTGGCTCTACACCACCAGCAGGGACAGAGACTGAGGACCACCTGGCCCATACCATATGGGACTCCAGCAACAATTTAAAGGGCCTGGGGCAACTGCCTCCTTTGCCTCCCCATGCCTGTCAGCAGGACTGGTTGGATATTTTAGTCAAAAAACAGCCTATGCCATGGCAGGGTCTTGATGACCCTTGCAGTCACTTCTAATGTTACTGTTACTCTGTTACTAACGCTAAGACTGCAGGATCTATTGTAGTTTTGCCAAGCTTCCTTGACTGGGGGACCCCAAATTCTATGAGTGCAGAAAAAATGAAACAGGTTTGCCTTGTCTTCCTCTCACTGCTTTGCAAGTTCAGTTGGGCCACAACTTGGACAGAAATAACTTATTCTTTGTGAAAACTCTACCCCAATGGTTAGTGATTCAGGAGTCAATATCTTGGTTGCCACTTGTCCATTTTTTAAAACCTCCAACATGATTCCTTCACAGTATGGTTTATAATGATGTATGCAACCCCCCTGAAGGGTAACATGGATTCACCAGGGGCAAGCCCTGCCTCACCAATCTGATTAGCTTCTATGACAATGTAACAAGCTCTGTGGACATGAGGAAGTCAGTGGATGTGATATACCTTGACTTCAGCAAGGCTTTTGATACGGTCTCCCACTACATTCTTGTCCATAAGTTAAGGAAATATGGATTGGATCCTTGGACTATAAGATGGATAGACAGCTGGGTTGATGGTCGGGCCCAACTGGTAGTGGTCAATGGCTCAATATCTGGATGGCGGTCTGTTTCAAGCGGAGTGCCACAAGGCTCGGTTCTGGGGCCGGTGTTATTCAACATCTTTATTAATGACCTCGATGAGGGACTGGGTTGCACCCTCAGCAAGTTTGCGGATGACACAAAACTAGGGGGAGAGGTAGATATGTTGGAGGGTAGAGATGCGGTTCAATAAGGAGAAGTGTAGAGTCCTGCACCTGGGGCGGAAGAATCCCAAACATTGTTACTGGCTGGGGACCAACTGGCTCACCAGCAGTACGATGGAAAAGGACCTAAGGGTTATGGCGGATGAAAGGCTGGATATGAGTAAACAGTGTGCCCTTGTAGCCAAGAAGGCTAACGGCATACTGGGGTGCATTAGGAGGAGCCTTTCGAGCAGATCTAGAGAAGTAGTTATTCCTCTTTATTTGGCACTGGTGAGGCCACATCTGGAATATTGTGTCTAGTTTTGGGCTCCCCAGTATAAAAAGGATGTGGATTTGCTAGAGCAGGTTCAGCGAAGGGCAACAAGAATGATTAAGGGTCTGGAGCACAAGACCTATGAGGATAGGCTGAGGGATTTGGGCTTGTTTAGTTTACAGAAGAGAAGACTTAGAGGTGGTTTAATAGCAGTGTTCAACTTCCTGAAGGGGAGCTCTAAAAAGGAGGGTGAGAAACTGTTCTCAGTGGTGTCAGATGGCAGAACAAGGAGTAATGGTCAGAAGTTGAAGAGGGAAAGGTATAGGTTAGATATTAGGAAAAACTTGTTCACCAGGTGGGTGGTGAAGCATTGGAATGCGTTGCCTAGAGAGGTGGTGGATTCTCCATCCCTTGAGGTTTTCAAGTCCCGGCTGGACAAGGTCCTGGCTGGGATGACTTAGTAGGGGTTGATCCTGCTTGAAGCAGGGGGCTGGACTAGATGACCTCCTGACTTCCCTTCCAGCCCTATGATTCTGTGATTCTGTGTGATTCTGTAATATCAGTTTAATGGCAACCTGTAGGTCCAATCGACCCTGAATCACCGCCTGTAGAGAAGTGAGACTTAGAGGGAGGAGTTTAAAAGCAGAGAATACTGCACATCTGAGAACAGATTAGAGAGGAAAGCACATTTCCAGGCCTCAGTTTCCAGAGGAGGGTTGCTGAATGCAGGAGTGTTTTGAATGTCTGCTATCTGATGGCTTCCTCCATGAAGGAAGGGTAGACCTGATATGGAACTGCTTTATGGCATTATTACTATTGTGACAGGGTCAGGCCAGAGGGCTAGCTTACAGAGGCAAGAGAGAGAGCTCTGAAAAGCAGAAATGGCCCTAACTAATCAAGTGTTACCACAAGGAGAGTGAGAGAAGTGGGGAAGAGGCTGCTATAAAACAACTAGGGCCAGATGGTCCCACCTGAGGCTGCCTCGGGCCTTAAAAAAAGTCTATCCCTCAGCAGGGAGTTGCTGGGGTGGGAGGGGGGCAGGGAAAAGAGTGGAAAAGTAGGCTGGAGAGAGGTGAGGAGGTTAGAGCAGATGAGGAGGGAGTCAGAGAGTAGCCAAGGAGGATACCAACAGTACCAAAGACAGCAGGGGAGGTGAGGAGATCCTGCAGGTAATTTTAGGTCTCCCTGCGCCTGATAGCCTCACAGCTCAGCCAGTGGCTGGGAAGAACTGATTACTCAGCCCAATCAGACCAGGTGACTCCTACTTGCTGCCCTTCGACACAAGGGACTGAAGCTCAAACTCCAGCAAGGGCAAGCTGGCCCCATACCACAGGACTGCAGACAGAAGAGAGATCTGCAGCCCAGGAGCAGTACTGATCCTGCCAACTATGCAGACTGCCCTGTGAACTCAATTGTGACCATGATTTACTGGGGGTGTCTGAGGAAAATCAGTTTGACCATATCTGTGTGACAGTTAATTTGTTTCAGTGTCTTCTCTTTTGCTGACAGCTGTGGAAGGGACAATCTGTCTGGGTGTACTGGGAATTCTGAGTCTCCCATGACTGCAGCTGTGTTGTACAGATTCTGGGAGGGGGCAAAGGCCTCATCTTGAACAACAGGGTTGTTCTGGAAAGGAAACAGTGACTGTCTTCCTTCCCAGGAGAAATTTTTTCATGCAGTATTTCATTCCAGGGGATCACCCAAAAGGTGAGACACTTTTCTGGACTATGCAACACCTAGAGCAAAATCCTGACCCTGCTGAAGTCAAGAGAAGGTTTGCTTTTGACTTCAGTGGATTAAGGATTTCACTCCTAACATTGTAAAATGGAGCCTAAATACCACAGAAAAAATCCTTTCTGCTCAATTATTTTCCTGCTGGCCTAGGTTTATTTTGCAGGCGCAAATAATTAGATAATATTTCAAACAGCCTTTATGGTGAACAGTAAATTAAAATACATTTAATCTTTTATTTGTAACTTAAAGGGATTATTATTGGGCATGGTTTTTTTCCTGATGTAAATCAGTGTGTAGAAGTCAATGGTGCTTTGCTGACGTACACTAGATGGAGATCTGATGGCTAATTTTTAACCTGACAGTCTCTGCATTAGTATATCTATTTGCATGCTCCAGAAGTACAACGTGTTTCTTCTGGACGCCCCCCCCCTCCCCCGCCCCCGACTCATGCATCTGATGAATCAGGTTTTTGCCCATGAAAGCCTATGCTCCAAAATATCTATAAGGTGCCACAGGACTTCTTGTTGGTTTTGAACATGTTTTCTGACAGATAACCTGGGTCAGATTCTTCTCTCAACTCCCCCAGTGAAATTCTTTTGACCTCAGTGTCTACGGCTACACTACAGCAATCTTTTGAAAGAAGCCCTTATGGAAGATATTTTTGGAAAGAACTCCTTTGGAAAGATCATGTCCACACACAAAAAAGCGGCTTAAAAGACTGATCTGCTCTTTCGAAAGAGAGCATCCACACAGCCTCTGCTCTTTAGAAAGAATAGTCCAGGGATCGAAAAATAAGGCCCCATGAGGACTGCTCTTTCTGAAGAAAAGGGCCTGTGGAGCGTCTACACACATTCTTTCGAAGGAAACTTTTGAAAGGGGGTGATCTTCCTGAAACAGGGAAGGAAGAGCGGTTTCAAAAGGACTAGTGCATTCTTTCAATTTTCTTTTTGAAGAGCACTTTTTGTGCATAGACATTCCATGGGATCTTTCAAAAGAGCCCCTTTCTTTCAAAAAATCTTTTGAAAGAACTTGCTAGTGTAGACACAGCCAATGACTGTGCACTGGTTTATCAAGAACAGAATCTGACCTATGGAGTCTGGAGCTACAAGGTACTGAGAGCCTCTTGCAAGCCACTGTCTTCAATCACCACTGTAGGCATACTTTATGAGTTCAAGCTCATCATGTGCTGACAGTCAGGGAGGACACACGGGTTTAGCTGCATCCTTGGAGGACATCAAGCCAGAGTAGACAGGAGGGTGGGATTGTACCTTTTAGTGCAAATTGCACTGCAGTGTTTCAAGGTTTCCAGCTGAGCCAAGAAAGGGGAATGTGAGCACAGAGTTGGAAAGTGCGATCTCCAAGAGAGTACAGTTACAAACATCTGCCACTGTCTCAGAGAAAGAAATGACTCAAACGTGTTTCCCAAGTATCTTCTCAGAAAAGCTGATTGTGTGCTGTGCCATAGACTAATAGGGAAAAGGCAAGAAGGGTGATGCACTTTAAAACATAGAACTAGAGCCCTGAGCTTCATTGAACTGTGACCTCATAGCCCATTAAGGACCATATAATTACTCTTAATAAGGTTCACCGGGTGTTCAGAAATACAGAATCTAGCCAGTGAGAAAGTATTTCTTTTGAATTAGCCTACATCTACGTTACCGCAGAAGATTGACAACTCAGGTTTGATTTTCTCATGCCAGGGTTCCATTTCACTGTTGATCCCGGAACTCTTTGCAAGCTGCAAGGATTCAGGAAGGTCGACAGTAGGAGTGCTTCCATCGACCTTCTGCCATGAAGACAGTCACCAAAGGTGACTGCTGAAAAGTTGATTTTAGGTATGCAAAACTGGTGTACCTAAAATTGCATCTCAGCTGTTGACTTTCTTCATGAGTATAGATGAACTCTCAGATGTGCCAAATTGTAGGGAGGTTAGAAAGATAACCTATAGACAGGCACAGATTTGAGTCCTCTTTGCGAAAGGGAGGGAAAAAAAGCTCCTGTCCCCGTTTCTGTAACTATCTGGAAATAAACAAATATTCCAGATCCTTGTGGCAAGATAATTCTTGTCTTGTTTGTAGGATGGTTGGGGGGATAATTGAGAAAACAAGCAGTATCCCAGAAATTGCATTTTGTAGATGGGATATGCTCTAGTAGCTTGTGCTAAATTTAGAACCCATGATTTTCATGAGCTTTATAGGCAGTAAAACAAGGTGTCTTGTTCTTAGTACCACTAACACTTTTTGTTATTTGAACTAAGATAAGTGTAATTAGATTCCTCTGCTGCAGCCCCTGATTAGTGATGGGCATTCAGCTAATTTATAGTGAAATAGCTGCATTTTTAATGTAGGCTCGAAGGCCACTTTTTTGACTACACTTTTAAGAAGGAGAGTTTTTACTATATTTCTAAGTAACAATGCAGGTTTTTCACACAACAGAGTGGTAAAATTGTGGCTTGTGAGCTGCATGTGGCAATTTTACAGTTAAAGTGCAGCTTGCAGAGTTTACTGGCCCCAGTGGCCTCCCATTCACTACCTATCTACCAGACGTCCAGGGAGCTCAGAACATGCGCCTTATAATGAGTGGGGAGGCAGGGTTGGGGTATCTGCTCAGTGGAGAGAGGGGTTTTGAGGTTTCAGCCCCATGGGACATTCCTGCCAGGGCTAAGGGATTCTGCAGGAGCAGGCATGAAGCCCCAAGATCCAGCAGGTACCTCCCAGAGGGAGAAGTCCCAAGCTCCAACAGGCACATGCCCACTCTAGAGCTTCTGAATCTTGCTGGATCCTGTTACACTTCCTACCTTCTGAAAGAGCAAGGATGGGCCATTGCTTTGGGTACTTGCTGGGACTTGAGACAACTGGATTCAGTTCCCTGATCTTCTCCTGACTTACTGTTTGATCTTGGTTAAGTCACTTAACCACTCTGTGTATTAGCTCCCCATCTGTAAAATGGGGATCATAGCATTTACCTGTGTCCCAGGGTGTCTGAACATAAAGACATTTAAGAATAGGAGGGCTTGGATACTATGGTAATAGGGGTCAGAGAAATACAGTAGATAGCTGTGATGGGGTGTCCACCCTAGGGAGGCAACAAAAAGTTTAAAGGGAAGCCCGTTATTCTGCCAGGCTGCGCCTGGTGGGCCAGCTAGGTTTAATGAATGATGGCGGCAGGCTGCATCGTGACTATAAAGACAGGACACACAGGGGACAAGGGGGCTGCAGGGAGAGAGGGAAGGAATCCTCCAGTTCCTCTCTTAGCACCAGAGAGGCGGGAAGGAGCAGCAGAAGCTGGCAGAGAGGAGTTGTGATGTAGCTATCAAGCTGGGATACTCTGCTGCATAGAAGACTTACGTGGGGTCTTTACCAGGGGCGACTGGTGCCCTTGGGGGGAGGGCTGCAGAGATGGCCACCCAGAAGGGTAAGGAGCAGGCACATGGAGACATCCCCAGTTATCAATTAAATATTGGCAGGGTCAAGGGAAGTGGTGCACCTCCTGCATGGTACCATGAATCCCCAATGGTTCTAATCGAGTTGAGGAAAAATAACAGCTGGAGAAATTGAACCCAAGAGCTGGAAGGTGATCTTGGAATAACTCTGGAGCAGCAGGACTCTGCTGGTAGAGGAAAACCCAAGAATCAGTTCTCAGGAGCCCTGAGATGAGGATTGTGGTGAGTCAGGATTACAGCCAAGAGCAGGAGACAAACCTCCAAGGAGAGGCACTCGGATTTCTTTCTCACTAGAAGATCCTGGGGAGATGGCCTTCGAAAAGGCTGTGGCAAGAAAAGTTCCAGAGAGATCCCTGAGCGGGGGACAGGATGACGGAAAACCTTGACTGAGTAAGCAAACTGACTATGAACTGAGGGACAAAATCCAGTCATAGGTATTGGCAGCAGTGTTCCCTGTAAGATGAGTGCTTGGGCGGCCATCCAGGAGATTCAGGTGCCTCCCAGCTGACTAGCAGACTGACCAAAGCTAGCAGCATGTGTTCTGCTGGTGATTCACAGCTGCATACACCTTGGTGTGCATAACAAAATTTATTCTGCCCATGCCTGGAAAAACATTAGAGAGAGCAGCGATCAGGACTGTGGTTTGTTGGACTTTGTGTTATCCCAGAAGGAGACTAAGTTTCCGGAAGAATAGCCGGTAAGTTGGGGTCTGGCTGCAAAGGCCTGAAGGGTCACATCTACGTTAGAAGGCAAGGCCCTCGTCCATGGCACAGAGTAACCTGCCGTGTACGAGGAACTCTGGCTTCTCTTTGTGTATCATTGTTTTGCAAAATAAACAGTATACGCATCTGTAGTTATAACACAAAGAACAACAAGAACTTGTTTTACCTTTTCTGCTGTTATTAGGCTGATGGCTCAGCCTTTTACCACCATCACCCTTGGTATTAGCCTGTATGCAATTTGTTCTCAAAATCACTGTTGATAGACTGTATCGTGTGAGATTTTTCACAAACATGGAACATTATGTTGCTAACCTGTTTGATCTCTGCGCTGAATTTCCTCAAGGGATGGGTTCAGTTTTGGGTGGAAAACTCAGCAGTTTGGCTGAGAAACTGGCAGTCTGGGGAAACACTTGCATGTTAGATCGGTTGTTTTATGTGTCTCTGAAAGCAGTTCTCAGAGAGATACTTTAGGTATCAATTCACCTGAGCTTGAACTAAGAGAAGTGGTCAACCAGTGATTGACTACTAACAAATAATTAAACAAACCCAGCAATCTTTGTTTACATAGACCCATAAAGTCACTGAATCCTAACTCCTACTACCCACTGGAGTGTTGGAGGTACTTGTTGAACTTCTCTAAACTAGTACCTTCAGGATCTGACGTACCAAACCAGAGAATTTGCCAGACAACCAGAGGTCTACACTGTCTCGCATCATTACCAACACTTCACTTCTTGCTGTGCTCTTAGAAGACATTTTGGGGTAAATTAAAGCTAAACAACAGCACAGAACACTGACAGCCAGGACTGTGGGTTGAAAGCAAGCTTCACAGGTCCATGGGAAACTTGGCCACTCCCATGAGAAGGGAACATTCAGCAAACTAAAATCATGCCAGGCCATGGGTGTTGCTGAGCCTGAGACTGCCGGACTAGAGAGGTTCTACCTATAGCGCGGACAGAAAGTGATAGTAATTAAAACAACAGACAACACTTATATCTGCAGCAGGGAAGAGGGGTGGGGGAAAAGGGAGCAACTGTGTAGGGGGCTGACATTTTAAAGGGGCCTAGTAGCAGGAGCCAAAGCTCCAGCCCTTTTTAAAATGCTTCAGAAGCATCATTTCTTGTGGCTTCTGAGGGCTATGAGGGGGGGCAGCACCATGCTCCAGGTGGTGATAAGGACTGACTGCCCTTGGCCCCAACCCTTCTACTGAGGTTCTGCGCCATCTAGGGGTGCAGAGCCAACCCCCTGGCACGCCTTGCTCCCAGGCCAATGGAGGCTGTCGGCCCCTCTGAACTCAAGTTCTTGGGAAAAGGTAGCTCTCTAGCCTGCAGGCTAACTAAATACAATCTGCACTGCTAAAATTTCACTACACTGTCTCTAAGTGTTGGCCTGCAGCATGCAATCCTGGAATGGCCTGCCAATATCTCTACACAGAAGCCCACTGCCTGTCTCCTTATACATCTATGACCATTTCAGGTCAGGAGGTCCATGGGCACTGCTCATTACTGCCTGTGTTTTCCTCCAGTCAGGGATCTTATTTCAAAATGCTTCTCAATTCCCAGCAGTTGTTTCAAACGATGTACAAATGCTGTGTTGATTGGCAGTTTCCCTTCTTTCCTTTCAGGCTGTGTTTAATTCCGCTCTCTTTGCCATTTACATTAAAATTGTGGAAAGTGTTTTCTCCAAGGAATGAAAGGTCAAATCCTGCCCTTGGCTCCACAGGTGCTGCCCTCCCATTGACCTCAATGGAATTGGAAACATCTCTCTAAGGGCATAATTTGGCCTTACACATTTAGCTTCAGGGGCTTCACAGACTAATGATGTCCTTCAAATGATGGGTACTCACTTGCCACATTGTCTTAGCACACATTCTCTGTTGGGTTATCACTCAGGGAAAGAGTGACATTATGATCTGAACAGAGGAAACAGAAAGAAAAACACTAACAAGGGTGCTGTTTAGAACAACCTCAGCTCCATCAATCATCCTGTTGATTAGTCCCTTCCTGACCTAGAAGGACAATGGCTTTATTCAGTTGAGGAGCTGCTTTTATATTATGGTGCCACTATCTGCCAGTGAACCAGGAGTTAATGGAGGCTTCTTCTGTCTCAGATTCCTGGGGTCACAAAATAAACAAGGACCTTTACCCTCAACCCTGAAGAGATAAGGTCAGCTACAAGCTAGAAACATTGCAACATCATAGCTAAATTAAAAACAAAACAAAAATAAAAAAGACACTTAGCAAATGTAAATAACATTATTAGGGCGTAACAAAACTAGCAATTCTAATAGCTACAGGTTACCATTTGCCTTTTGTTCCTGGTGAGGTCTAACCCCTATGGGTCCATGCACTACTCTGTGGAGGATCTGTGATTTTTGGATTCGGACAGTGGTTCTTAGCATCTCTTCTGGGTCAGCGTCTTGCTGCTCCATTCTTCATTCCTCTGACTGGCTAAATTTGGCCTCCCACTGATTTGGTCTCTCCCTTGCAGGCTGCAGCTGTGAGATGCCACCTATACTGTTCCTTGGCTGAGACTCACCTATCTGTGACCACCAAGCCTTGTTGAGACCCTGGGCTATCTCTGGCCATTGCCTGGGTTCCTCAGAGATTTCTTACGCCAGTCCCCATTACGGCTGCTATTCACAAAACCATTCTTGCTCCCTTTCTTCAAGGTGAGAAGCTCTTCATATGGGTCAAATTCAGTTATTATCTACTTCAGACTGGATCTTCTTGACCTTTTTCTGCCCTCTCAGACTCAAAGAGATTCTACTTTATTCTCTCTCATTCCACGATAGCTCACAACTAATTAGTTCCCTCCCTCCACCTCTGCCTCCGAGAAAGAGTTAATTGTTGAAGGGGAGAGACTTGACTGCTTCGTAAGTCTCTTCTCAGTCCCAATTTTGCAGAAGCTCAGCTCCTTCTTGAAATGACCCTTTCAGAGTCCACTGGAGCATCTTTTATCTCACACTGACCCAAACACAGGTGGGGAAGAAGTTTGGCACAGTTAACGATGCCACCGCACACATGGAACTTTCACCAACTCTTCATTCACCTCATCCAACTGTCCTGGGCCAGATAGATCAGACACCTGGTGTTTCATCTGCCCCATCAGAAACATTGGCAATCTTAATCATAATCTAGGATCAATTGCTATAATAACCAGAATCTGCTTCTCTCCTTGCTTTTCCAAGGGGACAGTTATTCTGGGGGCCTCAGACCCTTGTATAGAAAGTTGAAACAGCATGACTGTTTTCCAGCTAAAGTGAGGAGGGACCTGGCAAGAATATCATCTCATTCCCATCCCTCTCAGCACAGCTCTATGAATTAGGGGAAGCAGTGCCCCACACCAGGTGGCTCTCTGATGAGTCAGTGGAAGGTAATTGTGAAGGTGCAGAGATACTGCCGCCTGGCACAGCAGAGGTTAAAGTAAGCCTGGAGGTTCAGCTAGCCCCGCCCCGCTGTTCCTGAAACCAATATGTTGCCTGGAGGTGGTAGAAAAGAAGGGAGCCTAGCTCATTCAAGGGATGACTGGAAAGGGATCAGGAGCCTTCCTACAGAGCCACGGAAGGTAAGTGAGCTTTCCTTTGCCAAAGGGAGCCTGCAGATAAACCCTAGATGTGGGATAACTAGTGTATCCATGCCCCTAACTAAAGGGACTTTAAGTAGGAAGTAGACCAGGGATTTTGGTTTTGAATCCCCTCCCAACTGGGAGGGAGACCCATCTCCCTGGGCTAGGGGTGAACCACACAGGGCCCTGGGCTAGGATCTGGTAGAGAGGGTAAAGTCCAGGTCCTCCTACAACCACTCTGACCAACAATGGAACCCACAGGTTGCCTAGCCACCACAGGCTCAATCACGGTAACCCCCATCCAGCATTGTCAGAAGACACCAGAAAAGAAAGAGAGAACATGTTCTACTGTCAGTCATACCTAAGACAGCAAAAGTAGTCAAGGTGGGTTTGACTATTAGGGGTGCAAGTTGTGTCAGAGTGTGAGATGATAAGGATAGGGGGGTCCCAAGAATGCTGTTCTTTATTGTGTGGAAGAAAGAGCTCCAAGATGCTTCTGAGAAATGGTAGAGCCCAGGATTTGTAAAAGTGGGTGGCTGTAGGAATATGTGCAGGGGAGGAATGTTCTTGCTGAGCCTCTGGCTGAGTCCGGGCAGAACTCAGCTACATTTCTTGAGCTCAGGCAAAAAAAAAAAAAAAAAGTCCTTGACATTTGGATAATTACCAAAACCAGTCTCCAGATTCCTTGAGGGCCCCTACTTTACCCTTGCAAAGTTGATGATGGCTTTATGTGTATGCCCTTCTACAGCCACACACTCCTTTAATTATATCCTTTCCAGTCCTGGCCAGGGGTTTATTCTGCACTTGTGTTGTTGATATTCACACAAAACATGAACTTTAGCTTGAGCTGGGTAAAACATGCCTGTAAATGATCTGCAAATATTTGTTTGAATCTTCAAGTGAATTCTCCATGACTAACTTGGCCTCCATTCTGTGTTTGTTTTTTCTGGTTATTCTAGTTAATGAGTTTACTGCTAGGATGCTAACAGGAACAGCTAATTTTAGATGACTATTAGAAGGTGTTAATGGAAGGTGTGTTTTACAAAAATGTCAGTATTTGCAAAGGAAACTTGATTTTAAGAAGTGGGGCTTGCTCATCCTATCAAAAACATATATTTGCAAGAAACAATGCATAGGGAACTGCCCAATGCTTGGCAGCAGTCAACAGTTATTTGCTGTTGCTTTCATATTGATGAGAAATTCTTTCATTTGCAGAGTCATGCCTACAGTAGGTCTCTACCTATCTGCAAATGAGGTGCAAAAATCCTGTTCCTTCCCACTTGTAGACATTGAAGATAGACAGGTAGACTGCGTTAGCATACAAACTCAGACCCACTAATGTGTGTCCCTGCTCAACATTAAACCTTCTTGGGGTTTCCCCACTACTTTCTATATTCTGTTGTCTAATCATGCCTAATTCCTGTGTGTAACTACTATTGCTGGCAAAGTATGTCAGACTCATTAATGGTCAGCAAATCACTTGAGAGACCTAATCCCATAGTGAATGCTGATGATGAGACTAGTCCATTCAGGGCTGCACAAATAAATAAATAAATAAATCTCCCAGAAGCTTATTCTCTGGCAATTGCAAGCTCAAGATTGAATGCAGGGTGCATGATCAGGAAACGGGATTGAGTGATCAGTCTGAATAACATCTGCAAGTTGCTTTAAAGGGTTGCTAGATTTTGAGAAGATTCATGTTTTGCACAGAGCTTGAGCCTTTCCTCTGGAAACTCAATATTTAATTAAGCCTCACTCATCCCCAGTGAATTGAGCATTATTATCCCTAGGGTGTTGCAGGGGAAACTGAGGCACAGAGTGCAATAGGTCACGTAATCACTTTGTCCTGTATCAGGGATGATGTGTAGTTGGCGTACCCTAGCAGAAGCCATAGTTAACGAACAGCAGCTCAGACTGCCAGCGTACTGCATGCTGCTCTGTGTGCTGTGCCAACATTGCTGGCTGACTGGTAAGAATGGACACAGTTGTGGGAAATAGCGGTTGCTGGGAAGGTGCCACAACAGCCCTAGGTTATGGGTATCCAAGCCCCAAGCCTCTCCTAGTCGTGGTTCTAGCCACCAACCACACTGCTGACCAGGGTCTCCACTGACAGCCGTAGGTCTCATCTAACTTCACACCCTGTTTGGCCCTGGGGTCCCAGTTGGCTGCTGGTCCTGTGCCTTGGGGCTCTGCCCTTGGGCTCCACAGATGGAGTCCCACCTGGCAGCTAGCCCCAGGGTCCCCCTGCCCAGCAGCCTAGTTTGTAAGGTCCCTGCTGCCAGCCCTAGCACTGGGAGATGGTGAGGCACATGAACAGGAGTAAGGAGGGGTGCAGCTCAGCACTTCCGCTCCAAAAACAGTTCCAGCACTGCTGAGGATGGGAACTGAGGATCCAACCACTCTTTACCTCTCCCTGCTCATTTATTAAGGAAGGGGAGCAACAGAAGCACAATTCCTCCTCTTGTCTGAAGCAGGCCCACGATGAGGGAAGACTTTATACATTTCTGAAAGGAGGTACAGGTGTACCTCTCCCTGTACATATGAAGCTTCTCGCTAGGTGAACCTCATTCTCACATCAGCCTGAGCAGTCACATGGGATCATGGAACAATTTTGCCCTAAATGCTTTGCTCAAGGTCCCAGAGCAAATCAGAGATTTAGCTACAGCTGGGGAAAAGAATCCAGGTGTCTTGTAACCCATGGCTCAGTACAGCCACTCCTGTGGCTCATCCACGGTGCTTTTGACCGTATTATAGTCCTCAGCTTCCAAGTGTGGCACTTCCATTGGAGCTCATGTTTTAAGCTTGGGCTGTCAATCGTGGTGCTAGCTCAGATGCCAGTTGTTACAATTGCAATTCTCAGTTCCCTCACTCTAACCACAGGATACTAGCCACCTTCCTTTGCAAGCAAACCACATACTGTGTGTTTCTGCTCTCTGTTGCTAATACCATTTCATTGCTGCCACCTCTTCCTTTCCTGCCCAGGTTGATCCATCTTAGGTTTTTGCAGCTTAAGATGTACTATGCATCTCAATGCTCTGCAAAGGTGGCAATAACAAGAGAATTCAAACTAAAAAAGATAACCATAGTAATGATTAAAACATTTCTTATTCTGATTCTTTTTTTCCACCTTGGATCTTTTGTTTGTCTAGTCTATATTTACAGACATACAGAAATGTATAAATCAACATGTCTGTGAATTTCACAGTATCTGGGTAAGGGGGGAAAGGTATGAGAACTTTGGAAAACTGATGGACTATAGCTTTTTCAAGTCATCCTTGTATAGTTGGTAGTATATTCTCAGAATTACTCTTTCTTTATTTTTCAGAGAAATCTTAAAAATCTTCTCAAATAGGCTAATGCCTTAGAAACTTCTTGTGGGGACGTGTGGATGTGATGTCTCCAACCCTTTTTGAACTTCAGGTTCTAAAGGAAGACTTCACAAATTCACAATCAGCCATAAAACAAGATTGCTCGAGCTTGGGGAAAGCTTAGGCAACATCTCATCAAACGTGAAGAGAATTGGAGCAGAAAGAGCGGGTTTTAAAACAAACTTAAACGTCTTTTCCGTTATCATTTTAATTTAGCTGCACAAATGCCAGAACTCGATAGGAGACCTTAACTGAACCGTATCAAAGGCATAGCCGAGTTAGTCTGTATCTTCAAAAACAACAAAACGTCCTGTGGAACCTTATAGACTAACAGATATTTTGGAGCATAAGCTTTTGTGGGAAAAGACCCGCTTCGTCAGATGAAGTGGGTCTTTGCCCACGGAAGCTTATGCTCCGTAATATCTGTTAGCCTATAAAGTGCTACAGGACTTCTTGTTGTTTTTAACTAAACTGGATTTCCTGCAGAAGACAAGTTAGAATTGAGATGAAAGAGCATCTGTTCCTTCTACATATTAAATATCCTCCCTCACCCTTCCCTCCCTGCCAAATATTAAATTCCTGACCTTGATCAATCCTAGGTCACGGTTTGCAGGGTTTGTGTGTCCCCATCAAAGTAGCTAGTAAAGTAGCTGGAAACAGAAATAAAGGTGGAATCCACTTGCTCTCTCTGGCTACGTCTACACGTGCAGCCAACATCGAAATAGTTTATTTCGATGTTGCGACATCGAAATAGGCTATTTCGATGAATAACGTCTACACGTCCTCCAGGGCCGGCAACGTCGATGTTCAACTTCGACGTTGCTCAGCCCAACATCGAAATAGGCGCAGCGAGGGAACGTCTACACGTCAAAGTAGCACACATCGAAATAGGGATGCCAGGCACAGCTGCAGACAGGGTCACAGGGTGGACTCAACAGCCAGCCGCTCCCTTAAAGGGCCCCTCCCAGACACAGCTGCACTAAACAACACAAGATCCACAGAGCTGACAACTGGTTGCAGACCCTGTGCCTGCAGCATAGATCCCCAGCTGCCGCAGAAGCAGCCAGAAGCCCTGGACTAAGGGCTGCTGCCCACGGTGACCATAGAGCCCCGCAGGGGCTGGAGAGAGAGCATCTCTCAACCCCCCAGCTGGTGGCCGCCATGGAGGACCCAGCAATTTCGACATTGCGGGACGCGGATCGTCTACACGGTCCCTACTTCGACGTTGAACGTCGAAGTAGGGCGCTATTCCTATCTCCTCATGAGGTTAGCGACTTCGACGTCTCGCCGCCTAACGTCGAAGTTAACTTCGAAATAGCGCCCGACGCATGTAGACGCGACGGGCGCTATTTCGAAGTTGGTGGCGCTACTTCGAAGTAGCGTGCATGTGTAGACGCAGCCTCTGACTCATTTCACTCTGTGCTACAGACAAATATGAAATGTTTGGCTCATCTCCTCACCAGTCTGATGGGCAAACAACATGGTTTCACACCTCTCCAAGTGACCTTATTTTGGATTTCTGATGGAACATTTTCTTTTCTCTGTCCTATAAATAACTCTTTCTTCCTCTCCTCCCCCACATTTTGTAGGTTTTCTTTTAAATATGTGAAGAACTTACTGAGATTTGACTGATTAGAAAAATACATGGGCTCCTTGTTTATCCCTTGTCCATTGACTTCACAGAGGGGAGGGAGTAATTTCAGAAAGTGAACAGCATGCATGTACCTGAGCATATAACATAAGGCACATGAAAGTTCTGGACAAGACCATACAGAAAAGGTCAGGTTGTGTTCACAGAGAACAAGTTAATTACAAATGAGGGCAGATGTGTTTAATGTCTCTACGTCTACACGAGCCCCAAACTTCGAAATGGCCACGCAAATGGCCATTTTGAAGTTTACTAATGAAGCGCTGAAATGCATATTCAGCGCTTTATTAGCATGTGGGCAGCCGCAGCACTCCGAAATTGACACGCCTCGCCGCCGCGCGTCTCGTCCCGACGGGGCTCCTTTTTGAAAGGACCCCGCCTACTTTGAAGTTCCCTTATTCGGACTTCGAAGTAGGCGGGGTCCTTTCGAAAAGGAGCCCCGTCGGGACGAGACGCGCGGCGGCGAGGTGCGTCAATTTCAAAGCGCCGCGGCTGCCCGCATGCTAATGAAGTGCTGAATATGCATTTCAGCGCTTCATTAGTAAACTTCGAAATGGCCATTTGCATGGCCATTTCGAAGTTTACTAATGAAGCGCTAAAATGCATATTCAGCGCTTCATTAGCATGCGGGCGGCAGCGGCACTTCGAAATTGACGCGCCTTGGTGCTGCGCGGCGCATCCAGACGGGGCTCCTGTTCGAAAGGACGCCACCTATTTCAAAGTCCCCTTATTCCCATGAGCTCATGGGAGGTGAGTAGAAAGGAGTGGTAGAAAGGAACAGGAGCTCATTGGGAATTCCCATGAGCTCATGGGAATAAGGGGACTTTGAAGTAGGTGGCGTCCTTTCGAACAGGAGCCCCGTCTGGATGCGCCGCGCAGCACCAAGGCGCGTCAATTTCGAAGCGCCGCTGCCGCCCGCATGCTAATGAAGCGCTGAATATGCATTTCAGCGCTTCATTAGTAAACTTCGAAATGGCCATTTCAAAGTTTGGGGCACGTGTAGACACGGGTAGATAGTGGTTCTACCAGAAGCCCTGTGTAAGCACTGGCTAGTGGTGCTCTCTGATTCCTTTCTACCACTCCTCACTGGAGGCTCAGCTATGCTGGCTATTGCAATGGCTCTGCTCACTCCCCATCTCCTATTTTGCTACAGCTGGCAAATGGCTGCAGGAGGGGAAGTAGGTGGCATTCAAGATCTGGGGAGCCCACAGCAGGGTGTAAAGGAAGGCTAATAATTTGTATATGGACACAAAGCAGGTTGGAATAAACTTCACTCATGTCTTGTCCTCTCTGTGTCTGCAGTTTAACATGAAGGCGCCTCTGGGTGGATACTGTTTTCTGTTAACTTCCGACCGGCCACCTCCATCTATGCAGACTGTGACTGGGCAACGTATCTAGTTCCCTGGCATGCAACAGGTATTCTCCCCCTGCATAGAATATACCTCCCCCATACATATGAATTGTCTGTGCCCTCTTCTTACTGCATAGGGTCCACCCATGGAGAAGCACCTACCAGGACTCACCACCACTTGGTGAATTTCACTCTAATGTGCAGTCATGGCCTTGGCCTTGGAAAATCGCAGGTGCAAAGTGAAGTGCAATGAAAGCACCCAGTGTGATTGAATGATCCTTTGGCCAGCTCAGTTCCTGGCTTGTGGTGCTGTAAACTCTTTCCTGCCACAACTGTCATGGCGAGGCATAGGGGTGCGATGGAGATGCTCTGTCTGAAGATGCTGTTGTGAAGATAATGTACCAAGTTCAGGTCAGGAGTAATGACACTACCTCCAGTGGAGTCGCATCAGGAGGGATAAACTGGATGTTTGTTTTGCTTAGATCCCACCCCTAAGTCCTCAACTGTATGTGACTCCAGTACTCGCAAACCCCAGCGCAGGCAATTAGATTAGCTAGACAGATAAAACAGCAGGACTTCATGGAGTTAGCAGACAACTGTCAAAAGCCACTTATTACATTGGGTGTATACTGAGTGCCCAGCAGCAACTTCAGCAGCGCAGGTGCATCTCTTCTGCTGTAACCCACTATGTGCCCTAATGTTGTGCAGAGCTGGTGACATCTGTGCTCTGCTCCCAAATTATACACTCCAGTACATGATCTTATTTGGCTGATGCTGCACTCTGGTACGTGCCATCTCACTGCGCTGCTGATGTGCTTTATTAAGTCAACATTATTCAAGTTCCATCACCCCATGGAGAGAAGCGGCGACTGCCTGTTTCCTTACGTGAAAAGATGGCTGTGAGTTAGAACTAACTCCACAGTCTCCCTTGGCCTGTTTTGTTTCTCTCACAGCAGAAGGGTGAAGGGAATCTCAGAGCTCAGGAGCCTGGAAGAAAAGCAAAGGACCCTCAAGATCTCTGTGTTTCATTCAGATAATCTGGGAAAATTTTAAAATATTAGCAGCTACAACAGGGAACAGCAGCTTTGATGCGGGGCTGTATTTGCGAATAGGGTGCTAACCTTTGGCTCATGGGGATAAAACTCGGCTTCCGTAGAGCAGGCTCTATTTCTTTACTTGTTCAAACTTGGATGCAGGTGCGTAACTTTAAGCAGAGAAGCTCAGTAATGTTGCCCATTGTGTTTTTTCCACCAAAGGATCTGTAACTGCTTTGCAAATAGCCTTTAGTAAAAGTCTGACCAGAGCCTTACCAGATTATCTGAATGAAACACAGAGATCTCGAAGGTTCTTTGTATTTCTTCCAGGCTCCTGAGCTCTGAGATTCCCTT
Source organism: Carettochelys insculpta (assembly GCF_033958435.1). Classification (NCBI taxonomy): domain Eukaryota; kingdom Metazoa; phylum Chordata; order Testudines; family Carettochelyidae; genus Carettochelys; species Carettochelys insculpta. The sequence goes on from NC_134141.1 coordinate 121,035,016, forward strand.
CACCCTTCTGCTGTGAGAGAAATAAAACAGGCCGAGGGAGACTGTGGAGTGAGTTCTAACTCACGGCAAGGCTGGTGTTGCAGGGGGTGAAAAGAACCGAGCCTTCGGTATGAGCTTAATAGTTTTGTGATGGTCCTGGGAAGCCTGAATGTGAGCCGAGGGACAGCCATAGCATGTGAGGATCTAGTTAACGAGCTGGAGTTCAGAGTCCCGCATGGCAATTTCAGGAAGTCTCTCCTTAGATGTTTGGCATCAGGATTTGCTACCTAAATTCTTTCTTTCTGAACTCTTTGTGACCTACACATGTTCCTCTTCTCTCTCGAGGCTGACACATTCACTAGCTGCAGGAAGACAGCTGCTGAACACTGCGGAGAGAAATGGCGCCTGTAGCTGCAGCAGATCAAATATGTTTTTTCAAGTGAGGGCTGCTGAAAGTTATGATCCAGGAACTCCACTGCTGCTAGAGTCCAGGTGGCCTCATGGGTAAGTCACTGGGCTGGGAATCAGCCCATCTAGGTACTATCCTTTGCTCTGACCCACAGTAGGTTACTTTTCCTCTCTGCTGGACTGTAGCTTTTTCGATCCAGGAAAGATTGTTCAGCATAGCCTGTATTGTGAACTTAATTTGATATGTGGTAGTTGTCATGGCATAATCTCTGTGTAAGTGTTGTTATAGCCCAACAGTTTTGAGAAGGGAATCGAACACAGCAAACAACCCACAAGATTTTCTTTTAAAAAATAAGGGTGCCAAATGGCAGTGTGGGGCAGGTTTATGTATGAATAATGATATCTGTCTTGCTATATTGATATAACTGGGAAAACTTTCACATGTCCAAAAGGCCTGGACTCTAAGCTCTTCAGTGCAAGATTTATCTTTTAAAATATGTTTGTACACTGTCTAGCACAGTAGCATTATGATTGTGATCTTCATTAGAACATCTAGGCTCCAATCAAATACAAATAATAAGAAACTATCACTTTCCAGCACTTTTCAAACATGGACGCAGGTGGATAACTTTAAGCAGAGAAGTTCAATGTTGCCCATTGTGTGTTTTCCACCAAAGGATATGTAACTGCTTTGCAAATAGCCTTTAGTAAAAGCCTTACAGAGCTTTGTGTGGTATGTTCATGAGGGTTATTAATATTTATGTGAGAAATGAAGCACAATGGCAGAACACAAATGGAGTAGTAAGTAGGAATCCTGGGTCCCTGATCCTAGCTCCAGTCAATAAGCAAAACTGCCTCCCTTTGTAGTAGTGAAAGTAGAAGCTGAACAGGCAACAGGAATCCATTGATTCAAGTTGCACTTCAGTTTGTCTCACTATAGCCTCGTCTACACGTGCACGCTACTTCGAAGTAGCGGCGCCAACTTCGAAATAGCGCCCGTCATGGCTACATGTGTTGGGCGCTATTTTGAAGTTAACTTCAACGTTAGGCGGCAAGACGTCGAAGTCGCTAACCCCATGAGGGGATGGGAATAGCACCCTACTTCGACGTTCAATGTCGAAGTAGGGAACGTGTAGACGATCTGCGTCCCGCAACATCGAAATAGCGGGGTCCTCCATGGCGGCCATCAGCTGAGGGGTTGAGAGACACTCTCTCTCCAGCCCTTGCGGGGCTCTATGGTCATCGTGTGCAGCAGCCCTTAGCCCAGGGCTTCTGGCTGCTGCTGCTGCAGCTGGGGATCCATGCTGCATGCACAGGGTCTGCAACTAGTTGTCAGCTCTGTGTATCTTGTGCTGTTTAGAGCAAGTGTGTCTGGGAGGGGCTCTTTAAGGGAGCGGCTTGCTGTTGAGTCCGTCCTGTGACCCTGTCTGCAGCTGTTCCTGGCACCCTTATTTCGATGAGTGCTACTTTGGTGTGTAGACGTTCCCTCGCAGCGCCTATTTCGATGTGGTGCTGCCCAACGTCGACGTTCAACGTCGACGTTGCCAGCCCTGGAGGACGTGTAGACGCTATTCATCGAAATAGCTTATTTCGATGTTGCTACATCAAAATAAGCTATTTCGATGCAGCGTGCAAGTGTAGACGTAGCCTATGAGTTACTTCTTTTGAAAACAGCAATGAAGGGTCCTGTGGCACCTTATAGACTAACAGAAAAGTTTTGAGCATGAGCTTTCGTGAGCACAGACTCACTTCATCAGATATGTGATGAAGGTGCCACAGGACCCTTCGTTGCTGTTTTCAAAAGAAGTAAGTCATAAGCCTCGTCTACATGTGCCGGCTATTTCGAAGTAGCCATGCCAACTTCGAAATAGCGCCTGCCACGGCTAGTTCTCTGAAGACATCCATGCAGTGTGCAGCGGCAGTTAATAAAGCAAATAGGATGTTAGGAATTATTAAAAAAGGGATAGATAATAAGACAAAAGATATCATACTTCCCCTATATAAAACTATGGTACGCCCACATCTCGAGTACTGTGTGCAGATGTGGTCTCCTCACCTCAAAAAAGATATATTGGCATTAGAAAAAGTTCAGAAAAGGGCGACTAAGATGATATGGGTTTGGAACGGGTCCCATATGGGGAGAGGCTAGAGAGACTGCGACTTTTCAGTCTGGAAAAGAGGCGATTGAGGGGCGATATGATAGAGGTATATAAAATCATGAATGGTGTGGAGAAAGTGAATATAGAAAAATTATTTACCTTTTCCCATAATACAAGAACTAGGGGACACCAAATGAAATTGATGGGTAGTAGGTTCAAAACTAATAAAAGGAAATTTTTCTTCACACAGCGCACAGTCAACCTGTGGAACTCCTTGCCGGAGGAGGCTGTGAAGGCCAGGACTCTATTAGGGTTTAAAAAAGAGCTCGATAAATTTTTGCAGGTTAGGTCCATAAATGGCTATTAGCCAGGGGTAAAGTATGGTGCCCCTAGCCTTCAGTACAAGGGCGCGAGATGGATGGCAGGAGATAAATCACTTGATCATTGTCTTCTGTTCTCCTTCTCTGGGGCACCTGGCATTGGCCACTGTCGGCAGACGGGATACTGGGCTGGATGGGCCTTTGGTCTGACCCAGTAAGGCCATTCTTATGTTCTTATGTTCTTATGTACAAGTGGCGGGCGCTATTTCGAAGTTGACATCGACATAAGGTGGCGAGACATCAAAGTCGCTATTCCCATCAGGAGATGGGAATAGCGCCCTACTTTGACGTTCAACGTCGAAGTAGGGAACGTGTAGCCGTTGCGCGTCGCGCAACATCGAAATAGCGGGGTCCGCCATGGCGGCCATCAGCTGAGGGGTTGAGAGACGCTCTCTCCAGCCCCTGAGCTCGACGGTTGCTGCGTGCAGCGGCCCCTTAAAGGTCCCTGCCCCCTGCCTTTCTGTGCAGGAAGCTGAGAAAGCGTGCAGGCAGCAGCCCAGCCACGCAGCCAGCCTGCATGTCCCTCTGCAGCCACACCCCCCCCACCACTGCAATGGCCACCCCCCAGCCCCCCAAGCACCCCGAGAGCTCCGCAGCGGGGCCCCTCCTGGACGGAGGCCGAGCTTCGGGACCTGCTGGGGCTCTGGAGTGAGGAGGAGGTGCTCCAGGTAATGGGGAGCAAGAGGCGGAACGCGGATGCATTCACTCGGCTGGCCGAGGGCCTGGCTGCCCGGGGTCACCCTGCCCGCACTCCTAACCACGTCAGGAGTAAGGTGAAGGAGCTGCGGCAGGGTTATGCCCGGACCCAGGATGTGGCCGGCCGATCTGGGGCCGCTCCTGTCACTTGCCCCTTTTACAAGGAGCTCAGGGCCATCCTGGGCCCCCGGCATACCACCTCCCCTCCGGCCACTCTTGACACCTTGGGCGACGAGCCCCAGCAGGCCCCGGAGGTGGAGTCCGCCCAGGAGGTAAGCGCCACAACCCACGGGCCTCCCAGGAGCCCACCCCTGGGACGCTGGAGGAGGAGGAGGGGGAGTCCTCCTCCAGCGATGGGGGGCTCTGGATCGCGCTGCCATCACAGAGCTCCAGCAGGGTGTCCACCCACTGGGTGTCCCCCGACCGTGGGAGCGGACCATCAGGTATGTACCCACCCCCGGTGCACACGCCCGGGGTTGAGGGGTGGGGGTAACAGACATGAACAGGGCCCTCCACATGCCCAGATGACCATGGCCCCAAGGACAGCAGTGGCATGTCCCTCACAGGAGTGCATCAGCCCCTGCCCCCCCCAGCACAACAGTGCCATGCCCCATCCCTGGGGATGGGGGGAGCGGAACCTAGGGTCCCCCAGGGGGAGGGGGTGGGACACCCATCGGCAGCAGCAGCATCTCCCAGGGACGGGGATGGGGAACCAGCAGCAGAGGGGAGGGGGGACAAGGGCCACGGCTCGGGGCCCACACTAACGGCTGTCTCCACTCTTCTTCCCCCCCGTGTTCCGCAGCTGCACCATCGGAAGGACTGGAGAGCGCCGGCGAGGTGTCAGTGGTCCTGGAGAGCTCACCGGGGCCATCAGTCTAGGCCAGCCCCTCGGCGGAGCACCGACCGGTCCCAGGGCGGGGACGACAGCGTAGCCAGAACGACCCACGGACGGCGATGGACCCCCAGCTGCTGGCAATCCTCCGTTGGCAGCTGGAGGTTTCCGAGCAGCGCCTGCGGGTGGAGGAGTGGTGCCTCCAACTCCAGGAACGGGCGCTGGCCTGGCGCCAGGAGGCATGGGGGGCCTTTATGCGCACCTTTGAGCGCATCGCAGACTACCTGGCCCCCCATGCCACACCGGCCGCCGCTCTGCCCGCCCTGCCTGCTCCACCCGCCACTCCAGCCGCCGCTCCAGCCGCTGCTCCAGCCGCCGTTGCACTGCCATCCGCCACCGAGGGCCCTTCCACTGAGGGGAACCTGGGGCCAGCTGACACCTGCCCGCCTTATCTCCCGGTCCACCCGGCCCCCAGCCAGCCCCGGCCAAGGCTGAGGCCGAGGCGTGGGTTGCGGCCGCCCACCCCCAGCGCTGGACATTAGGGGGTGTGGGGCCCAGGACGTGGCTTCCCCCCTCCCCCTTTGTATATGTCCCCTTCAGTAATCATCTTCTTTTGTAAATAGTTTGTATTAGACCCCTGTTGTTATGTTCTTATGCTGATACCTGCCCCCCCATGTAAATAGTTCTCCCATTCCTTGTCTTCCCCTTTTTTCTTTCATCTTATCTTATTTATAATACATATATATATTATTTATGTTGCTCGTAAATATTTAGTTATGATAATAATAAGAGTTCAACATATATCTGGTTTGACGAACAAATGTCTGTTTTTATTTACAAGAAAAGTGGGGGGGTGCTCTTGGGTGCTCTGTGGTGTGGGTGTCGGGGCAGGGAGTGTTTGTGGAGGATGGGGGGGTGCAGTGGGGGACCTGCCAGCATTCACCCCGCGGCCTTGTCGAACTGGGCCCGCAGGGCCTCCCGGACCCGGGTCCCTTCAGGGCCCACCTGGCGACTGGGGGCAGCAGGTGGCTGCACATCGGCCCTGCCACCCTCCACAGCCCAGCCCTGAAAGAATGCCTCCCCCTTGCTCTCGACGAGGTTGCGGAGGGCGCTGCACGCGCCCACAATCTGGGGGATGTTGGTGGGGCCCGCATCAAGGCGGGTGAGGAGACACCTCCAGCGCCCTTTGAGGTGGCCAAATGTGCGCTCCACCACCTGGCATGCGTGGTTCAGGCGCATGTTGAAGCGCTCCTGGCTGGCTGACAGGTGGCCCGTGTAAGGGTGCATGAGCCAGGGCCGGAGGGGGTATGCCGCATCTGCAATGACGCAGAGGGGCATGGTGGTGTCCCCCACAGGGATCTCCCACTGGGGGATGAAGGTCCCCACCTCCAGCCGGCAGCACAGGCCCGAATTCCGGAATATCCGGGCGTCGTGGGTGCTGCCAGGCCAGCCCACATATATGTCCAGGAAGCGGCCCCGGCTGTCCACCTAGGCCTGGAGGACCACTGAGTGGTAGCCCTTCCTGTTTAAGTAGCGTCCTCCACTGTGCTCCGGGGCATGGATGGGGATGTGGGTCCCATCCAGAGCCCCAAAGCAACTGGGGAAGCCCAGGGTGACAAACCCCGCGATGGCGGCATCCGGGTCCCCGAGCCGCACGAGCCTGTGGAGGAGCAGGGTGTTGATGGCGCGGACGACCTGCAGGGGAAGCACATGGGAGACCACCAATGAGGGGTGTGCAGGGTGTGTGTGGTCCTCCCCTGCCAGGGCTCCCCTCCCCTGCCACGGCTGCCTCCCCCTCCCCCCCGTGGGTCCTCTTACCTCCATGAGGACAGCCCCGACAGTGGCCTTGCGGATGCCAAACTTCTGGTCCACGGATCGGTAGCTGTCTGGAGTGGCCAGCTTCCAGACAGCAATGCCGACCCGTTTCTCCACGCTGAGGGCACGCCGCATGAAGGTGTCCTGGTGCCTCAGTGCGGGGGTGAGCCACTGGCAGAGCTCCAGAAATGTCTGCCGACTCATGCGAAAGTTCCTGAACCAGTGGTCGTCGTCCCACTCGCTGAGCACCAGCCGCTCCCACCAGTCAGTGCTCGTGGGGTAGCTCCACAGCCGGCAGCATGTGCGGCGGGGTGGGGGGGGAGCTGCAGGGTTTGGGGTTGCTTCCTCCTCCCCTGGGGGCAGCTCCTCTTCTGTGAATAAAAGGTGGTCAGCTGCCTCCTGCATGGCATCAAGCAGGGCAAGCACTGCTCCTGCAGGGGTGGCTGGGTGGACCTCTGGCAGCTGCTGCTGCTGCTGCTGGGGGTCCATGACTGTGTCGCCCGAGGTGTGCATGCCTATGGCTCTGCAGACCACGTGCTGTTCAGGCTGCGTGTGTCTGGGAGGGGCCCTTTAAGGGAGCGGCTAGCTGTTACCCCGGAAGTGCTAGTCTGCCCTGTGACCCTGTCTGCATCTGTTCCTGGCACCCTTATTTCGATGTGTGCTACTTTGGCATGTAGACATTCCCCTGCAGTGCCTACTTCGATGTGGTGCTGCCCAACGTCGACGTTCAACATCGACGGCACCAGCCCTGGAGGACGTGTAGACGTTATTCATCGTCGCTACATTGAAATAAGCTATTTTGATGTAGTGTTCATGTGTAGACGTAGCCATTGTGAGGTAAACTGAAGTGCAACTTGAATCAATGGATTCCTGTTGCCTGTTCAGTTTCTACTTTTCACTACTACAAAGGGAGGCAGTTTTGCTTATTGACTGGAGCTAGGATCAGGGACCCAGGATTCCTACTTACTACTCCATTTGTGTTCTGCCATTGTGCTTCATTTCTCACATAAATATTAATAACCCTCATGAACATACCACACAAAGCTCTGTAAGGCTTTTACTAAAGGCTATTTGCAAAGCAGTTACATATCCTTTGGTGGAAAACACACAATGGGCAACATTATTGAGCTTCTCTGCTTAAAGTTACGCACCTGCATCCATGTTTGAACACGTAAAGAAATATAGTCTACTATACAGAAGCCCTGATTGTCATGTGTTTATGAATGAAACCAGCATATTGCACTTCCTTCTCTTATCCCTTTAGAAGGTAACTGAGGGCCCAGTCCTGACAGATACAGAGCAGATCGTACAGTGTGATGAGTTCCATACAGACTCAAAAAGCCACCTATATTCATCCACTGATGTCAATGGGGTTTATCCATCAGTTTCAGTGGAGACAGAATAAACTCAATTGCAATAACCATTGGCAATTGTGAGAAGTCAGAAGCAGCATCAGCTTCCGCAGGAAGGAGAAGAGGACATCTTTACAGGAACATCTATCTGCCCATCTCATACATGGGAGGTAGTCAGAATAATGTGATATCCATAATAAAAATGGTTACTATAGTAAGGCTATTGATGTTGAAACTCTTGAAAAATATTTTCCTGTGAAATAATTAGTGATGCCTTTTCCCTGCCCCACATCTAACAGGGACACTCATGAGTCATTAGCAAAACCAGCACTCTCCAAAATCATTGTTTTTTTTTTTTTGACAAAACTGTTTCCTGAAAGTTGAAAGGGGGAGGCAATGATTACAAACTTCAATTCACAAAGTGACTTTTATTTTGACAATAAATAACATCCAAGTCACATTGTAAAATGAGACCCTTAATCATTCTCTGCCATGTTATTTGTCAAAAGAGAGACAGGAAAAAATGATCACTTATAAATACAAGGTAACTTTTTTTTTTCTGATTCGAAATAAGTGGGGAGGACAATGCATCATTTCTTGATATTATCAGAAAAATACAATGTTTGGATTGGGGTGGGGAACTTAACCTTAATAAACTGAAATCCTTTGTGACTAGCCACTTTAAGTGTTCAGGCATTTGAGAATAATTAAAATCTTTCACTTTCTAAAGAAACTCTCAGAAGAAATAACATTATTATTATTATTATTATTATTATATAGTGATAAAAATGGCATTTTGTAAAGCACCAAATGGGTTTAGATGCATCCCCCTCCAACCTAATTAACATGGTGCAGGTTAATAAGGGCCCAGTTCAATGCCTGTTGAAGTCGGTGAAGTTTTTAATAGACATTAGATCAGATGGCAAGAAAACTGTGTCAGATAATAAGTCCCTGTGCAAAGTATATACATTCTAAAGGCACAAGTGGATAGAACACAGTATAATACAGATCAGAACAAAGAGAACAGGGAAGGGTCATTAGAGCAGTGGAATAGATTTGTGTTCAATATTGGAGCGGGTAACCTTCATTTTTATGTCAAACATCAGAATTAAGAGCCTCCAGCAGCAATTGAGCTAAACTCCAGCTGATTTCAGTGGGAGTTCTGTCTTTAGAGCAATTAGAGCTTTGGCCTTCATGCACCCTAATAGAAGAAAGCGTGTTTAGGTTTTGGTAATTGAACACGATTTTGTGTTGAACAGTAACAGAGAAAATCGTGCTAGTCTATGTACTGTCAAAACCAAAAAGCAGTCAAGTCTGAAGAAGTGGTTCTGTCCCACGAAAGCTCACCTAAAAATAATTTTGTTAGTCTTTAAAGTGCTACTTGACTGCTTTTTTGTTAGGATTTTGTGTGTATGTGTGTGTACACACATCAGCGGTGTGTATTTCACAGGAAATATTTACCAGCTAATGGCTGCTCAAGACCCTTAACAAAATGATCATAGTCCAGCTGCTAGGAGATAAGATTCACCATAAAAATACCCACTATTATATTTGCAACTCTTACTAGCAATGAGGAAGGAATTTAGTAATCTCAGAACAGGTCATTTTAGTGCCCTATTGCCCAGGGGAGAATTACCCTTTGGATACAGTAGGTCTTTTGTTCCAACTACCTCCCTCTTTTCTAAAGACCTGCCTTCATTCTGATCACAGAAAAATGGAGATGTAATTTTGCCCCACTGTACTTTTTCACAGACCCCATCTACACATAAAGCATCAGCCTCTGTCTGTGAGGGGTGTGAAAAACCCCACACACCAGACCAACACAGCTAGACTGATGAAATCCACAGCACAGATGCAGTTATGCGGAGTAGGCATGTTCCTGTCAGCACAGATTATGTCACTCCAGGATCCACCGTACTCCTACAGTGGCAGTAAAACTCCTTTTTTCAGTGTATGCTGCAGGGCCCCAGTGCTCTGTGGAATAGATCTAGCCCCAGCTACATTAACACAAAGAAAACAAATTATGTCCAATATCAATCAATTACATGCTGCAAAATATCACGGCACTTTTAGGCATGCTGGGAAAAGAATGGGGTTGGGGAGAGGTAACCCGTTGCATTTGTAGGCCCCTCTGTATGTGGGAGCCTCTAGCTGTTGCTCTGTGTGGCAATCTGGCTCTAGAGAATACAACTCCCATGAGGCTTTGGGAAGGAAAAGGGGCTTTTGGGGGACGCTGAAAAAGAAGGTGGTGGTCTCTTGTTGTTGGAGAGTTAAGGCTGATGGAACAGACTGCTTCAAGGCAAGGGGGAAGCATTCTCCCAGCCAGGAACTGCTTTGGGAAGCTGCAGCCTGCTAATGAGAGACCCTGCAGGGGAGGAACTTGATCAGCGTGTGTTAGAGTGCTGCAGAGGCCAGCTGCAGGGCACAGGCCCTGTTCAGTTGTTTGCTTTTCCTGGATTGACACATAGATCCCTGCCGAAGTGTCTGCAAGCCAGTGAACAGCCACATGTCATCTCAGGCCAGTAACTGGAGCTTTGATAATTAAAGGGTGTGCACTCTGGGGTGGGAGAACTCACGTTGGTGCACGTGCCAGTTATGTTTCATTTATTTCTGTGTACATTGATAATTCATTTCATTTGTGTTTAGTCTGTAACCCTCTCTCCATAAAGTGCTAAGTAAAGGTGTGTGTTGATTCTTACGTGGTCTATGAGACATACTATTTATACTGTTTGGGAGTTAAATCCAGATTATAGCTGAAATAAGTTTCCTGGTGGTTCCCAGGGCACACCATTGAGTGTGTACAGGGGCCAGCCAGGTGGAGGCATCGCCATTTTACAGAGCTTTAGAAATCAGGGGTGGAAAGGGTAATCCCAACTATCCAATATCACCACTGGGACACTCAGGATGTCCTTTAATATTGAACTGTTCAGATGCATAGACACACAACTGAGTTCTGCCTACTCCCGAGTAACCCAAGGAGGAGAAAAAAGGGGTTACACATTTATACAAAATCATTCACCTATGGAGCTGAGAGTGATGTGCAAACATCAAGGATAATATTTAACATCTACATATCTTTTTATCTTCTTCAAAGAACTGTGCAAATATCAATTAATTCATATTCACAATATCTGTGAAGCAGCTACGTAGTATTGTACCCATTTCTCAGGTAAGCATTTTGACTGTGCACAGGTGATACAGGGCATGACGCTGACAGCCTTACTGGTGACGGACAGCACCTTACTCCGCAAATCGGCTTTTCAGCCTGGATTCTGATCTTGGCTGCCTCGGTATAAATCTGGAATAATTCCATTAATAACAATGGGTGAAATCCCAGCTTCTACAAATGTACTGGAAATTAAATAAGGTCAAGATTTCACACTGTGTTAAATCAATGTGAGATCAGAAACAGGCCTGTTGATTTTGATAGGATCACTTGTGGGGTACATAGTTAGGAAGCAATTGTGTGTGGGCAAGGCAAGATTTAAACCAAAAGGCTAAGTAGTCTTAAACAAAAAGGTTAAATAGTCTGTTAGTAGAGACTTGATCAGCCATGTTCAGTTTTGGAAGATCTCCAGGAGTTCAAAAGGAAAGATAAAAAATACAAAACAAAACAATAACTATCCAGTGTATGTTCAGCAATCTCTGTGGTCCCACAGATGCACCTCCATTGATGTTCACTCTGGCAGACAAATGTGAGACTCTGCCACAGCCAGAATTTCCCCGTCATTACCAAACAGGCTTTGGGCTCCCTCACAGCCTTGGGAGCCATCTTGTCAGCTTCCAGTGGGACATGGTTCACTGCTCCAAAACCATTCAGGCCTGTCTAGGGTGATTACTATGCACACTATCTATTGAGGATGCGCCAACTTCCAACCTCAAATAGATACTAAGATCAAAATGGCTCTGGACATGGTGCAAATGGACGCAGGTTGACATGGTCTTTCATGTATTGATTTTGGTCTACAATTCTTGCAATAGTCAACTATGGAATCTATATTTTAGGTTCTCTTCAAACTTCACTTTAGGTTCTCTTCAAGCAGTTACTTGAGGATATAGCTTCAAGGAGCATGCATGCTTGAAGAGAGTGTATGGTGAATATATTAAATAAAGTTTGTGCCAGCACTAAGCCTTCTGAGAATCCATTCTTCTGGAATCTCCAGGTGCTGGTTTTGTGGCCCAGAGCCATCTGAAAATATGCACTTTGGCACATCCGTGCAGTTGCCATGACAACCCACATAGGAAGGACTCTTGACATCTAGTAGAGCAAATAAGAATGTCAGATGGTGTCAAAGGCTGCTTTAAGGTGAAAAGAGACAACAGCTGTTTTCCTCTTCTCTTGAAATCCATCCTCAATGTACATAGTTAACTGCTAGGACATGGTTGTTGGTGCTTCAATTTAATTGTAATCCATCACTCAAAGGTTGGCCTTTCGTGGGTATTAGTCTCTGTATAATAGTCCAATCCAGGAGTTGGCCATTTTAAGGGACATATAGCACTCAGGGGCTGAATCTCTTGGTGAGTAGGGATTCCCCAGTGTAGGTTAATTACAAAACTCACCAATGTGCTCACCGTTATTAACTGTGTTCAGAAGTACTGCAGCTGAAGTGTGGGCTGTGGGCAGAATGCACTTAGAGCTGTATGTGTGCTCCATAAAAGTTAATGAGTCACTCAGGCTGCAGCCCAAGTCTGTTACTTCTATTGAGCAGCTGTTGGGCTTCTTACTTTCCTTGCCGATGGACTTAAACAGTAAGCATGTGTCTATGTGACTAATAAGAAAAATGATCAGCTATTGCCACGTGATTTTATTTCTCTTTTTTTGGTTTGTTTGCTTTTAAAATGACTACTTATATGCAAACTATGTTGAGCTCTGAGGTCCCTGGCTAGGTTCCTCTGCTGCTCTGAACATCTCAAGTCTGCACAGTCCTATTTGGAGTTTTTTCCCCCTTTTGCACTGATTTGGAAAATAACACCTCCACTTTTATCTAGCAATATTTAAAACTCTTCCTGTGCAGATGGTTTTATAGATGGCTGAATAGAAATGAGTTGAGACATCTCTGAACAGCTCTAGCCCATCATTAAGAGCAACCAAAAAGATGCCTAAGATTTTGCATTATACAGCATACTTGGCACTCTTAGTGGAAAAGAAGCCTAGTATCATCTCAGTGCAGAGAAATTTTCTCTCTTAATGTGATAAAGATTGGTCCCTTTGGGTCAAGGTTGAGGTACATTAAGTGGAGAAGAGCAAAACCTACCTTCTGCCCATCTATATTTAACCTCTCCGACAGATAAGAAGATTTTATTCTCCTGTCTTCTCACTTTTGTCCTCCTCAAGAGCACTGAATTTATCAGTTACATGTTAAAAGAGAAACCAGATGCTATAGTTATTAACTTTTGGAATCCACTATAATCTTCCTATTAAATTCTTCCTTCCAGGTAGAGGCAATTTTTTGTGCTTGATCTGAAGGTGCAGAAACACAGACACACAGGGTTTCAGAAAGTCCAGTTTAATGAGACAGGTGGGTAACTAATAATGTGGAAAATTACCTGCAGATTGAGGATATTGGGAATGACTAATGGCCAAAACTAAGCAAGTAAATTAGTTGCAAAATGATACCATTTGCAGTAGTTGTGTGAATGGGGGACTGGCTGGCACAGTGGCATGTGGCAGGGATCAGAGCAGAAAGGAACTTGCAAATGGCCCAAATACAGGAAAGCATACCATCAAGTTTGGCTTTAAGATCTATTAGTATTCTTCCCATGTACTTGGTGCTATTTGTGTAAGGTTTAATAACACAGACTCAGGAGTCTAGTTAGCTTTGCAAAGTTTAACAACAAAGTTGTCATCAAGGTCAAATGCAGTGAAACTGAGACTTCAGTTTGCTTTACAAACCAAACAGAGTTTAGACAAGCAAAACACTTGGTTCATTTGGGAAGATTCAGAAGGGCAGAAAAGACAGAATTTAAAATAGCTCTCTCCCCAATTCCTACCACTTTAATTCAAGCTGCTCCAGAAGGCCTTGGTTCAACATACTTAAGTATTGACTTGAATGGAATTGTTCATGTGCTTAGACTTAAGTAGCTGTGTAAGTACCTTGATGAATTGGGGTTTAATCACCTATTGAAAATACCTAGTCCTGTAATTTTACCATAGGCAAAACTCATGTGGCTTTAATGGAATATTTGTCTAACTGGGGAGTGCAGGAACAAGGAACTGAAGAACAAAATCCTCCTTTCTCCTGCCTCAACTCTCTAGGCACACAGCCGATAGACATGGGTCATCAGTAGCAGAGAATGAATCTGCAAATTCAAGAGGGAAAGACCTGTGTGCTACTACATGAGCTACAGATCAACTAGCTCTCAGCCAGTGCTATAGAGCAGACTTCACTCATCCTTATCAGTGGCGTCAATGCCTCTGGAGTTACATATGCCTCTCATCACCATAGCATCAGGCACTGCCCTGTTATTTATGAATTCATCTTCTGACTCCCTTAGGAAGTAGGGTAGTACTGTTACCCCCCATTTTACAGACATAGGGGGACTGAGATGTGAAAGAGGGTGACCTGACTAAGATTACCCATGAAGACAGCAGTGGATCTAAGAACTGAAAACAGAGCTCTCATGTCTCATTCCCACCATCAGTTCTCCATCTCTTACTTTTATAAACATCTTAGGGCTGGACTTGACTCCCAGTACAGATTTGTACAGTACCTTGTACAATGGAACCCTGATCTCAGTTGAGGCCTCTAGTAGTTAATAAAAAATAGTATTCTACTTCACTTATCTCAGTGATGATAAAGTCAAACTTGACATCCATGGGATGAGTAAAGGGTATATACAGATGGTCAGAAAATCATCTGTAAAGTTCATTGCGTGCTTCTGAGAAGACAATTTTACCCTAAAATTCATTACCTTCCAAGCATGTTTTCCCTAATGCTTTTGCAAATATAACTGTATTGTGTTTATGCTATTTCATTTTCTAATGCTGTAAGCTTTCCTCCTAAAGTTCTTGGAGCCACAGTATATCATCTGATGGGTTTACTCAATTCACAGTCTTGGGAGCAGTTTGCACATATTCAAAAGTAGAATATAGTTTTCCATGAAAAAGCTTTCCTCAAAGAGTCCAAATTGTCTTGTGTAATGCTATAAACTTAGCAACTGAAGTCTGAGATGGTGCCATTGAAGCTTTCATTGGAAGTCTTATGCACAATAAAATTGAAATAAAAAGCTGGAAAGCTGAAATTTGCAGGCTGGCAGATGCTTTTCTGGTAGCAATACTCTTTAGATGTGTCTACATGTGTCCCCTCCTTTCAGCGGGGTCATGTTAATGAAGCACTTTGGAAGATGCTAATGACAGTCTGACATGAATATGCAGCACATCATTAGCATAATGGCAGCCACGTGCAATTCAAAAGTGCTGCTTTCGGAACGCATGCTGCCCGTGTAGATGGGGGCCTTTTGAAAGAACACCCGTGACTTCAAAAGCCCCTTCTTCCTAAAACCACGTAGGAAGAAAGGGTTTTCGAAGTCAGGGGTGGGGGGCCTTTCGAAAGGCCTCCGTCTGCATGGGTAGCATGGGTTCTGAGAGTGGCACTTTCAACTTGTGTACGGACACCATTATGTTAATGCTAATATTCATGCTGGCACCTCATTAGAATCTTCCAAAATTCCTTCTGTGTTGTTACCTTTCTTCTCTGTAATTAACTGCCTTTAGAAAAATATGTATATAGTAATAGTATATGTGTACACAGGATACTGTCCCCTTACTCACTACGAGAGTGTTCCTTGCAGTCTGTTTCCTAGTACTTTATACATTTCCACAAGTGAAACAGTAAAGGTGCATAATTTGATTTTACAGTAGGCTGCCACACTGCCGGATAATTCTTTTAGCTTTACTGCCTTCAGGGGCCCAAATATGTTATGCAGGTTTTTAAAATATGTGGCAAAGATAGGAAATGAGGAACTCCGTCAACACAACAGAGAAACTGTAAGGCAAGGGTTACACCACAGCCCTAGCTCAAAGTGAGTTGTGCAATTTGAAGTGCCCAATTTATGTAAGTTATTTTGAGCTATCTTATTTCAAACACAGCACAAGCTACACTGCACACGAGTTTGAAGTTAGGGGCCATTTCCAACTTCCCGGTAACCCTCATATGCCCCACTATTTTGAGTGCTGTGTTTGGCTGCGTGGTTTCTATTTTGACATACAAATGTGTCCTGAAATAGAAATTGGAGTTTAGCTTTAGCCTAGGTCTCTGATGAAGGAAATAGGTGGAAACCATTTTCATTTGCATAAGGGCCTAACCTCTCTATTTGCAGGTTAGCGGTTCACTCCCCAAAAGCCGTACCTGCTTTTTGGTTTTTTTTTTTTTTTTTGAATCTATAGATAAATTGTGGATGAAAATCTGTAGGAATTACAAGCCCCAGCTCAGCTTTTTAGATATATACGGGCCAGATCATCTGCTGGTGTAAATTGACATCTCTATTGACTTCAGCAGAAGGGTGATTTACATGTACTGATGTGCCAAGCAATTATCATACCACAATTTACCACTGGGGGACACTGTAGATCTACAACATTTTTCAGGCACAAATTGTAGTGGACCACTAAGGTTTATTACTGCTCAGACTTGCAGCTACTGGTTTTCCATAGAACTACAATGGAGGCACAGATTAGATTCCACCACATGGAAATAGATTAGCGACACTGCTATGGGTACTTGTACGGCCCCACAGTAAGCTAATATTTTTGGGCTGAATTAAAATAAAAATTCCTTAGCCCTTGTCTCCTGTTACTCCTCCTTTACTTATGCTACATCAATGACATCTTTATCATTTGGACCCACAGTAAAGATACTCATGAAGAATTCGACAGAGATTTTAACATCCTGCACTCTCCCATCAATCTCAGCCTTGACTATTCCACATGAGAAATATATTTCCTGGATACCACAGTACAAATCACTGATGGCCACATCGACATCACTGTCTACCGGAAACCCATGGACTGTTACACTTACCTACATGCCTCCAGCTTCCATCCAGCACACACCACACAAGCCAACATTTACACTCAAGCCTTTAGATAGAATCACATCTTCTCTCATCCAACTGACGGAGACTGAAAACTACAAGACCTCTAGCAAGCATTCATAAAATTTAATTGCGCACTGGGAGAAGTAAAAAAAAAAAAAAAAAAAATAGCCAGGACCAGACGAAAACCCAGAAACAAGCTACTTCAAGATAGGTCCCAGAAGATCAATAACAGAACACCACTTGTTATCACCTATAGGCCCCAACTCAAACCCCTGCAACGCATTATTAAAAGCCTACAACCTATTCTGGATCATGATGCTACACCCCAGAAGGCCCTAAGTGACAGGCCTGTCCTTTTCTATAGACAACCTCCTAACCTAAGAAACATTCTTACCAGCAATCATAGGCCGCACCACAGTAATACGAATCCTGGAACTTTTCCTTGAAACAATCCTGCTGCCAACTTTATTGAAATATTTATTCTGGGGATATCATCAGTGGACCTAACCATGTTAGTTATAAGATCAAAGGCACGTTGTTGTGCACTTCCAGCAATGTTATATATGCCATTATGTGCCAAACAATAAGCCTGTCAGTATGTACATCAGACAGACTGGGCAAAACCTTTGCCAAAGAATAAATGGACATACAGCAGACATCAAGAGACTCAATACACATAAGCCGGTCACTGAACACTTCAATGGAGTTGGCTATTCTGTTAAAGTCCTAAGAATTTGTGTCCTGGAGCAAAAAGAATTTGAAAACAGATTACAGCGATAAATTTGAGAGTTGGAATTCATATTTAAATTTGACACATTAACATGTGGTATGAACAGAGACATGAATTACCTCACACATTACAAGGACTGCTTCCCTTCCTTTGATGCTTGTAATATATATATAATATATAGGTCCTCTGTATTTATAAATGTCAGTATGTATTGGAAATGAGATTGATCTGATGAAGTGGGTCTGTCCCACAAAAGCTCATTACTGAATAAATCATTTTGTTAGTCTTTAAAGTGATACATTTGTACCACATGGAAATGTGGCTCATAATGTTGTATTATAACCAGCTAATGAAACTACTACAATGGCCACTTTCAAGGACTAAAAATGGGTACAAGGGAATCTGAATTCATTTTGCTTGATATCCTCTCTTATATCCCCTTACCTCTGATAACCTTTCTTGACATCAGTGAAAATTATTAGTTTTGCTCTCTTGGTGTCATGCCTTTTGGTTACCTCTAATTGAAATGGAGGCATTCAGAGTGACAAAATCAGTTAAGACTCCTTTCAAGTGCCTCTTTTATGTAATTTATTGGTGGAATTCAATGCTTGTCAGTTTGGATCATTTAGTTCTCAGGAGTCTTTAACCTTCCATTGCATTTTGTAGTGGGACAAAACTTGATAGTTGTAGAATTTGAAGATAACTGGAAATTTATTTACTGTAACAAATGCTGATGTTGCCGGAAGAGGGATTTGGGATGAGGATTACCTTTCACAGAAAATTAACTGCAAGGAACATTTTAATTTGGAAGAAGTAGAGACCTGATACTTGGAGCGGGGGACGGGGGCGGAAATAAAAAAGTAGTTGAGCTCTCAAGCTTAAATGAATTCTTTCATCATGTATCAATGTAAAGGGAGAAAGGCTTTATTAAGAGATACAGGCATTAAAGTCTTTTGATCAATTGTATGGTGAGGTGGCAATATTTATTGTCATTAAGACAGTACCTACCTCAGCAGGAAATCATTCTATTTACTTCATTTAAAGCTCAGGTGGAAGGATTGCAGGCTTATGATGCTGGTCAAACATGATGGCTATGTCTACACTAGAAGGTTTTGTTGACAAAATGGGGGGTTTGTCAGCAAAACCCAGGGAGCATCCACACTAAAAATGCATTCTGTCAACATCCTGTTGACAGAACTTCACACTTTCCTCCACAGCCTTCTGCCTCTCCTACACAAGGCAGAAAAATCATGCAGATACTTCAAGGGGCCCTCTGTTTGCTGTGATTCTGGTTGGCTGCTCTTTCAAGAGAGGGCTGAGCAGTCTGGCTGTTCTCTGTCCGTAGAGCAGATCAACAGAGCGATCCATTTGTTGGAAGATATCCCTTGACAGCAACTTCTGTTGACAGATCACTGTAGTGTAGATGTAGCTGAGATGCTCGGACATGGTCTATAATAGCAATGACATGTAAAATAGATGTAGCCCACCAGGCCCAGCCTTAAGAGAAGGCAAGCATGGCAGTAGCCTTGGGCACCATGCCTTCAGCACCCCGCCCACCAGCTGGGTCCCACTGCCAGTGGGTGGTTTTGGGCTCCACCCTCTGGCCAGGTCGTGCTGCCAGACCTGTAGCTACAAAAGACAGTGAGCGGCTCTGACTTGGTAAGGCAGTAGAAAAATATTCCAGCAGCTGTACCAGATGTTCACAGATATTTAGGAACCTACAGGACTTTACAAAAGTGCCAGCCTCCTACTGATTTTCCCTCCCAAATTGGCAGATGTGGGTAAATATTTGAATGGTTGGCAAGTGTGCAGAGTCTATAGTAATGAGGATGTGCAGGCTGAAACTGGAGACCTAAGGATTTTATTAACCTTTATTTGGGAAGATCTGCATTGATTGATAGAGAGGCCTCCCTTTCACAAGGATAGGCAGAGTTGAACCAGCAAAGAGAGTATTTGTGCTGAGCTGTGTCAATGTGTGTAGGAACAGTTAATTCTTTGGCTGGTCTCTAGCACAGCTGGAGGCCCAGTGCTTCTAGGAACTGCTGGTATTGCCGTGTGCTGCTGCCTCACCCCTTACAAACAATAGCCAGGTTTTATATTTCAGGCACTCCTCGTTGTTAAAGTCCCACTTCATGAAATGTACTAAAATGTGGCACTGCCTTGGTTTCATGGTTCCACCCAAATTATGCAACTGTGTGACAGAGACACATCCTGCATGTTGAGATTGGCCTTGGGTTAAAAATGGAAAAAAGAGTGAGAGAAATTGGCTATCACAAATACCCTCAGTAGCTCCCTTATGGGAATGTATTCTTTGTGTTCGTATATTTATCAGCCTATATGCTTTGGATATAGGTAGATCTAATAGAACCTATTATTAAAGGAAGGAAATAGCTGTGCAGATTGGAATAGAATATATATCCGGCAAAAGCACTGCGACTTTATATAGGCAGCATTGAAAGAGTCAAGATTTCTCCAGTATTATTCTTTACATATGTTTTTCTTTCTGTTGGATAAAATACATGTAAAGGGACAACTTACCAGTGCCCCAGGTAATGGTGTGGTAGTGTACATGGAGGGAAGGCGGTTCCGTGTTTTTTTGTTTGCTGACATAACTAGCCTTTTGAATTCTCTGCAGTTCGTGAGCATGGCTTAAACATTTTTAATATACATTACAGTGTTAAAGGACAGGAGGAAAAAAGGCAGAGCTGACCCTGAGAGAAATGATACTGGCAATGGCTGGGAAAATGCTATCTTCTTCATGCTAAGATTCACAAAGCAATTCCATGGCAGAAAAGTCAAGGTAAATATTTATTGCAAGCTTCCTTGGAAGTCACAGGAGTCTGCAACCCTCACTTACTGCAATTTTAGTATTTATCGTGTTCCTTGGTGTATTAAGTTCATGCATGTTATTTCCAAAAATGGTACAGTATTTGTCAAAACTAACACAGTAGGATCATATTTACGCTTGCCTGGACAAAGAGTTTGTGGGAAGAAATAAAAATAAATCCCCGCCTGACCATCAGTGAAACAAGTCGATCAATTCCAAGGCCAGACTAGGACACTATGATCACCTGACCAGGTTACTTGTAAAACAGGCCATAAAATGCCCAGTCTTGATTTAAAAATGACTAGAAACAAAGAATCCACCATGACACTTGGTAAGTTATTCCAATGGATTCTTCTAAACATACTTTTAACAGGCACGTGTCCCTTATTGCCAGTATGAATTTGTCTTTTTTCTGCTTCTAATGGTTGGATGGTGGTACGCTTGTGTCTCCTAGGTTTTTTTTTATCATGAAAAATAAAAAAAAAGCATCATTAATGTTCAAATGGAGCAAAAAGAACCACATTAGTGACTTCAGAACAAACTACTCTGTATAGAAATAGGACTTGACAAAAAACAAAATAGTTTGATTGACTAAATGAAAAACTGGTACAGTTCAATTGTCTCAAAAGAAGTTTCTGGCAGGCCAAGACTGTAAGCTGTTCAGGGCAGGGACCTTCTTTGTGCTCTTGGTATAATACCTAGCATTAGTTCATGACCGATTCTCCTAGATCCTATCACAAAACAAATAGCAAATTATCAAGATATTGAAAGTCGAGGCTATCCCCATAAAAGTGGAACTGCTTCCTTAAGGATCTCTGTGTGGTGTCACAAGTCTGAATATGTGGCAACCTCTCAGTGAATAACAGATACTGCTAAATAAACTTTCTCTCTGGTGACTTTATTCATTTTCTCATCTAGAAGCAGCCTCAGATCTATCACCACAAAAAAAAAAGCTAAATTAAAATCCTAAAATAAAATGTGTATCAAAATGAAACCCTGGCCATCCACCCCCACAACTAAGTTACCATTAAACAAGAGCAACTCCACAAGTATTATCTGCCAGTCATTTATTGGTAAATCAGTGTCATTAGCATTGACTTTTTTAGAGGAAAGATTAAAAGGGGTTTGGTTAGGAAAGTAAGCAAGTATATATTATCCAAGCCGAAGTAGCTCTGGGTCTCAAAGATGACATTTCTCTCTCTGCTTCATTAACTTGCGTAGCTTGTTGAGCTTTAGCTGTTTCTAATTAATTCTTTTACTGGCTTTTTTGAATGTGTATCATCTCTGGCAAAACATAGAAAATGAAGAAATTTCTCTAAGGTTTTACCCTTTTAATTATTATTTTTATTGCTTAAATGAAGCTCTGGAATTGCAAATGTTGACATTTTAGTTGACTCTAAAGTTAGAGTTTTCAAAGGGAGTGTGTGTTGGTGGGGGGTTCGATAGGCAAAGCATAAGTCTAGGAAGGAGGCAGAACAAAATAAAATGATAATGCAGGAAGGAGTGGGTGGCAACTGAACTGAATCCTCATTGCCAAGGCAAACACCATTCTAAAAGGGAAATAAATATTTTTCCAAGGATGACCTTGATGAGGGTTTTGCCATTTTTACATACTAACAAGGAAGGAAACATCATTAAAGGTAATTCCTCTCTGTCTTGTACATGTGCTGACATGCAAACTAATGGAGTCTTGCCTTCTGTCCCATCATGTTGTTTTACCCGGATGAAGCTTAGCTACCAATGCTATGTCTAGACTACAGGGTTTGTCGACAAAACGATGGTTTTGTCAACAAAGCCCATGGAGCGTCCAGATTTTGGTTTAACTATACTATTTTCATACCAGTATAACTGATACAACTGTCTTATGCAAACAATCCTCAAAGCTAGATGTGGCACAGGTTAGGCTTTCAAAGCTGATGGAGGTATTTGACCTGAAGAAGAGCTCTGTGCGACTCCAAAGCATTACTCATCTCTTATCACCTTGTCCCTTTGGCCTTTGGAAGCCTTTGAAAGCACAGTTACCACTAATTTTAATCACTTGGGCCATGGGTTCTCAAGTTGATGGTCACAAGAAGGTGTTACAGATTATTTGTCTCATGCTCCTGAAAAGAAAGATGAGCTTGTCTAGATCTTAACTAAATAGCAGTCCATTATTATTATTATTATTATTTTCCCTTGGCAAACAGGAGAAAGTGGGAAATGGGGAGGTAAGAATCATAGAATCATAGACTCATAGGGCTGAAAGGGACCTCAGGAGGTCATCTAGTCCAGCCCCCTGCTTCAAGCAAGATCAACTCCCACTAAGGATCCCAGCCAGAACTTTGTCAAGCTGGGACTTAAAAACCTTGTGGGATTGAGAATCCACCACCTCTCTAGGCAACATGTTCCAATGCTTCACCACCCTTCTGGTGAAGTAGTTTTTCCTAATATCTAACCTACACCTCTCCCTCTTCAACTTCAAACCATTACTCCTTGTTCTGCCATTTGACACCACTGAGAACAGTTTCTCACCCACCTCTTTAGAACTCCCCTTCACTAAGTTGAAGGCTGCTATTAAATCACCCCTAAGTCTTTTCTTCTGAAAACTAAACAAGCCCAAATCCCTCAGCCTATCCTCATAGGTCTTCTGCGCCAGCCCCTTAATCATTTTTGTTGCCCTCCGCTGAACTTGCTCCAGCACATCAACATCCTTTTTATAGTGGGGGGCCCAAAACTGGACACAGTATTCCAGATGTGATCTCACCAGTGCTGAATAGAGGGGAACAATCAGTTGTCTAGATCTGCTTGAAATGCTCCTCCTACTGAACCCTAGTACACCGTTAGTCTTCTTGGCTACAAAGGTACACTTTTTACTCATATCTAGCCTTTCAACCACCATAACCCCTAGGTCCGTTTCTGCTGTACTGCTGCTTAGCCAGTTGGTCCCAGCCTATAACAATGCTTGGGATTCTTCTGCCCCAAATGCAGGACTCTACACTTCTCCTTGTTGACCTCCATCAGATTTCTTTTGGCCCAATCCTCCAATTTATCCAGATCACTCTGGAGTCTCTCTCTACCCTCCAATGTATCTACCTCTCCCCCTAGCTTCGTGTTGTCCACAAACTTGCTGAGGGTGCAGTCCAGTTCCTCATTCAGGTCATGAATAAAGATGTTGAACAGCACCGGCCCCAGAATTGAGCCTTACAGCACTCCTCTTGAAACCAATCACCATCCAGATATTGAGCCTTTGACCACTACCCACTGGGCCTGACTATTAAGCCAGCTTTCTATCCATCTTATAGTCCAAGGATCCAATCCATATTTCCTTAACTTATGGGCAAGAATGTTGTGGGAGACTGTATGAAAAGCTTTGCTGAAGTTAAGGTATATCACATCCACGGACTTCCCCATGTCCACAGAGCCTGTTACCTCATCATAAAAGCTAATCAGATTGGTCATGCAGGACTTGCCCCTGGTGAATCCATGTTGGCTACTTTTGATCACTTTCCCCTCTTTCAAGTGCTCCAAAATGGACTCCTTGAGGATCCCCTCCATTATTTTCCCAGGGATTGAGGTACGGCTGACCAGTCTATGGTCCCCTGGATTGTCCTTCTTTCCTTTGTTAAGGATGGGCACTACATTTGCCTTTTTTCAGTCATCCGGGATCTCTCCCAGTCTCCAAGAGTCTTCAAAGATAATGGCCAAAGGTCTGGCAATGACATCTGCGAATTCCCTCAGTACCTTTGGGTGCATTAAATACAGACCCATGGATCTGGGTACATCTAGTTTTTTCTAGATAGCTCAGAACATGTTCCTTCCCCACAGATGGCTGCCCTCTACCTTCCCATGCCTCATTATCTATGACCGTCATGTGGAACTTGACTTTGTCTGTGAAGACTGAGGCAAAAAAATTCATTGACTGCTTCAGCTTTTCCTACATCATCTGTCACTAGGTTACCCCTCTCATCCAGTTACAGCCCCACACCTTTTCTGATAATCTGTTTACTGTTAACATGCCTGTAGAAACCCTTCTTGTTACCCTTCACATCCCTTGCCAGCTGCAGTTCCAATTGTGCTTTCACTTTCCTGATTACTCCTCGGCATTCTCAAGCCATGTGTTTATACTCATCCTTAGTCAACTGTCCATGTTTCCATTTCTTGTAGGCATCTTTTTTGAGTTTAAGCTGACTAAGGATTTCCCTATTAAGTCAAGCTGGTTGCCTACTATGTTTGCATTTCTTACTATGCAGTGGGGTGGTTTGTTCCTGTGACTTCAGTAAGAATTCTTTAAAATACTGCCAGTTCTCTTGAACTCTTTTCCCCTTCATCTTCATTTCCCAAGGGATTCTGCTCATTAGTTCTCTCATGGAGTCAAACTCTGCTCTTTTGAAATCAAGGATCTGTATGTTACTGCTCACCCTTCTTCCTATTATCCCTATCCTGAAATCTACTATCTCATGGTCACTGCATCCCGGGTTTCCACCCATTTCTGTTTCTTTTACTAGTTCTTCCCTGTTTGTGAGCAGCAGGTCAAGTTGCGCACGGCTCCTGGTCGGTTCCTTCAGCACTCGTACCCAGAAGTTTTCCCCACCATTCTCCAAAAACTTCCTGGATTGTCTGTGTGCTGCTGTATTGGTCTCCCAACAAATGCTCAGATGATTAAAGTCTCCCATGAGAACCAAGGCCTGTGATTTGGAAGCTTCACTTAGCTGTCTGAAGAAATCCTTGTTTTGAGATAGGGTTGATGGGGTTGAAGAGAGATGGGGGTGATCAGTGAAGAATGGGCAGAATCCAAAATGTGTGTGGGGAGGGGAACAGGAGGGAATTTTAGACAAAAATACTATGGAGGAAAATTCCCACAAAAACCATTTTTGTTTTTCATCCAGCTCTACTATCAGTGCTCCTGGTTTCACCATTACTACCATCTCAAGGTACTTAACAGAAGGTAAAGCAACTGTGGGACATTCTCCAGACAAGCCAAATCTAGGTAAAATATAGAAAAGAAATATGACAGGCAAACTTCTTCAAGTTCAGATAACAATAGTTGCACTTTCTATGGATTCTGTTTACATGTTCATTCAGAGACCACCAAGGATGTTACAAATAAATAACCTCTGTGAGGTACTCATGAGTGGGAGTGGGAGGTAGGCTAAATTCCATACGTATTGTGGAAGGCGGACTGTGTGTTTTTTGTACTTAGTGCTAATTTGGGCAGCAGCATTTATGGAAGGGACTTCTTGTTGGGTTAGGGCAGCAGTAGATGGATGGTTCCCTAGATGAAAGACTTCTTAAATTTGCAACGTGGGGCATATGCTGAATCAATTGCCTTCTCCCGTATGTTATAGCAATTGAGTTTCACTACCACAGAAACTGAATTCCAAGGCAACATACAAGTTTTAGCAGAAACTGAATTTTAATTTTGCTTACATAAATCATGAGGGTGGACTTTCTTGTGTGTTCCTCCAATCAGGGAACTTAATCCCTGTGATTTATGTCAGACATTACCAAGAAATTGATAATGAATGTTTCTGCACAAAACTTTATTTCATCGGCCTAATGGGTTAAAACAACAAAATCACTTGAAAAAAATCAAGGTATTGTTTAAGTGAAAGGAATTCATGCTCTGCTCACATACTTCAAAAGCAGAAAGAAAATTTCCATTAGTTATTTTATTATTTGTAAATTATGTAATGCCCAAGAGCTCTCATCATGGCCCAAGATTCTATTGTGCTAGGTGCTGTACAGACTGCCAACAACAAATCTATTATTTGTTGTAAATGATTTGCTCAACTGATAAAGGACACGGTGACCACCTCATAAGGTAATTGTGTAGTCTGTACTGAAAAAGAGATGGACTACTATTTAATTACAGAAAAGAAATCTTGAGCAATGGATATGCCACAGAATTATTGGTAATGGAAATGTCTGTAGCATAGAAGATGGGATTTGGGATGGAGACTTCTGCATTCTTGTACAAGACCTGCAGTGACTCACTCTGTGACCTTGGGCAAGTCTTTCAGCGTCTCAGTTTCTGCAGCTCTAAAATGGGTGGCATCATATCTACCTACAATAACTTATAGATAGGTGGACTATTTAAGTTTTGTCGAGGTCAGCTGTTAGGAAGAAGCAGGTTTTAGTAGTGGGGGATTCGATCATTAGAAATATAGATAGTTGGATTTGTGATGACCGGGAGAACCGTATGGTGACTTGCCTGCCTGGTGCGAAGGTTGCGGATCTCTCGAGGCATCTAGACAGACTTATGGGCAGTGCTGGGGAGGAGCCGGTGGTTGTGGTACATGTCGGTACCAATGACATAGGGAAGGGTAGAAGAGATGTTCTGGAGGCCAAATTTAGGTTACTAGGAAAGAGACTGAAATCCAGAACATCTATGGTGGCATTCTCTGAAACGCTTCCAGTTCCACGCGCAGGGCCAGATAGACAGGCAGAACTTCAGAGTCTCAATGCGTGGATGGGACGATGGTGTAGGGAAGAGGGGTTTAGATTTATTAGGAACTGGGGACACTTTTGGGGTAGGGGGAGCCTATACAGGAATGATGGGCTCCACCTAAATCAAGGTGGATCCAGACTGCTGGCATTAAACATTAAAAAGGTCGTAGAGCAGTTTTTAAACTAAGAGGTGGGAGAAAGCCGATTGGTGCGGGGGAGCACCTGGATCGGACAGAGACTTCTCTTACACGAGGCTCCATAGATAGGGATTCCCTAGAAGTTAGTCAGATAGGGAACGTGGGAAATAATATATGGGCAAGATCAGATGTGATACAATCGCATATAAAAAAATCCAACGCGTCTGTGAAAGGCAGACATATAAATAGTGGTAGTTTTTTAACGTGCTTTTACACTAATGCTAGGAGTCTGTCTAATAAGATGGGTGAACTGGAGTACCTCATATCAAAGGAGGAAGTTGACATAATAGGCATCTCAGAAACATGGTGGAATGAGGACAATCAGTGGGACACTATCATACCGGGATATAAATTATATCGGAAAGACAGAACAGGTCGTGCGGGTGGCGGAGTGGTACTATATGTGAAGGATAATATAGAATCAAATGAAGCAAAAATCCTAAAGGAATCAAAATTTTCCATAGAATCATTATGGATAACAATTCATTCCTCTAATATGAATATGGCATTAGGAATATATTACCGACCACCTAACCAGGACAGTGATAGTGATGCTGAAATGTTAAGGGAGATTAGAGAGGCTATCAAAATAAAAAACACAGTAATAATAGGAGATTTCAATTATCCCCATATTGATTGGGTGCATGTCACCTCAGGACGGGATTCAGAGATTAAATTTCTTGATGCCTTAAATGACTGCTTCTTGGAGCAGCTAGTACAGGAACCCACAAGGGGAGAGTCAATTCTCGATCTAGTCTTGACTGGAACGCAGGATCTGGTCCAAGAGGTAACTGTTACTGGACCGCTTGGAAATAGTGACCACAATATAATAACTTTTAATATTCCTGTGTTGGGAAGAACACTGCAGCGGTCAAACACTCTGGCATTTAATTTCAAAAAGGGGAATTACACTAAAATGAGGAAGCTAGTTAAACAGAAACTAAAAGGTAGAGTAATTAAACTAAAATCCCTGGAAGCTGCATGGAAACTGTTTAAAGACACCATACTAGAGGCCCAACTTAAATGTATACCCCAAATAAAAAAACACAGTAAGAGACCTAACAAAGAACCACCATGGCTAAACAGCCATGTTAAAAAGGCAGTGAGAGAGAAAAGGGCAGCTTTTAAAAAGTGGAAGTCAAATCCTAGTGAGGAAAATAGAAAGGAACATAAACACTCCCAAATTAAGTGTCATAATGTAGTAAGAAAAGCCAAAAAAGATTTTGAGGAACAGCTAGCCAAAAATTCAAAAAATGATAGTAAAATGTTTTTTAAATACATTAGAAGCAGGAAGCCCGCTAAAAAAGCAGTGGGGCCCTTGGACAATAAAGATATAAAAGGAGCGATCAAGGAAGACAGTGCCATTGCGGAGCGATTAAATGATTTCTTTGCTTCAGTCTTCACGGCTAAGGATGTTACAGAGGTTCCTAAATCTGAGCCAGCCTTTTTAGGTGACAAATCTGAGGAACTCACTCAGATTGAAGTGACATTAGAGGAGGTTTTGGAGTTAATTGATAAGCTGAATAGTAACAAGTCTCCAGGACCAGACGGTATTCACCCAAGGGTTCTGAAAGAACTCAAATGTGAAATTGCGGAGTTATTAACAGTGGTTTGTAACCTATCCTTTAAATCCACTTTGGTACCAAATGACTGGAAGACGGCCAATATAACGCCAATATTTAAAAAAGGCTCTAGAGGAGACCCTGGCAATTATAGACCGATAAGTTTAACATCAGTACCAGGCAAATTAGTAGAAACACTAGTAAAGAATAACATTGCAAGGCACGTAGAAGAGCACGAATTGTTGGGCAAAAGTCAGCATGGTTTCTGCAGAGGGAAGTTGTGTCTGTCTAATCTATTAGAATTCTTTGAAGGGGTTAATAAACATGCGGACAAGGGGCACCCAGTGGACATAATATACCTAGATTTCCAGAAAGCCTTTGACACGGTCCCACACCAAAGGCTTTTATGTAAATTAGGTGGTCATGGGATAGGAGGAAAGGTCCTTTCATGGATCGGGAATTGGTTAAAAGACAGAAAACAAAGGGTGGGAATAAATGGTACATTTTCACAATGGAGGGGGGTAACTAGTGGTGTTCCCCAGGGCTCAGTCCTGGGACCGATCCTGTTCAACTTGTTCATCAATGATCTAGAAAATGAGGTAAGCAGTGAGGTGGCAAAGTTTGCAGATGACACCAAGTTGTTCAGGACAGTCAAAAGCAAAAGGGATTGTGAAGAACTACAAAAGGATCTCAGCAAACTGAGTGATTGGGCAGCAAAATGGCAAATGAAATTTAATGTGGGTAAGTGTAAGGTAATGCATGTTGGAAAAAATAACCCAAATTACACGTACTACATGATGGGGTCAAATTTAGCTACGACAGATCAGGAAAGGGATCTTGGAGTTATAGTGGATAGTTCTCTGAAGACATCCACGCAGTGTGCAGCGGCAGTTAGTAAGGCAAATAGGATGTTAGGAATTATTAAAAAAGGGATCGATAATAAGACAAAAGATATCATACTTCCCCTATATAAAACTATGGTACGCCCACATCTCGAGTACTGCGTGCAGATGTGGTCTCCTCACCTCAAAAAAGATATATTGGCATTAGAAAATGTTCAGAAAAGGGCGACTAAGATGATTAGGGGCTTGGAAAGGGTCCCATATGGGGAGAGGCTAGAGAGACTGGGACTTTTCAGTTTGGAAAAGAGGCGATTGAGGGGCGATATGATAGAGGTATATAAAATCATGAATGGTGTGGGGAAAGTGAATATAGAAAAATTATTTACCTTTTCCCATAATACAAGAACTAGGGGACACCAAATGAAATTGATGGGTAGTAGGTTCAAAACTAATAAAAGGAAATTTTTCTTCACACAGCGCACAGTCAACCTGTGGAACTCCTTGCCCGAGGAGGCTGTGAAGGCCAGGACTCTATTAGGGTTTAAAAAAGAGCTTGATAAATTTTTGCAGGTCAGGTCCATAAATGGCTATTAGCCAGGGATAAAGTATGGTGCCCTAGCCTTCATAACAAGGGCAGGAGATGGATGGCAGGAGATAAATCACTTGTCTTCTGTTCTCCTTCTCTGGGGCACCTGGCATTGGCCACCGTCGGCAGATGGGATGCTGGGCTTGATGGACCTTTGGTCTGACCCAGTATGGCCATTCTTATGTTCTTATGTAGAAAATGAGGTAAGCAGTGAGGTGGCAAAGTTTGCAGATGACACCAAGTTGTTCAGGACAGTCAAAAGCAAAAGGGATTGTGAAGAACTACAAAAAGATCTCAGCAAACTGAGTGATTGGGCAGCAAAATGGCAAATGAAATTTAATGTGGGTAAGTGTAAGGTAATGCATGTTGGAAAAAATAACCCAAATTACACGTACTACATGATGGGGTCAAATTTAGCTACGACAGATCAGGAAAGGGATCTTGGAGTTATAGTGGATAGTTCTCTGAAGACATCAACACAGTGTGCAGCGGCAGTTAGTAAGGCAAATAGGATGTTAGGAATTATTAAAAAAGGGATCGATAATAAGACAAAAGATATCATATTTCCCCTATATAAAACTATGGTACGCCCACATCTTGAGTACTGCGTGCAAATATGGTCTCCTCACCTCAAAAAAGATATATTGGCATTAGAAAAGGTTCAGAAAAGGGCGACTAAGATGATTAGGGGCTTGGAACGTGTCCCATATGGGGAGAGGCTAGAGAGACTGGGACTTTTTAGTTTGGAAAAGAGGCGATTGAGGGGCGATATGATAGAAGTATATAAAATCATGAATGGTGTGGAGAAAGTGAATATAGAAAAATTATTTACCTTTTCCCATAATACAAGAACTAGGGGACACCAAATGAAATTGATGGGTAGTAGGTTCAAAACTAATAAAAGGAAATTTTTCTTCACACAGCGCACAGTCAACCTGTGGAACTCCTTGCCCGAGGAGGCTGTGAAGGCCAGGACTCTATTAGGGTTTAAAAAAGAGCTTGATAAATTTTTGCAGGTTAGGTCCATAAATGGCTATTAGCCAGGGATAAAGTATGGTGCCCTAGCCATCAGAACAAGGGCAGGAGATGGATGGCAGGAGATAAATCACTTGATCATTGTCTTCTGTTCTCCTTCTCTGGGGTACCTGGCATTGGCCACTGTCGGCAGATGGGATGCTGGGCTGGATGGACCTTTGGTCTGACCCAGTATGGGCATTCTGATGTTCTTATGTTCTTATGTTCTTATGTCTCCAAGGTCATCTCTCACTCTCCAGACCTTCAAGTGCAACCTGAGATGTAGTTTTGAAGCACTCTCTATGCTAGAGCAATAGAGCAAGGCCTGTTGTCTGGAGTTGGGGGGCTCTCTGTCACCGGCTGTGGCAATGCATCTAAGCGTGCATAAAGTGGAAGGGCACAACAGCAATCAGCAATGCTTGGGATAGCACTGCTGCTTGGGGACGGGAAGGGCTGCAGTCCTAGTGAATCCCACCAATACAAATAAGGACAGGGAGGAGATGGTGGAGCTGATACCATGCCTCACCTGTCCTTCCTCCACACCAGCCAGCACAACAGGCCTCCATGAGTCATTCCTAAGGTCCCCTTCCGTCAGGGATGTGATAGCAGATTTGCTTTTTAAACATACTGAGGAGGTCTAAGCACCTTTTGGTGGCCCTGCTGAGGCAGAATAAACCCTCAGAAGCCAGCAGCTAGTGAACACATCAGATCCCTGGGAAAAGATGTGAAGAGGAAAGGGGATTTTGGAGGAAGCTGGAGAGATGCTGCAGTTCGGTTCTCATGGCTGGTGAATCACAATATCTGTAACATTCACATTGATCTTAAAGGCTGCAACAAGGGAAAGGTGTAAAATAGAAGCACAAGAGTGACAAACAGGGAAAGGGTGAGAATGCCTCCAAGAAAGGGATTAGGTCTCCATCAAATGCTGACTGGCAGTCTTTTGAAGTCAGGGTAAAACACCAACAGGCCTCTCATGTAATGGCATCTGGTGACAGGTGGGGACTATGAGAGAGTTATTTGGGTACAAGTGATGGATGACTTTGCATGAGTGGATGAGAATGGACCAGTAAGCAAGAGTCAACTGCAGAGATGACCACAGAGGTGAACTGTTGAGCAAAGGACTCCAACTCCCAGGATCAGACCTGCTTTGCAGTAGAGACAAAATGCTATGAAATAAGGAGGAGTCTCTGGAAAACAGGAGCTGGTAGGCTGCCTCACAGGAAGGCAAACTGGTGTGGTGGTTAGCACATAAACTCAAGAAATTCAAGGTGCCGTGCATCTCTAGTATGACTGTAGGCCAGTCAGTTAGCTCTTTGTACAATGGGGAGAAGAGTTCCATCCTACCCCACAGAACTGATGTGAGACTAAATGCCTTAATGATGGCAAACTGCTCAGGTACTTTGAAAATGGACCGATGAAGTGCCAGAGGTAAAGCGGTTGGCATGGTACCTGGTGCACAATGGCCTTTCCAAAATTAAATAGTTATTTTAATGGTCAGCATAAGCAGTCTCATAACTGGATTCTTGAGGGCCTTGTACCTTGTGTAGTCCAGTAGGACTCATTCCATCTCTGCTGAAGTCAATACAAAACCCACCCTGGCAGACTTGCAGCCCATACACCTGGGCAAAGTGGCTAGAGATAAATATATAACACTGGTGTGAGGGAATGGGAACCCCCGATTTTGTACAATTTTACACAAACCTGTACAAAGTGTACCTGCCAAGGGACCAGACCCCAGTTTTTACCATTTATAATACAGAATATGGTTGTTTTTACACCTTCCCTGATTCCAAATTATCAATTATTGTCCAATTAGGGAAGCCATTTACTACATTTGATGTATAAGAGGCTTCAGTCAGTGAAGGAAATCGTATGGGCCAAACTCTGCTTTTACATCAACATGAATCTGTTGCCACTTCTGTAATGGAGTACTAATTCGTATTATATCATGTCACCACTAGGTGGCACTGTGTGCAACAGACCTTATTTAGACTTGCAGTGTATTAAAAGATGTGATGGAAAATGCATTCCTGGTATATCTCTCTGAAGAGATTCTGTAGCAGGTCTATATGTGATATGGAAGCCTGCACTATTTATTAGTAGCTGTCCTGCAGTTTACCATGTACAGGACGGCTTCATATTGCATCCTTGGCAAATTTGCAGATGACACTAAGCTAGGGGGTCGGGTAGATATGTTGGAGGGTACGGATAGGGTCCAGAGTGACCTAGACAAATTGCAGGATTGGGCCAAAAGAAATGCGATGCGGTTCAACAAGGAGAAGTGCAGAGTCCTGCACTTGGGACAGAAGACTGCAAAGCATTGTTACAGGCTGGGGAGCAACTGGCTGAAGAGCAGTGCAGCAGACAAGGACCTGGGGGTTACAGTGGATGAGAAGCTGGATATGAGAAGGCTAACGGCATATTGGGGTCAATTAGGAGAAGCATTTCCAGCAGATCTAGAAAAATTATTATTCCCCTTTACTCGGCACTGGTGAGGCCACAGCTGGAGCATTGCACCCAGTTCTGCCCCGTCCCCCCCCAGTCTAGAAATGGTGTGGATGCATTGGAGTGGGTTCAGCAGAGGGCAGTGGAAATTATTTGTGGTCTACAGCACATGACCTATGAGGAGAGGCAGAGGCTGTGGCCACACTTGGCCAAAACTTCAAAATGGCCATTTTGATGATTACTAATGAGGTGCTGAATATTCAGTTCAGTGCCTCATTAGCATTAGGACACTTCCGGCCACGGCGCTTTGAAAGCGCCGCTTCCAAATGCTCATGGCTCGGTGCGGCTACTCGGGGGTCCTTTTCGAAAGGACCTCGCACCTTTCAAAGTCCCCTTATTCCCCTCCACTGAGAGGAATAACTGGATTTCAACAAGTGCAGGGTCCTTTCGAAAAGAACCCCCGTGTATCCACGCCGAGTCACGAGCGTTTGAAAGCGGCACTTTTGAACCACCGCGGACAGAAACATCATAATGCTAATGAGGTGCTATATATTCAATTCATCACCTCATTAGTAATCTTTGAAATGGCCATTTGCGTGGCCATTTCAAAGTTTGGCCAATTGTGGTCACATCTTGAGAGGTTTGGGCTGGCTTAGTTTCCAGACGAAAAGAGTGAGGGGCAATTTGATAGCAGCTTTCAACTTCCTGAAAGGGGGCTCTAAAGAAAATGGAGAGAGACTGTTCTCAGAGGTGACAGATAGTTGAACAAGGAGCAGTGGTCTGAAGTTACAGAGGGAGAGGTGTAATTTGGATATTAGGAATAACTATTTCATCAGGAGCGTTACTGAGAGAGGTGATGGAATCGCCATCCCTGGAGGTTTTTAAGTCCCGTCTTGACATAGTCCTGGCTGGGATGATTTAGTTGGGGCTGATCCTACTTTGGGCGGGGTGGCTGGACTAGATGACTTCCTCAGGTCCCTTCCAGCCCTAGAATTCTATGATTCTATATTTACACTGTTGCAAACGAGAACAGGGCTTGTTCTTAGGAAGGCAGGAAAGAGGAGAGCAGAGTTACCAGTGTAATAGTCTCAGAGAGGTAATAGCTGTGTGAGTCAGTACCTTCACAAAAAACAAGCAGTCCTGTAGCACCTTAAATACTAACAAATCTATTAGGCAGTGAGCTTCCATGGGTAAGAATCTGAATTTCATGGGTAAGGAT
This sequence comes from Carettochelys insculpta, assembly GCF_033958435.1. NCBI lineage: Eukaryota > Metazoa > Chordata > Testudines > Carettochelyidae > Carettochelys > Carettochelys insculpta. The sequence continues at coordinate 121,069,461 of NC_134141.1, forward strand.
CTGAAGAAGTGGGTCTTACCCACAGAAGCTCATTATTTAATAAATAAATGTGTTAGTCTTTAATCTGGTTTAATTTCATATGTGATCTTCAGTATCACCTTACCTCTCTTTAAAATGGGTGTGACCAAGCTATCTGATTTTGTTACGCTTTCTGTATTGACCTGCCTGATTTTTATGTTTGCCTGCCTCCCTTGATCATTAGTCTTGCATTAGCGAAGGGAGCTGTGCTGTGTGCACCTGACCTGTCTTCATTTAAATGCTAATAGAGTTCCAGGCAAGGTGCTGCCTGGATCCTCAGTCATGCAAAAGGCCAGCTAATTGAAATGTAAGCAAGGTACTTTGTTTGTTTAGTTGGCCGAACAAAGAGAGGGTTAATTAGAAACTATGCAAAGAGGTTTGAGACCAGGAGGAAAGGCCCGTGCGTATGTTACAAGTCAGTGTGGTTTCTCACAATTCTGCTGACAAGCACACCAGAGAAAAAAGGCAGCCAAAACTAGACTTCCCTTTCCCCAGTCATATCCCCCAGATTCTCCGTTCTGTGTGTCTGACGAGCTTAGCTCTCTCGCTGGTTCAATAGAAGCTCTTACCCAATTTGTTGCTCAGTCTTCTCTCTGTTTAAGGGGAACTAGCACTCAGGTGGGAACCTTCTGAACTTCTTTGAATTCTAAAATTGTGATTTTTTTTTGCCCTGCACATTTATTATCATAGCTGGCATGGGCTATATGGAGTCTGATCCAAAGCTCAGGGAGGGATTTCCACTAATATCAAGAGGCTTTGCCTGATGCCCATGGCTGTAGCCTTCTAATACAATTGGCAGGTGTCTACCCCTCAAAACTTCATCTAGGGGAGAGGAGGAGGCGGTCCTGAGGAGTGGGAGGAGGAGGCTTCTGGGGCAACCCCCTCAGTACCTCAGGCACAGGTTCCTGGGGCACGGAGAGGTGGAAGAAAGCCGCAGAAAGCTTCCCCCTTCCCTCCTCACTGCCCACCCCCACTCCTCTCCCCTTCTTCACAGCACCTTCCCAGCCCATAAACCTTGCTTCTCCATGGGCAGTGAGAATCAGAGGCTACTTGCCACTGCTGCAGAGAAGCAGGGATCATTGGGCTGGGAGGGAGCGGTATGGCCCAGAACAGCAGAGCAGGTTGCCATTAAGACCACTTAGGAGGTGTGGAAGAGGCCAGGGAACGTAACCCCCTGCTTCTGCTGCCAGCACTGCTCCCTGCCCCAAGTCACACTCCCCCATCCTGTCCACAGGCTAGCTGGGGCAGCTGCCGCAGGACCCCCAAAAGTGCAGGGCTGGGAGCAGCTGCCTGACCTCATCCTATGAATGGGACGGCTCTGTCATTTGGCACATCTGGTGGATTCTCAGTGTGTCTCAGCTCAAGGCTGAGGGAGTCATAAGAGGGTAAGTCAGTCTCCATGAACCTGTCACCCCTAGGGGATGTCTTACTAAGTGAGGGTATCAGAGAGGTAGCCATGTTAGTCTGTATCTTCAAAAACAACAAGAAGTCCTGTGGCACCTTATAGATTAACAGATATTTTGGAGCATAAGCTTTTGCGGGCAAAGACACACTTCCTCAGATGCCCACAAAAAAGCTTATGCTCCAAAATATCTGTTAGTCTATCAGGTGCCATGGGACTTCTGTTTTTTTTAAGTCAGAAGAGGAGCCGAGTAGAGGGAAGCAGAGTTGCTCTGTGAGTTGTACCTGATCTACGGAGAAAGCCCTCCAGTCTCCAGGGCATTGTCAGTCCTCTGAGTTGCTCAAGCTCTTGATTTCCTTTTCAAAATATTAGAAAGGAGAGTTAAAAAAAAAAAAAAGTCCACGGCTCTGACTTCATACTGCAAGCATGTCACTTGATCGGCAAAGCAGAGAATTTCATGACCTGATTCCCTTGAAGCAGATGAGTCACACAGAAGAGGAGGCTTAAGGAGCTTGGGTCATTTGCAATGCACAGCACTTGTTTAAAATTAGCATGGGTTTAGGAAATCCTTTAATATTCATAGTCTGACCCAATATTGAAATGTTGTCTGGAACAATAGAGATTTCAGGGGAAAGAGTATGTAGTGAGATCAGGAGAGTTGGCAAAATAGCTTTAATAGACTAATTCCAAGTGCATTAGCTGTATTCCAGATGAGAAAATATTGAAAACTGTCTAGACTACCTTTAATTTCTGGACTGGTTGTTCTATTTTTATAATTTGTCACCAGTGACTGAGGATATATTCCAAGTGCCTGAGGTCTTGGACTGACTTCCTCCACCTTGCTCTGAGGTGATCTAGACAAGAGGCAGAAAAAGGCTTCAGGGAGGAAATTAAGTGAAAATGTTGTTCGGCAGTTTGTTGGTAAATGTTTAAAGAAGGAAGCTGTGTCTAGGATCAGGCACAGAAGTGCATATTAGGGTATGTCTACACAACAGCTTATGCTGAAATAAGCTATTATGGACTCGCTATTTTGAAATAATGCCACTACACACAAAAATGCATTTTGAAATAGCACTTCAGGGTTCCCATCAGGGCTGGGTTGAGGGCAGGAGCATGGGGAGATACAGGGACGGTGGGGCTGCAGTGGTATCTGGGTTGGCAGGGGAGCCTGGGGAGCAGGCAGGATGGTCATGACGCTCATCCATTGGCAAAAATTGGGGAAGGGTTGGGGGATGACCAGTGGGGGCAGGGAAGGGGGTGGGAGCAGAGGTGGCAGCCACAGGTGGCTGGGCCAACAGGTCCCACCAGACACTGGTGGTGGTGTCAAGGCAGGACATCTGTTGGTCCCAGACCAGTGATAGCCACTCTTAGTTCCCAAAACCGCCATTCCTAGTCATTCCGCAGCCGCTGCCTGAGGAGGTCAGTCAGCCTCCAGAGGGCAGCAGTGTGGGCCCTCTGGCAGTCATTATCTTCCCAGCAACATCCCCTCCATCTGTGGGCCTGCTCACTTGGTGAGGGGCACCAGCTCACTCTGGTGGGCAGGAGGGTCTGGCTCGGCTCTCAATCGATATGGATCCAACTGTAAGGAAAACAAGGAGGGGATAGAGTGAGTCATTCATGCAACACAGCCCCTGAGATCCTGCCCCGCACCATGAACACCAACCAACACCCCTCCTGCACCATGGGACAGGGAAGCCCTGGGAGCACAGGCAGGTGTGACCTGCACAGGGAGTCCCACACTCAAAGGGCTAGCAGCCAAGGGGGTGTGTCCAGCCACAAAGGGGTTCCTGAATGGGTGGTGGGTGAGCTGAGCCCTCCCTGGAGCATGCACACACATGCGGTTTGCAGCGCTGTCTGCAGGAGTAGGTGCTGCCTTTCACCTGCAGGCATGCCCACATGCTGGGAGCCGCACTCCTCAGTGTGTCTGGATCGGTCTGGCACCTCTTTGGTTTACCTGCTTCCAGCCGTTGCATGGGCTGGCAGGCTCTGCCTCCTCTGGGTCCTGGAGCTCCTCAGGCCTCCTGTGAGGCTGGCAGCAGGTTGGCACCTGTGCCTGGGGGCTGCCTGCTGGGTCTGGGTGGCACATGCTGCCTTGCACATGATTCCATGTGACTGAACTGCAACACAAGGTCCTTCCTGAGCTGGACGGGCAAAACTCACAACACGCCCTGTCTGTGCCCACCTCTCATGCCCTGCGGTGTGTGATGCATGGGGTACTTTCCAGAGGGTCTCTCAATCAGCTCCAGAGATGCACTGGAGGTGGCCTGGCTCAAGGGTCCTGAGTCCAGGGAGATGACCAGGGTTCTGCTGCTGGCCACAGACACTGTGTCCACCTCCTCCTCCAAAGGGAGTCGGGTCCCAAGATGCGCTGGTCCTCCTCCTCCTCCTCAGGTTCTGGCTGCAGGAGTCAGGGAGAGGCTCCTGTGCTGTGTCAACAGGGGGAGGTTGGTGGGGTGGTGTCATCTCCCCCAGGAGCTCATGCAGTGCCCTGTAGTAGGGGCAGGTGGTAGGTCCTAGCCCAGATCTCGACCTGGTGTTGCAACCCTGGGTGTACCCTTGGCAGAGTTTTTTAACCTTTGCCCACGCCTGGGGCATTCCTCCACCTTGCAGAGGGGTTGAGAAGGGGCTCTTCCTCAGACCAGTGCCCAGTAAGTCCTGGACCTTGGGCCTGGTCCAGGAGGAGGCCCCAGTATTTCATGCCCCAAAGTGGCTCCTGCGACTGTTCCGGCTGGTCCCTAGAGGGCCCATGGCTTGCAGGGTGGCTGGGTCTCTGCCATCGTTCAGATATCTGCAGAAAGGAATGGCTGTGAGGGCATGGGGACAAGTGGCCTATGGCTCTGCTGCTTGCACACTTTCAGCTTCCTGCTGTGAGGTTTCTGGGGCTCCCTGCATCTTTAAGAATGTCTGGAGGCATGGACCATAGAGAGCTGATTGCTGTGGACAGGGTGTCCCCTGGGACAGCTGTGCAGTGCCGTGGAGGCCTTTTCTGTTGACAGAAGGCCGCCCGAAATGTCCAGACTGGATTTCTGTTGACAGATCTCTGTCGACAGAGACATCCTGCCTCATGGGGAGCAGTAGAACGCTGTCAACAAAAGTGCAGTGTTCTGCCAATTTACTGTCAACAGAACGCCTTGGGAATGTGGACTCTAAAATGGGTTTTGTCAGCAAAACTCTAGACATAGCCTAGGGTTCCAGCCCAGGGACCCTAAAGCAGCACAACTGATGGGGTTTCCTCTGTTCCCAGTCTGATAGCTTCTCCCCAGGCCATTTCCCAAACATGCCATCACACGACCTTTCCTCAGGTACTTGGCAAGTCGGTCCCACTCCAGCACAACCTTCTGGCTTGCTCCCATTCCTCAGGTCTCACCTCTTCCCTCTCAGACCATGGGCTTCTGCCCTGCCTGTGGGGAGACCTTTTAAACAAACAGTGTGTAACTTTCTAATAGGTTTGGCTGTTGCATTTAGACTGAACTTTTCTACTACTTGAAATGATTTGATATGTGATTAAATATGGAAAATCAGAAACATTACATAGCTGTGCTGTATAGTCATGCATCTCTACATCATTGTCTGTCTCATGTTCTCCATTCTTCTTCTTCTTCTTCTTCTTCTTCTTCTTGGAGACCATTCAGGAATTTTCTTCTTGGTATTTTCACCATATTTACCAACTAAAATACAATCAGATTGACCAGATTATTCTCCCTCAGATCAAATTCTTCTGGGTTGTGCGGCGGTGCATGTTAAAGGCTCACAGTGGTCCTTATAATGTCTATGAACCTCATGATTTTATCTCTATTTTTAGTTCCTCGACACACGGTGATCGTATATGAGAAACACAAATGTTCCAGAACAAGGAGTACAGGAGTGGACTCTTAGGCAGTATATACTGACTAGTTGACATCAGTGAAGCTGTGTTAATTTATATCAACTGAAGAGCTGTCCCAAAAATAACACATTCCCGTAACATTTAAGGTAAGTTTAAGGGTGTACAGAAAGTTGTTACCCTCAATTTTATTTGTTCTTTAGTGGTATGGTAGGAAAAAATATATTGAGTTCCACCTCTTATTCACCATCTTGTTGCCTGTATCTGAAAAGACAGCTTTTGTTACGCTCATGAAAAATGAAGGTAGATGTCACCTCCGTTTGTTTGGTCTTTTCTTCCCCAGTGTATCAAGATCTTCTTGTGCTTCGTCAGGGTCAGAACAGAATTTTTGAAACACATTGAAATGTTCAATCCTATTGGATCTGAAGCACAAACGAATCCAGGGAACTGCTGTGGCCTGTGTTATACTAACTTCAGGCTCAATAGTCACAGTGGTACCACCTTTCTGGCATTAAAATCTAAGAATTCCAGTCTCTACATGTTGTAGGAATAGCTGGTGAGTCACAATTATACCCACAAGACTTTTACTTAGCCTTGGGTTCCATGTGGGTCCCATATAGAGCTGGATAGGAAATGATTTTCTCTACTGTAAACATTTTCAAAATTTCTGTCCCCCTCAACAGCCCCCACCTACCCTGGGGACAAAAATATAACAGTGAACATCTGTGAACTGAAAATCCAAAAATGTTGATTCAACAAAATTGAAACTCTCATTTCAAAATGTTCTATTTCTTTTAGAGTTTTAGATTAGATGTTACTACAATTACCTTAAATTTTTAAACAGTCAATTCATACCAGAAAATGATTTTACAAAATGTGGATGTGAGATGTTTTGACAACTTCAACATTATTTATTCAAAAATTTTCGAGTCAAGAAATTTGTCAGAGCTAACTTGTTCCCATGAGAAGTTTCATTTTTGACAAACTGGCATTTTTCAATGGAAAAAAAAAAGTAATTGAAAAATTCCTGGCTAGCTTCTTTCAGGATTCCTGCTGTCTGTGATACCCAACCATCTACTTATTATACCACTCATCTGGTGTTTTGCTGCGGTGACCATCCATCCCGTATTGGCAGGGACACCCCCATATTTTGGGCACCAGGAAAGCGTCCCGATTTATTTCTAAAAAGTGGCTTGTTGTCCCGTATTTGCTGCCTCCTAGTTCCCCACCCCATGGGGAACCATAATCCAACCAGCACAGCTTCTGCCAGGTTCCCAGCTCCCCACACCTGAGGGGAGGTGGGAAGATCACTGGAACAGCTGGCCTGGATTCTGCTCCCTGTGGTATGGGGAAGCTGGAGCTGGACCAGCATGGCTGCTGCCTGGATCCAGCTGCTCAGGGGAGCTGGTGCCCAAGTGGCGCGGCTCCTGCCTGGCTCACGGCTCCCGAGCTGCGGAGACCTGGGAGTGCGCCCACACTGCTGGCACAGATTCAGCTCCCCATGGCTCGGGGAAATCGGAGCTGGACCAGCACAGCTACTGCCTGGCTCCTGACCCCCCGCTGCTTGCGGGTGGTGGAGCCCAAGCAGCGTGGCTGCCACCTGACTCCTGTCTCCCCACAGCTTGGGGAAGCCAGGAGCTGCTGCTGCTTCCCAAAGCCAGGGAGCACCTCTCCCCAGCAATGTGGCAGCCCCCACAGGGCAGCCACCACCTCACTGGTAGGGTGACCATCTGTCCTGTGTCAGCTGGGATACTAGCTCATCCTTCTGTCCCGTATGTGGCCTGGGGAGGTCTGGTCACCCTATAACATGCCCTCTCCAGGCTTCTGGAGATACTTGTGGAAGACGTTGGGCTAGATCTTCAGCTAGTGGAAGCTGAATGGTTTACACTGGAGCTTGGATGATTTACACCCATGAAAGGCTCATTCTTCCGACATTCCATGTGAAAACATTTTTCTTCTATTAATTGTGGCTGAGTTTCCTTGTAAAGGAAGGAGTGGGGAGCCTTCATGGGCTCAGAGAGTGAAATTCAATCATCTAAATCCTGCTATGTAATCCTCTGAAATGTCTTTTAAGTAAGGGTCCATATATACTAACCACAGCACTGACACAGTGCAGAGTGATTGTCTGAGGTTCGATTTAGCATGTCTTGCAGGAATATGCTAAATTGCATATTGAGGGCCTCTCTGTCAACCATGATACTCCTTGCAGTCAGAAGGAGTAGGAGAGGTCAACAGGAAACTTTCTCCCATTGACATCCCACTCTGAGGATGGTGGCGAAAGTCAACTTAAGGTGTGTCAACTCCAGTTACACTATGATTGTAGCGAGAGTTGCATATCTTAGGTTACTTTCTCCCTTAGTGTATATCTGCCCTAAGATATAAATGGAGTTGGTGACCGATACCTGTACTGAGGCTGGAATTATACCAGTGGACACCAACTGTAGGACTGGCCCATCACTTTAGTTTACCAAGTGACATGGTGTAGAAGGTATTACGCTGATAAGAACAGAAACTACACTTGATCTTAGCCCTAGAAGGCTTTCCCATATTTTTATCTCTATTGTTTAGAATTCCAAGGATATTAATAAGCACAGTTATTTAATTGCGGTCTAACTGCTTACACTAGTAGGAATGGATACCTTTGTTTGTGTTTATTTATTTATTTTTTTTGGTTGATAGGTTGTTGCTCTGGCATCAGAGGTACTCAGGGCTCACAGAAAGCACAATAAAGAGATCAGACGATGTCAGGGTTTTCATTTTAATTGAAAGCAAATCAGAAAGACTCTGAAGGGCAGCAGCAGATGTTGAATGAATCAGAAAGAAGAACGAGAAAAGTTTCCTGCTCATTTGACTCATTTTTTATCCTAGTGGCTTCTGGTTTTAATGTTGGAGATAAAGAATAAACTGGTACTCATCTTGTTTTCTGAGGTTTATTGGTGGTGACTTCATAATAAAGGTTGATTTGAAAGTTTTGCATGCAAGCCAGAGATTCAGCATCTGTGAAGGCAAAATATGTTGTATCATTCCCTGAATTACAGCACTTTATACTGCAAGATGATTCTCATTTATACTAAGACCTATTCACACTTCACTGGTCATATAGAATGGGCTTAAAGTGGTTGTATTGTATACACACACTGTTTGAGTGTCATCGGGCCTTACTGTGAACAAAATCAGGCTCGCTAAGAACATGATATACAAGTAAATATAATAATTACTTTCAGCCACAGGGTAATATTTTTATAAACACAAAAGATCATTTTCAAAATGCCAGATTTTTAAAGGAATATAGCTACCTAGCAATGAAGAAGAATATCTAGGGGGATTTTCAAAAGTGCATAGGCACCAAACCGTCTTTGGGTTTCAGGCTTTTGTGAATGGGAAAAATTAAAAATGGTTGTTTTGGATCCTAACTCATGTAGGTTCTTTTGAAAATGTCACTTCAAGCCAGTAGATGTTTGTTGTTTAGAATTTCCTCCAAAGAGGATTCTACAATAGGAGGGTAAAGGACAACCTTATGCCATAATACAATTGTTAGTCTTAAGGTACCACTGGATTCCTTGTTGTTTGTGCTGAAACAGGCTAACACAGCTACTGCTGAAGTGTGATTATGACTAGGGGGACTGTGGTGAGCCGGTATGGCTTCCTGCTGACTCAGAGGCAGAGGAGGCTGAGCAGAGGCCCTGGTGGGTGGGCCCGGAGCCAGAACACTAGTGGCCCGCCCCTCAGAGGATGGGGCCTAGAGACAGAAGGGCCAAGGGCAGGGCTCGGGACCCATTAAAGCCTGGACCTCCGGGCAGGGAGGGAGCACCTCCGCGAGCTCCCCGGTGCCAGGGGCAGAGGGTTTGCCACCGTCTGGCCGGGCTGGAGGAGCAAGCCCCCAGCGGCCCAGAGCAACCACGGATCCAGATGCCCCAGGGGGACTACCCAGACTTCCCAGACCTGCCAGGACCCTCACGCCAGTGGAGACCCCCCCACCTTGGAGGAAACCCCGGATGCTGCCAGACCGGCGAGGGTGAGCGACCACGAGGCCCCAGGAGTGGCCTGCCCTGGAGCTCCAGCAGACCCCTGCAGCCCCCAGGCCCAGGATCGCCTCGGGCCCACCGTGCTACCGCCGCCAGACTACCCCAATGATGTGGACATGACCGACTGGCCACAGCCCCCAAAGGTGGACGATCTGGAGGGAGCTGACCCCGTGGGACCACTGACCAGATGGACTGGGACCTTCCCCAGGTGGAGGTAGAGGTAGGAAGTGGCCCAGGGAACAACGCTCCCGAACCCATGGCAGTGTGTTGCGGCCTGGATCCCCACCACCGTGGTCATGTGTGAACGACCCCCAGGGCCCCGGGCCGGGTCGCAGTGGAGTGGGAGGGCCTGCGACCCCCTACCCTCTCCTGGACGGGGCAGGCCCTTGCTGGTCCTGTGTTCCAAACCCTTGTGCTGCTGCCCCACCCCAAACTGAGGGCTGGGCCTGTGCTCAAACCCTTGTGCTGCTGCCCCGCCCCAAACTGAGGGCTGGGCTTGGGCTCCAAACCCCTTGTGAACTGCTGCCCCGCCCTGAACGGAGGGCTGGGCTTGCACTATAAATTGTGAACGACTGCCCCACCCTGAACTGGGGGCTGGGCCGGTGTTATAACCCTTTTGGTTGCCGCCCGCCCTGGGCCAAGGACTGGGCATCCCAGGACTCCTACACGTGGTGGAGGATGCAGGCACTCAGTCCCCACCCCTGACGTAAGGGGTGAGGGAGTGGGCCCATGGGCCCACAGAGCAGAAGAAGCCCCAGACAGTGGGAGTAACTATACCCTGTTTTTTTTTTGTTTGTTGTTGTTGTTATCCCCGATCCAACGATGGAGATTGACAAGCTGCTGAAATACTTAGCGGACAGTCAGCAAAAGCAGCAGACTGCCCAGCTACAGCAGCAACAGCAGCTGCTCCAACAGCTGGGAGCTCAGCAGACACAGCTGCTAACTGAACTGATGGCCCAGAACCAGGAGCACCAGAAACGATGTTTGCAGCAACTGCCAGCCCTGGCGCCGTTGCTGGCAGAGCCACAGCAGGGACCCCAAGGGGAGGGCCCCGCATCAGTCCTGCCAGTACGGTTAACAAAGATGGGACCAGTGGATGATCCGCAGGCCTTCCTAGTCACCTTTGAATGTGTGGCGGTGGTGGCTGGGTGGCCTGGGAACCAGTGGGCTACACTGCTGGCCCCTTATTTGACCAGGAGAGACCAGAGAGCCTATCGGGCATTGTCTACTGAAGACGCCCAAGACTACGATCAGGTGAAAGTGGCCATCCTTGATGCCCTGGATGTTAGCCCCGAGACCTTCTGCCGACGGTTCCGGACCTTGGCCTATACCCCGGGAGCTCGGCCGCGGTTCATGGCACAGGAATTAAGAGATGCGTGCCGGCAGTGGCTGCAACCGGAAGGGAGGACCCCCACAGAGCTCTTGGAGCAGATCGTTCTGGAGCAGTTCCTCTGCATCCTCCCGCCAAGAGGGCAGGCTTGGGTGCGGTGCCACTGACCTACCACCGTTCAGGCTGCCGTTAGCCTCCTGGAGGACTTCCTCACCGCGGAGGAGCCAGAGGCACCCACGGGCTCAGCCCAGTCATCACAGCCCACTCGCTGTGGAGTCGAGAAGCAAGGGGAGCCCCGCTCCAAACTGCCCAGCCTGCTACGGGAATCAACCAGTCCCCATCGGAGGCTACCGCGGAAGCCAGGCGCCAGTAACCCCCAGACGGTACCCGAGGGGACTACAAACACACGGCTACAAACACACGGTACAGGGGGGCGCCAGACCCTCAGGGGACCCCAGCCCACGCTGGGATGCTGCTTCATCTGTGGGCAATGGGGACATCTCCAAAGAAACTGTCCAGAACAATTCTGCAGCTTTGGCCGGGTATGGGCAGCCAAAAGAGGGCCCGACCCCCGCAGGCACCCACGATTATGGTCCCGGTCCTCGTGGGGACTGAGGCCATGGTCGTCTTAGTGGACTCAGGATGCAGCCAGACCCTGGTCTGCCAACAGGCCGGCCTGGGGGCTGACCCCGATCTAGGGACCATTCGACTGCAGTGTATCCATGGCGACGTGCGTCCATACCCTAGTGTGCGGGTGCCCCTGACCGTTGCGGGGGTGACCCATCATTTGGTGGTCGGCCTAGCACCCCGACTGGCGTATCCAGTGGTATTAGGCTGGGACTGGCCAGGCTTCGCGGGTATCTTCCGCCCGGTCGCTGGACTCAAGGGAGAAGTGGCCCCTGTCCTGGAGGGAGACACACCGGAGGACCCACCCGAGGAGAGGACAGGGCTAGATCTTGTACCACTGATGGAAGGACCAGCCGAGGGCTCAAAGGGGACCAGCACCAACGATGGGGTGACCTCGGATTTTTGCCAGGACCAGAGAGATGACCCCACTCTAAGCCGGGCCTACGCCCAGGCTGCAGCAGTCGATGGGGTGGCAACGAACCCCCACCTCGTGACACAGTGGCCCCACTTTGAGCTGCACCAGGAACGGCTGTACCGAGTGGACCGGGACCCCTAGACCCGGGAGCAAAGAACACAGCTACTGGTGCCGAAATGCCACCGACGGGGCGTAATGAGGTTAGCCCATGATATCCCCACCGCCGGGCACTTGGGCCAAGAAAAAACATTAGCCCAGATACTCCCCCGGTTCTTCTAGCCAGGGGTCCACCAGGAGGTCAAGAGCTATTGCAGTTCCTGCCCCGCATGTCAGCTTGCTGCCCCCCCGTGGGTCCCTAAGGCCCCGTTAATCCCAATGCCTGTCGTGGGGACCCCGTTTGAGTGGGTGGCCATGGATCTGGTGGGCGCGCTCCCTAAGAGCGTGGCAGGGTATCAGTTCATGCTGCTCCTCGTAGACTATGCCACCCATTTCCCAGAAGCCATCCCGTTACGTAATATTACCGCCTGCACCATCGCCAGAGTGTTAATGAAGATCTTCGCCCGAGTGGGGCTGCCACAGGAGCTTCTCACAGACCAAGGAACTAATTTCATGTCCTGCCTGATGAAGCAGGTCTGTGCACTCCTGGGGATTAAACAGCTACATACCTCTGTATACCACCCCCAGACGGATGTTCTGGTAGAACGGTTCAATCGCACCCTGAAAGACATGATGTGGAAGTTCCCCCCGGGGGACCTGCGCCGATGGGACCAGCTGCTACCCCACTTACTCTTGGCCATCTGTGAGATTCCCCAGTCCTCCACGCATTTCTCCCCATTTGAATTACTGTACGGCCGCCGGCCGCGGGGAGTGCTGAACCTGATGCAGGAGGTTTGGGAGCGAACTGCGTCCCCCTCAAAGGGGCTACTAGAGTATGTCTTCCAGCTCCAGAAGTGCCTGGAACAGGTGCGGGCCCTCGTGGAGGAAAACCTGAAAGCTGCACAGGCGTCCCAAGCCCGAACCTACAACCGGGAGGTGCGGAGCCGCAGTTTCGAGCCAGGTGACCGGGTCCTACTCCTGCTATCCTCCAGTGAATCTAAGTTGCTGGCCAGGTGGCAGGGACCTTACGAGATTATTTGAGCTGTGGGACCTGTTACCTATGAAGTTCACCAACCAGACCGCCGAAAGAAAACGCAGTGATACCATGTCAATCTCTTAAAACCGTGGCGGGACCGGGAGGGCTTCATGATAAACCCCTGCCCCCCGGACCCCGAATTAGGACCCCAGGTGCCTCACGGGGAGGAACCTGTACAACCGGCCCTTGAGGCAACACTGACAGAAGAACAACATAAGCAGGCCTGGTGCCTCCTCCAAGCATTCCAGGATAACTTTACTGCCCTACCCGGACACACCTCCCTGGTCTGCCATGTTATCTGTACAGAGCCCAGAAAGGTGGTTTGTGACTCCACGCGCCCAGTACCCTTCCGGATGCGGGAAGTAGTGGAGGAGGAGGTACAGGCGATGCTGGCCCTGGGAGTGATAGAACCATCCCAAAGTGAGTGGCGCAGTCTTGTAGTCCTCGTGCCCAAGCCTGACGGCACTCGGAGGTTCTGCATTGACTTTAGGCGGGTGAACGCGATCTCCAAGTTTGACGCGTGTCCAATGCCCCGGGTTGACTAATTGTTGGGATGTCTGGGGGCGGCCCACTATTTCAGCACCCTCAACCTCAGTAAAGGGTACTGGCAGATCCCCTTAGCACCTTCTTCGCGGGAGAAGACGGCCTTTGCCACTCTGTCAGGACTGTACCAGTTTACCCGAATGCCCTTTGGTCTCCACGGCGCCCCGGCGACCTTCCAGCGGCTTATGGACCATCTACTTCAGCCCCACCGGGACTACGCCACAGCCTACCTCGACGACATCGTGGTATATAGTCGCCATTGGGAGGAACACCTGGACCGGGTGGCCACGGTCCTTAGGTCCCTGAGGGCAGCCAGCCTGACAATGAATCCAAAGAAGTGCCGCATCGGGTGGCAAGAGACAGCCCATCTCGGTTATACTATAGGAGGGGGACAGGTAAAGCCCCTCGTGGACAAGGTGCAAGCCCTAGTGGCCTCTCCTCGCCCCCAATACCAAACGACAGGTACGACGGTTCTTGGGACTGGCCAGTTACTATCGACGCTTTATCCCGCAGTTTGCCTCAATTGCCACCCCCCTGACGCAGCTGTTGACAAAGGCCCAGCCACAAAGGGTGGTATGGACTGCAGCTACGGAGAAGGCGTTCCGAACATTGAAACAGTGCCTAATGCAGGAACCCGTCCTCTATAGCCCCGACTTCACCCGTCTGTTTATCCTGCAAACTGATGCCTTGGGGGTAGGCCTAGGGGCCGTCCTATCCCAGGAGATTAACGGAGAAGATCACCCGGTAGTCTATATAAGCCAGAAGCTTTTTCCAAGAGAACAACACTACGCGGTAATAGAAAGGGAGGCCCTGGCTGTGAAGTGGGCCTGTGACGCCCTTAGATATTACCTGTTGGGAGCCCCTTTCACCCTAGTTACAGACCATGCTCCTTTACAATGGCTGTCCCGGATGAAGGACACCAACGCCCGAATCATGCGTTGGTATTTGGCATTACAGCCTTACGCCTTCGATGTACGTTATCGGTCAGGTAAGGACCATACAAATGCTGACTTCCTTTCCCGCCTGGGGGAGATGGAGGAGTCCACCCACATGGCACAGGAGACAGATGTGTGGTGGGGGGGAGTGTAGTGAGCCGGTATGGCCTCCTGCTGACTCAGAGGCAGAGGAGGCTGCACAGAGGCCCTGGTGTGCGGGCCCGGAGCCAGAACACCAATGGCCTGCCCCTCAGAGGGCGGGGCCTAGAGCCAGAAGGGCCAAGGGCGGGGCTTGGGACCCATTAAAGCCTGGACCTCCGGGCAGGGAGGGAGTGCCTCCACGACCTCCCCGGCGCCAGGGACAGAGGACCCGCTGCCGCCCAGCGAGGCCGGAGGAGCAAGCCCCCAGCAGCCCAGAGCAACCACAGAGCCAGATGCCCCAGGGGGACTACCCGGACTTCCCAGACCTGCCAGGACCCTCGCGCCGGTGGAGACCCCCCGCCTTGGAGGAAACCCCAGACGCTGCCAGACCGGTGAGGGTGAGCGACCACGAGGCCCCAGGAGTGGCCTGCCCCAGAGCTCCAGCAGACCTGTGCAGCCCCCAGGCCCAGGATCGCCTCGGGCCCACCGTGCTACTGCCGCCAGACTACCCCAATGATGTGGACATGACTGACTGGCCGCAGCCCCCAAAGGTGGACGATCTGGAGGGAGCCGACCCCGTGGGACCCCTGACCAGATGGACTGGGACCTTCCCCTGGTGGAGGTAGAGGTAGGAAGTGGCCCAGGGAACAACGCTCCCGAACCCATGGCAGTGTGTTGCGGCCTGGATCCCCACCACCGTGGTCATGTGTGAACGACCCCCAGGGCCCCGGGCCGGGTCGCAGTGGAGTGGGAGGGCCTGCGACCCCCTACACCCTCCTGGATGGGGCAAGCCCTTGCTGGTCCTGTGTTCCAAACCCTTGTGCTGCTGCCCCACCCCAAACTGAGGGTTGGGCTTGGGCTCCAAACCCCTTGTGAACTGCTGCCCTGCCCTGAACTGAGGGCTGGTCCTGTGCTGTAAACTGTGAACTGCTGCCCTGCCCTGAATGGAGGGCTGGGCTTGTACTATAAATTATGAATGGCCGCCCCGCCCTGAACTGGGGGCTGGGCCGGTGTTATAACCCTTTTGGTTGCCGCCTGCCCTGGGCCTAGGGCTGGGCGTCCCAGGACTCCTACAGGGACACATGTGGGTGAGAGAGGGGTCACATGCACCTCCCACACACACTTACCTTCCTTGCCACGGTGAGGAAAGCGATGCAAGGTGGTCGCAGCCTGTGCTGTTCTCCAGCCGGCTGCTTCCAGTGAGTTTGGGGGTAGCTGTGCACTCTCTAGGAATGGTATGGACCAAGAGCAGTGCTGATCTAGGGCCACACCACTCTGTGGGAGGGGTGGGGCCATTTTTGCACTCACTGTTAGTGGGCAAGGCTTCCAGAGGAAGGGGCGTATAGGGCAGAGCAGGGGTGGGACAGGAGTGGAGGAAGGACACAGAAAGGATGGGGCAGAGGCAGAGCAGGGGTGGGGCTTGGGGTGAAGGGGAATTTTTCCAGCCCTTCTCTGGGCTGTGGAGGCAACATGGCTGATGCTCTCCTCATAGACCTCCTCACCAGTCACCTCTGGTCATGATATAACACAGGGGTCAGCAACCCCTGGCACAGGTTTCAAGAGGACATGTGAGCTGATTTTCATTGGCATGTGAGGTGGAAGATCAGCCCTGCCCTCCTCCCC
Organism: Carettochelys insculpta; assembly: GCF_033958435.1. Classification (NCBI taxonomy): domain Eukaryota; kingdom Metazoa; phylum Chordata; order Testudines; family Carettochelyidae; genus Carettochelys; species Carettochelys insculpta. The sequence continues at coordinate 121,085,475 of NC_134141.1, forward strand.
CACATAGATGGGACCTTGCTCAGAGCCATGTCACCTGTGGATTATCGAAAGACCAGCTAATGCTACCAACCACCACCTACATGGCCTCTTAATTTATTTGTCAATGCAGCTGTTGAAAGTGGGACTATTAGTGGATTTAAAAAGTATCATTACCAGTCAGTCTTTACAAAGAGGTGAAAAGGTCAAATTTCAGCACTGCATCTCAGAAAGGTTGCTGACCACTGATGTAACATATGCAACATAGTTGAGGAATTAAATAGGAATACATAATTAAACACATATGCCACAAAAATATACATAAAGTGTTCAAAGACAGGATGAAGCAAAACTCAAGAGCTGAACATACAGAAATATTGATTTGGAATCAAATTTCACTTTGCCGCTTCAGCAAAGGTTGTGCCAATGACTTTGCTCCTCTTTCCAACCAATTGAGGGAAAGAACCAAAACAGATGCAAAGACAAAATACTCCCCTTTTCAGTGGCCACATTTTAACAGTGGCCTCCTGGGTTTTCACTCCATTTTCCTATAGTACAGTTGGGCCCTTTGTAATGGAGTGAAACTTTTTTGGAAGTGAAATGAAGCTTCATCCTAAGGGTTTGTCGAATCCACATGTAGAAATACTTTAGGAGCCTGGTTACATAACATTTGACTTTTGGCCTGATTAGAGTGTGGTTAACATTTGCTGAAAATGTGCTAGGAACTTAATCTGTCATAATATGTTTCCATAGTGACTTGCTACATTGGAGGCATCTATGCAAAAATTCCTGGTCTAGAGAGACAAAGACTGCTTTTGCAATGGTTGGAGAGGCCACGGGAAAGTTTCTCATTCACTCTCTTGTCACAATGACTCCCTTGAGCTAGGGAACAAAACGGAAAACAGTGTTAGTATTTGATTTTTCCATTAGCAGCCTCCAACCACACACTAGAGACTGTAGGCCTCGAACTGCAATTGTGTATGTAAAAATACTCCAAGAATTAGTAGCATTGATCGTAGAGGGCAATAAAGCTTTCAGATTAGTATTTCAATGGGTTTCTACTTGAAGGCCGCATTTCTTCTTGAAAAAGACAATTAATTCATAAGATAGTTGAAGGTATTGTGAGATCTGAATATCAACACATGCCCTGTGCTGCAGAACGTATTTTATTCTTTCATGGAAAATAATGCTCCGCTATGATATTCATATTGCAGTTAGGAAGAATGCTTGTCTCTTGTATGGTGCTGTTCTGCCATAGAGCTCAAAGTGCTCTGTAAAACAAGATAGCATCATTTTCCCAGTTTCACAGGTGGAGAAGATGAGGCATAAGAAGGGGAAGTGACACACAGAACCAAGAGGCAAGCGCAGGAATGCAATGGACTTCATGCCTTGAGCCTTCATCGCTCATTACTTTATCATCATTGTTTCACTGTTACGTTGTGTGCCCCCATCCATTTGTTGCATCCAATGTGTTTTCTCTCATTTTATATGCAGATTGAGACCTCCTTGGAGCCAGGATTCTCTGTCAGTATCATGCGTAGATTACACAGAACAGTAGTTCTCTGCTTGGGGTTGTTAGACATTACCAAAATATTAGCAGATAAATAAGACTAAATAATTGTCTAAGAATGCTGTGATGTTTTAAAATGCCAGGTTTCGGATGAGATGTTGAACTGTGATCCTTATTATATTGTTGAAAGATTTACTAGAACTGTATGCAAGAGCAGGGGTATTGCCCAGGTGTCCTACATTAATTATAAATCTGGTTATTACACTCTGTCAACTTATATCTGAGGCATAGACATGTTAGTCTGTATCCACAGAAGCAATGAGAAGTTCTGTGGCACCTTACAGACTAACAGGTATTTTGGAGCATAAGCTTTCATGGGTAAAGTTCTGCTTTGTCAGATGCAATGTAATAGAGATTCCACAGGCCTCCACTGCATTGCATCTGACAAAGCCAGTCTTTGTCCACGAAAGGTTATGCTCCAAGCCATCTGTTAGTCTATAAGTTGCCACAGGATTTCTCATTGTTTCTATTAACTTAGTTTCTGCTGAAAGAAGCATTCTTCCTTTTAGGTATGTCTTCACAGCAGCCACATTCTGGCAGCCTCATTCTGGTTTTCGAAAGAGCACATGGAGTGTCTTCACACAAAAAACATTCTCTCCAAGATAATTCAAAAGAATGTGGTGCTCCTTTTGAAATCATTCGTCCTTTCCAGTTTCAGGAAGAGCACCGCCTTTTGAAAGCTTCTTTCTAAAGAAAATGTATGTTGACACTCTGCGTGGCCCTTCTTTCAAAAGAACAGTCTTCATTTGCAGTCCCTGGCCCATTCTTTCGAAAGAGCGGGAGCTGCGTGGATGATGTCTTTTGAAAGAGCAAATCACTCTTTTGATCTGCTTTTTTGTGCGTGGACGCACTCTTTTGAAAGAAGCTCTTTAGGAAGAGATTTTCCAGAAGTTTCTTTTGAAAGACTTTGTAGTGTAGAGGTAGCTTTTGAAAAAAGCTGTTCCAGAAGAGCTATTCTGAAATAGCTTATTTCAAAATAACTCTGCTGCATACAAAAATGCATTTCAAAATAGCACCTAGGTATTTTGAAATTCAACATCTATCTATATAAAGCTTATTTTGAAATAGATCCATTGGCTACACTATGGCGTATTTAGAAGTAGGCTCTATTTTTTGTAGAGTGAGGTTTACCAATTTCAAAATAAGCCAACTGCTATTTTGAGATGATTTCGAAATAGTGATTGTGTTGTGTAGATGCTAGGTTAATTATTTTGAAATAACTGTAGCTCCATAAAGCAGAAATTTCAGTATGTTCTTAGCATCTTTCACTTTGGCTATGGCCAAGTTTAAAACAGGTGTAAAAGATGCTGATACTGTGTCCACTATTGACTCACAGTGAGCTTGATCTGTCTGCTCAATTCCAACCATGCCATTATCCCACCATTATTTGCCTGAAGAACCCATTTCACCAACCAAAGTATCATCCCCTCCTTTCAGGGAACTACAATTAAATGCACTGTAACATTTCAGTTCTTGGTGTTTGCATTCTTATTCATCTTTGCTTCCATGTCTTTGTTCCTTCTTTTTACCCTCTCCTAGTTTTTCCCTTCCTTCTCTTTCTTCATCTCTGCTTTCTATTTATCCACCTTTCTCTGCCTTTCCGCCTATTTTTTCTCTCTCTTCCTCTTACTCTTTCCACTTATCTCATCTCTTTTCCTCGTTCTCCGTACTTCCTTTCCTCCTTGATTTCTCACAAAACTGTACCTCCCTGGGTGACTGGGCAACAACATAGGAGATGAAATAAAAGCAAAGTAATGCACACTGGAAAATTTAATTCCATCTCTACATGTAAAATGATGGAGTCTAAATTGGCTAGTACAAATCAGGAAAGAGATTTTGGAGTCATTGGCTGTTTCTACATATGCCACTTTTGGAGAAAGTGGCATGCTAATAAATGGCTTAAAATATGCTAATGGTGCATGGATATAAATTCCCGGTGCCTCATTAGCATAAGGTCACTGATTTGGAGTCCAGAAGAAGCTCTTCCCAATTCCAAAACAGCATGTAGAAGCACGGCCCCGGGGGATCTTCCATAAGGAGGTCCTCCTTCCAGAGGGCCCTTCTTCCTGAAAATTTTCGGGAAGAAGGGGCCTCTGGAAGGAAGACTTCCTTTCAGAAGATCCCACAGGGGCCGCGCTTCTACACACTGTTTTGAAGTCCGGCAGAAATTCTTCGGGACTCCAGATCATGTGACCTTATGCTAATGAGGCACTGGGAATTCACATCAGTGCCTCATTAGCATATTTCTGGCCGTTTATTAGCGTGACACTTTCCGAGAAAGTGGCATGTGTAGAAACGGCCATTGTGAATGGTTGTTTGAAAACAACCACTCAATGTGCAGCAGCAGTCAAAAGAGTTACTAGAATATTGGTCAACATTAGGCCATGGTCAGATACTAAGACAGAAAAATATCACCTTTCCTCTATATAAATACATGGCACACCTATATGTTGTATACTCTGTTCTGATGTGGTCACCCGAATCTAAAACAGATGTATTGAAATTGGAAGAAGTATGAAGAAAGACAACAAAAATCTCTAGAAGTACGGAAAAAAATTCCATAGGAGAAGAGATTAATGAGAATGGGTCTTTTCATCTTGGAAAACAGAAGCAAAGTGAAGTCTTAACACACCTAAACAGAGTAACTTGGTCATCACAGCTGAGAAAGAGAGGAGATTCCCAAAGTTGAGCCACTCTGTTTAGGTGATAGATCTGAGGGCCTATCTGAGACTGAAAACAAGCCATCCTGTAGCACCTTGAAGACTAAAAATTATATTTTATGGGTAAGACCCCCTTCAGCTTCATTAAATTGAGATGCCATTACAGTAGATTTTGAAACAAATTATTAATTTAGAAACGGTAACTCACCAGGTCATGTGTGATGTGACTGGATTTTAAATGGCAGGAAAGCCATTTTATGTGTCCGTCGTATCTGTTGGCACCAAGTATTGTACCAAGGGGGTTGTGTGAGGTGTCTAATGAAAGCTGATCATGCCCTGAATCTATGTGTGCTATGTGTATGTCTGTGTCATGCATGTATGTAAAGTTACAGTTTTTAGCTCTATAGCTGTGTTAGAAATATTTCAGTGCTAAGGCTCACTATGGAATGTGCAATAGACTGAGGAGAGCCCAGGCATCCTATACACATCCTGTAAAGGTGTGGTTTTCCTTCTGGAACTGCAATGAATAGCAACACGGCACAGTGGCCTACCAGGTCAGGTGGTAAGACAAGACCTATGGCAGAAGAATGGAATTTTCCCTCTGCATAGGAAAAACTATAAGATTGGCCCTGTCAGGGACTCTCTTTGTTCTTCACCATCATGAGTGATGTCTGGACTAGGGGCCCATTCCTCAAAAGGATTTTTGCAAAGACTTTCAAGAATCACCATATAACATCGCTGGCCTGCATCAATAGCTGTAACTGATGTATATAAAGTACTGCTTTAACAATTTTTCTCTCTAACCCTGATCTTTCTTACTTTATTTATTTTATGAATAAACCTTTTAGATTTAGATCTGAAGAATTGGTAGGCATGTTATGTTGATTAAGATCCAAGTGTATAGTGACCCAGGAACGGGGCCTGGACTCTTTGGGGCCCGGAAGAATCTGTGTGGATTTGGTGAAATAGGTTTTAAAAAAACCTTTCACCTGAATTACAGGAGTTCAGTCTGGGCTGGTACAGCAGCTAAGAAGTCTGTTGGTTTGCTTGCATGTCTTCTGTCTGGCCAGGGGGCTGGCAGAAGTGCTGTTGTGGCTGGTTGGATTTGCCTTAGTGAGAAGGAAATCCCAGCCTGGGGCTGTACGTGGCCCAGATTTTCAGCAAAGATAACTCTGGATTGATTTATCTAGCTGTGCCTGGAAACCCCATCATATAACACCTCACAAGCCAGTAAGCTGGACTTCAGTACTGAGCAAACTAGTTGAAAATATAGTGAAGACCGGTATTAGTCAGACACATAGATGAACAGGGGGAATAGTCAATATGAGTTCTGTAAATAGAAACCATAACTCACCAATCCACTAGAATTCTTTGAGGGGGGTGAATAGGCATGTGGCCAAGGGGGATCTAATGGCTAGGATGTACTTAACGTTTCAGCAAAGCTCTTAAGCAATGTAAGCAGTCATGGGGTAAGAGAGAAGGTCCTCTCATGGAGCAGTTACTGTTTAAAAGATAGGAAACAAAGGGTAGGAATGAATAGTCAGTTTTCAAAATTGATAGAGTTAAATCGTGTCCCATGGGGATCACTTCTGGGACCAATCCTATTCAACATATTTGTAAATGATCTGGAGAAAAGGGGTAAATAGGTGGCAAAATTTGTAGATGATGCAAAACTACTCAAGATATTTAAGTTCAAAGGCCCTACTCCACCTCACCTCTTCCCCTCCAATTGTACCTGCTGCCCTCAGTACACCACGTCCCCCCTCTCCTCTCCTTCTCCCTCCCCCACAGAGCCTCTCACAAAACACCTGATAATAGTTGGCGGGAGAGGTGCTGTGGGGATGGGGAAGCTGATGTGGGACTGACAGTGTTTCCTCTGCACTCATCAATTGTTCCCTATTGGTTCTCCAGACCCAGAGTAGCTATGATGCTGGTGCCTATGTTCAAAGTAATTGCACAAAACTGAATAATTTGGCAATAAAATGGCAGAAGAAATTCAATGCTGATAAATACAAACTAATGCCCATTGCAGAACATAATCTTAGAAATACATGTAAAATAATTAGTTTTAAATTAGCTGTTAACACGAAAGAAAAAGATTCTGGAGTCACTGTGGGAAGTTCTTTAAAAACATCCACTCAGTGTGCAACAGCAGTCAAAAATGTTTGGAATCCTTAAGAAAGGGGCATATAATAAGAAAAATAATTAATATTGTCTCTATATAATTCCATGATAGGACCATACCTTGAATACTATGTGAAGATGTGGTCACTCCATCTAATATATATATATATAGAGAGAGAGAGAGAGAGAGAGAGAGAGGAATCTTTTCTGAAAAGGACAACAAAAATGATTTCAGCATAAAACTCCTTCTGTCTGAGGAGCAATTAATAAGATTGGGACTTCTCAGCATGGAAAAGAGATCATTAAGGTGGCATATGATAGAAGTCTATGAAAGCATGACTGGTGTAAATCTTATTTATTCTTCATAACAAAAACAAAAAAAAAAGATGGGTCAGCAAATGAAATTAAAAACAGCAGTTCTAAAACAAAAAGAAATATTTCTTTAGACAACACTCAGTCAATCTGTGGAACTTTTTGCCGCAGGATATTGTGAAGGCCAAGACTATAACAAGGTTCTAAAAAAGAACTAAAATTCATGGAGGTTTATCAATGGCTGTTAGCCAGGATGAGCAGGGATAGGACCCCTAGCCTCAATTTTGCCAGACGTTGTGAATGATATTTACATGTTCTGATCATTTCTTTTGAGACACCTGGCTTTGGCCACTGTTAGAAGACAAGATACTGGGCAGATGAATGTTTGGTCTGATCCCGCATAACTACTCTTATGTTCCCTTCCTCCATTTCGCAATGTCCCGCCACCTTTCTCCTGGCATGTCTCTTCTCCCCTTTCTCATTGGTGTATATCCTCCAGGGTATTATTGTCAATAGGAGTTGCTGAGCATTTATTTTGTTACCTAAATACAGACTGAGGAGCCTAACCATAAGCCTCCATTTTTGTGAGCTCTTGTCATCTTGCTTATTACTTTGGCATCTCAGCCACAGATAATTTGATCAAAGATGTGATGGGAATTGAGCAGGGGCATGGATATCTGTGCCACTTCTCCTTCTCAGTCATCTAAGCTAAGTTTTAGGAAGCATCTGGATATTTTTTTCTAGTAGCAAATATTGTGTATTGCGTATAGTTATGGTAATAGTACAGTATAACTTGAGGGGGAGAAGGCCCAACATTAATTATAGAATGGCAATCACTGATATCACCTGGACTAATTGAGATATATGGTCCTTTGTTTCCCAGGTCAGCCGTGGGTCAAGAGAACAGGTGGTGGAGCAGAGTTTCATAATGGCCTGCTTAATATTTGGCTCTGAAATTTCCCTGAAGTTGTTGAGAGGAACGATGTGATCATTATCGAAGGTTGTTTAGAAAAGCACAATGTAGACTGTTGGGGGAAGAGCTAATTGCAATCTAATCTTTCCAATTTGAGAAGCAATAAGATTTAAATAAGATTGGCAAGAAAGCTGATGGCTCCGAGAGACAGTTCATACTGTGAGTCTGGTCCCTGTAGCCTAACATCACGTGCCACACCTCAGCCTAAGCACTGTCATGCCATGCCATCAATTAGGACACCTGAGTGTCATATTATGGTAAATCCTTTGAATAGGATTGAACCTGAAGTTGCCTGTCTTAATAAACACATCATATTTCAGTAATTGGATTGGGGGATGTTATGAGTCTCTGATTTTCGTGCAAAACCAACCATTCCCCTGTAGTTATGTAATCATATTATCCTTTACAAATCACTTGTGGGTTAGTGAGATCCAGGGTTGCCACCATAACAGGGGTCACTACAATCTTGTGACCTGTATCTAAGGTCATTGACATTTTAAATGTCAAAGTCAATTTTAAATGACGTTTAAAAGTTAGATGAAGATGGGTGATTGGGTCTAACAAATCTTTAAGGCAAAGCCCTAGTAAATAGTGTCTCCTTTTCCAGTGGCAAGCTCATCAGGTCAATCCAGCTGTACAGTTGCCTTCTCAACTTCAGCCTTCCCTTGTCACACAAATTAGTTTATAACTTTTTGCTATTTTTCTTGCATCTGGGCATTAGTTTCTCATTTCCACCTCAACACTGCTCTGCAATTACAGGTTTGGTATCATTTCAGTCGAAGTGGCTTCTAACTGTGTGGCTACTTTGTCTTTGATTTTCCTCACAAATGTAATTACACTACAGTGGAGTTCCCTGTAAACTGAGTGCCTGGGTGACCATCTAAGAGATTCAAATGCCAGCCATCTGATTAGCTGAGCTCCCGAAGCTGCTCACAGCGGCCGCCATGTGTTTCTTTTGGTGGTGAACAGCCACATAAGCCTGGGTGCACATAACACAAATTATTTTGCCCATGGTTGTGTAATTCTGAAAGATGAAGGTTGCCAGCACCAGGAAGTGAACCTGCAATCAGAGGGGCTAAAACATTGTGCTCTACCACATGAGCTAAAGGCCAGCTGGCTCTGACCCAAGGCTGTAGAACAGAGACTTCACTCACTCTAGTATGAGGTCTCAGTGCCTCTGGGTGCTACATGATTCCCTGGGCTGAGGAAGAACGTCCCGAGCTTCTGAGACCTTCCAGCAGTTCATCCCAGATGAGCCCCCAGTTGTAATGCTGACAGACCTGAGTTACCAGCACCAGGGTCTCAAGACCATACCACAGAATCATAAGGCTGGAAGGGATCTCAGGAGGTCGTCTAGTCCAGCCCCTTTCTTCAAGCAGGATCAACTCCCACTAAGTCATCACAGCCAGAACCTTGTCTAGTCAGGACTTAAAAACCTCAAGGGATGGAGAATCCACCACCTCTGTAGGCAATGCACTCCAATGCTTCACCACCCTCCTGGTGAAGTAGTTTTTCCTAATATCTAACCTACATCTCTCTCTCTTCAACTTCAGACCATAACTCCTTGTTCTGCCATCTGATACTGCTGAGAACAGTTTCTCATCCTCCTCTTTAGATCTCCCCTTCAGGAAATTGAAGGCTACTATTAAATCACCCCTAAGTCTTCTCTTCTGTAAACTAAACAAGCCCAAATCCCTCAGCCTATCCTCATAGGTCTTGTGCTCCAGCCCCTTAATAATTTTTGTTGCCCTTCGCTGAACCTGCTTCCGTAAATCCACATCATTTTTATACTGGGGAGCCCAAAACTGGACACAATATTCAAGATGTGGCCTCACCAGTGCAAATAGAGGGGAGTAACTACCTCTCTAGATCTGCTCAAAATGCTCCTCCTCATGCACCCTAGTGTGCCATTAGCCTTCTTGGCTACAAGGACACACTGTTTACTCATATCCAGCCTTTCATCCACCATAACCCCTTTGTCCCCTTCCATTGCACTGCTGCTGAGCCAGTTGGCCCCTAGCCTGTAACGATGCTTGGGATTCTTCCGCCCCAGGTGCAGGACTCTACACTTCTCCTTGTTGAACCACATCAGATTTCTTTTGGCCCAGTCCTCCAATTTATCCAGGTCACACTGGATTCTCTCTCTACCCTCCAACGTATCTACCTCTCCCTCTAGCTTTCTGTCATCCGCAAACCTGCTGAGGATGAAATCCAGTCCCTCATCCAGGTCATGAATAAAGATGTTGAACAACACCAGCCCCAGAACCAAGCCTTGCGGCACTGTGCTTGAAACAGACCACCATCCAGATATTGAGCCATTGACCACTATCCGTTGGGCCCAGCCCCCAAGCCAGCTTTGTATCCACCTTATAGTCCAAAGATCGAACCCATATTTCCTTAACTTATGGACAAGAATGTTGTGGGAGACGGTATCAAAAGCCTTGCTGAAGGCAGTGTATATCACAACCACTGACATCCCCATGTCCACAGACCTTGTTACTTCGTCATGGAAGCTAATCAGATTGGTGAGGCAGGACTTGCCCCTGGTGAATCCATGTTGGCTACTTTTGATCACTTTCCCCTCTTCCAAGTGCTCCAAAATGGATTCCTTGAGGATTCCCTCCATTATTTTCCCGGGGATTGAGTTAAGGCTGTCCGGTACATAGTTCCCTGGATTGTCTTTCTTTCCTTTTTTAAAGATGGGCACTTTGTTTGCCTTTTTCCAGTCATCTGGGATCTCTCCTGATTCGCAAGAGTCTTCAAGGATAATGGCCAAAGTTTCATCAATGACCTCTGCCAATTCCCCTAGTACTCTCGTGTGCATTACATCCAGACCCATGGACTTGTGAACATCTAGTTTTTCTAGATAGCTCAGAACTTGTTCCTTCACTACAGATGGCTGCCGTCCACCTTCCCATACTTCATTGTCTAGGACCATCATGTGGAAGCTAACTTTGTTCTTGAAGATGAGGCAAAAAAAGCATTGAGTACTTCAGCTTTTCCTGCATCATCTGTCACTAGGTTACCTCCCTCATCCAGTAACGGCCCCACATCTTGTCTGAGAACCTGTTTATTGTTCACATGCCTGTAGAAACCCTTTCTGTTACTCTTCACATCCCTTGCCAGCTGCAGTTCCAATTATGCTTTCACTTTCCTGATTACTGCCCGACATTCTCCAGCTGTATATTTATACTCCTTCTTAGTCAGTTGTCCCTGTTTCCACTTCTTGTATGCATCCTTTCTGATTTTAAGCTGACTAAGGATTTCCCTGTTAAGCCAATCTGGTTGCCTACCATGTCTGCATTTCTTACTATGCAGTGGGAATGTTTGTTCCTGTGACTTGACGTTTCCTGCGCGGACCCCTTTCTTCCACAGGGAGGATAGATGAGAACACAACTTATGCACCATATTCTTTGATCTTTCTTCCTAGGAGCTACGTCTACACGTGAAGCCTACTTTGAAGTAGCCTATTTCGATGAATAACGTCTACACGTCCTCCAGGGCTGGCAATGTCGACGTTCAACATCGATGTTGCGCAGCACCGCATTGAAATAGGCGCTGCGAGGGAATGTCTACACGCCAAAGTAGCACACATCGAAATAAGGGTGCCAGGCACAGCTGCAGACAGGGTCACAGGGCAGACTCAACAGCAAGCCGCTCCCTTAAAGGGCCCCTCCCAGACACAGTTGCACTAAACAACACAAGATCCACAGAGCTGACAACTGGTTGCAGACCCTGTGCATGCAGCATGGATCCCCAGCTGCTGCAGCAGCAGCCAGAAGCCCTGGGCTAAGGGCTGCTGCACACGGTGACCATAGAGCCCCGCAGGGGCTGGAGAGAGAGCGTCTCTCAACCCCTCAGCTGATGGCCACCATGGCGGACCCCGCTATTTCGATGTTGCGGGACGCAGATCGTCTACACGTGCCCTACTTCGATGTTCAACTTCGAAGTAGGGCGCTATTCCCATCCCCTCATGGGGTTAGCAGCTTCAACATCTCGCCACCTAACGTCGATGTTAACGTCGAAATAGCGCCCAACAAGTGTAGCCATGACGGGCACTATTTCGAAGTTAGTGCCGCTACTTTGGAGTAGCGTGCACGTGTAGACACAGCTAGGGTTACGTAATCCCCCGTGATCTTGTCAGAGTTGCTCTTAGCTGTATCATTGGTTCCTACATGGAGAACCATCTGCTTATGAAACATGTAGTCATTTTGAATGTGTCTGGGAAAGATCCTTGTGCAGCAGCGTTCTTTTAACCAAATGCACAACAAATTTGAGACTGTGATATTTAACGTGTAGGTCAATAGACTCTATTCCCAGGTTTGGTGGAAGACCTTGAGTAAGTCACTTCACCTTTCTTTCCCTCCCATGAGTATTCTATCTTATATATATACACATTGTAAACTCTCTAGAGCATATTCTGTCTCTTATTGTGTGTTTTTACCCTAGCTAGCCCCCTGGGGTTTTCATTTGAGGTTTCCAGGCACTGTTGCAAGGTTGACAGGGTTATAATCACCCTTGCTAGAATATACTCCCAATGTAAGAAAAGTAACATCAGCACTCTAGGAGCCTTCATAGCATGTTCTACAATGGCAGCTAGGAAAGCCAAAGTGAGGGGATAGCACAGGAGTGGATTAGCCTAGTTCGACTGGCACTGTCTCATTTGGCAACATCCACAATCCGACATGTTTTTAGCTAGCTGGCTTACCACTTTTCATGGATGTGGGCAAGTTTCTTGTGGTCCCATAAAGTTTGTTTACAGCCACAGGTCATGATTCTCAGTGTTCTGTGTTGTTATTTAGATTTAATTCACCTAATTGTCTTCTCAGAGCCCAATAAGCAGTGAAAGTGATGGTAATGCCACTAGGCAATATTGATCTCCAGTGGACCGGCAAATTTTCTCATTCGCACTGGTCAGGTCCCAAGAGTGGTGGACTAGCTACCTTCAACATACACTACCACTTGCGCTTAAAAAGGAGAACTCAGGAGGGAATGCTCACCGGTAAGGGTTCTAAAGCACACTTCTAAAATTAATTTGATTGTACCTGGTGTATGGCAATATTACCCATTTTCACCAGCCAGTTTATTTTGTGGTATTCCATAATTTACTTAAAAGATGAGCCCAGGTGGCCTGGCCTGACAAGTAGCTGGAGAAACTTTGACAGGAACCTATTCAATCTAAATTTGCAGTTTTATCACAGTGTTTAATAAAATCAGATTGGTTTTGCTGGAATTTCACTTTTTGGAAGAAAGCAACAACAAATCTATCAATGTCAGAACCCATTTGGACATTGTCAGAACAAAACATTAGCTTTGTCATTTGAACACGACTATTGTTTTGATGTGTTTTCCAAATGTTGTTTTATGTCATGTGAGAGAGCTGGTATAAATCTATTGTGTATTCTATAATAGAATAAGTTACAGTAAAATGGAAACAAAATGTGTCAGTTGACTTAAACATATTTTTCTCTTTGTGGAGAATATTGAAATTTTGGAGTTTGGTAAGGTTTGGAACACAGCCAAATATCAAAATTTGGAAATCCTTGGAAAGATGGTGTTTCTGTCCTCTGCACAGCTCTATAGTTTGCCTGCAGGGTTCCACTAACCATAATCATCTCTTCAGAAATAGCCAAGGTTGACTGTGCAGGCAAGGAGTATGGGAAGATAATTGCTGCCAGAATTAAAGTTCATTACTGGGAAAAGGAATTCTAGTTCAAAGCAGGCTGTGTTGGTGGGGAGGAGGAGTAGAGGGCAAATACAGACCTCCTGCAAATCTTTTGTCTCACCTCCGCCATTCTAATACATCTGGCTATCCTACAGAACATGACCAATGTCTACTTGGCAGGCACTCTTTTGGGATAAATAGCTGCCCATGTCTAACAAACATGCCTGTTGTCTCAAAGCAGTATTCGAGATAACTGGTGCACTGTTTTAGCATCCCTGTATACCTCTTCACAGGAGGAATACACGGATGTCTCAAATAGTGTTTTATTTTGGCATGTGGCACCATTTAGACAGCGCCAGATACCAAAATAGCTTATATTGAAATCTACTCGAACTATGCTACAGAATTTGGGTAGCGCAAATAGCGTGGCTTATTTCAAGGTTAGGGTGCTGTGTAGACATAGCCATGGAGCTTTTTTGCCTCACCTAGTGCCTGTCTATATTATTTTATATATATCATTATTACTCATATTATTATCTGCTCCAGCTCAGCTACTCTCTTGTAAGCCCTCTGTGTCGATGTGCTTCACAGTGCCAGGCAGGTCATGCACCACTTAGCTCTTGTGATAAGTCGCACAAGTGTAAGCGTGGCTTCACGTGGAGTCTTCTTTACAGTTTTGCCTCAGCCTAACTGCATCACATTGATATTTGCCGTGTCTTGACAGGCCCTTACTTTCTTTAAGGGCTCCACAAGCACTTTAAGGGCACTCAGATAATGCTCCTCATATACTGAATTTCTGTTTCATTCCACAAGGCTTTGGTGTCACTCCTAATTTAGCACGAGGCTGCAGAAAATCCCCTATGTTGTGTCAATGGAACAAAAGAGCCTGTATGCTTGGTATTCAGTCAGAGAAGCCACCTGCTATGCCTCGGTAAGGGAAAGGGCCAAAGCATTAATTAATGAAGTTGTCATTGTAAAGGATGATTATCTGCCAACATTCTGGCAAGGGCAGGGAATCCTGTTTAAAGGAAAGGCAGAGGCTGGGTAGCTATTCATTTTCTCTGTGCTTTTAGTGTCATACTTGGGTGCATCATTTTCAGTTTTATCTGCTGAGAAATTAAGAATTACTGCCAGTGTCCTGCATTGGGTGGGAAATGCTTGGTGGCTGAAAGCAAGTTGGCTTCAACTGCCGCCATCCAGAATTTATTACCTATTGTCTTAAAACCTTCCTGGGAAAGTCTTATAGACTCCTACAAAAGTTGCACATAGTGCTGTGGAATTTACAAGCCTAGAGGGCAGGATTTTCAGATATGACCAGTGACTTCAGATACCTAACTTCTGGGTGCCCACCTGGCTGGATTTGGAAGGGACACAATGTTCAGAGGCTAGGTGCTCAGTGGTTTCTCAAACTGCGGTTTTTAAAGGTATGCTAAATTGTGGGGCCATAAATGGACCCCCCCGAAAACTTGCGAAACGAGCCACTTGTGAAAATCCTGATCATATATATTAATAGAGAAGTATTACAGATTTTAATTTTTAAAACAATCCTATGGCTTTCTATACCATGGATACAAATTGTTCATGTTTCATAAGATGTCCAATAAAAAGATCCAATTTGTTATGTTACTCTGAAATTGGACAGGTCTTATCATGGTCTGCTCTTGCTGTGCATTTATATATAATTCACAGGGACAAAGCAAACAAAAAATAAGCAATTAACATGAAATGCACTTAAATATTCTTACTAAACTTAATGTAATGAAAACAAATGGACGTTTTGATTAAAGAGCTATCGTTAACATGACATGTTATGATCTGAACCCAGGGTTTAATTATCTAATTAAGAGCAAGGGAAAATCATTCAGGTCTGTAAGATTCAAATATTTCATTTCATGGGGAGAAGTAGAAATAAAAGCCCCTGTCATTGCAGAATGTGGTTGGCTCATGGCTCTGGGGAGTAAATCTTAGTGTTTGGTCTCAATACTGTGCACTAATCAGATGGGGAAGGAATCACACTAGCTTCAAGAAGAATTGCTGAGGGAGGGAGTATGCTGCATTGGGTACAGCCCCATACTGGGAGTCAGGTCTTCCTGGGCCTTATGCACAATGCTTCTCCTCTGTGTGCCCTTTAGGAAGTCAGTCAGTTTTGGCAAGACTTACTTACCTGTCTCGCTAACCTCTGCAGTCTACGTGCAGATCTCTCTGTCCTGGTGATGTCAGCTGTGGGGTACAGAATTGTTCAGGCCTCTCCCCACATTGGATGGAGACGAGGTACAGGGAGATGCATGTTATCCCAGAAAATGGTTTTGGGAAGGGGGTATAATCTGGGCTGGTTTACTGTCCCTGACAATACCACATGTTTTGGTGGAAAGTGGAAGAAAGCCTTCAGCAGCCAGGGAAGACCTAACCTGCACTGAGGAAAGTTTTCCTATCCTGAAAGAATTAGTGGTTGGCTGAAGCTTGAGGGTTTATAGCAGGAGATACAAAACTCTTCTTTTTTTTGTTTTGTTTTTGTTTTTGTACATTTTTTCTAAATGACAGATTTTTAATAACCCTTCATGTCCTTCTTATCCACTTAAATCCTTTCCTGAATCCCAGTCTGCTTTTTGCTCCAGTGAGGGCAGGTTGCAATGAGCCTCACAGTCTACAACAACAACAGAGAGATAGCCGTGTCAGTCTATATTCTATCAAAACAAAAAAAGCAGTTCAGTAACGCTTTAAAGGCTAACAAAATAGTTTATTAGGTGATGAGCTTTCGTGGGACAGATCCACTTCAAGAAGTGGGTCAGTCCCACGAAAGCTCATCACCTATTAAATTATTTTGTTAGTCCTTACAGTGCTACTGGACTGCTTTTTAGTCTACAGCATTTCCTGTTTTTCATGTGGATCCATATTTTGGGCCAGGAATACCAGACCTCTGGGATCTACAGCAGCATTTGGGATTTTTTTCATAGACGTGAAAGGCTAAAGAACCTTGTTCATCAGCAGGAGAGAATTAACCTACAACTTTAGGGGCTAAAGCCATGTGACGTTCTTGCATGAGCCAGCTGGCTCTCAGCCAAGGCTGTAGAGCCGACTTCACTCTCCCTTGTCAGTCATCTCAGTACCTCTCAGGTTACATACTTTCCTCAACTGAGGAAACTCATTATAAGCTTCTGAGACCTCCCAGCAGTCAACTCAATGGACCCAGGTTATTGGCAAGTGAAACTGAACCTGCAACATTAGGGGCTAAAGCTATATTCCTCTACCACTAGACGTTGGTATTGTAGAAGCTTAAATTAAGGACATTCCTTTTCGTGTGGTCGTTCCTCACTCTGAATCTATGCTTAGTGGTTCAGCTTTATGTTTCATTGCAGGACTTTGGGTCCAGAGCTGAAATGTTTGGAGCAAACCCATTTCTCCTTTTGTCTTTTTTTTGCCCTGCAGGCTACCCATCATTCTTTCACATTAAGTCCCAGATACTCAAAGACTGTGTCTACACTACAAAAATAACTTTGAAGTAGAACTTTGAAGGAAGCAACTTTGAAGTTGAGCTTCTACACACACCTTACTTTGGAGTTAAACTTCAAAGTAGGGCAGTACTCCATTCCCAGGAATGGAGTAAGGACTTCAAAGTTCAGCTCCCTACTTCAAAGTTCACTTCAAAGTAAGGCAAAATGTGTGTAGACTCTGGTGGCTACTTCAAAGCACTGCTTAACTTTGAAGTTAACTTCAAAGTTAGTTCCTAGTGTAGACACACCCAAAGTATTTAGGAACCTTACCCCTGCTGATTTTCAATAGGCATTAGCCACCAGCTTGGTGAGGATCTGGGTTGAACAAATACAGCTGCCAAGAGAAACCACCCAGGAGAAGAAATGGGTTTTTAAGCAAGTAAATCTTTAAGGAGAGTGTATCTCTTTTGAATTAAGCTAAAAGGCTGCGTCTACACTAGGGCAATCTGTCAACAGAAGTTACTGTCAGAAGAGATCTTCCAACTAAACTTCTGTTGGCAGATCACAGGCAGACTGCAAAATGGATTAAAAAAAGCGATCCGCTCTGTCGACAGAGAGCGGCTGCACTGCCTTGCTACTCTCTGAAGAAAATGGCTGACCGGAAGCACAGCAGACGAGGCTGCCTGGTCTCCCTGAAGCCCTGTCAACAGAAGGGTTTTGCTGCATGGGGGAATGGCAGAATGCTGTTGACAAAAGTGCCGCATTCTGCCGGTTTACTGTCAACATAATGCCTTGGGAATCTGAACATTCCCTGTGTAAACATAGCCAACAAGTCAAGTACCTCTTATCCTGGCAGCTCTGGGGGCTGTCATTAGCAAGGATCAAACACTGGATCTCAAGAGCTTAGTCTACTAGAATCATCAGCTTATGTACACCACAAAACATCACACTGCGGTTGTGTCTACACAGCACATTTATTTCAGAATAACTTCTGCTATTCTGAAATAACCTTGCAAACACCTACACAGACCAAAGCCTATCTCAAAATAATTCTGAAATAATTTCAAACTAGCAGATGGCTTATTTCGAATACTGTAACCCCATTCTACAAAGAATAGCACCTCTTTTGAAATAGATATTTCTGAATAGGGCTGTAGAGACAGGGAGTAGGGGTTATTTCAAAATAGGGTGCCTCCAGCCCCACCAAGGGTGCCCTGCTGGCCAATCAGTGTAGAGGCTCTATTTCAAAATAGTTGTACATTATTTGAATGTGCATTTTGGGTGTAGACAAGCTATTTTGAAATAAGATACTCCAGATCTATTTGACCACATCTACTCCACCTCCCTCCCTGGCTTCCAGAAGGGGCATGGTAATGAGTAGAGCAAAATATGCAAATGAGGCATGGATTAAAATATCCCATGACTTATTTGCATATTCCCATGAGATCTTGTTTCTGGAAGCTCCCTTTCTGGAAGCAAATGCTGCTGTGTAGATGGGGCCCCTTCAGAATGAAATGGGGGTCCTTCCGAAGGAAATCCCCCTTCCAGAAGAATATTCTTCTGCAAATGTTTTTGGAAGAAGGAACTGCCAGAAAGGGGATTACTCTCAGCAGAGTCGCCATTTCCTTCCAAAGGAGACCCATCTACATGGCTGCTTTTGCTTCCAAAAGGGGATTACCAGAAATGAAATCTTGCAGGAATATGCAAATGAGGCATGAGATATTTTAATCCACACCTCATTTGCATCTTTGCTCAGCTGATTACCTTGCCCCTCCAGAAGTGAGGGGCCAGTGTAGAAACATCCTTCCAGAATAGCTCATTCCAAAATAACGTTGCTATGTAGACATAGAACCTGTGGCTACAGTACATTCCCCTTTCAGAAGGGGAATGCAAATATTGTGGATTGGAAATGCAAATGAGACACCAATTTACATATTGTGTGCCTCATTTGCAAAATGGTGGCCTCTCACTGTTCCAGAAGCGCTCTTTTCAGAGAAAAAAAAATAAGCGGGATAGACGGGCTTCATTTGAAAACAAACTCCACTTTCAAAAGCACCCTTCTACCTCATATTTTTCAGGAAGAAGGGTTTTTTTTTTAAATTGTGTTTGTTTTTGAAGGAAACCCGTCAACACTGTTTGTTTTTTTTCTTTTTTCTGAAAACAGCACTTCCGGAAGAGCGAGTGGCCACCATTTTGCAAATGAGGCACACTATATGTAAATTAGCACCTAATTTGCATTTCCAATAGGCCACATTTGCATTCCCCTTCTGAAAGGGGAATGTAGCGTAGCCGCACCCAACTAGTGTGGGCATGGCTCACACACATAACATTTTTAAAGTTGGTCACTCTATTCATGGATCCTTAATCCCCACAACCCACCAGTTCATTCTAGTAGGTTTTTATACACCGTTTTTGTTTTTTGTCATGTTCATGAGTAAAATCCTATAGAAATCCCATTGGACTTAAAAGCTGCGTCTACACGTGCACGCTACTTCGAAGTAGCGGCACCAACTTCGAAATAGCGCCCGTCGCGTCTACATGCGTCGGGCGCTATTTCGAAGTTAACTTTGACGTTAGGCGGCGAGACGTCGAAGTCGCTAACCTCATGAGGAGATAGGAATAGCGCCCTACTTCGACGTTCAACGTCGAAGTAGAGACCGTGTAGACGATCCGCGTCCCGCAACGTTGAAATTGCTGGGTCCTCCATGGCGGCCATCAGCTGGGGGTTGAGAGGTGCTCTCTCTCCAGCCCCTGCGGGGCTCTGTGGTCACCGTGGGCAGCAGCCCTTAGCCCAGGGCTTCTGGCTGCTTCTGCGGCAGCTGGGGATCTATGCTGCAGGCACAGGGTCTGCAACCAGTTGTCAGCTCTGTGGATCTTGTGTTGTTTAGTGCAACTGTGTCTGGGAGGGGCCCTTTAAGGGAGCGGCTGGCTGTTGAGTCCGCCCTGTGACCCTGTCTGCAGCTGTGCCTGGCATCCCTATTTTGATGTGTGCTACTTTGACGTGTAGACGTTCCCTCGCTGCACCTATTTCGATGTTGGGCTGAGCAACATCGAAGTTGAACATCGACGTTGCTGGCCCTGGAGGACTTGTAGACGTTATTCATCGAAATAGACTATTTCGATGTTGGCTGCACGTGTAGACGTAGCCAAATAGTGTTTTCCCAGACACACGTGACAAAAAACTTTGATCCAAAGTTCAGGGGTGTTAGCAGAAAGGCTCCTATTCATTGCCGTGGACTTTGCCTTCGGCCAGGTAAGTTTATCACCAATACAAGGTTGGGGGCTCGGTGTACTTTTTACAGTGTGGAGGGTTTAACAAAACACTGTAGTGTGTGTAAAATGTTTAGACCAAAGCTGGGGTCTAAGTGGTTTGTGGAATGGCTGAAAACCAGAGCCTGAGCTCCACTGTCATTTAAGGAGGTACCTTCAGTACAGCGCATGTTAGGATGTCAGTGTAGAGCAGTGGTCTACAACATTTTTAAGCACAAAACCACCTTTTGAAGTTAAATGCACTCTAGGATCTACCTCATGCACAAATACCCTCACCCCACCTCCTTCTCTGCCCCTTCTCTTGAGACCCTGACCTACTCCTTTTCTGAGGCCATGCCCTGTTCACTTCTCTTCCCTCCCCCACCATCACTGATTTTCACCAGGATGGAGCAAGTGGTTGTAGTGTGAGGAGGATGCAGGCTCTGGTCTTGGGCTGAAGGAGCCCTGGGCTAGGCCTTTGTCAGGGGGTTCAGTATGAAAGCTCCAGGAGGGAGTTTGAGCGCAGGACAGACTCAGATTAGGGGCAGGCGTTGCAGGTTCAGACTCTGGCTGGACACTGCTAACCTCAAGTAGTGATGCCAGTGGGGCTGAGGATGGCTCTCCTCTACCCTGCCCTGGGCTGCTCCTGAAAGCAGCCAACATGTCTGGCAGCAGCTCCTGGTCTGGAGGGAGAGGCAGGTGGCTCTGCGTACTGCCCCACATCAACAGACACCACCCCCACCGCTCCCATTGGCCATTGTTCCCCATTCCTGGCCAGTGGGAGCTGGGGGAATGATGCCTGCAGGCACAAGCAGCCTGTGGGGATGTGCTGCTCAGCCTCTCCCAGGTGTTGCAGGGACACATGAGAAGGTTCCAGGGGCAGCGCAAGGCCAGAACAGAGGGAGAGTTAACAGTTGATCTCCCAGTTTAGCTACAGGAGCCTCCAGGAGATTGAGCCCAGTTCCAGGAGATTCCTGGCTAGTGGGTGGAAATAATTAAAGGGAATGAATTTTTTTACGTGCACCAGCACTGAAGTAATGTGCAGATGTGCACCACCAATAGAAAACCAAGCACACACACACACACACACACACACACACACACACACACACACACACACACACACACACATTTAAAAATAACCACGCAATAATTACTCCAGTCATGACAGGTTAGGCATTTTAGAACTCACTACCCACAGAATTAAATCTAAGCATTACAGAGAAATAAAAAATTGTGAACCGCACAGACCACTTTTAAACTTAAAATGGCACATTTAGAAAGTCCTAGAAGAAGTAAGAACAACAGCAATACAAGTATGCGTGCGGGCAGAGGATGAGTGTCAAAGGCAGAGTGTTTCTGTGTGAGTGACAGGGACACGGACACACACCATATCAGAGTGATAGAGGTTCACACTGCCTCTTTAAGTACACTGAGCATGTTCAGACACAGGAGTAGGTTTCAGCAAGTTCCCTCCATCCACGGCTCTGTTATGCCCGTCTCTGGGGAGATGGGGGCATCCTGACATCCGAACCTCCCTCTTCTGTCTTTCCCACCTTGCTCAGCAACCAGGAGGTTGCAGGGGGGCAGCTCCAAGGCAGAGGATAGGAGCAGCACAATGGAGGGGGGTAGCTGAAGTGCCGGCGTTTGATAGCCTCCCAGCCAAACCAGTCAGGATCTACCAGTATATCCCAATATACTGGTCAGTGACCACTGGCTTGGAGTAACTTCTCCATCCCTCAGAGCCAGAGTCAACAGCTGTATTATGTTATGTATTATGAATGTTTGAAGAAAGAGTCCTGGGAGACCTAAATCTATTCTGAAAGATTCTATTCTTCCCAAAATGAGGCCTTCTTCCTGTGCTTGGAAACAAAATATAAAGTGGATGCACTTGTTAACAGAACATTTATTTTGTCCATCTGATCATCTTCCATCTCAGTTAAGTTCTTGCATTCTGAATCAAGATCTATCACATTTTGAAAGTCCCATTTGTTTTGTACAGTGTGAGAAAAAACAAAAAAAAACTTTTCAAACTTTCAGTAGCATCTACTTCATGCAAAGCAGAAATCATCATGCAGAGTTATTAAGAAACATTGAAAACACATCGTCTCCTTCTGGAAAACACTGTGCCTTGAATTGTTGAATTGCTCAACATTTTAATGTGCAGATTTGTTCTTTGTTTTTTTTGTTGAAAGGATCAAACCATTTGGCATTTTGTCTGAGACATAAATGCATTAGGAAGATGCAGTATAATTTATTAAAATGTATAAAGGGAACAAAGAATAGGATTAATTTTCTTCTTCTCTTTTAATTCCAGGGGCACCACTAGGGCATTTAATATGGGTTAAACCAAATTCAAAGGCTTTTCTTTAGACATTTAACATAGATGACTAAGAGCTTAATCAGCGCCTACCATTTAAATGCACTGAATGGAGGAATTGGACTGTACATTGCATTATAATTTATATAGTTTTTGTTTTTGATTACATAAGGGAAATGCATTTTTATGCCTTAAAAGCATTCTTTTGTGGTGTCAAAGAATGTACTATATTATTGTTCAGAAAATGGTGTTTCAATCTGGTGGCGAAGCCTAAAGTCACTGAAGTGGAAAAGATAACTAAGAAATTCCTCAAAGTCTTGCAGTTTGTGTTTTTTTTTTTCTTCAAAAAGTCTCTTTCTTCTAGGGCTGATAATGAACGTTGCCTCTGCTTTCCGCCCCATGTCGCCTTCAAATTCTTTCTAACAGCTTTAAAAAAAAAATCGACTCCTGAATACTTCTGGAATGCAGTTTAAACAGGATTAGAAGGAACGTTCCTATGCCTGGCTTGCAGAGCGGCAGCAAAACAATGTTGAAAATGTTCCTCTTTTTGCCATTTAGTGATAGTATAAAAGTAATTCAGTCCCCACTTAAACAATACCTGGGGTAACTGTGTGTATCATCTGTTCCATCAGAGATGATTATAGGAAATTAAACTGCAGCGCAGGCAAAACTGGCTCCATTTTCAGGAACTTTATCAACATGTTAAGGAAGGATAATATTCTAAAGAGCTTACTTTTTAGTTTCTGTTTGCCTTCAGCAAAACTGTGTATTACCATCACTCCTCAAATTGCAGCTAGTTTCCTTTCTAACAAAAGGCATTGTTCTCCCCCCCCCCCACACCCCGCTCTCATATCTTTGCAGGAGACAAAGTATATCTTCTTATCCAGAACACATTGAGAGCTCTTATCAGTAGAAATGGAAGAAAACAGAAGCATCTCAGCAATGAAGTTGTTTTTTTTTCTTACTCCCACTTTATTTTTATTTTTAGTAGGTCAAATACAAAAAAAAAAGGCCCATTCGCTGAGAAACTATCCCTTATTGTTAGCTGGACACTTGAGTATGAAACTGAAAAAAGCTCTTATGCTCAGAGAACAGAACCATCCTAAAATCTGTCACTCTCTCTGTCTTGCTCTCTCTGTCTCATTCTCTCTCTTTTTCAGAACAAATTTACATTAATATTATCTGATTTTTGAACTGTCCCCTTTCTCAATGACTGAACCTATCTGGAACTTTGAGATGAAGGAAGTTAATCAGATGCTGAAATCTGTGTATGTGGGGCTGTGTGGCTACGTCTACACGTGAAGCCTACATCGAAGTAGCCTATTTTGATGTGGCGACGTCGAAATAGGCTATTTCGATGAATAACATCTACATGTCCTCCAGGGCTGGCAACGTCGATGTTCAACATCGACGTTGCGCAGCACCACATCGAAATAGGCGCTGCGAGGGAACGTCTACACGCCAAAGTAGCACACATCGAAATAAGGGTGCCAGGCACAGCTGCAGACAGGGTCACAGGGCGGACTCAACAGCAAGCCGCTCCCTTAAAGGGCCCCTCACAGACACAGTTGCACTAAACAACACAAGATCCACAGAGCCGACAACTGGTTGCAGACCCTGTGCATGCAGCATGGATCCCCAGCTGCAGCAGCAGCAGCCAGAAGCCCTGGGCTAAGGGCTGCTGCACACTGTGACCATAGAGCCCCGCAGGGGCTGGAGAGAGAGCGTCTCTCAACCCCTCAGCTGATGGCCGCCATGGCGGACCCCACTATTTCGAAGTTGCGGGACGCGCAACGACTACAAGGTCCCTACTTCGACGTTGAACGTCGAAGTACGGCGCTATTCCCATCCCCTCATGGGGTTAGCGGCTTCGACGTCTCACCGCCTAACGTTGATGTTAACATCGAAATAGTGCCCAACACGTGTAGCCGTGACGGGCACTATTTCGAAGTTAGTGCTGCTACTTCAAAGTAGCGTGCACGTGTAGACACGGCTTGTGAGATATATATCTATACCTATACATAAACTGTAAAGTTACATGGGGTTTGCATTCCTGCAACCCCTACATCACTCAAATTTTTGCACAAATCAAGGGTTGATGGGAACCAGGCTTCAGCCTGGTTCCCAGCTCCCCTGGGTTTGCAGGACCCGGAAAACTAACCAGCCCTTGTGGGTTGGTCAGTTTTCTGGCTCCCAGAGTGACAGGAAGCTGGGAACCAGGAGGCAGCCTAATTGCAGTCTCCTGCCATTTGCAGGACCTGGGAAACTGACCAGTTCATGGCTGATCAGTTTCCCAGGCCCCGCAAGAGGTGGGGAGCTGGGAACCAAGCAGTAGCCTTGTTCCCAGCTCCCCTGTGATGGTGGGACCCGGGAAGCTGACCAGTCATGAGCTGGTCAGTCTCACGGGTCCCCACAAGCAGCGAGGAGAACAGAACCAAGTGGCAGCCTTATCTGGGGCTGCCAGTGGGGCCTGGGCTTGGAGCCCAGCAGTGTCCCAGCCACCCAGCTAGGGAACCCTGCAGCTGGCTGTGCCAGCCAGGAACTGCCCAGCCAGCTTCCACCCATGGACCTGTGTGTCTCCCTGCCCCCAACCAGGGACCCACAGCTGGGTCTGCTGGCTGGGTGCTGCCCAGCTGGCTTCCAGCTGCAGGGCTGTGGGTCTCCCCACCCCACCACACTCCACCCACAGCACTGCCCCCCACATCCCTCTCTTGCATTTTGGATTGGGATGGGTAAATAACCTTTGAATGAATATTATTATTGCTTAGGCTCCAACAAAGCACTTGCAGTTCACAGGAAGCACTAAAGAAGACTCCAACACAGATGGATGAATGCGCCATGGGGAGGGGCTCCATGTGTTAAATCCTGGTCTTGCAGAAATGTACACAATGAGACTCAGCATCCATGAATTTATGCATGTGCATAAAACTGCAGAGTCTGGGCCTTAAACTATAAAATCCTTAGGGAAAGAACCTTCTCTTTCTCTGCATTTTGTACAGGTTACCTTATACTTAATGAATACTATTCTGATGTAAAGTTTGGAGCTGTTCACAATCACAGTTGTCACTTCCCTGGAGGAACAACTCCTAGGCCTGGAAGGCACCTTGTCAAGTCATCAAGTCTAGTGCCTTGAACTCATGTAAGGACTAAGCACCACCTAGACCATCCCTGATAGGTGTTTGTCTAGCCTGCTTTTAAAGTTTCCAGTGGTTGTGATTCCATAACCTTTGTCTAAACTGCTGTTAAAGTCTCCAGTGACAGTGATTCCACAACCTTCCTGGGCAATTTATTTCAATCCTTAGTTACCCTGATAGTTAATATCCAAGCAAAACCTCTCTTACTGCAATTCTTCTTGTCCTATCCTCAGAGGTAAAGAAGAGTTTTTCTATCCCTCCTCCTACTAACCATGTTAAGAAAAAGTGGAAAGGGACTTTAAAGAAGACAAAAATAGCTTTAAATATTAAAATAAGTATTTTTTGCATCTAGCAACCACATGGCCATGGCTACGTCTACACTAGCCAAAAACTTCGAAATGGCCATGCAAATGGCCATTTTGAAGTTTACTAATGAAGTGCTGAAATACATATTATGAGCCGATGGGAATAAGAGGACTTCGAAGTAGCTGGGGTCCTTTCAAAAAGGAGCCACATCTGGACAAGCCGCGCGGCTGCGAGCCGCGTCAATTTCGAAGCGCCACGGCTGTCCGCATACTAATGAAGCACTGAATATGTATTTCAGCGCTTCATTAGTAAACTTTGAAATGGCCATTTGCATGGCCATTTCGAAGTTTTTGGCTAGTGTACACATGGCCCATACCTTGCAGACCTGACTCATGAAGTCAATGGAGCCAAGTGCATGAGGAAAGACTATGTAAAATTTTTCAGGATCAGGGTTTTGGATACAGAAACAATAATAATAGGTATGCAATGTAAATGTTTAACCTAATATGATTTCCCAGTATGAAAGCTCTTCCTTAAGGGCCCTGAGCCAAAGTCCATTGAAGCCACTTGGAATCTTTCCACTGGCTGCAATTGAACTAGGCCTTAACATGAATGCAGACATTATTTATACTTATAAGCAAAGGTTTTGCTTAAAATCTTCACAGCTAACTCTTGATCAATTCCATAAAATACCATTATAGATCAGACCACTCGTACTCTGAAATAGAACATAAAACTCCCATTGATTTCAATGGGAGAAAGAGTCAGCCCCAAGGAAAGAATTCACTCAGAGTACATAGTAAATGAGTCTTATATGCTTCCCTGGAGGGAAAATCTATATGCAAGCAGGTTTTATGCATACAGACGCACAGGACAGGTGTTGAAGACTACGGGTCCTGAAATCAATCCATGTTTTTTGTGGCTTTACAAAAAAAAGAAAATAAAAAAGCCAAATGTTGCTTGTTTGATCTCGCATCATTATATTTTTAATTTGGTTTCAAAAACACAATGCAGTGTTTGCAGGTACTGTGATCATCCCGCTGTTCAGCTGAAATGGCAAACTTCTATTCTGGCACATTTTCAAACCAGGTACCTAAGGTTAGGTGACTCAATACAGATTTAAGAGCCAAAACGAACAATAAAGCCGGTTTGCAAACTTCTGAGCATCTGAAGCTGTCACAGATGTCATTGGCTTTTGTGGCTGCTCAATACTTCTGATAAGGGCGATTTTATATAAGTTCCTGATTATGGATTCAGGAAACCTAATTTTAAGCAAACATTTTTTGGTACATTTTAGCTCCATATACAGCTGGGGGGTTGGCTTTTGGGCTGGGGGCCATTAATATACAGAAAAATCAGTTAAGGGTTATATGCAAATGAGAAGCAAAAAACAAACCAAAACCAAACCAAACCAAAACAAACCAAACAAACAAAAAAACTTCACAGATGTGGCTCTCAACTGAGAAGAAGAAATAGGAAATATACCCTCAAGCTCCTCCCAAAAGCCTAGGTGGACAGAGACTTGCAGATTTTGGGGACTTTCCCTTGGCTCTGAGTGAGGTCAAAAATGAGTTCAGTGCACAGGAGGGGGCTGCTGGGGATGTGGGCTCTAGACAGGAGGTAGGGTGCAGGAGTGGGCTGGGAATGGGGAATCTGAGCAGGAGTGTGCTGAGAGTGAGGGTGTGGGGTCTGTGGGAGGGTGTAGAAGCAGCCTAGGAGTGGGTCTTGAGGTCTGGAAGGGGACACTGGAGCACACTGGGGGTGGGGAGGCTGAGTTTTAGTGGGGAGGGATAGCTCAGTGTTTTGAGCATTGGCCTGCTAAACCCATTCCTTTAAAGGGCTATTTAGGGTTCTGGGTAGTAGTAGGCATCCTTCAGTCCGCATAGACTATGGATCGCGCCCTTTAAAGTTTCAATTGAGGACTTCATTTACAGCGTCTATTGTGACTATGAAGACCCACATGAGAGTGACAGTCCTTGCTGCATCTCTTGCAGATGTAGTGGGTGTCTGGCAAGTCCTTATTGTGCTTTCTGTGCGCTCGCTTCTCCTCTGCTAGCTGTCTGATCTTCATCTCACCCTTCTGAAGGCCCTTGTGTAACCCCTGCCTCCATCTGCTGAGGTCGTCTGCTAGTTCTTCCCAGTTGTCCAGCTCGATATCTACTTCTCTGAGGTCCCTCTTGCAGACATCTTTGTAGCGCAACTGGGGGCGTCCGGGAGGTCTTTTGCCAGAGGCTAGCTCACCATACAGGATGTCTTTTGGAATCCTTCCATCATTCATCCTGTGGACATGGCCAAGAACAAAACAAACAAACAAA
This sequence comes from Carettochelys insculpta, assembly GCF_033958435.1. NCBI lineage: Eukaryota > Metazoa > Chordata > Testudines > Carettochelyidae > Carettochelys > Carettochelys insculpta. The sequence goes on from NC_134141.1 coordinate 121,113,510, forward strand.
AAAACTGTCAGGGACAGTGATAGGTCCTGCTGTGAAGGCAGGGGACTGGACTTGATAAACTCTGAAGGTCCCTTCCTCCTAGCCCTGGAAGAGGGCTATAGGAGCAGCACGTGGGAAGGTACAGAAGGAGGTGCCCTCACCGGCACTGCCATGTGCCTCTCTCATTGGTCATGATTTGTCCAGTGGGAGCGATGAGAGATGGTAGGGAGCAGTGCCAGCATGGAGGTCTTCCCTGTAGCGCGGGAGACACTTCTCCACCTTCCACGCAGAGCCCATGTGCTGGATCTGGCAATGGCTTGCCTGGACAGGGCCTGTGAGACTTGGGGCTTCCTCCCCTCTGCAGCCGTGTGAGCCATCTGGCTCAGGTTCTCTAGCCATGACACCCACCATGTGGTTGAAGCACCAGCACCAGCTCACACCCTTGCCAGCTGTGCAGGGGCTGAGCCCAGAGCCCCATGGGCCAGAACCTGCCTAAAACCATAAGCTCTCCACCCTGATATATTGAGTGGTATCTTGTGTTGTCCAAAGGTGACAAGCAGTAGTGGAAGTTATTATTCAAATTGTGAATAAGCAAGAAAATAAATTTTTGTGCCAACAAATCTGCCAAGCAAACTAGCTCAATTCACCTAACTCTTCTTAGCTGATACCTGTGCTATTTTGAACCTTTGTTTAATAATCACCTTTTATATGATTTACAGCCTGGACAGATAGCAAGTCTGTTTGTTCTTAGTCTGCTGTTGATTTTCATGGTTGCCTTTATGAATCAGCATTTCATTTCATTTGTTCCTGCAGATTTCTCTGTAAATACCTGCTTTGTGGGGTTTTTTCCTTAAGCATTACATTAGTGGTATTTTTTTCCCATTAAGTTCATTTTTATGCATTAGATACGGGGGGAAAGATTTCAAAAATATTTTTTCCTTTTCTGCATCACCCCTCTTCTCCATACGCTGTTTTGGTAGCAATGACAATATGAAAATGCACAGCTATTGGTATTCCAATAGAGGTTTTCCTAGCCAAACAGAAGCAAAAAAATTATGTGACTCTGAATGTATTAACTCCGAAGATAAATCACAACCTGCAGGCAACATGAATAATCTGAGAAAGGGATGGGAGGTGGGGGTAGGGGCTGGAACCAGCTGGAGTCAAAAGATGGAACATCACAGGCAGCAATCAGCAAACATTTAAAAGCAACCCTTTTCTGTCTCACACACACAGGAAATGCAGGCTGAGTGAAAAGTAGACAAGCCCAGGACCACATAGCAGTGCAGAAGTTTTATGGACATTGTGCTCATTCCCAGGCTTTGTACAACTTTCCCGTGGTTTTGGGGTGTTTTTTTTTTTTTTTAAGTTAAAGAAATGAACTTACGAGAAGCCAATTTCATGTGCTGTTAATTTAATTCCCAACATAAAAGCTTACTTCTTCTGATGGAAAATGAAATGACCCTTTCTGCATCCTTTTTATCCGACAATTAAATTATTTCTTCTTCTCTTCTCCCCCACAAAACAACACACCCATTATCAGTTATATTTTCTGTGCTCAGAAGAAAGTGGAGGTGGCATTTGCCACAGGAAGTACAAAACCGGCTTGATTATTGCATAAAGATGCTGTAATGACAACCCCTCAAGACTTTGACTCTTGTGAGGTAACAGAGAGCTAGACAAACTCTCATTTTCCATTTGTGATGGCATTCCACGCCAAAGCAGCTTTTGTAACGAGACACGTAGTTGTGTTTAACTTTTAATCTCCCTGTTTTATGGTCTCTTGGTTAGAAATGGCTCTTGGAGGCATCTTCCTCTGCTTGCTTGTGCATCTTTTGGGAAGGAGAAGATGTTCTCTGAGGTCCATTCAGAACGATGATCTTTGTCTTTGCGTCATGTGGCCATCTCTTGACAGTTGTGGAAGACATCTACCCTTTTTTTGTCTACCTAGAAGGGAAAACAGTACAATAGAGATAATGGATTTCAGGAAGGCAGATTTTGGTAAACTCAGACAGCTGGTAGTAAGGTCCCATGGGAAGCTAAACTGAGGGGGAAAATGGCTGAGGAGAGTTGGCAGTTTTTCAAAGGGACATTATTAAGGGCCCAAAAGCAAGCTATCCCTCTGCGTAGGAAAGATAGAAAACATGGCAAAAGACTGCCTTGGCTTAACCAGGAGATCTTGCATGATCTCAAAATAAAAAAGGAATCGTATAAGAAATGGAAACTAGGACAAATTGCAAAGGATGAATATAGGCAAACAACATGAGCATGCAGGAGCAAGATTAGAAAGGCTAAGGCACAAAATGAGCTCAAACTAGCTACAAGCATAAAGGGAAACAGGAAGGCTTTTTACAAATACATTGGTAACAAGAGGAAGACTAAGGAGAGGGTAGGGCCATTGGTCAGTGAGGAGGGAGGAACAGTAACAGGGAATTTGGAAATGGCAGAGATGTTAAATGATTTCTTTGTTTCGGTCTTCACTGAGAAATCTGAAGGAATGCCTGACATAGAGAATGCTAGTGAAAAAGGGGTAGGTTTAGAAGTTGAAATAAGAAAAGAACAAATTAAAATTTACTTAGAGAAATTAGATGTCTGCAAATCACCAGAGCCTCATGAAATGCATCCTAGAATCCTCAAGGAGCTGATAGTAGAGGTATCTGAGCCTTTAGCAATCATTGTTGGTAAATCGTGGGAGACGGGAGAGATTCCAGAAGACTGGAAAAGGGCAAATATAGTACCCATTTATAAAAAGGGGAACAAGAATAACCAGGGAAACTACAGGCCAGTCAGCTTAACTTCTGTGCCAGGAAAGATAATGGAGCAGGTAATTAAAGAAATCATCTGCAAGCATTTGGAAGGTGGTAAGGTGCTAGGGAACAGCCAGCATGGTTTTGTTAAAAACAGATCATGTCAAACCAATCTAATAGCTTTCTTTGATAGAATAACGAGTCTTGTGGATAAGGGAGAAGCGGTGGATGTGGTATACCTAGACTTCAGTAAAGCATTTGACACAGTCTCACATAATATACTTATCAATAAACTACGCAAGTACAACTTTGATGGGGCTACTATAAGGTGGGTGAACAACTGCCTGGATAACCATACCCAGAGAGGAGTTATTAATGGTTTTCAATCCTGCTGGAAAAGTATAACTAGTGGGGTTCCGCAGGGGTCTGTTTTAGGACCGGTTCTGTTCAATATCTTCATTAACGATTTAGACATTGACATAGAAAGTACACTTATTAAGTTTGCAGATGATACCAAGCTGGGAGGGGTTGCAACTTCTTTGGAGGATAGCGTCATAATTCAAAAGGATCTGGATAAACTGGAGAAATGGGCTGAGGTAAACAGGATGAAGTTTAATAAGGACAAATGCAAAGTGCACCGCTTAGGAAGGAACAATCAGTATCACACATACAGAATGGGAAAGGACTGCCTAGGAATGAGTACAGCAGAAAGGGATCTAGGGGTTATAGTGGACCACAAGCTAAATATGAGTCAACAGTGTGATGCTGTTGCGAAAAAGGCAAACATGATTCTACGATGCATTAACAGGTGTGTTGTGAACAAGACACGAGAAGTCATTCTCCCGCCCTACTCTGCACTGGTTAGGCCTCAGCTGGAGTATTGTGTTCAGTTCTGAGCACCGCAGTTCAGAAAGGATGTGGAGAAATTGGAGAGGGTCCAGAGGAGAGCAACGAGAATGATCAAAGGTCTAGAGAACATGACCTATGAAGAACGGCTGAAAGAATTGGGTTTGTTTAGTTTAGAAAAGAGAAGATTGAGGGGGGACATGATAGCAGTTTTCAGGTATCTAAAAGTGTGTCATAAGGCAGAGGGAGGGAACTTGTTCTTCCTTGCCTCTGAGGATAGAACAAGAGGCAATGGACTGAAATTGCAGCAGGGGAGGTTCAGGTTGGACATTAGGAAAAAGTTCCTAACTGTCAGGGTGATCAAACACTGGAACGAATTGCCAAGGGAGGTGGTGGAATCACCATCACTTGAGATATTTAAGAAGAGGTTATATAGATGGCTTTCAGGGATGGTCTAGAGGGTGCTTGGTCCTGCCGTGAGGGCGGGGGGCTGTACTCGGTGACCTCTCGGGGTCCCTTCCAGTCCTACTCTTCTATGATTCTATGATTCTATACCTACATCTTGAATTATTTGTGTTGCTTTCCAGTATAGATGACAGGAAAGTAGGATCCAATGGAAAATTTCAACTTTTCACTGAAAACAAAACAAAACAAAAAAATTGGGATGAAGGCGGAAAAATTATCAGCCCAAAGAACAGCTAATACAAACCTGGGTTGTTTGGGTTTTCATTTTTTCAACAGGAAAATGTAAATGCAAACCAATGATTTTCCTGTACAAAACCTCAGTTTAATCACCCCCAGCCCCCCGCAATTTTCCCTCAACAAAAAATTCAACCAATGGGTAAGAAAACCTAATTCTTACCTACCCATTTCTTATATTGGGGCAGGGATGGAGAGCTGTGTTCCCTATAAGCTAAGCACTTGAGCAGTCACCCAGGACAGATTCAGGACCCACCCACCTGATTAGCAGAGCATCCATAGCCATCAGCATTTGTTTCCACTGGTGGTGCACATGTGGACATGCATGAGTGCATGTAACAAAATTTATTCCACACATGAATGGAAAAAAATAGAGGCAACATTGGTAGAGAAGCCAAACTAGCTTTAAGCCATGTTATTCTAGGTCTACGAAAGACCTGCCCAATCCAACCTGCAGTGGTAGTGACAGCAGCCTTATGGAACATGAAAATCACAATCTATTTCCCACAGGATTCATGGTCCTGGCAAAGCAGAGAACAGTTACAGTGTCGTTGTCAAGGCTGATCCCCACTCTGAGTGCAGAAGGTGGGGCCTGCAAAAGACCTTAAAATGAAGTTGTCTCTATCAGCTTCTGCTTAAAAGCTTCCAAAGGTCACAGATTCCCTATCCCTGAGAGGTAGCTGTCACTGCCCAAGCGAGAAAACTTCTTAAAATCCAGAAGGACACATGTGGGATGTCTCCCTGTGGGGTAACTCTAAATTCTGAACCATCCTAAAGAGAGAGCTTGAAAACAAAGGGGAAGACACAAAGATGCAGTCTGATATTTGGCCTTTCAGTCTTAGACATGCATGTACATGAGCCCTTCCCCAGGACACAGGAATCAAATAAGTGCCTTTAAACTAAAAGAAGTTGATTTATTAACAAAACAAAAGAGTTACAAGATAAAGTGTACTTGGTTTCTGTGTGTTACAGAAAAACTAAAAAACTAAAAAAAAAAAAAGGAAGTAGGTTAAAGCACAGATAATTACTTACCTGGGATTCAGTTTTTGATGTTACAGAGTACATGGAACATACATCAGCCAGCCTGAGCAGTCCTGCACCAAACCCAAAATATAACTAACTAACTAACTAAATAAATAAAATAGTTAAAATATTTAGTTAATAGTTAAAATAAAATAGTTAAAATAAAACAGTTAATAAAATATAACTAACTAACTAAAGTCTGCTCACATCTGACTAAACCTTTCCTTTCTACTTCCATATCTCTATGCCCAGATGTCCTTGTGGCCTGCATATTTACTGGATTCATTAAGCCTGTTTAGGCTTAAGAATCTCTCTCTCTGACTACGTCTACATGAGCCCCAAACTTCGAAATGGCCATGCAAGTGGCCATTTCAAAGTTTACTAATGAAGCGCTGAAATGCATATTCAGCGCTTCATTAGCATGCGGGCGGCCGCGGAGCTTCGAAATTGACGAGCCTCGCTGCCGCACGTCTTGTCCAGACGGGGCTCCTTTTCGGAAGTACCCTGCCTACTTCGAAGTCCCCTTATTCCCATGAGCTGATGGGAATAAGGGGACTTTGAAGTAGGTGGCGTCCTTTCGAAAAGGAGCCCCGTTGGGACGAGACGCGCGGCAGCGAGGCGCGTCAATTTCGAAGCACTGCGGCCGCCCTCATGCTAATGAAGCGCTGAATATGCATTTTAGCGCTTCATTAGTAAACTTCAAAATGGCCATTTGCGTGGCCATTTCGAAGTTTGGGGCTCGTGTAGACACGGCCATCTCTCTCTCTCTCTCTCCTCCAGCTACACAAAAGAAAGAGCCCTCAGCAGATAACTGCTTCAATGCAAACGAATCTTTTCCCATTGGCTAACCTGGCTGATTGCCAACAGAGAACATCCTCTCTCTTGGCTTAACCCTTTACAGCCATTCATTTGTGGTACTCTGTCCACACCCCTTCTATGGAAGGAAAGGGCTATGGTATGTACAGTCTAATGCTAATTCATCATTGGGTGGATTGATCAGCTACAGAGGGGGCTCTATCCCTACTTTTGAGACCTGTTTGCCTTGTTCATGGACTCTGAAGATGAGAACCATTCACTTCTGTTCTAAAGAAATGACAATGAGTGTGTGATGACACAGTGCTTTGGATTCTTCCCCAGCATGGACATATGGATCTTGATTTTTATCTCAGCTACACCCATGGAAACCAAGTGTCTCTCTACTGACACTGCTGGAGTTGCTGAGTTTAAGGTGAGGTCTACACTAGAGGGAACACCTCAACTCCAATTGTGAGAATTTTGCCGCCATGCCCATAGCAGGAGGTTGATGGGAGAAACTCTCCCATAGACTTCCCTTACTCCTCGCGACTTCATGGAGTAGTGGGTGCCAATGGAGGCCCTCTGACCATTCAATCTAGCATGGACATACTACCTAAATCTAACCCCGGAAGATCAACCACCAGTATGTCGATCTTCTAAAAAGTACAGACATGCCTTAAGCCTGGAGTGAAGGGGAAAAGTCTACAGGACAAATATGAACGGAATCACATTCTTTGAACCTGGCTACACATACCTGGAAGGCTTATGAGAACATCCATTTGCCGTTTTTGGAAGTCCTAGAATGATTAAAGTAAATCATGTTTTTGATATGAAAAATATGTTGTACGCACATCTCTATTTTTTCTCACTGCTCTGCCCTCCATGCTGTATTTTGTAGCATAATCAAAATGCAAACTACCTTTGAAAAATTAAACAAGAGACACAAGTGTGAATCATGAGGTTGATTTGCATGTTTGGCCCTTCCATTCATTAGGGATTTCTCCTTTTACAAGAGGGAAATGGTCCCATTTACATATTGTTACAAAGGCATGCAAACTGTTGTTTATTTAATGCATTACAAGCACAGGGTCTGCCAGACAGTAATTCTAGTTCTTAAATAATATGTGTTTTTGCAAACCTAGTGTAATAATATTGTATTATAGTACTGCCCACTAGGGTCACTTATGGTTATGTCAGCATTTCCATTATCAGGTCTGACATTCAGGGACTCGTGGACTTTACGGAAGCTGTACAGATTCTCGCCAGGCTACCACTTGACACACATGCTCTCAGTCTCTGATCAAGGGTTTTTTTTTTGTATATTTCATAAAACAAAATCGCAGAGGAGGAATGTGAAAGGCCTATTAAGCTAAACACAGGAAGAGCAGCCAAAGGCTTTCAAATTCCTTGTTGTTATTCTGCCCTCTAAAATACTGCTGAGTTGGCCTAGGCACGCACTTGCTGGCCAGTGCTCGTTCTAATTTTTCCTTCCATGGGTGGAATAAATTTTGTTCTGTACACTAAGGCAGTAGACACACACGCTGCCCACTGGGGGAGGCTGTGGGCACTCTTCTAATCAGCTGGGCAGCACCTGAATCCCTCCTGGGTGGGCATCCAAATGCTCAGCTTACAGGGAACGCTGTTGCTGGAATTAGTATCCAGCATATGGACTAGTGCCCTTCGGAATACAACAGATCAATCTACTATATATTTTAGAGTGTCTGTCTGTCTCTCTGCCTGCCTGCCTGCTTCTCAGTGATGTGCTTGTTCAAGAACTCCTCTTAAACTGTGAGAGCTATGACCATAACTTTTGGCACACAGCTTCTTCTTACACCAACTTAAATCCAGGACAAGGTTTGGTGGTGCCTGGAAAGAGGGAAATGACAGAATCGCACCACCTGGAGGCTCAACGTACTTCAGACACGCCTTTGGGGTCAGCAAGCACCGGGAACAGTGATTCTGCAAAGTGACCACTCAGGGCAGCTGCCGTAAGAAAACAGCGAGGGGTCCTGTGGCACCTTATAGACTAACAGAAACGTGTGAGCATAAGCTTTCATGGGCAAAGACCCACTTCGTCAGATGCAGGTAAGAAAACAGTGGCCACGTGGAGATGAAGCTCCTGACCCCGCCTGCCTCTGGAAGACATAGTGCCCCCGACTCTCCCCCGGCCGCAGAACCCTACAGGAGGAAATCTGCTGCTCCCTCCCAAGATGTGAGGGCCCAGAAACCCTGCCATGCCCCCGCCTTACACTCATGCCCACCCCCTGATCTGGAGCTATGGACAGAGAGGCCTCTTGGGGCCAGGCCCAATGCTGCAGCCCAGCCCCAGCTCTCTCAGCCCCTTGCCTGCCCCCTTCTGGAACTGAGGCGGGGGCAGCTTCCCCATGCCCTTTTCTCCCACAGCCCCCTCCTACTCTTCTCCCCAGAGCTGAAGACCAGCCCAGAGCTGTGGCTTGACGTTCCTCCTGCCTTCCAGAGCTGGGAGCCACTACCCAAACTGCACCCCTCCCCCAGGACAGGTGGGGAGGTGATAGCCACTGTCCAAACTGCCCCAGCACAGAACCAGTGGTTGGAGCTGGGCCCAGCCCCGTCTCCCATGACTGCCCCCACACCCTCGTGAGCTTGGAATGGTCAAGGGTCAAGCATTGCAGCTTGGACCCAGCCGTCCCACCCACCCTTACTTCAGGAGATACGGCTGGGGTAGGGCTCCACTCCACCCCCCAGAGCCTCCTGGACAATAGTGACTGATTTAAGAGTCTCACCCTTTGAGATCCTTTCAAATTTTTGTTAATAAGGGACTTTGGTGAGAGAGTTCAGGCAATGCCCCTGTGCTGCTCTGGTCCTGAGAACAGAAGAATTTTGGGTCAGGTTCTCAGCTGGTTCAAACTGGCCTGGTTCCATTGGTTTCAGTGGAGCTATCCTGATTTACCTCTCAGTCGAGGATCAAGCTCTCTGGAATGCCAACAGCATGGGATTCACATCAGAACCAATATAGCTGCGTCTAAGCCGCGATTGTGCAGTCAAGAGGCTTGGTCAGAAGCTTTTGTGGTGGTTGAAGGGGGAGAAAAAAAAGCAACTCCTTTCACAGAACGCGCTGCTGTGTCTCAGGCTGGGAAGTCAGTATTGATGAAATTGGCTGCTCTGCTTGGTTACAGCCAGAGAATTTTCAACTCTTGCTACTTTGTACACACACTATCCTTCTTTTGTTAAGATTTCACAAGATATTTTTTTCTGCTAGTTTCTTAAACTCACATGGTTACAATATAAAAACACAGTCCTTCATAAAACAATAAAAAGAGTCCTCTAGCACCTTAAAGACTTGCAATATAATTTATTAAGTGATGAACTTTTGTGGGACAGATTCACTTCTTCAGCTCTGGAGGTGCTACAGGATTCTTCTTTTGTTTTGTAAAGATACAGACTAACATGGCTACTTCGCTGAGGCTATTGTTATGATAAATTGTAAACTCTTTGAAGGAAAGGTTTCTATTACATTGATCATCTATGGATTTAAGACTTCTAAGTACACCATGGCAGGTCACCCTAATTGTCTTTTGTATTATATCAGTTACAGTGGATTATGGGCCAGTCACAGATCTCTGAACCATGCTTTTCAATCCATACTGCAATTCTCGGAGGATTTGTTAGCAGAAGCTGAGGATCAATGCATTCTGACATCCCCTAAAAGAGAAACTGAGAATTACCATATCAGAAAGTTCTACCCAGTCCAGAGGTCTGCAACCTGTCGCTCTAAAGCTACATGTGGCTCTTTAGGGACTTTCTTCGTAGCTCCTGACACTAAAATTGCAAAGTAAAAAAATCCATCCTGATTATTTTTTATAAACGGTGAACATCTAAAAGCCCAACAATGAACTCATATCTAAATAGCAAACAATATGTGATCTCAGAACATTGAATGAATCCCCCTTTAATATGTGCAGTTCTTTGTGGGATATGATACTGCATTTGTGTTTTGAACGTGTTGCTAATCAAGTTTTGATTTTGAAAAGGAAAAGAAAGCTTGCAGCACTCCTGCTGTGAAGGGCAATGTGCATTTAAAAAAAAAAGAAAACAATTTAAACATAAAATAAAATTGGCATAATTAAAGTGGGTTCAGGAGTAAAAGTCAGGAAGAGAGTAGTACAAACGTACATATGTAAAGTGTGAGGAAACAGAATATGTAACAAGTTTGTGAAATTCTTGTAGTAGACATATATTGCATTACAAATCATTGTGTGTGTGCTGTTCTTAAAATAGGGATTACAAAAAAGTGTGCTTTGATCTTATTTATTAAGAACTGTGTCATAGTCACATATTGTGGCTCTTGAATTACTGAGTCTTTACCAAATTAAAAAGCAATGTCTCTTCTTGATATCTTGGTTGCAGACCCCGACCTAGTCTATCTTTGACTGGGGACAAATCAGTATGTTAACAAAAGTAGTATTATGGTTGTGTATCAATTTTCCCATCTGTATAATGGGGTTGCTTCTTCTGTAAAGTATGTGGATCACTACTGATGAAAGGCCCTGTGCAAGAGTCCATATATAACTATCTGCAAGAGGCAATGAAGTGCAGTGATTAGGATGATACTGTGAAGCCCAAATTTTCACCCTGATTCTTCCACGGACTGCAAGCAAGTCATCTTTCTGTTTTCTTCTAGGTATTATCATCGACTCTGTGTTTACACAGTACTTAGCTCAATCTCAGTTGGGGATGTAGGCATACTTTTTCGACAAAACAATATAAAAAATGCAGGTTATTCTATGGACCTATATAAAGACAATGGAACTATGTTTAGATCAGCAAGGGATGTGAGCCAAGATCTCAGCTCCAAAGAATTTATATTTTTTCCCTTCAAATTCAGCTTAACTTTACTAAATTTCATGCAATTACATTGGTTTATAGAAGGAGCAGAAACTTTAACTGAGAATTTCCTTGTTTATGTCAGGGTAGCTTTCAACCTGAAAGCTGCCATTACATATGTTGGCTTATTTTAGGGGTGTGTGTGATTATCAGAACCACACATTTAAGCTGAGACTACGTACACAAGGTCCCGATCGCTAAAAAAATAACTTTCCACTCTGTGCATCTATGCAATTTTTGACTGGTTTTAAGTAGTACAAAATGATTTGTTGGAATTACGTACATACAGATCATTTTAATTTGAATCATGGCGGACTCATAAAAGACGCAGTTCTCTAAGTCTGTGCCTTCAAGTCAGCCACTTTGATTAAAAAATAATAAAGCACGAGAGCTGTAGGGTCCTTGCAGGTTACTTCAAGCTATCATGGATCCCTGATCTTTGGTGCTAATTCTGCTGATTAATATTAATAAAGGGCTGATAGGCCATCTCAAAGCATGACACAGAAAGCATGCAATTAATTGCTTGTAGTATTTTTATGCTTATTTAGCACAATGAGAAGCGATGCCTCAGGAGCCTAAATATCAGTTAATCAATAATATCAAATCCACTGAAAATGAGCCCTTCAAGTCCCATTTTCATAAATCTTTCCTAATTTTAAGCTGAATAAAAACCAATTTGAGGTTTGTTTTTAAATGAGGAAGAGAGAGGGGGAGAGAGAGAGGGAGAGAGATGCAAGAGGGGATTTGCTGAGGCCCCCTGTCATTTTCTTCTAGTCCCTGTGAGTTTTAATATCTAGGCTGCTGGGTTTTAGCTGCAGTTTCTGCTCTCCTTTTTGGATGATGGCAACGTTCATATTATGAATTGTGAATGGAGTCTTTTTGAAACCTGAGAATAGGACCTTACCAATAAGTTTCTGTAGATTTTAAAACGTTTATTTGCATGGGTGGTGTGTAAATGTAGCAAGACCCAACCCCACCCCTTCCCCCTGAAGCCCCACCCCATGGGAGCCAAGCCACTCCTCCACACAGAGGCAGGCCTCCCCAGCCCTGAAGCATGGGGATAACAGAGAGGCTGGGTGGTGGGTGGCCCGAGGCTCCCTGGCCTGGTAGCACAGGGATAATAGGTTGCCTTATCTCCTGCCCTGCAGGTAAGCCAGGGCACACTGTGCCAGTGCCCCCAGCCTCAGTGTGGCTGATATCTGTGGGGTAGCCCAGGAGCTGTGCTGAAGCAGGGGGCATTCTGGGGCAGAGTGTTCGTAGGGAGTGCCTTCCCCTGCTTCTTATACCCACTGTCCATGTTTATTTGTACTCTACAGGATTGTCATTCCTTAATCACATTGGTTAGATTGTGATTTTCACTGCCAATTTGTACAGGGGAATCAGAACGCCTCTTGACACCTGCATGGGTGCGCTACCTGAACCTCGGACACACAGGTGCATGCAAAAAAGCAAAAAAAATGTATGTGTGAGCATCGATGCCTTGCAAACCCAGTTTCTAATGACGGGTCTGTTATTGTTATAAATTGTTGAAATACAATGTCAATACTAAACAGGAGGGGTCATGTGGCTTTGGATCATCTAGTGAATATGCAACATGTAAGAAAGCGGCCATCATTACATGACAGCAACAAGGCTGCAGTTCATCCTTTCGGGCAGTCGGGGGAGCTCTCGTGTTTAGAATTGTAGGCGTGTAGGAGGGTTATTGGCAAACACGTGGCTGCACTGAATTCAATTCTCTTTAAAAATCCCAGGATTGAAGAAACCATACCCTGTGGCAAAGAAACAAGATAGGAAGAAAGGAGGAGACATCACAAAGTTCAGATAAGCCTTAGCACATATAGGATCCAGTCAAGACTGGCGTGCCATTGTGATAGTGTACATACAGAAAAGCCCCTCCCTGGAAGAATGTATCATTTAAATAGACAAGACAGACAAAGGGATCTCAGAAAGGACATAGCATTACCTTCATTTTACCCACTGGGACCTGATACATACAGTGATCACATAATTCTCTCAATGTCGCACAGAGGATATAGTCACAAGATGTATCCAACTCTCCTGACTTGCAGACTCCAAATCCAGCCTTCCTTGGACGGGTAGTTTTGTCCTGATTAAATCACTGAATTTTTGGAGATATGCCCATCCCATATTTCAAGGCATGAAATAAGTAGCGAGCAGAAGAATTACCCATAAAAGACAGTGGCAGTTGTTGGAGCTGTAATTCTCAACCTGGCATATTAGTGAAACAATTGGGACAATATTTAAAATAATAGGATCACAACCCACATATGATTTAAAGTTTAGGCTATTTTTCTTTTTTAATAGCTACTTAAACACAACTTAATTATTACTTCCATATTTCTTGAGGATTAAGAACATCTATATCCAGGCACATTGGTGAGCATTTGTATAAACGCAGTTTGAAATGCTAAAACACAAGCTTAACTGAATATGTATAACAGTACCAACAAGGTTTAATTACAACTGGCATCACTCACACTATTTCTGCTGGGTATCCCATCTGTTTTACACACATTCATTGAAAGGAAAGAACATGAATTCTCTTGATGGTCATTGCTAATGGTCGTGATATATTGTATGTTCAGGTCTTGAAATATCATGAAATGGAAGGAAGTTGTTTTACACAGGTGCTCTCCAATCTGTTGTGCATGCTTGGAGCAGCTGTAAGAGGTCTTGTACAAAGCACCGCAATTGCTAATGAGAACACTATTAATATATGCATGAATAACTAAGTGTGAAAATGAAGTCTATCAACATGCGGTACTTACTGTCTTCCAGCGGAGTAGGTGTAAAAACACCCTCCTGAGAGGTGTGAATTTCAGGATGTCAAGGGCTAAGAAGAGCTGAAGATTTTTTTTTTCATGATAGAGGGCCACATTTATCTTTGGTGTTAATCCATTGCCATCAGTGAAGTTACACCAAAAGCTAATTTTCCTCATTATATAAGAACAGAACAACTGCCGGAAAATTAAGAGGACAACTTCCTCTAAGCTAAAAACACAATGCTGTTTAGATCCTACCTAGTGCAACTTGGCATAGCCTCATTGTCCTCAATGGAGCTGTGCTGAGGGTGTGGCCCAGAGGTCAGATCTTACTGTATGTACCTGCTGGGCTAACCATTAGTTGTTCAAAAAAGAATCCACTACTTTCTGTGATTGGGCAGTAAAGAACTTTGATCAGTTTCGAAGGCCATATGAAAATTCGTCTCCAGCACCTGGAAGGCCTTTCACATATGAGCCATTCACAATTTAGATTTACTTGAAAAATCATATTCTTCTGCAGCTTTTTTCTACTAGTGCAATAATGGTATCACAGCCAGAATTTACTGGTGCACTAGTACACACCTGCAGCACTTGAGTATCAATAGTGGGATGAGTCAATGGCAAAATGGGAATATTGAGGTAATACTTTTTCCTATTCCTGCGCAGTGGGGAGGACTTACTCTACTTGTGGCAGAAATGTACAAGGCAGTTTTCCAATGATCCACTTTTGCTCCAAATCTGTTTTTACGACTATTCTGCCACATTTTCTTATGCCACTCTATTCCGTTCTAGTCCCATAATTCAGTCCTGAGTGCCTTCCAGCAAACCATTAAGCATGGTGGCTAGCACACTTACTTCCTTTCTTCTTTCTCAAGGGGAAAGACAGTAAGTGGCTCCCCTTTTCCTTAAATGCACTTTATGCTATGTATTTATATTGGTGTAGATGAGGCCAAAGAAGCGTGCAATGGAAAGCAGTGAGGTGTATTGTGATTCTCACCTGTATGCATGATCACGAGGAGGTCATATTCTAGTTCACCTAGAGCTCTCTCCTTGCTTTGCCCTGGTCTGAATCCTGATTGAGAGGTACCCAGGATGTTGTCTGATGTCACATTGAGCATGGCAGTCTCTGTGCATATTCTTCAAGATGAAGAATCCATTAAGCAGTATCTGCTCCATGGCTTCATACTAGTTCGCACACAGGTGCATTTTCCAGTAAGGGTGACACAAAGTATCAGCTGCGGAATTGTATTGAGTATCCTCACAGCCACTGCAGAGCTCTTAAAGGTGATGATGAAAGAGCCTCTAATGAGGACATGAATTAGCCAGCCTTGGTCACTTCTCCTATAGCTACTGCTCAATTGCCTATGGCAAGGGAGTTGATGACGATGGGTGATCACTCATTCCCAAGTATGATCTCAGTGGGTAGAAATGATGACGGAATGAAGATACAAGCACTCAAAGAATGTCAGTGTGTCCCAGGGGATAGCACACTTCCCTGCAACCCAGGACATGGGAGTTCTCCTTGCTGCTGTGCTATTGTGTGACTTTTGACATCCTGGTGTACTTCCCTTTCCTCAGCTGTGACTTGGGGAGTAGGATATTTGCCTCTTTTGTAAATCTTAAGTATACTTCTTCTCTAACAATGCTGCCTAAAGTCACCACCATCCAAACCCACAGGTCTGAATATACTCTCAAATTCGGTGAAGGTTAGATATAGGTCTAAGCTTAATAGCTAGCCCAATGACTAGAACGGAGTGTAGGGACATAGTGCATGGTGGTTGGTACTGGGAAAAAAGACTAAATGCTAATAAACAAAATTAAATCTCTGGATCCAAACAATGCCGAATGTTGGCGTTATTGAGATTAGGATACAAGCCTCTGTAGAACAACAAGAAGTCCTGGGGCACCTTATAGACTATCAGATACTTTGGAGCATAAGCTTTCACAGCAAGGACCCGCTTCGGCAAATGCATGAGTGAGGCCCCGCTCATGCATCTGCGGAAGCAGTGTCTTTACCCACTAAAGCTTATGCTCCAAAACATATGTTGGTCTATAAGGTGCCTCATGACTTCTTGTTTTTGAAGATACAGACTAACTTGGCTACCCTCTGACACTTGCAATCTTTGTAGTGTACCTACTTTGTAAAGGGTGGATGGACAGGAAGAGACATACTGTGCTGCTGAATTAAAACTACAATATTTCAAAGCCCAAAAGCAATACTTGCTAATATGAAGACACGGTCAGTTCCGGAACATCCTTTGACAAGTGTACATCACAGATGAATACTGAGTTGATCAGTCTGTTATCTCAATTCCCATCCCTGGCACAATCCTGAGAGTCTGCAAATAAAATAAATAAAAAGATAAAACTGTGAAATCTCTGGGAAATTTTAGATGCTGTTATAATGACTTTTCTTTTCCAAATGTCATCCTTAATTCTGTAGCGTATCATGCTATCACAAAGACATGCATTTAATCAAATACCTTTTGTATCTGGGACAGTGCTATTCAATATGTAGTAAACAGTCCATGTGTTTCAATCTGAAGTGGGGACTCTATGTTTCAGAGCGATTCATTGATCTCCAATGGCAGGGTTAGTCTTCTTCGGTGAAAAGAATCTTTCAAATAAAGCTACTTGAGTGTTTGAAGATGTCAGCGCTTTGATGTTTCAAAGTCTCAATTATTTAGGTACCACAGAGCTGAGCACTGTATATCTGCCAATGGCTCCTTTAAAACACTCAGATGCCTAAGATGTCATGCTTTGTTCAAAGTCAATTCGTGATTGAAATTAAGAGAAAAGCCCTTTCATTTCAGTGACTCCTAAGCTCTCTCATCCTCCATGCTGTTGAGCTTCAGCCTGCCACCATTCAATGCTTGCTGGCAATTTGAATGCATTGTCAATTGAATGGATGGATTCCAAGGCAGTTGTTTTTCTATTTATAAGTCAAGGTGGGGAAAATGATATATCTTGTTAAAGACTGGTATAAAAAATTATTTCCTGGTTGGAAATGTAGATCACAGAATCATAGATCACTATTACCGGAAGTATCAGAGAGGTAACCATGTTAGTCTGTAGCTTCGAGAACAAAAAGAAGTCTTGTAACACCTTATAGACTAACAGATATTTTGGAGCATAAGCTTTCGTGGGGAAAGACCCGCTTCTTCAGATTGCTCCAAAATATCTGTTAGTCTGTAAGGTGCCACAAGACTTCTTGTCTATTACTGGAAGGGACCTCACGAGAGGTCATCGAGTCCAGTCCTTTGCACTGACAGCAGGAACAAGCACCATAATTTCTGACAGATGTTTATCTAACCTGCTTTTAAATATCTCCAATGATGGAGATTCCAAAACCAACCTAAGCATTTTTTTTCCTGTACTTACCCACCCTGACAGGAAGTTTTTCCTAATGTCCAACCTAAACATCTCATGCTGCAATTCAGGCCCATAGCTTCTCGTTCTACCTCCAGAGGTTAAGAAGAATATTTTTCTCCCTCTTCCTCCTTATACCCTGTTATGTATTGAAAACTGTTCTCATGTCTCCTTAAGGGAAGAAGGACAGTAAAAAGCAGCCCTGTGAGAGACTCTGCATGTGCTGGACCTGAGATGTGTGGGACTCAGGTGGTAGGCGAGCCATTTAGTTCCCCACCACCACATGCAGGATCTTGGCCTGGCTGGTATGCTCCCATGCCTGCTTGTCCCTGGACCATAGCTGCTACCATGCTGCCCTGGGACATCTGTGCCCCCACTGGACAGTGTCCACTGTCTGAGCAACACATGGCCATGCTTGAAGCAAATCACATCACCAGCATTTGAAGCAACAGCTTTGATAGCAGGTCAGGAATTCGGGCTGGACACCATATACTGAATCTTTTGTGACCACAGCCCTCATAACTTCTCTTCACAGCAGAGCTAGTTACAAGCGTGGCACATCCCCCCCACATCCACCCACCTGCGTGGAACCTGCAGAAGAAAGCAGGGTGCCAAGCAGACCAGGAGCACCGCCGGGCCACCTGGGACCACCTGATACAGCCACAGAACACCAGGGCTGTAGCAGTGAAGTGCCTGGTGTGCTGCATAGATTTGCCCCCCCACCTCTGCCTTCCCCTTCTAGTCTTTCCAGAGACTACCAGGTCCCCAGAAGACAGTGCAGTGGGACACCTCAGACAGCCACAGCCTGGAGGCAGTCAGTGCTTGCAACCCATCCCTGAGCCCCATTCTCCATCCTGCATTCCAGGTTTCTTTCCCCTTCCCTTGCCTGTTGTGTCCCCACCCCCAAAATATACACTCTCTTTTGTTCCAGAAAGTGTTCTTTATTGTTTGTTCCACAGAAGCAAGGGCAGGGAAGGGAGGGATGGGGGATGAAAGGCAGACATGTAAAAGCAGGGTCCCCTTGTGGAGATGCACATGGGAAAGCCCTGTAGAAAAGTGTCCTTCAAGGCTCCCCTGATGAGCACGGCCCCCAATGTGCTTTTTATATGGCTTTGGTGTCTCGCTGCTCATAGACCCTGGACAGATGTTTTACCTCAGTCACCTCTGCTGGCAGGAGAGCCTCCCCCTGGCTCTCAAACAAGCTATGGACCAGACAATAGGCTGCCACCATGAAGGGGATGTTGTACTCACTGAGGTCCAGGAAGGTGAGGAAACACCAGACCCTCTCCTTGTGACTGCCAAATGCACATTCTACCACCATGTGGCACCTGCTCAGCATGGAGTTGAAGTCATTCTTTCCAGGGTCCAGGCTGTCTATGTAGGGCTTTATGAGCCAGGGGATCAAGGGGTAGGCCACATTGCCCAGGATGATGGGCATGTCCACATTCCTGATTCCGATAGTGTGATCAGGGAAGAAGGTGCCAGTGTGCATCTTCCAGAAGAGGCAGAAATTCCAAAAGATGTGTGCATTGTGAGCCTCTCTTGCACATCCCACACTGATTTCCATGAATTGGTCCTTGTAGTCCATGAGGGCCTGCAGCACCATGAAGAAGTAGCTCTTGTGGTTGACTTAATCCACAGCTAGGTGTGTGGGGGTCAGGATGGGGATGTGTGTGTTGTCTAGGACCCCATAACCCATGCAGTCAGGGAAGCCCATGGCAGCAAAGCCATTCACAATGATGTCCACATTGCTCAAAGTGACGACTGTGCACAGAAGCACCGACTTGGTATGGACAACCTTCAGCAGCGTGATGCTGACAGTGGATTTAGCCGTGCGGAATTGGTTCCCAACAGAGCTGTAGCTGTTCAGCATGGTGAGCTTCCACAGGGTGATGGTGATGTGCTTCTGCACAGGGATGCTGGCTGTTCACTTTGCGGCTGTTCTGTCACCTGTTCCTCAAGTGGTTGTTCTGTTGCTTGAGAGCAGCTTTGATCCACTTGCAGAGCTCCTGGAAGGTGGCCTTCGTCATACTGAAGTTCTGAAGCCACTGCTTATCTCCCCATCCCTGCAGGATGATACGATCAGAGGTGGTGTCACTTGGCCAGAAGTGGTGTTCCACAGTGTGCAGGGGATGGAGGGTACCATGCAGCAGCAGCAGCAGCAGCAGGACTTGGGTGAGGGGGTCCAGCTGGTTCTCACCATTTCCACCCTGAAGCAACATGCAGGCGGCTTGGAGAAAGTGTGTAGTGAGATGCAGCACAGAGCCCATGAGCCCACAAGTGGTTTGCTGCTGCTCCAGCTCCATGCTATGAGTGCTTTGGCATTCACAAAGGCAACCAGACTACAAGGCTGCACATGCTCAGTGTGTGTCCTTTATGTTCCAGGAGGTGGCAGGCAGTGGTGGAGTGACTTGTGAGATGGCCGTTGAAAGCAGCTTCCCTGACCAAGCAGCCAGAGGAAGTACCCACCGTGGTGCTCTCCCCAGAGTGCTTCCTGAGGCTCCACTCTGAACTAGTTTCTATTGTCTGTGGACATGCTATTTCAGAATAAGTTTTTTTTTTTTTATTCTAGGGCTGCTCTGCGGTATGAACACATTCTTCTGAAACACCTTATTTTTGGAATAATACCTCCAGAATAAGCTATTCTAGAATAACTCTGTAGTATAGACATGTCCTAAATGAATAGTATATGTGGCACCGAGACCATATACACACCATTATTATTACATATTGTTCTTTGTATAGCACAAAGAGATTGGTAAGCAAAGTACACGTACTCACAAGCAGCAAGCCTGCTTTATTGTCTTCAGTGGGTTCTTTATACATGGCCCTTAACTGTACTTCCCCTAAAACAATATCAAATTAAGGATATGAATATTTGTTGATTTGCTGCACTGCCTCTAAGGGAATAACACATCTTTGTTAATGAGAAAAAGCTGTGGGTCACTATAAGTTTTAATTAATTTTTAGCTGTGGTTTGACATTGTGAATTAAAAAGCTGGGCAAATGGAAAAGGGAGGGGAAAGAGAGAGAACCTAAAGCCAACTAGTAAGCTAAAGTGACTTTAATTTTCTTGGTTTATTAAAACCTATTCAGGTCTTTGATGGTCTATGAAATCTGGTGTCCCATCAATTATGATCTCAAAAGATTTCTGAAACATTTTTAAGTGGGAAGTCAGTAAATTATGGGTTTGTCTTTTAAAGTGTGTTTTATTATGTCATTACTTCAAATAATGTCAGTAACTCGATACCAGTTTGAATGGTTATGGAACATTTGTAATTCAAGGGGGTGTGATTATCAGTGTATATTCTGGTATAAAAAAAGACTTTAGCCAGATTACTTTTTATCGGCTCATGAATTTAGATGTAGTTCCTTTAGCTCTATAATGCAGCTGTCTAGGGGTAGATATATGCAGCCCTCCAGATTGGCTGCCATTGGAAACTTGTTGTGTGAAACTAGGTTGTTTGGATTGGGAGACACTCTGCTGGTTCATGGGTAAAGACACTTTGAAACAAACAAATAAAGAAACAAATAGGAGGGAAAAACACAGCCAGGCATTTTACACATTACATCAGTCTGTGCACCTCATTCGGAGATAGATAGATATATATATATATATATATATATATTCTGGTCAATACTCTGTGGCTTGAATGTATATTTTAGCTTCTCCCATCAGCAAATAAAGCTCAGGCTGTCACTGATATGAAATTAATTAAGTGCCAGATTCATTCTTGCTATTCACTGTGTTTCCATTGAGATTCTAAAATCATTGGAAGTGGGCACATTGATCAAATTCTTAGTGCCAGCAATTTTCATCCTGTTGACAATTAAATGCAGCACATTCTCTATACACCTGCACAAAATATTACACCCAGCAAAATAATTCAGCAACTTGAAATGCTTTCATTGGCAAGCTGCATGCTACTGAAAAAGCCAATGGAATAATGCAAAAGTTACTCGTGTGAACTCAGTTAAACAGTTTATAAATGATGGCAATTTTTTTCTTTTTTCTTTCTTTGTTTTTTTTTTTTTTTTTGTAAAGGAAGAAATAAGTTACGTTGCTGGTTAATGCAGATTAGCATGTGGCTAATATGATGTGCACATTTCTGTTAGGACATAACTGTATGCAAATAGAGTGTACTGAGTGTTCTGTTGAAGATGAGTTTTGTCATCTGAACCTTGTGAGGAAAAGACTTGTTCAGTTTTAAAGGAGATTAGGAGAAAAAAAAGGAAGTACAATTTAAAAAAGAAGGAACCAGGAGTTGATTGGTGGAAATGAGACTGAAAAATAAGCTAAAGAAGTCTAAGAACTCAGCAGAGCTGGCTGGGGGAACCGAGGGAAGGGGGTGGGAGGAAGGAGGTATTTACCACACCTTGCTTCTGTTGTGTAGTTAGACCATTAGCTCTGTGACTATGTCTACACTTCAAAGAAAAATCCATGGCACCAAGGCTGCGTCAACGCTATGAACTAAAATTCATTTTGTTAAAATCGAGTTATTAATGCTGGGTTTTATCAATTTGATTTTGAGCAACCTCATATTCCTACATGTTCCCCACAAAACTGACTTATTGCTGCCACACACAAGTAGCTTAAATCGACTGCTGCAGCAGTGTATTGTGGGAGCCTATCCCACAGTTTCCTGAGCCCTATAGCTTTCTGGCTATTTTCACTGGTGCAGCATGGGAGAAAAATGCACCTCATTGATTTCCCTCATTCCCCTGCCATGTTAAACGAGTGTCCCTTTTTCCAGGTGGGGTCTGGCTTGCCTGTGTAAGAGATGCGTTTTTTATAACAGAGGAGAGGGAAGTGGTTGTAAAGTGCTTAGGAATGGTTAGAAAAAGGATTTTGGGTTTTCCAACCTACAGGTTTCAAAATGGGATGCCAAAGCACTGGATCTTGCAGGCTTGGATCTGGATTTGGATGTCCTGTCAAAGAAGATCGTCAGATTATATATTTTGTCTCAAAGGCTGAAGAGTCAGTCCGGGGCACCAAGAGACAGGTCCCTTCTGAACTGGGTGAAAGGTGCAGACCTACTGGACCTGGGGGTGAGGAGGATCTACTCCAAGACTCCAAGGTGAAGCACCGTAATGCCCAAGCCTACACTGAATGGCCACCCCACTGGCAAAATGAGGCTTCCCTCTGCACCACCGCCACTGCAACATGGAGGAAGTCTAGGTGAAGGTGAAGGAGGTTCAGCAGTGCTACACCCATGCCCAGGATGCTGGCAAACACTCCAGGGCAAGACCCACCAACTGTATCTGGATTTAGACCTCCTGGAAAAGAAGACTCATTTGTTTAATTAGACACGGGTGCTACACTGAAACTGCAATGAATCATTGAAACAGTTATGGCTTGGGGAGGCTAAAAGACCCCCAGCTACAGCCAGCACCCAAAAATCATGACTGGCCAGGGAGATCCACCACCTGCCCCTCTTAACAGTGTGCTTAGGCTTGGATCTAGGTTTGGACCTGGGAAAGATGTAGACCTCCTGGAAAAGAAGACCCTTAAGAATTTGTTTAAGTAGACACAGGTGCAACACTGAAACTGCAATGAATCACTGAAAAAGTGATAGCTCGGGGCAGCTAAAAGACCCCTGACCTTAGCCAGCCCCAAAAATCGTGTCTACCGAGGGAGACTTCCTCCTGGGGAGCTGAAAGACTCTAGACTACAGCCAGCCTTGGACCTGCCAAAGAAGACCCTAAGAACAAGAATATTCCTTGCAACAAGCCTTAGTTTAAGAACTGTGGTAATTGTATAGCTACTACATTGCATTCATTGAAACACTTATGGCTTGGGGCAGCTAAAATACCCCCAGCTACACCCAGCACCTAAAAATGTGACCACTGAGGGAGACTTCCCAAGGGCGGCTAAAAGACCCCCAATTATAGACAGTCTTTTGGCTTTTGGATAAAGCTCATACAAGAATTTCATCTCAGAGGAAAGCCATTCTAGTGACAAAGTATTTTCATTTGCCCAAAAATCGTGACTGACCAGTGTGACTTCTGGCCGGCTACAAGACCCTCACTGCATGCAAGCTGCCTGGCACCTTGCTCAGCATATCCTTTTATTGGTTCGGGGTCAAGCCATGTGGTGCGGCTGAGTGCAGGAAAGTTCCAGACTGTGTGGTACCTCCAGGGAGAGGAGAGGGAGGGGATGTGGGGGTCAGGACACAATGTAAGTTTCTCATCCAAGCACAAGCCCCACCCGGAGACTAGCTGCCATGTGTTGTGGGTGAGGGAAAGTTCCAGAAAGTGTGGTGCCTATCAGGGAGGAAAGGGAGAGATGTGGGAGGCAGGACAACATGTGAACGGCTAAAAAGAAATTTATCTTCCTATCATATAAACATGACCCCCACCCACAGCCTAGGGGCCACGAGGTCCAAGGGGGCAGTGGCTGGCACCAGGCAGCGCAGAAAAAAAAGGCAGCTAACAAAGCTATACACAGAACCCCAGGCCCCACAGCTGTGCTATTAGCAAACCAAAAGAAAGAAGATTTTGCACTCTCATGACCCTACAGCCATGGACTTCCAGGTGCCGAATTGAAACTGTCTTCCTGTCGCCCAATTCCTCTGCACTTGAGATCAGTGGAGATGGATGAGGCCAGAGCAGAGAACTGTGGGGCATTGTGAGGCACATACAGGACATGTCTGGAGGCTAATGAATTCAATTTAAAGACATCGCGCATCCTCATTACCCTTCATTCAGAATTTTAAATTCGAACTGAATGCCACACTCATCCGGTTACTACGATATTACGATACCGTTATTATGTTGATTTTAGTGCACCATAAATCAAGCTAATGGAATTTACATTGAAGAAAGGCACTTGGTAAAATTGGGCTAAATGACTTAAAATTGATATTATCTCGTAGTGTTGTCATAGCCCAAGTCTCAGAAGCTGGAACAATTTAGTTGGGTTTACAGGGCTAGAGCAGTTGGGCTGAAAATGACTTTGGAGAGGTTTGGGTTCAGATTACATGGCTGTTTTTAGCCTCCCAGACCCACTAGCCCAAATAAATTGATCTGGCCTCTGAGACTTGTTTTAACTGGTTTGTCTCTGAAATGTAGCTATGCTCCATGGCTTAGGCCCTTTCTCTTCCTATATGTCTATGCAGTGCCTACCCCAAGAGGCTCTGATCTACATAAAGTGGATATCCAGATGCTGCTGTAATACAAATAACCAATAAGAGTAGTGCTGAGCAGGAGGAAAATGAAAATAACCAGAAGTGTCATGTTAGAATGTAAGCCTTCAGTGCAAAGATTGATGTGGTCCTCACAGCTCGGGTGATCACCCAATGTTTAAAAACAGCCTCTGAGACTTGGTGCCATGTATTAATTACATATATAGGTACTAGAGCAGCACAGCCAATAAAAGCTTTGTTTGGTGAAGGATCACATGATTTCTACTCTGCCAAAGGAGAATTCTGCAGGCAAATGTTGCTTTGTGGTGATTGAAACATATTGGTTTTAATTTTTAAAAACTTTGCATTATATTATAATTCAATGTTTTTTCATAAATTAGAATAAAGTGTAATTTCAAAAACAAAAAGTGTAAAGTTTTATTCTAAAAGTGCCCAGTGACACTTGAACATTGTTGATATTTTTTGCACCTGTTTTTCTTCCAAAATTAAATTATAGCATTTGAATTTCAACAGAATTGCATATTATGGTGGAATAAGTC
The DNA here is from genome assembly GCF_033958435.1 of Carettochelys insculpta. Taxonomy (NCBI): domain Eukaryota; kingdom Metazoa; phylum Chordata; order Testudines; family Carettochelyidae; genus Carettochelys; species Carettochelys insculpta. Next base: position 121,138,298 of record NC_134141.1, read on the forward strand.
TCTATGGAAGTTTCACTCAACATTTCTCAGGATCGTGGTCCTGCTTACAGCAGGAGGTTGCACTCGATGACTCGCTGAGGTGTCTTCTAATCCTAAGATTCTATGCTGTCCTTGGTGGAGAGTCCTGGTTCAATATGTAACTGTGAAAGCTCCAGAGAAGCTTCCACATGTATTTGACCTATCATACATGTTGAGGGGTGGGATAGAGAATAGTGTCCTAGTTTATCCTTAATAAAACTTGCAGCTACCAAGTTTTATAAGTAATGTCTTAAAGTGATTCTTTTGGAAGTGGTGGTCTTATGGACCATAATGCTATTGTAACATTTTTAAATGAGGACTGGTGTGAATACAGTGAGAAGAACACGACTACCATAGGACACCAGGGAAAAAATTGACAGAAGGGAGTAGGTTTCTTGGAGTAAGGAGTATCTCAAACCCAGGGACTAGGTAATAGAGTGGTAGTTTTAGGGTCTAACCTAAAGCCCACTAATGTTCAAAGGAGTCTTTCCATTGATCTCAATGAGGTTTGGATCAGGTCCTTATGCTGTATAGGCCTTTTTCCCTATTCCTTGTCGCCTGACATCTGGTCTACAACAGCTGTAAAAGAAACAATGCCAGCCATAACATATTTTATGTGTTGTTGGTACAGCAAAATGCTATATTAGTGGCCCTATTAATATTATAAGGTAACCTTCTCCTTACATAAAAGATTGAAAATAGCATCTATATAACTGCTGGGCCCTGACTCCATTGGTGCCTTTAATTAATACACTAAGGCTCAAGTTTAAGAACTTTGCTTTACTGGCTATATCTTGGCTGGTGGCCTACCTGAAGCTCCCAGCATGCCCTGTCCAAGCAGACCCACTAAAGGGCAGATTCACAACTGGCTTTCTGCGTGTGCAGACATTCAGGATTCAATTCAGTGCATGTTCCAGTTTAAAAACAAGTGTAAAACCTTTGAAATCACAAGGATTTAAGCACATGCAAAAGTTAAGCAGATGCTTAAACGCTTTGCTGGATAGGACCAGCCTACTGAACTGGGGCCTCAAGCCTGTGCCAACTGAGTGTTAAGTGTATGGAAAATGCACAATTTTTCCATGTGACTTCTATTTACAGCCCTTCACAAATGACAATAAAATAGCTTCAGTTCTTATTAAACACCCCACTGCCATCCTGGGAATATTCTGTGACCACCAAAACTCAAGTCTTGTACTGGGGAAGGACAGGAGCAAGGGGGTGGTTCTAATGTTATTTACCCTGCAAATTCCCACTCCAGTTCTGCCTGATTTTTAGAAAGCTTGTATTCTTTTTTAACATTTCTCAAGTGATTGATTGACTGAGGCATAAGGAGGTCAAGTGATTTGCCCAGGGTTGCCTGCTAGTGAATAAAGGTGTGTACCTATTAAACGAACAAGTGCAGGCAGCCTTATTCATTAAACATCAAATACTCCCCTCCATTTTATTTGACTCCGTGTGCAGCTACAGCTACAGTTAAATGACAAGAAGCAACTGAGTCTCATTGCTGATTGGCAGCCAGCATCAATCATTATTCTGGCAAGGATCTCCAGGAGCACATTGCTTTGTAGCAAATCTGGCAGGTCTGAAGGGGATTATTTTGGATGGGTTTACCAATAAATGTCATGCCTAAAATCTTGACACAATAAGAATTCTTCACCAGTGCCAGTCATTCACTTTACACCAGCCCCAATTCACATCCTCTCTTGTGTAGGGTTGATCCAGGCTAGTACCCCTAAGTACATCAAGCAGTCTAACAAGGCTGCAGGGCTGAAGAAAAATGGATGGTGCAAAATGCCAGAAGGGCAAGGCAGGAGCACAGTTGCATAGTGTTGCTTACTAAGAGTAGAAGACCACATTTATGCTGTGTTTTCTTAGCACATCCATTGGGTGAGGTGGTCAGCTGTAGAGCAGACAATGCTTATTCCAACATAGGAAGATATCAGAATATGCTTGCTGCAGTCAGTGAAAAGGCGTTCCCCCCACCACCAGTGGTTTGCATTTATCCATCTAGCAAAGATATAGATGTGCCACAGTACCTGAACACCTGACAAATTTTAAGGTGTTTAAATCACAACATGCCAGGGAAGTAGGGAAGTGCTTTTATCTCCATGCCATAGACAGGAAAGCGGGTCACAGAGCAAATAAGTGACTTGTCTAAGGTCACACAGGAAGTCTGTGGTCAAGCAGGGATTTGAGCCAGAGCTTTCCCAGCCTCAGATCTGAACTCTAACTATGGGGCAAGCCTTCCTTACTAGGGTTGAGACACTGTAGTAGCTGAAGAAAAGGATTATGGAGAACAAGTTTGTATAATGGGAAATGTGCCTCCCAAGGTAAAGTGACTATTCTGGGCAAAGTACCAAAGTCTTTGGATTGGCAAGGACCTGACAACCCCCTGTTGGTATCATGCAGGCCAAGTCACAGTCTACAGGAACATTTAGTTTGCTGCAATCTGGGATTGCATCTATCCCACACTAGTCAACTGTGCATTAACAGTCTGTGTGGTCCCAGCCAATACACACTAACACTGTCCTTAATGACTCTACCCCTGTGAAACACAGCAAAGCTTTGCTATAGGGTAAAGACTCCGCAACAAACCGGTATTAACTCCAAGCTATAATGATGGGGGTGTTTGCAACTTTCATTTTTCCTGCATCTTTTGAGAGGAGAAATTGAGTTAAACACTGGGTAAGAACACTGCAAAGGGAAGGCCGTCACAAGCTGAGAAGATGTGTTGCACGGCTGGCCAGCAACTGCCATGGCATTTTTGGTGCTCTGCCATAGTCATGGGTACCAGAACCTCACTGTGGCTGGCACTATTCAAACTGAACAGAAAGACAGACCCCAGAGAGCTCACACACTTTGTATAATACAACCCAACAGATGGAGAGAGACAGGTGAGGGAGTGCCAGACAGCAAGGGGTGGTCAGCATAATAGGCAGTGGTCTCCAGATACCAAGAGCCTAATCACTGTCATCTTTTATGGACGCATAATAGCAAAGGAGAAAGAAGCTGAATGAGAACAATGAGGGAGCTTTGTGGGTGTTTACAGAAAGTTCTTCCCACGTATAAGAGTCAGTATGGGTTCTGACTAATGCAGAAATAACGTCTACACTACAGTGATCTATCAACAGACGTTGCTGTTGGAAGAGGTATTCTGACAAAACCTGTCAACAAAGCCCTTCCGCACGCACAAGCGTTTTGAAAAAGCAATCCGCTCTGTTGACAGAGAGTGGCCAGACTGCCCAGCCCCCTCTTGACAGAACGACCAACGGGAAGCACAGCAGACAGTGCTGCCCAGTGACCTGGAAGTCCTGTCTACCAACAGAAGCCCCTCTGGGGCATTCACATGGCTTTTTTGTCCACAGATTGTGTCGAGAAAGGCATTCTGCCTCAAGGGGGAGAGACAGAAGACTGTCAACCAATGAACACGGTGTCAACAGAACGCATTTTTAGTGTGGATATTCTGCACATTTCGTTGACTAAACACCTATTTTGTTGAAAAAACCCTGTAGTGTAGATGTAGCCAAAGTGCGAGCTAATGTCTTTGGGTCAGGTTTTGCCTTTTTTCTGTGTTTGTACAGTACTTAGCACAATGGGATCCTTAACCATTACTGGGACTCCTCTCAACTACTGATGTACAGGTAATAGGGACTATGTGACTAATACTACACTTAGGCTACGTCTACACGTGAAGCCTACATCGAAGTAGCCTATTTCGATGTGGCGACATCGAAATAGGCTATTTCGATGAGTAACGTCTACACATCCTCCAGGGCTGGCAACGTCGATGTTCAACATCGACGTTGCGCAGCACCACATCGAAATAGGCGCTGCGAGGGAACGTCTACACGCCACAGTAGCACACATCGAAATAAGGGTGCCAGGCACAGCTGCAGACAGGGTCACAGGGCGGACTCAACAGCCAGCCGCTCCCTTAAAGGGCCCCTCCCAGACACACTTGCACTAAACAGCACAAGATCCACAGAGCCGACAACGAGTTGCAGACCCTGTGCATGCAGCATGAATCCCCCGCTGCAGCAGCAGCAGCCAGAAGCCCTGGGCTAAGGGCTGCTGCACACGGTGACCATAGAGCCCCGCAGGGGCTGGAGAGAGAGCATCTCTCAACCCCCCAGCTGATGGCTGCCATGGAGGACCCCACAATTTCGACGTTGCGGGACGCGGATCGTCTACATGGTCCCTACTTCGGTAGGGCGCTATTCTGATCCCCTCATGAGGTTAGCGACTTCGACGTCTCACCGCCTAAAGTCGAAGTTAACTTCGAAATAGTGCCCGACGCGTGTAGCCGCGACGGGTGCTATTTCGAAGTTAGTACCGCTACTTCGAAGTAGCGTGCACGTGTAGACACAGCCTTAGGCTGGGTCTACACTTGCCCCCAATTTCAAAGGGGCATGCTAATCAGTGCAATGGGAGATTACTAATGAAGTGCTGCCATGAATATTCAGCACTTCATTAGGCTAATTCTCTCCCACAACAACTTCAAAATGTCAAACTTCAGAGTGCCGGAGTGCGTGTAAACGTGGGCACTTCGATGTGCCCGCACTACTTCAAAGTTCTTCTAAGTGCCTGCAGCTACACGCATGCCAACACTTAGAAATCTGACACTTCAAAGTTGCCATGGGGGAGAATTAGCCTAATGAAGTGCTGCATATTCACCACAGCACCTCATTAGTAATCTCCCCTCACCCTGATTAGCATGCCCTCTTCAAAGTTGGGGGTAAGTGTAGACAAGCCCTTAGAGTGTCTTTTAGGGTGGTCTTTACTTGTGTATTTACTGCAATTTATCAGCCAGTTGTTACAAGTGCAGGTTCTCCAAAGCTGTGTCTACACGTGCACGCTACTTCGAAGTAGCGGCACTAACTTCGACATAGCGCCCGTCGCGGCTACACGCGTCGGGCGCTATTTCGAAGTTAACTTCAACGTTAGGCGGCGAGACGTCGAAGTCGCTAACCTCATGAGAGGATCGGAATAGCGCCCTACTTCGACGTTCAACGTCAAAGTAGGGACCGTGTAGACGATCCGCGTCCCGCAACGTCGAAATTGTGGGGTCCTCCATGGCGGCCATCAGCTGGGGGGTTGAGAGATGCTCTCTCTCCAGCCCCTGCGGGGCTCTATGGTCACCGTGGGCAGCAGCCCTTAGCCCAGGGCTTCTGACTGCTGCGGCGGCAGCTGGGGATCCATGCTGTATGCACAGGGTCTGCAACCAGTTGTCGGCTCTGTGTATCTTGTGTTGTTTAGTGCAACTGTCTCTGGGAGGGGCCCTTTAAGGGAGCGGCTTGCTGTTGAGTCTGCCCTGTGACCCTGTCTGCAGCTGTGCCTGGCACCCTTATTTCGATGTGTGCTACTTTGGTGTGTAGACGTACCCTCGCAGCGCCTATTTCGATGTGGTGCCGCCCAACGTCAAAGTTGAACATCGACGTTGCCAGCCCTGGAGGATGTGCAGACGCTATTCATCGAAATAGCCTATTTCGATGTTGGCTTCACGTGTAGACGTAGCCCAAGTGTTGTAAATCAGCTCTATCCATTGAGTGATGCCAATTTACTGCAGCTGATGATCTGACCATTATCAAGGGTCTAGTTTTGGTCATTTGCTGTGGGGTTGGGATTTTGTAATGGGCAACAAGTGAAGGATGCCACACGGGAAGCACTGAAGAGGGATAACCTCCATTCACACTAAATAACTCTTGGCATTTAAATTGATATCCACCAGCAGAGGCTGAAAAGGACTCGGAGAAGGTCGGGGGAAGATCATTAGCTTCAGGGTACCAAAGGGGAATCGGAGGCACAGGGATGCCTCTGGGAACAGAATGGACTTCTCTCTCTGCTAGCTGTCTCTCAGGCTGTGGTCTGTCAATAGAATAAGGGGAAGTGGCCACCAATACATAAACACCAATACACAGTACACATAGGCACCAACTGTCTCAGATACAGAGAAGTGCTGTGTCCCAGGCCTTGCCTCCACTTCCCAACCTCCTTCAAGCCCCCATCACACCCCACCTCTTCCCACTGCTACCCGAAGCCCCACCCCAACTGCACCTCTTTCTCCACTCTCCTACCCCCACTCTGCCTCTTCCCACCCCCTTCCACTTCTTTCCATTACCTCTTCCTTCGCTTCCTAACCCCATTCCTGACCACCACCTCCCAGCACCTCCTTGACCGCACTGAAAACCTGATCACTGGATTCAGTCAACTGGGCCACTGGTGGGGCAGTTGCTGACCCATGGGACTGTCAGGGGATGCTGAACACCTACTATTGTTTTCCCATGAGTATTCTATTGCACCAATGGAGTTAGCCTATATGGTAGTACATGCTCCCTTAATTCTGGCTTACACCTGACTCAGCAGCATAGCCATCCCCATTCATTTCTTGCCCCCTCTACCCAGCCTGTCATCAAAGGTACAAATCCACATGTTAATTCTGTGTGACGCAAACTCCATTGGTGCCTTCCACTTTTTCTGTGCTTCTCAATGTAACCTCTAACTACCTTGTTCTGGGAACTCAATTCATTTCATATAGGCCACCACCCAGTCCTCAGATGCTACCTACCATTATCCCCTGTGCATATACCATAGAGTCATACCAGCTAGACAAGTCTTTGAATCCTATTACCAAGTCATGGAACTATTCAGCTTCCCATTCCCTCATTTTTAAAAATATATAGGCTGCGTCTACACTAGCCGGCTACTTCAAAGTAGCCGGCACAACGTCAAAATAGCATGCAACTCATCTACACGCACTGTGTGCTATTTTGATGTTCAAATCGACGTTAAGCGGAGAGACGTTGAAATCGCTATGCCCATCAGAAGATGGGAATAGCGCCCTATTTCGACATTGAACATCGAAGTAGGGTGTGTGTAGATGATGCGCGTCCTGCTACTTTGAAATAGCGGGGTCCACCATGGCAGCAATCAGCTGAGGGGTTGAGACGTGCTGGCCAGCCCCTGTGGGGTTCTATGATCTTTGCGCCCAGCAGTTCTTAAACCCTCACGGACCCGGAAACCCCGTAGTGGGAAGCTGACAGCATGCACGCAGCAGCGATGCCATGAGGTGTCCCTGCACAGCCCAGAGGGACACCAGGGCAGCCAGACAGCCTCCTGAGCGCCCCCAGAGCTCCCCCTCCAGGCCATCCCAGGGATCCCCGGCCTCCAGCCGGCGGGGTTGGAAGCAGGGCCCCTCCTGGACTGACCCTGAGCTCTGTGACCTGCTGGGGCTCTGGGGTGAGGAGGAGGTGCTTCACATCATGGGAGCAAGAGGCGGAACGTGGAGACGTTTGCCCGGCTGGCCGAGCGCCTGGCTGCCAGGGGTCACCCTCCCTGCGCTCCTGACCATGTCAGGAGTAAGGTCAAGGAGTTGCGGCAGGGTATGCCCGGGCCTGGGACTCAGCCAGCCAGTCTGGGGCTGCCCCTGCCACTTGCCCCTATTACTGGGAGCTCAGGGCAATTCTGGGCCCCCGGGGCACCTCCTCCCCCCCAGCCACCCTTGACACCACGGCTGACGAGCCCCAGCCAGCCTCGGCGCCAGGATCAGGTCCGGAGGCCAGTCCTGCCCCCCCAAGGCTAGGCCGGGACTCTCCATGCCAGCCACTGAGTGGTCCAGCGAGGAGGGGGAGCTCGTGCTGGACATCCCTTTCCACAGCTCCAGCCAGGTGTTTGTTAGATGGGCATCTCCTGATACTGGCAGTGCACTGTCAGGTACGTACCCCACAGGGCACAGACCCCCTGAGCATGGGGTGGGGGACCACTTGACCAGGGGCCCCACACATTCCCACAACACCCCAGCCTGCCATGGCCTGGGCACACCATGGCACAGGGATGGTGCCACAGCCACCAGTGCCCAGCAGCACCTCCACCCATGGTCAGTGCCGTGCGCCACCCCTGGTGGGAGGGGAGAGGGGTGGACCACTGTAAGGGGCCACCCACAGGATCACTGCACGAACCAATGGGGGATGGATGTTGGGGGAACACAGGCCCTTCAGAGGATGGGGCGTGGGCCATGGATCAACGCTGGGTACTCACAGCCTCCCTTCCCCCTTTCCCCCTATTTCTACAGCTTCACCATCCATCGTCCCAGACAGCCCTCCGAGACCACTGGAACACCAACGCCCGGGGTCACCGCCTGCCCCAGGATGGGCCCACCCCCACTGGGGCCACTGCCGCACCACATATGACCCCGAAGTGTCTGTGGCCCTCCGGTGCCAGGCGGACCTCATGGAGTGGAGGCTCCAATTCGAGGAGCAGGAGGCCACCTGGCCCCAGAAGGCCTGGCAGGAGTTTATGGCCAGCTTCAACCAGGTGGCTGACACCTTTGAGGAGCTGGTGGCCTGTCTGCCCGCCCCTCCGATGTCCTCCGTGCTGCCCTCCCTGCCACCCCGCCTGCTGATGTCCTGCCTGCTGCCCCGCCTGATGTCCCACCTGCTGCCCCACCTGCTGATGTTCCACCTGCTGAGGTCCTGCCTGCTGCCCCACCTGGGCTACATCTACACGTGAAGCCAACATCGAAATAGCTTATTTCGATGTAGCAACAGCGAAATAGGCTATTTCGATGAGTAACGTCTACACGTCCTCCAGGGCTGGCAACGTCGATGTTCAACTTCGACATTGCGCAGCACCACATCGAAATAGGCGCTGCGAGGGTACGTCTACACGCCAAAGTAGCACACATTGAAATAAGGGTGCCAGGCACAGCTGCAGACAGGGTCACAGGGCGGACTCAACAGCAAGCCGCTCCCTTAAAGGGCCCCTCCCAGACACAGTTGCACTAAACAACACAAGATCCACAGAGCCGACAACTGGTTGCAGACCCTGTGCCTGCAGCATGGATCCCCAGCTGCTGCAGCAGCAGCCAGAAGCCCTGGGCTAAGGGCTGCTGCCCATGGTGACCATAGAGCCCCGCAGGGGCTGGAGAGGGAGCGTCTCTCCAGGTGTAGGCTGTTGCAGCCTCCTGTGCCCAGCCCTGCACGAAGGCCTCCCTCTTGCTTTCCACCAGGTTGTGGAGTGTGCAGCAGGCCCCCACAACCTGGGGAATATTTGGGAGGCCCAGGTCTAGGCGTGCCAGGAGGCAACGCCAGCAGCCTTTCAGGCTCCCAAAGGCTCGCTCGACCACTTGTCGGGTATGGTTGAGTCAGGCGTTGTGGCACTCCTGCTATCAGTGAGGTGGGCTGTATAGGGCCGCATAAGCCAGGGCTGGAGGGGGTATGCCGCAGCCCCCACAAGGCAGAGGGGTACGGTGGTGGTATCCCCCTGAGGAATCTCCCTCTGGGGGATGTAGGTCCCTGCCTGCAGTCGGCGGCATAGTCCTGAATTCTGGAAAATGCGGGCGTCATGGGTAGAGCCAGGCCAGCCCACGTAGATGTCCTGGAAGTGGCCATGGCTGTCGACCATGGCCTGCAGGACCACAGAGTGGTAGCCCTTCCTGTTGATGTAGCGGCCACCACTGTGGTCTGGGGCACGGATGGGAATGTGGGTTCCATCAAGGGCTCCAAAGCAGTTGGGGAATCCCATGGCGGCGAATCCCTCGACGGCCGCGTCCAGGTCCCCAACTCGGATGACCCTCTTCAGCAGCAGGGCATTGAGTGCACGCACCACCTGTGGGGAGGGAACATCGGTGCCTGTGAGGGTTTGCAGAGTGTGACCCCCTCACCCAGGCCCCCATCCCCAGGGGGTTCAGCCCCAGGCTTCCTTACCTCCATGAGGACAGCCTCAACTGTGGCCTTTCCCACTGCAAACTGCTGTCCCACAGAGCGGTAGCTGTCTGGGGTGGCCAGCTTCCAGACAGCTATTCCGACCCTCTTCTCGACGGTGAGGGCGTGCTGCATCCAGGTGTCATGGTGCCTGAGTGCGGGGGTGAGCCACTGGGGCTATGCCTACACGTGCCCCAAACTTTGAAATGGCCACGCAAATGGCCATTTTGAAGTTTACTAATGAAGCGCTGAAATGCATATTCAGCGCTTCATTAGCATGCGGGCAGCAGCGGCGCTTCGAAATTGATGCTCCCTGCTGGCGCGCGGCGCGTCCAGATGGGGCTCCTTTTCGAAAGGACCCCGCCTACTTCGAAGTCCCCTTATTCCCATGAGCTCTTGGGAAAAAGGGGACGTCGAAGTAGGTGGCGTCCTTTCGAAAAGGAGCCCTATCTGGACGCGCCGCGTGCCAGCAGGGAGCATCAATTTCGAAGCGCCGCTGCCGCCCGCGTGCTAATGAAGCGCTGAATATGCATTTCAGCGCTTCATTAGTAAACTTCAAAATGGCCATTTGCGTGGCCATTTCAAAGTTTGGGGCACGTGTAGACACGGCCTGGCAGAGCTCCATGAAGGTCTGCCGGCTCATGCAGAAGTTCCGCAGCCACTGCTCATCATTCCATTCCCCCATAACCAGGTGCTCCCACCACTCGGTGCTGGAGGGGTAGCTCCAGAGTTGGTGGGGCACCCGGAGGGGTGGGGGAGGAGGGCCCCATGGTCGGGGGCGTCTCCTGGTGCTCCTGGGGAGGGCTCCCATTTCAGAAGCTGCTGGGAGGCTGCCCAGGCAGCATCTAGAAGGGCGCCTGCTCCATGGGAGGCGGCGTGTAGGGCCTCCAGCAGCTGCTGGACATCCATGTCTGAGAGCTTGAGGTCTGCGAGGCTTGTATCACCAACGCAGGGCTGCTCATGCGGTGCAGGCTGAGTGTGTCTGGGAGGGGCCCTTTAAGGGAGCAGCTTGCAGCTGCCCCGGAAGTGCTAGTGTTCTCTGTGACCTGGTCTGCGGGCTTTCCTGGCTCCTTATTTCGAAATAAGGGGCTTGTGTGTGTGGATGCTCTGCGTTTCCTTCCGGGGTGGCTCTTTTTGATGTTCCACGGTGCTACTTCGACGTTGAACATTGACGTTGCCAGCCCTGGAGGATGTGTAGACAATAATCATCGAAGTAGCCTATTTCAATGTTCTTACTTCGAAATAGGCTACTTTGACGTAGTGTCCTAGTGTAGACGTAGCCATATAGTCCCAAAACCAAGCTACCCATCTTCTCATAAAGCATTGTTTCCTGTAAGCTGAGCACTTGAGTGGCCGCCCAGCAGAAATTCAGGTGCTGCCCAGCTGATCAACAGAGAGGTTTGAAAAAAGAACTAGAAAAAGAAAAGAAAAAAGCAAAAAAAAAAACTAGAAAGAGAAAAAATAAGTACTTAAGAAAATAACTAGATACATTCATGAAGGTTAGGTCAATCAATGGCTATTATCCAGGATGGGTAGGAATGGCGTCTCTAGCGTCCATGGCTATGTCGACACTACAGCAATCTGTTGACAGAAGTTACTGTCAGTAGATAGCCACCAGCAAAAGTTCTATTGACAGATTGCAGCCATACATGAAAGCAGATCTCTCTGTCCATCCAATCTGTTGACAGAGAACATCCGGACTGCCTAGCTGCTCTCTCAATGGACTGGCCAACCAGAAGCACAGCAGACAGGGCTTCCTGGGGAGTTGGAAGCCCTGTCTGTTAACAGAGGTCCCCCTGTGGAGTGTTCACATAGCTTTTTCGTCAACAGATTCTGTCAAGAGTCTATTGTGCCTCATGGGGGTGAGGCAGAAAGCCGTTGACAAAAATAATGAGCTGTGTCGACAGTATGTCAACAGAACGCATTTTTAGTGTGGTTGTTCCTCTGGCATAGAGGTAGCCACTTTGTCAGAGACTGGAAATGGATGACAGGAGAGGGATCATTCCATGATTACCTGTTCTGTTCACTCCCTCTGGGACGTCTAGCATCGGCCACTGTTGGCAGACAGGATACTAGGTTAGATGGAACTTTGGTCTGACCCAGTGTGGCCGTTCTTATGTTCTTATGAGCCCATAGCTGTGTCTACACGTGCACGCTACTTTGAAGTAGCGGCACTAACTTCGAAATAGCACCCGTCGCGGCTACACGCGTCGGGCGCTATTTCGAAGTTAACTTCAACGTTAGGCGGCGAGACGTCGAAGTCGCTAACCTCATGAGAGGATCGGAATAGCGCCCTACTTCGACGTTCAACGTCGAAGTAGGGACCGTGTAGACGATCCGCGTCCCGCAACGTCGAAATTGTGGGGTCCTCCATGGCGGCCATCAGCTGGGGGGTTGAGAGACGCTCTCTCTCCAGCCCCTGCGGGGCTCTATGGTCACCGTGTGCAGCAGCCCTTAGCCCAGGGCTTCTGGCTGCTGCTGCTGCAGCGGGGGATTCATGCTGCATGCACAGGGTCTGCAACTCGTTGTCGGCTCTGTGGATCTTGTGCTGTTTAGTGCAAGTGTGTCTGGGAGGGGTCCTTTAAGGGAGCGGCTGGCTGTTGAGTCCGCCCTGTGACCCTGTCTGCAGCTGTGCCTGGCACCCTTATTTCGATGTGTGCTACTGTGGCGTGTAGACGTTCCCTCGCTGCGCCTATTTCGATGTGGTGCTGCGCAACGTCGATGTTGAACATCGACGTTGCCAGCCCTGGAGGACGTGTAGACGTTATTCATCGAAATAGCCTATTTTGATGTCGCCACATCGAAATAGGCTACTTCGATGTAGGCTTCACGTGTAGACTTAGTCCATATCTGCCCACAACTGGCAGCATATGCTTCTATGGATGGTGCACCTCTACACAGGTCTTGTTGTGCATAACAAAATTTATTCTTCCCCAGAAGGCAAAAATTAGCAGTAACATTGTTCTAAACTTTGGCAGCACTGGAAATCTGAAGTGAAAATGTGTGGTCTGGTTCTGATGGCTATAGGTGAGGATTGGCATGAAGCTTCCTATCATCTGAGTCTTCCCAGTAAAAGTTTATTCACTCCTGGACTCCCCTGGCCCTTTTATATTCTGCACGGGCTACATTAGAATGTATCACAGTAAATCTTAAGGTTCTTTGTCAGGTGGCAACAGGAAACATAATAGTGTCTGAGGGAAAGAAAAAAAAGTTAAACAGAAAGCAGCCCTGCACACCTCAGATAAACAGAGACTTACTCCAGACGCTCCATTTTCCATTGCATTGATTGACAAGGATCACATCAGCTCATATACAGCCAAGAGATAAAGCAGAGAGAAAGAGGGGAAAAAAGACAGAAAATGGTTGTGGGTTTTTTTTTTTAATTTTTGTTTTGTTTTTTTGGATGGGGGGAGCAGCTGGTCTTGTCCTAGACCTGTGCTTTCAAAAACGTACCTAAATACACCTTGTGGTTTCAAGACACAGATGCCAGCCCACTCACACATCCCTCCCTCACCCCACAATACCGCCCTGCCAAAAACAATACCACCATTTCAAGGGCCAACCAGACACATTAAACTTGACTCCAGCCTGCTTCAAACAAAACCATTGCCATGACATTGTTGAAAAAATGTAAGCAACATGAAAATTGCATAGGGTAGCAAAGAATGTGCAAGCTCGAAAAGGTGAGAAATTGTTGTGGAAGATTGCTGGCACTGGCTCCAAGTTCTCTCTCGCTCTCTGTCTCTCTTTCTATATAATATTATTAAAAAGTTGAGAAAATAATATTCCAAGCTCACATAATATTTTAAGGAGCTATTAAATGGGACATGAGTAAAATATTCTGATACTTAATAACGGGAATGATCTTTCTGAGACAGCAAAAGGGAAAATAATACCACTCTTCTATCTGAAAGTGATAATGATCAAAAGGAAACAGAATCAGGCCAAATTACAGTACTTGGAAAAAAATCTGCTTCAGTTCTCCCTTGGTTAGTACAAATTGACAGCGCTCATTACTTACCTGAATGGAAATCCATGGGAATCATTCTTATTAAATTATAAGGAGAAGTTTTAGGGGACAATTAGTACCAACTATCTGTCTCACTTTAAGTTGTTGGATACTTCTAATGGAATGATTCCCATAAGGCTTACTCTCAAGTAGATTTTTAATTGGCTGTGGAAAGTCTGCTTTATCTAGAAACCTTGGTGTGAAGGAACACAGACATTCAAAAAAATCACAGGATCACTCCAGAGTGCAAAATGGTTTAAACTGATGTGGACCATTCTATTTCCATTGGATCCACTGCAACTTTGAAAAGAAACAAATACCAATAGTGTATATGTGCATTAAATGCTATGTTTCTGGGTTTGTTAAGTCACATAGGATGCATTGTACAGAGGATAGCAACGAAGGGTCCTGTGGCACCTTACAGACCGACAGAAAAGTTTTGAGCTTGAGCTTTCGTGAGCACAGACTCGCTTCATCTGATAACAGCATCTGATGAAGTGAGTCTGTGCTCACGAAAGCTCATGCTCAAAACTTTTCTGTTCGTCTGTAAGGTGCCACAGGACCCTTCGTTGCTGTTACAGATCCAGACTAACACGGCTGCCCCTCTGATACCTGTACAGAGGATGTGGCAGTCTGTTTGATTCTTTGTTTTTATTTTGTCTAGGCTATGTATAGTCAAGTGCTTGATCATGTACCTTGGTAATGCCTACTCCCTGTACTCATGTGGAGTGTCCACATAATTCCATGTTGAACATGGGTATAATGTTGCATGCACATTCATACATGGTTGCTGTTGTTACATTACCTATTGCTATCTTTTAAAGGGTGGTACCTCAGGGTTCTCAGCATCACAGGAAGACATTCTAGGAACCACTTTGCTTTATGTTAAATGAAATGCTAGGGAATAAACGCAATTCTGTAAACATAAACATAGTTGGTATCACAGCGACTTGGTGGGATAGTATCCATGACTGGGAAATTGGTATAGAAGGGTACAGCTTGTTCAAGGACAGGCCTAGGAAAAAGGGAGGCAGTGTTTTTAAGTATGTATACACTTGGACTGAGGTTGAGATGGACATAGGAGACATTTATTTAGAGTCTCTGGGCAGGGATACAAACTTAAAAAACAAGGCAAATGTCATGGTTGTGGTCTATGCATGCATGACAGAGCTATTTCAGGATACTGAGGTATCCCAAAATATCCATGCCGTGTTTGTGAACTGTGCAGGTTATTTCAATATATTTTGCAAAATAATGGGCATGTTGTTTTGGCATCCCTGTTCTCCTCATTGCAGGAGGAGTAAGGGATGCTTTGAAATTGCGCATTATTTTGTTATTTGGCGCTGTTTAAACAGTGCCAAATGTCAAAATATCCTATTTTGAACTACACTTGAAATAAGCTATGCAATTTGTGTTGCACAAATTGCATAGCTCTTTAGAGTTTAGGTTGCCGTGTGGACGTAGCCCTATAGATCGCTTATCCAGAAAGAAGAGGTGGATGAGGATTTTTCTTAAAACAACTAATTAAGCGATCCAACACACAGAACGTTGTGGTCCTGGGGGACTTCAACTATTTAGACATCTTTTGGGAAAATAACATAGCCAAGCTCAGATTATTCAACAAGTTCTTGGAATGTATTGAAGCCATTTTTTAATACAGAACATGGAGAAAGCTGGAGAGACTGTTCTAGATTTGATTTTAACAAACAGGGAGGGACCGTTTGAGAATTTGAAAATGTAAAGTAACTTGGGTGGAAGTGATCATGAAACAATAAAGTTCCTGATTCAAAGGAGTGGCAGGAGGCAGAACATTAAAATGAAGACAATGGTTTTCAGGAAGGCGGACATTAGCGAGCTCATGAAGATGGTAGGTAAGGTCTCATGGGAAGCAAAACGAAGAGGAAAAACAATAGAAGACAGTGGGCAGTTTTTCAAAGACATTGTTAAGTGTGCAAGAGCAAACTCTTCTATTGCATATAAAAGACAGATAACACGGTAAGGGATGACTCTGGCTTACCCAGGAGAGTATGAATGATCTAAAAATCAAGAGTCCTACAAAAAGTGAAAATTAGATCAAATTGCAAAAGATGAATATACGCAAAGTGTGTGGGAGTAAAATTAGAAAAGCAAAGGCATAAATTAGCTCAAACTAGCTAGAAACAAAAAGTGTGACAAGACAACATTCTGCAAATACATTAAAAGAAAGAGGAAGACCAAGGGCAGGGTAGACCTGTTACTCAATGAATATGGAGAAACATTAACAGGAAATATGAAATGTCAGAAGTGCTTAACAACTTCTTTGTGTTATTTTTTCATCAAGGAACTCGATGGTGAATAGGTGGCTAGTATACTGAATACTGGAGAAAATAAGGTAGGTTCAGAATTTAAAATAGGAAAAGAACAAGTTAAAAATACAATTGTTAGCTATCTTCAAGTCAGCAGGGTCCAATGAGATGCTTCCTAGAATACTCAAGGAGCTAACTGAGAATGGATGTGAGCCATTATTTATCATCTTTGAAAATTCATGGGAGACAGGAGATATTTCAGAAGAATACTAGTAGTAATAAGCCTCTTCTCCTGCATCTTGGAGCATAGTCCATTGACAACCATTTGCCAGCATTCCCTGCCCTGGGTAATATTTTTCCAGTTCTGATAAGGCATATCCCATCTTTTTAGTGTCCGCCTTCATGTCTTTATGACAGGTGTTTCTTGGGTGCCTTCTTTTCCCTTTTCCTTGTGGGTTGCAATTTAAGGCTTCTAGTTAGTGGTCAATTTTATAAGGGTCTGTCCAGAAGACTGGAAAAGGACAAGCACAGTGCCTCTCTATAAAAAGGGAAATAAAGACAACCCAGGAAACTACAGACCAGTCAGCTTCACTTTAGTGCCAGAGAAGAGATTGGGTCTAATATGTAAGGAGTCCATTTGCATACATCTGGAAGAGAATATGGTGATAAGTAACAGTCAGCATAGATTTGTCAAGAACAAATCATGTCAACCAGCCTGGTAGCTCTCTTTGGTAGTATAACAAGCCTTTTGGATGATGGGGAAGCAGTCAATGCAGTATACAGTAAATCCTCGCTTTACGTGTCTTCAGGTTATGTGAAACTCACTTTAACGTGAGTTTCACAGAACTCAAAGGTGCTGGGCTCTCAGCAAAGAGCCCCTTCCTCATTCCTTTGCAGAGCAGCACTAGGCAGCGCTCTGGGAAGGTAGGGGGAAGCCTTTTAGCTCACCTAGCTGCCTGTTGCTGCGGGCAGCCAGGTGGGCTAAAACCCCCTTCCCAGAGCGGTGTTGCTGTCAAGCTGACAGTGGCCCCACTCTGGGAAGGTAGGGGGAAGGGTTTTAGCCCCTCCAGCTGCCTTCCTGGATAAAACCTGCTTGCTACCTCCCAGGATGAGCTCTTCCACCCGTATCCCTGGCTTAGCCTTAACCTGCGCATGGGGCTCCCAGCCCCCAGTGCACTACAGCCCTGCACGGGGCTCAGGGTCCAACACCCAGTGCAGCACAGAGATCTCTGGCTTTAGCCCCCTGCCCAGCATCCCCACAGACCCTGCTCCAATCTCCACAGAGCTGGGTCCAAGCCCACATGCCCTGGCTCAACTTTATCCTCCTATTCCCCCTGCAGCCCTAATCCACCCCAGGCTTAACCCCTCCACCCCAACCCACCACCCAAACCCCACCTCTCCTGACTTACCCATAATTCAGGACACACGAAGGAATACTCTACCTAGACATTAGCAATGAATTTGATAGACTTGCCTGAGCCTTTAATAAATAAACTTAAGAAATAAAATGTCCTACAGCTCTCTAAGGTAGGTGCATAAGTGGATGGATAATAAGACCCATAGAGTAAGTAATATATAGTTCACAGACACGATGGAAGAGTATAACAGATGGGCTTCCACAGGGATCAGTTTTGAGACCCATTCTGTTCAATATATTCATCACGGATTTAGCTAATGGCACAGAGAGTGCGCTTATAAAGTTTGCAGATGATACCAAGCTGGGAGGGTTACAAGTGCTTTGGGTGATAGGATTGCAATTCAAAATGATGTAGACGAACTTGAGAAATGGTCTTAAGTAAGTATGATAAAATTCAATAAGGACAAATGGGCTATAGATGCAATAAAGTGAGGGATGTGTCAATTTAGCAGTTTTGTTAGGGACTCACTAAATTGCATGTTCATCGCTGTCCCATTGACCCTGCTACTCCATGGGGCCATGAGGAGTAAGGGAAGTCGGTTTCCCCTGCCAGCCTCTCACAGTGGGAACAGTGTAGAAATTTGGCTTAAGATAATTCCAATCCAGCTATGAAATTCACATAGCTGGAGTTGTGTATCAACTTTTTCCCTTATCACAGACCTGGCTTAAGTCTCCAAGCCACAGGACTTCCATCTGCATAAGAGATATATGTAAGCACTGATGAATACTGTATCACGACACATGTGATTTCAGTTCCATTCTCCCGCAAAATTCTTGTAAGGGTTAACCCTTTGATGGTTAGAAAACCAGAGGAAATGACAGTGGTGGTTGCATGGTTCTTTACTACTTTTAAGGGGAAAAATAAAAACAATCTAGTTAATATGTAGATGAAAAACAACATAGCAAATTAATCTTTTTAGTTCTGTAGGTATGGGGAATGGAGGGCCATTGCACAAGAAGTGCAGATGTCTTACGCCTCTGTGGCCCATTATTTTAAAATACATTATTTATCTGATATGTAAGAAGCCCTTTATTATTTATGATCAGGTAATTTTAATTGTTTATGGGCCTGAAACCCTTCCAAACCAGATGGTTATCACTTTCAATGAACCACTGAACGGTGATCATTACAAATAGAAGACACTCTTTTATTCTAGTGTCTTGGGTATCATAGGCTGTGTTTAGACTTCAGACTTCTTTCAACAAAACTTCTGTTGACAGAAGTTTTGTTGATAGAGCTTGCGTCCAAACTGCAGATCTGTCAGGAGAGATCTGCTGGTTGGGAGTGTTCTGTCAGCATCTCTGTTCACCTTGTTCCACATGGAAGAAGGGATGCCTCAACAGAGTTCTTTTTTTTTTTTTTTCCTGGTCCCTTGTGGACAGGCCAAAGGTCAGAAAAGCTTCTTCCTACAGAACTGTCGGCAAAAGATACACAAATTCATTGTGCAATGTCCATATCTTTTGCTGACAGTTCTCGGGAAGCTAGACATTGTCTTAGCATGGAAACTAGTGGTGGATTTAATCCTGGAGGAAAGCTCCTCAGAATCTTCCCAATCTCTGATCTAAAGGATCACATTTCCTCTGCTGTAGAGAAGATAATTTATAGAGCCAGGTTTCCCTCTTCGGGCTGACAAATTAGCTAGGTTAGATAGGGAGAAAAGGAATCTGATTCAAATAGCTAATGAGTTGGCAGTCTTTAAAGAGGGAGATTTTTTCAAACATGAGGAATTTGGCCCCTTTCTCTAGCAGGCAGCACAGAGACTTAGTTAATGTGTGCTACTTTGAAAGTCCTTCTAACCTTTGCAGTATTAATGGAAACCTTGCCTCTTGTGGCCATGAGTTAAATTTTTGTTAAGAAGGATATGAGTTGTGTCTTAACAAACTCATAAGGCCCCTGTGAATCTGAAGGTTCCAAATCAAGTGGAGTTGCCCATGTACTCATTAGTAGAGACTGTGAATGCAGGACAGAGGACACAAGTGTATTTTTGTACCACATGGGGAACTCCTTGTTCCAAATTATCTCCAAATGTTTTCATACACACTCCCTCCAGTTCTTCAATTAGTGTCACTCCCTTTTCACAGTTGGGGGGAACTGGTGTAGATAAGAGTTCAATGATTTGTCCAGGGTCCTATAGCTGAAAATAAGACCCTAGTCCCATTTATGTACGTGATTCCCTTGTCGGAGTACCTCACAAGCTTTAATTAATTTATCCTGAAAATATACTGTGAAGAAGGGAAGTGCTAATTAAAAATTAAGGAATTAAGGCACATGGATGTTAAATGCCTTGACCAAGGTCACAGAAAGTCAGCGGTAGAGCAGAAATTTGAAGTCAGTTCTCCTCAAACCTAGACTAGTAGCCTAACCACTGGACAATCCTTCCTCTCCCTATGTTGTTATGGGAAGTGAACCTGGAAATATACTGTCAGATTAGCCTCCATATTCCAAAATTTGACCTTTGTCCAAAAACTCTCTTTGTTGTGTTTATACGTTATGATCAAGTCCTTCCAGTAGGGTCTGACATTCTGTGCTTGTGGTATTTTGATACTTCATATTCCAATCAAATTCCAATCCGGAACCTGAAAGTGGAGAAGAGAATTTCTGCTGATTCTTCTCACATACAAATTTCATTTCAAGATAGAAGGTTCCTTTCTTAAAGAAGTTTACCCATCCTTGTTTGCATCCATTTATTCTGGTTTGATGATGATGATGATGAATGTGTGAACTTCCCCATGCTCCAAAATACAACATATGCTTTTATTCCTTTTAATGCAGAGTAGGTTAAATTGTAAGGATATTAATTTATGACCTTATTTCCTCTGTGGAAAGCAAAGTGCCTGAGCTCATTTTTTAACCACATAAAATGCAGTGGTCTCTTTCAAACAGCTGGCACTGAGCCTTCAGTTTCAGGGCAGATGGAGGATGAAAACTTTTACCGCTGTACCAGTAGAGTTTAAGACCAGAGACACCAAGAGCTCTAAAATGCAGAAATACCTACCTGATGATAAGAAAGTTGAACACACACACACACACAGCCTCCCACCCACCCTCCCACCCACACACACCCCTCTCAGGGTAGATTAGAATGCATTTTCTGCTGCAATAAAAAAAGTAATAATAGTCCTTTCCTCCTACCATTCAAATAAGTATATTGTGAAATTATTCATTACCATATCAGATGCCCCAAAGACTGAAAAATAGTTCTTCCATATCAGAAGATGACTGTGCACTGGAAGATTAGAATCTATGAGGATTCACCAGCTGTCCATTCTGTTCAGAGAGCAGAGCGGTTTTTATTGTGGTGAGCTCTGCACTGGGTAAATATTGTGCCTCTCATGCCAACAGCCAGAATCTATATAACTATAGAAACATAAATACATAAATAAATATAAATTAAATCAAATGGAGTTAACTCCAAAGTCATCATGTGACTATTTTAGACCTGGCATAAAATTCACCTAAAAAACACCTTCCTTATTTTCTCTACATTGTGGAGAGTAGACACAAGCCTTATGGTTTTGTTGAACTTATTGGAGTCAGTGATGAAGCAAGAAAGAACCTGGAGTTTGGCACAACACTGTGGGCTAAATGTTTAGAATTACCTATGATTTTAGACGAGTAGCCTTGTTATTCTGTATCCACAAAAACAAGGAGGAGTCCCATGGAACCCTAGAGAATATGCCACTGGGGTCCTTGCTTTTTCCAGGATTTTAGCTGTGTCTGATTCCATTGCCATTAATTAATACCATATGCAGTGCTACGTCAGAGCTTATGTTTGCAGATCACATTATGCATTAAGTATGTTGTATTTTATGGCTAAACTCACTTTCTGGTCCACAACCATTTAAGTCAAGGTAAAAACTCACATACATGATATTTGAACCTAGTGTGACTTTGTCTGATTAGAGTATGACTCTGCAAAATCAGTGTTCTACAACTGTTACACAAAGCGTTACAGATACCCAGAAAGAGGTAAGTGGCTTGCATACTATGAGACCCAGTATCAAACTTTGGAAATCTGTTAGAATAGTATACACATGGTATTTAGGTCCATTCCATGTTAGGTTGGCTAGAACTTTGACATGCAAACCCATATTACGTTAAAAAATTAGAAGTAATACCAATTGTATGTGTGCACACAGCTTGTTTGATGTTAGCCACATAAACAGACAATTCCTGTCTGGTACTACAAGCTATTGATTCAGAGATCAAAAGGGCATATTAACATTTAGATGCACTGTATTGTGTTGGTCTCTCTTTGAAATGTACAGCAAATCACCTGAGGATGAAGGCAAACTGGTGATTGTCTTACATTAATCAAAACAAAAGCAGCCTTGTCACACTTTAAAGACTAACAAAATGTTTTATTAGGTGATGAACTTTCGTGGGACAGACTCACTTCTTCAAATTGGGAAATTCTGTTAAAAGTAAGGTTGAAAGGTTTACTTTTAACAGAATTTCCAGATCTGAAGAAATGGGTCTGTCCTGCAAAAGCTCATCAGCTAATAAAGCATGTTGTTAGTCTTTAAAGTGCTACAGGATTGCTTTTTTTGTTTTGTGAAGATACAGACTAATACAGCTACCTCTCTGCAATTATGTTAATCAGTACAGCTGATCAATAGCAATGCTAGGGAAATAGGTCTATTAAAAAGTATCCATGAAGAAAGTGGGTTTTACCCAGGAAAGCTCATGATCTAATAAATTTGTTAGTGTCTAAGATGCTATAGGACAGCTTTTTTTTTTTTTTTGATTGACTGTTGTTGACCTAAGGACTCTGACTTGACAAGAGAAAGCCTGGAACTGTATGAAAAAACTCTTGGAACTCTTTACCTCGGATGTGCTTAAGCTTCATCGGGAGAAGTTTGAGTAACACAACTGAGATATCCCAGCCTGCCTGGATTCACCCTGAATATCAACATTGGACTACATAACCTACGGACTAATTCTGAAAGAACCCCTTGCAACTACAGAACTCACCCTCTCCACTATGAATCTGATCTCAGGAGGGCTGAATTTATGTCTGTGTGTACACTGACCTTCTAACCTGTATTGTCTCCCTCTTTTCTTTTTTTAATAAATTTTAGTTTAGTTAATAAGAATTGGTTGTAAGCATCCCTTTGTGTGAGATCAGAAATGTTTGTTCACCTGGGAGGTAATGTGTCCAATCCTTTGTGACTGGTAGAATTTTCTTAAAGAATGCAAAAGATTTTTTGTAGACCTCATTGTATTTGACTTGGGTGTCTGAATGGAAGTCTAAGATGCATCTGACAAAGTGGGTCTTTGCCCACAAAAGCTTATGCTCCAAAATATCTGTTAGCCTATAAGGTGCCACAGGACTTTGTGCTATTTTTGTGAATACAGACTAGCACGGATACCCCTCTGATGCCTAAGATTCCTTCCTTCCTTAAGCGCCAGGCCAACTGGAGTAGGTGATTATGACCCTCCACCCCTGTCTATTCTGAGTGCTTTCTAGCATTTTTAAATTGCTTCCGCACGGTAACCAGGAAGTAATACTATCCCATAAATTCTCTTGCTGCCTACCTCTACACCATTTACCATCTAATTTTCCCGTCATTTTTAGGTGTTCAAGTTCTAATTTCTTCATTACAGGTCCTATAAATTTTGCTTGTCTTGTCCTTGTTTTCACTAGCAATGATCTCCTACACTGTGCTTCAATCAAAACGGATTCATTCTTCCTCTGAGCTGTCCAAGGAATACGCAACATCCTCCTTAAAAACCACATTTCTGTGGCTTCAATGGATTTCTCAACTTTCTTGCTGATTGTCCACACTTCAATCCCATATAATATTGGCTCAATATAATGTAGCAAAACTCTTTTCCTAACTTCTAATAATAACGATTGGGCTACTTTAAAGGGAGGCTTTTGGGTAACTAGTGCTGTAAAAGAGGCACTGACTAGTGCTGGTTTGGTAAATCTAATCCACCAGCTTTGGGCATTGCCTGCTGCATCCTTTGCAGTTGACACTAATTGTTAATTCCAGTGTAGCTCCCTGGAACCTTGGTTACACCAAGTTATCTTTGAGGGGTTTAGAGTCTCATCTGCCCCACTAAATGGACTCACTTTAATGGGATCAGGAGCAGTGCTTTGGTCCACTATGTTCAGGAGAAAACGTCAATGATTCAGTATGAAGACATAAACATATAATACTGGAGTGCCTTGTGAAAGGAAATGGAACACCTGCACTTAACAGATGGTCCCCCCTCTGTGCTCCAGGGGGGGTGATCCCTTGGCAATGCAAGCTAAGAACAAGTAATCATCTCCTACTGATTTCAGGGCTGTGAGTTCTACCCTGAGAGAACTCCATGTGGCTTGAAAACTTGTCTCTCTTACCAACAGAAGTCGGTCTATTTCAAGATAGTATCTCACTCACTTTGTCTCTCTCATATCCTGGGACCACCAAAGCTACTATAACCAAGGTGACTAACTATTGACCAAGGTTAAATATGTAGCTTAACTTTGAAGCATATTGATCTCCCTTAGACCTTGTGTAGACCTGAAGATTCTCAGAACCTCAGAAAACCAGAACTGGGCTTCGTAAGTGGTAAACCTGCAAAACTGAGGCATCCAAAGTTGCTGAGTGATTTAAAAATGTTGTCCAGAATAGCTCTGTACTTCAGCTCCCCTGTTTGTGTAATGGTCTGGATGATACCTCCTGGCTTTGCAGGGGTGTTGTGATGCTTAGTTCATCATGGTCTGTCAGCAGCATAGATACTCTGGTGATGAATGACCTATATATTTAGTTCTTTCTTTCCCCCCAAAATGCTGCCCAGTAGTTTTTCATTTAAAAATGCTACTAGCCCTTTAACATTTGGGATCACACTGTACTCACCTCTTATTCCGTCCCCCCAAAATTGTGAGAAAGCTGAAAGCAGTAAAAAGTAAAGTAAATGGTCTGTTATAAAACACCCTTTCAAACAGGATTAATAACTCTGCAGTTTGTTATACAAAGTCAATTTTCCCATTTCCAGAGCTAAGTTACTTGGTGGGGTTTATCGGTTCACTCATTATTAGGTGTATATCACTTTTATTGTTTCATATTTTTATGTGTTTTATATATAAAAGATATCATTTATGAATAAAACATTTTTGCTCCAGGCTACTATGTACAGAGGTTGGTCTGAAAGCCTATAGCTCCTTTAATTTGAAAATAAAAAGAAATATATACAGTGCAATAGACCAGTTTTTGGCAAGAAGGCCCAATGATATTGAAATAAATTTGCCTTCCTGATAATCTATAGAAAACACACCCCCTTCTCTCCAGACTATTCTGTTCTGTACACTATCCTTCCACCTGTCATTTTACCCCTCCCCATCTCGTCTCTGTCATGTCTCTTCACTCTTCATATCCATCCCACTAAATTTTGCTTCCTTTCCCTAATCTGCAGCAGAATGGCTCCTATCCAAATGTCACCCTACAACACTAGACATGATTGAGCATCCAGGAGGCAGCCAATGTGCTCCTCCAGATGATGTGAGGAAATGTTAGCTTGATAGATAATAGTTTTATTTTTGGTCTTCTTAATCATGCAGCACCTGGTAGGAGTTTGCTATGAACAGATAAGTAGTGTCAAGAGACAGATAAAACTTGATGGGGACCATGTTTATGCATGTGTCTGTGCATTTATTTATTTATTTAGAAGACGTGAGTGAGGTGTTTGGTTTTTTTTGTCAGTTTATGAACGTTAATTGGCTGCCAGCACTGGACTTCTAGGTGATGGTACAAAAAGAATAAAAATCATTTGGCCTGGTTTAGTTCATTGAGTATTTAAGAGTTTTTTTTGTTTGCTTGTTCGTGTTTGTTTTTGTTTTTTTAATGCTGGTTTCTATGCCAGGGCTTCTAATGAGACTTCTGCTTCTGCTCTAAGGGCTCTGTCCTCTTTGGAGATAAAAGGTAAATTACTTTTGCTGACTCCTTATGTGACATGGCACAAATAACTCCATAAATGCCTTATAATTGCATTGTTATTATATGGTTATTGCGGCACATTGTCAACTAAATGATTACCCTGAGGTCCAACAGCTCTGGTGTATGGTACATAGTAATAAGCTAAGAAAGGACGAGGTTCTGAGGAACTCAGGAAAACCCTGTCAGCGCATACACAAGGCGATTAATGTGCTGAAGATAGTGACAAAAGAAACTGGAGCAGTGAACAGATTGCAAAAGAACTCTGAGACAAATCGTTAGGAGACTAAAGTATTTGCCAGGATGGAGAGATGGATGGAGTTAGACAGGATGCCTGGCCCCACTGTGAAATATTTGTAAGCTGTTGTGGGCTGTCGGCATTCTTAAGCAAAAATTGCCCTGAAATCAACAAGGACTTTGTCCAGTTGAAGACTTCAGGATTTGGCCAGATTAACTTCTGTTTCATCGTTGATATTAACCATTTTATGTATGTAAATGAAGGCAGAAGCTGGGCATGATTTAAACCCCCCAAATAGCAAAGAAGTTCAGAGATGAATCTTTAATCCATCTATAAATTCTCCTCTCAATTTTCTTGGCATAGATCTAGAAGAGCTCCACCAAAGATCACACTAGGGGTTTTAACAACAATGTATTTCCTTCTAAACCACATAGCCTGCTGTTTCCAGCTACAAGAGGATAGGGGAAAGAGTAAAGTAATGATCTAATGAAATGACCAAATTAAATTAATGGTTAGCATGTTTAAAACTAATAAAAGAAAGTTCTTCTTCATTCAGCTCCTAGTTAAGCTGTGGAACTCCTTGCCGAAGGAGACTGTGAAGGCTAGGACTATAACAGAATTTAAGAAAGAGCTAGATAAATTCATGGTGTTTGGGTCCATAAAAGGCTGTTAGCCAAGGGTAAGAATGGTGTCCCTGGCCTCTGATTGTCAGAGACTGGAGATGGATGGAAGGAGACAAATCACACGATCATTGTCTTTGGGCTACCCCCTCTGGGGCATCTGGCACTGGCCACTGTCGGCAGACAGGCTACTGGGCTGGATGAACCTTTGGTCTGACCCACTATGGCTGTTCTAATGTTCTTATGTTCTTATCTTAGTACCTATGACAGACCCAGACCAGTGAGCAGCCGTGGGTTGGTAGAAGGTAAATGTTATTGTCCACTGGATGAATAGTTTTCTGTTCCCTCAGTGACCATGGAATGAGCTGCTCCATAGCGAGAACCAATTAGAGACAGGTGAATCAGAACAGCTGCAGCACATTAAGAATCAGCTGGCATGAGCATAAAAAGCCCAGGGCATGCTAAGGACTGAAAGTAAAGTGGTTTGCTATAGAAGAGCTGGAAGGATGAGTATGGTCAGGCACCAGGAGGATGGTGCTGATAGGCTGTTTGGGGAAATGGCCCAAGGAAAGGCTACAGCTCTGGTAGTGGAGGAAGACCTACTTGTTGCTCCTGTCTCTAGGGTCCCTGGGCTGGAACTAGGAGTAGAGAGTAGCCCTGAGTTTCCTCCCATCCCTAGTTCTCCCTACACCACCACAGAAACACTCCCTGTGAGGAAAGACTGGACTAAGGAGGTTTCTCACTTCAGACCCATTGATAGGCCCATGATGAAGGTGGCTTGATAGTCTCTGACCCTGGCTTCCAGAAAGGGAGGAAGGCTACAATGAGAGTCACTGTGAACCTCTGAGGCAAGCCCGAACTGCCTAGAAGCACAAGCACTCTAAGGCAAAGCCAGAGCTCTGGTTCAAATCTCCACTAAACAGAATACATGAGCATATGCCTAAATTTCAACATCTGACCATTTTACTAACTTCAGTGGGAGTCTTCACATGGTTTAAATTAAGCATGTGCTTAAGCACCCTAACTCTTTGCTTTAACAGGGCTTTGTCAGAGTGCTATATAACATTGGGGCTATAATGTCTCTATTAGCATTGTTTCTGAGTGTCTCCCTGTGTTTATCCTCAACACATTCTTGAGGTAGGGAGCTACAATGATCCCCATTTTATATCAGAACAGACTCAATATTTAAGGCATAGAGAACCAAAAACAGTAATCAAGGTTGACAAATCAGAAAAAAATTATCAAGGTGAGCAAATCAGAGAGCAGAGGGGTGGGGGGAGTCAAGAATTAGATGAAGCCAAGTATGCAAAAGAGCCCCTATAGTGTCCCAGAAAATTTGCATCCCGGTTCAAACCACGTGTTAATGTGTCAAACTTGAATATGAAAGAGAGTTCAGCAGTTTTGCTTTCCAAAGCAGAGTGAAAATTCTTCTTCAATAAGACGCAGACTCTTAAGTCATTAACAGAATGGCCCACTCCATTAAAATGTAGACTAACTGGTTTGTGGATCAGGAGTGTTTTTGACACATTAACACGTGGTTTGAACCGGGATGCAAATTTTCTGGGACACTATAGGGGCTCTTTTGTATACTTGGCTTCATTTTATAGGAGTAACTGAGGCCCATATAAATTAAGTGATTTGCTCAAAGCCAGAAGTACAGTCTGAGGGACCACAGAAAATAGAACCTGAAACTTCCCATGGCTGAGAAATACAATCTGACCACTGGACAATCCTTGCTTAGGAATAGAAATTTGGCAATACACTAACTTAGTATATGGGTAGCTCGCTCTCTCAAAACCATAGAAAGGACAATGGACCTAACCTCATTCTATGATATCCTGGGAAGATGCTGTATTTTTCTGGAAATGAAAGATCAGGTTTCGTGCACCTGCCCTGTAGTGCATGGGCGTGTGAGATGTTTCTATGTTGCAGGCATGGATATCTTATCAGAGACGTCTGAACTAGTACAAAATGCAAAAAACAACATCAATTCTCCTTTTCAAAATATTTTTGAGCCCAGTTTTGAATGTACAAAGAGCAAAATTCTGCTAACTATTTATAATACAATTAACAATTAATATTTAGCTGGACAAAAACTGAGAACAACATTTCAGAACATTTTCATAAAGTTTAATTGTTTCAGTCATATTTTCTGAAATTTGGTATTTTGACAGAAAGGTCTTGTTTCCCATTACTTTCCTACTACAGCAGATAGACCTCAAATGCACAGTAATTGAAATTTTTGATCTCTGATACATGCCCTTTACTTCCATGAGTCTAAGAGTTCAGAATAGGATTATAAAAATATTGCACTTTGTGGTACTACTTGCACACCATCATCAACCTGGGCTCAGCGGCCATTGGTGTCTGATGCCTCTCTATTTCCTTCCATACTTGCACATCACCTCACTGTA
Organism: Carettochelys insculpta; assembly: GCF_033958435.1. Classification (NCBI taxonomy): domain Eukaryota; kingdom Metazoa; phylum Chordata; order Testudines; family Carettochelyidae; genus Carettochelys; species Carettochelys insculpta. Next base: position 121,166,920 of record NC_134141.1, read on the forward strand.
TATCTGTGGCTCTCTCTATGTTGAACACACACAGCTCAGTCTTCAACTGTGGTGCATTTGCACTCCACAACGCTAAGCAGGGAAGGAGGAAGGTTTCCATCATCGTTCATACCCTTAGATCCAGGGCTGGCCTGGACCAAAATGGCCATCTGAGTAATTTGGAGCAATTCCAGAGTTATTCTAAATTATTTCAGGTCCTACATGCTGCCCCCATGGAATAGGTAGTAGTAGAAATTTGAGTGGGCCCTGAATTTCAGGTGGCTAGGCAAAGATAGACTGTGCTAGCTCAGCTTCTCCTCCAGTGCAATATCTTCATCTATTCTTGGTGCCTTAGACACAGGGCCCATGGAGGAACATCCAAGGGGAAGCAGCAGACCCCAAGCCAGTTCCCATGGGAAGTGAGGAGGGAGTACCAGCTTCATTCTGGCCCTGTCCCATATCTAGTCAAAGCTGTGGTCTTCACTTTGCTCAAAGACCCTGGCCCCCAATTTCTGTCCCCCACTCCTGGCTGTAGCTCCATCCCAGACCCTACTCCTGGCCACAGCTTGGCTTCCTGCCTTGGGCACAGCTTTGGTCCTCAGCATGGGAGGGGGAGCTTGGACACATCCCATTCATAAAGGAAAGCTCAAAAGGAAAAGTTCAGGCATCAGTGTCTTTGAGCCACCTATGTAAATTTTTGCTGCAGTCAAGGACTCTCTCACAGCAGGGAACTTTTAGCTGCTTCATCAGGGCAGTTCTCTGCTTGCTTTGTATTGCCCCAGTGGTACAAAGCAGCCAGCTAAGAGGCTTTTATCTGGGCACAATGTGGGACCTGTATGAGATACAGACAGAGGTGAACAGTCTGATTGTTTGCTGCAGTGAATGATTAACAGGTGTTTGTTTGTAAATGATTCCTATGTTACCTCTGCTGACTTCCGTGTGGGATTGCACCTAGGAGAGATTTAGTCTAAAGCTTATATGTTGACTATCTGATGCAAATGCAACCTTCAGTGAGCGTGTGTCCTGCAAGTGACGTGCAATTATTTTAATTACACTGCAATTACAGTGCTGGTACAGGGTAAATTACCTGTTTTTTTTTTTTTTTTTTTTTGCATTCTGTGCTATGAAGCACCTCCTCATTCAGTCTCCAAGCCTGCACCAGCTTCTCTTTCCTCTGTGTAATTTACTTAAATGTCCCAGTTCACGGACATTGTGGATATTGCCATTGTTTTGTGGAACTCAGATCAAGAATATCTGACATCATCTCCAGCTCCTCTCCAACAGTGCTCCACATCTATCTCCAAAGTCCTCTCAGGATGTGTCCACACTACAGTCATAGGTGTGAGGAGTCATAGGAGGCATGCCTGAACTAGCTGTGAGCTAATCAGGTCAAAGAATTCTGTCAGTAATGTCACAGCAGCACGGTCTTTCCAATCATGTCTAGAATCCTGGGCATGTAGTCAAGTCACTAGCCCCTGTTGCCACCTATGCCATCACAGCTTCACTCCTAGAGTTATTGGACAGTTTGATCAAAGCCGTGTCCACACATGCCACAGTTACACCTCTGACTAGAGCATAAACATACCTTCAGCTGGTCAGCGTGAAGTGTTTTTACTCCCTGCTGAATAATAAAGAAGGGCAAGTAAGAAGCGTAACAGACATAGTACAGACTGCAGGTACTGACAGAGTCCTGCATGGTCCGATGGAAGAACTGTGACCCTAGCAGTATAATCCCAAACTTGGTTTTGATCCAAGAAAAAGAGGAGAAGAACTAGATGATGGACAGAGATGAAGAACGGGACATTTAGGATGAGACGAGAAGATAGTTGCTATGATCAATGGAGAGCTGGTGGATGGATCTGGCTGGAAAGCAACATGATGAATGAGATTTTCATTGGAAAACATGGTATTGTCAAATTCAGAACATTTTATAGAAGCTTGTCAACTGAAAGTCAAAATATACTACTTTAGACATTCTTGTTTAATTTTGATAAGGTAAAAATGGTTTATTTCAAATGTAGGAAGTTTTTTTCAATGTTCAACTTAAAGCTCCCTTGCTGCAGTTTAAGCCGATTGCTTCTTGTCCTATCATCAAAGACTAAGAAGAACGATTTTTCTCTCTCCTCCTTGTAACACTCTTTTAGGAACTTGTAAACTGCTATCACGTCCCCTCTCAGTGTTCTCCTTTCTAAACTAACAAGTGCAATTCTTTCAGTCTTTCCTAATAGCTCATGTTCTCTGCACCTTTAATCATTCTTGTTCCTTTTCTCTGGACCTTCTCCAACTTCTCCACATCCCTCTCGAAATGTCATCTCCAAAATTGGACAGGCTAATCCAACTGAGGCCTAATCAGACCAGAGTAGGAGAGAAAAATGACTTCTCTGGTCTTCCTCACAGAATTGGTGTTAACGCATCCTGAAATCATGTTTGTTTTTTGCAACTGCATCACACTGTTGACTTGTATTTAGCTTGTGGTCCACTATTACTCCTAGATCCCTTTCTGCAGCACTCCTTCCTGGACAGTTGCTTCCCATTCTGTATGGCCATGTCTACACCACTGGCTTTTCCCAGAAAAAACAGGCTTTTGCTGGAAAAACATGAGAAGCATATACACAGCAAACTTATTTTGTTGACGGTTTGTCAACAAAACCCAACACATCTGCTGGCAGCATTACATCTCTCTCCTTTCAGGCATCACACCTTTCTTAACAGTGTTCTGTTGACAAAACAGCCAGGTAGACACTCTGGGTCCCTTTTGTTGACAGACAGGGCTTCTGGGTCACTGGGCAGCCCTGTTTGCAGAGCTTCTGGTCGGCCGTTCTGTCGAGAGAGGGTTAGGAAGTCTGGCTGCTCTCTGTTGACAGAGCAGATTGCTCTTTTGATCTGATTTTATGTGTAGATGAGATCTTTCAACAGAAGTTTTGCTGGTAATTCCCTTCTGACAGTAACTTCTGTCGACAGAGGCTTCTCAAGTCAACATGCCCTATGTGTAAAACTGATTATTCTTTCCTATGTAAGGTACTTTGCATTTGTCTTTATTAAACTTCATCCTATTTACCTCAGATTGTTTCTCCAGTTTGTCCAGATCATTATGAATTTTGACCCTGTCCTCCAAAGCAGTTGCAACCCCTCCCATCTTGGTATCATCTGCACATTTCCCAAGCATACTCTCTATGCCCATACCTAAATCATTGATGAACATATTGAACAGAAATGATACCAAAACAGGCCCCTCCAGAGCTCCACTTGTTATTCTCTCCTAGCATGACTGTGAACCATTAATAACTACCCCCTGAGAATAGTTATCCAGCCAGTTATGCACCCACAGTATAGTAGCCGTATCTAAGTTTATTTGACCAGTTTATTGATAAGAAGATCAAGTGAGACCATATCAAATGCCTTAGTAAAGTCTGGATATACCACATCCACCGCTTCTCCCTTATCCACAAGACTTTTTATCGTATCAAATAAAGCTTTCAGATTGGTTTGGCATGACGTGTTCTTTATAAATCCATGCTGGCTGTAACCTATCATCTTATGTTCTTCCAGATGTTTGCAGATGAATTCCTTAATTACTTGCTCCATTATCTTTCCTGGCACAGAAGTTAAACTGAATGGTCTGTAATTCCCTGGGTTGTTCTTCTTCTCCTTTTTATAGATGGGTACTATATTTCCCCTTTCCCCGTCTTCTGGAATCTCCCTGGACTTCCATGACTTTTTAAAGATGATAGCTAAAGGCTCAGACACCACCTCTATGAGCTCTTTGAGTAGTCTAGGATGCATTTCATCAGGCCCTGGTGATCTGCAGACATCAAACTTTTCTAAATAATTTTTAACTTGGTCTTTTTTTTATTTTATTTTATCTTCTAAACGCATCCCCTTCCCACTAACACTCGCTGGCCGTGTCTACACTAGCCCCAAACTTCGAAATGGCCACACAAATGGCCATTTCAAAGTTTACTAATGAAGCGCTGAAATGCATATTCAGCGCTTCATTAGCATGTGGGCGGCTGCGGCACTTCGAAATTGACATGCCTCGCCGCCATGCGGCTCATCCCAACTGGGCTCCTTTTTTTGTTTTTGAGCTCATGGGAATAAGGGGACTTCGAAGTAGGTGGGGTCCTTTCCAAAAGGAGCCCTGTCAGGACGAGCCACGTGGCGGCAAGGCACGTCAATTTTGAAGTGTCGCGGCCACCTGCATGCTTATGAAGCGCTGAATATGCATTTCAGTGCCTCATTAGTAAACTTCAAAATGGCCATTTGCGTGGCCATTTCGAAGTTTGGGGCTAGTGTAGATGTAGTCACTGTGTTGTACATTCCTTCACTGGACTTCTGGATGAAGACCAAAACAAAGAAGTCATTAAGTACCTGTCATTTCCAACTTTTCTGATATTGTTTCTCCCTCCTCACTGAGCAGAGGGCCTACCCTGTCCTTGGTCTTCTTGCTTCTAATATGTTTATAGAATGTCTTCTTGTTACCGTGTATGTCTCTAGCTATGTTAGAGCTTTGCCTTTCTAATCTTGCCTCTGCATATCTGTATTGTTTGCTTATATTCATCCTTTGTAATTTGCCCTAGTTTCTACTCCTTTTTTGTTTTTGAGATCATGCAAGATCTCCTGGTTAAGCCAAGGTGGTCTTTTGCCATACTTTCTATCTTTCCTACACAGTGGAATAGCTTGCTTTTGAGCCCTTAATAATGTATCTTTGAAAAATTGCCAACTCTGTTCAGTTGTTTTTTCTCCTTAGTTTTGCTTCTTTTGGGACCTTACCTACCAATTCTCTGAGTTTACAAAAATATGTCTTCCTGAAATCCATTTTTTCTATTTTGCTGCTCTCCCTTCTACAGTACCTTCAATTCTATAATTTCATGGTCACTTTTTCCCAGGCTGCCTTCCACTTTCAATTTCTCAACCAATTCCTCCCGATTTGCTAAAATCAACTCTAGAAAAGCTTCTCCCCTACTAGCTTTTTCAACCTTCTGAATTAAAAAAAATGTCTTCAGTGCAGTCAAAGTACTTATTGGATAGTCTGTGCCTTGCTGTGTTAGTTTCTCAACATATATCCTTCGGGCCGGGGGCTGGACTTGATGACCTCTTGAGTTCCCTTTCAGCTTTGTGATTCTATGATTCCTGAGTTAACTGTACCCTTATATACCACTAGTCCAATTGTGTGTATTATATCAAACCTCTGTGATACCAACTATGTCATAGTTGTGTTTATTTATTAGGACTTTGAATTCTTCTTGCTTATTACCCATATTTCTTGCATTTGTATATCAGTGTCTAAGATAATGATTTTATTTTGCCACCCAGCTCTGCCTAGTCCCTCTTTTTTCTTCATTATTATAGTCCATGTTCCCTCCCATTTCTGGTCCAATTCCCAGGTATCCATATTTTTCTATTACCTGTGGTATTTGGTCACATGCCCCCATTGAACCTAGTTTAAAACCCTACTTACTAGGTTAGCCAGTCTTCATCCAAAATGATCTTACCCTTCCTCCAAAGGTGAACCGCATCTCTGCTTGGCAATCCTTCTGGGAAAAGCATCCTGTGGTCTAGGAAGCCAAAGACCTCCTAGTGACAGCATCTTTGTAGCCAGGCATTCACCTCCAGAATGTACCTGTCTCTACCTGCATCCCTGCCTTTGACAGGAAGGGTTGTCGAGAATGCTACCTGTGCTCCAAACTCCTTCACCTGTACTCCCAGAGCCCTGCAGTCACTCTTGATCTGCTCCATATCACACCTTGCAGCATCATTCGTGCCCACATGGATGAGGAGCATGGGGAAGTAATCGGAATGCTGATAGGGACATGACAGGTTCAATACATCAAGTATAAGCACAGTGCCACAAATCTGTCCCAACTCCTGGTACTGTCATGGTCAGATTAACCATGCAAATGTATACACACTTATAATTACAGCAACACTCTTTGAGAAGGACATTCCTAGTAATCAGTATATGCCTATTCATTTTCAGCTTGGACAAATATCTTAGTGGGCATCATATATTCCTTTCACCCACCTCCCCTCCCTGCCCAGCTTGCTCTCTGTGGCTTTATTTTCTACATTCTACAGCAAAATCAACCTAATTAAGACAACAAGATATCCTGCAACTGAGGTCTCAGAGGAACACTGGAGACAATCATTGAACATGGCTAGTCCTGCTGACACGAACATCTTTCTTGCTACTTTGGGAGTGTGAGGCTCTTCCTGGTCCTTTACAATTCATATTTAATTGATCAAAACTAGATGGGCTTTTCTTCTTTCTCTAGACAGGTACTTGACTGGGAAGGAGGTTTCTAAGACAGGCATTACTTTGTTGGAAGGATAGTGAAACTGTAAAATCCTAATTAAGCTAATATTTACACTTGCCAAAGTCACATGCATTATAGGCAGCTAGGTTTTCAATTTTGGTCAGAGATATTGGCCATCAGTAACTACATTAAACTCTTTTATATCCAACAAGATCTTGATAATGCCATGCTATTTCTTCCATTCCCTTTCTATCTTCTATTTTCATTATAAACTCTTCTGCTCCATCACTGTCTTTTGCTGTGTGTGCATATCTTGTCTTGATCAATGAAGTCCCCATTTCAAATGCCCACTCCTTGCCCCACCCAAAGGTGTTGGAGGGCTGTTTAGTCTGTATAACTATTATTTGATTTCCCTCCTACCATTGCCAAGGGCTGTTTAGTCTACATAACTATTATTTGACTTCTCTACTAACATTGCCTGCAGAGACTAGCAATGGTCACAGTTTCTGTTACGGAAGTATAGAGAGAGCACTGAGACTATGCCTAAACTTACCTGAGGGGTGAATGGCTGCTACACAATCTTTGGTATGCCAATTGAGTACCAAAAATCAACTTTGCAGCCATCAACTTCTGTTCCTGTCTTCACGACAGAAGATCAACAGGAGCACCCCTCCTGTCAACCTTCCTTAATACCATGCTGCTCCAAAGAAGTTCTGGGATTGACGTTGGATCTTCCATGGCGAGTGTAGACCCAGCCTGACAAGTTACAGGCAGCCTGGCAAACAACTATCAGTGACTCAGGGTTATTGAGGCTATGTCTACACAGCAGTGTTATTTTTGGATTAGTTATTCCGGAAGAGATTTTCTCAAATACGATTTCAAAATAGAACAAGTACACCCAAAGGTTACATCCACACTACAGTGATCTTTTGAAGTAAGTTCTTCTGGAAGATATCTTCTGAAAATACGTCTTTTGAAAGAATGCATCCACACACAAAAAAGGGGATTGAAAGATCGATCCACTCTTTTGATAAAGAGTGTCCACACAGCCTCTGCTCTTTAAAGAATGGATCATGAAGCAAAATATCCGGTGCCATGAGGACTGATCTTTCAAAAAAAGGGCCTGGAAAAAAATGTTCCATTTTTTGAAAGAAGCGTTTGAAAGATGGCACTCTTACTGATCCAGGAGTGAAAGATGGCTTCCAGAGGAAGAGACGCGTTCTTTTGGTTTTGGATTAAAAGAGCACGTTTGTGCATAGATGCTTTGCATGTTCTTTAAAAAAAGGGCCAGAGTTTCAAAAGAACTTGGTAGTGTAGATGCAGACAAAATGCATATCAAAATACCACTGAGCTAGTTTGAAATAAAGCCTCCACACTGATCAGCCAGCAGGGCATCTTGGGTGTTTCTGCAGGCCCCCTCTATCAAAATGGCCCCTGTTCCTCATCTATACAGCCCTGATTCCAAAATATCTAGTTCAGAATAGGCACTATCCCTCATAGAATGAGGCTTACAGAACTAGGCTGTCTGCTATTTCAACATTATTTCAAAATAGCAGCTTTACTGTGTAGACACTCACAACCTTATTTTGGAATCGCAGCCAACACACTCTGGCCGTTTCTATACAGCCCACTTTCTTCGAAAGTGGCATGGTAATACACAGCCTGAAATATGCTAATGAGGCATGGATGCAAATTCCCCCTGCCTCATTAGCATACGGTCACGTAATTTGAAGTCCGGAAGACTGTTCTTCCGGACTCCAAAACGCCATTTAGAAGCGTGGCCCCCGGGGGGTCTTCCGGAAGGAAGTCCTTCTTCTAGAGGCCCCTTCTTCCCAAAAATTTTCAGGAAGGGGTGTCCGGAAGAAGGACTTCCTTCTGGAAGCTCCCCCCGGGGCCACGCTTCTACATGGTATTTTGGAGTCCGGAAGAACAGTCTTCCGGACTCCAAATGATGTGACTGTATGCTAATGAGGCACAGGGAATTTGCATCCACACCTCATTAGCATATTTTGGGACATGTATTACCATGCCACTTTCGAAGAAAGTGACCTGTGTAGAAACGGCCTCTGATTGTTACATTGGATTTGAACCCATGCTCTGGAAGCAGACTGCTCAAGTTTTTTTTTTTTTTTTACCAATCTCCAATACCATCCAGTGCTCTTATCTCTGTGTTAATTCAAAGTCTGGCCTTGTCCCTGGCTTCAGAGGTGGATCTTAGAAACTGAATTGCCTCTTTTCAGAGAAATTTTGAGGGCTAAATAGAACTTTTGGCAAATTATGTGTACTTCCTTACTGTATTTTGTTATGTGCATGTATGTATGAGGAAGTAGCGAAGGAGGAGTTATAATGAGTCTTTCAACCACTTCTCCCCAACTTGCTTCCTAATTTATGGTAATTTGCTTCTAATGAGATGATTAGAACTGAATCAGATCAGATTTAATCCGCAGTTAAACTGTGAAGATATTCCCCTCCCCCTCTCCAAATGAGGCTGTAAAACCAACATCAACTTTAAAGTGCTATGTGTGCATTTTTTTCCTCTTTCTTGCAGTATTTCACTGCTGCAAAATAAAGCATGTATTTTGGCTTGGTAAATACTGACATCTGGTATTTAGCTACTTGTAAACTTCACCAGTTGAACTTAAAGCTATGTACATATTTATTCAGCTAGATAGATAGGTTCACATTATCATAAAAAGATGAAGTTATTTCTTGGAGCTCAAGTTAAAATTCCATTATCTAGGGTTTTACAGGCTTCAGCGAGTTATTACTAGAAAAAAGCACCTTTTCACCTGTAAGTTGAAAATCTATCTCAGGTTAGTAGATACCAACATGTATTATCCTCCAAAAACTGGTGAGGGGTAGTGTGAAATGCGTTGGGTATCAGAGTCCCTTTCCTGTGGCTATGTCTTGCCATCACAATCATACAGCATCAGAAATGGTGCTCACTGGAGTCTATAGTAGCAATACTTCAGGGAGGATAACCTTAAACACATCCAGGGACAAGAATATGCTGAAGCAGAGTGGTGCAGTGATGTGGGGAAACAGATTGCACTGGTGCCATCTGTACTTTACCAGTTGTTTGTATAGAAAGTTTCATCCCCTTTGTTCACCAATACAACATCTTTAAAAAGAGAAGAGGACAAAGGGGAGGGAGGTATGATAGAGGTTTGTAAAATCATGATAGATATGGAGAGAGTAGTAAGGACAAGTTATACACTTGTTCCCATAAAATGAAAACTAGGGTACAACAAATGAATTAATGGGTGGCAGGTTTAAAATAAACAAAAGGAAGTTCTTCTTTACACAGGTTACAGCCAGCCTGTGGAACTCCCTGCCGGAGAATGTTGTGAAGACCAGGACTTTATAAGGATTCAGAAAAGAACTAAGTACATTCGTGGAGATTAGGTCCATCAGTACTTATTAGCTGGGAGGGTAGGAATGGTGTCCCTAGCCACTTTTTGAAAGAGGCTGTACATGAATGATAAAAGATGGTAACCATTCAGTGGTTACCTGTTCTGTTCATTCCCTTTGGGGCCTCTGGCATTGGCCACTGTCAGAAGACAGGATACTGGGCTGGATGGACTGTTGGTCTGACCCAGTGTGGCCATTCTTATATTCTTTGTCATTCAGTTTAAAAACAAAAGCCCAAGGAAAGGCAGATTGTCTGGATGCCAAAGTCCTTTCATTTTATTTGTACACCTTTTAGGTGTAGCACACGTAATTTATGCAGCTCATCCTTTAACGTGTTTTGATTCACTATTATTGGTGATGATGACAATAAGGATTTCTTATAAATTACCAGAGACATACTTTGCTGCTATTTTAAAATCATTGAATTCAAGGGAATGCCATCCTGGAAACGTAGCCCCATGAGTGGACATGGTACTTTAAAACAGATTTTAGGCTCTAATCCTGGGTTTTACCTTGTGTAGGTTGTTTGTATGATTAATTCCAGGACAGTAACCTAAAGTGGGTGACATAGCTAAGATGTCTACAGTGCCCAGTCAATGTTCTGACCATTCTTGGCCTAGAATGTGACTTGCAGGAAATGATACTTGTTGAGTGTCCATAAGTCATTATTTGGAGTGTCTTTTGAAAGGACCTACAGAGATCCCAGCTCCAGTATAATTTCTATTACATGGGCCCTAAACTGTTTTGACCTGGAAAGAGACCACTGAGCAATTCCACCTAGCCCGTCAAATAGCTATCAGATGATAATGCCCTGGCTGGCTTTCAACCCATGGCATGTATGTGCAATGCTCACATATCATTATACTATTTTTAAATGACTTGTGCAGCAGGGTTAGCTGATTACACAGGCTGGGGTAGCGCTGCATTCCACTTTTGGAAATAGAATGCAAATAAGTGAGATAAAAAATGCAAATGAAGTGCAAATTTATATATCTTGTGCCTTATTTTCATATTATCGTGCAATTACATTTCTGGGAGAGGCTTTTCTTCCTATTTTGTTTCAGGAAGAAGGGGTCTTTTGAAAATGGAGCTTGTTTTGGAAGGAACTTCATCTACACAGCTGTTTTTGCTTCCAGAAAAGCCTCTCCCAGAAGCACGATCTTAAAAGAATATGCAAATGAGGCATGAGATATGTAAATCCGATCTCACGGATTTGCATTCTGCTTCTGAAAGCAGAATGTAGTGTAGATATAGCCACAGAAATTTGCAACAATATAACACACCAGTGCATAGATTCCTGCTATCACACTTGACTGTATCATCAGGACCTTAAAAATCAAATTCCCTGCAAATTAAGGTCTTCTAATCAACTGATCCAATAAATGACATTTAGTGTATTTTCCACAGTTCTAGAATACTGCACAAAGATGCATAGAACTTTCATAGTGTACATCATACTTATCTAGAGCTTAGCCAGTGAAATATTATTAGTTTTTACGTCTATAACTTTTATTGTTTTATCTTTGACAAAGTCTGAAATAGTACACTGGTGACATTTTTAAAAATTAGCCTTCTGCGTTTAAAGACCACTCACCATTTTCATCCATCATAGTTCAGGAAATGTCACATTGATTTTATCTTCTTTGCAATAAATGGTAACATCCAAAAAAAACCAAAAACAAATAATGACCTGACACTTCAAAATCAGCTGCCACTCCCAGGTTGAGCAAAAATAAATAAAAGAACAATTTTCTTGAAGGACTGGGGGAGAAACAAAGATAGAAGGAAAGAGAGAGAAAGAAAAGCTTTATTTCATCTGGCAATATTGCCAGCAGACCAAAGTAACAGGGATATAATATCTCATCTTTTTCCACCTAACAGTTATTACATGAATTGTAAATGTACCACAAAGTGGTGCAACACTTTCAAATATATCTTAAGAAAATTAAGTAAAATCTTTCCTTTTATTGGTATTACTAGTGAAAAGCAGTGATTGGGGTTCACTGGAAGGAAAATAAAGGAAGTAGAGAATTGTATCCTTCCAATGCTGAGACAGGATGCCAGACATTCTCTCAGTGATATTCAGCAGGAGTTTTGTCACTGGTTACATTTGAGCTAGGCTTGCACCCACTATGCTGACTTGGTTGTGGTGGAATGTCTGGTGGACCCTGGCAGAACTAGCAACTATCCTGACCACAGGCTTGATCTAATTAGTTTAATATCTATGCACTCTGGATTATGCCAACTAAATATTTTTGCAGAGAAAACACATGGCAGCAGAGACTCCAGTGCTTTTGGTGTGGTGGGCCAGTTGTTTCACATAGCTATGGAAAGGGTTAAAAACAGCCCTGAGAGAGGGCTGTCCAGGAGCTAATCAGGAGTAAGGCTTGGGGCAGCCAATCAGAGCTGTATGAAAGACTTGGCTGTCCAGGTTGAGGATGCTCAGTCTGGGAGGGAGGGGGGCGTAGCTGTTTGCTCGAGTGGGGCTGGGGAGTGCTGGGGAGAGGCAGGGTGAGCTGAGAGGGCAAGCTCAGGCTGAGGCCTAGTGACAGGGAACTGAGGAGTACTAGGGATGCAAGGTGGGAGCCAGGGAGGTGAATGTGATAGGTTCACCCTCTTGTCAATGATGAGTGGCCATTTCAGGTTGCAGTTTACCCCTAAAATAAGGAGCTAGATGATGACTGGCAGTGGATCACTGAGGCACGGCACATATAGGGGGCTTGGGGCCAGAGTGTGGGGCACTGTGGCAGAACGGTAGCCTGAAGACTGGTCTCCACAGTGTGGGAGGACACAGGTCCTGAGTCTAGGTGAAGAACAGACAGGTAAAAGCAAGTGAGACAGCAGCCTGAAGGGGACCTTTCGTAGGCTGAAATGAGCTGATTCCTTGAGCAACCAATAGGAGGCATCGAGGCGGTGACTCACACACCCAGTTACACAGGGGAATTGCTATTGCAGATAGCAATTGCAGACTGTTACCATGAGTATCTTTAAGAATGATTGGGGTTAATGGTGTTCAAAGTTAATTGGCAATTAATGGTTCAGGTGAAATAAGTCACTAAACTCAGTACAGTTTGCATTGGGCTTGTGAATATCACCCACACAACAAAAGGAGCCACCATCACATTTCCCATTGATTGCTTATCTTGTCAGCAGTCAGATTCTGGGCCTAATTCAGAATTCGCCAGTACCATAGTATGGTTATTTATAATAGTGCAAAGTGCATGTCGACTGGTATGAAGTCAAAGAAGGAGCAATTAACACTTGCAAATGACAATCACTCCTATCTAGCATCAGAGAGGTATCCATGTTAGTCTGTAGCTTCGAGAACAACAAGAAGTCTTGTGACATCTGGCAGACTAACAGATATTTTGGAGCATAAGCTTTCGTGGGCAAAGACCCGCTTCATCAGATGCGTGAGTTGGGGGGTGGTTTTGCCCACCCTCTTACTGGGACCCCACTCTTTAAATACCCCTCTGAAACCATCACCCCCACTCATGCATCTGATGAAGTGGGTCTTTGCCCACAAAAGCTTATGCTCCAAAATATCTATTAGTCTATAAGGTGTTACAAGACTTCTTGTTGTTCTCCGATCTAGCATCTCATTCCTTTTCAGCAAAGCAGTTAAGTACGTGCTTCAGTCACATGCCAATGGAACTTAGAACAGGGGCTTAAAGTTAAACATCCATGTAAATGGGTGAATCCAGCTCTGAAAGTGCAGGCAGAATGTACTTATTGGCTTCCTCTAACAATGCTTGTGCCTGGCAGAAGGAGAGAACATCCCACTCTCTTTTTCCTGCACCCCCCAAACCCCACCCCTCAAAACCCCCTAAAACTAAAAGAAAACAAACAAGCAAAGAAACCAAAAATAAAAACAAAAAGAATGTCTTTCAAAAATAATTTCCAGCAGCACCAGATATATCAATATCTATGTCTGTAATATTTCAATCTACAATTGCATTTTATGGAGCCAGTGGAGAAGATAGTAGAAATGTGTTAATCTGTCATGTCCATGAACAATGGGCCCCTGTCATGAACAGTGAGTCCATAAAGCCCTATCCTAGGATCATAACAAGAAGATAGCTTTAATATACATATTATTCAGAGTAGGAGGGAACAGAGCTTGGATCTCCCCCCACCTCCCCGTATTTTAGCATTGTGGCTCTGATAAAGAGGAACTCTATCTCCTTCACTGTTGATGGAATATGCACATCATTTTTGAAAGCATTCAGGCAGAAAAAATGTGTGGGCAAGCCTAATATTTGGCAGGAAAATAAATACCTCCTACATTGTTCACCACCAAACCAGTTATTTTAATATTTTCTCTAAGTCCAAATATATGTTATGCACATGAGAAAGTGTCTGCATGGGACAGCGTAGGCCTGTGTCTGAAAGGTGGCATGCACATATGGGCTGCAATCATTTGAATTCTTAGGACATCTTTGTTGTTTCAAAGCACCTTCAAAACTGGATATTTGTATTAATGATGACAAACATCCACAATTGCGTTATAAAGGATGAAAGCAACTTTATATGTGAGAGAAACAAGCATGGTTTAGGGCATAAGTTCTGAGAGTTTGGGGGGTAAATTTTCCACATGGGTAGGCCTTTTCATAAATGTCACTACAGTGTTTCTTGGCCTTGGTTCAAAATACGTGGTGCTGGCCCCTGTCCCAGACAGGGTACTAGACTCAATAAACCACTAGGCCAACTGGGTACAGCAGTCCCTCGACAAAGCAGGCCAGCATCTGACTATTAGAGATTAAAAGGAAATGGCTTCTCCATACCTGTGAGCTGTGAACTTGTGTGGCTACTCAGGAGAGATTCAAGTGCCACACAGATGATAAGCAGAGCGCCCATAGTTAGATTTTTGGTTCCACGTATGCACATGCCTTGGTGCACATAAAACACTTATCTGATGCACAAAATGAAAAAGATTAGAGGGAATATTCCTCTGCCCCATGAACAATGTTCAAATTTAAAAAAAAAAAGAAAACTCCCCTGAATCAGGATGAAACCAAAACCTTTAAATATTTTCTGAGAGAGAAAGAGAGAGAGAGAGAGATGGAGATTCCAGAATAGTGAATAGCCCAGGCGTTAGAGCTTTCTGCTGGGATATGGGAAACACATTCTAAATCTCAACAACTCTCCAACACCAAATTTTACAGACCTCTCTCCGCTGATCCCACTTTGGAATTCCAAAAGAAATTACAACAACTACTTAAGGAACTCCCTGCTGCTACTCAGGACCTTGTTCACTCAGACACACCATCTGAGCCCCAACCTGGATTATTCTATTTACTTCCCAAAATCCACAAACCTGGCAACCTGGACGCCCTATCATTTCGGGTATTGGCACCCTTACCACAAGCCTATCCAGTTACGTGGACTCCCTCCTCAAACCCTATGCCACCAACACTCACAGCTATCTCTGAGATACCACTGACATCCTGAGAAAATTACAAAACATCGGAAAAGGTCCTGACAAAGCCATCCTTGTCACCATGGATGTAGAGGCTCTGTACACTAATATTCCACACAAAGATGGATTAAAAGTGATCAGGAATACCATCCCTGATGTCACCACAGCCAATCTGGTGTCTGCCCTCTGTAACTTTGTTCTCACCCACAATTATTTCTGATTTGGGGACAATTTATACCTCCAGATTAGTGGAACTGCTAAGGGCACCTGCATGACCTGGAACAACAATTCCTCAGCTCTCGTCCCCTATTATCCCTCCTCTACTTATGATACGTTGATGACATCTTTATGATTTGGACCCATGATATAGAGACTCTAGAAGAATTCCACAGAAACTTTAACAATCTGCACCCCACCATCAACTTATGCCTCAACTACTCCACACGAGAGATATATGTCCTGGACACTACAGTACAAATCAAGGATGGCCTGATTGGTAGCACACTCTACCGGAAACCCACTGATCTCTATAATTACCTACACGCTTCTAGCTTCCATCCTGCACAGACTACTAGATGCATTGTTTAAAGTCAAGCCCCTAGCTGAAATCGTATTTGCTCTGATCCAACTGACAGAGACCAAAAACTACAAGATCTTTACTAAATATTCATAAACCCGAATTACTCACCAGGAGAAATAAAAAAAAACAAATCGACAGGGCCAGACGAATACCCAGAGACCAGCTACTCCAAGATCGGCCCAAAAAAGCCAAGAACAGAACACCACCGGTCATTACCTACAGCCCCCAACTCAAACCACTGCAACGCATTGTTAAAGACCTACAACGTATCCTTAATCAGGATGCCACACTCCAGAAGGCTGTAGGTGACAGGCCTATTCTCTCCTACAGACAACCTCCCAGCCTTATGAGGATTCTCACCTACAACCACAGTCTGTACCGCAAGGACACTAGTCCTGGTTCTTTTCCTTGCAACAAAGCCCGTTACCAACTTTGTCCACATATCTATTCTGGAGATACCACCACTGGACCTAACCAGGTTATTCACAGAATTACGGGCACATTTTCATGTTCCTCAACCAACATCATATATAACATCATATGCCAACAATGCCCAGATGCTTTGTATGTTGGACAGAGTTCAAACTCTCTTAGACAAAGAATTAATGGGTATAAAACAGACATAAAAACACTTCTGATCCACAAACCAGTCAGCCAGCACTTTAATGGAGTGGGCCATTCTGTTAATGACTTGAAAGTTTGTGTCTTACTGAAGAGGAATTTTCACAACACTTTGGAAAGAGAGGCTGCTGAACTCTCTTTTATATTCAAATTCGACACATTAACACGTGGTTTGAACCGGCATGGGAATTTTTTAGGTCGTTATACGGGATCTTTTGCATACTTGGCTTAATCTAATTCTTGACTCCTCCCCCACCACTTCTGCCTCTCTGCTCTCTGATTTGCTCACCTTGATAATATATTTCTGATTTGTCAACCTTGATTACTATTTTTGGTTGTCTGTGCCTTAAATATTGAGTCTGTTCTGGTATGGCTGTGATCTGAAGAAGTGGGTCTGTCCCACGAAAGCTCATCACCTAATAGTTTATTTTGTTAGTCTTTCAAGTGCTAATGGACTGCTTTTTTGTTTTTATTCTAAATCTCTGTTTTCTCAACCTGGCTTCTCCCACATCCCAGGAGAGGGCACCCACCACCAGGCTATTGGCTGTTCTGGTAAGTCTTTTCCAGAGACTCCAGAATCAGCTGTTCCATAATTGATAACTTCACAATATTTATCCATTAGCAGTGGAGGGTATTATGTTAACACCTTGTATTATGAGGCAAGGTGTGTATAAGGGCCTTGGAGCCAGAGTGTGGGGCACTTTGGCAGGACGGTAGCCTGAGGACTGGTCTCCACAGTGTGGGAGAACACAGATCCTAAGTCTAGGACAAGAACAGACAGGTAACAGCAGGTGAGACAGCAGCCTGAAGGAGACCTTTTGTAGGCTGAAATGAGTTGATTCCCTGAGCAACAAGTAGGAGGAGTCGTGTTGGTGAGTCACACACCCAGTTACACCAAGCTATTTATCCATCAGCAGGGGAGGGTATTATGTTAACACGATTATTTTGGACTTAAGCCATTTCTGTATGTGTCTGAGATCTAACAGAGACTTCTCATGTGGCTTTGAGCAAGACACACAGGCACAGATTTTTAAAGGTATCTGGTAACTTAAAGAGGCAGACAGGGAACTATGAGGATTTTCACAACTGCTTAAGTGCATAATGCTTATACAAAGCCATAGGTGTTAGGTACTGAGATACTTTTAAAGACCCTACTAGGCACCTATCTGCATCTTTAGAAACCTACTACACTTACATGTCTGGCCTTAATGTCTCTTGCCCTCAGTTCCCCATAAGGAAAATGGGGCTGATACTTTCTGTTTTCTACATGTTAGGTTATCCATTTAGACTGTAAGGTCTTTGAGGCACACACTGCCTCTAAATATATATTCACGTAACCACCAACATACAGACGAATGTGGGACTTCTAGATCTTAGTCCAGGAGCCTCTACCGTTTGAGCTAAAAGCCAACTCCCTCTCAGCTAAGGCTGTAAAGCAGGGTTTCCCAAACTTCATATAGTTGGAACCTGGCTTTTTTCAGTACCTTTTTTGGGGACCAAAAATATAAATGAATATGAAAAAAAAGGAATGAAAAATAAATAAATTTTCACTGTTTATTATTTATTCACAATACTAATAGTACATAATAATATAAATCTTGACATACAATACTTAAGTGCCTAACTTATTGTTATTACCTTAATTACACAGGAAAATATGAAATGTACCAAATTAAAATTGTGCACAATAATTTGTATATTTTCTAAAGATCGGTATTTTTTTCCAAGGACCAGTACTTTGCCTCAGATCACACTTTGGGAAATGCTGCTTTATAGGAAACATAGTCTTTCTCCAGTTAAGTGGTCTAGGTGCCACTACCATGGGATGGTGAACTGCACCGAGGTGTGTGGGTTACATTTACACAGCACCTAACAAAATAGAACACCTCCAGCTATGTTGGAGCTTCAAGGTGCTACAATAATAGCAGTTCATGTCCAAAAAATTTAAAAGTATCAAAGTCTGTTGGAAAAATCTCTCTTTCCTCCATTGCTGATGTTCAGAAAGGGGAGAAAATGAAGCAAAAGAATGATCAGGTTCCTTCTTTGGTATCTCACAGAGCCGCAAACTTTATAAAGGAATTATCTTAATCATATCATCAAAGGAGAGGGCTTGAAATACGATCTCAGATGAAAACTCCGACGGTGGAAAGTATAGCATAAATTTCTCGGCACTCAAGCTTTGGAAATTACAGCACTGATTCCGTGGCTCAGCCTCTGAAAGGAATAATAATTACTATTTGGCTATTTGTCAAGGTGAGAGTTCCACTGGAGAGAATGTCTTATTCAATTTGGGAGCTGAAATTACACAACTGGTGGGATATTAAATAACAGCACAAAGCAGGACGGGTACATAAAGAAAGCACGAGAAAGAATTTAAACACTGCAGAATCTAAAACAAAGGTGGAGAACTCATAAAGAGTTACCAAGGTAAGTGGGGTTTGCTTGCGTCTTCTCTCTCCTAGCTGTCTAATTTCTTTTGGAGAAAAGCCTCCCTAGGTCTGCTGGTCTGATGCACAGGTAAAAATAACATCTGAACTCACAGGGCCTGACTTAAAAAGGAAGGATCACTATATCCAGACACTAATCTCAGGCTCAGTTGATCAGGCTTCAGTTCCCAGCTCTGTCATAGACTTTCTAGATGATCTTCAGTGAGCCATTTGTCACTCAACCCAACAATGGACTGACTACATGCCTATGGATGCATCTTCACTACAGGAAAAGTCAAGCGTGCTGTGGTCGATTTTCTGGAGTTTGATTTAGTACACCTAGTAGGGAAATGCTAAATCAAACTTACAGGGTGCCTGCTTTGGTGCTAGTACTCCTGCACTGCATTAGGAGTAAGGGAAGTCGAAGGGATAGTTTTTCGCGTCAACATTCTGCTGTGGGGATGGTGGAAAAAATCACTTTTCACTAACTCAACTCCAGCTACACAATTCTCATAGCTGAATTTGCATAATTTAAATCAGTTTTGCCTTCTAGCCATAGACCTGGCTTAGCTCGCAGCACAGGTAGTTCTAGTGAAGCTAACAGACAAAATGAATCAAATGCCTAAGTAGATGGCTGGAACAGGGATTAAGTCTTCTTAGGCTTTCACACCAATCAGTAAAATGGGACTCCTGCCTCTTCTTTTGTCCGTCTTGCCTATTTAGATTGCAGTGTCTTTAGGGCAAGGATTGTCTTTTACTTTGTGCAGGACCCAACATGCTGTGGCCTGAACTTTAGGTGGAACTCAAGATGCTATTGAAATTCAAATGATGATTACTTAAATCAGGAATTAGCAAGAATTAACCAGTACAACACAGTCACGATGTGGATGAAATGGGCATGTAGGTGAGAGGGTTTTTAAAATCAGCAATAGAGGCCTAGGCCAGAGGAAGTAATGATGTAGGGAATTTATCGTTGCACTGACATATTCAGTTCAAAAAAGTCCTGTATTTTTGTGTCGTCTCAAGTGTATGCAAAGCAAACTCCAGACTGCTCTGTGAATTATTACAAAAATGGTTGGGCAGTTTCGTGGTTTATAAACCAGGACCTTGGACCTTTATCTACGGGTTAAACCAAGGACAGACAGTTTTTCACGACAGAGATATTAAGGTATCCATTATAAACCCCTGACCATCAAACTACTCACTGTTTGTCACACCACTTTTTAATTTATGTGGTGCAGAGGGCTTAAATGTCAGCATCTCTGTTATAACTTACACTCCAGTGTCTTTTAATTAATGCTTCATGTTCATGTTACGGTTATTTAGAATTTGCTGAAACCCCAAGAGCCATAAATTTGTTTTACAGGTCTTTGTGGTATGAACTTTAACAAAACAGCTATAAAGAGGTAATAGGAATGAGCAGTATATAATATAAAGCAGAGCAAAGAAGGAAGAAAGGTGGGAATATTCTGCAAACAGATTAAAAGATTTTGTCTTTGTCAGTGGTTGTTTGTTTGGATAGGAGAGAATGGTACATAAAACTCCTGGCAAAGGCTTGATCTCTTGTTTATACTGTGATTAAAGATATATTTCTTGCAGGTACTTGGCTGGCTAACTTTTAGGAGTGGTGCATTTGCTTGCAGGATCCTGATCTTTATTGTCCTGATGGGCATGAAAAATGCATGAAATCTTACTTTGATCAAATACGTAGGCAGAAACGCATTGCAGTGGGTGACAGGAAAACTCACAAGCCAGTCTTTTTATATCTAGGGATGAGGGGATATGTCTTTAATTGGTTTTAATTCATATAGCTCCATTAAAGTCAGTGGAATAATGTCATTTACTAACAGATCAAATGTGAGTTAAGATAACAGTTAAAATTATCTTTCCTCTCTTTCTGTTCCCCTCATAAGTCCAAAGCACCAAATGAACTTGGAGTCCATGTCATCCTGGCACTGCCAGTTTTTAATGCAGTCACGACTCACTTCCAAAGCTTCAGTTCACTGATCCCAAGAGGAAAAGGGACCACTGTGGTCAGGATCCCCCCTGTTTTTCCATCTATGGGTGGAACACAATTTGTTGTACACATCAAGGCATATGGGGATGTGCACCACCAGTAGAAACATATGCAGCTGGCTGCCGGTACCATGTCTCCTCTGATAATCAGCTCAGCAGAATGTAAGTGTCTCGCGGGTGGCTGCCCAAGTGCTTAGTTTACAGGGGACATTGACTGTGATCAATGAGTGTGACTTACCCCCAAGGTTGCAGAACTTCCCCAAAATAATTCCTGCCTGAAGTAAGTGATAACGGCTAGAAAAGCATCCGGTCTTGATTTTAAAAGTGTCAGTGATGGAAAAGCCACCACAATCATTCCATGCGTTTCCGTGCTGCAGGGGGCTCAGAAATGAAATCATAAAGATGGTGCAGACTCCATATAACATCTGTACAGGGACTCTGAATTCTAATAATAACGGCGTTGCAGATCAGGTTACAAACTGATATACCTTGGCAAAGCAGTGATGAGTCTTAAGCTTGCAAGAGCAGGTTAGAAGAAAAGTACAATATGTTGGCTGAGCCACATTGGAGTGCAAAATAACAGAAAGCTGGACTGAGGTGCATTGACAATGCTGTCCAGGTGCTCCCCTGCTTCAAAAGGTCAGGGCAGAAGTGAAGTATATTGGCAGAATGGTACAACATGTCTCAGAGAGGAATAGTAAGGAGGTTGGTTACCTATCACCATACAGAACTAAATGCACTGGTATGCGCGTGCACGCTCGTGTGCATGTGTGTGCGTGTGTGTGAACAAAAGGCAGAACGCAATCAAGGCAAAGACACATATAAAGTACACTTGCAGAGTTGTGTCAGAGGCAGTAAGTGAACAGGAAGAGTCTTGCTGATCAGGGCTGAGTTACATTTGGTAAAGCTCTGAAGGGTCCCCATGAAAGAAAAAGTGAAAAGCTCTGTGGTATTGAGTTGAACGTCTTCAGTAGAAATGTGCAGAGACCTGGGGTAGAAGTTAAACAGTTAGCTGTACAGTAGGATGAAAGGTGGGCAGGTTGTATACAGTTTCCTTTATTTTTTCCCATCTGTGGGTAGAAATAAATTATGTTATGTGCACCCAGGCATGTGTAGATGTGCACCACCAGTAAAAAACACATGCTACCTGCTGTGGGTGGCTGTGGGTGCTCTGCTAATTAGCTAGCCAGGACATGAATTTCTGCTGGGGTCTGCCCAAGCATTCAGCTTACAGGGAACACATACAGGCTATGTCTATACTAGGCCCTCCTCTCCCTTCAAAAGGGGGATTCTAATGAAACACTTCAGGATATGCTAATATTCATTGCAGCACCTCATCAGCGTAATGGCAGCTGTGGCACTTTGAAAGTGCCACTTTCGATCGCGTGCAGCTCATCTACATAGGGTCCTTTTTGAATGGCCCCTGCATGCTTCGAAATCCCCTTATTCCTGTTTGGTTACAGTGTAGACATAGCCATAGAATCATAGGGCTGGAAGGGACCCAAGGAGGTCATCAAGTCCACCCCTGTGGTCTAAAGCAGGATCAATCCCAACTAAATCATCCCAGCCAGGATTTTGTCAAGCCGGGACTCAGAAACCTCGAGGGATGCAGCTTCCACCACTTGCAGCACACCACAGTCCCACTAGGTGTTATTGTTTTCCACCTGCCTTTAAGCTCAGCTATCTGTAGAAAATATTTGGAAAATTCTATGGAGGTTTTCACCCCAGGTCTGCAGAATTCCTGTAGATCTTTGTCTTTGTAGCTCAGGAATTGAAGCACAATCCCTAGCTTTAGCCTACTTTGCATGTGAAACTGTGAATAGGTAAATTTGAAATATTACAGATCCATAAATAAGGGCTCATGTGGCTATTATACTGAAATTAAATATTTATGATATAACTGAAATGATGCCATTCAGTATTATAAAATACAGTACATTTAATAAAGCTCTATGAGCTGGTGCATCGCCTCATGGGAATGCATTGAGCAGCAAAACTGAAAACTGACATTCAAATACAGTGTGGACTTTCCAATTCCCTAGAATCTATGGGGCTTTCAGCATTCTATGGTTCCTGATGTATTCCAAGGGTTAGCATGTAGGGTTTTTCAATGCACAGAACCCCCCTTGCTGCATGCATCTTGCAGCAGAAATTCAAGGCAGGATGTATTTCACCATCATCTGTGAAAGTAAGAATAGCTGTACCGGATCAAACCAATGGTCCTTCAGCTTCAGGCTCCTGTCTTCTAACAGTGTACAGATGCGTCAGAGAAAACGACCAGAGCGCGGAAATTATTGAGTGATCCACCCTAGTGTTCAGATCCAGCTTGTAGTCAGAGGCCATTGATGAACCGATTCTAAAAGACCTTATCTAATACTTTTTTGGAACTCACTTATCTTTTTGAGATTCGCTACATTCCCTTGCAATCTGTTCCGTAAATTGACTGGGTGTAATATGAATAAATACTTGCTTAGGTTAGTTTTAAACCTGCTGACTATAACTTTTATTGTAGGCCTGTAGTTCTTGTGTTATGTGGAAGGCTAAATAACACTTCCATGTTCATTTTCTCCAATACATGCATGATTTTATAGACCTCTATTATATCCCTCCCCAGTCAGCTCCTTTCTAATCTGAACAGTCACAGTCTTTTTTAATCTCTCCTCAAGTATACTTTTTTCAGTTCTAATACAGGTTGAATCTCTCTAATCCAGTACCCTCCACAACAGAATGGTTCTGAATGGGAGAATTTGCCAGACCTGACAGTGGGAGATCAATAGCATTACCAACCTAATACCTAAAGGCATTATCGCCACTTCCACTGCTCACTCGGCTCTTAGGAGACATGCCAGAGTAAATTACAGAAAAATAACAGCACAGAACACTGAGAGCCAGGCCTGGTGGCTGTAAACAAACTTTATGGTCATCCAGCTAACTAAAGTCATTGTGAATTACAGATGCTGCTAGATGAAAGAGTTCTGGATTAGAGAGGTTCAATTTGCATACCTTTTCTGAGATGGGCTGACCAGAAACTTCATGCAGTATTGAAGGTGTTAATGTTCCAAGAAATTATAAAGTAGAATTATGAATAGTATTGTCTGTGTTATAATCTAGTCCTTTCTTTATGGCTCCTAACATTCTCATAGATGTTTTGAGTGCCATTTTTATTTAGTGGTACAGCTAACATAGACCCCATCACTTTATGGCTGGGTCTACACGTGCCCCTTCCTTTCGAAAGGAGCATGTTAATGAGCGGATTCAAAAGATGCTAATGCCGCACTGAAATGAATATGCAGCACCTCATTAGCATAATGGCAGCCGTGGCAATTTGAAAGTGCAGTTTGTCAATTGCATGCTGCCTGTGGAGATGGGACCTTCCTAAAGGACCCCCAGTTTTCAAAAGCCCTTCTTCCTATCTGGTGATCAGATTCATTCATTGCAGCACTTCATTAGTATTCTCAGCTCAGGCTGATTACCATACCCCCTTCAAGGGGGAAGGGGCTAGCAAAGACAGCCATTCTGATTTCCCATCTATATGCACCTCTGAGCAGAGTTCCCTCTAATTTTTCCATCTATGGGTAAGGCCAACACACCTGGGTCATCAGCAGGAGGGACTGAACCTGTGACCTTAAGGATTAAAGCCCCATGTCCTACCACACAAGGTGAAGACCAGCTGCCTCTCAGTCAAGGCTGAAGAGCAAAGACTTCTCTATCTCTAGTCAGTGATCTCAGTGCCTCTGGGATTACATATGGTCAGGATAAACTTTGTTATGTGCACAAAGTGCAGCCGTACACCACCAATAGAACCCGTGCTGCCAGTTGTGGGTGGCTGTGGGTGCTCTGCTAATCAGCTGGGTGACACCTGAATCTCTCCTGGGCAGCTCCCCGAGTGCTCCGCTTACAAGGAACTCTGGTTCTGAAGCTTTTATAAGTTGTTCCAACAGTACACTACCAGGGTCACAATCTGGACAAAAACAGGAAGAGAAACAATGTGTGTGTGCGAGGGGGTAGGAAAAATCAATCCCAGTATTAAAAAAAAAATCACATTTCAGGCTATTACATACCAGAATCACTTCCAGAGATGCAACCATACCTCAGAACACAAGGGTCACATACTGTTATTCCCATCCATTGAACTGTACATTAGACACTACAGAGTAAAATGGCACAGGGTGATACATTGAAATAAATTACTGAATATCTCACCAAAGAAAAGGCCCTTTTTTTCTGCAGTTCAAAATAATGAGGCCTAAAAACAAGCCAATCCATTTCCCTGACTCAGACTATCCTTATAGACATCCGCTTTCTGAAGAACCCTGTCTGTAAATAAGCTATTCTGAGTTCAGGCATCAAACAAGTTTAATAACAACAGAGCTCAAAATGAGCCAAGCTAGTAGGGGAGAGTGGTGGGGGATCATTGCTAAGACCATTTTCCCCTGAAGGGAGAATTCCTATTACGACCTTGTACCGGCAGGTGGGTCTGTGTGCCTTGCTGGATCAAATGTAGGCCTTGGCACAGGTCTGTGCCTGGAACTGCTGCTACAGTCTCTGGTTTTTAACACCACTGAAAGTGTTGCTATGGGCACTGATGCATAGGAGCCAGATTCAAGGGAACAAAAATAATGAAAAATGCTGATTAGGAGCTCAGTGAAAGGAATGGGGCATTTGTGCTCAACAATAAAATGTAATGCTCTGTTAATCTGTTTCTTGGCTGTCTTTCCTCCATAGGCTTTTTAATATACTTTTGTATATTGCTCTATAGGTTATTTAATATACTTCTACTCTGAGAGTTATTTCATATCCTGTTTTATTCCCAATTTAGCTGCCTCTATCTGCCCTCCCTGCACACCGACTTCTCCTTCAGCCGACAACAGCAGGAGTCTAATCTGCATTGTTGCTCTAGGGTGGGAGGTGAAAAATAAACTCCATGCTGACTCCCTGAATAAGAACAAATGCCAATTGCTAGACTTTTGGCTAGTCTGTAAAAGAAACCCAAGAGTGGCATAGCTGCATCGGTGTAGGTGTTGCACTCTCATGTGCCTGGTGAAAATTCTATATGTTGACATGAGCTCTCTCCTCAGCATAATAAAACCTCTGCCACAAAAGGTGGTGCTATGTTGATGGGAGAATCTCTCCCACTGACCTAATGCTGTCCGCCCTGGCATGTGGGTCATGTAATTTACGCAGGTCGAGAGAGTGGCTTATTTAGACTTTAAGCAACATAAGTAATACCAATATAAATGAGAGTGTTTACAAGCCCTTGGCTTCATGATGGAGAATTGAACATTATTTTTGCTGAGTGGAGTTCCCTTCGCAGCTATTCACTGGAGAATCTTTCCGCCTTTCCTGCCACCGGTCCTGGATTGTTTTGCATGATATATTCTCTACTGTTTTTTTCATTTGGGATTAAATCACCCAAGCAACAGTGTTTCCAGGTCTTCATGGGGGTTCCTAACCCATGTTTGAGCTGAGCTCTCTTTTTCCTGATATTCAGAATACGTTTTCCATCTGCAAGTTTCAGCTATGTAGATTAGCTCTTCCCCTGGTCAATGGAGTTATGCTACTTTACACTAGCTGAGAAGTGCCTTATTCTAGTAAATTCTCTCAGGACCACAAAGCAATGTATCTCACACCTTGTTTTTCACCAGGATGATCTCTTGCTAAAAGACATCAGATCCCCAGTCTTGTTCCACTGCATTTGCTAGGCGTCCCAATCTTGTGTTCACCACTCTGTCCAACCTGCCCATATCTGCCCAGTCCTTCCCATTAGCCTTTCTTTGCTCAATCTCCAAAGCACTATGGGATGAAAGTGAAGTGTTAGGGAACATTCATGAATTGATCTCAGCGCAAGGGAGACTCTTGTCTAGATCATGAGTTGGTTTAAATTTGGTCCATGGTCTGCAATAAAGCAATAGCTGTTTACATGGTTGAATCTTGGATTTCAGGGATTTGAGTGATGGTAATCATTAGATATAGGTATAATGCAACTATGTTACCCAAAGAGTAAGTGCCAAGCCTGCAAGTATCTGAGAACCCTTCACTCACATGAGTCAATGGGAGACACAACTGAATAAAATAAGAGGGCTGGTGAGTTTGAACCATCAGCATTTGAGGGTGTTCAGCATTTGACAGGTTGGAGCCCTAGTTGGGGATAAACTTGTCTTACGGTTGAAAACTGAGCTATTTTGGGGCACATTTATGGTCTGCATCTGTGGGCTCTTACTCCACTGTACATCAGGAGCAAACCCATTCAATTCAATGGGACAAATCCACAGCTGACGTGAAGTCTCCCTTGACTTTGACAGTGCTACTTGGATTGACACTAACTGAGGATCTGACCCAGTGGAGTTTTACACCCTTGTGATTTGGAGACAGTCAGACTGGAATCAGGTGCATGATGGGAACTGGAGAAGGTGGATGCGGGTGTTAAGCACTGGAATGAAAATAAGTAAGTAAGTAAGTAAATAAATAAATAAATAAATAAAAGCATTAGAGCAGATGCATGCTCATGGAAACTGAAACAATAGCTCGTTTAGCCGATCCAGCCTTGGAAACCTGCAGGATTGTAGATTATGCGCGACGGCAGAGCTTGATACTTTTCCAAAGGAGCGGGTTTGTTTTAGTGATTCAGCATGCACGTGGCCATCTGGAGAGCACTTAAAATCCTATTCTCTTCAAAAGCTTCCTCGTCCTTCCTCCCTCTGCACCCACCTCACTGATGCCAAGATGGAAATAGACAAATAAATAAATGAAAGGAGTGCGTGCGAGTGGGGTGGGGGACAGCACCGGCATGGCGCGATGCACAAATGCCACAAAACGCTACTGTCAGGTGGTGCCAATTTAATCTCCCTGCTCGAGGCTCTTGATTTGATTTAGGATAGCAGTTGTGAAGAGCAGAAGGAGCAGCTGGCACAAATGGCAGCCCGCTCAGCCAGGCACACTTTCCAACTGTCCTGAATATTAAAAAAAAGTGGGGAGGGGGAGCAGGAAAGAGAGAGTCAAAGCAGCTACCCTACTGAAGAGCAGTGGCTGCAGCTCACTCGGAGGAATTCCATTAAATGAACTCATCCGTCATCTTGCCTTTTATTGATGAGTGGCGTTGCTTGGCGGCAAGCGACATGGCAGAACAAATAGCATCCGAGCCCTGGCTTCCTCTTCCATTGCATAGGGAGACGTGCAGGCCCCAAAACAATGAGTCATTACTTATTACATCCATTATTAACTCAGCTCAGGCTCATTAGGCATGGAAATTGAGGAGAGAAAAAGCAGAAAGGGAGTAACACCAAGTGCCCACACACTTAGGGACAGGGGGAAAAGAGTGAATGAGAAGGGCAGTTAAAACCTGCAACTCAGTGTTTGTGACATTTTCAAATCCTGAGGGTCATGGGTAGTTGATTGTGTGTTTTCCTTTTTCTGACATCATTGCATTGAGGACTACATCTTAAAGCGACGGCACAGGAATACCTCATTAGTGACTGCAAGACCTTCAAGATAAAGTTTATCAAGAGCAATATGGTTTTCTTAATGGGAAAGGGAGTTTGAGCACAGGCAACAGGAAATACATTAAGCTAAAGGAAGAACAAATTATGCCAAGCAAACAACTTTTTAGAGAGGGACTTTTTGGATCCACAAGGGTCTTGGGATGTCACTGGCTTTAATTTGTCTTTGTCCGTGATGGTTCTCAGGTTGTGAAGCAGTTTGAAAACAACCTGTCCTCTTGGTTTAGTCACTCAGGAGAGGAGATGTGGTACCTACAGCATTGCCACAAGAGCAATACAGAATCCAATAAGTTGAGCCTGGGAAGAGAGGACAAAGCCAAACTAAATGAGGAATGTATGAAACAGGTTGGGGGAAAAAAAGAGACAAAACCTAGGACCCATTCAAATCAAAGTAGGAACAAATGAACCAATTCAAATTAAAACAGGGAAGAGTTAACTGGTTCAGGTAAAATTAATATAATCTCAGATGTTTGCCTGAAACTCAACCCAAACCAAGCTTGTACATCTTTCAATTCAGTTAACTTTTCTTTGCCAGATTTTCATCAGTGCCTTTGCACCACAAACAGATTTCCAATGACACAGAACATACTGAACTACTGTGAGATAAGCTGTCCTCTCATACTCCAAAGGCTGGCCTAAACTGGGACACACAGTGCCAGAAATCTCAAGAGACAGCCCGAGTTTATAAAACTACCACAGCAAAGGGATGCATGTGGAGAAGCACCTGTGCATTATTCTGATCTCATGTTGGTCTAAATCAGGGGTAGTTGTTCTGAACCTTTTGGAGGTTTTCCCAGCATTATTTAATCAGGGCAGAATTTATTGGGCCAAATTCAGATCTGGTATGATTGGAGGCTCTCTCCAGCAATACCAATGGAATGGTACCTACTTAAGAAAGATTTGTAGCCGACTACTTCCAAACTGGCTTCCTACCTTCTTCCGTTTATTCAGAGACTTGCTGTGTGCCTTTCATAATTCACACACTAGCACTGCCAATCAGAGAAAGCTGAGGGCTGGAAAAAAAATGTCCTCATTTATCTCCTCCCAGGAATGGAAGTCAGCAGGAGGAAGCTCAACATTGCTTCCAAGTTTGTCCTGGCAAGGGAGAGAATGCCAAGGGCTACACTTATGCTAATTAATCTTGAAAAGAAGAGCTGAAGAAAGTTGTATTATTTGACAGCTGCCCTGGATGAAGGTGTGTTAGGGTCATTAGTACATTCCACTGATGAGTTCCTTTCAAAACCTGTGTGTGGTAGTTATGGTTCTGCTGTTCTTTTCAGGGGCTCAGAGTGAATCAAGACCTACCCATCTTTACACTTAGGCTGTATCTACACTAGACATAGAAGCTGACTGCCAATACACAATTTTAACTATGCCAGTTGCGTACCTAAAATTGATTTATATACAGTCAACTTCCATGTCTGTCCACACAGAGGAAGGTTGACGAGAGCGTTTCTCTCTTCAACCTTCCTTATCCCTCGCCTCGCTTGCGCAAAATGAAATCCTGAAACATCTACCCTGAATGCATCAATATTCCATGGTAGTGTGACTGTCTTCTTAGCCTTGCTTTTTGCCTGCCTCTGTGCATCTTGAGGACAGCTGGCCATCAGATAATGATTGCAAAGGGAATTTCATAGGTGTTACACACCTAAATACCTTTGAAAATCTGGGCCTACACATGCACATTTACCAAAAACCCTGCAAAGTGATAACCTACGGAGAAATTGTCATAACGTATATACAAGACAGGGTGTTCTTCCCATATTCTCTCTCTAGGAAAACACTTTAGAATTTCAGAAACTATTGTTAGGGAAATGTTGATCAATGTTCACTTTTTTTGCTGCAACTACCCTCATTGTGAGGAATTTGGGGGCATTTTATAGCTCTGTCTGAAGTGTAACATCATCTGCCATCACAAGAGAAATTCTAATTCAGCGATGTGCCAGAACCCAAGGCTAGCTCAGCAGCAGCAGCTTAAGGACAGATGTAAAATCAGTGGCTGATGATTTTTACCTCAGAGGAATGGAAGGAAAATCAATGAAAAGATTTAAAGGCAGAGAATAGCCTACGTTTAACAAAGGGGATAGAGTCATTATTTATTTTAGCAAATGGACAGGTGCTTCCTTTTCTGTTGAAGGCCCAGACCTCACAGGAATTTGTGACAAAAGGGATTTTAGCAGCAGTTTTCTGTAGATGGAAATTCACAGTACAGGTTGAACCTCTTTAGTCCAGAACCCTTGAGGCCTGACCAGTGCTGAAGGAGAGAATTTGCTGGACCAGGGGAAGTCAGTATTGGCTGACGCAGTACCAACATTTCCACTGCATGCTGGGCTCTTAGAAGACAATTTAGGGGTAAATTATAACTCAACGGCAGGCCAGGATGCTGGAGCCAGGACTGGTGGCTTTACACAAACTTCACGGGAAGTCAGTAGTAGTGCTACATAGGATAGCTTCATTAATAAATTAATTAAGGGACAGAATTTTGCCATTTAGGTGATGGTTGGTAGCATTAGCTGGCCTTTTGTTTAACCCACAGGTGACATGGCTTTGAGCAAGCTCCTGGCTGCATGGGAAGGGAGGGGTGCAGCTGAGCTCCCGCCTCAGTGCTGAT
This sequence comes from Carettochelys insculpta, assembly GCF_033958435.1. Classification (NCBI taxonomy): domain Eukaryota; kingdom Metazoa; phylum Chordata; order Testudines; family Carettochelyidae; genus Carettochelys; species Carettochelys insculpta. The sequence continues at coordinate 121,197,733 of NC_134141.1, forward strand.
GACATTTGGTTCACACTCTTGGCATGTGTGCCACAGGTAGCTGACCCCTGTATTGGAATATGAGTGCACACGTGTCCATCATAGAACACACATATTCAAACCACTAAAATACTAAATTTACTTTAGGTGTATTCCATTGTTTACATGTTGCTTGTTAGTGATCTTCAATTAGGGCCTGACACAAAGCCCACTGAAGTTCTTGGAAATGTTTTTTTTTCCATTAACTACAAATGGGTTTTCATTGTTATTGAATCCTGACTAGATTATCTAGTGATTTTGAAAATATTTAGAAAAAACTAAGAGGTGGAAGGCAAAGTGAGGAAAAATTTGCTGAGTTTTATACTTAGCAACTACTTTTTGACTAGATCTGTTAAAGTTTGTGCTAATCTTGAACTGTCACGCTGATGAAATATCTGAATTTTAAGCATGACAGAAACTCCACTAGAAAATATAATGCACTGTAAACAAATAATATTGCATGATGTCCACGCAGTTTACATGCAGCTTCACCTAAACACGTTCCAAGAGCTGGCCACTGGAGTATTCACTCATGCACAACCACTTGCTAGTCACAAGTTCTTTCCCAGATGTTCAGTCTGACCTGGGGCAACTCAATCAAAGTCTGAAAGGTTTCCAACATTTCTAGTGGGGATTTATTTTTAAAAATGTGGCATATGGATTTTTCTGGCAATAATGAAATATTGCTGTGCACACTCCATTAAATCAAATGAAACTGTAATCCTTAAAACTATGCAAGTAACTGGAACTGGCAAACTAGGATCTTGGGCAGAAACACAGATGAGGGAGAAGAAGGAGAAATGACTAAGGCTGTGGCCACACAGTGAAAACTTCGAAATGGCCATGCAAATGGCCATTTCGAAGATTACTAACAAGGCGCTGAATTGCATATTCAGCACCTCATTAGCATTAGGATGCTTCCGGCCGTGGCACTTCGAAAGTGCGTGGTTCGGCGTGGCTACACAGGGGTCCTTTTCAAAAGGACCCCAGCCATTTCGAAATCCCCTTGTTCCCCTCCACTGAGGGGAATAACGGGATTTCGAAAGGTGCGGGGTCCTTTAAAAAAGGACCCCCATGTAGCCGCGCCAAATCGCGCGCTTTCAAAAGCAGTGCTTTCAAAGTGCCGCAGCTGGAAGCATCCTAATGCTAATGAGGCTCTGAATTATTCAGCGCCTAATTAGTAATCTTCAAAATGGCCATTTGCATGGCCATTTTGAAGTTTTGGCCAAGAGTGGCCACAGCCTTAGGTATTTGTCTAAGTGCCCCAGGAGATCTGTGCAAGAGGTGGGCTCAAGGAAAAGACCCAAGATGCAAGGCATGAGATCATCAAATACCATGGGTGTGGTGGACCTTATAAAGCCCTACCTAGATACATACATTTTAAAATATTCAATCAACCTCTTAATGCAGAATTCAATCTGCATCTTATCTTATGGCCCAACCCCTCCTTCCAATACTGAACTCATCAATTATTACTAGTTAGTCATCTCACAGTAGCATCTGGAGGTCCCAGCCAGCATAAGAGGCCTGTACAAGCTGAACCTGTCTCGTCCTGCATCCTTGGGACCTAACTGGTGCTAAATGAGAGAATTTACTGGACCATGGGAGGTTCATAGAATCCTAGAATCCTAGGACTGGAAGGGACCTTGAGAGATCATCTAGTCCAACCCCCTGCCCTCATGTTAATATAGTCTAGCTCATTACTGACACTTCCACTGCTGAGCAGGCTCTCAGAAGACATTTAGAGGTAAATTACAGCTAAATAACAACACAGGTCACTGAAAGCAAGGACTGCAAACAAACATCATGAGACCACTTGAAACTTGACTACACTCATGATAAGTGGTTGTCTGGCTAAGTAAAATCATGTCAGATTACAGATGTTGCCATATAAGAGCGTTTTGGAGACATGTTCAACCTGTAGTGTTATACCCTACAGAAATACAGAGTATGAAAAACAAAACAAAAACCAAAGAGCGTATTTTAAAGAGCGTACAGCACAAATAGCCAAAATGCACAAAGGTTGATAGTGGATTAGCCACTGATCTGGTGTAGATTATGGGCCTGAATCTCTATTGTCCTATATGTTTCATACCAGGACAAAGTGCTTGCAAAGTGGATGCACTCTGAGGGTAGGTCTACACAGCAAAGTTATTTCTAAATAAAAGCCATTATTTCAAAATAACTATCTTAGCATCTACCCAATATTACTATTTAAAAATAATTTCAAAGTAGTTGTTGTCTTGTTTTGAAATTGGTAAACCTCATTCTAGAAGGAATTGTACCTATTTCAAAATAGCAATTTTGAAATAGGTGCTGTTAAGACAGGAAAGAGAGCCTATTTCTAAATAACCCATAGTGCGCCTGTAGTGAGGTGCAGTGGCCTCCCCGACTCAGAGGCTGAGGAGGTCTCTCAGAGACCTTGGTGGGTGGGCCCAGAACACCTGTGCCCCGCCCTCCAGAGAGCAATACCTGTTGCTGGAAGTACCGGGGCAGGGCTCGAGACTCATTAAAAGGCGGGCCTCTTAGGAGGACAGAAGCCTCTGACTGGGATCCTGGGAGCTGGAGCCTGGGGATCCAGCCAAGACCACCACGCTGGCAAGAGCCACCAGCTAGCTGCCTTGACCAACCTGGAGGGCTGCAGTCAAGCCTGTTGTTTGCCAGGCACCCACACTTTTCTGATCTACAGTGGCCCTTGGGTCTGCAGCAAACCCCCCACTCTGAGGCCCCACTGGAGCCAGAGCACCTGCCCATGGCCAGCTACCCCAAGGACCCAGATGGGGGCAAACCTGGAGTCCTTCCTGCCACCTGCAACACCCAGGGCTCGGACTTGCCAGAGCCCATGGTCCTACCCCCTGCATACTCCCTAAACAATGTGGAGATGACCAACTGGCCAGACCTGCACTGTGCTACTTACCTGGAAGAGACCCGCCTTCTGGAGCTGGCCAAACATTCCCAGTAGGACCAAACACTGATGGAAATGTAGGTAGGAAGTGGCCCGGGGAATGCTCCTCCTGAGCTCATGGTAGCATGTTGTAGCTTGGATCCCCACTACCCAGCTCACAGTAAGAGCTGTCGCTAAGGCCCTGGGCTGGGAAGCAGTGGAATGGGAGGGCCTGCGTTCCCCCTATCCCACCCCTGGAAAGGCAGCCCCTCACCTCTCCTGAGCCACGCCACTTTGGTGGCTGACTGTTGGCCTGCTTCCCTGCCCTGTCATAAGGACTGGGCTCCCTGACTGTTTTCCTGCTACCCCGCCCTGAACCAGGGCCAGGCTCCCTAACTATTTGCCCCCTGTCCAGACCAACCAGGGCGTAGGTGCATCCCCTGCTGACCAGCAGCCCATAAAAGGGGACAAGACTCCTGGAGAAACGGCTATTGGCTGCAAGGCTGGCCTTACGCAGACTAGGCCAAGGTGCAGAGGCCCGCGCCGCTAACCTGCTGCTGGCCAAGACCATTACAGAGTCCAGTGGCTGTATTTTGAAATAGGCTCTATGGCTATATCTACACATGCCCCTTTCTCTGCGGCTTCTGGAAGGAGGGTTTCCTTCAGGAAAATCACCGTGGCCGGAGCATATGCATGGCTATTTCGGAGTCTGGAAGAGCTTCTTCTGGACTCCGAATCCTGTGGCCACATGCTAATGAAGCATGGGAAATTTACATCCGTGCCTCATTAGCATATTCCAGCTCCTTATTATCATTCCCCTGTGGTGTAGGTGCAGCCTATGTGTGTAGATGCTGTGTTTCAAAATAGTTAAGTGCTATTTCAAAATGCATTTTAGTCTTATTTCAAAAGAAGCTATCCCAGAATAGCTCTTCCAGAATGGCTTATTTCGAAATAAGGCTACTCTGTAGCCATTCCGGCTGTGTCTACACTGCACGCCAATTCTGAAAGCCTGAATTTCGAAAACTGGAATCAGAAGAAGGGATTTCAAAAGAAGGTGTCTACTCACTCAAAGGGGATCGTAATACGGATCCGCTCTTGCAAAAGGGGTTCCCAGTCTTTCCAAAGGGTGTGCCCACACAACAACACACACCCTTTCAAAAGAACAAACCAGGGAACTCCACACACAGGGTCACATGGCTGACAAGCCCTTCTAGGGCTCACAGCCAGCTGCCCACTTAACAGGCCCCTCCTAAACACACCCACCGTGCGCACGCAGAAGGCTACTGAGCTGCAGACAGCATTGCAGACACCGTGCTCAGAGCAGAGGCTGCAGCTCATGGAGCACCACCAGGAGCCCAACGGTGACACCTCCCCTGACCACAGGACTCAGATGGCCGTGGTCATCCTGGCCATGGTGGAAGCCCTGAAGTGCATGACACCTCCCACTGGGTCATGCTTCGGTGGGGGAGCCAGGGGGACATGGGGGCAGGGAGGCGGGGGGGGCAGGGGGAGTTGGGATCTCGGGGGGCAGGGAGGCAGGCTTGCCCTGGGCTGCACTGGTGATGAGTCACTGGGCCAATACAAGCTGGGAAGGAGCTGGAGGTGATGTAGATGACCAGGGGCTCTCCTCTTCCAAGGCACTCTCCAGGTCCTCCATCCTGGTCCAGCCTGGTGGTCTCAGCTGGTCCTGCATTTTCGGCTTGGGGTTGGTCCCAGGGCTCGCGGTGCCAATTATGGCCCCTTGTTTGGGACTGTCCTTTGGATCCAGGAGTCAGCGTAGTTTTCTGTAGTGTGGATACCTCAGGGCATCTCCTGGTTCTGATCAGCTGGTTGAATCCCTTACCTGACTGTAAGCCTGCCTCAGTTCCTTTACTTTTGAGTGCACTTGATCAGCTGTGCGGAGGGGGTAGCGACACTTCCAGAGGCCCTGGAACAGGTGATCAAAGGCTGTGGCATTCCTGGGCCTGCCATTGCTGTGCTGCAGCACACCCTCATTCCCCCAGAGGCCAAGCAGACCTTTTATCTTGGCCTCTGTCCATGAGGGGCCCCTCCTTTTCTGGCCCTAGATGGCCTCCGGCATCCCCTCTGGCTGGGAAGAAGGGGACTCTTAGGAGTCTCAGAGGTCTTGGTGCTCACCATCCAATGGTGGGCTGTGTTTGGTGCATGGGAACAGCTGCAGGGTGTGCCTGACAGAGCTCACACTCCTGAGGCTGCCAGCACACTCTCAACTTCCTGCACCGGGTTTCTGGGTCCTTGCAGCTTTAAAAGCGGCTGGACCCAGACACCACAGAGCCCCACTGGGGCTAGCAAGAGCATCTCCATGCTTCCTGAAGCCGCGACCATGGCGGACCTGCTCTTCTGAAAGAGTGGGCCAGAAGCATCTACACACGCCCTGTTTCAAAATTCAATTTCAAAAGAGGCTGCTCTTCCTGGAATCAGATGGGGAGAGTGATTTCGAAATGCGCACCCCTTTACACCAAAAATCATTTTGAACGAGGCCGTTATATGTGTAGACGCTCTGCAGCCTCTTTTGAACCTAGATGCCCTTTTGAAATTGATTTGGAAATAGAACGCTTATGTAGAAACACCCTTCCCTGAGTTAGTACACCCAATCTGCATTCAGATTAATGACCCCACTAGGAACAGTAACAGAGAGATAGCTGTGTTAGTCTATATTCTATCAAAATAAAAAGGCAGTCCAGTAGCACTTTAAAGACTAACAAAATAATTTATTAGGTGGTGAAGTTTCGAGGGACAGACCCACTTCTTCAGACCACAGCCATAGTGTCTGTTCTGGTATGGCTATGGTCTGAGGAAGTGGGTCTATCCCACGAAAGCTCACCACCTAATAAATTATTTAGTTACTCTTTAAAGTCCCACTAGGAGCAGCATGTCAAGGAATTGGGTACTTATGGTTCCACCTAGAACTTGGGATAATTATCTGTTATCTTTAAATGTTTACATCAAATAAATGATGGACTACTCTTCTGCCATATTCTCTCAGGTCTGTCAAGACCACCCCTTCTAATTAGACTAATAGAACCACAGACTTAGGACAGAGAAGGTAATCTAGTCCAATGCCCTGCCAAGATGCAGGATTTATTGTGTCTAAACCAGTAAAGATAGATGGCTATTTTGTCTTCTCGTTTGTTCCTAACATTTGGAATTGTTCTCTCTTATCATACACCAACCAAACTATCCCTCAAACCCCATTTCAAAGCACACTTCCAGTACATCAGGGCTGACCTTTGTGGCATCCCTATACCACCCCTAACATTTCATTAGTACCTTAGTGGCTGTATGCATGTGATTGCTAGGTCTGTATCTGTGATGCGCTATAATTTGCTTCTGTCCCCTAGTATGTGTGAGCATCACTAACTGCATTCTTGGCACTCGGTAAATAATAAATAATAATAATTGTATTCCATATAATGGAATAATTTCCTGCTTAATCACAGTAATAAAGGGAGTCCATTATCACACCCGAAATGTTTGCAGAAAGTGAGGCTTTCTCCAGACTAACGAGAGCAGCTGCTGCTGCAGACTCATCATATTGCAGAAGCATTCTGCTGGCCAAAACTTCCTGGTGCAGAGACATCAATCTTTCTCTCTGTTGGCTGCTGAGTTTGCTTTGGGCAAAGCATTCTTTGCAGGCAGTTTTGTGGCTACGATGGACATGCAAATTCAATAGTGCCAAAGTAGCAAACTGCTCTGTGGGGACCAGTGGGTGGGGTGGGGATGATATTCCCTGGTGAAGGAATTTGTAGTTACGTGTGGGGAAAAATACTTATTTTGAGTTCAGAAGTGAAGGAGAGGGCAATTAATGGATCCCCTCCGTTTTCTGGGAAACACCACTCACTCTCCATAACTTTGTTTCTTAACCTTTCTGATCTGCAACATCAACAGGTTATCAAGGTGGAGTGAACTCTCCAGTCTTTGTTTAGAACAGGCAGGTAGGGGCACTTAATTCTTGCAACAAGGCACCTCTTTTTTCTAGAGGTTGGAAGAAGTGTAGTCGTCCAAAATCTTCAACTTGAAAACCTCACAACAATGTATCTAGCTGTGGCATCTTGGGGAAGAAAAATGGATTAGCAGAGGGAGTCGATGACTGGCAAGAAACTGAATTTGATGAAGAGACTCTAAGCATTGGGGTGAGATGCCATTCCTTGCAACAGCCCGACTGTGGCACTCAGCCAGCCTGCACCTGACTTTGCTAGCCAGCTAAAGAATACTCCAGGATAGGGAAATTGTGATGCAGCCCACAGCTGTCCTGCACCACCACCCATCTCTGCAGGTGTTTGTGTTAGAGATGTTTGCAGTGTAGTGACAGGGGCAGAGCAGGCAAGACGCTGAATGCTACTTGGGACTTTTCCAAGATGGTATAAATTAGAGAAGCACCTTCCTTCCAACTATCATCTTCTGGCCAGTGTCTGAGCTATGATACTGGACTGCCTGGATCCAATCTGAAACTGCTTGTGGGAATGACACCAGAGGAGTTACTAGGGATAACTACATAACCATAAACTAAAGGAGTCAGACCATAGTCACCATTTCAAATCCCATCAAAGTAATGAGAGGACAAATAAAACGATGGCTGGACAAGAATGAGCAGGGCAAAACTGAGGAGAGAAAAGCTAAGACTGGAGATTTAGGACCAAATTTGGACTTCCATTACTTTGGTTTTTCACTACTATAAAACCAATCAGAATTTGGCCTGAGGAAAAGACATTTTCACCATAATAGATAGCCAATCAAATTGACTCCCCAGGGCAGTGCCTGAAGAACACTTGCCCTAGAGGTTTGAGATCTATTTAGAGAAAGTGACCACCAGGAAAGGCTTCCTGAGCCTAGTATAGTTACCCAATGTAGACTGTCAACCGGGATATCAAAATAGGTGTTCCTGGTGATAGATTGATTTCATTCACCTCCTATAGCTCTTATAACCAGCATTGCTGATAACCACTGCAGGTCCTTGGGCAAGGTGGGCAGGGGCTCTCTGCCCTGGAAGGGGCAGGGACAATGGCAGAAGGGGCAAGACTTAGGACATTCAGCCTCAGCACCTCTGCTTACTGCAGCGCTGCCCACTCCCCTGACATCCTTCTAGCCTCAGCAATTAAAAGAGGCTCAGAGCCCTCCACTACTTTAACAGTGGTGACAGCTAGAGCTCTGGACCCCTTTGAAAGGCTGGGCCTGGTGGCAACTGCCCCTTTTACCCCACCCCATCAGTGGGCCTGCTTATGAAAGATTTTGTGAAGTTAGAGCTGCAAGGCAGTGTGGTCTAAGTGACCAAGGTCCTGGGACTGGAACATGCTGGAGCACTTTAGAATTCGTACACTTCCAGTGCGCATTGCTGCCCTGTGCAGACAAGTCTTCAAATTCTCTTCCCCACTATTCCCTTGACCTGTAGTGTGGCCACCAATGCTGTTCTGTTCTGTTTTTTCACATACACTTCCCCTTTGTCTGTTTTCTCTTTTTAGCTTTTAAGGTTTGAATTCAGAGACTAGCAACTAAATGTTGTTTGGTGTCCCTGGAGAAATCAGCTGGCAGGTTCTAGAGGACGTTTTCACAGTTCCAAAACCCACCCCCTCCCCTCCAGCTGCTGCTAGTTGGCACCCATGTGAAAAGTCTGAGGGTTAACCTGCTGACCTGTGATTCCAAAGAGCTCTGTTTGTTCCTGGGTCAGATGATTGAGGAGGTTCTTCACCTCTGTGTGCTTGATTTTTTTCTCCATCATGTGAGGACAAGACCATCACATTAAGGTGTTCTGGGAGTGAGCTTCTTAATACTTGTGAGACACTAAAGCCAAGAGCCACAAAGGAGCTTAGGTGCCCAAGTTTTGGCTGCACCGATACCTACAAAACTACTGTCAAGCCCTATAAGTGCCTAAACTCAGGCAACACCCAAGGTTTTCAATGAGGAAGTGACCTAGGAGTCTGAAGTTTTTGACACTGCACGTATTCACTGTTTGCGCCCTCTCACCAGGTTTGAGACACCTGATAATTTCCTAAGACCCAAAACAATCCATGAACCGGTAGAAGATAGACATTTTGCAACTTAAGTGATATGTTGGACCCTACATGTTAGGTATGCTCAGAGGTAGGTTACAGGATTAGATTCCATTGAAAGACCTAGAGGAAGAGGTGATGCTCCCCTTGTAACTTTTCGCCCTATGGTTAGAGCACTTACCTGAAAAGTGGGAGACATTGGCTCAATTTGCCTTCCTCTGTCAGAGAAGGAGAAAGGATTTGAAAGGGGCCTCCCTTTTCTCAGCTAAGCACTCTGCTGCCAGAGCCATGATATTCTATGGTGTGAGAGAGTAGAGGAGGTCTCTCAGTTAACCCCTATGAAGCTGATCTGTTATGCATTAGTAAATAAAGAGTCATGGGAGGAGGAGATAGGACCTCAGGCTACTATAAAATCATTCTCTCCTTCGCTCTCTGGCTTAATGACTGCTATTTAACCACAGCGGACCAGTCATTTTTTATTTTAATTACTTAAAATCATTTTAAGATCATCTTAATATATTATTTGTAATCCAAGCTAGTTTTTTTGTGGTTCCCAACACATGATTTCAAATACTTGGTCTTGGTCTATGCTACGAAAATAAGTCAATTTTAGATACGCAATTCTAGCTATTTTGTGGCTAGAATTGACGTATTGGAAATCGACTTATTTGACTGTCTTCATTGAGGAAGGTCGATGGGAGTGTTTCTCCCATTAACCTCTCTTACTTCTCTTCACAGCGAGGAGTAAAGGGGTCCACTTGCAACCCCGATTGATTGATTTTGTGTGCCTTTACCAGACATGCAAAATTGAACTCCAGGGCTACGTCTACACGTGCACCCAACTTCGAAATAGCTTATTTCGATGTTGCGACATCGAAATAGGCTATTTCGATGAATAACGTCTACACGTCCTCCAGGGCTGGCAACGTCGATGTTCAACTTCGACGTTGCTCAGCCCAACATCGAAATAGGCACAGCGAGGGAACGTCTACACGCCAAAGTAGCACACATCGAAATAAGGGAGCCAGGCACAGCTGCAGACAGGGTCACGGGGCGGACTCAACAGCAAGTCGCTCCCTTAAAGGGCCCCTCCCAGACACACTTTCATTAAACAGTGCAAGATACACAGAGCCAACAACTAGTTGCAGACCCTGTATATGCAGCACGGACCCCCAGCTGCAGCAGCAGCAGCCAGAAGCCCTGGGCTAAGGGCTGCTGCCCACGGTGACCACAGAGCCCTGCAAGGGCTGGAGAGAGAGTATCTCTCAACCCCCCAGCTGATGGCCGCCATGGAGGACCCCGCTATTTCGATGTTGCGGGACGCGGATCGTCTACACGTCCCTACTTCGATGTTGAACGTCGAAGTAGGGCGCTATTCCCATCCCCTCATGGGGTTAGCGACTTCGACGTCTCGCCGCCTAACGTCGATTTCAACTTCGAAATAGCGCCCAACACGTGTAGACGTGACGGGCGCTATTTCGAAGTTACTGCCGCTACTTCGAAGTAGCGTGCACGTGTAGACGCAGCCCAGAAGACCAATCCTGACTGGGTCGATCTTCACAGAAGTGAAGACAAACTTTGAACCACTCAAGAAATACTTATAACAAAGCACCAGTCTCACCTGACTTACTTCACAAAGAATAGTGACTGAGAAGAAGGAATTACAGAGCACCGAGGTGCATTCTGTGATGCCACAGAAAGCCCCATAATACACCTAACAATCTGTAGTTCTGAAGCTTCTGAAGAGGGGAGGAGGGAAGGAAAGTGATCACCAGGAGTTGTTAACTTTGGTTTGGAGGGACAAGGCAGGTTTACCTTGTCTTCCCCTAAGGCAAAAGCACATGCAGAAGCAAGACCGCCAGTTGCTCCCTACAAGATCTGAGGAGAAAGAGGATAGACTGAGCAATCATTTACCCTGTAAAGCTAGAGATGCGCTAGCAGAAGAATGATTCCTGTTGTACAGAAGAGAGCAAAAAGTTGCTCTAAGGTTCCCCAGGAGAGTTACAAAAGATGGATGGTGACCCACACATGTTTTTGTTTTGTTTTACCTGCAGATAGGTCTAGCTTCACCTGAAACATGGCACAAATGGTTGCAAAACTTGATTTAGACTTGCCCTTACCACGCTCCAGTTCATTGAAAGATTCAGTGTTAGATTGGTAATACATTCCACTGGTTTGTCAGAAAAACACTGACCTTGCATAAGCTCCCCAAAATCTCCTTCTTCATACCAGAGCAATTCTGCACTGTCTTGAGTGCAATGTGACACAAATGCAGGCACTTAGCATGTCGCAGGGTTGGACCTGAAAAAAAAAATTCAGCATCCCCAGATGACCCTGTTGAAGAAGTTCTTGTTTGTTCTGATTACTGGTTTATAGAGATGTTGTCTATTTAGACAAATAATTATTGTGAACTGTGGTGCTGTTGTTTTCAGGCATTGAGAATATCATCCAAAGTATCTTTCATCCATTGTCTCTGAAATCTTATTTTTCTTACATGTAGCTTCTGACTACATGTTATACCCATATGAGCAAATAAAACATTAAAGAAGCCAAAACATTAGAAGGCACTTATTACCTTCTATTCTAGTGAATATTTCCATTTCTTTGTTCCACTCTAGTTTTATATCCATCTTACAGCACATTACAGACTACAGTTCTCGTATCCCTCAGTAGTAATTAGTCAGCCATGAGTGAGAGGAATCCATCAGAAAGTATGTACACACAATATAATTTTTCATTTTTATTACCATAATAAAAGGAGAAAGAGAGAGTAAAAGAAAATGCAAACAAACCAAAAATAAACAAACCAAAAACTATGAAAGTCATTAAAAGGAGAAATAAAACAAAAATAACGGTGACAGGTCAGGAATCAGATAGGACCTTCATATCATCCAGGAAATAAGAAAACCATGCAAATGCCAATAACCTACCAGCAATATACATAAAGCAAAAGGCTGTTCATCTTCCCGTGATGGGAAGACTCATGGTAATTAGAAAAGACAGCCACTTATCATGAAAATTGTGCAAAGGATTATTCGACCAATATGTTGCTCATTCTAGAGGAGACTGTTATCAAAACAAAACAAAGCTACCTAATGCTAGTTATAGGAAGCAGAATCTATTTTTTTCTCTAAATTTAGAATAATAGCACTTAGGAACTGCAGAAAAATGCCTTTTCTGTGAGTTCCTTCCCAGAATATCTACTGAGACACTTATGTGATCTCTATCACTTTAATATGTGAGTGACAGAATATTATTACACTTTTCATCACAACATCACTGGGAGATAGGAAGGAATTATTTTTTCCCATTTGACAGGAAGGCAACAGAAAGGCAAAGTGGTGTGCCCAAGGTTAAACAGGAAGTCTGTGGCAGAAGAGGAATTGAACCCAAATCTTTTGAGCCCTGAACTAGTTACTGAGCAAACAAAGACATTTTTCCTCTAATGATGGCCTACATTTTTCCATTGTTATAAATTTATTGCAGGCCTCTATTTTCCTGGAGACATCCTGCCATTTTCAGACAGTAAGGGCTTTTCCGGAGTTAAAACACTGCAGCTTCACCATTGTCGCACTTCAATAGAGATATTACTTACACCAGTGGGGGAGTGTCCATCCACAGATAAGTGTAGAAGTGTATTTATATTAGCCTCATTTCCTAGTTAAGACCAGATCTAAGACTCCAACATGCATAATGGTTAGGAATTTGGTATGCTGTAACTGCTTTCTGTCATGATAATCAAAAGGTAATCCATCTCCCCAAGAGGTGACAGCTAAGTCTATAGGAGATTTCTTCAGTTAACCTAGTGCTGTCTATACTGGTGATTAGGTTAGGTAAATGGCTACACTTAGGGGTGTAGCAGCAACGAAGGGTCCTGTGGCACCTTATAGACTAACAGAAAAGTTTAGAGCATGAGCTTTCGTGAGTTAACTCACTTCTTCAGATGCTTCAGGACCAGCATCTGAAGAAGTGAGTTAACTCACGAAAGCTCATGCTCTAAACTTTTCTGTTAGTCTATAAGGTGCCACAGGACCCTTCGTTGCTGCTACAGATCCAGACTAACACGGCTACCCCTCTGATACTTAAGGGTGTGTGGTTTTCATTCTCCCAATGCCAGGTCCTCACCCAGGGGGATAAGTTCAAATGAAGATATGGAACTCCGGCTACACAAATTGTGCCATCCCCACAGTGGGAGATCGACAGGAGCAATGCCCCATCAACTTCCTTTACTCCTCATGACTGATGGGAGTACCAGAATCAACAGGAGAACACTCAGCATTTGATTTAGCACTTCCCTACTAGACAGGCTAACTCAAACCTGGAAGATTGAAGTCTGGAGTGTCCATCCACAGATGAGTATAGAAGCGTATTTATGTTAGCCTAATGTCCTAGTTAAGATCAGATCTAAGACTCTGGGGTGCATAATCGTTAGGCATTTGGTATGCAGTGTTTGCTTTCTATCATGATAATTAATAGTCTTCTTGTTTCCCCCATCTCGGTGTTGTTGTCACCTGTTATCCCTTTTCTTATGTTTAGATTGTAAACTCTCCACAGCTGTGGTATGTTTTTTTATTCTGTTTATACAGATCTCGGTATAATGGGGACCCTGTTCAGGAATGTGGCCTATAGGTGTTATGGTAACATAATTAATAATAATTAGAGCTAGTCAGAATTTTTTTTTCCCAATGGAAAATTGCAATGCATGAAAAAAAAAAAAGCTTTTTGCAAGAAAGAGCAGCTTTCAATGAATTTCTGAACTTGCAAATCATGTTGGGGAATATTATCAAAATTGACAGTGTTTCCCCTTTGGATAAACCTGAAGGGAAAAGTTGGGTTTTTCACCTTGAAATGACTTTGTTTTAAAATATTTTAAGTTAATTTACAATAATTAGTTTCAGTAAGGGCAAAACTTAAATGAGACAAACGTATAATTGAGAAAAATATTAAGACATTAGGAAAAACTTCCCAGCTGTCACAATGGTTAAACATTGGAATAAATTGCCTCCATCACTGGAAATGTTTAAGAATAGGTCTGATAGACATCTGTCAGTGATGGTCTAGATGGTGCTTGTTCCTGCTATGAGGGCAGGGAACTGGACTTGACCTCTGGAGATCCCTTCCAGTTCTAGCGTTCTATGATTCTATCTCAGTGACTAGGTTCTAAGGCCAGAAGGGGCTATGGTGATCCTCTAGTCTGACATCCTGCATAATGCAGGCCATAGAACTTGCTCAAAATAATTCTTACAACTGAGATTTTACCAACATATTCACTCCCAATTTAAATAACTCAGTGAAAGAAAATTCACCACAGTTACAAGTAACAGTGGTACAGCCAATGCCATTTCTCAGACAACCATTCCTCAATTTGGTTTCCTGTCTCACTGAATTTATGTTAGGTGACTGGGGCAGTTTTTGGTTCACAAAAACTTTAAGATTTTGACTATTTTTTCTTAGTTTGGGATGGGAATGTTTTCCAAAAATCTCAAATTTCCACAGGATGGGGAAATTGTTTCCTTCCTAGACATTATTCTTATTATTATTATTATAAACATATCCTCAAGCTAAATACATGTCTAAATTATTCCCCGGAGAGAATGGCAGAACGCTGTTGATAGAAGTACTGTATTCTGTCAATTTACTGTCGACAGAACACCTTGGGAATGTGGACACTCGGCAAGTTTTGTCAACAAAATGCCAGTTTTGTTGTGTAGACATAGCCAAAGTGTTTAGATTTGGGTTGGATTATTTGATTTGGCTTTTTCCACACAGAGAATTCAGCATAATGAACACAAATCGTGAAAGGTTTCAGTGTTGCCATATCCTCATTTTTCATAAGTAAACATCATCAAAAATTCACCCAGTGCTACTCGATAGTACTGAATTTCACAACTCTGTCTTTACAGAGACAAAAATTAGCATAGCTACAACAGACAGTTTACATGTGGTTACATGGTATGAAAAATGCTGTTACATCTAGAATGGCATCGTGTATAATAACCAGTTATAAAACTAGAAGACTATGCATCGCATTAATATGTTATAAAAGTTAGGGCCAGGGACAGTGAACCCTATTGATGATGGTAGTCCCACTGGGTAAGGCCAACTGATTTTTAGGAGTTTGAAAGCTAAGCTCATATTCTGTAGGAAATTCAAGTCACAACACCTCAGTAAGGGATGAACGTATATTGTCCTTCCAGGATATCTCTGAGCCTAAGTGAGTTATGAACACCACTCCCAATGACTTTCAATGGAACTTTGATACCTAATATGCTTAGGAGTCTCTCCAGATCCCTCCTATCTCTACAGCTATGTATAACTGATGCACAAAAAGATAGAAGGATTTCCCATTTATTTTTCTCTTCATCACAGTAGCAGAAATGGAAAGGCCAAGAAAACTTACGATTACATATCTCATTCTCCCTCTCCAAAACCCAGATGTTGCATGCTTGCTTTCTACAGCACATTCTCACGGTAGTTTCATCTACCCTGTTCTTGAAGAGCTCTGCGCAAAGGCACCCATCTTCCTGGGTAATCTTTTTCATTGCCTTGTTGGTTTGCCTTTTAAGAGAACACTTACAAGTGTGTGAAGAGGTGGATAGAACAGAAGAGTTCAAGTCATGCATATTTAAAAGTGCAGCTGTATGAGGCTCCAGCTTAGAAGATAACACTGTATGTTTATTTATCTTTTTAAAGCATTGTTGTAGTTCAGAAAGCTCTCCTTGACACCTTATCTATCATGGCGGGCCCATTGAATATTCTAACACTGTGCTTCTTTTAATCTACAGATGTAAACAAAAGCTTATTTTTTCCTAAGTACCATCACAAGCTGACAAAAATAGAGGCTGAACATGGATTTGACTGCTAAACAAACTACCCAAAGATACTTCAAAATAACCCCATCCACAAAATATCAATTATATGACATATTCTTTGTTCTTTTTCGTTTGCAGTGAACATACCATAGGATCTGCAACCTGAAATTTTACTTCATGATTGTAATTTTCTGGTTTGCATGGAAGACCATAAAGGGAGGAGAGATACATCACTGATCCTGGGCATTCTCACACTGATTACTATCAAAACATAAAAGCAGTCAAGTATCACTTTAAAGACTAACAAAATAATTTATTAGGTGATGAGCTTTCGTGGGACAGACCCACTTCTTCAGACCATAGCCAGACCAGACCAGACTCAATATTTAAGGCACAGGGAACCAAAAACAGTAATCAAGGTGGACAAATCAGAAAAAAATAATCTTTTTTTTTTCTGATTTGTCCACCTTGATTACTGTTTTTGGTTCCCTGTGCCTTAAATATTGAGTCTGGTCTGGTCTGGCTATGGTCTGAAGAAGTGGGTCTGTCCCACGAAAGCTCACCTAATAAATTATTTTGTTAGTCTTTAAAGTGATACTTGACTGCTTTTTTTGTTTTGATAGTATATAGACTAGCACGGCTCCCTCTCTGTTATTGATTACTCTGTTTAGTTTGGTCAGTTCAACACATCAGCAATAGAAATGTCTAGAAGGAGTTCAATGAAAGTTCCCAGGTGAGGAGAAATTAAATACCCCTAGACTATTTATGCATAAGTCTATAAACCCTTACTCCCATTTTACAACCACCCTAGGCAATGTATTCCAGTACTTTACCACTCTGACAGTTAAGAAATTTTTCCTAATGTCCATCCTAAATCCTCTTTGCTTCAATTTAAGCCCGTTGCTTAGCAGAGGGCTAAAATTATCATTTTTTTTATTGTAAATGCCAATGTGACTAAATAACACATTAAAATAATGCAAAGGAGACAATATTCACAGCTGGTGTCTGATGGTCAAAATAGAAAACTATTAAAGTAGGGAGGGAAAGGACTTCAGCAGGTCATCAACTCCAGCCTCTTGCTCTGAGGCAGGGCCAAATAAACCTGGACCATCTCTTACAGGTATTTAGCCAACCTCCAGTGATGTAGATTCCACAGTCCAGCGCTGAACTATCCTTACAGCTAGAAAGACTTACAAAAAATCTAACTTAATTGGCCTTTGTGGCTTAATTGGCCCATTACTTCTTGGGATACCTTTAACGGACATGAGAACAGTTTGTCACTTGCCTCTTTATAATGGTTCTTAACATAGCTGAAGACCATTATCATGTTCTGTCTCTGTCTTTTTTTCTCAAATCTAAACATGCCCCATTTTGCAACCTTTGCCATGGACCAGGGTTTATAAACCTCTATCATTTGTTGCTGTCATCTATACTGATTATTAATACGGAGAAAAAAGTGCATGCAAGATCTTTTATTGAACCTTCTTTTGTTGGTGGGAGAAACAAGCTTTTGAGCTTACACAAAGCTCTTCTTCAGGTTTGGTGAACTGCTCTATGTGGCTCCAATGCTTGTCTTTCTCCCCAACAGAAGTTAGTCTACTAAAAGATATTGCTCTACCCACCTTGTCTCTCTAATATCCTGGATCCAGCACAGCTACAGTAACACTGCATACATTATCAGCTTATGTCTGGAATAGAGAATGTATTTGGCCTTTGATGTATCAGTGTGGATAGGGTACGGAAGTGGGAGTTTTTAACTGGTCAGATTTTCAGGTCTGCTCAGTATGTTTGGTGCTGAGCACTTTTGCTTAGAGCTAATTAGGATTTTTGACACAATTTTTTGTTTTGTTTTGTTTGTTGGTTTGTTTGGTCACAAAATGGTGATTTGTTGAACCCAAAACTCTATGCAGGGATTTGTCAAGGTTTGTTATGACACTCTATTCCAGAAAAATTTCTCAGGTCCAGAATAGAACTGGGCAGAAGAGCAGGGAGAAAATGTGTGAGAACACAAAATTGCCAATAACCCAAAAATTCAGGTATAAGGGACTGGTGACAGAGGGAGTTTTATCTGGCAGAGACATGTCTACATGGCTTGTTTACTGCTGGCAGCAGCCTCCGAAAGCAGTGAGATCTCCCATAGCTATGCTAATTAGCCACGTGATTATGCTAATGAGCAGCTATTTGCAATTGTGAGCCTGCTTATTAGCATGGAGCTGCTGGGAGTACAGCTCCATGTAGATGTGACCAGCAGCTCCATGTAGTAGTAGGCATCCTTCAGTCTGCATAGACTATGGATCGTGCCCTTTATAGTTTCAATTGAGGACTTCATTTACAGCGTCTACTGTGACTATGAAGACCCACATGAGAACGACAGTCCTTGCTGCATCTCTTGCAGATGTGGTGGGTGTCTGGCAAGTCCTTAGTCTGCTTTCTGTGAGCTCGTTTCTCCTCTGCTAGCTGTCTGATCCTCATCTCACTCTTCTGAAGGCCCTTGTGTAACCTCTGCCTCCATCTGCTGCGGTTGCCTGCTAGTTCTTTCCAGTTGTCCAGCTTGATGTCTACCTCTCTGAGGTCTCTCTTGCAGACATCTTTGTAGCGCAACTGGGGGTGTCTGGGAGGTCTTTTGCCAGAGGCTAGCTCACCATACAGGTTGCCGTTTGGAATCCTTCCATCATTCAGCCTGTGGACGTGGCCAAGTCAGCGGAGTCAACGCTGCCTGAGGAGGGTGTGCATGCTTGGGATTCCAGCTTGCTCAAGGACGGTGGTGTTGGTCACTCTGTCCTTCCATGATATTCCAAGGATGCGCCTGAGGCAGCGCAAGTGGAAGACATTCAACCTCTTTTCCTGGTGGCTATACAAGGTCCAAGTCTCGCTGCCATAAAGGAGGGTACTGAGGATGCAGGCTCTGTAGACTTGCATTTTGGTGTGAGTGTACAGCTTGTTGTTATTCCACACTCTCTTGCTGAGTCTGGACAGAGTTGTGGCCGCTTTTCCAATCCTCCTATTTAGCTCAGTGTCCAATGACAGGGTGTCAGTGATGGTGGACCCGAGGTAAACGAACTTGTGGACGACCTCTAACATATAGTTGTCAATGCTGATTGATGGGGATTCAGCAACATCCTGACCGAGTACGTTTGTCTTCTTTAGGCTGATGGTAAGCCCAAAGTCCTTGCACGCTTTGGAGAACTGATCCAGCAGTTTTTGAAGCTGGTCTTCTGCGTGAGACACTACAGCAGCATTGTCTGCGAACAGCATGACAGCAGCTCCATGTAGATGTGACCTTAAAGTTCTCATTCTGAGTACTTAAAATAAGCCTCTATGATGCTCTTTGGTATTCACCAATCATCCTGAATCCTACAGATATTTTAGGTGCCTGTACATGGAAAAGTCCATGTAAGTGTATGTTAATGTTGTCTTCCTGTAATAAATCCTAATGCCTAATATTCAAAATATTTTCAGTGTGACCTGGCACATCTGTCAGAATCCTTTTGCTTACACTCTGCTTTGCCTGTATGTATTCTAATCAGGGTTTTACATTCTGAAATGAAAAGCTTCTTGAGGAGCGTGGCATGCAATTCCCATTACTAATCCAGTCCCTCAGCCTCAAAAAAACATATTTCTTGCATGACTGGGGGGAAAAAATCACCTTACCTGGGGATTTAGAGCAGCCACCCACTAGATCATCTGTCTTCCTCCAGGCTTCAAACGAGCAGGATTTTAATATCCACTAATGAGCTAAGATTACGCAAACGCATACTTCTGTCCTGGGTTAAGAGAAGCGTTCACTCATGGAAGAAAAGCAAGACAAGCCCTTAAGTGATTTTCAGGCTCAACAGATGAAATTACGTATTTAGGGTATTTCTCAGGCTTGTACATCAGGACTTTAATGGACAGCAAACCCTCTACCCATGCACACACACACACACTTCCTGCTTGCGTGGTCTCCTTCAATAGCCAGTGCCAGCATGGTTGTGAAGCAAGGCATATGCACCTACAATGCCCCACCACCCAGGTGAGCAAAAAGGGGACAGGAATTGGGTATAACTTTTTGACTCTTATCCCTTCAAAGGCAAAGAGACCAGAAAGGGACCACATGGTCCCCTACAGGACATTTCAAGAACCCCTCATGATTCGTGCATGGCGCCTGCTCCTCCCTCAAAGTTAGGGCAAGAGTTCAGTCAAACTCTTAAGAATGTTACAAGGTGATGTGTGAGTTATGTGATGATTACCCTAAGAAAGCCCTGATCCAAGCAGTGTTTTAACTGCTCTTAATGGTTCCTCACTTCTCTTGACTTGTGGTATTTTTTTATGGAGTGGGAACGTATTGAGGAAGATGGGGGAAAGAGTGGTTCAGGGGACCTCTTCTGTGCAGTTTTGTTATTCTTACCCTTATTCTAACTTCTTCGTGTGTGCTGAATATTCTACTGTTGTATTGGACTGCAAGCTGTTTGGGTTATAGACCATCTACCACTGGCGAACTCCACCACCATCTCCAGTGGGCCTTTCTTCCTGTGGCATCTTTACAGCACCATCAAAAAATCAATAATTATACTAATGTTTGCAATATTTCCTCTCTGTATTTTTTTACTGCCAAAAGCTAATTACTTTTTTATTGGTAACCAGGAGTGATCAAACTTTTCAAGAAAATTTTCAAAAGCTTTAAAAAAACTAAATTCCTTGGAATTTGGCAATTTTCTATGAAAAATTGAAAATGTAAAGCCAAAACTGTTGTGGTTTCATTTAAAAATATTCAGGCTTCCAGGTTTGAGAAATGGTCAGAGAGTTTTTTGCACAGATTGAACTTTTTTTTCATCAATTCATTATCCATGAACTGTACCTGTCTTTATCAAGAAACTCCAAGAGGAACAACTTTTCTGCTTTCTAAAATTATCTTTTATGGACATGTACTCTATTGTACTAGGGTTAATCCACGCTCTACAGGCAGGAGCTTCAACTGGATGGCAGACATCACAGTGGTGGTGGTTTTATTTTTATTTTTTCCCCTATAATAAGATAGTGGTCTGATTTAGTAGTTTAAATATCCAAACCTTTCTGCACTGGTCCTGTTGTATCAGATTTTCCTTCTGACACATTAACTTTAAACTAAAAATATTTAGACTTCCACTGCCCCCGTTGGGTTAATCTAATTTCATCAATCCCTCAAGGTATTGCTTTCACACAGAAATTGACATGCCCACTGCCTGTCCATTAGTGTATTTGCTGACTCCACCTTCTTGATGGAAATAAATGAAGAAATAAAATCACTAAATAATTTATTGTGTTGGAATTGTAAGAAAACAAGTTAGAAATTCCAGGGCTTGAATCGTTTTCTCTAGTCATTTAAACCAGTGGAAATTATCCTAATTTGGTAACATTTATTCCCATTTTGCATTGGTGTCTGTGTCTTCTCACACAGCCAGAAAATGGAAATAAACTCACATTGTACAAGGATAGTCCTCTCTACCTATCATTCTTCCCAATCCCCCATCTATTCATGGTCCCAAGACATTTCTTTTCGAGGATAGGTATGGCAACTCCCCGTAACAGAGGGAAAAATCAGAGAAGGACCTTTATTGTTCCTGTAAATGAGACCTACTCGGTCCAAGCCACAACCAGTGCATGGATGTCCCCTACTGTTCATTTTCTATTTCTTTGGCCAGAGCAGTTTGCAATGTTGGAACTAAGAGACTCCGCCCCTTCCAACCCTCCCCCATATTCCTCAGTACAATATTTCACTATGACTGTTTTATTTTTTTTTCAGATTCACTTTTTGCTGTTTTCGCCACATAACTCTAGCTATGCCCTCTGGGGGTTGTCATTTTTTCTATCCCCTTGGTGCTTCCTCTTTCATGCACTTTAGTGTGACTGTCATGCCCTCATTTCGCCAAGCTATATCCATTTACATTCACCCTCCATTATATCTGGCCTGCCAGAGCCTGATTTTCACAGCACCCATTGCCTTCAAAGGTGTTTAAATGTGGCTGTCAGGGTCTAACCTTAGGCAGCTGATTTTAAAATTCTGTTCTTCATTTCTTTTCTGGACAGCATTTTCCTGGACAGAAACCCAGGTCAAAAGCCAACATCTCAATATCTCCCCATGGATGTATGTTTGTAATATGGGCCTAGCTGTGGGTGTGACTTTTTTATCTCAGTCTGCCTGTCTCAACCAAACCTCAGACACAAACCCACTCCGACACCAGGGTGCTCCAAATCCAAGCCACACCAAAGCTAATACGTACATGTTGGTGTAATAGTCTGCAACACTGTGGATTTTGCCCCACATTTAGTTCTGGTACAATATGTAAGGGGCTTATTAGTTTGCCACTGCCTCCAAAGTGACTAATCTGGTCCTTTAATTTGTGCAGTAGAAAATTGTGCTTTTAAAATTGCAATGAAAGAGGGAGGTGCGCAGGACTCGGCTCGCAAACCATCTTTTTTCTTTTAATTTCATTACTGACATGGCGGGCCAGATGTTCCAGGCTAAGAGTTGCCAAGCCCAAAGGCTGAGCCCTGGCACAAGTTAAGCACTCCTGAACACCCTTCACTTTTGGGGGCTTCCAAATCCAGATTTGAATGCCATCACTTGGGCCCAGTCTCCTTGCTCTAGAACAGGGATTCCCAACTTATGGATCAGGACCCAAACATGGGTCGCTATTAGATTTGTTAAGGGTTGCCAGCAGCTTGGAGCTGCATGTGGTTCTTAAAGAGCCATTTGCAGCTCCTTAATGCTGCCACATCCAGCAGCTATCTCTATCAGTAGAGAAGCTGTTACGCATTACAAAGACAGCTTCTCCATCTTTGATGTGCACAGCCATCCCAGGCAAGCCTGTTGCAGTAAGTAATTTTTGCCTCTCCTCCTCCTTCCCCTCCTTTTATCCCCTTCTGTCCTACATAGCTGATTTGTCAGTTTTCTTTTTTTTTTGTTTGTATCTCCCCTCAGTCTCCGACTGTGACCCTCCCACTCCACTGTCTGAGTGTGACTCCCACCCTGCCACCTGTGTGACTACCCCCAGCCCCTGAGTGTAACCCTCCAAGTTCCCCCAGCCGAAGTGTGACTACCCCAGGCTCTGAGTGTGACCTGCTCAGCCTGAGTGTGACCTGCATAGCCTCTGAGTGTGACTCCCCCAGCTCCCCAAACCCCCACTCTGAGTGTGACAACTCCAGCCTGAGTGCAATGCCCCCCCAGCCCTCCCAGCCTGACTGCGACTCCCCCGGGCTCTGAGTCTGACTCCCGCAGATCCCAAGTGTCTTCCCTCCAGCCTCCCAACACCCCCAGCCCCTGAGTGTGACTCCTCCCAGACCATGAGTGTGGGGTTTAAGCTTGAGGAGCAGGGTGGGGAGTGGGTTGGGGATGAGGGTCTTTTCCTCACCACAGCTCAGATCAACTACAAGAAAAATAACTGACTATAATGTTATTTTATTAGTAATAATGTATTTTCCCTTTTCTATGAAATTACTGTGAATATAAAAACATGAGGGGGCTCAATTTTATATTCTTGCCTCAGGCACAAAATTAGCTGGCTATGGCACTGCTTCCCCCCTCCCCTGTCTTTTTTTGTATTGCCTTGGGTCACCAAGTCTTCCTTAATTGTCAGAATGGGTCTCTGTCTGGAAAAGGTTGGGAACTGCTGATCTAGAACATCAAACAACTCCTTTCAACATGGGCTCTGCTGGGCTCAGACACTCTTGGAAAATGACCCTCAACAGAGCTAGATTAACAGTGTTTTCATTTTGAGACCTAGCAGGAAAAATAGGATTATTGTGTCCATTTCACAAATGGAGCACTGAGGCCTGGACTTAGCAAATGACATTCCTAAATCCACTTAGAAAGTTTATGGTATCCTTGGGCCATTCTTTGTATTTGTGTTACATCTATGAGTTTCCTCGATGACACAAGTTTATAAAACTTGTTCCAGCTGTTTGGGTGTCAGACATTGGATTGCCAATCTCATTATAAATGACCTTTTTTCTATTCTTTGTCCAGCAGGACCTGGTTTTTAGAGAGGCTGAAAACCCTGTGTGGAATGGCCCTTTTGCATTCCTGCATTTAGTCTCAGAAGACATCCAGAAGTATATAAAAATGTAGATGATTTTACAAATTGTTTTGAACTATAAAATGTACACGTTAGCTATAAGTGACAATTGTTGGGCACGAGTTTGACTGGGAAGGGCATTCTTATTATAGCAAAACTAATTGGTTCATCACAGGGGATATTGTGTCAATTACAATAAGAAGCGTCTGGTTTGTGATGAGTGCAGTACAGAGTCCAATGAACATTATATTACTACACAATTATAAATATTTCCACTGTGTAGTACTTTCTAGCAAAAGACAAACATAGATGTATTTTGCCTCAGAAGATGAATGATGAATTCACAGATATTCTCATAAAATAATGTTTTATTGCTTTTTCAGCTGTTAAAAAAGTGGGCTTTATTTTCAGATCAGTATTCAGGAATCTGCAGGTTAAGTGACTGGCCTAAGTTCACTCAGGATATCCGTGTCAAATCCCCACACAGAACACACATTGCATTATCCTTAGCTCTCTCCTTTAGCTACAAAACTACCCTTTCCTTCACTGTGTACCATAATGTCCATGGGGAGCTTTATGTTCAAACTAGGAAGAGTTTAAGCTTGCAAGCCTTAGAAAGGGTAGAGAATTGCTGATTTCCCCCTCTCATTCAAGGAATGGATTTTCCAGTTGTCCTCTTTAGAAAATCAGACACTTTAGCATGTCAATTAGCTAGTTTACTTAACCGAGAAGCAAATATTCCTGTGATCACTCAGGCTAACAGAGAGATCAAGCAAAAACTAATCCGCAGTCTAATGACTGCAGATGGCAATACTATTCTACATCTCATCTGTTCTTCGATGGAAATGCTCTTGTTAATGCCGTTATACGTCCATTTTAAACTTGAGGGATTTGGGTTGGTTTTTTTTTTTTAAGTTTCCCCACTCTTCCCACTGGGTTAATAATTAAAAACTCTCCAAAACAGACTGCAGTTAATCTGAATTTCTTTTCTGCAGTCTGAGGTTTATAAATATACATTGCGACAATGGTGGCTTTTAGCAAAGTCCCCATGCTTTATACATTGCCAGAATAGCGGTGCTGCAATTCTTCTAAGCTGGGGAAATAAGGACATAAGTGTATCTTGCTCTTCTCTTGAGCACCAGTTAGATACCACATAAGCTGGAGATTTGCAATCAGTAGCACAGAAGCTGCAGATGCCGAATGAGCTCAGTCCCTTGGTTTTCCACTGCAGGGTCAATTACAGTAGTAATTGCATGGAAACCTTTGCCAAAATCCTTCTTCTGCCTTTGGAACAAATGCACCTGCTGGTGTCCACTACTGACCACTAGTTTTTATCTCAAGAAAATCAAGTGCAATAGGTGCAGATATAAGCCACACACCTAGGTGTGGTTCACTGTGCCAGAGTGCCTTTTTGAGCCACCGGCCATGTACCCCTGCTACGTGGCTGGACTTTTATATTGGGTCTGGAAACCATTTACATGCCCAGTGTGGCTATTGGCCCCAAGTATTGTGCTAAAGGTACCATGTGAGGTGTCAAATGAAAGATGTTGATGCCTTGAATCTGTGTATGCTACTTTTGTGTCTGTATGATGTATGTATGTAAAGTTATAGACTTCTAGCTCTGTAGCTGTATGACGAATGTTTCGGAGATGAAGTTCACAAAGGGAGGTGGGGCTCCATGCAGACGGGACAATAGACTGAACAAAGGCCCAGGCAGCCAACACCCCTTTTGTAATGATGGGGTTTTCCTACTGAGACTGCAACGAATGGAAACTCAGCATAGTTTGATCAGGTTGTAAGCCAAGACCTCTGGCAGGTATTTTCTTTGTTCTTCAGTCCTCATGAGTTAAGCCTGTCTGGACTGGGGGCCCATCCCTCAGACAGATGATGTGGATTTAGCAGTGTACATCTCAGATCTTTTGTTTTGTGGTCTCCAAGGTTCCATATCCCAGCATGTGGACCCTAGAGGGCCAGGATCTACAATACTCTAATGACTGAATCTATGTAACCTGAAATGAACTTTCAGAGACTTTCAAGAATCAGCAGACATCACTGGCCTGCATCAGTGGTTATGCCTGATTCATGTAAAGTATTGCTTTAACAATTCTTCTTTCCAACCGTGTTTTTTCTTTTCTATTAATAAACCCTTAGATATTAGATCTAAGGATCTGGCTTTGGCATGGTTGTTTGGGTAAGATCCGATATATACTGACTGGGGTCTGGCTGGGCCCTTTGGGACCTGGAAGAACCTGTGTGGTGTCTGGTAAAATTGAGCAAAGAGCCTCTTACCTTAAGTTGGGGGTTGTTGGTCTGGGCTGGTAGAGCATCTGAGAAGTCTGTGGGTTTGCTCATGCAGCTTCTGGCTGGCCAGTGGGGCTGGCGAAGGTGATTTTGTGGCTGCTTGGATTTGCCTTGGCTAGAAGGAAGTCCCAGCCTCTGGCTGTAAGTGGCCCGGATTTTAAGCAAAGTTACCGTGGGTTGATTTTTCTAGCTGTGCCCAAAACCCCGTCCTATCACAATCCCCTGTAATCCTGACACTGATTAGCTCGAATTAAAACACCTGAGTGCACAGAGACATTGGATTAGAAGCTGCTGAGCTATTGTATCTCCAGCTGCTCTACCCACACAGCATGATTAGCAGGAGCCGCCACAGCAGAGGAACTTCAACACCTGCCCCCGCCAACAGGCCAACAAGGTTGACCCTAAAGCAGGGGTCAGTAACCTTTCCGAGGCAGAGTGCCAAAACATAACCTTTTGACCTCTATGTATGGTCCGAGGGCCGGTGGTACTTTTTGAAGTCACTAATTGTCCTACTTCCAACAGTTTCATTAATAAATTAAGTTGCAGAGCTTTACGATCTCAGTGGTGATTGGTAGCATTAGCTGATCTTTTCTTAATCCACAGGCAGCATGGCTTTGAGCAACTGCCTACATGCATGGGGGAGGAGGGGCGGGGCGGGCTTCTGCCCTATGTGCCCATGAAAATCAGCTTGCATGCGACTCTTGGCACCTGTGACAGGGGTTTCTGACCCACGCCCTAAAGCTTCACTTAACTCATTCTAGCCAGTTTGGTGTGTGAACGGGAGACAGGTAAAGGGCAAAAACAGAGAGGTACCTCATGCTAACAAGCGCAGTGAAGACAAACCCTGGGGCTTCACACAACCCCTATAAAGCTGGTAACAGTCACAGGGGAAACTGAGTACTAGGCCAGCAGCTGCAGCTAATGACCATTTGAGGCCAGGACTTAAGGCAAGTAACTGTCTCGAGTGGAGTGAGCTGAGGGAGAAAGGAGGCTTTAAGTCACATTCTACCTGTCCTGGCCAGCTTAGCAGAGTAGACTCTTCCCTGTACAAAGTGAAAAGGCAGGAGGGCTGCAGAAGTAACCAGAGAGAGGCACCTCTGTGTAAAAAGATCCCAGTATCTCTAGGCAGCTGCATGGACTGGGAGAATTCAGTGCTCTTCCTTGTATTGACCTGACAAGGATGATATATTCTGTCTCATGAAGGGCCATGCACAGGACTCAGTGGCTGCCTTTGGAGGGGCACTTTCTGTCCTCCTCCCACCCTGCAGCAGAAGGACCTGACTCTCCCCAGCACAGCCTGGAGGAGTTCTTAGCCCTCACTGACTGGGCAGGGTCAGTACCCTGGCTTGTCCCCCTCCTCTTTGTGCACGTCCCTGGCCTCCTGCAATCACTTCAACGTACTTTACAGAAGGAAAGAAAGAATTCAGCAAGCAGCCTTGAAGTCTGGTCTGTCAGAAGCCATTCCAATTCTTCCTTCATCTCAACAGCTCTTGACTCCCTAATTGCCAGTCCTTCCCTTGCCAGCTTTAATGCTGCGGCAGCATGTGTGCCTTTAATTTCCCCAGCATTTTAGAGAAACCACAGCTTTTTGTTTGTTTCGTTTGTTGAGCTTTTTTTAATGGACTAAGAACAGTTGGCAGCACGGCAGGTGCATTTTGTCCAACGTTCGACTACAAGAGGCAGCCACTAAATGGGCTATTAGGGACGCACAAGCCTCCAGAGATTCAGAAGTTTATTTCAGTCAGAGGTCTAGAAGGGCTCAGGTGTATATATTATAAAGACCTCTTATTTGTGAGCTCATACTCTGACAAGTCCCATTTGAAGATAGCGGTCCAAGTTCTTCCACAGTGGTGATACTCGAGTCTGAGAAGCTGAAGAGCCAAATTAATGATTAACTGTTACCCCAAAGGGACACAATATTATGAATTCATTGTTTTAATCACTACAGCCACTCTAGCCCTTTGGTCATGGTGTGGTGTGGTGGGGAAATACCTTGATTATCTGCCAAGCTTGACAGTCCAGAGGACAGAGAAAGTTGGCCCATGGGATTGCAGAATACCTTTGGTGGACTCCCAGAGAACAAGTCTCAGAACCATCTGTGATGTAGCAGGGGATGCTGTGTAAGTGTGTGGGGCTCACAGAGGGTGTGGGGCTCCTGTTGAGGGTAACCTAAGTGACCAGGTGACACCTCTGTACTGCAGACAAGGAGGAGGCGAAGCCTGAGGGGTTAGAATTGGAACTGGGAGCTGGAAAGCAGTTAGACTGGGCTGGGAGAGAGAGAGAGACAAAGGAGGGGGCAAGGCCCCAATTCTGGGGGCCCCTTGGGGCCTCTGTTCCCCAACATGGATTGGACTGACTGTCTCTGCTGGCTGGACTGACTTCTCTGTACAACGCTGTGCCCTGTTGGCTAATAAACCCGCTGTTCTCCTGCTGAGCGAAAGTCACTCCTGCCTGCAGATGGGGTGCAGAATTTGGGGAGCCCTGAACCCCATCACACCATCCCATCCACAGGATGAGGTGTGGCAGCCACCCCAAACCCTGCACTTTTGGGGGCTCCACAGCAGCCGCCCCACCCATCTGATGGACTGGAGTGGGGAGGGTTACCTGGGCTGAAGGTGGGCAGTGAACAGCAGCAGAGGACCTCAACCCAGCCTTTCGCCTCACTCACATACTCACCACACAGAGCTAGGGATGGATGGCTCTGCTCTGCTGCCGCCTCCTGACCTGCTGAGCCCTACTTCTCCACAGGCAGCTGGGAGAGGAGGCCTCTGCTCCCAGCCACCCATGAAAAAATGGGGCTCAGACAGCTGGAGGGCAGCAGTGGAGCATCATGTGGTGAGTGTGGGAGGAGGAAGGATTCTAGTGGGGGTAGGCGATCCCCTGCAGCTTCAACTGGTGCTTCCTTCTGATGCTTGCCCCCGACTCAGGTAATACCCAGCCAGGCTGGTCAGGGAGGGGCCAAGGGTCAAGATGTGGGGAGAGAAAGGGGAAGGGGCAGGGTGTGCAGTGTGGGGGGAGGGAGGTTGCATGGAGCCCCACCCATGGGGGGACTGGGTGTGGTTCTCCAGGCCCTTCCTCCCTTGAGACAGCCCTGACTTGAGCCCTTCCTCCTATGCGATCCCAGGAGGTCCACCAACAGAGGGGACAAGGGAGGCAGTGCCAGCTGGACCTCTGAGCACCTCTGAAGTGCCGGTAGCACTGCTCCACCACCCTGCATAGCTGTGGTGGGCCCTGTGCCACAGTCCCAGTAGTGCTACGGGTGATTGTCCTGCCCTGCCTCTTCTGGGGATGTGGAGCCAGGCCACCCTCTGACTTTGCCCTGGGGCCCGCGGTGGCTGTTGGCCCCACTGGATCCCAGCAACTTGGATTTGAACAGTGGGTTAGAACATTTTGTATGTAAATGGAAGAGGGATTAGGCTTGATCCTGAGTTCAAACTATGGGTTTCTGTTCCAGTGCAGACATACCCAAAGTGTCGTCTTCTTTGCTGAAAGCTAAAAAAGGTTGTCACCCAGTGCTTCATCCAAGCACAAGTGCTTTGTCCAATCTTTGTCCGAGTTTTGTTGTTGTCTTTGTCTTTGTCTTTGTGTTAATAAAACCAGTCCTGAGAAAAGGACTTGGAAGGGATTAGAGATGGTGTGGGAGGCAATTCTTTTACCTTCCCCGTGTTTTTTTTTTTTTTTTTTTTTTTTTGTGAGAACGACCTGTAGTAGAAGGCCCTGCATTCCAAGTTCTTGATTACAGCAAGGCTGGTAAACCAGATTTTCTTTTTGCTTCCAAGGACAAGGTGAAATCAAGCAGTCCTGAGAATGCAAAAATGGAAAAAAAAATTGAAAACCATGTAAACAATATTTTTCAAGTGTTTAAAAAGGTTCATTTTGATCCTTGGGTGAAGGTTTGAGTAGTTTCTTATTTGATCAGATCCTGTTTATCTATCCTTCACTTTACTCCTGTGGGAAATTTCCATGGAGCAGGCAGGTAAAATGAAAATGACAGAGCACACAGCTCATTCGGAGTCTGCTCAGGCAATAAATATCTAGCTCACACCGAGAAAG
Organism: Carettochelys insculpta; assembly: GCF_033958435.1. Lineage (NCBI taxonomy): Eukaryota > Metazoa > Chordata > Testudines > Carettochelyidae > Carettochelys > Carettochelys insculpta. Next base: position 121,227,839 of record NC_134141.1, read on the forward strand.
TGCTAAAGATTAACTCAGGCATTAGCATAGCCACTGATACCTATTCCTACTATCCTGCAAGGTGTCGCCAACTGAACACAAGACCTGAGAGAGCTAAAATCTCCTGCTGCTTTTGAAAAGTTTGGGTCCTTGAAAAGAAGGCTGGTTTAGTGGATAGAGCACTTAGTATATACTGATTCAGTTCTCTCCCCTGCTACTAACTTCAAGTGTGATAGACGCAAGTCATGTAACTGTTCTTTGCCTCATTTTTCCCATCTGTAAAACGGGGATACTGATACCACCATACCGTGCCCATTTTACAGATGGGAAAAATGAGGCAAAGAACAGCTATATGACTTGCGTCTATCACGCTTGAAGTTAGTAGCAAGTTAGTAGTGCCCATGTGTTGTGATGATAAATACATTAAAGCACGTCAGGTGTTCTGACATTGTAACAATGAGCATCACAAAAGTACTTATGATACACATATATCCAGCTGTGTTTCTAAGGGCACAGCCGTTAAGTGAATACATCCCTGCATCACTTCATTCCCTAAAGGAAAGAAGAATAATTCTGATAATTGTGTGAATGGGTGAACTGAGGGAGATGCTGTTAGGATTTAGCAACCTTGGTGCTGCTGGCAACTGTAAAGCCTGTACTCACTGGCTTGTGTAACCCCAGTCCCCTGAAGACTCTTGTACAGATTCCCTTATTCCTTGATTTGGTTTCTCACAGCTTCATATTGCTGTGGGGGGCAGGGACCCCCAATGAATTGTAGGTGCTAGGTACTGCACAAATACATGTCAAGAGCCAGTGTAAGGAGTTAAGACAGACAAAAGGGGAGGCACTGGTGGATGAGAAAACTGAGGCACAGGTAGGTGAAATCACTTGCTTAAAGCTGCTGAGGGAAAGTAGCAGAGCTGAGGGAAACCTTTGTGATTTCTGTGGTCCCTCTGACTGCCCATTTCCACAGTGTGTGATCACATCTCTGCTGTGATGTAATGATGTCCTTGTGAATACTACCTTAACTCTGAAAATAGTGTTTTTTTGAGCATCAGCTTTCATGGGAATCCTCAGATGCATCTGACGAACCGGATCTGTGCCCACGAAAGCTGATGCTCCAAAAAATCTGTTAGTCTACATGGTGCAACAGGACTTCTCGTTGATCCCAGCTATGCACTTGTCATAGCTGGGAATGAATATCTTAGACTGACTTTTCCCTCTCCTGCAGACCTGGCCTCAGTGTGAGGATTCCACAACAGATTTAGCCAACAGCCTTTTCCCCAGAGCAATGAGTTCAGACTACTTGCTCATTGAATTGAGGTGGGATGCAGGGTCTCACGGGTTCTTTTCTGCAGCCTGCTAAGAAAGGTGAGTATTTGTCCCTAAAGATGTTATACCTGCTTCTGTTGGTGCCTGGTTACACATCAGATTGATTGCAAAGCTTTACTGTTTTATTAGACTCTGTTTGGTCTGCTACCCAGTCACATTAACAATCTGTTAATGTTTTTTATTATTCCCAAAGCATCCAAAATAGATATTTAGGACCTGGAAACACTCCTCAGAGGAAAGAAGAAAAATGGTGATGATTGTGTGGATGCATTCCTCAGATGACATTTCTGATGTACTGGTGTTGAAACTTCCAAGGTTGGCTTCCATTCCTGGAACAATGAACAAATGAACAAAGGGATGTGAAGAAAACATGAACACACATTGACAATGTAGGGCAGCGAGATTCAAATTCACTCCTGCCAATGCTTTCCTTTGAAAACCAAATGGATAATTAAGAAAAATGTAAGCCAAATATTGGAAACATTTTCCTAATCAGCTTTAATGGCAACGGTGGAAATCAATGAGATCAACTGAGTCATCTAAATGTAAATGGTGGAAGACAGTGCAGAATCTCCCTAGCGGTGATCTTGTAAATAGTGTCCACTTCATATTGGAATGGTAAAGAAATCAGTGCAGTTCAATGGGTCTGGTACTAGATAACTTAGGGCTCTCAATTTTGATTTTCATCTCTTCTGTCTAGGGACCCACTGTCTGACCTCAGACGAGTCACTGTGCTTTTCTGTGCACCTGTTTTCCATCCCATCATTTGTATAATTCAAAAATATAAGATCATTTGTGCATGGACATACTTTTACAAAGTGTTTTTAAAGCATCCAGCAGACTGGAGCTTCAGTCTCAGCTGTGGCTCAGAGACACCGTCCTAATAGATTCTCCGGTCAATGAGCATCCAGCATCATTCACTCACAATATGGACATAGGCTTTTTCTCCTGCCTCTTGGACTTTGTTCTAGTAAATTTGTTACAACTTGGTGTGAGTGGTTCCCACCAGTGACAGGGTGGCCTAGTAGCTAGGTCCTCATGCTGGGGTCTGAGTCTTCAGCCCCATCAGTGAGTCTGTTGGATACGTTTGGGGCATGGCCCCAAGAACCTAGTTTCCCCTCTGGTGGGAGAGGGGTTCCCTGGGAGGAACCCCTGCAGGGGTGTCCTGAGGCTCTGCCCTCCGGCAGATGACTGGGTGGCAGCTCTGCCTTGGGCCCTGCTGCCTTAGAGCCAGCTCCTGCCCTTGGCTGGTCAGCTTCAAATTGGGTTGGGTTTCCTCCCCTTATACTCCTCCAGGCCTGACACTGGCTGCAGGTGAAAAAGGGTGGGGCTGATTGGGCCAACAGGTCCTGTTTAACCCCTGCCCTGCCTGGCCTCCCTCTCACACTCTTACACTTGGGCTTTATCCTGCTTAGCGGTGGGTGTATTTTTACAAGATGGAACTCTACTGTTGAAGTGAACCAAAAATGACCCTTATGAGAGTCTAAAAAGTGGTGTTATGGATTTTTTAAATTGTTGATTGTTTTATTCATGCTCCTGAACCTCCGCATTTGCTGTCTTGAGTGAGACTTGCTGTAGACACACCAGTAATACAAACCTATTCTTCTGGCAGTTCTCAGTCTGGGCTAATACACCTAAGACATTTGGATATATGTCTTCAAGTCATCAGGTCCAAATGAAATGGACCGTAGAATACTCAAGTACCTGACTGAGGAAGTATCTGAGCCATTATCTATCATTTTTGAAAAATCACAGAAGACAAGATCAATTCCAGAAGACTGAAAAAGGGCAAATATATAGTGCCCATCTCTACAAAGGAAGATAAGAACAACCCAGAAAACTGCAGACTAGTCAGCTGAACTTCTGTGCCACAGAAAATAATGGAGCAAATAATTAAGGAATCTATCTGCAAACATCCAAAGGATAACATGGTGATGATAACAGTCCGCATGGATTTCTAAAGAACAAATCATGTCAAACTAACCTGATAGCTTTCTTTAATAGGATAATAAGCCTTGTGGATAAGGAGGAAGCAGTAGAGGTGATATACCTAGACTTTAGTAAAGCATTTAATACAATCTTGCATAACCTTCTTATCAATAAAGTAAAGAAATGCACCGTAGATGGGACTGTTATAAGGTGGTTGTATAACTGGTTGAACAACCATTCGCAGAAAGTAGTCATATATGATTCTATGATAGCTGAAATAAGCTTCATATGAGCATTTTAATTTTTGGGTGACTAATCTGAACCCCCAATTATCTTCTCTGTGATACACTAATTTTGCTAATACAGGGTTATACTTGCCCTAAAAAAATACACTTTCTCTCTTGTTCTCCATTTCCAGATTAATATAATCATAGAATCCTAGGGCTGGAAGGGGCATCAGGAGCTCACCTAGTCCAGGCCCCTGTCTAAAGCAGGATCAACCCCAACTAAATCATCCAACCAAGACTATGTCAGGCTAAGACATAAAAACCTCTTGCGATGGCAATTCCACCACTGCTCTTGGTAACACATTCCAGTGCTTCACCACTCTCCTGGTGAAATATTTTTCCCCCAATATCCAACCTACACCTCTCCCTCTGTAACTTCAGACCATTGTTCCTTGTTCTGCCATCTGTCACCAATGAAAACATTCTCTCTTCATCCTCTTCAGAACCCCTTTACAGGATATTGAAGGATGCTATCAAATCACCCCCAGTCTTCTCTTCTTCAAACTAAATTAAGCCCAAATCTCTCAACATCTCCTCATAGATCATGTGCTTCAGTCCTTTAATCATTTTCATTGCCCTTTGCTGAACTTACTCCAATGTGTCCACATTCTTTTTAATTACTTGGTACCACCTGAGGTCATTGGGCATTTTTCCATAGACCTGAATGGGCTCGGGCTTTCAATGTACTTTCAACATACTTTCAACTCATCTGTATTGGAAAAGTATGTTTACTTTAGATGAGCTGAACCTGTAGGATTAGCTAACACACATACGTTTAAAGTCCTTCTTCAAGTACTGAATCTGATTCTGCCTGACAAATGTGTGTGATTATTTATCCCGGTGAAAAATGGTTGCGTAAAGCATTATTGTGCCATAGTAGCAACATTTCCCATGCACACTGCACTGATGTAGATGACTACACACATTCAGGCCAGCAGTAACACAGCCCCATTAAATATGCTTGAAGCAGAATTTGAAAACAGTTTTCTTGCAGTTGTAGACTATGTGACTCTATTTGTGATATTCTTGACTCATGGTTGTCTCTTTGTGAGGGACATCTTTCCTGACACATGGATTAGTACATTTGAAGTGTGATGTTGCTGTCTTAGAGAGAAGAGGTGATTGAGACAATGTCTTTTATTGGACCAACTTCTGTTGATGAAAGAGATAAGCTTCAATATTACCCAGAGCTGGACCAATAAAGAAATGGGCCCCTGGGAGGCCCTGAGCAGGTTTCAGGGGGTTCACCAAGCAAGGTCATCGTTAGGCTTGCTGAGGCCCAGGGCAGAAAGTCAAAGTCTCACCACATGGGGCTGAATCCCAGGGTCCCAAGCTCTGCCATCCACGACTGAAACTGATGCTTGAGCACATTAGCTTCATGGGCCTTGCTGTGGAAGGGGGCCCTGGACAGTTGCTCTTCTTATTACACCCAGTGCTCTTGCTGGCTTTTATAATCCTAAAAATGTTGTTGTAGCACAAGTGGGTCATGGACCTTTTATACCATGTTGGGGGCCTCTGAAAGAAAAAAGGTTGAGTACCCCTGTAACAGAATGTATTAGAAGTTGTACTGGTTTAAATAAAGAGGTGATTTTTGTACTAGCGGAGTTAAACCTAAGTGACTTTGCAGATGGAATCTGTTCAACCTAACACATAGAGTTACATACTGTGACAAGGTAAGGCTGGGAGGGGGTAAGAACAAGAGGGAAAAGCAGGGCAGGAAAACAAGCAGGGAGTGAGCAGCTGGAGAGGAAGATGTCCTGGGTCAATTGGGGCCAGCTGTTCCCACTTAAGCCTGCTTTTAAAAGAACCCTTGCCGAGGAGGCAGGGGGAGAGATAGGAGGAGAGAGCTGGAGCAGAGCAGAGCAGAGCAGAGCAAAGCAAAAGTTTTCAAGAGGGACCAAAAGAAGGAGAGGAGTGCTCAGCCACAAGTGTCTAAAGCCCTTGCCTAGGAGGCCTCGGATTTGGAGTAAGGCCAAGCAGGCTGAATCCACAGGAGGAGCCAAACCAGGAGGGGGAACAGGCTGTGGTGGCGGCCGCTGCTGCTGCAGCTGCTACCACTACCTGGAGGAGGTGTGCCGGGGGAGGAATTGTCTGGGGAAGTGGTCCAGGGAAGAGCTGTGGTGCTCATAGCAAGGGGAGCCCTCCTCCACCAGCAGCCACACAGGGTCCCTGGACTGGAACCTGGAATGAGTGGGTGGTGCCTGGGTTCCCCCCAGACCACCACCTTCCCCCTCCTTGTGAAGGGAAGTTGTGTCTGGGCCGGGGAGAGTGGACTAAATAGAGGCCTGGAGCCCAGGAGGCTGGCCAGCCTTGCTACAGTACATATAGGTGCAAGTTGAAAATGATATACCCAAATAGAAGTGAATAGACAAGAAAAGCTGTACCAATTAAACTATGGGCACAGCTACACTAGACAGCATACAACAGAGAACCTACACTGATGCAGCAGCACAACTGTAAACTATCTAATGTAGCTTCTTTAAGTGGAGAGGAGAGGGTGCTCTCCTGTTGGTGTAACTATTCCAGCCCCCACGAGTGGCATTAATCGTGTTGGCTGGAGAACCTCTCCCACCGACTTAGCATGGTCCCCACCAGTCCTTAAGTTGGTGTAACTCGTGTCACCCATAGGGCTGATTTCTTCCCCACCATGAGTGACATAAATTATAATAACAATTATAATTATAAATTACAGTGTACACCTAGCTTATTTGATTTAAGGACACCAGTGCAACTTTAGTGCCTAGAACAGACCTGAAGGTCACCCATCCATCCTATGAGATGATTAAATATTTTTTTTACTGTATGTGTATGTATGTGTATATATATATATATATAGAGAGAGAGGTGTGATTTTCAATTGTCCTACACCATGTTTAGTCATTTCCATTCAAGTGGATGTAAAAAATTACTAAATAATAATGATAGCATTTTACACCTGTTTCACATTGTTATAAAGGGCTACATGATGTACAGGTCAATAGAGAATGAATCCCATTTATGTTTGAATGCTGATTATTTATTTGTTTGTTTAATTATTTGCCCATTTCTCCAGAAATGTTAACAAACTCAGACCCAAGAATTCAGAAAGATACAGTCTCTAAAAATTTGATGCCATTCACATTTCAAACAGATAATAAAGAATCAATTTATGGCAGGGTTTCCAAATGTACTGGGGGATTACCTAGAGACAGAAATGAAAGAACAAGCAGGTTTATTCTTTTAAAGTATGAAAAGGTAGGCCTTGATCTTCCACTTTTGCTTTTCATAAAACGCTTAAATGATTTTGTTTGCATTTATTCCAGTGTGGTTATGAAAACAGCACAAAATTAAGAAAACTTGCAACATAAAAAAGAAACCAAATATAATCTTTTACTTTGAATTTGTTTAGTGGTAATATTTAAAATGAAAGGGTTGTATAAAACTTTTAATACCTCGCCCAGAGCCTAAGATTCTCACTAAAAATGCATCTGATTGAATTACATTTATATTATTCAGCCATTTTGAGGGTATAAGATGATCAGATACATTGTATATTTTGATAACTCTGATGTACATTAAGTTTTGCTACTTTAAATTCAGTCCACTTTCAGGGTGAAAGAAAGAAAGAAAGAAAGAAAGAAAATTCTTTCTTTCTCAGGAAAAAAAATAAAGTTCAGCTGTTAATTAGCAACTTTTTGAGAGTATCCATTAATATTACATAAATTACTGCCTCAAAATCCAATTAAAATCCTAGATTGTATTGGAACTAAATAGATCATTTGATTTTAAAGGCACAATATGAAATGAGGTTTATGGAAGAAATCAATACAGATTCAGTAAAGAAACCTGAAGTGTGTATGTTCAGATAATACAGTAATGTCTGCCCTATAAGAAGCTAGATAGATCAGATAGATATTTAACTGGACAGGAGGACTAGCCTATTGTTTAACCAGTAAAAGAGGAAAATGTTATCTGCTTCTTTTGCACATTGTTTGTCTGCTCCTTGCTCTCCTGCCTCCCACCCATGTTATAATGTCCAATTCTGAATTTTTCCCTTCATATTAGAGGGTGTTAAGAGGAAGATGAGCAGAATCAGTGAAAGAGAACTTTAGGGAGCATAACTGTGGATCTTACACTGGAGGCAAAGAGTACGGGCAGTGGCATGTTTGAGCTGCCTGTTCATTCTCATGAAAGTTGGGTAGACCACGATAAATAAGGAAGTATTGTTTACATCTCATAACACAAGAAGTGGGGGTCAGTCAATGAAATGATTAGGCAGAAAATTTAAAACAAAAGGAAGCATTTTGTGACACAGCACACTGCCGACCTGTGGACTAATTAGAGTGTTGTGGAGGTAACAGAGTTAAAAAAACCAGTCCATAGAAGGGTCCCTTTTCAACCCTAAAACATAGAATGGGCTCAACCCTTCCGCCGTCTCTGTTTATCCTGGGGAAATTACACAGCTCCTTGGATGCTTCTAGTGGCAATACTTCCCTGCTCAACAGCACAGAGCCTGAGTGTAGAAAAGAAATCCACCCGTCACATTAAATTGAACCCCAGAAGATTGATCCTGAGCAGGTTGATCTTCTTGTAATGTAGATGTAGTGCATCTCCTGGAGCTTACTTAGCTCTGTCTTTGAACAGGGGAGGGGCAGGTTCAACTGGGCCTGGGCCTCTGAGGTAAACAACCCACCCACTGGCAGGGACACTTGTGCCCACCCCTTCTTACTTTCACAAAGGTCTGCATCCAAACTTCTGGTTTACAAGTTCATTTCTGGAGAAGGTGAGCCCCTCAGTCAGGATAGGCTAAGCACAGTTCTGCTCACTTAGTCACACCATAAATATGAGAACACTATTAGCAACATTTCTCCACTCCCACATTCAGTACTAAGGTAATTTATAATCTAACACCAAACAAGGTTAATCCCTTCAGGCAACACCGCTCATCTGGATACCGAGGCAGAGTAGTTCTGTTCGTGTAAATACAGTCTGTTCCTACAGTCTTGATTCCCCCTCAAGATACTCTCATTCAGACCCTGCTTACCTATAGATAACAATTCTCTAACTCAAAACTGTTATATCCAATATGGCGGAATTGTGTATTTGATCTCTTCTTGACGGACAAAGAGAAATCGATTACAGAGCTAAGAATTAATGGTAGTTTAGGTACAAGTTATCCTAACTCGAGCACATTTATATATGTGCTAACAAATAAAGTCCAAACCAGTAATACACACACACACACACACACACAAACGTATTTTGCATTTGAAAAAATTCAATTTCAGAAAGCTGAAAAAATTATGAGACAAATTAGATGGGAGGAAAAAAAGAATGAAAAATGATAACTGTCAAAGAAGAAAAACAACAAGAAGTCCTGTGGCACCTTATAGACTAACAGATATTTTGGAGCATAAGCTTTCATGGGCGAAGACCCGCATTGTCAGATGCATGCATGTTTAAGAATAGTTTAATAGATACCTGAGAAGCTTGCCCTGTATGTTAATTAATTAAACACACAACCACACCAAGAAGTAGTGGAAAGTAGTAAGGAGTCATGAAAGTAGGTATTAAAAATGACAAATGGAAGAAAGGGATAGCTTTCTGTAATTAATATGAATGGGAAGCTAGGAACAGTACAACATTGATATGGGAAGCAAAAGGATCTTAGGAAAAATTTATAGGCAGCGGAGTTCAGTATAGTAAAATAGGGTATATTAGTCACAAAGAGAATCCTAACAAGGAAAATGGTCCTTTATTATATGAAAATAGATGGAACTGTCAATAATTCAGTAAAAGGGAAGAGTACAGTAAATATTTATGTTCTGTATTTAAGAAACAATAGATGATATAGTCCTATGTTATGATGACAATGAAATAATTTCCATTTCAATAACTAAGGCCTTTAAACAACAGCTGCTTAAACTAGCCTTATTTAAATTAGGAGGTACATATAACTTTCATCCAAGAGCTAGCTGAGAATTTCTCTGGACTGTCAATGTTGATTTTCAATAAATCTTAGAACAGTGGGAAAGTTCCAGAGAACTAGAGGAAAGCGAATGTTGTGCCAGTATTTTTAAAAAAGGTAAATGGGACAACCCAAGTAATTATAGCTCTGTCAGTCTCACATCGATCCAGGGCAAAATAATGAAATGGCTGATATGGGACTAATAAAGAATTAAAGGAGGGTAATATAATGAATGCCAGCCAGCTTGGGTTTATAGAAAATAGATCCTGTCAAACTAACTTGATATCTTTTTTTATACAAAGACGATTACAGGTTGTTTGAGAAAGGTAATGGTGCTGATGCAATATACATAGACTTCTGAATAACCTTTGGATTGGTATTGTACAACATTCTGGTTCAGCACAATACAAAATCAACACAAAATATGGTAAAAGGATTAAAAACTAGCTAAAAGATAGGTCTCAAAGTGGGACATTACCATCAAGTGGGGTTCTGCCTATGCTATGTAAGAGTTTTATCTGTGATCAGACAGAAAACATAAATTCAGTGGTCAAGTTTGTAGACGATCCAAAGACGGGAGGCATTGTAACTAATGAAGGGGATAATTCACTGTCACAAAACAATCTATACTACTTGGGAATCTGTATTACTTGTATCTTAATTCAGTCAAATTGAAAGTGTTAGAATAAAGAATGCCCACCATATTTACAGGTTTGGGGCCTCTATTCTTGGAACCACGACTCTGAAAAGGTCTTGGGGCTTATGGTAGGCAAGCAACTGAACATGAGTTCCCAGTGAGAGTCTGTAGCAGCAACGATGGGTCCTGTGGCACCTTATAGACTAACAGAAAAGTTTAGATGCTCATCTGAAGAAGTGAGTTACCTCAAGAAAGCTCATGCTCTAAACTTTTCTGTTAGTCTATAAGGTGCCACAGGACCCTTCGTTGCTGCTACAGATCCAGACTAACACGGCTACCCCAGTGAGAGTCTGTAGCTTAAAGAGCTAATCTGTTCCTTACATGTATAAATGGGGGAATTCTGAGGAGTAGTCAAGAGGTTTTACACCTCTTTATTTGGCACTGATTCAACCGCTGTTACACTATTGTGTCCAGCTCTTTTGCCTGCAAGTCAAGAAAAATATTGATAAATTGAGAAGACTTCGGAGAAGAGTCCTGAGAAGGACTGAAGGATGGAAAACACAACAAAAGAGAAGGGTAAGTGGCTATTTAAGCATTGTCTATATGAATATATATCGGGAAAATATGATAATAGAGGGTTCTTTAGTTTACCAAAGGTGTAACAAAATCCAGTGGGTAAAAAATGGAGCTAGAGAAATCCAGATTAGAAATTAGTGCACATTTTGAAACAATTAATCTAATTAACCATTTTAACAATTTACCAGGGGATAGTGGTGGCTTCTCCATCACTGGCAATTTTCAGATAAAGACTGATTTTTTTCTCTCTCTCTAAGATATATTCTAGTTCAAAGAGTGATTAATTCAAGGAAGTCTTCTGGTGTGTGTTATACAAGAGGTCACATTAAATTATAAGGCCAGATGGGACAACTGTTATCTTCTTTGAAGACAGGCTCAGGGGCCAAACCTACTGCCACTGAACGCAGTGGTAAAACTAATGTCACCAACTTTACAATTTTATTGCAGGTATCTCATCATTTGAGAAAAATCTCCATTGAAACCCTCCAACATGTTCCTCGAAAACCTTTTTGTTGTGGGATGGGTTCTTTGCTCTGTTTGTACAGGGCCTTGCAGAATGAGGATGTGGACCCCGACTGGAATCCACAGATGCTATAATAATATGGAGAGTTAATATTGGCTCTGGCAGCTTTAAATAATATTGTTTTTTTCACTATGGTCAATAAGGGGCTGTGTAGGTTTACTAGATTTGGTTTCATCTTTCATCCCCAGGTCCTAGAGTCACACAGTCTAAACAAAAATCTCAGTTTAGGGTTATTTTTTGTTGTTGTTGGTTTATTTGTTTGTTTGTTTGTTTTTGTTTAAAGGTGTATCCTTCATGGGCTAAGACAAAAGCTTGAAAATGTGACCCAGGAGCACCTAAAGGCCAAGAAGCAAAAGATATTGAACGTTGAAAATAAACACACCACAAAATGTATTAATTTAATACCGGTCTCATAGTTTTTGGATATATACACATCTCATAGAACTGGAAGGGACCTCATGAGGTCATCAAGTCCAGTCACCTGCCCTCTGGGCAGGACCAAGTACCACACATGTTTTTTTAAAAAAACTGTGTACCCCAGATCCATAAATGACTCCCTCAAGGATTACACTCACAACCTTGGGTTAAATAGGTCAATGCTCAAACCATTGAGCTACTTGGGAAGCATGCACACAGCCCTTTCTCACCTTCTCTCATTTAAAGATTTTAGATTTACACCTATGGGTAAAACTTCCATTGACCTGACTGATGCTTGATCAGAGCCCAAAGTCCTAAATTTCCTTTCTGCGTAAAAATATGCAAAGGGGGAGGGAGGGAACTTGCTGAATCAAAAGCACAGCAACGAGAGAGAAAAAGTTACCTGTTACAAACAGCAGAAGGGAAAGGGCCTCAGACAAGCATTTAGGATCACTGGCCACTGGCTGTGGACACCTGACCACTTCGGCACCATGACATGAGCTGAAACTACCATTGGCCTGTATGACTGCCTGGGAAACCTCCACTGTGGTTCTCAAAAGCCTCTTTGTTGCGGGACATTCTCTTTGTTCTGTTTCTATGGCACCTTGTACAGTGAGGTCAGGGTTCATGTCTGGCATGCCCAGATACTTTAATAATAATAATGCTGTTGTTTTTCCCTTCAGGGTTAAAATGGTGCTGTGTAGTTTTACTAGATTCTAACTCTGCATGTGACAGCATGTGGTCTGTAAGAAGTAAATGGATTTCCATAAAGGTCGGAGCCGAGTCTAAATTGAAGCACTGCCAAATGCAGTAGCTAGGGCATTGCCAGGGTGACACTGCCTATTAATTACACCCCATTTTCAAACTTCTGCTGAACCACTGCATGTTTCGCATGCTTTTCTTTGGGGTGAAGAGTAGGGCATCAGTAGATGCATAAAGAGGCCGTCACTCTGTGGAAGGGCTTCTCCCTCTTCATTCTGTGTTACTGGATGCCTTTTTACCTTCCTCAGCCGAGTAGGTAACATATGTCCCCACATATTTTATATCAGGCATAGTCTTTGTAAACTCTTCAGTAACAATTACTTTTCCATCTTAGCCGGTTCAAAGATTATTATATCAGAACCATTAAACCAGAGGGGATTTTTCCATACTGGTTTAGGTATTTTTGTTATTGTTGTTTAAAATAAACACGCGTCTCTGCGGCACAGCACATATCAATATAGAGCAGAATTACAATGTGCTTCAGCCAAATTCTGCTTATTGTCTATTTCAGTTGTTATCTTATGGTAGCAATTATTCTCTGCAAGCCTGCAAGCAAGCAAGCGAGATCTGAAACCAAAACATTCTTAGCTGCAGCAGTTTCAAAAATGGCAGGTAGATGATCGTTTGCACATTAGTTTTGTGCCACAGAGCAGAGTCTGGACTGGAGAATACCATCTGCTTTCTCCTAGGAGTTTTAAAAAATTCAGGCATCAGAGCTTGTGCACACCATTGCTTCACAAGGAGGCAGTCATTTTTGTTTACTTGAAGCCAGCAGGACACGGTTTATAAGCAAGTGATGTATCTATGCTGTTGCTTTCACAGAATCATAGAAAATTAGTGTTGGAAGAAACCCCCGCAGGTCATCTTGTCTAGCTCCCACCTCAAAGCAGGACCAACCCCAACTAAATCATAAAATAGTCATAAACCTGAAGGCACTTAGTGTTAGCTGAACATCAAAAGCTCTGAGATCAGATTTGGGTTAGACACGCACTTAAAAGTTAGGTCTTGATCCAGACTTCTTACATTGTACCCACACTGAGTTCTGTCTTACAGAAGAAAAATCAGTCACATTAGAGAAGCACAGCCTCAGATTAGAGACACACATCTTAAATGCTGTTTTACTAGCAGCACTTCAGCAGATGGTAGCCTGCGCACATTCTCTAGACTTCCATAATAGGCACACTAAGTTTTCCAGTGCAACAGTGTGATCACCTTGGAGAGGACAGCATTACACATTGCCATATCAAACTGGTGTAATTCACCAAAATGTTATTGGCGAGGATGGAATCATATCTCATTTTCCCCAGCATTGAGTTAAAAAACAAGCTCCCAATATCAAGAACAAGGGTTTGAAAACTTGTGTAAATAGACTCCTGCCTCTGATAGGGGAGGAAATACCCAAAATACAATCTTTCACACTGCATAGCAGCACTTCTGCTTCTGTCACAACCCAACGTGCTTTCTAATTAATAAAACATAAACGTGCTCTGATACTGTGGGATGCTTGAATAGAATCTGATTGACATTCTGAATGCAGGTTCATGGGAGGCAGATATAGGTCCCCTTTTGGGCATTATGTAGTGCAATAGGGTCACAGCATTTGCAAAGGTTCAGTGTTGAGAACCCTTGCAAATGTCGAATTTTGCAAATATCATTTTACCCTGGCTGGGAAAGAGGAACTCGACTGGCTCTGGGCAGCTCTCGGCAGCAACAGGGGGCCGGTGAAGACCGGCACCAGGGCCTCAAGAATCCTGTCAGTGGCAGTGCCCCTGGCTGGCCCTCAGAGCCCTAGGGAAGCAGCTACAGACGCTCTTCCCTAACAGCTCCAGGGAAGAAGCAGCCTCTCTCGAATAATTGAATTCGTGAGCGTTAAACTTGCGAATGTAGTGACCTTGTTGTAGTCCTATTTGCTATTTGTGTTATTCATGTGATAGATTTAAGTTTAATAAAGAGAGATTTTCAACTGACCCTTGATGACTGCGTCAGTCAATCCCTAGCAATATGATGGTAATTGAGGTCTGATTTGGAGAAAATTGGATCCAGCTGAAAGTTTCAGGTGCAACAAAGTGATTCACTGACACATAACTCCCAGAATCATTCCCCATGCTCTTTTCAATGGTAAGTACAGTTAATCCGCCGGTGTGCATGATTTTGATTTGCGCTTCACTCACATTAATGCCAGTTAAGTGCAAATCGAAAGTGCTCCAGCCCCCGGCTTCCCCATATGGGGGAATCAAGAGAGAAGTCCTCCTGCAGTGTCTGTCTGCCTGCCAGACTCCCCCAGCTGGTCCCCCGCTGGGGGAGCTGGGCAGGGAGACAGACACATCAGTGTGGTTTCCCCCAGCTGGGGAGAAACTGAACCCCAGCAGCTGTCTGCCCACACGGCTCCCCCAGATGCGGCAGCCGGGCAGGCAGACAGGCACGGTGGCGTGGCCTCTCCCTGGCTTCCCCCAGCTGGAGTAGCTGGGGGGAAGCTGCACCTGGCTCTCATAAGCCCAGGGGAGCTGGGAGCCAGGCTGCAAAATGTGATTTATGCAAAATTGGAGTTATGCGAAGGTATGCAGGAATGCAACCCTTGCATAAATTGGGGGACTACTGCACCTTATTTAGAACTCTGCACATCTCCAATATACGCTTTGAATTTCCACTCAAGTTCCTTCACAGCTCTTGAAAAAAGGAGGTGGTAAAATTGCAGGTAACAGAAATGTGATAGTGAGAGAACCCATTTTGTTTTTCCCAGGGGAAAAAAAGTACAGATGCAAAACTGTCCATTGAAAAAAGTTTGGAAGTTTATTATGCACTGGATGAGCTATGGGCCATTTCACCTTGAAATATGTGTTAACTACTGACGCTAATTCATCTGCTCCATTTTGTGCTTGTCAGTGATGCTCTGCATTCATTTCCTAGACGTGAAGAAGAGCTCCGGGTAAACTCCCAAGCATGTTTCTTTCACCACCAGAAGCTGATCTAATAATAGATATTACCTCACCCATCTTGTCTCTTTAATATCCTTGGATAGACATGGCCACAACACACTGCATACAAAAGTATAACTGTTTAATGTAGCGAAGAGACAAATAAGAGGGGACCTGACAGCACTGTGTGTAAAAATAAAGAATGGTGTAAAGACAATGAATCAAGTGCTCTGTTTAATACTTTCCTATGGTAAACAGCAAGTGGGAATACTTAATGAAATTCAAAGGCAACACATTTAAAAACCAATTCCTCCCCACCCCTTTGCTTTGCTATACCACATAATTAATCGGTGGAACTAACTGCCACAAGATACTATTTAGTGCTGGGCATTTAGATGAACAATGCAAACACTCACACCCATATTTAAGAGGGTAAAAATGTACAATCAATATAAGCCAACATGTTTCAGAACAACAGGGAACTACTGCCTTGGGTAAGAGAAAATTTTACCATTGGTTAGGTTATTCCATTATTGTTCATGACAGGTTTTCATGTTTCCTCCCTCCTAAGAGGGACAGAGTTACCCATCTGCCTCCTGGACCTAGAATCCCGGCAAGTTTGCTGCTTGCCTGGAGTTAGAATTCTGGATATTACAGAGTTGCTACCAAAAATTCTTAAACCTGTAGACTATTACCCCTTCCTATTTCTTCACGTAGGAACCAATGATACAGCCAAGAACAACTTTGACGAGATAACGGCAGATTACGTAACCCTAGACAGGAAGATCAAGGAATACGGAGCACAAGAGGTCTTCTCGTCTATCCTCCCTGTGGAAGGAAGGGGTCTGCGTAGGGACTGTCAAATCACAGAGGTAAATGCGTGGTTGCGTAGGTGGTGTAGCAGGGGAGGATTTGGTTTCTTTGACCATGGGATTCTGTTTCATGAACAGGGATTCCTGAGAAGAGACGGGATCCACCTCACTAACAGGGGAAAGAGCATCTTTGCGGGCAGGCCTGCAAACCTAGTGAGGAGGGCTTTAAACTAGGTTTGTCAAGGGAAGGGGACACAAGCCCTGAGGTAAGTGGGGAAGGAGGAGGGAATAATCAGGTGGGTTTCCTAGGTGAAGAGGAGAAAGTGGGGCAATTGGCCCCTTCTCTAAGATACTTGTACACTAATGCCAGAAGCCAACAAAACAAACAGGAAGAATTAGAGGCCCTGGCACAGTCAAACAAGTATGAGGTGGTTGGAATAACGGAGACTTGGTGGGATGATTTGCATAACTGGAGCACGGTCATGGAAGGCTATAAATTGCTTAGGAAGGACAGACGGGAGAAAAGGAGGAGGAGTTATGATCTATGTGAGGGAGCAGTATGATTGCTCAGTGCTCCAGTGTGAGGAAGGAGAAAATCCAGTTGAGTATCTTTGGATTAAGCTTAGAGGTGGAAGTAACAGAGGTGATGTTGTAGTTGGCATCTGTTATAGACTGCCAGATCAGGGAGATGAGATAGATGAGGCTTTCTTCAGGCAGCTAAGTGAAGCTTCCAAATCACAGGCCCTGGTTCTCATGGGAGACATAGAATCATAGAATCATAGAAGAGTAGGACTGGAAGGGACCTCGAGAGGCCGTCGAGTCCAGCCCCCTGCCCTCATGGCAGGATCAAGCACTTTCTAGACCATCCCTGAAAGCCATCTCTCTAACCTCTTCTTAAATATCTCCAGTGATGGAGATTCTACGACCTCCCTTGGCAATTCGTTCCAGTGTTTGATCACCCTGACAGTTAGGAACTTTTTCCTAATGTCCAACCTGAACCTCCCCTGCTGCAATTTAAGTCCATTGCCTCTTGTTCTATCCTCAGAGGCAAGGAAGAACAAGTTCCCTCCCTCTGCCTTATGCCTCACCAATCTGATTAGCTTCTATGACAAGGTAACAAGCTCTGTGGACATGAGGAAGTCAGTGGATGTGATATACCTTGACTTCAGCAAGGCTTTTGATATGGTCTCCCAAAACATTCTTGTCCATAAGTTAAGGAAATATGGATTGGATCCTTGGACTATTAGATGGATAGAAAGCTGGCTTGATGGTCAGGCCCAACAGGTAGTGGTCAATGGCTCAATGTGTGGATGGCGGTCTGTTTCAAGCGGAGTACCACAAGGCTCAGTTCTGGGGCCGGTGTTATTCAACATCTTTATTAATGACCTCGATGAGGGACTGGATTGCACCCTCAGCAAGTTTGTGGGTGACACAAAACTAGGGGGAGACGTAGATTTGTTGGAGGGTAGAGAGAGAATCCAGAGTGACCTGGATAAATTGGAGGACTGGGCCAAAAGAAATCTGATGCGGTTCAATAAGGAGAAGTGTAGAGTCCTGCACCTGGGGCGGAAGAAGCCCAAGCATTGTTACAGGCTGGGGACCGACTGGCTCATCAGCAGTATGATGGAAAGGGACCTATGGGTTATGGTGGATGAAAGGCTGGATATGAGTAAACAGTGTGCCCTTGTAGCCAAGAAGGCTAACGGCATACTTGGGTGCATTAGGAAGAGCATTTCGAGCAGATCTAGAGAAGTAGTTATTCCTCTTTATTCGGCACTGGTGAGGCCACATCTGGAATACTGTGTCCTGTTTTGGGCCCCCCACTATAAAAAGGATGTGGATTTGCTAGAGCAGGGTCAGTGAAGGGCAACAAAAATGATTAAGGGTCTAGAGCACAAGACCTATGAGGATAGGCTGAGGGATTTGGGCTTGTTTAGTTTACAGAAGAGAAGACTTAGAGGTGATTTAATAGCAGCCTTCAACTTCCTGAAGGGGAGCTCTAAAAAGGAGGGTGAGAAACTGTTCTCAGTGGTATCAGATGGCAGAACAAGGAGTAATGGTCTGAAGTTGAAGAGGGAGAGGTGTAGGTTAGATATTAGGAAAATCTACTTCACTAGGTGGGTGGTGAGGCATTGGAATCCATTGCCAAAGAGGTGGTGGATTCTCCATCCCTTTAGGTTTTTAAGTTCCGGCTGGACAAGGTCCTGGCTGGGATGACTTAGTGGGGGTTAATCCTGCTTGAAGCAGGGGGCTGGACTAGATGACCTCCTGAGGTCCTTTCCAGCCCTGTGTTTCTGTGATTCTGTTTTCATTTCTTTTTCTTTTCTTTTTTTTTTAACTTTCTGCGATAGATCTGTTCCTGGTAACTGCCATAATGATACTGGGCTAAATAGACCATTAGTCTGTCCTCAGCTGGGCCCAATTCTATTTTCACCTAGATGGATACCACTGTCACGGAATTGGAGTTGTAAGTTGAAGTGATTCTGAGAGGTAAAATTTTCAAAATTTCACTGAGGCATCTGTAATGTGAAAGGTTTTCTAGAGCACAGTATGAGAGTCAAATCTGGACAAATTGCTTAAAACAGGGCAACCTCATGCCATAACTTGCGGGGCGAGGGGTTGTCTCCCACTATAAAGCATACCAAACCAGTCACAAAGAGCTGTTCTGTTTGTCACACTGGCTAGCAAGAAATCACACAAGGCAATACCCTCAGGCTATGTGTATACCACAGTGATCTTATTAAAAAAGTTCTGAAAAATCTTCTTTCAAAAGATTGTGTCCACACGCAAGAAAGCAGATTGAAAGTCTGAGCCACTCTGTCAATAAAGAGAGTCCACACAGGCCCTGCTCTTTTGAAAGAATGGGCCAGGGATCAAAAAATCTGACGCCATTAGGACTGTTATTTCAAAAAAAGGGTCCGCAGAGCATCTACACGTACTTTCCTTGTGAAGAATCTTTTGGAAAAAGTGCTCTTCCTCATCTGGGTCTGTGTCTACACTAACAAGTTTTTTCAGAAAATTTGGGCCTTTTTTTAAAAATCCCATGGAGCATCTAGATAAAAAATGCGATGTTCTGATCTGAACTTGAAAGAATGTGGCCCTTTTTCCAGAGGCTCTCATCCTCTCTCAGATGAGGAAGAGCTCCTTTTTCCAAAAGATTATTAAAAAAAGGATGTGTGGACGCTTCATAGGCCCTTGGGCCCTTCTTTTGAAAGAGCAGTCCTCATGGTGCCGGATTTTTCGATCCCTGGCCTGTTCTTTTGAAAGAGAAGGGGCTGTATGCACGCTCTCTGTTGAAAGAGTGGATCGATCTTTCAATCCATTTTCTTGTGTGTGAATGCAATCATTTGAAAGAAGTTCCTTTGGATGATCTCTTCTGGAAGAACTTCTTTCAAAATTTGCTGTAGTGTAGATGTAGCCTGGGAAAGGAAGAGGGCTGCCGGAAAAAGGTCAACATTCTTTTGATTTCAGATCAAAAGAGTTCATTTCGTGTGCACACACTCCATGGGTTTTTTTTTTTCAGAAAAGGCAAGGCTTTTTCAAAAAATATTGCTTGTGTAGATGCAGCCTCAAACACTCCAGCTTCCTGTGCCAAAATTGGCACCAGTCCTTATTCAGATGAGAGGATAAGAAAACCAATCTCACCACATTAAAACAGAACAAAGCAGCAGTAATGTAGCATTTTAAAGACTGACAAAATTATTTATTCAATGATAACTTTTCTTGGGACAGACCCACTTCATCAGAGCATTCTCATTTCCAATACAGACTGACATTTATAAGTACAGAGGTCCTGAAAATGATCTGATGAAGTGGGTCTGTCCCACAAAAACTCATCGCCAAATAAATCATTTTGTTAGTCTTTAAAGTACTACATTACTGCAGTTTTGTTGTGTTAGAATACAGACTAACATGGCTATCTCTCTGTTACTATTCAACATTAAAAGAGGCTCTTCTGATGCCAAAGAACCACCCCACTCCTAGGTCAGTTTGTACCTCAGATTTTACCCAAAAGAGCACATTGTGCTAATTATTTATAGTGTAAAAACTAAAGGTTTATTAAAACAAAGGAAAGGTTGAGGGTAAAATCATTTAAAAAAATGTACATTACATACACCAATGCAAAGTTCCTGGTTCAGGCTCTTAGCAGAGGTGGAATAAACTGCTACCTCAAAAGTTACTGGAAATCATCCTTTGTTGTGTAGGATAGTAGCAGAGAGAAAGCCATGCTAGTCTATATACTATCAAAACAAAAAAACAGTAAAGTAGCACTTTAAAGACTGACAAAATAATTTATTAGGTGAGCTTCCATGAGACAGACCCATTTCTTCAGACCATAGCCACACCAGAACAGACTCAATATTTAAAGCACAGAGAACCAAAAACAGTAATCAAGGTGCTCAAATCAGAAAAAAAAAATGATCAAGGTGAGCAAATCAGAGAATAGAGGGGCAGAAGTTGGGGGCGGGGGGAGTAACGAATTAGATTAAGACAAGAATGCAAATGAGCCCCTATAATGACCCAGGGCCATTATGGTCATTATAGGGGCTTGTTTGCATACATGGCTTAATCTAATTCTTGATTTCCGCCCCACGACACGTCTGCCCCTCTACTCTCTGATTTGATCACCTTGATCATTTTTTTTTCTGATTTGTCCACCTTGATTACTATTTTTGGTTCTCTGTGCCATAAATATTGAGTCTGTTCTAGTATGGCTATGGTCTGAAAAAATGAGTCTGTCTCACGGAAGCTCACCTAATAAATCATTTTGTTAGTCTTTAAAGTGCTACTTGACTGCTTTTTTGTTTTGGTGTGTTGGGGGATCATTCCTTTCAAGTTCAAGTTCATAGTAAAGATGCATCTGAAGTGATTAGCTTCAGCGAAGACACAGATGGAGGACTCGGGAGCCCTGTTTATACATTTGTTAATGTTCAAGGAATTCCATTGTTATCCTAAGAGAAAGCATGCCCACGATGGAGTGGGTCACATGAGCAAGTCACCTGTCAAGCATTACTCAGACTTTTCAGCAGCCATGGCTTACTCACTGGTCTGAAAGTTCCCAGTTCCTCAGATAAGGATTGAAACCTATTAAAGCTCTTTTAGAGTCAAATATTCTGATTCACTTGACTAGTTACCCTTTCACAATAGGTTGCAAAGACTCCTAATGAGGTGTCCCAGAAGCCAACAATTGAAATATGAGTACCTAGCCAATGCTCATAACTTTAAATACAAAAGTTATACATGCATGTAAGCAGAAGCAGTGAATCATATACTGTCAACAGGCATCTCATTTGGCCCACCCTGCACAAGGTTTGGTGCCAACATATAACAGTGGTGACAACATTGTTGAAAAATGGACTCAGGTGTCTAAGTCATGTAGGGCTTTAGAAAACATTGTCCCAAATTCTGAATAATGCAAAACACTGCAGTTTCACCTGTTTTCAATGAAAAACCAATGACAACATTTTTGTTTGTTTTTTAAATTCTTCAACTTCCAAACTCAAAGGAGTATTGCAGGGTGTACAGTTACCTAAGTATTTAGATATGAGTAAACAGTGAAGGCTAACAAGAAGGCTAACAGCATATTAGGGTGCATTAGGAGGAGCATTGCGATCAGATCTAGAGAAGTGGTTGCTCCCTTCTATTCAGCACTGGTGAGGGCACATCTGGAATACTGTGTCTAGTTTTGGGCCCCCCAGTATAAAAAAGATGTGGATGTGCTGGATCAGGTTCAGTGGAGGGCAACAAAAATGATTAAGGGGCTGGAGCACATGACCTGCAAGGAGAGGCTGAGGGATTTGGACTTTAGTTTACAGAATTGAAGACTGAGGGATGATTTATATCATCCTTCAACTTCCTGAATGAGAGCTCTAAAGAAGATGTAGAGAAACTATTCTCAGTGGTGACAGATGGCAGAACAAGGAGCAATTATCTGAGTTGCAGGAGAGGAGTAGATTGGATATTAGGAAAAACTACTTCATCTGGAGGTTGGTGAAGCACTGGAATGTGTTGCCTAGAGAGGTGGTGGATTCTCCATCACTAGAGGTTTTTAAGTCCTGGCTTGACAAGGTCCTGGCTGGGATGACTTAGTTGAGGTTGATGCTGCTTGAATCAGGGGGCTGAACTTGAGGACCTCCTGAGGTCCCTTCCAGCCCTATGAGTCTATGAGTTCTATGATAAGTGGTAACCAATAATATTTCCCATGGACCCGCTGAGCTGGAGCTTCTTAGTATCTCAGCAGCTAAACATGGGAACAGACTTTCTCGAGAAGTTTCATTACTTCTCAGACTGAGTGTCACATGACCAGATTTTTATATTGGGTCTGGAAGCCATTTTATTGCCCAGTGTTGCTGTGTTAGCCGGTGGCCGGGTAATGTGCGGTGAGGTACTCCCCTGGGTCCTAAGCAACCCAATTTTTTACTGGTAGAGCAGGCAGCTCCTAGCACTTTCACCCACGGCCAGGCTGTAGTAACCAAACGGTTAAAGTTCTTTTTGATGTGCCGTCTGTGTTGCAGTGACAAAAGGGTTAACAGGGTCAGGCTCAGAGCTTAACTAGTTACAAGTTTATTTAAGCTACAGTTATAAGTGTGTGGTTACAAAAGGCTATTGTTTACTTCTTATATGCTAGCAAAGTACAGGTGTTAACAAGTTACGTTACAATCCAATACAAAGATATCTGTTACCATCTAACACAATGATATCTTGACACAACGACATCTAGTTACAGAGCTCTAATTCTTTAGCTGTGCACAAAAAAAGTCGGAGACCTAGCATGGGTGTATCTTACCCTCTCTGCGTCTCTCAATACCAGCGTAGCCAAGCCGGATTGGTCACTCAATTCCGCGGAAAGACGAATACGAGGTTGGGCGTCCCCAGTAGTGGACCTCTGGAGGCAATCACCTGACCCGACCAGCAGGTAGTTGGTGGAATGCACTCGAAGTTAGAGTTCTGTTGGGCCCATCTTTTATACCCCTTTGGGTTACGTATTCTCTTTCTTATCTATGGTGCCAGATCATACTGGTCTGTCTTTGTGACGCCAGTTTGTTACAAGGGCATTTCTTACTTAATTTGCACTTGTAAGACAGGAGATAAGCAATTTAGGAGTACAGGACATTCTTTTGTGTGGGCGGGGCACTTCCCCTTCTGGGATGGTTGTGTGGCCATCATATCCATCAATGCCAGCTGGGGTGATTTCCTGAGGGTCCCCCCCCTCTTGTTGATAGTTTGGCCTGTTAGCCTTCTATCTGTACTTTCTGCTTCTCAGGGTCACGATAAGCTAGCACATCTGGGTCTCAATGAGGGCATCAAAGACTGTGCTGTCAGCAGCCGTTTCCGTGCCCTGTGTGCTCCTCAGTTGTGGGGGGGCAGCGAGCAAGCTGGCTTGTAAGGGGGAGACTTTGTCTGGCTACATGCTGTTGGCCCCAAATATTGTGCTGAAGGGGGTTGTGCGAGGTGGCTAATGAAAGCTAACGATGCCCTAAATCTATGTATGCTACTCGCACATCTGTTTCATGTACGTAGGTAAAGTTATAGATTTTAGCTATGTAGCTGTATTAGAAAATATTTCTGTGCTAAGCTTCACAAGAGGAGGTGTGAACTCAGCCCCAGCCAGGATGAATGGGAGACAAACAAAGGTTCAGACAGTCAAATCCACATCCCAGTGGCTTGGGACTTGTCACTGGAATGCAGCTAACTGTTCAGGTGACCTGGACTGAAATAAAGGAACAGGTCCATCTCAGAAATTTGAGACTGTCTCTTGGGATTCACCCAATGGCAGTTTGACACATAGCCCACAGGGACTATGGGAAGAAGAAAGGGTTTTTTCCCTGAACACAAGAAGAGAAAGGATGGTGTGGACTTAGCAGTGTCCATCTTGGATCTTTTATCTTTTGGCCTCCAAGGGTCCATGTCCCAACATGTGGACCCCAGCGACCTGGATCTACAATGCTCCAATAACTGAATCTATGTAATCTGAAATTAACTTTCAGCCACTTTCAAGAATCAGCAAATAACACCGCTGGCCTGCCTCAGTAGTTAAGAACGATGTATGTAAAGTATCGCTTTCACAATTCTTCTCTCTAGCCCTGTTCTTTCTTTTTTTATTAATAAATCTTTAGATATTTAGATCTAAAGGATTGGCGCATATGGTGATTTTGGTAAGATCCATATATTGACCAGGAATTGAGGCTGGACCCTTTGGGGCCTGGAAGAATCTGTGTGGAGTTGGTGAAACAGCCATAAGAGTCCCTTATATTAATTTGGGGGTTTTTGGTTTGGGCTGGTATAGCAGCAGAGAAATCTGTGGGTTTGTATGTGTGGCTTCTGGCTGATCAGTGGGGCTAGTTGTGGCTGTTTGGATTTGCCTTAATGAGAAGGAAATCCCCACCTGCTTCTGCGAGTAGTCTGGATTTTAAGCAAAGGTACCCGAGACTGATTTCTCCAGCTGTGCCCAGAAACCACATCCTATTACACTGAGACATGTTAAAAATATATTAAAACAGAAATATTTTTTGTCAGTTCCTCCTTGAGGCATAGATGACCCCAAGAAAATCAGGAGTATACAACAATCAAATAAACCAAAGAACAACAAAACCTTTCCTGAATTAGCTCTAAATTTCAGAAAATATTTGTTCAAGATTTGCATGAAACCCCAGGTTAGCTCTTATGTTAGCCAACTTCTTTCACTTATTCTGACCCAATATCAAACTGAATCAAAAATTGTTTCTCCAAACTCATAAACTTTATGCCCCATGTAACTCACCCACCAAGATTTACTTATTTTGTCATTATATACCTGCTTCCCTCCTTTATAAAATATCTTTTATCATATGCCGAAGGGTGACAGCTTAAAAATTGGAGCCTAAGGGTTGAAAATTCTTAGCCTCCCAGGAGCCGCAAGTTCAAATTCTAACAAGATGAATTCAATTGTCTTTCTTTTCAAAGGAAAGGAATTGAATTCCACACAGGTCATCCTGTGAGAGCCTTTCAGGGGAAAGGTATAGATATACACACAAACAACATCTAATCTGTTCTTTGAGAACATTAAAATTCCCTAACAGCAGTGGGTTTACCCCAGATATCTTGTGCTAAAATTTCTTCTCTTTCCGTTTCAGTGCTGCTTTTTTTCTTGCCCATTTTGTTAACCTAATAGCTGCAGTCCACCTTGGATCCTATGCTTTGAGTGTGGTCATGTCACTGTTGAGTTAAACCCTGCCCCAAGTAACACCCCAGTGACACCGCTGCATTAACTGCAATGTCAAGATTTTACTGGTGTTTGTGTTCAAGCCCTCTCTATTTGAACCAAAAGAGTCCCTGAGAATCCCACTTTTCTATAGGAGAAAGACTCCAACTGATGAAGTGTTAAGCCTCCACTCCACACCACTCTTGCTATGAGCAGGAAATCCAGATCAGGGATGAGCAGAGGCAGTAGCCCTCCCCAACAAGAAGCCCAGCCCCAGCCTCCCACAAGGCACCTGTCCTCCATAAGCTTAGGCTTGGGCTGGAAAAGCTAGTCCAAACCAGTCCTGCCCACCAGAGACGCTGGGGCAAGGAATCACAGCAAGGACCCATACCTCAAGGAGATGCCAGGGCCGGGCAGCACAGCTCTGGCTCACACCACCGACTAGCTCTGCCTTTTTTGGTATGACCATTCACAGTAAGTCCCCTGAGTCCTCCCAACCTCCTGCCCTAATCCTCCAGCTCTGCCACCCTCCAACCCTTGGCCAACCCTCCCCCTGCCCCCCAAAATCCTCTGCCCTGAGCCTTTCCCCCACTCTCACTGCACAACCCTCCATCCCTGGCCTGTGACCTCTCACACCAACCCACTGCTGTGACATCTCCACTGCCAGCTCCTACTCTGAACACCCCTGCACAGTGCAGCCTGGGCCAACAGCTCAAGCAAACAAAAATGAGGAAGACAAAGAAATTCAATGGATTACTCTCAAATTACTATTACTACAGCTTCTTTTCTCCTTCATTTTCCAAAAATAAAATCACTTACATAAACCATATACAGCTTCCAAACACAGGAAGGAAAAAAAAACAAGGCTTATTTGACTTACACCCATGTGCCAGGTAAATGTACTAATAATAAATAAAATGAGAGAAAATGGCATTGTCCCCCTTTGTCTAAAGAGGAGTGAGAATGTGTGTGTTCCCTGTGCTAATTTTGTAGCCAGCAATTATTGCAGTATGTCTATAAGGAGAGACTCCAGGGGGCAGGAGAAGGACTCAAACAGACAAAGATACATAGAGAGGTTCTATTGGTCATCTGCTATCAGGGAAAAGCTTCAAGATAACTAGAATATAAGTGATTGGGGTTGTACTGATTTTAAGTGCAGCTACTTGATTCCAAGGGAGAATGGATGGGCTTGTCATTAAAACACAGAACTAGACAACTAGAAAGCTGGCATCTGTTCCTAGGTTTTCCATAGGTTGCCTGTGTGACCTTGGGCATCTCCCTTAGCCACCCTGAAACTCAGTTTGCTCATCTGTAAAACAGAAATAACACAATTTACTGAACTCGGAAGCTGAAACCTTCTGATGTGAGGTGATATAGACAGGCAAAATGATGGCCTTTGTTAACATGGGGGGTGTTCTATATCTTAGAAGAATCCTTTGAACCAATGAGATATGACATCTGGAATGATGATTTTGTTACATGTTGGCACACTGCCTCTGACTTTCTGGGCTGGCTTGTGGTCTGACCAGCTCAAAGAAGTATTCTACAGAATCGCTCTGTTGGCGTTATCATCTATATGTCTGTCACTAAGGATATTAAGGACACTGGAGCTACGTCTACACGTGAAGCCTACATCGAAGTAGCTTATTTCGATGTAGCGACGTCTACACGTCCTCCAGGGCTGGCAACGTCGACATTCAACATCGACGTTGCGCAGCACCACATCGAAATAGGCGCTGTGAGGGAACGTCTACACGCCAAAGTAGCACACATCGAAATAAGGGTGCCAGGCACAGCTGCAGACCGGGTCACAGGGCGAACTCAACAGCAAGCCGCTCCCTTAAAGGGCCCCTCCCAGACACAGTTGCACTAAACAACACAAGATCCACAGAGCCGACAACTGGTTGCAGACCCTGTGCATGCAGCATGGATCCCCAGCTGCAGCAGCATCAGCCAGAAGCCCTGGGCTAAGGGCTGCTGCACACGGTGACCATAGAGCCTTGCAGGGGCTGGAGAGAGAGCGTCTCTCAACCCCTCAGCTGATGGCCACCATGGCGGACCCCGCTATTTCGATGTTGCGGGGCGCGGATCGTCTACACGTGCCCTACTTCGACGTTCAACTTCGAAGTAGGGCGCTATTCCCATCCCCTCATGGGGTTAGCGACTTCGACGTCTTGCCACCTAACGTCGATGTTAACATCGAAATAGCACCCAACACGTGTAGCCGTGACAGGCGCTATTTCGAAGTTAGTGCAGCTACTTCGAAGTAGCGTGCACATGTAGACACGGCTTGGAAGTGTTATTTCCAGCTGGAGAAGGTGTTCTCTTTCCAGCTTGCATGGAGCTAGTGCACTGGAAACAGATTAGCCATGACAGCTGAAGCAGCAGCAGATACTAGCATTTTGGACTTTGGATTCAGGGCTGCTGGGCGGATAGTCAAGGTGTATAGATCTGTGCTACTGAGGTTAGACTTCCATTTTTAGCTTACACGGCTATATCTACCCATGCTGGAAGTGACAACTACAACCCAAAATGTAAATGCATTTCATGTGTAACAGTGCTGCCTGAATAAGTGAGGAGTGATGGGGTGATCTCCATTACATTAATTCAAAAATATCTGGTGATGCTCCACGTTGGCTTTTTAATTTATTCACCACTAAATCTGCACAAAGGAAGGCTATCTCTTTAACATTTCACTGCTCAATGGAACCACAGAATCCAGGAAACTTTAGAAGGATTTAATGGGATTTCCAACCTAGTTTCTAGGCAAGTGAGATTCTGAAAGGCTTCAGCTAAGCATCAATATTTGCTGGTTATCTCACCCTATGCATCTTATGAGGTTAGCAGGTCCATCAGTAGAAGACTTGACAATCTCCTTCATGTGAACCCCTTGTCAGTTTCAGATACCACAATCCCATAAACTCAAGCCACACTATAAATTTTGGAATAGTTTCTGAGCTGGTTTATGACAGTAAATCCAAGTGTACATGCCTATGTATGGGTTTAATAGTCCCTTGCTGAGAAGCTGCATTGTTTAAGAGATAGGGTGTGAGGCTGGGAATTGATTATGTTTTGGGCTCTGACACTGAAGAGCTGTGTGACGCTGCGGCTATGGCTATACCTTTCATCCATAGCTTTCAAAGCATTTTACAAGTGAGGAAACTGGAACACAGGTATGTGACATGATTTCTCCAAGGCCACACAGCAAACTAGTCTCACGAATACATCCCCAGCTCTCAAATCCCAGTTTCATGCCCTATGAAATAGTTAACATTTCCTTTCCTGGTTGTAATACACGCATGATAAATCCACAGGATTGCATATGTGAGCCAATGTTCATGCCAATTAATAAGGGATCCATAATGTTCCCTATGTTTGTCTGATACTAGAAGTAGCTTACACCAGTGCAACAGAAGAATGCATATGTTACACCAATTGAGACTTCCACACATTTAATCTGACCTCTAAATTTGAATAAATGCCATTTGAGGACACAATACAAAGTAACTGCTGTGTAGATTCCAACCACCATCCATGGTTTACAAGATTACAGGTTGTATCTCCCTTGTCCAGTACCCTCGGGACCTGAATGGTCCTGGACGAGGGGATTTGCTGAGTGAGGGGAGATCAGGCTGGCTGCCTGGAGGCTCTTTTCACCTGAGTCTGCTCCAGACACAGGGCTGCCAGAACTCCCCCGACTGGGGAACCATGGCTGCTCTGTTGTGAAGCAATATTCCTTGTCTTGCCAGACAGCGGCTATTGCCAGACGAGAGAGGGCTGGATAAGGGAGTTTGAACCTGTAGAACAATCATGTTTACAGATTCCATATGGTAGTGGTGGTAGAGGGAACTATAATTTTGTACACTGTTTTATTCATTCTTTCATTTACTCTAAGATATTATTGACTGGTTTCAGTCAATACCCTGAAGTTACAACATGTGCAGTAACAGATGTTGTATTTCCTAATCTTTTGTGGTGCTCAGTCATCCAAACTAACTTAACACTCACCCCCTTTGTTTCTTCCTACCTCAACAAAATAGCAAGAAAGGAAACAGCAATAATAATTCCACGTACTGTTGAATTCCTGTGGTCTGGAAAACATTCTCTGTGTCAGCAATTGTAACTAATAAGGATTTTAACAAAAGTAGCACTACGACTGCCATGATCTGATATTACTTGTTTCCTGTCTTCCAGAATATGAGTTGTATAATGGATTTATGGAAACCTAGGAACTGCCAGACTGGAATGGACCCAAGGTGCATCTATATCAATGTCATAACAGTCACCAGCAACAGATGCTTCAGAGGAGAAAATTAAAGAAAACCTACAGAAGGCAGGTGTGGGGGGGTAACATGCCCCTATATTAGGTCTCATCCTGATCACTAATGGCAATTGCTTTGAACCCTGAAGTAGGAGCCTTAATATCCCTCTCAGTTCCTGCTTAGAGCAGGGGGGCTTGTCTTGATGACCTTGTCAGGTCTCTTGCAACCTAAAGTGCGATGATTCTTCTGTAATTCTATGAGTATGAACAGAGCTGCATAGAGAGGCGGGCTAAGATTCTCAGCAGGCCTGAACATGAGTGTGGTTTTACTAAGGTGTCTCATTGTAGACCCATATGCCTACATGTCTTGGCCCAGGTTTAAAAATGTTATCTTAAGTGATTTGCCCATTGTCACATACTAGCTCATGGGAATAAGGGGACTTCGAAGTAGGCAGCATCCTTTCGAAAAGGAGCCCCATCTGGACGCGCTGCGCGGCGGCAAGGAGCGTCAATTTCGAAGCGCGGCTGCCGCCCGCATGCTAATGAAGCGCTGAATATGCATTTCAGCGCTTCATTAGTAAACTTCGAAATGGCCATTTGCATGGCCATTTCGAAGTTTGAGGCACGTGTAGACGTAGCCACTATGTGTGTTCCAGAACAAATACACAGTTGCCCACTTTCTCCGTCAGGGTATGATTCCTCCTTCCATGGCTCTAATCAGATTGTCATAAATGGTGCGGCATGAATAAGAATTATATATATATGTATATATATATATATGCACACAAAAAGACCCAGCTTTCATTTGGATAATTAATGATGGTGAATCTTACAAGCACTCAGAAGTTCAGTTTAGACAACCTTCATTCCTCCTTCTTTTCCACCAAAATTTGAATTAGTGTCCAATTCTCATTCAAACTATTTTTGAACTTCTTTGTACTGGAAATCTGCAAGTTTAAGCACTTCTTATATTAGGCCAATCTAAGAATGCCAGGATATGAACTTGTATCATTCCTCATCTCAGCTTTCACTCTTCAGCCAGAAATGAGAATGTGTAGAAAAGACAAGTCTGTGTGTTGAAATTGAGGGGTGGGAATAGGGCTGGGTCTACACGTGTCCCTTCCTTTTGAAAGGGATATGTTAATGAGCAGGTTCAAAATATGCTAATGAGGTGCTGCAATGAATATGCAGCACCTCATTAGCATAATGGCGGCTGCAGCGATTCGAAAGTGCAGCTTTTTGAATCGCTCTCCGCCTGTGGAGATGGGACCTTCCGAAAGGACCCCCCCCCAAGTTTTCAAAAGCCCTTCTTCTGATCACAGATAGGAAGAAGGGCTTTTGAAAACTGGGGGGGGGTCCTTTCGGAAGGTCCCGTCTCCATGGGTGGCACATGATTCGAAAAGCCGCACTTTCGAATCACCGCGGCCGCCATTATGCTAATGAAGTGCTGCATATTCATTGAAGTGCCTCATTAGCATATTTTGAACCTGCTCATTAACATGCCCCTTTCAAAAGGAAGGGGCATATGTAGATCTGACCTAGGTGAACTTTATGAAACCTCAGAAACATTCTGTATCCAGAAAAAAAAATAATGAGTAGTCTGATTAAAAATTACTTGTCAGAACTACTTGATCACTGGAAAACTGGGGTTTCAACTTATTGAAATTGTTTGTGAAAAATGTTTTCTTTCTGCAGAAAATTTAGATTTTTTTTATATTTGTTTTTTTGTCCAAAAGCATGAGTCCTTGGAACCAAAAATATGTTTGTTCTAAAATTCTGCCTTGGTATGTCTATGGAGATATTATTTGAGTGTCTCCTGCTCTCATTTTCTTTTGTGTATAGGGTTCCCCAAGCAGACTTAATTGCCTTTGATGCTTTACCTACCTTTACCAATAGAGGATATCTTTCTGCTTCCTGGGAGATACGGTCCAAATAGGGAAAGTAACCTATTGAGAAGAATTGGAGTGTGAAACACCCAAAGTAAAACTCCCACAAATGCATTACAGTGGCTTTTTTAGAAATGAGATATTTCTGTTCCACCAAAATATACATCTTTTTGAATTTTTTCAGAAAAAACTCAATTTCATGCAGGGGGAAGGAGAGAGGGAATCAATTTCTGACCAGTTCTAATAATGAGTTCAATTTATATTTCACCTTACCAGGTCCAGTCTCCTAATAAGAAGCATGTCTTTATTTCTCATGGGGGATCTGAACTGCAAAGTTTGTAGCTGGATCAAAACTTTTCAGAAGTCTGGGGTGCAATTGTCATGCATAGGTATGGTGCATGTGTGCAGACATATAGACGGTCATCAGAGGAGACAGCAACTTCAACCCCATTATGTGTTTCCACAGCTTCTAGAGGAGCAAGTCACAAGGTGCTCACTGATATTTTGGTATCTCAACTTAAAAGACCTGAGACCTGACTTCCAGAGTTTCTGAGGGATCCCAGCTCCCACTAGCAGAAGTAGTGAATTTTCAGCAGCCCTGAAATCAGGCCTAAACTTACCCTGATAAGGGCACACAGATAATTGAGTCGTTAAGCATCACTAGTCAAGTATGAACATGCCAGTGTTACTTCATTGTCTCTGCGTAGCAGCAAGTGCTTATCCTTGTTGTGTACTCTCTTAATTAGACAATGCTTATACTAGAAAAACTGAGGTAGGTCTACTCAAGGGAGCAATGGTGACCTAAGGTACATAGTATCTGAGACGCTGTCATGTTAGTCTATATCTTCAAAAATAACAAAAAGTTCTGTGGCACCTTATAGACTAACAGACATTTTGGAGCATAAGTTTTTGTGGGCAAAGACCCGCTTCATCAGATGCATGAGGTACATAACACAACTATGTGAATAGTGTAGCTGGTGTCAACGTACCTTAGGTCAAATTGGATTGGGTTTTCCACTGCAGGGACAGGTCAATAGGAGAAACTCTCTGATTGACTTCCCTTATGTTTCTTCTTCTGATAGAATATGAAAGTCAATGAGAGTGTGATCAGTGGTTGTTTTAGCCAGTCAGCCCTATTAAATTGACCCTCAGGAGATCAATTGCCTCAGGGCCGATCTCTCAGAAATTGTAGACCTGCCCAAAGATCTACAGACATCCTTATATTAGCTTGATAAATTGATTGGTAATCTATGGGATTTGCATTTGACCAGTCAGTAAAACTCTGACATTCTATACCCTGGGTTTTGGCCAATTGACTTTAACAGGCATCTCTCCATTGACTTCAGTGAGTTTGGATCAGGTCCTTTGAGTGTATTCTTTGTAGGTATCAGGTTTTCAGTGTGGACCAGCTGTGTCCTAGGTAGTGTCCAGTTATGAAATTTCATAGAGTCATAGAATACTAGGACTGGAAGGGATCTCGAGAGGCCATCGAGTCCATGCCCCTGCCCCAATGGCAGGACCAAGTGCTGTCTAAACCATCCCTGATAGACATCTATCTAACTTGTTCTTAAATATCTCCAGCGATGGAGATTCCACAACCTCCCTTGGCAATTTATTCCACTGTTTGACCACCCTGACAGTCAGGAACATTTTCCTAATGTCTAACCTAAACCTCTCTTGCTGCAGTTTAAGTCCATTGCCTCTTGTTCTATCCTCAGAGGCCAAAAAGAACAAGTTTTCTCCCTCCTCCTTATGACACCCTTTTAGATACCTGAAAACTGCTATCATGTTGCCCCCTCAATCTTCTCTTTTCCAAACTAAACAAGCCCAATTCTTTCAGTATTTAAAAATACTGTTCATGTTGAGCTCCAAGGTTTAGGTTCAGGAGCCTTTCTATTTGAACTGCTGCAAAAGCCAGCACTCAGAATGCTGTACTGCATTTTGATATAGCTAGACAACAGTCTAAGTGAATTCTATCGTTATTAAGCTATCATTACAACCTGATTCTCAAAACAAACAAAAACCCTAAAAAAATTAATTCATCATTGACAGGGGAAATTACGCCAAGTGTGATGGGGAAGGACAGTGCAGCAATTGAAACAAAACAGATTCTAGGTTAGGTCCCCATTTTAAAACTCTACTTTTGTTTATTATAATGCTGTAGGAAAAAGGTGTTGTGTTAACCATCATTTTGTATTTAGTCCTGTACTCCTCCCTGCCCTTAGCAGTCAATGTGCTGTGATGTACTGTCATCTTCCCACAAATGCCTAGAGATTTCTCTGTATCATGTTCCATTATAATAGTATTTTCCAGAGGCATTAATTCCTACCTGGACAGAAGTGGTAATGCATAGATGACAAAAGCTTCTGTCATTATGCACTCAGGAACATCTCCAGTACAAGCCTGAACATTTGTACTAAGGTGGAAATTATGTGGTGCTTATACTTCGAAGAACACATATTAAACAAGACACCTACAATAGCTACTCAGCCTATATTTTCATGAACAATTCCAGTCAGCGGGGTAATTGAAATTTTTACACATCTTAAAGAATTTCCTGACAACTTTGCACCTAATTCCCCTTCTCCAAACGGTACTAGACTTTACCTTGTGACACATCCAGAGATAAGGATGCTATGAATCTTTGCCCTGTGCCATGCAAATTTCATCAAGCCAGATTCTGATCTCTTTTACACCATGGTATTTCAAGAGTAAGTTTGCTAAGCTCCATGCAACTATACATTTTAGTAGGTCCCAAGCTATCAACCTCTTATTTACTTACATGCGGAAAACCTCTATCCCAGGGTCTGGAGCTATTAAACCGCAATCCTTTTTCCAGCCTCATATCTGCAGGCACTCTCACCTCCCTAAAAATACAGTTGACAGAACATCTCCAACCCTTACAAGCAGATAAGCTTTCTTTAAAATCTCAAGGAAACAGGGAGGAATTGGTAGGGGAAGAAGATGTGGGTGGCAGCCTTGGCAGCAATGATCATAAGATGGTTGAGTTCCTGACCAAAGGAAGAAAGAAGATCAGCAAAATACAGATCCTACACTTCAGAAAAGCAGACTTTGACTCTTTCAGGGAACTGATGGGCAGGGTCCCCTGGGACTCTAACATGAGTGAGGGAAAGGAGTCCGGGAGAGCTGGCTATATTTTTTTATTTATACGTGTTTCCCATGCCAATTTGCTGAGTTTGGTGTATATAAGACACGTATAGAGTAAGGGTTAGGGTTAGGTGGGCCTGGAGAAGGGTCCTCCCCTCTGGAGTGTAATAAGAGGAATAATGAGACCCCAGATCCACTGGACATTATCTTCTTAACAGAGAGGTGAATTTCATAAGAGAAAAGAAAGATTACCAGACTCTAAACCAAGCCTGTGTTCAAGTGGCAGTATCCAACAAGGAAATAGTGGATCCTCAGCTACATTTCTCCAATTTAAACTTCAGGAAGAGTTGTTATATTGCCTGGACAGGAACCATTGAACTAAAAAGATGAAAAATATAGCTTGTCATACTAAGAAGATGTTGAGGAAAAGTACCCAAGAGGAATTCAAGAGACCCTTTACTTAGCCTGCTGTAGTGAGGTACATTTTGTCAAAAGAAAAAGGATGGACATAGTCGGGCTCCTGGAGAAATACATGACAGCGTGCTAGAATATCCTTAGAGTCTTGGACTATGCCACCTGTTGTATGGAAGCTATAATACTCTCCTGTACAAATGTGTAACCATTGTGACCAAGCTTATGAAGTTGTTCATGTGAATGGAGATGACAAAAGATATTGTGACTATTCATTAAATTACTTTTGCATTGTACTTGATGAAAGAGCTACATGATCTGTTAAAGGTTATGACTCTAAGGAGGTCTGTTTATGACAGTCAAGCAGAATTGTTCAGTCTCACACTAGAAGTAATGGAATTAATTTTTATCATCAGATCCTCATCACTGGGGTCAATTTGTTCCCACTACTGTTATTTGCCCTCAGAGGCCCCATAGATATTCATAGGATTCTCTCCATTCATTTATTGGATCAGAGGCAGAGCCGTTTGAGGTGGTGAGACAAAGAGCATTGGTTGACTAGGAAATCTGACAGACAGAGGAAGAAAGAAACTAGCACACCACATCAATCTTTCAAAAGCTTGGAAAAAATTAAGAGGGACTCTTAATATCCTGTCCACCCAAACCTGGACTAGCCCTCAAACACCAGTAGCTCCAGAATCCATACAACTAGAAGAGCTTCAACTGGGGAAGAAAGCCTAACTGCAGAAGCTGATTGAATTGTTCCCCACCGTATTTTAACCTTTGCCATGACATATTCACCTTGTGTATCATCACATAGCCACTGAGCCAGCACAATGAGTCAGTGATTACCCATGATCACTTCTTCAAAAGATGTGGGACACCAAGCAAGAAGAGCAATGGACCATGTTAAACCTGGAGGTAGTGGAGGAGTCTATCAATTGTTGGAGAAGTCCCAATTGTATGATACCAAAATCAGATGGGACAATGTGCTTCTTCACCCTAGACTCCATGGAGAGGTGCTGGCAGATACCCTCAACCTCAGAGTCTCAGGAACAGACAGCTTTCTCCACCCTCCACCCTCATTCAAGCTCTATCATTTCTGAACTGTGTGATTTGGCTTCCCTGATGCAGCAACCACTTCCCAAAGACTCATCGAACACATGCTACAACCATATGGTCAATATGCCACAACATATACAGATGACAAGATTTACAGCTGTAATTGGAATTACCACACATTTCATATTACCTCCACGCGACAGGCTCTCAAGACAGCAGGACTCACTGCAAATCTGTACAAATATATGATGGCTAAATGGGAAGTTACATACCTTGATAATACCACAGAGAGGTACAAGTTATCTGTGGTAATTGAACAACTACAAGCCCTAGCAACCTACTTTTTCCAACAACAAAAAATCTACCTCATCCCATCACTTTTTGGTCCTAGCTTACACACACACACACACACACACACACACATATATGTGTGTGTGTGTGTTTGTGCATTTCATAGAGGTGGGAGGGACCTCAGGAGGCCATTGAGTCCAGTCCCCTGCCTTCTTGGCAGGACCAAGTACCATCCTTGACAGAGGGTTTGTTTGTTTTTTGTTTTTTTTTATTAATCTATTTGCCTCAGAACCCTAAATGGCCTTTCAAGGACTGAGCTCCCAAGTCCTGGTTTAGCAGGCCAATATGCAAACACTGAGCTATCCCTCCCTCCATCACTACCATCACTGCAGCAACTTCCACAGTCTCCATGAACAATAACAGTCCTAAAAATTGCGTTACCTGAAGTCTGCAACAGGACATTTGGGACTCTAAAAATTGTCTGCATCAGAAACTGGTACTTTATCTCTCAGATTTTTCCAGAAGTCCCATAAACTGCAAAGAGATTAGCAGTCCTTTCCCAGGAATTTGAGGGAGAGGAAAACTCAATCTTCCCTATAAGTAGAACAAACAAACAAACCAAAAAAACCCCACCATTTCCTCTGTTATGGAAAAAGAAGACTTGGAAATTTCTTCTTGCTAGTTGTGAACCATGTCCCCTCTCTGCTGGTTGAACACCATGAAGGTTGCCAAACCAAGACTTCTGCGATGGTACCTCTCTTTGCAAATATATAGTTTTTAGCTACTCCACAGAGAAATGTGGCTTTTTCTTTTAACTGAAAGGAAGGCTAAATGAGTGTGAAGGACCCCAAGGAAGGGATAAAATAGAAGGTTACTCTTTGCTTGGGAAGGTAATTGGGGAAGATCCTGAAAGAGCAAGGGTCCAGATCCTAAAAAGATACCAAAGGGGGAATCCCTAAAGCTCCTTGCTGACTGCTCAAGATTTAAATGTTTCAGGACTCTACGGCTATGTCTAGACTTCAGGCTACTGTCGACAACACTTATATTGACAGAAGTTGTGTTGACAGAGTGTGCTTCCAGACTACGGGTATCTCAGAAGATATTTGAGGGTCACGAGCGTTCTGTTGACGTCCCTGTACATTGTGCTCCATGAAGAAGAAGGAATGACTCAACAAAGAGGGGGGTGAGGGGGTTATGAGATTTGTCCCTGTGTAGATGGGCCAAATGTTGGAAAAGCCTCTCCTGACAGAACTGTTGGTAAAAGATATGCAAATTCATTGTGCAGTTTTGGTATTTTTTGTCAACAGTTCGCAGCAATCTAGACTTTTGTCTAAGGGCTTGTTCTCTCCTACAGACAACCTCCCAACCTTATGAGAATTCTCACCAACAGCCACAGTCTATACCTCAGGAGCACCAGTCCTGGAACTTTTCCTTGCAACAAAGCCTGCTGCCAGCTTTGTCCACATATCTTTTCTGCAAATACCATCACTGGACCTAACCAGGTTAGTCACAGAATCATGGACACATTCTCATGTTCCTCAACTAACATCATATGTGCCATCATGTACCAACAATGCCCAGATGCTTTGTATATTGGACAGACTTCAAACTCCCTTAGACAAAGAGTTAATGGGCACAAAACAGACATAAAAACACTCCAGATCCACAAACCTGTTAGCTGGCATTTTAATGGAGTGGGCCATTCTGTTAATGACTTAAGAGTTCACGTCTTACTGAAGAAAAAATTTCACATCACTCTTGAAAGAAAGAGTGCCGAACTTTCATTTATATTCAAATTCGACACATTAACATGTGGTTTGAACTGGGATGGGAATTTTCTGAGTCACTATAGGGGCTCATTTGCATACTTGGCTTAATCTAATTCTTGACCCCCTCACCGCTCTACTCTGTGATTTGCTTTTTTTTTTTCTGATTTGTCCACCTTGATTACTGTTTTGGTTCTCTGTGCCTTAAATACTAAGTCTGTTCTGGTATGGCTATGGTCTGAAGAAGTGGGTCTGTCCCACGAAAGCTCATCACCTAATAAATTATTTTGTTAGTCTTTAAATTGCTACTTGACTGCTTTTTTGTTTTGATATTATATAGACTAGCACAGCTCCCTCTCTGATACTATTCTGCATGTGACACTGCTAGGGATGTGGTCCCCTTTATACTTCACAATAACTGACAACTGATGATGAAGTCTTGTTACAATGAGACCAGGATTGATTCCAATCATTCATCTAAAAGGGAGGAAGTTTCTGCATCTTCTAGAGTGTCTAGTTTCCTAAAATGAAAAGACAGCAATATTGAAACAATCCAGATTTTTCTGGACAGTTTCCTGATTTAACATGCAACAACAGGTTTTGGGGGGTTTAATTATTTATTTATTTTATTTGCTGTTCTCTTGTACCCCTAAAACATCTGCTGCTTTGTTCTCCATACAAGAAGCTCTCTACCCCTCCCCATTTTTAATTTTAATTACTGCAGGTTCGATTGACAGAAAAACAGGGAAGAAGGATTATTTTAGTAAAGGAAGCGTCTTTTACCTCATCTGCAGTGACACATTGTAGCCAACTATTAACACGTCTTTGAGTGTGTGTGTGTGTGTGAGAGAGAGAGAGAGAGAGCTAATTTAAACATTTGATGATAAAATGTGAAGCTTGAGAGAATAACGGGGGGAAGAGTATGAAAGGGGGAATTTAATTGGTCTGCAAAACTAAATTCAGTATTCACTTGCGGACTGGCTTAATGGTTTAATAACTGCCAATTTGGTACGCAGGCTTTGTGTAGTTGTAATAAGAATTTCATCTGCAGCTCTCACAGAGAAAAGATAAGCAAGCAAATATACTGTGGCCACTGAATGCCCTAGTACTGTGTTTTATTATGTTTACTTTATAATCCCATCATCCCCATGCCACCAGCATGCTTGAGGGGTAGTGAAGGCAGCAGACGACACTCCCTGTTGGCTCCCTGTCTTTCACTGCTACCCTAAGGTACTTAAGAATGACAGTATAAAGAATTTCTGTGCAGATGAGTCTGTAGATTTGGGGAATTGGCTGCTTATAGACAGGGTTGCTTTAGGTAGACTTAATTCCTTTAGCAAGGGTGAAGAACCATCTGTGGGGATTCTTGTCATGTATAAGGAAGTTAGTCATGCTCTCTGTGGAGTTGAGTTTCTTGAATTTTAATGAAACTCACGTCAATCTCTGGCTGCTATGCCCCTGTGTTAAAATCGGTGGTCAGCTAGTCAACAATCACAACAGTAAATCAGAGTAGATCAGGCAAGCAGGACACTGATGAAGAATTTAGGTTGTCTTGTTATTTTTTTGTTGATTGGTTTAGTTAGCTTTTACCAATCAAATTCTGAGAGAACACATAACACACCAGTGGCATTTTTGCCTTAAAGTGACAGGCGTATAAACTGTAATTGGAGTGGTACAGTTCTTGGGGGTGGGGAAGCGAGGGTGAAGACAAGCTTGTGCTAAAAGTAAATTTTATTTTTCCCTGTCTCCGTATGCTTTCTGTCATTTATTTAAATGAATTTTGAATTTTAATGCTTTTTATTTCCTTACAGCAGCTTTGACCATTTATAATAATATTGTATGGAGAATCTGGTGGCCTAGGAAGCATGTGTCCAAAGGGGTTATATTGATAATGTATGCTCTTTTGTGTTAAAACATACTATTGAGTCTCAACAGAACATATCAGAAGATGATTTCCTTCCCTCTTATCTAGAATGAATACAGGGTAGTTTAAGTTTTTTTGTTTGTTTTGTTTTGTTTTTACACCTTGGGTCATGTTTTGGTGGAGTTTTCTTTGGCTCCACAATCAGCTTCAGCTATCTTTTGGTTGTCCAGAACCTACTAGGGGTAGGGCCAACTGCACGTGTAGGCCTGAGAAGATCAAATTTGGCAACACACTTCAGGAAGAAGTCTACTGGAGTCTTGAGGAGATTGAAAGGGTGGTGGTTGTAGGAAATATCTAATGTAGCATGGTGAAAAGGGTGGGAAGAACAGGGCCCAGTTTCCAGAAGTATCCAGTATGGGAAGACCTCAACGTTTCAGAAACGCGAATTTGGCTGAACTGTGACTAGACAAACACAAACTACTTGTTCGCTGCTTCACCATGTATTTTTCACTAATGATTCAGCTTAGGGAGTTATTCAGGGTCGCCTGAACCACATGGTCAAAAATCATGAGTCAAACACCTCAAAATCATGGGACTTGCTTCGAAATCAGGAGGTTTTTTTAAAAAATATAATTTTGCAATTGTTTTATATAGCTTTCACTTTTTGAGCCTTAACATACACTTGTTATAAGTTCCCAGACTTTTCTGTGGGGCTATGTCTACATTACAGCGATCTGTGAGGAGAAGTCACTGTCAGAAGATAGCTTCCGACAAAACTTCTGTTGACAGAGTGTGGCCACACATGAAAGTGGATCCCTTTGTCAATCCACTCTGTTAACAGAGAGCAGCCCACTGCCCAGCTGCTCTCTCAACAGAATGATCAACTGGAAGCACAGCAGACAGGACTGCCCGGTGACACAAAAGCCTTGTCTGTCAACAAAGGGTCCCCCAGAATGTCCACTTGTTTTTATTGTCGACATAGTTGGTTAAGAAAGGTATTCTGTGTCATGGGGGAGAGGCAGAAGGTTGTAGATTTAAGTGCCAAATTGTGTTGATGAAATGCATTTGTAGTGTGGACACTTTGCACCACTTTGCACACTTTGCAGGTTTTGTCGATAAAATGCCAGTTTTGTTTACAAAACCCCCTAGTGTAGGTGTAGCTTGGCAGTGCAAAGGATAATATTAAATGAAAGCTACAATTGTCATGCAATTCCATGACTTTAGGAGCTGAGGTTTTACAGAGGGTGCCATGCACTCTGAGACTTGTAATATAGTCGTAGCATCTGTTAACAATTGTTTCACTCTTTATTTCCCCCTGGGAGTTGGGCATTTCTCAAGTCCAAACTCCAATGTGAGGCGCATAGCTTAGTTCATGTGCTGGCTCGTGTAATTTGCTTATTCTTGTTCTAAGAGCTTCTGATGTTCAGAAGCTTATTTTGGGCTGGCACTTCAGCACAGATTTGGATCTAAACTTAAAACCCAGAGTGCTGTGGCGCCTTATGAACAAACAGATTAATTGAGCATAAGCTTTCATGGGCAAAATCTCACATGCATCTGACGAAGAGGTTCCCCCCACCCTCACAAAAACGTTTAACTACATATATCTGTCTGTCTTTAAGGTGTCACAGGACTCATCATATTTTTTTGTGGATACAGACTAACATGGCTACCTGTCTGACACTAAAGTTAAGATTTGGATGTAAAGAAATTATGGGGCATGACTCACTGCCGTGGTTCCTTCTGCTGGTTCCTCAGAAATTAGCTCCTGCAGCCTCCGGATTGTCCCCTTCCGGCCAGTGTCTTGCCTCTGGTTACCTATCTGTTTGTTCTCCACCCCCTTTTATCAGGACTTATGTCCCTCCCAAACCATGAAACACTTCCCTTAGAGTACTGCCTTGCTACAGTGCCCCATTCTTGGGGGCCTCCCTTCTCACAGAACCCCAAACACTGATATCCACTTGCCCCAGTAGCACATTGCCAGGGATCATCTGGCCCCCTACCTCAGGGGCAAACTGCAGTCTGAAATGGATAATCATTGTTGGCTAGGGATTTGGACCGTCTGCCTTCTGCTGCCCTGGCTGCCACACTACGGTCCCACTACTCCAGGCCTTGCAGCCTGGGAGCCTGCCTGGCCAGAGCTTCCCCAACTCTGACTTCCTTTCCCCCAAACTCTGCTCTGCATTAGGAAGCCCTTGTAGCTTCCTTGTGAGCTCGGTCCCTCCTACGTCACACTGGAGCAAGAAACGTCTCTTCTGTTGGAGCCCCTATTTATACAAAACCAGCTAGGGCCTAACTGGCAGCTCACTGCTTCAGCTACTGGCTCCCCAGCCTACTCCCAGGGCCAGGTTTAACCCCTTTCCCTGCTGGTGTGGGGCAGCCACTCCACCTAAAATTTCTTAGTTAGAAACCAAGATAGCAGAACCTAAATTCTGAGAGGCCAAGAGGTAAAAAGGAATGAGGACGATAATATTATTTCTGTGGAATTTTGCTTGTAGGAAGAAAGTTGCCCTCCTGTGCAACCTCTCCAAGAGATGCAGACTGTTTTCACTCAGTGCATGAACCTCCTGGACTTCTGCAGCCCCACAATGCCTGTATAAATACCTTAGCCTGGTTGCATCCAGAGGTAAAAGTAAGCAGGTGTACCCTGGTACGCAACTGCTGCAAGAGCTGTTTGAGCTCTGGCAAAAGCCAGCCAGGAGCTATTTAAAGAACTGGCAGGGGCATGTGTTACAATAAGACGGTACCAGGAAGAAATTTTACCCCTGGCTGTACCATATATTTGAAATTTTACTTCTTGTAGGGAGCGTAACAAGTTTAGTTATCTTCAATCAAATGTAATCAAGATTTTCTCCCCATTCATGGTGTAATTAACAGGGAAACTTCTTTCTTATTTCATTTCTGAAATCTCCATTAAAAGTAATCAAGCATGTTTCACTAAACCAAAGCTGTTACACTTTACAACTGAGATATATGTTACCTCAACTTTGAAAGACTTGTAAGCATAACACACACACACACACAGAGGCATAGATGTTTCTTCCCATTAACTGCAAAAATAGCACATCAGATTTCAATTATTTCTCTCTAGTTTATTTTTAAGACAGCTAGATCTCATCACATGATTAAATATAAATATGTACTTGTTATTGGTCAATGGAGACTAATGGATACAGTTGTTTTATGTAAAGTACATTAAGTTTTCATTCCAACACTTATTTTAAAAAATATTTCACTACCATCCAGGAGAGCTTATGGTAAGAGTTCAGTCTGAAATAGCAAGAACACTAAATAAACATCACTGAAACCTTGATTCACTAACAGCAACTGCATTACAAATGCTGTTATACTGATTATGGTATTTAAGCAGTTTAAAAGTACTTAAAAGGGCCTTACAAAGAGGAGGTGAAAAAGTCGTTCTCCTTGACCTCTGATGATACAACAAGAAGCAATGGGCTTAAATTGAAGCAAGAGAGATTTAGGGTGGAAAAGAGGAAAAATCTTTCTGTTAAGGTGGCTAGACATTGGCACAAATTGTCTAGGGAGGTTGTGGAATCTTTGTCATTGGAGATTTGTAAGACCAGTTTAGTGGAAAAAAAAAAAAATCTGCCAGGAATGACCTCAATGAGGGCTCAGTAAACTTTCCAAGGCAGACTGCTGAAATTTGACCTTTTGACCTTAATGCATGGTCTGAGTGCCAGTGATACTTTTTAAAGTCACTGATAGTCCTACTTACAATTGGCGAGTAGCCTTTTGGTGACCGCAGCATTGTTTTATTCAGGATTAGTTTAAAAGCACAAAGGACCATTTCTTGCTGGGATCTGAAATGTTTTTTTTTTTCCCCTACAAGTACAGAAAAGTACTGACTCCAGCAGAGGTATCTTGCTCAGGCCCCATGCTCAGTCGAGGGCCCTGGCCCCCACCCCACGCTCATCAGAAGTCACTCCTTCCTGTTCTCGTCTGCGGTGCACAATGGTTCAATCTCCTGAGGACTAGAAGTCTGTCACCTAATTAAAGTAATTGAACTCAAAAGGCTGCATCTGGATGAAATCTAGTAGCTTGTGAAAATGGGCCAGAGGAGACCAGAAATTCCCAAGTAAGTGGACATGCAACAATATTATTTGGGGAGCCCAATGACACCTGAGGGCCCCGCTGGAGAGTTGAGGTCAGCAGGGGGGTTCAGTCTGGCCAGAAAAAGCACACAGGCATCTGCACAGTTGGGCTTGGCTACCAGGACCAGACTCTCTGCTCCACTGCTACACACCTCTACTAGGGAAGCAAGCAGGGATTATGCAAACAGGGAGTCAAAAGCTTACCCTGGGAGTACTGCCCCATGCTCTAGCAAGGGGCATGGCTCTGGCCCAGCACTCTGGTGCGGGGCCCGGCTGCAGCCCCACTCCACAGCAAGAATTCGTCCATGGCCCCATGCTGTGGCAGGGACTCTGTGGCAAGGGCCCTGGCCCCAGCCCTATTCTCCTGCCCCCTTCCATGCTGCACGTGGGGAGAAGGAGCAGGGCTGAGCTCCTGCCACGTGCTGCTCTAAATTGGCTCGTGTTCCAAGAGAGGCACCATG
This sequence comes from Carettochelys insculpta, assembly GCF_033958435.1. Classification (NCBI taxonomy): domain Eukaryota; kingdom Metazoa; phylum Chordata; order Testudines; family Carettochelyidae; genus Carettochelys; species Carettochelys insculpta. The sequence goes on from NC_134141.1 coordinate 121,272,355, forward strand.
CCAGGGGTTGCCAACCCCTGGTGTAGATGGTACCTGCTCCTGCTGCAAGTGCAGGAATTGGAATCAATAGTCTCTTGAGGTCCCTTCCAGTTCTAGTGTTCTATGATTCTATAATTGTAAGAAAGATGATGTTATATTGGCCTATGTAAGCTGTCAAGAATGTGGGCATGAAAATGTGGAATATTTAATTGAAGCTGTGTGGAAGAGAAATCTTAAATCATCCTGCACCATTGTATACAGTCTACCTCTTAATGAAGGGGTTTATATGTCAGGAATATAAATCCTGAGACAGCTTTTCCCAATTTTATGTGTAATTCACATTCTGTCCCCTTTTAGTTGTCACCCTACTAAATTCTTCCTGCCAACAACTGAAGGGTTAATTCACTTACCCATCCTTCGTTAAAAGTGACTTTTTGTATGAGGTAATGCTCCACGTGGAAAGATAATGGGAGAACTCAGAGTGTGAAAAAGGACGGAGCTGCTTGCTGAATAAGGCATTGTCCACACTGCAATCCTTAGAGTGGCTAGGCTGTGCCAATGCAGCCACGTCATTGTAAGGTGAACACACAGACATTCTTTAAAACCAGCTCCAATGAGGGCTGCAGCTTCATCAGCGAAAGCTGCTTCCGTACTGGCACTTTTCATTGCTAAAATTATTGTCATTCAGGGGAGTACTTGTTCCCTTCTGAGGTTTCACATATCCCCACTGGGAATGGCAAAATGTGCCCAGAAATCTTCAATGCTTAGACAGTCAGGTATAATGATTGCTCCTCATTTGATCTGTTCCTGTGTGTCCATGGGGACTTAATGGCCGAAGAGTCCTACTCTGGAACAGACTTGAAGAACCCATTCAATAAGGGATCTGCCACTGGGCTGGCTCCAGTCTTTGGTTGGTGGAATTTTATCACAGAGGTTGTAAGCCACCTGGAGAAAGGTGTTCACTGGAATGTCTTGTGGTATTCTTGCAACATGTCTAAAAAATGTAAGGCACTGACTGCAGACAATGGCCCAGTAGTTTGTTAAATGACGTGACCACAAACATCTGTATTACAGATGACACCATTTCACTTTATGCCCAATCTATAAAACTGGCATTTTGTTTCGAAAGCCTCCAAATTGCACAGTCTGATTGGCATAGTGTCCATGTTTCACAGCCATAAACCTGTATGGGGATGGTAAAGCTCAAATAGATCCTGAACTTGGTTGCTGTGCTGAGATGATGTTGGTTCCATATTCATTCAAATGACCCCTGGCCGATTCTGTGAAGCCAATCCAATGGAGAACCTCCATACAAGAGCTGAAAGAGCTGGTGAGTATTAACCCAAATACCAGAAGCTGGAGACTATTTTGATAGTTTCATAATTCAAGGTGATTGGAAAACTTGGTCCGAGATTTTGTAGCTTTGCTTTTGCCATGAAACATGGGAACTATCATTAGCTGACCCCTCTTCTATTTGCCCTGAAATAGAAGAAAAAAAAAATCAGTCTACAATACAGAAACAAAAAAGCCAGTAAAAGTTATAGTGCCTGTGAGCTTGCTAGATAACTGAACTGATTTTTAGAGGCACTAAACTATTAGCTTTTGTAAGAGTTGCATTTGCTTTGTCTCTCTGAAAATCAAACTCATTACACTGATGTGTCTAATGCTGTGCTAGTTACCTAAACCTCACTCCTCCTGCTCTCCTGAGTTTGGAAACATTAGCCTCTGGGCTCTGGACTCAGGTGCTAACTGGGGACCTAGGAGAGAAGAAAATGCTCAGGGTAGGTCTACATTATAGTGGAAGGTTAAATTAAGGCACACCATTCTAACTACATTAATTATATAGCTAGAGTCGATGTGCCTTAATTTTGGCTTCCGTACCATCTCCACTCAGGTAGGTGAATAGGAATATGAAATTCTGTTGACGTCTCTTACTCCTAACAAGGGGGAGGGACAGGAATACCGGCACCAATTCAGGAGCCCTGTAAGTTTAATTTAGAGCATCCTTAGTAGGCATGCTAAATTGAATGACAGCTGATCAGCTATGGCAGGGTCAATCTTCCCTGTAGTGAAGATATTCCTTCAGTCAAATTCCAAAGGGACGCTAACAGTTTGCTAAGTCCATTGAATAGCTAGAATCAAGAGCTTGGCTCAGGCATCCTGAAACTCCAACTTCTCCATTGGGTCTGCAACATATTTTTTGGTAGTGTCTGATGCTGATGGGTTGTACATTGGGTTCTTTGGATTGAAAAACTAACATGATGCCTTTGTCAGACCAAGGAAAAACACCATAGAGCTCCAAAGAGCTGTGTTTATAAGTTTACAAATAGAAACTGAGAAACACCAATAAAGCTTGGATTCAGCTTAAGTGCACCATCAACCTCTGGCTGCCTCCTGGATATGTGTGAGTGTGTGTGTTTTATGGTCCATTTTTCTAGGCCTAGTGAAAGATCTATAGAGAAAATTACTGGGGCAGAATGTAGATCCAATTGCACATTGTGCAATGGGAGCAAATGATTCCTGTTCTCATCATTTGGATCAATAATTTGCTAAAGCAGTATTAGCAAGAGCAACAACTCCACCAGGTTAAGGGGATTTTACACTGAATAATGACAGCCTGGAGGAAGGAAGAGCAGAGGGAGTAAATCCTAGCAGCCTTTTACTATTGAGGTAGCACATGCAAGTGAATCAATAGTGGCTGTGGGGAGGCAGTGCTGTAAAGATGCTTTATTGGCTTCACTAAGTAGGTTGGCAGGGCAGCTGCTGTGAGCAGCAGTACAAAGAAGCAAGTCTTGTCCAAACACCCAGCTGAAAACCAAGAGCCTTCATAAAATCATAGAACACTAGAATGGGAAGGGACCTCGAGAGGCCATCAAGTCCAGTCCTCTGTCCTCACAGCAGGACCAAGCACCATCCATAGTCTATAGAGCATTCCTGATAGGTGTTTATGTAACCTGCTCTTCAATATCTCCAGTGACGGAGATTCCAGAACCTCCCTAGGCAATTTATTCCAGTGTTTAACCGCCCTGACAGAAAGTTTTTCCTAATGTCCATCCTAAACCTCACTTGCTGTCTTTAAGCCCCTTGCTTCTTGTCCTATCCTCTGAGGCCAAGGAGAACAATTTTTTCTCCCTCCTCCTTGTAACGCTCTTTTAAGTACATGAAAACCGCTATCATGTCCCTTTTCTGTCTTCTCTTTTCTAAACTAAACAATCCCAATTCTTTCGGTCTTTCCTCACTTTTCAGAAGTGCTAACGATTGATATTGGCTCAGATCTTTTGATACAACCTAGCTGCAAGGTTTTGAATGGGTTTCTCCCTCTTGCCTGGATGCTGCAGACCCCATTGTTCACAAGACAGAATACGCCTCGTTAACGTAAGGAGCCATTACTAGGAGTGTATTCCCAAGATTTCTATGAGTGGCCGCAAGTCTCCTGTTTCTAAGTTTACCACTGCTGATAACGATTTGCGTTTTAATACCATGTTCCATTCAAGAGGCCTAGCCCTTCAGTCAGAGGGAATATGTGGGAGCACTCACAATGTTCCAGGACTTTCCAACTGCAAAAAAAAAAAAAAAAGATATCTTTTCTCCCCAAAGGAGCATGCAATCAGCAGACATAAGGTAGAGAAATGGCCATAGCATATAAGTGATCCAGATGGTGGATGACTACAGCTTGTCAATGCAATGTAGTGCCAACATATGTTTCTTGAAAACATATTAGCTACTAACTAACTAATTCCTAGTACCCCTAAAAATGGTATCATCAGGCAGCCATGGTGAGTGCACTCAAAGACATTTTAATTCCAGTTGAAGAGAGATTAGTGGTTCCAGAACCACACCCAAAACTTCAAAAGGGGAGCCTTGCTCCAGATGGCTATATCAGAAGAACTGGAAGAAATCTTTAAGGACTTCCATTTTTGTATTGATGTCACAGCAGAAAATTGTATGTGGGAAGCACTTAAATACGTTCTGGGCAATAGTTTTGCAAATCAGCTCTGGAAGGCTGTTTCATGCATGGCATAAGAGCATTACTTCATCAGCCACTGAAATGCATTCACCTCTGGGGTGGAACACAGCCTTGTCATAATACGTAGCAACCTTTCAGAACAGTTTAGGAGAGAGAAAAGACCATAACTTATCTGACTGAAACTGCATGGAGAGAGTTTAGCAGCTGAAAGTAGGTAGGGTTTGCACTGATTTTTATCTGAGTCTTTTTGCTCACTTTCTCGTCTAGGGAGCATGGAGAGGAGATTTCCAAGGAGCTCTCATGATTGCCAAGGGGCTACAGAGCAGTTATTAACCGGGTCTTCTGTGTCTCTGTAGCGATTCTTCTAGTGAGGACTCCATGGGTTAAAGACCAGCCGACTTCAGCGTCTCAGTTATATACATAAAATATAGCATTGACTGGAGATTATAGAGCAGCCTTCAAAACCCAGAGATATTGATTTTACACTTTTTCCTGTGATTCTACATCATGTTCCTTTAGTTTCTGGCAATCTCTATAACTTTTATGCTGACAATAATTGTGATAAAATAGGAATCAAATCATCCCCTGCTTTCCCTTCCAGAAACAGTTAGGGAAGCTCTATTGTACCACTAACATCTTTGTTAATGTCACTGGTCTTTAGGTGGGAATAATAAGCAGGAGTGAACTCTAAATCCACAATTCAATTTGTACTGCAGGGTAAGCTTGGTTTTACTCTCCCAGGGGAAAGCATGGGGAATAATTCAGACATGTATTTAGCCTGAGAAACTTTTATTATTATTATTATTATTATTATTATTACTGAAGGACGAGTACCTTTTGAATTACGGCAACCAATATGCTTGTTGGGTACATTACCCCCACAAATATGGAGAGTGTTTAAATTCTGGGGAAGGATGTGCATTGAGTTGCCTCTGTGGCAGTGATATAAGCTGTCTCTGGCTCCTTCATGGCAATGGCAGAGGTTCAAATAAATCTTTTATCTTGAGTCTGATTCAGACCATGTGTACCTCCAACAATGCTTGAGTTTTCTTATCACAATTTCTTCTGTCACTGGTCATGCCAGAACCAGGACAATTTGTGCAGGTCATCAAGTGGGAAGTGGCCCTTTTGGACAAGAGGATGAAGAGCAAGAAAGAGGGGAAAAAACACTCCCATGACAGGAAAAAGTCACACTGCTTCTTTGCCAATAATCTTTTTGGTTAGCCTGTGTCTCATGTATTAAAACAAGATCACAACCTGAGATTGGTAGTGGTTGCATTTGGCTTTAGGATTCAGTGCAGCTTATAGAAAACATGCTAAGCTGGAGTGGCCAACCTGTGGCTGTAGAGAAATGTGGCTCTTTGAACAATTAAATATGGCTCCACCTTGGAATTGCACGCAGGGAGTGCAACCTGCCACTCTGTGCACACGCTGCAGTGCTTGGTGGGAGAAGTATGTGTGGCAGTGGCTCCTGTGAGTCACTGGCATCGAGTTTGAGCAGCTGGGTGTGCCTGGCTCTGGGGGGTGGGGCAGGGCATTGAGTTAGAGTGGGGAAAGCTGGAGGTGCCTGGCTTTGGAGGAGAGGAGGGGACTGGGTTAAAGCAGGGGGATGGGGGTGCTTGACTCTGTGGGGGGGAGGGCATTGAGCCACACCTTATCTATCTATCTATCAGTAATACTTGGCTCTTTGCAATCTGTCTGTGGCTCTTAGTCCCTAACTGGTTGGCCACCCCGTGCTAAATACTAATATACTTGGAAACATTTCTACTCAAGGCCTTGAATGACATCAGAAGCTGAAATAAAACAAGTGTTTTGTTTTTCTGAACAGATCAAGGATGTTGGAACTACATACAGATTCTAGATAATGCAGAGATTCAAGTATTCTGAGGTTTGGAAAATGTTATATGATTGAGCATATCTCATGTTCTCTTGGTTCAACAGAACTTTGAGGAGCCTCTTTGAGGGATGTAGCCAGATTCACAAAATGTTTGAGGAGCAACAGGAATGAACCACACTGAAGCAAAGTGAAATAAAATACCGGGGCTTCGAAGTGTAGCTGAGCTCTTCATCGTTTCCACCACCAGTGTGTTTCTCCAGCTGGGTTGTCTTCTCATGCTGATGTCACATGACTGTAATTCTGTAGACATCAGTGAAGCCATGTCAGATTTCTGCCATAGTAAAATGGAGCAGAATCAGGCCCTCTGTGTCTGATTTATGCACGAGAGTAATTGGTTCCTTGGAGAGAAGTATATCACATATTCAGATTAACTGTGCTCTTATTCACTAATAGAAATCTTATGTAAAAGTGATCTATTGTATTCTTAACTCCTTTGTAATGCATACCAGGTGTTAATACACAGATTTTCTTATGGAACATCTCTCTCACCATCTGTGATCATGCAGACTACTTTTTCCCACTCCCCACAACTATTTCTTATCCCTTTGTGGACCACAGCAATATTTTTCATGGGGCACCAATATTGGTAGGCAAATATTTTATTCATTTGATGCTGTGTCTAAATGCAATTTAACCGCAGGCAGTAAACAGAGCCATCATCAAACAGTGGTGACAGTAGTCAACATGGGCCTGCGGCCATGGTGGGAGGGGGAGCCCAGTTCCCTGCAGCCAGAATGGGTGGGGCCAAGGACAGAAGGGGACAGGGCTTAGTCAGTCAATCCTGGGGTTCCCTACATGCTCCCTCAGAGTCATGTGCAGAGTGGCAGCACAGCACTACCATGGTTTTTCTAAGGGCCTAGAGCTCTGGCTGCCACCTTTGATTGCTACATCAGCAAAGGGAGAGGCTGGAGCTCTAGGCCCCTTTGAAAGGCTGGGCCCCGGGGCAACTTCCCTCTTTGTCCTGCCTCCCTCCCCAACCCACCCACGAGTGGGCCTGTCACCAAATAACTGGATAGCTCCACACAGACTCTCATGTGTAATATCTCAAACACCATTACTAGAGATACTCAAATTCAGAGTAAGTAAAGAAAATTAAGGACAGCCAGTGAAATCAACCTTGAGCAGAGGTAGGAAGAGGTAAGCTATTGCATTCCTTAGGAGGTGTAGTTTACTTACTTCCTCACATTGGTCAGCTACTGTGACCATGAAGTGGAGGATCAGGCCAGGGTCTCCCATCAGTTCCTCCCATCTCCACCTATTTGCCCCTAGTGGGGAGTATATGAGAAGGAGAAAATATCTCCACCTCCCTTTACTCATCTGAACACGGGGATGGGAGGAGGCCTACTGCCTTTGACTCCCCCATTCATCCCAATAAGAAAGGGGCACAATCTTTAGAAGACAAATTGTAGGGAATGCTTGTGCACCTTTTCCATTTGCAACATGCTCAGTTCAAGTAAACATGTGCATAAGCCTTGGTATCCTATCACCTATGATGATGTGTGCAATAAGAATGTATTCAATCTTCTGGATTTTGTTTTGAATTGTTTCACGTGTGAAGAGACTAAAATATCCCAGATGTAACTGCCGTGACATTGACAAAACAACACCAAGGGTGAGCTCTTTAGTGAAGTAACACTGCAGAAGATCAGACAGATTACTTAAGAAGAAAATGAGGATAACATAAAGTCTACATGCCCTGTCAACAAAAGACGAGTCAAGCAGGATGACTCAAGTGGCCCCGCCCTCTATGAATCTGGGATAACTTAACAGAAATAATTAACAGCATCTCCCAGTGCAGTAAGTGCATGGCTTTGCTCTCTCTCCAAGTACTCTGCCTTCATTCTGCCTGTTTTGCTAGGGTCATCGGCTCATTCAGGGCAAATTAGTGTTGTTTATTTGAACAAATCACTCTACTGCTCCCAGGGGAAGGCTGCATTTCAACTCTAGCACCCAAGAACCAGACAGATCATCGTCTATCAGCGCCAGTGGCTGAGTGGAATTTTAATGCCAATAATGCTTTCCTTTGGGTTCTTGAACACACACAAATGAGTCACACAGCTTCAAATCATACGACAGGAGAGGGAGGGCTAGGAGGCAACTTTAAATTTCAAAATCTTTACGTTTCCAAGAGGGCCCTTTTGTTAATGATTATTTTAATAGTTTAGGTAAGGTCAGCTTTTGTACCACAGAGAGGCCGGGTGGTGGAATTCGTGACTTCTAGCAAGCAAATAAGTGAGACAATGCCTATGTGCACACCACGAGATAAAGTCGATTTTAAGTCAATTAGCCCAATTTTTCCAAGTGCCTGTCCTTCCTGTAAATTCCATTAGCTCAATTTATGGAGCACTAAAATTGATATCATATTGATATCATAATATTGTAGCGACCTGAAGGGTGTAGTGGTCAGTTCAAATTTAAAATTCTGAATGAAGAGTAGTGAGGATGCACTGTGTCTTTAAATCAAATTCATGAGCCTCCAGACACGTCCCATATAGGCTCCACAATGCTCCACAGTTCTGTGCTCTTGCCTCTTCCCTCTCCGCTACTCTCAGGTGTGGAGGGATTAGGCAACAGGAAGACTGTTTCAATTTGGCACCTGGAAGCCCGTGGCTGTAGGGTCATGAGAGGCTGAAAAATCTGCTCGCTAATTGCATGGGGTGGAGGCGGTGTCTGTGGTTCTGTGCATACCCCTGCTAGCTCCCCCCCCTTTTTTTTTTTGTGCTGCCTGGTGACCGCTGCTGCTCCCAGACACCATGTGGCATCTAGGCTGTGGGTGGTGGTTGTGCTTGTCTAATAGGACGAGAAAATTCTTTATAGACAATTACATTTTCTCTTGCTCACCACGTACCCTCTTTTCCCTCCCCAAGAGGTGCCACACATTCTGGAACTTTCCCTCACCCGCATCACATGACAGCTAGTCTGTGGGTGGGGATCATACTTGGATGAGAAGCTGATTAAATTTTGTCCTGTCTCCCACATGCCTTCCCTTCCATCCCCCCAGAGGTTGCCACGCAGTCTGGAACTTTCCCGCACCCAGCCACATCATGTGGCTTGACGTCAAACCAATAAAAGGACATGCTGTGCAAGGTGATAGGCAGCTTGCATGTGGTGAGGGTCATGATTTTCGTGTGTTGGCTGTAGCCAGGGGTCTTTTGGAGGCCCAGGAGATGTCTCTTTTGATGGTCATGATTGTTGGGCACTGGCTGTAGTCTGTGTTCTTTTAGCTGCTCGGAGGGTATCTCCCTTTGCAATCATGATTTTGGGGTGCTGGCTGTAGCCAGGGGTCTTTTAACCACCTGGGGGAAGTCTCCTTCTGTGGTCATGACTTTCATGACTGGCTGTAGCCTGGGGTCTTTTAGCTGCCCGGGGGATGTCTCCCTCAGTGGTCAAACGTTTCAGGGCTGGCTATAGTCAGGGGCTTTTTAGGCACCTGGGGGAAGTTTCCCTTGGCAGACACAATTTTCAGTCACAAGAAGAAAATACTTTGTCACTAAAGTGTCACTAAAATGTCTGTCTTCTCAGACCAATTTTTTTTGTATGGACTTTATCCAAAGGTCCAAGGGACTGGCTATATTTGGGGGCTTTTAGCCACCCAGTGAAGTGTCCTTCCATGGTCCTGATTTTCAGGGCTGGCTGAAATATGATACACTGCTGCAGCACTTGATTTAAGCTACTTGTTTGTGGCAGCAAAAAGTCCATTTTGTGGGGAGCGTGTCAAAAGGTGAAGATGCTCAAAATCAAATGGATAAAACTCACGGTTAAGACATCATTTTTAATGAATTTGATTTTAGCTTGTAGTATAGACTCAGCCAATGATGCTTTAGGTTTTTTCTTCTCTCCTTAGGCCTTAGCACATTCTCCTGAGCAAATTAACATGAACAAAGTACACACTCAGGAAAAGTTAAGCGGTGTGCTTATTAAGCAGATGTTCGGAACCACATATAGCTGGGATAGACATATCGGAATTTAAGTTGGCAGAAATATTTTCTGCGTCAGCTTTTTTGTTGAAAAATGGGGTTCTCTCAAAAATGTTCTTTGTTTGGTAATTCAGGAAACCAGATACTTTTCAATATAGTTATTTTATTTGTTTCTGGTGGGTTGGGGGAATCATTATCCAGCCAGAAGAATCTTGGTTTATACTGCAAAAGCCAATTATGTACTTTCAACTCTACAAGCTTTTAGCAATGAAAAAAAAAAAAAGTGGAACTCTTTCAAGGCAGAACCTGAATTTGACTGTCACCAGTGCTGTCCTGGTCCTGATGAGGTTTCTAGTCACTACTGTAACACATATATATTTTAATAATAAAAGTGATTGTGATTTCAAGGTAAATTCTGACTTGGATATTCACCTAGGGAAAGGACTAAGCAGGAATTAGAACAGTCACTCCCAAAGTCCAGGAGAATAGAAGTGACTGGGGCAACTCACGTTTTAATTACACTCAGAGTAAGTGGGCAGGTGCTGGACAAAACTTCAGTCCCATTCCACCACTGACACTTGCAGGATAGATTGTCAGAGCCAGTGTGCAGGTAGCAGCACAGTAAGGAGGAAGTAGAATGAAATATGATTCACAGTTGTCACTCTAAGTGGCAACACCTCACAAAATCCATGCTGGCATGGTTCAGACTCCTTAATCATAATCTAACCTTTTACTCTTATTAATAAAATAATAAATTCATGGCTAGTCAGTTTCCCAGGTCCCCTAAGCATGTGGGAGCTGGGAACCAAGTGACAGCCTGGTTCCTGTCCCCTCACTGCTTCCAGGACTGGGGAAACTGACCCTGTGCTGGTGAGTTCCCCGAGTCCTGCAAGCAGTGGGGTTGTGTGACCCAGGCTGCCCCTCATTCCTGGCTCCTGCAAACCCAGGGGAGTCAGGAACCAGGCAACAGCTTGGTTCCCATCTCCCTTGACTTGTGCAGGAATCTGAATTATGCGGGAGTTGCTGGAACAAAACACCGAATAACTTGAGGGGTTACTGTAGAAGGGAAATGTACAGTCAGATGCAATCAGGTAATGGTTATTTTGAATTTGGTTGGACCGTCTATCTCTGTTTTCCTGATGCCTTGTTTTGTTGTTTTTCTGCTCTGTTTTGTTGTTGTTGTTGCTTTGACTTGATGTTCTCCCTCTGTAACTGTTAAGCTGAATCCCAAGGAAATATTTTCTCTCCATACAACCCCATTATTTATTTTCTCTTGTTTTGTGAATAAATTACTGTTTTAAAGTAATTGATCTGTGTCCTGACAAGAGTCTGTGAATGTGTATGCCTTGAGCTATAAGGCCAGCTACTAAATTACAGTTCTTTGTTCTAATCTAAGCTCTCTCCAGAGGGAGGATTAAAAGTTTAGGGGTATCCCCCCACAGAAGATATTCCCAGATGTGTCTTCCTGGGTTAAGGGGTTTTTGTTTTACCAGTGTGGTGGCAGCATCCAGGGGATCTGTGACCTTGGTAAATTTTCAGTAAAGCCTGTATATAAGCAAACTGTGTTAAGCTTTTGCAGGTTCTCCACTTCCTGCACTCAGAGTACCAGACTGGGGACAGAGCCCTGACAAGGACCAAAATGGTGCCTAATGCAGTGCTGTTCCTCATAAAGCTGAGCTCTTCGGAGCAAAGCTTCAGATGTAGAACAGTCTCCAAATGCAACCTCCAGAGAGGCACAATCACGTTTCCTGGTACAGACAACAAGGCGTTCAACCTGTAGCTCTTACATTCAATGCCCAGCCCCTTGCACTTATGAAGTCACATCACAATACTGCGCCTCCAGGCAAACGGCAATATGCCATTTCTCCACAGACAATGGAAGATGGCCAGAAGTCATTCTGCTAAAGAGTCAATAGCACCATGCTATTAGCCCTGAAGCTTCCTTTTGATCCTGGTACACCCTGCCCCAGAAAGTAGCAGGAGAGGGATCTACTGAGCTGTTAGAGTGGCTGGGTGGGGCAAAGCCATTCTGGGCCCAGTAGATTGGCATAAGAAGAGCTTCAGGGCTTGGACACGTTCCTTGCAACAGCTGGAGGAGAGCAGCTGGTGCTCTGGGATGGCTACAGGGATTCCACTGAGACAAGTTCCTGAGGTAACGGTGAAGAATGAACTGGGACTGTGGGGAGGTGGCCAGGGAATGACAGCAGCAATGCAATTATTAAAAGTGACATTGCAGATGGCTGATATCCACAGGGTCTCTTAGCTGGGACCCAGAGTATATGGTAGGCCCAGGTTCCTGCCAGCCCCCATTAACCACTGGGGATAATGAACTGAACACTGAGACTCCCCAGAGGGTGAAACTGAGCGAGAATGCCCCAAATGAAGAAAGGACCTGAGAGGGTAAAGAGGTTGCATCCAGGGGAGGGCCCCTGGGGAACCACTTTACTACAGAGTCGAGTTAGAGAGACTTTACGGAGGGTACTGAGGGAGACCCCTGTTGGACTTGTATCCTGGGAGGGGTTTGCTTCATTTTACTTCACTTTAGAAGATATACCTGGTGTTATTTGGGTCCTTAAATGAAGGGTTTTGTTGTTGTTGTTGTTAAATTAAAATAAAATATACATGTTTATTTAAATAGTGGCCTCATGGTTTATTTGAACAGTGTGCCCAGGGCAGGGAATTGGGGTGTAGAGGGCTGGTTTTAAGGCAGATCAAGGCAGAGGGTTAGGCGTGGGGTGGGGGGTGGGGCTGTGACCAGGGAGTCGAAGGTGAAGGATTGAGGATGGGGGTGGAGGCAGATGGTGGCGCAGTGCGGAGTGGGGGATTTGCAGGGTTGGGTATGTGGTGGGGCTTAGGTTGGGGGTGGGGAGGGAGAGAATGGACTCAGGGGGTGGGGATGGGAGGTATGAGGGGCTGTTACCAGGGATTCCCATGGTGGCCTTGGGGAGGATGGGATGGGAGTCATAGCTCCTGACCCTCCTGCTTCTCCTGGGAGGGGGTTTCATCAAGCCACAACTCCTGGTCCTGGCTGCAGCTCTGAGGGGAATTGCAGGGGACTGGGGCTGGGCCACAGCATTGGACCTGGCTCCAGAGTGAATTTGGGGAGCAGCTCTAGTCATTTCCCCAGCTCCATGGGCAAGGGAAAGGGGGTTCATGGGAGCTGGTTCTGGGCCACAGCACTGGGTCTAGCTCTGGCTACAGCCTAAGCTTCTGGGGCTCAGAGAGAGAAAGCCAGGGCCCTGGCTCTTTCCCCCAACCATGGCCAGAATGACAGTGGGGGGGTAGGGGCCTGGGCTTGGTTCTTGAGCCAGGCCTGGGTAGAGCAGCAGGGGTGGGAAAGGGCTGGGCTGCTTGCCCCAGTCCCTGGGGGAGAAGGCAGTAGGGACATGTTTCCCTACAACAGGGATGAGAGTAGTGGGGGAGCAGCAGGGACCCCTCGGTAGGGTGCTAGGGTGTTACTTACCCATCCAGGACAGGCAGGGTCAGGAGCTATGTCTCTGCATGGCCACTGTTTTCTTGCTGCGACTGCCCCCAATGGTCTCTCTCCAGAATTTCTGTTACCTCCATTCCCTGCAGCCAATGGTCAGTGTGAAGAATGTTGTCCCTCTTCGCAGTGCCCCTCCCTTCCTTTGTTCTAGGAAATCCTGAAATTTCATGCACTTTCCCCTGTCCAGGCACATCCAAACCCTGACTGTGGTTTAAGTTAGGGTAAGAGGAAGTTGCATACCAAAATATGTGCTCATAGCTCTCACGGTATAAGAGGAGTCCTTGAACAAATGTAGCACAGGCAGACAGACAGACAGACTTATTGATGAATACTTTAAGACAGACAGACGGACAGATAGATAGATAGATAGATAGATAGAAACTGTTGGTGACTCGGCTGGAGGAATGAGTCACCACACAGACACCACAAACTGAGGGAATATGGCCACATGCATTTATCCAGCAGGTGCCTGTGAGATGGGAGTACTTCATGCTACGAGCACATTGTAGCATCACTGGGGAGATGCCATCAGCACCCACTGCACATTCTTTTTTCCATTTGTATATAGCATGTCCAATGTCATTTTACATTGGTGCACCACTACAAGTGTCTACATATCAAATCACTGTGACTGCCCAGCACTAATAACCCCTAAAAACTTGATAATCCCAATGTAGAATAGATCAGCCTACCCAAAAGAGACAGATTGTCTGTATTCTCTGGGATTTTGTGAACAGGGTCCCATGTAGGACATGGGAAATAGTGTCTGGAAGTTATCAAGATTGTTAATGATATTACTGTCTCTTACCATTGTTGAAACTTACATTAAACATTAACTTGAATAGAACTAAACTTAAACACTTCAAAAGATCTGTCCTGCATCCCATATATTCCCTGGTTACCATTATCTTCATCAGGATGGGAATAAAGGCCCAGTTTATTTTTGACCCCTGAATAAGCCCACCAAATGTTAGATCCCCTGTGGCTCTAAGAGTTGAAGTACCCAAAGCACTGGCCCACAGGGGTGTTTCTTCTAGATATGATACCAGCTAGTCTCTGTGCACCACTGATCATGTGAACTCAGGCCTATGTGGGGTAAGCAGAGCAGTGGGTAAAATGCCCTGCCAAATTAGTAAAACATTTTGATTTCTTCACAGGAAATACACTAAGTCAATACAATGGGATTTTATTAGCATTTATTTTGCATACATGCATAGATAGCTGTTTGCTAGGCTTTCTGTAGTGTAACAAGGAGTTATGATAGATGGGCTCTAATTAGATCTGTAGCACCCCTGTGGGTTCCTTCTGAAATGCTTATGAATTGACTGCACACATCCAAAATGGGAAATGACAGTCCTGGAAGCAGTGCTCCTGAAAGGGATCTCAGAGTTATTGTGGACCACAAGCTAAACATGAATCAACAAGTTAACATGTTGAGGGGAAAAAAAAGAAAGAAAGAAAAGAAAGGAAGAGAAACATCATTCTAGGATGTATTAGCAGGAGTGTTGTGATCAAGACACTAGAAGTAATTCATCTGCTCTGCTCTGCTCTGCGCTGATTCAGCCTCAACTGGTACAAAGCTAAGCTAGTGAGGAGGGCTTTAAACTGGGTTCGACAGGGACAGGTGACGAAAGCCCACAGGCGAGGCAGAAATCTGGAAGCCTGGGAGTTGGGTTGGAAATGGGAGGGATCATGGGCTACAACAGCAGAGATAAAAGAGAGACTACGCAGAAGTGGGAGGCAAGAAGAAATCAGTATCTTAGATGCCTATATACAAATGCAAGAAGCATAGGTAATAATCAGGAAGAACTTGAAATCCTAATAAACAAACACAACTATGACATAACTGGTATTACAGAGATTTGGTGGGATAATACACGATTGGAATATTGGTATAGAAGGGTACAACTTACTCAGGAAATATAGGCAGGGTAAACAGGGAGGAGGTGTTGCCTTATATATTAAAAATGTGCACACCTGGACAGAGGTGGAGATTGGATGCAGGAGACAAAGACGTTGAGAGTCTCTGGGTTAGATTAAAAGGGGTAAAAAAAAAGGTGTTGTCATATTACGGGTGTACTATAGACCACCTAGCCAGTTAGAAGAGGTGGATGAGGCTTTTTCTGAACAACTAACAAAATCATCCAAACACAGGATTTGGTGGTGATGGGGGACTTCATCTATCCCAACAGATGTTGGGAAACTAACACAGTGAGGCACAAGCTATCCAGAAATTTCTTGGACTGCAGGGGGCGAAGAAGTTCTAGATTTGATTTTAATAAATAGGGAGGAACTTGCTGAGAATTTGAAAATGGAAGGTAACTTGGGAGAAAGTGACCATGAAATAAGAGAGCTCATGATTCTTAGAAATGGAACAACAAAATAGAGACAATGGATTTCAGGAAAGCAAATTTTGGTAAACTCAGAGAGCAAGTAGGTAAGGTCCCATTGGAAGCAAGACCAAGAGAAAAAACAGCTGAAAAGAGTTGGTAGTTTCTCAAAGGAACATTATTAAGGGCCAAAAGCAAGCTATACCACTGCATAGGAAAAACAGAAAGTATGGTAAAAGACCACCTTCGCTTAGCCAAGAGATTTTGAAGTATCTCAAAATCAAAGAAGTGTCATATAAAAAGTGGAAATTAGGAGACATTACAAAAGATGAATATAAGCAGCCAATTAATGTATGCAGGGGCAAGATTAGAATGGCCAAGGCACAAAATGAGTTTACACTAGCTAGAGACATAAAAGGTAACAAGAAATTTTCTATAAATATATTAGAAGCAAGAGGAAAACCAAGGACAGGGTAGGCTCACTGCTCAGTGAGGAGGGAGAAATAATATTAGGAAACCTGGAAATGGCAGATGTACTTGATGACTTCTCTGTTGCAGTCTTCACCAAGAAGGCTGATGCAGAAATGCCTAACATAATGTTTGCTAGCGGGAAGAAGTCAGGTTTAGAAGATAAAAGAAAAAGAGAAAAAGTTAAAAATTACTTAGAAAAATTACATGTCTGCAAGTCACCAGGACCTGATGAAATGCATCCTAGAATATGTAAGGAGCTGATAGAGGAAGTTTCTGAGCCATTAGCTATCATGTTTCAGAAGTCTTGGAATTCAGGACAGATTCCAGAAGACTGAAAAAGGGCAAATGTAGTACCCATCTATAAAAAGGGAAAAAAAGAACACAGGAAACTACAGACCAGTCAGTTTGACCTCTGTGTCAGGAAACACATTGGAGCAAATAATTAAGGAATTCATCTGCAACCATCTGGAAGAAAATAAGGTGACAGGTAACAGCCAGCATGTATTTGTAAAGAGCAAATCATGTCAGATCAATCTGATAGCCTTTTTTTTTTTTGGACAGGATAACAAACTTATGGATAAGGGAGAAGCAGTGGATGTGGTACACCTAGATTTTAGTAAGGCATTTGATATGATCTTGCATGATCTTCTCATCAATAAACTCAGCAAATACAACTTAGATGGGGTCACTTTAAGGTAGGTGCATAACTGGCTGCATAACCGTTCTCAAAGAGTAGTTATTAATGGTTTGCAATCATTCTGGAAGGGCATAACAAGTGGGGTTCCTCAGGGATATGTTTTGGGACCAGTTCTATTTAATATCTTGGTCAATGATTTGGATATTGCCATAGATACTATGCTTATTACGTTTGCAGACGATACCAAGCTGGGAGGGATTTCAACTGAAGGTACAGACTAACATGGCTACCTCTGTGATATTTGTCAACTGCTTTGAAGGATAGAGTCATAATTCAAAATGATCTGGACAAACTGGAGATTCTGGGATGCATTAACGGGACTATGGTGAGCAAGATATGAGAAGTCATTCTTCTGCTCTACTTTGCATTGATTAGTCCTCAATCCATTGTAGAGTTCTGGGCACCATATTTCAAGAAAGATGTGGAGAAACTGGAGAAGGTCCAGGGAAGAGCAACAAGAATGATTAAAGGTCTAGAGAACCTGAGCTATGAAGGAAGACTGAAAGAACTGGACTTGTTTAGTTTCGAAAAGAGAAAACTTAGAGGGGACATGATAGCAGTTTTCAAGTACCTTAAAGAGGGTTACAAGGAGGAGGGAGAAATATTGTTCTGCTTGGCCTCTGAGGATAGGACAAGGACCAATACAGTTAAACTGCAGCAAGGAATGTTTAGATTAGACATTAGGAAAAACTTCCTAACTGTCAGGGTGGTTAAGCACTGTAAAAAATTGCCTAGGGAGGTTTTGGAATCTCCATTACTAGAGATTTTTAAGAGCAGGTTAGATAGACACCTATTGGGGATGGGGATGGAGATGGTCTTTGTCCTGCTGAGAGGTCAGGGACCTGGACTTGATGACCTCTCAATGTCCCTTGCAGTTCTAGTGTTCTGTGATCCTATGATTCTATGATTGTGTCCATTTCAGGAAAGATGTAAACAAGTTGTAGAAAGTCCGGACAAGATCAACAAAAATGTTTCTGGGCCTAGAAAACATGGATTATGAGGAAAGATTGAAAATACAGGTTGAATCTTTCTAGTCCAGCTCTCTCTCATCTGGCAACATCCATATTCTGGCAAGATTATGGTAGGGCTGGACAGCCACTTATCATAGGTGTGGCCAAATTCCTCATAGTCCCACAAAGTTTGTTTACAGCCACCAGTCTTGGAGCTCAGTATTCTGTGTTGTTATTTGTCTGTAATTTATCCCTAAATGTCTCCAAAAAGCCCAGTAAGCAGTGGATGTGTTGCTAATGTTTTACAAAATATTGACCTGTGGTCTGGCAAATTCTCTTTCAGCACCGGTCAGGTCCAAAGGGTGCTGGACTAGAAAGGTTCAACCTGAATTTGTTTTGCTTTTGCCCTGGCTGGGATGACTTAGTGGGGGTTGATCCTGCTTGAAGCAGGGGGCTGGACTAGATGACCTCCTGAGGTCCCTTCCAGACCTATGATTCTATAATTCTATGATAATTTTGGAGAAGGGAAGACTGAGAGGAGAGAGGTAACTATTGTCAAAGACATAAAAAGCTTATTACAATGAGGGTGGAGATTCAGGGAAGACCTTCTCCTTCACCTTTCAGAAGTCGACAAGAAGCAGTGAGCTTGAATTGGATCAAGGGTAGTTTAGGTTGGACATTAGGAAAAACTTCTTGTCAAGGTGGTTAAACATGGGAATAAATAGCTGGAGAAGTTGTGGACTCTCCATCGTTGAAGGTTTTTAAGAGCAGGTTGACAAACTCCATCAAGAGCTCACGCAAGACCTCAAGCCTTAAAACTTCTGTGGTGTGGGAACTCTGAGTTATTTCCATGCTTTGGAGGGGATATAATGTGAAATTTATACAATGAGGGCACCATGTTGGGATCTCATTCCCAGAAAGCACCTTCTTTTGCCAAGTAGAAATACCAGGTTTGAGAGAACAGCATGGAGTTAATACATGACCCATGTTCAATTGGATGGAGGACAGTGTTCTTCCTTTATTGTATTTATTTATTTATTTTATTCATAAGCATTTAAAACTGCTATTTTTAACTTTCTGACAAGGAGAATTATGACCGGAATTTAGTCAGAGAACAAACAGTATGGGCAGTAGCTAAGCATATTTCTCCATAGTATTCTGTAAAGAGACCTCCACCCTGACCTGAGCTGGGTCATTTTGAGTGTTAAAAGAGTAGTTCTTTTTTCCTGTTCAGTCAGTCCTTTGCCTGGTTTACTGAATCAGTTGAAGAAGGAGGCCAAATAATGCCAAATGATATGGATTGTTTTATGATCTGGAATGAGTTCCCTAAATCAATTTCACGTAGACCACTGAAATGATGTGACTGAGTGTTGTCTCCTGTCAGCCTGTGGTGGATTCCAGCCAGCTGTTTGGAAGTGAATGTTAATTCCATAGCTTGCTGTAGAGGAGGTCAGGCAAGATGATCTAATTGTGCTTTAAAATATTCATACTGATCAAAAGATGCCTCTGCGTGCTCTTTTCTGCCATTGGAGAAGTTGTTCCTTGTGAGATTTCCAGCCTGATTTCATGACAAGAGGTTTAGCTAAGCAATACATTTGGAAACTTGAAACTAACTAAACAGTAAAATGTACCTGTCACTAAGTTCTTCCTGATTAAAGTCAAAGAAGGGTGATTGCTGGTGGCGGAGAAAAGCACAAAGACGGCCAATTGTGCTTTAGAAGCCTACATTAGAATTGCATTTGCAGAAAGATGACTTTCCCCACTTTTGTACTTTCTCCATTGCTTTCTTTAAATTAGATATTTAAATCCAGCCCAAGTTGTTAATGAAAGGCTTGGTGCAAGGGTGGACAAACTACAGCCTGTCAGAGCTTGTAATTCCTCCCCCGCCACCCGCAGGCTCCATTGTCCCATTCCAGTGGTGTTGGGGGCATGCCTCTCTCTGCTCACCCTGCTGTCACGCAGGGAAGTGGGGTTGGGATCTTGCATGCATGGCCAACCATACAATTTTTCATACCCAGATGTGGCCCTACAGCCAGCAAGTTTGCCATCTCCTGGTTTAGAGTGTAAGGAACATCCACAAAGGCTGAACAGGCTGAGGGCTGAATGTGGAAAATCCCAGGTAGAAGGAAGAAAATTAGAAGAAAAATTCAGACAAAATTGCAAGCAAATAAAAACTGAAATTAAAAAAAAATAGACCAGGACCCATTAGTGATGCCAGCAGCCATTACAGACCCATGGGCAAGGTGGGATAGGGGGCCAGCTCCCTGGCCCCAGAAGGGGCTTGGCCAAGGGCAGAAGGGGACGGGCTTAGGGCAGTGAACCCTGGGTCCCACTGCACACTGCATGGTGACACAATGATCTGTGACATTTCAAAGGGAACTGAAGCTAAGGCAACTGTTGCTACTACTGAGGCAGCTGGAGATCCAGGCCCCTTTGAAATGCTGGGTCTGGGGGAAACTGCCTGCTTTGTGCCCCTCTCCCCCTCTAGCAGCACTCCTGCTAACCAAAATGTGTTGTAAGCCATGTGGGTTTCAGGTCATGCATAGTGGCAGAGGGAAACAGCACTTGCATAACTCCAGAGGGGGTTAGTTTGAAGCACATGTCCCAGTATGTCACATCAACGGCCTGCTCAGGCGAGCTGTGTAAACTGACACACATCCTTTTTGTATTGCGCTCAGACAAGCAGGGGCTACTGCCAGCAATAGATCACATTGGCTGTCGATCTTAGTTATGGTGATGATGATACATTGTCCATCCCATGCTGCTTACTGGATTTCATCTTTGTTGATTGCGTGGCCATTTATTTTCCTGATACACCAGGGTTTCCCTAAGTGAAAAGAAGAGTTTCTGTGAAGTGAAAAGAAGAGTTCTGTGAGAAAATTCCTCTGTGGCTCACTCCCTGCTGCTGCTGAAAAGGTAGGACTAAATTTAATTGGTTTAACAGCTATTAAACTGCCTGAATTCAGTTTTATTATTTCAGCAGCAGCAGGGCAGCGAGCTGCAGAGAGCCCCACCCTCGCCCTGCTACCCGAGTGAACACACCCCTCCAGTGGGCATGGCTCAGCTGAACCCTCCCACCAGCAGAACATTTCTGCGCCAACTTTCCTTCCTCTGGGTGCACTTAGTCACCAGGTGTAGGCTCTCCAGTCAGCGACACAGATGGGTTAGTCCTAGGGGCAGGTTTAGGGCTGACGGAGGTTAATCCTTGGGGTGGGGGGCAATTTTGGAGCTCAGAGGGGATAAGCCAGAGGATGGGGGAGTAGGTTTGGGTGTGAGTGGGTTAAGCCTGGGGGCAGGTAGGGGTTGCAGGATGGAGGGGGTAAAGCTTATAGATAGGGGTGGATTTGGGAGCTGAGGTGGGTAAAGCCTGGAGATGGGGGGTGGGTTTGGGGGCCAAGGGAGGTAGAGCCTGGAAACGGTGCTTTGCAAAATTTTTCGGAGTTTAAAAGAGTCCTGTGACCAAATAAAATTGGGGAAAACTGCCCTATACATCACTTAATTCTTCACTGAGTTACAATCTCTGTATCTCCACTGGAGGCAGTAGATGTCCATCACCCTTTTCCTGGAGTATTTGAATAGACACACAGGCCCACAGTGAGCATGCGTGTTTCTCGGTCTAAATGACTTGTATTTCAAAGCAAGGAAAACTGTGGACAAGAACGGAGAAACACAAAGTTTCAATGAGAAAAAAAAGAGCGACCCCCTCTGTAACATTCTTCATGTCAGCTGAGACACAAAGCAGCAAGTGTTTCATAGCTGTCTCTGCAGATGGTCGGGAAGCTTGTCTACATTTTATACACAGTTCATGGGAAACACAGTGGTAATATTTCCTTTCAATTAGTTTCCTTGATCGTATTTTCCATGGAATAAATGGTGTATCAGTGAAGTTTGCTGGATTGTGTCAGCATCAGATTATGTGTATTGCTGGACACTGTGTCATAGAATCATCAGTCCATTCATTTCCTTAGTTGTGGTCAAGATGGTGACATTCCACACTTGACCAAAGTGGTGAATTTGTGGAAAAAGTCTTATTTTTTTAACCTGGGGAAACTTGAGAAACTAAAATTAAGAGCAGTCACCTAACCCGATTTCCAAGGGACCTTTCCCCAATTTGAATGACTGGTAGCATTATAAGAGACAAGGTATGTGATGTAATCTCTCTTATGGGTCCAACATCTGTTAGTAAGAGAGACAAGCTTTGGAGTTTACACAGAACTTTCCTTTGGGTATAGGAAACAGTCTTGGAGCATCCCAGATAAGTACAAGAAGGAAGAGATTGTTTTGCATAAGTAGTTAAGTTTCAAAGGCCCATTTAAGAGCTTCGGTGAAGTGAAAAGAAGAGTCCTGTGAGAAAATTCCTCTGTGGCTCCCCTCAATGGTAGGACTAAATTTAAGGTGAATTGGCCTGGTAACACCCTCCACTAATAGGAGAGAAAGGAAGTGGGTCAGAAAGGCAGCTAGGAGGATTGTTAGTGGGTTATAGGTTGTGGTAATAATAAGCCATAAGTGCAGCGTCTCTGAGTGCATGATTCTTAGTGTCTAGCAAGTGTATCTATGAACTTTATTGTCATTGCATCTATGAATTTAAACTCCCAACCTTCTCATTTGAACGTACTTTGGAGCTCTTCTTTGAGGAAGAGAACTCATAGGTCAGACACAGAGTGATCAATTTGTGAAAAGTGTTCACCCAAAGGTGGTAGTGTATGTTTGTCTTTTCTTGTGTGAGTTCATTCAAGAGCCTAGTGATTGTCTGGTTTCACCCATATTGTTGCTGCAGAGTACACTGAAGCATTATGTGTCATTCAAAAAGGGAAGCGGAAAAAGCGACCTGAGTTAATAGAGATGCAAGTAAGCAGAATGAATTTCCCTGAGTTCAAATACAAGCCTTTGGGAGAGCCCAGAATTTGAGAATTAAGAAACCTGAGATGGCCAAACAAATTCAGGGAGAGAGAAGTTCCCAATTTCCGGGTTAATATTTTTCAGTGCTATGTCTCTTTCCTTCCTTTGCCCCTTCATCACCTTCCTGAACTTGGTGCCTCCTTTCCCCTGTTACTGCAGGGTGGATCAGAGCAGTGAATGAGATATTTCATCTTATAGGATATTTTTGTGGCAAGTCAGAAGAGTCTGAAATCAGGGAATTTTAATGAATCATCTTCAGGAACATAATGGAACTAAAAGCAGCTTTCCGTTCTTCTTGTGAAAATAAACTTTGTTCTCCAGCTTCCACATACTTTTCAAATTTGGATCTTCTAAAACTAATCCTTGGGAGAAGGAGATGTTGCTTAATATCTAAATGAACACATGACTGCTGCTGGTTTTAGTTTGAGATTTTTCAGTATCCTTTATGGAGTCCTGAACCATTTAAATTTGGAAAGATCTTCATTTCAGGTTATGTGCTCTTGTTCTGATGGGGGATCCCCCATGCTGTAGCTGGGTCAGTGGGGGCTCTGGTGTTGGCCCCAGCCACTGCCTTTGCTGGCCCCACGGCAAGATCACAGCTTCATGGGGAAAGGAGAGATGGGGCTTAGCTCCCACCTTGCATGTCATTAGAAGTTCTTTCATCCCAATGAAGGCACGTGTGCTAGGGGTTGCTGCCCCAGTGTAGATTTAGCCTGTGAGCTCTAAAAATGTGGTGCAATGACCTTGTCAATGCGTAGAATAACCTTTTCACTAGAACCAAAAAAACAGGATTTGTCTCACCGTCTCGCTGCATTCAGTCATGTTTCATGAACAAAACAAGGAGCAATGGTCTCAAGTTGCAGGTCAGGGAAGACGAGGTTGGACATTAGGAAAAACTCTTTCACTTGGATGGTGGTGAAGCACTGAAACTCATTACCTACCGAGGTGGTGGAATCTCCATCCCTAGAGGTTTTTAGGGCCTATCTTGACAAAGCCCTGATTGGGATAATTTAGTTGGGATTAGTCCTGCTTTGGGGAGGAGGCTGGACTTGATGACCTCCTGAGAGCTCTTCCAGCCCTAGGATTCTACGATTCTGCAGCACAAACCGAAAGAAGCTCCCTATCTCCTTGTGACACACTTTAATTTATTTCTTTTTAGGCGTGACTAGTTCACAGCCTTTTTAAGTAGACCTTGCTCTCCACCAGAGTCTGTAGGTCTTGATGTGCAAAGCCTGCCTGTGATACTGCTATGCCAAAGGAAACAGAGTAAGCTACAAAGAGGGAGACGTGCAGTGTCCATGTTTTATGAGGGAGGCCAGAATATTTTGCTAAATTACACTGGAATAAATCTGGAGTAATTGCTTTGATTTCAGTAGAATTGTACTGGCCTAAATCTAGATCGGAATCTGTTCCTTGATGTTTTGCTGCCCTTAGCCTAATAGAATTGTAAAGACTGAAGGGTTAAAGTAATGAGCGCCTGAACCCTACACCTTTCACTGCCAAATATTCATTACTCTGGTACTGAATGTCTTAGACAGTCACCTCTAAAGGCTCTGACTTTCTGGTGAGGATGCAGTCAATCTTCTCTGTAATGTCCTCAAAACTTGTATCTCTAAAATGCGCTTTCATTAGATTGCTCTACAAATCACCCCTTGAAGACCCATTCTAAATATGCTTCCTGAACTGTGTAGTGATTAGTGCTGAATGCAGTACTTTGGGTGAGGTCCTAACAAAATACACTCTATTTCCTTAACAATTATGGAGTTGAAAGCTTTAATATAAGGGGTTTTATTATTAAAATAACCCTCATATCTCTCTGCAGGTCAATATGCTGTAGTACCTTCCCATTAAGCAGATATTATGTCCTTTTATTACATTCTCCGAGACTCATTATTCTGCATTGAATTTGCTATCTATTAGCTCAAGTACTTAAATGATCTAAATCCTTCCCTACCTGACTGTATTGTTTCTCATGGGTGACCTTTCCTCCCAATTTAGTATCATCTGCACACCAGATTTTTTTTTTTTTAGTTTAAATAATGTGCTCTTAGTCATTTCAGGAGCTGAAAAGCTGCAGATCCAACACTGATCCCCGCGGTGGCCCTGACACAAGTAACTTTTCTTCTGCTTAAAATGACAGCTCACAAGCGGCTGTTCTCACTGGTTGCACCCATAATTTGGTAAGCTCACTTAGAGTGATAGGCAAATTTTGGTTTAATTTGCCTTCTTGCTTGGGTCCTGCCTGCCCTTAGGGTTGTATCTGGGTATGGCCTGTGTCTGTGCTCGCAGTGGTGTGTAGTGAAAAGCTCTAGCATGGGAGAGGCAAGGGTTCCCAGTGCTTCTCTGCCGTTTGACATTTCCCCAGTGGCTGGAGCCTTTCACTGCAGCACGGAAAAATTCTGGCAGCAGAAGAGCAGTGGGACTCTACGTTGGTATAAATTACAATGCAACCATGGGAGAAACTGCATAGGTGTGCAGAAAGCTGCGTGAGGTATATAACCCAGGGTCTGGTATTTCTTTAATCATTTTAACAGGGCCGTACCATCTACACTTCTGTTTACACTCATGAGTGGACAGTGACACAAGTTGAACCTCTCTAATCTGGAATGCTCTTGTGTGGCAACATCCATAATCCAGCATGAGTTTAGTTAGCTCGACAGTCACTTGCCATGGAGGTGGACAAGTTGCCTGTGGTCCCATAAAGTTTGTTTCCAGCAACCAGTCTGTCTCTGCATGTTCTGTGCTGTTATTTGCCTCTAAATGTTTTCTAAGAGCCCCGTAAGCAGTGAAGGTGTTGGTAATATACTATATAATACTGACCTCCCGTTGTCCGGCGAATTCTCTTGTCTGACACTGGTCAGGTCTGGAGTGTGTGGATGAGAAAGGTTCAACCGGTAACAAACACCCTACACACCATTGCAAGTGTAGCTCTATGCTTAGCAATAAAACATTACATGGTTCCAAAATGCCCAAGTGACTTAGAAGCCTAAGTCCCATTTTTAAAAGTGGCTTGCACACTCTGGCACTTTTGTAAACTTTACATAAAATGTGTTTGAACATCCATTAAAAAAAGAGTTGTTGTCTATGCGACAGGTAAATTTGTGTGATGGGCTATTTGTGTTTCATGTGATTTGTCTTACAACAGTGCTGAAAGACCCCCTATTGAGGTCATATCCCTGCTGTCTAAAGCATCATTCAACTCCACAGTGAGAGGCAGTCCTACCACAAAGAGATTACAATAGAAATATACTAGGAAAAGAGTGGGAAGAGAAGAAATATTAATGACACCCATTATATGAATGGCTACCTCTTCACTTCACAAGAGCCTCCCTCTTCCTGTGTGCTAGGTGACCTCAGCTCCTACTGATCCCTCCTCAAAGCTCTTTGCTTTGCACTAGGTTTCTGCTGCTCTACTCTGTTCTGAGGTCATCTGCTCAAGTTATAATCTGCAGGAGTCAACATGTGCTTACATCCTGCTTCCTCCTGCACTCATAAATCTTGGTAATGGGTGCAGCTCTATATGTGGTGGTAGTACCTGCCATGGCCTGGGCACAATGGGCATGGCTTGTTGGTCTTAGAGCATGATTCTTGTTGGGGTTGATCCTGCTTGAGGCAGGGGACTGGAAGAGATGGCCTCCTGAGGTCCCTGCTAGCCCTAAAATTCTATGATTCTGTATGATTCTATGATTCTATGACAAGGTCCAGTGTAAAACTGACCCTTCTATTTACTTTAAACAAAGAAAAATACATTTCAGGAGCCTTAGTGTTCTGTTTTATTTTTAATGCAGGTTGAACCTCCCTAGTTTGGCACTCTTTGGTCCAGCAATATCTGTGGTCCAGCATGACTTTACTTAGCCAGATGTCCACTTATCACTCATGTGGCCAAGTTTCCTGAGGTCCCATAAAATTTGTTTACAACTTCCAGTCCTGGCTCTCAGTGTTCCATGCTGTTATTTAGCTCTGACTTACCCCTAAATGTCATCTAAGAGTCCAGTAAGCAGTGGAAGTATTGGTAATGAGCCAGACAATATTAATCTCTCATGGTTCGGTAAATTCTCTTATTAGGCATCAGTCAGGTCCCAAGGGAACCAGATTAGAGAGGTTCAACCTGTAGTGATGTCTTAATTCCATATCATGGACCAATTCTATATTTTCTACCTGATGTATGTTTTTGTCTTGCAGAAAAATAGCTTGCTAGGAGTGGGTGTATTTCTTTCGTCCTAAAAAACAGAAAAAAGCTGATTCTGTATGCACAAACTTGAGTTATTTAAATTCTACCACCCCAAAAAGTGATTATTTTCTTTTTCTCCAAGGTGCCCCACCAATTTTCATGCAGTCAAAGCAGCCTAAACTACTTCTGTCATAGGCCTTTTCACTTCTTCATTCCCCCAGGACTTTCTTCAATGATTATTTCTTTTTGTCTTTGTTTTCTATCTTTAAACAAAAAAGAACTCTGATTCCCTTGAGGAAGTCTGCAGCAGTAATGCTGAAGCACCGCTAAGTGCAGTAAGGGAAAATCATTGCAACATGATGGCATCATAGGACCTCGGCTTTGGATAATACATTGTTGTACTCAGCTGGCATGAGGCAGCAAAAATACATACCAGAGCTCAGTATGCATTTGACTGTATTAATTAAAATACAGGGGAAAGGGCAAAAGACAATAATATTATCACTGAATTTTAGGAAGCAAAAAGAAAAGAAAGAAACTAAGAGGCAAATGGAAGAGGTTCTTTTCTGAAGTGCAGAAATTTTAGTAGCATTTTAATTCTGGACTTATACGGATCTGTAGAATGAAGTCCTCTGTTCAGCATAGGTACAAGCATTTTCTTATTGACCCACCCAGTACTTTGAACTGACTTGGAGGGATGGGGTACTTCATTTTCTGTGTCAATTCAGTGTTTGGCGTAGCTTTTGAAGATGCCTAACATATTATGGAATCATAAAAGTTTAGCTTTGGAAGTGACCTCAGGAGGTTATCTTGTCCAACCCCCTGCTCATAGCAGGACCAACCCCAACCAAATCATCCCAGCCAGGGCTTTGTCAAGCCTCGCCTCAAAAACCTCTGAGAAATGAAGATTGTACCACTTACCTATGGAACCCAAGACGGTAAATTTCATTAGTGATTTTGTGACCTGGGCTGACACCACAGAACACTGGAATGAAACCAACAAACTCATTTAATTTAGATCACCACAAAAAGGTGGCATATAGTTGGCCACAGAAATATAGTAGAAACATGCTATTCCATCAAGACTAGAGCTGGTTGTGACCCACGCAGTCCATCAGTGGCCATCGGCATATGGCACACCATATCACAATGAACATCAAGACTGCCACTCTCACTGCCTCAGCACACAGTTGCAATAAACTGCATGTAAAAGGTGTATTCTGGCATCATATGGAAACTAGTAACATGCGGGTCACTAATGCTTGTGTTATGTAAGGTGGTGAACACAGTCTTATATATCTGTGCCTGAAATAGCTTCTTAAAGATGTCTTCCAACAATGCATAAGCCAGGTCTCTCCATTACCATGTGTTTCCAATGCAAACTGAACTGTGTCACACCTCCCAGAGCAATGAAAAGTGGTGAAAAGTACCACTACACAGAAGGTAAACTAAGCTATCAAGTTTAATGAGTTGGGTTGGTGGGGAAAGAATGCTTACCAGATGCGAGGGGGGATGGATCCTGCATTCCAAGGCAGTTTCCTGGTTCTTGAAACAGACACAATAGGCTTCAGGAACTATAGACACAGGTAAAAAAAAAGTCATTTTAGCATTCATCACCTGTGAATGACAGAGGAAGAAGACCCTCGTGAAAAGTGGGTCCTCTTGGGCAGAAAACTAAAAGTAACTAGAACTGATAATAGCTAAGAAACCCACTGAATCAAAGATTGTAAAGTGCTGAAATTAAATTTTAGCCATGATAAAACACATATCCTGTTTTTACTTGTAACCAAATTTGTGTCTTCTCTTCTGGTTTATTATCACTCAAATCTTTGTTAGTCTTTCTTTGTTACAAAAATTATCTCAGTGCTGCGTAGGTGCACTGATAGGTGCAGTTTTCAGCTAAACCAACAGGCTGATGTGTGCTCTGTCTCAGGCCCAATCAACAAGTTTGCAGGACCCAAGGCACCATGCTGACAACAGGGCCAAAGTCAATTGGAACACAAAGTCCCCAAGGTGTGGGGACCATGGCATCCACCTTTCTCTTCTTGCCCTAAGTCTGGGCCTGGTCTGTCTCTTCGGAGGCAGCGAGCTTAATAACTTCTGTGAGAAACCAGTGTGAGGGAAGGGATTCTGTAGGGAAAACTTTTTGGAGCAGAACTGAGACTAGTAGAGCTGTCCACCATTTCCATTGATAATTTGTTCCATGGGTAAATCAACCTCCCTCTTAAGTAATGTTTCTTATTTCAGATTTGAATTTGTTTTATTTCAGCTGACTGAAGGATTGGGGCCTAAATCTTTGTATTAAGGCACCCACTTTTCAAACTTGGTTGCCTTTGAAAAGATTTTAATTAGAACGTCAAATAAACATTCCCGTTAGCTCTTGAACAATACAAAGTAACGTTTGCAATTTTTTTTGCTAATAGTTTGTTTTGTTTTTCTTTATTTCAATTATTTTTTTAAAAAAGGATGATATCATCACAGAAATTTGTCAAAATCATTATCTCCATTGTGTGGTTGACAGTTGGTGTGGTGTGGTTGACAGTTATCACCAGCCCTGGGGTTAGAGGTGAGGTGGGCCTGGCTCTATACTCCTGGAAGAGGCAGGGCCAAGAGCTGAAGGGCAGTCAGCCCTTAACAGTGGGACGAGTGTTCAAATGCAGTTATTTACCATAAGTTGTACATATCTGGGTACTGATCGAAAGCCCACTGAAGTCAATAGGAGAATTTCAGTGGGTTGTGGATCAGGGCCCCGAGCGATTAGTACAAGCAGAGATACCTAAGTAGTTGTGTGAAAGCACCGACATTGGGACATTGTGTTATGATTATTGCCTTTTTATGGAGAATTTCAAAGGCTGCAGAAGTGAGCTAGTCATGCATTGATAAAGATGCTCTTAGAAATTCTCCCCTTGTGTGCTTCTCTTGTTGTTTTCTGTTGTGTTTTTTGTTAAATGGAATTGGGATTCCTACAACCTGTAAGGAGATTTGCTGACCTTTAGTTACTCCCCAGCTTTATTTACTGCCAAACACGGGTCTCATTCAAATCCAGGTTTAAGGGTTATTTGTTCAACTCAGCATGCTCTTAATTAGTCATTGTGTTGATTTGATTCCTTTGGTGAAGCATCCTTTTGGCTGAGGGGGGAGGTAGGGGAACTTGCACAGGACCTGAACCATGTGACAGCTCTGCATTTTCTTGTCCTTATTGATTTCTGTCTAATGGATACAAAGGAGAGTTTTGTTTTAGAAGTTATTCATTCAGAGAGAAAAATACCATTCGATATCTCTTAGAAGCATGCATTATTTACACCCCATCCTGGGCCACGTGGGTTGTACTTCAGATCCACAGCAGATTCTTCCAAGTGGGAATCCATGATCATTCCTTTTCCTTCTCCTGATTTCCTATCTCCTCTCCACACAGGGCTGCAGCGCTTAGGGCTTTTACCAGTTTTTCAGGCCACTTGTATCCATGAGGTGCAAAAAGGAGAAAGGGAGTCTGGAAAGATACAAGAAAGAAATATGCCTATCCACTTATCTCACCAGCAAAATCTCTGAAGCTGAGCAAACAGCTTTTAAGGAACATATGTTTTGTGAATATCATGCCATATTGTCACAGCAGCATCTGTTACTCTGTGTGTGTGTGTGTGTGTGAGGGATAGTTAGCACTGAAAGAAAGGAAGTCGTCATCCCAGGATCTGATGTGATTTTTGTGTCTATTGTTGATGGAACAAAGGATTGGAGCCTTTTTACAGCGTTCATATTTCTATGGTCAGTCTGTGCTTTTACAGACTGTTACAGTCGCTGAGCGTAGGTCTACACTTCAAAGAGCTGTTATTTCAAAATAACTTTCCTAACATCTACATAGCACAACCACTATTTTGAAATAATTTCCAAATGTTTATCTGTCTCACAAAAGTACAGACCTGATCCAAAGCCCATCCAAAACTATGGAAAATGTCTCCTTGTGTTTGAACTGGGCCGTTTAAGGTTAACTTCTATTTGTGAAACACTTATAATGGTGGAAATTCTGTGGCAATCTATACCTCAGTAGTAACACAGTCTGGAGCACCAAAGCTTAAGGAGTTAACTCAGTCCAAAGCTATGCAGGCTGTGCTACCCACTGAACTAAAATGTAAAATAAAATGCATTAAAACAGAACTCATATGCACTTGGCAATATTTAGAGAGACTACTATGGTGTTCTGCAAGGTAATCCATCCATTGTTTGTTTAAATCTCTTTAATAAAAGCATTATAGATGTCATGTGAATATATACATCAGCAGCCTTTTAGAAAGAGAATGTGTGTGTAGATGGGTTAGCACTCCCCCCAAAAAGAAAAATAACAACTGAGAGTTCTGCTCTGGCCGGGAAGGTGAACCTGAGGGTTAAAAAAAAAGCAGAACCAATTGGACATCACAGCAAGTGTATGGAGTGTTTGTCTTTAAGGTGCTACAGGACTCCTCCTTGACTTTTCATGAAGAGGCCCCAATGTATTTTTCATCCCTCAAGAATCCCATGAAGGAAGTGATGTGTCTTTTTCCTACACAGTTTACAGATGCATGAACTGAGATGTAGGGAGATTAAGCATCTCTTCTTCTCCAGCTGAGGTCATTGAGACTTTTTTCTATAGGTTGAACATCTCTAGTCCAGCACCCTCGGGACCTGAACACTGTTAAATGAGAGAATTTGCCAGACCACAGGAGGTCAATATTGTCTAGCACCACTACCAACATTACCACAGCTTAATGGATTGTTAGAAGACATTTAGGGTTAAATTAGAGCTGAATAACATTACAAAACACTGAGAGCCAGGACTGGTGGCTGTAAACAAGCTTTATGGGACCTTGGGAAAGTTGGCCACACCCAAGATACATGGTCATCCAGCTAAATAAAATCATGCTGGATTACATATGTTGCTGGACAAAAACATGTCTGAAATAGGACCAGACCTATTTTACAGGGGTGTTGTGAGGCCTGCTTCATTATGGCTCATGAAGTACTTTGAGACCTTTGGAGGGCAAATGACGTAAAACTCCTTTGTAGCTTGAAAGAGGAGTTTAATCTACACTGTCCTCCATATATTTCCTATTACATGTACAAGGTCTGAGAATAACAACATGAAAAACACTGACATATTTCTCCCAATGAGAAAGGGAAAACGAAACTCTGATCAGCAAACAAGGAAACCATCAAAAGGCACTGGGCAGGGCCTTCTGATCATTACTGGACCTGCAGCATCTGGGATAGGTGAGAATAAAGTCACCCTCTATTGTAATAGTGAACAAATTTAGTATTGTGTTTGTGTAGATGGAACCTTCTTTCCAGAGATCCTGGTAAAGACTATTATATTTTATAATGGGTGATCTGAGTAATGGGATTTCTATGAACTTAGATATTTCCCACCCCATCTGATAGGATTTTTGTAGTGTGGCCTGCAATCCTTAAAGAATTTTTTTTAATTGCAAAGTTCCAGTCTAACTTTATGGGACAGTGTCCCAGAAGTCATACATTTTTAGGCTGTGATTTCCCCGCGGTCATAAGATCACCGGACCTCTAGCACCCTGGTTTTCAACCAGTGTGCCGCAGCACGTCAGTGTGCAATGAGAACTATCCAAGTGAGACATGGCATTTCACATATTTCCCCTCAGTCTGGCTCTTTACAGAGCCACGGGTGGAGGGAGGGTTCAGAATCGATGACCTCGCACCAGCTGGGTCTCAAGCAGCAAGGCTTTGCAGAGCCACCATAGGGGGAAATGCTAAGTGCACAGCACCCCAGTTGTGCTGGGAGGCAGTTGAAATTATTCTTCCTGTACTGAATGAGCTGGAAGGGAGCCTGCTTCCACATCCTGCTGTGGCGAGGACGAGGGAGGGAGGATGAGAACAGGGACATGGTTTAAATGCTGCATCCTGGCTCCAACAGGCCTGCGGGGGAGAGAAAGGGAGTCTGCTTTCAGAGGTTATTCATTTACTCAACATTCCTAGCCTGGCATTGAGCAGCTTTTGAAAATGTCTGTGCTCGCTGTCTAAGATGGTGTATTCTGTGGTGGACTTGAAACATTAATGCGTTTGATCCTTGTTTAGCTTGTTGTATGCACTATGTTGCAAACCTTTCTAGTAAGACTGTAACCAGAGTAAATGTAAGTAAATGTGATGTTCATGAGCAGTTGATTTAGTTGAAAAAAGCGGGTGTGCCATGGAATCGTTTGGCTTATTGAAATGGCCATGTCATTGAAAAGCTTGGGCACCACTGCACTAGCGTACTAGGACATCTTAGTCCTATTGAAAGTCAGTCTGTGTTGGGTATCTAATGCCAATTGGCCCTATCTTTAAAGCCAAATTTTGAGATATGCTTATTTGATTTTGAACACTATTCCTGAGCTTTGTATGATGCTGATAAATGGAAAAAGCTGGATACAAAAGAAAGTGAGAAGTTTCTGAACAGGACATGCCAACACCAGATGCCATTGTTAGCTGCACTATTTGCATGAGGACTTACTTTGATTCATTGTTACTTTTTATGTATATTAGAGATATCAACGGTCATTCTAGCTTCTTATCTACTTGAAATTAAGAGGCAGTAAAAAGAAAATTATTTCTTTGTTTGAATATGACAGGCAATGGAAGGCAAGGAGCACACAGGATCGGCAGCCAACACCAGGCACCTGAAGACAGCACGGCAACTTGACCCCACCAAAAATGACAAGGGCTCAAGTGAGGGGGTTCTCGTAATCAACATCCTATCCGGGCTGTCCAGTCCTGCCCCATCTCACCCGACTTCCCAGAAGGACCCATAGGTAGGTGGAATGAACTCGCATGGGACCTAGGCAACACCAGCAACCTCGCTATCACACTGACCAAGCACAAGGCACACACCTTTTTGAAGTACCAGCAAACAACAGCACAAACATATTCAAAGAAAAAATCCATGTACATTTCTCCCAATGGGAAAGGGAAAGGGAAAAGGAAAAGGACACAAAGACACTAAACAGCTGCTAAACTTAATGTAGTCTTGGAAAGTGCTCAGGTACCAAGGGGATGAGTATGGCATTAGAGCATTAAGGAATAAACAAATGAGGGCTTTTGCAGAGTTAAAGGCATTCTGGGGTTCATAAATGATCCAGTAAGACCCTATTCTAGATTTCTCTGGTTCCTTTAATTTGACAGCAAGAGTTGGTTGTTAGATTAATAGCTGAGCAATAAGTCGCAATATTTTGTATTTCCTGAACTAGGTCTACTAATCTGTTGGAAGTTGTCTCTGTGCAATAAAGACTTTCTCTTTGGCCAGTTCTACACATGTCCCTATGGTAATAAGCAATCCAGAAAATGCTAATGAGGCATAGATGTAAATTTTCTGCACCTCATTAACATATGGCCACATGATTTGGAGTCCAAAAGAAGCTTGTCTGGACTCCAAAATAGCTGTGTAGATGTGCGGGCCACAGGGATCCCCCGGAAGAATATTATGAGGAAGATGGGGCTTCTGGAAGGAGGGTTTCCTTCCAGGGTATCCCTGTGGGCCAGATGTCTACAAGGCTATTTTGGAGTCTAGAAGAGCTTCTTCCGGACACCAAATCATATGGCCACATGATAATGAGGCACAAGAAATTTACATCCGCACCTCATTAGCATTTTCTGGCCTGCTCATTACTATGCCCCTTCCTCCAACTGGCCTTTTCCTTTTTCTACAATAGTTGTGTCACTAAGTTCAGTAAGTATTATATTGCTCCAATTTTCTAGAGTGCCAACATGTCTTCCAACAAAATGCAAAATTATGCTCAAACTTGTTGAATCAGTGGGATGCAAAGTGTCATTATCATTCTTCTGAAACAGGTAGGCTACGTCTACATTAGAAGCATCTGTCTACAGAAGTCACTGTGAAAAGAAAGGTTCTGACAAAACTTGTTGACAGATCACATCTATACATAAAAGCAGATTGATCTTTTGATCTGTTCTGTTGACAAAAGGGCCCTCCAGAGTGTCTACACAGCTTTTTTGTCTACAGTTTCTATAGATAGAATGC
The DNA here is from genome assembly GCF_033958435.1 of Carettochelys insculpta. Classification (NCBI taxonomy): domain Eukaryota; kingdom Metazoa; phylum Chordata; order Testudines; family Carettochelyidae; genus Carettochelys; species Carettochelys insculpta. The sequence goes on from NC_134141.1 coordinate 121,307,134, forward strand.
ATTTCGTGTGTTCATGCTCAGCTAGTTTTGTTGACAAAACTCCTAGTGTAGATGTAGCTGTATAATTTTCAAATGTGGCCACTGAGTTTTAATGTCTCAGTATTTGGGTGCCTAGTTAGAGACACATAAATGTCTCAAGAAGCATTGATATTTGAATAATCACCCCCCTACTTTTGTAAATTTTGAAGCTAGTGTCTGAAAGTTCTTACTACCAGAAAGCCTTTCTAGTTTTTACATTATTTGGTAATCTCAGTCCAGTGTGAACTGCAGAGGTACCCATAGCAAACTGGGGGGAAAAAGTACCAGATTGGATCTTTCTCCGAAGCGTCAAGAGCTTTGCATACATGGAGATAAGGAATTCACCTTTCATACTGTGGAGGTGATCACTCCTTGACAGGTCTAAGAATAAAAAGGCAGAATTTCAGAAGAAAAGTTTGTACAACCATTCCCTTGCTAAGTATCTGTGCTGCATACAGGAGAGCCTTATTCTCTAGGGCTGACTATCTGATACATTGCATTACGAAATATGTTTCAAACTAAGGCACAGTGTAAAACTTTTCACTTAAAAATTAAAGTTCTTTTATGTCGACTTATAATGCATTGTGCTTCCTCTGCTTATTTCAACAATACTATTAAAAGGAATCACAACACAAAACAAAACAAAACAAAACTTTGTTGCACATTACTGTATGGGCCAGCAATGCCTTTACCTCCTTTCTGCACAGACAGTGCCTGGGAGATTAAAGAACACATCCCAAATGTGACATATTAAAATTAATTATGCCAAAATGATGATTGGGCTTTAAAAGACACCGTGTTTTTGAGCTTTTTCAAGGAAAATACTATAGTCTAAGTTGCAGTCAAATCTCTCAGAGGGATTAGGCAGACACCATTTTAATTTATCCATTCCAGAGTTCGGTGCCAAGAGTGCTGCAAAGATGAAAATAAAGAAACCGCGGACTGTGCATTTTTGTTGTTGGAGCTGCTGTAGTAGCAGCGCTCTTGGAAAAAAGAAGAACTGCTGTACGCCTTCTATCCCATACATATTGAAAACCCATAAGAAGCTGGTTTTGCACATCTTTTTGCCAAATAGCTGGATAGCAGCTGAAATCCACCAAGTGTGGCTTTGTATAAAGAAAGGCGAGAGAGAAAGAAATAAATAGCGGACATTGTGAATAGTGACTGCACAGCAGATTATTCTAGCATGGGATGGAAAGAATGAACTTGGTTATTTCAGGAGCACCTTGCAGAAGTAAATAATGGAGAAGCTGCTGGCAATGCTTTAAATGAGGATATCATATTTGTAAATGCTTCCTTCTGATTTGCACAGGCCATTCGACTTTTACAAATAACATGGAAAAAATCAAGTGGCAAAACCATTTGTAAACTACTCTGCTGTGGTGAGCAGACAGAAAATGGCAGTAGTACATAATGAATATAATATATATAGTATATAATGTTTTTAAGAGTGCAGGCTGATATCTGTGAAATCACCATTGGGTCCGATCCATTGTATAGCGTCATTTGAACTTGTGCAAAAGGGGTGTAAAGTGGTACAGGATGATTAAACCAGGTATCATCTCCTCTTTGCATTCCTTCCACATGGGTGCAACTGACATGAATGTTCACTAGAGATTCAGGTCCATGACTTCAGGCTGTTCAAGAGGTTAATAGAATCCATGATGGGTGCTAAAGAGGTGTTTGAAAGCTCATTAGACAGCTGGGTTGTTCTCTTCTGTCTTTGGAATACATTTACTATCTTTAACAAATATTAAGCATGTTGTGGTAAAGAACCTCAACATTTGATCACTGGGTATTTCAGTGACAATTGTAACAAGTCTCTGCAGTAGTTGAGATACAGAAAAAAAAATCACTCAGTCCCTGTCAGCAGGAAACATAGTTGAATTTAATTTGCTTTTTCCCTGTATCAATTCACTTTGGATAGCAGCAGTCCAGACAAGAACTTGAGCATCTATGTAACTATAAACACAGGTAGTCACACTGACTATTTGCATGCTTCATGTTATGTAGCTAGTCAAGAGATTTTTGGGTAAGGAGCTCACAGTGAGGTCATTGAAATCACTGGTGTTTTTTTTTTCCATTAACATAACTGGAAATGAATCAAGCCCTTTATTAGGCTAAATAATGGATATTTTTCTTATATTGTCTGACTCTAGTTTCACCAACACAGACACGAGATATACTGGTAAAATGTACCAAACCTGTAAATCTGGCAATAATTAGGAGAGAATTAACTAACCACAGTATATCCTATCATTCCTACAATAAAGGTTACACTTCTAGAGACTTAAAATTCCACCTCTCCTATTCAGGATTTATTGTTCTATAGGGTCAATTCCCATCATGTCGGGTTCCTATAAAATAGTCACCAGTTACTTCACTAAAATATATTCAACTAGCAGCCCAAGCCAACAAAATACCTCCCCCAAATCACTTTAAAAAAAGTGGAGGGATGAAAATGACCAAATAAAAAGAAACTTGCAGAAGTGAGAGCAGCTGCCATGAGTTTTCTGCTATAATTCATACATTTTATTGTTCTTTTTTGTTTTTTAGATAATTACTTGGTGGCAAAGGAATAATCATGTTGCACAAAAAATGCTGAATTTAATTTAGCAATGAAAACCATGCAATACGTCTACTCCCAGCAAGAATGTGAAGAGAAATCCTTAGAGGGCCAGCCTCAGGAAATATTAGGTCTTATAGGGTGTTGGTTTTTTTTTTAATTTTTGAAGATGTTTTATAAGGAATGTATATGACTGTCTTTAATGCAGTGAAATCCTTTATTTTAATTTAAATAACAGCTTTCAAGGGCCAGCTCCCACTTACATATGTGCTGAGCTTTACCTATGTGAGCTTTACCATTGTGCTGAGCTCTACCATTGACTAGTGTGCAAATTACACAGTTCATGGAAGGGGCTATTATTTTTACAGGAATCCAATGTTATTCAGTAGAATTCACTGACTGAGCAGTAAATTCTCTGCATTTTTTTCAACGGGCTTATTTATCTGCACGTTAAAGTTAAACATGTGAATAGCTAAATTGGGTCAGACCAACGGCCTATCTAATCCCATATCTTTTTTCCAGTGGTAGCCAGTGTCAAATGCTTCAGATGGATATTAAATGAATCAGCCATATTGTCCATTTGCAGCTTCTAGTAGCCGAGGTGCAGAGAACTTACCCAATTCTTTTTTGAACCTAGCTATTATATTTTTTTAAAATGGAATGCAACTTTTGAGGTTTGGGGTGTGTGTTGATGGAAGCCAAAAAACATCATGATAATATAGAAAAAGAAAGAAACTTCCTGCTCTGTTTTTACTGTTCAAGTTATAGTGCATGTGTGCGCGTGCACACACACTCACACACGCACACACGGTACAAATGATGAGACCTGAATTGGATGTTTAACTTCTTTTCAGCCTCCATCTGTGGTTTCAATACTAATAAGGATCAACATTTTTTTCTTCAATCACATCATTATTATCTTGCTGTTCCCAGTGTTCTGTTGGCATCCAGCAACTTGGGCAATTCACGCTGATCCTTGCCAAGGCAATGCTTTTAAAGGTACACTCAAATGCCTGCATGTCTCCAAAGAACAGTTGTTTTGCTGAGCAATGATGTTTACTGAGGTGATGCGTGTCATATATCCTGGGTGCCTGCTTTGCCAGACACAGTGTCATGGTGCTCATGTTGTATGGATGGCTTGCTTGCTCGTGTTAGAATGTCATGTCTCTGAAGCTTTGACGGAGGTCAGGAGTCACGTGTCTGACCGACGTGCTGCAGAATGGGGTGGAAGTCTGATTTGCCTGCAGCCAGGGAAGCATGCTGTTACTGCTTCACATGTTGCTCTGGCCGGGGACAAGGAGGTGTTTCTAATGTGTTTATTTTTCACAGGCTAGAACAGAGCCAAACATCATCCATCTCACTCTCTAATTTAGGCATTCGGGGGTGTTTCTCACCTTGGCATTTAAGCAGTAGCTTAGGGTCTCAGAGTTGGTTGAATCTTTTGTCAACAAAAGGCCCAAATGTTCATTTACATCAGTGACAGCCTCAGACACAAGCAAGGGGAAGGCCTTGATTCAGATGATCTCTCCATTGCGTACCTAAGTCTATTCCTATCCAAGAAAACACTTATAAATATGTTTAACATTAAGCATGCGTTTAAGCGACAGTGATCTGCAACCCATCCTGAACAATAATCTTTCACTCTCACAGATCTTGGGGGGCAGGCCTGTCCTCACCTAAAAACAGCCTGCCAACCTTAAACAAATCCACACCAGCCACTACAAATCACAAACCAGTGGCTCTAGGCCTGGAACCAGCCCCTGCAATGGTCCTCACTGCCAACTCTGCTCACATATCTACACCAGTGACATCATCACAGGACCTAACAGCAACTATACCATCAGGGGCTCCTTTACCTGCACATCTATGAATCTAATATATGCCATCATGTGCTAGCAATGCCCCACTGAATTTACATTGGCCAAACTGGACAGACTCTTCGTAAAAGAGCAAATGGACATAAATCAGACATCAGAAACGGTAATGTACAGAAGCCATTGGGGAAACACTTTAATCTCCCTGGACACTCAGTAGCAGATTAAAGGGTGGCAGTCCTGAAACAAAGAAATTTCAGAAATTAAATGGAGGGAGAAGTCTCTGGCTGCAATTTATTTGTAAATTTGACTCCATTAGCAAAGGATTAAACAGAGACTGGGAGTGGCTCACAGCTTACAAAGGCAGCTTCTCTTTCCTGGGTGTTAAAATCTCCCCATTAGATTCTGACAATGGCTCATATCCCCCTGTCTGATCTGTCTTGTTTTTTCCTCTTTTGATACCTACTATTGATAATGGGCCATTTCCACCTTGCTGAATAGACCTTGTGAGCTCTGGCCCTCCCTTTTCCTGGGACCCCATTCTTTAAAAACCCCTCTGAACCACCCCCCCCCACCACTCATGCCTCTAATGAAGCAGGTCTTTGCCCACAAAAGCTACTACTCCAAAATATCTGTTAGCCTATAAGGTGCCACAAGACTTTTTGATGTTCTCGAAGCTGCAGACTAACACGGCTACCTCTGTGATGTAATGAACATGCAGCTCTTGTGATTGTGTTTTTGTGCCCATGGTATTTACATTGCTGAAGACTCTGATAATTGCAGGAACTAGAAACCATTTTGTGTTGAAGTCAGGGCAGATTGTTACAGGTGACACACAGATAATAGAAAAATATTAATTCTGAACATTTTTGCTCTTTCTTCTGAATCTAAAATAAAATCAGTTCACAGAGAAAGTATCTATTTTATCACTGCGTATGGAGGGAACTATAAGGTCCAGAACATATACAAGAGCTAAAGTTTATTGTATGTGTGTATATTCCTTTAAAGTGGATTAGAGCCCCTGTGATTTGTAGCAAAAACCTGAACATTGCCAGAGATGTAGACTTGGGGTTTGGGACATGAATTTTGGTATCCCAATCATCATCATTGATAACCGTGGGCTCAGTGCCCATTGGTGTCTGAAGAGTCTCTCACTATTTCCTTCCATCTTTCCCTATCTAGTGCAGAGTGGCTTAGTTTCTGTAGACTAGCTCCTCACCAATCTACTACATCATCTATCCATTCTCTGTGGGGTCTGCCTCTCCTATTCGAACCATCCATAATGCTGAATACTAGGGTCTTGATTTTTCGTTGTCGTTCATTCTGCAAATATGTCCAAATAGTTGTAGCTTCCATTTTATAACCTTCTGCAGCAGGTTCTCTTTCGGCTGTATCTTCCTATATAATTCCTCATTGGTGACCTTCTGCATCTATCCTATTCTCAGAATCTTTCTATAAAAAACTCCTTTCAAAACTGATATTCTTCTTTTTGAATCTTTCATTTTCACCCGTCTCCCATCCGTACAACATGCTGCTGAATACACGTTTTTGAGACAGCCAGCTTCGTTCTTAAGCTAATTGCTTTGCTTTTCCAGATCTTATCCATCGCCTTCAAACTCACTCTTGCTTTCACTATTCTAGTCGCTATTTCCTTCTAATAGTATAGATCATATGTTGTGTTGCTCCCAGATATGTGAACTTCTTTACATTTTCTAGTTCAACACCATCCACACTGATCTTCCTTCGTATTTCCTTATCTCCAAATACCATTGTTTTTGTTTTATCAAAGTTCATAATCAGTCCATACCACTTCCCTTCTTTGTTTAATACCCACACCATTTTCGCTAGCTTCTCCTCATCTTCCTCAATGATAACTGTATCATCCGCGAACCTCAAGTTGTTAATTCTTTTCCCATGCACAGATATCCCTTCTACCTCTTCCTTGATCTCATCCATCGCTCTCTCCAGATGTGCGATGAAGATACTTGGCGATATTGGATCTCCTTGTCTCATACCTCTACTTGTTTTAAACCAACTTCCCAACTCCCTGCATGTTCTTACCACTGCCTCCGCATTATCATTGATATCTTTCAACAACCGTATTAGTGTGCTATCCACTTTGTATGACTACAACACTGCCCAAGTCACTTTCTGATGTATACTGCCAAATGCCTTTTGAAAATTGACAAAGCAAGTGTATATGTTTTTGTTCTTTCATCGAGCTTTCTCCGCTATCAGTCTTAGTGCCAATATCCGCTGTGTGGTACTTCTCTCTTTTCTGAACCCTGCTTACTCATCTGCTATGTGATCTTCTATCTGCGATCTTAATCTCTCAGTCAGTATCATCATCAGCACCTTACCTAGATGACTCCTTAGGGCAATTGTTCTGTAATTCTTGCACTCCAATGTACTTCCTTTTCTGGGTGTTGTCACTAGCACAGATCTTGTCCATTCCTTAGGTGCCTTCCCTTCTTTCCATGCTATATTACATAGTTGGCGTATTTCCCGAATCATGCTTTCTCCATATTTGATCATCTCTCCCATGATCTTATCATTCCCAGGGCTCTTGTTGTTCTTTAGTCGTTTCACTGCTTTTTCTACTTCCTCCTTTGAAATATCAGTCTCGCTCTCGATGCTGGGGGGAGATATCTCTTTCAATTCTTCAATCAGTCTCTCTGAGACACTCGGGTCCAACTGTACTTTGTATAGATCAGTGCAATATCTTCTCCCTGTTCATGAGAACTTCTTCGTTCTCATCTTTGATCACCATCTGTTTTGGTTGCCATTTCCTATTAATATTCCTAATTGTCTTATACACCTCCGTAGCCTTACATTCACCATAATACTTCTCAATATGTTCACATTGCTCCTCTAACCACTTCTCCTTATCCTTTCTGGATGCTTTCCTTACCTCACCGCATTTCATCCTATATTGATGTTCTGCCATCTCAGAAACATCTCTTCTGATCTTCAACCCTCTTTTCTCTTGAACCAGCTTCAGTGTCTTCTGGGTAATCTACTTCTTACTGATCTTATCTTCTTCTGGAACAGTCTACTCAATTGTCTCTTCTATAGTGATGGCTATCCTTGCGACTCTCTTATCTAGGTCTTTCTCTGTGGCGATATTCTTAATCTTCTCTTCAAGTGCTGTTCTCTATGCATTCCCTGTTTCTTCTTCACACAGCCTCACCACATCTCTTCTTAAACTGTGCCTTTCATTTTCTTTTGAGTTTTCTCTTGATGTTTGCAATCATTAGACTGTGGTCTGAGTCTATATCCACTCCTTGGAAAGTTCAGCACTGCTATACTGATGTTATCCATCTTCTTCTTATCAGAATCATATCTATCATGTTCTTGGACTTCCTGTCATTCGATTGCCATGTCCACTTCTTACAGTCCCTTTGTTGGAATCTCGTGTTGCAAATCACCATCTCATGCTCTGTTGCAAACTCTAACAGTTTCTCACCTTGGTAGTTTCTTTCTCCATATCCAGACCTTCCCATGACTCTCTCCCAACCTTCATTATCTGTTCCAATCTTCGCATTCCAATCTCCTCCAATGATCAACACATCTTTCTTCGGTATCTCCTCCACTGTCTTTGTCAAGTCTTTATAAAATAGCTCAATCTCTTCCTCTGTACTGTCCAACGTGGGTGCATACACCTGAATGAGTGAGATGTTGAACAGTTTTGTTTCAAATTGTGTGACCGTCATTCTTGCACTCACTGGTTTGTATCCTAATAATGCTCTTCTATCTGTTTTGCTACGAAGGAATCCAACTCCTGCTTCATGCTTCATTTTGCTTCCTGACCAAATGACTTCGCAACCACATATCTCTCCTGATCCCGTCCAATGCATCTCCTCCAGTCCAACTATATCACATTGATACCTCTCCATTTCCTTCCAAAGCAGCTCTAATTTTGCAGTTGCCCACAGTGTTCGGATGTTCCATGTTCCAATGCTTACCATATGTGTTAGGTGTAATTTTCTTTTGGTAGCCAACTTATTGACCCAACCTCGATAGCTCGATTGGTATCGCAGACCTTGTTTATCTGGGAGAAATCCAAGCCAGAATCTTTTAACATTTGGTTGTACAGGCATCAGATTTTGTTCATATTGTTGTTTGACGGTCAGCGCGTCAACACACATCTCACCAACCCTCCTCCTTCATCCAGGCTTGGGACTGGCATGGAGCTCTCAGTGGCTTCATGGTGGAGTTGTATCCCAATGGAAATCCATTAAGATTTGGCTGAGTCATCAGCAGTTGAAAATTTACCATTTCTCCCCTGTGTTTTTCTCCACAGAACTAAGAAAAGGTGGGATACTAAACTATATGAACTTCTTATATGCACTGCACATGTTCCCCAACAGTCTTCTTCTGTAACAGGTCTTAGGACTCTTAAGTTGGGTGTCCAATCACTGATGTACCCAATGTACATGGAGACTTGTACATTTTGGCCTTCATCTCCCTGTCATTTGAAGTTGCTTGTTACTGATAGTGAACTACTTCAAAGGTCTTAGAGAGGTAGCCATGCTAGTCTGTAGCTTCGCAAATAACAAGCAGCCCTCTAGGACCTTAGAGACTAACACCTTTATTAGGTCTTGAGTTTTCACAGGTAAGACCCACTTCTTCAGATGATTAGAAACTGCAAAGATGTGCAGCATAGAAAAAATATTGCAATGCTTGTGAGACTTTGATGAGCATCAGAGAAAAGCCTGTGAGCAAATTAGTAGTTCTATGTTTAGAGCAGGGTTTTTGATTGCGTGAAACAAATCAAACCTGGGTCCTTGCGCCCTTGAATTGATTCATGGTAATGAATAGAAATATTGAATTGCTGTTTCTACAGTTAACCTGTTTGGGATGTGTGTGTTGAGAAACACCCTAAGTGATTATGTAATTAAAGTTTGAATTATTATGTATATGTACAGGGAAAAAGAACTATGTTTTCATAGGTAACATTAATTGTGGCATTTCCCAACTTTTGAGTTCTGGGCTTTGCCAATAAAACATCATTTTCACATATTTTTAAAAAGTGACATACATTCTGTTAGATATGTCACCAACAGTTCAAACTTGGGCTCATAAGTTACTGAACTTCATTCTCATTTTAATCAGAAGAGGAAAGGGTGTAAGCTCTTAAGCAAATAAGATTTTACTTTATTAATTACTAGCAGATTTACCCATCATTGCTGAGGTCCTTAACTCAATTAAGTTTCTTTTTTTCCCTTTAATTTGAAAATAAAAGGAAAGTATACAAGCTGTACTCACCTGATTGTATTTTTCAAAATACAGTGTTATTTTATGAAGTTAATTTTATATCAGAGTTCTTAAAAAAAGGGACCATTAACATTTGTCCATTTTATTTTGTCTAGTAGTTTTTTTCAGCGAGAATTCCATCAATTGTATTTTTTCTTTATCCTTGTAAGGTCTTATTATTCCCTATGTTTTAGCAAACTAGGGCTATAGTTAATTTGGTTTCCAATAATAATTTCTTCTAGTTTTGTAATGTTAAGCATTGATTTAACTGTGCCAAAACAAAGCACTACTCCAAATTTCTCTATCTCTTTTCTGTAACATTTTTTGAGAAGCAATCCTGTTCCAGGTTCATCCTATTTTTCTTGCTCATCTTGGTTCAGTCTCTTTAAACATTTGCTCAATTATGCCACTTTTCACTACTGCACTTGATTCGGTGATTCTGTCTCTCCCATCCCCAGTACATTCCATTTTCCTGGCACAACCAACCCTTTACATTGTTTTAAGTTATGATAAGAGAAAGTGGGATATGGAATTTGGTGGTCCTAGCCCTTACCATTTAGAAATAATTCTTGATCAAACAGACTGATAGTCACAGTCTCTAAAATATTTAGTAGATTAATTTTAAGTCATCACTCTGACAATGAAGGATTCTTCCCTATATTTTGTTTTCTACTGATCTTTGTGAACTAATTTAAAGAGCTCTAAACAACGAGGTTTCCATCTCTCTCTTTGAGATACATTGTGTACATATATTTACCGTCAATGCATTTCTTCCAAAAATTCAGCTTCAGTTTTTCTTTTCATTCCAACTCTCCAGGCTAGACACAACCACCCCTTTCATCCTTAATAATTCCTGGGCATTTGCATTCTGCTCATGTTTGTAGACTGCAAATTTTGCCCACCTTCTCCCTTAGTTGTTGCTTATCTGAGCTGTACACATTTAGTTATATTAATCCTGATAAATCATTGCATTTAGTATTTTTTTTTTTTTGGTTTTCTCTGAACTCAGTCCACTTTGTCAAAACAGGCTTCTCATAATGAGGAACTTTGAACTGATATCAGTTCTGTATAGTATATTTCCAGTCTACAAATACTGCAACAATAAATCTCAGCTGTGTTTGGCTTTGAAGCAAACTTTACCTCACTTCCCTGTTCATTTAAGGGTAATTAAGTTTTAGTCTATGGATTATTTACATTCAAGTTCAGAAGAATGGCTAAAGACATTGGAAATACAAACCAAAATTTGGTGAGCACATTTCAATTTTTTTATTTGAAAAAGGCTGACATTTCAGTAAATGTTTTTAAAAAACTGATAAATTTCAACCAGTAAAGTTTGTGGAAATCCAGAGCAATTTTTATTTTAAAAAAGATGAAAATTAGATGAGAATATTTTTCTTTTGAAAAGACCTTTTGTGTGAAAAAATAATCAAAATTCTAAATCATAGAATCATAGAACCCTAGGGCTGGAAGGGACCTCACTGAGTCCAGGACCCTGCCCAAAGCAGGACCAACTCTATCTAAATCATCCCAGCCAGGGCTTTGTCGAGCTGGGACTTAAAAACCTCTAGGGATGGAGATTCCTTCACCTCTATAGGTAACGTATTCAAGTCCTTCACCACCCTCCTGTCGAAATAGCTTTTTCCTAATATCCAACCTACTCCTCCCCCTCTGTAACTTGAAGCCACTGTTCCTTGCTCTGCCAGTCGTCTCTGCTGAGAACAGCCTCTCTCCATCCTCTTTAGAACTCCCCTTCAGGAAGTTGAAGGCTGTTATCAAATCTCCCCTTACTCTTCTCTTCTGCAAACCATATAAGACCAGATCCCTCAGCCTCTACTCATGGGTCACGTGCTCTAGACCTCTAATCATTTTCGTTGCCTTCTGCTACACCTGCTCAAGTACATCCACATCCTTTCTATACCGGGGGTGGGGGGCTGAACTGGACACAACACTCCAGTTGTGGCCTCACTAGTTCAAACTAGAGGGGAATAATAACTTTTCTAGATCTGCTGGAAATGTTTCTCCTAATGTACCCCAATATGCCATTAGCCTTCTTGGCTACAAGGGCACGTAGTTAACTCACATAAAGCCTTTCATCCACTGTAATCCCCAGGTCATTTTCAGCTGAACTGCTACTTAGCCAGTCAGTCCCCAGACTGTACCAATGCTTGAGATTCTTCTGTCTCAAGCGGAGGACTCAGAGCTTGTCCTTGTTGAACCTCATCACATTGTTTTGGGCCCAGTCCTCTAATTTATCTAGGTCACTCTGGAACCTATCCCTTCCTTCCAATGTAATCTACCTGTCCCCCAAGCATAGCATCATCTGCAAATTTGGTGAGGGTACAATCCATCCCTTCAGCTAGGCTGTTAATAAAGATGTTAAATGATACCAGCCCTAGAGCTGATCCCTGGGGCACTCTATTTGAAACCGACCACCAACCAGACATTGAGCCATTGATTGCTACGCATTGCATCCTATCATTTAGCCAACTTTCTATCTACCTTAAAGTCTATTTATCCAATCCATACTTCCTCAACTTACGGCCTAAAGTTTCAACTAGATCTACTCATAGCAAAGCCTGATATTTAATGGTGACACGGAATCTTCCCTAATAGATTCCAGTGAATAATCTAGTGTTGTATGTGTGGACTGGAGTAGAACTGAATTGTATGACCTTGTCTCTATGTATGAAAACTTTCTTCTTTAGCTCAACTGGTAGGGGTCTGGCCTTTTGAAGCATGAATATTTGGTACCTAGACCAGGAAGTTCAAAGTGGGCATGGTGTGCAGTGTTGTGACAACTGATAAGTCTTTTCTAGTCAGGAATTTATTATATCATATGTTGAACATACTTTAAAAATACCATGCCCAATTCTGCTTCCATAAAGTCAATGGGAGCATCTCAATGGGCACACAATAAGATTCATTATCTTAATGAATGTCCTTGAATGGCAGGGAGGTGCTACCCTCATCTTGAGGAGGCTATACTGGGGCAAGATTAGAATGACATAAAGGGAGTTATTATAAAATTGGGTGACTGGTCAGCAAAATGCAAGATAAAATTCCATGCTGATAAATTTAAGGTATTGCACCCTGGAAAATATAATCCCAACTATGTGTAAAACTGTTGTGTTCTAAATTGGCTGTTACAGAGATGCTGGAATCGTTGCGAATAATTCTCTAAAGACATATGCTCATTGTTCAGTGGCAGTCTGTAGAGGTGTCTGCCAGGGGAGTTTACCCCGCTGGGGCAAGGAAAGCAACAGCACCTCTCAGGGGCTCAGGTGCTGCCTGGCTTCTGCATGGACAGCAGCCTCTATGAGGCCCAGTTCCCCTTCAGTCGGGCTGCCGGCCTGCCGTATATGAGCCCAGGCCCTGGGGCAGGGTGGGGCCATGGGCCAAACAAGTGTATAAACCCTGGCTTTAGGCCAGGTTGGGGCAGCAGTCAATTAGTCAGGCTTGGCACCTTGCAGCACAGTGGAGCAACCACATAATGTATAAGCCCTGGCCCTGAGGCTGGGCAGGGCAGCAGTTGAATAGGCAACAAATATATAAGCAGTAGTAACAGTAGATAAGCCCTGGCCCCATGACAAGGTGGGGCAGGAGTCAAACAGGCAACAGTATATAAGCAGTTGGTCCTGAGGCAGGGCATGGCAATTGCCTGAGAACAGTTCAGCTCCCTTTCAGCAGGGCAGGGCAGTCAAATAGTGGTAGTAGTTTGCCTGGGAGCAGGGCAGAGTAACAGGCACACCACTGAGGCAGTGTGGTTTGGGAGAGGTGAGGGGCTACCTGTTTGGGGTTGGAGGGCACAGGTCCACCCATTCCACTGCTTCCAATCCCAGGGCCCTAGCAGAAGCACATGCCAGTGGGTTGTCAGTGGGGATCCAGGCTTCAATACACTGACATGGGCTGTGGTGGAGCATTCCCCAGGCTGCTTCCTACCTCTACCTCCAGTGGTGTGGGGTCCCACTCCAGGTCATTCAGGAGATCTGGTAGGTCGACATCCTCTGGGTAAGTAGAGGTAGGCAGGTCTGGAAGTTTGGGTGTGTGCACATCTTTGGGATAGTGGAACGGGTGACAAGACTGTAGGTTCAGGCAGGTCATGGGTCTCTGTGTAGCTGTCAGATGGCAGGTTGGCAGCTTGGGCAGGTCCAGGACTTCTGGGTAGCTGCCCATTGGCAAGTCTGTGATCTCAGGCAGGTCAGGGCCTTCCCAGTGGTATGTCTGGAGTAAGGCAGAGGGCCCAGGTAGATCAGGGTCCTCTTGGTAGCAGACCAGTATCAGGCTCGAATGTGCTTCTGGGGTCCTGACAGGGTGGCTGTTGGATCTGTCTGTCCACTCAGTCAGCCTGGTATGGGGCCTTTTAATGGGCCCTGAGCATGCCCCTGATATTTCCTGCCTCCCATGTCAATCTCTTGTGGGCAAGGCCCAAGTGCTCTGGACCTGCACACCCAAGGCTTCTGGGAGGCTTCTTCTGCTTCGGGGTGGGGCGGGGCCACACCACCTTGCTACACAGTCAAAAAAGGTTAAAAACACTTTAGGAACCGTTAGGAAAGGCATAGAAAAGGCAAAAAATATCACAATGCCAATATAGAAAGTCATGGTACAGTCACATCATAAATATTGGGTGACTTTCTGGTCATCTTATCTCAAAAAAGATTGATTAGAGTTGGAAAAAGTACAGACGGGCAACAAAAATGATTAGGGGTATGAAATAACTTCCATAAGAAGGGAGATTAATTACACTGCAGACTGTTCAGTTTAGAAAACAGACGACTAAGCAGGAATCTGATAGAGGTCTATAAAATCATGAATGGTGTAGAGAAAGTGAATAAGAAAGTGTTATTTACTTCTTCACATTACACATGAACCACGGGTCACCAAATGAAATCAATGAGCAGCAGGTTTAAACAAAACAAAGGGAAGTACTTTCTCACACAGTGCACAGTCAATTTGGGGAACTTGTTGCATGGGGTTACTGGGAAGGTAAACATAATAATGAATGAATTAGCTAAATTCATGGAGGACAGGTCCATCTATAGTTATTTATCAAGATGTTTAGGGACACAATTCCATCTGGGGGTATGTCTATACAGCAAAGTTGTTTCAGAATAACAGCTGCTATTCCAACATAATTTTGTGAGTGCCTACACAGCAAAACCGCTATTTTGAAATAATAAATACAAAATAAATGAATTATAAATAAATAAAAATAATAACAATGAACAACTTATTTTGAATTCTGTAAACCTCTTTCTATGAGGAGTAGCACCCATATTGAAATAAATATTTCAGAACAGGGGCTGTATAAACAGGCAGTAGGGGCTCTTTTGAAATAGAGGACCTCCAGTACTGGCCTTAAAAGCAATTCAGTGTTCAGTGGACACTCTATTTCAAAGTAGCTGAGTGCTATTTCGTTTCCCATTTTGGCCGTTTCTACACAGGCCACTTTCTTCGAAAGTGGCATGGTAATACACAGCCTGAAATATGCTAATGAAGTGTGAATGCAAATTCCCCGTGCCTCATTAACATATGGTCACGTGATTTGGAGTCCGGAAAACCGTTATTCTGGACTCCAAAACACCATGTAGAAGCATGGCCCCTGGGGTAGCTTCCAGAAGGAAGTCCTTCTTCTGGAAGCTCTCCCAGGGCCGTGCTTCTACATGGCATTTTAAAGTCTGGAAGACCATCCAAATCATGTGACCGTATGCTAATGAGGCATGGGGAATTTGTATCTGCGCCTCATTAGCATATGTTGGGCCGTGCATTACCATGCCACTTTCGAAAGTGGCCTGTGTAGAAATGTCCTTAGTGTGTAGACACACTATTTTGACATAAACTATTCTGGAGAAATCTCTTCCAGAATAGCTTATTCCTATATAATGCTGCTGTGCAGATATAGCCTGGGTATCCCTAAATCTTTAACTCCCAGATACATGAACTGACACAATAAGGGGTGGATCACTTGATAAATAGACTTTTTTATTCCCTGTGAAGCTTCCAGCCCTGGACACTATCAACCAACAGGATATCAGATTAGAAAGACCACTGTTCTGATCCAGCATTTCCACTCTTATCTTTTTATGATCTTATTATTTTAGAACCAGGGTTTTTCTCTTAGTTTGCAGGGAAGGATAGTGCTGTGGTTAAGGCAATGGACTGAGACTCAGGACACACGAGTCACCCTGGAATCTCCTACATATTTAGACATTTAAAAATGCAGATAGATGCCTGCTGTGATTTTCAAAAGCACTGAAGCAGGTCAGATAGAATTCAGTGGGTGTTAGGTGAAGCAATGTCTCCTGATCCCAGCACTGTTCTTCTGTGCAATGGACTGACTCTTTGAACATATTGCCATCCATATAGGTATCACTATTTATATAACCTCTTTTTACTGACATGGATGCTGTTGTCCTCTTTAGTCAGGAGACAAGTGATCTCAAGAGTTCACTCGAGGTAGCAGCCATCAGCCCCACTGCTAACAGTACTTGTATTGCCAGTGGTGCAAAATACCAGCAAAACCACAACACTCTTGAAAGATAAGTGTAACTAATGTTAACAGGCTTGTCACAGAATATCATTTCTAAAAAAGATTGCTAATAAGATTTTTTTTCTGAGCAAAACATGTTTGTGCTTTAAATGAAGTTGTAGGTGTTTTAGGGGGGCTGAATAATAACGATCATAGAGATACATCAGTTATGAAATTGTACCCTAGGCCACTTTTGGTGTCAGAAGTCCACAAGTTTGAACACTATGCAATTTAGTTGATGACCATGCACCCCTTCACAGCCACAGACCTTTTAGCATCTGATGGAGTGAGTCTTTCCTCACGAAAGCTCCTGCTCAAAACTTTTCTGTTAGTCTATAAGGTGCAACAGGACCCTTCGTTGCTGTTACAGACCGTTTAGTACTTCACTTTGTGGTGACTTGTTAAGATGTACCATTTTTTGAAACAATAGGCTGTATCATAGGTCCACTTTTATCCTCTTGAACTTTCCTGACAGCTGGGAAAGACTGCAAGAAATTTGAGTGAAGAGACTTTCCAAATTGCACTTGTACTTTCTCACTGCAGATTGCTCGTCTCCAGCTCTTGGTCAGTTGAAACTTATTTACTTAGGATAAGGATGGTATTGTATTTTAACGACTCCATCCCTCAAACTCAGCTTTTTTTTTTTTTCTGACTTCAGCTTTTACTGTTTTTGCTTCCTATGGGGAAGGATCCCATGAAGAAGAATGATTTTTAATTTAGCTCAAATCATCACAAATCTAGATACTGCTTGGACTCTGCACATTCACAAGGGAATCAGAATCCACATCTTACAATATTCCTGCGTCTAAAAGTAAATTGTGTTTCTTACCTGTTTCCTCCCTCCCAGAAGCATGCACTCAAAGAGAGGGAGAAACCTTGGATCTGCTGCCATTGTTCTCTGGCCAGAATAAGTCCAAGTAGGAATGTGGATGGAATCATCTTTGAAGTATAGTGCCTCCTAATGCTACTTCTGGGGTGCCTCTTGTTAGCAGTACCTGAAGTCATAGAGAAGTTTCATAGTATTTAAGAGGCTGTTCCAATGCCCATTGATACCAATGGGATTGTCAGCAGGGAATGAGCTCTTGTACCATTGGGGTTAATGGGAATTGTTATTTACTTTGATCACTGCAGAACTGAGCTCTAAGATCCATTATGTACCAACCAGGCCTGATGACAGGGAAAGGGAAGGAAGCAAAGGGGGACAAATGTCCTGGGGCTTGTGATTCAAAAGGGTCCAGGGCTACTGGCCACCACCACTGCTACTGAGGCAGCAAAGGTGTGCACTCTCAGCTGGCTGTGGGGATCGCAATGTGGTCTGGGTGCTGCTGAGGGAAGGCTGCCCAATATCTCCTTTTCTGCTTGAGGCCTCACCTGTTCCAGGAACATGGAGGCAGCCCCCTCCTTCCTCCACATTGCAAAGTGTATTAGCAATCCTGTCCGCCACCTACTAACAACATTAAAACTGAAGCAGAACGGTCCATGAGACAACTTGACCCATGTGGTGGGTGTTTATTTACTCTGAATAAGAGCAGCAATCACAGCAATCGATGGAGAGCTTTATTAAAGGTGAGCCAGGTGCTTTCACTCAGAGGTGTTTTTTTTTCGTGAGGTTAGGTTTGGGTACCTCATAGGTCAGGTATTTCAGACCCAATCATGCCTAGAGAATGCACTCCTCTGTTGCACACCATTTCCTCTAGAAATGTGCCATCGCTTTCTAGTTCTAAATCGTGTGGAGAAACAAAAAATCTGCTGCTTCCATTTTTAATGTTATTCCCTTTTTCTTTTTTTATTTTCAGGCTCAAGTAATTTTCCTCTTTGACCATTCCCATGTGCTCCTGGGCAGCCTGTACAATTTCCCCAGGGTGAAAACCTTCTCCTAGAGAACTGCAGTGGGTAATATCCTGGGCTCTTGAAAAATGCCAATAAGAAAACAAATAATATTTGTTCATAATAATGTTCAATGCAAACCATGACTGATTAGTGGTATATGGGACCTCAACAGCAACGGTAATCAAGGTTATTTTAGCATTGATTTTGTACAGAGGTGAAGCCTCTTTGATGTATTACTCCATCAACACCTGCAAAGCCAAACTTTACACTTGAAATTAATCCCAATTAATTAGGCTATTTATGGATAGTGCTGGTCTCTTTTATATTGAAAAATAAATATTAATTCAGTGACATTTTTTCACCTTGTGCTGCTGATGTGGGTTAGGAAGGAGCAGTAAGAAAAAAAATCTATGGATAAGTATACTGAACTATTCTAGAAAGTTCAGACAACTGAGAGGGCCTGACAACAGTGGTAACCTGAGAAAAACAAAACTTTTTACATCCTACAATAACAATATGAAAATGTTGGGACCCAGTTCCACCATCTTTACTTGTGAGGCTGTTTATGAAGTAAATATTGCACAACAGGAGTAAAACTGTCAAGAATTTGATCCCTTATCTTCCCCGGCAAACCACTTAGTACTTCAAATTGTGACTTTAGACCCAGCCCTGAGCAAGGGTGGGGCATATATTGAAAAAGCTTAAGAGTTTGTTCTACGAGTTGCTGAGATGTGCGCATGGTCGGACCACAGATGTTGCTGGACCAGAGATCTCCGGTGGCCGGGATCAGCCTCTAGCTGTGAGTCCCATGGCTGGAAGTCTTGTCTGTGGCCAGGAAGCGGCAGCCAAGCGGGGAAGGAAGCCAGAGAAGGACAGGTTGCAGTGGCCAGGGATGGGGAAACCTCACAGCAGCTGCCGTGGCTGGAGAGCCACAGCCATCATAAACATAGAGCCACAGCCATGGCTACGCCCAAGAAGCTGCAGCTGCAGCCAGGGCCAGGCTGTTGTAGCCAAGGACCTGGGGTTGGAAGCTGGGAATCTGCGGCAGCCAGGGAGCTGGAGACTGGGACCCAGGGGGCTGTGGCAGCTAAGATCAGGACTGAGAAGTCTGGAGTGGATGGGGCCAGGAAGTCATATGCTGGTAGGCTGGGAGCAGGCCAAAGCCCCAGAGTCAAGCTCCAGAGTGCGGCCAGTGGGAACAGCAGTGGACCATTTACCTCTGCTGGCCTGGCAAAATCCCTGGTTCAGGATCACTCACATCCCGAGGGTGCTGGAGCAGGGACGTGAAACCTGTATGGGGTGATTCTGTGGGGGGGGGGGAATGTTCCTATGTAGGAGTCCCATTGGCTAGCTCTAGCTATGGGTAAGACAGATGGCAGCAGCAGTGTAACATAAAGTCAAGAAATTACTGTAGGCATTACTATGGTAGAACTATGATGTTAAACTATAGATTGTCAGCCCTCTCTAAATACACACCAGTACACAAATATTATGCAAAAGAGCCAGGAATATGTCAACTCATGACCCATTTTTAGAACATCAAAGCTCAAAACCCTGAGCTATGAAGCCAGGCTGACCAAAGTTCACCTGCCTTGGTAGAGCTGTCCCCACAAGGATTGCCTGGGGCTGGATTCCAGCTCAAATGGATTATCACTGGGACAGTTATGGTAAAGCCTTGGTTTCCTAACACCTGACTGCTGATGTGGACAAATACCACTGCACGTGCACATTCCTTTCCATTCTAATTGCAGCAGCGTTCAGTAACAGTAGGCATTCTGGCCTTCTGTTTCATGGTTTCAGTGCCTGTTAAAATGATAGATTAAAACCTACCAGCTTCATACTGCTGCGATGTTATCGAATGTACAGTAACTCACCAAGAAAGGGTTGCAACTCATGAAGTCAGGTGTTAGAGTCAATACCCAATGAGTGATAACAAATTGCATCAGGACCTCCCTGCTGCCCTTTGACCAGCTGGCACAGAAATTCAGCTTGTTGCGTCTCTTTAACAAATCCCTCTTGCATCCTAACCTGCTGCCTCCAGTCTCCCAATCCTAAAATCTTTATATTTACATTTCAGAGACTCTGTGTATGCTATGTTTGTTCCAGAACTCCTCTTTGGTATGATACTTCCTCTTAGCCTAACTTAAATTAAGGTCTGGGTCTGGGTGTGCCTGGACAAGGGAAAGTTCATGAAATCCCAGGATTTCCCAGAACTTGGAAATGGAGGGGCACCAAGAGGAGGTACAACATATTTCATACCACTGGGGGCAGCAAGTGCAGGGAACAGCTATTGTGCAGAGATCACTAGGGACAGCTGCAACAAGAAAACAGTGGCCAGGAGAAGACCACGTGCCTGACTCTGCCTGTCCCTGGATGGGTAATTGTCCCCCAGAACTCCACAGGGGGAGCCCTGCTGTTCCCTCTCTATTCCCTCTCAGTTCCTGGAGCCAGAAAACCTGGACCTACCACCCCAAGCTAATGCTGGGGCTGGGACAAGCAGCCTTGCTCTGGTTCCACATCTGCTGCACTCAACAGTTTGGACTCAAAAGCCCCAACCTCGGCACTCACCCCTCCTGCCATTCTGGCGAGGGCTGGCACAAAAAGCTTTGGCCCCAAACTCCCTACCTCCACTCCTAAAGATGATAATATGGCCCAGCCATGGCCCCACTGCCACCCCTCAACTCTTTCAGAGCTGGCCCTGTGGTCAGGGCAAACCCCTATGGCTGGGCCCAGTGCCATAGCCCAGACCTGGCCTCCCTGTCCCCCAAGGAGCTGGGGTTGGGGCCAGAGTGGCCCCCTGCCTTCCCACACATCTGGCTTCCCCCAGAATTCAGATCAGCAACCCACCCCACGCCCCCACACACAATGATCCCCGTGTCAAAAACTCAAACAAACAGTAGAGAAACATAGAGAAATTCAATGGATTACTCTCAGGCCATGTCTACGCTAGCACAAATCTTCGAAAGGGCCATTTGCATGGCCATTTTGAAGATTACTAATGAGGCGCTGAAATGCACATTCACATTCAGTGCCTCATGAACATGCCAGCCACCATGGCTCTTTGAAATTGCCACATTTCACCGCCACGCTGCTCGTCCAGATGGGGGTTCTTTTTGAAAAGACCCTGCCAACTTTGAAATCCCCTTATTCCTATTCCTGCTGATAGGGGTGTATTTGCATGGCCATTTCAAAGATTTGTGCTAGTGTAGATGTAGACTCAGAGTTTTATTACTACAAATTTACTTTCTCTTTCATTTTCCAAAAATGTAGACATTTACATAAACCATATACATTTTCCAAAAAAGTGGGAAAAACTACTTGTGTGACTCACATACAAGCAATGCTGTCTAAATCTGTTAGCTAGTAAATAACCAAGGCAAAGCAATCTTACCCAGAGAGATGGTGGACACAGACAGACAGATGCAATAGAGGACTATGGGAGAGTTGAATGCACAACCCTTAGTTTAGAGGGCTAACTTTCAAGACACTGAGCTACTGCCCCTCTCTCTGGGAGATTACATTCTCTGTGCCCATCTCAAGGTAAAGGATGATGTGTCTGCCATAATCATGTTCAACAATCTGGGTTCACTGAAGATTTTCCAAGAAGTCGATCTCTCAGGGCAGTGAACTTGCAGATAGGGACTCACCAGAATGGCCAGGCATTTAAGACACTAGGCTTAAGCTCTAAAGGACTTGTGTCTGCGTGGGTTGGATGGCTGCTTTCCTACCTGAGGGCAGCTGTGTTTTAGTCCTTTACCACATCACAGCCACTAAAAAGAGAGGGGACTCTAACCATCCAAGGATGCCATCAAGCCCAAAAATGGGCCCTAACAGCCAGAGTCCCATAAGACCTGCATACCTAGCTGCAGCTGCCAAGAACAATTCTCAATCCCCTGAGCTATCAAGTTAAATCACCTTGATACTTGTAAAACAGTTCATCATTGTAATGTCAGAAGATGAGTTATATTCTTTGTCTCATATTGTGGAGCATTGCTGCATATTCACAACAGAGTAAGGACATTTCAAAGTTGCGCGAGTACTTCAAAGTGCCTGTGGCTACACTGCAAACAGGCGCTCAGAAGTTTGCAACTTCGAAGTTGCCATGGGGAGAATTAGCCTAACTCAGTGCTGCATATTCATCACAGCACTTAAGTGCTATTTCCCACTCAGGCTGATTACCAAGTTCCCTTTGAAGAAGTGGGCTAGTGTAGACACAGCCACATATTATTTTAAATGTAGTTATCCTTTTGGATTTGCATATGAATATGGAATAATTCCATACACGTCTGAGTTGAGCTAATTGTTTTTTAAACAATATACCCTTATCTTTCTGGAAGCAGTTCAAGCCATCAAAAAGTTGTCACTGATGAACTAGCTAATTGGTTTCCAATACTTAACCTTGCATTTCACTTCATTACTGGTCTCTGGTCCCTCTAGTTTTACATTAGTATCTGAACATTCATTTAGAATCCAGTCAATCTTCCCTGTGCCAGCTCTGAACTTAATTTTTTTCATTCAGTGAAGACACAATGGGAGTAATGTTTGCATCTGTCAAGGAGACACATAAAAACTTTGAGATGTATTGTCCTGAGCAAAATTTTCCTGGGAGATGGGGCTCACAAAAGAAATGAATAGAATTAAGATGCTAAGAACTGTTTGTTATGGTGAATAAGTCAAAGGCAGCCAGGAGTTCTATAAAAATGGAGCGCTGGGAATCTTTAGATAAGTATTTTATTTAAAAAATGACTGTCAAATAATTGCTTCTATTGAGTTTCTTTCTTTTTTTTCCATTTTCCCTTGTTTGCAGAATCATCTTAGAAGCTAGCAAATGTGTCTGTAGGTCACTCATGCAGTGGTTAAATGGTATTATAAATGGATTGAGGTCCAGCTAATGTAAATCAATTACTTGAAGATTTCACCTTCCTCCATCAGCCATGCTTTTTGTCCCATGCAAGTATATATGGTATGTCACACCTGGAGTTATTCCATGCTACAGAGCTAACAGCCACCATGGGCCCAGGAGCAAGGTGAGGAGGGGTGGCTCCACATCCCTGGAATGGGAAGACCCTCAGGCAGAAGGGGAAGAACCAAGGGTAGTCAGCCATTAGAACAACCCAGGGTATGTTACTAGCCCCCCTACCTCAGCCCTGAGAAGCAGCATTGAGTGGTGTAGTGACACTCATATAGCATTTCAATTGGGCCCATGTGAAGTTGTGTCTCCCACCCTCCCCATTGGCAGGCCTGGCTTCATTGCAGCCACTGCAGTGGATGCCTCTTCTTGATCTATAGGTTGCAAGAAGCCTGTTCAGAGCAGGGAAGCTTGTGCTGTTAGCTAGGTTTCAATATTAAACCAGCCACACATAAAGAACCAACTCCGAATCTTTCTATTCACCTGTTTGAACAAAGTTCAGAGGAAATCCTTTAGTGGGTACACTTGGAGGACTGTAACTTGTTGGTTAAGGTTGATTATTTTTCCCAATCATTCCAGGAAAAGTACTCTTCAGATTGCCACATTCTATTGCATTGACACGCCCTATTGTGGGCAGGAGTGAGTGAACCTGGAACCTCTGGGAACAGTTAAGTCTCTAGGAGTAGTTTTGCACTATACTATTGGGCTGATCAGGGTGTAAAGGGAATGAATGTCATTTCACACTCCACTAGCTAAAAGTTGCATGGCCCTTAGCTAAGGCTGTGCAACAGACACATTAATCTCTCTCTAAGTGGTCTCTGTGTCACTAGATGGGACAGAACACCATACTCAGAAGACTTCTAGGTTACATGAGGACCTGTACTCTTAGGGCTTGTCTACACTATCTCCCTACTTCGAAGGGAGGATGGTCAGTAGGGTGTTGGGAGTTTGTTAATAAAGTTTTGAGGAGTAAAGGTACTTTGAAGCACCCCGAGCAGTTTGAAGTACCAGTGGGTGAGCCACAGCTACACACAAGCCAGCACTTCGAAATTTAACTCTTCAGAGTTGCCGTGGGGAGAGGATTTTCCTTAATGAAGTGCTGCATATGCAACACAGCACTTCATTAATAAACTCCCAACACCCTACTTAACATCCTGCCTTCAAAGCAGGGAGGTAGTGCAGACAAGCCCTTAGTAAGAAATTGCCTTATACAGAGACTGAGCCAAGGAGTTTACAGCCCAAATGAAGACACAATCTACAACAAATATGATGACAAGTATCATAGGTGTAGTTGAACAAACATGATGGAGGCAATGGAGGAAACAAAGATAGGTGCTATGGGCCTGATGCATAGCCCACTGAATCAATGGGTATAGTGGGCTTTGAAAAAGTCTTTATAGGTGTGTCTACACACCAAAGTTACTTCAGAATAATGGCCGCTATTCCACACTAACTTTGCAAACGTCTACCCAGCAAAACTGCTCTTTTCAAACAATTTTGAAATAGTGGATGGCTTATTTGGAATTGTGTTAACCTCATTCTACAAGGACTAGCACCTATGGAATAAGGGCTACATAGACAGGGAATAACAGCTCTTTCGAAATAAGACATGGGCTGTGGCCGCACTTGGCCAAAACTTTGAAATGGCTATGCAAATGGCCATTTCAAAGATTACTAATGAGGTGCTGAATTGAATATGTAGATGTAGATGTAGATGTAGCCTTAAGGTACAAATCATCACCATCCCGTGTCAAAACATGATGACTGTTTCTAAACTACAGTGATCTGTAGACATAAGTTCTCTATAAAATAAACAAGCAAACAAACAAAACTTCTGTCAACAGATTGCAGCCACACCTGAAAGTGGATCACTATGTTGATCCACTCTCTGGATCAGACTACCTGACCACTCTGTCTACAGAACAGCCAACCAGAAGCAGAGCAGACAGAGCTGCTCGGTGATCCAGAAGCCCTTTTTGTTGACAGAGGGCCCCTGGAGCACCCAGAAGCATTTTTTGTCAACTAATTATGTCAAGAAAGGCATTCTACCTCATGGGGGAGAGGCAGACGGCTGTTGATAAAAGTGCCTAGTTCTGTCGAAAGTATGATGACAGCATGCATTTGTAGTGTGGACGGTCCATGAGTTTTGTTGACAAAACTCTATAGTGTAGATGTAGCTAAGAAGCAAATATCATTAAATCAAACTAACATGTTCTCAGAGCAGTTTTCTTACCCTGCCTGTCTGTAAATTTTGACAATTACTGATTTACATTTTTGTTTTCCTTCTGTGTGTGTATGGTGAAATGGACATTTACTGACACTTCCAAATAAATCTAATTCCTCCCAAATCTAAATATACAGATATAAATAACAGATTGCAATGACTCACCAATCACTGCTTATCTTCTCACACAAGATAAACATATGTCATCCTTCTGTTAACTACCAGTTATCTACTCTGGAAATTTTCAGTGTTTGCTGAAAACGTTAGTTGGATTTTACTTTCTTTGAGACTTTATTAGCTGTTGACGTTTACATGATTTCAAGACATTTTGTACTAGACTTTCATCCAATCTCTGACTTTAGTCTACAACACGTCGGTTTGCCCCAGTTGTTTATCTCAATATTGGTATGTGCCTAGAAACAAAGTAGTACATGGGTGTATTTATACAAAGGTTACTTGTTAGTGCAGTCAGAACTTTTGTACAGTCTAGTCTCAAAGAGGTAGGTCTGTCCCACGAAAGCTCATCACCTAAAAATTATATAGCTAACTTTTGAGGTCCTACAGGATGTTTTTTGTTTTGTTTTGTTTTATACTGACTGATAGAGTTTTTTATTCCCTATTGCCAACACTGAAGGTTTCAGTCATAGTCCAGGTTTCCAAACATTTGGTGACACCTGGTTCCAAAGGACAATAAAGAAGGATAATTTGCTCTAGTTATAGTGAACACAGTATTTCTGTTGAGCATGAAATTTCACACTTTCTAATTTGTGTAATTAAAGGCCTGCCCTTGTGCCAATAGGACACAGCACTGCAATTGTTACCCTGGTTAACTGGAACTCCAAGTGATAACGGGGGACTAGCCTTTTTGTATAATCCTGATCATAAAAGTATGATGCTCCATCTTAAAACTAGTTAGATTATTCGTCGTCACTGGATCGGACAGAAAAATTCCCATCGACTTCAATGGTATAAAATAGGCCTCTAAAAACATTTTCTGAGGTGGGGCAGGAAGCGTGTGGAATCTAATGCAACATAACCTTTATTTCAACTGAAAAAAATCTGGAATTGTTAAAAACAAGCAAACCAATATGATTCATAATAAAAACTTTCAGTTCACATTCATTCTAATTTAAATTGTCTTTTTTTTTCTTTTCATTTTCGAAACTGGAGCCTTTTACGAAACAATTAAAACAAAGGAAAATGTTTTCATTCAAGGAGAAAAAAATGATTTAATTAAAAATAAAATAAAATAAAAATATGGAAATGCAGTTTTTTCTAGAAAATTTGGTTTATTTGAAAAAGCTACTTTCTATTTTTTTTTAAGGCAGCTCAGGGCATAACCCCTTTTACAAAAAATAACAGATGGGATCCCTCTTTATGCTCACTTTCTTTGAGTATTCAAGCCTTTGAGCTTTACTGTCACCAGTGCAAAGGCACCTTTTAAGCTTGTATTCCCAAATATGTTCCAAAATTTCAAATTTTCTGTTCATTTATAATATTTCAAATTTGCAATTTATGCCAGATTAGTTACTCCCATAGTCCGTACAGTTAGGTAAGAGAAATAACATTACAGCTACGTCTACACTAGCACACTACTTCGAAGTAGACTATTTCGACATAAGAACATCGAAATAGGCTACTTTGATGCATATCATCTATACGTCCTCCAGGGCTGGTGCCGTCAACGTTCAACGTCGAAGTAGCGACGGAGAACGTCGAAAGGAGCCTCCCCGGAAGGAAATGTGGAGCGTCCACACACACAAGTGCTCCCCTTCGAGATAAGGGGACAGCAAAGCCCCAAGCCACTCCCTTAAAGGGCCCCTCCCAGACACACTCAGCCTGCGCAGCACAAGATCCACAGAGCCAACAACCAGCTGCAGACCCTGTGAACGCAGCATGGACCCCCAGTTGCAGCAGCAGCAGCAGCCAGAAGCCCTGGGCTAAGGGCTGCTGCACACGGTGACCATAGAGCTCCACAGGGGCTCAACAGAGTGTCTCGCAACCCCTCAGCTGATGGCTGCCATGGAGGACCCCACTATTTCGAAGTAGCGGGATGCGGATCATCTACACATGCCCTACTTCGATGTTCAACGTCGAAGTAGGGCGCTATTCCCATCTTCGGATGGGAATAGCGATTTCGATGTCTAGCTGCCTAACATTGATTTCAACATCGAAATAGCACACGAAGTGTGCAGATGCAATGCGTGCTATTTCGATGTTGTGCCGGCTACTTTGAAGTAGCCGGCTAGTGTAGACGCACCCCACATGACTGGCATAAATTAGCCAAAGCAACACAACTTGAGAATTTCAGCTTGTGAATAAAATTTGCACTGAGCAGTTTGCAAGATGTTAATGTAGGAAAAAGGGCACTGCAATGAAGCTTCCAAAGAGTTTTGAATAATGAATGCAAAGCAGCACAATCCAGCAAATGACTTTCTAGATGTGATCTATTCATTCATGTCTTCTTTTTCCTCAGATAGATACACACACACATACACACACACACACACCCTGCTCAGCTACAACTCATCTTCAAGGGTTGTCTATGGGCTCTGAGAAACAGGTATGGGAAAACTGACCACTATTTACACACTCATCAGTTGAGAGGAAGAACAGTGTCATACAAATACTTACAAATTTATCCTCTCAACACCCTTAGGAAGAAAGGAATCTCTTGCTGCCTCATTTTAGAGGAGATAAAGGACATGTCTACATGTCTATTTCAAAATAACTATGCAAAAGTCTACAGAACACAACCACTGTTTGGAAATAACTTCATATAGTGGATGCCTAATTTTGAAGCTGGTCAACTTCATTGTACGAGGAATAGTACTTTTTCAAAGTCATTATTTCTAAATCAGAGCTGTGTAGACAGAGAGTAGAGCCCGTTTCAAAATAAATCAGAGTGGCTATGTCTACACTTGCTTTCCTCTTTCAAAAGAGGCATGAAAATGAGGGAAATAAAAATGCAAATAAGGCACTGATTTACATATTTGTGCTTAATTTGCATAATTTCTTTTCTAAAGAGTTTGTTTCCAAATTAAAAAAAGCAGTGTAGATGGGACTTTTTGGAAACTAAATCTCATCTTTGAAAGAACCCTTCTTCCTATTTTGTTTCAGGCAGAAGTGTTCTTTTGAAGATGGAGTTTACTTTCGAAAGTCACGTCTACCCTGCTTTTTTTCTTTCGAAAGAAGCTCTTTTGAAAGGAGATTATGAAAATTACATGTCAGATATATAAATCAGCATCTCATTTGCATTTTTATTTCATTCATTTGCATGCCTCTTTTGAAAGAGGAATGCAAGTGTACCCACAGCCAGTGTGTGCAGTGGCTCCATTTCTAAATAGGGTCGATTGTGTGTGGACGCTGTATTTGGAAATAGCTGAGTTCTATTTCGAAATGCATTTTGTGTGCAGCCACACCATTTTGAAATAAACTATTGCAGAATAACGCTGCTGTGTAGACAGAGCCTAAGGTAAATTATAGAGAAATTAAGGGATGGAGTCTTCAGCATTGATCAAAGTATACTGTAAATCTCCCATCTGCTTCAGCAGAGTGAGATCAAGTGCTTCAAAGACTAGATCCACAAAGTTAGTATGGTGACCTCTCCCCATACATTGCATGGAGAGGTAGGGCATCTCTCTCAGGACTGGGGCTTCCCTCTGTTGGGAGCCTTGCTATGCCTTTGTGGATGTCACCCAAAGTCACTTGCACAAGCTTGCACAGAATGGACAATGCAAAGCTAAAAATTGAATCCTCCATTTGAGAACATGAGTGCAGGGATCTTGACCACAAGCCCATCTTCTTTTACCACTCTAGGGGCTGAAGGTTGGGGTAAGGATCTGGCCTGTTGAAATTATCTGAAGAAAACCAATAACATTCAAGGACACGCAAGATCACAGATAACCCCCTTCTCTTAAGTCACATTTCCCATGCCAAATAAAAGTTTTAAAAAAATCTCCCAGAGCTTCATTTCTTAGGGGTCTCCCGAAGCTGTCACAGCTGCACATTGCATCCCTACTATTAAAATAGTATGCATGCAGCTGTGTTTCCATAATTCAAGTATTCAGTCAAGGTTCACTGCAGGTTTAAATGTGTCAGTTGTAAATACGAAAGGAAAAAAACAAAGTGCAATCTCTTCTGACTGAATTAAAAGTCTTAACAAAACTTTCCACGTCAAGGATTTGGCAGGGAAGGTGCTAACAATTAAAGCAGTCAGAGAGATTAAATTTGCTGATGACAGCTCACTTCCGAGATGGTTACAGTAAAAATTTGATAAAAGCTTATCTGAAATTCAGTTTTGATGAGGTTTCTGCTTGTATCACACAGCAAATGAAACACTTTAAACAGCAGGTGATCCCAAGGAAACGTCTGAATTAGTGGGAAGATATGGGCTCCTGCTATATTTAAAATTGAAAAAATATCATAACCCCTTATTTTTATTTGAGAAAGAAAAACAAATTCTTCCTATCAAAAGTCAAATTCTTCCTATGAAAAGTAAACTTTTAATGAAATAGGATATTCCACTTTTATTAAAAAGTACTCGTGTTGGTAAGAAAAATGGGAGAAAAAGTCAGACGAAATTGTGGACAAAAATGTAAAGGTGGTCCTCAGCTGGAAAGCTGTATCCATTACTAGTCATCTCCCCATGCCTAAAAAGGTATTGCAGAAGGTTCCAAAAAAGATGACTAGGAATAATCAGGGACATTAGCAAAACTCTTAAAGGAAGAGAGATTAGAAAGGGACCTAAGAAAAGTGATTAAAAATAAGGGATATGATAAATGTTTATCAAATAATTATGATCTAGAGGCCACAGATCAGGAATCCTGTTCTTTCTGGCTATGTCTACACTAGCCCCAAACATCAAAATGACCACGCAAATGGCCATTTCGAAGTTTACTAATGAAGCGCTGAAATGCATATTCAGTGCTTTATTAGCATGCGGGCGGCTGCGGCACTTCGAAATTGACGCGCCTCGCCGCCACGCGTCTCATCCCAACGGGGCTCCTTTTCAAAAGGACCTCGCCTCCTTCGAAGTCCCCTTATTCCTGTGAGCAGATGGGAATAAGGGGACTTCGAAGTAGGCGGGGTCCTTTCGAAAGGAGCCCCATCTGGACAAGCCGCGTGGCAGCGAGGCGTGTCAATTTCGAAGTGCTGTGGCCGCCCGCATGCTAATGAAGCGCTGAATATGCATTTCAGCGCTTTATTAGTAAACTTCGAAATGGCCATTTGTGTGGCCATTTCGAAGTTTGGGCTAGTGTAGACACAGCTTCTATCACATAAGAACAAGGGGACATTGAATGAAAGTGAAAAGTGGCAAACTGTAAACTAATCAAAAATATATATTTCCAAGCAGTGTACTTAGACTGCTGAACTCATTGCTATGGAAATTTGAGGTCAAGGACTTTGCAAGGCACTAAGAGAGATTACACACTTATAATAGAAAATAAGAATTTCCAGATTGTTGTAATACCTTAAAAATTGAAAGAGAGAAATAAACCATGATTGAGGATTTAAACCAGTGTAATCAGTAAGGATTAGACTGAGAATATTTGGGTGGGGGGGACAGTTGATCCTGACCAGCAATTAAGCAGTCAATTGGATCCTTTCCAGAAGGATTTGGTGCTGTCCAAAGTGAGATTCAGGATGCTGAACTTGATGGATAAGTGGTTCGATCCAGTCTGACAAATCTGATGTTTCTTTGTTATAATATTCCAGGTGAACTGATCTGAGGGCATAAAATCCCTTGTGAACTGAAAGCACCGAGTTTGGCAAAGCTTTCATTCAACACTTTCTTGTGCTGCACTTTCTATGTTAGATAACTCACCCAGGGGTCTAACTCAAAAACATATCTTTTATTAAAATCACATGAATAAAAACATGTTCTTCTGGCCTCCAGCCTGTTTACAGATGCTTATTTATTTTGCAATATCCTATTTAATGAAAAAATTCTCTGTTAGAGTGAAAGGATACAACTTTTTATGATGTTTATCCTATTGGGGTCAGACTCGCTTCTCAGATCAGTTAGGTTTGCAGTGAAATAACAGAGAGAAGAATGACAAACGCAAGTTGGTTAAAGCATTCATAGAACAGCCCTTTGTTGAGTGATTGTATTATGAGGGTAGAAATGATTTAACAATATGTTAACCAAGTTCATTTGAATATTGTGATCTGATTGGCTAAATAGTCATTTAATGATCTCAAAACCATTATAATTTCACTTTCCAATGATCAAGGGGGCTACAACATAATTTAACTAAAAAGGCAAAAAGAAAATGCACATTTGGAAGTGAATTTCTACAGTATCAAGGCTTTGGTTTTAGCCTAATCCAGAAAGAGCATCAGGTGCAAAGTTTTTATCCTGAGCAAAACTATGCCTTGGTTGAGGGGTTTCAAATATGTGGTTTTCTCGGTAACCAACTCCAATTTTTGCATTAACCAGGCAGTGCAAAATAGAGCTTTTATCGTCACATCAGTGAGTTATTCATGCAGTTTAAATATGGTTCAGCCATGGCTCATCAGAGCACTTTATATTCTCCCAGCTGGTGACAGGAATGCTTCAAAACTGTTATAGACAATGTGATGTTTTTCATGTAGTATTGTGTTTTATTTCCCACCGGTGACCACAGATCCATGATATATTACTTTACCCCTACCCTTATGGCAATAGACCATTGATATAACTATGATATCTAAAGTAAGGTCCAAGCTGCAAATCTCAGAACTAAATCTGTGTCGTGAAGCCATCACATGGGGTTGTTTGAACTGGAAGCATTTTCGTTTATATCTATATACTTTACAGGGGGTCATGGCTAATTCTTGTGGACTACAACCTTGTATCCATTGGCATGGAACAACAGACCACAATGCGATATGTTTCTGTCTACATCTCTCTGGGCTTGTTTACACTACCACTCTGAAGACAGGATGGTAAGTCGGGTGATGGGAGTTTATTAATGAAGTGCTGTGCTGCATATGAAGCACTTCATTAAGCAAATTCCGGCCCCCAACTCCCACGGCAACTTCAAAATTTTAAACTTGAAAGTACCTGCTCACTTCTAGCTGCGGCTTACCTGCCGGTACTTTGAAGTTCCCGGGGTATTTTGAAGCCCCTTTACTCCTCAATTTTGAAGCACTCTGGACACTTTGAAGTACTGTTCGAAGTTTGAAGTTGCTGCAGGGGTTGTGGGTGGGGGGGTTGCTTAATGTAGTGCTGCATATGCACTTCATAGCACTGCATAACACTTCATTAATAAACTCCCAACAACCTACTTACCATCCTCCCTTCAAAGTAGGGAGGCAGTGTAGACACAGCCTCTGAGATTTGTCGAAGTTAAGTGGAGTTTATAGACTGTGCGCCTATTAATTTTACCGGAAGTTCTCTCTACATTTGCTGGTACAGGTAGATCCTCTCTAGTCTGTCACTCTCTGATCTGACAACATATGTGGTCTGGCATGAGTTTTGTTAGTCAGATATCCACTTATTGTGGGTGTGGCCAAATTTCCAGGGGTCCTGTAAAATTTTACAGCCACAGTCTGGGCTCTCAGTGTTCTGTGCTGTTATTTAGCTGTAATTTACCCCCAAATGCCTTCTAAGAGCCTAGCAAGCAGTGGAAGTATTGGTAAAGCTGCTAGACAATATTGACCTCCCATCACTCAGAAAGTCTCTCGGTAAGCCCCGCTCAGATCCCAAGGGTGCCAGACTAGAGATGCTCAACCTATAGGCTGTGTCTACACTTAGCCCTAGTGCTGAGAGTTTGATGTAAATAAGCAGTCTTGAAAATGCAAAATGGTGACTCGTTTGCATATTCACATGGATAATGAGCATGTTTGTGAGACTGATTTACATATTTGTGGCAGAAATCAAGCTGTGTAGCTGTAGTTCTGCCAGCAAAAATGCCCTTTATTGGCAGTCTCATATGCATGATTTTTTCAAGGCATAAGGGACTGCCGACAAAGGAGGATTTTGCCGGCAGAACCACGTCTGCAGTGCTTGATTTATGTTGTGAATATGTAAACTAGTTTCATGAATATGCACACTAGCCATGTGAATATGCAAATGAGCCACCATTTTGCATTTTTGAGACTGCTTATTTGCATCAAACTGTTGGCATTAGGGCTTAGTGTAGGCAAGAAATAGAGGGTAATTCCCTGCTCACACAGACATACTTGATCTAGGCCTGAGCAGTCTATTGAGTTTAAAACAGTATGTCACACCTCTAGCTCAAAATACAGGCATATCCTAAGTCCCATGTTCTGTTTTGAAATTCTCATTGTATAGAAACACATAAAAATCCTACATTACAGTGGGGACAACAAGAAGTCCATTAAGATGGTCTACGCACTTTTAATTTGACCCTCTTCTGCCTACACTATGGGCTTGGCTCCGCTAGCTTCCTCCTTCGAAGGGGGCACGTAAATGAGCCCAAGTGGTCAAGAGCAACGAGCTGCTGTACTGAATATGCAACACTTCATTAGCATAATTACCACCACTCGAATTTTGAAGTTGTAAACTTTGAAGTTCTGGTAAGCCATGTAGTAGCAGGCACTTCCAAGTATCCGCGCAATGCTGAAGTGCTTATATTCCCAACATTTTTGGGAGTAAATGCACTCCAAAGTTGCATCAGTACTTCAAAGTGCCTGTGGCTATGTGGCTTGCCAGAACTTCCAAGTTCATGTGACAAGAATTAAGCTAATGAGGTGCTGCATATGCAGCACAGCACCTCATTGCTATTCACCACTCGGGCTTGTTTACATGCCCTCTTTGAAGGAGGGGACTAGTGTAAACAATCCCTGTGTTACTTACTTTAATTGAACGATCATATCCTATTTTATCCCTGCAAGCACTCTGTGGGAACTCTTAGGCAAAGCAATATATTTCCCTTATTTTTGTTTCCAAACTGGTGAAATATCTTTTGCTTCAAATTCCCCCCTCCCCAAAAAGCAACAACTGTCATGCTTTACGCAGATGTTCAGCACAGGAAAAAAAAATAGCACATCCAAATCTGATTAAGTGTATGAGGCCAAACCATTTCAGAGGAGGACAAAAACACAGGCTTTTCTGTTGTTGAGCATTGAGAGTGAGATAACCATTAATACAAGCTGCCATAGGACATGATGGATTCTGCAGTGCTCAGTGTTTTCACAGGCAAACTGATTGAGAATCTTCACAGCCACTGGTATCTACCTTTTAGGGCACATTTACAATGCCCCTGGTCCTAAAGGGATTCAACACCAGGCCTCCAAAGAAGCTCAGTTTTTTACAGGCTCCAACCACAGTTCTGTCTTATCCCCACAGTCCACTGGAACACAAAGACTTTGAGAAACAACACAGACTTATTGCAGTGTTTATCTCATTTTCAGTTGAGAGAAGAGCCCTCCTTCTGGAAATGTGCCTATTAGTTTCACCCATGCTTGTCCAGAACACGCGCCCTCAAGCATCCCTGTCTAGAATACATTTTTCAGTTCTTACCTATAACATTCCATTACTTCATCCCCCAGGTTTACCCCTGTTGCCTTTTATATTAGACCAGCTGATTCAGCCAGATGTGGCTCATCCTGTAATCAGGGCTGGTCCAAGAACCAGTTCTCCAGCCCATGAAACAAATCAACTTGCTTCAATACCTTTTAGCACTCAAGCAAAAAGGTAAACTCAGTGGCTTGATCATTAGCCTTGTAAGCCCATGGTTGTGAGGTCAACCTTTGAGGGGACCTTAGACATGTCTGAGGCAGGTTACATTTAAAAAAGAAAAAAAAGAAGTCAGTGAGGGCAATAGGTTGTGAAAGGGACTGGACTTAATTACTTTTCCAGGTTCTTCCAGCTCTATGAGATATGTTTATTTCTACATTATTATCAGACTCTGTGCAAGGACCACTGAATGGGATTTTCTAGCATGTGATATACAGGATGCCAGATTAGATGATCTAATGTCCTTAAATTCTATGCACCTATGAAGTAACAAGTGACTGATTATAGGCCTAATCATTGAAAATATTGGCCAAATTTAACTTTGGTGAAACAAGTTATGATTGCTCCAAAATACCAAACATTTGATAATTTACAAAAGAAACAAACAAAAACAATGACAACAAACTTTTATTTTGTTTTTGTTACATATTTTAATTTTTAAACATAATAATAATAATAATAATGATCTCTTCCCCGCTTAAGTTATGTTATAGGCAGGGTCAGGAGTTCCATCTCCATGTGGCTACTGTTTTCTTGCTGTGGATTCCCCCAGTGGTCACTCTTCAGAATCTCTGTTCCCTGCACTTGCTGTCCCCCAGTGGTAAGTCTGAAGTATGTTGTCCCTCCTGTTGGTGCCCCTCCCTTTCCATGTCCTGGTAAATCCTGAGATTTCAGGTATTTCCCACTTTCCAGGCACAACCAAATCCTGACCTTGGTTTAAGTTAGGGTCAGAGGAAATTGTATATCAAATTTCAGGGTCATAGTTCTTACGAGGGGGGAGGATAGGTCAGTTGTTTGAGCAGTGGCCTTCTAAACCTAGAGTTGTGAGCTTAATCTTCGAAGAGGCCATTTAGGGATTGGGCAAATATATTATCAGTTCTTGAACAAACATAGTATCAAGAGGCAGACATACACACTCTAAAATATGTAGTGGATTGACCAACTGACACAGTGCATTGAAAACTTATGTCTCATCTGCTTTGCACTTCTACCCATAGGACTTTTTTTGGCATGAATGCTTATTATGTATTTCTCTCCCATTAAACATCTATGATTAGGGTTTATTTTGTCCCCCAGTACATTAGTTTGCATATCCCAAGCTGAATCTCATGCTGTTGTTTTTCTGCCCATATTTCTAATCTCTCTACACTGCTTTATGCATTTTCTCTGTTTATGGGTTTTCAAAACTTATACAACTGTGAAATGGAAAATTATGTTCCGAATATGTCCATAACATTTATCTACATACTGCAAAGATAAAACATATTGGCTGTCAGTAATATATCTGTATAGTAAACATCATATAGTACACTGAAGCTTTGAGTCTTTGATCTGCTAGTGTGTTGTACCTCATTTTATTGACTGACAGCACATATTAACCTTAGGATGTTCGTATCTGATACAATGGAAAACTGAATCCTTTCTCCCTTCATGGATAAGTGTTGAATAACCTACCCAGAAGGGAAATTTTCTTTCTAACCTGCATGAGCTAGTGGTGTTTAGGATTTATGACACTATGGCTACGTATACACTAGCCCCAAACTTCGAAATGGCCATGCAAATGGCCATTGCAAAGTTTACTAATGAAGCGCTGAAATGCATATTCAGCGCTTCATTAGCATGCGGGTGGCCGCAGCACTTCGAAATTGACGCGCCTAGCTGCCACGCGTCTCGTCCAGATGGGGCTCCTTTTCGAAAGGGCCCCGCCTACTTCAAAGTCCCCTTATTCCCATCTGCTCATGCTAATGAAGCACTGAATATGCATTTCAGTGCTTCATTAGTAAACTTCGAAATGGCCATTTGCATGGCCATTTCGAAGTTTGGGGCTAGTGTAGACATGGCCTATCTATGCCACAGTAGTTTCAGATATTATTAATTAGAGGAGCAGGATTAAAATGTGGACATCTGTCTTACAGTCTCTCACTTGTGTAATGAATTGAAAGAGATCTCCTAAAAAAGAAGTAGGAGTCCTACATTTGATATTTAACCTCTCTGATTTACGAGTACATAAGATCTTATCAAAGTGAGTCTGATATCCTCAGAAGATCAACTATCTGATCATCTCCACAGTTAGGATCAACAGAAAGTCATAAGATTCCTTTCCTTGTTTGCTGGAATGCCAATGGTAAGAGGGAGAATCAAAGGCAATAGTAGTGGTGAGGCCAATTTATTACTAATTCCAGAGATATTCTGGAATAGCTTATTTCAAAGTAGTGTGTCTACACACAAAATACATATTGAAATGCCACTCAACCATTTCAAAATAGAGCATCCACACACAAAGATCCTATTTCAGATTAGACCTCTTGGACACACTACGGCTTATTTTGAAATTGCCCCTATTCCCTGTCTATTCAGCCCCTATTTCTACTTTGGAATAGATGCTATTCCTCATGGAATGAGGTTCACAGAAATTGAAATAAGCCATCCACTATTTTGAAATTATTTTGAAATAGAGGCTGTGGTGTGTAGACACACACTAAGGCTATGTCTTCACAATGGGAGCTATTTCAGGATACTGCAACACACTCATTATTTCAAAATATTTTTCGAAATATCAGGCATGCTATTTCAACATCCCTGTACATCCGTAGCAGGAGGAGTAAGAGATGTGTCAAAATATTACTTTATTTCTATATATGGAACTGTTTAGACAGTGCCACATGCCAAAATAACCTATTAAGAAATTGATTCCAAGGCTATGTCTACAGTAGCACCCCCCTTTCGAAAGGGGGATGCTAATGAGACACTTCAGGATATGCTAATGAGGTGCTGCAATGAATATACAGTGCCTTATTAGCATAATGGTGGCCATGACACTTTGAAAGAGCCTCTTTCTATCACGCATGGTATACATGGGGAGGCACTGTCCCTAAATACACACTGGGGTAAGGGAGTCTTCAAGGGGGAAGCAGAAAATGTTACCCTTTTCACTGTCCAAGTTGCAAGGCTCTGGCCTGAAGAAAATCAGCTGCTGGAAGTGAAGTCTTTCTTTGGGGTGTGCAATAGTCCTATGAGGGGCACTGAAAACAGCTCATGCTTAGCCCAGGATTGAACTTCTGTGTAGAACTGGACAGACAATGAGCATGTTTGCAGACAATTGTTCCCTTCATGTGGCTGTGGAGAGAGAGACAGTGGGCAAAGGAAAGAATGCTGCAGAGAGAGGGCAGCCTAGGGTACCCAGCTGGGAGAGGGAACATACTTTTCATTAACTTGTGCTCCTTACAGCCAACATGCACCCTGGGGGAGGAATCAGAAAAGAGGGCTTGAAGGACCCATTATCGTAAATTCAAAAAGAAGTCCGGTGGCACCTTACAGACTAAAAATGTTATTAGGCCATAAGCTTTTGTTCAAATTGTTCAAATTTTAATAAAATTGTTCTTTTTAGGGTGCCAGCAGACTCCTTGTTGTGTTTACTCACACAGTTTAACAAGGCTTCTTCTCTGAAACCTTAGTGCAAATAGCCTGTAATGCCTGGGACCAGTCCATTCTTCCAGTCTATGGAGGGTTTGCCCAGGCCTTTTAGAGAGAAGGATTAACTGTTCTGATTCTGTTGCACAGCGACATGATCTGATTGGTGTGTTGTCCTGGGATGTCTATCTCCCTGGCTATGTCTACAGTACAGCTACCCTTCAAAAGACATTCTTCTGGAAGATGTCTTCCAAGAAAACTTCTTTTGAAAGTGTGCGTCCACCCACAAAAAAGCGAATTGAAAAAATCGATCTGTTCTTTCAATAGAGAACATCCCCACACCCCCTGCTCTTTCAAAAGAACAGGACAGGGATCAAAAAATCCAGTGCTGTGAGAACTGGTCTTTTGAAAAAAAGCACCCCTGTGGCACCTACACATGCTTTTTTCCAAAAGAATCATTCAGAAAATGTACTCTTCCTCTTCTAGGAGAGGAAGAGGGCTGCTCGAAAAAGCGCTGCATTTATCTGACTGAATAGCAAAAGAATGCATTTTCTGTGTAGACATTCCATGGGATGTTTTGAAAGAACCATGGCTTTAAAAAAAAAACACCTCACTAATGTAGACATAGCCCCTGAGGCAATCTGTTCTATTTTCAGAATTGGGACTGATAAGAATGCACAATAGCTGCTCTTGTCAGTAGGGTGTGCCCTCACATCCATAGTCTACTTAATTGATCTGTTGGATTCAATGGGTATGTCTACATAGCAGGCTTAGATCGAAATAAATTATTCCAGAAGCTACACACAAAAAT
The DNA here is from genome assembly GCF_033958435.1 of Carettochelys insculpta. NCBI lineage: Eukaryota > Metazoa > Chordata > Testudines > Carettochelyidae > Carettochelys > Carettochelys insculpta. The sequence goes on from NC_134141.1 coordinate 121,346,187, forward strand.
GCATTTTGAAATAGCACTTAGCTATTGTGAAATGCATCACACACAGCATCTACTTTGAAACAGAGCCATATGATGCGCTGTGGCTTATTTCTAAAATAGGCTCTGTTCACTCTTTTAACTGCACCTATTTCAAAATAGGCAGTATCCCTTGTAGAATGAGGTTTACCTATTTAGAAACAAGCCAACTGCTAGTTCAAAATTATTTTGGAATAGTAGTTGCATTCTGTAGACGCTAGGATAGTTATTTCAAAATAGCAGCTTTTGTCCTGCAGTAACTTTGCTATATAGATCTACCCAGAAAATACTGGGTGAGGAACAAGAACCTCCATGTTGGACCTTGCTATTTCTAGACCTCAAACACCCTGAAATTCAGCGTACTATTTCTGTGCTGGACTGTGTGGCTACGTCTACACGTGCAGCCGACATCGAAATAGTCTATTTCGATGAATAACGTCTACACGTCCTCCAGGGCCGGCAACGTCGATGTTCAACTTCGACGTTGCTCAGCCCAACATCGAAATAGGCGCAGCGAGGGAACGTCTACACGTCAAAGTAGCACACATCGAAATAGGGATGCCAGGCACAGCTGCAGAAAGGGTCACAGGGCGGACTCAACAGCAAGCCGCTCCCTTAAAAGGCCCCTCCCAGACACAGTTGCACTAAACAACACAAGATCCACAGAGCTGACAACTGGTTGCAGACCCTGTGCCTGCAGCATAGATCCCCAGCTGCCGCAGAAGCAGCCAGAAGCCCTGGGCTAAGGGCTGCTGCCCACGGTGACCATAGAGCCCCGCAGGGGCTGGAGAGAGAGCATCTCTCAACCCCCCAGCTGATGGCCGCCATGGAGGACCCAGCAATTTCAACGTTGCGGGACGCGGATCGTCTACACGGTCCCTCCTGCGACGTTGAACGTCGGAGTAGGGCGCTATTCCTATCTCCTCATGAGGTTAGCGACTTCGACGTCTCACCGCCTAACGTCGAAGTTAACTTCGAAATGGCGCCCGATGCGTGTAGATGCTATGGGCGCTATTTCGAAGTTGGTGCCGCTACTTCGAAGTAGCGTGCACGTGTAGACGCAGCTTGTGTTTGTAACAGGCCCTCTCCTTCAAAGGTACCATTGTATTCAGATTCCTTATGTTGTTTGAAACTTTCCCCCTTATACTGACAGGTCGGGCTGGAGAGTGTAATCTACCTGACTGGGCCAGAAGACACATCGTGTTCTCAGAGCTGCTGCAGGGAATGAATGTTCTGTCAAGTTGACTTAGGTCATTCATGAGCCTGGAGTAAGAGCCAGACAGAAATATGGGAGGAGCAGCTGTGTTAAAAAACAGCTGAGGGAGATTTAAGAAGCTCAGTCTGTTTGGATTACATTCTCCAAGAAGTGGTTAAAGGGTGACTTGGTCACAATCTGTAAGTACCTGCCTGGGGAGGACATTTCTGGTAGTAGACAGGTCTTTAATGTAGCAGAAAAAAGACATAACAAGATCCTGTGTTTGGAAGGTGGAGCTAGACAAATTCAGACCAGAAATATGGCATTCCTCTTCAACAGTGAGGATAATCGGCTATAAGAACAATGAGATTCTCCTTCACCTGAAGTCTTTTTAAAATCAAGGCTGCCTATGTTTCCTAATAATATGCTATAGCTCAGATAGAAGTTATGGGCTCATGCAGAAGTTATTGGGCAAGTTTCCTTTCCCTGTGTTACACAGGAGGAGATCAGACTAGGTGGGCATAAGGGTTCCAGTTGGCCTTAAACTGTAGGGTGCTGGGAAAATGATTGATGAATTGTGCAGTTAATAACTACAGCCCTTTCTTCTTCCCGTCCTTTTCCCCCACTACATTTCTGCCAGGAATGCCCTGAATGTGAGTTTTACTGGCAGTATCTTTACTGCTTCATTGTCTTCTGAGGGTGAATCTGCACTGAAGGCTCCTTTATGGTTGCCTATAAAGAGCATGCAATGCATGCCTCCTAGTGAGAGTATACATATCAGCTTAGATGGTGAAGCACTGCTTAGGTGAGTAAATTAAAGACACTCCTGAATCCTGTGGGTGTGTAACTGGGTTATATACTCTACTGTAGTGGATCTCATCTTTTAATTAGTGTGTACCCACGACACACACCCCAATCATTCGCAGACCCCCATCAAAGCCAGTTATAGAAATTCTTATGTATCTTTTATTTTTCATGTACCCCTGCAATATCTTCATGGACCCACAGGTGCCTGCAGACCCCAGATCAGGAACCACTGCCTTACGGGACCCTGTATTCACTTATACAGCAGTTCCCCTATCATTTTTAGCAGTGTGTGTCCTACTTCTTCCCTGCTGTAGGGAGAGCTGCCTTGTGGTTGGCTGGACTGTCCCCCTTGAGGCTGTGCTAATATAAAAACAGAACGTTTGTGCCAATGAGACATTTACAAACATGATGGATTCATCAGCAGTATTCTGACACTCCCACTGATATGTCAGTGAGTTGCAATGGTCAATCTTAGATATTTATGTAGGGCCCATTGTTGCAGTATCGGAACCCCTCAAAATCCTGAATCTATTTCTCACAACATCCATGAAAGGTAGAGTAGCACTATAACCCACATTTTATAGATGGCAAACTGAAGCACAGAGCAAGTCTAAGTGACTGGTACAATGTAACTCAAACAGCAAGGAACTAAACCTAGATCTAGAAAGTCCTCAGCTAGTGCTCCATGTACATACTCAGATGAAAAACACACAGGATATGTGGATTTTGAAAGTCAATATAAACCCTTCTGAGTGTAATGAGCTCTGATGAGAATGGGTTTGTTTATGGGACAGGGAAGGTCTGCTTGGAGAAGTTGTTTCCCTGCAGGCTCAATTACACTGTGTAACTATATTTGCTTGTATTTTCTTATGCATTAGTGTCTGGACACTGCTCAGAAACAACCATGTCCAGTGCTTCAGAAAAGCCTATAAAAATCATAAAACATCTCAGGTGGGAAAATGAGCAGTTATGTTTCTTGTGCTGAACATCATATTGATCAAATGAACTTCACCAATATATGAACTTTGTATGCCATACTGGTGTTGCTTCTATTAAACTCTCAGTGAGTGCAGATTCCATACCAGGTAGGTGTGTTGGTTTACACTCAGGCTATGTCTATACTACAAGATAAATTCGACTTTATTAGTATTGATTTTGTAATTCTGGAATAAGCAATGATGAGTAACTCCTTGGGATGGTAAGTAAGGGTTGAAAAAATTGACCTTCAAATTTTGAACATTTATCTGAAAGTTATCGGGGTGACTATTCATAGCCAGTGAATCTGCAGAATGTATCCATTATTATTTCTTCTTCTTCTTCTTCTTCTCCTCCTCCTCCTCCTCCTCTCAGGGCTAAAGTGAGACTTGGATCCCAAAGTTCTGGAAGTTGAACAAATTTTTATCATCACAAACATCGTTGTGCCAAACAGAAAAGAACTGGGTTTCTTATTAGATTTTTGATCTTTCTGGATGTCATAAAAATACCACAGTAAAAGCTTCTTTCAAGATATCTCAGCAATCTTCTTTCTTTGTCCTGGGTGGAATCAAGAGAGGCAATAAAACAGAAAACGACTGAGAAAGGTAAAAGGGAACTGGATATTTCACTGAGCTTAAAGATGTTCATTTCAAGTTGGGTATTAAGACATACACTAAGGTTTGGGGAGGACAGAAATAGGGTCGTTGGTAAACTTGCCTTAGTTTATATATAAAATTTGCCTTGGAAATGGCTGGCTTTCCTAATTCTATTGCTCGTTTAACATGACTGTCGCTTGTCCTGTGAGGGTAGAAATGCTGCTAACAGATGGCACTGCAGCAGGAGTAGCAGCCATGAGGGATAGCTTACTAACGAAAGAGGAAACAATTTTCAGGCTTTCCCTTGCATATTGCATGGTTTGGTGTGTTTGTTTGGACAGCCTGTATCTCCTTGGCATCAGCTTCATAGCATTTTGCCTGTGGTTAAGGATGAGTTCAATACTAGTAACAAATCTCTTTTACTTTCTCTCCATGGATTGTATTAGGGTTATAGCTTTGGAAACAAGTAGCGCCAGCTGGGTTATTTCTGTTGCCTGTATCTTGAGTGGCTTGGGGTGTTGTTACGGGAAGGCATTTATGGATCTCTGCACTGTTGTCAATCTTAACTTCTGACCAAATACCATCTTGTAGTGCTATTGTAGGTCATGGACTGGAACTGGCAATAACTCTCCACAATGGGGCAGTGTTAATGACCTCAAGATTTAGTGTGCTAAAAGAGAAGATGACTGTCAGTTGGAAAAGTACGTCAAAAAGCTCAGAAAAGCAATGTTACTAATAGCAGAATGACAATGTGTGCAAGTATCCGAGGGGTAGTCATGTTAGTCGATATCCACATCTGACAAAGTGGATCTTTGCCCATGAAAGCTTATGCTCCAAAAAATCTGTCTATAATGTGTACAAGACATCACTGGAGTAGCTATTAAGCATTGAATAAAGATCATGCTCAGCTTTGGACATAAGAAGTGTGGCTCAATGGTGTCCAGGTGCTCTATTTTGTTAATGCTATCACAGCACTTAAAGTAACTTCCACTTCACAGCAACTAAAGATACTTTCCCAGACATAGAACTGGCAGTCCATCCCTAAGACAAACATAAGCACCTGCTTAAGCACATTAATTCTAAGCATGTACCTAAGTGTGTTGCCAAATAAGGATGGATTTCAGCTTGGAATTAAATGGTTTGCAGCCATGCACTATCTTCTCCTCTTTTCCTGTACTGAAATGTTTATGTTAATTGTCTGGGTCCAGCTCCCAACTGCATTTGTGAGCCCAAGACATTCTTCCCTAATGTCAAAAGCGATCTGAGCTGAGCCATGCTGGCTTCAACTGTAAGACACCTTCCTTTCCATAGAACATATCATGCAGCAGAATACAAATGTATTAGCACAAAAATAACTGCATAACTTAGGCAGATTAATTATTGACTTATAAGCCGTGTCTACACGCGCACGCTACTTCGAAGTAGCGGCACTAACTTCAAAATAGCACCCGTCACGGCTACACGCGTCGGGCGCTATTTCAAAGTTAACTTCAACGTTAGGCGGTGAGACGTCGAAGCCGCTAACCCCATGAGGGGATAGGAATAGCGCCCTACTTCAGTTTCCCCAGGCCCCCAAAGTTGCCTGCTCTTTGACTTGAACCCAGGATTCTGCTTTCTGCAGCAGGTTCCAGCAAGTGTAATGCCAGCCCTGTTTGCTCATTTATTTTGGCAGATTCCCCTGCAACTTACTCACATGCTCCTGGACCCTGATTGGGAACCGCTGCCTAGGACAGAATTTTGAATGCCATTTTAGCAGGGTGGGATTGTCCTTGGGCTGGAGAGTTTGAAGCTAATCCATGAAGTTTACAGCCTGAACCCTAGTTGAGGGGAATTAAACAAACAGTATGTAAAGAACAAATGGTAACTGCAGTAATGGGTGAGAAAGCTAGACTTAAGTCATAATAAAACCAGAGTCCTTGCTCCCTGCTGGAGCCAGCACCCTTCTCTTGCATGCTGAAGTCCTTGAACCCAGTCCGAAGGCCCCTCTGGTTCCATAAAACCCTCATTCCTGGGTTCACAAAGAGCCTGAAACAGAGCCTAGCCAAGACCCCATATCCCTTGAACCTCAGCCCTGTCCGAGACCTCAAACTGCAGCCCAGTGAAAGTGAAGTCAGTGGGAGTGATAAAGAAAGGGCTAGTGGAGAGAGTTGGGGAGCCTCAGAGAAGGGGTGTGGCCTTGGGGAAGAGACAGCGAAAGAGATAAGAACATAAGAACATAAGAACATAAGAATGGCCATACTGGGTCAGACCAAAGGTCCATCAAGCCCAGCATCCCATCTGCCGACGGTGGCCAATGCCAGGTGCCCCAGAGAAGGAGAACAGAAGACAATGATCAAGTGATTTATCTCCTGCCATCCATCTCCTGCCCTTGTTATGAAGGCTAGGGCACCATACTTTATCCCTGGCTAATAGCCATTTATGGACCTAACCTGCAAAAATTTCATAAGATGTTTGGTTTTGTGCTATTAGAAAGTCAGTGACTCTACAGCTGGTATATATCAGCATAAATCCACTGGTTAGAATAGTGCTGTCCCCATTTATATCAGAGGAACTGGCTAATTGTGGTTAAGTGTGACATCAAGTATAGTCATCCCAATGCTCTTCACTTAGGAGGTACCTTTCATCTGATATCCTCTGAGCGATGTGCACAAACTGAGATTAGTCAACTTCAGTGACATCTCAGACTCCTGCTGTAGTTCAAAATTGGCACCAGTTTAGATAAAGCATTTCATACGCCTATGTGGACAACTTTAAGGCCTGATCCTGTACCATTGAAATGAATGGGAATTTTCCCACTGACCAACATGCAAGCAAGTTCAAGTGGTTTGTGATGGTTAGTTTAAACCCAACCCAACTGATTTAGGACAAATCAAAATAAATTGGGTTTAAGATAAAATAGAAGAGATCACACTCTTTTTTTCAGTGCTTTGATTACATGGAACAACTCTAAATGTAGACAAACCCAGAATGTTTATTCACATGAATAAGGCTGGCACAATTTTAGCCAAATTAAGGCTGAAACTGATTCTCTGATGCGAGTATTTGTAGCCAATTTTTTTCAAAGTGACTTCCAATTCTAAATACTCACCAGAAACTGTGGTGCAAATTTTCACATGGGTTAAAAAAAAAACACAAGGAAAAGGGAGATTCACTTGGAATCAACATTGACCACTGATGTTGGGGTGGCTTGTTTAAAACAAAATGCTCCGTTCACTTTTAGTCACCAGAGATGAAGGCTTGAAGTGGCCATATAACCTGACCACCTCTGTGGATGGAGACAAACAACCAGAGCGAGGCCAAAGAATAGCATCCTTCAGGAGACTGAATCATGATGCCACAGGCAGAGGACCATCAGGAATAAGATGTTGCTCAAAGTCATTCAGCAAGTCAGTGGCTGATCTGAGCATAGAACCAGGGAGCCTATTTTCTTCCATTTAGGTTCTCAGATGAGGCTCTTCACTGTAGTAACTGAGCACCTTCTGCTCATGTGTCAAGCAATAGGGCTGGCATCTGTCAGAAGTTCTCTCATCCTTGCTCATCTATCCTCTCACGCTCCTAGACAACTCTCCCTTCTGAGTGTTTCAGTTTTTGCTACAGTTTACATTTGTTTTTGTCAAACAGTATCAAGGAAGGCCTTGAAAATCAATGTTTAATAAGTTACAGTAATATTTTCAACTTCCTATCATCTGCTTTAACATACATATGTACCCTGCCATTCCTCGTCACTTTCTGCATCCATCTTGTTATCAGCAAGGTATCACTTAACGTACAGCTATCTCCTTCCTGGGTGACCTTACAGTACACAGGACTTTGGATACATCTTAGAAGAGACATCCTTTCTTTCCAGTGAAGATAGCAGATAATAGCATGGAAACAATGGCACAAAACTTCATGAGGAGCTTTCACACTTGAGCAAACTTGCTGAAAGATACTAGAAAAAAGGGAATTAGTCAAGCCTGCTGAGTTGTTTATTGTTAAGCTGATCACTCTGTGAATTGGAATTATCTTCCTTACTTCCTAGATGCTCTACCTCCTTGAAATCTGTGAAATCAGGATCCTTGGCTGGATCCTCAGTTGCTATGAATCAATGCAGTGTTGAAGTCAATGGCTTTTTCCCACTTACATCAACTGTGTATATGGCTTCTTGTGTTTACAATCACTAGTTTCTTAGGCCCAGAGCCTTTCTAGCATTTAGTTGCCTAACTCCCATTGACTTCAGATGAATTAAGCTTTCTAGATACTCTTTGAGGAATTGGGTTTGATGGATACAGTGGGGCTGTTATGCACAGAAATAAGTAAAAGATGTCTAGGGTACAATTCACTTGACCTCTGTCTCAGTAACGTACATACACACTTAAAAAGTTAGATGCTTAACTGAAAACTAGATGTGGGAAAGAAGGGTCCATTACAGTGTAAGAAGTAACTAGGGGCAGAGAGGGGGCAACAGGAGAGAGAGGAGGAGAATGGGGTCAGGGTTAAAAATGCCTTTTGTTTTTCTATGGTGATTAATCAAATATCCTCCATCCTTTTGTGAAGTACCAATAGATATATTTGCGTATCTGGATGCTAGTACTTGTTCAAACAATATCTGTCCTAAGCCTGGGAGCTTGCTTACTTCTAGTGTTAATATTCTGGAAAGCCTGAACATTAGTGAAACTCTACAGGTCTTGACCTGAATCCATAAGGGGGCTCATACCTTGGCCAAAGCCTGAATGTCTACATAGAAATATTTTAGCCCAGAGCATGAGCCCTTTGAGGCCATGCTAAGTGACCTGGGCCAGCCATGGTTGGTTGGTTGATTTATCCCTGTGTAAACATATCCACAGAGCCCAGATTATTGTTCCTTTTGACTTGCTGCTGAAGCTGCACTTAGAACAGAAATTCTGTTTGGGGAAATATATGGAGCAGGACTGAAATTACAAAATTCTACACAAAAGATTTTTTTTAAAAAAGTGGGTTTAGTCCAAAATGTTGCTGGCTACCCTCCTCATCTTGGTGCAATACTGGCATTGATGAGCGTGAGCTCAGAGATTGCTTTATCACATCTACAGCAGACATGATAAATCAACAGGTGGTGGATCAATCGCTGCAGCATTGACAGCTGTGGAGCTGGGTACATATCATTGCTGTGTAGGGCTATATGGTCCATTCAAGCTCAAGCCCATGTTTTGCCCTGGATGATTCTATGATTCTACAAGTGTCTATTAGGGATGGTCTAGACACTACTTGGTCCTGCCATGAGGGCAGGGGGCTGGACTCGATGACCTCTCAAGATCCCTTCCAGTTCTACCATTCTATGATTCTATGTGCTGCTATATGGACACCTTTTCAAGCATACTACAGGACTGAACCAGGCTTTAAACAACATCTGTAGGGATTTTAGGAGAAATTTTCCCTCACATTCAGGGCCAGAAAGGATCAGCTCCCAGTGAACCACAGTAAAATTCTTAACTGCAACCATTGTCCCTGGAAATCCACCTCTACAACTTTGAGGAAATGAGGCTTTTCCCCTTTGGTGGAAAGTACAGATATAACTTTACCCTATTTTTGAGTGAGAGGAGTAAACTAGTACACTAGCTTCCCTGGATCAGTTTCATTGCCTGGCCTGATACAGAGAATTCCTTCTTCCATCTACTTATGTATCTGTTCAGAGGTTGGCTCAGCTCTTTGGGGTGCCTGCTAGGCTCTTATGTTAACACTGCAGAGCACTATAGATTTGATAAAGGGATTTTTTAACTGGGGTGAAGAATGTAGCCTTGTGTTTTAATTTAAGAGTGTGAATTTCACAGAATATCACATTGTGAGTGCCCTGGTTAGTTAACTGATTTAGTTATTCCATTGCCCTTCATTGATGAGTGCCTTATTTGGTTGTAGGCAAAAACTCTTCCCAATTAATTTCAGTTAAGCAAAGATTGCCAGTCTAAAAAACAGAAGTCAGTGTGTTCACACAAGATTTTAAATAAACTGGATTAAATTCAGTCGAACTGGTGCAGCTGTGATAGGCAGACAAACCATTAGAGTCCTGGCACGAAATGAGCTTCAGGTGAGTTCATAGGAGAAACTCTCTAGAAGGGGTCTCTGTCTCAGCTTTCTCATTTAGGGCTTCTTGTAACCCAGGCAGCTAATTTAAAACTTATCTGGCCAAACTGGGACTGTAAAAAGGGGTACTGTAACAGCTGTGGTAGCAATCACCTGCCATCCCCTTGTCTCCGTTGTTCAGATGCTCAGCTGTGTCTCATTTTTTTCTTCTCTTTTTTAATAGCTTTTAATAGTCATTGCTGGAGCATGCAAAGTTTCCCTCTTCCCAGATGTATTAAAATCTTAGGGCAGCCTTTCTGAATTCATTTAAAACTCTTCCAACCCATATTTAGTATGGACTTGAGAGATGAAAGAGGAAAGCCAGTAGTAAGATGGGAAATGAGGGCCAGCCTGCTCATCCTGATTCCAAAGATGCTGAAAAAACTGTGAACTCCCACATAGATTTCTGCATTCAGTTCATTTCCAGTTTGGTACTGAGAGATAATATTAAGAAACTTTTTTGTTTCTTCACTTGGCTTTAATTGCATTCCTTATTAGGATTTATCTTCCTGGTAATGGCAAATGTTATTTCAGCAGATGCTTCAATGTGCAAAAGAGGAAGAAATTTATTTTCCATGGAATATTATTAATGAATGTTTACAAAGTTTTAATGCTAGCAATTTAAAGGGCTTGGGAGATACCTTTCTTAAGAGCTCAATTCAGCAAGATAGGCATTCAGTTTAAAATAAACTAAGTTTCCTTTTATTTTTTTTCCTGAGAAAAGCATGAATTTGTTCTTCAAATACTACCTAATCTAACCAGTTTTGTATTGAGTCATGAATGCATTTTAATTCACTATTCAAAATGTTCTAGCATTTAATATTTTGCCTCCTTAGCAATATGCTACATGAGGGTTTTTTTTTAACGTTCTGCAATTTCTTTTATATAGTCTGATTAAAATCCAATTAATTGCAAACACAATTAAACAGAACAAGACCAATGGAAAAAAAGTTGTCAAAGCCTCACAGGCTACACCTACACTGCAGCAATCCTTTAAAAGAAATTCTTCCAGAAGATCTCTTCTGAAAAAAATAAAAAAAAAAAAAACCTTCTTTTGAAAGAGCACTTCCACACAGAAAAGAAGAGGATTAAAAAAAATCAATCTGCTCTTTTAATAAAGAGCATCCACACAGCCACCATTTTGAAAGAACAGGACAGAGATTTAAAAAAAAAATCGAATGCCGTAAGCACTGCTCTTTTGAGAAAAGGGTCCTGGGGCATCTACACATTTTTTTTCTGAAAGAATCTTTCAGGAAAAAGGTGTTCTTCCTCAACTGGGAGAGGAAGATGGCCACCGGAAAAAGTGCTGCATTCTTCTGATTTAATATTGAAAGAACACATTTTGTGCGTAGACACTCTATGGAATTTTTTGAAACAGCCCCTGCTTTTTTTGAAAAAACTCACTAGTGTAGACGTAGATACAATAGGTAGTAATCGGAAATCAGCATAAATTTCAGCCGATAAAAATTTGAATGGAAAAAACCTTGTACATTAACAGCTTATAGCAACATGAAAGTTTATTAGGAAATATCTCACTTCTTTGATTGTTGTTCCAGTCATCATCAGATCAATACCATTTTGTTTACATAGCACCTTTCATGAAAAGCTATCCCAAGGCACTTCACAATAATAAATATACATACAATAAAAAGGCAATTAAAAATACAATAAAAGACAAATTAAACATTAATGTACAATCCAATCTTATTGCAAAACCAGTGCTGCCAAAGAACAATTTGATGGCAACCCAACTTTCTTCAAATTTTATTTTTATTAGTATTCTGAAATTTACAAAACCAATAAAATCACAACCCTTATAAATACCAAATGGAGCGTATGCACAACACACTGGAATTTCTTGCTGTTTTCCTTGGAGGTGGGTGAGGGCCATTAAGCAAATAAATATAAGGCCAGATCTTCAGCAAGTGTAAATCAATATTGCCTTTGACTTCAATGAGACTATACTGATGTGCACCAGCATCTTACAAAGTTGATATGCAAGCAATATACTTGATCCTTTTCATGCATTTTTTGGTGGGGGTGGGTTGTTTGCTTTCCTTTTGTTTTGTTTTTAATACCAGCCTATTTCCATCAATGCTGGTGAACTTACAAAAGCACGTGATTGGTAAAACTCTGCTTGGGGTAAAGGTTTTTGCAGCAGTATTAGTGTTATACCAATCATATGCTTGTGTCATGCTTGTTTTGGTGAATATAAAACTCTTTTATACAGCCTTTCCCAAGGGTAATCAAATGCTGGGTTTGTTTAATCTCTGGAAATGTGTTCCCACTACGTGAGAATAGCTTATCTCAATGTTTTGTTCTGTGGTTTTAGACCTGAACTGCCCCAAAGGGGCACAGCTGTCCCAGAAGTTCAGATATGGGATCTCCAACTTTGCCAAAATGTGGGGTTTGGTTCATTTGATTGAGATAAGGCCTTAAACTGGCTGTAGAAATGACCTGTGAGCCAGTGAGAGCATGGTAGCAAAGGCCAGATGTGCAGCTGGTGGCCTAACTCATGGAGGAAGCATGCAGAAACTTTTTACACATGCTGGAGCTTTTGCAATAATGTAAGAATGGCTATATTAGGTCATACCAAAGTTTCATCCAGCCCAGAATCCTATCTTTCAACAGTGCCCAAAGCCAAGCGCCACAGAGGGAATGAACAGAACAGGTAGTTATCAAGTGATCCAAGTGACCCTGTTGCGTATTCCCATTTTCTGGAAAACAGAGGATAGGAATATCTTCCCTGCTCACCCTGGCTAATAGCCATTGATGGAGCTATCCTCCATGAACTTTTCTAGTTCTTTACTGAACTTTGTTATAGTTCTGGGCTTACTACATCCTCTGTCAAGGAGTTCCACAAATTAACTGTGCATTGTGTGAAAATAAATTTTCTTTTGTTTTTCTTAAACCCAATGCCTGTAAATCTCATTTTGTAACACCTAATTCTTGTGCTATGAGAAGGAGTAAGTAACATTTTTTTTTCTTGTCTTGACACCAGTCATGATTTTATAGACCTCTAGCATATCCCCCATAGTCTTTTCTTCATGTTTTGTTTCCTTTTCAAATTACAGCAACTCATTCTGGAGAAGATGATTGCATGGATTCTTGTGGCCAGTTCCTTGACTGAGTGGCTCAGTAGGAAGCTGGAAGTGAAGGAAGGTGCTTTTTTTTCAGTCATGGGTGCAACCAGGTCATCCAGTTTCAGTGACTCAATCTCAGTTTTTTCATTACTTTGCAGACTTTGAGTTGTGCATCTTCAGGAGAAGGGAAGAAGAGCAATCCAGGTAGTTCTTCAGTACATTTTCCTCTTCCACCCAGCATATCTTCAGTCTTGGTTGGCTTGTAGTGCTCAAAATGATGGCTTACACTCAATTTATCCTCTGTTTCTTCAATCATAAAACAGAAATACTAATATTTAATGCATGCATCTAATAGCAGTGTTATGTGGAGTTAGTGGCCCTTTTTCTGGTCTTTTATGCCATACTTTCAGCAGTGTAACCCCATTTATTTATTTCCGATTTACACCGGCAGGGCCACTATCCATAAATTTTTTGGAAGATGTGAAGTTTTCTATAGTTCATTAATATAATTTGTTGCAGAATCTAAGTAAAACGCAGAGATGATCTTCCTAACCTAAAATCACTTTATAGTTACATAGCTCTCCTTTGATGAGGAACTCACAAAGCTGTGGGTGCTGATTCAGCACAGAACTTAAGGACAAAGTTAACTTTAAGCACCTGAGTAATTCCATCCATATTCAGCAAAGCACTTAAACAAATGACTAAATGCTTTCTAAATAAGGGCCTGAATTAGCTAAGACTCCTGTCACCCTTGTGGGGTAGGTTTTCAAATTAATGGCAATTGGGCAGCTTTGTAATCTGAAATCATTCCAATGCAGGAAGAGTGTTAAGCACATGTTTAAATCCCATTGAAGTCAAATGAGAGTTACATTTATCACATACTTAGATGCTTTCCCAATAGCACCAATCTTAATCTTGTGTTTAAATGTTTTCCTGGACTGGAGCCTAGATGACTTGCTCAAGGTCACATAATGTCTGAGCCAATGGTGTCTGAAGTCAATAGGAGCTGTCTACTGATTTCGACGGGCTTTGAATCAGGCCTATAATGAATCAGCGTAAATGCCCAGGGTAAAATGTTCTCATCCTGAAACTTCCCTCCTCTAATCCTTACCACAGTCACTCCGTGTAGTTTTTTCAAACAATAGTATGTTACTTTTCAGTAGTGGCTAACGCAGTAGTGAAGCGAAGGGAATGACTTGGAAGGGTGTCATAATTACTGAGCAATATAGAAATCCTCCAGTGTATTCCCGGCAGGAGTATGATCTCAGAGAAGTTCTGCAAGGCCCCTTCAAGTAATTACTGTCACTTCATGCTTATCTGCCAGCTCTCTCACTAGGTTTTCTTTTTTTTCTTTGCTTCCTTAACAGAGATACTGATTCTGACAAAAGAAGCCATTTGTCAAGGAGCCAGTGTGCCATTTTTTCTTTCCTCTTTCTTCGCAAAGATTATGTGAGAGATTACAGTCCATCCTGGGACAATACGTACCTTATCATCTAAATAACATAGACTACATAATAATCAATGAAAAATGTCCATAAGCAGGAGAAGAAAGAGCCGTGACATTGAGCACAGTTGCGCTCAACACAGCCAGTTCAGACATCTTTATTTCAGACCTATTAAATCACAGCAAACCTTGACGCAGATCACCAAGGCCAGTTGTGTCATGGGGTAGCCTATGACAATGCTATCATGGAGGTGAATGGTGCCATGTGGTTAAATCAAGGGAAACATTTACCATAACCAGAGGGCATGGTTTGTAACACAAGTTTTCTCAAAATTCCACAACAATATCAGGGCCTCTCACCTTCACCTGGGCTACAGCAGTTGTAATGGCTGAATTTTGGGTGATTTACTAGCCATTTAACCAGGGGCTTCTAGAGCTAAAAGCTCATGATCCTATAGCTCAGCTAAGGCTTCCTAGGTAGGGTACTAACAAATGTATGTCCTCCGCTGTAACAGATGGAACCCTGTAACACATGTTGAAGAATGAAATTCCTCTTCATTGCCTATTGGCTGGCAAACAGTGCTAGTCCTGATGGTGTCTTTGACTTGTGCATTAGTGCAAAATCTATGTGTTCATAAACCATGAGTGAGCTCCCCTGCCTCCCAACAATTCATGAGACTTGCTCAAGAATAAAGGGGTTTTATAAAAATAGAGCATTTGTGGTTCTTTGCACTTTACTCTTGGCGTGGGGTACTTTAGATCTTCATCTTTTGACCTGATTCTTTTTCTATGCAAGAATTGGGGATAGAAATGTAGCATTCGGTTTGTTTTTTAAAGAAATCTGAGAGTCTCATGGAGTCAGAAGACTGCAACAGCAGAGGTTTTAAGAAGAATACCCATCAGAAAAATTTACTAAGCCATCCTGATGGAAAACTGGTCCAACAGACATAAGCTCTGCAAAGCCTTAGATGGTCTGAGATCCAATCATCTCAGAGTCGTATATCCTCTGAGAGGATCTTTGTGGGATTGTTTCAGCAGCTGGCTTTTGGGGCTGAGCTCCCTGTGGAAGGCAGGAGGGCACATGCATAACTTTGGAACTGGCTCTCTGCCGTGTCTGAACAAAGGAAGTTCCAGAGCAAATACAAACCCTAAGATTGAACTGTCCAGTTATGGAGCAGGGCATCTACTACAGGGCCGTTTAAGACCTGGAAGGCCTGAATTTTACTGATTGTGTGATAAATGGAATTTTGGTCAAATTTCTGATGCAAATTTCTAAGATGCCAAATCCAATGCTCCCCTTAGGTGCAGTAGCTCCTCAGATTGTGGAGCTGGTAGGGTGGATTGAACCAGGAAGTAGCTCAGTGGTTACAGCATTAATTAACTTTGTAATCTGAGGGTTGTGAGCTCAATCCTTGAGGGGGTGTTTCAAGGTTGTGGGGTAGATTAGGTTACCGGGGCATTAGACTGGAGTTGATGACCTCTCAAGATCCCTTCCAGTTCTATAAGAGATGTATCTTGAAACTGGAGAGATGTGCCACTCTAGTGAGGTTCATTGCTGTGTTCCACAAACACAGGCTAAGGGAGACAAAGGCAGGGTGGATGTGAGCACCCTGAATGTTCAAGTAAGCTATTTCAGTCTCCTCAGTGTGACCTCACTGGCCACAGGGGTCGGTTCTATTCTCACCTTGAGTTGGATGCCAAGTGCTGATCAAGAGGTGAAAGACTCTGGGGGCGTCTACACAGCAAAGTTATTTCAGGATAATGGCTGCTATTCCAAAATAAGTTTGCAAACATCTACACAATGCAACTGCTGTTTCAAAGTAGTGGTTGGCTTATTTTGAAAGAGGCAAACCTCATTCCATGAGGAACAATATCTATTTCAAAATAGCTATTTTGAAATAGGTGATGTGTAGACATGGAATAAAGTCTATTTCAAAATAAACCAGAGTGCGTCCGGTGGCTCTCTTTAGGAATAGGCTCTGTTGTAAGTACATGCTGACTGCTATTGTGAAACACATTTTTTGTGTAGATGCTCTATCAGCTGATTGGAATAAGGGGATTTCAACATTTGCAGGGTCCTTTCGGAAAGGACCCCCTGTAGAAGGCCACGGGCAAGCGAACCGCAGCACTTTCGAAGTGCTGTGGCCAGTGGCATGCTAATCAGGTGCTGAATATTCATTTTGGTGCCTCATTAGTATTCTTCGATTTGGCCATCAGCATGGCCATTTTGAAGTTTTTTGTAAGCATAGACGTAGCCATCCTGAAATAACTCTGCTGTGTAGACCTAGCCTCTGTGTCCTCTCATTAACAAATCCCCTGAGATGTGCTATCTTTCTGGAGGATGGGTGCTTTATTTTGAATGCTGCTTGAGGCCCCCCACTGAGGTTTAATTTGCTACTTCATATAATTATTCCTTTGACTTTTGGTGGCCAAATGGATTCAGTAAGACATTTGAGAGCTTATAGAAACATGCCAGTTCTCTGTTGTAAAGCCTCCCCTGATTTTGTCAGATGCATGAGCTAATAATGCTGGTGAAACTCCGCTTTGGAAGAAAGTCCAGGGGCACCTTGAGATTTTTTTTTGTAAAGTTCAACATGATTAATTATATGGGACTCAAGATATGTAAAAGTTATCCAAGTTTTCACCATTAATCACATAAATGAACAGAAAATAATTAGTTCGTAGTGACTTTCTGGCTTATTATAATCAGCCCCAACTCAAATCGACTTAGTCCAGACAGCCAAATATAGCAAGGAAAAAACCTTGAGGCATTTTCTTTCCCTGTGTGTTGTCTGTAACCACACTGAGAGGTTGCTGTTCAAATGATGTGCTTTATTAAGGCAGACAAAACCCATTTAAACAATGTATCAGAAATGCAGAGAAGCATCAGAAAACCATATTTAGGGTATAGTTTTTTTTTTTCTCACAGTTTATTAATGGCAAACTAGAACCACAGTGTGTGCATGTTTGATTTAAAGCATTGGCGTTAGATTTTTCTAGTATTTCAATTTCTTTTCTTTTAGTTTTTTCTTTTGAGTAGCAATATGAACCCATTTGTAATCAACTTGAAGAATGGCAATTAATGCTTTTTATTTTACTGGCTTACACAATGTGCTTATTAGAATAAATGTTACAATTACCCTCTTTTATTTTATGATGATTAATTTTTAATTTGATTGCCAATACTTTGCTTTTTACTGTATGTTTAAAGAGGTTTAAATATTACATGTGCTGGAGTAAAATGCAAGAGGTTGCCAATACTTGCTTTACAGCTCAGTATAAAATTAGTCTACAATAAGAGCACCCTAATTTTCAAACTCAGTCTTCTAAAGTAAGGCATGTAATCCAGACTGAAATTACTAAGTGTTTTGATTAGGAAATCAATGGCAGTTTGAGTTCCCAGCTTCTGTAAAAATCTGGCCCTTTTTATTTTGTTGCCTAAATATGAAGATAGGCTTCTGACTTCAGGTGCTCATGTTTGAAGTTTGGGCTGACATTTTAAAGTCCTCCTAAATTTTTGCATTTAGCTGTTGCGTGCTGCATTCCACCCCTCAAGCAGATGCATTTGAATGGTGGCAACATCATATTCAATGGATGTAAGCTACATTGTCCTCTCTTCTTTCTTTCTATCTGATCCCCTCCATCACCTCACTTTTTCTCATTCTATTTCTCTATTTGTGGCTTACCTGCTTGTTTACCTGCTTCTTTTTGGACTCAGTTCATTTCTTCCTTTGTGTCCCTCATTATTTTCCATCCAATGGCAACTTGGGAGCCTGAGAAAATTGCATGTCCAGGTCTGGAAGAACCTCAGCCAGGCTATAAAACTACTAACAGTTGTACCAGTCGATACTTTTTTTTTAATGAAATGCTATATCACACCTGTTAGAAACCCACAAACCCAACAGAGATTGGGGGGCAGGACACCCCAGGGCTACAGTTAAACTAGTGAATTTTGCTGGCAAAACCCCAGTTTGGTTGACAAAACTAGTGGAGCATCCACACACAAAATAGGATTTGTTGACAGCATCATGACAAAACTCGACACAATCGCCAACAACCTGCTTCCTCTCCTGGATGAGGAAGAGTGCCTTTTGTCACAGGTTCTGTCAAAGAAAAGTTGTGTGGACACTCTGGGGTGCCATCACTAGACAGACGGGGCATCCAGAACTATGGAACAACCCGTTTTGTTGGGACAGTGGCTGGGCAGTGCACCTGCTCTGTCAACAGAGCTGACTGCTCTTCCAGTTCACTTTTGTGTGTGTGTGGCCGCACTCTATCTACAGAAGTTTTGTCAGGAAATCTGTTCCAACAATGACTTCTGTTGACAGAATACTGTAGTGTAACCATAGCCCAGGCTAGTAAGGAGACCACACTTGTATCTCCACCTCCTTATGGGCTGTGGCCTACTTGCCCCGAGCAGAAGGACATGTCCCCATTGGCTATTCTTCTCTGCCATGTTCCTGCACTGCCTGAGATGGAACACATCCTATGCTGCTCAAGTGCAGGGATTACAATGCTGCCTCGCCCACATCACAGCTGCACAGGGGTGGGGGAAGAAGGTTCCTGGCACCTTTCCCTCCCACATCCTCCTAAGTGCCAGCTTATGTTTATTTGTACTGTGAACTCGCAGCTAGCACAACAGCCTAGTGTCTGCCAGAAAACACCACAAATATTCTAGATCAAATCTGATAGCCAGTTAATACTCAGTTTTCTACATCTCTGCATTCTGAAAGGCAGCATAGTCCAGTGGTTAGGGCCCTAGATAAGGACTCGAGGACAATGCTGCTGCTGAGTGACCTTTGCTTAGGCACTTTTCTTCTCTCTTGCCCCTCCCAGCCTCTGTCTGGTTAGACAGTCAGCTCTTTAGGGCAGCCGCTGTGTTTGACTGTGGCTGTGTCTACACTAGCCAAAAACTTCGAAATGGCCATGCAAATGGCCATTTTGAAGTTTACTAATGAAGCACTGAAATACATATTCAGCGCCTCATTAACATGCGGGCAGCCGCGGCACTTTGAAATTGACACAGCTCACCGCCGCGCGGCTCATCCAGATGGGGCTCCTTTTCAAAGGACCCCACCTACTTCGAAGTCCCCTTATTCCTATGAGCAGATAGGAATAAGGGGACTTCAAAGTAGGTGGGGTCCTTTCTAAAAGGTGCCCCTTCTGGACGAGCCGCGCGGCATTGAGCTGCGTCAATTTCGAAGTGCCGCAGCCACCCGCATGCTAATGAGGTGCTGAATATGTATTTCAGTGCTTCATTAGTAAACTTTGAAATGGCCATTTGCATGGCCATTTCGAAGTTTTTGGCTAGTGTAGACATAGCCTATGTGTAAAATACCTAGTACAATAGGGACCAGATGTCTACTGGAGTAAATTAAATACTATAAACAGTGATGGATTTATGTTTTCTATCCCTCCTCCCCCGAAAAAAATAGAGAAAAACCTAAACAAATTTGCACACTTGCAACAAAGGAGCACATGATATAAAGTTGTAACCCTTGCACTAACATGCTAACCACACTCAATGAAGTGCCTCTCCAAATAGAACCTCTTTTGGAGTCCTCTCTGGCAGCATGTCCCCCATGAACATCATGGAGTCAAATTAAATTTTGCACATTAGCTCAAAACAAGGGTAATCACAATACACATTTTTCTGCATTTTCATTTGTACTGAACTTTCCCCAAGGACATTCCCACAATCGAACATTTATTCATTTTAAGCAGCAAAAGAAATGCTGCTCATTCCAGTTGTGACAGCCCTCCCCACTTTTTGATCAACAGAGTACTGTATATGAAGATGATGAGTGAATAATCCAAGGCTTTTGAATTTAAGGGTGAAATTCTCTGTTGACATAACATCGTGGAAGCCAATGTTGTTACACTAGCACAGCATTTGGCCCTGAGGAAGGAGAGGAGATCAGGAATGTTTGACCTGCCTTATTATATTCACCATCTTTGGGGCAATTTTATTTTTTCCATCCTAGGCCAACTGAGACTTTGTCTAAAGTGATACACATTGTACAGTCTTAATATATTAAAAATGTTTTAAATAAATGTAGTGCTAGTGAAAAGACAAAATATCATGTTCAGACAAAAAAAAAAGCCTCTCTGCAGAAGAACTGCAAGACTGGAAAGTACCTACCCATCTTAATTTATATCACCCTCTTTTGCTGTGGTACCCAAGCACCTCACAGCTTTTTGTGTGTTCATCCTTGCAAGGTCCCTTATGACAAGGAAATACTTTTAAAGATGCACATGGAAAAGTGAGGCACAGAGGGGCTAAGGGATTTGCCCAAGGTCACACAAGTTTATGGCAGAGATGGGACTGAATCTAGGTCTACAGTCCTACCACCAAAGCAGCCATCTTCTCAGACAGGAAATAATTTCCTTAATATAAATGGGCTTCATTTCTAATCTGGTGGGATCTCTTCTGGAGTAATAGATTTGTTTGGTCTCCATGGCCTATTTGGGGCTGTCTTTTTGGAGACACCCACCCCATATAGGCACCTGTTGTGGTGAACATTTTTGTGATTTGAATGCTGGCCTAATATGACATAAAAAACAATAAGAAGTCCTGTGGCGTCTTATAGACTTACAGATTTTTTGGAGCATAAGCTTTAGTGGGCAATGATCCACTTTGTCAGATGCACGTAGTAGAGATTCCTGAGGCAGATATAAATATACTGGCACATGTAGAGAAGGGAGTACCAATCAACAGAAAGGCCAAAGTTAACAAGGTCAGTTCACTCAGGGAGGATGTGGCCCACTTCCAGCAGCTGATTTGGAGGTGTGAACACCAAGAGAGGAGAAACTGCTTTTGTAGTTTGGCCAGCCATTCCCAGCCTTTGTTCAATTCTAAATTGATGGTGTTAGATGTATTAGACTATAAGGTGCAACAAGACTACTTTCTGTTTTTTGCTAGCCCTCTGATAAAAGAACATGGGCTGAGATTTTCCATTTCATTTCAAGGAGGCTACTTGACTTCAGGTACCACTGACTGTTAGCCAGTATTTATGCAGGGGGGTCACATTCAAAGGTCACAGAAAAGGTATGAACGCTAGATCAGTGGACAACTATTTGTATCAAAACACTTGGGGGAGAAAAGCTTTGTAATAAGTTCCCCTCACCGCCACCAAGTTTTGCACTTGATGTTCCTTGTGCCACTGTAACCACATCGAGTTTCTAGCATTGGATAATATTTGTTAAATATAAAGGTATTAATACAGGTTGAACCTCTTTAGTCCAGAATTTTCTGGTCTGGTAGCATCTGTTACATGGCATGAGTTTAATTAGTTGGATGTCCACCTATCATGGGTGCGGCCAAGTTTCCCATCGTCCCATACAATTTGTTTACAGATGCCAGTCCTGGCTCTGAGTGTTCTGTGCTGTTATTTAGCTCTAAATTATCCCTAAATGTCTTTTAAGAGCCCAGTAAGCAATGGAAGTATTGTTTATGCTCCTAGACAATATTGACCTTCCATGGTTTTGTGTCAGTCAGATCCTGAGGGTGCTGGACTGGAGAGGTTCAACCAGTGCACTGTGTTTTAAAAATATGATGCTCACACTTTCTATTAAGGACACATGTATAAACAACTGATAAAGGTTTAATGCTTGAACAACAGAGGTATTAATACATTTGCGTGTCCCTGGTTTCAAGAGAGCTGGGATTTAAGTCGAGTTCTAAAAGAGTTTTTAACCAAAAATGAGTCTTCAGGCTAAGGAAAATTTCCTTCTCCCTTGATCAACTGTTCCAACAATAAATCATGCAGCTAATATTATTTTCCGAACTGAAAACTGGGTTTTTCACTCACAGAAATTTTTCACAGACAATGTTGGCTTTCAGAAGACATTTAGATTTTTCTTTGAAACATGAGCTCTTGAAAAATTCAAACTGCAAAATTTTCCATTTGGCTTTGCTACAATGGTACCACACAGGATTTGTAGTTCACTTATATCATGTTCCAATTCTCCTGCACAGGCAAATACCCCTGCCTGGACTACATCTCCCATGATACACTATGGCGTGTGGTTCCTATGATGCAATGCTTACCCTCACCGCAAGGGGTGACAGGCTGCATCATGAAAGATGATGGAAGCCCTGCCTATTGTACCCAGCATATTGCACAGAATAGGAGAATGAAAGACAAGATCAGTATTACAGATTTGGAAGCAAAAAACAGTTTTAAAAGAAAAAAATAAATTATCTGTGCAAATGGAAAACAAAATTTCCAATTAAATTGAATTGAGAATCGTTGTCATAATATTATCAGCATATAACTTATTCCATCTAAAAGAAATGGTTGTAAATTGTTCTTCAAGCTACATACGAGTCATATCTACTACTGAAATGTGGCTCCCCACACCACTTCTTCAGCATAACAAAAATAATACAAAGTTTCAGCGGGCATTAGCAGTGTGCACAAATTTGCAGTCAATATATAGTGATAACCTAACTTTCCATTTGTCTCACCACAATCTATTCGTTTTTTGCATGTCTTGAGGCAGAGGTGAGTTTTCAAGGGAGTTGTATAGATGAAGCTCTGGAAAGCATTACCTAGAAAAGTGATGGAATATCCATCCCTGGAGGTGTTTAAGTCTGATCTTGACAAAGTCCTAGTTAGGATTGGACCTGCTTTGGGTGGGGGGGGCTGGACTTGGTGACCTCATGAGATTTCTTCCAGCCCTATGATTCTGTGAGGACAAAGTGGTTGCTTTACAGAACTTGATGGGGAATTTTTCCCCCATGGGAAGACATGAGAAGAAATGCAAAGCTGTCTGTAAGGGAAGAAAACAAACAAGTGATCAATGCTGGAACTGCCAGAAAAACAAATGTGGGGATAAAATAATAAGATGTGTAAGCAGAGTAAGTTGTAGAGGGCTTAGATGTTGAGGTCAAGACATTTATGTTTGCTGCAGCAAGTGCAAAAGTGCTAGTTTGAAGTAAAACTCATTGGCTAAACAATTTGTACAAAGTGAGCGCAAACAGATCGGGTGAAACTGCACGGAAATGTATAGTACAATCTGCAGAAAACTCTTTGGGGTATTTGCCCATTTCCAGGCACAGCTCAAAACTGCTACATTTGCCTTATTGGTTTACATCTGTGATAGAGACTCAAAGTGACAGTACTGTCAACACAGGAAGAAACAGAGCCACAGTGCATTGCAGCTTCTGGGCAAGCAAACCAAATACCACTTTTCAAATGAAAAGACATGGAAAAATGCAAAAAAAAAAAAAAATCAAGTACATCCAACATTACTGTGTGATGCAATAGAATGAAATGCTGTGTTTATCTCTGTATGCATGGGTACACAGTCTGCTTCCTGTGCAATCAGTCCTGGGGGCAGGCAGGAGAGGAGGTGGGGAATATAATAAACAGTGCTTTTTTTATGCCAGTACACTGGTACCTTGGCAGCCCTAGACTTGGTATTGGCTGGAGGTGGGGAGCAGGGACCCAGTTGAGTACCAGCTCCTTTTTTTTACAAAAAAGGCATTGGTTGTAAGGATGGACATAATCTAATAACTTCTATAACTTTGATTGATTTCATCAGTGATTAAGAGGAGTAGTAATAATCTATTATTAGCTCAAAGGTTTGATTTTTTTAAAGCAACTGACAATCATACAACACCAAGTGCAAAAAAAATGTGAAGAAGAAGTGGGGTGAGCTATAAATATAGTCTATACATGAGAAATAAAGCAAATCAAAACAGGAAAGATAAAAATGTTCTGATACTCCATTTGATCCTCCAGTGTATTCTGTTCCTCAGAATAATGCAATCTAAAGCAAAATTGCGATGAGTATAAAGGAAAGAACTATTTAAATCAATTCTTTCTTATTCATAAACATAGCTCGGTCACACATTTTTTGTATAGCTATGATGTCTGTGTATGTATGTGTGAAAGCAACCCTGCAGCTGGCTGGGTCTTTGAGTCTACAGACACATTACTGCAGAAGATTGAACTATTTGGGGTCAATCATCCGTGGTTTTGCTTTGTGCATGCGTAAAACAGCTCTTTCCGGGGTCAAGTTGACCCTGGAACTCCTCGCAAGTGGTGATCATTAAGGAAGGTCAATGGGAGAAATGCTCCCATTGACTTTCTTCCCCATACAGAGCCATAGCACTCAACTATTGATAAGTCAATTTTAGCTATGCAATTGCCATAGCTAAATTTGCATATCAGCGGTGAACTGCTATATCTAGTATTGACATAGTCTCACTGTGACAAGCTCCATAGAAGCTGAAGACAGGTTACAATTTCCAGATGGATTAGCTCTTACTGGAATTTCTGGGAGGAGAACAGAGTAAAGAATAAACCTAAATCCAACAGCATCTTTACCTCTGAGGCCAGTGACAGTTTTCATCAGGCTTTGTCTTTGCTGTGTGTGGACTGATATGGCAGTGATTTGTCCGTCAGGTGATGATTTATTTTGTCTGATGCAGACATGATAAATCGATCTCTGAGCTCATTCCTGTCAGTGTTGGTATTCTACCAAGATGAGTCAATGGGAAAACAGCCCCCATCAACCTTAATGCATGCAGGATGTCACAGGAGGTATGTAGACTGCAGCTGTGCTATTTTCATAGCACAAATAGATCAACAGTGCAGTTAAGTGTAGGAAGAGCCTGAGTAAGGATCACTGGGCTTGGGTCCTTGACAATATGTGCTTGTGCAGTTGGCAGGAGATGGAAGGTGAGTCTATAGTTTGTTCTGCTGATCAAGCTGCTCTTGAAACTTTTACAGCAGGCAATCCAAAGGGATCATACTGTTCATGGTGCTGAGAGAATGAGAAAGATAATCCAGCCTCAGTTCTAGCACACCAGACACACGTCTCTTCCGGTCATAACGGAGAGAGAGAGGCCAGTTGATTCTGTGTGCTATAGGAATAGGGCATGGGGTTCTTTGTCATGTCATGATGTG
The DNA here is from genome assembly GCF_033958435.1 of Carettochelys insculpta. NCBI lineage: Eukaryota > Metazoa > Chordata > Testudines > Carettochelyidae > Carettochelys > Carettochelys insculpta. The sequence goes on from NC_134141.1 coordinate 121,371,299, forward strand.
CTTATAAAGTAAATTGCATTTTAACTCTAGTGATTCTGCTGGTCAGAACATTTTCTTATATAAATGTCACACATGTACACATGCACATATTTATCCTTAACATTCACCCTCAAGGCCATTTCTAATACTCTTTAAAGGTCCCAACATTGTACAAATTATGGAAGGATTTCTATCCCCATTGTAAACCAGAGGAAAAGGGAAATAAAGAACAAATGTATTTAAGGGATTGTCATTTTCAACCTATGATTTTCATTTTTTTTTCATTTATGGACCCTAAGACATTTCAAATGCAGGTGTGGGCCACTTTGAAAATTGTCGAGATAGTCTGAGGACCTGTGGCGGTCTGCAGACCCCAGGTTGAAAACCGCTGCCCTAGATTATGATCTGTGAGCTACAACATAATTGGAATTGAGCCACATGTTCTCTTCTGATAGAAGGGGACACAAAGGGGCAGTGCAGAACAGTAAACAGTATAGCTGAAAACTGGGTGAGGCTGGAGACTCTCCGATTTAGCTTTTATGAAGTTCCACAGAATGTGAAAGCTACCTCAATGGTCAAGCCCCTTGCGTAATGACATCAGTAATGGGTCTACCTTTAGAAAGATGAATTTCTCCTCCTACACAGAGGGCTCTGCTGGTGGAAGAGAAGTGTAACTCTCATCTTTTTTTGAGACATTTTTTCTAGTCTGTCCCAATTCACTTGAAATAGTGGGCGCACCTCTAATCCCACCAAGCTGACCAAAGCTCCTGAATGAGGATCATGCCAGGACCAAAAATGACTCTTTATGGTGTTTAAAGCATTGTCCTTGAGCATAAACAGAAGTGCACATTCAGAGCTTGAGTTCCATAGCTGTGTAATCCTGCAGGCAGAATACAGCTGTCATTTGCAACTCCATCCTCCTTTTGGGAAGTTTCCCTCCCTACATTCCATGCAGTTTTTATTATTTTGCATACTAATATCACCACCTAATGCACAACAAGGCAGAGTCATTATATGAGCTACAAGTACAAATTTCATCCATCAGAACACCCAGCCACAGACTAAAAGTCTTATCACCATAAATTGCATTTGAAAACCTAACAGAGATATTCATCCTTATTATTATGAAACAACAGGGGATGCATATGGCTTTTCAAAATCAAAATATGCATTTCTATCTGCAGTAAAGCCTCTCTGACATTGGAGGTGATATTCAGATAGAAAATGATTAACAAAGACTTTTCAAATACAAACCATTTTTCTCCGTTTATCCACAACCTGAGGGAACATCTCAGCAACTTTCAGATCACCCAGTCTCTGCTGGAAAATCTCTCTGGCTATGTCTATATTAGAGTGTTTTGTCAATGAAACAGGCATTTTGTTGATAAAACCCGCAGAGCATCCACATTCCCAAGGCATTCTGTCAACAGTAAATCAACAAAACACAGCACTGTTGTCACCAGTCTTATGCTGCCCCCCATGAGGAAGAACGCCTCTGTCAACAGAGATCTGATGACAGAAAGCCAGTTCGGGCATTCTGGGGGACAATCTGTTGACAGAAAAGGCCTCCTGGGTGCTGCCCAGGGGGACACCCTGTCCACAGCAATCAGTGCTCTATGGCGACTGCCTTTGGCCATTCTTAAATCCACCGAGAGCCTGTGAAACCCTATGGTAGGAAGCTCAGGGACTGAAGCAGCAAAACTACAGACTGTAGTCCCCCACATGCCCTCCCAGTCACTCCTTTCTAGCCAGCATTACATGACGGCAGAGAGCCGGGCACTCTGAAAGCCCCTGTGGCCCTTGATGGAACAGACCGAGGGGTCCCAGGGGCCTCCTTCTACTCCTCCACAATGTTGTACAGGGCATAATATGCGGCCACAAGAGTATAAGGGGATAGGCCGCATCAGCTATGATGCATGTGCACATCCCCGACTGCCAGCTCATGGTGGCGGGGATGAAATGTGCCTGTATACATCCTCCAGCACAGCCCTGAGCTGAAGAACACCTGCACATCGTGTGCCCACCTCGATCACCCAATGTAAACGCCCATGAACTGCCCATGGTGGTTGAGCAGGACCTGAAGCACAATGGAGAAGTACCCTTTCTGTTGATATACTTGGCCATGTTGTGGTCTGTGGCACGGCTTGGGATGTGGGTCCTGTCGATGGCCCTGAAGCAGTTCAGGTACCCCAGGTAGCGAATTCAGACATGATTGCATCCACGTCTGCCAGACAGATGACGCTCTGCAGCAGGATGGTGTTGATGACCATCACAACCTGCAAAGGGAGGGGGCCAAACATTCATGTCAGGGACTGAGGGAAGGAGTCCCTGAGCCACAGGAGTATCCCCTGCCTCCTCCCTTCCCTTTTCCTAGCTCTCTGGGATCTTCCCCTGTGAAGCTGCTCCCCCACCAGCCATAGGTCTGTGTGAGGGTGGGGCGGCACAGTCCCACAGGGACAGAGCTCCCCACAACCCCAATTCCATGCCTCACACCCCTGACCCCACTTTCCAAAGGTGTCCCTTGAATGGGACATCCCTCCACCACACAGGAACTGTAGTGTGAGGGTTCCTTACCTCCATGAGGAGGACCCCAGTGGGGGACTTCCCCACATGAAATTCAGTTCTCATGGAGCAGAAGGGATGGTGAGCTTCTAGAGGGTGACTGTGACCTGCTTCCTCATGGGGATGGCAGGCTGCAGCTGGGTGCCTGTCTCTGGAGGGTAGGGCTGAGACAGGCACAGAGCTCCAGAAAGTATTTGTCCACATGCTGAAGTTCTGGAGCCACAACTGGTTGTTGTACTACCCCATGACCAGATGGTCCCGCAGTTCGGTACTGGTGCCATGCCTCCAGATCCGCCTGTGCACCCAAGAGGGCAGGCATGGGTAGGGCCATGTAGCATCATTGGCAAGTTCGTCAAAGCTGGTGTCTGGTTCAACCTCCCAGAGGAAGACGATGACAGCCATGAGGAGGTACAGCGCCATTGTTAGCTGGAAAGCACCGTGTCTCTCAGCAAGCCTCAAAGCTCTGCTCTAGCAGCTGTGCTTTCCATCGTAGAAGTAGCTCTGCCTCAGCATGGGCAGAGAACTGGGAGGAGGGCCTCTTAAAGGCGCATCTTACTGGGGGTCACAGAAGGGCTTGCTGGCCATGAGATCCAGTCTGATAGGGTTCTGTGTGGCCACTCTGTTGAGAGAGCAGCTGAGCAGTCTGGCTGCTCTCTGTCAATGGAGCAGATCAAAAGAGCAACCCACTTGCTGTCCGGATGCCATCTGCTTACAGAAGTTTTGTCAGAAGATGTTTTCTGACAAAAACTTCTGTTGACAGATCACAATAACCTAGACACAGTCTTTGTATATAAATGCTAATAACTGTATACTCCTTTGCTGCATGAATCTTTGTGTACTGTTTGATGATATTCAGAGCTTCACTGCTGACTTTGTCCTTTGCAGCTCAGACAGAAAGGCTAATCAGGTGAGCCTGGGCAATCGAAGAGTCCCAGATTGTGCCAATGGCCTTGCCAAGAGAAATGTTTGCAAACATGGGAGTATTACCGTTCTGTGAGTGGGGCCTATTTTGGCGTGAGTTTGCTTTGGGAGCTTTGCTTGGGATGACTCAAGAACCAAGATACTGTTTGGACTGGAAATCAGAAAGAATATGTGGGGTTTGCAATATACTTTATTTTGAGAGGAGACAATCCAGAGCCTCCAGCTGGAGAGCCTCATCTAATTTGTATACTAGCTTCCCCCGAGACCACAGGCATGCTCCTTAAGTGCCTATGTAACCTTAGCTACGTCTACATGTGTAGGCTACATCGAAATAGCTTATTTCGATGTAGCGAAATCGAAATAAACTATTTCGATGAATAGCGTCTACATGTCCTCCAGGGCTGGTGCCATTGACGTTGGGCAGCACCACATTGAAGTAGGTGCTGCAGGGGAGCGTCTACATGCCAAAGCGGCCCACATCAAAATAAGGGTGCCAGGAACAGCTGCAGACAGGGTCACAGGGCGGACTAGCACTTCCCGCGCAACAGCTAGCCGCTCCCTTAAAAGGGTGTCCCCCAGACACAATTGCACTAAACAGCACAAGATCCACAGAGCCGACAACTGGTTGCAGACCCTGTGCATGCCGCATGGATCCCCAGCTGCAGCAGCAGCAGCCAGAAGCCCTGGGCTAAGGGCTGCTGCACACGGTGACCATAGAGCCCCGCAGGGGCTGGAGAGAGCGTCTCTCAACCCTTCAGCTGATGGCCACCATGGTGGACCCCGCTATTTCGATGTTGCAGGACGCAGATCGTCTACACGTGCCTTACTTCGACATTCAACATTGAAGGAGGGCGCTATTCCCATCTCCTGATGGGGATAGCGACTTCAACGTCTTGCCGCCTTATGTCGATTTCAACTTCGAAATAGCGCTCGCCATGTGTAAATGTGGCAGGCACTATTTTGAAGTTGGTGTGGCTACTTCGAAGTAGCCGGCACGTGTAGACGCGGCTCTTCACACCTATGTGTGGTTTACTGTCCTGTGTAGTGGCACCTAGAGGCAGAATGCCTTTCCTATACAGCCTAAGCTAAGAGCCACCCAGCTTTTAGCTCAAGCTGTAGAGGCACCTGCAATGAGATCCCAGGTTCAAATCCACCTGTGGGCAGTTACACCATGATTTCAGGTAGCACTTGTAGGAACTTACCCCTGCAGACAGGAGCTGCTCCAAAATCTGCCACTTCCTTCTTGTTTCTTATTGATCCATGAGGGAGCAGCAGATGTGTATTCAGAATGTAAATACTATTAATTCTATTCCTGAGATAACTCTGACAGCCAGAGCTGCTTCCATTGTGATACCCAGAAGAATTCAGCCAAGCCCATAGATTGAGTGATGGGCAGTGGGTGCAGTGACTGTCAGGCATTTGGGAAAGGTGAGTGTGTGAAGATGGTTCAGACTCAGCAAATTGTACAGATTTGGTGATCAAAGACAATAATTGAGCCTTAGGTGAACTAAACCCAAGCTCTTGAGATCTCTCTGTTTCTTCTGACTGTGTTTTGTGTGGACTGAACTGTTCATATTTTACTTTAGTTTCCCCTTGTTTATGCTTATTGTAACTGTCAAGACAATATCTGTGGATTTATAAAATAGTTATGTTGTAAAAATGAGATTGTTTCTTCATCATAGACTTTCGTAAGTTTTTTGATTACATTCATTTATTTAGTTTCTTTTAGGACGTGAATGTGCAACCCTTGCTGAAAATTTTAGACTCAGAAAATCCGAGGGCTGGCAGAAACTTCAGGAGGTCATCGAGTCCAGCCTCCTGCCTAAAGTGGGATCAACCCCAACTAAATCATCCCAGTCAGGACTTCATCAAGCTGGGACTCAAAAACCTCTAAGGATGGAGATTCTGCCGCCTCTCTACCTAACTCATTCCAGTGCTTCCCTACCCGCCGGGTGAGATAGTTTTTCCTACGTCCAACCTCCCTCTCCCTCTCCTTAACTTGAGACCATTGCTCCTTGTTCTGCCATCCATCACTGCTGAGAACAGCCTCTCTCCATCCTCTTTAGAGCCCCCTTCAGAAAGTTGAAGGCTGCTTTCAAATTACCTTTCACTCCTCTATGCCATGTCTACACTGCAGGTGTTTTTCAAGATTACTTTTTTGGATGTTATAATGTCTAAATAAGTAATGTTGGAAAATCCTTAGAGACTGAACTCAGGGTCTTCAGTTACATTTCTATGGGAATTGGGTTTTATTTTTTAAGGCAGTGGAGAAGGGCAACGAATTCACCACCTAAGATTACATCTGCACTGGAACAACAATGGAATCATTATTTTTGATGACAACAGCTGCTCTAGGAATTATATTGGGGGAGTTTCATGCTCTGTGTCACACAGAAGGTCAGCCTAAATTGTCACAAAGGTCCCTTCTGGCTTTGGAATCTTTGAACAATTAATATTAATCCTGTAGTCCTATAGAGGTGAAACTCCCACTGAAGTCAGAACACTGGGCCATGTTATTTCCTCCTGTTCTGGCCACTTTGGTAGGCATCTGATCCTGACTGTTCAGATGGGAATTCATTTGTTTCTAGAAGATATCTCAACTTGCATGAGGCTGAAAGAGGAGGTATATCAGGATGAGGTAGAGCCCACCAATACTTCACCAGTTCCCCAACAGAGAGCCAGTGGCAGCTGGTGAAAGTTAGAGCAGCCTCCAGGCTCCACTAACAAGTGCTGGGGCTGAGGCTGTTTGAGAATCAGGGAACTGTCACCTTCTCCCTGCAGGATGTTTTCAACCTTTGCCTAGTTGTTCTTAGCACCAGGGTGAATTGAGGCCCTTGTCATTTTAGTAAGGGCTTGAGATTTTTGTTTCTATGCAGACTGTAAGAATGGTTGCTAAAGCTATATCTACACTGCAAGTTTTTTTCAACATTGTTTTTTTTTTGACATCCTAATATCCAAATAAGTAATGTTGGAAAATTGCATTCGTACAGGCACAGCATTGTGAAATGGAGCGTTCTCTTTTACAGCCACAGTTCACAGCAGTTCACAGTTCATAGCATAGCAGAAGAAGCCTTCACATGCACTGATAATAGCTGTGCTTTGTTCACACACATTCCTTTTCTACCTTGAAAGGGGGTTGGCAAAAGACATTTGCAGAGCTGCAATATTTATTTCAACAGAAAAGCCCTCTTATCTCAAATTGTCCTTCTTGGCTGTGTGAATGCTATGGGGTTTTTATGGGGGGGAGGAAAAGATTTTTACGCAAAAAACCCTACTGTTGAAAAGCCCTAAGAAGATGATTTCAGTGTGACCTAGAGACCTTTGTACATATAGTGGTCATAAATGCAGTATTCTAATTTCATCTCCAAAATATTATGCTGTCAGTGCTGCAGGATGGCTTTTGCTGCTGGGGGGCAGCAGGAATTTATACAGATTTCTAAAGGAATTGATTGTGGCATGGCAACTGCTAGAAAAGCAAAGCCGACATTATACCCTCACCTTTCCTCTGTTGTTATGAGCAAGGTATTTTTCACCAGGTCCACTTAATTTGGAGCAGGAGAGAACTGCTATGGGTCTTTCATTATTCTGTTTGCCTGGAGATCCTGGAAATGAGCAGACAGGTAGGATCTTTTTAATATTTTTTTTTCTCTGTCACTTAGGGATATATAAAGCTAAGTCCCTGTGTAACAAGGTTGGTCAGGGAGTGTGGGTTCTTCAGTTGAAACTTGAAGGTATGATGGCCTTATGTAACAGACAGATTGTTACTTTTGGAGTGTTACTAATGCCACCATCATCCCCTTCTTCTGACAAGCTCAGGAATTAGGCTGCCATTGGAAAAGGCAGAAGTGCTTTATGAAACTAGAAGTGCTGGGAATTAAATCTGAGACTGCTGAGAGATCATCAGCAAATCACCTCTAACCCTTTCTCCCTTTCTGTTAGCGATGATTCCAATCTTTTAGTTTAAAAAAAGCCTTTCTTGTTTACCTTTTGTATTCAATTTGTTATAGTTCTCTGAGATTGTCATCGCTGTCTTGGTTTTGTTGTTGTTTGTCTGTGTTTTTTTTTTTTTTTAATTCCTTAGACTTTCAGGCAGGAGTGTAAATTGGAATAGTAATGCCCAGAACAATGGAAAAGGTGCAACCTGTTCCACAATTGAAAGAAGTAGTGGGCAAGATTCTGAGGTCCGTTTCTAGGGTGTAATTCTGAGGCAAGGCTAGTGAAGTTCATGCATCAAATCTTTAGCTGGGACAAATTAGTATGGGACCATAGTGGGGTTACACCAATTTGCACACATTTAGGAGCTGGTTCAATGGATTCTGGTTTTACATTGATGCAATAGAGATGAAGTTCTATCTCATATTTTCTGATCTGAGAATTTCAGTGTAGGCAGGGTCAGGTCTTCATCTAATGTTAGTTTGCACATGGCTATCCAAATGGATACTAGCTCAGGATCTGTTCCAAAGTATTTATTCTTCACAATGGATAAATAAAATGCATACAAAAAACTTTGGGCCCTTTCTTACATTTAGTGCACACATTGCAGCACAGAATAAATAAACATTTTAGTCTCTAATGTACTACAAAATTGCTTCTTTTTGTGACATTGCAGTATGTGACTTCTTTATACCAATACCATGCAGAGGATTACAATTATATCTGAGGCTGCATTAAGTGTTGAAGTGTAATATTTGTCCATGGAAGACACCAAATTTGAACATGTGATGCTAGTCACTATTTTGCTAAGAAAATCTAGTCAAAAAGATCCTTCTCCAGTTAGCAAACCAGCTACTTCGTGGGAATGAAGGCATGAGAAACCTTAGAGAATGCTTCCAAAACACCCAGTCTGCAAACACACTAAGCCGAACTCTGCTCTCTGTTATATCAGTATACATATGAACAGGCCCTGCTGCAGTCATTACACATCTACAATGCTATAACACAAGGCGCTTAAAATAATATTAAGGCTACTAATAAAAATATCTAAAGTGTCCCATGTATGAAGGTACTACACAGAGAATTAAAAATAAAAACAGCAAAAGAGACATCCACATTCACTAAAACAGCAAATACAACTTGGTGGGTAGATCAAATAACCCCCTTGGAAAAACTGCAAGCCAGGAACTCCAATGCAAAATGCTCATCAGTTAGTTTCTCAAAGAAATCTTTAGACCCCAGCTCTTCTGCAACTGCCGACACTATTCACCCATAGTGAATAGTTTGAGTGACCTGTAACAAGAAAGGAGTGCAGCTCGGTTGAAAACGGGAGTGCACAATCTAAAATACCTCCAAGCCTTGCCTTGCATGACACAGGAGCCAGTAATGATTTGAACATCCTCATCGAGACTGTTAAAAAACAAAAAATAAAGCAAAGTCATTTCTGCCTCGCTTCTTGCTGCTCCAGACAATACCTCTTCCGGGTGCTATTCCCACAATAGCTGCTGTGTGGCATTGCTCTCCTTCAGATGAAGATGTGCAGCTGAGAATGAGAGTGACTCAACAGCTCTCTGCATAGCATTTTCCTTGAAGACAGTTCTTTTCCCCACCCCTGTAACAAACAGTTCTAATTGTTATGGTGACTGTTCTTGTTCAAATTGCAGCACTCTGCTATTTAAGAATTTTGCCTATATTTCTGTAAAGCTACAGGGAGCCCAAAGTGCCCTTGCAAAATTATTATTATTTCAGCAAGAAAAAATAAACGCCTTGGAAAATATAATCTGCTAGCTATGAAATATATTATGAAATATATTTCAATTAAAAGGCTAAATAATTTATGTGTGTAAGCGTTTTGTCTTCCAAGGGTGTGTTTTTTTTTTCTTTTTTGATGTTATCTTAATGCCCTGCAGTAAGTACCTCAGAATTTCAAACTTTAACATTTGTCTTTGCAATCATGCTGTGACGCTGAATATCCTTTGAGGAAGATACACAATTTCCGCATGTATACTTGCAAGTCAGGCTTTGTACAGGTTATTGCAGTACAGGAAAGCATAGGGGTTCGATAAGCACAATTAGCATTTTGAGATGCGTTTTGCATTTTCAGAGCACTGCGCAGGCTGGAAGTAAGGAAAGACTTGTGAATGGCTGCTTTTAGGACCCCTTGGACCACCTGGGGAATATAAAAGGGCCATAATCCTGGCTCAAATTGCCAGAATTCTGTAGCATAGGGGAACATCCTGCTGGCGTTTCTTATTCTACAGTCTCCCAGAGGTAGGGGCATACAGGGGGTGGGGGCTGTAGTTCAACTTTATTAACAGACGATCCATGATGGATTCTACATCAGTAGCGTAGTTTGGAGCTGCCTAGAGGAAGCACTAAGTTCCATCAGGCCCTGATCTAGACCCCATAGCCCTTCATCTTCCCCCACTCCTCTGCCTAGTGTAGCTCTAGCATAGGGAAAAAAAACTGTCCCTCTTTCTGCATGAACTAGCCAGGTATTTTGTTCCTCATTTTACAGATGGGGAAACTGAACTTGAAAGGGGAGACGACTTATTTAACGACAGGCAGGCAAGCAGTATCAGAACCCTAATTAAACTCCCAGATCTCCTGACTTCTGTCTTCTCACACTTGTCTCGTCTTCTTGTTCAAAGAAAGCTCTTATTGTCATTATTCCCAAAGGCCCCAGAACTTGCTCTCAGGCATAGACTCATTGACTTCAGTGTAGGCTATGTACCTTGCTTTCTAACCATGTTCTTTGCTTGGCAGCATGCATCTGACAGCACAATAGAGACCTATATCTTCTCATGGTGTTCTAACCATGCTAGCTATTATTGTCACTAGAACTTGCACTAGCTGAGGATCTGGCCTTAGAATTCCTGGATTTGTCAAGGTCCACTGAGTCTTTTAGGTGTGTCTTCTTTTTCTCTTATTTTTGATGACTGCTGTCCAAACTGTGGTGCTCTTGGTTTTTTTCACCTTTTTCAGGCACCTACTCCAAAGATAGTTTTGCCTTCATTAAAAATGTGTAAGGGCTTTAGGATTGCATTGTAAGGGGATTTTAATGAGAGATGTCCAGCAGCTGCAATACCCATTGACTTTCAGGTTCAGGTCTCCAGTTTAGGAGTTCCGTCCAGATGCTACTGCTGCAGAGATTGCCCTGGTCTCTGAAGAGCTGCTGTGCAGTGGATGCCAGTGTCAGAAGTCAAGACAAACCAAAAAAAAAAATAAATGCAGAGCAATCCTGAACCGTTCATAGAGGAATCCAGTTTGTTACACCACCGCTAAATACCAGGATGTCTTAGATGGCTTAGAACAGCAGCAGAAACACTGTGCAGTTCCATGACGTAGCCTACTCAATAGAAGAGTACCAATTCCTCAGGATTCCTGTAGAGGAGATGACGAAGAGATGGTTTCTAGTGGTGCAGGGCACACTCAGAAAAGGATTGCAGCAAGATACCTGGATCCTGTGGGTTTAGGCTTTGCAGACAGAGGGGCCTGGATGGACTAGTAAGGCAAAGACATTGCAGCAACCTGAGGTACTTGGAGAAAATATTTGTCCCCCCCATGTGATGTCTTCTTTTTCTCTCTCTGCTTCTCTCCAGGAAGATATGAATAACAGAACTGTTATACTGGGTCAGGGTTCTTCAGTCCATCAAATCCAGTTGCTCTGATACTATGGTGATAAATAGCAGTATAATACCCTAAGGTTGTGTCTACACTTGCCCTCAACTTTGAAGGAGGCATGGTAATTAGGGCCATGGGAGATTACTAATGAAGTGCTACTAATTTCCCCCCACGGCAACTTCGAAGCTACACGCATGCCGGTACTTCAAAGTTTGCCACTTTGAAGTTGTGGTGAGGGAAAATTAGCCTAATAAAGTGCTGCTATTCACCACAGCACTTCATTAGTAATCTCCTGTGGCTCTGATTAGCATGCCCCCTTCAAAGCTGGGGGCAAGTGTAGATACAGCCTAAGAAAGTATCTGATCTCTGATGCTGACCAGTTCCAGTTGCTTCAGAGGGGCGTTTATGAAGTCATGTCGTGGACAGATGCAGAATAACCTGCCCATAGCCGCAGACATTTACCCTCACAATCTAGTACTTCAGTTTTTATGTTCTTTCTCATAACCTGACAATATTTTCACTTCTACGTTCCTGGGATGAGATGGATGGGGTGTTCTTAGAGGCAAACAGGACCACGAGAGGAGAGAGAGGGCATGGTGCATTTCTTGGAAGATTTAATTGAACTAAGATTGTTACAGACATCTTGTCTGCTGCAGCCTATTCTCTCAAGCCTATCTCCCAGCCAGAGATGGTTGGCATTAGACATCACAACTCATGACTGTGTGACGATATAACACTGCTGTCAACAATTCCAAGGTTAAATCCCAGTCTGGTGTGGTTCTGTTTGCCATAGTTCTCAGCTACTGAGAAAACCTCTAGACATGAATCACAAAACAAAAACGTAGCACTTAGCTGTGGGATAGTAGTGTATGTGGGGTACTTGCCTCACACTGCTTTGTATCATGCAAAAATCTGCCTTTGGTCCATGAGGATGATGAGAACAGAAGAAGAAAGGGACAGACCCTGATCTGGTGTGCCGTGAAGTAACTCTGTTGAAGCCAGTGCTGCTATGTTCGTATACAGCAGTTGAGGCTCTGGTTTAGAATAGCTAATGCTAGAAACAGGGAGTGCCTGAAGTTTTACCATGTTGTGGCTCTGTGGGTCCCAGAATATTAGGGAGATAAGGGAGGGAATATCTTTTCTGCTGTACCAACTTCTGTTAATGGGAGAGACAGCCTTTTGAGCTATAGAGAGAGCATCTTCAGATCTGCCTGGCTCAAAAGCCTGTCTCACCCACAGAAGGTGGTCCAATAAAAGATGTTACTCACTCAGTTTATCTCTGAATTTCTACATTGCCGTTTCCTGCATCTTCCAAACATGATGTCTGCCACAGAATATGAAAAAAAAAACAAATGCTGCCTAAAGCTTGTTTATAACTGGCTGCTTATTTCAAGCAGCCACAAAGCTGTACAATTGGAAAGCTAATGGGACTGATAACTAGCTGCCTACTATAAAACAGCTGAAAGTAACCCTAAAATACCCACAAACAGGCTCTCGTAGGCACCTGAAATAACAAATAAACTGAAGCATAAGTGGGAACACATTTGTTCTGGTCTGGCTCTGAGCATCCATGCGCTTTGGTCATAGCAGGACAATAAACCTCATTTTGCAAAGAGTGAGGCTGATTTTGTATGGGATGATAATTTGAGGCAAATCTCTTTGGGCTCTAGGATATGTTGTCAGACTGAGATCGTGTTCAAGGAGCAACATGAGACATCGTCAAGTCCCCTGTCCTTGGAAGGGTTAGCCTTTTCCAAGTGGGAAGGATAGGAAAAGCTGCAGCCAGCCTGTATGAAAAGCTGACCTCAGTATGCAGTACAATCTGGCTTTATTTTCCAGTGCACACAGAGTGACGTGAGAATTGCTGTGTGGTTTTTGCCTTTTTGTGCCCCCTTCATCCACCTGTAGAATGGAGATCACAACCCTGTTTCATGTTGTAAAGTGCTTTGAGATTTGTGGAAATTTCCTTGAGTTTCACAGAACGGTACATTATCAAAAGCATGTTTAAACTGCAGCAGATAATTCTAAATGCAGGGATATTATTATCCATTCACAGCAGTAGGATGGTGGGAAAGAATAGCAATCCCTAGTCAATTATATGGAGATTTAAAGTCTTTTCTATAGACTCCAATATAATTTCTATATTGGCTTCAGCCCTATTACATTTTATAGGACTTTTTCAGGAGGGCTTTATTACATGCTTCAGGACATGAGCCCCAGTGAAGTTGTCTGGGGTGGTGAGAAGAGACGGATTTCACAATGGTATTCCTCTGTAGAGCAGCATCTTTCTGTTTTCCTCGCTCTGTTACAACAGCTTACATGGGTGTGACCGCACAGCATTATACCAGGACAAAGCTGCTATAACTGAGTGGGGAGTCAGCCCACTGCACTTATAATGAATGATTTGCAGAGGTGGGGGACAGGAATCTCACAAGGCACCTGGTTATGTCATTTGGTGCAATCTTTTGCCGTCCCAAGACAAAATCACAGCGGATCTGTCTGTCAGCAGGAGTCCGAGAGCCCACGTTGCTATAGCATTTGCATGCCTGCTTCAGATCTGGTTTAATGAGCTAGGGACACTTAGCACTCCTGGTAAATGTGGTTTAGTGGATCTCAAGGAGCAGGAGTAAACTGTGAGCCAACAGGCACAGAGGGCTCTAGGGCAGTGTGGGAAGGGGGCCCAGTGCTGAGCCCTGGAATGTCTGGGATCAAGAGCAGCCAGCCTTTACTGATGCCCAGACTGCGATGTGTCCTCTCCTCCCTACTAGCTGCACAGAGTGGCCCTGCCTCAGCAGTTCAAAGGGCCTGGAGCTCCAGCAGATGCTGCTGCCAAAGTAGCAGTGATACCAGCCAGAGCTCTGGGCCCTTTAGAAACATCAGGGCCCCGCCCAGTGCAATTGTCCTCTTTGCCCTTCCCCATTGGCAGGCCTGGGAGTAACCTAACCAGAAGCAGAGTGACCGTCCATCCTGTTTTTACTGAGACACTCCCTTTCAGAGGCATCCCAGCTTTTTTTAAGAAAATAGGCAAATTATCCTGTACTTTAGGGTGCTCCTGTTCCCCAGCACCTGGTGTCCCAGGGCAGCCACTCTCACTGCCAGGGAGTTTCTCCATGGGGCAGCTGTCCCATTCTCCGGTGCCTCAGGAGGCAGCCCCTACTGCCAGTGAGCCCCGCCCCAGTTCCTCAGCACCCTGAGCCTTGGGTCGGCAGCTCCTGCCGACAAGTGCCTCTGTGGGACAGCTGTCCCATTGCCCAGCATGGCAGCCTCAACGTCCAGAGAAACCTACCACAGGGCTGCAGAGTCCCTATCACCAGTGCCCCCAAACAAAAGTAGGCAGAGCCCCCATCACTGGTGCCCCTCATTGGGAAAATGTGGCGCCCTGTTTCCGTGTGTCTTATTGGGGTAGCAGCCCCCAATGCTGGGGTGCCCTGACATGGGAGAGCAGCCCCCCATCGCTGGAGGCCAGGTGTCCTGCATTTGCCACCAAGCAATGTAGTCACCTAACCAGAAGCATGGGTGACTGTTGCCTGCAGGAGGAGTGGATGCAGGTACAGCCACGCAGACAGGGATGTGGCATGAGGAGCCATCTCTTTTAGCAATTAAAATTTTGGCAGGAGTGCAGGGGGACAGTGGACATCCTAAGAGCGACCAAGAGTCACCTCGGAGCAGAAAAATTCCTGTACTCCCGTATCTGAATGAGGAGCTATCGACACCAATTACATTCTCAACCTGTCTACAATGGTGAGTCACACTAGTCAAACCTTGCAGGCAGCATACTTGGCAACGGCTCATTTCTGGTTGGCTTCCTAGCCCACTGTGGTCCTTTGAATCAATAGTGACTGGCAGCAGCAGAGACAAGGTTTCATTTTGCCAGTAGCATTCGGAGCGTTCAAGTCAGACGCGCACCTTCAGTTTTCACGGTTGCCATGGTGACTGAAGGAAGCCTTACCAAAGGCAAAAGCCGTACAGCACAGCGCCGGGGCTGAGAGGAAGAGCTAAGAATAAACTTTCGGTGACTTTTAAGTCGTGCTTCACTCCAAGCAGCCAATGCAGGGCTTCACCGCCCTGTCAAGCAGCTGAGGAAAATGAGGAACGTTGCTGGGCTGGGGTGTAGCCCCGCTGAGGGCTTGGAGGGCTGGTTACCAAGCAAGCACATCTTGACTGTGTGACTTGCAACTGAATGGCTGCACACGGAGGCTTTTAAGGGGAGAAAGGGAAGGCTTGTAATGGGGGAAGCTGGCAGCCATGGGCAGTGGGCAGCAGCGCGGTTGCCAGCGGAGGTAGATCTCAACTCAAGACTGGGGAGCTCAGCTCCTCACATACGTGCTTCCGGGCCGCGTGAAAGGGAGAGGATCCCCAGCATACATAGGGGCTGTGGTCCTGGAAAGAGTGACAGACACCGAAAAACCTGTCCAGGGTCTTCCTGGTACAGTAGTAGCAGGCAGGAAGGGATGCTTGGGTAGGTAATGAGAGGGGGCAAAGGGGCAGGAGGAATAGATGCTGTAGCCAGGGGCTCCCAGATAAATGGGGGGCACCATAAATGTGAGCACTCTGTTTTCCAGCCCACTCTGCCCTCCTGTCCCATGCTTAGGGCTTGACCCGCTCACCTGTCCAGCAGTCATAGGAGTGGGTACCAGAGGTGGGGGAAGGCAATTCCTTCCCAAACTGCCTGGCTATTCCCCTTCCACCCACCCACATGCTGTCCCCAGGCTCCCCCCAGTCAGCATGGCTCCCCCAGTCTCCTGGGTCTGTCTGGGCTTCAGCCCTGTGCTGCCAGCCCTCCCCAGGCTATGGGGCTGGGGAGCCTGGAGCAGGGGTTCCACCTGTCTGCTTGGACTCCCTGTGCTGGGAGTGGGGGATGCGCCATGTGCTGCCTATGCTCCAAATTGGATAGTGCCTGGGGCATGAGCTGGCACTGCTGAGTGCGAGGTGGGAGCAGGCCATGAGCCACCCACGCTAGCATTCCAGACACGGAGCAGGATTGGGACATGGAGGCTCACCCTGTTGCACCCACTTGGCAATCCTGCTTGGGAGCGGGATCAAGACACAGCAGATTGTCCTGCTCTACCTGCTGCTCCTTTTGGGGAGCAGGGTGAGGCTCGTGTTCCGGCTCTGCTCTGCCTGCCCAGTGCTCTTGCTGGGAACCATTGCAGAGGTGCCGGCTTTGCTCTGCCTGCCCAGGGTCCTGATGGGGAGCATGGCAGAGAAGCTTGCCTTGCTCCCCACAATGCTCCAGCCAGGAAGCAGGGTTGAGATGTGATGGCTTACCCCATTCCAGCCAGGGACTGGAAGTCAGGGGCATGGAAGACTCCATGCCCCTACCGTGCCCCACTTTTGGAGCTACAGGTGAGTGTTTGAGGCAAGAGCTGGGGCAGGATCAGAGCTGGGATTGGGGGGTTGAGCTAGCTTGTTAAATGGATGGGCTGTAGCCTGAGACATATCTGTCATTCATCAAGAGGGGAATGTGTTCAGACTCAAGTGTGTCGTGATCCAGATGTCCTTTACTTGCAGTTGCCAGTACACTACTGCGCATGACAGATATGCCAGTCGGGACTTATGTAAATCAGAATATGTTCCTGATTGATGAGCAACGGATATGTGACAAAACGGAGAAGGACAAGACTTATGCTGGGAACCCTTTAAAGGAGAACCCCAATAGCTGTTCACTCACTCACTCACTCACCTTTAGCGTAAGTGTACACGGTAGCGTAACCTCAGAGTTTGCTGGGCTCAAATTACCAGGGCTTGAGCATTTTCACCGCTTGGGAACCCCAAGCGATTATAGAATCCTAGAGTGGGAAAGGGCCTCATGAGATCATCAAGTCCAGTACCCTGCCTAAAGTAGGATCAACTCTAACGAAATGATCATCTGGCCAACTAAAATCATGCCAGATTACAGATATTGCTGCACGAGAGAGTTCTGGATTAGAGGCGTTCAAAGTGTACTGACTCCATAGATACATAAAACTTCTGGCCAGAAGGCACCATCAGATCAGTCTTCACGGGATGCCTCCTATTTCTTGGTGGTCTCCCATCTGAGGGCTGAACAAGCACATCCCTAGTTAGCATTTAAAAATCTGTAAAGTGGCAGCTGTTACAGTTCAGGACAGATACATGACAGTTTGGCAACTAGTTTTGGTTATTTTTTTCCAGCTATTTAAGAACAGTCGCTTAGGAAGTGCTTGCCTCAAATGGCTGGGGAAATCAGCACTGCCACATACCAGTTAGCCTCACCTATTCCTGGAACAAACATGATTCCAATTAAAAACACGAAAGTCAATTGCTGAAGTTACTCTGGCAGTGAGAGCTCTCCAGCTGCCTCTAGACAACCAAGTAAGTGAAATGTTTGACATGGAAGCATATGTTTTTTGGCTATGTTGTTTAATCCACATTTTAAAGGGAAAATTGAAAGTCTGCAAGGTATGAAAAAGCTCACTGGAACATTTTCTATCTATAGCAACAGAGACCATGTTGTTTTCCCCATCCTGTTATCAGCAGATTTTTAGTTTGGGAATGACTAAAATTGTCTCAGGAAAACAAAAGCAATGCACAAAGCAGGCCATTCTGCAAAAAGTATGGAAAATATCACTGAGAATGTAACACAACTTCATAAATTTGATGCTGAATTAAAAGAGCTGTGGAAGGATTTACCAAGCCAATTTAGCACTTTTGAGAAAGGAGTACCCCGTACTTCATAGTAGAACTGACCACAATGTTAAAAAAAAAATGTAAGTGAGCAATTATGACACATACACATGTTCACTTAGTTTTGTAAGCATGCCCCAGTGGTAGAGCTACATCTTCTGAACTTGTAAGGCAACAGACAATTCAATGATCCATACCACACCTTCGTTGTATAGATATCTCTACAAACCAAAAATATAGGATTCAATTCATTAAACCTTTCATACACTGAGCTCTGTACAGGTTGGACCTCTCTAGTCCACTGCCTTTGGGACCTGACTGGTACTGAACGAGAGAGTTTGCCAGACCAAATGAGGTCAATATTGTCTAGGAACATTACCAACATTTCCACTACTTGCTGGATTCTTAGAAGACATTTAGAGGTAAATTACAGATAAATAACAGCACAGAACACTGAGAGCCAGGACTGGTGGCTGTAAACAAACTTCATGGGACCATGGGAAACTTGGCCACACCCATGATAAGTGGTCACCCAGGTAATTAAAATCATGATTGATTATGGATATTGCTAGACTAGAGAGTGCCAGATTAGAGAGATTTTCAACCTGACTATACCATAAATTTGAGTAGCAACAAGGGATCAATTCATATTATCAAAAAGACATGATCTTGGGAACTTTTTTATCATCCAAAACAACACTTGTAAATAATAGGTAATCAAACAGTGTGTAATTTTTAAGGAGATTAACAGAGGATTTGTCAACTTGTAAATATCCAAGGCTTTGTTAGAAATAAGGGCTGGCCAGGAAAACTTCTATAATTGTTACTATTATGTCTCATAAAAAGTTTCAAAGAAAACAACTTGTTTTCATTTTTGTGTAAATATTGTATGTGTGTGTTTGTATAATTTGTCAAGCATTCCTTGAAAAAAATGCTCGTGTTTCAGTTTTCAGTAACCAAAGCTTGTGGCATTTTAAATTAATTTTCACTTTCCATTTGTCAAAAACTGGAGGAGAGAAGACTCTGGTTTCAAGATTTTTGATGAACCCACTACAAATGTGATAAAAACAGACATTTAAAGAAATATTTCCATTTCACCTGAAAGGCAATGTTCAAAATGGCAGGCCATTTGAACTTTGATATTTTATTCCCATCTTTTCTTGCTCTTTCTTGGGCAATGTCTACTTAAATGCCTCATGTGATAAAATTTCCAAAAAGCTTTTTGAAAGTTCCAGAAGATTATATCAACTAGTACTTCTTTAATCAGTACTATTGAACTTCCACTGTCAAAGAATCCTAGTACAATACATTAAAGAGGCATGATTTTCCTTCACAGAAAAATGATTGGTTTTTCCATAACATTCTGTGATCTACAGGTGGTTTATAATCCTATTTTTAATATTGTGTTCATCCATTTGCTGATATGAAGGTCAGTGCTCTGCATTTCCCTGGATCATCCCTATTTTTAATAGATATAATACTTCTAGTAGTTATTATTAATGGGATATTACAAATTCTTTTAGCAGCTCAATCATTTAATCCTTAAATTTCCACACCACTTGTCCCTGGGGGCTTGTTACCCCCATTAGACATCAACTAGGACAGAGATAATTGCTTGGGATTCTATAATGACCAGAAGTATTGAGAAAATCCGTCTGCATCTGTAGTTCTCCAGAATGTCCAGCAACATGGTGTTCAGGGCTGGGACAATATCATGGCTTCCATCTGTGGACACAAAGGGCAGGCATTGTTTGCAGCTTTATAGCCTGCGAAACTGATAGACCCATTTAAGCTGTTTGTATACAAATATGCAGCAATTAGAGTGAATGAATGAACCTCATTCCATAATTCCACTGAGCACCATAGTATCATGTAATCCGTTTATTCTACCTACAACATAAAATTCTGCTTAGTTACACAAGAGTAAGTTTTATCAATTATTGATTTATGAACAACTAAGGCTTTCTTCAGTCACCATTTATGCTCCTGGTTTTATCATCTCCGCTGTGCTGAGAGTTGTCTCAAATAGGGCATAGTCTATAGTATTTAAAATTCCAAATACTTCAGTAGATTACCCCATTAACCATTATGTTTTCTAGGCTGTATAGATTAAAGTAATTAAACTTGTCCTCCAAGACCTAACTCTCTGATTATGGGATCATTCTACTGCCTGCAGCACATTTGAGATGATTCACAGTAATATTGTCTTTGGGAACTGAGAGACTATATAACAGTGGCAGCAGTGAGAGCTGGTGACCCCTACAAAGTACCTCTTCTATGTGGATTCCAAATAAGTGCGCAGCGGTCATGTTATGGGAAGTTCAATGCTATCAAACGGCAGATTACTTAGGAGGGGTGTGTGTGAGGGAGTTGTTCATAGGCTACCATCTCCGACTGGGTCCTGAATCAATTGATAATCAGCCTGAAACTGCACTCTGGAGATGGTGGGTGTGCACTGGGCTTTGTGAAATGAGTTGTGTAACCTCAGCACAGTTTCTAAGGAGCAAATGTGTTTCATACATGAAGTACCACAGTCAACCCACATGTTGGTATCCCAACATAATGGGCAAGGGATAAAAAGGAAATGGGATCATCTGAACAGCTCTGATGTCCCAAAACTAAGGCACAGCCCCAGATGACTAGAAGGAACCTGCATCTGTTCTGCCTAGACTGCATCTCTTCTATGGATACGACGAAATTTTTCAGGTTGTTAAACCCTCATCTTTTGCTGCCATGCAATTTACTAAAAAAAAAAAAAAATGCTTAAAGGAAGAAAATAAAAATTGAGGCTAGCAGAAAAGTTGCTGAAAAATGTCTGAGAAAATTTCAAAGAGGCCTGAAGGGAAAAAAAAAAAAAGAAAGATTCTTGAAGTTAAGAGTTAATCTGCTTGGCCTGCCTATTCCTCACCAAGAGTCAATGTTCTTTGTTTGGCTATCTTTTCAGAAGAGATTATTTCCCAAGAAAAAAATCAGTGTAGATGGGGGTCTTTCGAAAATAAACCCCAGCTTCGAAAGAGCCCTTCTTTCTATTTTGTTTCAGGAAGGAGGGTTATTTTGAAGATGGGGCTTATTTTCAAAAGAGTCCCATTTAAACTGCTTTTTTTCTTTCAAAAGAATCTCCTCCAAAAAGAGATCATGCAAATGAAATGCAAGATATGTAAATCAGTGCCTCATTTGCATTTTTGACTTCCTTCATTTGCATTTCTCTTTTGAAAGAGGAATGCAAGTGTAGATATAGCCTTTGTGGTGAGAATTGCTCCTCATTTATGTATCATTTCTCTATTGCTACACACCTAGCATGGTTAGAACTTCATCAGATGAGGCACTGCATAAACGTATGGTCAGAGGCAGACCTGTCCTCAAGGACATATTTTCTTAAAGGACAAAGGATAAAAGAAAGAAAGCTAAGTCTAGCCACCACTAAGGAGACAGAGTGCCATACTGACTGGGTATGGCTTATTATTATTATCTCCTATTAAAGATGTAGAAAGGAGGCCCAGTCATTTGCCATCAGACACATAAATATGCTGTGCCAGCGCCAAGAACTGAATGAAGGTTTTCTGTCCCTTAACCACCAGATCATCCTTCATCTTAGGACAAGGGCTAGATTCTGACTGGCCCCTGCAAAGGGGCTGGGGGTGGGACACAGGAAGTGGGATGAAAGGCAATTACTTGTTTCACCTTGCACCTAACAGCACACTGATAGAATTCCACAGCTGAATACTGGCACTGCTCCCTGCTAGTGGACTTTGAGTTTTACCTACCTGAGATGTACCTGGGTGAGGGTATAGCCATAATTCTACCCTCCTGCAATCATAATCACAGCTGGTCAGGTCTGGAGCAAAGAATTGGCTACATCTCCTGGATTCGCGGAGGTGCCATCAACAGGTTCTTCCCAAATGCCCCGGGGGGAAGGGGGAAATTCTAGCTACCTCCACCAGAATTGTTCCTGTGGAGAGAGAGGATCCCATCTAAAAGACAATACTTTCTCCCAGATTTTTTCCCACACACAGGACAAAATATTGCTAAAAATAATTAGTAACATCAGCTGCAAATTTTTTCTTGGGTCCATCATCTCTGATCTGCCTGTCTTGACATGGGTCAGCCATATATGTTTCCTGTGACAATTGCCATTAAGGCAGCAACTGCCAGGAATTGGACAGATGACATCAATGGAAACTATTTGGAAATATTTTCAGATATGTTTTAACTTGTCTTTTTCACTAGTCGTCAGAGACATCCAAACCCTGGCACAGCATCAACATGGACATTAATGCCTATGGTTGCTGATCCAGTGATGGCAGTGGGTCAATCGGCATAGTGAAAGATTACTCCAGTGTGATTTTAAGAAAAAAAATCCCACTTTCTGAGCAGCCCAAGTCTAAATACAGCGTGCCATACTATTAGCTGGTGCAAACAAGCATATTTGCATTGACTTCAATGGGACCGCTCACCTGGTTCAAATTAAGCAGCTGATTATTCATTTTGCTATGTTGAGCCAGAGTTTTCTTCTCACTACCTTTCAAGGGGGAGCTGTACAGTTCTAGCTCTGTGGATTTTACCAAGGGAAAGTTGAAATTGATTGTCTACTGCAGGCTGAGTAATCATATATTATGATTCTGGGTTCATCATTGTAAAATCCATGTTGCATTGACATTTACATTGAAATCTTGTAGAAAGGTACTTATGTAAATACAAGGAGGCTTTTGAATGACAGCTCTGAAGGCCAAAGTGTTTCGTCTGTTGTCAAAGCAGACAGAAAATAAGCAGCAGCAAGGCACGCTTTCTCTGTGTTGCCCCACTGATGATAACAATGATGAGCACTGATATTGGTATTACGGTACCATCTAGGAACCTCTGCTGATAATCAGGGACTGATTTTGTTAGATGCTATAACAAAGAAGACAGTTCGTACCTCAGTGGACTCACTATCCATATCACAGACAGGATACAAGAGATAAATGAAACAGACAAACTGGGTAGGCTGGATTGAAAGAACAAATAGCATCTGGTTCAAAAGTTGAAGTCAACGCTCATTCCTTGCCTAAGCAATAGTTTTGTTGTAACCCACACAGAAACTGTAGAAATAAAGGGGAGAGGTTGGGGTTCTTGCTTTTTTCAGTCCTTGCCCTCTGAGTTGTGATGGCTGAAGTGGTTTCCATGTGTGAAATGGATTTCTGTCCGATGGGAACTGCGTGGAAACTACCTATATGGAGAATCCTAAATATCTCTTGGAAGGATAGGTGCATGTACACTAGGCTCCTGGAAAATTCAAACGTTGCTAGCATTGAAGCCATTTAACATTCACCAACAACTTTATTGGATTGGTCACATGGTTCGAAGTTCTGATCAGCATGTCCCAAAACAGATTCTGTTTGCCAAGTTGAAGGAAGGACAGAGGAGTGTTGGAGGTTAAAGGAAGAGATATAATGACATGATGAAGGCAAACATGAAAAACTGCAGCACCGGTGTTGACATTTCAGAGAACTTTTGCGCAAGACTGTCCCCAGTGGAGAGTGGTAATCCATGAGGGGGTAGGGCCAGTTGAGGTGATCCATACTTTAGAGACTAAAAGTAGACCCTACAGCATGGGTATGGGTGAGTGGCTAAATTCTCTGCTTTACTACAAACCTTGGAAACATCACTTTGTATGTGCCTGAAGTGAGCATATGTAATAATAATGGTAGTCCATCAATCCGATGATGACAAATCTGTGCAGATCATCTGTTATTGGTCTCATGGTGTGCCCTCTGGTGACTGTATAAGCCAATTCTAGAGGTGCACATTTTGCCGCAGATGGTGTATGTGAAGTTCTCAATCAATGGGTTGTGCATTGCTGATGCTCTGTGATGTCGTTCCCATGCCTCTTTTAGACGCCGGCAGCGGTCTTCCTCAAAGGCAATGCAGATATTTCTGACTGTTGCATGCCACTGTGTTCTGCCACTGGCGGAGTCCTCAAGGTCCCTAGGTTTAATACTGCTGTACTGCAGATTGGTTTTGATGGTATCCTTGTAGCGTTTCTGTGGACGACCTATACGCCGGATGCCCTGGTACAGTTCACCATACAGAAGCTGGCGAGGGATTCTGTCGGCATCCATGCGGCTGACATGACCAGTCCAACATAGTTGTGACTTCATAATCATCATTTCGATGCTTGTCATCTGGGCTCTCTCGAGGACCTCAAGATTGGGCACTTTGTCTTGCCAGCGGATCTTCGTGATGTTATGGAGGCAGAGCGTGTGGAATGCTTCGAGCTGCTTGATGTGATGCCTATATAGTGTCCATGTTTCGCACCCGTACAAAAGAGATGAGAGAACAGCAGCTCTGTACACAAGCAGTTTTGTTGACATGTGGATGTTGTGGTGGTTTAGAACTTTGACACGCAGACAGCCAAGTGCCTGGCTTGGTTTGGATATATGCGCGTTGATCTCATGATCCAGTGATCCATCACTGGATATGACACTACCCAGGTATTTAAAGTTCTCCAGTACTTTAAGCTGAGTGTCATCAGTGGAGATACTCGGGACGGGAGCATTTGATCCAGGTGCAGGTTGATGGAGAACTTCTGTCTTTCCGAGGGTGATAGTTAGTCCGAAAACTTGCAATGCCTTTGCAAACTTGTTGACAATGTGCTGAAGATCATTTTCAGTGTCAGCCATAAGGGCACAGTTGTCGGCAAAGAGTGCCTCAGAAAGGAGTTTCTGCACTGTCTTAGTCTTTGCATTCAGGAGATGGAGGTCAAAAAGTGAACCATCATGCCATTATTTCAAGTATATACCTTGGTCCAGATCTTTCATTGCATGGTTAAGGGTGCATGCAAAGAACAGGTTAAATAGGACAGGAGCGAGAACACGTCCTTGTTTCACACTGTTGGTGATGTTGAAGGGGGCTGATGTGGCTCTATCAGACAGTATTTTGCCTGTCATGCCATCATGGAAAAGGCATATAATCTGGACAAATTTTCTTGGGGAGCCAAGTCGTATTAGAATGGTCCAAAGGTCTTCCCTATTGACGGTATCAAATGCCTTTGTCAGATCTATGAACAGCGCATACAGGTGCATGTTCTGTTCAATGCACTTCTCTTGCATTTGTTTGACAGAAAACACCATGTTGACTGTGCTCCAGCCAGGTCAAAAACGACATTGACTTTCAGGTAGATTTGACTCAGAAATACTGGCTGTTAGGCGGTTCAAGATGATGCGGGCAATGATCTTCCCTCCAACAGAGAGGAGGGATATGCCTCTGTAGTTTCCACATCTGCTTTGATGCATTTATTCTTGAAAAGGGAGACAATAATAGCATCACGGAGGTCCTGCGGTATGTTTTCATCCTCCCAGATGCTGATGATCATGCTATGGAATGCTACTAGTGATGCTGGACCTGCCGCTTTATATATCTCTGCTGGTATCCCATCGTTTCCAAAAGTTTTTCCTGAACTCACCTGGCTAACAGATTTCTTAATCTCATCTGTAGTGGGCAGAAAGTCAAGATCTGTCAGGACGGGTTGTTGTGGAATTTCATTGAGGACGTTATTATTCACGGTTGATAGTTTGTTAAGGAGGTTGCTAAAGTGTTCTCGCCATCTTTCGTTGATGCCCTCTTTGTCTTTGATCAGCGTTGTGTTGTCTGATGAGAGTAATGGGGTAGTCCTTGGTTTGGAAGGTCCATAGAGAGTCTTAGTAGCACTAAAGAACATCTTTGAATTGTGGGTCTCAGCATAGTGTTCAATTTCTTTGGCTTTGCTCTCCCACCAGCTGTCTTGTATCTGACAGAGGTCTTTCTGTGTTTTGCTCTGAAGGTGCTTGAAATGGTCCCGTTTGGAGACTGAGGAAGGGTCATTCTGCCATTCAATAAGGGCTATTCTCTTTACTTCCAGTGCTGAACATATTTCTTCTTGGTTCTCTTCGAACCAATCCTGATGTATTTTTTTCTTTGGTAAAAGCGATGTTATTGCTGTGCCAGTCACTATCTGCTTGAACTGATCCCGCTTTCTGGATACAGTACCGATCAGTTGACCAGGGGATGTTAATTTGTCATAGAGACTCTTATGAAAATGGTTGAAACATTGAGCATCCTTCAGTTTGCCTATGTTAAAAGCAGGTCGCACCTGCTTAAGGCATTTGTGCCGAGAGGGAGCAATGTAAAGTTGAAGAGACATCTTGACTAATCTGTGATCTGTCCAGCACTCTGCGCCTCATATTACTCTGGTGATCAGTACATCTCAGATGTCTCACCTTCTGACAATGGCATAATCTATCAGATGCCTCTGTTTAGACCTAGGATGCATCCACATCATTTTGTATTTATCCGCTTTCTGGAACAGTGTTGGTAATAGTCAGGTCATTTTCAGAACAAGGGCTCAAAAGGAGTAGTCCATTGCTGTTCATTTTGCCTACACCATGTGGCCCGGTTATTCCTTTCCGGTTCTCGTTGTCAGCCCCGACTCTGGGATTGAAATCTCCAAGTAGGAGTAGTTTGTCTGTTGCATGCGTGGCCTTGATCAGTCTGTTGAGATCTTCATAGAATTGTGCCTTTGGGTTGTCAGGGCATGATAGAGTGGGTGTATATGCACTGATGATGGTGGCATGACATTTGGCATTTAGTGAGAAGCGTAGTTTCAGCAGTCTTTCATTGATACCCAATGGGAGGTCTGGGAGTTGACGCATCAATGAAGTTTTTATTGCCAGATCGACTCCATGTGTTCTATCCTCTGTCTCAGTCTTGCCTTTCCAAAAGAAGGTATAACCACTTCCTGGTTCACTCAAGAAACCTTCCCCAGCCAATCTTGTTTCACTTAATGCTGCTATATTGATATTATAGCAGGCTAGTTCACAAGCAATGAGAGCTGTCCTTCTCTCAGGTCTTGCAACAGCTTCTCTGTCCATGAGAGTATGAACATTCCATACACCAATGGTAAGTTTTCTCAAATTTTTCTTTCGGTTTTGACTGCAAGTAGGGTTGAACTGCCAGCCGCGGCTTGCTGGACTATTGTTGTTGTCGGGCAGGCAATTTTTAGGCCACCTTTTCTCAGGCCATCTCTTACTAGGGTGAGCAGTGCTGTCCTAAAGAGGACTGCTCAGACACCTGGGATGCTGCCGGGCAAATCTGCTGCCCCAGGTACAGAGCTGGAAGACCACTTGTCCACAGGCTGCCTACGTGCAGGATTGGGACTACGACTCCCAGTGGCAACCTCCACCTGTCACTTCGCCCCTCCCCCATCGCTGCAGAATTTGTGTGATATGACGATATGATGATTTGCACAGGATCTGTGCATGAAAGCTTTTTAAGTGGCGTTGCACAGGAGCAATCCCACTCTCTCGACCTTAGAAGCCAGGCTCCAGTGGTACGTAGAATTGTCACAACTGGTAACTTCTTTGCTTGCAGTGTATGGCCTTGACTTCTTTCATGCCTTGTCAAGCCCTTACTTTCCACAAAGTGTTGCAGAACTGCCTTCTTGGCCTTTGGATCTAAAAGATCTCTTCCGCCCAGTCCACTGGAACTGACTTTGCATGCTGGGGAGGCACATCCCTAAATTCACCGAAAATTCACTGAGGGTTTGAGCCCCATCAGTTACACTCACCTGGTTTGGCTGGCCTGTCGAAGCCGTTGCCTGGGGTGTGGCCACTATGCATGCTGCAGCTACTTGGAGCCACAAGTGAGAACTGAGTGACAGGTGGGGACCAAAGTGGACGGACTATCCCCAAAGGGTACGACAAGTCCCTCCAACAGAGGTACTACCCCTCCCTGTACACCCCATACACCCCAGTGAGCACATGTAAAATGAGGATAATAGCACTTTTCCACCTGTGAAGAATATAAGTACCTGATATACGTTGAGGTGCCCAGATGATGGTAATGGGGGCATGCAAGAACGTGAGTATGTCTGCACTGCAATCTGGAGATATGATCTAATTAGATCAAAGCTATCTCAGGTACGTCCCCTCATGCTACAGCCACACATTCAGCTGCAGTTCAGATGTATGTACAGGCTCTGCTAATGACCTTAAGTCATTCATTACTGAACATGGCCAGAATAAAAAATATGCCACCTGAAAGCACCTCAAAGGATTTCTGCTCCTCCCAGTCTTTTCACCTCTCAGTGGAGATGTTCCATATGTATCTAATCAAGAAGGAGGCCAATTTCACAGTTGGCTCTGATTCTGATGACTTGGCTTTTCTCTTTATGATGGGCCTTAAAATTAGACCTAGAAACTTCTGATCTGGATCTTCATTTTTATCATCTTGAACTGTGGGTGTGAGAAATGATGAAAACTAGAGGGTTGGTTCTGCCTATTCTGAAGCTAAGGGGACTGTTTCAAAATGCAGCTTCAGACCTGTGCTTAGAATAGTGACTCTTGTCTCTTGCTCCTCACTATCAGAAGTTTGGGGGTGTTTAGGTCCAAACTGTCTCTTTAAGCCCTCACAGCCCATATAAAGGCTTGCTATTTCAGAAGCAGAAGTACTCAATTTCTTCAGGTGAATATTCTCCCTGTGCTAATAGAAAACTTTCATGGATTAGTAATACAATAATTTGTACGCCTAACAATGGAATCTTTTCTTCCACTTCAGTCACGTTTTGCCTTTTATGACTAAGCAGCCAAATACTCATCTTTAATGATCCTGGGATTTTTTTTTAAACTCCAAGGCCTGGAATCCATCACTTCATACCATTTCAAGTTGGAAATATTGAAAATTTTATTCTGATCATTAATCAACCCCTCCAGTTTGGCACAATGACACCCTATAATCATGGTTATAATTATTGATTGATAAATTGTTCAACTATTAATTTAAAATATTAAAGTATTTCATATTATTAAAGCTGAAATATGAATATTTAATTCATAATTTACCCAATATACAGAAAACTGTATTTGTTTCCTTGCAATTTCCTCAGCTCTCCATTGATTGCTACAGTTGGGCCATGATTAGCAGCAGTAGGTCACAAGCTGGTGCATCAATCTTTGGGTGACCAATCTGAGATACCTTAAAGGAACCTGATTTTCACAAGACACTGAACATCTGCCCTCTGCAATGATAGCTTTAAGGTAGCTCTACTTGGACATTTAAAAATTGAGGCACTGAAAATTATTAACTACTTCTGACATTTTTGGACTTGGACAATAACTGGTGGCCTTCAATGGAGTGACATTTGACCCACACTTTATCATTGTTCCCATTGGTTGTGACTTGCCATAAAGCATGCCAAACAAGGTTTTCATACCCCAGCACAACAGCAAGTAGAATTAAGTGATGAAAGTAGAGTTGAGCACAAGTACAATCCTCTGCACTCAGGGCTAATAAATCTCAGCCCCTCAGTGTGTCCACTTATCTACTCAAATCTGTGAATTGTGTACGCAGGTGTCTCTGGAGACAAGGGATAACACATGATCTCCAGCATGCTAATGAGGCAATTAGATTTGCATTTGGACCTAACTTCTGCAACTAGCAAATAGTGACATCAGTCACATGGTGGAGTTAGAGTACAGGATCAGTTTCTCCTGTGCTGCGTATCACTTTCTACATGCATATGAATCATGCAGTACTAGTCCCTTCCATATAGGATCACACTCTTCATCACAGTGGAACCTTAGTGTTCTCAGGCCATCTCTGACAGTGTTTTAAGTTATTTGGGGGCTGAAGGCAGTTTCTCATTTCTATTACATATGCAGCCAGGCTTCACAAAGTTGCCTTTGAGATTTGGATGCTTCATTACCATTAAAATTAATGGGCACCTATTTTGCAAATCACATATATGTCTTTGAAAATCATAGACTCTCTCAGAGCAAATATTTTCTATGAAGGAATGTTTGTTCATGGTGTCCAACTCTGCCGCTTTTACACTGAGCAGCGTCTTTCCCCCCTCAAGGAAAAATATTAGTTTCTCTGGAAATGTTTACGGGTGTAGATAGCAGTGAGCATGAGGTAGGCTGGCAGAGTCAAGCCCTCACTGTTGAGTCCAATAAGGAAGTCAGACTCTAAATGGAACAGGGCCTAAAGGCATATTCATTTTTCATCATGAAATTAATCAACAGGGCATATTGATTTACAAACTCATGGATTGTGTTATAGTAAATTCCCCCGACTACAAAATTTTCAGCCTGGAAGATGTTCCCTATTTCCTTTAAAAAGAATGAAAATAAACATAACTCAAAATTATATTTCACAAGCTCTTGCAGTATGGACTAGAGGAAGGTTATGTAATTTCAAGATAAGTTTTGGGTATTTAACAAAGTGGAAAAAAGCTCAACAATCAATTACCTTTATGGATGCTGCATTGGATGAATCTCAATCTATGAGTCATGGGCTTTGTTGACAGTCTGTATGAATGAGTGGGGACATTTGTACATCTCATGACATATTTTGAACAATATTTGAACTTAACTACCAGTCAGGTGCAAAAAAAATGAAATGGTCTGTTTCATAAATTCACTTGCATCAAACATAAGAACATAAGAACATAAGAATGGCCATACTGGGTCAGACCAAAGGTCCATCCAGCCCAGTATCCCGTCTGCTGACAGTGGCCAATGCCGGGTGCCCCAGAGAAGCAGAACAGAAGACAATGATCAAGTGATTTATCTCCTGCCATCCATCCCCTGCCCTTGTACTGAAGGCTAGGGTACCATACTTTACCCCTGGCTAATAGCCATTTATGGACCTAACCTGCAAAAATTTATGGAGCTCTTTTTTAAACCCTAATAGAGTCCTGGCCTTCACAGCCTCCTCCGGCAAGGAGTTCCACAGGTTGACTGTGCGCTGTGTGAAGAAAAATTTCCTTTTATTAGTTTTGAACCTACCACCCATCAATTTCATTTGGTGTCCCCTAGTTCTTGTATTATGGGAAAAGGTAAATAATTTTTCTATATTCACTTTCTCCACACCATTCATGATTTTATATACCTCTATCATATCGCCCCTCAATCGCCTCTTTTCCAGACTGAAAAGTCCCAGTCTCTCTAGCCTCTCCCCATATGGGACCCATTCCAAACCCCTAATCATCTTGGTCGCCCTTTTCTGAACCTTTTCTAATGCCAATATATCTTTTTTGAGGTGAGGAGACCACATCTGCACACAGTACTCAAGATGTGGGCGTACCATAGTTTTATATAGGGGAAGTATGATATCTTTTGTCTTATTATCTATCCCTTTTTTAATAATTTCTAACATCCTATTTGCTTTACTAACTGCCACTGCACACTGCGTGGATGTCTTCAGAGAACTATCTACTATAACTCCAAGATCCCTTTCCTGATCTGTCATAGCTAAATTTTACCCCCATCATGTAGTACGTGTAATTTGGGTTATTTTTTCCAATGTGCATTACCTTACACCTACCCACATTAAATTTCATTTGCCATTTTACTGCCCAATCACTCAGTTTGCTGAGATCTTTTTGTAGCTCTTCACAATCCCTTTTGGTTTTGACTGTCCTGAACAACTTGGTGTCATCTGCAAACTTTGCCACCTCACTGCTTACCTCATTTTCTAGATCATTGATGAACAAGTTGAACAGGATCGGTTCTAGGACTGACCCCTGGGGAACACCACTAGTTACCCCCCTCCATTGTGAAAATTTACTATTTATTCCAACCCTTTGTTTTCTGTCTTTTAACCAATTCCCGATCCATGAAAGGATCTTTCCTCCTATCCCATGACCGCCTAATTTACATAAAAGCCTTTGGTGTGGGACCGTGTCAAAGGCTTTCTGGAAATCTAGGTATATTATGTCCACTGGGTGCCCCTTGTCCGCATGTTTATTAACCCCTTCAAAGAATTCTAATAGATTAGTTAGACACGACTTCCCTCTGCAGAAACCATGCTGACTTTTGCCCAACAATTCGTGCTCTTCTACGTGCCTTGCAATTTTATTCTTTACTATTGTTTCTACTAATTTGCCTGGTACTGATGTTAGCCTTATCGGTCTATAATTGCCATGGTCTCCTCTGGAGCCTTTTTTAAATATTGGCGTTATATTGGCCATCTTCCAGTCATTGGGTACCGAAGCGGATTTAAAGGATAGGTTACAAACCACTGTTAATAACTCCGCAATTTCACATTTGAGTTCTTTCAGAACCCTTGGGTGAATACCGTCTGGTCCTGGAGACTTGTTACTATTCAGCTTATCAATCAACTCCAAAACCTCCTCTAATGTCACTTCCATCTGAGAGAGTTCCTGAGATTTGTCACCTAAAACGGCTGGCTCAGATTTAGGAACCTCTGTAACATCCTCAGCCATGAAGACTGAACCAAAGAAATCATTTAATTGCTCCGCAATGGTGCTGTCTTCCTTGATCGCTCCTTTTATATCTTTATCGTCCAAAGGCCTCACTGCTTTTTTAGCGGGCTTCCTGCTTCTAATGTATTTAAAAAACATTTTACTATCATTTTTTTAATTTTTGGCTAGCTGTTCCTCAAAATCTTTTTTGGCTTTTCTTACTACATTATGACACTTAATTTGGGAGTGTTTATGTTCCTTTCTATTTTCCTCACTAGGATTTGACTTCCACTTTTTAAAAGCTGCCCTTTTCTCTCTCACTGCCTTTAATACTTTAAAACTTTAATACTCCAAAGAATAGCAGGAATCAATACAGGGCAAAACATTCATAATCAAACAAACAGATATAAATGTTGCCAGGTATCACACTGAGTTTGTGTCTACCAACATTCCTATCTGTGAATTTTCCTGGTTTATAGATTTTTGATGCTGTGATTTGTATGAAGGTTATCAGCTTGGTTATGAAGTTAGATTTTCCAATAATTTCCAGTCCTAAGGAGTCTCCAGGATTTTTTTTTTAATTTTCCCAAAAGGACAATATTTTAGTTCAATAAGGTATTAATTTTGAAAGTCCTGTGATCTGTGTTATGAAGTAAGTCATAGTACATGACAATAATAGTCCCTTCTAGGCTTATGACCTATAAATCTATGATTCATATGATACTGTAATGTTATCTTTTGTTCAGACTAATAAAGCTGATATGTTGCTGCAACTTCTAATGAACTAACATCAGTGAAAGACTCCTTTCATGAAAATGGTGGGTCTTGCTAATATATAACATGGCACCTAAAATTGCAGTAACATATTGGCACTGTGGTGTATGGTTTCATTGCCCATCTAGTTGGAGACCATAAGAATTTGAAGGAGATCTGTGTTTCACAGAACCAGGCCATAAGTGCACTCTCCCATAGGCTATTGACTAATAATAATACACAAACTCATCCAAAGTCTTCCTTAAATGTAAGAGAACGTGGCAAAGGCTGAATGAGATTGACTTGGGCCTGAAGGCCTTTTATTTCAGGTCAAGTAGTAGGATCTCCTGCTTAGGGATCCTGCAGTCCTCAGTTCAATTAATGCAGGTTCCTGGGAGAATTACTCCAAGATGTGGTCTCCCTATGCTCTCCTGCTGCAGTGAGGTTGGGTCCTTATTGGGAGAACTCTGTAAGTGACTGAATCCCAGCACCTAAATTGTCCCTCACTTAATCACCGGTCACTCAACTGTGGCCCACGTAAATAGAAAACTGGGGGGAGGGTGGTGAACCTTACTGCACTGGTACCTAAAATTGTCTGAGAATGATGCTCAAAAACCATAGCTAATTAAATTAATCTGAAAGCTGAAATTGTGCTAAAATATTTTCTTTTTTATACGTGCAAACTTCCTTTTACTTTCATGAGATTTGACAGAGACAAAAATGGGAATAATATCTCAGTCCTTGAGTTTCATTTTGCAACTACCAGTGGCTCCTTGGGATTGATTACAATATGGCCAGTGGTACATGCCACCAGGAGGCCCCTGGTGGAGTGCAAATGCAGATAGGTCAGCATAAATCCATTTAACAAGGACTAATGGGATAAAATCAAAAAGATGCAGAGTGGTCTCAGCATCTGGTCTTTTCCCTCTTTAATTCTTCTGATTCTCAGAATATGCCAACCGTGTCCAAACTATCAACTGATTAATATTAATATAGAGCCTTAAACACTCCATGAATACATAACTAAGAAGGGCTCTATTTTAAAATAATTATTGGCTCACCTATAGCCTCATTAGTCCAACCTCTGATTTATTTCTTCATTTCATATAATTGAGAATGATAAACACTGGCAAGCCTCTGTTTGGGCTCCTTTTCCATCTCATTTGAATTGTGGCACAAGGTGAGTTCTCAGAAATGAGCTGTATTTCCCTGAAGTTCACAGAGCTTTCGTTATCAGCATCTCTCCCTTCACACACAGGGCCTTGTGTTGCTCACACAGACAGCACCAAAATGCACTGCCGAGCTTTTAATGCATTCTGAATAGCTCTTGTCATTCAGGAGCCTTCATTTCGTGTTTCAGATTTTCCCAGGGGACTTTGATGTTAATCCATTTCACACTTCTAACACATCTGTTCTTCTTCTGGTTTTCTTATCTCTACTGAGCATTCAAATAATAATAATAATAAAAGTTTTAGCTGTCATTGTGCAGTTTCTGAAGCAAGACTTTAATGATGAAGTATATTCTAGCTAACGTCATTGATACTCAGTTTAGCCACACAAGGAGTTATGTATGTACAATATTTCCAGGGCTAACTCATCCACCATTAGGATAAGCCTGTTCTTATTCAAAATGTAGTTTATTTTTTTGAAAATGCTTTCTGTCCAAGTTACAGGAATCAGTCAGTATAGGCTGTAGATTATTATTTATTCAGCACAACCATGATAATTTTGAATGAAGATGTGATCCTTGTCCAAAAACATGAGTTACTAAGCAACGACTAACATGTTGGCTATGTCTACACTAGCCAAAAACTTTGAAATGGCCATGGAAATGTCCATTTCAAAGTTTACTAATGAAGCGCTGAAATACATATTCAGCGCCTCATTAGAATGCAGCTCGCCACCATGCGGCTCGACCAGATGGGGCTCCTTTTCGAAAGGACCCTGGCTACTTCGAAGTCCCCTTATTTCTATCTGCTCATAGGAGTAAGGGGATTTCGAAGTTGCTGGGGTCCTTTTGAAAATGAGCCCCGTCTGGACGAGCCATGCAGCGGTGAGCCGCGTCAATTTCGAAGTGCCGCAGCCACCCTCATTCTAGTGAGCCACTGAATATGTATTTCAGCGCTTCATTAGTAAACTTTGAAATGGCCATGCAAATGGCCATTTCGAAGTTTTGGGCTAGTGTAGACACGGCCGTTGAGATGCATATCATCTGAAGAAGTGGGTCTTACCCATGAACCTCATGACCGAGTAAATTATTCAGGCATAAGGGGCTGTCAACAGAGGGGGGTTTTGCAGCAAAGGCACATCCACATGGCCTGTTTACTGCCAGCAGCCCCCTCAGCTGATAGTGATATCTCGTGCCACTCTCTTTCCCCTGGGAATGTCCAGACCAGCTTTCTGTCAACAGATCTCTGTTGACAGAGGCATTATTCCTTGTGGGGAGAGGGATAAGGCTATTGACTAAAGTGCTGCATTCTGTCACTTTAATGTTGACACAATGCCTTGACAATCTCGATGCTCCCCAGGTTTTGTCAACAAAATGTCAGTTTGTCAACAAAACCCTTGAGTGTAGACATAGCCTAAGATGCTACATGACTGCTTGTTATATATAATGGACTGTGTGTCACTGAGGGCTTGTCTACACTCAGGCAGGCTGTGCCTACACTAGAGAGTTTTGTTGACAGAAGGGGCCTTCTGTCGGCATAACTCTGGGAGCGTCTACACATACTTATAAAACTAATGTGATTTATAAGATCCAATGCTCAAATTGTTCCAAAGATTATGTTGGACAAACTGGAAGAAAGTTAAGTACACGTATATATGAACATCAAATGGCTGTAAAATGGCACGACCCCTTATCATTGATTTCATTGCACGAAGATAACACCGGCCATAAATTTGACTTTAATCAAGTGAAGGTGTTAGGACAAGTTGGATCTAGGCAGGGAAAAGAATTTTTGGAAGCGTGGTTTTCTGGAAATGATGCAATTAACCGGCATATTGACTTGAACCCAGTGTTTGAACCTCTGAGATTGAGAGATAACAGAAGAACAACTTATGAGAATGTGATCATTGGCAATCAGTTCAAATTGGAAGGCAAGAGTAACCAATTAAGAACTAATAATTGATTAGGACTATGTGAAAGGACTATATAAATACCGGCTTTGGAGTATCTCTCACTAGGCATTAATGATGTTACTTTGTTTGGTAACAAAACGTTTGAAATTAAAAATTGTTAATCTCAGCAAACATTTTGAATATTAAAAAGTGTCTACACACTTAGAGCATTCTGTCGATACTGTCTTGACAAAACTCTGTGTTTGTCTCAACAGCATTATCCCTCCAAAATCTGAGGCATAACAATCTGTCAACAGAGCAACCAAATTACCATGCACCTGAGTTATCACATCAGTTCAGTTGGACATGGTTTAATGTCTGATTGACCCAAACTTTGTTGATGAAGATGATGAGGGTTGTTATATACATAGTATGTGTGTGTGAGTGTGTGTGTGTATTCCAAGACTATGTGAAGGTTTAAGCTCTGTTTATGGGTTGATTGTTTTGGTTCAGGGAAACTATGGGCAATCTGGTAAAAGGTTCTGCATTTTAGCATGAGCTGAAAACATCATAAAGGCCAAGAGCGATTTTAGGGAGTTGGTTTGTTTGTTTCACCTTATCATTTATTTCACCTAATTTTGCTTTTGGCATAATTACCAAGTTTGAAAATTCACTGGTGTTGCCTTAGATGGTGTTGCTGGTGATCCATGATGCAGGGGTTGAACTAGGGTGGGTGGGTTACGGTGACATCCAATAGTCTGAAAAATTTGGTGTAGTGGAAATGAAGTCAGAGGGCCATATTTACATTATGGACTGCTATTGAATAGACAAAAACAAGGGACAGTACCAATCTCAGTTCATGCTACAAAGGTGATGGAGGAAAAAAAAAGTGATTTCAGAGGCATAGCAGGGACTTCTGCAATGTGATTCCTACGGTGGAAATGAAGTTGACATATCCATTATAAAGATTAGACACAATATAGTGATTGACAATCACAATCCTTGGGAAAATATGGCATTATAGTAATGAATCTGAAAGTAATGGACAAAACCAACTGAATTTTGTGATTATGGATGGTAAGCAACACACGCCCCTGTATCAGAATTTAACTATACAACCTATGGATCTGCTCAGGGAGTAATATCAGTTTCTTATAGTTGCAGTCCAAGAATTAAAATAAAGAGTCCCATGGGCAATGGAGAGGATTTTACAAGCACATGGGGATGCTTTCAAAAGTAATTATTGCCTCATAGGAAAGGTGCAAATGGAAGTAGAACCTAGAGTGGAACCAATGTGCATAGCATGAAGAACAATTACCGTGGTATTACATAATCCAGTTCAAAAAAGCTCAAAAGTCTTTTGACCAGGGGTTTTGTTGCACCTGCAGAAGCCAGTACAGTAAAATTCCTTTAATCCAGCCTCTGATGGTCTGGAAATCCTGATGGTCTGGCTTCTTGCAAAAATAGTATGATTTATGGAGATAATCTGGCATAATTTGATGATCCGCCATACAGAAGTCCCCCAAGATATGGATTCCTCGAGATTTGCGTAAATTGGGGAGCTTGGGTGGTGGGTTGGGGCCATGGGAAGGGTCCATGGAAGTTAAGATTGGGGTGTTTTAGGCCTGCAGAGGGCCAGGGGGGTGGAATTGAGCCAGGGTGAGTGAAGGTTGGAGCTGGGGCATGCGGGGGCAGTAAACCTGGAGATGCACAGGGGTGAAGAAGCCACAGGAGCACAGGGGTGACGAAGCTGAGAAGTGTGGGCATGGTGAAGAAGCTAAGAAGAACAGGCATGGTGAAGAAAATGCAGGAGCATGAGTAGAGTAGAAGCTGGGGATGAGCAAGAGTGGTGAGCCCCAGATGGACATGGGGCTTGTGAGCCATGGCAGGGAGGTTTGAACTAGGGCGTGGGGGTTAAGGTGACATCTAATAGTCTGTAAAATTTGGTAATCCAGCACCTGCTTGGTCCCGGATGTGCTGGATTAATCATTTATTGTAGTATGATAGTAAAGAAGCCATCAGGAACTTATGCATCTGCATAGATCCAAAACCACCGAATGCCTCAATGAAAATCATCTTGCTCAAACTCTCCAAAGCTAAAAACTTTAAGATGCATTTTGTGAGGAAAGCTTTTTGGCACATAAGCCTGGATAAAGTCTCCAGAATTCTGACAAACTTTGACAGAGCAGTTTCTCCGGTCTTGATGTTCACACCTCCACATTAGCATCTGACAATGGTCCACTTCCCCCCAATGAAACTGACTTGTTTTCTCCTCCACTGATGTTCACAACTAAACTTCAACAGACAGTAAAGGGCCATATCCACCCTGACTGAACAGACCTTGCAAGCTCTGGTCCTCCCCTTAACTGAGACCCCCCTCTTTAAATCCTCCTCTGAACCCCGCCCCCCAATCATGCATCTGACGAAGTGGATCTTTGCCTACAAAAACATATGCTCCAAAATATCTGTTAGTCTATAAGGTGCCACAGGACTTCTTGTTGTTTTTAAAGATACAGACTAACTCAGCTACCTCTCTGACACTGCAAGAGCAGTTGGTCTCAAGAGATGTGCAGGCATTCCATTGAGCATAAGCCCATTACCAGTGGTGTTCTACAAAAGACATACAGGCTATGTCTACACTAGCCCCTTCCTTTTGGAAGGGACATGGTAATGAGTGAGTTGGGAAGATGCTAATGAGGTGCTGCCATGAATATGCAGTGCCTCAATAGCATAATTGCATGCTGCCTAGGTAGACCGGGGCCTTTCGAAAGGATCCTCCAGACTTTGAAAGCCCATTTTTCCTAAAACCAAATAGAAAGAAGGGGCTTTCAAAGTCAATGGGGTCCTTTCGAAAGGCCCCCATCTACTTGAGCAGCGCATGATTTGAAAGCATCATTTTTGAATTGCGTGTGGTTACCATTATGCTAATGAGGCACTGCATATTCATGGAAGCACCTCATTAAAATCTTCCCAACTCACTCATTGCCATGCTCCTTCCGAAAGGAAGGGGCTAGTGTAAAAATAGCCTGAATGGATGGCCTGGGGTGAAAATAATGGAAGATGATGTCTTCATTTTAGATTAAGGAGATCATGATGCAGAAGGGACTGTGGCAGAAAACAAGAATTCCTACAGCACTGCAGGGACAAAACATAAAATTTAATAAAAAATTGCTACTCTAACAGCATGGGGTGACATCACCTTGGACATCTGGTAAGACCAGAGGAATCGAAAGCATATCCCAACAAAATCAAAGCAGTCAGAGACAAGCCATCTCTTGTGGATGTGAAAGTACAATGCTTCATAGGAATGATAATATTTCTGTCCAAGTTTTTTCCCACACAGCTGCAGAGATTATATCATCTCACAAGGCAAGATGTTGAGTGGAACTGGCCAGGTTCCCAACAGCAAGCATTTGGCATACTGAAATAAATAATTATGGATCCCCCTATCTAGAATACACTCGCTTTGTGTATTCAATCCTGAGAGATGGGAGGAAAGAAAGAACAATTGTACTAGGGACCTGAGCTCAAAATAGTCCACAGAACTTTGGTAATTTCAGTGTCCATAAAATGGACACAAATGGGAGGGAGTGGGACTCCATCAAAACATTCACAGGACCATACATTACTGTTGATGGCCCTGATTGTCATACAATATTGGGTGCAGCTCCTTAGCAGGAGTATCTGTCACTTATTCCTGCAGAGTATTGTTAGACAGTCAACAAGAGTGTGCCTAAAGAGAAAATGTGCTTCTGATTTGATATTTTGAATACAGCATTCCACCTGTACAGCATGGTCATCCAGTAATACTAGTCAACCAGACCACAGACCTTTAGGGATAACAATGGTGAAGTCTGTTCTTAGTTCTCCAAAAAGCTTGTATCAGTTGTTGATGCTTCTCCTGCACTATCAGGGAGAGCTCAGATAGTGCGCAGGATAACTGCTGCTGTTATTTGACAGTTTTTAGAAACCCAGCATCAGCTAGTTGAGGGAAGATGATCAGGACTCTGAATCTATTAACATGCTGCACTCTCCCTGACTTTCAAAAGTGCAGCTAATGGAAATAAAAATGTATGGAAAGGGGCATCCAACCACAGGCAGTCAACAGTGCAAGCCTAGAAGGGTGGTCAGAAAACTGAAGTGAAGTGGTGGGAGCAGAACCATATTTTCAAATTGACAATTAGCTGAGTGTGTAGGGTGGAATTATATTTTGAGGAGAGAGAACCATTTTCCACAGTTCATTCTGTAAGGATGCCATGGCGAAAAAAAAGTATGTTATAGATGGGCTTGAGAAATTACAGTCGAGGAGTGAATCTCCTTGGTAAACCCTCCAACCATATCCTAAATCTAGAAGAAATGAGTAGTCATTTTTACCTTCACTGCCATCTCCTATCTGGTCTATGTTTGGATTTGGGAATCTGTCTTAAATCAAGACTTGAGAGTGAGCTTCCAATTCTTGTTATAACCAAGTGAATCACATTAAATAAATTTGAAAAAATACCTGTTCTTTGACTTGCAGTTCCCCCAGCATGACCAAGGCAAACAGGACAGACTGTCTGGAACCTTGTGTGTTATTATTAAAGAATTAAACCTGAATTTTCATTTGGGGCCTACTTAGCACTAGCCACGGCAAGTTTTGAAGAACACCATTGCTTAATAAACTACATCTGTGTCCTCAATTTCCACTGACTCATCTGGAAGCTAAAGGAATTCAGGAGACATTCAGAAATCTTTCTCTTCAGAGTCCAAAATTATTTGCCCGCTGGATTTCAGCCCATGGTAGAGTATGGCACACACAGTGGTGGCATAAATTTTCAGGGATGTTTCGTGACTTCATAGCATTATTTGTGATTGAATATGATAAATGGAGTTATACATTGTCCATCAGCTTATTTTTGGGGTGAGCACTTTGG
Organism: Carettochelys insculpta; assembly: GCF_033958435.1. NCBI lineage: Eukaryota > Metazoa > Chordata > Testudines > Carettochelyidae > Carettochelys > Carettochelys insculpta. The sequence goes on from NC_134141.1 coordinate 121,411,907, forward strand.
AACAAGAGGTGCTATATATCCAAGATTGGTGTTAGGCGTCCCTTGCTGACTGCAGGTAACTTCCTGCTCTCAGATACAGTACTACACAATCAGTGTTGCCTCTGTGTGCTGGAGATTTCCAGCTGGGAACAAAAACTTTTTTTAAAGTCCAGTTCTTCCAGATAAGGGGGCTGCTCTTTATAAAGATCAGTGACCCTGCAGCTAGAAGAAGAATGCAGCTGAACTGATTTCTGAGGAAAACCCACTTTGGAGTTTAAGAGAGCTGTTGGTACTGAAAAGCTGAAACAGCAGGGACACCTGTCACTGGATGCCAAGAACAGAGAAGCCTTTAGAGAAAGTGTATAGAGAAAGGTTGAAGGAGGGAGGTGGAAATAGGAGGAAAAAAAAAAACTACTTTAATCCTTGAAACACTGGTTTGAGCTGATTCAAAAATTAGGACAAGGATTATTGTCCTATTTATTATACATTGTTTCATGAAACACAGTTCTATAAAAATAAGTTACTGTTATTATCATGATAAATAAAGGACAGATCTGAATGGTGCTATAAATTTCAGTAGTTTTAGAACTCTTGAATGAATTTAAATGGCTGTTTTGGTCACTGATATCTGTTCCCTCTACCACTCTAGTCAAAGAATTAAGGGTGCAGAATTTTAATCTGCAAATAAAGTGTATTTTGTGGCATCATTTTTTTCAGGGCACAGAAATGCAACAGTGCTAATAATAATGAATAAAACCAAAACATTAATGTTAACTATAAATAGTTGTTACTACACAGGAGCAAAGCTTAGAACTTTGATATTTTCTTAATCAAACAATATTATCTGTGTTCAACAGGCTGTTGTAGTGAGACGGAGACCTTGAGAAGCTTCACTTAGATGGTACTAAACTGGGGGAAAAAAGTGCAAAAAAAAGTGAAACTGGAGAAATAATGCAGAGATAAAATACCTACAAAATTTCCAAATGTGACCTGAAAATAATAGCATATAATGTGAGTTGAAAATTGCAACTATCAGCACAAAAAGGAAAATAATACTAAATACATGGTATGACAAGATAAGAAGCAATGAGAGTAAACTACAGCAAGGGAGGCTTAGGCTGGACATTAGGAAAGGCTTCCTAAATGTCAGCAAGGATAAACGTTGGAATAAATTGTGTAGGGAGGTCGTAGAATCTCCACCACTGGAAATATTTAAGATCTGGTTATGTAGACCTCTACCAGAGATGGTCCAGATGGTGCTTGGGGCTGCTGTAAGGGCAGAGGACTGGACTTTATGACCTCTTGAGGTCCCTTCCAGTTCTAGTGTTCCATATATTCAGTGGGAGGGAGCATCTGAGATGTCACTAACACTGAAGGGGGATCATAGCATGATAGCAGTTAGTAAACGGGACATGACCTTTCAATGTGATATGGAGGTAAAGAAAGAAAATAGTTGAACAGCACATACAGAAGCATCTTGTGTACTGTCACACATTCTGGCAGCAAAGACTTTCATTATAAAGGGCATCTGGGCTGTGATGGTATATGTTGAACACTGTCATGGTAGGAAAAGCATAATGGACTAAATTTAACAAAGACATCAGTTCCTATTTTGATAAATGGAGGGTTAGGGGTGATATTGTAAATAATTTCTAATACTCATTCTGGATCTGTCACTAGGATGGAGTTTCTGTATGACATATATAGGGACATAGAAGGGTTTGTCTGGGTATCAGATCCCAGGGCAAGTAGGAGAAGAACCTTCCTAATAGCCATCTAATGGCTTCCACTTAAAGGTCCTTAAGATACAACGCAGGAGTAGCAGCCTTAATTTATACAGACTGTAGGGTGGTATGAGGGACTACCTGTATTTGGGAAGGAACTCTGGAGGGCATAGGGAGAGGGATAGTTGGTGAAAAGATGAAGAGTATCTCAAGGGGTACTAAGGGAAAAGGAGACTAAGAGAAACACTTGCATACAGGAGTCCATGGAGGCAACAGAAGAAGCCAAGACTTTCCAGGACCCAGTTACAGAATGTTGAGTTATAGTTACAGATTCCGAGGGGGAAGAAACACTGTTGTGCAGATGGTGATGGGTCTGCCCCATGATGAGCAGTTGATGAGCTCAGTGCAGTGCCCTGGGGTCTGAGGCCAAGTTAGGTTCATAGCAGACATTTTTACCACTATAGCAATGTGAGTGAGGAATGCATTTTTTTTAAATACCATTTCCATAGTGGCAAAAAGCCTCATTTGGACAGTTATACCCATCAAAAAGAGTTCATCAGTTTAGTTAACTTCTTTCAGGCAAAAGGCTGGAATAAGCTGTGTCTTGACAGGGTGGGTTTGCTGGTACAGCTTTGTTGACAAAGATTTCTAGTCCACAGGAATGAGAGGTGTGATACCTCTGAGAGAAGAACTCAGAAACACCCAACAGGGCAGAGAGCTCCAAATATGGCCATAGGTGTCACAGTGGGCACTACTGCAGGCTGAGCCCTTCTCAATGAACATTTGTTCCAGCAGACTGTTCCTGGTCCACCCAGAGCATAGTCTGTTCTGTAATGTAGTGCCCCTCAATCAATCATTTTGCAGATACAGTTTAAACATCTCTCATCCGTCACCCTCAGGACCTGACTGGTACTGAATGAGAGAATTTGCCAGACCACAGGAGGTCAAGATTATCTAGCAGCTTTGCCAACATTCCCACTGCTTACTGGGATCTTAAAAAGACAATTAGGAGTAAATTACAGCTAAATAACAGCACAGAACGCTGAGGGCTTATCTATACTTGCCCCAAACTTCGAAGGGGACATGTTAATCAGAGTGAAGGGACATTACTAATGAAGTGCTGCGAAGAACACGCAGCACTTCATAAGGCTAATTCTCCCCTGGCAACTTCAAAGTGTCAAACGTCAAAGTGCTGGCATGCAGGTGGCCGCAGGCATGTTGAAATATTTTTTTTATTTATTTATTTCAAAAATTTTATTGTATTTTATTAAGACACCACAGCATGAAATTTTGGGAAGAAAAGGCACTTCAAGTGCCCATGTTACACACATGCTGGTACTTCAAAGTTAGATGCTTCGAAGTTGCCATGGGGGAGAATTTGCCTAATGAAGTTCTGTGTATTCACCACAGCACTTCATTAGTAATCTCCCTTCACCCCAATTAACATGCTCCATTCAAAGCTGGGGGCCAGTTCTACCCAGCCTGCCAGACTGATGGCTGTAAACAAAACTTATGAGGCCGCAGAAAACTTGGTCACATGCATGATAAGCGCTTATCCAGAGAACTAAAATCAGGTCAGATTACAGATGTTGCCAGATGAGAGAGTTCTGGATTAGAGAGGTTCAACCTGTAATTAGAATAAAAGCAAAAATTCTGCCAATTAGAACGAGCCACTGGGACATGCCAGGTACCATGAAAGAAGTTCTCAAGACAGCAGAACATTGCAGGTGAAAACTCAGGCTGTCCTGGTAAAAGCAGAACATGTGGAGCTTGATCCTACCAAGTGCTGAGCAATCTTGCCCCCATCCATCAAAGTGCTGAAACCTGGGTTTACCTTTAAGTATAAGGCCCTCGATTTCAGTGGGAAGACTGGTGCTTATAATTAGGAATGTTCTGACAGGTTTGTCTGTATGGAGCTGGAGGCGACACCGCTCAGTGGTAATGTAGGGAGCAGGTCTGTGGGCTCTGCTCCTTTCCCTACCAGGAGAGGCAACAGCACATGCAGAAAGGAGCAGGATGCTGGCAACTCATCTGGCCCCCAGTTCCCCTTCTTTCCACATAACATGGGAACCCTGGGCCAGCAGGGCTACGTCTACACGTGCAGCCAACATCGAAATAGTCTATTTCGATGAATAATGTCTACACGTCCTCCAGGGCCGGCAACGTCGATGTTCAACTTCGACGTTGCTCGGCCCAACATCGAAATAGGCGCAGCGAGGGAACGTCTACACGTCAAAGTAGCACACATCGAAATAGGGATGCCAGGCACAGCTGCAGACAGGGTCACAGGGCGGACTCAACAGCAAGCCGCTCCCTTAAAGGGCCCCTCCCAGACACAGTTGCACTAAACAACACAAGATCCACAGAGCTGAAAACTGGTTGCAGACCCTGTGCCTGCAGCATAGATCCCCAGCTGCCGCAGAAGCAGCCAGAAGCCCTGGGCTAAGGGCTGCTGCCCACGGTGACCATAGAGCGCCGCAGGGGCTGGAGAGAGAGCATCTCTCAACCCCCCAGCTGATGGCCGCCATGGAGGACCCAGCAATTTCGACGTTGCGGGACGCGGATCGTCTACACGGTCCCTACTTCGACGTTGAACGTCGAAGTAGGGCGCTATTCCTATCTCCTCATGAGGTTAGCGACTTCGACGTCTCGCCGCCTAACATCAAAGTTAACTTCGAAATAGCGCCCGACGCGTGTAGCCGCGACGGGCGCTATTTCGAAGTTGGTGCCGCTACTTCGAAGTAGCGTGCACGTGTAGACGCAGCTCAGGAGGGTAGAATCCTGTGGAGAGTCATGTGTCCCCACCCAACTGGTGTGTTACTTCTTGTACCAGGAGGAAATTAATATTACTTTCACTCATTGTTTTTTATTAAGTTTTTAATATATAATATCTATATCTATATCTCTACATTTCATTTAAAAAGCAGGTTTTAAGTGTTTGCATTTTTACAAGACCCCTGAAACTCATTTGTTCATATAATATAATGAATCGCACGTGCTGAGCATTGTACAAATAAGTCTGTAATTATGCTGTGGGGTCTTGATAAAATATTCACCATCACCCTTTCCTAGAATTAGCTTAATTATGTACATTGTTGCGTATTCATTAATCCTATTATTATTTTTAACAGTATTATTCATAATTTAAGTTTTCCTTCCTTTAATTTCAGCCCTGTAATCAATGAGAATGTTCCACGCTTAATTAACATCCAAAAGCTTCAAAGTACATTATAATGGGACATTATGGGGGTTCTATAGTGTGCTAATGACATAGGGACCAGCTAATGAGAGTGAAGAATTTCAGCAGTGGCATTCTAAAATGAAAGGAATGAAAGCCCAAGGTGTGCCAAGCAGCTTTATTGCAATATCCCCATTTAATCTTTAGAAGTAATATGGATTTGGAATTAATTGCAGGTCTAAGCCTACACTCCTTCTTCAGGCACAATTCCCATTGATTTTAGCAGGTTTGCAGTGGCTCCCATCCATGCCCTTTTCATTAGGCTTATTACAGTAACCCCCAAATTCTAGACACTGCACTTTCTATGGTATGGAGCAGAGACTTGGAGAACAAAGTAGATGACTGTGAAAAGAATCTAGACTTTTATGAATAACTGCCTCTGTAAAATCCTCCAGAGCCACCATCAACATACACCATCAAGAACCTAGACCTGTGGCAACTGACTCACCATTTTCCTGCCAAAGAAAAAAATCAGGAAGAGAAGATGGTCATGGCCTAGACATACTCTCAGAAAACCCACTACCAACATCACAATGCAAGCCTTAAATGGGAACCCACAAGGAAAAAGAAAAAGACTGTGCCCAAGAAATATCTGGTGCAGAGATCTGGAGGCAGATACTAAAAAGATGGGATACACCTGGTCAGAACTGGAAAAAGTCACAGGTCAGTGAGTGCTCAGGAATGGTCATCAGTGGCCTATGCTCCAAGATGTAGGAGTTGGGCAGGCTTGTCTTGCCTTGCCTTGGCACTCTTAATCTACTCCTACATTTACCCAGAAGGTCGATAACTGCTACCTAGTTTTTGGTACACCAATTGTGTACCAAAAATCAACTTTGCAATTGTTGACTTCTGTGAGTATCTTCATGGCAGAAGGTCAATCCGAGTGCTCCTCTTGTCGACCTTCCTTAATCCTCACAGCTTGCAGGGACTTCTGGTATCAATGTTGACCCTGTAACATGCCGTTTTGTGCATGTGTGAAATGGCATGCCAGAAGATTGAACCTATGCAGTCAAGCTTGCATAGTCAGCCTTAGTATAAAGACATCACTTGCCCCAATGAGGGTACAGTCTAGGGTGGGTATAGATGATCAAAAGTGAGAATGATGGTGGGGAAAAAGTGAAAGCTGAGGCAGCAGAGAAACAGCAACATCTTATCAAGACAAGCTTTGGTCCCAGTTTACTCTGGTTCTGCCTTTCTCAGATGGTGGTAGTATGGAGATTACATGGCAGAGGTGAGTTTTAGGGGTGGCAGGAGGAATTGTTTAGTGAGGAGAGCATGGACTGGGATTAATTTCCACATTGAGTACAGGCCCTCAACTGTGAATTTGGCAAATCATTCAATCTACCCTGAGCTGCAAGTCCTCAGGTACAAAATAATGATTGTGATGGGTTTTTTCCCTATCCACCAAGACAGTTGTGAGGGCAAAAATCCATGACTGATTGCGATGTGTTCAGTCAGTATTGCTATGGCAATAGAAGAGGCGACTATAAAATGCGACATACATTGACCAAGCAATAACTAAGGCTAAGCATCTGACAGAAGTTTTGTCAGACCAAAGGCTGCAGTATTTGTACTACTATATAAAAGTTAACTGAAATGTATTTCATGGAATGTGATTTTTGGCCTTGGAAGGTATTAAAATAAGTAGCGCACATGCTATCTCCTTTCCAAATCTGATACCACTTGTCACAAATAGTTTCACGTTTCTTTTGGACGAGAATAAAAACATTTTTCCATGTTCTTGAATAACACAAATAGTCAGGGTTATAACAATGAAAACAAAGAGTCTTGGAAGGACTTTTTTTTTTATCATTCTTCAGGTCTTCAGCTACTTGAGGTTCAGATGAGACATTCATATGGATTGTTTATTGCACATCTACCTAATACAGAAACTTGAGCCTTCCTCTGAGCATCTGATGCAGGCACTTCTGCAAGCTGGACTGGAAGGACCAGGTGTTTGATTCTGTGTGGTAATTCCTTTTTGTGTGGTTGTCTTAGTGAAGTGTCTTGGAAAGGCTCCTGCAGCTATCTCAGCTCAGATGCTAGCATTGTTCTCTGGCAATTACCAAATCCAGCCAAATCCAAAACCATGGGATTTAAGAAAAAAAAAATGCATTTGAGTGCATTTATATTTGCCTTCTGGATTTCTAGCCTTGAAGGTTTGTAACCCACATACCTAATGGGTTTGGTTCACTAGCCCATGTAGTGGCTCTTAGACCACATACAAAAAGACAGAATGAGTTTCCCTGACAGACTTAGCGAAGGCTATGTCTAGACTGCAGGCTTTTATCAACAAGACTTCTGTTGAGCTAAGTTTTGTTGACAGAGTACACTTCCAGAGTGCAGATCTCTCAGAACAGCTCTGCCAGTCGGGAATGTTCTATCGACTTCCCAGTGCACCCTGTTCCACAAGGGAGAAGAGTTGTCTCAACAGACTGGACAGGCAACCTCTACACAGCCTAATAGCTGGCTTTTAGCTCATGTGGTACAGGCTCACGGACTAAGCTTCAGAGGTCCCAAGTTTAGTTCTTCCAGTTGGCATTACTAGTTCACATTTACAAACATTTTCTAGGCAACCATCAGGACTAGAAACGTACCTTTAAAAAGAGGAGATCCTCGTGCACTTGGATGATACTGTACATAGCTATGGATGAATTTGGAAAGCAGCCTATAGTTTTTTTCCTGCACGTGAATACTACAGCATACTATTGCTATGAGCGTTAAAATACAGGGTGCATACATTACATCTCTAAGTGCAGTTTCCTGCAATGACAAACTGTTTAGAAGTATGGAGGGATCCTTAAGCTGACACCCACTGCTCTGTGGCTCTTGTAATCAGCTTTTGAATCCTTATCTTGTTTAAAGACATGCAGAAATGGGCTTCTGTTCTGTGAAATACATCCACTTAGTCAACTCTGGGGGGAAAAATAACTGGGTCTCTGTGGGTGGGGAGAGAATGAATATGTAATTGTATAATTAGCAAAACAATGTTAACTTTCCTGCTGAAATATTGTCCAGCTATCCTGCAGTCCAAGGTCAGTGAGAGATACGGGTTTAAAATGGAACTAGGACTGGATTGCCTCAGCCAATGGGAGCACCATGCAACACACTGCTCTGTCTGTGCACAGAAGCACATGTTCTTTCTCCGCAGCTAGGAACAAGATCCCACAGCAGAAGAAATGCTGGATCATTTCCTGTTGTCATTTTTTTCATTCTCTTCCCAACATTTGTTCCAACAATTGTATTTTCTCTTTAAAATTTCTATGCCATTATTTTCCTCCGAGCTGAGTGCAAGAGATTGATTCTGCTTTGCTATAAACGCCTGACCGAACCTATAATTATTTGCATGTGAGAAGAATTCAGCCTTAAATGGCCAAAAAAAATGTTTCTTATCTAGCTATTACCAGCCTGGATATATAACTGAATATGAGAGCGAGATCAAGTGGTGTATTCTCTTCCCCAGCCTAAATCATAAATGAAAACTAAACAATGGTGTCAACATGCCAAACACTTATCAATCAAATCTTCTCCTAAATAAGTGGCATTTAAAATAAAAACATGCAAATGGCATTGTCAGAAGCCATGCAAATCATTGCACAAGCAAATCAGGGTAAGTGGGCAGTAGTACATTCCAGTTTGACTGAAATAGCACATTTCAGAGGAATGAGTTGGAATATTAAGAAAGCAGATGGAATGGCATTAATCATTTGATCAAGTGTAACTGGACACTAAATTATTCCAGCTCTTACTTCAAGATTTAGGGAGGCATTAAATAATATCTTTTTTTTTTCAGATTTGTTCTTTAGGTTTTTTGGGGTGGGGAGATGAAATATCAAAACAACCAGACTGGATCTAAACTAACAAGTTCTTTTGAAAGATTTTCCAAAGAAGGGGGCTCTTTTGAAAGACCCAGTGAAATGTCTACATACAATAAATGTTCTTTCTAAAGTAAATCAAAAGAATGAGGCACTACTTTCAAAATCACTCTTCCTTTTTCATTTCAGGAAGAGCACCCCCTTTTGAAAGTTTCTTTCAAAAGTAAACATGTAGGTGATTCACAGGCCCTTTTTTTTGAAAGAGCAGTCCTCATGGGGCCTGATTTTTTGATCTCTGATCCATTATTTTGAAAGAATGGGGGCTGTGTGGATGCTCTCTTTCGTAAGAGCAGATCACTGTTTTCATTCACTTTTTAGAGTGTGGATGCACTCTTCTGAAAGAAGTTCTCTCAGAAAAGATCTTCCAGAAGAGCTGCTTTTTAAAGATCTCTGTAGTGCAGACATAGCCCCAGGGTAGGTCTAGACAGCGTAGTTACTTCAAAATAACTACCCTTGTGTCTACATGATGCAACCGCTATTTCAGAATAATTTCAACATATCGGCTGAGTTACTTCAGTATTGGTAACCCTCAGTCCATGAGGCATAGTGCCTATTTCAAAGTGCTATTTCGAAATGCAGCCTGGTCTAGGGATGACGAGGAAGTGGCATCAGGAGGAGAGTTTTAAGATGTGACTGTCCCTTTAAAATTCCTGCAGGAGAATCTCTGCCCTGATGTGGAAATCACATTGAATCGCATGGGTTTCCTGCAAAAAGGACCTTGCTTTCCTACAGCAGAGATGAGATTTTAGAGCTGTAGGTCTCTGTCAGAGCTTCCTTCTTGTATCTCATCTCCTATGTTCCAACACTGGAAGCATAAATTTTCACTGGCTCTTTTTTGTCTTTCTTTTTTCCAAGCACAAGCTTTAGTCTAATTTCTTAGGTGACTGAGATGCTAATCAAGCAACTCAAGACAGAGAGGCTAGTGAAAATAATCAAATGTGAAATTGTCCAGGGGAAATGCTCCACTTTAAAATAGAAGGGAGGAAATTGTCATTTTGAAGCCCCCAGAGACAGCCTTCCTGTTACGAAGAAGTCCCTGGGGAGACACTACCTGATTTGCTCTTAGTCAGCCTGGCATCTCAGTGACAGGGCAATTGTAATTAGAATGAATAAAATAAGAGATGTGCCAGCTCCCCAAGCTTGTAATTCAGAGAATGACATTAAAGACACATTGTGTTTTATTTAATATTTGGAAGATTCAAGTAGTGTGCTAACACATGGCAGTTCTTACTTTATGAGGATGGCTTCCATAAAACTTAAATCTGTCCCCATGCAGAGAGAAAATATTATGCAGTGAGCCAGCTTCACGTGGTTATGTTCTGCCAGTTGGAATTTTAGGTCACCTTTGGAGAAAGAATATGTTGGTTCTTATTCTGCTTTGGTATAAATCCATTGCTGTATCTAAGATCAGAATCAGTCCACCACTTTTTATATATTATATTATTATATTAATATATATGATATTATTATTACATACTTCATATGAGCAAGAAATAAATATTCGAGGTTTCTGCTATGGACTTCAGTGAAGGTCCTGTCCCTAGTGCCATTTTCTGATGGTACCAAAAATTTCTTTGCCTGGTAAAAGTGAAATCACAGTTTTGGAAAACGTGCAAGTCCATTTGCATAAAAGCTTTGTATTTTAAACTGAACTTCAGTCAAGACTTCAATGAAGAGGCATGATGGTTCCAAAACAAAACTCTAGATCAGGGGTCAGCAACATCCAGCCTGGGTGCCAAGAGTGGCACAAGAACTGATTTCCATCGACATGCAAGACAGGAGCTCAGCCACACCCCAGTTCCCCCCATGCAGCCGGGAGCTTGTTCAAAGACATGCGCTCTGTGGATTAACCAAAGACCAGCTAATGCTACCAACCACGACCTAAATGGTAAAGTTCTGCATCTTAATTTATTTATTAATGAAGCTGTTGTAAGTAGGACTATTAGCGACTTTAAAAAATATCACCAGCACTCAGACTGTACATAGTGGTCAAAAGGTCAAATTTCTGTACTTCGCCTTGGAAAGGTTGCTGACCTCTGATCTAAAGAGTGCAAATGTTTGACCTGAGCATTGTGGTTTTCACTTATCTCTAATCAGATAAGCAAAGAAGTTTCTAGATCCAAGAATTGATTGATTTAGCAGGAGATCTCTTCCTGAGCTACACTTTTCAGCTAGTGTCTGACATGTTATATGGGATAACAGACATTAAACAGCAGCATATAGTAGAGAAGCTCTTTGTAACTTCAGAATCAAAGAAACATGCTTTCCCACAGATTGAATTCCAGCCTTGCTTTTTGTTTATCATGAATCTTCCTATCTCTGATACTCTGTGGCACACACAGAAACATCCAGTGGCTGAATAATTCATTACAATAAAACATATTATTATTGCTGCAATCTTGTACAGGCTGAACCAAAACCCCAGAACTTAACACACCCAGTTTTGGGCAACTTAGTATTTGGAACTGCATTTTAACATTTCAGCTGAGACCCTTTCCAGATTGATTATGTTTTGTTTCCCATTCTTAACTGTGAGCAGTAACAGAGAGAAAGCCATGCTATTTACTATCAAAACAAAAAAGTCCAGTAGCACTTTAAAGACTAACAAAATACTTTATTAGGTGGTGAACTTTCGCGGGACAGACCCACTTCTTCAGACCATAGCCATACCAGAACAGACTCAATATTTAAGGCACAGAGAACCAAAAATAGTAATCAAGGCTGACAAATCAAAAATTTTTTTATCAAGGTAAACAAATTAGAGAGCAGAGGAGCAGAAGGGGTCGGGGGGAGTCAAGAATGAGATAAAGCAAAGTATGTAAAAGAGTCCTTGTAATGAGCTAGAGAATTGCCATCCCAGTTCAACCCACGTGTTAATGTATTGAAGTTGAATATAAATGAGAGTTCAACAAAATTTGACACATTAGCTGTGTCTACACGTGCACGCTACTTCGAAGTAGCGGCACTAACTTCGAAATAGCGCCCGTCGTGGCTACACGCGTTGGGCGCTATTTCGAAGTTAACTTCGACGTTAGGCGGCGAGACGTCAAAGTCGCTAACCTCATGAGGGGATCGGAATAGCGCCCTACTTCGACGTTCAACGTCGAAGTAGGGACCGTGTAGACGATCCGCGTCCCGCAACGTCGAAATTGCTGGGTCCTCCATGGCGGCCATCAGCTGGGGGATTGAGAGATGCTCTCTCTCCAGCCCCTGCGGCGCTCTATGGTCACCGTGGGCAGCAGCCCTTAGCCCAGGGCTTCTGGCTGCTGCTGCGGCAGCTGGGGATCCATGCTGCAGGCACAGGGTCTGCAACCAGTTGTCGGTTCTGTGGATCTTGTGTTGTTTAGTGCAACTGTGTCTGGGAGGGGCCCTTTAAGGGAGCGGCTTGCTGTTGAGTCCGCCCTGTGACCCTGTCTGCAGCTGTGCCTGGCACCCTTATTTCGATGTGTGCTACTTTGGCGTGTAGACGTACCCTCGCAGCGCCTATTTCGATGTGGTGCCGCGCAACGTCGAAGTTGAACATCGACGTTGCCGGCCCTGGAGGACGTGTAGACGTTATTCATCGAAATAGCCTATTTCGATGTTGCTACATCAAAATAAGCTATTTCGATGTTGGCTTCACGTGTAGACGTAGCCATTAACACGTGGTTTGAACCAGGATGGCAATTTTCCAGCTCATTATAAAGACTCTTTTACATACTTTGCTTTATCTCTGTCACAAACTTTAAATTCAGTCGATAATATCATTTTTCAAAGAGAAATAACCTTCTGTTTAGACTTGCTCCAGCTGCCTCCATCACCTTGTTTTGTAATGAAAGTCATCTACAGCAGAAGCCAAATGCTATGCACTTCTACAGACCCTAGTTCTTTTTAGTAAATTAAATGCACTGCACTTGAGGTCTGTGGGCAGATTTGATTTTATTTGGGGCACCTAGAGTCAGCAATTCAAAACTTTCTGACGTTAACTCTAGGAAATTTCTCTGTCACCAGAACTCGGTCTCCTTGTCATGGCCCAGCAGGGGAAAAAATGTCCACAGAAAATAAAGGGGATTCCATCTGAGAAAGGATCCATGTTAAGGAAAGCTATGACTGCAGCTGTTTCTGCCCAATGAGAGAGTTAATGGAAATGGAGAGTGAGGAATGGAAATTTACACTAGCCACAGCTGGAGAACTGACTCTGTTCTTGATTCAGGGCTCTTGCACTTTGCCTATGTACAAGGAAGGACAGAGCATTTTGTTCTCTGAAGTCAGCCCTAAATGAGTCATTCTGTTCATCTTATAAACCTTTGTTTTGGACGTTTATTTTTTTAAAAAAATATGGGATTTGAAATACTGGGATTAGAAATACTGGACCAGACCACTCAGACCCTCATTCCGGTGTTTAGTTCTTCAGACATCAAAGCGGAGCATTCCCATCTAGCATTTGTCTAGTTTCCCTGAGTTGTTGAAATCAGATCCCTACTCTCATTTCAGCCATCTTCCACCTCATTCAGCAGAGTTGTGCCAATCTCGTTAATAACTTGTTCACCAGCAAGAGAACTCACCCTCCTCCTCTGATAACCCAGCAATCCACTGCAGAAATATAAAATCAGTTAGGGCTTACAGAGAAATTATAAGGGAAACAAAAAACTCAGAATGAATTACTCTTCTTAACATATGCACAACAGCTGGCACGTAACCAGGCTTCATCACTGAAGTTGGTCCTCTGGTTAGATTATTAGCTTCCTTGGTCCAGTTTGGGTACTTCCAGGGAGTGCAACATAAACAACCATCCATATTACACACACCCTTCCCCAAGATACTGCTAGCCAAATAGTAAGAACAAATATAACTGCATAAAGTGCTAACACAATTATATGCCTCAGACACAGACATCTTTCTTTTGAGATCCACCTTCAACAAGACAAACACAGAACTGCAAAGAACGGGTTTCTCATGAAAATGACATTAGACACCCACAACGTCTGGAAAAATATCAGTATAAAAATCAGGTGGTTCGTATTTGCTGACTCTGAGGCATTAAGAGAATTACCTAGATGGACGGGATGGGAGAAGCTTTTTGAAAATAATTAGGCAGCCACATGCGCTCAGAAAGTCAATGACAGTCAGAATTCGATGCAGGCTTTGCTCATAGCTGGTGTCTGGTCCTGCTCTGAGGCACTGGACTCAATGACATCTCCAGGTCCCTTCCAATTCTAGTGTTCTATGATTCCTTATGGAGGTGTGCAGTAGAATGGGGAATGACCAAAGACATGGTCTCCAAGGTTTTTCCAGGCTTGCAGGATGCAAAGATCTGGCAGAATATAAGGGGGTTATGCAGTTCTGTCTCCTCCACCTGGCGGATTTAGCCAGCTGTGAGAGAGAAGTATGCGATAGCCAATAACACTATGGAGCTGTATGCCCATTCTCTCACCTGCCAGGGAGATAGTGAATGTCAGCACAGGAGTCCCAGATCTGACCCTTACTCACAGGCTGTGACTTTAAAATAAGTATCCTATTTTATACATAATTGTGTGTGTAAACAAACTAATTAGCTGTGCACATAAAAGATGAAGACTAGCCATTTTCACAAGGCACTGCTAGTCATTGTGGATATAAATTAGAAGTGTGGTTGACAGTAGTAGATTGGTGTTAGTAGATTGGTGCGGAGTTAGTCTACAGAAATTAAGCCACTTTGCACTGGATAGGGAAAGATGGAAGGAAATAGCGAGAAAGGCATCAGACACCAACAGGCACTGAGCCCACGGTTATTGATGATGATGATGATGATGATGATGATTATGATGATGAGGTTGACAGTCTTGCTGGGCCCCTTGGCAAGGCTGAAGATGGGAGGCCCTGCTCTGTGCCCCTGAAAGGGGAAGGGATTCAAGCAGAAGGTGTTGGGCTTGGGAAGCCAGCCCTTTGTGCTGCTCAGACCTTGGCACACAACCACCAATGCTTAATGCTCCCCACAGTGCACTGTGAGGTGGTCCAGCAATGATTTAAAGGGCCTGGGGCTTCATGCCCTTTTGTAGTGCCGGCTCCTGGGGCAATTATCCCCTTTTCCCTCCCCTGTTGATGGCCTGCACACTAGGCACACAACTGTACACCTAACTGCCTTAAAAAATTCTGTTCATGGATGAGGGTGAGCTACATCAGTTGTTTCATTTTTGAAATGAAAGAAATTATAGGGACGTAAGACTAAATTCACCACCAGCAGCTCTGTTGGCTCTGTCTTTATCATCCTGATTCCCCCAGAAGTGGATCTGGCACATGCTAGGGCTGGGCAAACACTACCAAAACCCTGACAAATATTTATTCAAAAGTTTTAAGTCCTAATCCAGCAAAGCCGTTGAGCAGATCATTAAGTATGTGAGTCTTCCAATGACATGAAAGTGAAGTCAATGGGATTATTCATGAATTTGAAGTTCAGTTTATGCTGAAAGGTTTTTGATGGATGTGCGCTTTGTCTATGCCAATTTTTGTACCTGTATAAATAGTTAACTTGCGGTGGAGGTGATTATGAATATGATTATCATTCTTACTTACCTGGTTATGCTGATACAACTCATGATGCAGAGTCATATATAGAGCATATTGCTTCTTCCATCTACTCCAAAGCACCTTTACACCACTGTAATGGCAGCCCACTGAGGGCAAGTTGATACTGACATGAAGATTGGTGCTACAAAGTTTGATCTTCTGGGTTTGATGTAGTGCATCTAGTAGGGATGTTCTCAATTGAATGCTGAGGCTGCTCCTGTTGACTTTGGTAGTCCTAGCAGCCATGAGGAGTAAGGGAATTCACGGTAAAATTTTTTACTGTCAACTTCCTGCAGTGAGGCCACACCAGAAATTCAACCTAAGGTATGTTGGTTGACTCCAGCTATGCAGTTTGCATAGCTGAACTCAAAAATGGCCATGCAGGGTCAGAGCAAATGTCCAATGACCCAGTATCCTGTATTCCAACAGTGACCAAGTGTCTCAAAAAGCAGGGTCAGAGCTTGCCCAGGATTTGGTCCTGGGATCACTGATACCCAAAGTAAGACTCATGCCCCTTCACCAACAAGCCATACTCACGGGCTCACCCCTTAAATCCATAGGACAGCAGCTTGGTGATAAGGGGCAGGGTTTGTTCATAATTTGAACTTGAAAGTTCTCACATTCTAAGCAAGGCTCAGGCCTCTAATAAATAACTACACACCTTTATCTTTGCTACTTCTACACAGCCCCTCAAACGTTTCAGGAATAAGGGGGCTTTCAGAAGTGGGGTTCCTTCCGGAAAGGCCCCATCTACAAGGCTTTATAAAGTCTGGAAGGGGCTCTTCCAGAAGCAAAATCTTGTGGGACTATGCAAATGAGTCATGAGATATTTAAATCCCTGCCTCATTTGAATATTCTCCTTTGCTCATTACCATATCCCTTCCAGAAGGGAGGGGGCTGTGTAGACCACAGGCCTTTGAGTTTAATGGGACAACTCAAATATAAACTCATTCCAGTGCATTGATATTTACAAGATCAAGGTCTTATTGTTAAACAGGTGAAGCAAATAAGCAAAACAATCAATGCAATACCAGGTCTATGTTTTGCTAGTTCCAATTTTTAAAAGTGGGGAAACAAACACTAAGAATTCCAGTTTGCTGATTCTTGGCAAATTCTTAGTATTAAATTTGTTCTAAATAGCTAGAGTAAAGGGAAACATCAAAAAAGATTGTATAGTTCAAAGGAGAGCAACCAAAATAGTAGAAGTTTAGAAAACTGGACATGCCAATCTATATTCAGAATGTCAGAACTAGTTTCTCAGTGGGTATAAATAGTCATAGTTCCGCTAAAGCTAATTTACAGAAGCTGCAGCTCAGACCTATAATTTCAATGGAGTTATGCCTCTTTTCACTCTGCTTGAATCTGCTTTGAGAGAAAAAAAAGACAAATGACCCAGCTGGTTTGCCAAGCTAGTGCAGTTAAATTAGTCACCAAAGTCCTTTATCTGAGCTCTGTAGGGTTGATTTCTTACCAAGCTGAGGTTAGGAGAAACTTGCTATGTGGGCATGTGGAGATAATACAACCACTGCTTGCTCTGAAGCAGGTGCTAATAGTCACACCTCAGAGACGGTAGGGTAGACCAGACTACCACTGAGCTGATTTCACATTTAAAAAAAAAAACCCTTAGTGTTAATCTGAGTCCTCATATGCGTGATTTAGGTGCCATACTTGATGAAATGCCATGGCCTGTGTTATGCAGGAAATCAGACTACTAAATGATCATAATTGTCCCTTTTGACCCCGATGCGGTTTGTTCCCTACATATGCCTTGCAGGGGTTAATTTAGGCAAGAGGGGCCAATAATCTTAGTAGACTGAAAACTAGGGTATATTTAGGCTGAAAGCAGAGGCCTAATTAAAGGAAGATCATCTGAAAGAGTGTTAGTCTTTCTGTGATAAGAAGTGAAAGGGATGTTAACCCAAGAGGAAAGATTTGTCCAGCAGACAGGTTTAGGCAGAATGATGGAGACTGTGAGCCTGGGATAGACAAGGGGGTAGTAGTCCAGGGGAGGGATATGAAAGTATATGCCAGTACAGGTTTTAGCTGCTGGAAATAGGGTGTGCAGAATATGAACTCTGAGTAGAGAGTGGTCCTGAGTTCCCATGCCGAATGTGGGGCAGAGTCTGAGTAGTGAACTTGAATACTGTCCATAGCTGATTGGTCCTGCCAATGAGGAAGCAGCTCGGCTTAGGGTGGTATGAAAAGACGTGATATTATCCAGAAAAGGAGGACTCTTGTGAATCGGCTGGGTGGAGTGGGGCTAAATCATGAAGATGAGATGTGAGCACTCCTGAGGAGAAAGGGGTGGGGGATGCAGACACATGGAGGAAGACAATGGCATAATGAACTGTAAGAAAAAGGGCGTCATGCTAAAAAAGCAAACCCCTAGATGGCCAGGGAGAGGCAAACCTGGAAGTGAGTAGGTGACCTAACATGGCTTATGAATCTATGCAGTACACTTTTCCCAGTCCCTTAGAATATTTGTTAACTACCTAACATAACCATTCTGTTCCACTCTGCAGTGTGCTGTGACACTGGAAGTTCATTTTCCCAGAACCAAAGAAGAGCTCTGTGCAACTCAAAAGCTTTTTCCTCAACAGTAGTAGCTGGTCCAATGTGTATTACCTCACCTGCCTTGTCTCTCCATGAAACTATGCTTTAATTTCACAAATGGGTTACTGAGGGAGACATGGCTACCTACAGATGCATTATGTAATTCTATAAAATAGAAATGGGCTAATTTCTGTCCTTACTCAACAAAGACAGACCAAGATGTACAAGGCTTAAGCCACAGCAGAGAAAACACAAGTTAAATATAAAGAAAAACATTAACCATGTGTAATCCTCACGCCTATGTGTAGTTAACCGTCTCATGTAGTGGTACCTAGACCACTTCACAGAGAAAGAATGTGTCCTCTACAGCCTCAGCTGAAAGCTAGGTGGAGTTTAGCTCAAGTTGTAGAGGCCTTTGTACTAAGGTCCACAGATTCCCAGCTTTGAATCTGCCTGTAAGAAGTTACAGGTGCACATAGAAACAGTTCAAGCATCATAATAAATGGAAAATATATTGAAGTGACACCTGATGAGTAGGCATGGGAAATCAGTCCTGCTACCATGAAGCAGGGGTAAACTAGTTGCTGGCTTAGAGGTCTCTCCTCCAATCCTACTCAGTGTACATAAGAGATGGCAGCCTTAACAGTTACAGGAGACCAAAAGGGGGAGTAAGGAGCCATGATATCAGAGAGCTGTACCAAGCTTTTATTTACAATAAAATAAACATCATTGACACACGCTACCCATTTAAGTGAGAAAATGGGAAAATGGAAACGGGCACTGTCAGGATACATTTAGAAGAGACATGTCTGATGGAACATTTTGACATGCTCTGATTGAGATCCCAGATCCTTTTTGTTTAGAAAATTGTAGAGTAAAATGGGCTGTTGAATTGTCGATGTTTCTTCCTCCTTGATATGTTTTTACTGAAGAGGAGTCACAGGCTTCAGGTTTTAATATTCCATTCTCAGTCTGTCACTCACATGCTTCCAAATTCAGGGGTATTTTTTTTCGGGGGGGAGATGGTCAAGACATAATAATTTGGACATTTTTCTATCTTGTCAGAATGCACATTTAGATTTTACAGCTCCCTTGGGAAATTGACATAGGGCATTTAAAAGAAAAGCCATAGACAAAAATAGTGTTTCTTTCTGCTATTAAGAACCATGTTTTATATAAGGGTCCAGTTTGTAACCAGAACACTCAGATGAGAAGGGAAGCTGGAGTCTCCGGCTGTGCTGTTAAAAGTCTGGCCAGCAGCACTACAGGGCTAAGACTTATGTTGCCATGACAACACAATGTGGTTGAGAAGTGGCCCAAAGGTCCAATTCCTAGGTGAGGAGGCCACAGGGTTCTGCATGCTGCCCCTACCTCAAGCACAGGCTCCACACTTGCGAGCGAGTGCCAGGTGGGGGCAGGTAACAGCAGTGTGCAGACTCTCCTCACTCCACCCCTCACCGGCGTTGGACTTGCTGGCTGCTTCTGGGGACAGGTGGTGCCTTGCTCACCTTAGCCTCAAGGAACTGCTGCCTGGGAGATTCAAGAGATAAGACCAAGCCTCAACTCACTGCCCCAACTCTGGCTCGCCAAACCCAGCGACCCCTGTGGTACCCCAAATCCCTCATCCCAAGCCCTATCCCAAACCCCCACCCAGAGCTCTCACCTCCGTACCCCTACCTCCCGCCCCAGCCCAGATGCCCTTACACACTCTGAACGGCTGATGCCATGCAGGATCCGTCACCCCCTCCTGAACTCCAGTCCACTGTTTCAAACCACAGCTCCCTGACACATTCTGAATCCCATGATCATAGTCCCTAGCCTGGAGCCCTCTCCTGTATCCCAAACCCCTCATCTGTGGCCGGCACCAGAGTCCTCACCCTTCCCATGCATCAAACCCCAACCTCACTCTGCACCCCTCTCCACATTCCAAATCCTTCAGCCCCACCCACAGCCTGGAACATAAGAACGTAAGAACAGCCATTACTGAGTCAGACCAAAGGTCCACCTAGCTCAGCATCCCGTCTGCTGACAGTGGCCATTGCCAGGTGCCCCAGAAGAGGTGGACTGAAGCTAATGATCAAGCAACTTATCACCTTCCATCCATCTCCAGCCTCTGACAAACAAAGGTCAGCGACATCATTCCTACCCCCTAGCTAATAGCCTTTTATGGACTTAGCCTCCATGAATTTATCTATCTCTTCTTTGAACTCTCTTATAGTCCTAGCCTTCACAGCCTCCTCTGGCAAGGAGTTCCACAGGTTGACTGTGTGCTTTGTGAACAAGAACTTTCTTTTATTAGTTTTAAACCTGCTACCCATTAATTTAATTTGGTGTCCTCTAGTTCTTATATTATGGGAACAATTTAATAACTTTTCTTTATTCACCCTCTCCACACCCCTCATGACTTTATATACCTCTATCGTATACTGCTTCAGTCTCCTCTTTTCTAAACTGAAAAGTCCCTGTCTCTTTAACCTCTACTCATATGGGACCAGTTCCAAACCCATAATAATTTCAGTAGCCTTATTCCAAACCTTTTCTAATGCCAAAATATCTTTTTTGAGGTGAAGAAACCTCATCTGTACGCAGTATTCAAGATGTGGGCATACCGTAGTTTTATAAAGGCACAGTAAGGCCCCCTTACACAAGCCCCTCATCCCTGGCCTCACCCTAGAGACCACGTTCCCAGCCAGAGCCCTTACTCCTTCCTACACACCAAACCCCTGTACCAGCCTAGTGAGATTGGGGCAGAGCTAGCTCCCAAGGGAGGGAGGATATAGGAGTGGGGGCAGGGCCTAGTAATCATGCATTTGGAAAAGAGGTGGGGCTAGAGTGTTCAGTTTTGTGCTATTAGAAAGTTGGCAAGCATTTTCTGATTATATTCCATCTATTTCCCAAGCACTTGCTTCTCCTTCTTAGGGACTTTTTCATCAGTATTTTGGAATAATTTCATGCCTTTCTTCCCCTGCAAGCCATGAAAACGTGTAAACTTACAGATGGCGCCGTCCTTCTCAGACATCACTTTCATTGCTACTAACTTCTGTGCCTCTGGAGGAGGCCAGTTTATGGCACTGTTATGACACTAATGAGTCTCTCATTTCTTGCGCAGTAAACAGTGTTTTTACTAGTCAATATTTGTGCTGCATTGTGAGCATAATGCCCTACTGAAACGTGACCCCCTAGTGAGTACGTTTTATGGGTCTAAATAGTTTTCATCATCAACCAGAGGCTTGAGTTTATGGGCCCTTCTGTAGAGCCACAATGTTTTCTGTGCTCAGGTCATGCATTTTGCATGAAAAAAAATGTATGCTCAAGACATTGGATACTTGTATTCTTATTTTAAACAGTTCTTAATATCTTTAGAAAATAAACTAAAACTTTGGCAATAGGACATTATGGACTGTGTGGCCAAATTCACCCGGTTCCAGATGGGTGGCAAAGGCACATGCATTGTATATTCCTTAAATTCTCACAATAGGGCTGTGCTGGGATTTTAATAAGGACGAGGCCTGTGCTGACAGCTTTCATGTGGATGGATTTAACTCTGCAGGAGTTAACAGCTACTGAATGGAAGTTCATATGGGACACCTAAAATGAGAACAAGTGAAAAATTTCGCCCACTGTGCTAGCAAACCTGAGTCAAAGGTTTTGCTAAGGTTCAGAAAATTATAGGTCCTGATTTCAGTGTCTTGCACCTTATGCATCATTTATTTCAATGTAAAATCCATACATTTTGCAGAGATATAAATGGTTACATACATTGTCTGGGTAGTGAAGATTCAGGCTTGTATTTTTAACTACCATGTATGGCACTAAAATATCATAGTTGGAATCAGAACCAGAAATACCATAAGTGAATCTATTATCATGGTTTCAGTAAATAAACCAGAGAGTCTGAGCTCATGGTTTCTCCTCCTTCCTCCAAATCTATGAGGGTCAGAGAATTCTGGATAAACGTCAGTAGTCTAATCTGAATCAGAGAGACGACTGTATCCTGGCCTACCTTCATATGCAGCAGTGGAGCTTCTCCTGGTTTATACTGGGGTAGCTGAGGTGGGAGCAAAGTCCAAGCGAACCTACTAGTAGAAAGGGGCTCCTGCAGTAAAACTTGGATCCAGACTTTGAACATCTTAAAATATGGGGATGTAACTTCTCCAGCACATCGAGTCTTTAAACAAAGATTGGGTGTCTGTTTCCCAAAAAAAGATTTGCAACAGCACAACCACATATTGTTGGGCTAGATGCAGGAGTACCCATGTGAAATCTATGAGCCATATTAAGGAGAAGGTTAGAATAGGAGATATTAACGATCCCTTACAAGCTATATATATTCTTCCATCCATTATAAAGTTAGAGGTGGGTGTCTGGATCTAGCATGCAAAGAAAAGATCATTAAGACCAGATTCCAGGACAATGCACCAGTCTTTCTATCACAGACATTTTAGTGGATGTCATAGTTTGTAATGAACCCTATCTACATTCTGCTACAGGGCTGGAGTCACTTTTAAGCATCTTGCTTCAGTCCATCATCCTCCATTTGCCATGGGATATACACACACAATACGAGAACTTTAGAATGAAGAATAAAACATGATAACCTCATCGTCAGTTAATATTAGTCATATTGTTAATACTTGCCAGAGCGGGATTTATCAGGGATAATTGACCTCCTCAGCCTCAAGAGATCTCTCAGTTGCTGCAGGACTCTTTAACTCCCATCCTGCTTATTTATATCTTGATAAAGCCAAATAGGTGCTTCATCCCTGTTTCTCTGCTGAGCCATAC
This sequence comes from Carettochelys insculpta, assembly GCF_033958435.1. Classification (NCBI taxonomy): domain Eukaryota; kingdom Metazoa; phylum Chordata; order Testudines; family Carettochelyidae; genus Carettochelys; species Carettochelys insculpta. The sequence continues at coordinate 121,434,586 of NC_134141.1, forward strand.
AGTGCTGAAAAAGAAAAGTGTGGGGGGAGGGGCAGTAAAGGACCTCTTAAGAGGTCTACGTTAATGAATTAATATAGTGTAGCTCACAATATCGTTCCATACAGCCTACTAAACATCTGTGGGAGTCTCCAGAGGACTGATGTCCAGACACTTCCCTCCAACACTTCCTTCTTTAAAAAAAAGTAAATACTCATTTAATTATAACAAGCAGGGGACGGGAGGGGCACTGACCTAGCCTTTGTGTAAAAACCTGACTCACCGCAATGCTTTCATTGCCAGTGAGCTAAGTTAATTAGCATGTGAGCACTCTTTTTTTTTTTTAAACAAGGCAGTCCTTATCCTGGTTGCTTGCTTTTAAATATTGGTGAGCATCAGCTTGGAGTTCTGCTTCCAACAGATCATGGTGTATGTCCCCACCTGCCTCTGTGTGCCAAGCCAGTTGAATTTAAACCCTCAAAATGGGATTAGAATGTCACACAAGGGATACACAGACTTTCTACTGTGCCCACTGCATAGGATTAAATGTTGCGCGTTGTGACTTCTTTCATCCCATTTCACCTTTTCAGGTTAGATTCATATGAAGCTAAGCATGGGCTCTTATACCACCAACCTAATCCAGCTGCCTAGGTGTGTGCAGCATGACTTCACTAGTTCTGCTACCAAGGGATCCTGTGTGGCTGCAGGTATAGGGGCTCACTTCTTCACAAAAAGAAGGCTGGCTTTTTTAGGACACATTTAACCGGTCGTGCTGGGAAGCACAGGCCATCTCAGTCTAAACAGGACACAGAAGAACTAGAGATATAACTTCCATATCAGGTAGACATCCCTGTGCTGACTCAGATTGAATTACCCCCCCTAAAAACAGATGTTCATCTTCAGCAAGGCAAGTGGCAGGATGAGCTCACTGGCCCAAACACACATCTAGGCTTTCAGATGGGACGTACTCAGGCACTGAGCCTATCCTGCTGTTTGTGCCCCGGGACTGTAGTTCTATTTTTAGTTTAGGTAGCTAGGAATCCTTCAGTCTGCATAGACTATGGATCGCGCCCTTTAAAGTTTCAGTTGAGGACTTCTATTTTTAGTGCACTTGCTTGATCTGACTTAGTAAAGGTACATTGACCTGAACTTCTAGCTGCACCTCCACCTGCTGGGTAGACATTGTCTTTAGGGACATCATGTTGTGCACACTCAAATCCTAGCAATGGAGGCCATACATATTTTGAGAATGGACAACCGGTTCAGATCCAAATAATAACACAGGAAATGTGAACAAGAGTGATAGGGAAAGAGAAGTGTCAGCCATAATTCATTTTCAGGTTACAGCTGCAACGTGGTCTCTTTGCACATCACCCTCTGTGCACACAACATCCTTGTCCCCCTTAAGGGCAATGCTGTGGTTGAAAGGCCCAAGCCAGCCTTAAGTATCATAGCAGCTTCAGTTTAATTTTGGATATAGTGTTTAAGTGTTCTGGTGTACCACTGAACAGAAAAAAAGCTCCTGCAGTAGACTAAAATATCTAGGTTCCTCCCCCAAATATGCCATGAGATTTCATACTTGGTCTTGGGCATGTCACTAAACCTCCCATTGCATCTAGAAAATGGAGATAGTAGCAATTTCTTACCTCACAGAGGAACTTCATTAATGTCAGAGAGGCACTCAGACACTTCCCCAGTAGGTACATTGAAAATCCTATTCAAATAACCCCCACTAAATTAAAGAAATGTGTCCATTTATCGAAAAGCTTCCATGACAAAGCAATGCCAGCATCTCCTGCAAATTAGCCAGTAGCTGTAAGCCAGTTCATTTGTGTCCTCCGTATCAAATTCAGCGTGTGTAATCCTCCTTACGTGATCTGAGCCCTGCTGATAAAGGAAGGATTCATTAAGAATTATTTAGTGCTACTCAGAATAGAAGCCATGCAGAGCTTCAGCTTGTCAGCGAAGATTTCAAGAACCTGTCTGTAGTCTTGAGAAAACTCCTGGCTTAAAAGAAGGGGGGAAAATGAACAATTTTTCAACACTTCTATCAGAGTTTCAGGAAACCAGTTTTGGTTTCCAATAGTGTCTCTGTGAATAGAAACCATTTGGTCTTTGCACTGGAGTTTACCCCAGCATTTAGGAAAAAAAAACCCATCTCTTGAATGGAGCTGCTAGACGGGAATAACAAGATGGAAGGGAACAGGCATCTCACAAAGGAGCAATAACAAATCCCTTTAAAGAGGGGATGAAAGACTGTTCAGAAGCTTAGGAAAGAAGGGAGTGCCAAGCAGGTAACAGGCCATGCCTCGTAGGGGTAAGCAGACAGAAGCAGTGCAGAGTAATGGCAAGTGAAGTGCTTGCAAAGGTCATTACTATTCAAGGTGGAATTTGCAGGTAATAATTTATCCAACGTATTTTCTGTTGGCAAACAGATTATAATTTTCTTGACTCTGTTTGTTCTCTAAAAATGACCTCATTAATTTTTGCAACTGATGGGTAATCTAGGATGAGCAGTTCATTGTGCGTATCTGAATGTAGAAAATCCAATGGTTTGGTGAAACAAATAGGTCACACGTACATCTTCTCATATTGAATGGTGTAATTCTTAAGAAATTCCGCACTGAAATGTCTCCCGATTGCAGATTTAGAATATCCTTTCCATAAACATTCTCTTTACATTTCATTTCTCTGTGACTGCTTATGGCATTTGCTTAAACTCAGACAAGAGAATTCCTGACAACTTGTGGCCTTTAAAGTACTAAAGTTGCTTTTGGTATGGGGACATTAGATAGGACAGGTGTCTGGGCTAAGTTCCAGTTTGGGTAATTGCATGTCATGAATAGATTCTGGCATGTGGAGCTAGACGAGCCATTCAGTTACCTGACAACCTTTGCCATGGCTTTTGACAGGTACAATTGGTAAGAACGCCCATTGGCATTAGCCTAGTTTCAGAGACATTTCATTTTAAAATGGCCCTAAATTCCTTCAGAGATCCCAGAACTCAAGTTTATAGCTGATGATGTAGAAGAAGACTTCAAGAAAAAAGCAATCAAGGACCCTGAGAAAGTCCGAGACATTTAAGAAATGTCAAGACCAGAGAATATGATGGGAGCCCAATGATTCTAAGCATGGCCATCTTTCAAGATTCTGTGCATACTTATCAGAAACCTGTACCTCCTTGAGGACAGTTAGCACAAAACTATACAGTGTGAGAATGGCAAATGACCCAAACAGATCTTTTTGAAAACAAATAATAAAGTAAATCATAATAAAGGCATTAATCTTCAAGTATTGCAGGCCAGTGGAGCATCTAGAGTTTCAGGGGAAGTTGCAGAAAGTTTCCTACACACAATATTGATGGAAAACCAGCAGCTAGGGCAGTTTCTAGTAGAGATTTTATAGAAGATGAAGGTGATCAGGCTCAGGGAGAAAAGGAGCTGCCATCTGTGCTCTTCGGAATGGAATGATTCCATCAGCTTGCATTTGGACACAAGGTGGATGCACAGTCTGCTCCCAGCCCATTAGAAACTATCATAAAGAAGCCACTACCAGAGTGCACCGAAGCAACTACAATTCATGTTATTGGGACTCCAATGTTTTGCTGAGAGGGAAAAGCTAACAGACAGGAAAATCCATACTTGTGACATATACAGTGAGCAGGGCAAGCCTTCAAGAGATGGCTCCATGGAACAAGGAAGGCTACAATAACATCATATATTTGATGGGAGTTCCTAGGCAATATGTAAAGCACTAAACAGGGTGATGCAGAGCAATCCTCACTCTAGTGTTGGCTAGATACCAAGAAACAAGTGTAACAGGCAGTTACCCCCTACTACCAGGTGTTAGCAAAATGGGATTTTGTTTTAAGGAAATTTATCACTAATCTCAGCAGATTTAAGATTTGACACAATGGGAAGGATACAGGCTTCATACCCGAGGACAGGCACATGTCTGAGATGAGCCAGGGTTCATATCTACTCATGTAGCAAGGATGGTCAGTTGACTCCACCAATGGGTGTGCCAGCCTTGCTGAGCCCCTGGGAGAGTCATGAGAAGAGGTCTTGCTCCATGCCCTGGAAAGAACAGTGTGGAAGGGGTAGGGAAGGGACAGCCAGCTCTCAATACTGCCCAGACCATGGCATACTCACTTATCACTCTGGGCTGTATTGTATTGCCAGGCACCAGGGCAATTGTCCTCTTTTTGCACCACCCACCACCATTTTTATCACCAGGCCTGGAGGCCATAAGGGACAGAATATGAGTTTGGAAAATATTTTTTAGTGATTGACAACAAAGGGATATCATACAGCCTCACAACATCTCTCCCTGCCTCTGAGGAAAAGTCTAAACAGTCTTAGACTGCATCTACACTACAAGACAAAATCAAATATATTTATATTCATTTTCTAATTCTGGAATTTATAAGATCGATTTTGACCATCCTCACTTCCACCGTGCTCCCCACAAAGTCGAGTCATTGCTGCCACACACAAATTGGCTAACATCAACTGTTGCAGTAGTGCATTGTGGGAACCTATCCCACAGTTTTCTAATCCCTGTAGCATTCTGGGTATGCTCACTGGTCTTGATGTCATCTTCCTCCAGTGCATTTTCCTCATTCACCTCCCAATGCCTGAAAATATGTTGATTCCTGGAAATAAGGCAGAGATCCTCAAAATTATTCTCAATTGGCCATCCCCTTCTTCCACTTCCCGTCATTGCTTCCATGTGATCCCTGAAATGAATGCAGGGGCCCAGTCTATTTTTTAAAGTGAGAAGGAAGAGGATAGAAAAGTATAAGAAAAAATAATTCTTGGTTTCCCCATTCACTATCTTGGTGTTGGGATCTGGGGCTTTTTTGAAAATATGGCTTAATCTAATTCTTGACTCCTCCCTCCCTCCTGCTCCTCTACTCTCTGATTTGCTCACCTTGATATTTTTGTTTTCTGATTTGTCAACCTTGATTACTACTTTTGGTTCTCTGTGCCTTAAATATTGATTCTGTTCTGGTCTGGCTATGGTCTGAACAATTGGGTCCATCCCACGGAAGCTCATCACCTAAATAATTATTTTGTTAGTCTTTAAAGTGCTACTTTGCTGCTTTTTTGTTTTGGTGTTGGGGAGAGTCTTTGGCTTTCCTGGGCATTGTAAGGCTTCCATGCAATGATTGTGTTCTCAGCTGGCCATCCACTGAGTATCCCGCTTCCCATTGTTGCATTCATGTGATCCTTGAAAGTAATACAGGGGCCAGGACTGTATTTGCAAGTGAGATGGTAGAGGATGGAAAAGTGTAGGAGGAAAGAATGTTTGGCTTCTGTGTTCATTATGTTGGTATTGGAAAGGGTGTTTGGCTTTCCAATGAGCTATAACTCTTCCGTGCAATGACTGTGTTCTCAACTGGCCATCCACTGAGTATCCCACCTCCCATCAGTACATGTGACCCCTGATAATAAAGCATGGGACCAAACTTTTTGTAAAGTGAGAAGAAAGATAATAGAAACATCTAGAAGAAAATAATGTTTGCTTTCCCATGCCATTATATTGCCCACATGGGTGCAAGAATTGTGTTATCAACGGGCCATTCATTGAGTGTCCCACCTCCCACAATCACATGCATGTGATTCCGGAAAATAATTCAGGGTCCCAGACTGTTTTTTTTTAAAGTGAGAAGAGAGAGGAAAGAAAAGTTCAGGAAAAAAAGAATCTTTGGTTTCCCCAGGTGGCAGCAAGCACTGATATGTGCGAAGAGGTGGTGCAGTGGAGCCAGATGAAGTGGTCCTCCGCAGTGGTAGAAAGCCCCTTAGCCACCAGGGAAGACTTTTCCGTGGCAGCAGCAAGCTCTGGTATGGGCTAACATGGGGTTGATTCAGTGGAGGACATGTTGAGGTGGTCCTTCCCAGAGGCAGCAAGCCTTTTAACCATTGGGAGAGACCTTTTCCTGGGCAGCAGCAAGCCCATTAGCTGCCAGGGAGACTTTTCCCCAGTGGCAGCAAGCCTCAGTATGGGCCAAGTTGGTGGATGTGCCCCACAGCAGCGGCAAAGCCCCCAGTATCTTAACCACAGGGGGAGACTTCCCCACAGCTGCAGCAAAGCCAGAATATCTTTGCCACCCTGGGAGCCCTAAAGATGCGACTGACAGCATGGTCAGTACAGAATGACAGGCACATCCTTTCATTGATTTGGGTTGGGGCCATACACATGATGTGGCTGAGTGCGGGAAAGACCCAGACAATGTAGCACCTGTGAGCGAGGGAAGGGGGTTCATATACAAATATAAGTCACTGAAAAGAAGTTTCTTGGTGTGTTATGCAACCATGATCCCCAGCCCAGCCTTGTTGCCATGTGGTATAGCAGTGTATTGACTGGCACCAGGCAGCGCACAAAAAAATAGCAAGTGAACAGAGAGAGCCTCAAACTATCTGCAGGGGCTATTTAAATGGGTAGATGCACTCACAACACTAATAGCGTAGAAAGAAAGAAGTCATTTATCAGGCTTTCATACTAACAAGAGCACACAGCTAAAGGCTCGCTGCTCCCTCTTGGAAATTCACAGTCTTCCTGTTACTAGAGAGCAGCAGCCAGAGTGGAACATTGAGAGGGGCATTGTGGGTTACATACGGGACACCCCTGGAGGCTAATAGATTCGCTTTTAAGGTGTGGTGCTTCCACACTTGCATTTAATGGAACTTTTGAATTCAGGCTTGGTGCTATACCTGTCAGGTAACTGCGATTTTGTAATCTCGAGATTAGTGGACCCAAAATCGAGCAAATGGTCTTTACAACGAAGAGAGGCACATGCTAAAATCAGCTAACTGAACTAAATTCAAATGTATCTCATAGGGTAGACACAATCCAAGACAGTTTTCCTGAATGGAACGACTTTGTCAGAGTAGATTACTCATCCAGTTTCTGGATGCTGTTCAATCTGGAGGACTCTCGGGTAAGAACTGTGATCAGGAAACAGAAACTGAATTTTGCAAGGCATGGCCCACCTGACATGCTAGGAGCAAAACCCATACAGTTTTAGATTCCGAGGCCAGAATGGACCACTGTGATCATGCAGTCTGAACTCCTGTAAAAGAAAGGCCAGAGAATGTCTGAAAAATAATTCCTAGACCAGATATTTTAGGATAAAATCCAGTCTTTATTTAAAAACAGACAGTGGTGGATATTCCACCATGACCCTTTTGTAAGTTTTTTACAATGTTTAACTGCTCTCACTGTTAAATATTTATACCTTATTTCCAGTTTGTCTGGCTTCAATTTCCAGCCATTAGTGTATGTTATACTTTCCTCTGTTAGATCGAAGACGCTATTATTAAATATTGGTTCCCTGCATAGGTACTTAACTGTCATCAACTCACGGCTTAACTGTCTCGGTATTAAACTAAATAGAAAAAAATAAATAGATTGAGCTCCTTGAGTCGATCATTTTCCGACACGTTTTCTAACCCTTTCATCATGCTCATGGGTCTTCTCTGAACCCTCTCCAATTTATCAACCTCCCCTGGAATTATGAACATCAGAACCAGAAGTAATATTCCAACAGCTGTCATATCAGTGCCATCTCTAAAGGCAAAACAACTTCTCAAATCCTACTCAAGATTCCTCTGTTTAGGCATTCAAGGACTGCATTGGCCTTTTGGCTTCTGCATTACACTGAGAGCACATATTCAGTTGATAATCAGCCAGGACCCCAGTTTTTTTTCAGAGTCACAGTGCCCAGTCCTGTAACCATACACAAAATTCTTTGTTTTACGATATATTTACATTTAGCTCAGTGAAAACATACGTTATTTGGGTCAGCCCAGCGTACAAAGTGATCTAGATTGCTCTATGTCAATGTCCTGGACTCTTTTTTTATATATCACTCAACCAGTGTTTGTATCACCTGAAAAATTTGTCAGTAATGACTTTATTTTCATTCAGGTTATTAATAAAAATATTGAAGAACTGATCTTTGCAGTCACATCTAAAAGCCCTAAAACCATGCTTCCTCAGTGATGATTCCCTGTTTAAAATCACTACTAAAATCTGTTTAAAATCACTACTTGACATGTAATTTGTGCCATCTTAATTTTATGTCATCTTAATTTTTTAATCAAAATGTTCTACCATTCCAAGTCAAATGCTGTACAGAAGTTTAAATATACTGTATGAACAGTATTAGCTTTATCAAACAAACTTGTAATCTCATCAAAAATAGTATCAAGTTGTTTGACAGGATATATTTTCCATAAAGCTATATTGATTGGTATCAATTGTATTACCATCCTTTAATTGTTTGTTATTCTTCTCTTATGCAACCATGAAGAAACAAGATGTCTGAGTCAAAAATAAAAATACTCAGAAGGCTGATGGCAAATTTAAAACACAAAACAGCAAATGGGAAGGGAACCCTACCTGACAATGTTGGATGATCATAATAAATCCACTCAGAGACCAGATATTAGACAGGCACAGATACTGATATTTAGAGAACCATGACTCCGACTCTCATGAGGTACAGGTCTACAAATAGTTGGCTTTGTCTGAGCATGGAAGGGTGGAAGTAGATGACTTCTCAAAGTCCCTTCCAGTTCTATATTTCTATTGTTCTAGTCTTCTGCAGTAGTGGAAAAAACAACAAGGCCAGAAGAAAGAAAAATCCAAGGGAAGCCGGCAGCTTTCATTTAAAAGGAACCAAGGGCCTCTGACCACTACCTACAGGTGAGCAGTCTGAGTCCAACCACCAAAGAGCCACACGAAGCAATGGCAAAAAGCAACAGCCTGAGCTGCAAAGCAGCACAGGCCTTAAGAGGTGCCTACAGATTCAGGATAGTAATGGAGGCAAAACCAAACACAATTTTGGAATAGTGCAAGCTGGCTGGCACTCCCAGATGGATGGTTCAAAGACCAGGAAGAGGAAGACATAGAAATTGCCTCAACTATTTATATGTCTGATGCAGCAGTGTCAGAAGAAAGGAATGTAATAAGCTATACCAGAAATGGGCAATCTAAGCTAGTGAGATGGCCACAAGAGTGGCCTTCCTTCATCTTAATGTGCTGCAAGTTTGTCATAACCAAGACGATCTCTCGGGATAATCTAGCTTTGCTAACTGGGCTTGCGAACCTAGAAGTTGCCTGAAGACATGGCAGTGCCTTGACTAGGTGCTGAGGGAGTGCACAAATCTTACAGTCCATATTACGTATAATCAATGCACACCTCACTTTACATGGGTGTCACTTTAATATACCAGTAGGAAAACCAGACAGAAACCAGCAGAATCTGGCAACATTTGCATGTATGGAATGGTAAAGAGAATGTCTCGTGGACCACACACAGAACTCTGATGGGATGCACATGGCCCATGGGACACAGGTTGCCCACCTCTGAGCTACACAGAGGGCCAACAGAGCACTATCTTACAGAATGAAAGTCGTAAAAGGGTGGAAGAAATATTTCCCTAACAGCAATAAAACAAACAAAAAGTGAGAGATTGGTATAAAGATCAGCGCATTTAAAGGACTATGGGGCCTATCAAGCTGTAGTTGAATGTCAATGAAGGTCATGTCCCAGTGAATAGCCCTCTTATCAGAGATCTCTGGCCCCAGCAAGTTAGTGAAGACTTGTGCAGAAGAACCCACAACAAAATGCCTTAAGGCAAAGGTGTAGCAACAAGCATGGAAATGGGAGGGAGGAGCACAGATTGCAGGAGGGATGAGGTTGGGGCAGCCACTGTGGAGTCAGTCTGTATGCACATGACTAGCTTGCTAGCTGCATTTGTAGGGCTTCCTTAAGAAGTTTTCTTAATGAGTAGCAACTTAATTTTGTAAGCATAAAGTCCTTTCATGCTATGAGCCAGCGCAGAAGAACAAAAAGGGACTTCTTATCTTCCTTCCTCAACCCAAGCTCAATCAGGATAAGTAACTGAAACCACAGGATAAGAATAACCTGACGCCTTCCCAACTCCAGCCATCTGGTAGGGTAAAGGACACATGCTCCCTCTGTAGCAGTCCGCATTGCTCCATCTTTCCTTTTCTCTTAATTATTCCACACTGTTCATACTTGTGATAGGAAGAAGCCTGGGGTAAACCCTTACATGCCAGAACTGTGTAGTGTTTTGTGGAAGTTATTAGATGTTATTAGTGTTCATTGCACATTTAGTCTCTGAAATGAAGATCATTTTCAAAACATAGAAATACAGATGGAAGGAGAGTTTAAGGACAGAGGGAAATGCATGGAGGTGTATAGACAGAGGGACTCTGGATGAGAGATTTCCTTTTTATGATAATTCATTTTCATTTCACATTTACACTAAAATCTTATAACAACCTGATAAATAAGTTCAGCAGGGCCAATAGTCACTACAGGTTCTGAGACAAGGTGGGAGGGGGTCCTGGCTCCATGAGCAAGAAGGGGAGGAGTCAAGGGAAGACAGGGCAGGGCATAAGGCAGTCAGCCATCAGCACCACTAGAATCGCAGTGCTGGACCCCTTTTTTCCACCACAGCCACGTACAGTGGCACAGCAGCACTGCCTCAGCACTTCCAAGAGCCCTGAGCTCTGGCTGCTGTCAAGTAGCAGCAGGGAAGCCTGGAGCTCCATGCTCCTTTGAAATTCTGGGTGCCAAGGCAACAGCCCCCTTTGCTGCCTCCTTCCTCCCATCAGCGGGCTGGAATGAGTTTATAAATTTCCAGCTCATAGCCTTAAGAATAGCTGGAGACAAACAGCAATGAGGTTTAACAAGCAACCTCAGTACAAATGCCCTCCCAAGCTGTTTCCTTCATGTTTCCTTGACTGTATTGTCCTCTTAAAGTAAACATAGACATTTCAGCACACCCCATCCACATGGCTTAGGATCAGCGTGTGACTGTTCAACCACTCAAAAGCATGGATAGCCAGAGAGAGGCACGTGCAATGTTTACACTACAAAATACATTCAAATTTATTAAAATCAATTTTATAATAACATTTTTTAAATTTGATTTTGAGTATCTTCACTTCCCACATGTTCCCAACACATTCAACATATTGCTTCCACACTGAAATCACCAAACATTGACTGTTGCTGTAGTGCATTGTGGGAACCTATCCCACAGTTTCCTCATCCCTGCATTCTGAGCTGGCAGACAGGTGCAGCAGTCCTGGTCAGTTTCCTGGGTCCCTGCAGCTTTGGGGACCTGGGAAACATAGCACAGCAGCTCTGGTCAATTTTCGGATCCCTGCAGTTTGGAGAACCCAGGAAACTGACAGCACAGCAGCCCTGGTCAGTTTCCTGGCTCACACTAGTAGGGGAGCTGAGAACCAGCTGCAGTGTCTACCTTTGTGGGATACATATGGGACACTTATGGAGGCTAATAAATTTGCATGAAAGATATGGTGCTTCCACACAAGCCTTTATTCAACATTTTTAACTTGAGATTGACACTATACCCATCCATTAATATCGACATATTGTTATCGATATTAGGGAAGACTGAATCAAGCTAATGACCTTTACAGTGAAGACAGTGATGTTTTAATGTTGAGCTAACTCCATTAAATTTGAGTTTTAGTGTAGACGCACCCTCTGCCAGGGAGGTCTGAGCAGGAGCTTCTGTCAGGCTGAACAGAGTGTTATATCAGGTGAGAAACATTACTGTCAAGAAATTACAACCTCAGCACTGACATAAATGTTGACAGTGCCATTTCCACTGATAGAAGTATCACAGCAGATTATGATTCACACAGGGCTGCCCAAAGAGTGGTGATTTAGACGAAGTGCTCCCCAGTTGTGAAAGGAAAACTGCAGATGACATGGTTTTTATCAGGCCGCTGCTGCACTGGAGCACACTTTCTCTTCTGTCCTCAGAATAATCCCGCCTGTGAAGATAAACTGACCACAATGAAATCTCTCTTCCTAGCTGCTCCCCAGTTGATGGCAGTGAGACATGTAATACCAGTGCATGATAAATCCTGAATGGTGATTGAGGGTTTGTAATTGCACAGAAGACTGCAGCAGTTTTCTGGGTTGCTATGAGTTGTCGTGGAACAAGGGGCTAAAGCCACCCCTGATGTAAGTTTCATGAGGTGAGCCGAAAGTAGTGAGATTACCTAATTTTGAAATGAAGACAGGGCACAGGTATCAAGGGAATCAAACCAATATAGGAGAAAGGCCAGAAATGACACTTGGGTCAACCAGTCATGTATACAGGTATCAGAGAGGTAGCTGTGTTAGTCTGTATCTTCAAAAACAACAAGAAGTCCTGTAGCACCTTATAGACTAACAGATATTTTGTATTGGCTTCCTCATGTCTGTTAACATCTTATGCCATTTGTTCTTTGGTGTCTAATGGTGGTTCAGATAAAAGCTAGGATAGCAGCCTTAAACTGCCTGGAGTGGGATTACAAAGAAGATGGACAGAGGCTGTTTTCAGTGGTGACAGATGACAGAACAAGGAGCAATAATCTCAAGCTGCAGTGGGAGAGGTCTAGGTTGGATATTAGGAGAAACTGTTTCGCCAGGAGGGTGGTGAAGCACTAGGATGCATTACCTAAAGAGCTGGTGGAATCTTCACCCATAGAGGTTTTTAAATCCTACCTTGACAAAGTCCTGACTGGGATGATTTAGTTGGGATTGGTCCTGCTCTCAGCAGGGGGTTAGACTTGATGACCTCCTGATGTCACTTCCAAACCCATGATTTAATTTAATTTGGGAGGAGGTCATATCTGCATGCTCATTCAAAAGGGCAGCCTGAAATACAAACTGAACTTCTGGTGCTGTTTGCTATTGTAGGACAAAGACAAATTCACTATCCATAACTAAAGGAGTAGTACAACTTCCAGGAACCAAAATCTCCTTATGCACTTAATCAAACAAGCCATACCTAGTTATACCTCTATCTATCAAAGGTGATCAGAAAAAAAAAATCTGACTAAGCAGTTTTCTGTCAGAAGAGGATGCTTTGACTAAACTTAAGCACTCTGCCAGAACATACCGATTTTTTCTTCAGCTTGGATGAAATATTACAAAAAAGTTTCAACATGGACAAAATCCTTTATTTTGCTTATATATAATAATGTTGAAATGATAAAGTCAAAACAAAGCACCTTAAGTTTATTGAACTATTTCATTTCAATAAATTAATTTCATCTCTTTTCCAAAACAACATTAAAAATATAATTTCTCAGGAAACAAAATATTGAATTTTCACTCTGATTTGGGGTGAAAGAAATTTTGAAAACCCCACCTTAATCACAAAATGGAAAGTTGTGTTTTAAACAGCTATATTAATTTGAATCCTTTCTCTCGCAGTATTTCCATCTATTATCACCTAGCCATATTTCCATCATTTCACCACACTTGTGTGAAATAGCGTGCATCAAATCATGGGGGAGGGAGTTGGCTTCAGATTTGCCTGGTGTTCAAAGTTTAAACAGGATGCGGAAGGAGAGTCTTAGGTAATTCGCAACAGGGTCTTACAGGGTTGGGTCCATCTTTTTTAAGCAGATACGTAAAATATGAATTGTGACAGAGCTACCATTGTTGTCAAAAGCTGAACTAAGCCATTCTGAAGTTCCCAATAAAACGTTCAGTTGACTGGAGCAATTCAATTAGGCCTGAGAAGAAGAGAGAGTTGCTAGCCAAAATACAATTTCTTGGTTAAGTCATAGTAGGGATGAAAGAAAAGTTTAGACTAGGATCTTTCTTGTACCCTTAACTAATGAGTTGTTACACATCAGTTCTACAAGAATGGTGTGATTTATAAACCACAGTTTTTTCAAAGCTATCCAGTACTATTTGGCTATTTGGGCTACCTTACACTCTGGGCTACCTTACAATGCTACAGTGTTGCCAGAAGCACTAACTAAAAGGCTTGTAACATACAAGTATGTTGTGGAAACAGTGTGTAAGTGTACGTAAGTAAAAGTGAAAGTATGAATATGAGTACTTCTAATTCCTGTATAGCCTGCTCAATATATAGACAACTACCAAAATAACATAAACAGCACCCTCACTTCTGGTCCTGAAAACAGCTCTGAATTTCTTCTCACTGGGCAGTGTCTGGCAGTAAGTCTTCACACAGACATGTGCAGTGTCTAACCAAAAGGGAAGAGGAAAGCCCGCTTTCAGATGCGGCAGTGCAGAGCCAATAGAGAAAAAAGCCCACACAGTCAAAACTCAGGGCCTGAAGCTCCTAAGATGGGACAGTGGGTTCAGAGAACCAACCAGAATCTGGAGCCACTGGGACGGATGTGATTGTTTCAAAAAAGTATTCCAAATATATTCGGCAATGATAGTTGCTTATCCTTTATGTATATTTGAAATGTACTTTAAATTTTCTGTGTTTGTTACTTATTTTTAACTGCTAAAGGCAAGTACATCAAATTACATATGCAGTTGAGTCCAAATGTACTTAAGCACATGGGAACGCTGGAATGATTTTACAGCAGTACAATTTCAATGTCATCAGTTGAGTGACTGCTGATTTACACTGATGTAAACAATAGCAGAATTAAGCTCTCCTTTTCCGTTCTGGCTGAGCTGATCTCAACACAGGCTCTAAGCAAGAGCTTTGGGGAGAGGAGTAAATTAGACTTATGCCACTCCTGTGATCCCTGGGTCTGTCAGGGGACAATTTAACAACTGGTCTAACTTAGAATAGCCTTAGGGCTATTTTAAATTATGTCTGCTTTTAAAAGCAGCTAAATATTTACGTAAGTGAATCAATGTTCCGTTCATATTCCAAATACCCCCTGTGCTGGAGTCATGAAGGCCAATCTCCAGCTGAGCAATTAGTCTGTCGTATGTGTATCAGGATCAGGCCCCAGATGTTTTTCAAGGTTGATAGAATCCTTCATTAGGGTATGGAACTCCCATACTCTCCCAAATATTGTTTAACAAATCATATCTACATCTCTTCATTCACAAAAAATCCAAACATAGGCATTTATTATAATTGTAATCATTTCTATTACAGAAATGCTTAAAGGCTCCAGCCAGGATTAGGGCCTTGTTGGGTAAGCAGTGTACAACCACTTAAGGACCAGACCCTTCCCATAGGTGCTTACAGTTACAGTATAAATTAGGGGTTGGCACCCACGGCACGTGTAGCATTTGTTTACTTCCTCATGTGCAAAGGTATGTAATATCAGCATGCTTTCCTCCAGTTGCAATATGGACCAATAAATAGGATAGACAGAAAATCATTAGGAGCTTGTCTACACTTGCCCCCGACTTTGAAGGTGGCAGGTTAATCAGGGCAATGGGAGACTACTAATGAAGTTATGCAGTGAATACACAGAATTTCATTAGCCAATTGTCCCAGATGGCAACTTTAAAGCGTCAAACTTCGAAGTGCCAGCAGGCATGTTGCTGCGGGCACTTCGAAGTACCCATGCTAGTTCGAAGTGCAGGCACTTTGAAGTGCCCACGGCTACACGCATGCTGGCACTTTGAAGTTTGACACTTCTAAGTTGCCTCAGGAGAGAATTAGACTAATGAAGTGTTGCGTATTCACTGCAGCATTTCATTAGTAATCTCGTGTCACTCTGATTAACATGCCACCTTCAAAGTTGGGGGCAAGTGTAGATCCAGCCTAGGACAGACAAATTTAAGTAACTTTCTCATGTCTCATGCACACTGCCTCTGAAATGAGGAAAATCTGGGGCTTACACACTTACGTCCTTGTTTTGACTTGCTCTTGAAGCTGCATAGGAAAAGTACAAGAAACGACTGGTCATGCTGCCTCAGTGATTTTAGATTTGCAGGTGCATGTTCATAGCAGGCAAGAGGATAGGTGAGATGCTACTTAAGGAAAATCTAAGATGCTGGAAAATTTGTACCCCACAATGCCCAAAGTAGCAAATAATACTCCACTTGCACACATAGCCTCTCCCCAAGTGCCTCACACCTGTCCTGCATCCTTGTGCAGCCTCTGCAACTGTGCTGGGAGAGATTCCTTTGGCCTCTACTCTGTCAGCCACACCTGCACAGCCTCACTCCCTTCAAACTGCTGCAGGGTGTGGATAAACAGAATGGGTTTGTGCATTGTCCCCACCCCCACACCTGGAAGACTTGTATTGCCCACACTGCTGAATCTGCATTGCTATTTTCAGTCTTGCAGGGAGGTAAAACTTGCACTGTTCTGGCTACCAGCGCTGCAGCCCCATCTCCAGTGGCAGTGCTGACATGCTCTCAGGTCATGTCTGGTCACACTCAGCCTCATTTTTGGGGATGGTGTCTGATTTGCAGTTTTGCAGCCAGATAAAAGCTCACCGTAGTGAGGCAACACACAAGTATGTTTCCAAAAGCAAATGTCCTTCTCTGAAAACCAGTTCCAAGCCAACATGGGCTGCACATTCTGAAATCTTTAACTAGAACAAGGAGACAGGATCAAACTGACAGGGGTGTCTCTGATAGGCTTTATTTATGAATGAAGCAGTTGTAAATAGGATTATTAGAAATTTTAGAAAAATATCACTGGTAATCAGAACGTACACAGAGGTCAGAAGGCCGATGTCGGCACTCTGCCTTAGAAAGGTTGCTGACCCCTGTTCTAAATCAATGAGGCAGACAAAGGATGGGAGAAAGTGTGTATTATGATCCCCCAACCCCATTTTAAGGCTGGAGATCTAAACATCAGGAAACTAAAGGTAAACCCCAGTGGGGCTTGAGTTTCACAAAGCAGAATTACGTGACTTGATCAGCTCACAAACGGACTCTGTGACAGAGGTAGAAGTGAGTCCATTTCTCACTCAGAGCTGTATCTTTTGCTCATGCAGTATTTAGGTCACCATAGATGTTAGACCTTTTCTTTTTGCAGCTGTCTGTTGTACAGAATGAGGAGCAGAATGAGGAGGGGAGGAGAGGCCTCGACAGAGCCCAGATACCAGAGTACAGTAGCCATTTGTGAGAACCAGGCTTAGAGAGAGGCAGACGTGCAGATTACAATAATTACTGCCACCAAGCACCACAAATCCCTTCACCTCAGACATAAGCAAGACCAAAAAGAAAAGTATTAGTTGCAAATTGCTTTAAATCTATCTGGAGGGCATATCAAATTCAGGGAAATTTGGAGGCACCCAGATCCTTCTACCTAACACTGTGTCCAAACAGACGGTCTGGTCTGGAACAGCATGAAGCTGACAAGTCCCAACCCTGCTTTTAGCAATAATTCTTTAGCAGCAACAGCTAATCATCTGCCTCCGAACTGTAGTGCACAATTCTTCAGAATATTGTCTACGCAGCAGAGAAATGAGAATTGCTCTTTTTTATTATTATTGTTTGCACAGCAATGTGTGTGTGAGAGCAGAATTTACTGCTGATTCAGAAGCGAGTACAAATGACCTGTAGTAGGGGGCTGTTCACTAAGGCTTCCAAGGACGCTCTGCCTCGAGCTGCAAATACACAAAAGACTTTATAGAGAGATTCCTGCTGCATTCCACTACTGGGCCGTGCAGACTGCAATTCTGTCCTGCAAAAATACGCAAGGTGATATCAAAAGGGACTAGATCCTCACTGGGTGTAAATTGACTTAGAATCATAGAATCCTATGGCAGAAAGGGATCTTGGGAGGTCAATGAGTCCAGCCCCCCTGCCTAAAGTAAGATCAACCCCAAATAAATCACCCCAGGACTTTGTCAAATTGGAACTTAAAAATCGTTAGGGATGGAGATTCCACCAGCTACTCTTGGTAACATATTCCAGTGATTATCCGCTCTCCTGTTGAAGTAGTTTTTCTTAAAATCCAACCAACACCTCCTCTCTTATGACTTCAGACCACTGTTCCTTGTTCTGCCATCCATCTCTACAGAGAAAAGCCTCTCTCCATCCTTTTCAGAGCTCCCCTTCGGGAAGTTGAAAGCTGTTACTAAATTGCCCCTCACTCTTCTCTTCTGCAAACTAAATAAGCCCAAGTCCCTCAGCTTCTTCTCATAGGCCATGTGCTCCATCCCCTTTATCATTTTTGTTGGCCTCCGCTGGACATGCTCCAATGCATCCATATTTCCAACCTCTAACAAACAGAAGCCAGGGACACTATTCCTACCTATCCTGGCTAATATCCATTGATGGACCTAACCTCCATGAATTTATCTACTTCTTCTTTGAACCCTGTTAAAATTGTGGTCTTCACAACCTACTCTGGCAAGGAGATCCCCAGGCTTGCTATGTGCCCTGTGAAGAAAATCTTCCTTTTGTCAGTTTTAAACCTGCTACCCATTAATTTCATTTGGTGACCCCCTCATTCTTTTGTTATGGGAACAAGTGAATAACTTTTCCTTATTCATTTTTTCCACTCCATCCACGAATTTATATACCTCTATCATATCCCCCATCAGTCTGTTTTTCCTGAGATGAAAAGTCCCAGTTTTTGTAATCTTTCTTCATATGGCACCTGTTCCAAACCCCCAATCATTTTTTTTGCCATTTTCTGAACCTTTCCAATATTTTTGCTTGTGCAATGACTAGACAACAAGGTCTTTTTATTCTCTGACAACCCACAATGCAGGAAAATGAACCAAATAAATCTGACAAGGGAAAACGGTTATGTTCATGGGTATGCAGAATGCTATCAGAGCTGGCCAAAGCAAAGCTCAGGTGAAGTTCAGTGACTCTGAAGTTTATAATAGGAATGTTATTTAGTAGTTAGTACACAGCTTGCTGGCAAAATCTGCAGCTGTTGTGTAATTTTCATAACTAAACTGATTTCAGAGGAGCTATAATGACTTAGGGCTGCTGAAGATATAGCTCAAAACACACTATGTAAATCCAGTCCAGTGTTCTTATTCTGCGACAAAACTTCCCTTAAAGTAGATGAACATCTTCTCTTTCAGGGTCACGTTCTGTATGTATGGGTGTTCGTACAAGTGCATACGGATGCTGCATTCGTGAAGGGTGTGCATAATATTCATCAGACTAACTTTCATCCATATTACAGTATCTACATCTCCTTAGGGGTGAGTCTCGCTGGCTTCGAATCACTTCCTCCTTTCAGACCAGCATTCTTTTGAATTTTAAGTGAAAAAGAGAATAAAAAAGGAGCTAATATGTATGTGTGGTGGGAACTGCAGCACAACTTTCCCTTTAATGCTTTTGCTGAGGCAAGACGATATCACACTTGCCCACCTTGTTAAATTTTTAACAGCACAAAGAACATGCTCCTTCTCATCCTGAGACTTGAGTGGTAGTTGCTTTGTTTGGATTTCAGTAAGCTGCTCATGAAGCAGAGCCAATGGAGAGCAGTCAGTCAGATTCTGACTTCATTTGCACTTGAGTCACATTGGTATACAACTGGTATAAGGTCAGAATCATATCCCAAATCATAATAAAAGATACTGGGCCAGATCCACTACTGGTTTAATTTGGCATAGCACTGTTGAAGGCAGAGGAGCTATCCTGATTTACACCAACTGAGTATTGGCATATTGTATATAGTTTTTTTTTCCTTTTTCTGAAGTACAGTTGATCTTGTCTGTTACAAATAATATTGGCTCCGCCTAAATACATAGGTGAGCAAAGATGTGTGTTGGTTAAAACAATAGATTGAATTTGAGAACTTCTGGGTTCTGCTACCAGCTCTGTACCTAATATGCTGTCTAACCCTTCACTAGCAAAATGTCACTAAACTTTGCTGTGACTCAGTTTACCCATGGTGAAAATGCCTGTAATACCATTTACTACCTCAGATAAAGATACAAAGAGGTGGAAGAAAAAGTATTCTCCTTAGCCTCTGATGATGAAGAAACAATGTTCTTAACTCAAATAAGGGAGGTTTTGTTTGTATATTACGAAAAACTTCCCAACTGGATGGATAGTTAAACACTGGAATAAGTTGCCTGCATATTTTTTGGAATCTCCATCATTGTAGATATTTCTGAGCAGGTTGGATAGGCATCTGTTGGGGATGATGTAGATGGTGCTTGGTCCTGCCATGAATGCAGGGGACTAGACATGATGACCTCTTGAAGTCACTTTCATTTGTAATATTCTATGATAGCAAGAAATTTAAATAATCTATAAATCACATCATTATTTATTAATAATCAACCCCATTGATGACTTGTGCTTCCCAGTCTGACTTTGCATCCCTCGCTCCATAAACTCCTGGTTTTACAGAAGTCTGTGGCCAAACATTCATTGGCTTCAAAGGCTTAATATTAAATTGTAA
Source organism: Carettochelys insculpta (assembly GCF_033958435.1). Classification (NCBI taxonomy): domain Eukaryota; kingdom Metazoa; phylum Chordata; order Testudines; family Carettochelyidae; genus Carettochelys; species Carettochelys insculpta. The sequence continues at coordinate 121,454,697 of NC_134141.1, forward strand.
GCTCCTTGGGGTGGAGCCATCTTTTCTCATTGTTTGAACAGCACAGAGTTCAGCAGTGCTCTTAGATACCCTTGGTTCTAATGTAATAAAATAATAGCTGTAATAAAGGGGAGGCACGTATATGTTTTACTCACTATTTGTTATTCCAAGATGCTTGACAAATTGTTTATACAGTCACACTTCAGCCTGTGTACTGCTGCTGTGTAACCCTCCATTAGCAAAATGTCAATAAGCTTTGCTGTGACTCAGTTTACCTCTGTTTAACATGGCTATAATACCATTTACTATTTAAGATAAGGACACAAGGAGCAGGGTGAAAAAATATTCTCCTTAATGTTTAATCTCTGAGGATGGAACAAGAAACAATAGGATTAAATGGCAGCAAGAGAGCTTTTTGGATACATATCAGAATAGGATCTCTCCTGCTATTTTTTTAAATTACCAGCCCTCCTGGACTCACTGGCTATGTGTACACTAGCATTTCTCTTTTGCATAGTCTTCTTTCAAAAGAAGAAGACCAGTGTAGATGTGGCTCTTTCTAAAGTAATCCCCATCTTCGAAAGAACCCTTCTTCCTTCCTCTTCTTTCAAAGACGGGGATTACTTTAGAGAGAATCCATGTCTACACTGCTTTTCTTCTTTTGAAAGAAGACTATTGAAATGAGGTGCCGGATATGTAAATCTGTGCCTCTTTTGCATTTTTGATTTCCTTCATTTGCATGCCTCTTTCGAGAAAGGAATGCTAGTGTAAACAGAGCTATTGTGAAGTGCTCAGTTGGGCTTTGTAAGCAGAGGCCAGGAAAAGTGCAGTGTAGGCACATATAGGCCAGAGAACTGAAAGAGAATCATCAACGCGGAACAGGGCTCTTTGAGCCACATTCTGGTTTCAGTTCTCTTATTAAGGCAGTATGCCTTATTCAGGGCTTGTGCCAAAACCACGATTTTCCCATGTCAAATGTCCAGATAGACAGCATTTTGGTTACTTTTTTGGTTATGTATTTCATAGCTCCTTGTCCAGCAGACAAGTGTGCTGGTGGACAATAAGCCAAGGCTTTTGACCGAATCTGGACAGGGTAGGTGTAAGCACCGAATGAGCTCTCCTTTCACAATAGGTGATGAGCTGCAGGAAAAGACTCCAGCAGCAGTGACACACCTCCTCTGCCAAGGTGCACAGTGGTTAGAGCTGTTTTGCCAAAAAAAGATCAGTCCGGGCCAGTCTGGAGTTACAACTCACTCTAGAGATTGAGCACAGGAGTGGCAAAAATAATAAATGGCCCACGTTCTGAGGAATGATTTTAACAGCCTTCCCTAGAGCTCCTTAGCTGGCATTTTTTGGGGGTGTGTCTACACGAGCCCCATCCTTTTGGAAGGGGCATGTTAATGAGGGAGTTCGGAGGATGCTAATGAGGTGCTGCCATGAACGTGCCTCACCTCATTAGCATAATAGTGGTCGCAGCAACTCGAAAGTGCCACTTTTGAATGGTGTGCTGCCCGTATAGCTGGGGACCTTTCGAAACCATCCCCAGGACTTTGAATGACCCTTCTTCCCATTTGTTTTGGGACGAAGGGGGCTTTTGAAGTCCTGGGGGTCGTTTCGAAAGACCCCCGGCTACACAGGCAGTGCCCCATTCAAAAGTGGTACTTTTGAATCACAACAGCCTCCCTTATGCCAATGAGGTGCTGCATATTCATGGCAGCACCTCATGAGCATCTTCCAAACTCCCTCATTAACATGCCCCTTCCAAAAGGAGGGGGCTTGTGTAGACACACCCTTTTTGTCCACAAAGATTACATTTCCCACAGACACCCATTGCACCCTTAGCACCTGATCCTGAGTCTGCTCTGCATTTCTTCTGAGACAGAGCTGTGAAAATCCTTAGGCACTATATATACCCCATAGTGAGGGCTGTGATGTAGCCCTTCATTTTTGTGGGTATTCAGTCGGATTTTGAGGGGAGGGGATAGTCACACATATCAGTCTGTGCAATAAGTACCCTCCCTATAGTAATGGCTAAGGCTGTTACATCTCCAAAGCTAACTTTGTTGAGGGGAGGAGGGTGTTTTATTGCTCTCCCAATGTCCTTGAGTGGGGGAAAGTAGTGGAAAAATGGGGGGAGGGCGAAAGATTGTCTCCACTTGGTTACTTGTTCATTGGCCATACCCCCTATATTTCCTGCAGAATGATTTTTGCCTTGACAGTGCAATGAATATATCCTTCTCAGTTCTGTCTTCTGGGAAAACTTTTTTTTGCCACTAAATGAAGAATGTCAGCAAGTTAACTTATTGTTTCCCTGCATTAATGGTTTTAGAATTAGGGCTTTTTTTCTTTCTTTTCTTGAACATATGCCCTGTGGATCTACAGTGAATTGCTTCTGCTGTGCTGTATATAATTCTTCTGTTTAGCAAATCTATTTAGTGTTCAGTGTCCTATATGTTTCGGCATCGAGAGATTGAGGCATCATTGGGAACGGCAGCAGCCCACACTTGAGTTTTCCACCATTTCTGTTAATTTAACATTCCAAGGGCAAGACTCTGACCTCAGTTACATGGCATACAGAACAGGAGACAGACACTCTGTTGACTGTACTGGAGTTACTTCACATTTATACCACTGTAAGGTATAAATATTTTGGAGATATTTTGTTATAGACTAACAGATATTTTGGAGCATATTTTGATTCATCTGACAAAGCAGGTCTTTGCCCACGAAAGCTTATGCCCCAAAATATCTGTTAGTCTATAAAGTGCCACAGGACGTCTTGTTTTTGAAGATGCAGACAAACTCAGCTACCTGTCTGATACTTTATCCTCTTAGACATCCGCTCTCCACTCAATGAGGTAAGGAAGTGCTAGTGGTCCCATTTTACAGGTCGGAGGTATTATTCCCATTTAACAGATGGGGAACTGTGGTACATGAAGACTAACAACTTGCCTAAAGTTGTATTCTAGGTTGAGGGAAGATAAGTCAATTTTCTGACCACTTCTGTGCTGCTAAATTCCTCTATCGTTTGAACTGACCAAGAATTCCCAAGCTTGCGAGAGATTACAGCTGAATTTTCTGCAGGAACCCTCGAAATACTGGCGATTAAAATTATGGTAGGATTCTTTTTTGCTTTTCTTAGGAATCCAGAACCAGCCCTTGCTATAAAATGCACACATGTAGTAAAGAATTTCAAATTCCTGTTTATGAATATCACTCCAAAAATAAACCATTAAGCCCAGCAGTTACAATGGATGCTGACTGGACTAACATTACTAACCAGAGATATATTATGTCCACTTAAAATAAAGAGTGTGATATAAGGCCTAAACATCAAATATATAACCATACCAAATTAGTACCAGCATGAGGTCATTCGACAATCAGATATCTTCTTCTGTCATGCAGGCTCATCTTAGATATTATAAGGACAATCAAATGAAACACTTAGGCTGGGTTTACAAGAATAGCTTTCCTGGCAGCGCCATGCTAATAAGGAGTCTCAAAATTGCAAATGGCTGCTCATTAGCATGGCCCCACAGCTCATGAGCATAGCCACATGAGAACTCGCTCTCGGCAGACGTGGGTGCTGGCAGTAAAGAGGCTCTGTGGACATGTCACTGCCAGCAAAAAGCCCCTCTGTGGGCAGCTGCTTATGCCTGAAAAAATTTAAGACAATAGAATTCAAGCTACGACAATTCTATCTGGAACTGATGTATCATAGATCATTTTTTCTGGCTGTCCCCACAGCATGAGGTTGACAGAAGAAACTTTCCTGTTGCTTTCCCCTTATTCCTCATGACAGGGAGGAGTACATGAGTTGATGGTATAGCCCTGATGGTTCAGCTTAACTTGTCCCCACTAGGCATGCTAAATCTAACCCCAGAAGATCAGCCATGATGAAGTTGATCTTCTGGTAAGCATAGACATACCTTGAGTCTAACAGTCCCCTGTACTCCCTCTAGTGTGCTGAAAATAGCTACACTGTTGTTACAATCCCTCAAGGCTCTATGCGGCCATCTTGACTGGAGATATTTCCCTATTTGCACAGAGTAAATAGAAACAACATCTGGAATTATAGCAAGAAGTGTTTTTGGTTGAACATCAAGCAACTGGGAAAAGAAAAGTGAGCTAACATAAAATGACACAAGAACTAAATGGTGGACTATGAACTTAAACAAGACTCACCCCAGTCACAAATTAACACCCAAATCACAGGATCATCTTGAAGCGACAGTGACTTCATTTAACAAACTCATCCATCCAATAGTAAATTTTTTTCGGGGTTTGTTGTTTGAAAACAATTCGTAGATAAATCATTTGGTGAAGATACTTTTGAAATATATGTGCACAGATAGCCACTGAATAATATAATGGGATGACGGAAAGCAAATAGGAGGCATTTGTCATCTTTGGCTATACAGCCAAGAAAATAAGGTAAGGAGAATATAAACAGGCAAACATGACAGGGAAAAAAAAGTAGATAACTAGAGTATAAAGGCATATACCTTATGGTGTATGTATATGTGTAAACATACATATATACTGTATGTACTGTGTATAGTCGCATATCCATGCAGAGATATGCAGACACACATATATAGGAATCCTGATTTTGCAGGTGAAACAATATTCCAACAGACTCAAAAGTTATCAGAGGTCTTACAGAGATTCCCTCTGGAGCTGCCAAGAGCTGAGTTTAGTAGCCAGTAATTTCCAATTTCTTAGATAATGTGCAGGACTGTGGTGCTGATTAGCCCATAAATCAAACCCTCCCTGGAAAAGTTAAGTCTTTAATTTCTTTAATGGGCAAATACATGTCCCTGGTTTCCTTTTTTTTTCTTTTTTTTTTTCCTACATTTAGCTGTTTGCAGGCAGACGGAGAATGGCTTGGGTGCTCCTTTTTGGCCAGGGCATGTCAGTGGTGCTTGCTCATGTTGAAAAGGAGTGGAGAGGGGGCTCACATTTGGGGACTCTGTTTCTCTGGTGGAATAATGAAGCATCATTTTAACCCTGCATTTTTAAAGTGGCACCTGGGGTTTTTAATCTTGAGTCTCCCTTTGAGGTTAATAGGAGTTGTGTGGTAGAAAGGAACACAAGATGCTTTGAGAAGTGAGGGGGCAGCACACAATAACTGCAGAGGTAGAAGACCTGTTACACCAGGATATCTGGTCTACTTTCGTGCTAGATTCTTTCTTACAGTGTCTTGATTGGTGCATTGTCCAGTTGAGTTCTAAATATGCAACATAAGCCGCGTCTACACGTGCACGCTACTTCGAAGTAGCGGCACTAACTTCAAAATAGCGCCTGTCGCGGCTGCACGCATCGGGTGCTATTTCGAAGTTAAATTCGACATTAGGCGGCGAGACGTCGAAGTCACTAACCTCATGAGGGGATCGGAATAGCGCCCTACTTCGATGTTCAACGTCGAAGTAGGGACCGTGTAGACGATCCGCGTCCCACAACGTCGAAATTGCCGGGTCCTCCATGGCGGCCATCAGCTGGGGGGTTGAGAGACGCTCTCTCCAGCCCCTCAGCTCACTGGTGGCCGTGTGGAGCGGCCCCTTAAAGGTCCCCTCCCCCTCCCTTCCTCTGCAGGAAGCTGAGGGAACGTGCAGGCTGTAGCCTGCACACGCGGCCAGCCCGCACCACCCTCAGCCCCACACGGCTGCGATGGCTGGCTGGCAGCCCCCCCCAGGGCCCCCAGGGGACCCCCCCCCAAGGGGAGCCAGGGCAGCCAGGCTGGCAAGCGGCAGCAGGGCCCCTCCTGGACGGAGGCCGAGCTGCGGGACCTGCTGGGGCTCTGGAGCGAGGAGGAGGTGCTCCAGGTAATGGGGAGCAAGAGGCGGAATGCGGATGCGTTCGCTCGGCTGGCCAACGGCCTGACTGCCCGGGGTCACCCTGCCCGCACTCCTGACCACGTCAGGAGTAAGGTCAAGGAGCTGCAGCAGGGTTACTCCCGGGCCCGGGATGCGGCTAGCCGATCTGGGGCCGCCCCCGTCACTTGCCCCTTTTACAGGGAGCTCAGGGACATCCTGGGCTCCCGGCACACCTCCTCCCCTCCGGCCACCCTTGACACCTCGGCCGACCAGCCCCAGCAGGCCCTGCAGCCGGAGTCCGCCCCGGAGGCAAGCCCCGCACCACGGGGGCCCCCCGGAGGCCACCCCTGGGACATTGTGGCTGGAGGAGGAGGAGGAGGAGGAGGGGGGCTCCTCCTCCGCAGAATCCGGGCTGCAGATCCTCCTCCTGCCATCCCGGAGCAGCAGCAGGGCCTCCGCCCCCCGGGGATCTCTGGATCGTGGGAGCAGACCGACAGGTAAGTACCCCCCTCTGGTGGACACCCCTGGGCTTGAGGGGCGGGGGTAAGAGATATGTGTCCAGGGCCCCCCACATACTCACATGGCCATGGCCCCAAGGACACCAGCGCCACAGCCCTCACAGCACTGCATCCATCAGCCCTTGCCCCCCCCACCCCGCATGACAGTGCCATGCCCCATCCCCGGGCCAGGGGGGAGCGGAACCTCGAGGGGCCCCCGGGAGGAGGGGGTGGGACACCCCGCAGCAGCAGCATGTGATGGAGTGGGGGGAGTGCCAAAGGGAGACTCAAGCTACATATGAGCAACAAGAGCCGAATAGCTCCCAGGGGCAAAGGAGGATCCTGGGGCTACAGCTGGCAGGTGACACCTCTGCCCTTAACAAACAGGAGGGAGGAGCCGAGCTGGCTTGGACTTGGGGGGCGAGGGCGGGGCCCACAGGTAGAGGCTAGGGGAAGGGAGAGCTGGAAGGCAGCCAGCCTGAGGAGGGGGAAAGTTGCATCCCAGAGGGGCCCCCCTTGGGGTCTTCTCCCCAGGATGGGTTGGAAGGACTGTCTCTTCCGACAGCTGGTGCTGTCACTCCTGGCAGAAACTGGGCATCTGTGGCCTAAGAAACCTCTCCTGCTCTCAGACCCTGGGGGGTGAAGTGAGAGTCGCTCCCACCAGGGGACGGGGTGCAGGGCAGGGGACCCCTGAACCCCATCCATCACAGCAGCATCTCCCGGGGACAGGGATGGGGAACCTGCAGCACAGGGCTGGGGGGACAAAGGCCACGGCTCGGGGCCCACACTAGCACCTGTCTCCATTCTTCTTCCCCCGCCTCCTCTCCTGTGTCCTGCACCTCCACCATCAGAAGGACCGGAAGAGAGCACCTGCGAGGCGTCAGTCGTCCCGGAGAGCCCTCCAGGACCATCGCTCCAGGCCAGCCCCTCGGCCGAGGACCGACCGGCCCCACGGCGGGCTAGACGGCGGACCCCGCGCCACCAACCGCTGACAGCGACGGACCCCCAGCTGCTGGCCATCCACTGTCGGCAGCTGGAGGTCGCGGAGCAGCACCTCCAGCTGCAGGAGCGGGCGCTGGCCTGGCGCCAGGAGGCATGGGGGGCCTACATGGAGACATTTAACCGCTTGGTGGACTACCTGGCCCCCCATGCCGTGCCGGCCGCCACATCGCCCGCCCTGCCTGCTCCTGCAGCCCCACCACCAGCTGCTCCGCCCGTCGCCGTCCCGTCCGCCGTCACCCCGCCACCCACCGGCGAGGGCCAGAGCGCCGAGGGACCTCTGGAGCCACCTGACACTCGCCGGCCACCGTACCTTCCGGTCCAACCCGCTCCCACCCAGCCACGGACCAGGCTGCGACCGCGGCGGGGCTCCCGGCCGCCAACACCCGGCGCCGGGCTATAGGGGCGAGGGGCCCGGGACGTGGCCCCCCCCCTTGTATATAGTTGGACCCTGTTCTTTTCTGCCCCCGGTTTGCCCCGTCCCCCCCATGTAAATAGTTCTCCCCTTTATCCTCCCTGGTTTTCTTTTGATTATTGAGGACTGTTGTTTCTTTGTATTGTTTTATTTTTGTACATATTGCTTTTGTTCAACATGTTTGTACATAGTTTTTGGTTTTTGGTTCAAATATTTATTTACAGTTCCAAAAAAAAGGTTCGGAAAGAAAAAAAAAAGTTTAAGTTCAGCCACAAGTGCGTGCTGTCATTTGTCCAGGACAAGTGGGAGGGGGGTGCGGTGGGGTGCTCCATGGTGTAGGCGTTGGGGCAGGAGTGTGGTGGAGGAAGGGGCGGGCAGTAGGGGGCCTGGGGAGAGTTCACCCTGCAGCCTGTTCATCAAAGTGGGCCCGCAGGGCCTCCCGGACCCAGGTCCCCTCGGGGTCCACCTGCCGACTGGGGGCAGCAGGTGGCTGGACGTCTGCCCTGCTGGCCTCCGCAGCCCAGCCCTGGAAAAAGGTGTCCCCCTTGCTCTCTACCAAATTGTGCAGGGTGCAGCAGGCACCCACAATCTGGGGGATGTTGTTGGGGCCTGCATCCAGGCGGGTCAGGAGACATCTCCAGCGTCCCTTCAGGCGGCCAAATGAGCGCTGTACCACCTGGCGCGCATGGTTCAGGAGCTGGTTGAAGCGCTCCTGGCTAGCGGAGAGATGGCCCGTGTAGGTGTGCATGAGCCACGGCTGGAAAGGGTAGGCCGCATCTGCAATGACGCAGAAGGGCATGGTGGTGTCCCCCAGAGGGATCTCCCGCTGGGGGATGTAGGTCCCCGCCTCCAGCCGGCGGCACAGGCCTGAGTTCCGGAAAACACGGGCGTCGTGGGTGCTGCCAGGCCAGCCCACATAAATGTCCTGGAAACGTCCCCGGCTGTCCACCAAGGCCTGGAGGACGACAGAACGGTAGCCCTTTCGATTGAGGTATCTTCCTCCACTGTGATGCGGGGTGCGGATGGGGATGTGAGTCCCATCCAGAGCCCCGAAGCAGTTGGGGAAGCCCAGGGTGGCAAAGGCAGTGATGGTGGCATCTGGGTCCCCCAGCCTCACGAGCCTGTGCAGGAGCATGGCGTTGATGACACGCACAACCTGCAGAGAAAGCACATGGGACAGCACCAATGAGGGGTGAGCAGGGTGTGCGTGGCCCTGCCCTGGCCTCCCCACCCCTGCCCTGCCCTCCCCCGCCCTGCCCTCCCCCGGTTGGTTCGCTTACCTCCATGAAGACAGCCCCGACGGTGGCCTTGCCGAAACCAAACTGCTGGCCCACGGATCGGTAGCTGTCTGGAGTGGCCAGCTTCCAGACAGCGATGCCGACCCGTTTCTCCACAGGGAGGGCACGCCGCATGGCGGTGTCCTGGTGCCTGAGTGCGGGGGTGAGCCACTGGCACAGCTCCAGCAATGTCTGCCGGCTCATCCTGAAGTTCCTGAGCCAGCGGTCGTCGTCCCACTCCCCAAGCACCAGCCGCTCCCACCAGTCGGTGCTGGTGGGGTAGCTCCACAGCCGCCGGCGTGTGAGGCGGGGGGCGGGCGGGGTGCTACAGGGGTAGGGGTTGAGCCCTGCTGCCCTGGGGGCATCTCCTCCTCTGGGGCAAGGAGGTGCTCAGCTGCCTCCCGCATGGCACGGAGCAGGGCAAGCCCTGCTCCTGCCGGGAGGGCTGGGTGGACCTCTGGCTGCTGCTGCTGCTGCTGCTGCTGCTGCTGCTGCTGCTGCTGGGGGTCCATGACTGCGGCGCCTGGGGTCTGTGTGCCTATGGCTCCTTCAGACCGTGTGCTGTGCAGGCTAAGTGTGTCTGGGAGGGGCCCTTTAAGGGAGCGGCTAGCTGTTGCCCCGGAAGCGCTAGTCCTCCCAGTGACCCTGTCTGCAGCTGTGCCTGGCATCCCTATTTCGATGTGTGCTACTTGAGCGTGTAGACGTTCCCTCGCTGCGCCTATTTCGATGTTGGGCTGCGCAACGTCGAAGTTGAACATCGACGTTGCCAGCCCTGGAGGACGTGTACACGCTATTCATCGAAATAGCCTATGTCGATGTCGCTACTTCGAAATTAGCTATTTCGATGTAGCGTGCACGTGTAGACATAGCCATAGAAGCCTTCTACCTCTTTTCTTGAGAGGTTCCACACTGTGGGCTGCTCTACACTTCACTGTAGGGATGATTACCCTTTCTGGATCTCATCCCATCACTCCTTCTTATTCTTTATGAGAGCTGTGATAATTCCTCTCATTTTTTTCCAATTTCCCTTTAAATATTTTCAGAACACCACCTTGCTTCTCCTTAATCCTTGCTTAGTGGATTGATACATATTCAGCCCTTTCAATCTACTGCCATCAAAATTCAAGCCATAAAGTTCTTTGATCTTTCTGGCTAATTTTCTGTGACCATTTTTGACTTCCTCACTCTCCTACAGAGAATGGAGTGAAGGAAACAGCACCCCCACAAACTCACCTGAAACCTACCATCTTTCATTCACATGCCTGGGATCCAAGTCTAGCAACTTCAGACCTTAGTAACTCTGCATGGGGTGGAGGAATGAGGAGGAGGATGGGACTGTAAGGAGGATGATCAGGGAGTGGGGGCATTTTCTCATCTAATGTGATGTGGGGAAGAGAAAGGCAGCCCACCTTCCTTCAGAATGTCTGGGGAGGCTTCGCCACCTGTCTTCCTTGCTCTCAGTGGGACACTAATGTGTTTTAGGAAAAGTCAACTTTGTCCTTTAGCTCAGTCGAGAAATGGGGTAACTGAAAATCACAATCTTTTACTTACCTGCTTACCAGTGCTGCCTGTTGCTATTGTACAAGTTTACTCTGCTTCCCCACTGTTTAATGTAAGGTAAGGACTATTTCTCATCTGTATCACAACACACCATTAGATCTATTTACTCTCTCTATTCATCTCCAGAGCAATATTGTACATATTTAAGTGGTAAGAAGGAAGACAAATGAAGATAATACATTCTTTTACGATTTGTACAAGGCAAAACAACAGGCATTTACTGCAGCAACATTTCACTGGTGCCTGGTGTAAAGAAACACTTGCAAAAACAAAACAAAACAAAAAAACAAAAAAAAGAAACCTTGCAACCAAGCATGTATTCCTAACTCATAGTGAGAAAACCTAAGAAAATAAATTGGCTAAAGTAATCATTATGTCCAAGCAGAGTTTGCCGCTATAATTTGCTTAAAATTCAACAAGCAACATGTAAAACCATGTATGCTAGTTTCACTCATCGGTCAAGGCAATAGTTTTAGTGGGTGTTTTATCAGTGTTACCACCACCCGAGGCTACCAGCATGACATGAATAGGCTGTAGTAAAATTTGGCTACTAGTGTGAATCCTCTAGATGTAGAGATGGATTGATATTTTGCAACTCTAATTTAAACTTTTGTGGGACCTTTTAACTGAGAATTTCAATGTGTTTTACTGGTCTTACCAACTAAGCATCATTACAGCCCTTGAGATTGTGAAATATTTTGCCCTCATTGTAGAGAGGTCCCAGTGAAGCACAGGGGACATATAAATGGCATTGTTGAAGGTCTGATGGCAAATGGTGGTGAGAACTCAGGAGTCCTGCCTCCCAGCTCTCCTGATTGTTTGCCATATTTCCTACTGATGCACCAAAGGTGCTGAAACATTTAGTTCCTAACCTGCAAGCTAACTTCCTTTCATGCCTTCTGTTAATACGGTTGTCTTTTGGTGGTTTTTTATTCATAGAAAACATTTATAGGGTTCTGAGCACCTCACAGATTTGGTACCTCAGCTCAGTAAACAGCTCACTCTATAGGAATATTACCTATAAGTTGATAATGGTATATAACTAATAAGAAGTGAGGAAGGCCATATGAAAACAGGCAAATAAGGCAAACAATAGCAATCAGTCCTAATATACTCCATAATTGCTATGTCACCACTTTAGAACAGGCTAAAACCCTCTTTCATCACTCCAAAAAATCCACTGAAGAATATGTGACCAAGAACATTTGACCAGTTCCATTTAGTATATTAATTGGTCCCTGTCAGGTCTACAGTGGTTAGGACATGTGCGTTAAAATTGTTATCCAAGCTAGAAGTGCGGGCAAAACGAAAGGGACTATTAGAGAGGGTTTATACATAGTGTGGAAAATTCTTCTCTCTTTTCTACAAAATAGGTCTCAAGAGCTACGTCTACACGGGTATGCTACATCGAAAGAGCTTATTTTGATGTAGCGAAATCAAAATAAGCTACTTCGATGAATAGCATCTACACGTCCTCCAGGGCTGGTGCCGTCGACGTTCTACATCGACATTGGGCAGCACTACATCGAAGTAAGCCCTGCAGGGGACTGTCTACACACCACGGCAGCACACATCGAAGTAAGGGTGGCAGGAACAGCTGCAACAGGGTCACAGGGCGGACTAGCACTTCCGGGGCAATAGCAAGCCGATCCCTTAAAGGGCCCCCCCCAGACACACTCAGCCTGCACAGCACGCGGTCTGCACAGCCACAAGCACGCACACCCCGTGGAAGCAGCATGGACCCCCAGCAGCAGCAGCAGCAGCCAGAGGTCCACACACCCACCCCTGCAGGAGCAGTGCTTGCCCTGCTTAGTGCCATGCAGGAGGCAGCTGATCATCTTTTATCTGTGGAAGAGAAGCTGCCCCTAGGGGATGAGGAAGCAGCCCCAGACATTGCTGCCCTCTGACCACCCCCCGCCGCACACGCCGCCAGCTGTGGAGCTACCCCACGAGCATGGACTGGTGGGAGCGGCTGGTGCTCGGCGAGTGGGACAACGACCACTGGCTCCAGAATTTCCAGATGAGCCAGCAGACATTCCTGGAGCTCTGCCAGTGGCTCACCCCTGCCTTACAGCACCAGGACACCTCCGTGTGACATGCCCTCACCGTCGAGAAACGGGTCGGCATTGCTGTCTGGAAGCTGGCCACTCCAGACAGCTACCGATCCGTAGGGCAGCAGTTCGGTGTGGGAAAGGCTGTCTTCATGGAGGTAAGAGGACCCGGGTGGGGGGGAGCCTGGGGAGGGAGCCCGAGGGGGGAGCCTGGGGGTGGAGGGCCAGACACACCTTGCACACCCCTCACTGGTGCTCTCTCATGTCCTTCCCCTGCAGGTCGCCTGCACAATCAACGCCCTGCTCCTCCACAGGCTCATGCGGCTTGGGGACCCGGATGCTGCCATCGCAGGGTTTGCCAGCCTGGGCTTCCCAAATTGCTTTGGGGCTCTGGATGGGACCCATATCCCCATCCATGCCCCAGAGCACAGCAGAGGACGCTTCCTGTACAGGAAGGGATACCATTCCGTGGTCCTCCAGGCCTTGGTGGACAGCTGGGGACGCTTCCTGGACATTTACGTTGGCTAGCCTGGCAGCACCCACGACGCCCCGGTCTTCAGAAATCCGGGCCTGTGCCACCGGCTGGAGGCGGGGACCTACATCCCCCAGCGGGAGATCCCTGTGGGAGACACCACCATGCCCCTCTGCATTGTCACAGATGCGGCGTACCCCCTCTGGCCCTGGTTCATGCACCCTTAAACGGGCCATGTCAGTGCCAGGCAGGAGCGGTTCAACACGTGCTTGAACTATGTGCGCCAGGTGGTCGAGCGCACTTTCGGCCGCCTCAAAGGGCGCTGGAGGTGTGTCCTCACCCGCCTGGATGCAGGCCTCCCCAACATCCCCCAGGTTGTGGGCGCATGCAGCGCACTCCACAACCTGGTGGAGAGCAAGGGAGAGGCCTTCTTCCAGTGCTGGGTGGTGGATGCTGGCAGGGCCGACGTGCAGCCACCCACTGGCCCCAGTAGCCAGGTCAACCCTGAGGGGATCCGGGTCCGGGAGGCCCTGCGGGCCTATTTTGACCAGGCTGCGGGGTGAAAGCTGGCAGGGCCAGCTGTGGGCGAGCCATCCACTGCACCCCCCATTCTCCACAACACTGCCTGCCCCCACGCCCACACCACAGAGCACCCCCCCCATTTTGCTTTGAAATAAATGGAAATGTTGTTTCAAACCAAACAGTGCAACCTCTTTTTAATAACATAGAAAAAAAGGGGGGAACTATTTACATGGAGGGGCAGCTAACAAAACAGGGGTCCAACAAAAATTATGCAAAAATGGGGGGTATGTACAAAGGAGGGGGGGCCAAGTCCTCGGCCCCACACCCTATTGTCCAGCACCTGGTGTTGGAGGGTACCACCCTCGCCTTGGCCGGAGCCCTGGGCGATTCTGGGTGAGGGCCAGGAGAACCGGCAAATACAGTCGGGCGGTGTCACCAGACCCATGGTCCCCCTTGGCAGCAGGCCCCAGGGTGGCTGACAGTGGAGCGATGGCAGGTGGAGCGGCGGGCAGAGCGGCGGGTGGCATGGCAGGGGGTCCAGGTGTTGCGCTATGCGCTCAAAGGTGCTCATGAAGGCCCCCCAAACCTCCTGGCGCCAGGCCAGCGGTCGGTCTTGGAGCTCCAGCCGCCACTCCTCCAACTGCAGGCGCCGCTCCGACACCTCCAGCTGACGCCGGAGGGTCGTGAGCAGCTGGGGGTCCGTGGCCATCCTCGGGTGGCTCCACCATTGGCCTCGTCCTGGGGCTGGTCGGTGCTCCGCCGAGGGGCTGGCCTGCTGGGATGGCCCCTGTGGGCTCTCCAGGACCCCGGACACCTTGCCGACGCTCTCCGGGCCCTCCGATGGTACAGCTGTGGAACACAGGGAGGAAGAAGAGTGGGGACAGCCGTTAGTGTGGGCCCTGACCCGTGGCCCTTGTCCCCCCACCCCTCTGCTGCAGGTTCCCCATCCCCGTCCCCGCGAGATGCTGCTGATGTTGATGGGTGTTTCCCCCCCACGGAGGACCCTAGGTTCCGCTCCCCCCATCCCCTTGGATGGGGCATGGCGATGACCTGCTGGGGGGCAGGGGCTGATGCAGTCTTCTGAGGGACATGCCACTGCTGTCCTTGGGGCCATGGTCATCTGGGCATGTGGAGGGCCCTGGTCATGTCTCTTGTCCCCACCCCTTAATCCCGGGGGTGTGCACCGGGGGGGTACATACCTGATGGTCCGCTCCCATGGTCGGGGGACACCCACTGGGCGGACACTGTGCTGGAGCTCCGGGACGGGAGGGTGATGCGGAGCCCCTCGTCGCTGGAGGAGTCCCCCTCTTCCTCCTCCGGCATCCCAGGGGTGGGCTCCTGAGGGGGCCCCTGGGGTGCAGGGCTTGCCTCCAGGGTGGACTCCGTCTCTGGGGCCTGCTGGGGCTCGTCGGCTGATGTGTCAAGAGTAGCCGGGGGGAGGAGGTGTACTGGGGGCCCAGGATGTACCTGAGCTCCCTGTAAAACGGGCAAGTGGCGGGGGCGGCCCCAGATCGGCTGGCCGCATCCCGGGCCCGGGTGTAACCCTGCCATAGCTCCTTAACCTTACTCCTGACGTGGTCAGGAGTGCGGTCAGGGTGACCCCAGGTGGCCAGGCCCTCGGCCAGCCGAGCGAAAGCATCCGTGTTCCGCCACTTGCTTCCCATTACCTGGAGCACCTCCTCCTCGCCCCAGAGCCCCAGCAGGTCCCGGATCTCGGCCTCCGTCCAGGAGGGGCCCTGCTGCCTCTTCCCAGGCTGGCTGCCAGCCTGGGAGCCCTGGGTCCCCTTGTGGGGGGTGCCCTGGGGGCGCTTGGGGGGCTGGCTGGCTGCCGTCACTGTGGGATGTTGGGCTGCGGCTGCTGCGGGCGTCCAGGCTGAGCGTGTGGCAGTGCTGCTGCCTGCACGCGCTCTCAGCTTCCTGCACAGGAACGCAGGGGGCAGGGAGCTTTAAGTGGCTGCTGCACACGGCGACCATAGAGCTCAGGGGCTGGAGAGAGCGTCTCTCAAGCCCTCAGCTGATGGCCACCATGGCGGACCCCTCTATTTTGATGTTGCAGGACGCGGATCATCTACATGTGCCCTACTTCGATGTTGAACGTTGAAGTAGGGCTCTATTCCCATCTCCTGTTGGGGTTAGCGACTTCGACGTCTCTCCGCCTTACGTCGATTTCAACTTCGAAATAGCGCTCGCCACGTGTAGACGTGGCGGGCGCTATTTCGAAGTTGGCACAGCTACTTCGAACTAGCTGGCTCATGTAGACGCGGCTTAAGTAAAATTAAGGTTACTGAGGGCTTTGTACTAACTGTGGTACAAAATGAGTCTCTAATCTGCAGCAGAAATCCACAAACTTCACAGAGAATTCCATGCCCTCCCCCGTCTTTTCATCACACACAAAATTATACCCCCCCTCAATATGAGAGGGAGCGATACCCCAGTGGTATGAGCTATTGCCTAGCTAAACCCAGGGTTGTTAGCTCAGTCTTTGAGGAGGCCATTTAGGTTTCTGGGGCAAATAGATAAAAAAAAAATAAGGAGGATGCTTGGTCCTGCTGTGAATGCAGGAGACTGTACTCAATGACCTTGCAAGGTCCCTTCCAGTATTATAAGATATGTATATCTCCATATATTTCCCTGCCTGAGGAAAAGGGGAAGACCTTCTCCAATTAGCTTTGTTGTGCTGTCCCACTCGGCACTTCTGCATGCTTTGAAAATTTTCTCCATATCTGTTCTGGTGGTCCTGCTATCTTAAGTGATTTTAGTTAATCCATTTATTGACTATTTGAAGCTCACTTCCCAATTACCACCACCATACTAGATTGTTTCCCTGTTCCCAATGACATTTTTACCTAACAATCTCATCAATAATAAATTTTTGAAGAACCTTTTCCCTACCTTTCCTTTGGTGTCTCCACCAAACTGCTTCTCACCTAAATGTTACCTTCTCCTAGGACCTAATCCTAACAACCTGTGATGGGGTGGAATAAGCTCTGATGCCCCCTACAGAAGACCAGATGCCTTGCAATTTCCCATCCCAGCAAAAACAGCAGAAAAGAGGTCCTCCAGGAAGGACAGAGCTTCTGTCTCAGCAGCAGCCAATCAGGATCCAACAGGCCAATATAAATGAAGCTGCTGAGCTAGGGCCTGGCAGTTCTTCACAGGAGCTTGACCCAGACGGGTCAATACACTGACTGGGAGACCAGCAGTATAAGCTGAGCTTAGGCCTGAGTAAAGCTCAGGTCCAGTGGCTGGAGACTGGCCACAAGCCTAATGCAAACTAACAGCAATGTGGACAGAGCTAGTCAGATCCTAGCCCCAGAACATTATCAGGCAGAAACCTTCTGTTGCACTTTTTGGTCACAGAGGGGTGCTCACAAGAGGGTGGACCCCATTACAGGACCCTATGAAATCTCAGACTAATTGTATCTCACCTTCTAACAACTGTGCTTCTCTAGAAACTTTGTATCTGTAACTTTTCCATCTGATTTCTCTGCTAGGTTTCCAAACTATTCCCTAGTACCAGAAAATCTGTGTGGAGTATACATCAGACACTGTTTTAGCAGCAGTATCTTATCCAGTACCCACAACACATGACAGTTGATTTTGCCTTGGGTTTGTGATGAGAATCCATTAGCAAGAAAACATCTACTGTGCACTTGAAAAGCATTTTCCCCCTCTCGCTGCTGGTCCTTTGATCTCCTCTCCGTCTCATGTTTCTGTTTTTTTTTTTTTCTTTTTTCCCTCCCCTTTCAACCTGAGGCATTGGTGGTGAATACTGATTAATCAGTTTGGTCAAACCCTACAAACCACATTCAGAAAACCAATGTTTTCTGGTATAGCTCTGACCGAGTCTTGTAAGGTTTGTGGGTCTGGAACTCTACCTTAATTGATTTTTTTGTCGGGGGGGGTGGGGCAGTGGAGGGAGAGATGGATATATAGGCTATGTCTACATTAGCACACTACATCAAAGTAAGAACATCGAAATAGGCTACTTCAATGCATATCGTCTACGTGTCCTCCAGGGCTGGTGCCATCAACATTCGACGTCAAAGTAGCGATGGAGAACATCGAAAAGAGCCGCCCCGGAAGGAAATGCAGAGCATCCACACACACAAGTGCTCCCCATCGAAATAAGGGGCCAGCAAAGCCCCAAGCCACTCCCTTAAAGGGCCCCTCCCAGACACACACGGCCTGTACAGCATGAGATCCACAGAGCTGACAACCGGTTGCAGACCCTGTGCACACAGCATGGACCCCCAGCTGCAGCAGCAGCAGCAGCAGCAGCAGCAGCCAGAAGCCCTGGGCTAAGGGCTGCTGCACGCGGTGACCTTAGAGCCACGCAGGGGCTGGACAGAGTGTCTCTCAACCCCTCAGCTGATGGCTGCCGTGGAGGACCCCACTATTTCGAAGTAGTGGGATGTGGATCATCTACACATGCCCTACTTCGACGTTCAACATCGAAGTAGGGCACTATTCCCATCTTCGGATGGGAATAGTGATTTTGCTGCCTCACCACCTAACGTCGATTTCACCGTCGAAATAGCACACAGCGCGTGTAGACGCAACTTGTGCTATTTTGACGTTGTGCTGGCTACTTTGAAGTAGCCGGCTAATATAGATGCACCCATATTGTTTAGTATCAGAGAGGTAGCCGTGTTAGTTTGTATCTTCAAAAACAACAAGAAGTCCTGTTCCACCTTATAGACTAACAGATATTTTGGAACATAAGCTTTCATGGGCAAAGAACCACTTCATCTCATGCAACTGATGAAGCTGGTTTTTGCCCATGAAAGCTTATGCTCCAAAATATCTGTTAGTCTGTTTAGTGGTTTGAGAATGGGTTTGCAAATCAAATATCCTCTGTTTTATTTCTTGTCTTTCACATGAAATCTTTGTAGCACACTGTGAAAGTTCCTTTATCAACTTAGTTTCTCACCTGTGAAATATGCATTAGAATATTTGTTTACTATTTCAATAATGGTGTTGTGAGGCCCAATTACTCATTGACTGTAACAAGGTTAAAGATCTTTAGATAAAGAATGTTAGGTACAGTGGGCTCAGATTCAAGCTCAGGTACATTGGCACCAATTCAAGTCC
This sequence comes from Carettochelys insculpta, assembly GCF_033958435.1. Lineage (NCBI taxonomy): Eukaryota > Metazoa > Chordata > Testudines > Carettochelyidae > Carettochelys > Carettochelys insculpta. The sequence goes on from NC_134141.1 coordinate 121,473,382, forward strand.
ATACTTTAGGTTTATTGTCTTCTCCAAATCTGAGGAAGTGTGTCCTACCCACAAAAGCTCATACCCTAATAAATACATGTGTTGGTCTTTAAGTTCTATAGGGCTACGTCTACATGTGAAGCCTACATTCGAAACAGGCTATTTCGATGAGTAACGTCTACACGTCCTCCAGGGCTGGCAACGTCGATGTTCAACTTCAACGTTGCGCAGCACCACATCGAAATAGGTGCTGCAAGGGAACGTCTACACGCCAAAGTAGCACACATCGAAATAAGGGTGCCAGGCACAGCTGCAGACAGGGTCACAGGGTGGACTCAACAGCAAGCCGCTCCCTTAAAGGGCCCCTCCCAGACACAGTTGCACTAAACAACACAAGATCCACAGAGCCGACAACTGGTTGCAGACCCTGTGCCTGTAGCATGGATCCCCAGCTGCCGCAGCAGCAGCCAGAAGCCCTGGGCTAAGGGCTGCTGCCCACGGTGACCATAGAGCCCCACAGGGGCTTGAGAGAGAGCATCTCTCAACCCCTCAGCTGATGGCCGCCATGGCGGACCCCACTCTTTCGAAGTTGCGGGACGCGCAATGACTACACGGTCCCTACTTTGACGTTGAACATCGAAGTAGGGCGCTATCCCCATCTCCTGATGAGGATAGCGACTTCGACGTCTCGCTGCCTAATGTCGAAGTTAACTTCGAAATAGCGCCCCATGCGTGTAGCCGTGACGGGAGCTATTTCGAAGTTAGTGCCGCTACTTCGAAGTAGCGTGCACGTGTAGACACGGCTTAGGACTGCTTGTTTTTTGTGAAGTTCCAGATTAACATGGCTACCCTTCAGAGTTCATTAACTCTTGAATTGTGTATTTGATTCCACTAAGTAATGGTACTCATGTAGGTATAGTGACCCCAGCTGCAATCAAACTTTCAATAGGGGTCTCAAAATCCTAATTCCTAGATGGAATGTATCTCTCTTTAAACCCTTCTGAATCTTTTGATCTGCCTCCTTTCACAGGGCCCATATCACTCCTGTAAGAACCTTTACGGAAGCACAGGAACAAAAGCAAGGTGTCAAAGTGAATGGCCCTGGTGTTGTCTCAAAAGTGTCCAGAGAAGAATATATGAGTATGTGATACTTCTTTGGTGCATTTCCTGAAAATGAAGCTACTTAATTAACTTCATAAATGTATACAGTAAATATCACAGTAATCAGGTCAACACATAACGCTCCCAAATAACTACAGGACACTCCAAATCCATCACATTCAGAATTATTCAATCAGTGGCCTGCGTGAACATATTGCCATCACTGGAGCACTCATCAATTATTCTCCATAACTATTGTTTGTGTTGTCTTTGTTAATAATTAAATATCCACACTGTTCGCTGTCCATTTGTGTCCCATCTTTATGTACAGGTTGAACCTCTCTAGTCTGGAACCCTCAGGACCTGACCAATGCTGAATGAGAGAATTTGCAGAACCATGGGAGGTCAGTATTGTCCAGCCCTCATTGTCAAGACTTTCATTGCTTATGGGTCTCTCAGAATATATTTAGGGGTAAATTAAAGCTAATGAACAACTCAGAACACTGACATCCAGGACTGGTGGCTGTAAACAAACGCTTGGGACCACAGGAAACTTGGCCACACCTATCTAAGTGGACGTTTGGCTAACTAAAATCATGCCAGATGACAGATGTTGCCAGACTATCGAATGCGGAATTAGGGAGGTTCAACCTGTGTCTGTTCCTTAAATGGGTGACACTTGTACATGGCAAAAAGTTTTCCAATCGGCTGTGTGAGTCCATATCCACAGCCTGTATTTGCCACCCATTCTCTTTCTTAGAGTGTTCTTGCACACAAGGCTTTGCAACTGTAGGAGGCGAGCCACAGTTGCTTTAGGAAGAAACATATACATATACCAAAGAATTGGAAGGGATCGTGAGAGGTCATCAAGTCCAGTCACCTACCCTCACAGTAGAACCTACCACCATCTCTATTAAATCTAACCAACCCCAGAAACGTGAAAGTCCCCCTCAAGGATTAAGTTCACAATGTTGTCTCTACAAGGCCAGTGATCTGACCACTGAGCTATCCCTCCAAAACAGGCATTTCCTAGCAAATGCCTGACTTCTTTTTTGAGTGAATGTTTAGGGGTGTCTTTTTGGTAGTCTTTGCCCAGTTTCAGTGCTAGATGAAATTCAGTTCACATTGGTAGTGAATAAAAGCTATTAAACTCTGTGAACTGTTTAGTTGTCTTTGTGTTGGCATCAATCCAGCTATGCACTTCTGATGAAATCGTTCACCGTGATTGACATCCTTGATAGCATGTATAAGACACAGTAGCAAGACACTGTGGTGATAGGCTCTATAAAAAACTTAAGATAAACAGAGACAGGAGCATCTAGAGAGGAGAATGTGTGGTGGGTGAAGAGATAGAACTAAAGGCTAACTGGAACACAGAGACTGAATTATTCACATGCCCATAGAAATTCCATGTCATGATTGAGATGCATTGGGTGGGCAATATGTAAGGGGAAAGCTTACACTGTTAGCAGCTGGGCTGTGGCGTCTCTTTGGATGAATAAGGAAAGTGGATTTCTAATGTGTCCATCAACTCTATACAAATGTTTCTGAAAAGAAGGGAGATAATTTAGTTCTAAAAAGTTGAAGTTCTTGCATCTTTGGAAATGTGTCATTCCCTGAGCTATTGACTTCTAAATTTACAAGGAGGCAATAAAAGAGGAATTTATATTTGTAAGGCCATTTATGTGTTCCTTTTCTAAATATATGTTTTATATATTCTAAGATGTTGAGCAACTTGCTGCCTGGCAAAGCCTCACTTTTTAATAAGTCATTTATAATGCCTTACGTATCCTTTTCTGACAACTGTACATGATTTTTAGGTGAAGGTGCCTATCCCCGAGAACATAACTAATGAGTTTATTTCTTAATCCTCAGATATTTAGGGGGATTATATTACAATGAAACACATAAATCTCACAGGATTTGAAATGGTTGTGTGTCTGGGTGTGTGTGTATTTTATTAAAGGGAGGAGGGAGAAAGACTCAGATGTCAATTTGGAGCCCAGCCCTATGGTCGTGAATCATTCAAAACTCCTTGAGAAATCAATGTCATAGGGCCATCTCCTACACTTGTTTTTATAGCACCAACCAGATATAATATTGATCCTGATTAGAATCCTTAGGAGTGTTTGTCCTCCTCATCTTCATAATGGAGGTTCCATCAGGGAAAATATTGGCTATTTAAGCCTTATTCTATTTATACCTACACTTGTGCAACTCCATGGAGTTATTCCTTGCATTTTTATAACTAAGGGGGAAAAATAATACATTCTCTTTTCATTTGGGGTCTATATGTGATGCACGTTGGCTCTTACCAGTAAGGAAGCAAGAGGCAATTTAATTCCTTCCATGAGATCCCTAAACAATGATCATCCCAGTAACAAGTTATGTCATGCACTGATGTGAAGTGGCATCACCAAAGATCCTTTACTTCTCCCCTGTCTTGGCTCATGATATCAGTGTCCCTAAGAATGGGAACTAGGCAAAACTTTGCAACTGAAGCATTTTTGAGTCAACCGAATTGTGTCAGCATATAAGTAGAATATGCATAATAGTTTCAGCTGAAATAAAATAAGCCCTTAAAAAGTGGAAAAAAGACAAAAGAATCAAAATGTTTTCTTAGATATTTTTGAAAACAAAATACTCTATTTGACTTTTCAATTCAAAATGACTTTTTTCCAAAATTTTCTTCTGCTTCACTGTACTCAGAAAGAATGTTTTATAAAGCATGACATTGACTGAAATATTTCATTTCAGATTGATATATAAAAATTGCTTGATCTGCCAAAAGAGAAAAAAATACTTGTTACCTCAAACTCTTCTTTGTCTTTGTCTTCTTCATCTTCTTTGTTGTCTTCTTTGTCTTCATTGTTTTGGAATTACCAGAAAACCAAAAATATCTGTGTTCGGCTGTTCACACAGCTCTTTTGATGGAGAAAAAAAATGTTCCATCTCACCATGATAGAAGTACACTCACACAGTACTATATTGCTCACACTGGATGCTTCACTATAGAACAAAGGGATCTAAAGAAGAGGAGCTTTGATGGTGGGGGATCTTTCCTTAGCTGAAGTCTATAGTGAGAACACTTAACCACAGATTTTGCGTCTATGAAATCCAATTAACAATGTGTTGTCGGAGGTCTGATTTTCCCTTCAGGATTTGTATAATGCACTGGTGCAAATGTAACCACCTGGAGCCAAGATGCTCAGGCAACACAACTTGGTGCAAATCAACGTCACACAGAGAACCAGCAAGAGCTCCTAAATGGGAAACAGTTTAAGAATATTACCAAGTGTGCTCCATTCTTACTTGCTGTAAATTGTAAACTAATTAATTCCCAGAGTCTGGAGAGCTCTGTGCTACTAACCCCATTCTGTGAAGTAATGCTTTGTGAATGCAGGAGGTAAAACTCCTGTTGAAATAAAAGGCAGGTGTTTAACACCAGTGTAAATCAAGCTTGAGGTGGCTTCCTGTAAAATGGAAGCAGTGAAAATCAGAATGTAATTGGGACTTAATTCACTCGGCAGCTTCCACAAGTTAGAAGTGTGAAACCCAGGCTATAGGAGTAACCTTTGCAAAGTGAAGTCTGAGTTGTGACTTTGATGGGAATGATGAAAACCTGGGAGCGAGCATGATCATGACAGTATGTCATTTGTAAAGTGTACGTCCTTGTGGCTTGGGACATACTGAGGTCAGGGCTCCTACATGGGGTTTGGTATCAGAGAGGTAGCCTAGTTAGTCTGTATCTTCAAATGCAACAAGAAGTCCTGCAGATCCTTATAGACTAACAGATATTTTGGAGCATAAGCTTACGCTCCAAAATATCTGTTAGTCTATAAGGGGCCACAGGACTTCTTGTTGTTCCTACATGGTGTTTGTGGAACGTTTCTGGTTGTTATAGGACAGAAAGGATTAGGGCTGTAGTCTTGGGTGGCTTGGAGAAAGGAAGCCTACTACTGTGTCACAAGTTCTCTAGCACACATCAGAAGAGAGAGGAAGGGAACCACCAGCTAGGAGGCAGGAGATACTGTTCCTACAGGGGATGACAGGAAGCAGGAGGGAACCAACCACTGCTTTGGGATGTTTTCACAAGGGCATTTAGGAACAGAAGGTAACTAGAAGCTGGGAAGAGTGTTGTTAGGTCTGCATACCCAGTAGTGCTTTGGAAGGATTTCCAGCAGTTGGAAGGGAGATTAGAGCACATGTCAAGAGGGCAGAGCTGTCCTGTCCATAGGATGAGGTGGGGCAGCTGCCCCAGGCCCTGTAGTTTTGGGGTCCCCTTGGTGGTTGCCCCACTTGTGTTATGGACAGGAGGGGCAGGATTACCTGGATGTGGAGCTGGGTTGGGCGATCACATGAGGCTGGAATCGCATGCCATGGCAGTAGCAGCAGCAGGGAGTGGCCTTTTCCATTCCCCACCACCACCACCACCACGCAGGCTGCTCGGCTGCACCACACTTCTTGGCCACTACACCTAGTTTCCCCACAGCAGGGCAGGAGGGTTGCAAAGCAAAGCAGGCTGATGCTCCCAGCACCACATGCAACCCCCTTTCCCCAGGTAATACCCCATCCATTTCTGGGGGATAGGCTAAGGGGGCAGGGCATAAACACAGCAGAAGAGGGGCAGTGCCTGAGGCACAGAGAGTTTGCCCTGGGCCCTGGGCCTGAGGCACTGTTGGGGGGTTACCCCAGGTCCTGTCTCCCTTCAGGATGGTCCTTCAAAAGCAGGAAGGATTAGAGAGGAGTAGATCAAAAGAGTCAGGTTGATACAGCTGTGTGTTGGGAACAGGGCAATTCTCAAGAGGTGGGAAGTTCAGAAGTATCTGTCCCCCTTAGCAGACAGAACAGCAACAAGGAGCGAGCTCACATTGCTTCAGTTCCTTAGTACAATCTAGTGAGAAGGCGCATACCGAGCTGCAGCTCTCAAAGAGTTAACACTGAAGAGAGTTGCATGAGCTCATTCAGAAGACAAGAGGCCCTTCAGGGCTGCATAATTTTATATTTGTTTTTGTTTCTAATTGTGGATTTGAACTGATAATTGTTTACTTAGGCACATTTTTATTTATTAATTTCTTTTCAAAATTCAATAACTTTTGTCTATATTTTATCTGAAATAATGAACTCCTGCTGTGATAATAATCATGATAGAATAAAATCAAATTAAAGAAAACATTTAAAAGATTCCTGTTATCTGGCAACAAGTTCCATGCACTGAATGTAAACTTAATTGCAAGATTTTTCCTTAATGATCTGGCCTAATTGGGACTCAGAGATATGGTATCTTTTGAACGTTGCCTTTCTTTAACCAAGTGTTTGTAGTTGGCTCCATCTGAAGCACCTTTAAATGATTAGGTTTATGTATAAATGATGATTTTCCTCAATATTTAATCAAGACATGTAGGAGAGGAATGGTGGAGAATCAAGAAAATTAGCAACAGGAAAGCCCTGTTGGGTCATCAGATCTGTTTCACTTCTTCTATCGTGGAACAGGGCAGGATTGTTCCCTGTAGTATATTTTGTAGTGCTTTGTCCAGGTCTCTTTAAAATTTGATTAGTTCAGGCTGAAAGAGTGGCTGGAATACAAACTACGCTGTTACAGTCAGATTTTATTCTCAGCTGAATCAATGCAAAAAAATAAAGAATAAAAAATACAGTCAACTCTTTTATATCCGGCAGCCACAGGACCAGGAATTTGCCAGATATTCAAATACTCTGGATAATACAGAGGTATACCTAACAATGCATTACACTAAAGAAAAACACAATTTGATACTAAGAAACAAACAACAGTATATGCAAAGTACTTTATTTACCAACAATAGTAGTATTGTACACTGTGAACTGATACTGTATTTGTTGTATTTATTTGTATTTACTTTCACTTATGGAAACCATAACTAAAATTTACTTATGTTTAAAATGCAGGTTATTTGAGAGATATGGATGATAGATGCTGAATATTAATGAGTTTACTGGATATCCATTGAAATCAATGGTATTGTTCCACATTCTTCCTGAAATGGGAATTTGTTGTCATAGTCAGCAGTGGAAACACCAAGTACAATCATACAGTGCACATAATTTCAGAAGTTTATTGGAGATGATTTTTGGAGAAGAAAATATCAACTGCCTGGTAGATCTTGACATATGGAGATAAATCAGATGTTAACTTAGGGCTGTGTGCTTAATTTGGGTTTAGGGATCAACCCATGCAAAGTTCATTACACAACTTGTGATCTTAGTTACAACACATTACAACACGGAGGTAAAGAAAGTAAAAGTGTCAAAGTGCTGATATGTCTGGAGACCCTGTCTCATCAACCTCATCGCGGCGTGGTTAGGTGTAATGAGTTATTAAGGTAAATTGAGGTCCTTTGATGAAATGTCTCATACCTGAGGTGAGCTGTTTGGCTGAGTGTGTCTCCCTCTGTGTGCTGTCCCACCGCCACACAAACAGCAGGGCTGTGGAGACACCCTTGAACAGTTGAAGGCGAAAGAAAAAAAAGTAGCACCTGGCACCTCCCACAAAGCACACACCCTGCAATCCCAACCACAAGGCAGTTCTGAATCCCCTTCCTCTGCAACAGTTGTCTGTGATGCCTTAAGAGAGAACAAAACTCATGGCTAAGATTGAGAACATCACGCGCAGGCGTGTTTGGACAGTTTTCATACTGAAGGTGCTGAAAGCCACTGAACAGAACTATACACCCTGTATGTGATGGCACTCCGAGCCAGGGCATGCCACATCACCTACAGTATCCCTCATTCCAGATCCCCGACTGCCCATCTCGTCTCGCTTGGCTGTTGGTGGGCAGACATCAGCTGTATTTTCACTAGCTTTCTTCTCTTAATACTTTTCTTAATGTCACGTACTAGGTGGGTGGTGACCCTAAGGGCTGGGGATAACCACTGTAAGAGCAAGGAAGTCTGTAACCCAGACAAGCCAGAGCAGAGGTCCCTGGGTAGGATTGCGAGGAAGATATAATCCTCCCCTCACTGGGGAGGTCACCCTTTTGTTGAAAACTCAGTTCCCAGATAAAAGCCCAGCAGCAGGGTGCCCTCCCTTGTGGCCGGGGATTCATCATCCTCTTCCCAGGCCTGGTGGAGGCTTCTCAGCTGTGCTGTGCCAGGACTGTAGCCTTCCCTCCACCTTGTGCCTGCTTAAATTGGTCATCACTGGCTATCCAGCTGTGTAAAGACCCCTTTACTGCCCCAACCGTACTCACTCATTCACCACCCAGCAGTGTGGGAGCTGACATTGGCAGGAACAGTTCAGCCAAGCCCATTGGCAAGAGTCTCAGCTCCACCCAAGAGAACAGACAGACTTGCTAGGCCCCTGCGCAACTCTGGCGAAGGGCTAGCTCTGCTCTCTCTGAACGGGTGGGGTCTCGGGAGGGAGGGGTCAGGCTGGAGCAGCCAGCCCTCAGCCCCACTGGAAGCATACCATGCTACTACTCCCCTGCCAGCCAACCCTCAAAGATGCCCTGAGCATGCCATGTGGTGCCCCGGCAGTGATTTAAATGGCCTGCCTACCACAGCAGTGGTAACAGCTGGAGTCCTGGTTGCCTGTGAACCACCAAGGTCCAGAGTCAGCAACCCATTTGCTCTTCTCATAAGTGGGCTTGGCCCCATCAACCCAGACAGACAGGTATCTTGGTTCATTCAAGCATGCAAGGAGCTCCTAGAAGTCCCACTGTCAACTTTGCTATAATCCTAACCAGAGTTCGAGTTCCTCCCCTTAGTACTTAGCATCTTTAAAGAGATGGCTATTGTCAAAATTAGAAAATAAAATTTGAATCATGTTAAGCCTCGTTATAAACTCAGCTGCAATGGTGAAATACGAAGGATATTAATGAAAAGAGCCAGAAGGCCTATTGGATTGTCAGGTATAACAATATCCCCATTGGAAACCATCTGGATGGTTACCATAAGATAGTGTACAATAGATCAATTGGCAGATAAATAGCTTGGTGCTATTCAAAAGCATATTCAGTCTTCCAAGAAATAAGCAAAGAGGTAGCTTTCAGTCTTTCCCCACTGGCTGATTTACGGTACTAGACTGGCTGTAATCTGTAGTTCATCAATTGTCTTCTGTTTCAGCTCAGGTAAGATTGCATGTATTGATGATCAATAGCGCAATGTTAAAGAAGGAAGGAGGGAAATCCTGCCCTTACAGAAACCATCCCTAAACTCACTGGCCTGGTCAGAAAAAGCTGTGGGAGTCAATTCAGAATATATCTTCTTTCCACACTGTGGAAACTGATCATTCTCATGGATATTGATTGGTTGAATCAGTGTTCTACATGGCGGTGGTTCGTTGCTGGTCTATACAGAAGACCAGAACCAAAAGAATAAGACTTCATTTTACTTCTCTAAACACATAATCTATACCTTTGAAACTAGATAACGATAAAAGAAAGCGATGAAATGTGACCCTTGTCAAGCATTTGCAAATTAAGTCATGAATACAGATGGAGAATGCTTCCTCCCCTCTTTTCCATTGAACAGTATTTTTAGATACATACTTCAGGCAAAACATCAAAGCTACTGCTTTGTAACTGACTGGTCATGGTATGTCTGAACCTAGAAATGACTACCTAGCTTGAATTATGCGACACAACATGATTGACTTCATCACGCTTTAGGAAACTCAGATCAAAGATGATAATCCTGTTGCCATCTTGCTGGCCACAACATTATTACTTTCCTCCATCACCCAACAGGCAGCCTTACCCCACACACATCAAGCAGGACATTCAGAATTATGATGCAACAGTCACCAGGAGAAACTCTGGAATCTTCACCATCTTAATAAGTATTGGGTAGCTGTATGTTGGTGATTTCAAAGGTGATCTCAAATGTAATGTGGGGTTATGATAGTAACAATATTGCACGCAAGGCACTTGCTGAATGGCTAACAAAGACAAGTACCTTGTTTATGATGGGTAAGGCCCTGCCTGCACTAAAAGCCCTGTTGATCTAAAGTATATGACTTGAGATACATAAATGACATAGCTGAAGGCAACATACTTACCACAAGGAGTCATCAGCGCAGTGAGGATAGTGGCAGCTGCTCTCCCATTGATGCTGGTTACTCTTCCTGGTAGAGTACTGGAATCAACAGTGGAGTGGTCAGTGATCAATTTGTCACATCTGAGCAGACACGATAAATCAACCATTGGGGCACTGTTCCACTGCATAGTGAGGACAATTCCTAAGAAAGAGGAACTTTTCATTCTGCCTCCTGGGACAGAGACCACAACCTGACTCTCTGTTTTGTCACTGAAGACAAGTGTGGAATCACTCAGAAAGCCTCCAGAAATATTCTTGGGAACTCTCCACACAGCCAGGATCGACCAGTGATAGTCCATCCTGAGACTGAATTTGAAGTAAGTATGTCATCTCACAAAGAGCAATGAAACTTAAAAGGCAAATTGACAAGGATTCACTGCAACAGTTGTAGCCACCCTTGGCTCAATTCCACTGAAGCCCAAGAAAATGATAATTTCTCTTGTTTTATCTGAACAGCTTCAAGAAAAAGAAAAATCCTGTGCCCACTGAAAAACCAGAAACAGAACAGCAATTCCTGCAATGGAAGTACACCATGAAGTCCTACCTGGACCAGAACACTTCTATCAAAACCTACAGGACAGTAAGACATGGGACTGAATATTCAGCCAAGACTCTTCTCTGATAGATGCAGCTGATGAGGCTGGGATAGGGGTTCAAAGTTCTTCATCTATACTGTTCCCTAGTTCCGAATAGCCAAACAAGCTCTTTATTCCACGGAGAATAGATGTAGAAGTAGAATGATATTTTAACTGATTGTATAGAATTATGTTTTCATGGAATCTCAAAAGAAAACAAAACAAAACTTGATTCTTGGTCAAATTCATCCATGTTATGAATGGGTGTAAGTCTACTGTAATTACGATAGCTTGCATGAGGGCATAAAACTTCTCCACCTCTTATTTTGGCCTTCATTCCATGTCATGTATTTATCTTGAAAAACATCTGAGAGATTTACTGGATTAAATGAATTGGAGCTGCACTCAGGCTAAAAATTGACACTGTGAAAAGCTCTGCAAAGGTGTGAGTTTTATGTGTGTGTGTTTTCCTGCCCCTGAACTACCTATGCAAATAGGTTCTGCTTTGTCTGGAACTTCAAGAAGGATGATGACGCTGTCATGGGAGTTGATGCTGTTCGGTAAATCAGCCAGCAGGTGTGAAAGCAACCTCTTCCAAATGTTTCCCTGTAGACTTGGGCCACATCTACACCAGCGAGTTCTTTTGAAATTTTTTTTCAAAAGAAGGGACTCTTTAGAAATATCCCACAGAGTGTCTACACAAGAAACACATTCTTTTGAGAGCAGAACAAAAGAATGTGGCACTTCTTCTGAAAGTACTCTTCCACTCCTGTATGGGGACGACTGCCTTCTTTTGAGAGATTCTCCCCTTCTGTGGGCCCCTCTTTCAAAAGAGGAGTCCTCCATGGTCCTAGCCATCTGGCACAGGGAGACGCCCTGGCCAGCATTAGTGGAGCTCTTTGCTCCTTGCATCCGGCCATGTTTAAAGATGCAGGGACCCAGAAACCCCATGGCAGGAAGCTGAGAGTGTGCTGGCTGCAGCAAAGGCACGAGCCTCCAGAAGTACACCCAGAGCAGATGGATCTATCCCACTGCCTCAATGGCCAGCAGCCAGGACCCCGTGCTGCCCAGGGACACCCCACAGAGACAGCCCAGGGCTCACAAGAGCTCACCCTGGGCAACAAAAAGAAGGCCTCATCATGGTCCAAGACAGAGCTGCAGGACCTCCTGGGCCAGTGAAGGGTATGAGGAGGTCCTGCTTGAGATTACTTTCAGGCACTGGAACGCCCTAGACTTTGACCAGCTGGCTACTGCCCTGACTGCCTGGGGGTATCCCCTCCCCACCACAACCTGAACCAAGCCAGATCCAAAGTGAGGGTGCTGCAGCAGGCCTAAGTGAAGGAGAGGGATGAGGCCAGATGCTCAGGGGCAGCACCCACCAGCTGCTCCCACTATAAGGAGTTACACAGACTCCTCGAGGCCAAGAGCACAGTTCTCCACCCTGCATCACAGTGCTGGACACCGTGAAGCCTGAGTCCGAGACCCAGCGGGAGGCAGAAGAGCTGCCTGTACCCTCTGGCCAGATCACACACACCCTGAAGATGGAGACGGACCGTTTCTCAGATGAGAAGAACTCCACCAAGGGAATGCTCATCACTGCCATCCCATCAGAGTCATCCAGACTGGCACCATTGACCAGGGCCTCCCCTGAGTTCCTCGAGAGAACCTCCAGTAGGTATATGGCACATCACACATCCCATGCCTGAGGGGCTCACCCACCTCTGCCACAGGTGGCAGTGGTCTGGCCACACAGTGCGGACACACCCGGGATGACCCTGCTTCCCAGCCCATGGACTCGGTCACTGCCAACACTCAGCACCCACTCCAGTGGACAGCACCACTAGCCACATGACTGGAGAAGGGGAGAGGGCAGACCACATGTTGTGCATGCCCCATACATGCAGGAAGCCCTCAGTGCACAGGAACCCCCAGGGCTGTGGGGCCATCAGACAGGGGAGGACTGCTAATGGGGGGTGGGAGGCATGGCCCTTGGGGTTGGGCTGAGGGACTGAGAGGTTGTCTCTCTCTCCTCTTCTGTCCCTACAGCTGCACTGTCTGGGGGCCAAACAAGCCCTGTCCAGGGGCTGGTGAGTCCTACAGCAGCTGCAGAAAAGACCAGGGTACCCCCACCACCAGTGCCCAGGGGGTCCTGTTCCCAGAGGCCACATCACTGAAGATGGGACGAGGAGGCTGCTGCCTACATGGCCGTCCTCTGCCAGCCAAAAGCTTTACTTCTGGAATGGCTGGTGGTGAAATGGGCTGATATTGCCTGGCAGTGGGAGCCCTGGGGTGAAGTGATGGTGGCTTTGTGCACCCTCACCTGGGCCATCACCAACTAGCTGCCCCAGACCTCTGTTGTCCCCCTGTCACCTCTCTGCAATGTTCTTTTTCACATAAAGTTTTAATGTTACAGTAAAGTGTTAATTTATCCAATACCCCTGTTTCCCTTGTGAATAGTGGAGGAGCAGTGCATGCTGCATGTGTGGGATGGGGTTGTAGTGGAGGGTGCCTGGGGGAGGGTCACTGGGGAGATTGAGTGAAGGCCTTGTGGAGATCCTCCCTGACCTGCACCCAATCCTGGCAGGCCTGGAGAAATATGGCAGCCAGCTGCTTATAGCCAGGGCCAGACTCGGCAGTCCACCCCTGCATAAACATCTTGTGCTTGCTCTCCACCATGTTGCGGGGAACATATCAAGCCCCCACAATGGCAGGCACATTGTTCAGGCTGACTTCCAGCCATGTCAGAATAATGGCTTTTCAGACATCCGAACACACACTCAGTGGGGCTGCTGGCCTGGTTGCGCCTGGTGTTAAAAGGGTCTTGTGCTGGGTCCAGGTGGCTTGTGTAGGGCCACATGAGCTAAAGGTGCAGGATGTAGGTTGCGTCAGCCACTATGCAGAGAGGCATGGTGACATCCTTCACTGGGGACTCCTTTGGGGGGAATGAAAGTCCCCTCCTCCATCCCCTGCCCAAACAAAAAGTTCCTGAACATCTGGGCGTCATAGGCCTGGCCTGACCAGCCCACAAAGAGGTCCATGAAGTGTCCTTTCATGGCAAACAGCACCTGGAGCAACACCAAGTCGTACCCCTTCCAGCTGATAAAATAACCCACACTGTGGTCCAGGGCACAGATCATGATATGGGTCCTGTCCAGTGCACTGAAATAGTTGGGAAATCACAGCGTAGTGAATCCCATGATGGCTGTGTCAAGTTCCTAACACGGACAACCCTCTGTAGAAGGATGGCACTTATCGCCCTGACCCCAGAAGATGCAGTACCTTGACAGCTGCTTATGTAGAAGACTCAGCTATGTGGATTCACATGGTCTGTTACCTATGAGGGTTTGCTCCCACTGAAAGGCAATGCAATAAGCCTAAGTGTACACTACAGCAACCTTTTGAAAGAAGAGCTTTCAGAAGAGATCTTCAGGAAGACAGTAGTGGAAAGAGCACGTCCATGCACAAAAAACAGATTGATCTTTCCACACGCACAAAAAGCAGATTGATCTTCCCACCTGCCCTTTCAAAAGAGGGCATCCAGACAGCCCTGGCGGCTCTTTTGAAAGAATAGGCTGGGAAATGCTGCAGACAGGGTCACATAGCTGCTAAGCCCTTCCAGGAGCCACAGCCAGCCTCTCCCTTAAAGGGCCCATCCACAACACCGCTGCCTTGTACACATTGAGGCCTGGCGAGCAGTTCACAGCACAGCAGAGCCCATGCAGGGACCAGACACCCAGCGGAGCTGCCCATGGATAATCAGCGGCTCCTTGACAGGGACTTCCTCGATGCTGTGGTCTGCCTGCTGGCCACAGTAGTTGTTGCAGCCCTCCCTCTCTTCTGGTGGGTGACACCCTGCCTTGGCCATGCAAGCTTCCTCTACGCAGTCCCTGGTGCTCTGGCACCTATGGAACCACCCCATGAGCTCTGAATGGTAGGTCCTGTTCGTGATGGGCAAGTGGAATGATGACTGCTGACTCCAGCACTTCTGCACGACCAAGAAGATGTTTCTGGAGCTGTGACACTGGCTCACCCATACCCCCAACACCAGGACACCTGTTCTCCTGCTTGAGAAGCCAGTCACCATTGCAGTGTGGAAGCTGGCCAGCTCGGACAGCTATCGGTCCATGGGATACCAGTTTGGGGTGGACAAGGTGATCTTCAGGGGCATCCTCATGAAGGTAAGGCATGCACCCACCACAGGGAAGGAGGGGCTTCTGGGACAGGAGGACCTCAGGGACTGGGAGCAGGGGTGAGAGGGGGTCAAGAGGGAGCAGAAGATGGGGTATTGGGGGAGAGGTGCCTGGGGTAGCCTGCCACACACTCATGAGGACATGCATATGCAGAGCCTCATTAGCATAATGGCGGCTGTGAGCACTTTGAAACTGCTGGTTTCAAAACACACACCACCCAGGTAGATGGGGGCCTTTCAAAACAACCATTTGATTTTGAAAGCCCCTTCTTCCCAAAAACAGATGGGAAGAAAGGGCTTTCAAAATCAGGGGACTGTTTCAAAAGACCCCCATCTACCTGGGTGGCATGTGTTTCAAAACCAGCAGTTTCAAAGCACACATGGCTACCATTATGCTAATGATGCATATATTGCTAATAATTCATATTCATGGCAGCATCTCATTAGCATGTTCCGAAGGGCCATATTATAATAGCCCTTCCGAAAGGAGGGGCTAGTGTGGCCATGGCCTAAGTAACAAAAGCCCTCATTTCTCCACTTCGCTCTCTCCCAGTGGAATTCTTAAGAGATAAGAAGCTGGAAAAGTACAGATGGCATAATTATACATTTTGCAGTTGATTAATCACCACAAAGCATTAATCACATTTGGTATAACAATACATAACCAAATTCTTTATAGTGGGAATTAAGTTTCCTTCTGATGGGGAACGGATTCCTTTAGGATATTGACATGGCTTTTCAGCATCTGTTTTGCACCAATTCCACATCTGAATTTGCTTTAATCTACTTAGGGCTCTGCAAAAATTATGGCTTTAAGGTTTGTTTCATGTTTCCAAGTGCACATATTAGTAATAGCACAAATGCAGATAGAGAAATGTCTGCCATAGCAATGTATTCCATGCGTGCAAACCTTGTCCAATCTTTGCCTTGAATGATGCCTTTGCTTTTCTCCCACTAAGTAAACCTCTTTAATGAAATAGGAAATTCCTTTTGAAACCAGTCAAGTCTATTATATTAACAGGAGAAGCAGTGTTTAAACACTAGGGTGATGGGTTTATCACAGATGTGAAAGTGAATTCTTTTGTATGTTTCAATATTATTAGATCACATAATTTAAGCTTTTAGTTACCTAGTATTATCTTTTCAGTGGGGTCTTCAATACATTTTTATTTTATTTTATTTTTGTATGAGGGTAGTTCAAATAACTGGAAACTGAGCATTATCTGTGTAATGATATCATTCTGTAACAGAAAACATTTTGGATCTCACCTTTTTAGCTCTACCTATAGCACCTATCTTGTAAGTTTGGGTGGTTGCCTATTTAGCCCTTAGGCCAGGTCTACACTACTTCAGAAAGTCATCCCAAGATATGCAACTCTAGGTAGAAGAATAGTTAGCTGGAGTTGATGTACCTTAGACCATAAATCTGCATCATCCCCACTGTAGGAATTCAAGAGGAAAAATTCTCGCCTTGCCTTCCCTTACTTCTTGTGACCCAGTGGTATGCTGGGGTCAATGGGAGATGAAATCAGTGGTCGAATTAGAGAGTCCTTACTAGACCCATTAAATCAAACTTGGATGGTCAATCTCCAGAGCATTGACCTCTAGATCAGTGAAGACAAGCCCTTAGTGTGTCAGTCAGGCTGGTGGCTAGAAGTCTCATCTGACATCAGAGCCCCAGTATCCTATATGCTGTAAAAATACATAGCAAGAGACAGTCCTTCAGAAACACAGTTCCTCCCATGGTATCTTTGTGCACCAGAGGGAACTAATTTACTGGAGCCTTTGAAGTTGGGCATCTTACTTCTCCACCCCAGTGCTGGTACCCAGTCTCTGTAGGCTCCTCACCTCTCTCTAGCCCTTCTGAGCTCACTCACTTCCTGAGGGATATATCTGGCATGACTGTGCTGCACTTTGTACCATAGCTGGACCTGAGTCTTAAATAATCAGGTATGTAAACAAGAAGGATAATTAGTAGAGTACAGAGACTCCTATCTTTCCATTGAGATGTAACTTATTCAAGGAGTGGCCCCATTAAAGAAGTGGGTAGTACATATGGCATGTTGTTCTACAGTCTTTGGTTCTTCCCATTAATCTATCATTAGAAGACTAATGTTTTGGCTGCCGTGTTCAGCTCAAGACTGAAGTTCATGAGTATCCTCCCAGCAGCTGCAAAAGTGGAGAAAACCCCAAACTCTCAGAACTGAAAAACAACCTCTTGGTAAAGAGCAAACATTTAAACCTAGTGATGAATAAGCATTTAGGTGACTATGGAGATTTGAGAGTGGAGGGCTTCTTATCGACAAAAGCAGAAATGATTCCAAAGACCGGATACTGAAGTCTGTAAAGATTTGTGCTGGAAATAAGATGTCAGTTTTGACACAGAAGGTAATTAACACTTGGAATAGCTCAACACAGACTGGCAATTTCTCCATGACTTGGATGACATGCTAAAAGATATATTCGAGTTCAAACATGAGTTATAGGACAAGGTACATCAATCAGTGGCTGAAATTCTATGACCTGTGCATTGCAGGATGTGAGTTCAGATGATCAGAGTGGTCTCTTCATGCCTTCAGGTTTAGGAACCCCACAGACACGTATCTTATTTATTTGTACTTTGCAAATCTCAACTTTTTAATGGAATTCTCTTCTAATTAAACCCACAGTAGGGACAAGATTTGCAATGATAGTAACACAGTTAGTTTCTAAAAAGAACATTAAAATATCCAGATCAATTTAGGAACTTGTTTTCCTGTCCTGAATCAAACACTGTTCACTATGAAACCAATGACAGAGCCTATCTCTCTTTGCACAGTGCCTATCACACAGTGGCCTCCAAAAAGTAATTCTATAATAGCATTACTACTGCTGCATGGAGGAGTAGAAATGAAAAGCCAACACTATCACCATTGCCCAGTCCTCTTTCTGTAACTTCCACCTGGAAGCTTTTGTTGCTCATGCCATCCACCAGTACATCAGTAGCCGTGATGCAAGGAACCCTTGCAGGAGATTTAACAGGAGTATTGTTAGCAAGACACGGGAAGTAATTCTTCCACTCTACTCTGCCCTGATTAGGCATTAATTGGAGTACTGTGTCCAGTTCTGGGCACCATATTTTAGTAGAGATGTGGAAAAACTGGAGAGGGTCCTGGGAAAAGAAACTAAATAATTAAAGGTCTAGAAAATATGATCTAGGATAGATTAAAAGAATTGGGCTTGTTTAGCTTGGAAAAGAGAAGGCAGAGATGGGACATGACAGCAGCTTTCAAGTACCTAAAAGAGTGTTACAAGGAGGAGGGAGAAGTATTATTTTCCTTAGCAGCTGAGGATAGGACAAGAAGCAATGGGCTTAAACTGCAGCAAGGGAGGTTTAGGTTGGACATTAGGAAAAAGAATCCTAACTCTCGGAGTGGTTAAGTACTGGAATAAATTGCTCGGGGTGGTTATAGAAGCTCCATCATAGGTGTATTTAAGAACAGGTTGGGTAAATATCTAACATGGATGATATAGGTGATGCTTGGTCCTGCTGTAAGGGCAGGGGACTTGGCTTAATGACTTCTTGACATCCCTCCCAGTTCTAATATTCTGTAATTCTAAAGCTGCGTCTACACGTGCACGCTACTTCAAAGTAGTGGAACCAACTTCCAAATAGCGCCCGTCGCGTCTACACGTGTCGGGTGCTATTTCGAAGTTAACTTCGACGTTAGGCGGCGAGACGTCAAAGTCGCTAACCTCATGAGGGGATAGGAATAGCGCCCTACTTCGACGTTCAACGTCGAAGTAGGGACCGTGTAGACAATCCGCGTCCCGCAACGTCGAAATTGCTGGGTCCTCCATGGCGGCCATCAGCTGGGGGGTTGAGAGATGCTCTCTCTCCAGCCCCTGCGGGGCTCTATGGTCACCGTGGGCAGCAGCCCTTAGCCCAGGGCTTCTGGCTGCTTCTGCGGCAGCTGGGGATCTATGCTGCAGGCACAGGGTCTGCAACCAGTTGTCAGCTCTGTGGATCTTGTGTTGTTTAGTGCAACTGTGTCTGGGAGGGGCCCTTTAAGGGAGCGGCTGGCTGTTGAGTCCGCCCTGTGACCCTGTCTGCAGCTGTGCCTGGCATCCCTATTTCGATGTGTGCTACTTTGACGTGTAGACGTTCCCTCGCTGCGCCTATTTCGATGTTGGGCTGAGCAACGTCGAAGTTGAACATCGACGTTGCTGGCCCTGGAGGACGTGTAGACGTTATTCATCGAAATAGACTATTTCGATGTCGCATCATCGACATAAGCTATTTCGATGTTGGCTGCACGTGTAGACGTAGCCAAAGAGAGATGGGAGATATTATACACTGCCTTGGCTTTACGGGACTTCTTCACACTATGGCTCTTAATTTTGTACTTAGTCCTTACCTCACTTGTAAATCCAACTGACTTTCATGGGCTTTTTGCTCAAGGAAGACTTAATGCAATATTTGGAAATATGGCTCATCAAGAAGGATTCTTTTCTGAAAAAAAGATGCAAACAATACTTTATTCCCATTCACTATTATCTTACTGCCCATCTACTGTGATTGGCTTCAATGAGACATCTTGCAAAGCATGGGATAGAATACTCTGCATAGGTAAAGAGATCCCAGTCCAGCAATGAGTGAGAACCATTGTCTTTGATCCATTGTGTCCAATACCAATTTTTTGTATCTGGATGGAGGATTTGGGAAGTCTAAGTTTATATTATTATTCCTCCATTGATTTCAGTAGAAAGTACAAGAGATTGTCTCATCAGGGAGGGCGGGTGGAGCACCTTGGGTTTTTTGATGTTCGGTGTAAGGCTGAGATTCTCATATGCTTCAGTGAAAGCACTTAAGATGGTCTGAAGGGTCATGGGAGAAAGAGCACCAACCATGTTGTCATCCATGTAAGGGAGCTCTATGATCAGGGTTGTTGAGGTCTTGCATTTAGTCTTCAGTCTCCTGAGGTTGAAAAGCTTTGCCTCCATTCTATAGATAATCTTCACATCATGTGGAAGCTTGCCATCAATGAGGTGAAGGGTCATGGTGATGAAGATGCAGAACATTGATGGGGCAATTACGCAGCCTTGTTTGACTCCCATTTTGACCTCAAAGGTCAAATGTGGAGCATTTACCATACCTTGGAAGTTATCTTCCCACTAAAGTCAATACTGATGCAGAAATCCAGCATCATCTGAGTCATGCAAGCTCAACTTTCACCTGCTTGAGACAATGGTCTTTGAGAACTGGGATGACTATCCTAAGACAAAGTTCCTTGTACACTGTGAAGTGGTTGTTCCAGTGCTATTGTATGCATGTAAAACCTGGACAACATACCAGCATCAGTTGAAGGTACCCGAGCAATATCATCAATGCTGCCTCAGGAGAATTCTAAATATCTCTTGGACAGATAGGCAAAAGAACATTAGCAGCCTGGGTCAGTCAAACATGGCCAGCGTTGAAGTCATTATCATTCAGCAGCAATGTCATTGGGACTGGTCACATGGTTTGCCTGTCTGATCAATGCCTCCCAAAACAGATCAGAGGTTTTCTGAGTTGGAAGAAGGTCAGAGGAGTGTTGGGGGCCAGTGGAAGCAATATAAGGACATGATGAACGCACACACAAAAAAGTGCAGCATCAGTATTGACACTTGGGAGAACTTTGCCCAAGACCATCCCCAGAGGAGAACCACAATCTATGAGCAGGGCAGTGTAATTTGAGAGTTCCAGACAATTTGAGAGTTCCAGACAAAAAGAAGTGGAGAAGCAGAAAAGAGCATCACAAACTGTCCTACATCCCTCCAAAAGCTACCAGCACTTGCGCCTTCTGTTATAAGCTCTGTGGTTCCAGAATTGGACTGATCAACCATCAATGGACTAACAGATAGGAGGGTGACATGAAGATGTCCTATGCATTATCAAGTGACTGCCAAGAGGAGAAGAGAGAGAGTATTATTTATTACAAGTTATTTCTTAAAAAACCAAAAACCTAGAATTCACAAGTGGCAAATTTATATTTATGTCTTTGTGAACTCATCCAAACAAGATGTTTTCAAGTTTGAGGTTTTCCAGCAAAGAACTGGGGCACACTAAGCCTGTTTTCTGAACAAATAATTTGTCAGTGGGTGTTTAAACTAGGTATGTTACTGAATTCTATGAAGCCCTTTTAGTTCTGTGAGCAGCGTTGCTGTATAAAGTGACTGATGCTCTGCCAATAGAAACCTCAAAAGGAGGTTAAAAAACACAGTGAGAGCTGCTTCTGAAGTTGGGGAACAGGAAAATATTATATTTTATTCTGCCTTCTAATACAGGCCCAAAAGCATTGTTTTAGTTAAATGGGTTTGCAGGCTAAACTGGGTCCAACTCAGTCTCTCAGCAAAGGTGCTGTGATGAAGAATTCATTTAGTGTGTCGACGTAAAATGTTCTTTATTTTTGGAAGGAGCAGTTCGCAAGTCATTAGAAACACACGGCCTGACTCCCAGCTACTTACTCATCCCCGTGAGCAGTTACTTCCACAAAGAGCTGTAACAAGACTGTTCCGGGTTGCAAATGCCCACCAGTGTGAGTAATAAACAAGCCCTCTAGTTCTTAATCCATAAGGTCCCAACAGGCTACACCAAGGGATGATGGATAAATTTCACCTTCACTGATTTTAACCTTACCGGGGCTTTGGATGAGTCACCTCACAGAGGCACTATTTCTCCCTACCTGCTCTAGATGTGAAATGAGAGACCACAGACTTCGAAAGGTTGCAGCTTACATACCTATGCAGACCTGACCAGACATGTGGCCACCAAACAGGGAGAAAGGTCAGAGCAAGGCTCCATTCTCTCTTCATTTTTTTCTGCTCCTTCCTTGCTCACAGGGGGAGGAACAGAGAGCTATGCTCTGTACCAGGTAAGGAGTCAATAACTGTAGAGGGTTTACTTATCCACACAGGGTCACAATAACTCCAGTACTGCCTCACAAAGGGATGGTTCCGTGCAGTCCCTAAGGATGTATCTACACAGCAAAGTTATTTTGGAGTAACAGTCGCTATTCCAAAATGACTTTGCAAGCATCTACATAGCAAAACTGCTATTTCCAAATAATCTTGAAATAGTGGACAGCTTATTTCGAATTTTGTAAACCTCAGTCTACAAGGACGAGTGGTGCTCCAAAATACGTTTCAGAATGGCTGTGACCACACTACCTTTCCCTTTCAAAAGGGGCTTGTAAATAAGAGGAATTTGAACTGTTTAATGAAGTGCTAACATGAATATTCAGCACCTCATTAGCATAATGGTAGCCAGTCACACTTTGAAAGTGCTGCTTTCTAAATCCAGATTGGCTGTATAGACATGGGTGCTTTGAAATAAACCCCAGACTTTGAAACTCCCTTATTCCAAATTCATAACTTATTGCAAAATAACACTGCTATGTGTATAGACAATAGAACACTGGTTTCAAGTGCCTATCTTTTATGTGCTTCCAGGGGCTCTAGTCTGAAATGGCTCTGTTATGTGTGGACACACTATTTTGGAATAAGTTTTGCTTATCATGGAGCCTCCATAGCTTATTTTGGAATAATAACTCTGGAATAAGCTGCTCCAGAATAACTCTGTAGTGTAGACATACCTTAGGGTTGTGTCCACACGACGCTTCTTCCAGAAGCAGCACAGTAATGAGCTACCCAGAAGATGCTAATGAGGCATGGATGCAGATTTCCCATGCCTCATTAGCATATTGGCATGTGGTTCGCAGTCCGGAAGAAGGTCTTCTGGACTCCAAAGTACACATGCAGATGCGTGGCCCACGGGGATCTTCTGGAAGGAAACCCTCCTTCCGGAAGCCCTCTCTTCCCCAAAATTTTGAGGAAGAAGGGGCTTCCAGAAGGAGGGTTTCCTTCTGGAAGATCACCCTGGGTTGCTCATCTGCACATGTACTTTGGAGCTTGGAAGAGCTTCTTCCGGACTCCAAATCAAGTACTGATATGCAAATGAGGTGTAGAAAATTTGTATCTGTGCCTTATTAGCATCTTCCGGATAGCTCATTACTGTGCTGCTTTTTTCCAGAAGAAGTGGCACGTGTAGACACAGCCTAGGATAACTTTGTGCCTATCAGGCATAAACCAGACTTCAGCAATTTTACCTCAGAGCTTACTGTCATCTCTAGGAAAAGTCAACTAATACTTTAGATGATGAAATACACTTACCCATCTGCTTCCATAAGGCAAAACAGGCAAGTATTTCAGAGTGAGCTATACATCCAGCTACCCTCTTAGCAATGGCAAGAATATTGGCAGAGGGTAGTTTAGGAATCTGCCACGAGGATGGGGGTGGCATAAGAACAAGAGCAGAAGGAAATAAAGGCAAATGCCACCATTCTTACTCAATTTTTACTCAGCATTTTCTGTGGCAAAATTCCGCTAGATGTTTGTGGGAGTTTTGCAGGAGTAAAGACCGAGGAGAGAGCTCAGGAATAAGGAATTTTCTAAAAGTACACTGATTAACTGCCTCCATTTGTGTTTCAACATATTCCTGGTATATTGTTGACTGAAAGGATTTGCATACAAAACTGGAATGTGCTCCAGTGTTGGGGAAATGGTGAACTGCTCTCTGTGTATTTATGGAAAATAACCTGGTAAGGAGTGACAACTCGCTTGGAAACTGAAGGTGAGGGAGGTGGTAAAGGGAAGAGAGATGATAATCTGGCATCTTTTGACATATTTGCATAAATCTTCCTGAAGGGTAGAGTCATCTGAGGGTAGACGGAGAGCAGGAGGGATAGCTCAGAGGACAGAGCATTGGCCATATAAACCCAGGGTTGTAAGCTGAATTCTTGAGGGGGCCTTTCGAGGGTCTGGGATTTAAAAAAAAAACCTGCCAAGGATGGTGATAGGTCCTCCTCTGAGTGTAGGGGACTGGACCTTATGACCTCTCAAGATCTTTTCTAGATCTATGATATGACAGTGAAAGAGACCATTAAACCTCAGGCCTCCTCAGGAATTCCTGGAAGTTTACACAGAACAGAATAATGTCCCTGAATGTGCATCACAACACTTCCATTAATTACTAAGCCCTTCAAGCACGGAGAGACCCCGATTACAGCCAGAAAGTTCTGCCCCTAGAGGCTCAGTCAATGGTGCTAGAACAATTTTTGCGTGGAGATGCTGAGATGCTCCTGCCCTTTGCCCATGTACATACCCCTGACTGCTCCAGGCTGAGGTCACAGCTGGAGGTGCTTGCAGAGTCCTGAGGCTGGCCACCAAGACCCTCGACAGCTGCCAAACTATAGGGCAGCAGTGGGGTTGGTGACTGAGTCTCCGGAGCTGGGATCCTTGGACCGCAGGGAGGAAAGGGACTGGCAGCTGGGAGCCTGGGGCTCACGGTGGAGACCCTGAGTGTGGGACCAGGATCCCAGCGGGGCCCTTGGGAGTGCAAACTGTTGGACATGACCCAGAACAGGGCATACTGGGCACAAACAGTGGGGTGCTGCAGTACCCTTTGTACTCCTACTGCCCACGGCTGTCCAATACTTACTTACCATGGGCTGGAACAAATCAGGGGCAGCATGCAGTAGCACTGCTGTCAGAGTAGAATAGGAAGTAGATTGTACCACTCACGGTGCATGTACGAAGTTAACGTGTCCATCGACTTTAACTAGCTACTAAAAAAGCAATGGTGAGGACACAGCAATGCCGGCTTCAGTGTGGGCTGCACAAACCTGCCTGACCCACACAGGTACATACTCACTTGTGCAGCCTTCACCACAGTACCGCACTAGCTGCAGTATATCTACACAAGCCCTAAATCCTCCCTTTCTGGGCAGAGGTGAAAGGATCCAGGAGTCACAAACAGGCCTCTGCCTCCTCCTTGCTGCACAGGGAGAGGTTTGCTGGGTCAGCCCTTTCCCTGGTGCAGTGTGCTTCCCCATTAGTGCTAATCGGTATGTGGGGATAGGGCAGAGCCAATCAAAGCTAATCCAGATGGGAAGAAAGGATGGTAGCCTGTCAGGAGCAGCTCTTCCTCCCATGCAAGGACTGGCAATGTGGGTAGGCATAACAGGGATAAAAGGAACTCCATAGACTTCCTTACCGTCCTACATCACTGATGAGGAGAGAGGGAGAATGGGGTCCAAATGAAGTCCTGGTCCACTCCCATTATCACATCATGAGAAGCACAGGGACTGTTCATGCTTGGTGTTTTGTTTAGTTTTTTGTGGAGGGCTATTCCAAGGCTTCTCACCTATTCCACCATCACAAAATTAACACACATTCACTGCTCAGAAGCTTGTTTCCTGAGACTAGGATAGAAAGGGAGGGCTATAAGCCGTGGACACTCAACTCAGGCCTTCTAGCATCATTAAAGAGTTCCTGAGCTTCAGGATCAAATCTGTGTTTGCAGTCTTTTCCCATCCTAGGAAAGAGAAACATGGGCAAACACAGAATGGTACAATTCACAGTTTGGTTTATCAGATGAGAACATGCTAGAAAATCAATAGTGGCTTTGTGAAATTCAGCACTCAGGAAATTCTCTTCCTCTACCTTACCCAGATGTTAGACAATCCCTAGCAAGGCTAACTGTTAATTACTTCAACTCTGTCTCCCTCCCTCTCTCATATGATTATCCCCACTCCCATTGGACCTTTCATGATGCCATCAGTTTGCTCAGACATGTCTGTACTTTATCAGCATCAGGCAGGTATGTCAACACAAAAAAAGTTTCTTTTGGGTGAAAGTTATGATAGATTGTTTAGGGGAGATATTTACAAAACTTGATTTAGATGTGAATCTCCAAATATCCTTGCAAAATCCCATTATTTTCTTTGTTCCTATTTGTCTGCACTAGCTCAGGAGGTTCTGACTTATCCTCACTTTGTTGTCACTATTCTCCTTCTTGAACTATCATATTTCTTCTCATGATTTAACAATGCATGAATCTGTAATCCAATGTTGAGGGTGCTATGTTATACCTCAGGACCTAATGCACAGAGCAGGTGAGTCTGCATGTGTAGATCCCAAGCAGGAGAAATAGGGCCAGGTGTATTTTGTTTGTTTTTATTTTTGTTTTTGTTTTTTTTGTTTTGTTTTTGTGGGTTTTTTTGAAGTATCTGTGTACATGGTAGGATGCCTGTATGAAAATCCTAATAGGCACCTTCCTACCTTTACAAATCTAGTTCTTCATCTTTTAGCTTAAATTTATAGCTCTGGAAGTTCCAAGTTCAATCCTCAGTGAATGTATCTTCACCACAAGCATATAACAGGGAAGAACTATCATTCCCATCATAGAGATGCGGGAATTGAGACGCAGCTTTTTAAAGACATTTGGGTAACTAACTCCCATTAGCTTCAGTGAGAGTTAGGCACCTATGGCTACATCTACACATCAGTGTTATTTTGAAATAAGAGGGAAGGGGACCACCCAGTGTGGCATTCATGGACATGTCTTTCTTCTACCCAATGCAGGTCAACTAAGCAATAAACAATGTGCTCCTTTGCCACATAATTAATGTTGGGGACCTGGACATTGCCCTCGCTGGGTCTGCAGAGCTGGGGGTCCTGAACTGTTTCAGTGCGATGGACAGAACACACATCACAATCCAGGCACTGGACCACAGCAGTGGCGCCTATGTGAACAGGAAGGGGTATCATTCTGTGGTCCTCCAGGCCCTGGTCGATGCAAGGGGCCGCTTCATGGACATCTGTGTAGGGTGGTTGGGAAAGGCCTATGATGCCCAGGTGTTTTGAAATTCATGGCTGAGATGCCAGATGGAAGAGGGTACCTATGTCCCCCTGTTGGAGCTCCCACTGGGGGACATCACGATGCCCCCCCCCATCATTTCTGACGCCACATACCTGCTGCACTCATGGCTCCTGCAGCCCTTCATGGGATACACCACCCTGTCCCAAGACTTTTTTAAGAGCCTTCTCAACCATGCCAGGGGAACCATTGAGCAGGTGTTTGGGAGGTTAAAGGGGCTTTGCTGCCTCCTCACAAGGCTGGATGTCAGCTTCCCAAATGTGCCCATGGTGGTTGCTACCCGCTGTGCTTTCCACAATATTGTGGAGGAAGACTGAAGCCCTTTATGCAGGGCTGGGCTGCAAACTCCCGAGGGTGTGCGGGGCGGAGGGGGGAGGGGGGACACTGGGGCCACAACTGGTGTGCCCACATTGGCCAAGAGCCAAGGCCCAGTTCCATGTGGGTGGCTGGGGACAGGTCAACTGGGTGATGGGCCGCTGTGGGGGGCACTGCTGTGGGAGGGCCGCTGCAGGAGGTTTACTGTGGGCTGGGCTGAAGAGAGAGTAGGAGGCTGGGTGAGGTAGTTGGCCACATCCTGGGTGAGGGTTTCCAGGTTGCCAGCCACCCTCACCCACATCTCCAGCTGCATGGCAAGCCAGTCCCCGAGCACGGCTGTCATCTCCCTTACTGCCCAATTGGTGGCTGCTTCCTCGTCCCTCCATCATTGCTGTCATCCAGCCCAGAGGTGGCACTGTGGGGATACAGGCTGGGGTCAGGAGATGAGCTCCTATCCCTCCACAACTGTGGGCTTGTCCAACATGGAGCTGGAGTGGCTCTTGGATGGTGGACCTCTGGAGACAGAAGGGAACAGGGGGATGGCCCATGAGTTCTGTGTCCCAATCCTGTGGGCTGGAACCCCTGCTCCACTGTCCCCTGCCCCTGCTGTCTATGGCCCTGGGGTGTCCCGTGGGATCCTGGGTGCAAAGGGGTTCCCACATGGTGAGGAGTGGGCTGGATTCAGTGCCCTGCCCAGGCTTGTGCACTGTGGGGCTGCTCAGGGGGTGCATCCTCAGGCTCTGTGATATCCCGAATGCCCTGTACCTACCAACTGCTACCACCAGGGCCTAATAAGATTCATGACTGGAAGAGGCCCAACTGGTTGTCCCAGAGGATATGGAGATGCAGGGGTCCCATTGATGAACCTCTCATCATTGTCCTCAGCCTTTGTGCCATGGCCCCTCAGCACGGGGCTGGTAGTGCCCGACAGACCTGCTTCCTCCTCTGTGTGCAAGGGGGTGGGGGAGAGCAGTGTTTACAAGGTGCCATGGGGGTCCACCTTCTTTGGCCTCAGGAGCTGGTGCAGCTCTCCATAATGGGGTCATTGGTAAGGCCATGCCCCTGAGCGGCTATCGGGACCCTGGCATGACAGTATGCGGGCTGCAGCTCCTTCACCTTAGTGCGGAATCTGTTCCTGGTCCAGCAAAAGTGGTCCTGGATGGCGAGCCCCTGGCCAGCCTCTTGTGTGCATCTGCATTCTGCTGCCACATCCTGGTGTGGAGCAGGACGTCCTCGTCCCCTCACAGTCCAAACAGGTCCTGCAGTTCCACCTCAGTCCAAGGGTGGGGGTCCTCTTTTGGTGCAGCTTGCCGAGCTGCTGCAAGCCCTTGAGGGACTCACCAGTGGGCTCTGGGGTTCCACAGGTGTCCTGGCTTGTTGACATAGTCTGCTGGGGATGTGTGGCTCACCTCCATGTTGAGAGAGAACCATGCAGCAGGTCCCCCTGCTTCTGCCATAGTCTCAGCTTTCTGTCTGGAGTTGCCGGGTAGCTGCTTCCTGACATGCAGCTGGCAATAACCATAGAGCCCCACCTCAGCCATAACATCTCTGGGTTCCTGTAGGGCTGCTGCCACGGTGGACTCTCTATTTCCAAGTAGTGGATGCAGAGAAGCTACATGTGTCCTATTTCAAAGTTAAATTTCAAAGTAGGGCACTACTCCATTCCTGGGAATGCAGTAAGGACTTTGAAGTTGAGCTCCCTTACTTCACACTTAATTCTGAAGTAATGCAAAACATCTGTAGATGCTCCACATTCTACTTCAAAATAGCCCCCAGCTTCAAAGTTAATTGCTAGTGTAGATGTAGCTACAATGTGTTTCAAAATAACATTTCCAGACACATAGGCTGTGTCTACATGGGCACAAATCTTCGAAATAGCCATGCTAATGGTTTATGTTGAAGATTACTAATGAGGCGCTGAATTGAATATTCAGCGCCTCATTAGCATTAGGACACTTCCAGCTGCAGTGCTTTGAAAGCGTTGCTTTCAAATGCCCTCAGCTCAGCGCAGCTACAAAGGGTTCCTTTTTGAAAGGACCCTGCACATTTCAAACTCCACTTATTCCGCCCAGCTGAACAGAATAAGGGGATTTCAAAACGTGCAGGGGCCTTTCGAAAAGGAACCCTTGTGTAGCTGCGCCAACCTGCGGGTGTTCAAAAGCGGTGCTTTCGAAGTGCTGTGGCCAGAAGTGTCCTAATGCTAAGGAGACACAGAATATTCAATTCAGCACCTCATTAGTAATCTTCTGCTAATGCTAATGGCCATTTCGAAGATGTGTGCCTGTGTCGACACAGCCATAGCGCCTATTCTGAAATAGTGCCATTGGACTCGATTGTGGCTTATTTCAAAATAATGCTATTCTGAATGCTTCTACACTTACATTCCTCTTTCGAAAGAAGCATGCAAATGAGGGAAATTGAAATGCAAATGAGGTGCAGATTTACATATCTGGCACGTCATTTGCATATCCTTCTTCTGAAAGAAGAAAAAGCCGTGTAGACATGGCTGTTTTGAAAGCAAACCCATCTTCAAAAGAACCCTTCTTCCCATAAAAAAGAAGATGGGCTTAACTTTCAAAGGAGCCACTTCTACACTGCTTTTCTTCTTCTGAAGGAATCTCTTTCAAAAGAAGGATATGCAAATGACATGCCAGATATGTAAATCTGCACCTCATTTGCATTTTCATTTTCCCTTCTCTGCATGCCTCTTTCAAAAGAGGAATTCAAGTGTAGATGCAGCCTCTGTGTTGTAGGTTTTTCGAGATAGGTGTTATTCCTCCTGCAATGAGGGTTACTCATTTCAAAATAATGCACCTGCTATTTCAAATTTATGTTGAAATAGCTTGTGCGTAGTGTGGATGCTAGCAAAGTTATTTCTGAAAAACACTGTATTGTAGACACAGCCCAAACATGTTTAAAAATCTGATCCTAAGTCATTTGCCCACTATCATATAAGGAATCTGGAGCAGAACAATGTACTGGAATCAGCTCAACCAAGCATCAGTTCAGTGCTTCAACTGTAAGTCATTCCTTCCGGCTTTGTTTAAATGTTTTTCCTCAGTGAAATGGGGGAAAATCATTACTCCTGGCTTCATGAATTCAAATATTTACAAGAGTTCTTTCTAGTTGGAGCCATAACAGTCATTGTTCACTGGTTCTCTTTTGCAGGGAGATTCTGAACTTGCCGGTCAATGGTCAACGCCAATGTTTTAAATCCCTGTCAAAGACAAAAAAGAAGAAACTCAGCAATGTTTTATATTGCCAAAGCAGGAGAGTCCTATGCTATTTAGTTGTGTGTTCTGAGGAGTAAATGACATGCACTTCTTCTTAGTCTGCTGAGTGTTCCATATTTAAAATGTCCCCGTATACCATTATCATGCATATCAACCTGTCACTATTATTCATGTCTTTTTCCCAATATCCATACTCTGACATTACCATTGAAGAGGTCCAATGTGTTCAGTGGCTTCTTAAAAATAAATAATTGAAAGCTGTTCTAAATTGAATTAAGCCATGACACAGCTGACCCTGTCCTGCCTCAGTCCATTGCGATCTCTTTAAGTGTATTCCCTCCGAAATTGTATTGTAATTGGGAGATGCTGAAGTCTTGAGTTTTTTGACTCAAATGCAAGTTTCCTTCCCTGATACATCATTCATTTTCACTTTGTTCTCAGTGCTGTGTGTGCAATCGCATTTTTTTGGCAGCCAAATGCAGGCTGAAATCAACAACTCTGTAAAGGGTGAGAACGAAATCAGAATGGACGGCTTGGCGGAAGAAATATTAAGCATGTCACAATGTTTTGTACTCTATCTTGTGAAATGGAGACAAAAACCTCAAAGAACTGTGGGTTTAATAGGAGAGAATGACATTTAAAGTCTGAAAATTACCCACTGCTGATGTCATGCTGTTGTTGCATTTAATTACTTTTCACATCACATAAATTGATGACTTCTGAATGTTTTCAAGCCAGGAGATTTTTTTGATGAGCAGCATATTCTCTTACTTTTCACTTTTTTAAGGTGGAGGAAATCTGTCAGTGATTATAGATCAGGGCCAGATTCCCATTTGATATACACCAAGATAACACCGCTGACTTCAGTGGAGTTGTCCTGATTTACTCCAAATGAATATCTAGTATAGCAACTCTGAAAATACCGTAACATTAATATGACCTCCTGGGCCAAATCTTCAGCTGTCTTCAGTGGAACTATGATGACTTATGCTAGCTAAAGATTTCCCCCCCTTTTCTTTTCAGTATCAATAAAAAGAATGCAGCATTAAAAATGAAAAGCGAAAAGGATTCCTCTTCCAATAAACCACAATATAATTATAATTTTATGTGACACATTTTAATAAACAGGAAATTAGAAATGAGCTTGTAATGTGCTGCAGCAATGGGAAAAAGTCATTTCGAGCTGCAGATTTAGAGACATCATACCCTAGAACACAGGGATGTCAGGCCTTCATTGTCCGAGACAAAAGCATGTTCATGTTGGAAAGATGTAGAGAAACTACAGGAAATTCACAGATGAGCAATAAAATAATTAAGGGATTGGAAAGAGAGGTTTTGAGGAGACATTAAAAAAGTGCACAGGTGCAGAATGGCTAAATCATGGTTTCCCAAACTGGGGGCATGCCCCCCTGGGGTGGCATGAAGAAATTCCAGCGGGGGTGACCCAGCCCTCTCTTTCGCATCATTCCCTCACCCCACGAAAGAGTTGGCCTTTGCTTCTGGCTCTCAGCCCCTGCCGTTTTACGTGGGTGATCCGGTGCAGCCGCTATAAAAAGCAGACTGCTGGCGAAGACCCATGTGGAGCTAGCTGCCTTCTACAAAGGTGACTGAGTTTGGGTTTTGGGAGGAAGGGGAAGGAGGAGTAGGATGGGGCTAGATGCAGGACTGAGGGTGCCTGACTCGGGAGACGGGGAGGAGGTAACAGCAGAGGGCTAGCGGTGCCTGGCTTTGGGGAAGGGGAGGGGATCAGGCCGGAGTCTGGTGGGGCTCAGGCAGGCAGCTTGCAGGGCTCGGGCAGGTGGCTGGCCCTGGCAGTGCGCGGCTCAGTCATCTTGGGCAGGCAGCTCTGGCAGCACAGGGCTTGGGCATGTGGGCAACTGGTGTGGGCAGCTCTGGCAGCTGGTACAGGGCTCAAACACCCAGCCAGCTGGGGCTGCACCAGGCACCCACAAGGGGCCAAGAAAAACTATTCGTGCTTATTTTTAATTTAAACAACATTTTTATAGCAAGTTTTTTGTTTATTTTAAGTTACAAATTGAATTTTTGGTTTAAAGGAGGGTTGAATGACGGTAAAGAAGAGGTGGGAGGGTGCATGAAGTTTGGGAACCACTGGGCTAAACAATAATTAAGGAATTTATATTGACATATATCTGAAGGACATAAAAACATGAACAAAGAAAATGAATGACCAGGCATGGAACAGAAGTAGTAACTTTAGGAGGACTGGGTAAAGCTGAGGAAGGGAAACCTTAAACAAATATTATATAAAATCAGGAAATTGGTTGAACCAAACAACGGTAGCTCCTGGCAAGTTTGAAAAGACCCATCTCTTTCCTGAGTCAAATCATTTAGCAATGTATTGCAGCCAACAATCCTGCATTGACAGGCAAGTAAAAAAGCCAGCCTAATGGCTGATAGTAACATATGGGACTCTCAATGCAGGACAGATAACATAGTGCAGGGCTGATTGGCTGATGTCTCAAAGGGCAAATCCATGTCACAACATAGCAACCGCCAAATTCATGCCCAGGATGTGTTCAGTTGGGGCTACATTGGGGATGAATTTTGCTGGCTTCTGACTTCTTATGCGTAGGAGACTAACTCATCTTATCACCTGGCCAGAGACAATGGCTGGAATCCCCTAGGAGTCCAATGATATAATTCCAACTCTAAGGGAGAATTAGGATGATTTAGCTGTCCTCTGATTTGTGCCTTTCACTGTGCACCTTTCTTATTTGTACAACAACTCCCCCTCTGTATCTCCAGACCATGCCATTCCCTCTTGGAATCCCTTCTTCCTCTGTAGACCAAGTTCCACCTTCAAGGCTCTGTGTATTTTTGCCCTTCTGTACCTGCCTGACCTTATCTCTTGATGTGTTGCCTCCTCCTGTCTCTGTTACAGAAAGGGTCCCAACCACATCTGTTTGATTCTCCTCTCAATCGCTGCTAAGCAAGAACAGCTTTCTTCCATGTTCTGGAACTCTTGCCCTAAGTAACATGCCAGGCACTTACCCAATAATTTTTCAAACCTCTTCCCAAGTTTCTTTGTGGGATGGAAGGAATCTGTAAGTGTCCTCTACTTATAAAAACTTTCCTTGGCTTACAGAGCGTTAGCTCAATTCTGCTCCTAGATCACAGGAAAGGTTAATTGGATTAACCAGCTCTGCTTTGAGTTGGTCCTCCAGAAAACTTTGAGGTACTTGTGCTGATTCAGGAGGAGAAGGAATTTGGAGGAGAGAAAGAGAAGGCACCAGTGGGGATAGTTAACAAATCCCCCTTTTAAAGCTTGACACAAGAGCAGAACAAAAATTATTAAAGTAGATTGTGAGGAGCAAAAAGGAAAAATGTATGAAATACAATCTACATCACTGGATTTTGACAGCTGTGATAGCACAAGCCTGAATTAATGTTCCATAAATATACATTGGGCATTTCCATTATAGTAATGTCAGCTTTCATTGTCAGTTGAGCAGGTGCCTATACAGTAAACTACACATGACTTCTGAGCTGAGCTCGGAGCAGTATGTTCTGATGTGAGGAAATACTATTAGACAATAGGACAGTCAGCCTTGTGTTCTTCCACTGTAACAGGGTGAATTTTCAAAGAAGCACTGTGTGTTTATTCTTGATGTTAATGAAGAGCATTTCAAAAAATCCTTTTCATGGCCTAAAAATGAGGCCACATGAGTTAGAAGGAAGAATGTTGCTTTTTCAGCACTATTGATCCCATAATAGTTTAACAATCAACATTTGTGCTAAATACACAGTTCTCTTCATAGACCATGGAAAAGCATCTATGCCAATTTTAGAAGAATGGTCCAGCAATTTAGGGTGCTAGCCTATATCCTGAAGCACTTAAATTCTACCACAGACTTTTCATGTGACCATGGGCAATTTGCCTCCATTTCCCATCTGTGACATGGAGATCTAGCATTGCTCCTGCCAGGGTCCTGAGGCTACATGACTTTCAAATGGTTAATGCACTCTGAAACTATGATGATGAAGGCCATATAAATACATAAAACCAGGTAGAACTGATTAACACTTCAGTTGAATAATAACAGCGTGGTAGCTGTGTTAGTCTGTATTCTAACAAAACAAACCAG
Organism: Carettochelys insculpta; assembly: GCF_033958435.1. Lineage (NCBI taxonomy): Eukaryota > Metazoa > Chordata > Testudines > Carettochelyidae > Carettochelys > Carettochelys insculpta. The sequence goes on from NC_134141.1 coordinate 121,507,692, forward strand.
TAGTAAAGTAACACTTTACAGACTAATAAAATGATCTATTAGGTGATGAGCTTTCGTGGGACAGACCCCCTTCATCAGATCAAGAGCATTTCCAGTACAGACTGGCATCTGTAAGTACAGAGGTCCAAAAATAATTGCAATAAAAACCGATAAATCAAGTACTTAGGACTGAGAGAGGGGAGCGAGGGGTGGGGTATGTTAAGTGTCTTGCCTGAGATGATTACAAGCATCAAAGGAAGGGAAGCAGTCCCTGTAATGTGTGAGGTAATTGTTGTCTTTGTTCATACCAAGTGTTAATGTGTTGAATTTGAATACGAATTCTAATTCACAAATCTTCCTATGCAATCTGTTTTTAAATAACAGAACACCATTTTTCATTACCTACATCCCCCAGCTCAAATCTCTGCAATGTATCATTAAAAACCTACAACCTATTCTAGATCATGATGCTACACTCCAGAAGGCCCTAGGTGACAGGCCTGTCCTATCCTATAGACAACTTCCTAACCTAAGAAAGATTCTCACTAGCAATCACAGGCTACACCACAGTAATACTAATCCTGGAACTTTTCCTTGCAACAAATCCCACGGCCAGCGTTGCCCACATATTTATTCTGGGGATACCATCACTGGACCTAACCACGTTAGTTACAAGATAAAGGGGTCATTCTCATGTACCTCAACCAAGACGATATATGCCATTATTTGCCAACAATGCCCCTCCACTATGTACATTGGACAAACTGGGCAACTCTTCTCCAAAGAATGAATAGACACAGAGCAGACATCAGGAATCTCAATACACATAAGCCAGTCAGTGAGCACTTCAATTAAGTGGGCCATTCTGTTAAAGACATGAGAATATGTGTTTTACAACAAAGAGACTTTAAAAACAGATTGCATTGATATATTTCTGAATTAGAGTTCATAGTGAAATTTGACACACTAATGCTTGGTATGAACAAAGAAAACAACTACCTGACACATTACGGGGACTATTCTCCTTCCTTTGATGCTCGTAATTGTCTCTGGCAAGACAGTTAACATCCCCCACTCCTCACCTGCCTCCTTCAGTCCTATGTACTTGATTTATCAGTTTTTATTGCAATTTTTTGGATCTCTTTATTTATAGATGTCAGTCTACACTGGAAATGTGATTGCTCTGATGAAGTGGGTCAGTCTCATAAAAGCTCATCACCAAATAAATCATTTTGTTAGCCTTTAAGCCCATAGATCCTCACCTCTGCTCCTAATCATCGTCTCGCAAGATGAAAAGGGGCCATGCTAGTAGTCTTTAAAGTACTACATTACTGATGGTTTGTTTTACTTCACAACAGTGGCAAACAAGGTAATATAGGACATGAAGAATCATTTGAAAGGAAGATAAGTAGAAACCACTAAATATTATGCCTAGATCTGATTGGAAGCTGAGTTTAAATTTACGTGAAAATATTATTTTAAACAAATTTAAAAAATTGAATTCTGAAATGATGGATGTCAGAAATATTCAATGAAAGGGGACATGTGGATACCAGAGAAGAATAAGCTTTAATCTGCTCCTTAGGGAAGCATTCTATTAGATTATTTAAAGTGCTGCCCCCCATTTTGTAAGAAGTCCTGTGGCATCTTATAGGCTAACAGATATTTTGGAGCATAACCTTTCATGGGCAAAGACCCACTTCTTCAGATGCCATCTGAAGAAGCAGGTCTTTGCCCACGAAATCTTATGCCCCCAAATATCTGTTAGTCTCTATGGTGCCACAGGACTTCTTGTTGTTTTTGAAGATAAAGACTAACTTGGCTACCTCTCTGATACCTGTCCCCATTTTATAGAACGCGACACAGGCAGTTAGGTGAGTGGTCAGCATGGAATAAGAATACACAATTTTCATTGCACTGCTGCGTCACAAGACATAACTGAGTGGGTAAATTTAACTTAAAACAGCCATAACTTCAAGCAAAAGAGGAATCAAATAGATCACATCCATAAACTGACTAACAAGCCACTCGGAACAAGTGTCACTGTTCTCCTTAGCACAAAGTTTGGCAGAATATAATTGTTTGTCATTTTTATTTATTCTGGTTCACTTCAAATTCTAGGAACATTTAATCTGACCACAGCAAACTATCTAAACAACCGCATAATGATATTTCCATTGCATCAAGAACAAAGTTGACAACATGGACTTATTTCCATTTAAAAATATGTATAAATCTTTTATGTAAGTTTTCTGTAGCACATTGAATTTATTATTTCCCCAGCTCTCTGGCACAGGATCATCACCTACTGCAGAATGCAGCCTCACAAATGCTAGATGTAATGAGGGAAGGTAGCCCCACAAGAAAAGCATAGTGACAACCTGTTGTGGGGGGGATTCCTATCCTCAATAATGTCTGGTTGATCTTTCAAATTGTGGGAAAAAAAACCAAAACCAAAAACAAAAAGCAAGCAATACAATAGAACCTTAAAGACCAATATATGTATTTATTAAGTCAGTGGTTCCCAACCTGAGATATGAGGACACCCCAGGGTAATGCAGGGTGCCTGTGGAAAAAACAAAAACAAAAACAAAGAAAGATAAATATAAAGGAGCATAGAAAATAAGTTTTAAATAAATTGCAAAGTTGCAATCAATTATTATTTTAAATTAAATATCTTCCAATAATGTTATTAATTGCTGTCTGAAAATCTATGTTGTGGTGTCCTTTATTATTGAATGAAGTGTACATAGTGGCTCGCCTTGGCTTTGATGGGGGTCCGCGGATGGTTTTGGGGTTCATTGGGGTACACACTTGTGAAAAGGTTGGGAACCACTGGATTAGGTAATGAGCTTTCTTGGGTAAGACCCACTTCTTCAGATCTGAAGAGGAAAGATACCAGAGGGGATCTAAAGAAGTGGCTTTTACCCACGAAAGCCATTTCCTAACAAATATATTTCTTCCTCCTTAAGGAGAAACAGGATTGCTTGTGTTTTGTGAAGCTACAGACTAACATGGATACCCCTCTGAGAAAGGTGACCATGTGTCCCATTTCGACTGGGACAGTCCCATATTTCAGGTTCCAGGAAGGCATCCCAACTTATTTTAGCAAAGGGGCTGACCATCCCATATTCACAACCTCTGCTGAGCTGTCCTTCCCGCAGGTCAGTGCAGGAGCATCTGCTGGCTGGAGGGCACATGGAGCACTTACTCACGGGCCACGTGTGCAGGCAGCAGGAGAGAGAGTTAGCAGGGGCTGTGCTCTAGGCTGTTGGGTTGGTAGGGTAGTGTGTGCCCCAGTCCTTTCTAGGATTTTTAATGGTACCTGGTGCCCTGAGCAGCCACCCCTTCAACCAGGGAGAACTGAGAACCCCTCCCCACTCAGAGTAGCCCTGTTCTGACTCCCTGTGGTTTGGGGAGAAGTTGGGAACTGCACTGGGGTGGGAGGGGGTAACATCCCACCTTCCCAGCTCCCTGCGGTGTGGGTCATCTGGAGAATCACCCCCTTTCTTCAGGGAAGTGCCCCTCCAACCAGGGAGCAAGTCCATGTGGCAGCAACCCCATTCCAGCACCCTGTGGCATGGGGAAGCCAGGGAGCTGCACTTGCTTGGCAGCTATAGCCGGGAAGCCTCCCTCACCCCAGGGTGTCCTGTATTTGGCTTAGGGAAATATGGTCACGGTATCTCTGAGACTTTTCTACTTTTGGGAAATCCTTTCTCCTTAGAGCTGGGATAGACCTGTGGGAACCTAACAAGCTGCTCAGAACAGGTGTCACTGTTCTCCTTAGCACAAAGTTTGGCAGAATATAATTGTTTGTCATTTTTATTTATTCTGGTTCACTTCACATTCTAAGAACATTTAATCTGACCACAGCAAACTATCTAAACAACTGCATAATGATATTTCTATTGCATCAAGAACCCATTCTACAACTCTCCTGAACCTTCTCAGACCACTTTTATTTAGGCAGACTGCTTTAAAAAGTTCAGTCTCAGTGATTTACCATTGCTATGTGCCAAGTTAGTGAATGAGGAAGGAACAGGGAGTCTCTTATTCTCAGTAACCTGCTCTCACCATACAAAATACAGTTTTACGATAAAAACTCCAGTGATGGGGCTTCTGTCACTATCCTTTTGTGATTATTTGAAAGTCTAGTTTCCTTCTATTCAGCCTAAATTGCCCTTGTCTTCATTTTCTTCTTTTAAATCTATTTTCTCCTGTCTCATGTCTTCCTTGATAATCCCTCTTCCGCCCCAAAGTCTACCTTGTAGGTGTGGTAGTAAGCAGTCGTCATAACCCCTCAATCAGTCACTGAGACAAATCTCTTGATTTCTTTCTCATGTAACCCAGAGGCACTGAGATGACTGACAAAGGAGAATTAAGTCAGCTCTACAGCCTTAGCAGCGCACAAGTTGGTGTTTAGCTCATGTGGTAGAAATATGTGGATTTAGTTCTTAAGTTTGCAGTTCTACCTCCTGATGACCAGGTCCAATATTCTCTCCAACTCTTTCTATCCAGGAGTCTAATACATTTTCTTATGTGCATGGAGGCATATGCAGATGTACACAAGTCAGAACATATGCTGTGGGTGCTCAGCCAATCAGCTGGTTGGCACCTGACTCTCTCCTTGGTGGCCACCTAAGAGCTCTGCTTACTGAGAACACTGTCTGGGTCACTCAGTTTTGCTCTCAGAAACCAAATGAAGGCCCTGCTGAACCCCCAGCTCTGTCTCTGCTCCTTTGTCAAAGGTCAGGAAGCTCATGCAGCAACACCTGAAAGAAAGGAATTCCTAATCATGGGATAAATGGCTATTAAGTAATGGCAAGGAACCACTACATCTTGTCTGTTTTCCTCTACTGGTGAACAACCAGCAAATAAGATATTGGACAACAGGAGTGATGGGAAACCTCAGGGTTAAGGTTTAAAGGAAAGTGGCCCATATACTAAGATAAAAGGTACTAAGAATATTACCTATGAAGCACAAAGATCTGAGAAGATTCTGGCAAGACCTGAAAACCTGATTCTAAGGAAAAAAAAAAGACCTCAGGAAGTTGTTGAGTCTAGTTCCCTTCCTTCTTTGACCAAGCACCATACCCCCCCGTTTGTATTTTTTTTCAAATTAGTTAACCTGTTTGCCACAGATTCCCTAAATGGCCCTGTCAAAGATGGAGCTTACAATCCCTGGGTTTAGTAGGCTAAGTCTCAAACTACGCAACTATCCCTCCCCATAGGCTTCAAAGTTAAATGACTATACACAGATAACCCCTGCCTTGAAGTAAGGGGCCAGGAAATGATGCAGGCATGGGGTCACGTGGCTGACAAGCCCTTCCGGACTTGATGCCAGCCAACCCCTTAAAGGGCCTCTTCCAACACCCCTATCCTACACTTGCTCAGGACTGCCAGGCTGCAGAGAGCAGCAGAGCAAGTACTGGGGAGAAGAGCTGTGCCCCATGCCCACTCTCACCCTCCCCGAGGATGAGGTCCTCTCCACCCTGGTCAGCTTGCTGACCATGCTGGTTTCCCTTCTCTCCCAGCAGCACAGCTGGGTCGCCTGCATGGGACCCAGCCTGCAGGCCCTGGCCACGTCATTGCTGCCGCTCCCTGGTGCTGGGTGATTGGGATGACAAGCGGTGGCTGAGGAACTTTCAGATGACCCACCAGACATTTGAAGACCTCTGCCACTGTGGCTGCGTCTACACGTGCACGCTACTTCGAAGTAGCGGCAGTAACTTCGAAATAGCGCCCGTCACGTCTACACGTGTTGGGCGCTATTTCGAAGTTGAAATCGACGTTAGGCGGCGAGACGTCGAAGTCGCTAACCCCATGAGCGGATGGGAATAGCGCCCTACTTCGACGTTCAACATCGAAGTAGGGACGTGTAGACGATCCGCGTCCCGCAACATCGAAATAGCGGGGTCCTCCATGGCGGCCATCAGCTGGGGGGTTGAGAGATACTCTCTCTCCAGCCCTTGCGGGGCTCTGTGGTCACCGTGGGCAGCAGCCCTTAGCCCAGGGCTTCTGGCTGCTGCTGCTGCAGCTGGGGGTCCGTGCTGCATATACAGGGTCTGCAACTAGTTGTTGGCTCTGTGTATCTTGCACTGTTTAATGAAAGTGTGTCTGGGAGGGGCCCTTTAAGGGAGCGGCTTGCTGTTGAGTCCGCCCCGTGACCCTGTCTGCAGCTGTGCCTGGCTCCCTTATTTCGATGTGTGCTACTTTGCCGTGTAGACGTTCCCTCGTTGTGCCTATTTCGATGTTGGGCTGAGCAACGTCGAAGTTGAACATCGACGTTGCCAGCCCTGGAGGACGTGTAGACGTTATTCATCGAAATAGCCTATTTCGATGTCGCAACATCGAAATAAGCTATTTCGAAGTTGGGTGCACGTGTAGACGTAGCCTGTCTCACCCCAGTCTTCCAGCACAAGGACAACCAGATGCAGCCAGCACTCCCAGTGCAGAAGATGGCCACCGTGCTATGGAGGCTGGACACCTCCAACAGCCTCTGGTCTGTCAACCATCAATTTGGAGTTGTCAAGGCCACTGCTGGAGAGGTGATGATTGAGGTAAGTCCAGTCCCCACCATGGACCCACCCTGGGAAGGGGGCTACTGGGCAGGGGTCGGGGGTCACAGGTGGCGTAGAGGCAGGGGGCAGTGGGGCCTCCCAGTCAAGCATTCATGAACATGTCTTCCTTCACCCCCTGTTTCAGGTCATCTGAGCCATCAACAGGGTGCTCCTGCCACGAGTCATGACCATGGGAAACCTGGAGGTCACCTTGCTGGGTACGTGGACCTGGGCTTCCCCAACTGTTTTGGAGCCCTGGACAGGATGCATGTGGCACTCTGAGCTCTGGACCACAGCGAGGGCACCTACATTAACAGGAAGGGTTACCACTCAGTGGTACGCCAGGCCCTGGTGGACTCGAGGGGCCGTTCCTGGATGTGTGCATGGGGTGCCAGGCAGGGCCCACACCTCCTGGATATTCCAGAATTTATGGAGGGGATGCCGAATGCAGGAGGGCACATACGCCTCCCCTGACAGGACCTCCCGCATGAGGACATCACAATGCCCCCCTGGATTGCAGCCAATGCCACGTACCCTCTGCATCCATGGCTCACACGGCCTTATACCGGATGCACCATGTTGGCCCAGGACACCTTTAACAGTCACCTCGGCCATGCCAGGGGCACAGTCAAGCGGGTGTTTGGGAGGCTGAAGGGGAGGTTTCGCAGCCTCCTTACCAAGATGAATGTCAGCTTCCCAAATGTCCCTGAAGTCATTGCCACCTGCTGTGCCCTCCACAACCTTGTGGAGGGCTGGCAGGAGCCCTTTATCTAGGGCTGGGATGTGGATCTGGGGGCCGGCTATGCACAGGTGCTTGCTGCCCCATGCCATGAGGCACAGAGGGATGGGGTCAGGGTCTGTGACATCTTGTGCCAGGCCTTCACCCAGGGCCTGCTCTGACCCTTTCAGCTACATTCTGCACCACAGGTCCTCCCCCATCCCTCATGCCTGCCCCCTCACCACTCTCCTACCAAGCACAAAGGACACAGGTTAAGGTGAAAACAATTAACTTTACTGTTGGGGCAATAAACATTTTTGGTAAAACAAAACAGAACAACTTGTGAAACTATTTAGAGTATACAGGGAGAATGTCCCATAGGATGGAGGCAGGGGGATAGGTGAGGGGATTGAACTGGGAGCAGGGGCTAGGTGGGGGAAGACTTAGTCACCCAGGTGCATGGGGGGCTGGGCGCCACGTTGGCTGCCCCTAGTGTCCTGGGTCCAGCGCCCCCTGTGGGGCTGCGATGGGGCCAGGAACACAGGGAGGTAGGGCTGGGGTAGGGGTGCTAGGGGCTAGGCCTTTGCAGGGTGTGCAAGGAGGCAGGACGGCGAGGAGCTAGGGCTGGGCCATGTGCGCCCACCTCAGCCAGCAGTCACCAAGACAGCTCCTGGCAGACAGATGATGACAGGTCCGCCGGGAGGTGGGTGGTTGCTGGAGAGGTGGCTGTGGGAGGGGTGGTAGGTGGAGGGGTGGCTGTGGGAGGGGCAGCTGCTGGGGAGACAGCTGCTGGGGGGTGGCTGTGGGCCAAGCTAGAGAGGAGGTAGGCAGTTGGCTGAGGTTGGCAGCCAAGGCCTGGGTCACAGCGTCCAGGCTGCCAGCCAGCCACACCCACACATCCTGGTACATTGCCAGCCAGTCCTGGAGCACCACAATCATCTCCAACATGACTGCCCAACTGGCAGTAACCTTCTTGTCTCTCCAGTGTTGTCTGCAGGAGGCCCTGCTGTGGCCATGGGGGGATGCAGGCTGGGACAATGGGGCGGCCTCCTTGCCCCCTGCAGCCTGCTGTGGCGGGCTGTGGCACCTTCTCGAAGATGGACTTGTGGAGAAAGAATGGGACAGGGGGATGGCCACTGGCCCCCATCCTGCTCCCCTAACGCCCAATGGCCCATGAGCCCTGTGGGATCCTGGGTGCCCGGAGGTTCCCACTTGGCAAGGGTTGGACCATGTTCCCTCCTCCTCCCCCATCCCTAGGCGTGTGGGCTCTGGGGGGGTGCAACATCCCTGGCAACATCCCACTTGTCCCATGTGTACCAGCTGTGACCTCCTGGGGCTCGGGCAAGGCTTGGCCAGAGGAGGCTTGGCTTGGTGTCCTGGAGGGGAGGGCAATGATGAGGTTCCATCACTGGAGCCCTCATCATTGTTCTCAGTCTCAGTCACCTGCTCCCCACACAGGGGTCTCATGGTTTTGGAGGGGCCCGTCTCATCCTTGCTGTCTGCAGAGGGGGACCAGTGGTGTCCACCAGATGCTCTGGGGTGGCTTCCTCCCTCAGCCTCAGGAGCCTGTGCAGCTTCTGGTAGTGGGGCCAGTGGAAGAGCAATGCCCCAGACCGGCTGGCAGCAACATGGGCTTTGATGCAGCTCTGTTAGAGGTCTTTAACTTTTATCCACACACTGCTGCCAGTAAGGTCAGCGTGGCCTCAGGTGGCGAGGCCATTAGCCAGCTAGTCAAAGGCCTCTGCATTCCTCTGCTGGGTGCCAGTTTGGCAAAGGACCTCTTCCTCCCTCCACAGAGCAAGGAGGTCCTTCAGCTCATCCTCGCTCCACAAGGGTCCCCTCCTGGCATGGCCCTTTCCTGGGCACTTTCAGCACTCAGACTCCTTATCCGGGGCCTCTGCGGGTCCGGAGGGGTCCTGGCTTCCTGCCATGGTGGCTGGGGGGCGGAGGCGTGCTGGTGCTTCAAGCAGGGGCAGTCCAAGGGCTAGCTCATGCTGTCCCTGCTTGTGGCAAAGGCTCAGCTTCCTGCCTGGGGTTGCCGGGGAGCTGTTTCCTTTAAGGTGGCCAGCAGGGACCATAGAGCTCTACCTGTGTTGGCCAGACTTACTCTATTTTCCGGGGGTGGGTGGGCTCCTCCTTGGTGGACCCTTTACTTCGAAGTAAGGAGTGCAGAGCATCTACACACACTTAACTTTGAACTTAAACTTTGAAATAAGCCATTATTCCATTCCTGGGTATGGAGTAGTGACTTTGAAGTAAGGAAAAGCATGTGTAGATGCTCTGCATGTTACTTTGAAGTAGCAGCTGACTCCGAAGCTAACTTTGAAGTAAGTTTGTAGTGTAGACACAGCCTAGGTGTTTTAAACTAGAAGATTAGGTCAATCACAGTCTTGTTCAGAAAAAAGCGAAAAAGCCCATTTCCAAATACTGTACTATGGGAGCAGTGGTGCATACTCCTCAAAATGGTTTGGAGGTTCGTGTTGCAAAATTTTCCAGATGTTCAAATCAAACATATAAGCAAATGATTTGAACAAAGCTAAACTGTACGTGCTGCAAGGATGGGCTGTCTCTGAGGATTTCTATTATTTCCTATCCAGCTAGGGATATCTCAAAATTAGACTATTTTTAACTTCTTGTTGAAGTCCCTCAATGATTTGAGTTAGTTCTTATTTGTTATTAACTTCCTCACTTCTTTGTATTACATAGTAGGGATTACCCATACTGTTTCTAGCTAAGCTAGCCTCTGAGCCCAGCTGGGGAAAATACTAAAGTATCTTATAGTCCCTTCACACCCAAGAGTAGAATTAAGTATTTCTGGATCAATCACTGGGCCTACTGTATTGGAGGCTTCTACAGGCTTTATACACAATATAATATACAGGCCAGTAATACACAGGCCTAGTATTTGTGCCCTTTTACTGGCTACATATGGAACTAAAGGTGACTTCTGTTAGCTTGATTGTCAGCTTTGCTGAAGACCCCAGGTCTGATCCCACACTGTGGCATTTGCTTATGAGTGAGATCCTTTAAACCGCTTCTTCCACAATTGTGAGCAATAGTACATCATTTATCACTCTCATATGGTCAGAAGGGACTTCACATGGGAAGCATATTTAAGACATATTTTTTTCTCATTACTTTCTCTTCACTTTCCAGGTGCTTTTCTCCCCATGTTTCAGGAAAATTGAATTTTGATGAGACAAAGCATCAAACAGATATCATTTCAGTGAATTCTTCAGGTGCACAGCTTTCAGCATGCTGTCATTCTGGTATTTCTGGAGACCATAGAGAGAGAAAGAGAGAGATACACACTGGCACAGAGAGAGCTGATGGAAACACAGCTCTCTGCTTATTGTTCTAGCCACAAACATGAAGCTAACTCAAGGTTGAGGCTTTTCACTGAGCAGGTGGAAAGTACAGAGGGACGTGAACATTTAAAGAGACAGCGCAGCACATTCCTGCACTGTACTTTAAAATATTTTCAAAACACATATGCGTTATCATTTACATGACTAACATAAAACACTGTGCAGTCTAATGAAAAAGATGCAGATGGGCTACTGAAAAGCTTTCCATTGCAAAGGTTTATTTTGCTTTGTAATAGGAATGTACAAGTAAACCACTGATAAGTTCGTCACGTATGATAATGTGCTGAAGGCACTGTGGCAGTGTCCTGAGCAAAGAGAAGAGTTTGGTGATAAAGAATCTAGTGTGGAATCAGTTGGATCAGGTATCAAAGTCTAGTCCATCAAGCTGTCAATATTAAGAGTTGTAATGAAAGGAATTTCAACTGGGGGAACGGAAATTCCTTTTGCATCATTCAGGGACTCCAGTATTCATTGAGGCTGCAACTGGTTGATATAAGACACCATTACATAATTTTATCTCTAACAAAACAATTCCTGTGCATTGGACAAATTCTCCAGGTATCATTTCATTCCAGAATTGAGGTTGCAACTTTATGCTAAGTCTCCAATTTGAAAACAAATGACTGTGTGTCTCACATCAGTTTGCCTACCTTGGGATTTAGCTACATGTGAGGCAATGTGTGGACATTGTAGGTCCAAACAGTTACAGAAAGATTATTTCAAGACATGAGTTCCAGTAGAATCCTGAGTGGCAGATTGTTGTGTGTTCTGTAGAGAAGGAAGAAATTGCCCAGTTTCTGTTGATGACTTCAAAAAGACTTGTTAACTTTCAAGACACGCATAAGTGTTCGTACAACACATTCTGATAGTCCATTTGTAGCAGCAGTGTATGGAGTTGAGCATAAATGATGAAATCCATTTGAAGCTAGGCACATCTGGAATTCTTCAAACAGAATTGGAATCCATTTTTGCTCACCAGCAGTAATGATAAACCATGTTGGCTAAACAAGGTACAAAGATGTTCAGTGGTATTGATAGCTGTAACAGAAGTCAATCTAAAAACTTCTGGCTCTTTCCAATGAGCCCCAATATAACTAAAACCATGAGCTCTCCAAAAGGGGCATCGAAGTCCATGGCTACATATACACTACAGCGGTCTCTTGGCAGAAGGTTCTGTAGGAAGATAACCACATAAAAGTGGATCGATAGAGAAATCCGCTCTGTCGACAGAGAGCAGATGGACTGCCCTGCTGCTCTCATGACAGAAAGGCCAGCCAGAAGCTCAGCAAACAGGGCTGCTCAGTGAACCAGAAGCCCAATCTGTCAACAGAGCCCCCCACACCCACCCCAGGGTGTCTATGTAGCCTTTTTGTCTACAGAAACTGTTGGCAAGGGTGTTATTCCTCATCACAGACAGGCAAATACTCTTGACAAAATGCATTTTGTGGGTACATGTAGCTGATATGAATGCATGCCCAACAAGTCTGAGTTGATGACCTAGGGTGTAGAAAAGGTAGGCCGGTATGATGCTGAATTTGCTGACATGTGGTATGTTACTTTGCTTTCCTGTAAGTATATTTGTCAGCTCCCATGAGACATGACCCAAGGTGATGGCTTTCATTTACACAATACCCACATTCTCTTTGTGAAAACTTCCAGATCCTGATATTGATGTGATTTTGGAATGATCATTCATGTTTCCCATAAGATTTCACTGTGATTCACAGATAATTGATGTGAACATGACAAAAATTGTGTAAACTGAGGAGCTTTATGAACCAAAGTTGTACCCTGTAGTACCATCCACTTTCTGGGGAAAAAGAAAAACCAGACACATTATCCTTAAGGTTTCTTTATTGATGTCTGTGCTAGTGACAGGCCACCTATCCATGAAATTGAGATAGAACACTTGGTCTGAATTGTCTTTGGGCTGACAAGAATTTGGTCATGGCAGGCATGACAGCCCTTCAGCACTGCCATGCTGAGTCCCTTTACAACACTGAATTACATAGGAATGAGCTGAAAGTTGCAGTGTCTATTGTTGCATATAAGAAGCAACTAATAATGACATTTCTGTCCAAAAATGGAAAGTTATGGGTGCTGATCTACCCACAAGGTAAAATGTCGATCATGCAGACAGGCACAAAACTTCCAGATTTGGAAGAGAATGTTGAAAACTTCTAAATCTCTTTGCACATAGTTCTTCCAAGGAATAGAGAGTTTTTGTGATGCAAAATTAATCTCTTTATCTGGCTGGCTTATGCAGCCCCAGTAGCAAAAACAACAGTCTGGCATCCTGTGTTTCTTGGTGAACTTAACTCCTTTTTTCAGTGGTATTATTTGTGTACTTTTACTTCTTCTGCAGGCAAGGGGAGTATTGGACATATATGGGATATAAGTCCCTTATTGCCAAATACTATGTTTCTGTCAGGGCCATCTCTTGGGGAGTCTGGGGCCCAGGGAACCCCATCCCCACAGCAGACCCTGCCCTGTTCGTGCTCTACCACTTCCCCAAGCCCGGGCCCTATTTCATCCCCACTATGACTCTTCTTGCCCTGGTCCACTCGCTTGCCCGAAGCTGCTTGCCCCATGTGTCATAATCTTGGGGATTACTGGGGCTGAGTGGGAGCAGGGGTCTCCCCCTCCCTTCCACACTCACCATGGCAGTGGAAACCAGAGCACCTGTGCAAATTGTTCCACTCCATCGGTCGCACCACCCTCTCAGCCTGCTGCACATTCTTCACCATGGCAGTGGAAAGCAGAGTGCCCTAGGGCCAAGGCAGACTGCAAAGAAGCCAAAGGCAGTAGGATGGAGCAGAGCAGGATGCTGAGCTCCTCCAGCTCCTGCCACAACTGTGGGGGGAGGGGCAACCCCAATACTGCCCTGCACCAGGACTGTCCATAGAAAAGGTGAGATGGCTACTATGGGGCTGCCCAAAGCCTAGGCCCTGAGGCATCTGCGCCAAACTATCTTAGAGACGGGAAAGCTCTGGCTTCTGGAACCAGCAGAGGACATAGACACAGATGCACCATGAGCTGATGAACTCACAACTCTCTGTTGTGGTGCCTTTATTGTGCTGTCTGCAGACATGGCATTAACATGAACGTAAGGCTTTGCTCTGTGGAGCGAGGAGAGTGCAGAGACCCTGGAACATTTAAAGGGACAGGAAGCACAGTCATTTTGCCTCATTCCTCTTCCCAAAACGTGGAGCTACTCAGACAGCCCGGCGGGGTTTTAAATAAGACTTCGCCAGCATATTTCCTGCTTCTGGAGTTGGTCTGCTCTGATGAGAAGAAACATTAATTACTTTCACAGAGCTGCAGAGCTATGGGCAAGGAATGGGTTAATAGTGCACAAAATCTGATTTTCCGTTCATTTACACCACTGAAACACCGTGTATTTAGTGGAGATATCACTCTGGGTAGGGAAGCAAGAGAGAGGAGAATTTGGCCCATGAGGTACAGTGACTGCAGAAGCATGGTTAACAAAGTATCAGTTGGGCAGCAGAGTGAGGATGAAAGCAGTTATAAAAGTTTGGTCCATGCTACTACAAGTGCTGGCTCTGACTTGAAAGAAAGGCAAGTGTCACTGCTGAGTATGTTTCTTGCTGAATCTTCCATGCAAATTTTGTCTCACAACTATTCAGAGTCACATAAAACAGTTACTCATGTAAGTGTAAATTGTCCAGGAATCCACATGGTTCAGTGGATCAAGCTAAAAAACAAAACAAGGGTCTAACCCTAGATTTAGCCTAGGCTTATTGTGTAACCTTGAGTTAAATCTCTGTGCCTCTGTTTCTCCTGGCTATCTGGAGTGTCCACTCTTTGGGGCCAGGACTCTCTCTTAGCCTATGCATTTGAATTGCCTAGAACAGGGGGCCTTGCTTTTGCTAAGGGTGTTCCCAAAGTACAAATAATAATAGAGAAAGCAAAGCAATATAGAAAATGAGTGAGAGAAACCTGAATTTAAAGATATGTGTCCACATAATAAATAGATACAAAGTGAATGACAGTTGGAAAAGCACTACCAATCACAATCCAAAAAGCATGAATGAGATAATGGTCAGCCAACTTCTAGTGCCCTTATTACAAATCCTGCCTTCTTTCATGAAAAAGACACACAGACAAGAATGAGGTTACTTCAGAAGTAAGTTGCTACCCAACTTGCATAATGTTCTAACAATTCGGTCCTGTGAGAGAAAAGAAAGAAGAAGCCAGGGTGCTAAGCCCGATTTAAAAAGGATTTTCATCATGAGCATTAAGTGAGTTTTGCGTTCATCAGTTACATTTTTCATCTCTTCCAGTCATCTGCCTATTTTTTATTTACCTTTAATTCTGGTGAAAGATGCTATATTGACAGCTTTACAGAATAACCTTAGAAAAGGAACTGTAGAAAAATATATTAGTAGAGTCATTAATTTTTTTCATTTCTTTTCTTCATGCAGCATCAGCTGCAGATTGTTGTTCAGATGAATGGAAGATTATAGGAGATGTTCATGAAGTTAGTTTTGCAATCAAATCAGACTGGATCTTGTTAATAAAAGTAACTCATCTGAACAGAACTGTCTGTGATTAAATAATCAGTTATGTTTCTGAGAAATAATTGCACTGGATAAAAAAAACCACAGTATCCTTGGTTTGCAGATTCAAACAAATCAACTGAGCTACTGTATTCACTTGTGGGTGACACCCTTTAGGAAAGATGTGCACAAATTAGAGTAAGCCACATATAGGTTTGGGACCTAGGGGAGTTGAGATGTGCAGCCGTACCCCCATCTCTTGAAACAATTTCCGCCAGGTACGGGATTTAGAGTTTGGGTCAATGACTCGCAGCCCCTCCACTCTACAAATTGCTCCAGTAAACCTGGATTCCAGAGAAGAGCAATGAAAATGATAAATGATTTCGAAAACCTGCCCTCTGAGTAAAGGTTAAAAAATCTAGACATGTTTAGTCTTGAGTGAGTCACAGACCTGATAATAGTCCTCAGATAAATTAAGGTCTGTTATAAAAAAAGATAACAATTACCTGTTCTCCATGCTCATTGAAGGTCAGACGAGATCTAATGGGCTTAATCTACAGCAAAGGAGATTTAGATTAGGTATTAGGAAACGCTTTCAAATTTTAAGGGCTGTTAAGCACTGGAATAGACTTCCAAGAGAGGCTGTGGAATCCCCATCATTAAAAATATTTTAGAACATATTGGACAAACACTTGCCAGGGACTGTCTAGGTTTACTTGGTCATGCCTCTATGGCAACCTACAAGTCCCATCCAGGTTGACAAGTCTATGATTCAGTGAGCTTCTTTTTAAACTTGCAGTCTTGTCTGTGTTAATTTTATTTTGGATGAGCAGCACAATTTATTGTTCAATCACCATCCCTAATATTTATAGAAGACTTTGTCCCAGTAGATTTCAAAAACCCTTTGCAAAGGGTGTCAGTGCCATTATCACATTTAAACCTGTCCCAAGTCACACAGAAATGCAGTGACAGAGCTGGGAGCAGAACCAAGACCCAGTCTAGTGTGCTGGCTACTCACCTATGCACAAGGTCCAATGTTAAATTTTAAATTCAGTATAGGAAAACTCTGGTTGAAATTAATCAAGAAAAAGAACCTCTAGTGAAGTTCACGTTAAACATCACACTGGATAGTTTACAGTTTGTTTTTGTTTAGGTTTTTGTTTTGTTTTATTTTTTATGACTTCTGTTAATTGGTGGAGCTGGTAATTTTATTTTTTACGTTTTTATTTTGTCATAATTATTTGTCAGAACTTTGAATTTCAACAGGAAAAAAACCAGAAGGATGGAATTGGTGACATTTGCACAAATCAAATAAATTAGCAAATCCTCCAAATTATCACTAGCATCAAATTACATGGAAAATATTTCAACTTCTGAAGTTAATCCGCCTAGTACGAATTGTGTGTACAAAACATTCTGAAAGTTCACAGCAGTCACTTTATTAGTCTTACTCTGATTTTCAAGATTTCTCTTTAATGCAGAAGGCTAGCAGAAAAGTTTGGTCTCCTGGTCACATAAGGTGAACATATTTGTCTCCTGTGCCAGCAGTGCTACATGGTCCAGAATGCTGTTCCGCATGGCTCCAGTTTTGTACTCCCCTTTTAGCTACTTTCTCCAGATTCAGCACATCATCCCGCAGCTCAGCCTTGATTAACTGATTACAATGCTGAGTGCATTGGTGGCACTCTGTAAATAATACTTTGCAATTAGTTGTACTGAGAAAGAGGAACAGAAAAGCATCAACATAAGATTTAGTGGGCCAAAGTCTCCTCTTGCTTGCACGATGCAACTGAGAAGAGTGTATTCATTTACTATTTTTTAATTTCCTATTTGGACTTCATATTAATTATATTAAATATCAGGCGAATTCCAGGCCAAAATCCCATACATCTTAACTGAGTACACAATGAGCCTTTGTAATCTGGATTTCCCTAGTCCACCAATATCCATGGTCTGGCATGCATGAGGGCTCTGGGACTGGAAAAGCCAAGAGCCTTACACGCTTCGACTCCTCCTCTACCCTCCCAGAGTTTCCAGAATGCCACAAATAGCTGATTTGGGCTGTTCATGCTCAGGGAGAAAGTGGGAGGAGTGAAGATGGGAGGAAATCGGGGAAAAGGCAGCACAGTTTTGGATTTTTCCCTGGATTTTTCCCTCCCCCACAACCCGCACTTTCAGTGCCAGTCCTTCTGCTTCTACTGGAGCAGAGCCCCACAACCAGCAGAAGAGCCTGACTTAGGTTGAAAGGATGCCACACCAGGGAGGTTCAACCTGTATAAAATACTTTCCCATGCATGAAACCATCAAGAACAACACCTCCTGTTCCCCAGCAGCCAGTATTACCTACCTCACTGCCTCCATCATTACTTCCCTCCTAACACCTGTACATTCTCCCTTGCAGAACAGCCTTGTGGTATATCCTAAAGAGTACTAAATGAAGCTGGTGAAGAAATAAGTTAGGAACTGATTACCCAAGTTCAGTCTCTGTCTGATAACCCCCTGTTGGAAATTTCCTCTGGGTAAAAAACAAGGCTAGTTCAAACAGACTGGATTGTTGTTACCACTGTAGTATCACATGTGAGGTGAGACAGTCTCTCTCATATTCAGACTGCCAACCATTTGATATTTTAGTGGTAAAAAAACAGCTGTTTAAACTGGGACCTTAAATAGACTGTAAACTGGGTAGGTCCTGGAGATTTGGAGGCAAGTCTTCTTATGGGTTAAATTCACCCCTAAAAAGGGCCTGCAAAGTGGTTGTAAGTTGCAAAATGAGGCTTAAGTATTGCATCAGCCTTGTGCTGTTTCCATACCTAAGAGCGTATCTCTGCTTATGTCTTTATATAGATGCCTGCATGTTCTGCACTAGCAGCAGTTCCCTACTGGTTTGGTGGTGTTTGTCCCTGATAGAGGAGACTGAAGGAGTCCAATCTCAAGGTGGCAATGTCAAGAAGGGCCAAAAGAAAAACGTACAGCACCATCCCTGCTAGCAGCAGCTGATAAGAGGAATCATTCTGGGCCCAATGTATCTTCTTCTTCCACAGTTTTTTGATGAGCGCTTCTGAATCCTTAAGCTCCGAGTAGTTTTTATTGCCTCTCTTCCCCTCATCTGTATTTCCACATGGCTATATCTACACTAACCCCTTCCTTTAGGAAGGAGCATGGTAATGAGTGAGTTGGGAAGATGCTAATGAGGCACTCCATGAATATTCATTGCCACATTCGCATAATAGTGGTCATGCACGATTCAAAAGTGCCGCTTTAGAATCCCACGCCAACTGTGTAGATAGGGGCCTTTCAAAAGGACCCCCTCAGACTTTGAAAGCCCCTTCTCCCTAAAAACAAAGAGGAAGAAGGGGCTTTTGAAATCCAGGGAGTCTTTTCAAAAGGCCCCCATCTACCCGGGTGGCACATGTTTCGAAAGTGGCACATTCAAATCATGCACAGATGCCATTATGCTAATGAGGTGCTGCATATTCATGGTAGCACCTCCTTAGCATCTTCCCAACTTGCTCATTACCATGCCCCTTCCTTTGAAGACAGAGCCCACATGTTTACCCTGGGGATTCTATTTTAGTGTACTTTTCCTTAAACATTTCCAGAGGACTCTGAGGATAAATTATGAGCAGGATTATGTTACATGATTGCGAAACAGCAGTTTCCTGATGAGCTTTCTCTTTTCTTTCTCCCTGGGTGGTGGGATTGGTGCCATCGCGGTTTGTGAAAGCTTGACAGTCTTTTAGGCTGGAATCTCCCATGTATCTAATTTCCTGAGGCCTGAGAATTCCTTGACTTTTTTGAAGGACTAAGTGTCACAGTTTTCTCACACAGTTGGCTTTTGGTTGCTGTGTGTATTTACTTTAAACTATGCTTGTGGTAGAATTTGTATTTGCTGTGCTTTTTATGGCTGCGTTTGGTCTGGGAATCAAATGGTTTTCATCCTTGCAGGAATTATACTAAGGATATGTCTATATTTCAAGCTTGAAGTATAAATTCCAGTTTCAGGAGACGAAACTGTTCTGGCTCTGATAGAGCTAACACACCAACAATAGAAGTGTCGCCATGGTGATAGGACCACAGCAGTGGCTAGCCTTTTGAGTACATACCTAGCATTTTGGACTGGGCCATACTTTGAGAATTAATGAAAAAAACAGCGTGACATTTTTCATGAAAGAAAATTTCAAATAAATAAATGTTAATAATGGCTTGCTCGAAACATTCTGTTGTAATAAATCTGAAATGTTCCATTGCAATTCAGATGTTTTTACACAGATTACATGTAAAATGAAGTACAATTTCTAAAGAAGAGTTCATGGAGGAACAAAAGCAAAACTTTTCATTTTGAGGGCATTTTGACATTTTCAAAATATTGTTTTCCAATTTTTTCTAAATTAAAATTAGCAAAATTGATACATTTTTGAAAAAAAAGTTGGGTTTGTTAAAATGACATTTTGAAGTTAAAAATCATTTCACTGAACATTTACTGACCCACTCTCATTTTGTCTATGGCTACACTGCAACCTAAACTCAAAATTAGATACGCAATTTGCGCTATGCAAACTTCATACACTATTTTGAGTTTATTTCTAAATGGACTATTTCAGAATTTGGTGCTGTCTACACAGTTCCAAATGTCAAAATATGGTGCTATTTCGAGACATTCCTTATAACTTCTGCAATCTGTACAGGGATGCTGAAATATCATGCCTATTATTTTGAAAAGTATTTTGAAATAATGGGTGCATTTCATGGAGTAGCTATTTCAGCACAGCTTGATATCCCAAAATAGCTCTGCCTTGTAGACATAGCCTTAAATGACTCTCAGAATATATGGGAATTTGTTGCTACGGTCCTGAAGGGGCACAATATACTTTTCTCTAAGGGTATGTGTAACAGGGTTGGACTGCCCTCAAGTGTCACTCTGCAGCGGAGGGCACTCCATAAAGTCTTGACTGGTTCATTCTGAGTCCTGAGGGGGGATCCAACACACCCTGTCCAGGGTACTGTTGGCTTCTTCCCCAGGTTTGTGGCCAGTCTCCAGCCACTGGGCCTGGGTCTTGCCCAAGTCAAAGCTCAGCACTCACTTGGAGCTGCCGAAGTGCTGCTGGACTTCTAGGCAGCATAGGCATCTGCCTGGGTTGAGCTCCTCAGTGGAACTGCCTGTCTTACCCAGCAACTTATTTTATATTGGCTACACAGGCCCTAACTGACTGCCACTGAGACAGCCACTCTATCCTCCTTGAAGGACCTCTTGTCTTCTCCTCACTGGCAAGGCCTCTGGCCTACTCTAGAGAGCATCAGGGCTTAGTCCACTCCATCACAGCATGTCTACACAGCAGTGTTATTTTGAAATAAACCATTCTGGAGGAGTTATTCTTCAAGGTGGCAGGAAGCAGAGCATTCTGGGGCCAAGGTGCCCTGCTTTTTGCTGCTGCAATAATAGGTTGGAATAAGGCAGTGGGACAGGGCAGAGTGAAGGAATGTGCTGAGCCCTCTGGTTCCCACCACCAGCAGGTTGGGGGGAGCAAATCCTTCTGCTGCCCTGTACCCTGTACCACCCATGTAATATCCAAACTGCCCTGGGACCCATCCAGGCTGCCACTGTAGGGCCCCTCAAAATATGAGGTTTCAGGCAGCTACCATGGCTTACCTTATGGAAAGGACAGCAGTGACTTAAGGTTGGATGAGTTAAGTTAGAACCAATGAGCACAATGGGCTTATAGGGTAGAATGTTAAAAAATGACAATATGGCCTTACTAGCAGAGTGAGTATGCCTTTGCTGGAAGGCACTCAGACATGGCAATGGGCAACTAATAAGCCCCTTCACCAGATATGTAGAATTATAGAAAGGTAGAACTAGACAAGACCTTGAGAAGACATCAATTCCAGCCCTTTGGGATTGAGAACCAAGTAAGCCTTGGTCATCCCTGACAGCTGTTTGTCTAATCAATCTTAAAAAATTCCCATGATCGGGAATTCAGTTACAGAATTAACTACCCTTATAATCAGAAAGTTGTTTTTTCCTAGTATCTAACCTAAATATCCCTTGCTGCAGAGTAAGCCCATTCTGCAGATTCTACCAGTGCTCCTCAGTCAGGACTTGCAGTGCATTGTTCATTCCATGCATACGTAACACCAACAGACCAGGATCCCTGGCACCAGGAATTGAACCTGTGATCTATAGGGTCTAAAGCCCAGTGCTTTTCCACATGAGCTAAAGGCCAGCTGGCTCCCAGCTGAAGCTGTAAAGCAGAGACTTCACTCATACTAATATGAGCTCCCCAGTGCTCCTGGGTACTATGCATAGAATACTCTTGAGCAAAACACCAACTGTAAGAAACGAGGTAATGATACAGTGACTGATGTTCGTTAGGAATGAAAGACGGAACATCTTTTGATTCATTCTAGCTTCTGATCCACAGTCTCTAGGGTCGAAATGCTACTATGTTTGGGCTGTTTTATTATTATTATTATTATTATTATTAGCTATTAACTTTTATTATAACAGTTCCAACAGGCACCTGCTTAGTCCATTTTGCAAACACAGAGGAACACAGAGTGCTGTATTGCACTGGTCTGAAAAGTGTAACAGCTAAGTGGACTATACAGAAACAAAGTGGGAGGGTAAACAGAAGTAGGGAGATTCAGTGACTTGTCCAAGGTCAATACAAGTTTTGGGACTGGGACACAGATCCTTTGACAGTCGAGTTCCCTCCCCTCCAGACCTCACTACCTTTTCATAGCCCCCTCTGGCAGGTCACCTTTCATCAGCCCAACCTTCACAATGAGAAATATGGCCAATACAGCTTTATTCCTATCCTAAAAAGATTCACATTTTTGGTGGTAAATAAAATGTCCTAGTCCAGAAAAGAATTTTTCATCCAGAGTACCGAGGATGGTGACACAGCCAATGTAAAGGAGCCTGCAGAGTTCTTAAGGGGCCCTTTGGCCAGATTTCTTGGCTAGTCATCACTATGACATTGTCACCTAGGGTGAAAAATCTCTCAAATATGTGGATCCTAGTACTTATAGAGCATTTTAGATCACAACCCATATGTTTAACTCAACCCAGAAACCAGTAAAGCTACACATACGCTACAGAATTATTTCGAGACAACAGCTGTTATTTTAAAATAACTTTGCTAGCATCTACACAATGCCCATTCTATTTTGAAATAAATTAGAGACTCTTATTTCAAAATTGGAAACCCACATTGCAGAAGGAATAATGCCTATTTTGAAAAATAGGCATTATTAAGAAACACAATAATGCTATTTTGAAATAAGCCATAACAATGCCCAATGGCACTACTTCGAAATAGTGCTATGTGTCTGGAAATGCTATTTTGAAATACCTGGGTACTATTTCAACATACATTTTATGTGTAGTTGTGTTATTTTGAAATAACTTATTAATAAAAAATCTTACTTCGAAATATCTCTAGTGCAGCCAGAACACTAGAATGGACATACTGACCCCTCCATTAATGGATGAAGATATAAATTTCCTTGGATCTTTTTTCTTGCTTGTCTCTTCCTACCAGCCTCACTCCCAGACATCATCCATGAGCCAATCTCTGACAAACCTAGGGAAAAGATGTGCAGCTGCAGCATTCCTTGAAATAGAGATATACAGAGCAGTATGACAGCATCACACTGAAAATATTGTAGCCCATAGCTCCTCATTAACCTTATAGCTGAAACTCGGCATCCTGGGGGAAGCCTTGGGGTGACTCTGCACTTATGCTGAGATAAGAAATGTCCAGCCCAGATTTATAGGGAAATTCTGCACATTCAGGGAGAGAACAATACCAATATGCAGGTCCTCGAGGCAAATTCTACTTTACATATACATTATTTTTTCTCTTTCAGTAGTGCAGGTGCTGGAGAATCCGGACAGGACCTGCTAAGTTGGGAACAGTCAGTGAGAGGTACCCAAAAAAGCTCTAGACACAATTATGACAAAGCTAACGAGGGTGATTATGGTTGCAGTGAGGAACCCCAAACTGGGATTAGGCTCATGTTGTGAAAGGCACTAGACAGACCAGGACAAAAGACCACAGCTTCCGCCCCATGAGTATGTGAGTAGATCTGCTGACAGAGAGCAGCAAAGAGGGCAACTGGGTCACAGTGACTCTCAGGGTCCCAGGAATCCCAGCCCTTTAAATTGCTGCCAGAGCCCAGGGCATTGCACTCTGGGTGGCACAGCGAGTTGGCTGCCCCGCCTCCGCCCCATCTACTGAAGGCCCCACCTCTTCCAGAAACAGTGAGATGCCCCCCTCTGGCCTTGTCCAGAGGCCCAGCAAGTGTGTCAGCTCCATTGCATGTGTGAGGCATAGACAGAAAACAGGTCACAAAACAGATGTAGCACATGGAATTTAAGGTGGAGATTTTCAAAGGAGTTTAAGGGAGCTGGGTCCCAAATCCCATTTTATTCTGGATTGGTTTATTTGTTTGTGTTGTAGTAGCACCAAGTCACCTCACTCATGGATCTGAGCCCCACTATATTAGCTTTTGTAAAAACACAATGAAGACATTTCCACTCCCAAAGATTTTGTAGGAGTAGGTCTCTTTGCAAACTCCCTGCAAAGTAGAGACTGGAGAATCTCTCAAGACATCACTCACCTAAGCATAAGCGACCTTGCTGTTCCAATGCACCAAACCCTCATCCCTGGATCAGCACTCCATGCACTTGGAGGGAAAAGGCCACTTTCTGCAGCTCAGAATATAATCACGCAAATGAGAGAGGGAAAGAGGAAGAATGTCAGGCAGCAGCAGGGGGGGCTTTCAAAAGCCAAGAAGAGTGAGGATTCTTTTCTCTTTTTTCTTTAACCACTTTCTCATTTACATTTAGAAAAAATGACATATAGTAATTAGGTTCCTAACTCTGCCAAAACTTTAAATAGGATTCTTTAAAAATAACCTTTAAAAGTTCAGGTCTTTCTTTCCACAGAGGTACAATAGAATCAGTCTAGTTTTTTTTTTTTTAAACAATAGTAATTTGGAAATACAGGCTGAATGCTGACAGGTTTTGACTAATGGAGAAAAGTTTTGGAGCCAACTGTAGTACTTTCTACCTCTTCCCTTCTCCCTCTTTCCTCCACCTCTTTAATTCCTCTCTCCTTTTCACTCTCTATCAACACTGTATGCATAAGAAGCAGAAGAAATTCTATTCTTATCTGCTTCCAGTGGTGTAGGTTGTCATTCCTGGTGGTGGTGAGGTTGCTTTTTCCACAAACTAAACACATTTGACTGCTAATTTCCCATGGAAAGACACTGGAAGATTTCTGAAATTAATGAAGTAAGACAAGTTTACAAACTGTCAGGCTCTGAAGTGAAAATTAATGTGTCACCTTTGCCAAGGCTAAGTTCAGAAGGTTGGAAAGGCAGTAAAGATCCATAAGGATTGTTATCAAGAAAAAAATAAGCTACTGATATTCAGACTCTAGAAATGCTCTGTGTGTGTGTGTGTGTGAGAGAGAGAGAGAGAAAGGGAGGGAGGAGGTGGGAGATTGAGAAAGGGAGAGAGAGCAAACTATTGGTGGGGGTGGGGAAAACACATTTGGGCTGCGTCTACACGTGCACGCTACTTCGAAGTAGCGGCAGTAACTTCGAAATAGCGCCCGTCACGTCTACACGTGTTGGGCGCTATTTCGAAGTTGAAATCGACGTTAGGCGGCGAGACGTCGAAGTCGCTAACCCCATGAGCGGATGGGAATAGCGCCCTACTTCGACGTTCAACATCGAAGTAGGGATGTGTAGACGATCCGCGTCCCGCAACATCGAAATAGCGGGGTCCTCCATGGCGGCCATCAGCTGGGGGGTTGAGAGATACTCTCTCTCCAGCCCTTGCGGGGCTCTGTGGTCACCGTGGGCAGCAGCCCTTAGCCCAGGGCTTCTGGCTGCTGCTGCTGCAGCTGGGGGTCCGTGCTGCATATACAGGGTCTGCAACTAGTTGTTGGCTCTGTGTATCTTGCACTGTTTAATGAAAGTGTGTCTGGGAGGGGCCCTTTAAGGGAGCGGCTTGCTGTTGAGTCCGCCCCGTGACCCTGTCTGCAGCTGTGCCTGGCTCCCTTATTTCGATGTGTGCTACTTTGGCGTGTAGACGTTCCCTCGCTGTGCCTATTTCGATGTTGGGCTGAGCAACGTCGAAGTTGAACATCGACGTTGCCAGCCCTGGAGGACGTGTAGACGTTATTCATCGAAATAGCCTATTTCGATGTCGCAACATCGAAATAAGCTATTTCGATGTAGGGTGCACGTGTAGACGTAGCCTTGTTGGCACAAAGAAGAAATCGCAGGACTTTTCAAGCAGAAAACCCTATTTTACACTGAGGAATCAACAGCTTTGTGAAGGACCTGCTGTTGGTATCTTGCTGCTACACAGTGGGCCCTGAGCAATCCTTGTGAGGAATTGTGGGGATATTTAAGCTGCAGCCCTCTGGTTTAGAGGCTTTTTTTTTTCCAGAAGCAAAATCATCAATGTCAGAAATACATGAACCACGGTGCTTAAGTCTTCTCTAGTGCCCTCACCCATCAGGAGCAACTCAGCTAAATCTAATGGAACTGTAAGCGAGTGTGAAAAAAGAAGAGAATTTGGGCTATTGTGTCCAGCTATGAATAGACATGTCTGTTTTACTCCTTTGTCTAGGGCCCACTATAGACATAAGCTACACATGCAGTGATTATAGTTGCTATGCTAAGGAGAGGATTGAAAGAGTGACTGTCCATAATAATGGAGACTGTGCTATCCCCAAAAGTAACCATACCCAGACTCCTTTAGACCTTGGGATCAATTTCTGCAAATATTCCTTTGAAATCAGTGATAAGGAAGGACTCTGAGGCAGCGTACCCTGTAAACTGAGTTCCTGGGTGGCCACCAGGTACCACCCAGCTGATTAGCAGAATTCAACCGCCACTAACGGCTGTCAGCATGTGTTTCTATGGGTGGTGCACAACCACATATACCTTGGTGCACATAACAAAATGTATTCTGTTGACAGACGGAAAAAAATCAGAAGGAACACAATTCTGGGGGATATTTTATTCTAATCCCCACCCTGTCCCAGTGGATTTTTTGTTTGGTGATAGTAAAATCGGGTTTGTGCCTAAAAGGCCAATACACCAGCGAGCACCTGTGCCTTTCTTGTAGACGTTCCATGTGGTTAAGGGTACAACTGGTTGACATTTTTTCATGACTAAAGAAAAGGTAATTTAAAAATAGCCTTTTTAAAAATGATTTTTTTCTTCTTTTCAAAAGACTCTTATCTAACTTTTATGCGTCAAATTAATAAAAGGTAGAAAAGCGAGAAAGTTTTATTTCGCCCTTTGCATAACATGGGAACCAAAGATCACCAAATAAAATTAATATCTAGAAGGAAAGTAAAACAAACAAATGGATGTATTTCTTCTCATAAAGCGCAGTAAATCTGTGGAACTCATTGCTGGGGATTATGTGAAGGCTAAAAGCACAACTGGATCAAAAAGAGTAAGTTCATGAAGGATAAGTTCATCAAGGGCTACTAGCCAAGATGGTCAGGTATGAAATACACTTCTCTGCTTGTCCGTCAAGCCCTGACCGCCAATTCTTAGGACTGAGTGTCAACAGATGGATCACTCGATACATAGGAATGTTCTAATCATTTCTGCTGAAGCATTTAATGCTGGCCACCATTGGAAGACAGGCTACTGGGCTAAATGGACCATTTTTCTGACCCAATGTGTCCATTCTTATGTTATTCAGGACTAAAGTATTTCCGATACCTGTTGCCATTGGACATATATAAGAGTGGTTAAAATATCATGGCCTGTGATATGCCAGAGTTTGAACTAGATAATCTAATTGACCCTTCTGCCCTTAACCTGAATTATATGATAAAATCACTAGTGACTTTCCGTGCTCATAGATTATGCAAATTCACATTGATAAAGCCTTTATTGCCCACCACGCGGTCTTCCCTCAAGCACCTGTAAGCTTAGTGATCAGTTCAAATGCCAGTCATATGAACCCACAATCTACATGGAAGGCAGACATTGTTCAACAGTCCATAGCAACTCTTACATTGCACTGCAGGAAGTAAAGGAACATGGATTCACTTCACACTGGTAAGGATTAGAAATGCAGAGAATGTAAATACCCATGTTGAAATGAGATCAGAGGTGAACTCCTGCTTTTGAAAGAGGTGTGACAAGATCTTTAGTAACCATGAGCAGCCAGTACTGTGTTATAAACACGTATGTGAAAGAAGAAAGAGGTTTAGCGTACTTTTTTTTTTTAATCTTTTTTGTTAAGGCTCTTTCACCCACATTTTCCCACATTGTTTCACATTGTCAACAATGATCATAAAAGGAAATTCACAGAGTAGCATGTTTGAGGTATGAGTCGTTGCTTTTTAAAGTGAAGTGGGTCACAGAAGGGGGAAAAAATAGAAGGAGGGGTACATGTCCTGTACACTGCAAGCTAATTTAATAAGCAGACTCTCCCTGCTTGTAGGCGATTAAACCAAATTGCCAGTCTAAACTTTTCTATGCTGCATTTCAAATGTCAACACATTACACTGCTATTCCTCTTAATTTCTTACAAAGAAAATGCAAAATGAATTCATTATGCTGCAGTAAGTGGAAAAAATGATGAGTTTCTCCAGAAGAGTAGGCAATGGGGAGAGATTGGGCAAGATGATTATATTGAGATATTTGAATAGCTGGCCATTAGCAAGAGGATCCCCATTACTTTACTGATAATTATATCCTCTCCGCTATGACTTCCCTGTGGAATAATACAACGTTCCCAGTGTAGGAGATAATGAAAAATACCATTGAGGTGGTACATATATGCCAAGAATAAGATGTTGTATTTCTTCCCTCCCCCCTAGCCCTCATAGATTGCAAGAGTGCACACCTCCACAATATGTTAATACCTGTTTGGTTGTTCGAGGCTGTGTACAGGGCAAATAAATGTATCTTGAAAATGGAGCTGGCAGTAGAATATCATTCTCCCGATGTAATTATCTCTTGTGTTTAGTGGGCCCGGTGTTTCGCTGAGTACATTTTTGTTAGCTATTATGTAAATGACTTTCAAAACCCACCATGGTGCAATAATGAGGACTTTGGAAGGGATCTTATAGAGATGAAGTTATTTCTTTTTTTTTTTAAAGAGGTGGGGGAAATGTAGCTGTGCATTCTTTCTAATTAATCCATCATTTTGCACATGTTTCTGTTCAGTAATCAAGCAAAAAATGATGAGAACAAACCAAAAAGAATTAAGGAGGGAACCCAGAGCAGAAGAAAAACACTCACTCATTTACGGTAACTATGTTTTTGTTTTATTTTTGTTCTTTTTTTTGTCAAGCAATACATAAAATCTTTCATGTGTTATTGCTGTCTTATCACTTAGTGGCATTCTTATTGCTGTTCTACTTTCATTTTGGGGAAATCTTGCTGTGTACTCTATATCTGTCTCAGATTCATTAATTTTCACAGAAAAGTCAATTTGCATCAAACCACTTTGCTGTTTGGCTGCTGCTTTCCACACCTAGGAGCCTTGCGGCTTGCTTGAGAGCTTTCTTTTCAAGTTATTTACATGAGGGGTAAAAAAAAGATGCCATTGAAATTGCACAGGTTGGGATCCTGTCAGATGCAGTGAAATTATGCCTTTAGTTTCTCTGATTTGAAGATTAACTTGCGCGAGTGGATTTTCTTCTTTTTCCCCCCTCCCTCTTTATGTTCTAGCAGTTACTACAGGTTGAACCTCTCTAATCCAGCACCATTGGGTCCTGACTGGTGTTTGATGAGAGATGGGGATTCCGGAAGGAGGATCCTTCCCAGGGATCTCCGTGGGCCATGCTTCTACATGGCTATTTTGGAGGCTGGAAGAGCTTCTGGACTCCAAATCACGTTACCACATGCTAATGAGGCATCAGAAATTTACATTCATGCCTCATTAGCATCTTCAGGGCTGCTCATTACCATCCTGCTTCCAGAGAAAGTGGCATATGTAGAAACAGTTAAAAAGGGCTCTTTTGAAAGTAAATTGAAAGAACACAGCACTTCTTTCAAAATTGCTCTTCATTTCCCATTTTTGGAAGAACACCTTCTTTTGAAAGCTTCTTTCAAAAGAAAATGGCTGCGTCTACACTTGCATTCCTCTTTTGAAAGAGGCATGCAAATGAAGGGAATCAAAAATGTAAATAAGTTGCATATTTACATATCGGACACCTTATTTGCATATTATTCTTTTGAAAGAAGAAAAGCAGTGTTGATGCAGCTCTTTCGAAAGTAAACCCCATCTTTGAAAGAACCCTTCTTCCCATAAAAAAGGGAAGAAGGGTTCTTTTGAAGATAGAGTTTACTATCGAAAGAGCTGTGTCTGCACTGCATT
This sequence comes from Carettochelys insculpta, assembly GCF_033958435.1. Classification (NCBI taxonomy): domain Eukaryota; kingdom Metazoa; phylum Chordata; order Testudines; family Carettochelyidae; genus Carettochelys; species Carettochelys insculpta. The sequence continues at coordinate 121,537,211 of NC_134141.1, forward strand.
CTTTTCTTCGGAAAGAAGGATATGCAAATGAGTTTGCCAGATATGTAAATCAGAACCTCATTTGCATTTTAATTCTCCTAATTTGCATGCCTCTTTAGAAAGAGGCATACAAGTGTAGATGCAGCCAATGTGTGTAGATGTGCCACAGGTCCCTTCTTTTGAAAGAGCAGTCCTCATGGTGCCTGATTTTTTGATTTCTGTCTCGTTCTTTTGAAAGAGTGGGGGCTCTTTTGATATGATTTTGTGCGTGCATGTGGATGCACTCTTTTGAAAGAAGTTCTTTTGGAAGAGATCTTCCAAAAGAACTTCTTTTGAAAGATCTCTGTTGTGTAGATGTAGCCTTAAAGTCACTGCTTTACAGGATAGAGTGTCCCATTCTATGGCTACGTCTACCCTAGCCCAAAACATCAAAATGGCCATGCAAATGGCCATTTCAAAGTTTACTAATGAAGCACTGAAATACATGTTCAGTGCCTCATTAGAATGCCGGCAGCCACGGCACTTCAAAATTGACACGGCTCGCCGCAGTGCGCCTCATCCAGAAGGGGCTCCTTTTTGAAAGGACCCCTGCAACTTCGAAATCCCCTTATTCCTATCTGCTGTTAGGAGAGAGGGGATTTCAAAGTTGCTGGGGTCCTTTCAAAAAGGACGCCCATCTGGACGAGTCGCGCAGCAGTGAGCCGCGTCAATTTTGAAGTGCTGCAGCATTCTAATGAGGTGCTGCATATGTATTTCAGCACGTCATTAGTAAACTTTGAAATGGCCATTTGCATAGCTATTTCGAAGTTTTGGGCTAGGGTAGACACGGCCTATATGTATCGACTGCATTCTTTTTTCTTAGATGTATTTATTTCCATTTAACTGTACTCAGACCTATATTGTTTCCTTCTCTACAGTGTACCAAATGAGCCATATTGCTCCTAATCTGGCACAAGATCCTCTTCATAATTTTATTGATCCTCCCATTTTTGTATCACCTGCAAATTTTGGCAGTAATGACTGTTTTCTTTCAGGTAACTTACAGAAAAATGTTAAATCATAGAGAGCTTCATATTTGCTCTTTTGGTTATACTATCACTTTGGATGTTCATGCTTAGAACATAAGAACATAAGAATGGCCATACTGGGTCAGACCAAAGGTCCATCTAGCCCAGTATCCTCTCCGCTGACAGTAGCCAATGCCTGGTGCCCCAGAGGAGGTGAACCGAAGGCAATGATCAAGCACTTTGTCTCCTGCCATCCATCTCCCACCTTTGACAAAAAGGCTAGGGGCACCATACCTTACCCCTTGCTAATAGCCATCTATGGACCTAACCTCCAAATATTTATCGAGCTCTTTTTTAAACTCTGTTAGAGTCCTGGCCTTCACAGCGTCCTCTGGTAAGGAGTTCCACAGGTTGACTGTGCGCTGTGTGAAGAAAAACTTTCTTTTATTAGTTTTGAACCTGCTACCCATTAATTTCATTTGGTGTCCTCTAGTTCTTATATTATGGGAACAAGTAAATAACTTTTTGGTATTCACTTTCTACACACCATTCATGATTTTATATACCTCTATCATATCGCCCCTCAGTCTCCTCTTTTCTAGACTGAAAAGTCCCAGTCTCTCTAGCCTCTCCTCATATGGGACCTGTTCCAAACCCTTAATCATTTTAGATGCCCTTTTCTGAACTTTTTCTAACACCAATATATCTTTTTTGAGGTGAGGAGACCACATCTGCACGCAGTACTCAAGATGTGGGTGTACCATACTTTTATATAGGGGAAGTAAGATATTCTTTGTCTTATTTTCTATCCCTTTTTAAATTATTCCTAACATCCTATTTGCTTTACTGACTGCCGCTGCACACTGTGTGGATGTTTTCAGAGAACTACCCACTATAATTCCCAAATCCCTTTCCTGATCTGTTGTAGCTAAATTTGCCCCCATCATATTATATGTATAATTAGGGTTATTTTTCCCAATGTGCATTACCTTACACTCACCCACATTAAATTTCATTTGCCATTTTGCTGCCCAATCATTCAGTTTACTGAGATCTTTTTGAAGTTCTTCAGTCTGCTTTGGTTTTGACTGTCCTGAACAGTTTGGTGTCATCTGCAAACTTTGCCACCTCACTGCTTACCCCTTTCTCTAGATCATTGACGAATAAGTTGAACAAGATTGGTCCCAGGACTGACCCTTGGGGAACACCACTAGTTACCCCCTTCCATTGTGAACATTTACCATTTATTCCTACCCTTTGTTTCCTGTCTTTTAACCAGTTCCCAATCCATGAAAGGATCTTTCCTCCTATCCCATGACCACCTAATTTACATAAGAGCCTTTGATGAGGGACCGTGTCAAAGGCTTTCTGGAAATCTAAGTATACTATGACTACTGGATCCCTCCTGTCCACATGCTTGTTAACCCCTTCAAAGAACTCTAATAGATTAGTAAGACATGACTTCCCTTTACAGAAACCATGTTGACTTTTGCTCAACAAATCATGTTCCCCTACGTGTCTGACAATTTTATTCTTTACTCTTGTTTCTACTAATTTGCCCGGTACTGAAGTTAGACTTACCGGTCTGTAATTGCTAGGGTCTCCTTTAGAGCCCTTTTTAAATATTGGTGTTATATTAGCTGTCTTCCAATCATTGGGTACCAAAGCTGATTTAAAGGATAGGTTACAAACCACCGTTAATAGTTCCACAATTTCACATCTGAGTTCTTTCAGAACCCTTGGGTGAATACCATCCGGTCCCGGGGACTTGTGACTGTTTACCCTATCAATTAGTTCCAAAACCTCCTCTAATGATACTTCAATCTGGGACAGTTCCTCAGATTTGTCACCCATAAAGGACGGCTCAGATTTGGGAATTATCTTCCTTGATTGCTCCTTTTATGTCTCTATCGTCCAGGGGCCCCACTGATTTTTTAACAGGCTTCCTGCTTCTAATGTACATAAAAAACATGTTACTATTGTTTTTTGAATTCATGGCCAACTGTTCCTCAAAATCTTTTTTGGCTTTTCTTATTACATTTTACATTTAATTTGGCAGTGTTTATATTCCTTTCTATTTTGATCACTAGGATTTGACTTCTACTTTTTAAAAGATGCCTTTTTATCTCTCACTGCCTCTTTTACATGGTTGTTAAGCCATGGTGGCTCTTTTTTAGGTCTCTTACAGTGTTTCTTAATTTGGGGTATACATTTAAGTTGGGCTTCTAATATGGTATCTTTGAAAAGTTTCCACGCAGCTTGCAGGGATTTTACTCTAGTTACTCTACCTTTTAATTTCTGCTTAACTAACCTCCTCATTTTTGTGTAATTCCCCTTTTTCAAATTAAATACCAGAGTGTTGGACTGTTGCAGTGTTCTCCCCAATACAGGAATATTAAATGTTATTATGTTATGGTCACTATTTCCAAGTGGTCCTGTAATAGTTACCTCTTGGACCAGATCCTGTGTTCCACTCAGTACTAAATCAAGAATTGCCTCTCCCCTTGTGGATTCCTGTACCAGCTGCTCCAAGAAGCAGTCATTTAAGGCATCAATAAATTTTCTCTCTGAGTCCCTTCCTGAGGTGACATGTACCCAGTCAATATGGGGATAATTGAAATCCCCCATTATTAGTGAGTTTTTTTTTTGATAGCCTCTCTAATCTCCCTTAGCATTTCAGCATCACTATCACTGTCCTGTTCAGGTGGTCGATAATATATCTGTAGTGCTATATTCCCATCAGAGGAAGGAATTGCTATCCATAGTGATTCTATGGAACATTTTGATTCATTTAGGATTTTTATTCCATTTGATTCTATATTATCTTTCACATACAGTACCACTCCACCACCCGCTCAACCCATTCTGTCCTCCCGATATATTTTATATCCCAGTATGATAGTGTCCACTGATTGTCCTTATTCCCCCAGGTTTCTGTGACACCTATTAAGTCAATCTCCTCCTTTGATATGAGGTACTCTCTTTCACCCATCTTATTAGACAGACTTCTAGCATTTGTGTAAAAGCACTTTTAAAAACTACCACTATTCATATGCCTGCCCTTCCCTGACGTATTGGATTCTTTTACATGTGATTTTTTCTCATCTGATCTGACCCATACTCTATCATCTCCTTCTTCTCTTTCTGACTGAATTCTTGAGAATCTCTATCAATGGAGTCTCGCCTAAGAGAAGTCTCCGTCCGATCCATGTGCTTCTCCCCACCAATCGGCTTTCCCCCATCTCTTAGTTTAAACACTGCTCTACGACCTTTTTAAGGTTTAATGCCAGCAGCCTGGATCCACCTTGGTTTAGGTGGAGCCCATCCTCCTGTATAGGCTCCCCCTACCCCAAAAGTGTCCCCAGTTCCTAATAAATCTAAACCCTTCTTCCCTACACCATCGTCTCATCCATCCATTGAGACCCTGAAGTTCTGCCTGCCTACCTGGCCCTGCGCGTAGAACTGGAAGCATTTCTGAGAATGCCACCATACAGGTCCTGGATTTCAGTCTCCTTCCTAGCAACCTAAATTTGGCCTCCAGGACATCTCTCCTACCCTTCCCTATGTCATTGGTACCTACATGTACCACGACCACTGGCTCCTCCCCACTACTGCATATAAGTCTGTCTAGATGCCTCGAAAGATCCGCAACCTTCGCGCCAGGCAGGCAAGTCACCATACGGTTCTCCAGGTCATCACAAACCCAACTATCTATATTTCTAATGATCGAATCACCCACTACTAACACCTGCATCTTTCTAATAACTGACATTCCCTCCCCCGGAGAGGTATCCTCAGTGCGAGAGGATACCACAGCACCCTCTGGAAGGAGGGTCCCAACTATGGGATGGTTTTCCTCTGCCCCCAATTGACTGCTTTCCTTCCCTGAGCCTTTCATGCTCCTTAACAGCATCGGGGCTGTCAGATTGGAGGTGGGACAGCCCTACTATGTCTCAGAAAGCCTCATCAACATAGCTGTCTGCCTCCCTTAGCTCCTCCAGTTCAGCCACCCTGGTCTCCAAAGCCCGCACTTGGTCTCTGAAGGCCAGGAACTCCTTGCATCAAGTGCACACATAAGCCAGCCGCCCACAGGGTAGTTAATCATACATATTACACTTGACGCAATAAACAGGATAGCCCCCACTCTGCTGCTGGTCTGCTGCCTGCGTTTCCTCCTCTGATTTAATTTAATTCTATATGGGGTTCTTAAGTAAAAGTATCAGATGGGGATGCTATAAAAAATTTAAGGACATTAGAAGTAACTAGCTCCCTCTAAGCTCCCCCTCTAAACTCCCCTCTCAAAACTCCCGCCTGTTAGCAGTCGGCCTGTTTGCAAGAGCCCCGGTCACTTGCCAGCAGGGTTTAAAAGGCTCCGGCCTTCCTGATAGCCCCTCCCTCTGGCTACAGCTCAGCCAATCAGCACAGAGGTTTCGATTTCGAACCTAGTCAAGGCTCACAGCTTCCAACTACCAGCTTGAGCACATGGCCTTCCAAACAGACAGCTCAGCACTCCAAACTCCAAATAAACAGACAAACACAAGCCCAGAACCCCCAAACACAAACACCCACACACTCTAGACAGCCACTTACCTCAAGGTGCTGTAGATTGCCTCTTCCTTCACCAGGAGAGTCCCTCTCAAAACTCCCGCCTGCTTAGCTCATTATCCACCATGACTCCAACTTCTTTTTCATTTAGTCTGTGTCTACATTAGCAAGTTCTTTTGAAAGTTCCCACAGAGTGTCTACACACAAAAAGTGTCCTTTTGAGAATAACTCTAAAGAATGTGGTACTTCTTTCAAAATCTCTCTTTCTTTCCTGTTTCAGGAAGAGTGTCTTCTTTTGAAAGCTTCAGGAGTCCACTGGAAACTCACTTACTTGATGATGATTGCCTGTTTACAATTATATTTGAGAACTATCAGTTAGCCAGTTATTAATTCATTTAATATGTGTCATGTTAATATTATACCATTCTGGTTCATTAATCAAAGTGCCATGCAATACTCAGTCAAATGTCTTCAATCTATTACATCAGCAATATTATCTATGTCAACAAGATTTGTCATCTCATGAAAAATCAAATTAGTTTGAGCCATGTACATGTTCATTAATTACATTACTCATCTTTAATTCTTTATTAATGAAATCCTATATCAGCAACTTCATTATCCTGTCCCACAGCAACATTATGGTGACAGGCCCAAAGTTACTTGGGTCATCCTATTTACTCTTTTTACAAATTGCCAAAAATTTAGTTTTTTTTCCCGTCTTCTGAAAGATTTCCAGTGCTCCAAGAATTATTAAAATCAATACACGTGGCCCAGTGAGCTCCTTGGCCAGCTCTTTTAAATGCTTGAATTCAAGTTTTATAAATGGTTGAGTTTAAAAGGTCTGGTTTTTGGTGGCTTCCATTTATAATCTTCTGGATAAACTAGAAGCATGAAAACTGCGCAATCATTGCCATTTGATGGGACATGATCATTTATTTTTCCCCGAAATGCATATCTGAAATATTTATTGAGCACTTCTTCTCTTTCTGCTTTGTTATTGATGATTCTATCATATTCATCTAGTGAGAGGTGAATACCACAGCCTAATACTCATGACAACTAATCTACTTACACCACCACCTGCTATGTCAGACCTGAGTCCTTCCCGCTAATAGGACCAAACACATGGGATGTAGATCTGTTCACTGAAGAATCAAAATACGATGACAAAACTAATTATTCTTGGTACATTTTAAGCAGATCCCCACAAGTGAAAGGCCAAAATTGCTTTTGACATTACCAACTAGCCCCTACTGCAGCATCAGTAAATGCTAGATGGTGCCTTCTGCAAAACAGTTAGAAACAGCTATATTTATGGGTTTTTTTTCCCAACCCAATGGACAGAGCATATCAAATAGAAACAACCTATTGTATTATCCAAAAAATGATGTGCATCTTTCGTATAGCTGTGTAAATATACAGAACAGACCAACTGCCAATATGTTTTTGTAGCCTGACTCTAATAGCATGAGATGCAAAAAGGTTTAGACAGAACGAGAGAGAGACAGAGAGAGAGAGAGAGAGAGAGAGAGAACAGCAACAACCTGACACCTTCCCTACATCATATCACAAGGAAAATTCCCTCCTGACTCTGTGAAGTGATCATCATCATCCATGATTAAAAAAAAATGCGGAACAGTTACCTTGTGGTGATTGAGCTAAAGATCCTAGATTTAACATCCTGGCTACGTCTACACGTGCAGCCAACATCGAAATAGCTTATTTCGATGTTGTGACATCGAAATAGTCTATTTCGATGAATAACGTCTACACGTCCTCCAGGGCCGGCAACGTCGATGTTCAACTTCGACGTTGCTCAGCCCAACATCGAAATAGGCGCTGCGAGGGAACGTCTACACGCCAAAGTAGCACACATCGAAATAGGGATGCCAGGCACAGCTGCAGACAGGGTCACAGGGCGGACTCAACAGCAAGCCGCTCCCTTAAAGGGCCCCTCCCAGATACAGTTGCACTAAACAACACAAGATACACAGAGCTGAGAACTGGTTGCAGACCCTGTGCCTGCAGCATAGATCCCCAACTGCCGCAGAAGCAGCCAGAAGCCCTGGGCTAAGGGCTGCTGCCCACGGTGACCATAGAGCCCCGCAGGGGCTGGAGAGAGAGCATCTCTCAACCCCCCAGCTGATGGCTGCCATGGAGGACCCAGCAATTTCGACGTTGCGGGACGCGGATCGTCTACACGGTCCCTACTTCGACGTTGAACGTCGAAGTAGGGCGCTATTCCTATCTCCTCATGAGGTTAGCGACTTCGACGTCTCGCCGCCTAACGTCGAAGTTAACTTCGAAATAGCGCCAGATGCGTGTAGACGCGACGGGCGCTATTTCGAAGTTGGTGCCGCTACTTCGAAGTAGCGTGCACGTGTAGACGCAGCTCCTGAGACCAGTGACCACTACAGCAGCAATGAGCAACCTGAAGCCCAAAGGAGGCCTGTAGCCCATTGGGGTTCTGTGTATGTCGCCCATGAGACATTTTGTTTACCATTGCTGAAGTCATATGTGGGTTGACAGATTCTGCTGGCTTTCATCTACATATTTTTCCCCTGCTGGTATTACCAAAGTGAGCTGCGTACAACATTAAGTTGTGTACCCAACTCTGTACCCAGCTGAAATTCTGCTATGGTTCAGTTGTCACACCCTGCAAATTCTAGGTGCACAAGGCAATTAGCAAAGCTACCAGATCCTAAGAGACCCTCTTGTTTACAACAGTCTTGCAGCTCACTGAGATGGAAGGCCAGTCATGCAGCTTGCTCACTCTCTCACTTAGGCTGCCCCTCACTGTACTACAACAATCAAAAGAGATAGGTCTGTTTCTTACACATGGGAATCTGGGAACTTGTTTAACACTGCTAATATTACTAGACAAATAGCTCTCTGTATGTTAAGTTTGGGTCTGCCCTGCCAGTAACCATATTTATCATTTCCTATTATACTCCCATTTTTTTCTTTTCTTTTTAACATCTGTCTATTTGATATACAAATCCTGAGTTCTCCTCACTCTAGTCCAGCTGCACTTCCTTCTAACTGGCATGAAATGTAAATATGTTCAGTTCAGAGAATGTGATGTAAAGGATCTACCCAAGCTGGTAGGAGACTGTCTCCACATCCTCCCTGATGTCCCATCACTGTGAAATATGTCTGTCTTAAAACTAGGACAGCAACAGAATTCACACTGGTAGTCTTGTACTTCATTTTAGCATTTACAGCTGCCCAGGGATCTGACTAGGAAACCTGAGCTGTGGAAGGTCAGTGTATATGCAAGCACTGCACTGGGCAGATGAGATCATAAGCACACTGCTGACTCCAACCTCTGCTCTTTGATAAAATATATTAATTAAGACAGACAACAATTAATTACAAAACTGCTCCTATAGCTGGGCAACCCAGCAGCAGTTACCATAAAATAAATGCATAGGGTTCAGTGACTGGTTTGGTTTTAGAGAGAGTGGGGATTCAAAGACGGGAAATTAAAACATTTGGGATTATTTTAATTTTGCATTTTCCTTCCTGCTAAGATCTTGCTATATGAGTTCAATGGCAGATCAATTAAGGCAACACTGAAATCAGCAGAGTTGCACTCCTTTATACCAGGTGTGGATTTGACCTTAATTTTATAATCAACCCAAAGAAGAGACAGCGTTGGAGAATAATCAAAACACAATGTTTGTGTTCTGTTCTGACTATTCTTGTCTCTGTAATATCTGAGTGTTTCTTCAGCAGAGTTTTAAGCAATGTGAGTAATCTCTGTCATGTGGGGTTTGTTCTTTCTTCCTGGCTACGTCTACACATGAAGCCAACATCGAAATAGGCTATTTCGATGAATAACGTCTACACGTCCTCCAGGGCTGGCAACGTCGATGTTCAACTTCGACGTTGCGCGGCACCACATCGAAATAGGCGCTGCGAGGGTACGTCTACACGCCAAAGTAGCACACATCGAAATAAGGGTGCCAGGCACAGCTGCAGACAGGGTCACAGGGCGGACTCAACAGCAAGCCGCTCCCTTAAAGGGCCCCTCCCAGACACAGTTGCACTAAACAACACAAGATCCACAGAGCCGACAACTGGTTGCAGACCCTGTGCCTGCAGCATGGATCCCCAGCTGCTGCAGCAGCAGCCAGAAGCCCTGGGCTAAGGGCTGCTGCCCACGGTGACCATAGAGCCCCACACGGGCTGGAGAGACAGTGTCTCTCAACCCCCCAGCTGATGGCTGCCATGGAGGACCCCACAATTTCGACGTTGCGGGATGCGGATCGTCTACACGGGCCCTACTTCGATGTTGAACGTCGAAGTAGGGCGCTATTCCGATCCCCTCATGGGGTTAGCGACTTCGACGTCTCGCCGTCTAACATCGAAGTTAACTTCGAAATAGCGCCCGACGCGTGTAGCCGCGACGGGCGCTATTTCGAAGTTAGTGCCCCTACTTCGAAGTAGCGTGCACGTGTAGACACAGCTCCTGTCTCCTGAGGGTAATTATGTGGGCAATGGTTTATTTTATTTGGTGGCTATCTGTGGAGGCAGGGAAAAGAAAATCCTTTTGCAGGAGAAGTTATGTACATGTTGCTCTGTTTATATAAGTGAAGGTGGATCAAAGTAGACCACCTTGCACATGAGCCAGAAGGAGACAAAGTTTGTGATGGTCATTAATTTCTGTGCCCCACCAGGAAATAGCTGTAATTACTGCAGGCAGATCTGTGGTTCCAGGATTGAACTCTTGAGGCATCTCAGGATCCATGTGTAAACCAAATGAGGGAGACCATGCTTGAACGGAGGGATTGCTGACATTGACAGTCTGAGATGGGGGGCAGCTCATCCCATTGTCTCAGAGCAGCTTTGTCATCTGCACAGATGAGCTTTTCCCTTGTGCGAAATAGTTCCATTGGTCCTGAAGAGTGGCACTGTTGGCTAAGTTTTTCTTCCTGAAGTTGTAGATGATTTTTTAGATTACATGGTGCCCAAGCCTTGAAAATAAAGATAAAGTCCCTGAACTTGGTTCAGTATTCTCCGGGAGGTCAGTGCAAAGAGAGAAGGCCAGGTCTGATGTGCTTGTGGTTATCCATGTAGTTTAAGAGACACACTGCCAGGCTGCAATTACCTAGACCCTTCCTCATGCTCTGGTTTCACATTGTTGTATCGGTTCCACAATTCAGATCCCCCATAAAAAGAACTGTGTAAACGGTCACTTTCTGTCCATGGAGGTGTTTCCATTAAATGCCCTATTATTTTGGTTCAGGTGAGAGTGTTGGGCCAAACCCACAGTCCTCTTTCAGATATCTTGCTCTACTCAGGTGATGCAAAGCTTCCCTAAAGCCATTTCTCCCAGCTCCTTAATGGTGCTTCTTGACAAGGGAACTCTCAATTGGTATAAAGATAGTGGGTCACCACCTTTGCAAGTCTTAGTAACTGGAGGATGTGTCAACAGGAAAGTGACCATGGTTGTGAAGTACTTATCCTGGTGATCATCAGTTACTAGACCAGCCACCTGGGGACAAATGGGCTGTTGACCCAAGTTAGAGCAACCCTTAGGTTGACCATAATTTAAGTTGGGTCCAGGCATGCACAGATCAACACCAAGGTCCAGCAGAGACAAAAGTGCTTAAAAGCATCTGTGCATCTCCACTCTTGGCCTCTGACAAGAACCAGAAGATCTGACTCCTGCAAGTTTGCTTTGATCTCTTGGCTTTTCCTGTTTTGGAATTTTATTGTATGTTCTTCCACAAAGTAAAGTCAGATTGCCTGGCTCTGGCATAATTTCAATGTGGAAATGTCACATAAGTCCCTATAAAAGATGTGAGCAAAATGCTCTGTGGTTGAGTCTTGGTTTCTGCTGAATTTATGCTCAATAAAAGACCCAAAGGAGGCAGGCAAAGGTAGCTTTAATCACCTTTCCTTCTCACCTGAAGCACCCAGAGACACAGTAAGCATCTTAAATAAGAAGGCAAGGTCTCTTTCCCGAAAGAGCTTTGTAGTGGGGTGTAGATCTAGTGGACAGATTATGGATCAACAGTATCTTAAAGTCCTGAGATGGCCTTGCCAGGCAATCTGAGATAGAGCAACCAACTTACTGTCTATTGTTCCCTGCTGATCCTTAGGTCTCCTGGTTGAGCTGTGGAGGAAACTTTCGATTAACTTGGACCCACCCACTCCATCAGGGCCCAGCCCACTGCCTAAGGGTAAAGGATGAAAAGGTCTTATTCCCCTTGAGGTATTACAACATCTCAGCTTCCCCTGGACCAATTCTTTCCTGCCCAGGTCTGTCTTTTGGGGTGCACTGGTGAAGCTCAACTTAATTCTAATCAGAGATTGCTCCCATAGACCCAATAGTTTAAATCATCGGATGGGTTTGCCCAGCTGACTCTCCATTGTTCATATGCTTCCCCTTGTCAGGGAGAAGGAACAGGAGAAAAAAGAGTTCAGGTCCTTGGCCTTCTAACTGAGTCTTACCCAAAGTCTGTACCCTTTGCCTGTAGATCCCCTTGTCCCAGCTCCCCTCGGAGACAATCTCCTGTTTAGTCTCCCTTTCTTTCTTATAACAGTCCCCTTTTTAAACAGAACTTCCATTTGGAGCATTCTCTGCAGCTGTTGAAGGTCAGGTGCTTCTTGGACCAATACTGGTCCATTAGTTCACAAGTATCAGTGAGGGGTCTGTAAACACCATTACCAGTTTATTTTCTCATGCTGACAAGAACTGCAGAAGTACTTATGCACAGGCAAAATCCTGCACCTGTGAGGAGTTTCATTAAAAACTATGGGGGCCTGCAGGGTAAAGGAGGTCCACCCATGTAGATTTACTTAAAAAACACAGCCTTAGACACACCAAACAAAATATCAGGGAAGGAGTGGCTCATCTGGAAAAGAAAAAGGAGCATAAGTAGAAGAAGCACTTTTTCAAAACAAGCTTTTGTGCATAATGGTGAAGGCCTGAGGTTTATAACCTAAGTAACAATAAATGAATAAATAATATAATCAATCACATTGTTGTCTTGCTTTTTCTAGGCATCGCAAAATGAGTTTCTTGGTTCAGGTCCACAAGAGGGACTTAAATGATGAGAAGGTGGTACCTACCTGAATAGGCACAATAGACTCAAGAGCATTGGTGGAACCTGAACAAGACTTGGCTGACCTCAGGGGAGACTGCAGCGCTTTTTTCCCCATTGCCCTGAATTAATTTATCCAAGTGTTTAATGTTTGGTGGATCTTTCCAAGGTTTTACTTCAGGACAAACTGCACAATAGAATCATAGTAACAGAGAGTAAGCCGTGCTAGTCTATACACTATCAAAACAAAAAGCAGTCAAGTAGCACTTTAAAGACTAGCAAAATAGTTTATTAGGTGAGCTTTCGTGGGACAGACCCATTTCTTCAGGCCATATCCAGACCAGACTTAAATATTGAGTCTGTCCTGGTCTGGATATGGTCTGAAGAAGTGGGTCTGTCCCACAAAAGCTCACCTAATAAACTATTTTGCTAGTCTTTAAAGTGCTACTTGACTGCTTTTTGTTTTAATAGAATCATAGAATCATAGAACAATAGAGCTGGAACAGACCTAAAAAATCCATTGAGTCCAGCCCCTTGCTCTAAGCAGGACAAAACCCATCAGATCATCCCCACCAGGGCTTTGTCAAGGTGAGACTTAAACACCTCCAGGGAGGGAGACTCCACTACTTCCCTGGGTAGACCATTCCAATGCTTCACCACCCTCCTAGTGAAAAATTTTTTCCTAATGTTCAACCTGGACCTTTCCAACCACAACTTGAGACCATTGTTCCATGTTCTGCCATCTGTGACCACTGTGAACAGCCTCTCTCCAGCCTCTTTGCAGACTCCCTTCAGTAAGTTGGAGGCTGTTATCAAGTCCCCCCTCAGTCTTCTCTTCTGCAGACTAAACAGTCCTAAGTCCCTCAACCTTTCTTCATAAATCATACACTCCAGCCCCCTAATTATTTTGGTTGTCCTCCGCTGGACCCTCTCCAGTGTATCCACATCCTTCCTACAATTGGGGGGCCCAGAACTGGACACAGTACTCCAGATGCGGCCTCACCAAAGCTGAATAAAGAGGAATAATCACTTCTCTGGATCTACCAGCAACGCTCCTCTTGATGCAACCTAATATGCCATTAGCTTTCTTGGCTATAATGGCACACTATTGACTCATGTCCAGCTTCTCGTCCACTACAACTCCCAGGTCCTTTTCTGCAAAACTACTACCAAGCCAGTCGGACCCCAGCCTGTAACAATGCTTGGGATTCTTCCGGCCCAAGTGCAGAACTCTGCACTTGTCCTTATTGAACCTCATCAGATTTCTTGCAGCTCAGTCTTCCAATTTGTGTAAGTCACTCTGGACCCTGTCCCTACCCTCCAGCATATCTACCTCTCCCCCTAACTTAGTGTCATCTGCAAACTTGCTGAGGGTGCAATCCAGCCCCTCATCCAGGTCATTGGTAAATACGTTGAACAGAACAGGACCCAGAACCAAACCTTGAGCATTGTGACAGATTGGGCACCAAAAGACATGGAAGGCATAATAGGTTTTATCACGCTTCATTCTTAAAAAAGGGCTAGAGATCTCATGCCACTGGTAACCAATTTCACTGTAAACTAACCAAAGGTTTACTGCCTAAGAAAAAAAGTGAATGTTACTGATAGGGTAAAGCAGGTAAAATATGCGTACATGTGACTCAGAATGTGTTATTTTAACAGGTAGCAGAGATGTAGTCATTTGCCAGTTTCCTAAAATTCTTTTAGGGCTACTCAGAGTAATTCTGGGGATCTCCACCTTGTTCAGTTATTCTTCTCTGTTAGACTCTGAACACTCCAGGGCAAAAGAACATTTCCTTATATCAATATTTATAGCTTCTTCTCAGAGTAACCCAACTAATGCCCCCCACCCCACATGGATCCTTTTTCATTTATTTGTTTGTCTGTTTGTTTGCTTTCATGAATGAGAGAATGGAATGCACTTAGAGAAAGCTTAAAATACTCTGTGCCACTGCAATGGCATTGCTGCAGTGCTTCACTGCAGACACTACCTATGCCAACAAGAGGGATTCTTCCATCAGCGTAGGTAATCCACCTCTTTGAGAGGTGGTAGCTAGATTGACCACTGTTGAACATCAATGTAGGTCCACTGAACTATGGCTCTCAGGAATGTGGATGTTTCATACTCCTGATCAACCTGTTGAGTTGATCTAATTTGCTAATGTACACCAGGTCAAAGTCCCTTTTTGCAGACTAAGCTAGTTCAGGCCTCCAGTCTAGGCAATCTCCTTCAGTACAGAGTAGCTTGCTGAGCCAGAAACATCTTCACTGAAGGTGCTTCCAGATCCTTCTTTGCCTGATAGTTCTATTACCCTCACCAGGGTGGTAGGGCCAAATTCTGTCTCTGGGTGTGTATCAGAAGCTGCTTGGGCAGTCAATGGGATTTGAAGACAAGGAGCAAGGGGCAGGATCTGCAGCTTAAAAATAAAATGTTTATCGTTGCTGATCAGAAAAAGAAATCTTCCTTGGGGTAAACTGAATTTCTGGGGGAGAGGGCTGGAAATACTTGACTGACAGTAGACAGAAACTGGATGGAGGGGAAAAATGATATAATGGCTTTTGGTTCTCCAAGGAGAGCAGACACCTTGTATAAAATGTTTTGATTTACTGAAACTCCTAATTTTTTAACAGCTTTCATTTTACCCTCTAATATTAAACCTCAGTTTTTCTTGCTGCACTTTAAATCCATTCTTTTTTTTTTAATCTGTCCTCAATGACCTAGAATAATCTGTTCCTGTCCTCTTCATGCTACCCCTGGTTATTAATTTGTTGAAAGTTGTGATGTTTCAGTTGCAATTTTATTTTCTTTTAGCTAAATGTGCCCGTGATTTTTCCCTCAGCTATCTCACAATGAATCCTTAAAATCTGTATTGGGAACAAAATAATCCCATTATAGATTTTCTGGAATGGAAATAAGATTTTTATTTTGCACATTTCAGCAGCTCAGATAGGTACATAAAAAGACCTCGGCAATTTTCTGTCACATATTTCCCCTGTAGATACCCTGCTGCCAAAGGACTCTTCCCACAGCACCACCTACAGGGGAGGTCTAGCTTCAGACTGGTGCAGGGAGAGATTAAGCATTACATGGGTTGTGTTATGGTGCCTGTGAGATTCCAACACAGCTGATTCAGATGAGAGATTTACAGAAGCACTTTGTGAATGTTAGTCCTCTTGTTATCAGTCTATAGACACAGAAACACTAAATGTGTGTGGAGCACACTGTCGTCTTCAACTCTGCTGCAACTCACAGATCACCTTACCTGTCTAGACTGAATGTCATATTTCTCTCACAGGAAGAACTATGTCCATATATATTCACAGCTAGGTCCCAAGCCTAGCCTCTGGCTGCTGTGCACTTTTCTTGCAGTGCACAGGTGCTGGAGAGCTGTCCTAAAGAGGAAAAGTGCATGAAGAAGAACCTTAGGTGGTATAGCAATGATGCAGGAGGCTATACGCAACCAACTCTCCTCCGTCAGTGATATAAGCATGTCAAGGGGAGAGAAAAGTGATGTCAGAAGAGCACCTTGTTTTTTGGCAATCCTTGGCCAATTGGGTAGTCTATAAGTTTCCCTAAGTTAAATCAGTTAAATCATGGTTACTTTTAAAGTTAATCATAGATTGTGACTGTACCCTTGCTGAGTCTGAAACTATTGGGTGAAAGTCTGGCTATAGTGGTGTTGTAGCCCACTCCAGCCAGAAGAGTCATATAGACAAGTAAGAGGGGGCTCGCACAATCTTGGCCAAACAGGGTGAGGAGCAGTCAGCCAATCAGTGCTAGACCAGGCCCTATAAAAGACTGGAGGACTGAGAAGAGCTTATTTTTGCTCTGGCCAGGAAGGTAGCAGGAGGCACTGGAGAGAACAGTGCTGGGCAGGTTCAGGGGAGTTGGACAGAGGCTCCAGCCTATTACCTCCCAGGGGGTGTCCTTGATGAAAGAACCAAGAAGGTGTGAGGGTCATGGGAAAGTGGTCCAGGGTATGGGCACAGCACAGAGAGAATGGAGGACATGGCCAGGGTCAGGACCTAGATTAGTGGGTGGGCCTGGGTCCCCCCAGTTCTCGCTTGCACCATACCTGGACTCTATGGAACATAGCCTATACAGACAGTGGCTTGTCCCTGAAGCACGGGGCTAGACTGGAGGTATGTAGCTCACCACTCAGGCAGGTACCAGGGGTAAGGACTGCTAATACTCTCAGAAAGGGACAGAACTGAGTGGTGGGTGCCGTTGGATGGCAGTGTGTCAAAGAGGATGCTGCAGTCCAGGGGGAGATGCAGGTCCAGACAGTTGGAGGCATTAGAGCAGATAGCAACAGCGTTCAAGACACTAGTCAGAAGGGGACAACCTGCCGAGGAACCGAGATAATTTCCAGTGTGACCAGAAGGAAGTTCTATAGCATGTTGTTGACCCCACGGAAGTGGGCCAGATGAAAACTATGGCAAAACACCTATGTTTTTCAGCCTGTGAATTTAACTATCTTTAGGACTCTCTGTTGAAGCCCACCAATTACGTTTTAGTTCCCTGTCTCTATTTTTTCGATACCCTTCCTAACTAATGGGGACCAAAACTGCATATTGGGCCTAATTCTCTTTTCACAACTTTATAATACCAGTGACTTCTGTGGAAAGATTTCTGGTTTCCATTCGAGAGAAAGGGGAATTAGACCCTTTATTCCAGTCACAGTTACATAGCATCTAAGTAGAGTAGCACTATTAGCTGTGTGTTTTTGTGCTTTATCTTTCGTCTGCAGCATCACAGTGCATTCATATAACTGTTATATATAGAATAATAGCATAATACTTGCCAACTACACCTGTTCATAAATTATAGAATTCCCTCCCCCAACTCCATTCACATGCTGCTTCCTCTATTTCTATAATCTCTGCAGAACATTGTGGCATAATTTGTAGCTCAAAAAACTCTTCGTACAGAAGTTCAACCATCTGCAATCTGATGCTACTCAAACACTGCTACTATATTATGCTGAACCCCTCTGTAGATGTTATTCCCATAACAGGGCTGTACTTGTGTGTCATATGTAAGTTATAATAAATGATCATCTTAAAAGCAACTCGTGCTTTAATATTCTTGTCCAATATCTATTGTAAATTATCATTGTGCCATTGAAGTCAATGGAACCATGTCAATTTAAGTCAACTGAAGGCTAAGACTATTTCTGTACTATTCCTACATAAAGAAGTCCAGAATCTCATCTCAAGTACAAGGGTATAAATACAGAGTATTTTCTCGGAAGGCTATAGATAGATCATGTATTTACATTGCTGTAGTCAGAGAACAGAACAGGGTCAAATATTTCAGTAGACTAATATCACAGTAATTAGTTCTATAGCTGGGCCCAAGCCACAAATTTTGGATCCAGATCCTAATCAAGATTCAATATTCCTTGGGAGTCTGAGGAATCTGGAACTGCTCTGCTTGTTGCAGTCCATCTCCTCACAGAAATAATCCAAACAGTCTTTCCCTTTCAAATCCCCAGATTCAGGCCGAGTCTTCATTAACACTCCCCGTCTCCATCAATCTACCCTATACAACCTCAGTTGCAACTGAAGTCAACATACTCACTGTGACATCTTCCATGCAGTAAGGTCATTGGGGCTGCTCTTCTGTTGACTGCAGTTGCTCTTCTTGTACTGGTGGAGTACCGTAGTCAATGGCAGAGCACTCAGAGATTAATTTATTTTATCTAATCAGATGTGATAAATTGATGGCTGGTGGATCAATTGGTGCAGCATGGCTCCACCACATAGTGCACACAAACCCTAATACACAACAGAAATGCACTCAAAATGAAGTGCTTATTCAATTATACAGATACATGGAAACAAACATGATGGCCTTAATCACTGCCAGAAGCTTGGAGGGGCAACAGGGGATGGATCATTTAATGATTACCTGCTCTGTTCATTACCTAAGAAGAGCCAGGCACTGGCCATTGTCATGAGACAGGATAATAGGCTAGATGGACTTTGGTCTGACTGACTAGGGCCATTCTTACATGTTTATGTTCATTGCCCACACAGCACTGGTTCTTTACCAGTTAAGGATTCCACAAGGCAAGGGGATTCTTTGGTGTCTGGCCATGTTGAATTAAACACAATTTTAATTGGGAAGCAATCTTCTAGCACCTTGAAGACTAACACATTTATTTCTTAGATAATGAGCTTGCATGAGTTGGACCCATTTCTTCAGATTTAAGGAGATAATTCTACTTGAATCTGAGGAAGTGGGTCTTACCAGTGAAAGCTCATTATCTAATAAACACATTTCTTAGTCTTGAAGGTGCTATAGGATGGCTTGTTTTTTGTGAAGCTACCGACTAACACGGCTACCCCTCTGAACTTTAATTGATTGTAGCCATCTGAGCTGACATGCCAGGGAATGAACCAGAGCTCTTCATAGTTAAAAGCATGAGTATCCCCACAGCTTGATCTGAAAGGCTGGTCTCCTTAATTCCCAACCGATAGCCTTTAGCTCAGGCACAAGGACACTGGGTAACACACACTGACCTCTGGGTGACAGCCACCCTTCCTGTGAACAGGGGATATTCCTCCTGAGTACCTGAACTCCTCAGCAGTTTTACCCTCATTTATCTTAACCAACAAACCAGGGATTGAACCGCAGACATCTAAAAAGATAAATCACAACAGTTTAAGCTAAAGATACACCTTCTGTAACAAGTGGCTATAATCAAGTCACAGCCTCTGTGGATTAAGCACAGAGTAGGACACATGCCACATACTCATGGCTGTGTTATACTAGCACACTGCTCCAGACTGGATAACATGGAGGGGAATCTATGCTTCCTTTTTCCTGTTGCAGTGTACAACTAGTCAGTTACATTCCTAGGAGCAGAAAAATACAACTACCATGCCTGTGGGATATGTGAACAACACTTGCCCATCAAAACAAAGCGGCAGAAATGTAGCACTTTAAAGACTAACAAAACAATTTATTCGGTGATGAGCTTTCATGGGACAGACCCACTTCATCAGATCAATTTCTCTTCCAATACAGACATAAGTATCAGTCTGTATTGGAAATAAAATTGATCTGAAGAAGTGGGTCTGTCCCACTAAAGCTCATCACCCAATAAATCATTTTGTTAGTCTTTAAAGTGCTACATTTCTGCTGCTTCGTTTTGTTGGAGTACAGACTAACATGGCTACCTGTCTGTTACACTTGCCCATGTAACTCATGAATAATTCTGCATCAGACAGTGGCATTATGCTGGTGTAAAACCAGAGGAGAGACTCTGGCCCCACCAGTGGATTATCAATATTCGTAACTCTTTTGTCAACATAGTAAAAATTACTAAAAATACCCATATATCACCTGGATCTCCAAAGCCCTGTACACACTGAGGGGCAGAATGCAGAGGGCTCATATCCTTGCCCAGCACTGAACTGCAGCAGCAGCCTCATATAAAGCTGCAGCTTGTGACTGGTTTAAAACATTCAGTTAAGCTCTGTTTGTTACCAGCAACAATAGCCCACACAGGGCAGCTGAGACAGTCCCTTTTCCACATAGCACAACTGAGATCAGCTGACTGGAACTCACACTTATGTTATCAAAGTGCCCTATTCTCATTTTGTGTTCCTTGTTTCTATTTAGAGTTAATGGTAAATGCCTTTTTTTTCTTATCAGCTGTCAAATTGTCAGAACACACTACGTGAGTTTGAGGCTGGGGGATTAAGGGGTATGGGGGGGAGACCATCTGCTTCATTGACTAGAATTTACTCCCACTATTTTATACTAAGTAATTATCCCTTCTATTTTGTCCCTTCTATTTTGTCTCTCTCAGGGAGGAGGCATTAAATGTCCACCGCTGAATGGAAAGTAGGATTTTATGACCCTGTAACTGTAGGATCAGTGGTTTTATGCTCTTTAGCCTCTGCAGTAATGTGTGTCTTGTTCCCCCATGCAGGCCATGCTGTGGTTAGTGTTGATTCAGTAAACAACATTTTGTTTCATCTCCATTGATATTGGGTCTACAGAGGACAGATTGCATTTACTGATAGTGCCTCATGGTCTTAAAGCACACTTGATTAACCCCAGAGAGGAAGCCGTGCTAGTCTATACACTATCAAAACAAAACAGTCAAGTAGCACTTTAAAGACTAGCAAAATTGTTTATTAGGTGAGCTTTGGTGGGTCTGTCCCACGAAAGCTCACCTAATGAACTATTTTGCAAGTCTTTAAAGTGCTACTTGACTGCTTTTTGTTTTGATTAACCCCAGTCATCATTTGTGGTTTGTTGTTTTTTTCTACAAGGACATTCCTTTTGTTTTTGTTTTGTTTTGTTTTGTTTTTCTTTGTTTTTCTTTTTTTTTAAATGGAAAAAGAATGAAAGAAAGGTAAACGAACTAACAAGAAACATATTTATATATGAATAAAATATGAGAGCACAAAATCTTCCCCAAATCCTAGCATTGGCAACTATATAAAACCACCAATTTAATTCCACTTAGGACTTGTCTGTACTGGGGGAAATCAACCTGTTCAGTTTATGCTCTTTTTCCTCTGGTAGAGATACATGAAATCAAATTATCTGGAGTCAACAGTCAACTCCTGTATGCCTCGTGATAGGAGTTTACTTGTCTCCCATCAACCTCCCTCTGTGTGAATGGTTAGGTAAGTCAATTGCAGATAAGTTGATTCTAGATGCATAACTAACATAGATAGAATTGGATATCTGTAATTGACTTACCTTCTTAGTATAAACCAAGCCTTAGCCACCCATATCCTCAGGAGCAACACATGCCTGCATTTCACATTTACTTCACTAGAAGCCTCCGACAGTGCATTCTGCCTCTGATGTTTAAATTCCAAGATCATCTTCTCTATAGAATCTTCCTTCTATCTCCAATCCAATGAACAATGCACCTCATTTTGTTGCATTGTCTAACTGATTATTCTGCACTGTGATTTCTTGCAGGGAAGAAAAGCCGGTAGTAAATTCTTGCCTAATACTTATATTCGGAGGCTTCAAAATATTGGACCAGAGTGTAATAGGCCTTTGAATGGAAATATCATTTACTTGTCGTTGAAGGGATTCAGAAATTGGACTGCTTCACTATTTTCCATTTGCTCTCTATGTCACACAACAATTCTGTCTCCTTGTGACTGAATCCCGTGGATCTAATTTTGGTGGTTGGGTGACTCGGTAGCAATTTAGTGACCTGTGGTGGTGATCTGGTGGCACCAACAGTCTTAAATTCAATGATTCTATGGCACAGGAAGTTGGAGAGACGAAAAAAGTTTCATGAAGGCCCAGCACAAAATCCTGCATTTCTTACTGTCAGTAAGGCAGAAGAGAAGAGGTTGCAATATGCACTCACCAGTCAACAGCACTGTCTGACCACAGGATAAAGCAGGCTGCATCTTCTCAAGGTCTGGTAGCACAAGATCTGCATGCCCAAAAGCTTAGAATGCTATTATATTTCCTGAGGCACATAATGGGTCAGTGGCTGCCTGGAACAATCTTACTTTGTCTAGGAAGACAAGCAGATATTCCACATAGATCTTTGCCAATAATTAAGGTTATTCTTGTTATTTTTTCCTATGTTTGTTTGCTTGTTTTTATCTCCTCACTGGGCACCATTGCAACAGCTTGAAGTCAATGGAGTTTCTGGGGTAAATGAGGAATAGAGTCACCAGAGAGATCTATGGAAGGTCATCATTTCCTGCCACTTGCTCTGTAATATAACCCTGGGCTGAAGGAGAGCAGGTTCTTCGCTAGAAAACCCTGGAACAGGTTGTGTGCAGCCATTTTGTAATGGAGCGCGGGCATGCATGTGTGCAAGACACTGCCTCTCAGAGTCAGAGTCATGTTTGGTCTCTGCTTATATTCTTGAACCCTGTTTACGTGTCCCCCAGGCCCCGCAAAACTCCTGACCCTTGTTCCCCAGTTCCACTCATTATGCCACACTGCTGAGTTAAGACGAGGGCACAATTTCACCCTATACAACCATAGCTCATTTTCTGGGCAATGAAAGTCACAGTTTGGCTGCTGAGCCCCAAAATAAATTATTTGCCCAGCTCTATCCACCGGGGGTGAATGAATTTTTCAGCAGCTGATCTTTGACCAATTCACCCTCCTGTGGAGCTTCTACTGTTGGACAATCACTAAACAGATGTGTTTGGATCCACGCATATGATCCATGTGTTTGTTACCCATGCTGGAATAGGGTCATCTCCAGCCAACATCTCTAGCTTGGGTTTTTCAGATACACTTCCCAGGTGTAGACTCTCTTTCACTACCCTTTGTCCAGGTTGCCCTAGGGCCAGTGCTGACCCCACAAAACCACCTAGTCTTTCATCCATTAACTGCCACACCTCTTGATGTTCTGGTTGCTGGTCGAACACTTCAGGGACTTGAGACAGTAGAAGCAAAGAAGATGCATGTTTTTGCAGAAGGATTTCTAAACCAATTGCTTTTTACTCTCTGGGCTTGTTTACATGATGCTGCATTTCTCTCTTTGGGGGCACGAATGCTTTCACAGGTCAGCTGCCATTTGTGGGGAGTTAGCACACACTCTGGTTGTCATTGCCTTCTGAGGGCTCCACCGGGGTTAATTGACTGTCCCAGATGGCTTGTAGTACACAAGCCCCTGGACCTAATGAAGGTGACCCCAGCTCAACTAGCAGGGAACTCCAAAGGGAAAAAGGAAGCTTCTGTGGAGGGAACTCTTAGGAAAGGGCTGAAAAGGGAACCTATAGGGTGAGATCTATGAGGAACCCAACAGAATAGGATGCATTTAAGAGGTGTTCCTAGAGAAGGGAACCTCCTAGATGGAAGACTGAAGTCACCAGACATCCAAGAGAACTTGATATCAGCCAGGGATTTCTGAGACACTGGCTAAAAGTCTTGCCAGGCAAGGACCTACCGTCACTGGAGAAGAATTGTTGTGGCTGGACCACTCCAGATCCCTAATTCCTGAGGGAGTACCTTGCTGTGATGAGGCAAGAGGCCTAAAACGAAGGGTGGAGACAGGACCACAGAGAGCTCTAGGAGAAGAGGCTGAGTAGAGGTGAGCTCAGGACTTGGGGTGAGGCTGGGGTACCTGGACTAATACTTACCTAGTCCTTCTGTTGAGATGTAGGGAGTGGAAAAGTTGCTTATGTTGTGTGTTAATTTTTCTGATAAGACATGAGATGCTATACAAAGAGGTGGTCTTTAAGATCCAATTGTTTGCTTGGACTCTTTGATACGCTTGCTGAGGGAAAAATCGAACAAGGGCACACATGCATCCCCATGCCAATCTGCAAAGGGTTGTGTTGAGTCAGTGTAGAATGATGTCCGAGGTAGAGTGATTGTAGTGTTGCAATGTGTTGAGCTGCTCTGTACACCCTGCTGATGAAAATTAGAATGTCCTTAGTGTGTGTCTATACCAGGAATGAGGTGCTTTTTGTCTTAGAAGGTTCTACACTGGGAAATGAGAAGGCAACACATGAAAGCACTCTACAGTTCTCCCGCCAACATAGTTTAACCAACCCCAATATGCAACAGTAGCTTCTCCTCCCAAGACAGCACTGTGCATAGTGCCACTTATGCCTGTGTGACTTATGTCATTCAGTCATGAATTTTTTCACACCCCTCAGTGACATAAGTTCTGCTGACATAAACCTGTGAAACTCCTTACCAGAGGACGCTGTGAAGGCCAAGACTCTAACAGAGTTTAAAAAAGAGCTCGATAAATATTTGGAGGTTAGGTCCATAGATGGCTATTAGCAAGGGGTAAGGTATGGTGCCCCTAGCCTTTTGTCGAAGGCGGGAGATGGATGGCAGGAGACAAATCGCTTGATCATTGTCTTCGGTTCACCTCCTCTGGGGCACCTGGCATTGGCTACTGTCGGCAGAGAGGATACTGGGCTAGATGGACCTTTGGTCTGACCCAGTATGGCCGTTCTTATGTTCTTATGTAAATAATAATGTAGGCAAGACCTTAGGCAAAATCAATAAATCAATTTTCTGCACAATATTCTCTCTCTCCAAGTTCCCACCATTTTTGAGCAACCTTTGGGATTGGGTCACTGTCTTTTCAGGAATCCCAGGTCCTCCCTCATCTTTCTCTCCTGTAAGACCTTGTCTACTGCCAAGTTTTGTTGCCAAAACCTGCCTTTTGGTGACAAAACAGTGAGAGCGCACACATTACAATGTGACTTTTTTGGGAAAAATGCCCAGGTTTGGCAATAAAACAACTTCCACCCAAATGAGAGGCTTTTTCTCCCCCTTTTCCTCTCCCTTTATTGTCAGCAAAGAGCCAGTCTCAACAACTGCTGTATGTTTTGTCAACAGAATGGGGTTCTGCCAGTATTCCACAATGCCTGTCCTGAGAACTCTGCTTAGTGTTTTGATATCTCTTGCCCTGAGGACATGCGCCCCTCCCCTTTCTCAGCTGCTGGAAGTATCTGACATGTATGCCTGTAAGTTTAGTCTCCAAAACAATTCATTTGTGGTGACAAAAGAGTGAGAACATATACATTGAAATGAGACTTTTGTCAGGAAAAAAGTCCAGTTCTGAAGACAGAAAAATTTCCACCCCTACAAGGGATTTTTTCCCCTTCCCTTTATTGTATAGACATTGCTATTTTTTTTTTCCTCAGAACCCAGTAACCCATAATGTCTGCCCTGATAGCTGTGCTCAGTGTTTTGATCTCCGCTGGCCTGCAGCCATGCACCCCTCCCCTTTCAAAGCTCTCCAGAAGCATCTGACAGCTAAGTGTGCACCTTCATTTATCAGAGAGGCAGCCGTGTTAGTCTGTATCTTTGAGAACAACAAGAAGTCCTGTGGCACCTTATAGACTAACAGATATTTTGGAACATGAGCTTTCGTGGCAAAGACCCACTTCCTCACCTTTATTTAGGGAACAAAGAAAGAGCAAATCATTGGCTTCTTCTGCCCTGCTTCAGGAGCACAGTCCCAGGCAGTCTGTTGTCGCAGGGGCAGACAAGGTAGAGATTGCTGCACTGCTCTGACATTCCTCAGCATGGCAATCTCATGGGGGCGACCCAGGAGGCCACTCCCAGCCGCTGAGGAGGCTGTGGGAGGACTTGGAGGGAATCCCACAATGTGCAGGGATACATGCTTACAGTGCATTGCTCACACTGTGGATGACAGTGTCCCCAAAGTGGACATGATCTGTTGACAGAGGGAGCAAGTGTGAACACCGTTTGGTAATTTTTGTGATCAGATGTTGGGCGTCAATGAAAGTTTTGTCCACAACACGTCGTAGTGTAGACAAGCCTTCTTTTCTCTGACTTCTGCAGCCAGATTCCCTCATCTTGGGCTGATCCAGCAGAGACAGGGTTCTCTCTAGCTTAGGAATCACGCCTCTTTGTGCGACCCAAGCCTTCCCTCGCTGCATTTTTAATTGCCAGCCCAGACATCTCTTTGTTCTCTTGCAGCTCTGATGTGGTTCCCCTCACCACCACCCCGCAAACACAAGCTGGGTTGAACAGACTCTCCCTTGGCTGCAGCCAGTGCATAGTTTGTGCCAAGGTTTGCTGGGCTGAACTCTGGCACTTTTAGGCTTGTCAGTTCACAGCCCTAACACCTCTGGGCATGCAGCATCTGCTGTGAATGTAAAACAATTGCATGAGCCATCCCCAGGCACCTCTTTCATTAGAAATAGACCACTGGTTGCAGCCATCCCATTGTTCCAAGGTATTCCCATTTGAACGGGAGGTTATTAAGGTTAACAACTCTCCATTGTTCCTAGTCTGGCAAAGGGGCACCATCCATGGTAGCAGATGTCTGATTCCACATTGATTAAGGCATTCAGTAACACAGCTGTGTAATAAAACCCAGCAGAAATGCGTAAGTTGTAAATAGACTGCCCAAATCACCACCATGTCTCATTTAAAAATTGCGTCACGTGGAGTGGGTATCTCTGTTCCTTTAAGGCTTTAATGCACCGCTCACATCCAGGTCAGAATGGTCCCTTTATGTGTGGATGTGCCTGTTTGTTTCTATGAACATTGAGTGAGACAAGGTGGGTGAGGTAATATCTTTCTTAGGTCAACTTCTAGTGGTGGAAGAGCCAAGCTCTAAAGCTACACAGAGCTCTTTTTAAGGTCTGTCTCTGTCCTTCTGTACCAACACACATGTACATAGAATGACATTCAAACAAAACCCCCTTTCCCCATTTGATCTGGCTGCGGCTTCTGCTCCTCCCCCAGGGAACTCCTGCTGGGGAGGTAAGCCAGACAACTCCCTTGATGTGTCCTGCTGCAGAGGTGCCAGCCAGATGGCCTGACATCTGCAGCAAGAGGATCTGGCAGGGGGCCCTGAAATCTCTCTCTCCTGAGAGCTGTGGTTATGTACTAAAGTCCTTATCCCCAGAAAGAGTCCAGCAAATAAGTAAGTGATGAAAACAAACACACACTCACACACAAAATCCAAAAAGCTAATAAAGCAAACGTGATTTCAGGTCTCTTACCACTGCCACCTCCAGAGCTCTATTCCACCAAGAACATTATTTATTGCTGATGACAAGCAAGGCAGTCACCAATCCATGTGGAACTAGAATATGGCATGACACGGCCTAGGACCGGCCACATAGGTTTCAGTGTCTCCTTGCACAATTGACATTACATGAAACTGGAGAAGCTGGCCTGGGGGGAGGGATACCTCAGTGGTTGGAGCATTGGCCTGTGAAACCCAGGGATGTGAGGTCAGTTGTTAAGGGGGGCGGGGGGCATTTAGGAATCTGGAGCAAATAGATGTAAAAAAAAGGATGGTGCTTGGTCCTGCCAAGAGAGCAGGGGACTGGACTCAATGACCTCCCAGGGTCCCTTCCAGTTCTATAATATGTGTATCTCCATATAGTATCAGAGAGGTAGCCATGTTAGTCTGTTAGTCCGTATCTTCAAAAACAACAAGAAGTCCTGTGGCACCTTACAGACTAGCAGATATTTTGGAGTAAAAGTGTTAGTAGGCAATGACTCACTTCATCAGATGCATGGGAGGGCGGGGTTCAGAGGACTTAAAGAGGGGGGTCTCAGTAAAGGGGAGGGCCAGAGTTGACAAGGCCTATTCAGTCAGGGTAGAAATGGCCCATTATCGGCAGTTAATGTGGAGTTGAGAACATCTACATTTTGGTTGTGGGCTATCCAGGACAATCCAGAGGGGTGCCCCTGTGGCTTGAATACACTGCACCATTCCTCATTGCCATGTACTAGGTACATGCTCCCCGGCCCAACTGTTTCAGCAAATGCATCATAGGAATGTTGTAGCTAAGACTGTTTTGGGCTGAATAAAACATAAGCCAAGACAGATAGTAAAGTAGGTATCTATGGTGATAGATAGGCATGTAAACAGAGAGAAAAACTAGGTGAAATATTGGACCAGTTTCTGCTGGCATAAGAGAAAAGTTTTTGAGCTTACACTGAGCCAGGAATGCCGACAAGAGGGGGCAAAAGAGGGCAGTTGACTCTGGGCCTGGTGTTTCAAAGGGCGCTCGGAGTTCCAGCTGCTTCTGCCAATACTTTGAAAGCCATCTTAGCTGGCCTCTTTGAAATGCCGCTGCAGTGCTGCTCTGGCTCTGCCTGGCTGTCAGGGGGCAGTCTGAGCAGCGCTGAGGTCTGACTGCCCTTGGCCTCACCCCTTCTGTTCTTGGCTCCACCCCTTTTGGGGGCCGTGCCTGGTTCCCCTTCCCGCCTTGCCCTAGGGTCCGTGGTGTTTGTAGGCACTGCTGCACTGAGCTCTTCTTCAGGTCTTGCAAAGTTACTCAGAGAGCCGCTGTGTTTTCACTACAGCAGAGCTCAGGAAAATGTATGCCACTCAGACTGTGCATAATACAGTTCTCTGAGTGACGTTAGTGACATTGATGTAGGCACTTGTGTGCACAGTGCTACACTGGTGGGAGAAGCTCTCACACCAGCATATATTCTGCTGCTTGCAAAGGTGTTTATTTTTATGCCTATGGGAGAGCTCTTCACCAGACATGCAGCAGCACTGCAGCTGTAGTAGCATCTCTACAGGGCTGCAGTGCTGCTCATACATACAGCCTCAGAGTATCACAGGTAGATACAGAGTGGAACCCATTGTTAAGCATAGGGCGTTAATGCATTCTGCAAGAGACTATCCAAAACAAAGAGGGCAGTGACCGGACAGCAGGCATAGCACAAAGGAGAGCCACTGGGTTACAGACTGTTGTAATGAGCCATGAATCCAATGTCTTTACTGAATCTATGATTTTTTAACATTGAGAAAAATTATGAAAGTGGTAAATAAATAGATGGGTAGACTGTACTCAAAGAAAGGGGAAAAAGTATAAATTATATATAAGAAACACCTCTAAAAATGACCTAAAGTCTGTTTTCCAGTCATAAAAAATGTTATTGTTCTGCAGTCTGATATCTTTGGACTTGTGCTGTGTCTCCCATAGGAGAGTTGGGTTCACCTCTGTCCAGTTACATGCACAACGTCTTTTACTAGCTCCGTGGGGAAACCAAGGTATTGGAATTTAAGCCCAACAGTGGAAAAGGACTGCTTATGACTATTTCATGCCTCAGGCCAGTGTAAAGTGTTGGGAGGGAAGTTCTATAGTTTGAGGAAAGGAGGAAAAGAGAAAATATTTCCTAGAAATCCAATTTGTCTTCTAATTACTGCAGTCTGATGGACATTAGGAGGCTGGATTTTAAAATGAGATGTGTTAGCAGACAGAAGGCTGGTGAGGAGGCAAAAGATGCAAATTAGTTCATAGCCCTGCAGTTTGGCAGATGGCTATTGCCCTCACGCACACAGTAAGTATGTAAGACCATATAGATATATGATGCAGTGGATGAGTTCATGTACCTCAGGTACTGTATGTGGCTTTTCAGGCATACCAGCCTGAAGAATCTCAGAGACATAAACATTTATTTCTGGGCTACAGAAGCTCAGTTCACTTGATGGTGATTTGGGGTTCTCTGAGCGTGGGGATTCACAGTGGGTTTATTTCATTGCAAACCAGACACTATACTTCTCTATTTGTGAAACTCGCCTGGGAGGAAAGAAGTGGGCAGGGTGAAAAAAAAAAACACCCAAACCTGCAGGTCTAATGTTCGTAGGATGAATATTTGTGGCCATCATGTTGTCCCAAATAATATCCCCAAACCTACAAATGTTTTCCACTACCCTCGACTAGGCAACAGGCTGACGCTATTGTATACAATTTCTGGTAACATCTCTTGCCCAGAAGGCAGAGTGAGAGCAACTGAGAAAGAACAGAGAAATAACTTGCACAGTTTCTGTGTTTTCCTGGCTATCAATCAAATTCCCACTGACATTGCTTCATTTATGGATTATTGCAAAAACACTGAAACAATGTGCAATGATAATGTTGTAAAGCCACAGAAATGAAATTGGTAGGAGTAACCCATTTCTCACTGTGTTCCCAAGCACCTCTACACTCTGAATCCCAGCCTTGCTTAAGCTTCAGTTCTATATAAGAAAGCTAATCAAATGACACTCAGGAAAATTGACTTGGGTTTTCAATCTAGTTTCAGATCTCTATTGTACTTATTTCAAATGGCATTTGTTATTCTCTGCATATCCTTAGGAGCATGCCCTGTCAAGAAATGCCATACAACTTCAAACCATGTTTTTTCCCACCTCTATAACTTTTTATGTATTCCCTTTTTACATTTTATTACAGCATAACATCGAAAAATGAAATAAAGATTATAGGCAACGCTTCAGGACCTGTAGTTCCATGGCTTGCCCTGAATATCAAATCTTGTTGATAGGAACTTGCTGCTATTCCACTGTAAATTGCCAAAATCTCCCCGCTGACCATCACTGTAATTATTTCTGCTTGGAAATGAAAGATTTGATCTGCAGAGCGATTTTTATTTTCTTTATATTTTCCCCCTCCTGCTCTGCTCTGCCTGTTCTATCTGTCTTCCCCTCCATTCACTCAGGCTACACAGTTCCCCCTTGATGGGGGATTCAAAGATTAAATCTGTGTTTATCTATTATAGTTATCTCAGGAAGTAAAAGAAAACAACAAATTACCCACAAAAAAGAAAGGGGAAAAATGAGAACAAATAAGCCATCAGCTAAGTTTACTAGTTGATATTTGGGTTTTTTCGGAGTGCTGAGACAATGCACTGGAAAGCAGTCCCTGAATAACCAGCACCTCTTGTCTTGAGAGGATGGAGATTGTAAAACACAATGCAGAAATATACAGACCCCCTTGCAAGGGCGACATGTGGGGGTGCACAGCGGGCCACTTGCATCCCCATCCCTCCCCCACACTCCCCATGAGCATGGTGCCATTTCCAATGAGTATGGAGGCAGTCTCAACCCTCCCCCTTAGTGGTGCAGCCCAAAAGTTCTACTCCCAGGACAAGCCGTTCCATGTTGTGGGGGGAGGACAACTGCTCCTCAGGCAATGGAAGCAGTGTGGTGCTTCTGTGGGAAGAGGCAGCCTCGAATGGGCAGAGCGGGGGTGGAGAAGGGGTGGGGCAAATGCAGAGCAGGGATGGAGAGGGGGCGATGCAGGGGCACTTGGCCTGTGCACCTCCTAAAATCCCCGCACTTGTCCCCTCTGTCCCCTTGCGTAAACAGAAAAGGATCTTAACAATGGGCCGTGTTCACTGGCAGCATAAGGCCATAACAGAGCAAGGCCTGACTTACAGCTCAAACCTAGGTTGACGTCATTATGTGTCAGGGGCACAATTGGCTTCCGGCCTGGTTGCTCGGCAAGTCAGCAAGCTCAGTTGGACCTGATGAGCATCTGTTGAATGGTTGCGCTTCTCAACTGGGTATCGGAGCCAAGACTTTGCTACCTGAGCCTCATAACACCAGTAGCACAGCCATATATCCAGTGCCTGCTTTTACTTCTGCTTCCTTCTCCTGACCTTGCCTGTTCTAGTCCTGGCTCCTGCTTTTCTCCAAACCTGCTGGAGGCCCAGCATGGACCTGCTCTGCTCTGGTTTCTGACTACTGGCTATGTCCCTAAATACAACTCTGTTGCACCCTTCAGCCTAGGCTTTGCCTACTGACTTGCAGCACTGATCCTGGCTATGGCTCACCCCTTGGCCCCAAGCAGTCACAGTTGTATTGCATGGTTGTTCGTAAAGAAATCTTCCAACCGTAACTTCTGTCAACAGATGGCTCTAGTGTAGTCATAGCCTTAAATTTAGCAATGCTGATACCTAACTGTAACATAGGTTTCTCTCTGTGAAAGGTAAACAAAAAAATAATTTTCTTAATAAAAAAATAAAATGTGTCTCATTGATTTTACTTTTCTTTAGTTAACTTGTACGTTAAGAATTGTTTTATATGCCTATCACTACTTCTAGTTGAAGTTAATTTGTTTAAACATTCATGAGGAAGAAGGGTTTTTGTTTTGTTTTGTTTTGTTTTGTTTTGTTTTGTTTTTAATAGAAATGTGCCAAATATTTTTCAATTACTGGCAAACCATGATGGTCATTGAGCCATGAACAATGTGACTTTTCTGTTGGGGATTTTTTTTTGTCTTAATACTTGGAAAGGAAATTATTCCCCACCCCCTTAAATGTTAATCTGCAAAAAAATGGAGTAAACAAACAAATGAAATAACTGCACAACATTTGGATTATAAGTTTGTTAAGGAAAAATTCATTCATGTTATAGAGATGTGGAGCATGGATGTAAAAAGAAGCTGAAGAAATGACAAGGAGTTTCTTCCTCCCTATTTATCATTTCCAGAAGGTACAAATTGCCTAAATGAGGATTCAACTTTTGCCTTAAGAGGCAAGTTTTTACTGCAAGTGAATGGTGTAAGTGTCTTAACTGATAGCAGCAGTAGGGTCTTATCATTTTATATGACCCATCTAGTAGAGCAGTGATGGGTAACCTGTCACCCATCGGCTGCATGCAGCCCATTGGAGCTCCACCTGTGCCCTGCACAACCCCAGCTGTTCCTCCCACCCACATACCTCTCATGCATGAAGGCACTGAAGCCCGGCATTTCCTACACCTCCCCCGTCCCTCCCAGCACATTTGGAGGAGCTGCAAATCTGCTGATTTGTGCTCTGTCAAGTAGGGGACTGAACTCAACAGCTACTGGAGGTTGATATGAGACTGATGATTCTAGGCACCGAGGTTAGTTTGAATCTAGCTCAGGCAGCGAAAGCAGGGCAACTCTAGACACAGAGGTATCTGCACAGGCCAACTGCCCTAGTCATTACCCATGGTCCAGATTAGGCTCATAAAGCCTGTGTTAAGTCCCTGCTGTCACGGCTTCATTGCCTCCACTGTGCAAGATAGTGAGATATAAGATAGCTTGGGAATGTCCACACATACTTCTAGAACATACCACAGTGTTGACATACCTTAAAATGTCATGCTGATGGGTATCGTGTTCCAGTGTGCCAGATCCTTAACTGGTGTAACTCAGCAGTGTTCTGCTGACTTCAAAGGTCAGAGGCCCTCTGAAATTGTTACAGATGCACTGTGAATATCAAGCAGAATATGGGACAATAAGGTTCATAGACCACAGCTCCATGGAGAGAACAGTTATTGTTTTCACCCATGTGCATGCCATGCTGGATCAGGAAGCTTCAGAAATGTAGGTTCCTTTTCTATGCAGATCCTCAGGCTCTTCCTCCAACAAGGAGAAGGGACATTACGACTATAGAGGCACAGAAAACTCCCTCCCCCACTTCTCCTGCCTTACTACAGTAAGAGCGCCCCAACACCCAAATGAGTTAATTAGGCTGGGTGCTGGGCAGGGGACTTTGGACCTGCTCTGAATGGTTCTCACAGGATATGGCCCCTAGGGTGTCAATGAGTGCAACTCCAGTGAAGTCAATGCAGCTATGTCTACCCACCCCAGCTGAGAATTCGAGTGTCAATTTACAAAGCACTTTCTTGCACAAATCCCTGTTCCAGAGAGCACTTATGCATGTGCTAAATCACATTGACTTCAAAGGAGCGTCCACACATCTGTGAAGTTAAGCACCGGCTTAAGCTCTCTCTTGTGCTTTAGCATCTTGGTCAACAGAAGAATCAGAATCCTCTTTTCAATTTCTTTCCTGCCCCAACCAGAATTATCTAAGGGCATTTGCAGTGGTGCTAACAGCTACTTCAGACATGGGGAGCAATGTAAGAGGTGGCGAAGCTCCCAGCCCCCGGAAGTGGCAGAGGCAAGAGCGGAGCAGGTGGGGCTTATGGCATGCCCCTCCCCGCTCATGCTCTCTCAGAGCTGTGCACCTAGAAGCAGAACAGCACTGTGATGGCCTTTCAAAGGGGGCATTGGTGGTGGCTGGAGCTCTGGGTCCCTTTGAAAGCCTGGACCCCAGGGAAACTGTTCCCTTTCTCCATCCCTCTCTGTCGGCAGGCCTGGGTATTTGTATACAGCACTCCAAGGAGTGGCTGAAGTGCTGCGGTGTCAACCGCACAGGCAGTGCTCAGAAGAGCAGAGCGAATGCAGCAGTGTAACCCTCAGTGCAAACCCTCATGGAACCCTCACTATTTGAATTCCGGAAGCCCACGCCACTGTATCGGCGTGGCTAATTTTGGTAGTGCTGGTGCAGATACATCTACCCAATCTGCAGTCACTTGGATCATAGCCTAAACATACATGTATAAGCATAACTTGCTTAAGGCACTTCCACCGTCCTGTAAGATCTGACTCCTTGCCAACATAGCCCAAGGTCCAGTACGCTTCAGGAGCATCCCCAGGAACTGCAAGTTATGGACTACCAACTGTGGCATGTTGGGAGAACTTCCTGGCTCCTAATATGATGTACTCTCTGCACCCCGCCCCACACACATGCCCCCCCCCCCCACGGCGTCTCAGCACTGACTGAGCTGGGAGCCTACAGGCTGCAAGTGGAGAGAAGGCTGCTGAACTGCAATCCTCTTCTATATTCCTAAGAGAATAAAGCTTGTACCTGGCAGTTTGTCTGACCAGGTCTGGTCTGAGGTGCACACACACTGACACATAATGCAGCGCACACAATGGAGCCTCAGGTCCAGACTCCCAAAGCTGTGTAAGAAGTCTCAAGGCTTCCCCTATGCTGAATCACCCGCTACTGGGCTACTGAACAGGAATGGCTCCATCAAGATTGTCCCTAGTTTCCTTTATGTCTTGTTCAGTTTATTTCCTTGTACCTGTACAGCAACACCTGAGAGAAATACCCACAGGGTTCCTGGGCAAGAAAATGCCCTGTGGCAGAAGCAGATGTTATGATGTTGGAAAGTCAGTGTACAGCTGAGCCTTTGGGTTCACAGTGAAGCTGCCCTTCTTTGTGTTGAGGATGCCGGGGATTCCCATAAGTGGACTTCTGCGCCAACTCATTTGTCACTCCAGATCAGGCCTTCAATGAATGCCTGGATGCACACCTAGAGGGGGTTCATGGACTCAACTATCTCACCTCATCTGAGGACCCAGTGACCAAAATGTACTTGTGGAATTCGCAGCTCACTCTCTGGGGATGTCCACGGATGTATGCTGGATCTAAAGTGACTCCAGATCTGGAGGTGGCAGTTGCTGTCTCAGAAATAAAGTAATGGATGACCAGGAACCTCAGGACCTTGAACAAGAACAGTAAAGTCTTTGGTGCTGCTGCTTAGGATGGATCTGAAGACCACTACCCCTTATGGTCCTTTCCCTCTCTTCACTTGTCTACTCACTCTTCTAACCACATAAGAACATAAGAACATAAGAATGGCCATACTGGGTCAGACCAAAGGTCCATCAAGCCCAGCATCCCATCTGCCGACGGTGGCCAATGCCAGGTGCCCCAGAGAAGGAGAACAGAAGACAAGTGATTTATCTCCTGCCATCCATCTCCTGCCCTTGTTATGAAGGCTAGGGCACCATACTTTATCCCTGGCTAATAGCCATTTATGGACCTGACCTGCAAAAATTTATCAAGCTCTTTTTTAAACCCTAATAGAGTCCTGGCCTTCACAGCCTCCTCGGGCAAGGAGTTCCACAGGTTGACTGTGCGCTGTGTGAAGAAAAATTTCCTTTTATTAGTTTTGAACCTACTACCCATCAATTTCATTTGGTGTCCCCTAGTTCTTGTATTATGGGAAAAGGTAAATAATTTTTCTATATTCACTTTCTCCACACCATTCATGATTTTATATACCACACCTCCTGTCTTCCTGGGAATTTCATAATGGTAATATTAATCATACTGGCTGTCAATGGATTTAACAACCAGGGTGCAATGGGCCAGGCAGGATATACCTCACCCCAAATAACCCCCAAAAGAAAGTCTGTATGAGTTTTGAAAGATAGGCTGAAATAGACTTCTTGAATGGTGAGAGCTGGCAACCAGGACTCAGGACTTGAGTCCTATTCACTGCCCTGACAACAACTCTAACCTGCCTGTTCCTTGGTTTGCAAATACATGATATGGATATAACACTAACTTCACAATACTCTTGTGGGATTTAATGGTGGGGATGGGAAGGAGGTGTAGAGCTGTTTGAGAACCTATAGATGTGCAAAGCACTATTATGCTGCACAAAGTCTGATGTAGTTTCCTCAAGGAAAAAAAAACAAGATATGTGCAGAGTTAATTGGGTTTTTTTTAAATTTATAAAGAGGATTAAGAAAACTGAAACTATCTAAGTCTCCCTACTGGCAAATAAAAAGGAATAGAAATAAAGACTAGAAGTAAAGAGGATTTATGATTTAAAATATGCAGGAGGTAATATACAAGTTCCTATTAAGGCAACACAAAAAATAAGCAGACTTGAAATGCCAAGAAATGGTGGAGACATACATAAATGGGCACTTTTCCACATTGGACATGGAAATTTACACATGGGACATAGCTGGAAATCTAATAATTTGGATTGTGGATCCTTAGACTTGGGGATGGCAAAAGAAGGGCCAAGTAACTTTGTTGGAGCTGCAACCATCCTCCTTTTCTTTATGGCTACATGGAAAAGGAATCCTGAAACTTTCTTCTGTTGTGATAGCTGGTGGTTCTTACAAGAAGAACAGTCAGTGTTTTTAAATTTTAATACAGTTTAAATCTCTCTAATCAGGAACTCTCTCATCCAGCAACATCCGTAATCAGGCATGATTTTAGTTAGCTGGACAACTGGCTTATTATGGGTGTGGCCAAGTTTCCTGTGGTCCCATGAAGTTTGTGTACAGACACCAATCCTAGCTCTTCATGTTCTGGGCTGTTATTTAGCTGCATTTTGCCCCTAAATGTCTTCTGAGAGCCCAGTAAGCAAAGGCAGTGTTGGTTATGTTCCAGACAATATTGACTTCCTGTGATCTGACAACATTTCTCATTTGGCATCAGTGAGATCTCAAGGGTGCTGGACAAGAGAGGTTTAACCTGTACTGGATGTAGATACTAGAGAGAACAAATCTGTACATCCAGTGGGGCAGACTAGGTTCTTCTCCATCTCTAATTTATTTGAATCAAATAATAACAGGCCAACATCCGGGGGCTGAAGCTAGAGACTCAGCTGTTATAAATTAACATAGATCCAATATGGCGCTACGCCAATTTACACCATACCAGGATCTCTCTGTGGCATCAAGGCAACTTTGTTCGGGATGTCAGGCTGGCTACAAGAACAGGCTTTTTAATGAGATTTCTGGGATTTCATGGTGGAGCAGACTGCATAAACAGCACTCTCTCGTGTTATCGTGGTGTTCCTACTTCCAGACGAAACTGGAAAGCATGATATTTTTGAATCGCCAAGAAGTTTTGTAAAAGCTGCTTTGGTTTAATTTTGCCCAGATTAATTGTAGTTTTCACACTTTGAGTGGATTACAGAGCCGGTTGAAAATTGAAAACCTATTTCAAAAAATATTTCAAACATAGTTTATTTTCATATGCTCAGAACAAACCCATTTTCATTTGTGCAGTATTTTTCACACATCACTTCTGATATTTCTTCATGTTATAAATTTAAAGCATTGTAAATCTTATTGATTCAGCCATTGATTTTTTTTTTGTTAGATGAACGCCACATTTTCATCAAACAAAATAAAAGACAATATGTTTGATAGCATTCAAAGTCATTTTTGATACACGTTGGAGAGAACCTAAAAGAAAAAAGTACCACTTATTTGTTAAAAAATAAGAATTTTAACAGTGTGCAAAATTTTGCTTGGCAATAATTTTCATATAAAATTTTGGATGAAAGGCACTCTTCAACAAATTTTGACCAACTCCATAAACATCATATTAAATGTCCACTTTTACCTTTGTGTGTTTAGTGTTACGAGAAAGTCTTTTCCCGCACTGTCTTTTCCTGGAGTGTGAAATCTTCTGTTTATCAATAACA
The DNA here is from genome assembly GCF_033958435.1 of Carettochelys insculpta. NCBI lineage: Eukaryota > Metazoa > Chordata > Testudines > Carettochelyidae > Carettochelys > Carettochelys insculpta. The sequence goes on from NC_134141.1 coordinate 121,575,071, forward strand.
ACAACAAAAAGATTTGTCACAGGTGCTTAGCCAAAATACCTCACCACCTCTCTACAGGGACCTCAGTTATGTTTGGTAAGTTTAGTCTCCACTCAATTTCTCTCCTTTCTGGTTGCTGTGAGTTAATTAGCACCTGGTGAGACATTACTTGCTGTGAAGTGTAACCAGACTGCCTCTCATCTCATTTCATAAACATGGGTTGGAATTGAGCAGGTGATCTAGAGGTAAAAAGGCTTTGTGGCCCAGTCTCAGTTTACCCCTACGAAAGAACACATTGAACATCATTCTACTTTCCTCCTCTAAAGGGAATAAGAAAATATTATAGGGAACAATCCTGCAACAGTACAGGCATAAGATGACTTAATGGGCCTTTTCATCTCTATTTCCTACGCTTCTTATGCACATTTTCACTAGTAATGCACATAAAAGCAGGTGCAATGGGGAGGAAAAAAACAGGAGCTTTGCAGCTGCATCTCCATTGCTTGTATACTAAATCTGGGTGGATTGGCCATTACCGCCTTTTGATTATATTCTATCGGTAATAGTCAATATACCATGTTAGCAGCCTTTCTAATGCAAATTACCAGCATGCACAGGCATTGTGAAGTAATCTACTTTGGGAGATGCTTAGGTTTGTCTGTCCCTTCTATGGCTTCCATGCTTACCAGGGCAAATTTAATAAAAGGCTTGATGCAATTTGTGATATAATGCACATAGTCCTAAGAACTGGAAGTGCGAATGAGCCAGGCAATCACAGGGAGGGAGCCAAATGGCTGAAGTGATGAAAGTGAGTGGCTCTGAGTGCTATTGTATGGATCCAGCATTAGAAAAACAGGTTGAGCTGAATTGTTCCCCGTGGGGCTTAAAAGTTCGATTTTTCTTTTTCGCTCTACAAGGAATTATGGTGATTGCAAATCCTAAAGCACTAAAGTTATTTAGAATAGACGCTGTAAATATATTTCGTAGAAAACAGGCATTTTCCTAGGTTTATGGCTCCAAAGGATTAAAGTAGGATTAAAAAGAGAAGAAAATAGATTTCAAAGCCGTTAAGTTTCCTAACAGTAGGAGACATGCTTTTCTATGGGAATGAATGAAAAAAAGAACAGGATAATTTTTAAAATGATATTTACAAAAATTAAAATAATATACAACAATAATAAAATACTGCATAAATATTCCTTTGTTAGCACAGGGACTTGTTTTACCCGAAAGGAACCCTGTGTCTGAATTCTGTAGCATACTCTGCACCTACAATGGAACCACCAAATGTTTGGGACTGAGCTGCACAACTCCAGAAAAATCAAACAGACTGGATATACACCATAAGGAATACTTTTTGGGGCCCTTGGCTTCTATCAAATAGTTAAAATAATTCTCTGCCAGCCGCTTCTCAGCCTATGTCTACACAGCAGTGTTATTTCAGAATAAGTTATTGTTATTCCAGAAGAGAGATTCTGGAACAGCTTATTTCAAAATAGCACATCTACACACAAAATGCATATCGAAATAGCGCTCAGCTATTTCAAAATAGAGCGTCTACACACATTAGACCCTATTTTGGATTAGAGCTCCTGGAAGCACTATAACTTATGTCAAATTTACCCTTATTCCCTGTCTATACAGGCCCTATTCCTTGAAGAATGAGGTATACAGCATTTAAAAGAAGCTGTCTGCTCTTTTAAATTATTTTGAAATAGTGTTTTTGCTGTGTATATGCTCACTACGTTATTTTGGAAGAGCATCTATTGTTCCAAAATAACTTTGCTGTGTCAACACACCCTAAAGCTATGTCTAGACTACAGAGTTTTGTTGATGAAATGGCCGCTTTGTTGACAAAACCCATGGTGCATCCAGATCCCAAGGACATTCTGTCGACAGTAGAAGTTCGTACGTACAGAAATGCTTAACAACAGTTTTTTCCAACTCTCCCTACATTTTGATTTGATTTGTAGATTGTACTGATCCAAACCCCATTGGAGCTAATGGGAGTCCTGTCTCTGATAGTACAAACATTGCAAAGAACAGGGGCCTTCAACTGCAAAGAAATCAAAGGGGCTTATAGATGTGCTGCATCTTGCGTCAAGCACTTAGCCCCTTGCTGGATTGGACTGACATTCTCCTCTATTTCATGGTGCAGACACGTCTGGTTTCTGAGCAGTCAAAATGTAGCTCTCGTCCATTCTACTCCGGCACTGAAAAATTGTGTCATCCTTTTTATGTTTTTATTTTTTTTTCCAGAGGAATAAATTGCATATACATAGTCTACCAACAATCTGCACTCAACTGTGACTGCTATTGAGCACTCAGCAATGTGCTTTATATGGCTGTAAACATTTACATTCATGTTATTTAGCATGCCCAAACAGCAGTCTTGCTGCCGAGCGATGCTTGCATTATGTTTTTTGGGGAGGTGGGACTAGAAGTGGTGGAAGCTGTGTATGAGGCTGTGTCTTTACTACCCAGAAGGTTGACCTGGTCAGGTTCAATCTTCCAGGGTTCAATTTTGCATGCCTAGTTGAGACACACAAAATCAAACTAAGGGGTTAACAGTTTACCCCTGCACTGCAACCCTCACATAACTCGAGGGGCTACTGTACTATGTAGACCTACCCTGAGAGCTTACCGATGTGTCTTCTGAAGAGAGGAAGTCATAGCACGACCATCCTCCATCCTAAGTATAATAAGCATGTGACAGGTCTCAATGAGAAATTCTCTGTGATTTCACTACAACCATGACTTGTCTCTTCTCCACCATAAGGTACGTTCAAGGCCTTGTTTTTCCACTTCGGCTTTGTGCAGTGCAGGTGGAACAGTCCTGCCACCTAATAGTCGGTAATTTTTAGCCCTGCTGGTACCATGGTTTATGTTAGAGCAGACTGAAGGCTTCTTTATCTAACATCTGAGCTTCAAAAACTCCTGAGGATGCAAAATGGCTGTACCACCGCCACATTTCCTGTGCCTCAAAGTCACCCTGCATGTCCCCGATACTGGGAGGAGGTGTAACGTGGTGATAGAAGCAACTTGCAGACTATTTTTGTCCCTGAAGCTCCTTTATAGAGGGATCCTTCAACAAAGAGTCCAGTTCCACTGTCAGTTTGAACCCTAATGGTCACTGCAGCAATCTAAAAGCAGAGCTGACAATGATGCCTTAGCACTCATTGTGCCACTGGGATGCAGCTCTTTGGAGTTATTGAAATGGCTGAAGTGAGGGATGAAGCAAAACAGGGAGCATGCCGAGAAAGACAAGGAATATAAAAAGGGAGAAAGAGTGAAGTGATTTTGAAGGAGACTAATAAAGTATGTGTCACACTGCTGATTGCTTTTTTTTTTTTTTTTTGGGCTTAAACTGCTTCCAGTTTGTGGCTGTCTGATTTGCCAGCAAAAGAAGCATCCTGAAAATCTGTGTTAGCATCCTATTAAATAGGTGAAGTTTTAACTGCCTTTCAGACTGTTGTAAATTTGAAGTAATGAAATATAAAAGTAAATATTTTTGCCCATTGAGGCTGCCCTTTGCAGTCCTGCATCCCTCTGGAGACACAAAATCTGCTAACTCTGGATTAGAACCATTTGCAGTTGCCAACAGATTCTCTCTGATGAATCTTCAAGCATTTGAGTCAGGTTGGACAGGCAAAACGTCCATCTGCACCATCCCTGATGGATGTAGCAAAGCTTGGAATGCATTCACAGTACCAGAGCAGCAATCAAGGGATCGGAGAACAAATAGATATGCTGATTTTTTATTTTTTTTAAACATAGGGTGTATCTTTTCTGCAATTCTTTTAATAAATGCACTGGAGTCACATCACAAGCATCAGCAGATGGGATGCTCAGGGATAAATTTTTAAAGCAAGTGTGCATGGGGGATTTAAACAGTCAGTTTTCTTGATGTAAGTGAGAGTCATGCAACTTAAACCCTGCACAATGTTTTAAAAAGTTACCCCTAAACATCACCCAGGCTGTGTTAAGCCTACAACAATAGGAAACTCTGTATCTAATCTGACAATAACACTTTCTGGGGGCGTAAAATTTCTATTAAGCCTATGTTGCCTGACTGTGAACAATTGTAGTAGTTGAAAATTAAAAAAATATAAGTTGTGCCACTAACTTTCATCATCATTGATGACTGTGACAGCTGGAAGCAGAATGTTACCAAACCACGCTGGTCCAGTCACAACATCCATCCTGTTTTGCATTCACTTTGTATGGATACGTATGACTGCACAAAGCAGCTGGAAGGGCATGAGCAGATACCCCATCAGCTCTGAAGTTATTCAGGGCAAGTTTATATGTGTTACATGAAATGCATGGAAGATCCACTCTTTGTAGACCATCTACTGATGCTTTACAAAAAGTAGCACAAAAAGCTGCAGTATAGTGATAGGTGAAACAACATATCTGTTCTAATCAACACTCAAAGCTTTGTCCACACTATTTATCCCTGTTGGCCTGAAATTGGTCTAGATATCTCAGGAGAATGGGCATTGTCATAGTATTGCCGAGACTTCATCAGAATGGGCACACACTGTCAGTCTAATAGTCCATCTAATCCCAGATACTGTCTTCCAACAGTGGGCAAGGCCAGATGCATCATTACTGAGAGAAATGTGAGTCATCCCTGTCTCCAACTTTATTTTTGGGCACCAATGAGGACGAAATGCCCTAAAAAGTTATATTCAGAATAATGAAAGATTTTGTTGTAATATTCTCAATGAAAATAAAAAAATGTCATTCCTGAATATAATATTTGTTTTGATTTACCACTGAATAATTTTGTATCAGTTGGTTCAACATAAATTTTGTCCCTGCTGTAACTGCAGAGTTCTGTTATTGTGGTTTTAAACTCAAGTGCTTCTGACCTCTATTTTCCATTATGGGATAGACTTCCTGGTTGCAGTATATCTCCCATAAGCTGTGTCTACACGTGCACGCGACTTCGAAGTAGCGGCACTAACATCGAAATAGCGCCCGTCGTGGCTACACGCGTCGGGCGCTATTTCGAAGTTAACTTCTACGTTAGGCGGCGAGGCGTCGAAGTCGCTAACCTCATGAGGGGATCGGAATAGCGCCCTACTTCGACGTTCAACGTTGAAGTAGGGACCGTGTAGACGATCCGCGTCCTGCAACGTCGAAATTGTGGGGTCCTCCATGGCAGCCATCAGCTGGGGGGTTGAGAGACGCTGTCTCTCCAGCCCGTGCGGGGCTCTATGGTCACCGTGTGCAGCAGCCCTTAGCCCAGGGCTTCTGGCTGCTGCTGCTGCAGCGGGGGATTCATGCTGCATGCACAGGGTCTGCAACTCGTTGTCGGCTCTGTGTATCTTGTGCTGTTTAGTGCAAGTGTGTCTGGGAGGGGCCCTTTAAGGGAGCGGCTGGCTGTTGAGTCCGCCCTGTGACCCTGTCTGCAGCTGTGCCTGGCACCCTTATTTCGATGTGTGCTACTGTGGCGTGTAGACGTTCCCTCGCTGCGCCTATTTCGATGTGGTGCTGTGCAACGTCGATGTTGAACATCGACGTTGCCAGCCCTGGAGGACGTGTAGATGTTATTCATCGAAATAGCCTATTTCGATGTCGCCACATCGAAATAGGCTACTTCGATGTAGGCTTCACGTGTAGATGTAGCCATAATGAACTATGATAATTTCATTCCCATGATACATCATCCTAGTTCAATGACACGTAAGCCCATAGTGCATCATGGGAGATGTAGTCCAGCCAGAAAGCTCAACTCATAGAAGAGAATAGAGATGCATGACACTCAAACTAAAACTTTCTTGTGGCACTGTGTCAGCTTCAGACATAGGCAATATGAAGGTGATCTCAAACAAAATGCTTTAATTCATTTAAGGAAAACTGACATATTTTATGTTCAACCAAACCAGAAATGAAAGTTTTCATTTTGCTAGTCCATGTAGAAACTCTCTTAGTTTTGGAAGAAAAAAATAATCATTTTTTTGGAAACTTTTAGGTGGCGCACAGACACAGTTACTGTCTGGTGAGTAAATATTGTAATAGGACAATTAAATACGATTAAATTGATTAGGACAATTAGATTAATTCGGATAAGTCATGCAGGGTACCCCTAAATAAAGTCCTCTGGCCTAGTAGCTGGATGCCAGTATCTGTCTCCTGGTTAACTGTCAATAGATAACCCAGAAAAGAAAGAAAGAGAGATCAAGTATGTAAATCAAACAGACAGAATTTATTTAGAATAAGTAAACATACAAGAACAGCTAAGAGATAATCAAGAAGAAAGTCAGAACACTAATTAACAGCACCAACAATAGCCAGATCCCAAAACGACAAACAAGAACCTGAAAACATAAATAAACAAACAAGATTATAGGAACCCTTTTCTAGGTTCCAGTCAGTTGCTCCAGACTTTCTACCATCAGCCTAGTTGGACAGCTTATGGGGAGGAACACAGAGGAGATCACACAATGGAGAGTAGGTGGATGCAGGATGCACATAGTGTGATGTCCTTGTGCCTAGATCTTCTGTTGGAGTCGATGATGCTCAGGATGGGCAGCTGGTGGAAGCAAGGAGAGAGTCCAGAGCCAGCCTGAGGCTGTGCTGATGTCCTCCTTATAAACAGTTTCTGGCGGGAGGGCAGGAAGTCCTTACATAACTCAGCCCCTTCTGGGAGACCCCTTAGAAAAGGTTGTGTAATCATGACTCAGCATGTTATATAACTAAGTTGTGTAACCAACTCCATCTTGAATGCCCATATTATGTGATTCGAGACTCCATTAATATATATATTTAATTTATATATTATAAACTATTTACATCTGAGGATAAATCCTCAGAATTTCGTCCCAACAAAATTGCATTTTCCATTGAAATGAAATAATTTTGGCAGAACGTTCCTGAGCAGAAGATAAACAGATGGATAGATGTTAATTTTATACTGTGTGATCCTGACTGGGATCTTTAGCCAAAATAGTGAATTTGGGAGACAAAATATGGGAATGGTGTTTGTTGGCAAGATAAAAACATGTTTATAACACGCTCTGGTATTAAGTGAGAAGCTTGAGCATCCCTATAAAAGAAATATGACCCTCAGGGTATCTCCAATATTTTGACTGCCAAATTCCATGCTATTTGTCACCCCTTTGTTATGGTTATTAAAGATACATTTCCCTATCAAGCAGCATAGTCAGCCATACTTGCCTGCCATATTGGATACGACTGTTGGAGCCACTAGGAGGTTATACCCTGCATTTGCCTCCAGTCAATACATGATTAGTTCTCCGCCCCCTCTTCCCCATCCTGCTTAATTCACATGGTTATCTATGCCGTGTACCACATGGGTGCATGTGTGTGGGAGAGAAAAGGAGAGCTATATTCTACCCCCGCAGGCAGTCTATTTATGCCCTCCAGCTAAATGCATACACAGACGTGCAAGCAAAAATTGTAATTAATTAGGAAACAGAGAGAGAGCTCTCCTTGTTCAGCTTTAATGTTCCTTTTCTCCCTTTGCCCTTCCCCTTATTCCCGCCTGTGTCCTTGGATGCGTGTGTGCCTGTGCCCCCAAATTGTGCATTCAAAGCACAGAAAAAGGCTCTTGGAATGGCATATCATCTTGTTGGCTAAACGAAGAAGACTGTCAGGCTTCATTAATAAAAATTAACTGTAAACCTCCCTCATTCCCACAGGAGGGCTTTTTAAACACTCCATCAGGGCCTGAAGAGGGAGCCTGGATTGAAGTCAGTTAGGAAGCAGCATGAACTTGCAACAAAGCCGATTGGGTTTTGATTTGTTTATATATTTATGCATTTGGCAGCAGTAAGCGCTCCTGTACTGCGTTCTCTTTCTCCTGTCCTTCCCCTGCCCACATCTCCTTCCCCTTTTCCCATTCTCTCAACCTCCCACTTTTTCTCTGCCCTCCCCCCTCGCCCAGTCTCCCTAGTGCCAAAGACCTGTGCAATATCATTTTCCGCATAATGAAATCTAGAGTGACATTAATATAAGTGTAATTTTATAGGGGGGAATGGGCCTAGCTGATCGTTTCTACCTGCTGTGTTTTGATGATAGACTTTGGGATGTCACCATCTGTGTAATGAAATTTCACCTCCGTAATGGTTCAGATTATCAAACATTCTTCCAAGCTGTCTGAGGGAAAATTCTGTATTTATTTACTAAAAAGGATGACAAACTTTCTAGCCTCTGGGAAGCAGCCAGGGACTGGGGAAGGGAAGGGAAGACAGAGAGAGAATAAATGAAGAGGGGTAAATCATGAAATGGGCATGATTAAAAAAAAATGCTGGGGCAGAAAAAGTGCCTGAGTGATCTTTATGCTCAATGCTATGTCTGTCGTTTGTTATTTCTCTTAATAAGAAAGGATCTGATGCCACAGTCATGTACAGAGATAAGGACAGATAACATTTTTAGTTATATCTACGTGTGCCTTTGTTCCATGCATATTCAAGGCCTATGGTTGTAAATAAGTACTGCATGTCATGGGATGGCCAAAGCTGACAATAGGTAGGCAGCTAATGATCTGAGACTACCAATCATTATATAATACACACCTATTTTACCATTCTTGTTTCCTCCCCCAAACACGCACCCTGACCTTCCACTTCCTTCTTCCAAATCATAAACACAAGCAGGAAAATCTTTTTCTTTCTTTCCTTCTTTCTTTCGATATCATTTAGCCCAGGGCAAGCTGAATCTTGTTTGACATCTTCATAGGCTACAATAATACAAATAATAAATATCACAATAAATTCCAGTTGATGCTTCTTCCATGAAAAACTTTCCTCAATGCCGGGTTTACTGAGTTGCCTTCACACTTAAGCCTACAGGACACTGAGTGGTTAGGAAATATGTGATGGTTCTTAGCCAAAGTTTCATATCTGTATATCTAACCTGAGAAGGTCTGTTCAATTATAAAGAAAGTAGAAGGCTTTAAAACATTCCATTCTGAAGCACCGGCTCTGTATGATACTATCTGGCCAGTTCTGTGCTGTGCTGTGCTGTGCTGCCATCTATGTGAGATGAGCTGGTGGCTTAGGTCTGCTCTGTCTTCACTTCCCAGAGGTGTCAATCCAACATCCTTCATGTGTGTGGCTATTCATGCTTTTGTTTGTGCAGATGTATGTCATTCTCCTGGGCACTACCCAGGATCCTTTCATGGAGCAGGGAGTGTTGTCTAGGGTCTTCTGCTTGCTTTTCCTGGCGATAACCCTCATGGTACTTCTGCAATCTGGAATCCTGTCACTTCCTTACCCTCATTTTTGTTCCACATGATCTGTTGATTTCTGAATTCTGCAGAACTTCCCCTCAGCTGAGTAACCTTCTTTTGCCTTGGTGGCTGTTGCCCACCAATAGGTTATTCCCTAAGACAGCATCTCTCTTCACTGAGACAGTGGACTCATCTTCCATGCCCTCATTTGCTCCACTATGCTGCAACTACTTATTACCTGAATGGTTTCTCAATGTGAAAGTGGTTGTTCAAAATTTTTTACTCAGGGTTCTTTTTTATCTGAGGCCTTTCTACAATTTATTACATGTGTCCCAATGTTCTCTTTACCCCAGGCGTGTCCAACCTGCGGCCCGCGGGCCGCATAAGTCCCTGGACAGCTAGTAATGTGGCCCCACAAGATCGTAAACATTTAACATTATTATGTGGTTTATATACATTAACTATATTATCTATTTTGTACGCGGCCCAAGACTATCTTCACTCAATGAGGCCCAGGCAAGCCAAAAGGTTGGACACCCATGCTGTACCCAATTTTTTTTTTTGGATTCTTCTCCCTGTTGGGAATTAGTCAGCTGCATCCTTCTCTGGATGTCACGTAACCCATCAGCCTTCTTAATTCTTTTGTTGTTCCTCTCCTTTCCTCTTGTAATATAGGCCTCTGTCATTTTTGAGGATGATTATAGGAACTTTGTAAGACTCCCAAGTTTCTACAAAAGTCAAAGAGGCCAGAATAATTTTTAAACTGTCAGAAATTAAAAAAAAAATCGTATTGAAAAGGCAAAAGTCAGCTGCCCCTGGGCAATTTTTAGCCCATTCTAATTTTTAGGAAAATAGTTTCTTGATTAAAAAAAAAGCTTTGCCGAATTAAATTATTCTTCCTTAGATGTTTTTTGGTCTCAGAATTTTTCTTCTACTTCTGTACAATTATAGTTTTAGCTAATTAGTGATAAATGTCAGTAATTTTATTTTATAGAGAACAATTAAGAATGTGTGCACATTTCTGTGAAGTGCAAATTGACTGAAAGATAGAAATGAATGAAGTTCACTCTTGTCTCAGAGGACCAGAAGCAGGCTTAAGTAGGACCTAAGTTACACAAATTCTGGAGGTGGTCCTTGGTGGAAGGAGTACAAGATCCTGTGTACAACAAAAGTGCAGCAGACCCCATACAGGTAATCTCAGAAGATCCTTCACTCCAATTAAGCTAGCCACAACTATCATCAGAGGACAGACTGCCTCAGAGACAACAAGACTAGTTTTAGTTTCCACTTTGAGTTCGGCTCCTGTGGGAGAAGCAGAACAGCTCAGGAAGTATCTTATTAATTCTCCGCAAATGGTGTCTTGGAATTTCTGTGGGGTCTCATGCATGACCCACATAGTTCCAGCTATGCAGAGGACAGTTTCCAGACTGGCAGAGATCCAAGCTGATGATGACTATGGAGAGTGAGCTAAGACCTCTGCACCAATCCAGGCCACTGAACCAGGAGTGCTGCAGAACTCACCTCTGGGCTTAACCTCTGCTCTCACTGGGAAGGTGCTAATCAGCGTGAGTGGAAAATTTGGGATATCTCAGTATATAATAGTTTACATAAACGCTTTTCCTTCCCCAGATCCTATTTTCTTGCTTCCAGTAATATTTTCCTTTGTTATACTGTTACCTATGGCAGTGACATTCTTTTTCAGGGGTTGTGGTCATGTACTTGGGTTGTATGTGTTGGGTTTTCTACTTCTTGCCAACAGTGGAAGCACTATTCATTTCTCCAAGGGTTAGAAACCCTTTTGGCTTGGGCACAGTGAGGAGTCACTTTGGGTGGGAGCACCAGGAAATATGAAAAAGAGCTGAGGACCCAACCTATACGAATAAAGAAGAGAAGCCATCCATAGCAGCAGGCAGAAGATCCAAACTACACTTCAGAAGAAAAATAAACAAATATTTTATTGGAATAAATAAGTTATTGATATTCCCAGAACAGCAACATTTAAAGCCATAACTAGCTACTTTCAATCTGTATCCTTTGTCCCACACCTTCTTTAGGAATAAATCTGATCCATATTATCATTGATGTGTTACTTACTTCAGTTTGATGTGAGTTGAACACCACTAGAAGCAACACCAATTTTCAAAACAGTTATAACTTTTCAATATTTGTATTGTGGTAGCATTTGTAAACATCTGTCACTAAGGGTCAGATCTTAAAAGCTATGTAGCAAGTTAAAGAACACATAACAACAGCTGACGATTTGACCAAATGATCACTGGAGATATTCCAGTAAACAGCATATAAGGACGCGGCCTTTTGAAGTTCCACTTGTGCAATATGGAGCTAAGGCAATTTACCAAAGATGCAAATCTGATCCAATCAACTTTACTAGAACAAACAATAAAATGTGAGTTTATATCACTTCAAGATCTGCTCCCATGGAGGTACACGAGTGTAAAACTGCAGTTATGCATGAATGAATCTAGCCCATCATTTTATAGGACAAAGTGATCTAATCTCCACCCTATATAAAAAAAGAAACAAAAAATGAAAGCAAACAAGTTTTACCAAGGAGGAGATTTATAATTTATAGTTTCTTTTTCCACTGGTGGAAAATGACATTCTTTTTTCCTCAACTTAAAACAAAAAAATAATAATAAAATATAGAACACTTGTTGGGCTTTGCGTTCATGACAAATAGCCTCTGACAAATCCATGCCACATTACCATCCTTGATTGCTCTGATAGAACTCATTTTCATCTCCTGTTCCTCTAATTACATGAAAATTGCATACTTTTTATGCATGACACATTTTCCACAGCTTTAGAAAAAGGTTGTAAAGGGGGGAAAGAAAGAAAACATTTATCAGCTCCTTTTCCCCATTCCTCGTGACAATATATCATCTACCCAGTGATCAATCCAGCTTTATGTACCACTTTTCTTCCCTATTGTTGTAACCAAAAAGGGAATGGGATGGAAAAATATGTTTTTAGTTTGTTGCTTTTTTCCCGAGCTCTTAAGAATGGAGATTTAAGATGCACTAGTCATTGGTCTGTTTTTCGTGTCTCTTCTTCCCCAACCTTTCCATCATTTCAATTTCCGAAGCTGAGACAAATGACACAAAGCAAGACTAAGTGGAAAAGACTAACTTTGAACAATTGTTCTCCTCATTCTGTCGCCACCCACTCCCCTCATGTTGTCCTGAAGATTTATTTTAATAGTCAGATGAAAAGTAGAAATTAGAGGTGCTGCTGTAGCGCATTAAAAAGTGCATACTGAGAATAAATCAATTACAAGTTCTGGGATAAATTAGATGCCACCTTTGGGCTTTTTAGTTGTTGGTTTTTGCAGAAAAAAAGACAAATAACCAAGAATAATTGCAGTACAACTGGATTTAATGAGAATGGAATGATGGCTGATGGACATATTTCCATCTCCAAGAGTGAGAATGATGCATGTTCTTCCCTTGTCATGATCATGAAATGTGCCCAGTGAAGTCAGACTTCTGTGTCATGGCTTATAAGTCCTCAGCACTACTTCAGTCCCAAGTAAATTTATTTTGAGGAGCAATATGATATTTAAGGGGTGCCTAGTTCCTGAGCTACTCCTTTGCACAGGAGTGAGTTTCAGGTTTTAATAAATCTGCTCCTCTAGGCTATGTCTATACAGCAGCGTTATTTCAAATTAAGCTATTCTGGAAGAGAGCTTCAGGATTAGTTTATTTCAAAATAGCAAATTTACACACAAAATATGTATCAAAATAACACTCAGCTATTTCAACATATAATCTCCAGACACAATAGAGCCTGCTTTGGATTAGATCCCTTGGATGCACTATAGCTTATTTCTAAATAGCCCCTATCTCTGTCTATACATCCCCCGTTCCAAAATATCTATTTTGGAATAGGCACAATTCCTTATAGAACGATGTTGTTGACCAAACTCAAAATAACCCATTAGCCATTTTGAAATTATTTCAACAGAGTGACTGCATTGTGTAGATGCTAGGATAGTCATTTTGGAATAGCGGCCATCATTCCAAAAACATTTTGCTGTGTAGACACACCCCCAATGTCGTCTTCAGCAAAGAACTTTGAACATGCAGATAATCCTATTGATGTTTATGGACTACTTGTATGCTCAAAGTTATACATGTACTTATGTGTATCCCTGAGTTAGGTCCTCAGAGATACATTGGATAGTCTGTATGTTCAGTTCAGCCATAAGCTGACATTGGGCTTTCTATTGGTGTAAACTAGCGTTTCCCAAAGTGTGGTCCATGGCCCAGTACTGGACCTTGGGAAAAAAATACCAGTCCTCAGAAAATATACAAATTATCATGCACACATTGCATTCGTACATTTCGTATTTTCCTGTGTAATTAAGGTAATAACAATAAGTTAGGCACTTAAGTATTTTATGTAAAGATTTATATTATTATGTACTATTCTTATTGTGAATAAATAATAAACAGTGAACATGTATTCATTTTTCATTCATTGTTTATTTTTATATGCATTTATATTTTTGGGCCTCAAAAAATACTGAAAAAAAATGGGTTCCAACTATACATAGTTTGGGAAACCCTGATCTAAACAAATGTAGACTAGTGGAAAATACCATTTGTTTTATTTCTGTTTTTTCTTGGTCACCTCAGCATCTGAACAAATGGCAGAAACAAAAGCTTTCCAGACACACCAAAATGAACCTGTATGCCAGGGCTGGCAGATAATGCAAGCACCTGCATTCAGCCTGCCACTTTGGAGAAACTAGCAGCCATCTAACAATGATGTTTGTTTTCAGAAGGACACTTTCATATATGGAAACATATCACTATCAGACAAACTGTTGTGTTGATTCAAGTCCAGCATTCTTAAAATAGAGGAGAGATTTTGTGTACAGCTCAGAACAGTAGAAATGTTTCCATGAATGGAAAGAAAGAAAGAAAGAAAGAAAGAAAGAAAAAGAAAGAAAGAAAAAGTCATTCCTAAGAACATTGGGATTTCAACATTCCCAGGCACTACATAACACAAACCTCCTGATATTCTTACAGCACTAGGAAAGAGAGAGAAAGAGAAATGGACTAGAAATATGGTGAAAAAAGCCAGAACTGGCAATTGGCAAAGCTCCATTTTACACGGTCACTGAGAGCTTCTCATGTCAGTTCTAGTCATTAATTTAATTATATCTTAAAGTTTAGCAAAAGAAATTTAAACCAAAGCATATATCCAGCAGTATTCTCAGCTGACCAATGTAAACATATTTTATTATGGTCACCCTTTTCTTACCTAATCTGTTCTGACACCCATTTGTTACGCTTTGTCTTAACTCAGACTCTGAATCTGTTACTAAGCACATGGGTAACTTTGACTGAAGTTATCACAGTTAATAAAGGCATGTCAGGGTGATTAATCCAACTTCACTTCTACTTCCACATATCCTTTTATCTGTAACGTGTTCAGGTGCCAAGGTGGCCAACGGAAAAGAACATTACAGAATCACAGAATCATAGAATAATAGGGCTAGAAGGGACCTCAGGAGGTCATCCAGTCCAGCCCCCTCCTTCAAGCAGGATCAACCCCTACTAAGTCATCCCAGCCAGGACCTTGTCCAGCCTGGACTTAAAAACCTCAAGGGATGGAGAATCCACCACCTCTCTAGGCAATGCATTGTTATTCATTTGATTACAATTAGTCATATCACATTCTTTCAGGACTGGAAATTAAAGCTGTGTCTACATTACAAAGCTCTGCCAACAGAAGTCACTATCAACAGATATTTCTGAACAGAACCTCTGTCTACTGAACATGTCCACACCTAGTACAGGCTCCCCCTGTCAACACCCTCTGTCAACAGAGAGAGGCCAGACTACCCAGCCCTCTGTCAACAAAACAGCCAACTGGAAGCTCTGTAAACAAAGCAGGCTGATGAACTGGAAGCATTCTCTGTCAAAAGAAAGTCCCCAGAATCTGGGTCTACACTAGAGAGCTTTGTCGACAGAAGGGGAGCGACATAACTCAGGGAGTGTCTACAGACTTAAAGCATTCTGTTGGCAGATTCTAGACTGAATTTGCCTCAACAGTATTATTCCTCCAAAATTTGAGGCATAATAGTCTGTTGGCAGAGTACTGTCGACAGAGGTGTGGTGTAGACAATTCTATCAACAGAGAGGACTTCCCATTGCTGGGCAGCCTTCTTTGCAGAGCTGCCATTCTGCTTTCTGGCACTAGAGGGCAGTGCAGTCTGACAGTTCTCTGCAGACAGAGCAAGTTGTGTGTAGATGCAACCTGTTGACAGAAGTTCTGTCGAGATTTCCCTGTCATGGAGGTAAGGCATACTCGAGCCACTCACACACCAGCGGAAGGGTGGAGGGGCTCTCAGAAAAGGGAGACCATTGGGGATCAAAGTCCAGGAGAGGCCATGGGGGCCAGGGCTGAGAAGGAGTATGAGGGGCAGGGGCCATAAAGGTGGGGGGTCAGGAACACCCTGTCATGCCCTCACAAGTGCACTTGCCCTCCATCCCAAGCAGGTTGTCCAGGCCATTAATGCTGTGCTATCGCAAAGGGTCATCCGCAAGGGAGACCTGGACTTGGCCATCGCTGACTTTGCAGGGCTCAGGATCCCAAACTGCTTAGGTGCCCTGGATGGGATCCATATCCCAATCCATGCCCTGGAATACAGCTTGGGCTGCTATATTAACAGAAAGGGCTACCACACTGTGGTGCTACAGGCCCTGGTGGACAGCAGGGACAGTTCATAGCTATATATGTGGGCTGGATGGGCCGCATGCATGATGCTGGTGTGTTTAGAAACTCTGGCCTCTGCTGGTACATGGAGGCGGGGACCTTCATCTTGCTTGGGGATGCCACCATTCCTCTGTGCATGGTGGCAGCTGCTGCCTACCCCTTCAGCCCTGTCTTATGCAGCTCCATACCAGCCACCCTGACCCTATCCAGGAGGTCTTCAATGCCTGGCTCAACAACACCCACAGTGTGGTTGAGTGAGCCTTTGGGTGCTTGAAGGGCTGGTTCTGCTGCCTCCTGGTACATCTCGAGGTGGGACTGTGGAACATCGCCCATGTGGTGGGCACCTTCTGCACCCTCCACAATATTGTAGAGAGCAAAAGCGAAGTGTTCCACCCGGGGTGGGTAGCTGAGTCAGGACCTGGATACAAGCAGCTGGCCACTGCCCCTAGCCAGCAGGCCCACCAGGATGGGGTCCATGTCAAAGAGGTTCTCCGTAAGCACTTCGCTCACAAGCCCCACTAACCACCCCCCTCCAAGCCCATCCACACTCATCCCCACTGTTACCACCCCCGCACAGCCACCCCTCACCTTCCCCCCATGCACACGGCACTTAGAGATGGGGAACAAATAAACACTTTTATTGGCTGAAATAATGTATGGTTATATACAGACCAGGCTGGCAACTATGTACAGCGGCGGAGGGTGTACTATGTACTCGGGGGTAGGATTATGAGGCACCTCAACTGGGAGTATAGGGGCACTTCAGCTGGGCAGGGGGGCATTAGCTTAGGGCAGAGGTGGAGTTCCTGGAGCCCTATTGGTCCTGGAATCCCACCCCTGGTTCAGAGTCACTGGCAGATCTGGGAGGGGGCAGGGAGGAAAGGGAGGTAAGGACACAGGCAGGCCATGGTGGGATCAGGGGCAGGTCGCGGGGAGGCAGTGGGGGAGGGAAGCTGGGCCAGGAGCTCCCACAGGGTGGCCACTATGTCCCTCAGAGTCCCCATCAGTTCCCCCAAGGCTGTCCACCACCAGGCCATGTCATCCTCCTCTAGATGGAGGCACTGCTCGGCCACTTCTGCCTGAAGTCTGATGGAGGTGGTATGGAGGGCATCATCTGTGGATCACCTCTGGGCCTTCCTGGCACAGTTCCACGCTGCTGCTGGTGGGGGTGGGGTGCCCAGTACTTATCCTCCACCTGGGTAAGCCGTCTGGCACTACCAAGTGGCCAGGGCTCTAATGGCTCTCTGACAGCACAGTTGTATGGATGAAAATGGAAAGACCGACAGCACATCAGTCCTGCACCACTGTCCCAGGGGTCATGTCCCTCCCCCATGGGCAGCAGCCATCCACCCCACATCCAAATGCAGGGCGGCCACGGGGGATTGTGGGTGCTTATTGGGTCCCGCCCCCATGAGACCAGCCCTGTGCAAGGTCCAGCCCTGCCCACACCATCCCTGCAGGAGCTGCATGTGGTACTATCCATGGGAGTGGGTGCTGAGTTTCACTAGCATCAGTTAGGGCATGCTGGGAGCCATGGCCAGCTGGGCTGTGTCTGGCCTGGGTATGCTGGACATGTGGATGGCCCACTGGCTGCTGTGGTGCCCCCGCCCAGTGAGCTGGGATGTGCGCTCTGCTGCGTACGTAGCAGAGGGACCCTTGCCAAGGTCCAGTGATGCTTGGCTGGCTATCACCTGGCTGGATGACAGCAAGGAGAGGTCATGACCAGGTCCCCCACCTGGCTGGACCACTGTGTGGGTGGATCTGTATAGGGCAGGGTGGGGCTGCCTGTGGGACTGGGCTCCTCCACCTACCCAGGGTGCAGCTCATCCACCATGGTGTCCAGAATGGTGTGCAGGGGAGAGCTGTCCCTGAGGTTCAGGAGGCTTTGGAGCTCCTGATAGAAGAGGCAGAACGTAGGCCCTGCCCCAAGTGTCTGGCAGAGTCATGGGACCAGGCATAGCCCAGCTGCAACATCTTGACCTTACTCCTCACTTGGTCAGGGGTATGGGCAGTGTGTCCCCAGGTGGCCAGCCCAGTGCCAAGCTGGGAGAAGGTGGCTGTGTTGCAGTGATTGCCACTCCCCACAGCTTCCTGAAGACCTCCTCCTCTTCCTCCCAGAGGCCCAGGAGGTCCCTGAGCCCTGGCTCCATCCAGGAGGTGGCCTGTTTTTTTGGAACCTGCATGGGTCCATGTAACCCTGCAAAGTCTCTGAGCAGGGGTCCTGGTGCTCCTTAGGTGTCTGGCTATTGGCCATGCTGCTGGCTCATAGATCTGGGGTGTCCATGGGGGTGTCCTGGATTAAGCTCATGGCTGAGCTGCTCCCATGCTCTCAGCTTCCTGCCATGGGGTTTCTGGGCCTGTGTGGCTTTAAGCATAGCTGGACACAGGGAGCATAGAGCCCAGCTGCTGCCAGCCAAGGCATCTCTGTGAGCCATCTGGCCAGCACCATGGAGGGCTCCTGTTTCAAAAGAGTGGCCTGTGGAGCATCCTTACATGTTTTCTTTTGAAAGACCTTTTCAAAACAGGTCACTCTTCCTGCCTCGGGATCGGGGGAGCGCGTTCAAAAGTGGTGCCGTGTTCTTTTGATTTTTCTTTGAAAGGGGCATTTTGTGTGTAGATGCTCCATGCATTCTTCCAAAAGTGCCTCTTGTTTTCCTTTTTCCTTTCAAAAGGCCATGAGGATTAACAGAGTTTAAAATATGTACACACATTCATGGAGGATTGGTCCATCAAAGGCTATTACCCACTCTCAGTCCTGTCTGTGGACCACTAGACAATTATAACCTTACTGGACTTTTGATTATAATAATTATGGAGATACACATCTCCTAGAACTGAAAGAGACCTTGGGAGGTCATCTAGTCCAGTCCCCTGCCCTCTTGACAGGACCAAGCACCATCCTTGACATCTATTTGCCCCAATCCCTAAATGGCCTCAAGGATTGAATTCACAACCCTGGGTTTAGCAGGCCAATGCTCAAACAACTGAGCATTATACTCAAGTACCTAGCTGTTCCATTTAAATATTCAACCTCTATACCCTTATTGGCACATAAAGGACAAGAGTAATCAAGTTAAAAATGATTTACTTTACTTTACTTTGCTTCTTTTCTTGTTAGAACCTGTTGGATTTTTGGAGACTCTAGACTGCAATGGTTCTGTATTAAAAAGCAAATAGAGTGAAAAGAAAGGCTTGCTCAATTTATAAGCATAGCTGAGAATGAGAATTAATGTCTGAGACCTAATGAAGCTTACATGCCCTGAATGAAGTCACTTGTCCAGCAGGCCTATATTGCTGAAAGACTATTTAAGGCATTATTTATTACTTTGTTATATATTTTATGCTTACAGCACTGACAGTAAATAAACATGCTCAAGAAGAAACCACTGCTTAACAAGGAGTAGATGAGATTGAATGTGACTATTCGAGACCTGTACAAGAGGCATTGGCCCATTAAATGAATGTGTAGCGCTACTTCTTAATGTGTTAATCGAATAATCCATTTCTGAAAATAGGAAATAATTTTAAAATAGCCCTGGCTGACCTGAATCAGTACAAGCATCAGACTAGTCACACCTTATGCACCTATGCATACCCTTAAACAATGAATCGTTCTTTCTTTCTTTCTTTCCTTTCCTTGAGTAGAATCAGTGGTCAGCAAGTACAACAAGGGATTCAGAGTTAAGACTTAAGAGATGGGCTCTGGTCGTGGCTTTGTTAATGTCTTGCTGTATAAACTTGAGGAAGATACTTCAGAGCTGTGTCTACACGTGCACGCTACTTCGAAGTAGCGGCACCAACTTCGAAATAGCGCCCGTCGCGGCTACACGCGTTGGGCTGTATTTCGAAGTTAACTTCGACGTTAGGCGGCGAGACATCGAAGTCGCTAACCTCATGAGGGAATCGGAATAGCGCCCTACTTCGACGTTCAACGTTGAAGTAGGGACTGTGTAGACGATCCGCGTCCCGCAACGTCGAAATTGCTGGGTCCTCCATGGCGGCCATCAGCTGGGGGGTTGAGAGATGCTCTCTCTCCAGCCCCTGCGGGGCTCTATGGACACCGTGGGCAGCAGCCCTTAGCCCAGGTCTTCTGGCTCCTTCTGCGGCAGCTGGGGATCTATGCTGCAGGCACAGGGTCTGCAACCAGTTGTCAGCTCTGTGTATCTTGTGTTGTTTAGTGCAACTGTGTCTGGGAGGGGCCCTTTAAGGGAGCGGCTTGCTGTTGAGTCCGCCCTGTGACCCTGTCTGCAGCTGTGCCTGGCACCCTTATTTCAATGTGTGATACTTTGGCGTGTAGACGTACCCTCGCAGAGCCTATTTCGATGTGGTGCCGCGCAACGTCGAAGTTGAACATCGACGTTGCCAGCCCTGGAGGACATGTAGGCTACGTCTACACGTGCACCCAACTTCGAAATAGCTTATTTCGATGTTGCGACATCGAAATAGGCTATTTCGATGAATAACGTCTACACGTCCTCCAGGGCTGGCAACGTCGATGTTCAACTTCGACGTTGCTCAGCCCAACATCGAAATAGGCACAACGAGGGAACGTCTACACGGCAAAGTAGCACACATCGAAATAAGGGAGCCAGGCACAGCTGCAGACAGGGTCACGGGGCGGACTCAACAGCAAGCCGCTCCCTTAAAGGGCCCCTCCCAGACACACTTTCATTAAACAGTGCAAGATACACAGAGCCAACAACTAGTTGCAGACCCTGTATATGCAGCACGGACCCCCAGCTGCAGCAGCAGCAGCCAGAAGCCCTGGGCTAAGGGCTGCTGCCCACGGTGACCACAGAGCCCTGCAAGGGCTGGAGAGAGAGTATCTCTCAACCCCCCAGCTGATGGCCGCCATGGAGGACCCCGCTATTTCGATGTTGCGGGACGCGGATCGTCTACACGTCCCTACTTCGATGTTGAACGTCGAAGTAGGGCGCTATTCCCATCCGCTCATGGGGTTAGCGACTTCGACGTCTCGCCGCCTAACGTCAATTTCAACTTCGAAATAGCGCCCAACACGTGTAGACGTGACGGGCGCTATTTCGAAGTTACTGCCGCTACTTCGAAGTAGCGTGCACGTGTAGACGCAGCCGTAGACGTTATTCATCGAAATAGCCATTTCGATGTTGCTACATCGAAATAAGCTATTTCGATGTTGGCTTCATGTGTAGACGTAGCCAAGCTGTGTCTACACGTGCACGCTACTTCGAAGTAGCGGCACTAACTTCGAAATAGCGCCCGTCGCGGCTACATGTGTCAGGCGCTATTTCGAAGTTAACTTCGACGTTAGGTGGCAAGACGTCGAAGTCGCTAACCTCATGAGGGGATCGGAATAGTGCCCTACTTCGACGTTCAACGTCGAAGTAGGGACCGTGTAGACGATCCGCGTCCCGCAACGTCGAAATTGTGGGGTCCTCCATGGCAGCCATCAGCTGGGGGGTTGAGAGATGCTGTCTCTCCAGCCCGTGCGGGGCTCTATGGTCACCGTGTGCAGCAGCCCTTAGCCCAGGGCTTCTGGCTGCTGCTGCTGCAGCGGGGGATTCATGCTGCATGCACAGGGTCTGCAACTCGTTGTCGGCTCTGTGGATCTTGTGCTGTTTAGTGCAAGTGTGTCTGGGAGGGGCCCTTTAAGGGAGCGGCTGGCTGTTGAGTCCGCCGTGTGACCCTGTCTGCAGCTGTGCCTGGCACCCTTATTTCGATGTGTGCTACTGTGGCGTGTAGACGTTCCCTCGCTGCACCTAT
The DNA here is from genome assembly GCF_033958435.1 of Carettochelys insculpta. Lineage (NCBI taxonomy): Eukaryota > Metazoa > Chordata > Testudines > Carettochelyidae > Carettochelys > Carettochelys insculpta. Next base: position 121,596,744 of record NC_134141.1, read on the forward strand.
TTCGATGTGGTGCTGCACAACGTCGAAGTTGAACATCGACGTTGCCGGCCCTAGAGGACGTGTAGACGTTATTCATCGAAATAGACTATTTCGATGTCGCAACATCGAAATAAACTATTTCGATGTTGGGTGCATGTGTAGACGTAGCCTTAGGGTGCGTCTACACTAGCCAGCTACTTCGAAGTAGCCTGCACAATGTTGAAATAGCACACGTCGCGTCTACACGCGCCATGTGCTATTTCGACATTGAAATTGAAGTTAGGAGATGAGATATTTCAATGTAGCGTCCCCGTGTAGACGTAGCTGATGAGACCTACGTAAGGGTAGATTTACCCACATCTGCCTTCTGTAGGATTCCTGCACCTTACCTGAAATATTTGATACTGTCCTGTCAGGATATTAGGCTAGATTTACTTTCAATCTGAATGAATCTGGCAGTTATGTGCCTATTACAGATATTCATCAGCCACTGGATTTTGACCCTCCTATTTTCCAGGCAGCTTCCTAGAAACTGATGACTGGAAAGATTTAAGCTCATAAATGCCCTTTGTATAATGCTGACAGACCCTGCTTGGCAGCAATCAAACTTGGGACCTCTGGAACTTCATACATGAATATCTATCACACGAGTTAAAAGACACCTTTGTCTTAGTCAAGGCTAAAGTAGGTAGGTGGCCTAGTGGACACTAAAGGAAGGCAGAGTTCCAGACCAACCAGGCATAGGGTTCCATCTGCATCCTTTGAAATTCCAGTTAACTATTTTTGTGACATAGGCCCCCTTGATTCTTAGGATTGGTTTCTTCATTGTTCTCCAAAGAAATGAGGTAGTCCCCAAGGTCCCTTGCAATATTTAGTGGGAAATAACTAGTCTTTAAATGTGTAATCTACTGTAACCAGAGTTCTCCAGGACTGTCTTTGAAAATAGCACTATCTCAGGCCTGTCAAACACACTAACCCAAACATCTTTCTTACAGAATATTTATATGTAAAGTGTAACAGGTAGCATGACTACAGAAATCTTGCAACTGACGAAGATTCAGAATCGCTGCCTTTTTCCAAGCTCTCTGGTAAATCTGCTGCAAGTGTTTAATGAGAGAGGTGTGGAGGCGGCTTTGCACTGTGAAGAGTTAAAAAAAATATGGGAAAGTTTTCAGATCACCCCCGAGCTGTGTTGTTTAAGGCTTAGAAACCTCCAAAGGCATAGATTGAGTATGACGTGTGATTTACTGAAAAAAGCGAGCAATGGAGAAAAGGGTAGAGAATGATGAGCAATTGGTTAATCTTTTTTCATGAGAACATTTTCTGAGCATATGACCTGAGGAAGTCAGAGCAGAAGTATGGGATAAAATACCTGCCACAGGACAGAACCAGCTGATGTTGGTGACGGTGTATAAACCAGACTCTTCAGTGAATACAGACTCAAGGAAGAAGGGCAGAAGCACAGTGTAAAGACAGGATTCACATTTTATCACAGTAAAGGGATGGCTGTGGTGACTCTCAGAATACCCTGATCCCTTCCTAGTAATTATAATTACCATTACCTGGTAATCATAATTAAAGACCTCTAGCAGAAAAGGACAGCCTAAGAAGGTAAGCCTCATGCTGCTCCACCCAGCACATGAAAAGAGAGTGCTCCAAGCCAGTGAATCCAAATATAAATCCAGTCAGGCAAAATTAATGTGGCTATCTTGGACTTAAGAGCCACAGGTGTTCCTGGGAGAAAGAGATCTGACCTACTGGAGGTTGATGAAAAGTTTATTAAAGCTACTAAGAAGAATGGAATGGAGGAACATTTGCACCCAGATTTTACTAGTCAGAAAAGACCTGGTTATGGAAGCCAAATGCTGCAGTGGGAAAAGATAAATTCCTTGCACTGGAAAAATTTGAAGCTAATGTACCCCTAGCTCAAATACCTCTGGAGAGAGAAGGTTTTAAAAAATACTTTAGATATTGGTATACTGGAGAGTTTTCCAGTAGGTGTTCCCTTTGGTAATGATAGTCTGCAACACTGTTCATCTGATAACTTATAATAAGGCAGAATATAACTCTTGAGTTCCTGAATAGGCACCCTAGAGAGGGAAGTACTCTGCTCAGGAGCAGGAGCTCATCCACAGAGCAAGGAGATGAGAAATCAGCTTTTCTATCCAAGACAACACTGATTGTGAGTGAGGGGTGCGATGGAGCAAAATGCTAGAAGGCCTATCAGAGTCTATGCAAAGTAATGTCCCTAGCAAGGAAAGCATAGTCAGTTTTTATGCAGGAGGCCAGGATATGTAAGGAAGCCCAGGTTGCTAAGAAGAGACTTCCAAGATAAAGACCTAGAGGCAGCTTGTAGAACCTGTCAAGTGGGACAGTCATGACAAGTGCTTCCTCACAGCTAGACAGAGGTTGTCCCTCTGACATCTACCTTTCTCAGTTACTGTTCTGTCTTGTGGGTGCTGACCCTTTTTTGCATCTCAGCCATCCAGGAAGGTCACACATTCCAGTCCACGCTTTTTGGGGAATACCAATAGAAAATCCAGTCATAGATAAGTCTTTAAAGGACTGTACAGGCTTCAGGGCTTTTACTTTGCTTTGGAGCTGAGCCCTTGAACTTTCAGGTCCTTCCCCCGTAGGATTCTCTTTTGATGTAAAGATTTCCATTGTCCTTCTCCACTGATCTTTCCAACTAGCTGTCTCCCTGGACCATTATCTACCTCAGTCCCTTTTTCCATCCTCTGGAAATTAAAAACTGGGCAAAAGAAGTGACTTACAATGTATAGAAACCCCTCATGGGGGGTGACTCACAGCATGCATAAATAGTAACAAAGAGGAAGCCGTGCTAGTCTATACACTATCAAAACAAAAAGCAGTCAAATAGCACTTTAAAGACTAGCAAAATGGTTTATTAGCTGAACTTTCGTGGGACAGACCCACTTCTTCAGACCATAGCCTGTTCTGTTCTGTTCCGGTCTGGCTGTGGTCTGAAGAAGTGGGTCTGTCCCATGAAAGCTCACCTAATAAACCATTTTGCTAGTCTTTAAAGTGCTATTTGACTGCTTGTTGTTTTGATAGCATGCATAAAGAGATGAAACACTTATCCTATCAGTGAGGCAGATGTAAATATAAGTTGTACAGCACAGCCTCCCTAATAAAACTGGTGGCTGAGAAGCATGGGGAACATTGCTGGAAAGCCTTGCTGGATGTAAAAGGTTATCCCCAGAGGACTGATTAGACATTCTGGGTGTGTTGGAAGGCTATCAGCAAGGGTTTTCTAGCAAGCCAGCTTGAATTAGTGAAATGATCCATAAAATCCACACACATGGGTACAGCACAAGCACCTAGTAGAGCCTATAGAACAATATTTGAGACATTATTACAAAGTTCCATATCCTCTGTGTATCCCCAGTTGTACCACAAAAGAATGGCTGTATATGATTCTGCACTGACTATAGAAAACTTAAGGCTATCACAGTACCCAATCCTTGCCATGTGCCCAAGACCAATGTCATAATAGATGTGCTAGGCAGTGAATAATTCATGATCCCTTTAGATATTATGGAGGGATACTGGCAAATTTCTTTAGATAATGAGGCATAGAACAAAAATCTACCTTCATAACTGTTTCAGGTCTTAATGGTCTAATCAATGAAGGAAACGTATTTTAGAGGCTTGTTAACCAAGTGTTACATGGACTACAAGACTTTGCACTTGCTTATATAGCTGATATTGCCATTTTTAGCAGCACTTGGCAAGTTCACAAAAAATATCATGGGGGAATTGTATTGCCAAGACACAAGCTTCATGAACACGGTGTCTAAATGGAAACGAGAAGTGGTCATTGCCTGGTGGGAGGTAAAATTCATTCCCTAAAGGTGGAATCTATTACCCATTGGCCTATCCACCAAAGTAAAATGCAAGAATAATGTTTGATAGGCTTGACAAGTTATTATACCGGAGAGTTTTAGTGATGTTGTATCACCTGTCACAGACCTCTCAGAAGAAAGGATAAACCAGAGTCATGTAGATACTTGTCAAAAAAGGCATTGATAAAGTAAAAGTAGATCCTGTCAGGAAAGCCAGTAGTGGGAAGCCCTGTTTTAATAAAGTGTTCAAGTTATGTGCAGATGTGTCCAGTAGTGGATTGGGGGCCACTCTAACATGAACACAGCTTGCAACATTGCATTACATTCATAAGTAAAATAAATGAGCCACAACTGAGGAAATCTCCTGTGACACAAAAAGAGAACTATGTGACTGGGTTACAAGACCTCGCTGTTGCTCATATAAGTGATATTGCAGGGTAAATGGCACTTGGCAAGTTCACAAAAAGAAATCTGTTGTAAAGACTCAAGATGTAGGTGTGATGAGTAAGATAGCAAAATGCAAAACAGGAGCAGTCATTGCATGGAGGGGAGATAAAATTAATTCCCTAAAAGTTGAATCTATTACCTCCTGGCCTATACATTCCTCTGGTGGATGGTCAGACAGGTACAATATTACCTGTTCAACAAAAAATTAGAGATCACTCTCCAGTGATACTGTTGCATGGGAGCAAAGGTGTCACTTGAAGGCTGTTGTGATGGAGATTAATACTGCAGGAATATGAGATGGAGATCGTGCTCATCAAAGGGAAAGGACATATGGCAGCAGACACCCAGCTTCACAAAAACTGAAAGCCAGGGCTGGCAATTGACTTTGATGGGCCCTCGGCATACTGGGGAGGCTTGGCTACAGAAGGGGTGGGGCCTTATGTGGAAGGGGCAGGGCTGGGGGATTAGCCTCCTCCTCCAAACGTTCATCACCATGCTGTGCAGGGCTCTGGAGGCAATTTAAGAGGGATATGGGCTCTGGCCACTGCTGCTAATGCAGTAGCATCAGTGATGACCCAGAACCCTCGGCCCTGTTTTAAAGGCCCTGGGGCAGCTGCCTTCTTTGCTCCTCCAATTCCTGTTGGTGGCCTTGCTGATGCCTAAGGAGTAACCAGAAACAAGCCCTACTGAGGAGGTGTGACACAGAGACTCCCTTGGTTCCTTGTTCTTTGTAAACAATCCTTATCTCAGAACTGATACGTAAAACACCAAACACACTTAATATGGAAATATACCTGTCTCACAGGACTGGAAGAGACCTTCTTGCAGGACATTTATTCACAAAGAGCGCACTATGGTCCCCTTTGCACTATCCGTCCACTTTGGTCCCCACCTCTCACTCAGCTCTCACTTGTGGCTCCAAGTAGCTGCAGCATTTGCAGCGGCCACACCCCGGCCAACAGCTTCGACAGGCCAGCCAAACCAGGTGAGTGTAACCAATGGGGTTCAAACCCTCGGTGAATTTTTGGTGAATTTAGGGATGTGCCTACCCAGCTTGTGAAGTCAGTTCTGGACTGACTGGGCGGAAGAGATCTTTTAGATCCAAAGGCCAAGAAGGCAGTTCTGCAACATTTTGTAGAAAGTGAAGGGCTTGACAAGGCATGAAAGACGTCAAGGCCATCCACTGCAACCAAAGAAGTTACCGGTTGTGACAATTCTACGTACCACTGGTGCCTGGCTTCCAAGGTCAAGAGAGTGGGATTGCTCCCGTGCAACGGCTCGACCACTTAAAAAGCTTTCATGCACAGGTCCTGTGCAAATCATCATATCATCATATCACACAAATCCTCCAGTGATGGGGGAGGGGTGAAGGGACAGATGGAGGTTACCACTGGGAGTCGTAGTCCCAGTCCTGCACATAGGCAGCCTGTGGACAAGTGGTCATCCAGCTCTGTACCTGGGGCAGCAGAGTTGCCCGGCAGCATCTCAGACATCTGAGCAGTCCTCTTTAGGACAGCACTGCTCACCTTAGTGAGGGAGGGTCCGAGAAAAGGTGGCCTAAAAATTGCCTGCCCTACAACAACAACTGGCCAGCAAGTCGCGGCTGGCAGTTCAACACTACTTGCGGTCGAAACCAAAAGAAAAATTTGAGAAAACTTACCATGGGTGTATGGAATGTTCGTACTCTCATGGATTGAGAAGCTGTTGCAAGACCTGAGAGGAGGACAGCTCTCATTGCTTGTGAACTAGCCTGCTATAACATTGACATAGCAGCATTAAGTGAAACAAGATCAGCTGAGGAAGGTTTCTTGAGTGAACCAGGAAGTGGTTATACCTTCTTCTGGAAGGGTAAGACTGAGACAGAGGATAGAATACGTGGAGTCAGTATGGCAATAAAAGCCTCATTGATGCATCAACTCCCAGACCTTCCAGTGGGTATCAATGAAAGATTGCTGAAACTACGCTTCCCACTAAATGCCAAACGTCATGCCACCATCATCAGTGCATATGCACCCACCCTAACGTGCCCTGACAACTCAAAGGAACAATTCTATGAAGATCTTAACAGATTGATCAAGGTCACACCTGCAACAGACAAACTACTCCTACTTGTCAAGTATCGGAGGGGTAGTCGTGTTAGTCTGGATCTGTAACAGTGACGAAGGGTCCTGTGGCACCTTATAGACTAACAAAAGTTTTGAGCATGAGCTTTCGTGAGCAGACTGACTTCATCAGATGCTGGTCTTGGAAATCTGCAGGGCCAGGTTTAAATAAGCCAGAGCAAGGGTGGGGATAACAAGGTTAGCTCAGTCAGCAAGGGTGAGGCTTACTACCAGCAGTTGATCTGGAGGTGTGAACACCAAGGGAGGGGAAGCTGCTTCTGTATTTAGCCAGCCATTCTCAGTCTTTGTTTAAGCCAGAGCTGAGGGCGTCGGATTTGCAGATGAATTGTAGCTCAGAAATTTCCTCAATGAAATTCCACTACAACCCGTCCTGACAGATCTTGACTTTCCACCCACTATAGATGAGATTAAGAAATCTGTTAGCCAGATGAGTTCAGGAAAAGCTCCTGGAAAAGATGGGATACCAGCAGAGAGATATAAAGAGGCAGGTCCAGCAGCACTAGCAGCGTTCCATAGTGTGATCCTCAGCATGTGGGAGGATGAACACATACCACAGGACCTCCGCAATGCTATTATAGTCTCCCTTTTCAAGAATAAAGGCAGCAAAGCAGAATGTGGAAACTACAGAGGCACATCCCTCCTCTCTGTTGGAGGGAAGATCATCGTCCACATCATCTTGAACCGCCTAACAGCCGGTATTTCCGAGGCAAAGCGACCTGAAAGTCAATGTGGTTTTCAACCTGGCCGGAGCACAGTCGACATGGTGTTTGCTGTCAGACAAATACAAGAGAAGTGCATTGAACAGAACTTGCACCTGTATGCTGTCTTCATAGATCTGACAAAGGCATTTGATACTGTCAATAGGGAAGCCCTTTGGACCATTCTAATACTACTTGGCTGCCCAAGAAAATTTGTCGAGATTATATGCCTTTTCCGTGACGGCATGACAGGCAAAGCACTGTCTGATGGAGCCACATCAGCCCCCTTCAACATCACCAATGGCGTGAAACAAGGATGTGTTCTCTCTCCTGTCCTATTTAACCTGTTCTTTGCATGCGTCCTTAACCATGCAATGAAAGATCTGGACCAAGGTATATACTTGAAATACTGGCATGATGGTTCACTTTTTGACCTCCGTTGCCTGAATGCAAAGACTAAGACAGTGCAGAAACTCCTTTCTGAGGCACTCTTTGCCGACAACTGTGCCCTTATGGCTCACACTGAAAATGATCTTCAGTACGTTGTCAACAAGTTTGCTGAGGACTTGCAACTTTTCGGACTAGCTATCAGCCTCTGAAATACAGAAGTTCTCCATCAACCTGTACCTGGATTAAATGCTCCTGTCCCAAGTATCTCCACTGATGGCACTCATCTTAAAGTGGTGGAGAACTTTAAATACCTGGGTAGTGTCATATCCAGTGATGGATCACTGGATAATGAGATCAACTCATGAATATCCAAAGCAAGCCAGGCACCTGGGTGTCTGCCTGTCAAAGTTCTAAACCACCACAACATCCACATGTCAACAAAACTGCTTGTGTACAGAGCTGTTGTTCTCTCATCTCTTTTGTGTGGGTGTGAAACGTGGACACTATATAGGCATCACATCAAGCAGCTCGAAGCATTCCACATGCGCTGCCTCCGTAACTTCACGAAGTTCCGCTGGCAAGACAAAATGCCCAATCTTGAGGTCCTTGAGAGAGCCCAGATGACAAGCATCAAAATGATGATTATGAAGTCACAACTACGTTGGACCGGTCATGTCAGCCACATGGATGCCAACAGAATCCCTCGCCAGCTTCTGTACAGTGAACCTTCCCAGGGCATCCGGAGTATAGGTCGTCACCAGAAACGTTACAAGGACACCATCAAAGCCAACCTGCAGTACAGCAGTATCAAACCTAGGGACCTTGAGGATGCCGCCAGTGATAGAACACAGTGGCATGCAACAGTTAGAATTAGCTGCATTGTCTTTGAGGAAGACCGCTGCCGGCATCTACAAGAGGCATGTGAACGATGTCACAGAGCATCAGCAATGCACAACCCACTGAGTGCGAACTTCCCATGCACCTTCTGCGGCAAAATGTGCACCTCTAGAATTGGCTTATACAGTCACCAGAGGGCACACCATGAGACCAATAACAGATGATCTGCACAGGTTTGTCATCATCGGATCGATGGACTACCATTATGTGTTATGCTTCACTTGGAATAAAATGAGTAAGTTGGGACTATTGAGCCAGGGGGAGTTGTCATAACCTGGGGTAGCTGGTGAAGCAATGCAAAGCTCTGTTGGTTAGCACTGCATAATAGTAAGACTTTCAGTGGAAGAGCACCCAAAGCAAGTGTAAGATAGTGACGTCACTTGAAGGTAAAACAGGAACCTTCCCACAAGACAGGGATTCATCTTGTCTGTGGCTAGAAGCCAAAGGTTGTTTTCAGTATAAGACAGAGGAGAGAGAAACACTCTGGATCCATTTTCTGAAGAACAAAACCCTTTGTGTTGTGCAGATGTTTTCATGAACATGGGAAAACAGCCAGCTCCACAATGGAATACGTTTTTTATGAAAATGTACTTTATTAAGCAGGAAAGATGGGGTGTCGCCAGACTTGCTGGGCCAGTGGGTAAGGCTGGGAGAGACTCAGCTCCATGCTCTGGAGAGAACGGGGACTTGGGCAGAAGGCGAGAGGCTTGGGCAGCCAGCCCTCAGCACCTCCTGGAGCACACTGTGTGGCACTCCTGTGGTAATTTAAAGGGCCAGGGACTCTGATGTCGCAACAGCTTTTTCGGTGGCAGTGGACAGGAGCCCAGTCCTTTTTAAATTACTGGGCCTCAGGGCAACTGCCCCTTCTGAGCCATGTTGGTCGGCCTGAGCAAAGGGAAGTATTAATATGTACATCTCGGTTTGTGTTGTACGATTTTGTTTTGTGTTGTAACCAATTTTGTTCAGCACTTGCCTTTCTAGTTAAATATTTACCCATTCTAAAATGAGCTTACTTTGGCTTCAGCACCAACTTTCAGAAATTCTGTGTTAGTCAGCAGAGCTTTGGTTTCATGTAAAATGGGAAAACTGGAACACGGCACCTTTGGGTGCTGCAGAGCTGGAATTTTTATCACTAATTAATCTCAGATGAATCTATTCTTGAACAGCAAGACGAAAACAGGGCTGGCATAGCCCAGAGGAGAGTGCCTGAGTAGCTGGAAGGCTGTACTCCTAGCCTTGAATAGGCACATTCTGGCAACAAGGAGTAACAAGGTGGCAAATAGTCTTGGATACCTGAGGGCCATCACATTGACAACACGTGAAATGATCTGTATCTAAGTAACTGTAATTCTGCATTTGGTATCCAAGTACATTTATGCTATTTACCCAGGTACAAAAGAACAAGACTGAACTTGAGATGATTTAGTATGGGTCAAAAGCCAAGCTCCACTGAAGCTCAATGACATATATATCCCCCAGAACAAGTATTCCATGGAGAACCACTGAGCCAAATCTTCCACGACAACTCACAAACAGCAGCTGCTTCAAAGTCACAAAGTCAGCAAAAATCAGGGGAAGCCGGGGTGAGGAGGAATATAAGCGTAGATATTCCAGCAGAAACCTTACCTAAAACACAGAGAGAGGCTGAATTCACTGGCATCATATTCTGTGCCAGTGTAAAGAGTCTCTGTGGGAGAAGGCAGGCACTGTACCCCAAGTGAATCCTGGGAGAGAAAGGCAGGCCATGGTCCTGCCTTTTGTTCCCAATTAGACAACAAATGGGCCAAGCTTTTTTCTTGAAGCAGGGTTGCCATCAGACGTCTTCACGTCCTGGGCAATGTGTGTGGTGGGAAAGGCTCAGCTCCAGAACTCGCAGAAGAGGGCCTTGGGCGCAAGGGGCATGACTAGGGACAGCCAACCCTTAACATCACCCAGACAGTTATGAGCATCCCCTAGCCAGCCCTCGGTGCCGCCCGGACCATATCACAAGGAGATCTGAAAGCAATTTAAAGGGTCTTGGGCTCCAGACCCTGCTGCTGCTGCAGTAGCACCAGTGGTGCACACACACGTTGGGGACTTTAAATCACCAGGCCTTGGGAAAACTACATCCTTTATTCCTACACTCCACCTTGTTACCAGCACTAGCTTGAAGCACAGTGCCCCACAGAAGCTACTGTTAGGAGCAGTGCTCCATTCTGCAGGCCAGGGCTTAGTGATACGAAGGAGCTCAGAATGTTTCTGGAGATGCTAATTCTATACAAGCATGAAACATTATTAAGCCTTGGGTTGAGTTCAGTTCTGGAACTGGATGGTGCATAGGGAAGGAATTTCCCCTCCCCCATCGTTATTGTGGCTATAAGACTTGGTAATGCATCCTCACATTTGTATCTTCTCTCAAACTCCCAGCTAGTGTCTTCTGCCAGCAAACTACACAGGGGCCTTCTCTACCGGAGCCACTCAGCCAAAAAATGAACAACTCTTACTGGGAGAAGAAACTTTTTTTTTTTTTTTTAATTTCTTTCTGTTTCTGGCTTCCACATCCAATTTCTCCATTCCTAAGAGGGCTGAGAGTTTGTGCTCTGCCATCTCCATTATTTCTCACTTTGTCGGTTGCTAAGCAGTCCCTTGTTGCTAAGTAGGGTATGAGCACTTAATTTACTACATTCTTTTTTCTCGTACCAGATTTTAGAAATTGCAGATCCTGTTTAATCAATGTGTAAATGCATGCTTTTGATGTATTTTTCCTAAGAGCAATATTTTGATCATTCTTAATGATACTTAATGAAGTCACCGCATGATTTCTGATTGTACCTAATTGAAGCTTGTGACTTGCATTCCAATGTTGTCATCTTTCAGTTTATGTCTATTAGATGAAACTTTACAAGGGCCCAAATGAATTAGGAAATATACAAAATTGATGACGTTCTTGCCATAATATGTTCTGGTATACATATATAAATATATTCATCACCATAGACTAAAAGCCACATCTCATATGGCACCTATTTATAGGTTGCCTAGGGAGGTGGTAGAATCTCCTTCCATAAAGGTCAGTAAGTCCCAGTTTGACAAAGCCCTGGCTGGGATGAATCACTGGGGATTGGTCCTGCTTTCAGAAGGGATGTATCATCTGGGTAGGAGAGGAAACAGGATTGAGGGTCACATGTGAAAAGAAACGAAGGGTCCTGTGGCACCTTATAGACTAACAGAAAAGTTTTGTGCGTGAGCTTTCGTGAACACAGACTCACTTCATCAGATGCTGGTCTCATCTGATGAAGTGAGTCTGTGCTCATGAAATCTCATGCTCAAAACTTTTCTGTTAGTTTATAAGGTGCCACAGGACCCTTCGTTGCTGTTACAGATCCAGACTAACACGGCTACCCCTCCGATAAGTGAAAAGAAGTTACCAGACAACAAGGCTAATTGAAAAACACTTATTTGAGGCAATCGGCACTCCAATTTCCCAACCCTATATGGCAAGAAGCCTTCATCTTACGTCTCTTCAGCAGCCGGGGACCCTGGAGCAACTGCAGACAGCCCCAAAGAACTAATGTGGCACCGGTGCCTGGTCCAATGGAGAAGTCCAATTTGCAACCCAGGAGTGTGTTTTTTATGGGTTCTCTAACTTCCTGAGTCATGATGACACAACTGTTCATTCAGTTACTACACTGGATTTCCCTTTATCTGTTCATGCGCTGCTTAAGTTACATATCAAGCATTGTTCATATGCACAGGGCAGCTAGGCTGCCATCCTTGGGTCACGACACCATAAGAGGACTTCGCCTTCATCCCTAGATCAGCACATACATTATGCTTCCACTTTTGGTTCTTTACAAGGGGGTTGGACTCCATGATCTCTCGAGGTCTCTTCCAACCCCATGGACCTACGACTCTATCTTGGACAAAGGATTCACTGAAGGTTTAGGCTGGAAAGAACATGTGGGCCCAGACTGTCAATGGTATTTATGTGCCAGTTTCCCATGGCATTGTATAGATCCAAAGATAAAAGAAAGACCCTGCCCTGAAGAACTTGCAAATGAAAGGCCTGATGCTTCAAATATTTACTCATATAAAAAGGCAGATGGTTTATGTTCAATCAAAAAGTAAGATGAAGTGACAGGGGATTGAAGGGTAGAGATTTAAGTACACCTCTCTGCACTGGTTAGAAAGCATGCAGCATATCATCTCTTTCATTGGGCGATAACCAGTAAGAGTTGTGTTACAATAGTTCCATTGTCATTGATGGCATCCTGGTCAAACATACCTGCCATTTTGTGCTGGCAGAAACACTGATTCATGTACCAGGTACGTCACCCAAAACAACATATTTTTAGGTCAAACTGGGGAAATTGGACATCATATCAAATCAAACATGCTATAGGAGATCTTACTGCAACTCTAGGGAATTTCAATGACATATGGTACTCCCTTGAATTCCCAGTAGTTATTCAGAATTTTAAAATAGTCTAAAAGAAGCTTCCTCCTGAGACCATTGGTACACTACACACAAATATACATCCCTGATAACTGTAATTGATTTCAAACAGCTAGTCCAAGGGTCAGCAACCCTTGGCACAGATGCCAAGAGTGGCACGCAAGCTGACTTTCATCAGCATGCAAGGAGGGAGCTCAGCCCCACACCTCCTCCCACATGTACCTGTGAGCTTGCTCAAAGCCATGCACCTGTGGATTAACAAAACACCTGCTAATGCTACCAACCACCACCTAAATGCTAAAACTCTGCATCTTAATTTATTTATGAATGAAGCTGTTGTAAATAGGACTATTAATGACTTGAAACAATATCACTGGCACTCAGACCATATATATAGGGGTCAAAAGATCAAATTTTGGCGCTCCACCTTGGGAAGTTTGCTGACCCCTGAACTTATGTGTGCATGAACACCCTGTTCATTTAAAGGACATGAGAAGTCACCTGTTTTGGTCCAATCAAAGGACTGCAAGCACCCTTTGAACAGTCAGAACCCCCAGATGTATTTTATTAACAAAACTGGAGCACTGGAATTGAAGAGACACTGTGAGTTAACTACATAAAGTAAAAGCAAGGGGGAACTAAATTAGTGTGACTGTAAATACTAATGTATTATGACTGGTTTGACATACCTGCAACGTATATGCTTCTGCCTGTGGAGCTGATGGGCAATTTGGTACGGTATTACAAGATACATGAAATGTACTATGTCAATGAAAGGATGATGGGTCTCATTTTTTGCTATATGAAAAAAATAATTAAAATAATAAAAAAAGAGAGTGTGACAATTATACACTTGGGTAACCATGGGCAAGATTTTCAAATCTTATGTCTACAGTGCAAGTAAAAGCTATAGTCTTAACTCAGGCTGGCTAACTTGCACTAGCTAACCCAGCTGCACCTCAGATCCAGAGCTCACATTCAATGCTTGGTTGCCCTTACAGGCTTTCATATGTTTTGCTAACCCGAGTTAAAAAACAGCTTGCTATGCCTTCACCACTATTTCAGTCCAGGTTAGCTAACCCAAGTTAAAAACTCTCCTTTTACCTTGGGTGTATATACTTTGATCTACATTACAGCGTTGCCTTAACAACATTGTTCATGACTGTGAAAAATGTCATACCTCATCAGATATAGTAAAGCTAACCTAAGCCCCAGTGTAGAAACTACTAGGTTGATGGTACGAGTCATCCATCGACTTAGTAACTACCTCAGAGAGGTGGATTCACTACAGAAAGAGGAGAACTCTTGCCATTGCTGTAATCATTGTTTACACTACAGCAATGCATGGTGCCACTGGAGGGTCACTAGAGTAGGTATATGTATACTATGTGTCTACATTGCAAACTAGGGCTGTGATTCCCCTAGACATATACATGTAGTAGCACTAGCTCTCATCAAGCTGCATGAGTGTAAATGTCATGGTAGCCATGATAGCATCACAAATGACAGTGGAGGTACCCCTGACCAATTTCAAGTGAGTACATACTTGGCCTAGCTCAGCTAAGCCTTTGGTCTGCTACCATTGCTACACTGCTGCTTATACCACCTCAATGAGAGCAAGTTTAAGTTTGTGTAGACACACCGGCAAATCATTCTTGTTGTGTAGACTTAGATCTACTGACTGAGGACAAATGCCACTGCTTTTCTATGGCATTTCTGCTCTTAAGTCACTTAGGCCTAGATCATCGAAGATATTTAGATGACAAATTCCCACAGATTGCAGTAAGAGTTAGACCCTTAAACGTGTTTGACAATCTGGGGCTGTGTCTACGCTACGAGATAAAATTGATATATAATACATTTGAATACTTAATTTCAATATTATCAATTTGAATAAAGTGTCCACAAAGCTTCTTGAAATTGGGCTCACCTTTTCTCCATGTCAAATCTCTGCATCCCCATTGCCCCGTGCAAGTTCTACAGCATGAGCATTGCCTTGTGAGTATCTATCCCACAGTTCCTTAGCCCTGGCTGCTGGTGAGTGTTTCATGTTAGAACCCCAGAATTCCAAGCACTTTCCCAGAAATAACTGCATCAATAACCACACGAAAAAAGAACTGGAGATCATTCCATTTCCTGCTGCAGCATTCACAGGATCATAGGATCATAAGGCTGGAAGGGACCTCAGGAGGTCACCTAGTCCAGCCCCCTGCTTCAAGCAGGATCAATCCCAATTAAGTCATCCCAGCCAGGACCTTGTCAAGCCAGGACTTAAAAACATATAGAGATGGAGAATCCACCACCTCTCTAGGCAACGCATTCCAGTGCTTCACCACCCTCCTAGAGAAGTAGTTTTTCCTAATATCCAACCTACTCCTCTCCGTCTGTAACTTCAGACGATTGCTCCTTGTTCTGCTATCTGACAACACTGAGAACAGTTTTTCACCTTCCTCTTTAGAGCTCCCCTCAGTCTTCTCTTTGGTAAACTGAACAAGACCAAATTTCTCAGCCTCTCCTCACAGGTCATGTGCTCTAGAACTTTAATCTTTTTTGTTGCCCTCTGCTGAACCTGCTCCAGCACATGCACTTCCTTTTTGTAATGGAGGGTCCAAAACCGGACACAATATTCCAGATGTGGCCTCACCAGTACCGAATAAAAGGGAACAAGAACTTCTGTAGATCTGCTTAAAATACTCCTCCTAAGGCACCCTGATATGCTGTTAGCCTTGTAGGCTACAAGGGCACACTGTTTACTCATACCTAGCCTTTCATTCATCATAACCCCTAGGTTCCCTCCTGCTGTACCACTGTTTAGCCAGTTGGTCCCCAGCCTATAACAATGCTTGGGATTCTTCCATGCCAACTGTAGGACTCTACACTTCTCCTTGTTGAACCGCATCAGATTTCTTTTGGCCCAATCCTCCAATTTACCCAGGTCACTCTGGATCCTATCTCTACCCTCCAACATATCTACCTCTCCCCCTAGCTTCGTGTTGTCCATAAACTTGCTGAGGGTGCAACCCAGTCCTTCATCCAGGTCATTAATAAAGATGTTGAACAACACCAGCCCTAGAACTGAGCTTTGCGGCTCTGCAGCATAAGCATGTGTACATGAATGCTCCAACACATAGCACAGATCGCTGATGTGGTGGCTGCCATGAATGCATTGATGATGGTGGAGCAGAGTTTTGGACTCAAGATACCAGCACTCACTGGTGGTATCACATCATTTTGCAGTCCTGGGCTGACCAGCAGTGGGTGCAGAATTTTCGCATGTGCAAGTCCAACTTTATGGAACTTTGTGATGCGCTGGAATCTGCCCTGAAGCACAGCTACACCAAAATGGGGCAGGCTCTAATGGTACAGAAGCGAGAGGCAGTCAAACCGTGGAAGTTTGCAACCCCTGACAGTTACCAGTCAGTGGGAAATCACTTTGGTGTGGGCAGATCTACAGTGGGGTTTGTGATGATGGAGGTGGCCCATGCAATCTGTCAGCATCACCTCAGGAAGACTGTGACACTAGGGCTACGTCTACACGTGAAGCCAACATCGAAATAGCTTATTCCGATGTAGCAACATCGAAATAGGCTATTTCGATGAATAACGTCTACACGTCCTCCAGGGCTGGCAACATCGATGTTCAACTTCGACGTTGCGCGGCACCACATCGAAATAGGAGCTGCGAGGGTACGTCTACACGCCAAAGTAGCACACATCGAAATAAGGGTGCCAGGCACAGCTGCAGACAGGGTCACAGGGCGGACTCAACAGCAAGCCGCTCCCTTAAAGGGCCCCTCCCAGACACAGTTGCACTAAACAACACACGATACACAGAGCTGACAACTGGTTGCAGACCCTGTGCCTGCAGCATGGATCCCCAGCTGCCGCAGAAGCAGCCAGAAGCCCTGGGCTAAGGACTGCTGCCCACGGTGCCCATAGAGCCCCGCAGGGGCTGGAGAGAGAGCATCTCTCAACCCTCCAGCTGATGGCCGCCATGGAGGACCCGGCAATTTCGACGTTGCAGGACACGGATCGTCTACACGGTCCCTACTTCGACGTTGAACGTCGAAGTAGGGCGCTATTCCGATCCCCTCATGAGGTTAGCGACTTCGACGTCTCGCCGCCTAACGTCAAAGTTAACTTCGAAATAGCGCCCGACGCGTGTAGCCGCGACGGGTGCTATTTCGAAGTTAGTGCCACTACTTCGAAGTAGCGTGCACGTGTAGACACAGCTTAGGAGATGTACAGGACATAGTGGATGGCTTTGCTGCCCAGGGCTTTCCTAACTGCAGTGGGGCAATAGATGGCATGCACATTTCCATCATGGTCCCATCCCACCTGGCCTTGGAGTACTTCAATTGAAAGGGGTACTTCTCCATGGTGATGGAGGGCTGGGAGATCACGAAGGTCATTTTACTGACATCAGCGTTGGTTGGTCAGGGAGAGCTCACGATGACTACACATTCCAAAATTTGGTATTGTACCAAAAGCTCCTGGATAAGAATTTTTTCCCTGATCAGAAAATCAAGATTGATGACATGCAGATGCCTGTTATATTGGGCAGCCCTGTCTATCCTGCGTTTCCCTGACTGATTAAACCCTACACAGGAGACCTTGACCCCATCAAGGAGAACTTTAATTACAGATTGAGCAGGTGCAGAATGATCTTAGAATGTGCCTTTGGATGTTTGAAAGCTAGTTTCAGGTGGTTATTGACCTGTTTGGATGTTTCTGAAGCTAATGCCCCCACCAATACTACAGCTTCTACCATTTTGTACAACATTTGTGAATTAAGGTGGGAGACTTTCCCGTCTATCTAGAATTCTGGAGCAGAGGCAATACGTAGGTCTTACACACAGTCATCTATACTGACATCAACCAGTACCCATGCTCAGGCTGCGGTAATAAAGGCTCCTTTAAAACCAAAACAAAAAAAAAAAAACAGCTTTATGAGTGATCTGTAATGCACAAGGTATCTATGTATATCTCTGCCATAATGCCAATACATCAACCATGCCATAATGAATGAATGCTCTTTTTTGGTGGGAGGGGGTTAAATTAATAAATAGAATGTGATGTGCCTTCAGCTCTCCCCCACCGCACCCAGTTTCTTCACTGTGCGTCTGCTGCAGACAAGGGAGTTTCACTGCCCACCTGGGCCTTCAGAAGCACTCTCCCTCCCCACAACTGCCCAGTTCCCCCAGCCTTGTGTCTGCTGTGGAAAAGGGAGTATCACTGGGCAGCTGTGCCTTCAGCATCAATCATTCTCCCCCACCCCCTGCCTGGTGCTCTCTGCCATTCATCTGCTGCAGACCAGGCAGTTTCACTGCCTAGCTGTGCTTTCACTGGCACTAACCCTCCCCCCACCCACTTCTCCAGCACATTGCTTTGTGGACATGTGGGCTACGTCTACACGTGAAGCCAACATCAAAATAGCTTATTTCGATGTAGCAACATCGAATTAGGCTATTTCGATGAATAACGTCTACACGTCCTCCAGGGCTGGCAACGTCGATGTTCAACTTCGACGTTGCGCAGCACCACATCGAAATAGGCGCTGCAAGAGTACGTCTACACGCCAAAGTAGCACACATCGAAATAAGGGTGCCAGGCACAGCTGCAGACAGGGTCACAGGGCGGACTCAACAGCAAGCCGCTCCCTTAAAGGGCCCCTCCCAGACACAGTTGCACTAAACAACACAAGATACACAGAGCCGACAACTGGTTGCAGACCCTGTGCCTGCAGCATGGATCCCCAGCTGCCGCAGCAGCAGCCAGAAGCCCTGGGCTAAGGGCTGCTGCCCACGGTGCCCATAGAGCCCAGCAGGGGCTGGAGAGAGAGCATCTCTCAACCCCCCAGCTGATGGCCACCATGGAGGACCCAGCAATTTCGACGTTGCGGGACACGGATCGTCTACACGGTCCCTACTTCAACGTTGAACGTCGAAGTAGGGCGCTATTCCGATCCCCTCATGAGGTTAGCGACTTCAACGTCTCGCCACCTAACGTCGAAGTTAACTTCGAAATAGCGCCCGACGCGTGTAGCCGCAACGGGCGCTATTTCGATGTTAGTGCCGCTACTTCGAAGTAGCGTGCACGTGTAGACACAGCTGTGAAGTTATAAGCAATCATCCTCTTTTGGTGGGAATGGGAAGGTTTGCAAAGCGGGGGCAGCCACCAGATGTCCTGTGGCAGTGAGAAATGAATAGTTGTGTGGGGGCTTTAATGCACAATAAAAATAATGTGAAAAAAAAAAGATCCAAAGAAAGGCTGGATATAAAGGCACATGGGAAAGGAAAAGCACAGCAGAGGAATCCCCCACATGGCGCAGGGGGGATTCCTGAGAACTGAACACAAATGGTGCTTGGTAAGGGACATGAGATGGGAAACACCCAGCACAGCCCAGCAGCAGTGGGGCATGGGGGAGGGGGGAGGGTGGGTCATGAAAAATGAAAAGAAATGCTGGTTGCAAAAGGACATGTGGGGTGAACCCCCCCCCAGAACCTGCAAACCACTTTGTGGGGTGGGGAAAAGAATGTTTGCCGGCTGCTGCAGGCCAAAGTAAAGGGGCAGGAAGCATATTAACAAAATTAAAAAAAACAGATGTGAATTACTGTGCTTCTGCAGGTTGCCAAAGAAGACATCACCCTCCTAAAACTAACAGATGTGGAGAAAGAACAGAAACTCCTGCTGTGTAACCAAAAGCCTGGGAAATGTGCTAAAATGCTGTGGGGTGCCATGACACCAGATCGCTATCTGGTGACCTGGCGTGGCAAGGTGTGCTACTGTGGAAGCCACAAGAAGTCAGGCCTGCTCAAGAATCTCATGAAAAAAATGCAAGAATGCCTGGAGGAGGCCTTCAAGGAGATCTCCAAAAAGGAGAAGTGCTCCATCCCAAGAAACATTAATGCGCTGTTCTGAGAGGCATGAAAACACAGCTAGCAAACCGGTACCTATGCTTTACCTATCCCCATCCCGCTTCTAATATGCAGACTAAAGACTCACCCAAACTGCTTGCTCCAGAGGGTTCAGGGACAGGCTTGGAGATGATTGACATGGAGGGGACTGCCATGGAGGCTTCCCAGAGTGGAGGGGCCTGCAGTGGAGGGGACCAGTTCCAGATCTATGGTGAAGAGTTTTGGCCGTCCGGAACTACTTCCTCTGCCCCCTGCTCATGGCTCCCTTTTCCTCTCCATTTCCCTCTTCCTTTAGGCTATGTTGCTTCTCCATGCTTACCCTGTAATCTGTAGCAGGGCCTCCACAAGTACCGTAATTCAGTCCAGGCTCTGTGGTGTGGTCGCTCGCGTAAGCATGTGGAGCTGTTAATAATAGCAGCAGGTCCATGGAGCCATCCCTGACCATTAGTTGGCTTCCTGGACTTTTTGATAGGCCTGATGGAGTTCTTTCACCTTCAGCCAGCAGTGCATAGAGTCCTGGGATTAACCTCGGCAACCATTTCGTGTGCCATCTGATCATAGATGGCCACTTTTCTCTTGGCCACCTGAAGTCTTTTTGCTACTGATTGGTCTCCCCAAATGGCAGTGAAATCCAAAATCTCCTGGTGGGTCCAAGCTGGGGGTCTCTTGCAAGCTTGAGAAGTTCTAGTCGGATCACTACCCTGAGTGCTCATGATTCCAGTACCGGGCTACCAATAATTGATAGTGATGCAGTGCAATGGCTACCAATGTGGTGCGACGTGATGGGCAAAGGGATTTTTTCATAATGGACGCCCTTTCTATAGTGGGGGGCCCAGAACTAGACACAATACTTCAGATGTGTCCGCACCGTTACCATGTAGATGTGAACAATAACTTCTCTAGATCTGCTGGAAAGGCTTCTCTTAGTACACCACAATATGCCATTAGCCTTCTTGGCTACAAGGTCACACTGTTCATATAATATAGTAGAGATTATGATATAAAAATCACAGCATTGTTCCCAGAATATTGGAGGGACAGGATGCCTGAGGTAATACCCTAACTGACCAACTTTGGTTGGTGAGAGAGCCAAGCTTTCAAGGTTTCACCAGTCTCTTCTTCAGACCAGAAGAGCACTGTGATACTCAAGTGCTAAATTCCAATTCAAATTTTAATTCAAGTGCAAATTCAATCCAAATATGGCAGGCTTACTCTGACCTTCTTCCTACACACCTGACAGCAGTGCATGACAAAGTGGCCATATTTGGAAGGTTACTGCGTCACTTTGTGGGATACATACGGGACACTTGTAGACGATAACAAATTTGAATTAAGGACATGGAGCTTCCACACTAGCCTTGATTCGAGATTTTAAATTTGAGATAGACTCCATATCCATCTCGTAATATCAATATTCTGTAATTGGCATTATGGCTCAATAAATCTAGTTAACAGTATTACGTGTGAAGACAGTCACATTTTAATATCAAGCTAAAGCCTTGAAATTCGCAGTTATCTCATAGTGCACATGCAGCCTAGGAATCAGGCCATTATAAAAATCCCATCCTAAATTAACTCTTAGAAAGGGATTTTCAGAATTGCTTAATTCTGCTCCAGGTCAGGTCGACCTGATTGATGAGTGGGGGAAAGAGAGCAGTTGCTCCAGAGGCCTAACAATTAAAAGGGGCTTGGAACTCCTACCCACCACCACTAATACTACTGTGGCGGCAGCAGCAGCGGCCAGACCAACAGGCCACTCTGAATTGTCACCAGTCCTGGACACTCCACATGGTTCTGAGGGCTGGGAGAGAGGAGGTGTGCAGAGGACTAGGAAGCACTAAAGGTTGTCTGTGCAGCTCTGCTCCTTCTCCCTGAGGCCCTGCCCCATCCATCTAAGGTCCCACCCCCTCCAGAGGTGCAGAGTTGCCCCCACTCACACCTTGTCCCATACCCATGATGCTGTCAGACCCACTGCTGCAGTTGAAATTGATCATAAAAGAATCACGAGGGCTGGGTCTACACTTGCATTCCTCTTTCGAAAAAGGAATGCAAATGAGGGGAATAAAAATGCAAACAAGGCACTGATTTAAACATCTCATGCTTCATTTGTATAATCTCTTTTTGGAAGAGATGCTTTTGAAAGAGAAAAAAAAAAGGAGTGTAGATGGGGCTCTTTCGAAAATAAACCCTATCTTTGAAAGAACACTTCCTGTTTTCTTTCAGAAAGGGTTCTTTCAAAGATAGGGTTTATTTTCAAAAAAGCCCTGTCCACTCCCCTTTTTATTCTTCTGAAAGAATCTCTTCTGAAAATCAGTGCCTCATTTTGATTTCCCTCATTTGCATTCCTCTTTCGAAAGACGAGTGTAAGTGTAGACAGAGCTGACGAGTATTTAAGCCGCTGCTGAGCACTTTTGAAAATACCAACCTTGAGCACCTAAATAATCATTTTAAGCATTTGAGGAACCCATATATCCATGTCCGTCCTCAGAACATAAAAGTTTATGTTGAGGTAATGTGGTGAAGCTTATATAAGATGATGATAGTAGAAGCTGTTTGACAGTGACTATTCTACTCCTAAATAAATATACTGGTATTTGTGGAAACAGATCTCTGCTATACACTTAGAAACAGTGGGAAGTGTGCCCAGCACTATTACATGAGAGACGCATAAACAGCTCTTGACGGATGTTGAGGAAGTTTCAGGAGGAAATAGAGACAGCCTGGTAATAAGAGAAATATGCCAACATTGTGGCAGATGTAGAAAGTGCAGGGAATCAAATGCACAAGAGAGGAGAGGGAGGACCTACTGGAGGACTGAGTGTTAGTGAAGACTGATACAGGAACATGGAATGCTACCAAATGGGAGTTGCATTGCTTGTTATTCCTGGGTTGCTTTTCAGTGGGTATAAAGCACTCAGTGTTGCCTGTCATATTTCCACAGAAAGTTTCAAAACACATAGAATGACCAAACAAAATGTGAATCCTACATTGGCTCACTGTAGATATTGTGGCTACAGTGGGTCTGAGCAGGGATAAAAAGGGTTTTCTGTGTGTCAGATTGTGGACTTACTTTTAACTGTGCAAGTGCTGAGTGACTCTATGGATCTATAGAGTTACTTTGAATCCATCCAGTGTCCTTGAAATCAGAATATGACCTACTGGAAGGACTGCACCTACATAGGCAGAGGGATTTTCTTTCCAGCTCTAATGCCTACAATTATGAGAATTTAATGTATTTTCCCTTCTGCAATGTAGTCAAAACGAGAATTATTAAAGACTAAATTCCTGTTATCATTTACCATTCTGAACGTTTTCAAGTCATTGTGTAATCAGCCCTCTTCTTGCTTGAGATCATCAAACACCTAGGCAAGCTATTACTCTTCCTTACTGTGCTAATGCTTTCTCTCCAGATATACAGCATCAGCAAAAGCCTTGGGTGATGTGAATCATTTGTTCTAAGTCATGCATGGACAGCATATGAATAGAAGACTAAAGTGTTTTTATACTGTCCATGAGAAACTCAAGTGATACCCAGAAAAGGAAATGAGTGAAAAATAGGGTACAATATGTTATCTACAGCACAGGCCTACAAACATTTCACTCCATCAAGCCATTAGACAAGGTTTGGGTAGGAGTAAAGAGGGTACATCTGAGTGTTTTAACAAGGTGGGAGAAGAGGATTAAAAACTTGTTATGGGACTAGTCCTAAAGTCTTTTTATCTGTTATTCTTTTGCCTTTCTGGGAATCACCCCTGTGAGATAAAGCCCTGTAGACCTGAAAGTCAATCTCAGATATAACAATTGCATAGCTCAAATTGACTTATCTAAGGCTGATTTATCAGGCCAGCCACACAGAGGGAGATCAATGGTGGAACCTTTCAGCTGACCTCTCTTACTACGTGCGAGAAAGAGGACCACCAATGTTAACCATCAAGCCTTGACGGTTTGATGTAGCACATCCCCATTAGATGCACTATATTGTACTCTAGAAGATCAACCCTGAATGAGCCAATATTCCGGAAAGTATAGATGTAGCCTGAGGTATAGAAGAGTGTAATCACATGCCACTGTGTATTAAATATCTTCTTTGATTCAGAGTCCAGAAGAGGTAGTGTGTTATGCCGCACTAGCTACTCATTTTGGCTCCTTGGTATATCTTGGCCCCAAAGCCTTCCTTAAGAAATAGGAACTAAATAAAGTTTGCTTATGTCCTGAGACAGATTAAAATCTACTATATAATGTGCGACTGAAGACCTTGAAACTAATTTATTTGATGCAGAACCACATCAGACCTCTTTTCTGCTACTCCTGCCATCCTTTGCAGCTGACACTCTGATTGACATCTCCTATCTGTGCTCCTAGGCTATGTCTACACTAGCCCAAAACTTCGAAATGGCCATGTAAATGGCCATTTCGAAGTTTATTAATGAAGTGCTGAAATACATATTCAGCGCCTCATTAGCATGCGGGTGGCCGCGGCACTTCGAAATTGACACGGCTCGCCGCCGCACAGCTCATCCCGACAGGGTTCCTTTTTGAAAGGACCCCGCCTATTTTGAAGTCCCCTTATTCCTATAAGCAGATGGGAATAAGGGGACTTCGAAGTAGGCGGGGTCCTTTCAAAAAAGAGCCCCATCGGCAGCCGCATCAATTTCAAAGTGCTGCAGCTGCCCGCATGCTAATGAGGCACTGAATATGTATTTCAGCGCTTCATTAGTAAACTTCGAAATGGCCATTTATATGGCCATTTCGAAGTTTGGGGCTAGTGTAGACACGGCCCTAATGCTTACACAAGTGTAACTCTATCTTCTGGACTAGCATGGCCATTTCTGGTCATCCGGCTGGCAAGCACAGAACAGGGATGCAAATAATTATTCTATTTCTTCCTCTCCAGCCCCAGCCTGTCCTCCAAGCTTAACAATAATACATACACAATAACAGCCATAATGCCAGTATTCAGCTGTATGCCTTTATGCTTTATATTTAAATGAGACTCCTTAGGTGCATTTATGCTAGAAATAAACTTTGAAGTTAACTTTGAAGTTAGGCACTACTTTGAAGTAGCAAGCAGAGAGTCTACACATATTTTTCCCTTATGTCAAAGTTAACTTTGAAGTAGGAACCCCAACTTTGAAGTCCTTACTCCAATCCCGATAATGGAGTAGTGCCCTACTTCAAAGTTTAACTTCAAATTAGGGTGTATGTAGATGCTCAAATTCGAAGCTGTAAGTTGTAAGCAACTTTGAAGTTATTTTTGTAGTGTAGACACAGCCCTTTACATTCAGCTATTCCTCAGTAGCTCCTACCTGTTCCTCACCGATTTCCCTCCTGTCCTTTTAAGTACGATATAGACTTTCCCCTTCAATAAATAAACCCATAAGGACATTTTCCTCACAAAGCCACATGCTTCCTGGCACCTATAGGCTTTCTCTCAACCCTGAGTTTAAAAAGTCTTCTACAGGTTTGTAATTTTGCTTGACAATAGTTGGGTTTCATTTTGGTTTATGGAGTTCAGCTGTTTAGGCAGTAGACCTAAAACTGTGTCCCCTACACCATTGCCTCATTCATGCATTGAGTCCCTGCAGTCCTGCTTGTCTTTCTGAACCTCTGTTGGAACTGCAACAGAGAATGCTACCCTGTAATCCTGGACTTTATTCTCGTACCTAGCATCCTACATTTAATCCTGTCTCCTACCTTTCCCTATGGCATTGGTACTCACATATACAATCACTGGCTCTTCCAAATAACTTCAGAAAAATCTATCCAGATGTCTCTCCTGCTCCTCATTGCTTATTCATTCCTAGTAACTGGTGTTCTTTCCTCAGGATGGGTGTCCACAATGTGAGAGAACAACAAGAAGTCCTCTGGCACCTTATAGACTAACATATTTTGGAGCATAAGATTTCGTGAGCAAAGAGACGCTTCATCAGATGCATGAATCATAAGTCATGCATCTGACAAAGTAGGTCCTTGCCCAAGAAAGCTTATGCTCCAATGTGTGTTAGCCTATAAGGTGCCACAGGATTTCTTGTTGTTCTCTAAGATACAGATTAACATGGCTACCTCCCTGACACAATGTGAGAGAATGCCATGGGATCTTTTCCCTTGGCTCCAGCTTGATGTTCTCTTTGTCCAGTATGTTCATCCTTCTCAACAGTACAAAGGCTGTCAGACTGGGGGAAGGACCATCCTAATTTATCCCTTAAATTCACATTTAAGTGCTCCTCCAGCTCAGCCATCCTGACCCATAAAAACCAGTACTGTGCCTCTGAGCACCATGACCTTCTTGGACCATATGCATACATAACCCACCTGCTCACAGTACTTTCAGTGGGACATGCTGAATAGCCCTTTCTCTGCTGATGGACTTCTGCCTGCCGTATATTTACTCTGACAAGGGATTTTGTTTCCATGTTTGTTCTGTTTTAGTTCAGGGAGGGGGGCATTATTGGCCTTGGTTTCTATTGTGTTTGTTAGGATAATCTGCCTGTCACAATCTCTCTCTAAGCTTCCATGCAAAAACTCCCCTGATTGCTAGCTCCCTGGTCACTGAGGAACTGTCTTTTTAAACCCATGTTCTCCCTGAATTAGCCCCACCTATTTGTCAAGTGATCCAAAAGGGGCTATGGATCAAAAAGTAGACTAATAGACTTTAAAGTCAGGAGGGACCATCTAGTCTGCACATTTCAGGCCATTGAGCCTCACTTGCCCACTCCTGTAATAGACCCCTAGCCTCTGGCTGAGTTTCTGAAGTTCACAAATCATGATTTTTAAAACTGCAAGCTACAGAGAATCTGCTTTTTAGTTGACTTTAAACTTGCAAGAGACCCGTGCCTCACACTGCAGGGAAAGGCAAAAAACCTCCGAGCATCTCGAGCAAACTGACCGGGGGGAAAATTCCTTTCAGATCCCAAATATCAAATAGAAGGGTTGAGCTTCATTAGTAAGATCTCCAGTCTGGCCTCGTAGGCTGCTTCATTCAGTACATAGCTCCCAAAATGATCATACTATAATCTCCCGTCAAGCAAGCATATGACATTCAAGCACGCACACAACGAACAAAGAGATTAACTCACCCTCCCTGCAAAGATCACATACATCTCCAAGTATCAGAGAGGTAGCCGTGTTAGTCTGTATCTTCAAAAACAACAAGAAGTCCTGTGGCACCTTATAGACTAACAGATATTTTGGAGCATAAGCTTTCGTGAGTAAAGACCCGCTTCATCAGATGCAGGGCAGGGGGGTTCAGAGAGATATTTAAAGAGTGGGGTCCCAGTAAAAGGGAGGGCCGGGGCTGACAAGGTCTATACAGTCAGGGTGGAAAAGGCCCATTATCAGTAGTATATATCAAAAGAGAAAAAAACAAGTCAGATAAGACAGCGGGGATACGGCCCATTGTCAGTATTATGTGGAGATGTTAACATGCAGGGCAGAGAAGCTCCTTTTGTAAGGGGTGAGCCACTCCCAGTCTCTGTTTAATCCTTGGTTAATGGAGTCAAATTTGCAAATAAATTGCAGCTCAGAGATTTCTCTCTCCATTTGATTTTTGAAATTTCTTTGTTTTAGGACTGCTACTTTTAAATCTGTTACTGAGTGTCCAGGGAGACTGAAGTGCTCTCCCACAGGTTTCTGTACGTTACCGTTTCTGAAGTCTGATTTATGTCCCTTTATTCTTTTATGTAGAGACTGTCCAGCTTGGCCAATGAAAATTGCAGTGGGACATTGCTGGCACATGATAGCATATATTATATTAGAAGATATGCAGGTAAAGGAGCCCCTGATGGTATGGTTGATGTTAGGTCCTGTGATGACATCACTGGTGTAGGTATGTGAGCAGAGTTGGCAGCGAGGTTTGTTGCAGAGATTAGTTCCAGGTTTAGAGTTACTGTGATCTTAGTTGCTGGTGAGAATTTGTTTAAGGTTGGCAGGCTGTCTGTAGGTGAGGACAGGCCTGCCTCCCAATGTCTGTGAGAGTGAAAGATCATTGTTCAGGATGGGTTGCAGATCACTGACGTTGCGTTGGAGAAGCCTTAGCAGGGGATGTATGTGATGGTCAGTGATGTTCTTTTGTTTTCCTTGTGAGGTCTGTCTTGTAGCAGGTGGCTTCTGGGTACTCATCTGGCTCTGTCAAGATGTTCCCTCACTTCCTTAGGTGGGTATTGTCGTTTGAGGAAAGCTTGGTAAAGGTCTTGTAGATGTTTGTCTCTGTCTGATGGATCAGAGCAAATACAGTTGTACTTTAGTGCCTGGCTGTATACAATGGGTCGTGTCGTGTGCCCTGGGTGGAAGCTGGAGGTGTGTAGATAAGCACAGTGGTCTGTGGGTTTTCGGTATAGGGTGGTATTTATGTGACCATCACTTATCTCCACAGTAGTGTCCAGGAAGTGATTCTCTTGTGTGGACTGGTCCAGGCGAAGGTTGATGGTGGGAGGGAAACTATTGAAATCACAGTAGAACTTTTCAAGAGCCTCCTTCCCATGGGTCCAGATGATGAACATGTCATCAATGTAGCGCAGGTAAAGGAGGGACGCTAGGGGATGAGAACTGAGAATGCGTTGTTCCAGGTCAGCCATACAAATGTTGGCATACTGTGGGGTTATGCGGGTGCCCATAGCAGTTTCTCTGATTTGAAGGTATAATTTGTCCATCTCCATTCTGTGACTTGAAGACTTCCCTTACAAAACTTCTGTTTGCTGGTCCTGTCTGTTAGTTGCTGTGCTAGTTCTGGAGAAATTTTAACCTGCTGTTCTCCCTAAGTTAGCACCCTCTCTTTGACATTTTTGCAAGGTCCTCTGGTAGCTTTGAAGTGTTTTTTTGTTTTTGTTTTTAAATTTCCTGTTCTCCCTGAGTTAGTCCCATCCTTTTGTCAAGGGTTCATCCGGCATGTATTTAGAGAGAAACTCGAGGTCCCAGGGGTTTAGTCTTGATAGTAAAGGTTGGACTTACAAGTCCTTCCAGTGTCTTCACAACTCCCATCAAACAACCCCCCACATGCTTTTTTGAAGGAAGCCATGGGGTTTAATGACAATCACATTAAGTGGACAGAGGGCACAGCACAAGGTTGCAAAAATAAATCTATTAGTCAAGACAAAAATTAGCTACACTACTCTGCTGTCAGACCTTTTCCTATCTCAATTGACTGCAGCAACTACCAAACTCTGAATTTCAACTTAGAAGAAAAAAAAGGAAAGAGAAAGCATTTGAAAGCTTAGGTGATTTCAACTAAGAAGCAACTTTTACTGTATTAATGTGTCTAACATAAAGGAGCTTTACCATCTGCACTTTTCATCGAGTGGCTTGTTTGATTGTTTTTAACAAAATCATAACAATAAGCAAATCTATAATGTTTATACAGAAGAGAGAATGAAAGATGTTGAGGATGATGAAGTTCCCCGTTTCTCCTGGGGCCTGGGTGTGAGGTACTAGGCAAATGTTTCAATCTTTCTCTTCATTAACTTATGAGCCTCTTTAAAGACAGAAGTACAGACTGTGCCAAATGTATGCTGGGCTCATAATGAAGACAAATGTCCACTTGGAGCTCACTGCAGACCATGGAATTCATTTCACTCTGGAACTTTTATCGCTATCTAATTAGAGTGACATTTGGTCAGTCTCGTTAGATCTGGATTCAAACCAGGGACTCAGAGGTAAAAGTCCAATAAATCCTCTCTTGTAAAGCTGATAGCTATTTTTTAATTGTTGCACTTTTTTTTTAACTGTCATTGGGTCTTGTTTTATAATTACGATTTTCTTACTCTGTAATACCCTACAAATGTGTTTTCCCACTCCTCTGCATTCTCTGAAGTCTTCGGGTTCTGCTACTTTGGATTCAATTCATAACTGCAGTAATTTATACATCTTATTTCTGGTCTGTATTTACTGTGGAGACCACCAAGGGGAAGTAGGTGCCCGTAGAAAGGGATGGTGATGAAGTAGTAGACAGCATTCTTCCCTTGTAATTAAATATTCTGGAGAATTTCCTTGGGTTCTCTGTACTAGTTGGAGCTAGACAGGGGAGCTGACAGAACTGTTGGGCCTATGCCAAGGTGTGTGGAGGGAGGCAGGCTGTGCACTCCCAGAAGGTGTGGGGCCTCTGTCATAAGCGATGGGATTGTTCTGTGTGGTGCGCCCCTCAACTCAACAGCCAGCCCTCAGAGCTGCCTGGAGCTTGCTGCACTATGTTCCAGTGGCATTTTAAAAGGCCTGGGGCTCTGGCTGATGCAGAAGTGCCAGTGGTGTCCTGGAGCCCTCATCATCATCATCATCATCATCATCAACTGTATTTACACTGCAGCAAGGGAGGTTTAGGCTGGACATTAGGAAAAAGTTCCTAACTGTCAGGGTGGTCAAACAGTGGAATAAATTGCCAAGGGAGGTTGTGGAATCTCCATCGCTGGAGATATTTAAGAACAGGTTGGATAGATGTCTATCAGGGATGGTTTAGACAGTAGTTGGTCTTGCCATTGGGGCAGGGGACTGGACTCGATGGCCTCTCTAGGTCCTTTCCAGTCCTAGTATTCTATGATTCAATAACTGGGGGCTCAGCACCCGTTGGTGTCTGATGCCTCTCTCACTATTTCTTTCCATCTTTCCCTGTCCAGTGTGGAGTGGCTTAGTTTCTGTAGACTAGCTCCACACCATCCTGGAGCCCTGGTTCCTTTCACATTATTGGTACTGGGAGAGTTGCACCCTTTGCCCCTGTATTGATGGGCCTGTAACTAGAAGTTTTTAACAGCATGCACTTGGACTTGTACTACCCACACCCATTGGGCCTAACTCTGCAAAATCCTGAAGCACGCTCTGGATCATTTTACAGCCCACCTGGCACCACCTTTTCCTGTGCTTGATGTCAGCAGGACTATGAACATGCTTCAGATTAACTTCAAATGCTTATGCACGTTGCTGATGTGGATTCCCAGTGATTATTCCTTCATTTATATGCTGGGGGCCTGTGCTTTCGGGGGTTCATCCTACATGTGCCAAAGTCAGCAGTGAAGGTTCTGTTCCTTCCCACATGACAATTCAGTTCACTGGAACAGAAGAACCTGGTTCACATCTTGCTGTTATTCTTAGGATCAGGCCATTTTTAAATTGGCATCAAAAAGGGAGGCACCTCAAATCTCTAGCTGATAAATCTTGAATCAAATTCAACTAGGAGTTAATTCACTAGTTCTTTTGAAGGTACATTTTCTAAGGTCCCTTTTCTCCACTTCAGAAAGAGAAAATTGATTCCACAGCTCTTAAACTTCTCCAGGTCTGAAGCATCTCCTCTGAGAGAGATGCACAGTCAGGGTGCTATGGCTGTTGCCTAAGAAAGGCGCAGAATACAAAAAGCTGCAGGTTTCATCATCATCATTAACTGTGGGCTCAGTGCCCGTTGGTGCCTGATGCCTCTCTCACTATTTCCTTCCATCTTTCTCTGTCCAGTGCAGAGTGGCTTAGTTTCTGTAGATTAGATCCACACCAATCTACTATATCATCTATCCATTCTCTGTGGGGTCTGCCTCTCATATTCGAACCATCCATTTTGCCAGATACCAGGGTCTTGATTTTTTGTTCGTTGTTCATTCTGCAAATGTGGTCAAATAGTTGTAGCTTCCATTTTATAACCTCCTGCAGCAGGCTCTCTTTCGGCTGTATCTTCCTATATAATTCCTCACTGGTGACCTTGTGCATCCATCCTATTCTCAGAATCTTTCCATAACAACTCCTTTTGAATGCCAATATTCTTCTTTTCGAATCTTTCGTTATCACCCCTGTCTCACATCTGTACAACATGCTGCTGAATACATGTTTTCAAGCTGCTCAGCTTCGTTCCTAACCTAACTTTGCTTTTCCAGATCTTTTCCATCTCCTTCAAACTTGCTCTTGCTTTCCCTATTCTAGTCACTATTTCCTTCGTACAGTCTAGATCATAAATTATGTTGCTTAGTACAGAATATTCCTGCAGATCTGTGGCAATCTGCCTGCAAAATCCTTGGTTCCTTACTACCTTCTTATATAGAGCTGGGTGTTGTTGGCTCCATATCCCCATCCATGTATACCCTCTTGAAGGAGTTGTAGCCATAGAATAGAAGATAAGAATGTACTGAACATATGCCAGGTATATACCACATCACATTGGATTTCCAGGGAGACCCATGCCATCCAGAAAGGCTGTGCCCCATTTCCATCTTCCATCAATCTAGCAAGGCACATCCATGTTGTGAATCAGCTCGATAGTGAAAATGACATGTAGAAGTTACAGGTAGTTACTAGTTGATGGTTCCATGTAGTCCCAACACTAACCCTTTTTTTCACAACTGTAACTCTTCTCATCTACTCCATACTGGGTAAGGGGAGAAAAGAATATAGCCCCAGATCATTATTTCTCCTCTAGAATTAGACATATTCCAGAAAGCTATAAAACATTTATGAGACCTGGATGGGACCAAAACCCATGTCATTAATCAGAGCAGCTAGAGATGAATGAAGAGAGCCTGAGGAGATCACTGAGCCCATCCCTCAGATACAGTTCTCCCATGGAGAATTTATCAAATTAAAGTGATTGTACACAGAGGGATTTTACTTTCTAATCAAAATTCAGATTCTAATTCCATGTACGCACCCATTTCTGATTCTACTGAGCCCATAGATGAATGAGCCCAGAGACTAACAGAAAAGGAGATAGAAAACTTCTCAATTATTGCATGCTAAGTCAGTAATTTCTGTCTTAAATTGCACTGCTAGTGCAAGCCTCTAAGAACCACAGGCCAAAACTGCTGCTGGTATGCCCATGTTGCAATGAATGCCTATGATTAGAAGGACTTGGGTCTGCAGGATTACAAGACCACAGTTTGAATGTCCAAACTGCATTTTGACTTCAATATTAGAATATCTGGTAACAGATACCAACCCCTCAACCCCAGCACCCACAGAGTACCATGCAGACCTTGGTCAAATCATTATATCACAGGCTTCCTAATGTCCTCTCCAGACATGGGCATCCTATGTCTTGGTTTGTGGCAAGGTGAGAAAACTTGACAATCCACCCCACACGTTACATGAAGTGGTCACACCCCACAAGTTTCCCAACAAATCCTGCTGAGCCCTCTTCTGGGGTTGCATGTTCTTTTGTAACTCTTACCAGAAACATGGAAGAGTTACCATTTGAAGAGCTTTTCTTGTTTGTACTTTCACTCTTCTTCCAGCAAATCTACAGATGAGCCTTGAGACACTGGTTGACATTCCAGGGTGAGTTTCTGAGCTACAGAAGGTATTTGATGAACACATTATGGCCAAAGAAGACTTAAACAGCTGATGATGCTCGTGCGTCTTGGTACAGATGTTGATGTCTCCCCCCCACCACACACACAGACTAACAGTGCTGGTGCAGGACCACAAGTACTGACTACTGGGATAACAACATCATGCACAAACCTGGGATGGCCAATGAATGGCTTTGAAACTTTTCTTTGAAGAAAGATATGTTTCAAGAGTCCTATGAGCAGCCTGTCACCACTCACCAGCATTATGACATATATATGATAGTGGCCACCCTGATTCAGAAGCAGGTTGCTGTAAGTATTTGAAAACTAGCTGCACAGGACTGCTACAGAGTGTTGCTAATCAGCAAAGTGCTGCAAAATCGATCATGGGGTGCAGAGTTTTCACAGTAAATCAGACGTGATGTCTTCAAAAGTGGTGAGTATAAACAATATCCACATTCAGAAAATGTGGTTTCCTGTAGCGATGGGACTAATGTACCCAGAGTTTGCCTCCTCGCAGAGCACATGAGTACATAACCCCCAAAGGCTACTACTGAATTAATAAGCAAAATCATGTAGATCACAGAGTCCAATTTATTTGAGTTCCAACCTGGGCTACACTGAAAAACTTCATAACATCAATGTTTTCCAATGATCAGAAGTCTGCATTCATGGACAAATTTGAACATTATTTCCACCAAATAGCATTGTCCTAAATGGTGTTACAATCCCCATTGTTATCTTCATGGGACACATGCCTACCTTTGCTTGGACTTATTAAACCATATGCTGATCTCAGACACCCTGGCAAAGGAAAGTTTAATTACACACTCAGCAGAGGCAGAATGGTGGCTGCATGTGACTGAAAGCCTGCTGGCACTGTCTTCAGACGTCTTTGGATTCATGGGTCATCTGTACTGTCCATATGATTATGGCTTGCTGGGTTCTTTATGTGAAGTCAGAGGTGAACCTGTGCATAGAACCAGAAGGTCCATCCATCACAGATGGGGAAGGTTACACTTGGGTAATAAAAACAAGGGTTGCTCCATACTCTCATATTATGGACTTGCAAGGGCCAAAGGAAGAGGGAAGCTAGTATTGGTTGAATCTCTCTAGTCTGACACATTCTGGACGTGGCTGGAGCTGAACGAGAGAAGTTTCCAGACCACAGGAGGTCAATATTATTTAGCAGTATTACCAACACCTCCACTGCTTACTGCATGCTTAGAGGACATTTAGGGGTAAATTACAGCTAAATAACTGGACAGAAAACCAAAAGCCAGGACTGGTGGCTGTAAACAAGCTTTATGGGACCACAGAAAGCTTAGCGTCACCCACAGTAAGATGCCATGCAGCTAACTAAAGCCATACCAGATTACAGATTTTGCCAGATGAGAAAGTGTCAGATGAGAGAGGTTCAAACTGTACATTTAGGAATATGCTTATGAAATTTTTTACAGTAAATGAGGTATTGTCACATCAGGCAATGAAATCTGTGCGGATAAATTGATTGCCATGCGCTGTAGGTAAGAAGGGTATGTCTGCTTATGAAAAGGGGGTCTGTATGGATTGATATGCTTTTCAGTTATGAATGACACAACCATTTACAAATGGCTTGAGTGTGGATTACCATGCACTACAGTCATGAATGATGTGAATGTTTGTAAAATGGGGGCATGGCGATTGCCAGGCATTGATGCTATGAGTGACACAAATGCTTCTAAAACTGGGAGAGAATTAATGGCAAAATATGTGGATTTACAGTACATCTTGATATAGAGAAATCTATTGCAACATTGTGTCTGCAGATAACAAACAATGCAATACAATTATGGAATAATATAAACACCTTTGTTTTTAATACATACATTAGAGGACTAGAGAAATTTGATTTGCCTAGTCCAACTGCTGTTACTTCCTGATTGCATGGGCTGCCAGCCAAGCATGGGATTGTGCAAAGTGTTCCTGGTCTGCTGTACATGGTACCATGGAGAGGATTCAGGAAGTGTTGTGGGTGAAGCAGGAACATGTATTCTGGTGGCCATAAATGTATGCAGACAACCAAACAGATCCTTCTGCTGGGCTCTATCGTCCTCTGTCATGCAATGTTTCTGCTCCAGAAACTGAGCTGCAAGCCTCTCTCATCACACCCTTAAATTCCATCCTTTTCCTCTGCAGCCTGTGTTCTTCCACTTGTCTTTTTACTAGTTGTTTTTTCTCCTCCCCTTGATATGGCACCTGCTTGTTGGCCATGTCTAGAATGTTCACTGTAAGCTCATCACAAAAAGTCTTCCATTTGGATCAGTCACTGAATCACACAATCATAAAAGATGAGTGTTGGAAGAGGCTTCAGGAGGTCTTCTAGTCCAACTCCCTGCTCAAAGCAGGACCAAACCCAACTAAATAATCTCAGCCGTGGTTTTGTCAATCCTGAACTTTAAAAAAAAAAATAATAACTTCTGAAGGTGGAGATTCCACCACCTCCTTAGGCAACCCAGTCCAGTGCTTCACCACCCTTCTAGTGAAATTGTGTTTTTTCCTAATGAATAACCTAGATCTCCCCCACTGCAACTTAACTCCATCACTCCTTTTCCTGTCATTGGCCACCACTGAGAACAGCCTTCCTCCATCATCTTTGGAACCCCGCTTTAGGAAATTGAAGGCTGTTATCAAACGTCCTGTTACTCATCTCAAAGACTGTTCAACATCCCAGGGAGCTGCTGAAAAGGGCTTATGCTGCCAAGCTGGTCAAAGGACCATCACAGCTTGATGGCCTAAAATCACACATGAAATGGTACATTGCTGCTTCTGTGGTTCATAAGAGGCTCAGTCCATCCCCAGGCAAAAGTGACTTGTGGAATCTCAAGGTCAAAGAATGGTATTTTGTAAAACTGAGCTCCCCTGTATTCTGAGAGGGGCTCCTCAGCTTCCAGCAGCTTCTGGAACAAAACAGAGAAGTTCAAAGTAAAAGGACTCTACAGAGAATGGTGAATTACAATTTACATTTTGTTTTTAAGAGGTCTTTTTGTGGAGGGAGTGCTGCAGCTCACAGCATAAACCTTATCTGCGCTTTTGTAACCTGCACACCTCCTGGGTGTGGTGTACTGTCCCAGCTAGTGGTGCCAAGACTTCATACAGAGAGAATAATGAGTCTGAACTACAGGATTAGCTAAGAGGCAGCTGGCTTTCCACTCTGTGCTGGAGCTGCTCCTATACTACACTTCAGACGCCCCTGGTTTGATTCTGCCTCCAGATAACTGGGGTCAGTCAGTGTTAACACTTTCAAGCATTACTTATTCTTAAGAACATAACATTCCTAAGGGACCCAGAATGGCAAAGGGCAATATCATTTCACATTGTAAGTGGGAATTTGCAATGAGTGTGTGTGTGAAAGTTTCTAGTAAATAAAGACATGCTCGTTCCTCTGTTGGTTGTTCTTTGTAGTCTCCATTCTGAATTCCTTGTGGGGGGGCTGTGGTGGGAGGTGGAAGGCAGAAGAATGACACCTGGCTCTGCTGTGCAATCCTCCATTAGCAGACACACATCGCAGCCCCTGGCTTGCCATGTATTTTGCACGGGCTGATAAACTGGATATCCCTCCTGTCTCTCTACTGATAACAAGAAACCAGAAACCTACCAGATTTAGGAACTATTTCTGCCTTTTGTGTTCCTGATGGTGGGTCCACAGCAGACAGCTCCTTTGGCGGGCAAGAAGTCAAAAGCTCCTCCAAGTAAGGACCTAGAAATTGCTGCAGCTGCTAAAGCAGTAAAACCTATTGGAGTGCAAGCAATGCTTTGGCAGCCTGTTCTGGTTCTTGCTGATTCTCCTCCACAACTATACTGCATTGAGAGGTAAGAAGATAACCTTCCCACCTTACCAGATTGTTATGAAGTGCTGATGGCTTTGAGGATCAGCATAATATTTGGTTAAACCCCTCCTAAAAAGGGCAGGATGATGTCTCAAGCTGAGTCCAGCCTGCAGAACCATGGCTCCTTGTGAGGTCTTTGGGCCTGGGTGCAAGATAGACAGAATGGGGGAACGTTGGGTGTGAGCCTGACAGAGCCCAGGTTTATGTTGCTGTGAAGACATGACCTGAAATATACAGGAACCATTCGGAATGCAGGCTGGTTGGGGAGGAGTCCCAGCTCTCTTATTAACTGCACAAACTCTTAGATCCATCGCAGTGCATTCAGACTTCTGCAGGAATCTAGGTCTCAATGGGCACGCTCACATGGAAGAGTCCCACAAGGTTCACACAACCCAAGTATGATTGTATTACCTCCTCTCATGGTCACTAAATAATCATCACCCCCCATATTAGTAACATGATGTATTTGTAGGGCCTGATCTGAGGCTTATTAAAGACAATTGATAAGATTCTGAGTTATTTTAGTTGGCACATGGTTGTGGCAGTAGGGCATGACCCAGCAAAACACTTTAGTAGTCATCAATGGGATTAGTTGCGCTTTTAAGTCACAAATAGATGTTGCTGTATTAAGGTCTAAAATGCATTGGCATGAATTTGGAGAAGCCAGTGGAATTGCTCCAGATATAATCCAGTGTGGCTGAGAAGAGCATTTGGTCTAGGACATTGATCTTTATATGCCTTTTATTTTTCTCATTTACTGGTTTATAAATACATTTTAGAATAAACCACAATGTTATATAGCCCAAGAGTGGGGAGATGAGCTTAGTAGCTTAAAAAATAAAAGTTCCAAACAACAAGGCAATGCAGCCAACATCCTTGCCAAGCATTCTGTACATAACTATTCACATCTGGTAAACAGACAACTAGATAGATTGTTTTATGATTAACGCTCAGCTCATGAGTAAGTGCACACCATGGAGTAGGAAATATTTAATTTTGTGATGTAGAACATAATTAGAAATTATTAAACAAAATAGAAGCATGAACAGCCTCTGATTGCCTTCAACTCTCTCACTGAGGCTATGTCTACATTACAGGGATTTCTTGGTAGAAGTTTGTGTCGGAAGATATCTTGCAACAAAACCCTCCATTGGCAGATCGCGGACTAATCACAAAGCAGATTGAAAGAGCGATCCACTCTGTCAACAGAGAGTGGCCACTCTATCATCAAAATGGTACCTGGAAGCACAGCAGACAGGGTTGTGTGGTGTTCTGGAGGCTTTTTCTGATGACAGAAGGCCCCTGGCATGTCCAGAGTGGTGTTTTGTTGACAGAACTCTGGAGACAGCAGCATTCTTCCTTGTAAGCTATGGTGACACTGACCTGAACTGTCAGCAGCAGTATGCAAAAGGCAGGTCTCAAAAATGCAAATAGATGCTCATTTGCATATTCATTCATCAGGAGAGGCAGCTGCCAGAAGAAAAAAAAGCTGTGTAAACGTTGTTCTCCTGGTGAAACCACCCCACCTTTATTGGCAGCCTCTTATGCCTAGAAAAAAAACAGACATAAAACGTGCCGACAAAGGGGTAACTGGGTGGCGTTTTCTGGCCCCTGAGCTTCTTCTAACCTTTAGTTCATCAGGATGCTTTTTCACAGCATCACACACCCTCCCATTCAGTCAAGAACACAGCGGTGTTCTTCCTCTCATACCATTTCCTCCCAAGAAAAAAAGTGTGTGTGTGTGTGTGTGTGTGTGTCTTTCCTAGGTAGTGAAGCATTTGGATGTGGTAATTCGGGTGTTAGTGTCTTTCCTAGGGTTTAGCCTGCAGAAAGGGGCAAAAAGAACATAGTCCATGATGAGTAGGGAAAGAGTTTCCTAACAGGTAATACCATAGGGCCTTTTTTTTTTTATCGCATTTCAGGAAACAGTGGATAAATTAGAGAAGCATCAAAAATAATTTAGACATAGGATGCATCTACACTTGCATTCCTCTTTTGAAAGAGGTATGCAAATGAGGCAAATCAAAAATGCAAATGAGATACATTTTCATATTTGATGCCTCATTTGCATATTCTCATTTTGAAAGAAGCTCTTTTCAAATTAGAATGTGCAAACAAGGTGGCAAATATGCAAATTTATGGCTTGTTTGCATTTTTATTTACCTCATGTAACACCAACAGAC
Organism: Carettochelys insculpta; assembly: GCF_033958435.1. NCBI lineage: Eukaryota > Metazoa > Chordata > Testudines > Carettochelyidae > Carettochelys > Carettochelys insculpta. The sequence goes on from NC_134141.1 coordinate 121,635,795, forward strand.
CCAGGTTGCCAGCACCAGGAATAGAAGCTGTGAACACGGGGTCTAAAGCCCTGCACTCTACCTTATGAGCTAAAGGCCAGCTTGCTCTCTGCCCAGGCTGTAAAGCAGAAACTTCACTCACCTCAGATGAGGTCTCAGTACCTCTGGGTACTACACTCATTTGCATACCTCTTTCGAAAGAAGAATGCAAGTGCAGACGCATCCACAACGTCTGTCTTTAGGTATATAAGAGGTTGCTGCAGAGGACGAGGATACTTTGTTCTCCCTATCTACTGAGGAAAATGCAAATAACCTCTGCCAGAGATTTAAGTTGGAGATTAGGAAAATCTTCCTAATGGCCAGAGTAGTTAAGCACTGGAACAAATTACCTAGGGAAGTTATGGAATCTCTGTCACAGGAGGTTTCTAAGATCAGGTTATTGGGAATGGTCTAGGTCAGGGGTCAGCAAACAAAATAGGAAGAAAAGCCATTTTCTTCCAATTTAGTAAAAATCTCAGTAATTCAAGAGCTGCAGCGCTTGTGTATATGACATGGGCCTTAATAAATAATGTCAAATCATATTTTTGTAACCCCTATTTTAAAAACTGTACATACACAAAGATTTGTAATGTGATCCATGTTTACTGCAGGACATCCACAATCTTTTTTACATAGAATCATGGAATCACAGAATATTTGGGCTGGTAGAGACCTCAGGAGGTCATCGAGTCCAGCTCCCTGCTTCAAGCCAGATCAACCCCAACTAAGCCATCCCAATCAGCACTTTGTCAAGCTCAGACTTAAAAACTGAAAGGGATGGAGATTCCACCACCTCTTGAGGCAACTCATCCCAGTGCTCCACCACTCTTCTGCTGAAGCAGTTTTCCACAATATCCAACCTACTCCTCTCCTGTAACTTCAGACCATTGCTCCTTGTTCTGCCATCTGTCACCATGGTCACAACTTCTATTTCCTCACACTTCATATGTATGTTTGTGTCACTGACTTCCTGACTTTCCTTCCCTAACCTTCTCTCCCTCTCTGGAGGAGGCTAGGGGCAGTTATCCATTGTTTTGAGATCATGTATTGTTTGCCAATAAGATGTGAATTTTTCATTTTTGAGCTTCAGACATTCACCATTTATTGAAAATAATAATGAGGTTTTTTGTTTGTTTGTTTTTTGTCCTTTTTTTTTAAGATATAATGTCAGGAGCCACAAAGAAGTCTTTAAAAAGAGATGCATGTGTCTCCAGAGCCTTAGATTGCAGACCCCGGGTGTAGGTAATGCTTAACCCTGTCTTGGTGCAGGATACCCAATGAGATGGCTTATCAAGGTTCTTTACAATTCTGCATTTCGACGATTCTCTAGCAATGTGGGCCATATAACTAACACATATTTTTTTCTTATTTTTTACATGTAGCTTCTCCCTTTCTTGAGACAAGACACAAATAATGTCCTTACTTCAGTTTACTTACCTATACAATGATTAAAAGAATACTCACCTATTTCACAGGAAGATTATGTGACCTAATTAACAATTACATGTGAAGAAATTTGTGAACTTCAAATGCAAGATCAAAACTGGTGTGTACAGAAATGAACAATATTTTGGAATGTTTAAAGGGAAAGGAACTCTCCATAGAGACTACTCCATAACCACTGCCCCTGTGACTTTAAAATTAACATTCAGAAATCCTCTGAAAGGGTCTTTGCAAATGCACAACTGAAAGAGAAAAATCTTCCTGACCCTTTTTCTGACAAATAAATCCAGTGCCTGGTTTTGAAGAACTGACTTAAGTCCTGGCATGGACAATGTGCTTGAAGGCAATATCATCACAATTTACAGGAGAAGGTGATGGCAGGGAGGGCAAAAATCCTAAAAGCAGTGCTTACAGGTGATCACTCAAATATTCACACACTGGCTGGCAACTCAGATAGCAATTCTTTTTTTTTGTTTCCATTTTGTTTGCTCTTGTGCCTATGGGGTTTGATAATACTAGTGTTTAACAAATTAATATTTAATATTCATTATAGAAATAGCTACAGGCCTAAGCCAAAGTCCTTTGAAGTCTTTGGGAGCCTTTCGTTGAAGTTAGTGGTTTGGATCAGCCCTCATATTCTTATGTGAACAGATCATTTATTATTTGTTATTCCCTTTTCATTATTCCTTACCTACCATTCATTACGTTATTCTACTCCAATCCAGCAGCAGAAACCATTTATGGAATCACAGAATCATAAGGATGGAAGAGACCTCAGGAGGTCATCAAGTCCAGCTTGTTCCCCAAAGCAGAATTAATCTATGTACCATTCCATCTGGCCCAGATGAGGAATCATCCCACTAGGAATAACAAACTGTGACACACAAGTAGCTGAAATTTGAACACCTCAAAATTTTCAGGAAGAAGGAGCTTCCAGAGGGAGGATTTCCTGCCAGGAGATCCCTGGAGGCTGCACATCTGCACAGATGTTTTGGAGTCCCGAAGAGCTTCTTCTGGTCTTTGAATCATGTGACCATATGCTAATGAGGCACCAGAAATGTACATCTGTGCCACATTAGAATCTTCTGGGCTGTTTACTAGCATGCTGCTTTCGGAACAAGTGGCATGTATAAAACCAGTCAGGGAATAGAGCTTATTTTGAAATAAGCCCTTGTGCATCCAGTGGCTCTATTTCAAAATTGGCGTTATGTGCATAGATGATATAGTTTGAAATAATTAAGTATTATTTTGAAATGCATTTTGTGTATGGCTGTATTATTTCAAAATAAACTAGTCTGGAATACCGTTTCTGGAACAGCTTATTTTGAAATGAGGCTGCTGTGTAGACATATCCAAAGGTACCACAGGATGGCTTGTTATTTAGGGAAAACTTGATTTTGATTTTTCATTAAAATTTGTATTTTATTCAAACTTATTCAGAGCCAATTTGCTTTGATAGATTGATTTTAATATATATTTTTATCTGAAAAACATTGCTAAAATTCTTTTGCAGACTTTATTACTTATCAAAAACCCAGCATAGGCTTATAGCACTTCAGGTCTCACCTAGAGGAAGTCAATAAAAATTGTTGCTAACTTTTTAAGTAATGTTTTTATATATATAACTTTTAAAAGGGCTATTTAAAAAAAGAAAAATGGGCTCAATTTGAACCCTGCTAAACAGAAACAACTTCAACATTTTGATCTACTTTGTATTAAAAAATAATTCAGCTCAGCCAGAGATAACTACAATTTAGGGGTTTTTTTGTTTGTTTGTTTATCTGTTTCATGGCAGTGCCCAGAGTATTCAGTTTGGATAAAGGTCCATTTTGCTAGGCATAGCATGCCCATATAGTTGAATTACAGTCCTTGCCGGTAAGTGGTTATGTTCTAAAGGTAAAACAGGAGAAAACAACTTGGTATAATAAACAAATAAAAGCAATGCAGGAAGATAACAGCAGGCAGAAATGTTTGTGATATGCACAATGCTCAAGACAAATGTATGATTAAAAAATATAAATAAATTCTCTGCCATGAACTAGCTTAGCGAATACATTACAAATTTGCTGATGTCAGACACAATTTGAGAAAATTTTAAAAATGGCGAAAAAAGGCTTAATTCTTTTAATTCTGTTATTTTATTTGCAATGACTTATTTGACTGGATCTACTAATTAGTAATTTTTCTTATGACCTAAAAGATTATAATAAACTTTTGATTAGTGGGATGAGATATGTGGCATGAGTGCAGAGCACTGGACTTGATGACATCTCAAGGTTCCTTCCAGGTATACCATTATTCTGTGATTCTTTTAACCACTTTTGCATGATCTTGCCCAGATTTCTCTTTACGTTGAGATCTTCAAGACATTGAAATTATGTTTTCCATCCTTCAATATGGTCTAGCAAAAATCCTCACGTTAAAGGCCACAACAATAAATTTGCACCACCAGGGTGAATTAGCTTTCCCTAATATGAGCTCGTAGGAAGGAAGAGTTAGTAGGTAAGGCAGTGGACAGAGACTCAGAACTCCACTGAATCTGCTATGGGTTACAGAATCCTCCTATGCTACCGGCATGGGCGGTTCACAGGTTTGATGGGCATGAACAAGCTAGTCCTGGGTACCTCACATACAGAAACTAAGGGCTTCTGTACACTATGAGGTTAGTTCAGTATAAGTCATATTGCATCAATCTACTTATGCATGTGTCCACCCTCAAATTTGTCTCTATTTGATGTAAGCACCCCATTACAGCAATGTCGTTAAATTGCTTCCCTGAACTGTGCTGAGTCACAGATAACCTACTCCCATCTACACAGTTCAGACACAGTGTGACCTATGTAAATACCTGTTTGTAAGGGTCAATCAGAGCTTAAACCCACAGATCTCATGTGTCCAGATGTTCCACTGACCTTAGAGAAATTTTGCAGGTTTAGTTAATTATTAATCTGGAGTAGAAATGGAAGGAAATATGCTAAGCATAAATAACTGCATGTTCGGCCCAATCCAACAGAGTCAATGGAAAGATTCCCATTTGACATGAGTACTGCTGGATTACTTCCTCCAACAATTGCACCAAAGATTTAATTCAGCCTTTGCATAGCATCACGGTTTTCCCAGAAAAAAGGCTTTTTTTTTAACATTCAAAATCAGCAGTTAGGAGGAAATATACACAACTTTATTTCTTTTGATAACTTCAAATTCATTTCACTGTGCCAAAGCATTTAAGAATAACATAGCTTGCATAAATAGTAGGAAAAACACAAAAGAAAAGAAGCACCTTTCCAAAACACCAAGGATGAGATACATTTTTTGGATAAAACAATCTATCTTCTAGAAATTACAGGGGAGTTCAGTCATTAAATCAAAAGAAAAATACTGCTTTTTAATCCCCATTGGCAAAGGGACCTTCAGATGAATCTACTGCATTTGACAATGACTGGTCCATGATTTGGGGATACATGCTTCACCGCCTTTCATCAAATTCCTGTAAAGAAACACAGATCAAGAGTACCCCAAGAATCTATACCAAAGCACAGAAGATAAGTGAAAATAGCAGTGCATCTGCTTCAATTGGTTGGGGGGAAAAAAACTGTTCAGTTCATGTGTTCCTGGGGTTCTTGGCTGTGACTTCTGTTGGTAACCTCTGGTTTCAGATTTCTGACATAGGGTCTGAGCCCACCCACCACTTTGCAAAAGAGAGCATCACTTGGACGAAGTAAATAGAAAGGAGAGTGCATCAGATACTTTTTTCAACCCACTGTCTATCACAGAGCCGCCTGGTGGGGTGGAAGACGGAGTGGATTAGGATGAAAGGGATCAGGGAAGTTACCATTAAATTTTTTATTGGTATGTGTATACCTCTTTGCTTTGTCCCCTCTTCCTGCCCAGGATCACCTGATAGCCAGATTGGTTGGCTGTGCTGACCCCACCCTGCAACCATTCATAGCTGGCATCTCCATTTTGGAACTGCAGGCTACAGATTGGTTACTTCCCTCACTTTCCTCAGAAAGTGTGCCTGCACAATGCAGCCAGAGGCACCAAATTGCAAGACACAGTCAGTATCAATTCCTCAATAACCTCATGCAAAGACCACCAATGTAGTCATCACCAGAGACCGCCCCCTTTACCAGGAGTCCTGGAGCTGCAACACCAACTTCTGCAACCTGAGCAAAATCACTGACTGTCCCAGACAGAAACTGCAGGAAACACTTTTCCAGATAAGATCAAAACAAAAAAACAGTCCACTAGCACTTTAAAGACTAGCAAGATAATTTATTAGGTGATGAGCTTTCCTGGGACAGACCCACTTCTTCAGACCATAGCCATACCAGAACAGGCTCAATATTTAAGGCACAGAGAACGAAAAATAGCAATCAGGGTCGACAAATCAGAAAAATTATTATCAAGGTAAGCAAATCAGAGAGAAGAGTGGCAGAAGGAGTGGGGGGGAGTCAAGAATTAGATAAAGCAAAGTATGTAAAAGAGTCCTTATAATGAGCTAGAAAATTGCCATCCCAGTTCAAACCATGTGTTAATGTGTTGAAGTTGAATATAAAAGAGAGTTCAACAAAATTCGACACATTAACATGTAGTTTGAACTGGGATGGCAATTTTCTAGCTCACTATAAGAACTCTTTAACATACATTGCATTATTTAATTCTTGACTCCCCACCACCTCTTCTGCCCCTCTACCGTCTGATTTGCTCACCTTGATAGTAATTTTTCTGATTTGTCAACCTTGATTACTATTTTTGGTTCTCTGTGCCTTAAATATTGAGTCTGTTCTGGTATGACTATGGTCTGAAGAAGTGAGTTTGTCCCACGAAAGCTCATCTCCTAATAAATTATTTTGTTAGTCTTTAAAGTGCTAATGGACTGCTTTTTTGTTTTGATAATGTATAGACTAGCATGGCTATCTCTCTGTTACTTTTCCAGATAAGCAGGGAGATACGTAAGATCCCATGAGTGATGCGCTTAGGTTTGCAAGGTGACAAATCCCCTTTTAGAACGATACACAGCCTTAGTGCCAGTAAAGACACATGCCCTTAGGAAGCATCAGAGCACCTGGAAATTTTCCACAGGCTCTGAGCTGAAGAAAATTTGTGCCTTAACTAATCACATTGCTACTCAGGCTCTTTTGGTTGGAAGACAGAAATAATCAGATAATTACCCTCTGATTATACAGCAGTTACTTTGTGCCATATAGACAGTGTGAAGTAAAGTCATTACCCCAAAATATATGTGGCAAAACAGCACAGCTAAAATAAAGCCAAGCCCCTTGCTTTGTTTTTAATATTAGTCATTTAACACATTATTTTCTTTATCAGCTATTTGTTCTGCTGACTTATGGGGGAATCTAAAATGGGTCTAACAAATTTGCTCTTTTAACAGGTTTATTATTGCATTATTCCTTTACAGGGTCTACAACATAATTGCAGAAAACGATATCATAAATCCCCACCGGAAAGGTTTCTTGTTCTTAGCCTCAGAGGCCGATGACTACAGGACATGAGACGTGTGTCTCCCCCATCAGCTATTAACATGCCTACATGTTCCTCTTGGTGTATTGGAGGGCAAAGCGAACAAGGGACAAGGACTAAATGCTCTGAACAGAGAGTGAGAGATGGATTTGAAAATACGCCAACAAGCACTTGCAGCAAAACTAACTACCAGAAGAACATTTCCTTCACAACAAAGGTTGAATCAAACCCTATTCCCCCAGCATGTGAATTAGAAGAACAATTGTGTGATTATGATTAAAAAAAAAACATTACATTTTATGTTCAGCTATAATTGGTATTTATGACAATTTATGTAAACAGTAATGAAGCCTATGTGATTTTTGCGGGGAAATTGCATTATGACACCAATGATCGTTACTGTTAATTTTCCTGAAGATGATGGCAATCAGCAGGCATAGTTTCATTGTAAATAGGTTAATTTAAAATTCAAACACTGCTGGTATTTCAAAATGAGTTCGTGTTTGATTTCCGAAAGCTTTGGCCCTGACTGTCAAAATGGGGGGGTGGGGATGGGAAATGCTTTCCCTTAATTTGCATCAGACTAAGAAAGAAAGAAAACTTTGTTCAGGACTTTTTCCCTTTACTAATCTACCCTTATGATTGTGTGTGTGTGTTGTAATCTATTTGCTTCCATTAATTGCTCATCCAAGTTGAAGCTGAAAAGCCAGCTTGGGAAGTTACCAAACCTCTGGCTGATTTAGCAGCTATCCAATTGTGACAGGGAGATGCACTCCTGTTCTGAAGACCAGATTAAGTAGGAATTAAAGTGGCATGGTTTAAGTGGGAATTAAAGTGGCAAAAATTAAAGTGGCATTGCACTTCCCCACTGTTTATATGTTTATTTCATTTTGAAGAAGCACCATATAGCAGAATTATGAGTATGCGCTCATTTCCAATTCCTCCGTGATAACAAGCTAACGTCTTGCTTGGGAGTGGAGATATTTTAAATGAAACAACAATTCTGCCACGACTTATCCCATTCCAAATCACTGACCTTGTCCATATACAAGTGGAACACCTATACTCTGGCACTCCCTCACCCAGCAACGCTTGTGATCTGCATAATTTTAGTGGATGACCAGTTATCATGGGTGCAGCCAAGACACCACTCCTGGGTCTCAGAGTTCTGTGCTGTTATTTATCTGTAATTTACCCCTAAATATCTTCTAAGAGCTTAGTAAGCAGCAGAAGTGTTAGTAATGCTGCTAGAGTATATTGACCTTCCACCATTTGGCAAATTCTCTCGTTCAGCACAGGTCATGTCCTGAGGGTGCCGGATTATAGATGTTTAACCTGTATTCCTGTTTCATGCCCATGATCCCCATAGTACAGGAACATTTCACAGATTTCTGTCTACTTGTATTATCCTCATCCCTCCAGCGACTGCCTTCCAAACAACAGAGGACTTATCTTCACAACACTGCTGTGTGAGTTTCAGGAGTACAAAATTATCACCCTCATTTCAAAGATAACAAATCAAGGGCTAGAGAGATTTAGGGCTAGAGTGTCAATAGGTCCAATAGAAACAAGGAAAGCAAGCAGCACACTTTTATGGGCTGTAGCCTGTACCAACCTGAACTTGCTTAGAATAAGATTCCTTGAAGCCTGTTCTCCTAGAGGTATGCAATGAGTTTCACTAGATATTTATTGTCATCCTGTGCAAAAGGACCTTTCCCTTGTTTTCATTCCCTCTCAGCCCTCAACCAAAGTTGTTTTATAACTATTATCATATCCTCAGCTTTATTTGAATCTGAATCACTATAAATGAGGCATTTCTATGTACGTAGATTGAGAATGAGCAGGCTTGGAAGACAGATCAGATGAAAGGCTGAAATGCCACCTTCTACGTATCTTCGGTACAAGGTTGCCTTCAAGGACGACATTAACAACTTGTTCACAATCTAATGGCACATTTAGATTAGAGTTTGCAATGTACATAGCTGTTTTTTTCTTCCTCTGTTCACTGCCAGATAAGATGTTTGATAGGAATCTCTACTGTAACCTTTCAGAATTCATTTATTTAGGAGAACTAAAATAATGAAATGCCAGACGAATTAAGAATGATATTTCTTATAATACTGAGTGAAGACAATTTAAATAGTCCATATGCACAACCTCGCAGAGATGAATGATCTAGTCATTTGATAGGAAAAATGTGATGCATGTGTTAGTTATTATTTGTTGTGGCTTGAAAATTCTCTAAGGGTGAAATTTACCCCTGCAGAGCTTGATCCATATTAATACCAAATTAAGCTCTATTTTGAGGGCTAGAGTGACCTTGGAATAATGCAGAAGGCTTATTCGAGCCCTCTGGAAAAGTATGAATCTATTTCTTCCCAGAGCTTTGGCAAATTCCAAAGGGAGCTAAGTGAGTAGCTCTGATGGGTCCATTTGGAACTCCCAGAGGCACTGTGGTCTTCTGAGTGGCAGATGGAATTGTTTCTCTGCAGATATTTAAAGTGTGACAATGAAAAAAAAAATTAATTTCAGCTGAGACATAAAAGGGATGTCTGAACCACTGGCCAGCTGTAAAGAGTCGACAGGACTTTCCACAATAACTGGAATATTAACCCCACTGAAATGGCCAAATTCCACTTGGTGTGATGAGTAGGGTTGGGACATATACCCATCAAATTGAAAAATCAGCTTAGAAAATGGCTTCTTTGCCATATTATCTTTAGTACCAAAATGGATTAATTTACAAGAAATCTGCCAAAACATCAGGCAACTCTCCAACATGATTTATTAGAAAGAGGCAAAAAACGGCTGAAACCAAGATCGAGACTTCATATGTACTGTATAAATCAATACTAAGAGACAGTCCCTCCCCTGTAAAGATCATATCAATAAATCAGCCAGACAAAGGGTGGGAAGACAAACAGAGGTGAACTGATTTTAGCAAGACCCCACGGCTATCTATTTAGTCACTTACATGAACATCAGTGCCATAGTATCTGAGCACCTCACAAACATCAATGTGTTTCTCTCATATACCTCTCTGAGGTAACTATGTCACTGAAGCTATGTCTAAACTTCAGGCTTCTGTTAGGAGACCGGAGGTCTTTTGGCACAGCTCTGCCACATTGGGAGTGTTCTGCTGACATCCCTGTCTTCCTTGTTCTACAAGGAAGAGATGTTTCAGCAGAGGGTGTTTTCCTAACCATTGGCCCTGTGTGGATGGCCCCCCCCGCAACAGAATTGTCAGCTAGAGAGACACAAATGAGGTGAGCAGTTTGAGTACTTTTTGCCAACAGTTCTCAGTAATCTAGACACAGTCAAAGAGACTACAGGTGGGATTCATAGGGGTACTCAGGTACCTAACTGGCCTTTAATCCTAGGATTAGAAATCATGCTTTATTGTGTTAGATTCAAGGAGTTCAATCCATGAAACTTAACAAAGAGGTTAACAAGAGATTTGATTATGGCTACAAGTACATATGTGGAGAACAAATATTTAATAATGGATTTTTCATTCTAGCAGTGAAAGATATAACATGACCCAATCCCCATAAACTGAAGCTGCACAAGCTCCAACTGGGAAGAAAAGGCAAAATTTTAACAGTGAGCATAAATAACCAGGGGAAGAGTTTGCCAAGCATCATGGTGGATTCTCCATCCCTGACAATTTCAAAATCAAGGTTGTATTTTTTTTTCCTAAAAGATTAGCTGTAGGAATTGCTTTGGGCAAGTTCTGTGGACTATCTTATCCAGAAGGGGGTATTAGAACATAAAAACAGTACCTTGTGGGTTTTGAATCTATAAAAGGCGTAAAACCCTTGTCCAGTCGCAGCCCAGCTGACTTCTGAAGTTCATAGTGACAAAGTTTTTAACCTCAAAACCCTGAAGGCACCAACAGTTTGTCATATACACAGCCATCTCAGCCCCAACACCTAATTTACACCTAATCTCCAATCCTGGGTTAAGTCTTGAAATCTGGGCTGTAAACTTCAAGAGCCTGACAGAGGAACCACGTAACCACTCGGGACAGCTATTGTTTCAGGTTCAATGCTGTCAGGCAAGATGCCTGTAGGCTTGACAAATGTTTCTTGCCTATGTTATTCGAAAGTGGTGGCCATTTGGTTCAGATTCTAATGCTTTTCTCTGACCCTCATTGTCTGCAGCCCTTCACAATCCTCTTTTTATTTAGAAGAACTTTAGTACACATGTATGTTGCTGGAAATGAAGACAAAACAATTACCCATGATGTCAGTGGAATTATAATGTTGTGACTAGATAAGTTGTATTTTCAATTAATGCTAAGACTGGAAAATGGTCTCCTGCAGATAGAGAAAATAAATGTTCAGGAGAAGTTGACATGTTTATTTTCAAAGCTGGAGACCATTTTTCAATCACAACATTCAATTACTCTTTCATTAATGTCATTACATTACACAGTACATTGCACAAGAAAGAGCAAGTAAACCAGACAAATGAGAGTGACCCAACACATCAGTGGAAGACACTGCATTTGCTGGACATGTAGACGTAAGAAGCTGGCTTCTCACTGTCTATTCATACGTCCATCATGGCCACAGCATCTGAACTCCTCACAGTTCCTCTACATTAAACAAAAAGATTATAACCATTGTACAGTGGGAAAGTGAGGCACACAGTGGTTAAATCTCAGATTTTCAAAAGTACTTAGGAACCTAACTTCCATTAAAATGAATGGATCTTAAGCACCTCCATTCCTTTGGGGAACTCAGTGACTTGCTGAAGGTCATGCTTGGAAATCTGTGGCAAAGGAGGAGAATTTTGAAGCACTTGGAAGAGGGTAAAGTGACCAAGAGAAGTAAACCTGGATTCACCAAGAGCAAGCCATGCTGATCAATCTGATTAACTTTGATGAGGAGGTAACTAGCTCTATAGACATGGGGAGGTCAATGGATGTGATATACCTTGACTTTAGCAAAGCTTTTGATACAGATTCCAACAATATTCTTGCCCATATGTTAAGGAAGTATGGATTGGATACATGGACCGTAAGGTGGATAGAAAGCTGGCTCGATAGTTGGGCCCAACAGGTAGAGATCAATGTCTCAATGTCTGGTTGGCAATGAGTTTCCAGTGGAATGCCCCAAGGATCAGTTTTAGGGATGGTATTGTTCAACATCTTTATTAATGTCCTGAATGAGGGGATGGATTGCACTCTAATCAAATTTGCAGATGACACTAAGCTAAGGGGTCAGGTAGATAGGCTGGAGAGTAGGGACAGGGTCCACAGTGATCTAGATCAATTGGAGGCTTGGACCAAAAATAATCTGATGAGGTTTAACAAGGACAAGTGCAGAGTCCTGCACTTGGGATGGAAGAATCCTAGGCAAGGTTACAGGCTGAGGACTGACTGGCTAAGTAGTAGTGCAGCAGAAAAGGATCTGGGGATTACAGTGCATGAGAGGCTGGATATAAGTCAACAGTGTGCCCTTGTAGCCAAGAAGGCTAATGGCATATTGGGGTGCATTAGCAGGAGCATTTCCAGCAGCTCTAGAGAAGTTGTTATTCCCCTTTATTCGGCACTAATCAGATTACATGTGGAGTAATGCATCCAGTTCAGGGCCACCCCCTGGTATAGAAAGGAAGTGGATGCATTGGAGTGGGTCCAGAGGAGGGCAACAAAAATTATTAGAGGGCTGGAGCACATGACAGAGAAGTTGAGGTTGAGGGATCTGGGCTTATTTAGTTTGCAAAAGAGAAGAATGAGGGATATTTGATAGCAGCCTTCAACTTCCTGATGGGGGGGGCTCTAAAGAGGATGGAGAGAGGCTGTTCTCAGTAGTGAAGGGGGCAGAACAAGGACCAGTGGTCTCAAGTTACACACGGAGAGGTGTAGGTTGGATATTAGGAAACACTATTTCACCAGGAGAGTGGTGAAGCACTGAAATATGTTACCTAGAGAGGTATTGGAATCTCCATCCCTCCAGGTTTTTAAGTCCCAGCTTGACAAAGTGCTGGCTGGCATGATTTAGCTGGGGTTGATTCTACTTTAGGCAGGGGTCTGGGTTAGATGACCTCTTGAGGTCCCTTCCAGCTATCTGATTCTATGAATTCAGTCCAGGTCTCCTAAGGCCCAGTATCTTAACCTCAAGGCCACCTGAGTTCAGAATGCATTTCAACCAACCACCTGCCAAATAATGAATTAACTTTTAGTGTAACATTTATGTGGAAAAAACAGCTAACATGACATGTATCGGACAGAGTATTTTCTGTAATACCTATTGGTATGCACTTGTCTAGTGCCTTTCAATTGAGGATTTTAAAGCATAGACATTAATGGATTAATCCACACAACAATCCTGTGGAAAGGGAAATGAAATAGTTAAAAATGGAGCAAATGGTGTCAACATTGTAAACTTCACCCTACACCCACCTTTTGTTTGGTCCAGTTTCAAAAGTCAATACAGAATGTAGGAATCATGAAAATACCGAACAGCTCTCATGCGACGTTAGTCCCCCTGCAAGCCACTGATGAATGCATGTTACATGAGCAGAGGTTCATCCAGAATTCAGTGGGCTGTGAAATTCCTTTGTCCAGTGCGAGTGTTTTAGATCTGTTCTCATCAGTCAGAATAGATGGGTCTGTCACAGCTCCAGCTGGGGAAACACTCTTATGGGGGGCACCCAATTTCTCTGGCATATGGGGAAGCGAACAGGGAAATGTCAGTGTTAAAACCACGAGTGTCTATAGTTTGAGGTAAATCTCTTTTGGAAGAGCTATAATAGCTTCACCGTCCCTGTGGATCATTCCCATAACATGCTGACCAGTGGGTTACCCCTCCATTTACAAATTATCATAATGAGGCACAGAGAAAATGAAAGCCATTTGCACACAACCACTGCTCCCAGTTTTCGCTCTCATATTTTTACTCCTGTCATTGGTTTGTGGGTTAAGGTTCAGGTAGAAGGGAACATGCCCCTGGCTTTTCATTTTGCAGATACAAAAGTACTGCAAACAGCACCCACGTTTGAAAAAACGCACCTCTAAGTGCCACAAAGACTAAACCAGCACCAGATCACTTTCTTGAGGTAAAGCTACCCCCTCCATCCAGCTGTCTGCACTATAGGTATTCATCCTTGGTGCTCACCATCCACCCAGCATTAGCCCGAGTGACCAAGGACATGCCACTGACAAAGAAAGGAGAACTGTTATTCATTATTCATCAATCTCTGGGGCTTCTTTTCCACTCACACTTGGTGTACTTGCCCCATACTCTATTTATCATTTGACAATTCAATTCGGGTACTTCTAGAGGAGACGCGATGTGTAGCAAAAGCTCATGTACCTCAAAATGCTCACATTCCTTCAACCTCCCTAAAGCATGCCAGGTGCCTTACAAGACAAATGCAAACACAAGGTCTTTGCCTGCAAAGAAGTTGCAATAGGTTGTTAGGTGACTGAAAGCAAAATAAATAAATAATGGGTGGAGGCTGAGGAAAGATAAGGGAATTATTGCTAACTCCAAGCACTTAAACATCGCAGACAGCCCTTAAAATTTTACAATTCGCTTAAAAATCAGGAAGTTTTTTTAAATATCATATTTTACGGCATGTGATGGATTCATCCATCCTGCAAAAGGCCTGAACACGTTTGTAAAGGTCAATTAACCTCATAGCTCCACTTGGGAAAGAGTCACAGTCTGATGATGTTGAAGCCCACCTTGGCAAGGTCAGGCTAAGCTTGTATTAAGCCAGAAAGACGAAAGGAGGAGGGTGCTAATGGAAGGAGCTCTCTAGTCACTCGCTAGAGAAGAAAAGGAATTTGTCTAGAGACAGTGAGGCATTCTAAGGAGTCAGCGAAGCCCTGTGACGTTGTCCTGGACTACAGTCTGTCAAAGATGCTGAGATAGGAGAAGTAGCTATTGGCGGCAGCAGATGCTCAAGGTGGTTAACCTAGAGATGGGCCGACTCCTGGAATCCTAGAATTTCTTGCTGGTGGGACTTTCTAAATAGCAAATGTTGTGAGAAAATCACTGTAACAGTTATTGTGCTAAGATGGTGGACTCAGCTCTCAACTTCTGAGTACAGTTAATATTTTTATTTGTAATAAATGAACCAAAACCTGCATTTTAGACACATTCTGACCAAAGTGGCATGGAGGGGGAATATCATCTCTCTGTCCCATAATATGGTGTGTAAACTCATCGGAAAAATAAGGATTCAATTTTTATCTCAAAAACTAAACCTAAGAAAAACTATCATAAAAATTCTGAAGCAATAACAAAATAATTTTCCTTAAAAGAAAATAAACTAGCCTCCAAAGACTGGAAATACTGAAGGAAATCAGAAATGTTAATTCAGTCATAATTCACTTTTCCTGCTAAAGCGGTTCCAGGGAAAAATTTTCAATGAGATCTACAGACATTTGTATTACTAGAGCCCAAAACCACAATGGGCTTTTATACTGCTGTGTCCCATTGCAGCTCATGTCTAGCTCTCTGACCCCTCCTGTTGTTAACATTCTTTTTGACAGCACTTTGTCCTCCTAGGTTGTTTCCTCCATTGTAATATTTGCTTTGGGTTATTTATTAATCTAGAACTCTCTCATCTGGCCACAGTTGTAAGCTGGTGTGATTTTAGTTAGCCAGACAACTACTTATGGCCAAATTTCCTGGGGGTTGGCTCTCAGTATTCTGTGATGCCATTTTGCTGTAATTTACCCCATTATTTACATCCAATTTACAAGTCTTCAAAGAGCACAGTAAGCAGTGGAAGTCTTGGTAATGCTGCTAGACAATATTGATCTCCCATTGTCTGGCAAATTCTCTCATCTGGCACCAGTTAGGTCCTTGGTTAGACACTGAACTGTGCAACCATAATAATAGTAAATCTGAAGAAGTGGCTGTTACCCACAAATGCTTATTATATGGTAAATACATTTGTTAGTCTTTAAGAACAGCAAGAAGCCCCGTGGCACATTATAGATGAACAGATATTTTGGAACACAAGCTTTCATGGGCAAAGACCTGCTTCATCAGATTCATGAAGAGAGTCTTTGCCCAAGAAAGCTTGTGCTCCAAAATATCTGTTTGTCTATAAGGTGCCACAGGATTTATTGTTGTTCTCAAAGATACAGACTAACACAGCTACCTCTCTCATGCTTAGTCTTTAAGGTGTCACAGGACTGCTTATTATTTGTGAAGCTACAGATTAACATGGCTACCTCCTAAGTGCAGAACCACTCAGAGAGAGAGAGAGAGACAAGCCCTGCCCCTTGGATTTTATAATCTGAAACTCCTATTCTGTAACTCCTTGCAAAAGGAGCACAGTTTTGCAGGACTAGGGTTTAAATTGACAAAACAAGAAAAGAAATAGGCATATCATTATGTATATTACAAGACTGACAGAAGCCCCAGTTGATATCAGGCGATCAGTGGTACACAGACACAATACTTGCACCAAAGAGTTTACTCTGTGAACAGATTTATAAAAAGAGAGGTAATAAACGTGAAGTGACTTCCCTAAGGTGGTTAGTGGCAGACCTAGGAGCAGAACCCAAATCCACTGATTTTCAGTCTGATGCTCTATCCGGTAGACAGCGCTACCTCTCAGATTACACAATGGACTAAGTAAAAATTAAGGTTAGAAAACAACTATCCATTTCTACAAAAAATTGTCAACAAAAAAATTCCACAGCAATAACAAAATAAATTTCTATAAAACAAAAGTTTTAAGCCCACATTTTAGCCAGCTCAACAGGAATCTTTAAAATTATTTTCTTATTAGTTCTCCCACTACTTATCTAACTCCAGTATTTGCATTGATCACAATCCCATTGTCTGGCCTTTCCCAGTGCTCCTACCTGAGTGCTATGAGCCCTGTGCTTTTCAAGGTGAAGCTATTTTGGGGGGCAGATCCTCATATTCCTATTCATACTGCTGGGCCAGTCTGAGAAGCTCCCATTTCCTCTCATGAGAAGCAGCTGAAGAAAGAGAGAGTCACTTGTGTGGGTAAATGCTCAACAGAGTGGGTAAAATCAATACATTCTGGCCTATTCAGTAGTATTCTTATGCCACAAATAATCCCACAAAATCAATGGTGCTACTTACTTACTACTCAACAGTATAAGAATTGTTTTCTTCCCCCTGTTTTTACCTTGAGGTCTTGACCCAGTATCATTTTTACTCTTTCTGCGCATCATGTCCCAGCTTAGCACCCTGTGCAGTAACAGGCTTTTTACCTCCTTTCAAATAATTAGTGAAGATGTTCATTAAAGCTGAGTTCCAGATGCCTCCTTCCATTGCCACTTATCATTACTTCTGTTTTGTGGATGTTGAGCAAGTTTTAGGTGCATGTCCACATTCATATCTCAGGCAATTTGAGCTAATTTTTTGAGTCACTGTATCAAATGCTTTAGTAAACTCCAGATATATTGCTCTGAATGTGTTCCTTTCACTCACTAATTTTGTAATTCTATCAAGCCATCAGGTTTGTCTGGCAAGATTTGTTCCTCATAAATCTCTGCTGCTTATTTATAATAGCTATTTACATGTATATGAAAGACGCAAACATCAAGGATGAAAAGGAGTTGAGTGCTGTGAGACACAAATATATGAAGTTAAGGAAGGGAAATTGTATGGTGAATATCAGTAAGTATCCCCTGCTTTTGCGATATTTTTCACTGTGGTATAGACTCCAACAGTGACTGGTAAGTTACCACAGCTGCTACAACGAGGTTGACCTGAGCTTGTTTTCCAGATGACAGCATGTTTTCAGATGTTTTTCC
Organism: Carettochelys insculpta; assembly: GCF_033958435.1. Classification (NCBI taxonomy): domain Eukaryota; kingdom Metazoa; phylum Chordata; order Testudines; family Carettochelyidae; genus Carettochelys; species Carettochelys insculpta. The sequence goes on from NC_134141.1 coordinate 121,653,502, forward strand.
TATTTTTTTCGTTTTGGAGAAATGGTATCGTTTCGGTAAAACTGTAGAGAAAAGGCAAGTTCTTACTAAGTTTTCTCTGTAGAATAAACAAGAGTCTGTTGGACTTACAGGTAGCAGTTTTGTCCAAGTTACACCTGAGATTCATTCAAAAGTTTAAATCTCATTGGAGAGGTGAAACTTGAAATCACTGACACAGCTGCCCAACAATGGGAAATACTGACTTTTTCATGGCTTTTGTGAATTTTGCAACCTAGCAGCTTTTCCTTCTTGATAACTTCTTCATGCCTTTGAATAATAATTTCCTCTTCCTTATTTCCAACCATTGCTCTACCTCCCACTTTGTAACTTGCTCCTTCAGCAACTTGCAACATTTTGTTCCCTGCTCAGCCAGCGAGGTCACTGTTGAGCGATGTGAAGTGTTCCCAGAGGAACAATGACCTCTACCAGCATTACTCCCAACTCTGACTGGGACAAGGAAAGAGATTGTAAGACTGGCAATCAAATCACTGTGTCAGACAAAGCACTCCTGCTAAGACACTCTGTACTGAAAGATTACTTATTTTTCTTGATTGTTCCTTTGCAATCCTCAATGTTTTTGTGCAGAACTGCAGCCTCAAAATAGCCTAAGGCAGGGGTGCACAAAGTGGAGTTTGCACCCCCTTGGGGGTCATGAAATTTTGTAAGTGGGGTGCAGCATGATCAGCCTTTCTCTAACCTTCCCCAACCCCGTGGTCTCTGCTGCCTCCCGTCACTTATGCTGACTTCTTTAACCTTCTTCTCCACAGCCCCCATTACATCCACAGCCCCCGTTACGTCCACTCTGCATCCCATGGCCTCCACTGCCACTGCTGCTGAGGGAACACAGTGACCAACAGGAATGGTGCCTGCTTGCTGCAGTGCCCGCCGGGCCAATCAGAATGTATGGAGGCATCACCGGAAGGCCCTGCGTCAGGTGACGGGCAGCCAGTGAGCTTTTGGCTGGGTATGGTGGTCTCCACAGCATGCTAACACCCCTCCCCTGCCAGATGCCAGTGCAGGGTGAGTGCTGCTGCTTCGGGGGGAAGGGGATGGGATGGATCCCACCCACATATAGAACAGCCTGGGATCACCACTGGGATCACCACCAGCCTGGGATCATCCTGGGATCAGCACCCACACACAGCATAGCTTGAGATCACTGCTTCCCTGCTCCACCAAGGTCATCACCTACAAGGAGGAGGTGGTGATGTAGGTGAGCCCCTGGAGCTCCCCTGCCTGACCTCCCCTGAGTGCTCCTCCCCACTTCGAATGACCTCCACGTACCCCTCCCCCTTTGGGGCACAACTTGATTCCCCTCAGTGCCCCACTGTGTTCGTCTCCCTGAGCTTCCCTCCTGCTTTGGGCCACGCCTTGGAGCTCCCCAGCACCTCCTTCCTGAGCTTTCCCCTTACATTCCTTCTGTGGGCCTTCCTCAGGCTAAAGGAGGAGTGCTGTTAATTTCAGAAGTGAAAAGTGGGGCCTGACATGAAAAGTTTGCTCACCCCTGCTCTACGGATTGCTTCACCAAACTATAACCACCTCTGAGGTGACACACATAACAGTTTGGAGCAATTTTAAACAGTAAGAAGATAGGGCTGATTGAAAAATGTAAAAAACAAAGAAAAAGTATGAATTAAAGCTTGAATAGGATTACCTGCTGCTCACGGACTCCTCGTATTCCTCATTCTCTAATAATCTGATAACCCCCAGAAATTCATGACAAAGGCCATGATCCCAGAAGTGACACACATTTATACCATTTTCGTATTCGCTATTGATCCTTTTTCCCTATTAAAATTTGAGTTATGCAACAACTCAACCTTGGATGGGCTACGGCCCTGGATTGAGAATCAAATGATACAATTTGAAATCTGCACCCTGCTCTAGATTTAGTGAGTGTCTCTCATAATATTTCCGTCCTTTCTGGCCTATGTGCATCCTGATCTTGCATGTGGTTGAAAGTAGGCTGACTTCTACTTTCATCAAAAGCTGCCTTGAAGACAGTGTGAATGCATAAAGGGATTGGGATCAGTGTGGAATCAGTAGCAGGCCTGGTGTCTTTGGTTGCACAGTAAACCCTTGAGTTAACAGGCTTTGTGTTAATGGACTTTGGAAATAAGGGACACTGTCTGCCAGCCCCCATCATCCCCAAATGAGTGCCAGTGACTCCCTAGAGCTGCAGGCACCTCTGGAACTGCTGGGGCTGGAGGATCTATCACCAGAGCTGCTGGGGCTGGAAGAGCTCCCTAGTGAAACTTGAATGGTTCTTCCAATCCTGAAGATTTGAATTTAAAGGATTTTTGGTATTAACGGACACCCTTTCCCCCCATTAGTCCATTAAATACAGGGTTTACTGTGTCTTTTTCATGGAGCAATGTGTGTGCAAAATAGAACAGGGACCTCATTTATTTTGAAGTTTTAGATATTACTGTAAACAAAAAGTAGTGAAGAATAATCTCATTCAGAGGCATGAAAAATAACCCAGGTCTAGCTTCAAACCAGGAACAGTGACGAGCTGAAAGAGGCTGCTTATGAAGAGTTTAAAAAAACTTTCAGTGGGAAAACTATTCATCCAAAGAATTGGATTAATACTTATGAGCAGCCATATCATATTGGCTAAATGTGTGAACCCCACAAATGTTTTGCAAATACTTCTTTGGTTATAGCTCCGGCACAGCTTTGCTCCCTGGTCATTTCCACAGGACAGGAAGAAGAATTCTGCCTATAAATGGAACTGAGGAAAGAAGCACAAGGGAGGCAGCATGTATTTTTCCAAATGTGATGATAGTGAGCATCGATAAACTAACTCACACAGAAAGTGCAGGGTGAAAATATTAGTTGCCACGGGAGTTAGCTATCAGATATACTCAGTACATCACTTTTACAAAAGGTGTGCTAGTTGGGGGTTCCTGGTATGCCCCCATCTATATGATTGAATTCATCTGGGATCTTTTTTATATACTTACGATGAAAACTCTTTGGGCAGGTGCAAGGCCAGGCTTGCTGACAGCTGGGAGCCAAAGGGTGCAGTTCCACAGGGATCCAAAGCTCTGGCCACCACTGCTACTATTTTGTCAATGGTCTGATCTCATCTCTGCAGCTGTGTGTGCGGGGGCAGTGCTGTTGTTTAGGTGTCACTAAGGGCCGACTGCCCTAGCCCCCACCCCTTCCTCCCTTGGCCCCGCCTCTTCCGGGGGCATGGACCAGGTCCCCCTTCCTACGTTGCCCTAGGGACCAGGGTGGCTGTCAGCTAGGCAGGGCCCATATTTTTGTTTTATATTTGCGCTGCTTCTAGCTTAATGGTGGGCCCTGACTAGGACTATTATGCATTATGGTAATTAACAAAATAATATTCACCACACATATGAATATCAGAAAAATATTAAAGAAGCAGCCATCCTTGGTATCTCTTATAACGTGAAAGCTTGTGGTTTATGATGAGCTTGCCTGTGTTGGGAGCTTTGCATTCAGATCTTTAACAGCTTCTACACTATAAGAACAATAAAGACTTTCTGTATGTCCTAAAAAGCACAGGAAGGTTTTGAAAAAGTTTGAGTCAGATTCATTTCTGGTTGATTCACCAATGTGAAATCCAAAAGGGACTACTGGAAGCATGTAGAGTCAGAGTCACAAAAGAAGTCAGCTGTATTCCAACACCTAAATAAGGAGCATATTTTCAAAAAGGATTCATCACTCAAGATGAACCCTATGGGAACCCCCAATCATGTATCTGATGAAGTGTGTCTTTGCCCACGAAAGCTTATGTTCCAAAATATCTGTTAGTCTATAAGGTGCCACAGGGCTTCTTGTTGTTTTTCAAGATGAACACAGTACATTGAGTTCTTTGAGAATTGGCCACTTATTTAGGTTCATAAGTGAGAACTTACCTCCTTGGAAATTAGGCCTCTATTTTCTCCTCTTGCAGGACACAAGCTATAGAATTTTACCATGAAATTCTTCATTGACTCCAGATCTGCACGAGATCATTATTTTCACAAATAAACTTGCACCTAACTCTACTACCTTAGTCTTTGAAGAGCCTTACATGTATCCCTCGTTTCTTATTGATGTTTCTCAACCAAGAGACATGATGGATATCTTGATAATTTACTTGCTTCATGTTTACTTTACTTCACTTTACTTTACTTGCTTCATTTACTTCCTTATTTATTTTTTCAATTTACATGGCTGTTCAGAATTTGATACAGTAACGTAGAAGTAAAACATTAACCAGAAAGAAAGAGGCTACACTACAGATAATAGCATCAAAATTTAAAATAAAGTGGACGTGTTGTTGCCTGTGATTTTACCCAAAAATACTCTTTTGTTGTTGAAAAACTTTTGGATTTTTTCAACTTGATGGCATTGCTAATATGCTTAGGAATTACTTTGTAAGAACAAATTTGTTGATTTTATTCTTCTGCTACCTGACCTATTGTAAATTCACATTCTCTGCAATGGTGCAGTACAATAACAGAAATCGACATGTCAGCATTACCGGGACATTTGATTAGAAATGATGCCTGATATCCGCACACCTGTGTGCCAGACTGTGGGAAGATGGGCAAGTTAGGGAGTGTGCGTGCATATAATTGAGGGAAGAAGTGGGAGCACAATGCTTGTGAGTCAGTGAAGTAGTACTGGGAATATTTTGGATGTCTGTGTTTGTTGTAGGAGTGGATGCAGACGGGTTATTAGAAGGAGTTTATTGTTGTACTGGAATGGATCACCTCAGGATGCATGTTGTGTTCATTCACTCTAGGGCACATGGCATTTGCTGCTGTCAGAACACAATAGGCTGGACTCTACAGATCTTTAGTCTGATCCTTTATGGCAATTCTTATGTTCTTATGCATTTCACCATAGTAGTGGACCCAGCCAGCTGTTCAGAACCCCATTAGATTGTAATGCGTTGTACATTGTGGTTTGTATGACTGCCTTTGTGACAGGAGCAATGATGCATTTGGATTACATCATCATTCTCTACTGTGGCTGCACTTACCCATATCCATATGTGCTGAAATTACGTGTGGGGTTGCTTCTGCATCTGCTGGTTTTATGTGGTTTCCATCATTTATAGGGTTTATAGTTTTGTTCCATGGCTCTCAGCCCCCACCACTGTACAAATTTCCCAGCTTTCCTTGCCCAGACTCCTCTGTGTGTGTGTGTGTGTGTGTGTGTGTGTGTGTTATTGTCAGTATAGGAAGGCACGGATATTAAAGAGGAACCCATATGTTTGTGAATGATTAGAAGAATAGTTTTATTGCTATCTGTTAGAAAGAACTCTATTTTTTGTCCCCCCAAGGTGCGAATGTGAATTAAAGAAAGCTGGCAATTACAAGGCTGCGACTGTTGAATGAGCAAACGGGAACCGCAGTTATTGGCAGGAGTACTTTTTTTTTCTCTTTCTTGAGGGTTAAGACAAGTTTGGAGGCCAGTCTTTTTCTATTCTGCACTCCACTGGCTGTTCCAGCCTGGAGCTAGCTTGTTATAACCTACTTAGGCAGTTGGGAACTGTCAGTCACCACTTCTGAATCAATGGTTGCAGATGTGAGTCTCTATGCAATGCTGTTTCTCCCTGCAGTAACAAGCAGTTAATAGATTTTATTATAATTATTTTAACTGCACCATCTCATGACAAAAGGTTACGGGGAGTTGTGTGTGTTGTTTGTGAACACCTCCCCCAAAGCAAACAAACAAACAAAAATGAGGTGAAATCTTTGAAGCAGGTTTTCTGAGTCCAAGTGTAATATTAATAATGATACAAATAATGCATTCATCCTATGGGGAATTTGTTTGCATGAACCTGAAATGTCAGTCCATCAGAATTTCGCTAAAGGAGAGAAATATTCAGTAGGTCTGTCATCAAGAGAGAGAAGATTTCTTGAAAAAAAACGGTGTTGCTGTATCTGGAAAACCTCATCCTTTTTTTTCTTATTTGTCCCAGAGCAAAGGCAAACTGGGGAAACATCACCACGCCTCGGTGGGGATGGGACAGCAAACATGGATGGGCATGGCAGCAGGGTGTTCTTGGTTGATTTTGGATCCTTCGTATCTCTTTGTTACGGTGTCTGAATGCACTCAGCATCCTTCTTGTAGATCCCAGAACTCAACTGGGGAAAGCAGGAAGATGGGCCAGGATGGGACAGCTACTTGTTCCAGTGACAGCACTGACTCTCCTTAGTGTTGTCAGTTCTGACTATTGTAACTCTCCAGTCTTAGTGGTGTCCCTAAGATCCACATCTATATTCTTTGCCCACCCATTGGGAGATTTCAATATTGCCTCCATCATTTTGCTGGATGTTATGCACCGCAGTGAATTTGCATCCTACATCAAAAAGTATCTGAACTGTGAATATGTGTGGTCGTGGGAGACAGAGAGGCGTCTGGCCTTGCTACCATTGATGACCATCCCTGTTCTGACTTCCTTTTTCATGGCTCATGAAGATAAAAAGGAAATGTTTTCTCTTTGCCATGGACAAGCAGGCCTTTGCTTTCACAGCATGTCACAGGAAAGGCTCAGACCTGTGGCAGATCTAGACAGACAGTGAAGGGAGAGAGAAAGAAGCCCCCTACCCTCCAACCAGGATCTGGAAAAGGAAGAGCTGCCATCTGAGACCCATCCCTGGCTGACATCATTATTGAATTGAGGCTTAAAACTTCTTCCATTGAAATCAATGACAACATACTTATTAAGTTTGATGAAAGCTGGATTAAGCCAGTACTGTGAGAGCATCAGACTGCTGGCTCTGCAAATCCTAAAGGACTAGAGCAGAGAAACAAACAGGATTTGCAAAGAGGAAAATTTGATGCCCCTATAAGTGTATGGCCACACAAATCAGGGGTGTAGCTCAATCGCCCTAAGTGCAGCTGAGGAGAAGCATCTCCAGAAGACACCCATCATCAAAAAACCTAAGCAGCTTTGCAAGCTAATGTTAAGAATCTCAGAATGAAAATGCAGTCATAGAAGCATATGTACCATAGAAATTCACAGGACAGCCTGGAGAAATCAGAAGCAAAGACAGAAAGGTTTCTTTCTCCATATAGTGAATAAAGTAGAAAATATTTTTTAAATTGTTTATGTTTATTTTAAATTCCGCTTTAAATCTCCTTGTAAAACTACAGATCCTGCCTTAGCCATGGGCCCCTCACCAACCTAAAAATGGCTAAGCAGCAAAAAAACTACAAAGTTATGTTAAATACTTGTATGTTTGCCAAGTCATCATGATTGCTCCCATTTTGCTGTGTGAGTAAAGCCCTCAAAGATCTTTTCCTTTGTATTTATTTAATTAGTTAAATTACATCTATAAAGCTAGCTGAGTGCCATGGAAAGATATCAGATCTAGAGTCCTGGATACTGAAGTCCTCTATTTATCTACGGAACATTTATGGCCCAATCAATGCACTCTACAACTCCAGACCAATGTATCTGTACATGAGAGATGCCACTATTACATTTTACAGCATAAATACAGAGAGATTTGCTAACCCTACAGAGTACCCTTTCTGCATGATTTTGACATAATGCTATTTTAATATATCTTTTTAAATAAAATTAGAGAATACTAGAATGTACAAGCAGAGAAAAATAAAACAGACTGCTCACTAAAACACATGGGCATAAATTCAACTCATTTCACTTTAATCTGGCTCTTTTCACATCCACTCTGATCTCATGCCCTGCAATAGAGTCTCTTGCCTGAAAGCAGGGCTAAGGATCCTGCTGCCCTTTACTACATGAAATAATACCTTACAATTTCAATACAGTCCTCAATGCACCTGGAAGTGCTTTGTTTCTAGACTGAGTATTTTGTCCTGCCAATACGATTTGCAAATTCAGTGGTACAAAACATTAAAAAGGCAAAAGGCTCACTACTAGTGACCACTGCATCTCCAAAATACCTCTGTTAACAATTTGTTGAAAGAACCACAACCTGAGGAGACCCAGCACCTCTTATATTCTTGCTGTGTCACCTCAGTTTCCATTGGCTCAGACTGATAAGCCAACGGTTCCATCTTTCAGACAATCAACATGGGGATTCAGTTTGACTCCCAGGAAAATTCCTTGTTGGGGGATCCTGCCTAGGAACCAATCCCAGTCATTCTCTCCATACCAATCGAAAAGCTATAAGACCCCACTAGTTTGCAAAAACACATAGTTTTAGTATCTTACCCATAAAGGCAGATTTGTGATAAATATTACGATATTGCTGGTTGTCCAGGACTTCTAGCAATACCCTCTGTAGCTTTGTCTCAGCATGCATGTATAATATCATGGTTTTGACATGGCAGATTCTTCTACTGTCCTCAAGTGAACGCATAATGTGATTGGTTAGACTCCTCCATTCTCTGTTCTGAGTTGTTCCTGTCTAGGGGAAATGCCATTTCAATTTAGCTTGTGTTTAAAGAGAATGCAATGAAGAGGAAACTCCAGAGTTCTCCTTAGAATTCTCCTCACATGCCCCTTCTCTAATTTTTAATATCTTGGCTAGAGTTTAGTGATGGCAGACTCTTCACTGGACCAGAGGTCCAGTCAAGTAACTACTCAAATTTCTGCATGCCTACTAATGTTAATATCAATTTTGGTATAGATACCAGACCAACAATTGTCAGAAAAAGGATTTTTCTCAAAATTTATACTGTCCTCATTAACTTTAAAATGGAAGAATATTTGGGGGTTGTGGTGTTTATTTGTTTTCTGTGGTATTTCAGCACTTCTTCAAATCCCATTTGAAACCAAGATGAGGGCGAATTTGCCCTTCTAGATTTGTTTATTTACAAAAAAAAAAAGATTAAAGTAAGTTTCTTAAAGGTACTGGAAGTGAAATTATCCATTTACTGGGTCCTAAAGGGCTCTTTAATTTAGCATAGAAAACTGCAAGGTGGAAGTGGTGGATTCTAGGCCTCTAGATCTCCTCATATCAACATTAGATCACTTTCTGAAAAGTATGTTATAACCAAACGCAAGACATTGGCCACAGTGCAGTGGTAACAAGATGAAGTTGTAAGATGTGTTATAAAGGAAATTGGACTAGATAATTGGTCCCTTCTGGACTTAAAATATGTGTATCTATCAATTTATCCTAAAATATGCAGCACTAACGTATGTGTTTCCCATGTTGGCTTGCCAGTGTGCCTCTGTTGTTATCTAAAGAGAACAGCTATTAAAGAGATAGGAAAATACTACCAATAGCACTTTTTCATTACTTGACCTCTCTAGCAGTGGGAGAATAAGACCATGTCAAACAGGTGGTGGTTTATTGGATTGGAACACTATCCTCTAAGAACCAAATCCCTACAAATTATTTCAAATAAGTTGCCAAATAGCCATCCCAACATAATAACTTTTGGCTGCATACCACTGAGAGGTGGATCTGAACCAATGACCTCAAGCGTAGAGTCTTTGCATTCTCTTAGCAACATACAGACCTAGCTTTTTCTCTCATTTTCATTCACAGTTGATAGGACTTTTTTTTACATTTTAGAAAGAAAAGTTCAATGTATGTTTCAGGTGAATGGAGTTTGAGCCACATAAGTTTAAATTCTGATTCAGAACCAGATATAAAAACTCTCTCCTTTTCCAAAATGTGGCTGTGTTCAGATCCAGGAATTACCTCTTTATTTTTTTCCAGATCCAACTAGTCTGTTACAGATTCTTTAGGTGAATACTTTATATAAGGTGTACTCTATGTCATGTCCCATGAGGTATTGCATTTCCATTGAATTTATCACTGCTTTTTTCCCACACTGAGAAGTTTGTATTCATGTTAGTATTCAAAAATCTACCGTTATTTGAAAATGCATACCTTCCAAAGAACATTATTAATGCAGAAAACCATCACACCTGCATCTCAATGTTCTTCTCTCAAATTCTAGTCTTTGTCATAATCACTCCAGCTCCTTCTAGTTGGCTTCCTTCCATTTACTGCCTGTGTTTCAACCTGGCTCACCGCCTCATGACAATGAGCCTATGAGGCTGGAACAATTTTGAGATGCCTGAAATATCCTAAACCAATCACTCCTAAAACCATGACGGCTAGAGAACTCTTCTGTATGTCTCCAAGGAACTCATGTTTGATATCATTAGAAATCCCTTCAGAAGCAAGAAAGGGATGACACAAAAAATCATTAGGACACTACAAAATATGCCAAAGTTCTGAGTGTTCAAGGTTTTTTTTTCCGTAAGAAATGTATTTATTTTAATTTACATTTAGATTAGGTTCACAGCAGCAGATGGAAGGAATTTAAGTCAATTTGCAGTAGAAGACAGACATTCCGGCCTATGAAAAATCAAAGAAAACCGGCAGCCGTCTTTTGCTCTCCTTTTGGACAATTGTTTTTAGAATAATACTCAGACTGAAACAAACAGAAGAAAAATGTCTAGGGCCAGATGGGCTCCATGCCATAATGCTGATAGAAGTGGCAAAAATACAGAACAAAGAATCTTTTAGACATTATATTTAAAATGTCCTTGGAAGCAATAGCAGATAGTGTGGAGTACTCAAGTTTTCCTATACTATAACAATGTGAGAAGCATAGTTGCAAAGAGCAGACGGAGACTGGAATGAGTTATGTAATCTTTTGATGAGCCTCTGTTTACCGGATAAACCTCTGTTTATCTGTGATCAGAAGAAGGGCTTTTGAAAACTGGGGGGATCCTCTTGGAAGAACTAGTCTCCACGGGTGGCGCATGATTCAAAAAGCCACACTTTTGAATCGCCGCGGCCGCCATTATACTAATGAGGTGCTGCATATTCATTGCAGCACCTCATTAGCGTCTTTCGAACCCGCTCATTAACATGCCCCTTTCGAAAGGAAGGGGCACGTGTAGACACGGTAAGTGTAACAAGAATGGAGTATGTCTACATAGTTATTAGATGTGGTTCCAGTATGTAAGTCTCAAGACTATACTGCATCATTTCTGCAGTATTTAGGACCAGTTAAATTTATTGATCAGAATCAATATCTTCCTCTTTGTAGCTCATTCTCTGAGCTCTTACTGTTCATGATGATAATTATCCTTATTTATACTGCAATATACCAGTTTACTTCCCATTAATATCACATCTGAATTTGACCTTTTGACCATGGCTATGTCACACACTAGCCCCTTCCTTTCAGAAGGGACCTGGTAATGAGCCAGTTGGGAAGATGCTAAGGAGGTGCTTCCATGAATATGCAGCACCTCATTAGCATAATGACAGCTGCACATGACTGGAAAGCACCACTTTCCAATCATGTGCCACCCATGCAGAGATGGATCTTTCGAAAGGACCTCCCGGACTTCAAAAACCCCTTCTTCTTAAAACCAAATAGGGAGACAGGGCTTTCAAAATCTGGAGGGTCCTTTCGAAAGGCTCCCGCCTACATGGGCAGGGCATGATTCAAATGTGGTGCTTTTGAATCGTGTGCAGCCGCCATTATGCTAATGAGGTGCTGCATATACATGGCAGCACCTCACTAGCATCTTCCCAACTCACTTATTACCATGCCCCTTCCAAAAAGAGGGGGCTAATGTAGACACGGCCCATGTGAATTTGCTGTGATGGACTTAGCCTACAACTTCAGAAATAAAAGTTGAACATCTCTGACCCAGAACTCTCTTATTTGGCAACATCTGTAATCCACAATTATTTTAGTTAACCAGATGATCACGTAGCATGGTTGTGGCCAAGTTTCCTGTTAGCCCATGAAGTTTGTTTACAGGTATGAGACCTGGATCTCAGTGTTCTGTGCTGTTATTTGGCTCCCATTTACCCCAAATGTCTTCTAGTAGCCCAGTAAGCAACGGAAGTGTTGGCAATGCTGCTAGACAATATTGGTCCCCTGTAGTCCTGCAAAGTCTCTCGCCCAGCACCAGTCAGGTCCAGATTAGAGAGGTTCAACCCTTAATAGCAAAGTGAATTATTGGCCAAAGCCTTTTTTGCACACTGCACCTTACTTCATTTCTTCTCTGTGTGAAAATTCACCTTTAATTTGCAAATACCCTTTTCATTTTAAACACTGGCTTGCAGGAGTTAATTAATAATTCTGACTGCAAGAGGAAAATAACATCCTATCAGGTTTAAATTTGGTAAAAAACAGTCAAAAGTTTGTTGCTTCAGGAAGGATGTATTATTATTATTATTATTATTATTATTATTATTATTTAGTTATGCACCAATTGCATACTTTTAACATGCAGGAGGATTTTTTATTTGAGTTGTGGCTTCAGGTAATTTTTTTCTCACTACTGAAAAGTACAAAATGAAAAACTCAGATTCCATAAATGCTTAAGATGTCTACTTTTATGAAAAATGTTCTTAGAGTCAAATTAATATATGTGCTAGAGGAGCTTATTTACTGAAGGTAATATAGACACAGCTGATAGTAGCACTAATCATTGAGGTTGCCTGACACTTTCCATTATAAGAACCTGTTTTCAGTTATAACTTTGCCAAACTCTAACCATCTAGGCTCAAAATTCTGCTCCAGATAGCTGCCTCAGGCACAATTCTTTTTTGTATATTTCAGACAGAATGGTTCAGCTGTTTCTGAGAATGAAATTAGGGGAAAATATTTTATTAAAAATCTTACTTTTTCTTGAGAAGCACTAGTACTTCCACTATTTGGAGAAAGAGCTTGAAATTTACTATGGGGAATAGCCTGGTTTCAGAGATGCACTTTTTATTGTACATGTGAAAGTATGATCAAATTATACCAAGTTATAAGCCTCTTAAAATGTGTTTGCAGGTGGGCTTTACTGCGGTCCTCATCAGGATAGCATACGAGTGCTTCACAAATGATGAATTTATCTTTATGATACCTCTGTGAGGTACAGTGGCATCATTATCCCTATTTTCCCAAAAGAAATAGACAAGTGTCCACTAATTTTGGGAGCCTAAGATGAAATGAGTAGGTCCTGATTGGTCAGAGGATTTTGCAATTTATTTTACAGTATATGTTTAGATCACAATTCCCATTGACTTCAGTGGCAGCCAGAAATACAAGCTTCTATGCAAATCAAACCTCAGATTTATCAAGTTGAGTACCCAGAAAATATGTGATGCCTGATTGATAGCCAATTGTAAAACATTTTGGGTTAAATGATTTGCCCCACACATTCTTAGGACTCTGTGGCCAAGACAGGAGAGAATCCAGGTTGCAGAAAACTCACTATTTCCACACTTTGTTTCCACCAATGATATCAGTGATGCCTGTGATGTTACATACTGACACATTCTGAGTCATGCTCAGCATGACAAGAAGCACAGGACAGTTTAACAAAGAGTGGAGTACACACCTGATGAGCTTAGCTACAACTTTTATATGGTATGAATTCCCCTAACCACCTGATTAGTGTCTAGGGTTAGCTAATAAATGAGGATTAATTCAATATCCATTTTCACTTTGGAGCTGACTTTTAACAGGGACTCAGCACAGTCTTATACAACGTCAGGCTACCATCAGAGAAAGAAAAGGAAAGAGAGAAAAAGAGAGATGCAGAAAGAGAGAGAGAGACTGTGTATATGTTCTTTTTAATGGGAAATTGGCATTCTACAAAAACCAGCAAAAATGTGCAGACAGACACTAAAATTGCAGAATCCACAATTTTTCAGCAACTGAGGTTTTTTCAAATGCCCTTAGTGATAATGAGATCAATAGGGGAACCAACAGTGCCCAGTTTGTATACCAGTAGCTGAAAGGGTAAAACATGCAGAAAGGAAATGAAATTGGCTGATGACACATAAGTGGGGCTGTGGAGCCAGTCCATTAAAAGTAAAGAAGGAGGAGGAGGACAGTAAAATTCAAAGTGAACTCAGATACTTGTCTGGTTTGTTCAGTTTAATATAGGAAAAATGGAAAATAAAGATGTGACAGAGAGATGTGACAGAGAGAATATAAAAAGGGTAATACCACCAACAGTCACATGCTATAAACATATTGACTAAGGGAAGGCTCAGTGGGGAGTAGAGCTGAAACTCTAAACCGTTCAGAGCTGGTTGTTAATAGCTACAGAAGACACAAAAAATACTATTTTGAAAGCAGCTAGAGAAATGTTTGTAAAACTTCCCCTATTTTCAGGTTTCATGATGGACTCCAGATTCTGTCAAGTCCCTAAATGTGAGCTGACTCATGGCTTCCACACAAATGATTTGAAACTCAGCACCTTTGATCTGAGGGTTATTTTCTTCATTCATTTGAAACTGGAACTCAGAGTAAAACTAGGGGCATAAAAAAAATCATATGAGCCCCAGACAGCAAATATTGGCAGGTGTTTGTTTAGATCATAAAATCACAGAATGCTAGGATTGGAAGGGACCCTGAGAGGTCATGTAATCCAGCCCCCTGCCCTCATGACAGGACCAATTACTATCTTGACCATCCCTGATAGATATTTATCTAACCTGTTCTTAAATATCACCAGAGATTCCACAACCTCCCTAGGCAATTTATTCCAGTGTTTGACCACCCTGACAGTTAGGAACTTTTTCCTAATGTACAACCTAAACCTCCCTTGCTACAGTTTAAGCCCATTGCTTCTTGTTCTATCCTCAGAGGCCAAGAACAAGTTTTCTCCCTTCTCCTTATGACACCCTTTTAGATACCTGAAAACTGCTATCATGTCCCCCTTTAATCTTCTCTTTTCCAAATGAAATAAGCCTAGTTCTTTCAGTCTTTCTTCATAGGTCATGTTCTCTGGACCTTTAATCATTTTTGGTGCTCTTTTCTGGACCCTTTCCAATTTCTTCACGTGTCTTGAAATGTGGTGCTCAGAACTGGACACAATACTCCAACAGATGAGATGGGTCCATATACATATATTTAGGCACCTAACTCTCAAGTTCAGTTCCCAAACACCTTTGAGGGTCTACGATTAAGTGTGTTCTGGAGGCTGCTAAACACAAACACTCATGTTAGTGGATGGAGCTCAGTGCTTTGCAATGGAGTACCCAGAAATTTGCAAGATCATGCCCAAATACTGAGACAAAGTCACCACTGGCACAAGAGGGAGAGCTCTGTTCATCCCAGTGGCTTTTGCTAATTTATACAGAGGTGAATTTGGTCGATACAATACGCAGTAGTTCAGCGGGTAACATGCTGGGCCGCTCTGGGGTGACATATCTTTGTTCTGCACCAAGAAATTCAGGTCTTACCCAATACTGACATTGCAGGTGGGATGCTAAGCAACACAGCACCTTCGGAGGGGCTGTTCTTCAGATGAAATGTTAAATGGAGACCTTGTGTGCCCATTCTGGGCAGATGCTCCAGCTCGCAAGGCACTTTCTGGAAGGAGAAGTGGCTATCTATCCATCGTGTGACAACCTGTGTTTTGTTACTTAGTAAACTAGGAATGGAAGGGCCTGATTCTTAAACACTGTTTCTTATTTTGCACTGTATAATTTTGCACCTGCTATGTGTTTAGGGTACAACATTCCAAAAGCCAATGATTGTCTATAACTAGCTGATTTGGGGTCTTTCAAGCAATGTGACAGTCCTATAGCTACTGTGCTAATGTGGGACTTATGCGACCTGGCTTCAGTTCCCTCTACCTCAGATCCCTTGTGTGAGGATAGGAAGTCATTTAATCTCTCTGTACTCTCTCTCCTCATTTGCGAAAATGAGGGCAATAGCACTTTCTTATCTCCTAGGGGTGAGGCAGTCAACTCAGTTTCTTTTGTAATGTGTAACAGCAACGAAAGGTCCTGTGGCACCTTATAGACTAACAGAAAAGTTTTGAGCATGAGCTTTTGTGAGCACAGACTCACTTCATCAGATGCTGGTCTTGGAAATCAGCAGGGCCAGGTATAAATAAGCCAGAGCAGCGGTGAGGATAACAAGGTCAGCTCAGTCAGCAAGGGTGAGGCTTACTATCAGCAGTTGATCTGGAGGTGTGAACACCAAGGGAGGGAAAGTATTTAACCAGCCATTCACAGTCTTTGTTTAAGCCTGAGTTGAGGGCGTCGAATTTGCAGATGAATTGTAGCTCAGCAATTTCTCTTTGGAGTCTGGTCCTGAAATATTTTTGCTGTAGGATAGCTACTTTTACGTCTGCTACTGTGTGGCCTGGGAGACTGAAGTGCTCTCCTACGGGTTTTTGTATATTGCCGTTTCTGATATCTGATTTGTGTGCGTTTATTCTTTTACGTAGAGGCTGTCCAGTTCGTCCGATGTATATAGCAGAGGGGCATTGCTGGCACATGATGGCATAAATTATATTGGTAGATGTGCAGCTGAATGAACCCACGATGGTGTGGCTGATCTGGTTAGGTCCTATAATGGTGTTGCTGGTGTAGATATGTTGGCAGAGCTGGCAACGAGGTTTCTTGCATGGGTAGGTCCCTGAGTTAGAGTTACTGTGGAGCGGTGTATAGTTGCTGGTTAGGATTTGATTCAGGTTAGCAGGTTGTCTGTGGGCAAGGACTGGTCTGCCTCCCAAGGCCTGTGGAAGTGGGGGATCATTGTCCAGGATGGGTTGTAAATCCCTGATGATGCGCTGTAGAGGTAACGTGTAACATGGTGCATACAAACACTCTATATAGAACAATGCCTAGTGTTTAGGGAACCAAAGAGAAATTGATGACTTTTGGTTTCTACTGTTATCTCTGCGTATCAGTTAATAGAAGTCCAACCTCAGAGCCCTTCTTTGTGCCAAATGAGAATTGTAATACTCATTGCACTTTATAGAGCTTCGTCCTGTATAAGGAAGTACAATATACAACCAGAGCTTAGGACAAGCTTGTTGTGCCTGTAAATGAGTTAATTGACATACAAAAGCTATTATTTCTCTTCTCAGTTTGCTACATGCCAGCGTTCCCTGGAAGCTGAGTACTTGGATGGCCACCCAGGAAAGCTTCAAATGCCACCCAGCTGATTATCAGAGTGCCCACAGCTGCCCACAGTCAGCAGCAGGTGTTTCTGTTGGTGATGCACATCTGCCAGCAACACAGTGCAAATAACAACATTTATTCTGCACAGGGATGGAAAAAATAACAGAGGCAACATTTCTAACAGTTATTGATTGTAGGTGACAAACTGGAGGCTGGCTTGAACCTGTTCAAAATGTGGTCCTAAATGGCAGGTTGTGTTGGTAAGAATATTAAGGAGCATGAATGGAATATGCAAAACTGCCTTTCATTTGGATGGTTTCTTGCTATAACTGGTCCTAACTGGTTCCATACCCATGCCTGGTCCTTGTATGTGTGCCACTGTAAGCTTGACTGTGTATAAACTATTGCTAAGTGCTCAGTAGTTGTTGCATTTATCCAAACAGTCATTCCACTCTAACAACTTTAACTCCATCTTTTAGGCACCAAAGTGCTGTGATATGAAAAAAACAAGTTCAGTTCCAAGGCCATCAAAGTATCTTCTGTTCAATGGAGGGAACAAACGAGAACCCCTGGATTTTACCATGTGTGTTACAGACACTGATCTCAAATGTGGTCACTTAAAAGTTAAAGATCATTCAATACAGAAACTTGCACAAGATCACTCAGAAGGTCAGTGATAAGAGCAGACATAGATTCTAGCTCTCATGAGACCAGCGTCAGTGGTGCTTTTTATAATACTGCCTAGCTCTTATTGGCTCTGGTTACACTGCAGCCCTGTTTCAAAAAGAGATATTTCAAAACAGCTCTTATGAACTATCTTATCTTGAAATAACACAACCACGCACAAAATGCATTTCAAAATAGCACCCAGTTATTTCAAAATAACGTTTCTGGGTACATAGCACTATTTTAAAAGAGTGCCATTGGAGCCCATTATGGCTTATTTTGAAATAGATTTATTCTGAGTCTCAATAGTGCCTATTTTTAAATAGACATATCCAAATAGGCATTATTACTTTCACTTTGGCTACATCTACACTAGCATTCCTCTTTTGAAAGAGGCATGCAAATAAAGGAAATCAAAAATGTAAATGAGGCACAGATTTATGTATCTGGCACCTCATTTGCATGTTCTTCTTTCGAAAGAAGAAAAACAGTACAGATGCAGCTCTTTTGAAAGTTATCTCCATCTTCAAAAGAACCCTTTTTCCTATTTTTTTAAAAAGAAGTGTTCTTTGGAAAATGGAGATTACTTTCAAAACAGCTGCATCTACACTGCTTTTCTTCTTTCAAAATAAACTCGTTTGAAAGAAGAATATGCAGATGAGGTGCCAGATATCTAAATCTGTGTCTCATTTGCATTTTTTATTTCCTTCATTTGCATGACTCTTTCAAGAGAGGAGTGCTTGTGTAGATATAGCCTTTGAGGTTTACCAATTTCAGAATAATGCATCCATTATTTTGAAATTATTTAAATAGTGTGGGCATAGTCTAGATGACAGCTCAGTTATTTCAAAATAACTGCTGTTATTTCAGCATAACTAGGTAGTATAGCCATAGCCATATTGTGTTTTTTATAAGCAGAGCTCAAAACATTGTACAAAAGCATTATTATTTCTCCCATTTTACAGATGGGATGACTGCGGCACAGAGCAGCAGAACTGACTTTACCAAGAATACCCAGGAGGCCAATGCCAAGGGCAGGACTAGAAACAAGGTCTGTTAGATCATACTCCCTTTCTTTAGCTTTCTGTCGTACTTTTGTTTCTCCAATTATCCATCAACCCGCTGCTAGTTTAATCTGTAAATTCCACCCATAGCTGAGTATTGTACAAATTCACTGGAGAATGATGGCTCTCCTTAATTTTACCTTCATCTGAAGGCATCAGGCATAAGTAAGTGTCAGGGACAAGACATCAGGTCAAACAGACCAACAAGCCATCTCTGCAATGACGATCCTTGTGTTCTTATTCTTGAAGTCTAGCTCAGCTATTTTGCTCTGCATGTAAACTTCTACTTCTCCCCCCTGCTTGTCTTTAATTGACAGAAACAAAATCAGGTGGATGTTTCATTTGAAATGTGCTGCTTCACTCCATGAAGCAGGATACGAGCTTTCCCTTGCCACACAGAGCTTACCTACCAATAAAGAACAAACAGCTCCCCTTGGGCAATCATCAGTGGTCATACAGTCACCAGAGCAGTGGAATTGCAGTCATTGCCAAAGATGGTCAATCGTTTTCCTCGCTGGGATATAAAGTAAAAATAAATCTGGCAGAAGACAGAAGGAAAAAGCAACACAATGTAAAACAAAGTCATGCCATCTATGTTACCTTTTCCCCTTTAAACAAGTTTTTTTATTGTTGTACTTTCCAAACCTGAGGTACAGAAATTGCTCAGAACATCCCAGCAAATGCATTGTGTTGTTTGAAGTAAATATAAAAAGAATTAAATAGAATATTTGGAGATACACATCTCACAGAGCTTGAAGGGACCTTGGGAGGTCATTGACTCCAGTCTCCTGCCCTCTTGGAAGGATCATGAAATATCCCTGACAGTTTTCTTTTTTAAAAAATCTATTTGCCCCAGGCCCCCTTAGGGATTGAGGACAGAACCCTGAGTTTAACAAACCCATGCTCAAATCACTGAGCTATCCCTCCCCTTTTATTTATGCGCTATTTGCCACTCAAGGTAGTGAGCTGACAGAAAAGTTTTGAAAAAGACCAAAATGGCAAGTGGGAGCTATAAGTGTCAACCACAGGGGAATTTGGATACAGACCATTTTCCACTTCACTTTTGTTATCCACAGCTGATGATGTTCCTTACTTGAACTTCCTACGAGGCAGATAGTCTCAGCCCACCAAATAGGATAAGGAAGGCAGACATATTATTATTTATATTATACTAGGACCAAACCTTCAGAGGTACTTATGTTCCCAAAATGCAGCTGGGAACTATGGCCCAGGTCTGCAAAGACATTAAGGCTTCTAACTCCCATTGAACTCAATGGCTGTGGCCACAGATGGCCACAACTTCAAAATGGCCATGCAAATGGCCATTTCGAAGATTACTAATGAAGTGCTGAATATTCAGTTCAGTGCCTCATTAGAATTAGAATGCTTCTGGCCATGGCACTTCAAAAGCACTGCTTTCAAACTCTAGCAGTGTGGCACGGCTACACAGGGGTACTTTTCAAAAGGACCGCAAACTTTTCAAAATCCACTTATTCCTGTCAGCAGAGGAGAATAAGGAGATTTCAAACGGTGTGGGGTCCTTTCAAAAAGGACCCCTGTGTATCCGTGCTGAGTCGCAAGCTTTCGAAAGAGGCAGTTTTGAAGTGCTGTGGCTGGAAACATTCTAATGTTAATGAGGCGCTGAATATATAATTCAGCCTCTCATTAGTAATCTTTGAAATGGCCATTTGCCTGGCCATTTCGAAGTTTTGGCCAAGTCTGGCCACAGAATTAGGCCCTTAACCTGGTTAGCCATTTTTCAAAACCTCGTCTGCATCTTTGGGCACCTAAATACTTTTAAAATAGGTCCATTGAGCCCCAGGAAAATTATGACTCCATTATTCTAGGTGTTCTGTAGACATTTGGTAAGTTCCTGCTGCAGACAGCTTTACAATCAAAGTGTAAAAGGTGGGAGAAGAAACAGAGGTACACAGGCCTTAAAATCATCCTCAGTCATAAAGTTAGACTGTGAGACTGTGGCACAGCTCTAAAGAGAATGTAAGTTTCCCAGTTTCCAGTCAAATGCATTGTGCATGGGACCAGGACACTTTCTGTAATCTTGGATTTCCACATAAGTGGTAGGGACGATCACAGCTCTTGTTCCTAATGTGACTCTGAGGTACTGCTTACTCCTTGTACCTTCAAGCCAGAATCCACACCAAAGATGGAGGGTATTTCCTGAGGCATAAATCCTTACCTAGCTGTAGCGAGGCTGTACACATGACAATCAGTATCAATTATGCTGTGGCAGCACAGTTGTGACACGAAAATATGTCCAATAACAACTGGACTAGGAGCACAAACTCATTTCACTAAGGACAAGCACCATTTCTTTCACTCATTAACACAAATGGATGAAAACATCAATTTTATACCTTCATCCCTGGATCTTGTCACTTCAGAGCATAACCATATACCTCACATCAATATATTTGATCTCACGAGACCAAAATTTGACATTGGTTTGGAAGAAGAAAACAAACGTTGTTTTCTTTAGCTTAGTTTAACTTATGTCATGTGTACGCTACCCCTGCCTTTTGGAAGGGGTATTTAAATGACATGGATTGGAACTAGTTAATGAAGCACCTATATGAATATTCAGCACCTCATTAGCATAATGGTAGCCAGTCCCATTTCCCAATTAATTTTGAGAAGAAGAGAATTTGGAAGTCTGGGGTTTATTTCAAAATACCTGCATCTACATGGACAGTTTGTGTTTTGAAAGCAGCACTTTTGAAGCACAACTGGGTCTCATTATGCTAATGAGACACTTCATATTCATATTAGCTCCTCATTAATCAGTTCCAATCCATATAATTTAAATACCCATTCTGAAAGGGGGGTGGTGTAGATACAGCCTAAGTGTTACTCAGAGCTGGATTTTAATTTGTGATACAGGATTTAAAGGCACTGGTTTTCATTACTAATCCTGTTTACTCCAGCTTCCAAGACAAATTCATGCCCAAATGTATGTTTGAAAAGCAGATGAGTTACCCTCTTGAAACACTTTGGACTAGAGCTAATATGGTATTTTTGCTAAAAATTTACTTGTGGAGGAAATGCAAAATGTTGTTGATATATTTTAGGGTGTTGCTGAACACAATGAAAGCCGTAAAACACTTCCCCGTTTCGACAACTAAAAACCACAATTTATTTGTCCTGCCCCTCCCACATTAGTTTTTAGGTTTA
This sequence comes from Carettochelys insculpta, assembly GCF_033958435.1. Taxonomy (NCBI): domain Eukaryota; kingdom Metazoa; phylum Chordata; order Testudines; family Carettochelyidae; genus Carettochelys; species Carettochelys insculpta. The sequence continues at coordinate 121,675,250 of NC_134141.1, forward strand.
AAAGTTTTCTATTTTCGATAGAAAGCAGAAAAAAAATCCATTGAAATATCAATGAAACTGAAAAATGTCCATTGTCTGAATTTCTTTGTGGCAAAGAAAATATATTTCCTAACCAGCTCCACTTCTGATTGTAGTGTTGTTGTATCCATGTGAGCTAACTTAGTCAGACACTAAAATTTCTGACCTTAATGAAGACACTGAATTTATAGCAAATTACAACAATTGTACCCCATTAACCCACTTTTTGTCTCATAACTGCACCAACGTTAATACGCCACTTCCTGTCCATTGGTTCCATAGATATGAGCTTGCTACTTATGCTGAACTGTCTACTTGACCTTGGATTTAACCTTGACACTAGTACCTTTTTTAGCTCTGAAGAAGATCTCTGTATGGAGCTAGAAAGCTTGTCTCTCTTACCAGCAACAGTTGGTCCCCATTCTTCCACCATGCCAGCTCTATTTTTCACATTTTATTTTCTCCTGTGCATCTGCTGGAAAATAAGCCAGGATTAGTTGAATTCCTCTCTTTAAGGGTACTGAAAAAAGCTGGAGTGAAACCTCTCTGTAGAGCAACAGTAGTTGAGGAAGTCTTCAATTAAACAGAATATTTTCATTTTTTAAAGGATTTTAGATCCTGATGCAGTTTACCAATGAGTCTAACCCATGATGACACCTATTTCAGGGTACAGGGAGAGACAAAAGCAGGAGAAGCCATGGCAGTTTAGGGAGACATAGAGTGAAGGGTAAGGGTTGGCACAAGGGGGCAGAGTAGACTTCTGGGAGGTGCTATGGGTCCACAGAATGCATTCCAGTCATATAGATTGACTTTTTAAGGGATTTGCTTGTTTTCAGTTTTGTTTGGAAATGGGATTAGCTTGTATTTCAGCTAATTTTGATAAAGTTGGGTTGCTTATTTACAGCATGAAAGTTGGCAACCCTGCTCTTTCACCCCATGTTAGCTCTGGCAATCACTTAATACTGATTTAACAACCAGAAGAAGAATGGTGTTTAAATATTTAACATTTCATTCGAATCTTAAATAGCACAATGGAAATTGGTTCACAGTTTCTGACATTGGGTTTCTTGCCAGAGGAAAGAAAGGACATGTAGGAACAGAAGTCAGAAAGGCAAAGGCATAAAATGAATTACTATTAGCAAAGGATGCAGAATGGAACAAAGAAAAGTTTTATAAGTATATAAGAATCAGGTGAATGACCAAAAAAAAAAGTGTTATGTCTACTGCCTAGTGGAGAGAGAGAGAGAGAGATGAAAAAAAAATAATACGTGACAAGGAGAAGGCTGGGATTATTAATAACTTTACTGCTTCAGTTTTCACTAAAAAAATGGTAGTAACAGGATTTTGTTGCACTGATCCTTAACAAGCGAAGAAAAAGGTCACAAGCCAGTATGAGGTTGGAACAGGTTAAAGAATATCCAGATAACATGGATATAGTCAAATTAGCAGGGTTCGATCACATTCACTTTAGACTACTACAGGAGCTGCCAGAAGAAATATACTAGAACCATTAGTAACTGTTTTTGAGAATTCACAGAGGGCAGGTGAGGTCCCAAGGGGCTTGGAAAGGGCAGTCAGAGTCTCTGTTTTAAAGAAGACAGGGAAGAGGAATGCTAGAAATTACAGGCTAGCAAACTGGGCTTCCATATCTGGGAAGCTGCTAAGACAATTAATATACCAGTTGACTAGTAAGCACCTAGGGCTTGAATTCAATGGGAACATGCCCACTTATTTTGATGGTACTGGATTAAGTCCTTAGAAAGCCAAGTCGTTTTGTCAGATGCAAACTGTCCTAAAGGAATAGCATCAATTTTTGACTCTCATATATTATGAAAAAATGTTTTCATCAATAAAAGATGGTGAACATAAGATTTCAAATGAACAGAAGCAACCAAACAGAAACACAACAGTGGCAAAGCCACACCTGCTTTATTGTCTCCTGTTCTGCCCGGGCCCCCCCAGTATATAAAGGATTCATTGGAAAGTGTTCAGCAGTGATTATGGGGCTGGAGCATATGACCTACATGGAGAGACTGAGGGGTTTGGGTTTAGTTAGTTTGAGGAAGAGAAGAGTGAGGTTGATTTGATAACAGCCTTCAACATCCTGAAGGGAGGTTCTACAGAGGATGGGGAGAGGCTGTTCTCAGTAGTAATGGATGGCAGAACAAGGAACAATAGTCTCAAGTTACTGTTTGGGAGGTCTGTGTTAAATATTAGGAAAAAACTATTTCACTAGGAGGGTGGTGAAGCACTAGAAAGGGTTACCTAGATATATGGACTCTCCATCCCTAGAGGTTTTTAAGTCCCAGCTTAACAAACACTTGGATGGGATGATTTAGTTATTGTCAGTCCTGCTTAGGGCAGGAGTCTGGACCCTATGACCTCCTGAGGTCTCTTCCATTCCTAGAATTCTGATTCTGTGATTCCCTTTTAGGAATTCATGGTTTCACCAAGTGCACACTGATGGCAGTGAGGATCTTTCTATTAAAAACAGCGGGCTTTGGAGCAAGCCATCAACCAACAATGTGGATGAGACTTTGGCAGTAATTGTGACACTAAACAAAAGTTAAAATTCTCCTGTCAGTTTTTATTGCCCAAGCAGAGAGGACTGCAAAAAGTGAAGAAGGAATATAACTGGCAGCACGGAACTTACACTTATATTTCACTTGGGATAATTTAAGGCTACCGAGAAACAGGCATTTTAAATATATCGGTACCCATATACACATTATAGACTAACAGATATTTGGAGCGTAAGCTTTTGTGAGCAAAGACCCGCTTTGTCAGATGAAGCGGGTCTTTGCCCACAAAAAGCTTATGTGTCAAAATATCCGTTAGTCCGTAAGGTGCCACAGGACTTCTTGTTGATTTAGAAAATAGAGACTAACTCAGCTACCTCCCTGATAAATATATGCTTTGTTCTTTCAATGTCCTTCTTTGACAGATTAATGAGCTGGTGAACAAATGAAACACAATGAGTATAGTAGATGCTGATTTTTGTAATGCATTAGCTAATGTTCCACATGCCATTCTCAGAGTGATACTAGGCCATGATGAGCAATTGATTAAGAAAGCAACATCAGAGGGACTGATTTTACACTCTCTTTAACTAGTTCTATGCTGGCAGAACTGCTGCATTCAAAGGAAAGTTGTCGCTCTTGTGAGTGACAGCCAAATCAGGCCAAGAGAATAATTATTAACAGCTGAAGGTTTGATTTTTAAGCAGCTTAAGTGTGCAAATTTATGCACCTATTTTGCAAGTGCAATTGCATGTCTAATTGGTAAGCAGGGTGTTTGTGATTACAAGTGCAAATGAGGTAATTATGCACACAAATAACTATAATTGGCCATTTGTACACACAATTCCCTAATTTGTATATGGAATCTCGGTGATTGTGCATATAATTACATAACCAAATTGTTTATCAGGCTTCTGCTGTGAAGCATGGAGAAGTTATGGTATGAGCTTTCACAAAGATATTCTTAAAGGCCTATATTTTAAATAACAATTTGTTTATCAGAGAGGCAAGCAACCTTCAGAGAGAATTTTTATCTGAGAGGGGACACAACTACAAAGTAAATACAATACAATTTCAATATGTTTGCTAAATGGGCTGGGATCAATACAATGAGATTCATTAAAGGTAAATGTAAAATGGAAAGAATCCCTACGCTACAGAACTTTAGGTAAAACCAAGAAGCATTTGGATGTAATGAAATATAAGTTAATGTCTGTCATGCGTATGTTCCTGTTTTGAAAGAAGAACATATTCCATTGTGCCTTGACCCTTCAAAGTTTTTCTCACATACTTAACTATGTACGTTTTGGCCGCATCTACACTAGCAGGTTCTTTTGAAATAGTTTTTGAAAAAAGGGACTTTTTTGAAATATCCAGTGGAGTGGAGTGCAGAACTCCTTTCAAAAGTGAACTTCTGCTCCCATTTCAGGAAAAGCGCCTCTTTCAAAAGCTCCTTTAGAAAGAAAACGTGTAGACTATCCACAGGCTGTTTTTTTCAAAAGAGCAGTCACTGTGGCACCTGATTTTTCAATCCCTGGTCCATTCTTTTGAAAGAACGGCGGCTGTGTGGGCTTCTTTTTCAAAAGAGCAGATCACTGTTAATCTGCTTTTTTGTGTGCAGATGCATTCTTTGGAAAGATGTTTTTTTGGAAGAGATCTTCCAGAAGGACTTCTTTTGAAAAATCTCTGTAGTGTAGACGTAGCCTCTGACTTTCCTAGAAAAGCTTATGGAACTCTTCATGGTGACTGTTTCTACACGTATCACACATGGGCCGTGTCTACACTAGCCCCAGACTTTGAAATGGCCATGTAAATGGCCATTTTGAAGTTTACTAATGAAGTGCTGAAATACATATTCAGCACCTCATTAGCATGCGGGCAGCTGCGGCACTTCGAAATTGATGCGGCTCGCCACCGTGCGGCTCATTCAGACAGGGCTCCTTTTCGAAAGGACCCCGCCTACTTCGAAGCCCCCTTATTCCCATCTGCTCATAGGAATGAGGGGACTTCGAAGTTGCTGGGGTCCTTTCAAAAAGGAGCTCCGTCAGGACGAACCGCGCGTCGGCGAGCCGTGTCAATTTCGAAGTGCCGCGGCTGCCCACATGCTAATGAGGCGCTGAATATGTATTTCAAAGCTTCATTAGTAAGCTTCAAAATGACTATTTGCATGGCCATTTCGAAGTTTGGGGCTAGTGTAGACGTAGCCGTTCTCTGAAAGTGGCATGCTAATAAATGGCCCAAAATATGATAATGAGGCATGTATGTAACTTCCCGGTGCCTCATTAGCATGAGGTCACATGATTTGGAGTCCGGAAGATGCTCTTCCACACTCCAAAATGGCGTGTAGAAGTGTGGCCCCCGGGGTCTTCTAGATGGAAGTCCTCCTTCCCATGTATAATAATTCAATTATACATATTATATTTCCAATGTGTATACCAGCATAGTAACTAAATGCTGGCATCCTAAAATAATGCATTCAATTCTGGTCACTATAGTTCAGAATGTAAGCCGACCAGTTTCAGAGAAGAGAAACAAGATTCATAAAAGGCCTTAAAATATTAAGCCTCCGATTTAAGAAAATGTGAACACAACCGGGTATGTTCACTATGCTGACAAGAAGATGAAGGGGAGACATACATTTTGTGTACAAACATGACAAGGTATGTTAGGAAGAGAGCACAGCATGAACCATTTTCACTAATACACAAGGACAGATTACGGCATAATGGTCTTAAGCTAGAGAAAGAAATATTGGTTCATAATAAAATAATAAGAATATTTCATGGTAATCAAATTTCCTGAATCTGAGCTGACATTTTGATCCCCTTTTTGTTAGGCTTAAGTGACCATTCTAACAATAACTTTTCATTTATATATGTGTTAGTAACAGAGCTATTACTCACAGGACCACAGGAAACACTCAGGCTACGTGTACACTTACCAAAAACTTCGAAATGGCCATGCTAATGGCCAGATCAAAGAATACGAATGAGGCACTGAAATGCATATTCAGAGCCTCATTAGCATGCCATTGGCCGTGGCACTTCGAAATTGCCATGTTTCGCTCCTACATGGCTCGTCTACGCGGGGGTCCTTTTCGAAAGTACCCCCACCAACTTCAAAATCCCCTTATTCCATAGGATACTATTCCTTAAGATTTTAAGGCCTTTTATGAATCTTGCCATAGGGATAAGGGGATATCGATGCTGGTGGGGCCCTTTCAAAAAGGACCTCTGTGTAGATGAGCCAAGCGGCAATTTTGAAGCGCTGCGGCCGGCAGCATGCTGATGAGGTGCTGAATATCAATTTCAGCACCTCATTGGTATTCTTTGATCTGGCCATTAGCATAACCATTTCAAAATTTTTGGTAAGCGTAGACACAGCCTCAGTATGGTAATGGCTGTGGTTCAAGAAACACAGAGAGAGAGAAAGAGAGGGAGAGAGAATGTGTGTTTAAATTCTGCAATTTTGTGTTAATTTGCATACACATTTTCATTTAAAATTTGAATCTGGATTCACTCCTTAGCAGTGTCCTACCAAATACACATTCCTTTTTTCATAAATGTTATGGCGAGAGCATTTTAACAATTCTGGATTACCCTGTTTTAGATATTTAAACCTTAAATTTCACAGTGTTGTGAAAAGGCAAAGTACAAAGATGTAAGTTTCAAAAACTAAACATGTAAATCCCCACCATGGTGCCACTATGACTCCTGCACAGCTGCTGGCAGCAGTCCTACCTTTAGTGCTGGGTGTCTCACCAGTAGTTGAAGGGCAGTGGCCCATCCACCTCTGATGGCAGTGCAGAAATAATGGTGTTAATACCACACGCCCCTTTACAGTAGCTTTGAGGTTCTCTTTTATGTCAGGACTGCCGCTTTCAGAAATGCTGCATTCTAATAGGGTGAAAGTAGACAAAAACCAGATTTCATTGGTGAGGCCAGATTTCAAGGTGGGAAGACAGATTTCAGTCAGTGACATGTTTTTATTGGGTGTGAAATTGGTGGGGCAGTTCTCACAAATGGGTATTTAGATGTGAAGATTTATAGACTATCAAGAAAACAATGTTTCGGTTTTGGACAAAAATTCCAATCTGATTCTATTTCTCCTAGCAGATTGATCCTGTCGTAGGTCCCAATTCAGCAAGTACTTAAGCATATGGATAATTTTAACTGTGTGAGTACTCTCACTGAAGTCAATGTAGTCAGCACTAGAGTCTAGGGGCCTGATTCTGCCCTTATTTACCATTATTTAAATCAAAGGACTTTGATGGGATTATCATAGAATCATACAATCATAGAATTCTAGGGCTGGAAGGGACCACAGAAGGTCATCTAGCCCAGCCCCTGCCTAAAGCAGAATCAAACCCAACTAAATCATCCCATCCATGACTATGTCAAGCCAGGACTTAAAAATCTCAAGGGATGGAGATTCCACCACCTCTTTCAGTAACATTCCAGTACTTCACTACCCTCCTGGTGAAATAGTTTTTTTCCTAATATCCAACCTACACCTCTCCCTCTCTAACTTCAGACCATTGCTCCTTGTTCTGCTATCTGACTCGACTTAGAACAGTTTCCCTCCATCCTCTTTAGAGCCCCTTTCAGGAAGTTGAAGGCTGCTATCAAATTACCCCTCAGTCTCCTCTTCTACAAACCAAATAAGTCAAAGTCTCTCAACCTTTCCTCATAGCTCATGTGCTCTAGCCTCTTAACCATTTTAGTTGCCCTCTGCTGAACTCTCTCCAGTGCAGCCACATCCTTTCTATATGGAGGGCCCAGAACTGGATGTAATACTCCAGATGTGACCTCAACAGAGCCAAGTAGAGGGGAATAATAACTTTTCAAGATCTGCTGGAAATGTTTCTCCTAATGCATCTCAATATTCCATTAGCCTTTTTGGCTACAAGGGTACACTGTTGACTCATATCCAGCCTCTCATCCACTGTAATCCCCAAGTCCCTTTCTGCTGCCTGGCTACTTAGCCAGTTGGTCCCCAGTCTGTAACAATGCTTGGAATTCTTCCATCCCAAGTGCAGGATTCTACATTTCTCCTTTTTGAACCTCACCAAATTTCTTTTGGCCCAATCCTCCAATTTGTCTAGGTCACTGAGGCTACGTCTACACGTGCACCCAACTTCGAAATAGCTTATTTCGATATTGCGACATCGAAATAGGCTATTTCGATGAATAACGTCTACACGTCCTCCAGGGCTGGCAACGTCGATGTTCAACTTCGACGTTGCTCAGCCCAACATCGAAATAGGCACAACGAGGGAACGTCTACACGGCAAAGTAGCACACATCGAAATAAGGGAGCCAGGCACAGCTGCAGACAGGGTCACGGGGCGGACTCAACAGCAAGCCGCTCCCTTAAAGGGCCCCTCCCAGACACACTTTCATTAAACAGTGCAAGATACACAGAGCCAACAACTAGTTGCAGACCCTGTATATACAGCACGGACCCCCAGCTGCAGCAGCAGCAGCCAGAAGCCCTGGGCTAAGGGCTGCTGCCCACGGTGACCACAGAGCCCCGCAAGGGCTGGAGAGAGAGTATCTCTCAACCCCCCAGCTGATGGCCGCCATGGAGGACCCCGCTATTTCGATGTTGCGGGACGCGGATCGTCTACACGTCCCTACTTCGATGTTGAACGTCGAAGTAGGGCGCTATTCCCATCCGCTCATGGGGATAGCGACTTCGACGTCTCGCCGCCTAACGTCGATTTCAACTTCGAAATAGCGCCCAACACGTGTAGACGTGACGGGCGCTATTTCGAAGTTACTGCCGCTACTTCGAAGTAGCGTGCACGTGTAGACGCAGCCTGAAGATCCTATCGCTACCCTCCAATGTATCTACCTGGCCCCCTATCCGTTGGGGTAATCCACTTGAAACTGGCTGCCAACCAGACATCGAACCACTGACCACTGTTGGGCCTGTCTGTCAAGCCACCTTTCTATCCACCTTACAGTCCATGTATCCAATCCTTACTTCCTTAATTTATGGGCAAAAATGTTGTAGGAGAATGTATTAAAAGCTTTGCTAAAGTCAAGGTATATTACATCAATTGACTTTCCCATGTCCACAGAGCCTGTTACCTCATCATAAAAGCTTATCAGATTGGCCAAGCATGACTCGCCCTTGGTGAGTTCATGCTGATTACTCTTCATCACCTTCCCCTCTTCCAAGTGCTCCATAATGGATTTCTTGAGGATCCCCTCCATGATTTTTCCAGGGACTGAGGTAAGCCTGACCAGTCTATAGTTCCCTGGATTGTCCTTCTTTCCTTTTTTAAGCATGGACAATACATTTGCTTTTTTCCAATCATCCGAGACTTCTTCCGATCTCCATGAGTTTTCAAATATAATAGACAAAGACCCTGCAATGACATCTGCCAATTCCTTCAGTACCCTAGTTTTTCTAAATAACTCTTAACCCATTCTTTCCCCACTGAGGGCTGCCCACCTCGCTGCCATACTGCATTGCCTAGAGCTGTAGTCCAGGAGCTGATCTTGTTGGTGAAGACTGAGGCAAAAAAAATCATTGAGTACTTCAGCCTTTCCCACATCATCTGTCACCAAATTATCTACCTCTTTCAGTAACAGCCCCACACTCTCCCTGATCAGCCTCTTATTGTTAATATGCCTGTAGAAGCTCTTAATTATTAATGATTTACACTTGTGTGCAATCCAAGATCTGACCTAAGCCTTTTTTCTTCCAGAAATCTGGGGATTTTGCCCTTTCTAACAATATAAAGAATTTGGGCCAAATCTTCAGATGAGGTGATTTGGCATCACTAAAGCAATACCAGTTTACATCAGCTGAAGATCTTCAGCTTTGATTCTAGCCTTAGTGGATCATGAGACATCACAGTTAATACTGTGGCATTTTTATGTATTGAGAAGATATATTAGGAAAGTTTATTGACCGTAATCTATTATTTTTTAAACAAAAAAGCAGTCAAGTAGTACTTTAAAGGCTAACAAAATAATTTATTAGGTGAGCTTTCGTGGGACAGACCCACTTCTTCAGACCACCATGGTCTGAAGAAGTGGGTCTGTCCCACGAAAGCTCACCTAATAAATTATTTTGTTAGTCTTTAAAGTGCTACTTGACTGCTTTTTTGTTTTGATAGCATATAGACTAGCACAGCTCCTTCTCTGTTATTATTATTTACTATTATGATTATTATTATGCCACTAGCTCTACAGTGCAGTGTGACAGCTGTCTAAGAGTGGACAGCAGCACTGTACACAATTTTAAGGGAGGAAGTGAACAATATTATATGCAGCTGAAATTACCAGGAGAATTTTAAATAAGCAGAATTTAATTATTCAATGTTGGAGTTTAGCTAGAGCACTGGGTTAACTCCCTTGCTCTTGCAGAAGGTGCTACAGTATCTTTAAAGACCATAAATGGCCAAGCCCTTGCTTTTACATCCTGTACATCCAAAAGACTCAATGTTGTGCTTAGCTATTCTCATTGAAAAGCTACTTTAAAAGGTGAGTTCTTACATAATTGGAATTTAAAAGAAGTTCATGTTGTGTTTATGGCACAATCACCACTAAATGATTTCATTTAAATTTTTCATAAGCTACACTTTATGAAAAATTAAAAGAAATGACTCAACAGAAACCTTCCTAAGAAACTGGATTTCTTAAAGGAATATACATACCTTCTAGTCATGCAATCATGCACCAAATTTTCAAATGCCATATCAATCCCTGAAGACAAACAAAGGAAAAAACTAGTGATGAGTTAACAAAAATAGAAACTGACCAAAACGTAATAGCTGGTTGGCTGTAATATCATCATGATCACGACCATCATCTTATATTTACCTTACACTTTTCATATCTATGTCTTCATTGTGCCAGAAGACAACAGATAGAAGTCATGGGCCAACTGGATTCTCCACAAAGATAACCAATGTATGAGTGAGGGACTGCAATTTACCTCTCCCTTAAAAGACAGTAAGAATGCAAGTATGGTCATACCGGGTTACACCAAAGATCCATCTAGCCCAGTATTCTCTTTTCCAACAATAGCCAATGCTAGCTACCCTAGAAAGAATTAATAGAATACATAATATTCAACATCCCTTTTTGCCCCTTCCCAGCTTCTGCAAAGCTTAGGCTAGGGACACTATCCCTGCCCATTTTGTCTAATTCCCATCGATGGACCCATCCTCAATGGCAAGTAAGTTCATGCTGGAGATGAGGTCCCTTTTTGGGAAGGTGGAGATTGGGAACAAAGCGCACTAGTTTCATTAAGTAAAATGGTAATTTTCATTGAAGTCTCATAAAGCCTCACATGGGCTTTCCTGCTTGGTCCCGTCCCAAAGCTCCAACCAAACTGAACGGCTGTGAGCTAAAAGTTTTGTCTAAAGGTTTTCTTTTTGAAACCCATGTGGAAGCAAACCATCCAGGTTCTTTGTGTCTGAGTCCTAACACAAATACAGGAATACACTCATGTTCAAAGAAGCCCTTTTCCTGGATGCCCATGAAATCTATTTCTTCTCTGGCTTAAATATGTATAACTCTATTGCATCCCATTAGGGCTTCATGGGTTTTAAACAGGTCAGATGTAAAATGCTTATATATAATATGTTTATATATAGATGACTAGTCTGGAAACAGTGTGGTGATATTTTTCTATTTTTCAATACAAAATTTCTGACTAGATCTACCACATACTAAATATTGTAAATAATAGCGAAAATTGCAGTAGAACTGTGTGTCTAGTTATCAGAACCAGCACCAAGAGCATTCCCAGACTTTCCAGCTAGCTACAGTGAAATATGCCACCAAAAGGAATGCTGGCCTCCTCACTTGCCATTTGGGATCGGCTGTTTCCCTGGAAAATGCACATGATTACTTCAGCAAAAAAAATATACTTCAGAGTCTTAAGGTGATTGTCTGACAAGATCTATATAATGTTACACTCATATCTGAGTTTCTTGATGAATCAGGCTTGTAGCTAGGTAGGTTGTACTTAACATTCCAAAGTCCAAGTAGTGAGCAGCAAGGCGAAAATGTAGAATTATGGTGAAGAGTCCATTTTCTCTCACTGTTTTTGAAATCGTTGTATCTTCAAGTTGTTCCTTACATTTTTACTTCAGTTCCTAGAGGCACTGTTACTGTAAGCTGAGAATGTGGGCAGCCATACAGGAGAGATTCAGGTGCTGCCCAGATGATCAGCAAGGTGCTTCCAGCCACCAACATGTGTTTCTACTGCTGGTGCTCATCCACAAATGTTTCAGTGCACTAGTCCAGACATGGATGTTAAAAATAGAGGGAAAATTATCCAAAGGGTACTTTTTTAAAGTGTTCTTCTTGTGGCACCTCTAAAAGAAAAAAAATACTTGGGAGGTATATAACCAAAGAACCTTTCTACACATTAGCAGGTGTTAGCCTTTGAAAAAGTTTGTTCTTTGAAGAATTCTCATGGAAAAAAAAATAGAATGATGTGCCCATTAAAATGAATCTAGGGTGATTTACCGTAGCTGTAATCAAGGGTTGCCTGACCTTATAAGCTGTGCTATTTCATTTATAATAAATCTCAGTAGTTAAAAATAGATGAGCTTAGGACAGATAATAAAATGAACACTTTTGGAAAATTGCATGGCTATTACAGAGAGGTTTCACCAGACCATCTGTCGACAAGTCTATATAACCATTGTAGTGCCTGTTTCTGCTGACAAAGAGTGAGCAGGTGCTTCTCAAAGCTATGGGATAACATCAAACATTTATTTGCAATAGTGTGGAGCGTAGTCAGGTTACAATGCTCATGCTGTCTGAACGTCACCTGGGAGGCACTTCGTTAATATGGCAGTGTATGGGTATTTGGTTATATGTCCCATGGCAAGGACCAGGAATGAAAATTCTAATGTAGAAAATATTTGGGGTTGCAGATCCACTGCACTTGAATCCATTCCTTAGGTTTTGGAAGTTCACAGCAACTGATGTTGCTGACTGGCTAGCATTGTTCCAGATGGGCTTTTCTCCAGTGAAAAAGTTCACCTTCCCTCAGAGTTGCTACTGATCCACAAGAAACTCCCTTAGACTCCTTTGGAACCCATCACCTGGTTTCTGTTGATTTCTACTGTCCTTCTGGAGGGACTGGAGGGACAATAACTATTATCAACATCGTGCCCAAGGACCCTTGCGTCTGGACTTCGTTGCACAAACTTAGCTGTAGACTGTACTATTAAGGAAAAGATAAACATTTCCATCTGGAATTCCCATGAAGATGACAAGGGGAACTGCAAGGACTTCCTGTGAGAGGATCCTGGATGCTGCAGATAATTTTTGGGTGGAGGGGAGGGTGGGATTTGAAGTTGGCAATTTTGCTTCAGCTCATTTCTAGTCAATGGCAGTCAGTGTTTGCATATCTACTTTGTGTGTACATGACTGAGTGTGAGTGAGACTTTGCATACTAAACCTATTGAAAACTCCCCATCTGACCATGTTCTGTGTGTCTCCATACCCAGAGGGAGAAAAAGTTTTACGCTTCTGCGGTCTCATTCACATCTCACTTTGCAGCGATGCATCCCTAGGGTAACTCTATTGAAGGCTTTTGTCCCTATTCTTCAGTAGGTCATATAGCTGTGCATGGGAGTAATGCCATATAGCAGCAGGGGACAGTTGGTTGTGTCACCCTGCTTCTTGGCCAACTGGCAGAAGTGAAAATTACAGTCCATAGCTGGCCTGCTCTAAGGTCCACCCTGGGCCATAGCAGACTTATGCCTGTGTCAAAGGAGCTGTACTGCAACACACCACGTCATATTTTGCACATATATACCCCGGAAGGTCCTTGAGTGGTTCCTCCCTCAGCTTAGCTCGGGTCTGTGACTCACTCAAGTGGTCTCTAGTACCTTCACAGAGAGTTCCCCTACACGAGAGAAATATCTCTATTCATTTTGAGACCATTTTGTCCCATGAAAACACAGACGTTTGAATGATTGGCAAATCTGAGCCAAACAAATAAAAACACTGTGCGTGAAAGGTGAATGAGCCCCATATGAATTAGACTTGCTTTTAGGAAAATTTAGAGAGGGGATTTTCATTTGGCTTCACAAGCAAGAAAAGGGAAAAGTAATTACCAAGCACCAATGTTCCCTCTATTTTTTTCCATCCATGCAGGGAATAATTGTTATATGCATCAAGGCATGTGCAAATGTGCACTACCAGTAGAAAATCATGCTGCCCACTGGGGTAACTGTGGGTGCTCTGCTGTTCAGCTGGACAGCATATGAATGTATCCTGGATGGTCACCCAAGCGCACAGCTGAGAGGGAACACTGATAAGCACTGTAGATAATAAGCATTTTGAAAGAACACTTTATTCAGGAAAAAAACAACAAAAAAACAAACAAAAAAAAAACGAGTGTTTGTTGCCAGGAAGAAGTTAACAATAGTTCACCCTGAGCTGGCGAGTCATAGGAAGCCAGGGTCAAGCTTTCAAAAAAAACGCAGAACCCACTATCGGGGCCAGATTTTACAGACAGCTTGGCATGTTGGGTGCTTATTGAAAATGTAGCTCTAATGGGAATTGCTGGAGGCTGAGCTTGTTTGAAATTTTGCCCACAGCTGTGCATAAGGAAATTCAAATAGCTGGTGCAGAGGAACTCCAAAGTCTGCTTGACAAAGCTAGGAAGTCAAATACCCACAGGTAAAAGGGGCACTAGTTGGTGTATGAATGAAATCCTCATGAATAAGCCCCTCTTCTGCACATTCTTCTTCAAAACAGATGCTCCTAAGCTTGCTTCCACTGATTCTGTTTTTTGGCATGTGCTGGTCTCATTCTTTTGCATGCAAAGGTTCTGTCAGTCCCACGGTCTTTTCTCATTAATTTAATTGGTCAATCGTTATCCAAGCTCCCAACGGAAAAGAAAATGGCTTACAAAGCCTCGACCATTTGGATTTTAAGAGACTTTTTTATTTAGAATACTGCAACTTTTATTTGATGAAAGTTACTATTAACATATTTTCATAATCTTCTCAGCCTAGCAACAGCAGGAGTAAAAGGTGTGAGGGGCATGTAATATTCATGAAATTAAGGAGAGTTGAGATGAAAGGGAGTTCCATTAGGGAGACCAAGTGTGACAATATGACACATATTTGCATATTTTACACTTTAAATCTTTTCAGCACATCCAAGTTGATATATGGATGTAAACATGCATTGCCAGTTTTTAGCATATTATAAGCCCTCAAGACTTTGCATGCATTTTAATATGTTTCATTATTGCTGTAGATTTTAATTTCGAAACTGCACAGCTTTGATGGGAGAAAGCTGGAAGTCAAAGCATCTGGCCTCTGCTTCAGGCAAATGCAGCCTTTTCCTTGAATACTTTTTGGTAGGAGTGAGTCTATTTATTTGTGCATGTTTTAGAATTGTGTGTGTGCGCGTACGCAATGGGGGGTGACAAATGTGCTATGCACGTTGTTTTGTACACATACTAATGAAGTGCTAAGTTAACTATCCCGGAAGAAAAATAACTATCTTTGGTTATATGGATGTGCCAAGCTACACAAAGATATGTTCAGCAGCTGTTATCTTCCGTTCCTCTTGGTTAACACAGAAAATACTTCAAGGTGCCTACAGCAGCGGTTCTCAACCTTTCCAGATTACTGCAGCCATTTTTGGTATCTGATTTGTTTTGTGTACATCAGGTTTTACCTTAGTTAAAAGCGATTTGCATAGAAAATCAGACAAAAATATGGAAGTCTTACTGAATTATATTACTGAAATAGTCTTTCCCAAATGAATCAATTGGCATGTAAGTGCAGGTAAAACATCTTTAGTCTGGCACCCTTGGGCCCTGACTGGTGTTGAATGAGAGAATCTGCCCGATCACAGGAGGTCGATATTTTTTAACAGCATTACCAACACGTCCACTGCTTACTGGGCTCTTAGAAGACATGTAGGGGTAAATTACAGCTAAATGACAGCACAGGACACTGAGAGCCAGGACTGGAGGCTGTAAACAAACTTTATGGGACTGTGAGAAACTTGGCCACACCCATGATAGGTGGATAGCCACGTAACTAAAATCAAGTCAGGTTATGGATTTTACCAGATGAGAGCATGCAGGACTACATAAATTCAATCTCTGTTGTGCTTACATTTCCGTGTACTGTATATAAAACCGTGTAACAAAGTAATTTGCTGTAAAATTTTAGCTTGTCCTGACTATGGCAGTGTTTTTTTTAATGTCACCTATTGTAAGCAAATATCTAGACGAGTTGATGTACTCCTCAGAAAACCTCTGTGTAACCCCAGGGCTATGATCCCCTCAGTACCTGGTTGAGAGCCACTGTCCTAAACAATGTCCTGCTTACAGTTATGGTCCCCTTTAAAGTGTAGCTGCACCTCTACAGTTTAGGACTAATTTCTTAGTTACATTTAGTCCTGTCAGAATTCAGTGATGTATTCAAATGCCATAGTTTGTAGTAATAATATGCTATTACTACTACCCTCTATTACTCCTTATCACAATGCACTTTGCAAACACTAATTCATGCTTGCAGCTTGCTTCTAAGGTAGCTACATTAATGCCATAAACCCTCACGTGATCACATTTATACCACTCCTACAATAATCAGCAGGCAGAAGTCAACATTTGCCAGTTGCCCTCATCAAGCAGGGTCTGAGATATCACACTGTAGCATGTTTAAGCCTAGTATATTAAAACTGAATTATTCAAGTTTTATAATATTTTCTTACAGAGGGGAAATTGAACCACATGTGGACAGAGACACCTCTTTAAGGTGACACAGCCAATCAGTGGCAGAAATGGGGATAAAATCAGAGTGTCAGATTTGTCCTTGATCAAACTACTTGACACACTGCCTTGGTGGAAAATACCTGATAGAGCAATGAATAGCTTGGATTTAGAAACTTTCATACCTATGTCTCAAAGAACTGTAAAAAGGATGCCAGTTGCATTATCCCCATTTTACAGATGTAAAAACTGAGATAGAAAGTGATGACATGACCAGTAATGGTTACCCAATAGTTTAGCATAGTACCATGCAAAAGAACTATATGGTATTGGGGAATGGTTGAAGTGGCTACTTTTTAGGATTACATAATCATAAACTCAATATTTTTCAGTCTATAGTCTTTATTTCAACTATATCTGTCTAGAGAGAAGGACAGACAGACAGATGTCCAAGAGGAATGTGAAAATCCATCACCATCTTTTCCAGTTTTCTTGTGAATTCATGAGCGTAAGAACATAATAGTTCAGCCTCGAGTTAGTGCTACTATGTAAGTATCTTCATTCAGCCAACGTATCTGAACCCTGGCCTACTTATTTCAGTCATGAATGTTATCTGAGTGGAACTGCCAATCAAATACTGATTTGGCAATATAGATAAATGTCACTAGATATTAGAGTAAAACAACCACTCAGCTCTATTTCACTTACATGACTTTATTCAGGATTACAACCCAGGTTCCAAAGAAGCCATTGGCTTATTGGTAGAGCGATCTCCTCCTTTCTCTTTGACCTAAGAGATAATACCAGTGAAGGCAACAGAGAGTTCTTCTAGTTCCACAGACTGAATTTCCATCTTTTTCAGGTCCTCTCAAAATGTATCAATTTCTACTCGTAATATCCTACACAAGCAATGCAAAATCCTTTCTTTCTTGAGACTCCTTCCTTCTTGCCTTTTAAATTAATCTTTCAAGGCATTGTTATTGAAAGATCATACCTCTTGTCCCAAATGAGTTTAAACTACTCAATGAAAAGAGTGCTCCCTTATCAAGAAGAGAATTTTCTTCAAAGTCAGGGATAATAGCCCCAGTTGTCCACTTCTATTCTTTCTGATCCTACAAGAGAACTTCATTACTCGGAATTTGTAAGATCTGGATGAGAAAGGGCCTAGTTATTAATACAGTTAACAGGCCAGCACCTAGATGTTAGATAGCATGTGGAGCTGCCAGTGACTCTTTCTAGAACATTTAGCTAGTGATTTAGGGGTTGTGTTAATGAACCTTTAATTCATGGCCAGCTAGAATATTCAGCTACCCTGCATTAGCATCCCACAAACTGTGTGGGTCCTGCTTTAGTGCAGTAACAGTTCAGTAATGTACTTCAACCCAGTCCTACTTCAAAGAGGACTAGATGAATAACTTGCCCACATTCCTTTTGTCGTCTGTATAATGGAAGTACCTATAGGTCCCAAGCAAGATCATGACTCAAGCGCATTAGGCACCCTACAAACACAGTAAGAAATAGAACCTGCTGTAAAGACTTTGTAATTTAAATATATAGGACAGATAAAAGCGACCACTGTCTCCATTTTAGTGGTGGAGTTCTGATGCATAGATAACCAGACCATAAATTCAAGCTTGCACATTTTAGTTAACAGGGCTTATGTACACGATGGCTTGGACTGAAGCTCACGTTCTGAAGGACAAGCGGTACTACCTGAAATACACGTGAAGAACACTGTTTATACAGCTATACCAGTGAGAACTCAGAGGCTTGCTTCACAGAAGTACTCTAAATGTCTTTCTCAGGTCACAGAAGAAGATAAGCTGACATAGGGTGAAAACCTGGATTTCCTAAAGCCAACTTGAGTGCCTTGACTTGTAAGCTGCCCTTTCTCTGATCCTAAAAGGAATACAGGTTGAACCTCTCATCTTGCAACATCCATAATCTGGAATGATTTTAGTTAGGTGGATGACCACTCATCATGCGTATGGCCAAGTTTCCTGGGATTTCACAAAATTTGTTTACAGCCAGCAGTCCTGTCTCTGAGTGTTTTGTGCTGTTATTTAGCTGTAATTTACCCCAAATGTCTTCTAAGAGCCCAATAAGCATTGGTAGTGTTAGTAATGTGCTAGAAACTATTGACCTCCAGTCTTACAGTAAATTCTCTTCTCTGGCACTGGTCAGGTCCCAAGGGTGCTGGACAAGAGAGGTTCAACCTGTACTTTTAAGAACAGCAGAATGAGAGTAAATGCTGAAGAAACAAAGTCCAACACCAAGGAACAAAAGTAAAGAGTCTATAGTTGCAGAGAGCGGCAAATTCAATATTACAAGTTTTCTCATATTTACTTCTATGTCTTGAATCATGGAACAAGTTATTAAAAAAGAAGCAATCAAACTTCTCCAATCCTCAGAAATGATCTGTTTTGAGTTTTGAATGAAAATTTGTGTTAGGGGAAACATAAAAGATCTAAAACCTAGTAGATGATTGTCCTTGAACAATAAATCCAGCAAAGTTACAGAATGGAAGTGCATAAATGTGAATCTAATCACAAGCTAAGATCTGAAGGTAATTGTCTGCATTTGAAGAAATAATAATAATAATAATAATAATAATAACAATAATAATAATACATTGTAGACTAGTACTTTTATAATTCTCCAGTTCTGCATGCAAAAATGGATTTTGGAACTTGGGATTATGTCTAGAGTTCATACAATACAAAATGGTTTCTCATAATTCCTAATACCATGATACTTTCACAATAGCAATTGCGTGTGTGACTTTAGGTCATATCCTTGACTGGTGTAAAGCAAATAGTACAGACCATGTAGACAAGATTGAAATGGCAAAGGGAAAAGAGTTCCAAACGAGCAGCACTTATTCAAAACAGAACACAACATGCACTAGTCTTCAAACCAAAGAGGAAATCTTCCTTGTTATACCTTTCAAGCTAATCCCATTGATGTTTAACAATCTCCAGGCTCTGGGTGGCTCACTGAATTAGTCACTGTTCTTTTGGCTTTGGGACCAGTCCAGCTCAACTGTCAAAAGTGTGAGGAAAGATCGCTATAATCAGACTGCTGTTTTTATATACATGTAGCATAGACAGAAATGACAAGAGACTGTGGCTTCGCCTGCGGCCATATGCACATTATGTCCGGTATATGTGACTGGCAAGGTGAGCACCCCACAAGGCAGAGAGAAGAGCAACAGAGGCAGTTTCCCTGGGCCCCCAATTTGAGGGCCCTAAATTGAAAGGTGCTGGGATTTGTCACGTGGGGTCACAGCAGCCATTCAAGTTTGGTTTAGTGTCTGTTAGACAGAGAGGCCCATAGCCTAACCCTGACTGCCACTGTGAACCCTCATGTGGTCACAGGGCCACTCTCAAATTTGGCATGCTCCATTGTGACAGGGGCACCAGCAGGCTAAACACGGGCAATGCTGAGACCGCTACGATGAGAGTGGTTCAGCTGTGGGTGATACCTGAACAATTTTTGATTGCTGCTGCTGAGCCAAAAACGAGAGTCTGTGTGTATGGGTGTATGAGTGTGTGGGAGGGTGGTCAGAAAGCGCTCCAGCAGAAGGTATTAAAACCACAACAGGCCCTTATCCTGCAAATATCTAGGATAATTTGAATATCCTTGGAAGACAAGTGTGTTTTCCCCCTTAGAACAAGGATTAAAAATAGATCAAGACGTTGCCAGATGCCAATTTGATGTACAGATATCCGAATGATTTCTCTCATTAACCAACTATGACTTTTCAGCATCTGTGGACATCCCATTCATTGTTTCACTTTGCAGAGGCAGTCCCTGCTAACAAGGAGACATTTTTGCTCACTAGGATAATCAATACAGAAACTGATTCGAAGGCCACATTTTCAGTGCTCCTGACTTGCTTTTGTGAGTGAAATTGGCACCTTCAAACCCTCCGTTTTAACACCTGGAGTGAACTGTGAAGGCAAATCTTAAAAATTCATAGATTAAAGCCAGAAGGGAGCATTAGATCACCTAGTTCATTTGTATCTGCAAGGAACAAAAACAAATAGGGGAAACTGGAGCTCAGCCTGGCCAGGCTATACCCTGCAGCAAAAATATACAGAATCACTCTGGCTTCCAGAAGCACTGAAATTAATGGGAGCTGAAGGGCTCAGCCCTCTCTGGAAATCTGGCCCCATGTACATTTATAGCTAGAAGAATGGACGGTTTTCTGACAATATTAAAGGGAATGGGAAGGCATGTCAGCAGATAGATGTGGTAGCTGAACATAGCTTACATTTTAGCTCTTAACATCAGAACTCAGCTGCACAGCAAGTCCTTACATATTCCCTTGAAAAGTACAACGCTAGAGTGAGCAGCTGTTTGTTCAGCTGCACTATTGTGTAGTAATTTGAGGTCATGGAGCTCAACCAATAGAAATATTAAATAGGCCTTGCTGCTGTAAGACAGACAGAGGAAGTGAGACCAGGAAGGGGACTGGGAGCTGATTTGTTGGCCGGTTAATGGCTGCAGTGGTTGTGTTTGAGCAGTCTTTCTCCATTGTAGATGATCAGGGAGGAAGAAACTCATCTCTGATTTTTCTGTCCTGAGTGCATGTGATCTTAATGTTCTATTGTGGAAAGGGACAGCTCTCAGCCTCCATGAATCTCAAAATAGTGGCCTCTCCCACTGAGCTACCGATTGATAATGGAGATATTTCTCATCAATACAGCCTTCCTTATTAGGATTCATATTTTCAATGACTAGTTGATAGGAAAGGTCATAATTTCATACATGTTTGGCCAGATGTGCTATTCTAAGTATTTCAGAGCAACAACCCATGTACACACTAACCAATTCTTTGTTTTCTATTTCAGCAGAATATAATTATATTTACCTTTCCCTAATCTCCTCAGGGCAAGGTTTGCAAAATAACTCAGCTTCTATTTAGGCATCAAAACCAAATCTCTTTGGAAACCGTGGCCAAAAGGGTCAAAAAGGTATCAGAAAAAGACATCTTCCAACTCCTAGTGCTGCATTAAGAAAAAAAAGGCCACTTCCCTATGGAATCCAAGGCTTCTCTTCTTTTTCTGGAGGGTAAGGGGTTGGAGAAAAGTGTGTGCAGGAAAGAGAGACAATGAAAATCTTGGATTGCAACAATGTTCCTCTAAGTCCAGTCCCCAAAGGAAACTGCATTTATTTTCCAACATTGAAATGCTTCAGCATCAAATCTAACGCTTAAAAAATATGTTGGTCAGGTTCAACCACAGCCATGCTTCCAGCTTTCAAATTACAGCCAAGACAAGCAGGATATGAAATTTACAACATGTAGGCAATCCTGAAAATTATAACTGATCTGAATTTGTCCACCCCCACCACTCCCTCTGCTGGAAGTAAACAAGCATGGGAACATTTGGCCCCCTCAGGGACTGGCAAAATCCACTGGCTAGGATGGAAGATGAAACTGGCCATTGCCTGGATGCTGGTTCATAGGGTGTGAATGGCTGAGATGTTTAAGAGTGATGGGTCTCTCTCATATACAAGATAAATTATCAAATTATGGGTCAAGAAGGATATTCCTCCAGGTCCTGTTAACAGAAGCTTTTTGGAAGGGGATTTCTTCTTGTCTAGCATTAGTCAAGAGTCATTTATATTTGAAAGTGGACAAAATTGCAGAGGGTGAGGGATGTTGAGGGAATTAAGGGTACCACAGTCTGTATCTTGTGTAACACCTGGCAATGCCTTTGTTTCTTCCTGAACATGATTTTAAATCTGACTTGAGACCTAGGTGACACATGGGGATACATAAGGGTGGGGAGGGACATGCATCCCCATGCTACCCTCCCCCCACATTTACTATGAGCACCATGAGACTTCCAATCTTGCAGGACCAGTCACACCCGTCTCCTGCAGTAGCACACCTGAAAGTGCTCCTCCCCGGTGGTGCTGCTCTGGAGGAAGGAGGGACTGCCCCCTCCCCCAGTGGAAGAGGTGCTCCTCTTCTGTTGGAAGAGATGGGTGCGGTAAGGTGGAGGGAGCGAGTGGCACATGGATGGGGAATGGGTGGGGACGGGGTGAGGGTCGGGGTGGGGCAGGGGCACTTGGCTGGTTCATCCCCTAGAATGCCTGCACTGGTCACTTCTGCTTAAGACTTTATTACAATGGGATAGTTTTTGTAGCAACAAAGTCTGGGTCTTCTGGCCCGGAAGAGTAAAACAATGTAAATGTTCCACATTTTTTTCTTGTCCTTTCTCCTTCTAACTCTGTGAATGCCTTCCTGAGTGAGCTGACAGCTCAATAATTTGGTTACGCCTTCCTCTTTATTTTCATTCCCCATATCCAGAGGATGAATACAAAAAAATCCATGTGACCAAAGTCACCTATCACAATGTGGCAATAAAAAACACAGGCAGCAAACACAATTTGCAAGTGCTTCGTACTCTGGGAGTGGTTCAAGTGAAACTTTTAGCAAATGACTCTGACAGAGACCAAAATTCATAAAAAGTACAAGCTTGTCATAAAAGATTTTTGAATGGGAAAGAAGGCAGAATATATCAGAGGAACTGAGGGCTATGAATTGTTTACCTAGTTTAATAGCAGCACATCAGGATATGTTAAATAGCAATAATAGTTCAATACAAATAATTTAAGGATTTTAATTTAAAGATTTTGCAAATTATGAGTCAGGTTGTGATACATTTACTTCATGCTGAATATCATCCTACTGCATGAGATGGTCAACTGGCGTAATTAGGTACACACATGGAGTAAGGTAAGAATAACAAATAAGAGCAGCACAATCTAGTATTTTGTGCACAGGGACCACTTCACAAAAGTGTGCAATGCAGCCACTTCTGGGACTCTGTGGTGCAGATATTTAGCAGTACACAACAACAATACAAAAGACTGACTAATCCAGTTGGAGATGTCAGGAGCAATATGTAAAATGTCACTCAGATCGCATTGTTACCTCTATACTGGCACCATCTCATCTTTAAAAAAAGGTCTTCGGAACTTAACTGACCACCTGTCGCCAGAACTAGACCCAGTTTTAAAATGTGTCCAAATGGTTGAAAACATTCATACAAATCCTTTTTATTGAAATGTCCAATTTCACAAAGTTTGGAGCAGCCCAAGTTGAGCCACAGTCCCCTCCAGCTCCATCTGGGGGGATTGCTGAGGTGGAACAGCAAGAAAGGGTGCCTATTGAATTACTCAGACTTCTGTAGCAGCTTGGTGTTTCCCTTCAGGTTTTTAGTTCTAGTGTAGGGGGAAATGTGAAAGCTACCTCAGACACAGGAATGTCTTTTCTAATCTGCTAGTAACATTGTTAGGTTTACTTACACTGTAATAAATTCAGTTTACTTGAGGTTGAAACTTCACAGAGTTAGTGAATGATTTGTGAATGGAAGATTTGTCTTTAGAAAGCTGACATACTGCAACAGAAGAAATTCCTGATCTTAGGTTACATGAAGCAAGGACAAACAGCTTCATAGTGTGATACCCTGTTTCTGCTGCAGTACCATCTTTACTTCAATCCTTTCTTACAGAAGCAATGCAGTCCTCAATAGGAAATGCTACACAATTGCAAACAGGTTCTCTAATTCTGTAGGGAGTGATAAAGGCTGCAAATAAACAACAAGAACAAAAATCATTCTACAAGCCCCGTGATCTGCTCTGAGATAGCAAATACAAAAAATGCAGAAACAAAACTGGTTTTATAACCAAGAAAATTGTGCAGCCTTAATAGTAATCAATGCTTTGTATCTGTCATTAAAGGTCCCCTGAATACTTTACAAATATGAGCAAGTCCATGATCAAGACTCATGTAATTCTTACTTAACTACAGACTTTTCGGTAACTTCCTGAAAAGTACTTTCTGTTGTTTGTAAATATTTAACATCAGCTGAGTAAATACTCTTCCATCTCAGCATTGGCATACGCCAAGGTTAAAATGGTTCATATAATCAGAGATGAAGGACTAACATCATTTGTGCCTGGGGTCATGCTTCCCGCAGTTTCCCTGAGTCTCTTTTGCATATAGAGGTGTTTTGTCAGGACTTTGCACACATTCCCTGTCTGAAAGAGCCTCATTACTGGCCTGCACAGAGACAAAAGAGGTGGAGGAGGATGACAAGGTTTGCATTAATTGCACAGCTATCTGTTGTTCCAGGGGCCATTCAAGCATATAATAACTTAAGTAGAGTTTCAGTGAGTTGGAAGCTGCTGCTTCTTGTAATGTTTTGGCAAGCTGATTTCCTATTATAGCACAGCTAGCATTTCTTTGTAAAGTCTTGACAGAAAGCAGTAGGTGGCCACACAGATTTTGTCCCACTAGTAACATATTTTCAACATCCCATTAACCAGGTGAGAAGTCAACTGGTATGACTGTATCTACAATGTTAAAATGATTAGGAAAGGTGAGCTCAGGCAGGAAAGTTCAGGTCTGGATCCACTGAGACCTTGTCTAAGCTTTCCTTTACTGTCAGTCTACATACCTAGTGAGGTATCTTCCACGCAGTGAGGTTGATGGGGGTTACTCTCCCATTGAAACTGGTTACTCTTCTTGTTTTTCTAGAAAATCAGTGTCATCAGGAGCATGTTCAGAAATCCGTTTATTGTGCCTTCAGTGACGTCATAAATTGACACCTGGTGGATCAATACCTTCTGGGTTTATCCCATCCATCGTGAAGATGTACCCTTGGATCCAGAGTTCTGGTTTGGCCTATAAATGAAGGATGGAGATAGGTGAAAAGCTTGGTTCAGTATGCATATCCTTACCCTGTCAAGTCTGGAGAAAATGAGATGCAGGTTTTTGTTTCAGGCTGTCTCTTATTCTTGATCGGCAGAAACCCCAAATTTCCACAGCTATCTTTTAGTAAGCTCAGTTGCAATGGGCTGAGAAAACACTGTTCTAATGAACTCTGAATGTCTACCAAAGAGATACTTAGTACAGGAAGGTTTGTGTTGATGGATAGTGAAGGCCTCCCTTTGAAAACCAGCCTTGAGTGTTGTTTTAATGTTGTTGCATCTCTGACATGAGAATTCTTAGCAACTAAGTGAATCAATTAAAGCACCATAGTCAGGAAGATGTTGTGGTTAATGAAAAACCATTTTAAAATATAATAAAATAGCCATCTTTCAAAAAGATCTTGCACAAGACCTTTAGCATAAAAAAGATTTGCTTTCATGGTACCAAGCAACTGACTGTCATTCTCCTTTGCCATTATCTGATTAGTTCATTACTTCATTAAGAAAGGTCAGTGATGGTTAGCGGGCATCAATACTGACTCCATGCTGAAGAGCAGGAAAAAAATTGCCATAGTATTTGCTTGAATACTCAAATAAACTCCCACAGTTGTGCTCATGCTCCTTTTTAAAATTTGTTTTCTGTCGGCATTTGTGTGATCAAGTTTCACTAGCATGATTACTTGTGTCAAGCAACGTATGTGATGTGAACAACGGAAGAAGACCACCATCTCCATTGGAACAGTGGAGTGTCAGGGCAACTATTTAGGTTCCTGAATCTAAATTTAGAAATTGGCATTTAGGCATCTTTTTTTAATTCTTCTTCAAAATCTGGGCATCAGAGTTTTACATATGCTCTGGCCTTTCTGCATCACTCTGTTGGCACTGGCAGAGTTGGTTCCTGTGTATGACACCCCTTACATAGAAGCCAAGCCAGAAAGAAAGGAACCTAGTTGAGCATAAGATCCCAGAGGAGCCAGGCACCA
Source organism: Carettochelys insculpta (assembly GCF_033958435.1). Lineage (NCBI taxonomy): Eukaryota > Metazoa > Chordata > Testudines > Carettochelyidae > Carettochelys > Carettochelys insculpta. The sequence continues at coordinate 121,701,225 of NC_134141.1, forward strand.
TTTGTTCAACTTAAATCAGCCCCAAGTGGCTCTACATAATACTGATGTTGCCATAGGCTGACCTACAGAATTCAGAACCCATAACTAGATGTTTGCTGTCCCTTGGCCTAAAATTATTTTTCCATCTCACACTTCTGTGATTCACACAACGGCGTGTACAAAACAAGTAGTAAAGGATCCAGTCTATGTTTGAATCACCGCCACTCCTCAGAGATCTTAGTGGGCATTTTGCCACAATTTTCCTTTGCAGTTAAAACCCACAAAATGATACTTCTAAGATTTAGAGCCAGTTGATTATAATTTACATTTTATTAGTTTGGAGGAGAAAAAGAAAAGAATACCCATTACCAAATGTAAAATTAAATGATCATTAAGCTAATTAGCCAGTTTGTTGTTCTCATTGAGTTTATTGTTCCAGTTGTATCTGTGCAAATTAGCAAAGGGCTTAATTTGTGCAGAAATCAATAAATTCTTTTTGCCGTAATATATGCACATTTAAATCATCAACAGTGCTATAACAAAGCTAGAGTGAGGGTTTATTTTGGGTCATTAACAGCTTCTCCAGACATCTCTGCTTCCTTGGCTAACCTGGTCCATGAAGTTTTACCTATTGTATAGACAGCTGTTGTTGCCAGTCCATACACAATACTGGCCAAATTTTCACAAGCACTTAGTTTCCAGTATCTCCCATTGTTTTAATTGGGAGTTGATGGGTGCTGAGGTTTTTGGCAAATATGGGCCTATATGATCTTGGTTTGAATCATAAAATGGATTATATGGACGTGCAGAGGAGAAGGAAGGTAATACAAATGTGGAATTTCTACTCCTCTGTTTCACTGCAGGGGCAAGGAGCCCTCTTACTGCCCATGAGCGGGTTAAGAAGTAAAATGCCTGCCACATTCAGTGATGCTTTGGAACTCTAGTCACCCAGACCATTGACAAGCCTTCAACCATATATGATATAGAGGTTAGCATGGATTGATTGATTGTGTATCTCCAGTTCTGCTCCAACCACCTATGAGTGTTGTAGAAGTATAGTACTGTAGAACATCTTCCAGGCCATTCAATTTCCCACTGGTAAGGTCCTTCCATGAGACAAGCAGTGGTAGCTACAGTGAGTTCTGCAGGGTGTCCTGAGGTCTCTGTGAGAGATTACATTCACTTCCTGGGGCACAGGAATGTAGGTAGGCTGCTCCGGACAGTTAAGAGTTGTAGAAGAGAAGGCTTTTGCTCTAGGAGCATCAGAGAAAGCCAATGATGTAACACCAGGATAATCAGAGCAGGGAACAGAAAGAGAAAGCAACAAGCTTTGGTTTTAAACTGAATAATTTATAGTACCTACCCATTCCAGCAGCAAAATGTATTAACTCACACAGGTAGGACACATTAGAACACTCAACTGATATACTTCAAAGAGGTAGTTAACTAAAAAGTGGTTTTATTATTTTCATGGTGTTCCTACATTTTAACTCACCAAAAGTTGTAGGTTTTTTATTGTTGTTGTGTAGGTTTTTTATTGTTGTTGTTTTTGTTATATTTTAGTTTAATGTTGTATTCTGAGAAATTCCCACTGCAGACTGAGTGGGAATTTTTCTTTCCTTGAATAGCTGTTCCGTAAAACATCTGAGAACTATGTTCTAATGATTTCATTAACCACCCCCCACCTCTCTAGAGTCCTCCAGGATTATTTTCTCCACACACAAATGGCTGACATTACTTTGCTTCCATTCCTGAGGGGTGAATGATCTAAGGTAAAAAAGCTGAATAAGCAAAAAACCTGAAGCTTAATCATACAAGCAACAATAATTCATAAAAGGCAGGAGGGGGAGGGATGAAAAAAACAAAAACAACAACAAAATACAATTCCCCAGCTACCTCATGTGTAAAACAGCCCAGAGGCAATGTCTCTCTCCTGTGCTGCAGACACACATGTTCACTAGTGGTGAGCAAAAGAAGTCTGTTTGTTTCTCATATATATTTAACAAAAGTGTAGTACTTACCACAGCAACTCCACCACTTCATAGTGTAACTCACAGTCCCTTTCAGACTGGATGGCTTTAAGGGCAGCAGGTATAAAGTCACTGCTGTAGGGGATGTGATGAAAGCAGACGATAATTTAACACATTGTGCAGCCAGCAGCTGACGTGTGGTACCTTCTATCTGACTGAGCAGATAAGGTGAATAGGAAATCAGCAGGTGCTTGAGTTTCCTTTAAGTGGGGCATATGAATGAAATGGACAGTGGAATGGACACTAATATAAGGGTTATAGCCAAGTAGCCACAAATGTACTGTAAGTTCAGACAACCTGGCACTGACAATATCTTGTCCCCTTTTTAGTTGGGGTTGGTCCTGCTTGGACTAGATGACCTCTTGAAGTCTATTCTAATCCTAATCTATGATTCCTCCAAATGCCTCAATGGATCTGTTTAATCACAAGGCCAGTGTATGCAAACACATGCAGGGTACTGCACATGAAGTCTTGAATTTTCTGCTAAAGCTTGGACATACTTGAAAACAGCTCATTTTGGTACAGAAAGTGAGCCGAATCCTAACTAATGGGAAAGAGAATTTATTTCCCCTTCCCTGACTCTCTTCTCTTCACTTGTTTAACCCCAGCATCTAACCTGATGTAATGTCAAATCACTTTGCCACCCCGAAATTTTATGACCCGTTTCAGAAAGGCAGCTGAATAAGCCTGTATCTTCAAAAACAACAAGAATTCCTCTGGCTCCTTATAGACTAACAGATATTTTGGAGCGTAAGCTTTCATGGGCAAAGACCTGCTTCTCTTTGCCCACAAAAGCTCTTGGCCCAAATTATCTGTTAGTCTATAAGGTGCCACAGGACTTCTTGTTGTTCATGACCAGTTTGTGCTGAGAAGCGTGCTGGAGGAACCATGCCTGCCTGGACTTCAGCTCCTTCCGATTTCCTTAACCACTCTGCAGCAATGAACTCAGTCTCTGTTGTGGCTTCCTGGCAGCAGGGCCAACAGCCACTTCAGGCCCTAAAGTGAGCTGTCTACAGCCTACCACCTATTGGCAGTGTCTAAGCTAGCTGAAATACATATTCAGTGCCTCATTAGCATGCCACGACTTTTCAAAATTGCCACTTTTCACTGCTATGCGGTTCATCCAGAAGTGGGTCCTTTTCGAAAGGACCCCGCCAACTTCAAAATCCCCTTCTTACTATCTGCTCATAGGAATAAGGGGATTTCAAAGTTGGCAGGGTCTTTTCGAAAAGGACCCTGTAGTGAGTCAGTATGGCCTCCTGCTGACTCAGAGGCAGAGGAGGCTGTGCAGAGGCCCTGGTGGGCGGGCCCGGAACCAGAACACCAGAGGCCTGCCCTTCAGAAGGTGGGGCCCAGGGCTAGAAAGGCCAAGGGCAGGGCTCGGGACCCATTAAAGCCTGGGCCTCCAGGCAGGGAGGACATGCCTGCATGAGCTCCCCGGCGCCAAGGGTGGAGGGCCTGTCGCCGCCCAGCCGGGCCGGAGGAACAAGCCCCCAGCGGTTCCGAACAACCCCGGATCCAGATGCCCCAGGGGGACTACCCGGACTTCGCAGACCTGCCAGGACCCTCACGCCGGCGGAGACCCCCCGCCTTGGAAGAAGCCCCAGGAGCGGCCTGCCCCAGGGTCCCGGCGGATCCCTGCAGCCCTGAGGCCCAGGATCGCCTCGGGTCCACCGTGCTACCGCCGCCCGACTATCCCAATGACATTGATATGAGTGACTGGCCGGAGCCCCCAAAGGTGATCGATTTGGAGGAGACCAACCCTGTGGGACCCCCTGACCAGATGGACTGGGACCTTCTGCCAGTGGAGGTAGAGGTAGGAAGTGGCCCGGGGAACGATGCTCCCGAACCCATGGCAGTGTGTTGCGGCCTGGATCCCCACTGCTGTGGTCATGTGTGAGTGACCCCCAGGGCCCCAGGCCAGGTCGCAGTGGAGTGGGAGGGCCTGAGACCCCCCTACGGCCTCCTTGACAGGGCCAGCCCGCGCTGGGCCTGTGCTCAAACCCTTCTGCTGTTGCCCCGCCCCAAACTGAGGGCTGGGGCCTGTGCTCAAACCCTTGTGTTGCTGCCCTGCCCTGGACTGAGGGCTGGGCTGGGATTTTGTTGCAACTGTGAACTGCTGCCCCGCCCTGGACTGAGGGCTGGGCCGGAGTTGTGTTACGGCTGTGAACTGCTGCCCGCCCTGAACTGAGGGCTGGGCCGGTACTGTATTACTATTGAGAATTGCTGCCCCGCCCCGAACTGAGGGCTGGGCTGGTACTGTATTGCTATTGAGAACTGCTGCCCCACCCTAGACTGAGGGCTGGGGCCTGTATTGTATTGTAACGGTGAACTGCTGACCACCCCGAACTGAGTGTGGGGCTGGTGTTCTAACCCCTTTTTGGGTGCCGCCCGCCCTACGCCAAGGGCTGGGCGTCTTGGGACTCTTACAGACCCCTATCTAGACGAGCCGCGCAGGTGGGAAAAACGGCAATTTCGAAGACCCACAGCCAGTGGCTTGCTAATGAGGTGCTGAATATGCCCCAAACTTTGAAATGGCCACACAAATGGCCATTTCAAAGTTTACTAATGAAGGGCTGAAATGCATATTCAGCGCTTCATTAGCATGCGGGCGGCCGCGGCACTTCGAAATTGATGCGCCTCGCCGCCTCGTGGCTCGTCCCAACGGGGCTCCTTTTCCCATCAGCTCATGGGAATAAGGGGACTTCGAAGTAGGCAGGGTCCTTTCAAAAAGGAGCCCCACCGGGACGAGCCACGCGGTGGCGAGGCACATCAATTTCGAAGTGCCGCAGCCGCCCGCATGCTAATGAAGCGCTGAATATGCATTTCAGCGCTTTATTAGTAAACTTCGAAATGGCCATTTGCATGGCCATTTCGAAGTTTGGGGCTAGTGTAGACACGGCCAATGTGTTCTACTTCTCTGGTAGAGTGTCCTTGTTTGGTGAGGGCAGTTTTTAGCTTTTTAAGGTTTATATCCTAGATTTTCTCTGATGAGCATATTCTATGGCATCCTCATTGATATTACTGAGTACCCTATGCTGACCAAGAATTAAATAAGTTACATTTTAACCTGAGATGCTCCACCAAATAAGAAAACACACTTAATTCTGTATCTTGATACTCCTAAACTTTGGGGAAATTGATATTTGTTTAGATTTGAACTTTGAGTTGAAGCAAAATCATGGGTCAATAGTAGAAACTTATACGGATCTGCATTCCATGACTAGCCTTGGTTTAGACTGCATTTGGCAGTACTCTAGCACAGTTGGTTAAGACTAATGCTTGTTTAGTAAGATTTAGACCTCTTTTGGATGCCGGTGTATTGTTTTTCAAAACCATTCTATTCTGGATGAGGCATTTCTCCTTGTTAAGTGACAGGTAAAAAGGGAATTACATAATCAAGTAGACACAAGTAGTGGCCGCTGTAGGTCTTCTATTAAGAAACTACACTTTAAAATAATTAGTTGAAATGTGAATCTCATGAAAAAGAAGTGCTAGATTTTTCATTCTGATCAGCACTTACATTTACTGAACACTGAGGAATTCACAAACTCAATTTAAAAGGGAAAAATAATAATGTTCAAGTAGAAGTCATAAGCACATTCATGATATTAGAGCTCTTAGCAAGTTCCCAACGGACATCCACAGATATGGAAAGAGACCACACATTTATAAGTAACTCAGACTATTTTCAAAATTTCACTTGAACTCTTGGGTTATCTGCTTTTTCCCAGTGTGTCCCAATGTATTAGAGCACTGTGAAACTGTAAGTTGCGAAGTAGTGTGCCAATTAAAAGTTGTCATCTGCACTACACAAACTATTCCCAAACTCTGATGCTATATTGAAGGGAAACAGATTTCACCATTAAATGGAAATCTAAACTAAACATATAGGTTCTGATCTGCAATCCACATGTAGGCAAGGCTCCCTGGGAAAGAAATTGATCTGTCTATTGGATTTATATCTTTATAGTGACCTCAGCTACCTAGTATCTGTAAATGGGGAATTTTGCATGAATCAAGGTAGGTCATTCAAGTCTTTAGAAAATTAGAAGCTCAGTCCAAATCCAAACAAGCCTTTCTTTATTCATGAATTGAAGCTGCCACAAACCACAGTGAAGGTTCAGGTAACTACTTTCGACCTACTATTTTAAATTTCCACACATGCTTTTGTGCTATGTCTCTGCAGCTAGGTGTGGGATATAGCACTTTCATTTCCAGCACCCCGTGCTGAGAGTTGTGCTGCAGTCCTGTGGTGGTCCCTCTTCCTTAAACCAGGCTCTCTGCCTAGACCATGTTAGTTGCATTCCTTCTACAGAAACAAACAAGTAATAGTTCCAAAATCTATGTCTACTCTTCAGGCCTCAACTCTGAAACTTGTGTTTTTTATACCTTTCTGTTCTTACTACGACTAAATACAGGGAGTTTAAGTCATTCGTTGTCAGTGACCTCTAAGGAACCTTATGTCAGGGGACTCCAAACCTGGTAATGGAATGCAAGCAACTACCACTACACTGGGTTTCAGTCCCAGGATCCCATAGACACACCAAGGTCCTCTCTGCCTTGCAATTGCCTCCTCAGACAAACTTCAAATCTTTTTTCAGGCCGCTTCCCAGTAACACGCCCACCTTCACCTTTTTTTTTTTCTAGGGTTAGGATTCACAGGGTTTTGCCTTGGAATCCCAACCCAAAAATACATATATGTCAACTGCTGCCACCCTAGGCCTATCTTCTTTCATCCCTTTTAAACTTTCTCTCTTTAGTTTCTCAGTTGCATGACTTCCAGGGTCTCTCCCTGGAAGTCCAAATCCTACCCTTTCATCAGGGCTCAGCGCCAGAACTTGCTTCACTCCAGTGGAGGCTTGCATGTCTTTCTTGGACTCTTTCCAGACTTCTGTGTTCAGGAGTGGAGCCTAAGGACAACTCTCCTTTGCTCTCGTCAGTCCTACCTCTCTCTAGTGCCAAGAGAGACACTACAGAATTATTTCCCACTTTCCCTAAGGTTTCCTGTACCGTAACCTTGTAGCTCCTCTTCTGATGTTCATTGGGCCTGGCTTTCCTTCATTTGCAAACATATCTTATATTTGATCCCTCTACCACCTATTAACCCTTCCATTCATGTATGATACGACAAGGCCCAAAATGTTGAAATGGTGGGCCAAGTTCTGGCTAGTATAAAAAGCCACAGCTTCACTTAAATCAATGGAGCAGCTTCAAATTATACTAGCTAAAGACTGGCTTGTATGAGAAAGATTGCTTCCACTGATAGAGCTACATAGAACACAGAGGAAGAAGTGGTCCATGTCCCTTTCTAAAACTGAAAGTTTGACTATATAAACACTTGTGGTATTATTGCTCACATTCAGTGGTGCCTTATGCCATAAATAGACTCACTGAAGTTCATGGGAGTACCTGTGGCCAAAGGTGCTACTTTGTGTGTGTATGGATATCAGATTCTGTTTCTGCATGAAGAACTGGAGGTGAATTTTGAAGGAATGCACTGGTTTGGGTTTTCAAAAGCACTTTTTTTTATGGTAACCTATTGATGAAACTTTGTGCATGAGGAACATGAAGTTTATCGGCTGGAATTGGTGGGGTGGGGAAAGAAGAGCAGTACAGAAATGACCCCGCCATGTCCCAAAGCAATGATATATTACATATGCATATTAAAACATACCACTCTTCATTACCCAGCAAAGTCTGACAGAAACAAGGGAGACGGCATAAATTAAAGCCCTGATGAATGAACTAACATGCCATAATAAAGTCACTTCAGAACAGAACCATGATGGCTTTGAAATACCAATATCTGAGTCTTTTTTCCTTTTGTCTCTTATCTTTCTGCCCCTCTCCAGCCCCTCATTACTATGACTAAATATAGGGAGTTTAAAGGAAGCCTTAATTGAAGGTAAATCCCCAACAGTCAAATTCAAGAGTTTCCTTTGATAAAAAGCAAAGAACCCTCAGAGATAAAACAGAGAATCTTGATTTTGGAGTCTGTTTGATGGCAAAGAAGGTAAATGCAGTCTTCTTTAGAACTATCCTTTTTATTTGTGGGCTGTTCAATGGAAGCCACTCAACTCGGACACTTTGCATAACAAAAGGATACATAGATGGACAGTTGGCATTTGCCATTTAAATGTGATATTAAGAGAAAATTTCTGTGAACCTAGATTAACTTCAGTCAGTGCACTTACCACATCTCATTCAAAATAAAAAAAAACCAGTGTATCTGTATAAGAAATATACACTAAAACACAGCCCTAGGGCACATAGGGCCCCCGTTTTGTCAACAAAACTGGTGGAACATCCACACACAAAATGCGTTGTGTTGATAAAACTCAGAACTTTTGCTGGCAGTATTCTGCTTCTCAGCCATGAGGCATAACACTGCTGTTGACAGCTTCAGTCAACAGCAAGGCTGTGTGGATACTCTCAAGGTGGCTTTTTCTTGACAGAAAGGGCATCCAGAACAATGGGGAGCCTTGTCTACTGTGCTCCTGGGTGCCTGTTTTGTCAAAAGATTGGCCAGGCAATCCAGCCACTCTGTTAACAGGGTGGAGCACTCTTACAACTGGCGTTTGTGTGTGGCCACACTCTGTTGAGAGGAATTATTTGGAGAAATATTTTCTGACTCCTGTCAACAGACAGCTATAGTATAACCATAACCAAAGTGTTTATCATGATGACTCAAACTGTGATTTTTGCAAAGATCATGGCTGGGTTATTACTACCATAATAGGAACACAAAATCAGGGATCAGGACCCACTAAACTAGTCACTAGATATACATAAAAAATGTTCTCAGCTGCAAAGCATTTATAACCTCTGTGTGTGATAGCAGGTAGATATTATGAACAAATGAAGGCTTAGCACATCAGTATAGCATGTGTTAATCCTGAATCAGAACGATACTGAGGAGAGAGACCAGGAATAAATTGTCTGAGTCCCACAGCCATGCTGGGTGGACTAACAGGGAGTCAATGCCCCTCTGCCATATACATTGGATAAACTGGACTGTCTTTTTGCTAAAGGGTGAATAAAGCCACCACCAGAAACTGGAACACACATAAACCTATAAGGGAACACATTAAGCTCCCTGGACATTCAATAAAGGATTTTAAAAGAGCCATTCTTTGACAAAAGAATTTTACTGAAAGATGACAAAAGGAGACATCAGAATTGGAATTCATTTAGAAATCTGACACATTTCAAATGGGCCCAGAGATCTTAATTGTCTTATGCATTACAAGGGCAATAGCACCACCTTTAATAGTCACAGGAATGAGACATATCCAATGTAATTTTCTTCATTTATTGGTCCTATTAATGACAGGTAACCTTTCTTTCCCACCTCCCTCTCCCTCCCTGACTCCAGCTACATAAACCCTGGATTCTTTCTTTCCATTTTGTTCATCTGAGGAAGAAAATAAGTCTTCAGAACGTAAAAACTTTATGAATCAGTATATAAATGTGAACACAGATATGAAACAGTAACATTGTTCAATGTTTTTAATGAGATGGATGAGACTGAGACTCAGCAGTCAATCATGCTGTGATTAAATGTTGTGCCCCCCAAAGGGGCCCATCCCCCAGTTTGCTCACTTCTATTCTAAAGCAATATGGAAGTATCCATGTAGGGCACCTGATCATCAGCTGGGATAACTCAGGATATTTCCACTGGGTTCAGCAGAGTAGCACTGATTTACAAAAGCAAAGGATCTAGGCCAGGGCCTTAAGGACACACTTCTGACATTTTACTTGCCGTGACTCAAGACAGCTCTTAAATAAGTCATCTATTGTTTTACTTCCCATAACTTCTAATAATTGATTATGCAGCTTGGTCTGTACGTAAGTTGTGAACGGCTTGAAATAGGGGCCAATGTTTTCGATAATTTGTAAATAAGTAGCAGTTCTTGTAGGTCTTCCTGAGCTTGAAATAGATGATGGCTTCTTTAGCACATCAGAATGTCACCTCCTTTACAGGACAGTGTCTCCCTAATGTTCTCGTGATTACTCACCCTGTTCTCAAAACCAGTCACATACCAACTAGTTTAGAAACAGCAATGCCTTTCCAGTGGCCCCATCTCAAGCCTTTGCTCTTTTCTCTCTGACATCAGTCAGGGGCTGTTTCTACACAGGCCACTTTCTTTAAAAGTGGCATGGTAATACACAGCCCAAAATATTCTAATAAAGCAAGGATGCAAATTCTGCATGCCTCATTAGCATACGGCCATGTGATTTGGAGTCCAGAAGACCATTCTTCCGGACTCCAAAATGCCGTGTAGAAGCGGGACCCCAGGGGAACTTCCAGAAGGAAGTCCTTCTTCCAGAGGCCCCTTCTTCCCAAAAATTTTTGGGAAGAAGGGGCCTCTGGAAGAAGGACTTCCTTCCAGAAGACTCCCCACAGGCCGCGCTTCTAAACGACATTTTGGAGTGCAGAAGAACGGTCTTCCAGACTCCAAATCACATGACCGTATGCTAATGAGGCACGGGGAATTTGCATCCCGCCTCATTAGCATATTTCGGGCCATGTATTACCATGCACCTTTTAAAGAAAGTTGCCTGTGTAGAAATGGCCAGGGAGTGAAATGTGCACAAAGGCTTCAGGGTAAACTTCCAAAATTCCAACCTTTTTTAACATGTACATAGATGAGATACTGGTACAAGCCAATTCACAGCTAACCAGCCTATCTGGCTATGCTGAATACTTTCTTATGCATCACACGCTAGCCTAGGCGATTTAATTGAAAACTCCTCTATGTTTTCCCTTTTTACCACTGTGATAATAAAATGAATATTTAAACCCCATCCTCTAGTGCTATGAGAGATTTTTACATTAAAGCTCTCTGAGTTACAGTTTTAATCCTAACTTCTCACCTATACTGGCTGTCCATTAACATTATCCCCTTTTATCACTGACATTTAACTGGAGCTCGTTTACGAAGTCCTGCAGTGCTTTTCGGAGAGACAGACATAGGTGTACATGGACAAAACTTCCCTTTGAATTTTTCTGTGGGAAATGGAGCAGAGTTTGTCATGGTAAAACTAACGTTAACTCCCATTCACAGAACAGCCACTTTATAGTGCTCTACCAGTGTAGATAGGCCTTCATAAAGGGGTTAATCACACCCAATTGAAAACCCTTCCACAACAGTGGAAAGAAGCCTTACTGTAAATGAAACTCAGACCCATGGTTCTATTTTTATCTATCAAAGGTTGGCTGATTAGCTCACACTCTGTATGTTTTTTTTTTTTTTTCATTCTTGTGATCAACAGTTCAAACTATGCTTTCAGCCACGTCAACTGCCCTCCCCGAGTCTGTCCTATCGGCCTGGGCTGCAAAATTCAAAAGCAGCCTCCTCAAGGAAGTACCTGCTCTGGAAAGAGGAAGATCTGGATTCAACTCTACAGTCCTGTGTGAAAAGTGTGGCCTTGGAAGCGTTTCACTGTCTCAGTTCTCCACCTAACAGGTGGGTTCATCGTGAAGGCAAATATATCAAGGAAAAGGAGGTGCTTAGCTACTGTGTTGATACAGCCCATTAAGTACTTAAGCGAGACAGAGGAATTTTGCAAGGCATCTCCAAATAGCTTCCCATTACTAGGGATCAATTTGATCTACTCACATGGCTCCATTTCAACATCATTTCTGAGCACACCTGTTACGGAGTGTATGACCATAAGTAGAGATGTGTCACCCCCATTTTACACCTTAGGGGTCTGGCACTGAGAAATTCAGCTCTGGAGAAATTCACCTCAAGAGTTCTGAACTCTTTTGAATATCTGGACTGTAAGTCATGCCGTGCAAGCTGATGGCTTCTGGGCTTTGTTGAAAGTCTGGTGCCAATTATGAGTGCTGAGCATTTTGTGCCACAGAATTTGTCACACAAAAAGTCTATGGGGATGAGACTGAGACCCAAGGAGCCTGCTTCAGAGCTTTAATTGTGTAAAGACCTTTTCTGGTCTCCTTGGCTGTGTCTACACGTGCACGCTACTTCGAAGTAGCGGCACTAACTTCGAAATAGCACCCATCGCGGCTACACGCGTCGGGCGCTATTTCGAAGTTAACTTCGACATTAGGCGGCGAGACGTCGAAGTCGCTAACCTCATGAGGGGATCGGAACAGTGCCCTACTTCGACATTCAACGTCGAAGTAGGGACCGTGTAGACGATCCGCGTCCCGCAACGTCGAAATTGTGGGGTCCTCCATGGCAGCCATCAGCTGGGGGGTTGAGAGACTCTGTCTCTCCAGCCCGTGCGGGGCTCTATGGTCACCGTGTGCAGCAGCCTTTAGCCCAGGGCTTCTGGCTGCTGCTGCTGCAGCGGGGGATTCATGCTGCACGCACAGGGTCTGCAACTCGTTGTCGGCTCTGTGGATCTTGTGCTGTTTAGTGCAAGTGTGTCTGGGAGGGGCCCTTTAAGGAAGCGGCTGGCTGTTGAGTCTGCCCTGTGACCCTGTCTGCAGCTGTGCCTGGCACCCTTATTTCGATGTGTGCTACTGTGGCGTGTAGACGTTCCCTCGCAGCGCCTATTTCGATGTGGTGCTGCACAACGTCGATGTTGAACATCGACGTTGCCAGCCCTGGAGGACGTGTAGACGTTATTCATCGAAATAGCCTATTTCAATGTCGCCACATCGAAATAGGCTACTTCGATGTAGGCTTCACGTGTAGACGTAGCCCTTGTCAGGAGTTACGCTGTGCAGGGAACCAAAATGCTCCTCGCTACACAATAGCTAACATGGTTAGACAAGTAACGGAGAGGGAGCTGTGCTAGTCTATATACTATCAAAACAAAAAAGCAGTCAAGTAGCACTTCAAAGACTAACAAAATAATTTATTAGGTGAGCTTTCGTGGGACAGACCCATCTGTCCGACGAAAGCTCACCTAATAAATTATTTTGCTAGTCTTTAAAGTGCTTCTTGACTGCTTTTTTGTTTTGATGGCTAGACAAGTATCAGAGAGTTAGCCGAGTTAGTCTATATCTTCAAAAACAACATGGTGAGAGAGCTCAGTCTGGATAGCTGCTGAGTATGCTGCTGTGTACACACATAGGGTAAATCTATACTTACACGAAGATCAGCCTAGGCAGATAGATTTTCAGACTTCAATTTTGAAGCATGTGTTAAGACACAGAAAAATCTATCTCTCTGGGCTTGGCCATTGACCCTTGTACTCCACGCTATCACATGGAGTAAGAGGCATTGGCGTGAGCCTGAACAGCCCTGGTCTACACTAGGGCAGAAAGTTGATTCTGATGCATCAGTCTTAGCTACGCTAACGGTGTAGATAGAATTGGGTGTCTGAGATCAACTTTGTTCCCTAGTGTAGATCTTTATTCCCTAGTGTAGATCATAGTTTTTGAAAGATGGTGATATAAGCTAACAGAGGCAGAGGCAGTGTGGGTGCTAATCAGTGGGGATGGGAGAAGTGACTTGACTCCCCAGCAGGAAGACACATCTCTAGAGCCATGACTTTCTAGCCAGGTACACTAGACTGAGAAGGGCTTGGATTTGTCTTTCTGACCAGCAACAGGGAAGGAGCCAGTGATGGCTGTGGCTAAGCTTTTCATATGAAATTTCTGTGACCAGGTGGACGAAACAATTTAGATCAAACTGGTTTCTGTGCAGATCCCACTTAGGATCTGATGGCAAAACTAGTAAAATTTCCATATTTTGAAATTCTCTGGGTGTATTACCAAGATTTCATTGTACTCCCAGCTATTTCTCCTATCATTCAGCAATCTGCTGGCATGTACTTTGTAGTAAGGAGTGACTTAGACTGGTTTTCTGTTGTTTGGGGGTAATGGAAGAATGGGGTTATGAGTATATAAGTGCTTCCTACTGAAACAGAGTGAGCTGGAGTCATGTGGCAGGATATCTGTTGTAATACAGAGAACCCCTCCATTGCTAATTGTTGATTTGACCATTGGCAACAGTTGAATGCAGATCTAATCTAGGAAGAAATTGACATGCACAAGCTAATCTCTGGGATTCAATCAACTACTTGAGAGTGACATTTGTAAACCTCATGCTGCAGCAGCTGCAGTGATTGGTTCTTTCTGACTCACGTGGCTTTGCAACACACCACTGGCCCTGCCTTGCAGTTGTGATGGAGCAGTTACAGCAAGGAAGCGGTACTGTGTTTCTTTATATTGATGCCAGGTCCCAATGAAAGGCCTCTCAGCCTCAGTCTCGCAGTACTAAATATATGACAGATGGATCTTTTCCAAATAGCCACAGTTAAATCAAGCATGTACTACATGAACTGGCCTAGCATGGGGCATCCAGGGTGATGCATTGCAAGGGAGACCATGTGGTGCCTTCAGGACATCAGCTTGTTTGCCTCCATACAGATCGAGGCTGGAAGCCCAGCAGAGTTTAGGTGCTACGGGAGGCACAGCTTAGCACTCTCCAAGCACTCTGAATCAGTCAGTAAACGGGCAGCTGGAAAGGGTAATTATCTCTTTCTTCTGGATCCTGAAAAAGGCAGCCTTTCATGAAAGCTTTCAAAACTGGGCATTGCTTTTAGTGCACTGTATTTGGCCCTTGTGCATGCTTCCCTCTGGACCTCCAGAAACTTCAGCACCTAAATGTAATGCCTGTTTTTGAAAAAATGAAAACAAAGCAAACCCAACAACTGACCCACAAGCTCTCCAGCAGTCTGGTTTTAGAAGCAGAGAGTTATGAAAAATGGCACCAAACCTACACAAACTTTCCAAGTGTCATTTTCCCTAAATTATGCATCATGTCCAGAATGCACCAGGGCCATTTATTGTCTGGCAAACTGGTTTTTGGGTAGTGCCTCTGTGAGATGCATTTTATACTCCTGTGTCTTCCATGGGAGAGTACAGTGGCCATCCTGAACTCATGCCATGAATGTATTTCAAAAGAAAAGTACCTTGAAAGAAAATAAAGGTGGCATAGTTTGGGCTGGCTTCAAGCATTCATGCCACTCCTTTGTGTAAGTGACAGTGCAAAGCCACAGTGCCCCAGTAAAAACACTTACATCATTTCATAATTGAGTTTAACCTATAGCTGGAGTGAAAGGAAAAGTTTTCACAGAAGATAGATGTCTTTGGGGACAGGAACCAGATCTTCAAAGGTACATAGGCATTCGCCTTTCATTGCTTTCAATGGGTCATATAAATCCTTTGGGCCCAGTAAAATAAACTAGAATTTATTCCTGAGCATTTGGACCAAGTGAACCTTGCCAGAGACTGCCCCAGGGCAATGAAAAACAGCAACAAGAAAAAAAGCCCTCTGTTCTGAAGTGTGAGCTGTCGCACCAGAACAAAGTGTCTGGACTATTGACCTCAGTCATCATACAGACATCAGCTGCTGATTGAAAGTGGGGAAAAATTACTGCCTTCCTACTTTGTAAGAAAGACTAGGAGGACTATGAGAAGTCCTGTGGCACCTTACAGGCGAAAAGATCTTTTTGGAGCATAAGCATTCATGGGCAAAGACCCACTTCATCAGGTGAATGTGACAAAGTGAGTCTTTGTCCATGGAAGCTTATGCCCTAAAAAATCTGTTTGTCTATAAGGTGCCACAGGACTTGTCTTTGTTTTTGTGGGTACATACTAACACGGCTACCCCTCTGATAAGAGGAATATGTGATTAGACAGGTGCCAGGAAGCTGCTTTCAAAACTGACTAATCTAAATTAAATAGAAATCGTAATAAAATTAAAATAATAATAATAATAATAATAATAATAATAATAATAATAATAATAATTAATAATAACGCCATTTTACTGTCCTGGCAAACCTGAAAAACTGTGAGACATTTGCAGCATGCAGTCAGCAGTCTGAGCCAAGGTTTCTGCTTTAGTGATGGGTCACAGCTGGTTTCAGCACTGTGCTGAAAGCTTCAAGCTTTGGCACGACAAAGCATTAACTCAGCATTAAGCAGAGGCTTTTGACACTTGAGACTGCAATCTTGGAAGGATTATACACATATTTTGAATATCACAAAAAACAACCAACCAACCAACCAATCAAACACGACCTACCTACAGCGCAAGCCAGAAAAAATATGGTTGATGGCAAAGCTGGTCTTCCAAAACTTGTAAGTGTTGAACAATGCTCTCACAGAGTCATAGAATCATAAGGCTGGAAGGGACCCCAGGAGGTCATCTAGACCAGCCCCCTGCTTCAAGCAGGATCAACCCCCACTAAGTCATCCCAGCCAGGACTTTATCAAGCTAGCTGGACCATGTAAAGTATCTATTTAGATTATGAAATTCTGTATGGAGTATTGATCTTAGGCCATTTCTTTGCTATAGACTCTCTTCTGGAACTCCCAAGCCAAGTGTTTGAAAAACAGATTTCAACAACAGATAAGGAACATTGTAAATACTAATAGAGATGTACCTCATTGAATGACTTCAGTGGGCTTTAGATTAGGGGACAAACTCCTGTATCCAAAACACCCCTTGCTTTTTGGTAAGTTCTGAATCTAGTCTTATCTAGGGACCTTATGGATTCTCTGTCATTGGATATTTTTAAGAATAGGTTAGATATAAACCTCTCAGGGATTGTCTAGGTAATACTCCATCCTACCTCAGCACAGGGGACTGAACTAGATGGGCTATCTCATGGTGCCTTTCAATGAGTCACCTGAATCCCAGTCCAGTGCACTGAGCACTAGGTCATACTGCTTCTACTTTCTATAGTTTACTGTCCACAAGCATTCATTCCTTGAGTGCACAGGAATTAACTTTCCTAAGTTCTAGAGGAGGGCTCCTCAAACTTGGGATGCTCCCACTCTATTCCTTCCCTCAAGGCCCTACCCCACTCCACCCCTTCCCATCCCTGCTCCCCCTCTGCCCATCCCCACTTCACCACTTTCTGAAGACTCCACCTCGCCTCTTCCTACCCTTGCTCTGCTCTTTCCCCTGAACATATTGCATTCTCTCTGCTCCCCACCAACCTCCCAAGCACCACAGAACAGGTGATTGCCATGGGATGGAAGCATGGAGAGGGAGTGGGGAGTCATTGGTCCATGAGGTTTGCCAGAAGGCAGGAGGTGCGGACCATTTTTCCCTATTGGTGCTCCTGCTCTAGGGCAACACAGAGTCAACACCTATGCTTGGGTCATCTCTGGAAACAACCAATAATGCTGGGTAGCTCATTCACATAGTCACATTGTCTGGTTTTCCTTTTAAAAAATTGCACAACTGTCTGCTCAAAAACAAACTGAAAACACTAGTTCATCTCCGATGTCACTGAATAGCTAACCTTTAGATGGTCAGTTTTTGCTAGACTTGAGCCAACAACCTACAGGAAAAAAGGACTTTATCTCATAAGCAAGCCACAAGCCCTTGATAAATAAAACCATTTGTAAGCACATTTGTCATGTTCTTTATGTTTACATTATTTATGCAATAATATCCGCGTCCACTCCACCCCCGCCCTGCATTTGGCTAGAACCCCATCATACTAGGCATTGTAAAACACAGAACAAAAAACTAGTCCCCCTTTTGAAGAATTTCAGTCAGTGCATGAAATGATTGACTTGAGATGGATACAGAGAGTGGATGGGACATACATTTCACCTGGAGACAATACTGCTGCCGCACCATCTTATAGACAATGAATCATCACACTGACATTTATTATTTCATTTTCATCCAATATGGTGCAATAGGAAGAAGGTGGACTCTTTCCTCCACCCATGGGACCTTGGTGAAAATCCATCCTTTGGTAGAAGGCATGTGCTACAAAAGTCCATAATTCAAGGATGTAAGTGTTGTATGTGGTATGCCATATATTGTATTTCAGCAGATATATCATCATGTTATTACTAATTATGTGTATTAACATAACACATGTAGCATCGCAGAGATATCAGTGTTCCAGGTGTGGTAAGCACAATGCCTATACAGAAAAGCTGCTGTCCCTAACCCAAATAATTTGCAATCTAAATATGCTAAGCTTTTATATGCCTATTTTCATCAGGACATTGAAACCACTTTGGAAATTAGATCAGTAGCTTTCTCCGGCTGGAGAAACTGAGGCATAGAGAGGCAAAGTGATTTGACTGAAGTCACCCAGTAGCACAGTGCCAGATCTTGGCACTGAGTCGAGTTGTCTTGCAGCTTAGTCCACAGCCAGGCCCACTTCTGGGGAGGGTGGGCAAAGGGGGCAGTTCCCCCAGGGCCCAGTGATATAAAAAGGCCTGAAACTCCTGGCCACTGCCATTGCTATTTTGTCAGAAGTGGTGGATGGAACCATGGACCCTTTAAATTGGTGTTGGAAAACTGTGGTTTGGGAAGATATGTTATGGTCCTGGTGGCACTGAGGGCCATGCCCCTTCCACCTGAGGCTCCATCCCTTCCTGGGGTGCAGAGCAGGTCTCACACACACACACACACACACACACACACCACCTTGCCCAGGGACCTGGTGTGGCCGTTGGCCCCACTGTCCACAGAACTTCTTACTAGGTCACACTACCCCTGAACTGTGGATGAAAAGAATTATTCTGCCTCCTCTGGACCCATTTCTCCCTTTCAGTCCAATTTACCTCCATCAAGCCATTAGGATTTCTTTTTCTTGTTTTTCTTTTTCGTATTAGCTCCCACCCCTTGGGTGAGCCTCCGCCTCTCTTTCTCCTGCAGAGACAAGTGCCTGAAGAAAATTGATGCAATGGCAGTTTGAATATGACATTCAGAAAGTGACTTTTTGATTTTCAATTAACCTTGCACAAAGAGGAAATATTGAAATTCACCCCTTTGTTCTTGGCTGCATATGCAGCCAGGCTGTTGTCAGGAGGAGTGGTGAACAGGATAGGTTAGAACAGGGAGGGGGAATTGGCCCCTCACTCAGGCACTCCACTGCTATTTGCACAAAATGAGACTAGACTATCCTGCAGTAATTACTCTCTGAAGGGGGAAAACAGGTAGGAGAGAGAGTGCTCTTGTCATTTGTTTGACTTAATTGTATGCTTTTACGAGCTGGCTGGCTGGAAGGATTAAAGTTACTTTTAATAACACTTCCTTTCAGAAGAATTTGATTTGAGATTTCCCAGCAGGGCTGCCTACCTAGCAGCAGGACCTTTTTCTTTCTTTTCTGTTTTTTGGTTTTTTTTTTTTCCTATCCAGCCTCTAGTTCCTCCAATATTTTTTCCCCTTCCATGAATGTTGGTATTGTTCTGGTTCTCTGAGATGAGCCAGGCTGTATAACGTCATGAAGTTAACTTTATAGAGGCATTTAAATAACGTTTTATGTCCCACAAGAAGCTACTACACTGAAGTATAGGAAGAAGCTTGCTCTGTGCAGTTATTTGGAATTATGTGCGGGGTGCAAGGGGCAAACAACATGGAAACTGAAGTGTCATATCTACCCTGGTTTTCATTCAGTAAGTCTAAGGAAGAGAGTGAAAAGGTTCAGGATGGAACTACCTATGTGTTTTCAAAACACAACTTTTCCTTTTGTTAAGAGTCATTCTCTGAACTTCCACCCATTTTTTCTGGATGACAGGCTAGCTAAATTTCTTCTTATCTCAGGGTGGCTACATCTACATAAGACAGTTTTATTTCTAAATAAGCTATTCCAGAAGAGCTGTTCCAGAATAACTTATTTTAAAATAAGGCTACTGCACACAAAGGCTATGTGTACACTAGGACACTATGTCTAAGTAGCCTATTTCGAAGTAAGAACATTGAAATAGGCTATTTTGATGCATATCGTCTACATGTCCTCCAGGGCTGGTGCCGTCGATGTTCAACGGCAAAGTAGCAACAGGAAACATCAAAAGGAGCCGCCCCCGAAGGAAATGTGGAGCGTCCACACACACAAGCACCCTCCATTGAAATAAGGGGCCAGGAAAGCCCATGGCCTGGGTCACAGGCTGGACTAGCCCTTCCGGGGCAACAGCATGCTGCTCCTTTAAAGGGCCCCTCCCAGACACACCCAGCCTGCACAGCACGAGGTCTGCAGAGCAGTAACCACTCTCTCGCAGACCAAGTCACAGCAGATATGGACACCCAGCAGGAGCAGCAGCAGCAGCAGGAAGAGGAGGCCCTCCAGGTAGTCATCCAGGGGGCAAGCGCCCTGCTAGGTGCTGCCTGGGAGGCCGCCCAGTGGTTCCTGCCAAAGGATCCCTCCCCAGAGGCAGACAGGAACGCCTCTGACCACCAGGATCCCCTCTTCCTCCCTCACTGGCTGCTCCCCCACCTCTGGAGTTACCGCACCAGCTCTGAGTGGTGGAAGCACCTCGTCATGCAGGAGTGGGACGATGATATGT
Organism: Carettochelys insculpta; assembly: GCF_033958435.1. Classification (NCBI taxonomy): domain Eukaryota; kingdom Metazoa; phylum Chordata; order Testudines; family Carettochelyidae; genus Carettochelys; species Carettochelys insculpta. The sequence continues at coordinate 121,721,490 of NC_134141.1, forward strand.
GGCTCCAGAACTTCCGTATGCGCCGGAAGATCTTTCTTGAGCTCTGCCAGTGGCTCACTCCAGCACTGAGGCACCACGACACCCAGATGCGGTGCGCCCTCCCCATCGAGAGGAGGGTTGCAATAGCCGTCTGGAAGCTGGCCACTCCAGACAGCGATCGCACCATAGGACACCAGTTTGGAGTGGAAAAGGCCGTGGTCGGGGCCATCGTCATGGAGGTAAGGAGGCCCGGACACACACCTACTGGGGGGTGGGGGGCCAGGTGTGGGGTTGGGGGGGAGGGAGGGAGGGGCCGGGTATGGGCTGGGGAGGGAGGGAGGGGCCAGGTGTGGGGCTGGGGAGGGAGGGGCACTGGTGAGGGAGGGCCTGGGTGGGTGGGGTACCCAGGGAGGTTCCCGGGAGGGGGGCCTGTGGGAAGGGCCCTGGGGCACCCTGCACAGCCTCATGGGCACCTGTGTTCCCTGCCCACAGGTCGTCTGTGTGCTTAATGCCATGTTGCTCCTGAGGGTCGTCTAACTCGGGGACCTGGACGCAGCTGTCACCGGATTCGCCTCCATGGGGTTCCCGAACTGCTTCGGGGCCCTGGATGGGACCCACATCTCCATCCGCGCACTGGACCACAGCAGAGGAAGATACATAAACCACAGGGGCTACCGCTCTGTGGTCCTGCAGGCCATGTTGGACAGTCGGGGCCACTTCCATGATGTATACCTGGGCTGGCCCAGCTGCACACATGATGCCCGTGTTTTTAGGAACTCAGGCCTGTGCTGCCAGCTGGAGGCAGGGACCTACATCCCCAGAGGGTGTCCCACCACCGTGTCCCTCTGCCTTGTGGCGGATGCGGCCTACCCCCTCCAGCCCTGGCTCCTGCGCCCATACACCAGCCACCCCAACGCCAGCCAGGAGCGGCTCAACACCCGCCTGAACCACGCCCGCCAGGTAGTGGAGAGGACATTTGGCCATCTGAAGGGCCGCTGGCGGTGCGTCCTTGCCCGACTGGACGTCAACCTCCAAAACATCCCCCAGGTGGTGGGCGCGTGCTGCACGCTCCACAACATTATTGAGAGCAGGGGGAGTCTTTCATCCAGGGGTGGGCAGTCGACGCCAGCATGGGCTTCCCCCAGCCGGCCGCTGCACCCAGCCACCAGGTCCACTATGAGGGGGTACAGATCCATGAGGCCCTGCAGGCCCACTTCGATCAGGGAGACCCCTGACCACCTCCCTGGCCTTTCCCAGAAGACCCCCCACACACACAGCCTGCACACTACCCCCTGCACTCGCACGCCACCCCCCCAACAAGCACATGCTTCCAGCTTTTTGGAAAATAAAACCTTTTTTTTTCTGAAACCTGATAAGTTGTTTTGTTCACAACAGAAACTGTAACTAATATACAAAAAGGGGGACAACTATATACATGGGGTACAACTATATACATGGGGGGCCGGCGGACGGCTCGGCTGCTGGCCCATGAGTCCGGGGTGGGGGTAGAGGGATGCAACCCCCAGCGGGTACAGCTCGCAATGCCCCCCCCCACCCCCATATCCGCGGTCCCCGACGTGGCCAGCTGGGGGCTGGGAGGACTGGCCAGGATGCCTCCACGGGACAGCCTTCAGCCCCAGTGGGCTCTGTGGAGCTTGCAGGTGGCAAGGCGGGTTGGGCGTCAGGCAGGGCAGCAGGGGGGGCCCTTGGGTGGAGCAGCTGGGAAGGCGGTCTGGGGAGTAGCAGGGGGCAGGAGCCAGGTGATGGCCTCCCGGATCGACCCGGCTATGTCCCAAAAGACCCCATAAAGTCCTCCCATGCCACCCACCACTGGGTGGACTCCTCCCAGTCAAAGCGGAGTCTCTCCTCCACCACCTCTGTCTGCTGCCAGAGAGCTGCCAGGAGCTGTGGGTCCACAGGGGCCATCCCCAGGGTCCAGAGGTGGCAGGACCATCTTGCTGCCCTTGGGGATGTCTCCAGGAGGTGGCTGTGGCTGACCTCCAGCGGGCTGTCAGGGACGACGGAGGGTGTTTGGTTGACTGGGGCGTCGGATGCTGCAGATGGAGAGAAGGAGTGAGGGAGAGGAAGGCTGTTAGTACAGTGCCGTGGCCTGTGGCCCATTCCCTCTGCCCCCTCTTGGGTGCTGGGTCTCCATCCCTGTCGGTGGGTTTGATGTCCCTGTTGGCTGTCACCATGGCATTGTCCCCCTGCCCCCGGGGTTAAGGCTGAGTGCCATCCGTGGGTGCAGGTGCTGACGGGCGCTGATGGCCGTGCCATTGTCCTGGGCCCATACTGTGGCTGCGCATTTGCAGGTTGGAGTTTGCTGGGTGTGTGTGAGGCTCCCGGTTGTGTCTGGTTCCCCCACCCTGTGGCCCATGGGTGTGTGCTCTGTGGGGTACGTACCTGACCGTCCATTGCCACAGTCGGGGGAAGCCCGGTCGGCAGATGCCCGGCTGGTGCTCTGGGAGGGGAGATCGATAAGGAGCCCCACCTCCTCGCTGCTGGACCCCTCCTCCACTGTCCTGAGGGGGGCTCCTTGGGTGGGCCCCGGGGTGCATGGCTGGCCTCCGGGCCGGACTCCAGCTCCGAGGCCTGCTGGGGCTCGTCGGCCGTGGTGTCAAGGGGGGCCAGGGGGAGGAGGTGTCCCAGTGGCCCAGGATGTCCCTGAGCTCCCTGTAACAGGGAAAAGCAGAGGGGAAGCCCCAGACTGGCTGGCCGAGTCCTGTGCCTGGGCGTACCCCTGCTGCAACTCCTTCACCTTACTCCGGACGTTATCTGGAGTGCGGGCAGGGTGACCCCAGGTGGCCAGGCCCTCAGCCAGTCGGGTGAATGCTTCCGCATTCCGCCACTTGCTCCTCAGCATGTGGAGCACCTCCTCTTCACCCCAGAGCCTCAGCAAGTCTTGGGGCTCGGCCTACGACCAGGAGCTCCCCCCATTTTGGCCCCCCACTTGGCTGCTGGGGGTGCCTGGGTCCCCTCAGGAGGGGAGCCCTTGGGGCGCTCAGGGGGCTTGCTCGATGTCATGGTGCTGGGTGCTTGGGTCGGGGTCTGTAGAGGGTGTGCAGGGCTAGCACATGCGTTCTGCTGCCTGCACACTCTCATCTTCCTGCCACAGGAAATCCAGGTCCATGGTGCTTTAAAGGCTGCTGTGCATGGGGACCATATAGCCCCTCACGGGCTGGACAGAGCATCTCAACCCCTCAGCTGATGGCTGCCATGGAGGACCCCGCTATTTCAAAGTAGCGGGACGCGGATCGTCTACACACACCCTACTTTGACATTCAACGTTGAAGTAGGGCACTATTCCCATCTTTGGATTGGAATAGCGACTTTGACATCTCCCTGATTAATGTCGATTTCAACGTCAAAATAGCACACAGCGCGTGTAGACGCGATGGGTGCTATTTCGACGTTGTGCTGGCTACTTCAAAGTAGCCGGTTAATGTAGACACACCCAAAATGCATTTTGAAATAGCTGAGCATTATTTCAGAGTACATCATTTACACACAACAGAGCAGTGGTTTTTAACCTGGGTTTCATGCACCCCCTGAGGGTGTGTGAAGCCCTTTCTGGGGGTGCAAGACATACCAGTATTTTTAGAAGGTAAATCATCAAAAACACAAATACAGCACAGGTTTTCATCAAACCTATGTATTTATTAACATTTTACATGTTTTAACGATTACTGTAATATATACCAAAAAATATTTTCAAGTTTTTGAGTTAATTGTAGTGAAATTATCTCGCTACAAAATACAGTGTACAACAACATTGTGGGGTATTTCTTGACACATATGCAGATGATGATGTGGCAGCTCAGAGGCTTTGTTAGCATGTTCATTACAGTTTACTTCCACAACAAAACTCCACAACACCTCTGGGTAGTACTTGCATATTTTTGTATGCATGCTGTACTATTATTTGTGGTGAGTAATAACACCAAACGATTTTATATATATTTAATACACATTTAAATGTGTATAGGTCCCCCATTTTTGATTTTTGATAAGGGGTGCAAGAACATATTTTGAGAACCAAAGGGGTGCAGGCTGCAGTGAAGCTAAAGAACGTTTGCAAAACAGCGTGTTTTGAAATAGGCTCAATTTCCTGTATATACGGCCCCTATTTTGAAATAGCCATTTCAAATAGCCATTTCAAAATTGGTGCTATTCCTCATGCAGCAAGGTTTACCTATTTCAGAATAAGCCAACTGCTATTTCAATGTAGTGGTTGCCGTGTGTAGACACTAGCATAGTTATTTTGAAATAATGGCTATTATTTTGAGATAACTTTGCTGTGTAGACTTACCCTCATGCTACCAAGAGCAGCTCATCTGTAGTTTTGTCTGTAGTGCTAAAGAACACAGAGCATGGATTTGTAGATATGCTTCCAGTTGGCCATTCTTTCGAGAGAGCATCCGGGCAGTCAAGTCGCCCTCTGTCGAAAGAGTGGATCAACAGAGCATTCTGCTTTCATGTGTGGCCATGAGCTACCAACAGAAGTTTTGACGGAAGGTATCTTCAAACAGTAAGCTTTGTCAACAGATTGCTGTACTGTAGACCTAGCCTTAAAGCTTGTCTAAATGCTTTAAGCTATGGCTGTTAACCAAAAAGTACTCTATGGAGCATTTAGGCTATGTCTACACTACTTGTATAGGCCTCATATAGGACTAAAAGATATCTTCCAGAAAGCCATACAGCCTTGATGTTTAAAAAACAAAAAATTGCGTTCACTGAGGCTGTTTCTATACATGCCACCTGTTCTGAAAGTAGCATGCTAATAAAAAGCCTGGGAAATGCTAATGAGGTGAAGATGTAAATTTCTGGCACCTTGGTAGCATATGGCCACATGATTTGGAGTCTGGAAGAAGATCTTTCGGACTCCAGAACAGCCGTGTAGATGCATGGGCCCTGGGGATCTCCTGGAACGAATTCCTCTCTCTGGGAGATTCCCAGGGGCTGTGTTTCTGTAGGACTGTTTTGGAGTCTGGAAGAACTTCTTCCGGACTCCAACTCATGCGACTGTATGACAATGAGGCACTGGAAATTTACATCCTCACCTCATTAGCATTTTTAGGGCTGTTTATTAGCATGCTGCTTTCTGAATAAGTGGCATGTGTAGAAACAGCCTTTTTCATAGAATCATAGAACAACAGGGCTGGAAGAGACCTAAAAAAGCCATCAGTTCCAGCGCCCTGCCCTAGGCAGGACCAAACCCATCAGATCACCTCAGCCAGGGTTAAACACCTCCAGGGATGGAGACTCTACTACTTCCTTTGGTAGCCCATTCCAATGCTTTAGCACCCTCCTAGTGAAAAAGATTTTCCTAATGTTCAACCTGAACCTTCCCAACTGCAACTTGAGACCATTGTTCCGTGTTCTGCCATCCATGACCATTGTGAACAGCCTCTCTTCAGCCTCTTTGCAACGTTCCTTCAATACGTTGAAGGCTGTTATCAAGTACCCCCTCAGTCTTCTCTTTTGCAGACTAAACAGTCCCAATTCCTTCAACCTTTCTTCATAGGTCATATGCTCCAGCCCCCTAATTATTTTGGTCGCCCTCTGCTGGACCCTCTCCAGTGTATCCACATCCTTCCTATAATTGGGGGCCCAGAACTGGACATAATACTCCAGATGCAGCCTCACCAAAGCCAAATAATTTTTCTGCAACAGGGAAAGAAGGCTTTGAGCCTGGAATCCCTTGTGTAGATTCACAAAATACACATATTTCCACTACTCTTCCAACACCTGCCAACACATTTTTATTGTATGCAACTATAGCATCTCCACATGTTTTAAACCCTAAATTTTCAGCAACACCGCCCAAAGCTCTACCAAGTGAGCTACAGGATTAATTAAATTAAACATGACAAGCAGCTCTCAGGTATTACCTATGAATAATCCACAGTGAGTCCTTCCCATCTCTAGATAACATCAGTTCCCTGAAGTTGATTGTGAATTATTCACTTTCAAATACATCATCAGAGGGCACCTCAGCAATGGAAAGTATTGGCAGAGTATATTAAAAAAAAGAACAGATTTCTAATTGTGATGGCTGAAAGGGCTTTCCTGGGTTAAACATTCCAAGTAGAATGGGTGAAAAATTGAAACATAATTTGCATAAGTGTTCAAGGACAAATTACAAATTAATTTTAAAGACATGTCTCCATTACAAACACTACACTGGTATAGCTGCAGTTATGCCACTGTATCACTGATATTCATTTCCATACCAGAAGGGGGTTTTCCACCACTGTACTAAAACCATCCCTTTGGTTATGCCTAGACTGCAGGCTTCTGTCAACAAAACCTCTGTTGTCAGAACTTTTGTTGATAAGAGAGCATGTCCAGACTGCAGATTTGTCAGAAGAGATCTCTAGGTAAGAGCATTCTGTTGGCATCTCTTACGCTTTGTTCCACGAGGAAAAAGGGGTGTCTCAACAGAGGGGGAATTTCCTGTGTGGGTGGGCCAAATGTTAAAAAAGCCTCTCCCAACAGAACTGTCAGCAAACAATATGCAAAAGCATTGCCCAACAGTTCTCAGCAATCTAGACATAGTCTTAGAGAGCTAGTGGCTAGGCAGGTAGAAGAAATCATCCACTACCCCTAATGCAGTCTATCCTTGGGTTTTCGTCAGCTTAACTAAGCCTTTGCTGAATAATGTAACTAGGCCAAACTAAGTTTTAGGTGTAGACCAGACCTACACCCTGTTAAGTACTCAAGAACAAGGAACCTCTGCTTTTCTCCTGGGACCACAGGGGAGACACGTTTACACAACTGACAATAATTGTCATAGAAGGGCAGGATTTGCTGACCAGTACTACCTCCCGTGCCCTGAACATTTCCAGTGATACAGCCTTGAAATTGTTTCTGTCATACAATGGACCCAGCATATGGGTGAAGGTGTGCTATTACTCCAGGCTCCTTTCCCTTATCACTACTGAGATTTGTAGATATCTGGTTTGACTTTGAATGATTGTTTTCCCACATAGGTGGGTGTTTTATGCATTAAGATTAATTGATAGGGTCTCTAGAACCATTATATGATCACTAGAACTATTATATAAGAACCTGTTTATTATTTAAATCAACATATATTACTATTGATCCCAACCTCGAGAATCTTTCCTACTGGAGAATTATGTTTGAAACTTTTCTTTCTTTCTTTCTTTCAACCCTCAAGGTCAGTTCAGCATGAACAAACCTAGTCTTTCCATTCATAGTTTATTTTTTGAATACTCAGTTCAGTAGAGTCTTTAAAGAAACTGTAAACTGAGTTCCACCTACTGCTCAAACTTTCTCTTTTCCAGTTGTTCATAATTTTCCTGACAATTGTCTTCTGGGCTTCTATTTTTCATGCTTGGTCTCAGGCTAATAGTGAATTGTTGTTTGGAAAGTTTGAGTTGAATCAGTTGAGCCATTTTGAGTTGTGTGTGAAAAAAATATGACTTGCTCCCAGTATATGACATTTGGAATTATTGCACTCAACTAACTCCAAAACGGCAGGAGCTGGAAACATCAAACTTAGTGTGCCTATTCCACTCACAGAGGAAGGCAAGACAATAAAGCTTCAAAGGAAGCAGGTCCAATAGATTTAAGGTTATTAATATTTAAATTTGGCGTATTTACAAATGCACACCAGACCGATTTTCATTATGTTTTTCATGATGCCCTCCAGCTAGCGCAGTTTAATACATTGGATGCACACCAAGTCCTTTTAGATTTTAGCTTGCCTTAACTGCTTAAGGCTGTACAGTGAGTAGCGGGAAAGCCTTCAAAGCTGCCTCCAGCAACAAGCTGGACTAAACAGCTTTGATGCAATCCCACTCCTGAAGAAATAGCTGGATGCTTTGCCTTCACTTTTCTAAGGGTGAAACTCACTCCTGTGCAAAGGACTCACACAAATCTTATTCACCACTTAAGGTCCACTAAGTTTTAAACAAAGAATTTTTTTTTAGTGAGGTCTGTGCTCTAGGTTGGCCCTCTACACTGGGAAGAATTTCAACATAAATATAGTCTTTGGGACACTCAAATTTAACAGTGCCTTTCGCTCTTCCAAGTGCTCTCATGGGGTTTTGAGGATGTCTTCACATCTATGAGAGAACCTTTCCAATTCTAATGAGGTCATCAAGTGAATCAGGGTGCTTTAACTTTCCTACCTAGGCTGGGTTTTCTTTTCAAAGCAAGGGGGATTAAAAAAAAATCAAATCATGACAGTAAAATAGTAACACTGGGCATTCAATGATAACAACACACAGAAATAAATTAGGCTTCTAATGCTACATTAAGCTGTCCATGGAACACACATGGAGTTGGAGGTTTTGCTGTGTTTCCTAAGGAGGAGGGGCTGTGGCCCTGGTGTAGAGCAACCACAGGGCTGACTTAATTTATGGCAGCCTTTTCTAGCCTGCCTATGTTCTGTAGGACATAGTGGTGCTGCTACTTTCCCTTATGCCTCTTTCACCTTCAGTGTGGCTTTTCTGCCAAGCTTGAAATGGAGGCATCATAGGGATTCTTATTTGAGCCCTGAATTGCTGCTACAGTGAGCAATTTTCGTCCCTTATATGCCAGAGGGAGGTATAGTCTTACAACCATGTCAGAAGCCCGTGCCTATTTCATTAGTGTCACACTAGGATTAATTAGTATTTTATATTTAAGCATCCTACTCAGTAGTAATAAGCATCCTTTTAAAGTGTACATAGGTTACACTTTATCTGATTTTCCACAGTCTTGCAATTTATGGGTGTAACATAGCAAAATTTCCTACTTCTTTATACAGGCTGTAGGATTTCACATTCAATTTGCAAGGTGTAAATGGCCATGATTCAGCACTACAATACTATCCAGTTTTGGGATGTTCCTGTGCAGAAAGACCTCACAATATCCTCACAGTCTTCAGCATGATTACCTTTCTTAGAACCTATTTTCCATTTGTGGTATGTATAGGTCAAACTCCAGTCCCTTAGCAGCTGAGCAAAGCACCACATGCCTGAGAGCCAAGGGAGTGCCAGTGTTCCCATTTTACAGAAAAGGTAGGAAGATACTAGGACAGGGTCCACATTGCAGACCTATATGCATATCACTGCTTCACTCAGGGTTATGAAAATACACCCCCATGAGCAGCACAGTTGTAATGACCTAACATCTCAATTGCCCCATGTGTAGACACACTACATTGAAAGGAGAGCTTCTCCTGTCAAAAGATCTATTGCCTCTTGGGCTGTGTCTACATGTGCCCCAAACTTTGAAATGGCCATGCAAATGGCCATTTCGAAGTTTACTAATGAAGCGCTGAAATGCACATTCAGCGCTTCATTAGCATGCGGGCGGCAGCGGCGCTTCGAAATTGACAAGCCTTGCCGCCGCGCGGCGCGTCCAGACGGGGCTCCTTTTCGAAAGGATGCCACCTTCTTCGAAGTCCCCTTATTCCCATGAGCTCATGGGAATAAGGGGACTTCGAAGTAGGTGGGGCCCTTTCGAAAAGGAGCCCGTCTGGACGCGCCGCGCGGCGGCAAGACGCGTCAATTTCGAAGTGCCGCGGCCGCCCGCATGCTAATGAAGCGCTGAATATGCATTTCAGTGCTTCATTATTAAACTTCGAAATGGCCATTTGCATGGCCATTTCGAAGTTTGGGGCACGTGTAGACACAGCCTTGGGGTGGTAGAATAACTATGACAATGTAAAAAATTCTCCCATCAGCACAGGAACATCTTCACATATAGTGCTACAGAAGAGCAGGTGCTCCAGAGCATCTATGAAAACAAGCCCCAAGTAACTTGGCCAAGATCACAAAGGAAGCCTGAGGCAGGGAATCAAGCCAGCAACCTGACCCAAGGGTCACTAGAGTTTTATTCATGTTTCTCTTTAAAGCTGTCCTCTTTCCCATCATTTCCCCACAGAGGTGATTTCATAGCCTGCAATGAGAACTGAGGATATGCAGCACATCACCAGACTAGATATGAAATCTGTGGAAGTTTGCAGATCTTCAAGTTGCATTCAAAAGTGAGGCTAAAACGTATAGGCCTCAGGAGTTTAGAAGTAATGACTAAGAGTATTTCATCAAGGTTGACCTTCTTCTTTTTCCACCAGATTTCAACTACTTAAAATTGAAGTGCTTAATAAAGGAAAGTGAAAGAATTTTGATGCTACCAACTGTTAAGCAATTTAAGCTCTGACTGCACTAACCTTAAAGTAAATGAACCCCAGTCCAGGAGCTGCATGATCAAATGCTGTTACAGAATAATTTAGTCCAACAAGATATTTCAGTAATGAAAGAAGAGCTCATTCGGTGCATATTTAACACACTCACTTGTCACTTACTCTTGAGTGTTCAGTCTCTGTACGTATGTGGAAGCTACTGACCATATTTTAAATATAGGCTGAATCTGACATCACTAAATGGAATTTATGTTTGAACATTTCTGACTCCATGATTTTTGTATGTATGATCGCTCATTAAAGTTGCTATTATCACTTTTATTTGTATGGTGGAATGCCCCAGTCATAGACCAGAACTAAACACAGCACAAAAATGCGTCTTTTTCCCAAGGAACTTACAATCTCCAAAGCCAAGTGTACTTAGATTATTCCAGCAGTTCTACATAGGACTCGTAACATTTATGACAATTTCCTAGACAAATCTGGCTGAATGAAGTTAAATCTTATTGAATTAAACTCAAGTGTTTTAGGATCTCATCATGTTAAAAATGCAAATGTGTATGTATAATTATCAAAACAAAAAGCAGTCAAGTAGCACTTTAAAGATTAGCAAAAAAGTTTATTAAGTGAGCTTTCGTGGGACAGACCCACTTCTTCAGACCATAGTATGTCCCACGAAAGCTCACCTAATAAACTTTTTTGCTAGCCTTTAAAGTGCTACTTGACTGCTTTTTGTTTTGATAGCGTATAGGCTGGCACGGCTCCCTCTCTGTTACTGTATGTATAATTGTGGGACATTTAGGATGCAGACAGGATCAATACAATCTCTGGAAAGAATCTGTGTAGGGGTGCATGCAGCAGCTGAAGACTTCTCTGGCTCCTGGGAAATGAGAACACTTAGGAAAAGGCAGGTCTTTATATAGAGCATGGTTGCAAGATCTTTTTCTCTCAAATGCTTTTGTTGTAAAGAACAATATTTTGCTTTCATAAGGCTGTCTGGTTACTGGGTATCGTCACTGATCACAGATCAAAGAGATACTGAACTGAAGTCAGACCTGCTGAAATAACCACAGTTGATACAGAGGAGACTATAGTCCAGAACATAGTCTGGGAAGGAGGAAATCCCTGTGATTTTACTCCAAGACAGGTGACAGCTTGTGACCTGAAATGAGGTACACCCAAAGGGTATGATTATGCAGCTGCTGTTTTGAAATAACTATGTGAGTGTCTACACAATGCAACCTCTACTTAGAAATAATTTTGAGATAGCTGTTACCTTATTTCATAGAATCATAGTGCACTAGGACTGGAAGGGACCTCAAGATGCCATTGAGTCCAGCCCCCTGCCCCAATGGCAGGACCACTATTGGTAAACCTCATTCCATGAGGAACAGCCCCTATTTTGAAAGAAGCATTTCAAAATAGGGGCTGTGTAGACAAGGAATGAGCCTTTTTTGAATAAGCTATAGTGCGTCCAATGACTCTATTTTGAAATAGGCTCTATTGTGTGTAGACACTCTATTTCAATATAGCTGAGAGCTATTTCAAAATTCACTTTCTGTGTAGCTGCTCTATTTCAGAATACGTTATTCTGGAATAGCTTATTCAGAATAGCTTATCCAGAATAGCTTATTCAGAAATAACATTGCAGCGTAGAAATAGCCAAAGAGGTCAGGATGAATGAAAGGTAGCCTTTCCCTGGGAACTTGGACACCTGGAAGAAGTGGATCAAATTAAATTACTGAAAAAATTATCTCACGTCGCCTTCTTGTGTTTTGGTGTTGTTGTTGTTCCAGTCAGATTTTGGTTCTGCTGAGCAGTGGAAAGTGCAAATCACTAAGCTATTAGACCATTTTAATTAACAATTTATGCAGTGTAAATATTCAGCCTCAGTGATTCGATCTATGCCAAATGACTGTCACATCAGTGAGGAGAGTCATCTCTCCTACTAGCCAGTGTTGGGAGGATAAGGATGTAAAACATGAAACTTACAAGGAAACACTATATAGAATGTTTATTTAAACATCTTCTAAAAATCGGTTTGTCTACTTGACCTAACTACTGACTTCAATGCAATAAGGAGGCATTCTAACACCATTAGCATCTGGATTGCAGCCAGAGAAAAGCTTTTTACTTTATATCTCTTAAGGCAGTGCAGATGAAACTGTCAAAAAGTAATGCTTAGTACCACTTAATTCATTTTAAATGGTAAGGCAACTGGCAAAATGTATTTCAGGATGAAAAAAACAAAAAAACAAAACAAAAAAAACCAAGATACCTGGTATTAAAGGGTCCTGTCCCAGAAAGGAGTTTTATTAATGAATATAAAGATGTTTCTCCCATTTAGGTCAATCACCTAAACCTTAACCTATAGGATATGGTGGCTTCACTTTGAAAGAAATAAATCTCTTTCAAATTATATTGAAATTTTCCCTGCCCTCTCCTCAGACCATTGCAGTTGGGAATATGATTCCCCTGAATAATGCTCTAGCACAAAAAATTAAGTAGTCCAGATTTCTAATGCAAACTGCTTAGGGGCAAGATGGTTTTAAGTGCTTTGTTGAGAGCTAGTGTTTAAGTAAACATTACAAATTATGGTGGTGTAGTGTATAACATAGACAGGAAGCCCCTGAGTAATGTATTATTCATAAACTACATCATTTGATCAGGTTGATCATGTTGCTTATTTTAGGCTATGTCTAGATTAAAGGGTTTTGTAAACAAAACAGCTATTTCATTGACAAAATCTGTGGACCGTCCAGATTCCCCAGGGTGTTCTCTTGATAGTAACTCAGCTATACACAGCACTCTTGTCAAGAGCTGTACCCCACCCACCCCAAGGAAGAACGCCTCTGTCAACAGAGGTCTGTGGACAAAACACCAGTTTGGACATTGTGGGAGGCCTTCCGTCAACAGAAAAGGTCTGAATGCCACACAACACTGTCTGCTGTGGTCCTGGGTGGCCGTTTTGTTGATAGAGTGGCTGGGCAGTCTGGCCACTTTCTGTTGGCATAGCAGATCACTCATTTGATCCTCCCCGTTGTCCGCATGTGATCAGTGAACAGACGTCTTCTGACACAAATTTCTGCTGCCAAATCCCTGTAATCTAGACATAGCCTTAGAGAATATGACAATGTTTGTAGTCCTGGTGCTGAGCTAGCATGTTGAATGGCAAGAAGGAGGATATCTTAGTATCCTCAAAAGATCTCTGTTCTATTCCAGATGAGGTCTTTGATACACCTGAAGCATAGATTCCTCTTCCCATAAGACTCCATCACATTACACATAACACCAAGTGTACCTAGGCTACTGAAGAGTACGTTGGTCACTGTTTTCTCCAGTCTAAGGTGACTCCTGAAAACATAAAATAAAATGGAAGGTGAAGAACAGTAAGGACATTTGCTTACTGAAGTGTCTATGCAAAACACACTAAAGTACTGGAAATAATATCAGATAGATGTGCTACTAAATAATGAAGACTAGGATCTAGGATAGGAGTCTTTACCTTGGGAGATCACAAGCAGGTCTGAAGAGGTTGTAATCACTATGCCATTCCCACTTATTTTAGGTTGAAGCATGTTGGATAGATACTAGTTGGATGTCAGTGGAACTCCAACGGGTCAAAGAATGGAAAACCTCAAATCTAGCAGCTATATTTGAAATGTGGGATGATATTTGCTACAGAAACAGGAAAATAGATGTTATGAACAATTCCATTCTTGGCCACTAGGCCCAAATTATTTAGATTTTGAAGACCTGGTGTCCATCATTAGCCTGTCATTGTGCACATGATTTCTGCCAATATTTTTCAGACTTCTGGAGTTAATTCTATTGTTAAATACGCAGTTAAACAATTAGTTAAGCTATCTCTGACCTGAGCTTGGTCTTGGATGAGCTATTGTGTCTTTTTGCGTAATTGTGTCTCCTCCCATATTTTGACTGTATTGTCTATGTAGATTGGAAGCAATAATTTACACAGCAGAGATCTGTGTGGAAAAGTGAAGATGGTGGCATTATGAGTCATGACAATATATGCTGGCATCTTACAGTAAGTCAGCCTCACAGCATGTACAGATAACATTAAACCTACATCTACATGAGAAGCCTCTGCTGACAGAGTTCACTGTCAGAAGCAATTTTCCTACAAAACTTCTGTTGAGATATAGCATCTAAACATAAAAGCAGATTGAAAAAGCAATCCACTCTGTCGACACAGAGAAGACAGACTGCCTGACCCACTCTCAACAGAATGACTGGCTGGAAGCTAGGCACACTGGACTGTCCAGTGAACTGGAAGCCTCGACCGTCGACAAAAGGGCCCTTGAAGAGTATGTTTTGTTAACAGAACACTGTTGAGAGAGGTGTTATACCTGAATGGGGAGAGATATATTGCTGCCAGTGGATGTGCTGGTTTTTGCAACAAACTGTTGACTAAGGGCATTTTGCGTGTAGACACTCCACAGTTTTTCCTGAAAAAAGACCAATTTTGTCAGAAAAAGCCTCTCGTTGGCTGTGTCTACACTAGCCCCAAACTTTGAAATGGCCATGCAAATGCCCATTTCAAAGTTTACTAAAGAAGCACTGAAATGCATATTCAGTGCTTCGTTAGCATGCGGGCGGCTGCGGCACTTCGAAATTGATGCGCCTTGCTGCCGCGCAGCTCGTCCCGATGGGGCTCCTTTTCGAAAGGACCCTGCCTACTTCGAAGTCCCCTTATTCCCATCAACTCATGGGAATAAGGGGACTTTGAAGTAGGCGGGGTCCTTTCAAAAAGGAGCCCCGTCGGGACGAGCCGCGCAGCGGCGAGGCGCGTCAATTTCGAAGTGCCGCGGCCTCCCGCATGCTAATGAATCTCTGAATATGCATTTCAGCGCTTCATTAGTAAACTTCGAAATGGCCATTCACGTGGCCATTTCAGAGTTTGGGGCTAGTGTAGACACGGCCATGTAGACATAACCTAATTGTGCAACAATTGCAATGAGACAACTGAGAGAACTTTTAACAGAACACAAAGATTGGAGGGAGATGACTACAGAATACAGCGAGAAGAAAATACTTATTATTTCATGAAAAGTTTAGAATGAAGTACCTTACTTTAGATTTTTCCTTTATTATACTTTTTTATAAGAACTGGATTTTATTTTTGGAAACAGTCTAGAAGTAATTGGAAGAAATGAACATATTTTTGTGTGTGTGATAAATCTTACAAACAGCCATTATCATGAAAAAGTGTCAGTCCTTTTGATCCACTCTGGACATATCTAAACCAACCTCCCCTCCATGCAGTCTGCAGTACAAGAGATGAAACAAAGAGCTCTTCTCTGGCATGTGGGTTATTTCTTTTAAGAAAAGAAGGACATGACTTTTGTTGAACTGCATTGAAGAAATTCAGATACAGGAAATTACACAGTGGACCAATGAGAAGCATCCTTTTATGAGGGAATGGGGAGGAGGGACCGTGTTTGTTTCAGAGTATACTCCCGGAAGGTTGCTTTATTAAAGCCTAATCTTAGCTGCTTATGGGCTGGTCCTTAGTACAGGAAATAACAGCTCGTTCCCACTACCACTTGCCAGAGCTTCTTAAAGGTAAGGTGCCCTACAATCCCAAGAATATTTAATTCCATAAGCATGCCTTTTCTCTTCTGCCATCACACTCAGAACTCTTATCCTCTGAACTCTCCCAGAAAAGGAAAATAGGGTCATACTTGCTACTCCTGCAGTGGGGATTTTTCAGACTTAATGCCACCGGAGCAACATATGGGGGGATGAGGGATGACATCCAATCAAGAGTGGCTTACATTGTTCTTCCAATTGCAACACACACTGTATTTCACTCTTTTGACTTCTGTTACTATGTGTCATTTCGGCAGACAATGTAATAATTTGTGATATGAGGAGAGATGGATATAGCTACCTGCTATGTCATGGGGGCTGCAGCAATTCAGAAGTCATTGACATCTCAGATCACTGATGTTTCTCTTTGAATTCCACTTGACCAGCTGGGGAAGTGACTGTAATAAAGGAATAGACTGAAAGATCTCTGCTGTCTGGTCCCTGTCACTGATATTTATCAGGAATGCAGATGACACTGTCAGTTTCCACTTATTCCAGTGGCTAATGCTGCAGTGGCCTTTTGCTATTGAAAACAAGATTTACTTATGGATTTAAGGGTGTAACACAGCAATAAATGGCAAGCGTGCTTCATTTTTCTCATAGGTGAGCTCCAACGCCTCCCTCTCTGCCCCTGCCCCCCAAAAAAAAATAGTCTAGGAGCACTCATGAATCATGCAAGTTGCCTCCTACCCATGCCAGTAAAATTATCTTCTCTGTACTAATCATCAATATCATTGACCTTTGTCATAAAACTTGGGTCATTTATATCTCTATCCCATTAGAAAGTATCAGCCCACAAAACCACCTCTTTGGTTCTATTAAAGTCATGTCAAAAAGAATCATTGACTTATTGTCAAACCCATTCAGCCTTTTTGCATTAATACACCGGCAGACACCTCACTAATCACTCAGCAAACAATGCACTACACTTACTGGGCAATGAAAAGTGAGGGACAAGAGCTAAAGTACCCTGTCCTCCTACCTGCTTGGGTTTGATGGGGAGGAAGATAAATGAAAGAGGATGCACAATAGGCTTTTGCCATGTTCCCAGCTTCCCTGAGGTGCAGACTTGCATGGCACCACTGCTAATTTATTTCCTGTTTCTCCTCCCGTCTCTGTGAAGAAGCAAAAGAGGCATGAGTGTAGTCACGGAATCATAATGAGACAACTTATTTTTTTGTTTGCTTTCATGGAGGAATTTTGCTTACTCCTCCTTCTGCCACTTACTGATCTTGTCCACCGCTAAATTATTTTATTCAAATACATATATGTGGGGAAGTCAGTTCAGATATTCCCAGTCTTCCTCACCAGAACAAAGGCATTTGGAGTTAGATTCTATTCCCAGCACTGACACTGGCTTCCTATAGCACCTTGTGCAACTAATGTAGGCCACTATTTTCAAACTGGGGTACCTACATAACCCCCACATGTAGTGGGTGTGGCTCACTGTCCCATGTAGTGGCATTTGGACCACTTAAAGAGAGAAAGAACGAGTGTCCCTTACAGCAGTCACTGCAAGCCAGCTGGCTTTCAGTCAAGCACTGGAGACTCCAGTCCTGTGCTCCAGAGGACCCAGTTTTGGTTCTGCCTATTGTTGTTACACCTGTATCTATTATTTAAATGCTGGGCCTAGCAATTATCTCCTTAGCGTGGGACACACAATACGTGGGTTCTAGCCCTAGTTCAGCCAATGTACAGCAACATAATTTTTGGTGAGTTCTCTGTTTCCCATCCCACCCTTGCCTGCCTGCTCTATTTAGACAGGAGCCCCAATCTCAGTTAGGCCCATAGATGTGACAGTAATATCAATATTTAGCAATAATGGGGGTGCCTAGTTTTTAGAGGCTCTCACTAATTTCCCTGAGAAATTCAGGTGCTAAGCCCTGCTAAAAATCTGCCTCTTCTAGTTGCTACACTTTATAAAACCCATCTGGAAAAGTGTAACAGTCTCAGCTCGCGTCAGGTGCCCCCGCTGGGCAGTGTGGGCCTCTGCACCTTGCTCCAGTCTGCATAAGGTCAACTATGGAGCTGGCGGCCATCTCCCCAGGATCTTGTCCCCTTTTACAGGGCTGCCGGCCTGCAGGGGATGCACCCAGGCCCTGGCTCAGGGCAGGGCCATGGCAAACAGTCAATGAGACCAGCACTTAGTTCAGGGATGGAGGCAGGCAAATAGTCAGGGGGCCTGGCCCTGGTTCATGGCAGGGTAGCAGGCAAACAGTTAGGGAGCCTGGTCCTTAGTTCAGGGCAGGGTGGCAGGCAAACTGTCAGTGAGCCCAGCCCTTAGTTCACGGGGGGGCAGCAGGCAAATAATCAGCCACCAAAGTGGTGTAGCTCAAGAGAGGTGAGATGCTGCCTGTCTGGGGGATGCAGGTCCTCCCACTGCACTGCGTCCTGGCCTGGGGACCTAGCAACAGTCCTCACTGTGAGCTGGGTAGTGGGAATCCATGGTAGTGGCAACACACTACCATGGGCTCAGGTGGAGCATTCCCTGGGCTACTTCCTACCTCCAACTCCATCAGTGTTTGATCCCACTGGGAGTATTCAGCCAGCTCTGGAAGCTGGGTCTCCCCCGGGTAAGTAGCAGTGGCTGGGTCAGGCCAGTGGGGCATCTTATGTTGTTTGGGTAGTATGCAGGGGGCAGGACTATGGGATTTGGCAGGTCCAAGGTCTTGGTGTTGTGGGCAGCAGGCAGGACTCCACATTCATGCCTGTCTGGGTTCCTGTGGTTTCTGGCCATGGACAGGCTGTCCAGATCCAGTGGATCCTTGGGGCAGGGGGTTCACAGCAGGCCCAAGCGCCCTGTAGATCAGGAAAATCTGGGTACCTGCTAACGGCAGGCTTGGCTGCAGCCCTCTGGGTTGGTCAGGGCAGCCGGTCGGTGGCTTTCACCAGCCTGGCATTCTGGCCCAGGTCCCTGACTCCAGTTCCCAGGAACCCGGTCAGATGCCTCTGCCCTGCTCAGAGGCCAGCCTTTTAATGAGCCTCAAGCCCTGCCCTTGGTACTTCCGGCCCCAGGTGCTGCTCTCTTGAGGGTGGGTCACAGGTGTCCTGTAACTGCCCTCCCAGGTCTCTGAGAGGCCTCCTTAGCCTCTGAGTCGGGGGAGGCCACTGCACCTCACTACAAAAGGCTGACCTTATTTTTCTTTAGTTTGATTTCCTAATTCACACAATAGTAATGATAATACTGGCCCATCTCTTCCAACTTTACAATGCTAAATGAATGAATGCTCATAAAAGGGGTTTGAGAGCCATAGATGGATAGAGCTATATAGTGCAAATTGTTTATTATTTCTATATTTAATCTATTCACACATTTCCAGGAAAAGAAACCGTCGGCTCTTTCTAAGGACTAAACATTTCAGCTCTAAGGAATAAGGGTTTTATTTTTCTATTTAATAGTTTTGAAGGGGTTATAAGATCTCATGCTTTCAGGCATAAATCAGCCTTTAACTATTAAAAGGAAACTTTTCCTATAGGTAATTTATTATGTTATTAATTTAATGTGAATTCTATGCACCTTCCTTTGACTTATCGGGTACTGGTCATGGTTGGAAACTAAACTAACTGGACCACTGGTCTTGCCTGGTACAGCAATTTTATCATGGTGTGAGATGAAAAAAAATTGTCTTTACTTGAAATTAATTTCAAGGTAGAGTTACCAGCTGTGCCAGTATTATACAAGCAGGCCAATACTTCAACTGCTTCTGAACTTGAAGCCAAATATAAATCTTTTGAAGATCAGTAAGCTTAGCTGGACACTCTTGGCAGATGTTTGGTACACTGCAAGGACATTGAAGCTTGTGCCAAATTCTGTTCTTTGATTTCCATAGATCTCTCTGCACACATCTGGCTGTAGGAGGGGCTACCAGATAAGTATGCCTGCCAAACAAGGTCCGTCTTAACCAATGCATGAGCCTCTAATTGACTCTTTCTGAGTCTGTCCTGTGCTTTGCTAACACTAGTCCAGAAAATGAATTAAAGAAAAAGATTTCAATTTGAAATTATTCCCTCCCTTTCACCTCTGAATAGAGTAAGAAAGAGATAGAGATCCTAAGTGTGGCTGAATTCCCACTTGATTTTCAGGTGACCACAAGCTATGCAAAGACCTGTGCTACAAAGCTAATACAGAAGCTCAGATATGAAACACAAAAGGTGATTTAAAAATGGAGTTAATACTATAGTGATTAAAAATAGATTAGCAAAGAGATAAATGTTTAGAAAGAAATAAAGGTAAAATGACACATATTGGCTGCGTCTACACGTGAATCCAACATCAAAATAGCTTATTTCGATGTAGCAACATCGAAATAGGCTATTTCGATGAATAACGTCTACACGTCCTCCAGGGCTGGCAACGTCGATGTTCAACTTCGACGTTGCGCGGCACCACATCGAAATAGGCGCTGCGAGGGTACGTCTACACGCCACAGTAGCACACATCGAAATAAGGGTGCCAGGCACAGCTGCAGACAGGGTCACAGGGCGGACTCAACAGCAAGCCGCTCCCTTAAAGGGCCCCTCCCAGACACAGTTGCACTAAACAACACAAAATACACAGAGCTGACAACTAGTTGCAGACCTTGTGCCTGCAGCATGGATCCCCAGCTGACGCAGCAGCAGCCAGAAGCCCTGGGCTAAGGGCTGCTGCCCACGGTGACCATAGAGCCCCGCAGGGGCTGGAGAGAGAGCATCTCTCAACCCCCCAGCTGATGGCTGCCATGGAGGACACGGCAATTTCGACGTTGCGGGACGCGGATCGTCTACACGGTCCCTACTTTGACGTTGAACATCGAAGTAGGGCGCTATTCTGATCCCCTCATGAGGTTAGCAAGTTCGACGTCTCGCCGCCTAACGTCGAAGTTAACTTCGAAATAGCACCCGATGCGTGTAGCCGCGACGGGCGCTATTTCGAAGTTAGTGCCGCTACTTCGAAGTAGCGTGCACGTGTAGACACAGCTATTGAAAAGTAGCAACTTACAAAATTCAGCAAAATGAACAGTTTGAATAGGAGAGGCAGACCCCACAAAGAAAGGGTACATGATATAGTAGATTGGCACAGAGCTAATCTACAGAAACTAAGCCACTCTGCACTGGACAGGGGAAGATGGAAGGAAATAGCGAGGGAAGCATTGGACATCAACAGGCGCAGAGCCCATAGCTGTTGATGAGGAACTTGTAGAAATTTTGGAAAATATACAGGTAATGTAAGTAACAGTACTTGTTACAGCTGAACTAATAAAGTCTTTAAGATTTGCCCTGTTTTTCTTCTCTTGAAGGGCTTATAAATCAATTCTCAATATTCAAATGTACCAGACAATATTTTAATGAGCTTTTCTTCTAAAAAGTACTTTGAACCCATTGTGAACATTTGGTACTTGAACTTTGATATTTGAATTGCATTGGTTGTGATTGGTTTCCTGAATCAGATGGTATGCACCCTTTGATTGGATGACCACAACATACAGGAGGAGAACTCGAGGAAAGCCACTGTTATTCTGATTCTCTTAAAGGACAATGTGAGTGGTCAGCAGTGAATATCCAATTCAGCAAAAAAGCTTTGTACAATGAAGTATGCCACACTTTTCAATGATAGAACTAACGCTTCATACAATTGTAATTATGGCATTAATATTACAGCTAGTAATATTCTCAGCACTGTTGTCCATTTTTGTCCAGTACCCACTGTCAAACACTCCACTAAAGACCCATCGCACCCCAAGCTAAATAGCTTACACTTATGGAAACTACTGAATAGGAAGGGGCTGAACGAATGTGTACCAGATAACACCAATAATGCAGTAGGTGTCCCTGATAGAGAAAATGATGCATTGGACTGAGGGCAGATAACTGACATTTATGGAATATTTTGACTGAAAGCCAACAATAGCGAAATATATCTATATCTATATCCATATCTATATCTATAGCTATCTATCTATATCTAAACTATATCTTTATTTATATCTCTAATACCTACTTGTATAGTTGTTGGTGGAAAAGTAGCATCAGAATAGGTGGAAAGAGGATCTGAGTAGTAGACTTGCATGGGGTTATAATGAGATACAGAGTCTTCAGTTTTTAAGATGCTGATTCATATCCAGTTCACATCAAAGGTAACCAATGGTTGTCAGCTTTGTTCAGCTGCCTGATGGTTAAGCAGTGCAGTTGGTGGCCATGTTATATGTAATTGGACCTATGGCAGGCAGGGAGACTCAACATGCAAACAAAGATCTTGCTCTAGGCTACTACTAGTGGTCAGTCCAGGTTAAGGTTATTGAAATGACTGGTTGATATGGAGAACCTGCACTACATCTGTTCATCTTGTATTGTAGAGCATGCATTACCAAAAGGTGCGGGTACTACCACAATAGCTACATAGAGAACTTCCCTTCCCAGGTTTATGAGAGTGGTGCCTGTCAGAAGGACTAAATGTACCAATGTAAAGAGAGTGCTGCTGTGTCTACCCAGGATCAAATAGCTGGTGTTTGTAAGTTTGTTACTAGGCGTTTCTGTAGTTTTGGTTCAGGGACACAGATGCTCAGGTGGAAAGAAAGTAAGATGAGAGAAAAGTAAGAAAGGAAGAGTGAGGGGCACAAATGTTCCTTTTGTTGTTATCAAGTCTCCTAAGTATTCCTCAAAGGGATCATAGTGCAAAAAGGGCATTAAGGCTACGTCTACACGTGCCCCAAACTTTGAAATGGCCACACAAATGGCCATTTCGAAGTTTACTAATGAAGCGCTGAAATGCATATTCAGTGCTTCATTAGCATGCGGGCGGCCGCGGCACTTCGAAATTGATGCGCCTCGCCGCCACGCGGCTCGTCCAGACGGGGCTCCTTTTCGAAAGGACGTGACCTACTTCGAAGTCCCCTTATTCCCATGAGAGGATGGGAATAAGGGGACTTTGAAGTAGGCGGGGTCCTTTCGAAAAGGAGCCCCATCTAGACGAGACGCGTGGTGGCGAGGTGCATCAATTTTGAAGTGCCGCGGCCGCTCGCATGCTAATGAAGCGCTGAATATGCATTTCAGTTCTTCATTAGTAAACTTCGAAATGGCCATTTGTGTGGCCATTTCGAAGTTTGGGGCACGTGTAGACATGGCCTAAGAGAGCTAAAAAGTAAAGAGGATACTAAAGCTGCTCCTTGAACTGATGCTGTGTATTCATGGGCTCATTAATGCAAGATTAGTAGCTGTGCTAATCCACAAGTGATGAGTAGGTCATTGTGAGCAGTTCCCACTGGTGACAGGGTGGTCTAGTGGCTAGGATCCTTTGCTGGGCTAGCAGTGTGGGTCTTCAGCCCCACCTGAGAGTCTGTGGGGTAAGTTTGGGGTGTTGCCCAAAGGACCTAGTACTCCCTCCGGTGGGAGAGGGATCCCCTGGGAGGGGTTTCCTCCTCTTTATGCCTGGAGAAGGGTCCTGAGGCCATGTCCTCCTGTGGCCAACTGGCCAGCAGCTCTGGCTGAGGCCCTGAAGTCTCAGATCCAGCTCCTGCTCCTTGGCTGGTCAGCACCTTACTGGGATGGGTTCCCTCCCTTTATACCCCTCCAGGCCTGACACTGGCTGCAGGTGAGCCGCTGTGGGGCTGATTGGGCTAACAGGCCCTGTTTAACTTCTGCCCTGCCTGGTCTTCCTCTCACAGTCTTACAGGTATAAATATATAACTTACTGATTGATATATGTGTCTAAACTATACATGCTAGCGATGGGTGAACCTCAAAATCTAAAGAGGAAAAAAAGACTGGGGGTCAGATCTAGAGCTGGTATAAATATTGATAGACCCAAACCCATTTACATAAGCTGAAGTTCTGACTCTGAAATTTTTATCTGAACATGAAACATCTGAAGCGTAGGTCTGGAAACCCTATGGCTACATCTACACTAGAGGGTTTTGTTGATAAAACTGGGGTTTTGTCAACAAAACTCGCCGAGCATCCATACTAAAAATGTGTTCTGTCGATAGAATTCAACATTTCGGTCGACAGCCTTCTCCTCTCCCCCATGAGGCACTATGCCTTTTTTGACAAAATCTGTCAACAAGAAGTCTGGATGTTCCAGGGGACCTTCTGTCAACAAACAGGGATTCTGGGTCACTGGGCAGCCCTGTCTGCTCTGCGTCTGTTTGGTCATTCTATTGAGAGAGTGTCCAGGTAGTCCGGGTGCTCTCTCTCAACAGAGTGGATCAACAGAGTGATCTGTTTTCATGTGTGGCTGCAATCTGTTAACTACATTTTTTTTTGGAAGATCTCTTACAACAGCAAATTCTGCTGACAGATCACTTTAATGTAAACATAGCCTATGAGAACAATTTCTCATATGATCTTCCCATTGTATCTGGCTGACAGCAATCTGTGAGAATGGACTTTTTCATGGACCATTATACTATTCCAGTTGGATACACAAAGAGCAAAATATAGAAAAACTTCATTTTAATCTCTTTATTGCACACCAAAAGTTAATTAAACTGCTTCAAACAACCCAAAATGTGGCTTGAACAAACCATTTAGACCATCCCTAAACAGAAATATATCGGTAAATCTACATTACGTATCTTAATCTGTACGGTTCACAGGTGGAAGAGCTGCCCTTTTAACTCACTGTCAAAGCATTTCTTGTTAAAAGTTGGAAGGGCATGTTCTAGGTTCTGACAGACTTCTCCCCCAATGCCAAATTGTGTTTTGGCATTATAGTTGTCACTAGAGGAACCGTACAAGCTCTCTCTAAATGATTTGCATCTATTCCAACCCACATGAAGCATGTGGATGCCCTCTTGAAAATACTGCTACTATGATGACAACCATGATGAAGGTACAAGCGCTGAGCAGAGAGTCAAAAGCAGATCAGAGAGTGAGAAGAAGTTGGAAAAAATCAAAAATTATTTCCACTGAATACATCTGATTAAGACGGTTTTATCTATCTTATTCTCAGTCGGCTTAAATGGAACGCTGAGTTTGGTCCATCTGATATTTGCATGATGCAATTCAACAAAACTATTGTCATTGTTTTATTAGTACAATATTCTGGCTGCTGTGTATGAACACTATTATCCTCTACTGTCTGTGATCAGTACTACACAGCTGTTTGCAGTAGATCCACAGTTCTATCAGTTAATGGAGAGCTTGTCTATATTAGAAAGTTTAAAACTATGTAACTAAAAACAGCTGATTTATACTATCTGACACAAACCCCCAATGTATAACACATATTTACTAAATTAATTAAACAAGTTTATATTGTCACATTCAGATAAGCCATTTTACCTCAGTGTAAGTAAATCAATTTAATATGGTAAACATTTTTGTGTGTATTCAAACATCAGTCTAGGAATCCTGTGCCTTTGGAAAAAAAGGATATTTTTTGATATCCTTAAAAAAAAGCACTCCAGTAGCACTTTAAAGACTAACAGAATTATTTATTAGGTGATGAGATTTCGTGGGACAGACCCATTTCTTCAGATTTGTTTTGATAATATATAGACAAGCATGGCTGTTACTTCTTATATCCTATAGCTGTATCCTCACTAAAGCCACATGGGCACAAATAATCTTTGGGTCTCAAAACACAAAAGCAAGGTGATGAAAAGTTAAGTTACAAACTGGAACGTAGCCTATGCTACTCCATCCAAAAGCATGTGTCTGACATTTATTGCAACTACTGTATACCACATAGTATACAACATTGCCTGAATTCTGACCTGCTGTCCTGACCCCACCACTTCACTCTTCTGCACTCACTTCTTCACCTAATTATTTCCCCTCCCCATCATTACTAGTTATGGCTGTTTGATGTTACAGGGGGTTGGGTTGGCAAAAGGTAGTTTGGTAAAGGGTTGCATACAGAAGTGTGACTCATTGAAGTATATGAGAGAAGGCTGGAACTCCTCGTGGGGGTAGAGTGACTGTTGTGGTGCATGGTCCATGGTGTACAATAGTTGTACACGTGCCTAGGGGCGCAAGAGTAGCAAGTACATTAAGGTAACTTGACATTGCATCGGCTTCCTTCTCTGGGTTGCGTCACAGTGGCTGTGTCTACGCGTGCCACTTCTTCCGGAAGTGGCACGGTAATGAGATATCCAGAAGATGCTAATGAGGCAAGGATACAAATTTTCCACGCCTCATAAACACATCAGTATGTGGTTCTGAGTATGGAAGAAGCTCTTCCAGACTCCACAGTACACATAGAAATGCGTGGCCTGTGGGGATCTTCAAGCCCTTTCTCCCCCAAAATTTTCCTTCCTTCTGGAAGATCCCCATAGGCTGCATGTATGCACATGTACTTTGGAATCCAGAAGAGCTTCTTCTGGACTCTGAACCACATGCCGATTTGCTAATGTGGCATGTAAAATTTGCATTATTATGCCGTTTCCAGAAGAAGCAGCACATGTAGACACTGCCAGTATATCTACACAGCAGTTATTGCAGAATAGCTTATTCTGGAGTTATTATTCCAAAATAAGCTCTTCCAGAATAATGTATCTATACTACAGGGAACCCCAGGAATAAGTAAACCTTATTCTGTAATAGTGTGCCTACACGCAACAGAGCCTATTTCGAAATAGGGGCACTGGACACACTGGCTACGTCTACACTACAGATTTCTTTCAAAAAAAGCTCTTCCAGAAAATCTCTTTTGAAATAACTTCTTTTGAAAAAGTGCATCTACACACCAAAAAGCGGATCAAAAGAGTTATCTGCTCTTTTGAAAGACAGCATCCACACAGCCACCACTCCCTTAAAAGACCGGGCCAGGGATCAAAAATACAGACTGTTCTTTTGCAAGAAGGGCCCTGTGGAGCATCTATACACATTTTATTTCAAAAGAGGCTTTTGAAAGGGGGTGCTTTTCCTGAAATGGGAAAGGAAGAGTGATTTTGAAAGTAGCATCACATTCTTGTGAAAACAAAAAAGCAGTCAATTAGCACTTTAAAAACTAACAAAATAATTTATTAGGTGAGCTTTCGTGGGACAGACCCACTTCTTCAGACCATAGCCATACCAGAACAGACTCAATATTTAGGGCACAGAGAACCAAAAACAGTAATCAAGGTTGACAAATCAGAAAAAAAATGATCAAGGTGAGCAAATCATAGAGTAGAGGGGTAGAAGGGTGAGGGGGAGGGTCAATAATTAGATTATGCCTAGTATGAAAACAAGCCCCGATAGTAACTCAGAAAATTCCCATCCCGATTTGAACCACTTGTTAATGGGCTGAATTTGAATATAAAAGACAGTTTGGCAGTCTCTCTTTCAAGAGGGGTGTGAAAATTTTTCTTCAGTAACACGCAGACTCTTAAGTCATGAACAGAATGGCCCACTCCATTAAAATGTTGACTAATGGGTTTGTGGATCTGGAGTGTTTTTGTCTTTTTTGTGCCCGTTAACTCTTTGTCTAACGGAGTTTGAAGTCTGTCCAATATACAAAGCATCTGGGCATTGTTGGCACATGATGGCATATATGAGATGAGTTGAGGAACATGAGAATGTGCCCGTGATTCTCTGAATATCCTGGTTAGGTCCAGTGATGGTATTTCCAGAAAAGATATGTGGACAAAGCTGGCAGTGGGCTTTGTTGCAAGGAAAGGTTCCAGGACTGGTGTTCCTGCGGTATAGAGTGTGGCTGTTGGTGAGGATCCTCATAAGGTTGGGAGGTTGTCTGTAGGTTGTCTGTATATAGACTAGCACAGCTCCCTCTCTGTTCACATTCTTGTGATTTACTTTAAAAAAATGCTTTTTGTGTGTAGATTGTTATGGGCCCTTTCGAAAGAGCCCCCCTTTTTCAAGAAATCTTTGGAAAGAACTTGCTAGTGTAGGTGCAGTCATTGTGGCTTATTTTTAAAAAAAGTTCTATTCCCTGTCTTCACAGCCCCTATCTTGAAATGCCTATTTCAAAATAAGGCACTTGCTGTTTCAATATTATTTTGAAATAACAATTCTAGTGGCTATGTCTACATTTGCTTTCCTCTTTTAAAAGAGGAATACAAATGAGGGAAATTGAAAATGCAAATAAAGTGTTGATTTACATATCTCATGCTTTATTTGCGTAATCTCTTTTGGGAAGAGTTTTTTGAAAGAAAAGCAGTGTAGACAGGGCTCTTTTGAAAATAAACTCTGTCTTTGAAAGAGCCCTTCTTCCTGTTTTGTTTCAGGAATAAGGGGTCTTTCGAAGATGGGGTTTATTTTCCAAAAAGCCCCATCTACACTGTTGATTTTTTCTTTCAAAACAATCTCTTCTGAATAGAGAGTAGGCAATGGAGCATGTGATATGTTAATCAGCACTTTATTTGCATTTTCAATTTCCCTCACTTTCAGAAGAGGAATGCAAGTGTAGATGTGGCCATTGTGTAAGCACTAACAAAGTTACTTTGAAATAGTGGTTGTTATTCTGAAATAACTTTGCTGCACAGACATGCGTTATTTATTTGATTTAAACCCTTGTACTCTGTGTGGAACATAGGTCACCTACAAGTCTCCTCCATTCCACTCAGTCTTGAGACAAAACTAGCTGACTCCAGGAGTACCCCAATTTTTGTCTTTCAATCTCAGTAGATCTTCTCTAATGTTGTCTGAGGTCTTCCTCTTATGCATTTTCCTTGTGCGTTCCATGTGTGGGCTTGATGAACTGTGCTGGATGATGGTTTCCTGAGAGTGTGGCCTAGGCATCTCAACTTTCTTCTCTTGATTTGAATGTCTAGTGGTTCTTGTCCTATTCTGTTCCAAAGCTCCTCTTTGGGGCTCCTTATATGTGTAGTTATATGGTGTGTGTTATAACCCAAACCAACTTCACAACATTTGTGTCTTAATTTCCTGACTTTTCTGAATGCTTAACTGGGGATAAGAGTTAGACAGAAGAGAAGGGGATGAAATGTAGTGGAGCATCTGTGGGGAGAAGAAGGGCGTCTGCTGCTGGTGGTGAACATTGTACCCATTGCCAGGCCTGCATGTGTTGTGTTAGGAGCAGCAAGTAAATCCTTCTTTAACATAGAATAAAATGTGACAGAAAACTGTAGATGTAAAGGGGCATTTATGTGCACCTGGACCAATCAATCAGATTTGCATGTGCCCCTCATTAGCAATCAAATTATGTGTCCCACCCCTGTCAACATGACTTATGAGTATTGACCGTCAGTGGTGTTTGCCTGGTTTCTGTCAGCCATTTTGGGGGATACTGAACATCATCTTGCAGTTGTAATGTGAATAATGGATAAAAATAACCCCAAAGTGTACATTAAGAAAAACTCTACCCCTTGCTCCCCAGGATCCCAGGGGAGTTTCCATCATATATGCTTAAAGTTACTCTGATGGTGGTTTAAAACAGAGAAGATGTATATTTATATACCATGTACTATGACACTGAAGGGGAAGGTGTGCTATAAAAGAACTCATAACACACAGTACAAAGTGCCACCGATTCCTGCACTCAGTAAGCGACTTTACTAGCTGGCAGAGAACTGCATGCAGCAAGCACATGGTGTATATTAACAACTGCTCTCAATTATTACAGGCTCTGACCTTGCAGCCATTAAAGTTCATAGCAAAACTCCTGTTGACATCAGTTGTGTAGGGTCACGATCCTACTATTTAGCCCTTGCATAGTGTATTTAATCCACACTGTATTTTACAAATATTAACTAACTACTCCTGTGAGATAGAGAAGTATTATCCTCATTTTACAAAAAGGGAAAGTAACTGAGGAAGGAGTTTGTGACTTTTTCCCTTGCTTCCCAGGATCCATCACATCATCACATTTTGTGCATACAGACATTTTATAAGAGGAATTTGTCAACAACTAAACACATAGTGTACATTTCAGAGAGAACCGACATTTAAAAATTTCCTATATAACATAAGAGGAATCATCAAACCAAAAATAAACCAAAATCAATCAAACAAACAAAAAACCTATACAAAAAATTCAAGGGGCATAAAAACTAACCACATGTGAATTTTCACATCAGTTGGTCACCTGATTTAGAGAAAAACAGGAATTTATATTCCACTTTAGAGCCCAGCTTTAACTATAACATCTCTATGAGGGCCCCCAGAAAAACAGACTTATGATGCAAGTATTTCAGACAGTCTGTTAGAAACAGCTGTGAGGTTGGGTAAGCACAGGATTGGCAGTTCTAATCCTGTCTGTGATGATAACTCCATCTGGGACCTTGAAAAAGTCACAAACTCCTTCCTTGGTTACTTTCCCTTTTTGTAAAATGAGGATAATACTTCTCTATCTCACAGGATTAGTTAGTTAATATTTGTAAAATACAGTGTGGATTAAATACACTATGCAAGGGCTAAATAATAGGATCATGACCCTACACAACTGATGTCAACAGGAGTTTTGCTATGAACTTTAATGGAGGCAAGGTCAGATCCCGTAATAATTGAGAGCAGTTCTTAATATACACCATGTGCTTGCTGCATGCAGTTCTCTGCCAGCTAGTAAAGTCGCTAACTGAGTGCAGGAATCGGTGGCACTTTGTGCTGTGTTATGAGTTCTTTTATAGCACACCTTCCCCTTCAGTGTCATAGTACATGGTATATAAATATACATCTCTGTTTTCAACCACCATCAGAGTAACTTTTAGCACATATGATGGGAACTCAGCAACTATCGACTTAAGCAAAGAACATGGATCATCAGCTTCTCACAGTTATGGAAATAAAAAAGCAGTCTAGCACCAGTATATGCCAATTATATTTAACTGGCTTTGGGATGAGCTAATCAACCAACTTCTATTGATGAGATTTCAAGTTTGGTTGATAAAGGTTTAATTGTGCCTTCATGGTCACAATACTGAGAAATAGGACAAATATACCATAAAATGCTGCTGGTTATTCCCCTATGAGATGTACAACACCAAACACAAAAGTAAGTTTCTGTCTCACCACACTGGCAAATAAGAAGTCAAAAGTACACTTTCTTGAGGCATTCCAATCTTTGTCTCACCGCCAAAATGCTGGATATAAAGATGAGAGGTTCTCTAAACCAGTCCAGTCCAATAACAAGTTCTTCTGATCCCAGGGGACCAGCCATATTCCCAGGTCAAGATACAGCTCAGATACCCCAAAATCACGCTGTTGCCAATCATTTAGTATATAAAATAGGAAGAAAGATGTTTATCAATTCTGTTCTTAAAAACATCCAAATAATGGGCATTCCACCTTGGAAGCTTCTTCCAGAGCGTCACTACCCTTGTAATTAACAAGTGTTTCCTTAAATCTAACTTAAATCTTCCTTGCTTTGGATTAACCCCATTACTTCTTGTCCTACCTTTAGCAGTCATGGAAAACAGTTGATCAATGCCCTCTTCATAACAGTCTTTAACATATTTGAAGATGTATCAAATACTCCCCCTCCCCATAGTCTTATTTTCTCAAGACTAAAGATACTTCTTTATGGCTATGTTTACAATGATGTTTCTATTTGATTTTCGGAATAAGGGGATTTCAAAGTGTGCAGGGTCATTTTGAAAAGGACCCCATGTCAATGAGCCATGCTCGATTGAAAGTGGTTCTTTTGAAGTGCTGTGGCTGCCATTATGCTAACAAGACATTGCATATTCATTGCAGCACTTCATTAATATATCCTGAAGTGTCTCATTAGCATCCCCCTTTCAAAGGGCGGGGCGCTAGTGTAGACATAGACCCAGAGATGGGAAACCTACCATTCCCTTTGGTAATATATTACAATGGTTAAACAGCCTCACTTGTTTAAAAAAGTGGGTTCCATTTCTAATATCAATTTGTCTGACTTTAACATAAAATAACAGTTGGAAGTTATGACTTTCTCTACTAACTTAAAGAGCCCTTAGATCTTACCACAATATGGACCTTGCCTCTGTGATCCTTGCGTCAGTCACCAAGATTATAGACTATCATGTATTATATAGGCACCCATGAAGAAAGCTCAGAGGAAAAGCTGGTCAGCACAGGTCAACATTTTCAAACTTTTGTTCTGGTGTTCCCATTGAAATTTAGTTTCAATTACGTATTTTTTTCTAATGTTGAATTCTTGTTTTAAGTCAGCTTTACTCTGAAGCTTCGTTCCTTTTGGAATGCTACAGTTCACCTCTTACATTGAGTGAGTTATTAGGAACTCCTAATTTTGCAAGCCGTTCAAGCTATCTATTGACTTCTGATTGAAATTCAAGATGATGTTCATAGACTTTAACGCTCTAGCTCCTTGTTATTAGACAGTCAGCTTTTTTCACTATATAGAGCTATGACACTTTGGAGGTGCACAAATTTCATTTCAAATTATACAATTTGAATGAAAGCAAAGAAGAGTCCTAAAAATTCTAATATTTTTCCCCCAGTTAAAATTACTCCATACAACACAGTCATTCTGTGGAACTTGTGTCCAGGGCATTTGATGAAGGCCAACATTGCAGTGGGGTTCAAAGAAGAACTAGGGAAGTTCATGGAAGATAGGTCCCTCAATGGCTATTAGACAAGATGATTACAGAAGTGACACCATCTGCTGTGTGTCCCTATGCCTCTAACTTACAGAAGCTGGGACTGGACAGCATGGAAGGATCACTTGATTGTTGCCTGTTGAGTTCATACCCTCTGAATCACTTGGCAATGTATACTGTTGGAAGACAGACTGTGGTGATTGATAGACCATTGGTCTGACTCAGCGTGTACACTTTATATAAATTCTAATTTATATTGTATTTTTATTTTTGAGGCAAAACTCTCAGTTATGAGAAATATCCTTTTCATTAAGGGATTCTATTGCTAGACCATGACATTTCAGAACTCACACCATGTCTGTCTCCAATTGTCACTTTGCATTGGATTTTAACTAGAAACTGTAGCCAAACACACCACTTTAAAAAAAATGACACCAGGGCAAGGAAAGCTAAAATGACATTTTCACCAAATGTGTTATTTTTCTGAGAAAGCGTTCAGGAATATAATATCTGATGTGCTTTCTGTTTTTGTTATTTTTCTTTTTGATTTTTTTCAAAAATCGTAACTAAACTAACTGCAAACACTCCCTCTCCAAGATAATAAATGACTCCTTTACAGGGCAACCTGTCAGTCTATTGGCAGTAGACCATGGATTAGCCCCACCTTGGTTTTCCATTTTTAAAGTCAGCCATGGCTGAAAAACATGGGCAAACTCCTGGAAGTGGAGTGGGCTGAAATGAACAACAGTTTGCTTCAGCTAAAAGTTTCTCCATTTGATAATTCAGTGTATAGGGGAGCCCTGGTGTAGGAAAGGTAGACAGAGTAAAGGTTACTCATCCAAAGGTGTCTGGACTTTTTTTGGTGGGAGGAAGTCTGGCTATGGACAAAATCACTTATTCCTGATCTCCAGCACTCAACTTCTGAAGTCAGAAGTGGTCACATGTCCAAGAATGTTCAATCTTTCACCACTAGAACTATTTTGAGGCACTTGTTTTTACCCAGGTGAATATTGTGAAACAGAATGTTAATGAATATCATGCTGGCGAATGGTTCCCTGTGACTTCAGCCCCTTCAATATACCACATCCTCAGTAGAGCTCAAGGCAGAAGTAGTTCAAGCTTCCCTTGGACTGTTTCCTTACAATGTGCCAACTAGGGCCTTGGGGAACCATTTCCAAAAGGAAGGGGTTGTTTAGTTTCTGTGAACACCTAGATCTTGAATTGTCCTCTGAAACAGTCAAGAGAGGAAGAGATCAAGGCCAGTAGAGGTCATTTTGCTTTTTGTGGCTTAAAGATATTTTCTCTGAAAAGTGCATGGAGGCTTATTCCACATAATCTTTTCAATAGCAATGGAGTAGCTACTGGTGATTGATTTTGGCCCCTGTATGCTAACAGAATGCTTTGTCCTGGCACTGACCCCTGCAGCCATTTTAAACCCCATAAAATTTCAGTGAGTTTTCAGAAAGACTCAGCAGCTCTGGCCTACAGATCGGGTTGCAAGATGGTGGACTTGGGCAGGATTCGTGATGAAACTCCACAGCCCATTTCAAATCCCCTGAGACATCTGGCTTTATTAGTGCTTTGGTTTTGTTTGTTTTACTTATTACACATGTGGAGAGGTGGCGTTAAGGAAGTGAAAGATCCATCAAGGTGAACATGGGAAGACTTTTTTAGAAGTGTTTAGATCCCAAAATGTTAATTGGGGGACACTTAGTTTGAAGATAAATATAAAGCTCTGATTTGTGTGCAAACTGACTAGAAAGGGATGTATGCAAATGAGCTTCCTGACGGGATGTAGGATTTCCAAGCTCTTTCTCTCTCTTTTTTTCTCTGGAGCACTTCATTTCTGAAGCATATTTTTCCCAGGGGGAGAACAACAAGATTCATTCAATTTTCTCTTAAATTAAATTGAACAAAATGGTCATATAGCCCCCAGGGGAGGGTGTTGCTGGGGAGCAGGCTTCAGATTGTGATAGGCTAACTTATCCAAAAGCAAGCAACTTATGAATAAATTAGAACTGCCTATGATGAGAAGATGAGGTGGTAGAATGAATTAATGTGAATGTGTAATCAGCTATGTTCTTCCAGGCCTGTTCAGAAGACCTAGATCTTTCTGTGGGGATAATGAGCAGCTTGAAGTATAACTGTGTGAACATAACAAAATAATAATTTATTACAAATTGAATCTCCTTCTTCCTTCATTTAAACTTTTAATCACACAATTGTCATAGCTCTTTGCTATCTTTGTGTACTGTTCACTCAGTTATGTGAAAGAAGCATTGGAATTATTAGAATTACAATATCTGGTCCTGCTCAGAAAGAACAATACCTTCATTCTCAGATTTTCTGCGCCATTGCCTGACCTGCCAGCAAGTCCTCCAAGCAGCAGCATAATCAGGGACAGAAAGCACACAGCTTTGCTTTCATTCTAAAGAGTGCTAGAATTTATACAGTTTTTTTTTAAAGAAACTGCCAAGAGATAAACTCTTGATCTAGCTATCACTGAGCATTGGAGTGCAACTTGATCTCAGTAGAAGAGACAGGGTATGGCTTTGCAGTTGCAGATGCAGGCAGGAATCATAGATTCCAAGGCCAGATGGGGCCATTGTCATATTCTAGTCCGAACTCCTGCATAAAACAGTCTACAGACTTTCTGCCCCCCACAACACCCTCCACCCACCCACAAAAAAGAGCTTTTTTTAAATCTTGAGTTTAAAACTGTGAGTGATGGAGACTCCACCACAACTCTTGGCCAGTTACTCCCAAGGCTGTCCCAAAGTGGGTACAGAACCTGGTGATTCTGCCTCTCTTTTTTGTTTGATTTTATGACCAGGCACATACCATTTTCTTGGTACAACCCCACCCTAAAGTTGCTTAAGTTAAGATAAGAGCAATCTGTTGTGAATTTGGTGGTCCCAACTCTTACCATTTATTGGCGTTCTTGATCAAACAGACAAACAAACAAACTCTCTAAAATGTATAAGAGATTAAAATCCCTATGATTTGACAATATAGGGTGGTGAGCAGGATTCAGAAAGAAGTAACAAGATGCCACTTCTCCTGGTGACTGAGTGCCAGTGTTCCTTCTAATTCTTCCATCCTTAGGTGGCATAAAGTTTGTTCTGTGCTCTGCAGCATATACCGATGTTCACCATGTCCAGAAACACATTCTGGCCACTGTGAGCGCTGTGGACACTGCTAATCAGCTGATTGGCACCAGAATCTCTCCTGGGTGGTTGCTCAAGCACTCAGCTTACGGGGAACACTGATGACTGCCTTGAGTCTAATTTCTTAGTTAAGATAATTGATAATGGATGATTTCATCAAAGACAATAAATACTTATAAGGGTGGCAGATATGTAATAAGGGACCTTAATCAACAAGGAAAATATAACAAGATCCAAAGGCTGGGAGCTGAAGCTAGACAAATTCGGGGCAAATCAACATATAAAACATTGGAACACTTCAGTGAAGAGATTACTATGCAGACAGGAGAGCTTCTCCTGTGGGTGCAGTTAATCCACGTCCACCAAAGGTGGAAGTTATGTCAATGGGAAAAGGCCTGCAGCCAAAATAGTGCTGTTTATGCCCTGGGTTAGGTGGATATAGCTGTGTAGCTTGGGGAATGGGTTTTTCAACCCCCCAGTGGCACAGTTAAATGATCACAGAATCAGAAAATACTAGAACTGGAAGGGACCTCAAGAGGTCATCAAGTCCAGTCCTCTGCCTTCACAGAAGAACTGGCCCCATATATATCATCCTTGTTAGATATTTACCCAACCAGTTCTTAAATATCTCCACTGATGGAGATTCTACAACCACCCTAGGCAATTTATTTCAGTGGTTAACCACACTGACTGTTGGGATTTTTTCCTTAATGTCCAACCTAACCCTCCTTTGCTGCAATTTAAGCCCATTGCTTCTTTTCCTGTCATTAGATGCTACGGAGGATATTTTTTTTTTCTCCCTCCTCCTTTTCACACCCTTTTAGGTACCTCAAAGCTGCAATCATGTCCACTCTCAGCCTTCTCTTTCCCAAACTAAGCAAACCCAGTTTCTTTAATTTTCTCTCATCGATCACATTTTCTAGCTCTTTAATCATTTTAGTTGCTCTTCTCTGGACCCTTTCACATCTCTCCACATCTTTCCTGAAACATGGCGCCCAGAACTGGACACAGTACTCAGATCAGCAGAGCAGAGTGGAAGAATTGCTTCTTGTGCCTTGCTCACAATACTCCTATTAATGCATCCCAGAATCATGTTTGCCTTTTTTGCAAGACCGTCACACTGTTGACTCATACACAGCTTGTGCTTCACTATGACCCCTAGATCCCTTTCTGCCGTACTCCTTCCTAGGCAGTCGCTTCCCATTTTGTGTGTGTAAAAATGATCCTTCCTAAGTGCGGTACTTTGTATTTATGTTTATTGAACTTCGTTCTGTTTACCTCAGACAATTTCTCCAGTTTGTCCAGATCATTTTGAATTCTAACTCTATTCGCCAAGGCACTTAAAATAGAGTTGAAGGCACAGCAGGGATTGAATTTACAACATGGTTTACAGTCTGGATTGAATCTGCAACCAGGTTACACTGGTTTATATTACTGGTGCACTAACCACAGAACTATGGATCCACCTATTTATGATAAGTATACAGGGTATACCTGGTCTTGGACTAAAAAATAAGGTTCACATATAACAGTGAGGGTAACAGGGACATGAACAGGAATATAAAAACTGGCTGCTGTTTTAGGAGCTGCTTCACCTCACCCACACTGGGGCAGGAGTAGCTGATGCTTTCCACCAGGACTGGTAAAGCTGGATATCCTCACCTCTTCCCATGGCTAGTGAAGCCCATTCTCTCAGTTTCCTTCTGTAGCCAGTGGAGACTGCTCTCCCGCTAGTGCTGGAGCATCTGGATTGGACCCTGGGTCGGAGGTTATCATTCATTCTGCCCCAGGCATCAAAGGAGTCTCTGTCCCCACCAAGGGGGCTGGGATGTATCCTTGCTTACTCCACCTATGCTCACACCACATGGGAAAATCGACTATTGGAAAAATTTGCCAACTGCTGTTTGTGTGTGTGTGTGGTGGTGGGGTTCTCCATTAATGGCAATTTTTATCTCAATAAAAGTTTTTTTTTTTCAACTAAACAAGGTAGTCTAGTTCAAACAGGAATTATTTCTGGGAAGTTCTAGGCTTGTGTTATGTAAAAATGTCATACTAGATCACCACACTGGTCCCTTCTGACCTCAGGATATATGAATGCAATGTCTCCAATATACTACAAAAAGCACCAGCTACGATAATATATAAAGATAAATGAACCCTGTTTTCTAGAAACATGTCATTAACATAGAAGAGCTAAGTGTGATATATTGGGAAGAGTGCTAAACCAATTTAAACAAATCTTTCAAATATATGGATCATATATTCTCTTCCATAAATGCCATCCAGATAATATCTCCTAGCAATGACAAAATGATTCAGCTGATCCACAATATATTTTTCTTTATGTGTTTTAGATCCATGAGACAATAAAAA
Organism: Carettochelys insculpta; assembly: GCF_033958435.1. Taxonomy (NCBI): domain Eukaryota; kingdom Metazoa; phylum Chordata; order Testudines; family Carettochelyidae; genus Carettochelys; species Carettochelys insculpta. The sequence goes on from NC_134141.1 coordinate 121,759,193, forward strand.
CATATTTAAAAAAAGAAAAAAAAAACATCTGTGCAGGAAAATTGAAGCAAAGTAAGCTTTTTTATCAAGAGACATTTAAAGGTAGGGAGTAGCACAAGAGCTCTGCAAAACCACAGATATTCACTTTACAACCATGGACCTTTTCTGCAGACAGTAGCATTGAGGTGGCTAGAAAGTTAGTATCTTTGTTTGTATCTTTGAGGGTAACAGGTGGGTGAGTAGCTGTGAGGAACAGCATCATGGACCTTTCCATCTGCCCTAGGCTGAGGACTTGAGGGGACTACAGGGAAAGGGACTAGGGTCTGTTTAAATCCTCCACCCACAACATGATGGTCTGCTCCAGCTCCCCACACAGCTGCCCACCTGGCTATTAACATGCCTGTGAGGCAGCTTTGAGCAGTCCCCAGCCACCAGATAGAACTTTGCTGGGGAGAGTCATGCTGGGAGCTGAGGGAGCCTGAGTCCTTCCACCTGCCCTGAGCATAACTGTCCCTGTCTCCCCAGAGCCTCCACACATGGCAAGTGGAAGGAACCAGGGTCTCTAGAGCTGCCAGAATTGTACTTCCTTATCCAGCTCTGACCAGGGAGCAGGGCAGCTCAGAGGTGCCACCCAGAAACAGTAAGAGTGTCTGAGAAGCTGTGGAGAGCCATGGCTTGTGGACCACCTAACCCTGGTGAGGGGCCTGAGCTGCACCGTCAGTTCCACAGGTCACCCCTCACCTGCCCAGCCTGACAGGACAATATTGGGCTGAGCCAGGGAGTAGTGTGGAGCTGTGCCTGACCCTTCACATGCCTGCAGTTGTGGGGGGTTGGGATCAGGCGCTCTCCAGGGAAAAGGAGGACAAGGGATGCTGTTAAAATGAAAGCCATCATTAATACTGCACATGCCTAATGCTTTAAATGTGTTTCCTTCTCTTCCTTATCTTTTATTGAAGATTAAATGTGCATTTAACAGTATCATTGGAGTTGAACTAAGCAAGCCGAGGTTTGTCTACCAAACTTCAGCTCTTATTTAACAGTCTCTAGTGTTGGACAATGAGTGGGTTACATTAATGTAACCCTTTTCATCTATCTAAATCACTTCAATGACCCACTAGATGAATTGTTACTGCTCCTTATCTCCCCGATCCAAATCATCTTGCCATACGCTCCTGCTCTCTCTGACTCTCAGAACCCCCTCTTCTCTGACGTTCATCTTGGATTGCAAGCTCCTTGGGGCCAGGAAGATGTTTTTTACTGGGTAAAATGTTCAGTATAATGGGGTCCTGGCAGTGCCCAAAATGGCAGTCGATGCAGGCACAGGAGAAGGCAAAAAAAGAAAATGTAAGAAGAATATTCCACATTGTGCTGCATCTCACTACACTTCCTCCGCAGAGCATAGACACACTAGACTAGTCCCACTGTGCCCCTTACTCTTTCAGAAGCACTTTGAATATGAAGCACATTTTGTAAGTGCTCAGTGTTATTAAAATCAATTGATGGGGTGACTATTCAGTGAGGCTGCCTGCTAACATAGATTGAGTTATATGGTAGGATATTCTTTATTTTACACTGAAGAGTGCTGGAGTAATATTGTATGACTGACTGTCCCCCAGGAGTTCTTCCAGACATGAGATGTGCCTTTGATGAGACTATCCCAGCGAGCAAAGATTTCAGTACAAGAATAGGAATGAGGAGTGTATGAGGGAAGTAACCAGGGGATGTCGTCAACATCACTTTTTAGATTTTGGTAGAAATGGACTCTGGGTTCCATTGTGCTGCCATGAAGTTAATAGGATAGTCACTGTTGGCTCTACTGGGAGGAGAAGCAAGACTTGTCTAAAGTCTTGTTTCTGCCTCATTTAGCACATTGGTGTTTCTACCTCATCTAGCACATTGGTGTGATCCCAGCTAGCTATGGGAGATTCACTCTTGGTTAGTCTTAGAGTAAATGAAATTTCGGCCCAAAGTTGAATATGTTTTAAAGAAGAGCCTGGCTGTTGCATAAGAACACCTACATCCATGCACCCTCAATACCCATGAGCTAATTGGAATGTTCTCCAGGTGCACAAGCTGGAAATTTGGTCAGGTGGAGTAAAATATTCTTGATTCCTCTCCCCGCATTCCTGCTTGCCAGCTGGACAGTCTTTGCACGTTGTTTGCTAAAGCTAATAGTGTTTTATGATAATGACTATAATTAGTCACTGGAATAATTTATCATTTGAATCTATGAATCTTTCCATTGATCACAGATCACCTACTTCCCCCAAAGACACATCTGCAAGAAGTTTGGTTTTGTGACTTTGCAAACTTGTGTACACAACCTGACTGAGGTAATACTTTGGTGTGAATTTAAATCTTTTTTGATCTGGATCCTCTTTGAGAAAAAAGTGCAAGGGAATGGCCAAAAAGAGCTACCGATGCTCAGTTGCACCTACTGATAAGGCTTGCCCTATGGAGCTCTCAGAGCAGTGTCCCTCTATTACTAGTTCAGCAGAGGTAAGGCAGATTGAAAACTACAGGGGCTCAGGATTTTTTTCAATGTTAATCTATTGTACTACAAAGTGGTGGGAGATTTTTTTTTATCTGCTCAGCAAAGAAATACAGTTGCAAGTTAAAAGACCTATTTGACTATTTCATATAATGATTGCTGGTTTTCTGAATTGGGGACTGGGGCAGGCATAACCCCATTGATCCAGCAAGGGTGAGGGAGTGGAGCAAGAGAGATATATCTACTACATATTTTACAATGTTTATCTGTTAAGGTATCTGTTTGTCTCTCTGTCCTACAACTGAGGGGCATGCATCCCTCCCCAGGCTGTACCCACTGCAGTGACCATGGACAGGAGCATCTCGCCTGGCCCCAAGCTGCTGTGGTATGAGAGGGCTGGAATTGTCCTAGTAGTTTAGAACGTTTCTGGAGCACCCTTCTTTGTGTTTGGTCTTCAAAGAACTTAGACCCATGACATGTTGATCCTAGACTCAATCCCTGGCTAGAGCAACAACAAAACTCTTTTTGGAAATGTACACTGTAGTCTAACCACATACACATTTCTACTCCATCTCTTTATTCTATATGGTGTGCATAGATACATAGTTATAGAGATAAAGATTTAACGCTACTAGCTGCTGAGCTACTTCTTAATATTCCCAGTTAAATCAATATCATGCAGCACTGGACCAGTAATTGGAAAAGATTGAATGGTAATGGCAGAGTGGTGAATTTACCCATGCATATGGGGTAGAGGGGAAGGGCATGAAGAAATCCTTATGTGTCAGCCATTATGTTTGAAAGTACAAGTGGAGAGGTCTAGAGTTAGAAGGACAACCGGCGCATAAGCTACCGAGCCAGACATTCTGGCTGGTGCTATAGAAGACTTCCATTGCCTGTGGACCACATTACCTGCAGCATACCCACACTGACGAGTGAATTATATTTGTTTGTAAAATCTATCTATCTATCTATCTATCTGTCTATAGTGGCAGACCGCTGCTTGGTAGCTGCAGGAGCCTTCTAGAAGGAACATATGCCGGCTGGTGGGTTAATGCATTCTTGTTCCCTGAATAGGCCCAATTAGGACAGGCAGCTGGGGCCTTATTAGGTATCAGCCCTCATTGGTCAGATAGGCCCTGTGCTCCCTATGAAAGGCTCCCCATCTGGTAACAGGGGGGAAGGTTTTGGGAGGTGCACCAGAGGAGCAGAGCAGAAGCAGAAGCAGGAACAGGAGCACAGCGAAAAGGTACAACGGGGAAGTGGTGGGCAAAGTGGCCCAGGGTGAGGCTACTACTTTGGGGCAGAGGTAAAGGTCCTGCCAGTTTGCCTTTTGTTCTCATAGGGACCCTGGGCCGGAGTCCAGGGTAGAGGGTGGGTCTGGACTCCCCCCACCCTTCCCCCAAGGGATCACTTTACTGGAGCAGGTGCGGGCCTGCAAGGGGACTGGTATTATTCTCCCTGTCCTGGTCCTGCCTATGACGAGGATGGCTCGCTAAGCGGAGACCCCTGCCTTTGGAAGGGCCTTAGCAAAAGGGGGGCCTCCGTGAGTCTCTGAGGCAGCACAAATCCGCCAGGAAGCACAGAGACCCACAGAGGCTGACAAGGGACTTTGTCACAATATGTAAGTAAACAAAGCAGCCAACAACTGACATTACATCCTTTATGGTTTTGATTTTTTTGAAGAAGAACAAAGAATGGAAATGAAATCACAAACACACAAGAATCATTATACCAAATGGCCAAGGCAAATCAAGGAAAATAATTATTGCAGCTGATGGAGCAGAAACCCCATTACAGCGAGATGTGACTTTGCAAAACACAGTCCTGAAGGATCAGAGATAAATGCATTTTTCAACATCTTTTGCACAAGTTATTAAATTAAGTTTTAAAATAAAACACATTTCTCCCCTTTCCCTCTTTTCCCCTCCTTCTCCTGTACCTCATTCATAGTCTCATTCTTGCATGAATCGTCCTTCATTTGACAATCACTGTCTAGCAATGTTCTGGTTGTTATTGTTGTTTTGATTGAGTGTGACTTAAATATGAACAACAGAGATTGCTGCCCGTCAGGATTTCTGGTGATATTTGGAGTGAGGTGAAGATCCTCAGCAGTCCATTAGCCACAAAGAGGACCACAAGACATTCCAGCCATTTTTTCCCTGAGGAGAAAAATTCCCCCATTCCCCAAAACACTGTTTTTCTAGATGTACAGGAACGATGAGAAATTCTCAGGGCATCCACTTGTGCAGAGGATATACACATCTGTACAAAACCAATCACTCGCAGATAGGATTGTCCTGGAGTCTTCTGCAATTAAAGATTAGTCTTGAATTAAGATTATGCCATGTGATTACATCTTTAGGAACATGTCCAATCAAAGTTGGCACCCTTGCTCACAGACCCTTCCCATGCACCCATATCCTTAGACAGTCAACACACTTTTTGGAGCAACAAAGTGCAGCTCAGACCATGATTTTGAAGCTCCTTTACAATAACAATGTATATGGTCTTAAGGAGATGCAACTTCACTGCATGACTCCCTTTCATGGGCTACCTACCTCATGTGTCACAGTGTATGCTGTCTACCTGCCAGATCATGGCCCCATCTCTGCCCCTCAATTATGCTGCCCCACATAGCTGCTCTGAAATAGGGCAAGTGATCAGCGACTGGTGTAGATTGACATCAGAGGGTCCATTACCTCTCAAGCACAGTCAGAACAAAGAAAAGAACTGAATCCCATATCCTCAATTTGTTTAGGCGCAGAGACGGGGATTGTGGCAGTCATGCTTTTGTGGCTAAAGTAGGAGACAGCAAGCCAGGAATCAGACTCAACTGTAAGAACCAGAATTATAGTCCAGATACAGAGGCAAGGGGCAGAGACGAAGGTAGAAATCTGAGTAGGATACAGGAACTATCACAGCTGTGACCATTCACAGCAATCAACTTGCATTCTGGTGTTGCTGTTGTCTTTAGGCGCAGTAGTGCTGATTGACCCCACCCACTTGGGTGGTTTGACCAATCAGAGCTCTGCTGAGGCCCAGCAATGCTCCTTAGACTGCCTGGGATTAAGCTCCTATTGGGTTTGGGAAGTTGGTGGGCACAAGTTTGCCCAGAACCTAAGGACCCTCCCCCAAGCAATGGGGAGAATCCACTGCGCCAAGGACTCAAGTGATTATGGGGGACAAAAACAAACCCCAAGAACAAAAAAAAACACAGAACAGAAAAAAAATCCAAAACAAAACAAAACAAAACAAACAACAAGGGCAGGTGTGAGGGACAAAGCATCAAAAGTAGGAAACTTGGAGAGTAAATCAAGCCAAGAATCATGGATCGCGCCCACTGTGCTTGGAAAGTGTCAAAGGCACCAGTGGATGCTGCTCATAAGAACTTTGCCAGGATATGTGAGCGGAGGAAGGATCAGAAATAGGCCCTATATTTACAGAGAACCCCTCAGACAACATCCTCTCCCTGGTGTTATAGATGGCCACTTTTGCCATCACTAGAAGGAGGCTGATGAGGGGATCCTGTGACTTTGTGGGGTCACAGATAAAGTGGTAATATAGAAGAAGATGGAGGGAGAAATCCAGCCAAACGTGCAAAAATAGGTCCAGGAGGAGGTGGAAATGAGGTAGAAATTTGTCACATTCATGTCAGACTTGCACCAGAGTCTCCCTCAAACCAAAAACAAGACAGGAGTCAGGAGAAAGGGTGAACTGTCCCAGGTACCTCACCGTGCCCATGGCTCCGTGAAGGCTCCACCAACTAATATTCCTGAAAGGCCATTGGATCAAGATGGAGTATAGGCTAGCTCACCAGCATTCCACACTCTCAATACATGGCAATAGGTCCTGCCACTTAGTGTTGGGGTGGGATTCAAGAGTAAAGAGATGGAGAGCTTGGAACACAAGTGTGCACAGATATGGTCCTCTGTGTGGTTCAGAAGCAAATTGGCTTCAAGTCACACAGCTGGCTCTGGGTATGTGGGCAGGGCACCCATGAGGCTCACAGGGCAGAGGCCCAAAGAAAACATCCAGAGGGTGTTAGGCTAGAAGGTAAGATCTTGTCCTGAGTCACAGTTCCCTCCTCGTCTGCTTCTGGGGTGCTGCAGCTGTCTATTGCCTTACACTCTAGCCAGAACAGACAGATAAACTAGTCCTAGGTGTGTAAGTCCCCTTCAATCATATTCCTTGGTTTCCATTCATGCTTCTTCTCATTTGTCTTATCCAGCAAGTAAATTATGAACACATAATAGAGTAGGTGAAATACGGTAGGGACTCTACTCCTTTGTAGTTTATGATATATGTGTGTTTCAGATGTTAACATTAGCTGTACAGAAATTGTGAAGATGTTGTGCAGGGCCAACTAGAATCTCAGGGCACTATCTATATAAAATGGCCAATCTATATATTTCTGTATAAATATAAATATGAATAAATAATACGATAATACATCGCACATAAGATTATGCAGCATAAAACATGCAGGTTGTGATATTTTGCACTTAGATTTCAGCTTTCTTCTGCTCATCTCCAAGCAATTTTCAAACACTTAGATCCCTCAAGATTTAAGTTTATCTCACTTGCATTACTTTCATCCCAGTGTATCTCCATTGATTTTATGGGATTTTTTTTTTTAAACAAAGCTGCCAGACTTAGTAGAGTCAGGTCCTTCTTCTCTTTGAGGTAGTACAACATTTACAGTTGAGGAAAATGAGGACCAGAGGTGAACACAGAGTCAGCTGTAGAGCTCAGAATGAAAGCCAAGACTCGTGATATGAAGACCCTTATCGTAGCCATTGAGAAATCATGATGAGAAAGAATGTCCTTTATGATGCTCTAGGAAGGTCTTGCAAAAAAAGTGAGGTTAAAAAGATCTATTGAGAAACATTTAATAGCATTTCTTTGTGATATAGTTACCAAAGCATTAGAGATCATTACTGTACTTACCTGATGTGAGCTTTATTCCAGCGTCTAAACTCACAGATAACATATTATTAATTGAGGTGTAATTTAGTTAATAATCACTTGCATACCATGGCCATTTCCATTTATACTCTGAAAGTAGTCTAGAAACATCTAAATTCAGTGTATCTTATTTAAGGTCAATGGATCCAAGCAAAGAATGAACCTGTAACCTCAGAGGTGAAAGCCATATACTCTACCACATGAGCTAAACAGAGCTGATGCTCAAGTAGGGCTGTAGAGCAGAGATTTCACTCTCCCTTGTGATTGGTCTCAGTGACTCTGGGGTTACAATTACATTCATGTATAATGAACCCTGTGTTTTGTAAAAAGACCCTTTATATAAATTAATGTACAAACACATACACATACAGCTAGCTAAGATTAGAAATGGCCTTATGGAGAACATCTTTTTTCAAAAATCTTTCTTCCTGATTTATTTTATCTTTATTTTTATTTTTCTATAATAGGGAACATGGCAGGATTATCTATTGCAGTTATTAGTAGGGATCTATTTATACAGATGTCTTTTTAAATTATTAGTCCAATCCTCATCCCACATATAAATGTTGAATCATAAAGGCACATGTTGACTTAATATGTGAGAATGAAATTTTTGAGTCAAAGGACTGAATCGCATCAGACATGCTAAATTACAAATGGATAGGCTTTGAACCGTAAAGCTACAGCAAATAAATCTGACAATATGTTTTAAAATTGAGAACTTGGGGGTGGGGTACAGAGGAGAAGAAGATAAATGAAAGCCATAAGAATGGCTATAATGGTTGGGACCAAAGGTCCATCTAGCTCACTATTGCATCCTCTGACAGAGGCCAATGTCAGATGCTCCAGAAGGAGTGAACAGAACAGGCAGTCATTGAGTGATCCCTCTTCTGTAATCCATTTCCTGACTCTGACAAACAGAGGCTAGGGACACTATTCCTACCCATCCTGGCTAGTAGCCATTGATGGCCCTAATCTCCATTAATGTATCTAGTTCTAAAGTCCTGGTTCTTCAGAGTACACTCTGGCAAGGAGTTCCACAGGCCTACCATACGCTGCATGAAGAAAAGCGTCTCTTTGCTAGATTTAAAACAGCTACCCACTAACTTCATTTTGTGACCACTAGTACTTATGTTATGGGAACAAGTAAATAACTTTTCCTGATTATTTTTTTTCCATACCTGACATGATTTTATAGATCTTTCCCTCCCCTTAGTCTCCTCTTTTATAAACTGAAAAGTCCCAGTCTTTTTAATATTTCTTCCTCTGGTACCTGTTCCAAAACCCTAATAACTTTTGTTGCTCTTTTATGAACCTTTTCCAAAAAAAATATGTCTTCTTTGAGATGAGGCAACCACATCTGTGTGCAGTATTCAAGATGTAGGTGTTCCATGGATTTAAGTAGAGGCAACAGGATATTATCTCTTATTCTCTATTCCTTTTTTAATGATTCCCAACATTCTGTTGGCTTTTTTGATTGCTGCTGCACACTGAGTGGATGTTTTGAGAGAAATATCCACAGTGGTGACAAGATCTATCTCTTTAGTAGTCATAGTCGAATTGTTCCCCATAATTTTGTATGTGTAGTTGGAATTATTTTTTTCCAATGTGCATTACTTTATATTTATCAGTGTGAAATTTCATTTGCCATTTTATTGCCCAGTTACTTAGTTTTGTGATACTAAAGTGTCATCCAAGTATTTTTGACCAAATTGCTCATATTTCAAAAATACCCTACCAAGGAAGTTTTCTGTTTGAGGGGTAAATATCTAACTCCTGCAAAACATAATGGATCATATTATTCCTCTCATGAACATACAGGATTTAGACAGAAATAAGCAAATGCTGCCACCCATGAGGTTAGTGCTGAGGTTTGCCAACCAAGTAACAGAGGTGTAAAGATACGGAATGAAATTGAGAGAAGGCAAACTTAGAAATGCTTGAAAGTGAAATTTAGCTCATCTCCCAAGGGATGTAGTAGAAATTTTATCCTACCTTTACATGGAGGGCCAAATTTGAAGAGGATCTAATGAATTTTGTACTGTGTTCTGCATACAAACCCCTTCTATTTGGACATCTCAGTAACAGAGCCCGTCTCCTGTGACCACATAACCACTTAATTTGCTGGTGCAGCTGCCACTTGCTTTTTTACGTGTGCGTTACCAGGCATAGAAAACTACAGGCATTATGAAGCTGCCTTTAGGAATTTTGTGCTATTTATCTTAGTGCCTGAGTGAACTTGAGCCAAAGAAAATTCCAACTTTGCAGCTGCTCTTTGTTGAGAGAAGAGCTCCTACCATTCTTCCAATCAAGTCTGATTATTTTCTGCTGCCAACATACTAGGACTAATCGGACTGGTATAGAGAACAACAATACAAATAATAAAAACAATGAGTCTGTTGGATATTAAAGACTTTAAGACTAAGGCTATGGATATCCTATAGCTGCTATTTCAGGATGCAAATGCACCTGTGCTATTTTGAGCATGGTATTCTGGTTCCCATACCCTCATCATACAAAACGTCGAAACAGCCAGTGTGTCAGGGCACCCCTTTGTCTGGCTCTGGTCCCTTGCTTCTGCCTATAAGTGCAGGATCTAGGGTGCAGCTACCTATGTCCTGGTCAGTTGGGTGGCCTTCCAGCTACTTCTACTGTCCTGATCAGTTGTCCCTGCCTGTGGGGAACCCAGCCACTCCTCCTTCCCCAGCTCCCTTATTGGAACTCTTTCAACTCCATATCTGCTCTTCCCTTCTCCTTTTATCCTCACAACAGCTCTCCAAACTCCTCTGTCTCCTCTCTCACACTTTCCACCTCCATGTTTGCCTCAGCTGCTGTTAAGGCTGCAGGCAGTCACATGAACCAGATCTCATTAATTGATTGCCTGCTGCCATACCCTGTTGCTTCCACCTATTGGCTCCTGCCGTATCCTATTGCCTCAACTTAATTAGCTCTTTCTTCTCTTCCCCTAGCCCAGGCTGGATCATGAGCTGCCTTCTACCCTTCCACCTGGAGTTTGCTGTCCTGACCCTGTTACACCGCTTATTTTGAAATTCAGTGCCGTGTGGATGGCACCAAATTCAAAATAAGTTAACACAAAATAAACTGCACAATATGTGCAATACAAATTGTGTAAGTTATTTTGGGTTACGACTGAAGGGTAGACATAACCTAAATGTTAGTCGTTAAAGTGCTACCAGAGTCCTTGTTTGTTTGTTTGTTTGTTTGTTTGTTTGTTTGTTTGTTTGAATTCTGAAAGGCTATGTCTAGAGCAGCCTTTTTCCTGAATAATATTTTCAGGAAGTTGTATTACTGAATAACTTATGTTGAAATAGCACAGCTATAGACAAAATGCATTTGAAAATAGTGCTCAGCTATTTCAAAATAGAGCGCCTACACACAACACAGTCTATTTCAAAACAGAGCCATTAGACGCACTATGGCTTATTTTGAAATAGGCTATATTCCCTTTCCACACAGACCCTATTTTGAAATACGTATTTTGAAGTAAAAAAGAAGTCAAGTAGAACGTTAACGACTAACAAAATAATTTATTAGGTGAGCTTTCATGGGACAGACCCACTTCTTCAGACCATAGCCATACCAGAACAGACTCAATATTTAGGGCCCAGAGAACCAAAAACAGTAATCAAAGTTGACAAAACTTTGGTTCTGTATGCCTTAAATATTGAGTCTGTTCTGGTATGGCTATGGTTTGAAGAAGTGGGTCTGTCCCACAAAAACTCACGTAATAAATTATGTTGTTAGTCTTTAACGTGCTACTTGACTGCTTTTTTGTTTTGATAGTACATAGACTAGCACGGCTCTCTCTCTCTGTTACGATATTTTGAAATCACTGTTCCTCGTACAATGAGGTTTCCTAGTTTCAAAATAAGCTGTCTGCTATTTCAAAATTATTTCAAAATACCCATTGCATTGCATAGGCAGTCGCATAGTTATATCCAAATAGCATCTGCTACTTCAAAATAACTTTGCTGTGTAGACCTACCCAAACAGACTTGCATGGTTCCCTCACTGAAACCAATAACAAATTGACCCAAACTTTAAACAAACATAGGATCAGAGCACAGGTCTGCTTCATCCAGTTTTCTCTACTCTAATACTGGCTAGTACCTCAGGCTTCAAGGGACAGTTCCAGATTCAGTGTAAAGAAGACTGATCTGTTCATTGATAGAAATTGCTTCTGCATGCCCACCTCTAAGGGCTATTATATTCCTTAAATCATACTCCTGACTCATTTTATCCAGTCTCACATGAACATAAATATAAATATCTGATCTTTTTCTAGATTTCACCCAGCTGTCATTCCCAACCATTTATTGTAGTTCTGAGTTTCATTGGTCAAGTGTGCATTATGGGGTGCAGGGTGGAATGTAATTCTTCTTGTCAATTTCCATGTATATTGCCATTCAATTTCATTTTCATCATTCTCAGCATTTTCTAGCAGTACTTAAGATGAGAAGGAGAAGTGCTGGGGTGCTATAAAAAGGCTGTTTATCTAGAGGTAGGTTAAATCCTATTTTCTGTCCCATTTGCACTAGCCTGACACCGCAAAGGGAATAAAAATTAGCTGGATCTAGACAACTCAAAATACTTCAAGGACGTTATGTGGCACTGCTTATTCCAGAGTTATTATTCTAAAATGAACTAATTCATAACAACATGTCTACACTGCAGGAAAGCCCCAGAATAAGCACAACTTTTTCCTGAAAATTGTGTGTCTACTCACAATAGAATCTATTTTGGCTTCCAATCCACAATACGTCTACCCAGCAGAATAATTTCAGAATAAACTATTCCAGAATAGTTTATTTCAGAATAGCCCCTCTACACAGCCTAGCTGTGTCTACACTAGTAATGGTAATGAGCAAGGTTGGAAGATGCTAATAAGTCACCAAAATGCATATGCAGCACCTCATTAGCATAATGGCAGCTGCAGCAATTCGAAAGTGCTGCTTTCAAATTCCTTGCCACCTGTGTAGATGGGGGCCTTTCGAAAGGACTTCTCAGTCTTTGAAAGCTCCTTCTTATCTGGTGTTAGAAAGAAGGCATTTTTGAAGGTGGAGGGGTCCTTTTGAAACGCCCCCATCTACAAGGGCAGTACATGATTCGAAAGCAACACTTTTGAATCACCGTGACCGCCATTATGATAATGAGGTGCTGCATATTCATGGAAGTGTCTCATTAGCATCTTCTGACTTCACTCATTACCATAACCCATCTGAAAGGAAGGGGCTTGTGTAGACACAGCTCCCCTGTTCTGAATTGTCTGTTTTGGAATTGGTGTTTTTCCACAGACAATGAGGTTTACCAAAATTGAAATAAGTCATCCACTATTTCAAAATTATTTTCTGTAGCTGTTCACAAAGTTATTTCAAAAAATCATAAATTATTTTGAAATATATCTTTGCTGTGTGGACATGTCCAGAGAGATAACTGGCTTTCTTGTGTCCTACACAGATCTTTGTATTGAGATCTCAGCGTAAGACTGTTAACACAGTTTTGAAAGTCTTCTGAGAAAGCCTGACCTGTGAGATCTCTGGTCCAGGTGGAAGATCACAGAGTTTCAGATAGTTTGAATAATGTTTGAAAAATTCAGAACGGAGTGCCATGGAATGGTTATTTGACAGGATTGTCTTTGATAGCAGATGACTGGACTGTGTGACCCAAGATGTCATTTCCTGGTTTGCATGTGCTATGTTCTAATGAATGAAATCTCTAAGATGATTGAGACACCACATGTAAAGCTGAGTTTCTAAAGGTGTTTCAAATAATGATCTGTTCTCAGCCTCACCCAGACACTGAACCTTTCAGCCATGTCTGTATCTCACCTGAGTGGCCCTATTAAAGTCAGTAGGTCTAGCCATTTAAGGCTATGTCTAGACTACAGGGTTTTCTCAACAAAATGGCCATTTTGTTGACAAAATCCACAGCATGTCCAGATTGCCAAGTAAGGAAGTTGACAGAATGCATCACTTTTGTCAACAGCTGTACCCCACTCACCACGAGGAAGAATACCATTGTTGAAAGAGATCTGTCAACAAAACAAACAAGACTAAACACCAGTTTTAATGTTCCAGGGGGCCTTCTGTCAACAGAAAAAGGCCTACAGGACACCACACAACCCTGTCTGCTGTGGTACCATGTGGCCATTTTGCCAATAGAGCAGCCAGGCAGTTTGCCTGCTCTCTGTTGACAGAGAGGATTGCTCTTTCGGTCTATCCTGTTGTCTGGATGCAAAGTGTCGACAGAAGTTTTATTGTGAGATATCTTCTGACACAAACTTCTGCCAACAAATCCTTGTAGCCTCGACATAGCCTAAGAGATTCATGTGTATCTGTGTTTTTACAGTAGTCACAATCTTGCCCCTAATCAGGATTTCTGAATTGCACTAAGCTCCTTTCTGTCTGTTTTCTTTAGCTCTCAGACTTCAGTGAAAGGGTCTGACTTTTGCTTCCTTCATAAACGTAAAAGATTGTAGTGGACAGGGGAAGCTGACAAGGGAAAGCTCAGATACCAAATGGTCACACACATTTTGAAATCCACTGCCTGCCAAACATGGCAAAATCTTCTGTCATCTTGATTTTTTAGTCAGCGCATAAGATTACTTTTGTACAAAGTAGTAAGTAAAAAATCAGGGATTTGCTTTTCAAGGGACATTAGAAATTGTTCTAGAAAAGCCTTATTAGTTCTGCTTTTCCAATTCTCAACAGAGTGGTATTATGAACAATGATAGGTTTTACATACTTATTAAAATGTGTTATTGTCCTTGCTGACAGGCTTTGGCAAGCTGATGTGTATGTTTTTATGGAGTACAGTGTCAGAACTTTCTCATACAAAGCTTGAAGACCTGCATGGAATAAGTTAAAGAAGGAAGAGATTAGCAAATTCCTACTGTAGCTCTTCACTGATTTGCAACTTGTATATTCCCTTGGAGGGTGTCACAGCTATATATTGAGAATCCATAAACCACGAAGCTCCCCAGCCTTGTTATGAAAATATGACAGTTCTGCTTGGCACCCAATTCACCTTCTATTTCTGTGACTTGCCAGAGTGACAGCAGGCTATACATGTCTTCATGTACCAGAGCCTCGGCTCCAGTTCTGATGGAATTAAATGACCTTGGCCAAGTTGATGTGTTTTGATGTGGAGAGAGCTAGGCCCATTCAGCATGCAACAGAAAGAGGTTCTGAACCCGACTGACAGATGTCAAGTCTTTTTGAAAAATAAAATGAACTTTACTTTAATCTTTCTTTTCCAGGCCACAGAAGTTTTACTAAGTAATTGTATGACACAAATATTTAGACATGTCAGATGGTAGGCTTCTATAGCATTTGCTCGGAGAATACATTGCTTAATGAATTTTGCTCTGTACATGGGGCTCAGGTTTTTAATGAATATTTCTGGAGATGGCTGTCATTTTAAAGTTTGAGAATCATTTCTCTTTAGTCCAGAGGAGCTTGGATAAGTGCATATTAAGGGTCTCTATTTCATGGAAATTTAGAATGTGCAAGAATGATGCAGCTACAGGGGGGCAAGTTTTCATGCATATATGACAAAGGCACTGTCTATAAGGTTATAGGTCATGTTATAGCTCCTATGAGTCTAAGTCCAGAAGGCACCATTGTGATCTCTAATCTATCTTCTTGCGCATGCAGGCTACAGAAACCACACCCACCCTGTCCTGTAATATATCCATATCGTTGGAATGAGTCACTGAAGTTCTCAAGTCATGATTTAGAGATTTCCACATTCAGAGAATCCACCATTTACAGTAGTTTAAACTTGCAAGTCACTCATGTCCTAAGAAGAAGGCAGTCTCCCACACAAGGAGTACTTATAATCTGAACCCAAGGGAAGATAAATCCTTGACCAAAAATATGGCAATCAGTTAGACCCTGAGCATGTGGGCAAGAACCACCAGCCACACTTAGAATAGAATTCTCTGAGGTAACTCAGAAGCCTTCCAACTACTGTACCGTCAACAGCTATTGGAGGTATTTGCTGCCACCAGTCACAGATCAGGTACCTGACACTGTGAGCAGTTCTATCATTCCTTCTCTTCCATAATCTGATCAAGCTCTGTCTTGAAGTCAGTTAGTTGTTTACCCCCATTGTTACTCTTGGAAAGCATTTCCAAAACTTCACTCCCCTGAGAGCTAGAAAACTTCTCCTCATTTCAAGCCAACACTTTTCAATGGCCAATTTATATCCATTTGTACTTAAGTCTTCTTTGACACGTAACAAATAACTCCTCTGCTTCCCTGGTATTTATCCCTATGATATAGTTATAGACATCAGTTATATCTTCCCTTAGCCTTCTACTGAAATTCTCAAAGATCAAGATAGTAGGAACGAGGTACTTAAGACATATTCCCCTGCAAGATAGTAACTCTAATTTGGCTAGAGTGTAGAATAATTAAAAAGAACATCTGACTTATTTTTCATTTCTTTGTTGGGTTTCTGATTTTTTTTCCTTTCCACTAGTTTCATACTTTGCCAAGATTTAATTCAGAGGAAAAAAATATTTTTTTTTCCCAAATGGTTTCTGATCCCTTCACCTCGAGGTCACAATTTCCAATACTGATAAGGATAATTGACACTGAAAAGCATGACCCTTTGGGCTATGACTACACTCATGATGATATTTCAGGATACATTTGTATCCCACAGTAACAAATCCTGGGCCAACCGCTGTCCTTCAAGTAGCAGCACTATTTCAAGCATGGTATTCCATTTCCATTTCCCGTCATCGTGAGAAGGGTTGGCAGACACATTGAAATAACCCCTTATTTCAATCTTCAGTCCCGTTTGGAAGGCACAGAGTTCACGTAAGATAACTTGAAATAACTTACACAATGTGCATTGTGCATATTGTGTAAGTTATTTTGAGTCACAGCTACAGTGTAGCCATAGCCTGAGAGATGATACAATAGATGACTATGTCAAAGAATCTGATGGTGATTTTCCAATAACAAATTAATAAATGCTTACAGAGGCTGAGACATAAACTCTGGTATCAGAGGCCTTTAATCTGGTGTAAAGTGGTGTCAAACTTGGCTATATAAAGCAAAGTCAGGTTGTGATCTCAAGTCAGGTCTTGCTCACAGAATCTGGCATGGACATGGCTGATATTGCAAAAATATATATTCCTAGGAAGGGTGTGGAACAGGACATACACACAAACACATTCCAGAATGATGGTACCAGAACACCATAATACATTCCCCAAAGATTAAAGGAGAACAATGACCTATTTTAAAGCTGTTAGGTAAACAAAATGATGGATACAGATGTTTTGATCAAATGAACACATACAAAGTAAAGGGATGTACTTATCTACATCAGAGGGACATCAGGGCATTTTTTGTACTGGGGTATAAAGAAGTATCTCCAAAAGAGTCTTTGGCCAGTTGAGGGAATAGAGGAAAGTCCTTCCGCTAACTGAACTTTGCCCATTGTCATGGGCATACATATCTTAAATCCATGTAGAGTACGCCAGGTGCTCATTGCCATGCTTCATCAACAATGAAACTGAACAAAGTGTCTTTACTACTGAAAAGGGTCTTCTCTTCTCAGTGGGTGGTTTGCTTGAGGTGTTCTTTGCTAGCTGCCTTTATAGAGCTGGGATGGTACATAGAGGGAACATATACATGCAACCAAATGTCTGACAATCATCAGCTGAATCGCATATAACAATATATTCCCCTTGGTGACAACCATAGCAGAAGTGTTGAAAATATAACACAAACAGCCACAATGCAAATGTTTTCTATATTGTCCTACCCACATAATTCAGTGCTGACTAATAGGGTCCATGACTGTCCCTGTCTCCATCCCATGTTCAGTTTTTGTTTTTAGACAAAGAGATGTATTCATTCTTTAGGGCTATTAATTTAACTGTTTTTCAACAGCCCAGTAATCATGAAAATTATGTACATAATAGAGAAAAAAAACTTTATAGTTTGAGGTGTACTTGGGACACACCCATGGGTTCTGTTACACCCAGTGGTACACATTCTGTTTGACTGAATGTATAAGCAGTTAGATCTTTCATTAATGTTTGTTCTGAAAGTGGGGGCAGTTTCTTTTTTATATGTTTAATATAATAATCTACTGTTGAATGCCTTATGATTTAGCTAGAAAACTTAAGCCTGTCTACTTTATTGGAAATGTTCATATTGGTGTGGAATTTAGTGTTAATTAAGAGACTAAATCCTCCCTTAATGAATAAAACTCAACCCATATTGTCAAAGATTTGAAATTTCATCAGTTACAATTTTAAGTTTCAAGCAAAACCTTCACTATGAGACTTTTTCTTAATCTAGATACACAGATAAATATTAAATATAAAAATAGGAATAAGAGGACCCAATATAATAGATAAGACACTTCCAGTCAAGTAATAGCAACCAGTTTATTAAACCTTAAATTCTATCATTCCAGATCATAAAGACAACTTGCCTGATAGCAGTGAAAGGAGAGAAAGCAACAGCTGCCCTGAATCTGGTTTTCTTCCTCCTTTTCAATGCTCAAGTCCAGAGCATTCTCACATGTCCTGCTCTTAACCTAGTTTAAATACTAGCTGTAGGCATAGCATCCTTCTGTCAGACCACACACCAGGAGGCAGAACAATAGGAAATTGTCATCTTACCTGATCAGTGAGCGGAACAAAAGGAGAGGGAGGACAGATATTCACAGGGGTCATTTATGTTTGTCTCCTTGACACTTGCTGGCCAGTTGCAGAACTTGCTGTGAAAGGATGTGAATTCATTGGAGTGGGTCCAAAGGAGGGGAATGAAAATGATGAGGCAGCTGGAGCACATGACCTATGAGGAGAGGTTAAGGGACTTGGGCTTATTTAGTTTGCAAAAGAGAAGAGTGAGGGGTGATAGAAGCTTTCAGCTTCCTGAAAGGGAGCTCTAAAGAGGATGGAGGGAAACTGTTCTCAGCGGTGTCCGATAGCAGAACAAGGAACAATGGTCTGAAGTTACAGAAGGAGAGGAGTAGGGTGGATATTAGGAAAAACTACTTCGCCGGGAGGGTGGCGAAGCAGTGGAATGAGTTGCCTAGAGAGGTGGTGGATTCTAAATCCCTAGCGGTTTTTAAGTCCCTTCTTGACATGGTCCTGACTGGGATGCCTTAGTTGGTGTTGATCGTGCCTGAAGCAGGGGGCTGGACGAGGTGACCTCCTTGGGTCCCTTCCAGTTCTATGATTCTCTGATTCTATGTGGATCACAAAAGAGAAGAGAAGAGAAGAAAAGAGAAGAGAAGAAAAGATAAAAGAGAAGAGGTGGCTCTGAACTGAAGGAGCACACTGGCTACCAGAGCATCCTGGCAATCTGTTTTTCTTTTACTTTTCTATTTGCAATGTTCTTCATTGGCAAAGTCCACTGACTCTAACCTCTGCCAGTAAAAATGTTGCTATTGAACTGCTGTTGGAATTGCCTTTCTGAAATATACGATTTAATATGTTCCTCTCTTGGCCTCCTGCTGCATTTTGTGCTGCTCGTTTATTCAGTTTTATAAACTTGTCAGGGCAGAAATGGTGGGCCCGCTCCTCAAGTGAGATACAGCAGTTGTCACCTTTAGCCTGCCAAAGTTGGAGTCATCTCAAGAAGAGTTTGGCCACTGGCACAAGATAGAGTAGCCTGAAAGCTGCACTGACTTCTCTGGGCAGTAAAAGATTCCTCAAAGTTAGTCCACTTGTCCAGGATTCCTTCAGTAACATGCATCAAGAATGCCCTCTCTCAGTCTTGAAAACCCAGGCATATGCTGTTTACACTGTTCACTGGAGTGGGGGAGGGAAGCTAGAGTCAGGTGGCATATCACTAATGACACCCACTTTCCACTCCGCATAACTTTCCCTAAGCAAAAGGAACCCCTAAGTTTCTCCCTTATAACAGCCACCCACCTCCTTGCGCCACCAGATTGGAACAAAGCACTCAGAGACATGGCCTGAGTCTGGTCTCTAGTTTTCTACATCTTGCACTAAGCCAAGCTTATTCTGAGCACTTACCATCAAATCAGAATAATGATCTATTTATATAGTCCCTAAGTAAACAAGTACTTCTGGTCAATTTGGGGATCAGGGTATCGGCACTAAACATAATCACTCAGTATATTTATAATCAGCAAACCCTGGTGTTCAAATGGAGCCAAGTACTGTCCCCTTTGATTTTTTTTCAGTGACTACACTGGAATCTACTGATAATTATTCTTCTGCGCTCATCCCACTCCAAAGCCTACTTCGTTTTTCAATCAATTAGTATCAAAATGCCTAACTGTGATGGCAAAGAGAGCTCTGTGTGTCCAAGATGTCATTATAAGAAATTAAATTAACTACAACTTAAACAGCACACAGTGAAGTCTGGTTTAACTTCACTGAGTCACAAGACTTGAAGAAAAAAATGAGTTTTTTTTCCTTCTTCTTTCATTTTTTGTTATTTATTAACTCTCTTTCTTTCTTGCAAATCATGGCTATTTGCATCGCACAAAAGATGTTTAGAAAAGTAAGAGGCTGAAGTCTTGAAATAATGCAAAAAAAATCCCTAATGTTACTCAATAATAAAACAAGATTAACAAAAGAAGCTGCATTTATCTGTTTAGAATGACTGAGCACTAGGCTCGTCCCAGGAGAAATACATGTATGACAGGTATACTATTGTCAGCCTGAAAGCTAGTGAAACTCTACAGAGTTGGAAGTTTGGACAATGAAGATTTAATTGCTTTCACTGCTATGAAATGTGACTGAGACCAGACAGAAAGGCATTTTAAACAAATAAACAAAAATTATCTTTCAGGGCCACTGCAATTTCTTCCAACGCATGGAGGCTCTTTAGTGCATTATTATCTTGAAGAATCTGCAAAGAGCTTTTCATCTTTGTCAGTCTCCAAGGATGAGATAAATGAACAGACTTCTATAGAGGAAGGATTTGGGCAGCAGTGACTTGAGTAACAACTAGACCCAGTTGAATTATTTGTCATCCACAATATTTGCTGCCAATTTGCACAACTCCATTTGCTCTTTCTAAGCGGTGTTCACTGCCTGTGAATCAATCCTGCTTTGAACAATTGTAATTCCTCTTGTATAGGTCCTGTGGACAAGTTCCTGTCTCTAGTTTGTTGGGCAGGTGTTTGCCTGATGTCATCTCTATTCCTAATTTGAGATATTGGTCTCAATCACCTGGGGGAACATTGTGATTCACATAACACCCCCTCCCCACCAACTGCTGCCTAATCCCATCAGTCACTGAACTCAATTGGTGCCTAAATCTCTGCCTCTGGGCATGTGCTTATGTTTTGCCTAAACCAGGTGAAGACAGGCAGAGGAACAGCTTTCCATCTGTGTTGCCCAATCCAACAGGTTTGCATCAAGCACACTGAACTCCAGAGAACGCAGATGGTTGGAAAACACTCTCCATTATAATCTTTAGTCAAATGGTTCAGAAATACACCGGGGATGGGAAGATGCCAAATCAATTCTTTCCTATCCTGATGGTGATGAATTTGAACAGGAATGTCTTAGTTCATGGATGAGTAGCATAAGCACTGAACAAGGAATCTGATGAGGGGCTCTCTCCATACTCCTCCTCTTGAAGCAATTGCAAGAAACAGCTCGATGCATGAATCCAAGGGAAATATCCTGAATTCAAAGCAGAGGTAGATATCTTGCCCAGAATGGATTTAGGCACATGACTCTGAGAGGGGCATCCCTTAGGACACACTCCTCTTATCAGCATCCGGGGCTCCCTGCTTGTCATACTGATGCTTGTGGATGTTCTTTTCAGGTGCTTCTTGCTCTCTGGGCACTGCATATTAAGCCTGGGCACATGGGTGGTGGGTGATGGCGCCGCTGGGGAAAGCAAGCTCTAGCCCTATCCTTTCTGTCCCCAAGGTGCCATCCTTTCAGCCACCTTACCCCTAACCTCAACAAACAGCCAAAAACCATCCAACCCCAGCCCAATCCTTTCTGGCCACGTGGAGGGCAGGGCTGCACTGCTGTGGCTTCAGATCTCCCAGGCAGCTGGGAAGCCATATTGCCATACTGAAGTTATGGCCTTTCCAGGTGGCCAAGGAGATGGGGTGTCCTGTTGTGACCCCAACCTTCCCAGTTGGCCTGAGAGCTGGGCTGCCCGGATGCGGCCCCAGTTTTCTCAGACAGCCAATGAGTCTAGCCAGTTTAGGAAAAGCAATGCCTGCCCTAGCCTACATTATCCTCCACACATGCCTGGGCACAAAATCCAGTATTTGCGGATTCCTCTGGGTTGGCAGGCACCTAAGGGTTGGGCCTTGTGTCATCTATGTCTCCATGGATCTGAGACCTAGTGGCATTTCTCCTTCATACTTGGATTAATGAAATTCCTTAAAAAGGAGAATAACTAACATATAATGAACTTGAGAGTATGGAGCTCTGGGTGGATAACCATAAGTGCTAACACAATGATCTGATCTTCTTCACCCTTAAATTGTTTCTAACTTGGTGTGCCTCTTCAGAGTTACTCCTGATTTATGGGGGTGTAATATAATATATATATATAGTTACATAGTTATATAGTTATATAGTTATTTGTTCATTACACCTGCATCCCTCTTTACTGAGCAGGGTTGGGGCAGGATGAAGGGAGGGGTCTTGGTGGCAAAGGGCTATGCTGGTGGGCCCAAGCCCTGCCCCGATGGGGCTGTCCCTGGCAGTTTACTGCATGTGTAGGAGAAGCTCTCCCTCAGGGCCTCATGGATCCTCCCCTCAACTCTGCTGGGCGTGGTGGATGGCAGCTCTGCCTGGATGCTCAAACGCATAGCCCTCATGGCTGCTGTCCACCCCCCACCCTGGGAGGAAGGTTTCCCTCTTCCTCGCCACGATGTTGTGCAGGGCACAACATGCTGCCACAACTTGGTGGACATTGTGTTCCTCCACATCCAGACAGGTAAGCAGGCACCTGATGCATGCAACGAGGTGTGAGAAGATGAACTTGGCCCGCATCCTGTTCCAGTTGAGTCAAGGATTGAACAGTTCCTGTCTCAGGTCCTGATAGCTTGTGTACAGTTTCATGAGTCAAGGCATGAAGAGATAGGCCACTTCCCCCATGATGCAGAGTGGTGTCTGCACATCCCTGACCACCAGCTCACAGAGGGGGACGAATGTGCCCACCTCCACCCTTTGGCATATGCCAGAGGTGTTGAACACATGGGAATCATTTGCCTGGCCTGACCACGGAACATAAATGTCCGGTACCTGCCCACGGTTGTCAACCAGGGCCTGCAGCACCATCAAAAAGTAGCCCTTGCAGTTTATGTACTTGGCTGCACTATGCTCCTGGGCATGTATTGGGATGTGTGTCCCATCGATGGCCCTGATGCAGTTTGGGAACCCCAGGGCAGTGAATCCAGCCATAACTTCATCAACATCTCCCATACAGATGACCCTCCACAGCAGGATCATGTTGGTGACCCTCATGACCTGCAGAGGGAGGGGACAAAACACACACATTGGGGCAGAGGGAGGGAGTCTCTGGGACCTGGGTGGGGGACTCCCTGTCCCTCTTCTGTCCCACTTGAGCACTCCAGGAGAGCCGCCCCTCCTTGAGGCCCTGACTCTAGCAGCAGAACTTTGCAAGGGTGGGATGACACTGTCCCTGGGAATGGGGTTTCCCTCCTACCCCAACTCCACCCCTTGCACCCCCAACTCCACTTCCTGAGGGTCCCTTTTGGGTAGGACACACACACCGCATGCAGGGACAGCATCCCAAGAGTTCCTTAGCTCCATGAGGAGGGCCCCAATGGTGGACTTCCCTACTCTGAACTGGTTGACCACTGAGTGGTAGCTGTCAAGAGGTGCCAGGTTCCAGAGGGCATCTTCAACCCACTTTCCCACAGGGATGGTGTACTGCAGCTGGAGGTCCCATCTCTGGAAGGCAGGGGTGAACCAGGCACAGAGCTCCAGGAAGGTGTCCTTCCACATTTGGAAGTTCTGGAGCTACTGCTGGTCATCTTACTGCCCCATGACCAATTGGACCCACCAGTTGGAACTGGTGCAGTGCCTCCAGCGCTGCGTGTGCACTGGGAGGATGCAGGTGTGATCATTCTTCAGCCATAGCTAGGTCCTCACAGGTGGTCTCAGACTCACACTCCATGAGGAAGAGGAGGGTAGGCATCAGGAGCTTCAGAGGCTTGTGCAGCATCTCTGGGTGGGGCCAGCACAAGTCCAGAGGCAGCTCCGGCAGCATGGCTCCCTGGAATCAGCTGTGTCATCCACAAAGATGCGAAGCCCTGCACTAGCCATTCAGTCCCCGCCAAGGAGAAAAGCTTGCCCCCAGCAGAGGCAGGAAAGGAGTTTCTGTGGGGGTCCCGTTAAGAGCACACCTCACCAGGGCTCCTGGAAGGAACCGGTGACCTGCGACCCTGCCTACTGTGATTCCAGGTGGCTGTTAGCTGGTAGAGCAGCCAGGCAGTCCAGATGTTCTCTGTTGACAGGGTGGATTGCTCTTCTGATCTGCCTTGGTGTGTGGACGTGATCTGCGGACAGAAGTTTTGTTGCTAGATATCTTCCAACACAAACATCTGTCAACAAATCCCTGTCGTGTAGACATAGCCTCGAAGAGTCCCTGTTAGTTTCGATTTGTGTAATACCAGTTAGCCAATTGGTAACCTATTTACTGTGTGCCATATCAATTTTGTGTCATTGTAGTGTTTGAGTAAAGTGATATGTGCTTCCAAGTCCAATGCCTTACAGAAGTCTAGCTCCATTGCAGCAACACAATCACCTTTATCAAACTTGTCATCTCCATCATTACCTAATGCAGCTCACCTCCTCTTCTTCTGCTTACGGAGCCTGATCCAAAGCCCTAAGAAGTCATTGAAAACTTCCATTGCACGTAGCAGAATTAGAATCAGCTTCTAAGAGCAAAAGGCCCCAGTTGTGTGGTTGGTTTGCTTTAACCCAGAGGTATTCACAAGTCCCAGGTGTCCACAGAATGATCATAACATGCAGTTAATTGGAGTTTTAATAAACTCAGTTGATTGTGTTTTTCTGACTCGCCTCTGGACTTTTAATTGCCATTTCTCCAAACAAACACATACTGTAATTTGACATTTTCCAAAGCACTCACACCCAGAGGATGCCTAGACTGCACTCTGCTTTTTAAAGTACTGTTCATCCAACTCACTTTGAACTTTAAAGCTTTTTACTGAGATAACAGGATCTACAGTGTGAGATCAAGCTTAGAAATCACAGCTTGAAATGCCCATCCAGGGGAAGTCATGCAGAAAATGAAACATATCTGGCAGAACAAGACTGTGGTCAGAGTGACAAGACAAAGTCAAGGAAAAGGGCAATGAAGAGAACCCCAGACAGGGAATGACTGTGAGAGAAGAGGCCGGGGGCAAAAGAGAATGAAGAGTTAAAACCCACCTAACAAGGCTGAGATTGGGTTATGTGAACAATTCCTGGGTGTCCCAGGTCATTTTGTGAAAACTTCTCTGCTTCTGTTTCATTGCTTTTCTTTCAGCCTTCATCTGGATAGATTGTCCCTGAAGTGAAGGGATATATATTTTTTTCACATAGCTTTTCATCATCTCTAAAACAAAGATTGGTACGGAGAATGTGAATAAGAAAGTATTATTTACACATCGTATAACATAAGAGCTTGGGGTATATCTATGCAGCATAGTTATTTCAAAATAACTGATTTTATTTCAAAATAACTATCCTTGTGTCTACACAATGCAACTGCTATTTTGAAATGCATGTGGGTGTGTAGCAGTGTTAATTCAAAATAGCTATTCTGGAATAAGTATTCCAGAACAGTTTATTTTGGAATAAGGCTGTTCTGTAGACATACTGCATGGGTTGTCTGATGAAATTCATAGGCAGCAGGTTTAAAACAACCATCAGCAGTTCCATCACATGGCTCACAGTCAATTTGTGGAGTTCCTTGACAAGAGATGTTCTGAAGGCCGAAAATAAAATGGGGTTAAAAAAAAAATTAGATACATGCATGGAGAATAGGTTCATCAATGCTGAGATGGCCAGGGACATAAGCCCATGCTCTGGGTGTTCCTAAACTCCTGACTGTCAGAAATGTGGACTGGACAAGATCATTCAGTAGTTGCAACGTTCTATTCATTCCCACCAAAGCATGTGACACTGGCCACTGCTGAAGACAGGCTACTGGGCTAGATGGACTGTTGGTTTGACCTAAGATGGCCATTTTTAGATAACATAAAACAAAACAAGCAAACAAAGTGCCAGTGAGTGGTGCTAGATTGGCAGCTGTGTTTCCATGAAATGGTTACAGCATGAGCAGAGGTAGCACTGGATTCTCTTGCTCTGCCCACCCCTGGCTTCAAAGACGTTAATGTGTGAGGACCCACAAGAGGTTGTCCATGCAATAGGATGAATTCCGGACTTGCTTTTGTTTTGTTAGCATCTCACCTGATTTCTGATGTCTGCTTTCCTAACATGTCTATTTCCCTCCCCTGCTTCTGGTTCCTGCTTTTCTGGTTTGGTCCTGGTCCCTTGCCCCTGTTCTCTGACTCTCACCTTCAGCTCAACTCCTGATTCCAGCTATGACCCTCAGGTTCCTGTCTCTTCTGTGAGTACTTTGTCTGACTGTCCAAATCCATGAAGCTCCCCTCTAAAGACAGGGGAAGACCCTCTGTAGACCAGTCTGCAACATGGTCTCTCTCTGTGACAGCCACTGGGCATGCCTGGCAAACAATACCTTTTTGTGATGGTGAGTTGTGGAAAGTCCATTAGAAAATCAGTGTAGTCAGCAAGCTCATTTCACAACCATCTCTGACCAACTGACACATTGCAACTTTTAGCCGATAGAGCTTATGAGACAAATTGAAAATGTTGTGTAGGGCAGGAGGAATTTTCTATCTTTATAGCCATCTCTTGAGTCAACCCATTCTGTGTACCTTCCTCCTGTTAGCAATTTGACATAATGTTTTTCCTGTAACAATGGCAATGGGGTTTGTTTCTCTCTCACTAGCAGATTTGTACTGTAACTCTGCTCAGAGTATTAATAAGAGTTGCAATTTCCATGACAGTCATCTCCAAAATGTAGTCAGTGTGAATATCAATATGAGACAAGACATAATTTCTTCATTGAAAATCTTGATGCTAACTTATTCTGCATGATCAAGGCAAGAGAAACAATTGCCTTTAATTTGCAGATGTAGACATTTCCAGTGGCTTAAAAAGTAAATGGGTATATGAATGTATATGCCTTACTACACAGAGAGAACTTCCCTTTCACTGTTTAGAAGTATCTGCTCTGATGCATTCCCAGCTTCATTTTAACAGTGTTGCAGTAACAAATTGCTTTAATTGCCTGTAGTTCTTACTCACTTGCATAGTCCCACAGTAGCCATAACTGTGCAAAAAATATACAGAGCAGTAAATGTTGCAGGATCAAGTACTGTTGCAGTTTATGACTGGAATTACACACATATTTTAGAGTAAAACACAAAGCCAATCTAGTTTTGAAGCAAACCCATTACTAGGGCTACACTCACTGAAAAGTTTGCATATCTTTTGGTGAATTTGAACCTGCTTCCAAGAAAGTCTGAGTCAGTATAACAGATCTTAGGTAGAAAATGTTTAGAACCAGTGTGTGACGAGATCAGCACCTGTCACTCTATGGCTACGTCTACACGTGCCCCAGACTTCAAAATGGCCACGCAAATGTCCATTTCGAAGTTTACTAATGAAGCGCTGAAATGCATATTCAGAACTTCATTAGCATGCTGGTAGCTGCGGCACTTCGAAATTGACGCGCCGCGCTGCTGCGCGTCTCGTCCAGACGGGGCTCCTTTTCAAAAGGACGCCTCCTACTTTGAAGTCCCCTTATTCCCATCAGCTCATGGGAATAAGGGGACTTCGAAGTAGGCGGTGTTCTTTCGAAAAAGAGCCCCATCTGGACGAGACGCACGGTGGCAAGGCACGTCAATTTTGAAGTGCTGCGGCCGCCCGCATGCTAATAAAGCTCTGAATATGCATTTCAGCGCTTCATTAGTAAACTTCGAAATGGCCATTTGCGTGGCCATTTCGAAGTTTGGGGCACGTGTAGACACGGCCTATATGTATGTGTCTGCTTTATCGTCTGGGGAGCTCTCTTTCAATGGTTCTCAGGTGGTTTCTCTAGGTCTCTCTTCCCTCTTCCCCCCACCCTCAGTCCAAGAAACTGTCTGTACATAATTTCAACCCTGGTAATCTCAGCCCTGGCATTGGACTGTATCTTCAGAGCCTCCCTCTTGAAGAGTTTTTTCATGCAACAATCTGTCACCCCATAGAATTCTTTGTCAGAGGATGTTGTAAAGGCCAAGCCTAAACCAGACTGCAACAATGAATTAGATAAATCCACAACGAATAG
Source organism: Carettochelys insculpta (assembly GCF_033958435.1). NCBI lineage: Eukaryota > Metazoa > Chordata > Testudines > Carettochelyidae > Carettochelys > Carettochelys insculpta. The sequence continues at coordinate 121,787,027 of NC_134141.1, forward strand.
GTCCTCTGATGGCTGCTAGCCAGGATAGATAGGGATGGTGTCTCAACCTTCTGTTTGCCAGGGGCAGGGGATGAGCTGCAGGGGATGGATAACTATGGTGTTAGTTTTCTTCATTCCCTCTAGGACACCTGGCATTGGTCATTGTACAAAGACAGAAGAGATGGACAATTAGTCTAGCCCAGTGTGGCTGTTCTTTTGTTCTTCTGTGCACCCACATAACTTCTTTGCCTTCAGCAGAACTTCAATTTACCCCCCAAAATAATCTGGATGCAGAATATTTCCTCTTTATTTATTATCCCATGTGCAGCAGTCAGGTCAGCTAGTATGAGTCCTGCATGCAAGCACAACTGGTCAGTGATTTTCACTCTGGTTTGAATGCAGGACAGGAGCATGGGTTTCCTAAAGGAAATTAGGGGAAAAAAGAACTGAACCACTACTGGAGAGAAAAATTTAGAATCAGATAAAATCTGTTCTCAGTGACAGTAAGGCTACGTCTACTCGAGCACACTACGTTGAAGTAGCCTAGTTAGAAATAAGAATAGGCTACTTTGACACGTATCTTCTACACATCCTCCAGGGCTGGTGCCGTTGACATTCAATGTCAAAGTAGCAATGGAGAATGTTGAAAGGAGCTGCCCCAGAAGGAAATGCGCAGCGTTCACACACACAAGCGCTCCCCGTCGAAATAAGGGTCCAGGAAAGCCCGCGGACTGGGTCACAGACTGGACTAGCCCTTCCAGGGCAACAGCAAGCCGCTCCTTTAAAGGGCCCCTCCCAGACACACCTGGCCTGCACAGCACGAGGTCTGCAGAGCAGTAGCCACTCTCTCGCAGACTAAGTCACAGCAGATATGGGCACCCAGCAGCAGCAGGAAGAGGAGGCCTTCCAGGTAGTCATCCGGGGGCAAGCAACCTGCTAGGTGCTGCCCAGGAGGCCCCCCAGTGGTTTCTGCCAGAGGAGTCCTCCCCAGAGGCAGACGGGGACACCCCTGACCACCGGGCTCCCCTCTTCCTCCCCCGCTGGCTGCTCTTGCACCTCTGGAGCTACCCCACCAGCTCTGAGTGGTGGGAGCAGCTCGTCATGTGGGAGTGGGACAACGACATGTGGCTGCAGAATTTCTGCATGCACCGGTAGATCTTTCTCGAGCTCTGCCAGTGGTTCACCCCCACACTGAAGTACCACGACACCTGGATGCGGCGCACTCTCCCCGTCGAGAGGAGGGTCGCAATAGCCGTCTGGAAGCTGGCCACTCCAGACAGCTATCACTCTGTGAGACACCAGTTTGGAGTGGGAAAAGCCGTGGTTGGGGCCGTCGACATGGAGGTAAGGAGGCCTGGGCACGCACCCATTAGGGGGCGGGGGGGCTGGGTATGGGGCTGGGGAGGGAGGGGCCAGGTGTGGGGCTGGGCGGGGGGGTACGCAGGGAGGCACCCAGGAGGGGGGCCTGTAGGAAAGGCCCTGGGGCACCCTGCACAGCCTCATGGGCACCTGTATTCCCTCCCCACAGGTGGGCCATGTGCTTAACACCATGCTGCTCCAGAGGGTCGTCCGACTCAGGAACTTGGATGCAGCCGTCACCGGATTCGACTCCATGGGGTTCCCGAACTGCTTTGGGACCCCGGATGGGACCCACATCCCCATCCGCGCACTGGACCACAGCAGAGGAAGATACATAAACTGCAGGGGCTACCACTCCATGGTCCTGCAGGCCATGGTGGACAGTCGGGGCTGCTTCCAGGACTTGTATGTGGGCTGGCCTGGCTGCACACACAATGCCTGTGTTTTTAGCAACTCAGGCCTGTGCCGCTGGCTGGAGGCAGGGACCTACATCCCCCAGAGGGGGATCCCTCTTGGGGACACCACCGTGCCCCTCTGTCTCGTGGCAGACATGGCCTAACCCCTCCAGCCCTGGCTCATGCGCCCATACACTGGCCACCTCAACACCAGCCAGGAGCAGCTTAATGAGCACCTGAACCATGCTTGCCAGGTGGTGGAGAGGACATTTGGCTGTCTGAAGGGCCGCTGGTGGTGCCTCCTTGCCCAACTGGACGTCAGCCTCCAAAACATCTTCCAGGTTGTGGGCACGTGCTGCATGCTCCACAACATCATCAAGAGCAAGGGGGAGGCTTTCATCCAGGGGTGGCAGTTGATGCCAGCACAGGCTTCCCCCAGCCGGCCGCCGCACCCAGACACCAGGCCCACCATGAGGTGGTATGGGTCCGCGAGGCCCTGTGGGCCCACTTTGATCAGGGAGACCCCTGAGCACCTTCCTGGCCTTCCACGGAAGAGGCCCCTCCCCACAGCCCACACACCACCCCCAACATCCACACTCCACCCCCACAACAATCACACGCTTCCAGCTTTTTGGACAATAAAACCTTTTTTTTCCTGAAAACTGCTAACTTGTTTTGTGCACAACAGAAACTTCAACCAATATACAAAAAGGGGGACAACTATATACATGGGAGACAACTATATACATAGGGGCCCAGTGGATGGCTCAGCTGTTGGCCCATCAGTCTGGGGTGGGCGTAGAGGGGTGCGACCCCCGGCAGGTACAGCTCACGACCCCACCCGGGTGTCCATGGTCCCCGGCGTGGCCAGCTGAGGGCTGGGAGGACTGGCAAGTACGGTCAGGATGCCTACACTGGCCTGTCTTCAGCCCCAGTGGGCTCTGTGGAGCTTGCAGGTGGCGAGGCAGGTGGGGCAGCAGGCGGGGCAGCAGGTGGCGAGGGGGGTGAGGCAGCAGGTGGGGCAGCAGGTGGCGATGCGGGTGGGGCAGCAGGCAGGGCAGCAGGTGGCGAGGTGGGTGAGGTGGCAGTCAGTGCGGCGGGGGGCCTTGGGTTGGGGGGGAGGGCGGGTGGCAGGACAGCGGGGGGCAGCAGCTGGGCGACGGCCTCCTGGATCAACCCGGCTATGTCCCAGAACACCCCCATGAAGTCCTCCCATGCCGCCCAGCGCCGGGTGGACTCCTCCCTGTCAAAGCAGAGTCTCTCCTCCTCCACCTCCGTCTGCTGCCAGAGACCTGCCAGGAGCTGGGAGTCTACAGGGGCCATCCACAGGGTCCAGCTGTGGCGGAACCATCCTGCTACCTCTGGGGCTGTCTCTGGGCACTGGTGGTGGCTGACCTCCAGCGGGCTATGGGGATGACGGAGGGTGCCTGGCTGCCTGGGACATTGGATGCTGCAGCTGCAGAGAGGAGAGAGGGAGGGGAAGGCTGTTAGTACAGTGCCCTGGCCCATGGCCCATTCCCCCCGCCCCCTGCTTGGGTGCTGGGTCTCCGTCGCCGTCGGTGGGTGTAATGTCCCTGTTGGCTGTCCCTATAGCATTGTCCCCCACCCCCAGGGTTAGGGCACAGTGCTGTCCACTGGTGCAGGTGCTGACAGGCGCTGATGGCTGTGCCGCCGTCCTGGGACCATGCTGTGGCTGGGCGGTTGAGGGTTGGGATCCACTGTGGGTGTGTGAGGCTCCCAGTCATGTCTGGTTCCCCCGCCCTGTGGCCCATGGGTCTGTGCTCTGTGGGATACTACCTGACCATCCATTGCCGCGGTTGGGGGAAGCCCGGTGGGCGGATGCCCAGCTGGTGCTCCGGGAGGGGAGGTTGATGAGGAGCCCTCCCTCCTCACTGCTGGACCTCTCCTCCGCTTTCCCGAGGGGGGGCTCCTTGGGTGGGTCCCAGGATGCAGGACTGGCCTCTGGGCCGGACTCCAGCTCCGAGGCCTGCTGGGGCTCGCTGGCCATGGTGTCTAGGGTGGCCAGGGAGAAGAGGTGTCCTGGGGGCCCAGGATGGCCCTGAGCTCCCTTTAATAGGAGCAAGCCAGACCGGCTGGCCGAGTCCCGGGTCTGGGCATACCCCTGCCGCAACTCCTTCACCTTACTCCGGATGTGATCCGGAGTGCGGGCAGGGTGACCCCAGGTGGCCAGGCCCTGAGCCAGTCGGGTGAATGCTTCTGCATTCCTCCGCTTGCTCCCCATCATGTGGAGCACCTCCTCCTCACCCCAGAGCCCCAGCATGTCTCGGACCTCGGCCTCCGACCAGGAGGGGCCCCACCTCTTTTTTGTCCCCCTCTTGGCTGCTGGGGGTGCCTGGGTCCCCTCAGGAGGGGAGCCCTGGGGGCACTAAGGGGGCTGGCTTGAGGCCATGGGTGGTGGCAGTGCAGATCTGGGCCTCTGGAAAGCGTGCAGGGCTAGCACGTGTCTGTGCTGCTTCCTGCACCCTCTCAGCTTCCTGCCACAGGAAATCTGGGTCTGTGGTGCTTTAAAGGCTGCTGCATGTGGGGACCATAGAGCCCCCCAGGGGCTGGACAGAGCGTCTCAACCCCTCAGCTGATGGCCGCCATGGAGGACCCCACTATTTCGAAGTAGCGGGACGCAGATTGTCGACACACACCCTACTTCAATGTTCAACGTCGAAGTAGGGCGCTATTCCCATCTTCGGATTTCAATGTCGAAATAGCACACGGCGCATGTAGACGCAACGTGTGCTTTTTCGATGTTGTGCTGTATACTTCGAAGTAGCCAGCTAGTGTAGACGCACCCTAACTGTGAAAAAAAAAGACTCCAGTTTAGCAAAACAAATGCCTTTGGAGCAGTCCATAGGCAACACAATGACCTAACTTGTTCCCATAAAGGTATGAGATTAGAAAGTAAAGAACAGGGCTTCAAAATCAAGCCCCAAAAGACCATTTTATACACGTGTAATTTGCACACACATGTATGCACTTGTATTCACACACACACACATGCACACACACAAATATTACACCTTCAGTTCAAGAAAGTTTTAGGGCTTGATTTTCTAACAGTGCTCTCCACTTTCCCAGTTGTCATAAGTCTGTTTATTAAACTTCAAAAATAGTTCTTTTCTTTACTGCTCTAATTTCAGCTTTTCTCAAACATATGCTCCTGTTCTCAACTTGCATTGCCACTTATAAAGTATAAGGCCCATGGAGAGGAAGACAAATCCTTAAAGAAAAAATAATCTAGGATATCTCATTTATTTTGGTTTAATTTTTCATTTAAAAATCATTAAAAATGACACTGTCTTCTAATTTTTCCTCTGTGCAGCAGCTGCCATTGTCAAGCTGTTGTCTTTGTTGCAGTAGTTTTGGTGAGAGAGAGAGACTGTGAAGCAATGTTTTTAGAGAAACTATGACAGCTTGCTTTTATTCTAAGACAGCTTCAATTGGAAAGAACTCCTCTTTTTAACCCTCAGCTGGTGAAATTGGTGTAACACTCTCTGCTTTACACCTGCTAAAAATGTGATCTGTGATGTGAAAATTATATTATTAACTGCCATGCTGTTGTATAAGTTTATCGCTTCCATTAATTAGGCTCCTGTAAGAAGGGTGTTCAGCACATCAACAACTCTGACAGGATCTACTTTTATTTAGTCTCCCTAGTGTTGTTCTAACAATCTCCATTGTCCCCCCACCCCCAAATCTAGGTGCAAACCAATTCATTTTCTATCCTGATTACTTTTTAAAGAGATTATGGAAACCAAAAACAACAAAACAAGAAGGAACGGACTGTAGTGGGTACCACTTTCCTCAGGTGGCTCATAGATTGTGGTGCAATGGGACTAAGGGAGGCTCATCTCCACTCTTGGGCCTACACCAATCCAGAGAGTGACAGACATGTCCAGTGGTGGATCCTGGTGGGAAGAGGCAGGTGCTGCTCCTCATCTGCAGGCACCACCCGCCAACCCCATGTTCTGTTGGCCAGCATTCACCGTTCATGGCCAATGGGAGCTGCAGGTTTGGGGCCTGCAGGCAAGGGCAATGTGTCACTTTCCCGGCCTACCAATGCTCCTGTAAGTGTCCAGCATGTCACCTATTCCCAGGTCTGAACTGCAGGAGTGTTAGTGGCTGATCTCCTGATTTGGCTGTGACAGCATCCAGAAAATCAAACTCAATGCCAGGAGATGCCTGACCAGCACTCCGCACATGGATGGAAAGAGTTAAAGGGACTGAATTTTATGTGCATTAATACTGAGGTAATGAACAGATGTGCAACACCTGCAGAAACCAAAAACGTAGATATATTATATACAAATTCCCCTTGGGATAGTTACTCCAGCCATGACAGGTTAAGCATTTAAGAATTCACTACGCAAAGAATTAAATTTAAGCATGAGAGAAATAAAAATTATGAAGTGCACAGCCCAGAGAAAAACCTAAAGCAACACACTTTGAAAGATGTAACTACAACAACTCAAGTATGAGTTAGGTCACGAGATACATATGAAGGACAGAGTGTGTTTGTGTGAGTGACAGAGACACACACAGGGTGTGTGGGTATGACAGAGACTCGCATTGCCCTTTAGGAATGTGGAGCACATTCAGTTCTAGAAGAAGCTACCAGCAAGTTCCATCTCTCCCAAGTCCTGTTGTATTTCCTTTCTCGGTGGAGATGGGATACAGGCACAGGGCAAAGAGGCCAACTTCCCCTGGGCTCAGAATTTCAGAGGGGCGTGGAGATCCAGTGGTCACCACAGCCAAAGCTCCAGGCCCTTTTGAAACGCCAGACTGTGGCACACCACTTCACAAGAGCCTCAGAGAGAGCACGGAGGTGGCTCCAGGGCGGACTGCCCAAGCACTGCTCCCACTGCCAGTGGTGCGTTCCTTTATGGGTCAGAAAGCCAGGCCCCACTCCCACTTTCCCCCTGTGCCTGTGGCCAATCTTGGTGCCATTGGGTGAAGGGCAGACAACAATCTGACATCTACACCCTCTACTCTGCCCCCTCACCCTGCACAGCAAGCAGGAAGCTCCCAGGAGGCAGTACCAAGACAGAGGGGAGAAGCAGCATGTCAGCTGAAAGAGGGGCAGATGATGAGCCAGTAGCCTCCTGGTGAAACCAGTCAGGATCACATGTGAGAGGCTCCAGGATCTACACTGGATCATGAACTAGGGCCAGTATGTTCCACTCCTTTCAGGATCGAGCCCTCATTTAGTCAAATTCCTTCTATGAAGATGGAATGCCCCTGAGTTTAACCATAACAAGCACCCTGGGAAGTGAGCAACTTTCTCTGTTTGGTAGCGTATTGGTTTCTTCTTCTCTGCCCCTATTTTAAGTTCACTACAGAAAGTAGCTGGAATAGCATCATGAGTACACAGGGCAGAGCCCAAGTTCAGCCTCCTTTAAGCATAGCCCCACCACAAATTCCTCTATGCATTTCATAAATCCCACCAGTCTTGTACAGGGATTCAGAGTTGATTTCTTGTACAAGCCCTTAAAGACAAAAAGGTGAAACTCATTCCCCATGCCTTTGTAGATACATAGGCCTACAATTGACATAGGCAACTTATCAGGTAGCTTTGTGCACAGGGATAGAAGGATCATGGTCTGTGTGCAACTATAACTACTGCATTTAAAGCTGGTAGCACTATAACAAAATACTGAACATGCATCTACAAATAGACAGACCTACCTATGTCATATAGTATGAGTTTGCTGAGTAAGAAAACGATGTATGGCTTGTTCTTTGATGTCCTGGGTCTCAATAAAAAAAGCTAATAGTGTTCATTATGTAAATCATACATAAAGTCATATTTAAGGGACATGTATATTAATCACGTGCTGTGATACAGTGATTCCGAGAATACTGTCTTTTATAATCTGTGGTGTGTAGCTCAGTTTGCACTTGATGTTTAATTAGGATCTTGCAGTTGAAGTATTTTTTTAACTGCACTTAGGAAAGGTACAATGTAATGAAATGTAAGTGACCCAAACTAAATGGAAGCACTGAAGTAGATAATGTGCCAGTATATCAAGCAAAATGCACTGATTCCACAGTCAGTGCATGCCTTAATGGCAGAAAAAGGGTTTGAAAACCACTTTAACCATAAGTAGGGTGTTTATGTATTATTCACAGTAGCAAATAATTGCAAAATGTCAACGTTTCATTTTCCTCTTAAGAATTTCTTTTGATTAGTGATCTAATTAGCCATTAAGAAAAAAAGTTTATTTTTAAGTATAAATATGAAAAGCAGGAGTGTTTCCTAGTGGTAAGTAATTTATGATCTTAAAATGTCACAGTCAACTTCACTAGTCCGTTACTGAACAGTACTAAAAACAAGAAAGAAAAATCCTACAGCCTTCTCACTGCAGCATGCAGTGGGGTTGTTGTTTTTTTTTAAGTACCATGAAGTAAGCAATGTAAATATTTCAACAGTTGCCTGGGGAGGGAACATTTTCCCCCTTTTTTTTTTTTCTCTCTTTCACACATAAATTCTTCAACAATCCTTTTGCAGGTTGTGGAAAGAAGCAGCAAAAATCTACATATACTCAAGTTCAGCGTTCCCGGTAAACTGAGTTCATGAACGACCACCAGGAGAGATTCAGATGCTGCCCAGCCAATTAGCAGAGTGCCCACAGCTGCCCACATGTGTTTCTATGGTGGTGCACAACTGTACGGGCCATGGTGTACTTAACAAAGCATATCTGCCTATGAATGGAACAAATTAGAGCAATCCCTGCTCAGGTTACAGGTTGCACAACTATTTGATGCCTCTTGCGCCATTTCTTGTATTGTTTATATTAACACTTACATTACAGCAACACCCACAGTGCAGGAAGGCTCACCCAGGACTGGCGCGTCATCCTTACTCAGTATGAGTGTCATCTTGCTTTGCATGTATCCTCTGGTGGGTAAAATCAGGAGGGGAAAGCAATATTACTACTTGCAGAGTAATCTTACTTGGTGTAAAGGTAGCAGGATCTGGCTCATTGAGCAAGATATAGACCCTGGCCTGAAGAATTCAGAACCTAAGAAAACAAGTGAAAAATGAGAAGGAAATGATCAAATAAAAACTCCTCTTCGACTTCAATATGAACAACAGGTCTCACCAATCAGCCTTCTTCCAAGACAGCACATTACCTGACAAATTTATTCTGTTGTTATTCCAATATACTCCCAGTTATCCCAATGGTATGAGGGACACAGATTTTCTTTCTGTACTGAGGAGCTCAAATAACTGAGAGGGCAGGAACCACACAGTCATTCAGCCATAGGGCAACCTCCATGTGCCGAGGTCCCATCTTCCTCCTCACAGTGTTGGTTGGAGTTCCCTGCTTCATCCACCAAACCTCCACCTTCTCACGCAGTATGAGATACATACTAATTGAGGCACCTGGCTTCCGTCGGGGGACTACAGCAGGGTAGGACAATGTGAACGTTCATATAACAGAGTTTTTGGTAAATGGGATTTTACAATACAGGTTGAATCTCTCTGGTCTGGCAACATCTGTGGTCCAGCATGATTTTAGATAGCCAGGTGCCCACTTATCATGGGTGTGGACAACTCTCACATAGCACCATAAAGTTTGTTCACAGCCAGCAGTCCTGGATCTCAGTGTTCTGTGATGTTGTTTAGCTGTTATTTACCACAAATGTCTTTTAAGAGCCAAGTAAGCAGTGGAAGTGATGATGCTGCTAGACAAGACTGACCTCCTGTGGGCCAGCAAATTCTCCAGTTTTCTACTAGTCAGGTCCCAAGGGTGGCAGAAACCAGACTAGAGAGGTTCAACCTGCATTGTTTACACACGCGCACACACAAAGAGCACTGCAGGACCAAATAGTAATTGGAGATGGACTATGATGCCCCTCACAGTCAAAGTGATTCCCTAAACACTGAGGTATAGACTTAATATTTTTCCTGCTCTAGTGATGATCTAGTCATACATATACAGTGGAACAGCCTCAACAGGAAAGACTGAGAAGAATCCATTCCAGCATGTCCAATTGGCAGTGCCTGGGCGAGCTGGGGTCATGCTTCTGCTCCAAATCAGGTAAAGCAGGTATTTGAATCTGGATCTCCTACATACACTCTGAGAATGCCTACAGTATCAGGCCCCACAGGTGAGATCAGTGGGGAATGCCTCATTTGAGAATGCCACTGGGGGTTTCAGGGAGGGTTCCAAGCGACTCTTTGTTGTGGGGCCACAACAGAGCAATGGTGGCTCTTTGATGCCTAGGAGGTTGGATGGTAGCTAAGCAGTGGTTTTGAGAAGGTCAGTGGCACCTAAATGTGGGACTTAGGTGCCTGCCAAAGACATTAGGTGCCCAAATACTTTTATGCATCTGGCCCCAAATGACTCATCCAGATCTCCTGTCAGTATCCCGAACACAAGTTCAGGGCTGAAATTAGCCTGTTATTTTGGATTGAGGGGGAACAAGTTGGCTTGTGACATTTCAGTTGTGGTTGAACTCAGGTCAAAATTCCTTATAATAGCCTTTCTTGTGCTGTTTCGTACGTGATCAATTGTTTGTGGAGTGATGTCTGTGTTGTCAGTACTGCAGAAAAGAGGCAGGATGGCAGGAAACCAACAGCAAAGACGTTTGTAACTAAAGGCCATTTCTTTGGTTGCTTTTTATGATAGCATGATGGAACTTATTTGCACTATGTGCTTTACAGACACAGAACAAAAAGTCCCTTCTCCAAGAAAACTTCCACCCTATGTCTGCAGTCCTAGCCAGGCCCTCAGATTGTGGGGAGGGCAAAAGGGGCAGTTCCCCCAGTGTCTGCTGATTCAGCAACAGTGGCTGCAACTGAAGCTCTGGGTCCTTTAAACAACCATTGGAGTGCCACATAGAGCACTCCAAGTACCTCTGAGGGCTGACTATGGCAGCCTTACCCCTTCCACCTGAGGTCTTGCCTCTTCTGGAATCATGGGGCCAACCCACCATCTTGCCATGGCTCCCAGCAAGTATTTCAGATGCCCTGGTCCTACTCAAATTTTTACAGAGAGAGGCAAAAAAAGTGGAATATAATAATAAATAAAATGAATCTACAGTTTAATTCATATTTTAATTGTAGGCTCATGTCTATTCCTAATGCATCCAAACCAGATTGTCTGGCCCCTCCTTGAAGCAAAAATGCACTATATTCGCCAAATACAATACTGAGGGCAAAGGCAGTAGACAGAAAAATTGTGTGAGCTAAAAAGCATCACAAGAAAAGAAGTAGCTGTTAAGGATTTGGTGCAACTCAACCACAAATGCCCCTGGTGATGAGGAGTGCTGGTGTAGTGAGGCCATTGTTGCAATGTATCTGGACTAATCTTCTCAAGCTTCTTCAGTATCTGTCATGCTATATCATTGTTTTAATGAGTTAACTTCAAAATATGTTGACAAATATGCCTTGGTTTGCTAATGTTGATGGTAATATATTCCCTATATTATAATTATCTTAATTTATGTATGAGCATTATTAAACGCCCAATTCACATATAGGAAATTCAAACAAAGGATTCAAAGGATTGTTTTCCACTCACATTAACTCAGAGTCAAGAAAAGTTTAAGAATTTCCTATATGTGAATTGGGCGTTTAATAATGCTCGTACATAAATTAAGATAATTATAATATAGGGAATATATTACCATCAACATTAGCAAACCAAGGCATATTTGTCAACATATTTTGAAGTTAACTCATTAAAACAATGATATAGCATGACAGATAGTGAAGAAGCTTGAGAAGATTAGTCTAGATACGTTGCAGCAATGGCCTCACTACACCAGCACTCCTCATCACCAGGGGCATTTGAGGTTGAGTTGCACCAAATCCTTAACAGCTACTTTTTTCTTGTGATGCTTTTTAGCTCACACAATTTTTCTGTCTACTATATATATATATATATATATATATATATATAATGAGAACAAGAAAAGGATAAAAATAGCTACAAGTGCAAGGACCTAAGAGGAAACTACCTCATGCAGAATTTTCAGATTTCCAGAAGAACTTGCAACCCAAATTATAACAGGCATTAAGGTACTTATCCATAGTTATTAGTAACAGTAAGGCACTCAAACATTATAGGGAATCTGGGGCTAAGTGATTTAGGAACATATAATCTCTTAAATTACTTACTGTCTTTTGAAAATTGCACTATAACTCTACATTGCTGAAGTCTTTTTAAGTGTTTCTGAGGAGCAAGATAAAAAGAGAGGGAAGGGGGAGGGGGAGTTTATTTTCCAAAAGCTTTTCATTGGTTTAGTTTATTTTGATAAACAGTAACTGGCATGCATTCACTTGTATGCCTCTCTGTTTCCACGTTTTATTGTGCAGCATACGTTTAGCAAAATACCTAAATCTTAAGCACTTGACATACCAAGGGTAAGTTAACTAGCAGACTGGAAGTGTGGTCACATTTAAGGGCTGTGTCTACATACAAAATTTCTTTTGAAAGATTTTTCAGAAGAAGGGGGCTCTTTCAAAAGATCCTGCAGAGCATCTACACACAAAAAGTGTTCTTTTGAAAGTAAATTGAAAGAATGTGCTGCTCCTTTCGAAGACTGTCTTCCATTCCCATTTTAGGAAGAATACCTTCTTTTGAAATCTTCTTTTGAAAGACAATGTGTGTATATGCTCCTCAGGGCCCTTCTTTTGAAAGACCAGTCCTCATGCAACCTGGTTTTTAATCCTTGGCTTGTTCTTTCCAAGGAGTGTAGGCTCTGTGCATGCTCTCTTTTGAAAGAGAAGATCACTCTTTAGATCCACTTTTTTGTGTGCGGATGCACTCTTTTGAAAGTTGTTTTGGAATGGATCTTCTGTAAGATCTTCCGGATGGTCTTCTTTCTAAAGATCTCAGTAGTGTAGACACAGCCAAGGTGTGATCTTATCAGGGAACAGGGTTTCAACTCTGACAGAGGAAAGGATGTGTCAAGAGGTAGCCTGTTGTGTTTGGATGGAGTGTGGAAGGGAGGTTGCTCTGGCAAGAGAGGTTGAAATTTTATGTGCTGTGGTTAAAGTGGAACATTTCGGTTCAAATATATTTTCTGTGAAACGCTATTTTATTGAAATCAAAATGATTTATGGAGACATGAATTACAATGAAGTTTTGCTTGGAGAGATTCCCAGGGGGCAGACTATCTAATCACTGCTGCCCAGAGAGGAAAAAGAAAGACCCAATACAAAAACCTGACCTTTTTGATCTGAAACCAGACATTCTGACACAATTCTGTTTCACTAGAGAAGTTTTGTTTTCATTCCAGTGCAGAATATAAACACATTCAAAAGCTGAAAAATGTTGTGAAATGTAATTATCGTTCTCCTTCTGGACCTAGTAGTGAGGCGGGGATAAAGAGAATGGTGTATTGTGAAGAAGTGTGTGTCTGGCTGACGAGTAGGTGCAATATGCTCTATGGAGCCTATCTCATTTTCCTTCCTGTTATTGGGTCAATGTTTTAATTTAATTTAATTTAATTTTATTTTTAATCGTCTAGAGACTTTAGCCCCCTTCAAAAAACCTACCCAAAAGCCAGACCCTCCCACCCCCTACATCTCTCATGAAGAGTATTTTTTAATACAAATTTAGCATGTCATCTGATTTTATCATAGTTCTTCATCATAGTTCTGAAGCCAGAAGATGTTATTGTAATAGTTAATCTGAGATGTTTCATAATTTGAGCTATAAGGGTTTCATAGAATCACAGAATCCTAGGGCTGGAAGAGACCTCAGGAGGTCATTGAGCCCAGTACCTTGTCCAAAAGAAGACCAATGGTAACTAAATTATGACAGTCAGGACTTTGTCAGGACTTAATGCTTGTTTCAAGCCAAATAGCTGTAGTTGAATTAAATTATATCTTTTAGAAAAAAAGTCCAATCTCTTTAAAAGGCCATGAGTGTTCTTACTGGACCTCTTTTCTTTAGTTTCATCCCTTCATAAACCTTCCAGATTTATGGATAGTTAACCAATATAAACTGCTGAATGCTATTGATGAACAAATGACTACCAAATTTTTTTAAGTTAACATGAAATATTAAAAACTTGGGTACTAGTACAAGAACTTTCCACCATTATCAAAAATTAATTTTCCTGTGCTTAGCTTTATCACAGCTCTGAGTGATGATGATGGGAGATGCCATTAAGAATTAAACTTTCTAAACCTTAACGATAATCATATTGAGCAAAACAATATGAAAACCTCCATGACAGAACTGTCAGCCAGAAAATGATGGGTCATTTCAGAATGTTTTATGTTCATTCAATCTCTCAAGGGACAAAAAGATCCAAAATAAATCAAGGCTGGCTAACACCCAGCTGCTTTAAGATGTACTGAGAAGCTAATATGCTTAGTCACCTGCTGGAAATAAACCTTTTATCTGTGAGGAACTTAATAATACCCCATTGATCTGACTAGTGGACTCTCCTTGAGACTATAATTTAAGGGCTTGAGTCACTGAAGTAGCTAACCTATGAGATAAGCTCTGACCAAAGTAGCATTTCTATAGTGATTCCTCACTGTTCAAGGTCGGAGTGCTTAACCCAAGGAAAGAAGCTCCAAATCAAGACATTTGAAGTATGAATGCAAATATTTTCATCAGACTGGTTCTGCCACATCAAACCAAAGAAAGTATGTCTACTCTACTGGTGGGTCAGCACTGTTACAGTTGATCCCTCAGGGAGTTGATTTAGCAGACCTAAGCTGCGTCTACACGTGCACGCTACTTCGAAGTAGCGGCAGTAACTTCGAAATAGCGCCCGTCACGTCTACACGTGTTGGGCGCTATTTCGAAGTTGAAATCGACGTTAGGCGGCGAGACGTCGAAGTCGCTAACCCCATGAGGGGATGGGAATAGCGCCCTACTTCGACGTTCAACATCGAAGTAGGGACGTGTAGACGATCCGCGTCCCGCAACATCGAAATAGCGGGGTCCTCCATGGCGGCCATCAGCTGGGGGGTTGAGAGATACTCTCTCTCCAGCCCTTGCGGGGCTCTGTGGTCACCGTGGGCAGCAGCCCTTAGCCCAGGGCTTCTGGCTGCTGCTGCTGCAGCTGGGGGTCCGTGCTGCATATACAGGGTCTGCAACTAGTTGTTGGCTCTGTGTATCTTGCACTGTTTAATGAAAGTGTGTCTGGGAGGGGCCCTTTAAGGGAGCGACTTGCTGTTGAGTCCGCCCCGTGACCCTGTCTGCAGCTGTGCCTGGCTCCCTTATTTCGATGTGTGCTACTTTGGCGTGTAGACGTTCCCTCGCTGTGCCTATTTCGATGTTGGGCTGAGCAACGTCGAAGTTGAACATCGACGTTGCCAGCCCTGGAGGACGTGTAGACGTTATTCATCGAAATAGACTATTTCGATGTCGCAACATCGAAATAGGCTATTTCGATGTTGGCTGCACATGTAGGCTACGTCTACACGTGCACCCAACTTCGAAATAGCTTATTTCAATGTTGCGACATCGAAATAGGCTATTTCGATGAATAACGTCTACACGTCCTCCAGGGCTGGCAACGTCGATGTTCAACTTCGACGTTGCTCAGCCCAACATCGAAATAGGCACAGTGAGGGAACGTCTAGGCTACGTCTACACGTGCACCCAACTTCGAAATAGCTTATTTCGATGTTGCGACATCGAAATAGTCTATTTCGATGAATAACGTCTACACGTCCTCCAGGGCTGGCAACGTCGATGTTCAACTTCGAAGTTGCTCAGCCCAACATCGAAATAGGCACAGCGAGGGAACGTCTACACGCCAAAGTAGCACACATCGAAATAAGGGAGCCAGGCACAGCTGCAGACAGGGTCACGGGGCGGACTCAACAGCAAGTCGCTCCCTTAAAGGGCCCCTCCCAGACACACTTTCATTAAACAGTGCAAGATACACAGAGCCAACAACTAGTTGCAGACCCTGTATATGCAGCACGGACCCCCAGCTGCAGCAGCAGCAGCCAGAAGCCCTGGGCTAAGGGCTGCTGCCCACGGTGACCACAGAGCCCCGCAAGGGCTGGAGAGAGAGTATCTCTCAACCCCCCAGCTGATGGCCGCCATGGAGGACCCCGCTATTTCGATGTTGCGGGACGCGGATCGTCTACACGTCCCTACTTCGATGTTGAACGTCGAAGTAGGGCGCTATTCCCATCCGCTCATGGGGTTAGCGACTTCGACGTCTCGCCGCCTAACGTCGATTTCAACTTCGAAATAGCGCCCAACACGTGTAGACGTGACGGGCGCTATTTCGAAGTTACTGCCGCTACTTCGAAGTAGCGTGCACGTGTAGACGCAGCCCTACACGGCAAAGTAGCACACATCGAAATAAGGGAGCCAGGCACAGCTGCAGACAGGGTCACGGGGCGGACTCAACAGCAAGTCGCTCCCTTAAAGGGCCCCTCCCAGACACACTTTCATTAAACAGTGCAAGATACACAGAGCCAACAACTAGTTGCAGACCCTGTATATGCAGCATGGATCCCCAGCTGCAGCAGCAGCAGCCAGAAGCCCTGGGCTAAGGGCTGCTGCCCACGGTGACCACAGAGCCCCGCAAGGGCTGGAGAGAGAGTATCTCTCAACCCCCCAGCTGATGGCCGCCATGGAGGACCCCGCTATTTCGATGTTGCGGGACGCGGATCGTCTACACCTCCCTACTTCGATGTTGAACGTCGAAGTAGGGCGCTATTCCCATCCGCTCATGGGGTTAGCGACTTCGACGTCTCGCCGCCTAACGTCGATTTCAACTTCGAAATAGCACCCAACACGTGTAGACGTGACGGGCGCTATTTCGAAGTTACTGCCGCTACTTCGAAGTAGCGTGCACGTGTAGACGCAGCCGTAGACGTAGCCCTAGTGAGCACCCACTAAACTGACTGCTGAACTTGCTTCTGTCAACTTCAGTAATCAACCAGAACAAGAAGCTAGAGATCAGAGAGTTTCTTATGGATGCCCTGTCTGTCGAGAGAAGTCCCTCCCTCAGAGTGTCCACACAGCTTTTTTGTTGACAGAACCTGTTGACAGCAGCATTAGGTCTTATTGCTGAGAGGCAGAACACTGCCAACAAAAGTGCTGAGTTTTGTCAATAAACT
Source organism: Carettochelys insculpta (assembly GCF_033958435.1). Taxonomy (NCBI): domain Eukaryota; kingdom Metazoa; phylum Chordata; order Testudines; family Carettochelyidae; genus Carettochelys; species Carettochelys insculpta. The sequence continues at coordinate 121,803,833 of NC_134141.1, forward strand.
GTCAACAAAACACATTTTGTGTGTGGATGTTCCACCAATTTTTCTTGACAACACCAGAATTTTGTTTGCAAAACTCACTAGCGTAACCATAGTCTTAGCATTTTGTAAGGCAATATACCCATGATTAGGATTAACTATAAAGTGCATCTTAAACAGGTCATTGCTTTGACCTTATAAGTGGTCAGTTTGTTGATCTTAACATCTGAGTCTGTATTTGTTCATGTTTCCTTTATATACTAATATATCTGTGTAAGCTACATTTACAGGTTGAACCTCTCTAATATGGAACTCCTTCATTCGGCAACAACTGTAATGTGGCATGATTTCAGTTAGCCACATGACCACTTATCATGGATGTGGCCAAGTTTTCTGTGGTCACATAAAGTTTGTTTACAGCCCTAAATGTCTTCTAAGAGCCCAGTAAGCAGTGGAAGTGATGGTAATGTGGTGGACAGTATTGACTACAAGCACTGGTCAGGATTCAAGGGTGCCAAACAAGAGAGGTTCCATCTGCATTGTATGTATGTTGATCTAGAAATGGTATGAAGTGGCATCACATTGATATTCCTTTTGGAGTACTGTGGAACTATCCTTTGCTATGAAGGGAAAGGTGTATAATTTAAAAAAGTGATGGGCAATGACAGCTTTGTGATGTGCACCAAAATTCTCCGGCATCAAGGTGAATCCTTCAGTTCCATTAGGCATGGCTATATCTGTGCATTCTGGGGTTTGGGCAGGACAGGATGGTTGTGGTTGTGATTCTACACAACTTCTGGTTAGGGCTAGCCATTATTTTTGTATCCTCATGGCCATAACATAGTTTGGCACTTCTTCTGGGACTAGAGTTGCACTGACTTATGATGTGCACTGCACACCTTCCAGCCTAGAAAGCAATGAGAACCATGAGGGAATCAAGTCTTCCAGTGTGGGACAGCAGTGGAGAGTAACAAGGAGAGACAGGCCTCCCAGTTGGAAGTCTTCAGCTCAGTGGGATTTAGAACTTCTTTTCCCGGTGTCTGCAAGTTTTGGCAGTCATGCTTCTTCAGGACATGTCTTGTCTACAGCTTCACAGTTCATTAGCAATGATAATTAAGGCCCTGAGGTTGCTAAATGATGAATACAAACAAAGTGAGTTTAAGGTATGCTTATTCAGCTTGCATTGTACTTTTCAAAAACACATTTTTATGCAGTTGTGTATGCTTATAGTTGGCATTTTGTAATCATGCTTACAAAACAATGGAACAAAAAATTCACACAAGGTCAGTAATGAAAAAAGAGCTCAATCAGAAAACTTTGCCAAACTATAAAACATGCATGTAACTATGAAATAGTAAAATTGAATATAAAGGCAAGCTATTTCAGAAACATTCACTTCATTTTATAATCTAGTCATTACAGCAAAGGACTAGGAGCTACAGGGAGGAATTCCTACAAAAGCCTATGTAACAATCCTACATCTGCACAGAAGTTGCCAAGTTTAATTTCACCAGAAATATGCCTCATGAAGTGGTCACAATCTGTTCCAACACTCTGAGCATGGGTTTGTAGTTTCGCACCAAAATGAAGGAAAACTGGCAGGTTGGATATTACACTCTGATAAAATTCAGAAGTTTCTATTATATTTCACTTTAGGATTTTGGGTTCTTTGATGCCAATTGTCCAAGCAACACTTAAGAATGTTAACTTAAATTCAGGTAAATGTTTAAAGGAAGCCAAGATCCTACAAATGCATAGGACTTGGCTTCACTAACTCCCTCCTGCATCAATCTAACCTACACAACTTCAGCTATCCAAATAGTATCATTGAAGTTGACGTACTTAACATTGTGCCTTTTGTACAGTAAGGTCATCGGGGGCTGCTCTTCCATTGATTCTGGCTACTCTTCTCATCCTGGTGGAGTACCAGAGTTGATGGGATAGTGCTTGGAGATTGATTTATTGCATCTTGGCAGACACGATAAATCGACTGCTCGGTCACTCGCTCACTGCAGCATCAATCCACTACGTAGAGAAAACAAGACTATACAGAAATTCTCATGATTGGGAGTCTGATCATTCAAGACTAGTTTTGAACTCTCACTGACTTTCAGAGGAGTGCTGAGCAAAAGTAACCTGCTGGGATTGCCCTTTTTTAAAATCAATATGTCAAAGTCAGACACAGCTACATTTCAAGGAGTGGACATTGTCTATGGACCCATTAGCTCTAAATGTCCAACTACAGACATGAAGGACCTGATTTGCATAACTGCTGAACATAGCACATCTGGACTTGAGTTGAAGTTGTAGCTGCCCTGGACTTGAGACAATCAAGTCTTAGAGTGGGACATTAAAGTACTGAACCACTTATAATGGATAACTGGTCATTTTGGAAAATGTTGATTAGAATCTATTTACTACAGTTAACTTATCCTTAGAATAGGGATCTCATCACCCACCTATAGGAAAGGTGCTTTGAGATCCCCTTCAGATGCTACATCAGCTCCAGGTATTATTACAAGTAACAACATTTCCCCATAACTATGAGCAGAGTAACAGCACACTGAGCAAACTCTGTTACTGAGCAAACTTGTTTAATTAAGAACAGTTTAACCCTGTTTTCCATTTTTTTAAGCAACATACAGTGTTCCTAAATACAAACATTTACTAAGGTAGATAAACTCCAAAGCATTATATATGGAAACTTTTTAGTGCCATAGCAGATGGAAAGCTTATGTGCTACTGTAGCAAGTAATGGGGATGCATTTGAACTAAACAAAGCTCACTATAGTTCACAGTTTTATTGAGGTTGCTTTCCCATTAAAAACCACCTGGCATTTTCAAGACAACAAAGCCGTTAAAATATTTTCTTCTTGAAAAGTGTCCAGTTTCCATCTGGGAGCAAGCAGAAATATTCCACAATTTCTTAGCCTCCTTCTCCTCTCCCACAGAAGGTATACAAGAACATCTGCAGCCACAATAGTGGCAGGTTTGAGTAAGAATGGAGGGTGCTCGGGGAATCTTCTGGCTTGGCTTATCATCTCTTCAGCCTTTTACAGAAGGTCTCCTAGGGCAGGTCTACACAACATAGTTATTTTGAAAGAAATAAATAAGGAACACCATCTATGCAGCTATTTTTGCTTTCAGAAAAGCCTTTTTTGGAAGCATGATCTCGCGAGATTATGCAGAAGAAGTATGAGATTTCTAAATCAGCACTCCATTTGCATTTTTGATCATCCTCATTTGCATTCAGCATCCAAAAGATGAATGCAGTGTAGATGCAGCCATAGTGCCTTTTTTGAAATAGGCATTATGTGTGTAGACAACATATTTTGAAATAGCAAAATGCTATTTTGAAATTCATTTTTGTGTGTAGCAGTGTTATTTGGTCATAGCTGTTCCACAATAGCTTATTTCAGAATAAGGCTGCTCTGTAGACGTACCTGTAGGGAGCACCGTCAAAACTGAGAGCAGATGTTTCTTAATGAACCTTGAGACACAATGTGTCTGCAATTGTGTATATCTTAAAATATCACTGATATGGTAAACTGAGACCTTTATCACCTCTCAGGTGAAGTTTAGGGTAAGAGCTAATAATATGAAGTTGTGATAAAATTGTTTTAACTCCTGACTTCTGTATACATGGATTTTCTTTGTATTACAGAGTCAGACAGCTTCCCAAGGAGAAATGTGTCAGTGGGGATGTTAAAGGATTAGCAAGAGCAGAAAGGTGTAAATTACACCTCCTACCACAAGTCTTGAGTGAATCGGTATCATGAGCACCTAGTGAAAAAGGTAAATAGCCATAATTTCTAAATTGACTCCCTTGAGTTTGCATAAAGGGATCCCTGTGCAACCACTACCCAAAATTTGAAACTTTTCTAGGGGCAAATATGTACTGAGCTGGAAGTCTCAAGACAACAGGTGTTTTGGTTTTTGCTACTTCCTGTTTCCTGCTAGCTCAGAGGAGTATGAAAGGAAATCTCCATTGACTTCAGTGGAGTTTGGCTTACTTGTGTGAGTGGTGACTGGCTGTGACATGGACTGTAATGTCGAGAGCTCTTACATTTAATAAAGCCATAACAAAATCCAATGCATGGAAGTTCATGTTCGACAAAATGAAACAGAAAATAAGATGCCTTTTGTTAAATGTGTGTAATTAACTAAGGGATGTGATATATTTTCCATCACTTGGCATCTTTAAATAGAAACTGAATATCTTTCTAAATGAGGAGTGTAGTTCAATCAGAAGTTATTCAGCACATAGTAAAAAAAAATCCTCGGTGTCCAGTATTATACAAGAATTAAAAGCAGATGATCATAATGGACCTTTACTATCTCACCATCTCTTAATAGATTCTTAAATTATTTCTAATCAGCAGGTATACAATGTAATCAACTCGTGATTTTTATCATGAGCATTATGATATCTGTGGCATTTCTTAAAGCCTAAGCTGGTAGAAACATGAGATTCCCGGCTTTCACTTAAAATAGAAAGTCTCTAGTATGGATGGCTGCAGATAAAATTTTGAAAGCATGCAACCTAAAGGCACAGAAATTAGAAGGCATGCAAAAAGAAAAACAAATAAAACTGAAAAAAAAACCTTCATGGTTTTTAAGCTAATCAAGATAGTTTTGGACACTGGATTTGGTATTACTGCATATATTATAAAAATATGGTTTGTTTGACTACCAGGTTTAATAAACAGTATACTGGGCATGTTAATATCTTAGTTATATACATTATTTGATAGACAAAGCCTGTAAAATTTAACAGAGCATGATACCTTGAAAGTTTAAACCAGTCTATCGAATTCTACATCAAGGACATCAATTTCCTATAAAATACAATCGGAAGAGCTCATTCTCTAAGGAATTTGGAATATGATCTCAATTTCTCATTATGAAGATTGCTCCATTGAGTTACAATCCTTTTAGGAAAAAATATATTAAATTATAAAAATTCTGAATTAACTACAGGTTTTTTGCAAAAGCATTTTTTTCAGATGTTGGGTATCTTTCAAAACCTTGTTCTGCTTCATTTTTAAACACAAGTGGTGAATTGGTATATTATGTGATAACAAATCTCAAAATTTACAGTTACCACCCTTTTTATTATTATTTTGTCGAGCATTAGTCTTGCTAAAACCATGATGAACTGCTGGCCAGTGGTATTGAACAAATGATAGAGATCATCCATTTTGTGAATCTTCTGCCGATATATCATCAGTGGTTATATCTTGGTCACACATTATTAAATCATGGTAAATCATTGCCTACCGTGAATGTGAATGGAGCTTCAGTTCTTATGTTCATTCAGTTATTTGCATCAAGAGCTGCACCCTTTAAGCCTGAATTACTGCTGTTGGATTGTAGATCTATTAGATAAATACAGTAGGAAAGATTCTCCCTTGCACCAAACAGACATGAATGAAGAATAGGTAGGGTTCCAACACTGAATTAAGGAAGTCATCCTAATTCTTTGTCCCATATTGCTCAACCCCTAGCAGCCCAGGGGATGTTTCAGCCTATCGTACACTTAAAAAAATAGTTTGTCAGGAAAATTTAAATACAATATTTTGTTTGGTGTCAGGTTAAACTGAAACATTTCAGTTGGATGACCTAATTTTTGAACATTCACTTCATGTGACTTTGACACTGAATTGTGTTCAGATGACTTGCTGTGGTGCACCATGGAAGCAGCAGTTTGTGCATCATATATCCACAATTCAGCACTCTATAGCTGTGTCTACACATGCACGCTACTTCGAAGTAGCGGCACTAACTTCAAAATAGCGCCCGTCGCGGCTACACGCGTCGGGCGCTATTTCGAAGTTAACTTTGACGTTAGGCGGCGAGACGTCGAAGTCGCTAATCTCATGAGGGGATCGGAATAGCGCCCTACTTCGACGTTCAACGTCGAAGTAGGGACCGTGTAGACGATCCGCTTCCCACAACGTCGAAATTGCCGGGTCCTCCATGGCGCCCATCAGCTGGGGGGTTGAGAGATGCTCTCTCTCCAGCCCCTGTGGGGCTCTATGGTCACCGTGGGCAGCAGCCCTTAGCCCAGGGCTTCTGGCTGCTGCTGCGGCAGCTGGGGATCCATGCTGCAGGCACAGGGTCTGCAACCAGTTGTCGGCTCTGTGGATCTTGTGTTGTTTAGTGCAACTGTGTCTGGGAGGGGCCCTTTAAGGGAGCGGCTTGCTGTTGAGTCCACCCTGTGACCCTGTCTGCAGCTGTGCCTGGCACCCTTATTTCGATGTGTGCTACTTTGGCGTGTAGACGTACCCTCGCAGCGCCTATTTCGATGTGGTGCCGCGCAACGTCGAAGTTGAACATCGACGTTGCCAGCCCTGGAGGATGTGTAGACGTTATTCATCGAAATAGACTATTTCGATGTTGCTACACTGAAATAAGCTATTTCGATGTTGGCTTCACGTGTAGACGTAGCCTATGGCAGGCTTTGTGGCTGGGCAACGTATCCCATCATGGATTCACCTCTGGGTGACCTGTTGTAATATAGCATGACATAAATATAACACACAGATGAAAGATGACCGAACAAGGAGCAATGGTTACAAATACAGTGCAGGAAGTCAAAGTTGGAAATTAGAAACAAAACCCACAAAAACCCTGGTTCACTAGAAGGGTGATGAAGCACTAGAAGTGATTACCTAGGCTATGTCTACACATCATCGTTATTTTGAAATTAGCTATTCTAGAAGATATTTTATGGTATAGCTTATTCCAAAATAGCACATCTATACACAATGTGCATTTTGAAATAGCACCCAGACACAATAGAGCCGATTTCAAACTAGATCCCTTTGACACACTATAGCCGTGTCTACACGTGCACGCTACTTCAAAGTAGCGGCACTAACTTCGAAATAGCGCCCGTCACGGCTACACGTGTTGGGCGCTATTTTGATGTTAACATCGACGTTAGGCGGCGAGACGTTGAAGCCACTGACCCCATGAGGGGATGGGAATAGTGCCCTACTTCAACGTTCAGCGTCGAAGTAGGGAAAGTGTAGTCGTTGCTCGTCCCGCAACTTCGAAATTGCGGGGTCCTCCATGGCAGCCATCAGCTGAGGGGTTGAGAGATGCTGTCTCCAGCCCCTCAGCTCAATGGTGGCCAGGTGGAGCGGCCCCTTAAAGGTCCCCACTCCCTCCCTTTCTGTGCAGGAAGCTCAGAGAGAGTGCAGGCAGCAGCAATAACACGCGGCTCGCCCGCACGCTCATCTTCAGCTACCCAGACCCCCAAAGGACCTCATGGCCGCCTGGCAGCCCCCCCAGCGCCCTGAGGGAACCCTCCCCCGAAGGGGAGCCAGGGAAGCCAGGGCAGCCAGGGTAGGAGCCAGGCCGGGACGCGGCAGCAGGGCACCTCCTGGACGGAGGCCGAGCTTCGGGACCTGCTGGGGCTCAGGAGCGAGGAGGAGGTGCTCCAGGTAATGGGGAGCAAGAGGCGGAACGCGGATGAGTTCGCTCGGCTGGCCGAGGGCCTGGCCGCCCGGGGTCACCCTGCCTGCCCTCCGGACCATGTCTTGAGTAAAGTCAAGGAGCTGTGGCAGGGTTATGCCCGGGGCCAGGATGTGGCCGGCCGATCTGGAGCCACCCCTGTCACTTGCCCCTTTTACAGGGAGCTCAGGGACATCCTGGGCCCCCGGCACACCTCCTCCCCTCTGGCCGCGCTTGACACCTCGGCTGAGGAGCCCCAAGAGGCCCCAGAGCCGGAGTCCGCCCAGAACGCAAGCCCCGCACCCTGGGCCCCACCCCCGGAGCCCATCCCCAGGGCACCGGAGAAGGAGGAGGAGGAGGAGGAGGAGGGGGACTCCTCCTCCACTGAGATGGGGCTCCAGATCCTCCTCCTGCCATCGAGGAGCAGCAGCCGGGCGTCCGCCCCCCGGGTGTCCCCCAACCGTGGGAGTGGACCTACAGGTATGTACCCCCCTGGTGTACACCCCCGGGGTTGAGGGGCGGGGGTAATAGATATGTGGCCAGGGCCCTCCACATGCCCAGATAACCATGGCCCCAAGGACAGCAGTGGCATGTCCCTCACAGGAGTGCATCAGCCCTTTCCCCTCCCGAGCACGACAGTGCCTTGCCCCATCCCCTGGGGCAGAGGGGAGCGGAACCTCTAGGGTCCCCCAGGAGGAGGGGGTGGGACACCCAGCAGCAGCAGCAGCAGCAGCAGCAGCAGCAGCATGTGATGGAGTCGGGGGGGGAGTGCAAATGAGAGACTCAGTCTAGATATGAGCAACAAGCTGAATAGCTCCCAGGGGCTAAGGATGATCCTGGGGCTACAACTGGCAGGTTACACCTCTGCCCTGAACAAACAGGAGGGAGGAGCCGAGCTGGCTTTGAATCGGGGGTTGCAGTTAGAGGCTAGGGGAAGGGAGAGCTGTAAGGCAGGCAGCCTGAGGAGGGGGAAAGCTACACCCCAGAGGGGCACACCTTGGGGTCTTCTCCCCAGGACGGGTTAGAAGGACTGTCTCTGACTGCTGTACTGTCACTTCTGGGAGAAACTGGGCATCTGTGGCCTAAGAAACCTCTCCTGTCAGACCTGCTGAGTGAAGTGAGAGTCACTCCCGCCAGGGGACGGGGTGCAGTGCAGGGGGACCCTTGAACCCCATCACAGCAGCATCTCCCGGGGATGGGGATGGGGAACCTGCAGCACAGGGGTGGGGGACAAGGGCCACGGCTGGGGGCCCACACTAACACCTGTCTCCACTCTTCTTCCCCCACCCCTGTGTTCTGCAGCTGCACCATCGGAAGGACCAGAGAGCGCCAGTGAGGCGTCAATGGTCCCGGAATCCCCTCCGGGGCTATCGCTCCAGGCCAGCCCCTCGGCGGAGGACCGACGGGCCCCACAGCGGGAAGACGGCGGACCCAGCAGCAGCCGCCGGCGACGGACCCCCAGCTGCTGTCCCTCCACCGCCGGCAGGTGGAGGTAGCGGAGCAGAGGCTGCAGGTGGAGCAACGCCAGCTCCACCTGCAGGAGCGGGCGCTGGCCTGGTGCCAAGAGGCATGTGGGGCCTACATGGAGACCTTCAACCGCATAGCGGATTACCTGGCCCCCCATGCCGCGCCAGCCCCTGCTGCGCCCGCCCTGAGTGCTCCACCCACCGCGCCACCCGCTGCTCCTGTCGCCGCGCCGTCCGCCGTCGCCCCTCCACCGAGGGGCTTTCCGCTGAGGGAGACCTGGGGCCAGCTGACACTTGCCGGCCGTATCTACTGGTCCGCCCGGCCCCCAGCCAGCCCCGGAGAGGGCTGCGGCCAAGGCGGGGATCCCGGCCGCCCACCCCCAGTGCTGGACTATAGGGGCATGGGGCCTAGGACGTGGCCCCTCCCTTGTATATATTCCCCCCACTGTTTTGTTTTCAGGGTTTGTATATAGTTTGTATTTATTTTTTTGTGATGCCTGTTTGCACAGTCTGATCCTTCCCCCGCCATGTAAATAGTTCTCCCCTTCCTTGTTATCCCTGTTTTTTTTTGTTAATATATACATACATATTTAATATTAAGTTAGTTAGAAGTTCCTGTATATAGTTAGTATTAGTTAGAACAGAGTTCCAAGGAAACAAGGTTGATTTCACAAACAAGTGTCTGCTTTTATTTGTCCAGGAAAAGTGTGTGGGGGGGTGTGCTGTTGGGTGCTCCGTGGTGTGGGCGTAGGGGCATGGAGTGTTGTGGAGGATGTGGGGGGCAGTGGGGGGCCTGGCAGCGTTCACCCCGCGGCCTCATCGAAGTTGGCCTACAGGGCCTCCCAGACCCGGGTCCCTTCGGGGTCCACCTGGCGACTGGGGGCAGCGGGTGGCTGCACATCGGCCCTACCGCTCTCCACAGCCCAGCCCTGAAAGAAGGCCTCCCCCTTGCTCTCCACCAGATTGTGTAGGGCGCTGCACACGCCCACAATCTGGGGGATGTTGGTGGGGCCCACATCCAGGCAGGTCAGGAGACATCTCCAGCGCCTTTTGAGTCAGCCAAATGAGCGCTCCACCACCTGGCACGCGTGGTTCAGGCTCTGGTTGAAGCGCTCCTGGCTGGCAGACAGATGGCCCGTGTACGGGTGCATGAGCCAGGGCCGGAGGGAGTATGCCGCATCTGCGATGATGCAGAGGGGCATGGTGGTGTCCCCCACAGGGATCTCCCACTGGGGGATGTAGATCCCTGCCTCCAGCTGGTGGCACAGGCCCAAGTTCCGGAAAACCCAGGCATCATGGGTGCTGCCAGGCCAGCCCACATAAACGTCCTGGAAACGGCCCCGGCTGTCCACCAAGGCCTGGAGGACCACTGAGTGGTAGCCCTTCCAGTTGATGTACCGTCCTCCACTGTGCTCCGGGGCGCAGATGGGGATGTGAGTCCCATGCAGAGCCCCGAAGCAATTGGGGAAGCCCAGGGTGGCAAAGCCCACGATGGTGGCATCTGGGTTCCCAGCCTCACGAACCTGTGGAGGAGCAGGGTGTTGATGGCGCGGACGACCTGCAGAGGAAGCACATGGTAGAGCACCAATGAGGGGTGTGCAGGGTGCGTGTGGCCCTCCCCTGCCAGGGCCCCCCTGTCCTCCCGTCCCCTCCCGTCCCCTCCCCTCCCCTGACCTCCCCGGCCAGGGCCCCCCTGCCCTGCCAGGGCTGCCTCCCTCCCTCCCCCCGTGGGTCCTCTTACCTCCATGAGGACAGCCCCGATGGTGCCCTTGCCGATGCCAAACTGCTGGCCCACGGATCGGTAGCTGTCTGGAGTGGCCAGCTTCCAGACAGCGATGCCGACCCATTTCTCCACAGGGAGGGCACTCCGCATGGCGGTGTCCTGGTGCCTGAGTGCAGGGGTGAGCCACTGGCACAGCTCCAGAAATGTCTGCCGGCTCATCCGAAAGTTCCAGAGCCAGCAGTCGTCGTCCCACTCCCCAAGCACCAGCCGCTCCCACCAGTCGGTGCTGGTGGGGTAGCTCCACAGCCGCCGGTGTATGAGGCGGCGGGGGGGTCGGGGTGCTGCAGGGTTGGAGGTTGCATCCTCCTCCCCTGCGGGCATCGCCTCCTCTGTGGCAAGGAGTTGCTTAGCTGCCTCCTGCATGGCATGGAGCAGGGCGAGCACTGCTGCTGCAGGGGCAGCTGGGTGGACCTCTGGCTGCTGCTGCTGCTGCTGCCACCGCTGGGGGTCCATGACTGTGTCGCCCTAGGTGTGCATGCCTATGGCTCTGCAAACCGTGTGCTGTGCAGGCTGCGTGTGTCTGGGAGGGGCCCTTTCAGGGAGCGGCTAGCTGTTGCCCTGGAAGCGCTAGTCCGCTCTGTGACCCTGTCTGCAGCTGTGCCTGGCACCCTTATTTTGATGTGTGCTACTTTGGCGTGTAGACGTTCCCTCTCTGCGCCTATTTCGATGTGGTGCTGCGCAACGTCGATGTTGAACATCAACATTGCCAGCCCTGGAGGACGTGTAGACGTTATTCATTGAAATAGCCTATTTCGATGTCTCCACATGTCTCAATGTCTCCACATCGAAATAGGCTACTTCGAAGTAGGCTTCACGTGTAGACGTAGCTTAAAGCTTATTTTGAAATAGACCCTATTCCATGTCAACACAGCCCCTCTTTTGAAATATCTATTTCAAAATAGGCTTTATTTCTCATACAATGAGGTTTGCCAAATTTGGAAAAAGCTAATTTTGCATTGTGTTGACAATCACAAAGTTATTTTGGAAGAATGGTATCATTTAGTGGACCTACTAAAAGATCTTACACTTGAGTCTCTAATATCCTGATATCAAAATGGCCACAATTGCACTGCACACACTTATTTACTTAGTCAATAATTAAAGAAGGGACTCTTACAGTGTTTGGCACAATAGAAATATAATAGATACATGATAGATGGACAGAACCTTTGCAGACTGACAATTAGATGCAGTAGTTACAGGCGGTTGGCTATATATACAGACAGACAGTTTTGTGTGTGCATCTATATATCTATATCTGTATCTTATAACCATTATGAACGACAAAGATATATAAACAGACAGCTAATTAATGTAGAAGGGCATCTAGATAGAACTAGTATATGACTATGACGGACAGATAGGTAGCTGAAAAGGACTTCAGCATCTCATTGTAGCCATTTCTTGGGTAACGCAGTACAAGTTTCCTTCCTCCAAATACCAGAAATCAATTCCTTCTCCATCTTACATGGTAGTTCAGGATCTCCAGTAGATAACATGCTTGTATCATGCACTAAAATTCACCCTGGTGTAACTCCATTGACATCATTGAAATTACACCAGAGATGCACCTGACCCAGTCAATGTAGTACTTGAAGTCTCACCTTCTGGACCAAGGATGAGGATGCAGCTAGTCCTGAGAGTGACAGGGTGGGAAGGGGAGATGGGGGAGTAAAAATAATATCGCATCAGATCCAATTATAAGTTGTACAATTAAGTAGTCATTTCACGCTAACATTTTTTCTTAATCTGAGGTTGCTTTATACCTTTAAGCTCAATAGTTTTCCGCATTAGCTTGATATGCATATCAAAATGTCAACTATTTCTTAAATTGGCAGGTAGGGCTGGTACACCATTAACATTTATACATTTAAGTTCTACAGTTGTGTGCTTAGAATACATTTCTCCTTCAAAGATTCATGCAGCTTTCAGCTTGTAATTTATTGCTGCATATATAAGGTACACTGAGTCCTTCTGATTCAAAGCTTTCTAATCGGCTATTTAGGGTTTACACCAAGCAGAAAATCAATGTATTCAAAATGTAGTAGCTCTCTTGTTAACTCTAGTCATTTGCTTAAAGAATAATGTTGAGCTGATAATTGAAACATGGTCTAAACCATGCATTTTAATTTAAAATAAAATTGCTTGAAATATTATTAATTTGATCTCTCCCCTCCCCTAAAGGGCATATTTATTTCAGTCCCTGCTTTGGGATTCTAATTCCATGGCCACTAGGATTTCATAATAATAGCTTCTTACAGTTCACATGGGCTGCGTCTACACGTGCACGCTACTTCGAAGTAGCGGCACCAACTTCGAAATAGCGCCCGTCACGTCTACACGTGTTGGGCGCTATTTCGAAGTTGAAATCGACGTTAGGCGGCGAGACGTCGAAGTCGCTAACCCCATGAGCGGATGGGAATAGCGCCCTACTTCGACGTTCAACATCGAAGTAGGGACGTGTAGACGATCCGCGTCCCGCAACATCGAAATAGCGGGGTCCTCCATGGCGGCCATCAGCTGGGGGGTTGAGAGATACTCTCTCTCCAGCCCTTGCGGGGCTCTGTGGTCACCGTGGGCAGCAGCCCTTAGCCCAGGGCTTCTGGCTGCTGCTGCTGCAGCTGGGGGTCCGTGCTGCATATACAGGGTCTGCAACTAGTTGTTGTCTCTGTGTATCTTGCACTGTTTAATGAAAGTGTGTCTGGGAGGGGCCCTTTAAGGGAGCGGCTTGCTGTTGAGTCCGCCCCGTGACCCTGTCTGCAGCTGTGCCTGGCTCCCTTATTTCGATGTGTGCTACTTTGCCGTGTAGACGTTCCCTCGCTGTGCCTATTTCGATGTTGGGCTGAGCAACGTCGAAGTTGAACATCGACGTTGCCAGCCCTGGAGGACGTGTAGACGTTATTCATCGAAATAGGCTATTTCGATGTCGCAACATCGAAATAAGCTATTTCGAAGTTGGGTGCACGTGTAGACGTAGCCATGGAATGTCAAAGGAATCTCAGCATACTTTGTAAACATTTCATATATGTTTAACCAATGCTCCCTTTAATTCTTTCCATCCATGTGGGGAATAAATTTTGTTATATGTGCCAATGCATGTGAGGATGTGTACCACTAATAGATACACATGCGGCTGTCATTGGGAACTGTGGGTATACTGTTCAGCAGCTGGGTGGCACCTGAATATCTCCTGGGTGGCTGCCCAAGTCCTCTTCTTACAGGGAACACTGTGTTCAGTCTGAACTGACATATTTCCCTCCTGGAGTGCAACATGACCTGTCACAGTACCCACAAGCATTTTTCGGCCGTGTCTACACTATCCAGCTTTGTCAACAGAAGTGGCTTTCTGTCAACAGAACTCAGGGAGCGGCTACACACATAGGCTATGTCTACACTAGGAGAAAACTTCAAAATGGCCATGCTAATAGCCAAATCAGAGAATACTAATGAGGCACTGAAATGAATATTCTGTGCCTCAGTGTCTGCTGTAACTCACTGATGTTCCAAAATAGTTGAAATGGGGTCAATCATAGACTTGTGGAATACTAGAAATTGAAGGGACCTCAAGAGGTCATCAATTCCAGTTCCCTCCTCTCATAGCAGGACCAAACACCATCTAGATCATCCTGTTATATATTTATCCAACTCATTCTTAAATATCTCCAGTGATGGAAATTCTACAGCCACTCTAGGCAGTGTATTCCATAGCTTAAGCACCCTGACAATTAGGAGGTTTTTCCCTAATGTCCAACCTAAATCTTTCTTGCTGCAATGTAAGCCTACTGATTCTTGTTCTATTATCAGAGGCTAAGGAGAATAATTTTTCACCCTCCTCTTTGTAACACCCTTTTAGATACTTGAGAACTGCTATCATGTCCCCACTCAGCCTTCTCTTTTTCAAGCTAAACAAACCCAGTACTTTTGATCTTCTCCCATTGGTCATTTTCTAGACCTTAAATCATTTTAGTAATTCTTCTTTGGACCCTATCCAATTTCTCCAAATCTTTCCTAAAATATGATGCCCGGAGCTGGACACAATACTCCAGCTGAGGCCTAATCAGTGCAGTGTAGCATGGACTAATTGCTTCTTATGTCTTGCTTATGACATTCCTATTTATGCATCCCAGAACCATGTTTCCTTTTATTTTTTTCATCAGTGTCTCATTATTGACTAATGCTCAATGTGTGGTCCACTATGACCCTTAGATCCCTTTCTGCAATACACCTTCCTAGGCAGTCAATTCCCATTTTGTATGTGTGAAAATGATTGTTCCTCCCAAAGTGGAGTAAGAAGGCCTCATAAATGTATGGTGTGGAGGGGGGTGGTCTTTCCTTCACAGTTCTGGATCTAGAGGTAGTGACTGTGCTGGGGATAGAGTAGTTCCAATGGTCTCCATCTTAGCCCTCACCACCAGTGCAGCAGACCATGCTTTGGCTTGTTTCTGCTGCTATGACTTTGAGTTAATTGGAGTAAAACAAGTTGTGAGAAAGCCAAAGTATGGGTGAAGTAATCTTTTACTGGATGAGAATCTGTTGGCAAGAGGGACAAGCTTCCAAGCTTGCACAGTATTCTTTGGTTCTGACAAAAAGAAGAGTTGCCTGATCTACCTCATCTCTCTAACATCCCGGAGCAAACATGACCACAGTTACATTGCCTGGAACAGATTGGACGGTTTTTGTTCATTTCCAAAAACTGGAAAGTATCTTTTTCATCAAAGTAAATATGTTAAACACTGTCAACTTTAAAAAAAAATTAATCGATGGAATAATTTTCTTGTTACATTGGGAGCAGCTTTTCTTGCTCTGTTACTGTGAGTGAAGGTTGCAAAAAGTAAAAAAAAAAAAAAAAAGGGACAAGAAAGTGCAAAAACACCCAGTTTAACTCTTTTTAAAAACATAACATTAGTTTCCAGTGTTGGGGGTTTAGGGAGGGGCAGAGAAGAAAGACGATGAAGAAAGTGGTTTTCTTTCCAACTGAAGCTGAACCACATTTAAAGGAGAGGTTTTTATTCCTCCAACTAGCTCCTTAAATAATATGTTGTGTCTGAGGATTAGTGACAATAAATATTGTGGTCTATCACTGAATATGGTTTTAAGACATTTTAAGCTTGTTTGCTTGGACTGCTATTTCCTCCCCGCTTCCCCTACATGAGAAAAATATCAACATTTTATAATTGTATTTCTACTGAAAAGCAAACTCTGCAGCTTTCTCGTCTCTCTGCCTTCCAAGTCTGCTGGCTTTTTACAGTCTCTTCTCACAAAGAGCATCCTGAAGTCCTGAAATGGAGCTTTCCCTCTTGCTGCTGGGGTTCTGACATTCAATCTGCATAGCTCTTATCTGTAGTACACAGAAGGAGGGCGGGAGGGAGGCGAGAGATTATTTGTTGCAGTTCAAAGTCAGGATTCTTTTATGTTTTGCTCTCTCTTTTCTTTTCTTTTTTTCCACATTTTTTTTTCTTTTTTTGCCTGCTTCCCTCCTCTGCCACCCCCTAAGATAAACAGTGGTGGAAAGGACGAGCCATTTTGATTAGCATTTAACACTTTGTCAATTTTTAATGAAAGTGTAACCTCCGTCCACTAACTTCGCACAAACTGAAGACAAGGTTGCAAAATGAATACTAATATGGTTGGCACACTTTTGCCGGATTGCCCTTGGGTGAACTTCCATTGTTGATTTGTTATGTCAGCCCAGTTAGTAAGTTTCACAAGTCTAAACTGGCCAGCACTCCAACCTTAAGGAGCTCAGGTACATGTATATTTTTTGCTCTTATTGCTACTGCTTATTCACATTGTTGTGCGTCTCAGAGGACCCAATAAGAGAGAAGAGCTCACTGTAACCTTAAAAATGGACCTACCTCAAAGAATGTGCAATATCAAGAATGCCCACACTTCTACCAGCTCAGTGAGTGAAACCCAAGATAGCTTTGATTTTGCCACTGATGCTAAAGATAACAATTAGGCAGCTGTATGGAAGCCAGTGAAAGCTAGTAACAGGGGTACATACCAGAGCTTCATGACAGACTGGTGCTGAAGCTGCCCATGGCACAGTGCTGCAAATTCATTGATGTTTGTCAGCTGTGCTAGGCTGATCAATGCTACCACCGACGGTCTACACAAGCTGCAGTTCCATCTTCAGATGCAGGGTAGAGTTACTGTAGTTAAAAAACAAGAGAGGCGACAATGGAATATGACACCCAGATGGGTGGGGAAGACAAGGCAACAGTGAGATCATTTTGTAAGTCATTAAGTAATTAACTTACACTTTCTCAGGCTTCTGTAGAAGTGTTTTTAAAAGCATTACTCCCTTGCCATGTATGGGAATCTTGTAGGCATTGCAGTAAGGAAGGATTTGAAGGAGGAAAGGTTAGTGGCTTCCAGATAGTCAGATCACAGGGAGAAGTTGTGGAGGCAGTTTATGGGACAATTCGATACTGGGCAACAAAGATTGTGTTGGCATCATTTGTGTGTATTATGTTTAGTATGTCCATATATTTGACATGTGTGATAAATTGCATTTTTTCTGTACATTTCACTGGCTCATCTGCTTCTTTACCTGCTGATCCAGCAATTGTAAGCCTACTTTTAACACTCCCTTATCAAAGTAGCTGTACAGAGGCCTCCTTTGAAAAAGAAATTAAATCAAATAGCAGCTCACCACTTACTACCGAATTCTTCATTTCTTTCCCCCAGAAAATTGCACCCATCTGAAAGCCATGCCACTCAGTATCCAATTCTGGATGTGTATCTTGTGAGTCATCGGGGTTAGTCTGAAATGAGAGGTTTATACTACAGGAGAGCTGCAGATGCAGATCTCAGATCTAGGGCTTTATAAGAATAAGTCAAAACCAACAACTTAAATTCCACCCAGCTACGTAACGTAGCACAGAGCAATCACTGTCACTTATTTGGGATATGGGCATAGAGGCGTGTATAATGACATAATTGCTATTGTGAATAATTTGCTAAGGCATGACTGAAATGTAGGCACTGCTGGCATGCAATATAACAACAACTTAATTCACATCTGCGCCGTTACAGAAAGCAAAGAATAAACAAAGATGCAAAGGTTCTGATCTGGCTATCACTGAAATCAATAAAAATGTAGTAAGAGTAATATTTCTATAAGTTTTCATATATTTTTATATGTGCAAGAGTTGAAAGTTTAAATAATCTAATGCATGACAGTGAGACACTTTGCTTGGTCCTGCCATGAGGGCAGGGAACTGGATTCAATGACCTCTCAAGGTCCCTTCCAGTCTAATGTTCTATGATTAAAAAAAGAAAATAGTGCCTGTTGCCTTCACTGGTTTCAGGATTAGGTGGGTAGTACATGAACAGTAGGAATATTCATGGTGTGTATATTCACACCATGTGTAGACACCCACACACCATTTTTTACAAAGAAAAAGCATTAAAAATAAAGGTCATGAGATTTGATCATCTCCATATTTAAGGTTACTGTAAGCGCTCGGCAAATAACAAAGTACTTCAATACCCCACTTACACTTTAGTCTCATTTAATATAAAACCTATGAAAGATTATTCCTGAAGTCATTATCTTTAACTGTTGAGAGCATAGATCATGCCTAAGTGACTGAAGTGCCATGTGAACTCTCTATGGGATACTGCGGAAGATCTGATATATGTTTTTCGGTCTCCGTTGAAATCAAATGACATGCAGAAGGAGAGAGGTGATATCTCTGAGAAATGAAATGAATTCCACATGCTTCAGGAATGTGAGCCTAGGGCAAGCTCCGTGCAAGTTAATGAAAGTGAAAAACAACAGGTACTTTAAAAAAATAGACAAAGCCCTGAAATATTACGGTAGTCTTATTGGTAAAGAAATGAGATTCCTTCCTGGCCTGATCCCTCAACTACAGGACTGGATATCAGGACTTCTCAGTTTGTTCATGGATCTCTCTCAGTCTTTTTAAGTAATATAAGATAAACAGAAGGGCCAATAGCCATGGCAGGCTCCACTGGCAAAGTGGGAGGTGGCCAGCTCCGTGGCCCTGGAAGGGGTGTGACCAAAGGCAGAAGGAGCAGGACCAAAGGCAATTTCCCTTAGCACTGCTAAGACCAGAGTGTTTGGCTTGACTTTCCACAGCCATGTGGCATGGTGGAGCACAGCACCTGGAATTTCCAAGGGGCCCAAAGCTCTGGAAGTAGCAGCTGCAGCAACTGGAGTCCTGGGACCCCTTGAAAGGCCAGGCCCTGGGGCAGCTGCCCCTTTGCCCCCTCTCCACTGCCTCACATTGGTGGGCCTGAAGATACATCCCTGGCCTTCTAATTATTTGGATTATCCAAAAAATCGATAAGATACTTAGCTTCTTTGCAGAAGAAAGGATTCTCTTGTAAAAATTAATGGAAAATCTAGAAGGTACTGCGAGGGTAACATGCTCTATCAGTCTAACACCTTCCCATTCCATTTCTGCCACTCCATTCTCTCGATGTCCTTCCTCTGCCTTCCGGGTTTTGTAAAAATCAGCATTTGCCAAAGCCATTTTTGTCTCCGCTTCTACCTCTTGATTAGAGCTTGTCAAATTATTTGATGAATATAGTATTATCTACAAATGTAGCCCTTGCCTCTTTCCATGAATTATGCATGAAACAAGCCTCATTTCAGCAAACATGTTCTTTGTCCCTAGCTATCTGCTGCACACTTTGGATGAAGAATCTTTGGCCTATGAGCTGTTTGTAAATTGTCCAGTTTAGCTATTCACTCATGACAACTCCTCACAGGTGGCAAATAGTTAAATCGTTTCCTGTTTTTACTGCCTGCTTGGGTGACTGAAATCTTTTTTTTTTCTTAAAGAACAACTCATTAGCGATAAACACTAAACTATGGGTGCTCTTGCTTAAACACAGGGGAGAGGAAGTGATGATAAAATAATTATCTCCAATTCGTGAATCACTTGTGTGAAATTGGGCAAAGGGAATCGTTTGCTGAGCATTATGGCCTTTAAAGCAAAACACCAAATGAATTATGGAAATATGGGAATTCACAGGAAATGCAGCCATTCTCCCGACATTATTTCAGCAAAAACACATTCACATAAAGGGGCACCTGAATCTGAATTCCAGAATGTTGGTAGACATCATGAGTACAATTTTACAAGGTTTAACCTGCTCTAGTTTTGATAAAATTGAACAGATTATGGATATTATTTAAACTTTCAGAAAAAAAAATCTCTTGGGTCAGATATCGGCTATTTGAAGTCTCTGAATGATGATGTAAATAATATTTAAAGGCTACCCTAATGTAGAGAGGAACATTTAGGATTATGAAGATAAGGTCAGGTTAAGAGGGTAAAGATTAAAAAAAAGGATCAACATCTTTTCTTAACTGTAATAGAGCTTAAATGGGGGGATGTACTGTTCGAGACACAGTTCAGGGTTTAAAATTTTTACAGCAAATTTCCACCTTGGCCATTTTCCTGCTGTATGAGAATCAATAAATTAAGTTCCATCTATACTAATACTTGTACTAAACACTAATAAGAATGAAGTATTAAGGCATTAATAATGATCAAAGTTTCCAGTCATGAGAACTCCACAGTGCAAGATAACTAGTACCATTTAAGTAAAAGGGATAAACTGAAACAGAAATATGGATATGGCTTTTAAGCTGCTCTGAAGTATCTTGATTAATAAAGTTTCTCTAGAAATGCAAAATATTAAACTACATATAAGAATGTACATGTGTACACAAAGTACATTATGTGTGTGTGTGTGTGTGTGTGTGTGTGTATGGAAAGAGAGAGAGAGAGAGAGAGAGAGAGATGCTGCACAGAGAGAGGAAAAATTTTGTTCAATTGCATGTGTATTTTATCCATGGTCGATAATAATATGACAGCAAATGAATTACAGCAAATAAACCTAGACACAGATTAGTGCATAAAGTTGTCCTAGCTTCATACTAGATTTGACCTTGGAACAAGGAATGCTTTACATCTGTGATGATTCTATCTGCTTTGATGAATCGCAACTCCTGCTTATGTTTAATCACTGCTGATAGTAACAGCTGACAGCTAGTTTGGAAAAATCCTTTGCAATGAAATTTCGTTCTACAGGCGGTGGGGGAAAGCTTCATGAATGACTAATTTTGCATGTGGACAGAGTGATCTGGCAGTTGTTCTGAATACTGTAATAAGGTAAATAAATGGCCAAATGATACCTGTTTATTCCTATTAAATATAAGTGCTAAGTTTGTTTGCATTTATTATGAAGATTTCAGTTCTAGGCTCAGATTTCTTCGTGAGAATTTTCATGGTCTTAGCTTAAGCCAATATGAAGAATTTATAGTTAAAAGTCAATCAGAAAACATTTGTGGCTGGAGAGAAAACTGAATGCTTACGGTTGCAGTTTTATTAATTTGTTTATTTTAATACACAGTTCATTAAGCATTGAGAAGGAAGTCAGTCATCAGAGCTGATAAGAACTGAGTATGCTCAACATCAACAGTTATCATTGGGAGCCCCATCAACAGTGTGGAGGGATCAGTAACAGAGGTAATTGCCTCAGGGCCAGGGACTCAAAAACGACTGGAGCTCCTGGCCACTGCTGCTGCAACTGCATGCCGTCATCTAGGCAGTGTTAACCCTGCTTTCCAAGGTTCCTCCCCTTCTGGGGTGAAAAGCCAGGGACCCCCCAACACCTTGATCTAGGGCATGTGGTGGTTGTCAGCCTTGTTGATTATTGGCTAGCTTTTGCTGCATTACTTGCATTGAATAACGCTTCTGGAATAAGCTTATTAAAATTAACAGGACAACCAGTTGAGACTGAAGTATCACCTGTGCCTGTTACAGGATTGTTTCCCCAAAGTAAAGTCCACAGTTCAGATTCCATGTTCAGGTGGTTACAGGTGTGTTTTTGTATATTTGTTTGTATGATCACATCTCATAGACTACGGCTTTAAGGCCAGAAGAGACCGTCATCAACAACTAGTTTCACGTCCTGCATATTGAAGGCCGCTAAAACTCACCCATTCACTCCTGTAATAGATCCCTAATCTCTGACTGAGTTACTGAAGTCTTCAAATAATTTAAGCACTTCCGGTTACAGAAAACTCACTATTTACACTAGCAACAAAGGGTCCTGTGGCACCTTATAGACTAACAGAAAAGTTTTGAGCATGAGTTTTCATGAGCACAGACTCACTTCATCAGATGCTGGCCTTTGCTCACAAAAGCTCATACTCAAAACTTTTCTGTTAGTCTGTAAGGTGCCACAGGACCCTTCGTTGCTGTTACAGACCCGGACTAACACGGCTACCCCTCTGATACTATTTACACTAGTTGTAACCTCTAAGTGATCTGTATTCCATGCTGCAGGGAACATGAAAAACCTTACAAAATCTCTGTCAGTCTGATCCCTGGGAAAATTTCCTACTGACCCCAAATATGATGCTCAGTTAGACTCTGAGCATGTGGGTTAAAACTCACCAGCCAGACACTTGGAAAAAAGTCTCTGTATTAATATAGAGCCCTCCCCATCCACTGTCCAATCTCCAGGCATTGAAAATGTTTGCTACTACCAACTGCAGAATGTCTACTTTTCATTGCGGCCACTCTTACTATGCTAAATCCTCCATAATCGTAAAGCCAGTTAAGTTTTTTGCCCCTGCCCCCAATTCTCCAGAACTTGAGGATTTACTGCACAGAGTCAAGGCCAGAAAGGACTATTTGTGACCATCTAAGCTGACCATCTAATACAGACTTTGAAATGCCCCTCAAAAATTTCTATAGTAGATATTTGTCTGGAAACCATGCAAAGTGTATTTAAAAAGTGAAGGACAATTCACCTTAACTCATAATAAATTCCAGCAGGGCAGAACTCTGCAGATTGTCTTACTCCAAAAGTTCATGAGAACCGGACTTATCTCACAGATGACAGGGAACCAATAACAGGAGATAAAGAGCTCAGTGATAGTTTATATTAGGAACAGATGACACAAAAAGGTTCTGGAGGTTCAGTTTAACTTTATCAGCTGCACAACATTTGGCAGATTGATGTTTCTTTCATGCTGAGCAGCAGAAGTCAATGAAAACTGGGGTACTTTGGCACCTATAGAAATCAGGCACTGGATGCTTATGTGAAACTTGTTAAAAATTCTCCCAAACTCTGATGTGGATCTCAGGCTTTAAACCTGACAAGATCTCATCCACTATGATGTTTCAGGTTTCTTCTGGTGTCATGCGGTATCTTCAGGTATGAGTGATTGAAAAAATTCAAATCACTCAGTCTAAAGGAGACTTCATCTGTTGCCGGTAGCAATAGCACATCTCTTATCCTCCATAAAGACCTGTCCTGAGAGAATATCATTACTAAAAGGAAACAGGTTGTCTTTCAGAATGGTTGGTTGTAGCTCAGCCAGATGTTATGGGCCAAATTCATGAACCAGGTATTTAGATTCTCTGGCAAATAGTATGGAAAAGGCCTGAGTAGGTCATAATTGCCCTATCATTTTATCAGTCTAGGAATCCTGGTTCCTGATAGATATGATGGTTTCAATACTAACTGGGTATGTTGTGTGAAAAATATGGATTCTCACTACTCTGCATCTGGCCCACTTTAGCCCTCTCCTATTTCTATAATTGTCTCCAGTGAAAGCAGCAAGTGTATAGGCAAAGAACAGAAGGAATAAAATTTGTCAATTGTTTTTAGATTTCAAAAGGCCTGGAGCTTTGATCCATTTAAAATTCCGGGAAAAAAATGTGTCAGATTTGTTCAACCCCCTCCTAATGGAAATATGCAAAAAATGTATCCATTTTCTACATTCTCCAGAGCAATATCACCCAACCAAGATTGCATGTATGTCACTCACTAGGCATTAAATCTTATGGATGCTACTCTTTCTTCTCAGAAACCAGGCACATCATCATGCTCAATACTGCACACAAGAGATGCATGTTAGCAGTATCATAATTAATTACATGCACAATGAGCTGATTTGTGAAAGTATGGAGGAGCTCCATTAATGACCAAGCAGACCCTTTTTGTACTAGGTGCTGTGCAAACCTTTAGAAAGCCACAGCCATTGTCCTCAAACACTCAGCTTGAAGGTGAAACTCATTTCCATCACCAAATAGACTATATGGAATCAGATTCTACCTATTAGTATTTATTCTGAGTAGCATTGGCCATCCCAATGATTTCAGTGCAACTCATGGTCTAAAGTACTACTCATTGGGCAGGTCAACAGTAGCAGAGAAAGTTGATCTAAGATACACAGCTTCAGCTATGAGAATAGTAGGGCTGGAGTCAACGCCCCGTAGCTCAACTTTCCCATTGACTTCACTTATTCCTCATAACTGGGAGGAAGTGCCAGAGTGAAAGGGAAGCCCTCAGTGTTCTGTTTAGTGTGTCCCTACTAGATACGCTAAATTGAAGCCTGGAAGATCAACATCCAGAGCATCCATTTTCCTGGAAACATGGGCATGCCCATTGTGTGTAACAGTGAAATAATTAAACTGATAATCTTCTCCATATTTGCTTTGCCAGACTGAGATACCTTTGCTTACATTGAACATTAGACTGAGTGAGTCCATGAAAGTGACAAAGTACACTGATGGGTAGGGCTCTGTAAGTATCTGAGTCAGACTCATTACATGTTTGTTCATAATATATTTTTGATTCTTTGTTTTAAAAAAAAATACGTAGAGTTCGTTTAACTGATCTAATGATGGTCTATTATCCCCTCCTTTCTTCAGTCAAGAATACAATAATGTTGCCTTTATAACTGTTTTAAATAAAAAAAAGAAAGGCTGAGTTTATGACCGGTGACTCTAGCTCAAGCTGAAGCTGAAGCTTTAGCTTTACTTCATTATCCCCTACATTACTCATAATTTCACCCAAAATGTTATCCAGAAAGAATTATTCTTATTAATGTTCTCTTCATTTCTGCAGGGGGCTTAAAAATAACTGATGAGTGTGAGAATATAAACCGTATGGTTAGTGAGGCAGAGGTGATAATTAGAACATGCTGTACTACGCAGTAAACAAAGCTATTACGAATGACAGAATTCTTTAGAGTATTTAGAAGGGAGATGGAAATAATAGACTTTCCTTTGACTGGTTGAAAGCTCCATCTGCAAGTATAACAAAAATAATAATAATAATAAAAGAGGTTTGGAGTTAATCACTCAAAGGATTTGGCTTCTAGTTAAACACATCTTCAAATATTATTAATACACATTGAATTCTTTTGTAATTTACTTGTAAGACACTATCGTTCCCAGCTTAGTGGTCTGTTTGTAGAGGATAAATCATGTCAAAGGCATGAAATCAAGAAACATAGGTGGAGAACATCCTGGGTTTCTCTTCTAAGTAGAATAATCTTTACATCTGGCTGTTTCTGAAAGAGGATATTGTTTACCACAGAAACTTATCTGTACAGGGAGCAGATAGTTAAATATCTCCAAGCTGATTCTGGTCTCACCTACTAATCAACAAGGACCATAAAATCCCTATTTGCTTTGCTATGATGATGGAACAGATATCCAAAGATGAGAATGTCATCAGAAAGATGTCCTGATAATTGCCAGACACCATCACATTAAAATTCACCATGTTAATGCATAAGTGTTCATACTGAAGTCAATATGGCTAATTCAGGAATTTGACATTTGTCAACATGGTACAGATATGAACACCTGAGTCAAGATCAGTAATCATCAGGCACTAATATGAGGCATATGACCTGCAACATCTCCCAACCCAAGCTTGATCCAAAATGATCATTATGGGTGCATCTACACTAGCCAGCTACTTTGAAGTAGCTAGCACAATGTCAAAATAGTATGCATCATGTCTACATGTGCTGTGAGCTATTTCAATGTTGAAATCGACATTAGGCGGCGAGACGTCGAAATCGCTATTCCTATCCAAAGATGGGAATAGCACCCTACTTAGACATTCAACGTCGAAGTAGGGCATGTGTAGATGATCTGCATCCTGCTACGTCGAAATAGTGGGGTCCTCCATGGTGGCCATCAGCTGAGGGGTTGACAGATGCTCTGTCCAGCCCCTGTGGGGCTCTATGGTCGCCGTGTGCAGCAGCCCTTAGCCCGGGGCTTCTGGATGCCGCTGCTGCAGCTGCTGCTGCAGCTGGGGGTCCATGCTGTGTGCACAGTGTCTGCAGCCGGTTGTTGGCTCTGTGGATCTTGTGCTGTGCAGGCTGGGTGTGTCTGGGAGGCGCCATTTAAGGGAGTGGCTTGGGGCTTTGCTGGTCCCTTATTTTGAAGGGGAGTGCTTGTGTGTGTGGACACTCCACATTTCCTTCCAGGGCAGCTCCTTTTGACATTCTCCATCGCTACTTTGATGTTGAACATCGATGGCACCAGCTCTGGAGGATGTGTGGATGATATGTGTTGAAGTAGCCTATTTTGATGTTCTTACATCGAAATAGGATACTTCGACATAGTGTGCTTGGGTAGACATAGCCTATGAATAATATAAATGGTTTACTTATGTTTTATTGTAAATGTTAAGATGCCATCTTGGCTAGTCCATGGAGGATGGAATGCTGACTCCTCAGAGCTAAAAGCACAAGTCACTACAGTATGAACAAATGCTTCCTGTGACAGTGACAGGCTCATCCTCTGTGGAACAGGAGCAGAAACTTTTAACACACTAGTGGCTTAGTCAAGTTTTATGACTGGGAAACATGGGATTCAGTGTCATGTTATTTAGGTGGCACACTTAACTCTGTATTTCTTAGCTGCTTCTTCAGTGCATGTGACCTCTTGACTCAATGCTATCTGTAGTCTTTGAAGGCTTAACTGAAGTTGGGGAGTACCCCTGATTTCCCATTGCTAATTTTGCAAGACACTGACAACATGGCCTGGGATAGTCAAATTGCTGTCTCACAATAGACCCCTGAGTTGCAAATTGGAAGAACTACAGTGACAAATTGTAGCTTGTTTCTCTGCATGGAACTGGGATGCAGGTACATTCAGTTTGATTTTAATTTCATGTTTTGTTTTTTTTTTCTGCATTGGAGCCTTAGGACAGATCTACTGCCAGCTAGATTTATTCTTCAATCTGGTTATTCCTCACCACCATCTCTGACTTAACAAAACAACTCTACAATGATTATTATGTTTTCTTTTTGGCCCGGGACAAATTAAAACTGTATTGTGAACAAAAAAGTCTAAGCTTAATGATGAACACTTGTAGTGTTAGGAGCCAGTAAAACCCAGTAACTGGAAAATGTGAGCAAACTGTATCATCCTCTCTCATTGTAATGGGTGTGTTATTGGACATTATCTTTTTCACGTGTGTTTCAAGGACATTGTTGTATCTGTATAGCACCTGGTGCGGTAGGTTCCTAGTCCACAACTGGCATTCCTATGCACCAGGGCAATATACATTTAAAAAAAACAGGGTTGGTCCTACTTTGGACAAAGATCTGGACTCGATGACCTCCTGAGCTCACTTCCAGATGTAGGATTCTATAAAATATTTTATTTTTGTAGGACAAAATTATTATTATTATTGTGTTCTTCCTCCATGATCACATGTTTTTCAGTGTTGGACACATGAATTTATCCAATCGGCAGCCATAGTCAGAATTTCTCTGCAGCATAGAGCCAGCAAACCAAAAGATGTTCCATGGTTTTTGTTTCTCTACATTCACTAAAGTCCATGTCTCTGAAATAGCTGCACTTCAGTATATTTACTTTTGATCGCTCAACTCTTGTTCAAGACCATTTGGACATTCAGGTTGAACAATCCTACACAAAGGTATTCAGCACCATCAATGTGCAATTTGACATCCTCCTTAACTTTTTCAAGTCATGCATGCCACATTTCCAGTCACATGGCCATCTGTGTTTATTTTAATGAAGCTGGGAACAGCTAGAACAGGGCCCTAATACACCCCCCATGAGTTTGATCTAGCACCTACCTAGATAACCAGTGCTTCAAAATCCATTTCTACTAAGGCAGTAAAATAGCAAAACATCATTTTGAATGTGTCCACAAAGGGCTTCAATTACATCATCTCTGCACTTTCTCCTGGGATTAGATTTTCTCTTTCTTCTATTTTTCAGAGTGCACTTTTTTGCCATTTTCCTTCTTCCTCACATGCCCCATTGCAGGTGTCCCTCTGTGAGATATCACGTCTGTATCTTGAACAGAACTGGGGTTAATCCCCATTTCATTATGTCTGGTAGAGCATCCCATAGATGGGAGCCCATGCCTGCATGTCTAGGTATGAGAACTTTGTGTCTCCACATCTTTGTATTTGAGCTCCCAACACATTTCTGATCATCATACTCTTGTGAGGGCAGTGCTATTATCCCCATTATACAGATGGGGATAACTGATCCATAGGGACTAAATGACTTGCCCAGGGTCATATACTACATCTGTGAATTTGCAGAACCGTATTTCTGAACTCCTAATCTTCTGTTGTACCACTAGATGTCCCTTCCCTTCATGATGTCAGTTCTTTTCAAAGAGAGGCCACTCAGCCTGTGGAATCCCTGAGAGCTACAGCTATCATGGTGTCCTATAGACTGGTAGAAAATAGCTGAATTTCAATTCTATGCATGGGTATATTGCAGCTATGTCTACACTATAGCGAACTGTCGACATAAGTTACTGTTGGAAGATATCTTGCAACAAAACTTCTGTTGACTGATGGCGGCCGGACAGCAAAGCGGATGGAAAAACAGATCTGCTCTTTTGACACAGAGTAGCCGGACTTCCCAGACACTCGCTCTACAGAATGGCCAGCTGGAAGCACAGCAGATAGGGCTGCCTGGTGACCTGGAAGCCCTATCAACAGAGGGCCCCTGGAGCATCCACATGGCATTTTGTTGACAGATTCTGACAGGAAAGGCGTTCTGCCTCATGAGTGAGAGGCACAAGGCTGTTGACAAAGGTGCCATGTTCTGTGGATTTCCTGTTGACAGAATGCATTTTTTGTATTGATATTATGCAAGTCTTGTCTACAAAACCGGCATTTTCTTGACAAAACTCTCTAGAGTAGACATAGCTTAGTTGTCCGGAATCTGAACATCTGGCTAATATAACAAGGGATTTATATTACAGGACATTGTCATGGATATGAGGACTCTGCAGCAAGCACAGGGCATCCTGTCTTTTCAGCTGTAGCTACAGTCATGCAGGAGGATGGCCAATTGTCTTTGTTTACAGGAGACACTCAATAGTTTTGCTACCACACATCTCAGAAGGTCAGGAGGGAGATGGATGGTGATAAACTAACAAGCAAAATTGCTTTAACAAAGCATCTGTGAGCAACTGCTTGATCAAAATGACAAACATCAATCAGAATAATAACTTCAAATATGAGATTTTCAATTAGCGAGGGAACATAAATAAATGCGTCTGGAAAATAAGCATAAGGGATTTTGGAAGGAGACAGCATATACATAACAAAAGAGGCAGCAGGAAGAAAAACAGACTTAGACACAAAGCAATGGGCACAGAAGCAGACTTACAAAGAGGTCTGTTGGGAGATATACAGATAAACAGAAATATTACAATTATTGTCTCTTGCACACACGTATGCAGAACATGCTTGGTAGTTTTGCGAAGATCGTACGCTGCAGTTTTCATGATAAAGGGGCTTCACCCTGTTGGTTATTTGTTTTTAAACTCCTTTCCCAGAACTCCTGCCTATTGGAAATGTTTATCAGAAATAAACGCTGGGGAGCCATAACTAGAGTGGTACAAAATATTCAACACAGGTACCCCATTCCTCATTCTTCACCTCCTTGTGTTGTGATTTACAGCATTGGAAAGAGGCTGTAAAATGCAATCAGATCTGAATGGAAGCTTTGTATTTCCACTTTGCAATGGTGTAAATAATTGCCCAAGGGGCAAGTCAAAGGAGAATCAAATCCTGAATCTCAAATATATTTATATTACCTTGGCTTCTAGGCTTCACGTGCCCCTGTAAAAACACAAAGCTGGAGCTACACATGCCCTCTGCTTTCGGAGGGGGAATGTTAATGAGGGAGTTTGGAAGATGCTAATGTCGCACTGACATGAATACACAGCACCTCATTAGCATAGTGGTGGCTGCACGTGATTTGAAAGTGCCACTTTCAGAACACACGCTGCGTGCGTAGACAGGAGCCTTTTGAAAGGACCCCCTGACTTGGAAAGCCCATTCTTCCTATTTGGTTTTAGGAAGAAGGGGCTTCCGAAGTCTGGGGGTTCCTTTCAAAAGTTCCCATCTACATCAGCAGTGTGCGTTCTGAAAGCATCACTTTCAAATCATGCGTGGCTGCCCTTATGCCAATGAGGCTCTGCGTATGCATGTCAGCGCTTCATTAGCATCTTCCGAACACCCTCATTAACATGCCTCCTCCAAAAGGAGAGGGCATGTGTAGATCCAGGTACAATGAAGATGTTCTTATCTGGGGTATTTTCAAAGCTGACAGACATACCTCCATCCTCTGCAATTAGACATTCTTCCTGCTCCTTAGACAGGCAGCTCACTTTGGGTGTGTCCACACAGCAGTTATTTTGGAATAACTTTGCACACCTCTGCACAGAACAACCAATATTTCAAAATGGCAGACAGCTTATTTCAAGTTTTGTAAACCTCATTCTTTGAGGAATAGTATTTATTCTGAACCAGACAGGAAATAAGGGCTGTTTTGAACCCAGTGTGTCCTGCTGGCCAATGAAGCTGCATCTACACTAGTCAATTCTTTCGAAAACCCAGGCCCTCTTTCGAAAGCGCATGCAGCGTGTCTACACACAGCACCTGCTCTTTCGAAAACAAAATCAATGGGATGCGCTGTAGGAGTTGAAAGAACTCTTCCAAATGCGAAATAGGAAGAGGCCTCCCTTTTGAAATCCTTTTTCAAAAAAGAGGTGTGTAGCTGTTCCACGCTCTGCCCCTTCGGAAGAGTGGGGTCTGCCATGGCGGCAATCAGCTGTTAGGTGGAGATGTGCTGCCCTACACCTGCAGGGATCTATGGTCTGTGTGTGTGCTGCAGTCCTTAAAGCCACATCAACCCAGAAACTCCGTTCCAAGAAGCTGGGTGTATGCAGGCAGCAGCTTGTACATGTGCTGCCCCTGAACACCTCAGTGTGACCCAGAGCAGCCAGCTGCTTGTCACTGCCAGCACCCAGGCAAGTCAGGAGCCCCAGGACCCCCTGCTTCCTGGACATGCCCAAGGCTCTCAGGGGTCCAGATGGGAGATGGGGAAGCAAGTCCTCTTCTGGACAGACCACGAGCTCTGGGACCTGTTGGGCCTCAGGCAGGAAAAGGAGGTGCTCCGGGCCATGGACACAAAGAGCAGAAATGTGTCACCCTGCCCATGCTCCTGCCAAGTCAGGAGCAAAGGGAAGATGTTGCAGCAGGTTTTTGCCTGGGCTTGGGACTCAGCAAGCCGGTCCCACTTCATGCACCTACTACCAGGAGCTCTGGAGCCTCCTAGGCCCCTGGGACACCTCCTCCCCACTGGCCATCCTTAATACATCAGCTGAGGAGCCCCAGCCTGGGGACAGAGATGAGCCAGGACCAGCAGACAGCCCTACAACATCCGGGTCAGAGCCGGCTCCAGCTACAGCCAGAGAGTGGTTGATCAAGGAAGGGGACCACGTGATTGATATCCCCTCCCACTCCTCCAGCCAGGCCTCAGCCAGCCAGGCATCTCTCAACCTAGGTGGTGGGCCCTCAGGTGCGTACTCAACAGGGCACACACATGTCTCCAACACCATCAGCAGATCCTTGAGGGCCATGGCCCAACCGGTCTGCAGCCCTCAGGACAGCAACATGGCTGCCAGTGTCCTTCAGCACCCACTCCCATGGACAGTGCAGTACCCTGCCCCTGGGGAAGTGCTGGGAGGCCTGGACCGCACGAAGAAGACACCCACAGGGGGACGGGAACCCCCATGCCACCCTGGGCCTCCAGATACCCCTGCCCATTGGACAGAGGATGGGGAACAGGGAATTACTGCCCACAGGGGATAGAGGCATGGGCCATGGTGCAGGAGTTGGTACTCACAGTCTGTTCCTCTCTTCCCTCTTCTTTCTGCAGCTGCACCATCTGATGGATGGGTGAGCCTCGCACTCTCAGTCATCCTGGACAACTCCCTGGAGGTGAGGGGTGGTGATCGATGGAACCACCCCCAGCACCAGGGCATCCCCGCTCCTGGAGGGGCCAACAGTGGTCAGTGGAGGACCACTATGTCACCACCTCTGTCCAGAGGCAGGTGAAGCTGGTGGAGTGACACTTTCACTTTGAGGAGGGGGAGGCCACCTGGTACCAGGAGGCCTGGTGGGAGTTTATGGGGGCATTCCAGGATCTGGCAACCATGTTCTGGGACATGCTGGCTTGGATGCCCCCTGCTGTGCCCCTGCCACCCCTCCTCCAGCCCTTCTCACCACCCTACCCACCAGCCTCCCATGAGAGGCCCCATCAGCAAGCCCCCTGGGAGGGGGCCCTGCTGGGCCTGACCACCAGGCTGGGGCTGATCCCCAGCTCTACCTTCCCATCCTCTCCACCCCCTCCCAGCCCCACTGGGGACTCCAGGCCTGGGGGTGCATGGGTCCCAGAGCCAGCATTGGTCACGGCCCTTCACCCCATCCCAGAGTAATCCCCCCCGGTGGGTGACCCGGGTCCCCCTCCCCCTGTAAATAATTCACCCCCCCGCTCTAAATAGTTTGCCCCCATCCTCCTGTAAAGAGTTAATTTGGTTATGTTATGCATATATAGCATTATACACACATTTTCTTAGTGCTGAATACAACTGTTTATCACAACCCCACATGATGTGTGCTCAGTCACAGGGGCAGTGTGTGGGACATGGGGGGGCAGTGTGAGGGAGGTGGCGGTGGGTGGTGTGCGGGGTGGATGGGAGTATGTGGTGGACCACTGGGAGGTGGTTGTAATGGCACTGTCTGGGACGCCTGAGTGAAGTACTTGTGTGGAGCCTCCCAGACATGGACGCCGTTGTGGAGGGCGTGGAGCTTGGGGAAGTAATTGGCTTCAGGTAGCCTAGGCTGGACTTGGCCAACCACTTCTTTATATAGGCCTCCCCCTTGCTGTCCACAATATTATGGAGTTTGCAGCAGGTGCCCATGACCTGGGAGACATGGAGGATGTGGATCAACTTCTGGAGGAGCATCGTGTTGAGGGAGCACACCACCTGCAGGGGGGAGACATGCGCACCTGTTGAGGGTGTGTGGGGTGTGCCAGGCGCCACCCAGATCCCCTATCCCAGCCCCTACCCCAGCTTCTCTCTGGGACCCCAGTCCTGCCCCCCAAACCCCCCTGGCCACTCCAGGACCCCTGTCCTGGGCTCACTGTCCCAGGTCCTCCCCCCCGGTGGTTGAGTGGCCCGGGTTTCCTTATCTGCATCAAGATGGCCCTGACTGTGGTGTTGCCTACACCAAATTGATGTCCCACAGACCGGTAGCTGTCTGGAGTGGCCAGCTTCCAGACAGCTGTTGTGACCCTCTTCTCCAAGGGGAGGTCAGGCCGCACCCAGGTGTCCTGCTGTCTCAGCATGGGGAAAAGCCACTGGCAGAGCTCCAGAAAGGTCAGCTGCCGCATCTGGAAATTCTGGAGCCAATGGTCATTGTCCCACTCCCCCATGATGAGTAGCTCCCACCACTCTGAGCTGGTGGGGTAGCTCCAGAGCAGGCAGAGAACACTAAGCCGAGAGTCTGGGGCATCCTCTTTGGCCCCTTGTGGGGACTCCCCTAACAGGATCTGCAGGGCGGCCACCACTGCCGTGGCCAGCAGGGCAGCCACTCTGCTGGCAGCAGCCAGAAGGGTTTCCAGCTGCTGCTGGTCCATGTACTTTGAAGCAGGCTGTGTGTCTGCAGGGTTGGTAGCAGTTCTGTAGGACTTGTTCTGTGCAGGTTGAGGGTGTTGGGGAGGGGACCTTTAAAGGAGAGCCTGGCTGAGGCCCTGAAAGGGCTTTGCCACCATGTGACACTCTCTGCGGCATTTCCTGGCCCTTTCTTTCAAAAAAGAGCGGGGGTAAGTGTAGATGCTCTCTTTCAAAAGTCTGGATGGCCCCTTTCAAAAAAGTGGATGGCCCTTTGGATGACGCAAATCGATGGTGCCAGCCCTGGGCTGTGTGTAGACGCTCCCTTTTGAAAGGGCATCTTTTGATTCCTCTCTTTCAGAAAGTGCCCTTTCAAAAATGTGCTCTAGTGTAGACGTAGCTTGAGTGTGGAGGCTCCATTTTGAAATAGCTGAGCGCTATTTTGATATTTGTGTGAAGATATGTTGTTTTGAAATAAACTATTCTGGAAAATCTCTTCCAGAATAGGTTAGTCTGAAATAACACAGCAGTGTAGACCTAGCCTTAGGCTATGGCTACACTATAGTTGCTATTTCGGGATACACACATATGCCAAAATAGCAACTCCATTGCTAAACACCACGTTTGAAATAGCAGCGCTATTTCAAGTGTGGTATTCTGGTTCCTGTACCCCTCGTTAGCAGAAACTTCGAAATAGCTGCTTATTTTGAACTCTGGCACCACATGGACGGCACCAAGTTCAAAATAATTTCACTTGAAATAAATTACACAATTTGCATTGCACTAATCTCATAAGTTATTTCTAATTATGGCTACAGTGTAGACATAGCCTTGGAATGGAGACAGCTGGGAGAGGGCAGGAAAGAGGGCAGGGGATTGTCTCCTTCAAAATTAAACTAGAGATAATTGAAAACTTCAATTAATAAACCCCCTCACCAGTCAACCCCTGCACTATGCACTTAACGCTCTCACTAGTAAAATTAACGTATCTTAGTGAAGAGGTGGGTGATGAGGTAAATATGTTAGTCAATACCATCTGTCATGGTGTCAGGGAAATGTCACGCTCCTTCATGAGAAGCAGTGTGTACTCCAGGCATTGGCAGACTGGAGCATATGATCCACCATCATCTTGTGTCCTACTCACAGCAGTGACCTCTTCTCAAGGCATGAGGCTGATGTGGGAAAGAAAGTTCCTTGAGATGTTGATTGCGGGAATAGGGAGGGGAATTCCTCTCTGTCCTCTGCAGCTGATTACTTGAAAGCGTAATATTTGACTATCCCAGTTGTCAAAAGAAAGAAAGGAGGAGGTAGTCATGGTGTATATCAATGTACAAGACATATGTACTGAAAAGTTTATCTACGATTTTTCTACCACACTCATCACTGTGTATCTGATCACCTTACAAAATTAAAACCTTCATGCTTCAGGGCTTACACTAAACTCATATTCATGGGTTCAAGAAGGGACTATGCCTGTTGGCAGGTTATTTCAGAACTCCTTCATAAAGGGCTTCTTTTACGTTTCTCTGGTGCTGCCCACTGCTGGAGACAGTATACTGGGCCAGATGGAGCATGAGTCTGATTCCGTTTGACATCTGGAAGTACATAGGGGAACTTTGATGGCCTATATTATGCAGGAGACGAGATAAGATGGTCACAGTGTCTCCCATTCAGTCATTACAATCTATGATTTTTATAATACTAATTAATTGAAGGCAATGATCTATGCAGACACGTGCTATTAGCTCTCTCTCTCTCTCTCTCTCTCTCTGTCCATTTCATTCTTCTTTTCCTTCTCCTCTGAACTTTTACTTTTCCTTCTCCTCTGGACTTTTACTTTTCTTGCTGCAGCTGAGTTCCAAGCTTTCGCAGCTTTGGCTGGAAATGAAAAATGAGCCTGAGGGGATGCATTGAAATTTGAGCCTTTGAACTGGCAAGAAATGCAATTAATTTTTATATTTGTATGCAAGCATGAAGTGTGGCAGAACTCCTGTTTAATGAAGGTGTGGTTAGCAGTGGTTGAACAAGCTTGGATTTAAACAAAACAAAACAAAACAAATTTACCACAACTGAGAAGTATAAAAGGCAGCCAAGTAAAGGAGCGAGGGAACAAGACTAGAACCCAAGATACCTGGGTTTTCTTCCTGAGTAAGGCAATAACCCACTCAGACTCATCTCTATTGTCTATTAAGAACAACAACACTTTGGGGCTAGAACTATTTGTTACGCTGTGTGCAAAATAACAAACAGAATGGGAGCTCTAGGCATTGCCAGAATGCAAGTACTAATGAAGCCAAAGAGCATGTTTTGTTTATATTATCTCCCCACTCCCCCATTTTATTTACATAGTTGCCTATGAACTTCTGGGTTCCATTTTGAACTGAAACATTTACCAATAATTTGGTTTTGTGATTTGGTCCTTCCCATTAAATTGTATATTGTCCTTGCAACATTATGTAAAAAGTATTTTACTTCAGAACTGTTGTTAGTGATCCTAGGACTAGAACTCTTATTTTGGTCCTGAAAGTAACAGTGTTTCACAGTTATGTCAGGTAACAATTTGCAAAAAATAAGTAAATAATGTGTTCATGTGCATACATATGCATGTCTACTTATGTGTACTCTCTGGCATACAACAGAGAACGTAAAAAGGGCCATACTGGGTCAGACAAAAGGTCCATCTGTCCCAGTGTCTTGTGACAGTGACCAATGCCTGGTACCACAGAGGAACTGAACAGAAAAGGTATCATCAAGGCTGTGCCTACACTAGCATTCCTTCGAAAGATTTTTCAAAAGAAGGGGGCTCTTTCGAAAGAGCCCATGGAGCGTCTACACACAAAAATTGTTCTTTCAAAAGTAAATTGCAAGAATGTGGTGCTCCTTTTGAAATTGTTCTGTTTCCCATTTCAGAAAGAGTACCCCCTTTCAAAAACTTCTTTTGACATAAAACATGTGTGACACTCTGCAGGGCCCTTCTTTCAAAAGAACAGTCTTCATTTTTGATCCCTGGCCTGTTCCTTCAAAAGAGCAGGGGCTTATGGATGCTCTTTCAAAAGGGCAGATTACTTTTTTGACCCACTTTTTTGTGTGTGGATGCACTCTTTTGAAAGATCTCTGTAGTGTAGACATAACCCAAGTGAGCCTTCCTCTGTTGCCCTTTTGCAGCTTCTGACAAACAGAGGCTAGGGGCACCATCTCTGGCCACCCTGGTTAATAGCCACTGAAGAATTGATCCTCCATGAATTCATATTGCTCTTTTTCAAACCATTTTACAGTTTTGGCCTTCACAATATCCTCTGGCAAGGAGTTCCACAGGTTAACAGTATGTTGTGAGAAAAATGCTTCCTTTTCTTTTTTTTTAAACTGGCTGCCTATTAAAGAGCCTTCAAGGTGTGAGGGTGACATGGCCACATGATCATTATTTCTAAACCTTTATCCTTCTTTTTCCCCATTCTCTGTCCTCCATTAGTTAATGTAACTTATTAAGTCTTGTCTAGATCATAGATTACAAGATTTTTAATTCAGGGATTACATATTCTGTGCCCGGTAGATGTTAAGTTCAGTGCTGAGTGCTGTAGTCTATCAATAAATAGCCAGGTAATTCCCATTGTTTAAAATGATGCTCTTCTTTGGGAAGGTAACGAATTAGTCTGTGCTACTAGTAATATATGCTGCTGCTTCATTCTTCTCACCATCACTTAGATCTATCTTCTGAAAACAGCTGTCGAAGTTGTGGTGCAAACATTTGCAAGGAGCAGAATGGCTCTGTTTATTAGGAAATGAGAAAGACAGTTGCTTTAACTAAGTATTGTGGGAAATACTTTGCTCGCTGGCTAAACAGGAGGTAGTCTGGGCTTGTGGTTTAAGCCAGTTAAAAGAAGTCCTCCTCCATCCCCACAAAGTAACAACATGAAACATCCCATGGATAAAGTCATCTATCCTCCTCTTTTGCAAGGTACAGAAAGACATATCATAGGCTTTAGGGTTACTGCTTTTTCTGACATAACTGAAAACTTATACACACACATCTTTCACTGTGTGAAGAATGATACGTGCAAACCTCCTTCCTGACACCTGATACCTGCACAACTGCTGTGGGCTGTTATGAAGCGCCATATGAAGTCAATGAGAACTGAGGGTTTGCTTTTGGTAGGATTGCTATATGAAATTCATACCTCTGCAGAATGCCAGTGGTAGACCTTACCACCGTTTCCATCTTATTTTGATGACATAATGGTGCATATATCTTATTTTGACCCTTGATACAGGGATGAATTTTATGCTTGGTATATTAGTTTCTTCATTTTCAAAACAGGGATCCTATCTCCATTTTCTATAACAAGCACTATAAAAAGCACAAGTTGTTATTAAATGTGAAAGACAAACCAGGACCTTTGTCCAGTTCCTGAATCCAAACAGCACTGTTCAATGAGTGCTCCCCTTTGGAGATCGGTTTCATAGTAAGGCATCCAGGGCACCACAATACCCAGACTAACACACCGACTCATGTTTGATGTTGAGTGCACAGATAGCCACATTCTTGCTGGTAGGCCATCTTAATCCTGTAACTAACAAGGCAACAGGTCTACAGGCACAAGGTATATCAAGATGTTCTCTAATAAGCTAAAAACAGTGTATGTGTTGGAAAATATTGGCTCAATTTCACAAAAAGGTTTGCAAGAAAAACAAATGGGTATTGTAGCCCAGGGTTTGCTCTACAAGTGGAACATTTGCAGAATTCTACCCTAGACAGCTAGAAGAGGGCATTCAGACCAGAGAGAGAACTGAGGGAACACTACAAATGACTGTTTAGCATGGAAAAAAGTTGCCACCATCTGAGGTGTTTCTATTAGCTTAGGAGAAAAGAATCAGTGCTCAGTGAAGAGCAAAGCAAACAAGGCCACACAACAACAAAATTGCAAAACAAACCCATGTACACCTAAGAGATAAGTAATCCCCTTCAGAACTAGATATGTCCACCAAATTCTGCTCAGCTCTAACACAATGAGGCTGTAAGTCTTCTGCATTCTTTAAAAATGAAGCTGCCATGCCTTGTTCATTGAACTTTAAATAGTTATGAACTTATCTCAGTTCATTAAACTATGATCCAGATTGTATTCTTGGATTCATGTGTGGATTCACAAAACCCCAAGGGCAAAATTTGGCCACACTTTTGACTAATTCAGGCTCAATATTATTTGCAGTCACAATTTTGCTTTTCATCCAGTGGGGTAGTAGCCCTATTTTACACTAATTATCTGTCAAAATGTCTCACAGTTCCAGAATCTGGTTTCCCCTTGAGCAGCTCCCAAGTTTATTAGTTTGACCTTATCAAGCTTCTTTTAAGGCAGCTCTCAATGTCAGTCCAAAGTTGCAACTGTCTTTCAGACTTATTTTCACTATTACAGCTTTTTTGAATTTCTCAGCACCAGCCCAGCAGCCTCCATCATTTACCTAAGTCATCCCTCTAAATGCTAACCATTTCCAGTGGAGGAGGAGGAGGAGGTGTGGCAGAGCATTAATTATTTCTCTTTCACTAACACTGTTCAAAGCATCACTTGGTTCCCTTCTTCTGACATTGACCTGACTGTAGGTGCTCCAGTAACTATTTCCTCCAAATTATGGATTTGTCTCTCAGAAGGAAAACAATTTCTGGCATGCACACCCTCCTCTTGTCTCTTTCGTGTAACAGCAATTTAGAACCACCATGTCTTCCACCTGTAGCAGCCCATCTGGCTCCATAGAGGATGGAGTGATTTCTAAAGAACTTTTATGTCAAATCTTGGATGCAGTGTTTTCAGAAACAGTGCCGAAGGGGAAAAGTGAAGTAGCATTCATCTGTTCATCCCATCATTTCACTTTGGCCCGTGGATCTTGGTACCCAAGAACTGGAATCAGAGATGGAAAAGACCAAACAGAAATCATCAGCTAGTATCAGTCAGCATATCTAGAAGGAAGTCATTGGGTCTATGCAGATTGCAGCCACGGAGCTTCTGTTCCTGCATTTTCCAGTCCATCTCCTGCAGCTCAGGATTGTCCCTTCTTGTACATTCCCCTACGTACATTGACACTTTAATTTTTAAACCTGCCAAACAGTGTTGCTTTCACCATTTCCCTAATTTATGTCTCAGTCAAATCATGTTCTGTTAGGTCAGATTTCTCTGTGTCCCATATCAATACTGTGGTAGTCAGAAGTCACCATTGTGGCAACCTGACAGGTCTCCAGCTCTGTCAATTATGTTAACCATTTGAATGTGTGTTTGGCCCAATGTCTGTTGTGTTGGCTTGC
The DNA here is from genome assembly GCF_033958435.1 of Carettochelys insculpta. Lineage (NCBI taxonomy): Eukaryota > Metazoa > Chordata > Testudines > Carettochelyidae > Carettochelys > Carettochelys insculpta. The sequence continues at coordinate 121,843,575 of NC_134141.1, forward strand.
ACAAGTAGCCTGCACAGCAGACTCTGAGACAGCCCCCGCAAAAACCACCAAATAGATAAGGACTGAAGGCAGCAGGCCAGGTTTACTGCGAGCAAAGCACAGTCATAGTGCTCAGTAGACTTTACAAGGATTCTAACAATCTGTGCCTATGACAATGGAGGCAGCTCAGTCAGCACCAGAGAATACGACACGGCCCCCTAGGCTGGACAATTCCCTTGGGTTACATTTTTATACCCAGGTACCAACAAATTATTCATCACTCCTCATGTACCACATTGCCTCCCTCTGATGTTACTCAACTACCACCCATTACCCAGTACGTGGTAGTTTGATCAAAGGTTCACTATCCATCATGCTGATCGTATCCTCTGCATGGGACCCGATTGTTCTTATTATCCTTAAGTACTGTTCTGGTATTGAGGTGTTCTGGTAATAACCGGAATGTGTTTACCTGTTATGCTGTCACTTGAGACCCTGCTCTGAACACAGGTTGGTATGTTCCTATTATCTGTGGTGCGGGTTGTTGGTACCAAGATATTTTTTCATGAGTTGTTCTGTTGCAACCCCTTTGGAATATAGTTCCAGTCCATGTCTAGCACTTTTTAGTGTTCTATACCATTAACATTATTTGTAGTCGATTCTGTTAGGAAAGCCTTCCTCTTGCTCACAACTTGGCAAAGACTCATAGCAGGCCTGTGATACATGGGCTTATGTTTCAGGGTTTCATCATACTACAAACCTTGTACCTCCTAAAACCTGTCTTTCCTCAGATTTTTTTGATGGCTAGTGAATTGCTGGTTTCAGTTGACTATTTATTTTTACTATATAGCCCAAAGGCACCTCGCTCCTCAGAAGGACACCCATCCAAATCTAAATAAATATTATAATGAACATCCTTCAAAACACTCACAGGGAGTTCTCATATCCCCCATTAGTCATCAGTTAATCAGGCAAAGTGTATTTATTTCTTTTCACCTTTCCTCATGATTTATCCCTTTCAGTCACTTCATTGGTCTGGTTGTTTTACTCTGAATTCCATAATGTTTGTGACATCTCTCTTCCTCATTCCATCTTCCTCCTTCTCTGTATTACCAACACAGATAGGAGAATTGTCCTCCCTTCCCCACTCATGTATTTCCTGCCCCTCCCTAGGGGTCTTGTATTTCCTCTCTCTTCAGAACAAGAAGGAATGGTCTCAAGTTGCAGTGGGGAAGGTCTGGGTTGGATATTAGAAAAAACTATTTCACTGGGAGGGTGGTGAAGCACTGGAATAAGTTACCTAAAGAGGTGGTGGAATCTCCATTCCTAGAAGTTTTTAAGTCCTGTTATGTCAAAGCCCTGACTGGGCTTGTCCCACGATTTAGTTGGGATTGGCCCTGCTTTGAGCAGAGGGCTGGACTTAATAACCTTCTGAGATTTCTTCCAACCCTACGACTCTATGATTCTATGATTTTTCCACCTATTCTAATGCCTCCTTCTTCATCCTCCTTTATATTCACCCCATGCCTTTATTCCACTTTAAAAACAGAGTACTCACGTAAGAGCTATGTAGTAATACTCCAACCTCATTGGTGCTCTTTTCTTCTACTGCTTTGGTCTCCAGCAATGGGCTGACTCTCCCATCCATAACTAAGGGCCCAAGCCAATGTTCACTTAATTGAATAGGAGCCAACATGGCCTGCTTTGGTCCAGTCTGCTATTCCCTGTACTGCTCTCTCTGCCCATTCTCCTGGTAGATCTGCTTCCCACATTCCACCTTTGAGCTGACTAGATTCTAGTCACAGTCAGACAAGACTAATGGTATTTTAGCACCTCCTTTTCAGATAAGGGCTAAAAGTTGGCAGTGGTTATAAGTTAACTGAACGCTTTGTTACTTCAGAGGTTTGACAGTGAATTTACTTGTAAAACTAGGTGAAGATTTGGGATGTATTACTATTTTTTGTTGAGCTGGCTTGTTCCTCCTTAATAAACACAAAATTAGACAATTTAGTCGTAATTAACACACTGTTTTATAGATACAGATATTACAGTGATGAGATCAAAGTTCTTTATAATAATAAATAGGGTAAAAACTGCCAGTGGTATGCATTATTCTAAAGTTTTATGTGTCTGTCCTGGCATTGCACATTTATTCACTGCCCCCAAGAATAGGACTCACACATTCTAGTTCTCAGTTCCCTCTTGTGACTAGTCCGCACTTCCTAACCTGACATGTGCTTCTTCTATGGGTCAGTATGAGGCGAGGCTCTGCTATTCACGCTCCTGAGTGATAAGTGCATGCATTGAAAGACGATTGGGCCTCTGAATCTGGTGTGGAGGTGCCTTTGAGAATGACTCTTTATTCCTCCGAGCCTGAAGAAACCAATATAGAAGAGACCAGGGGATGTGGGAGGTGGGAATAGGAAAAAAAAATAAATATAAGTTGAAAAGAATAGTTAGTAACTCATAGGGAAGCCATTACAATTCATAAATGAGGGTTACACACTCAATCACCTTCTCTTTTTATGTGTAAAGCGAAACGGATAGAACTCCCACATATTTTTTTTCCTCCAGCCACTTTGAATATTGCTCACTCTTGTTCTCTGCTTTGCCAGTTATAAAAGGTTTATTCCGCATATTCCCAGGAGATGGGGGAGCCAAAGATATACCTAATGCGACTGTCCAATGCATTGACATTCATATTTAGTCTGTAAAGTCAAGTCATTTCAGAGGGAAGGGTAGTACAATTTGCTATGTAATGCACTGAGACAATCCTATATCTCCTACTGTGTTTCATGACAGATCTTATAAAAGACTGTAAATTACTATCTGTTGAAATATATGAATTTAATGGATTCCATTAATGCACACACCTGCATATAAGAAATTCTGCAGGCCAGAAGATATGATCAGTCAAGCAGCTTTAATAGTTATTAATTACTTTGGCTCACTATTTATTCCTTGCTATCATTGAAATGTTAAGATATTTTAATACCCACAGTTGTGGATGGCATGCATATAACAAGATGAACATCCTTTTTCTGCTCCTAGGTAATCAATCACCCAGGTACCCAATGCTTTCATGTCTTTTTCAAGACGTCTTCTGAGACAGGATGCATTTTCTTCCCCTGTATACTCCAAAAAGTACATGGTGAGTTTATGTACAAAGGTTCCCATTCTGTACTGCTTAATCAGGCACAACACTGGTTTACTTCAGAGGGAATTCTGCTTGAATAAAGAATGCAGGATTTTGACCAACCCCTAAAAAATCACTTGTTTTTTGTATTTTTTTTTTTAAAAAGAAAGAAAAGAAACACTTCTGCTGGTCACATTATTTACTGTACATCAAAACAACAGCCCTCCAAAACTCTCATAAAAATTAATCCATCCCACACACTATTTAGCAACACATACACTGAAAATTGAAGAGATTGACTTACTGCATCAGCATTCCTAACTTCAATTCAAACTTGTAAAAAGTAAATACATAAATAAAAGTGAAGATCAAAGAATCTAACCATCAAGATAACATATAAGGCATTTTGTCAAATATTCAATGTGGCCGACCACTAGATTTTAAGACAAGCACTGTAAAGTTTGAAAAGAATAAATTAAGGCTCAATTCTTAAAAAGATTTAAGCATGTTTAATTCAGGCTTTGTGACTAGTCTTAGTGACTCAAAGGATGCTTCAGAACCAGTCAATGTAGCCTACTAAATACCACAAAGGCTTCTATTCAAAGAACCTCATTACTATTTCCCAGTGCTGCCAATGGCCACCTGTGTGACCTTGCGCAAGTTGCTTCACCTGTGTATGTCTCAATTTCCATATCTATTGGGCTAATAATCCTGACCTTCATTGTGAAAACTGAAAGTGAAACTGACTATAACTCCACCATTTCGGGGAGAAATAGCGACACCAGGGCTCACCCCATAGACGTTACAGAATACCCCTCATATCACTTACATGTCAAGGCTATCCTGAACCAATACTGTCCAAGACCCTATCACAAAACCCGCTACCATGAGGAGAACTACAATTCATTTGTTGACTTTAACTCAGCCTCACCCAGAACCACCATGTCCCCGCCGAACATGGTAAGGCAAAGGAATCATATGACTGTAGACCCCTCCCAGCAGACATAACCATGCACTTGTGCAGTGCATTTTTTTCCCTGAAGCAATCAAACCAGAAATTCTTAACAAAACACCACACCCACTAAAATCTCCCCACAATGAAGATAGCTGTACAATCTCTGAACTCCAGTCACCAGATAATGTACCATAGTAGTCATCCCCTTTTACAAGACTATGGTTCAGTTTGTGCAAATAGGTCTTGCGTCCTATTATTTGAAAACTCAGTCCCCTGAATATTAATGTGCTGGCAAAATATATGTGGCAACATTGTATGTAAATTTATAAGAATCTGCTCTATGACATTGCTGAGACATGCCCCAAGATTAGAAAAGAATCCACAAAATAGTTCATCTGATTGCACTACCTCAGGATCGGACCCAGTAAGTGAATAGACAGTTTCTATGAACTATAAAATCAAATCTATAATGTTCCCATATTATGTCTGTTAGGTATAGCGGTCAAAACTTTCAATATTCATAGCTGTGATTAATTCTTACCAAACAGTGAAATCCTAATAAAAATGGGTAAATATGCTTGATAAAAAAAATGCCCATGAAAATATTGTGACTACATTTTCTAAAGCTTTGCTTTTCTTGGGGAAAAAAAAGATGGAAACTTTTTTTTTTCATGAAAAGATACATTAAAACTATGTCTGCGCTACAGAGATCTTTTGAAAGCAGGTCTTCTAGAAGATCTCTTCCAAAAGAACTTCTTTCGAATGAGTGCATCCACACACAAAAAAGTGGATCAAAAGAGTGATCTGTTCTTTCAAAAGAGAGTGTCCACACAGCCCTTGTTCTTTCAAAAGAATGGGCTGGGAATCAGAAAATCAGGCCCCATGAGGACTGCTCTTTCCAAAAATAAGAGCTTGTGGAGCATTTAAGTACACATTTTCTTTTACAAAAAGCTGTAGAAAGGGAGCACTTTTCCTGAAAAGGAAAAGGAAGATCAGTTTCAAAAGGAGCACCTCATTCTTTCAATTTACTTTCAAGACCACTTTTTGTATGTAGACTCTCCATGGGATCCTTTGAAAGAATCCCCTTCTTTCGAAAACTCTTTCGAAAAAACTTGCTCTCGTAGACACACTCGAAATGTGTTCTTTCACTTTTGATCGGTGCTGTCAGAACACAGGTTAAAGGTGAGTGTACCAATCTTTCTTTGGAAAGAAGAGTGTGAAAATAATTACTTACTTTCTAAGTCTTGGTCTACACCTAAAATGGTGTAGGGTAACCTAGTTATGTTGCTCCAGAGCATGAAAAAAATCACATCCCTGAGAAATAAATTATACTTCACATACTTATCCATCTTGTCTCACATAAACAACTGTTCTTTTTCTTTTTTCCTTTTGATGACGATTGACAAATTAGAAAGGAAAGCTATACTATTGATGTCATCTTACCTAAAAATCCAGAAACTTGGGCGTCAGTGGGATACAAGCAACACATAAACTTCATCCTTGCCCAATGCTCTGGAGGGCTATAAACCCAATGTCAGCTAGACACCACCAGGGTGATAAATGCATTAGTAGATTAGGTTAGATTAAACTAGATTGACAGACCATCTGTAGTCTGTGGCCTCTTGGGGTTTCAACTGTATAGAAAATGTATCATGTCAGGAGTTTATACTCAGCACTGAAAGTTCCTCTTTGTCAAACTTTAGGAGACTGGCTCCCAGGCAAAGACAATGTCTCTATTATTATTTTTAAATTATTTTTAATGGGAATATCATGGCCATTGCTAAACTGCCAGACAGTGGAAAAATAAAATCTAGCCATCTGAGATGCTTTTTTCTGCACTCCTGTGATTTAGCAATTTCTTTTTAAGATTAAACTAAGGGATATGGGTCCTATAGGGATAACATCATTGCTGTCACATATTTAAAACAATTATCTCGAAACCAGAATGGGGTTTAGTGGAGGATCTATGCAAGTGCAATGGAGTCTGCTTCTTTTTAATTTGCAAAGGCAAAACTATGCCCACTCTTTATCAACTGGGATTGTGAAGGGGGAAAAAAAGAGGTTCTAAGACTCCTTTCTGTTTAATTCATGGATGGGAAGATGAGTAGATGAGAAAATGAGTAGCATATGTCAAGGCTATTGCGGCACCTAACTTCCACACACTGTCCTAAATGTGCCCTATAGCCAGATTTTCTGTTCTGTTCTGTTCTGTGCATGTGCGTGTGTTTAATTATTATATATAGGACCTTAAGTTTCAACAGAACTTTGGAAAAATGTGGCCCTGGCTCCCATCTGCCTCTCTCATTTTTGAGCATTTTACTGCTTGTGTGGTTATTACTTCTCCACACCAGGGTGGGCCCAATTGAGCTCTTTTTACAGTCACAGGGAAAAGCTCAGGCAAAGTTTACTCAAATAAGGACTAATTTAGAGCCACAATGTTTGCAAGTGTCACATTTTTCTGCACAGAGCTGGTGAGTGAAAATAGGTTATCAGCTACTTTCCCTACACATGACAGACAAAGGTGGAAGTTCACCAGAGCAGGCACTATCTGTATTTCCTGTCCTGCACAGCAGTGAGCAGATAGGCCTAGATTCACAATAGACATCAGCATCCACCATGCCCTGTTGGTACTGAATAATAAATAACTGCAGCATTTTGGTATCCTCATTTTAGGCCCTCTTGTTTGACTCACTAGGCTGCAAAAAAGACAGACAGTACAGTGCAATGTTCTATAGGGTTGATAAGGAATCAGGATCTAATATCAGCACCTTCACTCCTAATGAGTCTCTGCATTGCCTCAGGAGCATTAACTTTCATTAAATGACAGCTTAAAAGAGCAGCAAACAAACATTTATTCAGGTTTCAACTCAGGTTAGCAGTTCACATTCAACCCAAAACTCCCGTGAGGGTTTTAAGTCGAGATGCTAAGCACAAGTGAAAAGCTGAGATTCTGTGTCTTCACTGCTGTTTTAACTGAGGATGGGTAACACAAGTTAAGAGCATGTTTTTGTTTTTCCTTGCACCCCTTAAAAGCATTCCTCCCAGGCTAGACCAGGAGGTTTCAGAAGAGGCCAAGATGCATCTTGTCATTAGAACATATAACAAATATAATATATATATACATATATATATATATATATATAATGAAAACCAAATCCTTCCCTGCATGATCTCAGTAGTGTAATACTGTCTCCCATGGCAACACACATAAAGAATCTTGCATCAAACCAAATAGTGAACTGAGGAACCACTGACAGTTACACTAACATTAAAGGCCTGATTGAAATCTGCCAAAGCAAGGTGGTTACTACTTCAAACGTAAACTCTCCTCACTAGACAGCAATATAGCAAAGCAGATGACTCATACAAAGTCCTCCCTTAAATGAAGAGGAATGAATTTGGTGGTGAATGGGAGATTTTTGTTCACTTTCCTATCTTTTATGGGGTTGAAACCTCCCATTAATGTTTCTCCCATGACAGACCAGAGTTTTAACATTGCAGTAGCTGCACACAGTCCTTGAATCTCAAGATCTCCAGCCCTGTCTCAGGGGAATTCTCTGGTAGGGCCAAATGCATTGAACAGCTTGAATACAGTAAAGACCCTCTCCCCTTGGCAGAACAGGTGACATGTTTAGACTTCACAACCATTCAGGAGTGAGCTATGGTTGTGTGCATATGTAACTCACACACCTAGGTGTGGTTCACTCTCCCATGTAGTGGCACTTAGACCACAACACAGGGAAAGAAGGAGCTGCTGTTACAGCATCAGCTGAGATGCAGCTGTTCTTTAGCTCAACTTGTACAGGCTCCCACACTAAGCTCCAGAGGTCCCAGGTTCATGTCTATCTCAGGGCAGCTGTGCATATTCTCAGATATGAGTCAGAAGCTAGCAGGCTGCTAATCATGAGTTTCTGCCCTTTTTGCACACATGCTTGAGGTAAGAGACTATTTACTGATGATCAGCAGGATCACATGGCAACATAGGACTGACTGGGAACTGCTCTTTCCTGGATCATCTATCCCCTGCTACTGACACGTTTGCTAGTAAGAATTAAGATTACAACTTCTTTCTTCACCTCCAGCCATTAGTGGACAACTTAATCACAATCAAACAGGTCTGAAGAGGCAGTGGAGCACACACTTTGCTAGGCCTGATGATTGGATGAGGGGGGATAAAGGGGACAGTTGCCCTGGGGCCCGGCATTTCAACAGGGCCTGAAAGTTCTAAGCGATTCTGCTGCTGAAGTACCAATGGTAGCCGCTGAAGGTCTCAGCCCCTTTGAAACACCATGGAAATGCTGTTTTGTTACTCTGTATGTAGCTCTGAGGGAGCACGTGGGGAAGGGCTTGCTGTCCCAAGCCCCTTTCCTTTTGCCCTTGGCCCCACATCATCCCAGTCAGAGAGCTGGGCTACACTCTCTCCTTGCCCCCTGGCCTGTGGTGGCTATGGGCTTCACTGCGTATAACTTCTTATTAATGTGGAAGCAGAGTCCCATAAACTCACTGTGCTGGTCATCACTTTTTGTCTTGTGTGTTTCCACCCAGTGCTCCATGCCTGTATTGTGACATGATGTCACTTAGAATTTCCTACCTTTGCCTTATGTAAGTTTCCCAGCTCCAACATTCTTCACTGGAATTTTAGGCAAGGAATAATGTAGCAGCTAAAGGTATCCAGTGTTTTCAGAGATGTTGCTCTTTTGCTGACGAGGAGATCAGAAAACAAAATTTGATTAGAAAGCATAAACTTTGCTCATCAAAAAACATTAAATTCAGCCACCCTTCTTTCCCCCAAACTCCTTGTTATTTTTCTTCTTTGAAAAAGTTTAATTTCTACGCTCTGATTTTGCTTTTCATTTTCATGCTGTGCGCCATTTATGACCTGATCAACACAAGAGGTCAAAGTGATACCAATGGCTATTTTTTGCACTCTTTCTGATTGCACTAGCACCTGGAAAAGGCTCATTCAGCATAGACAGAAGGCATTCAGACTCTTGCAGGTCAGGGCTTAAGGTGATAGCGATGTACACAGAGCTGATCAGGTTTGAGTGCAAAAAACTTCACTTACAACTGTCTCCCATCACTGCATTCATCTCATCCTGAGCAGAACAAAGTACATGTCAGACAACCAAGGAACTTTGCCAATCCATTTTCCACACAGACACTTCAATTTAGGTCAGAATAATCTCTGTCACACACCGACAGAACAATTCCTTCTCTCTCTAATGGTGACAGAAAATTGAAATCGGCCTAGTCACTAAGTTCAGATTGGATCTTAGCTTCTCTAAGATTTTAGGGCTTTGGATTCATGCAGGGAAGTGCTGTAGTCTTAGATTGACAAGTGAGGTTTTCACAGTGGCTGAATATATAGAATGACCAACCACTGAGTTCACCAAAATTGGAAATTTCTAGATGCTCCTAATCACTGATGGATGGGATTGCATGGTACAGGGCAGATACTGTAGTTTAAGCCCTGCTACGTAAACATCCTTGAGTCTCTCTGCTCTTCATTACAGCTGTCTCCTGAACATTCATGTTTAAAGACTTCTGCAACATGTATTGCCCAAGTGGAAATGGGTTCAAAGTAGTAGGAATATGTGACTACAGAAAAAAAAAAACATTTAAGTTTGTTCTTTATCTCTCTTAGTCCTGGATGCTACAGAAGCACAGACCCTTATTTATTGTTGCACATTCTATAGCTTAGCCAATTCCAATATATCATTGAGATAAGAAGATCAGAACTGCAAGAAGTACTTTAAGCGTGAACCCACCATGGATTTATATAGTACAGGTTACACCTCTCTAGTACTTCACCCTGGGGACCAGGTCAGAGCCAAACAAGAGCTGCTTATTGGGCTCTTAGAAGGCAATTAGGGGTAAATTACAGCTAAATAATAGCACAGAACACTGAGAGGCAGGGACCATGGAAAACTCCAACACACCCATGATAAAAGGTCGTTCAGCTAAGTAACATGATGCTGGATTATGGATGTTGCTGTATGGGAGTTCCAGATTAGAGAGGTTCAGTCTGTAGCATTATAATAGCAACAAAGGGTCCTGTGGCACCTTATAGACTAACAGAAAAGTTTTGAGCATGAGCTTTCGTGAGCACAGACTCACTTCATCAGATACTGGAAGTGAGTCTGTGCTCATGAAAGCTCATGCTCAAAACTTTTCTGATAGTCTATAAGGCGCCACAGGACCCTTCGTTGCTGTTACAGATCCAGACTAACACGGCTACCCCTCCGATACTTAACATTATAATGTATATTGTCTTATTATTTATTCCTATTCTCTTTGTACTAGGTGCTTGTCCTTTTCTTCTTGGCATGTCCTCAGACTGCTTCCCACCACATCTGGGCATAGGCCGGTCTTCTCATTCCACCAGGTTAGTGGAAGAGCATGTGTGCTCAAGCAGATCTATGTGCTATGGAAAGAAGCTTCTTATTTTGACTGTCTCTGCTACAGTCATGGGTATTGGGACCAGCAATGTAGCCCCATTTGATCATCAGAATGTAAAACTGGCCAGATCCAGTGTGAAGTCAATTAGGTCAATTGATGCATACTCCAGGGCTGATTTACGCAAGGTGGCAGGTTCTTGATTGTTGGAAATTGAAACAAACAGATTACAGAGGTGTTCCCTACTCATTTGCCACGACTGACTCCTTGCCTGTTTGGATGACAGTGTGAGGGGGATTTAACAGTGGCAAGAAAACTTTGCTTTCACTTCGCTTCACTCACCATTTGTAGGATGTAGTGTATGTCTTTGGTCTGTTCTTTGCCTTGTACATTGGACTGTACTAACAACTTCCCAGGGTACATAAAGGGAAGTAAAACTGGAAGATGCTGTTGAGGTGAGGGGGCTTAAGGTATCCCGTGACGTAGTGGCAGGCAGCATTAAGCACAGGGTCTAGCATCTCTGCATGATGAGATCGTGCCACCTCTCCACAAGCCTATGCAGCAGAGAACATAAGAATGGCCATACTGGGTCAGACCAAAGGTCCATCCAGCCCAGTATCCAGTCTGCCGACAGTGGCCAATGCCAGGTGCCCTAGAGAAGGAGAACAGAAGACAATGATCAAGTGATTTATCTCCTGTCATCCATCTCCTGCCCTTGTACTGAAGGCTAGGGCACCATACTTTACTCCTGGCTAATAGCCATTTATGGACCTAACCTGCAAACATTTATCAAGCTCTTTTTTAAACCCTAATAGAGTCCTGGCCTTCACAGCCTCCTCCGGCAAGGAGTTCCACAGGTTGACTGTGTGCTGTGTGAAGAAAAATTTCCTTTTATTAGTTATGAACCTACTACCCATCAATTTCATTTGGTGTTCCCTAGTTCTTGTATTGTGGGAAAAGGTAAATAATTTTTCTATATTCACTTTCTCCACACCATTCATGATTCATGAGTAGCAGTAGTAGCATGATTCATGAGTAGGAGGAGTAGCAAAGTGCTAGTGTTGATTGCAAACTGAGCAGATCTGAGTAGCAAAGTACTAGTGTTGATTGCAAACTGAGCAGATCTGAGGAGCAAAGTACTAGTGTTGATTGCAAAGTGAGCAGATCTGCACTCCACTTTCATGTAACCAGCTTTTTATTTTTCTTCCTTTTTCTGTGCTACTCCAAAAAAAATCTTGTAAACCACCAAGAATTTAGTTTGAAAAGAGTTTGCAGGTTTCCAGATAGAGCCAGTTGTGGCCAGTCCTGAACAGTGGAGGAAGGAGACATAAGGAGTCACTTTTCTCCCTGTGTTCATTTGCCATACCTCCATTTCCAGCATTCGGGGTGGGATCTCCCCCAAATGCCACTGCATTCCTCTCATGTCAGGGAGCAGGAAGGGGTGGGAGAAGACAAGGAGTGGGAATTTTCTTGACACTGCTCCCCCCAGTAGTACATCTGCTATGGCCATGCTATTGTTCCAAGGAGCATATGCCACATCAGGTAGGGAACCATCACACTTTATTCCCTCCCCAGGGCAGCAGGGAGTCTAAGGCCTGGTCTACACTGTGGGCAATGTCAACCTAAGATACACAACTCCAACTACATGACTAGTATAGTTGGAGTCAACATACCTTAGGATGAATTTTTCTGATGTTCCTATAGTGTGAGGTCGAAGGGAGAAACTCTCCTGTCAACTTTCCTTACTCCTGGGGACAAACAGGGATACCAGAGTTGACCAGGATGCCCAGAATGTTCGATTTAGCATGTCCCTGTCAGGCATGCCAAATCGAACTGCAGGGGCTTGTCAACACTATCTCCCTACTTCGAAGGGAGGATGGTAAGTAGGGTGTAGCGAGTTTATTAATAAAGTGCTGCAGTGCATACGGAGAGCTTCAATAAGCAAATTCCCACCCCTGCCCCAGCAACTTCAAGCTGTGTCTACACGTGCACGCTACTTCGAAGTAGTGGCGGCTACACGCATCGGGCGCCATTTCGAAGTTAACTTCGACATTAGGCGGCGAGACGTCGAAGTCGCTAACCTCATGAGGGGATCAGAATAGCACCCTACTTCGTCGAAGTAGGGACAGTGTAGACGATCCGCGTCCCGCAACGTCGAAATTGCCGGGTCCTCCATGGCGGCCATCAGCTGGGGGGTTGAGAGACGGTCTCTCTCCAGCCCCTCAGCTCACTGGTGGCTGCGTGGTCCCCTCCCACTCCCTTCCTCTGCACACGCGGCCAGCCTGCACTACCCTCAGCCCCTGAGAGCTGTGATGGCTGGCCGGCAGCCCTCCCAGCCCCCCCCAAGGACAGCCAGGGCAGCCAGGCTGGCAAGCAGCAGCGGGGCCCCTCCTGGATGGAGGCCGAGCTGCGGGACCTGCTGGGGCTCTGGAGCGAGGAGGAGGTGCTCCAGGTAATGGGGAGCAAGAGGCGGAACGCGGATGCGTTTGCTCGGCTGGCCGACGGCCTGGTGGACACCCCTGGGCTTGAGGGGCGGGGGTAAGAGATATGTGTCCAGGGCCCCCCACATGCTCACATGGCCATGGCCCCAAGGACACCAGGGCCATGGCCCTCACAGCACTGCATCCATCAGCCCCTGACCCCCCACACCCCGCATGACAGTGCCATGCCTCATCCCCGGGCCAGGGGGGAGCGGAACCTCGAGGGGCCCCCGGGCGGAGGGGGTGGGACACCCCGCAGCAGCAGCATGTGATGGAGTAGGGGGAGTGCCAAAGGGAGACTCAGGCTACATATGAGCCACCAGAGCCGAGGAGCTCCCAGGGCCAAAGGAGGATCCTGGGACTACAGCTGGCAGGTGACACCTCTGCCTTGAACAAACAGGAGGGAGGAGCCGAGCTGGCTTGGACTTGGGGGGCGAGGGCAGGGCCCACAGGTAGAGGCTAGGGGAAGGGAGAGCTGGAAGGCAGCCAGCCTGAGGAGGGGGAAAGCTGCATCCCCGAGGGTTGGAAGGACTGTCTCTTCCGACAGCTGGTGCTGTCACTCCTGGCAGAAACTGGCCATCTGTGGCCTAAGAAACCTCTCATGCTCCTGCTCTCAGACCCTGCGGGGTGAAGTGAGAGTCGCTCCCACCAGGGGATGGGGTGCAGGGCAGGGGGACCCCTGAACCCCATCCATCACAGCAGCATCTTCCGGGGACAGGGATGGGGAACCTGCAGCACAGGGCTGGGGGGACAAAGGCCACGGCTAGGGGGCCACACTAACGCCTGTCTCCATTCTTCTTCCCCCCCTCCTCTCCTGTGTCCTGCACCTGCACCATCAGAAGGACCGGAAGAGAGCGCCGAAGAGGCGTCAGTCGTCCCGGAGAGCCCTCCGGGACCATCGCTCCAGGGCAGCCCCTTGGCCGAGGACCGACCGGCCCCACGGCGGGCTAGACGGCGGACCCTGCGCCACCAACCGCCGACGGCGACGGACCCCCAGCTTCTGGCCATCCACCGTCGGCAGCTGGAGGTCGCGGAGCAGCACCTCCAGCTGCAGGAGCGGGTGCTGGCCTGGCGCCAGGAGGCATGGGGGGCCTACATGGACACATTTAACTGCCTAGTGGACTACCTGGCCCCCCATGCCGCGCCGGCCTCAACATCACCCGCCCTGCCTGCTCCTGCAGCCCCAACACCAGCTGCTCCGCCCGTCGCCGTCCTGTCCGCCGTCGCCCCGCCACCCACCGGTGAGGGCCAGAGCGCCGAGGGACCCCTGGAGCCACCTGAGACTCGCCAGCCACTGTACCTTCCGGTCCAGCCCTCTCCCACCCAGCCACCGACCAGGCTGCGAGCGCGGCGGGGCTCCCGGCCGCCAACGCCCGGTGCCGGGCTATAGGGGCGAGGGGCCCGGGACGTGGCCCCCCCCTTGTATATAGTTGGACCCTGTTTTTTTCAGCCCCCAGTTTGCCCCGTCCTCCCCACGTAAATAGTTCTCCCCTTTATCCTCCCTGGTTTTCTTTTTATTATTGCGGACAGTTGTTTCTTTGTATTGTTTTATTTTTGTACATATTGCTTTTGTTCTACGTTTGTACATAGTTTTTGGTTTGTGGTTCACATATTTATTTACAGTCATAAAAAAAAAAGCTTACGTTCAGCCACAACTGCGTGCTGTCATTTGTCCAGGACAAGTGGGGTGGGGGCGGTAGGGTGCTCCCTGGTGTAGGCGTTGGGGCAGGAGTGTGGGGCAGGAAGGGGCGGGCAGTTGGGGGCCTGGGCAGAGTTCACCCCGCGGCCTGTTCATCGAAGTGGGCCCGCAGGGCCTCCCGGACCCGGGTCCACCTGCCAGCTGGGGGCAGCAGGTGGCTGGATGTGTGCCCTGCCGGCCTCCGCAGCCCAGCCCTGGAAAAAGGTCTCCCCCTTGCTCTCGACCAAATTGTGCAGGGCACAGCAGGCACCCACAATCTGGGGGATGTTGTTGGGGCCCGCATCCAGGCGGGTCAGGAGACATCTCCAGCGTCCCTTCAGGTGGCCAAATGAGCGCTCCACCACCTGGCGCGCGTGGTTCAGGCGCTTGTTGAAGCGCTCCTGGCTAGCGGAGAGATGGCCCGTGTAGGGGTGCATGAGCCACGGCCGGAGGGGGTAGGTCGCATCTGCGATGACGCAGAAGGGCATGGTGGTGTCCCCCAGAGGGATCTCCCACTGGGGGATGTAGGTCCCCGCCTCCAGCCGGCGGCACAGGCCCGAGTTCCGGAAAACCCGGGCGTCGTGGGTGCTGCCAGGCCAGCCCACGTAAATGTCCTGGAAACGTCCCCGGCTGTCCACCAAGGCCTGGAGGACGACAGAATGGTAGCCCTTTCGATTGAGGTATCGTCCTCCACTGTGATGCGGGGTGCGGATGGGGATGTGAGTCCCATCCAGAGCCCCGAAGCAGTTGGGGAAGCCCAGGGTGGCAAAGGCGGCGATGGTGGCATCTGGGTCCCCCAGCCTCACGAGCATGTGCAGGAGCATGGCGTTGATGGCACGCACAACCTGCAGAGAAAGCACATGGGACAGCACCAATGAGGGGTGAGCAGGGTGTGCGTGGCCCTGCCCTGCCCTGCCCTGCCCTACTCTGGCCCCCCTGCCCTGGCCCCCATGCCCTGCCCTGCCCTGCCCTGCTCTGGCCCTCTTGCCCTGGCCCCCATGCCCTGCCCTGCCCTGGCCTCCCCTCCCCTGCCCTGCCCTCCCCCTGTAGGTTCGCTTACCTCCATGAAGACAGCCCCGAAGGTGGCCTTGCTGACACCAAACTGCTGGCCCACGGATCGGTAGCTGTCTGGAGTGGCCAGCTTCCAGACAGCGATGCCGACCTGTTTCTCCACTGGGAGGGCACGCCGCATGGCGGTGTCCTGGTGCCTGAGTGCGGGAGTGAACCACTGGCACAGCTCCAGGAATGTCTGCTGGCTCATCCTGAAGTTCCTGAGCCAGCGGTCGTTGTCCCACTCCCCAAGCACCAGCCGCTCCCACCAGTCGGTGCTGGTGGGGTAGCTCCACACCCACTGGCGTGTGAGGCGGGGGGGGGCGGGGTACTGCAGGGGTAGGGGTTGAGCCCTGCTGCCCTGGGGGCATCTCCTCCTCTGGGGCAAGGAGGTGCTCAGCTGCCTCCCGCATGGCACAGAGCAGGGCAAGCCCTGCTCCTGCCGGGAGGGCTGGGTGGACCTCTAGCTGCTGCTGCTGCTGCTGCTGCTGCTGCTGCTGGGGGTCCATGACTGCGGCGCCCGGGATCTGTGTGCCTATGGCTCCTCAGGCTGCGTGCTGTGCAGGCTGAGTGTGTCTGGGAGGGGCCCTTTAAGGGAGTGGCTAGCTGTTGCCCCGGAAGCGCTAGTCCGCCCGGTGACCCTGTCTGCAGCTGTGCCTGGCACCCCTATTTCGATGTGTGCTACTTGGCCGTGTAGACGTTCCCTCGCTGCGCCTATTTTGATGTTGGGCTGCGCAACGTCGAAGTTGAACATCAACGTTGCTGGCCCTGGAGGACGTGTAGACGCTATTCATCGAAATAGCTTATTTCGATGTCGCCACATCTAAATAGGCTACTTCGATGTAGGCTTCACGTGTAGACGTAGCCTCAAAGTGTTAAACTTTGAGGAGTAAAGGGACTTCAAAGTACCTCTGGGCCTCAAAGTACCAGCAGGTGAGCCGCGGCTAGACACAAACCAGCACTTTGAAGTTTAAGACTTCAAAGTTGCCTGGGGTAGAATTTGCTTAATGAAGTGCTGAATATGCACCACAACACTTCATTAATAAACTCCCAACTTCCTTTCTTCAAAGTTGGGAGCTAGTGTAGGCAAGCCTCAGAAGATTGATCTCCACCATGGTAAGTGTAGACATACCATAAAAGGGAGAATGTAGGTCCACAGTGTCTTCTACATTGAAAAAGGGGCAGCACAACAATGTAGTGATGTCTCCATCTCAGCACGTTGCAGACTGGGGAGTGTGCAGTCTGGCCTAATATTTGAAGTAGTGGAAGCCTCATCTAATGGTCAATGTCAGAGTCAAGATCCAGTGGTGGAAGCTGAATTTCAAAGCCAAGAGTGGGAATCCAAAATGGGAGGAGAGTAAGATCTGGGCACAAACAGAGCTTGAGCAAGGCAGGGAAGGAGGCGGACGCAGGAGTCTTCACAGATGTAAAGCTATATCTACTCTGCAGCGATCTGTCGACAGAACTTAGATCTTCCAGCAAAACTTCTGTTTGCAGATTATGTCCACACACAAAAGAGCATGGAAAGATTAATCTGCTTTGTTGACAGGGAACAACTAAACAGCCCTGCTACTCTCTTGACAGAACGGCCAACCAAAATCTCAGTAAACAGGTCCGCCCAGTGAATTGGAAGCCCTGTCTGTTGACAGAGGGCCCTCCAGAGCATCTACACAGCTTCGTTGTTGGCAGAAACTGTCAACAAAGGTGTTATTCCTCATTGCAGAGAGACAGAATGCTGTTGGCAGAAGTGCTGAGTTTTATCAATAGACTGTCAACAAAATGCACTTTTTGTGTAGATATTCTGCAGGTTTTGTTGACTGTCCCAGCTACTGACATTTATACTGCTTACAGGGAGAAAAACATGAGTCTCCTCTACTGCCTTAGCTGTGAGCCAGATAGTTTTTCCCTCAAGCAGTAGAAGCTCATGCACTAAGCTCCAGAGGTCCCATGATTGTTTCTGCCTCTGGGTGTTACACTAGCAATGACAATCAGGCACTCTGTCCAATTAGGGGTCCTGGCTGCAATTAATTAGCTGATCCCAGGACCTTATTTCTCACACAATGTCCCCATGCCTTGGCTGCAGTCTCAATAAACAAATAAATATCTAGTTCTGTTATAGAACATTTCACCACTAAATCTCAAAGTGGAGTATATTTCAAATGCCCTGTGTGTAAAGAAAGCCTTCAGCCAGCCTGGCACAGGGTAAATATCCCTCACAAATTCTCAGTCATAGAGAACCCTGGTGTTGCTCTTGTTTTCTGAACATATTAAGGCAAACTGACAAGGGACTCATCAGTGTAACTGAGAAGCTGACAACTAAGAAACTCAACACATACTACTCAGAGGATAAAGTAAATGTCCCCAGAGTGTATTCTTGATACATATGAACATTAAGGGGTGGACAGGCTCAATAGGGAATTTATCTTAGATAATTAATAGAGATGACTCTCCCTTTTTAAAAGTCCCTAAATACTTGTCCATAATGAGAACCATCCTCAGACTGATTTTTTAATGCTCCTTTATACACAGAGCTGCTTCTCCACATAGAATCATAGGGCTGGAAGGGACCTCAGGAGGTCATTTAATCCAGCCCCCTGCTTCAAGCAGGATCAACCCCCACTAAGTCATCCCAGCGAGGACCTTGTCCAGCCGGGACTTAAAAACCTTGAGGGATGGAGAATCCACCACCTCTCTAGGCAATGCATTTCAATTCTTTACCACCCTCCTGGTACCATTACTCCTTATTCTGCCATCTGACACCACTGAGAACAGTTTCTCACCCTCCTCTTTAGAGCTCCCCTTCAGGAAGTTGAAGGCTGCTATTAAATGGCCTCTAAGTCTTCTCTTCTGTAAACTAAACAAGCCCAAATCCCTCAGCCTATCCTCATAGGTCTTGTGCTCCAGACCCTTAACCATTTTTGTTGCCCTCCACTGAACCTGATCCAGCAAATCCACATCCTTTTTATGGAGGGGGTGGGCCTCAAAACTGGACACAATATTCAAGATGTGGCCTCACCAGTGCCGAATAGAGGGGAATAACTACTTCCCTAGTTCTGCTCGAAATGCTCCTCCTAATGCACCCTTGTATGCCATTAGCCTTCTTGGGTACAAGGGCACACTGTTTACTCATATACAGCCTTTCATCCACCATAACCCCTAAGTCCCTTTCCATCATACTGCTGCTGAGCTAGTTGGTTCCCAGACTGTACCAATGCTTGGGATTCTTCCGCCCCAGGTGCAGAACTCTACACATCTTGTTGAACTGCATCAGATTTCTTTTGGCCCAGTTGTCCAATTTATCCAAGTCACTCTGGATTCTTTCTCTATCCTCCAATGTATCTACTTCCTTCCCTAGTTTTGTGTCATCCGCAAACTTGCTGAGGGTGCAATCCAGTCCCTTATCCAGGTCATTAATAAAGATGTTGAACAACACCAGCCCCAGAACGAGTCTTGTGGCACTCTGCTGAAAACTGACTGCGATACAGTTATTGAGCCATTGACCACTACCCATTGTGCCCAGTCATCAAGCCGGCTTTCTATCCATCTTATAGTCCAAGGATCCAATTCGTATTTCCTTAACTTATGGGCAAGAATGCTGTGCGAAAGCGAAGCAAAAGCCTTGCTGAAGTCAAGGTATATCACATCCATTGACTTCCCCATGTCAACAGAACTTGTTACGTCATCATAGAAACTAATCAGATTGGTCAAGAAGGACTTGCCCCTAGTGAATCCATGTTGGCTACTTTTGATCACTTTCCCCTCTTCCAAGTGCACCAAAAGGGATTTTTTGAGGATTTCCTCCATTATTTTTCCAGGGATTAAGGTAAGGCTGACCGGTCCTTCTTTTCTTTTTTAAAGATGAGCACTACATTTGCCTTCTTCCCATCATCCAGTATCTTCCCCGATCTCCAAGAGTCCTTCAAGGATAATGGCCAAAGGTTCGGCAATGACCTCTGCCAATTCCCTTAGTACCCTTGGGTGCATTAATTCCCAACACATGGACTTGTGCACATCTACTTTTTCTAGATAGCTCAGAACTTGTTCCTTCCCCACAGATGGCTGCCCTCCACCTTCATGTACTGCATTGTCTAGGACCTTAATGTAGATGTTGACTTTGTCCGTGAAGACTGAGGCAAAAAAAGCACTGAGTACTTCAGCTTTTCCTACATTATTTGTCACTAGCTTACCTCCCTCATCCAGTAGAGGCCCCACACCTTCTCTGATAACCCGTTTATTATTAACACGCCTGTAGAAACCCTTCTTGTTACTCTTCACATCCCTTTGCAGCTGCAGTTCCAATTGTGCTTTTGCTTTCCTGATTACTGCCCAGCATTCTCCAGTTATATGTTTGTACTCCTCCTTAGTCATCTGTCCACATTTCCATTTCTTGTATGCACCCTTTTTTAATTTAAGCTGACTAAGGATTTCCCTGTTAAGCCAAGCTGGTTGCCTACAATGTTTGCATTTCTTACCATGCAGCGGGATGGTTTGTTCCTGTGCCTTCAGTAAGAATTCTTTAAAATACTGCCAGTTTTCTTGAACTCTTTTCTCCTTCATCTTCATTTCCCACAGGATCCTCGTCATCCGTTCTCTCAGGGAGTCGAAGTCTGGTCTTCTGAAATCAAGGGCCTGTATGTTACTTCTCACCTTTCTTCCTTTTGTCTGGATTCTGAAATCTACGATCTCATGGTCGCTGCAGCACAGATTTCCTCCCACTTCTATTTCTTCTATTAGTTCTTCCCTGTTTGTGAGCAGCAGGTCAGGTTGATCATGGCTCCTGGTCAGTTCCTTCAGAACTTGTGCAAAAAAGTTATCCCCAACATTCTCCAAATCTTCCTGGATCGTCTGTGTGCTGATGTATCGGTCTCCCAACAAATGTCCAGATGATTAAATTCTCCCATGAGAACCAGGGCCTGTGATTTGGAAGCTTCACTTAGCTACCTGAAGAAAGCCTCATCCATCTCATCTCTGTGATCTGGTGGTCTATAGCAGACACCAACTACAACATCACCTCTGTTACTCCCGCCTCTAAGCTTAACCCAAAGACATTCAACTGGATCTTCTCCTTCTTCAAACTGGAGCTCTGAGCAATCATACTGCTCCCTCACATAGAGCGCAACTCCTCCTCCTCTTCTCCCGTCTGTCCTTCCTGAACAGTTTATAACCTTCCATGACCGTGCTCCAGTTATGCAAATCGTCCCACCAAGTCTCCATTATTCCAACCACCTCATACTTGTGTGACTGTGCCAAGGCCTCTAATTTTTCCTTTTTGTTCCCTAGGCTTCTGGCATTAGTGTACAAGCATCTTAGAGAAGGGGCCGATTGGCCCACTTTCTCCTCTTCTCCCAGTAAACTCACTTGATTGTTCCCTCCTCCTTCCCCACTTACCTCAGGGCTTGTGTCACCTTTCCCCAATGAACCTAGTTTAAAGCCCTCCTCACTAGGTTTGCAAGCCTACCCTCAAAGATGCTTTCCTCTCTTTGTGAGGTGGATCCCACCTCTTTCCAGCAATCCCTGTTCACAAAAAAGAATCCCATGGTCAAAGAAACCAAATCCTTCCTTGCTACACCGCCTACGCAACCATGCATTTACCTCTGTGATTCGACAATCCCTACGTGGACCCCTTCCTTCCACATCTCAGTTCCACACACATCTGTCGAATTCTGGATTCCAATTGGACAGAAAGGATGTTGTGGTAATAATGGCTGGGAAGAAAAGCAAAAAAAGGTCCATAATCTCATGACAGCCTCATGGTGATGAGAAGTCATTGCCAGGATACAGATTCACACAGCTGAAGCAAAGCTGATGTGCCTAAAGCACTGGACTGGAACTACAAAGATGCTAGTACAATTCCTAGCTCTACCAGAGGTTTTCTGTGTGAGCTTGGAGCTTAATCAGTGGATATTAGGAAGATAAATCCTTTGAAGATCCAGGTCTTTGTGCCTTTGGGCCTCATCTGTAAAATGGGGATAATAATCTGTTTCCCCCATTTATTTAGACTATACTTTTCAGAATGGGAAATGTTCTGCATTCCGCTCAAGGGAAGTCCAATTTCAGTTGAGTCTAGGGCTGCGTCTACACTGAGATACCTCGTGCTGACAATTTGATGCAAATAAGCAGCGTTGAAAATGCATAATGTTGGTTCATTTGCATATGAACATGCTAATGTGAGTATTCATTAGCTAATTTGCATAACATGAATCCATTCAAGCTGGGTAAATGGGGGTTCTGGTGACTAAGGAGTTTTTTGCTCTCAGAACTGCCATCTGACTTGAATTCTACCATACTATGAAAATTAGCCTCATGAATATGCACCTTACACATGTGCATATACAAATGATCCACCATGTTGCATTTTTGAGACTGCTTATTTGCATCAAACTGTCAACACTAGGGCTCAGTGTAGACACAGTCTTGGAATCATCATAGTATATGTTAAGGGAAGCAAAATACAGGTTTTGCTCAAGATTTCTTGACCTAACTAACAGGTCTCCAAAGCTTGATTCAGCTATAAATAATCCCGCTCAGAACTGTACTGGAGCTCCAAAACTTAGAAAATTAGCGATGGGGGCAATGTCCAAAGTAAAATATCTGAAATGAAGTGTCTACCACTGCACAGAAGTGGGAGTTTTATCATAGGGAAAAAGGTAAGATCCAAAGTATTCTGTCTAACACATCACAGGCCTGATCCACAGGCCATGGAAGTCAATGGCACGCCAGCATGGACTTTGGCTCAAGACCCAAATTAAGATATTTAGCCGTAGAAGCTAAAACAAATTGGGAAAAGGTTCTTTATGAACTCCTTTTACAGGAGATAATGGAACAGATGTTGCATTCATAAAACACTTCAGTCCCTTTGGAAATGCATTCGGGCAGAGTCTTTCTGCACAGCATGAGGCCAGAGCATTGTCCTGACAGCTTCAAGACCTGCACAGTCCAGTAGCCTGAGTGCTAACATCTCATTACTGCTAGAATCCCTCTGCTCCCTTGAAAGAGGAAATAGCTTCATTAATTCCTCACATAAAGAGCCTGAACACAAACAAAACATGTTCAGTTAAAACAGACAAATTAAGCAAGTAGAGAACCTTTTCCTCTCCCTCTCCCATCCCCCCCACTCGCTGTTGCTAATTTTGGTTTGAATAGCCTCATTTTTGAGAGGGGGTATTTTGGTGATGCTTGGGAAGAACTAAATTTATTTTACAGATAATTGCAGCTGTATTTCAAAACCTTTTTTCCTGGCAGCCTTTTCAAGAGACAAAACAACTGTGAATAACAATCCATCGAACAAGGTGACTGTATTTGGGACAGGGAGATATTGGGGGAGGGATGCCTCCTCACAGCTCCACTGAGCTGAGGGAAGCTGGGAAGCCAGCAGCAGCCACTGGTGTTCACCTGATTTCACTGAGCCTTGGGGCTGCCGGTGCTACCCCGGCTTCCCAAACGTGCAGGGAGCCAGAAAGCAGAGCACCTATCTACCGTACCTTTGGAGAGTCCCTTTTCCTGTGGCCAGAGAGAATGTAAGCAGATAATCTAGTCACTGGTATACGGACTGAAAAAATCGAAAGAGAAATATTCTTCATGGGTGTGTCTACACTTGTATTCCTCTTTCAAAAGACGTACGCAAATGAGGTAAAATGAAAATGCAAATGAGGTGTAAATTTACATATTCAGCCCCTAATTTGCATATTCTAATTTTGAAAGAACTTCTTTTGAAAGAAGAACGCCAGTGTAGATGCTGCTCTTTCGAAAGTAAACCTATCTTCAAAAGAATCCTTCTTACCATTAAATAAAGGGAAGAAGGATTCTTTCGAAGATGGGTTTATTTTTGAAAGATCAGTATCTGCACTGGCTTTCTTCTTTCAAAGGAAGCTCTTTTGAAATTGGAATATACAAATGGGGTACCAAATATGCAAATTTATACCTCATCTGCATTTTTGATTTGCCTCATTTGCGTGCAAGTGTAGACACACCCCATGTGATGAACTGAAAAATAATTACTTGAAATGCTTTTACTCCCTTTATGAAACAACTCATTTCAATTTTCAGGATGAAGTCTTTGTTTATAACTACACTATAGAAGTCTCAACAGAAACGGGGACCGAAATGGTAATAGATGCTGTGCACGCATCTAGTAAGAGACAATTCCCACCCTGAAAACCAACAAAGGAAAGGAAAAACTATTTGCATACCTATTTTATATATATAGAACTGAAGCACTGAACTATAAGGGGCATGCCCAAAAACCACAAAGGGAAACATAAGGTGGATTCAGAAATTGATCTCAGATTTCCCAAGTCCCAGTCAAGTGACTTAGCCAGAAGATCATCCTTCCTGTCCTGCACTAATGCCTTCTGGTTCCCTTGGAGCTTAACTACATAAACAGAACTATGAGTGTGAAGGGTACATCTGTCTCTCTACTGTTCACTAGGGATGATCTCAGTGGCATTCATGTTGTCTAAAGGATCTATTTGTTGCCTTTATAACCTTTGCTTGCAATACAAACCCTCACCAAGTTTTTAATCTATAATAAAATAGATGCCAGTGAAACTGTATGTAGTGTAGCTCATTTCTCTCTTTGCAAATATGGTTTTAAGTGAAGGAAGCCTTCCCTCCCCATTGAGACTGATGGCTGGTAAACTGCTGGGGAAAATTCCCGTTGGTAGGTGAGAAACATCAACTCATTTATCTTTATATCATTATCTGTTGCAAATTAAATGAAAAGTGCAGGGTTTGCACACTAAAATGGTTATGCTACAGAGCAATGTGCCTATAAAACAGCATGCTAACGTGCACAACATGATAAATGGAGTGCAATGAACTTCTGTAATTTCCATTTCTCCCACAGGCAGATGCCGAGGTGATCACCTGTTGAGTTACGCTTGGTGATGCTAGAATGGCAACTCAGAGGAAGTGTTTACCAGGCCCCATTTATGCTGCAGCTGAACAGCAACTGACAGAAATTCAATTAACATGCTTCATTGGGGAATAACATTTGCAACCTCGACTGCTAAAGGGACAGACTCTAGTAGGTCCTAACAAAGAAGGTACTGAAACTCATGAAGAGTGGGACCTACTCTGGTCAACATAGGGCAAGAATAGAGGTTAAATGTTGCAGGATGGACTTGCTGTTTGAAGGCATATTGTTCTATTTCGTACAGGTTCTTATGGGAATCTGTCTAGGAAGGAGTACTGCAGAAAGCAATCTGGGAGTGATAATGGACCACATGGTATTCTTCTCTGGAATCTTCTCTGGAAATACCATCACTGGACCTAACCAGGTTACTCACAGAATCACAGGCACTTTCTCATGCTCCTCTACTAACATCATCTATGCCATCATGTGCCAACAATGCCCAGATGCTTTGTATATTGGACAGACTTCTAACTCTCTTAGACAAAGGGTCAATGGGCACAAAACAGACATCAAAACACTCCAGATCCACAAACTAGTCAGTCAACATTTTAATGGAATGGGGCATTCTGTCAATGACCTAAACGTATGTGTGTTACTGAAGAGGAATTATCGCACCGTTTCGGAAAGAGAAACATCTGAGCTGACTTTTATATTCAAATTTGGCACATTAACACATGGTTTAAATCGTGATGGGAACTTTCTGAGTCACTATAGGGGCTTGTCTGCATACTTGGCTCAGTCTAATTCTTGATCTTCCCCCCCACCCCTCCACTCTCTGATTTGCTCACCTTGATCATCTTTTTCTGATTTGTCCTCCTTGCTTACTGTTTTTGGTTCTCTGTGCCTTAAATATTGAGTCTGTTCTGGTCTGGCTATGGTCTGAAGAAGTGGGTCTGTCCCACGAAAGCTCACCTAATAAACCATTTTGCTAGTCTTTAAAGTGCTACTTGACTGCTTTTTGTTTTGATACTGTATAGACTAGCACAGCTTCCTCTTTGTTACTATACACATATATATATGGGGGGATATGTACAAAGGGGGAGGGGGGAGCCATGTCCTGGGCCCCGCACCCCTCTACTGTCCGGCACCCGGGGTTGGCGGGCGTGACCCTGGCCTCAGCCTGAGCCCTGGCTGAGGTTAGCTGGGGGCCGGGTGAACCGGCAGGTATGGCCGGCAAGTGTCAGCAGGCCCCAGGTTCCCCTCGGTGGAAGGCCCCAGGGTGGCGGATGGCGTTGGGACAGTGGTCGGAGAAGCGGGTGGAGCGGCGGGTGGATTGGCGGGCAGGGTGAGCAGAGAGGCGGGCGGCGCAGCATGGGGGGCCAGGTATTCCGCTATGTGCTCAAATGTGCGCATAAAGGCCCCCCATGCCTCTTGACGCCAGGCCAGCGCCCGCTCCTGGAGCTCCAGCCTCCGCTCGTCCACCCACAGACGCTGCTCCGACACCTCCAGCTGACACTGGAGGGTCACTAGCAGCTGGGGGGTTCCGTGGCCGTCCTTGGGTGGTGTTGGTTCCACCGTCGGCCCCGCCCTGGGGCTGGTCGGTGCTCTGTCAAGGGGCTGGCCTGCTGGGATGGCCCTGGTGGGCTCTCCGGGACCACTGAGACCTCGCCAGTGCTCTCCGGGCCCTCTGATGGTGCAGCTGTGGAACACGGGGGGGAAGAAGAGTGGAGACAGCCATTAGTGTGGCCCCCGAGCCATGGCCCTTGTCCCCCTACCCCTCTGCTGCTGGTTCCCCACCCCTGTCCCCGGGATATGCTGCTGCTGCTGATGGGTGTCCCAACCCCTCCCCTCCAGGGGACCCTAGGTTCCGTTCCCCCCATCCCCAGGGATGAGGCATGGCACTGTCGTGCTGTGGGGGGCAGGGGCTGATGCACTCTTCTGAGGGACATGCCACTGCTGTCCTTGGGGCCATGGTCATCTGGGCATGTGGATGGCCCTGTCATGTCTGTTGTCCCCGCCCCTTAAACCCGGGGGGTGTGCACCAGGGGGGTACATACCTGACGGTCCGCTCCCACGGTCAGGGGACATCCTCTGGGCGGACGCCCCGCTGGAGCTCCGGGACGGCAGGACAATCCACAGCCCCCCATTGCTGGAGGAGGATTCCCCCCTCCTACTCCACTGGTGTCCCAGGGGTGGGCTCCTGGGGGGGCCCCTGGGGTGCGGGGCTTACCTCCGGGGCTTGCTGGGGCTCGTCAGCCGAGGTGCCAAGAGTGGCCAGCAGGGAGCAGGTGTACCGGGGGCCCAGGATGGACCTGAGCTCCCTGTAAAAGGGCAAGTGGTGGGGGCGGCCCCAGATCAGCTGGCCACATCCCGGGCCTGGGCGTAACCCTGCCACAGCTCCTTCACCTTACTCCTGACATGGTCAGGAGTGCAGGCAGGGTGACCCCGGGCAGCCAGGTCCTCGGCCAGCTGAGCAAACGCATCCACGTTCCGCTCCCCCTTACCTGGAGCACCTCCTCCTCGCTCCAGAGCCCCAGCAGGTCCCAGATCTCAGCCTCCGTCCAGGAGGGGCCCCGCTGCCTTTTGCCAGGCTGGCTGCCAGGCTGGGAGCCCTGGCTCTCCTTGGGGGGGTGCCTTGTGGTCGTTTGGGGGGCTGGCGGGAGGCCATTGCAGTGGGGAGGTGGCTTGGGGCTGCAGGGAGGCATGCAGGCAGGCCACGTGTCAGTGCTGCTGCCTGCACGCGCTCTCAGCTTCCTGCACAGGAACACAGGGGGTGGGGAGCTTTAAGGGGCCGCTGCATGTGGCGACCATAGAGCTCGGGCTGGAGAGAGTGTCTCTCAACCCCTCAGCTGATGGCCACCATGGGAGACCCCGCTATTTCGATGTTGCGGGACACGGATTGGCTACACGTGCCCTATTTCGCTGTTCTACGTTGAAGTAGGGCGCTATTCCCATCTCCTGATGCGGATAACAACTTCGACATCTCGCCGCCTTACATCGATTTCAACTTCAAAATAGGGCTCGCCACCAAGAATCACAGTAGGACTAATCCTGGAACTTTTCCTTGCAACAAACCCCACTGCCAACATTGTCTACATATTTATTCTGGGGATACCATCACTGGACCTAACCCTATTAATTACAAGATCAAAGGAACAGTCTTGGGCACTTCTAGCAATGTTATATATGCTATTATGTGCCAACAATGCCCTCCCGTACATTGGACAGACTGGGCAAAACCTTTGCCAAAGAATAATGGACTTAGAGAAACATCAAGAGACTCAATACACACAAGCCGGTCATTGAACACTTCAGTGGAGTAGGCCATTCTGTTACAGTCCTGAGAATTTGTGTCCTGGAGCAAAAAGAATTTAAAAACAGATTAGAACAAGAAATTTGAGACTTGGAATTCATATTCAGATTTGGCACATTAACACATGGTATGAACAGAGACATCAATTACATCAGTTACCTCCTGAAGCTGCATTGAGGGCAAACCTGTCTGAAGACAACTAAAGATTTTCAGCTATATTTTTTTAAAGTAATAAAAAGTGATTCAGAAATTCTGCTTCAAGTGCCTCATGGGAATTGTAGTTTGGGTGCCTTGGACCTGCGTTATTTCCACTGGCCATGTTGTCTTGCTGGACTACATCTCCTATGATCCACGATGGTTTTCTTTCTTGCTGAGATTCTGTATACAACATGGGGACTCGCTGACAGTAGGGCAGCATAGGAGATGTAGTTATGTCTAAGGAGCACAGCTCATGGAGGGAAATATGGACATGAGGCACCCACGTACAACTGCTGTAAGGCCCCATGGCCTGTATTCTAATTTTTTTAAAATTATTTTTCAGATGTTTATGACTTTTTTCTTAAAACTCCAAAGTTTTTCTACTTGGATTTTCAATAATAGTTGACATTTTCCACAAAAAGCACTTACAAAAGAAAAGACTTGCTTCATCAGACATTAACTTTTTTTCCTTTTTTTGTTGAAAACTGTTTTGACAGGCAAAAAAAATCAACCAGCCTTTCATTGTTAAAAAGAGTGTAAGAAATCATCCTGAAATGACAAGAAGGATGGACAACATGATTTATTAGAGTTCATTTCCAGCTCTGCTGGCTATGATTTTAAGAAAGTATATTCTGTGCCATAATTTGTTCAATTTCTCCTGTATATGCAAACTAACTGATTAACTAACTACTTACTATTTTACTATAGCCTTGTACTTAATATTATTTATTTTATAAAGTATTTAAGTGCTATGTTCCTCTATATGATTATCCTATGCTCCACCAAAACAACATACTTTCCCAACCATTCCCCATCTGTTGCCACACAATTAGGCTTTATTATATCCACAGTTTTATAATCTGCAACACAGACAATGTGGAAGGAATAATGGATGTCTAAGGTTATTGGTAATAGGAAATAAGTTCTGTTAGCAACAGTGCATTTATTGCATATGATTTTAGATCTATCAAATGTAATGATCATCCAGGCTTAAATTGCAACAAGAGAAATTTAGGTTGGACATTAGGAAATACTTCCTAACTACCAGAGTAGTTAATGACTGGAATAAATTGCCTAAGAGGGTTGTGGAATCTCCACCCTTGGAAATATTGAACAACAGGTTAGATAAACATATATCAGGGATGACCTAGGGGATGTCTGGTTCTGCCATGGGGGCAGGGGACTGGACTTGATTTCCTTTTGAGGTCCCTACCAATTCTAGTATTCTATGAAAGTAGCGGATAAAAAGTTGTAACCAAGTGCCATAAGGACAGAGGAATTGCAAAGAATTCATATCTACTCGTGCCTGCTGTTCTCCTGAACGGTAGCAAACATTGTGGCCTTCCATCAACAAACAATGCTGTCAATGGACAGTCCTCAGTCACTGGGCCAAAAGATAGCAAACTATTTCTCACCTCTCCATCAGTATTCCTGTGCTGGGAATAAGGATTCTCTCTCAACCAGAAATGCAGACCAATTTAATAAATTTAACCCTGAGCCTGAATCCCAATCCTCAACCTCTAATTCCATGGGCAGCTCCAAATCCTTTTGCCTTCTGAATTAATTTCCTTTTTTTACCTCTCTCACCCTGGATTCTACCAAAGCTGACAAGTTCATAATGATGAAATGCAGACAACAGTAGCGAAAGAACAGTTCTGGGGGCAATGCGTGTGTGTGTATGTGTATGTGTGTGATTCAGTTGATTGACCACATTCAATTTATCGGAAGGTTTGAGTACTAGCTTTGAAAAAGTATCTTGAACTGCCTGATATGTCAGAGGCAGGTACCACACACCTGGAGACTTCTGAATCATTTCAGTGTTCCAGCTCCACTTTCTAAATGATTTGCATTCTCCTCTTTGCCAAGGCGAGAGACCAGACAGATTGATAGGGAAGCAGGCTTCCCAGCTGATTGCTAAAGATGTTTCTTTGATTTGTGCAGAACAGCATGAAGCTGCCACAGGATAAGGAGTTCAAAATAGAGGGGAAGGAAAGGGCAATCTCAAGGTGTTCTGAAACCTGGTCCAAAAGCCCTTCTGCCATTGCCGTTGTCTAATTATCCATGGTACATTTTAATTTCTCAAAATATTGTCCTCCTGAAAGCAAAATCACAGGTTGAGGAATAAACTAACAAAAATAACCAAAAAAGTGTATCCAACCATTTTCAATATGCTCATTCCATATCTCAGCATTCTCTGTATGCCGCAAGCATGGAGTTATGCTGGTGGTAGTCAAGTGGGGATCTAGCCCAGCTTAATTTTCAGATCAGTCCCATCCTATATACTTCCCTTATGGAAAACTCCAGGTGGTAATAAAGATCCTAAGCTGCATATGAAACATGTCAGGAATCCATCTACAGGTTTGTGGTCAGTATTTGGTACCATGTATGAAGGCCTATGCTATATATTATTCAAAATGTTGGACTAGAGGATCAGGATGACCCAGTCACTAAGATCCTTGAGTCTCCACGTTCATTTCTCATCAGGGGAAGTAGGAGGCTTTGGGCCTGTCCTTCAGTGCTGAACTACCAGCTTATGTCTCACCTGAAAGTTATAATAGAGCGGGTAAACAGGGTTCTATTTGTCATAAGACTGGTGAATGGGTGGCCAGAGCTAGTGATCAGAGCTGACACTAGGGTTATAGTCAGAACCGAAAGCCAGAAGCCAGTGCTGGAGCATCATGCTGGAGTGAGTGACAATCCTGAGGGAGAGAGTCAGAGTCAAAAGCCAGGAACCCAACCCAAGGGTTGGCATCAGAAGCCTGATACGAAAGGGCAGATTCGGAGTCTGAACTACCTGGGGCATAGCTGGATTCCAGGGTGGTATGAGACAGGATATAGGGCAGAGGGTAGACTAAGGGAGTGCATGGCATAGAGTAAATACAGGGCTGGGTTCAAGTGAAGACCAGCAGCTCCAGGTCAGCACAGGAACTGTCAAAGCTGGAGACATTTGCAGTTAACAACTGTGTATCCTCTGCAGATTGCTGAGCTTAAGAACAAGCTACCGATCCTTGCTTAAGAAGGGTAGGAAAACAGAATGAGTCACAGTGCTGTATACATGGAGATCCAAAGGACACAGACTGACCACAGAGAGGATTATGCAGAGCTGCCCAGTTCAGTATATATTATACATTTATTTGTTTTGGATTTTTTCTCCATTTGCCCCCTATCAAATTGTCTAGGTGCTTAAAAAAACAACTACATATCATGCAACTATTGGCCAAGCCAACATCTCAGGGAGTCATCGAGTCCAGTCCCCTGACATGCCCAAATCTCAAACATTTTCCTGACTTTAGTACAGGCTGCATCTTGTAATCCAGAACCCACCACCCCCAAGGCTAGGAAAATATCTTAAAAGATCAAGGTGATAGGGTGAATCACTGAAGCAAGCATGATGCCCTATGAGCCCAACCCTCCTTTAGATTGGTGAGCATTAAGCTTAGGCTTCTGAGACATGATCATAAACTGATGTACAATAAAGCCTCAGCATTCTGAACACTTGGGGCACAGAACTTGTTCATGACTCTGAAATATTCTTAATATCAAAGAAACTATTTGAGTCCTTTCAAAAGTGTACAACTAAATATTGACTTAACACAGCTTTGAAACTTCATTCTGCAGAAGAAAAATGCTCCTTTTCTTTTCGATGATATTTAACACAGTAGTATAGTGTATTTAACTTTTTTTTAGTCTTTGCTGATTTTTGATTTCATACTTCTGGATTGTGTGGTTGACTGGTTAGCTCATAACTCTGGTGTTCATAACACTGACATTCTACCATATTTTAAAGAAAGAGGTCTCTAAAGGAGGTATAACACACTTTGCTTAAGGCTTTTCAGTTCAAAACCAACACTTTAGCCAGAAGTTAATAGCTAACGTTGCACATCCTTAGATATAATATGCAGTGTGGATATAATATGCAGTAGCTTCTGAATATTTAGATAGGGATAGATGATCAAAGCTTCCCATGGGACTGCCCCTTGTGGCCTGGAAGTATCTTTTCTTTTTCCCTCATAACCAGTCTTGGAAGTTATGGTCAATGGGGGGAGAAGAACTAATTGGGGGAGGCAGGATTGTTATGACTATGAGACACAAAGCTTTCATGGGGGCTGGACCTGAATGAGAGAAAGAAGTAGCCACGTATATCAAGAGTCACTTCTTAGCTGTAGTTCTGCAATATATTTTTTGCAATTAAACAGTAAACACATAAGGAGCTTAGAGATTCTGTGACAGAAGATGTGATAAAAGT
Source organism: Carettochelys insculpta (assembly GCF_033958435.1). Classification (NCBI taxonomy): domain Eukaryota; kingdom Metazoa; phylum Chordata; order Testudines; family Carettochelyidae; genus Carettochelys; species Carettochelys insculpta. The sequence continues at coordinate 121,875,860 of NC_134141.1, forward strand.
ACAAATATTTTTAGCCAGCTGTTCCTCTGTGCACAAAAGAAACTGCATAATATGCTCAACAGTAGTTCCAATTGACCAGAACCTATTTTATCAAGGAAAGAATGTACCTCCAAAAATGTTATATTGATCTTCAGCTTAGACAGCAAGAGGCGATCTCAGTCCTTGACAAAGCAGTGTGTAATGGTACCACAAAACATTGCTTTATCTACATTTTAATAGGGAAACTTAGAATCATGTTTGATGTTTCCATTAGATTAAGGAACTGGCCACACATTGTCATAAACCAAGTAGCAAAGGCAATTTGTTTTCCTTCTGCTTCCTTCATATTTTAAGCAGGGTAATTCATGATACCATAAGGGCTAGATGAAACTAGTTTGGATAAAATAAGAACTGGTCCACACTTCTTCCATAAAACTAATTCTTTGTTTTACCAATTCAGGGAAGTTGATACATAATAACATTTTTCCTTCTTGCTTTAGGCCAGAAGAAAAAGGGATGGGAATGAATAATGTAGGTGGAAAACAATGCTGCCCCTCAATCACAAATTGTTTTAGCAGGAGAACTCTGCCACAAATGGAAATCACCAGTGGTAGCATCATAAATCCTGTTCACAGTCTTCCACTGTTGTGTCATTGCTCACTGCACAATATTAATAATAGGAGGAAATCACAGAGATATAGTATAGATTCCCAGTAGCCCAGGGTAATGAATGATATACAAACATCTATGGGTATGAGTGTGACTGACATCTGACACATCCCCTATGTATCTCAGCATACCATGGGAGGCCTTTGGGACCCACAGCTGCTCCTGCTCTTCATGGGTCTGCTTCTTATGTGACTCAGCCCTCAGGCAAACAACATCCCATCAGTAGTCTCAGGGAGGTAGCCATGTTAGTCTGTAGCTTCACAAAAACAGGTATCACTTTAAATACTAACAATTTTGTCTACTAGGTATTGAGCTTTCATGGGTAGGAAACACTTCATCAGGTTTGGAGCAGATAATAAGAATCCAGGGCTTATATAGCTTGGAGACGGGGGTGGGGGGGAGAAAAATAAAAAAAAAAGTGGGGCATCACATTTTGGACCAAGTGCACACTCCATAATCCTTATTCCTTCTTTCAGGGGCCACTTCTACAGGAGCAGCTTTTCACAGAAAAATTGGGCTTTTCTCAGAAAATAACGTGGAGTGTCTACACACAAAATGTGCTTTGTTATCAGTTTGTGGACAAAATCTGACATATCCACCAATAGCATTATATCTCTCCATGTTCAGGTATAATGCCTCTCTCAACAGTGTTCTGTCAACAAAGCAACCGTGTAGACATTCCAGGGCCCTTTTGTCAACAGACAGGGCTTCCAGTTCACCGAGCAGCCCTGTTTGCAGAGCTTCTGGTCTGCCATTCGGTTGAGAGAGGGCAGAGCAGTCCGGCTTCTCTCTGTCGCCAGAGTGGATTGCTCTTTCAGTCTGCTTTTATGTGTAGACTCAATCTATCAACAGAAGTTTCCCTGGGAAATCCCTTCCAACAGTCACTTCTGTCAGCAGATGTTTCTCATGTAGTCATGCTCAGGGTGTTTCAATAGTCTCTTGTATCCAGAAATTTCTGCAACACTCTCCCGAATGGGGCAGTGTGAGAACCCAGGCATTCCTCTTTGGTTCTAGTCCAGGGAGGGTATCTTAATTAAAGAAGCCAAAGACAGAGGGTGACTGAGCCTTTGGTGCTTCTCTGGGCCATGTCTTACCTCAGCAATAAAATTCAAAAATTATAGTAAGCTTTTTGAAATATGTCAATTATGCGGCAAAAGAAGCTTGAACATGAAACACAAGCTTTGCCTTACAAGTTTTGTTTTTTATGCAGATTTAAATAATTCACTTGCTGAATAACTCTTCTGTTGTCTATTTATACATGCTTTTTTTTTCCAGCAATCATTCCAAGAGCCAAAAAAAAAAAAAATCACAAAAGTTTTTTCAGAGTGTTGGGAAAGGTGATGTAAAAGTAAGTTAAATGTCCAAGCGAGTATCTAAGCACTCTATAGTAAAGCTGCAGATAATATTATCCAGCCTAAAACCAAACTTCTGCAAGAATGGTATTGGAAAAAAATATGGTTTCTTTCCTAGATGTAAATAATTTGCTCTTTGAATACATTGAATAAATCTCAGCTTCTCATTTACTCAAGGATTTTCTGTGATGGTTTCACTGTCAATAAAGTTAAAAACACAGAAAGAGAGAGAGGTAGGGAGAAAAAACATAAAAAAACTACACCTAGAGTTCTTTTAAAGAGACAACAATCAAATAAGAACCATTTTAGAAGATGTTGAAAGCTCATATCACAGAAATGAAAGCAGAAAGCAACATTTCACTTGATAGTGACTTCAGCAAGAATATGATTTAAAATATACAGAATTTTTTTTCATTATTATTATTATTACTACTATTAAAACAGTTTCCAGTCTTTTATCTGGAGTTCTTTGATCAAGTACTAGCTACAAGGAATTTAGAAAAGCTTTTTTCACACTTCCCTTTCTTTTCTACTCAAAGTGAAGAGGTTATCATGTTGCCAAGCTCCACTGTTTGACAAAAGGAAGCACAACATTGACAAGGACTTTGTTGATCCTCATTCCCTTGAAAGTTTTGGATATTGTTCTCTCCCCAGGTTTGCTGAGGGCAGTGTTTCAATTAATGTGTGAACTTTGCATGTTTGCGAACTTCAAGACAATATGATAATAAGTTTGTACTTTCAAAAATCTGAACCTCAATGGACTTACAGAGAGAGAGAGAGAGAGAGAGAGAGAGAGAGAGAGAGAGAGAAATTTTGACTGCTGGTGAAATGCAGCCAGTTCTGGGGTGAACCAGGATAAGTCAGTAACAGTGCAGAGCAACAATAATACAATTTAGTGAGTAATCCACAAAAAACAATGCATCTGATAAAACTAGCCCTTGTTGATGTTGTTTATTATTATTATTATTATTATTATTACCACCAGTTTTGGTAATATTATTGTTACCGCAAGCCATGATTTGGACTCTGACCTCCATAGTGTTAAATAAATTAATTGGGTCCACTGGGTTCTCAGGACTTTTAAGAATCAGGCTACTTATTTAGGTGTCTAAATTGGCATTTGGTGTCTATACATTCGGGACCTAATCTTCATCTCACTAATGAATGTCAGAAATCCTAGCAGGAGACCCTCAGCTGGTATAGAGGCCAAACTAAATGATCTGATAGTCCCTTCTGGCCTTTGAAATGTGAAGCTCTAAGAACTGGCAGCCCTGCTGATTTCACTGGATACAATCCAAGGTTCTGCTCCTTACTTATTTTAAAAGGCCTAATATTTGGATGCTAGGCTTGAACATCACAGCTCGAGAATATGTTCTACCATCTCACTGTGACCCAAGTATTTTCTTGGGTTATATTACCACATTTTCAAGATAAAATAATAAATACAGTGTTTTTAGAGACATGAAATTTCCAAGATAAAAGTGCACATATGAAAAACAAACCTGGAGTCACTGCTGCCAGCTTCTGACTCTATGGTAATTTGGGTGTGTATCTCAGAGGGGAAAAATACATAGCACCTGGCTGAATTAATCACAAAAGGCCGAACAAGGTCTATTATGTTCACTGGGAGCAAAACAGCAGTCCTGATAGTATTTCAAACTCATATGGTTTCTGTCTTCACTTCTAAGGCTGTTCATCATCCTGCAGACCGCTCACTGCATGGGGCGGTTTGTTCCTGGTAAACACAAACCAAATTCTTATGATGCAAGTGATGTGCCTTGATCCAAATGTGTGTAGTAAGACAGCCATTTTGCTTGATGAAATGGAAAATGGAGACATTTCAAGCACCTTAATAGACTGTCCCAGTATGTCTACACTGCACTATAAACCAAGATCCATGGGACTCAGGCTGTTGGATTCAGTATTTCCAAGGCTGAACTTGAGCATAGACACTGCACTATAAACCTGGGCTTACAATTCCTGAATGTAATTCCCATGCATGCTAATGCACCCATACTGCACTAGGCAGATGTGACTCAGAGCTGCAGTTTGAGTTGTGTCCACATTGCAAAATGCCAGAACTTGGACCTGAGGCTAAGTCTGTACCCGTAAAATTCTACAGCAGCTATAGGGTTTCCCTGTGGCCACTGCATCAATGGCAAAGGTTCTTTCTCTGCTGAATCTTCTTGAGAGCTTGATATTAAAATTGATAGTGCTGGCTATACCACAAGTTAGGTCAACTTACCAGTGTTTTTTCAGGGGTATGGATTGTTCACATCACTGAGAGATGTAGCTCTGACAATGTTACATCTCAGTGTAGACCAGTTCTGAGTCTCCATGGAACTCAGGCTCTGACCCACAACCTGATGTAGGAGGATCCTAGGACTAGGGTCCTACATACTTTGCTGGGCTGAGTCAGATAGATCTGTGCGTGGACGGAAGCAAGGCTTGGGCTAGGAGCAGAAGACGCGTCCTAAAAGTAGGGAGAGGTACAGGCATCCCAACTGTGACCCTGCCCTCATATGTCTTCTTACCTTGAGACCACACTTCTGTACAGCACCTTCACCCCTGAAGCTCCACGCCACTGCTCGGTCCTGTCCAGTCCCTCCCTCCAGTTGCTTACCTTTAAGAGCAGTGTTCCCTGTATTTACTTCCGTCCATGGGTGGAATAAATTATGTTACGTGCATCAAGGCATATGCCAATGTGTACCACCAGTAGAAACACATGAGCTACATCTACATGAGAAGCCTCAGTTGCCAGAAGTGACTGTTGGAAGAGATGTCCCAGAAAAAAGTGTGTTGACAGATCATGTCTACACATAAAAGCAGATCAAAAGAGCAATCCACTCTGTTGGCAGAGAGCAACCAGACTGCATCGCCCTCTCTCAACATAGCAGCTGACCAGAAGCTCTGCAAACAGGGCTGCCTGGTGAACCGGAAGTCCTGTTTGTTGCCAAAAGGGCCCCATAGCATCTACACAGCTATTTTGTTGACAGAAAACTGTCGAAAAAGGCATGATACTGAATGCGGAGAGGTATAATTCTGCCAGGGGATATGCTGATTTTTGTTGACAAAGCACATTTTGCATGTAGACACTCCATGGGTTTCCAAAACTCCAGTTTTGCCGGGAAAAAAAGGTATCATGTAGACGTAGTCATGGTGTCTACTGTGGGTGGCCGTGCGTGCTGTGCTAATCAACTGGGTGGCACCTGAATCTTTCCTGGGCAGCTGCCCAAGTCCCCTGCTTACAGGGAACACAGGTTAAGACTGCTAAAAGGTAGGAGGGACCTTATTCTGCTCCCCTCCCCAATTCTGGTGCCCTGGAGACAGAGCCCAGAGTAGACATAACATCGCAGTTGTCTGGGTCATCATATGAAAAATCAGGACTCAGAGTCACTTTCTACAGTGTACCTCGGATGATAAGCAAAGGAGAGACAAAAGACAAGGACATGAATTAAGCTCCCAAACACTTCCTGCTAAGTGATCCATCTTTCTTCAAAAGGCATGGGTTTAGCAGAGCCAAAGGGAAAGGAGAGCTACATACATGCATGCCTAGAAGGATAGATCCAAAGAGGATTTCATTGCCTATTGAAGCTGTATTTTTGTCTTTACCTGTTTGAAGTTTTCATCCAGGAATTCTCTGATTCTTTTTACCTCCAGAGTTTGCTAGTGGAAAAAAAAAATCCCCTGTGCTTATCCATTTTTCTACTTCTAGAGTTACCTCAGGGTGGGAGGTGGAGCCTGAGTTTTCTTTTCTTTTCTTAGTTGCTTTGAGATTTACATCTTTTGTTCTTTGGCCTCCCTCATTTGAAATTCCTCCCTTTGAGTCAGCAGAAGCAGGGGCTGATGAGCCCTAGCCTGGGCTACAGCCTTGGGGCAAAGAATCTTCATTTCTGAATAGTGGTGTTATTTTATCTCCCTGGAATGGACCTAGGATATGTTGATTTGTGTAATGCTTACTTCAGTGCCCAGTCTTTCCATTTTCTCATTGCATTCCTCTGACCTTTTTAGTTTTCCCCTTGCTGTGTTGCACATTTGTAGGATTTTGATACACTATTTTTCTTCAGAAACTCCTTTATGGTTTTTTTTTTTTGGAGTGTCTGATGTTTGTGTATGTTCTTTGTAAAGTGATGTGAACAACATAGCAAACATTTACCCTCTGGTTTCTGAGATGTTTATTAACAGCCTGTATTAAATACAGGAGGAATCCAGTTTCCACACACAGAAGGGCTGAAATGGGAAAGCTACATTCCACATATAACTGTTTATTTCATTGGCTGGGAAATAAATTGACCCTTTTACAGTCAGAATTTTGAATGAGAGTCGCGGTTACCTGGCCGGCCACCAGGGTATGCAAAGGGGACAACTCCCCCAGGGCCTGGCAATTCAACAGGTCCCAGCACTTCCAAATGCTGCTGCAGCTACTGGAGCAGCCAGAGCCACAGACCCTTTAAATTGCCCCCTCATAACTCTGGGTTGCACTGGGTGCTGGCAGTGACATGCTAAAGCCCAGCTCTACCCCTTCCATGAGCTGCCTCCATCACCCCCACCCCACACACACACCTTGCACCCCCACACACACACCTTGCACAGGGGCCAAGCAATTCTCTCCACCCCTAAGAGACTAAAACAACTGAGGATCTGTCTGCGTGGCTGGCCTGTGCCTGCTCACTTTGGATGTGTCTACACAGCAAAGTTGTTTCAGAATGATGGCCACCACTCCAAAATGACTATGCGGGTGTTTACACAATGTGACCACTACTTCAAAATAATACGATCGAAATAGCAGAGGGCTTGTTTTGAATTTGGGAAACCTCATTCTATGAGGAATAGCACCTACAGGCATTTAGGAATAGGGGTGGTGTAGACAGGGAATTAGGGCTATTTCCAAACAAGCCATAGTGCCTCCAAGGGCTCTGTTTCGAAACAGGCTCTATTGTGTGTAGACACTCTATTTCCAAACAACCGAGCATTGTTTCAAAGCGTATTTTGTGTGTAGCAGCATTATTTTGAAATAAACTATTCCAGAATAGCTTATTCTGAAATAATGCTGCTGTGTAGCCATAGCCTTTGAATTTGAAGTCCTGTAATCTTACATTCCCACCCATCCTTCACAGGGCTTTCATTGAGTTCTTGTGGTGAAAAAAACAAAGAGGAGTCATATGGAACCTTAAAGACTGGCAAATTTATTTGATCCTATGTCTTTTGTGTTGGCTGGAATCCACTTTATCAGGTTCATGAAGTGGAAACTTCAGTTTGGCGGGGATATACATGCAGAGGTGGGTAAGTTACACTATTATGTGCTGGACCAGGCCTAAAGAGATCAATTCAGTCAGGGTGGATGTGGCTCTTTCCAAACAGTGGATGAGAAGGTGTGAATAGTAAAAGAATGAACATTAGCATTTTGTGGTGAGGTAAACTCCTAGGTTATGTCTACACTACACTCTTCAAAATTGCTGCTTTTCGCTGCTGTGTGGCTCGTCCAGATGGGTCCTTTTCGAAAGAACCCCTCCAGCTTCGAAATTCCCTTATTCCTATCAGCAGAAGGCGCCTCATTAGTAATCTTCAAAATGGCCATTTGCATGGCCATTTTGAAGATTTGGGCTAGTAGAGTCACGGCCCTAATCTTAGATCCAGTAGAATTTAGGGCACCAATAACTATGAACACCATTTTCAGTATATTTTGGAGAAACTATGGCTGAACTCTGTACTATTGGAACACTAGCACAAATATGTTATTCTTCTCCATGGGCCCCACATCCTTTCACATGTACAAAGGGGCCCTCCTCCTTGACTGGGGTATTTACGTACTAACAGAGTTTACTCAAATGGACAAAATGTCCCTTAGTATTCTCAGCTTCAGCCGTCCTGACTTGCTGATTTTTTACTTGCTTTTCTTGTTTTCAGTTAGTTTATTCCTTGATATTAGCCATTCGAGGAAGCATCTCTGACATTTCACTATACAAAACTATTGTTTACTATACATATTGATTCTTAAATGTTCCTCCACCAATGCAGAAGAGGTGGAAAGCAACCTGTGCTAAAGAGATTGATTAATTCACTTACATTCTTTTTCTCTTTTTAATATATACCCCCTATTTCTTGGAATGGTTATCAACATATTTCCTGTGACCCATTTAGTCTTCACTTCAGCTCTTTGGAATGGATACATTCAAAACCATTTATCTTGATGTAAATGGCTACTTCTCACTCCTTTTGTCTTCTTGCCTGCAAAAATACAACCCAATTCATTCCCTTGCCAGGAGAAAGCAACGTCTTTGCAATGTCTACATGTTTTCTTCCATATATGTTCAGTCCCTGCATTATGCTTCGAATATGCCCAGTTTCAGACAGAGTCAAAGGGTATTTTTGCTCCTGCTTTTTTCCATTATCTTCTGCATTTCACACTTCTATGCTGTATTTAAGAAAAAAAAAAAGACACCATGCCTGTGGTCACTACACCCTCCTCTTTTTATGTGAAAGGTTCTGCAGAGATTGTCACTGCATCCGTGCTACTAGTTCCAATTCAAAACTTCACAAATGATATTCAAAACCAGAGGCAACAGCTGGTCAGACGTTGTGACTGAACATTTTTTCATCAGCAAATGCAGTTTCATTAGAGTCCAAATGTTTCATGAGAATGTGTTGATTTTGACATCATTTTCATCAGAAAAATGATAAAGCAAATCATTTTTGACTATGGTTCCATTTCCATAATGTCAATGTTTTGTTTCAGTAAGGTAAACACATTTCATTTTGAGTTTATCATTACAATTCATTTCACTTTTATTTTCATCTTATGGCAAATATTAATTAGAATAAAAAGTGATTGTCATTGCATATCATATTTAGCATTACATATTATAGTCAGTATTTTATATGGTATATGTCATTGGAATAAAATGATTCCCCACTTAAAAAATGAAACATTTTCATATATCTATTTTCCCCCCACAAATTGTATTCTGTAAAAAAAAAGACTTTTTGTTCCAATTTGGAATGCAAACAAATTATGACAAGTCAGAATTTCCTGCAGAATGAAAATGATATTGTTGGATGAGCTTTAAAGTTTAACTGTGAACTCAAGGGAACCAGGCCCGTCTCCTATGGTGGTAGGGCTGGTTGAACTTGTAGTGAACCAGGCCTGGCTCTACTGGTGGTAGGGCTGCTTGAATCTTTTTTCTTTAATACAATTTGCTGTGCTGCTGGCATGAAATCTTGGTCCTTTGGAAGCAAATGGCAAAACGCTCATTAACTTCAGCATTGCCAAAAATTTATTTTGGCTCTCCTCTGATTCCAGATCTGCACCAGTGTGATTTGTTAGTCTTTAATTGATGGAGATCTACCTATTTATCTCATAGAACTGGAAGGGACCTTGAGAGGTCATCAAGTCCAGTCCCCTGCCCTCTCAGTAGGACGAAGCATCCTCCCTGAGGGGGTTTTTTATTTTTTAAATTTTTTTAAGTCTATTTGCCCCAGACCCCTACATGGTCTCCCTAAAGATTCAGTTCACAAGCCTGGGTTTACAAGGCCAACGCTCAAACTGTTGACCTATCCCTCACCATTTTAAGGTGCCACCAGGTCTGTTACTGGGACAGGCAAAAGCAGCAGTTGCTACTTATGCAGTGATGGAAGCTATAGCCCTTGAAGCACAGGTAGCTCTGCTCCACAGGGCTGTGGCAGATACAGTTCCAAGGTCTAGGCCAGGAGTGTGCAAAATAGGGGGCACAAAATTTCAAAACAGGGGCACAGAGCTATTTGCCTTCCTTGCCCACCATGGCATCCACTGGCTCCCCGATGGCCTCCACTGTCTTCCATCCCTCCTGCCTGCCCAGCCCTATGCCGTCTTTACTGGCACAGCCGTAGAGCTGTTTGGCCATGTGCAATCAGCTGCAGCTGCTGCTCCACTGAAACCTGAGCTCACTGCTTGAAGCCAGACCAAGCTGCCTGGGGAAGGCAGGCAGAGGGCACCAGAAAGCTGCTGCTGAGCAGCTTGTGACTCGTTCCAGAGGCAGTGAGGGAGGAGAGCAAGTCATGGGTAAGCAAGCTGTACTAATCTCCCCCTGCTTTGCCCAGCCCTGCCCCCACTGCTGGTCCCCTCAGCCTGTGCAGGGAGCCTAGAACTTTGCAGCCAAATTTACCTGGGTTTCTCCAGATGCCCTGAAAGGAGATGCCCTGGTGGGGTGCAGGAGCAGGTGTTGAGCATAAGGGGCAGGAGTATGGAAGGGGCATGGAGAGGCTCAGTCAGCAGGGGCAGAGGGTGAGCCCCAGTTGCACCTGGAGGAGTATGGGAGGGATCCATGCCAGTCCCTTCTCTAAGAAAGGCAGGAGCAGGTTCTCACCCTAGGTTTCGGTTAGGCAGGGTGCTGCCTTTCCTAGGAGACTCACCTGCAGTGCGAGCCCTGTTCAATGGGATGTCCATAACATCCCAGTGCAGGAGGGTGTAATGGGAGAGGCAGGAAATTTCATGAGGGAAAGCAGTGTAGTCGGCTTGCCCTCCACAGCCTCTGCTGGTTCCTTCAGTCTTTGCTGCCTCTCCCCTCTCCACCCCTGCTATGGGAGCATGACACATCACTTCCAGGAGCCCTCTGCTCACTCCTGGGCCTGTTGAGGGGGGCGAAGGAAGGGCTGCTAATTGAAGGGACAAAAAGTGGGACATGTGGCAAAAAGTTTGCTCACCCTTGGACTAGGCAGCTTTAAGGGAAGCTGCACTTGGTTTCTCCCCTTCCAGGGTCATAGAGCCGGGCCCCACTTCCCAGTTTGCCTCAGGGGTCTGTGGTGGCGATTGCTGCACTAGGTGCTGCCTGTCTCTGTTGGTTTTGCTGACACAGATACTTCTCTGAAAGTTTTCAATCATTCCCTAGTTAACCGGCACATATGTGTAGAGACAAGTATGGGAGGGGTGGCCGTGTTAGTCTGGATCTGTAACAGCAACGAAGGGTCCTGTGGCACCTTATAGACTAACAGAAAAGTTTTGAGCATGAGCTTTCATGAGCACAGACTCACTTCATCTCACTTCGTGAGCACAGACTCACTTCATTGCTATGTGTAGAGACAGAACTTTAAACCTCTGACTTACTCACGAAGTTGTCCTGATTGTCTTCTAGGGTGTGTCTACACGAGGAACTAACTTCGAAGTTAATGTCAAGTTAGTGCTACATCAAGGTACCCAGCAGAGAGTCTACACACATTTTCCCTTATTTCGAAGTTACTTCAGAGCCCAGCTTCGAAGTCTTTACTCCGTTCCTGGGAATGAAGTAGTGCCCTACTTCACAGTTTAACTTCAAAGTAGGCTGTGTGTAGATGCTGTACTTAGAAGTTGCTTACTTGGAAGTTGTACTTCAAAGTAAGCACCTTCAAAGTTATTTTTGCAGTGGAGACACAGCCCTAATGTTTTCTGTTTTGATATAGTAAATGTCAGTCTATTCATTCTTCCCAAACTGTTAAATTTCCTCCTCAGTTACATTAGTCTAATTCCAGAATAGTTCTACTCAAGTCAGTTGAGTTACTTTGGGTTCACAGAGGCATAAATGAAAGCAGATCTTGGTGCTATGCTTAATCAATATGTGATATTCTATATGTTCAATAATACATAAAATCTAGGTATCTTCCAGCTATGCATTAAATAAAAAAAATGGATACCTGTCCTTTCTCTTATCCTTTCCTTAGCATGTGTTCTTGGTAAGCTAAATCATGCTGGTGTTTTACCTCCCTAACTGGATAAATGGATTTTTTTAAATATGTTAACAGTAAGATTTTCTAGTGTAGTTTTACAGGGGGTTCGGGGAAGTGGGGAAGAATTAAGCATGCTAAAATTTGTGAAACTTTTCAAATTCATGAATGTTGCCAGGAAGGCTTGAAATCTCACTTCCACTGGGATGCCTACAAAGCACATGACAATGGTTTAACAATTCATGTGCTGTGTCTACTGTTTACCATGTTATTCTGAGTCATCTTGCTTAACACTGTTTTCTGGCCATCTTAGTTTTCCAGTCCACATTAACTTCTGTTTCCTCCATTTGTTAGCAACACTGAGCTTTTGCTTTTTGTCTTATGCTTAGGTTGTAAGTCCTCTGGGGCACAAATATTTGTTATATATGTCTTAGTCCCTTCTTGAGGTCCTGATGCACCAGTCAACCTAACTCAGAAGTCAGTTGAAGGCATTACAGTAAATGAGGGTTGATCCTCAATTGAACAGGCTAGAATGAGAACTTCATAGAAATTAGAAGTAATAAAGACTTTTCATATTATCAGTCCATCTTCATGCTGGCGCAGGATAAACTGTACAGTTGTGCTAAAACTAGGCATTGCTTTATGGCTTTATTTGGAAACATAAAACACAAAATTGGGCTTTGATCCACAATTGTGTTATTTCACTTAAAGGTTTTCTTTGAAGTTCCCCACCACCACTCCCAATCAACAAACTGAAAGTGAATCTCAAACATCTAAAAATCAGGTAAAATTAAAACTGAGACAATGTTTGTGTCATTCCCTGTGAACTGGAATTGTGATCCATAACTTCCAAAGTGGGTGTTTATTTCAGTGAATATAGGATCTGGCCTGAACATTTTGAGTGGTGCAGAGACTTGAAGTACATCTTTTAAGAGCCTTCTGATAAGAGACATAATAGATTTTCTGAAAAATGATATGTGCAGTGATCCATAACATTGTTCACCTCCTTCATTTCTCCTCTAGGCAGATTATGTTTCATACACCAACTGTTTATTCTCCAGATTTTGCAAACCAACTAGTAACATACACCCAGTAAGACAATCAGAGCCAAAGAGAAACAAAGGACTGCATGCACACCCTTCATCTTATACAATGGAGTTCATTAGAAAACCAGTTTAATTCAGTTAGAGGGCCCAGCCGAGGGAATTTTCAACATTTAAATAAATACACAATAAAAATAGCATACTGTTACTATAGGGTTACTGGACTGTAGCAGTAAATGAACTGAATAAAATTTTATGGCTTCTTAACATGCTGAGGTTTTGCAGTGTCGTCCATCTTGTATCCTAACAACATTTCCCAGCCTGCTATCAGTGAAACTAATAGCGCGGATGAAAATTTTATGAAAAATGGGAAATCTACGTTGGTTTTATATTATGTCAGTAGAATGAATAAAGATCATATTTTGGCATTAATAGCAAATGGTGGGAAGGAGGAGAGGGGGGGGTGAACCCATTACATTTTCAGCCTCAAAATTGATGTTTTTTAAAGAGTCGGTTGTAATTATGATATTTGAATGTCATTATCATTAAGCTGATGAATTATTTAGTAAGAAGGTGAGCAAAGCAAAGAGATCGTTGGTGTATTCAAGCATTTTAGTTGTACTCCATAAGTCTCAGAACGCCTTTTAGACTGCACTATTAATCACATGGATGCCACAGATGTGTTCTGTAATGATCTTTCCTTGCAGGATCAAAGTTTTGTATTAACATAGTATGCAAGAAAGGATGGGGAGGGTCACAAAATAATTATTTATATTTCAAAACAAACAAAAAAAAAACCAAAAACAGAGGTTCCTTATCACACCAAGAGAGATTCCAACATAGACAGCATTATGACTTCCCTGTCAAATCTCCCTTATACTTCACCATTTATGCACAAAATAGATGGTCAAAAATAGCAAAAGCAGCAGAGACAGATTAAGTGTTGAACTGAGGTCTGGTTCCATGAAGAATGGTCCTCAACCACATTGTACACCATGGGCCCTCTTTTTGAATGATAACATTCTGAAGACTTGCTGCTGTTCACAAGAAGACTATGGCAATTTGGTGACATCACCATTACAAAAAGCAGTCAAGTAGCACTTTAACGACTAGCAAAATAGTTTTGTTTTGATAGTGTATAGACTAGCACGGCTTCCTCTCTGTTACTATTCACCATTACTCAGTGATAGAAAACATTGTTCTTCCCTTGTTTTGGATACTATGGAGCCAAAGGGGGGAAAAAAATTCAAAGTTTAGGGTCAGAGGACTGTCCAACATTTCAGGTGCTTTCCCAAACCTCATCAGAACTATCTGAAACTCTAGAGTAAAACTGGAAGAACTCAACAGTCCAAGTAACTTCTTAATAGTCCCAGATTCAGGAGCACACCTCTACTCAAAAAAGCATTAAAACACGTTTGAGCCTGATTTAAGTCAGTTTCTTAAATAAACTTACCAACTGAGGATTTAGCTGCTGCTTCTGTTTCTTCTTTTTTCATAATAAATGATTTCGGCATCAATCTTACCTTTGACAATGAAGTTTATTATTTTTAATCATTTTCCAAATAATTTGGACAACAAAAGTTTAGCCTATGACCATACCCATGAACTACTATCTCCTACTATGCATAAGGCACAGATCCTCAAAAGCAACCATTATTGATAAACTAGACCTCAGCAACTTAAGCTGAGTCATGGATCACCTAAGGCATATCTCACTGTTTCTCATCCCTCATTGGATAACTGGAGAATAAACAACGGTAAACAGAAGATGCATTCATTAATTATGGTTATGAAGGCAGTTGTGCCAAAGACCCCATCAGGGTTGATGTTCTATAATGTTGTGTACTGTTCAATCACATAGAGTGACATGGGATAAACCTTATGAAGACCTCTAAGTGACCTAAGAGACCACATCCTATTAGTGGTCAGCATGACTTGGCCTCCTGAGTCACAGATGCTTTTTACCCTGACAGCCTTCCCAATAGTTCTTACAATTGAGCAAGAACTGCATGAAACATTAAGCATTTACAATGAAATTATGATCTAGGGATTCCCAAATATTTTCATGGAATCTTTTATCCCTTCAAATATTTGCCATCAATGAATTTGCCTCCAAGCTGCATTACATGCTGTTATTCATGAAAGTATTTTCCAATGAAAATTAGTTTTTTTTACATAATTCTAGTGCATATTTTATTGAGATGGCTTGCAAATTGACCGGAATGTTGCAAACAACTCAGTTATAAGATGTCCATATGTCTTACTTTCTAACTACGAAAAAGTTCATTCCATGTCATGTCTAGCATTGTTTTATACATCCAGTCCTGATAAGAAATATCCATCCTTCCTTCCTTCCAACTTACAATTTGAAGTTGAAAACCCCATAGACTTTAAATAGAAATGCAGAGGGTCAGTAGTATTTTTGTGTCTGAAGTATAGCAGAAGACGGGGATAAGACCAATGCTGGCCTTCAGCATAAGAGTGAATCTCAACATTAGGAAATACAAAAGCAGCAGCATTTTCTATATACTGGCAAAAATGCAAAGTTCATGCATGAAAAGGTGATCATGCATCAAATGTCAAAGTGTCCTTAACAGAGCTTCCTGAATAATAGACTTTGAATAATTTATTCAATCAAATTTGAATTTTTGGAATTAATTATTTAATATATTTTCATTGTTCATGAATATAGACAAAATTTCACATTTTTAATAAGACATTGACTTCCTTTTCTTATTTGCCCAGTTCTATTACTTCACTAAGTACAATCCTCATATACCTGATCATTGCTAGTCCTATATGAGCTGTGCATGAGTTTTACATTTCTGCCCACATGGGCAAGTTTTACAGGATGGAAGGTGCCTATCGTAACACGGTAAGGCTAGCATACTCTAGCTGGAAGGGTGAAAGGCAACTCAGAATGCAGCCTGGGCTAGGGGAAGAACAGAAAGAGCTAGTTAAGCTTCCAGGTGAAGACAGTCGGGAGCAGTGGCAGTTAATCAGTGAAAGCCTGCTGGTCTCACTGCCAGAGTGGTAGCAAAGCTTAAAAAGCTGTCCCAGCCAGAGGAATAGAGAGAAAGAGAGGTGAACAAAGTAGGGAAACAAACCAACAAAAAGCAGTCCTGTAGCACCTTAAAGACTATCAATATTATTTATTAGGGATATAAGAGGAGAAAAGAAAGATAAGTCAAGTAAGTAACATTTACAAGAGACAGCAGGAGGGAGAGGGTGTAGCTCAAGGGAAAAGTGCCTGGGCTACCCTCCCCCAGTGAGAAAAGCACTGATCTTGGAGGAAGGGGAAGGGATTGACCAGCTGGCCCTGACTGGTGTAGGTGGGTGCAGCCTAACCCCTCCAACAGAAGGGAAAGTTGTGGGACCCTGACAAGACCCAGGGATACCCTGCCAGAGTACGTAGAGGAAATGGGTACTATTCTAACTTTACGACTCCCTTGTGAGATGTGATCTTCAGCAGATTATAAGTTCTTGGTGTTCCTGGGCTTCTTATGTGGAAAAAATGTCATACAACATTCAACTTTGAGATCTTTGTCTAGACTCCAAATAAATTAAAGGTTCTTTAGCCTAATGGGAGGTAGGGAAGGGGGAGAAAGAGAGAGAGAGCGAGAGGGAGAAAATTGCAAGGAAAAAAGGAGTCATTATATCATGCCTCCACCTGGGAACATAATTAATTTGCCTCTTGTGTTCCCCTCCTTCCTCTGCTCTCTTCTTCATGTCTTGTCACTCCAAGCCCCTTATGCCACGGGAGTGCATGTTTTCTTGAATCTCTGTCTTTACCCTGTCAGCAAAGCACTTGCTATGTCTCTCAGAGGTGCTCGATCTTTTTCTTCCCGGTGCATCCCCAACATGCCATATAAACTACATGACCCAGTTGTGCCACAGCAACTGTTTTTCTGTATATAAACACCAGAATCGGGGTAGCAAGTCAACCCCCATGTCACAGGAGATTCCATAAAGCTAAGCAGACCAGGCTTTGCATTCAGCCCAAGTGATGATGGCTCAGGGTCCCGGGTTTCAGCCCTGTGAGGTCAGGATTTGGCTTTCTTCCTGAGGCCCCAGTGAGATTAATATTGACCCTACTTCACAGCACCACCAAAACATGCTTCCAACTGCTAAGAGGGCCCCAGGTCCCTAGCTGAGAATTGCAGCTCTCTGACTGACTGCAGTGGGACTATTCACAAGATGTGAGTGAAATATGGTTCTTCTGTTTACTCATCCCACTGTCAGCCCTGCATTTCCCCTTACTCACATCTAAGAACTCCATAACTTGAAGGTGCTCAGCCCTTCAAGTGCTAATGGCATCACCTGGAATTGAGGGCACTCAACTTTTTCAGGAGCTGCTCAAGGCATTGTAGTAAACGTTGAACCTCTCTAATATGGTAATCTCTCATCCAGCAACACCTAGGTACTGGCATGATTCAAGTTAGCTGTATTTCCACTTATCAAGGGCAAGGCCAAGTTTTTCGCAGTCCTGTAAAGTTTGTTTCCAGACACCAGTTCTGCCTCTCAGTGCTCTGTGCTCTTATTTAGCTCTAATTTACCCCTAAATGTCTTCTAAGAGCCCAGATAGCTGTTGAGGTGTTTGTGAGTCTGCTAAACAATATTGACCTCCTGTGGTTCAGCAAATTCTCTGGTTTGGCAGCAGTCTCATCTCAAGGTTGCCAGACTAGAGAGTTTTAATCTGTATCAAAGCCCTAAATTTGCAATGGGTCTGATCCAACGTCTGCTGAAATGCCACTGTCTTGATTGCACTTGGGATCAAACCTTATTTGTGAACATTTCCTCTTAATCCTTTATGGGTGCATCAACACTAGTAACTAACTTTGAAGTTAACTTTGAAGTTAGGTGCTACTTCAAAGTAGCTTGCAGACAGTCTACACCTGTTTTCACTTACTTCAAAGTTACCTTCAAAGTAAGGAAGCCCAACTTCGAAGTCCTTACTTCATTCCTAGGAATGGAGCAGTGCCCTACTTCAAAGTTAAACTTTGAAGTGTGTAGATGCTCAGCTTTGAAGTAAGCAACTTCGAAGTTATTTTTGTAGGGTAGACACTGCTTATGCATCTATGCTTTCCCTATATATAAATATATTTCTTGCTGAAAGGAAGCTCGCAGTACTAAAAGCACTGTACATGTTAATAATCACACCTCATTTTCCCCACATCTTTAAAATTAAGCTTGTTTTTAATTTGCTATCCAAAATAAACAAAAGATTGTGCCTAGTGAGGAAAAAGTCATTAATTTATTTTAACTGCTTTTCCCTTCTCAGCCTGAGTAATTGGAGTTTGTAAATTAAATCTGACTATATACAAACCAACTGACCCACAACAGGGTAAAAAGAGTAAGAGTCAGGTCAAATCATATTGTTTTAATTTTGTATTCTTTAAAAAGAAATACATAAGTTC
Source organism: Carettochelys insculpta (assembly GCF_033958435.1). Taxonomy (NCBI): domain Eukaryota; kingdom Metazoa; phylum Chordata; order Testudines; family Carettochelyidae; genus Carettochelys; species Carettochelys insculpta. The sequence goes on from NC_134141.1 coordinate 121,893,992, forward strand.
ATAAAAAAAACATGATATAAGTGGATGCATTAAATATTGGGACCAACATATGTGTAAAATTCCATAAATGGTTCAGATGTGCAGTAGAATAAAAAATCCTTATTTCTTCTTCACATTCACATGGGTGCATACTTCCGCCAGTAAAAATATATACACAACATTCTTTCTTAAAAAATGAAAGAGAAAAGTACTTTGGCCTTTGGCATCAAGGAGAACTCTTGCAAAACGCTAACAGGTACATACATGTTAAAACAGGCATTTCCTATAAACACAGGGCTTTATAATCAATCAATCAATTCTACGCACCATCTGCAAGTAAGGACTGAAGTAGCCTGCTCTTCCATGGTCTTTTAGCATTTTTAGATGTTCACTTTGCAATGCACAGATTCATATAAATTGGAATTAGATCAATATGGTATTTTCCCCAGTGAAAACGAGCCCATGAAACATTTAAGCATGTCCAGAAATAAACATGGAAGGTGGAATAGGATAAACCTGCCTGCAAAAATGTAAGGCTCATGCATAGGTTCTATAGGATTAGCAATGAGGTATATGAGGATTGTACTTAGTGGAATAATAGAACTGGAATATTAGTAACCTATCCAGAGATTAGATAAAGTCAACATTATTGAATTATTTATGTTGCCCTCACCCTTGTAATATTGAAACACCTCATATTTATTTAATGAAATTTGTGCAAAGCAAAACCCCCATGCTACTTACAGGTAGCTGAGACAGAGGGTAGATTAAATGAGTATCTTAAAGTCATCTGGCAAGCTTGTGACTGAGCCAAGAATTCATCTCAGATCTTCCAAAGCCTACTCTGTTGCCCCAGACCACCCTGGTCTTGTGGACCTCTCATTTTCTTTTGAGTCAAGAGTCATAGGACTGTTGTGATAATCTAGTCTGGGCTCTCATATAGCACAACCCATAGGATTTCTGTCACCTAATCCCTAGGGTAGATCTTTCACAAAAATGTATAATTTCTTTCTCTGCTAGTTTAAAGGGACAATAATTGAACATTAGCTCCCCATATAGGGAGGGGTGACAAAGGGGTGCCCCTGTTGGATCCTTACTGCAGAGACAAACACAAATTCTCAGAAGAGAACAAGGAGACTTTATTCAACTCCGTGGTTAACTCCGAAGCCTAACAATTGCTACTTTGGCATTAACCTCACAAACTATTTCAAGAGTGATAATGGGTTAGATTGTGACTAATCTTACATGGTAATGCAGGGCAGTTAGAGGGAATAAGACTTCTCACATAAAGTCCTCTGTACAGCTTCTTGTCTCTCATTGGCGTGATAGTTTGGAGGAAAACTGAGGCTGCATGTATGCTACCTATTTCATACATGGGGAAGGAATAGGCAGAGGTGATTACTGGTTTCACTCCACCACCAATGCAACAGCTAGCAGTGCTCAACCAGTTTAGGGATGGAAAAATAAGACATCCATCTCCTTACACTTCCTCATCTCCCAATCCCATTTCAGCAAAATTATCAATCTACTTAGGACCTATGGGGTGGAGCCTCTGGCTGAGGTTACAGTTCAACTATTTTTCTGTCATTATTGAGAAACCTGAGCAGATCAATATAGGGTATTTAATTTACCAACATAACTGGACGAATATTGGCACCTTGAAGGGCAGGAATGTTATATTATCTGCTATATTCTGATTGCAATATCAAGAACCTTAAATCTCGTATCTGGTCAATATGCTTTCTATAGGGAAGATCTTCTTGGATGTGGTATGTCACCGGTCCCAATATAGTGATCTACAAATACATATGGGCTACGTCTACACGTGCCCCAAACTTCGAAATGGCCATGCAAATGGCCATTTCGAAGTTTACTAATGAAGCGCTGAAATACATATTCAGCACTTCATTAGCATGTGGGCGGCAGCGGCGCTTCGAAATTGACGCGCCTTGCCGCCGCGCGGCGCGTCCAGACGGGGCTCCTTTTCGAAAGGACGCCACCTTCTTCAAAGTCCCCTTATTCCCATTTGCATGGCCATTTCGAAGTTTGGGGCATGTGTAGACACGGCCATAGATACACATATTTTCAGATCCAAATTGATATATCATAATTACAGTCACACATTAATACTGGAGCTCCAACTTTTACATATTGAGTTATTTTCACAAAGAAACTTACCCATATGAAGATGTACACTTTCTATTTTGGTACATGAGCAGCTTATATTTCATCATTATCATCAATAACCATGGACTCAGTGCCAGTTGGTGTCTGATGCCTCTCTCACTATTTCCTTCCATTTTTCCCTCTCCATTGTGGAGTAGCTTAGTTTCTGTAGACTAGCTCCACACCAATCTACTATATCATCTACCTATTCTCTGTGGAGTCTGTTTTTCCTGTTTCAACTGTCCTTTATGCTGAATAGCAAGGTCTTATTTTTTGTTTGTCGTTCATTCTGCAAATATGCCTGAAGAGTTGTACCTTCTGTTGTATAACCTGCTGCAGTAGATTCTTTTTTGGCTGTATCTTCCTATATAATTCCTCATTGGTGAACTTCTGCATCTAACCTATTCTCAGTATCTTTCTATAACAACTTCTCTCGAATGCCAATATGCTTCTCTTCGAATCTTTTTTTATCACCCTTGTACCACGTGCTGCTGAACTCACTTCTTCAAGATGCTCAGCTTTGTTCCTAAGTCAACCGCTTTGCTTTTCCAGATCTTATCCATTGCGTCCAAACTCACACTTGCTTCGCTAGTCTAGTCACTATTTCCTTCTTACAGTCTAAATTATATGTTATGTTGCTCCCCAGATAGGTGAACTTCTTTACATTCTCTAGTTCAATCCCATCTACACAGATCTTTCTTCCTATTTTCTTATCTCCAAATACCATTGGTTTTGTTTTATAGTCAGTCTGTACCACTTCCCTTCCTCATTTACCACCTTTGCAATTTTTGCTAGGCTTGTGTATACTTATAATAGTTTGGACTGCAGGGGTAAGAGCAACAATGCATGCAAAAGTAAGCACAAAATTAAAGGTCCCAAGTTTGCAGAAATCTAATCCTCTTTGAAGAACACTATATTAACGCAAACTAGAAACCTTTCAGTTTGTTCCCACAGAGTCCGAATAGGTGAGTTACAATGCAGCACTTTGGCATGTTCTGCTATTCACACCTCTGTAAGACCAAACTGAAGAAATGTATATACAATTTCACACCTTTCTAGTCTACAAGGTGGAGAAATGCAGGCAAGCCTGTCTCTGTTGATAGTTTTTGTATCAGTTTACAAAGTTTTAACAAATCATTCATCTTCCCCAAGTAAGAATGGCTCGAGAAGCTGACAAAACATATTGGATATTATTAGTAATCTGCAAAAATTTCTTCAGTTCTTGATCTAAAAATGAAGGCTAGTATCTGATTAATTCCCCAGTTAATGAATGTGTCACCAAAATGAAGCATAATCCCTAATGATTCTGTCTACATCATCTGAGGACAAAGAAATAACATCTAGATATGTTTATGGCATTCCTAGAGAGAAATTATATAAAAACACAACATATTCTTGCTGGAAAATTTCAACATAGCACTGCATTATTTATGGGAATTCAGAAACCAAACACAGAGAAACCAAAAAACAGGGAATGAGAAAGCAGGCTGCTCCTTAAGACAGAGAAGTACAATGAGGGATCATTCAATGACTACCTGTGCTGTTCACTTCTTCTGAGGCATCTGTCATTGTCCACTGTTGGAATACAGGATACTAGGCTAGATGGAGCTTTGGTCTGATACAATAAGGCTGTTCTTATGTAAATCACCCACCTTGCTCTTGGTGACTCTTTGTAGACTGACTCTGAAACATCCAATCCAGATAGTTTAGTTTTCTAAAGAGATCCCTAGCCTGAAAGGAGGACAAGAAAGCCCACTTATAATGTTAATAGTGTTCAATACAGGGCACTGGATGCTGTGATTGTTTATCATACAACTTAAATAAAGGTCTGCAAACCCAATGAGCTTGCTTTCCTGTGTGATGGACAAACCCAGAAGATTGATAATCCATTACAGGTTTCAGTTGTCCAAAGATTAAGTTACGAACCGATGCTTTAATTCCTCATCTATGTTGCTCAACAAAAATTGTCACTACCATGATTATTGCATTAACTGCACCTGGAGAGTTTTCATGAGGTTGTTGTCAAACTTGATGACAATGTTTTTCCATGTTAATGGTTCTAATAAACCACGTGAAGCCTCTTCCTTCCTGTAAAAATAGGGTCTTATATCCGGATTGATTTTGTATTTATTTGTCCATCTTTTTAGTATAAAATTTAGAACTTGAGATTAAACCATATATTTTTGTTTGGCCTGGAAGATTTGCTTGAGTGTCTCACATAATCAACTGATTTTGACAATATGAAGACTAGTGCCAGCCGGCATTTCTTCAAAATCTTTTCGGCCATCACTAAACAGTCTATCAAAGCTAGAAATGTTTATGCTGAAGTACAATATTTAATATCCCTTTCAGACATAAATCAGCTGAATTGCTTCCTGCTCTTGAATGAAACTAGAATAACGTTCTTTTGGGAAGATTTTGAAATGAAAAGAAGATGTTTAGTGATTATGCACATTTTCAGCCACACATCATCTCAAAATTTCTGCACTCTGAAAATGGCAGGTAAAGCTTCTAGCTCAGTTTTTTGCATATTTGCTCAGATGGCACTAAAGATCTTGATATGGAATCAGTCAGAAGGCTCCCAGACTAGAGTATGAGAAAGACAACCGTTCCTATGCTATGTCTATACTAGAAAATAAAGTCAATTTTAAGGCACTTAGCTCAATTTTACAATGTGACTGTCTTCTCTGAAAATACCATTAGGTTGATTTTAATGGGCAGTAAGGTTGACTTTCTCACCTTGACTCTCCTGTGTGGTGTAATGCCAAGTTTGAATTTAAAAGGTCGAATTCATGGTAGTTTGGAAGCAGCCCTTATTTATATCTATTGGCTGCAGGGGTGTCCCACAATGCCTAGAATGTGAACATTCTGTCTACTTTCACCTCTGCTGCTCTCCAGAGCTGTGTCTACACGTGCACGCTACTTTGAAGTAGCGGCACTAACTTCGAAATAGCGCCCATCGCGGCTACATGCGTCAGGCGCTATTTCGAAGTTAACTTCGACGTTAGGCGGCGAGACGTCGAAGTCGCTAACCTCATGAGGGGATCGGAATAGCGCCCTACTTCAACGTTCAACGTCGAAGTAGGGACCGTGTAGACGATCCGCGTCCCGCAATGTCGAAATTGCCGGGTCCTCCATGGCGGCCATCAGCTGGGGGGTTGAGAGATGCTCTCTTTCCAGCCCCTGCGGGGCTCTATGGTCACCGTGGGCAGCAGCCCTTAGCCCAGGGCTTCTGGATGCTGCTGCGGCAGCTGGGGATCCATGCTGCAGGCACAGGGTCTGCAACCAGTTGTCAGCTCTGTGGATCTTGTGTTGTTTAGTGCAACTGTGTCTGGGAGGGGCCCTTTAAGGGAGCGGCTTGCTGTTGAGTCCGCCCTGTGACCCTGTCTGCAGCTGTGCCTGGCACCCTTATTTCGATGTGTGCTACTTTGGCGTGTAGACGTACCCTCGCAGCGCCTATTTCGATGTGGTGCCGCGCAACGTCGAAGTTGAACATCGACGTTGCCAGCCCTGGAGGACGTGTAGATGTTATTCATCGAAATAGCCTATTTCGATGTTGGCTTCACGTGTAGACGTAGCCCAGGTGTGCAGGAAGTAGGAAACAGGAAACCAGGCAATTTGAATTCATTTTGTTTCTGCTTGGTGTGATGATCACATCTAGCCATGACAGAGAGTCTCAGCATGGAGTCATTAAGAGAGCCAGGGTCTCATTTCAGACCCTGAGTCACCACATCAAGTGGCAGCTTGGTGGTGGGGACCAGACAGTGGTGCAGCAGACAGTGGCATTTTTTGCATTGCGCAGGGTGAAGGCCTCTTCCCTGCAGAGGATGTAGCAGGAGAGACTGAGAAACTTCTTTTCTGTGCTTCACATTGTATGGGGCACCCCCCACCTCCATTCCCTAGTCACCATGTGGTCAGCAGTCTAGCCCCCAACCAGACCATGTGGCTAGTCCCTCCCCCACGTGCCATGCAGCTGGAAGGACAGTCCCCACCCCACCACGTGGTGGCAGGGCTGAGGAGATCATGCTTGCAGACAGGAGCATGTTCTGCCCTGCACCATATGAATTCTTCCTCCCTGCACAGGCTTTAGCAGGAGAGGCCAAGAAACTTATTTTCTGCTCTTCACATTTTTACGGGGAAGTCCCCTACCCCCGACCCCACCACACCACGTGGCTAGCTTCCGCCCCACTACACCATGTGGCTAGCTTTCATCCCACCACACCATGTGGCGGCTGTGTGGTATGGACACCTAAAAATGGTTTCATTCATTAATTCATTCATTCATTCACTGTCAGTCAGTCAGTGAACATTTTTTGTCTGATTGCATTCTACTGACTGAACTACAGCACTCTTTTTTAAACCATGTCCTGCAGGTTTGGTGAACAACTCGCAGGTATGCCACAGCATTTGGAAAAATTCACCAATGGTATATATTTACTGTTATTACAACCAGATAAAATGTTACTTCCTCATTGCTATGATATGTAGTTACATTCCTTCAGTTTGTTTTTCCTGAATATGCTGCCGGTTGTTTTTTTTTTTTGGTCTAAAAACAATTTAAAAAAAAAAATTCATAGATGTTCTGCATAAAAATATTGTTTTCTGTTCCCTGGTCTCAAATAGTTTAAGAAAGACTGGTCTCTACAGCGTCCTAGACAAATGCCACCACCAAAGCTTCATTGTGCTGGTGGGACCAGAATTTCCTAAACAAGTGGATTTCGTTGCTGGAAGCCTGCTGAGATTCACAAGTGCAGGATCTGTGTGAAGTTAAAAAGGGAAATAAAATATCATTAGAAAAAAAAAACTTTCTCTATTCAAACCCAGTCTCTTACTTTCCAGGAGGCAAGTCCTAATATTTTATAGAAGTGTAGTTTTAGCAAGGAAGCACAGGTGGATGCATAATTCACAAGTAGAAAAATGTTAAGTGCTGGCAAGGCGATGCCCAGGCAGGCGCAGTTTCATGCACAAAAAATACAAAATAAAATATCAGAGAGGTAGCCATGTTAGTCTGTATCTTCGAGAACAAAAAGAAGTCCCATGGCACCTTATAGACCAACAGATATTTTTGAGCATAAGCTTTCGTGGGCAAAGACCCACTTCATCAGATGCAACAACCCACATCTGATGAAGCGGGTCTTTGCCCATGAAAACTTATGCTCCAAAATATCTGTTGGTCTATAAGGTGCCACGGGTCTTCTTGTTGTTCTCAAAAATGAAATATGACACTCTTTTTGTCTCCTCCAATTCACAAGTGAAACTTTGTTGTGCTCTTCTGGCATGACTTCATTCCAAGGCAGTAGAAATCAATCACTCATTGATTTTTGCACTAGCACAAGTGATGTAATGCTAATTTATAGAGTGCGCCATTGCCAAATATCCAGATGAATGAGTCACAGCTATAAATCCAAAATTTGTATGTCCTTCCCAAGGTTTTCATCCTTGGTTTGTTTGTTTGTTTGTTTGCCTGTCGGTGATTTAAAGTTACTCACAATCACAACACAGGTCCCTTCCTTCATGACTCCTCCTTTCCCCACAGGTGTTGTATACTTAGCTAGTTTAATTTTAACAAACCAAACAACTAAGTAGGCCAGCATAACAAGTGAAAGAAGGTAAGTAGAGTTTGAGGAAATAAATACATAAATGGAAAGTTTTGTTTCATTGGAAATCATTCAAGCAATCTCTCTCCCTTTCTTTAATTTCACTTCATTTTGATGGGAAAAAATACCAGCCTGTTACTTATAAATGTCACCACCTTTCTTACACTGGAGAAAAGTTAATAAACAAAGAAATAAAAATAGAGAGATATAGAAATAGGTAGGAAAAAACAATTTACACAAACTCACACAGAAAGGTATTTTTCATTAAAAAATTTGTAATGGGTAATATTCTGAACAGAATCGGAATCCTATGCACAAGGTGTACTTTCTTTAAGAGACTTTAGATGCTATCCTATCTCCCGACCAATTCCAGCCCTGGCCCCTGCTCCCATATGACCATAGTCCACATCTGGACCTGTAGTCCAGACTCCATCCAACCCCGGCTTCCCATCCCTTATCTGGTCCCATCCCTGTCCCCCACCCATCTGTGCTCTCCAACCAGCTGTGGTGGTGAGGCCTCAGCCCCCACCCAGCCCCAGCTGTGTCTTCCATCCCCCTCAGGATGGGGAGAGGTTCTATTTCCCACCAGCACCCAGGTGCTGCTGCAAGATGAGAGAGCTGGGGGGAGTTCTCTCTCCTTGCAGTAGTCTTGGGGCACTTTCCATTCCTCCAAATCTCTCCTTCATCCAGCCATACTCCACAGACTGTAATCCCAGCCAGAGGCCTCATACCCTTGCACCCCAACCCTGTACTCCAGCCCTGAGCCCCTCATACCTGGCCTCATCCCAGAGTTCACACCCCCAGTTACATCCCTCATACTTTTACCCCAAATCTCTGTCACAGACCTAAGCTCCTTATTTCTGCCCCGACCCAGAGTCCACATCCCCAGCCAGAGCTCTTGAACCCCAACCATCTGTCCCAGCCCTAAGCCCCTCATCCCAGCCCCACTCAAGAGCCTGCACCCCCAGCTGCAGCCCTCACCCCCTTGTTCCCCAGGCCTCTGCCCCAGCCCTGAGTCTCCTCTCCCACTATGAACTTCTTGGCCCCACCCCTGGCACATTAATTTTGGTAGTGCACCAATAGATGTGTCACACATTACCCCACATTAGTGCACAGAACAAAATTCCCTCTGCTCAGGGGGGTGGGAAAATGGAGGGAAAATGGCTTTGAAACAGGGGGCATCTTCTAGTTCTAGGTTTGTTCAGCTTCCTGTGCCAGGATCAATGAAGGGGGCTCTTCCGCACTCTGGAAAAGTAGATTAACAATAAAAGTTTTTGTTCACAAATGGGCTCCAAAGTCCTGAGTAGTTTTAGTACCTATAAGCCATAGTACATGTCTCCCGAGGGGAAGAGATTTGGGCCAGGCGTTCTTCCCAGTTTCTGCTTACCTAACATATTCTCTGTGCTTCCAACAGGATATACAATATTCTTCACATCCTGACCCAAGCTGCTGTAGTGTAGTTATGGTATGGTTGAATAGGCATGCTCCGCTCTAGAGGAGAGAACATTTGATTGCTTTGAGGCTGTTTTAGGAGGCAAACGGATACACAAGTACAAGGACTTGGCTGTGCCATGCCTCAGTCTTTGCAAAGTCGTTCTAGTATGCCACACACTAACTGGCCCACAGGGACCCCTCTGGTGGGCACTAAAATTTCCCTAGGAACATCAGAGCAGTCTTCTTTGAAATGGGACCACACTGATTCACATCAGGAAACTTTTAGTGCATAACATCAGGGGCCGCATAGACCGGTTAGAGAACTACTCACTCATGCTGCCTAGAATTTCCACCCTTTCGTTCAGACTGACTCACCCCATGGACTGCCTCGAAGAAGTCTGATTGTTCTCACACACTATTTTCACATGGGGGTAGTGACATAGATTTCAGTGGTTACTCCTGATTTGCACTGATGGGTGTTAGGGAGGGGAAGCTCAGTCCAGCTTTATATGTACTGTGGCAAAATGGCCGATACTGATATGAGAACAACAAAAAGTCTTGTGGAACCTTATAGACTAACAGATATTTTGGAGCATAAGCTTTCATGGGCAAAGACCCACTTCATCGGATGCACGAGTGGGGGGGTGGTTTCAGAGGGGTATTTAAAGAGTGGGGTCCCCTCTGAAACCACCCCCCCACTCGTGCATCCGATGAAGTGGGTCTTTGTCCACGAAAACTTACGCTCCAAAATATCTGTTAGTCTATAAGGTGCCACAAGACTTTTTGTTGTTCTCGAAGCTACAGACTAGCACGGCTCCCTCTCTGATATTGATATGGTGGGTCCCAGGCTTTTCTTGGAGAGAAGTAGGACATCGCTTCTTGCCCTGGCTCTTGGGGCACCAAGAGCTCCCAGTGGCTCAAGTAGGTGGTAAAGAAAGGAAGGAAGGAAGGGGCCTGAACCTCAGCCCCTTTCAGACTTTTCAGGTTTTTCATCCTCTTCTCCCTCAGGTAGGGTTACCCAAAGACCTTGACACTTAGGGAAGGAGTCTGTCTGCTCTGTTGGAAAAGGTCTCCCTTCCCCTGGTTCTCTGGTCTTTTGATTCTCAGCAACCCACCTCCAAACACCAGTCCTTTCTCCTTCCCCACTCTACCCTGTCTGTCTGAAGCAGGGTTTTTTACTAGGTTCCTGACTAGGTCTTAAATGGCTGCAAGTATCTCAGCTGGCCTACAGGAAACAACGTCTCAATTAACTTAAGGCCTATAAACCTCCCCTTTAGAACTCTCCCACTGCTTCCTGGCCCTGCTGCATCACAGTGTGAGTTTGAAAACTATCTCTCGTTTCCCATGGGGCAAAGGGAATTGTCACTAAAGGGAGGCAGATCTTCAAAAGGGAAAACTGACAATGTTTCACTGAAGTCATTGTTTCAAAACTAGCCAAGCTATTCTGTTTCAGAAAAAAAACACCCAAAAAAAGCAAAAAAACCAAGGAATCCAGTGAAACCTTAAAGATTAACAAATTTGTTTTGGCACAAACTTTCTTGAGTTGCAATTCAGTTCATTAGATGCATAAAGTGAAAGAAAAAGAAGCCAATAGTAGAGTTACAGAGAGGCATGTTGCACCAGAGATAATTCAGTCAAGTTGGATGTGGATGAGGAGGTGAGAACACCTAAAACGGAAAATTATTTATTGTAATGAGAGAGCCATTCCCAGTCCTTGTTCATGTTCAGACTCTTTCTGATGGTCTTTCTGATGGTCTTTCTTCCACATGAATTCCAGCACAGCAGTTTCACATTACAGACTATTTATGAAGAGGCTTTTTGTTTTTGTTTGTTTGTTTGTTTTGATTGAGGATGACAGCTTTCAAGTTTGTAACTCTGTCCAGAGAGTTTAAAATGCTCTTTTGCTGGTTTTTGTAAGTTACCATTCTGGATGTCTGATTTCTGTCCATTTGTGCTGTTGTGTAGAGACAGTCAGGTTTGTCCAGTATATATATGGCAGGGAAACATTGCTAATGCTTGGAGACATGTATCACATTAGCAGATGTGCAGGTGAATGAGCCTTTGATGGTACAGCTGATGTGGTTCGTTCTTATGATGGTGTCACTAAATTAGAAACAGTCACAGAGAAGTAGCCGTGTTAGTCTGTATCTTCACGAAAGAAAAAAGCAGTCCTGTAGAACTTTAAAGATTAACAGAATAACATATTAGGTGATGAGCTTTCATGGGACAAACCCACTTCTTCAGATCTGGAAAATTCTGAAAAAGTAAACTGACATGGTAAGAATTTAATAGAAAGAAAAAAATGAAGTAAAAACTGAGGAATCAGCTACAAAGGACAGAAAGAGTGGGGGCAAGAGGGAAAGGGGGGAAGAAAATTACTTACTGAGAGTTGTGGGCTGCCTGCAGTCACTATGAATATCAAAGATGGGGAAACTGTGCTTGTAATGCATAGGGTAATTGATATCTTTGTTGAGACCAAAGTGTAAAGTATCAAACTTGAGAATGAACCCCAGTTTGGATGTCTCTCTTTGTAATCTGGTGTTAAAACCTCTTTGTTTTAGAATGCAGGTTTTCAGGACTTAAATGCTGTGGCCTGCTCCGCTGAAATGCTCACTGACAGATTTATGTATATTCAGATTCCTAATGTCCGATTTGTGTCCATTCATACTTTTGGCAAAGTGATTGTGCAGTTTGTTCAATGTGCGTAGCAGAGGAGCATTGCTGGCACATGATGGCCCATATTACATTGTTGAAGGGACAGAAATCTGAGCCCTTGGATATGTAAGTCCTGTGGTTAGATCCAATGATGGTGTCTCTGGAGTAAATAGGTGGACAGAGTTGGAAACAGGATTTGTTGCAGGGAAAATGTCCAGGACTAGTATTTCTGTGGTATGGCATATGGTTGCTAGAGAGAATTTTCCTGAGGTTAGGTGGTTGTCTGTAGGAAAGGACAGCTCTCTCACCTAGGCCTGTGAGAATGCAGCATCATGTTTCAGTACAGGTTGTAGTTTGTCGATAGTGTGCTTGCAGGTTTGAGTTGGGGGCTATAGGTGATGACAAGCAGTGTTCTGTTATTAACATTCTTGGGCCTATTTAGAAGTAGCTGATTTCTGGGTATTCATCTGGCCCTGTCAACCTGTTTTTTAACTTCTTGCAGTGGGTAAGTAACCTGCCTTCCAAGGTCTATGTGAGTTAGGGATCATCATCTAGGATAGGCTGAAGATCCCTGATGATCTATGGGAGTGGTTTAAGCTGAAGGCTGAAGGTAATGGCCAGTGGTGTTCTATCGCTTTCTTTTTTTGGGTCTCTGTTGTAGTAGGTGAAGTCTCAGTACCTTCCCAGCTCTGTCTCCTCAGTTTCTCAGGTGGCCATTGCACTTTTAAGAATGCTTAATAGAGATCTTTTACCAGCTGAGGACCTGGCTTGTAGTCCCGTAGTTGTTTACAGCATCTGCTCAATGGAGTCAACATAAAGAGGATGACTCTCTTTCTTTGCAATGTATTTCAAAAAAACCCATCTTTGTGAAAAAAAGAAAGATTTCTTTGGGATTTCATCAATCAATATTTACACGAGTCCTGTGAAATAGATTAGGCCTGAGACAATATGTGCAGGATCTTGTAGAACAAGTCAAATGTGCCTGAAATTCACACTAAAAGCAATGTCACAGGTATTAAATTATCTACGGGCTGCAGTTGAGCAATTCAATTCTCAATCTGCTACAAGCCCAAGGAAATAAAAATCATTCATGGAATTCCAATCTGAAAGAATATTTTCTTTTTAATTTCTGACGTGCCATGGCAGGTCATCTTACACCACGTCACATCAGCTTAAATGCCTGGTGCAACAAACCTGTTGTGCCATATCCAAAGGGAGGGAAAAAAGATGTGTAGAAGAATTATTTTCTTCAGTCAGATCCACCTGCTATCAGTCTGGACAGTAAGCAGTCAATCCAAATTTAGTACACAGATAGAGACAGAGCAGATGAGTAAGTGGATCCTCTTTGTCTGAGAAGCTGGCAGATACCACGGTTCACCAGCCACCTGAATTATGATTTAAATAGGTCTATAATTTATAAAGGGGAAAATGCCATTAGACAAAATGAATTGGCAAAACATGTGATACCTATTGCTAACTGTTCTGGCACAGATTCAGATAGTTTGATTACAGGAACTGGCAATCAGATATGAACCTAACCCCCCAAAACCTGGATCTTAACTTTAGGAAAGTTCATATTCCAATGCAAACTTTAGCAATCAACTCATTTGCTGGCCAAGCATAGGGTTGAATTGTCCAGTTCCAGGCACCATATTTTAGGAAAGATGTGGAGATACTGGAGAGTGTCCAGAGAAGAGCAACTAAAATGATTAAAGGTCTCGAAAATACGACCTGTGAGAGAAGTTTAAAAAAATGGATTTGTTTAGTTCAGAAAAGAGAAGACTGAGAAAGCATATGATATCAGCTTTCAACTACTTAAAAAGGTGTTACAAGGAGGAGGGATGAAAAATTATTCAAAATTATTCTCCCTAGCTTCTGATAGGACAAGAAGCAAGGGGGTTAAAGTGCAGCAAGGGATATTTAGGTTGGAAATTAGGAAAAAAACCTTTCTTAGTGTCAAGGTGGTTAAATACTGGAATAAATTGCTTAGGGTGGTTGTAGAATCTCCATCATTAGCGATATTTAAGAAGAAATTGGACAAATATATGGTAAGAATGATATAGATGGTGCTTGGTCCAGCTCTGAGGACAGACAACTGGACTTAATGACCTCTTGAGGTTCCTTTCAATTTCAGTATTCAATGATTCTATGAGGGCAACACACTCTTTGAAGTGGTGGCTTTTGGCTGAGGCATTAATGATCCCATGAAATTTCTTAAAATTAGACTGTAGTGAGGCTTTTACTGTCCTATGCCTCCCCAGAGCTGCTTTGCATTCCATGGATGGCTCTTAAGAGTTGCAAACTAATTTAGGATTTCTTGGAATGAAAGAATCTGTAAAACATAGGTAGTCCTTGTAACTAGATGTAATGGAACCCTTTAGTGAAGTCATATCACTTATATGAAGGTTTATTTAATTTGCAGAAGAGAAGAGTTGGGGTGGTTCGATGGTGGCTTTCAAGTTCCTTGAAGGGGGTGTCATAATCACGAGGGTTAGCCAGCAGCCTGGGAGTAAAAGGGTTAACCTCCTGAGCCAGCTGGGGGTGGCCTATAGGAATGTAGGTAAAAATTGAATTTTGGCTCCTTCCTCTTCTTTTCTCTCTCTTTTTTTTTTCTTCTTCTTTCCAGCCATGAGGGAGAGGGACACAGAATATCTCCCTCCAAGAACAGGCCCTCCAATTTTCTGTAAGTAGGGTAAAGTTTAGATAGATCTGTAAGGCTTTATTCTTTTATGGTTTGGGAAGTGGGATCTGATGTCTGTGCACTTTTTAGAAATGTTCTTTTACTCTCCTTGTAACTAAGTTCTAGGCCCATGGTGGAAACTCCCCATGTGTTTCACTTTGTAACTCTTCCATCTAGTCATAAGGCTTGCAACACAAATATTGTTGTAATAAGAAAAGTTCTTCTTTTTCTTTTTATTAACCTGGTATTGGTTAATGTTTGTGTCCTGGTTTTTACTTTTGGGGCTGAGATTTCCCAAGTAGTCTCTCCCTGGTTTCCTTATTATTACTTGGGTGGTGGCAGCGAATTTTAACCCCAAAATCTAAGGTCTTCAGGATTTTTGGGGGGAAGTTTATACCAAAACCTGGTAAATAAGGTTTTGGAGGTACTTTTTTTGGCCCCCACTTCTGCATTTATCTTGCTAGAGTGGGGAAGGAGCCATGACGTGGTGGCAGTTCTAAGGAGGATGGACAGTGGCTGTTCTCAGTAGTGATGGATAGCAGAGAAAGGATCAATGGTCTGAAGCTACAGAGGGGCTGTGTCTACACTGAGTCCTAGTGCTGACAGTTTGTAGCAAATACAGAGTCTCGAAAATGCAAAATATTGACTCATTTGCATATTCATGCAGCTAAGGTGTATATTTGTGTGGTCAATTTGCATATTCATGGCAGAAATCAAGCAGTATAGATATGGCTCTGCCAGCAAAACAACCCTTTGTTGGCAGCCCCTTATGCCTGATTTTTTTCCAGACATAAGGGGCTGCCGACAGAGGGGGGTTTTGCTGGCAGAACCACCTCTACACTATTTGATTTCTGCTGAGATCATGCAAATTAGCCTCATGAATATGCCAGTCATGGGGAAAGCTGATAGGTGCAAAGGTGCATGTGGTTTGGACCATGGCATCCCTTGGGGCAGAATCTCTTATTGGAGATTCTCTATGTCCTAGTAAGGAGAGACTGAAACATGATAAACATGATAAAACACAGGTAGTATCGGACAAGGAACAGTCAAGTAAAACAGAATCCCTTTCAATTACATCATGGAATGTCAGGCAGCTAAGGAATTACAAGTTTTTAAAGTGCTTATATACAAATGCTAGAAGTCTAAATAATAAGATGGGTGAGCTAATGTGCCTCATATTCAATTAAGATATCAATGTAATAGGTATCACTATTACTTGGTGGAATGAGGATAATCAATGGGACACATTCATACCAAGGTACCAAATTTATTGGAAGGACAGAACAGGTAGTGCTGGAGAGAGGGTGGAACTATACTTTAAAGAAAGTGTGGAATCAAATGAAGTAAAAATCATAAATGAACCAAACTGTGCCATACAATGTCTCTGGATAGTAATCCCAAGTTTGAATAATAAGAATATAATGGTGGGGATATGTGACTGACCACCTGACCAGGATGGTGATAGTGACTGTGAAATGGTCAGGGAGATTAGAAAGGCTATCAAAATAAAAAAATAACAATAATAATGGGTGATTTCAACTATTCCCATATAGACAGGGTACATGTCACCTCAGGACTGGAAGTTGAGTTAAAGTTTCTTAACACCTTACATGACTGCTTCTTGGAGCAGCTAGTCCTGGAACCCAAAAGAGGAGAGGTGATTCTTGATTTAGTCCTAAGTGGAGCACAGGATCTGATACAAGAGGTTAATGTATCTGGACCTCTCGGTAATAGTGACCATAATATAATTAAATTTAACATTCCTGTGGCTGGGAAAATAATACAGCGGTCCAAGACTGTAGCATTTAATTTCAGAAAGGGGGACTACACAAAAATGAGGAAGTTAGTTAAACAGAAATTAAAAGCTACAATATCTAAAATTAAATTCCTGCCACCTGCATGGAAATCTTTTAAAGATGCAATAATAGAGGCTCAACTTAAATGCATGCCCCAATTTAGGAAGCATAGCGAGAGAACCAGAAGAGTGCCACCATGGTTCTACAGTAAAGTAAAAGAGTCAGTGAGAGACAAAAAGACATCCTTTAAAAAATGGAAGTTAAATCCTAGTGAGGAAAATAGATAGGAGCATAAACTCTTCCAAGCAAAATGTAAAAATGTAAAAATATAATTAGGATGGCCACAAAAGAATTTGAAGAACAGCTAGAGGAAGAATCAAAGAGTAATATTAAAAAAAAATTAAGTACATCAGAAGCAGGAAGCCTGATAAACAACCAGTGGGGTCACGAAATGATTGAGATGCCAGAAGATCACTCGAGGATGATAAGGCTATTGCAGAGAAATTAAATTATTTATTTGTATCACTCCTAATTGCTGAGGATGTGAGGGAGATTCCAAAACCTGAGAAGTTCTTTTCAGATAACAGATCTGATGAACTCTCTCAAATTGATGTGTCATTAGAAAAGGTTTTGGAACAAATTGATAAACTAAATAGTAATGTCACCAGGACCAGATGGCATTCACCCAAGAGTTCTGAAGGAACTCAAATGTGAAATCGCAGAACTACTAACTGTAGTTTACGAAGGGTCCTGTGGCACCATATAGGCTAACAGAAAAGTTTTGAGCATGAGCTTTCGTGAGCACAGACTCACTTCATCAGATGCTGGTCATGGAAATCTGCAGGTTAGCTCGGTCAGCAAGGGTGAGGCTTACTACCAGCAGTTGATCTGAAGGTGTGAACACCAAGGGAGGGGAAGCTGCTTTTGTATTTAGCCAGCCATTCACAGTCTTTGTTTAAACCTGAGCTGAGGGTGTCCAATTTGCAGATACATTGTAGCTCAGAAATTTCTCTTTGGACCCTGATCCTGAAATTTCTTTGCTGTAGGATAGCTATTTTTAAGTCTGCTACTGTGTGGCGCAGGAGATTGAAGTGCTCTCCTATGGGATTTTGTATATTGCCGTTTCTGATATCTGATTTGTGTGCGTTTATTCTTTTATGGAGAGACTGTCCAGTTTGTCTGATGTATATAGCAGAGGGGCATTGCTGGCACATGATGGCATGATGTCATCTAAAACACTAAAAAACATGTCATCATGAACAGGTCTGACTACCAGAAGGAGGCTTCCAGACAACTCTCCAATACCAGATTTTACATGCTACTTTCCTCAGATCCCACCGAGGAATACACTAAGAAACTACACCATCTGCTCAGGACACTCCCTACACAAGCACAAGAACAAATTTATAACAACACACCTCTAGAGCCCCATCCAGGGCTATTCTACCTCCTACCCAAGATCCACAAACCTGGAAATCCGGGATGCCCCATCATCTCAGGCATTGGCACTCTCACTGAAGGACTGTCTGGTTACGTGGACTCTCTCCTCAGACCCTATGCCACCAGCGCTCCCAGCTATCTCTGAGACACCACTGACTTCCTGAGAAAACCGCAATACATTGATGACCTACCAGAAAACACTATCCCAGCCACCATGGATGTAGAGGATCTCTATACCAACATCCCACACAAAGATGGAATAAATGCTGTCCAGAACAGTATCCCTGATGATGCTACAGCGCATCTGATGGCTGAGCTCTGTAACTTTATCCTCACACACAACTATTTCAGATTTGGTGATGATACATACTTTCAAATCAGCGGCACAGCTATGGGTACCTGCATGGCCCCTCAATATGCCAATATTTTCATGGCTGACCTGGAACAGCACTTCCTTAGCTCTTGTCCAATAACACCCCATCTCTATTTACGCTACATTGATGACATCTTCATCATCTGGACCCATGGGAAGGAGACTCTGGAGGAATTCCACCGGGACTTCAACAACTTTCACCCCAACATCAACCTCAGCCTGGAACAGTCTACACAGGAGATCCACTTCCTGGATACCACGGTGCTCATACATGATGGCCACATCAATACCACCCTGTACCGTAAATCCACTGACCGCTACGACCTACCTTCATGCCTCCAGCTTCCATCCCAGACACACCACACGGTCCATTGTCCACAGCCAAGCACTAAGATATAACCGCATTTGCTCCAACCCCTCTGACAGAGACAAACACCTACAGGATCTCTACCAAGCATTCTTGAAACTGCAATACCCACCTGAGGAAGTGAAAAAAACAGATCAACAGAGCCAGACGTGTGCCACGAAGCCTCTTACTACAGGACAAGCCCAAGAGAGAAACCAACAGAACACCACTAGCCATCACCTACAGTCCTCAGTTAAAACCTCTACAGCGCATCATCAGGGATTTACAACCCATCCTGGACAATGATCCCCCACTTTCACAGGCCTTGGGAGGCAGACCAGTCCTTGCCCACAGACAACCTGCCAACCTGAAGCAAATCCTAACCAGCAACTATACACCGCACCACAGTCACTCTAACTCAGGGACCCATCCATGCAACAAACCTTGTTGCCAGCTCTGCCCACATATACACACCAGCAACACCATTACAGGACCTAACCAGATCAGCCACACCATCGTGGGTTCACTCAGCTGCACATCTACCAATATAATTTATGCCATCATGTGCCAGCAATGCCCCTCTGCTATATACATTGGACAAACTGGAGAGTCTCTACGTGAAAGAATAAATGCACACAAATCAGATATCAGAAATGGCAATATACAAAATCCCGTAGGAGAGCACTTCAATCTCCCAGGCCACACAGTAGCAGAGTTAAACGTAGCTATCCTACAGCAAAGAAATTTCAGGACCAGAGTCCAAAGAGGAATTGCTGAGCTACAATTCATCTGCAAATTTGACACCCTCAGCTCAGGTTTAAACAAAGACTGTGAATGGCTGGCTAAATACAAAAGCAGCTTCCCCTCCCTTGGTGTTCATACCTCCAGATCAGCTGCTGGTAGTAAGCCTCATCCTTGCTGACTGAGCTAACCTTGTTATCCCCACACTTGCTCTGGCTTATTTATACCTGGCCCTGCAGATTTCCAAGACCAGCATCTGATGAAGTGAGTCTGTGCTCACGAAAGCTCATGCTCAAAACTTTTCTGTTAGTCTATAAGGTGCCACAGGACCCTTCGTTGCTGTTACAGATCCAGACTAACACGGCCACCCCTCTGATACTTAACTGTAGTTTGTAACCTGTCATTTAAATCAGCTGTTCCAGATGACTGGATGATAGCTAATGTCAGCTGTGTCTACACGTGCACGCTACTTCGAAGTACCGGCACCAACTTCGAAATAGCGCCCGTCGCGGCTACACGCGTTGGGCGCTATTTCGAAGTTAACTTCGATTTTAGGCGGTGAGACGTCGAAGTCGCTAACCCCATGAGGAGATAGGAATAGCGCCCTACTTCGACGTTCAACGTCGAAGTAGGGACAGTGTAGACGATCCGCGTCCCGCAACGTCGAAATTGCCGGGTCCTCCATGGCGGCCATCAGCTGGGGGGTTGAGAGACGCTCTCTCCAGCCCCTCAGCTCACTGGTGGCCGCGTGGAGCGGCCCCTTAAAGGTCCCCTCCCCCACCCTGACTCTGCAGGAAGCTGAGGCAACGTGCAGGCTGCAGCCTGCACACGTGGGCAGCATGCACAGCCATCAGCCACCCAGCCAGCGGCGATGGCGAGCCAGGAGCCCCCCCAGCGCCCCCAGGGGACCCCCCCCAAGGGGAGCCAGGGCAGCCAGCCCAGCCAGAGGGCCACCCAGTCTGGGAAGCGGCAGCGGGGCCCCTCCTGGATGGAGGCCGAGCTGCGGGACCTGCTGGGGCTCTGGAGCGAGGAGGAGGTGCTCCAGGTAATGGGGAGCAAGAGGCGGAACGCGGATGCATTCGCTTGGCTGGCCGATGGCCTGCCTGCCCGGGGTCACCCTGCCCGCACTCCGGATCATGTGAGGAGTAAGGTGAAGGAGCTGCGGCAGGGTTATGCCCGGGCCCGGGATGCGGCCAGCCGATCTGGGGCCGCCCCCGTCACTTTCCCCTTTTACAGGGAGCTCAGGGACATCCTGGGCTCCCGGCACACCTCCTCCCCTCCAGCCACCCTTGACACCTCGGCTGACGAGCCCCAGCAGGCCCTGCAGCCGGAGTCCACCCCGGAGGCAAGCCCCGCACCCCGGGGGCCCCCCCCGGAGGCCACCCCCGTGACATCGCGGCAGGAGGAGGAGGAGGAGGAGGAGGGGGGCTCCTCCTCCGCAGAATCCAGCCTGCAGATCCTCCTCCTGCCATCCCGGAGCAGTAGCAGGGCCTCCGACCCCCGGGGATCTCCGGACCGTGGGAGCAGACCCACAGGTAGCTACCGCTCTCTGGTGGACACCCCGGGGCTGGAGGGGCGGGGGTAACAGAGATGTGTCCAGGGCCCCCCACATGCTCACATGGCCATGGCCCCAAGGACACCAGGGCCATGGCCCTCACAGCACTGCAGCCATCAGCCCCTGCCCCCCCCACCCTGCATGACAGTGCCATGCCCCATCCCCGGGCCAGGGGGAAGCGGAACCTCGAGGGGCCCCCGGGCGGAGCGGGTGGGACACCCCGCAGCAGCAGCATGTGATGGAGTGGAGGGAGTGTCTAAGGGACACTCAGGCTACATATGAGCCACAAGAGCCGAAGAGCTCCCAGGGCCAAAGGAGGATCCTGGCGCTACAGCTGGCAGATGACACCTCTGCCCTGAACCAACAGAAGGGAGGAACCGAGCTGGCTTGGAATTGGGGGGCGAGGGCGGGGGCCACAGGTAGAGGCTACAGGAAGGGAGAGCTGGTAGGCAGCCAGCCTGAGGAGGGGGAAAGCTTTATCCCAGAGGGGCCACCCTTGGGGTCTTCTCCCCACGACGGGTTGGAAGGACTGTCTCTTCCGACAGCTGGTGCTGTCACTCCTGGCAGAAACTGGCCATCTGTGGCCTAAGAAACCTCTCCTGCTGTCAGACCCTGCGGGGTGAAGTGAGAGTCGCTCCCACCAGGGGACGGGGTGCAGGGCGGGGGGACCCCTGAACCCCATCCATCACAGCAGCATCTCCCAGGGACGGGGATGGGGAACCTGCAGCACAGGGCGGGGGGGACAGAGGCCACGGCTCGGGGCCCACACTAACGCCTGTCTCCATTCTTCTTTCCCCCCTCCTCTCCTGTGTCCTGCACCTGCACCTGCACCATCAGAAGGACCGGAAGAGAGCGCCGGCGAGGCCTCAGTTGTCCCGGAGAGCCCTCCGGGACCATCACTCCAGGTCAGCCCCTCGGCCAAGGAACAACTGGCCCCGCGGAGGGCTAGACGGCAGACCCCACGCCTACTACCAGCGACGGCAACGGACCCCCAGCTGCTGGCCATCCTCCACCGGCAGCTGGAGGTATCGGAGCAGCACCTCCAGATGCAGAAACGGGCGCTGGCCTGGCGCCAGGAGGCATGGGAGCCTATATGCAGACATTTAACCGCCTGGTGGACTACCTGGCCCCCCATGCCGCGCCAGCCGAGCCATCGCCTGCCCTGCCTGCTCCTGCAGCCCCACCACCAGCTGCTCCGGCCGTCGCCGGGCCGTCCGCCGTCGCCCCACCACCCACCCGTGAGGGCCAGAGTGCCGAGGGACCCCTGGAGCCACCTGAGACTCGCCGGCACTGATACCTTCCAGTCCAGCCCGCTCCCACCCAGCCGCGGACCAGACTGCAGGCGTGGCGGGGCTCCCGGCTGGGCACGCCCAGTGCGGGGCTATAGGAGTGAGGGGCCCGGGACGTGGCCCCCGCCTTGTTGTATATAGTTGGACCCTCTTTTTTTGGTGCCCCCGTTTGCCCCGTCCCCCCCATGTAAATAGTTCTCCCCTTTCTCCTCCCTGGTTTTCTTTTTATTATGTATGCCACACAGTTGTTTCTTTGGTTTGTTTTATTTGTGTACATATTTCTTTGGTTGAACGTTTGTACTTAGTTTTCTGTTTGTGCCTCACATATTTATTTACACCCCCAAAAAAAGGTTCGGCCAGAAAAAAAAAATTTACGTTCACCCACAAGTTCGTGCTGTCATTTGTCCAGGACAAGTGAGAGGCGGGGGGCGGTGGGGTGCTCCATGGTGTGGGCGTTGGGGCAGGAGTGTGGGGGAGGAAGGGGCGGGCAGTAGGGGGCCTGGGCAGAGTTCACCCCGCAGCCTGTTGGTCGAAGTAGGCCCACAGTGCCTCCCGGACCCGGGTGCCCTCGGGGTCCACCTGCCGACTGGGGGCAGCAGGTGGCTGCACGTGTGCCCTGCCGGCCTCCGCGGCCCAGCCCTGCAGAAAGGTCTCCTCCTTGCTCTCCACGAGGTTGTGCAGGGCGCAGCAGGCACCCACAATCTGGGGGATGTTGTTGGGGCCCGCATCCAGGCGGGTCAGGAGACATCGACAGCATCCCTTGAGGCGGCCAAACGAGCGCTCCACCACCTGGTGCGCACGGTTCAGGCGCTCGTTGAAGTGCTCCTGGCTAGCGGAGAGGTGGCCCGTGTAGGGGTGCATGAGCCACAGCCGGAGGGGGTATGCCGCATCTGCGATGATGCAGAGGGGCATGGTGGTGTCCCCCAGAGGGATCTCCCGCTGGGGGATGTAGGTCCCCGCCTCCAGCCGGCGGCACAGGCCCGAGTTCCGGAAAACCCGGGCGTCGTGGGTGCTGCCAGGCCAGCCCACGTAAATGTCCTGGAAACGTCCCTGGCTGTCCACCAAGGCCTGCAGGACGACAGAATAGTAGCCCTTCCGATTGAGGTATCGTCCTCCACTGTGATGCGGGGCGCGGATGGGGATGTGAGTCCCATCCAGAGCCCCGAAGCAGTTGGGGAAGCCCAGGGTGGCAAAGGCGGCGACAGTGGCATGTGGGTCCCCCAGCCTCACGAGCCTGTGCAGGAGCATGGCGTTGATTGCACGCACGACCTGCAGAGAAAGCACATGGGACAGCCCCAGTGAGGGGTGAGCAGGGTGTGCATGGCCCTGCCCTGCCCTGGCCCCCCCTGCCCTGCCCTGCCCTGCCCTGCCCTGCTCTGCTCTGCCCTGCTCTGGCCCCCCTGCCCTGCCCTGCCCTGCTCTGCTCTGCCCTGCCCTTCCCTGGACCCCCTGCCCTGCCCTGCCCTGCCCTGCCCTGCTCTGGCCCCCCTGCTCTGCCCTGGCCCCCCTGCCCTGCTTTGGCCCCCCTGCCCTGCCCTGGCCTCCCCCTGTGGGTTCTCTTACCTCCATGAAGACAGACCCGACGGTGGCCTTTCCGACACCAAACTGCTGCCCCATGGATCGGTAGCTGTCCAGAGTGGCCAGCTTCCAGACAGCGATGCCGACCCGTTTCTCCACAGGGAGGGCACGCCGTATGGCAGTGTCCCGGTGCCTGAGTGTGGGGGTGAGCCACTGGCACAGCTCCAGGAATGTCTGCTGGCTCATCCTGAAGTTCCTGAGCCAGTGGTCGTCGTCCCACTCCCCAAGCACCAGCTGCTCCCACCACTCGGTGCTGGTGGGGTAGCTCCACAGCCGCTGGCGTGTGAGGCGGGGGGTGGAGCGGGGTGCTGCAGGGGTAGAGGTTGAGCCCTGCTGCCCTGGGGGCATCTCCTCCCCTGGGGCAAGGAGGTACTCAGCTGCCTCCCACATGGCATGGGCCAGGGCAAGCCTTGCTCCTGCCGGGAGGGCTGGGTGGACCTCTAGCTGCTGTTGCTGCTGCTGCTGGGGGTCCATGACGGCGGCGCCCGGGGTCTGTGTGCCTGTATGGCTCCTCAGACCGCGTGCTGTGCAGGCTGAGTGTATGTGGGAGGGGCCCTTTAAGGGAGCGGCTAGCTGTTGCCCCAGAAGCGCTAGTCCGCTCGTTGACCCTGTCTGCAGCTGTGCCTGGCATCCCTATTTCGATGTGTGCTACTTTGACGTGTAGACGTTCCCTCACTGCGCCTATTTCGATGTTGGGCTGAGCAGCGTCGAAGTTGAACATCGACGTTGCCGGCCCTGGAGGACGTGTAGACGCTATTCATCGAAATAGGCTATTTCGATGTCGCAACATCAAAATAAGCTACTTCGATGTAGGCTTCAACTTGTAGACGTAGCCGTCATGTCAATCTTTAAAAGGGCTCCAGAGGTGATCCTGGCAACTACAGGCCAGTTGGTTTAATTTCAGTACCAGGCAAACTGGTTGAAACTCTAGTAAGGAACAGAATTTTCAAACACATTGATGAACATAATTTATTGGGCAAGAGTCAACATAGCTTCTGTAAGGGGAAGCCATGCCTCACCAATCTATTAGAATTTTTTGAAAGGGGGATTGTAAACATGGAATGTAGACAAGGGGGATTCTGCAGATATAGTCTACTTAGATTTTCAGAAAGACTTTGAGAAGGTTCCTCACCAAAGGCTCTTAACCAAAGATAACTGTCATGGGATAAGAAGGAAGGTCCTCTCTTGGACTGATAACTGGTTAAAAGATTGGACACAAAGGATAGGAATAAACGGTCAGTTTTCAGAATGGAGAGAGGTAAATAATGGTGTCTCCCAGGGGTCTGTACTGGGACCAGTCCTATTCAAGATATTTGTAAATGATCGGGAAAAGGACTAAACAGTGAGGTGGCAAAATTTTCAGATGACACAAAACTACTCAAAATAGTTAAGTCCCAAGCAGATTGTGAAAAGCTACAAAGGGATCTTAATAAATTGGTGATTGGGCAACAAAATGGCAAATTAAATTCAATGCTGATAAATGCAAAGTAATGCACTTTGGAAAATATAATACTATATATACATATAAAATGATGGGGTCTGACGTAGCTGTTACAGCTCAAGGAAGAGATTTTGGAGTCATTGGCCGTGTCTACAATAGCCCCAGACTTCGAAATGGCCATGCAAATGGCCATTTCAAAGTTTACTAATGAAGTGCTGAAATACATATTCAGCGCTTCATTAGCATGCGGGCGGCCGCGGTGCTTCAAAATTGACGTGGCTCGCCGCCGCACAGCTCGTCCCAACGGGGCTTCTTTTTTGACAGGACCCCACCTACTTTGAAGTCCCCTTATTCCTGTGAGCAGATGGGAATAAGGGGACTTTGAAGTAGGTGGGGTCCTTTCAAAAAGGAGCCCTGTTGGGATGAGCCGCGCAGTGGCAAGCCGCGTTAATTTCGAAGTGCCGCGGCTACCCGCATGCTAATGAAGTGCTGAATATGTATTTCAGCGCTTCATTAGTAAACTTTGAAATGGCCATTTGCATGGCCATTTCGAAGTTTGGGGCTACCGTAGACACGGCCATTATGCATAGTTCTCTGAAAACATGCTTTCAGTATGCAGCAGCAGTCAAGAAAGCGAACAAGATGTTGGGAATCTCTAAGAAGGGAATAGATAATAAGAACAGAAAATGTCATATTACCTTTGTATAAATCCACGGTATGTCCAAATCTGGAATACTGTGTACAGATGTGGTCGCCCCATCTCAAAAAAGATATATTGGAATTGGAAAAGGTTCAGAAAAGGGCAACAAAAATGATTAAGAGTATAGAACATCTGCCATATGAGGCGAGATTAATAGGACAGGGACATTTTAACTTGGAAAAAAAGACGCTGGGGAGGATATGATAGAGATATATGAAATCATGACTGGTGTGGAGAAAGTAAATAAGGAAATGTTATTTACTCCTCACAACACAAGACCTAAGGTTCATCAAATGAAATTAATAGGCAGCAGATTTAAAAAAAATAGGAAATATATTTTTTTCATACAATGAACAGTTAACCTGTGGAACTCCGTGCCAGAGGATGTTGTGAAAGGCGAGATCATAGCAGAGTTTAAAAAAGAACTAGATAAAATCATGGAGGATAGGTCTATCAATGGCTATTATTCAGGATGGGCATGGAAGGTGTCCCTACCTTCTGTTTGCCAGAGGCTGGTTATGGGCAACAAGGAATTGATCACTTGATGGTTATCTGTTTTGTTCATTCCCTTTGGGGCACCTGGCATTGGCCACTGTCTGAAGACAGGATACTGGGCTTGAATGACCTATGGTCTGACCCATTATGGCTGTTTTTATGTTCCTATGTTCTCATAATGGGAGTATTTAAGAAAACATCCGTGATGTTTCTCTTATATTCATTGAGTACACACAAGGTCTGATAGATGACTCTTGTGGTCCCTTTTAACTCTCTGATTCTCTGAACATAAATACCCTTGCTGGAAGCTTGCAATACGATACTAATTTATTTCGTAAAGACTCCAGAATGGTAGCCTACAAGAACCCATGAAACAGAGGAACACAAAGGAAACCACTCCCTAGAACAGATGTGCAAAAGAATCCACTTAATACGAGGCTGTATGTTGGCAGACTGATGCCGATTGCACATTTGCCTGCTGAGGACCAGAGCCTATGAACATCACCCAAAAAAACCTTAGAAATTTGAAGTGATAGCTTACATTTTTAAACACAGATTTCAATACAGCACAGTTTATCATCCAGAAGATTGTGCAACAGAAATTGGTCTGAGGACACTAACTATAGCCGATAACGATAATCATGCCTTGCACTTCTCACTCCTTTCACCAGACGGACAAGTCATGACCTGACTGTTAGCGATTGTTTTACAAATGAGAAAATTGATGCACTGAAAAACTGAGGCTGGGACTTCTAACCCAAATGCCATTAACATTCAGTCAGAGCTGGGCTCTTTACTCCTCTAGCATGGTGTATTTATTGCATCACCACACAGGAAAATAATGCAGAATGCTACTCTTCACAATTTTCATGTGGGTAAGTAATTAAGCTAAACTCTCTTGTCTTTTTTTGTTATAGGAAACAAAGTAGGAAAAAAATGCCCTGGTTACAGTTTCTGTCATCTCCTTATTTTAATGAGCATTTGAAGAGTGGTAACTGTTATAACTGCAGTAGTTTTCCCTTCCCTCGAACCTCTTTCACAGCACCTACCTCCCAGGCAAAGTGATCATTGTTTTTCTCCCTTCCATTGATAAATGCTTCTCTTTCTCCACTTGGCTGGCAGAAAGGCAACTATTAAATGTTCATTTGTTTAAACTAACAGAGTGTGGTCATCTGGTCCCCCCAGGGAGGGCAGGACTCCAAACAGGTCTAAAGCGGTGTCGTTTAGGAACACAATCAATTCATTATCTTTTTTTCATAAGTTCACCTGTTAACACATTAATCATAATGGAGCAGCAATGGGCAGAAACATCTTACCTCAGCAAGTTCTACACTGCAGCTTCTCTTTATCATTTAACAGCCCATTGCAGTTTGGTGTTTATTGTCTGCTCATTCACGAGTTTTTTTATGAGAGCTTGAATGTGTTTTGTATGTAACAGCTGAACACTCCCATGAAATCTTCAGGGCTCATGTTGTGGTGTCTCCATGATCTGCTTAACTCAAACTCAACATGCTGCCCTAGAAATGAACCCTGTACAGCTCAAGTATTTCTGTTTCAATTCCCCTCTCTGGAGACCAGTTGCTTCCACAGAATCAACAAAAAAGTCATTTGGGGGGTGGGAGGGTTTGTCGACAGACAAGGTTTCCATTTCACTGGACAGCCCTGTTTGCTGAGCTTCTGGTTGGCTATTCTGTCAAGAAAGGGCCTGGGCAGCCCAGTCACTCTCTGTCAATAGAGTGGATTGCTCTTTAGATCCGCTTTTGTGTGTAGATGTAATCTGTCAACAGAAGTTTTGCTGGAAGATCTCTTCCAACAGTAACATGTGTCGACAGATCACTGTAGAGTAGATGTAGCCATCCAGAGAAATAGAGTTGCAAAGGCTAGGTCTACACTGACCTGTTCTCCTGTCAGCTTCATGTTAATGAGCAGTCTCACAATTGCACCTGGCTGCTCATTAACATAATCCCAGGGCGGAATAACACCTATTTTGAAATAGATACTATTAAGATATAAAATAGCACTGTTTAAAAAAAGCCATAATGACTCCAATGGCACTATTTCAAAATAGCTCTATGTGTCCAGAATGCTACTACAAAATAGCTGGGTGGTATTTTGAAATGCATGTTGTGCCGAGCTGTGTTATTTCTACATAAGGCATTTTGAAATAGCTGTTTCAAAATATCTTATGTAGAAATACCTCTGCAGTGTAGCCATAGCCTAAATGTCCTTCAAACATTTATAATTTTTTTTTAAAATCAGTGCCTTAAAATGAATAGAGCAACATGTGAGGTAGATAAATTGCATCACTGATAAGGTTTTAATAATTTTGTTTTAAAACTGTGTTTACTATCTACTCTTCCAGCCCTTTCTTTTACTCCTTGACATTCTGTGATGTTTTTGATCATGTTTTTAAAGAAACTTGTTCTGTCAGTTCTCTGGAGGATAACACATTCTGGCAGGTGACTGAGGCTTAAGAGGAAAAAGGAACATTTTGAGTGTTTTTCTCCCTGCTTTTGCACCATGTGTCGTGGAATATCACAGAAAGTGACATGATTAATAGAAACTTGATGTGACTCAGCTCATTTTCAAGGGGAAAAAACTACCGTTTCTCTGAAGTTTTCTGCTGCCCCAAATTGATCCACCATATCTACGGAAATGCCACACATTGTCACCTGTGCAGGAGTTAACATAAATGTCTTTGCTTCCACATAGCTCTTTTCACATGTCAATCTCAAAGATTATCACAACAGAAAATAAGAAGTGCTAGCACTTGGGCTGACAGACTTGCTGGCCCCCTGGGCAAAGCAGAATGGGGGCCTAGCTCTGCTCCCCTTGAAGGGGTGGGGTCTCAGGCAGAAGAGGCAGGACTGGGGCTAGCCTCCCACACGCAGCCATCAATGCTGCCTGGAACATGCTGTGTTGGGTTCCATTGGCCTCTGTAGCACAGTAGCGGTGGTGGCTGAGAGTCCAGATCCTTTTGAATTAGCAGGCCCTGAAGCAACTATACTCTTTATTTCCCCAGTCAGCAGTCCTGAGCATTACCTCATGTCACCCGATGTCCCAGGATGAGTTGCCAAGGGGAGGTGGTAAGCACTTAATCTCTGCATCTTGATTTACTCCTAAACTGAGTGCAGAATCTGATCCAAGAAGTAAATATAACTGGAGCACTTCAACATCGCTGCAAAGATCTCACAAAACTATGTGATTGGGCAACAAAATGGCAAATGAGATTTATTGCTGATAAATTTAAAGTAATGCACATTGGAAAAAATAATCTCAACTATACGTACAAAATGATAGAGACTATTTTAGCTATAACCACTCAAGAGAGAGCTCTCAGAGTCTTTGCAGATAGTTCTCTGAAAGCAGCCATGTAATGTGCACTGTCAGGGTGGTTAAACACTGGAATAAATTGCCTAGGGAGGTTGTTGGATGTCCATCATTGGTGATTTTTAAGAGCAAGTTAGACAAATGCTTGCCAGGGATGGTGATGATAACACTTAGTCCTTCCTAGACTTCAGGGGACTTGACTAGAAACTTCTTGATGTCCCTTACAATGTTAAGGTTCTATGATTTTAAACCTTTTTGCCAGAATAGCTTATTTCAGTTGGGGAACCAGTAGAAACTGTACAAGAAGAAATTTGAAAAAAAAATTCTACCCATTTATAAGCTCCTTCTACACTAGAAGTGTTTGCTCACCTAAGCATAGTGAGAAACATTTTCTAGTGTAAGCCAGGCCCTATTATGAATATAGTTACATTGGTATAATGGTGCATTATGCTAGTGCTACCTGTATCAGACTGAAGGCTGGAGGGCCTGGATAAACTGGCCGACACAGAAAAAAAAAAGATGTAGGCGTGAGGTAGGAGAGAAGGAAGCCTGGGAGACTTCAATAGAACTTATAAAAAGGATGTGCCAGTATTTTGCTTATCTTCATTACCCAACATCTTTAGTCTTGTTTCTCCACAAGTTTTCCTCCCTTTCTGGGAAGTCCAAAATCTCTTGAGGAGGAAAGCCCAGGAAATGACCCATCCCAGGACCTTCTTCCTCCCTCTCCCCTTCTCTCCCCCTCATTCTGGGTCTTTTTTTCCCTTAGTACACACTCAAGCCAGGTCTGCAACTAGGTCTTGAAGTTGATCGTAGATGCTACGGCAGTTGTGTAGCTGGATCAACATACCCACAATAGACTTATCTGGCTGTCCTCACTGCGGAGGGTTGAGAGGAGAAGCTGTGCCACTGACCTCCCTTACTCCGCATTAAATGAGGAGTTCAGGGGTCAGCTGTTGACTCCTGTAAGTTAAATTTTGCATGTCTCCACTAGGCATGAGAAATTGAACCCCAGAAGATTGACTCTGACCAGATCGATATCCTGGGTAGTCTAGCTGTACTCTCAGCCTCTGAAGATATGTTTGCACTGCAGTAAAACATCCACATCTGGCTGATGTCAGCTGATTAAGGCTGGCAGGGCTTTGGCTGAGGGGCTGTACATTTATAGGGTAGACACCTGGGCTTGGGTTGGAACTAAGGCTCGGGGATTTTGTAAGAAGGGAAATTTCCCAGAGCCCGATCTAAAGCTGAAACACATATTTTGCTCTGCAGTTTTATGCCCCAGGCCCTTGGCTTTGCAAGCCCAAGTTAGCAGGCACAGGCCTGCCACAGGTGTTTTACTGAAGTGTAGACATATGCTCAGTCTTTTTGGGTGTTGTCTGTCATCTTCAGCAATGAGCTGGGTCTGTTTTACATAGGTCCAGATGCCTCCTACTCCTAAAAGCCGCTGATAAGCTTAGACAGTTGGAGTCATCTCCTTTCATTTCTCTCTCCCACATGTGACAGTTCACACTATCATGGACAGTTATACTGTATGGGAAGAGGCATACGCCCCAACGAATTATGGGTACAGTGAAGGTTGTACTGATAAAACTGGATCCATAAAAAAATAAATAAATCACTCCCACTACATGAAATGGCTGCACAAGTCCAAAAGCTTGCATACACCAGGACTTAGTGACATACATATTGCCATGGGGGATTGATGCCTAAAATTACAAATTGTAGTTTTTGTTTTCATTAAAAAAAACCCAAAATTGGGAAGTCCCAATTCTGAGCTGGAAGACCACTCAGTTCAGTTGTCATTGTCTTTTGAGCTGCCCCGTGGGACAAGAACACTGTGATATTTCTGTTCATTATTTTTCATCCTTGACCAGCATTTTCATATATACACATGCATGTTTTTTCTCTGTACCAGAACAGGGGCAAAGGAGGACATATATTTCAGGCTGCTTTATTGTTCGGATGAGAGACTTTAAAAAGCTCTGTGCTAAAGCTGAGTATGTTCAAAGGCTCATTATTTTTATCTTTCTTCTAAAGTTCCTCTAAGAAATGAACACTAAACTTCTAAAAAATAAATTTCCTCTTTTTAGGCACTGTAATTTTTCCAGTCTTTGGATTACTTCTCCCCTACAGCTATAACCTAATCAACATGCAGAGTTCTGATTATGAAGACAAGCAATTTGGGAAAAATCCTAATGTAATTTATGTTGCTAACTCCAGTTACTTGTTAAAGGCTTGGAGATGGTCCTGATTGGTTTTGTCTCACTGTTTGTGCAGCTGTAAGATCGTGGTGTACCTAAATCCTACCTTCAGCACGTATACCAAGAGCACAAATAACAAGTGATTTTGTGTCAGAGATCTGCGGATTGTTGAAGCTTTTGTGTTTCGAGTGAAGAGAAACTGACTCTGTATGAAGCATCACCAGGTAAAATGTATTCTTTGGACATTACCAAAGATACCTTAAGTTTCTGTGTAATAAAAGGCAAGGCAAATTTTAAGCTATAAATGATGTTTCATTTCAAGTTACATGAAAATTCCAAAATCTATGCTAATATTTCTAATTCTTAGATGAACAACTGAAAATGTTCACAATAATAATAATAATAATAATAATAACAATAATAATAAAATATGGCAACTTTATATCCCTTGAAGTGTTTTCTCTGCCAGGTTTCAGTTGCTGCAAAGCTTTTACTGCAGTAGCATCTCTGCTTCAAATAAGACTGATTAAAACGAAATTACTCAGTCTCCTGACCCATGGCAAATTTCATGAGCTGCAATTTGTCTAGTAGTTCAGCTGTGAGTACAAGCTGATTGGCTATAATTTAGGTTTATGCGTCTTATTTTTTTTTTCTCTTTTTAACACAGTAGACTCCAGTGATCCTGAAATAAAGAATTAGGGGCAGCTGAGAGTGGAGGTAAGTAGTTGAAGCTGCAAGAATTTTAGTCCATAGGCCAGTTTGCTGGGGAAAAAAAATCTCATCAAACTTGAAAAATCTCTGAAGCTTAAGTCACTGTGAATATGCATTCAAGAAAATAAAATACACATTTAAATGTTTTAGCTTAAATTCAGACTCCCAGAGATACACTCTCTCTCTCATGCCCTCTCTCTCGCTCTCTCTGTGAAGGCTGACTGAATTAATAACAAAATTATATCATAGTATGTGTGTATTATTGCCCAATTTTCTTAAAAAAGGAATTTCTAGTCCTGGAGGATATAGAAAAAGAAATAGAGTGAAATCATGCCAATGTTGAAGTCAGACTCAATTTAATCATATACTTAATGGGAACAAGTATCAGAGAGGTAGCCGTGTTAGTCTGTATCTTGAAAAAAAACAAGAATTCCTGTGGCACCTGATAGTCTAACAAATGTTTAAATATCTGTTAGTTTATAAGGTGCCACAAAAATTCTTGTTGTTTTTCAGACTTAATGGGGTCATCCATTGAGAATTTAAGCCAAAGAATGATAGTGCGTGCGTAACTCTCGAAGGACAGTTACAATGACCTCCATAAGAATGATATGGATGTTTTGATGAAGATCCTGCTGGTGTTTATGAACCATCATTCATACTGGACACTAACTGAAACATCCAAGAAGTGAACTACAGTAGAAGCTTTATTATCCACCATGCCTGCAGAATGAGAGGATGATGGAAGATCAAATGTGCTGGACATTGGAGCAGGGCCTCTGGCACTGCTGCCAGTAGCAGCAATGGACAGATGGCTCTGCGGCCACTGACCACACCTGGGTAGTTGGCATTCTGGCCCTGTGGCCACTAGTACTACTCCGACTGCTCTGGATGGGTGACCATCAGCAAAGCAGATGCCTGTTAATTGAACATGCTGATTATCCAAATTCTAGATAACCCCACTTTTACTGTATATATATACAGTAAATATATATTACAGAAATATATATTAGTTTCCCAAAGTTTTCCCTCCAAGTACCCAATGCCACTTTCCAGTATATATTGGATTCTGAACATCATATTGGGTTGAATAGAGCATTTGCCTGTCTAGGATGTCCCAATTTTTAAACAGAGTGTCTTAGTGAAGTTAGATATGACTGAACAAATTCTCATGATTTTTCCATCTCTAATCTATGCCCTAAAGATGAGCAGCCACAGAGGTACTTATATCCTGTTCCATGTGCCAAATGTCACTAGCAACCTGAACAAGAACCACTGTTCTCACAAGAATGCCACAATTTCGCATTCCTTCCCCGCTCCATATAGTACAAAGCATCCTTGTTACAATGTGGTGAGCTTGCCAATTGGCGAGCAGACAACTGCTTTATTTTCCACAGTTTCGATCCACTATAACTTAAGCTTCAGAAATGGGAAAATGGCAGAATCTTTTACATGACACAAACTTTTAGCAGAAGGTAACTCAGTATTTTGCGATAATAATGCAAAAAAAACCCACTGAAGGTTAAATTATTTTTCTAGCAACCAGCAAATCCATTATTTAAAAATTAAGCAAATAAAAAAGCCCACAAGACGTCCAACACCAGACAGGTTGCAAGACTACTGAGGGTCACTGCTTCAAATGGACATTAGGTATCTAAAATCTTTGACAATGTTAGTCTAAATGGGCCTGTTACAATTTCTTCACTGGAGAACTGCTTTACAAAATTCCCTTGTTTGCTGCTATGGTTTCTTGACCCCAAAGTTGACTAGATTTCCCAGGAAATACTTGGGAAGAGGAGAATGCAAATGCCTATCTCCAGGTCTGATCTTATAAAGTTTTGCACTAGAGGTGGATCTTTGTTTAATTCTGACCACAGAAAAAAGCCTGGGTGTGATCAGAAATATTCTTCAGTAATCAAAATTCTGGTTGCAGTTGGGGTGATCTCTAGCAAGCTTTTTAATGCCTGTGTAGGTTCTTCAGTTTGATTTCTTATGTTTTCTCCATAGTACCTCTAAAGTATTTGTTTAGAAGGATCTGTGTGGGAACATAACACTGCCCTTGTAAACCAGGGGTTGTGAATTCAATCCTTGTGAAGGCCCCAAATGAATTTCCTGAAAAATAGCTCTTATGTAGCAATGGAGGTTTAGGTTGGACATTAGGAAAAAGTTCCTAACTGTCAGGCTGGTCAAACACTGGAATAAATTGCCTAGGGAGGTTGTGGAATCTCCATCTCTGGAGATATTTAAGAACAAGTTAGATAAATATCTACCGGGGTGATCTAGACAGTACTTGGTCCTGCCATGAGAGCAGGGGGCTGAACTCAATAACCTCTCAAGGTCCCTTCCAGTCCTAGCATTCTATTTTTCTATGTACCTAGGGGCATGTTAGATTAACATCTGTCAGAGATGATGAAGATGGAAATAAGGAGAAAGGGACTGAACTTGATGACCTCTCAGGGTCCCGTCCAGTTCTATGATCCTCTTCTGTTCATGATAGCTGTGGTAATTACATTATATCCTGTATCTGTGGAGAAAAGCAAAGCAGGCTGGCTTAGCCAGTCTGACTTTGCTGGAGAATTCACCAGGTAGTCAGGGAATTTTGCACCCTGGAAATACCACAGTCAGCCAAGAGAGAGAGAAGCCAGACTGTGATGGCTGGAGAACACAAGTGAATACTATGCTGGACCACAGAGGGAGAACGCGTGTGCAATTTCTCTGAAATGATATGTGTAGAATTTGAGGCTGACAAATGCAAGAATCTCTGTGGTCAGATTCTCATATGGTAGGAAGAGGCAGAGTTTCCTGGTCAGTCACCAAACCGTGGCAGAGTAACACTGTGGCCACATGTGCACTAGCAGGTTCTTTTGAAAGATGTGTTGAAAGCAGAGGGCTCATTTGAAATATCTTGCTGAGTGTCCACACACAGAAAGAGCTCTTTTGAAAGTGAAAGAATGTGGTGCTCCTTTCGAAAGCACTCTTCCACTCCCGTTTCAGGAAGAGCACCTTCTTTTGAAAGCTTCTTTTGATAGAAAGCATGTGTAGATGCTCCACAGGGCCCTTCTTTTGAAAAAGGAGTCCTCATGGCACCAGATTTTTTGATCCTTGGCCTATTCTTTCAAAAGAGCAGGGTCCGCATGGACACCGTCTATTGAAGTAGTGGATCACTCTTTCGAGACGCTTTTTTGTGTGTGGATGCGCTCTTTCAAAAGGAGTTCTTTTTCTGAAGAGATCTTACGAAGATGTAAATGTAGATGTAGCCTGTGAGAGCAGAGTTACCTCAGCTCTTAGATGGTCTCCAATATTAGGAATGTATCAAACTCGGGACAAGCACGGCAGGCATAAGAAGCACTAGGATTTCCTGGTTTCAGCTGTGGTAGGTTCCCATGAACACTGTGGTTCCTGGGTAATAGAGTGGGTCTCTTTCCTTGCGGGTCCATCACAACTGCTTCAAAGTTTTATATGAAAATGGAGAAACACAAGAAACAGCAGGATTTCAGTCCATCCAGTCTCCCTGTGTCCCCCATTTCCCCAACAGAAAATCATATATCAGAGAGGTAGCTATGTTACTCTGTATCTTCAAGAACAACAAGAAGTCCTGTGGCACCTTTTAGACTACCAGATATTTTGGAGCATAAGCTTTCATGAACAAAGACCTTCGTCAGATGCATGAGTTGGGGGGGGGGGTTCAGAAGAGTATTTAAAGGGGTCCCCACTCTTTAACTACTCCTCTGAATTCTCCCCCATGCATCTGACGAAGCGGGTCTTTGCTCACGAAAACTTATGCTCCAAAATACCTGTTAGAAAATAATATAATTCCTTAACTGCAGCTCAGCCCATGTGTCCTCCACCAGTTCAAACCCCATCAGACAGCACCCATTTTTTTCCTGGTTGCTCCTGAGTATCCA
Organism: Carettochelys insculpta; assembly: GCF_033958435.1. Classification (NCBI taxonomy): domain Eukaryota; kingdom Metazoa; phylum Chordata; order Testudines; family Carettochelyidae; genus Carettochelys; species Carettochelys insculpta. The sequence goes on from NC_134141.1 coordinate 121,930,401, forward strand.
TCCATTGCGGCTGTCTTGCCAACAGCAAACTGCTTTCCAGCCCACCTCTTATAAGCCCGGCTCTGAAACTTCTTGGGCCTATCTCTACAATCCACGCCCAGGCTGCAGCCTCTCAGTGGTAGCTTCTTTGACTGCATGGCTCTGGCTCCCTCCTGAGCCTGGCCCTCTATGATCCCAAGTCAAAGGTGCTGTCCTGGATCACTGCTGCTACCTGAGCATCCTGGCTCAGTGATAAGTCAAGCAGGACTCTGAAGCCGTGCATCACTTTGATGAATGGTGTAGGACTGGGGACGATAACATGTTTTTAATGGGAAGAGAGTTTAGTCTGGTGCTTCCTTCACCTAAGCAGCTCTTCTTTCTGATTAATATCACTTCAGCCTTACCTAGGGTGACCATCCATCCTGTTTTGGGCAGGGCAGCCCTGCATTTTGGGTGCCATCCCAGCATCCCTATTTATTTTTCCAAAGGGGATAATTGCCCCATATTCCACTTTTTTACTAGTGCAGGTGACTGCCACCTGACTTCCCTGACTGGAGGGAGCCAGGAGCTGGACCCACATGGCTGCGTGGCTGCTGCCCGACTTCCCCTGTCTGTGGGGAGCTGGAAGATAGACCCACATGGCAGTGTGACCACCACCCGATTTCCCCTGGCTGAGGGGAGCCAGGAGACAGATGCACGGGCCGGCACAGCTACCACCTGATTTTCCCCAGCTGGGGGGAACCAGGAGCTGGACCCATAGGGCAGTGCAACTGCCACCTGTCTTCCCCTGGGGGTATGGGATCCTCACTGGTGGGGCAGCAGACTAGTTCCCAGTGCCCCAAGTCATGAGGCAGCCACAAGCTGCAGCTTCCCCCTGCATCCCCCAGCAAGGTGGCATCTCCCAGAGGGCAGCCACTGTCTGACTCCCAGCTAGGGTGACCATCTGTCTCATTTTGGCCAGGATGGCATCATTCTCCCATGTCCCATATTTGGCCGGGGGAGATTTGGTCACCCTGGCCTTACCCAGGTTGCACTTAAGCCAGTGGTTCTTCACCTAAGATCAGATCTCTTAACATGTCCGTGGTGATTTTGGTTGCATCTGCAGGAAAGGAAAATTTTCACAGGAACGAGACATTACAGTAGTTATGTAGCACTGCAAGTCACAACATAGAGATATAACTTGGGAAGGACAGATAGGTGCTGTATGAACAGTTCATTTTAACATTTTAAATGACATTTAGGATGATAAACGGGTCATAAAATAACAGTTGAATAAAAAAATGACAAAAAATTCCTGAAATAAAAAGGACAATTATTACAAGATAAAATATCCAATAACTGATCCTCATAAACCTACGCATAAAAATGTTGCATTTAGCCAATTTCATTATTTGAACTTTTTCCATTGCTAGACCCTTATTATCATTCATATTTCAAAAACGCTTCAGTCCAGGGACTGAAAAGAAAAGCTGCTGGGCAATATTTGCAGAGTTCATGTGTTTTTTAGCATACAAGACTTCCTTGGAGGGGTGACATTGAAAGCGTATCCCTCACTACAAGATGAGTAAGGATGAGGAAGCAAAGTCAACACTGTGAAAAATGGCAAATACTGGCATTTACAACCAATATGACGGATACCGTCTTGCTTTGGGGTGCTAAGTTTTGAACTGGAGACCCACACCCAAAAACCTTATTAACTGGTGCAATCACAGATTCATCACCTTGGCAGGTCTGCAGAAAATCTGGGTTCTTCTCACTTCCATACCACCTACCAAAGCCATGTAAGTAGAGTGACCACCCATCCTGTTTTTCACCCAGACAGTCCTGTATTTCAGGCAGACCTCCTAACTTGTTTAACAAAGGGGCTAATTGTCCTGTATATTCACTCCCCCTGCTGAACTACCTTTCCCCCAAATCAGTGCGGCCGCAGCTGCAGGTAAAAGCCACCAAGAGCCAGTCAGGCAGTACATGCAGCACGTATTTACTGGCTAGATGTGCAGGCAGCAGCAGGAGAGGGAGTCAGGTCCCTGCCATGGGGTGAAGCAGGGTAGGTTGAGGGTTAGTATGTGTGAGCCCCCCTTGTCCAAGATTTTAAAGGAGACTTGGGGAGGGAGGAGCCCACTCACCGCAGCCCCGGTCTGGTGCCTAAGCAATGCACGTCAGCCATGGAGCCCCTCTGTGGAGCAACCTTCTCCCACCTAGGAAGCTCCCCAGTAGGGCAACAGCTTTGTTCCTGGTGCCCTGCAGTGTGGGGTGTCCGCTGCTCCCTAAAGACTACCCTTCTACAGATTGTCAGTCCATACAGAGCAGCTGCCTCTGGAGTCAGGCGGAGGTCTCCCTTTTGAGGTGGCAGCCCCAGTTGACAGCAGCATGGGGCAGCCAGAAAACTCCCCTGCAGGGTGGCAGCCACTTTCCAGTGCTCCATGACATGGGGCAACCAGGGATCCACCCCCGCAGGGCAACCATCTCTGGGGACAAAGCATTACACACATCAAGGCAGCTGCTTTCATGGCTGACGACCCCCTCCTCTTCATGGCAGCAGCCTCTGTAGCTGGGGAGAACTCGCACAGGCCCGCAGGCTGAAGCCTTCATTCCTGGTGCTTCTGTGTTTATCGGCCGGAAGGCTGAAGCCCTCATCCCTGGGTCCCCTACCCCTCCTGAGAAGCTGCAGCACTTATGCCTGGGGCCATATGTCAATGCCCCGCCCCCCTGGCACACACACAGGTGCTCCAGGCGATCAACCACGTGACCTGCAGAGGGACATCTGCCTCAGGGACCTGGATGATGTCATGGCAGGATTTGCAGCCATCGAGTTTCCTAACTGCTTTGGCGCCCTCTATGGCACCCACATAGCAATTCACGCCCTGGACCACAGAGCTGGCCACTATGTAAACCTCATGGGTTTATACCACCCAGTGGTGCTGCAGGCTCTTGTGGATGCGAGGGGCCAGTTCAGTGACATCTGTGCAGGCTGGTCTGGGCAAGCCCACAACGCCTGGGTACTGTGGAATTTCTGGCTGGGGCACTGCATGGTGGAGGGCATGTACGTCCCTGCCTGGGAGCTGCCCATGGGGGACACCACAATGTCACTATGCATAGTGGCCAATAGGGCGTACCCATTGTATCCATGGCTGATGCACCCCTACACAGGGCACACCATCGCCAGCCACGACACTTTTAATCACCGCCTCAACCATGCTCACAATACCAGAGAGTGGGCCTTTAGATGTCTAAAGGGGTGCTTCTGAAGCCTGTACACATGGTTAGATGTCAGCCTCTCCAACGTCCCCAGGGCGGTCACAACCTGTTGTGCTCTGCACAACATAGTGGAGGGCAGGCACGAGCATTTTCTGCAGGAGTGAGCTGCGGACGGCGACCCTGGGTACGAGTAGCTGCCCATGGCCCAATGCTGCCAGGCACACAGGGACAGGGTTAGGGTCCGGGAGGCCTCTGGGAGGCTGTCGAATGGGAGTCTCACTGACCCTCCCCCAGCACCCTCCAGCCCACACCTACAATGCATCACAGCCCCCCCACATAACCACCCCGCAACACAGCCCCCCATGCTCCCACACCACATCACTGACCCCCATGCACCCAAGCCTACAAATGCAGAGGGGACACTGGGGTGCCCAATACAACAGTTTACTTCAACACCACCTAACCAGCAAACAGTATGTAAATAAAGTGCACTTGAACAAAAAGCAGTGTGAGGTTGTCTAAACTGGGGTCTAGGCATGGGGGAAAAGTGGGAGAACTATGTACGGGGGCGGGCAAGCCACTGTAGACGGGGCTGCCATGGGCACGGGTGGAATGGCAGGGCGCAGCATGGGGGGCAGTGGGTGGGATGGCAGGGGAGTGGCAGGGGGCTTGGCGGGGACCAAGGCACCAGAGGGATGTGGCCACCTTGCCCCTGACCTCCTGCCACCAGGCTCTGTCATCCCACTCCATGAGGAGCCACTCCCAGAGGATGGCCATCTGTTCCCATATGGCAGCAGTGTGGGGCGCTGCAGCCTCCTCTGGGCTGATGCAGCAGTGACGGCGGATCCTTTATGGCTGGGCAAGCAGTGGCCTAAGTGGCAGGGATAGGGGTTCCCTAGCCCTGTCGGATGGTGGGGCTGGTGTGCTGGCACCTGGGATGGGACTGGCCTGGCCCTTGGATGATAGCACTGCAGAGACACAAGGGAGAAACAGGCCACCCATCGGTGCTGCCACCTGGCCCTGGGGGCCCCCTCCCGGTCCCCCAACTGTCCCCTGACACTTCATCAACTCACCCAACCCCCCCACCCCTCCCAGGGAGTTCTGTGTGGCCTTTGGGGCTGTATCCATGGGGCACCCACTTGCAGTGGTCTGACCCCCTGTCCCTTCCCAGTTGGGAGGGTTGGGGCATAGTCCATGGGATGCCACCACACCTGGGTCTGCAACACGGCCAGGGGATGCAGGACAGGGCACCCCTTTGCCGCAGGCTGCCCTATCCACCCATTACCTACCTGGAGCTCCAGAGAACAGATCTGGGGACATCTGCCTCGAGGGGGCCTGGCTGGTGGAGCTAGAGCTGACATCAATGATGAGGGAGTTGTCAGGGCCATCTGTTTTGCCCACAGCTACTGGCTCAGGGGTGTCCTTGGGGCCAAGGAGGTGCTCCAGCTTGCGAAAGTCAGGCAATTCAGAGTGACCTCTGCCCCCGATAACCTGCAGGCATCCCTAGACTGGCTGTACGCCTGCCTCAGCTCCTTTCCTCCAATCTCACTTGATTGGCTGTGTGCTGGGGAGGTGGCCCTGCTTCCGCAGCCCCAGCAACAGCTGATTGAAGGCTGCAGTATTTTGAGGCCTCCCAGTGCTGTGCAACAGTATGTCCTCTCCTGCCCAGAGGCCAAGGAGGTCTTTAATCTAGTCCTCTGTCCAGGAGGTGCCCCTCCTCTTCTAGCCCTGGCTCGCCTCGTGTGACCCCTCAGGCTGGGTGGAGGGGGCCTCTTGGGAGACCCTGAAGTGTGGGGGTCTCACCATCTGGCTGGTGGGCTGTGTGGCTGTGGGCTCTGGGCTGCTGGAGTGTGTGTCTGGCAGAGCTCATGCTCCTGAGGCTCTGGGCATGCTCTCAGCTTCCTGCACAGGGTTTCCAGGGCCTTGCAGCTTTAAGAGTCTGGCTCTGGAGGCCACAGAGCCCCAGTGCAGCTTTCTAGAGCATTTCTGTGATCCCTGGGGCCGCCGCCGTGGAGGACCCGCTGTTTTGAAAGAGCAGCCCCAGAGGATCTACACATGCCCTATTTCAAAAATCAGCTTCAGAAAGGGCCGCTATTCCTGAAATTGGATCAGAAGAGCGATTTCGAAATGCACACCTGTTTTTGTCGAAAACAATTTTGAAAGAGGCCGTTATGCGTGTGGAAGCTCAGTGGCCTCTTTCAAAATTGGGCCCCCTTTTGAAATTGATTTTGAAACACGGGGCTAGTGTAGACGCACCCAAAGTGTCATATTACTGGGGTTGTCAGCATATTTTAGCATTCAATGGATGTTTGCCCTTTGTTGCAAAACAAAAGTCAGCCCCAGTGTCTGATGTTTGATCGCAACCAAAGGGTTTGTTGTTGAGTCAAAACATGTTTTCAGTGGCTGGAAAGGTTTCTCAAATATTTGCAGTGAGATCAGTAGAATAGCCATACTGAGGCTTTAATTAGGCTAATGTCGTGCAGGCTCCAAAGTACAATAAAAGTCAATCTATAATGATAACTCTAGCTCTGCTTTTTGTCAGATGGACTGAATGAAAAATTAGCTTTTCAAAATGCTGGTACCTTTTCCTTCCATCATTTAACATGCTTGCGAGATAAGGACAATGGGGAGGGGGGTTGAACGGACTGATTATGAACATCAAGCAAGCAGCTGTGATTCAGGATTCGGTGTCAGTTATATAGGGACACTACAGGTCACCATATATTTTTGAATCTTTTCAGGCTGATGCTGGTGTCCTGCTGGCTTAAGCCAAAGGGTGGCTGTTCCTCTAGCCTTGATAGTTACTCCTACATACAATATTAATGGGAAAATAAGCCCACATTCCCCAAAATATTTAGGTACCCATGTGCCACTGAAGTAAATGAGAGTTAGTAGTCTAAATATCTTTAAGTGTCAGGATCCTGGGACTGGAAGACACTCGCTGGCTTATCAGCTATCATCCTACTATAACAAGCAACTTATCCATGCCACTTACAAAGGCATTGATTCTGGAAGAACCACAGCATAAGTGCAAGAGCTTCCAGGATCAGGGACTGAAAGAGCCTCCTGCCCCCACAAAACCAATCATATGTCATTCATTTCAACAGAACTAAGATTCCACACTGAACATTCTTGCTTTTTCTGTGGTGGGCCTGGCCAGTACATGCACTATGGGTGAATCCTTTTGTTTGCCGTAAAACAAACAACAGAACAGCATTTCAAAGTTGCTAGAATTGTATGTGCTGTTTGCCTGATGGTAGTGCCTGGAGAAGAGGAAGACCTCAGACAATGTGGAGATCTACTGAGATGGAAGGACAGCTACTAGGGTACTCCTGAGTCAGCTAGAAGTTTTGTCCCAAGACAGAGTGAAATGGAGGAGACTTGTAGATGATCTATGTTCTACCTGGAGTACAAGGATTTAAATCAAGTCAAGTGCCTGCAGGAGTGTACATTGTACAAATGCTAAGAGAAAGAGAGTCCTTACCCTGAAGATATTACAAGGTGGGATTTTGAATGCACTTGACGACATGCAAAACTTTTTTTTTTCTTTTAGGAATCTTCAGTGACTTCAGGTTATCAGCAGTCTATAGTTGTACTGCTACAGAACCTAGACACCCCAGCTGACATCAGAATTCCCTTTCAGATCAGCACAATACAAATATGTAGGAAGAAACAGTCTCTGTCCTGAGTATGTTACAATTAAAATAAACAAGAAATTTCTATCATCTCTGTTCTATGGATGGGGAACTGAAACTCAGACGTGCCCATTGTTAGGCCCAAAGCAAGGAAAGAAGCACCAAAGGATAAAGCCCTACCTTGGGTGGTGAGATACCTGAAACCCATTCCTTTATTGATAGACACGTTATCTGTCTCCTTTGGCAAGTCACTTCCAGCCACGTCCTCTAAGGAGCCGCATCATTTAGGTTACTAACACCCACTTAAATCAATACATTAAAGATTGTGAGGTGCTCAGACATTACTGGTGACAAGTACCTTGATTGTCACATAGGAAATCTGTGGTGGAGACAAGAAACAAAACCATATTTTTCCGAGTCCCTTTATAGTGCCTTCCTTGAAAGGCTACCCTTCAATGTTTTGAATTGTACTTCTGCATAAGCTCTTGTAGGATTGGGATCGAGGCTAAAACAAGGGACAACAGACAGGTGAGAGCACAGACTGGAAAAGAAACAAGGCTACATGTCAGGACAATACAATATGGACCAGCCTTGATCAAAGTTTGCATTTCATGGGGTTGTCCAGCTAATCTTAAATAAGCAACTGAATCAATACGCTGGAAATACTAATGACCCATTACAGGCCATCTGCCTGCTTAAGATTAGCAAACCAAAGACACAAAGTTTAAAAGGCAAGATGTTTTATTCTTTCTCACTCATCTACCTCCACATTTTCCCCTCAAACTTCACAAGAGAAGTTGGAACTAGTCAGCTTACTGTGTCAAGCTGCTTTCAAGGTCTCCTTATTAGGTTACGTAGTGACCCAGACAAGTTCCAGGGCCAGACAGAGTCTTATTTCAAAGACCTATGACAAAAGAACTGTGGAATTATTGATGTCTCTGAGCTGCACAAACATCAACTTCCTCATTCAGTCAAAGGTCAGCAAAAAATCTCTCAGACCTCATAAAAGAAGTTCTGCAGGCTAATTTACCCCCTTCCAGACTAAGTAAGTTTTCCGACTCTCCAAGCCTGTACACCAGCAGGGAAGAAAAAAGTTTTGAAGATAAAAGACTTTGTTCTGCAAGAGAAGAGGAAATATGAGGAATTTCTTGTGCACACAAAGACCGAACATATTTCCATTGTGCAATAAAAATTATTTGCAAATAGTCATTTGAAATCAAATAAGAGAAAAGGGCTCGTAATAATTTAAATATCTTCAAATCAACATTTATACATAAAAATTGACAAGGTAACATTTTAAAATCAATTTTTTAGAGCAAATAGTAATTGCTTTTTATGAAACCATTTTTTTCAGTTTGCAGACTGAATGCAATTTGTTGGAAATTTAAAGAAAAACATCTGTGTTTTTCTGCAATTGATTATGTCAATACCAGCTTTTCTTTTATTATGCAGTATAAGAACAATTAAACCTTCTAAAAAGAATGTTACTTTGAAAATTACAATTTTCAGTTATTGCACCTTCCCAAAAATATCCTAATAAGTAAATATATTTTATTACTTTTGTTACTGATGCCATTGAGCTATAATTTAATGGCTAGGAAAAACAAAGTAATTGATCATGAGCTGGAAATGCATTAATTTGAGTTACTGTAATTTTCATATGTAATTTGAAATTATGTAAGACATAAAAATGTCTTAATGCCTAGTGTAAATTTATAAATTACTGTCTCATTATAGTAATGCATGTGTATGATCAAACAGAGTGAAATGAAAAAATTTACCCCAAAGTTTTGCGTACCTGCTCAACTTGACTCATTTGATAACATATGATGGCATTTTCTTCAATGTCTATGTATGAGATTCTGTATTGTGGCTGCTGACCTTTTTTTCCGTTAAGCCAAGGTGGGACTTACAAAAGAAGAAAAAGATCATAAAAACTCCCATTTAGCAGTAAAAGATAAAGGACTCTGCTGAGGACAGAATAATCAAATAAAAACAGCAGTTTAATGAACCCTTTAAAGGAAGTTTTGTTTTCAAGTGAGAGACTGACCTGTGTTTCTGACCCCTTTGCACAGAAAAGTAGAACCGTTGAGGAGGAAAAAAGGCAAGGGTGTCACCTTGGAGAACTATTAAGAAATTCCTGAGCCGGAGAGATACATGATAAGACAGTGGGAAGGCTGGGTCTTGAAATTCCATATTATGAAAGCATATTAATATTTAAAAATATTTTTCACTGAAAAAAATTATTTTTATTGACCATAAAATCCCTTGTGAAAAAAAACACTTATTTCCCTCCAGTTTCTTGATAAAACTTGAAAATGATTTTTTTTCCAGTTTTGGTTCACCTCCCTTCATCTCCTGCTGTTTTCAATAAAAAAGTGGGGAAAGGGGGGAAATGATGAAAAACAAATAACAATAAATTATATTACACTCTCCAAATTTTATAAAATGTATAAATCACACATTTTGAGGGGTGATGTTGTCTAGGAGGAATGATTCTTGTTTAGGGTGTGAGAAATGCTGGACAAACTCTACCCCTGCTTTCCATGCTGCTGTTCTTTGAACTCAGGGGTGGGGTTGGTTGTCTTTGCTGTCCTTCTTACCTTGCTGGATTCATCTGCTCATATCTGGATGATCTCCCCTTGGACCTTAGTGAGCAGAAACAGCAAACAGAGGTGTTTTAAGGGGGATAGAAACATTTGGCATTCTTTAAGGTTCTTTTAAGTAAAACTAAACCCAAAGTCACCTGACATAATCAGAAGCCCTGTCAAGAATCTAATCATCTATAGGAGACAATGAAGGCAGATGCCCAGCAACAGACCAGTGGTTATCCTTTTTATTGAACACAATATAGCATGTATGATTATCTTACCTAAGGGGAGATAGGGTAACATATGCATTCAATGAAAGGATCTCTTGGCCCTGAGGAGGGCTACATCTACACTAGCAAGCTCTTTCAAAAGATCCTGTGGAGCATTTGACATCACTCTTCCTTTCCCGTTTCAGGAAGAGCTCCCCCTTTCGAAAGCTTCTTTGGAAAGAAAACATTTTTTGAATGCCCAATGGATCAATCATCATTGCACTGATCCACTGGTAGTGAAGACAAAGTTATTTTTCGCTGAAATATTTCTTTTTGTTGACTATAAAAAATCCCTTGTGAAAAAAATGCTTATTTCCCCCCAGTTTCTTTATAAAGCTTGAAAATATATCAATCATCCTCGCACAGATCCACCAGTAGTGAACACAGGTTGTGTGACTCAACATTTGTAATCTGTTTTAGAACTGAATGGTGATGACAAACAAGAGGGAAGGAGAAAGGGGTATAAGAGGAAAGGGGTGGCTTGTGTACCAACTCAACTATCGTGCTGAACAATATTGATTAATTTTTCCTTGTACCCCCCTGTCCGTATCCAGCTACTGTCTCTTGTTTCATGCTTACTTTGTAAGTATGTGGTGCTTAGAATGGCTTTTTTGTTCTCATTAGAATGCCTAGCACAATGAAGTCCTGATCTCTGGCTCTGGCACCTAGAAAAAAAAATAGTATGAAGAAAGGATGGGGTCATGCCAAATTATACCGTTCTACCTGGTTCAGGTTCTTAATCCACATCTATCATCACAGTTCTTGACCCTGTGCAGATACTATGGCTACACATAATCATCCTGTTAAATATAGAAATTAAACTGCCCCTTCTAAGGCTATTTAGCAACATATGCGAGATTCTCCAGCCATAGGAACGCTCTCCCATAAGATTTCACCCTCCTGCTGTGCAGAGCAGGACTCACCCAAAGGCCATTGCTTCAGAAGTAGTAATACACAGTAGTACATGGATAACTCTCCTAATAGTGATTTAAAATCCTATTTTGAGAAACATTTTTTTGTCATTTTCAGCAGCTAGTTAGATGATTATCTTCCTGTGCAAGGCCTGATAAGCTGCAGAGTTGGATACAAACTTTTCTTCACTCCCTCTCCCACCCCGCTTATCTCCTCTATGTTCTGTTTCTCTGATTTTCCATTAGATATTAATAATTACTGCAGAGGTAGAACCTGAACAGCCCTTATTAGGTTGCACAGGTTTCAGGTTTCCCAACCCTGCTGACTCCAATGCAATTCACTCCTGAAGTGACACGTACACTTTGGCTATCTAAAATCCTCAATAAGTTAAACTCTGAACAGAGGCAGGTGGTTGGGTTGGCTTCCTGCAAACCACATGATCGATACTTGCTCCCTTACAGTTCCTTTTTAATGGGAGCATGCAGCCTCCTGCTACGGTTCATAACCTTGGTGGTCATCTTTCATCTTGAACTCTCTTTGATTAGAATTTTAGATCACACAAATCTCATTCTATCATCTCCCAAATACAGCAATGCTGTGACCAAAGCTGTCTCAGGATGATGCCACGTCAATAATTCATTCCTTTATTACATCGCAGCTGGATTGCTGTAATTCATCATCATTGTTGAAGCAGCAGTACTCTAGCACCTGTAGGCTGGTCTGCCTGGAGCAGTTCACCAACCAATGACAGCTCTATACCTTTCATGTGTCTGATATATGGGCCTAATGGATCTATAATGTACATGGATTTCTTCACAGCTACCATGTCTTTAACCACATTTACAACATGGCTAAGAGTTTATACTTTATTTTATAGGCATTATTTGGAAATGTATAGGCCAAGGATCTATCCTGTCAATAATTCCTAAGCTTTCCTTTCAATGTATTATGTCTATCTTCCCACACTCCCTCTTCCCTCCAGAATCCCATTTGTACAAATTGTATGGACCTAAATAGGATTTCTTAGTGCAGATCTCTTGAAATCAAACCTATTTATTTTGTTAAATGGCAGGGCCCATAAGTCCCAATCCAGAGCCATTTAAAGTCAATGGTTTGTACCTACAAGCTAGACTGCTGATACAGATCCAGATCATGGGAAACTACCCAGAAGTTCAAAGGAACATTAATGGTCCTCCAAAGTCTAGGCTATTCTCTTGATTCACTTGTTTTGCCTCGTATATTGCATCTATTTTAGCGACCCATAACATCACCATTGCTCAAATGTCCTTTCACATGGTTACAGGGGAAACCAGTCTGAGATTTCACCTCTATATGCTAGAACTGCAATGTTGTCACCTTGCCTGGCACAGATAGGATGTACTTGCAACCCTCTTGAGTCCTTTAGCCAATAACTTAGACACTGGTACAAGTACAGACTCTGCTGAATCAGACTGTGCTAGGAAAAATAAAATATCAGAGGTAATTTAATTCCCTGTTAATGCACCAAAAGTACATGAACATCATATGTTATATATTTTAAAGCATATTTACTGTAAGGGATTGAAACAGGTTTTGAAATCTTTAAACTGATTTAATTTACAAGCCAACATTCGGGGCCTTGGAAACTCAGTAATTATTTGGGTGGCATGTGTATAGTTTTTTATTTATGGAACGTGCATGGGTATACATTTGCTTTTGGCAGATTGTGATAGAAAAGTTCCACATACAATTTATAAATTGTAAACAGTATAGAATCTACAAGCTGATATTTTTGTAACAGTGAGAATGAGGTGCCTGCCAGTTTTTGGAGGCAGAGGAAAAAGCAGCTTTGTGAGAACTTGTGGTTGCTCTTCAGATCAAACTAAAATACCTCTGTGTGTACATTTTCTTCCCATTTGTGAACCTGTTTTACTCTCTTTGTATTTTCCATTAGGTCAGCTTTTTCCCTTTCTCCAGGCTCCTCATCCTTTGTTCTGTTCTCGTACATCCCACGTGGAAATCACAGAAGCGAAAGTGTGATTTTCCTTCTCTCCAAATGAGAAACCTGCTTGTTGCAGTCTCTTGGTGGTCACTCAGTAACAAGTACGACATCTTCATCTCACACCCCTATTTGTGAGTTTATTGATGGCTGATCAGCCCAGTTCTGGAGTTGCTGGTCTTATCCCACAAGGGTCAAGTGCTGGTAGCTCCTGGAGGGCTGTGGGGCAGTTTTTGCTGCTCTTTTCTTCTTCTCCACCTCTCCTTGTATGCACTGTGGTGGGACCTCTCAAATTGTGCATCCTCCTCATGGATTACTGGTCTCCACCGGGGATCGTCCTTGAAAAGGTTCTCCCACGTGTTGACACAGCAGCTGCACTTTTTCATGTGTGCCTTCAGCATGACCTTAAATCACTTCCTCTGGTCCCCAAGCCTCCTCTGTTCTTCCTTCAGCTCCAAAAACAACCTGTTCTGATAGCCACTGATCAGACATCGAAATCACAGGATGAGTCCAGTGATTGTTTCACTGAGGCATGCTGGGAGAGTGAGTGTTGATGTACAGGATGAATGCACTTCGATTCCTGATTAGAAGGATTCCAAGAGTTAGGAAAATATTGGGAATGGTGCTGTAGTATAGAAAGATGGTGTTCCTTTAAGAAACAAGTATACTTGGATACCTTGCAAATGAAGTATGATGTAGATAAATTGGAGAAGTTTCAGAGAAGAGCCAGAAGAAATATTAATGTATTGGAAAACATACCTTATAGTAATAAACTCAAAGACCCCAGGCTATATAGGTTATCAAAGAGAATGTTAAAAGCTACGTCTACACGTGAAGCCTACTTCGAAGTAGCCTATTTCGATGAATAACATCTACACGTCCTCCAGGACTGGCAATGTCGATGTTCAACATCAACGTTGCACAGCACCACATTGAAATAGGCGCTGCGAGGGAACGTCTACACGCCAAAGTGGCACACATCGAAATAGGGATGCCAGGCACAGCTGCAGACAGGGTCACAGGGCGGACTAGCGCTTCCGGGGCAACAGCTAACCGCTCCCTTAAAGGGCCCCTCCCAGACACACTCAGCCTGCACAGCACATGGTCTGAAGAGCCATAGGCACACAGACCTTGGGTGACGCAGTCATGGACCCCCAGCAGCAGCAGCAGCAGCAGCAGCAGCAGCAGCCAGAGGTCCACCCAGCCGCCCCTGCAGGAGCAGGGCTCACCCTACTCCATGCCACGCGGGAGGCAGCTGAGCACCTCCTTGCCACACCAGAGGAGAAGCGGCCCTCAGGGGAGCAGGACTCACCCCCCAACCCTGCAGCACCCCGACCCCCCCCCCCCCCGCCTCACACGCCGCCACCTGTGGAGCTACCCCACCAGCACCAACTGGTGGGAGCGGCTGGTGCTTGAGGAGTGGGACGACGACTGCTGGCTCAGGAACTTTAGGATCAGCCAGCAGACATTTATGGAGCTGTGCCAGTGGCTCACCCCCGCACTCAGGCACCAGGAAACCGCCATGCGGCGTGCCCTCCCAGTGGAGAAATGGGTCGGCATCGCTGTCTGGAAGCTGGCCACTCCAGACAGCTACCGATCCGTGGGCCAGCAGTTTGGCATCGGCAAGGCCACCGTCGGGGCTGTCCTCATGGAGGTAAGAGGACCCACGGGGGGAGGGGGGGGAGGCAGCCCTGGCAGGGCAGGGGGGCCCGGGCAGGGCAGGGGAGGGGAGGGGAGGCGAGGGGAGGGGAGGGGGGCCCAGGCACGGCAGGGCCACGCACACCCTGCTCACCCCTCATTGGTGCTCTCCCATGTGCTTCCCCTGCAGGTCGTCCGTGCCATCAACGCCATGCTCCTCCACAGGCTCGTGAGGCTGGGGGACCCACATGCCACCATCGCGGGCTTTGCCATGCTGCACTTCCCCAATTGCTTCGGGGCTCTGGATGGGACTCACATCCCCATCCGTGCCCTGCAACACAGTGGAGGACACTACATAAACCACAAGGGCTACCACTCAGTGGTCCTCCAAGCCTTGGTGGACAGCCAGAGCCGTTTCCAGGATGTTTATGTGGGCTGGCCCGGCAGCACCCACGATGCCCGGGTTTTCTGGAACTCGGGCCTGTGCCGCCGGCTGGAGGCGGGGACCTACATCCCCCAGCGGGAGATCCCTGTGGGGGACACCACCATGCCCCTCTGCATCATCGCAGATGCGGGATACCCCCTCCGGCCCTGGCTCATGCACCCGTACACGGGCCATCTCTCTGCCAGCCAGGAGCGCTTCAACCAGCGCCTGAACCATGCACACCAGGTGGTGGAGCGCTCATTTGGCCGCCTCAAAGTGCGCTGGAGATGTCTCCTGACCCGCCTGGATGCGGGCCCCACCAACATCCCCCCGATTGTGGGTGCGTGCAGCACCCTACACAATCTGGTGGAGAGCATGGGGGAGGCCTTTTTTCAGGGTTGGGCTGTGGAGGCCAGCAGGGCCGACTTGCAGCCACCCACTGCCCCCAGTTGCCAGGTGGACCCCGAAGGGACCCGGGTCCGGGAGGCCCTGCGGGCCCACTTCGATGAGGCCACGGGGTGAACTCTGCCAGGCCCCCCACCCCTTCCTCCACAACACTCCCTGCCCCTACGCCCACACCACGGAGCACCCCCCCACACTTTTCCTGGACAAATAAAAGCACGCACTTGTTTGTAAAATCAAACTGGTTTTCTTTTAACTGTTGTTTTAACTAATACCAAACTATATACAATAACTTCTAACTATTATAAGTGAATAATAAAAAAGTATGCATATATTTACAAAAAAAAACCAGGGATTGCAAGGAAGGGGAGAACTATTTACATGGGGGGAGGATGGGGCAAACGGGGGGCACAAATAAATAAGTCCAAACTATATACAACGGGGGGCACATCCTGGGCCCCACGCCCCTATAGTCTGGCACTGGGGGTGGGCGGCCGGGAGCCCCGCCTCGGCCGCAGCCCTGTCCGGGGCTGGCTGGGGGCCGGGCGGACCGGAAGATACGTCCGGCGAGTCTCAGCTGGCCCCAGGTCTCCCTCGGAGGTCCGGCCCTTGGTGGCGGGTGGTGGGGCGATGGCGGACGGCGTGGCGGGTGGAGCACTCAGGGCTGGCGCAGCGGCGGACGGCGCGGCATGGGGGGCCAGGTAGTCCACTAGTCAGTTGAATGTGTCCATGTAGGCCCCCCATGCCTCTTGGCGCCAGGCCAGCGCCCGCACCTGGAGGTGGAGGCGGCGTTGCTCCACCCGCAGGCGCTGTTCCATGACCTCCAGCTGCCGATGATGGATGGCCAGCAGCTGGGGGTCCGTCGCCGTCAGGTGGTGGTGCTGGGTTCACCGTCTTGCCCGCCATGGGGCCGGTCAGTCCTCCGCCGAGGGGCTGTTAAAAGCACTGCACCCTGTCCCCCGGCGGGAGTGACTCTCACTTCACTCAGCAGGTCTGACGGGAGAGGTTTCTTAGGCCACAGGTGCCCAGTTTCTCCCAGAAGTGACAGTACAGCAGTCAGAGACAGTCCTTCCAACCCGTCCTGGGGAGAAGACCCCAAGGGGTGCCCCTCTGGGGTGTAGCTTTCCCCCTCCTCAGGCTGGCTGCCTTACAGCTCTCCCTTCCCCTAGCCTCTACCTGCGCCCCCCCCCGATTCAAAGCCAGCTTGGCTCCTCCCTCCTCTTTGTTCAGGGCAGAGGTGTAACCTGCCAGTTGTAGCCCCAGGATCATCCTTTGCCCCTGGGAGCTATTCAGCTGGTTGCTCATATCTAGCCTGAGTCTCCCTTTTGCACTCCCCCCACTCCATCACATGCTTCTGCAGCTGCTGCTGCTGCTGGATGTCCCACCCCCTCCTCCTGGGGGACCCTAGAAGTTCCGCGCCCCCCTGCCCCGGGGATGGGGCATGGCACTGTCGTGCTGGGGGGGGGCAGGGGCTGATGCACTCCTGTGAGGGACATGACACTGCTGTCCTTGGGGCCATGGCCATCTGGGCATGTGGAGGGCCGTGGCCACATATCTGTTACCCCCGCCCCTCAACCCCGGGGGTGTACAGCAAGGGAGGTACATACCTGTAGGACCACTCCCACAGTCGGGGGACACCCGGGGGGCGGACGCCCGGCTGCTGCTTCGGGATGGGAGGAAGATCTGCAGCCCCGTCTCAGTGGAGGAGGAGTCCCCCTCCTCCTCCTCCTCCTCCTCCTCCTGCTCCGGTGCCCTGGGGGTGGGCTCCAGGGGGGGCCCCCGGGGTGCGGGGCTTACCTCCGGGGCGGACTCTGGCTCCGGCGCCTGCTGGGGCTCCTCAGCTGAGGTGTCAAGAGTGGCTGGAGGGGAGGAGGTGTGCCGGGGGCCCAGGATGTCCCTGAGCTCCCTGTAAAAAGGGCAAGTGACGGGGGCGGCCCCAGATCGGCCGGCCGCATCCCAGGCCTGGGCGTAACCCTGCCACAGCTCTTTCACTTTACTCCGGACATGGTCCGGAGTGCAGGCAGGGTGACCCCGGGCGGCCAGGCCCTCAGCCAGCCGAGCGAATGCATCCGCGTTCCGCCTCTTGCTCCCCTTTACCTGGAGCATCTCCTCCTCGCTTCAGAGCCCCAGCAGGTCCCAAAGCTCGGCCTCCGTCCAGGAGGGGCCCCGCTGCCGCTTCCTGGCCTGGCTGCGAGCCTGGGAGCCCTGGCTGCCCTGGCTCCCCTTGGGGGGGGTCCCCTGGGGGTGCTGGGGGGGCTGCCAGGAGACCATCACAGCTGGGGTGGCTGTCTGTTCTGGCTGTGAGACGTGCAGGCTGGCCACATGTCTGGGCTGCTGCCTGCACGTTCTCTCAGCTTTCTGCACAGGAAAGGGAGGGGGAGGGGACCTTTAAGGGGCCACTCCACACGGCCACCATTGAGCTGAGGGGCTGGAGAGAGCGTCTCTCAACCCCTCAGCTGATGGCCACCATGGAGGACCCCGCAATTTCGATGTTGCGGGACGCGCAACGACTACATGGTCCCTACTTCGACATTGAACGTCGAAGTAGGGCGCTATTCCCATCCCCTCATGGGGTTAGCGGCTTCGACGTCTCGCCGCCTAACGTCGATGTTAACATCGAAATAGCTCCCAACACGTGTAGCCATGACGGGCGCTATTTCAAAGTTAGTGCCGCTACTTCGAAGTAGCATGCACGTGTAGACACGGCTAAAGTGTGATTTGATCACAATTTATGAGCATAGATTTGATTATTTCATTATACGCTCTTCAATTTAGCAGAGAAAAGCGTATCATGATCCAACAGCTGGTAGTCGAAGCTAGTCATGCTGGGCTTGTCTACACTCTGTGGTGGATCAACCCTGCAGTGATTGATCCACCAGGATTTGATTTATCATGTCTGCATAGACTCAATAAATCAATCTCCAAGCACTCCCCTGTTGACTCTGGTATTCCACCAGGATGAGGAAATAATCCAGAGCCAATGGGAGAACAGCCTCTGTCAGTCTTACCACATGAAAGACACCATGTTGAGTATGTTGACTTCAGCTACATTGTTTGGATTAGGAAAAGCAATCCTCTTTAGATCACACCTCTACACTGAAGTTCATAATTATTAACCTCACTTGTACTGTAGTCGTACTTCAGGCCTCAACTGAGATTATCCCCCATTTCATTAAGCCCAGTGGAAACACACCATAACACTTCTGTTCCCCAAAGACTTTACAATCAAAGCTTCTGATCCCACTAAATACATGTGTCCAGCTCTGTTATGAAGTTGGTCAATGAGATAAACTTTATGGGCGGCATTTGGCCCTTGGGTTGTGTTTTGGCCATACTACCCATGGACAAAAGCAGTGAGGTCACCTAGCTCAGAATGAAATTACCCTGTAGGTCTGTTAGGCTTCAGTGGTCTTACAGATGCAGAAATATGGCTTCTTTGACGTAAATAATATATTTTACAGAGATAACAGAGTCTTGTCAGTAAGGCCTCACAGATGATACGAATTAATCTTGAATTTCACAGTTGCCTTTGGCTGCAAATGTCAGGATGTGTAAAAAATTCTCTAGATGGGTAAGTGTAAGCAGGCACTCTTCAGAGGTCACTGGCGCCATTTTAAAATAGCATGGCTATCGATAATGATGTGATTTTTATGTTTTCAGGTTCCTGTGGCCAGTACGTATCAGTGGTTATCCTTGCCAGAAAATGATTTGTCTTAAAGATAAATAGTAGTAATTAGTTATTATCACTTAGCTAAATATAACCTTACTAAAAGCCTGCACAATGGCATCTTGATTTATACACACAAGCCTGGGCTATATACACACCTTTTCTATGGCCCTAGGGTAGAGTCTCTACATATTTCAAAAGAAGGAACGGTAAGAGATTTAATTTAATGGAGGCAATATTTCCCAGTGGCTAGTGAACACTTGTCAAGTGGCTAGAGCACTGATATGTATTATATTCCCGACTAGTGTGAACTTGTCACTTCTCCTATATTTGTCTCAGGTTCTCCATCTTTAGAGTGAGGATAATATTACTGACTTGCTTTCTAAAGAGCTTTGATAGCTACAGATAGTATATCTTATATAAAATATAGATGATGATGATGATGATAGTACAGGTTGAACCGCTCTAGTCCGGCACCCTCAGGACCTGACCAATGCTGGACCAGGGGAGGTCAACATTGCCTAGCACATTACCAACATTTCCACTGCTTATTGGGTTCCTAGAAGACATTTAGGGGTAAATTATATCTAAATACCAACACAGAACACTGAGAGCCAGGACTGGTGGCTGTAAATATACTTTATGGGAGCACAGGAAGCTTGGCCATGCTCATGATAAATGGTCATGTGGCTAACTAAAATCATGCTGGATTACAGATGTTGACAGATGAGACAGATTAGAGAGTTCCAGATTAGCGAGGTGCAACCTGCATGCAGTTGTTCCTGAAATGAAGCAAAAGGGAAGGAAAAAGTAAAGGGTGTTGTAATGGACAAGACTCACGTCATTGGCTGCCATATCATCATTAGGCCACTACCAAATTCATGACCATGAAAAATGCATGAGGGTCTGTGAAATCTGATGTCCTCTTGTGCAATCTGGTGCTTTGTGTGTTTTTACCCTATACTACACAGATTTCACAGGGGAGACCAGTTGTTTCCCAAACTGGGGCTCCTGACTGAAAATGGACTTAAAGGGGGGGCTGCAAGGTTATTGAAGAGTGTTGGAGTATTACCACCCTGTTGTGCTGCCTTCTGAGTTGGGTGGCCAGGGAGTGGTAGCTGTTGGCTGGGCACCACTGCTGCAGGCAGCACCCACCAGAAGCAGCGCGGAAGAAAGGGTTGCGGTACCCTATCATGCCACACTTACTTCTGCGCTGCTGCTTGCAGAGCCGGGTGACTATTGAGTGGAAGCTGCTGACTGAAAGCTGAGCTCACCCGTCAGCAGTACACAAGTAAAGGTGGCAATGCCATGTCATGCCATCCTTCTGTGCTGCTGTTGGGGGTGGCTCTGCCTTCACAGCTGGGCCCCCAACCAGCAGCCACTTCTCTCCATCTGCCCAGCTCTAAAGGAAATGCCACTTCCTGCAGCAGTTCAGAAGGCAGGGTAGCATTCTCACCCCCCTCCATAACCTAGCATCACTCCCCAGACTTCCTTTATGGGTCAGGACCCACACAATTACCTCACTGCAATTTCAGATTTAAGTAGCTGAAATCCAGAAATTCACAATTTTTAAAATCCTATGACCATGAAATTGACCACAATGAGCCATGAATTTGGTAGGGCCCTAAATGTCAGGGAGTGAGTGTCTGAGTGGAGGGCATGGGTTTGATTCATTTGCTGTCTTGATTTCTTGTTTGCTTTTAAGATGTCAAGCAGACTACTGAATGGAGCAATGGTCAGAAGCAGCTTTCCCCCAGGAGGCCACTGAATTTCACAACTCTTTGTATCTCTGCCCTTTTCCTGCGATGTAAAAAAGCTGCAGGTTTAATTTCCTAAACGTTAAACAGCACTTTTATTCCTTTCACGGGTCACCATACACTGACCAGCACTCTCTCCCAACTTTGCCCCTGCATACACATCCTTCTCATTCCATGCCCACTTATTTGAATCCTGACATCTCATCCCCCCTCCCTTTTTCCCTATCACAGTACCCCTCTATGAGTATGATTCAATTTAATAGCCTCACTGCCTGGTGCAAACCGTCACTGTTATTCAGCCCCTCATTAAGTTAATTTGGATATGATCGTTTACGAAATCAGAGTTCTACCAGCTTGTGTCTCCCAGGTAGAATGGTTCAAGCTCACATTCTCTCTCTCTCTCTCTCTCTCTTTTTCCCCCTTCTTCTCCCTCTAGCTGACAAAAGCTTTTACATTATTCAGGTCTCCATCGCGTGCTACCTTTTTTTTGTTTGTATGTCTGACTTTGAAGATCTGTAGTTCTTTTCAACATTCAAGGACTTGCACCCCTTACCTGTACGCTGTGCTATGCTACTTGAATTAGCATTACCCTTCAAAGCCTGATATTTCACAGCGACATCAGCCACTGTGTAGAGAGCTTTGTCAAAGCTGTTATTGCCCAAATGCCTTTTTGTTTTCAGCTGCCTTCGATCTTTTTAACCAAAGATGTGCTTGATTAGAAAATCAGCATGTTTTCAGCGAGGGATTTTTAATTCCCCTTAAACGAGAAGAATTAGGTTCCATTTTGTAGAGGTTTGTATGTTTTCTTTTTTAAATGAGCAAAGCAGAAAGGCTGATTTGAGACCTACGTCATCATGGTCCATTTGTTTAAATAGTGGGGAAAAAAATGACTCTCAAAAGAATTGGTGCACAAAGAAAGGCTGAATGCTCTGCCTATTTAGGGAGAAGGGCATCTTTCTTTTGCTCATTTAGCTAATGTTTCTCAGATGAACCATGAGTGAAGTGGAAAATAAAGATTCTCAAAATTCAGAGAAATCTTAAGTGAGAGTGGGATCAGTTCATGGTATCACTATGTGGGTTTAGGCGGGATGACAAGCTTGCTGGGCCCCTGGGCTAGGTGGCAGTGTGCGGGGGGCAGGGTAGTTCTACCCTCCCAAAAGGGACAGCACTGCCTGGATAATGCTATGCTGCTGAACTCCCCTTGCAGCCCTCAGTGTTCCCAGGAGCACACAGCACAGGGCTGTAGCCATCACTGTTCCAGTGGTAGCAACTGTTGCAGCTGGGAGCCCTGGGCCTTTTTGAATTGCCAGGCCTCTGGGTCAACTGCCCTCTTCCATCCTCCCCACCACCACACACACAGTTGGCAGGCCTC
Source organism: Carettochelys insculpta (assembly GCF_033958435.1). Taxonomy (NCBI): domain Eukaryota; kingdom Metazoa; phylum Chordata; order Testudines; family Carettochelyidae; genus Carettochelys; species Carettochelys insculpta. The sequence goes on from NC_134141.1 coordinate 121,952,223, forward strand.
TGCGAGTCCATCCAGACAGTGTATGCATTGATTGGAACCTATCTGAGGTAGGTTTTCAGGTGGTACCTTATGTTACTTTGTAAACACCCGTAGATGGATTTGAATCTGGGGCTTCTGGAGCTTAGTGCAGGAACCTCTAGGGTACGTCTACACTAGCTGGCTACTTCGAAGTAGCTGGCACAACATTGAAATAGCACGCATAGTGTCTACACGCGCCATGTGCTATTTCAATGTTGACGCTAGGCGGAGAGATGTCGAAATCTCTATTCCCATCTGAATATGGGAATAGCGCCTACTTCGACGTTCAACATCGAAGTAGGGCGTGTGTAGATGATCCACGTCCCATTACTTTGAAATAGTGGGGTCCTCCATGCCTGCCATCAGCTGAGGGGTTGAAAGATGTGGGGCTCTATGGTCATTGTGTGCAGCAGCTCATCTACCTGGGGGTCCTTTTTGAAAGGACCCTGCAAACATAGAAATCCCCTTATTTTTATCAGCTGATAGGAATAAGGGGATTTGGACATTTACAAGGTCCTTTCAAAAAGGGCCCCATGTAGATGAGCAGCGTGTGATCAAAACATGACACTTTTGAAGTGCCACAGCCAGAAGCATGTGAATGAGGTGCTGAATATTCATTGCAGCACTTCATTAGTATTCTCCAATTTGGCCATTAGCATGGCCCTTTTGAAATTTTGGCCAAGTGTAGACACAGCCAAGTAGTTTATTTTGAAATAAGGCTGCTACACAGAAAAATGCACTTAGCTATTTTGAAATGCATAATATACACACATAGAGCCTATTTTGAAATAGAGCCATTGGCCACAGTATGACATTTTAAAATAGGCTCTATTCCAAGCCTTAATAGCACCTACTTCTGAATAGCTATTTAAAAATAAGCACTATTCCTCGTGCATATCTACATTACTCCTCCCTTTCGTAATATTGTGGATTGAAAATGCTAATGAGGTGTCAATATGAATATTCAGTGGCTGGTTTGCATAATGAGAGCCACCCAGAACGTCAGAAGTTCTGTTTTCTAACTGAAAATTAGTCATGTAGACAGGGTTCCTTTGAAAGGAAACTCTGATTTCGGAAGCACCCTTCTTCCCCCGAAAAATGTCCTGAAACAAAATAGGAATAAGGGTTCTTTTGAAGATGCGGTTTATTTTCACAAGAGACCCATCTGCACTGTTTTGTCTCTTTTGAAAAAACTCTTCTGAAAACTGATTATGCAAATGAAGTACAAGATACGTAAATCAGCATCTCATTTGCATTTTTGATTGCCCTCATTTTCATTTCTCTTTAGAAAGAGGAATACAAGTGCAGACATAGCCAAGAATGCATTTCAAAATAGGACCCAACTATTTGGAAACAGCATGTCCAGACAGATAGTGCCTATTTCAAAACAGTGCCATTGGATGCCATTATGGCTTATTTGGAAATAACACTATTCCATGTCTTAACAGCACCTATTTTGAAATAGTTTATTTAGAAAATGACATTATAGCAACACTTACACTAGCCCCCCCCCCCCGGCTTTTGGAAGGGGCATGGTAATGAGGGAGTTTGGAAGATGCTAATAAGGTGCTGGTATGAATATGCAGCTCCGCATTAGCATAATGGTGGCCACACATGATTCGAAAGTGAAGCTTTTGGCAAGAACACCACTCATGTAGACAGTGGCCTTTTGAAAGAACCCCCTGCACCTCAAAATCCCCTTCTTCTTAAATACAAATAGGTTGGATATTCATGGCAGCACCTCATTAGCATCTGCCAGACTCCCTCATTACCGTGGCCCTTCTGAAAGAAGGGGGCTCGTGTAGACGTAGCCTATTTCTTCTGCAAAGAGGGTTATAAAATTTGAAATAACGTGCCTGTTATTTTGAATTTATTTCGAAATAACGTGCATGGTATGGATGCTCACAAAGTTATTTTGAAATAATGGTTGTTATTGCACAATAACTTTGCTGTGTTGACATAGCCTTCCTGTCCCAATGACTGTTGTCATGATACCTTAGGAATTCATAATGGTTATGAAAATTGCAGGAGTCATGTTTTTAGCCAGACACAAAATACCCATTGTGCAATCAGGAACCTTCAGTTCAATGGTAGTAGAAAGAAGCAGCAGCATTGCTATGACTTCCTGACTGCATGGCCGTGTCTACACTAGCCCCAAACTTCGAAATGGCCACTCAAATGGCCATTTCAAAGTTTACTAATGAAGCGCTGAAATGCATATTCAGCACTTCATTAGCATGCGGGTGGCCACGGCACTTCCAAATTAACGCACCTCGCCACTGCACAGCTCGTTCCGACGGGGCTCCTTTTCGAAAGGACCCCACCTACTTCGAACTCCCCTTATTCCTATTAGCTCATGGGAATAAGGGGACTTTGAAGTAGGCGGGGTCCTTTCGAAAAGGAGCCCCATCGGGATGAGCCGCGCGGCGGCGAGGCGCATCAATTTCGAAGTGCCGCGGACGCCCGCATGCTAATGAAGCTCTGAATATGCATTTCAGCACTTCATTAGTAAACTTTGAAATGGCCATTTGCATGGACATTTCGAAGTTTGGGGCTAGTGTAGACATAGCCCATGTCTCATGTGTACATGTTGACTACAATACTGTCCAAAGGGGGATGTTCAGTTCTGAAACCACAAGGTGCTGCAACTTGAGTGAAAGAGTCAAGCCTTTTAGCTTGGGCTGTAACTGACCTATCTCCTCTGTGGACTGCATACACAGGAGGAACTTGTAGCACCCATTAAACAATGGGTGATATGTACAGTACATCAATCATACTTTGCTCTCTGGTTACATATTCCACAGTGGTTTCTTCAAGAGGACACCACATTTTGAAGCCTGTCCACTATCTACCTTCTGATGCTTATCTAAATGCAGTTCCATAGCACCTAGCTCATGATGCAAAGCTATTCACTTTACAATTCACCAACCCATTTTGAAAGGCAGCCAGATTTTATGAACAGGATATCATTTTAATACACACATCACCAGTCCTCATCGATAGGCAGGGAGTAAGTTAGGAAAATAAAGAAAAGCAAACTCATAATCAGTATTAAAGGACTTTGGAAAAACAGTTTTATGTTTCCCAATGTGGCAAACAACACTGAAACTGAATCCTCTGCTGAAAGCCCTGTAATTCTTTCATATAGAGAGGCTTTGCTTCCATTTGTTTTAAAGCTGAGCAACATTCAAACCATTATAATGCAGCTTGCCAATACAGGGCAGTGATATTTCCTAATGCTTTTGCACAAGCATAGCTACAGTGTAGATCAAACCAAAACTTTATCAAACATAAAAATATTGCACATTAATTTAAGAAAAGGTTTTTCAATCTGAGCAGCTAAAGTGAAACACATGTTTTTAGACACCTACAGTTTAGCAGCCAATTTTCAGAAGTGCTCGTGTTGATGGTAAAGTGAGTTTGAATATTTAGCACAATATCTGAAAATCAGTCACTTTATAGTTTAGCAGCCCAGCTATGGGGCTTAGGAGCAGAGCTGAGCACACAACTCATTTGTGGTTTAGTGATTGAAATGTGTTTTTTTATATATAAAAAACTGTTTGGGGTCAACCTGAAACAAAATGTTTCAAAACTTATGCAAAATGAAATGTTGGGAAAAAAGTTTCAGTGACAATGTGGTCTTTAAAAAGCTTTAAAAAAATAAAATAGAGGAAACTGTTAGGGAAAATATCTGAAATGAAATGCAAAACCAAATTGTTTTGGCATTTCCATTTATCTTTCTTTCCTGGCTCAAAACAGTTTGCCAAAATTGCCCCAAAAGAATTTTGCATGAAAAAAAATCATCCAGACTAACTTTAGGTACCAACTTTTCACTAATCTTGATGAGAAATGCTCACCCAACCTTCATATTTAAAAAGTCACAGCTGCTGCCAGTGCAACATTTAATGTACAATATTTTGTATTTCTGCAGCCATTCAGTGCATGTGTTATCTGAACTTAAATTTGTTGTTTCACAGACTATTCCCTTATGAGTTCTGTTTTACAAAAAATTACATTTCTGAAACTATATTTTCTGTCAAAATCATCATTCAGACTGAGAATCCCTTCCCAAACGTAGTAAATAATAATGATATAAGAGCATCCATCAACTAGCACAATGACATCCCAGAGGGCTGAGAGTTGTAAGTCTTTGGGCTTTTACAATGTAGAATCTTAATGATAATCATGTAGGTAGCATCAGAAGTAAGGGCATCTCCAAACACCTCTTCTACTTGGATAGAAGAATTTTACTGAGGAGTTTCCAGAAAAAAAAAAAAGTCTTCAGCATTACCCCGGATCTAAGTGAATATCTCAAGTTCACACGATGGCTACATCTACACTTGGGGCTGTGGGTGTGATTTCCAGCTCAGACAGACGTAGACAGACTTGCTCGCTCTCGTATGAGACAGTGTCCTAAAAACAATAGTGTAGCATGGGAAACAACAAGGACTAATCTCCCTGAAGACAAATCCCTCGGCCAGCGGCATGTACACAGGGAGATCAGCCCCTGCTGCTCACTACAGTCTGTAACCCCACAAAACAACCACCATTTTTTGTGCACTAGCTCAGAGGAGAGCTAGAACGAGTATGACTGTGTGAGCTGGGCATCACATCCCCGGCTCCTGATATCTGCACAGCCCATGGCAAATTTCTATATAGAATTTAGACCTTCTAACATCCTGCTTTTGTGCCTCAACCACGAACCCATCTTTCCTCTGTCCGCGGCTCTTACTGTAGCTTTCGTAATTGCTTTCTCTATTATGAGTCTTTTTCCCCCCTATAAAAAGAATTACAGGTTGTCTCTGCAGAAGATAAAACCTGAATAACGGCTCTCCTGGAGCAAAGCAGCAGGTTGGTGCAAGCCTAAGAAAGAGGTAGGGAATGTGACTTGTGGGCAATTAAATACACTCAACACAAAGGCCCACTTTTTAACTCTTCTTAGTCATTTTGCTTTAAAAGGGTTTAAGCCCTCCAGCTTCTCTCTGAAGGAACTTTGAGGCTGCCTATGGTGACAGGCCTCATGTTGCTAAGCCTGCAGGGCAGCGTCGGTACACAATGTGATGACAGAGTCACCCACAGAGAGAGCTGTCTTATTTATCCCCCTGCTGGCAAACTGATGCGTTCCCAGCAGTTGTAACTTCCTCTATAATCATTTGTATTATTATTTATAACAAATTACATGTCAAGGACACAATGGCATTCTGGTGCATGTCATTAATTTTGGTATGCAGGGTGGTGGGGGTATAAAAGGCTAAGCACTATTACTAGGCACACTCTGACAATTCATTTTACCTGGGAACTTAGAAGTTTATTTGTGTTTAAACTTTTATGAGGCAGATAGAGAGCAAGAGAGATGGACACAAGAGAATAAGATAAACAGAAGAAGGAGGACAGGGGCTTGAAAAAGGGTGAGACATGGAACTGAATAGCAAAGGACCCTGCAATTCCAGTATACACTAGATAAGAAATATTCATGTTTCAAGACTTTAGCTGAGCACCACTAAGGGTCAGAAGGGACATTTTCCCTTAATGTGTTCTATTAAGGCTTGGTTCTGGGGCTGGTGTTATTCAATTTCTTTATTAATGACCTGGATGAGGGACTGAGTTGCACCCTCAGCAAGTTTGCAAATGACACAAAACTAGGGGGAGAGGTAGATACGTTGGAGGGTAGAGAGAGAATGCAGAGGGACCTGGATAAATTGGAGGACTGGGCCAAAAGAAATCTGATGTGGTTCAATAAGGAGAAGTGTAGAGTCCTGCACCTGGGGCGGAAGAATCCCAAACATTGTTACAGGCTGGGGACCGACTGGCTCAGCAGCAGTACGATGGAAATGAGGGGTTATGGTGGATGAAAGGCTGGATATGAGTAAACAGTGTGCCCTTGTAGCCAAGAAAGCTAACGGCATACTGGGGTGCATTAGGAGGAGCATTTTGAGCAGATCTGGAGAAGTACTTATTCCTCTTTATTCGTCACTGGTGAGGCCACATCTGGAATATTGTGTCTAGTTTTGGGTCCCCCAGTATAAAAAGGATGTGGATTTGCTGGAGCAGGTTCAGCGAAGGGCAACAAAAATGATTAAGGGTCTGGAGCACAAGACCTATGAGGATAGGCTGAGGGATTTGGGCTTGTTTAGTTTACAGAAGAGAAGACTTAGAGGTGATTTAATAGCAGCCTTCAACTTCCTGAAGGGGAGCTCTAAAAAGGACGGTGAGAAACTGTTCTCAGTGGTGTCAGATGGCAGAACAAGGAGTAATGGTCAGAAGTTGAAGAGGGAAAGGTATAGGTTAGATATTAGGAAAAACTACTTCACCAGGCGGGTGGTGAAGCATTGGAATATGTTGCCTAGAGACGTGGTGGATTCTCCATCCCTGGAGGTTTTTAAGTCCCGGCTGGACAAGGTCCTGGCTGGGATGACTTAGTAGGGGTTGATCCTGCTTGAAGCAGGGGGCTGGACTAGATGACCTCCTGAGGTCCCTTCCACCCCTATGATTCTGTGATTCTGTGTGATTATCTGGGAGACATGGAATGACAGGCCTTTTACAGATATGGTGGGAAGATCAATACAGAGATGTACGTTAGGTTGTTCTAGGAAAGAGAGATAATAAGGAGGCTTGGAAGGATTACATTTTTATTGGTAAGTGATGGTAAAGTTGATTTCACCATATACAAAGAAACAGAAGAAAGAATATTTCTATGGATAATTGCAAAGTATAGAAAAGGCTAAGTGACAGAAATGTGGCTCAAGAATTTATTAGAGTTTAATTTGAAGATATTCACTTTGTATAGTATGACGTGATCATGGCAATTTGTGTCATAAAGTCATAACTGTGGTCATAAAGTTGTAACTTTGATAATCTCCATGGGTACTGTCAGTACATAATTATTATCAGATCTGGCCATACTTTCATGAAACTGGGACAAGTGAAATAGATACAAATATGAAAAAAGGCTTACAAATAAACATCAATATTATCTGTAAAAATTACAAAAGTCTGTGTCAAACTTTGTAAAGCCTAATCATCAGCAAACAGAAAGGAAGGGTAGGGCATTGTTAGATGTGGTCTAGGCATCACAGACCTTTTGTTGAATACCTGAGAATGACCAACATGAGGCCCAAAGTGACAGAATTTGTAAATAAGGAAGAGGATCAGGGAGGGAATTCTCTGTCTGTATGGTCTGAGTTATGTAAAAAGATTTTCCTGTTCTGTCCTCATACTACCTCCTGCCATATTTAATTGTCCGATCACTGAACTTCACAAGATCACCAGAAAAGCATTCATACTAAAGCACCTGGCATCCCAGGAGAGATTTCTTATTTTGAGGGCTTCTGTCGAAGTCACAGGACCGGGGCCGAAGATATAGCCCCACTTGAACATCACATCTCTAGATCCTATGACTCCAGTGCACAATTGATTAAGGCAACACTGAAAACCCCAGAGTTGTCTGCACTGTGGTAAGTGCTTTTGCCTGGAATGCACAGGTCAAAGGGTCATTTTCCATTTTCGTTCAGCAGTGCTAGAACAATTTTCATAGTGGGGAGCCGAGAGCCTTTGAACCAAACTGGAAACCCTGTATATCATGGAAACCACTTCCAGGTGCAACTCTCCCTACACCTCTAGTTCCAGCACATATAGGCCGTGTCTACACGTGCCCCAAAATTTGAAATGGCCATGCAAATGGCCATTTCGAAGTTCACTAATGAAGCGCTAAAATGCATATTCAGCACTTCATTAGCATGAGAGCGGCCGTGGCACTTCGAAATTGATGTGCCTCGCCAGTGCGCAGCTCATCCAGATGGGGCTCCTTTTCGAAAGGACGCCACCTACTTCGAAGTCCCCTTATTCCCATCAGCTCATGGGAATAAGGGGACTTCGAAGTAGGCGGCATCCTTTCGAAAAGGAGCCCCGTCTGGATGAGACGCGCGGCGGCAAGGCGCATCAATTTCGAAGTGCTGCGGCCGCTCGCATGCTAATGAAGCACTGGATATGCATTTCAGCGCTTCATTAGTAAACTTCGAAATGGCCATTTGCGTGGCCATTTCGAAGTTTGGGGCACGTGTAGATGTAGCCATGTTCTCATTTGTCATAACTGAACCCTCTCCTGTTTGGGTGATAGTATGAGAGGCATTTGCCATTGGAAAGATAATTTTGTCATGACTTCAATAGACTATGTTATATCACATAGCAAATGTCTTGGAACTGTGCATTGCTTTGGCCATTCATCTCTAACAGCAGCATTTCTCCGCCTTTGATAGTCATAGGAGTGAGACACATACAGTTTAATTTATTTCATTCACTGGTCCTACTAGTGACAGGTAACGTTCTTTTCTTTCCCCCTCCCAGCTGCTCCCTGCTATACAAACCCTGGATTCTGTATTTCTACTCCAAACCCCAGGAAGTGGGTTTTACCCAAGAAAGCTCATAACCTCATGCAAGTGTTAGTTTCTAAGGTGCCACAGGACTGCTTGCTATTTGTGAAGTTACAGACCAAAACCGCTACACCTCTGAGACTTTTTTTCCAGCAAAACTTGCAAGGATGCAGAGACTATCAATGTGGGTAGACTGAAGGCTTCCTGTAATATAGCAGCTTTCTAGCTTCTTTGCATGAAGTCATTATGCCCACATTGCACAAGTGTATTTAGTGGACATTTAGCAACGTGCTCACGCTATAGATGGCGGTGTGAGTGAATCTGCATCCCACAGTGATGTAAACAGCTTATTGCGACTGTTGTTTCATCTGTTAATGTTGGGTTTTGTTTTCTTTTTATGATTATAAGAAGACAGCATGTGGGTAAGTGCGTGGCTAATTCAAATGCATTTGGGTCTTCTGCAATGGGTACATTTTATCCCAAGCCAGTTGATGCTGAGTTTGTTTTCAGCCTCTTGGTTTTTGAGATGCAATGCACTCTTGCGTCAGTTATGCAGGGGCCCACCTGAGACGACCATACTTGTCCCTTCTGGCCTCCGGATCTGTGAATGAAAGGACCTCTGAGTCAAAGATTTCAGGTCCAAGGCCAAATTTATCAGTGAAGACTTATGAAAAGACAAGATTTATATCTACCCCAGTCCATATAACTTATGTGAGAGGCTACTACTTTTTAAAAGTGACATTTGTCGATTTCCTGACTTACCAAGAGGGGAAGTCTATCTATACACAGACGCACAATTTTTGTCAACATCATTTTTTCCCCTCCGGGTTTATTGCACTCATAAACTGTAGTGCACTAGGAAAAAGCACCATATCACTTCAGGTCCATCAAACTTGACACTAAAAGGTTAAGTGAATTTCTTTGCCCTGGCTCGATCCAAAGAGGAAGAGTATACACACAATACATGCTGCACAGATTAATACCTTTTTGTTGTTGCAGACAAAGTTCATTGACAAAAAATAGACATTCAACTCAGCAGCGCAAAGATCATTGTATCAAAAGTTTGCAAGTTTTGAGGTGCTTTGGAGCAGACGATTTGCAGTGCAAAGCACCGTGGTTGCAAAAGTCATAACAGAGACAGAGTTTTCAGGGTTGGTTGATCTGGGATGCCAGGGTAAACTTATCTGTACTCTGCTCTGCGAGGTCTCATCTGGCTGTATAAACCTCCTAGAATAAGCATTTTTTTCTCCTCCTTCATTTGCCCCACCATGTTTTATTGTAGTAGGGGTGGTGATCACACAAATTGTTTACTGAAAAAAAGATTTGAATGAGTGCAAAATAAATGTGCAACAAATATTTATATTGTGCAATGATATACAGCTAGAGGGAGGCTTGGGATGTGGGTTGGGGGGCATCCGTCCAAGCAGGGAGTAGGGACTGCAATCCTGCAGGTGAGCAGGACCCCAAGCGGCTTTGACTTCAGGGTTGCCTCCCGCTGCAGGTTTGGGGTCTGCGCTGGGCTGGTTTGGGGCTGGGAGCAGGAGAAGGTATGGAGATGGTGGGGGACTATGTATGGCAGAATCTTCTTTGGTGGGGGAAGCAGGAGGAGCCTGGGAGGCAGGGAGAGTGGTCATGACAGTGGTCCTGGGAGGCAGGGGCACCAGCCGTAGCCATCACCCATTGCATTAGCTGCAGCAGGGTTGGGGGGGCAGAGACAGGGATGGAGGGAGCAGCCATGGCAGGGGGAACAGTGGGTGGCAGCTGTGTGTGCCTGGGCTAGATGGCAGTGGCAGCGTGAAAGCGGGCCATGAGTTGCTCCCATGTTTGTCACTCCTATTCCCATGCCTGCCACTCCCATCATCCTGCAGCCACTGCTCAAGGAGGTCAGTGAGCCTCCAGAGGGGTGCAGTGTGGGCACAGCAGGGGTCCTCATCAGGCCATCAATGGCCTTTCCATCTGTGGGCCTGCCCCCACGCTGGTGGGGTTCTGGGTCTCTCTGGTCTTGGTTCCAGGCTGGCTCCCTCTGGTCTCATTTCTGGGCTGGCTGGCCCTGGCATGGAGGTTGGGCTGGCCTGGCCCTTATATGGCACAGCTGTAAGGAAGAGAAGGAGGAGACATGGTCCTGACCCCCACCCACTGCAAGCAGTGGCCACTACCCCCCAGGCCAAGGGACAGGCATGTCCTGGGAACACAAGCATGTGTGCCTTACATGGCAGACCTTGTCACCTGGGGATTTCCCAGTACCTCAGGGACTGGGCTGACCATTGTGCCTCCCCAGCCCTGCTCAATGAGCTAGTGGCCAAGAGGGTTGTCTAGCATGGGTGGCAGGTGAGCTGGGCACAACCTAGCCCTCCCCAGGCCCCCTCCTCACATGTGTGCATGGCTCGCAGCACTGGCTGCAGGTGCTGGTTCTGACTGTCACCACATGCCAGGATGTGGAGTCCTTGGTGTGTCTGGGGTCCAGCTGTCGCCTGCGTGGCTGCTCCACTTCCAGCTGTGGCAGGGGATGGTGGACCCTCCTCCCCTGGGGCCTGGGGCTCATCCACCTCCCATGAGGTTGGCAAAGTGCTGGCACTCATGCCCAGGGGCCACCTGCTGGGTCCAGCTGGAACAAGTTGCCTCGCACATGGTTGTACATGCTAGGACCTCAGTGTGAGGTCCCTCCTGAGCTGGCCTGGTGAGACTTATGGCATGCCCTATCCGCACTGTGATGTGATGCACAATGTGTTTACTGGAGAGTCTCTTGAGAGGTCCAAGGATGCCCTGGAAATGGCCTGGCTAGAGGGGCCTGAGTCCAGGGTGATTGCCAATGTGCTGTCACTGTGTTCAGACCCTGTATCTGGCTTTGGCTCCAGCTGGGTCCCAGGCTGCTCCTCTTCCTCCTCCAGCTCTGGTTGCAATGGGGGAGCCTCTTTGGCAGTCTCCACAGCAATGGTCGGGAGGGACCCATCCTAGCTGTTCAAGAGCTGGTGGGGCCCATCAAAGTAGGGGCAGGTTATGGGTCCTGCCTCTGACTTTTGGTGGCTGTCCCAGACCTGGGTGTATCCCGGCTGGAGTCCCTTAATCTTTGCCCACACCTGCTCCATAAGGTGGGTGGGGTTGCCCCGTCTATGAGGTTAGTGACTAGGAAGGTGTATGTGGGAACATTGTGTCTCTTTGCAGAAGGGTCCAACAGAATGTCCTCCTCAGCCCAGAGACTGAGGAGGTCATGATTTCTGGCTCAGTCCATTACCAGGCCCAGTGTTTGTGCCCTGAGGTGGGAGAAGCTCCTGGGACCCCTCCTGCAGCTCCCTGAAGGGCCCCAGAGGGTTGCAGGGTGTTTAGCTTGTGTCTATCAGTGTGTAATGAGGTGTAGGGAGTGTCTGTGACGGCATGGTGCACAGCAGCTTGTAGCTCTGCTCTTTGCACACCCTCAGCTTCCTCCCACAGGGCTTATGGGGCTACTGCATCTTTAAGAATGGCTAGAGGCAGGGAAAATAAGGCTGTGACTGCTGTGGACAGGGTATCCCCACCAGCCAGCTGGCCGGTGCCAGGGAGGATTTACCAGTTGGCAAGAGACCTCCCCCGACTGAACCGTCCACAGTTGTTCACTTGTTTTCTGTTGACAGAATCTGTCAACAGGGGCATTCTGCCTCATGTGGGAGAGGCAGATGGCTGTCAACAAAGGCTCCGTGGTCTGCTGATTTGCAGTCGACAGAACGCAATTGTAACTCCATGAGTTTTGTCAACAAAACTCTCTAGTGTAGACATAGCTAATCACTTTGGGGTGCTGGTTTTTGTCTGGAGTTTAATGGAATGAAGCACTGTGGTTTTAGGCTTAAGATCACAAGACAATGTCACAGTAGTCTGAAGACCCTGTGGTAAATAGGGTTGTTACTGTACTCTAAAGCTGGAAATTTCTGGAGATGTTCCCTTCTTAGTGCAGAAGAAAGGGGCTGAGAATCTATGGCATCACTTCCCCCAGGAAGAAGACAGCACAGTACAGGAAGAAATGGACCAGAACCTTCCTGAAAATCTGAATCTTCATCTTAATATTTTGGGCGTGGGCCCAGCTGTCTTTACTACTCCTGTAACAACGAGTTATGTCATAAAGGTAACCAATGCATTGAACTAATGGAGCTTTTCCATACAAAGAGGCATGTCTGAATCTATGTCCTCTACTGGTAGATAGAACTTTGTAGCATTGACTTAAACCTAGTTAGGTTAAATAAAGTGGCAGTGAAAGGGCTTGTCTACACTAGCCCCCCTCCTTCGAAGGGGGCACATAAATGAGCCATATAGGTGAATAGCAATGAGGTGATGTGCTGCATATACAGAACCTCATTAGCATAATCCTCATCACATGACCTTTGAAGTTGCTAACTTCGAAGCACTGGGAAGCAGGCTAGACATGGGCACTTCGAAGTACCAATGCAACTTCAAAGTTCCCTTACGCCCAAAAAGAAAGAGGGGAGTAGTGTAGATGAGCCCAAAGAAAGAACAAGAGGATCAAGAACACTCACACAAAATGTCTCAGAGAGACTCAACCAAGTCAACATGTGCAGAGCTGCTACTAAATGCCAAGAAAAGCAACTGAATGACCACACTGCTGTGTAGGAAACATTTGTATTACAAAACAACGAGAAGTCCTGTGTCACCTTATAGACTAACAGATATTTTGAAGCATGAGCTTTTGTGGTCAAAGACCCGCTTCATCAAATGCATCTGACGAAGTGGGTCTTTGCCCATGAAAGCTCCTGCTCTGAAATATGTTAGTCTGTATGGTGACACAGGACTTCTTGTTGATACAGACTAACTCGGCTACCTCTCTGACAGTTGTATTGTATGACAGCTTTCAAAGTTTCAAAAATTCTTTTCATTCTGCACGGAAACAAAAACATGACTGAACTTCTTTAGAATTCGGTTGAGAAATGGAACTGTCTGGAAATGTCCATTTTTGAATCAAAAAAGCTCAGGTTTTTAATTCTGCACTCTCTCTCTCTCTCTCTTTCTCTCTCTCTCTCTCTGTCTCTCGCTCTCTCTGATAAGAAGGGGTCAGGGAACCCTAAATCAAAAATAAAACCTCTTCCAAAATCTCTCTACAAAACATCCCAATTGTAATGTACCAGCAGTCGGATGACACATCATTCTGTTGAAAATACTCTGGATGTTTCTTGCAAATAACCCTCCGCTCCCTGTCCCAAAATAAGAGTAGAAAATCCTCATCTGTATGTGGAATGGAATGGCTGGAAGCAATTGCATTGGCATTGAAGGGAAGATGTTATAGTACTGAAATGAGTGTGATGCTTCAACTTCACATGTTAGTCTGGAGTCCCTGGGGAAGGCTGTGCACTGCGAATATAGAGTCGCAATTCTTGTCACTAAGTGTGTGCTGAAGCTTGTAATGGGTTTCTTTTGAACCTTTCACACCTCTGCTTTCCATAGAAGGTTCATTTACCTTTCTGAAGGAGAACAGAGCTGTTTTTTAGACTGTCTTGATTCCGATAGACACCAAGATCCCCTGAGTCTGCATTCGGATGCTTTGTCTAGGCAAATTCTTATCTGACAAGCTGACAGCTGAACAGTGGAAGAAAGACCTGAAATATGATCCTATAGGCCCGATCCCCACTGCTCTCCAGTTTATTGTTCTTTGCTGTAATTTTGCTACTTAATGCTCTAATCCAACTGCTCAGATGATTCTGTTAATACTAGAGCCCTAAGCAGGTAGCCAAAATTCAGGAGCCTTTCAGGATTTCTGTCAGGATAAGAAAATGACACTACAAGTCCAATCGAAAATTATTATAATCTTATTTGTTTACCTAAAAGAGCATAGAAGGACCTGCTTCCTTAAACATAGTACAGGTTGAACCTCTAGTCCAGTATTCTCTGGTCTGGCAACATCTATGGTCCAGCATGATTTTAGTTAGGCAGATGTCTACTTATCATGGGTGCAGCCATGTTTCCTATGATACTATAAAATTTGTTTACAGCTGTGTCTACACTAGCCCAAATCTTCGAAATGGCCATGCAAATGGCCATTTTGAAGATTACTAATGAGGCACTGAAATGCATAATGAGCACCTCATTAGCATGCCACCAGCCACGGCTCTTTGAAATTGCCGCTTTTCACTGCCGGGCAGCCCATCCAGACAGGGATCCTTTCAAAAGGACCCCACCAACTTCGAAATCCCCTTATTCCTATGAGCAGATAGCTGTGTGTGCCTGGATCAGATGGCAGTGGCAGCATCAAAGTGGGCCATGAGTTGGTTCCATGTTTGTCACTCCTGTTCCCATGCCTGCCACTCCCATCATCCTGCAGCTTCCAGTCAAGGAGGTCAGTGAGCCTCCAGAGGGTTGCAGTGCGGGCACAGCAGGGGTCCTCATCAGGCCGTCAGTGGTGTCTCCATCTGTGGGCCTGCCCTCAGTGTGGTGGGGTGCTGGGTCTCTCTGGTCTTGGTTCCAGGCCCTCTCTCTCTGGTCTCGTTCCTGAGCTGGCTGGCCTGATTAAGACTGAGACATACCTGATAGCAGCCATTAGTGTCTTACAGCACCAACATGCTAATACTGGGGCTCTTGGCACTGTTAGAATGATTGTTACTAGCCACAGCTGGGATGAGAAAGTTTGTTTCATTTCATAGAAGGTTTCGGTTTTTATGAGTCTGATTTCATTCTGATTCAAATGAAAGCCAAAAGTCTTGAAATATTCCACAAAAGGAATTTGACCCTTGGTTCTGGGGCACTCTGCATGGTAAGCTGCCCCTGAGCACATCTGAGGTACTCCAGGATCATTGACCCAGAGCCAGTCCTGCTGATGGCCTACCCTGGATCTATGACCCCTGGAAGCCTGTGTGAAGACACGGACCTAGAGCTGAGAGCTCCCAAGATTTGATGTTTCCACCATCATCTCAGGGGAGCTGCTAGAAAACCAGCTGAAGGAAAACACATCTTTTGGCATACTTTTTCCAACCACCTCTAACACTTGCATTAATTTCTAGAACTATTGTGGGAAATATGCAGGTTTCTGTTTCCAAGTACTGTATTTCCTGATGTAGGTTTACGTGGGTTGTCATACCCCCAGTATCTCTGTGACTTTGGGAGTTATAGTTCCAAATTTTGATTTTTGGACCACAGACAGTGACATTTTGAATGTGAACAGGGAAAATAAAGGTAGAGGAAATGATGTTTTCTGGAAAGTAAATACCAATTACCAGATATAAACATGTTTTGATGTTCTCAGTCATGAATTACACATAGATGAATTTCCCCCATAACATTTATGTGGAAGTTCCAAAGTGCAACACACACACATGGCAGGACTCAGTCCTGCACCTGGGGAGTTTGCAACCCAAGGTACTTATCTGACAATCACTTAATTTTAAGCATGTGCCTATTGCCTTGGAGTCTTCACTGCTTTACATTGTTTGCCCCTGCTACACAGCTCAGAAAATGTATTTAGTTACCAAGTCAGCAAAACATCTAAACATGCAGTTTGATCCATCCTGACCCAGTCAAACGCTGAAGCAGATGCTTTGATCCATTGAAATGAAGGCAATTTGAGAATTAAGCACGTGCTTAAATACTTTGCCAAGTAAGGATTAACTGCTAAATCAGAACAGCATGATCCCTTATTTTCACAGAAACAAATGGAAAGTGTCACAACACCATCGTTTATGGTGCTTCTTTTTGGACTCCTGCTAATACGTATCCTTCATACCTCACAACAGCCATAAGCTGCCTAGATGCCCACATAGGCATAAGATAGCAAGTGTGAATAATCAAAGCAGGAGGTGTGGGGTTAATAAGTGCTTAAATAAAATTACCCCCAAATATCAGTACTGTCCCTACAGAATCAGGGCATCTTGTAACCCTGGGCCAAGAGCTCGCTGCAGGAGATCAGACCAGTGTAGAAATCTCTCATGTTTCTTTTTGTCCGAATGAATTTGAAAAGGAGTCACTATCAATAAACTTCTGCAGAGCTGGGAAGTTCCAGTGCTTTCACTGTAGCAGCCCTATAGAAAACTTTACTCTGAGAGTTTGCTGTATATCACTATTATAACTCCATCATGGTCAATTAGCCAGACATGTTCCTGGCTCTTATCTTCAAAAATGATGCTTCTTGATTATTTATGTTTCCAAAGGCTATTATTGAGTAATGCAGTGTAGTGATGAACTTCAACATGCTCTACCATTGTGACTGTAAATCCAGGTGTTAACACCCCCCCTGTGACCCATCATCTCACCGCAGATACCTAATAAAGTTGCCATTAGCTGGCAGTATATACAGAAGTAAACTATACAGACAGCTGATCTTTCCATTACAGAAAGGGGTGCTGGTGAAATCTAGACGATTATCTGAGTAGGGAGTTCTCTCATTTATTAAAAGGCAAGAAAGAAGAAAAGCAAGAAAGTTTGGGAAAACAAATTGCTGTGAAGAGGGAGTCCTGTTTTTCCAGGGCACATAGAGAAGGGAAAATCAATACACTGTGGAATAAAAATAACAGACGGAAACTTTTGTTAAACTAAAGGATCTTAGCAATGTTCTTTCTAATCTTGTCCATCCATGTGCAAAATAAAATTATTATGTGCACTGAGGCATGTGGGAATGTACACCACCAGTAGAAACAAAAAAAGCTGGCTGTGGTCACTCTTCCAATCAGCTGGATGGCATTCAAATCTCTATTGATTGGCCGAACAAGTGCACACCTTACAGGGAAGCTCCAAGTTCTCCAATCCCAGATGGAAGCTGAGCATTATTTCTCCAATTTGTAAGTTTTAAGACCTGACAGAAGAACAAGTTGTGGGGGAAAGTCCTACCACATTTACTTTGTCTGCAGTTGTCAAAAGAGTCAGTTCCCCAAACCAGCGCCCCGAGCCTCTCATGGTCCATGAATGTGGCCAGATTGCCCATTCACCATCTCCA
Organism: Carettochelys insculpta; assembly: GCF_033958435.1. Classification (NCBI taxonomy): domain Eukaryota; kingdom Metazoa; phylum Chordata; order Testudines; family Carettochelyidae; genus Carettochelys; species Carettochelys insculpta. Next base: position 121,969,509 of record NC_134141.1, read on the forward strand.
TAGTGGAACTGAAAAAGAAAAGTTGAACTGAAAAGAAAAAAATCAGTGTATATGGGGCTCTTTCACAAGTAAACCCCATTTTTGAAAGAATCCTTCATCCCAAAAAAAGGGATGAAGGGTTTTTTCGAATATGGGGATTAATTTTGAAAGAGCCATGTCTACACATTGCTTTTCTTCTTTGGAATGAAGCTCTTTTGAAAGAAGAATATGCAAATGAGGTACCAGATATGTAAATCTGCACCTCATTTGCATTTTCAATTTCCCTCATTTGCATGCCTCTTTCGAAAGAGGAATGCAAGTACAGACACAGCCCAGATACATCTAGTTACTAGGGCTACTAGTAAAGATGCCAGGACACCACCTTATTCTCTGGGGGTGCATCTACACTTGCATTCCTGTTTCGAAAAAGGTATGCAAACGAGGCAAATCAAAATGCAAATGAGGCATAAATTTGAATATTTGGTGTTTTGTTTGCATATTCTAATTTCAAAAGAGCTTCTTTCGAAAGAAGAAAGCCAGTGAAGATGCTCTTTCAAAAGTAAACCCATATTTGAGGGTGTGTCAACACTTGAATTCCTCTTTCGAAAGAGGTATGCAAATAAGGCAAATTGAAAATGCAAATGAGGTATACGTTTACATATTAAGCGCTTCATTTGCATATTCTAATTTCGAAAGAACTTCTTTTGAAAGAAGAAAGCCAGTGTAGACGCTGCTCTTTTGAAAGTAAACCCATCTCCGAAAGAATCCTTCTTCCCATTAAAAAAAGAGAAGAAGGATTCTTTCAAAGATGGGGTTTACTTTGAAAAGAGCAGCCTCTCCAATGGCTTTCTTCTTTCGTACGAAGCTCTTTTGAAATCAGAATATGCAAATGGAACATCAAATATGCAAATTTATACCTCATTTGCATTTTCAATTTACCTCATTTGTGTACCTCTTTCGAAAGCGGAATGCAAGTGTAGACACACCCTGGGTGTCCCTATACCTCCAAGAGCCAGAAGCTGGGACTGGATGACCGCAGCTGCACCACTTGAAATTGTCCTGTTCTCCTCATTCCCATGGAACCATTTGGTATTGGCCCTGTTATAAGATAAAATCTGGGCTAAATGGTCTGCACAGCAGTTTGCATTCTGTAATTACAAGAGCATTACAAAGCAAACAAACTCATATAACTGAGTAGCCGAATGAAGTGGGCGGAAATACTTATCTATACAATTTCTTACGTGCTTTCACTTAGCTGAACATGGAATAATTTTAATAAAAATAGAACCTCTAATCCATCAGGTCCCTTCTTTCTCAAGCCTTTGAATGGACAAGCCTCTGAAATTTCAAGTGAGACTGGAGTGTTGCAGGAGAAGTTCTTTTTGTATTAAACTCACGGTTTTCCAAACCAGCTCATTCCAGATGCACAGCTGGTAGCCATTGCAACAACAACTGTAATTCTGTAATATCTTCCCATGGAGGACGTTGTAGCTTCTCTGTTTTGCATCCCCTGTAGTGCCTTAGCCTCTTTTTTACTATTTCACTGTTTATCCTAAAGAAAAGTAAACAGGGAAATATATATATATATATATATATATATTTGTGCAAATTGCAGCAACAGATCTATGATGTAGAGTGAATCTGCTTGCAAGTGAAAGAGATTAACACATACAATGGTTTTGGCCTAACTTTTAACTACCATAGTTTTTGTAATGGATCTGCTATAAAAGATTAAAATTAATTTATAAATATTGATTTTGACTATTACTGTAAGATTATATACAGATTAAACATGGAACTGATGTTCAGATATCATGGCAGACCTCAGATGTGCAGCAGAAAAGGGCATGGTCCAGTTTAGGCTTATGAGTTCCAATCATGAAATCATCACTGAAGAATAGTTTGTGACCCCCTCTAAAAGCCAGAATGATCACACTCCTGCTGCTGTGATGGTCTATAAATTCACAAGTAAAATCCCATGCTGCAGAGCTGAATAGTTCAAATTGGACTCTTTCGACTGAGCAAAGGCTAGTAGTGGATGGGAAGAGTTTGTTAATTTTTTTTCAGTGTTTTGCAGATGTGTAGTTTTCCCTCTGCTTCTACACAAAGCTGGTTAAAAAGGAAATTACTGTCATATGGGCAATTCCAGTGTTTTGATATCTCAGTCCTTGAACTCACAAAAATTGAAAAATTTCAAAAAAAGAAGCTTCAATATTTTAATGGGAAACATAAACAAAAAGTTCCAACATGTTTTAGAGAGACAAAGGCTACGTCTACATTACAGGACAAATTCAATTTTTAATAAATTTGATTTTTTAACCTCGTTCTTATGAATTCGAATGTAAGTGTCCACAAACCTTCTGAAAATTCAACCCATAATTTTTCCAGGTCGAGTTTCCACATCTCCACTGCCCTATGCAACTTTGAAAGGGTGAGCAGTGCATTGTGGGTACATATCCCACAGTACTTTAGCCCCAGTTGCTTTTGCGTGTTTTATGTTAGAATCTCAGAATGCAAAGCACTGTCTCAGAATTCAGAGCCCCCAGTAACAGAATTCAGCCCTCCCCCAAACCCGCCTGTGTTCCCTGTGCTGTGTATCCTCTGTAGACATTGGTGTAGCAGAGGGCAGCTGTGCTATCAGCCCTGTCCACCGCCGCCTAGTTCCATCAGTTGCTCATCCGAACCTTTATATTTACAGGCCTGAGTGCTACAGAATTCAAATTCAAATTCTAATCTAATCTAATCAAAAATTCGGGGGCTTCCTCTCACCTTCTTCCTGCGCACCTGGATGGAGCAGCAGAGAAGGAAGAGGCCATACATGGAGGGTCACCATGTAGCTTTTTCAAGCAGGGAGGAATAGCTCACGGGTTTGAGCATTGGGCTATTAAACCTCAGGCTGTGAGCCCAGTCCTGGAGGGAGCTATTGAGGGATTGGGGCAAATAGATGTTAGTGAGGGTTCTTGGCCTTGCTAGGTTGGCAGGGGACTGGACTAGATGATCTCCCAAGGTCCCTTTCAGTTCTAGGAGACATGTGTCTACAATTACAATTATATAGGACATTCCTGGATGCTAATAAATTTAAATTAAATACATGGCACTTCCACACTAGTCAAACTTTTAAACTCAAAATTTATACTATACTCATCCCATAATATTGACATTTTCTTATTAGTATTAGGGCTCATTAATTTGAACTAGTGGTATTTACAATGAAGACGGTGATGTTTCAATATCAAGCTAATGCCTTTAATTTCAATTTTATCTCAAAGTGCAGACACAGCCAAAATATTTTGCTTATTTGAATGGGTTAATTCCACATTTCAAACTGCGCTGACCTTTTGATTCAAAATGATGTTATTATGAAATTTTAAGTTGAATCAGCAACTCCTTTTTGAAACCATTTCTTTCAAATCAACATTTGAATTCTCTTTTAGTTCAAAAATTTTAAGTCAAAATCAAGTCAGTTGCAATGAAACTCCATTATAAAGTGGAAAGGAAGCTCCATCCCAAAATTTTCTGTAGAGCTGGTTACATTACGGCTTTTATGCCACAGACCTATGCAGAGGTGTGGGATGCCACACCTTGCACAAAGGAGGACGCTGGCAGATATCGGCAGTGGGGCAGAGGCTATACTTCCATAATCCATGTGACGAGGTTGTCCCTGATGTAGGGGAGTCCCCAGTGCACCCAGATTTGGCACAACTGGCTCCCATGCTCCTCTGCATTCAAAACCCAAGGCGCTGCGTTTTGGGAGCAGGGATGCATCTGTATTTTGCTCCAGCAATCCCCAGGTGGGGATAAATCAGGAGCTTGTGTAAACTAAAGCTGTCTGTACCAGGTCACACACAGATTCAGGGATCTGTTCACATCTTACCACCCTTGGGTGCCCAGTGTAAACTTTACACAGCAGAGAATCTGATGCTGTCACTCATGTCAGAACAGACTCTGCTAGTGCTTTCCAGCACACAATGTCCATTCTACATTACATGTTAAGATGATACAAAATGCTTCCCTGAATGCAGTGTCTCACGGTTCCATCCCCAGTTCCTAGCAAGCACTGAGAATCAGGTTGTCATGAACTGGGCATCCAAAAATTGGAACTATCCATTGTCAGGTGTACCTGTCAGGCTTTAGAAAAGTCCCTTCCCATTGGGTGTGTCTACACTTGCATTCCTCTTTCGAAAGAGGGATGCAAATGAGGTAAATCAAACATGCAAATGAGGTGTAAATCTGCATATTTGGTACCTCATTTGCCTATTCTAATTTCGAAAAAGCTTCTTTCAAAAGAAGAAAGCAAGTGCAGACACTGGTCTTTTGAAAGTAAACGCATCTTCGAAAGAATCCTTCTTCCCTTTATTTAATGGGAAGAAGGATTCTTTCAAAGATGGGGTTTACTTTCAAAAGAGCAGCATCTACACTTTCTTCTTTTGAAAGATGCTCCTTTGAAATTAGAATATGCAAATTAAGTGATGGATATGCAAATGTATACCTCATTTGCATTTTGATTTGCCTCATTTGCATTCCTCTTTTGAAAGAGAAATGCAAGTGTAGACACACCCAGTCCGTGTCCACACTACAGCCCCCTGTCGAAAGGACAGCTTTCGAAACAGAACATTGAAAGCCGTTCTTTCAAAAGGGAGCGTCCACACAGACAGACAGAGACCGAAGGTGCGATCCGCTCTTTTGAAAGTCTCGAAGTGCAATTTCGAAAATGAGCATCCATACTATCAGGCCACTCTTTCAAAAGTATGGGCGCAGGAAGTCCTGCAGGCAGGGTCGCATGACAGATGAGCCCTTCTGGGACCGCGGCCCACTGTCCCCTTCAAGACCCCCCCGCATCCCATATCTCAGCCTGCACATGTCGAGGGCCAGACACCTGTCCCCAGGCTCGCACACCAAGGAGATCAGAGGAGGCACCCTGGGTCCCCATGGAACCCGAGCAGCCCCCCATCCCCATCGAGGCCATGGTCAGCACACTGGCTGTGGCCCTGGCCACCTTGCAACTGTGGCTATGGGCAACCAGCCTACTAGCCACTCTCCTGGAAGTCATCCTGAGGGAGCAACATCCCCAGCTGGTCCCCTGGGGCATCCACTGCCTGTGGAGCTTCCCCACAAGCAGCGACAGGTGAGATCGGCTGGTGCTGGAGGACTGGGGTGACGACTGGTGGCTACAGAACTTGTGGATGACCAAGGGAACATTCCTAGATCTGTACCATTGGCTTGCCCCAGCCCTCCAGCACCAGGACACCCATGTGAGGCCAGCACTCCTGCTCCGGAAAAGGGTGGCCATCGCCTTCTGGAAACTGGCCACTCCGGACAGTCATCGATCTGTTGGCCATCAGTTCGGGGTGGGCAGGGCCACCATTGGGGCTGTCCTCAATGAGGTAAGCAATGTGCACAAGGGAATGGGAGGCACTCCAGCATGGGGCACCATCAAGGACCACAGGGCAGCCCCCACCAGGACAGGAGAGGGATGGGGACAGGGGCCCCAGGGAGGCCTGCCCTCCAGGGGACGGAAATGGTCGGGCACACTAAACTCCACCACATGCTTATGAGTGCATCCTCCTCCCACTCCCTGAAGGTCATCCGGGCCATCAACAGGATCCTTCTTCGGCAGCTGGTGTGTGTCAGGGACCTGGACTATGCCATCCAGGGCTTCGAGGAGTTGGGCTTCCCAGACTGCTTTGGGGCCCTGGACAGCACGCACATCACCATCCGGGCCCCAGAGCACAGCAGTGGGACTTTCTTAAACCATAAGGGCTACCACTCCGTGGTCCTGCAGGCACTCGTCGATGCCAATGGTTGGTTCCAGGACATCTGTGTGGGTTGGTCCAGCCGTGCCCATGATGCCAGGGTGTTCCGGAACTCGGGGCTGGGCCACTGCATGGCCGACGGGATCTTCATACCCCAGCGGGAGCTCCCCACTGGGGACACCACAATGCCACCCTGCATCATGGCAGATGCGGCCTACCTCCCCTGCAGGCCTGGCTCATGAGGCCATACACGGGACACGCACAGCCCAGCCAGAAGGTTTTTAATGAGCAGCTGAACTGGGCCCGCAACACGGTGGAGCGGGCATTTGGCCGCTTGAAAGGGTGCTTCAGATGCCTCCTCACAAGGCTGGAGGTGGGCCTCCCCAGTTTTCCGGCAGTGGTTGGGGCTTGCTGTGCCCTGCACAACCTTGTGGAGACAAAGCATGAGCCTTTCGTGCATGCATGGGCCATTGAAGCAGGGCATGGGTATGAGCAGTCCCCTGCTGCCCCATGCCACCAGGCCCAGTGGGACGGGGTGTGGGTATGGGAGGCCCTGCGCCAGGCCTTTGAGCGGGGACTGCAGTAACCACCCCACTCCCATGCACATGCACCCCACCCCCATTCACACACATCCCACCACCCCCACACACCCCACCACCCCGACACATGCACAAGGGGCCCAGATGGAACCACGAAATAAACACTTGCCTTAACCGATACCACTGCTTTGCCGCCTATGTATAGGGAGGGGTATCACAGAAAGGGGGGTTGGGGGTGGGACTATATACAGGGGGTATCACAGAGAGGGGGGCTGAGGGAAACTATATACAGGGGGTGTCACAGAAAGGGTGGCTGGGGGGAACTATATACAGGGGCATTGAGGCCCCAGGTGGTCACCCTTCAGGCCCTGGGAGGGCCAAAGGTAAGAGTGGAAGGCCCTATTCATTTATGGGAGTCAAGGGATGGGATACCCATTGCCCATGTCTGCCCCTTCTCCCCTAGGTCTGGGTGGTCCATTGTGGCTGGGCGGGGTCGGGTGGCACGGGGAGGAAGGGGCACTGCTGGGGAGCAGCCCCTGCAGCCTCCCTGGGGTCGGCATGGGAGGTGTGGGGGCGGGTGGAATGGCCTTACCTTGGCCAGCCCTGGCCATCAACTTATGGGCCAGCTGCATCAGGGCAGATGGGGGCAGGTGGGTTGGGACAAGGGCAGAGAGGTCAGGCTCGTGGGGGAGGGTTTTCTGCAGGGGAGTGGGGTAGGGGGGAGACCGGGCGGGGGCAGGAGATGTCAGGGGTGGGGAGGAGGTCAAGGTCGAGGGTGGGCAGGCTGACCAGGGAACTGGGGAGGTTCCTGATGTTGGGGGTGGGGAGGCTGACTGGGAGACTGGGGAGGTGGGGGGGTGGCTGGGTGACGGGGGGATGAGGGATGGTGGGGTGGGGGCAGGGGGATCGGGTGCAGGAGTGGCTTGTGATGGGGTGGAATCTGGGTCTAGGTGGCCCACCACAGCCTGGGTCAGGGCGTCCATGTTTGCCGCAATCCAGTCCCAGGCCTGCCGCTCTATGGCAAGCCACTCCCGCAGCATGCCAGTAAGGTCCTGCAAAGCTGCGGTATGGGCAGTGTCCCCCGCCTCCTCGTTGCCACCCTGGTGGCACCGGCAGATGGCCCAGTGGCGACCCCACAAGGTCCCTGCTTGGGATGCGGGCTGCTCCCCCTTGCCCTTCGTGGTAGGGCTGGTCCAGCAACTGGTTGCAGGAGCTGTGGAGACAGAAGGGGAGGGGGGAATGGGCCACTAGTCCCACCACCCCCAGGGTACATGTCTCTGGGTGCCCCACAGGGGTACTGGAAATGTGCCCCCCCTCACGCTGTTCCCTGCTCCCTCCAAGTCTGGGCAGCCCCTGATGCTGTCCCATCTATGTCATGCTGAGTGCTGTGCATCATCCCCCTGAGAGCTCAGGGAGCATGGCTGTCTAGGGTCCACATGCACCTGGACTGGTGGCCGTGTGGGATGCCTGTGGCCACCCCGGGTGGGACCTGACACTCCTTCCCTGGGCACTAGGGAGGCTGGTGTGCACTCCACCTAACTAGGGGTCCCTCTGGGAAGGCAGGCAAGGCATGGTCAGACAGGACCCTGCTGGACGGCCCGGATGGGAGGTCAATGACGAGGGCCCCCTCAATTAAGCCCTTATCATCGCTGGTGGGGTCGAGTTGCCATGCTGTCCGTGGTTGCCTGGTGCTGGCTGATGACCCCGGGTGCTCCTCGCCCTTGGTCACCGTCTCTGGCTCGGTGTCTCTGACGGATGTGCCGAGGAAGATGGTGGGCGTTCCAGCCTCCTTTGGCCCCAGGAGGTGGTGGAACTCTTTGTAGTAGGGGCAGCTTGTGGGGGCTGCTCCCAACTGCCCGGCTGCATCCCAGGCCCTGCAATACCCCTGCTGCAGTTGTTTGACCTTCGACTGGACCTGGTCCGGTGTGCAGGTGGGGTGGCCACAGCCAAGCAGCCCCTTTCCCAGCTGCTAGAAGGCAACCACTTTGCAGCAACGGACCCCTGTTTGTTGGAGGACCTGCTCACCCTCCCAGAGGGAGAGGAGCTCCTGGATCTCGGCCTCTGTCCAGGAGGGGGCTCGACACTTTGGAGCCTGGCCCACCTCCTGGGATGACTGTCGAAGGAGGGCTCTCTTCCCATCCCGGGAACGGAGGACCAAATTCAAAAGAATGCGGGAGTTCTTTCTAAGTTACTTTCAAAAGGGTGCGGGGTGCATGTGGTCTCTCCATGGGTTCTTTCGAAAGAGTTCAGTCTTCCAATCCTAATTTCGAATGTATTTGCTAGTGTAGACGTGGCCCCATTGTGTTTACATCAAGATGAACATCTTTAGGATGAACACATAAAATCCATAAACAGCAACTGAACATTCCTATCTTTTAAGAATTCTTTTGTATAGACAGGAGATAATCATTACAGAGAGTTTCTTTAAGTTTGTGATACTCTTTGAAATTATACAATAAAGCTACATATAAGTCCATCTAGACACAACATAAAACTGTGTCTATAAAAACAATCTTCACACTTGAATGCAATATTAGAGGAATTTTAATGATAGTCATTAGGGTAGATAATTTGTATTCCTTGAGACTATTCTGCTCGTTATTTGCTGTTAATATTTTCTGTTATTTACTTTCTTCATAGTAGTGCCTAGAACAATGTTCCCTCTATTTTTCTTTGTTCTGTGCACCAAAGCATGAGCAGAGGTGTAACACCAGTAGAAACACATGCTGCCAGCTGTGAGCACTGTGGAAGCTCTATTAATCTGCTAAGAAGCATTTGACTCTCTCCTGGATGGCCACCCAAGCTCCCAGCTTAGAGAAAACACGGTCCTAGAGTTTTCAAATAACATCAGGGCCCATTGTGTTATATGCTATAAAGACAAGCAACAGACAGCCAGACTCTGCCCGATGACCTTACAGTTTTGGGAACTGATCTGAAGCCCATTGGAGTTAATGGAAAGACTCGATGATTGTAGAATCACAGAATCATAGGGCTGGAAGGGACCTCAGGAGGTCATCTAGTTCAGTCCTCTTCTTCAAGCAGGATCAATACCAACAAAGTCATCCCAGCCAGGACCCTGTCAAACCGGGACTTAAAAAGTTTGAGGGATGGAGAATCCACCAACTCTCTAGGCAATGGATTCCAGAGCTTCACCACTCTACTGGTGAAGTAGTTTTTCCTAATATCCAACCTACACCTCTCCCTCTTTAACTTGAGACCTTCACTCCTTGTTCTGCTATCTGACAGCACTGAGAACAGTTTCTCACCCTCCTCTTTAGAGCTCCCCCTCAGGAACTTGAAAGCTGTTATTTAATTACCCCAAAGTCTTCTCTTCTATAAATTAAACAAGCCCAAATCCCTCAGCCTCTCCTCATAAGTCATGTGCTCCGGACCCTTAATAATTGTTGTTGCCCTCCACTGAACCTGCTCCAGCAAATCCACATCCTTTTTATACTGGGGGGCCCAAAACTGGACACAATATTCCAGATGTGGCCTCTCCAGTGCCGAATACAGGGGAACAACTGCTTCTCTAGATCTGCTCGAAATGCTCCTCCTAATGCACACTAATATGTTGTTAGCCATCTTGGCTATATTGGCACACTGTTTACTCATATCCAGACTTTCATCCACCATAACCCCTCGGTCCCTTTCTGCTGTACGGCTGATGAGCCAGTCGGTCCCAAGCCTATAACAATGTTTGGGATTCTTCCGCCCCAGATGCAGGACTCTACACTTCTCCTTGTTGAGATGATGAAAGACAATGACTATGGCAGGAATGGCCAAGCTGGGGCTCTTAAGCTGCATGAAGCTCTTTGAGCCATTAAATGCCACTCCTCCACAGAGCCACACACTAGGAATGCCATCCACTGCTCTGAGCATGCACCCCAGTGCTTGGTGGGAGAAGCACATGGCGGCTGCAGTGGCAGTGGTGGTGACAGTGCCAGTGAGTTGCCAGCATTGAGTTATAGTTGGGGGCATTGAGGCGCCTGGCTCTGTGGGAGGGAAAGGGATTGGGTTAGAGCAGGGAGCTGGAGGTGGCTGGGTCTTGTGCGGGGAGGGCATTGAGACACGTATTATATATTTATTTTACATATATCTATCCATCTATGTATATGGGCTCCATCTACACTGGCCCCTTCTTTTTGAAAGGGGCATGGTAATGAGTGAGGTCAGCAGATGCTAATGAGGCACTGCTGTGAAATATGCAGTGCCTCATTAGTATCACGGCAGCCATGGCAACTTGAAAGTGCTGCTTTTGAAACACGCGGCACCCATGTAGATGGGAGCCTTTCGAAAGGACCCCCCAGCCTTCGAAAGACACTTATTCCTAGAACCAAATAGGGATAAGGGGATTTTGAAGATCGGGGCATCCTCTCCAAAGTCTCCTGTCCGCATGGGCAGCACACGATTTGAAAGTGGCACTTTCAAATTTCTGCAGCTGCCATTATGCTAATGAGATGCTGCATATTCATGGCAGCACCTCATTAGCATCTTCTGACCTCACTCATTACCATGCCCCTTTCAAAAAGAAGGGGCTAGTGCAGACGTAACCATAGATAGATAGATAGGTAGATAGATAGATAATACTTGCACTCGAGATAGTTTTTGCACTCTATCCACATGGCTCTTTGCACTCTTCCGTGGCCCTTAGTCTCTAACTGGTTGGCCACCCCTGGACTAAGGGCAGGTCTACGCTATATGGGAAGGTCAAATTAAGGTAGACAATTTCAGCTGCATTAATTACATTGCTAAAGTCAGCATACCTTCATTCGGGCTTCTGCACTAATGGAGGTCAACTGGAACGTGTGTTCACTTTGGCTTCCCTTACTTCTAAAGTCAACAGGGGCATACTTTAAATTCAATTTAGTGCATCCCCACTAGGTGTGCTACCTTAATCCCTGCAAGATTGACCATGGTGGGGTTTGTTCATCCCTGTAGCATAGATGCTCCCTTAGTAAACCAAAGAAATAGAGAAGAAGGGATGGGAGAGCACATAGAGGAACTGCCCTATATATGGTAGTCAGGCCTGACAACTGGGGGGTTGTGGAGCAAAGGGGGAAAATGCCCCAGGGCCTGATGATTCAAAGGGGAACCCAGATGCCACAGCTGCTACTGTGGCAGTGGCAATGGCTGGGGCTCTGAGCTGCTTTGAATTGCTGCTTGACTGCCATGCTGGGCACTCCATGCAACTGTGAGGATGGGGTGGCTGCCTCCCCATGGCCCTGCCCTTTGTGTTATAGGCCTTGCCCCTCATGTGAGTGCAGTGTTGTCCCACCCCATACACACCTTACCCCAGGGCTCATGGTGGTTGTCAACCCAATTGATAGTACTGTTATGAGTTGGGTGCTTCCAACTGGAACATCCCAGGGTCCCAAACTTTGACAAGCCTCATGGGTCAAAAAGGCAAAACAGCACAAGAAGAACTCTCAGCACACTAAGTTCCTGCATGTACACAAATGGAAACTACAGTGATTTCTATCACAGTACTCTGGATTTAAAGCTGTGTAACAGACAGTTGAATGAGATTTCTTGGATTTAGATATGATGGACCAAATGCTCATGAAACTCCATTCAAGTCAAAGTAACTATATTGATTTACATCACCTTTCAGCCTATCTCATACTCCCTGAAAAGGGAGAACTCCTTATGAAAGACGACATATCAACCTACATTTTGAATTAAAAGCCCAGTACTCTAAGAACTGACACTTTTTAGTAGGATGGTGCTGGTACAGAACGATCATGTGGCTGCACATCCCTAGGCCCAAGGCATATGTAACCAAGTGTCTTGTTACTGTGATTCTACTACCTTTATGGGAAGCCATTGTCTGATAGTAACCATAGTTTAGGCTGCTTAAACATGGTCATTATCTAATGTAGGACAGGAAATTCATTAGTTCTGACTACAAAAATGATAGTTTTAACTATGTTATATTACAGCTGCCATATACATTGGAGATGATTCTGCTCAGTGATTCACTCCAAATTCAAAAGTTTTAAGTAACTAAAAAGTCAGAAAGGAATAAAAAATGATGAGTCATTAATTATTTATCTATAGAGTGTCTAGTAGATATATAAGCCTTCAAAAAAAATGTCCCACAAACTCTTCTTATACAGTGAGCCATCGCTTTTCATGGACGGTGTGCTTTATACATTTATGAATGTAATGTAAAAGATAAGTCTATATTTCTTTAGTCCAGCCTCAGTAACATATTCAGAACATTATTTAAAGCTCATTATTCACTGAAATAACATGCAAAAGCGCAAGTCAGTTAGCTGTGATATTTTATTAAAGTGAGCATTTCGGGATTTTTATTCTCTGTCCCTCATCAACATAAAACATAGCAAAGAGTTCATAAATCTAATTAAGGACATTAGAATAAGGAAAAATCACTGAATATTTAGTTAGGCTATGTAAGCCTTTCCTACAAGTGAGCCATTAGAGGCAGTCATAAATGCCAATAGAAAGGCACTCAATAATGGCTAGCTGATGAGAGTACAAGAAGATAGATGTATATGGGATGTTAACCTGCAAAGGTAGAAGCATAATGGGTATTTGTTTGTTTGTTTGTTCATAAAAAGTCTCATAAGCTGTGTCTACACGTGCACGCTACTTCGAAGTAGCGGCACTAACTTCGAAATAGCGCCCGTCGCGGCTACACGCGTCGGGTGCTATTTCGAAGTTAACTTCGACGTTAGGCAGTGAGACGTCAAAGTCGCTAACCTCATAAGGGGATCGGAATAGTGCCCTACTTCGACGTTCAACATCGAAGTAGGGACCGTGTAGACGATCTGCGTCCCGCAACGTCGAAATTGTGGGGTCCTCCATGGCAGCCATCAGCTGGGGGGTTGAGAGACGCTGTCTCTCCAGCCTGTGCGGGGCTCTATGGTCACCGTGTGCAGCAGCCCTTAGCCCAGGGCTTCTGGCTGCTGCTGCTGCAGCGGGGGATTCATGCTGCATGCACAGGGTCTGCAACTCGTTGTCGGCTCTGTGTATCTTGTGCTGTTTAGTGCAAGTGTGTCTGGGAGGGGCCCTTTAAGGGAGCGGCTGGCTGTTGAGTCCACCCTGTGACCCTGTCTGCAGCTGTGCCTGGCAACCTTATTTCGATGTGTGCTACTGTGGCGTGTAGACGTTCCCTCGCTGCGCTTATTTTGATGTGGTGCTGCGCAACATCGATGTTGAACATCGACGTTGCCAGCCCTGGAGGACGTGTAGACGTTATTCATCGAAATAGCCTATTTCAATGTCGCCACATCGAAATATGCTACTTCGATGTAGGCTTCACGTGTAGACGTAGCCATAATGTTCTGAAAGCCAGGGGGTTGAAATACACAATATAGGCTTTTGATTTAAAGCATTACTGGTATGCCCAAGATCTGTGTTCAGTTCTTGTCTCTGTCATATGCATCCTACAGGGCCATCAGCAAGCCACACAGGCCTAGATCTGCCAAGGCATTCAGGTAAGTAACTCCCATAGATTTCTACTGAAATACCCTGGTCTCACGGCCAGGTATTTAGGAACATGAGAATAGCCAAGCTGGGTCTGAACAATGATCCATCTAGTCCAGCATTCAGTATTTCAAACCCTGGCAAATGCCAAGTACTTCACAGGGAATGAACAGAACAGATAATCATAGAATCCTAGGGCTGGAAGGGACCTCAGGATCTCATCAGATCCAGCCCTTTCTCCTATTCCCAGCTCCTGGCAAAGAAAGGCTAGACACAGCATTCCTGCCCATCTGGCTAATAGCCATTAATGGATCATTCCTACATGAACTTACCTTGTTTTGTTCTATTTTTGTTAGTTTGTTTTTCTTTTTGTTTTTTGTTTTTGTTTTTAATTCTGTTATAGTCTTGGTCTTCACTACATCATCTGTCCACAGGTTAACTATATGGCAAAAGCTCAGATATCGGACACCCAGATAACCAGCATATTGTGTTATCTACCATGCCAGTGGCTGACCAGGCCGGCTGCTGCAGAGACAGTTGCCCAGCTGGGGTCAGCTGCCATAGGGCCAGCTGTACAGCCAATGCTGGCTGCCACAGGGCTGGCTGACCAGCCAAGGCCAGCTGTCATGGGGCTGGCTGAACCAGGCCTGACTGCAACGGCCAGCTGACCTGCAGTAGGGCCGATGGAGGGCACCCCTTCAGGAGGGCAGAGGGCTGTTAGGGCATGAAGGGAAAGTACACATCTTGTGCTCATGCCTCATACTCCTGGCTGGTGACTGGAAGTGTCAGAGGAGTGATTCACACAAGTTGTGTATTTTTTTCCTCACTCCCTGACAGTCATGGGAATGGGAGGAAGAGCAAGTCGCATTCTGGGGCTGCTGCCCCTCTGCTTTCCTGAGATGGAGCCCTTCTCTATCCCTTTCTCACACCCTTTGGGTATGTCTGCACTTCAGTGCAAGACTGCTTCACTCAGTGATCAGTCCTAACCCCCCTTGAATTCACACTACAATTATGCTAATTCAGGGCTTGGACCCATAGTCTCAGCACCCTGCAGAGCTGGAGAGTTGGAACTCAAGTGAAGCAGGGACTCAGATTCTGAGCTTATTGGGTTTCAATGGAGAATTGGATTCCATGAATCAGACAGAAGTAGCCCACAATCCCACAGTACAATTCCCTCACCTCTAACCCGACAATCTGGAATATGCTCGATTGAAAATGGAAGTGACCCCCACCTCTCATTTGCAAAGGGCAGCAGTTTAGGTCATCATTAATTCATTCTCTTCTAATAGCATATTTGCAAGCACACTCTCAGAGACCTTCCTGAGTTTGCAATGGAGAGCAAACTGATCTTACCTTTGGCATATCCACTATTTCCTGCCACTGCAAACAGAATGCAGTAAAGTTTTCCCACAGTGCACCATGGTCCCAGGCCTAGAGCACACACATTTCAGGGAGGAGCACTAGGGACTTTGGTGTATGTTTAGTTTCACTGAGGTATGTGCACTGCAATGTAGCAATACTCTTCTTGTCTGTCTTATCCATTCAGACTGTAAGTGCTATGGCTGCGTTTACACAAGCAAGCTCTTTTGAAAGATTATTCAAAAGAAGGGGGCTCTTTCAAAAGAGCCCAGGGAGTGTCTATGCACAAAAAAGTGTTCTTTCAAAAGTAAATCAAAAGAATGTGGCACTCCTTTCAAACTCATTCTTCCTTTCCCATTTCAGGAAGAGCACCCCTTTTCAACAACTTCTTTCAAAAGAAAATGAGAGTAGACGCTCCTCAGGGCCCTTCTTTCGAAAGAACAGTCTTCATTTTTGATCCCTCGTTCAGTCTTTCAAAAGAGCAAGGACGCTGTGGATGTTCTCTTTCAAAAGAGCGGATCACTCGTTTGATATGCTCTTTGTGTGTGGATGCGCTCTTTCCAAAGATGTTCTTTCAGAAGAGATCTTCTGGAACAGCTTCTTTCGAAAGATCTCTGTAGTTTAGATGTAGCCTATGTGTTTGTAGTGCACCAAATCCAATGGAGATCTGAAGCACTACTGCAAAACAAATAGTACCAGTAACAAGTACCTTGTTCTGGATTGTCCCAGTTCTGTGTGGTGCAGAGCTCTTCCAGTTTTTACTGAACTGTCCCACTGCTCTAATATTTATTCCTTTTTAAATCAAAATATCATTTTTTCCTCATGCAGTTTTAAGACCATTGATTTCTGCAGCTTTATGATACATTTCAGATGCTACAGGGAACTGATGAAAAATCAACCTTTCTAGCTAAGTTTAATTTTCCATCAAGAATATTTTTGTCATTGGAACACCACACACTCACACACAGAAAGAATGGGGGGGTGGGGAGAGATGCTTCTTATGCTTTGTGTACCCACAGATCTGTAATACATGGTGTCATGATCATGAGGGTTAGTCAGCAGCCTGGGAGTAAAAGGGTTAACCTCCTTAGCCAGGTGGGGCTGGCCTATAGGAATGTAGGTAAGAACTGAATTTTTTGGTTCCTCCTTTGTCTGTCCTCTGGTCTTCTTCTTCTTTCCAGCCATGAGGGAGAGAGACACAGAATATCTCTCTCCAAGAACAGGCCCTCCAATCTTCTTTAAGTAGGGTAAAGTTTAGATAAGTCAATTAGGCTTTATTGTTTTATTGTTTGGGAAGTGGGATCTGATGTCTGTGCACTTTTTAGAAATGTTCTTTTACTCTTTTTGTAACTAAGTTCTAGGCCCAGGGTGGAGACTCCCCATGTGTTTTATTTTGTGATTCTTCCATCTAGTCATGAGGTTTGCAACATGAATATTGTAATAATAAAAGTTCTCTCTTTTTCTTTTTATTAACTTGGTATTGGTTAATGTTTGTGTCCTGGTATTTACTTTTGGGGCTGAGATTTCCCAAGTAGTGTCTCCCTGGTTTCTTTATTATTACTTGGGTGGTGGCAGCGAATTGTATCCCCAAAATCTAAGGGTTTTTTAGGATTTTGGGAGGGGAGTTTATATCAAAACCTGGTAAATAAGGTTTTGGAGGTACTTTTGCTGGCCCCCACTTCTGCATTTATCTTGCTAGAGTGGGGAAGGAGCCATGATACATGGTCTTCCATGGAATTGGTGCTGCTCACTAAATGGGAAATCCAATGTGCTGATCACTAGACTTCACTGGAAGCTCTTAGAGGGAGATGGACAGGAAAGGAGCGGGATGAAATGGGGAATACGGCTTTATGGGGGTCTACTGGGAAGTCACATGAAGTGTCATTCCAGCCATGTGAAGGTTTGAATGTCCATTCTTCTGCACCATTGTTGGCCCTGATGAAACTACCAAAATGATCACCAAACTGAGAGGAGAAGGGGGGTCTGGGCAAGGGATTATAGTTTAGGATTTAGGGTGCTGGACTAGCAATCAGGAGACCTTAGTTTCACTTCCAGCATTTGCTGTTGATCTGCTGTAGGACTCTTAGCAAATTGTTTCCTCTTTGTGCCTCCATGGCTACGTCTACACATGAAGCCTACATCGAAGTAGCCTATTTCGATGTGGCGACATCGAAATAGGCTATTTCAATGAATAATGTCTACACGTCCTCCAGGGCTGCCAACATCGATGTTGAACATCGACGTTGCGCAGCACCACATCGAAATAGGCGCAGCGAGGGAACGTCTACACGCCACAGTAGCACACATCGAAATAAGGGTGCCAGGCACAGCTGCAGACAGGGTCACAGGGCGGACTCAACAGCCAGCTGCTCCCTTAAAGGGCCGCTCCCAGACACACTTGCACTAAACACCACAAGATCCACAGAGCCGACAACGGGTTACAGACCCTGTGCATGCAGCATGAATCCCCCGCTGCAGCAGCAGCATCCGGAAGCCCTGGGCTAAGGGCTGCTGCACACGGTGACCATAGAGCCCCGCACGGGCTGGAGAGACAGCGTCTCTCAACCCCCCAGCTGATGGCTGCCATGGAGGACCCCACAATTTCGATGTTGCGGGACGCGGATTGTCTACACGGTCCCTACTTTGACGTTGAACGTCGAAGTAGGGCGCTATTCCAATCCCCTCATGAGGTTAGTGACTTCGACGTCTCGCCGCCTAACGTCGAAGTTAACTTCGAAATAGCGCCCGACGCGTGTAGCCACGACGGGCGCTATTTCGAAGTTAGTGCCGCTACTTCGAAGTAGCATGCACGTGTAGACACAGCTCATTTCTCCTCTGAGCTTTTGTCTGCCCCTAGGCTGTGAGAAAATACTGTTTCCCCTGATGTGTTTATATAGGCTGTAGCATACAAGGAGATTTTGCCAAACCATTAAAGTGCCTGAACCTCTACAGCTAGTTGCTAAAAGTAGCCAAGCTATCAGGCAGTAAATGAGGTCGAGGCAGTGACCCTAGCACGACCGAGTCAGGACAGAAGGGGTCTCAATGCCACAGAAAGGGCTGCTTGACAGTGAGTCCTTCCTGACAAGGTCTCTATCAAAATTACTGAGCTATGCATGGAGAAAACATGAACCTTGTCCATATGTGCCCTCAGGGATGTGACTGTCAGGGCCTTGGGGCCTGCAAACTCTGAAAAACATGTCTGGATAATTGATGATCAAACAGAAAGTTCTGGCCTAACCTCCGAAATTGCTTGCTCAGGAAGCTCTCTTTGAGTGATGTCTTATTGCTATACTAATAAACATATAAAGGAAGAAAGTTTGGGGTGTTTGGATTCTTCAAAGACTCCCCTTTTGGACACCTCTTGTGGTCCCTGGCAACAGAGAGAAGAATCACTGGACAGATACACCTAGTTTTGATAATCATTGTGTGTGTGTGTGTTGTAGGGGGGTGGGAGGGGGTTATTATCCTGTTGTGGAAGCATACAAATGCTTGAGACTAAGTAAAGCTTCCCTTTGAGTGAAAGCACTCTTGTGTTTGAGACAGCCATCCAATGGTTGAATGGCCATGTCTCCCTTGATTTATTTCTTGACAGCACCTCACAGAGAGTGCTGTTAACACAAGCTTTTGGTTGAAAGACCCCAGGTAACACTAGCCCAATGGGACCCAGAACTCACTTGAGCGATGGTAAATAATACTGTAGTGCACACAATAAATAACAGCCTTACAGGCTATTCCTCCAGATTAGGGCATATATATATTTGTAGAGGGAACATGGTTGAAGGTGGGAATGACAGGTTTGAATGTCCCTATCCAGTACTTCTGTGGATAAAAATAGATTTCCATTCTCTGGGGTTGCCCAGCTGGTAGTTATTACATAGCATTGAACACAAACCAAACAGACGAGCACCACTGAGCCTGAAACAGATGAATAATACTGAACCCACTGGGTCACTGAAGTTTTGTGATTTTGTTTAAGCAATGTTCTTTCTTGCTGGATTTCTTGCTTTGCACCAGTGTGGGAGAAAAGAGGGACAAGTTGAAGGGAAATGCTGAGAAAGAGTCCAATTAAAAGGAAGGAAACAACTAAAAATAATTATCTTTGGGAAAAATGATGTAATTATTGAGTTGGTCAGGTACTGCCTTCACTCCTCCTGTGTAAAATGCCAAGCAGGAGAGTTAAGAAAATACAGCAGAACTAGCAGCTCTGAGATCTTTTCTCATGGGGCCTTTTTATCTTCCTTGGCAAGTAACTCATGTTCAGGGAAATGTAATAGAGGAAAGGAAAGTGGCATAGGAGAAAAGGTGGCCAAGATTTTCAAAGGTGACTAGTGATTAGGATGTTTCATGCAAGTGAAGTGAAACCATCTCAAAACTACTAGCCATTATCTTCAAGAACTTGCAGAGGATAAGTGAGAACCAAGAAGACAGGAGAAAGCCAAAGACAGTGGAACACATAGGATGTAGGAAATTCTAAAACAGTCAGTCTTACTTTAATAGTCTGGAAACATACTGGAAGAAGTTATAAGCTGGTTGGTTAGTAAGTGTGTAGCAGATTGTAGGATAATGAGTAATAAATGGATTTATCAAGAACAAATCAGCCTAATTTCCTCCTCTGACAGGGTTACTAGCCAAGATACTGGAAGAAACCAATAGCTATGATACATCTTGATTCCTTTAAAGTTATAGACACAGTCTTAAATGATATTCTTATTAATAAACTAGGGATATGTGAACAAAATTAAATCACTGGTTGGAACACCATAATCAAGGAATAGTTATTAATGACTTCTATGTATCAGAGGGATAATCATGTTAGTCTGTATCCACAAAAACAGGAGAAGTCCTGTGGCACCTTATAGACTAACAGATTTGTTGGAGTATAAGCTTTCGTGGGTAAAGGCCCAAAGTGTCAGATGCAACTGATGAAGTAGGTCTTTACCAACAAAAGCTTATGCTCCAGTAAATCTGTCTGTCAATAACGTGCCACAGTTTTTCTCTTATTTTTAACGAGATCTATCAGATTTTCAGAGCATATCTTATGAGGTCAGTCAGTAGTCTGTCCTGGGTTTAGTATTTAACATTTTTAATTAATGAATTGGAATGGGATGGATCCTGTGCTTGGACACCAAGACTGTTAGCTCTTTGGAGGATAGAATTAGAATTTAAGATAATTTGATATAAATTGGAGAAATGAACTGAAACCAACAAGACGGAATTCAATAAAGACAAGTGTGACGTAATACACTCAGGAAGGAAAAATAAATGTATAACTATAACATGGGGAATAATGGAGTCGGCAGCAGTATTAATAAACGGGATCAGGAGATTATGATGAACCACAAATTGTATCAGAGGGGTAGCTGTGTTAGTCTGGATCTGTAGCAAATGGTATATGATCCCAAAGTATGAAGGAACTGTGACAAGGCAAATATAATTCTGGGGCATATTAAGAGGACTTTTGTGTAAGACAAGTAAACTGTCCAAATATAGACAGCATCAGTGAAACCTCAGTGGGAGCACTGTGTCCACTTTTGGTCATCATACTCTAGGAAAGACACAGAAAAGTCAGAGTGAGTCCAAAGAGCAACAAAATTACTAGAACGTTTAGAAAACATGACTGAGGAAAGGTTAGTTTTACTTAATCTTGAGAAAAGAGGACAGGGTGTGGATGTGGATGTGAAACCAAATATGTTATGGTGTGTTATAAACAAGATGCTAATCAATTGGTGTTCATGGTTACTGAAGGTAGGACAAAAAGCAATCAGCTAAATCATTACCGAAGGAGACTTAGATTAGATGTTAAGGAAAGATTTGTATCCATAAGAGAATGTCAGCTGTGGAATAGAATTCCAAGAGAGATTTGGAATCCCTCTCATTGGAAATTTTTAAGAACAGCTTAGATTAACATTTGTGAGGGATGGTCGATGCACACCCTTGGTCCAGAGTCAGCATACAGTTTGGACTAGAAAGCCACTCAAAGTTCCATACAGTCCTGCATTTTTATGACTGAAAGCCTTAATTTCTGGATGTCCAGCTGAAAAGACCTGATTTTCACAAGTACAGAGCACTCATTGTGGGCAAATCATGTTCTTGTAAGGTACCTTTTTATGGTATAGAAAAGCCTTGAAATGTACATTTTCGAGGTGCACTTAACTCACATTAATGCAAGTTAAGTGCAACTCAAACTCCCGCTCCCCCCAGACCTGGCTTAACCCTCCTGGCAGCCCCAGTTCAACCCCCCATCCTCCCCAGCCCCAATTCTCCACCCCCAAACAGCAGCAGTACGATGGAAAGGGACCTAGGGGTTATGGTGGATGAAAGGCTGGATATGAGTAAACAGTGTGCCCTTGTAGCCAAGAAGGCTAATGGCATACTAGGGTGCATTAGGAGGAGCATTTTGAGCAGATCTGGAGAAGTACTTATTCCTCTTTATTTGGCACTGGTGAGGCCACATTTAGAATATTGTGTCTAGTTTTGGGTCCCCCAGTATAAAAAGGATGTGGATTTGCTGGATCAGGTTCAGTGAAGGGCAACAAAAATGATTAAGGGTCTGGAGCACAAGACCTATGAGGATAGGCTGAGGGATTTGGGCTTGTTTAGTTTACAGAAGAGAAGACTTAGAGGTGATTTAATAGCAGCCTTCAACTTCCTGAAGGGGAGCTCTAAAAAGGACGGTGAGAAACTGTTCTCAGTGGTATCAGATGGCAGAACAAGGAGTAATGGACTGAAGTTGAAGAGGGAGAGGTGTAGGTTAGATATTAGAAAAAACTACTTCATCAGGTGGGTGGTGAAGCATTGGAACATGTTGCCTAGAGAGGTGGTGAATTCTCCATCCCTTGAGGTTTTTAAGTCCTGGCTGGACAAGGTCCTGGCTGGGATGACTTAGTGGGGGTTGATCCTGCTTGAAGCAGGGGGCTGGACTGGATGACCTCCTGAGGTCCCTTCCAGCCCTGTGATTCTGTGTGATTCTGTGATTCTGTGTGATTCTTCTCCATCTCCAGCTCACCACACCTCATGCACAGCTTCGGCTCAAGCCCCCCGACCCTCCCCACCCCAGTTCACCACCCTCATACAGCTCCAGCTCCATCTCGGGTTCACCACACCTCATGTGCGGCTCTGGCTCAACCCTCCACCTGCCCTGGTTCAACCCCCTCTATGGCCCAGCTCAGCACCTGAGTGAAGCTCTGTCTCATCATCCCTGCATGGCTCTGGCTCACCCCATCTCCCTAGTTCAACCTGCCCTGATTGAACCCCCGCCCCCCACAGCCTGGTTCACCACCCCAACTCATGGCTCCAGCTCACGACCCCCACGCCAGTTCACCCCCTCCCTCTGCACATGGCTCTGTCTCAGCCCTCCCCACAACCCTGAATGGCTCTGGCTCAACCTCCCTGCAGGACTGCATGGTCCCAGCTTAGTTCCGCACCCTGCACCCTCTGTATCCCTAAGACATCCCAGGCTTATCCCCCGCCCTCCTCCGATGCTCCAACCTACCACCAGCCTTAACCCTTCCCAACTGCCCCCTCAGCCCCAGGACTTACCTTTCAAAAGGAGCTCCAGGTGTCACTGCTGCTCCCCCAGCTTCATATTGTGTGGTCCTCAGGGGAAAAAAACTGCCCTCAACTTACATGAAATTCAAGTTATGTGAGGGTGTGTAGGAACGCAACCCTTACATAGCTCCACGGACTACTGTACTAGAAAACTGAGGCACACAAAATCACTAATCCTTTATGAAAAAGTTGATCATCATACTCAAACTAAAGTGATTAGCTATATAGTTCACCTGAACAGCTGCTCTAAAGAGAAGAGGTCTTTAATCACACATTCTCTTTTATGTATTCCATCTTGGGCCTCGAAATTTACACCAATTGTGAATTTGAATGTAAAAAGCATTGATTGAAAGAGCTGCAAGAACACCAGACAGGAAAAAGAAAAAAAAACTGAGCTAGTTCAAGCAACAAGCCAACTGAAATATCTCAAGAACTATCCTTGTTAAGAAAGAAAATGTGGGTCAGGAAATTAATGGTATGAAATTGGTGTGTCAGAAACTAGACCAAAAGAACAAAATAATGATAGGATGGGCTATTCCACCCATCATTCTCTTTTGACGTTCCTGAAGAAACAGATTGGGTTGGGGGAGAGGGCAAGAAGAGACAGAAATAAACTTCACCATCTTGGCTACCACTCCCAATATTTCCTGAAACCAGGCCATCATGACTCCGATCCTGAGAGATTTCATGATGAGGCTTAGCCAGAGAGAGGTATCCAGATGACTTCATCACCTCAACCACCTCCAGCTGATTTCCAAACACAGCCTGGGATGATAGTTCTTACCTTTTTTAATACCATCAAAGAGACTGTTTAACAAGGGAGCTTGACTTCTAAAACTTCCTCCAAGAACAACAGCATAACCAGCTCCATCCAATTTCACGAGCTTCTTCTCTTTCCCCTTCCCTCCGCAATGAAATTAACACGTTTAATGCCATCAAACAGACCATCAGACAAAGAATTTATTTTGTTTGATTTATTTTAAAACTCTCTGCAGCTATAGGTAAGGGGATGAAAAAAGGTTAAAATAAATTCCGTGTTTAATACTTTGTATCCTATGTTCTCTGTATCTGTAATAAAAGGTAAAACCATTTATAATGTCATATTGTTTAGGTGCTGAGCAGGATCAGAAGTTTTTATACCCAATTGCAAATACTGTTTAGCACAGTTTAAAATGGGACAGCGACTGGGTTATGTTAAAACCTTTGGCCCATGTTTATTACATTTAAATTGAAAAATCAGTTCCCTTCCACCGATGGGATTCCTCATATCCCAGTCAGGTCTGGCTCTCTTTTTAAAATATCTAATCTATCTCACCACCTGTAGGCTGTTATATTTTGTCACTAGCCTTTGTTTTATTTTGTGAGTAGCCTTATTTCTGTTTATCTCCTAATATTTAAAAATGCAGGGATGTCTTTTTTGTAGCTGATGGAATCACAAACGTTATCGCTCTATTGTCTCTATTACTCCACATACTATTTCCATTAAAATTTCCCTTCAGTGTGGCCCAATCTACAGAATCTCAGGCTTCTCTGCCTTCTCTAGCCTTATTGACTTGAAAAATAACAAACAAGTGTAAATGACATTTACAGCTCTTAATTGGTGTCATTAGCAGGTCTTATTATTCAGCAGGACAAGCAGTGGCCCTTTATTGAGAATTCAGTGATGCACATCTGGTTTGCACTCATCAAACTTACAGACAAGTAATAAAACTGATGAATGAATAACTGAGGGCCATATTCTTCACTAAAAGATACAGATCCAATCTCTTTCTAGTTGATTTTTTGGGGGGTTAAGGCATAATTTATAAGGGCTAAAGCTGCATTTATGCAGTGAGATATAGAAATAATAATGTACTGTTGCATTAATATATTGCCTTAATAACAGGATTTTTTTTTTAATTTTATTATTAATATTAGTGCAAGTCAGACCTCAGGAAAGCCACTTAGATGCATAGTCTTCTAATTTTGCTTGATTTTACTGGAAGATAGGACCTACTACTTTTGAGGGGCTGGGTTTTAACCTCTTTCTGTGTTTGCTCCCCATCTGTTTAATGGGGATAATAGCACATTCATTTTTCATGAGGTTGTAGTGAGGTTAAGTATATTAGAGAATGTAAGGTACTTGATTGCTATGGTAATGGAGGGGACCATAGAACTAGTCCCATTGGTAGCACCTCAGGCCACCCTGAAGACTGAAATTCTTTAGCCTAAGACAAGATTTTACCTGAATGAGGGGTGACTGGGAGAAACATAGTGTCCTGTGATATATCGGAAGTTAGACTAGGTGATGTAATGTCCTGGCCTTTGACTCATATATAAAACTGTGAATGTTTTGCGGATAGATTTTGTAAAATAATCCACCTACTGGATAATTGTACTAGGGAGAGAAACAGGGTTGTTGAAATTTCATGTATAACAGCAATCCCACTTAGGTAAAACCAGGTGTGAATGAAAAGCTTGATGCAGAACAAAAGTTACCTGCCAATCCTCATAAGAAATACTGGCCCAGTTTATCTGAGCTATATGTTGTGGCAGACACATGTCCAACTAATAATTTGACACTGTGCTGGCTGCATTATACAGGGGGCAGAAAACTGCTTATGGAAATCAACTACAGCTAAACAGAAACGTACTGTCATTTATATTAACCCATTTGTTAAACAGAATAAAATGTTTTATGAGCTTCACCTTCATGAAGCAGAAGAATCCTTGCTCTGATTCTGTTGATTTACAGTAAAGTCAGATTGCAGTTCTCAAAGGAATCTAAGGGAATGAATTGCCCAGTCCAAATGGACTTTCTCTGAAAACACCAGGCTTATTCAAGATTTATATATAAACTTTCATTAGTGAAGGTAGTAACTTGTGATCAGCTAGTAGAAAAAGGGAGACACACCCTGGATTTGAATTCCATATCTTCAAGGTTTTCTCTTCAATAATAATAACAATCTCAAAGCATTTTATAAAGAGATGCCAGTACAATGTTCTCTTTCCTATAGAAGGGTAAGCCGAGGCACAAAGGAAAGGACACCACATTTAAAATGAAATCGTAGGTTTATCTGAGCCAGAACCCAGGATTTGACTATATCAAAACTTTGGCAAACTTGAACCTGAATCAAAACCCTCTTAAACTTGTTTATTGGTAAAAGTAAAATTCACCCCAATGCGCAGGACTAGCTCAAGGCCTGGGCACTGTTTAAGTCCTGCTTAAATCTAATTTTAAAGCTTAATGTATGACTGAAGTCATGCCTTTTACTGGACCTTTGAATGTGGGATAATTTCATCCTGAAACAAATGCGGAGGTATTCCTAATTTCAGATTGTTCCATACTCAAGATTAGGCCTATCTTGACCACCTTCACATAGAACACTACCACAAGCTTAATTTTCCCTAGCCTCTCACCTCGACCATGTCACTCCCTGTTTGAAACATTCTACTGGCTCCCTTTTTTCTAGTATAGCAAACAAGCTACTTTTGATGACTTTAAATGATTTATCGCGAAAGCTCAGATTTTTTTTTTAGTTATTATCAGTAAAATTAATGTACAAGTCATGAGCAATGACCAAAAATTCACAGAAGCCCATGACCTCTCCTAGAGATTTTCTAAAAAGTAGTTGTGACCATATAAAGGGAAGGGGGTGAGGGATCCAACGCTCCTCATTGCAACGGATCAGAGTTTCCTCCCATCTGCTTCTGGTGCCTTGGAGAACCAGGGTGGACAGCTTGGATCTGTCTCCCATGGCCTGCAATGGCTGGAAGCTCTGGGGTCCTCCACCCATGGAGGCTGGAACCTGCATGGGACCTCTACCCCATCTTGGAGCTCTGGGGCAGGTGGCTGGGAGTTACAGAGGGACCTGCTCCCTGTGGCAGTGGAGAGCTCCAAGGCTGCCCAGAAGTTGTAATGCAAAATGTCACTAATTTTCTGGAAGTCACATGTTCCATGTATTCCATGATCTCTGTGGCATAAACTTAGTTTTACCTCTCCCTCACCCTAACTTCAGTTCTCATTCAATAATGACAGGTCGATTTCCACCTCCAATAATTGTGCGTTCACAGTCTCCTTCACCCACTTCTTATATTTTCCGACAAGCACCTTTATGATTTTTTTTCTGTGCTCCATGTCCTGTTTAGGAAGTGCCTCCCATAGACACCTACAAATCTCAGTCATTATTCTACTACAAGAGTCACCATAAAATGCCCATTTTCCATGATGTCTACAAAAAACATTGACAAGAATTAGTGCTGAGACCACTGCCTCTCAGGCTGACCATTTCTGTATGATTGTTTCCTTGTATCCATCTGTTTCATTTTCTTTTATTCTTAGATTATGTGTTCTTTGGAGCAAGGGACATCTTTGCCCTTTCTTTATTCAGAATCATGGCCAAAGGGGCCTTGATCTATGCCTAAGACTGCTGGATGTTATTGGAACACAAACTTTAAATAGTAACTCTTATAGTCCATGAACCAAGAATTTTGCACAGTTCTGTCCTGAACTCTTTTATGTAGTTCAACCATACTCCCTTCTATTTTTTCTTCCTGGAACACAGCTTTGTTCAAAAACTCAGAATCTGGCAGAGTTGAATGGACTCAGCTGCTGTGTTCATTAAAGCACATTTGTGGAGAAAGCAGGATTTATACTAATAATCCCCACATAAAGAAACACTTGAGAGAGGCACAGCTGATGTCATGAGAAAAGCAGGAAAGCTTTATGTAGCGCTGCTCAAGGTAAACGCTGCCATTGTTGAGATGAAGACCAAGAAAAGAATTGACACAATGGCAAGTGCTGACAAGAGTTCAACCTTTGCTGCTGCTTTCCACTGACCTGAAATGTTCTGTGTTCCTTTATTTAAAAAAATGGCCTTTTGGGATCACTAATAGAATATATTCATACATTAAGAATGATAGATACACATACACTAGGAAAATAAAGTTTTCCCACCAGAATCTGTTGCACCACGTGCCTACCTCCTTGTTACAGAACATAGATGCTCAAGTAGGAGATTGTCTTGGACCCAGCTGTGAAAAACAAGGCCGGAATTTCAACTGTTACATTAACATAAATCCAGAATAGAGACATTGGTTTCCTCTGAATATACTGTGGTATGACTGGGAGCAGAAGCCAGTCTCTCCTGATTGGTCAATTGATTCAAGGATTCAGAATCTCCATTGTATCTCTTAGCTCATATTATCCACTTAGCCCAGGGCATAGTGAATCTTGGTCCTTGTGTGACTCAGAAAGGCTGTGTATACACAACAAAAATAACTTTGAAATTGCTTACTTCAAAGTACAATGTCAAAGTAAGCAACTTCGAAGTTGATCATCTTCACACACCCTACTTCAAAGTTAAACTTCGAAGTAGGGCACTACTCCAATCCCAGGAATGGAATAAGGACTTTGAAACTGGGCTCCCTTCTTCGAAGTTAACTTCTAAGTAGGGCAAAATGTGTGTAGACTCTCTGCTGGCTACTTCGAAGTACTACTTAACTTCGAAGTTAACCTGAAAGTTAGTTCCTAGCGTAGATGCACGCAAAGAGTCTTCTGATTGAGCACGTAAACATAAGTTAGTACTCTGTCAGCTATCAGGGTCTCTTCTTTATCTGATCTATCCTGTACAGGAAAGTAAATCTTATATATATAGGCCGCGTCTACACATGCACGCTTCTTCGAAGTAGCGGCGCCAACTTCAAAATAGCTCCCGTCACAGCTACACGTGTTGGGTGCTATTTCGAAGTTAACTTCGATGTTAGGCGGCGAGATGTTGAAGTCGCTAACCCCATGAGGGGATGGGAATTGCGCCCTACTTCGAAGTTGAACGTCGAAGTAGGGCACATGTAGACAATCAGCATCCCGCAACATCGAAAAGCGGGGTCCGCCATGGCGGCCATCAGCTGAGGGGTTGAGAGACGCTCTCTCTCCAGCCCTGGCGGGGCTCTATGGTCACTGTGTGCAGCAGCCCTTAGCCCAGGGCTTCTGGCTGCTGCTGCGGCAGCTGGGGATCCATGCTGCATGCACACGGTCTGCAACCAGTTGTCGGCTCTGTGGATCTTGTGTTGTTTAGTGCAACTGTGTCTGGGAGGGGCCCTTTAAGGGAGCGGCTTGCTGTTGAGTCCGCCCTGTGACCCTGTCTGCAGCTGTTCCTGGCACCCTTATTTCGATGTGTGCTACTTTGGTGTGTAGACGTTCCCTCGCAGTGCCTATTTTGATGTGGTGCTGCCCAATGTCGAAGTTGAACGTCAACGTTGCCAGCCCTGGAGGACGTGTAGACGTTATTCATCGAAATAGACTATTTCGATGTCGCTACATCAAAATGAGCTATTTCAATGTAGCGTGCATGTGTAGACGTAGCCATAGAGTGTGTCTGTCATTGCTGTGTTTGTTCAAGAACTTCTCTTATAATGTAATGTCACCATGACATTTGGTATACAGCTTTCTCTTTCCCCAACTTCAACCAAGCTCTGGGTTTGGTTGTGCTTGGAATGTGGGAAATGCCTGAAATACAGGGATTTCCCAGAACTCGAAAAGGGAGAGGCATCAACAGGAGGGACAACATACTACAGACTCACCACTGGGGACAGCACAGCTATAGAGAAGAGAGACCACTGATGGCCATGGTAGCAGGTAAACAGTGGCCGTGTGGAGACAAACATCTCTGCCCAGCTAGAAGAGATAAGTGACCCCTGCCCCATCCTTCTCCCAGCACTTGGCCACAACACTGTGAATGGGAGACCCACTGCCCCTCCTCCCCTCCACAACACCGAGTCACAGTTAGTCCCTGTCCTCCCTCCCAGAGATGCTGGAGCCACAAACCCTGGCCCTGCCACCACCCACGCTCATGCCGAGGCCAGGAAAATGTGACTCTAGCCCTAGCCCCAGCCCCCCACCACTGCCCAACCAGCTCCCCCTTCACCACTGTGGCCACTCATGGTAAGCCATCTGAGATCTCCCAACTCCCTGATGTAAATTACACCCCCCCCACACAAACACACACACACAACTGTCTGCCCCTAGCCCTCTGCATGCTACCCTCACTTCACTACCTTCTACCCCCACCCTGAGCCCCTCCAACAAAACCCCTTCTTTGATGCCTGTACCCCCACCCTGTGACCTGGCCCTCACCCTCTACACTCCTCACACCAACCCTATCCCTTCCATTAATCCCTGCCCTCCCAGTCCCTCACTCCTCCCCTCCAACACATTGGTCACAGCTGCCCCCATACCCTCACACGACTTCTAAGCACCCCAAGCCCCCAGCTCTAATTCTCCTAGCTTCTGCCCTCACTCAACCCCACCCTAAGCTACCACAGCAAAACCTGACTGTGATATCTACAGCCCCACTCCCAGATCCTCTTCACTCACACCAAACAACGGGCTCTGAGTCCTCACCATCCTGCTCACACTCCAGCGCCCCACAATCCCTGTCCTAAGATCCCAAACTCCTGCCCTCACTTACCCACTCACACCCACTACCCTAAGCCCCACCACATGACAAGCCCTCTGCTTTCACCCCCAACCCTGTGCCCTCACTGCACCACCCTTCATCCTTGCCTTGATGGCTTGAGTCCCCAACTCTTCCACCCCACCTGCTATCACTCCTAAACTACCCACCCAATCCACAGCCCTCCCACCCCAACACTCAACTCTATTTATTCTAGCAAAAGACAGAACGACTGCAAATGTTATCGACCAGCAAGCTCTATGTAATCACTCTCAGACTTTTAATATATCTTTCCCCATTTTCCAAAAATTCAATCATTTGCATAAGACACCACATATATATTTCCTTTTATTTTCCAAGCAGAAAGAAAAATCTTTACTACACTTAAATACCCAGTGCTCAGTCAATTTGCTAATATAAAATACTGAACTGTCAGTGGTTGCACTCACCACTGTATTGCATCAATGTTGCTTAGCGGGGGGTCTTCAGCATTATTTCCAATGGATTGACATGTTTTCAGGGAGCAGGAGGGGAACGATGAATATGCAATCAGGGAAGATGACATCAAGACCAGCGAGCATACTCAGAACGCTATGGGGAAGAGGGAACTGTGGGATATCTTCCCACAATGCACTACTGCAACAGTCAGTGTTAGCCAATATGTGTGTGGCAGCAATGACTTAACTTTGTGGGGAGCAAGGTTTGAAGTGAGGATGGTCTAAATGGAACTTATAAATTCCAAAATTAGAAAATCGATATAAACAAATTCAAATTTATCTCATAGTGTAGATGCAGGCTCAGAGAGTAATTCTGGGTGTGTACTCCCAGACTGTTTGATCACAATAGAAATCACCAAAGTAGTTCCAACCAGCAAATTAACATGCTTAGAATCTGCCATCAATTTCTGGATGATCCTGGTCTCATCCAGCGGGATCAACGCACCTGAGTATGGGAAGTCTGAGGCACAAAATGTACCTCCAAATAAAAACAAGAAATGAGGTAGTCTTCCCAGTGTTTCTTCCCTTGTTTCTGCCTCTAAATGCTGCAGAGCATACACATGGATTACACATGCATATAATGAGAGCCAGAGTCTACACTGAAAAGCTTACAATCTAAATATTCAAATCAAAGAAAGTTAGCTATATTATCCATATTTCACTGATGAGGAATGTAGGCAGAGACAGTTTAGGTGACTTGCCCAAGGTCACATCAAAAGTTGTGGCTAAAGTCTAGCATTTCAGCCAGACCCCTTGAGGCATCGTCCAGTGTCTGAACTACAGAAACAGCCTTCCTGCCAACCAGTGACAAAACTGCTCAGACATGAAAGACATGAAATAGCCTCCATACCTTATGCTTTCACCACCACCCCATCCCCAGCCTTACTCCTTTACCTCCACATAAACACACTTCCTATCACCTCACAAATACTAACTAATGCTGCCAATTACTTTTCGTCCTTTGGCTTGGCAGGCAAGTTCTACAGTTCCAAACAAATATTCTTTCCAGCTTGGCTTTCAAATGTCATCTGGTGCCTCAGGAGCAGCATAAGTAACTTTTTTTCAATGTGTGGATGCCGATTGCTGAGTTACTGCTCCTTGGCTGGTTAACAAAGGGTTCTCTTGCAAACAGTCCTTGGCTGTTCTCCATAGAACTTGAGTGCATGTGTCTTTGCTCTCCAATGTCCTTAGACAGCAACAAAACCACTCTATTGAAGTGGGAACAAGTTCAGAAGCCATTAAGTGCTCACATGAGGCTCTCCTCAGATGGCTAAATTTACTATTAAAGGCACAACTGAGAATGAACCAGGCCCCAGCAGTAATTTTAGATAGTAAACATCACCAGAGTTCAAGTAACTGTCACATTTGTAAAAAGTATTAGACAAAGAATGGGAATGACAGTGGGGGACAACTACATGGTGGTACGATCAGATGAGAATGTAAAGATGCAATGATCTGAAACTGTTGGCACAATGGATGGTGTTAAATGAGGGTCCATTATCACCCTAACTCTATCTTAATTTTTCTTTTCAGGGAGAGTAGAGGAAACAACTCATAACTCAGCTCTGGGAATGAAGATTAGATCCTGTTTGAGTTAACTCTGTCTCTCACGTTGTGAGCATTACTGAAGGTGCTGGATGCTCCTGTTTGAGAACTGCCTTTTGAGAATAACTTGAGTACATGCATGTAGCTCTATCAGGAGAAAGAAAAGTTAATTCTAAAAATATTTTGTGACGGACAATGCAAGGTTAAGCATGATATTTAGAAGGTCATAGACCAAGGCGCCATCTCAATCAAAGCTAAACAAATACTCTTATGTGTTAAACCTACCTGACAAGTCCTCACTAAACACAAGTTGTGATATATAAGAATTGTCATGCTGGATCAAACCCACAGTTATCTACTCAAGTATCCCCTGGTCAGCAGCAGATATTTCAGCAGAAGATATATATATATATATATATATATATATATATATATGTATATAGACAAATGTGGAATAAACCGCCCTCAGATATTGTAACCCCATGGAGTATCTTTCAGGTCCACTCTACTAAATGAAGGGTTTATGTGTGTTTGCATTCTCCTGTGCATGGGGAGAAGGTTAACACAACTGACCTAATGCAAATCAGTCAGAATTTAACGCCCCCACCCCCAACACCATTACCTCAGAGTGGTGTCACCTCCAGGAGGGCTTGCATATGACTATAGGGAAGGAAGTGAACATGATATTCCTTGATTTTTGCAAAACTTTTGATATGGTCCCCCACTTTATAGTAAGTTAAAGAAATGTGGATTGGATAAACAGAGGGTAACGTGGATAGAAAGCTGGCTAGACCAACAAGCTCAACAGGTAGTGATCAATAGCTTGATGTCTGGCTGGCAGTTGGTACCAAGCAGAGTGCCCCAAAGGTTGATTATGGGGCCAGTTTCGTTCCATATTTTTATTAATTACCTGGATGAGGGGATGAATTGCACCCTCAGCAAGTTTTCTCAAAGTCCATTAGCAGCTTAATCAATGATTTGCCAGCAGGGAAGCAATACATTTACATTTCACTTGAAGGGCAGATGGCAACTCATGGATGTCATGGAACTGCCTCATCCCATGACCTAGCAAAGACTTTTCAAATACAAAGGATCAGAGTATAAAAAGGAAAGACGGTGGCCATCTAATCATTTTCCTCATCCCATCTCCTCTGATGGCACACACAGTATTGCAAAGAGCAAACGGTTTTGGAACCAGGTGAGGGGGTCCCTGGGTTGAAAGCTTTCTAAATAACATGGACTTCTATGAGTTTTTGGGTGTGAGAAACCTTTTTTTTTCTTTGCCTTATTAGCCCCGGTAAAGTTTAAGTAGTAGCTTCCACGTTTATCCTTTAATTTCTTTTGTAACCAACTCTGACTTATGTGTCTTATCAGACGGGATCATTTACAATCTATCTTTCACTAGTTAACAAGCTTATTTTATTTTTTTGTCAAAACTGAGTGTTTGACTGAAGTGTTTGGGAAATCCCTACTCAAGTCAAGTGCACCCGTTAAAAGCACAACCCTCATTCATTATCATTTGTTAGAAATATGAGTTAATTGTTGAGCTTCTACAGTGTAGTTTGCAACTGAATAATACAACAGACAAATAGTGTGGAAAGAATGCATGTGGATGTAACCCTGTCTTTTTATGGATGACCCAGCATTCATCTGCTGAGCTGGGAGTGACTTTGAATATGAGTGGCTGTGAGAGGTTTGATGTTCACTAGCAAAATAAAGTAAAAAGCATCCCAAGATGGAAAACTAAGCCAACATAGCAGATCTGTATTCATGTTTCCTCCCGGGGAATGTCAAGAATAGACGGTATACAGTATATTCAACACCAAAGTCATTGCCCCACAGTAAACAAACTCATAAGAAACAGACAGAAGATGGAAAAGGCATAATTCTCACCAAAAAAAAAAAAAAAGAAAATCCTCACAGTGATGTAATGAAGACACACATCACTGAGAACTAGTTGCTGCCATCCCTATGAAGTGTTGATAAACAGTCAAGAACAGAAGGAGGCAATCTTAAAATAACCTGATAGGTGCCAAGCTGCTCAGTGGAGTTCACCGTTTTGAGTCAGGAGTCCAGATTCCCTATGCAGGGCGTTGGCAGAGTTAGGCACCTAATGACTGGATTCACAAAAGCTGAGGTGACCTCACCCCCCTTCCTGCCTCTGCTCTGCTCCCAGCCACTTCGTCCCACAGAAGTTCCACGGTGCTTCTGGTGGGTGTGGAGCTAGTCCACCATGTCCCCTGGAGCAGCATGGCATAGGAGTAGCACTTTCAGGCTATGCCACTTCAGGGTAGGGGCAGGACTGTGCCTATACTCATCAGAAGAGCTGCAGAACTCAAGGTGATTGCGGGGGTAGAGGGAGAGTGAGGAGTGCATGTTTCCCCCTGTGAGCCTTCCCCACATTGCCTATGACAAAAGCCAGCAAGCTGAGTGAGAAGCCATGCAGGCTAGCTGAGAAGAAATACCAAATAAAAGGATGTGGCCTAAAACGTGGCTGTCAAAGGCCCCAGCTACACTACAGAGGTATTTCACAATATCTTATTTGGAAATAACATAGCTATACACAAAGTGCATTTCAAAATAGCACCCAACTATTTTGAAATAGCATTTCCAGACACGTAGCACTAGTTTGAAACAGTGACATATGCCTTATCTAGAAATAGTGCTATTACATGTCTTAGTAGTACCTATTTCAAAATACCTATCTTGAAATAGGTGTTATTCCTCCTGCAATGAGGGTTACTGATTTCAAAATAATACACATGCTATTGAAAATTTATTTTGAAATATCATATGCTTACTCTAGAGGCTAGTAACATTATTTCAAAATAACACTGTGGTGTAGACATAGTGGAGTTAGATGCCTCTCTCTATTTGGCACTCACAGCCATAAACCATCTACTGGCATTATGTACCTAAGCAACAGAAAGCAAATACAGAAGGGGAAAAAACAAACAAACAAACCACAGTCACAATAAAAACTGTTTGATACAATGCCTAAGATTTACATGAGTCTACTTTAAACTCTTTTTTCACAGCCCTAAATTGTTGCAGTAATAGACAGCTTCTCTGCATTGAGCTAGCATATTCAATAAGCCCTGTCTTCTACAGGAAAGATCAAATACATCTTTGATTTACAGTTGTGCTAGATTTCCAAATAGTCACGTTTCCAATGGTTTAGATTGTAGACACTTGAAAAAGTTGGAGGGATACAGTGAGCCTTGGCATAGGTCAAAAAATTTGCCTGCCAGCTATGCTGTTTTCAGATGAAAAGAAAAGATCTGAGAAGTTAACATTCAAGGTTAATTTTTTTTTGTTTGTTTTATGGCTCATGGACCTTCTAAAGTTTGAAACCTCAAGCTATAAATACTGCAAAGTATTTTTAAGTCACCAATTTGATTTTCTGCATTGATTTTTCTTCATTCCTCATAAAAGACAGAAAAGACTTATTAGGCCATCTAGCTCATCCTCATGCAGGGAAAAAAATAGTCTTTCTAGTATATTGTCTGGTGGCTTGTTCATGAGGCAGCATGTCGAGCTGTGAAATGTCCCATAGGCAACACAGAGCGTGCTGGGGACAGTTGCTTTGTAATTCACTAAAATAATAGAGCCAGCTTCTTACCTGGTGCAAGAAGCCATAGTTCTGTGGAAGATGTTGGACGTCTGTTGATTTATACCAGCGGAGGCTGTGGCCTAGAATGTCTATAATTCCAAAGGGGAACATATTCAGAGCTCTGACTTCTATTGTCACAGAGAAGATCTTGCTCGGGGTCATCCATTCCGTAGGTTATAACAAAAGATCTGAACAAGAGCAGCTCCATCCCATCTTTGTAACAATATATCTTGAGAGCTCTCACAAAAAAAACAACGATGAGTTTCTTCCTTCCCTATAGCTTACTGCATAAATCAAACAAATTTAGGAGAGTTAAGAGCCATCTGGTAACCTCATTTTAGATCCATAAACAGAAGATTCTCTCGCTTAAATGTTCCAGAGGTCTGCCCTCCACCCCCTTAAATGTTTTGAGGCCCTGTCCTTTGCTTTCCTTTCGAAGCAAGAGGTAGCTTCACCAGTGTCTCCACAGCAGGCATATGACTTCTCATCTCTGCCTATTAGGGATTCATTAGTATTGGCAGCAGTGATTCAAGAACGGATTAGGAGAGTGTCATACAATAGGAGTGAGGAAGCATTGCCATGGAACCTCCATGAGAGAATTCACAAGTATCTCCACAAAACCCATGATAGTGTCACCCAGCAAGAGTTCTTTGATATATCAGAGTGCATAAATGACCTCCTTGGTCATAATGCTGAAACAGGAAATGCTTAGGCAGCTCACAGAAAAACTCAGATACTAATAACTGACCCTCCCACCATGCTACAATAGAGCAATTGCTGCAATAGAGCATCTTACCTTGATGTCTCTCATCCCTGGGTTCACCCGCAACATGGTGCTGCTGAGGCTGCTTAGGCTCAGGACTTATGAACAGTTCCTGGCTGCCTTCTACATGTGAACCCAATGTCATGCTCCTCTTCATCAAGGACTTACTTCTCAGGGTTAAACCCTTTGTCTCCTGATTTTGTGCCTTCAGGAATATCCACAGGGCTCTCTGCTGTGGCTGTTGGGTTGCCTCCCAGAATTCCATCTTGTTCTTATAAACAGCATGTCTTGGGGGCGCCACCAAACATTTGTTCTGATTTCCTTGCCTCATGATAATCCTGGTGTAGTTCCTTTATCTTAGCTCTGCATTGAAGTGTTTCTCGCTTATACCCCTTCTCACACAGGGATTGAGAAATGTGACGTATGTGACTGTATAGGTCACTCACGGTTGTGATTGCATCAACTCTTCACCCCTCACACTGATCAGATTTAAAAGCTCAGCAGTGCTCCACGAAGGACAGCATTTGGAGGGATGGCCACCCTAGATTCCCTGAGAAGACACCATGAGAGCACTCCATGCAGAAGCAAGCAGCCTGCAGGAAATGGATTTTAAAAGTTCCTGGGACTAGGATGGAGGTGGGGCACATTCTGCTTACCTGGCTGCAGAGCAGCAGAGTTCAAAGAACAGATTAGAGTAGCTATCTGGGTACAATGGGAAAGCTCCAAAATGCACAGTACCAGATGTTTTGTACACTTTTCACAATAGTTGACAGTAAAGGCAGTGTGAAGGACAAAAATCCCTGTGAGAGGTGAAAGGTTTTTTTTTTTTTTTTTTACTGAAACTGGCCTTTTTTGGTGACTTTTGTCATGTTGCTGTGCGAACCTACTCTGTTTTTTTGGCAACAAAATCTGTCAGCATAGACATGCCCTCAGTTACAGAGGTACAGACTGCAAATCTTCACTGGTTTTATTATAGCATTTGGTACTGTGAAGCGAGAATAATGCATGCACCTACCATTATTTTTATGAAACGCGGAACACATTCTCATTAACTTACCATTGAATATTTATTCTGATAATGCTACCACACATGTAAGCAATACAGCTTTCCAGTTGTGCATTTGTATGTATTCAGTGAGGCCTGAGGTCTTGACACAAGCCAGAACCTGATCTTGCAGCTTCAAGAGTTAAATACAAAGTGAGCTCTTCAAGACATAACTGGACATGCACCCAAGGAAAAAAATTCCTTATTCTGTATCCAAACTTTACAGCTTTACATTTCTGAATCTGGGTAATGTTCTGGGAAGCATGAAAAATTCCACTTGCAAAGTGCTGCTGATCAATTCCTGGATATCCTCATCTCTCCATAAAGTCAGCTTGTTCCGGCATCTTTCAGCACCTGCCAGGCTCAAATCCTGCATCAGGAGTGAAAATTTGAAAATAACAAAGAGTCCTATTTCCAAATATTTCTGATGTTTACAAATCCCTCTTCATTTAGGCGACAGCGTCACGAGCAAATCTATTAGCGAGCAGCTGCAGAGCCAATCAAATTACAAACTGGGGTAATCTTTTACACAAATATTAAAGAAAAACAATCCATCACTCTGGATATTAACAGTTATTCACTAGCCCTGAGTATAACTTTCCAGAGCAGTTCTCTGGGAGGGTAGATGTTCGGAGCACTAAGCTTCAACATGTGGAAAAAATCAATTTCATAAGAGATTTATCTTTTTGTGTCATGATCCAGTGTATGATAGTGCCCTTTCATGTCTATTTAGCTTACAGCAAATTTAAGGCTGTAATTTTTAGTTCATGGTGATATTAGCAGTAAAATAACTGAACTAAATGGGAGCGCTCTCTTTTTTGGCTGACTATAATCATCTCTCAGGAATGACCTTGAGAGTTTAGGCATTCTTCTGGGTTTAAGTGCCATTAGCAGTATTTTTTTTTTTTTTGTCAGAAAGCAAACCACTTAGGTAGTTGGCAAAAAAGTGCCGATAAAAATCTACTCTTGGCTACTCACTAAATTGCATTGTGCTATCTGCTTGCCAGCTGGGGTTGAAGAACATTGTATATTAAAAGATTTTCATTGTGTAATAATGTGAACACCAGCAGCAGTAATTATAAAATCAATAATTTGTAATAAATATGTCCTCCTGATATAATTACTAAATGATTGCAAAACCAATATTATGCACTAGTTAGAATGGAAAAGGTTGCTGCTAAAGACTTTCTATATTATACATTATTGTTCAACTCTTAAACACCCTTGGTCAAATGAAGCAGAGCTTCTTCCTCATCAGAATTAAGTTAAATGCTATTTGGGTTTGATCTCCTTAAAAAGTGTTTGATTCATGGAAAAACTAATTACCAGATTGAAATGCAACAAAAGTAACTTAAATACAAGCTGTTAAATACCCTTCTTTGTGAATTTGGAGGCAGAGGATAAGAATTCAGATCACGTAAGAGACCCATTTTTTTTTCCTGCCCTTTCATCATGTCTAAGCATTCAGGTTCCACAGGAACCCGAATAAACTTCAACAACTCAGCCTTTGTATCTGTGTTTATGTTTTTCACAGGCTTTTCTTTTTGCCTCTGGTAGCATTTTCTGTAGCTGAGATAACAGGAAAGCTGGTCTTTTTGTGGGTTTCCCACCCTTCAGGAACTGAAATAAGACTAAATGATTTGTTGTTTCAGCCACATAATATGGCCCCTGGTTTGTCAAAATAGCTTCTGATTAACAATGCAATTTCAAATGCAAATAAATAAATTAAGACCCAAATGTGAAGTCTACAGCCATTGCATGCAGCATAGTTATTAGCGACGTCAGTCCTAGGGTAGTAGAGAGACAAGGTGAGTGAGATAATATCTTTTATTAGACCGACTACTATTGGTGAAAAAAATACAAGTTTTTACAGCACACAGAGCTCTTCTTTGGATCTGGAGAATGCTGTGTGGCTCACAGACTTATCTCTCTCTCCCACAGAATAGGTCCAAAAAAGATGTTGCCACATCAACCTTCTTACTCCAGTTCTGAAACCAACACACTTCTCTGCTTCATAGCTGCACTTATTTAGCCTGTGCCTATGGAAACATACTACATTTTTAACCTCTCTGATCCAGAAATTTTTCATCCGATTACATCAATAATCCGTCATGATTTTAGTTAGCCATTTATTGTAGGTGTGACTAAGTTTCCTGTGGTTCCATGTTTACAGCCACCAGTCCTGCCTCTCAGTGTTCTGTACAGTAAGTTTCCTCTAATTTACCCCTAAATGTCTTCTCAGAGGTCAGTGAGCACTGGAAGCTTTGGTAATGCTGCTAGATAATATTGACCTCCTCTGGGCTGGCACATTTTCTCATTTGGCACCGGTTAGGTCCCAAGGGTGCTGGACTGGAGAGATTCAGCCTGTAACTTCTTTATTCCCACAGTAGTATGTAACTGGAAAAGCCCTGGCAGGCATTATGTAAGGTTCCTTACTGAAGCCTTACCTTATATGAGGGGTCACCTGTGTCTTTTCTCTTTCATACACCATTGTGCTTGGTCTTATACAAACACAGAATAAAAAGCCAGCCCCTTCCAAGGAGCTTATGCTGTCACTGTAAGTGAAAAGACAACAAATAGGTACAGCCAGTGGTGGAAAAACATGGAATATTGGTCAACATGACTGACACTGATCTTAACGTACCTGCAGCCTAACTATCGAGGCATTTCTTAAGGAGAATACAAAGTTCCTGGAGAAGCAGGGATAAGAGATGAATGAACACAAGACACAAAGTGAACTTCTGTGGGAGCTTTAAATTGTTAATACTATTTCTGCTCCTCATTAGAATCACCACTACATACCATTTATCCTCTTTCCCTTTGTCTCTCAATATATGTACATGCTGGATTTGCTAGTAGCTGGACCCATCCAAGTCACCCAACATTCACCCAACCTGCAAAAAGTTCTGTGGTTTCCACAGAAGTGTAAGAATTTGATAAAAATATCTACTTGGCAACCAAGCTAATCTTGGAAATAGGAAAGGTTATTGCTTCTGAGCTGAAAATAGCTTAGCTACATATAATAGGAGGCATTAGACGTGAGTCATAATAGTCCAGCTAGGGATAGTAAGACAAATAATAGCACTTGAAACCAGTCCGACGAAGCAAGAGAGGAATCATGACACCAGTAATACATAAAACTAAACTTAATTACATTTTGATTGCTATTACTTTGGAGTTCTGTCATATTCGGCTCTTTGAGCAACTCCATTGTTCCATATAGGAATAAATCAAGAACTGAGTCTCCACTTAGGTGTTTCAGGACAAGCTGTTCCAAGAAGTAAGTTATGGTGTTTAGAAATTTTATGTCTGTATCTTGCTATAAGGAAGTTAAGTTCTTTACAAACAAAGGGACTTTGGCTCACCCTCAAGTTCTTGTAGCT
This sequence comes from Carettochelys insculpta, assembly GCF_033958435.1. Taxonomy (NCBI): domain Eukaryota; kingdom Metazoa; phylum Chordata; order Testudines; family Carettochelyidae; genus Carettochelys; species Carettochelys insculpta. The sequence continues at coordinate 122,010,415 of NC_134141.1, forward strand.
ACAGAGGCACACTCTATGATGCCCCTCTGGTCCTGGCCAGGAAATGACCCGCTGAGTGCCTTTTGTTTGCATCTGATAGGCTCTGATTGGAGGTGGCTCACCCATCTAGCCCTTGAAAGACCAGGTCTCTTAAGCTTCTAAGTTGACTACTCCACTGAGGCCTTGCTAGTCAGGCATAGAAGACTCACCTGTCTGTTCTTCTCCTCCCACTTCTGCTTCCTGAGGTGGTGTGCAGTTGGATTGCAGGGGCTGCTGTAGGTGTCAAAAGCTAGATAGACCCATCACTGCCAATAGCAAAGAAGATAGATTCTGTTGCATCTTTCTACCACTAGCTTCATTGGAAAGACAGGACATGAGGGCTACGTCTACACGTGCACCCAACTTCGAAATAGCTTATTTCGATGTTGCGACATCGAAATAGGCTATTTCGATGAATAACGTCTACACGTCCTCCAGGGCTGGCAACGTCGATATTCAACTTCGACGTTGCTCAGCCCAACATCGAAATAGGCACAGCGAGGGAACGTCTACACGCCAAAGTAGCACACATCGAAATAAGGGAGCCAGGCACAGCTGCAGACAGGGTCACGGGGCGGACTCAACAGCAAGTCGCTCCCTTAAAGGGCCCCTCCCAGACACACTTTCATTAAACAGTGCAAGATACACAGAGCCAACAACTAGTTGCAGACCCTGTATATGCAGCACGGACCCCCAGCTGCAGCAGCAGCAGCCAGAAGCCCTGGGCTAAGGGCTGCTGCCCACGGTGACCACAGAGCCCCGCAAGGGCTGGAGAGAGAGTATCTCTCAACCCCCCAGCTGATGGCCGCCATGGAGGACCCCGCTATTTCGATGTTGCGGGACGCGGATCGTCTACACGTCCCTACTTCGATGTTGAACGTCGAAGTAGGGCGCTATTCCCATCCCCTCATGGGGTTAGCGACTTCGACGTCTCGCCGCCTAACGTCGATTTCAACTTCGAAATAGCGCCCAACACGTGTAGATGTGACGGGCGCTATTTCGAAGTTAGTGCCGCTACTTCGAAGTAGCGTGCACGTGTAGACGCAGCTTCAGATTTGTTCTAGCATATTTGGGATTCCTCCAGGAGAGCACAAGGAGCACCCCAAAGACATCGGGATTTTGGAGCAGATATGATGCAGTGCATACTCTGCCCTGGAGCATGTCAGCACTAACGTGTCCATGGATCTTTTCCATCCATGTGTGGAATAATTTTTATTATCTTCACTAAGACATGTGGATGTGCACTACGAGTAGAAACACATGCTGTTAGCAGCTGCTGGATGTGTGTACACTGCTAATGAGCTGGGCAGCATTTGAATCTGCACACAGCTCACAGGGCATGCTGGTCAGCACCTCTTTCAAGTGCTGAATGGAATCAGGAGCCAGACCATGTCCTGACCTGTAACATGCCTCTTCAAACCCTCTTTGGGGAAGTCAATGCTAGTTTAATGCCATACAAGTACTTGCCATCCTGATTGGGCTGACTCTAGGGGCAGGCGCAAGTTAGAACAAGCAGATGCACAGGTCCTCACAGGTAATTGGCAGGCGAGCTCCTTCTTCATCCCTTGAGTTGTACAGGGAAACCAAATGTGCCCCTGTGAAGGCAGTCAATTGTTGTTCCTGCCACACCCTTTGTTGGCTTGTGCATGGTGATTAACATGGGAGAGGTCTCCACATGTTCTCTCCTCTGACTTGGACACCTGATCAGATCTTGTCACAATCTGCCCCCAAAATTGCTATTGCAGTCTATTAATTCCTCCATCTCCTCATCCACATCCAGTCTGTGTCCTCACTTCTGTTTTCAAAAGTCACTCATTATTTCACCTCCTAGGCCTGATGCCCCAGTGCCCTACACTTTGTGTGCCCATTGTTCTCATGGAGAACACTGCCATTCTGATCTCACAGCAGTTGGCTCTCATTTGCAGTGGTGTAAATGACAATGCAAGGGGCAAGGCAACACTGAATCTGGCTCTCCTTGTTCATTTGGATATGGACCTCAGCTGTACCCAACAGAGGATGGGTGAGATCAGTGGTCTATGTTAGGCAGAGCTTTTCCTACTCTCTTTGTCATGGAGAAATCCTAATGATACTTTCTGGCCTGAATATCTATCAATTGAAAAGTGGGGACAAAGTTTTAAGCAATGCTAGAGACTTGCCTTTCTGCAGCTGCCTATAATTCGGGATATATTTTTTATGCATTCTTATTTATTTATTCTTCACCGAGTGATTTTTTTTCTTTACTTCATAGTACAATATTGTGTAAACCAAAGGAATGAACTGCCTGGCTTCTGAGCATTTTTAATGTAAATATCAATATGACATTCCTGTCAAAGTGTCATTTCTTTTCTTTGTACTGAATCAATCATGAAAGAGAAAATAAAATGGTTTGCCATAGATTTACATGTTGCAAGGCTAGAAGGAACCATTATGGCCATGTGTCAGATGTCCTGGGTAATACAGGCCATTAGAATTTCACTCTGTAATTTCTACATCAAGCCCACAGCATCTGCTTGATAACAACCAGGACGCCAGATTACACTAGACAGGAACCTTTTTCCCATTGATGTCTATGATGTATAATCTATTCTCGCCTGCTAGTGCTGCAAAGTCATTACCATCTGGTGACTTTTTGAAGGGAATAAAGTGGCTTATACCAGTGATGGGCAATCTGGGCTGGTGAGAGGATGGCATTAGTGGCCCTCCTTAATCTCAGTGGGCTGTAAGATTGTCGCAGCTAAGACAGTCTCCTGAGACAGGGTTGTTTTGCTGACTGTGCTTGCATGCTTAGAAGGTATGGGGTGTCCTGACTGAACCATAGCAGTGCTGTGATTGGCCACAGAGGGAGCACATGGCTCTCACAGTCAATGTTGTGTGTAATGAGCATGCACCTGATTTTACGTGCTTTTGTTTTAAGTGCATGTCTCTTTAGTAATACTGGTAGGAAAAGGACCACATGGACAGAAACCAGATGAATGTGGCAACCCTGAGCATGGGCAACAGTAAACAAAATATCTCACAGGCCACGCAAGTACCTTATGTGGCTTTTTTGGGAGAGGGTGTGTTTAAAATATGATGGGGTCTGAAGAGCCAGCACTAAGTACAGGGACTGGCAACTAGACAGAAAGCACCATTTCTTAGGATGGGGTGCTGGACCAAAGGTCCTCACCAAGGAAGCATGATTATGCATCTCCCAGCTATGGCAGTGATCAGATGCTGGGTCTTGAAACACTCGGGGAACAAACAGCTGGAACCCTTCCCAGCTGTCTAGCAAGTGGTCCTGAGGGGCGCTCAATTTGATATATACCACGCTTCTCAAGAAGCATGTGGCATATAATGCATTAAATCCAGGTCTCCCAACTCAAAGTTTAGCTCTTTAGCCACTGGTCCATCCCTCCGCAAAGCCAGGCAGCCTAAACTAGGGCAATCTTTTGAATTTTCTTTCAGAGATGACAAAACCTTGAGATCTCTTCTCATGGTTTTTAAGGCCCAACTACCAGGGTCTTTCAAGATGTCTGACTTCTTGAGTCATATTGACCCATGCCAGCTGATACTTCCTGACCAGTAGTATCTATGCCTGGGATGCAAAACTCTCAGAGTGGCTTTCATTCATGGAATTTGAATCCAGGCTTTCCTGATGTTCCTTGGGATAAGGCTGATTTTTATCTCTAATTTATACATCAGAGTATTAAATTCTATGCTAGTAGGTAGTCCGTCGTGTCTGACAATGAAGTCTCAAGCTTGCACAGATTCATCGGTTGTGGATTCGCATGTGGCTGAGGAGTCCAAGCGTTGAATGGTATGGGCGTTCACAGTGGGGGCAAGGGAATTGTCCTGGCTCTGTTGGTGCGGCTGCTGCTGTTGCTTTCTTCCTCTCACAAGCATCAATGAGGCATACACGTTGCTGCTCTTCAAAGTTGTCATGTGTGTGTCGTACGAGAGCATGCCAGCCTGTTCGGTCTTTTGCATGCTGCACAAGCTGATCTGGTTTTAAACCAGCATGAGCTATGTTGGCCTTCATGCAGCCTTTATACCTCTTGTGAGGCCTACTTTGATTCCTTTTGCCCTGGGAGAGTTCACCGTAGAGGAGTTGCTTAGGGATTCTTGACTCCTCCATTTGTGTGACATGCCCTGTCCAGCAAAGCTGGGCTTTCAGAATCATGGCTTCGGTGCTCGTGGTTCCTGCTCTGTCCAGGACCTCCAGGTTCGTAAGTCTGTCCTGCCATCGGATGTGCAGTATTGACTTCGGGCTGCGTGTGTGGAAGTGCTCCAGCAGTTTTATATGTTTTCTCTACAAGGGCCAGTTTTCACAGCCATACATGAGACTGGTCAGGACTACAGCCTTGTATCTAGATAACTGCCATTCTGGATATACATAATGGCTGTTCATGGGCTGATAATTGTGTGAGCAGAACTGAATTTAGAACATATTTATCCTGTTACATCTTCAAAGTACTTTGCAATCATGTAACTGATTTCATCATCTCCCAAATCCTTCAAGAGGTGACTCAGTATTATAATTCTCATTTCACTCAATGGCAAACTGATGCAGAAAATGGTTAAGTGACTTTATCACAACTACAGAAGGAATCACTCTCATAACCACAGCCCGAGAGAAGACAAGGCCGCTATATAAAAGCTAGATGAATTCTTTGCATTGCTGTTCATTGCAGATGATGTGAGGCAGAACCCCACCCCACAGCTAAAATTTTTAGATAACAAATTTGAGCAATTGTTCTAGCCTGAGATATCAGGTGCGGCACAGAATCTCACTCCCCAGTTCAGCTAGTAAGTGCATAACCTTTGGCTGAGGAACTGAAATCCTCAAATCACGACTTAAAGACTTCAAGTTACACAGAATCCACAATTTACACCAACAATTAATCCTTGACCCCATACTGCCAACAAAGGTGAAAACACCCTTGGGTCTTTGTCAAACTGACCCAGGGTAAAATTCCTTCCAGTCACTGAATATGGTAATCAGTTTTACTCTGTGAATGTGGAAAGAGCCAGTGGAGAGACACCTGAGAAAGAATTCTCTGTAAAAATTCAGCCCTTCCCATCCAATGTTCCATTGCTGGCTGTGGAATATATTAGCTACTAGCGGATTCGCTACATGCCATGGTATGCTGTGTCATCACACCATACCCTCCATATACTTATCAAGCTTAGCCAGTTAGATTTCTTTCCGCATACCCCCCTGGGAAGGCTTTGGCAGAATTTCACTACTCTGATAGTTAGCATGATAGTTAGAATGCTTTGTCTAATTTTAATTTTAAATTTATTTATTTTGAGTGTATGTGTGTGGCCAAATATGGACATTCTTATGTTCTTAAGTCTCACTAAAAATAAGACTTCCTGTGGGAACACGATCAAGTCACTTCATCTGATTTCACCTAAAATCTGCTTGGATACCAGTGAATGTCTTTATTCTAAGAGTCATGGTTGCAAACTGAATGACAAATGTATTCTCCCTCCTCTTCATACTGTTCTTTTACAGTTCTTCACCCATGTTTAATATTTCAAAGAATATCATTCTAAAAGTAAATGGAAATGCATAACATTTTGGTCCACTAGAGCTGATAGTGTTGCAGTTCTTCATTCTTAAATCAATTTAGCTGTAAGCTCTCTTTTCCAAAACTCTTCTTGACAAACTCCTCAGGCTACCTCCCCAGAGATCTTTGTTAAATCTAATTTTATTAAAACTTAGGGGTATGAAATTTTTTTGCATAATTACGTACATTAAATAAATCTCTAATTCTTTTTGGAGACCTCATTTGCAATCATTCTCCCTCCCACTTTATTTTTCAGACTATAATTTGAAATAAAGTCTTCCTAGATTCATCTTTCATTCGTGTCACAAGTTGTCTCGATTGTTCAGCCATCTAACTGATGCATCATTGAGGGCAACATGTTACTGTGATCCACCTTTACATCTTCTAATTGTGCTTTCAACTTTCTGAATTGCTGGCCCATATTCACACTGTGAAGACTAGACTAAGCCAGATTTCTGCACTTTGACTGCCTCTCTGTCTTAGATGGCTAGATTGCAGGACTACTATGGTGTTCAGCAGTTATAAAGTTTGCTCTGCTGGAACTAAGCATCATAAGGCTATCCTGAAATACAACATCATAGTGTGGTGTGGTCCCCTCAGATGTTGCATAGCAAGCAGGGTCTAACCTAGTCAGTATTGGGATGGGAGGCCTTTCCTCAGAGAAGCAGCTGGCCAGATTCAGATGACATCCTCTCCTTTGAGTCTACAATGAAGCAGTGTCTCAATCTGATGCCCAGGATGTGAAATGTGATTCCTGTTCCCTAGTGCATAGAAATCTGAAGAATTCTTCAAAATCAATCATATATCACTTATTTTCCCATCACATGCTATAAATAACCTACCAGTGATGCTGAATGCTCAAAGAAAAAATGTCAGCAAATAGTTAATCAACAATACAAAATTTTGAGGAAGAGGGGGCTTCTGGATGGAGGGTTTTCTTCTGGAAGATCCCTGTAGGCTGAGCATTTGCATGTGTATTTTGGAGTCCAGAAGAGCTTCTTCTAGACTCCGAATCATGTGGCCATATGTTAATGAGGTGCAGGAAATTTACATCTGCACCTTATTAGCATCTTCTGGGCTGATAATCACATCAGCAGTGAGTTACAAATAATACATATATTAACAGGCATCAGGATCAATTCATTAACTATTTGCAAGCAGAAAAAAGCACCAAATGAATTGGATATATCACTTGCAATAAATAACTGGTCTGGCAATGGCCTGAAGAAGTGGGTCTGTCCCATGAAAGCTCACCTGATAAACCATTTTGCTAGTCCTTAAAGTCCTACTTGACTGCTTTTTGTTTTGGTAATAAATAAGTGGAACATCTCTATGATTAGGGTAATTAGCTGCTAAACACTTTACCAGGTACTGTGGTGAACTCTACATCAAGGGTATTTTTTTTTAAATCAAGATTAGATTGTTTTTTTTTCTCAAAGATCTGCACTAATAAACACAGGAATTATTTTGTGAAATTCTATGCTGAGTTCTGGAGATCAGATGTTAATATCACAGTGGTACCTTCTGATTTTAGAATATATTATTATTATTATTATTATTATTATTATTATTCACATTTAATCAGTGACTAGTGAAACACATTCCTGGTGCGAGTATCAGTGGGATAGTCGAGTTAGTCTATATCTTCGAAAACAAGAAGTCCTGTGATACCCAATGCACTTAAAATTACTATAATTAAAAAATATTTTGTTTTGCATCCAAAAATATGAAGGCCCTTTGGCTAATATAGATAGATAAATAGATAATGAAGTTAATTTCTCAACTGCATGAAAATTAGTATTATAGTGATTTTGGAGATGGGTAAACTGAGGCACATAGAAACTAAGAATAAACTAGTTTATCACACATCAAATCAGTGGGAAGATTAGAACTCAAGAAGCCTAACACCTTACCTCTTCTTCCAGCTGCTAGACCATTGCTCATCAGGAGCTACTGTAGACATTCATTGAAAAACCCTGACGGCTTGTCTATACCTGCCCCCAAGTTCGAAGGGGGCATATTAATCAGGGTGATGGGAGATGATTACTAATGAAGTGCTGCAGTGAACATGCAGCATTTCATTAGTAATCTCCCATCACCCTGATTACCGTGCCCCTGTAGAAATTGGGGGCAAGTGTAGACAAGCCTTTATTGTAGTTACTCTCATAGGCTTTCGCTAGCTGATCAGGAAGTTCCTATGTGCTCTTTTGCTATTTGTCCTTGAATAGGTCACCTACAAGGAAAGACTCATGAGCAAAATTGTCTGACAGTTTTTTTTTTTTTATCCTGACTTTGGGTTGCTCTCTTTCCCTTTCAAAGCCAAAAGGTTTGCTATGTCTCAGTTTAATCCCTCTGGTAACATTCAATGCATGGAAAAGAAATTTACCCTAAAGTTGGGAAAGTTTGATCCTGCTCTAGGAAAATGTGAATCATGCTCATTAGCCATTTTCAGCTCCTCATCCCTTAATAGTATTTTTGATTTTGTTTCTCTCATGTCCCCTTCTCAGTCTATTATGAATATAAATATACAACATTAATTTTAATGTTACTGATCTCAAAAAAGATACGCAAATACTTCAAATAAAAAAAAAAAACTATTAGTTTTTGGTGCCTGATATCCAGAGATGGCTGGCATCTTCTCCTCCCATTAGCTTCATCACAAGTAGTAGATGATCACTGCCCTGACAAACAAACAAACAAACAAACAAATGGATGCCGCTTACCTCATGCTTAATGTCCAAAAAATGGAGACACCAAAAACAGGCAATCATGACAACTTCAGAGACAGTTTTTAAGCCCATAAAGTCTTAGCAGCTAAAAACATGGCTGCTGACTCTCAAAGCCTTTAGTTTTTGTTTAGTTTTGCTTTTACTACATTTTACCACTAAGGCTGTTTCAGTTCTGTTACCCTAAAGTGCTGAAAATTACTGTCCTGAAAGTTTGGGAACAGATGTTTTGAGTTTATCCACACAAGTTCAACATGAGCAAAAAAATAGTATAAGCTTCTCCCACAGGACTTCAGCTGAACATGTGTGGATTAGATGGTAGATCAATCATCTTGGCCATTGAAAAGCAGGTGAAAAATGAAACTTTACATAAGTCTGATATAAAATGCTGTGCTCAAAGGATGGCTCCTTTTAATCCATTTTAGATTGGAAAATGTGCACAGAATAGTGAAAATTTCATGAAAAAATCACTGTCTTACAATTCATTGTGAGAACAACTTTGAAATAAATATAGTAAAGCAAGCAGTTCTGTAGCTTTGAAATAAATGCATGAGGAATATTTCAAATGCACTGGCACAAGTTCAGTGTTTCAGTGCAGTAATACACCTACAAGCTTCTTATAGTAGCACATACGTTAAGCAAAGTTACTCTTAGCCTGAAATTATTTCTAGTTTAGATAAGGAATGCAGCAAGATGAAAGAACCAATGTAGAGTCTCCAGGAGAGGGCATAGTGTTGGCATCTCTTCTGGAATGTAATGCAGCAGCTCTCCACAAAGTAGCTGCTGGATTTCACATATAGGGAGAGTATTTAATAACATAAAAGTGTAGCATACAAAAGCATTGTGGGTTTATAGCTTCCTGCTCCACTTTGGTGTCATTGTTTTTCATGAAAGCATGTCTATATAAATGTTGTAAAATCCCCACATAAGCCCCATTTCAGCAAAATGAATACAATTTTCAATATCATTTATGTCATTTAGACATCTAAATCCCATATTGCATTGAACTTAAGAAACCAGTCCCCGAAGAAGAGCAAAACAAAAAGCAGTAAAGTAGCACTTTAAAGACTAGCAAAATGGTTTATTAGGTGAGCTTTCATGGGACAGACCCACTTCTTCAGACCATAGCCAGACCAGAACAGACTCAATATTTCAGGTACAGAGAACCAAAAACAGTAAGCAAGGAGGACAAATCAGAAAAAGATAATCAAGGTGAGCAAATCAGAGAGTGGAGGGGTGGGGGGAAGGTCAAGAATTAGATTAAGCCAAGTATGTAGACAAGCCCCTCTAGTGACTCAGAAAGTTCCCATCACGATTTAAACCATGTGTTAATGTGCCGAATTTGAATATAAAAGTCAGCTCATCCACTTCTCTCTCTAAAGCGGAGGGATAATTTCTCTTCAGTAACACACATACCTTTAGGTCATTGACAGAATGCCCCATTCCATTAAAATGTTGACTAACTGGTTTGTGGATCTGGAGTGTTTTGATGTCTGTTTTGTGCCCATTGACCCTTTGTCTAAGGGAGTTAGAAGTCTGTCCAATATACAAAGCATCTGGGCATTGTTGGCACATGATGGCATATATGATGTTAGCGGAGGAGCATGAGAAAGTGCGCGTGATTCTGTGAGTAACCTGGTTAGGTCCACGTATCGGAGGGGTAGCCGTGTTAGTCTGGATCTGTAACAGCAAAGAAGGGTCCTGTGGCACCTTATGGACTAAGAGAAAAGTTTTGAGCATGAGCTTTCATGAGCACAGACTCACTGATGAAGTGCATCTGATGAAGTGAGTCTGTGCTCACGAAAGCTCATGCTCAAAACTTTTCTCTTAGTCTATAAGGTGCCACAGGACCCTTCATTGCTGGTTAGGTCCAGTGATGGTATTTCCAGAGAAGATATGTGGACAAAGCTGGCAGCGGGCTTTGTTGCAGGGAAAGGTTCCAGGACTGGTATTCCTGGGGTATAGACTGTGGCTGTTAGTGAGGATCCTCATGAGGTTGGGAGGTTGTCTGTAGGAGAGAACAGGCATGTCACCCAGGGCCTTCTGGCGTGTGGCATCCTGATTAAGGATAGGTTGTAGGTCTTTAATAATTCGTTGCAGTGGTCTGAGTTGGGGGCTGTAGGTGATGACCAGTGGTGTTCTGTTCTTGGCTGATTTTTGTTTTGATAGTGTATAGACTAGCACGGCTTCCTCTTTGTTACTATTCAAAGAAGAGCAGTGGGACTTAGCTTCCAAAATGATGCAGGTGATCTTGAAAAACATAAACCACCATCTCTACCAAGGAGAATTTTTTAGGTATGTGCATAAAATTAAACAAATATTTCAATGCTTTGCTAAACCAGGGCCCTTAAATAAAGGAGTCTGGTAGCTGAACTACCTGGTGCTATCTCTTTAAGGACAAGAAGGCCTGATTCTGCTCTCTTTTGCACTGGTGCAAATCATGACTGATTCCATCAGGCCACTGAAGTTAAATTGGTGAAAGACAAGAGGAAGTGAAATCAAACTCAAGCCTCAGAATCAGGACAGATGAAGATGATGAATAAAATGATCAATAATGTATTATTAATTACCATCATTATTTGCAGGTAAGACAGTTTAACTAGTTAGAACAAGTGGCAAATTCATCCCTGGTAAATGCAATATTTATTTTCTTGTTGTTGTTTAGTTTTTTGGTTTTGCTTCTTATGTTTGCAAAGTTAGATACGCTAGGCTGCACCTTTTGAATTTTGTCCACCAAGAACGATCTAATTTTTTTTTAACTATGTACAGGGAAATGTATTTTACTTGGCTCATCAACGTGCAAGATTTTATTGTTAACTACAAATAACAGAGCTACAACATCTGCGTTTGCCCTGAATAGCCTTATAGCCTTTTATTTATCAGTAACCAGTCATAACATACATATGCGTCTATTGGTTTTCGTTCTTCGGTTCTCCTGTGAATTGGAAGTAGAGTCTATGCGTGTTAGAGAAAGTGGCATTTTATATTGACTGAGACAAGCATTGCAACCTCCAGTGGCTCAGCTGCCATCACAGTAATTCCACATCTCATCCAATTTATGAATGAAATGTAAGTCTGCGTCTTTGAAGTTTTGATGTAATAGAAAAAGAATGGAAAGGCCACCTGAAAGAGAGACGGTTACGGTAATACAGTAGGGCGCACATTTCATTGCCAAAGGTTTGCAGTTGTCCATCCACTACAGTGTTTGAGGGAAGGTGTGGCAAATTTTGAAAGGATGAGAGACACAGCTAGGGCAGTAGCTTTGGAACAGAGTTGGAAGGTTTGGGACAGCTATAAAAAAGACATTGGCTCTACATGTCTAACATAGTGATTCTGGCAGAGTTTTACTTTCTCAGTCAAATGCAGGAACATGAAACTTTACCTATTGTTTTTTTAACAAACAAATCCCACAGACTGAAAGTTGTGCCTGTGTTAGAGAAACTAGAGTTTGATCTGGGAGAAAATTCACCTAAAAATGCAGTGAGAGCTCACATGAATGCAAGAAGATTAGATTTCCCTCTTCTAAATAATTCTGGGGATGCACCCTTTCCACCTCCCCCAAATCTTTGTGTCTCAATCAGGAAACAAAAATCTGTCATTCACACCTATCCAAAGCGAATAGCTACCATTCACAGCTGTGAGAATTATACATTTGCACATCAGTCACTACAAGAAGTGTAATCTTCACATCCACAGGGAGCAATGTAAAGTACAGTTTTGTGGGAAGTTTTGTCATTTCAAAATTTGTTTATGTTTGGAACTGAAATGAAAACATTGTTTTTATTTTTTTTCCATTTAAAAAGAAAATTATTTGGATCAATCCAAATTGTTTTTTAAATAAAGCTGAAACATTTAATTCCAATTTTGACTGTTACATTTTATTATATAAGATCATTAAGAAATGAAAAAAGTAAAAACAGATCATTCCAACAAAGTCAACTTAATTAAAACACTTTACTTCAGTGTCTTTTTCAAAATGAAATGTTCTTTAAATTGACATGTTCCTTTGGAATATTTCACTCTTGGACAATATATTTTCTGACTGAATTTTTTGCTGTTAGCATTTTGTTGACCATCTTTGTTTTGAAGTCTTTCTGAATTATGAACATGTCTGTATTCTAAGAAAAAGAGTAATGCCATTGTTTCCAATGGTCGTTTTAGATGTATATCAGATGAAGTTACAGAGGAGTAGCCATATTAGTCTGTATCTTCACAAAATAAAAAAAACAGCCATGCAGCACTTTGAAGATTAACAAAATAATTTATTAGGTGATAAGCTTTTGTGAGTCCGCTTGAAAGATCATCACCTAATAAATTATTTTGTTAGTCGTTAAAGTGCTACACTACACTACCGCTTTTTTGTTTTGACCAGATTAAGCTGATAAGCAGACAGTGGGCCAAATCCAGAACTCCAGACACATTTGAAGAGATGCCAAAATTAATTTCATTAATTTACCATTATCATTATTGTTGTTGTGTTTTACTTATTATTTTCTCTGGAGTCTGGACCTTGCTCACACATTGACTGAGAAATTTGGATCTTAAGAAAAAGTTGTATTCCAGGTTTACACTGATGAGAGTTAAACTCAGTCTCCAGTATTTCTGTTTTTGGTTAAGTCAGAAGTAAAAGCACAGAAGGAATCATTCTCATCTACACTTAGGTGTAAAATTATGTCACACTCCAAAACACAGCAAACATGCCTTATGTCCCACCTTGGTTCAGTTTCCATTACTAGCCAAAGAGCCACACAAACCAGGTTTTTCCTCAAAAGAGTACTTGGTCCACATACTTAACGTTTTTACACTTTGAGGCAGCTTCTGAGAGGCGTAAGTTGTCCCAACTCCATTGGAAGCAAGTTAAACTGACTGAGGATTTCCTCACAGACATTATTTTTCCCCCATAGAGAAAACTAGCCTGAAGCCTTTTTATCACTATGTACCTACTTAATGTGTTTTTCTTTCTCAATCACAATTAAAATGTGCAAATCTTCCACCATGTCAAACTAACATTTCACACACATTTTTTTTCCTGGTAGGGCACATTCATTGTCATTTTCCTGACCTCTTTCACTGATGTGTAGTAATAATTTTCCCCAGAGCATTAGACAAACCCAAGTGATATTCTACATTTTTCCCTCCCTTCTCCCCTCCCGCTTCCTTCTCCCCCCACCCCCGACCCTCAGTAAAGAGAGTAAAAGAAAAGAGCAATGAGGGAGATAGAAGCCAGCCTATGCTTCCTACCAGAATAAAGTAGACAGTGAAAAGTCAGTATAAATAGAATAAAGAGTGATTCTGGGAGAAATCTATCAAACCACAGGTCTAATTCCCACTGTCTTGTATTGTGGTTAATTATTCGTATTACGTTGATACTTACAGGTGCCAGCAGGGTCCCCCTGTGCACAAATGCATCTACTTCAAAGACAGTCTCTACTCCAAGAGCTCACAATCCAAACTGAAGACAGATGAAGGGTGAAAGTGGAAACAGACCTTCGGATATGATTTCACCAAGGTCAGAGGACAGTGTCAGAGTTATATATTTTCTGACACTTATTACAGTGATAACGTGGCCTTCCCATACCAAAATGGTAGCACTTTACGTTCACTCTATGCTAATATAAAGAACTGTTGAGATGGAAGGCAATGGAGAGTGAAACGCCAAAGCTGTAGATTATTTTTCTACATAATTCAGTGTTAGGGTTGGTGAAATGTGCTAAGTTAACATGACTGTAACCTATGTCTTCTGTGCGTTCATCAATAATACCAGCGGGTTCTTCCTGCACACTGTCTCATCATTGGTCTTCAATAATGACACGGGCATAGTCTACACTAAGGAGTTAAGGCAATTCCTGTGGCAATTGAGTAGCTAGAATCAACTTATCTGCAATCAACTTAGCTGGCCATCCTTACAGAGAGAGGTTGATGAGCCAGTATCGCCTGTTGACCTCCCTTACTCCTCACAATATGGAGGTGTATCCGGGTCGACTGCTGACCCCAGATGATTTGATTTTGCCCGTCTTTACCAGGCGTGCAAAACTGAACTCCAGAAGATTGACCCTGACCAGATCGATCTTATTCGTTGGGTAGACATATACTCAGAAAGATCACTGCTAGTAATGAGTAGCTAGCTCACCTTTTCACTGAGCCACATGCCCAGCAGAAGGAGAATGCAGATTACTAATTCATATACAATCGACCTGAAGTGTTCAGATGATGATGACTTACACTATTAATCAACCTGGGACAGAATAACAAGAGGTCCTATGGCACCTTATAGACTAACAGATATTTTGGAGCATAAGCTTTTGTGGGCAAAGACCCGCTTCTTCAGATGCCTGAGTCGGCGGGGGGGTCAGAGGGGTATTTACAGAGTGAGGTCTCAGTAAAATGGAGGGCGAGAGCTAACAAGGTCTATTCAGTCAGGCTAGAAAAGGCCCATTATCAGTCGTATGTATGAAAAGAGGAAAAAGCAAGTCAGATAAGACAGGGGGATGTGGCCCATTGTCAGTCTAAAGTGGAGATATTAACACCCAGGGCAGAGAAGCTCCTTCTGGAAGGTGCGAGCCGCTCCCAGTCTCTGTTTAATCCTTGGTTAATGGAGTCAAATTTGCAAATAAATTGCACCTCAGAGATTTCTCTCTTCATTTGATTTTTGAAATGTCTTTGTTTTAGGACTGATGGTATGGTTGATGTCAAGTCCTGTGATGCGACCTAACATCAGGGGCTCCTCTACCTGCACATCTACTACTATAATATATGCCATCATGTGCCAGCAATGCCCCACTGCAATTTATGTTGGCCAAACTGGATAGTCTCTACGTAAAAGAATAAATAGATATAAATCAGACATCAGAACAGTAATGGACAGAAACCTGTGGGAGAGAACTTCAATCTTCTGGGATGCTCAGGAACAAATTTAAAAGTAGCAGTCCTAAAACAAAGAAATTTCAAAAATCAAATGGAGAGAGAAATCTCTGAGCTGCAATTTATTTGCAAATTTGACTCCATTAACCAAGGATTAAACAAAGACTGTGAGTGGCTCACACCTTACAAAAGGAGCTTCTCTGCCCTAGGTGTTAACACCTCCACATTAGACTGACAATGAGCCATATCCCCCCATCTTATGTGACTTACTTTTTCCTCTTTTCATACATACTACTGATAACGGGCCTTTTCTACTCTGACTGAATAGACCTTGTCAGCTCTAGCCCTCCGTTTTACTGGGACCCCACTCTTTCAATACCCTTCTGAAACCACCCCCCGACTCATGCATCTGATGAAGTGGGTCTTTGCCCATGAAAGCTTATGCTCTAAAATATCTGTCAGTCTATAAGATGCCACAGGACTTCTTGTTGTTCTCAAAGATACAGACTAACGCGGCTATCTCTCTGATACTGGGACAGAATAGTATTCAGTCTAGTGCTCTGTACATGGAAGGCTCTGCTGCTTATTACCAGTGGGCTGAGCCAGCCAGCCTTTATAGGCTTCATCTATATAGAGCCATAACGTTAGCAGCTTGATGCAAATGAGTGGTCTCAAAAACAGATGGACTCTCACTTGCATATTTGTGCAGCTAATTTGAATATTTATGCAAGATCACCTGGCCGGCAAAGGCTGCTGCTGTCAGAAAACAACCAGTGTAATCATGTTTCTGCTGGCAAACCCCGCCTTTGCTGGCAGCCCCTTATCCCTGGAAAAAATCAGGCATAAGTAGCTGCTGACAAACGGGGGTTTTACCAGCAGAATATCTACACTGTTTGCTTTTTACAAGCAGCAGCCTCTGCCTGCAGGGTGATTTTGTGCAAATTTGGAAATTAGCTGTGTGAATGTGCAAATGAATGGCTATTTGCATTTTTGAGAGCTCTTCATTTACTTTATACTGCAAGCAGCACAGCTCAGTGTAGATGCAGCCATAGAGTAATAGATTTTTAGCACAGTGCCTGGTTTAAGTAAATGAAAGCATAGCAGAGGGACAAAAGACAGATGGTATGGGAAGAATGTTGGTACAGTGAACAGAGTAGTGAACTGAAGAGTTGCTTCACTTACCTTATGCAAATTGCATAGATGAAGTTGACATGTCTATGGCTGTGTCTTCCACGTGGCATTCAGAGGTGAATTTATTGAATCATCAATGATATGATAAATCGATGGCCAGTTGAGCAATCTCTGTTGGGTTGATCCCTGGTGTAGAGAAGATATACCCTGAGAGACTAAACTTACATTTCCTATGTGTGACTGTATAACCAACAGTAAAGTTACTTCTATCTATTCTGAGTGCATCTTTAGTTCTCCTTAATGGAGTATCTGAGCATCTCACACACCTTAGGAAATTTGTCTTCAAAACACCCCTTGGGGGTAGGGCAGTGATGTTATCCCTGTTTTATAGACAGGGGACCAAGGTACAGAAAGGCTAAAAGATTTATCCAAGATTGCACAGGAAAACCTTAGGCTACATCTACATTACCACAGAAGATCAACCCACTCAGGGTCAATCTTCTAGGGGCCTTTCTGTGCATGAGCAAAACAGCACTTTCTTGTGTCATCGTCAACCCTGTAACTCCCCACAAGCTGCAGGTATTAAAGAAGGTCAATGTGGGGAGTGATAAACAATCAGCATAGCTAAAATCATATATCAGCCATCAACTTCTATGTCTTGTGTAGTCAAAGCCTTAGTGGAGCAAGGATGTGAACCCAGCTTGTTTCAGTATAAAGCTAATGCTATTAAAAACACTGCTGCATCCTTTCCCTCTTCTTGCTACTGCTATTTAACCTCTTTGAGATTCGATTTACCTACTTATTAACTATAATGTTGCCTAACCCACAGTGATAGTGTGAAGCTCCATTAATGTGATGTAAAGCAGTCAAATAAATGATTCTATAAAATTTGAAAGTGCACTTCATTATTATTATTATTATTATTATTATTAAGTAATGGAGATGCATACTTGTTTTGCAGAGTACCTTCCTTTCTTTTGATCAGGGTCCTAAAAGAAGCTAAAAAAAGGTTCCTGTAATTTAAAAGATAGAGAACACCTCTTTGCTTGTAAAACAATCTGGCGATATAAGAGGATCAGATTTACAGTGGCAGCATTTTTGTGTGTATAGTTAACAGAAATCTAAGCTGGCATTTTACATTGAGACCATATAAAAAGCCTTTAGCAAATTGCCATAGTGTATTTTCCCCACCTTTTAAGCTCTACCTGGGCTTATATTACTGCTCACAGCAGCAAGTGGCAATTCTAGATACATCAAACCCCAGGTAAGAAGTAATTATGATACGGTGTGGAGATGAATGTTGTCATAATTTAAAAATGTAGCTAGTGTGATAAAAGACTGTGCAATTTCAGTGAGGCCTAGATACAAAGGCATTAGAAGCACTCCAGCATTTCCCACACTACGTATTGTGTAGGCCATGTGTCAAGACATTTCCCAAACCGGGAGGGAAGGAAATATAGAAATAAGAAGAAGAAAGCAAAGCACAGCTGCTCTGGGGGAAAACACTTTCCCTGAACAAATAAGCTGTGAACAGAGGGGAGGGGGAAATTAGATAAAATAAATAACTGTAGAGCAGTGGTTCTTAACTTTTACTGAAGCCTGCACCCCTTTGGTTCTCAAAATATGTTCTTGTACCCCTTATCAAAAATCAAAAATGAAGATGGGGGCATATACACTTTTAAATGCATATTAAGTATATGTCAAATAGTTTTGTGTTATCAAAATTTATAATGTTAATAAATACATAGGTCTGATGAAACAAAGTGGTTTTACTTATGTGCCTGTGCTTAATTTGTGTTTTCGATGATTTACCTTCTAAAAAAATCTAGTATGTCTCGCACTGCCCAGAAAGGGCATCATGCACCCCAGGGGGTATGTGCACCCCAGCTTAAGAACCACCACTTTAGAGGTTTGGTTTAAAAGTCCCCATAGTTGGAAGTATTTGGGATCTCAATGGCTAATAAGTTGCAAAGAGTTACACAAACCCTTTGATGACTTGAGAAATTGTCTCCTGGTCTACTCATTATCACTTTAAAAAAAGAAAAGAAAGAAAAAAAAAGATCTAACTATTCAAGTGCTTCTCTAGCTTCTGTTGTTTTCCATTAGTGAGGGGAACATATTCTTTTAGGGAAAAACAAAAGCTGGTTTCCAAAGCTACTGCTGAATTTTGCCGCGTGCCAGGGCCCAATTTGCTTGTAGGAATAGCTCAGAAAGGTGGTTAGAGACAGTTTTCAGCACTTTATTTGTCCCCAATTAACAACTCGTGCCTATTAGGAAGAATGGAATATCCAGGCTTTGTTTAGCACAGGCTTTCTATTTGCTAATAACACTGTTGTTTATTGCTTCAAACATGTTGTGTTCAGCCAGTGCCACTTCAGTTATTCTTTCTGCTAATCCCAAAAGCTTTGAATCCCACTTCTTTCAGAATCCAAGTGCACACATCAGAGTCAATGAAGCTTCCCCCACAGCTTTCAAAATCATCCACTTTAATTTGCAAGAAAGATGCTGATACAACAGGAAAAAAATAAAACAACACTTCTACTTGTAAGTGGGCACAAACCGAGCCACTGGATTCAAGCATCTCCAAGTGTTAATGTCATTTGAGTCAGGTTCTGGATGTGAAACATAGAATCATAGAATAATAGAACTAGAAGGAACCTTGAGAGGTCATTGAATCCAGCTCCTTCCATGGTGGAAGAACCAAAGTGCCATTTGGGTCATCCCTGACAGATGTTTGTCTAACCTCATCTTAAATATCTCCAACACCAGAGATTCCACAACTTTCCCAGACAATTTTTTGCAGTGCTTAACCACTCTAACAGTTCGGAAGTTTTTCATACTGTCCAGCCTAAACCTCCATTCAGAGCTGCCCTCCATTTCTGTAACAGGCAAAAATAAAAATCCTGGCTCTGGCCAACACTGCAATTTGTCACACAGACCTGAATTTAGCTGCTCACACCCAACACTGCATAAAGGCTTGAACTACCATTTCTGTTCTCTTGCAATAATTCCATTGGGCTTGATTCTCTATTCTCAGAGCTGGTCTGAGGAGCTAGTGAGCTGGGTGGTCACCCAGGGCTGCCACTTTCAAGGGGCCGCTAACAAGCCAGTCTGTCATGTTGGGCTCGGCTGCTGTCTCGGCAGCCAGCTTTCCCCCGTGCTGCACACTCCCAAGTGAGTACTGCTTTCCCAGGTTCGCCACTGCCCATACTCCCTGGTGGCCCCCACCATCCTGGTCATGCTTCCAGGACGGTGCTCTGCTCCAAGTCGGTCCCCACCACTCTGCCTGAGCTCTGCTCCTGGGTGGCAACTCTGCTCCTGGGTGACCCCAGCCACACTGCACACTCCAGAATTGGTCCGGCTGCTGGGTGCAGAGCTGGGGCAGAGCACTGGGATCAGGGTTATTATGGGAGCTGACATTTTCATGGGGCCACCTGAATTTGACCAATGCCGCCAGTTGGCTAGGACCGGCCTTGTCTATCCTTGCCTAATTTATAGTTGTTGGCCCTCTTAAATAATGCAGATCTTCAAAATGAAATCCAACTTTGTCTTTATTAAGTGATCTCATGAACAGTGAGTTAACAATTTTCACATGTAAAGCACTGCTATTGGGAATGTTAACTCATGGTGACCAGATCTCTTACAATGATTTGGCCAAAGACCTGAGAAGGTAACACAATTACCAGTCCAGGAGCATTCTGAGAGATGAACACATTTTTCAATCTTTTGAATCATCAACAAGAGTCAAAATCTTATTTTTTTCACTGACAATCCCTCTCCCTGATAAATGGGTTTAATTTGTATATTAAACAAATCATTTCAATTTCCTCCATTATACTGTACTATCATTAACTCAAATGTTTATATGAAAAGTCTTTTTGAACAGGAAAACATGTTTTTGGGTGTGAAAATGGTAAAGCGAGATGCTATGACAATGGTGAACATTTTTTTTTGAAAGTTCAAAAGTTAGTCAAAACTGACTTAGTTCCTTCAAACAGGTTCAGTTTTGGCAAATTGGCAATTTCCAATGACAAATGTTTTTCAGAAAATTTCCAGTTGGCTCTGGGTGGCTGGCTCAGTTATACGGCAGTCACATCTTAAAATGAAATAGTAGATTCTTGAGAATACAAACATGGAATATGAGAGGTGCCGTTACACTGCACTGTCCCACATCTGCCAACTCTGAGCCCTGTGAGTCAGTATGAGTGATCATTAGTTAACGTCTGCTAGGACAGTTCATACATATTTTATTCATCAACTCTCCATGTAGTTATCATGTCAGACTCTTTATAAATATAGGGCTAGGTATATTGTTTCACTTGTATTCATCATAGTACAACCAAAAAAAAAAATCAAAGATAATAAAGGTGTGCGGTGATCGGGGTTCCCTGGAAGCTGAACACTTGGGCAGCCATCCAGAAGAGATTCAAACGCCATCTAGCTCATTAGCAGAGTACCCATAGCCGTCTACAGCAGGCAGTATGTGTTTCTATGGGAGGTGCACATACACACAGGCCTTGGTACACATAACAAAATTTATCCCACACATGGATGGAATAAATAGAGGGAACATTGAAGGTGATGTCAGGGACCATTTAGTCTACCCTTAGCATCTAGGTAGGCAGAGTCTGTCATTCAATTGTTAGAAGTATTCATGAATATAACATTTGACAAAGTATAAAACATGTTAACTAAATGAAATTTTGTAATGAAACCTGAAGTTTTGGATAACTTCTAACAGAATGGCCCATGGGCACTATCCCATCCAGTTTCCTAGATAACCCCTTGCTTTTTTTTGTTAATGATTCTAGCAAGTTGTGACTCAAGGCTGCAGTGACTCCTGCTGGTCGCTCTGTGAATTGTCTCAGTCCAGCCTCAGAGTATCCTTTCCTAGGAGTGTCTGACCTGCTGTTACCTTTATGTTTGTTCTCTACCATTCATCCAGACTGGTATCCCTCACAGACCACTGCACCCTTCCCTCAGGATACTGCTCCTCAGCAATGGGGATGTCACTCTGGCATTCCCGTGGAACCCCAACCCTGTATACCCACCTGTTCTCAACCACCACTGCCAGTCATCATATAGCCCCTTACCTCAGGGTCAAGCTGCAGTCTGAAACGGCCACCCATCAGTTGCAGGGGGTGTGGTCCTGCCACCTTATCCTGATGCAGATTGTCCCCTGCCTCCATCCACAACCCTGGTAGGTGCCTGGGCCCCTGTAGTTAGGTTTCAGCCTGGGGTTTATTCAGGCCTGAACTTCCCTGGCTCACTCTGCCTTCATCCAGCTCTGTTCTATTCAAGGTAGCCCATGCTAGTAGGCAGCTAGGTCCCTCACCCTCCACACCAAGAGAAAGAGTGTGCTCCTCTTTTCTTGGAGCCCTTCTTATAGGGCCTAACCAACCCTTATTGGCTGACTCTAATCCACCTTTGATTGGCTCCCAGGACATTGATGTTTTAAGCTCTTTTATGCCGGTCTACAATGATCTTTGAACTCTGGAAAAGTTGTCAGTAGACCTGTTTGAAAACTGATATTTTTGTTTAGGGGAAGTTCCAACATTTTGAAATTTTAGTTTTGTTCTGCATCAGAAAAAATATCCAAAATTCCCTGTGAAGTGAATATTCTATTATGTTTTTTATTCTGGACCATTGCAATATTTTCTTTCGATAATGTCAGATCACCTCATTTTTAAAAACGTGTTTCACCTTTATTGCTTAAATATGTTTAATTTTGATTTTATATTAATATTATGCATATTTTAATGAAATATTTTAACATAGAATATAAGTGAAATGAACCAAAACCAAAAAGTTTTTGCCTCATTGAAGTGAAATATTTCAACATTGAAATGAAAGAAGAAAGTAGAAATAAGTTAATATATATGGCTTACCATTGGAAATGCTGTCAAAATCAACACACAGCTGTGGCATATTTTAATTCAACAAAATTGATTTTGGATGGAAAATTTTCTGCGGGCTCTAGTTGCCCATGGTGACCTTAAATTGGGCCAATTTTCCCATAGTTCTGTATGCTCTATTGTCAAGTGTTCCATGAATCCATTCTAAAGATTTGGCTTTTGAACTACTTTAACCTATGCTATACAGCCACATTTCTTTTCAGTAAAAGATCACAAACTGTGGTTCATCAATAAGGGATTGAATTGGGGAGTATTTGATACTTGTTAAATGCTCAACAGACAGAAGGAAGGGAAAGAATATACAAACACAGACACTTCAGCACTCTAGTACAATATTGCTGAGAGATACTGATGATCACTTTTCTCTGTGTTCCTTCTCAGCCTGAATTTCCCTGAACTTCTTTTTATTGTCCAACTGCATAAAGCTCACCTGTCATGCTGAAGATACCAACAGTTTTCACGTTCCCCGATATCTATGAACTCTACAAAAAAACACCACCAGTATTGCAATTACAGGTCCTTCTTCTATGGTTTTTCAGTGCATTTTGGCACTAGAGACTAATTCATATAAGGTTAATAGCATTTCCTCTTCACCCTCAGCATTAGAATTTAGAGCTCTGTAACCTACAAATATGAATTATTTTCTCTCTTCTCCCTGCACTTATTTCTTCTCCCTGCAGCTCAGCAACGTTCTCGTCTACTCAACAGCAAAACAAAACAAGAAAAAAATCATTCTGTCATCATTCTAATCCCTCCAAATCTCTGAATATGGAGATTCAATGGCCAGGTAGGTGAAAAAGTCTTGTACTATCTTTGTCTTGTCTAACTCGAGTGTCAACTCTTTGGGGTAGTGGTTCACTGTTAATTTATGTACAAAACCTAGGGTATAATGATATCCAATCTTGTCTGTGATCTTTGGGAACTACAATTTATTGCTATTATATGCCACTGTCAGTAAACAGGTCTTACTGGAGATGCCTGATACACATACACAAGCAATGGGCAACCCAGGCTAGTGAGTGGGCCACATGAGTGGCCCTGCTTTATCTCAGTGGACTGCAGGATTGCTGTAACCAAGACGATTTCCAGGGATGTACTAACTGAGCTTGCATACCTGGAATTTACAGGGTGTGCCGACTGAAGCAGGACAGTGCTATGATTGGCTGCCAGTGGAACACATGGCTTTTATGGTCTGTGGTTTGTGCAGTCAGCATGCACCTCATTTATGTGCCCTTGCTCTACATGTGTTGTCATTTTAGTAATATCTATAGGGGAAAAAAATTACATGGATGGAAACCAGCAATATCTGGCAACCCAGTGCATGAGCATTGGTAAACAAAATATCTTGTGGGCCACACAGAGAACCAGATTTTGACTATCATTGACATACACTGAATACTTTGGTCATTTTGGTCGAAATGCAGGTCTTGGTTATACCCATGCAAGTTAATTGACTTAGAATCTTAATTCAGTATGTTTAATGATTCAGAGAAGGGGTTTCTTGGTTTTTTGCTTGTTTTTTGGGTTTTTTGTTTCCTTTTAATTTGCTTGCAGGTATCAAACATCTCCAGATGCTGGCATTGCATTATGGATAAACAATTATTTGTTATTTTTAACTCAATTCAACCATGATTTCAAATATTTTAAAAAACCCATGGCTTATACTTTCTCATTAATAACCTAATGCAGATGCTCTACTAAAAGTTAAAAAATGTCATGAAAACTGCTTATTTACCAAGTTACCCAGAAATGTGAGGGTGCCTTAGTTGTTTTCTTTTTTACAATTCTAATGCATGTTAATTCTCAGCAATGCTCCGTTCTATTGGCCATTTGTAAGTTGATACAATATAGAGTACAAACAGCTGTTAAATTTGTTTATTAAAACACCTAGGAACAACTATAGGAGCAGATTGCTTGCATGCAATAGGCAAGACTATAAAATTCAGATTACAACAAAATGTGCTAGTTTAAGCACTGTCACCCAGAAAACAAACAAATCCTAAAACCTATATATTCCATGGACAAGAAGGAATGTGGATCAAATTAAGATAATGCCAAAATAAATGGATTCAATGTTATATTAATAATAAAGAACTTTACTTGCTCTGTTACCCAACCAAGGGATTTTAAGGCATCTTCCAGTGTATTGGTAACGTTGTCTGAAAAGTGTTACTTTGAGTGTTTTACTAATAGCCTTTAAATGCAAAAATATATGCAGCATTTTTCTGTCTTGAGATATGGTATAAAATGATTGAATCTTCATTACCTCAACAGAGGGGAAAAAAACAAATTCATTCACATTCAAACTACAAATGTTCAAATAAGAGGACATTTGATTCCATACAATAGAGGGGCTCTATTATATAATTATGGAAACACTGATATTGTCTTAACTACAACAGCACAAGTGGCATTTCTGTAATGAAGCAGAATTTTCTGCAGCTTCACTTATCTCCAGAGACATGATTCTACAATACAAGAAACAGGCTGATGTTATTCTGTACTCTTCCCCGACAAAGAATATGTTGCCAATCCAAATAAGGTTAAATAAGACTTGAAATTAGCTCAGTCTTTATCAACAGCCTATTAGAATGAGATATGCATGGGGGGAAATGTGATTAAGAAATTGAAAGGTACTACAGACTGCAAAGAAGAAAATGAATCACTGGAGAAGTGAGAGGTATGCTGGGTTGAAATAGGTTCATTCAGGTTAGAAAGTCAGGGAAGAAACCAGGAAATATAGATTTATTGTTTTATCAATTTCCAAATACACTAAAAATTGATTATAAACAGCTTCTTAATTCTGTCCTGTTAAATCAATTATTATAGCTTCTTCCAAAATTGTGTGATTCGTGGAGTCTTTTATCCATTGTGACTAGCATTACAATGAACGACACAACACAAGGAGTGAAAAAAATAAAGTTCCTTTTTCTTTTTCTCTCGGTCCCCCACCTCTCTGTCTCTCTAGCAGATCAATATGCTTGAAGAAAATGTCACAGACTCCTTTGAAGGTAATAGGTTTAGATCACCATCACATTTTCTATTCAATGAACTGAATCTGTTTGGTCCATTTCGGCTGGAAAATTCACCTGTTCAAAAAAGATTCATTTCTTCAATGCAGTAGAACATAACAGCTGAGCGCCAGCATACCCGGGCTGTATGAGGTTTCCTTCCATTGCATTTATAGGCTGGAAAATAAATAAATATAAACTAGCAAGGGGAAGAAAGAAGATGCCACCACCTAATAGAAACACATGGCCAAAGTTAAAAAAAAAGATTAAGGGGCTTGGCACCTGTTGTTCTATTGCAATATTGGAGAAAGAGCTAAATGTGGTCTGGAGTATGTCTATGCTGTGAAAGTATTCTTGTTCTTAATAATAATAATAATAATAATAATAATAATAATAATAATAAAATTTAGAGGGCCAATTGGACTACAAGTCTAGGCCAGGAAGCAAGAAAAAATATGAAACTCCCTTATACTTCAATCAGAATGGCCCACACCTTGTTTTCAAGGACACAGGATTATACAGATACTCCCTTTCCAGATCAAATAGTCAGGGAATGAGGGAGAAAAGCTGGGAACACAAGCACAGTTTTTAAGGACCGAAAGGACCATCTGATCATTCAGTATGATCTCCTGCGCAACATAGGCCAGAGAATTTCACCCAGTTATCCAAGGAATGACTCCAGTAACTTGTATTTAACTCAAGCATGCTTTCATTCCAGAAAAGAGCCCAGTCCAGTCTTGATTAGAAGTCAGAAAGAGATGGAGAAACTGCCACAGACAGTGGTAGTTTGTTCCAATGACTAAGCCCTCTCACTGTTAACAAAAATGCACCTTTTTTCTAATTTAAATTTCTCTCTTTTCAACTTCCAGCTTTGATTCTTGTTATGTATTTATCTACTAGAATTAAGTGCTCATGGATAAGCAGTATTTTCTCCCAGTGGCAGAATTTACATATTTATAATGAAGTCACATCTTAATGTTCTTTGCAAGGAGCTCAACGGGGTCTACATGGACACAGACTTGGTCGATCCCCTTTCATTCCTTGCTCAGTGCAGATGAATAATCACAGGGATATTGCCATTGTGTCAGTTTAAATTTGATGTTTTTAAAAGAATACCAATTTCCATAATTTTTGACAAAAACCTGAGACCGTGCCAAACAAAAAACATTTCCATTTTGAAGAAAAAAAGTATTTTTATATTTAAAGTTTTGGAACAAATAAAATTCAACATATCCACAATTGATGTAGGTTGGAAGAGGAGTATTACCTTCAAGGTGAAAGAAGCAAACAGGAAGCCTGGAGGCATCTTTTCTCAGGGAGTTACTTCTAGTAGGGAGAAACTTATGTACTCATGACTGAGGTCTACAGCTACATTTAAGATCCCTCTCATCCAATTGTTATTGAGGATTCACTCTTTAAAACTCACATTGATTCAACTGGGAGTTTAATCTGAGTATCATGTGGATGGAAAATTAGTAAGATATTTCAGGACAGGGTGCTTCCCTAGGACACATTATCTAAAGTTGTGTTCCAATCTTGTTTTCAAAGTCCCAAGAAAAAGGACTTCTCTTGTTTCCTAAAAGAGCTCACTGTTGGGGACTTTTTTTCTTTGATTGATATTCAGCCTAATTTTTTTTTTTAAATTTCCTAATTTCATATTGTGCCCAACTTTGCAAACTTGACATTCTTTTAACACGTTTTGGTGGGGGAGAAATAATATAAAATATAAAAATAGGAAGAAACTGAGGCAAAGAAATGGCCATTGGGGTTAGCTTTCTTACCATGACCACCATTAGTCTGCAAAATGATTTCCCAATAGAAATTATGGAGGCTCCTGCCTCTCAGATTTGGATGTCAAAACCAAGATGGGGAAGAGAACTACAGAGTGTCCCATAGAGGGCAAACTTGCCCTAGCAGAACCATGACCATGCACCATATATGATTGATGGGTTTGGTCCTGCATAGAGCAGGGGGCTGGACTCGATGGCTTTTTTAGGTCTCTTCCAGCTCTACTGTTCTATGATTCTATGATTATCACTAATCCTTAACTCTATCAGAGGGGCAGACACATCCTCCCCTAGCTTCACACAAAGCAAACAATCTTGTAGCACTTTAAAGACCAAAAATGCATTAGGTCATGAGCTTTCTTGGTAAACACTCTTCTTCAGAATAGAAGATATGGAAGATACACATATAGAAGAAGTGGGTCGTATTCACAAAAGCTCGTGAACTAACAAATGTGTTAGTCTTGAAGGTTCTACAGGACCACTTGTTATATGTGATTTCAATTTGTGCATGAGGAACAAGGATGAGAAGGGAGCAGTTCTGCAGGACAGGTTTCTGTTCCAATAATTGCAGGAGGTCCAATGATCGCAGCAGATGGAGGCAGGAACTACACAAGGGCCTTCAGAAGGGTGAGATGAGGATCAGACAGCTAGCAGAGGAGAAGCGAGCCCACAGAAAGCACAGTAAGGACCTGACAGACACCCATTACACATTCAACAGATGCAGCAAGGACTGTCACTCTCATGTGGTCCTTCACAGTCACAGTCGACGCTGCAAATGATGATTCCAAATGCAACTGTGAAGGGCGCAATCCAGAGTCCACGTAGACTGAAGGATGCCTACTACTACTACTAATTGCAGGAGGCAATTTGCACTTAACAGTGTTGTCAACACTTGTCATTTCATCCCATGCTATTTTGTGTTCTTCTCAGACTTTCAGCTCATGAGATCTTCTGATTACATGTGAATTTTAACATTAATTTTTAAGAAAAACTAAGTTTCTAGTTCTTGTGATTCCTGACAAAAGCATGAGGATATGACCTGGGGCCATAAGGGTTCATAGTTTCACCTAATTAGTAAACAGGCCCCACAAATCCATCACCTGAGCCCAGATACTCACCCTCACCCTAGTTTGCTGCATGGTTGCCAAGATGATACTTGTTCTTTTGTCCCTACATCCCCACAAGTCCAGTCTGTGCCTCAGAGAGAGCTTGATAGAAGGGGGCTTCTCAGTCTCCATTGCTGTGTGGAAGGGAAGATCTGACTTAAGACAGGTCTCATGCACCTCACCCTATACAAGGCAGCAGTGCCTCCTCAGTGAGTGATGTTGGTCAGCTCTGGCTGGTGCCCAGAGCAGGGAAGCAGGCACACACCAACACATCCACACTCACATGCATATAACACACACACACACACACAAACACACACACACACACACCTGCACGTATGCTCGCGCCACACACACAGTTCACACAGTATCCCCATCACCAGGGTTAAAATGCCTCTGAGTCACCCTAGCCAGGAAAGGTCAGGGAGTCCTCAGGAGTGATTACCTACCCAAGAAGCTCTTGAGTGCAGTGATATTAGACTGTAGTCCTTGTCTATCCACCAAAAATTGGGTCCCAATCAAATAGCCATTCCTAGCTATGTCACTGAAGGGACCCCTATGGATCCAAGAATCAAAAGGCAAATAAAGCAACCCAAAATGTATTATTTATTATTCAATTCATATTAGTTTTATGTTTCAGAGGGGTAGCCTTAGCTAGGTAGTTTTAAGGACATTTCATTATTTTAAAGCCTGATTCATGACTTTTAAATGACTAGAAATGGTGATACAGTAAACATGTATTTCAAACTAGAAAAGTCTAGCTTCTTTTCTCACCCTTTTCTTATATGACTTCTGCTGAAAGGTGTTTACACTCAGCAACTCAGTGCAAGCTTTGGAAAAACAAAAGCAATTTTGATTCTTGAATATAAGTTAAATGTGTTGGTGAAGGATCAGTAAAAGCTCAGAGCTAGATGCGCTGGATGCACTCAGTGCCTTAAATGATTTAGCAGTGCATAGAGAATTCTGATGCTAATGAGGGCTAAAAATTGGATTCACAAGTTTACAGGGTACCCCAAAGTGAACAAAATTGTCAGCATAACATTTAAATTACTTTTCTGATAAGCTTGGCTATTTACAAATCATCAAACAATTACATCTTCCAAAAACTATTTAACATCAATTCACTCTGCCTTTTCAACAGTGCACTTGACTAATTCTAAATAAATTGAAAAAAATTACCTTGCAGATTGCAAGAAACTGACCAAAAACAATTGCTACAGTTTTAAATTGCATGTATTAAAGTTACTGTGCATAAGCCTTCTTTTGCATTATCCGTGCTGATTCTTACATTAACCCATTGGTGGAAAAAGAGACATGAACAATGGCAATTTGTTTGATATTATCAAATTAAAGTGGTCATTTCAAGATACTCTGTTTATTTTATCTAATAAACAAAACCAATGAGTTAGTAAAGTGTTGTATTTCAGACCAGCAATCACCTGGAATGCTGTAATTATATGTTGCTCCCCGTTCACTATTCCTTATAATTACCAATGTCTCTAAAGCAGCCAGAGGCTCTGATGGCACTTGGGGATCCATTGTACACATGACTAGAGACAGTCTCTGCCTGTGAAAGATTCCAGTTAAAATTCATAAAAGGAGGAGGGGAAAGACAGATGAACCAAGAGAACAAGTCCCAGATCCTTGAAGGGTACTTAGGAACATTACTTCTATGGAAATAAATGTTAGCAGACTAAATACCTTCGAAAATCTGGCCTGGAATGACTTGCATGGGGTCACAAAGTAAGCCGGAAGAAAACCTAGGAAAAGAACCTTATCAATATGCACTGTCTGTCTCTTTCTGAGCTTGTTTGAAGCCAATGGAGCTCCGTAGATGGGCAAAAGTCCACCCATGCAATTTATCTTGCAGGCAAAATTTCTTGGATCAACTGCAGACAGAAGAAGAGTAGGAAGAGAGCATAAATAAAGATGCCATTAAGTGGTATTTATATGAAAATGTCATTCACTATGGTTCTGCTTTGGCCATATTCTATTTATTATTCCACCAAGATGGCTTGCTAAGAAGGCTGGCACTGATTTACAGTCCCTGGCTTTTGGACAAAGAATAACCTTAGTGATTTAGTACAGAAAATAGCTTCAAAGAGAGGGGGAAATATTACACAATTGCTTCAGCTTACCTCTTCCATCAAAGCAACAACATTTTTGGACAGTGATTAAGTAAGGATGTATAAGCAGTCCGTAAGGAAAAAAAAGTCCCCCATTGTGGATAGTTTCTTTGTTAGTGCAAAAGTAATTAGCTTGATTTACTACTGCTACTGTCTACAAAGTTACCTGAGTTTCCACTGACTTGCCAAAATTAGTGATGGGGAAGAAGAAGGAAGGAGAGATGATAGGTATGGGTAAAAAAATCAATGGACCAGATTCAGACATCCTTGTTCATACAGAGCATCCTATTAGGTTGGGAGTTTCAAAGAGGGCCCAAAAGGAATTTGGTGCCCAGATCTCTTTAACTTCCAACAGGCTTTAGATGCTTAAATCCCCATGGGTCTTAATCCCTACCTTATCCCAAACATAGTTGAAACAAGTGAAACTGCTTTCAGAGTAATGTTAGTAGGAAATCTTGGCCTTTGGGGCTGGTGAATTGGAGGACAACAGTGGTGTAAATAAGAAAAAGAAATACTAACTCCCATCCAGCTACACTTTATTTTCCCCCAGCCTGTAATGAGGTAAGGTACCACAACTTAACATAGGTAATGGCCAGCAGGTACCAACCACTCTGACCATCAGCTTCATTAGTTTCATGGGGCACACCTACAAAGATTTTTCAAGATAGCAGCTGTTATTTCGCAATACCTTTGCTGGTATCTACACTATGCCCATGCTATTTTGAAATAATTTGAAATAGCAGGTGCATTATTTCAAAATTGGCAACACTCATTGCAGAAGGAATAACATTTAATTTGAAATAGAGGTTTCAAAATGGGTGGTATTAAGAAAAGGTATAGCACTATTTCAAAATAAACCATAATAGAGTCCAATGGCACTATTTTGAAGGGTGTGTGAAAATGTTACACACACTTTGAAATAGATGTGTGCTATTTTGAAATGCATTTTGTGCATAGCTGTGTTATTTCAAAATAAGGTATTTCAAAATAGCTGTTTCAAAATACCTTATTTAGAAATACTTCTGTAGTGTAGATACAGCCATGTAGTCCTACTTAGTATCCCAAGGCTCTTTTTTGTCCCAGTTCAGGATATGCATTGCTATTTAACAATTAACCTGTAATGAGTAACTGCTGAGGGTTAATGAGCAAAAATTACTTCTGTTAAAGTCTGAATGGACTTTATTTTAGTTGAAAAAATGCCAGTTTGTAGAAATGAATTCATTTCAATTTACATTTTTTCAAGAACATTTTTCAGATTTAGAATGGTATTTCTGCACAGAGGAACACCCCCGCAATAGCCTGATGTTTGGGGCCATCACTTGAAATGTGGATGATGAGGGCAATTCAAACCACAGATTTGGACCCCCTGGACTATTCTGAGATCTCTGCCCTATTCTGCATGTGAACAAAAATTTTGTTTCATGAAGCAGAATTCTTGTTTTCCAGCCAGCCCTGGATTCCTGAAAAAAACTTGCCTTTCCACCAGCTTACATTAGCAGTAACTTACATTACTTCTGAACCTGGCCCAGATATTTCACTTGGTGCTTATGTTATCTACACACAAACATATCAATTGTAGCACGGGGTCTTTGATAAAAATTGTGGCACATAGCACTCAGGATCCATAATAATTTCTTAGCCAGAGGAGTTTACGACCAAGTGTTAAGCCATCTTTCAAGTTTGAATGCACAAGTAAGCAAAGAAACTAATTAAACTTCAAATGTGATTTCATTTTTAATTCAGCTGCAAAGAGCAGAATCTCATCTTCAGATTTAAGTAACAACCTTTCCCTCAGCCCTTCCTGGGGACGCAACCATCCATATATTAATATGGAGCCAAACTATCCTCTCACTCAACTCCATTGAAAGCAAGGTGGAGAATTTGGCCCAGCAGTTTGCAGAATGCTATGGAGAACTGTCAGAAAGTCATGTAGTTTTGAGATGAAATGCCCACCTTCTGTTAGAAGATGTTCAAGGACTTCTTGACTCTATCCAGAGAAGTCTATCATATCCTACTCCCACTGAAGTATCTGAATATTGGACCTTTAATATACATCCAGATCCCAGATTGTCCACTTTTCTTCCAGAGTCTAAGACCTACGTAGAATACTACAGGTGGATTCTCACAGAGAATATTGCCCGATGCTTGTCAGACATGATTTGTGAGAAAGAAAACTTTGTTGCTGAAAAAGGGGACAAGGGTGAGAAGCAGCAGTGTGGCAAAGCTGAAAAAAACATTCCACTTCGAGGCAGGTGAGACAGCTCTTCTTTTTCTTACCTCCTTTTTGTACAATGCTATTCATCTACTTCTCATTTTTCTTGACTTTTCAAAAAGAGCACCTTGGCACAGCCTTGCTGATTATGGCCTGAGAGAGGTGGCAGAAAATGTAGCCATCTTTGCTTCACAAATAGCAGGAGATAGTCTGCAGGAACAGTATTTTCTGAATAAAACAGCTGGCAGTGCCCAAAGAATGCATGTCCAGCACTGGGACAAGCAGTAATGTGAGGAATCTTTCTATGCTAGTCAGGTTCTTAAGCCTGCCCTTCATTGGAATCTGAGCACATTGCAACTGACTTATTTCTTCAGCCACTGGTGTTGTCTTTTGACATCCTCCAATGAAAGGTTCTATAGGAGTGCAAGATTTCACTACTCCTAAGCCCTGTTCAGCAACTCACTATCCTGTAAAGTATCCACCACTCAATGATTACGGAGTCTGAATCAAAGCCCAGTGAAGCCAATGATAAGACTCCCATTGACTTCAAAGGGCATTGGATGATGGTCATAATGAATAACTCCTTATGAAAGGCAAATCAATGGCATTTATGCTTCATTAAGTCTTTTAGTTTGGAGCCTACAAATGAGGTTTGTCAGCACAAAACTTTCTTCTTTGTCTGAGTCTCAGTGAAATCAATGGATTTCCATGCAGGTGTTAAAATGTCTAGTAAAGATTCTTATTGAAATACTGGGACGCAAGAAAGAAGCTCTCTAAAGGGGTGATTTTATTATCAATGAAGAAGAGCAGAGCTATTTTTTCAGCACTGAATGTACACACAGTCATACTGAGGCCAGGTCTCCTCTTGAGCCTCAGGGTGAGATTTCCAGCTCATAAAGGCTATGTCTACACTAGCCCCAAACTTTGAAATGGCCATGCAAATGGCCACTTCAAAGTTTACTAATGAAGCGCTGAAATACATATTCAGCGCTTCATTAGCATGTGGGCGGCCGCTGCACTTCGAAATTGACGCACCTCGCTGCCACTCAGCTCGTCCCGACGGGGCTCCTTTTTGAAAGGACCCTCACTACTTCGAAGTCCCCTTATTCTCATGAGCAGATGGGAATAAGGGGACTTCGAAGTAGATGGGGTCCTTTCGAAAAGGAGCCCTGTCGGGACAAGCTGCGCGGCGGCGAGGCACGTCAATTTCGAAGTGCCATGGCTGCCCGCACGCTAATGAAGCGCTGAATATGCATTTCAGCGCTTCATTAGTAAACTTCGAAATGGCCATTTGCATGGACATTTCAATGTTTGGGGCTAGTGTAGACACGGCCAGAGAAACATAGACTCTTAGAATACTAGAGCTGTGTCTACACATGCACGCTACTTCGAAGTAGCGGCACTAACTTCGAAATAGCGCCTGTCGCGGCTACACGCGTCGGGCGCTATTTCGAAGTTAACTTCGACGGTAGGCGGCGAGACGTCGAAGTCGCTAACCTCATGAGGGGATCGGAATAGCGCCCTACTTCGACGTTCAACGTCGAAGTAGGGACCGTGTAGACGATCCGCGTCCCGCAATGTCGAAATTGCCGGGTCCTCCATGGCGGCCATCAGCTGGGGGGTTGAGAGATGCTCTCTCTCCAGCCCCTGTGGGGCTCTATGGTCACCGTGTGCAGCAGCCCTTAGCCCAGGGCTTCTGGCTGCTGTTGCGGCAGCTGGGGATCCATGCTGCAGGCACAAGGTCTGCAACCAGTTGTCGGCTCTGTGTATCTTGTGTTGTTTAGTGCAACTGTGTCTGGGAGGGGCCCTTTAAGGGAGCGGCTTGCTGTTGAGTCCGCCCTGTGACCCTGTCTGCACCTGTGCCTGGCACCCTTATTTCGATGTGTGCTACTTTGGCGTGTAGAAGTACCCTCGCAGTGCCTATTTCGATGTGGTGCTGCGTGACGTCGAAGTTGAACATCGACGTTGCCAGCCCTGGAGGACGTGTAGACGTTATTCATCGAAATAACCTATTTCGATGTTGCTACATCAAAATAAGCTATTTCGATGTTGGCTTCACGTGTAGACGTAGCCTAGAACTGGAAGGGATATGAAGAGGTGATCAACTCCAGTTCCTTCCACTCACAGCAGGAAAAAGCACCAGCTAGACCATTCCCGATAAGGGGTTGACTAACCTGCTCTTAAGTATCTCCAGTTGTGGAGATTCCATAGCCTTCCTTGGCTATTTATTTCAGCAGTTTATTCCATACCTATGCTTGTGCTCATGGAGCCAGCATGTTAAAAACAAGAGAGTAATAATTTATAGGCTGCAGCTGCCATGGTATGGACTTCCTACAAAATATATGTACTCGTGAGCTCTGTGTGGACTTGTACTTGAGGTGATTAGCTTCTGCTACTGCAGCTCTTGCTATCACATCTATATGCCTCTTTTTTGTCATGCTGGCTCAATGAGCGTGAGTGTCTACCTGTGCTGGGGCACACATCTAAGTGTAGACCTAGGCAAACCCATTTCAGGAATGCTCTTTTACCAAATTGTTTCAGATGAATTAAAAAAAAAACAGTCAAAACAGCCAAAATGTTTTCATTTTTGTGGAATCAAAGTGATCTGAAGTTATTTGCATTTCAAATTTTCCTCATTTATTT
Source organism: Carettochelys insculpta (assembly GCF_033958435.1). Taxonomy (NCBI): domain Eukaryota; kingdom Metazoa; phylum Chordata; order Testudines; family Carettochelyidae; genus Carettochelys; species Carettochelys insculpta. Next base: position 122,045,503 of record NC_134141.1, read on the forward strand.
TCCTAACTGTTAAACACACTCAAAATTAATGTTGGGTTTGGGTTGAAAATTAATTAAAATTTTCAAATTGCTGAACATGTTGAAAACTACCTCAGAATAATTCCATACACCCCAAATATCTCAGAATTGCCAGCAAAGGGAAAATATAAGTCATTCACAGGGTATTTATATTAAATATACAGATACTATAAATCATAGTTATTAGGTCATACATTACATAAATGTAAGCAGATATATACTTCAGAGAATCAAAGAATCCAAATCAGTGTCCAACATAGTTTTTAATGATCTCTTGCATATAATCTCTCCTTCCTTAGTTTTGTTTTTAAAGGGAGAAATACAGCTACTTCTAATAAGTCACACACTGATTAAATCATATTATAAACACACTGACATAAAGAAATTAGAATAATTTTCTTTCTGCTGAAGTGTGCAGATATCAGAGACACTCAAAGAATCTTGCTTATAGGGAAAAAAAAAACCGTAGACACTAGGAAAACATAAAGAGTCTTCTAATAATTATAATCTGTTGAAAAGCAAGTTAGGAGTAAAACAACATAACCAAGCTAATTGAGTTGTATAAGTGAGTTAACAGCCCAATAATGTAGTATAACTTAAAATGCCATGAAATCATGTTAATATAATAACGCCATCTAAATAAGATTCAGAAACAAAAATACTTCAGACCTCTCCCTTTTAAGAGAGAACTTCTAAATGGTGCACAAATACTAGCATTGTTAAGGCTGCAATTTCAAACTATTAAAACAAGTTGAGAACTGCCAGAATTAAGGTTGCCTATATAGTGGACTTTTATGATAGGAAATATCAAGCAGTCTTAATAGCAGGTGGCATTACCAGTCCTGCTAGTAATTGCATTCTCATAATGTTCCCTGCCACTGTACTATCAGAGTGCCTTCTGAAACATAATAGTTATGTTCACTGATCTGAATTTTTCCCTTCCCTAAACACTCCCCTCAAGCGATTCAAGCTATTTATTTCCTCTTTTTCCTCTTGCCGTTCACCTCTTTTTTTGTCCTCTTCCTCCTTTATATTGTTTTTAGTGAAAAGATTTATAGATTTTTTAAAGCCAGAAGGGACCATTAGATCATCTGGTCTGACATCCAGTATATCACAGGCCAGAGAATTCACAGCTTTATTGACCCCAATAACTTGTGCTTGACTAAACCACATTTTCCAGAAAGGCATCCATCCTTGATCTGAAGATATGGAGGAGGAGAATCTACTGCTTCCTGTGGTAATGTGTTCCACTAGTTAATCACCCTTACTGTTAAAAATGTGTGACTTATTTCTAATTTGAATTTCCCTACACCTTTGACTTCCTGTGTTGGTTCTTTCTTTTGTTTTCTTTTTTTCCCCAGAAGATACTCAACTGTAATCAAGAATCTTTTTAATAAACTAAACAGAAAAAGTCTTTCAGTCTCCCTAAGACATTTTCTCCAGTACTCAATTCATTATTATGGCTCTTTTCTCCTCCTCTCCCATTTGCTAACATTCTTTAGAAATGTGAGCACTGGAACTGATTCAGTTTTCCAGTATTGGTCTTACCTGTCTTATACAGAGAGGGTGCATCTACACTAGGAACTAACTTTGATGTTAACTTTGAAGTTAGAGACTACTTCAAAGTAGTCTTCAGAGTGTCTATATGGCTACATCTACACTAGCCCCAAACTTCGAAATGGCTACGCAAATGGTCATTTCAAAGTTTACTAATGAAGCGCTGAAATGCATATTCAGTGCTTCATTAGCATGTGGGCGGCCGCGGCGCTTCGAAATTGAAGCGGCTGGCAGCCGCGCAGCTCATCCCAATGGGGCTCCTTTTCTAAAGGACCCTGCCTACTTCGAAGTCCCCTTGTTCCCATCTGCTCATGGGAATAAGGGGACTTCAAAATAGGCGGGGTCCTGTTGAAAAGGAGCCCCGTCAGGACGAGCCACACGGCGGCAAGCCGCATCAATTTCGAAGCACCGCGGCCGCCCGCATGCTAATGAAGCGCTGAATATGCATTTCAGCGCTTCATTAGTAAACTTCAAAATGTCCATTTGCATGGCCATTTCAAAGTTTGGGGCTAGTGTAGACACGGCCCATATGTTTTCCCTTACTTTGAAGTTAACTTCGAAGTAAGGGAGACCAACTTTGAAGTCCTTACTCTATTCATGGTAATAGACTAGGGTCCTACTTCAAAGTTTAACTTTGAAGTAGCGTGTGTATAGACACTCAACTTTGAAGTAAGCAACTTCAAAGTTATTTTGTAGTGTAGACAATGGCCAGAGGTAAAAATCACCCCCATACCTGTTCACTACTTTCTTGTTTATATATCCAAGAGTCACATTAGCCCTTTCTGCAGCAGTGATGCAGCACGGGGAGGTTGCATTGAGTTGTTTGTTGACTGTGACTTTTAAATCTTCTAGAGAGGGACTTCTTTCAAAGCTACAGGTCACCGGTCTGTAGGTATGGACTGCTGTCTTTATTCCTAAATGAATGACTTTGCATTTGGCTGCATTAAAACATATTTGTTCAAATGGGTTACATCAGGTAGGGGAAATAACTAAACAAAACATAGATTACAGCTAAATTATGGTTTAGATAAGTCCAAAGACTCAGAGATATGAGAGGAGAAGAGGAGTGAGCTTTGAAGTGCTACAATATTTCCAGTTTCTTATCATTGCACAAGCAGGCAGAAGAAGAGGGAACAAGGCACAGAGAGAACGTGCCCAGCTGTACACTGCATAGACAGATGCTAGATCTGGATGAAAAATGTTAACAAATTTAAAAAAAATGCACTTTTGGTGACACCAAAATCTTCTGCGTGTTTGTGACCATTTCACCGCTGATTTCAGTCCAACACATTTTCACAGAACGTAGTGAAAAAAAAATCTGAAATGCAGTTCAAGCCATAGTGATTTCTTTTCCCTCTCTTTTTCAGAATTGCTAAAATCTGTGAAAAAAATATTTGCATGACTGTGTAGTAGAAGGAAAGAGCTGCAACATGAGGTCTGGGATAAGGCTTATGGCTCACACTAAATTCAGGGCATTCCTTTTTGCAAAGCAGATATCTGCTTGTAGGTTCACATTCCGATACATAAATTTGGAAAGAACTAGGGGTGGATAGCAAGAGCACAAGAACTCCTGGGCATTAAGCATTCATAAAAACACATTCCAGAAAGGTAATATCAGAACACTCTAATACAAGGTTGTGGTGTAAACACATTTTCTCATGACACAAGGATAAACTTACCCTCTGAGAGATAAGGTCAAGATAACCGGGTGAAGAATAAAACCATCACCTGCAAGACAACAGAGGTGTCAGCCACCACATGCCCAGGGACAAGGTGCATATGGGGGGCCCAGTTCCAAACCTCTGGAAGGAGTAGATTCTTAGATATAAGTGATAAGTCCAAGAACAGCCAGCCTTTTAGCACTGCTGAGTTCATGGTCCTGCCACACCTAGTCTTCAGAGGCTCTGTAGAGTTGTGGAATGATGCTCCCATGGCATTTCAAAGGGTCTGGAGCTCCCAGACACCAGCATTGCTACTTCAGGGGACCTGCTTCAAGGTAATTAAACCTGTTAACTAAGGCTATCAGAGAGGCAGTTCATAACTTGTTTTTATTTTCCTGTAAAGAAGGGTCTCATATGGGGTGTCTTGTCCAACAGAGATGGGATTGGAAAATCCTGCCATTTACTGAGCTGAGACAATTTTAATGCTCTTCCCCATGTTAATGTGTCTGTAACCATTGAACCTAGATGGTGTTCCATTGACAATAAACCTGGCCAAGTGACTTCACTACAGAAACTGAATCTGTAGTCTTTTGGACACGGTGATTGGAGTCTGCTGCATGAGCTATCTGGACAGAGCCAATGTAGCATGCAGAGAGAACACACGCATACAACCCACAACCAACCACAGAATGTAACTGTGACTCCCCACATACCAGTCTCCCTTCATGTCTTCACAAAGTCATAGCAATAACATGCACCCCATTCTCCAGCAATTTCAGTCAAAACTTAGCCCTCAGTGGCCTTAGCTTTATGGCCATTGTGATCTCCTTCAACAATAAGTTGGTTTTGTCAGTATGAGAGTCTGACCTTCTGTTATCATGAGCTTCACCTATGATGCTGACAGGTTCTTGGATCTTTTAGATAGATAGATAGATAGATCTCATAGAACTGGAAGGGACCTTGGGAGGTCATTGAGTCATTGAGTCCAGTCTCCTGCCTTCTTGAAGCTTTGAAGGAATTGCCATATGCTGAAAGAAGTGCTGTCTTGGGTCAGAGCCATGGAGGGACAGTGATAGGAACAGAAACTCCAGCATCATTTACATTATCTTCAATGAATTTTCTATAGCATTCCATAATTAAGACCTAGACTCCTTGAATTATTGCTGGTGTCTATGAGGAGGGATTTTAGTAACTCTCGAGACAGTACGATGTGCACCTCAAAGGTCAATGTCACACAGGATGGACCCTGCTGTTTTGTAGACTAGTTTGATTTTTTTTTAAATGTCGTGGTTTTTTCTCATAGGTACAGAAAGAATTGGAGGCAGAAGCTGCAGAATCTTAACAAAAAGAGTAAATTTAGGCTGAGAAATAAAAGGAAAGCTCATCCAATAAGGAAACAGATGCCCTCCATGTGACATGGGAATCAAACCAATACAAACCTTTTCTAATCATAGATCTTTTGTTTCTTTACTTGATTTCTGTGTGCCTACTTTTTTCAGACATACCACAGTGAAACATGACCACAACTAGCTGTTGTAGAGTCCGATGTAGTGACACCAGCATTCACTTCTGAGGTTTTCTTCTCCTTCTTGATTTTTGCTTTGTGCTGTTCTATACATCTAGATCTACAGAACTGATGAATGAATAGTCTTGAAAATGTTAAGCTTCATGTTGCCTGGTGCACCTGGGGAGAAGTGGCCTTTGACATTACGCCAGCAATAAATTTTCTCTCCTGCTCAGGAGAGACTCATTTCTTTCAGTATGACAGGTGCAATTAGATGCTGATATGCTTTCCATCTCTCCCCACACCCAACACACTTCCTACAAAGGATGCTGATGGCTGTGCTTTCTGCTGAAATATATTATATATATAGCTGCCCCATGGTCAACTACTTTGCTCAGAGCTGCACGGTAGAGGCCATAGTATTTATTTGGCACAGGGTGACTTAAATAAGCTTTCAGGTTGTATTTTCTGAAGGGTAGGAACCAGTTAATTAATCTTTTATAATCCGTCTGCAAATCTGGCTCTGAATTAAAGCCACATTATTGTATACTAAGTGGACACTTAACTGTGGTGGAAAGTTTCTCAACTCTGGACAGCAAAAGGCTTTAGTTTATGTTGGAAGTATGTGAAGGACAGGAGATAGTTCAGCCTCCATTAACTGCACACTCTTGACTTCTCTATTGAGAAGTGACCCGATCCAGCGCCCACTGATGTCCTTCAAAAGGCTTCCACTGAATTCATCTGTCATTGCCTAGTGTGCCTTGCGTACGATGTTAGCAACTAGTAAGTCTGTATTGTGGTGGCCCTTTTTCATAAAACAGAGACATTCCTACTAGCCACCAGGTTGAGCAAAAGTGTGTTTCATTAAGATCAGTTACTAGGGCTGAGTCTACAAGGTGCAGGTTTCCCAGAATATCCATGCTAATGAGCAGCCTCAAAATTGCAAATGGCCGCTCATCAGCATGGTCCCATGTCTCATTAGCATAGCCACATGAGAGCTCGGTCTCAGCAGAGGAGCATGCTGGCAGTAAAGAGGCTGTGTGGACATGCCTCTGCCTGCAAAAAGCCCCTCTGTCAGTGTGAGATAGACTTGCATTTGTGGTGGGATGGGTGAGGACAAGCTGTGTATGTATAGATATACATGCTAAAGAAATACTAGATAGTGCTACTACTAAGTAATGACGATTAATGCTTTCCACCTATATATTGCCTTCAGTGTGAGAGTTCAGAGCTCTTGATATACTCGACTGAGTATTATTAACCCTCTTGGGGAAAATCAAAATGCAGAAAGAGCCTGAGATAACACAGTTTGGAAGTGAAACCCACATGTTCTGTCACCAGTCCCAATTTCTGATTACTAAAAAATAACCTTCACCCTAATGGAAATGTTTGATACTTGGAGTCATTACAGACCATCAGCCATATTCCAATTCAAACTAAAATACCAATTTCTGTTTTCCATAGACCAGATCCAGTTTTCTTCATGCTACCATGGCAAAGCAAATGGAATTTATGGCCATCAATATGACACATGATTCACCCAGAAATACTCTGTTGTCATAAAATCAGCAACATCCACCACTCCAGACCCTGGGGACTGAGGGGAGGAGAATTTTAGGGTGGGAAAGGGCACCACCCCAGTGTGCTGTGTTTCTGCAATGGTTGCCACTCCTCATAGGTGGCTGTTAGAATCAGCACAACTTAGAGCAGGCCTGAGTATGGGGTAACTCATGTTGGAGGATGAGTCAGGACCTATAAGCCCCAGTATCACAAAATGAGGGTGTGAAGTGTCAGAAAGCTGAGTACTTCCAACCAGTGGCACGTCAAGTGCACCAAACACTACTTCAGTCAATTGGTGGTCTCAGCCTTCAAATCACAGCGGGGCCATTTCAGATCTGCCCCACTGTGAGAATAGATTAGACTCAGAGACCTTATATTTCCTTACCTATTTTGTGATCCATTGTATTTTTTAAACCAGGATATGTGAGCAATTTAATTTTAATACACGACACAACATATTAGCTACATAAGTGGCTGATACAAAGTTTTTATGGTATATCACATAAACAATCAAGTAACTCACAGTTCTGATGCTCTTCTTTTGGGAATTATCATTAATCCTCCAGCTAGCCATTTTCAACTTTTATACTACCTACTCAACACTTTTCACCAACAAAGCAAACAGCCTTAGATACCCCAAAAATTGTTAACCTATTTCTGATCTGTGTGTGCTAATGTAAAATTCTGCATGACTGACGAGCCAAGCACCGAACAGAAGCTGAGAATCCCAAGGAAGAAATACTCCAATGCATCAGCTTTTTCATACAGAATAAGATGGGAGAAGAAAGTAGAGTTACAATATAGTTTGTTTTCATTATTATTTGGCTGGAATATCATCTGGGACATTCCTAATGAGGTCTCATCAGTTTGGCAAGCAGAACTCAGATAGATATTAAGAACAGCAAAACACTAGAGAAAAGGTTTGCTCAGATATGAGTTATTCTGCAATGCATTGTAAATGTCAAAGCCCTGGTGCCTATGCTTTCTTAGTTTGCTATCAGCTAAAGTTGCTAGTGCAAAAAAGGCACCATTTATGGATGTGTAAGTCATCCTAATGTACTAGCATCCACCATTCTGATACGTGATGAATGTTTCATTTTGGAGCATGGAATTGGTTGGGCTCTTTTAAAGCAACTGCTCTTTAGCAATCATTTGATTTCTTTTGGTAATTAAACTTCTACTGATTTTGGTAATTAAAAAAGAAAAGGTTTCAAATATAACAACATGGTGACAGGATAACAAACAAAAATAAATAAAGGCAACAGCTAAAAAGGATTTATGTTTTATATTCCTGGAACAAGCTGCAGAATTTGGTATTTCTAGTCTTGGGGTCTCCTCTTACTCCCAATACATTACCACTTACTTCAATATTGGGACAGGAATGGGTAACTACAGCAGAAAGCAGAGTTTTTTTTAAAAGAGCCTATAGGAATGAGAAACTCAAATGGAATAGAGTTGAGTGCATGATTTTTAGGGCTGGCAGGCCAAGAAATAGATGAGTTGAAACTAGACATTTGCAGGGGTATTGCGGGGGAGGGGGGTGTCCTTTTTTGTGTGTGGAGAAAAATGAGTGCAATTTCCCCTTCCTCAAGCACTCGGGATGTGGAAGACCTAGGTTAAAATCTCTCCTTTGCCTGATTCACAAACCCATTTTTCCCACTTATTAGGTGATTTTCCTTACAACTGAGCTACTGGAGATCTGGCGTGTTTAACTTTCTCTCTTTCTTGTGTTTTAATTAGAAACTTATAAATTACATGTCATATGACTATTATGGTGCCTTATGGGAGGCATAATTGGGTGCCTCATGCCACTAATCTCCCCTGTTGGCCAGCTCTCCTGCTGCAATGCATCTCCCATGATGCACTACAGTCACAAGACCCCTGTAGATCATTGCAGTGATTCAGCAAGGGGACCAAAGTGCATCATGGGAAATATAGCCTGGCCAGGGAGTCAGTGCTTGGAGAGGTACGTGGGCTGTGAGGTATAAATTAGAAATTCTACAAGGCACCACAGCAACTGTGATGCAAACAGATTAATAAGGAACTGACTTGAAAAAAAATACAACCTGTAATTTGGTTTGGCAAACCAAGAGTTTAGATTAAGGATGACCTAGGGTTTTCTTATTTTTGGGGGGTAGGGGGTGTGGAGGGAAACTAAAAATTTGCCATAGCAAAAAACATTTTGATGGAAAATGCCCAATCAGTTCTACTACAGGGGAATGTTTGCATGATATTGTGTTTGCTTTTGAAATCTGCATTTTAAAATGGAACAGATATTCATATCAACTTTTGGACTTGCTCCTCTGCTTAGTAATCAACGTTTAGCCTAATGTCATTGGCCTACAACTTCATTATCATGTTTCTTTCAATTAAATGATGAAGACTGAAAGAGGGTCATAAGGTGTCAATTCTTATTGTGCCCAGGGCCAGGCATGGCATTTGCTGATGAACTCATTGCAACCATGACTGCAGTGTCCATATGTTCCTCAGACTTGAGCCAAATCCTTATGGGACTGTTGCTTAATGCCTGCTGCTAATCCCTTGCTTCAATCTGTCCTGTTGGTGCTGCTCTCAGGAACTGAGTAACAGTGCTAAACAACAAAACATTGTGCAGTGCTTCCCCCTGTTCAGTCTAAGTTGCTGTCCTAGAGCAGAGAGGAAGTGTTCCCTTTTTGAACATGAATAGTGAACAAAATTTCTTGCTTTCTAAAGCCGTGACCCCCACAGTGCATGTGGACAGATGGGCCGCTTCATTTTTATTTTTTAAATAAGTGAACTGAGTGCTAAAATGATTACCTGACAAATGACATTAATGCATTTTTTTCTAGAAAGCCTCTAAAAAGGGTAAACTTCCCCCATACCACTGCTGCCAAAGAGGGACCATTGCTAGCATGTAGAGGACCGCATTCCACACAGACCAGCTAATCTTTGACCTTGACAGTTAAGTGATTAGCAACTTTGTGGTTTAGAACTCTCATCACATGTAATTGGCTGGAGATCGCACTTGCCCATGAAGGACAGCCCCTATCAACACTACTGATCTGTGGCAGATCCATACAGGTCTTCCAAGACTCCATGTAAATCACTGAGGCCACAAGCCATGCCCTCCTCCTTTGTTTATTACCAATGTCTTTTCCCCAGTGCCTAGGCCAAACAGCATATTGGGGTGCACTCCACCACTGCTGTGGTGGGGGAGCCTTGGAGATGCTCCAAAGCTACCATTTTAGTATGGAGCAGAGATGGGCAATAACTGGCCTGTGAGTTTGCCAGGATTAGCAGCTGGTGGGCCACCAGATTCTTTGTTGACCTGAGCATTCACAGGTTCAGCTGCTCCCAGCTTCCAGTGTCTTCAGTTCGCTGATCCCAGCCATTGAAAGCTGTGAGCAGCCATGGCTGAAGATGCTCAGGTCAATAAAGCATCTGGCAGCCTGGCAATGGCAAATCCTGGCGAACTTCATCTGGCCGGCGGGCTGGTTACAACACACACATAGGATAGAGACCCCGGAGCAGCCTAGCCTAACAGGAAATAATGATCGGTGCTGCAGACCAGGAGAGGTAGGTTCTACTTCTGTCTCAGTGACTTTCTTTTTTACGCTGGCTGAGTCATTTTACCCTCTCTGTGCCTTTGTCTCTGTTAGTTAATTTCCCTGTCATTTGTCCCATCTGTGACTGCTTTTAGGAACTATCTCCAACAGGCAGAGACAAAGAGGGCCCTAAATTACTAGAGAAAGTTATGATGTCCCAGTTGTCTGGCTGGTGGGTCTCATGCATATACCCATGGCATCAGCAACCACTTTATTTGGGGTCTAGAATGAATTTTCCCTCAGATCAAGCTGGCAGAGACCCTATGTCAGAAATGTCATGACTGAGAATCAAAGGTGAGGCAAATCTGAGGGCTAGGAGAAGCTAATGAGATCACAGGCAGTGTCAGACTGGCATCAACATTAAGGGTAAAATCCAAGTTAAGTGACAAAGTCCAAGATAAACCAAGGGCAAAAACATAGAACAGGAACACTCAGACCTGTTAGAAGAAGATCCATACAGCTTCCTGGATGTTTCCTGGCCTGCCTTTTGTGTTTATATAGGGCAGCATACCAATCAGAAGCCTAGAAGCTGCTTTCTTTCAAACCCCAAGGTGGAACTTCCTATGGTCCAGAGCACGCTGAAAAGCAGAGAGGAGATTAACTGTAGCTGCTACTGTAGGGTGGTAGTCTGGGGCAGCTAACTATCTAACTCTTTTTTTTTTTGTGGGGTGGGGGGCAGTATGGGAGGTGTCTCTGCACCATGGGGTACAGGTTACTTGCTGGTTTAAGGCTGAATAAAATGTGGGTTCCCAAGTCTTTAAATCAAATTGGAAGACCTCAGTAATCCATCCAGAGATTGTGGGCCTATTACCAGAGAGGGTGGGTGAGGTCCAATAGCCTATGACATGAAAGAAGTCAGTCTAGATTTTCATGATGATCCCTTCTGCTTTAATAGCCACAGGTCTGTTGGCACTGTGAGCATTTTGATGTAGGGAGTTTCTCTTACTGCATGTGTAACCCACACATATAGGGGTGTGGTTCACTATCCTGTGTAGTAGCACTCAGGCCACTTACATAGAGAAAGAATGAATCTCTTTTACAGTCTTACCTTAGTGCCAGCTGGCTTTTAGCTCACCCTATAGAAAATCCTGAACTAAGCTCCAGAGAGGCCAGGTTCAAATCTACCTGTGGATGGTTCCATATGTATATAAAATGTCAAGAACATGGGGGTCTTTTTGAGGTGAAGGCCTCATGGTACTACTGTAATATCAACAATAGGGGGGTGTCTACATGTGCACAGTATTTTGAAAAGACCGTCAGTCTTTTGAAAGAATGAAGGGAGCAGCTACACGTGCCATGCAGTCTTTTGACTGGAAATCAAAGGAACACAGCCCTGACATTGAAAGCTGGACCCCGATCCCATATGGGAAGAGCACCACCCATCAAAATAAGGCACATGTAGGTGCGCCACAGCCTGCTGTTTCGAAAGAGGAGTCCTCCATGATGGCGCCCAGCCTGAGCACGGAGATGCCCTGCCCAGACAAGTGGAGCTCTATGACCCGTACGTCTGGATGCTCTAAAGCCGCACAGACCCAGAAACCCCGTGGCAGGAAGCTGAGAGCAGGCAAGATGCAAAAGCATGAGCCCCAGGCAGCACGCCCTGTCAGCCGCCCCTGACAACAGCGACAGGCACATGGCCGGTGCCTGACAGTCTCCCAAGCCCCAGGGACCACACAGGGCTCCCAGGGGTCCGTCCCAGAAAAAAAGAAGAGGGTCCCCTCCTAGATGGACTGCAAACTCAGAGACCTTCTGGGCCTCTGGAGAGAAGAGGAAGTCCTCTGGGAGATGGGGTAAAGCAACGGAATGCCGCCGCCTTCGCCTGCCGGGCCTGGGGACTGGCCAGCCAAGGCCACCAGGAGCAGACCCCACAGCAAGTCCGGAGCAAAGTTAAGGAGCTCCAGCAGGGCTATGCCCAGGTCCAGGATGAGGCTGGGTGCACAGGCCCCTCCACCTGCCCCTATTACCGGGAGTTTCACAGCATCCTGGGGCCCCGGGAGAGCTCCCCACCCACAGTGGTCCTGGACAGCTCAGCAGACCAGCCTGAGCCAGAGAAGCTGCAGGAACCAAGACCAGCCAGGCTGAGCCAGGGAGCAGACACCACCCGGGACTGGTCCAGCGAGGATGGTGACCTCAACATCAACGTCCTCTTGTGGTCATCCATCTAGGCCACAGAGAGCCGGGATTCCCTGGAGATCCTCGAGGTGCCCCCCCAGTAAGTTCAGAGTAGGGCCAGCATCCCGGTGGGTAGGGCGGGGGTGGCACCCCTTCCAGTGGACTGGACACAGGTCCAGAGGCCCAGGGCCAGACACCTCAACTGGCCATAGCCCCGAACACACCATGTGCACCCACCAGTGCCACCCAGCACCCAGACCTGCGGACAGTTCCAGGCATCCAGTTGCCCAGTGGAACACCCATGGGCCAGCCCACACCCAGGGGTGGTCCCACCCAAGAGGGAAGCCTGTGTTCACTTGATGCCACAGGGATGCCATGCCCACTATGACCAGGCCCTGGGAGGGGTTGGAGGAGGTAGGGCCTCAGGGGGACAGGGTCCTGGGGGGGAATGGGGAACAAGGTCCTGCTTGGAGACTGACATGCTATCCATCACCCCGTGCAGGTGCAGCAAGAGAGGGCCCATAGGTGTCAGTGGTCCGCGAGAACCCCTGGCGGCATCGGACATGGGCCAGGCACCTCCAGAAGCAGCATCACGCCAGGTGCGCAGCCAGAGGTTGCAGTGGTGCATGGGGAATGACCCCGCCAAACTCCACCACTCAGAGCTTATGGAGCACTGCCTCCAGCTGGAAAAGTCTGACCTGGCGTGGTGGAGGGAGGCCTGGGACTGGCTCATGTCCCACCTGGAGGCCATCCACGGGACTTTGCAGGAACATGTGGGAAATATGGCCCAGCTCCTGGCCCTCTGCACCACCACCCCAGCTGACCAACCCCCTGAGCCCCCCAACAGGCCCCCCCCACAAGGTCCCACCCAGGGTTCCCTGCCCACCCCCCACCCCCCCCCAGAGTCCTCCACCCCACCCCACACCGATGCCCCTTCTGCCATCCACCACACCCCTACCTTCTGGTGCTCCCTGCCCTGTTCCAGCCCTGCCGTGGTACCTGCTTCTGGGAGGGAAGGGGATCCCAGGGCCAACATGGCTTTCGGCCCACAACTCCCTTGCCCAAGTGACCCTACCAATTCTAGCCCCCTCCCCACCCCCCTCCAAGTTCAGCCATCACCCACTTTGCAAGATACAGGGGTGTCCCCCCCATGGACATTGTAAAGAGTTGGACTCTTATACCACAGTTTTTTATCGTTTATTGTTGGTAAATGTTTATATTGTGCACTAATACCCATGTCCTATGTCCCATGGAGGGGAGGCATGGGCACAGTAGTGGTGGCGGTGCATGTGGTGGGGGGGTGGATGCATGGGGGGAGGGGGAGGGGTGGGCATCGGGCTGGTCAGTGCGGCCCCAGGGCGAGACTTACATGAAGGTCCTCCTGGATCTGGACACCGTTGCAGTTTGCCTGGTGGCTGGTGACAGTGGCCAGCTGCTCGAACTCCATGGTGGCCTCAGCTGCCCATACCTGGATGTAGGTATCCCCCTTGCCCTCCACAATGTTGTGGAGGACGCAGCAGGCACCCACCATTTATGGGACATTGCGCATCCCCACCTTCAGGCGGGCAAGAAGGCACCTCCACTGCCCCTTGAGGCGTCCGAAGGCCAGCTTGACCACGTGCCAGGCCTGGTTGAGGTAGGTGTTGAAGGCCTCCCTGCTGGGGTCGAGGTGGCCAGTATAGGGCTTCATCAGCCATGGCAGTAGGGTGTATGCCGCATCCTCAACTATGCATAGTGGCATGTTCGTGTCCACAACTGGCATTTCCCACTGGGGGATGAAGGTGCCAGCCTCCATATGCCAGCACAGGCCAAAATTGCAGAAGACCCTGGTATCGTGGGTTTGCCCCAAACAGGCCACGTAGATGTCCATGAACCTGCGTTTGTGGTCCACCAGGGCCTGGAGGATGACCGAGTGGTAGCCCTTCTGGCTCATATAGCGACCAGTGCTCTGTGGTGTGGCACGGATGGGGATGTGCATCCTGTCCAGGACACCAAAGCAGTTCGGGAACCCCAACGAGGAGAAACCCTCAACGATGGCGTCCAGGTCCCTGACGCAGATGACCCAGTGCAGGAGCACGGCATTCAGGGCATGGACAACCTGCAGGGAGGGAGACCGTGCACTCTCATGAGGGTGTGGCAGGGTCTTCCCAGCTGGCGACCCTCTCCCAGTCCTCTCCCCAGCCAGCAATCCTCCTCCCTCCCCCACCCCTGGCTGGCGACCCCTAAGGGGTCCCTGTCCCCATGGGCCCCCTTTACCTTCCCATGGTGGGAGTGTGCCCCAGGCCCGACTTACCTCCATGAGCACTGCTCCAATAGTGGCCTTGCCTACCTCAAACTGGTGGCCACTGAGAGGTAGGAATCTCGGGTGGCCAGTTTCCACACCGTAATTGCGACTCTCTTCTCCATGGGGAGTGCAGGCCGCATGGTGGTGTCCCGATGCCTCAGTGTCCCGGCTCATTCAAAAGTTCTGGAGCCAGATGGCATCATCCCATTGCCCCAGAACTAGTCGCTCCCACCAGTCCGTGCTGCTGGGTGGCTCCACAGGCACCGGGGTGCCAGGGGGCAGGGTGTAGGCTGGGTGTGCTCCGTGTCCTCAGGGAGGCTGTTCTGTCCCTCAAGGAGGAGGAGGGCACCTGTGGCGACCTTGCAGACAACATGGGCAACTGTGCCCACGATGTCTGCATCCAGTGTGAAGAGCAGGGTGTTGTCGGCCATGGTGCAGCTGCGCTGGGATCCTGCATTGCTCCTGGCAGCTTGACAGGCCTTGGCTAGTGCAGAATGGGGGAACTGAACGGGGACCCTTTAAGGTGGCAGCTGGCTGCAGGCCCCAGAAGAGCTTGGCGGCCCCGCGACCCCATCCACGGCATCTCTGCCTCCCTTTTTTCAAAAGAGCTCTTGTACACGTATGGACACTCTCTTTTGAAATAATGGACAGGTCTTCAAAAGAGTGGGTCAGAACTGCAATCCACCTTTACCGTGTGGTCGTGTTCTTTCAAAAGATGGTATATTGATTTCTGAGTTTCAATTTTGCTATTTCGATGGTGGGCTCCCATTTAGTCACAGCCTAGGGGTTACACCAGACGGCATCCCAAGAGAGCTCACAATAGGCAAGAACTGGGGCCTGAACGCTCTCTGTCCATAACTCAGAAAAAATGCTGTATATTACAAAATGTACAAATATCTATCTTTGTATAGGAGACCTTAAATGCAGCTCCCTGACCTTTCAAGTACTGCTAATAAAGCTCTTCCAGTAGCTCTCAACCTCCTGCTAAGTGCACTCTTTCCATCTGAAAGTCTTGCTAATTCAAGGCCATTAAAATAGATTCTCTTAAAGACTCCATTCTGTCAAACACCAAAACCAGAGATATATAGAGCACAGGATTTAATTATCGTTGTTCTACATCTCCAAATGTGAGTTTTTCTGAGTAATAATTGCCTAAGTTTGTCTTCAAAAGGCATTTTAATAGTGCTAATACTAGTAAATATTGCTCATTTTCGTACTGATGTGCCGTTTTAATAGTTCCCACGGTTTCTAGAAGTCATTTCTTATTGTTTTACTGTAGAAAGAATCTTACTTTAATTATGTCATAATTGTTTGTAAGCCATAGAATCTTAATTAATGCCAATGGCTTAAAGGCACATACTGAATACACAGTTTATGTTTGTGTTTGTTTTCCAGGCTCCTCCTGCCATAACTAAATCCCTCCGTGAGTTTACAGAAACTGCTTGCATTCAAGGCCGTTTATATATGCTATCTTTAATATGAATTTTATATACACGTTATACCTTCTCTTATTTTTAATTATTATTTTCCTTAGCCCATCTTAACATACTTTTTTGATGTAATGCAAAGAGTGAATTCCTGGCTCAGTTGAAGATAAGGCCAAACCTCAAAATTCAATGGTATCTGGGACTTTACTTACATTTTTCCTTCAGGAATTCTGTTTGTTTATTACAATAAGATCTGTCTTATGTACTTACACGGCCCCCATTACAACAGAATCTCAGTTATGAACATAAGGAAATAAGAACAGCCACATGGGGTCCGACCAAAGTTCCATGTAGCCCAATATCCTGTCTCTGACAGAGGCCAATGTGAGATGTCCCAGAAGGAGTGAACAAAACAGGTAATCATTGACTGATCCCTTCCCTGTCATCCATTTACAGCCTCTGGCAAACAGAGGCTAGGGACACCATTCCTACCCACCCTGGCTAATAGCCATTGATGGACCTAACCTCCATGAAGTTTTCTACTTCTTTTTTGGAAAAGTTCTGGTGTACACAACACCCTTCTAATCAATTCTGTATAAATACATTTTTCAGGCCACACCCATATGGAGTTGGGAAGTTTTGTAACTTCCCATTTCTGAATGGGAAACAAAGAGATGAAGTGACTTGCCAAAGTTCACATTGGAAATCTGTGTTAGAATAAGGATTTAAACCTGCATATCCAATGGTTTATGTGAGAACCCTAATCATTTGACCTTCCTTCTTCTCTAGATAAGATAATCAGCCCCACAGGATTTCATAAGCCGAGCTAAGAGCAGCATCTAATTTGTAAAGCTCTAATATCTTGGTCTGCGTCTGTTGGAAATCAATTGAAAGGCGCTCTTCCTTTAATGGTATCTGGACCAGGCTCAGCAGAAGTGTTAATTTCAGTAGAATCTATGAACTAAAGTGAGAAGGACCACAGAAGGAATAGGGAGGCTTGAATTCCAGATGATCAAGAGCTCTTTTGCACCCTTCAGGTGTTGTTCTATTGAAGAGTACAGAGATCCTGTCTAAAAAAAAAATTCTTAAATTTGTACTGATGATTTTTTAAATGAAAGAAACAAACAAACAAACGGCGAACTCCACACACAATGGAGTTCAGGGGGGAAGAGGAGCGATGACCAATTCAGATCTCACAGACATGGTGCTGATAGGCAAGGAGACACAACTGGGGTATATTTATGTCAAATAGTCATCCGAGGCCTCTCTTATGAACGAAAACAAGTATGAATACATGGGGAGTTCAGTGTGATAGAGGAACAAGAGCAGTAGAGCTTTCTAATTCCAGGGGTTTTGTTATATATTAGTAATACTGTTGTAATATCTAGGGGCCCTAATTACAACTTGGGCCCTATTGTGGTATGAGATGCACAAATACAACAAAAGAAATCTATCTCAAAGAATTTTCACTTCAATTCCTAAAGGTTGCGAGAATGGGCATGTTATCCCCATTTTACAGATGAGAGAGTGAGGCACAGTGATGTTAGGGACCAGATTTCCAAATGTGTGAAAGTTCCCAAAGCTACAGAAAAGGTGCTTAGTAGGGATCTTCCAATGCCCCAAATAGGTTTGGCACCTAACTCCCATTGATATTATAATTACGTAGCTTGATGCTCTTTTAAGTGATGCTACTATAAGGGTTTGTTTTAAAATACTAATTTCTTGCACTTTTCCTCACCGACATAAATATATTTTACCACAAACATAACTCACATATATGGGGGAGGGTGTTTAAAAAAGATTGATTTGATTAAATAAATGGTAAAACTAAGACACTATTCCTGCCTTAATCAGCCTCTCTGAATTAATGTATTAGGTATAGTATAAATGTTTTCACCTAGAACTTTTGATGTTTTTTTTGTAGAGTACTGTCCTTGAGCAGGTACACTGAAGTTGAAGAGACATCCTTGGAGCAAAGATATTAAGTATCAGTCCCTTTTCTTCCATGACTGGAAATCTTGCAATGCTTTTTCAGAGCCAGTATATCAGGATGGTTACTTAGTCAGCACTCCCTCATGGTCAGGGGTCATTTTGGAGGCATTCAGCCACTTCTAGCCCTCTCGTGCTGGCCCCTAAGCACTCCTCAAGGCCTCTCTTTTAACTAACAGAACTCTCCTCTGGGCTAATAAAAGAATAGGTTGAAACAATCCTTGGAGTCCATAGTAATAAAAATGGTCACTATTCAATGAGTTCCCCAAATGAAATTCTCAATGATAACACAAGCCAGGCCTGATTCTTCTGTCACACCCCAACCTCTCCCCTCGTCCTCATCTCATCTACCCTAAGTCACTAATCCCACAACTTTCTGAATGAAGCCCTAGCTTTCCTATACTGGTCATAATACTTTCTCACTGGCCTTAATATCTATTATCCTAAAAATAAACAAAAGAGAGAGTGATTGTTTCACCATACACAGAGCCAAACTCTCACCGAGACGGCTAGGAAGAGATATTTCCCATAAGCAAAATGTGTTCTTCTCATTCTATGTTCCAGCTTTCCTTGAAAAACCTGAGACTGTGCACCCAGATGCCTTTGTAACATGCCATTTTCACCTTCAATTTCTAATTGTCGAAGCGAAATGTACAGAATATTGGAAGAAGCATCAGTTCTGGGATACAATTTCTCCTCTATCAGAACAAACACTTTACTTGAGAGAAGAGTGGTTCTTTGAGTCAAACATCCCTGTTTGTTTTTAATACCATTGTGCTTTGTCATATAATGTGGATTTATTAACAGTCTGGTGCAAGCCAAAGGAGAAAGAAAACCTTCGCAGGAGGCCAGAGCCTTATAAATAAATGTGTTTAATCTCTGTTGTAATTCAGATAACTTTCAATTCAATATTAGGACTTTCTGTGACGAGGTCTGTCATTTACATACAAGAAATATTATGTCTTTGAAATGAAAATACATATTTAGTGAAGGAAAATGTTTGGGATTAACTTTTTTACTGTGTTTAATCCTTTATTTTATTGAATGTTTTATTTAAATAAATAAGAATTTGAGTTAGACCTGGGTGATTGTTTTTCCAACTAAATCCCTTTTGTCCCCTGAAAATAAGAATGGCTGGATCAGAACAAAGGATACTGGGTCAGTTTAAAATGATGCAGTAGGCCGCATGGTGTAGGTGAATAAAATTACAACAGAGGTCAATCTGAATTGTACCATTTATTCCATGACTAAATTTGCCCTCTTGGGTGAATGAAAGGAAGGAACTATAGAAAGAAACTAAAAGTGTTAGTGGGTCAACTAGTTTACAATGGCCGTGTCTACATTAGCCCCAAACTTTGAAATGGCCATGTGAATGACCATTTCGAAGTTTACTGATGAAGTGCTGAAATACATATTCAGCGCCACATTAGCATGTGGGAGGCCGCGGCACTTCGAAATTGACGTGGCTCGCCACCGCGCGGCTCGTCCCGACGGGTCTCCTTTTCAAAAGGACCCTGCCTACTTTGAAGTCCCCTTATTCCCATCTGCTTATAGGAATAAGGGGACTTTGAAGTAGGTGGGGTCCTTTCGAAAAGGAGACCTGTTGGGACGAGCCACGCGGCAGTGAGCTGCGTCAATTTCGAAGTGCCGTGGCTGCCCGCATGCTAATGAGTTGCTGAATATGTATTTCAGTGCTTCATTAGTAAACTTCGAAATGGCCATTTACATGGCCATTTTGAAGTTTGGGGCTAGTGTAGACATAGCCAATGTGGGAATAACTCACAAAAAGCTCAGGAAAATCTGCAAGATTCCCAATGTGGTATCTCATCTAGATGTTGAGGTTTGCTTCCCCTTTCGAGTAAGGAAATTTCTGAGACATAGAAACCCATGAAATGACCACACAGCATCCCCAGAAAGAACTTGCTCTTTTTGACTACGTCTACACAGCCCCTTCCCTTCCAGAAGGGGCATGATAATGAACATAGGAGAATATTCAAATGAGGCAAGGATTTAAATATCTCAAGCCTCATTTTCATATTCCCGCAACTTTTTGCTTCTGGAAGAGCCCCTTCCGGAAGCTACAGAGATGTGTAGACAGGGCCCTTCTGGAAGGAACCACCCCATCTGAAAGCTCCCTTATTCCTCAAATGTTCCTTCCAGAATGTCTCTTTTCTTTGGGCTTTACTGTTGATGAAATTTGTTAATACTTGTGAAATCTGGTACATTCTTTCTGCAAGGTCATGCATATCAATTTTTTAATGAGGGAGTGACAATGCAAAGAGGGGTCTGCACTGAGGCAGTGAGAGGTGCAAAAGGCAGAGAAAGTTATCTCTTCATTTCTTTCAATCTTTGTAACATTTGAAGCCAAACCAGCCTGTGGCATATGTTAAACCAGTCACAAAGCTGCTATGGGATGGGTCCAGCAGCCCAATATTGCTCCAGCGCACAGTGTTCAGATCCCATCCTGTCTCAGTCTTTCCTTGTAAGGGTTGTTCACGAACAGCAAATAATATGACCCCACAAACAATAACAAACTGACCTCAAATATCTTTACCAAATATTCATAAACCTGAATTACCCACCAGGAGAAGTAAAAAAATAAATTGACAGGGCCAGACAAATACCCAGAGACCAGCTACTCCAAGAGAGGCCCAAAAAAGCCAAGAACAGAACACCACTGGTCATCACCTACAGCTCCCAACTCAAACCACTGCAACAAATTATTAAAGACCTACAACCTATCCTTAATCAGGATGCCACACTCCAGAAGGCCCTAGGTGACATGCCTGTTCTCTCCTACAGACAACCTCCCAACCTTATGAGGATCCTCACAAACAGCCACAGTCTGTACCCCACGAATACCAGTCCTGGAAACTTTCCTTGCAACAAAACCCGCTGCCAGCTTTGTCCACACATTTTCTCTGGAAATACCATCAGTGGACCTAACCAGGTTATTCACAGAATCACAGGCACTTTCTCATGCTCCTCCACTAACAGCATATATGTCACAATGTGCCAACAATGCCCAGATGCTTTGTATATTGGACAGACTTCTAACTCCCTTAGACAAAGGGTTAATGGGCACAAAACAGACATCAAAACTCTCCAGATCCACAAACCAGTTAGTCAACATTTTAATGGAATGGGCCATTCTGTTAATGACTTCAGGGTATGCGTGCTACTGAAAAAAAATTTGCACACCACTATTCAAAGGGAAACAGCCGAGCTGTCTTTTATATTCAAATTTGGCACACTAACATGTGGTTTGAACTGGGATTGGAATTTTCTGAGTCACTGTAGGGGCTCGTCCGTATACCTGGCTTAATCCAATTCTTGACCTTCTCCCCTTCCCAACCCCTCCACTCTCTGATTTGCTCACCTTGATCATTTTTTTTCTGATTTGTCTTCCTTGATTACTGTTTTTGGTTCTCTGTGCCTTAAATATTGAGTCTGTTCTGGTATGGCTATGGTCTGAACAAGTGGGTCTGTGCCATGAAAGCTCACCTAATAAATTATTTTGCTAGTCTTTAAAGTGCTACTTGACTGCTTTTTGTTTTCAACTGACCTCAGAATTTTTAGCTTAGTTTTGTACTAATGGGCTATCTGAGACAAACAGCTCATTTCACTTTGACTCCCCACAGTACCATCATATGGCACAGAATTGGACACAGGTCAATTCTGAGCTAGTGAGTTTTAGAAAAAAATTGCAGCATCTTCCTATTATTTAAGGCTTGTCTACACAAATGTATAATTTAAACATGATAGGCGGAGGGGATAAACATGCCATGTGTGCTGTACTGCTATTCTCTAAGGGCATGTCTACATGATAGAGTTATTTTGGAATACTTTATACTGGAGTTATTATTCCAAAATAAGATATTCTGGAACAACACATCCACACTACAGGGACAAACAAAATAAGCAAAACTTAGTCTGAAACAGAGTGTCCACACACAATAAAGCTTATTTCAGATTAGAGCCCCTGGAAGCACAAAAATGATAGGCACTTGCAACCAATGTTTTATGTTTACACATCAGCATTAATTCATACTAAAATAGTTCAGAATATCTTCTTTCTAAATAGGCCCGTGTCCCTGTCTATACAACCCCTATTCTACAATATTTATTTCAGAATAGGCACTATTCCTCATACAATGAGGTTTACAGAATGTGAAATAAGCCATACACTATTTCAAACATATTTCAAAATAGCATTTTGTTGTGTGCATGCTCACAAAATTGTGTCATAATAGGGAGCATTATTTTGAAATAAGTTTGCCATGTAGACACACCCTAAAAGTTCCACACAGTATTTGATCTACCACCCCTTTGAAAACAAGAGTATATTAAAGTGCATGAAGGAACTTTCAGTGCATAGCAACTGGGTCCACACAGACACTTGATGTGTGACAGGCTAAAGTGGGACAGATTTCCACCCCAGCTTGCTGCAAATTTCTGGTGTTGACAAGCCTTTAGCTGCCTTTGTAACAGGAAGCTAAATACAGCACAATCTTTAAGGTCCATTTTAAAGTGTCACTAATCTGTGGTCTCATTTTCATTTCTACTAACAAGAACAGCTGACAACAATGATAGCAAGTTACTTCCTCTAATTCTTGTTTGTGCACGGGGCCTTAAAACTTTTCCCTGATGAATGCTTTCACAAACAAAATAAAATCTAATTTATATTTTTGTTCCAACTGGTGTTCTTGACAGACAGCTGCCCACAGCTCAGTGGCTTCTCTGTTCAGTGTACTTTAATTCTGAGCTTTCCCTTTTTTTTTTTTCTTTTTCTTTTTTTTTTTTTTTATGCAGCCCATTCAGAAGTAAATTCTCAGGGAAAATTGAGCTCTGTCATGGATGGATTAGTACTATAATAGTTGGTCACATATCTTGCATGAAACCTTTCAAAAGCAAGGTAAATGAGAAGGAAATGAAATTCATTTCATACTTCTTCAAGCACGCTAAAAGACTTTCTTTCCAAGTAATCTGTGAAGTACCACTAGTTTATTGGAGGTTCACATAACTACCGTTACATTATACCTTGTCACAATCTCATATATTGGGTGACTGCTTTTTCTGAACTGATGGTACCTGCAAAGAGTTCTGCATAGGGGCTGTGCAGAGAATACTGTTTCATTGATCAAAATATATAGGTCCAAGGGATGGCATAAATAAAAGTACTTAAAGCAAATTGGGACATTACAGGCCATAGGTCAATGACATCTGAAAGGGATATCTATGGAGGAGACATCACATTTGCTATTTGATGACTTGATGAACTGAAACAAGGTGTTGTGGGGGGAGGATAGAAAGAAAGCAAGGGAAATGAGGGGAGGGGGAAGGAAAAAAGAAATAAAGTTCTTTCCGGAGAGCTATGTTACTAAAGGCCATTTTCCCTTGTGGAAGGAACAGAGGCTATATTGCTTCTAGCAATCTGCTTGTTTTCTTTGTCATTTGCAATGATGGCAGCATTTCATTCCTTTAGCATATGTGTGTGTGTCTCTGAGTGTGTATGATGTGCTTTCTATTTCCTCTTCAGGTAAGATAAACCAACACCGGCATTATTATGAATAGCTATTTGATATATCCTTTCGGATGCAAACCATTTTGGAAAAATAATAACAATATCCTGAGCCCACCCACAAAGGAACTGATAGAGTATGAAATACCATAAACAGAAATGGATCTAGTTGTACAGTTAGGATGAAATTTTAACACAGATGACGTAGGTGTAGATATAAACATTCAGGCCTTGATTCAGCAAAACACCTGAGCACTTATTTAAATCCTACTAAGTCACAGTTCATCCTTAGGTGCTTTGCCAAGTGGAGATGGATCCAAGGGTCTGTTTAAAGGTAAGCATGCATTAAGTGCTTTGTAAATTACTGAATTCATGGTTTCCTCCTACTACATGCGAAACACTTCCAAGAGTGGCTGATAGCCCTCTATTCCTATTAAACTCAATGACTGTAGGATCAGGTCCTCGACTGATAAACCTCTGTGAGCAGCCGAATAGTTAAATTCAGGACCTGACTCTCTAAATTGCTCAGCACATTAAAGAAATAGAGGTACTAAGAGAAGAAGCCTTTAAAATATGGCCTGAAAAAATGAAACCAGTCAATGTACAAGAAATCTACAGATTGAACCTCTCTCATCCAGACTCTTGGGTCTGGGAACATCTATAATCTGGCAAGATTTTAGTTAGCCAGATTACAATTTATCATGGGTGTGTCCAAGTTTCCAGTGGTCCCATAAAGTTCGTTTACAGCCACGAGTTCTGGCTCTCAGTGTTCTGTGCTTTTATTTAGCTGTAATTTGCCTCTAAATAGCTGTGTCTACACGTGCACGCTTCTTCGAAGTAGCGGCACTAACTTCGAAATAGCGCCCGTCATGGCTACACGTGTTGGGCGCTATTTCGATGTTAACATCGACGTTAGGCGGTGAGACGTCGAAGCCGCTAACCCCATGAGGGGATGGGAATAGCACCCTACTTTGAAGCTGAACGTTGAAGTAGGGCACGTGTAGACGATCCACATCCCGCAACATCGAAATAGCGGGGTCCGCCATGGTGGCCATCAGCTGAGGGGTTGAGAGACGCTCTCTCTCCAGCCCCTGTGGGTCTCTATGGTCACCGTGTGCAGCAGCCCTTAGCCCAGGGCTTCTGGCTGCTGCTGCTGCAGCTGGAGATCCATGCTGCATGCACAGGGTCTGCAACCAGTTGTCGCCTCTGTGGATCTTGTGTTGTTTAGTGCAACTGTGTCTGGGAGGGGCCCTTTAAGGGAGCGGCTGGCTGTTGAGTCCGCCCTGTGACCCTGTCTGCACCTGTGCCTGGCACCCTTATTTCGATGTGTGCTACTTTGGCGTGTAGACGTTCCCTCGCAGGGCCTATTTCGATGTGGTGCTGCGCAACGTCGATGTTGAACGTCGACATTGCCAGCCCTGGAGGACGTGTAGACATCATTCATCGAAATAGCCTATTTCGATGTTGCTACATCGAAATAAGCTACTTCGATGTAGGCTTCACGTGTAGACGTAGCTAATGTCTTCTAAGAGCCTAGTCTGCAGTAAAAGTGTTGGTAATGCTGCTAGACAATGTTGACCTCCCATGGTCTGGCAAATTCTTTTGTCTGGCACCGGTCATGTCTTAGGGTGCTGGACGAGAGAGGTTCAATCTATAATTAATATTCTATTTATTTTAATATTTATTTGGATGCATCAGTGCTAGAATTTACTTTCCTTCCCTTTTCATCACTCAGTTAATTACCACTCCAGGCTAGCATTAGCCAATTGTGTTCTCATTAAGCGGATTATTTTTTAATACATAAGGTGCAAATATTTAGCATCTTGAATTTGGTCTCACAGCATTGTGTGACCGGATCTCTATCAGGTCCTAGGGGCTTCTGTGCTTCTCAGTGACTTCATGTGTGCCTCAGATGCTTGCAGTGAACTCTTAACTGCCTGGCTGTTTCCAAAGGCAAGGGTCTTCACTTAGCAAGCCACTCTTTTCACAGGCAAGTCCTCAATGAAGGTGGAGCAGACCCCCATTATAGGGTTCAGGCTGCCCCTCTTTACCCAGCAGGGCAACTCTCCAGGGGAAGAGTGGAGAGACTGCAGTCCTACCCACTACGCTTGACTCTGGCCCAGGGTCCCAAAGAG
Source organism: Carettochelys insculpta (assembly GCF_033958435.1). Lineage (NCBI taxonomy): Eukaryota > Metazoa > Chordata > Testudines > Carettochelyidae > Carettochelys > Carettochelys insculpta. The sequence goes on from NC_134141.1 coordinate 122,070,855, forward strand.
AGAGGGGAAATTAGTGGGGTTCCTACCTCTGACTTAACATAGCAGCCTCTCTCTGGGCCACTTCATCTACCACTTCCTTTTGGTGCCTGGTCACTTTGCTCTGCTCTGCTCTGCTCTGAAACCTTCAGTCTCTTCCTCCTCACACTCCTCTCCACTGCATGCCCCTTCTGTCTGGAAGGGAAGCCTTTCATAGTGAGCCAGCAGGTTCACCCCAGCAGCAGGTGCCTGATTGGCCTAGTACAGTGGCTGGTCCTTAACGAGCCCCAGCTGCAAGCCTAATTAGGGATTAAGAATGCATTGATGCAGTTCCCCATGTGGTGTCTTCTCTTAGGCTCTTGCAGCCTGCAGGCTGTAGTCTGCCACAATTTTTAAACCACTGCCGACCCTGCTCCTTGATTTAAAGTGAAACGAGCCACACTTCATCGTGTTTATTCTCAATCCAATATGAGTAAACTGATTTGTTCACAATTTTTTCTTTCAGAATGCTCTCCCAAGCCCCTCTTTTCTGCTAATTTTTTGCAGCTATTGAACTGTGTCAGTACCAGAGACTTCTTCCATGCCATAGGGAGAGCAGACACATCATAAGAACTGGGGAAAGAAGTACAGGGAACAGCAGAGCTTAAGTGCCCTGAAGGATCTGGTCCAGAGGACACAATAACTCGATAACAGGATGGGCCACTTCCTCCCTGACTGCATTGACCTGGTTTCTCTTCTCTTGATGTTCACAACTTCACATTAGCTGCTGAAAATGGGCCACATCCTCTGTGACTGTACTGACCTTGTGAACTCTGGCCCTCCTCTTGACTCGGACTCCCTCCTTTTCATGAGCCTATAAATGTAGACCCTCCTCTGGAACCCCCACTCATGCCCCTGACAAAGGGGGTCTTTGCCCACGGAAGCTTATGCTCCAAAATATCTGTTAGTCTATAAGATGCCACAGGACTTCTTGTTGTTTTTGAAGATACAGACTAATACGGCTAACCCTCTGATACTTATAACAGTGTAGTAATAAAGGCTTGCATGAGTGAACCTTAAAACAGGTGGGAAACCCCCCCCTTTGCTGAAGGACTACATCCAGAAGGTTTAGCCTCCATTTTTTGTAGTTGGAAGTTCTCAATGCAAAACAACAAGATGGCAATTTTGTACTACGGGAGTGATTCCCACAGGATTTCCCTGAAGTCTCCAGGAATTAATGATTAATGTTTAGTTAAAGAAAAGAATGGTCTAGAGACTCTAGACAGTGCTTGGTCCTGCATTGAGGGCAGGGGACTAGATGTGATGAGCTCTTGAGGTCCCTTCCTATTGTTCTATGATTCTATGAAAAAGCCATGTTATGAAATCTCCAAGAATATATTCATTGAAAATTGGCAACCCTATTTTGTTCTGTGAACAATTTTCACCCACCACAGAAGTCATGGAGGCCTACTGACTTCTACTAGAGTTTTGGATTCTCAGGTCCAGGGATTGCTCGTTGGTGGACCCCCAAACTAGAGATGCCCACTCAGAGGTCACTTTTAAAAATTATATCCTGTGAGCAGACCATTCAAAAGAGGCAACTGGCCTGTTGTCCAGCAATTCAAAATGGCCTGAAACTCCTCATGGTGGCCAGAGCTGCAGGCCCTTTAAATCACTGCTGGAATGCTGGACAGCCCTTAAAGGCTGGCAGTGGGGGTGGGTCTGGTGTGCTTCATGTGGTGCTGAGGGATAATTGCACCAGCACTTTCCCTTCCATCTGAGGCTCTGCCCCTGCTCAGAGCCAGGCTCCCCATCATCCTGAGCAGGAGCCCAGCAAGTCTGCCTATGGGCCAAATCTCAGCTGGGGTACACCACAACAGTTTGTTGCCTTTGTTGTTCAAATATTCATAACCAGTTATTGAGATATGTAAATGATATAAATTTAGGTCCCACAATGATTTAGACTCATATTTTGGGTATCAATGGAGACTGATTTAAGCAGGTCTAAAACAATATCCTTTACTACGATTTATCTGCAAAAGGGCAGGGCATATTGCATTGTTAGAACAAAGAAGGATCAAGCTTCAGTAAATCTAAAAGAATGTCCTGGAACGTAGGACTCAAGCAGGGTCAGAGAGACATGCTGGGCAAGGACCATGTAACAAATTACAAGGAGAGCAATGCTAAAATCAATATGATATTTGACTGCCAGCCAGTACATTTTGTTCAAAATAGGTTGAACGTGCTCCTGCTATTTCCTCTTTTATAAGAAATTTGGCAGCCTCATTCTGTTATCAAGTGCAAAGTCCTCACCGAGATCTGACTGAGGTGGAAATGAACACAACTTTGAAATATTTCATAAATGCAGAGTGATAGAGGGACTGTGACAGGCATGAAATCAGAATGAAACTTTTTATCTGCTGTATCTCAGGTTAGCCGTGAGATGAGATGACCTTTGCTAGATTTTTTTCCTCAGAGGGATATGCAATATATTAATGGTACTTATATTTCATCCCATTGATCTCCAGATCTCAAAGCACTGCATAAATATAAAAATAATTATTATTGTATTTATCCTGGTCATGGTAAGAACCCTGAACAGAAATTAAAGTCTTACTATACTGAGCATTATACAAACGAATGGCATAGTGACAATTACTAGTTGGTGCCAAACTTCATTGGCATCAGTGAAATTGCAGCTTCTAGGCCAAATTCCACTCTCCCATCAATGAATATCTGTTGAACTCAGTTGCATTAGACGAGTGTAAACCCTTTACATCAGCAGTGTTGGAACTCAAAATGCTAGGTGTTGTAGGGGGCACTGGCTTGAGGTAGTAATAACACTGAAGAAATACACAGCTCCCCTGGCCCCGATTGGCAGTACTGTCACAGTACCATTTGTTTCAGCTCCCCTGTGGTGCGTGAGGTGAAAAGCAAACCCACTTTCCAGAGGTCTCCCATTGACTCAAAGCTACAACATTTAGATCTATATTCGGGCTGTTGATAAATCACAGTTAATTCTTACGATTAACTCAAAACCAAATCATGATTAATCACAGTTTTAATGGCACTGTTGAACAATAGAATACTGACAGAAATGCATTAAGTATTTTGTGTGTGTTTTTATATTTTCAAATATAATTTTAATTACAACACTGGATACAAAGCATACAGGGTTCAATTTGTATTATTATTTTAATATAAATATCAGCAATCTAAAATTATGGAAGAAATAGTATTTTTCAATGCATCTCTTACAAATATTGCATTGCAATTTCCTTATCATGAAAGTGTTATTTGTACATGTAGACTTTTTAATACACATGGCTGTGTCTACCCTACAAAAATAACTTCAAAGTTGCTTACTTTGAAGTACAATGTCGAAGAAAGCAACCTAAAAATAGAGTGTCTACACACACCCTACTTTGAAGTTAAACTTTGAAGTGGGACCCTACTCCATTCCTAGGAATGGAGGAAGGACTTTGAAGTTGGGCTCCCTACTTTGAAGTTAACTTTTAAGTAAGCGAAAATGTGTGTAGACTCTTTGCTGTCTACTTTGATGTAGTGCTCAACTTGGAAACTAATTTCAAAGTTAGTTCCTTGTGTAGACGCACCCAATGACACTCAAAAACAAAATAATGTAAAATTTTAGATCCTACAAGACTCACTCAGTCCTACTTCTTGTTCAGTCAATCACTAAGTTTATTTCTAGACTGGAGTGTTTTGTTGACAATATGGCTGTTTTGTTGACAAAAGGTGCGGAGTATCCAGATTCCCCAGGGCATTCTATCAACAGTAAGTCAACGGAATGCAGTACTTTTGTCAACAGCTGTACCCTGCATTCTGTGAGGAAGAATGCCTCTTTCAACAGAATTCTGTCAATAAAAAGTTGTTCTGGAAGCTCCAGGGGCTTGTCTGTCAACAGAAACGGGTTCCAGGACACCAGGCAGCCCAGTCTGCCATTCTTCCAGTTGGCCATTTTGCCAGTAGAGCAGCTGAGCAATCCAGATGCTCTCTGTTGACAGAATGGGTAACTCTTTTGATCCACCCTGGTGGTCTGGCTGTGATCTGTCAACAGAAGTTTTATCAGAACACACCTTCTGACAAAAAATTCGGCCAACAAATCCCTCTAGTCTAGACATAGCCAAAGACAAACAAGTTTGTTTACATTTATGGGAGATAACACTGCCCACTTCTTATTTAAAATGTCATCTGAAAGCAAGGTTTTTACTCTCTGAGTATGCTAAACATTCATATACCCATATGTATGTGCTTTGGCCGCCATTTCAGAGGACATGCTTTGAAGCTGCTGATGCTCATGAAATAAATAACTTATTAGTTAAACTTATGAGTGAACTCCTTTGATCAGAATTGTTTCCAGCTCTGTTTTTCCTACATTTTGCCATATATTTCAAATTATAGCAGTCTTGAATTTGGTCCCAGCTTATATTATTTATTTTAATAAATGCAGATTTGACAAAACCAAAGGTTTCAATGTGCAAACTGTAAAGACAGCTACAGCACTCGGTGCTACCTATAGCCGCCATGCACCCCAGGGCAAAGAGGGAGGGAAGCCCAGTTCCCTGCCCCCAGATGGTGTAGCCAGACAGCCAGCCCCCTCTCAGACCAGCATTGCTGGGAACACAAGGGAGCCAAAACAACAGGGCACTTAACATAAATTCCAGCACAGCCTTTGAAGCTGTGAGAAGCACAGGTGTGCTACTACAATGTGCCTCTGGGAACATATACAATGATTAGGCTCACAGCAGACAGAGAAGCTGTGACAGACATGGCTCTTAGCCCCTACTAAATAACGTGATGCACACACACCAACATCCTAGGTGGGAAAATATTTACCCTAATAAAAGGAATGTCCAGTAGTCGAAACTCATTGTTTCTCTCCCTTGCAAGTGTAAACTACTCTTGCGAGAGCTGGCGTCACCCAGACAGACCAGCCCCAATTTGGCATAAGAAAGGAGAAAGAGAATAAAGGAATACAGAGGTATAAGTATGGGACCTACAGCACCATGATTTTTGAGTGCTTTTCACTATCTATCTGCTGGTCAGATAAGTGACAGCCTCCCAAGGCTTCTGCAGCTAAAAGGGTCCCTAAGCCTTGTCCCTTATTCATCTTTCCGTGGAATTGAGTGACCGATCCTGGCTTGGCACCGCTGGAATCGAGAGATGCAAGGAGGGTAAGAAGCGCCCACACCTGATCTCCTATCTTTAGTGTACACATATTTTGAAATAGAGCTCTATACTTTGTTTTCTTTCTTTGGGATAGTGGCTTCAGTTTTGTAACTTGTTTGTGTGTGTAACATCTATACATTTAAATAAGTAGGCACTAGCAATTTTGTAACCACATGATTAAAATCTAGTTTAATAAATTTTGGGTAACCGTTTGTGCATAAGCCTGACTTGTTTCTCTGGTTTACTGTAAAGCAGCCAACACAATTAAAGAACCTCAGCCATTTTGGCTATAAAGCCTGGCCATTAGGTGAGAGTACTAAGAGCCTAGCGTTGAGTTGTGCCGCCTCCACGGGGCAAACTCTTGGGGCGCCTGTCAGTCAATCCTGACTGCCCACTGCGAAGGGGCTCTGAGCTCTAGCAGTTAAAGTCACGGGTGTTTAGGACCTTGGGGCATCCGTCAGCCTAGCCCGGGCTGCCCGCCGCGAAGGGACAGTGCGTCCTAGCGGTTAAAGTCACGGATGGTATAAAACGGGCATAGCTGGCATCTCACCAAACATCCTTGGCCATCGGCTAACAGATGGGGAGGGACCAAGGGTGGAAGGGGAGGGGCTTAAGTTCTAGGTCCACCTCATACTTCCTCAGAACTGTGAGTGCAACAGCATCACAGCACTGCTGTGGCCTTTTAAGGTGGCCCAGAGCTCTGGCCACCACTGTTTCTGCTTTGGCAATGGCAGTGGTTGGAGCTCCAGTCCCCTTTGAAAAGCTTAGCCCTGGGCCAACTGCCCCCTTTGTCCCTCTCATCAGTGGGCTTGACATCATTCAACCCAAGGTTTAAGAATCGAAAGTGCTTTCCAAAATCTGAGAGGGATGAGATGTGGGACATGCTGTCAGAAGTCTTAAAAGAACAACAGCCAGAAATGGAAGCTATATAATCCGAAACTCCCCTCCTCACCTCATAAATCAGACTTCTTCTGGTGAAATCTGACTCAGGTGATGACAATGAGCATGTGTGGTTCACAGTGCTTTGGACTGTTATAAAGCAGAACCTGTCATCAGAATGGATTCATGCCCTCTGGAACAGTGTTTGAAGCATGAACAGGTATATATCATTTGACACTGTAAATGAGAAACAGGCAGCATTACCTCCTGCAAATGCAAAAATAGCACTTGTCTGAGTGACTGGCTGAACTAGAAGTAGGACTGAGTGAACTTGTCAGCTATAAAGTTTTATATTGTTCTACTTTTGAAAGCAGTTACTTTTGTACGTAATTCTACATGCATAAGTTCAGTTGTTATGAGAAAGAGATTGCGTCACAGTATCTGCGTTAAGAGAATTGAAAAATACTGTTTCTTCTGTTTTTACAGTGCAAACTTTTGTAATCAAAATGAAATATAAGGTGAGCATTGTACATTTTCCATTGTGTTGTAATTGAAACCAATGTGTTTGAAAATATAGAAAACATTCAAAAATATTTTTAAAAAGTGTATTCTATTAATGTTTAACAGTACAATTGAGTGCACAAATAAGTGGGATTAATTTTAATCACATGATTAATCACAATTAATTTTAATTGCTTGACAGTTCTAATCTATATTTGAACTTTCCCAAAGATGAGTGAGTTTGGATCCATTATTTTCACTCAAGGTCATGCTATACTCAAACAGAAATGCAAGTAGTAAAAGATTAACTTAACTCTTGCAGAAATTTCTGGTTATTTTTTCCATTTCATGCAGATGATTTTTATAATAACAATAAATTATGATAAATCAGTTTCAGCCTCTCTGTTTCTTACTCAATAATGTATTATCTCTCTTTTTGTTAGGATTTCAGTACAACTTAGGCTGTGGTTGGGGAGAAATGGAATTGACCCACAGAAAATGAATTATGCACCAAATTGTAAATATTCCATTTCTTTTTCTGACCTGAAAGTCCCAAAAGAAATATGAACACTTTATTTAAAATTCATCTGCAATCACATTTCTTGGTTGTACAGTGTGCTTCTTCAAATTCAGACAAGTATTTATGAAAAAGATAACTTTTTAGGGAAGAGTTGCTGTGTGCTAATATTGTTCTTTTTGCAGCCAGTGTGCTCTCACCTTCTCAAATCAAATGAAACAGTTTCCACTGATATGCTGCAAAAGAATAAAAGTATATAAATTCATCTTTCAAAATGGCTTTTAACTTATTTATACAGCTGAAATTATTTATAACACAAGATAAAGATTCATTCAGATAAAATAGTTATTATAAGATGTTTAAATGCCACAGGGCAAGTTTGATAAAACATCTACCCACAAGTAAATGAGAGGGCAGATGGGTAAAAAAATCTAACTGGAAAAAGAGGCAATTTGTTCCATAGTTCTCTGATTATTTATTAAAGTAATAACAGTGCTTTGCATTTCTATGGCAGCTTTTATCTTATGAACATGATAAACTCTCTGAATTAAAGGTTGTTGGAGCTTTCTTTTTCTTTCATTTTTTTGTTTTTGTGCTCCTGTGGAGAAAAAAAAATGATGAAAACAGGACAACTCCATCAAAAAATGTAACTAAAAAGTTTTTTGGGGGTTGTTAAAAACACAAATCCTCATTTTATTTATTTATTTATTTATTTATTTTTAATGTAAGAGGATCAAATTGAACAGTTTTACTGAAAACAAGAAATGTTTGAGTTCTTAGTCCAAATATTTTAGACTTGGGCTGAAATTTTTCAGTGTACAAAATATTATTCCTGGACCTGGTTTCTTCTGTCCTCTGATCCTGTTTATCAAGTCCCTTCATCCAGGTCATCTCTCAGGCTATGTCTACACTGTGTCCCTAAGTCAAAATAAGATATGAAATTTGTGCTACACAAATTGTGAATCTTAGTTCAAGTTAATTTAAAAATAGCGTATTTTGGAATTTGATGCCTTCTATACGGTGCCAAATTTTGAAATACAGCACTATTTTGAGGAATCCCTTACCCTTTATCTAACCCCTTATCGCACATGGGGTAGAGGGATGCCAAAATAGAGTGCCTGGCATTTCGAAAAATATTTCAAAATATCAGGTGTGTTTCCTAGACACCGAAATCCTGAAATAGCTCCTCAGTCTAAGCATAGCCTCAAATATTACTTGTAAGTGTTATATCAAAGGCAGGAACATCGGTATTTCCACATCCTAGGGTTTGATCACTGAAGAACCTGGGTGAAATGGAAAAGCCTTGGATTTAAGAATCATACCTTTTTAAGGGTTTTATATTGAGACCCATCCACATAGAATCTGATTATCTTCTATGTAAAAATCAATATCCATTGGCTATGACTACACTACAGGCAACTATCGACAGAAGTTACTATTGGAAGATATCTTTTGACAAAACTTCTGTGGACAGATCTCAGCCAAACTGCCAAGTGAATTGAAAAAGTGATCTCCTCTGTTGACAGAGAGCAGCTGGACTGCCCAGCCACTCTTTCAACAGAACAGACAACCAGAAGAACAGCAGACAGGGCAACCCAATGACCCAGAAACCCTGTCTGTTGACAGAGGGCCCTCCAGAGCATCCACATTGCTTTTCTCCACTGATTCTATCAACAAAAAAGGCTTCTGCCTCATGGGGGAGAGGCAGAAGGCTGTCATGAAAAGTGCCACATTCTGTCAGTTTACTGTTGACAGAGCACATTTTAGTATGTCTACGCTGGAAGCATCTGTCGATAGAAGTTTCGACAGGGAACTCTCGATGGACCCTCTGTCAACAGATTGCAGCTACACACCACTTGCTCTGTCAACAGAGGGTTGCCAGACTGCACTGCCCTCTGGTGCCAGAAAGCAGAATGGCAGCTCTGCAAAGAGGGCTGCCTAGCAACTGGCAGTCCTCCCTGTCAACAGAAATGTCTACACTGCACTTCTGTCAACAGTACTCTGCCGACAGATTCTTATGCCTCAGATTTTTGAGGGATAATACCATCTAGGCAAATGCAGAGTTTTGTCAAGAATCTGTCAACAGAATGCTTTAAGGCTGTGTCTACACTGGCAGTCCTCTTTCAAAAGAGGTATGCAAATGAGGGAAATCCAGAATGCAAATAAGGTGCAGATTTACATATCTGACACTTCATTTGCATATTCTTATTTCAAAAGAGCTTCTTTCGAAATAGGAAAACCAGTGTAGATCCTGCTCTTTCGAAAGCAAACCCCATCTTCGAAAGAATCCTTCCCATAGAAAAGGGAAGAAGGATTCTTTTGAAGATGGGGTTTAGTTTCGAAAGAGCAGGGTCTACACTGGTTTTCTTCTTTCGAAAGATGCTCTTTCAAAATAAGAATATGCAAATGAGGTGCCAGATATATAAATCTGCACCTCATTTGCATTTTTGATTTGCCTCATTTGCATACCTCTTTCGAAAGAGGAATACAAGTGTAGACACAGCCTAAATGTGTAGACGCTCCCTGAGTTAGGTTGACAGAAGGCCCTGTCTGTTGACAAAACTCTCTAGTGTAGACCCAGCCTGCGAGTTTTGTCAACAAAACTGGCATTTTGTAAACAAAACACTCCAGTGTAAATGTAAGTGTTGTGAAAGACCTAACGGGCTTCATGGAGACTTTGGCAATCTTCTTTTTGGAGTTCAAATGACAATTTGCGTTGGTTTCTTGTTTGACCTAGTTTCAAACATTTTACATTTTTTTTCAGTTTCTTTGATTTTTAACTGTTTCTCTAAGTCTTTGTTTTATTATTATTACCATAAAAAAACAGGAAAAAAAAATGAACACTTCCAAGGTTTTCAGCTTTCCAATGAAAACCCATGCCATTTCTTCAAAAGAGGACATTTGCCATAAGAGCCATTTTCCATCAAATAATTAAACCCAGCTATATTTTCCTTCATTTCTATAAGCATACTCATGCACTATGATTCCTTTTCAATTCTGATAACATACCCCACCCCCCCACATCTTCCTGAGTCCCGACATTGTATGGACCCGTCTGTAACTCTTGCCGTCAGCCCTATCCATCAGTCAAGATGACCAAATGCTGCTTTGCATGCTAAATGTTCTTGGCTATAGGTGATCACATGTCTGGTTATATCCTGTTTGCAAAGTTCACAATAAGGCAGCATCTTTCTTTCTCACCTCATTATAAATCCCTCTCACCCGTCTTCTCCTGTAATGAAATGCAACAGAACCTGCATCACAGAGTTACTTAAAAGTAGCAGATATGCTCTGATTTACCAAGTCATTAAGTCTTGATGCAAAGTACATTGAAATCAATACATAGACTCATAATTACTTCAATGGGATGCAGATTAGGGTCTTAAAGAAGTTTGATGCCTACATCAAGTGCATGTTTCAAGTTCAACATTGTGACGGAAAGCTACAAACAACATTTATGCACTGTATAATGCAGACAAAGCAAAGTAAGAGCCAAACTGCTGGTGTACAGGTGTACTCGTTATTAAACTCACAAAGCAATAAAATAGGGGGCAATAGAAAAGAGGAAGTTACTCACCGAAGAATGTTCACCTGGGTTTCCACATTCTCAATTATTTGGCCTAGCTACCCACACTACAACTCTTTTCTCCCTCTCATCCTCTGGAAATTCCATCCTGGAACTGAGAAACATTCACCATGAATATTTCATCAAACCCAATACATTTCTATGAAGCGTTGTAGTTTCCACTAATTGGCAGGTTCCTAAGAGAAGAGGTCAACAAACCCACAAATAGCTCTAATGTTACACATTTTCTTTTACTTTTATTTTTCTAATGTCACATATTTTGTTACCTTCCAAAAGTGAATTTAAAGGTTAATATAAATACAGTAAATTTACACCAGGAAATAGTGAATAATCATTTCTGCAATAAAGATATTCAAATTCCTATACCATTCAGAGCTGGTCTATCCCTTCTCCCACTAAAGTCTATAGGAATTTGTTGACTTGACTGGGAGCATAGTTAGTCTGTTTTACCTCTCTTTGAATACCCTTCACTCCAACTTTATTTTGCATATCATCTTTCATACAAAGTTTATCAGAGAACTTTGCACAAACTTAGATAGTTAAAAGAAATAAGATGCTACCAGAGAAAGACACAAACTGAGAGACACATACAAATAAGACTAGGTCTATTTTTATCTGAAGTTTCAAGACAGATGGAACGTATAATAGAGCCATTCTACTTGGCAGGAACTGCACTGATGAAGACTTGTTCCAATGGCAGCAAATTTGTGTGAACGTGCAGGAAGGAGATCAGTGTCAGATGAGCACAATAGAGAGCAGACCAGGGAAAGGAAAGTTTTAGGCTTTAAGCAAATACACCAAGAAAATGAACACCAAGGGTGGAATTTTGAACTGGAACTTAAGAAACATGCTAAGTTTTGTTCATCAATGTCGTTAACATGCTTCTGCTTCTTTGTATGGTGAACAAATGAAGGCAATGGTTAAAAGCTCTCCACTAATTGGAATCCAGACAATTGTGGCACAGAGGAAGAAGGTAAAATAGGCCATCTCAGAATAGAAAATTCAGGTAGTCCTTATGTGCTGAGGAAATGCCATAGATAGATAATACTGGGTGGGGTGTTAATATACAAGATGTGGTACTCAAGGGAAAGTTTACTAAAAGACAAAGGCCGTTTCTACACAGGCCACTTCCTTTGGAAGTGGCATGCTAATACAGGGAGAGAACGATGCTAATGAGGCACAGATGCAAATTCCCTGCACCCCATTAGCATAACAGCGCATGATTTGGAGTCCGGAAGACCATTCTTCCAGACTCCAAAATGCCATGTACAAGCGTGGCCCCGGGGGCGGGGGGTCTCAGGAAGAAGGACTTCCTTCCGGAAGTGCTCCTGGTGGCCGTGCTTCTACATGGTGTTTTGGAGTCCGGAAGAATGGTCTTCCAGACTCCAAATCATGTGATGTTATGCTAATGAGGCACAGGGAATTTGCATCCATGCCTCATTAGCATCTTTCACTCCCTGTGTTAGCATGTGACTTCCGAAGGAAGTGGCCTGTGTAGAAACGGCCAAAATGGCCAGGATAATTCATGGCTAGGGTCAAATGCTGTCTTTGATTAGCACATGTATTGACGACGGACATGAAATAGATTTACGCACAGAACTGTGCAAAATTGTTCAGTGAAATAATAAATTTTCAAAAAAAATACAGCTCGAGGGGCACAGGAACAAATTGTGAATTTTGATAAATAGTTTTGTCCAAATGTAAAATTTAATGAAAACAAATTAAAATATAGGTTCAACGCCTCTTGTCTGCCAACCTTGGGACCTGACTGGTGCCAAATAAGAGAATTTGCAGGCCACAGTAGGTCAGCATTGTTTAGCAGCATTAGCTACACTTCTACTGCTTACTGGGCTCTCAGAAGACACTTGGGGTAAATTAGAGTTAAATAACAGCACGGAACACTGAGAGCCAGGACAGGGATGACAGGAAACACTGACACACCCAGTGGTCATAGTGCATGATAAAAAGATCCCTCTGGGCTTAACTTCTATTATCTATTAAATGAAATACCTAGTCATTGCTCCAGTTAGCTTAGGGACAGACTATGGGTATATCTAAACAGAAAAGTTATTTGGAAATGACAGATGTTATTCTGAAATAACTTTTCTAGCATTTACACAATACAGTTGGATTATTTCAAAATAGGTAAACATCACTCCAGCTATGCCTACACTTGGCCAAAATTTCAAAAGGGCCATACTAATGGCCAAATCGGAGAATACTAACGAGGCTCTGAAATGAATATTCAGTGCTTCATTAGCATGCTGCTGGCCGTGGCACTTTCTACCAGCTGAGAGGAATAGGGGGATTTCGACATTTGCAGTGTCCTTTCGAAAAGGACCCCCATGTAGATGAGCCTCATGTGAGAGAAACGCAACACTTTCAAAGTCCTGTAGCTGGCAGCATGCTAATGAGGTGCTGAATATTCATTTTAGTGCCTCATTAATATTCTCCGATTTGGCCATTAACATTGCCATTTTGAAGTTTTGGCCAAATGCAGACATGGCCTCCATGAGGACCAGCGCCTATTTTGAAATAACTATTTCAACATAGGGGCTGTATAGACAGGGAATAGAACCTGTTTGAAATAAGCCACAGTGTATCCAATGGTTCTATTTCAAAATATGCTTGATTGTGTTTAGATGCTCTATTTTGAAATAGTTGAGGGCTATTTCAAAATGCATTCTGCGTTTCTCAGCATTATTTCAAAATAAGCTATTCCAGAAAGTCTTCTTCTGGAATAGATTATTTCAAAATAACCCTGCTGTGTAGACATAGCCCATGATACACTTTCAGTAGCTCTATAGACCTGAAGCAGTCGCATCGACTTAATTAAGACTACTCATGATGTAATGTACCGTGCATAATGAGATAAAGTGTTAGATTTTGTATCCTGCTGTCTAAACAGTGGTAAGGGGCATAACCTTATATCGACATCTGTATGAATCCCACCTGCTGGCTCAGAGACATAAATATTTCTGCTTGACCATCATCAGAGCATTTGATTTCTGATTGTTAACATTACCTCCTGCTCAACATTCACTCGTGTAACTTTCCATTTTGTTTCATTGAATTAAAGGAAGAAAGGAGATTGTCTTGAAAGTCTTTCATTTTATAGACAGCCAGTCATTTCATTAACACTTTTCATATTCTTGTTTGTCATGCTGACTGACTAGAGTAAAAAGATTTTCTTCCCATTAACATATGATACAGCAGCACTTTTTTTCCAAGGAAGTATTGATCGGTAGAGGAGTACATTTATAAAAATGTAACCAGCATCAACAATCTGGCTCATGCTAGTGGAGCACACTTTAACCAATTAAATAGTCATGAAGAAGAAAAATCAATATCCCTTGGATGCTTCTTCTCTGGGCTTCTCCAGCAAATTTACCTTAGCTTTAGAAAATGAATAAACAAAAAAGTGTAAACTTTGGTATTTTGGTTTTATATATGGGTTGGAAAGATGCCTTCGTTATTACTTCCAGAAACCGTATCAAAGGTCAAAAATCTGATACAGGGAATGGTAAATAACCACTCCCAGAAAACTTTATACCTGCAAGCCAGAATCAGCATTACTCTGTTCTCAGAAGTATTTTGACTACATTACATCCAGTTCACATAGGCAATATTATAATCACCAGTCACAAGCAATAAACACAATGGCCTAGTTGTTCAAATCTGTCTAGTGCAGTTTTGTACATCAGTTTGAGGGTTCCACACTTGAGGCATCATAATGAAGACTGATTTTCAGAAGCGTTAATCACCCACCCTTTGAATATCTAGCCCTTTTAACATATCTCAAATTTCCCTTCTCCACACACAACACAATTGACATGCCGGTGCTGGCTGCCTTCACGATTTTATTGCAAATCATACACTATTTGCTCTTTTGTTAAAAACCCCATCACCTGGTTATGCATGATTATATAACAATCACAGCTTCTTTAAAAAAAATATGCTCACGTTTGTAAAGAACAGCCTGCTCCAGGTTCACCCAAGAAGTTCAAATATGTATCTAAATATCCTATGACATTTTTACGCCAGTCTTATGATATTTTGGGAGTGGGGAGTGTGACCCATGACTTCTCAGACTTTAAGGTTGGCAATACTACACACCTAAAATCACTACTCACATTTGAAAATGTTTGAAGAAAACACTAATAGGAGCTGTCTGGTTTACAGGAGAGCCTTGCCACTTGGTTTGGGAGCTTCTTTGTGAGATGATAATCCCCACACATTTCTCAGTTCATTGGCTAACATATGGTCTCTTGTTTATAGTAAGAAATGCTATAGTTTAGGTAGCAAATCAGCTGACATTAGAAAGCCCTGGTTTTCAATTGTTTGTTGCTTTCTCAGAAAAGGTGGGATCTGAGGTACAGATCATTCCACTCAATGGAGAAGGCCATACCATTCAAGACTTGAAAACCTTCATTCTAAACCAAAGAGACTTTACCACCAGATTACAAAGGGAGACACCTGAATTGGAGTTCATTCTCAACTTTGATACTTTACACCAGTGGTTCCCAAACTTTTTGGCATCACCCCACTTTTGATTTCTGAGAAACCCTCATGCCCCCCACCTCTTATTTACCATGACCCAAACCCCTTTTAAAAAAATCAATTTGTAATTTAAAAAAACACAAAAACTTGCTATAAAATTGTTATTTTAAATTAAAAGTAAGCACAAATTGTTTTTCTTGGCCCCTTGTGGGTGCCTGGTGCAGCCCCAGCTGGCTGGGTGCCTGAGCCCCGTACCAGCTGCCAGAGCTGCCCACACCAGCTGCCCACATGCCCAAGCCCTGTGCTGCCAGAGTTGCCTGCCCAAGCTGACTGAGCCGTTCACTGCCAGGGCCAGCCACCTGCCTGAGCCCTGCAAGCTGCCTGCCTGAGCCCCACCAGACTCCGGCCTGATCGCCTTCTCTTCCACAAAGCCAGGCACCACTAGCCCTCTGCTCTTTCCTCCTCCCCCTCTCCCGAGTCAGGCACCCCCAGTCCCACATCTAACCCCCTCCTACTCCTTCTTCCCCTCACCTGCAACCAACACTCACTCACCTTTGTAGGAGACAGCTAGCTCCACGTGGGTCTTAGCCAGCTGTCTGCTTTTTATAGCAGCTGCACGGGGTTGCCCATGTAAAATGGCAAGAACTGAGAGCCAGAAGCAAAGGCCAGCTCTTTCTTTGGGTGGGGAATGACAGGGGGGTGGTGTCACCTCATGCCCACCCTGGAATTTCTTCAAGCCCCCCAAGGAAGACACACACCCCCAGTTTGGGAAACCATGTTTTACACCTTGGTTTCAACAAAGCTATCAATTACCTTAACTATTACAAGGACAGTTTCACCATCTTTGATATTTGTAGTGATCTCAGGCAGCCTACTTAACTTCATAGACACTTGAGGTAAGTGATACTCTTCTCCTTCTCCCCACTTCTGTCCTATGTATCTGATTTCTCAGTTTTCATTTTATTTTTTTGATCTTTCTGTTAAATTTTCTTTGTCTCAGTTTTCATTTATCAGAATTTTGCAGATCTGAGGAAGTGGATCTGTCCCAGGAAAGCTCATCACCCTATAAATTATTTAGTTAGTCTTTAAAGTGCTACAGGGGTGATTTTTTGTTTTGTTTTGTGAAGATACAGGCTAACTGTACCTGTGACTGTCTGTGACTATTCCACCCACTGCAACCCTAAAATCACTTATTCTGTTTAGGCATTGACAACCCCTGAGGAGGTATCAGTATGGGTGTCTGTGGCCAGGGAAGGTGAAAAGTGTGTGTGAGGAGGGGAAGAGTGTGGAGGCCTATGTAGGAAAGGGAGGTCTGGAGCAAAAAGTGAAGGGATCAGAATATCCCCAGGCAGGGCAAGTTTGACCATGCACAGCTATTTAAAATATACAGAATTTAAGTTCGAAGTCTGAGAACATAGTCTGTGGCCTAATTTGACCCAACACTGAGGAGGATGGCTGAATAAAAACAGGGATTATTTACATCCTGAGTGACAGAACACTGCAGTTGCATAAGAAGGAGCCAGCAGCTTGATGTAAAAAGTGTTTTAAGATAAGAAGGTCCACCCTGATCTACCTGATACCTTTTTAATATCATCCGTCTTTTTTTCCCTCTCTCCATGTCAATTTACACACTATACCACTTACAAGGATTCAGCAATGTATAACTTATATCATTATTTGCCTCACCCCTGAATTTACTTGACAGATTTGATTAAAGTTATTATTACACTAAACCATCTATATACATTTCAGAGGAGCTGGAAAAACAGGTTGGGGTTATGGCTACTTGCAGAAAGAGAGATAACTACAAATTTGAACTCATTTGGGACCTGGCTTCAACCAGTCCCATTTCTACATGCAGCTTTTTTTTTTTTTTTCAAAGGGCATAATTTTGTTAGGTTGGGCATTTAGAAGTACAGGTATCTAGTCTGGAAGCACAGTGTTGATGTGCCCAAAGAAATAGAACATCTTTGGTCATCTGGACCTAAATTTAAACAGGTAATTTGAAAGGCTCCAGGATCCATTTTATAGACACTTAAACCACCATAAACTCAGTAGTAACCATTTGCAAGATTGGAATCTGGATTTGAACATTTGGCATGCATTCAGCAGCAAAAGTCTTTTAATCTTTTAGGTTCCTAAAACCCTGTTACAACTCCCATTCGAATCACTAGGAATATTTGTTGATGCTGAACAGAGCCCTGAAAGATTATTATTCTGCTACTATTCTTGCTATCTCTATTATTAGCATTATTTAAAGTACAAAATATAAGAAAGAAAGCCCAGCAGAAATGATTCCTGAACATGTTTCTCTAAGTATGCATCTAAAAACTAATCAGTTGAGTTTCAAAGGAGTAAAGAGCTCCCAAAGTTCCTGGAACTAAAATATAAACTAAAAAGGAAAACAAAGCAGAAAATAAAGTCATTAAAATGAAAGAAAAAATGCGATGCACAAGGAATCTCTAGATAAAGGAGAAATATGTACAGAATAAGGATCTTATCTGACTTAAACAGATAATAAAGAGAAACATACTGCTTCCACTGAGCAAAAATATACTGTATGGTGTTGCATTAGGGACAGAGACATAGTGCTGATAGGGGGAGTGAACAGCTGAACAAGCAGGTTTTGAATTGTGCTTTTATATGAGTGTGTTGCAAGATGAAGAAAGTTGTTGAGTCTCTCAGCATCTGCACTGTATTATATCATTCCGCATGTAGAGTCACAGAGCTTAATTCTGGATGGGACCACCAGACCATCTGTCACAGGTCATCAGCTCCACCCATCACCCCATACCAAGCTCAATAACCAGGAGACCAAAGGTTTACAGACCACACAAGACTAAACTATTGTTCATCACAGGCAGAAAAGAGGTGGGATTGAATGTCATGGGTACCTAACATTCCTGAAATTTACAACTATGCTGTGTTCGCTATTGGGGGTGGTGGGGGGTGTTCTAAATATAAGGCTAGTGAAGTTGTGAAATGAGTTTCTAAGGAAAGGTGTGTGACCTCCACGACTGGAGGTTTTTAAGAGCAGTCTGGACAAACGCCTGCTAGGGATGATCTATATTAACGTAGCCCTGCTTCAGAGCAGGGAGATAGCCTTGATGACTTCTGAAGGTCTGTAATGAGCAGTGGTGACTGTTCACTGAGCCAGAAGGGGGAGAACCTCTCCCTGAACCCTGGTAGACAGAACTTGTATCCCGCCCCTTGACCAGAAGGTAAGGAGCAGGGCTACAAGTATAAAAGCCCCCGCCAAGAGCTCAGTAGGGCCCCAGCCATTGGAGGTGACAGATGCATGTTGTGAGCTCTCAGGCTGGGAAGTGGATCCAGTGCTCCAGGAAGCAGAGGATGGGCCTGAGCCAGGGTGCATTAGAGTCAGCAGGCCTTCACACCTCTGCCCCTGGCTACCTAGACCTCACAGGTGGCAGTATCCCTGCTCCAGTTGCTCCAGGCACAGGCATGTGCTGCCCAGTGCTCTTGGCATTGCAAGGGTATGGGCATATTGTCTTCGTACTGGACTAGATTGTGTGTTGCCCTACCCTGCATCAGGGCTTGGGCTTCTTGACTCTGCTTGTGTGTTGCCTCACCCTGCACCAGGGCCTGGGTTTAGTGAGTTTGGATTGGGATCTGGGTGTGGGCCCACTGAGGCTGGCACATTATCCTGAGTTGTAGAGTGAGCAGGGGTGGCTGTTCCCCGACCCAAGTGGCTGAAAGGGTCTCATCAAGGCTGAGACTTCTGTGACTCTACAAATAGTAAGGATTTAATTGAGAGTGAGAAAATCAGAAGATACTGAAGTCTGATCTCAAGTTACACCAGGATAAACTTAGAATATCCCCTCTTCAAATAAATAAAGTTACTCTGGATAGATACTGATGTGATTCAAAGCAAAACCCAAGTTCTTGGACACAAATTAGATTCATGGCAGCATCAGCCGTACAATCTAAGGCAAGAGAGGTCTAAATTTCCTAAACGTTATGGCTACATCTACATGTTCATTCCTCTTTCAAAGGAGGAATGCAAATGAGGCACTGATTCTCATATCTCGTGCTTCACTTCCATAATCTCTTTTCGGAAGAGGTTCTTTCGAAATTAAAAAAAAGCAGTATAAATGGGGTTCTTTTGAAAATAAACCCCATCTTTGAAAGAAACCATCTTCCTATTTTGTTCCAGGAAGACATTGTTTATAGGTGGCTTGGAAGGCAGATGCCAAAATTCAGGTTTTCGTG
This sequence comes from Carettochelys insculpta, assembly GCF_033958435.1. Taxonomy (NCBI): domain Eukaryota; kingdom Metazoa; phylum Chordata; order Testudines; family Carettochelyidae; genus Carettochelys; species Carettochelys insculpta. Next base: position 122,090,213 of record NC_134141.1, read on the forward strand.
ATTTTTTTTCCTTTTTGCTGTCCCTGTGAAAAAAAAGGAGAAACAAAGCTGTCCCAAACACTGTCCACACTGTAGGGATGATGAGTTCTGAATCTGAACTTCCGTTTATTTCTTCCAGTACTGCATGGTGCAACAATGGGATGACATACACAGCTATAAACTGTAACGCTTCTTCACTAGCAGAGTGCTAAAGAGATCACCAATTTATACATCAAGAAGAATGTTCATTCCAGGAAACAATGCCCAGGACCACTAAGTGGTTTGATGTGGAAGGATGATCCTCCTTTAGGCTGTAAACTGCAGCTTCCAGTTCTTTTAGGGCAATCTGAAATATGATCTCTTTAGTTTTGTATCTTTAACTCCCTAAGATTGCAGGGCAGCATCTCAAACTTTCTTGATGTCTTCTCTGTTACCTTAAATTTGTAAAAGTTGAGGATTTTGCTGGAATTTATATTGTATGTTTTTAAAGCTAGAGAAGCGATGAAAATTATAGCATACATCCATTTAAACTTAATGAGTCACTTGCCATAAATACAGAAAGTGCTTCTGATATTTTGGGGGTGAACAGGCTGTTATTAATCTTGCCTATTGCTTTTAATGCATGATAGAGCATTAATGGATATGTTGTAAACAGAAACAATTAAATAAATTTGCTGGAAAATGCTCTGGTAGGTAACACCCTCCCCCACTTGACTATAACAGCCTTTCCACCATAATCAATTAAGCACTGTTAATAAAATAGGATACTCAACCAGAAATATAGCTTTAACCTTGTTCTTTGACTGAAACAGTTCTGGAGTGCTGCCATCCCCTGCTATCACATTCAAGCATGATTTTAACAAGGTATCAGATCTAAAGAGCTCAGTATGTGTACCCCAACTAAACAAGGACTAACAATGGAGGGAGGGAGATATGACATGTGGCCAAACATATCTGAAGGATGTAAATAACAAAGAGAGAGAGGAATTATTTACAGTGATCCAAGGGAGTATAATTAAGAATAATAGGAGGAAATTGAGCGAGGGAAGTAATGAAAGGCCCACTGGTTGAGATATTGAAAACAAGGCAGTATAAAGCCTTAGGGAATAGCTTGTAAGCACCAGACCAGTTCGGCATTGTCCCTGGAGGATAGACTTGGTGGCCATATCAAAACAGAACTTCTGATTTTTTTTAAATTTCCTGAACCTTCTAGGTCATCTCTTTTGTCCTTCTCCACTTCAATCTCTGTCACTTTTTCTCCCCACCCTCTTCTCTCAGCACAACCAGATAATAATCCCTGTGGCTATGTCTACACAATGTGCTGCTGCTGGAAAGATTATGAAAATCAGGGACGTTGACAGTGCAAGTGAGGTGCTAATTTACAAATCACACACTCAATTTGCATATTGTCCCGTTAGCACTGTCCTGGCAGAGGCTTCTGTTGCCACAAAACCAGCTGTATAGACAAGGTTCTGTCAATCAAACCCCCATTGTTGACAGACCCTTACCCCTGATTTTTGTCAGGGAAAAGGGGCTGTTGACAAGGAGGGGATTTGGTCGACAGAACCCCATCTACATGGCTTGTTTTGTGGTGACCAAAGCCTCTGTGGGACAGCAATCAGGTGAGAGTCTGCAAATGAGGTTTGCAATTTGTAAATTAGTACCTCATTTGCATTGTTGAGTGCCTCATTTGCATGACCCTGCCTGCAGCAGCATGCTGTGTAGACATAGCCTATAATCCCCAAATGAATATTTACATCTCCTGCACTCCTGATTTCAATGTTTCTGACCTCAGTGCTTTGGAGTAGAGTCTTCATCTGAACTGAACAGATCTACTGTCAAGTGGTGCTATTTCATCCATTGTTTCTCCTTTAACGCATTCTCTTTTTCTGTCACAGACCTGCTAAGTGACCTTGTACAATCCACTTAAACCTGCAGTTTCACAGAATCACAGAATTCTAGGGCTGGAAGGGACCTCAGGAGGTCAACAAGTCCAAAACCCTGCTTCAAGCAGGATCAACCCAAACTAAGTCGTCCCAGCCAGGACTTTGTCAAGCCGGGACTTACAAAATCTTATGTAAAATGCAGATGATTTTTTTTTAACTCCCATGCTTTGTTTATGTTGATTCCAATCTCTTTGTGGACTATTTTCACAACGCTCATGTACAGTTTGGATCGCAATGGGACCTCAGTATTGGTTGTACACCTAGGCACTATTGTCATACAGATCATATAAAAATAAGAAAAGAGCTGATCCTTTTCTTGAAGGCTCATTCCCTGGGTCAGTGTTAGATTTCACAAAACCTTACTTGCATGGGTAATTTTTTTATTCTTGCTGATTGTTCCTTTGATGTGGAATGAGTCATTTTATTTTCCTTTTTTTAGGAAAACTTGAGCTGTTTTTTATTGGGAGCTTTTCATTCCTTATGCTGACACTTCATTCCCAAACTCTATTCCACCTGTGTATGTGTGCACAAACATTCCCAGATTTGACTATACTCCATCTGTTGGAACTCTTTAAAATCCAAATTTAGGAGTTAATTTCATTCATCAGTTACAAAATGATAGTTTGAGAACTGTTTTATATTGCCAATTAACTTTTTCCAATGCACTTAATTTTAGTTTTTATTTTTTCCTCCTGATTGTAAAATTATTTGGGATCCATGTACGCAAGGGCCCAGATATGAAAGTTTGCATTATTCCATAATGTACTTTTTATGGATTAAACATTCTGTTCCCTATGCATATGATCTCTGATATTTCCAATATTATTCAAGACATGGTTCTTAATAAAAAAAGAAAAAAGATAAATGTTAAAACAATCTGTTACAAGAATAAATTCTCCACGTCTTGATGATGTGTTTAACAGTTCTAACATGTATAACATTAAAATTTTATCAACAAATCAAGGAAAGGCCATTTTGTACAGAGAAATCAATTTACCTAGCAACTATCCATAAGACTCACTTGTAATTTATTTTGCCTATAAAACACTTTTAGGCCTAATTTTATTTCTTCTGGGGAGTAGAGAAAGAGAAAATGCTACACTTTCTTGGCAGCCTGCAGGAGGTAAACCTCCAACTGCACAAACAGTAATAAAGATAAAGAAACTAGGTGTAAAATGAGAGGCTTTATCCTTTAGCAATTGAAGGAAGAGAATTGAACAAATTATTCTCTACTCCACTAAGAGTATGGCTTCTTCTGTAGAATATACATTTATTTTTTAAAATGTATGGAATATGGAATTCAGGAATTGTTATGAGATTATGTTACAGGGATAGGAATGTTGGAATGGCACTGTCAGATAGACCAATTATTTATCTACAACAGTATCCTGGGTCTTAGGTTTGAGATATGTGGTGCTTGAGAGAAAAATGTATGAAGATCTACACTTGCATTCCTCTTTTGAAAGAGGTATGCAAATGTTGGAAATCAAAAATGCAAATTATGTTCATATTTGCATATTTGGCACCTCATTTGCTTGTTCTTATTTCAAAAATAGCTTCTTTCAAAAGGAGAAAACCAGTGTAGACGCTGCTCTTTTGAAAGTAAACCCCATTTTTGAAAGAATCCTTCTTCCCTTTATTTAATGGGAAGAAGGATTCTTTCGAAGGCAGGGTTTACTTTCGAAAGAGCAGCATCTACACTGGTTTTCTTCATTTGAAAGAAGCTCTTTTGAAGTAAGAATATGCAAATGAGGTACCAAATATGCATTTTACTTTCCCTTATTTGCATACCACTTTTGAAAGTGGAATGCAAATGTAGACTCACCCATCTTGTTTAACGCTTTTTAAAAATTCTTGCTATTGTAACTCTGGGATGTTCTTCTAATTCATATAAATAGATGTCCAGATTCCCAAGGCGTTCTGTTGACAATATATTTACAGAACACAGCACTTTTGTCAACAGCCATATCCCACTTCTCAAAAGGCAGAAAACCTCTGTTGACACATCTGTCAACTGAAAGCTAGTCTGGACATTCTGGGGGGCCCTCTGTTGACAAACAAGGCTTCTGGTGTACTGGGAAGCCCCATCTGCTGTTATTCCAGTTGGCCATTTTGCTGATAAGCCAGCTAAGCCGTCTGGCTGCTTTCTGTCGACAGAGTGGATTGCTCTTGCAACCTGCTTGGTAGTTTGTCTACAATCTACTGACAGAAGTTTTGTCTGAAGATATCAACAAATTGATGTGATCTTTACTTTTAGGACACCTGAATTTGATCACTGTTGAACGACAGGATACTGAGCTAGATGGACCTTTGACCTGAAATGTTTGAGGATTAAGAGACTGGAGACGGGGCAGGGGGGAGGTTAGCTTGGAGACACATGTCCGTAAGTCCTCTGCAGTGCTGGCACCCCTTTCTGCTGGTACTGAACTTTCAAGTGGCTATGGTAATGAGCTTTGGGAGTATGCAAATAGGCAGCCATTTGCAATCCTGAGAGGTTCACATTGCATAGGTCTGCCAGCAGTAGCGTTGAGCAAAGCTCCATGTAGACCCAGCCTTTGAGGACTCAGACTGCACCAAGCACTGTCCGTACCCAGTAAAGGGGAAGCTTATGCATCAAAGAGCTAACAATCTGAGAGTGTGTCTCCACCTAAACCCCTACAACTGTGGTCCTGGGGTTCTTCCCAGGTATAGGAACTCTACCTCCCTGACAAGTGACAGATAGGTCAACAGAAGAATTCTTCAGTCTATCACTGACTACATCAGGGGTTAGGTCAGTTTAGCAGCATCTCTTTTTCTACCTCTGAGTAATGCAATTATACCAACCTAATTTCCTAGTGTAGACTAGGTTTAAGCAGTTAATTAAACCTGACCTCTGACCCCACTGCCTATGGTTACATTAGAGAGTTTTGTCAAAATAATTGGCGGCGTGTCCGCGCAAAAGAATGCATTTTGTCAACAGGATGTTGACATAAATCAGCTCTTTCGCCAACAACTTTCTGCCTCTCCCAGATGAAGAAGAAAGCCTTTGTCAACAAAAAATATGTGTGGATGATCTGGGGGGCCTTCTGTTGAGAGGGCTTCTGGTTCACTGGGCAGCCCTGTTTGCTGAGCTTCTGGTCTGCCATTCTGTTCAGAGAGGGCTGAGCAGTCTGGCTGCTCTGTCAATAGAGTGGACTGCTCTTTTGATCCACTTTAGTGTATAGCCACACTCTGTTGACAGACATTTTGTAGGAAAATTTCTTCCAAAAGAAACGTCCATCAAAAGCTGCTTCAAGTGTAACAGTAGCCACTAAGATTCACCCACCGCTAGTGGATGTTTCCCTGGAGATGGCCTATTGAATAGAAACAGGGTATATCCTAAGGGCATCTCACTGCTTGCTCTTCATTTTCACTTCTAGTTTTATTGATCAAACCATCTTCTCTCCTGCACAGTAGGAAAAGTTAAAGATCCTCTGAAGCCTTTTATTTTCATCTTTGAAAACTTAGATGCTGCTCAATATTTATAGCTATGTGTCTAGTTACACTTGTAAACACCAGAATGTGGGAAGATTCAAAACCTAAATATAGCTTGTTGAGGCTGGTCAGATGCTGTTTTTCTGATGCCAATAAGGAAATTTGCATATAAGTATGAACATCTCTTTTAAGTAGTTTAAAAGGCTCTCTTGATTAAGCATATTATTATTGTTTCCTGTCCATTTTTACTGAATGTATTTTCACTTTAAACTTCTTGGCAAGTCTAAAATTAAAAGGTGCCAAATATCGTGGAGACAATTGTGCTTCACATTAGAATGAGTCAGAATTGTTTTCCACTGAAAATTTCAACAGAAACAACAGCACAAATGATTTTCACCAAAATTTTCCACAGGACAAAAAGGAAGTGAAAAATTTTAACTTAGAAGTACTTCCAAAGTGTCTCATGGGAATTATAGTTTGGATGCCTCACAAATTTTTCAGGTTGGAAAAGTGATGACCTGGGGATATGGTAACATTTATAAAATCATGACTGGTGTAGGCAAAGTAAATGAAGAAGTGCTCTTTACACGTTTTCATGACAGAAGAACTAGAGGTCCCCCAACAAAATGAATAGAATGCAGGTTTGAAACAGAAGAAAGTATTTTTTTTAACACAGTATGCAGTTACACTGTGGAACTCCTTGCCAGAGGATGTTGTGAAGGCCAGGGTTAAAAAAAAAAAGTAGATAAGTCCATGGAGCATAGGTCCATCAATGGCTACTAGCCAAAAGGGGCAGGGATGGTGACTTTAGTCTCTCTTTGACAAAAGCTAGAATGGGCGACAGTGGAAGGTATCACTTGAGCAAAGTCTACACAGCAGTGTTATTTCAAACTAAGCTATTTGGAAAGAGCTTTTTCCATAATAGCTTACTTAGAAATAATGTGGGTATGCACAAAAGGAATTCTGAAATAGTGTTCAGCTATTCTGAAAGAGTCTACGCACAATAGAGCCTATTGCATAATAAAGCAATTGGATACACTATGACTTATTTTGAAAAAAGCCCCATTCCCTGTCAACACAGCCTCTATTTTGAAATATCTCTTTTGGAATAGGCACTATTCCTCATAAATAAGGTTTACCAATTTCGAAGTAAGCTGTCCGCTATTCTGAAATTATTTCAAAAGAGTGGTTGTATTGTTTAGGTGCTTGCAAAGTTATTTCAGAATAGTGTCCATTATTCCGAAATAACTTTGTTGTGTTGACTTGCACCTGACAAAGTGGGTCTTTGACCATGAAAGCCTATGCTCCAAAATATCCATTAGTCTATAAGGTGCCACAGGACTTCTTGCTGTTTTTGCAGATACAGACTAACTTGACTACCCCTCTGATACTTAACACCTTTGATGATTACCTTTTCTCTTAATTTTCTCTTGGAGACTTGAGCTACGTCTAGAGGTTGGGATTAGTTGCAGAAGAACTTTGTATGCAACAGTTTAAGGGTGGTGTGGCATGAACTCCCCTATATCAGATGGTTCAGGAGCATATATGAAGGAATCTCCCAATTAAGATAAATGACAATACCTCTACAGCAAAACATATAGATAAGGAAAGAACAGATATGTGATCATAGAATCATAGAATGCTAGGACTGGAAGAGACCTTCCGAGGTCATTGAGTCCAGCCCCCTGCCCTCAGGGCAGGACCAAGTACTGTCTAAACCATCCCTGATAGACATTTATCTAACCTGTTCTTAAATATCTCCAGCAATAGAGATTCCACAACCTCCCTAAGCAATTTATTCCAGTGTTTGATCACCCTGACAGTTAAGAACTTTTTCCTAGTGTCCAATCTAAAACTCCCTTGCTGCAGTTTAAGCCCATTGCTTCTTGTTCTATCCTCAGAGGCCAAGATGAACAAGTTTTCTCCCTCCTCTTTATGACACCCTTTTAGATACTTGAAAACTACTATCATGTCACACCTTAATCTTCTTTTTTTCCAAACTAAACAAGCGCAATTCTTTCAGCCTTTCTTCATAAGTCATGTTCTCTAGACCTTTGATCATTCTTGTTGCTCTTTTCTGGACCCTATCCAATTTCTCCACATCTTTGTTGAAATGTGACGCCCAGAACTGGACACAATACTCCAACTGAAGTCTAACCAGCGCAGAGTAGAGTGGAAGAATGATTCACAACACACGTTAATACATCCCAGAATCACGTTTGCTTTTTTTGCAACAGCATCACATTATTGACTCATATTTAACTTGTGGTCCACTATAACCCCTAGATCCCTTTCTGCCATACTCCTTCCTAGAAAGTCGCTTCGCATTCTGTATGTGTGAAACTATTTGTTCCTTCCTAAGTGGAGCACTTTGCATTTGTCATTATTAAACTTTATCCTGTTTACTTCAGACCATTTCTCCAATTTGTCCAGATCATTTTGAATTTTGACCCTATCCTCCAAAGTAGTTGCAACCCCTCCTAGCTTGGTATCATCTACAAACTTAATAAGCGTGCTGTCTATGCCAATATCTAAATTGTTGATGAAGATATTGAACAGAATCGGTCCCAATACAGACCCTTGCTGAACCATTTATTATGCCTTTCCAGCAGGACTGAGAACCATTAATAACTACTCTCTGAGTATGGTTATCCAGCCAGTTTTGCACCCACCTTATAGTAGCCCCATCTATGTTGTATTTGCCTAGTTTATTGATAAGAATATCATGCGAGACCGTATCAAATGCCTTACTAAAATGTAGGTATACCACATCCACCGCTTTTCCCTTATCCACAAGACTCGTTATCCTATCAAATGATGATATCAAGTGATGATCTTGTGTAACCAGATGTAACAGTTGCACATAAGCAAAATAGGGGACAAAAAAGAACACGTAGAATCAGCAACGAAGGGTCCTGTGGCACCTTATAGACTAACAGAAAAGTTTAGAGCATGAGCTTTCGTGAGCGTTTCTACTCTGACATGTAGAATCAGTAACTGACGATTAAAACAAACACCTTAAATGGTAACGAGTAACCATAGCAACCTCCTGACCAGGCAGAGAAGAACTATATATAAGCTAGGAAGAAATGAATGCAGTTTGAACTTCACCGATGGACCTCAATACCAGTACGTCAGAACTGTAAGAACTCCTACCCATCTGCAGCTGTCCGGAGTCCCCTGCTGCTGAAGAGATGTAAGTGCCACTTTCTTGCCGTATATTTTAGTTAAGGGTCTAGTTAATACTTGTCAGGAAACAAATATCTAGTCCTCATCTTTGTACTCAGAGGACTCAGTGTTAAACCTAAATTACTTTTGTCGCCAACACTAGACTACAGGGCTTTGTCGACAAAACCCATAGAGTATCTAAATTGCCAAGCACATTCTGTCAACAGTAAGGTGACAAAACACATCACTTTTGTCTACAGCTGTACCCCACTTGCCATGAGGAAGAACGCTGCTGAAGACAGAGATCTGTCAATGAAACACAGGTCTGGACATTGTAGGGGGCCTTCTTTTGACAGAAAAGGCCTCCTAGATACCATGCAACCCTGTCTGCTGTGGTTCCGAGTGGCCATTTTGCCGATAGAGCAGTCAGGCAATCTGGCTGATCTCTGTCAACAGAGTAGATCACTCTTTCGATCCGTCCTGTTGTCTGGAGGCAATCTGTTGATGGCAGTTTTGTTGCAACGTATCTTCTGACACAAACTTCTGATGACAAATCCCTATAATCTAGACATAGCCTTGGACAGGATACTAGGCTGCATGGACCTGTGGTCTGACCCTGTACAGCTCTTCCTATGCTCTTATATTTGGTCAAAATATTTCAGGTTTTGGTCAAAATATTTTGATTTCTAGCTGAAATATTTGAACAGTCAGACTTTTGCTTTTTGGACCAGAAATCAATTTTCCATATAAATCACTTTTCTTCTGAAAAATGCATCATTTTTTGACAAAAACAGTTTAAAAGGAAAGTTGTTGACAAGCCCTAAATGTCCATCTAAGACCAGAAACAAACAAACAAACAAACAAAAACTAGGAAACTTGTCTCTTGATTTTTGCAGACCTCAGAGTTTTGGAGGGTTAAATAAGCATCTGAAATGTGAAAGGTGTCAGGCCAAACCCAAATTTTCACACTGAGATTTTAGAATAAGCTACTGTCAGAGTGATGATGTAAGGGGAAACTGCCAACATGGGCTCAGTGCTGCTCCCTTTGACAGCAGTGACAAAATTCTAACTGCCTCCATGTGGAAAAGGGTCTCATTTGGGCCACAGAGGGATGAGAATCCATTTAGAATACAAGGGAAACTAAACATACAGATTGTATCTTTGACTTTCACAGCTGGGATCAAACCAAGACTGTTGATAACACATTCCAGTACTTCATCATCCACCCTGTGAAATAACTTACTTGACTTACACCCTTGTACTTGAAGTGGAGCATATGTCATCTGCAACTCTCCTCCACTTCACTCTGTCTCAACACTAAACTTCTAGGTGACTGCAGAAATAACCCAGTTGTTGTCTTTCACTCTCAGAAGATCTTCTCTGTGTTGTCTGAGGTCTTCCTCTTTTGCATTTTCCTTGCAGGTTCCCTGTGAGAGCTTGATGAACTATGTTGGATGATGGTTTTCTGAGACTGGCCTAGCCATCCCCGCTTTCTTCTGTTGATTTACATGTCAAGTGGTTCTTGTCCTGCTCTGCTCCAAAGTTCCTCATTTTTGACAAAGTCTTGCCATTTGATGCGAAGAAAGTGCCTTGGGCATCTCTTTATGAATGACTGTAACATGTGTTTTGAAGATTCTTTAATACGCCAGGTCTCACATCCACCTGAGAGCACACTCTTTACATTTGTGTTGAAAATCTGTAATTTTATCCTCACAGATAATATTTGAGAACTCCATATGGAATGAAGAGTCTGGAATTCAGCTGTTGCTTTCCCTATCTTGGCATTAATATCCTTGTCTGTTCCTGTGTTTCTGCCCATAATACTCCTTAGGTAGGTAAACTGCTCCACATCTTCCAGGTGATCCCCTCCCAGTGTGATAGTGTTGTTGTTGGATTGGTTGATCCTCATTGTCTTGGTCGTTCCCTTGTTAATGCTCAGTCCACTCATTGAGGCAGTTTTGTCTAGCATCGTGACCTTTTTATCATGCTTTCTTGTTGGTGTGAAAGGAGGGTGACAATGTCAGCAAAATCCATATCCTCTAATTCCGGCATTGCTGGTCCTAAGCCCGATGAAAAATGAGGAAGGTTGGGCATTGGGCTAGCAACCCAATCCCATAAAACCTATCAATCACTACAGAAACAACAAGAGCAACCAAACAAAATAAACAAAACCTAATTCGGCACAAAGGTATCAGTTCTTTCTCTATGATGGCGCTAAATGAAAGCCAAAAGGAAATTCAGGGCCTGATGCAGAGCTCGATCCTAAGTGCCAAAACCACGATGAAAGTCAGAACCTGGAACGTACGAACATTATACCAGTGTGAAAAGCTAGAGCAGTTACTTCGCGAATTTGACAGCTACTGAATGGACATTCTAGGTGTTAGCGAGATGAGGTGGTTAGGAAGTGACAGGATACTCAGTGATGGAAAGACCATTCTATACTCTGGAAATGATGACCAACATGTGCACGGTGTAGGTCTGGTACTCAGCAAGGATGCAACACAGGCAATAATTGGATGGAAGCCTGTGAGCGAGAGCATTATCACAGCAAGGTTCCAGTCAAGGCATGCAAAGACTACCGTGAGTCAAGTATATGCACCAACTGAGGATGCTGACGAAACAGAAAAATACGCATTTTACGACCTGCTGCAAGAAACTATCAATGGTGTCCCCAATCACAACATGAGGCTACTTATGGGCGATATGAATGCACGAATAGATAGCAAAAGACAAGGATGGGAACATGTGATTAGCCCATATGGATCAGCGACACAAACGAGCGATGATGGAGAGCGCCTACAGTTGTTCTGTTGTATGAATAACTTGTGTATTGGAAACACCTATTTCACACACAAAAATATTCATAAGAAAACATGGCGGTCTCCTGATGGCATCACTAACAATGAAATCAACTATCTCTGTATCAACAAACGCTGGTGATCAGCACTGTTAGATGCAAGAGTATCGTGGAGCCAATATTGGATCGGACAATCATCTTGTGATGGCATCACTTCACCTTTTCTTAAAAAGAAAAAGAGAAAGGCAACCACTCCGGTCCTTCGCAGTTGAAAAGCTGAGAGATCAGACCATGGCTGAACAGTACAAGCTCGAACTCAAGAATCAGTTCCAACAAATGCATCGTGAAAATGAACTCAAAGACCAGTGGACACAGTTCAAACAAACAGTGACTAAGAGCATGGAAGAGACGATTGGACGGAGAAGAGGCACGCAAAGAGAACGCTGGATACAAGACAGAAACTGGAAACTGATAGATGAGTGTACAGTCACGAAACAGCATAGAGACCAGGCGAAATCACCAAATGAGATAGCAGAGGCTATTGCAAAGTATGAATCACTGGATCATCAAGTTAAGAAATACTGCCAGGATGACAAAAAGAATGGTTGGAACATAAGGGTGCTGAAGCAGAAGAAGCAGCTAAGAAATGTGACACCAAGACGCTGTATCATATTGTCCAAGAATTAACGGGTGCAAGATGCAATTCCAATGCTCCTATCAAGGATAAGAATGGGAAGATCTTACTTAGTGAAGGAGAGAAAGATGCACGCTGGATAGAGCACTTCAAGGAGATATTAAATCAGCCAGCTCCAGCCACAACCTACGATTTTAGTAATTCCAATCCTTCTGACGAACTAGAAGTAGACCTAGGCATGATCAAATTGAAGAAACTGATAAAGCCATTAGCTCGCTGAAGAATAATAAGGCCTCCAGTCTTGACTGAGTCACGGCCGAATTACTAAAGTATGGGGGCAACAGTGTCGTGCAAGAACTAACGGGGTTGTTGAATGCATGCTGGCGAGCAGAGTGTGTCCCAAGTGATTGGAGGAAGGGAGTGATAAGTTACCAAAAAAGGGGAATGTCACCGATTGTAGTAATTGGGGAGGCAGTACGCTCCTATCAGTCCCGGGCAACGTGTTTTGTATTGTACTGATCAGGAGGTTTCTGGCCACAGTGGATAATACACTGTGGGAGGAGCAGGCTGGATTTCAGCACGGACGTTCATGCAGCAAGCAAATTTTCACATTGTGCAACATCATTGAACAGAGTATTGAATTTCAACAGATGTTGTCAATAAAATTTACCGATTTCAAAAAGGCATTTGACAGCATACATAGAGAGTCATTGTGGAACATAGTACGTAGTTATGGTGTTCTGCAACACTACATCAACACCTTCCAAAATCTCTACCTAAACTCCAGTTGCTGTGTGAGGACCGATAGTGGTATGACCGATTTCTTCAATATTAACTCTGGTGTGCAGCAAGGGTGTGTTCTAGCACCATTCTTGTTCCTTTTCGCTGTGGACTTCATTATGAGGAAAGCAACGTGCAAGATGAATTTTGGTATCTCTTGGGAATACCAATGCCGGCTCATGGATCTGGACTTCACTGACAATATCGTGCTGCTTTGAGAAATGGACGAATGCTTGCAGGACATGACAACAAGTTTAGAAAAAGAAGCAGGTAAAGTTGGGTGGAGGATAAACAGCAATAAAACAAAGGTGATGCGGATCGGAAAAGCTCAGGCGAACACTCCAATAGTGGTCGAAAGTCAGCCTTTAGAAGATGTCCGGCGGTTCACCTATCTTGGGAGCACTCTGTCCAATGATGGGGATGTCAAGGCGGATGTCAACTGCAGAATCGGGAAAACCTCGGCAGTGTTCCAAGGACTATGCCCAATTTGGTCTGCGTCAACAATTAGCCTTGCTACAAAGCTTTGACTCTATAGCACTATTGTCATATCGGCTACGTCTACACGTGAAGCCAACATCGAAATAGTCTATTTCGATGAATAACGTCTACACGTCCTCCAGGGCTGGCAACGTCGATGTTCAACTTCGACGTTGCGCGGCACCACATCGAAATAGGCGCTGCGAGGGTACGTCTACACGCCAAAGTAGCACACATCGAAATAAGGGTGCCAGGCACAGCTGCAGACAGGGTCACAGGGCGGACTCAACAGCAAGCCACTCCCTTAAAGGGCCCCTCCCAGACACAGTTGCACTAAACAACACAAGATAAACAGAGCTGACAACTGGTTGCAGACCCTGTGCCTGCAGCATGCATCCCCAGCTGCTGCAGCAGCAGCCAGAAGCCCTGGGCTAAGGGCTGCTGCCCACGGTGACCATAGAGCCCCGCAGGGGCTGGAGAGAGAGCATCTCTCAATCCCCCAGCTGATGGCCGCCATGGAGGACCTGGCAATTTCAACGTTGCGGGACACGGATCGTCTACACGGTCCCTACTTCGACGTTGAACGTCGAAGTAGGGCGCTATTCCGATCCCCTCATGAGGTTAGCGACTTCGACGTCTCACCGCCTAACGTCGAAGTTAACTTCGAAATAGCGCCCGATGCGTGTAGCCGCGACGGGCGCTATTTCGAAGTTAGTGCCGCTACTTCGAAGTAGCATGCACGTGTAGACACAGCTATATTGTGTCTTTCAGATAATCTTCATACAAAGGTAGCAATGCGATGGACACCAGCTAAAGGAAAGAGAAAGAGGGGAAGACCTCTGAAAACATGGTGAAGCACGGTTAAAGAAGACTTTAAGAACATTGGTATAACACGGGAAGAAGCGAAAACAGTGGCATGAGACCGAAATCTCTGGAAAGCACTTGTTGCCCAATGTGCCCAGACGCACAGGTGGACTTAGCTGTTTGAAAAGTGCCTTAGTGCCTTGTTGATGGCCATCTGTTGTCCTGCTCATAATCAACTCCATTGTGATCAAGAAGAGGAAAAGTGAAAATAGGCACCCATGTTACACTCCTGAGCCGTGTCTACACGTGCACACTACTTCGAAGTAGCGGCACTAACTTCGAAATAGCGCCCGTCACGGCTACACGTGTTGGGCGCTATTTCGATGTTAACGTCGACGTTAAGTGGCGAGACGTCGAAGCCGCTAACCCCATGAGGGGATAGGAATAGCGCCCTACTTCGACGTTCAATGTCGAAGTAGGGACCGTGTAGTCGTTGCGCATCCCGCAACATCGAAATTGCGGGGTCCTCCATGGCGGCCATCAACTGAGGGGTTGAGAGACGCTCTCTCTCCAGCCCCTGCGGGGCTCTATGGTCACCGTGTGCAGCAGCCCTTAGCCCAGGGCTTCTGGCTGCTGCTGCTGCAGCTGGGGATCCATGCTGCATGCACAGGGTCTGCAGCCAGTTGTTGGCTCTGTGGATCTCGTGTTGTTTAGTGCAACTGTGTCTGGGAGGGGCCCTTTAAGGGAGCGGCTTGCTGTTGAGTCCGCCCTGTGACCCTGTCTGCAGCTGTTCCTGGCACCCTTATTTCGATGTGTGCTACTGTGGTGTGTAGACGTTCCCTCGCAGCGCCTATTTCGATGTGGTGCTGCGCAACGTCGATGTTGAACATCGCCGTTGCCAGCCCTGGAGGACGTGTAGACGTTATTCATTGAAATAGCCTATTTCGATGTCACTATATCGAAATAAGCTATTTCGATGTAGCGTTCACGTGTAGACATAGCCCTGATAGTGTGCTGAAGGATTCTGTCAAGACACCATTGTGAACAACTTAGCATGTTGAGGATTCATGCATTGAAGGTATCAGGTTAATAATTTCAGATGAGATGCCATGGTGCTGGAGCAGTTTTCACAAAATATCTCTATCAATGCTGTCAGAAGATTTTTCAAGGTTTATGAATGTTATGTCCAGGAGGCGGGTCTCCTCAAGTGACTTATTTTGTTAGTCTTTGAAGTGCTACTTGACTGCTCTTTTGTTTTATGATGTCTCTGAGAGTTGCTGTTTGGTTAATACAAGATTTCCTGATTTGAAAGCCAGCCTTTTCTTTCCTGATCTATCTATCTATCTATCTATCTATCTATCTATCTATCTATCTACCTCTTTCTGTATTCATTCTCTCCAGGAGAGTCCTATTGAATACTTTTACTGGAATAGACAGTAACATGAAGCCCCTCCAGTTCTTGCATTCCTTCCAGTTGCTTTTCTTTGGAAGCTTGATAAGGTAGCAATGTTTCCAGTCTTGTGGGACCTCTCCAGTGTCCCAAATTGTCCCAAATAGATTATGAAGCGTGTTGACTGATGTTTTACTACGTCTCTTGATTGCTTCGTGGGGATGTTGCCTGGACCAGATGCTTTTCAGAAGGGCAACATTTTTTCTGATTTCTTCTTTTGTAGGTTTGCTGCTGTTAATTTGCACAGGTTTATTTGCGGGTGGTAGGTCTGGTGGTTCCATGTGGGCAGGGTGGTTTGGTAGCTCTTCAAAGTATTCCTTCCATCTACTGAGCTGCTCACTTGGGTTCATTTGCATACGCCCTTCCTTATCCTCTACTGGCTGATTCACTGTACACTGTGACCCAGCTAGCTGAAATAGTTTTTCCTATTATCCAACCGAAACCTCCCCCAATGTAACTTAAGATCATAGCTGCATGTTCTACCACCCTTTAACTACTGAAAATAGCATGTCTCAATCCGCTTTAGAACCCACCTTCAGGGAGATTGAAGGCTACTATCAAATCGCCCTTCATTCTTCACTTCTGCAAACTAAATAAGTCCAGATCCCTCAGCCTCTCTTTGTAGGTCATGTGCTCCACCCCCCCAATCATTTTGGTTCCCCTCCAGTGGACCCTCTCAAACTCATCCACTTCCCTTTCCCAATATGAACAATTCCAAACTTGGGAGTGTTTGAAGTCCCACTTTGAAGCCAAATTCTGTTCCTTGCCATCAACTCCTCTATAATTGTGACCAAGCCTCCAGAGAAACAGGGCCTGGATAGTGAACACTCTTCTTTGGTGATTTGCCTTGTTCCATAATGACTCATGTGATTGACTTCCCACCACTTCCCTTGAGTGACTTACTTTTTTTCCGCCTAATATTGGGCCCACATCTGGATGCCCCTGTTTAGAATGTGATCCAGATCCACTGAGATCAATAGAAGAATGAACATTAATTCCAGCAGATTTTAGATCAGGTTCTCAGGAATCATCCCATCCATTGTACATTTCCCTTTTCTTAATTGCCTTACTGGTAGCTATACCCTCTAGGTCAACTCAGTTTTACCCATGCATTTAAGAAACTAGAGGAAAATTTGCATATATAAGTTGTACTTATCGTAGATGCAGTTTAAGACAGATTCTTTTGAGAAGTCACACTCTCTTGTTTTCTCCACAGGGTCAAGAGCTGTTAATGGCACTTTTCGGACACCCATTCCCAGACAAGACAGTTTTTGGCTCTACAATGTGGAGGAAGGCAGCAAGAAATGGCATGCAACATCACACAAACTATCCAAGCCCTCCAACAAGTTTGAGCATTATCTGAGGCTCATTTACCTCAGACTAGGGTTGTATGTTCTACAGATAATTTCTTAAGATATAGAAAACATTCATCTGCTGGGATTTAGAAATAAGCCTGCATCTTGGACTGATTGCACATTTCAGCTTCAAACTGGAAGCAAAGGACTTACCAAACATTATTTACATTGCTGCAGTTTAGAAAAAAAATGCTGTGGGTGATTTCCAGCAGGGAGAAGCTCAGCACAGCTACCATGGGATCAGCTAGCAGGATCCCCCCCATTGGTCACAGCTAGTAGATCTCTACAAAATGAAAGGGATCTGGGTCAAAAGTTTGAAAGCAATAACGTATAGGATGCTTTCTATGTGTATGCCCATTGGTGGCTCTGTTTAAACTCTTGGGAAAGCACTTATTAACTCAATGTTTAAACTTTCTATCCAGCGAATCAAGTCACGGGGCAGGGGACTTTGCTAAATGGATGAATATGCTTCTGGCCCTGGCCACCAGTTGCTAAAAGAAAATCTCATCTATGATATAAAACCGAAATAGACAAAATGTACCCTACCTCTAGCTCAGGGGTGAACAAACTGTTTACATCGGGTCCCACTTTTCATCCCTGCAATTAGCAGCCCCCCTCCCTCCAACCTGTCTCATTGCATCCAAACTGATGGAAATGTCAGTTATGCGCATATGAAAAAAATTTCTTTCAGCGTGTATAAGATAATAAGTATATAAAACAATGTATCAGTGTGAATACACAGACATAAAAACGGTACCATATTTCCCTATTTTTAATGAGATGCGTGAGCCTGAAACCCAGCAGCAGATCATACTGCACCCCCATTAGGAAATGTCATGCCCTCCCCAGGGGACCCACCCTCTCTCTTTGCTCATCTCTGTTCTAACTCATATGCAATACAGGTACTGATGGATTGGTACTCCTCCCATTCAGAACAGTAGGAGAATCCACAGTAGAAACCTAGAAGATTTTCCATGAGAATGGAGCCTACTGAACACATGCTGCCAGCCTCCTCAGAGCCTGAGGGTCTGAGCTTTGTCCATGGCCTCCCAGAGAAATGGAGAAGAAATCCTATTACCCAGCATGAAAGCTTGGTAAGAGTATCATTCTCTCTTTTTTCTTTTCTTTTTTTTTTCTTTGCATCCATGGGCAGAATACATTTTTTTATGTGCATAAAGATGTGGGAATGTGCACCGCCAATTAGAAACACATGCTGCTAGCTGTGGGTGGCTGTGGGCATTCTGCTAATCAGCTGGGTGGGACCTGAATCATTCCTGGGCAACCATCCAAGAGTTCTGCTTGCAAGGAACCCTGGTATAAAGACACTGTGCAACATCTCAGTAGGTCAATTAAGTGTGTGTTGTAGGAGAGCTTCTAGATTACTCCCTTATGCTAAGCTTTCACATAAAAATGGCCTGCATCTGATGAAGTGGGCCTTTGCCCATGAAAGCTTATGCTCATACATTTCTGTTAGTCTATAAGGTGCCACAGATCCTGACTAACATGGCTCTCCCTCTGATACTTGACATAAAAATGTATGCAGCTCACATTTTCTATCACCATTGTCTGGCCACAAAATACCATCAAATTCTGATGGATGGTGATCTGGCCTTGGTCATTCACACCTTTGTCGCCACCTGACTGGACAGTCTTCCAGTACTAATGCAGCCCATCAAGTATTGGTGGTGACACCAAGCACTGGTTTCAAAACTACATAGGATTTTGCTGGAATGCTGCAATGGTAATTCTGTGGTTAACATAGAAAAATGAAGGTTACAATGGAGTCCATACCACAATCAACACTGTAGTAGAATCCACCTTAAGATTTTGTCTCTTTCTCTCCCTTTCCAATAATCAGTCTCTGGTAAGAACAACCCTCTGCTTTCAGAAGCCCACATCTGTTGGTCACTTCCTGGTCCTTTTTGGCTCTAGACCACACTGACTTCACATCCCCATCTGCCATAGCTTCCCACTGTTGAGTGTTGATGGCTGAGCCATTGGTGTTTTCCATTGTCTTCCAGACTACTTTTTGAGATAAGTCAATGTCAAGCTCCACAGAGCAAGGGGACATGCACAGACTCATTTCTTTTGTACTTAGCCCCTTTGGAATCATTCTACAGAAATGCAAAGCACAGAGGAAAACAGAGGCAAGTACATAGATTTAATAAAATATTACAGAAATGTCCCATTGTTTACAGTGCAAAAGATAAAATCTACTATATAGACTGCTGTCTGTCTGTTTAATTAAGAACTCCGAAATGGTAAAAGCTAGGACCACAAAATTCTATATATGGCTTCCTCTTATCATAATTTAAAGCAACACAGAAGTTTGTTAGTGCTAGGAAAAGAGACAGAATCATCAAATCAAGCAGAGTCACAAAAGCTGACACAACTGAACTAATGTTGAAAGACACTGAACCAAGATGAGCCAGAATAATAGGATGAAACTGGAACAGGATTGCTGATCAATAAACCTCACAAAAAAGAAAAGAAAAAGATAAAATTGAGAAATTTGGAGTAGGACTTTGTTATGGCACAGCTAAATCAATGTATTGAAACCTAGAAGAAAATTTTATTAGAAAACAACTTGACTATAGCCCTTTCCTTTTATTATTCAATGAAAATAATAAAAACCAGGAAATAACAATGAAGCAATTAACAGTAAGTGTCCTTATCAATTTTAAGTGAATAAAATTACAACGTACAAAAATCACTTACAGAATATTTTGCAGCATTCCTAAACTATATGTTGCTACATCTAGAATGAGAAGTGGAAAAAATCTATCAAAAAAGAAAAAAAAATGGCAAATATGACATACCAACATGTCTGTACCTAATATTTGAATCACTTTATTTTATTTATTAATACAAACTTATTTTGTCCTTATTTTTTAGAAAAGTACAATCCTTTAAAAAATAGTTACATTTTCATTTAATTTTCACCTCCCCTGCCCCCTTGCCCAAAATCTTAATCAAGTTAAAGACCCAAGCAACAGCAAGTAAATCTGCTATTAAATCTATAATAACCAATCTGCCAGCAGAAAATCATATCTGGCCCTGTGTCTGAATTCAAAGGGCTCCAAATGTCACATTCCTTATTTATTTATATCTTGTAACTCTCAGAAAGATACCTCTGTATTATTCTCCCTAAACTTCTCAGTTTTTTCCTTTTCCAGGTAAAACTAAATCCCCTTGCTACTAAGAGCAAAACAAATAAAACTGACTTTGAAATTAACTTTAAGGCTCAGGAGCTGAATGTTAAAAATGTTTTAAAAGGGATTTTTTTTTTACCCTAGATTACATTTGGTGTAAAAACTATTTAGAAGCAATTGGAATAGGCAGTGAACCATTCTATCGTCTGGTTCATGAATATCAGAGATAGTAAGTGTAGTGCTCAGGCAACATCTATACCAGGCAATAACTGCATATTGAATGCGGCTTTGTATACACTTGTACAATTCATAATTTCTGAAAGGCTCCAGCTGATGTAGAGAGACACATGCCTAAAAGGCAGTTGACAATGTCTTTGTCTAGGGAATGTACTTATATTTGAAATAACGACAATTATAAATTATTAAATACATACACATTTGCACACTATGCTAATAAAAAAACTAACACAAATATCTGACATTATTTGCAAAATTATAAGAGGTTCTTTTTTACCATGTTAAATCTTATCGATGAAACATGTTTAATACAATATAATTGAAACTCAGTTACACACCTGAGCTTCCCTCACATATTAAAAAGTGGAATTCAAAAGAATTCAACAAAGGAGATCTGTATTTTGTTGGAGCCATTTTACTTGGGATATTATGCAACTGAATGCCTAAACAATCTGGCACAAGAAAGCATGGGTGACAGTGGCCTGATGCTCTGAGAAAAAGCATGGCTTTTATTTTCATTGTTTTTCTTTTTAGTTGAACATAAGACCCAATTAATATTTATATTCTGAACATTATTAAATTCAGGCAAAGCCTGAATTTTGATGGCTATGGAATTTTACAAATATCCTCACGACATTTGGGGAAAAATAACAGAACTTTCCTATCATCCACCGCTCTTCCAATGTATTCTTTGATATACACTCTTGTCTTCCTGCCTGTGCTTGATCCAGAAAGGGTACGAGTCTGCAACAGCTGCCACCAGGGCTAGTCAGACATTTAGCACAATATATAGAAGTTCACATCCTTAGCTATACAAACACCAGATTCTCTCTCTACAGATTACCTAAATGGTGATTGCTGTGCTCTTGTGACTGTTTCCTTGGCTTAGTTGGTATCTAAGACAATTCTAGCAAAAATAAACTTTGTCTCCATTTGGCTGTATAGCTGCTTCCTCAGTTATTAAAAGGTGATGGTCAAAATAATGCCGGACAGGCCAAGAAATGTCAGGGAATCCTTCCTAGCTGATTATCCAGAAGAATATCCAACAATCACCACTGACAGGCTTCCTCTTTGTTCTCATCAGTAAGTTGACAGAATGCAGCACTTTTTTTGACAGCTGTACTCCACTCCCCAAGAGGAATAATGCTTCTATCAACAGAGATCTGCCAATAGAAAGCTGGTCTGGATGTTCCGAGGGGGTCTCTTTTAATTGACAGGACTTCTGGCACACCGTCTAGCCTGGTCTGCTGCTGTGCTTCCGGTTACCCATTTTGTTGATAGAGTGGCCAGGTAGTCCAGCCACTCTCTGTCAATAGAGTGGATCACTCATAAGATCAGCTTGGCAGTTTGGCTGCAATTTGTCAACAGAAGTTTTATTGGAAGATATCCTCTGCCTGCAAATCCGTGTAATCCAGACACAGCCTATCTAAGTGTAAATTAATCCAACTGTACAAAGTAGAGGAAAAATGTGTCTGGCCTGGGGTGGGAGACTCAGGTCTCATTCCCTGCTCTAACCTCGGGTGTGAACTTGGACAAGTCACTTAACCACCCTGTGCTCCAGTTCCCTATCAATGCAGTTAGGATAATAGCATTTCCCTATCCAACAGGGAACAGGGTGGTGTTAGTGTAACCCCAGAAGTACTGGGACCACTGACAAGGAAGAGTGAAGTCTTGACAGCCCTAGCTGAGAATGATGGGGCTTTTAATTCATGTGGTAGAGGCATGGGGCTTTAGTCACTAAGGTTGCAGGTTCAATTTCTCCTTCTGATAACCAGGGATCCATCAGCCTCACACTAGACTAAAAGATGCCGAAGAGTGTGAGGTGGTCAAATGCTACTCTTCAGAGTATGTAGTCTGGTAGACAGCTCAGTAAACCTAAAACACAAAAGCTGGGTCTACATGTGAACGCCCTTTTGAAAGGATGGAAATTGACATTTGGTGGTCAAAATAGTGACTGTCGAAAGGGAGCACCAGACACCATTAGCAGGCTTATGTTTTGATCTGCTTTTTTGAAGTGCTGCTGTGCTCTTGTGAAAGAAAGCGTCCACATGACTCCAAGCCCTCTTTAGAAAGAAGTGAGGCAGGAAACGCCGTGAACGGGGTCCCATGGTCGCCAAGCCCTTCTGGGGCCGAACCAGCTGTCACCTTTAAAGAGCCCCTCCCTCCACTCTGCACGAGCAGATTGCTGCCCAGCATTTCTCAGCCTGGCAGAGCCCACACGTGCTGAAGATGGAGGCACAGTGACAGGACCTGCAAGAGGACACCCTCATCATGGATGCACCACTGACAGTGCTGTGCACCATCGCCACAGCTGCACCTGATCTCATTGGGTGGCTGGGCTGTCCACCTGGGGCCTTGGGGATCCCCCACCCAGGGCACCACCAGGTTCCCCCCTAGGTGCCTCGATGCCTCTGGACCCACCCCAGCAGCATCAACTAATGGGATTGCCTGGTGCTGGGGTAGTGGGGTGAAGAAAGGTGCTGCGGAACTCCTTCATGTTGAACCAGACCTTTGACAAGATCTGCCACTGGCTCTCCCCCGTACTCTGGCACCAGGACACTTGCATGCGGCCAGCCCTTACCCTGGAGAAACGGGTCGTGATCGCCATCTGGAAGCTGGCCACCGCGGACTCCTACCTCTCAGTGGGGCAACAGTTCGGAATGGGCAAGGCCACATCGGGGCTGCACTTATGGAGGTAGAAGTAGGGCTGGGTCATGTGTCCCTCACAGGTGGATGGGGGGGATTGGGGTGAGGGGAACCCACCACTGCAAAGGGGTGAATGGGAGAGGGGCAAGGGGCTGGATGAGGATGGGGCTGGATGGAACAGGGGCAGGGGACTGGATGGGGATGAGGCCAGATGGGAGGGGGGCAGAATGGGCCTGAGGCAGGAGGGCCACGGCCCGCTACACCTTCACTAGAGCATGTGGCCCCCTCCCCCTCATGCAGGTTGTCAGAACCATCAACACGATGCTGTCCACAGGGTCCTCCACCTGGGGGACCTGGACAACATTGTTGCCGGCTTCCAGGACTTGGGCTTTCCAAACTGCATCAGCACTTTGGATGGTACGCACATCCCCATCCGCGCCCCGCCACACAGTGCTGGCCAGTACATCAACTGGAAGGGCTACCATTTGGTGGTTCTCCAGGCCCTGGTGGAAGCAAGGGGCCAGTTCACCAACATCGATGTGGGCACCTTCATCCCCCAGTGGGAGATCCTGGTGGCTGAGGACATCACCATGCCACTCTGCATGGTGGCAGATGTGGTATACCCCCTGCAGCTGTGGCTCATGAGGCTGTACACAGGACACTTTGACCCCACCTGGGAGGCATTCAATCAGTGCCTCAACCATGCCCGCAGTTTTGTGGAGCAGGCCTTCGGGTGCTTAAAGGGGCGGTGGAAGTGCCTCCACACGCAGCTGGAGGTAGGGTACTCAACATGCCCCGGGTGGTGGGTGCCTGTTGCGTCCTCCACAATATTGTGGAAGGAAAGTGGGATGCCTATGTCCCCGGGGGGGGACCTCTGGCTGGCCCCGCCTATGAGTAGCCAGGCACCGTGCCCCACTGCCAGGCCCACTGGGATGGACACCACATCAGGGAGGCCCTCAGGCAGGCCTTTGCCAATGGCCACCTCTGACCCACATGCACACCCACATCCCACACACTTCTGTCACTCACTGTCCCCACCACCCCCACCAACACCACACCCACACATCCACCACCCACCATCCCCCTGAAGAGCACAGCATGGAGTGGTGAACATTCAATAAACATTTTTCAAGACCATGCATTGTGAACTATGTATAAGTGGGGGGAACCTAACTTGGTAGGGGGTGGGGAGCAGATTCCGGGGCAGTGGTGGTGGACTGTGAGCCCCGTCAGCCCCTGGAGCCCCTGCATCCCCGGGTGTGGGGTCCCTGGCAGGGAGGAGAGGGTGCAGGGAGCACCATCAGGTAAGGCCGGAGAGTGGGCCTGGTGGGGGCAGTGGGGGCAGGTTCAGTGGAGGCAGAGGTGTGGGCTCAGTGGAAGGAGCTGCCAGGGGTCCAGGAGGCGGGCAACATTGGCCGCATGGTCCCGCAACGTGTGGCCAATGCCCTCGAGGGTCGACAGATGCCTCTCTCAAGCCGCCCTCAGCCATTCCATCTTGGCCTTGGTGAGCTTCAGGTGCTGCTCAGCCACCTTGGCCTGGGGCTGGCTGGCTGGGTCCTCCTTGGCCTGGCGGGGGGTCCTCTGGCCACGGCCCCAACTGTGCACCATGTGGGGTGGTGTCCAGGTGCCTCCAAGGTCTGCAGGGGGCTCTTGGGGATGTGGGAGTGTGTAGGGTTCTCCTGGCCCACATATGGTGCATCTGTATGGAGAGGTGGACAGCATGTCAGTCATGTGCCCCAGACAGAGGGGACCCAGCTGTGTCTTACCCACCTGAGCCTCCCCCATGCCCCCCCAAGGGGCACCAACTCACCCCCATGGGCTGAGCCTTCCGGCCAATGCGGGCGTGCCCAGGGGTCTCTCATGCAGGTGGGCCATCCTGGCCTGCGGTGTGCAGGTCCCAGGTGCAGTCCAGCACTGACCGATCGCAGCCCCTTGTGCAGCTTGCAGCACTGTCCACTGAAGGCAGGTGCTGGGCATCACTGCTGGGCCACCGTGGCATGCCTCATCCCATGTGGGGTCTGGCCTGCGTGCGGCCTGGGACCACCAGTCTTGTGTGCAGCCAACTAGCCGTTGTGTCGCCCCCGCCCTGCGAAGCAGGTGTGCAGCCCTCCATGTACGTACTGGAAGGTGCTTCGATGATGTCCAGGGATGCCCGGCTCCCGGTCACCCGGCTGGAAGAGCAGGAGGGGATATAGATGGTGAGGTCCCCCTCCTCGCTCGACCCTTCTGTGGTTCCCTTGCCCTCCTGGGGCCCCGGTCTGGACTGGTTCTCCGCATCTGGCTGTGGCTCATTGGCAGATGTATCCAGCAATGCTGGGGGTGGGGAGCTGTCCAGGGGCCCCAACATGCCCCATAGCTCCTGGGAGAAGGGGTATGTGGCTGGAGCAGCCTCAGAGCGGCCGGCCTTGTCCCTAGCCAGGGCATAGCACTACCATAGATCCTTTGCCTTGGAGCATACCTGCTCTGCGGTGCACTCCAGGTGGCCCCTGGTGAGGAGGCCCTGAACCAGGTGGCCGAAGGCAGCGGCATTGCGCCACTTCACCCCCATCTCATGGAGAACCTCCTTCTCCTTCCAGAAGCCAAGGAGGTCCCACAGCTCCCGCTCCGTCCAGGAGGGGGCCCTGGCCCTTTTTTTTATCCCCCGGGGAGCCCTGGGGAGGCTCATGGGGAGGGGCATGGGGCTTGTGTGGGGGCTGGCTGCTGGGCATGGCTGCTGTGCTGAAGCGTGGGGCTGGAGCATGTGCAGAGGCTGCTCCTAGCACGCTCTCAGCTTCCTGCCACGGGTGTCCTGCATGTGTGCAGCTTTAAGGCAGCCGGATGCAGGGACCATAGAGCCTTGCTGTTGCTGGCTGAAGAGACCCCACGCTTCAGCTGACCGGTGCCATGGAGGACCTGTATTTCGAAAAAGCAGAATGTGGAGCATCTACACATGTATTCTTTTGATTTAGTTTTTCGAAAGGGGCCGATCTTCCTGATATGGGATCAGGGTTCGGATTTCAATGTCTGTGCCTCAGTCCTTCGATTTCCTTCTGAAGGACAGTGTTACACGTGTGGACACTCCTCCCGTTCTTTTGGAGGAGGGCCACTTATTTTGATCTTTTATGCATGTGTAGACACAGCTAAAGGCTACATCTACACTTGTGTTCTTCTGTCGAAAGAGGAATGCAAATGAGGTACTGATTTGCATACTTTGTGCTTCGTTTGCATAACCACTTTTTGGAAGAGATTCTTTTGAGAGGAAAAAAAGCAGAGTAGATGGGGCTTTTTCAAAAATAAATCTCATCTCCAAAAAACCCCTTCTTCCTGAAACAAAATAGGAAGAACGGTTCTTTCAAATATGAGTTTTATTTTTGAAAGAGTCCCATCTACATTGCTTTTTTCTTTCCAAAGAATCTGTTCCAAAAAGAAAATATGCAAATGCAGCATGAGGTATGCAAATCAGTGCCTCATTTGAATTTTTGATTTCCCTCATTTGTATTCCTCTTTCAAAAGAGGAATGGAAATGTAGACATAGCCAAAGATATTTACGCCTGAGTTCGTAGATCATTTACTGTGTGGTGGCTGATGAGAAATGTATGTTGAGTGTCTAGTTCTCAGTGCCATGCACAAATGTACTGTATTCAGAGTCGGTCTAAGGGGCCAGTGGGCCAGGTGGTCACATGGGGCCACCACTTTCGAGGGGCTGCCAAAAAGCCGGTCCGGCATGTTGATCCCAGCAGCTGTCTCAGCAGCCATCTTTTCCCCATACTTTGCTCTCCCAAGTGGCCACTTGACTCCTGGGCCAGGCCTGCAACACTGTCCATGCTCCCAGGTGGACCCCACAACACTGCCTGCACTCCTGGGTGGATGCGTCACTCTGGGCCAGCCCTGCTGTGCTTCCCATGCTCCCAGACCGGCCTCCGCAATGTTGACTACATTTCCGTTGGCCCCTGCCATGCTGCACGCTTCAGGATTGGGCTGGCTGCTGGGTGCAGTGCTGGGGTGGAGTGCTGGGCTCAGGATTATTATGGGGGCCGCCATTTTCAAGTGGCCACCAAAATTTGCCTACAGCCACCAACTGGCTAGGACTGGCCCTGGCTATACGTGTCATTCATTAGCTCCTTAATGAGGAACTTGAGCACAGGAGCCATTGAGCAAAATCACTTTTGGAAGACAAACAACTTTTTCCCAGAAATGCCCCATATAATCAACTGGTGAGAAGTTTGCTTTGCCAATGTTCACAATGTCGCTACTCGAAGATAAGAGGACTTTGGTTTCCAGGGCTATCAATCTGGCTCCTTTCAGTAGCAATAAATTCATTTTATATAGACACATAGAAAAAGTAAGAAAGTCCAAATGCAAAGAGGCTGTTTTTACATTTTTTTAACAGAAAACTGCTGTCTTCTTTGTTTGTATAATGTGGTTAGCAGCTCTGTTGACTCCAAAAGTAATCACTTCTTGATTCAAACTGCTTCACCGGTAAATAGAATATCTTAGGACATTAATTATATGGGAGAGAAGTCTGTGCAAAGGAGCTGTTACAATTCATTACTGTACAAGAACTATCCAGAGAAGGGAGAAATTGTGAGGATAGAGATAATTGTTATTGCCTTGGCTTCTTATGGGATTGGGATAGATGGATTGGAAATGGGTTATCTTTCTCCTTAGTAATAAAGTGTGTACATATATATACACACAGAGCACAAAGGAGAGAGTTAAAGAGTAGCCAAAAAGCACGACATGAGCTGAACTGCAGGCTGTCTTGTGGGAGCTCTAAAAAAAGACAATCTCATTGTGGGTGTGGCACATAGCTCTGGCATTCACCTGTTACCAGCAGCTTTTGTCAGAGTAAGGAAATAAATGGGGTGTTCGGGTAACTGGGAATGGAGACTTGGATACACCGTTTCAGAGATCTAGTTTTGACTTTGGCACTAGTTCATTATAATCCATTTAACTTTTCCATTGATTCGTCATCTATCCCATTGTAAAAAGAGGGATATCACTGGCCTGCCTCCCAAGGGCAAGTGAGAGTCTCAAAAATGGGTTTGTGCCTTTGTTTCTTTGTGTTCACCTGTGTGAGTCAGGACTGATAGTCCTGCTCTACAAAATTCCTTTTGTGCATGAGAGATTTTCGATCTTGCAGAACACATCCTTTTGGATAGCTCTGAGTGTCAGTGAAACTGGCAAGTCCTTCATGCAGGAGAGGTGCAAGGTGTATTTCTCCTTGTAGCATCATCAGCACAAATTCATATATGGATATATAAATCCTAATGTTAATAACATTATGCAAATGCATTCACACTAAGCAGTGTCACTTTACATCACTGAAGTGTTATCCATGCCTTGTTTTGCATCCTTCAGTTGAATGTGAAGATAAGAATGGAATGTTCTTGACTTCTGATATTCAGAAGGCTTTTGTTTATAATAATAATACTACTACTAATAATGATAATGACAATAATAATAATAATACAAAAGAGAGCTTCATATTGCCAAATTCTCATTTGTAAAACTACTCATATTTAGAGAACAATGTTTTGTTCCAACACTGAAGAACGGTTTCCACTAGGGTCCTACCCTACCATTTAGTCCAATATTTAGAACATGTTTCTACAGTGAAGTATTCCCACTAGAAAACTTGCAAGTCTAAAAGTGCGCAATTTATTTCAGTTTAACTAGGCCATAACAATGCCCTCAAGTGGATACATATCTGTAATCTCCAGCTATTCATCAGAGTGAGAGCTGCATTCCCCAAGTTGTCTAGTGCTGTTTCTATGCAGCATGTCACTTAACTCTTTCTAGCAAAAGCAGGATTCCATGCGTGGATGAATTTTGCAGGAATGAAAGCGTTTAGGGTATACCAGCCCTAATGCATCAAGGGGCAAACTTTTATTTCTGCAGGCAAACTTGGTGCATCTTGGTGGGTTTTTATTTGTTTGTTTGTCTCTCTTTTTGTTTTTGTTTTTGTGGGGGAAGGACAAGAACACAAATGCACAGACTATTGGGCAGAAGCAGAGCTTCTCCATGGAGACCCAGGCAGAAAAATCAGACATTGCTATTTGTTTTGCATTGCAAGCCCTGCTATACTTAGTTGTGGCACAGTTACAGCACCTGTGCTAAGAGGACACTGTGATCAGTCACACGAGCCTAGCTGAAATTCTGAGAATATCTGTGCTTGCTTCAGGCACAAAGCTTCCTGGAGGTCTGAGGAATGCATAGGGAGGATACAACATCTATATCTCTCTGTACATGCCTGCAACCTGCTTGCTGATGGGAAAAGGGCTGGAGCCACCGTCCAGGCCTCTGCCTGCTTCTCTTGGAGAGCCTAGAAACAATGGAGACAGTAGCTGCCATCCAAGGACCCTACTGGGTTTGGTGTTTGCTGAAAACCATCATCCTCTCTCCCTATTGTGAATGCCGCCTTGGACTGGCACCGTCCTGCCCTACTTCTCTAGGTGGGGGATGGAAGCTTCTTGTGAAAAGAGAGACAGTGGGTAGCAGAGGAAGTGAGGGAAGGCGCCAGCACTTGTTGGGAGGGGACACAGCTCACTGCAGGCTGGGAAGGATGGTGAGCAGGAGGCTTTACCCATTCTCAGCCCTGCTCCAGCTTCTCTGGGCACTGCTTGCTGCTTTCCAGTCCAGTCTCAAGGCCCACAAAACTGCTCCAGGTCTTCTTGGTCCCACTGGCATTTCCACCCCTGGAAATTCACAAGTAAACATAGAGAACTTCACAGTATTTTTGTTGCAGGGTCTGTGGGTCTCTATGTCTCCCTGCTCCAAAGTTCAGCCACCCCCTGCACTCCGTAGCTGCGTCTACACGTGCACGCTACTTCGAAGTAGCGGCACCAACTTCGATGTTAGGCGGCGAGACGTCGAAGTCGCTAACCTCATGAGGAGATAGGAATAGCGCCCTACTTCGACGTTCAACGTCGAAGTAGGGACTGTGTAGACGATCCGCGTTCCGCAACGTCGAAATTGCTGGGTCCTCCATGGCGGCCATCAGCTGGAGGGTTGAGAGATGCTCTCTCTCCAGCCCCTGCGGGGCTCTATGGTCACCGTGGGCAGCAGCCCTTAGCCCAGGGCTTCTGGCTGCTTCTGCGACAGCTGGGGATCTATGCTGCAGGCACAGGGTCTGCAACCAGTTGTCAGCTCTGTGTATCTTGTGTTGTTTAGTGCAACTGTGTCTGGGAGGGGCCCTTTAAGGGAGCGGCTTGCTGTTGAGTCCGCCCTGTGACTCTGTCTGCAGCTGTGCCTGGCATCCCTATTTCGATGTGTGCTACTTTGACGTGTAGACGTTCCCTCGCTGCGCCTATTTCGATGTTGGGCTGAGCAACGTCGAAGTTGAACATCGACGTTGCTGGCCCTGGAGGACGTGTAGACGTTATTCATCGAAATAGACTATTTCGATGTTGGCTGCACGTGTAGACGTAGCCCATATGACCCTTCATAACGCTCTACCAGAGCTCTCTGATTCGTTCTAACACGTCTCCTTTCTGCAACAAATTGCCAGCAGCCAAATGGGCTTGGTTCTTTTTTAGAGGGCTTTCTTTTAAAAGCTCCAATAACATCAACTTGAGCCTCCTCCCAGAAACCTGGGGAACTATATACACCAATGCTGGCTGCTTTTGTAGACAATACTTTCCCATTCACCAGCGGATGACTATAAAACAAAGACAACTTTAGTCAGAGTTAGAGTTTGGAGGGGGAGAAAGAGAACAACAGAATAAATTTGGAAACACCTGAAACTGATAAATTAATAATATAGAGTAAACCCTCGAGTGACACGGGGGTTGAGTACTTGCTGCCTCAGCATAACTCAAATTTTTACATAAGTCGAGGGGGAGAGGGCACCAGGCTGCTGCCTGATTTCCGGCTCCCCTGGGCTTGGAGGGGCTGGGAAACAGACCAGCCCCCCAGGGTCAGTTACCTGGCTGCTTCTCCCTGCCTTCCTCCTCCCTGCCTTCTTCCTCCTCTGCAAGCAGCTAGGCATGCTAAAGCTCTCTCCCCGTTTTCCCCGAGCTGTGTGGCTCTCAGGCTGACAGCCACACCACTGGGGGAAGGCAGAGGGAAGGGGCCTCAGAGCATTTTCAAATGGTACTTAACTCACATTAAAGCAAGTTACAAGCAATTGGTGTATTTTGAGGGTTCACTGTAAGACTCCACCCTGGGTCTTACCAGTAACCTCAGATGAGTCCTCCTTTGGCATTACTGAGTTCCTGACAGATTTTCATCTCTTCCTTCCACCTCTCTTGTAGTTCCATGTCTGACATGAATTCCAAGGCTTCTGCTATGTCAGTGGTGCCTGGGCAGCCATGTGAGGATACAACTGAAGTAATTTCAGCTTTAATTGCTTGTTAGGAAACCCTTCAACACAATTCCTTAGGTAGGCTGCCTCAGCTCAACCTTCATCACCTGCAAGACCTTCTCAGTTTCACACCATGCCATGCTTTGAAGCTGACTCAGCTCAACCCTGTAGAGACAAACCAGGCATACCTAGTCCTAACAATCTGAGAGGTACAGCCATCAAAAGGCAAAAGTCTCATTTCTTTTTTAATCCTCTCCCGATACCCAAACCCATACCACTGTGTATCTGACTGGCATTACACTAGCAGCACTGGGGAAAAAGATCTTAAAGAAGTTCCAAAGCCACCCATCATCCTTATACGTTTTATACTGCCACTTTCCGTACTCTATATACTAACGGTTAAAATGACCCCATCACAAAGATGGAAGAGAAAGTTCATGGGCCATTGAACACCATGGTATTTCCCACTGAATCAAGATTACAGAAAACCTGTGGAAAAAAAACAAGGTCCTGGTCTGCTGTGAAATCTAACAGTGTTTGGGTTTTTTCCACATCTTTCTCTGTCATTCTTTGGTGCATAGGGTAAAACTTTTGGGCTGCAATATACATTTACGTAAGGACATTTGGATGTGATGGCTATGTAAGATACAGACACATCCTATTCTTTCTTACTTATTTTTATATTTGGACCTAAAGCTAAATCACAGATGTGAGGGCTACAGAACTTCAGCCATGGATCCCCATATGGACTAGAGCTTCACCAATCACAGTCTATATTATTTTCCTAGGTCCCAACTGTAACACCTACTATCTTACACTGGAGAATGATTGGGAGACTTTCCAGTTATTGGATCTCATCGGCTGTGTTTACACTAGCCTCCTTCTTTGAAGTGCAAAAATTTTTGAGTGTAAGGGAACTTAGAAATTACATGGGAACTTCAAAGTGCCCAGAATCACAGAAGCACAGAATCATAGATCAGGAAGGGATCTCAGGAGGTCATCTAGTCCAGCCCCCTGCTTCAAGCAGGATCAACCCCTACTAAGTCATCCCAGGCAGGACCTTGTCCAGCCAGGACTTAAAAACCATGAGGGATGTAGAATCCACCACCTCATTAGGCAACTCATTCCAATGCTTCAACACCCTCCTGGTGAAGTAGTTTTTTCCTAACATCTAACCTGCACCTCTCCCTCTTCAACTTCAGATCATTACTCCTTGTTCTGCCATCCGACACCACTGAGAACAGTTTCTCACCCTTCTCCTTAGAGTTCCCCTTCAGTAAGTTGAAGGCTGCTATTAAATCACCCCTAAGTCTCCTCTTCTGTAAACTAAACAAGCCCAAATCCCTCAGCTTATCCTCGTAGGTCTTGTGCTCCAGCCCCTTAATCATTTTTGTTGCTTTCCACTGAACCTGCTCCAGCACATCCACATCCTTTTATAATGGGGGGCCCAAAACTGGACACAATATTCCAGATGTGGCCTCACCAGTGCTGAATAGAGGGGAATAACTACTTCTCTAGATCTGCTTGAAATGGTCCTCCTAATGCTACATGGCATGCTGGTGCTTCGGAGTTTGCAACTTCGAAGTTGTCATAGGCAGAATTAGCATAATGAGGTGCTGCATATTCATAACAGCACTTAATCAGTATTCTCCACTGAGGCTGATTACCATGTGCCCTCCAAAGAAGGGGGCTAGTGTAGACACAGCCATTATGTTTTGTTTGTGAAATATAAGTGACTTTACTATTAGAAATCTTCTCCCCATTCATGGACTATGGTTCAGTTTCCTCTTTACCTTCTCTTTGCAAAATGTCAGTCCAACTGGTTAACCAGTCTTTCACTAGAAGGCATGTTTTGCAGATGTTGAGTTCTTATTGCAGTGCTTTTCTGAACCCTTTCCAATTGCCTTTCCATTTTGAAAAGAGGGAACAATGAGCCCTGCTTATCTCCGAGGATCAGCTGCTATTATTACCCTGGGACCTAATCTCCCCATTATGTTCACACACAAAAAGGAAATAAGCTTATTATGTGTTCTGACAAGTGTTTTAAAACATAATTGTTACTTTTCCAAATTTCAGCTCACTGTTTTATTATTATTGTTATTATTGTTATTATTATTATTATTATTATTATTATTATTATTACTTACTTTCTTATAAATCTTGGGCAGGGGGAGGAAGATGTGGGGTAGTGATGACCACGTTAATTTTTTCACACTCCTCTGGATTATAATTAATAACATCTGTTGGAAGAGCAGAGCTATCTCATTGGCTCAGGGGACCATCTCCTCCCATTCCAGTGCTGTTTGTCATGATGCAGCAGACACATACAGTGGCTTTTTACAGTCTGCAGCCATCTATAGTGTATTGCAGTTATGGGTTTCACAACAGTGATGTAATGATCATAGCGATACCAGGGACAACTTCTTTGCTTCTTTTCACCAATATTAATTTTCTTTTAAAATAATGAGAGCTCCCACCATCCTTTCTGTTCTTTGAGTAGCTCTGGAGGCATAGAAATATTCTTCATAGAACTGATTCTAGCATCTATTGTTACACTTGGTTTCAATGGACAATCCAAAGCCCAAAGCCACCAGCTACCTCAAGTTTTCCAAGAGCTGCTGGGGGGAGGGAGAGCTCAGTGGCTTGAATATGGGCCTGCTAAACCCACAGTTGTGAGCTCAGTCCTTGAGGAGGCAATTTATGGATTGAGGAAAATAGATGCCAGGGATGGTGCATACTCCTGCCAAGAGGGTAGGGGACTAGACTAGATGACCTTATGAGGTCCCTTCCACTTCTAGGAGGTGTGTATCTCCAATGCAGCCACCTTTTCTTAGATATTTATCTACAGCTAGATTGTGACTGTGTGAAGGACCGCATGTAAGGGGCAGTACGTTGTGGAGCACACCAAAAACCAGACTTTGCCTCAGGGTTCACAACCTCATTTTTGGTTTCCCCCAGTTCTGACATGGGGAGAGTTATCTCAGCCAGACCTGCACTTGGCTTAGCTTTAGCTTAGCTTTGTTAGCCACACGCACAGGAGCGACATTAGCACCATCACTGGGGCTGATTTCTTGTTATATGAAGTAGGCAAACCTAGGGGATTAATTCAGGTCACCCATTCTGGTGTGCATGCATACAGACTGGTACAAGGCTGGTGTAATCCCCTCGTGAGGGCATGCTAAAGGTCTCCCTCTTTGATGCCCCATAGCAGACATGTGCCTGATACAGCAACAGCTGAAGGGGTTAGTAGAGTTCATTCTTTTAATGTCTCAGGTCCTAGTTTAGTTCTCATGTGTTGAACAGTATGTTAGCCAACACATGACCATCAAAAGAGTCTCCACGACTCCATATGTTTATTTTGATTTTATAGTGAAGCCAGGAGTGGGCAAACCTAAACATAAACTATAATGAAAATTAGCATTAGCAGCATTAGGTGTGTGGGGAGTTCTTTTCCTCTTAGACTTCCAAGCACTCTGCAATTATCGCAATATTAGACAAAAGAGAGGACTAGAGAGGTGAAGTGACTTAAAAGGAAGACAATGGCAAAAGAGAAGAGAAAACTGAGGTTGCCTGACCTTCCAGTTTGGTCAGTAAAACAACTTTTGCAGTAAAGAAAAAAATGTCAGTGTTCCTTAAGAACTGCATCATCATGGACCTCGGTTCTGAACTACTGGTAAAGCAAATCCCGAAGACATATTGCTGCTGAACTCTCATGCAAATCTTTTAAGAGCCTTACAGAAACCACAGTAAATTGCTGGCACTGTCACAGTTTCATAAATGCTGAGTTTTCTGCTGAACAGATGTAATAAGAGCAAGAAATGAACTTCTTGGGAATGGTATTTCATATCTCTGCTTTGAATCTTGCAATATCCTTTCTGGTCAAGTGCTCTATCTCTTCTAGAGCATGCAATGATTTTCACATCTACAGTGCAGTGGCTTAGCATGCTACTTCCCCTCCCAACCTGATTTCAACAGTTTTTCTGAGTTCTAATTATGAAATATTAGAAGGCACAGCTAAAAATTTTCTGGAGAAAAAGACAAATTACTTAGAAAGTCATCAAGTTTGTAAGATCTTAATAATATCTTGACTAATAACATTAATAGCAAAACTATTTTACCCTTTTGAAAGGACAATATATATTTGCAAACCTTTATGTTGCTTCTTAATTTATTCTCCCATTCTCTTTCTCAGCAAGTAGTTGCAGAAAGATATTGCACATGGACTAAATCCAGCATTGCACTCTGCCATTTAGACCATCTATACGGCCCAACCATATAGCCATATAAAGACCTGATGAGGCACAGAGTCACATAACATTTTTTTTCATGTGAGTAGTAACAGGATACAGGATTGCCCTTGTGAGTATTGGATTACAAGAGGGTACCCTAATTCTGCAAAGCATTTTGGAATAAGCTTCATCCATCAGCATTATTCCTCGCTTTCACAGGCTGACAGAGCAGTGTGAGGCTCCTGTTGAGGGTCTCCTGAGTTAAGGCCATTGCAACCATTTGAATGGAGCCAGGAAGAAGTAGAAGAATTTATTACTAATTCATCAGAGACAGGAGAGGACAGAGGCCTGAGAACCTAAGAAAGGCTGTGTTAAGTACTAGCTACAGGGAAACAGCATAAAGGGGCTTAGAAGTGGGAAGTAGCCCGGGGAGACTGCAGTACACCTAAAGAAGTCCTAGCTCCTTAATATAGGTCCCTGAAGAAACCATGTCTACCTTCTACTCTGGGTTCTGGCCTACAAGCTCTTCAGGAGACGTCATGCATGTCCAACTGCAGAGGTAGATTAGGATCTTGGGAGGAAGCCCCTGACAGACAACCTCCCAACCTTACGATGATCCTCACAAACAGCCACAGTCTATACCCCAGGAATACCAGTCCTGGAACCTCTCCTTTCAACAAAGCCCGCTGCCAGCTTTGTCCACGTATCTTCTCTGGAAATACCATCACTGGACCTAACCAGGTTACTCACAGAATCACAGGCACTTTCTCATGCTCCTCTACTAACATCACATATGCCATCATGTGCCAGCAATGCCCAGATGCTTTGTATATTGGACAGACTTCTAACTCCCTTAGACAAAGGGTTAATGGGCACAAAACAGACATCAAAACTCTCCAGATCCACAAACCAGTTAGTCAACATTTTAATGGAATGGGCCATTCTGTTAATGACTTAAGGGTATGCGTGTTACTGAAAAAAAATTTTCACACCGCTACTCAAAAAGAAACAGCCAAGCTGGCTTTTATATTCAAATTTGGCACATTAACATGTGGTTTGAACTGGGATGGAAATTTTCTGAGTCACTATAGAGGCTCGTCTGCATACTTGGCTTAATTTAATTTTTGACCTTCCCCCCCTCACTCTCTGATTTGCTCACCTTGATCTTTTTTTTCTGATTTGTCCTCCTTGATTACTGTTTTTGGTTCTCTGTGCCTTAAATTTTGAGTCTGTTCTGGTCTGGCTATGGTCTGAAGAAGTGGGTCTGTCCCACAAAAGCTTACCTAATAAATTATTTTGCTAGTCTTTAAAGTGCTACTTGACTGCTTTTTTTTAAGAATGTTTTGTTGGTACCCAAGTGGGGTGGGAAATAATTATTATTTGGTTGTTTAACTTGGAGTATGTGTTACCCTGGACATTAACTGAACTGTGTGACTTCACTGGAGGGCTGCCAGGGAACACCTGGGGAGGGGCAGATGGCAATCAAGTGGTTCCATAGATGAGGGCCCCATGCAGCATTGCAGCCTGAGACCAGGGTACACTTCTGATGGCAATGAGTCCATCTCTTTTCATTCCCATTGATGCCAGAGGGATGACTGACAGGAATGAAAGTTGTTGTGTTCTCATCCTGAGAGGTCTTGAGACCTTTTCTGTACCTGAAAGTTCAGATAATAACATAGGAGAGGTTTGGTTGTGGAGCATCCTGATGATTTCTTGGAGTAGCTGAGCACCCTCAGCTACCACAGATTCCAGTGGAGTCGGGAGCACTTAGATCCCTGTGGCGTGAAGTGAGCAGGGGTGGCCACTCACAGACCAAGAAGGTGAAGAACCCCTTCATGAGCCCTGATGAGCAGAAGCTAGTCCCACCCCCTTGCCTGACCAGAAGTTAGGGGTGGGATTATCTATACAAAAGACCAGCTGGAGTCCAGCCACCAGAGAAGGGAGTTGTAGGGCTGGAGCTTCCAGAGTAGGAGGCCACTACAGCTTTGCAGGAGCCCAAGGACTGGCCCGGGCTGCTGGGCCTCACTGGCGAGGAGCTGCAGGCTGGGACAGGGACCCCAGTCTACCCAGGCAGCGAGGAACCAAACCTGCAGCGCTGTGAGGTGTGAGTCAAAGGAGGAGTCTAGATATGGCCCAGGGATAGCTGGATCAGTGTGTTGCAGTTGGATCCCCACTGACTCTAGAGGCAGATCGCTCTGCTGCTAGTAGAGCCCTGGGCCTGGGTGAAATGGAGTGGACAGGCCTGTGCTACCCCACTACACCTAACCTGTGGGGCACAGGCCTAGGTTTGCTGACACTCCACCTTGTGAGGAGGTGTGACCTTTGTGACCTGATGTTTGTTTCTTGCCTACGCTGAACCAGGACCTGGGCCAAGTGACTCTTACCTGGAAATGCCATTGTTTATTGCCCCGCCTTGAACCAGGGCACAGACCTAGTGAGGCCCGAGCACAGTCCCAAGCTCCAGCACTAGAGCCTTGATAATTGACAAAGAGTTGATCTACTGTATCATGAAGAAGCTGTGAAATTCAACAGTGCTTTCATCCATCTCCAATTACAGACAATGAAAAGCATACCATTGCCTTCAGCGGGAGTTGGACCAGGCACAGGGAGTCCAGCATTTCTCAGAATGAGACAGCAGAGATTCTATTACGTGTGTCCTTCTCAATATATATATGCGGAAGGATGTACATGCACACACATTACAGAATGTCTGCTTCTGAGATGAATGCCTCTCTGACGTTAATTTCATCACTTAATATGATTATTCCAAGAAATCAAATAGGAAGCTAATCTCTTGGAAAGTAGCCAGCTTTTCACATTTTCTTTACTGTAAGCATAGACATTATTAATTTGCTACAGTAAATAAAAATGATATGTTAGGATAAAAGTCAGGAAAAATTCTCTGCCAGGATATTCATAAGCTTATTATTAAACATTTGTGATATGTGATGGGGGAATTATCCATTAATCCAAAATATCCATGGAGTACTTGAAATACCTGCTCTCCCCCAGATCAGATATATCCTTTCAAAGTAAGTCTTTGTTCTGGATGTAATTCATCATAGTTATCGCATGTCACAAAGTGTTACACCGTGTCATTTTACATTGCAATGTGTCAAGACATGGTATAATTAAGGGAACACAATGCAATGGCTCCTATTTAAAAGAAAAAAAAAACTTATTTGGCAGATCAACTAATGAGTCTCTGTTCCCACATTGGCAGTACGGAAAAGAAGTTTTTGTGTAGCAAAGCAGAGCAAGGGCCTTATCCAAAGTCTGACAAAGACCAGGCAAGTCTTGGCGCTGAATATATTTATTTTAAAATACTGCTTTTACATCCACATTTGAAACCTGGGTTCATAATGTGACTGGTGTCATTGCAGACTGGTGGCCTCTGTACTGAATCTGAATAAAAAAAAATGCACCATCAATGTTTAGCCTGTGCATAATGATACAGGGAAATGCAGAACTGTATGGTGCACTTGTTGGGCCAATATTATCCACAACTCTCTGTTGCAAAAAAGCTGAAAGACAAACACACTTACCACAGTGGTTTTGTCTTTGATTCTTTTTAGTCTTTGAAGGAAATTTTTTATCCAAAGTCTATTGTGTTTCAATATCAGTGACCTTTGAACAGTTCACATCTATTTCCAGCTCTGCTACTAATCTGTTCTGTGACCTGGAGCAAGTTATTTTTGTTTCCTTTACCACTCTTTATATGTACTTAAAACTGTTTGGGGGCAAGAGATATCTCTTTCTAAGTGTTTGCACAATGGGGACCCTAATCTCATTTGAGGCCCGGAACTTAGTAACCTAGCAAATTTATCCAGCACTGTTCATGTAAACCAAGTAATCTTTTCTCCTTTTCCTGGACAAAATATATATAGTTTATGTAAATGATTATATTTTTGGAAAATGGAGGAGAGAAGAAATGTCTGAGAGTAATCCATTGACTTTCTCCATGTTCCTCATTTTTGTTTGCTTGAGCTGTTGCAGAGGGTTGAGTGTGTAGAGGGGGTTGTGGTAGGGGGTGGGAGAGGAGACATCTCAGCATGGGTTTTCATGTAGGATGGCTCAGCCCAGGAAGGGAGGGTAATGGAGTGAGGGCAGAGGGTTTGTTCAGTGTCGGGGGTGGGGTTGGGGGTGCTCGAGCAAGGGACTCAGTGAAGAGGTTTGGGATTTCTCAGGGGATTACAGGGGCAGCCACAGTGGTAAAGGTGGATGTGGTCTGTGGGGTTCAGTGATAAGCTGCTTGACCCTGGCAACTTCTCAGGGGTGGGGGGAGGGGTCTTTGCCATGGTTCCTGGCCCCTGCATTTCTGTGGGGGAGAGCTGGGCTGGGCTGACTTCTGCAGTCTCAGCCTTAGTTCCTGGGGGAGGCACCTTTCCACAGACTGGGAGAGTCTGGGATCCTTAGTGAGGAGGACCTTCCCCTGCCCCAGCCTGAATGGGGGTAGGGCAGGGGCAAAGGCTTGGTGCTGGGCCCAGGGATGTGACTCTTTTTCCTCAGTTCCAGGCCATGGCACTGGGCCTGTCCTGGGATAAGCAAGAGGTGGGGGGATGTCCCTGCCCTGGCTTTGGGGTGGGCCTGGGTTGCTGTTGGGGCCAGGGTAGGGATTGGGACCAGTGTTTGGGGACGCTTTCCCAGGAATAGCCACTGCCCTACCTCAGGGTGTTGAGGGAGACACATGGCAGGAGCTTTGAGGCCTGCGAGGTGCTGTGGATCACTCATACTTCCAGAGACAGGCAGGGTCAGGTGCTCCATCTCCACATGGCCACTGTTTTCTTCCTGCAGCTGCCCCCGTGGCTCTCTGCAGAATCGCTGTTCCCTGTGCTCGCTGCCCCGCATGGTGAGTCTGAAATATATCATCTCTCCTTTGGTGCCCCTTCCTTTCCATATTCTGGGAAATCTTGGCATTACACCATTTCCCACTTTCCAGGAACAACATAGCCCTGGTTTATGTTACGGCAAGAGGAAGCCAAATAGCAAATTTCCTGGTTGTAGTTCTTACAGTATGTAGTAGATGATGATGATAACATAGGTATTTATAAACTCAAGCTCAGAGGGCTGCAGGGGAGAGGGCTGAGAACACGCACAAAAATAATATTGTTCTTTGAGAATGGTTTATATTAAGTTGGTTGAATATACTTCCAAACTCCAGGTATAGAATTTGCCACTCAAACCTCTTGACTGCCTCCTAGCCTGTGCACCAGAAGAGAGTTAAGCGTCTCATACCTTGTCATGGTGTGAATCCCATCATAAGAGAAAGATCATCTCCCTTCCCATTTGCAGTCATGTGAGTCACTTCCTCTCCCATCTGCAACTTTTCAAGCAACTTTTTCCCCTGTTTATGATCACTCTGCTAATTGTGACGGCTCAATTGCCATAAATAACTCCTTGGTTTTCTTGCCTCAATATTCCTCATAAATAATATAGGGAATGCTGCAA
This sequence comes from Carettochelys insculpta, assembly GCF_033958435.1. Classification (NCBI taxonomy): domain Eukaryota; kingdom Metazoa; phylum Chordata; order Testudines; family Carettochelyidae; genus Carettochelys; species Carettochelys insculpta. The sequence continues at coordinate 122,131,052 of NC_134141.1, forward strand.
ATATTAAAGTTTAACCCATTGAGCTAAGGCAAGATTGGGATGATTTGAAAGACAGCCTACCAGATGATTGACACTCTGTTTTCTGCTGAAGGAATTTGAACAACATAATAATTGAAGAAGAATAAGTCTTTAGTTACACCCCTATTGTTTTAGTGGCTGAGTACCTCACCATTTTTAATGCATTTTTCCTTGCAACACCCCAGGAAGGGAGGGGTCTGCTGTTACCCCTTTGTACAGCTGGGGAAAAGAAGAAACAGAGAAAAGGTAACTCACTTAGGTTAAAATAGGACACTTGGGCTGCGTCTACACGTGCACGCTACTTCGAAGTAGTGGCACCAACTTCGAAATAGCGCCCGTCACGTCTACACGCGTCGGGCGCTATTTTGAAGTTAACTTCGACGTTAGGCGGCGAGACGTCAAAGCCACTAACCTCATGAGGGCTACGTCTACACGTGCACCCAACTTCGAAATAGCTTATTTCGATGTTGCGACATCGAAATAGGCTATTTCGATGAATAACGTCTACACGTCCTCCAGGGCTGGCAACGTCGATGTTCAACTTCGACGTTGCTCAGCCCAACATCGAAATAGGCACAGCGAGGGAACGTCTACACGCCAAAGTAGCACACATCGAAATAAGGGAGCCAGGCACAGCTGCAGACAGGGTCACGGGGCGGACTCAACAGCAAGTCGCTCCCTTAAAGGGCCCCTCCCAGACACACTTTCATTAAACAGTGCAAGATACACAGAGCCAACAACTAGTTGCAGACCCTGTATATGCAGCACGGACCCCCAGCTGCAGCAGCAGCAGCCAGAAGCCCTGGGCTAAGGGCTGCTGCCCACGGTGACCACAGAGCCCCGCAAGGGCTGGAGAGAGAGTATCTCTCAACCCCCCAGCTGATGGCCGCCATGGAGGACCCCGCTATTTCGATGTTGCGGGACGCGGATCGTCTACACGTCCCTACTTCGATGTTGAACGTCGAAGTAGGGCGCTATTCCCATCCCCTCATGGGGTTAGCGACTTCGACGTCTCGCCGCCTAACGTCGATTTCAACTTCGAAATAGCGCCCAACACGTGTAGACGTGACGGGCGCTATTTCGAAGTTACTGCCGCTACTTCGAAGTAGCGTGCACGTGTAGACGCAGCCGAGGAGATAGGAATAGCGCCCTACTTCGACGTTCAACGTCGAAGTAGGGACAGTGTAGACGATCCGCGTCCCGCAACGTCGAAATTGCTGGGTCCTCCATGGCGGCCATCAGCTGGGGGGTTGAGAGATGCTCTCTCTCCAGCCCCTGCGGGGGCTCTATGGTCATTGTGGGCAGCAGCCCTTAGCCCAGGGCTTCTGGCTGCTTCTGCGGCAGCTGGGGATCTATGCTGCAGGCACAGGGTCTGCAACCAGTTGTCAGCTCTGTGTATCTTGTGTTGTTTAGTGCAACTGTGTCTGGGAGGGGCCCTTTAAGGGAGCGGCTTGCTGTTGAGTCCGCCCTGTGACCCTGTCTGCAGCTGTGCCTGGCATCCCTATTTCGATGTGTGCTACTTTGAAGTGTAGACGTTCCCTCGCTGTGCCTATTTCAATGTTGGGCTGAGCAACATCGAAGTTGAACATCGACGTTGCCGGCCCTGGAGGACGTGTAGACGTTATTCATCGAAATAGCCTATTTCGATGTCACAACATCGAAATAAGCTATTTCGATGTTGGCTGCACGTGTAGACGTAGCCTTGTAGCAAAGACAGGATATGTCTGAGTCTGGCACTACTGTTCTAACCATCCTTCCTTTTCTCATTAGATTGGCTGCTCTTGAAGCTGAGAGTCTTGAGTTCAAGCATTGACAGATTTGCCTCCTGCATTCATCAGAGTCATAGTAATAATTTCAGCCAACATCCCTTTGGGTAGAAGTTGGTTTATTCCCCCACTTGACCCAGTCCCCAGTCACTCGGCTATAAGTAGTGCCAAGTGTATTCATCATTTATCCCTTATGAGATCAAAACCACTGCAAGTATAGACAGGGAAAAAGCTAGAATTTGTTCCAAAGACTGACAAAACAGCCTCTTCTGAGGGCACAAGAATTTCATAGTTTCTCAGAGAGAGGGAAAGTTTATTGTTTCTTCTATGTGCAGATCTATGAAGTGCATTATTGTTTTTTTATTTTTACCATATGAAAAATCACTTGCTATGGTTTCCATTTTCTCCATTTTAAGGGGGAAAGAAACAAACCTGAAGGAATAAATGAAACCAATACACTCTCATCCTCAGTCACCTTGTTTCTCTCCCTAGAAGAAAACACACAGTTTCAAAATTAAAAATTGAATAGAAACTAAAAAGTGCCAATGCCAGAGCTACTCCAATGTAGGCTCAGGGTTAGTTAGCTACTCAATATCTAAAGCTGAAAGTTATCTATGTCGTAAAGGTCACTGATGGTCACTACTTTGGGTGCACAAAAGCATGTAGTGGTATAGTGTCGCATTAAATAACTATGTCTACATCATAACTTTAGTTTGGCACATACTAGGTATACACAGAAGCATCTTGTAAGATTGTGTATTTTGTGACTCCTACATGTGCTGTCCAACACTTATATCGTCTTGAATTGCTCCCAAATCTAAGTCTAGCTCCACACAAGGCCCTTTCTGCCTGAAACCATCTAAAAAATATCAGCTACTATTATTCAGTCTTTCAGACTCAGCAAACTGCCCTGATGTTCCTTTAGTCCTTTTGATCACCAGTTCACTAGTCCAAACAGGTCCTCATTACTCTTTGACAATTAGCATTTTCCCTGGCTGTCAGATGCCTGAGTGTCTATGTCCCTCTACGTTTCCAAAGTTATAAAGGACGATTGTGAGTCTACAGCAGTGCGTGGTGCATGATAGGGGGTAAATGCAACATATATTCTAAGCCATGGGAATTTTGCCATTCACTTAGGTGTGACTCCATAATTTGGTCCTATAGGGTTTCCACTATTTTTAAAAAGCTTACAAATGGTTTGAAATATATAACATGGGGACTTTTTGTTATTTGGATAGTAGGAACACCCTTTAGGACTGTGTGTGGATATTATGGATCCCAAGCTATACCCCATTTTCCCTTCCTGTAGTCTTTTCCCTGACTTTGGCCAGAGCCAAAGTTTGGAGCTCTCCTCTCGCTTCTTATGCTCCAGTTCCACGAAATCATCTTTTCACTTCAGATAAAAATCTTTCTCACTCCCAGCTAGACTTTTCTTTCCTCTTGCACTGGCTTAATTGCAGAAAATTGCACTGTTTGCTCAATTTTTGCAAATTGAGCTAATGTAATCCTGTGTAAATTATTTACTGAAAAGGAAGGGGGAAAAGAAATCAAACAAGTAAATGGATTTGCACTGTGCCTTAAGGGAACAGAGAGAAACAAACTGCTCCTCCCTGTGCTTCTCTCAGGGATGCACCTTGAATAATTCCCCGTCAAGTGGTACATTTTCATCACACTAGCTTGGCTTGGGAGGAGCTGCTTTTATCTTTTTTTTCCCCTAAAATTCAAAGATTTCTGCCAAATCATCTGATAGAAGCACTGCAATGGAGTGAACTATGCCCAGAAGCCACCTGCTATGCCCATAGCAATTGCACAAGAAGAAGTCAATCAGGGGATGACTGCAAAGGCTAGCCAGTCAGAGCCCAGGGGGGCCATTAAAAAGAAGCTTCAAAACCAAAGACTGTCATTTCATTCCCAAGGTCATAGGAATGCAGATGGCACTGCTGGCCAGCCAAAGAGGATTGCAGCACCATGGACAGATCACAGTTGCTGGAGAGTGAGGAAGAGCTTTTGACTGGCTAGTGGGCCTGGATAGAAAAGAGCCATGGAGTAAAGCTGAATATTGGGCCTACAGGGAAGTGGCCCAGGTAACTGAAGGTCATTTTGTTAAAGTGACCCAGTGGAGTGTGACTGCTATTCTTTGGGTCCTTTGGCTGGGACTCAAAGTAGTGTGGAGACCTGGAACGATCCCCCCCGCACTATATGTTTCTGAGTGAAGTGGTCTACAATTAGACAGCAGTAAGCCCCTGGAAGAGAGACTGAGCTATTCAGAGGCCCATATGGAGACTTAGGATAAGAATGGGTCAAAAGTACGAAACCACTTCCTCCAGGGAGGAAGCCTCAGGGTATTGCCCATTACCAGGGCCAGGATGGATTACAGAGTGCAGACAAACCTGACCAGAATGGGTGCATGTGTACGGGGGTGGGGGGGGTGTATCACACTGTTACAGGCACACATGGGCTATTGTTAGAATATCCCCAAGAATAAAATACACAGCATAGAAATTATTAGGGTTTATTACAGTAATAACTGTACATCCCAGGGAAACAACCAGAACCCATTTGTGCCAGGTGCTGCATGTACATGGTCTTCATATACATGAATAAATGACAGGCTCTGCTCAGGAGATCTAGCAATCTAAATCAAGAAGATAAGAATGGTATGGTAAATGGAGATGAAGTGACATGCCCGAGGTCCAATGGGAGGTCACTGTCAGAGCTGGAAATGGAACCCAGAGTCCTACCTGAATGGCAGTTCACACATATGTGTTCTTCATGTACAAGCTATGATAATCAGTACTACTATGTAGAAAGATTGCTAGCACTGAGAAATAAATCTCTCAACATAACTGCTTTCAGGAGACTGTCTGCATTAAAGAAAAAAAAAATCACCTCTACAACTGGCATTAACTAGTGGGCAAACAACACCCCCACCCATCAAACAGTTTTAGGTCAAAAATAAAGTTGACAATTTTTTTTTCCAAAACTACATTGACTGACTTCATTTAAAAGTGGGAAAAATATCCTTTTGGACATATCTGTATTGTGTTTCCACATTTTGAAATGGCAACTTTTGATTTTTCATTTGAAATGACTGTTTCAAACTTTATATAAGAAATGAAAACAAAAGGGCCAGTTTAAATAAGACAGTTTGAATTTATTGTACTAATACTTACTAGAATGATAATTAGAAACAATAATAGATCCAAACTTTATTTTTCCCCCAGAATTTCATTATACCAAACATCCCTCAAACTTTTGGTTCTTGTCCCAATCCAGAATGATTTTTCTCCTCTCAAAATCTTAACTTTTTCACAAGACAGAATGAGTTTTTGACCAGGTCTGTTAATTAACATTCTTGCTGTCAGTTTTCACAGACAGGCCAAGGACTAACCAGATGTCTAAAAATGAACTATTCTCACTGCATCTCCTGGTGAGGTTTCCGTACTGGTGTATGGAGTGAGGAAAGCTTTATTTTGCCACTGCCCATTAGAGCTAGTCACAAAATGGAATTTCTCTCCTGTGGGATAGCCTGGTATTTTAACATCTCTTTCTGTGCTGAAATAGAATAAACACTTGAAAGAGTGAAGATTTTCACAGCAAAAAGAAAGTTCTGAATAATTTCAATTCAGGAATGTCAAGGGAAAAAAATGCCTGGGGTGGTTCTGTAGCCCATGCAGGTCCCTGGATATTAGAAAGACAAGGAGAGTAAGTTAATATCTTTTAATGGACCGCATTTGGCTGCCTAGAGAGATAAGCTTTGGAGCTTACACAGAGTTCATCACGTATGAGAGAGGTACTCAGTGTCCTGACTAAATACAAGGTGGAAGATATTTTCATCAAAATGAAACCTTTCATTTCCAAAGGTCATTATTGGAGGCCTTTTGAAATGTCAACTCAAAACAAAGTGTTTCACTTTCAATTTTCAGGTCAAAACAAAACAAAAATCATTACTTTTCTGTGGAAAATTTTCAGTTTCACAGGAACCAGTTTTCATTCAGGAGCAAGGAGTCCTGTGACTATCAGATATTTTGGAGCATAAGCAGGTCTTTGCCCACGGAAGCTTATGCTCCAAAATATCTGTTAAGCTGCGTCTACACGTAAGTGCCGCAGACGGGGTCCCATGGCCAACAAGCCCTTCCGGGGCCACAGCCAGCTGCCTCCATTCAAGGGCCCCTCCCTCCGCCCTCCCCTCCGCACGAGCCGAGTGCTGCCCAGCCTGTTGATGCCCACTCATGCCCATGGAAGCCCAGCGACAGCTCCTGCAGGCGGACGCCCTCATTATGGACGCCCTGCTGGCAGTGCTGTGCACCCTCGCCACAGCTGCACCCCAGCACATCGGGTGGCTGCAAGGTCCCCCCGGGGCCATGGGGCTCCCCCCCGGGGCACTGCCGGGCACCCCCCGGGTGCCCCGACGCCTCTGGACCCACCCCAGCAGCACTGACTGGTGGGAGCGCGTAGTGCTGGAGGAGTGGGGTGAGGAAAGGTGCTGCGGAGCTTCCGCGTGTCGAGGCAGACCTGCGAGGAGTTCTGTCACCGGCTCGCCCCCGCACTCCGGCACGACAACACCTTCATGCAGCCAGCCCTCACCCTGAAGAAATGGGTCGCAGTCGCCATCTGGAAGCTGGCCACCCTGGACTCCTATTGCGCCGTGGGACAGCAGTTTGGGGTGGGCAAGGCCACCGTCGGGGCTGTCCTTGTGGAGGAAAGGGGGGTGGGGGGGGCTGGGGCAAGAGGAACCCTCCCCTGCAAGGGGCTGGATGGGGCAGAGGCTGCAAGGGCCGGGGGCCGGATGGGAGTGGGGCAGAATGGGTATGAGGTGGAGGGCCATGGCCGCCACACCCGCATTAGAGCACGTGTCCCCCTTCCCCCTCTGCAGGTCGTCAGGGCAATAAACTTGATGCTGCTCCATAGGGTCGTCCACCTGGGGGATGTGGACAACACTGTTGCTGGCTTCCATGACCTGGGCTTCCCGAACTGCATCGGTGCTTTAGACGGCACACACATCTCATCAGCGCCCTTCTACACAGCACCAGCCAGTACATCAACTGGAAGGGCTACCGTTCGGTGGTGGTGCAGGCCCTAGTGGATGTGAGGGGCTGGTTCACCAACCTCTATGTGGGCTGGTTCAGCTGTACCCACGATGCCTGAGTCTTCTGGAACTCTGGCCTCTGCCGCCGCATGCAGGCCAGCACCTTTGTCCCCCAGAGGGAGATCCCTGTGGCGGAGGACACCACCATGCCGCTCTGCATGGTGGCAGATGCAGTGTACCCCCTGCAGCTGTGGCTCATGAGGCCCTACACGGGACACCTCGAGCCCACCCGGCAGACATTCAATGAGCGCCTCAACCACGCCTGCAACGTGGTGGAACGGGACTTCGGGCATCTAAAGGGGCACTGGAGGTGTCTCCTCACCCGGCTGGAGGTCGGGTCCCCAGTGTGCCCCAGGTGGTGGGCGCCTGTTGCATCCTCCACAACACTGTGGAGGGAAAGGGGGATGCCTATGTCCCTGGGGGGGCCCTCCGGCTTGTGCTGTCTATGAGCAGCCAGGTCCTGCCCCCATCCGCCAGGCCCACTGGGACGGCCACCACATCCAGGAGGCCCTCATGCAGGCCTTTGCCAATGGCAACCTCTGACCTGCATGCACGCCCACATCCCATGCACATCCATCACCCAGCATTCCTGCCACCCCCACCAGCACCACACCCGCACCCGCACATCCACCACCCACCAGCCACCAGGAGTACATCATGGAGTGGTGAATAATAAAGAAATGTTTATATAACTTGGGTGTTTGGAATAATATGTGCAGGGGGAAACCTAACTTGGAGGGGGGCGGGGGGAATCTAACTTGGAGTGGGGTGGGGGGAACCTAACTCAGAGGGGGGCGGAGGGAACCAAATTGGAGGGGGGCAAGGTGCTCATTGTGGGGCAGGGGTTGTGGGCCACAAACCCCTTTGACCCCTGGAGTCCCTTCCCCCCCAAGTGTGGGGTCCCCAGCAGTGGGTGGAGGGTGCTGGTAACACCAGAAAATATTGCCAGTGAGTGGGCCTGGTGGGGGCAGAGGGGGCAGGCTCAGGGGAGGCACGGGGAGCAGGCTCAGTGGGGGTGGCAGGGGCAGGTCCAGCAGGAGGAGTCTCCAGGGGGGCCAGGAGGCAGGCCATAGTGGCTGTGTGCTCCCGCTCAGCCTGGCCAATGCCCTGGAGCATGTCCAGCAGCCTGTCCCAGGCCACCCTCTGCCACTCCATATCTGCCCGGGCGAGCTGGAGGTGCTCCTAAGCCACCTTGGCCTGATGCTGGCTGGCCTGCTCTTCCTCGGCCAGGTGTAGGGCCCTCCTGCCACGGCCCCAATGGTGCCCTGCCTGGGGTGGCGTCTGGATGGCTGCAGCTGGTGGGGTCTCCAGCACGAGGGATGGCGTGGGGCTCTCCTGGCCCCTGGATGGTGTGGCTGTGTGGAGAGGAGGAGAGCATGTCAGTAGTGTGCCCCGGAAGGAGGGGATCCGGCTGTGGCCTACTTGCCTGAGCCCACCCCATGGGGCCCCCGCCCCCACAAGGGACACTGACCGCCCAGGGAGCACCGACCCGCTCCCCCCGGGACCGGGCCTCCCAGCCTGGGTGTGATTCCAGTGGTCTCGCCCATGGGTGGCCCTTCATAGCCTGTGGTATGCGGGACCCAGGTGCCATCCGGCACTGACCAGCCACCACCCTTGCGTGGCTTATGGTGCTATCCATGGAGGGTGGGTGCTAGGCGTCACTGATGTGCCACCATGGGGTGCCGCATCCCATGTGGGGGCTGGCCTGTGTATGGTCCGGGACCACCAGTCCCATGTGCAGGTGCCTAGCCCTTGTGTTGCCCCCACCCTTGGAGAAGGTGTGCGCCCCTTCCTGTATGTGCCAGAGGGTCCCTCAGCGATGTCCGGGGATGGCCGGCCCTTGGTTGCCCAGCTGGAGGAGCGGGAGGGGATGAGGATGGTCAGCTCCCCCTCCTCGCTTGACCAGTCCATGTTCCCCTCGCCCTCCTGGGTCCCCGATGCGGGCTGCTCCTCCACCTCCTCCACCTGCAGCTCGTCCCCGGAGGTGTCCAGGAAGGCCACGGGTGGGGGGGGAACCCCCCTGGGGCCCCAGGAGGCTCCAGAGCTCCTGGTAGAAGGGGCAGGTCGCTGGACCTGCCCCAGAATGTCCGGCCTGGTCCCTGGCCTGGGCATATCCCTGCTGCAGCTCCTTCACCTTGAAGCATACCTGGTCCGGGGTACGCTCCGGGTGGCCCCTATGCGGAGGCCTGTTGCCAGGCAGCCAAAGGCTGTGGCATTCCTCCGCTTGATCCCCATGTGGCAGAGGACCTCCTTGTCCTGCCAGAAGCCAAGGAGGTCCTGGAGCTCCCGCTCCATCCAGGAGGGGGCTCATTTTTTTTTCTCCCCCGAGAGCCCTGGGAGGCTGGAGAGGGCTCAGCGGGGGGGCCATGAGGCTCGTTGGGGGTCTGGCTGCTGGCCATGGCTGGAGCGTGCGGCTGGAGCTCATGCGCATGCTGCTGTCAGCACGCTCTCAGCTTCCTGCCACAGGTTTTCTGTGTGCATGTGGCTTTCAGGCAGCCAAACGCAGGGACCATAGAGTCCCGCTGCTGCCGGCTGGAGCGGTCCTGTGCTCCAGCTGATTGGCGGCATGGTGGACCTGTATTTCGAAAGAGTGGGCTGTGGAGTGTCTACACGTGTACTCTTCCCATTTATTATTTCAAAAGGGAGAGATCTTCCTGATACGGGATCTGGGTTCGGATTTTGATTTCCGAGCCCTGTACTTTCGATTTTCTTTCGAAAGACGGGTTTATGCGTGTAGACGCTCCTCCCTCTGTTTCGAAAAAGGGCCTCTTTTTTTGAAGTTTTTTGCACGTGTAGACGCACCTTACGTGTATAAGATGCCACAGGACTTCTTGCTGTTCTCAAAGATACAGACTAACATGGCCGCTTCTCTGATAGTTTTCATTCAAAAATTTCATCCACCTCTATTAATCCACACAGTAACTATGCTGTGGATACATATAGGATTTCAGTTTCCAGAGCACAGTCCTACCTTTTTCAAGTGTACTAAATTCACATCCAGGAAAGTTTAATGTATTTCTTTTCTCAAGAAAATTAAAAACAAATCCAATGAAAGCTTCAGATCTGTTTTAGTCAATAGAGGCTAGATACTGAACCAATTTGCATATATCAGTGAAGCTTTATTGAAGTACGTGCACCTAAGCTGATTTACCCAAGTAGAGGATCTGGGACTATATGTAAAACAAAGGGTTAAGCATCTATTATATCCCTCCCTTGTCTGATCTAGATGACATAGGAAATACATTAGACTTCGTAGGTGGCAACCACAAGGGGAGTGAGATAAAAGTGAAAGAGGGTAGATAAAACCGTATTATTTAATACATTCATATCTTTACAGAGACTGTGCCCAGAAGGGAGGTGGGGAAGCACATCCATGCAGCAATCTTACAAGAAATATTACAGAGCCCACCTACCTAGCAGGAAACTTTCTGTGAGGCAGCAACTCTATTCTATGGAGGGCCAGTGTAGAGAAGAAAGAGATTTTCCATTTTTCATTAGCGTACAGCTTAGACAGTTGAACTCTATTATAATATCTTCAGGAAGTATCTGATCCATTCTATTATCTCGGTGACAAAGAGAAAGAATTGCTTATGATTTCAGAAAGGTCACACTGAACCAATGTTCTGCCTGCATGTGCTGTATGTATGCCGGTGATAATGGAGGGGGGGAGTTTAAATGATGAAGTTTTCAGTCAGATATACACAAAATAAGAGAGAAAAAATTAACATTTAAAAAGAAATTCTTATCTGCAAGGCATTTTCTAACCCTCTTAGTTTTCTTCTCTGGAGATGCAGATGGTGTGTGTGTGTGTGTGTGTGACTCTGTGTGTAATATAATTATATAAACAGGGGCCTAGATTCTGATCTCCATTCCAACCATGTAAATCTAGGATAATACTAATAAAGCCACTGAAATTAACTATTAACGTTTGTATTACTGTGCAGCCTGGAAGACGTCAAGCAAGATCATAGCCCCATTGTGTTCAGAACTGCACAATCACATACAATGGGACATTTTGTGCCTGTGTGTGCTTAAAAGTTCAACAATGTGTGGCAGAGAAGGGAAAGAAGAAGTGATTTGTCCAAGAACAGATAGTAGCAGGGCCAGGAAGAGAAAGGAGGTAATGTAAGTGTTTGTAGATAAGACACTGCCAAGCCTCTTAGGCTGGGTCTACACGACAGAATTTTGTCAACAGAAGTTACTGTCAGGGCATATTTCCCAACAGAAACTCTGTTGACAGAATGTGTCCACACCTAATGGAAGATCCCCTGTTGATGTCCTCTATCAACAGAGAGTGGCCAGACTGCCCAGCCCTTTGTCAACAGAACAGCCAACAGAAAGCTCTGAAAACAGGGCTGCCCAGTGAACAAGAATCCCCCTCTGTAGACAGAGGGCCTCCCAGTGCATCTAAATATTTTTTTTTTGGTTGACAATCTGTCAACAGAGGCGTTATGCCTCATACAGGAGTAATTTAACTCTCCTGAGAAAACTGCTCCTTTCTGTTGGCAGTTTTTTGACAGAATGCATTTGTAGTGTGGGTGATCCTTTTGTTTTGCTGACAGACTCTGTAGTTTAGACGTGGTCTTAGGGTATATCTACCTTGTAATTAAAAACCTGCAGCTAACCCATGCCAGCTGATCTAGGGTCATAGGTTCTAACTGTGGGGTTATGTAACTGTGGTATAAACGTTCAGCCTTGAATTGCATCCCAGGTTCTAGGACGCTCTGAGGTGAAAAGATCCCAGAGATTGTGTTGCAGCCCAGGGCTGAATATCCACAACTCAATTAAGCAGCCCTCCATCATGAGCCCAAGTCAAGTGGCATGGACCAGCCATGGGTTTTTCACTGCAGTGAAAAATTTAGAACTACACTATGTCTCATGGCTCTATCTTATCTACTGGCCCACACTCCATCCTTGACAGGTTAGTGTAAACAGGATTAAAATCTATTCTAGTGTCTTGGTTTAATGGCTGGCTAATCACTTAGAGAAACACCACAGTCAGAAGGAAAGACTGTTTCCCTGGGAGTTATTTAGGTATCATATGTGGTAGATAATTACTTAATTGTACAATTTGGAAAAAGAAAGAAAATAATTGTGAGGGGAAAAGCAGGTGATCAGTCTGGGTTTCTGGTGACATTTGGCTATAATTATTAATAATTTCTGTAGTGATTACAATGAATGTTCTTGTGTGTTAAGGTGTCTGAGATGTGAAGTACAGTTCTAATGAAAGAGGCACCTAGGGGTGTGTCACCTACAAGGTTCAATCAAGGAGAGAACAAACTCGGGTTCAAAATGCTTGTGCACAGTTGATCTGCAAAATAATCCTAGGAGGAGGAAAATGATGGAGCATGTTAGGGGGCATGCATGTGATGAGACAAGGGCAGTCCTGCAGGGCCCGCTGCCTCTGGCATTTTCATGGACCATGTGCAAGGCAGCCTTGGTGTTCAGGCATGAGAAGAAAATAGAATTCTTTCCCCTCAGGCTCCAGCATTTCCCCACCTGTATATTGAGGGACTGAGCCAGCAAATTCATTCACATCATTAGACATGTGAACATTGAGACAAATTCAGGGTTTCAGTCACTGTCTTCAAAGCATTCAATTGTCTGGGGCCAGGATACTGAAAAGATGACTTAAAGCTCTCTGATGAATACCATAGTCAACAACACTCCTTGGGCACAGGGGAAATCAATGGCCGCGTCTACACATGCACTCTACTTCGAAGTAGCGGCGCCAACTTTGAAATAGTGCCCGTCACGGCTACATGTGTTGGGCGCTATTTCGAAGTTGAAATCGACGTTAGGTGGCGAGACGTCGAAGTCGCTAACCCCATGAGGGGATGGGAATAGTGCCCTATTTTGAAGTTGAACGTCGAAGTAGGGACCGTGTAGACGATCTGCATCCCGCAACATCGAAATAGTGGGGTCCGCCATGGCGGCCATCAGCTGAGGGGTTGAGAGACGCTCTCTCTCCAGCCCCTGCGGGGCTCTATGGTCATCGTGTGCAGCAGCCCTTAGCCCAGGGCTTCTGGCTGCTGCTGCGGCAGCTGGGGATCCATGCTGCATGCACAGGGTCTGCAACCAGTTGTTGGCTCTGTGGATCTTGTGTTGTTTAGTGCAATTGTGTCTGGGAGGGGCCCTTTAAGGGAGCGGCTTGCTGTTGAGTCCACCCTGTGACCCTGTCTGCAGCTGTTCCTGGCACCCTTATTTCGATGTGTGCTACTTTGGCGTGTAGACGTTCCCTCGCAGCGCCTATTTCGATGTGGTGCTGCCCAACGTCGAATTTGAACGTTGACGTTGCCAGCCCTGGAGGACGTGTAGACGTTATTCAATGATGTCGCTACATCAAAATAAGCTATTTTGATGTAGCGTGCATGTGTAGACGTAGCCAATAAGGGTAAAGCTGATCTGTGCAGAGAACAGAACTTTCTTGGGAGAATGGAGGCAGCCCAAGACCAAAACAATATCCCAAGGACTAAGGTTTACCTCAAACCTCATGACATTCCATTCCAAGTTTAAGATACCCTTCTCAGGTCTGATCTTTTTTCTAATACAAACACAGAGAAGCATGCACATGGGGGGGGAAAAAGAAAAAAAACTACAAAATCAAAGTACTCCATTGCCTACATAATGTTCTTCATGGAGAAAAGATGAGAAGAAAATAAAATATGCCAGAGATTAGTCACATGATTTAATGTGTAGTGACTAAGGGGATTATGCTCAGATCTGACCATGGTGAGTGTAGTGTAAGAAACTATGTAGAATAGAATGCCCCAGCTCATATCTATTCCAGTCTGAACATTATCGTTTTTGGATGGTTGGACAGCTCTTGGAGCACAATACTACAATAATCAATGGGTATCAATCCCCAGCTCTTGACTTTAGCTTCCAACGCCAGTGAGTTCCATTGATTTTGTTAAATCAGCAGCATTTTGTGACCCTTATTTCAGATAATGGATTTGTCTTTTAGTGTACATGGATGTGAATTCTCATCAGGAGGATGAAGAGCCTGTTTCTGTGGAAAGAGTGGGTCTGATTCCTATGTATATTGCATTGAAGTCAATGGGCTGTATTCAATGTGATCACTCCCACAGCATAAAATGAAGAGCCTTGCACATGCAAGATCAGGACATAAAGCTAAGCCTGGAACAAAATCCAGCAGTCTTCAGCCTTTGGACAAAAGGATTCAGAATGTTGTGTTTCCAACTCTAAGGCCAGAAGGGATTGTTAGAGCTAGTCTGACTTCAAGTATATGTCAGGCTTTTATATTTTGCCCAGTTACCAACATGTTAAATCTAATAACTTAAGTTAACCTAAAGCATTTATGTCCTGACAGGACTAAACCGTTGTGTTCCACCAATGCCCAAAGCCCTTGAAGTGGCAAGGATGGATTAAGTAAAACATGCTGAGGTGTTCCCAGCAGGAAAGACAAACACCATGTTCTAGAGGAAGACTGAAAAAAAATCCAAATTCCCTCCTGATTTTAAATCTAGTTATCAGTTTGACTGTGAGCATGTAAGCAAGACACACGCTTAGCTAGGCATTGAAACAGAGGTTTCAGTGTATCATCTGAGACACCTAATTCATTTTTTTCTGGTCCTTTCTTTGGTCATAGCCAATCCTTGATGCTTCAGAAAAGTACGGCTGGGGAGGGAAACCCTAGAAAACATCTGATCAATTTTGCCTTTGGGGAAAAAAAAACATCCTTCCTTATGCTCATAAAGTGACCAGCTGAAACCCTCAAGAATGACATTTTATTACAAATCTCACAATTGTTTGCGTTTTCCTGAAAGCCTTGCTTCCTGTTGGCATGAGGTGATTACTTGGAAATCTCTGCTTTCATTTATAAAAGTGTACATTTGTAGCCCTTCGAATTGCAGAGAAAATATAACCAAAGGGTACCCTAAAGGATCAGAAGTTAAACAACAAGAACCCAACACTTACTTGAAAAAAATAAAATAAAAGCTAACCATTTTAAGTATGTTTTAAAAATTTTGGGGGGCCTTGCTCATGGTTCTTAAATGCTTGAGGGTCTCAATCCTGAACTTGTTATTCTGATTATAAACAGAAGACTCACAAAGACAAGTTGTGTATGCGCATTAACTAGCCTCATAAGAGCACACCAGAAAAAATGAATCACTCATTAAGTATAAAAACTGATTCAGAAGATTCCTTAGCATAATTCTTTCATTTTCATTTTGTTGGTTTCATTTTCCTGTTGCAGATATAGCTCTATAAAGCATAGAAATGTGTTGCATGCAATTAAAATGGCATATAGCTGAAATGAATGCATTGATAATGATGTTAAAATCTATAACATTAGAAGAGTCTAGCATTGTTCACAATCCCCAGTTTGTCATCTGTCAGCATTAGCAGCTCTATTGTCACTGAAATCTATAGCTTCCTTTTGGCTCACTTGTTTTACAACTTCTATAAAGTTCTTGAGGGCTATTCCCACACCCTCCCCAGTGTCAGGTAATATACTTCTGCAATTCTTGCAAAGACACAGTAATCCCGGGGTGTGGCAATGTAATTCCATTTTGCCTAACCAAATATTCCACAGTATGCTTTTGCAAGTTTGAAGATCCATAGCTTCAATTGCTCGCCCATGTCCCTTCCCCCAAGGAAGGGGATGGGAAAGTAACTTTCACATGTATATAAATCAGAGCCTCTTTACAAATTTGGCACCTCCTTTCCACTTCAATCACAACACAACTACTTTCAATAAAAGTACCGGAAACCTACCGTGCTGTCATGTCTATTATTGTGCTGAATTAGGCAAATAATTGCAGAATGTGCTTAATTATAAACACATGCCTGAGACGTTTTCTGGACCAGGGCTGTAGGTCCTGATTGAAAACCCACAGAAGTTACTCGAAAGACAATGACTGGTGTCAGTAGGGATTGGATGCTGAACTAAACACTTGATTATGGTTCTGCATTAAGGGCCTAATCTAGTACCTAAGAAATTAAATTGACATTTTTCCCTTTGACTCAGATGAGTGTGGGATTAGATATTAATTATAAAAATATAATGATTAGTGAGATTTGTGAAAGCATCTAAGGGATTTTGGAGAAAAAAATCCTATTAACTTTCAGTCACCAATGAAATGAAATGGAGTTGGATCTCATGAATTCACGCACTGGAAAGTAAGTAAATAAATAAAATCTCAGGCTTTGTTTCCACCAAATGAAAATAAATAAATAAAAATCCCTCTTTGAGTCAATAAAGCTATTTGATACTTGGCTTTAATTAACTAAACATATCTACCATTTTGAAAGAGGAAAACTGGAATTTTTTCAGAAATGTCAATAAGAAACATTTGAACAATTCCAATTAAATACAAACTCATTTAAAATTCGTCAAGTGAGACTCTTTCTCCCCATAAAAAAGATAATTTAATTATAAAAATAAATTCTGCTTTTTTTCTGTTGAACTACAGCTAGTTTCAGATAGACCCGCACGGTCCAAGGGCCGGGCAACCCCCTTCTCACCACCAGGCTGAGCCACCCCATCTCACCATCAGGCTGGGCCTGCAGCCAGAGGGGCCATTGAAGAGTGTATGAGGACCTCCAGTGGGACCCCAGTGTTACCTTGTGGGCCATCCAGGGCACAATGGAGCATCAGCTCAGGGCCGACATGGAGCGGTGGTCGAATGCCTGAGAACAGCTCATATCTTGCTTTGACGCCGTCATCAGCATTTGGGGGGACCTGCTGTCCCAGCTGCCTGTGGCTGCCCCCCACCTCCTTGCATCTACTGGCCTTCCTGCAAGGTATCCTGGACCCCAGCTTGATTCCTTGGGCAATGGCCATGGCCCCTCCCCGTGCTCCCAGCCCTCCCCATTCCCACTGCCTACCCAGACCCCACCTTAGCCCCTCTCTACCCAAACCTCCTCCTGGTCCCAGCCCCAGACCAGCCCTAATGGGGAACCTGAACCTGGGGGGGATTCCGAGGCTCACACCACTCAGGGTCCCACAACACCTCAGGTTTGCAGCTCCCCACTGTAGCAGTTCTGAGCCCTCCCATCTCCCCAACCCCAGGTCCCCCCACTGTAAATAGTTTCTTGAACTTCACATAGCTTGTTATTACAGAGTTTATTTAGCACACATTTTCTTTATTTCAGTAAAGCTGTTATTTGTTCACCACACTGGCATCCCTTTTCTTTGTGTGGGGGTCAGGGAGGGGTCGGGGTGAAGGGAGGGTTTATGGTGAGGATGGGGTAGGGCTGTGGGCCCTGAGATCCCTGCTGGTGGGTGTCTTGTTGAGGCTTATTCAGAGCCATGGCAGAATCTCTCCCTCAGGGCCTCCCGGATCTGCAGCCTGTCCTTATGGGCCTGGTAGATGGCAGCTGTGGCCAGCTGCTTGTATGCATGTCCCCTGCAGTCCCTCCCGCTCCCCTGAGGTTTCCGGGACCCCCTCTGTGAATCCACCCCTCCTCGGCAGCGGGACCATGCAAGGGTGGGACGGCATGGTCCCCAGGGATGGGGCTTTCCCTCTCCCTAACGCCACCCCTTGCACACCTGAACCTGCTTCCCAAGGGACCGCATTTAATGGGACACCCTGCCCCTCCCTCCAGGCAGGGATGGCACCCTGAGAGTAAGTTACCTCCATGAGGAGGGTCCCAATAGTGGTCGCCCACTAAGCTGTAGCTGTCAAGGGTAGCAAGCTTCCAGAGGGTGATATCAACCCACTCCTCTAGAGGGATGTGGGTGCCCACAGCTGGGTGTTGCATCTCTGGTGGGCAGGGGTGACCCAGGCACAGAGCTTCAGGAAGGTGTCCATCTATGTTCGAAAGTTCTGCAGCCACTGCTGGTCATCCCACTACTCCATGAGCCGCCGGTCCCACAAGTCTGAACTGGTGCGGTGCCTCCAGAGCTGCCCATGCACTGGGGGATGGGGGAGTGCAGGTGTGAAAGTTTTGCAGCCAGGGCATCATCCCCAAAGGTAGTCTCAGGCTCACTCTCAGTGAGGAAGATGACGGAAGCTGATAAAGAGTTCAGCAGCTGCTGCAGCATCTAGGTTTAGGGCCACCGCAAGCCCAGGGGCAGCTCCAACGGCATGGCCCCCAGGGACCAGCAGTGTTGCCCACAAAGACACAAAGCCCTGCACTAGCTATGCTGTCCCTCAAGGAGGTAGGAAGGCACACAGCAGAGGCTGGAAGCAGGTGCCTGACATGGTTCCAGGTGGCCATTTTGATGAGAGAGCAGCTGGGCAGTCTGGCCACTCTCTGTCCACAGAGCAGATCTTTCTTTTGATGCACCTTGGTCTCTCACGTTTTGCTGCAAGATATCTTCTGATACTAATTTCTGCTGACAGAAACCTGCAGTCTAGATGTAGGTAGCTAGGTAATTATGTAGCTTATAGAAGTATGTAGCTAGGTAATTATTTTGGTTTCTGGGAAGAGTATCTTTAAACATCTTGGTATTATTCAAAAGAAGGTGAGCTTTTCTCAGGCAGTTTCAAGATAGCATCATGTAGAGCAAACACAGTTTATTCAGTTTCATTGAAACTTGAGTTTTCTTCTTCCTTCTTTGCCTTTTTCCTCAATCTGAACTCATTCATTCATAAGTTTATGTTTCTCCTTTATGTATTTAAAACTCAACAGGGACTTTATGAGGTATTAGCAAGAGGGAGGGAAAAGGCCTTGTGGTAAAGAGATGGCTGGTGCATTCAAAATGTTTGTATTCAATTTCCGGATCTTGCATAATTATAGAGTATGACCTTGCGTATGTTCCAGCTGGTTAACTCCCCCACTCTACTGAAGTCTGTGGGAGTTTTGTCGTTATCTTTAATGAGGCAAGGATTTCACCCATTATCTGTGGGAGATGTGTGGGTGGCCACCAAACATATTTCAGATAATAGGTGACCCCCTGCTATTTAAATTCAAACATACCTTTGCAAATCTCCATCCTTCATCCTTAGCTCCCCATCTTTAAGGAAGAGATAAGACTCAGCTGTGTTGGAGGAGTGGCATGTGGATAAATTCGCCAAGGTTTGTGAGGTGTGTTGATGATGTAGTGATGGATTCTGTTTAATACTGTGCAGAAGGGAGAAAGAATGCCAAAATGGTGAGGGAGAGATTGTGAAACTGTTCCAGTTGTGTGAAAATGCAGAGGAGAAGACTCTTACAGCAGTAGTGGTGCGATAGTTCCCAGGGATAAAGCAGCAGGTGAAAAATATTTAAAGGGTACAAAGCAGAAAGCGAGATAGGTATGTGGGTACCTTTTAATACAAGAAGTAACTTGTAACCGCCTCAACCCGGCCAAATGTCAATCTCTATTCAATAATAACAGATAATTTTCTATTGAATAAAACACTCTGCAGTTGATGTAATTTCTGCTCTCATTTGTTGGTATTTTTTTTATTTTATCATTAAGTTAATTTTAATGAAATTGGAAACATTCTATCCTTCTTCATTTCCATTGCCATGAACTTTCCAACAAGTATGACATGCTGGTAAGGCACATCTTCCTTTGTATTATTGCGAAAGAAAATTTATGCTAAGACCACCAGCTATCAGTCAGGAATCCAGGCAACACAGAGCCTTGTCCCCCTCCATGAGAATTAAACTATATACATGGGGTTTGTGCAAGGGAAAGATGCATATGATTGAAATGAGGCTGTAATGGAGTGGTGCTATGGGCTAGCAAACTGCCATACCTAATATCAACAGGAGTATTTTTAAAGGAGCTCCTTATGGACGACCTTTTATTTTTAGACAAACAAATCTATACTAAATTCTTATAAAATCCTACTGCTTTGTTATTGTTCTTTATCTCTGTTCAGAGGGAGATGCAGTAACTGTGGTTTATGGAACACAGATGAAATATGATTCAATTAGACCAACTTCAACAGGGGGAGGGTAACACTGGCCCATCCGTGCTCCCACAGGAGCAGAGCTGACTTCCACAGGAGTTGTTAGAACAATGCCACAGACTTTAGAATATCCATATTGAGAGGACGAGATAGAATTCAGACATCTTCATTCCAGTTCCGTTTCAAGTTGCCAAGGATAGGCCCTCTGCTTGATATCGCCTTTCACCATCTCATTGGTGGACAGCTGGTGGTCCAACAGAATTTCAGGGCCCCTGGACAAGTGAGGGGCGGCCCACACTCCCGAGAGGGGCAGAGCCACGGGTGGAAGGGGCGTGTTGAAGGCAGTGGTGCACTGGAGGTGAACAGCAGATGCATACAGAGCCCTGGGCTTTTTTGAATCATCAGACCCTGAGACAATCATCCCCCTTTTCCTCCTGTTGGAGGGCCTGGTGGACTGCTAGTAGTTTACATTCAAGCAGCTGTGCTCCTTCCAGTAGAGCAACAGAAATAATAAGCCTTTCACAACCCATTAAAGGGTAATTGTCATTATTCACCATGTTACAGATTAGTAGACGAAGGCATATATGATTAGAGTCTGTCTGTCTGTCTGTCATTGCTGTGTTTGTTCAAGAAGTCCTTTTAAACCATAAGAGCTATGACCACACAATTTGGAATGCAGCTTCCTCTCACCCTACCTTAAACCACAGCTAAGGCTTGGTTGTGTCTGGAAGGTGGAAAAAGCCTGAAACCCCAGGATTTCCCAGAACGTGGAATGGGACGGGGCAGAAGGAAGCGGGAGGCAAAAGGGGACGCACAGACAGGAGGGATGCAATAACAAGAGAGGTCTCTGGGGGCAGGTGCAGCACCAAGAGCGAGGCCAGCAGGGCTGGAGCTCTGCCATCTTGCCTGCTACAAAGACTGGGTTAGCAGCTGTCCTGCCCCAAACCCAGAATTCTCTTCCCCGCATGGAAAGAATACAGGCTGCAGCCCCCAGACCACCTGCAGGCCATGGGAAGGGATGCTGAAGGCTTGGGGCAATGCCTGGAAACTCACGCCACTCAGTCAACCTTCAGAGAGCCGGGGGAGCTGGAGGGGAGCAGTCCCCAAACCTGTCTGTCCCAACCAACCTGCAGGCCGTGGGGTGGGAAGCAGGAGGGTGATAGCCCACTGAAGCCTGCCCCCAGACAGCCTGCAGGCCATGGCGGGTAACCGAGGGGGAATGCTGGAAAAGGAGCACCCCCCTGCAGACTAGCCCTGCCCAGAGAGTCTGCAGACTTCAGGGGTGTGTGGCATCTGGAGAAGGGGTAACCCCCAGACAGTCTACAGATTACAGGAGGGGGCACTAGAGGCTGGGGGCAGCCCCCTGGAACGTGACCCTACCCAGATAGCCTGAGGGCTGCGGGCATCTTCTAGGACTGGGGACAGTTATTGGAGGACAGCTTCCAGGGCCTGTCCCCCAGATAGCCTGAATACCATGGGGGGCAGCTGGAGGTGAGGCATCCCCTCAGATCCTGGCACTTCCCAAGTCAGCCTGAAAGCTGTGGAGGAGGGGTGCCCACTGGAGGCTGGGGACAACCCCCAGAGTCTCACCCCTCTTAAACAGACTACAGAATGCAGGAGGGTGGGGGGGTCTGCCGAAGGGAGGAAAAGCTGTCAGAGTATGCTCCTCACCAATGGCCTGTAGGCCACAGGGGGCACTGAAGTTGGGGGGCAGCTCCCAGAGCCTGGCAAGGCCCTGGGACACCCCACCAATCAGGCAGCAGGATGGAGGGGGTCGCTGGAGGCTGGGGTAGCTCCCAAAGTGCAGCACCCACCCACGACCAGCTGCCCCACCCCATGGTCACTATCCCAAGCAAAGACCCCTGGAGGACCTGCAGGTGTAGGGGGTAGAAACAGGCTGGGAGCTGTTCCCCAGAGTTCTCCCCCTCCAGACAGGCTACAGCCCAGGGGATGTAACTGGAGCCACCCCACAGAGACCCAGCCCCCACCCAACAAGCACATAGCCCCACATCCCCCACTTCCAGGGGGGTCACAGGATGGGGAGCACAGACCCAGCCCCCTGACAAGGAGCTGCTCATCAGGGAGCACTGCATGGGCCCTCTGAGAGGAGCTGCCACACTAACAGTGCCACCACCAGTGCCACGGGTGGCCCCAGCAACTCACTGCCACCTCCCAATCCCCTGACCAGATACCACTGTCCTAATGCCTTCACCTCCACCTGCCTTAACTTCTGCACGCCCCACCCCCTGCCTTGAGTCCCCACAAACTCCCTGCAATAAGCCACAAAGAGGAGAGCTAGTGAGTCATTCACACAACGCAACACCTAAAGCCCTGCCCCACACTGTGAGCACCGACCAACACCCCTGGGCCTATCGACGGGCATGTCCCGGGAACAAAGCCAAATGTGGCCTGCACATTGGGCCCTGCTGCACAGAGGCTCTGCAGTGCCTCCAGGACTGTGCTGACCACTGCGCCCCACCCCGATTGATAGACTAGTGACCAGGTGGGTTGCCTGATCATGGAGGGGTCCCCTTATGGGTGGCAGGTGAGCCAGCAGCAACCTCACTCTCCCCAGAAGCTGCCTCTTGCCTGTGGGCATGCCCGTGTGCTGTGTACCACACTCCTCGGTGTGTCTGGGATCAGGCTGGCACCTTCGTGGCTACCCTGTTTAATAAGGACAAATGCAAAGTGCTCTAATTGGGAAGGAACAATCAGTTTCACTCATACAGAATGGGGAGAGACTGTCTAGGAATGACTACAGCAGAAAGGGAGCTAGGGGTTATAGTGGACCAGAAGCTAAATATGAGTTAACAGTATGATGCTATTGCAAAAAAAGCAAACATGATTCTGGGATGCATTAACACGTATGTTGTGAACAAGACAAGAGAAGTCATTCTTCCACTCTACTCTACTCTGGTTAGGCCTCAGCTGGAGTATTGTGTCCAGTTCTGGGCACTGCAGTTCAAGAAAGATGTGGAGAAATTAGAGAGGGTCCAGAAAAGAGCGACAAGAATGATTAAAGTTCTAGAGAATGTGACCTATGAAGGAAGGCTGAAGGAATTGGGCTTGTTTAGTTTGGAAAAGAGAAGATTGAGGGGAAACATGATAGCAGTTTTCAGGTATCTAAAAGGGTGTGATAAGGAAGAGGGAGAAAACTTGTTCTTTTTGGCCTCTGAGGATAGAACAAGAGTCAATGGACTTAAACTTCTGCAAGGGAGGTTTAGATTGAAATTAGGAAAAAGTTCCTAACTGTCAGGGTGGTCAAACAGTGGAATAAATTGCCAAGGAAGGTTGTGGAATCTCTATCGCTGGAGATATTTAAGAACAGGTTAGATAGATGTCTATCAGGGGTGGTTTAGACAGTACTTGGTCCTGCCATTAGGTCAGGGGGCTGGACTCAATGGCCTCTTAAGGTGCCTTCCAGTCCTAGTATTCTATGATTGATTCTATGATTCCAAGTCTCTCCTTAACAGTGACAGTTCACCACCCCTTCCTCTGACATGATGTCTTTGCGTATGTGAACAAAATTGCATTAACCTGTTTTGCTACTATCTCAAACTATGTTACAAACTTGTGTCTAACATGCTGTGAAGTGTCAGTCCTGCATCTTTTCCATTCCTGCATCCTGGCAGCCTCCTTCCCATTGTATGTTGGTGTTTTGGTTGATTTTTAGCATGTGGTTTGTATTACCGGTTATTTTTTCAAGTCCATGTCACAAAGATCCTTTTACATTATTCTACTCACTCTGCTAGTTTTTACAACATCTCCCAACTTAGTAGTATCCATTAATTTGATAATTGTGCTATTGACTCTCCATTACAAATCATTAATGCAATTAAAACTGGGCCCAACACCAGTCCTTCAGACATGTCATTAAATTTCTTCCCAAAACTCGGTACACTGTCATTAATCATCCCCCTTAATATAAAGTCCTATAGCTCTTTCTTGGCTTACACTCACATGAGCATCATAATTTGAAGGAATTAAGACTTTGTGATATAACAACTGACCAACATTCAGATATAATGATAGTGGACTGTTCCAGCTAGTATTACATAATTGGAGACATGATATTTTAGAGCAGGAGGGCACATGTGACTTCTTCTCATAACTCATAGCATTCTTAGTGGCCTAGCACTAAAAAGAATGAACTCTAGGCAGGATATGAGACATTTAGGTAATGACTAATGACCTGATGGTGAAACCTCCAACTCCATTCATGAGGAAGGGGCTGGTTTTAGTAGTCTACATCTCTACCTGGGTGGCCTCTCCACTGAACGATAAATGGACACAAATCAGACATCAAAAAAAGCAACATAGAAAAGCCAGTAGGAGATCACTTTAATCTTCCTGGATACTCACTAATAGATTTTAAAATACCCATCATTTTACTAGAAAACAAACAAACCAAAACCAACTACAATTTAAAAAAACCCTTCAAAACCAGACTATAAAGAGAGACCGTAGAGCTGCAAATTATTTTCAATTTTAACACAGTCAAATTAGTGTCGAATAAGGACATTCAATGGCTACATCATTGCAATGGGAATTTAACCTCTCGCATGTGGGGCCCATACCCCAGAGGTCAACAGATCAAAACCATTCCCTATAGCCATGAACAGCATGCTCTTTGGTAGTGAGGGATAGCTGAGTGGTTTGTGCATTGGCCTGCTAAACTCAGAGTGGTGAGCTCAGTCCTTGAGGGCCCATTTAGGGATTTGGGGCAAATAAGTTAAAAAAAATGTGTGGGAGATGGTGGTAGGTCCTGCTGTGACTTCCATCTCTATGAGATAGGTATATTTCCATATTGACCCCTCCCCATCAACTGCAGGCAGTGATCCACATCCTCTGTGACTGAAGTGGCCTTATTACACTTGCTTATGCACAAATCTTCAATTGTTTAAGATGCCAACAGACTCCTCAATGTTTTTGCAGATGCAGACAAACACAGTTACCTCTCTGAGACTAATTTGTGTTGTCTGTCTACATGAGTGGAAGGCTCCTTCTGAGATACTGACCATCATATTGGCACAGGCAATCTTGTGACTTTATTGTGGCTAGTGCTTCATATATACGTGTAATGCCAACAGACCTGGGTCATCTGTAGGAGGAAATGAACCTGCAACCTTACTAGCTAAAGCCCCGAGCTAAAGGCCAGCTAGCTCTCAGCCATGACTGTAGAGCAGAGACTTCACTCTCCCTAGAACATGGTCTCAGTGCCTCTGTGGTTACATATTACATTGGATTTTCACCAACGAGATTTTTTTCTTGCCATTTTTGCAAACAGTGTTTGATGAGACACAGGACTTTGATAGTTGTTTAATCAGAACCTAAATTAATTGGGCCAAAACCCGCCCCCCCCAAATGTCTTCTCCTACAACTGATTGTTTTTTTACATTCACAATGATGTCATGGAGCCTCCTGGCAATATTACAGTTGCCTTATATGTCCATTCTCCTCTAGCAGCTGAACTCTCAGGTTGGACAACAACTCCCATGATGCACCATGGCAAATGACACATAACACACTCCACCAGCAGGTGAAAACCCCTTATTCTCCATCCAATGCAAGTGAGACACATTCTATGCCACACGCCTCTGTTTACAGAAGCTCATTTAATTTTCACTCCCCTCTGAGAGTTATTGCTGAGCATCACTGGATTTGACTTTATGTTATGCTTATGACCACTGTATTTGAACACTCATTAGGCCCCAACCCTCAACATATTCAGTCTTTTCACTTGAGAGGATCTGTTCCTTTTTACTGCAGAGTACAAATGTTAGATAGATCTCAGAGAAGGCAGCCGCAATGAAGGTGTCAATTAAAATTCAGGCAACAATGTCAACAGACGACAAACTTGGGAGCCCTACCCACATCAAAATCCTCCAAACAGTACACATTTTTTAACATAATCATCAAAACAATCCTCTCAGCCATTTCCCCATTTTAACTGAAAATAATTTATTTCCCTGCTTCAAACAGTTACAGCTACAAGAGGAAAACGGAAAAAAATGTGTAATGGAATCAGAGAACTGCCAAATACTAAATTATTTTTTATTTTTTTCCTACATACTATATGATTAATTCCTTCCTTGTGCATTGGACTCCTAGCTACAACAACTGTGACAGGCATCATCTTTTAAAATAATGACAGTATTTAAGACCAAAAATGGAAGAAAACTTAACATTACCCTTCATAACTTATTTACTCAGTTACTTACTGGACAGAGAAACAGCTAGACCTGTAGACCTGTTTTATTTGTCAAACCTTAATTATTTGTCTCTCTTGCAAAGACACAGATAATTAAAGCTTATTATTTGAGAATAAAGATTTTGCTTTGCCTAACCATTATGACATTTAAAAAAAATAGATAATGTAGGCATTTCATTTATAGATATTTTAATTGCCAGGATGGTCTCCTTTAAAAGCTGGATGTAGGCACTGAAAATTTGTACTTATAGAAGAAAAAACTGATTCCATGAGATCTTAATTTTCATGTGTTATGAATTTTAATACCTAGCATGGGTAAGATACTCGTCAGAGATGTAGAAGAGGCACTATATTGACCTCAGACTGTTGTAAAGCTGTAACATTATATTTAATCCCAGTAGTTTATTTGCAGGTACAAATTGTATTTTGTTTATGTATTCCCTCTCCTCCCATCACACACACTTCCTTTTTTATTTCCATAGTAGCAGAAAAGCCCTGAGGCTTCAGAGAATAGGCTATTCCTTTTTTCTGCACAACCTCCTTCCACCCCCAGCTTTTAAAAGATACATAAAGCAAGATATGAAATCTACTCATCCACCTGGCAGGAAGCCTTCATACAGCCTTGTCAGTGTGGACTGCTATTTTTGAGATAATAAATCTCTGACCTTTGCTATTAATGACGCTCAAAGTTTCTCCCTCCCATTCCACATATCCCTTTTTTCCATCCAAACTCCTCTCTGCTCTTTATGCTATTAGTCATGTAGGCCACTGACCTTGTAGGAAAAGTTTGGCATTAATTTGTATTTTCTTTATAATTTGGTGTCATTGTTGCTTCTCCTTCATTGACTTTCCTCCAAACTTTCCTCTAACTCTTCAGTGCCCCTCCTCTGGGATGTATAAATATATATTTTCCCTTTCAGAGTAGCTAACTGATATAAGCCATGGAGGCTCCAGAAAAATATTCTCCAAATACTTCAATACACGTGAAATAAAGCTTGGTGCACCTCCCTGTCACAACTGAGAGATGCAGCTTCCACTTTTGGGTGCAGGGATGGAACTCTTTGGAGCTCAGTCAGAAGAGAGTCTTGGCATAGGATTGGTGGGACAAGCAGCTGAACGTGAGTTCCAAGAGTGATGTTGTGGACAAAACCATTAATATCAGAGGGGTAGCCAAGTTAGTCTGTGTCTTAAAAAACAACAAGCAGTCCTGTGGCACCTTAGAGACTACCAGATAGCTTGGAGCATTAGATGTCATGGGCAAAGACCCGCTTTTTCAGAGCAAGTCTTTGCCCATGAAAGCTTATGATCCAAATTATCTGTTAAAACCATTAAAAATATCCTGGGAGGCTCAAGCAAGAGCAGAGGGAATCATTTTTGGTACTGGTTGGACAACTGCTAGAATCCTGTGTTTGGTGCTCAGAGGTCAAGAATGTTGATAAACTGGAGAACTGGAGGCAAGCACTATAGGTGTTCCAGCAGGTAAGCCTTCAAGGCAGTATCTGTGGTGGGTTTCAAGAATCACTCAGACACATGATTCAGAGAAATGATATCTTACCAGAGTTGGCAAGAATGTGAGTGACAGCAGTTCTGGTTTGTCCTGAGGCAGTCCCAGGGCTCTCAGGGCTTGTGTGTACAGTACAGTCAAGAAACAGGAATTTGTGGGTTTCTTAGACACGTTCAATTAGTACCTCTCCTTTTCTGTCTCTTGAAGTCTGCAGATCAAGACTAGAGGTCTTGTTGAAAGATAAAGCAAACCAGTTACACAGCTCAAATGGCTAACTAAGTGGATTTTAATCACCTATCATAAGACTAAATGACAATGGTCCCTTTTGGCCTTAAGCTTTATGAAAGATATTGCACAGTACTCTATATTGCAAATAGTCCCTTATTTCATGTCTCTCTACATGCCTAATACCACCCAATGCACGCTCATCGAAATCTTTCTCTTTGTTTGAAAGTGTCTTTGAAAAGCCACTTTAACTGTGAAACTTTTCTTCTGTCAAAGCCACATCCAGCCATAGGTCTTGGGCTGTTTAGAGGTGTATTACACCAAATCATGCTCTTCAACTGCATGCAGATAGCAATCTGGGCCAAACCCCATTATTTGCATGGAACTGTTCATTTTATTTCCCAGTGATATATAGAAGGATAAAGAAATAATTGTTACCATTGTGGTTACTATAGGTTAGAGGGTGGTTTGCTGAAGGATTTTAAAAAATTGTTTTGGATATGCATTTTCTTATAGAACTTGACCATATTGCCTCTTTGCTATTCCTTCCACTAGTTATTTCATACTGAGCATACAGGGGGTTTATAGTTTAGTATTAAAATATGTGTAACCAGATGCCAGGTTCTTGGACTGTGCCGAGATAAACAGAGCCTTTTTTCTAGCTCATCCTGAACTCAGAACCTTGAGTGCTCCAACCAGGAATAAATGGGATTTGAATGACACACTGAAGAGATAGAAATAGGTAAAGATATGGAGATAAAGCCTTAGAAACAGGCAAAATAAGAAGAAAGTTCAGGGAGAAGTCTGTTTTGTTGGTGCAGCTTGCATTCCTTTAGTCTGGCACCCTCAGGGCCAAAAAGAGAATTTGCCAAACCATGGGATGTCAATATTGTCTTAGAGCATTATCAAAAATTTCCCATCTTACTGGGCTATTAGAAGACATTTACAAGTAAATCACAGCTAAATAACAGCACAGAACACTGAGAGCCAGGACTGGTGTCTTTAAACAAATTTTACAGGACCACAGGAAACTTGGCCACACCCATGATGAGGACATCCAGCGAACTAAAATCATGCTGGACCAGGGATACTGCCAGACAAGAGAGTATTGGATGAAAGAGAGTCAACCTGTATAAAGTTAAGTACGTTTGGTAAGTGAGTTAATATGACCTAGAGGTTACAGTTACATCTCTCAGAATAATGAGACCAAGACTAACAATGAAGGTGTGAATTACTACAAACTGCAATTTTGTGATTGGTGATTACTACTGTTATTGCTTACCCAGTGTTTCGTAAGTAAGTAAGTAAATAAATAAATAAACACGCATACAACAACCATTGGAAAGTACTTTGTAACTGGTGGTCAGAGACAGGCTTTAAGTCAATCCTTACATTTGAAATTCAAAACTAAAATTCTCTATAGCTGTGCCTACATGTGCATGAAATGTCAAAATTTCTGGGTCTCTTTCGACAGAATGGGAGGAGCGTCTACATGTGTAAAATGTTCTTTCAAAAGAAAAGCAAAGGAACAGGGCACAGACGTTGAAATCTGAACCCCCGATCTTGTATCAGGAAGAGCATCCCCTTTCGAAAAACGATTTTGAAAGGGTACATGTGCAGACACGCCACAGCCCGCTCTTTCGAGGGAGGGGTCCACCATGGAGCCAGTCAGCTGTAGAGTGACTGGCCGCTCCAGCCTGCATCAGAGGGTCTCTATGGTCCCTGTGTCCACCCATGCTTAAAGCAGCATGGATGAAGGAACCCCATGGCAGGAAGCTGTAAGTGTCCTAGGAGCTGCCCCAGCATGTGCTACCACAGTGAGTCCTTCTCTCAGCCCCTGAGGACAAAAGGCCAGCCATGGCCAGCAGACAGCCGCTGCACAAGCCTCAGGGCCCCCCTCCAAACTCTCCCAGGGCTCCTAGGGTTGTAGGGGTGAGAAAAAAAAAGAGCTCACTCCTGCATGGAGAGGGAGTTGAGGGACATCCTGGGCCTCTGGGAAGAGGAGGAGATCCTCTATGTGATGGGTGTCAAACAGTTAAATACTGTGGCATTTGCCCACCTGGCCTGGGGCCTCCTCACAAGGGGTCACCCAGAGTGTACTGCTAAGCAAGTACACCCAAAAGTTGAAGAACTGCACCAGGGCTATGTCTGGGCCTGGAACCAGGACAGCCATTCTGGGGCAGCTCCGGCTGCCTACCCCTATTTCTGGGAGATCCAGGGCATCCTAGGGCCCTGGGACAGCTCCCCAACCCCAATGGTCCTCAACACATTGGTGAATGAGCCACAGCTGGAGGCAGAAGAGCAGCCCAGACAGGGGACCCAGGAGGCCGAGGGCACCAGAGAGAGGTTGAGCAAGGAGGGAGACCTGACTGTCTATATCCCATCCCATTCATCCAGACTGGCCTCTGGGGTCCGGGCATCCCTGGATGTCACCAAGGGACCCCCCCGTGTACATACATGGCAGGGTGCACACTCTGGTCCATGGGCTGGGGGGTGACACACCAACCAGCTGGCTATGCACAGGACCAGTGGTCCTGGGCTGCACACTTCCCAGCCTGACTTGGTGCATGGCACCTTGTGATGGCCTGACAGCAATGGCCAGCCCCCACCCCCAGTGGACAGCACAGTCAGCCGTGCATGGGGTAGTGGGTCATCGGGGCAGGATAGCACATAGGGACTACTCCACATGGGCTGGGAACCCCCAACCACCTGAGATACCCCCTGTGCCATAACCTCTCTCCATACAGCTTCACCATCCTAGGTCCAAGAGAGCCCCCTGTCATCCCTAGTCCTGGAGAGCCCCCTGACAGATGTGGAGGGTGCTCAAGCCCCACCTCACATGGAGCGCCATCAGGGCCATGGCCAGAGGACCCCTCAATGGGTGGAGGAGGACCTGGCCAGCCACTGCCAGGCTGAGATGGCTAAGTGGCTCCTTTGGCTTGCTGAGGCTGACCTGGAGTGGTGGAGGGCAGTGTGGGACAGGCTGCTGACTACCCAGGAGGGTATTGGTAACATCCTCAGGGACCATGTGGCTTAAGTGGTCCACTTCCTCACCCACCTGCTGCGCCTCCACCGAGTCAACTGCCACCATCCCAAACCACTCCCACAGCCTTACCTGAAGGTTTTCCCTGTCCCCTCCTCACCCTGCTGAGGACCCCACACCCAGGAGGGCAGAGGATCCTGGGGCTGACAGGGCTTGAGGCCTACCTACCCAACCCTTGATTGAGCCCTCTCACCCCCCTCCAGAACTGTAGCTCTCCCGCTCCCCACAGAACACTGTTGTTTCCCCCACCATACGTAGTTTCAGGTTAACTTTTAAATGTTCGTAAATGTTTAATTGGCTTACACCCCCATGTACCATGCTCTTTGGGGAGGGATGGTGGGTGGCAGAAGTGTGGGTGAGGTGGTGGTGGTGGTGGTAGTGGTGGGGATGGTGAGGGGCAGAGCACAGTCAGGATGGTCTCAATGAGGGTGTTCTCATCCAGGAGCTGTTTCTAGGACTCCATCATGGCGCATGAAGGGTCTCTGCTGGGCAGCTGGGCAGCACTCAGCCCATGAAGGGTAGAGGGAGGGTCCCTTTAAGGGAACAGCTGGCTACTGCCCTGGAAGGGCTTGTCAGCCATGGGACCCCATCTGCAGCGTTTCCTGCCCCCTTCTTTCAAGAGAGTGCCTGGAGCCATGTGGACACCCCCTTTTGAAAGTATTCAGTGGCCCTTCAAAAAGACGGATCAACCAATTGACCTGCTTTTAATGTTCAGTCTCTCCCTTTCAAAAGCTGCACTTTCACCTGACCTCTTTTAATTTTTGCCCTTTCAAAGGGACTTGTGTAAATCCAGTTAATATGTTTTGGGTGAAGTGAACAGATCTGTGCTCAATATTAGGATCTTGGTGAAGGTTTTGATAGAAAGACGGAAGGAAACTAAATCACCAAATGTTCTCCACGTGGTCCAACATTGCACAACATCTCGGAACAATAGCTAATCAAGTAAAGCTCCGTAATCCAAAGTGGTGGAAAATGCATGGGACCCATAGATGTTTTTGACCCAAAATCTCACAAGAACAAATTTTAGCTTTCATTCCTGTCTGAACAGGACATGGACCACTAACCTCATAAAAGAAACATCTTGATTCTAATCTAGATCTAAATACCTACTCTAGATTAAAAAGTCTTTTAAAAGCATCTGACCACACAGACCACATGATAAAATCCTCATGACTAAAGTGTGAGCTACAAGATCAAGAACAATGTTGTGAAAGACATGATCCATGGTATTCATTATTATATTTATTAGGATTTCCAGATTACATTGTTGTTATTGGTTGAATTTCTCTAATCCGGCACCCTCAGGACCTTACAGGTGCCGAACAAGATAATTTGCCAGGTCATGGGAGATCAATATTTTCTAGCAGCATCACCAACACTTCCACATCTTGTGGGGCTCTTAGAATAAATTAGGGATAAATTATAGCTTAATAACAGCACAACATACTGAAAGCCTGGACCAGTGGCTGTATGCAAACTTTATGGCACCATGGGAAACTTGGCCATGCCCATAAGTGCTCAGCCAGCTAACTAAAATTATTCTGATTATGGATGTTGCCAGATGAGAGAGTGCTGAACTAGACAGGATCAATCTGCAGTGCATAATCCTTATCTATCTATCTATCTATCTATCTAACTACGTATCTATCTATTTATCTGATTCTGAATGCCATAGTATCGCTACACCGTGTCCCACTAGAGACAAGGAAAAACAAAAAAAGCTGTTAATTTCTAAAGTATTGAACCCTTGAATTCCTAGCTTTGTAACAATGACACAGGGGAACTCAGATGCTTGAATATACCATATTTCTTTTATCATCGCATTTTTATAGATATAACAGCTTGGGTCTTATTAGAAAATAAGAAAGAAATTATAAGCAATATCCAGGATATGAGACATGCACAGAGATGTCTCTGTCCTTAATGAGAAATCACAAAGAAGATTAGGGGCATCGCTTGCCTATATGCTCTGGCTTATCAGCTGATCTGGGAGTTTAGGTTCCTGTGATATTGAATGAAGATTATAAGCCAGATGGGCCACAAATTCTGTCAAAACTTCTTGGCAGCTGCTCTCATTACAAAAGCCATCCAGCCTTTTCCAAAAAATAAGAATGTGAAGCAAATTGGGCTTATAGACCCTTATAATGCAATTGCACCCAGAGATGAGGGCCTGAGCGGGCAGGCAGAAATATTATTGATGGCTGCTGAAAACAGGGAATAAGATGTTATTAAGCCAAGTCAGAGATAGATATCGATAGCTAATATAAAGCCTTTATTGGTTTACAGGCTTCAGGAAAGAGGGTTCAGAGCTTCGACCCTTTGCTTTGCTTTTAATTTCACTGGCGGAGCAGAGTTCATGAATAAAACATATCTTCTCTCATGATTCTGATATTAGTCAGTACTCTCACTGTCCCTTGTTCACTTAGAGCAAGCAACATACACTAACTACATAATCTTTGAGACTTATATTGTATGGACAGGGAGAAGGGGCAGGGGTTCATGACCAAGGGGAAGGAGAGAAAGAATAAGAGATAAATGGCAGGTGCATAAGAGATGCATCAGGGGAGAAAAGGACAAGAGAAAGTGAGAGAAAAGAGAGGTAAGAATGGACAATATAATGAAGTTAGGGGATAAAATTAAAATTCCTGTCTGTGTGGACCAGTGCGATGGTAGAACTGCTCCACAGCTGTAAATATCCATCTACATTTCTAGCACACAGATGACAAGGATTCCATGCAAGGCACATGAAGGATACTCATATGCATGTGGCAAATGCCCTTACTTGGCCCCCGGCCCTTCCTTCATTCTTCCTTACAGCTACCCCAAAAGCTCACAAGGGTCCCATGACAGGAATTGTCATCCCTGCACTCCTGAGAGCCTGTCCCTACAAAAATACTGAAGAAGTTCAACCAAGAAGAAAACAAAATTCAACCAAGCCTAAGATCCCTCCAGAACATGGCATGCTGGGGGACAGTGGGGATCTCAAGGGACAAAGAAGAATAATGGCAACACAGATTAGATTTTGTTTTCAAAAATAATTTAGGCTTCTATGTCCCCGATTGAAAGTCAATGGATTTTAGGCACCTTAGTCAGTGAGGTGATTTTTCAAAACAGTACTCTTAAATAAAATTTCTTACAGCTTGAGATAAGGACAACTGGAGATAGACCAAGAATTTCTCAAAGGAAAACAAAAGCAATAATTCATAGTTTAAGTCCACCTAGGATCCTCCCGCACATTTTGTCAGATGTCCTGCACAAAACAAAGGCCGATATTTCAGGTATTCAGGCAATGAGTCCCGCAATCTGTAATTGTAAAAGGATTTACCTTTCTGAGAAACATCCATCCTTCATCGAAAGACTCCAGTGTCAGGACAGGTCTACACAGCAATGATATTTTGAAATAACTAACCGAGCATCTACACAATGCAACCGCTATTTTGAAATAATTTTGAAAGAGAGGTTGGTTTATTCCAAAAGTGATAAACCTCATTTCACAAGGGCTGTGGCCACGCTACCCTTCCCTTTCAGAAGAGGCATGTTAATGAGGCAGTCTGGAAGTTGCTAATGAGACTCTAACATAAATATGCTGCATCTCATTAGCCTAATGGTGGCCACATGCAATTCGAAAGTGCTGCTTTCAGAATGCACACTGCCTATGTAAATGGGGGCTTTTGAAAGGACCCTCCTGGCTTCCTAAAACCAAATAGGAAGAAGGGGCTTTCGAAGTCAGGTGGGTCCTTTCAAAAGGCCCCCATCTACACAGGCAGCGTGCCTTCTGAAAGCAGCACTTTCTAATCGTGTGTGACCACCATTATGCTAATGAGGCACTGCATATTCATGTCAGTGCCTCAATAGCTACGTCTACACGTGAATGCTACATTGAAATAGCTTATTTCGACGTAGCGACATCGAAATAAGCTATTTCGATGAATAACGTCTACACGTCCTCCAGGGCTGGTGCCGTCGACGTTCATCGTCGATGTTGGGCAGCACTACATCGAAGTAGGCGCTGCAGGGGAGCGTCTACACACCAAAGCAGCCCACATCGACATAAGGGTGCCAGGAACAGCTGCAGACAGGGTCACAGGGTGGACTCAACAGCAAGCTGCTCCCTTAAAGCGCCTCTCCCAGACACACTTGCACTAAACAGCACAAGATCCACAGAGCGGACAACTGGTTGCAGACCCTGTGCATACAGCATGGATCCCCAGCTGCAGCAGCAGCAGCCAGAAGCCCTGGGCTAAGGGCTGCTGCACACGGTGACCATAGAGCCCCGCAGGGGCTGGAGAGAGCGTCTCTCAAGCCCTCAGCTAATGGCTGCCATGGCAGATCCCGCTATTTCGATGTTGCAGGACGCGGATCGTCTACACGTGCCCTACTTCGACGTTCAATTTCGAAGTAGGGTGCTATTCCCATCTCCTCATGAGCATAGCGACTTCGACGTCTCGCTGCCTTATGTCAATTTCAACTTCGAAATAGCGCTCGCCACATGTAAACGTGGCGGGCGCTATTCCAAAGTTGGCGTGGCTACTTCGAAGTAGCCAGCACATGTAGATGCGGCTAATAGCATCTGCAGAACTGCTTCCGAAAGGGAGGGGTAGTGTGGCTACAGCCAAGGGAATAACACCTATCTCAAAACAACTGTTTGAAAATAGGTTCTGTTAATACAAGGAATAGAGCCTATTTTGAAATAAGACATAGTACATCCAACGCCTCTATTTTGAAATTGGCTTTCTGTATGTAGACACTGTATTTCAAAATAGCTAAGTGCTAGTTCAAAATGTGTTCTTGTATGTATCTGTGATATTTAAAAATAAGCTATTTCAGAAAAAGCACTTCTGGAATAATTTATTTAGAAATAAAGCTGGTGTGTAGACATACCCTCAGAGGGGGGTAATCAAAATACTCAAATCCCTTGTGAAAGAATTTGATGTACTATTTTCCTCATTAAAAAAAAAAAACCACCCTCTTCATAAAAATCCCAGTGACAGTCAGAGAAAAACAAAATTACTTAACTTGTTAATTGAATTTTTTTTCAGATTTTTCCCTATCACCAGCTAATTCTGACCAATTAGCCACATTTACGCTAGCCTGTCAAAATAGCAGGCACAACTTCAAAGTAGCACATTGCATCTACACACGCCACATGCTACTTTGAAGTTGAAATCGACGGTTGGCGCAGGGACTTTGACTTCACTATTCCACTGAGAAAATGGGAATAGCGCACTACTTCGACATCCAACATCGAAAAATGATGTGTGTAGATGCTCCGTGTCTTGCTACTTCGAAATAGTGGGATCCACCTTGGCAGCTGTCAGCTGGGACATGGAGAAGTGCTGTGCAGCCCATGGAGGGCACTCTGGTGTGTTCCCACAGCAGCTCTTACAGCTCCATGAACCTGGAAATGCTGTTACAGGAAGCCGAGAGTATGCAGTCAGCAGCCATCACATGTACTGTCCCTGCACATGACA
Source organism: Carettochelys insculpta (assembly GCF_033958435.1). NCBI lineage: Eukaryota > Metazoa > Chordata > Testudines > Carettochelyidae > Carettochelys > Carettochelys insculpta. The sequence goes on from NC_134141.1 coordinate 122,167,194, forward strand.
GCCAAACCCCCATCAGCCGACAGTGAGAGATGGCAACTGGGAAGCCACCTGAGTGCCCCCAGGGCTCTCCCTCTGTGCCATCGCAGGGCTCTGAGGCCTCCACACAGGAAGGCAAGAAGTGCAGCCTCGCCTGGACTGAGGCCAAGCCCCGGCACTTGCTGGGGCTCTGGGGTGAGGAGGAGGTGCTCCATGTAATAGTGCGCAAGTGATGGAAAGCAACCACTCTCACCAGGCTGGCCGAGGGCCTGACCACCCAGGGTCATCCTGCCCACACTCCTGACCCCATCTGCAGCAGGGTCAAGGAGCTGCAGCAGTGTTACACCCAGGCTTGGGACTCAGCCAGTTAGTCAGGAGCTGCCCCCACTTCTTGCTGCTATTATTGGGAGCTCAGAGCCATCTTGGGACCCTGGGACGCCTTCATCCCCCGGCTGTCCTGGACACCACAGCCAAAGAGCTCCAGCAGGTCATAGAGCAGAAGCCAGGTCCAGGGACCAGCCCCGCCACACCAAGGCTGCTGCCAGAGCCAGGCACCAAGGCAGAGTGCTGCAGAGAGGAGGGAGAGCTGGTCAATGACCTCCCATCCCACACCTCCAGCTGGGCATCCACCTGATGGGCTTCCCCTGACTGTGGTGGTGGACTCTCAGGTATGTACCCCACAGGGCACATACCCCAGGGGTAGGGGTACCATTCATGTCTGGGGTCCCCCCCATCCCTGGCAGACACCAGCCTACCTGGGCCCAGGCATACCATGGCTGCAGGACGGCAGCATGGCCTCCAGCACCTGTCAGCAGCTGCTTCCATGGACAACACCTCTCCCTGTCTCCCCCGGGGGGCAGACCACACAAAGGGCCTGCTCATAGGGTCACCGCACCCATGGACAGGGGACAGAGGATAGGGACCCGGCGCCCACGGAGGGGATGGGGGGCATGGGCCACGGGCCAGGACTCAGTACTCATGGTCTTTTTCTTTCTTTCCCCCTGTTTCCGTAGCTGCAGTATCTGAGGGCCAGGAGAGCATGGAGTCTTCTGTGGTCCTGAAGAGCCCCCTCAGAGGCATCAGATGGCAGCTGCTGGGAGGAACCACCTGCACCGGGATGGGCTCACTCTCACTGGAGCCAGAGATGAATGGCTGGGGACCTGTACATGGCCATCTCCCTCTGGCACCAGGTCGAACTCATGGAGTGGAGCCTTCATTTGTGGGGGGGGACCTGCTAGCAGGAGGCCTGGGGGGCATTCATGTGAAACTTTGATGACCTGGTGGCCTCACATAGGGAGTTGGTGGCCCAGTTACCTCCTTCTGCCACCCCCCTGCTTCCCCCACTGCTGTCCCACCTGCTGCCCCACCCTCCATGGCCCTACCTGACAGCCCCCCAGGTGAGGAACCCATTGGGCCTGGATGCTGGCCCAAGGACGCGCCCTGGCCTTACTTGCCTGTTCTCCCTGTCCCCACCCAGCATTGCCCAGGACCCAGGATGGGGGCAGGGGGCATGGGAGCTGGAGCTGGAGGGGGGTTGTTCCCCTCGCCTTCCCCCCCACCCCCCGGAGTGATGGGCCAATGGCTGAGCCATCCAAGTACCCCCTCCTGTAAATAATTGACCCTCCCATGTAAATAGTTTTCATCAAAGTTGCTTGTTATCCATAAGTTTTATTCAAAGGTGCACTTGTTTTCAATAGATATACAGTTTATTTTTCCCATACCCCTGTGTGCTGTGTGATCGTTGGGTGGGTAGCATGCGAGGGTGGTGGGTAGCATGCTGGGGGTGGTGGGAATGTGCAGGAGGCCCACTGGGGATGGCCAGAGAGGCACTCACTGAGGCCCCTGCTCAAAGTACAGCCACAGGGCCTCCTGGACACAGATCCCATCCTCGTGGGCCTGTCAGGTAGAGGTGGCAGCTTGCTGGGGGTATCCTATGCCCGCCTCGACCACCTACCCTTGCACAAAGGACTCCCCCTTATTCTCCACGATGCTGTGGAGCATGCAGCAGGTGCTTATGACATGAGGGACATTGAGGACACCCAGATGGGTGAGGAGGTAGTGCTACCCCCCCTTCAGTCTGCCAAAGGTGCGCTTAACCACCTGACAGGCATGGTTGAGCTGTCCATTGAACTGTTCCTGGCTGGTAGTGAGGTGGTCCACATACGGCCACATGAGCCAGGGCTGGAGTGGGTAAGTGGCATCAGCCACGATGCAGAGGGTCACAGTGGTGTCCCCCAGTGGGATCTTCCTCTGGGGGATGTAGGTCCCCACCTCCAGCTGGCGCCACAGGCCTCAGTTGGGTAAGACCCATGCATCGTGGATGCAGCTGGGCCATCCCACATCTATGTTCTGGAACCAGCCCTGGCTGTCCACCATTGCCTGCAGGACCACAGAATGGTTGCCCTTCTGGTTTATGAATTGTCTCCTGCTGAGCTCCGGGGCACAGATCGGGATGTGGGTACTGCTGGGGCACCTGAAGCAACTCAGGAACCCCAGTGAGGCAAAGCCCATGATGGCTGCATCCACGTTTCCAGTGTGGATGACCCCCTACAGGAGTAGAGTATTCAGGGAGCAGACGACCTTCAGGGAGGGGACATAGGCACCCATGAGGGTGTGAGGGTTGTCCCTGGCCCACCCCAGCCCCCCACCCTGGGCCCTCCACCCCCAGGTGGGTGCACGCCTAGGACTCCTTTCCTCCCTGACTACAGACCTAACAGCGGCCTGCCCACACTGAATTGGTGTCCCACAGAGCGGTAGCTGCCTGCAGTGGCCAGCTTCCAGACAGTTATCACAACCCTCTTCTGCACAGGGAGGGCTTGCTGTATCTGGGTGTCCTGGTGTCTCAGGGCAGGGGACAGCCGCTGGTGGATCTCCAAGAAGGTCTCCTGTCTCATCCAGAAATTCCAGAGGCACTGGCTGTCGTCCCACTCCCCTATGATGAGTCACTTCCACCACTTGGAGCTGGTGGGGTGGCTCCAGAGCCAGCAGAGCACCGGGGGTTGGGGCCAGGAGGGCCTGATGGTCTGGGGTGTCCCTTTCTGCCCTGAGGAGGTCTCCCCCACCAGCACCTGCTGACCAGCCACCTGTGCTGTGGCTAGCAGGGCGCCTGCTCCGCTGGTGACAGCCAGCAGGACATTGAGCTGTTGCTGCTGCTGCTGCTCTGTGTCCATTCCTGTGGACACTGTGTCTGAGGGAATCATGGCAACTTCTCAGGCCATGTGCTGTGCAAGCCAAATGTGTTTGGGAGAGGCTCTTTAAAGGAACACCTTGCTGCAGCCCCAGAAGGGCTTGTCCACCCTGCAACCCCATTCACAGCAATTCATGGCCCCTTATTTTGAAAGGGGCTGGTTGTATGTCTAGATGCTCTCTTTCTGTGGGTGGGGTGGCCCCTTTTGACATGCCACGTCGCTATTTTGACGCTGCATGCCAACGGCGCCAGCTACAGTGTGTGTGTCGATGCTACTTGTTCAAGTAATGTCTTTCAAAGTCTCTACTTCAAAAGACACTGCTTCGAAGTAGCACTCTAGTGTAGATATAGCCATTGTGAGTGAGAAAAAGAAAGAAAGAAAGAAAGAAAGAAAGAAAACAGCCTGATCTTGGGGTAGCTCATTTGCTAAGTGTGCATAGTAAATTCAAGAATCTTGTTTAGCTGCCTGCTTTTTAGTCAAAAATAATAGCTGAAATGTATGCCAAATTGACTAAACTAATCAACCATTCATTTGATGGGCTATTATGCAATCACTACACTTTCTTCCAAACAGTCATGAAATCATAGAAGATGCCTCTCTGTTTTTATTAGTATTAGTTCAGAAATAGATTTAAATTCAACCCCCGCCCCATCTTCAGTGTTTTACAATTAAGACTAAGCCTGTTTTCCATTGCCATTTCTGAGTCAGAAACAGAGCTGCTTCTCTATCCCTAGGGCTCTGTTCAGATCGAAATGGATACCTTTGCATGCAGATATCTGACACAGCTATACACAAAAATGCATTCTGAAACGGCACCTAGCTATTCCAGCTTAGTTGTTGGACACAAAGGCTATGTCTACACTAGCTTTTTCCCTTTCAAAAGGGTGATGCTAATGAGACACTTTGGGATATGCTAATGAGGTGCTGCAATGCATACAGAGAACCCCATTAGCATAATGGCAGCCGCGGCACTTCAAAAGTGTTTCTATTGCACGCGGCTCGTCTACAAGGGGTGCTTTTTGAAAGGACCCCACACATTTTGATATCCCCTTATTCCTGTTTGGTTATAGGAATAAGGAGATTTCAAAGGGTGAGGGGTCCTTTCAAAGAGGACCTGGTGTAGACGAGCTGCAGATGATCGAAAGCGGCATGTTCAAAGTGATGCAAACATCATCTCAGCTCCTCGTTAGCATATCCCAAAGTGTCTCATTAGCCTCCCCCTTTCGAAGGGGAGGCTAGCGTAGCCATAGCCAAGGTGCCTATTTCGAAATACTGCCATTGGAGCTCATAATGCCTTATTTTGAAATAGTGCTGTTCTATGTCTTAACAGCAACTGTTATTACTCACCCTGCTGTGATATTTACCGATTCCAAAATAACGCATGAGCTCCTTTGATTTTATTTCAAAATAGTATGTGTGTAGTGTGGATACTTGCAAAAAAGGCTGTGAATTTGAAATAACTCTGCGGTTTAGAAGTAGCCTCTGGTACTACAGGACTGATTGTTATTTGTGAAGCTACAGACCAACACAGCTACACCACTGAGCCTATTTATCTGTAGCAGTATTCTCCCTTTTCCATGGGCTAATTAGGGGAACAGCAAATAGGAGAGATCACGAACATAACCTGTAAACTATCCTACAAAACATGTGAAGTGTTGTGACAGAACTACTTGGAGAGAAAAAAACCCTCCCTTTTATCTCATACTATAGTCTTCCTTGAAGAAAAAACGGTGGCTGGGGCCATAGTTACTCTGTGATTGAGAATGCCATGGTTACTGGTAACTGTTTCCAAGGGTGTTAGCTTGAAGTGAGAGACTGACTGAGAGCTGTGAATGGAAAGGATTCTGCTGATGTGGAAAAAGTCAAACAACTGATTAAGGGAGAGAATAATACTGCTAAAAATCACATAAAAAGGAAGTGAGGCAAGGCAACAAGCGGCCATGGACAGCCCAGTAGCTAAGGAACGAGATTACAATAAACAGAGAGAGGCTGAGCTAACCCTTAACGTGCCGATTGCCTTGTAGCAAAAGCAATTTTATATGATCCAAACAGCTGAAGGCTCTAAGTGAAGCCTAGCTGCTGCATCACAAAATGAAGCTACAAAAAGACAAATGCAGCATGAAGAGATACCCAGGGGCCTGGCCTGCTTGTGAAATTGGGTCTCTATCATTCGAATGAAGAAGCCACTATTGCGGTCAAAAGAGACAAAGGGGAACAGAGAGCCAGCTTTCATGCTCCTCTGGGTTAAATGGTTCAGAAAAGAAAATGTCTCATCTAATTCAATTATCTAAACAGACAGAGATGCAAGTGGTAAAGAAACCACCACCAGTATTGACAATATGAGCAGTCAAATACCACAATTCAGGGCCAACCCCCCCCCCCGCCCCCAAGATGTAATAATTAAAACATACTGTTCATGTTCATTTTTTTTCAGGGCCTATAAAATTTATAGATTCAAAGCACAGAAGCGACCATGGTGATCATTTAGTATGATCTCCTATATTTCACAGGCTTTGGATTGCTCCAAAATAATTCCCACAGCAGATCTTTTAGAAAAAAAAATGTTGATTTAAAATCTGTCCGTGTGGAAGATTTCCCACAACCCAGGGTAAATTTGCTGTCTGCCTCACAGTCAGAGCTGATAGTAGTCTTTTGTGTCATTTTGTTTTCTTTCTTTTTACAAAAATTCCACTTCGTCTAACGTGACTTGTTTTGTAAACATGTCATTTTGGATTAAATGTCATGTAGAAAAAGTACCCCACCCAAAAAAAAAAAGCATTTCAATAGTGGTAATATGTCTCTTTTTAAAGGAAAATCCGTTTTTTATATTTAAACAGTTATTTAAAAAAGATTCAAAGGAGAACTACATAGCTTGAATTAGAAATCCCACATAACAGAACATAAAAAAAAACAACTTCATTCAGAAAATGGATAAAAATCAGTTTCAAAATGGAAAAATTGGACATTTCAGAATTTGCTGGAAATGGAAAGTCTGGGTCTGCTGAGTGCTGCTCATGTGGCTGTATTTAATTTCTTTTTTTTTTTTCTGGTAGATAATTGTTGAGATTCGGCTTTTCCCAGGGAAAAGAGATTTTTGGCCAAAAAAAAAAGAAAATCCATATACTGTTGATAAAATGCTTTTTTGAAAAATTTTGGATGAGTCCGAGTTGAAAAGGTGCATCAATACAATAGAGTATAGCCACAGGATTGCTGGGCCTCTGAGCAATGTGTTTGGGGCCCCAACTCTGCACTCCTAAAAGGGGTGGGTCCACGGGTAGAAGGTGTTAGGTTGCGTCAGCCAGGCCCAGCGCCACCCACATAGCGTGTCCTGCCCACCAACACTGAGATCTGGCCATATAGTGTGCTACAGAGTTCTGGATCATGCTGCCCAGCACACCAGTGTTGATTCTAAAGAGCCCAGGGTGGCAGCTGGGAATCCTGAGCACTTCCCTCATTTGCCTTCACTTCCTGCCCCTCCATCGGCAGGCCTGAGCATAGCTCTCATGGGAGAGACGAAGGACTTCTCTCCTAGGCAGGACCAGTTCATTTCGGGACTTTTAACATCTAGACAGAAACCTTAAACTGGAGTCTCACAAAACAAAAGATAGAAGGTGGGTGATGTAATATATTTCATTGGACCAGCTTCTGTTGATGAAAGAGATTTTCAGCCACACAGAGCTCTTCTTCCCATCCCCTGAAGAGCTCTCTTTGTCTCTTTCACCAAGAGGATAAATAAATAAATATGTATTTGCTATTTTTTTATCAATAAAAATATGTCCCAGTAAAAGCTGTTTCCTCGCCTTGTCTCTCTGCTATCCTGGGACAAAGACAGCTACAGCACTCCACAAAACCGAAGCCCCCCAGGGAATTGCATTACTCACACTGCGATCAATCAGTGGAATTCAGCATGTGTTCAAGTACTCTGAAGAATCAGGTCCTAGGTTTTGTCTGTATTGTCTCCTTTCCTCATTTTTTTTTTTTGGCCTCAGTTTGTCTACGTCATTCTGGACACAGTGATATTTTCCCCCTCCTAATTTGTGGTAACCAGGAAAAAGCCCTGGAAATAATCCAATAGATGCAAGTGTTTGCCATTAAGAAAAGAAAGGCAGGATCAAATAACTACAGCGTGAGCAGCTGTGACTGCTATTCTGTCTGGGATGCTAGGAATGAGACATGGGTAATCAAAAACCCTACTTTTTGCTTTGCTTCACCCTCCCAGGACCCTCCATAAGAAATGGTTGATGAAGTTCGACCAGTGGGATGACATTTGTAAATAATTTATTCTATCGTAGTCTGTTTATGCGGCAGTATTATGATGTTACAACATACGTGTATATTATATTCACAAACTTTACAAATGCCTAGCATAACTTGTGTTGCTAACACATGCACTCAGGAAATGCTAGAGTTAAGGTTAACTGTATAACCTTAAATCAACACCAATGTGTGCATTAGGATACCATGATCACACACTAGAACCACAAGAAGTCTTGTGGCACCTTATAGACTAACAGATATTTTGGAACATAAGCTTTTGTGGGTAAAGACCCCCCATACTTTTTAATTTCAGGTTGCATTGATCTAATTAGCTGCATTTTTCAGAGTGACTGTAGTACCTCATGACACTCATAGTTCTAGGTCTTTCATGATCACTATTTTCCCTACGGGTCCTGCTAGAGATGGACTACATTTCATATGATGCACTGTCCTTTCTTCCTATAGCTTACTATGGATTGAACTGAAAACCAGAACTGCCATTGGACCGTACTCTTTGGCCACACCCACTCTGTCTCTGGCCCCACCCCCAGAATGTATTTACACCAAGAACTAGGCTGAGGAGGAGGAGATGTTAAACGAGTGCTGTGTTCTGTATGTATGTACACGGTTACGGGTTCAGTCCTCAGGAATGTGTAGACTAGCACCTGGATTGTGAAAGACTGCTCAAGTTTGTGTACAGATTGGTAAACTTCTTTGTGTGTATAGCTCTTGATAACATAGATGTATATATGTCAGCTTTATTCTGTGTCTGGACTAGGAACATTTTCCTGAAGACAACTAAATGTCATTTTGTGCTACCAATCAGGAGTCAGAAGAGAGCATCAGGGGTTGGAATCTGGCCCCATAACTCCAAAGCTCCATGTTCTGTGCCCCATTGGGATGTTGGGAACTCTCCATGCTTAATAGCGAAAATCTCCTGCTGTAGACCCAAGAGTTGAAAGAGAAAACATGTAATGAACTTTTTAAATGTAGACATAATCTTGCTGCTCCTGGGCCTCAAGGTGGTGTATATTGGTTTCCCTGAAACTGAAAATTTTGTGGGAAAAAAATTGGCCTGGATCAATTTTCTGTTTTGAAAAAAAAAATGGGGGGTGGGGGAACTCTTCACTTTAAAAAAATAACCCTGTAAATACTTAGTGTTTCTCTGCTTGCTTAATGTTCACCAACAATCTCAAGGCTGAAAACAAAAGAAATATGAGAAAACAAGGGGCAACAATTGTCCCACTTTTTAAAAGAAATTCCCAATGGAAACATGGGCATTCCTACTTGGAAAATTTTGAAAGGGGATACTTTTGCAGCAAATACTCAGTTTTAAATTAATGAAGCACCAATAATTTTAAGGAAAACTGGATCAAAATACAAAAGGGATCATTTATAAATATTTCCTATGCAAATACTATCCAACTTTTTTTTTCCTAATCAGCTTACACATCATCCCATACTCAGCAACTGTGCCAAATTTGGAGAGTAAATTCCATCTTTGAGCTGTAAAACAGATTTTACTCCTGGTTTAAAGGCAAATATCAGGACAAGTTTTATCCTGTCTCTGTTCAGGTCCTCTAATGGATGGATTCTTCATCATGTGAAATCTTTAAACCAAACCTGGATGCCCTTCTATAAGCAATACTCTGATTCAAGCATAGGTTGTGGGTGCCTCAGTGTAGCTGCCACTGGGTATTTGTCACACAGGAGGTCAGATAAAATAAACCAAAGAGTCCTATTTCTGTCCCACAAGTACTCCTTAAAACTTCTAACTCACACACATTCATAGATATATACATGCTCTACATGTTCTGGAGGTAGCATCCCTCTGATACATTTCAGAAGAAGGAGGAGAATGAACTTTTGGCTACCTCCCCACCTGACAACCTATCAGACTATAACCTTAGTCTCAAATCTCCCTTTGTTGAGCCAAGTCACTGAGGCAGCAGAGAAAATCAATGCATGATATCTCCTGATATCTTGAGCTCCCCACAAGCAAGGTGAGAAATCATGGGTTTTAGTGCACTTATTTGGGGATTGAAAACTGCAGCGCTCTTCCAACAAAACAGCCAAATGGAAGCACAACAGACAGGTCTACTCAGTTTCCTGGAAGCCCTTTCTGTCAAGAGAAGGCATCCACACAGCTTTTTTTGCCAACGGAATCTGTTGACACAGGAGGTCTTCCTCATCTTGGAGAGGCAGAAGATTGTTGGTGGAAGTGCTGAGTTTTGTCAACAGACTGTCAACAAAATGCATTTTGTATGTGAACATGTGACCAGTTGTGTTGACAAAATGCTGCTTTTGCTGAAAAAACTCACTAGTGCAGCCAGACCCTATGAGTCCTGGGCTTTTAGGTGCAATGGTAATGTGAATACTTAATAATAATAAAGTGGGATATAAGTGGGATATGACCTTTGCCAGACTGCACAGGTTTGAAATTTATGAAGAGTTTGGGTTAATGCTTGTGTTTGTTCTGTGTGTTAGTAAGTGTTTGGGCAAAGAGTAATATTACCATTCTTCTTTGCTCTCATTTACCATTACATGTGGGTGAGTGGGGGATAGTAAACAATAAATTACACTGCTTAGCTATGTAGGGGAACGGTGGTTTGTTTTTGTTTTTGTTTTTTTTTTGTCAGCAGTGTCAATAAAGAACCCACGTAACATCAGTTTCCCATTACGTACATCATTCAGACTCATATATTACTCAGTATAATGGGAAAAGGGGCCATTGGAATGTAAAATGAGCAGAGAAATTAAAGTAAACCCAGAAGAGAGCAGCTGAGGCAGGAGCAGCTGTGGCAATGTAACACGTAGTGCCCTTGAAAACTGAAGAGCTACTGAAGCTGCTAGCACCCAGTGTCTTGTCTTAGAAAACCAGAGCGGATGGGGCTATGTGGGATTGGAAGAGACACCCATCTCACCCTCTCCCCTTGCCTCATTTTTTTTTATTTTAAACAAATGAATACATAAGTGAGACACAACCCCAGTCATGCTATTGGATGGGTCTTTCCAGAATCCTTTACAGTATATTATGGGGTAGATTCTGCCTCCCAAACTTGGTGTGATTTGCCATCTCTGGCAATCCTTAAATCAAGACAGGATGCTTCTCTAAGGTATTGTTTGGGGCCAGGCCTCTGGCCTGTTCTGTCAGGTGGTACAGCCAGGCCACAAGAGCTTCTGGCATAGGTTACTGGCTGCTGGGAGGGACAACACCATGTTCTGCTTTTTTGCTGTTGCAGTTCCCAGGAGACCCCCACAGTTCCACAGACACTGATTTATATTTTGAAATAAGCTGTCTTGGAATAGTTATTCTGGAATAGTTTATTTTAAAATAGGACTGCAGTGTAGATGTACCCTTGGAGACAAAAAAATTATTAGGTCATGAACTTTCATGGGTAAGAACCACTTCTTCAGATCAAAAATGGAGTAGAAAAATAGAACCGAAGGTTTATATAGTACAGAGAGAAGTTTGATCCTGACAGAGGGGTGTCTGTCTTCCCTGAGGCTATGTCTCAACTGTGGTCTCCCAACAGAAGTCTGCTACATCGGGAGAGTCCTGCTGACATTCAGGTCTTCCTCATGGAATGCGGAAGAAGGGGTCTCTTGGCAGAGGAGATTTCCCCAACATTTGGCCCCATATAGGTAGGCCAAATGTTGGGAAAGCCTCTCCTGACAGAACTCTTGGCAGGAGATATGCAAATGCCTTGTGCAATTTTCTCATCTATTGCTGACAATTCTCGGCAATCTGGACACAGCCTGAGAAGCTAAGCACAGACACTGCTCTGCATCACTGGACCCCTGACCATCAACAATGAACATTAACCATAAAAAATCATAAATCCCTGCTTTTTAGTTTTGATAGAATATAGACTAGCATGGCTTTCTCTCTGTTACTCATAAATCCCTAAGCTGACATTTCCTTTCAAGCCAAAAGATCCCAAAGGACTTTACAGAGAGTGTGAGACAAATCTAGCCCACAAAGACAGGACAGGGAGCTGCAGACAGGGGAGTTTAAAGACGGAGGAGAGCAAGTGAGCCCACCGCTGAAGAAGCCGCTGAAGAAGCTACCGGGTGAGAGTGCTGATCTCTGGGTGAGTGAGCGTGTGCTTTAACTGCTGGCATTTGAACTGCCATTTTGATTCCAGGTGGAGGGAGTTTCAGTTTCATCTGGGACTGCCTGCCTGACCTTTTGCTTCCTTGATCAGCCTTGCCCTGTGTGACTCATAGGGGGAGGGCCTGAGACAGGCCAGCAGGCTTAAAAGCCAGAGGCAGGAGCGACCGGGGGAGCAAAGCGGACAGGGAGCTGCAGACAGGGGAGTTTAAAGAGGGAGTTTGACAAAGGACTATACTGGTTAGGAAGACCCACAACACCTGTGTCAGCACTACTGCTGTCTCCTCCACTTGTGCCTGTAGCCAGACAGACTGCCTGACCATGGATGTTCCAACCCATATCCTGGTGTGGTTCTGCAAGGACTGTGGCTTGCCGTTCCCACTTACTGATACCCAGGCTGAGGGGAATATTCAGTATGGAAGGTGCCTGCTGGTGGAATCTCTCAGGCGGAAGGTGGGGGAGCTACAGGAGGAGGTGGCCAGGTTGAGGAGTATCCAAGTCCATGAGCAGTTCCTGGATAGTATTCATGTGGAGACTGTGGAGGTAACTCTCCCAGTGCACATGATGGCTGATAAACCACTGGAGGAGGTGGACCAGGGTGGATACTGGCAGCTAGTTACTTCTCGCAGCAGGCAGTGTCCCACCCCTGCTCAGAACCCTCCCACCATGGTACTGGAAAACCGTTATGCTGTACTCGATACAGGAAACCAAGAATTACCCCATACAGATGAGGAAAAGCCTCGTACCCCCAAGGCTGGGAAGTCTACTGCCACCCCTGCAAGAAGGAAACGTAGAGTACTGGTGGTTGGAGACTCTTTTCTGAGGGGGAAGGAGGCGCCCATCTGTCACCCTGACATTTCCTCTCGGGAGGTGTGCTGCCTGCCAGGGGCCCTTATCTGAGACGTTACGCAGGCATTATCGAGGATTATCCGGCCCTCTGACTACTATCCCATGCTTCTCATCCATGTGGGTACTAATGATACTGCGAGGTGTGATGCTGAGCCGGTCAAGAGTGACTTCAGGGCTCTGGGGGCATGGGTCAGGGGGTTTGGGGCACAGGTGGTATTCTCTTCAATCCTGCCTGTCAGAGGTAGGGGCCCAGGCAGAGACAGGTGTATCCTAGAGGTGAATGCTTGGTTGCGTAGATGGTGTCGCCAGGAAGGCTTTGGTTTCTTTGACCATGGGATCCTTTTCCAGGAAGGACTGCTAGGCAGAGATTGCGTTCACCTTTTGAGGAGGGGGAAGACCATATTCGGACACAGGCTGGCTAACCTAGCGAGGAGGGCTTTAAACTAGGTTCGACGGGGGCAGGGGAGCCAAGCCTGCAGGTAAGTGGACAGCATGAATACATGGAAGATGGATTTGAATTGGGAGGGAGTATGGGCTACACTGGGAGAGTAAAAAGAGGGCCAGGGCAACACTGGGAGGCAAAACCAAATCAATGTCTGAGATGCCTATATACAAATGCAAGAAGTATGGGAAATAAGCAAGAAGAACTGGAAGTACTAATAAATGAATACAACTATGATATCGTTGGCATCACAGAAACTTGGTGGGATAATACTCATGATTGGAATGTTGGTATTGAAGGGTACAGCCTGCTTAGGAAGGACAGACAGGGAAAGAAGGGAGGAGGTGTTGCCTTGTATATTAAAAATGTACACACTTGGACAGAGGTGGAGATGGATGTAGGAGATGGACGGGTTGAAAGTCTCTGGGTTAGTCTCAGAGGAGTAAAAAAACAAGGATGAGGTCCTACTAGGAATCTACTACAGGCCCCCTAGCCAGGTGGAAGAGGTGGATGAGGCTTTCTTTAAACAGCTAACAAAATCATGCAGGGCCCAGAATTTGGTGGTGATGGGGGACTTCAACTATCCAGGTATATGTTGGGAAACTAATACAGCAGGGGACAGACTGTCCAATAAATTCTTGGATTGCATTGCAGACAACTTTTTATTCCAAAAGGTTGAAAAAGCTACCAGAGGGGAAGCTGTTCTAGATTAAATTTTAACAAATAGGGAGGACATTATTGAGAATTTGAAAGTGGAAGGATGCTTGGGTGAAAGTGATCATGAAATCTTAGAGTTCGCAGTTCTAAGGAGGGGTAGAAGTGAAAACAGTACAATAGAGATAATGGATTTCAGGAAGGCAGATTTTGGTAAACTCAGACAGCTGGTAGGTAAGGTCCCATGGGAAGCTAAACTGAGGGGAAAAATGGCTGAGGAGAGTTGGCAGTTTTTCAAAGGGACATTATTAAGGGCCCAAATGCAAGCTATCCCGCTGTGTAGGAAAGATAAAAAACATGTCAAAAGACTGCTTTGGCTTAACCAGGAGATCTTGCATGATCTCAAACTAAAAGAGGAATCTTATAAGAAATGGAAACTAGGACAAATTACAATATAGGCAAACAACATGAGCGTGCAGGAGCAAGATTAGAAAGGCTAAGGCACAAAATGAGCTCAAACTAGCTACAAGCATAAAGGGAAACAAGAAGGCTTTTTACAAATACATTGGTAACAAGAGGAAGACTAAGGAGAGGGTAGGGCCATTGGTCAGTGAGGAGGGAGGAACAGTAACAGGGAATTTGGAAATGGCAGAGATGTTTAATGATTTCTTTGTTTCGGTCTTCACTGAGAAATCTGAAGGAATGCCTGACATAGAGAATGCTAGTGAAAAAGGGGTAGGCTTAGAAGTTGAAATAAGAAAAGAACAAATTAAAATTTACTTAGAAAAATTAGATGTCTGCAAATCACCAGGGCCTCATGAAATGCATCCTAGAATCCTCAAGGAGCTGATAGAAGAGGTATATGAGCCTTTAGCAATCATTTTTGGTAAATCGTGGGAGACGGGAGAGATTCCAGAAGACTGGAAAAGGGCAAATATAGTACCCATTTATAAAAAGGGGAACAAGAATAACCCGGGAAACTACAGGCCAGTCAGCTTAACTTCTGTGCCAGGAAAGATAATGGAGCAGGTCATTAAAGAAATCATCTGCAAGCATTTGGAAGGTGGTAAGGTGCTAGGGAACACCCAGCATGGCTTTGTTAAAAACAGATCATGTCAAACCAATCTAATAGCTTTCTTTGATAAAATAACGAGTCTTGTGGATAAGGGAGAAGCAGTGGATGTGGTATACCTAGACTTCAGTAAAGCATTTGACACGGTCTCACATAATATACTTATCAATAAACTATGCAAATACAACTTAGATGGGGCTACTCTAAGGTGGTTGAACAACTGGCTGGATAACCGTATCCAGAGAGTAGTTATTAATGGTTTTCAATCCGGCTAGAAAAGTATATCTAGTGGGGTTCCGCAGGGGTCTGTTTTAGGACCGGTTCTGTTCAATATCTTCATTAACGATTTAGATATTGACACAGAAAGTACACTTATTAAGTTTGCAGATGATACCAAGCTGGAAGGGGTTGCAACTTCTTTGGAGGATAGGGTCATAATTCAAAAGGATCTGGATAAACTGGAGAAATGGGCTGAGGTAAACAGGATGAAGTTTAATAAGGACAAATGCAAAGTGCTCCACTTAGGAAGAAACAATCAGAGTCACACATACAGAATGGGAAAGGACTGCCTAGGAATGAGTACAGCAGAAAGGGATCTGGAGGTTATAGTGGACCACAAGCTAAATATGAGTCAACAGTGTGATGCTGTTGCGAAAAAGGCAAACATGATTCTAGGATGCATTAACAGGTGTGTCGTGAACAAGACACGAGAAGTCATTCTCCCGCTCTACTCTGCACTGGTTAGGCCTCAGCTGGAGTATTGTGTTCAGTTCTGAGCACCGCAGTTCAGGAAGGATGTAGAGAAATTGGAGAGGGTCCAGAGGAGAGCAACGAGAATGATCAAAGGTCTAGACAACATGACCTATGAAGAAAGGCTGAAAGAATTGGGCTTGTTTAGTTTGGAAAAGAGAAGATTGAGGGGAGACATGATAGCAGTTTTCAGGTATTTAAAAGGGTGTCATAAGGCAGAGGGAGGGAACTTGTTCTTCCTTGCCTCTGAGGATAGAACAAGAGGCAATGGACTGAAATTGCAGCAGGGGAATTTCAGGTTGGACATTAGGAAAAAGTTCCTAACTGTCAGGGTGATCAAGCATTGGAACGAATTGCCAAGGGAGGTGGTAGAATCTCCATCCCTGGAGCTATTTAAGAAGAGATTAGATAGATGGCTTTTGGGGATGGTCTAGAAAATGCTTGGTCCCGCCATGAGGGCAGGGGGCTGGACTCGATGGCCTCTCGAGGTCCCTTCCAGTCCTACTCTTCTATGATTCTATGAAAGACAACTCCCAACGAAATCTCTGGAAAATCTGCACATACACCCAAGAACAGACTTTGGTCCCAGAATTTGGTCACCCACCACTCAGGCACAGCCCTCTCTGGAGTTGCTGCCAGTGGAGAGAAAATGAAATAACCTACCACCAGTGCTCAGACTCAGCATCTTTTTCCCACGGACTGACCCCATGTGTTTCTGTCTCACTGTTTGAATGTTGTCTTAGCTCCAGATAGTGTCAGTGTCAGTTATGTTTCCTTCAGTGAGCCACGAAAAGCACCTACAGCATTTTGTGCACTCGACCTGCAGGCAATCTGCTAACTCTCAAGTGCTCATTGATTGGAAAATGATGCAACAGTTGACTCTCTGGAAGCATTATACTATGCAATAAAAATGCTTTTCTATGGTCTCCTCCTCCAGAGAAAAGGATCCTTGAGCCCTTCATATTCACAGGGCACTCGAGAGTTAAAACAAGGGTAACAGGAAAAAAAACCTGTAATTGCTGTGGAGAAGCAAAGCTGGCTGAGTGTGCCTTTGACTGGGCATTAAGTAACCCTGGCATTCCAACTGATGTGACTGATCCTAAGGAGGGGGAGCAGCTGGATAGAAGTGCCCTCTTTTCCTTCAGATCCAAAGCACCCCAGAGTGGTTCTTTGTGCAATGATTTTCTTCAGCACTTTCAACTGCCATGGAATACTGCTTTTCCCAGAAAAACAAATTGACAAAAACATAACTGTTTTGTTTTCCTGAAAAATTGCAAGTTGATTTTGTACTTTTTTTGACAAAACATACTCCCTCCTCTATTTCTGGCATTCTTTCAGCCAAAACAATAAAGTTTCATTCTTGTTTTGACAAAAATTCCATCATTTTACACTTTTTTTTGAGGAAAAGAAAGAAACATCCCCACCCCACATAATTTTTCATGTGAAAAAATATTTCAGCCAAAACTTTTCCAGTCAGGCCAGGTTCAGGTAAAGCATATTTTCTGTCTGCTGTGGTTTATTTGTCATTGATTGTTGATATGATATGAATAGATGTTCTCACTGTTTCCCATCAATGCTGAGATTCTTTTGGATTCTTCAATTTCCTCTACATGTTGAAATTCTTTTGGATTTCCTCGAGACTGCGCCAACAACTCCATCTTCCTCGTATGCTGTACTTCTGTGGCCTTAAGACTGGCACTGTAGTTGTGAGGTCCTTCTCTAATGAGAGGTCACAGGCCTGCTCAGACACTAGAGAAGGCAATAAGGAGGTACGAGGGTCATAGCCCTCCCTGGAGCATCTACTCTCCACCTCAGGCAGTTGGGGTGGGCCATGGATGAAGCATTAACTGTGCTCCATCTCATAAATTGTCAGATAGTTATAGCTGATCCAAAGTTGCACACAAAGGAACCCGCTACTGGTAGAAAACTATTGTAATTTATTTCTCTAATTTGTGTCAGAATTCTCTGATCTGCTTCTAGGGATGTGCTGCCTCTTACTCGGGGTAGATTTTAATGTTACAATTAAACAATCAGTTTTGATACTTGGCACCGTCTCTTTCTATTGTTCTTGTTTGTTCTGGTGTCCACTGCTGCGTTTGACATGAATGATGTTCACTTCTTTGAGGTTCTGTTGAGGTTTCATCTGACCATGGTGACATTACAGCATCCTTTTTGAAGAAAATGGAGCTCTTCAAATCTCTTCAGACTTCCGGTTGAAACAGGTACCATCTGCCCTGAGTACTTCACAGGCATCTGCCTCAGCTGAATCACTGTCTGATGTTTAGCCTTACTTCTCCTCCCGGCACAGAAAGCCATTGACACAGAAACGCACCGAAGTTTGGAGTATTGATGCAGTCCCATTTTTCCAAAAGAAGTGCACCTGTTTGAAGCCTTGAATGTTAAGAAAAGTGGTCTCTGCTGACACTCATTTAAATCAATTTTTTTCTTAGTCTGGAGTGTTTTCACAATGTCTGTCTTGAAATGACTGCCCAAGTGGTCATCTAACATATTACCTTTCTGTTCTGCTGGATGGCTAGATGTTTTGATCCAGGGAAGACACAGGGTTAATGACACCAGTGAAAAATTATTTCTGAACCCGTGGTCCATGCAGTTTGGACACATGAGATTCCTGCAATGACAAGGAATGAAACTAAAGTTCTGATGAACTTCAGTCTCTTCGTTAATGTAACTCCAAACTTCAGGGTGGCAATCCATTTCACCTGAACATGTTTGTTTGAATTCACTGCTCTGTTGTTCAAACTTCTCAACTCTGGAGATGGCTGGTAACACAAAATATTAAAATCCCAACCTGGTTGTTAACGTTGCAAGGACTGTCCAAAGATAGCTGAGCTCATTGGACATTGGCCCAATACTGTTCCATGGTGTTTGTGTGAAGAAGAGAGCAGTCTTATGCTGCTCCATAGCATGGCATATCTGATCATGAGAATAGATGAAGTCACCTATAATAACAAAGGAGGTAGGGTGGCTGAAATCAGACTATGGGTACAAGAAGTATCCTGAAACTTCCTTGAGACATAACACATAACCTTATAGACAGTTAGATTCCAGCTACTATAGCCCAGTTCTATGGCCAGCGGAGATATTCAGTTCTGTGAGTCCTAATTATTTGTGGCAGAACCTTGCGAATTATACAAATGGCAGCCTGCATAATGTCAGAATATTGGACCTTCATATTCACCATTTCAAGAAACCTGAAGACCTTAGTGGGGGGTCTGGATTCTGAGACTGCTAGCATTTGAGTAGAAGAAGACCCCTGATGCCTCTTAAATGAAGTTGCACACATTACATTGCCTGACAGACTATCTGTACACTAGAAGCATCTCTCTACAAGAGTTACTTTTGGAAGAGATGTTCCAATAAAACCTCTGTTGACAGATCATGTTTACGTATAAAAGTGGATCGATTCCGCTCTATCGACAAAAGGACCCCCTAGAGAATCTACACAGCTTTTCTTTCAACCATTTCTGTCGACAAAATGCACTTTTATGTAGATGTTCTGAGTTTGATTTACAAAACCCCAGCGTCATCTACAAAACTCTCTAGTGTACATGTAGCCTAACAGAGCATCTAGAACTATCAAGGATCATCTTCCAATAAGGTTTAGATAACATATAGACAAGGGAATTTTGTAGGGGATGACAGGTGGTATGGAAAACTTTCTTCCAGCCATAACTTGTAGGATATCTATCTATCTATCTATCTATCTAATTGCAATCCTGTATAAACAACGTGCCATCTTTAGCCAATGCTGTAGATACTAGTAAAGAACTGACAAACTCACATCTGGAAAACAAACATGCTCCCATGTATGTTTTGTTTAAAATAGGTATTAGTCTTATAAGAATATATTTAGTGTTTAAACTATGAAATGCTTTTATGTTGCTTCATACATTAAACTTACTTATAATGTTGGTATTCTTTGCTATATGGAAATGTATATGTTTTGATTTAAAAATTTAAAAAAAAATAAAATAAGGAATATTTGCTCTTATCCTGTCATCCCAGATACAGCAATCAGTCCCTTGCCTACTCAAGAGGCCTATCAAGATTAAATAGGCATTTCAGGAACACAGAGACAAAAAGATTGATGAATAGCGCTAACACACCCTGGAAATGATATATGCAAGAGAGATGATCTCAGATTGATAGCCTGAATGTAAAAGAAATCGGTCACAAAGGAGTATTTCCATATCTCTACTGTTCAAATTATCCCTGGGCCACAGAGGCTGTAAACTGAAGTGAGAGACACCCTCCCGCTCCAGAATTTGCCCTGTGTTTGCCAGAAATCTGTCTGGAACTGACAGGTCACCATAACTCTGTCATTCTTAGGATTTAGGGTTTGTCTACATTACCACTTTGTCAGCAAACCTCACATCATTCAGAAGGGTGGGGAAAAAACACTCCCCTGAGTAACATATTACATTGATGTAATCAGCAGTGTGAAAAGTGCTATGCCTGTGCATGACAGTGGGGCTGACAGCCACAGGGGGCCTCAGGACAAGGTGGGAACGGGGTCCAGTTCTTTGTGCTTGAGGGGGTGAGGCCAAGGGCAGAAGGGGTGGAGCCTATGACAGTCAGCTCTCAACACTGCTTGGATTGCGGTACTGGGCCCCTCCTCCTTCCCTCAGTGCTGCACAGAGTGCTGCACCAGCATTGCCGCGGCACTTCAAAGGGACTTGTGGCAACTGCTCCCTTCACCACCACCCCATTGGTGGACCTGGTGGGAGATGATTTTCTGCTGACATAGGTTCCACTTTTTATTGTGGGAGCTTTCTCTCATCGATATAGAGCAGTGCCATGAAAACTCTTACAATGGTGCAATTGTATCAGTATAGCTTTGCTGCTGTAAGCTCAGTAATATAGGTAGAGCCTTAAGTTGATACTCATTTGTGTTATACACTTACGTTAACCCATAAATAACTAATTTCTTTTTCCTCGTTAATAAAACTTAATCTTATTACAGAATTGGCTATAGGCATTATCACTGGCATAAGATCTAGGGGCTTGTCTTCACAATACAGGGGATCGATGTTGTAGCAATCAATTTATGCATCTGTTTACATGTGCTAAATCAATCTCTAAGCAGTCCCCCATTGACACCACTCCTCCACCAGGATGAGAGGAGAAACTGGAGTCAAGGGGTGAACATTCCATTTTAACCCCTGTACCTAGTGAATAGTCTCCTGAGACTGTGAGCAACCTGAGTATTTTGTGATTCTTGATATAAATGACCATTTATCACTAATGCCAACTTGCCTGGGGGGCAAGATAGACTGGCTAGGGACTATCTATGACTGTTACAATGATCAAGGAGTTCAAATTTATTACTGGCTTCACGAAATCTAATTATAGGACCTACCACCAGTTTGGGATGTCTGTTGTGTTTTTGACAGTCTGCCCTGAGGTGATCATAATCTACTCCACACAGTGTGACAGTGATTTCTAAGATACATAAGAAGCCTGGAGAGAATTAGTTTTTCAGCCATCTATATTGACCAGGCTGAGAATAGTTAAACAAGTTCTAATGATGTCAGTTAAGTGACTTGTTTCTTACAATACGGCTATAAACTTACAACACTACCTCAAGATTAGGGGAAAAAATACTTAGTAGGAAAAACTATCAGAAATAGAAGGCAACTTGGCAGCTCTAAGGTTCTCATTTTCATTCACAAAATAACTTACAAACCATTCGCAATGCTCCACCAACACTACCTTCTTTTGATATATATACTTTTTTATAATAGATTCAGAATAGGATCAATGGCCTGGAAGAACACAGTAGGGTAATGTTCCCCTGAAGAGATGATATTAGAAAAAGATGCTGCCCTTGCAGCTTTTGATAGACTTGGATATTGGTCCACAGGTTGTTTGTTTTCTCTGTAGTAATCTGAAAATGGAAGACCAGATGATCTCCATAAATGTTACAGTCTGCATTTCACCAATTTAATTAGCACCAATTCCTTTGGAAAGAATGGACATGTGTTAATAAGCTGAAAGTAGTACTTGCGTAAAATGTAATTGCTGACAACATTCCCAGAATTGTACAAGACATAATAACAAAGAACATGGGAATTGCCAGATGGGACCAGACCACTGGTCTATATAGACCAGTATCTAGTGACTGGTACAAATTGCACCAAAGGAGAAAAAAAAAAGACATTAATAATCTGTGAGGGGATACCTGGTTTTATAGGAAAGTTTCCTCTGAAACCCTAAGGAAATTAGCTTATGCTCATAACCAGGAGAGTTTATATTAGAGCTAGTTGAAAAATCTGATTTTTCTAGCAAGGACAAGCAGAGTAAATGTGTAAAACAGGGATATAACTACTTCCATTTAATGCATGTATCCTCACAGATTCCAGAGAGGTGTGGAAGTACTTGTATTACTTATATTCCTATTTTACAGATGGATCATTGAGACACCGAGAGGAAAAGTAAATTATTTAACCCCCCACAGGATGGCTGTGGCCAAGCAATGAACTGAAGCAAGTTTTCTCCTATCCCTACCTAGCACCCAAGGCACTAGATTGTCTCTGGTCCCTGACCTAGGAACACACTTAAAAAAAATGAAAGTCCTGATCAGTAATCATGATTAAAGGCTCTGACTTATCTGAGACACAACCTCTCTCCCTGTATCTCAGACTGAGGCCCACAATATTCATGGGAACTACCTTGCTCCAGTCCTGCGCCTTTCAACCTGTTGACAGAATCTTCTTTGGGACCCATAAAACCCAGCCCTCATGTGAGGAATTCACCCTGATTGGTAGAGTCCCAGAGTGGTTGACTGGTCCACTGGTCCTTCTGCAGCCAGCAGCAGGCACAGATAAGGCTGTCTGAGCAACTGGCCTCTGCCATGTTCAGGACTGTGTGCTACCTGCACCTTGATTTCATGTCCATTTAGCCCTGCTTGATACTTGGGAACTGATTAGGGATTCCTGATGCACAGTTCAATTCCTGCCTCTAATCCATGGTTGGAGAGTCCAACAGCCACTGTGGGCCCAGGGTAAGGTGTGAGGCATGTCTGGCCCTGCATCGCCAAAAGGGATGCGGAGAAGGATAAAAGGGCTGGGGACGAGGGTTGAAGAGATGGAGCCAAGGGCAGTCAGACCTTAGTGCTGCTCAGATCAAGGTGCTATCTCCCCGCTTCCTTCAGAGCTGTGCGGAGTGGTGGAGCAGCGCTGGTGTGGCACTTCAAAGTTTGTGCTCCAGAGTTTGAGCCACTGCTGCTACTGCTGAAGTAACGGGGTGGCAGCCAGAGCTCTGGGCCCCTTTGAAATGCTGGGCCCTGGGGCAACTGCCTCCTTCCCCCACACCCACCACCATCAGCAATCCTGTCTCCAGTTAAGTCTCCTGCCTCCAACCCCAGTTTCCTGACCCAGGCAACATTTGTCTCCTTGTTTATGAATGTGGATTCTGGGGCTACGTCTACACGTGCACCCTACATCGAAGTAGCTTATTTCGATGTTGCGACATCGAAATAGGCTATTTCGACGAATAACGTCTACACGTCCTCCAGGGCCGGCAACGTCGATGTTCAACTTCGACGTTGCGCAGCCCAACATCGAAATAGGCGCAGCGAGGGAACGTCTACACGTCAAAGTAGCACACATCGAAATAAGGGTGCCAGGCACAGCTGCAGACAGGGTCACAGGGCGGACTCAACAGCCAGCCGCTCCCTTAAAGGGCCCCTCCCAGACACACTTGCACTAAACAGCACAAGATGCACAGAGCCGACAACGAGTTGCAGACCCTGTGCATGCAGCATGAATCCCCCGCTGCAGCAGCAGCAGCCAGAAGCCCTGGGCTAAGGGCTGCTGCCCACGGTGACCATAGAGCCCTGCAGGGGCTGGAGAGAGAGCGTCTCTCAACCCCCCAGCTGATGGCCGCCATGGAGGACCCGTCAATTTCGACGTTGCGGGACGCGGATCGTCTACACTGTCCCTACTTCGACGTTGAACGTCGAAGTAGGGCGCTATTCCTATCCGCTCATGGGGTTAGCGACTTCGACGTCTCGCCGCCTAACGTCGAAGTTAACTTCGAAATAGCGCCCGACGCGTGTAGCCGTGACGGGCGCTATTTCGAAGTTAGTGCCGCTACTTCGAAGTAGCGTGCACGTGTAGACGCAGCTAGGATGTGCCCAGTATTCCCTATAAGCTGAATGTTTGGATGGCTTCCCAGGAGAGACTTGAATGCTGCCCAACAGATTAGCAGAGCACCCACATTTGAGCGACTTCAATTTGAGCATCTCAAAATGATCCCCAAATACCCATTTTAGCACCTCATAATGATCCCCACAGGTGTCAGCATGTGTTTCCACTAGGGGTGCACATTCATACATGCCTTAGAGCACATAACATTTATTCTGCATATAGATGGAAAAAAATTAGAGAGAACATTGGCTGTGACTGCTAGGTAGGCTGCCCATGCTCCAGGCATGATATCCTGTGACAAAGGCAGACGATGGTTAGGTTGGTCCTTCTCTACAAGTGTAGTGCTAGTGTTTGAGAGCCTTTAAGATTGGGACTACATAAATAATATTGATAGACTTTAAAGTCTATGAAAGGGGCTGAAAGGGATGAGATGTTTCTTTCCCTCCCCAATAATTATAGGTTATTTCAGGTTCCCCAGCTGAAAGTAAAAGCTACTTAAAGCAGACCACAGAACCTTTCCCACGTGAGTCTGAAAATCTTAAACTTGTGCTTGAAAGTTGACTAAGGAAATGAGGAGGCACAGGGGATGGACATAGGTATGCAGCAGAAGTTACCGTTGTCAGAGTCTTTTTGCTGGATGTATTCTGAAGTTTAACCTGATGTGGCCTAAATTAGTGTACCAGCTACAAGAGGCTTTTTGACTTCGATAAAGAGCTAATGTGTGTATTAAAACAATTAAACCATTCACCTTTTTCACCCTAGTCATCCGTGCTGTACGTGTCAGAGACATTTGACCAAAGACTCTAGTGTTCCTCACAGTTACTGTCCTATCAGCCCTATGCAACTCAGTCTGATATTGAATGTGGTAATTTATCGGTAAATGTGAAATTACAGCTAGTGGGATAGGTGGGGGATACAGCGACTATAACATCAAAACAAAAAAAGAGAACTTTTTGATTACTTTTTTGGTTCTCTCTGCCTTAAATACTGAGTCTGTTCTGGTATGGCTATGGTCTGAAGAAGTGGGTCTGTCCCACGAAAGCTCATCACCTAATAAATTATTTTGTTAGTCTTTAAAGTGCTACTTGACTACTTTTCTTGTTCTGATAGTATATAGACTAGCACAGCTTTCTCTCTGTTACTTTTGTTCTGAGAGAGGATGATTGTAGTGGTTACAGGTTTTCAAACCCTGTTGCCAAAGAGAACAATGCTGACTTCAGGACAATTATAATCCAGGCCTTTCCTTCTCATAGGACAAGGTGGGGTAAGACCTTCCTTTATCCCTTGTGGGGGTTATCTGCCCTTTAGGTTTATAAACAGGCACCGAATGACGGGAGACTCAGTTGCTGAAATGAGTGTGATTTGGGTAGAGTGGAAAAGGACGCTTAGCTTACTTCTTGGGTAGGGTGGAATGTAACTGATGTTTCGTGCTGTATGTCACATGGGTGGGGATTGGCTTCTATTCTAGAAACCCCAAAATGTCCAGTATTCCAGCCACCCTAGCTTTAGCCAGCTTGGTGCCTGCAGTTTTATGTAACTGTGTAGCTTTGTTTCTAAGGAAGCACAATTATTCATCAGGTTCTTCAAATACACAAATTGGGATTTTCCCATGGTTGCAAGTTCATCCATCTTAGATGATAACTAGAGTTGGGGATGAGCAGATCAGCCATTTCTTTATGTAGCTTGGGACTTTGCCTTTAGACTTCTGTAATAGGCAATCAACAGACAAAGCCCCTCTTTTCAGAACACAGCTTCAAAAGCCTGGGATTTTGGACAACCAGAGTTGAGGATCTCACATATGACTCTCCTCACTTCAAATTTATTGTCCAGAAGTCCATACTGTGCTGGTGCATTTTAAATACAGACTTTTGGATTCCTGGGTAAGGTTGCCAGGTGTTCAGTTTTTGACTAGGAAACCTGGTCAAATATGGACTATGGCAGTTCCAGTCAGGACCACTCAATGGGCCGTTAGAAGTCTGATCAGTGGCTCAGGAGGTCTAATGCAGACTCCCTGTCGGTTGTGGCTCCACACAGCTCCCAGAAGCAGTGGCATGCCCTGCCTCCGGCTCCTGTGTGTAAGGGCAGCTAGTGGCACCCATTGGCAATTGCAGCCCTTGGGACAAGTGAGGACCCCACTTTTGGGCAGGGCATTGTGCAGAGAAGTCTTCCTGTGTTTTGTTTTTGAAAGCACAGGAGGTTGTCACATCATCACTATGAGCTAGACTATCAGAGGGGTAGCCGTGTTAGTCTGGATCTGTAGAGCAACGAAGGGTCCTGTGGCACCTTATAGACTAACAGAAAAGTTTAGAGCACGAGCTTTCGTGAGTTAACTCACTTCTTCAGATGCTGGTCCTGGAAATCTGCAAGGCCAGGTATAAATAGGCCAGAGCAAGGCTGGGGATAACGAGGTTAGCTCAGTCAGGCAGGCTGAGTTGTATTGTCATCAGTAGATCTGGAGGTGTGAACTCCAAGAGAGGGGAAGCTGCTTTTGTATTTAGCCAGCCATTCACAGTCTTTGTTTAATCCTGAGCTGAGGGTATTGAATTTGCAGATGAATTGTAGCTCAGCAATTTCTCTTTGGAGTCTGTTCTTGAAATTTCTTTGCTGCAGGATAGCTACTTTTAAATCTGCTACTGTGTGGCCTGGGAGATTGAAGTGCTCTCCTATGGGTTTTTGTATATTGCCATTTCTGATGTCTGATTTGTGTGCATTTATTCTTTTACGTAGGGACTGTCCAGTTTGTCCGATGTATATGGCAGAGGGGCATTGCTGGCACATGATGGCATAAATTACATTGGTAGATGTGCAGCTGAATGAGCCCACGATGGTGTGGCTGATCCGGTTAGGTCCTGTAATGATGTTGCTGGTGTGTATATGTGGGCAGAGCTGGCAACGAGTTTTGTTGCATGGATGGGTCCCTGAGATAGAGTGACTGTGGTGCGGTGTATAGTTGCTTGTTAGGATTTGTTTTAGGTTGGCAGGTTGTCTGTGAGCAATGATAGGTCTGCCTCCCAAGGCCTGTGAAAGTGGGGGATCATTGTCCAGGATGGGTTGTAGATCCCTGATTATGCGCTGTAGAGGTTTTAGCTGAGGACTGTAGGTGATGGCTAGTGGTGTTCTGTTGGTTTCTCTCTTGGGCTTGTCCTGTAGTAGGAGGCTTCGTGGCCCACGTCTGGCTCTGTTGATTTTTTTTCTCACTTCCTCAGGTGGGTATTGCAGTCTCAGGAATGCTTGGTGCAGATCCTGTAGGTGTTTGTCTCTGTCGGAGGGGTTGGAACAAATGCGGTTATATCTAAGTGCTTGGCTGTAAACGATGGATCGTGTGGTGTGTCTGGGATGGAAGCTGGAGGCATGGAGGTAGGAGTAGCGGTCAGTGGGTTTACGGTACAGGGTGGTACTGATGTGTCCATTGTGTATAAGCACGGTAGTGTCAAGGAAGTGGATCTCCTGTGTAGATTGGTCCAGGCTGAGCTTGATGTTGGGGTGGAAGTTGTTGAAGTCCCAGTGAAATTCCTCCAGAGTCTCCTTCCCATGGGTCCAGATGATGAAGATGTCATCAATGTAGCGTAAATAGAGCCGGGGTGTTAGTGGACGAGAGTTGAGGATGCATTGTTCTAGGTCAGCCATGAAAATATTGGCATATTGAGGGGCCATGAGGGTACCCATAGCTGTGCCGCTGATTTGAAGGTATATATTGTCACCGAATCTGAAAGAAGATGAGCTAGACTGTGACTTTCAGCACAACCTTGAGCCATGATGGATGGTTAGCAAATTGGAAGAACTCAGGAATGGTCTTGTCTGAAGAATGTTTCCTCCACTGCTTCCTTCCTGTTTCTGGGAGAATAGTAACTTATTGCTAGTGTACTCCAGCACTAATTTTCTCCACCTTGCATTGGCTCATCTGTTCTGGTGGGATACAACCAAGATTCCTTCCATTCCCCTAGCTACTCCCTTCCTTTCAGGTCCAAAAATGCAGTAAGCAGGCAAGTAGCTCTGCTTATTCTTTCCCTTACCCAGGCATATAGTTCCAGTCACAATCTAATTCATTATATGTCTGAGCCCTTTCCACTCCTCCTTTGCTACATATAAACTTGTAGTCTCTTTAAGGCACGGCCTATGTCTTATGTGTAGACAGCACATAGTGTAACAGCTGTGATCTTGATTGGGGCCTTAGAACACTACTACAAACCATATTGTTGATTCAAAATTTCAAAAGGTGAATTGTAGCAACAGTATTGCAAATCTAATGCAGAGATAGGATTATGGAATAAACTAGAATATAAACTCCTCTTGACTGGTGATTCTGATAAAGGGGAAAACAATCTAAACCACCTCTACTTAGTGAAAAACAAAGCCCGTCCAGCAATATTATGCAAAACCCCAAGCCACTGACAAAATATACCATCTCTTTGGGCATGTGAGTGAATGCAACTGGACTAACGTAAACATTGAATTCAACCTAATACGACTACTGTATATAGCAGATTTAATATTGGTATTTATGACACTTGTGACTGAATTCTACACTTTTCTGGTCTATTGTGACTTCCATTTGAGAACCTCAAAATGATCTCCAAATATTAACAAATGAAGACTCACAAAATTTGTGAGGCATAGTAAGTGTAATTTTTCCCGTTTCACACATGGCAAACTGATGGGCAGGAAGATTAAATGATGTGACCAGTGTTGGACAGTACACTTGCATGAACCCAGAACAGAACTCAGACGCTTTGCTATGTTAGCCATTAGTGTATGTTTTCTTTGCGGTGACTATTGTCTTCAAAGTAGAACAAATTCTGTGTGTGTGGCTTCCTGTAAAGCAGAAGCCATTCCTGAATTAGAGTGTGTTTGTGTCTTTCAGGCTAACACTGATAATTTGGTGTAACCTGAAAGTCATTGCCATTTAAATTGTCTCTTTTTCCTCTTCAGTGCTTAGCTTTGAGCAATTTTTTTTATTTCTCCCGATTTATCAGCCACTTAACTACCTTGCAGGCAAATGAAGCCAACTAATTGTCCATTTGATTCCTTGGTTCGTTCATCTGTTTACGGATGTCTCCCTAGTAAGACACTCCTCATTATAATGATAAGCTCTTCTTTGTGCACAAGTATGATATCCTTGGTTCTGAAGCAATGGGCACTTAAACACCAGGAAGTTTTAATAGTGTAGTCCATATCCAGCTTCTTGTTCTTCTCTAAGTACTGCTGATGATGATCATTTTGTTTCCTGCTGCTTTAAGATGACCAATTAAAGTGAGTTCAACCTTGAGCAATACTAGAAGTATCTGAGGGTGGTTGAGTTTGATACAAGATGATCCATTCTGTGTTGTTGCAACTTTCTGTGTCTTTCCTCTTCACCCCTGCCCTTTCTGTGGAACATTTTCTTTTGTGCAAGCAGCTGAAGAGAAATACATAAATATGTGAAATAAGAGAAAATAAACTCTTAAAAATTATTTGAATTTGGCCACAAGCTCACTTCTTCTTATGAAGATTCCAAGCATGAGCCATTTGTTTGAAGTTGCTCATCTCACCATAATCAAAGACTTAGGTGCAGCTCCAGCATCTGTGAAGTCTCTTTAGTCGTTCACGTGACATTTCATTCTTTGTGTGTCCCCTTTCATCCTCCCCTGATTAAGCTCAGACAACCTCTTTTTGGCTGTTCCAAAGCCCATCAAAGTCAACGGAAAGGCTCTGATTATATCTCTTGGGCTTTGGTGTCAAATACAGCGTGAACCAACCTTGACCTCAACAGAAATTAAACCAGTCACTTCTTACATCATATCAATATTATTCTACAATCCATCAGCAAGATATGCCAGATATATATGATGGCCAGTCTCACTTCTCAGGAATGATACTCATGTGCTATTGGCCAGTAGCCAGTTTGGCCAATCAAACTGTTCTGCTTCTGTGATATGAGGAGTAATGCATTGTATTCATTTTTTCCACTCTATTTAAAAATGTCAGCCTGGAGTCTAACTTGGCATTAACTGCTCATAAAGTTCTGCAAATTCTTTCCGTTTTTTACATGATTAGCACAATAATGATCTTCAGTTGGTACAAAGTGGTGGTGAAAGAGGTTTGGATGATTAGTCGAACTTTCTATTGTCACTACTGAGGATTCTTTTAAAAAGTCTGTGCAATTAAAAGTATTCAGACAAATTACAAAGGGGGGGTGTACTGTAATTGTGAGATGAATTGCAAATATTAATGGCTTTCTGGTGTCACAGTGTCCTCTTGTCTTCAACTCGACCAAGACATGACTGTTCAGCTTTTGCTAACAGTCAGTTGAGGTTTCACCCAGCCTGCTCAGTTTACACCAACACCAGATGCACTGCTGCCAACAATGAATTTGTCAAGAATTCAAAATGATGTGTGGTGTAAATATGAACTAGAAGGTTAATAAAAGATCAGATGAAACTTGATTTCCTGACAAAATATCATCATTATAATCCCATGGCATATATTACAGGAGCAGATTTATCAACTCCAAAATAGATTTTGCCCAGTTCTCTCTCTCCCTTATTTTTTTTAAATAGAAGCACATTTTCTGTCCTCTGCTAAATATTATTGGCATTATTGTTCATTGCTGAGCATATCTAATCTCAGAAGCAGCTGCATTTCATTTGACAAAACAATTTCTCCTGTATAAACATGCATGTCTGCTGTCCCCACCTATGGGTGAGTACTGCAAGATACGAAGAAGAACCATGACCACACAAAATGTTTATGACAAAACCAGAAGCACAATTCAAGAATTCTGGATTCTCAGGCTCATTCTGTAATGATTATTCCGGGTGTGACTGACTCCCAATGACTGAACCATGGCTCTTAAAATGCTTAAGAAAATATTGGGATAGAAGTCAGCATTTACGTGTAATTATTACTGCTTCAAAGGAGTTGGGTTCAAACAGCATACTCCAATAAAGTAACTGAAGGAATGGAGTCTTGCTGATAAACAACACAGAGAAAACTAATACCCCATGGAGAGAGAACTTATATTATAGCAAGGGAGTTGACAGACTTATGGGGGACTGGGCGGACTGCTCCAAGGCCCTGGAAGGGGTAGGACCATGAGTGGAAGGGGTGGGGCCATGGCTGGTCTCCTCTCTGCCACCCTGTTAGTGTCACCGTATGCTGCCCAAGGCTCTGGAACATCTCACGTGTGGCTCCAATGGTGTTTTAAAGGGCTTAGTGTTTGGCTGCAACCACTGCTGCAATAACAGTGGTGGTGGTGGTGCCCCAGAGTACCAGGTCTTTTTTTTTCTCAGGTCCAAACCCCAGTCTGGCCTTCGCTTCTGGCTACTTGCCCGGTGTAGCTCTGTACCACAGGGGAGCAGAGAAAGTAAGCTATATTATACTGAGACATCCAAGGAACTTTTGTGGAGAAGAATATACATTTTTGACAGCCCCAGTGTGATAAGTACATCAAGATTCAGTGTCCCTTTATTGGTTTCTCCGTACAGGGGAGCCCTGTGACTGCCAAACCTGAAACATTATCCTCATTTTTCATGCTATAATTAGCATGAAAATGGTGACTACCTGGATGTTTTCCTGGACATGAGGTGTTCTAACTAAATACAGCTAGATTGCTGTTATTGCACCACTGACTGATTAATGTCTCTTCTTTACTTTTATTGCCTGTACTGATGCAATGCATATGTCACTGAGTAATTATGTCTGGTGCCTACTTCTGAATTATATCCTTGACAAGCATGTCTTTGTCAGTGATATTCTAAGCTCCCTCAGCTGGGTCTACATGTGCCCTTCTTTTTGAAAGGGGCATGTTAATGAGCGGGTTCAAAAGATGCTAATGAGGCTTTGCAATGAATTGCCCCTCATTAGCATAATGGCAAATGAGGCGATTCGAAAGTGCGGCTTTTCAAATCGCGCGCCGCACATGGAGACGGGACCTTCCAAAAGGACCCCCAGTTTTCAAAAGCCCATCTTCCTATCTGTGATCGGAAGAAGGGCTTTTGAAAACGGGGGGTCCTTGTGGAAGGTCCCAGCTCCATGGGTGGCGCACAATTCAAAAAGCCGCACTTTTGAATTGCTGCAGCCACCTTTATGCTAATGAGGCACTGCATATTCAGCACCCCATTAGCATATTTCAAACCCGCTCATTAACACGCCCCTTTTGAAAGGAAGGGACACGTGTAGACACAGTGTCTAGCTCCAGGAATTCACGTGAGGTATGGCTTCCTACACATGTCCCTGAGGTTCAGATATTTCAGAAAATCATCCCAAAGCCACCACATCTGGACAGAAAGTGGCATTAAAAATTAACAACAATCCTATACAGTGATGTAAGAAAAGGAGTAGAGAAAAGATAGTGGGCCAAATTGCTCACTTGCGTAAATCAGTATAACTCCACTGACATCTGTGAAGTTTCTACAGTTTACTCTAGTTGAGAATCAGACTCATGTTAAATAAATGAAATATGGGGGTTTTACTTTGAAATTTATAAGTAAAGGTCATTTTTATAAAATACCCATCTGAAATAAACATTAAGGAACCTTGGTAGATCTTCCACCTGCTTTACCCCCAGACTCAGAGTTCTTCCACCAGGATTATGACCAAAATTTTGCTACTCTTAACATTTGCACCTTGCTCCATAAGCACTGCCACTAAAGTTAGTGGTTAATCATTGTGTTGAAAAGCTCTACTTAACCAAGTAAATGTAATGTCACATGACTTACAGCTGTTTAAAAATGGGTGAGTGTATATTTGATTAATTTAGCAAAATAATCTTAGCAGATTTGATAAAAGAGTGAACGTCTTTATGTTTCATTGATTTTGTAGTAGTGTGGCCACTTACAAGTGTTCCGTTATGGTCAAGGGTCATATTTTACAGAGGTCTGATCCTACTAGTCTGCTCTGGCAGGGCACTTAAGCACTGCAGATGGTCTCCGTTACAGTTTTCATACTCCTTTCTAGGTCTGGCTTCGTATCAAAGTTCACACAGACTTCAGAACATCGAACCACAAAACATTCCATACAATTCTTGGCATCCTCAGTGCTGACCCAAAAACTTTATTCAACAGTCCAGATTTAGTTTTAGTTCTTCAGCCACGTCAATAGCTCTCTGTCTCTCTCTCTCTCTCTCAATGTCAGCCTGCTTCACCTGAAGCCACTAGTTCCTATCCATTTCTGACTGGAGCTCAGCCCTCTTACTCTACATCTTCCACTTGTAACTATCTCCCACTTCCTCAGCTTCTCTCAACCCCAACATTCCTGAAGCCTTCTGTTGCCTTTTATATTAGAATTACCTATCTCCCCCGGATGGAGTGGGGAGGACGCATCTCTTAATGAGGTCTGGTTTACTCTACCTTTGGGATAAGACCGTCCTTTTACAGGTGCCAGAAACTATTGTGAGTTTTATCTGCCAAACACCAAGCTCAGATATGTAGGACACATTTAAAGTTCTACTTTAAAGGAGCTTATTCCCTTTCCAGAAGCTGTTTTTGAAGGATAAATATTTGGACAGTAAGCAGTCCAAAAGGACACCATCCAGCAATATATAAGTGTTCCAATAGTCACCTTTTAGTGCTCATGAGGGGAAACTTGATTGACTATCCTGGAAAAGTTAGTGCTATGTACATATTGTGAGACTCAGCAGAAGCAAAAGGAATGGCACATTATTGATAGTGATCCAGTCCCTGATCTCCTTTATCTATATCAGGCTCTTTATTTAGGAATTACATCATAGCTCTGGCATTCTCCTTATCCATAGTGAGCCGTGTATTCCTGTGACTCAAACTCCTCTTTTTCAGGAGAAAAGCTGCACTATCCCAAAGGCCCCTTCCTATGTAACACAATGCAATCATTTGAATATTTTAATAAAAAGCAGCATCTTACAAGCTTTGGCAATTGTCCTCATAAATAGAGCCATGCTAAATCCATCGCTGATGTGAACAGTGCCTGAAGCTACCTTAAAGGGGAATTACAAGTAGCATGAAGTTGTTCAGCATGTTTTGCTGTCTGCATTGTAAAAGCATTTCAATAGGAAACAAAGATCACATGAGCTGTGTTTGCTGTACTGAAGTATTAATTAAGTACCAACATCTCCTCCTATTGTGAAGCTCATGTTTTAAGCTGTTGTCTTCGAAGGCAGCAAGAGGGGATTAGGGAACACGGCTCTTGCATACCTGTGACATTCCAAACAATGGCTACCGTGGATGAGAACTGAAGGAGAATTCCAAGATTTCGTCTCATTTTAATTGGGGAGAGGGGAAGCGCTGCTTATTTCTTTTAACACAGGAAACGATAACTTTGTTGCTTGTGCAATTGTGAGGGCAGTAACACAGGCTATAAGGGAGATGTGAGTTTATTTTAAAAAGAGGGCTGGCTTTACAGCACAACATGAAAAAATCAATGCAGTGGAGGCCTGGCGAGGTTATTCTGGGCAGTTACCTTGGAAAAGGCTTGCTACTAGATGACAGCCACAGCATTGCACAATCTGCCTCTCTCTCTCTCTCTCTCTCTCTCTCTCTCTCTCTCAGCCTTCCTCAGCTGAGTAGAATTTTCAGAAGCAAATGAAATGGCAAATGAAATTTAATGTGGGTAAGTGTAAGGTAATGCATGTTGGAAAAAATAACCCAAATTACACGTACTACATGATGGGGTCAAATTTAGCTACGACAGATCAGGAAAGGGATCTTGGAGTTATAGTGGATAGTTCTCTGAAGACATCCACGCAGTGTGCAGCGGCAGTTAGTAAGGCAAATAGGATGTTAGGAATTATTAAAAAAGGGATTGATAATAAGACAAAAGATATCATACTTCCCCTATATAAAACTACGGTACGCCCACATCTTGAGTACTGCGTGCAGATGTGGTCTCCTCACCTCAAAAAAGATATATTGGCATTAGAAAAGGTTCAGAAAAGGGCAACTAAGATGATTAGGGGCTTGGAACGGGTCCCATATGGGGAGAGGCTAGAGAGACTGGGACTTTTCAGTTTGGAAAAGAGGTGATTGAGGGGCGATATGATAGAGGTATATAAAATCATGAATGGTGTGGAGAAAGTGAATATAGAAAAATTATTTACCTTTTCCCATAATACAAGAACTAGGGGACACCAAATGAAATTGATGGGTAGTAGGTTCAAAACTAATAAAAGGAAATTTTTCTTCACACAGCGCACAGTCAACCTGTGGAACTCCTTGCCGGAGGAGGCTGTGAAGGCCAGGACTCTATTAGGGTTTAAAAAAGAGCTTGATAAATTTTTGCAGGTTAGGTCCATAAATGGCTATTAGCCAGGGATAAAGTATGGTGCCCCTAGCCTTCAGAACAAGGGCAAGAGATGGATGGCAGGAGATAAATCACTTGATCATTGTCTTCTGTTCTCCTTCTCTGGGGCACCTGGCATTGGCCACTGTCGGCAGATGGGATGCTGGGCTGGATGGACCTTTGGTCTGACCCAGTATGGCCATTCTTATGTTCTTATGTTCTTAAGCAGATGTAACAGCAATGCACCTCCAAGAACTCAGCCCCGGGCCTTTAGAGATTTGATCCTTGTCCTGAATAAAGACACCCCTTTGTTGTAAGAAAGCAGAAGTGCATTTCCAATGTGTGCCCTGAGAAATACCCAAACCAAGAGTGAATGCACTTCTGGAAGCTTGAAATTTTCATCACATACCATCTACGTTAACACACTGCACTGTTTACAGTCCTCCATCGTAATATATTTTGAAACGATTACCTTGCTCTGAGTCATTTGTGTCATAATGCTCTCCATAGGTGCCCATAAAATCAAAATGTAAGCCTCTTTTATTGGAGGCACTACATCTTAATTGAAAATATTAAGGGCTATTGCTTTCCTACTGTGTTTTGTGTGTGTGTGAATGCACGTGCCTCGGCTCTGTTTAATTGGCTAATCATATGATTTTTTTAATGGAATAATTGTGAAAGAAAAATATGAAGTGAATTTAAATTCAGACTGGATTGGGGAATATTGAAGTGATTATCCCAAACTAGCAGAGGGTACATAAGGTAATAAACATCTGCTACTTTCATGACCAGTGGCCTCACTGTTCCTGAGCTACAGAGATATTTATGTTCAAGAGACATGCTTCTCTTTGAGTTATATTCTTTTGCTAACATCCCTCCAACCCTCCACCCATTTTACAGCTGTGTTTCCCCTTCTAAAATTTTACATTCATAAGCAATTTTTGCCCTTTCCCTGACCCTTTTGCCTGCAATCTCCTTTCAGTTTGGCATCCCCAACCTTTTCGCACAAATTAGAAACAGTTTCCAAGAAATCAATGCACCAACTTGGAGAAAGGGTTCAGTTATTTCCCCACTTACCAGCCCCATGCAGTGCTGCAAGTTTATAGACTGAAAAGGCTAATGGGAATTTTGCATTGCAAGCAGTTAAAGTCCAGCTGCTATACAATTGTATTTATTGCTTGCAATTGCTGTGGTAAGCAATAATGGTTGTGACCAAAAGCCACATGCCCGCTCCCCCCACCCCCGCCACCCGGCACCTCCCCCAAAAGACTACCTGCAATCTGCAGGTGAATTCAGCTACAAGACAGGACACAATGTTAACATTACACTGCAGAACGACAATATTTAGTAGGTTCACTTTAGATGCTTCTCTGGCTTTTTAAGCTCCCCCACATCCTCCACCATAACACCAAGCAACCAATTCTTCAAAGAACTGACCATTTCTCTTTCATAAATTGAGGTGGGGAACAATGTTCCTGAACTACACAGCCACTGAGTTGAAGTAGCCCCTATTGATTGTATCTTGGGTATAAGATTCCTAACTTCCAACCTCCCACCAAAGCCAGTTGTTGGAAATTTGTTTTTGTCTTCTCTGGCCTTCATTTCTATGCAACAACCTTTTTAATTCATTCACCCACTGAATATGAAGAAAGGAGTCCCACTGATAGGTTTATGGTCAAGGTCACAGAAACAGTTCATGAGAGTCCCCATGTATATTGCTGAGGGAATGATTTATTGAAGGGGAGTCAGCTCTTGACTTGCCCTGGCTCAGACTGCAACATACAAACACATACAGGCTGGTAGGGTAAGGACAGGACTGAGATTTGATTCTACCACTCTGCAGAGCTGAGCAAGCACCAAGGGAGAAGTTATTGGGCCAGTGAAAGGGCTAGTGTAGACTTCTTCCCTTTCTGGAGCAGCTAAAAAACAGGGACGATACGATGACTCCCAGTGTCCCTTAATGTAGGCTGACAATGCAGTTCTTCCTAGATACAGAAGTCCTTCCTTTTATCAGTTTTAACAGTGTTACCTTTTTTAAATTTCCCAGGCATCCTCTTATTTGTTCCCAGGAAGGGGAATTATAATAAAAGCAAAGTGCAGAATTGACAAGAGCTGGGTGTGAAAGAACCGTTCCCTCATCTCACTAGACTTTTATGAGATTTAGAAACTTTTTACAGCCTGAATCTGCTGAAAATCTTGGAAATTTTCACAAACAAACAAAAAGATTGGATTGATTTAAATGTTTTTGTGTTGATCATTTTAAATAACGCTAAATTTATTATTTTTTATTTATTATTTTTTATGGAGAGCATAACTTTAAATTTAGTATCATACAATACATCCTCAGCGTTTTGGGCCCCTTGGAAAGAGAAGTTTTTGACAACTCTGAAATGTTCCAGAGTGGTAGCCATGTAAGAAAAGATAATGGTATTTCGTTCGAAAGTTTGCAAATGAACGCTGAGTAATACGGCTTTGCAATTTTACTATGCAGAAGAAAAAAAACTGCTTTTCTTTTTTAAAGTAGTTTACATTTAGCAAAGTACAGTACTATATTGGTTTGAGGGTTTGGGGGAAAGGAGGCTGCTGCTAGCTGATTGTGTACTTCTGGTTCCAGAAGATGTGTGATTGATGATCAATTCATAACTCTGGTATTAATTATCTCTGAGGGTCTATGGTATTTTTCTGAATGAATAGTCAGTTCAAGCTAGGAAAAGAAAAACAGTTTTCCTCCAATTTTGAAAATGTCAAAAATTGAATGTTTTGACAATTGTGAAACTTTTGAAAAATGGTAAATTTGTCTAACCTGACCCTTTCCTGCAAAATGTTTCCATTTCAATAAATCAGCCTTTTCAAACAAAAAAATGCTTTTCTGAAGAATTTCCTAAGCTATTTCTTATTCTTCATGGTTCAGTCGTAGGCCTTTTGATCCATCTCTTCTCTGAAATAAACAGTCCTATTCTTTTTACTCTCTGCTCATATGAAGCCTTCTTCATTTATAATAATATTTGTTGACATTTTCCAATCTTTTCTATTTCTGCTTAGTTATTAATATTATTTATTGTTTCAAGGATGAGCATGGAAATCTGAACCTAGCATTCTCATGATCAGATCATTTAACTTAATCTTCGTTATTTCAGTTTAAACTTCAGGAACAAGAAGCAACAAAATAAAAAGATCTTGCCAGGATTTACAATTCATTGATGTCAATGTTTCCTAATGAATTAAATAGTAAGACATGGCAGGGCATGAACTGTGTTGCACTAATTCACACCTTAGGGTAAATGTTCAAAGTGGCACTTGGAAACTCAGTCACAAAACTCCCATTAAAGTCAGCAGAGTCTCCAGGTGAAATGTCCACACAGTTTTGAAAAGGCAGCCTCTAGTATGTCATTAGGTACAGCAGTTAAGGCCATGCATCTCATTAATCTGTACTTGTAAGTCATTCTCACCAGATCTTTGAGTTGTTTTCATTTGAATTCCCATCAGCTGATTAATATATTTCAGTGCTCAGTTCTTCTTCTTAAAAATATATTTACCATTATTGATGATGGTTGATGAAGATGATGATGGAAAAAAGAAAAAGTTTAATCCTCAAAATTTGCACCCCAAGTTTGAAGGTGTTTAGATCAGATTATTTGGTTCCAGTTCAACTGCAATTATCACATGTTTTAGATGGAAAAATCAAATGATTCAGATTGTAAAATATAAAGGAAGATGCAACACCTGCTCTGAAGAGATTGCATTCTAAATTGAGCAATGTCAACACTGCTCAGACTTATGTGTGACAGAAGTGATGGTTTAGGCTTCAAGGCACATTTTCTATTATGTCCAGCCATGCCAAGAGCCACTCTGGGCCCCAGGGCATGGAGCAGTGGGTGCTATGTATCCTTTGCAGGGGTGTGGGCCTCAGACCTCATGTGGAGGGCACAAGGCCAAGTACAGTCTGCTCTGAGCACTGGCCAGATGGCCATGCACCCCTTCCCCTATTATCAGTGCCAGGGCCTGGATCTCAGTCCACTGTCACTGCCACAGGAGCAGCAGCAGTGGCTGGGAGTTTCAGGCCCCTTTGAAACACCTGATCCTGGGGCAATTGCTCTCTTTGTCTCCCCCTATTGGTGGGACTGACAATGTCAAATATCAGGACCTTGTTTTAAATGCTACTCATGCACATAGTAAGAGATGCTTTGACCCAAAGAGATTTCAGTATAAATGAGCAAGGCAGACAAAAGAAGTCTTATCAAAAGAAGTTTTACTAACTGGAAACTGAGGCACAGAGAAATCAAGTACTGTCACACAGGAATTCCTATACACAAGATGATTTGAAAGTCCCCAACCCCATATTTCTTAGTCTACTACTTTAACCTCAAGATTATCTTTTTTTCACTTGAAATGGTACGGAATTCAGATGACAAGTTCAAGTTCCCTATAGGACACAGATTTAAGTTGTCAGATCAGAGCTGACTTTTGTATCCAAACTTTCCCAGTGTTCCACCACCTGGAAATGTGGTCCATTAATAAGTTTTCTCTTCCTTTAGCTGCCATTGATTGTGAAGCTTTATGCAATATTTGGACAAAAGATTGTCTATAATAAAAAAATACCACACAAAACACCATGGCGATGGTTACACTACAGCACCCTGTTGACAGAAGTCACTGTCAGACGAGATTGCCTGATAAAACTTTTGTCAACAGAGTGAAGCCACACACAAAAAAGCCAATCAGAACTTAAGAGCACTCTGCTCTGTCGACTGTCCAGCTGCTCTCTCGACAAAACAGGCACCCTGAAGCACAGCAGACAGGGGTGCCCATTGTTGCAGATGCTCTGTCTCTCAAGACAAGGGCCCCCAGAGCATCCACACGGCTTTTTTGTTGACGCAATCTGTCGACAGCAGTATTATGTCTCATGGCTTTGATGCAGAATGTTGCTGGGAAAATGCTGAGTTTTCAAACTGTCGACAAAATACGTTTTGTGTGTTTGGGTGTTCCACAAGTTTTGTCAAAAAAACCTGGGTTTAGTCGGAAAATTGCTAACATAACCGTAGCCCCTAGATTTAATAAACATCTGCATGTCGCAGCCCACCCCGTTGTAGGCTGATGTACTAAGAACGTGTTGTGGGAGTTATTTTGTTTTTCTTAAGGAGGACAAAATTTCTTGGGGCAGAATATTCTTGATAATAACCAGAAGAGCAATTATTTGGCCCCTCAAATTTTCACCAAGCAGAGAAGGAACATATATTTGCAAAGGAAAAACTGGCACATTTCACCTCTGCTTTCACGTAGCTCATGCAAACCTGAACTGCAGCTCCGGGGCACAGCTCGAGATGTGATATTAAAGTGTTTCATTTGCAACCAATTATGCTCAGGATTAGATTCCACTGCCGCCTCGCTTAGCGGTATAGCACCTTGATTTCAAACAACCTTTTATCGTGCCCCCCCCTTTCCCTGTCCCTGAGAGCCATCTCCTCCTTCATCAAAACAATTTCATTTGTACTTATGAAAGCATTACAGCCGGCAAGCGGAAGGTACAGAATAAGTTTAACCATTGTAGCCTTTTTCCCATCTGAATATCACGAATCTTGTATCTCACCATGGTGTAAGGTCTCTGATTACATCAACCTCTCCAAATTATGCTGAAATGGAGGCCATTCAATTTGCTACAATCAGTAACTTTCGAAAGAGCCCTGCATAATTGATTTCACAGTAATATAGGCATAGGTGAATGAGTGTCTCAGCCTCGTTTATACAATGTTTTCTTTCATTCCAAAGTGCAGTATTCAATACAAATCACATTTTTTTCCCCAACAGTTGGCAGGTAAGGCTTTTGGCACATACAAAGTTGGGTGGTGGGGGAGTGCAGAAATATGAAAATTGAAACGATGCCCTGGGTGATCTAACAAATGCGGATGGGCCTGTGGTGAAATAACTGTTCATTTCTTTTTGTGTTGCAGGACACAGTGAGATTTTCTGATGAGAGATGAGTATCTGTTGAAGATTAAATGTACCCCCCAACCCCAGTCCCACTTTTTTAGCATTTCTGCTACTAATCAACTCTGTAGGCTGAACATGTGAATACTTTATCTGGGTTTACTCTCAGAAGGGAATAAGGGATAGGGGTTAGAGAGTATGTATGAGAAATCAGCACTCCTAATGTCTAGCCATTATTCTCTGCCCTTGTAGAGCAGTCACATGAAACCCATTTTGATGCCACTGTGGTGCTGTGTCTTTCTTTACTAAGTAAACCATATAGAGAGGTTTTCAATACAGATACTACTTGAGTTAAGGGAACTGGTGCTTAGTAAGTAGCCAAGGTTATACTGTTAAGCCAAAAGATCACAGGTTCAGGCCCTTACTGAAGATATTCTCATTGTTTCATAGTGACATGAAGCATTCAGAGATAGGTCCTGCTCTGGGAAGTGACATTGGTGTCCAAGAAGAGGATGTAGCAATGATTATCACAAAATTAGTCAGGATATGAAGCAAGTGTTTAAATCATCATAAAAATGGCCATACAGGGTCAGATCAAATGTCCATCCAACCTAGTATCCTATCTTCTGACTATGGTCAATACCAGGTATCCCCAAAGAACTGAACAGAGCAGGAAACTGTCAAGCAACCCCTCTCCTGTCACGCATTCCCAGTTTCTTCCAACCATTCTAGACCTATCCTTCTTGAACTTACTGAATTCTTTTTGAACCCTGTTACATGCTGGACCTTCATAGCATGCTGTGGGAAGGAGTCCCGCAAGTTGTGTTGAATTTTGTCAATGATGAACATGAAGATTCAGCCAAATGTCATGAAATCTGGGATGCCATGGGAGACAAGAAGGAAAAGAATCCAAATGACCCCATGACATTTTATTCCACAATCCTTTATAATCATTAGAAGACTGAACAAACTGAAGAGATTTTAAATGGCTTTCCTCATTAGCTGTTAATTTTCATGGATTCCCTCCAACATCAAGCTGAGTTTTCAAGAACCCCTTTCTATTTTATAAGAATCTGACATACCAAAACTCACAAAGAAGCCAGACGTCTGAGATTTCTGAGATACTACCAGGGACAGAAACTGTCAGTGTAGAACCCCCAACTGCTTTTTTTGTGTTTTGTTTTTTGTTTTTTTTCAAAATGCTAGCACACAGAAGGCATGACCAAGCCCCACTGAAGTGGGTGGTAAACTTTCATCATGAAAAACATGACTATGAGCCCAGATACCAAATTAACCCTTACAATCAATGAAGGGTTCTTTCTTTCTGTCCTTTTTTCTTAATTGCCAGGTATGTTCTTTCTGTCATTCACTTTCCCATCTCATCCAAAAGATGGTACACAAGGACCAAACAACCTTAATACTTCAGTGCTATGTCACACATGAAGTCAATATGAACTGAGGTCTTTCTGGGGAATTCAAATCCAAAGCTATCAGGCTCAATAGGAGTACACAGGTCACCAACAGCTCAGATGCATCACCCTGTCCTCTGGTGGATAAGACACTTACGGTTTTTTTCTGGTCACGGTGGAATGCTAGACAACCCCTCCAACTGATTCCTCTTATAATAAGGGTGGGAGGGAGAGTACCTTGTGATGAACAAAGTGACCTATCGATGAACAACTCCTGTCTGGAAAGACTGCAGCTGTCTATGTCTATTTGTTGAGGAGCTTGCCATTTTACGTGCTCTTTCATTCACAGTTAGATTATAAACCACTGGGGAGATATATTGACACACACAGTATCCAAGTCTGAGAGGCTTTAAACTTTATGCTGCTTAAATCACTTCAGAATCTGAGTTATTTGGGTCTTGGAATTTTATGATAATATTAATAGAGCTTCTGGTGAATCCTATTAATTTCAGAGGGGAGGGGGCTATTGTTTAATTTTACATGAGTAAATATAATTACTTCTTTTGTCACTAAGTCTAATTCCAATTTATAATTCATGGAGTTAATTATGTTAACAAGCAGGTAGTCATTCCTCAAATATCTCCCCTGCAATTTTAAAGGATTCTAATTTTTTTCCCTCTGTCTCTCTCTCACCTCTCCTTTTACAATTTCTCTTCCAGCCATGAAGTGGGAGCATACACAATTCATCTGTGATATAATTATTTACCATGGTAACAGTTTGTGAATGGGATTGTGAAGTTGCAAATAACTAAAAAAGAAGCTTAAGCAGAACAGCCTAGAAAAAGAAAAAGAAAAAAAAATAACTACCTTTTCAAAACAAATGAGGAGTCTTTTGAGGTCGGAAAAAGCTTTTGTTTCACAAAAATTAAAATGGCTACAAGGAGGTTCTTTTCTCCGCTTCATTGTAGAAAACCTTGATCAACAAATAAACAGA
Source organism: Carettochelys insculpta (assembly GCF_033958435.1). Classification (NCBI taxonomy): domain Eukaryota; kingdom Metazoa; phylum Chordata; order Testudines; family Carettochelyidae; genus Carettochelys; species Carettochelys insculpta. The sequence continues at coordinate 122,210,224 of NC_134141.1, forward strand.
AGTATTTTACACACTGGGGGGAGGCAGAGAAGGGGTGGAGAGGTTTATTGACCAGGAGGAAAGAAAAAAATTACATGCTGTTTCAAGATCTGTATCTGACAGTTCCCAGCAAGAATGAGAGATGCTTTGGAAGATCAAATATTGAAAAACTAGCAAAGTGAGGCACCACCATAACAGTGGTTGATTTTTCTTGTTATGTTCATGAGATAAACAGATGGTTCAAATTCACACTCCTACCCAAAGATTAGAAGCAGGAAAAGGAAATCTATTGAAATCTCTCGTATAATCTTTGTATTTTACTTGAAGTGGCTGCTGGCAAACCTCCCTTTGCAACCTGCCCCATTCAATCCTCTATTGAGTATTTTAGCATTGCTGGTCTAGAATCAAAGAACTCTATTGATGCTCTTCAAAGGCACGCCAAGCTGCATATGAAAAGAACAACCAACCACCCTTCCAGACATGCCACTGTTTGCTTTTTACCCACTTGGGAGTAAAACTGCACATCCCCCTACTTGTAACTATAATGATTTGAGAATCACGATATTTCAGAGCAAAGGCTTCCAAGAAGCCAATGTTGCTGATGAAACCCAGTGTTCTTTCAGCTGGTTTGTGCATGTGAAGGTATGCGTATGGCCTATACAGGGCGTGTGAAAGCTTGTGTCTGAAGTTCAACCCCTTTGGGTCTGAGTAGGTGCCTCATTTACCTCAGACTTCATTCCTTGGATGGCAGGAATCCAGGTGTCTGGTTGTGAGGGGTGGGCACAGTTGGTCCCCTTCTGGGTGATATTACATGCGACAAAGGAAAGGCCCTTTTCTTCAGGCAAGAGAGATGGAAGAAGTCCTCCAGTCCTTGAAGGCAGGCTCAGCTCCTGCTCTCCTGCACAGCTAAGGCTGAGGCTTAGTCCAGGAGGTTTCCACAGAAAAAAGCAATCAAACAGATCAGTTCATCTTTTCCTCAGAGGGCTTGGGCAGGAAGCATTCTCAAGGCATACATCAATGAGTAGCGCAGGGCACAAGCTGGGAAGCATTAGCAATGCTTCACTTAGAGCACCTCTCCCATGTGCATTGAAGTCTTCCCTCTCAAGGACCAACAAACAGCACAAATGCAGAAGGTTGGGGTTGGTTGGACATACAGATATTCTGGAACCTTCTTGACAGCTATTGAGGAGGGAGGCAATCACTCAGGTTGAGATTTTTGAAGTATTGAGTAAGAGAGTTAGCAGTCCAATTCATGTTAAATAGTAAATGGGCACTTCAGAAAATCTCACTTCCCTGTAGCCAGCCTGAGCCAAAGCCCCTTTGGAACTGTTCTATTGATTTCAATGGGCTTTGGATGAGGGCAGAGAGAACACAGAAAAAAGGTGACGGGTCTAAACATATTAATGGCCCAGATCTGCATTAATCTTCAGCAATAAAGCCACTGCCTGAGTGAGGTAGCTCAACTCACTGATACAGTTTTACCAAGTGGCTGTACCACATAAATGTCGCCATGACAGAAGTGCCACCTAAGTGGTTATGATGATGTCCCTGAGGTAAATTGCAGGGCCAAGCGATAAACTGCATTTATCCTCCACTTCTGACTGCCTCACCTGCACTTGCCCACTAATCCATCATCCCTCCACAAGTACTTCTACCATTCCGAGCAATCAAAAACAAACTCCATTAATAACGAAAAAATTGCTACCTCTTCTTTTTCTCTGCAACAAAAATGTGGAATTCTCCCCTCAAGCGTCACATTAGTCTGAGATTCAAGAGGGACAGTACTTAATCTGTGTCAGATTTAAGGACTAGCATTTCACCCTTCAAGGCTAGGCATGAAAAGCAACTAAACCATAAAACAGAGATATTCTGAACTTTGCACAGGAAATCAGACTTTGCAGACAAATTTGCCCCTGTATTTTGGTGCTTGAAGATACAGAAAGGCACCTAATGGGGGTTTGCAAAAGTGCCTCTGTGTCAGATAGTAGAAGGTGAGCAGTCTCACTCAGTGGCTAGAGCAGGAGTCATACCTAGTGATAGAAACAAAAAGCAGTCAAGTAGCACTTCAAAGACTAGCAAAATAGTTTATTAGTTGAGCTTTCATGGGACAGACCCACTTCTTCAGACCATTCCCAGACCAGAACAGACTCAATATTTAAGGCACAGAGAACCAAAAACAGTAAGTAAGTAAATATTGAGTCTGTTCTGGTCTGGCTATTGTCTGAAGAAGTGGGTCTGTCCCACAAAAGCTCACCTAATAAACTATTTTGCTAGTCTTTAAAGTGCTACTTGACTGCTTTTTGTTTTGATAGTGTATAGACTAGCACGGCTTCCTCTCTGTTACCTAGTGATTGAGTAAGCTTTGCTAACCAATTGTAGGAGCCCTGGATAACAATCACAGGCCAGATATCAGAAACAAAAGTCAGATTGAAGTAAGAAGTTGGAGCTGAGGGTCAGAACTGGAGAATGTGGATGGAGGGAAGGCAGGGGTAAAGTTGGTTCCAATGAAGGAGCAGAATGGGATCTGAGGCTGGAAAAAGTAAGGGACAAAGCTGGCAACACCCTATTGCAGCAGTGGAAAAAGTTTTGAACACTACAACCCTGCTGCTGGTGGACTTATGAGCTCATCTGTTTCTTCTTCCTACTAGTCAGGGATCCTGTAACAAACCAGCTGCACTCCTTAGGCTTCTGAGACAGGCTCTGCTGTAGTCTCTGATTCCTGATACTGAGACATTTTGGAAACCAACTTGAAATCCAATGAGAGTTAAGTGAATATGGATATGTTGAGATAGTCTGGGGCAGCCAGCCTCCCAGCCCAGGTCAACAAACACAATATACTGGGGCACATGACAGCACACTAAAAATAGGTGTGTAGCAGAGTTGTGAAGTTACAGTTCTGACTCTGAAGCCCACCCCTCCTCCAGGCTCATTGGTTGTGGACTCGCATGTGGCTGAGGAGTCCAAGCTTTGAATGGCATGGGCGTTCACAGTGGGGGCAAGGGAATTGTCCTGGCTCTGTTGATGCGGCTGCTGCTGTTGCTTTCTTCCTCTCAGGAGCATCAATGAGGTGTACGCGTCACTGCTCTTCAAAGTTGTCATATGTGTGTTGTACGAGAGCACACCAGCCTGTTCGGTCTTTTGCATGCTGCTCTAGCTGATCTGGCTTTAAACCAACATGAGCAATGTTGGCCTTCATGCAGCCTTTATACCTCTTGTGTAGGCCTACCTTGATTCCTTTCACCCTGGGAGAGTTCACCATAGAGGAGTTGCTTGGGGATTATCGACTCCTCCATTCTTATGACATGCCCTGTCCAGTGAAGCTGGGCTTTCGGAATCATGGCTTCGATGTTTGCAGTTGCTGCTCTGTCCAGGACTTCCAGGTTCGTAAGTCTGTCCTGCCACAGAATGTGCAGTATTGACCTCCCAGACTCCAGCATGAGAGACAACTTTAAAAAGCTGTCTACCCTTATTTTCAGTGCACTAACACAAGCCCCATTCACTGTGCCTATGTCTACACCGCGTCAGAAAATTGACTTAAGAGATATGCCTTAGGCTGAGTTTCAACAGGGTCCACACCACTGGAAGTTGATGGGAGAGTCTCTCTCTTCAAATTCCATAACTGTTCTTGTCCAGCATAGAGTACTGGGGTGACTGGAAAGTGATCTGCAGTAGATTTGGCAGGTCTTCACTAGATCTGCTAAACTGACCACAAATGGATCAGTCCCTTTGTAGTGTAGATATAGTGTCAGTCTGTCAATGTGGACTGGAAAGTTTGCTCCCTCAGGCCATATAGACATACTCAAGATCTTTCAGCTGTCTCCCCAGTCTGGCTGGTCCTAAATATTCCGGATTGCAATTTGAGCTATGCCAGAATAGTTGGTGCATTCTTTGCAATATGTATCTGTTTGCTTGCTCTGTCTCTCTGTGCATACAGGTATCATATGCACTGCTGAACAGAGGGAGAAACTCACTTTGAAGGTGCTCAAATGTACCTCAAGCCCACAGTGAAGAAGACCAAAACCATTGCAGTGTGGCTGTGCTGGTTATAGGAACTGCTTTTTTTTCCCCCCCTTTTTCTGTGCACAAGAAAGAGAAAATGCTTTGTCTATAAAGAAAGAGCTCTTTGTCTCTCTCTCTTTCTCTGTGTGTGTGTGTGTGTGTATATATATATATATATATATATATATATATATATATATATATATATATATATGCTGTGTATCAAAAGGGAATTAGAACATTTACAGCTCTTTCAGCAGTTTGCTCCAAGACTACGAAAAGCACAGTGCCAGCTGAGGAAAAGAGACATAGAATTTCAAATGTCACTGTTGATACTGTTGAACTACCATACATATATCAAGAGAGGAATATTCTTCCACCAGCGCAGCCATGACACCTTCCCAGAAAGGCTTTCTTGTTCGATAGCATTTCCAGGATAGCTGGGAGAGACTTTGGGCATGTGGCAAGGCATGATATTTCCCTGTACGAGTGTCTAAAATGAGGAAATACATGACGGATTCCTTGTCCTGCAAAAGAGCACAAGGCAGGATTGTGCAAGAAGATGGTCACAAATAAGTTCACCCAGGCACTTGGGATTTTATATAGCATGAAATTAATCAGCACTTGCAAAATGGATACTGGGCAAAGCCCCTGCAAAATATCTTGGGTAGAATAACTAAAAAAAAACATAATGAACTTTTTTGCTGAACTGTACTTCTTGCTCAGATGGAGAGACCATAGCCCTAACTCTGAGCTCCATTATGTACAAACATGGAGGGTGAAGGAACCTTTTCCCTCCCTACATTGGGAGGTATATGGGACCTGTTTGGCCCCCAGTTCCGGTTAGAACAGTCTCAAGGTCGCTCTAATTTACAGTGTGCCTACTGTGGCCCTTAAAACACTACAAACATCTGGACCACAGTGTTCTCTCATCATGTCACTTCCTTGAACCTCTATGTTGGGAACAATGTTATTGTAAGACTGCAGTAGCATTTTTCTGCCAGCAGGGAAATTCCCCTTTGCAGGGGGTATTCTCCAGGGGGCCATTTCTGTTCACTTTCTGCCACCATACTACTATAAAGATCCAATAGCAGCAAAGAAAACAAGCCTTTTTCACCTGTGCCACCACACTTCCCCAGCTTTACAGATATGTTGCCAGTCCTTGCAAGTATGTGTGCCATCATGCCTTGAGATTATGCAGTTACCATCAAATCTGTAAGCATACAACATCAAAAGAAAATTCTACCACAAAACCAGGTGCTTTTATGTGCCACTTGAGCTAATGGTGAATCTCCCTCATCAAATACTGCCATTGGCTTTCACACAATATCAAGTCAGATGTTAAAGGGTAATGCAGTTGCCCATGCCCAAGCAAAAGAGATTCCACTGAAAAGTTCATTATCTGCTTCCTCCAATCCCAACCTGTTTCCCCTGTGTCTGTCACCAGGCTCCTGAGATTTCTATCTAAGCCATTCAATGTTCCCTCAATGGTTGGAAATCCATTGTCTATGCTGGCTTGGGTTTGCAATCAGAAAATGTTTTCAATGTTAATGCAAATTTTAAATCCATTTTTCATCCTTGGCTATTCTGATTAGATAAATTTGACCATCTCTGTCATTCTACCTAAAGTCATCTCCTTGCTCATGCCACTACAGTATGTGCCACTGTATACGGTTTCCCTGTTTCTTTTAGCATGGCAGATGAACAATTGACAAGCAGGGAGGTTCTCTCAATGGTTGTTGTTGGGATTGTAGCCAGAGCAGAGGTTAAAATAAAAATTCCCCATAAACCCTTCTCCATGCCTTTCGAGTGGTTTTACTAAGAAAAAGTAATCTGTTCTGTTCCTATCTGAACCCAGGAATGAACTATAAAACTATGTACTCCTTCTCTCCATGGGGAAAATGAAATCCAAGTAGTGTAGCATCCAAATAATCACCAGGCCTCTAACTCTGCTGGCAGGGTGCAATATACTAGATGCAGTTTTGACTAGTGATTACAGCCCTGCAACCTTGTAGTCTTGAATGTTAAACAGTCATGTTACTTTCTCCTGTCAGGGCTCACATCAGGGCTCTCACAGGCAGGGTGACTTTTGATCAAAGTTAATGTATCTCATATTCAAAAGAGTAAAGGGGAAAAATTCAGTGGGTCTCTGCTTCCCTCTTTCCCTGCTAACAGAGCGCACAACAAGCCAAGAAGATTCTCCATGTGATATCCCAAGATGCAGCCTTCCCAGTGCCCCAGGCAAGTGAATTAAAATGTAGCCAGCTGCCAAGTGGGGTCTGCTCTTTGACTTGTAACAGTATGTGATGAACTAACCATCCCAGAGGACATTTTATAGGGCTTGAATCACATGTATCAACTTTTCTTGTCCTTGAGTAGTAAAATAGAAAAGCAGTTAGCTATGACCTTATAGCCAGAGTGGTTTTGGGCTCCCATCCAACTCATGATAACTTGCCTTAAATCTAATGGACTTGCCACTTTAAAACACAATGAAACAAAAAAATAACAACTCATCATTGTTGGCAGCTGGTTCGCATGAGGGATCTCCTTTCCAAAGGCAGATTTCTATTCCAGAGCAGAAAAGCAATGATTCTCAGTTATATCATGGTCACAGATTCAAAAACCAGTGGGACCACTTTGTGGGTTTTCCCATCCTGTATATTACAGCCTATATATTTTTCCATGAATAACTCCTATTTGAATTAGGGAATATCTTTTAGGGAATAAAAAACATTCAGTCTTGTTTTCAGTATTGCCAGAGATGAAACATGACTACCACTCTGGGTAAGTAGCCCCAAGCATTAATTGCCATCACTGTTAAACCCGAGTTTGAGTAGGGCTAGTTTCAATATCCAGTCCCTCTGAGTCAATGGAGTTACTCTGGGTTTCAAATCAGAATGTGGATCATGGAATTTCTGAAGAGATACTTGTGTGTTAGATAGAGGGTTGGATTTTTCCAAACCACCAACAGGTTTTAGATGCTCAGTGCCCATTTCTTTCTAAGGTAAATCTGGCAGAAAAAAATCAATTCAGTGGTTTTGGAAATATCAGTCAAAGTTTTCCTCTTGGCATAGAATTGATATTTCCATTTAACCACAGCTAACATTTACCAGGATCACACTTTCAGGGCCCTATCATAATTAGTGCTAAGCAACCTCAACAATGAATAAATTTAGGGCGATGAAGATCTCCCAGCGCTATAATTGCAAAGTAAACAAACTAACTAACTAACAAACAAACAACAAACAAATGAACAAAAATCCTCCTGATTATTTTTGATAAATGATGAAGTTCTAACTGCCCAACAATGAACAACTCATATCTAAATAGTCAACACTATTATGTGATCTCAAAATGTTGGATAACTCCTCATTTAATATGTGCAGTGCATTCTGGGATATGATATGGTATCTGTGCTTTGATTGTTTTGCTAATAAAGTATTGAATTTGAGATGGAAAAGGAAGCTTGTGTCATTCCTGCTGTGAAGGGCAACACACATTTGAAGAAAACTGAAATTAAACATGAAATAAAATTGGCATAATTAAAGTAGGTTTGGAAGTGAAAGTCAGAAAGACAGTCACACAAACACACACTAAAGTGTGAGGAAATAGAATATGTAAAAAGTTTGTGAACATCCTGTAGTAAACATGTACCACATGAGAAATCATCGTGTGTGCGCTGTTCTTAAAATAGGGCTTACAAAATTTATGGTTTGACGCTATTTACCATGGACTGTCTTGTCTTCACATGCATTGTGGCTCTGGAATTGTTGATTTTTTTACTGAATTTGAAAAAAAAATGGCTCTTCTTGCTATTTTTGTTGTCGACCCCTGGGCTAGGCTGTTTATACGGTCATATCATTTAATACTTAGGTATGTAATAGTTGAACCTGATGTACATTTTGATTTGTGAAGGCGGATCAGTGACTACCTTAAGGCAGCAATCTCCCACTCCTAGATTTGATCTCTCCAGATCGCAGTGGAAGCATATTGGCAAGGCAATATGGGGGAAACTTGGCCAGCTGATGCTTCCATTGTAACTGAGTATTTCCATCTTTAACCTCTCTGACTTTATGGTCACTTTATAAGGGCTGATAAAGGAAAAGAAAAAGCCAGGGTTCTGGGAATGCATACTTGCAGTACTGAAACTTGGCATTACTGCAAGAAGTTAATCCTTCTCCATCTTAAAATACTACTGTGCGGAGAGACTATTTAAAGGCCCTGAATGTGCCTTCTGTGTGCACAGCATTCTGCTTTGGTGTCATCCTTTATTTCTATTTTCCTGGCTTCCTTCTTTAATGCTAAGGACATTTGCAAGGAAAATGGGATCTCTGCCTCTTAACAGTTCATCTGCTCCTGCCGCTCATTTCCCCACCTTCCACTTGTGACCTCACTGCAGGTTGCTGTGGTGAGAGGCTTATGATGCTGCAAATGGAGGTTTTTAACTTCAGGAGGGGAATGAGCTGCCGGAGCAGATGGACTCCTTGGAAATGAAGATACTGTCTTCATGCAAATGCCCTGAGCAATAAAGGGATGATCAGGGAGAGCTGCAGAAATTATATCAGCAAGCCTGTTTCTGAAAGCAGGGCCTAATTTTTAGCTATTTCATTCGTGGGGCAGGGCAAATAGGGAACAACCGTTGATTTTAAGGACATGTCTATGCTACCGCTACATTGGCAAAAAGTGTGCCACTGAGGCATGTGACAAATACACTCATGAGAGACATAAGTTTCACCAGCGTAGGTGGTAGTGTTCAGAGCGCTATATCAGTGGGACAGATTCTTCACTAATCTAGCCACTTGTGACACTAGTTTTGTAATGTTGATGGGAGAGCTCTCTCCTGTTACCATAAAGCAGCTGCCTAAGTGATCGCATACTGGTGCACCCACAGCAATACATCTGTGCTGCTGGAAGCTAATGTAGAGATGGCCTATTTGTCATCTTTCCACTTCCCCAGATTCTGGGGCAGTTAGGGGACTCCACTTTGGCCAACTTCAAGCAGCGTAAGGACAACAGCAATGATTCCGACAGCCCCCTACAATAAAAAATCCCCGAAGCATGGTGTACTCTAGCCAGGTCCCTTCTACTGGTGACACAGATGCTGTGTTTCCCAGCACCACCTTTGAACCACAAAGTTCCAGTGTTTCCTGTATGAGTCTTTAGAGTTTGAGCTAAAGATCCAGGTTCTGCAGCTAGGGATTTTAACCCATTCATATTGTCTGTGATCCAGGTACAGTGGATGAAATATAACACACCCTAACCAGTGGATTACACTAGCTGTTAGGTGGGGGTCTGTTTCGATACCTGAGGCCAGTTCCATCAGCAGGGGAGAGCTACCATACAGGATGTCCTCTGAAACAGGCATCTTAAGGCCCTAATGTTATCAGAGCAGTGTAAATGTCCTTCATATCATTTAGAATCAGACTGACAATGTCCTTCAACATTCAAATCTGGTCTATAGTAAATAAATAGACCAACCTATCAGTAGCAGTCAGGGTTGCAAGAAGTTTCATATCCTCAGCACAGTCCTTAGTTCAACCTAACCTCTGGTGTAGATGTGGCTAGGATTCGTCTATTGACCTAGCTGCCACCTTTCCAAGAAGCAGTTTACATAACTCAGTATAGGAAAACCCCTTCTGTCAATGTAGAAAGTACTGCCACATCATGGCACAACAGCTGCAGAACCATAATTCAACAATAGTGTAGACAGACTCTCGAGTTAAAGCAGACGAAGTTCACCAGGAATGTTGTAATTCATGGATTACAACTGATCTTTGTTCTTGCACTCCACACCACTCAACTCTATCCAGCTACTTTTGTACCAGAGCTAGTGTGGGTATAGAATCACAGAAATGTAGGGCCAGAAAAGACTTAGAGAGGACATCCCATATAGCCACTACACTAAGGCAGGATTAAGTAAACCTTGACTGTCCCTGAACGGGCTTGTCTCCTCCTCTCCCAGCTCATTGCATAGATGTGCTCGTAGAGGGGGCAGGCTGTCACCACCTTTGACAATTGGGCTGCAAGTTTCTTTCTATGGTCACTTTGTGAATCATTGGCAGGGCCTGGGAATAGAATTCTCAGAGAAGTCTGATTTCTGGCCTTCGATTATGCCAGAAGATCACAATCCTCACCTCCTCCATTTCATGCCTGCACAGAGTAAAATAGATGCCATGTTCTTAAAAACATATGAATACAGACCCTGATGGAACTTCTAATAAATAGAACCAGAATGGCAATGAAAGCATCTGAAAGCTCTGGACAGACAAAGACTGACACAGCCTCCACTACTGAAACCATATGATGTGTCAGTATTTGTGACAATATCATTGGATACATCAAAGACTGAGTTAGAAACATGCCAACTACAAAAGAAGACACTGGTTGTACATCCCTGGAAAGCAACAGCATTGACACAAAAGAGCTTGTCGCAGATAGCAGAGGGAAATTCCTGAAACAGTTTGGAAATGTAACAATACCAGTGGTAGGTTGGAAAGAAGAGCAATAAAAAGGATCTTAGGTGAGTTTTCCAAATTATTCTGTGCAGGTAAATGTGCTATGAATTTAGGCAGTTTTTCTCTTTGCAAATCCTTCCTAATGCAGTCCAGTTTGTTATGAGATATTCAACATAAGGCAAAATGGACCATTAGATCACATACGTCCAACTGTAAAGCTGTATTAGATTATGATAAAATATGTATTAAAGACTATTTGATAGTTTAGGTATCATCAGTTCTTCACTATGTATGATTGGGCACTGAAGTCACATGGAGAACAAGAAAGAAGAGGCATTTTGAGTACTAAAAGGGAGTTTAATTATAAGGAATAGTGTACAACTAAGAAAGGGACGGATTTAGCTTGAACAATGGGAAACACTAGGGTTATTCTCTACATGGATAATGAGGAAGCCCTCAAAATAAGGCTGCAAGCGTGGCTGGGCAAAACGGTGCCAATTGTAAGTGCATTCCATGGTCCACCATGACCCAGGATCAGCCTGTTGCTGCGCAGTAGCTCACCAAAAGGAGGGACCATGGTGTCTCATTAGAGACATAGACCTCTCAGGCAGCGGAGCCCAGAGGGGGGAATGGATGGATGAAGTGCTGAATTAGAACTCCCATGATGATCGCCAGCAACATGTCTGAATCTTTTTCTTTTCTTTTCTTTTAAACTGAAAGTTACCGTCTAGGTTTAGATTTTTTTTCTTGACAAAGTAAATATTTCCACAGTCCCTGAGCAGCTCTACCATAAACCCTCATGCTCCAGGGCATAAGGCAACCACTTCCTGACAGGTGTAATGCTTCCTGATTGTGCCTGGAGTTGTGAGGTACCACCACACCTGCCCTTAACAGGAGGCAGCCTTTTCTGTATCTGTTGAGGATCAACTCCTTGACTCTACCAGCCATGATCAATGCAAGAAACCCTCGCTTGCCTTATGCAGGCTCTGCTCTCCCTGCACATGTTAACAATGGGTGTGCTTCATCCCTCCACGCTTCTGATCATCTCTCTGAAATGTCTAGGCCCTGGTTCCCTGGATGCTTACAGAATTCACAGATTCAATACTCCCACACTCCCCAGTGACACCTTAGACCACAGCCTCACGAAACACTCAATGATCAGATATGTTTATAGTGAAAATAAGCAAATATATATATATAAATGATAGAAAGCACAGCCACATAGTTCCTTAAATACTACCTGTACGTATATTTCACAATGATTATGATGGCCACATGCTGCCTTTTGGAAAACTTAGTATCCAAACAAGTGATGGGGAGGGAAGGAATCTTAGTAAAACTCTTTGCACTCTTGTGCTCAAGAAGTTCCTAGGCCAGACTGAGGTTAGAAGTGAACTTTCCCTGTGGACATGTTCATAGAATCATAGAACAGTAGAACTGGCAGAAAGCTCAAGTGGTCCTCTAGTCCTGTCCCCTGAATCCACCACGGGACCAAGCACCATTCCATGGTGTCCAACACACTAGCCTCTAGCCACATGTGACTTTTCAGCCAGTTGAGCATAGGTAGTTGGCTTGAACAATAAATATATTTTCAGAATAATACAGCTAGTTTGCTATAGCTTTTAGATGTTTCAGATGTGCAGATTCCACAATCAAAGTTTTTCATCTGTTATCACATTATCTTCAACTCTTTGTATCTCACTTTCTCCCCCTATGAAATGAGAATAAAAATACTTATCCTCAGGAAGTTATCAGGATGAATTGTTTGTACAGGTGTGGCACCTCCTGGTCAGTGGCCCAGTATAAGGTTATTCCACATAGGGTAAGCCTTGTGACTTTTTACACAATTCTGAAAGACAGGGCCTCAGGCCTCCTTTGTGTGCTCCACATTGTGTGTCAGTGCGTTCATCTCAGTCCAGATCCACTCAGGTGAACTGCCAGGAATTTGCTGTATTCTGTAAAGAACACAGAACAGGATTATAGTTCAGCAGCCTCCACTCTGCTTCTAGCCTACGTGCTCCCAGCTCAATCTGTGCTGAGACCCTGCTGAGAGGGCAGAGGGTACATCCTGGCAGGAACCAGGAAGTTCTCCCATCATGCCACAGTTTGTAGCCTGCAGATTGTTGTTCCCAGGGCTCGGGAAGCACACTGGCCCCTGGGCTACATAATATTGTCAATCTTGGCTTATTTGTCAAAAACATTTTAGGAACTCAGTGGAACTTTTTTCAATGTTGAGCAACATGTGCATCTTTTCTTGAATGGGTCATTCCAATTTGGATTCTGCAAAAGCAGACCTGCCTGTTGAGTAATATAGTATTAGATTCTGCTGAATCTAAATTTAAAAGATTGAGGAAAAGAAAATAGTTTTTATTATCACTATTTTAATGTATGTGTTTCATTTTTTCCCTGTTCTTTCTTGTAGCTCCCCTCGAAAAGACTGAAATCTCCCCAGGGCAACCAGCCACACAGTGCGAGAAGCACTGAAATTGACAAATTTGTTTACTGAAATTCTCGTTGATCAGTCACTTGGAAACCATCCATGAATTGCACAGGACACACAAGTCTTATCAACTCTGTGCCATAGCTAAAAAGTGTAATCGAGCACCAAGCTAGCAGAGTCACACACATGTTGAAATCTGGATTGCTTTTCCATTCACTACATTTCTTCCCCAAACATGAGCAGGAGTTAAAAAAAGAGATACAAAACCCCAAAGGAGCCAGGGAATTTTTTTTCTCTTTCCTGGACAGGAGAAGTTCAGTGACTAAATTTCTCATATGACCTACGCTTGTGTAATTACTGGAGAGCTTACGAGTTTTCAGAGAATGACCATTCCCTTTGGGGCTGAGCAGACACTTTTCTTTATTTTTAATTTTTTTTTAATGAATATAGGGCTAGATCAGGAGTCAGTAACTTTTCTGTGGTGGAGTGCCAGAATTTGACCTTGTGTCCTCTATGTAAGGTCTGAGTGTGGGTGATACTTTTTGAAGTCACTAATAGTCCTACTTATAACAGCTTCATTAATAAATAAAGATGAAGATCTTTACTGTTTAGGTGGCAGTTAGTAGCACTAGCTGGTATTTTGTTAATCCATAGGTGCATGGCTTTGAGCAAGCTCTCAGATACATGTGGGTGGGTCTGAGCTGCTGCCTTGCGTGCCAATGAAAATTGGCTTGCGTGCCACTCTGGGCATGTGTGCCAGGGGTTGCTGACCCCTGGGCTAGATTAACAATCCCCGAAACTGCACTCTTCTCTTTATCTCCAGGACAACAGCAGTGCCAATTTTGCCCATATCACTGTGCTTCAGCTTGTGGAAGCAAGCTAGTAGCTCCTTGTCCATACCTTCTAAAATCTGGATCCTTCTGATGAGATTATCAGAAAAGTTGTGATGTGTCAGTGAAAGCTTTCTTTATGTGGATGATTGTGTCCAAATTGAACTCTGTCTATGGACTTGAACAAGTACTTGCTGACAGGAAGAGGAGAAGCCCCACTGATTTCAAGGGCGATCAGGCCAGAATTCATGGGCACAAGTTTCAAAGCACAGGATTAAAAAACATACTCTGGGAGTTGACTTTTTTCTCATTCCCACTATTTTTACACTTTACATCTATTTCTGATTTGCACCAATAGATCAGATCCTTGGTTTCCAGATTCTACCTCTATGTAATTTAATAATAATAATAATAATAATAATAATAATAATAATAATAAAAAAACTCACAGAACAATAGAAGTAAGTTCTCTGTCTTAAAAATGTACCATCTGTGTTGAGTCCAGAACGATGCAAATAAATGCACAATGCACCTGAAAACTACTGGTAACAGGGTGTCTGGAAAAGACAGTGTTTATGCTGCAGATCAGGTGGGAGAAGCTTATTTTGAAGCAAATATTTTATTTTCTTTGCCATTAGACTTGCTTCCCTGACATATTTATTAGTTCATTAATAATATACTGGATAACTAACCCATCCACCCTACAGACATATTCTATTTCGTGCCCTGGGTCTCCTGCAGCACTGAGAATGCACAATGCATCTTGTCAGCCTTGCCAGCTATGGAACTAGTTGCATGATAACCAATGTGAATAATAACAGAGAGGGAGCCGTGCTAATCTATACACTATCAAAACAAAAAAGCAGTCAAGTAGCACTTTAAAGACTAACAAAATAATTTATTAGGAGAGCTTTTGTGGGACAGACCCACTTCTTCAGACCATAGCCAGACCAGAACAGACTCAATATTTAAGGCACAGAGAACCAAAAACAGTAATCAAGATGGAATGGAATGGGAATGTTCTGAGTCACTATAGGGGCTCATCTGCATACTAGGTTTAATCTAATTCTTAATCTAATTTTTGACTTCCCCGCTCACCCTATGCCCCTCTACCCTCTGATTTGCTCACTTTGATCATTTTTTTTCTGATTTGTCCACAGGAAAAAAAAGGAAAATAAAAAAGGACCATAAGCTCCATTTTGCAGTATGATTAAGTAATTTGCTTAAGATCACTCAGGGTGCCTACTTGCAGAATTTGGGATGAAACCAAATCTTCCAACATCCACACCAGTGACATACGTACAAGACCATTGTACCTAGTCAATAAACTGTATCCTGCCCGCAAACTTCCCCCTCACTGCAGTTTGGATTTTTCCTTGTATAGTGTTTCTGTGTGTTGTTTATTACTAGGCATCCCAGATATTGCTCAGTTTTAGGGTGGACAAAGGTAATACTACTTTTACTATATACAATGCTAAATTCTCCTCTTAACTGCATAGCCATTTCCTTCCACTAAGTAGAAAAAATGGTGTAAAGGAGAGCAAAATTGGGCCTGTAATTTGTTCACCCATCAGTGAATTCATCCTTCTGAATTAAATTTGTATTTTCATAACACCTTTTAGATGATGATGAGTGAGACCTTCTGTAATGGCCCGTAACTGCAGTTGGTCTGGAAATGAGTTGATTTCTCTCCAGTTTCTATTGGGCAGGTGTCCATATCAGACAGGACATTAGTTGGCAGTCTGAGAAGACAGGTTGTGGAGACACTGGATGTAAGTGTGGAGACATTGAATAATAATGAACAGCAATAATCTGCAACTTCTATCCAAAAAATCTCTGCACATGTTAGGAACAAAAATGAATTAAACCTCACAGCATTCCCTGGTGATGGAGATGTATTTTACTAGCTCTCACACCTTAGCTAGGCAAACTGAGGCACAAAAAGGCAACTGAAAGATTACAGAAAGATGAGAAGATTTGTACAGGCATAGATGGGAGCTGGGCATCCAATTCCCAATGATTTTTAGTGAGTGTTATTTTCTGTCTGTGATGTATAATAAAGAAAGAGCCTGAAGCATGGGCCTACTGTCAGGTCTGAGGCCTCAGCTAAAGTGAGCAAGAGTTATACTATGAGTAACTGGCAAGCCTTCTCAAAAGCAAATGTTTTCATGTAAGTCTGTGTCCAAAACATGAACTTGTCACTAGCTCTGCTAGCACTGGAAAGAAACAGAGAATGTGCAAATACATTCTGCCAGGACAGTACAAGGACAACCCAACTTAGCACATGATAAAATAGTTTGACAAAAGTAACGAATAGTGATATTTTGTCTGAAACATCAGGTGTGGAAGCACAATAACAGGTGGTGGCTATAAATACTTTGTCTGAAACATCACCCGAAAAGTACAAGGGGAGGTAACAAACATGTCATTGACATGTGAGATGATGCGTAAGGTTTGCATCACAGATTGTTTGTCTTAGTCTAGAAGTGCTAGGTTATTTTAACTCTTTGTTTGGCCTACAAGGCGGTGGTGAATCTAATGCTACTGAATGAGTCACGTCCCTTGTCACCAGCACATTTTTAGTATTTTCAGAATCTGCCAGGTCCTTTGACTCTGTTTTGTTTACCATAAACCAGATGCCCATGTAGTTTATCTGATGCTGTGGTCCTTGGGGGCTTTCTGGGAGTCTACTACATTAGCCATCTGTGTAGGGTTAATGAGATATACAGAAGGAGTGTATCCACGTGGCTGAATGATTATCATCACTGATGGAGAAGGAGAACTATCAGGACATCGCACCGATGACTTCTGAACAACTATGTGCACTAATGAGAATCTCCCTAAAAATGTTATGATGAGAATCAAAGCCCCGACTTCCAGTTTTATACTTGAGCCACCTGCTGACCTTTCCTCTCTTTTGCCATTCATCAGATAGCCTTTCAAGGCATGGGCTTTGATTGGCATTCCTGTACCACTTCTGGAGACAGGACTTCATGACTTGTAATTGCTCTGTTTGGTATGGCATTGTCCACTCCCATTTGAAATGACTCATGTGACGGGTGCTTCCCTGAGTTTCCTTAGGAGACTATTCCACAGTCTCACAGATCTTGTTTTAGGGTCATTTCCCAAGAGTTCTTTGATTTCTTCCCATTTGGTGTCCTTCAATTTCACTTCAGATTAATTTGCAAAGTACAGAGATATGTGCAGCACCAGGCCTGGATGCAGGAATTTCTGTGGGGCAGGGGTGCTTTTTCGTAAATGTGGACTGCATATTTTTATCTTTCCTGTTGCTAGCAGCCAAGTGCATTCTGGGAAATATAGTCTCTCTAGTGCTGTAGGGCTAGATCTCTATGCAGGGAATTGGCCAACGGACCATAGCTCCCAGAGTATCTTGTGTTCCCGCATCATGCTCTGAATACTTCAGCAGGGAGCAAGGGAGAGAAACTGGACATGGTGGGAGTGTGTTCACGCCTTTTGCAAACCCCCATCCCTTCGCCCTGACACAGGTCTGAGCGTGAAAAGATTTCTTGCTCATGTTCCCAACTGCCAAGCTTTGTCACGAGACATTCTCCAGGGTGGGAAGTGGAAAAAAGTCAGTTCAGCTTTAAGCACACTGGAAAAAATTCAGACCCACAACTCGCACTGGAGCTAATGACCGGCATGTGTCTATTTCTGCCAGGTCTGGATTTGACACTATTTCTGTCTGCAGTTTACACAACATAGGAACTGAATCTAGCTCAGAATGGCAAACATCACCTGCAAATTCTCAGTGTGTGTGGAGTAGCAAGGAAAACCTTGAAGAACATTTATCCACATGCTCCATGTAATGACAGAACAACATCAGTATATGCTAGCAAATGTGCTTCCATAATACGTTTCAGATGCTAGGCAAGACGGCTTAGGGAATGAGGACTTCAGCAGCAATTCTTTGTGGGGACAGAAGCATATGAGAATTATGTGTGTGACATAGAGACGGGGAAGAAAGATTAGAGACTTCTGTTTGGACAAAAAGGAGCAAAACATTGATGGTTGTGTGTATCCTTAGTCATAAATCTTGCTAAATTTCACCCTGCCATCAATGAATTATGGGACGGTCTCCTTGCATCCTAACAAAGGGGCTTGTGATCACATCAGCAGTGAGTTCTGCAGGCAATTTCTTCCAGTTATTCTGCCAGACCTAAGGTGCAAGGTAGGCTACTTCTTTAGCATTTAGAGAAAAAAAAGTGATGGTTACCCCTTAAGCAATAAAACAATTGATCACCAGTTGTGAGTAAACTTGGTTTATCCCTAGAACACAGACCCAGCGGGATTTATGAGCAGCAAGAAGGCACACCCCTTGACTTCAATAGGAAGCTAGCCTGCTTCACTGACTTGCAGGCTCTGGCCAGTAATGTCATGTGCAAATGAATGTAGAGATTTTTCTCAGCTTGTACTCATATTCTACAAAAGGGAAATATCCCCAATTGCACCTTCCTGGAGCTGAATTATCGACTTCAGCTTTGAAGTGCAAATGAGCTGAATGAAAACATACTTAGACTGCAACATAGGAGCTGTGCCTACTATCTGATTTATGGTGCATTAACTGTCTAGTAAGGAAAGCCTTCTACTGCAATGGATTTGTAATCCCCTAGTCCAATTATCTTGAAGATGAAGGCAAAATGGCATCCGCTGCATGAGGCGATCAATAGTGGTCATTTCTTAAAATTCTTTACTTCCACTTCTTTCCAGCAATCCAAGTAACAGGGTCTTCCATAAATTGCTCTTTCATGGTTTATCAGCCCTGCTGTTTCTAAAAGCCAGACTTATGGACTCTGGTTAGGAAAATAAACTGCTATAAACAACTCCTCAGTAGGCTCAAACCATCAGAATGTATGGCGAATGCACGTCTTTAGAAATTTCTAATCGCCATAATCTATCTAAAAATGATATCTGACTAAATAAATATATCAGGGAGGGAAAATAAACCAAACATTTATGTCAGCACAAAAAAGTGCTGTGTAAATTCTGGTACATCTCTTGCCCACGTCAGTGTAGTATCTGAGCACTGCACAATCATCAGTGGATTACATCTACACAATTACCCCACAAAGAAGTGAAATATTAGATCCATTTCACAGGTGTAAAACTGAGGTACAGAGTAAGGGAAGCTACATGCTCAAGGTCACACAGGAAATCAGAGGCTGAGCAAAAAAATTGAAACCTAGTTTTTCTGAATTCCAATTCAAATACCTTCTTCCCCCGCCACCCCACTGAAGATCCTTCATAATAAGTGGAAATGCTGAAAAAGCACTGGGCCCACATAATGAGGGGAAGATGGTTAAATAAGAAATTTACTTTTTGTGGGAAAACTGAGATGCTTCTCTCAGGGATTGTTTCAGAACAGATGCTGCAGGTGCAAAGCAGAATTTATATTTCTACCACTCTATAGTGCTTTTTGTCTAACTTCAAAGTTCAGATGTTACTTTGTAAAGACAGAATTAATTTTCTTGATTGCTAATCCATCACCGTTAAGTATGATGCATATGGTATCAAACATGGGTATTTCTGCTATCATTAATTGTGGCATATTGTCACAACTGATAAGAAAATGCAATATGAGAACAAGAAAACAGTCGCTGGATTTGGCAGGCGAGCCTTGTTTTCCTAGTAGTAATGGCAGGTACCAAGAGGTACCTTAACTCAAGAGGAGGACTGTGTGAATAAACGAGGAAAAGCAACAAAAGACTTGGGAGCATCAATCATACAGCTGTGTTGTCTTGCACTCAGTCTGCAGTGCCGTTGTTCATTGCATGATAAAGACCGAGAGGTCTAAAGAAAGAGTTCAGTAAAAGATCGTAATGTGTGTGAGCATGGGTGTAACATTTTGGTCCTGACAGTTTTACCAGAGAAAAGGAGGGCTAGCGGCACAGAGGAAATTAACACAGGCAAGATAAAAAAGAAATCAAATAATGAACTGTGGTTTAAATGGCAGATAAAGTGCAGCTGAAACGATAAACATCGTACAGGAGACAGGAAAGGAAATTAACAAAATGTAAGTTAACGTGAGGGGAAATATTTGGGTCCAAATCCAATAGCAGAGGAAACATTCAAGTCAGGAAATGGAGAAAGATGCCAGGGAGTTATTTTATTTTTCTAGAAAAAAAAAGAGCTGATAGAAGTAGGTGTTTTGAAAAATATATATGTATATGGAATCATTGAAATATCCATGGAATGCTGATAAATTATTTTTCTTATTCAATTGCAAATTCTGTGAAGACAGCTCCTTTTCATTTAGTAAAGATGTTCTAGAGAATATGCTGTAACATGACAAGATAGTAAGACAGGGAGAGTTAGAAGCATGCTGGGAGGTAGGTTCATAGATTTTAAAGCTAGAAGAAGGGGGTCTTTTAGATTATCTCGTCTGACTTACTATATAAAGTAGGATTCTCGCAGAATGGAGGCACCAGTAATTTCTTGCTGAGGCCCATACCTTGTAGTTGGGCTATGACATATCTCAGAAAGACAGCCAGTAGTCAAATCAACTCTTCAAGTGGTGGGGAATCCATCTGTGTAAATTGTCCCAATGGTCAGTTAGCTTCCTTATTGGTTATTATTTATTGATTGGTTACATGTATGTCTTATTTTAAAGCTGGGATCCAAGTATACCATTTTTCCCCCCGTAGATTGAAGAATGGTCTAATATATGGTCAAAATAATGAAAAGCAGCCTAAAAAGACCCAGTCCTACGCAAGGGAGAATTCTCACAGCACACACTGTGCATAGGCAGCCGTAAGACTCTCTTCTGAGGGCCCCCTGCTCAAGACTTTTTGTAAATGGTAAACTGTTGTTTATTGTTCCGGCAGATGGGCCTCCACAGTAGCTGGGAGATGATGACCCTCATGACCTGCAGGGGGATGAGATGGGGCACACAGGTGAGGCACTGGGGTGGTCAGGTCCTTGGTCCCAGGCTGTTTCCTATCGCCTTTGGCCCACCTGTTCAGGCCGCGCCCCCCCCCCCCCCCCCCCCCGGGAGGTCACCTCCCATGAAGCAGGGCTGTGAGTGAGTGAGGTGGCACAGAGCCCTTGGGATGGGGCTTCCCCATCTTCCCATTCCACCCCTGCATGTCTGCCCCTGCTCCCCAAGGGTCCTCTAGGCTGGGACCCCTTGCCAACCTGGACAGGTGCTGGAGCCCAGAAGTGCTCTACCTGCATGAGGAGGGCACTAACAGTGAACCTCCCCAGACCGAACTGGTTCCCAACAGATCAACAGCTATCAGGGGTAGCCAGCTTCCTCTTTTCCAGTGGGGTGGTGAGCTGGAGGTGAGCATCCTCCCAGCAGAGGGGGGTCAAACCAAGTGAATAACTCCAGAAAGGTATCCTTCTGCATGCAGAAATTCTGGAGCCAATGCTGGCCATCCCACTCACCTATCACCATCCTGCCCTACCAGTCTGAGCTGGTGGTGTGGTGCCAGATGTGCATGATGACTCAGGAGCATGGGCATCAAGGCAGCAGTGATGACGGCTTCCTCCTCATGGGAGTGGTCAGGCTTGTCCCTCCAGAGGGGGAGAGAAGGATGGCAGGAATGACAAGTTGCAGAAGCTGCAGCAGCCATTGGTGTGGTCGGCCCAAGCCTGGGGGCTGCTCTGGAAGCGTGCCTAACTGGAAGGACAAGTCTCTCTCAGTAAACCTGGGAGCACTGCACTAGTTTTGCTTTCCCTGCAAGAGGTATGGAAGCCTTGGCATGGGCACAGAATGTGGCCTGGAGGAGGCCCTTGAAGGGTGGCCTGGACTTTTACTTCTGGAAGAGCTCAGCATCCATGCAACCTTGACTTCCGTGTCATTGGAACCCACTCTGTCAACAGAGCGGTCAGGGTGTGTGGACACTCTCTTTAGACAGAAGGAGTCAACAGAGGGAACCTGTATTAGGTGTGGACATGTTCTATAGACAGAGGTTTTATTTGACTATACTTGTCTCTCTCACCACGTAGGTGTAGCTCACCCATCTTGTCACTTAAAAAATGTGCCTATTTCAGTTCATTTCAAGACTTAAATGTAATTTGTGAAGGTCAAAGCCACCAAATAACTAGATATGAAAATATTTGTATTGGTTTTGCGTGGGCCTTTTTTTTCAGAAATGATACAGCTGTTTAGCATGTGGCAGAACTGGAAAATATCAACAATTTGAAATACACCATTATGAAATGGTTTTGTATCTTATAGTCTTAATTTTATATTCTATAATCATATGTGATTATAACAGTTGCCTATATTTTCAATGAAAATTAATCGGTAAGGTCATTCTCACACTGAAGTTAGTCCATCAGTAGCGGTACATTTTTGCACCCTTAGATTGTACTACTTAAGGGCTAGATATAAAAGTGAATGAACTCCTAATGTAATGATTTTCTGTAAATTGTTAAACATACAGGCCTTGTCTACATTTGGCCAAAACTTCAAAAAGGTCAGCTAATGGCCAAATTATAGAATACTACTGAGATGCTGAAATGAATACTCAGCACCTCATTAGCATGCCACCGGCTGTGGAACTTCAAAAGTGCTGCATTTTGCTTGCGTGCAGCTTGGCTACATGGGAGTCCTTTTCAAAAGCACCCTGCAAAAGTAAATCCCAGATTTGAAAGAATCCTTTTTCCTATTTTGTTTCAGGAAGAAGGATTCTTCTAAAGATTGGGTTTACTTTTGAAAAAGCCCCATCTACACTGCTTTTTTTCCTTTCAAAAGAGCTTCTTTTGAAAGGAGAATATGCAAATGAGGCACCAGATATGTAAATCAGTGCCTCATTCACATTTTCTATTTCCTTCTTTGGCATGCCTCTTTCAAAAGAGGAACACAAATGTAGACACAGCTTTGATGAGATACTTAGTTTCTTCAGCCTAGTCAAGACATATGGAATCAAAACATTTTCTGATATAGACTAGATCATCAAATTTAAGTTGGTGAAGGGAAGAGTAATTATAACAATTGATCCCGAAAGTGCTTTCAGCAAAAACGTGTCCTTAGTAAGAAGCAAAGATGACATTTCAATGGCAAATACTCACCTAACAGGATTGCATCTATGTCCCTCTTTTATGTTGGTGCAGCAATGAGAAGAACCAACCAAGCTGAATTAGGACATCAACTAGAAGCTCAAATGAAAGAATACATGAGCTAAGACCTTCCACCAGGGAACCCAAACTGTCCATGATACCATAGCTCTCTGACAAAATGATGACTGGACCCAAATTCTACACATTCAATGAGTTGGCTGCTGATTACTTGAGGTAGGTTCCAGAAGGGTTTGACAAAGGTAATTTTGAAAGCCGTTGACAGATATGACAATTGTAACACTGTGGAAAGTACAGAAAAGCAGCACCAGATAGGATCTAAAGTCAGATGCGAGAAATACAGTGATTCACGGATGCCCTGTGACTCCATAGAAAAAAATTCTAAATGTGGCACACAAAAAGCAGGCATTTGCAAAACAAACCACAGTAACACAATAAAACTTAAAAAAGATTGTGAATATATTCTTCAAAAGAAATCTCAGTCTGGGATCATGCTGAGAACAAACACCTCTTGATAGAGGCTCTTCCAGTGGTGAAGAAACAAGGTCCATTACCAGTAGAGGTGTTGAAGAATCTCAGGATTTGTGCAGTGTTCTAGAGGAAGCAGACCCAAGGCTACAGAAGAATGCTGTATGTGCCAACATGACTTATGGATCTTTTGGAGTCAAAATAAATTTAGACGTTAGGTCAACTGACACAAGTCTTTTAATCCTGGCTCTTTGCTACTTTCCAAAAAATGCATCAGATAAGTAATGTGGATTTCAACAGGTTCCCTTACGAGCACAGCTATGTGCCCTTTCACAACTATCTGTGCAATTTGTGATCTGCTCAATCCTGACTTGTGGAACATACTCCATATTGTTCGCACATTTAACGAGATGTGACTTTATCTCATGCCTGTTTGGTACAGGGGTGTTGGGGTAGAAATCCGTGTTTAATGATTTCACAAGACAGGGAGACTAGCATTGTAGAGATCGTGCCAAAATGGAAGACAGTGAAAGACTATCTGCAATTTCTGTAGCACAGAAGTCAGTAGCAGTGCTGCATGACCAGAGAAAGAAAGAAGTAGAGATGCACTGAGGCACAAGTTGTTTGTGCTTCAATCTAGCCTTCAAAAAGAACAAGCCACCAGCCAAATTCCTGCCATTTGAGCACATGTCATTTGGAAGCGCATGTCTAAAGAACATTTTGCCAAAAAGATGGTATTGTCTTTGTTGATAGGTAAACCAGGTATTGTATCACTGTTGCACACAGTCATAGTTTAATGGCTATACTGAGGTGGTATAATATACAAGATGAAGCCATTGCCCCTGGTTTACTGCTTTGCTCCTTCCACTGGGCTGCCAGTGCTAGGGAGGAGGAAGGATAGCTCAGCAAACAGAGTCCCAGCTGCTGCTGCTGTCCATTGTGTTAACCAGAGTCTGGGAGGGATGGGTCCTCCTGGTGCTCTTGAGGGCATTCCTGCTGGGTCTGCTGCTGCTTAAAGGATGGCACATACCAGACTACTCCTTCACCTGTACTTCTGTACCTTTCTTTTCCCATCTCATCCTCCCTCTCTCTCTCTACCCCATTCCTTTTATCTCACTACTATCCCTGACCCTATCCCATTCCCCTCATTCTCTTATCCACCTCTCTTCACTCTCTACCTCCCATCCCCCAGCCCCACACATGACCTTCTCCCCCATAGTCACTTGCCTTTGGATGGGTAACATGGATTCAGGGATCCCATAGAAAGTGATGATGATGATGATGATGATGATGATGATGATGATGGAGAGTAGAACCCAGTGGGAGGTACCCTGCACCTGTAAATGCAACCACCCGTAACAGACACCCTGCACCATAGAAGTGGTCTCATCCCACCCCCACCAGGGGACGAGCGGCTGAACAAGCCAGAACTGTGCCAGGGAAGAGGTGCAGCACAGGGATAGAATGTTTCCCCTTAACCCCAAGGCAGGCAAAACAGAGCTGGTTGGATCATGCAAAAATCCCAGAGAGGGCAGTGGCATTGCAACCCCTAGGCCTCATGTCTGTTTGGTGGGGGACAATGCATTCCCTTCCCCACCACGCTATGCTCATGTGCTGCAACAGGTGCCTCTGGAATATAAACGTTCCTTCACAGAACTTCCCTGTACATTCCAATGCAATGAAGTCTGTGGTATCCCCCACACTCTTGATAAAGATCGTAATTATGAAGAAGATATTGATATGACTAGAAATGACACCAGTGCTATTATATTTAAGTGATGTCTGTACAGTTTGAACCTCTGTAATCCGGAACTGTCTCATCTGGCAACATCCATAATCTGGCATGATTTTAGCATGCCAGATGACCCTTACCATGGGCATAGCCAGATCTCCTGTGGTCCCATAAAGTCCTGGCTCTCAGTCTTCTGTGCGGTTATTTAGCTGTAATTTACTCTTGAGAGTCTTCTACGGGCCTTGTAAGCAGTGACAGTGTCGGTAGTATGTTCAACAATATTTACCCCCATGATCACACAAATTCTGTCATCTGGCACTGGTCAGGTCCTGAGGGTGCTAGATGAGGGATGTTCAACCTGCACACTATTATTCTTGGATTTTTTGTTTTGTTTCCTTAGATTATAGTTGTGATGCTTTGAGGTCTCAGATAAATCTATTATGGTATTTTGACATAATACAGAGTCATTCCGCTAAAAGACAAAAACTGCAAATACTGTCTTTCAAAGTGGCCATTGTAACAGGTTGGCGGTGTCTGTCACTGTTTATCCTAATTTCTATGGAAACCGCATTGCTTGCTAGTTCTCCATCATACCTCATCTGAATGTTGACAAAAATAAGGTTTCAAATTATGTATGATGTGTATATGAATAAAGGGTTTATTAAGTCAACCAAGTTACTGGTATCTGTCTAGAAGTGTGTGTCAGTGTTACATGGCATACAAAGGCTGCTTCACGACATATATATCATCAGGAGCTCAGGGCTGTGTGTAAACTCCCACCTTGTTTTCCCTTCTCAAAAAGGCACTTTTCATTAAGCAATTCTAACTAATACTGTTCAGGTAAAACAAAAGTTAGCACTGCATCTGGAACTCTGTTTGGCAAACCCGATTTCTCCAGCTTTGTAGCTAAAAAGAGTGGGCTGTGGATCACTGCATTGAAGACTTATGGAGTGTATTGCTCTCCTTCTAGGACCCCAGTTTCAAATTTTTCTGTTGGTTAATGCCAACCTATTTTGCCACCGTAAATAGTTCATGCTCAGTCTACTGTAACTTCATGAATCTCCAGCTGTCTTCTCCCTGCTTCATGTATCTTCATTTAAGATCACCGAAAATTGCTCTCC
Organism: Carettochelys insculpta; assembly: GCF_033958435.1. Classification (NCBI taxonomy): domain Eukaryota; kingdom Metazoa; phylum Chordata; order Testudines; family Carettochelyidae; genus Carettochelys; species Carettochelys insculpta. The sequence goes on from NC_134141.1 coordinate 122,236,290, forward strand.
TTCCAAAAGAAACTGAAACAGGTTCAACAACAATTGTAATTAAGAAACTAAGGTGATTATTCCTTTAAAATGTATGTACACGCATACAGCTATGACAGTTAAAATACACTATGAGCAGTCACACACTTAGGCCTAATCAGCTGCACCCAAGAAAAATAAATACCTAAATTCGCTACTAAGACTTAACATCTAAACATATTCAAACAGACTGCTGTTTAAAAATTCATTCTTATTCCAGCCATATTATCTATGTCTGATAATTTTATTCCTGATAAAGGAATAACTCCCTTCGTACATCTAACTGTACTTGTGTCTACAGCTTTCTTACAATACTGCCTGCTCTAGAGATATTATAACAAGGTAAGACCCAAATCTGACAAGGTCTCAGGTGAATCCAACAGGCCAGCACAGGAACAGTGTACAGGATCTTACAGGATCTGGACAAAGATTTCAATCCCAATCTCAGAAGATTTGGATAACAATGTGAGGAGGATGGTTTGTTGTTTTTTTTTTGGGTAGCACTCAGGGTATTCTAAAAAGAGCTTGTGTAAAATTCCCATTCACATAATTTCTCAAAAGCAAACAGTATTTTTTTCCAGCAAAACAAAATGATTTTCAAAGCATCAGCAGAACATTTTATTTTATTTTATTTTATTTGTGATTAAGAAACAATCAGCCTGGGAGCTGAAAGTTTTTCATCTGAGAAAGAAAATAATTTGAGTCAGAAATGTTGCTGCTGTAACTATTGGGCATCGCTGTTCCTTTCTCTCTTGTCCTCATTCTCTAGTTTAGGCTGGGTTTCCAGCAGAAAATTCATGTCCTATGATTCACCGCCGCCACAGAATTCCTATGTTACACAGCTGCCCCTCACCCAGAGGGGAAACCATGACGCATCATGGGAGATGTAGTCTCACCCCGGGAGCCTGTCTTAAACAGATGAATGGGAGCAAGAGACACTTGGACTACAACTTGCATGAGCAATCCCAGCGGCATGTCCAAGAAGTCAAAACAATTATCTGGAAACCCTGCACTCCTCTTGCCTGCTTATAGGTACATTACAGAAACTCAGAAAGGGACAGGCTGAGTTTTTTGGGCTAGGGACTAAGGAGGAAGAGAATACTTGATGGTAAATCAGTTTCTCTACATTCACCATGACAGCAGGAGGTTTTAACCTGGGCACAAATGAGGAGAGGGCCGAGGTCATGATGTTTTTAATTCAAGTTAATTGTAGAGGGTGCAATGAACTCACCAAAAAGAGAAGCCACTCTGGCATGAAACAGAGCTGCAGTTTGGATGTCTAATCTAAGTAATTAAGAACTTTTCCACCCATGTCCATGGCCTTACTTGGTCCAAGCAGCACACAGAAGTGAAGGTTGTTTTGTACAGCTGAATGTGCAATGGAATTCAGTGGGAGAGGGTGTAACACCACGTAGGAACTGCCCTCATACCTGAGAGGATCTGGGCTGGACCCAACACTACCTAATCAGTGTTCCCTCTATTTTTTCCATCTGGGGCAGAATAGGTTTTGTTACATGCACCAAGGCATATGCAGCTGTGCACCACCAGTAGAAACATATACTGCTCACTGTGGGGGTTGGGAAGGGGTAGATGCTAATCAGCTGTGCAACACCTGAAACTCTCCTGAACAGCCACCCAAACACTCAACTTACGGGGTGAGCAGGACTTGGTGGTGGTCACTGGGTGGGAGAGTGGAGGAACTGCAGGCTGCACACACATGCTAGTTAATTGAGAAATCTGGTTATTGCTATACCTGTTAAGGCAGAGTTTACTGTACTAATCTCTAAAGTTGGGCAAACGTGAATTGTTAAGAGGAGTAGTAGTCTCCTGTTGTCAATGAGTCTCAGTCATGCAGGAAGGCCCTACTGTATTGAATATTGTACAACCACAAATGTGTTCTGAAAACTCAAAGTCAATCTTCCAGAGTTTGATATTGCATGTCTGGTAGAGATATATGAAATTGCCCTTTCAGGGGACACAGTCGACTTTCTCATGAGGCATGAGGAGTAAGGAAGGTCGATAGGAGAAATTCTCCAGTCAACCTGCTTCAGAAGGGATGGCCAAGTAAGCCAATTCTAGCTATGTAATTACTGTAGCTAGAATTGCTTATCTGCAGTCAGCTTACTTTGCTATTATAGACATAGACTCATTCATGTTTATTCAAACTACTACATGAATTAGCTTCCTGCATTTTTTTTCCTTTTGAGTTTTCTTTCCATGAATATTTGAGAGAATGAGTTGTGCTGCCTGAAAAGTTTGTGCCAACCAAATTTCTAGCTTTGTATGTACAAACATTGACAGTAGACTGTAGACACGCTTGCCTTCTCACCCAGCTGAGGAAACAGAACATCACATGGCTTCTGTGACCAGTCACAAATAAGCACCAGCAGTGGACTAGCAAAAATCATGATAAAGCCATGGGGGTTAATGAAAAATGGCAGAAAACACTGTCAAATCATTTCAGATAGCAAATAAATCTGAGGAAAACGTAACCTGCTGGCAAGCAGAAAGAGGTTAATTTGTCAGATAAGTGACTTACAGTGAATTGTTTTTTTTTCCCCTCTGCTCAGTTTGCAGGGGACTGAGCTTCGATCCTGCAAGATGCAGAGCTAAGCCTAGTCCTTGCTTAAGACCCTCAACTCCGATTGCAGCAGATTATCCATTGAGTTGATACACAGTATTATTTCTGTAAAACAACCATGAGATGGTACTCAAAGCTGAGGAATAGAAGTCTGCATTCTGCGTGCAACCCTACCACTCCTCTGCTGTGTAACCATGGGGAAATCTTTCCTTCTGTCAGGGCTTCAGTTTCTTCGTCTGTAAATTGTACATTATAGTGCTCTTGTATAGTAGTTTCTTGACCACTGGATCATAAAGAGCTTTACAAAGGAGGTCAGTATCATTATTGCCATTAAGATGTGGGGAACAGAGGCAGAGAGGTGAAGTAATGTGACCGAGGTTATATAGCACAAGAGCTGAAAATAAAACTCAGTTCTCTGATATACCAGTCCAGTGCCTCATACATGGGATCAATGGGACTGACAGGCTTGTTGGGAACCTTAGAAAAATGGTGGATGGCTGCAGCACTGTTTCTCCAAAAGAGGCAGGGTCTCAGGCAGAAATTGCGAGGCTGGGTCTAGCTTCCCCTAGGCAGCCTCAGCACAGCACCTACCACTATCAGCATACAGTGCTGCCTGGAGCGTGCAGCACAGGGTTCCATCAACAATCTAAAGAGCCCACGGATTGGACAGGGTGGGGAGAAGGAGGTAATTCCCCCTGAGCCCATGATTTCATAGCAGCCCTGAGCTCTGGCTGCCACCATCACTGTTACTTTGGTAGTTGCAGTGGCTCAAGCTCCAGGCCACTTTAAAGTGTCATGATAGCACTGTTCTGGCTGCACATGGCTGTGAGGGATCCAGAACTGCAGTCCAGCTGGTTCTGAGAGCTGACTGCCCTAGGTCCCACTCTGTCTGTCTTTGGTCCCACCCCTGCCTGGGTGTGGAGCCAGGCCACCTTTTCACCTTGCTTGAGGGCCCACAGGGGCTGTTGGCCCTGCTGCTGGGCCCAGCCCTCCGACCATGGCTGCATGGATGGAAGCCTGGTGTTCTTTCAAAGAGATGGCAAAAGGGTATACACAGCTCTTCAGTGAGGAATGCCCCAGGAGTGGCAATGGCGCTGGGTATTTCTCTCATTTACCTCCCCTCACTCACACCACTGGGACTGACCGGACCACATCAATCTAAAGGCATTATATTGGGTAGGGGGCTGGACTGAATGACCTCCTGAGGTCTCTTCCAGGCCAAGGATTCTATGATTCGATACCTACTCTTTTAAGCCCCTGGAGAACTATGATAAAAAATGATGTATGTTATTATATTTCAATGCTGACATCTATTACACAGTGCATAGTTCATGATGACCACTATCAAACTATGTACATTTTTTATAAATGACAACTATTACAGTATGTACCCTTCTATGATAACTATAGTATCATGTGTTTTTATGATTAAAGCTATGACCATATATATTGCTTTAAATCTATATTCATAATTGTCAGATACTTTTAAAATATAGATGAAGTGGCATTATATGTCAAGTATATTTCTAATGTTAGATTTATACAGAAAGAATATATATATATATTATAAATCTGTATAAATCTAACATCTGTATAAATCTATACATATTGCCTTTGTTTGACATCTATCATATTATCCTATCCTAACAAAGCAATCTTCCACGAAGCAATCTCTAGTAACAATATGCAGAAATGCAAGTAATATGAAAAGGTTTTAATGGCTAACTATTCAGCATGACACTATCAATGAAATCTTTCACAGAATACATTAGACAGTTAAACGCTGCAATCTGTTCTTCCCACTGATATTCAATAAGTAAAGGAAATACCAAGATCACTCATGAGCAAAGTAGAGAGGATTTTTTTCTTTGTTTGCCTGCCAAAGGAGTGTGTGTGTGTGTGTGTGTGTGTGTATTCAGTAGTTGAAGACAGAATTTACATCTCTGTAGACTGAAAAAAAATGAATTGTTTTCTGCTAGCAATGCAGTTTGCAATAGGATTATATCCAGCTGAATGCTTGCTATCAGAACAGTTGCCTATGTTACAAATTAAAAATAACCTGCAGGGTTTTTTTTTAAATAAATACATAAGCAAATGGGAGTTTTAGCCATGTATTTCTGCAATGACTTATCAAGCTTGTTAGAGTGTTGTTTTATTGTTTGTTTGTTGTAACATGAGCTCAAATTACATGCATAACACATATTCACATTTTAAGATTGCAAGTTTAATGATGCAAGAAAGAAAAATTTTAAAAGAAAGATTCAGGTAACCACAAGGAAAATCTCTTTGTAACATGGAAAATCTGAATTTATTTTCATTCAAATCCCAGTTTGCATTTTGAACAAATATCTTTTATATTAGCTCAAATGTGTCCAAAACAACAAATAAAAACAAAAAACAAAAACAAAAACCAATCAAGCAAAAACTGCTTTGTTAAGAAGTGTTCATTAAGAGTGAGGTCCCAGTTTTCAGACAGTTACATGAGTTTCTAAGGTTGGCTCACAGAATCTTTTCAGGGGTACATTCATGTCTGAAATTCTCCCCCTTAAATCCATTCTGAGGCACATGAAACTAGCCTCATTTTCAGAAATGCTGAATATTCACAAATTACATGGAAACCAAAGTAGTGGCAGGTGTTGAGCACCCTTGAAAGTACTGCCAGATCTCATATTTCAGTGCCAAAATATGGATTTAAGAGTCTGGTTTTCACTGATTCAGAGTCCAAGGCCAGAACCTGTGTTCCCTTTAGTTTTTTTCTATCCACACGCAGAATAAATGTTGTTATGTGCACCAAGGCATATGCAGAAGTGCACCACCGACAGAAACACATGCTGCCATCTGTGAGTGATCTGCTAAATACCTGAGTGGAACCTGAATCTTTCTTAGGTGTCTGCCCAAGTGCTCAGTTTACAAAGAACACTGGCCAGAAAGGAAGATTGTAGTCTTCTAGTCAGAGACCTTCCTCATGCCTTCTCCCTTCCAATTCCTGTTTGAACTAGAGCATATCTTTTGCACCCAGATTTGAAATATCCTGTCTCCAGCCTTTTATTACTACAGAATAACCCAGTTTGATTCCAAAGCCTTCCAAAGGAATGCTTCTCCTAGTCATCAAAGTCAGCAATACCATTCCAAGGGACGGTAACACAATCAGGATCTGGAATTCCAGCTCAGGTCACCAAACTAGTTCCAAGCTTCAGTCCCCTGTCTGCGGCCCTGATTCTGGATCAACATTGAGTGGACACGTGCAGTTGTGATGGGAGAATCAAGGCCTAAGTTTCTGTTTCCTGAAAAGCAATATGTATGTAGCTTTCTGTGAGGGAGTCAGAGGAGGGTCTGGCAGTGCAGGGGCTAATTGCCTGATTACCCCACTCTGTTTTACTTACAGCCAATGCCAGTCATAGAGGGAGAATAAAAGGAGTGAACTTAGCTCTGTTCAGGGCTGTCCAGTGAAAAGGCAGGAGCTGGTTCTGCCATCTGCAGAACCTGAGGCAGAGCTGTCTGCTGGTTTGGCCGCAGGAGGACGCAGCCTCCAAACCATCCTCCAGGTGCGAAGGGGGAGAACCAGAAGGAAAACCCCACTGAGGAGGAGGGAAGTAGACTCTTGGGGCCATGCCCCAAAATGAAGGAGCAGACTTTGGTAAGCAGCTGAAAGTCCTACCTCCTGGGCTCTCAGTTAACACTGGGACCTAACCACTGGGCCACACACCTGCCTGGGGGACCTGGTTACACGATGTTTGTCTCCTTAGGATGGAGTGCCTGTGAAGAAGGTTACCCTGTTAACCTACTGACCCCTGGCAAACTAGAAATTCATACTGGTCTCTTCTGGACTTGGACTCTATGAATCTGTAAGAATTAGACTCTTTGGCACCTAAGTGTAAGATTTTCAAAGAAAACCCACACAATGGTCTTCAACTTCAGTAAGGGAAGTTTAGGTTGCACATTAGGAAAACACCTCCTCACTGTAAGGGTGGTTAAACACTGGAATAAATTGTCTAAGGTGGTTGTAGAATCTCTATCATTGGAGACATTTAAGAGCAGGTTGGATCAATATCTAAAAGGGATGATATACATTGAGCTCGGTCCTGCAATGAAGACAGGTAACTGGACTCAATTACCTCTTGAGGTCCCTTCCTGGTCTACTATTCAAAAGTGCTGAGTACTTGACACTCCTTTGGGTTTACATGTCATTTCTGGGTATGCAGCTTCTCTGAAAATTGGACCAGTTTCATGTGCTTCATTATGGACGTAATGGGGAGATTTCCAAAGGCTGGTAATGCCACTTGGATTTTATTGAATGTGCATTTAGTGACCTGATATTACATCACCATGGCTATGGCTTGACAATGACTATGGTCTGAAGCTGAACAGAGTGAATGACAACCACAAGGAGTGTGTTATACATTATGGCAGTGCCACTCACACACAACATGTGCGCAGGGATGATGCACCAGTGTTTGCATTGGTATCCTCCAATTGCTTCCTCTTTAATATTTAAAGCAATATAATTGGCCAACTGACTACTTCCTGCTCAAAGAGGCAAGGAATACTGGCTGAATGATGAAGAAAAGCATTAGCCTTCACTTATACCCATAAGAGAAAAAGCATGTTTCACCCAAGGCATAGTCTTGTACTGATTTGCATTAGCTCCAAAACCACTTCTAAGTCAAGTATTTGGAGAGACCAGGCCATGAATAATAATGACAGAGAAGGGCAATAATTAATAGAACAACAGAACGTTCCCTAAAGAGGAGAAGGCAAGCACTGATAGAGCTGACAACGACTCTGCTATGTCCTCTTGAACTTTGATTTCTAAAGGTGAGGAAGAGGTAAAAGGAGTTATCCTATATTAGCCATTCCAAGAAAGATTGAGGCCTCCCCTATGCCTTTAATTGTTGAACTCCCAGAAATCCCCAGCAAATGTCAGGCTGAATCCAATCCCCTGCGGTGAGGGAGTGCAGGGGATGCTTTCTATTAGCCATTCTCTCTCTCGACCCTGATGCTTCTGCTATTGTTATTTATTAAAATGGCTCATTCTCCTCGGATTAGAGACACTTTGCATGAAACTAACATCTGTTGAGCAAATATTAGCATAACAGCCACAAAGCAAACTCTTCAAGAATGAGGGGTATTAATTTACTGCTGATGGACTGGCAGTTCTGGAGACTGACCTATTTAACCTTACAACAGAACCATAAGACCTTTCCATTTTTGGTTTTTACTACTTTTCCCTAAAAAAACTTGGGGCTTGCAAAAGTTTTAGTTTTAACAATTTTCCACCTGTATTTTGGACTACTTATGAACCTGTGACTCCTGAATACAGTAAGAAAATTCTGTTTAAGAAATTCCAGTACATTACTTTAGGTAGAAGTGTTTAAATATAAGGCTGTTTGTTAAAGTAAGGCAGCGTACCAGAAAATACATACACATAATCATGCAAAAGTATACATACTGGTGATGTACATTTCATGAAATAAACCACAGCATTCAAGTGCCTTTACTTTCAATACTCTTCTGTGGCATCTTAGAGATGAACACATTTATTAGATTATGAACTGTTGGGGGATGGATTTGTTAGTGTCTAAGGCTACGGCTACTCTGCAGCTGTAATTTGAAACAAGTTACTCAATTTGCATTGTGCAAATAGCTGTTCCAGAATAGCTTATTTTGAAATAAGGCTGCGACACACAAAAATGCATTTTGAAATAGAACTCAGCACTGAGGCACCATGACACCCGGATGCGGCGCGCCCTCCCCATCAAGAGGAGGGTCGCAATAGCCGTCTTGAAGCTGGCCACTCCAGACAGCTATCGCTCCGTGGGACACCAGTTTGGAGTGGGAAAGGCCACAGTTGGGGCCGTCGTCATGGAGGTAAGGAGGCCCTGGCATGCACCCACTGCGGGTGTGGGGTTGGGGAGCGAGGGGCTGAGTGTGTGGCTGGGGAGGGAGGGGCACCGGGGAGGGAGGGGTGGGGGGGTGGGGTACCCGGGGAGGTGCCCAGGAGGGGGCCCTGGGGGAAGGTGCCCTGGGGCACCCTGAACAGCCTCATGGGCGCCTGTGTTCTCACCCCACAGGTGGTCCGTGCACTTAACGCCATGTTGCTCCAAAGGGTCATCCATCTTGGGGACCTGGACGCAGCCACCACCGGATTCGCCTCCATGGGGTTCCCAAACTGCTTCGGAGCCCTGGATGGGACCCACATCCCCAACCACACCCCGGACCACAGCAGAGGAAGATACATAAATCGCAGGGGCTACCACTAAATGGTCCTGCAGGCCATTGTGGACAGTCGGGGCCGCTTCCAGTACTTGTATGTGGGCTGGCCTGGCTGCACACACGATGCCCGTGTTTTTAGGAACTTGGGCCTGTGCCGCCGGCTGGAGGCGGGGACCTACATCCCCCAGAGTGGGATCCCTCTGGGGGACACCACCGTGCCCCTCTGCCTTGTGGTGGATGCGGCCTACCCCCTCCAGCCCTGGCTCATGCACCCATACACTCGCCACCTCAACGCCAGCCAGGAGCGGCTCAATGCCTGCCTGAACCACGCCCACCAGGTGGTGGAGAGGACATTCGGCTGCCTGAAGGGCCACTGGCGGTTCAGCCTCCAAAACTTCCCCCAGGTTGTGAGCATGTGCTGCATGCTCCACAACATTGTTGACAGCAAGGGGGAGGCTTTTGTCCAGGGGTGGGTGGTCGATGCCGGCACGGGCTTCCCGCAGCCAGCCACCGCACCCAGCCACCAGGCCCAGCATGAGGGGATATGGGTCTGCGAGGCCCTGCGGGCCCACTTCGATCAGGGAGACCCCGAGCACCTCCCTGGCCTTCCCCAAAGACCCCCCACACACACACAGCCTGCACTGACCGCACACCGCCCCCAACACCCGCACACCACCCACCCAACAAGCACACGCCTCCAGCTTTTTGGAAAATAAAACTTTTTTTTTTCTGAAACCTGATAACTTGTCTTGTTCACAACAGAAACTGCAACCAATCTACGAAAAGGGGGACAACTATATACATGGGGGCCCGGCGGACGGCTCAGCCGTTGGCCCATCAGTCTGGGGTGGGGGTAGAGGGGCACAACCTCTGGCGGGTATGGCTCGGTCCCCGGGGTGGCTGGCTGGGGGCTGGGAGGACCAGTTAGTACGGACAGGATGGTTCCACTGGCCAGTCTTCAGACCCAGTGGGCTCTGTGGAGCTTGCAGGCGGCGAGGTGCATGGGGCAGCAGGCGGGGCAGCAGACGGCAAGGCGGGTGGGGCGGCAGGTGGTGTGGCAGGGGGGACCTCAGGTGGAGCAGCGGGGAGGGTGGGCTGGGGGGCAGCTGAGGGGGGACCCGGGCGACAGCCTCCCAGATCAACCCGGCTATGTCCCAAAAGACCCCCATAGAGTCCTTCCATTCTGCCCACTGCCAGGTGGACTCCTCCCAGTCAAAGCGAAGTATCTCCTCCGCCACCTCCGTCTGCCACCGGAGACCTGCCGGGAGCTGAGGGTCCACAGGGGCCATCCCCAGAGTCCAGCAGTGGAAGGACCGTCCCGCTGCCCTTGGGAGTGTCTCCGGGCACTGGCAGTGGCTGACCTCCGGCGGGCTGTTGGGGATGACGGAGGGTGCCTGGCTGCCTGGGGCATCGGATGCAGCAGCTGGAGAGAGGGAGAGAAGGAGGGGAAGGCTGTTAGTACAGTGCCCTTGCCCGTGGCCCGTTCCCCTGCCCCCCTCTTGGGTGCTGGGTCTCCCTCCCCGTCGGTGGGTTTGATGTCCCTGTTGGCTGTCACCATGGCATTGTTCCCCCCGCCTCCAGGGTTAAGGCGGAGTGATGTCCATGGGTGTGGGTGCTGACACGCACTGATGGCCATGCCGCTGTCCTGGGACCGTACTGTGGCTGGGCGTTTGCAGGTTGGGGTCCTCTCGGGGTGTGTGAGGCTCCTGGTCATGTCTGGTGCCCCCGCCCTGTGGCCCTGTAGCCAGACAAAGTCTCCCCCTTACAAGCTAGCTTGCTCGCGGCCCCCCCCCCACTGAGGAGCCTCACAAGCACACAGGGCACAGAAACGGCTGCTGACAGCACAGTCTTTGATGCCTCTCACTGAGGCCCAGATGTGCTAGCTCATCGTGACCCTGAGAAACAGAAAGTACAGATAAAAGGCTAGCAGGCCAAACTGTCAACAAGAGGGGGGGAACCTCAGGAAATCACCCCAGCTGGCATTGATGGATTTGATGCACACACACACACCATCCCAGAAGAGGAAATCTCCGCCCCTGCAAAAGAATGTCCTGTACTCCTAAATTGCTTATCTCCTGTCTTACAAGTACAAATTAAGTAAGAAATGCCCTTGTAACAAAGTGGCGTCGCAAAAGACAGACCAGTATGATCTGGCACCTTAGACAAGAAAGAGAATACGTAACCTAAAAGGGGTATAAAAGGTGGACCCAGCAGAACTCTAACTTTGAGTGTATTTCCACCAACTACCTGCTGGTCGGGTCAGGTGATTGCCTCCCGAGGTCCGCAACTGGGGATGCCCGACCTCATATTTGTCTTTCCGCGGAATTGAGTGACCGATCCGGCTTGGCTACGCTGGTATCGAGAGACACAGAGAGGGTAAAATATACCCATGCAAGGTCTCCTTTTTTTTGTGCACAGTTAAAGAATTAGAGCTCTGTAACTAGATGTCGTTGTATCAAGATATCATTGTGTTAGATGGTAACAGATATCTTTGTATTGGATTGTAACGTAACCTGTTAACACCTATACTTTGTTAGCATATAAGAAGTAGACAATAGCCTTTTGTAACCGCACGCTTATAACTGTAGCTTAATAAACTTGTAACCAGTTAAGATCTAAGCCTGACTGCTGTTACCCTTTTGTCACTACAACACAGCTGGCACAATAAAAAGAACTTTAACCATTTGGTTACCACAGCCTGGCCATAGATGAGAGTGCTAGGAGCTCCCTGCTCTAACAGTAAAAAACTGGGTTGTTTAGGACCCAGGGGAGTACCTCACCGCACATTACCCGGCCACCAGCTAAGAGGCCCATGGGTGTGTGCTCTTTGGGGTACGTACCTGATCATCCATTGCTGCGATCAGGGGAAGCCCGGTGGGTGGATGCCCGGCTCGTGCTCCGGGAGGGGAGGTTGATGAGAAGCCCCCTCTCCTCGCTGCTGGACCCCTCCTCCGCTGTCCCGAGGGGGGGCTCCTCGGGTGGGCCCTGGGGTGCGGGGCTGGCCTCTGGGCAGGACTCCGGCTCCGAGGCCTGCTGGGGCTTGTCAGCCATGGTGTCAAGGGTGGCTGGTGGGGAGGAGGTGTCCTGGGGGCCCAGGATGGCCCTGAGCTCCCTGTAATAGGGCCAAGTGGCGGGGGCAGCCCCAGACTGTCTGGCCGAGTCCTGGGCCCGGACGTACCCCTGCCACAACTCCTTCACCTTACTCAGGATGTGATCTGGAGTGCAGGCAAGGTGACCCCGGGCAGCCAGGCCCTCGGCCATTCGGGTGAAAACTTCTGCGTTCCGCCGCTTGCTCCCCATCACGTGGAGCACCTCCTCCTCACCCCAGAGCCCCAGAAGGTCTCGGAGCTCAGCCTCCGACCAGAAGGGGCCCCGCCTCTTTTTGGCCCCCTGCTTGGCTGCTGGGGGTGCCTGGGTGCCCTCAGGAGGGGAGCCCTGGGGGTGCTCAGGGGGCTAGCTCGATGCCATGGTGCTAGTTAGAGGAGTCGGGGTCTGTAGAGGGCGTGCAGGGCTAGCACGTGCGTGTGCTGCTGCCAGCACACTCTCAGCTTCCTGCCACAGGAAATCTGGGTCTGTGGTGCTTTAAAGGCTGCTGCGCGCGGGGACAATGGAGCCCCACAAGGGCTGGACAGAGCATCTCAATCCCTCAGTTGATGGCCGCCATGGAGGACCCCACTATTTTGAAGTAGAGGGATGCTGATTGTCTACACACATCCTACTTCGACTTTCAATGTCGAAGGAGGGCGCTATTCCCATCTTCGGATGGGAATAGCAACTTCGACGTCTCGTCTCCTAACATTGATTTCAACGTTGAAATAGCACACAGCCCATGTAGACGCAACGGGTGCTATTTCGACGTTGTGCTGGCTACTTTGAAGTAGCCAGCTAGTGTACATGCACCCTAGACGTGGTTAACTGTCCCATGTAGTGCCACCTAGACTGCATCACAGAGAAAGAAAGTGTCCTCCACAGCCTAAGGTGAGAGCCAGCCAGCCTTTAGCTCAAGCTGTAGAAGTGTAGAAGTTGCAGGTTTGAGTTTCCCTGTGGGCAGTTACATCTATTCTGCCACTTCCTTTAGGGAAGGACATGCAGATATGGCCAATTGGAAATGCAAATGAGGTGCAGATTTAAATATCTTGCGCCTCTTTCGAATTCTTGCATGGGATCTCAATGCCAAAAGTTCTGATTTCAAAAGTCAAAACAGCTGTGCAGAGAGGATTTATTCAAAAGGAAACCCCACTTTGCAAAGCACACTTCTTCCTGGTTATAACTAACTGTCCCATGGAGTCCCTGTTATCATACGTGACCAGTTGAGGGCTGACGAGGAGTGGGACAGCTTCTAGAAGTGATGTGCCAGTTTGCTCTCCAGCTAGTGAGGGCTGTGGAGCAGCCCATAGGCAGCTGTGTGAGGCTGAAATGAACTCCAAGAGCCCCATGGGACTGTCTTATTTGCAACAGGGAACCGGTGAACTTCCAGAAGAAGACAGAACAGAAAGGCACAGAGATTATATAAATCAGTCTTCTCTCTGTCTGGGGCTGAGCTTTCTAAGTAGTACCTCCTAGCCTCTAATCCTATCTTCTGTGCATGAGATCTTCTCTTTGCTGCAATTTACAACTGTGTCCAAAAGGACCCTTGGAAGTACCTTAAAAGTCCAACTGCACCCAGACTTGCTAAATTTAGGTACTGGGGAAGCAGGAAAAACAGGCTGCAGGAACCAGATTGTTCTCACAACTCTTCTTCAAGGATTTACAATCTAATTCTCTTGCTCTGGAGTGAGCAGCAGTGTTACAATCTGTTGAATGGCTCTTCCTTCCCCACCACATGCATTTGAAACAATACTAGGACAAAACACTGGTATTCTTATCCTCTGATTTTGAAACATAAGAAGTAGCAGCTGAACTTTCTTAAGAAACAATACACAGAAAGCCTGAGTCTGAAAATATATTTCAGTCAGAAACATGATTCAACAGGCATTACCAATCTCAATGAATTACATTCATAGAAATCTCTGTTGAAGAGGGATAAATGATTCTGCCCATTTCACAGAAGGCTATATTGAGGTGTAACATGATGAAGCAATTTGCCAAAGCTCGCACTGATTTGCCCACACACCATCAGTGATACAGCAGGGCTTAAAATACATGAATCCCATATGCCTGTCTCATGAAAATTTCCCTCCATCCCAAAATTTTGACTCAAATGTGACCAGTCTGCTCCATACTTTTGTCAAAGGGACATATTTTACGCCCTACAGACTTAGAGAGCAGAGAAATAATTTCAAAGATAGATACTTGATGCAAAAGGGATAATGTGCAGACAGGAATGAAGAAGAAATCTGCATTAGAAGACCAGTTGTGCATTATTTGTATAATACAATACACTGTGACAAATTACCACAGCAAGCAAATGGACAGTTAAGAAGCTGCAGGTAGGGCAAAATGCATGAATAGGAAGGCTGGGATTGAAGCCTTGTGTGCTTTGTCTTTTTATGTTCATGGATAAATTTTTCACAAAATAAAGTGTTATATTTTCATCAGGTATATTTTCAAGGGACCTGCAGTCCTCATATACTGCTTTAGACTAGTTAATTTCCTGTGGGGGTGGAGGGTGTTGTTTATATACATATGGGTAGTTATTCTGGTGGCGACAGACATGAACCATATCCTTCATTACTAGAGTCAGGAGGTGAAGAAGCAAAGTACATTAGCATAAGAGATCCCTGATCCTGCGCTCATGAGACAACCTTCTCATTGATTTCTAGAGCACAGGGTTGGCCCCTGGAAGAGGATGTTTAGTTGCACTGGAACCAAGGAACAGAAGGGAGAATGGTTACAACAATTCTTTACTGACCGGCAGGGGAGCCAACAGGCCTGCTGGTTCCTTGGAAAAGGCAGAGGGAGGAGGTGGCTCCGTGCTACCAGAAGGAGCAGAGCCTTGGACAGTGAAGACGGGAGACTGGGTGCATCCAGCCCTCAGACCTGCCTGGAGCATGCTCACTGGGCAGTCCTCAGAGCCACCATACCATGCCACAACAGTGCTCCAGAAGCAATTTCAAGGAGCTCTGCCTGGACCCTTTTTATGCACCACACCCTTTTTATGCAACTGCCTCCTTTGCCCTTCCCCCTTCCTCCCCATTGGCAAGCCAGTGGGCCACATTTACAGAGGTATTAGACATCCGTGCAGGCCCACTGATGGGAGGGGCAAAGAGGGCAATTGCCCCAGGATCCTGTGATCTCCCAGCTACCACTGCTACTGCAGCAGACACAGCAGCCAGGGCATAGGCCCTTTAAATTGCTGTTGAGTGCTGCTCTGCATTGCTCTGAGGACTGGAGAGGAGGCCCAGTGTCCTTCTCCAGTGGGTGTGTAGGCTGGAGGGGAGGCCCAGCCCCTCCTTTCTGGCAGAGACCCTGCTCCTTCTGAGGTGTGCTCCCACACACACCTTGCCTAGGGGGCCCTGGGAAGCTGTCAGCCCCCTCCCCCCCGTGGAGCCTAACTCTACAACTTTTAGAGGCCAAATATCTGAGTTTGCAAGTTTCTGAAGCATCGTGCTGGTTTCTCCACTGCCTTGTGCATTGTTTGATCATTTAGAACACCTAGGCTACGTCTACACGTGCAGCCAACATCGAAATAGTCTATTTCGATGAATAACGTCTACACGTCCTCCAGGGCCGGCAACGTCGATGTTCAACTTCGACGTTGCTCAGCCCAACATCAAAATAGGCGCAGCGAGGGAATGTCTACACGTCAAAGTAGCACACATCGAAATAGGGATGCCAGGCACAGCTGCAGAAAGGGTCACAGGGCGGACTCAACAGCCATCCGCTCCCTTAAAGGGCCCCTCCCAGACACAGTTGCACTAAACAACACAAGATCCACAGAGCTGACAACTGGTTGCAGACCCTGTGCCTGCAGCATAGATCCCCAGCTGCCGCAGAAGCAGCCAGAAGCCCTGGGCTAAGGGCTGCTGCCCATGGTGACCATAGAGCCCCGCAGGGGCTGGAGAGAGAGCATCTCTCAACCCCCCAGCTGATGGCCGCCATGGAGGACCCAGCAATTTCGACATTGCGGGACGCGGATCGTCTACACGGTCCCTACTTCGACGTTGAACGTCGAAGTAGGGCGCTATTCCTATCTCCTCATGAGGTTAGCGACTTCGACGTCTCGCCGCCTAATGTCGAAGTTAACTTCGAAATAGTGCCCGACGCGTGTAGACGCGATGGGCGCTATTTCGAAGTTGGTGCCGCTACTTCGAAGTAGCGTGCACGTGTAGACGCAGCTCTAGACTGCCACTAGCCATCACCTACTGCCCCCAGCTAAAAACCTGTCCCATGCTTCATCAAAGATCTACTACCTATCCTAGATGACAATCCCTCTCTCTCTCACAGATCTTGGGAGGTTGTCCAGTCCTCACTTACAGACAGCCCCCCCAACCTGAAAAAATAACCACCTCCACCTGCACACCCTTCAGTGGAAACACTAATCCAGAACCAACCCCTGCCACAATTCCCATTGCCAAATCTACCCACCCATCTATCCTAGTGACACCATCATAGGAACTAACCAGATCAGCTATACCATCAAAGGCTCATTCACCTTCACTTCTACCAGTATGATATATGCAACCATGTACCAGTAATGTTCCTCTGCCAGATATATTGGACAAACAGGACTATCTCTATGCAAAAGAATAAATGGACACAAATCAGACGTTAAGAATGGCAACGTACAAAACCCAGTGGGGAAGCCTTTGAACCTCCTTGAACACAATTTTTGACATCCAAGCTGTCATTTTCAGGCAAAAGAACCCTTCAGAAACAGATTGAAAGAGAAACTGCTGAGCTGGAAATGAGCTTTCATGAGATATAACTCATGACCTAATACCCTGATAAAATTGTTAGTCTTTTAAGTTCTGCATCTTTATTTATTAAGGAAGCTGTTGTAAGTAGGACTAGTAGTAGTAGTAGTAGGCATCCTTCAGTCTGCACAGGCTATGGATTGAGCCCTTTAAAGTTTGAATTGAGGACTTCATTTACAGCGTCTATTGTGACTATGAAGACCCACACAAGAGTGACAGTCCTTGATGCATCTCTTGACTTTTTAAAGGATCAGCAGCACTCAGACTATATATAGAGGTCAAAAGGTCAAATTTTGCAACTCTGTCTTGGAAAGGTTGTTGACCCCTGCCTTAGTTCATTAGCTCACACTGTAGTTCTTCATGCTTTGACTTTGGAGACCTGCAGTTCAGCCCTACTATCTTGGCCAGGATGATAGCTCCAGAGATGTCACATATCTTCATTTTCTCACACCATGAGGGACCAGAAGCCAAAGTCAAATGGGGGCAATCACCCCTGTCCTTTGCTGTTTATCACAGTCTCTTGCCCTGGAGATGTCAAAGCCATGCTTGCTTAGGTATCCTATTATTTGGGACATCTTTTAAGAATGATCACCTTGTCCATCTCTTGTTGTTTATTATTTGTGTGGTGGGTAACTGTGCCCATTCAAGGACCTCTTCGTTACTTAGTCTAGCAGTAGATTTTACTTTGACTATTACCTAAACACCACTTCAATCCCACTTCAGCCGTCAAAATGGTACTCCATTGGGATGCAATTAATGCCCAGGTCTTGTGCCCAGCCTTCTTCGCAAGGGTAAATATCACTCTAGAGAAGTGATCCTCGAAAAACTGTGATGGTGCATGACTTGAACATCAGATGCCAACTGCAAATGTACAACAGTCAGGTCTGGTCAAAGAGTTTGATGCACCCAAGGTGGCACACTGACAGTGAGGCCCAGCTGGTGGGCAGTGGATATAGTTAATTGGAGTGCGGGTCCCTGCAGGCACAGGGCCCAAGGCAACTGCCTTGCTGTAAGGACAGGCCTAACAACAGTTTTGTGATAACTTAGCAATTTCCATCCTTTGTGGAGTTGGGCAGTATTTGGTTCCAATAAAAGAGGTCTCACAATATAAATTATGTGAAGCAAACAGTGGTAGTTTGAAGCTTGTCCAGTTTGACTTGTCTGTTCTCTTTCCAGCAGTTTAGCTAATATTTTATTTTAGCACTTAAAAAAAGAGAAAAAAATGGTTACATAAACCACCTGCTTAAAAAGTGCAATATAAATGCAAATAGACTGATTGACGGACATGAGAATCCCTTGATTAAATATTACAGTGTTGTGGAATTAGAACACAAAGTCCTACTTTTTTAAATAAATAATTTATAACTCCAATAATACTATCTAAACTAAAAGGCATGAAACAAATCCAAACTGTAATTCCAAGAATCATGATAACCCAGCTCAAAAAAAAGCAGAAAATTTCCTTCAAGTTCCTAAGGGCAGAAAATTAACTACTGTGGATAAACAGAGTCTGTATGGTTCTCAAGCAATGCAAAATAATAGATGATGCTGTGAGTTGGCCAGACAAAATAAGACAGGCAACATTCAGCACTGGCTTTTATTCATATTTAAAAGGGTACAAGGTCAAAGCTAAGATCTATGGTTTTAAGATAAAGGATTTCAATTTTACAGAAAATGTTTCTGCAACAAAATTAAATAGGTAGGAGATAATGTTACCAGAAGAGATTCTGAAGTCGTTGGGCCCAGAAGACAGACTCCCTAAATCTCTATTGTGTATCACGCTAGTGAGGATTTATGACTTCGGATGAACAGATCTATAGTCTATCAGAAGAAAAGGAATAGCTGGAACCAAAGCCAAGTTTGCACGCGAAAGAGGGAGTGAGAGAGATTATTAAGGTAGCCAGTAATGGAAATCTATGAGAAATCTGAACAGTGTTACAGGTGAAATGATTAAGTCCTGTTCCCAGACCGTAACATCTTTCCCTCTCTCTTTCAAACTGAAATGTCTAACAGGAGGGGCACAGATTTCAGAGGTTCATAAATCATTCTTAGACAACGGAGACATGGGGACATGAGTGAGGGCCTTACTCAAATAAACCAGCCACAACTTGGTAAAAAGGCCATCTTTAGCTCCTTAGGAGTGAAGCTTCCCACCCTATGATGTTGACATTGTGGATCTGTAGCCAAACAGCTTCTCAAAGAAATCCTGTTTCTCTTGAATCCCACAGTTAAAAGTTGTGCAAATGAAAGGTGCTGAGGGACAGTTCTGAGTACAGAAGTCTTCTATTTGGTGGTTGAACATTCTTGGCATAAGCAATGCCAGCTTCATCCACCACCTGTCCACTCACCGGTCCTCACACATGTGCATCTGTGTAGTTACTGTTATGGCCACCACCTCTGCAGGATCCAGTGGCTTCCTATTCATCTCACCAGTACAGGGAGTAGCTCCATATCTCAAGAAGTGAGAGAACAAGTCTCAGTACCCATTAAATGTTTGGCCCCTCTGCTTAGAGTGCTAAAAGTCATGTTAAATGCAGAGATGGGTTTTTTATCTGATGTACATTCTCTTCAGTTTGTAGTGAAATGTCTCCAGCTGTTCATGAGCTTATGCCAGTCTTGGCTCCAGAGGTATGACTAAACTTGGTAACTTATTATTCACTATCTTTTTTGTACATTTCACCTGGTTGCAAAAACAGGAGGTAAAGCATGAGGAATGGCTGGATTCCACTGGGTCTCTGGCACCATCAGCCAAGTTTTCAGCTATTTCCAAAAGGCAGAATCTTCAGCACTGGCAGTGATGTAGGAAGCAGATAGAGACGAGTCTGATTAGGATTAGGTGCCTCTTGAGTTGTAAAATTAGCAAATTTGATCTGCAAATCAATGATAGGTAATAAATATGACAGCCCATGATGGAATTTTTCAGTAATTTTGAACTATAATTGTCTTTTAAAAGCACTAGGCAGGGGTTTTCATATGAGATCAGATGATTTGCTGACATTAATAGATGAAGTTCCATTAACTTCACTATAACTATGCCAGTTTACACTAGCTGAGGATCTGGCTTTACATAGCCATTACACAAGCATTTATGAGCTCCAGACTCAGTAGTTCTGGTTTCTCACCACTGCCTTTGCCTTATAAAAAATGAGAAGTTTAACATGAGATATTTATGGAAACATGCTTCACTAGTCAGCCACATTATTTGAACGTTGTACAAAAAATGGTTTCACACATTTAAAGAGAGGAATCTATGTGCAGTTGTAAATTTCATGAGGTTCTAGGGTGAGCTCAAAAGAAAGGTAGGAAGTGCCCAGGCATTGCTGAGATTGTAATGGTTGTCATGATTTCCACAATTTTGTGCTGTTTTTGGTGAACAAGAAAATTAAAAGCTGTGTGAAGAATAGTGTTTTAACACATTCACCATGCTGGAAAGGAAACCATTAGTTGAATGGCCCTTTTTAAGAAATGTCAAAATTCTAAGACAAGAAGAGTAAGGGGAAAGACACTATAGTTTTCATAACCAGAACTTGTGATGTGCTGTTCTCTGAACCTGCTACTAGGCACTGGACAGAAGGTGTGAAATCAAGTGGCCTCCTGATATAGACAGCAAAAAATCAATCACACTGAAATGAGTATCCTGATTATGGATCTAAATATCAGAGAGCCAAGCCACTGACTGGTGTTTTAACTTCTGTTAACTTCTGTGTAATAACAGTTTTCCAAGCTCAGAAACGATCTTTACCATTTTAGAAGAAAAAGAGGAACTGACTAGATTGCCAAGTCTGTATACATTCTCCAAAGATCACTAGGCAAAGATGCCTTAAAATGTTCATATGTTCCTGCAGCATGGAATGGGCACTTTCTAAGTAGCCAGTGTAGCTGAAATGAAGTGATTATGATTAAAATGGGCCTAAATGAAACATCTCTTGACAGTACCCAAAGCTGAGCACTGTGTGCCTCCACCAGCTCTGTAAGCCCCTGCATCATAACACTTTTAGCCTTATGACTCTGTGGAATAACTACAAGAGGTGCTACGTATGGACTTTGCAATTCCAATCAAATACAAATGAATACATATCTCTGTGTTAAATGAATAATCTCTTGTACAGTAAGCTAATAATCCAAAAAGGTGATTATAATATAGACATGTAAATTATAATATGGAAATATACAAAGGGGAGGATATAAAGCCATTGAGACCACAGAATTGATAAGATGGTTAAGAAGGAGAATATTTATAAGCCGTTATTTTTACTCATACTCAGAATTTCCATAGTGTTGCTCAATGAACCTCTATTATACAGGACAATGAAGCATTGTTCACATTTCACCCTACATCCTCTATACTATTTTCTCCTGAATAACATTGCCTGATATAGTTTCAAATTGACAAAAAAGATAAGAAAAAAACTGTATGTAGCTTCAAAGGTCATTTTATATAAATTAAGAATAGTGTTTTGCCTATAATGGCCTTCATGTATCTTAAAATATTTTACAATTTTTAACTCGTAAAACTGTCTTAAAATAACTATTATGATACCATTTTAGAGGTAACGTACACAGAAAAAAGTTATCGGATTTCCTGTGACTACGCAATGAGGTGAAGCTTAGAATGGACACCAGAGACCTGACTCCCACTCCCCTGATCTAACCAATGGCCTAGATTATAAGTCTCTGCTTTGAAAAAATTGGTCTCTTCCATGTTATCATAAAACCTAACCTAACCTAGCTGTTAGGAGTGCAAGTTACAAGGTAGGCCTGTCTTTTCTGCTGAGATAATGTATGGAGTTTTTTCTTCCCGGTTTGATTTTTTATAGACATACATTCTTACTCATATGTGTGAACAAACCTATCCTTATGAGAGACAAAGACAAACATCGTGTATGTTGCTTTGGAATAAGATGAATGGATGTGTTAATAATAAGTGAAAAGATATAAACAAAGTGTTACTGAGAATGCTATTAGTATAATATGTGAGTGCACATTTTAAACTTTAAGAGTGCCTCAACTCCTCTTTCAAGCAAGGAGAAGTAACCTTTTGGGAAGGCCAAACATGGATTAAGAAGAAGGTATAGCACTAAGTGTAGAGAAGTCCACATATCTTCACAGCAACATAACATACGATCTAGACCGTAAGAAGGAAATAGCAACTAGAATAGTGAAAGCAAGAGCCAGTTTGAAGGTGTTGGGTAAGGTCTGGAAAAGCAAAGTGATTAGCTTAGGAATGAAGCTGAGCATCTTGAAAACCTGTGTGTTCAGCAGCATGTTGTACAGATGTGAGACAGGGGTGATAATGAAAGATTCGAAGAGAAGAATATTGGTGTTTGAAAGGAGTTGTTATAGAAAGATTCTGAGAATAGGTTGGACGCAGAAGGTCACCAATGAGGAATTATATAGAAAAATACAGCCAAAAGCGAACCTCCTGAAGAAGGTTATAAAACGGAAGCTACTACTCTTTGGGTATATTTGCAGAACGAACAATTAATGAAAAATCAAGACCCTGGTATTCGGTATAATGGACAGTTCGAATAGGAGAGGCAGACCCCACAGAGAATGGATAGATGATGTAGTAGATTGGTGCAGAGCTACTCTACAGAAATTAAACCAGGTAAATGTTACTGATATATGGGTATATTTAGCTCTCTGAGCCTGGGTAGATTCACTCTGCACTTTCTCATTACATGACTTTGATGTCACCTCAGGGTCTAATATCTAGTATTCATAAAATCATAGAAGTGTACAACTGGAAAGGACCTCAACAGACCATCTAGTCCACTCACCGGCACTCAAGGCAAAGTGAAGTAATGACTAGTCTATCCTTGCCACATTTATCTAACCTTTTGTTAAAAACCTCCAGTAATTGAGATTCTAAAACTTCACTAGATGATTTGCTCTAGTGCGTGAAGACCCTGACAGTCAGGAAGTATTTTCCATTGTCAAACCTAAATTTCCTTTGCAGCAATATAAGCTTATTTTGGCCTTCAGCTCCATTGGCCAGTCTAGTGAGATATCTTCTCTTTTAAATCATTTTCCACTTTGTAGCCCCAGTGTCATTGTTTTCTTGATAACCTCTTGTCAACAGCACTAAAAAGCAATGGGGGAAAGGGGAAAAGAGACATATGTTTTCCGTTTAGGCCTGAATTCTGTGCACACAGATGTCAGTGGTAAACCACCAACTGATGATAATAATGTAGAAATTGGATTCTAGTTCTGATTAATGGTGGAGGGGAGCTGAATTTGAATTCAGAAATATGGTGTCAGAGAAAATTTGGAGATTTCAGTTTTGTACGTGCAGTATTGTTACTAATGGCATTAACATTAACATTTACTATGTGTAACAATCTTTTTATCTAGAATCTGTGTATCTGATAAAGCTCCCAATGAAGTCAACTGAAAGTCTGCCATTGACTTCTGGGAGGTGGATCAGGCCTATACATAACTATCACAGTCATTGCAAAGGTATTATTTTGAGTTGGTAATAAATATATAAGGTTCAAAGTAGAGGAGAATCAGGGGCACAAAATACACTTCAAATGCAGCCAGGTAACATTTTTATGAAAGAAACGCTATTAGAACTCACTGTATTTTTAGCTTAAATGAATTTCTCCCATCTTGAAACTTGAACTAAAAGCATATGCTGGTTCGGCTCAAAAACACAGCTATGGGAAGAAAGAAGGGGAGAAGTCTAATACATGCATATAGTCAAATAAATTAACTTCACTTTCAGATCACATATATAACAAATCAGTTGTACAACTATTTTCCACTATTCTCTACAAGGCTTTGTAAATGCGTCAATCTGATGTCAAAACACGTTGCAGTGATTCCTACACTGATACAGTCATCTTTGCGGTGGAACATAGTATCCATTTAACACCGATAAGCAATGGTACAAGAAAAGAAGCTCAGAAAACACTATATCCCATTGAAGCCGAAGAGGGATTTTTCAGAAAGTTACCCAAATTGGAAGTGGGGAGGACGACCATTCCCCACACCTTTGAAAAGTGACGTACAATCTTTCAGCAACCACCAGTTGTCAATGTCTTGAGTTTCATTCTCAGCTGGTATCGCCTTAGTGTAGGTCTGGTCCTCTTCCTAGTTTTGAGTTTATCTGGGGGTACATTTGGCATGTGGAATTTCCAGCTTGAATAGATGTATATGAACAAGCTCTGATCTTTCTAGGGTGCTAAAAATCTCTTCCGGGAGTAACCAAGTTAATCTGCAGCTTCAAAGAAACAAACACACAAAGAAACAAACATAAAGCCGTCCTGTAGCATCTTAAAGACTATGCGTTTTGGTTTTTAGGTAATGAACTTTCTTGGATAAGACTCACTTCATTAGAAATGGAGCAGCTTTTTGCTCCAGATCTGATTGAGTCTTACCCACAAAAGCTCATTACCCAATGTCTAAAAGTGTTAATATTAAAGGTCCTGTAGGACTGCTTGTTTTCTTGTGCTGCTAAAAGTAATGTGTCTCTAATGGCATCATCAGTACCTTGGGCAAGCTGACTAGGTACATCCTCAACTATGATACTAATCACTTATATGTGTAAGAGTCCCGAGACGCCCAGCCCTAGGCCTAGGGCGGGCGGTCCCCCAAAAGGGGGGTTATAACACCAGCCCTGCACTCAGTTTGGGGCGGTCAGCAGTTCACTGTTACAATACAATACAGGCCCAGCCCTCAGTCTAGGGCGGACAGCAGTTCTCAATAGCAATACAGTACCGGCCCAGCCCTCAGTTCAGGGCGGGCAGCAGTTCACAGTCGTACCACCATTCTGGCCCAGCCCTCAGTCCAGGGCGGGGCAGCAACACAAGGGTTTAAGCACAGGCCCCAGCCCTCAGTTTGGAGCAGGGCAGCAGCACAAAGGTTTGAGCACAGGCCCAGCGTGGGCTGGCCCTGTCAAGGAGGGGGTAGGGGGGTCGCAGGCCCTCCCACTCCACTGTGACCCAGCCCAGGGCCCTGGGGTTGTTCACACACGACCACGGCAGTGGGGATCCAGGCCACAACACACTGCCATGGGTTCGGGAACGTTGTTCCCCGGGCCACTTCCTACCTCTACCTCCACTGGCGGAAGGTCCCAGTCCATCTGGTCAGGGGGTCCCGTAGGGTCGGTCTCCTCCAAATCGTCCACCTTCGGGGGCTCCGGCCAGTCGCTCATATCAATGTCATTGGGATAGTCGGGCGGCGGTAGCACAGTGGACCTGAGGCGATCCTGAGGCGATCCTGGGCCTGAGGGCTTCAGGGGTCCGCCGGGACTCTGGGGCAGGCCGCTCCTGGGGCTTCTTCCAAGGCGGGGGGTCTCCGCTGGCATGAGGGTCCTGACAGGTCTGGGAAGTCCGGGTAGTCCCCCTGGGGCATCTGGATCCAGAGTTGTTTGGAGCCGCTGGGGGCTTGCTCCTCCGGCCCGGCCGGGAGGCGACAATCCCTCCACCCTTGGTGCCGGGGAGCTCATGCAGGCGTGTCCTCCCTGCCCGGAGGCCCAGGCTTTAATGGGTCCCGAGCCCTGCCCTTGGCCTTTCTAGCCCTGGGCCCCGCCCTCTGAGGGGCCGGCCTCTGGTGTTCTGGTTCTGGGCCCGCCCACCAGGGCCTCTGCGCAGCCTCCTCGGCCTCTGAGTCATCAGGAAGCCTTCTGTGGGTGCTCCTGCAGGGCTGCTGCTGCCGTGGGACCCCCCTCCCACGGCTGGAAGGCGAGCTACCAGGGGCCTGCCGGCCTTGGCTGCCTTCCCCGCCCCCCCGTTCTGGGGTCAGCCTCCCTCCTGCCTCAGGCAGGCAGGCTCTATCTTTCTCCCCCCCTCTCCTCCACTTCTCCAGCTAGTTCTTTTAGGAACTGCTGAGTGGGTGGAGGGCGGGGGCCTCTTGCCCCCTGCCCTACAGCAGGGGGACCCCCCCCTTTTTCCATCTTTTGGGGGAGAAACTGCTGGCCCCGCATTTGGGCCCACCTTCCATCGAGCAGCTGCTGCATCCTCACCACCTGGAGAATGTAGGGGGCTCTCTCAAAGCGGCGGTTGGGCTCCCTCCACAAAGCCTCCTGTGGAGTGGCTTGGGGAGGGGTGAGTTTGGGCAGGGCCCCTCTCCACTGGGGCTCCGAGGGGGGGCTGCATAGCCAGGGGTGGGGTGTTAGGGCGTGGCCCCTGCCCCACCCCTGCAGCCACCCCCTCTCCTACTGCCCCCCCACACCCAGCTGCCGCTGGGGCCCCCTCCACCTGGGCCCCTCCAATCAGCTGCCCCTTCCTTCTCCCCCTGTCATCTCGAGGCTCTGCAGCAGCTGCTACGGGCCCACCCCTCAGGCTCACGTGGGCAACCCCTCCCCCCATTAACCCCCCCATCCCCCCTAAGTTGGCTGTGCCCCCTCCCTCGCCCCCCCACGTGCCCACGCCCCTTCCCCCCCTTTTTTGTTTACTTAAGTGCCTGAGCCCCCCCCACCCACACACACACAAACTTTGATTCCCTCCACACCCCAGTGCAGAAACAGGAGCCATCTTATCATCTTGTGCTGGGAGTTGTGGCCTTCTTTGTGTCTCCCTTTCCCTGACCTCACTCCCCTTGCCCTGCCCTTCCCCCATCTGACTGGGTCCTCAGCCCAGCCAGTGGGGGAGGGGCAGCCACGCCTCACTCCTTCCTTCCCTTCCACTCTCCTCCCCCTCCCCCGCTCTTTCTTAAAGGCCCCCGCCCCCAATGAACTTTTTCCCTCTCAGACCCACCAATATGGCCCCCACGCCCACTGGAGGGTCATCTGGTGACCCCTCCCTCCCTCTCCCCTCCACTGTCACCCCTCCTATCCCTGAAACGGCGGCCCACTCGTCCAGGGATGCCCAGAACTCTGCCACCATGTCGGCTGAGGGTGCGGGCGCAGGCTCCGGGGCTCCTACTGCCTCCACCGCGGCGCCCCCTGGCGACCCAGCCCCAAACCCTCCCCCCCCAAAAGGGCAGGAAGGGCCAGGGGAAAAGAAAGGGCAAGAGCCCCGCCCGGAAGGTCAAACCTCCCGTGGCGGGGACTCTCCCCCAGGCTGCCCAAACACCGAATGCAGCCTCCCCTTCTTCCCTTCCCCCTGCTCCCTCCACCGCTCCTGGGGGCCCCGACCTCTCGGCCCCCAGGTCGTACGCCCAGGAGGCGGCCGCCGCCCTGCACCCTACTCCTGCCGCCTCTGCCGGGACTACCATCCCCAACGGTCGCAGCCCCTTCCCCGCGCTCACCAGGAGGCACGGAGTCCACTGCCTCCTGGTGGCTGCCTCGCCCCACGTGGAGACCTACGTGCGGGCGTTGGCACGGGTGGTGGGGCCTGCGGCCGTGGTGGCGGCCTCCCGGATGTTCGGGAAGATCGTATTCTTCCTGGCTTCGGAGGCCGCCGCCCAGGAGGCGGTGGAGAGGGGCCTGGCGGTTGGGGGCGTGCACGCGCCCCTGGAGCCGCTGGAGGACCTGGGCGTGCGGGTGGTTTTTTCTTCTGTTCCACCCTTCCTTCCCAACTCTGCCCTTCTGCCCTTCCTCACCGCCCTGGGCCGGCCTTTGACGGTCCTGAGTCCCCTCCCCCTAGGCTATAAAGACCCCGCCCTCCGGCATGTGCTCTCCTTCCGCCGGCAGGCCCGGGTCCAACTGCCGCCGGCGGCAGCACAGGGCGGGGTGGCCCAGGAGGGGACTATACTGGTGCCCTATCAAGGGGCCCAGTACCGGGTCTTTTATACCCTGGGGGAGGCCCGGTGCTTTATGTGCCGGGCGGCGGGGCACGTCCGGAGGGACTGCCCCCTGGCCCGGCACGAAGGGGAGCCCGGGACCTCCTCCAACCCGGGGGGCGTCAGCCACGAGATCGGCGGCGCCCCGACCGCGACAGGCCCCGGGACCGACCCTCCTCCTCTCGTCCCGGACGGATCCATCGCCGCTCGGGCATCGGAGGATGCCCGGCCGCATGGTGCCGGGCAAGAAGAAGCAGGCGCTGGCGCCCGAGCGGGCACAAGAGCCGGGCCTGCGGAGGAGAGGGAGGAGGGGCCGGCGGCAGGACCAGAAGAGGGCCCGTCCCGGGGCGGGTCGTCCCTTCCCCTTGCCGCCCCGCCCCCCTCTTACCTCCCTTCCTCCTCGTCGGCCCTGTCCCCTGGCCCCTCCTCCTCTACTGCCCAGCCCGCCTCCTCGGAGGGCTGGGTGCTGGTGGGGGGGAAACGAAAGAAAAAGAGTGCGCGCACCCGGCACCCCACCCTGTCGGAGGACGGGGTGGAGGCGCCGCGCAAAGCACTAAAAAGAGCTGCCAGCCCAGACCCACCTGCCGAACCCCCGGCTACCGATCATCTGCCGGGGGCGACGGGGGCTGCCGCGGTGGCGGCTGAGAAAGGTGACATCCCCTCTGCCCCGGAGCCAGAGTCTCAGGAGGCTGAGAAGGTTTTTTGTGCACCCGTGCCCTCCCCCGACACCCCTCCGGCCGCGACCCAGACTGCTGCTGCGGAGCATCCGGAGGAGGTGAGCCCCGGCCTCGCCCTCCTCTCGCAGGAGGTCGAGGCCCTAGGCCTCACCCCGGTGGCCCTGGACGTGGACAGCCTCCTACTGGAGGCCTGTGGGCTGTCCATCCACTCACCCCACCCCCTCCACTCTCCCCCTCCCCATCTACCAGCGACCCCTTAATTACCACCTCCCTCTGCCTTGGGACGTCCCAGGAGGCGACCCCCGCCTTAATTAGGGATGACCTCCCCGCAGGAGTCAGCCAGCCCCTGGGCGCCCTGGGGGAAGCAGAGTTCCCCATGTCCCCCGCCTTTGGCCCCGAAACAAAAGACCCCGACACCCACCCCCTTGACCAGTTGGCACCTCCTGCCGAGCATGTCGGCACCTCGCCCCTACCCCCCTCCCCCGCCCCACCATCCGAGGAAGCCCCTCCTCCCGAGACACCTTCTCCCCATATCCCCGCCCCTGCTCCCATCTTAGCCCCATCACCTGCCATCATCCCCGTACCTTCCCCCAGCCAACGCCCCGCCCCAGAACCTGCAATCCTACCCCCTCCAGACCCTCCCCTCCCTCCACTCCCTCCTCTTCCTCCTCCCCCTCCCCCACTACCCCCTCTCCCTCCCCCTCATGAACCTTCCCCTCCCCTGATGAGTCTCATCCCCCCTACCCTTACCCCCACCCCTCCTCCTCCTACCCCTCCCCTTGATCCCTGCCCACTCATACCAGCCCCCGAGACCGTAATCCCTCGGGAGGCCCCCCCTACATAGCCCTCTCCCAGCACTTCCGGGGCTGCTCTCCCTCCGCCGCCCTCATCCCCCCAAAACCAGACCCCAGTCCCCACCCCAATCTTTTCTCTGGCCGTGGGGCCCAAAGGAATGCCAAGCCGGCGGGTACTGGAGACCCTGAGGCCTCGGCACCCCATGCGCTGGTGGGAGAGATGCGCCGGTTCTTGGAGGACATTCGTGGCTCCAAGAACAAGGTTGCTCTCGCCCTCCAGCGCTGGGGGGACTTTCATACCATCCTGGAATCCGTGAGGGCCCTTCTCAAGGAGGGCAAGGGGACCGGGAGGAGGGATGCCACGGCTTACCAATGGGCCCGCAGCTTCCGTGACGCCCTCGTCGCCTTCGGGGTTGGTCACGGTTTGCTGCGTGGCCCCACAGGAACCGTCGGTACTCCCTCTGGCGAGGATCCTCCCCAGCCCTCCAAATGGCGCCGATCATCTTTGCCACTCTAAATGCCAGGGGCTGCAGGTCGGGTCTCCGTAGGTGCCGAGTGCTCTCCTTCCTTCGGGAGGGAGGGTACTCGGTCACCTTCTTACAGGAGACCTACACTACCCCAGCCGCCGAAGCTAAGTGGCAGCTGGAGTGGGGAGACGGGGTCCACTTCAGTCACCTCTCGGCCCACCGGGCCGGGGTGGCGACCCTGTTCTCCCCAGACCTGCGGCCCGAGGTGCTGGGGAGTGTCGAGGTTGTGCCTGGCCGCCTGCTGTATCTCCGGGTGCGGGTGGAGGGGCTGCCTCTCCATCTCGTCAATGTCTATGCTCCGTCACACAGCCCGGAGAGAACCCCCTTCTTCCGGCAGGCGGCAGCCTTCCTCGACACCATCGATCCTCGCGAGTGCCTGGTCCTCGGCGGGGATTTCAATTGCACCCTCGAGGAGCGGGACCGCACGGGGGCCGAGCATTGCCAGGCCGCTGCGGGCGTCCTCAGGGAGCTTCTCATCCATCGCTCCCTGGTGGACGTCTGGCGCAGCCACCACCCGGACGAGGACGCTGGTTTTACCTGCGTCCAAGTGGTGGGCCATCAATCTGTACACTCCCGGTTGGACCGCATTTACATCTCACGGCACCATCTCTCCCGGGCCCACGCCTCCAGCGTGCGGCCGGCCCCCTTCTCGGACCACCACCTGGTGGCCGTGAAGGCTTCCCTCTCGCTGGGAAAGCGGGGGTCGGCCTACTGGCACTTCAATAACAGCCTGCTGGAGGATGTGGGCTTCGAGGCGTCCTTCCGAGAGTTCTGGCTGGCCTGGCGCGAGCAACGGCGTGCCTTTCCCTCGGCGCGGCGGTGGTGGGATCTGGGAAAGGTGCGCGCGCGGCTCTTCTGCCGCGACTATACTCGGGGGGCCAGCCGGCGGTGGGATGCGCTGATAGGGCAGCTGGAACGGGAGGTTCTTGAGCTGGAGAGGCGTCTAGCCGCCAGCCCCAACGATCCATCCCTCTGCGGCACGTACCAGGAGAAGAGGGATGAGCTCAGGGCCCTCGACGCCCTCCGGGCACAGGGGGCCTTGGTGAGGTCGCGAATCCAACTCCTCCGGGAGATGGACCGTGGCTCCCGCTTCTTCTACGCCCTGGAGAAAAAGAGGGGTGCCGAAAAACACATCCTCTGCCTTCTTGCGGAGGACGGCACCCCTCTTACGGATCCGGTGGAGATGCGCGAGAGGGCCCGCGCCTTCTACGCCACCCTTTTCTCCCCGGATCCGACCGACGCTGACGCCTGCAGGGTGCTCTGGGACCAACTGCCGTCTGTCAGCACGGGCGACCGGGACCGGCTAGAGCTCCCTCTCACTCTGGCTGAGCTCTCGGAAGCCCTCCGCCTCATGCCCACCAACAAATCCCCAGGCATGGACGGGCTGACCGTGGAGTTTTACCGCGTGTTTTGGGACGTCCTCGGCCCAGACCTGCTCAGCGTCTGGGCCGAGGCCTTGCAAAGCGGGGTCCTCCCCCTGTCATGCAGGCGTGCCGTCCTCACCCTGCTGCCCAAGAAGGGGGACCCCCGCGACCTCAGGAGCTGGCGTCCCATCTCACTCCTCAGCACAGACTACAAGATCATTGCTAAAGCCATCTCCCGTCGCTTGGGGTCCGTGCTGCAGGACGTGGTCCACCCCGACCAGACCTACACCGTCCCGGGCCGCACCATCCTCCATAATCTGTCCTTGGTCCGGGATCTCCTAGAGCTTGGGTGTAGGGATGGCCTGTCGTTCGCCCTCCTGTCCTTGGATCAGGAGAAGGCATTAGACAGGGTGGACCACGGGTATCTCCTGGGCACCCTGCAGGCCTTCGGCTTCGGACCCCACTTCGTCGGGTTTCTCCGGGTGCTGTACGCTGCCTCGGAGTGCATGGTCAAGCTCAACCGGACCCTGACCACTCCGGTCAGCTTCGGATGGGGAGTACGACAAGGCTGCCCGCTCTCAGGACAGCTGTACGCTCTGGCCATCGAGCCCTTCCTCTGTCTCCTTCATCGAAGGTTGATGGGGTTGGTGCTTCCAGAGGCAGGGCTGCGGCTAGTCCTGTCGGCGTACGCCGACGACGTGCTCCTCGTGGTTCAGGACCCGGGAGACCTGGCGCGTCTGGAGGCTTGCCAAGCTATCTACTCGGCAGCCTCCTCCGCCCGGGTCAACTGGGTCAAGAGCTCTGGCCTGGTGGTCGGGACTGGATGGCAGACGAACCGCCTCCCGCCCGCGCTTCAGGCCATCCGGTGGAGCGCGGGTCAGCTGCTCTATCTAGGCGTCTTTCTATCCGCCACGTATCCCTCTCCGCTGGAAAACTGGCAGGGTTTAGAGGGCAGGGTCGCTGAGCGGTTGCAGAGGTGGGCAGGGCTGCTCCAGTGTCTCTCCCTACGGGGGAGAGCACTGGTGCTGAACCAACTAGTCCTGTCCATGCTCTGGTACCGCCTCAGCACCCTGGTCCCACCCTCGAAGTTCCTGGACCAGCTCCAGAAGTTAATCCTGGAGTTTTTCTGGCCAGGACTGCACTGGGTCTCTGCAGGGGTACTCCACCTCCCCCCGGAGGAGGGAGGACAGGGCCTGACTTGCATGCGCACTCAGGTCCATGTCTTCCGCCTCCGGGCCCTGCAGGGACTCCTCAACACCAACACCAACAGTGCAGATAGTCCAGCATGGAGTACGCTGGCGCACGCTTTCCTCCGCCGTTACCGAGGGCTCCGATACGACCGGCAGCTCTTTTATTTATCCTGGAGAGACCGTCCGTGAGGCCTCTCGGAGCTGCCGGCCTTCTACCAGGACCTCCTCCGCACTTGGCGGCTGCTCGCAGCCTCCAGGTCCTTAGGGGCCACCACGGAGGAAGACCTCCTCACGGAGCCCCTGCTACACAACCCCCACCTTCGTGTGCAGGCGGCGGAGTCTCCCGAGGTGCGCCGGAGGTTGGT
Organism: Carettochelys insculpta; assembly: GCF_033958435.1. Lineage (NCBI taxonomy): Eukaryota > Metazoa > Chordata > Testudines > Carettochelyidae > Carettochelys > Carettochelys insculpta. Next base: position 122,268,543 of record NC_134141.1, read on the forward strand.
CCTAGGTGGAATCACCAGGGTCGGAGACCTCCTGGACTACGACCGGGGAGACTGGATGGAGGCCCCAGCGCTCGCCCAGCGCATGGGGCTCTCCAGCCTACGCTCCCCCCATCGTGTACTCGAGGAGGTGAAGGCCGCCCTGCCGCCCACTGCTCACGTCTACCTCGTCTGGGTCCTGCGAGAGGGTGCACGCTGCCCCCCTCTCACTCCTAGCCCTCCGGGCCTCTCCGTGGGCCCCCGGCTTCGCGATCCTGCCCGCCCCCCTCCCCTCCACCACCTCAGCCGGCTGCATACCTTGCAGCCGGTCCCCTTCCGAACCGCGCCTAGACATCTTCTGTACGCGCTCGTGCTTCACACTCTCCACTTCCCCACCCTCGTGTCCCGCCCCGACCACAAGTGGCGGGACCTCTTGCCGCCATCGGAGGGTGGGGAGCCCCGGTGGGCCAGCCTCTATTCCACCCTGGTCCCGCGGCCCACCGGGGACATCAGCTGGAGAATCCTCCATGGAGCGGTGAGCACGGGCGTGTACCTGGCGCGGTTCACCCCCATCCCAGACACCTGCACCTTCTGCGGCATGAGGGAGAACCTGGTGCACATCTACGTAGAGTGCGCCAGGCTGCAGCCCCTCTTCCGGCTCCTCCAGAACCTCCTCTTGAGGTTCTGGCTGCACTTTTCCCCGCACCTCCTTATCTTGTCACACCCCATCCGCGGCCCCACAAAGTCGCGGGACCTCCTCGTCTGCCTCCTTCTGGCCATGGCCAAAATGGCCATCTACAAAACCAGGGAGAGGAGGCTGGCAGAGGGGGCAACCTGCGACTGTGGGGCCTACCTCCGTTCCTGCCTTCGCTCACGAATCCGAGCAGAGGTCCTTTGGGCAGCGTCCACCAACTCCCTGGATACCTTCGGGGAGCGGTGGGCGCTGTCCGGGGTCCTCTGCTCGGTATCCCCTTCCGGCTCCCTCATTCTAAACCTTTGACCCTCACTCCCGTCCCTGTTTTTTCCTTTGTTGTCCCCCGTATTCATTTGGTGACTGGGTGTTTTTAGTGGGCCCCCCCTCACTGTGAGAGGGGCCTTTTAGCCGTGGGCAGGCCATGCCTGCCCACACCCACCCCCCCAGTAACACCAATATGAGCAGGAGGCCACACTGACTTACTACATATGGCTAATCTTCTGGGCTGTCACCCACGCCTACATAGCCATGTCACTCCTTTTATAGCATCAGAGGGGTATCCGTGTTAGTCTGGATCTGTAGAGCAATGAAGGGTCCTGTGGCACCTTATAGACTAACAGAAAAGTTTAGTGCATGAGCTTTCGTGAGTTAACTCACTTCTTCAGATGCTGGACCATTGGCATTGGCCTTTACTGGACAAAAGGATACTGGGCTAGATGGACTGAACAACTCCCTAGAGGTTCTGCAGGTTAAAACCATGGCAGAATTTTGTCGTAAATGTTGACTAAATTAAGATCACTTTCTTCCAAGTTAATATTGAATTAACACCCCAGCATGCTGCTCCATGTTATGTTTCAGGTGTGAGTCTAAATCAAAGGTTCTGGTCATCTGTGGCTATTATAATCCCCTGGTACTTATTTGCTAAAATGAGGCTTTTTTTCTGGACAAATTCCCAGCGGGAGTAAATATTAAAGCTGAAAACAAGTAATTTATGTGAAAATTGTTGTCCTTTAGTGAGTTGTCCATGAAATTCTCAGATTTTCTGTTCAAAAATTTTCCTGAATAACTTCTGTTAAAAAACAAAAAAACCTTAAGCAGCAGATAACTTGATTTGCTGACACACAATTTGTAACCCTGATCCAACTCATGTAATCTAATTATGTAACCTAATTTAGCTAACTGACACAGAAGGCATTTTCAAGTATATATTCAACTGCACTTTTTAATTCTAAGGGTGTTGGTTACCTGCATAAAGTGTCTAGCTGGGAATCAGAAAAAAGATGAGTAGATACAGTAACTAAGCGAACAGGATAAATAATATTAATAGGAAGTGTTCTATCTAGCAAAACAAGACCCCTCAAATGTTTATGGAACATGAGCACAAAAGAGTAACAATCAAATCAAATTTGCTTTCAAATATCAATAAATATTAATGTGGTAAAATCCCACTATTTGCTTAACTCTAGCACTTACATTCTCCATGCATTAAATAATTTTCCTCAGAAGTATAATTTGGAAGTGGAATATCATATTATCTTTCCCTACTGTATAATGTGATTGTGTAATAGCTGCCATGTTTCACCCCAAAGGTAGCTACATTTCTATGGTTTGCGATGAGATTCTGAATGAGTAAAATTAATACATTTTGTAAAGTGCTTTGGCACCCTTCTCTATGAAAACATTGCATTAGTGCAACTTTTGTCTACTGAAATTTAATGCACTGGAATAAACATAAATGCCCGAAGGCACAGAAAAATGTGTAGTTGTCATTGTTTTGTATGTGCTAACTTTAAGCTCTTAGTTACAAAAATGTGACTGCAATAAAAGAAAAAAAAAAAACTTCTGAGAAATCAGATTTTATTAGGATTTCCCGAAAGACAAAGCAGCCACAAACATAAATTAAATTGTGATTAATTTTAGCCTTAATTTTCTTGGAAAAGGAAGAAAAAACGTTTGCTTGCTTGTTTGTTTGTTTGTTTAAAGATGCCAAGGCAGAAGTTGTTTTCCCTGTGAAAATCAGAGTAAAAAATCACATTTTAAATATTGTGTATGTTTGCCTGGATTGAATATACAAAAATGTTTTGATATTCAAGAAATTATCATTTTCACTGCCAAAACCTCTTTGGTAAAACCAACATACTTGTTGGAGTCACACTTACATACTTGCAAAATCATCAGCAAACGTGGGTATTGATGAGGGAACATTTGAATATTTCATGTTTCCAGAAGCAATTAAAATAGAGCATCATAGAATCACAGGACTGAAAGGAACCACTAGAAGTGATCAAGTTCAGTCCCTTTCATACCTAGGAGGTTATCTATTCAAGGTATGTATCAGAAGAATCCATCCCGCTTTACATAGGACAGGCTGTAGAAAGGCCACAACTTCTCCCATGGGAACAGTTCAGCTCAGGCATAGGCCCAATAGCCATTACAGAAATTGGGGATGGGATTTCCAAATCTTCTCCATGTTGGCTCAATTCTGCCCCAACTGGAGTCAGTGATAAAATTTGTGTTCAGTGAAGACACAACTAGGAGAGACTGCTGAGCATTTAAAAAAGATACATGTATCTGGAAACAGACAGACATCAAATTCAAGAGCCATCTTTGTGACTGTATAGAGTAAAATAATTATAGATGCCATGGAGCAGTGGTGGTCATCAAGGGGCCCACAGCCCACATACAGCCCATCGGGGTTTTATGTGTGGCCCATCAGCCATTTTGTTTACCGTTGCCCGTGCACAGGGTTACCAGATTCTCCTGATTTCTGTCAATGTGGATTTTTCCTACTGGTATTACTGAACTGACATGCTCATAAAGCAAGGACATGTGAAGTGAAGTGTATGTGGATTGCATATAACATTGTCTTTGAGAGCCGTGGGCTCCCTCTGCATCCAATCAAAGTGCTGCTACAGTTCAATTGGCACAACCAGCAAATTGTATTTATGCAAGAGCAAAACTACACAGTCCCAGGGGAGTCCATCTTGCACCCTTCAGAGATGAAGGAGGGCCACTCATTCAGCCTAGGTTTTCCATCGTTACCATGAAGACAACATTTGGTTGTCTAAGCCCCTAAGGGCCAGCCACTCATTAGGTCACCCAGAGCATTTTCTTGTAAGGGGTCTCTAAAGTACATTCTCTATTGTTTCATCCAGCCCATGTTTTCAATAATTCTGGCAATGAAACCATCACCTGTTTCTAAAGAAGCTTGTAAGGCTCTGATTTTGTGTCATCTGTCATGATCTCTTCTTTTTTATAGAAATCATTTGTTTTAATGGCAAAGTTATTTTTTGAAATCCAAATGCAAAGGGATCAGGTCTTTTCAATCAATTCTGCACAGTCATCACAGGTGACAGTTCCAAAATGCACCCAAGAAAATGCAATAAGCAGTCCATCTTTCAGGTAAAATGCTTATTTTTATTTATTTATTTTACATATATTCTTATTTGGCTGTGAAGATTTTACCCTGAGTCTTGTTGTTGGTTGGAACTAGCTTGTCTGTCATGTTAAAATTATTCAAGATAAAAGAATCCTGAAGGTACGTAAGATATATAAATATATATGGAGGCATATTAGCTATTTGTATGCACAAGAGGATGGTGATAAAAGCTATCTGTAAGATTGTTCCAATAGTCCTCTCTTATCACCAGCCACTGTTTAGTCGTTTTGTAATAAACTGATGGCTGAAAATGTATCAGAGCTTCAATACCAAGTAGATCTACTTGAGCTGCACCTGAGGGTAGCAACATAAGACTAGAAGTGCATGGGTGATAAAATGTCCCTGCTCCGGGTACCTATTGTTGTCCTGTTTTCAGCCTCTATCTTCGAAAAGCAATGAAGTTTCAAGGACAGCTGCAGAGCTTTAGTCTCTGTAACCTAAGAGGGAAGAAGACATCTGCAGATCTCTCCCTGAGTGGAGAAAACTCTGCTCTAAGTCCATATCCCTATAACATAGGTGACAGAAAAAAACTGGTTTTAGCCATTGTACTAGGAATGATTAGGGGAGTAGTAGAAGCCCTGAATCTCCATCCTAACACAAAGAATGCAAACATAACTCCAGAGGAAGTCACTTCTGTCACATGGCCTGGCTTTCCTCACAACCTTGGATGCCAATAGCAGAGCAGATGGTAGAGAAATAGGACAGAAAACCCAAGGTGGTTGGCTATGTCTACACTACAGCAATCTGTTGACAGTGGTTACCATTGGAAGATATCTTCTGACAAAACTTCTGTTGACAGATCATGTCCAGACTGCAAAGCAGAAAGCTCCATTGATCTACTCTGCTGACAGAAAGTGACCAGACTACCTAGCTGCTCTCTTGACAGAACAGACCCTGGAACCCTGTCAGACAGGGTCACATATCTGGCAAGCCCTTCCCAGAGCCCCAGCAAGAAATGCCCCAAAGCCTCCCCCCGACCACCAGTCCCTTTCCATGCTAAGGCTTGCCTACATCACTGAGGGACAGCATAGCTTTTGCAGAGATCCAACACTTGCTGAAAAAGACTTTTTGTACTTTCCAGTTAGCCATGGTGCCAGAGCAGCCCCTGGGCTTGCAGAGGCCTGACACATGGGTGCTGCAGCTTCTCCTGCACTTTATCATGGCCACATTCCTTTTCCTCTGGTGGATGAGCCCAGCACTGGCTTTGAGAAGCATGTCATGGCTGCCACATGGGCCTCCTGTGCTCACCCCCTTGGATTTTCAGTTATGTCTGCACATAGAGCACCAGTTCTGAATTGTGGGACCAGATGGTCATGGGGAAGTGGGATGACCAGCAGTGGATCCAGAACTTTCGACTGTGGAAGGACACCTTCCTGGAGCTCTGCGCCTGGCTTGCTCCTGCCTTCTGGAGACAGGACACCCAGCTGCTGCAAACCTTCCTTGAGAAGCAAGTTGCTGTCTCCCTCTGGAAGCTAACCACCCTCAACAGCTACTGCTCTGTTAGGAACCAGTTTGGCTTTAGGAATTCCACTGTCAGGTCTGTCCTCATGCAGGTATGGTATTCTCAGGCTGCAGGCCCTGCAGGAGATGGGAGGAGGGGTGTCCTGCCGAAGAGGGACCCTCAGGGAGTGGGTTTGGGGGTGCAAGGGCTGCAGGGGGGGAAGCGCTGTCCCTGTGGGACCATACCATCCCACCCCTGCACAGCCCTGCAGTCAGGGGAGGGTGGTCTCCCAGGAGGTGTGCCTGGAGATGTCAGTGGGGGGAAGGGGCAAGGGAGCCCCTTGGGCCCAGGGGCTCCCTTCCCCAGTCTCTGGCATGTGTATTCTGCTCCCTCCTTTTGCAAGTCACGATAGCCATCAACAAGCACCTGGTATGGAGGGTCATCCATCCAGCACATATGAACGCAGTCGTGGCAAGATTTGCAGCCCTGTGGCTCCCCAGCTGCTTCAGGGTGATCAACAGGACCCAAATCCCCATCTGTGACATGGACCACAGTGCAGCCAGGTTCATCAACAAAAAGGGATATTACTCCATCATGCTGCAGGCCCTGGTCAACCACTGTGGACAGTTTCTCAACGTGTACATCAGGTAGTTGAATTAGGCACATAATGCGCAGGTGTTCTGCAACTTGGTCCTCTGCCGGGAAGTGGCACCTGGGGACATACAGATGCCACTCTTCATTGTGGGGGACACTGCCTACCCCCTCTTGTCCTGGCTCATGAAGTCCTACACTGGGCAGCTGGACCCTAGCCAGGAACTGTTTAATTCCTGCCTTTGCCAGGCACGGCTACAGGCCGAGTGTACCTTCAGCTACCTCAAGGCACTCTGTAGGTGCCTCCTTACCTGCCTGGACAAGGGGGAACACAGATGCCAGCCACAGCTCTGAGCAGCCGGGTACAGCTCTAATCTGCCACGCCTGTGGATCCACGAGGCCCTGAGGAAGACCTTCTCTCATGGCCTGCAATAACCCTCCCCAGGGCACCCCCATCGAGGGCCTCAGGCCCACATCCCTACCCTGTCCCAACCACAATCCCTCTCTGTGCTTGTTTTCCCTTCCTAACCCTCCCCAGTAAAGAGGGATGTGGGGATAGTGCACATATAACTTTTTACTGAACCACAGAAAAATGTAACAAAGAGGAAGCCGTGCTAGTCTATACACTATCAAAACGAAAAGCAGTCAAGAAGCACTTTAAAGAATAGCAAAACTGTCTATTAGGTGAGCTTTCGTGGGACAGACCCACTTCTTCAGACCATAGCCAGACCAGAACAGACTCAATATTTAAGGCACAGAGAACCAAAAACAGTAAGCAAGGAGGACAAATCAGAAAAAGATTCTCTCTCACAGACAGCCTCCCAACCTCATGAGGATCCTCGCTAACAGCCACAGTCTATACCCCAGGAATACGGGTCCTGGAACCTTTCCCTGCAACAAAGCCCGCTGCCAGTTTTGTCCACATATCTTCTCTGGAAATACCATCACTGGACCTAACCAGGTTACTCACAGAATCACAGGCACTTTCTCATGCTCCTCTACTAACATCATATATGCCATCATGTGCCAACAATGCCCAGATACTTTGTATATTGGACAGACTTCTAACTCCCTTATACAAAGGGTCAATGGGCACAAAAAAGACATCAAAACACTCCAGATCCATAAACCAGTTAGTCAACATTTTAATGGAATGGGGCATTCTGTCAATGACCTAAAGGTATGTGTGTTACTAAAAAGGAATTATCACACCATTTTGGAAAGAGAAACAGCCGAGCTGGCTTTTATATTCAAATTCGGCACATTAACACATGGTTTAAATCGTGATGGGAACTTTCTGAGTCACTATAGGGGCTCGTCTGCATACCTGGCTCAATCTAATTCTTGACCTTCCCCACACCTCTCCATTCTCTGATTTGCTCACCTTGATTATCTTTTTCTGATTTGTCCTCCTTGCTTATTGGTTTTGGTTCTCTGTGCCTTAAATATTGAGTCTGTTCTGGTCTGGCTATGGTCTGAAGAAGTGGGTCTGTCCCATGAAAGCTCACCTAATAGACCATTTTGCTAGTCTTTAAAGTGCTACTTGACTGCTTTTTGTTTTGATAGAAAAATGTGTGTGTAAGAAACATTGTCATAAAACCAAAATTAACAAAGTGCAATAAAGGTTAACTATATACTGGCTTTGGACAGGGATGGGGTGGGGATCAGTCCAAAGAGTGGTGGGAGAGCCACATACCCACGGGAGAGTGAGGCAAGTGGCATTGGCCTCTGGATTACCTCCCACCACAAGTTCAGGGTTCCTACCAAGGCTGGGTTGTGGTGTGGGAGCATGGGGAGTTACGGAGGAGGTGGGCCTGCGGCAGGTTGGGCTTACAGGAAGAGCTATTTGTTTGGTCATTTACAGGTGTACAAAGTGAATACAAAGTAGGCATAGATCAATATCATTTTGATCTGGTAGATTTTAACATCTATTTATACTCACTTCGCACACCTGTACAATATCACACCAGGTCTGTGCTTGTGAACTGCCTTGCACAAAGGAACGTAAGAACATAAAACCGGGCATACTGGCTCATATCAAAAGTCCATCTAGCCCATGGTCCTCTCTTCGCACAGTAGTCAACACCGTGTACCCCAGAGGGACTGGTTAGCAGGGAGGTGATCACTTGATGATTAGTTATTATGTTCACTTCCTGGCAAACAGAGGACAGGGATACCATCCCTGCTCCTGCTGGTTAATAACCATTGATGGGCCTATCGTGTATCTTTGGTGTGTTTGTTTCTTTTTTCTTTCCTTTTAATTTTTGAATGCTGTTACAGTCTTGGCCTTCACAACATCCTCTATCCAACAGTTCTGCAGGTTGACTGTGCATTGTGTGATGAAATTCCTCCTTTTCTTTGTTTTAAACCTGCTGCCACTTAATTTAATTCAGTGACCCCCCATTCTTGTGTTGTGAGAAGGCATAAATAACATTTCCTTATTTTTTTGCTCCACACCAGTCATGATTTTATGTACCTTTATCACATCATCCACCTTAATCTTCTCTTTTCCAAGTTAAAAAGTCCCAATTTTATTAATCTCTCCTCATGTGAAAGCTATTCCATACCATAGTCATTTTTGTTGCCCTTTTCTAAACCATTTCCAATTCCAATATATCTTTTTAAGATGGTGAAACCACATCTGCACACAGTATTAAAGATGTGGGTGTACTGTGGATTTATGAAGAGGCAATATGTCATTTTTCCATCCTACCTTCTATCCCTTTTTATTGATTCCCAACGTTCTGTTATGTTTTTAATTGCTGCTGCAAATTGAGTGGTTGTTTTCATAGAACAATTCACAATGACACCAAGATCTCTCTCTCGCTCACGCAAGTGGTAACAGCTAATTTAGACTACATCTTTTTATATGCATAGTAGGGTTTATCTTTTCCAAAGTACATTACTCTACATTTATAAACACTGAATTTCATCTGCCATTTTATTGACCAGTTACCCAGTGTTGTGAGATCCCCTCTGTAGCTCTTTGTTGTCTGCTTGATTTTAATTCTCTCAAGTAGGTTTGTATCATCTGCATATTTTTCCATCTCACTTTTTACCCTTTTTCCCAGATCATTTTGGAATATGTTGAACAAAACTGGTCCAAGTGAAGAGCTCTGAAAAACACCAGTATTTATGTCTCTCCATTCAGCAGACTGACTATTCCTATATTTTGTTTCCTATATTTTTAATCCACTACCAATGCTTAGAAGGACTGTCCCTTTTATCCCATGACAGCTTTCTTTGCTTAAAAGCCTTTGGTGAGGAATTTTGTCAAACGCATTCTGAAAATCTAAGTGCCCTATATCCACTGGATCCTCTTTCTCCATATGCTTGATGACCCACTCAAAGAAGTTTAATTGATTGGTAAGCCATAATTTCCCTTTACAAAAAACATGTTGACTCTTCCCAAAAAATTACACCCATCTGTGTTTGTGACAATTTTTTACTATGGTTTCAGCCTATTTGGCTGGTACTGAAGTCGGGGCTACTGATCATTAACCATAGGTTACAAATCACAGTAGTTCTGAAATTCATGTTTGAGATTCTTTAGAATTCTTGGGTGAATACCATTTGGTCCTGATTACTTCTTGTTTAATTTATCAATTTGTTCCAAAATCTCCTCTAAGGACCATTAACATGGGAGAATTCCTCAGTTTTGTCACCCAGAAAAGAATGGCTCAGGTTTGGAAATCTCCCACCGATTCTCAGCCATTAAGATGAAAGCAAAGGATTCATTTAGTTTCTTCACAGTGGTCTTCCCATCCTTCAGTGGTTTTGTAGCATCCTGATGCACAGCAGCAGCCCCACTGGTTGTTAGCAGACTTCCTGCTTCTGATGCATTTTTTTTTATTTTTGTTCTTACTTTTTTGACTCTTTAGTAAGTGTGGCAGACTGAAGGCATCAGACTGTAGGAGTCTTCTACAGAGCAGATACTCTGGGGAGGGGTGAGTGGGTTTCTGTTCTCTGTTTTAAAAAGCCCTTTGAGTCTCAATATGAGTTTGTCTGCAGCAGCAGGCTAATTAGACACCTGCAATTAAGGCTGACAGGTTCAGCTTTTAAAGGATCCTGTCAGGTAAAGGAGGGGGAAGGAGAAGGGGAATAGACCAGGAAGTGATGCCGGAGAACTGAGGGTTGAAGGAAAGGGGAGACTCAGCCAAGTATCAGGGAGAAGGTGCTACAGGGAAGCAGTGGTAGAAGTGGCCAAGGAAAAGGTAACTATGATTGGGGCAGAGGAAAATTCACGACTGCATCAGCTGCTGCTATTTAGCGTCCCTGGGTTGGAGCCCCGAGTAGTAGGTGGGACTTGGCTCCCCCACCCATCCCAGGGAGAGCTGCCCCAGAAGAAGGATGGGGTGCCAGGGTCTTTTGAGAGATCTTTCCCCATACTAGTGACTTGCCTATGATGAGAGTGGTTCAGTAACCAGATACCCTTGCCTCTGAAAAGAACTGAGGCAGTGAAAGGGTTCCCATTAGTTTATGAATCAATCAAGAAAAGACAACAGGAATCAGAGGTCACAGAGGGCACAACAGGATCTCTGCTACATAAGCCATCTTTTTTACATTCTGTTCAGCCTTCGTAGCTATATTTTGACACCTCACTGACCAGAGCTTATGCTACTTTTTATTTTCTGCACTGGGATTTAACTTCCCTTTAAGAAAGAAAGAAAGAAAGAAAGAAAGAAAGAAAGAGGATGCCTTTGTGCCTCTCAATGCTTCTTTTACTCTGTGGTTTAATAACATTTGGCGTTTTTCAGTTTTCTTGTTCTATTTTTTAAATTTTGGGTATACTTTTAAGTTGAATGTCTATTATGCCTATTATGATGTCTTTAAAAGGCTTCCATGTGGTTTGCAGAGATTTCACATTTGGCACCCTACATTTGGCACTCTTCATTTCTGTTTAACTAGCATGTGTGGAGTGGCAAATATTTATTGAACCAGTCTTAAAATCTCCAATAGTGGAGGTTATACAACCCACCTAAGCAAATTATTCCAGTGCTTCACCACCCAGAGAATAGGGAAATTTTCCCCAATGTCCAACCTAAATCTTGCTTTCGACAACTTGAGTCCAGTGGATCTTATGCTACCATCAGAGGTTAAGGAGAATAATTTTTCTCCAGCCTCCTTGTAATAACCTTTATGTATTTGAAAGACTTCTTCTCATAAGACAAGGCTTGCATTTTACCATATTCCATCCTCTCCTCCTTACTAGGACATAGAGAATCTCCATTAATAGATCCTCCCTTAAGGCATGTCTCTTTCTGAACAATGTGCTCTCTTGCACCTGACAGCTTTTCTACAACCCTTAGGTTACAAACTGCTCTGCTATCCTGCGCTTGGTTGGTTCCTAGCACCAGCTAATATAATTAGTAATTCAGGTGGTAACTGGGTGCTTTGATTTCCAAACGTACAAGTTTCAGTTTGGTCTATGGTCTTTAACCAACGTCTTATCTCCAGTTTTGTAAATATTAAAGAAAATAAAGAGATTTTGACAAAGAAATTTAGGACATACAAGGAGACGTTCAACACAGATTTACCTATGTGGTTCTGGCTGCTTGCTTCCACTGGTGAAAATGAAGTTGGAATGACAATGATATGAAGCTAATGCAAGTGAGAGTTGAATCAGTCTGTGTATATATTTCAAATTGAACATGGTCTACTTGCTCACAGAAATCCCCAAATACCGTTTTTACAGAATCCAAGTTGCTTAAAAAATCTAACTGAAAAGAAGACCCCAAATTCAAACTCTGGACAGTATTTTAGAGTGGGCTACTGATTCTGTATAACTGAAAATTCAGAGTACATTATATGCAAGAGCTACCTCTTTTTTGGATAAATACTATGTTACATCTGAATGGATGACAACCCACCATTCAATGTGCACCGTTTGGCCCATATGAAACAAACTTCTAGACAGAGAACTTAAAGTGAACTCCATCATACATTCAACAGTACACAACCATGGCCAAAATGTAATTAGTAGAAAATGCTAAGCAAAAGCGTTGTGCGACCAGAACTATTCCATCAGAAAGTGCTGATTGAACATATATAAGCACAATCAAAGGCTTTATTTAAATAGGGGTTACAGTCCTAATAAAACACAAAGGGAAATAGGGGCAGAGGGCTTCTAGACAGGTAATGAAAGAAAAAATTAAACTCATCCAATTACATCTGGGGAAAAATCCATTACCTATAACCGTGAGAGGACAGCCCCAGGAAAATTCAGATGCAAAACTAATAATGAAGGCGCAGTGTCCTTTCAACAGATTCTAAATGAGCTCTAATTTTCTTACATCCACCATTCCCAAACTATATAAATTTCAACTAAGCAGAAAAAAGTGACATGCTAGCACAATTGTTATTCCAAACAGGTACAGCTGCTTGCTCACCTTAATTAGAGCTAATCCCAAAAGGGAACCAATCTTTCCCTATTTTCTTCGATGAGCTCACCTGATCTGCCTCAACATTTCTTTTCTAATAGGTTTTGCCCTAACCTTTCAGCTATTGTCGTTTCAGAAATTCTAATGGGAATTAAAGAGCTGCAGTTCTTCCATGCCAAACTTTTTTCTGAGAGTTCCCAAAATGTGAAACTGTTACAGAGGTGAAAAGGATTTTTTTGAGAAGTGGGGGCAAGAATCATGATTGACAAGAAGGAACAAAGAGACATACGGATCACGGTGCATGATTTAAAAGATGCTTTAATGTGCTGTGTCATATGCAAAGATTCCTTGAGACAATACTGCAGTAGAAATTAGGGGGATATAGGTGGGTCAGGCAAGCAGGATTTGACCCATGGTCTCTGCAGCACTTAGTTTTTCTAGCTGTCCAAGATAGGGAAAGTTTCTGGACAAACAGTTCAGATACCACAAAATCCCTCTTATCACTGACTTTAATAGAAGTGAGATTGGGTCTAAAAGACAAGCCTGAAGATTGAATTTATCTCAAGTTCCCTGGATGATGAAGAACTTACAGAGAAGCAGAACAAACTTCCTCCATGACATCCTACAACTCACCTTTAAATGATAGACTTTTTTAATCGGAATATAATTTGGATGAAGGAAGTTTCTTGTCATGGGACGTGTGATTACAATGATCACACTAGTTACAGCTATCCAGCAAGCTACAGTTTGCCATTCCGAGAGAGATTTGAGAAAATATCACCTTTTATAAATATTGTTAAACCCTCCTTAGCATATTTCTCAACATGCATTCTATAATGCACTAGTACCACTTCTCATTTCTATTATAGCTTTAATTTCTTTCTCCCATGCTCAAATTCTGCAAAGTCTTATATGCATTTGAGTAATACCCTGACAAAAATGTACTAAGTAACACTATTGAAACTCATAAAGCCACTCACTGATGTAAAGTTAAACATCTGTGCAAGTCTTTTCAGAATCCAGGGTGATGTATGTAGCAAACATACGCTCCGCCTCCTTTGCAAAGGCATGAAATTTCAAGGCAGGAGATAGCCTACAGGACTGGGAAATTGGGAGCTAATCACAGCTCTGTGGGAAAGGAGGGGGAGATGTGTAATCAACCACTGTACCAATTTCTCAAGTGCTGTGGCGGATTTTCCACTGTTAGCAATTTTTAAAGAATTTTTTAGACAAATGCTATAATTCAAACAGAAGTTATTTCGGGCAAGTTCTCTAACCAGTGTTACACAGAAGTTCAGACAAAATGACCAATTTTGTCCCTTCTGGCCTCAAAATCTATCAGCTTTCCATGAGTGTCACTTCATTGACCTAACTGGAGCTATCCCCAGTTAAAGTCAGTTAAAACATTTTCTCCCAAGCAAATTGTCCATGAAAAATGGCTTTTTATCCAAACTGTCAAATAAAAAAAACCATTTTTTAAATGTTCCCATTTTCCACTTGCAGAAATTAAAAGTGAAATAATTTTGTTTCCACGAAGGGAAAGTATTCAGTTTTCTGCTTTTCTCCTGTTTTTTCAGTGTAATTTCCCCCCATTTTGGGAAATATGACTGGTGGGAGTAAAAGAGGAAAGGGGAGTGGAAACCAGAAAAGAGTTGGGTTTCATGTACAGCAAAAAATTCAACAGGTTGAAAAGATGTATTCTTTTGATGTTTTCACAGAATATATGTAGAAGTTTCTGACATGCTCTGCTCTGACACTGGTGTTTGTACAAAGAGCATCAAATTCATGGACTGCAATGATTTCCAGAATAAATTGCCAGACCAGGTTTAAAAATAAGTAAAAGGAGACTGGAGGGAAAGAATAACAGCCGCCATATTTGACAGGTCTTGGATTAAGCATGTCTTTGAAGCTCAGTAAGTGGAAGCAGGGAAAGGGGAGTGTAGAGATATATATTTGTTTCCTTTCAAAGATCTGCCATCTGAAATCCCCATCTAACCATTGGCAACTTTTGCTCCCTGTTCCTTTTTTAAGAATAACACTACAAAGAAAAAGAATTTGCTTCTGCTGTGAGTCATCAGTGAAAAGATCCCTGCTTTCTGCCAATGGGAAATACAAGGTAGAACCTCTGCAAAGCTGTCCCGTGCAAGTGATCAGGCAGCAACAGCTGTGGGAGTGCTTCCATATTCATGATGTTTGCAAATATGTATTTAGGGACTGGCAAACATTTCAGTGAATATTCACATTGGGCATGTCTCCGAGGCTACTGCTACACTGTAGCCATAACTTGAAATAACATAATCCATTTGTGTAATGCAATTTGCATAATTTATTTTGAGTTAACTTATTTGGGACTTAGTGCTGTCCACACGGCACCAAAATCTGAAACAAACAGCTAGTTAGAAGTTTCTGCTACCCCTCATACAACCAGAGGTACCGAAACCAGAATACCACACTTGAAACAATGCTGCTTTAGAAGTGCGGTTATTTGCCATGGAGTTGCTGTTTTGGAATACATTTGTACCCCGCAATAGCGACTATAGTGCAGCCATAGCCGTGGCGTCTCTTTGACAATCTTGCCACCCTGTGTTATGAGCCTGATCCTCCATTCTCTGACACTTCATTGAATACAGTAGTTCAGGCTGAGACCTTAAAAGCTTTCACCTTTGAGGAAGCGGAGGTGGGGAAAACAGAGATACAAAAGGAATAAGATTGAATTACTGGCCATCATCCCACCAGGTAGATGCTTCACCTCTGTCTACACTGTCAATAATGAGGAAAGGGCAACCACAAACTCTGCTCACTGGATTAAGATAATTACCATCATTTTAATTAAAAATTTATGGGACACCCAGGGAAATTAATGAGGAGGGGAAGGGGAAAGAACTGTACATTTAGCTGCCCCAATGTAAATATCTAATGGAGCCACTGAAGTAATCAGTGAAACACAAAACAAACAAACAAACAAACACCTTATCTCCTAAACTGCTCATTCTGCTGCACCATTGAAGTTGCTCATGAGGCCATGTTTACGTGAGGAACTATTCAGCAATAACTAAAATCAATTTAAAACAAAAAACAGTCAAGTAGCACTTTAAAGACTAGCAAAATAATTTATTAGGTGAGCTTTCGTGGGACAGACCCACTTCTTCAGACCATAGCCACACCAGAACAGACTCAATATTTAAGACACAGAGAACCAAAAACAGTAAGCAAGGAGGACAAATCAGAAAAAGATAATCAAGGTGAGCAAATCAGAGAGTGGAGGCGTGGGGGAAAGATCAAGAATTAGATTGAGCCAAGTATGCAGACGAGCCCCTATAGTGACTCAGAAAGTTCCCATCACGATTTAAACCATGTGTTAATGTGCCAAATTTGAATATAAAAGTCAGCTCGTCCACTTCTCTCTCTAAAGCGGAGGGATAATTTCTCTTCAGTAACACACATACCTTTAGGTCATTGACAGAATGCCCCATTCCATTAAAATGTTGACTAACTGGTTTGTGGATCTGGAGTGTTTTGATGTCTGTTTTGTGCCCGTTGACCCTTTGTCTAAGGGAGTTAGAAGTCTGTCCAATATACAAAGCATCTGGGCATTGTTGGCACATGATGGCATATATGATGTTAGTAGAGGAGCATGTGCCAGTGATTCTGTGAGTAACCGCACCACGGTCACTCTAACTCAGGGACCCATCCATGCAACAAACCTCGTTGCCAGCTTTGCCCACATATCTACACCAGCAACACCATTACAGGACCCAACCAGATCAGCCACACCATCGTGGGTTCATTCAGCTGCACATCTACCAATATAATTTATGAGATCATGTGCCAGCAATGCCCCTCTGCTATATACATCGGACAAACTGGACAGTCTCTACGTAAAAGAATAAACACACACAAATCAGATATCAGAAATGGCAATATACAAAAACCCATAGGAGAGCACTTCAATCTTCCAGGCCACACAGTAGCAGACTTAAAAGTAGCTGTCCTACAGCAAAGAAATTTCAGGACCAGACTCCAAAGAGAAATTTCTGAGCTACAATTCATCTGCAAATTCAACGCCCTCAGCTCAAGCTTAAAAAAAGACTGTGAATGGCTGGGTAAATACAAAAGCAGCTTCCCCTCCCTTGGTGTTCACACCTCCAGATAAACTGCTGGTACTAAGCCTCACCCTTGCTGACTGAACTAACCTTGTTATCCCCACCGTTGCTCTGGCTTATTTATACCTGGACCTGCAGATTTCCATGACCAGCTTCTGATGAAGTGAGTCTATGCTCACAAAAGCTCATGCTCAAAACTTTTCTGTTAGTATACAAGGTGCCACAGGACCCTTCGTTGCTGTTACTTAAACACCAGGTTAACTATGAACATGTGCTTAAGTGCTCCTTAAATGGGATGGACATAAGCATTTTCCTAAGTATCTTTCCGAGTCAGGTCACTTTGGGATTTGAATAGAATACATGCTCCGGTACTTTGAAAGAAGAGCAACAAAAATGTAATTCCCTGTGTCTGTTTCAGAAAGCGATCATATAACGGAGAATGAGTGCAATTGCCATGTAATGCCACGGTTGTTACAATAGTAAGCAGTCTGGTGAATAGCATTTCAAAAAAGATAAATACATAAAATGGGATAGGGTAAATTTCTCTTAAATTGCCATTTGGACCTCAATGTATGAAATGTGTTTAGCACCAGAGAACAGGGTAACACTTTTTTTAGACACCCTATTTTGTGTTTGTATTACAGTCCCTTGTGGAAAGTAAAATCGGAGAAAAAAGCTTTTCAAAAAAAGTCTGGAGAGACTTCTCATTTATAATTGGAGAAATGTCTGCGAAAGTTAATTAGCTTGTGACAAATATATTACTAGTACTCAGAACAATAATTATAATAATTTTATTTTTAAAGAAAATGGGCTCCAGCCATCTTAACAACCCACGCTGCAATTTGGGTTACTTATGGCACTATGGACACTATATATTTTTTTTGCTCTAAAAACATGCTTCAAGGACTGATAGTTAAATTTATTCCATCACATATGCTGATCCATTAATGCATAGTGTAAATGAAAAAAAAATTGATGAAACTAATTATATAAAAGTAAAATCATATAAAGTTTCATTATACCTGTAATTGATTTGTCAACTGAGTTAATATAGCTGGATACATTACTGTGTTGACAAATTAAGTTAAAATGATAATGCTAGTTAGCCTGACCCTTACTTTTTTATTGCATCCCTCTTAGATAATTTCTCATTTCTTACTGAAAGCCTTCAACTTTTCTTTTTTGGTTCCTCATAGGCCTATGGATTGCAAATTAATGCATTAAAGTCCTTCACCACTTCTGTTTGGCCCTACTGTTTAATTGAAGTAGAATAATTTACAGTAGTTAATTGGCTTTTGCCAAAGTTAATTTGATGCTGGAGATACAATGAAGTCAAAATGCATCTACTGTCCACGGGTGCAGTAACATTTAGATAAGCAGGTAATTAAACCCATCTACAATCCTGGAGCCTAAACATGCCACTTCTGTAGGGAATGGCTTGCCCTAGAGGATGAAATCCATTGAATGGTTCCAACTTCCTGTAAAAAAGTTTCTTTTGGCGACACAGGTGTAATTTTAAGCTTCAGACTTTAATAAAACACACACTTCCAACCTCTAATAGATCCTTCGATGCAGGCTTTGCTGAGTGATCCAGCCCTCATCCCTGCTCATGAACGTTTACAGCCTACACATGGCTCCTGCTCCCAAGCCAACTTTTAAGATCAAATTAGCTTCAGTGAAGCAGGATTGTTTCCCTTGATATTATAGTCAAGGGCACTTTAGAAGGGCTCGATCCTGCAAAGCGCTAAGCATTGTGGTCCCAATGCAGTAAAGCTATTAAACCTATGTTTACCTTTACGCATCCGAGTAGTACACTTGATATCAATCTTTGGGGAGCTTTCGAAGCTGAAGCTCCAATTGGAAGCTCTACAGCAGAGAACCTATGTGGGGACTTCATTGCTCTGGAATATATGAAAACTGTGGTGATTACAGAGGTCTCCTCCATGATCAGTTCACACAGGATGGGAAGATGTAACATGAGACTTGTCTTTTTTACTGATGTTTTGGCAGATAAAGCTTTTAGCTCTAAATGTCCTCAGTTCAATTCCTGATAATGGGTATGTTTCCAGAGAGGGTAGCCACTGCAGGTTAATTTCAGGCATTGTGCCACCAGGGTTGAAATCTGTAGCTAATGATACAGTTGGATGATAATGCAATTTGCATATAACTCTGCTGTCCCTCTGTTTCTTCCTCCATCTTGTGCTTTTACTGGATCAGAGCATAGAGTTCTGCCTTGTAAGATATCATTGCACAGAGTCAAATCTCAGGAATCTTGAATATAAAAACCCAATAAAAAACAGTGAGAATAGTTCCCAGCAACACTGCAAAGTGTACCATATTGTTTCTTGAATAACAAGCCGTCCTATAGCATCTTAGAAACTAACACATTTATTAGGTCATGAGCTCTCTTGGGAAAGACCCGCTTCTTCAGATGATAGTATTACTCACAAAAGCTCATGACCCAATGAATGTGATAGCCTCAAAGGTGCTACAAGACTGCTTGTTATTTGAGAGGCTACAGACTAACATGGCTACCCTGTGGATACTGTTTCTTCATAAAACCAATGGATGATCTATGCAGAAAACCTTGTAAATAGGATAAAACATTGTAAACAGAATTTAGAGTGGTACAAATAACTTAACAAAAGTTAGTAGGTGGTAAATTTGTTGGTGTTTTTATCGACTTCCTTCCTTTGTGGCTGTTCCATGTACAGGAGACCTCAAAATCTGCAAAATCTCTATTTGTGATTTTGCATGTTCTCATATCTCTCCTGTACTCAAGCCCTGCCCCTTTCTGCCACTGCCCTGACCTCTCCCCACATCACATCTTGTCCCCTGGCTGCAGGGGGAAGGACATGGACTCAGGGGCGCTGCTGTGGGGCAGCAGCAGTTGTCATCTCCCCTCCCCCAGCCCCACCCCACCCTGCCCTGCAATCATCACAGCAGCTGAGAGCTTTGGGGAATGCGCTACAGTGGCTGGAAGCTAAAAGGAAACAGAGCACTTTCTGTGCTTCTGCCTGCCCCAGTATTTACAGATTTTGCTGCTCTTGGTGCTGTGAGGATCATCTTCACAGCAAATGGTGAGGTGTTTCCTGTATTTGAATATAAGGCATCAATGTCACATTTAAACTTCTGTGCTTTAGCACAAATTTGTCAACACCACACCTTCCAATCTTCTCTCTGGGATGATTTATAAGCCCAGGTCTACACTGGACCTTCAATTCAATAGTAGGTATGCAACTTCAGCTACGGCAGTTTGGTAGCTGGAACTGACTAATCTACAACCCACTTGCCTTGCTGTCCTCACTGAAAGAGGTCGACAAGAGAAAATCGTGTTGACCTCCCTTACTCCTCACAAGATTGAGGAGCACGGGGGTCGACCGTCAACCCCAAATGGCTCCATTTTGTGTGTTCCTACTAGGAGTGTGAAAGTGAATGCTGCAAGAGTGACCTGGACTAGGCTGAGCTTCTGAGCAGTGAAGACATAACCTCAGTCTTTACAGGATGGTATAATGTGAACCATGTGCCCCATTGACTCTCTCACTCCTTTCAAACACTTCAGAATCCTCCATCAAACACACCATCCAAGGTCACTACAGTTAGCAGCATTTCAGCCCCTTGGGTTATTAGCCGACTGGTCCTCAGCTAACGGCGAAACATTAATCTGTCGTCTGTGTGACAAGAGGTACAGGTATCTGGATCCCTCACAGCAGACATCTCCCAGCCCTGCATTAATCAGCCCTGGAGCACACAGGGCCATCTTTAATTTCTTTTATGCCTTACCTTACCCATTTCCATTTCAGGTTCAGAATGGACCCGAGGTGAAGAGGTGTGATGTGACAGGCGATTTCACGCAATGAAAATGTGCTATAAACAGCTTCAGAAACAGTTACTGAGCCAGAGTAGTAACTACCAGAGCCAAATCCTTTTATTTTTGGATGTTTCTGGTCTCTCCTAGCTGAGTTGTCCTACCCTCTGCACGTGCACAGAGGAGTCCAATAAAAATACATATCTCTTCTCAAAAGCTTCTCTCCCTTTCTTTGAACAATATATGCCGCACTAGAAATAGGTCACCAAGTTCCTCTGTCCCACTGGCCTCTAACTTTAATGCCAAAGTACTCCTGCTTTACCTCACATTTTATTTCATAGTTTTATAGATATCTTCTACATCCCATTGTAGGCCCAGGAAAGTTGAAAGCATAACGTTATGGCAAAACGGTCTTTGGAGAGGCCAGCACTGAGCTCCTTGGTGTGCTAACTGCAGGAATTGAACCACAGAAGTGAAATCAATACACACATATTTCAAGAGCCAGAGTATCATATTTAGTAACACAGAAACAGTAGTAAAACTCTCTATGTGGTCCACCCAGAAGAGGGGAAAAAAGAGACTGTTGGCCAAAAGCCCATACAGGCCACCAATTTGTAATTATGTCCTTCAAGCTGAGTTTATTGTCAATAAATAGCAGCTAAGCACCTTGAAAGGTCATGGAGGCTACACCTAGACTGTAGCCCTAACTCAGAATAATTCACACACTGAGTGCAATGCAAATTGCAAAAATTATGTTGAGTTATTTTATTTCAAATAAGTTACTTTATTTCCCACAAAGAGGGGTAGCAGCAAAGGAATACCAGGCTGGAATTAGCCATGCTATTTTGACCTCAGTGAAAAGTCCTGGAGTTGCTATTTCAGGATACATTTCCAGGGTTTGAAGCTAGCATGCTCCCACTTTGCCAAGGGGCCTGAGGTGATTATTGGCCCTGCTGCCCAAGAGACACGAATCACAGCATGTGGCCAGGGCTGGATTTAATGGTAAGCACTCCAAAAGACAGCACAGGCTGTCGCGCTTGGCTGGTACCAAGCTCAGGGTGCTGTTTTTGTTGTTAGCTAGAAAAAGGAAATACATTGTTTTGAAGTAACCTGTTTCATGTATTCCATATATAGGTTCATGTTCCAGTAAACTCCCAGAATGTTCTAGAACTTTGGAGAATCTCAAGGAACCTTGATAACTTTCTGAGAACTTCTTTTTCCCTGAAGTACATAGAATGCTGTCAGCCATAGCTATATGATGGCTGTCTAAGGTGTAGCCCTCACAGCTACCTCTCTGTCAATAGTAGGCATCCTTCAATCCTGAGTTAAAGAGATGAAAGGAGTAGGACTTGAACCCACACCTCCAAAGAGACTTGAGCTTAAATCCAGCACCTTAGACCACTCAGCTACACCAGCAGTCACCAAGTGGGATACAAGAATGAGGTGAGAGCCCAGATGTGATACTGTGAACCTCATTTTATTGTGTGACTGTGAATGTCTACTTGTGTTTTAAGACTTGAAGAGTGCAAGTAGTGACATTTTGTGAGAGGCTGGAGAAATCTATCTCCCTGCTTTCCACACAACAATGTACAAAAAATAGTTCTTTTGCCATTCTTAACACGTCTGATACATTTCTAAGTCTGTGGAACATAGACTTTTGCTGTCCCGCATATTGTCTTTTTTCCCTGCATAGAAAAAGGAGTGAAAGTGACTTAGATTTCTTACAGATACTCTCTTACTAAAATCCCTTCCGAGGGTGGGAGTCAGGGTAGGGGATGAGGCGGCTGTCATATGTCAGTATCTATAAATAAATTTGACTGTGGGATGGAGTGTGTGGGGGTCAGGGCAGGAGGCTGAGGCATGTGGGGGTCTCAGGACGGGGTGGAAATTTGGGTGGTTCAGGAGTCAGGACAGCGGATGGGGGATGAATGACTTAGGGCAGGGTGTGAGAGCGTGGGGGCCACAGGCACAGATTTGGGGATATGTGTGGTGAGCTAGGGGCTCGAAGTATGACCACTGTGCTGCCCAGCTTCTAGATCCCCTGGCTGGCCCAGCTGCTGAATCCCTGGGAGCAGCGCCTCACCCTTCCCCATCTGACCACTGTCTTACCAGTGTACTGCACCAGGGCACCTCAGTTTATTTTCTTCTTTGCATAGACAACAAAAGGTGGCCCCAGAAAAAAACTCATGAGCACAATATAGAAAGTGAAAAGCTCAGCTGCAATCTAGTTTGCAGCATGGGGAAAATTTGGTGGAAACATTCCTGACACAACAACATAGTAGCAATTATCCCAGTGCAGAAGAAATTGGGACACAAAGATCTAGGGCGAATATTCTAACACTGTCACTGAGTGTAACATGATTTAAGTCTAGTCCACCCCAGGTTGGGGCACATTTCCATTTCGTGAAGGTAGCACATTTCATCTATTCTCAAAATTAGAAGGTTCTATAAACTTAGAGGAAACAATTTTATGTGTTTATATATGGCATGAAAAAATACAGATTGAGAGTCTAGCCTGCATTTTACATCTTATATGGGAGGGATAAATCATGCTTGCAAATTGTGTATCAAAGTTGTAAAAGGGGCTGCAAATGCAATAAAAATAAGGTATTCAATAATTAACTGAAAGAGAGGGGTAGTGAAGACGGTCCTTCCAAAGGGTGCTGTCGGGTCTAGAGCTGTTGTTAGGTGTGGTGACTCATAGTGGGAACAGATGTGAGTCCTCCTGCCTCCTCCAGCCACTAGGGGAGTTGCTGCCACTTGGAGCTGGTCCCTTTTCCTAGCCCGCCAAATTCTGCCCAGTAGTCCAGCTTCTACTTCTGCCCCCTACTGCAGGTACTGGGCTCCTCCAGCCTTTGGGAGGGGACATTGCTGGCTGCCACTCCACCAAATTATATAGTTTGAAGGGAGGCAACAACTCCTGTGCCATCCCCAATTCTGTCCATGGTAGACCTTTGAGGATTGTGTCACAGCCCAGCCTTGGGCCACAGTTTGGGAACCCCTGGATTAGATGATCACAATGGCCTACTCCGACCTTAAAGGCTATGAAACAAAGGCCAGAACTAGATTTAGTAATGAGCAACCCAGGCAAATCACCTTTGAGCCTATGAAGCACAGGCTCTTAAGGTCTGTTTTCATGAGTCATGTCACATTTAGGATCAAATCCTCAGAGCTATTGAGGCAGCTACCTACCACTGAGCTCTTAGGGTGCTCAACGCCTATGAGACTTTTGAAAATGGGGCTTAGTAGCCTAAATTTTTTAGGTGAGTTTAGGAAATTATAATTGGATACTTTGAGAGAACTCTTTATGCTGTGGTACAGGTTGCACCCTTCTTGTCCAGCAGGGTTCAACCTGACAGGTCCTGAACAAGTGATTTTACCAGATGAGAGAAGATCCAGGGCTTCAACCCACAGACAGCACTGCACTCTGGGGACTGCTGCAGCATCCACCACCAGCCTCCCTACCCCCAGAATTCTGGCCTCAGTCCAGGCTCCAAAGGGCTGCCTCTAGGCTCCAGCCACTGTCCTCCACCTCCCAGCCGCTGTGGGTAAGCCAGGGGGACTCAAGCTCTGTCCCATGTTCTCAAATGGCAGGTGAAGGGGCTCCAGCTCCTGGCCCCACACTGGTGGGGGCTCTGGGTCCCAGCCTCTCTCCTGCAGGGCAGATGGGGGAGCTTCAAATTCTGGTTCCACTGCTGTGGGGTAGGGGAGAAGGACTCCAGGGCCGAGCCTCTTGCTGGGAGCTCCAGGTCATGGCCATGCTACTGAGGGGCAGGTGGGGGCTCTGGCTTCTGGCCTCACTGTGCAGGACAGGCAGGGCTCCTGCACCAACCCCAGTGCCAGCCCAGTACTCTCTCTCCTGGACCATCCAGATGCTAGACCACAGATATTGCTGGACGAGAGAGTACCAAGAGGTGCAACCTGTATATTAAAAGATGAGACAAAGTGGCCACTACACATAAAAGACAGATTGTGCTGACTAAGCCTCAGCTGGAGTATTGTGTCCAGTTCCAGGTGCCACATTTCAGAAAAGGTGTGAAGAAACTGGAGAAGGTCTAGCAATAAAAGAATTCCAGAACATATGACCTATAAAGGAAGATTGAAAGACTTGTGTTTGTTTAGCCTGCAAAAGAAAAAACAGAGAGGGGGCAGGATAACCGTTTTCAAATCTAAAAGGTTGTTATCAGGAGAAGGGAGTACAATTATTCTCCTTAACCTCTGATGACAGGGAAAAAAAGCAAGGAGTTTAAACTGCAGCAAGGGTGGTTGGGGTTGAACATGGGGAAAAACTTTTTGTTAGGGTGGTAAATCACTGGAATAACTTGCCCAAGGAGTTTGGGGAATCTCAATCATTGGAGATTTTTAGAAGTGTGTTAGACAGACATCTGTCAAAGATCGTCTACTTCAGGGGTCAGCAACCTTTTTGAGTCAAAGTGTCAAAATTTGACTCTTTGACCTCTATGTATGGTCCAAGTGTTGGTGATATTTTTTCAAGTCACTAATAGCCCTACTTACAACATCTTCCTTAATAAATAAATTAAGGTGCAGAGTTTTGTGGTTTAGATGATGGTTGGTAGCATTAGCTGGTCTTTTGTTAATCCACAAAGCTTCATGGCTTTGAGCAAGGCCCCTGCTGCATGGGGCAGAAGGGATAGATGCTGAGCTCCTGCCTTGCGTGGGATGAAAATCAGCTTGTATGCCACTCTTGTCTCCTGTAACTTGGGTTGCCGAACCCTGGTCTAGATAGTGAGTGGTCCTGCATTGAATGCAGGGGACTGGACTTGATGACCTCCTGAGGCCCCTTCCAGTTCTGTGATTCTGTGAGGAGGGTTTAGAGGACAAGATGCTAGTGTTGACATTGGCAGACTTCATAATCCCTGCACTGCCGTAGGCTTCTTCTGCAACCTTGGGAAAGTCACTTAGATAATCTGTTCCCATTCCCTACCTCACAGAGGTATGAAAAGGAAAACTGGCTGAAATATTGTGAGGCATTCAGATGTTATGGCACTGGAGGGCATCAACTGAATATCTGGGATTGTGTTTCTGCTGATATTATCTGCGTTGTTTCCACTATGAGTCAGGCAAGGATTGCCTTTCATAGTTTTACAGGTAAGGAAAATGAGGCATGACAGATTATTTTTCCCCAGGGCCAGACAGAAATGGGACTCATTCCCAGAAGTCCTTGCTCCCTAGGACAAATTCCAAGGTGACAGTAACTATATTTCATTCATGGGTCATACTGTGCATTGTGTGGCAGGGTGAGGCCAGGGGAGGAAACACAATGGTCAAAACAGGGCAGGTTTGGAGCTGACAATCCGATGCAGAGGAAGCAGCTGAGGAGTAGGATGCCCTAAATCAATTCAGGCCAGCTGATCCCACTCAAGGCTACTTTTATAAACCCCTTCCCAAGCAGGGCCAGGTGAGGAGTGTGAGAGGTGATTGAGAAGAGTGTAGGAGGTGACTGAGGACAGGGAAGGAGATTCGGAAGAACAGCAGAGACAGTAGAGGGGGAGAAGAGCCTCAGCAACAAGGGACTGGGCTGCCCCCCAAGACTCAGCTAGAGACTGAGGAGAACTGCTCAGCCAATGGAGCTGGTCAAGGAAGAGGACTTGATGCTGCTGCTGCTACCTGAAGGAGGTACCAGGGAGGATCATCTGGGGAAGTGGCCCAGGGAGAAGTGCAGCAGAGGCAAGGGTGAAAGGAGTCAGTCCTTGCCAGTAGCAGCCACACAGGGTCCCTGAGATGGAACCCGGAATAAGTGGGTGGGGACTAGGTTCCCCCCAGACTGCCCCCTGCCCCAGCAATGGTAGTGGGGTTCCTATGGTGGGGCTGGTGGACTGAACAGAGGGCCAGGGGCCCAGAAACCAGACTGACCGTATCACAATTGATATACAGGAGTAAAAGAATTTCTACGTTGGTTTAATTTGCATACACAGGGATGATTGGCTGTAGCTTGAAAAACAGCTATTAAGAGAATATAAGGTGCCAATTAAAGTAGATTTCCTCTTATTTAACATACACATTATAAAATCTTGCTGTACATTATGCAAATTTAAATTGACAAATTAGATTCTGCTCTCATCCACACTGTTAAAGCAGGAGTAACCTCATTCCCATCTATGGGGTTAACACTGATCTACACAGTCATAACTAAGATCAAAATTTGGATCCTTTGGACTTTACAAGACCCTCATCAACATCTCTGTAATTGACACTGTCTTGGATCGGGCCTTCCACGCTGAATCTGTTTCTCTAAATCTCTGACAACATGGCCATCAGAAAGCATCAGTGTTTGCAGAGGTATTGCGCTGTCTAAAAGAGAAGATAATTTCCTCCGCCAGTGGAGTTGCAATCCAAAGAGTCTCTTATTTAGAGTCCTTACCACTTAGTGGTAAGTGGGGTTTCAGGGCCCAGCTAGAAATGAGCAATAACATGCAAATGAAAATTGGAAGCTGAAGATCTACTCATTAACAACAGATGGTTCAACTTGGATTTGATAAACAAGTTGTCGCTTCTCCATGCCCACACTATCTTTGTGCCTCACTTGATTTTTGTCTGTGTGTTATGCTTCTTGTTCTACCACAGGCAACTCAGTGGGGGGGAAAGGACCTTCCAAACCAAATGGCAAATCTACTCACCCTGGAACTTGTTCAACCTGAAGCAAAAAATCACTCGGGCATGTTCAGGACCATTCTGATGTAATTCGGTGTGTATTATGCACACAATGGCAGCCTGCTCAGGCTCTGGATTTCCTCCCAATCCTGGTGCATGTACCAATATTCTCCATGTGAAACCTGCTCTGCTGAAATATACAAACAAAAGAGATGAAACTCAGCTCTTGGATGCCTATATGTCAGTCCCAGCTAAGACAGTTGGAGTCCCACATGTACAGCTGATTGCAGAACATAGCTTACAATGGCAGGATTTCATCCTATATTTTTTTCTAGACTTATGGTTATTCCTTTTGTTGTCAAGAGATCCCCTGCCTTAGCCCACAAAGCACATTATTTGCTTATCAAAGGAATGTGGAATGTACAAATTAATCCTGCAAGAACTCAGGATCCAAGAAAATAGCCTTTTTTTCCCACTGTTCTCCATGGCCAGGTCCCAGAGGCATGCAAATGTCTTGTAGCTCCTGTCCATGAGTATCCTTCCTCATAGTGGGGTTTGCACATGCCCAAGTTTACACACCCATGTACAGTTGAGTTGCAGGTTAGATGTACAAATTACAGGTGCTCTGGATGAAACAGTTTGCTGTGCTGTCAAGTATGCTAGGTAGTAACAAGTGGTACTGTTATTCACTTCTTCTGATGTATGAAGAGAAAGAATCGAAAGGCAGAGATATACGTATATATATATGGCCATGCCGATATATCCTTGCCATTTGATTCTTTCTCTTCGTACACTTGACAAAGTGAGTTGTAGCCCACAAAAGACTATGCCCGAATCAATCTGTTAATTTTTAAGGCACCATTGTACTCATTGCTTTTGCTAAAATAGACTAACACGGGTACCCCAGCAATCCCAAGACCACAGAAGAAGCTCTGATCATAGACCTACGCAATCTTCATCCCTGCTCTGTTGCTCTACCTAGAACATTTGCAGGGCTGCTACAGTTCACATGAAGAATGCCCCTGGGGTGCTATTGTTGAGATACGCAAATGCACTGGAGTGGTGGCACAACTGAATAGACATACTTGTGTTTCTGCTGAGCATCCCAGATGGAGCATTCTCACACTGCACATGCAGCATGCAACACTCATGTAGTGCTGTTGCTGAATGTCTTGTGTGAGCATACGACTGCTTGCCTGACTTTCCCACCTCCTGCAAACATCAACTGAGCCTCAAAGCCAGTGCAGAAGCCCTGACCATCAGTGAAGTTAGCTAAACTTTTCATATTGCACATGAATGTTGGGAATCACCTCATACCAGAGGTAAGCTACTTCTACACTAGGAAAACTTCGAAATGGCCATGCTAATGGCTAAATTGGAGAATACTAATGAGGCACTGAAATGAATATTCAGCACCTCATTAGCATGCTTCTGTCCACGGCACTTCAAAAGTGCCACATTTCGCTTGCGTGCAGGGTTCATCTACATGGGGGTCCTTTTCAAAAGGACCCTGCAAAGGTCGAAATCCCCTTATTCTTATCAGCTGATAGGAATAAGGGGCTTTCGACACTTGTAGGGTCTTTTCTAAAAGTACCCCTGTGTAAACGAGCCGTACATGAGTGCTGCAGCTGGCAGCATGGTAATGAGGCGCTGAATATTCATTTCAGTGCCTCATTAGTATTCTCCAGTGTGGCCATTAGCATGGCCATTTTGAAGTTTTGGACAAGTGTAGACACAGCCGTGGAAGGGTGTGCCAATGAAAGAAGAAGGATAGTGGAGTGGCTTGAGCAGAAGCCTCGACTTGAAGACCCAGGTTTCATGCTCTCTTTGAGTGATGTGGGACAAGTCTATTAGTCTCTCCTTGCCTCAGTTAATAGTATCTCCACTCTACATCACAGCAGAATTGTTAGGAGGAATGCCAAAAAAAACCGTGGTACTCAAGCTGCCATAGATGTACCCAAGATAAACAGAAATCCCTCTTTGCTCCTAGGCTATGGAAGAAGGATGATCCAGGGAACTATAGGCCAGTCAGTCTTACGCCAGTCCCTGGAACAATCACAGAGGGGCTCCTCAAGGAAGTCATTTTGAGGCATTTGGAGGAGGGGAAAGTGATCAGGAATAGTCAGCATGGATTCATGAAGGGCAAGTCATGCCTGACCAATCTGATTAGTTTCTATGATGAGATAACTGGCTTTGTGGATAGGGGAAAAATCAATGGATGTGATTTATCTTGACTTTAGCAAAGCTCTTGATACACTCTCCCACAATATTCTTGTCAGCAAATTAAAGGAACGTGGATTGGATAAATGGACAGTAAGATGGATAGAAAGCTGGCTAGAAGGTCGGGCCCAGTGGGTAGTGATCAATGGCTCAATGTCGGGATGGCACTCGGTTTCTAATGGAGTGCCCCAATGTTCAATTCTGGGTCCTGTTCTGTTCAACATATTTATCATTGACCTGGATGAGGGGTTGGATTGCACCCTCAGCAAGTTTGTGGGTGACACTAAGCTAGGGGGAGGGTAGATACACTGGAGGGCAGGGATAGGGTCCAGACTGACTTAGACAAATTGGAAGACTGGACTGCAAGAAATCTCATGAGGTTCAATAAGGACAAGTGCAGAGTCCTGCACTTGGGCCGGAAGAATCCCAAGCATTGTTACAGGCTGGGGTCCGACTGGCTCAGTAATAGTTCTGCAGAAAAGGACCCGGGAGTTACAGTGGACAAGAAGCTGGACATGAGTCAACAGTGTGCCACTGTAGCCAAGAAGGCTAATAGCATATTAGGCTGCATCAAGAGGAGCATTGCCAGTAGATCCAGAGAGGTGATTATTCCTCTTTATTCATCTTTGGTGAGGCTGCATCTGTAGTACTGTGTCCAGTTCTGGGCCCCCAATTATAGGAAGGATGTTGATACACTGGAGAGGGTCCAGCAGAGGATGACCAAAATAATTAGGGGGCTGGAGCATATGACTTATGAAGAAAGGTTGAGGGAATTGGGACTGTTTAGTCTGCAGAAGAGAAGACTGAGGGGGGACTTGATAACAGCCCTCAACTTACTGAAGGGAGGTTGCAAAGAGGCTGTAGAGAGGCTGTTCACAGTGGTCACAGACGGCAGAACGCAGAACAATGGTTTCAAGTTGCAGTTGAGAAGGTCCAGGTTGAACATTAGGAAAATCTTTTTCACTAGGAGGGTGATGAAGCATTGGAATAGTCTACACAGGGAAGTAGTGGAGTCTCCATCCCTGGAGGTGTTTAAGTCTCACCTCAACAAAGTCTTGGCTGGGCTGATCTGATGGGTTTGGTCCTGCTTAGAGCAAGGGGCTGGACTTGGTAGCTTTTTTAGGTTTCTTCTAGCTCTATTGTTCTATGATTCTATGATTCTATGATACACTACAGGGATCTGTCACCAGAAAAGATCTTCCGGCAAAACATCTGTTGACAGATTATGTTCACACACAAAAGCATATTGAAAGAGTGATCAACTTCATTGACAGAGAACGGTCAGAGTGGCTGGCTGCTCTCTTGACAGAAGAGCCAATGGGAAGCTCAGCAAACAGGGCTGCCTGCAGAACTGGAAGCCCTGTCTATCGACAAAAGGGACACCAGAGTATCTATATTGCTTTTCTTTTGCTTTTTTTTTGGACCAAAAACTGTTGACAAAGGCTTTAATCCTCATTGCAGAGAGGCATAACACTGCCGACAGAAGTGCCAGGTTTTATTGACAGTCTGTCAACAAAACACATTTTGGCCATTTCTACACAGGCCACTTCTTTTCGGATGTGGCATGCTAATACACGGAGCAAAAGATGCTAATGAGGCACAGATGCAAATTCCCCGTGCTTCATTAGCATAATGTCACGTGATTTAGAGTCCAGAGGACCATTCTTCCGAACTCCAAAAGGCCGTGTAGAAGCGCATCCCCGAGGGGGTGGGGAGGCTTCCGGAAGGAAGTCCTTCTTCCGGAGGTCTCTTCTTCCCCAAAATTTTCACCCCATCTGTAAGTGCAAGCCACACACCTAGGTGTGTGGTTCACTGTCCCATGTACTGTAGTGGCAGCTAGACCACTCAGAGAGAGAAAGAAAAAGTCCCCTTTACAGCCTGAGCTGAGAGGCACCCCACTTTTAGCTCAAACTGTACAGGTTCCTGCACTAAGTTCCAGAGAACCCAGGATCAAGTCTGCCTGTGGGGCTTCACAGGAGAAACATAAGATTTGGGACAATATATGTATTTTGCAGGCAAAGGTTTCTCTTCCATAGTTTACCACCCTGTATCAGCTTCAATCAAGATCTGTAAACACAAAAGCTTTTTACATTCTGCTGAAGTGTTCCTGAATTTACCATGGAGATAGGATTTTTGTGTGTGTGCTTGTTAATCTCAGAGCCAAATATCCTCAAACCAACTGATCAATCGATTAACAAATTAACTGCTAAATAATGGATGGGGCTGTGAACATTCCCTGACAGGAGTGGAGAATAAAATATATGCCTACAATTCTCTGTCAAATAGTCAGCCAACAAAGTATTACAGTATTTTCTGTAGTAGTTTACATAAATGCCCAGAAAACAAATGGAAAAGTGTGTTCTAGCCATATTTTATTATTCATATACACTACACAGAAATGGTCATTACACTGAAAAATGAATAAAACTCTTTTTCTTTCAAATTAAATTTTAATGTAGCAGAACTTTACATGATCTCCGGAACATAAATAAATACAAAGCAACAACTAAATATTTTCCACTGCTAATTATGCCATTAATTCTGAACATGTGTAAAGTACACATGAAGTAATGTTGCTTAATAGTCAAATGAGAAAGGCAGTGTAAGGATGATGGCATTGGGTGGGGAAGGATAAGACCAAAATAACGAATTTTGTGTTATGTAAGAAATACCTTCATAATTTCTCAAATCCTTATTATTAACTTGCAGGCTTCTGAGTCTGGAATAGTGAATGTGTCACAGTTTAGAATGGCAGAATAAAATATCTTCAGCAGAGTCACCTAAAGTTGCTTTGTTGAGCCATGTATTTATATATCCTTAATAATCACAGTAGCTCAATGCCTGTGATTTACAAATGAAATCCATTCCAACCCATTAAACCCTTTGCAAGAGGGAAATATTATCTCAATTTTGCAGATGGGAAACTGAGGCACAAGGTATGAGAAATGTCCTCAGAGTCACATGGCTATCTGACTTCATCTGTGGCTAAGAAAATAATTTTTTTCACTCTTCTGAATCTTAGTTCAGGGTTTGATCTATACAACCATATTTCCTACTGAATCCCATGTATTGTATCATAGAATCGTAGAATGCTAGGACTGGAAGGGACTGTGAGAGGTCATCGAGTCCAGCCCCCTGCCCTCTTGGCAGAACCAAGTACTTTCTAGACCATCCCTGATAGACATTTATCTAACCTGTTTTTAAATATCTTCAGATATGGGGATTCCACAACCTCCCTTGGCAATTTATTCCACTGTTTGACTATCCTGACAGATAGGAACTTTTTCCTAATCATAGAATCATAGAAGAGTAGGACTGGAAGGGACCTCGAGAGGCCATTGAGTCCAGCCCCCTGCCCTCATGGTAGGACCAAGCACTTTCTAGACCATCCCTGAAAGCCATCTATATAACCTCTTCTTAAATATCTCCAGTGATGGAGATTCTACCACCTCCCTTGGCGATTCGTTCCAGTGTTTGATCAACCTGACAGTTAGGAACTTTTTCCTAATGTCCAGCCTGAACTTCCCCTGCTGCAATTTAAGTCCATTGCCTCCTGTTCTATCTTCAGAGGCAAGGAAGAACAAGTTCCCTCACTCTGCCTTATGACACCCTTTTAAATGCCTGAAAACTGCTATCATGTCCCCCCTCAATCTTCGATTTCCCAAACTAAGAAAACCCAGTTCTTTCAGCCTTTCTTCATAGGTCATGTTCTCTAGACCTTTGATCATTCTCGTTGCTCTCCTCTGGACCCTCTCCAATTTCTCCACATCCTTCCTGAACTGTGGTGCCCAGAACTGAACACAATACTCCAGCTGAGGCCTAACCAGCGCAGAGTAGAGAGGGAGAATGACTTCTCATGTTTTGTTCACCACACACCTGTTAATGCATCCTAGAATCATGTTTGCTTTTTTTGCAACAGCATCACACTGTTGACTCATATTTAGCTTGTGGTCCACTATAACCCCTAGATCCCTTTCTGGTGTACTCATTCCTAGGCAGTCCTTTCCCATTCTGTATGTGTGACACTGATTGTTCCTTCCTAAGTGGAGCACTTTGCATTTGTCCTTATTAAACTTCATCTTGTTTACCTCAGCCCATTTCTCCAGTTTATCCAGATCCTTTTGAATTATGACCCTATCCTCCAAAGAAGTTGCAACCCCTCCCAGCTTGGTATCATCTGCAAACTTAATAAGTGTACTTTCTAGGTCAATATCTAAATCATTAATGAAGATATTGAACAGAACCGGTCCTAAAACAGACCCCTGCAGAACCCCACTAGTTGTACTTTTCCAGCCGGATTGAAAACCATTAATAACTCCTCTCTGGGTATGGTTATCCAGCCAGTTGTTCACCCACCTTAGAGTAGCCCCATCTAAGTTGTATTTGAGTAGTTTATTGATAAGTACATTATGTGAGACCGTGTCAAATGCTTTACTGAAGTCTAGGTATATCACAGCCACCGCTTCTCCCTTATCCACAAGGCTCGTTATTCTATCAAAGAAAGCTATTAGATTGGTTTGACATGATCTGTTTTTAACAAAGCCATGCTGGCTGTTCCCTAGCACCTTACCACCTTCCAACTGTTTGCAGATGATTTCTTTAATGACCTGCTCCGTTATCTTCCCTGGCACAGAAGTTAAGCTGACTGGCCTGTCGTTTCACGGGTTATTCTTGTTCCCCTTTTTATAAATGGGTACTGTATTTGCCCTTTTCCAGTCTTCTGGAATCTCTCCCATCTCCCATGATTTTCCAAAAATGATTGCTAAAGGCTCAGATACCTCTTCTATCAGCTCCTTGAGGATTCTAGGATGCATTTCATGAGGCCCTGGTGATTTGCAGACATCTAATTTTTCTAAGTACATTTTAATTTGTTCTTTTCGTATTTCAACTTCTAAGCCTACCCCTTTTTCACTAGTATTCTCTATGTCAGGCATTCCTTCAGACTTCTCAGTGAAGACCGAAACAAAGAAATCATTAAACATCTCTGCCATTTCCAAATTCCCTGTTACTGTTTCTCCCTCCTCACTGATCAATGGCCCTACCCTCTCCTTGGTCTTCCTCTTGTTACCAATGTATTTGTAAAAAGCCTTCTTGTTTCCCTTTATGCTTGTAGCTAACTTGAGCTCATTTTGTGCCTTAGCCTTTCTAATCTTGCTCCTGCATGCTCGTGTTGTTTGCCTATATTCATCCTTTGTAATGTGTTCTTGTTTCCATTTCTTATACGATTCCTTTTTTAGTTTGAGTTCATGCAAAATCTCCTGGTTAAGCCAAGGCAGTCTTTTGCCATGTTTTCTATCTTTCCTACGCAGCGGGATAGCTTGCTTTTGGGCCCTTAATAAAGTCCCTTTGAAAAACTGCCAACACTCCTCAGCCATTTTTCCCCTCAGTTTAGCTTCCCATGGGACCTTACCTACCAGCTGTCTGAGTTTACCAAAATCTGCCTTCCTGAAATCCATTATCTCTATTGTACTGTTTTCCCTTCTACCCTTCCTTAGAATTGTGAACTCTATGATTTCATGATCACTTTCACCCAAGCATCCTTCCACTTTCAAATTCTCAATAATTTCCTCCCTATTTGTTAAAATTAAATCTAGAACAGCTTCCCCCTGGTAGCTTTTTCAACCTTTTGAAATAAAAAGTTGTCTGCAATGCAATCCAAGAATTTATTGGACAGTCTGTCCCCTGCTGTATTAGTTTCCCAACATATACCTGGATAGTTGAAGTTCCCCATCACCACCAAATTCTGGGCCCTGCATGATTTTGTTAGCTGTTTAAAGAAAGCCTCATCCACCTGTAGTAGACACCTAATAGGACCTCATCCTTGTATTTTACTCCTCTGAATCTAACCCAGAGACTTTCAACCTGTCCATCTCCTATGTCCATCTCCACCTCTGTCCAAGTGTGCACATTTTTAATATTCAAGGCAACACCTCCTCCCTTCTTTCCCTGTCTGTCCTTCCTAAGCGGGCTGTACCCTTCAATACCAACATTCCAATCATGAGTATTATCCCACCAAGTTTCTGTGATGCCAACGATATCATAGTTGTATTCATTTATTAGTACTTCCAATTCTTCTTGCTTATTTCCCATACTTCTTGCATTTGTATATAGGCATCTCAGACATTGATTTGGTCTTGCCTCCCAGTTTTGCCCTGGCCCTCTTTTACTCTCCCAGCGTAGCCCATACTCCCTCCCATTTCAAGTTCATCTCCCAAGTATCCATGCTCTCCATTTACCTGCAGGCTTTTCTCCCCTGCCCCCATCGAACCTAGTTTAAAGCCCTCCTCACTAGATTAGCCAGCCTGTGTCCGAATATGGTCTTCTCCCTCCTCGAAAGGTGAATGCCATCTCTGCCTAGTAGTCCTTCCTGGAAAAGGATCCCATGGTGAAAGAAACCAAAGCCTTCCTGGCGACACCATCTACGCAACCAAGCACTCACTAATGTCCAACCTAAACCTCCCTTCCTGCAGGTTAAGCCCATTGCTTCTTGTTCTATCCTCAGAGAACAAGAAAAACAAGTTTTTTCCCTCCTCCTTATGACACCCTTTTAGATACCTGAAAACCGCTACCATATCCCCTCTTAATCTTCTTTTTTCCATACTAAACAAGCCCAATTATTTCAGCCTTTCTTCATAGGTCATGTTCTCTAGACCTTTTATCATTCTTGCTGCTCTTTTCTGGATCCTTTCCAATTTCTTCACATCTTTCTTGAAATGTGGTGCCCAGAACTGGACACAATACTCCATAGGAGAGCACTTCAATCTCCCAGGACACACAGTAGCAGATTTAAAAGTAGCTATCCTGCAGCAAAGAAATTTCAAGAACAGACTCCAAAGAGAAATTGCTGAGCTACAATTCATCTGCAAATTCAATACCCTCAGCTCAGGATTAAACAAAGACTGTGAATGGCTGGCTAAAAACAAAAGCAGCGTCCCCTCTCTTGGAGTTCACACCTCCAGATCTACTGATGACAATACAACTCAGCCTGCCTGACTGAGCTAACCTCGTTATCCCCAGCCTTGCTCTGGCCTATTTATACCTGGCCTTGCAGATTTCCAGGACCAGCATCTGAAGAAGTGAGTTAACTCACGAAAGCTCGTGCTCTAAACTTTTCTGTTAGTCTATAAGGTGCCACAGGACCCTTCGTGGCTGCTACAGATCCAGACTAACACGGCTACCCCTCTGATACTTGACAACATGCAAGGCACTGCATTTAGCCGTATGGAATGGAAATCTATCAATCTCACGAGGAAGCTTGCACAAATTCAGACACACATCATCTTTCTCTCCAAATGCAAACGAATGGACATCATACCGAATGGACTGAAGGTGAAAAATCCTTTGCAATCTACATACTGCACAGACTACAGTGAGAGATTATGCCACACACTCTCAAAGAAACTGAGGAACCACCTGATCAGCATCCTGTACAACAAACAGGAGAACATCAAAAAAGAGCTCTCCAATCTGGAGTCTTTCATCAATAACCAACCTTCAACACAAACTTCCACGCCGCTGAACTTTACTAAAATAAGACGAGATTTACACTAGACACTTCACTACTATACAGAAGAAAAAGGACTGCAAACTTTCTAAACTCCTGCCTGCCACACAGAGCCGCAGCAGTGGTACCACTAACTCAGCCAGCAATATCATCAATCTGTCCAGCTACACACTCAGCTCAGCAGAAGAGTCTGCCCTTTCTCGGGGACTCTCTTTTTGCCCCACCACACACACAAACATGATACAGTTCTGCGGTGATCTGGAAGCCTACTTTCGCCGTCTCAGACTCAAAGAATACTTTCAACACAACACTGACCAACACACCGTTACACAGACAACCTCCCAGCAGCACAAGAAGAATAACTCCACGTGGACTCCTCCCGAGGGCAGAAATAACAGTCTGGACCTATACATAGAATGCTTCCGCCGACGCGCACAGACAGAAATTGTGGAGAAACAGCATCGTTTGCCTCACAACCTCAGTTGTGCGGAACGCAATGCCATCCACAGCCTCAGAAGCAACCCTGACATTATAATCAAAGAGGCAGATAAAGGAGGAGCTACTGTCATCATGGACAGGTCTGACTACCAGAAGGAGGCTTCCAGACAACTCTGCAATACCAGATTTTACAGGCTACTTTCCTCAGACCCCACCGAGGAATACACTAAAAAACTACACCGTCTGCTCAGGACACTCCCTACACAAGCTCAAGAACAGATCTACACCAACACACCTCTAGAGCCCCGTCCAGGGTTATTCTACTTACTACCCAAGATCCACAAGCCTGGAAATCCTGGACGCCCCATCATCTCCGATATTGGCACTCTCACTGAAGGACTGTCTGGTTATGTGGACTCTCTCCTCAGACCGTATGTCCCCAACTCCCCCAGCTACCTCCGCGACACCACTGACTTCCTGAGAAGACTGCAATACGTTGGTGACCTACCAGAAAACACTATCCTAGCAACCATGGATGTAGAGGCTCTGTATACCAACATCCCACACAAAGATGGAATAAATGCTGTCCGGAACAGTATCCCTGATGATGCTACAGCACATCTGGCGGCTGAGCTCTGCAACTTTATACTCACACACAACTATTTCAGATTCGGTGACAATATATACCTTCAAATCAGCGGCACAGCTATGGGTACCCGCATGGCCCCTCAATATGCCAATATTTTCATGGCTGACCTAGAACAACGCTTCCTTAACTCTCGTCCACTAACACCTCGGCTCTATTTACGCTACATTGACGACATCTTCATCATCTGGACCCATGGGAAGGAGACTCTGGAGGAATTCCACCGGGACTTCAACAACTTCCACCCCAACATCAAGCTCAGCCTGGACCAACCTACACAGGAGATCCACTTCCTTGACACTATCGTGCTTATACACAATGGACACATCAGTACTACCCTGTACCGTAAACCCACTGACCGCTACGCCTACCTTCATGCCTCCAGCTTCCATCCCAGACACACCACACGATCCATCGTTTACAGCCAAGCACTTTGATATAACCGCATTTGTTCCAACCCCTCCGACAGAGACAAACACCTACAGGATCCGCACCAAGCATTCTTGAGACTGCAATTCCCACCTGAGGAAGTGAGAAAACAAATCAACAGAGCCAGACATGTGCCATGAAGCCTCCTACTACAGGACAAGCCCAAGAGAGAAACCAACAGAACACCACTAGCCATCACCTACAGTCCTCAGCTAAAACCTCTACAGCGCATCATCAGGGATCTACAACCCATCCTGGACAATGATCCCACACTTTCACAGGCCTTGGGAGGCAGACCTATCATTGCTCACAGACAACCTGCCAACCTAAAACAAATCCTAACAAGCAACTATACACCGCACCACAGTCACTCTATCTTAGGGACCCATCCATGCAACAAACCTCGTTGCCAGCTCTGCCCACATATACACACCAGCAACATCATTACAGGACCTAACTGGATCAGCCACACCATCGTGGGCTCATTCAGCTGCACATCTACCAATGTAATTTATGCCATCATGTGCCAGCAATGCCCCTCTGCCATATACATCGGACAAACTGGACAGTCTCTACGTAAAAGAATAAATGCACACAAATCAGACATCAGAAATGGCAATATACAAAAACCCATAGGAGAGCACTTCAATCTCCCAGGACACACAGTAGCAGATTTAAAAGTAGCTATCCTGCAGCAAAGAAATTTCAAGAACAGACTCCAAAGAGAAATTGTTGAGCTACAATTCATCTGCAAATTCAATACCCTCAGCTCAGGATTAAACAAAGACTGTGAATGGCTGGCTAAATACAAAAGCAGCTTCCCCTCTCTTGGAGTTCACACCTCCAGATCTACTGATGACAATACAACTCAGCCTGCCTGCCTGAGCTAACCTCATTATCCCCAGCCTTGCTCTGGCCTATTTATACCTGGCCTTGCAGATTTCCAGGACCAGCATCTGAAGAAGTGAGTTAACTCACGAAAGCTCATGCTCTAAACTTTTCTGTTAGTCTATAAGGTGCCACAGGACCCTTCGTTGCTAATACTCCAACTGAGGCCTAACAAGCACAGAGTAGAGCAGAAGAATGACTTCTCCTGTTTGTTCACAAGACACCTGTTAATGCATCCCAGAATCATGTTTGCTTTTTTTTGCAACAGCATCACACTGTATACTCATATTTAACTTGTGGTCCACTATAATCCCTAGATCCCTTTCTGCCATACTCCTTCCTAGACAGTCACTTGACATTCTGTATGTGTGATACAGGCACACATATCCTGCTTGATCCAGCTGCAACAGCTGTGTTTTGGAAACATTGGTAGGATTGAAGCATATGGGGCAGTTTGAATAATGATTTTATGTGGCTGCTCTACTCCCCTGTGTTTTGAACATTTGCTTTCACTCAGGTGAATTGCTAGAGACTGGGACACCAGAGACAGAACGAGAAAGACAAAGACACAAGAAATGCTTGGAGAAATGGAATTTCTAACACTGCTGCACAAGAAGGAAAGTGAGATCCCTGCTAGCCTGCTTGGCTGACCCAGCTGTGCAGCATTGTTACTCCTGTGGTGGCATTTAATATTTAATGGCTTGTGCTGTCCAGCAGGCATAATCACATCCCCTGGGCAAGCACCACCACTGGAAATTAAAAATGAGACCACTTTGCTTGAAGTTACAGATCTGGTGGTAAAGACAGGTGTGCCCTGGAGGTTATTTGCTACATTCTTAATTTCTGCATCTCAGTAAAATTCAAGGGTCTGTCTGAATTTAAAGTAAGCTAAGAAGCCAGGACACTACCTGCTGGGCCTTGTGGCAGCATAGAGTACAAGTACTGAATAAGCCAGAGAAACTGAACTCTCTTTACCTTTAGGGCAACTGGGAACAAAATTCACATCTACATGACCTGAAAAGGCAAGACACTGGTAACCGCACACTGAGCTGAGTAGTTTAGTTTGGCCAACAACTTGATCCAAGTCACACTGAAGGGAGATGTTCCTATTGATTCTGGTGGGTATTAGATCAGGATACAAGCTCAGGGTTCCCCTAATCAGTTATTTCTAAATTACATTAAAACTCACAGGACTTTTGTGGGAGGTGAGTCTTGACTTAAAGAATTGTACTCTGAGTGGAGCATAGATCATCTACAAGTCTCCTCTGCTTCACTCTGTCTTGAGACAAAACTTACAGCTGACTCCAGGAGTAACCAGTTGTTGTCCTTCAGTCTTAATAGATCTTCTTCATGTTGTCTGAGGTCTTCTTCTTTTGCATTTTCTTTGAGGCTTCCATGTGAGAGCTTAACAGACTGTGCTGAATGATGGTTTTCTGAAACTGTGGCCTAGGTATCCCCACTTTCTTCTCTTGATTTGAATGTCAAATGGTCTTGTCCTGCTCTGTTTCAAAGCTCTTCATTTGTGACAAAGTCTTGCCATTTGATGCGAAGGATGTACCCCAGGCATCTATTTATGAATGTCTATAGCTTGTGATTTGAAGATTTTTTAGTACTCCAGGTCTCACATCTATACAAGAGCATACTTTTCACATTTGTGTCGAAGCTCCGCAGTTTCATCTTTGCAGATACTATTTGTGAAGTCTATATGGAATGAAGAGTCTTGAAAGCAGACGTTGCTTTTCTTATCCTGGCATTGATATCCTTATCTGTTCCTCTGTCTCTGCTCATAATATTCCCAAAGTAGGTGAACTACTTCATATCTTCCAGGTCATCTCCCAGTGTGATGGTGTTGTTGTTGGACTGGTTGATCCACATTGTCCTGGTCTTTCCCTTGTTAATGTTCAGTCCAGTCATTGAGGCAGTTTTGTCTAATGTCGCAACTTTTTCTTCCATGTTTTCAAGTTGGTGTGAAAGGAGGGCAACATTGTCAGCAAAATCAATGTGCTCTAGCTGTTTGAAAAGTGTCCACTGAATGCCCCATTTATGGCCATCTGTTGTCCTGCTCATAATTCAGTCCAAGTATAGATCTGTTTGTAGTTCTAAATGTGCTATTAAAGGCCATTACTGATACACCAGAAACCTTATGGTCCAGTGTTTAAGGTAACAATGTGTGAACTCTTTTTGTTTTTCCTGTAAGCCTGGATTGTGGATGGTCATGTCAAGGTGGTAAAGTGTGCAGAGCAGGGATCATCTTTTTGAGAGATCCTGATCCACCACTAGAAAGAAAGAAAGAAAGAAAGAAAAAGAAAAAGAAAGAAAAAAATAAAATTGAAGTCAGATGACATTGTTTCCTGACAAAGGAATTAAGAGTAAATACCTACTTAAATTCTTAAAATGTTAATAGCTGTGCAAATAGGTACTACTGTCCAAATAAGTGATGTTTTAGTGAATCACTACCACCAATAATAGGGCAGTGTCAGTATGCAGAGATCTTTCTGGGGTTTCTCAACTCATCCAGATATTTGTCTAGAGTTACAACAGATTATATTAAAAGTCAATATAAACTAAAATTGCCTATAGACAAAGAATTGTGTATACTACTGTATATACATTGATATGTAAGAGCAATATTTATATTTGCACTGATTTATTTTATAATTACATGGAACTTTAAAGGGCGCGATCCATAGTCTATGCAGACTGAAGGATGTCTACTACAATGAGAAACTAAGCTATTTTGCAGTAATAGCATGTTTTGATATTTTTATATCTGATTTTGTAAACAAGTAGTTTTTAAGTGAGATGAAATTTGAAGTTAGGCAAGACAAGTCAGATTCCTGAAAGGTGTCCAGTAGTCTGGAAAGGTTGAGAATGTCTGGAATAG
The DNA here is from genome assembly GCF_033958435.1 of Carettochelys insculpta. Taxonomy (NCBI): domain Eukaryota; kingdom Metazoa; phylum Chordata; order Testudines; family Carettochelyidae; genus Carettochelys; species Carettochelys insculpta. The sequence continues at coordinate 122,310,596 of NC_134141.1, forward strand.
GGCAGATAGCTGGGGAACATACAATACATACAACGGTGTGAAACTCTGGGCTTGTCTACATGACCACCTTCCTTCGAAGGAAGGATGGTAGTTAGGGTGTTGGGAGTCTACTAATGAAGTGCTAAACTTCAAAGTACCAGCACACGTCTAGCTGCTGCACACCCACTGGTATTTCGAAGTGCTGGGGCAACTTCGAAGTCCCTTTACTCCTCAAAATGTTGTTCAAAACTTTTAAAAAGTTTAAAACTTTGAAGTTGCTGTGGGGGGAAGGAATTTGCTTAATGAAGTGCTGCCTAAGCATGGCAGCACTTCATTAGTAAACTCCCAACACCCTTGAAGATAAACTCCTTCCTGTGGGGCTTTTTGGTCTCCACATGCAGCAGCCCTTAGCCCAGGGCTTCTGGCTGCTGCTGCAGCTGGGGGTCCATGCTGTGTTCACGGGGTCTGCAACAGGTTGTCGGCTCTGCGGACCTCGTGCTGTGCAGGCCGAGTGTGTCTGGGAGGGGCCCTTTAAGGGAGCACCTTGCTGTTGCCCCAGAAGGACTAGTCCAGCCTGTGAACCTGTCCACAGGCTTTGCTGGTCCCTTATTTCGACGGGGAGTGCTTGGTGTGTGGACGCTCTGCATTTCTTTCCGGGGGGGCTCCTTTCAACGTTCCCTGTCATTACTTTGATGTTGAACCTCGATGGCACCAGCCCCGGCAGATGTGTAGACGATACACATCGAAGTAGCCTATTTCGATGTTCTTACTTCAAAATAGGCTACTTCGACGTAGTGTGCTAGTGTAGACATAGCCCAAGAGAATTTAACAGTTCACATGACTAAACTTCCTTCCCAGTGATTCTAGAGGTGAATATAATTCATAAAAAAATCAATCCAGATTTACAGATTTGATGAACCAGATCACAGATACTGGTTCTTAATGTAATCTGCTTAGATTGTTAACTCTTTGGGGCAGGGACTGCCTTTTGTTCATTCCTTTGTACAGTGTCCATGATCAGGGCACCTTGGGACTATAGTAAGAGAAGTTGTAAATCATAATATCAGTGCTTAGTTGAGGGATTTATCATCAAATGTTTTGAACACTCAAAGCTCACTCGCTATTGATGTCTCATAAAATCAGGTGGGAGGATTACGCTGTGGTAATAACTTTGTATCCAAAGCTCAGAAGTATGCAAATAATGTATTAGGAGGAGCATTTTGAGCAGGTCTAGAAAAGTCATTATTCCCTTCTATTCAGAACTGCTGAGGCCACATATGTACAATTGAGCCCAATTCTGCCCCCTCCCCCCAGTAGAGAAAGGATGTGGATACATTGGAACAGGTGCAGTGGAAATCAACAACAAATGACTAGGGGACTGGAGCACATGAACTATGAGGAGAGGCTGAGGGATCAGGACTTAATTTAGTTTGCAGAAGAGACGAGTGAGGGGCAGTTTGATAGCAGCCTTCAACTTCCTGAAGGGGGGCTCTAAAGAGGATGGAGAGAAACTGTTCTCAGTAGTGACGGATGGCAGAAAGTGAACAGTGGTCTAAAGTTTCAGAGGGAAAGGTGTAGGTTGGATACTAGGAAAAACTATTTCACCAGGAGAATAGTGAAGCATTGGGGTTGATTCTGCTTTGGGCCAGCAGCTGGACTCCATAGCCTCCTGAGGTTCCTTCCAGCCCAAGAAGTCTACGATTCTATAATGGCTCAATCATTCCACACAATCTAGATGGAATAATTTCAGTCATTTCAAATATCCCACCTTTTTTCTACTTCTTTCTTTTTATTGAACAATGAAAAATCTGGTCTTCAGCTAACCTGGGTGAATATTTCTCTTTGAAAGCAATAAATACCTAGTTAGGTTCTTAAAATGTTAATAGCAGTGAAAATAGGGGCTGCTGTCCAAATGAGTGACCATTTAATGAATCACTACCACCAAAAAGGTCAGGGTAGCTAATCCCATGTGCATCATGTTATTTCAACTCACCAGCAAATTACAACATTAATATTAAGTGACAGATTGCAGACCTTTATGTTTATGTACAGTGAGATTCTGGGAAGTGCACAACTGGGAGGTGTTATCAAACTTTCTGCCAGCACATTATATTGTAAATCATGCCATTTTCAGGTCATTACTCATTCAACATGTGGCCATCTAGTTATGGTGCTCTCTGCAAGAAAGTTCCTTTAATGAATAAAGAATTCTTGCTTCTGACATTGGGAATCTTGGCTCAGAACCAGTCTGCACTCTACATTCTTCTCATTTCAATGGACTGAGATGAGTGGCAAAGAGTTGCTCCTATTAAAGATGCCAAGGCCAAAAAGGACCATTGTGATCATCTACTCTGATGTCTTGTGTGACACAGGCCCTAATCTTTCCCTTAAAATAATTCCAACAGCAGAAAAAAAAATCCCAATCTTGATTCTTAAAATGTCAGTGATGGAGAATCCACCCTTAGCAGTTGTTCAAAGTCACATAACCCCACAATGATTCTATAAAAATTTGTTGGTGTGTTCATTAGAGGAGTGATTCAGGGAACTTAAGAACTGTTGGGATCCCAAGTGTTCACTAGAGACTTTGTGCCAGTGTTGGCTTCTAGATTAAAAATCAAGGAAACAGAATAGTGCACCAGACCGATGGCTGCTGAGGGACATCAGAACTGACCATAGACATTGAGGACTTCAAAGTGACATAAGGAGTGACTACTCTTCTCCCACCCCCTTAGCATGGAGATCACCTTAAAAGGTTGACTCGTTCACATGCCAAACATTGCCATACAAAGTTAATCACCAGAGACTCATATTAAGTCACCTGGTAAAGTACCTTGATTTCTAAAGGTGATGAGCAACTTGCTATCCATATAAATTTCTCTCTCATTCACACCATCAAGGGGTACCCACCTTCACCCATTCCTATGGCTCAGGTGTAACCCCCTCAATATGAGTACCCCCCTCACCCTTACTTCCTGCGGGATTTCCCTTTTTCCTCCACCGCATGCATCAGACCAAGACGAAAATTTGGAGAAACAGGTCGTCCTGACCAGCAAGGAGCACTCTTATGTCTCAGGGGTTTACTGAATCTAATGTCAGACCCATCCACTGCTTCAGTTACCTTCTTCCCCTTCAGACAAACACCACAAATGGTGCTTTTGAATTACTTTACAGGGTCTGGCATATGAACATCTGAAGAAGTGGGTCTGACTCAGTAAAGCTTATCACCTAATAAATAATTTTGTTAGTCTTTAAAGTGCTACAGGACTGGTTACATGTTTTGTTTTGTGAAGATACAGGCTGATACAGCTCCCTTTCTGTAACTATCAAATAACCGTTTAACAAAAAAGCCAAAATCTTCCAGCTGCTTCTTCCAGATTCAACAGTTGCTTTTCCAATGCTCAGTAGTTCGCAGACTTTCCTTTGGGCTCAGCCTTCTTTCGGATGCCTTACTGAGGCTTGAGCATGCTGCCTGTTCTCCATCCAGGATCTCACAGGTCTTTGGAGCCCCGCCTAGGAGAGGACCCCTGCCCAAACAGTGTGTGCTCTATGCAGGTTTTCTCACGTACTTGATGTCCAAATCACCTTTACTCTGATTTCTCTGTCCCCTAAGTGTATTCCTGGCTCCTCCTTATATGTTATCAGGCCCATATACAATGGTGCTTCCCCTTCTTCCCTACCTGCTGCAGTATGCAGTGGGAGCTTGCAGGGCATGATGGGGGAACACAAGGCACCCTGGGAGTTGTAGTTCCTAACTATTGAGCTGGCCCTGGAGCAGGAAAGGGACTACATTTCTTAGCATGCCTTTGACCATGAATAACAGGAAAGGATGAAGGATGATGGAATATAGTTTTTCACTTACAATACTACAGCAAGACACCAGATGGTGATTTCTATAAAACCTTTATTACTGTATAATTTTTTATTATGTTATAACAAAATCATTTTACCAGTCACTGTTTCTACTCAATTTTTTTCATTAGCCTCTCTTATGACATTCATTGCATGTCTCTTTCAAACTCCTTTAAATTTTTAAAAAATGCAGTCCACATTTACAAAAAAAGCAACACCACCCCCAAAAATCCTGCATAGGGGCCTGATTATAGAACTCTCAACATAACAGCTGCCCCTTTGGTCTTTTAGACACATCACCTGGGAAGAAATTCATCAAAAGGACAAGCTTCAAACAACCTCCATGGGGCACATATTCAACCTGAGACCAGTACTGACCAGCTGCAGCCGGTTTCCAGGCCCCTATCGAATGAGACACAAGAGCACCAGAAACTGATTACAAAGTTCCGCCATTCCTGTCTGTAAGAGGGTGATTCAAGCATGGTAATGTTTATATATAAGAATTACACACTAAAATATATAATACAAAAACCTACTTGTCAGGGACCTTTTAAATTATGTAAAGCCAATGACTTGTCACATTGTCACTGAACAAATAAACAGTTGGTTAAAGACGATTTGTGGCTGTAATTATTTATTCATTGTAATGTCTGTTATTAAGCCTTCCTTTTGCTGTTTGCACCAATTATATGATGCGAGATCAATACAAAGAAGATAAGGACGTGAAGAAAGGATGGTCAATTATCAGGAGAGGAAGGAGGAGGAGTGGTTATTGGGTGAACATTTCTCTGAGGCTGAAGGCCAGTGCTCGAATCTTCTACTAGCATTAATCAATGAATTCAGACAGGCAAAAAGGGCTAATGGACTGGCCTGGAACTGAGTCAACACCGGACCTATTCCCTGCTTTGCTACTGATCTCCCTGGTCGAGTTAGGCAAGTCACGACATCTCCCTGTGTCTCCCCTTCTCCATCTGTATAACGGCGAGGATGGCTTTGATCTCTTTTCTAATGAAAAGTGCTATATAAGAACTAGATACTGTTATTTTACTCAAGGCTGAACCATGTCCTTTTTTTCTCAGACGCCAACAAAACACCCACTGGACACAATATATTATCCTGCTGGAGCCCCTCAGCAAAGAATGGAAAAAGATGCACACCCTCGTTCAAATAAATATGTAGGGAATGGGGCAGAAGGAATGCAGTGCTGCTGAAGGCTGGGAGGAATGAGTCTCCCACAGGTCATCTGCATGAGAATGCAAAAGGTGTGCATGTGTGACACCTTTTCAGGCAAAGCCTAATGGGTAGCAAGTGAGCCATGAGATTTGGTCTATTGTAAACATGTAGTTGTAAAATCACAATTTAAGCTGACACTTAATGTGGGAGTTGTGAGATCTCACCAATGCTCTGGGTTGTTGTGGGGGACAGGGCAGTCGCCTTAGCTGTGTAAGACATTGAGTACACAGGGCTCCCTGGTTTAAAGCATTGTGAGAGACGAGGGGAGGGGTACTAGTTGAGCCAGCTTGCTGAGTGCCTTGGCTCTGCCTATACCTTGGCTACATAGCTATAAGCCTGGCTTGACTAACCCTCCCCACCTGTTAAAAGATAGAGCTGGATACTAGGGTGTTTGTGAAACCCCACACTAGAGATATCAAGAGCTGAAATCACAGAGTGGCAGCTGAGGCCACACAGAGCTGAAATCACTGGGTTCTGCCTTAGGGCAGTCCCAAGCAGTGGGGTTAGGACCAGCAGACAACAGCAGGACCAGCAGGCGGCCGGTAGGAGCGGCGGCGGTAGACGATGACGACTGGCAGTCGGCTGGTAGGAGCGGCGGCAGACGATGGCGACTGGCAGACGGCAGGTGACAGCAAGGGGAGGCTACAGACAAGTGGACAGCTAGTCTTGCCCTTGTGATGTATCTGTGGGCTTTGAGTTTGGGACTGCACCGCAGAGGGTACACCCTGTAACTGTGTGTGTGTGTGGAAAAGGGCCAAGAGCCCCAGCAAGAGACTGGGTTCTACTGCATATGGGGATGGTATCTGGGTAAAAGGGGTCTTGTCTCTTCTGTGCTGAGATATACTGCATCTGTCACTGTAACCTTGGGGTAGGTTACGGTCATTAAACAAGCCATTTCTATCTCAGACTCTGTGCTTGCGGGGGGTGGGGAGAACCGCCTTACAGGCACCCAGCACGGGGGTGAAATTGTCCCAGGCCACTGGGTGGGGGCTCGAGCCGGTTGATTGTATCCTTGATAGGAAAACCCCACAAGAGTTGAACCCGGCCCTTCTGGCAGGCATCTGGCGTTAACAGAAGGGTTACAAATAAATAAATGAAAGGTGAGTTCATGACTGATTGGTCCATTAATGTCTGTTAACTAAGCTGGTCAAGAATACAACCCTATGATGTGGGTGTCCCTTACTCTCTGACTGACACAAGCTGAGTCTTGATCACAGGAGATAGACCATTGAAAACTTGCCCTGGCCCCACCCACCGTCCAAAGAGAGGACACTGAGCTAGATGGACCATTGGGAGGACAGAATATGGGCATTCTTATGCTTTGCTGCTTTGGGATGACTCAGGTATCTACCTGGGGTTTGATAGATATGGCAATTCTTGCTTTCAGGAAAAGTGTTTAACAGATAGATTTGGGTTTAGGAATGATGTGGGTTCTGGAGCTGCTTCATCTTTCATTGGACTTTTGATCAGAGACACAGGTGGGTGTGGTATAAGAGGTATAAAGGTCCTTACAGATGGAGCAGGGCAACATCTGCATAGCTTCCTTCCTCCACCTACAAGGCAGATCCAACAATGTTTATGTGCACCAGGAAAAAGTGTTTTGGTTTGGAGTGAACAGCAGCTAACATCAGACTATGCCAGGTGACCATCTTGTTGATTGTCTGCAGCAAAAAGAAAGTGTAATTTCACAAATTCCCGGGCATGTCTCCCATGGTAAGGGCAGGAGAATTCAAACTGGAGTGTGACATTAGCAATCCAGTGTCTGCACTGACAAGCTGTGGCTCTAACTTCATTGAAAAATGTTCTATATGCTCATCCTGGTTGTTGCTGTTTTAATGTCGGTTTAACAGGAAACTTAAATGGGCCAATGAAAGCAGACATTTGTTGACAGAACTGTGTAGTGTAAACATACCCTTGGTCTCTTGAAGGCTGAAATGCATTACATCCAATTAAAGTTGTTTTGCTCAATATGGGGGAATCTGGGAGAAAAGTAATGGTCTTTGGTACAGAGGGAGTTGGAGTAGATGTTATAGTAATCCCTTTTGGCCTTTACTCTAGGTAACTCTAATGTCGTCCATGAAATTTGATACACGTGGAAATATTTTCACGATTGTTGCTTATTTTCAGGGCAAATTTGAATATAAAAGAAAAAAAATCTGCATCTGAATCGTCCTCATTTTCAACGTTTTTAAAAACCTGCACAGGAATTTTGCTCTTTTTACTTCCAAGGAGCAGAGCTCTTGAAACAAAAACACAGAGAAAAAAATACTTCTCTCTGGCAAACTTGGAAGCTATAGAGAAGAGTAAAGCATTGTTCTTCATTTTACTGTGCAGTTTTCCTTGAATCTCATTGCCTGCTTAAATCATCTTAGCTATGCAGAACCCTTTCGCAATAAAATAAAAACTGTATTAAGCACTAAATTTTACACATAACTGGTATTTCTCATTGACAGCAAGTTTATGGAAGTTGTCAACTTCCGAGAGCAACTTATATGAAGGCAATCATAATCTAAGGGCATATGAATTGATTTAGTCAGAAATGATGAAAATAAAATTAACAAATTTATCTTTTTTTGTTGAAGCTTCTGTTGATGGTTTCCATGCCCTTGGCAAGGACTGAATACAAAAGCTGAAAAGATATTACTCATTATACAGACACTCAAACGCAGTTACCTTGGAACCTCAAGTTTTGGATACAAGTGGAACATGGCATAACAATGGAAATGATATATGTTCTGTGCTGGTGTGACTGTACAGACAGAAGAAAGCAAAATACAGGGTGTGTTTCATTCGTTATTCAACTACTTTCATTCCAGTAACATGAACATTTACTCAAGACAACAGCTAAAATTAAGTTCATTCCATAATGAAGATTAAAAAAAAAATCAGTGGTTGTAATCTACAGAAAGATTTTGGTTAGATATGAAAAAATTTCTAACCATAAGGGCATCCAAGCTCTGGAATAGGTTTCTCTAGAGTTCCAAGGGAGATAGAGAAGTCATAGATATGTAGGACTGAAAGGGACCTTGATATGTCCCAGTGAGACAGTACTAAGTATTGTATAGATCAAACTTGATAGGTATTTTCTCAGTCTGTTATTACATATTTTAATGACAGTTTGGAATGATGCCTGTCAAAGAATTGTCTAGATCCATGTATCTTAAACTTTTTAAGACCACAGAACACCAAACAATACCATTCTTATGCAGAACACCTATAAAACTTTTCTTTAAAAAGTGTTGTGCAACCAAAACAACTAAACAAGCCAAACAGCAACATATATTACAAAATTGAAAGGAAGTAATTTAATCAGCTTTCACAGCAATGAAGAAGTAACATTGTATCCAGTTTTAATAATAGAAAATATATTCTCATTGTAAAACTCTGAAGTACACTCGTGGCACACCTGTGAGTTGTTCATGAAATACTGGTGCTCTGAAGAACATACTTTAATGAACCCTCGTCTAGATGTATTTGGTCCTGCCTCATTGCCGGGGGCTGTACTTGGTGACTTCTCAAGTTGGGACTGCTCTTCATTTTTCAGGAAGTCCTGGATGTAAAACGACAACAGGATTGTCCCATTCCTTAGCTAAAGCCCAGATCCAATAGTACATGCACCTTGAACAAAGCATTCAATAATATCCTTGGATTGACTTTAGCAGGACTTGTGCTCACATTTAATTTAGATGTTTTGCAGAAAAGGGAGGGACTTAAGCAAGTGCTTAAACGCTTTGTTAAACTGATGTGCTGAAGTCAATGGAAATCTTTCTATTGAATTCAGTGGGCATTTGATCTGGCCCTACGGATATTGCAAGTTTCTGAGCATTTCTGTTACTTTGCTGGAGTTTATCATGTCACTTCACTGGAGATATTGGTCATGTCTTTGGACTGCTCTTCATTTTTCAGAAGTCCTGGATGTAAAATGACAACAGGATTGTCCCATTCCTTAACTGTCTCTTTGTCCTTAATTATGTAATCTGTATTGTCACTCTATTCTTTTCACTTCTTGAAGATAAGTGTAGAAGACGTGAGTAAAATCAGGTTAAAGTAATTCAAAATGACATTAAAAGACTGGAAAAGTTCAGAAAAGAGCTGGTCTTGTTGAGTATACCTGATCCTATTTTTCTGAGCACACACTTTTGATTAATAAAGGCATTTGTCTAGAGGCAATAGATTTTCAGAAGGTATTTCATTTAGTACCATGTGGCACTGTGGAGAATAAAGTTAGCATTGTACAAAAAAATTAATCCACACAGCATATGCTAAATTGTTTTAGACCTGGTCAGTTGCAAGACCCCCAAAAATAATTAAAATGGGGAATCATTGCTGAGTGGGGGTATTTTAATGGTATTCCACAGGGAGTTCTTCTAGGCCCAACACAATTCAGCATTTTTATCCATGATCTGGAAGTAAATAGAAAATTAGTGATAATAAAATATAATATGGCTATGTCTACACTTACCAGAAACTTTGTAATGGCCATGCTAATGGCCTTTTCGAAGAATACTAATGAGGTGCTGAAATGCATATTCAGCGCGCCATTAGCATGCCGCCGGCCACAGCACTTCAAAAGTGCTGTGTCTCATTGCACTTTCGAAGTGCCGCAGCCAGAGGCATGCTAATGAGGTTCCATGAGGTGCATGGCTATTTCGAAGTTTTCTCTAAGTATAGACACAGCCTATGTGGCACAAAGACTGGCAGTCTGGAAAATAATTCTGAGGACAGCGCAATCATACATAGTAATTTAAATTTCATGGTAAGTGAAGCCCATTAAAAATGTACATGTTTTTCTATGGCCAGATGGAAGGCCGTACATCTAAAAGCAAAGAATACAGGTTATGCCTAAAATATGAGGGACTATAACTTGGAATGCAGTAACTCAGAAAAAGGAGTTTGAGGTCATAATGCTCAAACAGTTTTCTTGTTTTATAGAGCTTTTCATCAGAGATCGTCAAGAGGTTTGCGGTCTTTAATGCATTTGTACTCACATGACATAAGTACCCCTGTATTATTATCCCCATTTTACAGATGGAGGACTGAGGCAAGAGACCAAGTGACTCAGCCAAGGCCACACAGGAAGTCCATGGCATAGCAGAGATTTTAACTCACATCTGTCTGTCCCAAGCCAATTCCCTAGCAACTCAATTACACTCCAACAGGCTTCCAAGATTTGTTTGATCTTTCAAATCTTGGGCTTTGCTGCTTATGATCAATCCAAACTAATGTTTTTGAAGGAGCCATGGTCTGATTCAGATTCATGCCACTGCTGTACTGGAAAAGTTAAATACAGTAAACCCTCTATTTAACAGACTAATGGAGGGAAGGGGTGTTCGTTAATGCCAAAAATCCTTTAAATGTGAATGGTTATACTGTGTGATGATGCACTGACCTTCCCAGTCCACCACTGACTCCTGTCCTCAGTTACACCCTCTCCCTTCCGCACTCCTGCCCCATTCTTCCCCTCACACATCCATCTCCCTCTCCCAATTACCAGGAGAGGAGCTACATGATAGCATGACTCCTTTCACCTCCATCTGCGCTTAGCATGCTAAGCATTGTGAGGCCTCCTGTCCAGCGGGTCCCAGCCACTGCCATGGCCCTGGTTCCCTCAGCCACTGTGGTGGCCTCAGCAGCTCCAGCTGCTTCAGTGGCAGCTCCAGCTCTGGCAAGTCACTGGCATATATTTAGGTTATGTGGGGATGGGCTGGCGGACACTGTCTGTTATTTCCAAAGTCTGTTAAATCAGGGTCCAATCACTATACGACAGTGGGGCACAGTTCCAGCCTTTCATGAATAGGGTAAGTTTTTCTTGCTGGCTTTCTGCTTCCAGAGTTGCCTCAAGCAAGACATTCTGCAGGGGTGGGGAATGAGGTAACCATAAACTCACACACCACATTTTTGAGGAGCTGACTTTGTTGCTTTACCTACAGTACTATAAATCAGATTCCAGCCCCCTCATGGGGTCAACTCCTACCCTCGGAGAAAGTGAGATAAAGCAGAAACCTGAAGATAAAAAACACTCACTGAAAACTGCTTTTGTCTCCCATACCCTCCTGAGAGCAAATGAGCCAGGGGCTCTTTGAAGGGTTCCTTGGTATGCATGTTAAAAGGCCCTTATGCCCCCTTATGAATTGTTTTTCTTCATCACAGCCTACCAGTTGAGTGACTCCATTCTTTCTCCTTCAGGTGCTTCACTGTGCTGGAAAGGAACCGGCAGTGTCACACTTAAGGTATGTCTACACTTCCGCACAAGTATCCACAAGCTTGCGTTAGGGTACTAAATACAGTGGTGTGTCTTGTGTGCTCCCAATGGTGGTGGTGGCAAACAACCCACATTCAGCATCTCATCCTCCCTCCCTTTGGGCCTGAGCTTAGGTAGTTCATTAGAGCCTTTGCCAATGAGACAATACCGATGTAGCTATTTTTAGCATGTTAATATAAATCAACTTAATATGTTTACGTGTCCATAGATTGGGAAGATAGCTCCCAGCAGCAGTGGAGACAGATCAGGGGCTCACTTTTCTTGCTGTAGCCCTTCTAAACTCTGTTTCTGCATATATATACATGTAGTACCCAGAGGCACTGAGACCTCATACTAGGGTGAGTGAAGTTTCTGCTCTACAGCCTTGGCTGAGGGCCAGCTGCCCTTTAGCTCATGCGGTAGCGCACAGGGCTTTAGCCCTTCTAAACACAGTCCCAATCCCTGGTGCTGACAACCCAGGTCTGCTGGGGTGTGTCTTTCGTACAAAGAAATTTCGAAAGGGGGAACATCGAAAAACAAAATCGAAATAGGGATTTTGAAAGAGCGCGGCTAAACACATGAAATGGATCGCGTACCGATCCGCTATTTCAAAAGAACACCCTCCATTCTTTAAAAGGGAGAGTCCACACAGGAACGCAGGCTCTTTCGAAATAAACAGCTGGGAACCACCACGCATGGGGTCACATAGCCGACAAGCCCTTCCAGGTCCCACAGCCAGCAGCCACCTTAAAGGTCCCCCTCCCAAACACATCCACCCTGCACACACACAGCACCTCAGAACAGTACACAGCACTGCGTGGACCGTGCTCCAAGAACGGGAGGAGACTGGAGCAACAGCAGCTGCCTGAGGCCGATTCCCCTACCCCCACCGGGACCCAGGTGGTGACTGCCATCCTGGGCATGGTGGATGCCCTGCCCCCCACCCCCACAGGGGTCCTGCAGGCCTTGGCAATGGGGTAACCACTGCTCCCCATTCCATATCCCCCACAGCACCTCTGGAGCCACCCCAGCAGTGGGGACTGGTGGGAGAGGCTGGTACTGGGCCAGTGGGACGATGAAAGGTGGCTCAAGAACTTTAGGTTGACACAGCAGACATTCATGGAGCTGTGTCAATGGCTCACACCCACCTTACAGAACATGGACACCCGCATGTGGCCCGCACTCCCAGTCAAGAAGTGTGTGGGGATCACCCTCTGGAAGCTCACCACCCTGGACAGCCACCGTTCAGTGGAGCACCAATTCGGGGTGGGCAAGGCCACCACTGGAGCTGTCTTCCTGGAGTTAAGTCACATAAGGGCCCCACACCCACCCCGGGATGGGGGAGGAGGAAGGGGGCCCCAGGCATGGGGCCTGCAGAGGAAAGGGGAGGGGGGGGGGGAGGGGGGGGGGCTCCATGATGTGCAGGCCCTACATGTTGGTGCCCCCCTTCTACAGGTGGTCCAGGCCATCAATCGCCTCATTTTGCAGAGGGCCATCTGCCTCGGCAACTTGGATGATGCCATGGCAGGATTCGCAGCCCTTGGTTTCCCAAACTGCTTCGGCACACTCCATGGGCACCCACATAGCTATCCGTGCCCCAGACCACAGAGTGGGATGCTACATAAACTGCAAGGGGTACCACTTGGTGGTGCTCCAAGTTCTATTTGATGCCCGGGGCTGGTTCTGTGACATCTGCATTGGCTGATCTGGGCGAGCCCATGACGCCCAGGTACTATGCAGCTCCTGGCTGTGGGGGGCACAATGATGCCACCACATATAGTAGCCAATGGGGCGCACACTTTGCAGCCATCGCTGATCCACCCCTACACTGGGCAGACCACCGCCAGCCAGGACATTTTTAACAACCGCCTGAACCATGCCCACAACACTGTAGAGCGGGACTTCGGACACCTCTAGGGCTGTTTCCAATGCCTGAGTGCACAGCTGGACATCAGCCTGCCCAATGTCCATGGGGTGGTCGCAGCTTGTTGGGTTCTGCACAATATAGTGGAGGGCAACCAGGAGCGTTACATGCCAGGGTGCGTTGTGGACCACGGCCCTGGCTATGAGCAGCTGCCCACGGCCTCGTGCCACCAGGCACTTCATGAAGGGGTTAGGGTCCGGGAAGACCCTCTGGGAGGCCTTCGAGCAGGAGCCATGCTGACATCCACCTGGCACATGGCTCACACCCACCCTGCAGCACGCCCCCACCCCCACACACAGGGGCACTAGGGTGCACAAAGAGGGTTTATTAACTGGGGGCCAACTATATACATGTGAATAAACACCTCTGAATAATTGTGTGGAGTATTCTATGGGGGGGGAATGAGGGGAGAACTATATACAATGGGGCAGGGGCATGTCCCCATGGCCAGGGACACAGGCACGGGCATTCCTAGTCCCCCATAGGGAGTGGAGGGATGAGACCCCCTACAGGTATGGGTGCCCCTGCCACTCCGAGTGCGGGGACCCTGTCGGGGCCAGGAGGAGGCTGGCAGGACTGGGAGGTAGGATCGGCCAGGGACTAAGGGACAGGGTGGGCTGGGTGAGGCGGGGGGGTTGTGTGCTGGGGGGCTCAGGGGGGAGATCCTCCTCCTGGCTTGCACTGACAATCAGCCAGTGGCCCAGGGCAAGCTGAGCAGATGGGGTGAGGGTGGGTGGGATGAGGGCAGTGAGTTCGGGGGTGGGAGGAGCAGGTTCTGGGGTGGCAGGAGCAAGTTCAGAGGACAATGCTGTGGAGACACAAGGGGCAGAGACACCACCCATTAGCGCTCTGGCTCAGGCCCGGGGGCTCCACTGACGCCACCCCCACCATCCCTGGACCATCTCCTGAGGTGGTGCCTCCCCTGCCAACCACCCCTTGGGGCTCCCGTGTGCCCACCGGTACCTGATCTGTGGAGCGCTTGCTAGCTGTGGCCTGGCCCCCGCATCCCTTCCCAGTCGGGAGGGCTGGGGTGCTGTCCATGGGTGTGGGTGCTGGATGGCACTGTGCCTGGACAGGGGAGTGGACCGTGGGATGACCCCCCCTCCTCCCCCCGAAACACATACCCAGCCTGCCCAATCTATTCCCGTTGCCTACCTGGGGCTCTGGAGAACAGGTCCGGAGACACCAGCCTCAAGGGGGCCTGGCTGGAGATACCAGAGCTGACCATGCTCACAAGTGGCCCCCACACCCCCTGAGTTGATCCCTGGCCCAGCAGGTGTGGTCTGGCTGGAGGATCCCGACTGTTCCTGTGGGTCCATCTCCTGGTTGCTTTCGGACCTGTATGTGGTTATGGTGCATAAAAGGCTGGATATGAGTAAACAGTGTGCCCTTGTAGCCAAGAAAGCTAACGGCATACTGGGGTGCATTAGAAGGAGCATTTCGAGCACATCTAGAGAAGTAGTTATTCCTCTTTATTTGGCATTGGTGAGGCCACATCTGGAATGTTGTGTCCAGTTTTGGGCTCCCCGGTATAAAAAGGGTGTGGACTTGTGTTAGCCGGGTAATGTGCGGTAAGGTACCAACTATGCCCTTGTTATCATCCGAGTTTAAAACTGTGAGAACAGGGAGCTTGTCACTGCAAGCAGCCAAGACAGGCTGACGGATTCCCCTGGGTCCTAAGCAACCCAGTTTTTTTACTGTTAGAGCAGGGAGCTGTTAGCACTCTCACCTATGGCCAGGCTGTAGTAACCAAACGGTTAAAGTTCTTTTTGTTGTTCCGGCTGTGTTGGATTGACAAAAGGGTGAACAGCAGTCAGGCTTGGATCTTAACTGGTTACAAGTTTATTAAGCTACAGTTATAAGCGTGTGGTTACAAAAGGCTATTGTCTACTTCTTATATGCTAGCAAAGTACAGGTGTTAACAAGTTACGTTACAATCCAATACAAAGATATCTGTTACCATCTAACACAATGATATCTTGACACAACGACATGTAGTTACAGAGCTCTAATTCTTTAGCCGTGCACAAAAAAAACGGAGACCTAGCATGGGTATATCTTACCCTCTCTGCGTCTCTCGATACCAGCGTAGCCAAGCCGGATCGGTCACTCAATTCCGCGGAAAGCCGAATAAGAGGTTGGGCGTCCCCAGTTGTGGACCTCGGGAGGCAATCACCTGACCTGACCAGCAGGTAGTTGGTGGAAATGCACTCAAAGTTAGAGTTCTGCTGGGCCCACCTTTTATACCCCTTTTAGGTTACGTATTATCTTTCTTATCTATGGTGCCAGATTATACTGGTCTGTGTTTGTGGTGCCAGTTTGTTACAAGGGCATTTATTACTTAATTTGCACTTGTAAGACAGGAGATAAGCAATTTAGGAGTACAGGACATTCTTTTTGTGTGGGCGGGGACTTTCTCTTCTGGGATGGTATGTGTGTGTGCATCAAATTCATCAGTGCCAGCTGGGGAGATTTCCTGAGGTCCCCCCTCCTCTTGTTGACAGTTTGGCCTGTTAGCCTTTTATCTGTACTTTCTGCTTCTCAGGGTCATGATAAGCTAGCACATCTGGGCCTCAATGAGGGCATCAAAGACTATGCTGTCAGCAGCCGTTTCCGTGCCCTGTATGCTTCTCAGTGGGGGGGCAGCGAGCAAGCTGGCTTGTAAGGGGGAGACTTTGTCTGGCTACAACTTGCTGGAGCAGGTTCAGCGAAGGGCAACAAAAATGATTAAGGGTCTGGAGCACAAGACCTATGAGGATAGGCTGAGGGATTTGGGCTTGTTTAGTTTACAGAAGAGAAGACTTAGAGGTGATTAAATAACAGCCTTCAACTTCCTGAAGGGGAGCTCTAAAAAGGAGGGTGAGAAACTGTTCTCAGTGGCGTCAGATGGCAGAACAAGGAGTAATGGTCTGAAGTTGAAGAGGGAAAGGTATAGGTTAGATATTAGGAAAAACTACTTCACCGGGTGGGTGGTGAAGCATTGGAATGTGTTGCCTAGAGAGGTGGTGGATTCTTCATCCCTTGAGGTTTTTAAGTCCCGGCTGGACAAGGTCCTGGCTGGGATGACTTAGTTGGGGTTGATCCTGCTTGAAGCAAGGGGCTGGACTAGATGACCTCCTGAGGTCCCTTCCAGCCCTGTGATTCTGTGATTCTGTGTCGACCAGCACCAAGGGCTTGGGGACATCCTTCGGGCCGAGGAGCTGTTCCAATGCCCGGTAGTGCGGGCACCTCAGGCTGGCCCCGGCCCCCAATTGCCTGCAGGCATCCCTGGCTCGTCTATAGGCCTGTGTCAGCTCCTTGACCTTTGAGCAGACCTGAGCGGCCGTGCGCTGGGGGTGTCCCCGCCTATACAGCCCCAGTGACAGTTGCTTGAAGGCATCTGTGTTGCGGGGTCACCCGGTGCTGTTAAGCAGCACCTCCTCCTCCGCCCAAAGGCCGAGAAAGTCTTTCACTTCGGCCTCTGTCAGGAGGGTCCCCTCCTTTTCTGGCCCTGGCTGTCCTCAGGCGACCCCTCAGGCTGGGAGAAGGGGACCTCCTGGGGGTCCCCGGAGTGTGGTGGCCTCGCCATCCAGCTTATCAGCTGTGTGGCGTGTCTGTCCAGCTGCTGGAGTGTGTGATGGACAGAGCCCGTGCTCCTCAAGCCCTGGGCACACTCTCAGCTTCCTGCATGGGGTTTCTGGGTCTGTGCGGCTTTAAGGGGCTGGCCTGGGTACCATAGAGCCCCACCAGGGGTTGCTAGTGCATCTCTGTGCTCCCTGGAGCTGCCACCATGGCAGACCTGCAATTTCAAAATTGCAGGCCTGGAGCGTCTACACATTCCCTCTTTCAAAATTCGGTTTCGAAAGGGGCTGCTCTTCCCGATCCAGGATGGGAAGAGCAGTTTTGAAATGTGGGCCCCTTTTCGCTGAAAACAATTTTGAAAGAGGCTGTTGGGTGTGTAGACGCTCCACAGCCTCTTTCGAAATTGGCCCCCTTTCAAAAATAATTTCAAAATAAGGGGCAAGTGTAGAAGCACCCTTGGTGTTAAAGTTGGGAGCTTGTCTGGGATGAACTGCTGTAAGGTCTCAGAAGTTTGGGATGTACTTCTTCAGCCCAAGGAAGCATGTAGTAACCCAAGGCACTGAGACCTCACACTGGGGTAAGTGAAGTCCCTGCTTTATAGCCAGCTGACCTTTACCTAATGCAGTAGAGCACAGGGCTTAGGCCCTATGATCACAGGTTCAATCCATGGTGCCAGCAATCCGGATGTGTCAGCATTACATACAGATTCAGCAAAAAGCCTTCTAAAGATGACCAGACCACAGTACTAACAGTCACTGTGGGCCTAGAAGTAAACTGAAGTGGGCAGAGCCAAGGATGGAAGGAGCAAGACTTAGGTCAGTTAGCCCTGTCCCCCTCATGGAGTGGCGATGTAGCTGACAGTGGTGTTACAAAGGGGTAGAGGGACTGCCAAAGCACCTGCCCTGCCCAACTTTCCCCCTCCATCACACAGCCTGCAACCAGATCCTAAGGAGTGGTAGTCTCCACAACATAGTTTAAACAGTCCATCACTGCTGTCTTTCCCAGATATAGCTTCTATTGATACAAACCTCTTTTGTAAAATGCTCTGAAGTCTGAAAATGAAAAGTGCTATATAAGAGCTAAGTATTCTTAGTTAAAATATTTTAATCTAGGAATGACAGGAAACATTTATTGCAAATTCTATCTGCAATTAGCTCATTGGGTGGGATTTTCAAAAGTGCCTTGATGACATGGAGGCACAAGTCCCACTGCATATCCACACAGATGACTTGCTTACCTCAATTTTCTGTCTATTACTGCTGTTAAAATGGGCTTCTCGTGTATTTCATCTCTGCACTCGGAAGGGCTTCTTTGGGTCTCTAGACAAGGCAGGCACAAGTGTGTGTATGTGGGATGCGGGGGAGGCTGCTCTGCTCTGGGGAAAGTGTGGGGCCTCTAGTGGAAGGGGTGAGACTGGGGGCAGACCGCTCTCAGAGGTCCCCCTGTCATGCTCTAGGACTACCTTGAGCACCCTGTGCTTTGCTCTGGCACATATTTAAAGCATGCAGGGCTCTGGCCACTTCTCTGGCCACTTCCACTGTTGCAGCAGTGGCAGCAGCAGCAACTGACAGCTTCAGCCCCTTTTGCATTGCCAGGCCCTGGGGCAATTGCCTTCTTTGGGTGTGTCTACACAGCACTTATTTTGGGAAATTGCTGCCCCTCATCCAGTAGGCCAGTATTCCTGTCTCTAGAGAAAGTTAGATTGTCTTGGCATGGTTTGATCTTGACAGAACAATCCTTATACCTCTGGGTGCTTATCAACTGATGGTTTAATAATGAGTTGCCATACATTTCCAGATATTGAAGTTAGGAAGACTGGTGTGTAATTCCCCATGTCCTCTTTGCTCCCTCCTTTAAGGATAGGTTTAATGTTAGTTGTTCTCCAACCTTCTGGGACCTCACCCTTCCTCCAGGAGTTCTGATAAATAATTGCTAACAGTTTAGAGAGTGCTTCAGCTAGTTCTCTGTGTATCCTAGAGTGAATTTTATCAGCCCCTGCCAATTTGAAGGTATCTAACCTATATAAATATTCTTTTACCCATTCTGTCTTTTGTTCTGGCTTGTATCCTTCTCCCTCCTTGTTAGCATTAATTATGTTATGTATTTAGGCACAACTAACTTTTTATTTAAGAGAACAATGAAAGCATTGAAGTCTTCAGCTTTCTTGGCAACATCTGTCTTTAGCTCTTCCCTCTCACTGAGAAGTGGACCTACACTTTCCTTCCTCTTTCTCTTGCTCCTGAACTATTGATACTGACCTTATTTATAGAGATCTATTATCGCAAAGTGCTAAAAAAGACTAGGTGTTATCTGCCTTCTCTGGGGCTCTTGTATCTGCCCCTGACACATGTGATTCTGGCCTCTCTGAGACAGGATATTAGATTAGATAGCTTGTGAGACTGATCCAGTCCTGCAAGTTCTACTTTTGTAGCTTACCACAGATGTTTGCATGATCTCCCTGACTGTATTGACCTTGTCATCTCTGGCCTTCCTCTCAATTGGGACTCCCTCATTTTCATGAGCCTGTATAATTACAACCTCCTCTGTAATCCCCACTCATCCATCAGATGATGTGGGTCTTTGCCCACAAAAGCTTATGCTCGAAAATATCTGTTGGTCCACAAGGTGTCACAGGACTTTTTGTTTTTTCAGATACAGACTAATATGGCTACGCCTCTGATACTTGTTTATGATCTCAGTTCAGGGTTACATAGAAACAAGTCTAGAATACTCTAATTATTTTATATCTATAACCCATAAATACTCTTTGCTTCCTGACTGGGATCTGAACTCTCAAGAAAACTGACATTTTCCTCATTTCACTATTGTGTTCAAGTTTATTGTCTCTTTGGCAGGTGTTCTTTTGCTGGTTGTCTTCTTTACTCATACTTTGTGGTAGCAATTGCTTCCATTGTGTTCCTTTTTGTTGCTTTGCCAAGAAAAGTCAAGTGATGAAACAGCCCCATTTCTGTTAAGAAGAGGTTATTATTTTACTTTTTAAGATGGGGGAAAATAATAGCTTCTTGAAACATGAGAACATTAAAATCCTACCTGGTTATCAATCATTCTCTCACTCTTTAATAAAAAAGGAAAACATCCTCAAGACCACACAATTAGAGAGGTTAGAAAATAGAACCATTCATTTGCAGGCATTGTGATGAAGGCTTTGATGTAACAAAGCATTGTTCTAAATAGATCCCTAAACCAAAGTTAAAGCCCTAAAGCCATCCTTTGGGATGGAAGTCCTGCAGGAAACTGGTTGCTTAACCCTGACGTATGGTCTCACTTTGACATAAGTTAAAGCAGAGGGAGGTACTGATCTAACATACATCATTGGTGCTATCGGCATAAAGTCACTTAAGCTAGAAAATTAGGTGTAAACATAATGTAAAGAAATATAACTATATTTAAAGTTTAGAACTGAATAATGCCATGAAATCTGTGGGACATTAAACTGTTCTTGTCATGCTATTATGTTCCCCTGTTCATGATATCAATATTTTTTTTTCTTGGAATTTTACTATGTGTTTTAGTGCAGCGTGGAAGCCACAGACTCTGATTTTACTGGGACCAGACAAAGAAGAAATCAAGTGATGCTATCAAGGTGTGACAGGGCCTCCAGCCCTGTGCCTCTTTGGAGGACTTTCCTGCCATCCTCAGGCCTCAGGATATGAGTATACAGTGTGCCCTTGTAGTCAAGAAGGCTAACGGCTTACTGGGGTGCATTAGGAAAAGCGTTTCAAGCAGAGATCTAGAGAAGTAGTTATTCCTCTTTATTCAGCACTGGTGAGGCCACATCTGGAATATTGTGTCCTGTTTTGGGCCCCCCCAGTATAAAAAGGGTGTGGACTTGCTGGAGCAGGTTCAGCGAAGGGCAACAAAAATGATTAAGGGTCTGGAGCACAAGACCTATGAGGATAGGCTGAGGGATTTGGGCTTGTTTAATTTACAGAAGAGAAGACTTAGAGGTGATTTAATGGTAGCCTTCAACTTCCTGAAGGGGAGCTCTAAAAAGGAGGGTGAGAAACTGTTCTCAGTGGTGTCAGATGGCAGAACAAGGAGTAATGGTCTGAAGTTGAAGAGGGAAAGGTGTAGGTTAGATATTAGGAAAAACTACTTCACCAGGTGGGTGGTGAGGCATTGGAATGTGTTGCTTAGACAGGTGGTGGATTCTCCATCCCTTGAGGTTTTTAAGCCCTGGCTGGACAAGGTCCTGGTAGGATGACTTAGTTGGGGTTGATCCTACTTGAAGCAGGGGGCTGGACTAGATGACCTCCTGAGGTCCCTTCCACCTCTGTGATTCTATATCCCCTCCGTCAGGTCCAGCAGCCTAGTCAATGAATGCAGGCACAGCCCCCTAGTCAGTGATCCCTTTCCCTGGGGGGCCCAGGGGTGGTGGTAGGTGAGCTCGGGCCCTCTCTCTCCACCAAGCTGCAGCCCAGGGCCCTGTCAGTGGTAGGTGTCTCCCCAGCCACCCGCTCAGCAGGGATCCCATACCACAACACACTGAGCTCCAAGATTATCTCCCTGTTCCCTGCCCTGGACTGCTTCCTACCCCATCTTAGATGAGGCGCATGGCTCCAGCTCTGCCAGCTCCTCCCTGGACTGCTGCTGCCCCAACTAACTGGCCTCCCTGGCCTTTATACCTGGGCTGCAGTGGAGCATGCCCAGCAGTGCTGTGGGGGGAGGGGCCTTTTCCACCCAGCAAGCCTGGACCCCACCTCCCTGGCTAGTGTGGGGTTGGTGCACAAGTTTTCATTAAACTTGTGAACAAATATTTTAGCTATGTGATGCCTGAGCATGGTCAAAAATAATTTTCAATCGCAAGACAAGTAAAGACACTAGTCATCCTGGAGAGCTACATACAGGCCATCCATCATTCTTTCTATGCTCAGTCAATGTTGCTAGAGCTACAGCAGGCCAAATCCTCTGATGGTCTAGAGAAACATAAATCCACAGAAATCTATGGGTTTAAAGAAGGGTGAGCTTATGAAAATAAGAATGGTCACACTGGATCAGGCCACAATTTCACATAGCCCCATACCCTGTCTTCCAGCAAAGACCAGTTCCAGATGTTCCTGAAGGAATGAAGAGAACAGGTAATTGTCAAGTGATCCATTCACTATCACCTATTCCTTCCTTCTGGCAAAGCGAGGCCAGGCAAAATCTTTGCCCATGCTGGCTACTGGCAATTGAGGGCCTAACATCCATTAATATGTCTAGTTTTATTTTGAAACCTCTTATTGTCTTGGCCTTCACAACATCCTCTGGCAAGTTGTTCTACAGGGCGACTGTGAATTGTGTGGTAAAATAGTTCCTTCATTCCCTTTTAAACATGCTGCTTATTAATTGCATTTGGTGACCCCTCATTCTTGTGTTATGAAATAGATTAAATAACACTTTCTGATTTGCTTTCTGTATGCCAGTCATGTATATATGGGTAGCAGCTTGGCATGTCTAAAAAAAAAACAAAGTGTAATTTTTTTTCCCACTACACTACATGAGATAAAGACTTTTTGTTGTACAGCACCTAGAACAGTGATGTTTTAATCAATGATGACTGCTAGATGAGGGGCTAGATTAGTAAGGAAGACAAGATTTTTTTTTGTGTCCACTCACTTTTCCACAACGCAAAAATGGCCAACAGGATTTTGTGCAGCCAAATAAACATAAAATGCTCATCAACCAACTCCGCCATGAAGCCTCTGTGAGCTCCATGCCAGTCCCAAGCCTGGGTGAAGGAGGAGGGTTGGTCAGATGTGTATTGATGGGCTGACCATGAACCAACAATATGGATGAAATGTGGTGCCAATACAACTAAATGATAAAAGATGGCAGCTCAGACATCACCCAGATAAACAAGGTCCGCGATACCAATCAAGTGATCAGCATTGGGTTGATAAATTGGCTACCAAAAGAAAATTACAATTAACACATATCCTATCCATCGGAACATGGAACATCTGAACACTGAGGGCAACTTGAAAATTAGATCTGCTTCGGAAGGAGATGGAGAGATACCGATGCGATATGCTTGGACTGTCAAAGATGCCTTGTACGGCATCAGGAGAGATATGCAGCTGCAAAGTCATTTGGTGAGGAAATGAAACAAAGCATGAAGCAGGAGTCGGATTCCTTCTTAGCAAAACAGCTAGAAGAGCATTATTAGGATATAAATGGTGAGTGCAAGAATTATGGTAGCGAGATTCAAAGCAAAACCCTTCAACATCTCAGTCATTCAGGACTTGGACAGCACAGAGGAAGAGATTGGGCTATTCTAAAAAGACTTGACAAAGATGGTGGAGGAGATACTGAAAAAAGATGTGTTGATCATTGGAGGAGATTGGAATGAGGCAGTTGGAACAGATAACTAACGTTGGGAAAGAGTCATGGGAAGGTTTGGATATGGAGAAAGAAACAAATGAGGTGAGAAACTACTAGAGTTTGCTATGGAGCATGATATGGTAATCTGCAACATGAAATTCCAGCAAAAGGACTGTAGGAAGTGGACATGGCAATCAAATGACAGGAAGCCTAAGAACATGATAGATATGATTTTGGTACGAAGAAGATGGGTAACATCAGTACAGCAGGGCCAAGCTTTCCAAGGAGTGGAAATGGACTCAGACCACAGTCTAGTGATTGCAAACATCAAGATAAAACTCAAAAGAAAGTATAAGACAAAGTTTAAGAAAAGAAGAAATATGACAAGGCTATGAGAGGAAGAAACAGGGAATACATGCAAAGCAGCGCTCAAAGAGAAGATGAAGAATATTGCCACAGAGAAAGACCTAGATGAGACAGTCTCAGGTATAGCCACTGCTATAGGAGAGGCAATTGAACAGACTGTTCCAGAAGAAGACAAGATCAGTAAGAAGTGGATTATTCAGAAGACACTGAAGTTGGTTCAAGAGAAGAGACTGTTGAAGATCAGAATAGATGTTTCTGAGTTGGTGGAACAGCAATATAGGGTGAAATGCAATGAGGTAAGGAAAGCAGCCAGAAAGGAAAGGAGAAATGGTCAGAGGAGCAATGTGAAGATATAGAGAGGTATTATGGTGAACGTAAGACTAGGTAGGTGTATAAGACAATTAAGAATATTAATGGGAAATGGCAACCAAAGCAGATGGTGATCAAAGATGAGAACGAAGAAGTGCTCATGAACAGGGAGAATATTGTGCAGTGATGGACAAGATATTGCACCGATCTATACAAAGCACAGTTGGACCTGAGTGTCTCAGAGAGACTGAAGAACTGAAAGTGATATCTCCACCAAGCATCAAGAGCAAGAGTGATATTTCGAAGGAGGAAGTAAAAAAAGCAGTGAAATGACTAAAGAACAACAAGAGCCCTGGAAATGATAAGATCACAGGAGAGATGATCAAATACAGAGAGAAAGCATAATTTAGGAAATATACTGATCACGTAATATAGTATGGCAAGAAGGGAAATTGCCTAAGGAATGGACAAGATCTGTGCTAGTGACAATATACAAGAGAGGAAGTACATTGGGGTGTAAGAACTACAGAAAAGATTGTCCTA
Source organism: Carettochelys insculpta (assembly GCF_033958435.1). Taxonomy (NCBI): domain Eukaryota; kingdom Metazoa; phylum Chordata; order Testudines; family Carettochelyidae; genus Carettochelys; species Carettochelys insculpta. The sequence continues at coordinate 122,334,925 of NC_134141.1, forward strand.
ATGAGTCATCTAGGCAAGGTGCTGATGATGATACTGACAGAGAAACTAAGATTGCAGATAAAGGAACATATAGCAGATGAGCAAGCAGGGTTCAGAAAATATAGAAGTACCATACAGAAGATATTGGCACTAAGACTGATAGCGGAGAAAGCTCAATAAAAGAACAAGAACATATACACTTACTTTGTCAATTTTCAAAAGGCATTTGACAGTATAGATCAGAAAGTGACTTGGGTGGTACTGGAGTCATACAGAGTGGATAGAAGACTGGTACAGTTGTTGAAGGATATAAATGACAATGTGGCAGCATCGGTGAGAACATGTGGGGAGTTGATAAGTTGGTTTAAAACAAGTAGAGGTACAAGACAAGGAGATCCAATGTCACCAAGTATCTTCATCATGCATTTGGAGAAAGCAATAGACAAGATCAAGGAAGAGGTAGAAGGGATATGTGTGCACGGGAAAAGAATTAACAACTTGAGGTTCACGGATGATACAATTATCATTGAGGAAGGTGAGGAGAAGCTAGTGAAAATGGTGCAGGTAATAAACAAAGAAGGGAAGTGGTATGGACTGATTATGAACATTGATAAAACAAAAACAATGGTATTTGGAGATAAGAAAATAGGAAAGAAGATCAGTGTGGATGGTATTGAACTAGAAAATGTAGAGAAGTTCACATATCTGGGGAGCAACATAACATGTGATCTAGACTGTAAGAAGGAAATAGTGACTGGAATAGCAAAAGCAAGACCAAGTTTGAAGGCGATGGATAAGATATAGAAAAACAAAGTGATTAGCTTAGGAATGAAGCTGAGCATCTTGAAAACGTGTATTCAGCAGCATGTTGTATGGATGTGAGACATGAGTGAAAATGAAAGATTCAAAAAGAAGAATATTGGCTTTTGAAAGGAGTTGTTATAGAAAGATTTTGAAAATAGGACGCATGCAGAAGGTCACCAGTGAGGAATTATATACAAAAATACAGCCGAAAGAGAACCTGCTGCAGAAGGTTACAAAACTGAAGCTACAGCTATTTGGGCATATTTGCAGAATGAACGATGAAAGAAAAATCAAGACCTTGGCATTCAGCATAATGGATGGTTTGAATAAGAGAGGCAGACCCCACAGAGAATGGATAGATGATATAATAGATTGGTGCGGAGCTTGTCTACAGAAACCAAGACACTCTGCACTGAGCAGGGAAAGATGGAAGGAAATAGTGAGAGAGGCATCAGACATGAACAGGCACTGAGCTCACGGTTAATGAGGAGGAGAAGGAGGAGGATCATCAACCCATCTTGGGGGCAAAAAAATATAAATAAATCCAGCCCTGTGCCTGGGAAAATTCAGAGACTGCAAAAACTGGGGTGAAAGCTGAAACATTTCTGCAACCTTAGCTTAAGTGGGTGCAACCAAAATGCCCTGTAATATCCAGATAGATGTATCTTGTTAACTGCCTCATTTTATGGTGTCATTGTTACCATAATTAACAAATTACTATAGCAAATGGTAATGTCTATGAAGTTTTGCACTGCATGCAGCCATCCTCTCTGACAATATGGCTCTGTGGGCCACCAGGAGCTTATATTTCAGACTGGACTGGTTAGAAACACTGAAAGTAGCAACGTCCTTCACTTACATGGGAAAAAAAAAAAGTCAGTTGAGAACATCCCAAATGAAAAACTTTGCCCTTTTGCTGCCTTTCCTTTTAGCAAACAAGTTAAAATGTACCATTGGGCAGGTTAATTGGCTCTTTTTAATAAGTGTCATAAAGTATGTCATGCTGCTGAAACTTGCTTTCAGTGCATTTTTTAAACTGTTGTCAACCAGATTAAAGTTTATTGTTCACATGTAAGTTTCCATTTTCAAGCAGTAATGAAAGACATTAAATTGATTTGCCTTGTGTAGATATGGAGCGGGTGGTGTCCTTTGCGCTTTGTCAATGTGCCTTTCCCAGATGCTTGCTTTCTTCACTGTTTGTCTAAGCTAGGAATATGCACAAAACATCTACTGCAATGGCTAAAACCCACCTCTCCATTTCTAATGCATGCTTTTCAAGCTGGTTTCTAAGGAATAGTGCCTAAGGGCCTGATTCATCATGACTTTGTTTGACTTTCAGATCCAGGTAACACCATCAGAGTCATGGTGGTATATAAATGGAGCAATCCAGTAGTAAATCAAGATTTTAGAATAATATTTTTGGGCAGAGATTTCCACCTCTGTTTTAGACAGCACATAGGTCAAGGAGGACCTTGTGCATCATGGGACAAGAAGGAATGCACTTAAATTGCAGCAAGGAAGGTTTAGATTGGATATTAGTGAAACCTTCCTAACTATCAGGGTATTTAAGGACTGGAATGCTTTGCCTAAGGAGGTTATGGAATCTCTATCACTGGAGACTTCTAAGAATGGGTTAAACAAATACCTGTTAGGATTATTTACCTTTTCCCATAATACAAGAACTAGGGGACACCAAATGAATTTGATGGGTAGTAGGTTCAAAACTAATAAAAGGAAATTTTTCTTCACACAGCGCACAGTCAACCCGTGGAACTCCTTGCCCGAGGAGGCTGTGAAGACCAGGACTCTATTAGGGTTTAAAAAAGAGCTTGATAAATTTTTGCAGGTTAGGTCCATAAATGGCTATTAGCCAGGGATAAAGTATGGTGCCCCAGCCTTCAGAACAAGGGCAGGAGATGGATGGCAGGAGATAAATCACTTGATCGTTGTCTTCTGTTCTCCTTCTCTGGGGCACCTGGCATTGGCCACCGTCAGCAGATGGGATGCTGGGCTGGATGGACCTTTGGTCTGACCCAGTATGGCCATTCTTATGTTCTTATGTTCTTATGGTCTTCTAGATGAGGCTTGGTCCTGCCGCAAGTGCAGGGGAGTGGACTTGATGACTTCTTGATGTTCCTTCCAGTTCAAGGATCCTAGGATTCTATGGTTTCTGAGTGTAACACTAATAATAATAGCAATGATCTGCATAATCTGGAATCTGTGTTCCAGTTACCAAGTCTATCTGCAGATTTCACCTACTTTGAGCCTAGCTCCATATTGACAGGAGGAAAGTGTTAAAATCTGGAATAAACATTTTCTGGTGAGGTTAGATTAATTACAAGACAATGGACAGATGGAGAACAGCATCAGAGTGAGCAAGGAGGGCAAGCATGAGAGAACAATAAGAGACTGAAGATTTTAAAGGAGCTTTAGGGTAAGGCCTGGTGGGAATACACATTTCTTGCCTAGTGTTTTGAGATGATGAGCATGATTGTAAAATATTATGTGGGGTAAAAACAAAGAAAAAAGCCCTGTGACTATTCTCTGGCCAAAAGTCTTCAGCCTCCAATGCTCTCAGTCCAGTGCTCTCAACCTCCAATGTTTCAGCACTGCAATCCCTTCTAAGCTGTTCTTTTAAAAAACAAGTATACAAAAGACAGCTCCACTGGCTTCCTGCCTTACTGATTCTCCAGGTGCTGAAAAAATATAATCTCTCAGATCCAGCAAGTGGCACGATGTACACAAGGGTATTAATTAACCCTGTCATTCCCCTGTCCTCAGGAAGTCAGGGCAATCTGGGCTGTCAAATTGCATTATACTTTCCCAGTCTACCTTCACTCTGTCACTTGATGCTGCTACTTCCAAGGGTGATAAACAAACAGTCACAAATATCCCCATATTCCTTACTTGTTTGTAAATGTGTGGGATTTGTGCAATCCAGCCATACGAGACACTCTGCATGCCATCAAAGAGGATGAAATAGAGCCTGATTTGTAAGATGATTGAAATCAGTGGAGTTTTCCCATTGACTATAATCTTACTTTCTATGAGATCCCAACTGAAGTGAGAGGGGTCTTCAGAATAGATGGATATAATTTGTATAGCTGTAGCAGAATGGCCCATTTTCATCCCCTGGGCATGTTGGAGGCTTTCCCTTTACCTCCACTCCTGGTTCTTGCCACACAGGCAGAAAGCAGAGGCCCAGAAGTCCCGAGTGCAGGCAATATTTATGGGGGTTAGTTAGTTACAAGCAAACATCTCCACAGCTTTGACACCGCACAGCTTTTTTCCCCTCTACTCCTGTTCCCATCTCCTTCTTTTTATCAGGCCCAAATATAACCGCAGGGCACACCCTCAGTTCTACCGCTTACAACTTACAGTCATATTCCTTTTTGGAGGGAGGTTCTTGAGTGTGGGGGCTTAGCACCACTGCTTTTATATCCAGTGGAAGGTTGTGTTTTGGTCAGGGACAGACATTTCTTTGGCTTTTGATGTTTCTCATATCCCACCCCATATTTCTTTTGTCCAGTCTACAATGTCGTTTGACCTAGGCTTGAGAGAGGAGGCGGGCAGCCTTCTGGTGGTATGCTCACGTACTACTTTCCTACCATACTCAACAACACTTCAGTTCTGTTCCATCTCTTTTCGCATTGCACTGACAAACCTATCTAGCTGTGCAGAAGCAACACCCAGTTTCTCCCTTCACACAAACTAGTAAGGATAATGAAGTGTCAATATTCTATTTACTAACAAGGACTAATTCTTCTTTCACGAAATATGGTTGATAATAGCTCTCATATGGCACTTTTCAATGGCCTATCTTAAAACTTTTTAAAATGGAGGTCAGCAAATTATACTTATTTTACACAGAGGGAAACTGAGGCACACAAATGCAAAGTAATATGCCAAAGGACACCCATTGGACCAGAATCAAGAGCCCACCTCCTTAGGCCCAGGCTAATGCACTGGCCACTAAGTCATACCACCTCACATTTAGCTGGATTCCCACTATTTATGAATGGAATTAACATATTTGGGGTTTGGGATGGAGAGAATCAGGCCTCAGAGAAAAGCAGCTTTCCTTGGAGCATGGTCCCCATCACACAATACTAATATGCCTAACAGTGAATGTCCATATCCCTCTCCATTGAAGTCAACATGACTTTTGCTTTTGATTTCAGTGGACTAAGGGAGCAGACTGTTGTCTTTCTGTGTATAGCTTGCATTCATCACAGTAAATTTAGTAGCTCATCTCCTGAAAGCAGTAATTTTTAAAGACTACTTTTCTCTGAAGCTCAGTCACCAGCAAAGAGATACAGAAGATGCATAAAAAACAAACCTATTTCACTTAGAATATCACAGGGCTGGAAGGGACCTCAGGAGGTCATCTAGTCCAGCCCCCTGCTTCAAGCAGGATCAACTCCCACTAAGTCATCCCAGCCAGGACCTTGTCCAGCCGGGACTTAAAAACATAGTTATAGTGTGTCGTTCTGCCCTGTTACCATTGTATAGTCCTGTGGCATTAGAATCCCCTTGTGTCTTGCAGGAAGGGTGCTTCTGTGCATGTGCTTTCAAGAACTCAGTCCCATTAAATGGATTGTACTCTAAGAGACAGGAAGGTTCAGATTCCTATTGGACTTAAGCACCTAAATATATTTAAGGATAGAGACTAGCATGTCCCCTAAAAGAAAACAGAACTTGAAAGTAAGACAACGTTACACAGCAGTGCCTAACCAATGAAAATAGACCAGACATGCTAATCAGTCCAGGTCATGCATTGTACGGCATAAGGACCCCTTTACTTTTCTCTGAGACCACTAATGGCTTCTTCCCCTTCGTTCCTCTTCCTCTCCCTCCTTCTAAACGGCAAGTGCCAAAAGCTGGATGAACAAACAAAGGCAACTTGATGCTACATGAATAATTTAATTGCTTGGTGAGGATTGGTTGAGCTGAGAAGGTGCAGCAGCTTCCCCCAAATTAATAGTCTTTTATGGAACCATAAGTGCAGCTATAATTCAATCATTTTTAAAAGGCAGTGAATACAATGTGTATTAAATGCTGGGTACAGTTGAGGCAGGCACTGGGATGAAAGAGAAAGCACACTCAGCAGCAATGTACCAAATGCATGTTTTCCCCTTTTGCTGACAGGCAGATAACCTGGCCCAAGCATTTAATAAGCTATATTTACTGATTATATAAACTATTGACTTGCTGGGGCAGGGGATAGTGTAACAAGAAAGCCCAGGAAATTTCTCTTCCATTAATTATAAGCAAGTGTGGTGTCTTAGAACAGAAAAGTGAGGCAGCAGGGACAGGAGAAAACTGGCAGAAAGAAGCTACAGATTCTGTACCCAGCACTGCTGCTGACTGTCTGTAGATTAAAGAAGGACTTTTAGTCTGACATGTTACTGTCCCTCAGTTTCCCCTATATGTAACATAGGTATAAAAATATTTACCTTCCTGCAAAGGGTCTTGGGAGGTGCAGTTTGCTGATGGACAAAATTCTGCAGTAAAAATATATGTGCTGTTCCAGACTGTTTGAATTTCAGAAGTAGAAGTAGTATAAAATATCATTTAAGAAGCACACACACATACAACCTGACATCAGTCTTGCATAGGACTGTAATGAACAAAAGCATCAGGTGAGAATTTCCATCCATACAGGTTTTTAAATCCTGGCTTGACAAAGCCCTGGCTAGAATTACTTCATTGGGATTGTTTCCTCTTTTAGTGGGGTGGGGGGGGTGTTGGACGCAAAGACATCCTGTGGTTTCTTCCAACCTCTGTATGATTCTATGAGAGCTGATGGGAAAATAATTTTATTTCCACCACCACCAGAAAAATGTTTAGGTGAAAATTTGAAATAAAAAAACTGAAACGTTGTCATGCTGATGGAAGTTATCATTCTGGTTACCTGTACTCTCTTTTGCCTCTCTAAGTTAAACTTCCTGCTCAGACTTTATTTCCCAGGATGCACCACAATTTCCTTCTGGGTGACTTGAATTGGTAGTTGTATGATCATGATGCATCATAGGAGATTAAATCTCTCTGGAGAAACTAGCACAAAGGTAACAAAGGGAGTATGAGGCACTGTGGGGCATTTATTTTTTCAATTCTCCTTCCCCACTTCCACTGACACCCACACACATAGCGATTTCTTTTCACAAAAAAAGCCTTTTTGTCAAAAACATTATTTTCCACCAGAAAACAGCCCAAATCTGACAACTGTTGATGAATCTGATGTTCCCAGTTGTCATGTGTCTCCTATCACAAAATTCTGCAGTGAATCACTGCTAACTGGCACCCTTGTCGATAATATGAGCAGGGAAACCAATGACCCTGTAGAAATTCAGTTGGAACTAATCTCTCGAGGTGTGCAAAGGTCACTCCACAGCACACGAGAACACTCCACTGCTCAGTAGCTAGTTCACAAGTAGTCGCATATTTGTTTAGTTTCCATGGCCAAGCTACTGTCGCCTTGCTGTGTAAAAAGCACTGTGGCCTAGTGCATAGCACACAAGACTGACTCAGGAAATATGGGTGCTTGTCGCTGCTCTGCCACTGGCTTTCTGGCAACCTATAAGCAAGTTGCTTTCCTCAGTTTCCCAGAATGTAAAAGGGGCTGATTGTGGCCTCCTTTGTGAAGCACATTTAAACATAATGATGAAAACTGCCATTTAAGAACCAGATGCCATTATGCTCATCCTACATTCTTCGTATCGGCTTCTTAACAATCAGGGAACTAACTTCAAGGTGGCACCGCTTGATTAAGCGTAGCCCTGAATCTTTCGGAGATGTCCTTTTCTGAGATATCTATGCTCACACACCAGGTACCACTCAGCAACCCTGTGACTGGATCTTAGTCCCTGATCCTACAAATGTATCTGTAGGAGCTGCCTCTTCTTTGCACATGGTAGCAGCATAAGCACAAAGGTTATCCACCTGCAGCCAACTGTAGGATCAGGGCCTCAGATTAATAGGTGTAAACTGATAGGTGACTGCAGGGCTGCTGAGATGGGCTGTCAAGCACAGCACTTACCTGTCTCCTCATGCAAAATAATTCTGAATCCATTCTGTGCTCTTAAAAAAAAAAAGCCTTATTTTCTTTGTATCTTTGAGCTTTTATCCACATTTTGGGTGGCACATTCCCTATTTTTCTGTCTTGTTTTCCCCTTAGGAGACACATTTGTTTTACTTAAATGAATATGAGTTTCATTAGACTATATTTTGTTTTGGTTTTTTTATCATTATTGCCGCGACTTAAAACCAGTGATGAGGCTGAGACATGTTAAAATATTAAACGCTGGTGTTTACAAAGGAGGTTAAAAGATTTAGGAATCCGATGCCCAGGAAATGCATATTCAACCCCCTTAAAACCTTTAGGCAAAATCTGTGTTATTGTAGGACCTGATCCAAAGCTTGCTGAACACTACCACTGCCTTCACTAGGCACTGCATCAGATCCTATAATAATGAACAAGACTATTTTGCAGTGCTGATGTATCACATAACAACTGTTTCATTATATCAATTACTAAGGTTATCCCTCTTCCCAGTTGCCTATTGTGTAAATATCTGAAAACCCCATGGGGTTCAGATGTCTTGGCCTGTTTCATGTTCATTGTTCATTTTCAATCCAATTACTTCTTATTTGCTTTCTCTATGCTTACAGTCTACCCAGTCTTCCCACTAAGCATATCCTTTGAACTTTTCAAATGCCTCCTTATTATCTTTCCTTAACCAATACCCTTGTCTCTGCCCTCATTTTTTATGATACCAGATTTTTATTGGGATGAATATGGTTGGTATCTATCCTTCATATCTGCCAATTAGATACAAAACTTCCTCCTTTCTTTTTTTAATGGTAGATTTTCTGCACTGCCATTGATATAATTTTACTTCCTTCAAATTATTCCATATATTACACTCTCCAAACCTGTCTTTTAAAAAAAAAAATGTTGCCTTAACTTCTGAGATTCTAGTTTGACTTATACCCTGAGGAATATTTCACATCTGAATATATTATGATTATTACAGTAGACCCTAGATGTCTGACTACTTCTGTCATTCATGTCATATGTAGCTCATTTTCAGTGACTGAGTCCAGAATAATTTCAGATTGCCCTGGTTCTTAAGCACATTCTATACATGAGATCGGCAGGATCCAATCATCACACCATTGATACTCTCCTGATTGCCCAGTCATTATCAAGGTGGATGAGGTTCCTCTTTAATCAATATCCTTTTCCTTTTATTTGTCCACTTCTTCTGAAAAAAAGTACACCAGGCTCTTTATTTCTCCCTCATTGTGCTCAGGAGGTACATAATGCTACTGATGACTTACATGTTCAACTGACACTCCTCTCAGCTATTCTTCACAGTGGCAGTCAAGCTGCATCGTATGTTTCTTCAGGCATAATGTCTTCCCTCATCCATGTTATTTTAATCAATCATTGCTCACTTGTGTACAGTGCATCTTTCCCCTGTTGTCTTTCAGCCTGTCAGTCACTTCTTATAATTGAATAGGCCATTAACTCTAAAAGATTGTCAGAGTTACCTGAGGGCTGGCAATCTTTGTTTGCACTTCCTTGATTCGCTACTTAATGGGTCTTTGCTGATTGGGATTCATGCTATTTTGTCCTAAGCAGATTCCTGTTCAGATAATACAATGGCCTGTGCATTGTGGACCTACTATCTAAAATTATTCATCTGGAAGACATCAAAACGGCATCACAACTGGCTCCAGTTCTATGATGGGATCCATGAAGATGTAAAAAAACACTCACATGGAACTCACTCTGAACTTGGCCTTTGGCCCCTGCTTCAGAAGAAAAAAGGGTATCTCTAAGCATGCCTATTATCACATGACATTAAATGAGATTACTCACTTGCTGCGTATTCTTACGTGCTTTGATATGCTCTGGGTCTTAGCTCTAGGTATTATAGTGAGATACATAACTATTGAAGATTTATCAAACTCCAGTGGTGCTTGGAATGTACAAGACAGAGAAAGATGCAGTTTCTGTCTGGAGTGCAAAAAACATAAAGGGAATTACAGAGTGCAGTGTTGACTTAGAGTGAAATCCATCCAGTCCAGTGAGTTTGTTAAAGGTTTTAAAACATTAACATCTCAAAGCTGGGCTTGGGTAGAACACAAATAGGGCACTGCCCTTACATAGGTCATTGTCTAGGGTGAATGTCACCTTTCAGGGGTCTTATTTATTATCATTATTATTGTTTTGTCATCTTTTAGTGGGGAAAATTTCCCTCCCTGCTACTTCTCCTATGCCATAACTTCCCGATTACAATCTGGGCCAGGTATGCAGCAGGCATACAATGGCATCACTCAACTGAAATCAATGAAGCTCCACTGATTTACACCGCCTGATGATCCAGCTCTGGATTTTTATTAGGCCCCTTTTGACACAATATATTACAATGTCAAACACAGAGCAGCGCACATGTAAATATCCATTCTCATTGTCTCCCATCTCAGAATAATATTTATATTTATGATGATGAACTTGCCTATTCTGTGAGTCAATTGATTCAGCAACAGGGATGTTCCACAGTTCCACCTGTGTACATTTACTATATGGCTGCCTAGGGAACACTGAGGAAAATAAAGCTCATGTGAGACATTCTGTTCACTGCATGCCAAAAAGTAATTTGAATCAAAGAGTCACTAACTTAATTGATGGTGATGGCTCCATCCACAACCAACCAAAGAAATTGATGTTGTGCAAATTGCACATATATTGCTCTTGAATTTGTGAGCATATTCTTGTTTGCCTTGACAGCATTCAAATTACCTTTTGGACAGCTCAACACATTACTTAAGATGTGTTTGCATGTGAATTTTCGCTGCTAACAGGGGCAATAACAACCTTCCTGTGGAAACTAATTCACATAACTTCAAGTTCATCTCCTTCCTCGTTTCGTTAATTCACAGCACATACCCCTCCTTGCTTTACATTCAGCGTCTTCATCGGTGTGGCATTTCAGCAACACAAAATGCAAAAATCACAGCTGGGTGGTAAGACCCTTGCACAAATGAAGCTGGGGCCTGATAGTTATCAAGCAAACCTTTAACAGTTCATGGGATTATTTGTGGTGGATACCGGAAAATTCAAGTACTTAATAAAAGCATTGAAAAACTGAGGCCAGAAGAGTTCTGTTCACTGTTACTTTGAACTAGTTTACTTATTGTTATATAATAATAAAATTGAATAAGGATACTTAAAAGCTTCAACAGAGAGGAAAACCCCATTTCCATTTATGCTGTATAAAGTGTGACAAACTTTGCTCTGGAGAGTTCACACACAACATTAACAAAACAAAACAGAGTAATTGATATGTGAGCACAATCTGCATCCAGTGTCCTAGCTACTGGACCATTTGATATAATCTATCTATTGATCAGTCAATATACATATTTCATATATAGAGAAATAATTTTTCTCCCAACTTCTATTACCAGTATAATTGTGATGGGGTGGACTAGGTGGGTTCACCTGCTGGAGGCCCTGTGGTCCTGACATACCTTGTCCCAAGAAAAGGCAGTAGAGAGATCCTCCCAAGCAGGCTAGAGTGGATGCAGAGGAAGAAGACAGTTCATGCTTGGGAGGCCATATAAAAGGATCTGAAGAATAGAGCAGGAGTTAGTTGCTGTGTGGAGCTCAGGGAGTGATGTCTTGGTGAGTGCCTGGCCAAAAGAGTATCAGGGCCTTGGAGAGATCAGTTTGGAAAGCACATGGAAAACAAGAGAGAGGCTAGAAGTAAGAGCAAAAACAGCACAGGACTATGGGGATGTGGTCCAGAAAATCAAAGCAATATTGGAATGGACATAGCAGACAACTGATACATACGTAGTTAGTGGCTTGGGCTTGGAGTAGAGAGCAAGACCGGGTCCCTCCCCAACCCTGCATTAGCCACTGGGAGAGCGGCCTTGATACTGAAGCATCCCAGAGCGGAGAATTGGACTATAGTGACTCAGCTAAAGGGCTGCAACAAGAAGGGCCCAAGAAGGCAAAAACATCATCTTCAGGAAGGAAGCCCTGGGACCACCACTCTATTTCAGAGTGGAAACAGACAGACACCACACAGGGCACTGAGAGAGACCTTATTAGACTTGAGCCCCAGAAAGGTTTCCTTGTATTTTGTCACACAGGCCGGAGGACTGAGTCTGAGCTGATAGGAATAAGGGGATTTTGAAGTTGTCGGGGTCCTTTAGAAAAGGACCCCCTGTCTGGACGAGCCACACGGGAGAGAAAAGCAGCAATTTTGAAGAGCTGCAGCCAGCGGCATGCTAACGAGGTGCTGAATATGCATTTCAGTGCCTCATTAGTAATTTTTGATTTGGCCATTTGCATGGCCATTTCAAAGTTTTGTGCCAGTGTAGACATAGCCGTAATGTTTTAAGTGCTCTTTGAGATCTTTGCTTATAGAAGTGCAGAAGACAATGAGAATCATGAAATTTTTCCATGTTTTGGATGGTTAAAATTCTGTTTCCATGGTCACACTCTTTCAGCCCAAATCCTTCTTTAACTTAGAATCATAGAATCGTAGAATGCTAGGACTGGAAGGTACCTTAAGACGTCATTGTGTCCAGCCCCCTGCCCTCATGGCAGGACCAAGTATTGTCTAGACCATCCCTGAGTGACACTTATCTAAACCATTCTTAAATATCTCTAGAGATGGAGATTCCACAACCTCCCTAGGCAATTTATTCCAGTGTTTGACCACCCTGACAGTTAGGAACTTTTTCCTAATGTCCAACCTAAACCTCCCTTGCTACAGTTTAAGCCCATTGCTCCTTGTTCTATCCTCAGAGGCCAAGAAGAACAAGTTTTCTCCCTTCTCCTTATGACACCCCTTTAGATACCTGAAAACTGCTATCATATCCCTCCTTAATCTTCTTTTTACCGAACTAAACAAGCACAATTCTTTCAGCCTTTCTTCATAAGTCATGTTCTCTAGATCTTTGATCAGTCTTGTTGTTCTTTTCTGGACCCTTTCCAATTTATCCACATCTTTCTTGAAAAGTGGTGCCCAAAACGGGACACAATACTCCAACTGGGGCCTAACCAGCGCAGAGTAGAGTAGAAGAATGACTCCGCGAGTCTTGTTCATAACACACCTGTTAATGCATCCCAGAATCATGTTTGCTTTTTTTGCAACAGCATCACACTGTTGACTCATATTTAACTTGTGGTCCACTATAACCCCTAGATACCTTTCTGCCATACTCCTTCCTAGACAGTCGCTTCCCATTCTGTATGTGTGAAACTGATTGTTCCTTCCTAAGTGGAGCACTTTGCATTTGTCTTTATTAAACTTCATCCTGTTCATTTCAGACCATTTGTCCAATTTGTCCAGATCATTTTGAATTTTGACCCTATCCTCCAAAGCAGTTGCAACACCTCCAAGCTTGGTATAATCTGCAAACTTAATAAGTGTACTGTCTATGCCAATATCTAAATCGTTGATGAAGATATTGAACAGAACTGGTCCCAGTACAGACCCCTGTGGTACCCCACTTGTTATACCTTTCCAATAGGATTGAGAACCATTAACAACTACTCTCTGACTATGGTTATCCAGCCAGTTTTGCACCCACCTTATAGTAGCCCCATCTAAATTGTATTTGTCTAGTTTATTGATAAGAATATCAAGTGAGACCGTATCAAATGCCTTACTAAAATCTAGGTATACCACATCCATCACTTCTCCCTTATCCACAAGGCATGTCATCATATCAAAGAAAGCTATCAGATTGGTTTGACATGTTTTGTTCTTTGCAAATCTATTACTTGTTCCATTATCTTTCCTGGCACAGAAGTTAAACTGACCAGTCTGTAGTTTCCTGTGTTGTTCTTATTCCCCTTTTTTTATAGATGGGCACTATATTTGCCTTTTTGCAGTCTTCTGGACTCTCTCCTGTCTCCCATGATTTTCCAAAGATGATAGCTAATGGCTCGGATACCTTCTCCATCAGTTCCTTGAGCATTCTAGGATGCATTTCATCATCACCTGGTGACTTGCAGACATCTAACTTTCCTAAGTGATTTTTAACTTGTTCTTTTTTATTTTATCTTCTAAACCTACCCCTTTCCCACTAGCATTCACTATGTTAGGCATCCCTTCCTCAGACTTCTCTGTGAAGATCAAAACAAAGAAGTCATTAAGCATCTCTGCCATTTCCAAGCTTCCGGTTACTGTTTCTTCCACCTCACTGTTTCTCCCTCCTCACTTATCTTTTCTACACTCCTGGCAAAAAGTAACAGGAAAAGAGGCTATTCCTGATGTGTGACTTTTTTTTTTATTTGTTAGGTTGCCATTTATTTTTATTGTTGTCCTGAGTTGACTATAAAGTTCCCCTGAATCCAATCAACATAAAATCTTTTAAAAATAATGACTTTCTTTCCCCTTCAAATTATTGTAGTATTCCCTGCAATATGAACCATTCTCAGCCAAAACACAAAATGTAAAAAAAAAAAAAAAGCATTCTGTGCATGTAATTGAAATATTGAAATACAACTAGGCAAAAAGAAATGAATTATGAGCCATTCGAGAAAACGAAACAAATCAAAATGTGTGTTTAGGGCACTAATATTTTTGCTGTTATATCATGAGTTGCTACAACTTTCAATCTGCTGATAAACCACCACCAGAGCTTACGATAGAGTAATGTATTTAAAGCCTCCAGAAGCAGCCAAGGTTCATTAAGATGCCATTAATGACCTTTTTATGCATCTGAGCTCTCTGCCTTGGAGATGGGATGCCCCTGTAAAGGTGTGACTTTGGGACTATTTCCATCCAGACGTCACTGTGTGTATCTGTATTTTTATGGTATTTAATAATATCTTCTGGCTGGGCAGAATACTCTTATAATGCAGTCTGTCATTGGCAGGGAAAATAGAAACTGCCATATGAATATTCATCACTTTAAGGAGACAATACTAAAAAAAAAAGAAGGCCTTTCCTGAAGAAAATGATAGTATTCTGGAGTTTCTGAAATAACATTCTGATAGCCTTTAATGAAGCCCTGGTCCCATGTCAGTGGGACTATTCAGTAGCTTAACATTAAGGATGTCTTTAAGTGCTTTCATAGATCAGAGCCTTAGTGAAATTGTTCCAGAAATGTACCAGAGTCAAATGCACCTTAAAAACTAACAAACTTATTGGGTCATGAGCTTTTGTGGGGAAGAACAATTTCCTCAGTTGACTGGAATAAACACTTAGGGTATGTCCACACTACTCCCCCACCCTTTTGAAAGGGGGATGCTAATGAGGCACTGAAATGAATATGCAGTGTATCATTAGCATAATGGTGGCAGCAGAACTTCAAAAGTGCTGCTTTTGATTGAGCGCAGCTCATCTATACGGGGTCCTTTTCAAAAGGAACCTGCACACTTTGAAATCCCCTTATTCCTATAACTGAACAGAAATAAGGGGATTTCAAAGTGTGCAGTGTGCAGTCCTTTCGAAAAAGACAAGCCACGCGCAATCGAAAGCACCCCTTTCAAAGTGCCACAGCTGTCATTATGCTAATGAGGCACTGCATATGCATTGCTGCACCTAATTAGAATATCCCAAAGTGTCTCATTAGCATCCCCCTTTCAAAGTTGGGGGGTGGGGGTGCTAGTATAGACATAGCCTTAGAATCCAGGGTTTATATAGTAGGAAGGGATGGGGAAGCGAATGAAGGAGGGAAAGAAAAAAAAGGGGGTTGTAGGTCTTACCTCATGAACTAATCATATTTTTAGTCTTTAAGATGCTACAAGACTGCTTATTATTCATGAAGCTACAGACTGACTGGGCTACCCCTCAGAGACTATTTACAGTGAAAACAAAGCTTTGCATAGTACTGTCCTAAAGGATTTAAGCAACATAGTTATTGTACAAAGTGTACTAAAATTATAAGAACTGGCAGGACTCTGAAATCCTGGCACTCCTGTACTCCATGGCAGTTTTGTCAGTGGGGCTACTTGTGTAAGTGCTCACTAATACCATACAGTTTGAGCAACCCATCCCTACATGACACCGTAAATTGTGTAGTGCTGCCACTGACTCGGTGTAAAGCTATGGGCAATTTGCAACCTTCTCATGCCTCAGTTTACCCATCTACAGACTGAAGGTCATGCTGAATATAAGTTTTGTAAAACACTTTGAGATCTGTAGAGGAACAGCGTGACAAACTGGCACAGACAAGGGCCAGCCTGAACTTTATTGTTAGGTATTGTGCACATACCACGGGGACAGTAAAGTTAGAAAGATCTTCCTGCTTCAAAAAACATAGGTTCCCAATGCAAGAGCTAAAGTAGAACGGCTATTAATAGTACGGAGTCTATGGCATGCAGATAAACAGTTCTGATTCCATCCAGTAGAGGGCAGCACAATGCATGCAGACTAACCAAGTCATTATGGTAATACATATTAAATGTATTGTATATACAGACCTCTGTGCTCCAAGCCCTCCAGCTGTCACAGCTGTCGTCTCTATATTGATTCCCTGTGACATTCCAATACTAGCAGAGAGGCAAGAGAAATCTTTCCCTTAATGAAGCCAAACGTGAATGATGCCATCTAGTATACGTGTAGCCATATTAGCTTCGTCCCAAAATGAGGTGCACAGAAATTGAAAAGTGCCCATCACACAGTATGAATATGCAAGTAGTCATTACACAAACCATCCTCCCAAATGTGGCAGTGACGCTATGGAGGTCTGACAAAGATGATTTCATGCCATCTGCCACCTGCTTCTGAAGGATAATGGCTAACTGGTGCACATGAGGCTTGTTCTAAATGTTATCAGCCTGTCTACTTTCTTAAATTATGTGGCTAAAATGAGCATGTCTTTGTTTTATTTCAGTTTAAACCAGATGCAGCAACTTGGATTCTGGTTTAAGCTTTGCAAATGCAAGCATGGCAAACAGAAAGAAATACTAATAGCCAAGACAGCTCAGACAACATAAAGCCTCCTCCCTAATATGAACCTTTATCTAAATCTCACAGAGTAGTATATTGTTATCTTTTTGTTGACCAACCAGTAGAGCATGGTATATCACTGTTTATGCCAATGTGTTTTCCCAGCTTCTAAAGATGCTGATATTTCAGGTCTGGTGCCATTATTTTCCATAATAACTGACATGCTACCGATTAATTCAAGCTTTAAATTTAATTTCTTTCACAGTAAGTGTTTAGTCACTCTATGGCCTACATACTATTGATTTCCTTTCCCCCAAACAGAATGTCTTTATCTGATTTTTCTCCGTGTTTCCTTTCCTAGTTCCAAAAAGGGCCACCTACGATGCCTTCCTTCATAACATTTATTTTCTACCACACATTTCTAACAGCGTTTAAGGAGATATGGGGGCTGATTCACTTCATTGATTTCAGTAGAGTTAGACAGGCCTACTCAACAAAAGTTTGCCAATATAGATATGTTAATTAGAAATTTTATACACATGCCCACCCATACACACCCAATTTCTCTATGGCCAAAACCCAAACGTAGATGTAGTTATGCGACTAAATACATGTTTTTGTTTTGCCACTCTAGCTTGTTTTATGAAAGAAACTGGAATAAGACACATGGGTAAAAATATTTCCTGCTGGTATAAGCTTAGTTTTATCAAGGAGGAATTTTAAGTATTGCTCTCATAACATCTATTCTAGTGTAGACTAGGCCTTTTGATCTACACTGCCATGGATCAGAAACAGATTTAAATCCATTGTTTTTGCTCTCGTTCAGGTTCAGCTGGATATTATGCATGTCAAAACACTTGGATTTAACTATCAAGGCTAATGGGGCTGCCCCATCCCCTGACCCAGCCATCTAAGATGTTCCAGTTTGAAATTTGTGAGTAAAATTTCATTTTCTCCATCCCAAAGCAAAAGGATGAGGAACAGACCAAAAAAAGGATGATTGAAAATCCCCAAAAGAGGTCTTCTAGATTAAGGTGTGATTTAGCAGCACTCAAACATATGATGTGATAGACATTATGGATATAAAGAGTATTCAAATGGTATGAACACATGTATGCATAGAGTAGGAGTTTATTCAGAATCTGTGGGGGAGTCACAGGAGTTTCCTGCAGGACCTGAAATCACGAAGGATTGGGGAGAAGGTAATTATTGCCAATCCTTTTCTCAGTGTCAGTGTAATCCACACACCTTGGTGTGGTTAACTGTCCATTGTAGTGTCCCCTAGATCACTTTACAGAGAAAGAACGCATCCTTTACAGCCTCAGCTTAGAGCCATCTTCCCTTTAGCTCTAGCTGTAGAGGTGCCTGCATTATGTTCCCAGGTGTGAGCCTGCCTGAGGGCAGTTACATCAGGTCTAGAGACGTCTCATCCACTGTAGGAATTGTGTAGACTACTATCATTTTGATGTAAAATCTAGTCAAACAAAGGTAAAATCTGTGCAAAGCAGCCACCCTAACATTTTGAGAGGTGGTGACACCCACTCAATCCAAGAACGTACATGAAAAGAGTGGGGTTTTTTTTGTTTGTTTTTTTTTTGTAAAAAAGAGGAGCCAATACTCAGCCAGCTCACCATCCCCCTTCATCAGCCAATCCCAATCATCAGCCCTTCATCAGCCAATCTTCACACAACACACAGTCAGCTCTTGTGGAACTCTTTGCCAGAGGATGGTGTGAAGGACAGGACTTTAACGGGGTTCAAAAAAGAAAGATAAATTCTTGGCGCATGGTTCAATCTTCCTTCAATGGCTATTAGCCAGAATGGACAGGAATGGCATCCTTAGCTTGTTTCCCAAAAGCTGGAAACTGGTGACAGGACATGGATAACTAGATGATTACCTGTTCTGCTCATTCCCTCTGAAGTATCTGACGCTGGTCACTATTTGAAGATCAGACATTAGCTGAATCTTTGGTCAAAGCTAGTATGGCCATTCTTATGTTCTTTTTTTAACACTTTTATTTCCTATGTGTCTGCATAATTTTCAAACTGATCATCAGCTCTCGAAGGCTGTGGCCACACTACCTGTCCCTTTTGGAAGGGTCGTGTTAATAAGAGATTTCAGAAGATGCTAATGAAGCATTGACATGAATATGCAGCACCTCCTTAGCATAATGGTGGCTGCACATTATTTGAAAGTTCCGCTTTAAAAGTGCACACCATCCTTGTAGCTGGGGGCCTTTCAAAATGGCCCACTGATTTCAAAAGCCCCTTCTTCCTATTTGGTTTTAGGAAGAATGGGCTTTTGAAATCAGGGGGTCCTTCTGAAAGGCCCCCAGCTAAACAGGGGGCATGCATTTTGAAAGCGGCATTTTCAAATTGCACGTGGCCACCGTTCTTCTAATGAGGTGCTGCATATTCATGTCAGCGCCTCATTAGCATCTTCTGAAATCCATCATTAACATTACTCTTCTAAAAGGAAGGTTTAGTGTGGTCACAGACTCAGGGTATGTCTACACAGAAAAGTCATTTCAAATTAACTGTCATTGTTTTGAAATGACCATCCTAGCATCTACATAACACAACTGCTGTTTTGCAATAATTTTGACATAGCAGTTGGCTTATTTCTAAATGGGTAAACTTCATTTCACAATGAATAACACCTATTTCAAAACAGCTGTTTCAAAATAGGTACTTTTAAGCCCATTTCAAATAAGCCTTAATGCATCCAAGTGGCTTTCTTTTGAAATAGGTTCCATTGCTATGGCTACACTAGAGAATTTTGTAGACAAAACCAGCAGAGCATCTATACACAAAATGCATTTTGTCAACAGAAACCGTCAACAAAATGGCTGTTCTCTGGGGTCCTCTTTTGTTGACTGAGCAGGTCAAAAGATGATATGCTTTTATGTGTGGACAGGATCTGTCAACAGAAGTCTTGTCAGAACATGTCTTTCAACAGTAACTTCTGTAGACAAATGCTTCCAGTGTAGATGTAGCCTCAGTGTGTAAATACAGTATGTTGAAATAGGTAAATTGTATTTCAAAATGCATTTTGTGTGTAGCAGCATTATTTTGAAATAAACTATTCTGGAAGAGCTATTCCAGAATACATTATTTCATAATAAGGCTGCTGTGTAGACATACCCCAAGGCAGATAACTAACTTGTCCAAAGCCACTCAGAGGTAGAGTGGAATTTAGGAGTTTAAAGTCCTAAGCCCAAGTCCCAAACCAACAGCTTTCTCTCTCTTAATAAGTTTTCACCTTTCTATTTTAAAACATTTTCCATTATTTGGGCGATTCCAGGATAGTGAGAATTTTGGTATTTGGTATCAACTACCCTAAAGAGCAACTAGAGTAACAGAAAATATTGGGCTTTGGAGATTTCAGAAATATATAAAATAAAGGTGGATGAAGAAGGCAGAATGGATGCAAAAATAAAAAGCTTTCTCTCTTTTTTTTCTCCTAAAAGAACTAGGAAAAGCAAGTAAAGCACTGTGGAAAATAACAGTATAATTCTGTTATATGCACTGTATACAGAGCCTACCCATTAACATAGCAGAGTTCATGGACTCTAATAAAGAGAAAATTACCCTATATTTCACTGCTGTGTTCTCAGAGTTCTTTCTCATGTTTACAAGCAGTGGGTAGCTATTGAACTTACGACGTTCCCCCCACCCCCTCTGCCTAGCAGCTTGCAGAAGTAAGGCATATTATTGTGGTATGGCAAGTGAATTTAAAGTAAAAGGCATTTCCTTTAAATGCTTGCAATTTTCTGGCTCCCCGGCCCCTAGCAAATATCTCATTTTGTTCAACTAATGTTTACAACATTTTTCTGTTCAGCTACTTTCTATTATTTATTTTCCTTTCCAAGGTTCGGTTCTCCAGACCAGCTTTCTGAGTGGATATAACTACAGAAATAGTTTATTCAGATGTATACAAATGAAATCCTTTGCAAGTTCACAGGCTCATGAGTAAGAGACGTGGAATTTTCCCCCACAGCCATGACTAAAGTCTTACAAATCTTATACACCCAAGGTAGATCCATGGTTTAACCATCACATGAAACTCATCTTTAGGGAGAACTCACCCAAAGTAACAGTTCTAAAGGAAACCTCCATCCTTTGACAGGAATAGGTGAGAGCAAGGATATTAGATTGAGGTACTGTGCATGAAATAATATCTCCACACCCACTTCACATACAATGGTATTTCAAAAGCACTTTAGATCAACAATTATATCAACAATGATATAATTATGGTCACAATCGCCATCACCAGCTGAAGGACTGCAACATGCAACATTGGACATACAGGCTACGTCTACACGTGCAGCCAACATCGAAATAGCTTATTTCGATGTTGCGACATCGAAATAGGCTATTTCGATGAATAACGTCTACACGTCCTCCAGGGCCGGCAACGTCGATGTTCAACTTCGACGTTGGTCAGCCCAACATCGAAATAGGCACAGCGAGGGAACATCTACACGTCAAAGTAGCACACATCGAAATAGGGATGCCAGGCACAGCTGCAAACAGGGTCACAGGGCGGACTCAACAGCAAGCCGCTCCCTTAAAGGGCCCCTCCCAGACACAGTTGCACTAAACAACACAAGATACACAGAGCTGACAACTGGTTGCAGACCCTGTGCCTGCAGCATAGATCCCCAGCTGCCGCAGAAGCAGCCAGAAGCCCTGGGCTAAGGGCTGCTGCCCACAGTGACCATAGAGCCCCGCAGGGGCTGGAGAGAGAGCATCTCTCAACCCCCCAGCTGATGGCCGCCATGGAGGACCCAGCAATTTCGACGTTGCGGGACGCGGATCGTCTATACTGTCCCTACTTCGACGTTGAACGTCGAAGTAGGGCGCTATTCCTATCTCCTCGGCTGCGTCTACACGTGCACGCTACTTCGAAGTAGCGGCAGTAACTTCGAAATAGCGCCCGTCACGTCTACACGTGTTGGGCGCTATTTCGAAGTTGAAATCGACGTTAGGCGGCGAGACGTCGAAGTCGCTAACCCCATGAGCGGATGGGAATAGCGCCCTACTTCGACGTTCAACATCGAAGTAGGGACGTGTAGACGATCCACGTCCCGCAACATCGAAATAGCGGGGTCCTCCATGGCGGCCATCAGCTGGGGGGTTAAGAGATACTCTCTCTCCAGCCCTTGCGGGGCTCTGTGGTCACCGTGGGCAGCAGCCCTTAGCCCAGGGCTTCTGGCTGCTGCTGCTGCAGCTGGGGGTCCGTGCTGCATATACAGGGTCTGCAACTAGTTGTTGGCTCTGTGTATCTTGCACTGTTTAATGAAAGTGTGTCTGGGAGGGGCCCTTTAAGGGAGCGGCTGGCTGTTGAGTCCGCCCCGTGACCCTGTCTGCAGCTGTGCCTGGCTCCCTTATTTCGATGTGTGCTACTTTGCCGTGTAGACGTTCCCTCGCTGCGCCTATTTCGATGTTGGGCTGAGCAACGTCGAAGTTGAACATCGACGTTGCCAGCCCTGGAGGACGTGTAGACGTTATTCATCGAAATAGCCTATTTCGATGTCGCAACATCGAAATAAGCTATTTCGAAGTTGGGTGCACGTGTAGACGTAGCCCTCATGAGGTTAGCAGCTTCGACGTCTCGCCGCCTAACGTCGAAGTTAACTTCGAAATAGCGCCCGATGCGTGTAGACGTGACGGGCGCTATTTCGAAGTTAGTGCCGCTACTTCGAAGTAGCGTGCACGTGTAGACGCAGCCACAGTAAGTCATTTTCAGAGGAAAAGGTTGGCCTTGAAATGGATGAGGGAGGGGTGGTTAGATGGCTTAATTAATAAAGGCTTCCATCTCCCAGAGCACTCGTCTATCCTCAGCCTAAGACCATAAAATGAAAGAGATTGTCTGGGCCATCCCCTTAGTGGGATAAGAGAGCTCATCATTCACCACAAAACCATGAAATGCAATGAATTTTACCAGCCGGAAGGAAAAACAAAACAAACAAGCAAACAAACAAAAAAAGCAAATACCTCCTACAAATGCATTCGAAAAACGGCCTGAAGAGAGAATTTCCTTAGCACAGAATGACAGACCATAAAAAAGTCGCTAAATTATTTCTCAATCTTCAGGGCAATCTTCATGCATTGGAGTGGGGGAGTAGTGAAGGGAAGGTGTCTTAGCAGCTGCTGTGTTTTGCACACTGTGGTGGGAAAGGACAGAAGTTCTTGCGTTGCCACCTGCAGTGAAATCACTGCTTTTATTAAGCAACTCCATGGATGTTGTCTGCCAGAGTACAGTGCAACAGAGTTTGACTGTGCTTCAGCTTGAGACATGCCTTTCAGCGTGAGCATCAGTGCAGTGAGAGTCCATCCCTGAAAGCCCTTTCAGTGACAGATTCTGCATGTGTGGTGTTCTACAGCAACAAGATTTTTTCCCCATCAAAATGTGAAGCTAGTTGGGAAAAAAGAGATTTCACTGTCCATATTTAAGTTGCTTTCTAGAAGGGCACACTTTTGTCTAGTTGACTTGTACTTTAATTAAAGCAATATGCATGAGATTCCCCTTCTCATCTCCATGTATTTGTCTGTCCTTGCACAGTAAGGACTTCTGGGCAAAGTGATTGTCTGGATTCTCTTATCTGTCTGGGGAATACCAAACAAGTAAGTACTGAATATAATATTAATAATACCATTTTGAGCTATAGATCTCAGGAAAAAAAACACAGAAGAAACCCCAAAAAATAAAAACTCAACTAGGTGATTAAGTATGCTTTGAACATTCCTCCCAAGATGTTTTGTCTGGTCTCAGACAGAAGAAGAAAAAATCTTAGATAAAATATTGGTCTCATTGCAGTCAATGGCAAAATCCCCTTGAATTTCACCCTTTGTAGTAGAGCTCTGCAGACTCAAGATAGTATAAAATAAGTTTAACTCCACTGACTTACAATCAGCAGAGTGACACTAATTTAAGCAGCCTCTTGCCTAGTGTATGAACCGGTGCACGTCCCATAACTCCTTCCCAGACCTAAGGGGGATGTTTGTTCCCTGTTTCCCATGTAGAGACTCTTCATTCCCACCAAAAAAGATAGCAACAATTGTACACATGCCTGGAAAGGATAGGTATGGCACTGCCCTTCGTGGTGAAGCTACTTTTTTGAATAGATTGGGAATGAAAGAGGGAGAAGATAAGTCATGGGACTGAAGCAAACAGATGGAGAATCTGGCAGAAAGGCACTTCAAAGGCCAATTGCTCAAGGAGAGAAATAAGAGCTCCGGAGCTAATGGACTCCTAAATGATTTGAGAATAACACAAGTGCTTTGATCCATGAGATACCAAATAAGATTGAAAACCACTATCACAATGCCACAAATGCTTAGGTTTTTTAAGGAAATGAAGGAGAGATTTCAAGACTATGTCTATATCTTAGCATGGAGATACAGAGAACTAATTATTTACTTTGTGTTGAGTCTCACGAATACCTCATGTTTAAAAATATTCTGTATTCCCTTTAATCTCCTTCTCCTCTTGTCCCTCACCAATGACTCACTCAACTAGACCTTCCCATTTAATTTTACTTTGCTCTTCTCTTTTACCAATGTCTCTGAAAGCCTTGTATATCATAAAAATCCACTTGCTGCTGCAGCTCATCAAAACTAATATTTTCTCTGGGGGCAAAAACAAGATACACATATGCTAGATGTACATATCTGGGAGGCCATCAGCTGTCATTACTGGAGATAGACAGCATTTTGAAAATCTTGCTACCACTTTTTGCTTAAGGTTTGGCTGCTATTTCCATAGTGAGGTGTCCAACTTAGTGTTCTGATCTTTCAAAGGAAAGGTAATATGAATTTTTGGTCAGTCAGCACCTCAGATTAGAAACAAACAAACATGTGTATTTAGCTACAGATATATAAAATTAGGAGATTCATTTTCACCTTTCCTCCCAGGTAAAAGTCTTATCTTTGGATCTTTGAAGGCACGGAACAGCCACAGAGGAGAATGATCAGGGCTGATGTTTGAAAGTGACTCAAATCTTCCAGTAACATTGTCTTTATTCAGAACATTCATTTATCTTCGCATTGTGCAGCAGAGTAACTGCCCTTTGCCCCCCCCCCCAACCCCGCAACCTCCCCATTAGCCAACCTGCAGCTGTGACTTTGACTGAAGTTTCCGAGTCCCAGCTCCCACTACGAGCCCTGGGCCTGCTTGCTGGCTCATGTCACTATCAATATTCCCATTGTGTTAAGAAGTCCAGGTCAGGATCAGGACCCTTTTTTGCTAAATGAGAGTTGAATCCTTAATATAACTGACTTTTCCCACAAGCCTGTTGTCTCCAGCTTTTGACCATTTATAGAAGTGAATTTAAAGATTATTTTTGACAGTAGCACGGGCAAGCCCAAACCAAGGTTAGAAACATTCCTCTCCCAAAGAGCTTACAGTCTAAAAAGACGAAATAGGCAATGGGATTACTGCTATCCCCATTTCACAGACAGGGAAGCTAAGATATTAAAATATTTGCTTGTGGCACAGAAGGATTCTGTGGCAGAGTTAGGAGTTACACTCGGGTCTGAGTCCAGATCATTAACAGCAGAAGATGAGAGTATAGTAAAGCCAGAGAAGGTAATATTGAACCGAAAGGAGCTGCTGGAGAAAGCACATCCATTAATGTAAATGTGTTTTTACATATGTGAGAAGAGGGGAGTAGGGTCATTCCACACAGGTCTAAAAGAGAAATAAAACTGGAAAGTGACTCAGGAAATAACTCTGAGAAAAGATGGAGCAATTAGCTTTTTCCTATTTTCTTTGTTTCCATTATGCCTCTAAACCTTATTGATTTTTTTTAAACCGAGTAGATACATTTTTATTTTTTGCTTTATGATAATACTCAGCGTCTCTTCAATTTCTGATTGATTGGGCTTTTGCTTTAATCATCCAATTAATACAGCTTCGGCAAAACTCACGGGAGATGTACCTAATGCTGAGAACAAAAAACCTTACAGGCAGTGCTCTGCTTATGACCCTGTTGGAGGCTCTTTGATTACGCCTAACTACCATGATCAATACTTTCAGACTTTTTTAAAGATGCACCCAGGCTGAAATGTAAGTCATGATTCCCCCCACCACCATGGATTTTATTTAAAGCCAACTGGCTACAGTGTCCTGTCAGTCTCACGCAAAACTGGAGTATATCCTATTAATTGAGAGGAGAGGAGAATATAGCCCAAAGTATGCAGGGGGAAAAGTTGACACTGTCTTGAAACATATAAATTATGGATATACAATGTTATAAGTGGAGGAGTGTGACACAGAACACCTACTCTCCAAAACGATTGGAGCTATACTTGACTGGTTGCATTACAATTGTAGAAAGAAAATTGTGCTCAGCTCTAGATAGAAGCCAAGGCTCATATTCTGCTGTCAGGTACCTTCATGAATGGAAAATAACAGGATAATGAGAAATGTCCACAGGTACATTAGAGAGGAAGTAACAACAATCATAATCTGTTATCTATTTAAAACACACACAAACACACCAAAACCAACCCCACCCATTTTTATTTAATTTTCAAAAAAAACTTAAAAGGAAACATCTTCTTTTTGAAAAATGAAAACATTGAGGTATTTTTTTTTTCCTCACAGAAGATATTAGGAAGGAAATTAAAAAAAAAAAAGTAAAAGTTTTTTTCCAACTCAAAAACCCATTTTTATATTAAAAACATATGAATTTAATGTGTGCCATGTTAAGTGGATTTAAATCTGTTTAACTGTTAGGTCTCCATCTAATTATAAACAGGGAATCTGTGAGTGGCTGTGTTTTTAATGGGTATGTGCAGGGATTCATTCTTGGCCATACATTATTTAAGATTTTTATTAATGACCTTAAAGAAAATAAAGTATCAGCAGGGTAGCTGAGTTAGTCTGTATCTTCAGAAGAAACAGGAAGTCCTGTGGCACATTATAGACTAACGTATTTTGGTGCATAAACTTTTGTGGGCAAAAACCCTATAAAGTCATTATTAATCAAAACTGTCACCCTTTTGAGGACCAAACACTATTATGGGTATGTGCATACAGCAGCCTAATTTTGAAATAATGGGGCTACACACAAAAATGCATTTTGAAATAGATCTTAGCTATTGTGAAACCTAACATCTGCCCACAGAGCTTCTTTTGAAATAGAGACATGGGACACACTATCGCTTTTCAAAATAGGCTCTATTTCCCGTGTCTGTGTAATCCTTCAAAAGAAATTCTTCTGGAAGAGATCTTTTGAAAACATGTATTTTGAAAGATCATGTCCACACACAAAAAAAAACAGATCAAAAGATCAATCTGCTCTTTAGATAGAGAGCATCCACACAGCCCCTGCTCTGTCAAAAGAATGGGACCGGTATAGAAAAATCCAGTGCCATGAGGACTGATCTTTCAAAAGAAGGGCTGTAGAGGATTTATACATGCTTTTATTCCAAATAATCTCTCGGGAAAAGGCACTTTTCCTCATCTGGAAGAGGAAGAGGGCCACTGGAAAAAGGGCCATGTTCTTTTGATTTCAGATTGAAAGAGTGCATTTTGTATATAGACACTCTGAAGGGTTTTTTTTTTTTCTAAAAGGCCCAGCTTTACCAGAAAAACAAAGCAAAAAAAAAAAAAAGAAAAAGAAAAAGAAAACAAACAAACAGACAAAAAACTTGATAGTGTAGATGCAGCCTATCTTTTAATAGCACCTGTTTTTAAATAGGTGCTAATCCTTGTAGAATGAGGTTTACCAATTTCAAAATAAACCAACTTCTATTTCAAAATTATTTCAAATTATTTTCTTTGGGTAGATGCTAGGGCAATTATTTTAAAATAACGCCTATGCATAGGAGGAGCTTCCCATAAAAATCTGCTTCCTTCCCCAGAGCATGCAGTCTAAATGATAGAGACAAGAAGAAAAATGAGTACACTGGAAAACACAAAATAACTTCATTTTTAACAGGGAGATTGCTAGGTTCTCCACTGGTATCAATCAGTGCTGCTCCACTGATTTCAATGGCATGTCAAGTTTTTATGCCATCTGAGGACTTGGCCTGTAGTTATCATCAACTCTGTGGCATCATGGAAGAAGCAGGAGTAACGTTAAAAACAGACCTCTCTGGGCAGGATGAATTCCTTCAGGGCAGGATGAATTGGAGTACTCCTGGCCATATCTTCCAGTAGAGCTGCTCCTCTTTAATCTTTAACCACTTTTCCAGGTAGAAAATTGTCCACAGACCAAGGACAGGGAAGAAATCAATCATATCAACAGCTTGCCTTCTCTTCCTGCATCCCCATCCCATATAACAAAGTTCAGAACAATTCACCCACTTTCATCCACCTTTCTGTCAACTCCCAGAATTCTTTCCTAATACTTTTCCTCTTTTTTAAACACTTTCACCTCTGTAATGCAGTTCTAGGTGATCAGCCATTGACATATGACTGTACTTCTAAGCCTCACCTTGCTCTTTTCCTGACCTGGTCTTGTTAATCATACCCATTCTAATAATAGTACTGTTAATAACACCTCCTGATACAGTATCCTCCTCCCCAGCTTCCTAGACTCTTCAGATGGCTAATGTCTTGATAAAACTTTTTTTACTTATTAATTTTGCTGTGACAGAGCTTGATTAGCTTCTAA
Source organism: Carettochelys insculpta (assembly GCF_033958435.1). NCBI lineage: Eukaryota > Metazoa > Chordata > Testudines > Carettochelyidae > Carettochelys > Carettochelys insculpta. The sequence continues at coordinate 122,363,269 of NC_134141.1, forward strand.
ATTACCCTGTTCCTATTTTTAGTGCACCATGCCCCTACCCTTCACACACAGTTTAATCCCCAAGTATTAATCCGTCACTATATAATGCTGACCTGTCTTTTTCCCAGTATCCTAAATCTTCCTGTTTTCATGTGAGGTTCATCCACCTTTGTTTTAACTCTTATTACCTTTCTCATTACTTTCCCTGCTCTCTGTTAGGCACTGCAGTGAGAAGTGTGCTAGGCCTGTGTTGTTAGGCTTGGCCTGTGACAGAACTCAGAGTAGCTCCTGCTTGTGTCTGCAGTCGCAATGATACCAGGAGGTTTGAGAGTGAGATTTTGTTATACCCTTAATCTTCTGGGGTCAGTTGTAAACCCAGACACATGCCTAAGGGAATGAATAAAAATAAAAAGAATAAAATAAAAGAATAAAATTGCAAGGCACGTAGAAGAGCACGAATTGTTGGGCAAAAGTCAGCATGGTTTCTGCAGAGGGAAGTCGTGTATAACTAATTTATTAGAATTCTTTGAAGGGGTTAATAAACATGCGGACAAGGGGCACCCAGTGGACATAATATACCTAGATTTCCAGAAAGCCTTTGACACGGTCCCACACCAAAGGCTTTTATGTAATTTAGGCGGTCATGGGATAGGAGGAAAGATCCTTTCATGGATCGGGAATTGGTTAAAAGACAGAAAACAAAGGTTTGGAATAAATGGTAAATTTTCACAATGGAGGGGGGTAACTAGTGGTGTTCCCCAGGGGTCAGTCCTGGGACCGATCCTGTTCAACTTGTTCATCAATGATCTAGAAAATGAGGTAAGCAGTGAGGTGGCAAAGTTTGCAGATGACACCAAGTTGTTCAGGACAGTCAAAACCAAAAGGGATTGTGAAGAACTACAAAAAGATCTCAGCAAACTGAGTGACTAGGCAGCAAAATGGCAAATGAAATTTAATGTGGGTAAGCGTAAAGTAATGCACATTGGAAAAAATAAAAATTACACGTACAACATGATGGGGTCAAATTTAGCTATGACAGATCAAGAAAGGGATCTTGGAGTTATAGTGGATAGTTCTCTGAAGACATGCACGCAGTGTGCAGCGGCAGTTAGTAAGGCAAATAGGATGTTAGGAATTATTAAAAAAGGGATAGATAATAAGACAAAAGATATCATACTTCCCCTATATAAAACTATGGTACGCCCACATCTTGAGTACTGCGTGCAGATGTGGTCTCCTCACCTCAAAAAAGATATATTGGCATTAGAAAAGGTTCAGAAAAGGGCGACTAAGATGATTAGGGGTTTGGAATGGGTCCCATATGGGGAGAGGCTAGAGAGACTGGGACTTTTCAGTCTGGAAAAGAGGTGATTGAGGGGCGATATGATAGAGGTATATAAAATCATGAATGGTGTGGAGAAAGTGAATATAGAAAAATTATTTACCTTTTCCCATAATACAAGAACTAGGGAACACAAAATGAAATTGATGGGTAGTAGGTTCAAAACTAATAAAAGGAAATTTTTCTTCACACAGCGCACAGTCAACCTGTGAAACTCCTTGCCGGAGGAGGCTGTGAAGACCAGGACTCTATTAGGGTTTAAAAAAGAGCTCGATAAATTTTTGCAGGTTAGGTCCATAAATGGCTATTAGGCAGGGGTAAAGTATGGTGCCCTAGCCTTCAGTACAAGAGCAGGAGATGGATGGCAGGAGATAAATCACTTGATCATTGTCTTCTGTTTTCCTTCTCTGGGGCACCTGGCATTGGCCACTCTCGGCAGACGGGATACTGGGCTGGATGGACCTTTGGTCTGACCCAGTATGGCCATTCTTATGTTCTTATGTTCTTATGTAATGAGAAAGGCATAAGACCCCACATTGTGACAGGTATTTAAGTGCCTTGGATACCCTGGAGGATATGGGCCAAAAAGCACGACTGAGAACCTGAAGTTATAGCTATTTCTATTTGTTACTCACTTATCAGCGTAAAGGGTTGAGGAGTAGTCAGGTAAGGATGATACTTGGTCACACTCCCCATTCTCCAAGGAACCAACCACTGGTTCAGCTGAGATACCCCAGAGCAGGAAGTAAACTGCACCCAAATAAATATTGTGGTGAAGCTTCTTTTTTCCTCTGACACAGCCAAAATTCAGACCCTTTTCTGCTCCGGGAGCAACCATGCTCTCTTCCTTTATATGTCACATTGTACAGTGACAGTGTCACTTTCCTCCTTCCAGGAAGACTTAAAAAACTCTTTTCCCTGCTCCAACCTGCGTAAGATTAAAGCTTCCCTTTTTGCAAGGTAACTTGAACTTTGTTTTCCTGAGATTTCATTTTCAGAACTTCCCTTGGGTGGGATCCAAAAGCCTTAAAAGAGACCAGAAAATACTCATTGAATATAGATTAGAGGACAAATTTTGCCCTCGGTTTCACTCATTAAATTCTATGGGTTGAACCTCTCTACTCCGGCACCCCGGCAATCTGACTAGTGCCAAATAAGAGATTTGCAAAACCGTACTCGTCAATATCTAGCAGCACTACCAACACTTCTGCTCACTGGTTTCTTAGCCAATGTCTACATTAGACCTAGAAAGACCTATATTAGACCTAGAAAGTCGACCACAAACACAGAATTCTAGATGTGCCAATTGCATATCTAAAGTCAATGTATCTGTCTGTACAGGGGAAGATCAATGGGGGAGTTTCTCCCTTTGGCCTCCCTGACTTCTTGTGTCTCGCAAGGAATACATGGGTTGACTGTGACCCCTGAGAGCTTGATTTTGCTCATCTACATTATATGCACGAGATTGAACCCCGAAAGACCAAGGGGTGATCTTCCATGATAGTGTAGAAGTGGACTTAAAAAAATTGGGAGTACATTTGAGCTAAATAAGAGCACAGAACACTGACAGCCAGGACTTCTGACAGCAGAAAACTTAATGGGACCATGGGGAACTTTTCTACACCCATGATCAATGATTGTCCAGCTAACTGAAATCATGATGGATTACTAATGTTGCCAGCCAAGAGACTGCCAGACTAGAGAGGTTCATCCTGTATTAATGTCCATAGAATCCTGGGTGGATGGAATGGAGAGCAATAACTAGGCTAACATTTGCTACAGTACTTGCATGTTCTTTTCAGACTTATCACATTTGATCAAACTCCAGCAGAATTCCATTGTCAGGTGTCCCAGAGGAGTCAACAGAAGAAGTAATTGTTAAGAGATCCCCCCCTCATCATACATTCCCAGCTTCTGGTAAACTGAGGCTAGGGCCACCATTCCTACCCATTCTGGCAAATAGTCATTGACAGTCCAATCCCCTCATGAATATATCTAGCTCTTTTATAAACCCTAAAAAAGTCCCGGTCTTCACAACAGTTTGGAGGATAGCATTATATAGAAGTCTTTACTCTCCATGGCACCCCTGCAATCCATGGGTTTCCCAATATTTGTCCTCCCTCTGCCCCTGCATGACAATGTGGCAATCCTGCCTCTAAAATTTGAGGAAATACATGAAAATACACCCTGCTGCTCCCACCCATTGTGTCTGATGCTCGTTGTAATTTACATTAATGCTACTATAATTGCTTTATTGAATATGCTGGTGGAATTCACTCATTTCAGGTATATCAAAGACATGGGGTTGATGACTTGACCTTGCAATTCCTCCCTAGAAAATAACTGCAGTCTGTAGAAAGGAGGCAAGACGTTCTTCTTTCCTAAGCTCTGGATAATCAGTATCCAAAATAAGTCTTTCATAGACATCTTGCTTAACAACAAATGTAATGGAAAGGTTCCATGTAACACAAAGGAAGATGAGACACATATGCTACGGCTTTGATAATCAAATCATTATTTGGGTAGCCTTAAGGGATATCTGCTTACAGCAGAATTCAACATATAGTTTAATTTACTTATCTGATCTTTCCCTTCACAGAAACAGCTCCCATTGTCTGCTGCCTTTCAAATTGTCTTGCATAATTCAAATGCCATCACACTGCATGCATAAGGTGTTTATTTGTACAGGTTGAACATCTCTAACCCAGAATGCTCTCATCCCGCATCTTCCATAATCTGGCACAGTTTTATTTAGATGGATTACCACTTATCATGGATGTGGCCAAGTTTTCCATTGTCCTATAAAGTTTGTTTACAGCCACCAGTCCTGGCTGTCAGTGTTCTGGGCTGTTCTTAAGCTCTATCTTACCCGTGAATGTGTTAAAAGAGCCCAGTAAGCAGTGGAAGTGTTGACATTGATGCTAAACAATATTGACTTCCCCTCGTCCAGCAAAATTCTCTCATCTAACACTGGTCAGGTGCCAAGAGTGATGGATGAGAAACATTCAACCTGAACTGCTGATATTAACAACTCAGCGTAAGAGGGGTTTGCTACTAACCACTGTGGGGCCTCCTTGGGGCAGTGTGTGGGGATTAGCTCCTTTCATTGCAAAAGCTCTTCTGGATCTTGTGGAGCACCTTCTTCATGACTCAGCCGTCTGACCAGGTTACTGTAAATTCCTCCCTTTCTGTCCTGCATGCTGTCCCAGAGAGCCTTTGGATTCAAGGCCAACTCTGGTACCCCTTTCCCATTGGCTGGTAGGGGAGCCCAGGCTCAATCACAACTCTGGGTTCTAATCCAGGGTCCGTATGTCCAGCAACTGTTGCCTGCTTGCTTCCAGACATTGTCACTATTCCCTGGACATGTTCTCTACCTTTTAATCTCCTCGTGGTTTACCATCCAAAGTCCCCCACCCCCACCCCAAGTAATTGTTGAATATTTCCCTTCTCTCTCTTCTTGCCAGAGTGTGTCACCCAAAGCAAATTTCTCTTCTCCAAGGCCATGACTGCAGACTTCTTTCCCTAGAACCCATACCTTCTGTTGGTCCCTTTCCTTTATAAAAGACAGACCTATTGCTTACCAGTGGAACTTCATCTTCTGGTAAGGTTTATTGCTCCTGGGTCCCCTCGAGGTGCACTTACAAGGTTAATTGACTGAATTGAAACTGTTCTTCCTTGTGTGGGATGTACGTCCCATCGCAGTGGGATTTACTTTTCCCCTAACTCAGCCTATATATAAAAGAGGTGCTTCCAAACTCTCAATCTTCACTCTGAGCTGTTATAATTGCTGATGGAGTGTGTGTATTTCAGATAATAGCCCCAGATCACTTGTATCTCCCATTGTTGTTCTATTAAGTTTAATAATCATAAGCAGCTACTATACAGTTCATATCAGTAGACCTCAAAGTGTTTTACCATTTTACATGTGGAGAAACTGAGGCATGGAGCAAGGAAGGACTCACCCACAGTCCTCCAGCCGGCCAGCAGCAGAATTGAGGCTAGAACCCAGCCTCCTAATCTTATTCCTATCCACAAAGGCAACATTGCCCATCTTAGGAAAGAGTAACAAAAAAAAAACAAACCGCTGTTGCTACAGATTTAGTTTTGAAATATTTTTTATCCACTATTTGCAGGTGCAAATAACTCCTAAGACAATTAGAGACTTTGAATAGTTCTTTCTGTCTAGTTGACTGGTTATTAACTTGGCTCCATCACCATCCTATCTGCCAAATGTTTAAAAATAGAAATAACTATAATAATATATCTTGTTCTTTCTCTCAGCCCAGCTGTTAAAGGAAGAGACTGCTTGCTTCGTACTTTCTCTTTTTCATTAGTAATTGCAAGCAAGCACATGTAAAAATTATCGAGGTGAAGTGGCATGAAAAACGATCAATTGCATTTTGATCATTAAAGCTGTGTTCCTGCAAACAGAAATGTGCATGACTTTGTTCATGGGTGAAGTCACTTCTGCACATTTGTGGGATCCATCTTAGCCTTCGCTGCACTTCCAAAAGAGATGCTAGCATTTGAGAAGTCCAGAACATTTTATCCCAGGGTATATCTTCCATGATTTGGAGATGGTTCTTAAATTTCTTATTGTGCATTGCAAGCTTAATTTAGCACATGACTTTAACGTCATTTATGGATCAAAGACCCCTCTTAGCCTTTCTCCTACCACCTTTAGCAGGTTGGGAGTGGCAACCATGGGAAGTGTCATTCAGAATAAGGGAGATGGAATGTTTCCAATACACTGATAGATACTGAGTGCTGACTGGACGTTTAGAATCAACATGTGTTCCAGTGCAAAGAGAAATCTTTGCTGCCAGAAAATTCACCAGTATCTCCCTATTTTTCAAGCAGCCCTAAATACAGTAGTGTAGTAAAGGCAAACATACTCCTTGATTTAGCCTCTATTTTTCAATATACACTTGATCCAGTGACAGTCACTAGTAGTGCTTTGTTTATATTATCAGGGGATGTGAGAGGACACCTTCTTCACCGTCTAATCTTGTGCCATCAGAACGGATATATTTTATTAATATTTCTGCACATTTTAACTCTTCAATATGATAAAATCCATATCAGTAAACAAAAACACGTCTTTTACCAAATTTGCTGAAATTTGCAGCTCCAAGCTGAGAGAGAGTGTCACATTTTGGTCCAATAGGGATCTGCATATCAATTTGACAAAATATATCAAATGCTAAAAAAGGAACATGTGTCCAAATGTGAGCTTGAGGTCCCCTTTGAGTTTGAAGCCAAAGCCAAATGACCCTCCTGCCCCCTCCTCAGATTAGCCTTACATGAGAGAAACAGATAGCTCTTTGCCTCATGGCTAAATACAGTTGAACCTCTTAAATCCGGCACTGTCTCATCCAGCAACATCCATAATCCAATATAATTTTTAGTTAACATGATTTTGGCCATAGTGTCATAATGTAGAAAGAAAAGCCAAAAAAGAGTTTGGGGAACAGCTAGCCAAAAATTCAAAAAACGATAGTAAAATGTTTTTTAAATACATTAGAAGCAGGAAGCCTGCTAAAAAAGCAGTGGGGCCCTTGGATGATAAAGATATAAAAGGAGCGATCAAGGAAGACAGTGCCATTGCGGAGCGATTAAATGATTTCTTTGCTTCAGTCTTCACGGCTGAAGATGTTACAGAGGTTCCTAAATCTGAGCCAGCCTTTTTAGGCAACAAATCTGAGGAACTCACTCAGACTGAAGTGACATTAGAGGAGGTTTTGGAATTAATTGATAAGCTGAATAGTAACAAGTCTCCAGGACCAGACGGCATTCACCCAAGGGTTCTGAAAGAACTCAAATGTGAAATTGCGGAGTTATTAACAGTGGTTTGTAACCTATCCTTTAAATCCACTTTGGTACCAAATGACTGGAAGACGGCCAATATAACACCAATATTTAAAAAAGGCTCTAGAGGAGATCCTGGCAATTATAGACCGATAAGTTTAACATCAGTACCAGGCAAATTAGTAGAAACACTAGTAAAGAGTAAAATTGCAAGGCACATAGAAGAGCACGAATTGTTGGGCAAAAGTCAGCATGGTTTCTGCAGAGGGAAGTCGTGTCTAACTAATCTATTAGAATTCTTTGAAGGGGTTAATAAACATGTGGACAAGGGGCACCCAGTGGACATAATATACCTAGATTTCCAGAAAGCCTTTGACACGGTCCCACACCAAAGGCTTTTATGTAAATTAGGTGGTCATGGGATAGGAGGAAAGGTCCTTTCATGGATCGGGAATTGGTTAAAAGACAGAAAACAAAGGGTGGGAATAAATGGTAAATTTTCACAATGGAGGAGGGTAACTAGTGGTGTTCCCCAGGGGTCAGTCCTGGGACCGATCCTGTTCAACTTGTTCATCAATGATCTAGAAAATGAGGTAAGCAGTGAGGTGGCAAAGTTTGCAGATGACACCAAGTTGTTCAGGACAGTCAAAACCAAAAGGGATTGTGAAGAACTACAAACAGATCTCAGCAAACTGAGTGATTGGGCAGCAAAATGGCAAATGAAATTTAATGTGGGTAAGTGTAAGGTAATGCATGTTGGAAAAAATAACCCAAATTACACGTACTACATGATGGGGTCAAATTTAGCTACGACAGATCAGGAAAGGGATCTTGGAGTTATAGTGGATAGTTCTCTGAAGACATCCACGCAGTGTGCAGCGGCAGTTAGTAAGGCAAATAGGATGTTAGGAATTATTAAAAAAGGGATCGATAATAAGACAAAAGATATCATACTTCCCCTATATAAAACTATGGTACGCCCACATCTCGAGTACTGCGTGCAGATGTGGTCTCCTCACCTCAAAAAAGATATATTGGCATTAGAAAAGGTTCAGAAAAGGGCGACTAAGATGATTAGAGGCTTGGAAAGGGTCCCATATGGGGAGAGGCTAGAGAGACTGGGACTTTTCAGTTTGGAAAAAAGGCGATTGAGGGGAGATATGATAGAGGTATATAAAATCATGAATGGTGTGGAGAAAGTGAATATAGAAAAATTATTTACCTTTTCCCATACTACAAGAACTAGGGGACACCAAATGAAATTGATGGGTAGTAGGTTCAAAACTAATAAAAGGAAATTTTTCTTCACACAGCGCACAGTCAACCTGTGGAACTCCTTGCCGGAGGAGGCTGTGAAGGCCAGGACTCTATTAGGGTTTAAAAAAGAGCTTGATAAATTTTTGCAGGTTAGGTCCATAAATGGCTATTAGCCAGGGATAAAGTATGGTGCCCTAGCCTTCAGAACAAGGGCAGGAGATGGATGGCAGGAGATAAATCACTTGATCATTGTCTTCTGTTCTCCTTCTCTGGGGCACCTGGCATTGGCCACCGTCGGCAGATGGGATGCTGGGCTCGATGGACCTTTGGTCTGACCCAGTATGGCCGTTCTTATGTTCTTATGGCCAAGTTTCCCGTCATATAAAGTTTGTTTACAATGACCTGTTCTGGCTCTCACTGTTCTGTGCTGTTTTTCAGCTGACATTTACCTCTACATGTCTCTAAAGAGTCCAGTAAGCTGCAAAAGTATGGGTAATGCTGGTAGACAATATTGATCTCCTGTGGTCTGGCAAATTTTCTTGTTCAGCACAGGTTAGGTTCTAGGCTGCCAGACAAGAGAGGTTCAACCTGTAGCAGGTTCTTAGTGTTGAGTGGAGCATAGCCAGTAGGACATATTTCCATGAATTACACCCTTCATTCACACCCTTCACATTTGTGGGAACAATAAGCCTGTCCTTAACTATTGCTTATCAGCATTCAGTTGGGTCTCAATGAAGGTTCCAATGCTGAATGAGCAATTAATTGCATCTGCAATGTACAGTTTTGGAAAACAATCTACCAGCCTCTCAGCTTTCTGAAGGGTGCAACCACTCCTGTAAATTAATCATGCCTCCAATTTTGTAGCCACAATCTTGCAGGCAGTTTATGAAAAAACAAATTAGGCCATCCTGCTATTGTAATGTATACTTATTGCACCATTGCCTTTAAAATTGTTGTATCTATCTTACATCTCTATATTTACAGTAGATTGCACACACATGCCCCCAAATGCAATTTTGTTGTGTTGCATTGGGTGTATATTTGAAAGATGGTTGATATTAGAACAAACATTACTGCAGCTTTAGACACTGGAAAGTAATCATGCAACTGCTCAATAAGCAACCTTAAAAAAACTTTCAGTAAATAGCTCCTTTTCTTTGAACTAAAACAATCTTCATGAAAACGATGCCTAATTTAAAAAAAACTTAGGTATTGCTCATCCCACTGACAGAGCAAAAGGCTTTTTTGGCCCAATCATAGAAATGAGTTTCCTTAAGTACATTGCACCTTTAAAAGCTGACATTATTGCTGAAAAGTATATATACCACCTTGTCAGCATGGAATAAGCAGACTTGGCTAAGTTGTCATTTCTGACAGGTGAGTGTAATGAGCAAGAGAACGCTGAGATGGTCAAAAAGTTTTTTTTTTCCTTTTCTTCTCTTTTTATTGGAATCAGCATGGTAGAGTTGGGTAGGGTGATAACAGTCATATATGTGAGTCAGTGAAAGTACTACATAATCAAAGCCTCATTTCCCACATTATCATAGTGCAACACTAGGAATGCTGGAGGGTGAGGGCAAATTCCCCCTGTGTTTTATATTTCAGGAAGGGTAAGGAACCTGATATGCTGAAGTGTTGGATATTAACAATGAATGTGAACAGTACACTCTCGCTCTCTTTCAAAACACCTAGCAGAAAGAAAAGCTAATTGGACTGGATATTTGTTTTCCATTATACCTTTCCTCCCACCCCAGCCACCAGTTGTCCTAGAAACCCTGTGTTGCAGGAGGCACAGAGAAGGAAAAAAAGAGAAGGAAATTGAATCACATGCAAACACGTAGAAAAGAGAAGAGAAGGGACTGAAAAGGGAAGATTAGGCAGCACATGCAGGAAGCAGATAATAAGCTAGCTTGTGCAAGTTCTTGGTGAACATTAAAGCTTCACAGCTGTTCACCAAGCTAGGGGCCAAACTGGGAATGCTTTGACAGATCTGGGTGAGGAGTTAGTTTAGGTACTTATTCTGCAAGCTTATCACCCCACCATCAATGCAGGGATAAACCCTTTCCTTCCCTCTTCCCCCTACCGAGGTCAGTCAATGTAGGACTCTCCCCTCACAATCTGATCAAGGTGTGACACATCTGCTGCCCTGGGAGCAGAACCAGGAACAAATCGTGGCTCAGGGAACCCATGAAGAAGAGTCCCTGCATTTTCCTTGCTCCACTGGAGAAGAGGACAAGCCAGTCATTTTCCTGCACAGCTTACTCCTTACCCCCACAGGGAAATGGAGCCAAAACACTCTCCAGACCTTGCTCATGTGTGAGCAAGGTGGAGAAACAGCCTTTGGGGGTGTTCTTCCTTCCACGAGTAATGACTTGCATAAGACTGGACAGTACAGGGAGTTAATTTATACTACCGTACTGTCCTTCCTAGGGACATGGGCCAGTTCTCTCCTGGACCCTAAGCAAGCACACTGGTTGTTTTTCTGCATACCTTTTTAAGTGCATGTCAGTCAGTGGCTCTGTTATTGAGCCAAGCCCCCCACCTTCAGAGGCAGCAAAAATTTGGTGTGCTACCTTGTACGGTGACTCCTATAGGACACAGACTCAATTCAACAACAGCAAACAGGGTATTTTTCTCCCTGGTCCAAATAAAAAAAAACACCCTTAATGTTCGTGACTAATTAAATTCTCACTCTAGTCATGATTAATGTAACAAATAATTACAGCTTAGATCTAATATAGATACAACTAATTGTTCTGCCCACAGTGCGTCGTGACTAACAATTAAACACAGCTTTTAAAGCAACAGAGAGAAGATCTTAGGCTAACCTTTCGCCTTGTTGTGCTTTCGCAGCCGAAGGAATACACACGCCTGCGGCTTTTGTATCCCCTTTCACATCACTGCCAGTGACAGATTCGTCTCTTATTAGATGTTAGACAAGCTGATTCCTTTTAACTTCATGTGTTCCCACTTTGTGAGACTGTAGGGCAAATAAAAAACGGAGACATAGGAAAGACAGCATTGCCTCCGGTTCCCCAGAGAGAGCCCAGCCTGAGAAGAGCTCTCTCACTATCGCTGCATCAGTACAGCTGGTTTGAAGGTTTCCAGTTGACTCCAGCCTAGCAGTCAGTGACGAGTCTTTCCAATATGTTGCTCACTGGTGCTTTAACTGGAGACAACAACAGTAGGAAAACAGACCTTTTGCCCCCACCAAAACTTCTGATGACAGAGTGCAGCCACACACAAAAGCCAATCAGAAGAGCACTCTGCTGTGTGGACAGAGCAGCGAGACAGCTCAGCTGCTCTCTCGATAAAACCGGCACCCAGAAGCGCAGCAGACACAGGATGTCAAGAGAAGACCCCCCTTCCTCTACCCCCACCTCAAGTGTCCACACAGCATTTTTTTTTTTGACAGAATGGCTGAGAGGCAGAATGCTGCAGGTGAAAGTGATGAGTTTTGTAGACAAACTGTCAAGAAAACAATTTGTGTGTGGATGTTCCACCCATTTTGTCAACAAAACCGGGATTTTGTCAGCAAAATTCACTAGTGTAACCACAGTCAAAGACTGCAAGAATGAAACAGAGAAGAAATATGGAGTGAATTTCTGATTCCATTATGGCAAATGTCCTAAGACTGAAATTTTGCAATCTGGCACCCTTGGGACCTGATGGGTGCTGGACGAGAAAATAGGCTGGGCCATATGAAGTTATGTTGTCTAGCAGAATTACCAATTTTTTCGCTGTATACTGTAGAAGATAGTTAGGGTAAATTACAGCTAAATAACAGCAGAGAACACTGAGAGCCAGGACTGGTGGCTGTAAACAAACTTTATGGACCTTGGGAAACTCGGCCCACACCTATGATAAGTGATCATCCAGCTACTAAAATCTTTCCGGATTACGGGTTTTGCCTGATCAGAGAGTTCCAGATGAGAGAAGTTCAACCTGTATTAATTAAAATGGAGTAAAGATTCCACCCATAGTCTTGCATTTACACACTTGACTGTGACTCAACAAATACAGGTTCAACTCCTGATTCTGCCACTGGTTTCCTTTGTGAACTGGCTTAATCCCGTCTGTAAGGGGAATAATGCCTCTCTCTCTTGTCTAGTACATTAGAAGCTCTTGGGTCAGTGACTGTCTTTTCTGATGTGCATGTAAAGCACCTGAGATAATGTGATCGCAATTGCAGCTAGGTTGTGTGGCAAAAATAGCAATGCATATCCCATAAGTAACAGAAACAAACACTTTCCCTCAATGTATTTTAGTGTATGAAGGGAATGACCACCTCTAGGAAGGAAATGACAGTTGAGCCCCTCTACCCCACCTGGTCCTGACACTCAAAGTTGTTTGGGAGGCATATGTGTAGCCATCATATTGCACATTGGCCTTACATGGGCTGTGGTGCCAGAAGTGCTTTCACACTCATCCACTCAGGGGAGAGAGACAATGCTGGGTGACATACCTGACCAATCTCAATATGCCAATTGCTCTCAGCAAATACCAACAGAGATACCCAGCAGTGTACAGATCACCTGGCCTGTCAAGTTGGACAATATTCCCACATTGTTTCCTTATGTCCTCCCTTAGTGTCTGTGTGTTACCTTTTGTTTTATACTTAAATTCTAAGCTCTTTGGGGGCAGCAACCCTCTTTTTGTTTGGCTTTTTTACAGCACCTAGCACAAGGAGAAAAGAGAAGAAAAGAAAAGAAAAGAGGTAAGCCTACCAAGTGGGGGCAAGGGGAGAAAGGCAGCAATTGCCCAGGCCCTTGTGACTCACAGGGGCCCGGTGCACCTGGCAGCCACTGCTGCTATTCTGGCAGTGATGGTGGCCAGAGCCCCAAGCACTTTAGACAGCACTGTGCTTTGTGCTCCATGTGACTCTGAGGGTGTGGGGGATAAGGGGGGCGGTGCTAAGTGCCATACTTCAGGCAGCACTGACTGTTGGCTGCCACCAGCCCTGCCCATTGTGCCTGAGGCCATGACCCTTCTTAGACTGTGGAGGCAGCCTCCCCTCCTTTGCCCAGCGCCCCATGGACATGGTTGTCTCCACTGAGTAGCAGTCAAGGCGTATGGCCAGACCTTCATTTGATGGTGACAAACATAGCCACTTTGACTTCACTCAAACTATGTTGTTTTACATGACCTCAGAATGTGGCCCAAAGAGTCCAATGCAATACCTTGTATTGGTTCAAAGTATTCAATAAAAAAAGTGTTCAATAACAAGCAGATAAAAAAAACACTTTTTCTTTGTGCAAAGAAAAAGAGGCCATGACTTTGGCTAGCTAAATTATTCACTGAGATTTACTCACTTAACCTCGGTAAATCTTAAAGACCGAATTCTTCCATCAAGATCCGTGTGTGACTTCCACTGACTTCAGCAGAGTCATATTTGCATAGGTGCAGGCAGCGTTTGACCTAAAGTAAAGACATACTGTTAAGCTTACTACTGAGTCTTTCAGGATCTATGAGAAGGTTTGTCTGATAGATATGATATTCTGAGATACTCACAGACAGATTCAGGGCTATATTCAGAGTAGAAACCTAGTGCAAAGAAGGATTGCTACTTGAAGGCTGGGCATGGGACACTGGTACTAGGTTTTAGCAAGCTGATGAACATTCACCGAGGATTAAGCTGAGCTCATCAACCTATCTCACTTTTTCTTGAAATTAGAAAGACGGTGGCAGCTTCCTGTCTTCTACATCTAACTATCCAATGTGGATTTTTTTATTTTCCTTGTGTTCTCAGTGTATTTGTGACTTCATACCTCTTTTTTTTTGTAAAAGGAAAAAAATCTGTACACCAAACAACATGTTCAGTTATAAAGGAGGTTTAAAACAAAGTCTTCAAAATGTTGTTTCTCTGGGATTCTATAATATAATTGGACTGATGAAGTCAGTGAAAATAACTTGACTTTGCCATTTAAAGCCGCAGCCTGTGTAAGGTGGCTTCCTGGAAGGTCTTTAGATTCTGAAACAATTTGTCTTCCTCAGTTACCATGGCCATTTTGCCCCATAATCTTTCTTAGAAATATTATGGTATGTAGTTTTGATCTACAGGTGGTGTAAATCAGTCTCACTGCACAGCTGAATGGAGCAATGCCAATTTCCAATGTCTGAGGATCTGGCCCACTGATAATACTCCTCAAAAGGCTTAGACCAATGGAAAATTGCTTGACCCATGCAGTATGAAATGCAGGTTGAACCTCTCTCGTCTGGCACCTGCAGGACCTGACTGGTGCCAGATGAGAGAATTTGCTGGACCACAGGAGGTCAATATTGTCTAGAACATCACCAACCCTTCCACTGCATACTGTGCTCTTAGAACACATTTAGGGGTATATTACAGCTAAATAATAGCACAGAACACAGAGAGATAGGACTGGTGGTGGTAAGCAAACATTATGGGACCACAGGAAATTTGGCTACACCCATGTTAAGTGGTTGCCCAGTAAACTAAAAACATGATGGATTACAGATATTGCTGGATGAAGGAGTGACAGATTAGAGAGGTTCAAATTGTATTTCAAAGCACACAGAGGAGACTGTCGTAAGTAATGTGATTTGTATAAAGTCTGCACCACCAGGACCTTGTTTTCAGTACCACCCCATTTACCTGGGACTTTTACGCACTCCAAATAGAGTTTTGTAAGCAGGTTCCATACAGCAAATGATTAATTCACAATACAGTGATGAAATCAGCTGGAGCAATGCTTCAGAACATAAACCCATACTTATTTAGCCTTGTCTTTAGAATTTCTCCAAATATCCCTTCATGTGGGAAACATCATCAGTTCATTGCGGTTTGTTTTGTTCATACCAAAGAGCTTCCAGAAAATATGAAAACAAGCATTAATTTGTAGACAGCTATGAGATATGGAAGACAAACTTGACTCCACATATTGGAATGTGACTGACAGTTTCTTTAGTCCCTTACACTGCGGCAAGTCGATGCTTAAAACACATCTTCGTGACAGCAACTGGCAGCAGCTGCCTGTAGGTCTCCAGCACATCATCATGAAATAGCTCTGGCAGAAGCCATGGCTGTAACACTCTGTCAGCAGGTGACACTCTCTGTCAGTGTGATACAGGCACACCTTCTTCTCATACCTCTTTTTGTCCTTGAGCACACTATGACCTTGATGCAAGACTAATGCCATTCTCCTGTTGTCTGAGCTGTAGCAGTCCAGTAAGCTCAAAATGCAGATAAGAGCAAGCCACAAAGAGTGGATCCAGAACCAGAAGTCAAGCATATTTATATCTGTGCCTTGGTACATTATGTACACAGGATATGATTTATTGAAAGATTCCGACTGATTTCAGTGAGCGTTAGATCAAGGCTATTCATTCAATCGAGGAAGTCTGGGATGTGCCTGCTTCAAATGATTCAGAGGTTGGATTCCTGTTGGACTGAGTTCAAGGATCAATTTATTTCGAGATTTAGGCTGTGGAAGCAGAAGGCACCATAAAAAATTATAACGTTTTCCTCACAAAGTGGCCAAATTATATTTTCTTAAACTGCGCCCAGTCTGTAGTGTCAGGAGTGTATAAAGAAACCTTCACATAAATGAAAATACACTCCCTTCCAAGTCAGTGGTATTCCTCAGAGTGTATGAAGTTCAGTATGTGCAGAAATCTTTGTGGGCTGCATGCCCAACCAATTACAATACCAAAACATGAGACTTCCTTTCATGACTCCATTACATTTTGGCTGGGTGACTTTCAAAGACTGAAGCCCATAACTAATATGGGATTTCCTCTCATTTTTAGAGTTACTGTAGGAGGACCTTTAATCTTTATTGTATTTATTAAGGAAAGAAGGGAAGCTGATATTTTGATGGATTCTCTTTTTAAGGCACACACAGAGTTATTCTTCAGTGTTTTCATTATAGTTGCTATTTTTTGTTTTATCCTGGAATCTAATTTTCTCTGTTTATCTGCAGCACAAGTAGTGGCAACAGGGTAAGCTTCTATACACTGATTTCAGGAAATGTCCCTTAACCCTATTCCGGAAAGCCTACCTCTTGGTGACAGATAGTTAGTTCAGTCTCTGCGACTGATTTAATCTGTGTTGTCTCAGCCCAGGCTAGTGTGAATTGGTGACAGCTGTGATGATGTAATTTGTGTATGGAGAGCTACCCAGTAGGAACCTGACTGAGAACAGCACAACACATAGGTCACTCAATAGACCTATGATGAGGCCTTTTGAGCAGCGCAACATGATGAGTGATCCCTGTGTTACCTCTGAGTCAGAGCCTGATTAAACCTGATGAGCCATTCATGACCCAGAGAAGGGGACAAATTATTAGAGGCAGTTTTTGTGACTGGTGGAATCGCGGCTAAGTGGCACGGGGCCTATCAGCAGGTGAGGACCCAACCAGGCCATAGCACATATATAGTCTCTCCCATCTACACAGGGTCACAGCCTGGCTGGGAGCACGCCCTTTGGGTAGTATTTTTGACAGAATGCTCCACCTTGGACTAGCTCATGCCTGTTTCTATGCTATCCAACCCCTGATGCAGCCTGTGTAACCGCTGACAGGTGGAATTGAAAGTAGAACCTAAGGAACTTAGTGCATGAGCCAAATGTCAGCTGGTGTTCAGCTAAAGCTGCAGATGAGACTCCATTCTCTCTGAAAGTGGTCTAAGTACCACTACATGGGACAGTGAACCACACACCCAGGAGGTGTGTGGGTTACACTTGCACTTGTGTTACCCAAGCCAGCTGTCAGCTGATGCTATAACAGGAGCACAGCTTGTATAGTAGATCAAATCCTTGCATGTCATGAGAATCATAGCTCCTAGCACCAGAAATTTATCCTTGGCTTATCCCAGTCTCACCTGTGTTTCTGTTGGACCAGTGTAAGAAGCACTGTGCAGTCTTCTTATATCAAAAATTAAAATGAATGCAGTGCAAAGAGTTGTCCTTCTCAGCCTCTCCTCTGTGTTCCGATGCTGTGTTCTGAGTGACCGTCTTTTAATAGCTGTAAACATTGATATTCTCTGCTGTCACCTAATTGAAGGCTCTCGTAAGCTTTGTCTTGCTGAACAGATTAGATGATCTCATTGTCTTCTATGGTTTTACAATATGTGGATTTTTTTTTCCTTTTTTTTTTGCCATCCTTTGGATTGTGGAGTAGTTTCCCCTGCCCTGCCACATATGCACCTCCAAAATACTTCTGGGAGTCCTGTTGCTTGAGTTATTTAAAAATTGATGTCAATAAAGGTGGAATGAGAGGATTTAGAACTTTTTTTTGCATTTATAAATTCTACTGAACTTTAGATCACTGAGAGAACAAGAAATTGACTTTTATTGTGCTGTGTGTCAATTAGTCCACATATTATCTTCACTCTTCAACTTTGGAGAACTCTTCTTTCTTCTAACCTAAATCTAATCACAAAGCTGCCTTAGCCTGACGAAGGCCCTCTACAGGTAGTGAGAGCCTTTCCATTGATTTGAATGGGCTTTTGATCAGGAAACTAATTGTCCTAAATCAGGGAAATCTCATATTTCTTAGTTGTTAGGCTCAGGAATTTTGAGATTGTCCAAATAAGATTAGGAGCCAAAACCAGAATTATTTTGATCACTCACAGAACCCTGATGATAGAGGTCAATAAGATGTTAGGTCATCTAGATCTACATCTTTCTGTTTCAGGAGCAATAACTATAATTTATTAACTGTGTGTCACTTGTTAATTGCAGCGATTCCATCATTTCTGAGCCTTGCTTAGTCACTATAACTGTTCTCATGTAAAAACAGCAAGATATTAAGCAAACCATAAACCACTGCAAATCTAGCCCCTCAAATCAGAACTGATCAGAGAGAGGATATTTGATCCAAAGAGTCTTTCCTATTTTCATCAATATCTTCACTAGAGGTGACCATAGCGTGATATACATAGCCCAGGAGTAGCCCATCTGTATGGAGTTCTACAGTAATGCAAATGCATGACACTTTATGGAAGGAAACACACAGAAGGACTCTGTTAGCAGTTAAGGCAGAGACAAGAGTGTTAGAATGGAGAATCAGCCCACATAAATCAATGAAGATATTTCCGTTAAGCTCAATGAACTTTGGATCAGGACCTTCTGTGCTGGGTTTTTACTCCTGGTGAGTATCACATTAACAAAGGTGTAGTCCCCAGGAACTGTGTGTGGATATGTAGTAATGTAGATGGCCCTGAGTAAGGAAGGACTAGATTAGTGAGGAGGTGAGGAGAGAAAGGTCCAGTTGTGTAGACAGGGAAAGAGAAGTTGGAGAACAAAGAAGGTCCAATATGGTGCAGACAAGTTCTTCCTCAGAACCAAAGGAGATTGTGTCTGGAGCCTTGTCTGTTTGGGGCAGTGATTATTTAGTGATCGGTTTGGCAGGAAAGCATGATACAGAAATTACATCAAGACAAGGGTGCCCGTCTCTTTAGGAGTGGCTAGGGAAAAACCAGTACCTCAGGGAATCCAGGCTAATTTTTAAACAGTAAGAGTTTTTCACTCTGTCAGAATGTTTAAGATCTGCCCTTTAATGAGTGAATACCTGCAGAAATATGTAAGATTGACGTCAGGTGTAAATCATTGTAGTTTCAATTAAAGCAATGTAACCACTCTGATATAGACAAAATGAGTATCTAGGCCCTTTCAGTTTGATGCTGGTATGGTAACAATAAATGTGATCTTTTTAGAGGGAACACGTTATCAAATGCAACCAACAAAGAACACGTTTGCAACATCACTTCATCAATGCTGTGATTGCTTTTTAAATGGACATGGAGGACCTATGTACTTTTTATACTAGATTCAAATAAGCCTGCATAGCAAGCATAGTAAGGAAACATATGGGTTATGTCACGCACATCTCTCTCTTGTTACAAAGGCGCTCAAGCACAAAGCTCTGATTCTCGTTAGGAATATACACAAGTAAGGAAGGAAAAGAACCACTTCCCCATCCGCACAACCACCACTGCCAAATCCTCAGTGTGCTTCTATTCATCCAGAAATACACTCACTGCGAACAGGTCAGACTGTCATGAACAACAGAGTCCCCTGATTTATGAGAGGGGATAAAAAGTCCATGGGGGAGGGTGGGCAAAAACTTTTTAGAGAAATTAGAAGAGCCTCTAGGAAATGTTAACTTGCCTGTCCGGCACCTGCACAACACACAACCTGTATTTGTCCTTGTCCTTGAAGACCTTATTGGGTATCTTAACAAGGATAAACAGGAGTGTGGGATGCAGAATCTCTAGTGCATTAGATTAAAATATACTATGTTCAACATCAGGACTGCAGCTCTGTTTTCTGGGTGGTGAAGGGACTCCTGGAACATCTGAGTGCATATGCATATGTAGATTATTTTGGCTTTGACCAAGCTGTGGCCAATATACAATTTTTTTGTCCATTAATATTTGTGTTACCCTGTAAGACTACGTCTACATTACAGGGATTTGTTGGCAGAAGTTTGTGTCGGGCTTTGTAGATGGGGAAGAGGGGCTATTTTGAAATAAACTATTATGGAATATCTTATTCTGAAATAATTCTGCTGTGTAGACATAGTATTTCAGATTAGAACCCTGGGAAGCAGTCACACTATTTTGGAAGATGTTTTTTTTTCTTATTCTGGGGCTTCCCTGTGGTGTAGACACACTATTCTGGAGTATTTTATTTTGGAATAATAATTCCAGAATAAGTTATTCTGAAGTAACCTTGCTATATAGACATACCTTTACTGAGTAGGTACCCAATGCTTTGGTTTACCTCATTGTGCAGTCCCTGACTTATTTACTACCCAGTGTTCATACACTGATCTCAAAAATGTATTCTTGATTTCTGCATGAGCTTTTATCGGAGTGTTACTACTATTGTATCTGAGTGCTTCACAGACCTCAATGGATGTACTTTCACAACATCTCTGTGGTCGTGTCTACACTAGCAAGTTCTTTTGAAAATAAAAAAGGGCCTTTTTCCAAAGAACCCACAGAGCATCTACCCACAAAAGGCACACATTCAATCTGAAAGCTAAAGAACACAGAGCTTTTTTACAGAGGCCCTCTTCCTCTCCCAGAGGAGGAAAAGTGCTTTTTCCCAAAAGATTCTTTCTGAAGAAAAGTGTGTGGATACCCCGGAGGCTCTTTTCTTGAAACACCAGTGCCCATGGCACTGGATTTTTCAATCCCTGGTCCTTTCTTTTGAATGAGCAGGAACTGTGTTGTCCTCCTGATCAAAAGAGATGATTGATCTTACAATCTGTTTTTTTTGTGTGTGGACATGATCATTCAAAAACAGGGGGTTTTTTTGGCTTTTTTTTTTGAAGATCTCTTTTGGAGGAACTTCTTTTGAAAGATCTCTGCAGTGTAGATGTAGCCTATGAGAGTCGGAGCCATTATTATTCTCAGCTTACAGATAGCAAAATGAAACTCAGGGCAACTAAGGCCAAAAGTATTCACTGATTGTGGGTGCCCAGATTTGATACCTAAAACATGATTTTGCAGAATAGTTAGCATTATAGTGCCCAATATGTTAAACTGGGTCTGTCCCACAAAAGCTCATCACCTAATAAAACATTTTCTTAGTCTTTAGAGTGCTACATGACTGCTGTTTTGTTTTGTTAGAATACAGACTAACACCGGTACCTCTCTGTTACCATCCATCAGGAGATGCATCTGATCATACTGGCATGTAGAATAATAAGACAACTACCAGAGGAACAAAAAGACCTTTGCAGGTGCCTAGATTTCAAATAAGTGATGATATTACTGTTTTGTCAGTGAGAAACATGGGAAGATTAGGAGTCATAAGACAGGAGTAATGAATAGTAACAGAAAGTGAGCTGTGCTAGTCTATATACTATCAAAACAAAAAAAAAAAGTCAGAACCACTTGATCAAAATCCTTTACAATAAACAAAAGATGATTAAAAATGAACTCTCTGAACTTGAAATTATCCTCAACAATCAGGCATCCACGCAAAACCCCACAGAATGAGGGTTTACCTATGCTACCCCTGAGGGCCACGCTTCCACACAGTGTTTAGGAGTCCAGAAGAACGGTCTTCCAGACTCCAAATCAGGTGACGTTATGCTAATGAGGCATGGGGAATTTGCATCTGTGCCTCATTAGCATCTTTCACTACCCGTATTAGCATGCCACTTCTGAAGGAAGTGGCCTGTGTAGAAATGGCCAAAATGTAAATAATGTGTGATGTTATGATAAGGGGTCAACTATACCTCTCCAAATGAGGAAGAGGAGGTAGATCAGGCATTTCTAGAACTAACAGTACAATTTAAAATGCAAGACATAGAAGTAATGGGGGACTTCTGCTATCCAGATATGTGTTGGAAAAGTAATAAGGCAAAACACATTTCCAAAGTTCTTGGAATGTATTGGGAAGAAGCCTTTGTTGGAGAAAAAGGAGAAGGTAACAGGGGGAGGACCAGTTTAGATTTGATTCTGACCTACAGGAAGGAACTGGGAGTGAATCTGTCGGTAGAAGGCAATTTGGGTGAAAGTGGGTAAAATGATGGATTTCATTATTCTAAGAAAAGGAAGGAGTGAGAGCAGCAGAATAAGGACATTGAGCTTCTAAGAAGCAGACTTTAACAAACTCACACAACTGGTAAGTAAGGTCCCATGAGAAAAAAATATAGGGGGAGAAGAAGTTCAAAAAAGATGGCAGTTTTTCAGGGAGACAATATTAAAGACATAATTGCAAACTCTCCCAATGTGAATGGAAGACAGACAGCAAGAATAGTAAGAGGCCAGTATGGCTACATCCTGAGCTCTTTAATGGCCTGAAAAATCAAAAAGAAATTCTACAAAAAGTGAAAACACGGACAAATTGATAAGGAGGAGTACAAAAGAAAAACACCAGCAAGTAGAAATACAGTTGGAAAGGCAGAGGCTCAAAACGACTTACACCTGGCAGGGGACACAGATGCCAATAAGAGGAGGCTATTTAAAAACATTAAGAGCAAGACAGATGAGGGAAGGTGTAGGTCCTCTATTCAAAGGGGAGGGAGAGTTAATAATTTATGAGTTCTAAAAAGCTGAGGTGTTTAATGCCTACTTTGCTTCTGTTGTTAGTGGGCTATAAATTGTTTTAATAAGCCATAAATCCAATGTCTTATTCTGTACATGATTTTTAGTGTCTAGTAAAGTTATGAATTTAAGCTATCCAGCTCAGCCGTTGCAGATGCATGCAGATTTCCTTTGAGAATGCAGACTGAGAGGTCAGATACAGACTGATCATACTGTAAAAAGTTTTCACCCACAATTGTTTAGATGTTTTTGTCTTTTATCATTGTTTTGTGTGATGAGTAGATCATGTGGTAAACCAGGGCACCTGCTACTTGAAATAGCAGACATGTATGCTGAAAGGGGGAGAAAGTCGATCTAATACAAGATACTAGCTCCGCCACCTTGTCTCTCTAATTGAGTTCTCATATGAAAAACAGATATGGAAGTATCTTTTGGGCACCCATGACTTACCCGTGAAATTTCCAAATTAAGTCATCTCTTTTCAGTTTCATCCAGTTTTCTTCAACATACATGCTGTACTTGCTTAACAAATAATGACTATTAGGCTTGGTCTACAGTAGGGAGTTAAGCTGGTTGCAGATACAAATTCCAGCTATGACAATTGAGTAGCTAGAACTGACTTATTTGCAATCAACTTACCTGGCCATCTGCACAGAGGGAGGTCGATCGGAGAGTTTCTCTCATTGACTTTGCTTACGCCTTGTGATATTGAGAAGTACGGGGGTCAGCTGAAGAGCCCAGATAGTTTGATTTCATGCATCTCTACTAGGCACGTGAAATCAAACTCTGGAAGATCGACCCTGATTGGGTAGTAGTGTAGACATACCATTAGAGCGTTTGAGGGACAGATTCTGCTAGCAGTTATGCACATACTTCAGTTTATGCTGGTGAGCAAACCCCAGGGATTAGGACAGTTATATTCATACATAGGGGTTGGACTGTGACTTTGTAATTCGCTAGTCAATCCAATTTTTGCTGTAGAGCTGAGAAAATATTCAACAGTTTTTTTTTTTCCAGTGAAAAATGAAGATTTGGAAACCCAAACATTTTTAGTCTTGTCAGTTCCACCAAATTGTTCGTGATGCAAACGAGCAAAGAAAAGTATTCAAAAAGTCAAAATATTACAAGAATGAAATGGTTCAGGTTTTTGGTTCAAAATGACTTATAATTCAAGCATTTCCCCTGGTTCAATTATTTCCATTTAAAATATTAAAATAAATTGAAATGTTTCCTTTGACTCATTTTTCTCTTGCTGTTACTTCTTAATTCCCTGTCCCCCAGTTGGTTTTGGTTCATTCCTACCCACCGTTATCATTTCTTTTTACTGTCAGAGAACTGAAAAATTATTATTCATATAATTCTGTGTTCCTGTCCTCTGCTCATGTGCTACTTGTGCTAGACCATGTTGCTTCTAAAAAATCTTTGTGTGTGTGTGTGTGTGTGTGTGTGTGTAGATGACACTGACAAATTCCTGAACCTCTCTTCTGTTTTTCATCTACTCTGAATAAACTTTCTGTCTCTTTGCTGCCTGAACACATCATTACTTGATATATTCCTTTCTCATTGCTCCACCGGAGCATGAGGGATCAGGAAGAGATGAGCAGTCACCTATGGTACAGTTTATGAAAGAATATATAGCAGCTTAAGATATTGTCTTCCTATTTGACTGCCCTGTGCGACTCATTGCCTGTTCTCTTGTCTTTCAGTAGCACTCCTTTGGCTGATAGGAAAGCCAGTATATGTTTAAATAGCAGACATCCACACCAAAATATGTACACATGAAGTAATTGAATGACTGGAAGACAAAGATAATTTTCTTATTATTAATCCTGCACAATTTAGCTCAGAATACCTGCAAATCTCCCATACGCATTCAGTTGCACTTGATTTTTTCTTTTCCCTCTGACATGTGGTTATTTAATCTTCTGCCAACACCATCTATGGAGCGAATTTTTCCTAGCTATACCCACTAAGCCTTTATACTATTGATGTTTTCACAGTGAATGGTGCATGTGTGTCAAATTATAGGTATTGATCTATGTTTGTTTCTTAATGTGTGTAGTTGTTTAGATAGCATTATGGTTTGTCAGACTGTGGATATATAAATAAAAGGAGAAGAGGTGGGAACAGAAAACAACCAGCCACCTTTATTTCTTATATGAATTTCATTGTTGAGTGAAGACTGTTTATTTGAATTGAAAATAAAATGGAATCAATGTTTCTTTCTATATGAGTTATCTTCTTCTATTTTTTGGTAACAAATAGAAGTAATAGGATACAGAACTGGAGTGAAAAGAAACCTCTTCTATTTTTCCACAAAACAACTCTTTTATAACTATATTATGTCAGGTTTCTTTTTGTCTTAAAATATTACTATTCCACCTATTGCAATAATATTAGCCTCTTAAATGGATGCTGTTAATCATTTTATAAACTCTAGATTCTTTTTATTATTAGTATTCCCCAGTTTAGGTGACACTCATTAACTGGTTTAAAAAGCAAATATTTTCCATACAAATGTACCAACTTCACCCGTCTCCCACTTAATTTTTCCCTGTGAGTTGGGCTTAAACACAAAAAGGTAGGTATTCAATGCTTACAGCACTAGATGGGGAAATCAGGAAAATATGAGTTCTAATCCTAGGTCCACCACTGAACTGATGCATACATGCTAAGAAGTCTCTTCTTCCTCAGTTTCCCATTTATCTGTCTTGTCTATTTAGATGGTAAACTCAGTGGGGTCAGCAGCCATTCTGGGCCCAAGGATGAGATAGAAGAGGGGCACAGCTCCCTGATGTGGAAGGGGTGGAGCCAAAGTAGAAGGGGCGGGGCCTATGGCAGTCAGCTTTTGGCGCTGCCTAGACTACTGCACTGGCGAACCCCCACAGCTATGGGAAGTGGCAGAGCAGCCCTGTCAGGGTATTTCAAAGGGGCCCGGAGCTCTGGTCACCACTGCTGCCAAAGTGACATCAGCAGCTGCCAGAGGTCCAGGCTTCTTTGAAACACTGGGCCTGGGGCAACTGCTCCTTTTGTCCCCACTTCCTTTTGGTGCAGGTCTGGATAAACTGAGTAAAAAACTATCTTCTTCTGTTTATGTAAATCACTTAGCATCACACTAAAACCAACAGTAACTCTAAAAGCAACCATGTGTTGTTTACTCCCTTGTCAATGCCTGCCCTGGTTCTGAGATGTTTATTGCCTTTGGTGCTAGGGGATAGCGCTCAGCACATTCTAGGAAGGGCTCAGCACCATAAAACACTGATGGAAAAGTTTGGTTTTTTTGCAGCACTCTGTACCATCACAAGAGCTAGAAGACGGCTAGATAATGGTGTTTATTCTGGGAGCCCTACAGAAGTGACTATTTTTGCTACTATATTTTAGTTAAATTCAAAAAAAGAAGAAACCTGTGGAGCAGGCCCTTTATGGAGATGTACCTATCTCACAGAACTTGAATGGGACTTGAGTCCAGTCCCCTGCCCTGCCAGGAGGACCTATCCTCCTCCTTAACAGATTTTCTTTTTAAATGTATTTGTGCCAGATCCCTATATGGGCTCCTCAGAACAGAGCTTACAACACTAGGCTTCATAGGCCAATACACAAGCCACTGAGTTAACTCTCCTACCTCTGATGCTTTGACTATAAGACTTTCAGGGTACTGCTGATCATGATGAAATTCTTGCAATGCTGAACTATATAACAAGGGAGGGAATTAATGACAATTGTTTTGTTGATGGGGTGGGTGACATTAATGGCCTGCTAGGACTGTATTGAGGCTGTTGAACTTTTCAGGAACATAATGAGGAAAAATAATCGAATTTACAGAACGCAAAATTGCATCTGTGCTTGTTCTCAGCACGTATGGTCCTCAACTTGAGAATCAAATTTGGCTTAACGTTTCTAATATTTCTGGAGCCAGATCTATCAAAACTGTATGTAACAAACTCTTACTTTCTTCCTGGGCTTTGGGTCTCTTTCAACTGGCTGGGGGAAAGGTTTCTGTTAACATACTTACCAGCACATTGGCTTTCATTGAATACATTAGGCTTCATTTCTTGTCTCAGTGCCTACATCTACACTGGCACACTACATCAAAATAGCCTATTTCGAAGTAGGGCTATCGAAATAGGCTTCTTCGACACGTATCATCTACAAGTCATCCGGGGCTGGTGCTGTTGACGTTCCACGTCGAAATAGCTATGGGGAACATCGAAAGGAGCTGCCCCAAAAGGAAATGTGGAGTGTCCACACACACAAGTGCTCTCCATCTAAATAAGGGGCCAGCAAAGCCCCAAGCTGCTCTCTTAAAGGGTCCCTCCCAGGCACACTTGCGCTGCACAGCACGAGATCCACAGAGCTGACAACCAGTTGCAGACCCTGTGTGCGGAACATGGACCCCTAGCTGCAGCACCAGCAGCCATAAGCCCTGGGCTGAGGGCTGCTGCACGTGGTCACCATAGAGCCCCACAGGGGCTGGACAGAGTGTCTCTCAACCCCTCAGTGGATAGACACCATGGAAGACCTCCCATTTCGAAGCAGCGGGACGCAAATTGTCTACACATGCCCTACTTCAACGTTGAACGTCGAAGTAGGGCGCTATTCCCATCTTCGGATGGGAATAGTGATTTTGACGTCTCGCCACTTAATGTCGATTTCAATGTCAAAATAGTGCATGGCATACGTAGACGTGATGTGTACTATTTCGACATTGTGCTAGCTACTTCAAAGTAGCTGGCTAGTGTAGACGCACCCACTGTGTTCTACAGCGCTGCAGTGAGTCCTCAAACAGCCACCAGGATCCACTGGTTGCCCTAAACTGTAGTGCAAATGCCTGGTGAAAGTGCATTGTATTAATGACTATATTTTATTATTTCCTTGGTGTACCCCATACACCGACTGGGTTCGCTGTCCCAAGTAGTGGCACCCAAGACAACTTACAGAGAAAGAGAATGAGTTTCCTCTATGACCTTAGCTGAGAGGCAGCTGGCTTTCAGCTCAAACTGTAGAGGCTCCTTCACTAAGCACCAGAGGTCATAGGCCACCTGTGGCAAATACTACTACTTAACCCTTGTGCTCCTCTTTGAGTATAGGTCATATACAAGCCTCCTCCACTTCACACAGTGTTGGGAAAAAAATCAGGATTAAGGGGCTGGTGACGGAGGGGGTTTTTGCTGGCAGAAGCACATCTACACAACCTGTTTACTGATAGCAGCAGCAGCTTCTGCCAGCAGCAAGAACTCATGCAGCTATGCTAATTAGCCATGTGATTATGCTAATGAGTGGCCATTTGCAATTGCCAGGCTGCTCATTAGCACGAAGATGCCAGCAATACCCCCCTGTGCAGACCCAGCCTTTGAGAATCTGGCCTGAAGGGACTTGCCCAAGGTTACTTGACAAATATGTGGCAGAAAAAAGGAAATGAGCCTGGAGCTCCTTAGGCCTATGACTTCTCTAGAAAACCACCTTTCCCTTCTTTATTAAACAAAACCCATTGTGTCACAGAAGTCAGATGTGTTTAGATTTACTTTCTTAAACTAACTACCCATCTTTCATACCATTTCCTTCATAAGTATGTAGCAGTCAGAGGCACTGAGATCTCACATGAGGATGAGTGAAGTCTCTGCTCTACAGTCTCAGCTGAGAGGCAGCAGGTCTTTAGCTCATGTGGTGGAGTGTAAGGCTTTAGCCCTAGGTTCTATCCCTGGTGCCAGCAACCTCCATTCATCAGCATTGCAAACATATAGCATAACTGCAGAATATAAAATTTAGTGAAAAGTGAGCTTTAAGGGTACATTATAGAATGGATGTTCCACCAAATCATCTTGCAAACAGGGTGGAAGTTGCTATTTGCATTAGAATGAATCATGAAGTTCTGTAACAAAGCTGGTTTGAAAATATTCAACACAACATTTTTAATGAAAAAAATGACTTTTCAGCTAAGTGGGAATTTGGCAAGAAAATACTGTTCTCATATAAAATCATGTTTGGTCAAAAGTTAGTTTCAGTAATTTGACAGAAACCTTGAAAACAAGTCAGTGAAAACAAACAAGCAAACTTTGTTTTCACTGGACTTTCTTGTGAGAGAAGAGAGGCATCATTTCCTGACTACAAGTATAAATTAGCAAGTATAAATACTGGGAACCTGATTAACCACTGACTCACTCCTTTTGTCATCACTTACAGCTAGGTGGAGGGACTGCCAAATATTACCAAGAGATAGAAGCGTTGCTTTTCACTCAATCTTGGTAAACAAGAACAAAAAGTGAATGATTTATCTCAAGATTCTTCCTTTAGGATAGAAATGTGACTGAATCTGAAGCTATTTGCACATGTAGGTTATCATAAACCCCGATAAAATTAACAACTTTGACCCAGCTCTGGATTTCCAACACCCAAAGTTTTGGAATGGGAATTCGGATTTAAACCCATCCCTCATTTTATTGAGTAACCTTTCCCCTCTTTCTTAATGGAATTAAGAAAGTTACTCATTAAAATGGCAGCTGAGTTTAAATCTGAATTCCAGAGACCCAACTTCAGATGTGGGAGATTCAGAACTAGATCCCAATTGTTAATTAGAACATTCCAAAAGAGGTATACACAGGATTTTGCCTTTGAAGGGGAAGAGTAAAATCCTGTAGCAATGCATTTCTCCTCAAGCGTGGGTCCATTGTTAGAAAAGACCCTTCCAAGCCCCCAGATAAAGAGCCATCCCTGTCCTACATTGTAGTTTAAAAAATCCAAAAAGAAATTGTGTACACATTTTCCAGCCCCATGCAGCTGGAGGCATGAGGTACCGAGCTACAAGCAGCGGCGGAGTGCTGTGCTGTGTTTTTGCAAGTACAAGACAGAAAATCTATGTAATTACCTCTGAAGCAGAAGAAGCTGTGCAGCCTGACAGAACAGCATGTGTAGGAAGCACTTTGTCAGGTCTCTGCTGACTAATTTCCCACTTTACACAGATTTTTTTTCTGGTAGTTTTTCAGGATTAACCCTCTCTCTGCCCAGATCTCCTGTTCTTGGCCCCTCCCAGGAATGAATATAAATATATTGATCATAGAACAGAAAACCATTGCCCTGTAAGGGCCCAGGACTGTCTACTTTGTAATGTTCACAGTCACTGTACCAGCCAATGAGAGAGGGGTGGGGGGAAGCGGTTTAAAATGAGGAAGTGGCTGGAAAGGGGATTAATTTCTCAGCATTTGCAACTTCTCATTACCCATCAGGAGCTATGTTCTAAAAGTGCTATTGTGTCAGCTGTAGCTTGTGCAGAAATCATATCATCCAATATCTCAGATATGGGAAAGGATTTATTAGCTCACATGGGCTCCAAGGTACATAGACACCTAACTCCTCTTGAAATCAATGAGAATTAGATGCCTTTTCAGAATGGGCTTTAGTCCCTGAGTGGTGGACATGGTCATTCCCTGCCCATATTCTGTTCCCCAGGGCTTTCTCTAGTTCAGTTCTCAATGTCATACAAGGGTCCATGTGAGTAATAGGGGTGGACACCTATTCCAGTACTAGGAAGTGAATTCTTTGACCAACAACCTTAGGTTTGCTTAATCTTCCATCAACAGGTCCCATACCTTCTGTTAGATACACACAGGTGTACTCCTGATTCATTGATTTGGAAGCCAGAAAGAATCTGGATGATTAACCAGTCTGACCTGCTCTGAGGCATGAACTCTTCTGAAGCAGTTCTTCATCAAATTCATAAGAAGTGGTGCTTTATTGACATAAATGAGGCCCAGCAAGTGTTCAGAGATCATCCGTGTAGATCTGGTCATGGCCAAACTGTGGAACCTTTTTGCCTTTGCTTGATTGAACTACAGGCCATAATTTTTACAGGTATCTTTGTTTGAGAATAGATTCCTCGCTTATGAAATATTGTGTGGATCCTATTTCCTTCAACCCCCATGACCTTTTTCCGAAGTGAAGTAACAACTAGTGTTTATTTTATTTTTTTATTTTATTTTATGGGGAGGAGAGAAACAAGTTCAACTTGAAAGGATGGGCCAACTGGAGGAACTTATTGTGTTGTGTGATTCCTTCTGTGAGTTTTAAATATTATCTTTATTCATATTATAACACATTCCATGTTAAGTGGCTCAATACTTAGTCATGCATTTAATAAAGCAGAGGACCCAATAATCAATGTATGTACAAATATATTTGTAATCCACATTGGCTACCAGAATTATGCCTATCTGGTACAAATCCCCCACACAGTCAAACACATAGATGTTGAAACGAGGGAATTTTGCCCTTTCATCTCCCCTTCTCTGGCTTTCCTTTCTGTCTAATTTTTAGTTCTCCCCAGTTGTCAGTAAAGAGATTCCAAAACTTCTCACTTATATAAGTTAGGGTAGTGTTCCAAAGGGATTTCTCATACCTGGTGCATATCACATGCTTGTTTCAGGGCAATAAAAGCTTGAAACATGGACAGTTGATTAAGGAGGAGAATAAATATATGGCTGGAGAATGCCAGTCAGTAATCAGGAAAGCAAACACACAATTGGAACTGCAGTTAGCAGGGGATGTGAAGGGTAACAAGAAGGGTTTTTACAGGAGTGTTAATGTAAGAAGGTTATCACAGAAGGTGTGGTGCCATTATGGGATGAGAGAAGTAACCTAGTGACAGATGATGTAAGAAAAGCTGAAGTACTCAATGATTTTTCTTTGCCTCGGTTTTCATGGACAAGGACAGCTCCCATGCTATGGTGCTAGACAATGCAGTATGGAAAGGTGGAGGGCAGCCCTCGGTGGGGAAGGAACTATCTAAGAGCTACTTAGAAAAACTAGATGCACACAGATGCATGGATCTGGATTTAATGCACCAAAGGATCCTGAGGGAATTGGGAGACATCATGGCCAAGCCTTTGGCCATTATCTATGAAGACTCTTGGAGATCTGGAGAACCCCAGATGATTGGAAAAAAGGCAAATGTAGTGCCCATTTTTTAAAAAAAAGGAAAGAAGGACAATCCAGGAAACTATAGTTTGGTCAGTCTTACCTCAGTCCCTGGGAAAATAATAGAGAGGAACCTCAAGAAATTCATTTTGGAGCACTTGGAAGATGGGGAAGTGATTAAAAATAGTCAACATGGATTCACTAAAGGCAAGTTGTCCCTGACCAATCTGATTAGTTTCTATGATGAGGTAACAGGCTCTGTGGACATAGGAAAGTCAGTGGGTGTGATATACCTTCACTTCAGCAAAGCTTTTGATACTATCTCCCACAACATTCTTGCCCATAAGTTAAGGAAGAATGGATTGGATGCCTGGAGTATAAGATGGATAGAAACCTGGTTTGATGCTCAGACCCAACAGGTAGTGGTCAATGGCTCAATATCTGGGTGGTGGTTGTTTTCAAGTGGTGTGCCCCAAGGCTCAGTTCTGGGGCCAGTATTGTTCAACATCTTTATTAATGACCTGGATGAGGGATTGGATTGCACCCTCAGCAAGTTTGCGGATGACACAAAGCTAGTGGATAGGTAGATACGTTAGAGGGTAGAGATCCAGAGTGACCTGGATAAATTGGAGGATTGGACCTAAAGAATCTGATGTGGTTCAACAAGGAGAAATGTAGTGTCCTGTGCTTGGGATGGGAGAATCCCAAGCATTGTTATAGGCTGGGGACAGACTGGCAAAGCAGCAGTACAGTGGAAAGGAACCCGGGGATTATGGTGGATTAAAGGCTGGATATGAGTAAACAATGTGTGCCCTTGTAGCCAAGAAGGCTAAAGGCATATTGGGGTGCATTAGGAGGAGTATTTTGAGCAGATCTAGAGAAGTTGCTGTTCCTCTCTATTCAGCACAGGGCTATGTCTACACTAGGACACTACGTCGAAGTACCCTATTTCGAAGTAACGACATCGAAATAGCCTACTTCGACACGTATCACCCACACATCCTCTGGGGCTGGGGCTGTCGATGTCCAATGTTGGAGTAGCAATGGGGAACATTGAAAGGAGCCGTCCCGGAAGGAAAAGCAGAGCGTCCACACGCACAAGTACTCCCGTTCAAAATAAGGGGCCAGGAAAGCCCACAGACAGGGTCACAGGCTGGACTAGCCCTTCCAGGGCAACAGCAAGCCACTCCTTTAAAGAGTCCCTCCCAGACACACCTGGCCTGCACAGCACGAAGCCTGCAGAGCACTAGCTACACTCTGTCAGACTGACGCACAGCAGCCATTGACCCTCAGCAGCAGCAGCAGCAGAGGCAGCAGCACCTGGAAGCTTTCCAGGTTGTCATCCAGAGAGCAAGCGCCCTGCTAGGTGCTGCACGGAAGGCTGCTCAGCAGCTCCTGGGAGGGAGGCCCTCCCCGGGGGCAGACAGGGATGCCCCTGACCACCGGGTTCCCCTCTTCCTTCCCTGCTGGGTGCTTTGCCGCCTCTGGAGCTACCCCACCAGCTCTGAGTGGTGGGAGCAGCTGGTCATGCGGGAGTGGGACAATGACATGTGGCTGTGGAACTTCCGCATGCACCGGCAGAGCTTTCTGGAGCTCTGTCAGTGGTTTACCCCTGCACTGAGGCACCAGGACACCCAGATGCGGTGTGCCTTCCCCATGGAGAAGATGGTTGCAATAGCTGTCTGGAAGCTGGCCGCTCCAGACAGCTCCTGCTCCCTGGGACACCAGTTTGGAGTGGGAAAGGCCACAGCTGGGGCCATCATCATGGAGGTAAGGAGGCCTGAGCATGCACCCACTGGGATGGTGGGGGGCCAGGGAGGGGGGCCCAGGTGTCGGGCTGGGGAGGGAGTGATATCCTGGGAGGCAGGGGTGCCTGGTGGGAGGTGCCTGGGGCACGCTGCACACCCTTATGTATGCTTGTGTCCCCTCCCCACAGGTGGCCTGTGCGCTCGATGCCTTGCTGCTCCAGAAGCTCATCGAAGTTGGGGACCTGGATGCAGCCATAGCTGGATTTGGTGCCATACACAAATGGGAACACAACTATATATAAACGGGGGGACAGCTATGTACAAATGGGGAGGCCAGCAGCCGGCTCGGCCATTGGACCATCAATCCAGGGTGGGGTAGAGAGGCATGACACCCAGCGGATTCGGGTCACGGGCTCCCCCCTTGTCTTTGGTCCCTGGCATGGCAGACTGGGATATGGGAAGACCGGCAGGTACAGCTGGGATGCCTCCACTGGCTGGTCTTCAGCCCCAGTGGGAGCCAGTCTTGGGGGGGCTAGCAGGCAGGGCAGGCAGGGTGGTGGGCAAGGCAAGCAGGGCATTGGGCAAGGCAGGTGGGGTGGCGGGGGGGCATAGGGTGGAGCAGCAGGGAGGGCATTGGGGAGACAGCAGGGGGTGGGAGCCAGGCGACATCCTCCCAGAGTGACACGGTTATGTTCTGGAAGACCCCATGAACTGTCACACCACCCTGCGCCAGGTGGACTCCTTGCAGTCAAACCACAGCCTCTCCTTGGCCACCTCCACCTGTCTCCAGAGAGCCGTTAGGAGCTGAGGGTCCACGGGAGCCATCCCCTGGGTCCGGTGGTGACATGCCTGTCCCAGCCTCGGTGGTGTCTCTAGGCGATGGTGGTGCCTGACCTCTGGCCAGCTCTTGAGGACTATGGAGGCTGCCTGGTTGCCTGGGGCCTCGGATGGTGCAGCTGCAGAGAGGAAGAGAGAGGGAGGGGAAGGCTGTTAGTACTTTGCCCTGGACCATGGCCCATGCCCTCCGTCCCTGTTTGGGTTCTGGGTCTCTGTCCTCCATTGGTGGGTGTGGTGACCCTGTTGGGTGGCCACATTGAATGGTCCCCTGGCCCCTGGGATTATGGCACAATGCTGCTCATGGGTGTGGGTGCTGATGGGCACTGATGGCAATGCCACAATCCTGGGACTGTGCTGTGGCTGGGCAGTTGCAGGTTGGGGTCTGCTGGGGATGTGTGGGGCCCCTGGTCATGTCTGGTGCCCCCGCTCCGTGGCCCAGGGGTCTTTGCCCTGTGGGGTACGTACCTGACCATCCACTGCCACAGTCGGGGGAACCCCGGTGGGCAGATGCCAGGATGGTGCTCCGGGAGGGGAGGTCTATGAGGAGCCCCTGCTCCTTGCTGCTGGACCCCTCCTCTGCCATCCTGAGGGCTGGCTCCTCAGGTGAGCCCTGGGATGCGGGGCTGGTCTGTGAGCCAGACTCTGGCTCTGAGGCTGCTGGGATGCCTTGGCTGTGGTGACCAGTGTAGTCGGGGGGGAGGAGGTGTCCCGGGGGCCCAGGATGGCCCTGAGCTCCCTGCAGTAGGGGCAAGTGGCAGGGGTGGCTCCAGACCGGCTGGCCGAGTTCCAGGCCTGGGCGCAACCCTGCCACAACTCTTCACCTTGCTGTGGACATGATCCAGAGTGTGGGCAGGGTGACCCCGGGTGGCCAGGCCCTTGGCCAGTTGGGCGAATGCTTCCATGTTCCGCCGCTTGCTCCGCATCACTTGGCGCACCTCCTCTTCACCCCAGAGCCCCAGCAGGTCTCGGAGCTCGGCCTCTGACCTGGAGGGGCCCCGCCTCTTTTTACCCCCCCCATTTGGCTGCTGGGGGGACCCTGGGTCCCCTCGGGGGGGGGAGCCTTGGGGGCACTTGGGGAGTTGGCTGGATGCCGTGGCTGATTTGGGATGTTCAGGGCCTCTGGAAAGCATTCAGAGCTAGCACGTGCATGTGCTGCTGCCTGCACACTCTCAGCTTCCTGCCACAGGAAATCCGGGTCTGTGGTGCTTTAAGGGTTGCTGCGTGCGGTGATCATAGAGCCCCCCAGGGGCTGGCCAGCACATCTCAACCTCTCAGCTGATTGCTGCCATGGAGGACCCCTCTATTTTGAAGTAGTGGGATGCAGATTGTCTACACACGCCCTCCTTCCATGTTTAACATCGATGTAGGGCACTATTCCCATCTTCGGATAGGAATGGCAATTTCGACATGTCACCTCCTAATGTTGATTTCAATGTGGCAGTATCACACCGTGCAAATAGACATGACGTGCTATTTTCATATTGTGCCTCCTACTTCGAAGTAGCTGGCTAGTGTAGATGTGGACATGGAGTATTGCATCCAGTTTTGGGGCTCCCCAAAGGATGTGGATGTGCTGGAGCATTTTCAGTGGATGGCAAAGAAAATTATTAAGGGGCTGGAGCACTTTACCTAAGAGCAGAGGCAGAGGGATTTGGATTTGTTTAGTTTGCAGAAAAGAAGACTGAGGGGTGATTTAATAGCAGCCTTAAACTTCCTGAAGGGTAGCTCTAAAGAGAATGGAGACAATCTGTTCTCAGTGGTGACAGACAGCAGAACAAGGAGCAATGGTCTGAAGTTACAGAAGGAGAGGAGTGGGTTGTATATTCGGAAAAACTCCTTCTCCAGGAGGGTGGTGAAGCACTGGAATGAATTACCTAGAGAGGTGGTGGATTCTCCATCCCTAGAGGTGTTTAAGTCCTGTCTGGAGTGACTTAGTTGGGTTTGATCCTGCTTGAAGCGGGGGACTGGACTCAATAACCTCCTGAGGTCCCTTCCAGCCCTATGGGTCTATGATCTGTAATACACTTGTAATGTAGAGGATCTGAGACCCCTAGAGGGAATGAAGAATTCTCTATATTCTTTGGCTAAGCAGCAGCTGGCTTTTAGCTCGTGTAGTAAAGGTTGGTGGCTTTAGCTCAAAAAGCTCCCAGGTACAATCCCACCTGCCAACAAGCTGGCTGCATTGGTGTTACAAGTGGGGGTTGGCAGGGATATAGTGCTGGGAGGTCTCTGGAGCTTCCTCAGCTGGTGGAAGTGTGTAGCCCACAGGCTCAGAGACTGACGTCCGTTCTAAGACTTACATGTTAAGCAGTTGTCTTTTAGCTCATGTATCTGATGTTCATGGCCAGGTGTCTGCAACCAAAATAGCAAGAAGAGTATTTTTTTTCTCAAATTCAGTTACAAAATCCATACTTTAAGAGCTGCAAGGCACGTGAATACATGATGGCCCTTAATAAGTAACGAGAAACCACACATTTTGTAACCCCTGTTTTAAGAACAGTGCTCATACAGTGATTTGTACATTACAAACTTTAAACTTCTTTCACCCCTGAGTTGGAGAGCAAAGGAGGAAAAGGAAAATGTTGAGCCTGAGGATAAGCTCTTAAGCAGAAAGGAGTGATGTTCTCATGAACCTTCCACACCAGTGTTTCTCAACTTTTTTTTAAATAAAAAATATAACAAGGACCCCAAGCCCCCTCCTCTGCTTTAAACCAAACCCCATCCCCCTCTCCAGAACCAGACATCCCCAGCCCCCTCCCCCATTTTAACCCAATCCCTGCCTCCCCTCTTCCAGGGCCAGGCACTTCCAGCCCCGTGTCCCCCTTCCTCCTGCTGTAATCCATGGTTGGCAATTCACCGAAGCCGCCGCCACTGCCACCATTGCCACTGCCCCAGCTTCTCCCTCAAATTTCCGGGAAGGGCTGTGTGCGCACAGTGGCACACAGTGCTTTCATGGCTCAGAGCATTTGATTGCTCAGCAAGTCATATTCAGCTGAGGCACATGTACCCCCAGACTTCTCTCCCGTTCCAGGGTCAGCCACCTGCCAGTGGAGTGGGCAGCCTGCCGGAGGGAGCTCTGTGGTCATGCAAACCATGCAAGAAGAGAACTCTGGGAGCTCTGTGGCCGTGTAAGTCTTGCCTGGGGACCTCTTGTCAGAAGAGCTTGTAGAGAGGCTCAGAGGAGTCAGCGGAGGTAGCATCTGAAACCACAAGCTGCCAACCCCCTTTATGGCTTTAACTCCTACGGTGCCAGGTTTAACCCCATCTGCCTACGAGCCAGGTCCAACACCTTTACGTAATAGTTGGCTTCTCTTCTCTTAACTCCAATCAACATTTCTGTTCTCTCACATAGTCTCTCTCTGCTTTACATGGAATGCTACCCTGCACTGAATCACTTCAATTTTTTGGGGGGAGGTAGATTGTTTCAAACCTCAATATCTGTGCATGTTCCCCTTCAAATACCCCAGGTATACTATTATATTATGGTTTCCTTGACAAAGGTTTCTGCTTTTCCTTGCCACTGTGGGTTTCTTGGAATCTGTGGTTCTGTTTAGTGAACATTTTACAGCCAGGCATTGAACGAAATGCAATTGACAAATTAAGTTCACCCAATTTAGGCCAATTTAAACCTGGGGGGTGAGAAAATGGTACTTTTCTATTCAGTAAACAGCCCACATGTGGACAGCTTGATGTATCATATAAATGCATTTCAAAAAGGGGCCAGACAAAATATTAGATGCATGTGTTTAACCTCTGTAAAGTCATGGGATCATACTTAAATAAAAATCTGTGTTTCCTAGGTGGAGGCAGATATGCCACAGAGGGATGTGAGAAAGTACATCCAGAGGAAGAGCAAGAATCTGTGACTATCCCATGCATTTGACATGCCAGTGGCACCACTGTTTAAAAAAAATCATTATTCTGGGATGCATTAACAGAATGTTGTGAGCAAGGCAAAAGAAGTCACTCATCCACTCTGCTTTGTGCTGATAAGCCTCAGTTGAAGTATTGTGTCCAGTTCTAGGCACCGCATTTCAAAAAAGATGTGGAGAAATTAGAGAAGGTCCAGGGAAGAGTAAGAAACATGATTACAGTTCTAGAAAACATGACCTATGAGGGACAATTGAAAGAATTGGCTTGTTTAATATGGAGAAAAGAAAATGGAGAACAGACGTGATAAGAGTTCACATTTCTAAAAGGTGTTGCACAGAGGAGAGAGAACATTTATTCTCCTTATCCTCTGAAGATAGGACAAGAAGTAAGGGGCTTCAATTACAGCAAAGAGGTTTAGGTTGGACAATAGGAAAAAAAAACCCTTCTGTCAGGGTCGTTAAATACTGGAATAAATTGCCTAGGGAGACTGTGGAATTTCCATCATTGGAGATACCAAAGAGCAGGTTAGACAAACCTCTGTCAGGGAGGATGCAGAAGATGATGCTTCGTCCTGCCGGAATTGGAGGTGGCTGGACTTGATGACTTCTCGAGGTCCCTAGTATTCTATGATTCTATGAGCTTCCTAGGGCATTTCTAACATCTGTTCAATGCCCAGATTAACAGGAAAGGGAAATCAGATGACTTGCATGACCCTTAATGACTAAACCTGACTGATGTAGGTGATCAATCTGCCTATTGACGTAAGTATGGATGACTCTTGTGAGTGAGGGTTGCAGGCTTAGGACACATATTAAATGCTCGTCCAGGATTGCAGGCTGGGCTTCAGTTCTTTGCTGTAATCAAATGACAGAGTTGGAGTCCATGGACACCCGATCATTATTATTTAATTGTATTAGGACAGACCATAGGGTCCTGTCTGTGATTCAGTTACTCATTGGGGTCAACAGCCAATGTGGACTCTGGTGCAAGTTGGGAAAAGCTCTGCTCCCTCAGAGGAGGTGGGGATAAGGGCCAAAGAGACAGGGACAGGGCAGTCAGCCCTTAGTGCTGCCTGGACCATGGCACTGCCCCCCGCCCTGACAGTCAAATTGAGTGGCTTTGCTGTGTCAGTTCAAAGGCGCCCAGAGCTCATGCCGCTGCTAATTCTGAAGTAACAGCAGTAGTGGTGGTCAGAGCTCCTGGCTTCTTTAAAACACAAGGCCCCTATGCAACTCCACTGTTAGCCCAGAGGTGAAGTAATACAGTAGACCCCTGAGTTACACAAGGGTTGTGTTCCTGGGCAACCTCACGTAACACAAATTTTGCACAAGTCGGGGGAACCTGGGACCCAGGTGGTGTCCTGGCTCCCAGCTTCCCTCTGCTAGTTGGAACCACTTGGTTCCCAGCTCCCCTGGGCTTGCAGGCTCCGGGAAACTGGCCAGCACTGTTGATGGGGAGCTGGGGATCAGGTTTGCTCTGGCTTCCCCCAGCTGGGGGACAAGGGGCTGGAGTGGAGAGCTGGCAGAGGAGCTCTCACTAGCCCCAGCCCCTGGGAAACCCAGGATTTCAACTCACATTAACACAAGAGCAAGTCAAAATTGTGTATAACGGGTTAACTAGATGCCCCACATTGCAGGTGGAGCCACTATTTGAACCCAGATCCTCTGAATTCTGAACTACTACCATGTAAAATAGACCATACAGATTCTACCAGCCAGAATGACTGCTTACAAATTTTGGAAAAGTTATGTAGAAAGGCAATATGAATGAGTTGGGGTATGGAACAGCCTCCATATGGGGAGAGATTAAAAAGACTGGGATTTTCAGCTGGTGAAGCAGATAATCAAGAGGAGATATAAAAAAGGTTTGTCAAATCAGGACTGATCTAGAGAAAACGAATAGGGAAGTGGGCTTTACTCCCTTGCATAAC
The DNA here is from genome assembly GCF_033958435.1 of Carettochelys insculpta. Lineage (NCBI taxonomy): Eukaryota > Metazoa > Chordata > Testudines > Carettochelyidae > Carettochelys > Carettochelys insculpta. The sequence goes on from NC_134141.1 coordinate 122,402,975, forward strand.
ATAAAAACAAAGGCTCAGTAGGTATAAACTTAAATTAGGAACCTGTAGAACTTGTAGCCAGGAGATACTCTGAGGGTCAAAAGTATAAATGAGAGCCTAAGGGTCACATGTGGACATTAGGTTTGGGTGCAAAGAACGTAGCATTCATCAGATGGCTATTTACTGAAATACGTCTCCAGAACCTTTGTCCCAGTGCTCCAAATCACTGGACAGTGCAGCTAAACCAGATTAGAGAGGTATCTTAATTTACAGTTGGTTTAGATTAGGGTCAAGCTCTTAGCCAAAAGGAAGCAGGCAAGGCAGCCCCACTGCTGGTGCTGCGAATCCTTATCAGTGCTGTACTTGGAATGCAAGCTCTACGTCTCCAAAATGATTGCGCCCATTATGTTGGACGGTAGTGCACAAAGTTCTTTTTTTTTTTTTTTGCCTCTGCTGCTGTCCTGGACACCTGGACACCTGGACTAGACTTCTAAGGCTATCTGCCTCAGTATATTTTCTATGGCCAGAGACTGAGTGGCTTTGCTGCCCACCTGCCTCCAAAGAGACAATGAAGCATAGGAAACAGAGAAGGAAATGTGCTATGTTAAGACTCTGACACAATGGAATAAATCCCACTGCACACTAATGAGGAAGCTGGGTGGAAAGGGAGGTTTTTCTTCCCTTTTTAATAAAAATGCTCTGTAACTGTGAAGAAGAAAATGTACTGGGTGAGGTTTGGTAGAATAATTATTCATTATTTATGGCGTATAATGCCGTACTTTCTGTAACCTGGGCGTTTTTACCAACTTTAAAGAGTCCAATTAATTTCTTGTTCACTCTGACATTAATCAAGAGTAATTCCTTCCTCTCCTGGCTGCTGAGGTAAGCCATAAATGCTGGATAAACTGGGGTTCAACCCTCTTTGCACTTCTATAATGGGAACTCCATCTGTCTTGAAGTGTCTTTGCAAATCAAGGCAATTTGTTTCTTCGACATAGCTCCATTGATTTTAAAGTAGTATGTTCTCTCCCTGTAATATCTGTTCAATTAATCAGGATATAGATCGCTTAGAAATAAAGAACAAATATGTAATAACTTCTTGATCAGGGTAGTCTTTACCCATGTGCAGAACATGAAACTGTTTAGGGAACCTGAAAATGTGGGGCACCACTGGGTCTTAATGTCCACCTACCTCTTACTATTCCTGTTCTGTGGCTCTGCTTCTCCGAAGAGCATTTAGTTAACTTACAAGTGAAAACCCTGCTAGCCTACAGTGGAGTCACCCACTAGTGAGCACCCCACTGTGGCAAAGGGGTGCCACATAAAGTCTTTGCCTGACCATCTCCAAGGCTCTGGGGATAGTATCTGATTAGCCCTACCCACATTAATGTCAGCTCTTGGGCTAGGCTTATGGCCACAGGGCCTGGGTCTTGCCAAGGTCTAAGTTCAGCTCACATTCAGAGCTGTTCAAATTGCTGCAGGTCTCACAAACAGTATAGAGATCTGCCTGCATCAAGCTCCTAAAAGGAACGGGCAGGCCTCAGCCCAGCAGATTCTTTTATACTGAGTGTTGGGTCCTGATTGACTGCTGCAGAAACAGATACTCTTTCCTGCTTGGAGGACCTCTCTTCTGCTTCTCTGGCTGGGATAGAGTGTGGCAAGGCCTCTGGGATCCTGTAGTGGGCATTGGAGCTTTGTCCACCCCATCCCGCAGACCTATTAGCAGAATACTGAACCTTTGATAGAGCCATTCAAGTGGTATGGAAGCCATTTAATAGACTACATACCTATACCCCAACTACATACAGTCAGTTTCTGAATTTCCTCTGTTAGTTTACAAGACCTTAGTTAAAAATTATTCTTTAAAATATTCCATTAGTGTGCTGCTGAAGATTATAAAAGCACATCTCTAAAAATTGTCTCCAATCCCCACAGGGTGCCACTGGGCCTAGGGGGACCAGTTTAATAATACTGCCTAGGGCCTCATAAATACTAAGTAATGCCCTGTTCATGAGCACACCTTTCAAACTGAGATGGTTCAGGGTTCTGGTCTTGGCTAATAATTTTTGCAGCACCAAAGCCTTGTAGATCCTGAATTAACCAAGTGGTGAATGTTCTGAGTCTCTCCTGCACTGATGCAGAAGATGGGAGTTGTTACAGTCTTCAGCTTCAGCTTGGCTCCTTCCCCCAGGTAGTATCTTCTGCCCCACTGGAGGGCCATAGTTCAACCATCAGCATGTTGACTAGAGGGTGGACATGTTCAGCACAGTTCAGCATGGGCCTTTTGAACTGTGCTTTTGTCATATTCCACCCATTCAATAATAACTTGACACCTAGCCTGGCACAACCCAGAACAGAACAGAATGGGATGACAGTTCATTTGGGGAATGTATCTGAAATATGTGGATGGAGTTATTATGTTCATTTCTTTTCTCTACTGACTCATTTCCCATTTAGGACTCATCAAAAGCTGAATCATCAGTGAAATGTTTAGTGAAGAATAGATGGTGGATGGTTGTTGTTGCTCTTTTTTATCATAAAAATAAAATCAACAAAGTAGTAGAGTTCACAAATTTTATATATATATATATACATATATGTTTTAATATTCTTGCCTCTCACTCCTTTTCTCTGGCCATGCTCACATTTGCAATAGCTGAATGTCTGCATTATGAAGTTAACTCCTTTTTTGTAAAAACAACAAATAGTCCTATAACTGCTTAGAGACTACAGGCTTTATTAGGGCATATGCTTTCATGGGTAAAATCCACATCAGATGGACTGGAGTGGAAATACAAAGGCAAGTGTATATGTAAGAAAATTAGTACCAAAGAAATAGCTGCGCTGATGGAGAGATGAAGTGGATTTTACCCAAGGGAGCTTCTGCCCTAAGAAATCCATTAGTCTTTAAGGTGCTCCAGGATTACTCATTGCTTTTACAGATGAAGCCTAAAAGGGCTACCCCTCTGATACTTTGCTCCTTTTGGGTTAGTGAAACAATTGGAAAGTCATCTCCATTCTCACTGACTGCATTTGTGATAATATTAAAATAAACAATTGGGACAAATAATCTTCTACCTAGAGACTGTGAACCGTTTGCTTTGACTCTTCACTACCAATGTTGTAAGCCAGATACCTAGGGCACGTTGTGACATTTTGCTCACTTTTTGGACAACTGAAACCTTTTAAACACAAAAAAAGCCAAGAACCAAGAATAACAAATTAACAAAGTAGTATCTGGTCTGGACTGTCAGATATATAATCTCATGATAAAATGGATATTTTGAAGGTTTAGTGACACTTTCACAAGTACATGGCAGTTATCCACATACTCACAGATAATGAATAATATGATCTCAAGGATATGCTCAACGAGATTTTCTAAACTGGCTGGTTAAAGTTAGATTCCTAAGTCCCCATTTAGGGTGCATAAATAACTGATTTTCCAAAGTACTTCCCCCATCCAACAAATTTCATTGACTTGAGCAGAAGCTGCTGAGTTCTCAGTACTTCAGAAATGCAGTTCTCTATTTGTCTATCTTGGGTGGGATTTTCCAGTGTGCCAAAGGCCCACATCTCATTGAAAGTTAAAGGTCTTGTGCTCATAAATCACAAGGGCTTTTTGAAAATCTGACCTTCAAATAGAGACTCAGGTTCCTAACTTTCGGGGGATCTATTCTGAAAACCCTTTGCCTTCTGAACACTGCATGTGTTTTTATGTGAATAAAGGGGAAAAAAAATGAAAGAGAAGAGAAGAGAAAGGAGAAAAATGTCACACTGTTTGGTAGGTTTTATTAAACAGGAAAGCAAAATAATCTGTCACCTGCCTCGTACTCCTCACTTAACTCCTGCCACAAAACAAACAAACAAACAAAAAAACTGCATGTGGGACTTTGTGGAATCTCCCTAGAAAGAAACTGACACTCTTCAGGAAAACCAGGTTGATATTTAAGAAACAGCAGAGGAAAGAGCCTTTTCAGAAGCAGCAAAACATATTTCTTCATTGCTTGTGTTGCCAGCAGCAATAGGAGGCTGCAATATCAATACAGTTGATGGTGTTAAAGCGCAAAGAAAACAAAATCAATGCAACTGTTCTGATGGGTGCAACTTTCAAAGTAGCATCAAACAAGGCATCATTATATTTTTGTGTGCCTGTGTGTGCACTAGGAAAGCGCACTAGGTTTGTGGCATAGCTGCACTCATTTCTGAGCTGCCTAGGGATTCATAGGCTTTATTGTCTACCCAATTATCCAGCCAGGAGCCCTTTGCAAAATTGGGATCCACATTTTGGTTCATATTCTTCCCACCTACAAATTTCAGGGACTTCACATCTTGCAGCCTGGTCCATTCATCATTCACAGCTAATTTTTGACTTGGCATAATGGCATTTCTTTAAGTCACCAAGAGGCTACAGGGGTTACATTTACGCAGAAAATATAAAATATGAGACTACTATGAACCTGAATGTGGGAAGCTCATAAGATTAATGGGTCTGCTATGCAGGCTTCAGCAAGCAGATTTTTTTTAATGTAAAAAGGAAGAAAGACTTGCATCTCGAGGTATCAGAATTTTTTTTTCATAGAACAGAACATTGTTGATAAAAATACACATACAGTCAATCATGACCTGATGCAAACATGGATATTGTGCTTATTTTAAAATCTGATCAGAAAACTTTCATTGAAACAGTTTTCTCATGGGAAATGCCACTCTGAGTAAACTGATTTTTTCATGAAGTCATATAGATTTTAGTCAAAGTTTGTCATGAAAAATATTAGGATAAACAGGTGTGAAAATATGTCAACCTGTTCCGTTTTGGCATTTTGAAAGTGAAAACTTTTTAGATGATTTTTATTTCAAATTTTATTTTATATTTTAAAATTTTAAAAAACTCAAACTTAAAATGAAGTCTTTCAAATCTTTCAAACTGAAATGTTTTAGTTGACATGAAATGAGGGTTCCAATCCCGCCCCACCCAGAATTTCATTTTGTAAAAGTCTTCAATGTTTTGCTTTTTTCCTTCCAATTCAGGATAAAATCAAACTGCAATATCTTTCAATTTTTGGCAGGGTGGAAAAAACATTTCTCTAATCATCGTTACCTGGTACCTATGTGGCCTTCATCACTTGGAATGCTTCATAACTACGAATGCATATTTCCCTCACAATACCACAGTGATGTAGAGAACGATCATTCCCATTTTACAGGTGAGAGATAGGGGAGAATAAGGTTATGTGTACACGAGAGGGTTTTGTGGACAAAACTGGCATTTTCATCAAAGAAAACCTGAGGAACATTCATATTCCCAAGACATTCTGTCAGTAGTAAACTGACAGAATGTGGCATGTCTGTTGAAACCATTTTGCTGCCCCCCCCCGCCATGAGGCAGAATGCCTGCCATCAGGAAGCCAGTCTGTATGTTCTGGGGGGCCCTCTGTCAACAGACAGGTCTTCCAGGACACCGGGCAGTCCTGTCTGCTGATCTTCTGGTTGGCCATTCTGTTGAGAGAGTGGCTGGGTAATCCAGCTGCTCTCTGACAACAGAGCAGATCTCTCTTTCAATCTGCTTGGTAGTCAGGCAGCAGCGATCTATTGACAGAAACTTCTGTCAACAGATCACTCTAGTGTAGACATATCCAAAGTGACTTGTGCCTGAGCTAAAAGTTGAATAGGGATGTTTGAATTCCAATCCAGTGTCTTTCCTACCCCCAAATCATCTCCATCAACATGGACTTCCAAATAAATGGGAACTGCAGCAGAAAAAGAATTGTCAACCTATCAAAGTTTAGTTTCGATGCCAACTGGCTTAGTAAGTGATGAGACTTTAAAGAAAAAAATGGAATGAGATGGTGATAAGGACATTTCAGGCTTCATTGAGGTTTTAGGCAGTTACAGCCTTCTATGGCCACCTCCTAAGAGGCTTACTATAATGATTGCATTAATCACCTGTCTGACATCAAAATGATGAGGGCAGAGCCAGTTCACACACACCAAAAATACCTTTCTAAATCTGCAAGCAGTACTGTAGTCAGGCCTCTGATGCAATTTTCTTCTACTCATTTTCTACTCACCAAAGCTTAAGGGTGTCGCTCCACCACTGTCACCCTGCTGCATGCAAGACTAACCTAAGCATTTAGGTAGAGAGGGGAATGAGATGATTCTTTAGAAATACTCCTCAACAAAAAGTCGTTCTCTATTACACCAGGGGTATGTGCATGTGCCTGTCTGTTGGTCTGTCCTTACACATTCTGCTGTGGAAGTCAAGCCAGACTGCTTTTTCTTGGAATGCTGACTATCAACACACACTGTTTGCTATGTTCATAAGTGTTTTAAGAAGAAAAAAGAGTTAACATAGCTGTTAAAAACAGAATATTGTCTCACTGAATTGGTGTCACTCTGGAGTGGTTCCACTGACATTTGTGGGATGTAGGCCCAAAGACTGGCTCTGTCTTCCATCAGAACTCCAAGCAAACCAGAACTTGAGCTGAACCAAAGCCAAGGTTGGGTTTAGTTTCCCTTTTGCTAACCATTGCTTGTTAGGGATTTGTTTTTAAACCTTCACACAGATTGCTTTTACCTTGATCGCAACAACTTGAATTGGGGGGAGGGGCTTGAATGAAGAACCATAAAAGATCAGTTATGTTGTCCTGCTGGGAAAGAATTTTTCACATTTCTTTAAAGTTAGAAATGCTCAGGTAACTCTTTCCAGGATTGGCATTTCATGTAGCTGATGAACCAGAAGGAAGAAGTACCAATTATTTTTCCTTTTTTGGTCCAGCTGAACTGAAAGCAGGATTAATCAGAAACCTATTGAGAGTTCCACATCACATTTGGAGATGAGGTTTAGACATTTCTAATAAACCTTGGACAAAGGTCAAACTTTTCAAACCCAGGTGCCTAAGCAGAGGGTCTGAATCACAGTTAGGTCCTTTAACAGAACTTTTTGAGATACTGGGCAACTATCGTTGCCATGGAAATTAGTGAAGACCCAGTTCAGAATATCACCTTAAGCATATGTTTAAGTACTGCTGGGAGAAGCTTTCTTGTGACTTAAATGTATGTTTAACTTTAAAAATGTGAATCAGTGTTTTCCAGAACAGGCATGCTTCCCTAAATCAGGGCCTGAAATCTGCAGGCACTCAGCACCTATGACATTTTTTCCAGGTCCATTCAGACACCTACATTTTATGAATTTAGGAGCCTACTTAGAAACCAAACATGCATATTTGGGGCATGAGTGGCAAGATCATTCTTCTCATCTAAATCTAAACTGGAACTTGTGAAGCATCACCACTCATTAAATAACTTTAATTATAGAGAAATTTAAACAATTATTAACAACTTAAAAGCACCACTTTTTCTACTGTCTTGGCAATAGGATATTTTCATCTTGTCTGAGTACAAGCATGGTTTTGCAGTGGAAATTATTTTAAAATTTAAAATATATTACCTGTTTTGGGGAAAAGCAAGAATGTTTACAGCTGTTTCTTTTTCATCCATAGCATCTGATCCAGAACTGTTAAATGTGCATGTGGCCAAAAGAACTGAAAAGCATAATCATAAGGTGGAGAAAATATTTTCTCCAGTCCTGCCTCAGTAATGTGGGAGAGAAGAGGATTTAATATCTGATGAAGATTCTAATAAATCAGTAGATTAACAGCACTTTGCATTTTTTGAGCATGTGCACGCACAGACACATATATCTATTCCCGCTTCCCACTCCTAGATACACATGTAGGTCAGAATATGAAAATAGCACCAGAATGAAATCATCAGAACTGTGTTTTTCAAAGTGTCTATTGTCTACCATATGGTCTTTAATCTAAAAATAATCTCTGCTTTATTATTTCTAAGTGGAAACTTGTAAAGGTTTGTCCTGTGCTATATCAACCGGCTTTTGAAGACTGCAGTTTATTACTTTGCCCATAAAACCAAGACAGCAAACCATATTTTATTAAGCAAATGGTACTGCTAATTTAGCATCAGTGGAAGCATACTTTATTAATTTTGTAGGGATTCAAATCTTGCAAAAGCCATGGATCATATTTTAAAATAATTATACAAAGCATGATGTTGATGTTTAGGAGATAAGGGGATCGCCTTCTTCCCACTCACCAGGGATCATACATCACTTCTTTCTGCATTTCTGTATGTAATAAGTACTAGGTCAAATTTATGCTGGGTGCAACTACCTAGTGTGGTCAGTCAGTGTAGTCTTGGTGCCATTGAAATCAGTGAAGCCCTGTGATAGAGAACACAACAGCAGCAGTGCTATCTTCTTCCTGTTTGTTTCCCTTTCTCATTATCATGATCACATGGGGGGGGGTCTCTATTCTTTTTGTGACTCAGTCTTCAAGCTAGGCCAGATGTTTTGAGTCCAACATTTCTAGAGTGCACATACAGAGTCCAATAATGTGGAACTCTTCAGACTTCAGCAAGGGTTTCCTCCATGGATTGGGATTTTAGGGTCTGGACTGTTGCACCTTCAAGATCACGCCCAATGAGGTTCCCCCTCCAAGAAATAGACTTCTCTCATTGTGACCTTTGCAGGGTTGATGGGGCAGCCCCGTAATGAGGCTCTAATGCAGTGCTCAATAGTAAGCAAGCAATACTTGCACCATGGGGAATTACATGGTTGCCTCACCAGATTACATCCTATCATTGTCCCCTCTTCCAATAGAGCCAAAGACAAAATTACATGTTCTGATATTCAAAAATCCCTGCACCACATCCATGGGGAGATCGCTATCGTCAAGTCCCAGACAGCAGCTTCTCATAGGATGCTCTTTTCCAAGACAGAACTCAGCACACAGGGCTGCTGTCTTCTACCATCTTCTTCCTTCTCTTTTGCTCTGCTTCCCTTTTTAGGCTGCATCTCCATCTTGTGATGCTTTAGAGGTACACCTGGGTACAGAGCCACTTTTTATTCCCTTCTTCTCCAGCATGGGGTTTGTATTCTCCCTCCTAGTCCTTAATTTGAAATATAATTCAACCATGTGATCCAGTCCCAGTGGGGGACTTATGTACATGTCAAAGTGTGGCATATGAAGTTAATGGAGTTACACCAGGGATAAATATGATACAGCGGCTTTGCAGCTGCCAGTGCCTGAATGAATCCATTTATGACAATTTGTAGATGTGAAGGCCAGGAGAGATCACCTAATCTAAGGTTTGGGCCAAAAGTTCATAGAATTTTATTGAGAATTATTCCTGCAGCAGATGAAATAACTTGTCCAGGCTGCATAAGGGAACTATTATGCCTAATTGCTTTTCAAGTGAACCATAGTCTGTTGGGGGAAGCAGTAATCCTCACTTGTTCATGTGGCCTTATATGCTGCCACTTCTCTGAAGTTGCTAAGACCACTTTACTGCATGTTAAAACTCTGTGCAAACACTTCTACCTGACAAACAAAAATATTAATTCACCCTCCATGTCTAAATATTTCTCTGTCCCAACTGGAAATAATAGAAGCTTCTGGAGATTGTCTGCTCGCCTGAGGCTTCTACTATAGTTGTGAGGTGACTCTTGGTTAAAAGACCATCTGCAGGAGCCAGACCCTCAGCTGACGTAAGCCAATATAACTTCATTGAAGTCAACACAGCCAATCTGATTTTCATCAGGTGAGGATCTGGCCCCAGAGCTTTTAGATGTTTCAGCAAACTTCACAGACCAAGGGAGAGGATCAGGCCTTGCCTGTACTGATGGCACTCCAGCATAAAGAGAAAAAAGCACCCCCTTATAGTAAAAGTGAGAATGTTAGTACCAGATATCCGCACTATGTGATAAAATGCAAAGTGCAAAACTGGGATATCAGGGGCCTGACCTGATCTGGTACGCTGCTGGCAGAAGGAGCATAACAGAAAACCACCAAACAAAGAGCTTGTAGGTGTTCTACGAACACAATGACAAAGTACTTAAAGCAATGCCCTATAAGGCCACCATGGGCACGAATATGGGGCAGAGTACTTCCCAGGGCAATTAGAGGGTGATGACTGAGCCAGGGCCAAGCCCAGAACTGCCCACCTGGTAGGGAAGGGCTCATGCTTACAATAAAAGGAAAATGCTTCTCAAGGATAGGGAGGAGGGAAACAGGCAATGCAGCTTGCCACTACTCTGATTGTATAAAAGGCAGTAATAGACCATATGATTCTGCCTCCAGAGCCGATACTTCTCTCACGTTCTATCCCCAACAGTACCAAGGCAAATACCTTTTACTTCTACACGTGCACTCTACATTGAAATAGCTTATTTCGATGTAGCGACGATGAATAACGTCTACACGTCCTCCAGGGCTGGCAATGTCGACCTTCAACTTCGACGTTGGGCAGCACCACATCGAAATAGGCGCTGTGAGGGAACGTCTACATGCCAAAGTAGCACACATCGAAATAAGGGTGCCAGGAACAGCTGCAGACAGGGTCACAGGGTGGACTCAACAGCAAGCCGCTCCCTTAAAGGGCCCCTCCCAGACACAGTTGCACTAAACAACACAAGATCCACAGAGCCAACAACTGGCTGCAGACCCTGTGCATGCAGCATGGATCCCCAGCTGCGGCAGCAGCAGCCAGAAGCCCTGGGCTAAGGGCTGCTGCACACGATGACCATAGAGCCCCGCAGGGGCTGGAGAGAGAGCGTCTCTCAACCCCTCAGCTGATGGCCGCTATGGCGGACCCCGCTATTTCAATGGTGCGGGACGCAGATCGTCTACACGGTCCCTACTTCGACGTTCAACTTCGAAGTAGGGCGCTATTCCCATCCCCTCATGGGGTTAGCAACTTCAACGTCTCGCCACCTAACGTTGATTTCAACTTCGAAATAGCGCCCAACATGTGTAGCCATGACGGGCGCTATTTCGAAGTTGGCGCCACTACTTCAAAGTAGCGTACATGTGTAGACACGGCGTTAGAAATCTAAATGAATTACATCAACACTATTGCATTTATCAACCAACTTGCAATCTCATGAAAATAGACAGGAAATTTTTCCGTAAATTCATGTTGTTTGACTTTAATGATATTACCTTCCTTTAATGCTATATTCAATAAGACCAATATCAGCCACTCTATTATTGCGTCTGTGACTGATATCAGAAGGACAGGCCTATAATTACGTGCATTGTCCCATTTGCCCTTTTTAAAATATTGTCACAGCATTAGTTGTCTTTCATTCTTCCGTGCCTTCTTCACTGTTACGAGATTTATTGAAAAAATAACAGTGGGCCAGCAAGCTCCTCAGCCACTCTTTTAAAACTCTTGGATCTAAGTTATTCGGACTTTCCAAGTGCAAAATGTCTAATATCAATAGATGCTATTTAAAATGCTTTTGAGATGCTAGTGGAAGGGAAATAGTGTTATCACAATGTCGCTATATTGTCTTTTTCCTCTGCAAAAAACAACAAAAATTTAATAAAACCTTTCTACCTTTTCTGGTTTATGAATGGTAATTCTATTATATTCTTCAATTCCATCAAAGTCAGTGAGACTATGTCAGAATGCAGAATTAAGCATATGGACATATGGGCTACGTCTACACGTGCAGCCAACATCGAAATAGCTTATTTCGATGTTGCGACATCAAAATAGTCTATTTCGATGAATAACGTCTACACGTCCTCCAGGGCCAGCAATGTCGATGTTCAACTTCGACGTTGCTCAGCCCAACATCGAAATAGGCGCAGCGAGGGAACGTCTACACGTCAAAGTAGCACACATCGAAATAGGGATGCCAGGCACAGCTGCAGACAGGGTCACAGGGCGGACTCAACAGCAAGCCGCTCCCTTAAAGGGCCCCTCCCAGACACAGTTGCACTAAACAACACAAGATACACAGAGCTGACAACTGGTTGCAGACCCTGTGCCTGCAGCATAGATCCCCAGCTGCCGCAGAAGCAGCCAGAAGCCCTGGGCTAAGGGCTGCTGCCCACGGTGACCATAGAGCCCCGCAGGGGCTGGAGAGAGAGCATCTCTCAACCCCCCAGCTGATGGCCGCCATGGAGGACCCAGCAATTTCGACGTTGCGGGACGCGGATCGTCTACACAGTCCCTAGTTCGACGTTGAACATCGAAGTAGGGCGCTATTCCTATCTCCTCATGAGGTTAGCGACTTCGACGTCTCGCCGCCTAACGTCGAAGTTGGTGCCGCTACTTCGAAGTAGCGTGCACGTGTAGACGCAGCTATGGTGAAATATCCCAGATCCCAGGCACACCTTGCAAAAAACTCAATTTACCTATCTTGACATCTGTGTTCAACCAGACACTGAATACTGTATCTGAACTGGAAGACTAAGTGTGAACCTCCCTTACATCAGATAGTTACGTTAATGGTACTTAAAGCTACTGACTTGATTTAAATGTCCTCCATCTTGACTTCTGTTTGTGGTGCACAAAATATTTTATTTTGTTTTGTGTTGAGATTCTAAGGAACTTCAATCCACACTCTCAATGATCTTATCCAGAGAAAGATGCTGTATGGAGAAAATAAACAAAGCAAAAATTGATAAACTTCATACTGTGCATACACAGTTAATGTTACTCATTGCACTCCATGGGGTGGAAGGTTTTTACTAGAACAGTATTAAGTAGCTTGAAAAAATATTTTTTCTATAATAGAGACATCTTAAAAGCATGATCTTGCTGTTCAGTAAATCAATTCATATGACAGGTTTATTCCTTTATCAGGAATTTTCTCAAGGCCTTTTAGGAATGGAAGAACCAGTTCAGATAAATACGAACGGGCTTGAAAATCTTTAGTAATCTTTCAAAGAAAAACTGAAGCTCATTTGGAGGCTCTAAAAGCTGGGTGAAAGTTTTGCATTAAAGGTTCGTGTGGGCTAAATTAAGGTAGCTTCTCTAAAATCAGCTAAGCTAAGCTGATTGTTAGCAACTGCAGACCTGGAGACCCTGCTAGAATCTCTTTAGCTTTCCAACAACTACATACAGGAGTGGTAGAACAATTTTTATGTTGGGGGAGCGGGTTGAAAGCTGTTGAACCAAACTGGAAACATTGCATATCACAGAAACCACTTCAAGTCAGGGGGTGTTGCAGTATCCACCCTTTTCCACTGGTTCCAACACCTACGCCTACATACCTCCTGATTTGATTAAAGAAACTCAGTGGAGATAAGGAATCATTGTAACAAAAGTTATTTGCAGTATTTTCAACCAAAATGAGTCTTGGCTATCAAAGCACCCTGTAATAACTATAGACTCAAGAATTATGGTTGCTTGAGACCAGCATTCCCTGTAAGCAGAGATGCTTCCCAGACTAAGAAAGAGTGTGAATCTGGGCAGAGGACCCTGTCCTAATGACACCAGTATTAGCAAAACAGGGATGTAATCATAGTAACAGCAGCCTTCATAACATAGTTCCTATCCTGCTTCACGACTTTGGCCTCTTCAAATGAATAGACCACACTACTGACCTGCCTGAGCTTTGGAGGAGGTGTTACCCAAGCTTTACCTAGTGAAGATAAGCATACAAGCTTCTGAACTGAACCTCTTGGAGGTTTACCATCACTACTTAACAAGGATCATCGTTGTATGGGAGTATTTCTTGGCTTGATGCTCCATGCAATTAAGAGTTCCCCTAGTTCAGTTGTTCCTGCCTGCAAAAATGAATAGTTTCTGCATGAATTTACGAAGAGAAAGAGAGAGAGAATTTCAGCAGTTGAAATATACAATAAAAATGTCACTGCTATTTTTGCTTTAATTATGGAGCTCTCATTGTGATTATATTCTGTACCAGTTTGTCAGAAAATGAGACTGTAACCATTATTGCTAAGCACTGTAACATCTCTTCTCTTCACTGAGTTTGTGTGCCCTCATTTTTATTCACTCATATTCAAACCATACCCTTTTTTTTTCCAGGTTTGCAATAACCAGGCCATTTTTCTAGCTTATTCTGCCCGCTATAAATTGAATAGCCTGGAAAATTTCCTTCACACTCCTGTGTTTAAAGGTATAGATCAAGGACAAAAAAAAATCTCTTTTGCCTTTCACATCACAGACCTTCTATTGTCACTCTGGATCACCATGGCCTATTCTGCAAGTGTTTGCCATGGTGACCTTCCCCAGATCCATGCAAAGATTTGACTACAGTTAAGAATATTCCATATTTATCCACAATGCCAGGGGCAATTAAGGAAGGCATATTTTTGCTCAGTGTTTGCACCTCCTGTCAGAAGGGATGGCTAAAAAGATTCAGGCACTTGAACCTACAAGTCTTCCTTGCTGAAATCTCAGATGTGTGGTCATCTGTAAGGAGTTATAAGCTGAGTTCCATGCAGTTCACTATCTGTGTGTTTTTCCCATGAACAACTGAGGTTCCCAAAAGTCACACTTGAGAAATATATTAACTGTAACAGCCTGGTTTTATTGTCTCCATCCAGACAAATTTAAACAACTTTATAACCCTTCTACACCGCTTCATTTGCAGCTGCCCCTAGCAAACAAGTTCTCATAGCAACCCCAATATAATCATATATGACCTGAACAGGTTAAACCTCGCTAGCCTGGCACCCTCAGGACCTGACTGGTGCCGAACCAGAGAATTTGCCAAACCACGGGAGTGCAATTTTGTCTATCAGCATTAGCAACACTTCCACTGCTTGCTGGGATCTTAAAAGACATTTAAGGGTAAATTACATCTAAACAGCGCAGAACACTGAGATCCAGGACTGGTGTCTGTGTAAACAAAACTTATGGGAGCAAGGGAAACTTGGCCACGCCTATAATAAGTATCAGAGAGGTAGCTGTGTTAGTCTGTATCTTTGAGAACAACAAGAAGTCCTGTGGCACCTTATAGACTAACATATTTTGAAGCATAAGCTTTCATGGGCAAAGACCCGCATCCGATGAAGTGGGTCTTTGCCCACGAAAGTTTATGCTCCTATATATCTGTTAGTCGAAAAGGCGGCACAGGACTTCTTGTTGTTCTTCATAATAAGTAGTCATCCAGTTAACTAAAATCAGATGTTACTGGACCAGAAATTGCTGGCCTAGGGAGGTTTAACCTGTATATAGATTATTAACACAAAACAAGCAAACCAAACCCCACCATGGAGTGCCGTTCAGTAGGTCAGTCAGCTCTCTATCCATCTCTTGGATTCCATAAAGACAGTCATATTACAATGAATGAGAGTTGGATATTGGTGAAATGTGGGAGGGCTGTATTTGTCTCTCTCTCTCTCTCTCACACACACACACGTGTAAGATGTCCTCAAAATATACAGATTGCTTCTGATCACGTTTATCTCTCAAGTTTTGCTCTATTGTACTTCTACTTACGTCAGAGGAATTACCCCTGGTTTACAGCAGAGGAAGTAAGTGCAGACACAGGCTCATGGCTTCTTGCAGAGATTATGCAAAAGAGGGAAGATCAATAAAAACTAGGAAACACACAATGAAACTAAGAAAGTTATTTAGTGGAATGAAGCTGTAGGCAACATTCTAAGTACAATGTGTGGAGCTGCATCTCAGCTTTGTTAGTGAAAAGCAGTATTTTGTTGTGTTGACAGGAAATGAACAATCCCTTTATGTCTCTTCATACTACCTGTATCATTTCAAGTACCCTCCCCTCTGCATATTTGTGGAATAACTCAGCAGTTGCACTTGAGAAAACATCCATCACTTTCCCTGAGGTTTGCCGGTTCCCCTTCACATAGTAAATTTCATTATCATTTTTGCAAATGGAGAATACAAGGCAAACCAGAAAACAAACAAAACAAACCAGACCTATGGGGATTCTTGTTAATTTCGTTGTCTGTGGTTAGTTGTGGTTATTTGGTGATTGCTAGTGATTGCTGGCTTTGGGTCAGGAGGGTGGAGGGGTTTATTTGTTTGTTTTGGCAGCAGAATAATAGAAATTAGAGCACAAAACTTATTTTTACCAGTGAAATTTTATTAGATGGAAAACTAAGTCTTGACTGAATTGAAATTTTCCAGGCACTCACCTTGCTTTATGAAAAATATATGTTTCATCCAAAAGCTTTGTTTTTACATGTTGGTGATGAAAAGATTAAATTTACTCTAGAAGAAAAACAAACAAACATCTTCTGACTAGTTGTATTACTACTTTTTGTTGTTAATCCTTCCTCCCAAAATAGTATTCCATTACAATGCTTTGCCCAATTCACTTTTAAATAATTTAAACCATAGAGAATCCACATCTTCCTAGGTTAGTCTACTCCTGAATCTTCATAGCATAAGGTCATTTTACTCTTCATGTGCATTTTAAAATTTCCTTCTCCCAGTCTTTTCTAAACACCTGTGGTTCTTCCAAAAAAAAAGTGATTGCCAATTTTCTCATTCCTTTATTCCTTACTTATCTTCTTTTAAACTCAGAGTTTAAAAGGTTGCCAAACCACACTGCTCAAATGTTCTGCATTGCTCATAGGCATGTTGCTCTAGATATGCTCTCAGGTTTCATTCAAACTGTGTGACCGTTCCTTTAAATCATATGATATTGTTTTTTAGTTCCTGATTAGGTGAGCTATGCTTTATAAAGAGGAGTTCCTTTGTCTGGGTGCAGAAGAGCAAACATTTGCAAGTGTTTGCATTTCTTCCTGCTTGATTTTGAGGCACAAATGGCTGACCAACACAAATGTACACAAATCAGCAAACGCAGAATCATCATAACCAAACTTTATGAATACCAGTAAAAGGAATCATATGGTTTCTTTTGCAAGTCCATTCACATTTTTGCATTGATGCATTTACCCCTCCTAATTATAATATTTTTCCTTAATTCACATATGCCTGCTGTGAAATCCCAGTCAGTTTTATATCAACCCAGCAGCATTTCTTCATCTTTCCCACATCAGGACCCCATCATTTATCTTGCCTTCCATTTACCAATAGGAGAAGGGAAACATGATCTTGACTCCAGATTCCCTGTTTTTCTAATTCAGGCACTTGCTTTCTATATCTTGCTTCATTCTCACTACAGATGCATCAAGGAGCTAATAACGAGTCTCAATCAATATCAGGCTCAAGTACCAAGCAAGAGAGAAGAGAAGAAATCTGTTTAATTTGCCTTGGGATTTTTGCCAAGCAACTAATTCAGGCAGAAAGGGTAAAAATATTATTGATATCAGCTATTGAACAAGTCCAAGGAGGAAGAATCCCCATTGCATAGAGAACAGTTGAGGCTATGTTACAATTTTCCCAATGGGATTTTCAAACAACCCTAAAAAATGATAGTGTGTGGGTGAGTCTTGTTACTGACTCAAACTTAGTTATGAAATGCAGATTTTTATTTGATGGAGCCAACCCAGAATCATAGAACCATACAGTCCCAGCGATGGAAGAGACTACAGGAAGACATTGAGTCCAGCCCCCTGCCCAAAGCAGGAGCAACCAAAACTAAACCATCCCAGCCTGGACTTTGCCAAGATGGGATTTAAAAGTCTCTAGGGATGGAGATTCCACCACCTGTCTAAATAACACATGCCAGTGCTTCACCACCCTCCTAGTGAACTAATCTAAATTTGATTGCATCCAAATTAGAACCATCATAATAATCCACATCAGAATCTTAGGCATAGCTGAAAAATCACAGAAATGGGTTCAGATTCAAAATCATACACTTTTCCTGCAGATATTTAAATGGGCTTGGTTTAGAGGCTCCATTTTTGACTCAAAATTCTTTCTGACCATTGAGTGTGTGTCAGTATGTATATCAGAGTTTATTATTAATACATAGGCCCAATGGCAAACAAATTTACTATGTCACATAAATGTTTGATATTCTGTCTTAAATGAACAAAATATGTATTTGGTAATGAATACTTAATTAGGACTGCAATCGGAATATAAGGAGTAGAGCCCCTACAGCTGCACAGACAGATCGGAATGAAATGAATTACCATCATGCAGGGAGTGATATTAATAGTGTCCAGTTTTATAAATGAATCCAATTTTAAGCCACTTTAGTTGCTATCATACTGAGAGAGCACGCAACATGTCTAACAAATCATCTCTGTACTGGCAAAAGGCAAAAAGTAAGCCGGAAATAATTTTCATTCCCAGATGTTTTCCTGTATTAAATATTTCTAATTATTTTGTTCTTACTAGTCAAACGTTACATTTAAATGAAAGATGGTGCTTTCTGATATATATACACACACAATAGTCACCCTGCTCCCCTGTGAGCTACATAAGGAGAGGTCAGCTTGGTTGAAAGTTTGAAGAATGCCATGTGTATATGAGAAAGAATTTTAGTCATCAACTACAACATCAGATGGGTGAACTTCACTAAGGACCTGATGCTGAATATGCTTACTACTGCATGTAATACTTACATCTGTGAAATTCCATTCATGCTAAAGGGAACAATTGTGGAAATCTCATGCATGTGCATAACTTTAGTCATGTTAATTTTCCTACTGTGGGCTGGCTAACATAAGTGTATGCAGGATCTGGATGACAGGCAGGGTGATTTCAGCAGATAGGAATAAGGGGATTTCGAAGTTGCGGGGTCCTTTTGAAAAGGAGCCCCGTCTGGATGATCCGCTCAGCAGAGAAATGCAGCAATTTCTAAGAGCTGTGACTGGTGCATGCTAATGAGGCACTGAATATGCAGTTCAGAGCCTCATTAATAATCTTCAAAATGGCCATTTGCATGGCCATTTTGAAGATTTGGGCTAGTGTAGACATAGCCAAAGTCTTATAGGCTATGTCTACATTACAGCCATCTGTTGACAGACGTTAGTCTTGGACGGTATCTTCCAACAAAACTTCTGTTGACAGATTATGGCCACACAAAAGCAGATCGAAAAAGTGATCCACTCTCTTGACAGAGTGTGACTGGACTGCCCTGTCCTCTCTTCACACAATTGCTGAGTGGAAGCACAGCAGTCAGAGATGCCCAGGGACCCAGAAGTCCTGTCTGTCAACAAAGGGCTCCCCAGAGCATCCAGACCAGATTTTTTGTCAACAGATTCTGTCGAGAAAGGCATTCTGCCTCGTGGGGGAGAGGCAGAAGTCTGTCGACAAAAGTGCTGTGTTCTGTCACTTTACTGATGACAGAATGCATTTTTAGCATGGATGTTCCATGAAGTATGTCAACAAACTCCCTAGTGTAGACATAGCTACAGACTCTGCCGTTTTATGAACAGAAAACAACAGGCACAAATCATGTTATCTCAGATGGAGTTTGCAAAATACTCCAGTCCAGGCACACTGGTTTAAGACAAACAAAACAAATGAACTACAGAAAGAGAGATTTTAAGTGATTACAAGTAATGAGACATAAAAGTCAGAGTTGATTACAAGAAAGTAAAATTCAGCAAATGTGTAACTTAACAAGCTAAGTGAACATTACTACTGACTGAGTTTCTTTTGGTCAGAATTTCTCCCCCAGTCCAAAATTCTTTTGTTTTGTCTTCAGATGTTATGGTTATCCTGGGTAGAAAGAAAGGAGGAGAGATTTTAGGCCACATATTCTCCTTTCATTTAGCTTTTTCTCTTGCTTAAAAATCACCTCAGCTGAGATTCATGGGATAGCAAGTCTGTGCAGAAGGGATATCCCAGCTGTTTCTTTGTCAAGATATAGCTTTTTAATCCATATTCTGTTTCCTGCCAAAGAATGGCCTTTTAACCAGCTGATGGTCAATTTCATGTTGTTGGTACCTGGCTGGCATGTCTGCTAAGCTTTTGTCTCTGGGGAACTGACTTGTGACTACTCTCCTGATTGGGAACATGTCTTCGTATTATCAGAAAACGGAATTTTATAAGTTTACATACAATGCTGCCACCCATATTTTACCATGACAATAGTGATCAGCAAAGTATGAATTTTCAAATAATACCTAATAGAGCTTACTTTGAAAAAATATTCTTGTTCATAGGGATGCAGATTGAGACAGTGGGGTAAAGATGTCGGACTAAAATCAGCTATTGAACAATTCCAAGAAGAAGAAATCACCAACAGAGATGAGTTGTGGCTCGATTAGAATTTTCCCAGTGGGATTTTCCAAAGCACTCATTGTTGGCTTAGTATCAGGGAGGTAGCTGTGTTAGTCTGTATCTTCGAGAACAACAAGAAGTCCTGTGGTATCTTACAGCCTGACAGATATTTTGGAGCATAAACTTTCATGGGCAAAGACCCACTTCATCTGATGCATCTCATGCATCTGACGAAGCGGTCTTTGCCCACGAAAGTTTAAGCTGCAAAATATGTGTCAGTCTGTAAGGTGCCGCAGGACTTCTTGTTGTTCTTTATTGTTGGCTTAGGTTCCCAGTAAAGTTAATGATAGTTTCTGTTGATTTTAATGACAGCAGAATTAGGCCAATGATGAATGTTTGTGAAAAATTCTCCCTTTAGCAATTATGTCAGTTCCATTTTGCCAATAAGAAGAGATATCTTTCTGCTGAAAAACTATGATTCCAATTAAAATGGACAGTAGTCATCATTTCCAAACACTCTAAAAATTAGTACTTTTTCCCATGAATTTTCCAAATAAAATGAAAAAAATGGCAAAACATGTAAGAACTCTCATGGAAGAGTGCAAGAATATGCATATCACCGTATTTTATATCAACCCTGTGGGGCAGGAAAAAGTCCAATGTCTTTATATGTGATTTT
Source organism: Carettochelys insculpta (assembly GCF_033958435.1). Classification (NCBI taxonomy): domain Eukaryota; kingdom Metazoa; phylum Chordata; order Testudines; family Carettochelyidae; genus Carettochelys; species Carettochelys insculpta. The sequence continues at coordinate 122,423,538 of NC_134141.1, forward strand.
CATCTCTGACTCTGGAGCAAGTGTTCCTTGCACCTGCCTCATGTGTTTTTAAATTGTCCTTGTCTTAAGGGGCTTCATGCGCCTTATAGTGGCTGATAGGGGATGCCAGGTTCTCCCATTTTACTGGTCTGGCCTATGAAACACTTGGCAGCTGCCTCTCCCCTGAATCATGCACCCCTCAATAACCTTTTCCTAAGTCCTCTTCAGATCTTTTCCCCAGCCTCTTCCTGGGTGTCTCCCTGGAGTTCCGCTTCCTGCCATTTTGTCAGGGTGAGCCATAAGACCTTCTTCCAATCCTGTGTCCTTCAGGTTCTCACCCACTCCATCCCCAGCATTTTCTTTGCTTGCAGGAGGCTTCACATTTCCCCACAGGTCCTTCTATTACCAAGTCAGCAGCTACAGAATTCTTCCTTCTCTCCCTGGCACTCCCTTTTGCTCCAGGCTTTATCTCTGTATAGTATCACCCAGCTCCTTCACAACCAGGTTTCAGCTTTAATTTGGCCTGACCCACCTTTCAGGTGTGGTTATTGGCCCGCCTTAACAATTTTACCACTTGTATAGCTTAGCTGTTCTTCCATGAGAGGCCACATTGAAAATATGGTCCCTTTGAAAACCCCAGCTACTGATCTCAGGCCAGATCACAGTGGACAATAGGTAACCACATGTAAACAAAACAAAACAAGTCTTTCCCACCATAGCTGGTCCCTTTGGTAATCTGTTTTGTCAGAGAAGCTGAAAGGGTCTTGGAGAAGGAACACCATTCTAACACCATAAAAGGTGACCGCTCCCACTCTCTGCTTAGGCAATCTGGGTGGTTACATCCCATAGCCTGTACCGTTCCTATTTTGTGATTAAAGACGGAGTTGGTCTCCAAAAATGCTGAACCCTGTATGTGTGTCAAGAATTGAATGCAGGTTTATAATAGCAGAATCATAAAATCATAGAACACTAGGACCAGAAGGGGCCTCGAGAGGCCATTGAGTCCAGTCCCTGCCCTGACGGCAGGACCGACCACTATCTACACCATCCCTGATAGACATCTATCTAATCTGTTCTTAAATATCTCCAGCGAGGGAGATTCCACAACCTCCCTTGGCAACTTATTCCAGTACTTGACCACCCTTTAAAAAAAAATTCTTTAAAAAATGGTGTCATCCCAAAGTGCCTGGGGATCTTCTATATGATATGGTTATGGGACAGTGATTGTTTAACCCACATTTAATTGGTGTCACCACTATAAATTCATTATCCTTTATCCTCATGAAAATAGCATGACTTATCCAGTGAAGAAGTTGTGCATTGTATTTAATGCTAAGTGAATTATTTTTGTACTTCATGAAAGGTGTCAGATTAACAGCCCCTGGGGCAGAAGCCCTCTGTCTATCCACAGAAGATAAACAAGTGAAAATGCCAGAACCATTCTGCTGTTACTTATCTTGAGGGTTTGTTGAAAGAATCCTACATCCAAACCTTTCCCTGAGCCTGCACACATGAAAACCAAAAAGACTCCAAGGCAAGAAACATGGAAGAAGGATGGCCAGCTAGTAACTTCTCAGGAATGATATCTCCAAAGCCATTGGCCTCAGCTATTGGCTTTCTATGAGCTTGGGAAGCTCTGAGCAGGTGCGGGGAATTGGAAAATTATTCATAGCCCAAGAAACAGTATTCTAGGTATCAAAAACCTCCACAGGGTTACTACAGATTTAGTGTAGCTAGCTTAATCATGAATGATATTTGTAGTACATCCCTATTTAATAAAATTACAAGGATGTGAAGTGTATTCCTTCCTCAGTCTCTCCTGGGCCTTTCACACAGCCTTATCCCAGGCTCACTGTGTATCGCTCTTTAGATCTCTTTTTCAAGCTCCCTCAGCACTTTCAGGCACATCACTTGCTCTCCTTCTTGTGAGTTTTCTCCACTCCCCTGGCAGGCCGGTCCTAATTCTGCAGGAATCTTCACAGAATCATAGGGCTGGAAGGGACCTCAGGAGGTCATCTAGTCCAGCCCCCTGCTTCAAGCAGGATCAACCGCCACTAAGTCATCCCAGCCAGGACCTTGTCCAGCCAGGACTTAAAAAACTCGAGAGATGGAGAATCCACCATTGCTATAGGCAACTCATTCCAATGCCTCACCACCCTCCTGGTGAAGTAGTTTTTCCTAATATCCAACCTACACCTCTCCCTCTTCAACTTCAGACCATTACTCTTTGTTCTGCCATCTGACACCACTGAGAACAGTTTCTCACCCTCGTCTTCAGAGCTGCTCTTCAGGAAGTTGAAGGCTGCTATTAAATCACCCTTAAGTCTTCTCTTCTGTAAACTAAACAAGCCCAAATCCCTCAGTCTATCCTCATAGGTCTTGTGCTCCAGACCCTTAATCATTTTTGTTGCCCTCCACTGAACCTGCTCCAGCACATCCACTTCCTTTTTATAGTGGGGGGCCCAAAGCTGGACACAATATTCCAGATGTGGCCTCACCAGTGCCAAATAGAGGGGAATAACTACTTCTCTAGATCTGCCCGAAAAGCTCCTCTTAATGCACCCTAGTACACAGTTAGCCTTCTTGACTACAAAGGCACACTGTTTACTCATATCCACCCTTTCATCCACCAGAACCCCTACGTCCCTTTCCATCGTACTGACGCTGAGCCAGTTGGTCCCCAGCCTGTAACAATGTTTGGGATTCTTCCGCCCCAGGTGCAGGACTCTACAACTCTCCTTGTTGAACCACATCAGATTTTGTCCCAGTCCTCCAATTTATCCAGGTCACTCTGGATTTTCTCTCTACCCTCCACCATATCTACCTCTCCCCCTAGTTTTGTATCATTCGCAAACTTGCTGAAGGTGCAATACAGTCCCTCTTCCAAGTCATTAATAAAGATGTTGAATAACACTGGCCCCAGAACCGAACCTTATGGCACTCCGCTTGAAGCCAACTGCAATACAGATATTGAGCCATTGACCACTACCCATTGGGCCTGACTGTCAAGCCAGCTTTCTATCCATTTTATAATCCAAGGATCCAATCCATATTTTCTTAACATATGGACAAGAATGTTGCGGGAGACCGTATGAAAAACCTTGCTGAAGCCATTGTATATCACATCCACTGACTTTCCCATATCCACAGAGCTTGTTACCTCATCATAGAAGCTGATCAGATTGGTGAGGCAGGACTTGCCCCTAGTGAATCCACGTTGGCTACTTTTGATCACTTTCCTCTCTTCCGAGTGCTCCAAAATGGATTCCTTGAGGATCCTCTCCATTATTTTCTCAGGGTTTGAGGTAAGGCTGACTGGTCTATAGTTCCCTGGATTATTATTCTTTCCTTTTTTAAAGATGGGCAATACATTTGCTTTCTTCCAGTCATCTGGTATCTCCCCTGATCTCCAAGAGTCTTCAAGGATAATGGCCAAAGGTTAGGCAATGACATGTGCCAATTCCCTCAGTAACTTTGTGTGCATGCACATCTAGTTTTTCTAGATAGCTCAAAACTTGTTCCTTCCCCACAAATGGCTGCCCTCCACCTTCCCATACTGCATTGTCTAGGACCGTCATGTGGAAGTTTACATTGTCCTTGAAGACTGACACAAAAAAACATTGAGTACTTCAGCTTTTCCTACATCATCTGTTACTAGGTTGCCTCCCTTATCCAGTAACAGCCCCACACCTTCTCTGATAACCCATTTACTGTTAACATGCCTGTAGAAACCCTTCTTGTTACTCTTCACATCCATCGCCAGCTGCAGTTCCAATTGTGCTTTCGCTTTCATGATTGCTGCCTGACATTCTCCAGCCATATGTTTATACTCCTCCTTAGTTAAATATCCACATTTCCATTTCTTGTATGCATCCTTTTTGAGTTTAAGCTGACTAAGGATTTCCCCGTTAAGCCAATCTGGTTGCCTACCATGTTTTCATTTCTTATTATGCAGTGGGATGGTTTGTTCCTGTGCCTTTAGTGAGATTTCTTTAAAATACTGCCAGTTCTCTTGAACTCTTTTCTCCTTCATCTTTGTTTCCCAAGGGACCCTGTTCATCCATTCTCTCAGGTAGTCTGTCTGCTCTCTTGAAATCAAGGGTCTGTATGTTACTGCTCACCTTTCTTCCTTTTGTCTGGATCCTGAAATCTATGGTCTCATGGTCGCTGCAGCCAAGGTTTCCTCCAACTTCTATTTCTTCTACTAGTTCTTCCCTGTTTGTGAGCAGCAGGTCAAGTTGTGCATCCCCCTGGTTGGTTCCTTCAGCACTTGTACCAAGAAGTTATCTCCAACATTCTCCAAAAACCTCCTGAATTGTCTATGTGTTGATGTATTGGTCTCCCAACAAATTTCCAGATGATTAAAGTCTCCCATGAGAACCAGGGCCTGTGATTTGGAAGCTTCACTTAGCTGCCTGAAGAAAGCCTCATCAATCTCATCTCCCTGATTTGGTGGTCTATAGCAGACACCAACTAGAACATCACCTCTGTTACTTCTGCCTCTAAGTTTAACCAAGTCTCCGCTATTCCAACCCCCATATATGTAAATATCTTTCCACGCTCACTCCTGAGTTGGCACAGTGCTCCAAATAAGTGCCTATTATAGCTCCAAATGAGTACAAGAGATTGAAAAAATATAATGGTTAATTGCAGCTGGTCAGAGAGTAAAATGGAAGAAGTGGTGCAGTCAGGTCACGCAATAGATGTGGTATATAGCAGATAGTAATGAGCAACCCACTTTATTTCCAAGACAGACACTCAAATTAATCCTTAATGTCTGAGTAGGGCATAGATGAAAATGATCAGGACGGTCTCACCTCATCCAAGGTTCCAATGGACATTTGGCATTATAACTGAATAAGCCCAATGCTGAGGAAAAAAAATCAGCCCAACTAATTGTTCTTTCATTAGAAGGGTCCCAGAATAAAACTGAGGTAATTATGAGTTTAGCCTGCCAGCTGTCAGCCATATATGCCATTTGCTCTTCCAGACTCTGATAATAATCTTCAAGCTTTTCAGTCCCACACCTATGACATAATACTTTACCCATTTGAGTCATGGTTACCAACATGAGCCAAGTAGCCCATCACAGTCATATGTACCGGTACATGCCTAGTAGCTCCTCCTCTGATACCATCTTGGAATGTTTTATTATGTCATTCTGTATTTTGCCCAGGGATAGACCGTTGCATTATATCACTCTGTATCCACTGTTCTAGTTCAATATATTGGATTTTGTAAATTTAAAGTAACATATTTTTCTACTTATTTAAAACTTTACTCTTCAAAGTGATCACTTTTTATGCATTCCAAAGTGTCCTCATACCATCATAGCTTTAACTGCATTGAATGGAAGAAATGAATTTTACAGACATCTTAAACCCTTTTTTTTGTGTGTGAGCAAGTTTTCATCAGGGTGTCTTAGAACAATTTAAAGCAAAATCTCTTGTTATGAACTGGAATTCATTCATTCCTATCCAAGGAAGGCCTCATCTTGGGAAGGGAAAAAAAACCCACTAATGAACACTCAAAAAAAATCATCCCAGTAAAATCACATTACTTTAGAAACATTTTATTACATTAACTTTGAGGATTAAGAAGAGTCATTTTCATTAAGGATCCCCCCAGCTTCTGCTATTCATTATTGATGTTGTGGCAGAGGTATGAAGCTATTGCAGAATAATAATAATTTGCATTTATATAGCACCTTTCATTAAGGCTCTGCAAGTGTTTCATAATCATTAATTGAGTCTTATAACAACCCATGGTTTTAGGTGAGCATTATTATTCACCTCTGTCCTAAGCTCTGACACTGACTCCCCATGGCATCATGGGAAACCTACTCAGTCTCTCAGTGACTCTGTCACACTTTACTTAGAATGAGTGTAAAAACTGAGTTACCACACAGGGATGATATCAGGGCTAGCCAGGCTTGTGAAGTGCTATGAAAGGCAATGAGCAAGTGAACTATAGCTCAAGGTTATGGGTTATATTCTGACCAGAACCCTACTCTTAAGGAAAGGGCAGTAAGGAAGCAGCAGCATCTCAGGAACAGCTGTGGGAGAACCTGTGCATGACAGATATTTTTTCTCCTATACTATCTCCTTGCCTGGAGCTAGTGGTTGGCAGTATTGTACTGCTGGCCTATACCACCCTTGCTTAGTGCTGTACCCCAGACCAATGGTCTAGGAAGGACCATCTTCTCAAAGATTGGTTGCCCCAAATACTCGTTAGCTTCCTGAGGCTGCTTCATGACAACATGCCTGCCATGGTGTTGAGAAACAATGAATCCCAAAGCAAGCCCTTTGAGCTCAAAATGGGAGTCAAACAAGGCTTTGTCATTGTCCCAGCACTGTTCTTCATCTTCATCACCATGACACTTCACCTCATTGATGGCAAGCTTCCAGACAGTGTGAAGATTGTTTATAGAATGAACAGGAAGCTTTTCAATCTCAAGAGACTGAAGTCAAAAAGCAAGACCTCCATGACCTCGATCATGGAGCTCCAGTACATGGATGAAAATAGTTATCTGCTCTTTCTCCTGTAGCCCTTTAGAACAACTTTACACTTCTCCAAAGTATATGAGACTTTCAGCCTAAAACTGATATGAACAATACTAAGGCGCTGCACCAACCCTTGCAGAGGAGACGATCTCATGTGCCCTCAAATGTAGTCAACAGAGAAATACTATACCTTAGACATTGTCTTTCTGCTAATCAACATTGATGCAGAAATCCATCATCATCTGAGTTGTGCAAGCTCTGCTTTCACTCACCTGAGACAAAGAGTCTTCAAGATCTGGGACATCTGTGCTAAGACAAAGTTCCTTCTATACTGCGCAGTGGTTGTTCTAACACTACTGTACACATGTGAAACCTGGACAACATAAGCATCATTTGAATTCACTTGAACCATATAATCAACTCTGACTCAGGAAAATCCTAAATATTACTCGGGAGGATAGGTGCATAACACTAGCATCATGGAAGAATTAAACACGGCCAGAACTGAAGCCATTATCATTTACCAACAGCTTTGTTGGACTGATTATGACTGATAACTGCCTCCCAAAACAGTCTCTGGTTGCTGAGTTGAAGAAAGGACTGAGGAGCATTGGGGGCCAGAGGAAGTGATTTAAGGGCATGCTGAAGGCACACATGAAGAAGTGGGTCTGTCCCATGAAAGCTCACCTAATAAATTATTTTGTTAGTATTTAAAGTACTACTTGTCTGCTTTTTTTGTTATGAAAAAGTGTGGCATTGATATCGACACTTGGGAGAATCTGGCCTAGAACCATCCTCAATGGAGTGCGGTAATTCATGAAGGAGTGGCACAATTTAAGAGGTCCCACCACAGTGCAGATGAGGAGAGATGGAGAAGAAGAAAAGAGCAGCAAAAACTGCCCCATGTCCCTTCAACAGATACCAGCACATATTCCTTCAATAACACCTGTGACTTCAGAAATGGGCTGGTCAGCCATCAACAGACTCTCAAATAGGAGGGTGACAGGAAGATGTCCTACTCATTACTGAGTGACTACCACACAGAAAGAAGGACTTCCCAATACTCCTCTGCATGGATACATAATTCAAACCACAGTCTAACTCTCCACAGTCTTGCTCAAGAATGAGGCAGTAGTAATGCTGAAATCATATCTCAGAAATCCTGACTAGTAGACCTTCACTCTAACCAGCAGCCTTTGCTACTCAGGCACAGCTTGGTGGGGGGCATGTAAGTACCCTTCATCACAAACCTTCATACACCAGATGAGCAGTTATGTGACATTATTTACCATGTGCTCAGGTTAGCTTAGATTTAACCTCTGGTATAAACCTTGGTGCAGACCTTGGTTGTGGAACACTGGCTAGGAAAGTTGACTAGTTGATGATGTTTATCAGCCCCCTCTGTGACTCTATTTAGAAGATACAAATTGCTATTGTGACCCCACCCTTCACTGAAAATTGACTGTTTAGCTTATATGATAACCTGAGGAATGACAGAGATATAGCCATGTTAGTCTGCATTCTATCAAATGAAAAGAACAGTCAAGTAGCACTTCAAAGACTAACAAAATAATGTATTAGGTGATGAGCTTTTGTGGGATATACCCACTTCTTGAGATCATAGCATTACCAGAACAGACTCAATATGTAAAGCACAAAGGTCCAAAACTTGTTATCAAGGTTGACAAATCAGAAGAGCGGAGGGATGGCGGGGGGTGGGTTATGGGGTCGGGGAAGTTAAGAGTTAGATAAACCATCAAAGTATGTCATAGAGTCCCTGTAATGGGTCAGGTAATTGCTGTTCCTCTTGAAAACACCTGTTAATGTGTCGAAATTGAATATGAATGTTAGTTCTGAACATTCCCTCTGCAAACGGTTGTTAAAATCCCTTTTCAGTAGAACACAAACTTTCAGGTCTTTAACAGAATGGCCCACTCCATCAAAGTACTGGTTGACAGGTTTGTGTACTGGAGTATTTTTATTTGTGTTCTATGTCCGTTCTTCTCTGTCAAAGAATATTTGCAGTCTGTCCTATATATATGGTGTGTGGGCATTGTTGGCACATGATGGCATATATGATGTTAGTTGAGGAACAGGAGAATGTGCCCATGATTCTGTAATTAACGTGGTTAGGTCCAGTGATGGTATCTCCAGAAAAAATAAATTGAAAAAGTTGGCAACGGGGCTTGTTGCAAGGAAAAGTTCCAGAATTGGTATTAGTGTGGTATAGCCTGTGGTTGCCAGTGAAAATCCTCATAAGGTTGGGAGGTTGTCGATAGGAAAGAACAGGCCTGTCATCTAGGGCCTTCTGGAGTGTGGCATCATGATTTAGGATAGATTGTAGGTCTTCAATGATGCATTGCAGTGGTTTGAATTGGGGGCTGTAGGTAATCACAAGTGGTGTTCTGTTATTGGCTTTTTTTGTCCCTACCTTGGAATAGTTGGCTTTTGGATATTCATCTGGCTCTGTTGTTTTGTTTTCTTACTTCTCCTGGTGGGTAATTCAGGTTTATGAATGCTTGGTAGAGATCTTGTACTTTTTGGGCTCTATCAGTAGGATCAGAGCACATGCAATTGTATCTCAGGCCTTGACTGTAAATAATGGATCGTGTCGTGCATGCAAGATGGAAGCTAGAAGCATGTAGGTAGGTGTAGCGGTATTGACAGAGAGTGGTATCGATCAGAGCATCAGTGATTTGTACTATAGTTGCCAGGAAATGTATCTCTTGTGTGGAGAGTTCAAGGCATAAGTTGATGGTGGAGTGCTGGTTATCAAAGTCTATATGGAATCCCTCTAGAGTCGCTTTACCATGGCTCCAAATAATAAAGATGTCATCCATGTATTGTAAGTAAAGAAGAGGTGATAGGGCATGAGAACTGAGTAATCGTTGTTCCAAGTCAGCCATAAATATATTAGCATATTGTGGGACCATGCGGGTGCCCGTAGCAGTGCCACTAATCTGGAAGTATAAGTTCTCCCCAAAACAGAAAAATTGTGTGTGAGAACAAAGAACATAGAACAGACATCAAAACATTGTTTGCATAAGTGTAACAATAGCCTTTGGGGGTGTGGTGGGGGCTCTGTTTACTGGACAGCCCTATTTCCTAAGCTTCTGGTGGGCCCTTCTGTTGAGAAGGTGCTGGTCAGTCTGGCTGTTGTTTGTCAACATAGCAGATTGCTCTTTCGATAAGCTTTTGTGTCTGGATGTGATCTGTCAATGGAAGTTTTGCTGGAAGATCTCTTCTGACAATAATTTCTGTTGGCAGATTGCTGTAGTGTAGACATAGCCTATGAGGGGATTTTCATTGTGTCCAATGTGAATCTGAGAATTGGCTCTGTAAGGAAGTGATTATACGTCACAGTGCATGCTGATTAAAAATGCATGACTCTGACCAATATACAATTATTGCCATCAGCCAATTCTGTGCCTTTATCCATATTCTGTCCATTTCTAATAGTGAATTCAGTGACCTTTTCACTGACAGATCAGTGCACGGGAAAATCAGAGTCTTGGAAAGAAGATACATTATTGCTCCACGGATCATGATCTATTAGGCAAAAAGAGCAGAGAATGTGAAGAGGACATTTAAAGGCATTTGCAGTATGAATAATGAAAATTCAAAAGTAATTGGGGGAAAAATAGTAGTGCTGAATCCTGGCAGAGCAGTGACAATGAAAAAATGAGAGAAGCGGGGTGAGAGAAAGAATGGGTTCAGTGATGAGTAAGATTTAAAATGTTAAATTTTAGTTGAATTATGAGCTCTGTGTGTTCCCATCCCTCCACTGAAGTTATTGCAGTCATGAACTGTCTATGTTTTTAAAATTAAATATTCTTAAATCTAATTGTCTCCTGTGAAGTGGAACCTAGAATTTCTGTATCTTGAAGCTATGAAGCTAAAAGAAAAGCATAACTTGATCCTTAGCTTATAAACATTGCTACTTTCCAATGAAACCTTTGCCTTCAGCATCCTCTGTGGCAAATGGCTGCTGAGGATACTAATCTGAATAACAAAGCACTTCATTGTGTAAACACTTTCCATCCCAGGTGATCCCAAAGTACTTGTCAAACATGAAAACACATGTGTGCTTACAAACAAAAGTCAAACTAAAGCTCTAACTCAGGTGTTAGACTGCATTGACTTTTCAGGAACTTTTGACTGAGTAAAGGATTGAGGACGGGCTGCTGGACTGAGGCCTTTAGCAACACAGCAGCAAGAAATTCGAAACCCGCAATTCATGTGATTGATTTCATGACAGTCTTCCACTTACTGCTTGTTGCTTTTATATTCTCACCAGTGTCTCCTACACTCTAGAGAATTGAGTGGGCCTTTCATTTCCAAAATGGTTGCCTTGGTAGGATGTGAAAACAACATATTTATGTGGGAATCCAAAGTGTTTCTGAAGTTCACAGTAAATTTGAGTCTGTGAAGTGGGGAGCTCTGGGGAAAACCTGTTACTTTATGTCCTTCCTGAAGCATAAAATTCAGCAAAAATTCAATAGCACTGTCAAATGGCAAATAGGCAGGTCGATATGTTAAACGGGAAGTAGTGACACCTCTAGAGAAACAGGCCAAAGCTTATAGCCAGCCTGTGACATAAAATCTAATGATTTCACACCTGTACTCTTAGCCCATTGGTAAAGCAGTGCTTTGTCTGGAATTGCAGAATTTACAGTATTTGCCAAAAGGCTATCGAGAGTAAACTTTTTTACAGTGATACTTTCAACACAGCTATTGTATATATTGTATTCATTTCTCAAACTTTGAAGTGAGTAAAATTGTACAGATAAAATAAGAACTGAGTTGAATAGTAAATTAAGATCCCACTACACCAAAACTTTGCCACTGTTGGAAAAAGTTCGGTTGACTTTTTCTCCAAATTGTGTTTTGTTTTTAATGTCTGTCTGTATTGCCACACATACTGTAATTTCTGGCCATCTCTTAATGCACTTCTTCCTCTCCTTCCAGCTATAGGTAATTTGGAGAAGGTCTTAGTTCAAATCCTCACCCAGCCTGAATTGAACCTTGAACCTTTTTAGATTCAACCTTCATTTGGGCATAATATTTTTTCTTTTGTTTTTATTTATTTATGTATTTTATTTTCTCACCCTCAGTCTATTTCGTCTACTTAGATTGTAATACATTGAGGCAGGATCTCTCTGTCTCTGTTTGTCTGTCTGTCTGTCTTTCTTTCTGTGTTTCTTGCTCTATAGTTAGCATAACACAATGGAGCCCCATTTTTGGCTTCAGCCTCTAGTTGCTACCCAGTTCAAATAAGTTGTTGTGAAAATGCTTGACTAAGAAAAACTATCACAAACCTTCTCCAGCTCTTTGGAAACTGGTTACGAAACATCTCCAACTCTTTAAAATTTAACATTATTGTATTCTTCTTAAAATCCATTAAAGTACAAGGATCAATATTGCCACACCTACACTGCATTTCCAGTCTGGGCCAGATGAACCTTTTTGTGGGACCTGGCAGGCAGCCCCATCCTGCTCCACCAAGATCCATCAAGCTCCATCCAGAGGCTCCAGCTCTTTCTGGGCTGTTCCTCCTGAGGTTCTACCTGACAGTTGCATGGGGCGAGGGACAGAGGGTCTCTGAGGGAATGTCTACTTTGCAGTCACAGGGTGTGATTGGCACTAGTGTCAATTTAGCTGAGTAAGGATTAATTTTGCCAACTTGGGTACGAGAGTCATTAAGCTGCATCAGAGTGTGCTTCAGTGGGGGCTGTTCAAGTCAACTCTGAACACTGGGAAAATTTTCAGGCATCTAGCCCATGGTGAACCCAGTGATGTCATGGTCTTGCTATTCCAGTAACCAAACTAGCTACATATGTCCACATGACCTGCAGCAACACCCTGGGATTGCAGTGTAGAAATATCCTAAAGCTATACAATATAATGCCCACAAAAGAACATTCATTTACACTCTAGGTAATAAGTGGGAATGTTAAGCACTGATTTTGAGTCTCAACCAGTGGTGCTGACAGCTTTGCTGGTCCTCTAGGCAAGGTAAAGGGAGAAAGAGCCTGTTCTGTGCACTAAAAGGGATGGGGCCTCAGGAAGTAGTGGTGGGGCTGTCGGCAGCCAGCTCTCAGCACCACCCAGACTGCAATAATACCACTATCACCGTGAGTTACTCTGGTGGTGATTTAAAGGGCTTAGAGCTCTGGTGCAGTAGAAAGATCAGCTCCTAGGAGCTCCAGACCCTTTTTGTATTTACTGGGCCCTGGGATAGTTGTAACCCTTTGCTCCCACCCCATTTGTGGGCTTGGTCTCAGCAGTGTCGAGGATATAATCCCCTACACTGAAATCAGAGTTAAACACTTCCTTTTGTGTACCACATCCCCATGTTGGCTACATTGGTGGCTGATTTTTGAAATCTTGAAAACATTGCCTTTGCACTGTTGTTGAAAGGATACCACCAGGCTGGTTGCTATCACTGTGACCGTTTGCTCCACTAATAGATCTCAGAGTGCACTGTGTAAATACTGTGTCAACCCACATTAACAATATAAAGAGTTAACTATGCTTTATAGTAGCATTATTCTTAAAGTTAATGTCATGTCTAACCACTAAGAGCCACATTGTTATAGTGTTAGTACTGTAGATTGTAATGACAAAAAGGAATCAGATGAGTTTTCTACGTTAAATCAGTCATTAAGCAATGGCATGATTATTTGCTGTTAGTGAAGCTCTTTCCCACACCCTTGTAATATTGGCACAACGTACTAAAGTAATCGTGCTGTTTTCACAGAAGCAGAGCTCCTTGTGGTTAGATTTTGAGGAGAAGGAAGCGAAATTCCTAATCCTTTTTGACTTTTCTGGAGGAATTCATAAGAAGTCTTGCTAGACACATAATCAATCAGACTATTTTCTTGTGGATTACAAAGCATGTGTTTATGTGTGGCTTTGATGGGATGGAGAGGAATAGGTAGGGAAGTTTGTATATTCTGAGCTGCTGCACTTCTACTTCCAGTAAAATGTTGTTTCCAGTTATTATTTTTGGCAATTGTGCTTCTGTGATTTGCATTTTTAAAGAACATTGTTACGTAACTCTAAAAGGAAACACTTTTTCGTTCAATGGAAAAACACAGAGGGTGTTAAAAGCCCTATTTGTACCCTGGACGTAATTAAAAAAAAACCACTAATCAAGGTCATCAAAGAAGACAGACATTCAAAATACCTATGCTACTTATATGGTCCCCATTTCTGTAGTTTCACAAAAAACCTGTGAAGTAAAGAGAGAATAAATAGCTTACACATGCTCATTTAGGACATTTGTAGCAGAGAAGGGATTTGAAATTTCTCTCCTTAGTCTCAAACGAGTACCATAACCACTGGGCCATCCTTCCCCTTGATTATGAACTGGAGCATAATGACAACAAAAATGGTAGTAGCATAGTCAGGGGATCCTGTTTTTAGGTGGAAGAGAAGCCCATTGTAAACAAAACTAAGGTGGATAGGAATTAGGGAAGCAGAGGAAAGATCCTTTCATGGATCGGGAATTGGTTAAAAGACAGAAAACAAAGGGTGGGAATAAATGGTAAATTTTCACAATGGAGGAGGGTAACTAGTGGTGTTCCCCAGGGGTCAGTCCTGGGACCGATCCTGTTCAACTTGTTCATCAATGATCTAGAAAATGAGGTAAGCAGTGAGGTGGCCAAGTTTGCAGATGACACCAAGTTGTTCAGGACAGTCAAAAGCAAAAGGGATTGTGAAGAACTACAAAAAGATCTCAGCAAACTGAGTGATTGGGCAGCAAAATGGCAAATGAAATTTAATGTGGGTAAGTGTAAGGTAATGCATGTTGGAAAAAATAACCCAAATTACACGTACTACATGATGGGGTCAAATTTAGCTACGACAGATCAGGAAAGGGATCTTGGAGTTATAGTGGATAGTTCTCTGAAGACATGCACGCAGTGTGTAGCGGCAGTTAGTAAGGCAAATAGGATGTTAGGAATTATTAAAAAAGGGATCGATAATAAGACAAAAGATATCATACTTCCCCTATATAAAACTATGGTACGCCCACATCTTGAGTACTGCTTGCAGATGTGGTCTCCTCACCTCAAAAAAGATATATTGGCATTAGAAAAGGTTCAGAAAAGGGAGACTAAGATGATTAGGGGCTTGGAACGGGTCCCATATGGGGAGAGGCTAGAGAGACTGGGACTTTTCAGCTTGGAAAAGAGGCGATTGAGGGGCGATATGATAGAGGTATATAAAATCATGAATGGTGTGGAGAAAGTGAATATAGAAAAATTATTTACCTTTTCCCATAATACAAGAACTAGGGGACATCAAAGCTGCGTCTACACGTGCACGCTACTTCGAAGTAGCGGCAGTAACTTCGAAATAGCGCCCGTCACGTCTACACGTGTTGGGCACTATTTCGAAGTTGAAATCGACGTTAGGCGGCGAGACGTCGAAGTCGCTAACCCCATGAGGGGATGGGAATAGCGCCCTACTTCGACGTTCAACATCGAAGTAGGGACGTGTAGACGATCCGCGTCCCGCAACATCGAAATAGCGGGGTCCTCCATGGCGGCCATCAGCTGGGGGGTTGAGAGATACTCTCTCTCCAGCCCTTGCGGGGCTCTGTGGTCACCGTGGGCAGCAGCCCTTAGCCCAGGGCTTCTGGCTGCTGCTGCTGCAGCTGGGGGTCCGTGCTGCATATACAGGGTCTGCAACTAGTTGTTGGCTCTGTGTATCTTGCACTGTTTAATGAAAGTGTGTCTGGGAGGGGCCCTTTAAGGGAGCGACTTGCTGTTGAGTCCGCCCCGTGACCCTGTCTGCAGCTGTGCCTGGCTCCCTTATTTCGATGTGTGCTACTTTGGCGTGTAGACGTTCCCTCGCTGTGCCTATTTCGATGTTGGGCTGAGCAACGTCGAAGTTGAACATCGCCGTTGCCAGCCCTGGAGGACGTGTAGACGTTATTCATCGAAATAGCCTATTTCGATGTCGCAACATCGAAATAAGCTATTTCGAAGTTGGGTGCACGTGTAGACGTAGCCCAAATGAAATTGATGGGTAGTAGGTTCAAAACTAAG
This sequence comes from Carettochelys insculpta, assembly GCF_033958435.1. Lineage (NCBI taxonomy): Eukaryota > Metazoa > Chordata > Testudines > Carettochelyidae > Carettochelys > Carettochelys insculpta. Next base: position 122,439,079 of record NC_134141.1, read on the forward strand.
AAAAGGAAATTTTTCTTTACACAGCGCACAGTCAACCTGTGGAACTCCTTGCCGGAGGAGGCTGTGAAGGCCAGGACTCTATTAGGGTTTAAAAAAGAGCTTGATAAATTTTTGCAGGTTAGGTCCATAAATGGCTATTAGCCAGGGATAAAGTATGGTGCCCAGCCTTCAGAACAAGGGCAGGAGATGGATGGCAGGAGATAAATCACTTGATCATTGTCTTCTGTTCTCCTTCTCTGGGGCACCTGGCATTGGCCACCATCGGCAGATGGGATGCTGGGCTGGATGGACCTTTGGTCTGACCCAGTATGGCCGTTCTTATGTTCTTATGTAGTAAGAACAGGAATGGGGACAAGGACAAATTACAATCCGCTCATTGTAATACAAGGAGAGGTACAGTAGCGAATTCCCTCGTTCAATCTTTAAATCTCCGTAGCTCAGCTAATGGTCTGCCTCATATAGACCACACCATAGAGGGCTCCATAGAGTCTTTGCTTTTAGATTAAAGACCACCCTGGTGTCATACACCAGTTTCCCATGTAACTATTACAGAATGTGAACAAGTTACATTTTAACCTTCTGTTTGATATATTAGCAGTTTGAATTCCTTAAATCTTTCATCCTAGCCTGGAGTTTCCAGATTTTGGATCATTCTTGTATCTGTTCTCTGTACTCTGTCTGTATTGTCAACTTCCTTTTCATGGGGGAGACCCCTGAACTGGACCTGGAATACCTGAGGTGGTCTTATATGTGCTAGGTATACAGTTAAAATGTGCTCTGTCTGCTTCTACCGAGCATTCCCTGGTTTGTACAAGATGCTATTGGTCGATTCAACAGCTCAGCTTGGCCTAAGATTTAGTTTGGATTCCTCACCAATATTTCAGAGCCTCTTAGAAGTTTTTAATTTTGTGAAAGCTGAAATAGGTACAACGCTCTGCAGAGCCAGCAAAAGGGCAGGGTATTGATTTTAGAAAAGAAAGGTGAAGGCCCAGAAACCTTAAAAATAAAATAAATTAAACTCTTGATTCCACCACGTAGGACAAAATTAGTGGCAGAGGCAGAGGGAGGCATTTTCTGCTGACTGAGGTCTATTACCTCTACTGCAGATAGTGATTGCTTAGAACAGGAAAGGGATGCAAGAAACTGATAAGAGCGTCTCTTTTTCTCCTGAAAATTTTATTTGATTTTATTTTAGCTTTTGATTCAGACATGTACTCAGATCTCCCACTCCCTCCTGCCACCATATATCTGTACTTCCAACTTTGATCTTTGCTTTGAGCAGGCTCGCTAATGGGGGGGGGTGCTCAAAGGAGCCACATGCATCAGGTCCTGATGGGGTTAAGGATGCCCTGGGCTTCTGCTGGCACTGATGATGCTGTAACCCTGCCTGGGTCCTTTCAAGAGGTGCTGCTGTGGCAGTGTGGTAGGACTGTGGGGAGCCTCAGAGCTGGGAGCCGAAGCACTGCAGGGTGGGAGGGTCACCCAAAGGATTTAACCGTGTGAGTGAGTATGGAGGGAAGACCTAGGCTGGGAGTGGAGAGGGGACAGTCTGAGAAGAGAAGGAGAGAGTCGAGCAATGGCATGCAGCCAGCCATGGGACTGTGGGGAGTGAGGAATGTGGAGGGCAGAGGAACCAGGCTGGGGTAGATGGGTAGGGGCAGAGCTAGGTGGAGACGGCTGGAAGAAAGGAGCCTAGTAGGGATGGGCACAGGAAAACTGAGGGGCAGAACTGTGCAGGAGGTATCTATGGGTCAGAGAGGGAAAGGGCTGAACTGGGCACAGGAACATTGGGGGGCAGATCTGGCCGGGGGGAACAAAGAGGGAAGAAGCAGAAGACACATCATTGTTGGGGGACAGAGCTGTGCTGGGGTGAGGGGTTGGCAGAGAGTAGAATGTGGGAAGGGCACCTCCAGTCAGGTGGGAAAACGGATAGTGGGTGAACAGAAAGTTCCACTAATGGAGGGGTGATGCTCAGGGTTTCCCTAGGTGGGGGTTGGCTTGTGGCTCTGTCCAAAGGACGGGGAGAGTAGTACCATTGATTGTTTTATCCTGGGGCCTGGAATTCCTGTCCAGGATTGGCTTTGAGTAAAATACAATGGGTTGTTTTCCTCAGGGCGTCCCCATAAGGGTAACTTTGAGAGCATTGCCAGTTGCAGAGACTTGGACTTTGGTACACTATGTAGAGTAGATACTGCTCCACCTTATGCAGAGATATACTGAACTCTGTACTTGAGAAGGCGGTCTGATGGAGGCCCAGTTTAGTTTTGATAAAATTAAACTCAGTGGGATACATTGGATCTTCCTCACTGGTGCAACTCCAATGGTGCAACTCCAATGGCACAATTTCAAATGGTTAGAGGCTGCTCCAACTTCAGTTGATGGGAATTTGCCACTGAGTTCAACAGGAGTAGTACTCGGGGGAGGGGAGTGGAGGATTCTGGCCCTATTGGAGTCAATGACAAAAGAAGGAACAATTTCACCCTGGCCTTAGCACCACCGCTGCATGTCACAGTGTTCTTCCTAAATCAGTAGGCCTGAGGGACTTCAGCATCCCTTGGGATGCATTTGCATCTTGCAGTCTGAAACTGTACACCAGAAGCAGAATCTGGCCCAGACGTCTGCATTCTATCAATGTTAAGTGTCTGCTTGTCTAACCTAGCAATTCATTTCTATGTACTGCAAAGCCTAGATTCCTCAGTATTTTTTAAGTCTTAAAACTCTAGTCAGATGCTTGATTTTTTCCCCATCTCCCTCTTAATGAATGCATGAGCTTTTCAAAGAGGTTTTTCAAGGGCTTGCAGAACAAGGGTGGGGAGAAAAAGCACAGGAGTCAAGGGCACTGGAGGTAAATACTGCACAAGGAAACATGAAGCGCCGTAGCACCCCTTGTGCTAACTACACCCTTTCTGGTCCTTTGAACAAATGTGCAAAGCGTTTCATTTCTGGAGCTACAAAGAGTAGAGCCATGAGTGAGAATGCTCCAGGAATTGTTAGTGCACAGCTGATACATGCTACTGGCACTATAGTGTGTATAGTGGAGTTCTGGCAATAGGAAAAGGCTGTCACAGTGATGGATGGTCCTCTGAAGATATAGAGTAAACTGACTGAGGGTGCAGATAAGAATTAAACGTGGCAGAAGTTTATCTGAACTGACCTGTACTCATCCCTAAACATTTGGTCGCAAATCTAACAATGGAAACAGAGGGATAGTGCTAACCTGGTGATAGTTCCAAGTAGCTTCCTGTTTAATTGGAGAGGAATACTTCAAGAATGGCTCTTCCTGTGCAATTTAGGCTTTCTAAATAGTCTGCTATATTTCGACCATCAAGATCAGTGAGATGCCACTACATTGGAGCCCTAATCATTTAGGAGAACAGGCAGCTGGTAGGGTATTCTCCATAGAGATCACTCCACTCAGCTTTACAAACACACTCACTGTTGCAGTCCTGATTTTTGACCTTCATAACATGCTTGTTTTCCCTGGTTATGAAGGAACTGGAATGTGCTAGTGGAAGATCATAAGGCTCTTTAACCTATTTTAAACTAGTGGGTTATAATCTCTTTTAAAGAGTGAATAGTGTATCTGTATAATTGCATTTCTAAAATGTGCAAGCCTCGACAAAAAGATGGGTGCTCCTTTTCCATGGGCTGCATGTATAAATAAAAAGAAATACATAAATATGATATAAAAACATATATTGTGGTTGTCTACCTGGCAAGAAAGAGTGAGAATGAATGGCAAACTAGCATACCCTGCATAAAATCTCCATGTAGACAAGTGCACATTTACAACAAATTGTTCATATCCTTAGAAAATAACATGATCCAATCTCCCTTGGGTTGGGGATGGAAGAAAAATATGCACAAATAGGATGTTCTGAGGACTAAGATTATAAGAGGGTGCAAAGAGGAACTAGAGACGTGAATGGAGAATAACGCCATCAGTGGCAACCAGGGAGGGCAGTAGCCCATGCTCTGACATGTTCCTGGTCTTTGTTTGCCAGAAGCTGGGATGGGGTAACAGGGTATGGCTCACTTGATGATTAACTGTTCTGTTCACAGGGGCACCAGGAACTGGCCACTGTCAGAAAACAGAATATTGGACTACATGGACCTTTGCTCTGACCCAATATGTCCACTTTTATGCTCTTAGTTTCTATTTTTTGCCTCAGTTATCAAGCCAGGAATTATCCACTCCTGGATCATGCTAGAAATGCTCCAAATTTATTGACAATTTTCCAGTGACAACTATTTTCTGAGATCTTTCAGTAAATTCATTTTTAGTCCCTTTAATATGTGCCATTTTGAATTATTTAAGCTGCGTCTACACATGCACGCTACTTCGAAGTAGCGGCAGTAACTTCGAAATAGCGCCCGTCACGTCTACACGTGTTGGGCGCTATTTCGAAGTTGAAATCGACGTTAGGTGGCGAGACGTCGAAGTCGCTAACCCCATGAGGGGATGGGAATAGCGCCCTACTTCGACGTTCAACATCGAAGTAGGGACATGTAGACGATCCGCGTCCCGCAACATCGAAATAGCGGGGTCCTCCATGGCGGCCATCAGCTGGGGGGTTGAGAGATACTCTCTCTCCAGCCCTTGCGGGGCTCTGTGGTCACCGTGGGCAGCAGCCCTTAGCCCAGGGCTTCTGCTGCTGCTGCTGCAGCTGGGGGTCCGTGCTGCATATACAGGGTCTGCAACTAGTTGTTGGCTCTGTGTATCTTGCACTGTTTAATGAAAGTGTGTCTGGGAGGGGCCCTTTAAGGGAGCGACTTGCTGTTGAGTCCGCCCCGTGACCCTGTCTGCAGCTGTGCCTGGCTCCCTTATTTCGATGTGTGCTACTTTGGCGTGTAGACGTTCCCTCGCTGTGCCTATTTCGATGTTGGGCTGAGCAACGTCGAAGTTGAACATCGACGTTGCCAGCCCTGGAGGGCGTGTAGACGTTATTCATCGAAATAGCCTATTTCGATATCGCAACATCGAAATAAGCTATTTCGAAGTTGGGTGCACGTGTAGACGTAGCCTTAGTGTTGTTTTTTTGGTAATATAGCCTATGGTCCCAAGTCAGATGCCTTTTAGAAATCTGTTAGATCAGTTCAGTTGTGTTAATAAGCTGCACTTGCACTCCATCACACAGAATATGTGGGAACGTGTTTCCATTAATCAGGGAATAATATATTCACTAATAATATTCTGTCTTAGACCATCTCTGTTATATTTTATTTTTGTTTAGTTCTTACCTTTTCCAAATTCAACTGTCCCTTAAAATCTGAGCAAGTCATTTTAATTTCCACAGGAAGAGCTAACAGAAAGTATAGCATGGACCAGAATAACTCCATTGTCCATATCGAACATGATCATTCTGAAATAGGGTCTTTAATATCAATGGGAATAGGACTGGGACTGCATTTATAAATAATACCTCACAAATGCACCCATCATTAAAACATCTAAGTTTGGCATCATATAAACTAATATAGATCTAGTATTTTTTTCTGTATAAAGTTTCCAAAGTGCTTTGAGATTCTCTCATGAAATGGCCTTTCAATCCAAATTACTAATATCACACTAGATAATATATTTATATTAATAGTTGTAGAATATTAATGAATATACTAATACAGACTGAACCTCTGTAATCCAGCACCTTTGGGACATGACTGATGCAGGATGAGAGTTTGTGGGACTATGCGAGGTCAATATAGTCTAGACGCATTACCAATAGTTCCACTGATTACCGGTCTGTTAGAAGACATTTAAGGGTAAATTACATCTACATAACAGCACAGAACATGGAGAGCCAGGACTGGTGGCTGGAGAAAATCTTTATGGGACCACAGGAAACTTGGCCACCTGCATGGTAAAGTGGACATCCAGCTAACTAAAATCATGCTGATTATGGATGTTGCCGGACAAGAGTTCCAGATTAAAGAAGTTCAACTTGTACAACATAAGGAATGACTCAGCATTACAAGGTAGTTTGTATGTTTAAATTGTTAAATAATTATCAATCATTGGCTCTTTCAAGAGTATAATGGGTGTTCCGTCGGGCTTCTGTGCTATTCTTGGGCAAAATATTTCATCTCTCGGTGCCCCAGTTTCACCATTTGTACAGCTGGAAGTGATACTTATCTTTCAGAGAATTTGGGAGGGAAAGTACTATCCAAAAACTTGGCACTTACTTTCGTTATTATTTAAAAATGAAAATCTGTATCTAGAAATTATTTGCTACTAATCTAAATGAATGAAAGGGCAAAGAATAATTCTAAGGCTAATAATTCTATGCCAACCCACTGAGACAGACAAAATAATCCTTTCTCCCCAGATTCATCTGATCACAGAAGCTCCAAGGAGAAAAGAGGAATTGTTACCAAATGTGTACTACAATCCCTTATTTTCATAAAATTTGAATTGTAATAAATTGGAAGTACTCAACTTATTTTGTTAGCATCAGATTGTCACAGACTCACTGTCTAAGAATCATTAAAATATTTCAAATGATCATGATAAAATCAGTATCACAACAGGACAAATGCTACCTTTTTGTAATGTAAAACGGCAAGTCCTCCAGCATCCAGATAAGTCAGGCACAGGCTAAATGAAGCTATCTTAACATACCTCAGTAAATCAAATGTTTGGAACACTTGAAAAACATTTGCAAAGTATGCAAAAGGAGTGTTGCTTAGTGGTGGCTTTGAACCAGACCCAAACAACAAACATGGAGTAGGAGAGAAAGTGTTGACATGTTTTTAATTCTTAAAGAAACCAATTTGCTGATTGTTTTATTAAAATTAAATTTTAGAAGCTGACCTGTGTTTCAAGAGACACCTGCTGTTTCCTGGATACAAGCCAGACATTTGATGGGACACTAACTCACAATGCAACAGAAAAAGGACAAACATGTCCCTTCTCTTTGCCTGATTAGGAGAAGCCTCATGAATGCATTCCCTGAGCAAGCCGTATAATAGACTCATCCACTTTGTGTTCAATTGTAAATTCAATACCTACCACTGTCAGCTATATAAACTGTTGAACTCCAGCCTAGTAAACATTTGGTACTAAACTGAGATAGGTCCAAACAATAATGTTGTCTCTTCACATGTTGCTGCTTCTGAACTGGAGTGGTAATGAGCTATCTGGAAGATGCTAATGAGGCATGGATGCAAATTTTCCATGCCTCATTAACATATTGGCACGTGGTTTGGAGTCTGGAAGAAGCTCTTCCGGACTCCAAACTACACATGCAGACGTGTGGCCCACAGGGATCTTCCAGAAGGAAACTCTCCTTTCAGAAGCCCCTTCTTCCAGACCCCAAACCACCTGCCAATACGCTAATGAAACGTGGCAAATTTGCATCCATGCCTCATTACCATCTTCCAGATAGCTCATTACAGTGCTGCTTCTTCTGGAGGAAGCAGCATGTGTAGACACAGCCTAAGAGTAATAAATATTAAAACAAACAAAGAAACAAAAAAACACAGGCAGTCCTCTACCACCTTAAAGACTATGACATTTATTTTTCAGGGAGTGAAATTTTGTGGGTGGGTCTTACCCTTACCTGACAAAAAATTTGGCAATCTTTAAGGTGCACCAGGACTCTTATTTTTTGTGAAGCTCCAGAAGAGTAACATGAAACATTTGGGGAATATTTTTAAGCACGCCTTCCAACTTTTAAAAAAAAAAAATAGCTGGCTGGCATGGGAGATTAAACAAGAATTAGTGTGGAATGCAAAGATTGACATCAACAAAGACCATCTCTTTTCATTCACCCAGCATTGTTTCAAGCACGCGTATTTCCAAAAGCGAAGAAAAGAAAAGTTTTGGAACGCTTGTCAAAGTATCAGACTAGCACACATTATTAAGTATATATTCCAGCAGCATTATGCCAACCCTATAGACCCGTTGTGTTTCTTCATAGATATGCTGTGGTATGAAGTGGTTTTGTAGAGGGGTTTTTCCCAGGGTATTAGAGACAAGGTAGATGAGGTAATATCTTTTATTGTAACAGAGAGGAAGCCGTGCTAGTCTATACACTGTCAAAACAAAAAGCAGTCAAGTAGCACTTTAAAGACTAGCAAAATAGTTTACCTAATAAACTATTTTGCTAGTCTTTAAAGTGCTACTTGACTGCTTTTTGTTTTTATCTTTTATTGGTGAGAGAAAAACACTTCCAAGCTCAGACAGGGCTCTTCCTCAGCTATAGGAAATGTGGGCAGGACTGGCAATGGGATGGGAAGGGAAGGGGCAATGGGGGAGCAGGTAGTGTAGGCCCTGACATTTCAAAGGGCCCCAGAGCTCCAGCTGCCACCACTGCTACTTTGGTAGCAAATGTAGCCAGAGCTATGTAGCCCTTTGAAGTTCTAGGGCAGGCTCCTGAGCCACTGTGTGTGGCCATAAGGGAGTGGACGGGGTTTGGCACCAGGGTTCAGGCAGCGCTGAAGACTGAATCCCCGTGTGCCCACCCCTTCTGGGGCATGGACCCAATCCCCATTCCCATCTTGGCCCAGGGCTGATGGCAGCTGCCAGCCGTGCTGAACGTAGGCTATGTTTATGATGCCAGTTATTTTGATGAAATATATATTGTTGACGGGTGTGAATATTCCTCCCCTGAGTAACATAAGTGAAGCTTCAGAAGAGCATCTGAGTTAGCTTCTTTTGACCAAAACATCAAGGAATCCTGTGGCACCTTAAAGTGTAAGATTTGAACACAAGCTTTCATGGGCTGGAGTCCTCTTCATCAGACAAATAAAGGTGGCAGAAGTGACAGTGCATATAGCGCTGTCGGGTCGAGAGCTTCTCATCTCGACAGAGCTACTGCTGCTTCTAATGGGTGGATGAATGCGCTCAATGGGAGAGCTCTCTCCCATTGGCATAGATGGTCTACACAAGAGATTTTCGCAGTGGTGCAGCTGTAGCAGTACTGCTGTGACATTGTAAGAACTCTACTGAGGACATCATGTACAGATAGTTTAGCATAAGCAGATAGCACAGACATCAAGAGACCATTCTAAGGGATGTGGTCCATTAACTCCCCTCCAACTGTGGGGAAGAAATGAAGGGGCAAGAAGGGGAAGTATCTGGAGGAAGGGAGTGAGTTATAGATTGTTTTAATAAGCCATAAATCCAGAGTCTCTGTTCAGTCCATGGTCTTTAGTGTCAAAGGTATGAATTTGAGTTCCCAGGCTGTTCAGAAAATGCTGTAAATGTTTTCTTTGAGGCTGAGGTTTGATTGGTCTGACACTGTGTGATCACTTTGTGACAGGTGTTCCTCCACAGGTGTTAACTGGCCCCTTCATCTTAAATGTCCCCTTGAATTCTGCATTGCCTACGTATGCCAGACAATCTGTATTGTAATTTAGATACAACAGTCTAACTTCTGGTCTATACTACAGACTTACATTGGTATGATTATATTGTTCCACCACCCTGAGCAAAGTGGTTATATGAATCTAACCCCTACTGTAGACAGCACCGTGTCAGCAGGAGAGCTTCTCTCACTGTGGCAGCTCTGTCAACACAGCTTTTTAAACGTTGGGCTTCCTTTAGCTCCCCAGGCCTGAAGAAGATCTCAGGGTATGTCTACACTAGGAGATTAGTTTGAATTAGGTTGATTTTTAGTACCCGATTTTGTAAAGTTGAATGTGCATGTCCCTACTTGCACATGGAGCTGATAGAGTGCGACCCCATTAGAGCGGGCAGTTTTGACTTTATCAGCAATGCATTGTGGGTTCCCATCCCACAGTTGTTGCTGCCCCTTTGCATTCTGGCTTATGCTCCCAGTGTCTGATGGTACAAAACAGTGCCCTGGATGGTTTTGGGCATGTGTTGTCAGACTCCCATAATGCACTCATCTCCTCACTCTCCTGCTGGGAAGGCACGGCGAACAGCATTTGCACATGCTTTTTCTACTGGATATCCATGCAGATCCCACCATCAGGCAACGACAACCCCATCCAGCCTCAAACTGTTGTGGCAAGTGTTGCGATCACTTAATGCATGATGCTGTGGTACATGCAGTGTGAGCTCGAAAGCTTGTCTCTCTCTCACCATCAGGAGTTGAACCATAAAAAAAAATATTCTTCTCTCTGGGAGCGATAGAAATTGGGTGGAACAAGGTACTAATTTGCTGCTAACTCTCACATCTTGCACATCCCTTCAGTTATCTGTCAACTTCCTCAACTGTAAAACAGGCTACTAATACTTTCACAGGAATGCTATGAGGATTAATGCGCTAGGAAATGTCCAGTGCTTTAGTGGCTTGTTTTCTATCATGTATATATTTATTTGCCAACGCTAAAATTACAATTAAGTGAATCACTTCTGGTGAAACAAGAACAGATATGAATTTTCACCATAAACTTGACCAAGCTTCATGCTCAAGCTTGTTTAAGGCTGCAAATAGCAGATTTAACTTAGAAAAAAAACCCGTCACTGTTCTTTCACTTCTATATAGAGAAATTGACATACTGAATTCCATAGAAAGGCAGGGCATGTATTATTTACAAACCAGAGAGTTTTGGACACCTACTGAGAAAAATTGAACCTGCAAAATGGCAGAATAAGGAGTTTAATGTTTAAGCATCCAAACTTTTAGAGATTTACCCATGGGCCTCTCCACTCAAGATGGGCTCCAGAAGTTCAGTAAATGGAGCAGAGTGTCTGTCAGACATTTAAAGAGACAGCATATGTCAGGTGTCAGGAAAAAAGAAAAAAAACACTTTTTTTAAACCCTTTGAGTCAGCTATATTTCACAGCTCTTGTGTCAATGGAAAGGCTTAATACCAACTGTAGCAGCAAGATAGCTTTCCAATTAAATAATGGCTGTGAAATAGAACTTTTCTTTCCCTTATTTCCAGTTGCTAGGAATGGAACGTTAGTCAAAGACATTATAATGTAGCTAGATTTATAAAATGTGCCAACCAGTTCCTTAGAGCCATACATTGCACAAAAACAATAATTGAAGGGAAATGGCGAAGATAAAAATCAGACTTCTGTCTGAACCTTTTTATGTACACCTGATTTTGAGACTAATGATACCTGGGATCTTGCTAACTGAATGAGATTAGAGAAAAGGCCATTTCTTCTCTACTCTTTCAATTTCTGTACTTTGCACGTTTAGCACTTTCGGTATAATCTTCCCCTTGTATTGTCAGTCAGCGTTCTCTCTCTTGTGGTCTTTGTGTGTGTATGTGTGTGTGCCTGCGTGTGTGCAGATTCTCCATGCAGTAAAAGGAAAGGGATAAGTACCTAAGCAATGCGACTGTGAGGTCATAAACATTGGCAGAGAAACTCAGAGACTGGTATTGCACCTGGAGCATATTTTAACTCATTTAGGACTTGATCCAACATCCACTAGCCTCTGTAGGAGTCTTTTCATTGCCTCTGATCAAGTTTAGCACACGTTCTTTGGCTGCATCTATACAAACAAATAGGTGATTCTCCCATGCTTGGCCCAGCACTGATTGTGGGTCTAAGCCTACTACCAATGACAAGAGAAACCACTAGCCTTTTTACCAGCTAAGTTTGCATAACACTTGCCTAGCTGATATGGTGATAAATAGCACTCATGACATTGCTCCTGCCAGTCCAGATATTCCAGGGCTGGACTAATGGTTGGAGGAATCCTTAACATTCTCATTAAAGAAAAAGGTCATATTGAAATAGGGCTGGAATATTCAAGGAGACTAAGCCAGTTAGGTAGCTGACTTTAATAATATTTGGTGTCACAAACAACAAAAAGTCCCTTGCCACTTTACAGACTAACAGATATTTTGGAGCATAAGCTTTCATGGGCAAAGACCCACTTCGTCAAATGCAGGAGTGCGGGCAAAGTGGGTCTTTGCCCATGAAAGCTTATGGTCCAAAATATCTATCAGTCTATAAGGTGCCACAGGAGCTTCTTGTTGTTTTTGAAGATAAAGACTAACTTGACTACCACTCTGATACTTCGTGTCACAGTTCAGGGAAATTTTACAAATAGTTCCCAATATGATAATGGAATGCATTAACAGAGTGTCACGAGAAGCCATTCTTCCACTTGACTCTGCACTGATTAGGCCTCGAATGGAGTAATGTCTCCAGTTCTGAGCACCACATTTCAACAAAGATGTGGAGAAACTGGACAATGTCCAGAGAAAACCAGCAAGAATGACTAAAGGTCTAGAGAACATGAGCTCTGAAGGAAGACTGAAATAACTGGCTTGTTTAGTTTAGAAAAGAGAAGGCGTAGAGAGGACATAATAGTGGTTTTCAATTACTTAAAAGAGGGTTACAAGGAGGAGAGGGAAAATTGTTCTCCTTCGCCTCTGAGCATAGGACAAGAAGTAACGGGCTTAAATTGGAGCAAAGGAGGTTTAGGTTGGAACATTAGGAAAGTCTTCCTGACTGTCAGGATGGTTAAAAACTGGAATAAATTGCCTAGGGAGGTTGTGGATTTAAGAGCGCATTAGATAAACACCTATCAGGGATAGTCTAGACAGTGCTTGGTCCTGCCATGAGGGCAGAGAACTGGACTGGATGACCTCTCAGGGTTCTTTCCAGTTCTAGTGTTCTATGATTCTCCTAACTGATCCTTCTAATTAAGACATTCCCAGTCTGATCAGTTCCCTGCTTTCAGATTCCCAGCACCAGGCTATCTACCAATACCGCTTTACTTCTCTCTTCCAAGTTGGCACTCAGCATAATTGCTTCAGTTACCAGTGACCACACAGCTGTTTCTAAGCACATATATTTTGTTGTTAGGTAAAAGAATCCCACAGAAGACATATTAGAATGTAAAAGTTCCTACACATATGCTAATGAGATTACTAGACATCACCCCACCTCTTCAACTTCTGCAGGGACTCTGGGTGGTTTGAATCCTTCCAGCCCTTCCCAAAGGTCTGGACCTTCTCCTGTGACAGAAGTTACGGTCCTGAATCAGCTGGAACTGAGGCTGTGTCATCAGAAATCCTCCATTTTTTGTTTTGTTTTTGATTTTTGTTTGTTGGTCCCAAGAGAATCCAGATTGTGTCTTCGAACTTCTAACATGTGAACAACAGAAAAGTTCCCCCCTGCCATCCCACCCTCCTCTGGTTGAAGTTTCAAAGGCTGGGTAAGTAGGTGGGGATTTGTCATGCCTTCCTCCACAGCACTCACTCAGAATGCCACTTCACATGTATTGTCGCGAAAGATTACTTGTCTCTGCTGTCGTGTTCAACATTGTTTTCTGAAGTTCACAGCATCTCTCAGACGTTTCATTATTCTTTCTCCTAGAGAAGATCTGTACAATCCCATGACAGTGCACAAATATTTACATGTGCAGTACAGTAGCTCCTAAAAGATATTACAGTTAATTCCTTAAGCTTTGTCCAGGGTATTGTCAGATCTGTCACTATTGGTACATACTGTCCCTCAAGTGACTTTGGCAATCCCGGTGTAGAGTTTAGTTACACTGTAGATTTTAACTGAGAATCTCTTCTGAAAGTACAGTTCAGATAGGCTCAGTTCCAGGGATCATCAGGTCTGTTCCCTCTAAAGGAAAAACAACACCACCTCTCAAATCTCAAATTCAGATATTCCTTCTGAAATCTTTTTGGGACAAAGCCCATGTTAATAGCTAGGTCTTGCCTGGAGGGTCAGTTGATTCTGATTAACTCTAATGAATCAAGTCCAAAATTAGTCCCAGGGATCAAGCCCAACCTTAGGAAAAGGTGAGCAAGGCAGTTGCCTTGGGCCTTATGCCATGAGGGCCCTGCACTCCAGCTGAATTTAAATTCACCGCTCACTAGCCAGGCCCTTGAACTCCTCTCACTGGCTCAGCCTTTTCTATGTATCTGTTGTATGTTGTTACTGTACAGGGCTGCCTGGGCATTGGATCAGAACTTATGACAAGAAGAAAAATGAGCCAACAGGTGCCAGAAACCAAACCCTAAATGGTAGAGATTTGTAGATAAAAATCAGCAACTTGAATTTTACTCCAAAAAAAAAATCCAACATCTGGAGGCCAGTGCAGACTATGCAACCACCCAACATTACATACTTCTTGCCAGCAGCATTGTTCCATAGGTGGGCCACCCTGAAACCCCAGCCTCCTGAAGTAGTTGCACTGTTTGGGTAATCTTCATGCTTAAACCCCAAAGATTGTCTTTCAATAATCTAATCTAGAGGGGACTGTGACAGAGAGGTTTCTCTTGGTCTGTAGAGCATGGGGATAAGCCAGCCTGATTACAAGGTGAGCTCACCATGAGCGGGACTGGATAATTAAATACAAAGCTGTGATTGCTATGTGGTTGACAGAATTAACTCACATAGCCAGAGGTTGGAAGGATGGCAGTATCGAAGCAAGCCCACACAGGAGAAGATTGTATGGATCTGGAACTGATGAAAGGCTCTGTGTTTGTATCATGACTTCTGAGTTCTGTTTTGGACAAGCTCTAGTACTAGCCTGGCATATTAAAGGATTTTAGACTAAGAAGGTGACTGGAAACTTAGTGACTTCTTAAGACGTCCCAGAAAAGGGAGTATAGAAGCAAGTGGTGACCATGGCACTACAGGAACTAATGAATGATTTGACACTGATAAAGGAACTTTGCCTCAGCAAGCCACATGTCCATGGATCTGGACACCTTTGGGGGGCTTTTAAATGTAGCTGGGTAGCCAATATGTCTCCCATATTGGATTTTTTTTTTATTAACCAAATTCAGGTGGACTACATTAACTACTTTAAATACTGTAGATGCTTTCTTTGCACCAGTAGTCTCACCTCTGGCGTGTCTTGGTTGACTAATTCCCAAATAACCTTAATTTTTTGGAGATCTTGGCTACCCCAATATCTGACCTTGTTTGCTTTTCTTTCTTTCTTTTCTTTCCTTCCTTCTTTCTCACCAACCCTTTGCTGAAGCCTGTTGAGTTATGCCAATAAATAACTTGGCCCATCACTCCTACAGAAAAAAAATATTATGGCTTCTACTCTTTCCTTGCTTTGGAAGAACAATAGTCATGTCTTAAGCCTTTTGGCATATCTTGCCTTGAAGATGTTTATTCCTTCTGCTGGGGGTGGGGGAGCGGGTTTTGGAATTACTTTTTACATTGTGCTTCAGGATTTGATGACTCCACGTGATCCTGATATTGATTCAATATTAGGGAAACAAAGAGTTATTAAGTTTTAACCTGTTGGTGTGTATTTTTGCTCTGTTCATATAAACCAGTGGAGCAAGATCAATTTACTCTCTGGTTGAATTGCTTTTCTTGTGGGCATCTAAAGCATACGGTAGAGAACAGCTTCCAAGAAATAAATTTATTTTCCTGAAATGATGGTCTTTATTGGCAACATCTAGTTCTTTTAATTTTACAGTTGGTTTGCCAGTTATTATCTCTGTTTTCATGAAGCATGAGAAAAATGCTAGAACAGTTAAATGTGCTTACCATAGAGTTTGTGAATCACTGGCTGTTTCAAACTGGCAGCAAATGTGGAATGAAACTACACAAGTCCCCCTCTGCTACCCCGCACCTTCCGCTTGATGAAAAATGGAGAATAATTTGCGTGTCATACATTGCCAATTTGCAATGAAAATGTTACATATACATGGCAAAATCACACCAAATATTCCCTCTTCCATCTAACTCCTGAATTTCAGCCATGACAAATGAGAGAAAGTTGCAGGTTATGGGCACATTGGGGGGAATTAAAACTGAAGGACTGCATTTTAAGTGGTTTGTATGTCTTTTTCAAATGTGCTATGAGAAGGGTGAGAGCAGTTGCCATCCATGACTAAGTGGGACACTCTGTCTCTTGGAGGGTTTCTTTAAGTCCAGTTCGGAACCTCTCCTGGCATTGTGAGAAGCCATTACAACAGAAACAAGGTTATTCCAGGAAATGTTTTTGTGACTAAAGAGGACATTCAGCTCTTTAATCAGTGACAGAACATCTACTCTGACAAGACTGAGTGATAGAGTGAGCTCTGCTAGCGCCTTTGCAACTGAAGGGGAATATAACTTACAAGGACAGACAATCTTCTCATTAAATTGCCATTGGTTGATTCATCAATACTCCATTGGAAATAATTATTCTGTATATGTTTCATGTAAATGTCTATGTCAAAGGAAACCTTGGTTTGTATTTTGCAGATGTGTGAGTCATGATAATTTGGCTAATGCCTTTAGGTCATGAGATAGCTGTCTGCTCCCTTCAGTTCTGACAGAAGCTCTGGTGAAACTGTAAGAGAGCTGAAGGGGAGAAAAAAATGCTAAAGTCAAACTTTCAGTGTTAGCAGTTTGTTTAGTATTCCTTCTTCCTCCTTTGCAGGTGCATCAACTTTAGACTTGATTAAGTCAGGAGTATAAGTATAGTTAGAATTCAGTATACAAAGACTTATAAGTGAGCTTTGCAACAAGGGGCAAGATACTCAGAAGAGAGCACAAGTTCTTGTCTCATAATTATATAGCTTGAGTTGATTTCATACATACACTAAAGCTGCATTTACATGGATGCTCCCTTTTGAAAGCGGCATGCAAATGAATGAAATCGGAAACGCAAATGAGGCACAGATTTAAATATCTCATGCCTCTTATTTCCTGAACCAAATTGGGAAGAAGGGTGCTTTCAAAAGCGGGTTCCCATCCACACAGTTGCTTTGGTTTCTGGAAATAGCTCTTCCAGAATCTGGATCAAGCAGAAATATGCAAATGAGGTGAAAGGTATTTATATCCATGCCTCATTTGCATTTCTAAGCCCGCTCACTTGCATGTCCCTTCTGAAATGAAGGAGCCGTGTAGACACAGTTATACTGAATGAGAAATTGTCTGTAGGCAGAGTTCTGAGCAGGTCAGGGGATTTAAGTGCACAACTCCAGAAATAACCCCAGGAGATGCTATAAAGCACAGACATCCCCCTGAGTCTCAATTTCTCTCCTTCTTGCTCCTGGGAGGGAGGGCTGGTATTTGCTGCCCTATACTGATAATACAGGATAAACCTGTCTAATCTGGAACTAATTTGGCCCACAAAATCCGTAATCTGGTATGATTTTATTTAGCTGGACAACCACTTACCATGGGTATAGCCAAGTTTCCTGTGGTCCCACAAGGTTTTTACAGCCACCAGTCCTGGCTCTCAATGTTCTGTCCTGTTATTTAACTGTAATTTGCTCCTATATGTCTTCTATGCACCAAGTAAGCAGTGAACGTTGTGGTAATGTGCCAGACAATATTAACCTCTCATGGCCCAGCAAATTCTCTTGTCCAGCACTGCTCACCTCCTCAGGATGCCAGACAAGGAACATTCAACCTGTAACTTATCACCCAATCTGACCAGCAAGACTCAACCCATTTCCTGTCTCTACCAGCCCTCTAGCCCTTGAAGGAGTAAACAAATGAGTATCTCTTACTACTGTATGTATGGAGCCAAGATCTGAGAAGCCCATGGAGTTGTAGACAGTTCCTATTATTTCTTGGTATGATGCAGTACAGGTGCTGTCCACCCTTGTGGCCTTGGATGGACTCTGGCTTGGCATTCACTCATTGCTGTGTTGTACTATGTGAAATCCCTACTGCCCTATGCTGCTCTGCAGAAACTTGGTGTGTGTCTGTGTGTGCAGTACCCAGGGGATGGTCCCTGAAGGGAGGCACATAGGAAATGGCCCAGCCAGCTGACACCTCATGAGGTGGAGGCTATCTGGACAAAGTAAGGGGCGTGGCTGCCTGGGGGCCAAGGGACCAGTTGCAGGGAGTGTGGGCTAGCCTCAGCTAGGTAGGATGAGGACAGGAGACTGGAAGCAGGAAAGGTGGGTTCAGAAGCCGTGAGCCCTTCCCTGCAAGAAGAATAAGGCTGCCTACCCTGGCCCCTGTGCTAACAAGGATCTTAAGCTATATTGTGTCTCTGAGAAACCATAAAACCTTCTACTTTACTGGCTGGCTGAGAGTGATATTTGGCTGCAGATGTGGGTGCAGGGTCAGGGGCTCCTCGATGCGTTGTCAGACTTGACCCCTTGGATGTGTACATATCTGAGGTAACATAGTGAGGTAATGGGTTTTATGGACATGCCCTTTCTAAAATGCATGAATGTATTTCACATTAATTAGACCATGTAAAAGCACGCCAGCAAGGTCCACATCAGACTTTTTGAGCCCATATTAAATTAAAGCACAGGGGAGAAACTCAAATCTGTAGCAGCAAGGTCCTATGCAACAGGGTAGTGCATTGTCGAAATTGCACCCCACTGGAGCACATTATCCCATGATGCATAGAAGTCCTGGGACACAATCTAATACGTATTCTGAAGAGAGCTTGACTTTCAGTCACCACAGTTTGTCTCTGGGGGTAGGTCTTCACTACCTGGAAGATCAACCCAATCAGGATCAATCTTCTGAGGTTTGATTTCACATGCCCACATGCGAAATTGACCAATCGGGGTTGAAAGACAACTCAATTTCATGTGGAGTAAGGGAGGTTGATGGGAGAGATTCTCTCATCCATGAGGATGACCAGGCAAGTTGATTGTAGATTAGTTAATTCCAGCTATGCAATTCCCCTTGTTGGAATTGTGTATCTACAATCAACTTCCAGGTCCAGTATAGACCTCGCCTAAGTCTATTATATAGCATTATTTTAAATGGAAGTTGCAAATAGTGAGAAGGACAGATTCCAACTCTTTTCTTTGCATTGTCATACAGCTTATTCTGTGAGTAGTCCTACTGAAACTAAACCAGCTAATTCCCCAGTGAGGTACTATTCAACTAAGCCTGAGAATTCAGTTCATTTGTCAACAAGTCATTATTACTGTAGGGGGAAAGAGTTAAGGATCCTGAGATGCATAAATGGGAATTTCAGGTAATAGTAGACAGATTATTTTACTTCTGTATGTGACACTGAGGTAACTGTTGTTGGAACAGTATTTCCAATTCTGGTACTCACGATTTAAGAAGGATGTTGATCAATTGGAGAGGATTCAGATAAAAGAAAGAGAATGATTAAAAGATTGGGAAATATATCTTGCAGTGCTAGAATCAAATAAGTTATTCTATTTACCTTTAAAAAATTACAAAATGAGCCTACTATTTCTTTTCTTGTCATTTTTTTAATCCCAAAGAGATGTCCATTGCAAAATTAAATTGACTCAATCTACAGGCTGAACTAGACACTTGACCATTAGTATCTAGAGCTGTTCAAACTCCTTTGACATTTTTTTTGTATTTTTTTCCCAAAATTCTTCCCCCGCACAAAGTATTTTTGTGTGTATTTTTACCTACTCCACTACACAGTCCTAGAACCTGATAATCTTTCTAAACTAAATTAGATAGCTCTATACTAAGACTTGGTAATCTACAACATTTTGATTAAAAATTAGAATGATATAAAATTAGCATGGTACATAGTAAATAGTTAAAAAAGGTAAACTGGAGGTGCCATGCACATCTCCTACAATGGGAGGGGAATCTTGGGAGGTCATCTAGTTTATCCCCTGCCCTCTTGGCAGGACCAAGCACCCACCCTGGTCTATTATTTGCCCTAATTGGGCTCCTCAGGGATTGAGCTCACAACCACAGGTTTAGCAGACCAATGCTCGGGCCACTGAGCTACCCCTCCCCACTTGAAAAGGCAGCTTCATTGATAGATCTTCAAATATAATTATCCACTGGGAATTGTAATTGAATAGGTATGTTTCCAGTGGTGATCTGCAAGGATTATGTTTTGGTGTGGTGTTAGTAAACATTTTTACCAATGACTTGAATGAAAATATAAAATTGCCACTAAGAAGGTTTGTAGGGGACATAGAAATTGGGGGACTGGACACATCACTTTTTAAAAGCAATCTAGACTGTTTGATTAGCTGGGAGCAAGCAAACAATATGTACTTTAATATAGCTATAAATAAATGTTCATATTTAGGAAGAAAGAATGTAGATCACACTCTGTCCTGGGAAGCAGCACCTCTGAAACAATTCTTGGGGGTCATGATAGATTATCAGCTGAACATGAGCTTCCAGTGTCACGAACTAATGTTATCCCAAGAAGCAAAAGTACAGGAGAGAGAGGTAGAATAGAGAGGCTATTTTACTTCTGTATGTGACACTGATGTAACTCCTGCTAGAATAATGTGTCCAGTTCTGGTACCCACAATTCAAGGATGTTGATAAATTGGAGAAGGTTCACAGAAGAGGGAGAGAATGATTAAATGTTGGAAAATATACCTTATAGTGATAGACATAAGCAAGTCACTATTTAATTTATCAAATAGAAAGGTGAGAATCAGAGCTGTATAACTGGAAGGGACCTTGAGAAGTCATGACGTCCAGACCCCTGAATTCCTGGCAGGACAAAGCACCATGTAGATAGCTTAAAAGTATTTTCATGGGGAAGAGATATTTAACAATGACCTTGAACTCTTATGAAAGCCATTAGAAATTGTGTGTGTGTGTGTGTGTGTGTGCACGTGAGAGAGAGAGAGAGAGTATATTCATACACCCCAGTTAATGTTCTTTCCTCCAATTTTCTCTATTGCTGTAAACACTTGCCTTATTATTCCGCCTAACCAGAAGATGGAGACAGAGTACTAAAGGCAAGATTTCCAGTCTGTAAATCAAGGAGACTCTGCTGAGGTTCTGCTAGTTTACATCAGCTGAGGATAGAGCCCTAAGGCTTTCAATGATGTCATACCCTCAGCATATCCTGCTCATATCCCCCTGAGACCTCAGCATCCTCTGTTTCTGCAAAGTGCCTGGCAGGCTACTGCGGGAGAAAAGGCGGAAGGAGCATGTCTCAGAATCTTACAGAAGCTTCAACTCTAGCAGATGACCCAAGGATCTGGCATGACTGTAACATCTCTTCACCCCTCCTCCCAGATAAATCAGGGACTACTTCTTAGCAAGGAACCAGCATGGCTTATGCCAGCAAGAGAAACAAAGTCAAGTCACCTCCACGTCAGCAGCTTTAGCCCTGTGAGTAAGGAAGATGATGGGATACCACGTCTCAAATCAAGGCTGCTCACAAGGAGAGCAGGGGAGCAGACAGGCATGCCTTTCTCTTACATATATCAGACACTTAGTCCCTGTTGTGAAGAAAGATAGGAACCCCAGTTAAAGAAGCAGGGACCTAGAATTCCCATTTAAAGCCTTTCTAAACATCACCAGAACTGTCTGAGGCTAACACCTCTAGCCATTGTAATGCCAACAGGCCCAGGTTATCAGCAGAAGAGATTAAACCTGCAACTCTAGGGGCTAAAGTCTTATGCTTTACTACATGAGCTAGAGGCCAGCTGGCTCTTAGCTGAAGTTGTAGAGCAGAGATTTCACTCTCTCTTTTACCTGGTCTCAGTGCCTCTGGGATTATGCCATTCACACTGACTTGGGGAGGGACTCTGAGAGGTTTTGTTGTCTTCTCCAGTTTTTCTTTTCCTTGCAAAGGGAGCAGAGCTGTAGCCATCTGTTGGAAATGAGACCATTTACATGGCTTAAAGGGACCCTGCCAATTTAAATCTAAACTGTAGGGGAGGAAGGATCGAGGAGTTATTCCCTGGGACATTTAAAAACATTTTCATTCTTAAGTTACAAAAGATATGCTATCTTTTTGTAAAATATGTTTCGAACAACGAATATGAAGTGATGAACAGAGAGATAAGGAAATGGCCTGCATGCATCAATTCTAACTTTGGGACTTGTAGGTAATGCAGCCAGACCCATTTTTATGAGAAAAATCTCATAACATCTTTATACCAGACGTGTCTATCATATTACAAGTATGCCTCTGTGTATGTGTTTATGTGTGTGTGTGCACATTGCATAGGAAAGTATGTCAAAAATGTCCCTGCCCCAAAAGCGCTTACATAAATCTAAATTAGCTGGATTGCAGACGTATCAACAGGTGTGTGTCTGCCTGTCTGTCAAGAGAGAAATAGATACATAAGATTGGCATTTATATCTCTTTTTTCCACGTCTAGCACCATCACTGTGCCCAAGTCAGGGAGCTTTCTCAGAGAGATTTATTCTGCAAATTAAATGAGCTATAGCCTCTTCCCTTACTTTAATGTACACTTTATTCTCAAAGCCATTGCTATTTAAATTTGTTCCTTAACACACGCGGTTCACTTTATTTTACTCTCACTGTGTCTGGACTATTCAAAACTGACATACATAAAAAATAGTTCCGCTTCCTTGAAATAGCAATGCCTTTGTATGCACAAAGCTATAAATAAACACTGGCAGTTAAACTTCTGTGCTTTTAAACTTTAGCCTCTTCATCTCTGTCACTGTTGGAGGCCCCTATCTGGTCCTCCTTCCCTTTTTGCTTATGATAAAATGCTTATGCAGCAGTAATCAGTCTTAGTACCCTCCCCTCCCATCCATTTGTTTCTTTCTCTTCTAATTTCCAAGTTTCAGAATCTAGTTTCAAAGGTATTCACTGAGGCAAGGCCAAAAATTCAAAGCTGCCTGGTTGAGAGTTCCAGAGCCACACACTCCTCTTATCCCCAGACTCTTAATATTATTTCAGTTCATGTTTGTTCATAGTTTGGCTTATTCCACTTATTCTAGATATACTGCGTGAAGTAAAACAAGCATGAGTTGAAAAAAAAAGCAAAAAGAAACTAAGTAAAGAGAAAGCACAAAACAATTCCACAATGTTCCCAAGATTTCCCAAGAAATACTAAAAGGTTTCTGTTTGTTTTTTTTGAGAATTTCATACCTATGGTTTAGTAAAGATGAATTATGTCTGCATATATATATAAAATAATGTAAATCTCACTCTAAGCTTTTGTCCCACTTGTTTGACTATTCCTAGTATTTCCCTGGACCACTCTTTCCCAAAACATAGTTCTCTGTTCTCGTGTCCCTCTCCAAGAAACATGCCATTATTTTATATCCTGGCTTGAGCCAAGAAGGCTGACCTACCAGCATGGGTCAAAAATAATTACTTGGCATTATTACAAGAGTTCTAAAAGCTGAGCTTAGGGTGGTTTACTAGACAAACCCTGAATTTTTAGGCAAGGTCCTAGAAAATACCACATTCATGCACAGAAGTATACCTTTAATCCAGTGGTTAAAATGGAAGTCCAAAGAGATCCAAATACAGCAGTCACCTCAAGATGGAGCTTTCAGTGGCATGGTAAAGAGGGGAAAATGTTAAAAGCAAATATAGATGGTATGGAGCCATGGAAAGCTTTGGACATAAGGACAAGAGACATGACTGTAACAAAATTTTGAGATTTGGAAAGTGGGAAGCACATCTGGGCTGCGTCTACACGTGCACGCTACTTCGAAGTAGCGGCAGTAACTTCGAAATAGCGCCCGTCACGTCTACACGTGTTGGGCGCTATTTCGAAGTTGAAATCGACGTTAGGCGGCGAGACGTCGAAGTCGCTAACCCCATGAGCGGATGGGAATAGCGCCCTACTTCGACGTTCAACGTCGAAGTAGGGACAGTGTAGACGATCCGCGTCCCGCAACATCGAAATAGCGGGGTCCTCCATGGCGGCCATCAGCTGGGGGGTTGAGAGATACTCTCTCTCCAGCCCTTGCGGGGCTCTGTGGTCACCGTGGGCAGCAGCCCTTAGCCCAGGGCTTCTGGCTGCTGCTGCTGCAGCTGGGGGTCCGTGCTGCATATACAGGGTCTGCAACTAGTTGTTGGCTCTGTGTATCTTGCACTGTTTAATGAAAGTGTGTCTGGGAGGGGCCCTTTAAGGGAGCGACTTGCTGTTGAGTCCGCCCCGTGACGCTGTCTGCAGCTGTGCCTGGCTCCCTTATTTCGATGTGTGCTACTGTGCCGTGTAGACGTTCCCTCGCTGTGCCTATTTCGATGTTGGGCTGAGCAACGTCGAAGTTGAACATCGACGTTGCCAGCCCTGGAGGACGTGTAGACGTTATTCATCGAAATAGCCTATTTCGATGTCGCAACATCGAAATAAGCTATTTCGAAGTTGGGTGCACGTGTAGACGTAGCCCTGGAGAGCCACACAAGCAGATTGTAGTTATGCTTTGAATGGACTATAGAAAAAAAGCATAACAGCACAAAAAGGTGAGAAAGAGACCGTAGACGGATATTAGGGGGAAGTAGAAAATAGGCAAATATTGCCACAATGTTACTTATCTTTTTATAAATAACATTAAGAATATGATTGGACAAAAAATAGTGTTTTCTGTAAAAGAAATTCAAAATAAATGAAAAATATTCTTTTGTCCCCAAAGATTTTCATTTATTTATTTCAGCTGTACACAAATATAAGACAACAGATTGATTTTGGGTTTAGAAAATGAATACTTTTCTGTATAAAAATGTTTCTATTTGCAAAAAGACCATTTTTGTTTTTTGACTTTTAAATAAAAATATTCAGCCAGCTGTAGTTAGAAATAAATTTTGTCTAATGTCTAACTTTTCTAACATTTGGGCATAACTGAAGAAACAACATAATTTTAATTGTCTATGGCAAAATATCCTTGTGCCCAGGACAGAACAACACTGCACTTATTTCACCATCACCACACTCACAGTGCCATGTGTCAATCTTGACTGTAAGTTACTCAGGAAATGCTGTTAACCACAACTCAACAGTCAACAAAATGGAAGTAATAAAAAGATCAATCAGCATGGATGAGAGCCCAAAGAAATTAATTTATGAGGAAAAATGACAAGAATGCATGTAAATATGTAGAGCTTGGCCAAATTACACCTAGTATTAGTGTGGGGAATACGACAAACTCCTCCAAAAACGTCATTTGAAGAAACAACAAGGAGTCCTATAGACCCTTAAGATGAACAGAATTATTAAGGCAAAAGCTTACATGGGTAAGCCTAACTTCATGAGATGGACTGGAGTAGAAATACAAAGGAAGATCAGTCCATCCATTGAAGTGGATTTTACCCATGAAAGCGAATGCCCTAATAAATCCATCTTTAAGATGCCAAACGACTCCTTGTTGTTTCTACAGATACAGACTAATATGGCTACCTCTGAGACTTTTCAGTTCAAGGGCTCTGGGATTCCCAATGGCCAAATTCATTCCTAGAGCAACTTCACAGAGCTGATTTTAATGAAGTTAGACCCGGGATGAATTTGGCCGTGCATCTGAGAGAGACGAGCTGTTCAAGTCTGCCCAAGGGGACATAACTGAGAGAGCTGTGGAAAGAAGCTGAGCAAAAAGGAAATGTAGACTGAATGTCAGGCAAATCTTACCAGAAAGATCTATGAGGCTAATGAATTAGTTAACAAATGAAAAGCACTTTGAAGATGAAAAATGCTATTCAACAGTAGCTAAGTATCATTATTAATAGTAGAGCTGAGTAGTGAATAATGTATTCAATAAGTTTTTTGTAAGATTTTCAAAGGTGCCTCTGGGAATTAGGTGTCCAGTGTGTATTTCACTGGGACTTGGGTGCTGCATTCATGCTTTTACAAGCCTTTGAAATGCTCCATGTAGCTGTTTTGGTTTTTTTCCCCTGCAAGTCTATACTGTAGGGCTGTGGCCACACTAGGGAGAGACATCAAAATGGCTTATCGCTATCCATTATTTCAAAATAAGCTATTTCAAAATAAGTGCTATGGAAGCTACTACACACAAAATGCAGGTCGACATTGTGATCCACAACATTGAAAAGATTCCCAGTCATTTCAAAATGGAGTGGCTACACAGCCACAGCTTCGAAATAATGAGCCAGGAAATGGTGAGGGCAGGGTCAAATGGCCAACAAACCCTTCCTGGAGCACGGGCGAGCCAGCCCCTTAAAAAGCCCCTCCCAAACACATCCCCTGGGCACATGCTGAGGACCCTGGCTGCTTGCAGCACGCAACCTGTAGCACAGCACTCGGCAGGGCCTTGGTTAGCCACCACACCACTGCCTGTCATGGACTCGCAGCACTTCACTGACGGAGGCACCTTGGACATCATGGCCAGCCTGACCAACATGACAGCTTGCCATATGAGGCTACGTGCTGCCCAACATGTGGCCAGCCTCCTGCAGGCTTCCCCCATGGTGCATCTGGAGCACCCCCTGTTCCAGCCCTGTCATCGCCTCTGGCGGTACCCCACCAGTGGGGAATGATGGGACCATATCGTCCTCGGAGAGTGGGACGACAACCAGTGGCTCTGCAACTTCCAGATGACTCGGACCACCTTCATGTAGCTGTGCCATTGGCTGGCACAAGCTCTTCGCTACCAGGACACCCACATGTGGCCTGCACTCCCCCTGGAGAAATGAGTAACTATTGCCCTGTGGAAGCTGGCGACCCTGGACAGCAATTGCTCGGTCGGCCACCAATTCAGGGTGGGGAAGGCCACCATCGGGGTTGTTCTCCTTGAGGTAAGGCACCCAAGGCCACACACCAAAGGCAGGGTCTTGGGGAGCGGAGTCCCAGGGAGCAGGGCCCCAATGAGTGTGGTCCCGGGGAGCAGGTTCCCCCATATACTACCACACACTCACGGGTGCCTGTGCCCTCTACCCCCTACAGGTTGTTGCCACCTGATCCTCCTTGGAGACATGGACGCTGCTACGGCCGGCTTCCAACAGCTGGGATTCCCTATCTGCATTGATGCATTGGACAGCACCCACATTGCCATCCGGGCCCTACCACACAGCTGGGGATGGTACATCAATCGAAAGGGCTACCACTCTGTCATCCTCCAGGCCCTTGTGGATGCCCGAGAACATTTTATGGACATCTGTGTGGGCTGGCCGGGCAGGGCCCACAATGCCCCTATCCGGTGGAACTCATGGCTCAGCCACAAGATGGCAGAGGGCACCTACATCCCCCCATGGGAGCTGCTGGTGGGGAACGTGACCATGCCCCTGTGCATCATCACCGATGCTGCCTACCCACTCCAGGCCTGGCTAATGTGCCCCCACATGGGACACCCCAGTGAGAGCCAGGACCTTTTCAATGCCCACCTCAACCTGGCCAGGAACACCATGTAGCGGGCATTTGGCTATCTGAAGGTGAGTTTCAGGTGCCTCCTGATACATCTGGAGTTAGGCCTGCCCAGTGTGCCCACATTCATGGGTACCTGCTGTGAACTGCACAACCTCGTGGAGAGCAATCAGGAGCTCTTTGTGGCACACTGGGCAGCCGAGGCCATGGCGCACTATGAGCAGCCACATGTAGTCCCTTGTCGCCAGGTGCACCGGACTGGGGTGCATGTGCAGGAGTCCCTCTGGCAGACCTTTGCCTGGGGGCCCCCATGACCTAGCCAGGCTCACTCCATGTAACCGCCCCCCATTCTCTCCCCTGCACCACCAGTACCCGCCTTGCCATCCGCACCCGAGGCAGGACACATATCACAGTTAAATAAATTCAACTGCTATTTTTGGAACACAAAGAATGTGTGGCTATTTTCGGGGAGATGGGTGAACTATTTACATGGGGGAGCAGGGGTGAACATAGACATGGGGAGGCGGGAGGCCTCAATCCTCTGTCGGAGTGGCTGGTCAGGAGCCATGATGTCCCCTGGAGCTGTGACCATCCTGAGTTCAGGAACCATGGCGGGGTCAGGATAGGGCAGGTGGAATGGAGAGGTAGGACGGGACTGGAGTATCTGGGGGCTAGGACTTGGGGGGAGGAGTCGGGGGGAGCCACGGTCAGGCAGGACTCTCCTGGCCACAGCCAGCATACCAGGTCGCACCACTCGGCCAGGGTCATGTCAGCTGGGAGCAGAGCTGCAAGGGCAGTGGGGGCAGAAGAGACATGGGGGAGGAGTCGGAGAAGAGGAGGGTGGCAGGGAAGAGGGGGAGGCTGGGGTGGGGGAGTGGGAAAGAGGAGGGGCTGGGAAGGAAGGAGGAGGGGCTGGGGCAGAGGGGGAACCTGCAGGAAAGGCCATCCATCGGGTGGGCGGCTGGGCCAGGCAGTTGGTGACGGATTGGGTCAGGGTGTCGAGATACCTGGCCACCTAGTCCCAGGCCGCCCGCTCCATGGACAGTCATTCCCGCAGCAATCGGTTCTGCTCCTGCCATGCAGCCCTGTGGGCTGCTGCCAGATCATCTGCTCAGCTGTGGTGGCAGCTCCTCCCACCACCGCACACGGTCTGGAGAGGAGTCGCTCCCCTCACCCTCCTCTGCTGCTGTGGGGATCCCAGGCATGTCCAGGGGGCTGGAGTGGCTGTCAGATGCCGAGGCTGTGAAGACATAAAGTGAGAGGGTGGTGCCCCCTCAGTCATGAGCCCAGGTACCATGGGCCAAGGGCCTAGTCCCCACCACCATCCCACCCTACTTGTAGTGAGGGGCTCTGGGTGGCCCATCTTCTGTGGGGTCCATCAATGCAGGGCCATTCGAGTGGCTGCCCCAGCCCTGGGGCTTCTGACCCTCATGGCAGCCCATGGCCCCGTGCAGGCCCCACCCAGAAACAATGATGGCCATCCCTGGCCCCCTCCCCCTCATGACCAGGGAACCCCATGCCTGGTCCTACCTGAGGGTTCCTTGAGTAGTTCAGGGTAGGCCTGGGTGGAGGTAGCCTGGCTAGGGCCCTTGAAAGGTTTGGCAATGCACAGCAGTCCCTCTCTCCCACTGTCACTGTCCCCAGTGCCAGCAGGTACTTCGGGACCTGCAGTAGGCAGGGCCATTGAGGGTCCTGGCTGGGGCTCCTCGCCCTGCCCCTCCAGCTCCCCCATGTCCAGGGTCTCCCCAAGTGGCACAGCCTTTCTGGGTCCCAGCAGCTGGTGGAGCTCCCTGAAGTATGGGCAGGTGGCCAGCGCGGTACCTGACTGTCTGGCTGCGTCCTTTGCTCAGACATAGCCCTGCCGCAGCTCCTTCACTTTGGAGCGGACCTGGTTGGGGATCCAGAGGGGGTGGCCCTTGAGGCGAGGTTGCTGGCGAGGTGGGCAAAGGCATTTGTGTTTCTCTTCTGCCCCTCCATCCTGAGCAGGATGTCCTTGTCCCCCCAGACAGCCAGCAGGTCCCGGACTTCAGCTTCCAGCTGGACGGCCCCCCTCCTCTTTGGGGTCTGCTCAGAGCCCTGGGAGCCCTGCCGCCTGGACCCCTCAGCTCCGCGGGGATCCTGGGGGTCCTGGCTGCTGGCCATCATTTTGACCACGGTGGGGTGTCGCTCTCTGGGGGTGCAAGGGAGTGTTGTCTGGCCACCTCATGCTGTTATGTCTGCTAGCACACTCAGCTTCCTGCACAAGTTTTCCATGTCCCTGCACCTTTAAGGCACCCGCAGCTGACAGCCATAGGGCTCTGGCTCATGGTGGGAGGGGCCAGCTCTGTGGAGGGCTTTTCATTTCGAAATGGCAGCCAGGGAGCGGCTACTCACATTGAATTTCAAAATCAACATCGAAAGGAGTCATTATTCCCAACATGGGAGTGAAATACCAATTTTGAAATGAACAACTTTAATTTCAAAATTAATTTTGAATTGAGCAGTTGCTGTGTAGTCGCTCTCCTGCTCCTTTTGAAATTGCCCCTCATTTCAAAATCATTTTCCAAATGAGCTGCTAGTGTGGCCACAGCCTAGGTGTTTGTGATTTGCCAGCCAGAAACTTATAGGTTTCTTAAATATATACGTTACTGAAAGTGTTTCACTGAGTGCCTGATAAAGCCATCCTCATTCATACCATGGCGTTCATTCCTCTTTCTGTTATTCCAATGGCGTCAGACATTAATATGTTAGTTACCATGATTAAAGGTGAGAAAACACAGCCCAGAAAAATTCCTAACAATAACTGTAGATTCAGAGGGATGGATACCTGGGTGGTGTTAATTGGCTTAGCTTCAATAAAGCTGATGAAGTTATTTCAATTAATACAAGGGTAAGGCTCTGACACACAGATTTTTAAGGCCAAAAGTGGCACTTAAAAACTTCAGTCCCTTGCCTCCCGTATAATACAGGACATAGATTTTGCCCCAGTAATTCCTACAGTGGAGCATGCACTCCTGCATGGGAGCATGTACTGGTAAGTGTATGAACTTTTTCTTTCTTTGTGAAAAATACAGACTTTTAAAAAAAATCTCAATCATATTGACAGTTTTATCAAATAGATCAGAGAAATGCAGTTAACCAAAAACTGGATTTCATAAAAATGACACATTTTTATGGTCGTTTCAAGAAATTTTTCCATAAAAAATTGCTCTTATACTTTTTAGGGAAAATAAGTGAAGAAACAGAAAAATTGGTCCTATTTTAAATATTTCAGGGTGAAAGTAAGTTTAAAAATGGACTTTTTTTTTCTTTTGGTAAAACTGTTTTTTGTTTGTTATGACTTACCTTCTATAGCACCAATTTTCCTCAAATCCAACATTTTCTGCATGAAATTAGGATACCATGTATTTTAACAAGGCTATGATTTCACCTTCTTTTTCTGTAGTTATTGTTACTTGTCAGCTCATTCTCCAGATGTATAAATGAGATGTGAACAGGGGCAAAGTGAATTCAGCTGTCTATTCTTGAACATGTTCTGAGGTGTTTGCCCAGTTCTAATTAGTAGAAAGTTGAACAGTCTCCTCAGGGAAGTTCAGGACACCCTGTTGCTTGTGTCGCTTAAAAATAGAGCAGACAATGTACTGGCGAACATGCTGTAGTACACAATCATGGCAGTGACTGCATGGACTAAAATACCTCAGGTACATCAGTTTTATTCCTCTTTATGTTATCTCGGTCAAAAATAAGAGGTGACATTGTATGCTCACTGTAAGGCCCATGCTTGCTTTCAAGATTGTAGCCTACTGTGAGAGAGTGAGGCCAAAGCACTACAGGGAAGTAGTAAATGGAAAGAATATCAGCCCCAGATTGAACTAGTCCTTGTAACAGAGGCTAATCTAGAACTAACAGGAACTTAGTAGAATCAGTCAGGGTAATCAAGACAATTAAAGCACCTGGAGCCAATTAGGAGTTTTCCAGAGGCGAGAGAGTCAAGCTAATCAGAACACTTGAGGCCAATAAAAGGACCAGTTGAGGCAGGATAAAAAAGGGCTCCTTTTCTGGTAGCTCACTGCACATGAGGAGATGGTGAGAAAATTTGCTGTGGAGATTCTGAGAGAAGCCAGCACAAGTGTGTATCAGAAGGAAGAGCCTGAGGTAAGGAGGGTGCTGGACCACCATGGGGTCCAGGGAATCTTTGCTGTCAAGCAGGTGAGACTTGAGACATTGGAGGCAGCTGTTATCAGGGGATCCCCGGGCTGGAGCCCAGAGTAAAGGGTGGGCCCAGGCTTCCCTCATTCTCCCATCTCCCATCCTTTATCCAGCACAGGAGGACTGATATTGCAGGAGGGATTTGTCCTGCCCAAGCCACTTGAAGGCGGGGAAGAGACTATGGGATTTGGTCTCCTCCATTTTCACTATGCTGGCCAGTGATGAGAGTAGCTCTGAGGCAATTATTCTGCAAAAAAGCATGGAATGCAACAAGCTAGAGGAGGAGCTTTGTCACACTACATACAGGCTATGTCTACACTTGCCCCCTTCTTCAGGGGATGTGGCAATCACAGAGATGGGAGATTACTAATGAAGTTCTGTGCTGAATATGCAGGACTTCATTAGGCAAATTCTCACACACAGCAACTTCAAAGTGTCAAACTTTGAAGTGCTGGTGTGCTGTACTAGCCAACACTTTGAAGTGCCCACACTACTTTGAAGTGTTTTTATTCCCCAAAATTTTCTGCCCACTGTGATTCTATCCTGGTCTCAGATGATTTGGCATAGGAGGCTTTTGGTAACAATCAAATTAAGAACAAAGGATGTTCCTAAACCTGCCAGAAGCTGAGATTGGGTGACTAGATGGACCAATCAAAATTACTGTGTTCTATTTATTCGGTCTGAAATAGTTATAGGATACCAAGCAATCGGGGTCTAGGTGTTCTGGATAGTATACATACACACACAAGAACATAATTTCAGCTCTGTAGAATGGACAATCTACGTAGTGGTTCAAAAGGTAAATAATTTGAACGGGATTCCATAATGAACTGCTCACAAACAATGTGCCACCTGCAAGTTGTCAAAAGATGTTATTTCACAAAGTTTGAACACCATATATATTTCATAGTAACAGAGAAGGACAGTCAGAAGCCTGACAACAAAGAGGGGACTGTACTTAAACCACTGCTCAGGGATTCTGGAGACTGTGATTCCAGGTCTGCTACAAAGTTTGTGTGACCTTGGAGAAATTCCTTAGTCTTTCTGCGCATCCATTCCTGACCTAGGAGAATGGCATAATCAACATTCTCCCTTTTCAAAACTTCTCATTTAAATCTATCAAAACCCCTTTAGGGCAAGACAGTATCCTACTGTGAGTAAAAGCCTCATAACAGATCCCTGATCTAGCTAGGGGGTCTTTATTTACTATAATAATAATACAGGTTGAACCTCTCTCATCCAGACCCCTCAGGGCATGACCAGTGATGAATGAGAGCATTTGGTGGACCATGAATGGTCAATATTGTCTAGCAGCATTATCAACACTTCCTCTGCTTACTTGGCTCTTAGAAGATGTTTAAGGGTAAGTTAGATCTAAACAACAGTACAGAACACTGAGAGCCAAAACTGGTGGCTGTAAACAAACTTTACAGGACCATGGGAAAGTTGGTCACTCCTATGATAAGTTGTCATCCAGCTAACTAAAATCATGCTGGATTACAAATGTTGTCGGACGAAAGAGCGTTGGACAAGAGAGGTTCAACCAATAATAATAATAATAATAATATAATGGTGATTTGTTCCAAGAAAGAGACATAAATTAGGTTTATCATATAAATTATTCTCTGAATTATTTTCCCAGTTCTAGACAAAACATCGCTTACGTTCAGCTATACCAAATCTATCCCCTCATCTGCAAAAAACCTCAAGGCCTGAAAACATGCCCAATGATATAGAAAACATTCAGTTAAAAGTAATAAATAGCAAAGCGAAGGCATAATATGCCACCAGGAATTTTCAGTACCTTCATCCGCATATTTGTGTGTGTGATAGATTCCCAATGATCTCCTATCAATATTTTGTGAGGGATCTGTAAGTGTGGCTATAATTCACGCTTATTCAGAGCAATACATTCTAAGGAGGAGGTTATCTCTGGAAGTCGATCATATGATTCTAACAGGGGGACAAGCTAAAAAAATGCATTGGAATTAATATGAGATGTTAGGAACTGTCTTAACAAGTATTAAACATTTACAATCACTGTTACAACCAATATAAGTAAATGAAGCATAAGACCATATTTCTTCAACTATTATAGGCAAATGATAATGTCTGCATGTTCAGCGTTGTGCAGAACTCACAACAAATTATCCAAAATACCCAATACACAAAACAGATTTTCATGTACTGTGAGTGCATTACACTTAGGCTACATCTACACTACACAGATCTTTCAAAATAAGTTCTTCCAGAAGAGATCTTCCAAAAAAGCTTCTTCCGAAAGAGTACATCCACACACTAAAGAAGCCAATGAAAAGATTGATCTGCTCTTCAGATATAGAGCATCCACACAGCCTCTGGTCTTTCAAAAGATGGGCCAGGGACTGAAAAATCTTCCACTGCCACGGAGCATCTACATATTTTTTTTTTCAAAAGAAGCTTTCAAAAGAATGCATTCTTCCTGATTGGGGAATGGAAGAAGGCTTTGTAGCCAGACAAAGTCTCCCCCTTACAAGCCAGCTTGCACGCTGCCCCCCGCCACCCCACTGAGGAGCCTCACAAGCACACAGGGCACAGAAGCAGCTGCTGACAGCACAGTCTTTGATGTCTCTCATTGAGGCCCAGATGTGCTAGCTCATCGTGACCCTGAGAAACAGAAAGTACAGATAAAAGGCTAACAGGCCAAACTGTCAACAAGAGATGGGGGGGGGAAACTCAGGAAATTACCCCAGCTGGCATTGATGGATTTGATGCACACACACATACCATCCCAGAAGAGGAAATATCCGCCCCTGCAAAAGAATGTCCTGTACTCCCAAATTGCTTATCTCCTGTCTTACAAGTGCAAATTAAGTAAGAATTGCCCTTGTAAAAACTGGCGTCACAAAAGACAGACCAGTATGATCTGGCACCATAGATAAGAAAGAGAATACGTAACCTAAGGGGGTATAAAGGTGGGTCCAGCAGAACTCTAACTTTGAGTGCATTTCCACCAACTACCTGCTGGTCGGGTCAGGTGATTGCCTCCCGAGGTCTGCAACTGGGGACGCCCAACCTCGTATTCGTCTTTCTGCGGAATTGAGTGACCGATCCGGCTTGGCTACGCTGGTATCGAGAGACGCAAGGAGGGTAAAATATACCCATGCTAAGGTCTCCTTTTTGGTGCTCACAGTTAAAGAATTAGAGCTCTGTAATTAGATGTTGTTGTATTAAGATATCATTGTGTTAGATGGTAACAGATATCTTTGTATTGGATTGTAACGTAACCTGTTAACACCTGTACTTTGCTAGCATATAAGAAGTAGACAACAGCCTTTTGTAACCGCACGCTTATAACTGTAGCTTAAATAAACTTGTAACTAGTTAAGATCTAAGCCTGACTGCTGTCACTCTTTGTCACTGAAACACAGCTGGCACAATAAAAAGAACTTTAACCGTTTGGTTACCACAGCCTGGCCGTAGATCAGAGTGCTAGGAGCTCCCTGCTCTAACAGTAAAAAACTGGGTTGTTTAGGACCCAGAGGAATACCTCACCGCACATTACCCGGCCACTGGCTAACAGGCTTCCAGAAAAAGTGCCGCATTCTTTGGATTTCAGATCAAAAGATCCCATTTTGTGTATGGACTCTTCATATGTCCTTTCAAGAAAGGGCTTGATTTCTTAAAAGAACTTTCTAATGTATACATGGCCTTAGTGAGAGAAATGGAATTCCTGTAGCTAACAAGAGAACCATTGCAAGGCAACTTTGCAGACTATCTGGCTTCCCCTCTGTGCCAAATAATCACTCACATTCCCCTTGCCTACCATAAATTCCCCCTTCCTTGCCCTTAGTCCACCCCATTGTTACTTTTCCCTTTTATTCTTTCTTTTTCTGGTCAACAGAATCCCCTTGAGTGCTGTAAAGTGCAAAACCAAAACACTCAACCAGAACTGTATCCAGTCACAAGGGTACACAATGAACCTCAGAGACTGGCATGTAGCAAACCATGTGCACCAGGGCATTGAAGCTTTGACTATTTAGCCGCGCCAAAGCCACTGATCTCTACAGCTGGGGCAACAGAAGAACTCTGTTAGCAATACTTACAAATTAGTGAAAGTCCCTGGAGCCGGCCATTCTAGGGAGTTATGACAGGGACTACAGTTACACCCCAGTTTTGTCAATAAATATCCACACAGAAAATGTGGTTTCTTGACAGTGTTTTGACAAATCTCATCACTTCCCAGCGGTAGCATTCTGCCTTTCAGCTATGAGGCATAAAGCTGCTGTTGACAGAATTTGTTGACAAAAACGCAGTGTGGACACTCCAGGGGTCCTTTTTTCAAAAGACAGAGTAACCAGAACAATGTACAGCCCTGTCTGCTGTGCTTCTGGTGGCCTATTTTGTCAAGAAAGTGGCCGTGCAGTCTGGCTGCTCTGTCAACAGAGCAGAGCTCTCTTCTGATTGGCTTTTGTGTGTGATTTCACTCTGTCGACAGGAGGTTTATTGAGAAATCTGACAATGACTTCTGTCAACAGATTGCTGTAGTGTAACGATAGCCCAAATGTATTAAGCCTGTCCCAAAAACTATGGACGCAGCAAGGAAGAGATAGAGTCAACTGTGGCAATAGTAACAAAAAATAGGCAGGGACATGGAAATAATCTGTTCCAAAACTACTAGCAGTAATAAAGGGTGTAATTTTTCAAAAGCACTCAATCGTCCCTGACTTTGTTCCTGTTACAGCCACTGGGAGTTTTACAATTAACTGTAGTGGGAGTCACATTGGGCCACCATGGAGGCCTTTTGCACATCACATTTATTGTTTTAGGAAGAAACCACATTACAGACAGAGGTCCTCATAATGCCTCATTGTGGCAAGGCATGGACCAGGGTTAAATTAGTTGTACCATTAAAAAAAAGTGCAAATTGGTAGAGCAGCAAAAATAAAATATAATTTAATGTTTCTCTCCTGTCTTCACCACTTAGAAGATAGCGGTGACCATCTGTTGCACCTCAGAAATTGCACAGACAATAAGACCTTTTGTCCAGGTAAATAGGGATGTGGACATTTGAAAAAAAATAAAAGCAATATGGAGTATGTGTCATAAGAATTATTTTGATAAAGATAAAAAAATGCTGACATTTATGATTATTCTTTCCTTGTTTGTTCTTGAAGGAACATAAATAAATCTGGGGTTTTTTTCAGAATAATATAAACTTATTTCCAGATGTCTCTATTTTATAGTGTACATTCTAGTGGCAAAAGAACATCAGAATGGCTGTAATGGGCCAGACTCAACGGTTCATCTAGCTAGTATTTTGTCTTCCAACAGAGGCCAATGCCAGGTTCCATCAAGAGAATGTACAGAATGGGTATTCATCAAGTGATCCATCCCCTGTTGCCCAGACCTAACTTCTATCAGAGAGCAGGTACACCTTTCCTGCCCATCCAGGCTAATTGCCATAGAAGGACCTATCCTCCATGAACCTTCTATTTTGAGTCCTGTTATTGTCTTGACCTTCACAACATGCTGTTCCAAGGAGTTCCACAGGTTGATTGTGTGTTGTATGAAAACTCTTCCTTTTGTTTGCTGCAGACCTGCTGCCTATTAATTTCATTTGGGGACCCCTTGTTCTTGCATTATGAGAAGGAATAGAAAGCACTTCTTTATGTTCTTCCTCTGCACCCTGGAAATGTGGAAATCTGGAAAAACTAGATATCCCAGACTTATTCATCTCTCCATATATGGAAGCCACTCCATACCCTTAATCTTTTTGTTGTCCTTTTCTGAACCTTTTCCAATTCCAATATATCTATTTTCAGCTTGGGCAATCTCATCTGCATGCAATATTCAAAATGTGGTTGTACTGTGGAATTCTGTAGAGATAATATGATATTTTCTGCCTTGTTATCTATCTGTCTATAATCAGGCCATGTTGAAATCTTAAAAGTGTGCATTGGAAGCATTTGAAGATTTGGGCATTTGCCGTATTACTCCTATCTTTTATGGATCTGGGTGTAAGCCCTGGGAGGTCAGCAGGTATCTCTCAGTGTATAGCAGCTCAGTGGTCACAGGCTCCTCTTCTGTTTGTACAGTTTATTGTGTGTGGTGTAGAGGAAGGGTTGAAAGCTACAAAATTCATGTGTATTGGCTGACATAAGTGGTTTGTGTCCATAGTTCCCATCCTGAAATTACACACATTGCCCCAGTGGTTTGATGAGGATGCCACCAAGGAGTTGTAATTTACCAGTATTTGGCTGAAGTTATGCTGCTCCATCCTGCTTGCTGTTGAGAAAGTTCTGGTAGTCCCTTATATGTACTGCTACTCCATTATCTATTTGGTGTTCAATTCCTTGCTTGTGCCCGTGTTTCAATGTACTGTGCAAGGTGCCAGTAAAAACTGAAATGTGGTTCTTTTCTTAGACCGTGTCTACACTATCCCAAAACTTTGAAATGGCCATGCAAATGGCCATTTTGAAGTTTACTAATGAAGCGCTGAAATACATATTCAGCTCCTCATTAGAATGCCAGCAACTGCGGCGCTTTGAAATTGCTGAGGCTTGCCGCCACATGGCTTGTCCAGACAGGGGTCCTTTTCGAAAGGACCCCAGCAACTTCGAAGTCCCCTTATTCCTATCTGCTGTTAGGAATAAGGAGATTTCAAAGTTGCTGGGGTCCTTTCAAAAAGGAACCCCGTCTGGATGAGCTGCACGGCGGCGAGCCTCAGCAATTTCAAAGTGCCACGGCCACTGGGATTATAATGAGGTGCTGAATATGTATTTCAGCACTTCATTAGTAAACTTCAAAATGGCAATTTTCATGGCCATTTCGAAGTTTTGGGATAGTGTAGACGTAGCCTTAGTGTTTATTGTTCAGACAATATATGTGGAAAAGTTTTCACTGTTGGGGTTACCACTCAGCTCATCTTTGTTCACCACCACTACATGGTGTGTTGTTTGCCATTGCTTTCTTTGTCTGCACAGTCACATATAGTGATTCTCTTTCAATAGCGTCTGCACATAGCTCGAAGCTGATTGCCTACTTTGCATCTTGTATCATAGTGCCCATGGCTTTCATTCCAAGATGTGCTTGATTCATTATTGTTCTTAAGCATGATGATGATGATTATTATTATTTCTGTATTTGTTTTTGAACATATGTGTTATACCAAAAATCTCAGGTGTGGTTATCTTCACTGGGTGAAGACTTGTTTACTCACTTACTAAATTTCGCTGGCCCCTGCTGTTGTTAACACAGGGTTTCCAAACAGTCTCCTCTGAGTTCAGTTGTCTTTAGGGCCTCATGACTATAAAGCATTTCTCATTAACTGCTTTCTCAAAATGCCACGTGCACATAAATTGGGCATCTTGAACACCTTGGTAATAGACTTGTCAGGGTTTTCAAAGAGGCTAGCTCACACTTGTTGAAGAGACTGTTTGTATCTAATATTTCTGGTGATTTGAAAATATTTCTGAAGCATGTCCAACATTTCAGAGGGATCTCGGTGGTTTCCTGATGACAAGCTTTGCTGGAGCATGTGGTTTTTTTGTCCCCTATCACTGACCAACATATTGTGGCCTTTTATTCTTTTACTTATTTCATTCTATCCTGT
Organism: Carettochelys insculpta; assembly: GCF_033958435.1. Classification (NCBI taxonomy): domain Eukaryota; kingdom Metazoa; phylum Chordata; order Testudines; family Carettochelyidae; genus Carettochelys; species Carettochelys insculpta. Next base: position 122,477,690 of record NC_134141.1, read on the forward strand.
GGATGTTCTCTGAAGACTAGCCAGTTGCTGAGGATGTACCTTCCATGTCCATAGAACAAGAATCTGTCTTGCTGCTATGACCGTGCTTTCTCTTCTGTTCCTTGATTATGCAAATAACAATTGTACCTGCTGGCTGGTTTGTCCTTTCACCAGGAGGTTTTCTTCTGACACCATGGTCTGATTCTGTCAGTAAGACCCACAAAACTATTGAACTTTTCTGTAACAGATCTTTCTTTCATATATCCTAGTCATTAGAAACAGTGCTGCTGCACTGTTTTCTTATATTTTGTCACCATGATGTGCCCTGGCACTGACTATCCCATATTCTTTTGCACAATCTGTTGTACTTTGAGGCCCTAGCTACAGCTCCCTACTGTGGTTTGGACAATAGCACATTCATAACACATTATTTGTCAAACCTTCTGATCTGTGTCTCATCAAATGTTAGAGAAGGCCTTATCTCGGCCCCCTCCTAAATAAAATGTAGGATAAAATGATCTGATCTGATTAGAATGCAGCCTCTGCAGTTTTTGAGGTTCATCCATCATCACGGATCAGATTTCAGACTTTTTCCTTCATACCAAAACCCACAAGGGTCTAGTGAATATACTAAACCTGATTGCACAATTCTGTCCACAGCAACCAGCGTAAACAGGATACCAGCTGAGAGCAGCTTTCCTCCTCCTCTCATCTTGTCGCCCCCTTTCTAGAGACCAAATCCAAATCATTAAAAGCTTCCTCTGTATACTGTTCTCTACCTGCACTGTATCTATTTCAGACTCTTTACAAGTTGTTCCCTCTCCTTCCAGCCTCCTATTCAAAGGAACCTTCCAAAACGGCCACTTGTCAGAGTGATGTGAATGTATTTTGACATCAGCAGGACACAGAGAGTGGGGTCACTTCCCTTGGCTTTTCCAATTACACAGCTTGTTGCAAGGAGCTGAATCAACCATGAATGTCATTCTGCTCATGCTGGCTAGCTGGGTGCTCTCTGTTTGGCCCTTGGCATTTAACCATGTTGAATTATGAATGCAGTACCAATCACACTGTTTGCCTTGGAGCTGGGAAGGATGAATCACAGGGACCTTTTTTGGAATTAAATTTCAAAGTGGACCATGCAATTTTTTTGAACAAAGTTTATTCAGAAAGACCCAGTTATCTCAAGATCAGCCCAATAATAGGAAATAACATTTGCTCACTGTAGCAGCCTGCAGTAATACACTGTGTTGCTATTAGTGCGCGTGGTATGTTTTATCTAATATGAAACAAAAGTTGGCAAGTCCTATATACTCAAATGACTGACATTTTTCCTCTTTCTCTGAACAAAGTACCATAGCAAAACTGGGGTACTCCTTCTGTGCTGGGTGAGACTTCTCAGATCAGAGATGAACATTTACTGCATCTGCCCAGTAATTTCAAATCTTTAATTATATGAATTGAATTTTTTTATTTCATTAAAGCAGTTGGTGTGTTGGGAAGGTATCAGATTAACAGCTCCAGAGACTGCAGGTCTGTGACTTTTATGAAGCCTGTGCAGAAACAGTGCTAACTTCCTATACCATTCTTTAGTCCTTTCTGCTGCTTGCCTAATCAGCCTTTGTGTCACGCTAAGGGTAAGGCATTAATTTAGTCTATGTGGTCTGTTTACTCTTTTGGCCTTATTTTGCCACAGCAGAAGGAACAATGCTTGAATGCAAATGTGAGGTTATTGGATTTTAAAACTAACATGAAAATTATTACCTTAACTGCTGTTGAAGTTTTGCACCAAATCTTGTGCCAAGTGGGCCAAATGAGAAGTCTAATGGAAGCTGGTGATCCACTGAAACTGTTTGTGCTGCCTACATATGTATCCTTGTTTTGCATCTGGAGTTACAACATTGGCTTTGTGGTTGTATTACAAATGCTAGTTTCTGGGAGATCAAAATAGGGAAGGTGAGGCGACCTATTGTAAAAGCATTCCCAACCAGGTAAATCATTAGCTGATTGCAATCCATATCACAGAAATTTATCTGTGGGTATGTAGTCTGGGAAACTGCATGGACAAGTGACCGGCACATTTGATTGTCCATTGGGTAGGTGCTCCCAATGTATTTTCCTTTTCATGGAGAAGGGTATAAAGAGGTACCTGAGGTTCCTCCATTTTGTTTTCAATCTACAGTCTTCACTTGTGGAGCAACTCTGATATGAACTGAGGCTGGAAGTTTGCCAACCCATCCTGGCAAAGGATGCATTCCAGAGGCTTGCAAGATAGCCTATTCCATCTTCTGTAGCCTGCATCAAGAACTTTATGACTAATGTATGTAATTTGATTGTTTAAACCGTATCACTCTCACCCTATTTTTTCTTTATTAGAAAACCTTTAACTTATGGATGACCTGGACATACACATCTCCTAAAGCTAGAAGGGACCTTGGGAGGTCATCTAGTCCAGTCCTCTGCCCGCTTAGGCAGGACCAAGCACCATCCCCAGCATCTATTTGCTCCAATCCTTAAAGGGGCTCCTGAAGGATTGAACACACAACGCTGGGTTTAGCAGGCCAATGCTCAAACCATTGGGCTATCCTTCCCCCCTGCATAACTAGCCCTTTGGGGCTGGGAGAATCTGTGTGCATTTGGTGAGATTGGTTTGCATAACCTCTCATCTGTGCAAGAAAGGTTGCTGATTGTGGCACAAGGGAATCTGAAATGCCTCAGGAATTTGGAAATGACCCCGCTGATTTCAAAAGCCCCTTGTTCCCAAAATGAGATGGGAAGAAGGGGCTTTCAAAATAAGGGGAGCATTTTGAAAAGCCCTGGCTACATGGGTAGCGTGTGTTTTGAAGCCAGCAGTTTCGAAGCATGTGCAACTGCCATTATGCTAATAAGGTGCTGCATATTCATTCAAGCACCTCATTAGCATATTCTGAAATTCCACATTACCATAGCCCTTCTGAAAGGTGGGGGCTAGTGTGGTGGCCTTGGTGTATAGATGCCCAGCAGGATCTTTCGAAAGAGAACACTTTTTTTTTTTAAAAGAACTTGCTAGTGTAGATGCAGCCTTGGTTATGTATTCTGTTTGTTTCCTCTGGGGCTTCTATCATTGGCTACTGTTTGAAGACAGGATAGGTGAAACTTTGGTTGTTATGTTATATTTTAAATTTCAAGTTGCAGGTCTTAGCTGTGTGTTTTCTTTCTTTCTTTCTGAATGAGAGAGTCAAACTTATTGTTAATCTGGAAGCTGAGATTCTTATCAAAAGTCTGTGGGATTTGTGCTGCTCAAAAGCTTCCATATCCATTATCTCCAGTCTCCTCAATATCCATAGTCATTACAGATGAAGTGAAAATTGTGATTATTTTGTATACGAAATGCTGGGGGAAGCCCTTTTATATTTTAGAATATAGGAACAATCATATTGGTCCAGAACAAAGGCCCATTTAGCCAGCATCCTTTCTTCCAACAGTGTACAATGCTAGATGTCCCAGAGGAGTTTACAGAACAGGTAATCATCAAGTGATCCATCCCATATGACCCATTTGCAACTTCTGAGAAATAGAGGCTAGGGACACTTTTCCTACTTATCCTGGCTAATAGCCATTGCTGGACCTATCCTCCAAGAATTTATCTAGCTCTTCACATCTTCTGTCAAGCGGTTCCACAAGTTGACTGTGTGTTGCACAAACAAATACTTCCTTTTATTTGTTTTAAAGCTACTACCTATTAATTCCATTTGGTGACTCCAAGTTCTTGTGTTAAATTTTTAATCATTTCCTCTATTTGTTCTAAATTATTTTAGTGACAAGCCAAATCCCAGGGGGTTTCATTTTTCAAACATTTTGTTTAAATCGTGCTTTTTTTTTTTTGCTAAAGAAAAATATTTAGTTCTGAAAAACACAACTTGTTGTTTTTCTTCCACTTAAAAATTAAACAGCAATGATTTTTGTGCCAAGATTATCATTTCCAAAGGGTTTTTTTTTGCTCTAAATTAATTTGACAAAATATGGCACTGTGCTTTGATAACTATCCAATCCCCCCCGAGTAATACAATATTTTTATTTAAACAGAAATGTTTGAAAGACAACATCATGAGTGAAGAGCAATGAAAAAAGGAAATTAGAATTAAATATGCAATAAAAGTGAGTGTACCATCAAAACCATCTTAATGCCTCTCCTAACTTGGAAAACATAAGGATGTTTTTAATTGTTCTCTGGCCTTTCTCCATAGATAAGCAGCAGACCATCACAAAGAAAATCTGCCATTGCCCTACCTAACGTTTTCCTCTTAGAATGAACAAATGATGGATTATTTCTACTACAAGCTCTTTGCTGGACAGAAGACATATTCGTTTCAGGGCATGTCTTTGCAGGCGATGGTACCAGGTAGAGTCATTAGTTACCTTCTGTTCACGATGAAAATCCCCTATTAGAACTCACTGATGTATACACTCATCTCCTCTGAAAAACCCATGGAATTCCACCAGCTCAAGAAGTATGTAATATTAGTATCAGCCTATAAAACTCTTGATGGTGTTGCCTAAAGATGATACAGGGCTAATTTCCCAACACAAATAAGAGACATTCTAGTTTTGTCTGAATTGGATCGCAACAAGAACACATCGCATGGCTGCTTCATCTACAAATAAGAAAGAATGCCCCCAAAAGTAAGTTTTAGGAGTAACCAATCCAGGAATAGACCATTTGATTTCAGCCATTTGACTGTCATAATCTCAAGACTGGCTTGAAATTCAGAATGGGCTACAAAACCTGAATCCAAAGAGGGCAAACAAATCTGCATCTAAGCTGTGATGAAGGTTTGGTTGATGAAAAAACATTTTGCACTGAAGGCTGAGGGAGGTCTGTGAATTTGAAAATGGTTGAATTAGGAGTGCTTTAACTTTTAGTATGAAAATGTTGCATTACTATTATCATTACTATTCTCAAAGGATTCAAAGCTAACGGTTTGAAAGTGGATAACATAACCTCAGTCTCTTTAGTTATTTATGCCTTGTATTATGAGTGTATTTACTAAATATATATGTATAAGCTTTATAACTAATATAATGTAAGATATAAAACACTAGTAAAAGAGAGAAGGTCAGACTGTAAACCCTTAATTTCATTGGTAAGCAGTTACACACAAGTAATATCATTCGCATCAGAGATTACTCATGTGAGTAAATCCTTGGAAGCATGATTTATACATGTTTGCAGCCTGGCATGTAAAAAGCAAACAGGGTGACTTTTTTTTTTTTAAAGTTAGTCATTCACATATGCCATTTAAATGCAAGCACAACTGCATGTCTTATTTCTGGAGAGCAGTTGAATAACTGCATCTGTATATTAGGCAACTGTACATGCAGCTAACTAATGGCGCTAACCTGTGTTTGCAGTTGCTCATTTGGGGCTAGATTCTGCTGTTCTTGATCAGCAAAATGGAACTCCTCTTGTATACATTGAGTTCAATGAAAGTATTCAATTTGTGGAAGAATAGCAGAATATGGTTCTTGTCTGCCCAGTCACAGTAATGAAATGTGTATTAGGCACACTGAGTCCTAATTCAGCACTCATTGAAATCCTATCAGAATTTTCTTATTGGCTTTATGGATTTTGGATGACAAATTTGATGGGCACATGTTCAATGTCCAGAAAAAAAAATCAAACACTGATTATATAAAAAAAAATCTTTCTACTTTATATTTGTTAAACTGAGACAGCATGGTTTTAGCTAAGAAAAAATAATGTTATATGTACAGTCACTGCCAACTTTAGCAGATTTCATGTCAGTAACTACAGCATACTAATCCCTGCTACCATGAACTGGCAGACAAAGAAAATCTTCAATAGAACTTTTACAAACATTAAGTTGGTCTTGGCTTTCTAACTGAACACTGTTTGGTTTTTAAAGCATGCCCTTGATTTATTTTAATTTAATATTTTATTTTTTTAAATGTTATTTTCATAATCACCTTTAGTCAGTGTCCAGATACAGGCTTATTCCACCAGAATGGCTGTCTTGCTCATATAGCTTATTGCTGTCCCTCCCCCACCTTCTCTGAATGAAAATACCATTAAAACCTGAGTTTTGCCAATGTATATTAATCTATGCTGTATAGATCTACATTTCCATACGTCTATACTTTGGCTGACAGGGATACTAGTGAAGGGTTACATTTCATGAGCCTACTATGTGTCTTTTTTCAATTGTTTTTTACCCCTGTAGGATGATCTGAAAGTCAAAGCAGTCTGCTAAATGTTAGGGGTCACACAATGTTTTTAGGGCTTCTTTTTCTAGCCACTTCCCTTAGAAGGGGTGAGCAGTGCTAAATAAGGCTGCTCAGTCACTTGGGATGCTGTTGAACTCTCCCTGCTCCCTCCTGTCAGACTGAAGATAAACAGCTGTAAGTCCCGAGGCTTCCTACATTCAGGATGGTGGGTTTCACTGCCAATGTCCATCTCTCCTTTCCTAATTGGATGAGAGCCACAACAAAAACTCTGTGGGAAAGTTTTGAGCCACAAAGCTGTTGCCCAGGGGTGGTCCCGTTCTCTCAGCTGTGGAAACCAGAGTCCTGAGGCAGAAAGAATCATTATGGGTGGTGAGTTCCTTAGGTGCAGTGGGTGACCAGGAAATATTCGGTGCCTTAACATGATCTCTGCACCCCACAACACCTTGATGAACCTCTTCATGGCTGACTTTTGGTTCATCGCTGAAGCATCCCAGCTCATTGGCCTCACCATCAGACTTCAGGAAGAGGGAAGTTTTTTTCCAGTCAGAAGCTCATTTCAATGCTCCAGTGCTAGGCATCTTCATCCAAGGCATACAGATGAAAAATATGGATCAGTGCAAGTACTAGGGCAGGCAATTTGGGAGTAGAAGCCCCACGCAGGTAAGAATATAGTCAAGTATGTGTTAAAGATGAGGGACTGGATAATTTGGTTCACTCCTCTTCTGTGGGAGCACCCAGAGAAGGCCAAAAAAGCCCAATAAGCTCACTACAACTATCAAGCCAAATATCAGCAGTTTCAACCCAGGGACTAGGTAATGATGTTGATGCCCATGGTGGAGATCTCACTTTTGTCCTAGTGGCAGGGGCCCTATGAAGTAGTTGAACCTATAGGGCATGTAAAATTACAAGGTGTGGCAACTGGGACCTGAGAAAAAAGAGCAAATGTATCATGTCAACCTTCCAAAACCCTGGCACACATAGCAGGATGCACAGTTGTCTGAAAGGACCCACCTCAGGAGAACATACCGTGCAAACAGATGATGGTGTCCCCCAACTTAATGCCAGACCACATAAACCAGGTGTCTCAGAAGCTCTTGCAGAAATACCACGTGTTCTTGGGGGAAAAAAAAAAAAAAAGGTCAAACAACCAAGACACCTCACCACATCACCACAAATCCCAAGACCAGAGTAACACTGTGGCACCATTGGGTGTCAGAAGCCTAGATGTTGGAAATGAAAGAAGTAGTTAAAAAATTGTGGAAACGAGGGTCATTGAAGATGGCACCCGAAGGTCTTGCAACAACTTCCAGTGGCCGAATGAGCTGTACCAATGACAATGCATACCTCATAATCTGCAAAGATGAACTAATGGTCCAACTGAACAATGCCAAGCTTGATTACCCTGGGTTTCACACAAGGGTATTGGTAAGTTCTTCTAGCCAAAGATGCAGTCACGCCACATGGTCAATATACGGTCGTCCCTTCTGTGCTATATGGACCTCAGATGCCTTCCATTATATCACGGATAAGCTATTATGCCCCACAATCAGTTATACTACTTCCTACCTAGAAGGTGTGGTTATTCATACCCTGGTCTGGGAAACCAGCCTGGAGAAAGCTGAAGCAGTCCTTGATACCTTCAAACAAGCTGGCCTTACAGCAAAACCTGTCAAATGCAAATATCTTGGCTACATTTGGAAAGGTGGTCTGTTAAAATCCCACCTAAATTAGTTAGAAGCCATCCAAAATTGACCCTGACTGAGTCACAAGAAAAAAGTCTGGGCATTCCTAATTGTAGTAGAGCAATGTTTCTCAATCAGGGGTACACCAACGTCTTCCAGGGGATACATCAACTCATCTAGATATTTGCCTACTTTGACAAGAGGCTATATTAAAAGCAGTTGTAAAGTCAGTACAATCTAAAAGTTCATTCAGACAGTGACTTGTTTCTACCGTTTCATAAGCCTTATGCTGAAATGTATGTAAAATATTTATATTCCAGTTCATTTATTTGGTAATAAGGTGGTAGGAAGTCAGCAAGTTTTCAGTAGTAGTCTTCAGTGATATTTTCTTAAGTAGTTTTTATGTGAGGTGTAACTCCTGCAAAGGGTACAGTCATCTGGAGAGGTAGAATGGCACTTTTGTCAGAAAACCTTGAGACCATGTTTCTCAAAGAGTGGTATGTGTACCCTTAGGAGTATGTGAGAGAAGTTAGGGGAATACTTATAATTTCTTTTCTCTTCTTTAAAGTGTGTACTTTATATAAAAAAAAAAGTTTGCAAAACATAATAGTAAAGTATTACTGGTGATGGGATGTGAAGGGAAATTTCTTCCTGACTTTGAATGAGAGGCATCATATGTTATAGGTCAAGTTTTTAACTTGTTTAAAATCTCATAATTTCCTGTAGCTCTAGGGCAGTACACTCCTGCACACCAGCTATGGAAGTAACTCTAAATCCAAAGCACTAAGAGACCTTCTGTCAATAAAACTAGGGAGTGTCCACACTACAAATATGTTCTGTCTAGCATCTGTTGAAAGAACACAACCTTTTCCCTGGTAGAGTTCTGTCTTGAAAGTTTGAGTCATAAAACCTCTGTAGACAGAAAAATAATATAGACACTCCAGGGGACTCTCTGTCAACAGAGAGGGCTTCCAATTCACCTGGCAGCCCTTTCTCCAGAGCTTCGGTTGGCTGTTCTGTCGACAGGAAGTTGGGCAGTTTGGCTGCTCTCTGTCAACAGAGGGTATCGACAGGGGGATACCCTATTAAGTGTGGACGTGTTCTGTAGGCAGAGGGTCTGTTGGCAGAACTCTGTTGACAGTGAGTACTGTAGACAGAACTTTGTAGCGTAGACCCAGCTTAATAGTACTATTATAAGGAAGACCTTATTGTCTGTTATCGCGAGAGTAATTGAAAGCCCCCTGAATTCAACCTGCAATTCATATTATACTTGCTCAGAGAAAGCAGGTAGCTGAATCTGAGAGCACAAAATGTTACTGCCCCTTCTTGCCATTTGCAGCATCAACATAAAGTGAAGGTTCCCTGATTCTATCATGAAATAAATATTTCCGTAGGAGTTGCTTTGTTTAAATGCACAACTATGCTTTTGCATGATCCTCTGGGTCACCCTCTTGAGTGAGAGAACATTGTGTGATGCTGCTTTTAATAGCACAACCAGCACTACTGCTGCATTGTGTATAAAAGCACTACAAATGTTCTGAATGAAGAAGCACTTTTTATTGGAGGGGAAGTGAGGAGGGACAGTTGAGTATCATTCCTTAGGGACACCTAGTTCCTTCTGTAAGAGTTAAATTATTACTATTATAAAACAAATTGGTGAGCAACTTAATTGGTACCATTACAAACAGCTGCCAAAGAGGAAAATAACAAGCTCATGTTAAAGGGAAGCTTTCTTTAAAAATATCTGTCATAAAACACACCTCTCTTTAGATAAAAACAAACAAATAAAGTAGACTTAAGGACAAAACAGACTTCAGATAATGGATGCAACCAAAATTCAAAACCTTGGGAGAGCCACAGGTGCTTTATATCTCTGCTGTTCACTTTAGGGCTTCCTGTTGTGGGGTGGAAGAGTAATTTTGGCTTGCTAGTAGGTTTCCACAGGGATGCTGTGCCTGCCTTTTCTCTGCCTGTACCCCTCCTAGGGTTTGGGTCCTTAATTAATTGCACAGTTGACAAATGGTCTTGGACCTGCCGTCTAGCCTTACTCCATGTAACCAACCAGGCTTGGGTTCCCCAGAAATGAGGCTGCACCTAGAAGGTGAGTGCTATATTTGGTTTATTGAAAGCGCGTGACACCCGCAACGGGAGCCCCGGAGACGCCGCAGTCACCAGTGGGGGAAAACCCGATGCATCGGAGCTTCGCTCAGGGAGAAGCTCCGTAACAGGCCTCCTAACACTAGCTGATAAAGCTCAACGTATTAACAAAAGATTGCCTTAAATTGCCTATGCATTCCTTATTACTATCTTTTGTGGCCTACTGCCAGTGTAGCCTTGAAGTTTTGGCAAGCGCGCCTTGTTCTGCAGTAGTTCCCACGACAGTTATTTTGCAGCTTTTTACCTTGCACAGACTGGTCTGTTTAGATTCTCCTAAGGATTCACAGAGGGGTCAAACTGCACTCTCAACTGTTACAATGTCTTCTCGCACCCTACACTCTAATACCCTCATCCTCACTGAGCCTTTGAGGCACCACCTCTTCCTCAATGGATAACAGGAAGAAAGGAGTTGAGGGATCTTGGGTCATCCCACTATTCCAGGTTCCATCCCCAGGACTTTATATATAGCAGCCAACACCACATTTCTTTAACTAAACTGCATCAATGTTACACTTCCTCAAGGCACTTCTCCATGGCCCCAGTACATTTTTCACCCTTAGTCCAGGACCTTGCTCAGACTGAGCCCCAACAGCCATCCAGAAAGTCCTGCTCTTTCCTCTGGACTCTGACAGAACTGCCATGTCTGAGGTCCTTTATCTCCATCAGCCAGTCAGACACACAATCCATACTCCTCCAGCTCCAATAGGAAATTGGCTATCTAGCAGCTCTTTTTAAGTGACCTTTTTGAGCTATGATTGTTTTCTCCCTATGCCCTCCCCTCACCCCAATGGCTGCTTTCTCAAGGTTTGGAAGACTTTTCTCTGGAACAGGGTGGGGCAGGATCTCCACGGCTTCTGGAGGGCCTCAGTGGGTCTGGTATTGCACATCAGAGGAATCAAGATGTTAAAGACCTTTATATGAAAGAAGAATGCAAGAGTGACTAATGCTAGTTTCTATTATTAGGTACAGGGAATTATAACATGTAAGGGAATCAGATGATGTGAGTCAGGCAAACCAAATAAGAAAAATCCTGACAGCAGCCAGAAATGATGTGATAGACTGAAAGAAGAATTTTGCAATGGATTAAGACTATGTTGAGAACATGGTTAAGTGTTAATGAGCTTTCAAGATTTGGGTGGACTAGTTCCAGGCATTGTTCCCTGTCAGATGAGCACTTAGGCAGCCACCCAGGAGAAATTCAAATGCCTCTCAGATTCTTAGCAGACTGCCCACAGCCAACAACATGTGCTTCTACTGTTAGCGTATGTCTGTACGTGTCTCTGTGCACATAAAAGAAATTATTCGGCACATGGTTAAAAATAATTAAAGGGAACACTAGTTCCAGAGAAATCTATCCGGACATCATTAAGACATTGTTTATCTACTATATATTTTTTAAATTATATATTGTTCAATGACCCTTATGAAATAAAATAAATTTGTGGGATACTCACACACCTGTTAGTAGTGCTTTTAGCAGAATTCCCAAAACTCCTTTCTCTGACTCTTGTGGTATTTCAGTCACAAGTTTGGCTTGCTAGTGCTTAGTCATATATTCTGTTGTTCAGAGATAAAAGCATTCCTGTTTACACAGAACTCTTCGGGTCAACAACACAGCTGCTATAACAATGGAAGATACTGAAGTTAGCTGTCTAAAATGAAAGCTAGCCTAGACCTGAAGAAGAGTTAAATGGAAGCTCAAAAGCTTGTCTCACTCACCAACAGAAGTTGGTCTGATTAATTGATACTATCTCACCCACCTGGTCTTACTCATATCCTGGGACCTATACGCTACAACATGGCATACTCATTCACATAGAAAGGAACAAATTTCCTCCACTGGGTGAAATCCTATGGAGTGTGTAATGGAGGTCAGACTAGATAATCTAATTGCCCCTTCCAGCCTTAGAAACTATGGATGAGTTCTTCACCCTATTAAAGTTTCTGGGAATTTTGCCAGTATTTTCCCTATGTATCTATGTAATAGGGAGTCCATGGTTATTTTTTAATCCCCTTTAAACATATTGCATCTCTTCTTTCCTACTAGCTGCAAACCCTTACCTTTTATGTCAGTATTAACATTAGCACACTGTGTGGTTTCCAAGGAGTCAAGCAGACAGAAATCAGTCCTTATCAACAGAGATTACAAACATACTCTGCAATTTAACATACATCTAGTGCTGCAAAAAACAACATCTGCAAGCTAAGTCAAATGAGGATAAAGGAAAAGGAAAGAGAGGTTCTTTGTTATCTTTCAAAGAGGTAATTGTAGATTTCTATATTGATAACATAAGGGGACAGATGACATTACCTGTTGGTGTATTCCTAAATTTAGTTTGAACCACTCTAGTCTGGCAACATATATTTGTATTTTTTTAATCTTTTTGCCCCAGACTCCTAAATGGCCTCTTTTATTGGACCAACTTTGGTTAGTGGAAAGAAAAAATTTCAGATCAACATAGAACTCTGTTTCAGGTTTCAGAAGTTTGTCCTGAGAAGCAATCTATTTGTATTTATATGTTTGCTTTCATTGGAAACAACTTTCCATATTTTTGCAAAGTATCAGCATGGAAAGGAGTATGGGGAGGAATTAACTTTCCCTTTTGACTTCAGTGGTTAATATGTATGCACCAGATTCTTAGCTGTTCTAAACTGGTTCAGCTCCACTGATGGCTGTTGTCTTACTGCATAGAAGACTTAGTCAGAGACCAGGAACTCGTTATCCTAGGTGCTGTACTGACACAGAACAAAAAAATGTCCCTGACTCAAAAAGTGAAGTATAAAACAAAAGATGGATTCAGACAGGGTGATATGAAGAAGGAAGCAAAAGGAAGCTAGTCAAAATTATCTGCATAATGCACTGTGGTCTCAACATGGCCCCAGGGTTGGAAGAGACCTCAAGGGGTAATCAAGTCCAACCCCATGCTCAAAACAAGACAAATCCCAACTAAATCATCTCAGTCATTGTTTTGCTGAGTCAGGAATGAAAATCCTCTAGAGATGAAAATTCCACCACCTCTCTAGGTAAGCTGGTCCAGTGCTCCACCACCCTCCTGATGATTTTTTTCCCTAGTATCCAAGCTAGAACTTTTCCACTGCAACATGAGACCATTGCTGCTTGTTTTGTCCTCTGTCACCACTGAAAACATCCTCTTTGTAATCCCTTTTTAGGTATTGAAGGCTGCTATTCAATCCCTCTTCACTCTTCTGTAGACTAAATAACACTAAATGCCTCAGCCTCTCGTCTTAAGTCATGCGCTTCAGCCCCCTAATAATATGTGTTGCCCTCCGCTGGACTGTCTTCAATGCATCCGTATCCTTTTTGTAATGGGGAGCCCAGAACTGGACACACTATTCCAGTCTGCTCGAGGTTCTGCCTAACGTGAGAATTGCTGTCCAATGACCACAGGCTTGAACTTGAGAACGCTTACTGGGGGGCATAGTGCTACAGATAGCAGCATTTGCAAGAAAATCTGTGGGACTACTCACTACTTAGCACTGTGCCCCAGAGAAAATATTCTGTGAACTGAGCTCCAACTTATCCAAAGGAGACTTGGAATCACCACTCCTAAGGCTAGTGATGCTTCCTGCACAGTAAAATCCCTGCTGTCCCTTTGGAAACTGTAACCCTTTAAAAGGCTGGGTTGAGAAAATAAAATGACTTTGTGAATGGTAGAGTGAAAAGGCGAATGGAGACAAAAAACAAACTTGGTGGGGATAGATGTTGGTGAATTGGTTACGATCATCTTTCTCCTAAAAGCAGTACGTCCCAGTAGCAGATGACGGCGCTGATGGAGGCAGAAGAGATGACTTGGTTCCACTCAGCAGCACCGGTGGACGAATATCAATAAAAAAACTGACTAGAATTGCCCAGTGTAAACATCCATAACAACAGCAAACTCCCCTTGGTCTTGGAAGCCCTAGAGAGCTATTTCAGGGGGCATCCTATCACAGAAGAGCCACATTTTGAAAATATGTATAGGCTCCAAGTGTCCATGTGCGTATTTTACTGAGCTATCTCTACATTTGTCTTCATTTTAAAAAGTTGACCATTGTAAGGAGGTGTAGACTAGTTTTTAAATCAGATCATTAGAAGTCAGGACACCTGGCTTCCAGTCTTAAATCTGCCACAGTCTCACTGAATAATCTTGGTCAATGACTAAATCTCTGTCCCTTGTTTAACAATCAGTAGAACTGATATTATAAAACTTACCTACAGCACCAGCATTGTGTGACTTGAAGTCTGCAAAGCAATTTGAGAATCATGAATGGAATACTTTATAAACACATAATAATTATAATAGAAATAATAGTCTCTCTACCAATGGTGGATTTTTCTCACAAATTGCAGATCGGTAAGGTATATGCAGAAGGAAACCTCTATGCAGTAAATCCTACAGAAAACCTATTCAGATGGTTCAAATAAGATGCTAACAGAGAACAAACTTGAAATAAATCTGGAATCTATATAATGGAAAAGGAGTGAGGTGAATCGGACACTGTATGTCTTAAGGAATAAGACACAGTGTAGTCAGCTTGCTCAGCTGTATCAATGCATTAATGATTTATGTAGCTTTTAATTTATAACATAGACATATCTAAAATAATCAGGTAGAGGCATCCATTAAAAATTCACTGCATGGGCCATAAAATGATTAGTTATTCAAGTGACTTCAGATTTGTATTTCATTAAGGAATAATTTTAATTTACTTTTAAACAGTTTATGTACAGAGATTTAGGGACTCTCGGAAGATGATTATGCAAAAATCCTGCTTTTATGCATTCAATATATTTGAGACTTTTTTTTTTTTGCAAACTGTATTAATTTGTTTGAAAACACATGGAAAATATGGCTCAATAATTTCAGGAGGAAAGCTTTAATTTTCAAAAGGAAAATATGGGTCTATATTCTTATTATTTCCATTTTATATACATGCCTGAAAACAGATTTAAGACCAAAGGGGCATATCTTCTTTCCTCTGATCAAGTCTAGTTGTCCCCACTAATGTAAAAAGCTCTCAAATCACAGCTGAAGTGATTCAGTTGCATTTAAGCTGTTACATTACACCCAACTGCTGTGCCACGGGTTTGTTGCTTCATTGCAAGTGTTTATTTTCTACTGTCTTTCTTGATCAAATGCTGCAACAATCTGTAAAAACAAAAGCAAGTCTAGGGGCAGTTTAACTCCAAATTAATCTTGCCCAGGCTATTAAGCACCTACTTTTTTTTGTAAATGCTTTTGCAATAAACATTTTCAGATGTCTCCCTCAACTCCAAGAACTAACACAATTATGTCAAAAACATTGCCATTATCAGCCTTGTCTGGAAGGCAGTGCAGCTCATCATGTAAGTAGCCTCTGTGTTCTGTTTTTTAACTAGTTCTTTATTCACTTCCATGTCCTAGCCTGGATCTCTGTAGCTTTTACCTTAAACGGATGCCTGTCATGTGGAACTTTATTGAGGGCTTTCTGCAACTCCAGATAAATCATGCCGTATTGCATTGACACCGTCAACCTTCTCTGTAACCTTCTCAAAGTCAGAAGAAACGAGGCAGATTTTTTCTGTTCCATATTCACAGTTTGACTTATCTCCCTTTGAGAAGACTTTGGGCCAAACTTTTACCTGATGCAAAATGATGCAGCTCTAATAAAAGTGAAAGATCTTTGCTGATTTGCACCACATGTGGATATGGTCCTGTATCTCTGTTCCTTTGTATGCTGGACAAGTTTCTATTTTGAATACAGGTTGTAAATGTCTAAGTTAAATAATTTAGTGAATACCTATTTAAAATATGTACCCTGAGATAAAGAAGTTACTGATGGCAGAATAACGCCCCCTGTGTCTGTCACTTTCCCATTTTACTCCTAAATTCCCCTAACGTGAACTTTCTCTTTTGTTCATTAAAAAAAGAAATGATGGAAAATGACCATTTAAAAATTGGACATGTACCTCAATACATTCTGTTACATTCTTCTATCACCTCCATGCAGAGTCTTATCTGACATGTGTTGGATATTGGCGTACCTCTCATTTTGCCATTTAGAGGTAATGGTGGATTTGTCAGATCCATCAAAGGCTATTAGCCAGAAATCTCAGGGTTGCAACTACAAGCTCTGAGTGACTCTAGCTTATGACTGCAAGATTCTGGGAGTGGGTGATATGGGATGGATCACTTGATGATTGCCTGTTCTATCCATGCCAGCTGAAACACCTGACCTTGGCCACTGCAGACAGACAGGATACTAGGCTAGATGGGCCATTGGTTTGACCCCATGTGGCTGTCATTATATTCTTATGTTAAGGACCCTTTCAGAAGCACTCAGTGAATCTGCTCCAGTAAGTAAAAGGTTAGAAGTTTCCCTTAAAATCCAATCCCTTCTCTGATCCCAGGTCCTCTTTGCCCACACTGAATCAACAGCAAAGGAAATGTTGAACTTGGAAGAAGGCCTTTCCTTAGTCCTCATATGTGTTGGATTTGGGAATTATTTTTGTCACCCTAGACATGTACTTATATAGTCTTTAAAGTGTCATGTGGAAGACACAGGAGATAACCATCACACTTTGCTCAATGCTTGTCATGCCTCGGCTCTGGTACTGTCCAGTTTTGGGTACCACCCTTTAGTCCAAATAAGAACAAACTGATCCGAGTCCAAAGGAGAGCAAGAAAAAAAATAAGAGTTAAAAAAACCTGAACCTCCGAGCCATGGTTCCCTCTAATCTTTTCCATCCATGTGCAGATTTTTTTCCCATCCAGGAGCAGAATAATTTTTTATGTACCCGGAGTAACATGCAACGTGCACCACCAGTAGAAATAAAACCTAGTTGTGGATGCTCTGCCAAACAGCAGGCTGGCATCTGAATCTCTTCTGAGTGGCCACACGAGTGCACAGATTTACAGGGAACACTACCTCTGAGGGGCAAGTGTAGTCCTAAGAAAAGGATGACTGAGGAGGAGACTCGATGTGATAACATTCTTCCAATGTTTAAAAGGAGGCCAGCACTCTGTTGTTCTCCAGGCCCCTTTGAAGGTAGGGTAAGAGGTAATCAGGTTAACCTGCATCAAGGGAGATTTAGGTTAGAAAAGCTTTGGACCTATAAAGATAATTAAGCACTAAAAAGGCTTTCCAGGGAGGCCATGGGATCCCTATCAGTGGGGTTTTTAATAACAGGCAAGGTAAACACCTGGCGGGAATGGTCTAGATTTACTTGGCCCCGCATTAATGCAGGGGGCTGGACTAAATGACCTGTTGAGGTCCCTGCCAGCCTCACATTTCTGTGACTCTCTGATTCTGTGTCTTTTAGGCTGTCCTATTAGTGTGGCAAAATTAATGTAACGCTCCCTAAAACACAGCTAGTAAAAAGGTGTCTGTCATCTTACTGAGCGTTATCTGTCTTGGATACCTAAAGATGCCAATCTCACAAGCTTCACTGACAGTTCTTTTGCAGCAATTAAGCTTTCCCTGGTTCTCCTATCCTCCTGGTTGAATAACTGATATTCCTAACATTTCTCATCATTTTGTGTACCTATGCAGCTACACAGCACCACTCCTCACATGTTAGGTTTATTGCCTTTAGTTGTCTCAGGATGGAACCTCAGAAGTGTCCCAGGCTTCGACCTTGACCCTGGTACAAAATGTCCTTTCTGAAAAAAGTTTCTTACCGTCCTGTAGATTGGAACGAGATTTTTGGCACCTGTGTTTCTTCCTTCTGGGACTGTGATAAGTGATACAATGAGCAACAGGCTTCTTAAAGCTGTCTCTAGTCAGCTGTTGGAACCAAGCCAGGGAAGAAAGACCACGTAGCAAACACTCCTTATAAATGCCTGCTTGTCTTACCTCGGGGCCTACCATCCCATAATGGCACCCAAGGCGGGATGAACTCCGTCAGACACTCCCCATCAGGTTTATGTCAGGACTGGGTTTCTTACCAGCTTACCAGGGCCCTCTGACTCCTCCTTGTGAGAGGGTATTTTGGGCACATCTGAACTTCAGGCTCAAGGAGATCTACATCTGATTAAGCTCTGAGGATGTAGCTGCAGTGGTAGGAAAAGCAGAAGCTAATTACCCTTCATATAGTGCAATACCTCAGTAAGAGGTAGTTCAGTAATGACTTCTAGAGCAAGCAATAACTCCCCCAGCTTGGTGTGGAGATGTACCTTTTGTCTGCACTTTGAAAAGGTCAAAAAAGTGAGAAGTTGGAGCTCAACAGATTCAGAGTGGTATAAGGTATAAATCCTTTATGGTGAGAGGAACTAACCACAGGGACCTGCCATGAAAGGCTGTGATGGATTTTCTGTCACTGACCATTTTTAAACTGGGAATGGATGGTTGGATGGTTCTTTAAGGTATTGGGAATCTTTTTTCTGTCAGGAGTCAATGACCCACAGAAAAAATCAGTCACAAGCTGCACATACCCCCAGGGTGGGGAGCCAAGGCTTGTGATGCTCCCTCTCTCCCCTCTCCCCCTATCCCACCTCCCTACTTGCAGTGAGGGAAGCTGAGGCTCCTGGCTCCATTCCCCTTCTGGGGTGGAGCAGAGGCTTGGAATAGCACCAGAAATGATGAGTGAAGGAGGGGGCTTCAGGCTGGGGATGAGGGGTGGGAGGGATCTGGATAGGGTGTGCTGTGATGAGGAATCTGAAGTGAAGGATGGGCCTTGTGGGCTGGGGTCAAGGGGTTTGCAGCGTGGCAGTAGGCTCAGGGTGAGGACAGGGTATGGGGCCCAAAAGGAAGTTCAAAGTTGGTGCAGAGGGTTTGAACTTGGTGGGGGGACTGCAGTCTGGGAGGGAATTAGGTGTTGGAGTGAGGTGGCTTCCATGTCCAGGACCCTAGGCGGAGGGGCCAGGCAGTTCTGAATAGTACTTGTCTCCCGCACCCACAGGTTCTGCCCCTTCAGATCTAATTGGGAATGGTTCCCAGCCAATGGGAACTTCAGAGATGGTGCTGTGCAAACAGGCTGCATGAAGAGCTTTCCCATAGAGGCATATCAAAACTTCAGGCCTATAGTGTGGAGATTAGTTGCAGGGTAGATAAAATTAAGTGACAAGCCAGAGCCATGCTGCAGGCTAGAGGTTTCCCACTCCTATTTGAAAAAGATTTTATACCATAAATGACATTCAACATATGAAACACTCTTCTACAGGCAAACCCCTACTAACCCTCTTAACCCTTCTTTCAAAAATGCAATTAGAAGTAGAGATTTGACCCTGAAAAGATAGAGGCACTGGAGACTTTACAGAGTCTGCTAGGAACTTCGCTATTGCTATTGATTTTTCTTGGAAGTTACTCAGGTGGAATTTGGGCACCTCATTTCCATTGATTTTGAAGGGAACTAGGCACTTGAATACCTTTCAGGAGCTGTGTCTCAACTACGTCAAAGACTGGAAAAGTATTAAACCGTAAAATAGGTAGTACCATAGATGTGTTGCCAGTGTTTGGGGCCTTCTCCAGTTTGCTGCCATGGGAGAGTTTGAACTTCAGATGAGCCCTCACTTTCTCAGAAGTCATTGTGAAAATTGACGGATGTTCTCTGCACTTCTGAAGTATGCTGTCTACCTGTTTTGCTAGTATCCTGCAGAGGAAGACAGATGCTGTCTGAAAAGTTGCCTGCAAGTTATTAAATTGGATGCTTTTCAGACATTAGCTATTGACTTTCTCAGATTTGTTCTTTCAGCAGTACCCCATGGTGACTCTCATTCTCTTGGGTGTTTGTAACATCTACGACTGCCACAGCTCTGCTGTTCTTTTCTTTTAAGAAAAGTGTCTTATGAGAACGTGGCGCTTTGGAAGGAAAGTATAGCATCATTTGCAGCCTAGATCCTTCCTAAGATGCCAACCCCAGGAAAAAGGAAAGAAACAAGAGTCAGAAGGAAATGAGATGCTAAATATAGCAGAAATTCATTTGCAGTAAGGGTAGATCCTAGACCTTATTTCTTCAGCTGGATGAACTCTCATTCTGAAGCCTGTGAAGACTGGTGAACTGTTTCAAATCAGAAGAACAAAGACAGACACTATAGGCTGATTGCTGAGTACTGAGCCTTCAAAAGATGAAGTCATGAGCTCAGTGCTTGACCTGGGTAACCTGTCTGAGGCCATGGCCACACTAGCTCAGAATTTCAAAAGGGGAAACCCTGATTAGTAATTTCGAAATGAAACCTTTCAATATGGAGCAACTACACACAAACTGAGGAGCAATGTTGTGATCTGCAATGTTGAAAGATATCCCTGTCCTTTAGAAAGAAAGTGGCTACACAGACCAGAGCTTCCTTTTGAAAGAAAGGGGCAGGAAATGGCACAGGAAGGGTTGAATGACCGACAAACCCTCCCTGGAGCACAGGCCGGTCACCCTCTTAAGGAGGGCAGGGGCCATGTGCGGGGCTGTTGGGGGGCTGCAGGCTGGGCAGAGGGCAGGCCAGCTGGGGGGAAGTGGGAGGGGCAGCAGGAGCAGCTGTTGGTTGAGCAGGTGGCTAGGCCAGGTGGGTGGTGATGGCCTGGGTGAGGGCATCGAGGGAGCTGGCCACCTAGTCTCAGGCTGCCTGCTCCATTGAGAGCCATTCCCATGGGAGGCAGTTCTGCTCCTACCACATGGCCATGTGGGCCACCGCGAGGTCCTCTGGGTGGCTGCAGTGGCAGGCCCACCCAGCGCGGCACCCGATCTTCAGGGGCATCGCCCCTTCCCCCTTGCTGGCTACAGCGGGGCTCCCCGGGATGTCAAGGGGGCTGGGCTGGCTCACAGACATCGAGTCTGTGAAGACATGAGGGGAGAGAGGGGGTGTCCCATCAGTTGAATGACTGGGTAGTGTGGGCCAGTGGCCCCATCCCTGTCCGCTCTCTCTCCCTGCCTGTATGGGTGGGGGCCCTGGAGTGTCCTGGGAGCAGTGGGGTCCGTCCATGGGTGGGTTGTGTGCAGGGTTGTGTCAGCTCCCCCCACCCTCCTGTCCTCCCATGCTACATGCCCTGTGTGACTGTCCCTGGGCTCATGTGCAGATATCCTCATGCACGGGCCCCTCCTCAATGACGACTATGGCCATACCCAGGACCCCTGGACTGTGGCGGCTGGGTATGTGGACAGCCCTGTGCTGGCAGTGGTGGGGCCATCCTCCCCCCCACCCCCGATCGGCCTGGTGTGCCCAACACACCTTGTCCTACCTGAGAGTGCCTTGGGAGGCTTGGGGGAGGCCCAGGCAAAGATGGCCTGGCTTGCGCTCTCTGATGGCTCGGCGATGTACAGGGTCCTCTTGCTGCCTCCCTCCCCATTGCTGTCCCCTTCCTCCTGCTGGGGCTCCAGGCATGGGCTTGATGGTGTTGTTGAGGGCCCCAGCTGTGGCTCCTTGACCTATCCCTCTAGCTCGGCTGTATCCAGGGCCAAGGACCTGCCTCCCTTCGGCCAAACAGCTGGTTCAGCTCTTCACAGTAGAGGCAGCTGACAGGCGCTGCCCCTGACCACCTGGCCAAGTACTTGGGCCTTTGAGGAGCCTGGCACAGTTACTTCACTTTGGAGCACACTTGCTTGGGTGTCTGGAGGGGTGCCCCCTTTTGGCTAGGCTGTGCGTGGGGTGGACAAAAGTGGCTCCATTCCTCTTCTGCCCCTCCATGTGCAACAGGATGTCCTTGTCCTCCCCAGGGGGCCAGGAGGTCACCGACCTTGGGCTTCAGCTGTATGGTGACCCGCCTCTTAGCTGGCTACCCATGGTCCTGAAAGTCCTGCCACCTGGTGCTCTGGGATCCCTGGGCTCCCAGGGATCTTGGCTGCTGGCTCTGTCTCTGACTGGGGGCTTTTCTGACGTTCAAAGGGGTGCTGGAGGGTGTGCTGCTGCAGGCACACAGGCTATTGGCTGCCAACACACTCATCTTCCTGCACAGGATTTCTGGGTCCCTGCAGCTTTAAGACAGCTGGAGCTGGCAACCATAGAGCCCTGCTGGCGCTGGCCAGGGTGTCTCTGTTCTCCAAGGGGGGCCAGCACATTGGAGGACTTGTAATTTCAAAATGGCGGCCAAGGGAGTGACTACGCACATTTTCTTTCGATATTAACTTTGAAATGAGATGCTGTTCCCAATATAGGAGAGGAACAACGCTTTTTAAATTACCACCTTTTTATTTCAAAATTGCTTTTGAAAGGGGCCATTTGTTTGTTTTCACTCTGCCGCACGTTTCGAAATCACCCCTCCTTTTGAAAACGCTTTCAAAATTACTTCCTTGTGTGACCACAGCCTGAAAATTGTTTGATAGACTAGTGTATAGTGTTGCCTGCAGATGGTGTAGTTGTTTGCTGAGTTAGAGAAGTGGCAAACACATTTTCTTCTGCTCCTGCCTTCATTAGCCAGAAAGGAATTCTCTCTTGCACAAGTTGTAGGAAAGTAACGGAGAGTCAGCAGTGCTAGTCTATACACTATCAAAACAAAAAGCAGTCAAGTAGCACTTTAAAGACTAGCAAAATAGTTTATTAGGTGAGCTTTCGTGGGACAGACCCACTTCTGAAGAAGTCTGAAGAATGGTCTGAAGAAGTGGGTCTGTCCCACGAAAGCTCACCTAATAAACTATTTTGCTAGTCTTTAAAGTTCTACTTGACTGCTTTTTGTTTTGAAGTTGCAGGAAATTACACAACATCCAAGTATTGACAACATTTTGCATTAAAAACAAATCTTCTCACGTCCCAAAGAGTCTCAGCATAGTCTGCAGCTGTTGTTAATTCCCCACAATTGTTTTTTGGAGCCCCCAGGATATCTGTAGGGAAGCGGTGTGTCCAATGGTTACAGCACAGAAATAAGACTCAGCAAAGCAGTGTTCTATTTCCAGCATTACAAGAGGGTCATATGCTCCTGGACAAATCATCGAAACTACCAGTGCTTCAGTTTCTTTGATATGGGGAACATGAGAAAAAGCAACAGTCAAAGCCCACTGAAGTCAGCGTAAAGATTCTTAGAGATCTCTGTGTCCTATGGATCAGGCCCATCATACTGACCTTTATAAAGCAGTTTGAGATGTGGAGATGAGAGTAATAAAAGGCACAGGGAGGAGTTAGGTACCTCTTTAGACCTGTGTCTACACGTGCACGCTACTTCGAAGTAGCAGCACTAACTTCGAAATAGCGCCCGTCGCGGCTACACGCGTCGGGCGCTATTTCGAAGTTAACTTTGACGTTAGGCAGCGAGACGTCGAAGTCGCTAACCTCATGAGGGGATCGGAATAGCGCCCTACTTCGACGTTCAACATCGAAGTAGGGACCGTGTAGACGATCCGCGTCCCGCAACGTCGAAATTGTGGGGTCTTCCACGGCAGCCATCAGCTGTGGGGTTGAGAGATGCTGCCTCTCCAGCCCGTGCGGGGCTCTATGGTCACTGTGTGCAGCAGCCCTTAGCCCAGGGCTTCTGGCTGCTGCTGCTGCAGCGGGGGATTCATGCTGCATGCACAGGGTCTGCAACTCGTTGTCGGCTCTGTGTATCTTGTGTTTAGTGCAAGTGTGTCTGGGAGGGGTCCTTTAAGGGAGCGGCTGGCTGTTGAGTCCACCCTGTGACCCTGTCTGCAGCTGTGCCTGGCACCCTTATTTCGATGTGTGCTACTGTGGCTTGTAGACGTTCCCTCGCTGCGCCTATTTTGATGTGGTGCTGCGCAACGTCGATGTTGAACATCGACGTTGCCAGCCCTGGAGGACGTGTAGACGTTATTCATCGAAATAGCCTATTTCGATGTCGCCACATCGAAATAAGCTACTTCGATGTAGGCTTCACGTGTAGATGTAGCCTAGGTCTTTTAAGTTCCACATACAACACGCAGCCCTTGGAGTGCGAATGTGAAGTCACACTAATAAAGGGCCAAATCAAGAGGACCTAATTTATTTGGGAGTTTTGCCTGAGCAAACACTGCAGGATTTAGCACCTAATCTTTACGCTAGAGATGCTTAAGCCCACACCCATCCCCACCCTTTTGTGTACAGGTGGACATGACGTTCCAACCTGCATCCAGAATGTAGAACAAGGCTGAGATTTGGGAAGCAGCTTCCTTCTCAGGAGTGCATTTCCCTAGTGCCTGTGTATGCAATGCCCTGTTGGAATAGGACATATATCAGTGAAAAGGAAGTGACAGAAGTATGGCTGGACTGGCCTCTGCAATGATCAGCAAGATTGATTTGTCTGAAATGAAAGGGAAGTAGAGTCTTCCTCAGTTCTTCCCACACCTTAAGCATCCCTCTGGAAGATGCATTCTTAACTGAATTGGCCACTTTTCCTCAATTGAGAAAGGATTGTCATCTTTGGTCAACATTATATGCCTATAGCAGTTCTGTTCCCCATGGTGCCACATACAGATATATTCAACAATATTGTAAAGGATGCTTAAAAAAAAGGAAGAGTACAATTTGTCTGCTGAGTAATGGGATTCAATTTGTTTCAAGCAATTAAAAATCCCAGGCCAGAACTTCCAAGTAACTATATCAATTTATAGCAGCTGAAGACCTGGCCCGAAAGTTTCAGTTGCTTGAAGGCCTTATTGTTTTTTGTCTTCTTTTTCTTTTTTCCTTAATCCTTTTTCTGGGGGAAGAAACTAGAAATCATGCTTTTTTACTAATAAAAAAAGCAAAAGCAGAGAATTTGTCTTTATGAAAGAAAATACTGTAGATATTTTGCCAAAAAGGACACATAGTGAAAATAGATTAGTTCATTTGAGCAGTAGTGGAAAATATATTTTTTCCTGAAGCAGGTAGTGCAAATGGAAAGGATAGGAAGAAAAATGTCCTGGATGGAAAATATCCTTCAAAATGTGATTTCTTTCATCTAGAGAAAAAGCAGCAAAATACTGTGCAACCAAGAGCGACGGCATATCCTGATGGGCCCTTTTGGGGGTTTTGCTCTGTGCTTTATTTAAACATTTATGCTTGGGCAGAAATTCTCTGAGATTTTACATTTGTTAACTGAAGAGGAAAATAAGACAAAATGGGATGTTAGATAAGGAAGCGAGTGAGTAGTCGAGTTCCTGGAAACTCATAAACTGGAGAGGTTAAGGGTATACTTCTCAACCCCTGTACTCTGAAATGAGGGATATATTTTATTTTTTCATTGAACTTGCTATTTTATTATATATAAATGCAATCATGTAAGTAGCCTCGTTCTTATTATAATGAATTTAAGCAATGACTCTGTGTACCAACAGTGTACTTTCTGTAGAAAGCTGTACCTGTTTACCTTCACGTGATGGATGGCCTTTCCTGCTTTTCTTGCAATGCACCAGTGACTGGTGCAGCTCATGAGTTGTGAAAATGTCATGAACCAAGATGTTTGGCTTGTAACCAGGAAAACTTGTCAGCGAGGTGAATAGAGACTTGGAAAGGCAATGAGGGACTGCAGTCCACTTCAAAAATTGGTGTCACTTGAGAGGTAAGCTTAGTTAGAGCAGGGAGAATTGAGTCTTGCTTCCACCAAGCAATTTTCTTCATTTTACAATTGGCTTTGCTGCACTACTTCTGACTCCAGTGTGTAGACAAGAGCAGACTGAGCTTTGCATCAATTGAAAAACTACAATGAGAGGTCAAGCTTAATTAGTTCAATGGGTACATGTATCATCTCGTCTAAATGTCAGTGCCGACTATATATTTCTGAAGGCATATGAAGTTATACTCTTGAGTAATTGAAAATCAACAGATATCTCAAATGGAAACCAGACCAGGCAATTACTTACCACTGACACAAGGTTGGATACCTTTTTGCTTTCATTTCCACCCTCTTCTGAACCATTTATTTATTTCTCTTTCTGACAGTCCCAGGGGAAAAAAAAATCTGAAACGCGAGGCTAGGAATTCCAAGAAAACCAGAAAGCTGATGCCCACACAAGTTTTTCCAGCTGCATTATCACTGTTGATCTTATTTATAATTTGTTTACCATTAATGTGCTTGATTTATGTACAAATTATAGAGCAACGTGGCTCCTGTCAAACAATGGTCAAGACAGAATGATTCTGCACCAACTGTAATATCTCCCCATTGTCATAATCTCACAGTGCCTTCATTCTAACATACTTCCATGTTTCCATCATCATAATATCTGAGTATTTATCCTTTTAATGCCTATGATTTCTCCCCAATCTACAAACTGGGGAAATGAAGCCCAGAGAAGTTAAGTGACTTGCTTAAATTCATATTGGAGGCTAATGAAGAACTTTAAAAAGGTCTTACAAGATGCAAGTAAATGCCCCTGACTACTGGACACAGTGAAATAGAGGAGACTTGTAGATGACCTATGCTCCATCCGGAATATAAGGGTTTAAGTTAAGTAAGTCATTTGACCCTACCAACTCCCAGAAAAAATCAAGCAGATAGCAAATGATATTCTTTCTCAGAAAGCTGTCAAGGGTAGCTCTCAAGGGTCAGATATGCAGTTGGTTCTAGATTTTATTGACTGTGACATGTTGCACTCAGCCCTTTCCAGCATTAGAAGTATAAGGAAGAAGATCATGATCTTTCTGAATGCCCACTGCTACATTGGCTGATTTCTGGATAGAGCAAGTGTAAAACTTGGATAAAAGAATCTATCAGATCAGGCCCTAAATCCCAATTCAACATTTCTTATGTACCCTAAACTCACTTCAGATTGTGTGTTATCTAGAGATACCGGCATCTGTATTGTCCGTTGAGTAGGCAGAAACCCACCTGTCCCACTTGAAGGTGCAGAAAGCCTTGTATATGTGGATATGATTGTGCATGTAGAATGATTGGATGTGGAATTAGAATGTAGATGGATATAAGCAGAACTGGCCCAATAAGGCTCGGATGGTGGGTGGGACACAAGACGGCACACTGACAGTGGGGTGCTGATGGTGGGAGCACAGAGCCCTGAAGGTGAAGGGCCCAAGTCAACCACCTTGTTTGCATGTCCTAAGGTCAGACCTTGACACAAGATGCAACTGAGTCTGCTTTTGGTCACAACTTGCAAATCCACTGTGCAGTCATAAGTTTTGCATAGCTATTTTTAAAGATTGTTTATGCTAACACGTTTTTTTAATTGGAAGCTTACCAGATTGTGTATATTTCATAATGTTGTCAGTCTCCAGAATAACATTCATAGATTTTGGGGGTTTTTTTTCACCAATTAGAAACGTTAAGGACTTTTCTTCTTTAAAAGCTATACATATTTGTATTTTTAGAAAAAATGAAATGAATTAGGTCATATTAAATAGTGTGTGGGGATGGGTGGGTGAGGTGTAGGCATAAATTTTGCACAATCACATACCAAGGAAAAACCTGAACTAAAATAAAACCAAAACCACCAAGAACCAAACCCATTCCTCCAAACTAAGATATTGCAGAGCAGTCTAACGACAATCTGTGCTTTTCTACCAAAATGAAAATACTCCGAGTCCATCTTCCATGGTTTTGTTTTGCACATGTGCAAAATGGCACTTTCTGGGGTCAAAGTTGGCTCTGGAACTCCTCACACATAGTAAGGATTAAGAAAGGTTGAGGGGGGAATGCTCCCTTTGACCTTCTTCCATGTAGACAGCCATTGTAGTTGAACCACTGGTAAGTCCATTTTAGCTATGCAATTGGCCTAGCTAAAGTTGTATATCAGCGGTTGACTCCTATGTCATGTACAGACATAGCCAAAGACTTCTTGCATAACAACAAGTTAAATAGGAAAAGATAGACCACCTGTTTGTATTGGTGTAAGTTTGCTTCAGACATCAAATTGCTAAATGTAGAATGGATGGATGGATGGATGAAGCATAATTGTTTTGGAATATAGTGTGTTTTTTAAAAAAAAAATTGGGATTTCTGGGCTGTCTATTGAAGTGTACATACACTTTCTGTTATTCCATAATTATGTGCCACCTTCCCACATATGAGAAACAGCACAATTTCATAGATTTATGTGGTGGCGTGAGTTTTGCAATATCGCTCCCCTTTTCAACAAACATTCAAATCAATACATTGAATTTAGCAATGGCACAATGTCAGGTGAATTCACCCCACTTGGGGGAGGAAAAGTTTGAGGGGGAAGGCGGTGATCCCGACCTTAGAGAACAACTGCAAAATGAGAGACACAGGATGAATTCCATGATCTTCCACCAGCTTCCAGTGAGATTTGGTGCAGATCACTTAGTCTTTCTATGCCTCTGTTTCTCATCTTGACAGTGGAAATGACAGCATTTCCCTATCTCAGAGCAGTGTTTAGAAGATAAATACACAGGGAGATCACACACTGTCATACATGGACCTTGTGAAGACCTCGGGTGTAGACGGTTGAACTATCATGGATGAAGTGTTCTCTTTAGCTGCAATACAGAGATGAACACAGCAAGATCCATTCCTCACTAACACTCATACATGCAAACTGATTCACCCCAGTGTCACTATCCTGAACAGAAAAGTGCAGTTCATTGAGCTTTCGCTGAGACTGCTCACCATGTGGTGAATGTTGTTCATGAGATGCACACCAGCCCTGGATAATAGTGACACCACCAGCTTGTTTCACCCTTTCTTAGTTTTCAGTCAGTACTGACTTTTAAGTAGCGTTCCTCACCAGGGCTGGGTAAGAACAAGTTACCCAAAGGACTGCCATCTGAGCTCATTTCCAATGACCCATGTTATCCAGTCTCTTGTTCTGTAACTTTTATTATGTCTGCAGCAGAGATCAATGCATCTTCTTTATTAACAGCTGTGCCTATACCCAACCACCCCTTTGACAAGATGTCCTTTGTTAAACTGTGATTCCCTCCCCACACACCTTTTTTTTAAAGCAAACCTATGAGTAATTGTGCTCATCATTGTATGCGGAATTATAATAGCCACTATTCAGAATGGGGCTTTGTACAATAGAGCCTACTTGATGATGATCTGAGATAAAAATAAACTGAGGAGAATAGATTTGCTAAGCAACAACATTCCAGAATGCACAGTATATCATTGGAGGGAGAATCGTAACTGGGATAACAACATAGGAAGAACACCAATTGCACTTGAATTTGCAAAGTCTTATTTTGCTGTACTTAGGGAACCAGTCCTAGGCAATCCACACACCTTCCATTGGCCAGCCTATCAGGAATACAGGCTGAACCTTTTTAATCTGAAATGCTCTTGTCCCGCAACATCTGTAATGCAGCACAGTTAGTCAGACAACCTCTTATCATGGGTGTGGACAATTTTCATGTGGTCCCATAAAGTTTGTTTCCAGCCATCAGTCCTGGCTTTCAGAGTTCTGTGCTGTTATTTAGCTCTGATTTACTCCTAATTGTCTTCTGAGAGACCAGTGAGCCGTGGAAGTGTTGGTAATGCTGATAGACACTAAGTACCAGACAAGAGAGGGTCAACCTGTATTATATGAAAGGGCAACACAGAGTCTGTGGCCCCACTACCCACTCCTTTCAGAGGGGTTATGGTAATGTGGCCCTTTGGGATATGCTAATGAGGCACTGCCACGAATATGCAGCACCTCATTAACATAATGGCGGCCGCACACGCTTAGGGACTGTTGGTTTCAAAATGCAGCTGCCCTTGTACCCAGGGGGCCTTTTGAAACAACCCTTTGATTTCAAAAGCCCCTTACTCCCATCTGTTTTTGGGAATAAGGGGCTTTTGAAATCAGGGGTCTGTTTCAAAAGGCCCCCTGGCTACAGGAGTGGCTGCATTTAAAAACCAGCACGTTCAAAGCACGTGTGGCTGCCATTATGCTAATGAGGTGCTGCATATTCATAGCTGTGCCTCATTAGCATATTCTGAAGTGCCACACAATGATAGCCCCTCTGAAAGGAGGGGTTCGTGTGGCCACAGCCATAGAGAATATATGTGTCACATATGGGAATGCGTATATGTGTGAGATATTTTTATTTTTGCATGCCCCGGCACACAGATAAACTCCCTTCACTGACTACCTTCATATAGGTAATTCAAACATTCTCCCGAGTACAGTGGGAACCCACGAATAATCAGATGATATGCTGAATACGGGTGGTCGAATGAAGCTATGATGTGAAATTTATTCTGAACTATAAAGGGTGTCGTTTGTGTACTGCTGAGGTCTGTGAGGGGTGGAAAGGAGAAAAAGTTAAGGGGAAAACCATGGGGGTCCATGAGACATATAGGATCCCCACATGATACCCTGTGGGGGCTATAGGGTGGGTAAGGATCACAAATGAAATGGAGAGTGAGGAAGCTTTTGAGCACTTTCACTTCTTCTGCAATAAGCCCACAGTAATCAGATTTAAGCACAGGACAAAGAAAATGAAGCAGGTGGACTAGAGGGGACAAGGTCAGTGAGATGGAGTGCGTGCATAAGTAAACGTCGTATCCACCTTTATACCTGACCAACAAGATACAAGTCCATTACAGTATCTGGCTATGGAGACTCTCTTTTTAGTGTGTGAAATCTAAGGCCAGAAGGGACCATTGTGATCATCTAGTCTGACCCACTATAGAACACAGACCAGAGAACTGCCTCAGAATAAGTCCTAGAGCAGGTAAGAATGCAAAAAAAAAAAAATCTTGGTTTTAAAATTGTGAGTGACAGAGGATCTACCTTGAGCTTGGGCTTCTTCTGATTAATTATTCTCACTGGCACAAAGTTATACCTTGCTCCTGGCTGAAATTGTCTAGCTTCACCTCCCAGCCATTGGATCAGGTTATACCATTCTGTGCTAGCTTGAAGAGTCCATTATTAAATATTTTTCTCCATGTAAGTACTCACAGACTATAATCAATTAACCGTGTAACCTTCTCATCATTAAACTGAAGAGACTGAGCCTTTTGCATCTGTGAATGCAAGGCAGATTTTCTCTCTCTCAACCTGAACGGATTCTTCTCAGGCCAGATCTACAACAGATAGCACAGTTGATTTCAGATTTGCAATTCTAGCTACAGCAATTGCATAGCTAGAATCAACATAGCTGAAATCGACTTACCTGACTGCCTTCACAGTGGGAGGTTGATGAGAGCATTTTTTCCTGTCAACCTCCCTTACTCCTCACCATAGCAAGAGGGAGGAGCACAGGGGTCAAGTGCTGACCCCAGACAGATTGATTTCACTCGATTTCTACCAGACAGACACAATCAAAGTCCAGAAGATTGACCCTGGCTGGGTCAATCTTCCCAGAACGGAGACATGTCCTTAGTTTTGGAAGTCTCCAGTTTGATCCCTGCTTTTATCCTAGTGTGCCTATCATACAAGCCCATGGAAGTGTCCAAAAATTGTGTGGAGAGGGATAGCTTTTGAAATCTATCTTAACAAGTTCATACAGTTTTGTGAATTGGCACACTTTCAATATATGGAAAGGGGATCTTAATCATATGGCTCCCATTATGCCCTGAACCTTGAACAATCAGAAAATTCAGGCTGAACTCCCCATACCTGTGCAGTGTGAGCAAAACCAGGAGAAAAACGTGTTTTAAGGGCCTGTGGAGGGGAAAGAGGACCAAGGAAGATGCTTTTCACCTTTCTTTCCAGCCCAAGAAATTCCTCTGTCTGGCCTCCTTCCCCCCAGTTTCTCAGTAGCATCAGAAGTGGGAGGTAAGATGTATAGTTAGCAACATCCTTCTGTTGATGCTCTGTCCAATACATAGGTTCTCCCGAATCAGATGAGATGGTGGTTTTCCCCTGAACTCATTTTCCTTTCCACCCCTCACAGACCTCGGCAGTATACAAAACACACCCTTTATAGTTCAGAATAAATTTCACATCATAGCTTCATTCAACCATCTGTATTCAGCATATCCTCTGATCATTCGTGAGTTCCCACTGTACTCAGGAGAATGTTTGAATTATCTATAGGAAGGTAGTTGGTGAAGGGAGTTTGTGTGCCAGGGCATGCAAAAATAAAAATATCTCACACATATGCACATTATGGACAACATTTTCAAAGCTGAGGACTGAATTGGTGCATAAATCTCATGTCATTTTGCACTAGATGCATGGCAGTAGAATTAAGCCACTGTATTAGCAAACTAAGGGAGGTCAAAATTTGACCATACAAACCTTGAAAACATGCCTTTCACACTTTCTAATTGTCGAATGCACTGAAAGAAGCAATCAATTGGATGTAAACATTTTATGTACAGCAGTTTATAACCATGCAGGGCAATGTATAATGAAACACTCCCAAATAAAGAGTGGACAAAAGTGCATCCCTATTAAAGGTATAGATTTATTGACCTATTGATGTGTTTAAAAGGTCTCAGTTCTAATAGTAGGCTATATGTAAATAAGAACAATTGAAAGCAAAGGACAAATTGACAGGAAACATTGAAACAATGTGACTTATTCTGGCTTTCCACAGTTGCATTTCAAAATGTCAACTTGTTTTTAACTCATGCTGTTCTCTCTTATCCTTTTCCTTTAAAATGATAAAACAAGTCTATTCTAATTAAAACCATCCCTATCAAAATGCAATATGAGTCTGACCACTCCAGACTGAATCACTGTAATGGACTTTGTAAAAAGGCAGAAAAAGAAGAAAGAAGAAATTCATAGAAAATGTTTTTTTTTAAATGTTTGGAAATAAACATTTGAAAAATAGAAAATGGAATCTTCTCCATACATTAATATGAATTTATTTAAAATAAATTTACTTGTTCCTTAATTTTTAACTTCTTTTCATTCAGAGTGGTCCATAAATTATACAATAAAATATTCATTCAAGATGGAAGTCAGCAAAGAGATATAATTTATCCACCCTTTGATAATGAGGTCACAGATCAAATCCCTGGGCAGTGCGTTAGTGGAAGTGGCTTGTAGTAGAATGATTGGCTATGACACCTGGGCCCGCTGATGGAGGACAAGGAAAGAGTAAAGGAGGCGGTTGTCCCCAGACTTGGCGTTTCAAAGGGGCCTGGAGCTGCACCTGCCAGAGCTGTTACTTTACCAGTGATGGATGGTGATCCAGGATCCTTTGATATGCCCTGGCAGTACTGCTATGCTGCTGCCTGAGGCTATGAAGAAGAGGAGGGGGCAGTGCCATGGTCTGGGTGGAGCTGAGAGCTCACTGCCCTAGGTCCCACCCATTTAGGAGGATGGATCTGCCCCTCCCTCCTTTTCTCAGGACCTGTTGGCCCCACTGATGCCACTGAATCAATGGTGAGAGCCAGCAGACCAGCTTATAAGTTCAGCAGCAGGAGTAGGTTGGTGGCTACTGAAAGTGTTCACTAATGGCTGTGACAGCTTCTGTGACTGATAACTCAAAGGCTTGGAAGCTGTCTTGCCCTACTGTGTGTTACTTTGGCATCTGGTGTCTGGTTTTGAATCTGGTTTATTATCTCTGGCTACCAACTCCAGCTCCAAACATGAGACTTAATGACCTACCTACCCATCTCAGAGAAAAAAAAAATCCTCCATTTTGGAAAGCTTCTTCTGGTTTGACTGAGATTCACTATTTTTAAAGCCGAGAATGGCAGCACAAAAAGTAGACACTTTTTAACTGCAGGCACTGCAGATGGATAATGATTCAGTGAGCAGATACCAGTTATTTGAGAAAAAGAATGACAGCTTGAAAAACAGAACTCGAGCATAACATATTTGGGGAGAAACAACTTGTCCTGGTGTTTCACTTACAGTAGCTCTCGGGCACCTTGATTTCACAAAATAAAATTTGCAGCACTCCCTGGTGACAAAAGACAAAGTTGCCTGAACATTGAACTTCTCAGAGTAGCCCAGGAGAAAAAAAGAGGAAAAAGTGGAAAGAAAATGGAAACAGACACAACACTGAGTTATCAGGGAAAGAAACGAACATCTTTCTTTGATGAGGACAAACAAGTGAAAGCCAATGTCTATGGCCGAAGCTGAAATGAAAACAAACTACAGCCAAACCAAGGAGGCCGCAACACAGACATGCAAACACAGAAAGTGTTCTACTGCATGCAATTCTGTGTAACCATTGTGGCCAGGTCAGCCTTACTCCTAGGCCCCGGCCCCTTGTTCTGCTCACAGTCTTGCAGGTAGTTTGTACCCACATGCTTCTCCCTATGCCCATTGGCTGAAAAGGGCTGGGGTAGGGTCCCCCTAGTCACCTGGGAGGAGAGGAGTCCAAACACCCCATGTGGGAACTCTTGACCTCCTGCCAACACCACAGTCTCTAGTAACACTGGTGTTCTTTTCTGCTCTCTAACTCTCACTTTCTCCTCTGGTTTCATCTCACTCCAGCTTCCTCTTCCACTCTCCTCCCCATCTCCCAGAAGAGGTGGCCTTTTAAACAATCCTCTGGCAGCCTCAGATGAGCTCAGATGGCCTTAACTGCTTTATAGCAGCCCCTTCTCAGCTGCTTCCCCAGGTCATCTGTTCCTTGCTGCCCTGAAGTATCCTTCATTCATTCATTAGCCAGGTGTTGACTCAACCCCGACTTTCAAGCTAGCCTTCTGCCCTGACCTGTCACTCCATGGAAAGAATGGACTGACTTGAATAGGCGGTTAGGAGAATTCCCTTTTACACAGCTTATCTCGTTATATCGACATTACAGCCAAAAGTATGTATGGCAGCTCGTTCAGGCACCCCCATGCTAGCCATACTCTAATTAGCTTGCTAAAAATAGTGGAGATGATGGCATGGCATGTTCTTCCCATGCACGTTTATACCCAGAGGCATACAATGGCCTTGTACAGTTCATGCTGAGGCTCAGGAGACAGCATTTTCAGTGATATTTTCAGTGAACAAGCCAGAACTGTGTCTCAATCTTTTTGATACTAATGTCCAGCTTACTTTCTTCGTAAGCTGTCTCAGGGAAATCTCAGAGACCGGCACTGCTTCATGGACTGGTATTTGAAAACACTGAAGTAGTGGACAATTGGCTTCTCTTCACACTCCTGACTGTGGTGAAGATGTAGCCTTACAGACTTGATGCAAGCAGAAGTATCTTTTGTTGCCATCTGTAAAATGTCATGCCAGAAGTGCTTGTGTGTCAGCTTGCTATTTACAGTGAGGTACAACCAGGCAAACCATTTTGAGAGAAGGAAGAAAAGACCTGAAGACCCAGATCTTGTTTCAGCTGGAAATTGTTGAGGTTTGAGAAGGCTTGTTTCAATTTTAAAGCAAAGCAAGCAGTCCTGTAGCACCTGAAAGACACAACCTTATTTATTAGGTAATGATCAGGTGGTTGGACTAGATGACCTCCTAAGGTCCTTTCCAGTCCTAGACTTCTACGATTCTATGAGCTTTTGTGGGTAAGACCCACTTCTTCAGATTATGGATTAAGTGGGTTTTACCCACAAAAGCCCACTACTTAATAAATATTATCAGACTGTCAAGTGCTACTGGACTGCTTGCTTTTTTTTTTTTAAGATGCAGACTAACACAGCTCCCCCTCAGAGAACGTTTCACTCGTGCGTGCAAACTTTATTCATATTTATATGGTCAAAACATATTGCACTTATTTATTTAAATCAATGAGGTTATGCAAATACTAATGTCAAGCACCATTACTGAATTGGGGCCTAAATTTGATAAAACCTTATTTGCTTCTCACCGCTCCCTGCTCTGTGGCATCCTCTTTTGGACACTGCCCTCCAGCAGTACCCACCTCTCCATTGCCCCCTCTTCCGGGGTATGAGCATTCCTCAGTCTCACCTGCAGCTGTTGTCCACTGCAGCCCCAAAGTCTAGCTCCTTGCCTAAGAGGCAAGCCACAGTCTGTAAAGGCCATGCTCTGTGGTGGCTGGATGCCTTTCCAGTGGGGATGGGACCCAGGCCTGCCCACTACTCTAAATCCCAGCACAGGTACCCTCTAGTGGCAGCCTTTTCCCGCTCTCTTTCACTCCCCCCTATTGTTAGTATTCCCTGGGCCACTTCCCTGTGACTTTTACATCTTCTTGGACCCTATATCAAGGCCACAGCCTGTAAGGTAACAGACTGCAACCTCTCTCCAGCTCCCCTGAGCCTGCCCAGTACTACTTTCTCCAGGTGCTCCTACTCCCTTCCCAGCCAGAGCAAGAGTGAGCTCCTCTCAGCACTTCAGTCTTTTATGAGGCCCAGCCTGGCCTTGATTGGCTGACTGCTCCCCACCCTGACTGGCCAGGGTTGCAGAAGCTTGTCTGTAACCTTCTTCCTGCTTGAGTGAGCTATGGCAACTCTGCACTCCACTGAATACTTGTTTTGATTGTTAGTGACCAAATTTAGATTAATGAGAAATGATGAGTAACTCATCAAAAGTGCTGCATTATGCTAATTCCTCTTTAAAAAAATATTTTTGAAAATAACATCTGTTAGCAAATGCTGTTTGGGGGCAATGCCCATCTTTTTGCTCTGTACAGCATCTCTTCTAACAGACTACTGGTTCCTGGCTGGTTACTCTAGGTTCTACCACAATGTAAGTGATGACAACAGTGATAATTACCATTATTGTCTAACAGTTTGTAGTCTCCAATAAAGAAAAATCAGGAAGGTAGTATGGTTACAGTATTAAATGTTGAAAAGTGGTTTCTTCCACAGAGCCAGATTCTGCTATATTCATTCCCTAACACCAGAGAGGAAGAAGGGGCTTTCAAAAGCTGGGTGGGGTCCTTTCGGAAGGTCCCATTTCCACAGGCAGCACACAATTCGAAAGCTGCACTTTCGAATCACTGCAGCTGCCATTATGCTAATGAGGTGTTGCATATTCATTGCAGAGCCTCATTAGCATCTTTTGAACCCGCTCATTAACATGCCCCTTCTGAAAGAAAGGGGCTTGTTTAGACCCAGCCATAGTGCGCAGCATTTAACTTTGTGAGCAGTTCCATTGAAGTCACTCGAGGACAGAACTACTCCATGTGAATTAGGAGTATCAGAATGTGGCCCAAAGGAGTGAAAACAGTTGACTTTCCTAAGTATCTCAGCTACTCATTTTTATTATGCATAACATGTGCCCCAAATCTATGTTTACACAGTAGCACAGAATGACTCAGAAGGTAATAGATTTTGCCTTTTAAAAGAATTTGCATTATAAAAAATGTATTTAAGTGGAAATAGATGTAACGTAATACACATTTTAAAAAGCTGTCTTGAAATGTATTTACCTGGCAGAACAGCTGTTCTGGTCTCTTGAGTAAATAATTAAATGTTTTAAAGAAACTGCACATATACATATTTACCAGATAGACTGGAACAAATTGAGCCTAGTTTTTCCAGTAATTGACCTCACAGGGCACATAGCTTCTGTCCATGCTTGGAATAGGTAACAGTTGTTCCTGCCAGGACAAGGTTGACTGTGGACTCTGTGATTTTCTAAATATCTCTTGAGAGACGACTCATGGGATGAAAGTTCTCTGTTTAAGCCAGTGGACGAAGGGTATGGAAAACAAAAGAAGCATTGCACATCTCTTTTCCATCTCCAAGCATGACCTATGCCTTGTCTACACTAACCCCTGTCATTGATTTAATCTATATGACTTCAGCTATGCAAATTGTGTAGCTGAAGTTGATATACATACCATGGCATTTTGTGTGCAATCAGGTAGGTGGGATCTAATCTCCCATTGACACTAGCTACTGTTCCCATCCTGGTGGAGTACTGGCGTCAACAGGTGAGCACTCAGAGATCAATTTATCACTTCTAAGCAGATGCAAGAAATCAATAATTGGTGGATCAGTTGTTGCAGCATCAACCCCCTGGCTTAGTGGAGACATGACATGAGACAGACAACATCACATGCACACTGCCAGATAACATCAGAACCTTCTGAAAAAATGCCTGCAGATGGCAGCATTTGTTTACAGCCAGATCTTACTGGAAGCAAAACTGGAAAAAAGCATGTTATGTTAATTAAGCATTTGTCTTCGGATAGGCATCCCACTCACGAACTAGTGTCCGATTGTGCTAGGTGCTGTACAAACTCAGAGCAAAAAGACAGACTCTTCTCCAGCGAGCCCCTTGCCTAGTTTATTCTGAGGGATCCTTTGGAAGAAGCACCTACAGGGCGGATATCTTTTTAGAGAAAGAATGAACCTTGACAACCAGTACAGCTGGGATTTAATCTTTTTCCCCTCTCTGATGATAAATCATGGGTGATCCCGAGGAAGGTACTAGCATTATATATCTTCTTTGCTTGCCTGGGTGAAGACAAGTGGGGATCTGGCAGGACATAGCACTTATTGATTCCAGTTTGTTACTTCAATAGGTTCTGCACTCACGTCACTTTTATACTTGTATAGCTCACCCGAAGTCCATGAATTTTCTCTATCTCACTGCTGGTGAGGAAGCAGAAATACAAATACACCCACAAGCCACCGCTTTAAAAAGACTCCACCTGAAGTTTTCACATTTCTTGAATGTCAATCTAGAAATAATTATACAGGTTAAACTTCTCTAGTCTGGCAGTCTGATTTGGTAACATCCATGATCTGGCGTGATTCTAACCAGATGTCCACTTATGTCCACCAGATGTGACTCAGTTTCCAGCAGTCCTACAGTTTGTTTACAGCCACCAGTCCTGGCTTTCACTGTTTTGTGATTTTATTTAGCTCTAATTTACGCTTAAATATCTTCTAAGAGCCCAGTAAACAGTGGAAGTGTTGGTAATGGAGCTAGACAATATGGTAAACCCTTGAGTTATACGCAGGTTTCATTCTTGCAACCCCTGTGTAACTCAAATTTCTGTGCAAGTCAGGGGGTGAGAGGAGGGAGGAGAGGGAACTAGGCTGCTGCTTGGTTCCTAGCTCCCCTCCACTTGCAGAGGCCGGAGGAATACTAGTAGAGAGTCTTTTAGCATGCCTAGCTGCTTGCAGCTGTACGCTAAGCAAGCTAAACGCCTTCCCCCTGCTTTCCTCCAGAAGCACAGCTGTCAGGCTGACAGCCACGCAGCTGGGGGAGGAGAGAGGGAAGGGGCCACAGAACATGTTCAAGTTATGCTTAACTCGCATTAAAGCGAGTTGCATGCAACTTGAAGCTGTGTATTTCAAGGGTTTACTTATTGACCTCCTGTGGTTCAGCAAATTCTCTGGTCTGGCACCAGTCATGTCCCAAGGCCACCTGACTAAACAGGTTCAACCTGTATTAGAATGGGTTAATACTTTTAGTCCAAATTTTCAATAAGTTGTTCTCTAATTTAAATATTTACTAGCTTTCTCCCACCCCAATTTCTAGCTATATAAAGTGCTGGTTGAAATTGTCCATATTTGATGAAATTTTAAATTCAATAACAAATAGAAATTTGGATTTATTTTGGGATTGGATGAGGTGAGAGGGAAAAAGTTACAACACTTATTTCCCCTTTTCATTTTAGATTATCTCTAACATACCCCTTCCTTACACCTTCCTTCTTTCGTAACAGAGGGAGCTGTGCTAGTCGATATACTATCAAAACAAAAAGCAGTCAAGAAGCACTTTAAAGTCTAGCAAACTAATGGTCTGAAGAAGTGGGTCTGTCCCATGAAAGCTCACCTAATAAATGATTTTGCTAGTCTTTAAAGTGCTACTTGACTTCTTCCTTCTTTCATTTGAGTAAATCCTTCTACCAAAAAAAATCACTTTCTCTAAGCTTCATGGTGTTTAGGATACATTTGTAAAACGAGCTGATTTCCTGGTATTTTGGCAGAAAGTTCCTGTAAATACAACCCTCCTTCCAGGAAGTGACTCTAGACATACTTTCCATCAAAGTCCTCTGCACTAAGTTCTTGCTTTATTTCCAATGGCCACACGAATAAGAGGTGCTTGACCCAAACATACGATCATGGATATCACTCTGAGGAAACATTAGGCGAGAGATCCCTGACCAGAACTATCACACTAGCAGCTGCCTCAGTAAAATCGCTATAACTAAGGCCACCTCTGGCCAAAGACAAAGTCAAAGATCATGAACAATAGCAGGAAAACCAGGAGGCCAAAGTCACAGACCAGAATCAGAGAAGAAAAACTGCAACAAGGAGAGTTTTAAACAGAGAGACATTTTCTATTCTTGTGATCCAGCTGCCAAGGAGTTCAAGAAAACAATTTTCACAGATTACCACAAATCACAAAACAATAGGAATAGCCCAGGAGAAAGCCTAGGGATGGCAAAGAGGTACCAACCTGCATGCTGATCAGAATGGACCCTATAGAGAAGAGAACATAGTGATTGAAACCCCAAACACATCATGAAGGCCTGTCCTGAGTAAATCAGACCTGCCCCTGACAGCTGCCTGAGAGAGGGCGCTGTTGCTTTTTACACTTAGGTAACTATTACATGCCAATACCTTTGCCCGGAATGGAAGTAAAATTAATTGTTATGTGACCTCCGAGCCCAGATGTTTGTTTACAAACTGGCGTGATGCACAGAAAAGATCAGCAAGCTACATCACAGAAAGGGGCCCGTTACATTGTACATCCTCCTCCACTTTTAGCACAGACATGAAGGTGGATGAATGATGTATTTAAATGCACTAATGTTTTCAGCTACAGGCAAGAAACATTACACAGCAAACAGCCCTGGCTGCTCTTAAACTCATTGAACATTTCATCTGCATAGAAATTAAGCACTCTTGAACATTCAGAGCTAAGGTGTAGTTACAGTAACACTCATGTAGAAAAACAAAGGTTCCCCTTAATTACCATGCTTAGACCTTTGCAAATCATCCATTAACCAAAATCACTTGTTTAGTGGTTCCCAACCTTTTCAGTAACTCAGCACACTTCATTCAGATGAACAATTCCATTTCACACCCACTTTTTTACTCCTGGGGCAAGGGAGGAGGCGCGAGTATTCATACCACATCCCAGCTGCAAGGGTTCCCTCTCTTCCCTCTTGCCACAATAGACATGGGGGACGGGCTCCTTGCCACCCTGTTCAGGCTGGGAAGACACAATTCAGCTGTCTCCCAGTGAATGGGATCCTCCAGGGTCAGCAACAAAGAGCCACTGTGAGGGGAAATGAACAAAATATCATGGTAGACTTGGACTGTTCTCCCAGCACTCCAGTGTGTCACAGCAAACCTGCTGACCACCACTGCCTTATATCTACCATTCCTCTCTGTTCTTCAGCAGAATGCCATGTGAGCACAACCCTGGTATTTTTATTGTCATAACCCCTTCCTCCTTGAGCTAAGAAAAGACAGCTTAAACGTCTCAAATATGGAACTCTCTCATCCTCTATCATCTGTAATCTGGCATGATTTTAGTTAGCTGGATATCCACTTATCATGGGTGTGGCCAAGTTTCCTGCAGTCCCATAAAGTTTGCTTAAGGACACTAGTCCTGGCTCTCAGTGTTCTGTGCTGTAATTTAGCTCTAATTTACCCCTAAATATCTTCTAAGAGCTCAGGAGGTGGTGGAAATGTTGGCGATGCTGCTAGGCAACATTGACCTCCCATAGTCCAGTAAATTTTCTTGTCTGGCACCAGCCAGGTCCCGAGGGTTCTGGATTTGAGATGTTCAACCTGTATTATCCCTGTGACTATGTAAGGAAAACTGAGGCAATGAGAAAATGAGCAATTAGGAATTATACCCAGAGGGCATGTACAGGGCTCTACCAAATTCATTGCCATGAAAAACACATCTCAGATCATGAGATCTGGTATCCTGCCCAGTGAACCTGGGAAATTTGGGGGCAGGGTTTGTGTTTTTTTACTTTATAGTGTACAGATTTCAGAGGCAAAAGTTCCCTACATTGCAGGCCCTGACCCAAAAGGCAGTTGCCACAGGTGGTGGGGGGAGAAGCGTCACAGAGTTTCTTTAGGGGTTTTGGGGTACAGCCACTCTTACTTCCGTGTTGCTTTAGAGCTGGGCAGCTGGAGACCAGCAGCTGTTGGCTGGCATCCAGTTCTGAAGGGAGACCCATGCCAGCAGGAGTGCAGAAATAAGAGTGGCAATACCATATCATGCAACCTTACTTTTGCACCTCTGCCTTCAGAGCTGGGCAGCCAGACAGCAGTTACTACTCACTGAGGGCCCTGATCCGAAGGCAGCAGTGCAGAAGTTATGTACCAATATCATACCATACCATCCCTACTTCTGGGCAATGGAAATGGCTGTGTCTGGAGAGCTGTCCTTCCAGAGAACAGCCATCCATCCCCTGGTGCTCAGCTTTGAAGGTAGCATGGTAGCAGCAACCGCGCAGCAGAAAAGGTTGCAGCATCACAATACCGTCTACACTACCTGTGCAATCTCCTCATAGCTCCTTTTTTGGGTCAGGACCCCTGTAATTACAATACCATGACAGTTCAGATTTAAATAGATGAAATCATGAAACTTCTTGTTTAAAAAAAAAAATCCTAGGACCATGAAATTAACAAAAAATGACCATGAATTTGGTGTGGCCCTACTCTTGAATCCTTACCACAAAAGCATTCCTTCAGAAGCACAGGAGCACATGATTTTTTTTTTTGCTACAGTTATCCGATATAATTGTTTATTTGGTCTCCGTAGTAGAGACCCTCAGGACCAGATTGTGATCTACTCTCATGCAGGGGAATGGGGCATGAAAGAAGTTACCTTCCCACTCTGTTCAGCAAGCAAACAGCTGTCACGATGAGCAGCAAGTGTTGAGTCATGGCAGCTTCTGAAAAGCAAATCAGCTGGCACAGACCTCTTCTTCCTCCCTTCATCTCAGACAGGCTCACATATGGGAGACAGTCTCCTGACGGAGAATGTAATAAGAAGCTCCACTGTTACCTACGTTAATTAAATGCTACCATCCATGGAATGATGATAATGACAGACAAAGAAGACCTTGTCTCGATTTGTGAATATTTCCTCTTGTACCTGCACAAAACACCAGTCACAATTATAGTCCACAAACCATCTGAGCCTATATTTAACAATGCCACAATTTTTTTTTTTATTCACTGAGAAACAGGGAGCTGGGTAAATTGCCCAGTCTGAGAAATTCTGCACCAAACCCAAAATAAAAAAAAAGTAACTTGATCGTGTCTGGCTAAACATTTCCTATCTACTCTCAAACCTGTTAGTCCAAGATTGCTTTTGTAACCTGGAGATTTGAATTTTGTGTGAAACTGGCTGATTTCCACATGATCTGTTAGTATGATCAAAACAAGCCTAGGGTAACATGATGAGACTTGCCAGCCAGAAGTAGTCAAAATCATGTGATTTTTTAAAAAGGAAAATGGGTGATACTGCTTCCAGATTCTGAACACATGAGATACATGTGGGTTATATTTTCAACCTTTTTCTCTCCAAACATGAAGGTGGAAAATATCCTTTTCATGATCTAAATTGAGATTGCCACGACTCTGGAAGCAGGGATTGTAAGAAAACAACACAAACTGCAAGTCTTCCTAATGTTGCAAGAGGTGGCAACACCACATGATTCATCAAACACATTACTTCATCAGAGCAAGATCCTGGAGGATTCTGAAGATAAGTGAACTGAGTGAGAGGATGGTCCAGTGATTAGAAGTCTAACTTGGGCCATGGTGGGCCAGATATGTATCTTAAAAACAGCCATCCTTACCCATACACAGAATACTCAGTTGCCTAAGGCACCCAAAATTTTGGGGCACTGCTGGTCCTTTAAGTCCACCCACCTGCCTCTTCCTGTCACTGTTCTGTGGCTCTGCTTCCTTGGGAAAGAGGCTATCTAACTTAAAATGAAAAAAGTCGGCCAGAGCTATGTGCAGAACCAGAGAAAGAGCCATTCAAGTGCTAATGAAGCCAGTAAACAGGTACTGCCGACCCCTGTCAGTTTCTTTGTGGTGGTCCACCACAGTACCTTAGTTTACAATTTGTTTTAAAACTATGTTATTAATGTGTTGCTGATGATTATAAAATCCGATCTCTAAAAAATGCCCCCCCAACATGATGCCCTCAAGCATAGAGACACCAGTTTAACCATAAAACCCAAGGACCGCCCTGGTTAGACAGATAGTTCTGAACTGAGATTGCATATTAGATTCCAATCTGCTTACATGAGTCAAATCAACAGGGAGAGACGAACATCCAGAAATTAACTACTCCAATATAGCCCCCCCAAAAAGCAAAAATAGAACACTACTCGTTATTACCTACAGCCCCCAACTCAAACCATGGCAACGCTTCATTAAAGACCTACAAACTATCCGAAATCATGACGCCACACTCCAGAGGCCGTAGGTGACAGGTCTGTTCTCTCCTGTAGATGACCTCCTACCTAACCTTATGAAGATACTCACTAGCAACCACAGTCTATACCACAATAATACTAATGCTGGAACTTCTCCTTGCAACAAGCTCTGTTGCCAACTTGGCCACATATCTATTCTGGAGATACCATCTCTGGACCTAACCACGTTAATTACAGAATCCCG
The DNA here is from genome assembly GCF_033958435.1 of Carettochelys insculpta. Classification (NCBI taxonomy): domain Eukaryota; kingdom Metazoa; phylum Chordata; order Testudines; family Carettochelyidae; genus Carettochelys; species Carettochelys insculpta. Next base: position 122,521,879 of record NC_134141.1, read on the forward strand.
GGCACAGTCTCCTGTTCCTCAACTAACATCATATGTGCCATCATGCACCAACGATGTCCACACACCACGTATGTAGGACAAACAGCAAACACTCTTAGCCAAAGAATGAATGAACATAGAGCTGACATCAAACATCTCCAGATACACAAACCTGTCAGACAGCACTTTAATGGAGTGGGCCATTCTGTTAAAGGGCTGAGAGTTTGTGTTCTATAGAAAAAAGACTTTAACAACTATTTCCAGAGGGTATGATCAGAACTCACATTCATATTCAAATTTGACCCATTAACACATGGTTTGAACAAGGACAGCAATTACCTGACACATTACAAGGACTCTTCTACATCCTTTGATGTTTCGTCAAACACTTATTGCCCCATCCCTCACCCACCTCTCTTGCTCTTCTGATTTGTCAACCTTGCTAACAATTTTTGGACCTCTGTGCTTTATATATTGAGTCTGTTCTGGTCAGACTGTAGATCTGAAGAAGTGGAGCTGTCCCACAAAAGCTCATCACCTAATCAATTATTTTGTTAATGTGCTACATGACTGCTGTTTTGTTTTGACAATGTAAATAAAGAACATGTTATCGCTAGAGAAATTCTACCTGCATAAACATGAGATAAACTAGAGAAGAATCAGGCCCAGTGTCCTCATTTGAAGTTATTTTCCAAGGAATTCTATTTTAGTTGTGTTTAATCTGTCATAAAGTGGAGAAGGAATGGTGATGCGACTTGATGCTATATAATCACATTAATACTTTATTGCCTTATTTATCAATATATTAGTGCAATATTTTATTGTATACATTATTAACTGTTGCTGTTAAATATTTTATGAGGGTCTTTTACATTTTTTATTTTGATTGTGATAAATTTTGATTTCAGAGACCTTTTTCCTTTGGAAAAAGAGCAAGTGATAATATTACATTAAAGGAGGCTTATGAGGTCGAAACCATATCTAGTAAACAAGAAAGGTGGTGTTTTTACTTCTTCTTAACTCTCCACCTCCTCTTGTTTTATTCTTTTCTCTAATGCTGTAGGGTTTATAACTGTAAAATACAGACTGGTAAAGTCCAATAATTCCTTGATGTCTCCAGTATCTTTATGAGACAACTGTAAGTAATACTTAGGAATTGGTTCAAAATTACTGTAATTGAATCAGACAGACAAGATGAGTGAAGTTATATCTTTTATTGGACAAACTTCTGTTGGTAAAAGAAACAAGCTTCAGAGTCACACAAAGTTGGTCCAATAAAAAGATATTACTTGACTCATCTTGCCTTGTAAATACCTTGGGGACTAACCTAAGAACACCTACACTACATATAGCTGAATCACCATGTACAGAGCCTGGGAGGGGCTAGCTCACTACAAAAAGGTAATTTTCCCTCTTTTGGCATTCAAACCTTCTTATGGACTGTTGGGAGTGAGCCACATCCATTCTAGTTTAATTAGCCTTGTTAGCACTTGTCATATGCATATCAGAGAGGAATCTGTGTTAATCTGTATCTTCGAGAACAAAAAGAGTTCCTGTGGCACCTAATAGATTAACAGATATTTTGGAGCATAAGCTTTTGTGGGCAGAGACCCGCTTCATCAAATGCATGAGGGAGGTGGGGTTCCCATAGTTATCTCATGATATACTTTCACAACAAACTTTGTAAGTTCTTTCCAGTGAAATTTCAACACTGCACTAACATTCTTTTCATTCCTCAGGAAGTTCTCTACCTTGCATCTGAAGCTTGCTTATATACACAGATTAGGGAGACCACCGTGTTTGCTTTCTTGTTTCATGCTAGAGGGTATGGCAGGGCTGTATTTTTAAAGGTTCTCATGTCATGGGAGAAGAGAAATCTACCAGAAATACAATTTCTAGATTAATTTTCCTTTTGTCTCCAGTGGCAATTGTCTTTCCTTTGGGCAGGTCTACATTAGACCTGAAAGTTGATCTTAGATACATCAATTCCAGCTGCACAATGGAATTGTGCATCTAAGATCAATGTATCAGACCATCCACACAGAGGGTGATGGCCTCCTGTACTCCTCGTAAAAATGAGGAGTAGCAAGGTTGACTGTCAAGCCCTAATGGTTTGATTTAGTGCATCCTCACTAGGTTCCAATTCTGGTGCTGTCACTAAATGTTACATGTCCATGTTGGTGCTGACTATAAAGACTATGGTGGAATTCATGGAATCCCTTAATGAGTCATAATTATGTCCATGTATATATATATATATGATATAAAATCTATATTATTCATAGCAAAAGAAAACAGTATCTCCATTTTACAGATGGAAAACAAGGCACAGGTAGTGAAAACTCACTTGTCCAGGGGCACAAAGGGCATGTCACAAGCAAGACTTGAATTCAGATCCCCTGGACAACATATAAAACACAATTTTGTTTTTGTTCCCCTTGGATATTTTATGCCAAAGCCCACTTCACTGTGGCAGAGGGACTGCGGTGAGTAAAGGAAAGAATATCAGGTGGTATTGTACTAATCTTTACACTATAAATTCCTGAAATTGTGTTGCAAAGGGGTAAGCAGGAAATTAAGGAGGAAAAAGTGTATCCAAAAGAACTGAAAACACATTTCCAGCAATTTGTTTCTAGAAATTTAGATTAATAAAATATGAATTTGAAGACATTATTAAAAGAAAAACACACCTAATCTGAAAAATCCCAGTCTTGCCTTAAAAAAAAAATGAAAAATTCTCACCTATCTGCATTATTCTCTCTTGTATGTTTGAAAGGCCAATCTTGTAATTTCCCCTGTTGCCAGTACCAAACCCCAGTGTAATTTCCAAAAGGATTTGAGCTGTTCTCTCTCCTTGTAAGCCCCTTACCTTTCAAAACTGTTGTGGAATTTGTTTCCCACTTCTTTTTTTTTTATTATTATTACTATTATTTAAGCATCATAAAGTAGAAGTCAGGTAGCTGCATTTTCTGAAACAGATGAAGCAAAGTGCTCCACTGGGAGTATTCAGCCCTGGTGCCTTGCTGTATTACAGCATATGGAGCTGCATCTCCAGGCGCTGACATTAGCACTCCTGCTTCAGGTAACTCATTTAGCTTTGGTGTCATTTTACAATAAATATACCATCCACCGACACAAATTAGACAGCTATTGAGATTAATTTGGAGGCACTATCAGCAACATCTTAAATCAAAAATCATTCTTTATTAGCATGCTCGGCTGTACAGAGCTCTTCCTTGCTCCCCCACCCCACTGGCCCCCGCCCCAGCCCTGCCACAAGAATAAATGAGCCCCCATGGTTGACACAGAGCATCAAGTGTTTTATAATAGTCTAATTGTAGCTAATGGTTTGTGCAGCTAATTAAGGCCCTATGAATTACAGTAATCAGTCAGCCTCATCTTCTAAACCAGATAGTTCTATTCAAGCGTTCCTTTAGTAAGAAACAAAAGAAAAAAAGAGAGAGAGAGATTGAAGGAACATAATGATCTGCTAGGCTCATTAGAGCACAAAGAAATTAATAGAACTGATTTCTCCCCCTTACTTATTAGTTATTACAAAAATATTTACTTAAAGCAACACCAGTTCTTGCTGCTCAGTCTTCAGTAAAGGAGAAGAAAATAATTCTGTTTTTCCTCCTTTGGAGTGAAATTTTCACTGATAGAAGAACGCATTCATTTGGGCAGTAGGCTGTAGATAAATCCTGATTTTGGATAGATCATGGTTTAAGAGGAAAGATTAAATGATGAAGTATTGTGCTGTTTGGTTCAGTTTCACTGTGGTAAAAGGGGAGGAGGTGACTATGGCTGAGCATACCAGTTAACATAAGAAGATAAGAACAGCCATACTGGCCAGAGGAAGGGTCCATCTGGCCCAGTAGCCTGTCTTCTGGCAACGGCCAATGTGAGGTGCCCTTGAACAGAACATTCCTATCACTTATTCCCAGCATCTGGCAAGAAGAGGCTAGGACACCATCCCTGCCCATCCCAGCGAATATCAACTAAAACTTGTTTATAGAGGCGACACACCAACTGCATTTTTTTCAATCCACCTAGGGTCCAAAATCATGTTCATTGGGTGATGGAATCACAGTCCAGCAGCCTTATCTGCTGCCATCATCCACTCCTCCTCACCCCACCAAGGGGCTGCCACCTGCCTGCAGTTGCACCCCGCTTCTAAGCATTGCAATCCCAATCCTGTCCTGAAGTGGAGGGGAAGAGAGAGCTCCATCCTGCACTCATACTATTGTGGTTTTTCCTGTCCCATGCAGTTGGCCCAGATTTCCCACTCTAGGAACTGCAACCTAATGGCCTGACTCACAGCACCACTCACTCAAATTTGACCCAGCCACCCCTGCTCGGTGAGTTTGGGGCAGACCTGTTCTTCAACTGCCCCTATCCTGGGGTCTTCCATCTGCCGTATGATTGGAAACCATCTCAAATCTTCCCACAATCCACTGATGAGTTGGGACCTACTGTTTGAGAGTTGCTGATCTTAGAGTTGTTGAAGGGTATAAATACCAAGGAGGCTATTTCACACTGTACAAGGCACTATTTTGCAATTTACTCATCATGAAAGGGTATATATTTTCTAAAGTTCTTGTAACTATGTATCATGCATGAAACTGGAAGGGTAGAACACAGGGCAGAGTTGGAAGAGGCATCAGTCTGTGTGCACAAGGCTGGAATACTAAATGCAATTGCAGCATCTTTGTAAATGGGCTCTTAATAACAAATACGGTTTAGTTTGAAAAAAAGATTGACTCCTCCCTTGTTAATACTCACCACACAAAACATATGTGGTTCCTTCACTTCCTCACCCTCTTTAAAATATATATTTATACAACATTCCTGAAGATAAGGCAGTGTTTTTCTCAAGCATCTATAGAGGGAGTGTTGAAGAAAGATTAAAGGCCATCTCTCACAAAATATTTACTTTTCTTACTTCCATAACCCTAAAAGCCATTGAGTAGCTGGGCCTGAGTTACTTGCCCAAGATTATGCAAGGCATCTGTGGCAGAACAGAGATCAGAACCCAGCCCAATTTTCTCAAACTTGAGTTTCCCAACTAAACACTGGATCATCCTTTCATTCTTCTACTACTGTAGACCTTCACTGACTTTGAGTCTTCTTGAACAATATGACTATTCCATCAGACCCAGGCTGAAAACTTCCTTCCTTCCTTCCTTCTTTTGAAAATCCAGAATCCAGATCTTGCAAAATTCACAGATGGCACTGACCACTGGGGATTTGAAAATCTGCAGGAGTGTGAAATTATTTTGGTTTTGTTTTGTTTTCTTCACATGTAAGATTTAAAAAAATAATCTAACGAGGAGGGGAATGCAACATGTTCTTACTGAATTACTTCTCATCCCTGGTTGGTAAGTCCCCCATCTCCCCTTGAATTTGAAGAGTTTATTTGCTGAATATCTTTTGGAAAAGTTGTTGTGACAAATAGATTAGTGCAGAGCACTTCCTGACATATTGCAATTTTCTTTTCCCTTTTATAATAAAGCCTTTCTACAATATCTCCACACCAGCCATTCTATATTTATAGTCTGTAGTTTGGCTTTGCTTTCCTAAAGCTGTTACCCAATTTCTGTTCAAGAAACATATGTTAAAATTTTGCTTTCCTTTCTTTATGCCTAATGGACGTCATTAGTATTTTTCATGCTTGTAAGTGACTCATGTCCTTCACTTGAACTAAACAAGCATATGGGGTCTCAATTCAGCAAAACAATGGTACTGCTCACATGCTTAAAGCTAAGTAAGTGCTCAAATGCTTTGAAGAACCGGGTCATGCTCAAGTTTGCATTGACAAAATCAATTTACTTTGCTCTCTCTCCCCTAGCTATTCCAATACACATACTCATTTAGTAAAGCCTGGGCTAGGTTTTGTTGGGTTTTTGATGCACAGAATGAAGATGAAGATGAAAGTCCCATGAAAAAAATATTTAATTTTGATCTATCTAACACAGATTTGAATTTCTTTTCAGACACGAAAGACTAATATATTAGGTAGGAATGAGTTGAATTGTGGATAACAAATTTTAGATGAAATTTGGCAATTTTGGGGTCAGAGAAACATTTGCTATTAAAATACACTCTCCAATATAACAATGTAATTTATACCAATACATTGCTTAAATTTCTATCAGTGTGTTTGATTTTCTATTGCTTTCTGTCTTCTGTCATCATTTATATCTGAGTGAAATAACTGAAATTGTAGTGGAAAAGGCCACCATCCTACCTCAGTAACTTTCTTCACCCAGTTTGTACTTGCTTCCTTCACAGGTACAAATGACAACAAAACAGTGGAGAATGCGGCCCAAAGAGGCCCTGATCCTGTCAAATGTCCTCGAAAGACCATGTGCTCATGTGGCTCACCTATATGGATTTGGTCCGCAATTTGGATATATCTGAAATTCAGATATATCCAAAATTAGAAATGAGAAAAAAGAGGTTAAAATCATTTTCCTCCCAAAAATTGTACATTCAATGTAAAATTCTAATTTGTCGCCTATTTTAACTATAATTCATCATCTCACCATGGTCACAAAAACATTTTTAATTTTAACAACTGAGCTCTTTTACTCGTAATTCCTTTAAAATGCTGATCGTAGATATAGTATTTTTAAAAGTCTGTGTTTGTATCATAATAACCGCTTGAGCCCGCAAATGAAAACAAGTCTCCACTGTTTTATGCATTTATACAGAACTTGAAAAAAATGATGACTAGTTCCTGGCTGGCCAGTGGTTATTATCATACTTCATATAATAAAGAATAATATTGTGTGCCATGTAAATACATAGTAAGAGATGGTCTCTGCCATAAACAAGTTCAAATAATGTAAATAACCAAAACAAACAAAGGCAGAGAAACTGAGGCAGAGAAAGATGATGTGACTTACCAATGGTCACATGGAAAGATTAATGGTATAGCTACAGGAACAGAACCCAGATTTTCTGATTCCCAGGCCCATGTTCTTTTATCTACTTTTAAAAGAGATGCAAGAGGTGCAACACATCACTGACTGTACATTACTGAGCATTACTGGGCATCCAATTAATTATTTAATATAGTCTATGTTCCACAATGATTATTTCTTATAGCTAAAGCCCCCCACTAAGCATGTTAAGCACTTTGCACACCTCTTCAAATATCCTGAATATCTCTTCAGGAGGACTTCTGAAAACCCAATAAACAATCTTCTGTACCTCACGTACTCCAAAGGGGCCATCTCAAACGAAAAATCACCACACGCCCCCATATACTGGAAGGAAAAATCAGAAAACTTACCTGGATATCATTCAAGAAACTCAAATGATGAAAAAATAAAAATAATCCCCAAACTATCTCTGATCACAGCCGTCCACAACAAAACATAGAACCTGCTATAACTACTCTAAAGCCCACAGAACACTACTTGGAGAATAACACGTGGCTCCAGGACCCATCACATGGGCTCCATGATGCCCCAACATCATGAATTTATCAAGGGAACCTATAACTGAAGCTGAATTACCTGTACTCACAAGATGACCTAACTTTTGCCCCATCAAAAACCTGAGATCATGTCAACGTAGGGAGAACTCGAAGACTCCTCTTGTTGACTCTGGCTCAAAACAAAATTATTTCAAAACAATGACAGCACCATCCACACCTAACACCTGCCCATCAACGGTTATAAGAAAAAAGATTTATCTGACTGGACACCCAACAGTGGAAGAAATCACATACCTGAACATTACATTGGTTACTTCAGAAATAGAAACCTGACTATAAAATCCTTATGAAACATCACAACAAGCACAATCTTTCCACTGAAGAGCTGATGGTTATACAGTCTCTGAAATCCAACCACAAAACAGCAATGAAACCAGAAGAAAGGAGGATGCCATCAGAGTCCTCGGCCATGATTACCATGCTAATGAGGACAACCACCAACTTTCTGACACTACATACCTACTATGACTTATTCAAGACCCCACAATATAGTTAGCTCATGAATTTAAGTATGTCATCAATTTCTTCCCTCAAAAACTCAAATTCAGTTTTACAGTTTTATCCTCCTCAAACCCATCCCAGAATCTTCTTCATCCTTCCCAAAATTAATGAAGGTAAATCAGGAAGACCTATCATATCTGGCCAGGACAATCTTCCTGAAGGATGATCAGGACTCATGGAAACCATCCTTAAACTACTCACTACAAAAAGTGTCATATTCTGCCAGGATACAACCCCTGAACAGATGATGTAAACTCCCTTTTAGATTTCCAACATAGTCAACTTGAGCAATGGGCTCTTATGTACAAGCATACACAAGAAACCAATGGATCATCACATCTACCTCCACAGATCTAGTAGCAACCTCAAACATAATAAGAAATCTGTTATCTATAGCAAGGCATTCAGATACCACACAATATTCTCAGAAGACGAAGTCTGGGATACACAGTGTAACACACTTACAATCCCCTTTGCCAAGCAAGGACACACTATCAGAGAACTTATGCCTCGATTACTCCATGCGAGAGACACATTTACTGGGCATTACAATACAAATCAAGGATGGCCTAATTGTTGCCACACTCTACCAGAAACCTACTGATCGCTATACTTACCTACACGCTTCTAGCTTCCATCCTGCATGCATAACTAAATCCATTGTTTACAGTCAAGACCTGAGGTACAATCACATTTGCTCTGATTCTACTGACAGAGACCAAAAACTACTAGATCTTTACCAAATATTCATAAACCTGAATTACCCTCCAGGAGAAATTAAAAAAAAAAAAATCAACAGGGCCAGACGAATACCCAGAGACCAGCTACTCCAAGATAGACCCAAAAAACCCAAGAACAGAACACCACTGGTCATCACCTACAGCCCCCAACTCAAACCACTGGAACGCATTATTAAAGACTTACAACCTATCCTTAATCAGGATGCCATACTCTGGCAGGCCCTAGGTGACAGGCCTGTTCTCTCCTACAGACAACCTCCCAACCTTATGAGGATTCTCACCAACAGCCACAGTCAATACCACAGCAACACCTAACCAGGTTACTCACAGAATCACAGGCATATTCTCATTTTCCTCAACTAACACCATATATGCCATCATGTGCCAACAATGCCCAGATGCTTTGTATATTGGACAGACTTCAAATTCTCTCAGACATAGAGTTAATGGGCACAAAACAGACATCAAAACACTCCAGATCCACAAACCAGTTAGTCTGCATTTTAATGGAGTGGGCCATTCTGTTAAGGACTAAAGAGTTTGCGTCTTATTGAAGAAGTATTTTCACACGCCTCATGCCCTGCTCAGGCCACACCCCCTTCCCACTGCACTCCCTGTTCCTTTCCTTCCCTGTGTATCCCATGTCCCTGCTCTTTGTGTGCTTGTCCCCTTCCAGCCAGATCCCTGAACCAAAGGAAATTATTTCTGAGAAAACCCTCCTGCTTTCTGCAATGTCTTTCTTAAAAATAAATGGAGCATGTTTTGAACCACATGCCAAACATGCAGAAGGCGCCTAATTAAAAGCACTAAATCTGGGAATATGAAATGTCAGTCACAGGTTTTTTATATACTCTGATAGCTGAGATAGAGGCAGCTTGCAAATGCCCCAAACCCTCTCACTGATCCCAGAGAACACATCATGCAGTGTTTCCCAAACTAATTTGGCCACAGAACACTTGTGGGCTTGTAATATACAGATGGAACACCTACACAGTAGTTGGGGAGAGGGGTTGGGGAGGGTTTGATACCAAGAAATTGCTGAACACAACGCTCAAAAGTATCAAAAAGGTAGCTGTCTTAGTCTGTGGCTTCGAGAACAACAAGAAATCCTGTGGGACCTTATAGACTAACAGATATTTTCGAGCAAACACCCGCCTCTGAAGAAGCGGGTCTTTGCCCGTGAAAGCGTATGCTCCAAAATATCTGTTAGTCTATATGGTGGCACAAGACATAATTCTCAAAAGTTGATTTAAAATAATTAGGTTTCTAGATGTCTTTAATTTTACAAAGAACAACAAATAACAAATAACAACAGAAAATCATCTGAATGAACAACTAATGTCCTTCTGATAGCAGGATGGTTAGCAACCCTTTAATTAAGTATAAAAATTAAAAACAAGATACAAACCCAAAGCAAAACATTAACAAAACAGCTGAAAGAAGGATGGTTAGTGTCCTTCTTGTGTACAAAAATAGAAAGGGCAATATTGTTTGAAAAAGGACTGTCATTCCTTAAAGCTCAAAAACATATTTTAAGAAAAAGACATGCAAAACAAATTAGGTATGGAAAAATGTTTTTAAATATTGTGCTCTCATAAATTTGTTAGTTTTACAGAAAGTTACTGTAAAATAAAAAATGGTAACATTTGACAGGGTTTTTTAATGAGAAAAGTGTTTTTGCATCTTTTGATCACAAATCCACTCAATATTAGGAACAATGCTGGCTAGTTGATTCCAGTCTAAAAAGCCAGAGGCAGGAGTGACCAGTGGAGCGAAGTGGACAGGGAGCTGCAGACAGGAGAGTTTCAGAGGGAGGACAGCAAGTGAGACTGCCGCTGAAGAAGCTACGAAGTGAGAGTACTGATCTCTGGGTGACTGAGCGTGTGCTTTAACTGCTGGCATTTGAACTGCCATTTTGATTCCAGGTGGGGGGAGTTTCAGTTTCAGTGGCAGTTGGGACTGCCTGCCTCAGCTTTTGCTCCCTTGATCAGCCTTCCCCTGTGTGACTCATAGGGGGAGGGCCTGAGAGAGGCCAGAAGTCTTAACAGCCAGAGGCAGGAGCTACCAGGGGAGCAAAGCGGACAGGGAGCTGCAGAAAGGGGAGTTTAAGAGGGAGTTTGACAGATGGAGTGTGACAGAGAGGACTATACTGGTTAGGAAGACCCGCAACACCTGTGCCAGCACTACTGCTGTCTCCTCCACTTGTGCCTGTAGCCAGACAGTCTGCCTTACCATGGATGTTTCTACCCAGATCCTGGTGTGGTTCTGCAAGGACTGTGGCTTACCGTTCCCACTTACTGATACCCAGGCTGAGGGGAATATTCAGTGTGAAAGGTACCTGCTGGTGGAATCTCTCAGGCGGCAGGTGGGGGAGCTACAGGAGGAGGTGGCCAGGTTGAGGAGTATCCGAGTCCATGATCAGTCCCTGGATAGTATTCATGTGGAGACTGTGGAGGTAACTCTCCCAGTGCACAGGACGGCTGATAAACCACTGGAGGAGGTGGACCAGGGTGGACACTGGCAGCTGGTTACTTCTCGCAGCGGGCAGTGTCCCACCCCTGCTCAGAACCCTCCCACCGTGGTACTGGAAAACCGATATGCTGTACTCGATACAGGAGACCAATTACCCCGTACAGAAGAGGAGAAGCCTCATGCCCCCAAGGCTGGGAAGTCGACTGCCACCCCTGCAAGAAGGAAACGTAGAGTAGTGGTGGTTGGAGACTCTCTTCTGAGGGGGACGGAGGCGCCCATCTGTTGCCCTGGCATTTCCTCTCGGGAGGTGTGCTGCCTGCCAGGGGCCCGTATCCGAGACGTTACGCAGGCATTGTCGAGGATTATCCGGCCCTCTGACTACTATCCCATGCTTCTCATCCATGTGGGCACTAATGATACTGTGAGGTGTGACACTGAGCAGGTCAAGAGTGACTTCAGGGCTCTGGGGGCACGGGTCAGGGAGTTTGGGGCGCAGGTGGTATTCTCTTCAATCCTGCCTGTCAGAGGTAGGGACCCAGGCAGAGACAGGTGTATCCTGGAGGTGAATGCTTGGTTGCGTAGATGGTGTCGCCAGGAAGGCTTTGGTTTCTTTGACCACGGGATACTTTTCCGGGAAGGACTGCTAGGCAGATGTGGCGTTCACCTTTCGAGGAGGGGGAAGACCATATTCAGACACAGGCTGGCTAACCTAGTGAGGAGGGCTTTAAACTAGGTTCAACGGGGGCAGGGGAGCAAAGCCTGCAGGTAAGTGGAGAGCATGGATACCTGGGAGATGACCTTGAAATAGGCGGGAGTATGGGCTACACTGGGGCTACGTCTACACGTGAAGCCTACATCGAAATAGCTTATTTCGATGTTGCGACATTGAAATAGGCTATTTCGATGAATAACGTCTACACGTCCTCCAGGGCCGGCAACGTCGATGTTCAACTTCGACGTTGCTCAGCCCAACATCGAAATAGGTGCAGCGAGGGAACGTCTACACGTCAAAGTAGCACACATCGAAATAGGGATGCCAGGCACAGCTGCAGACAGGGTCACAGGGCGGACTAGCGCTTCCGGGGCAACAGCTAGCTGCTCCCTTAAAGGGCCCCTCCCACATGCACTCAGCTTGCACAGCACGCGGTCTGAGGAGCCATAGGCACACAGACCCCGGGCGACGCAGTCATGGACCCCCAGCAGCAGCAGCAGCAGCAGCAGTAGCAGCAGCTAGAGGTCCACCCAGCCCTCCCGGCAGGAGCAGGGCTTGCCCTGGCCCATGCCATGTGGGAGGCAGCTGAATACCTCCTTGCGCCAGGGGAGGAGATGCCCCCAGGGCAGCAGGGCTCAACCCCTACCCCTGCAGCACCCCGCTCCACCCCCCGCCTCACACGCCGGCGGCTGTGGAGCTACCCCACCAGCACCGACTGGTGGGAGCGGCTGGTGCTTGGGGAGTGGGACGACGACCACTGGCTCAGGAACTTCAGGATGACCCGCCAGACATTCCTGGAGCTGTGCCAGTGGCTCACCCCCGCACTCAGGCACCGGGACACCGCCATGCGGCGTGCCCTCCCTGTGGAGAAACGGGTCGGCATCGCTGTCTGCAAGCTGGCCACTCCGGACAGCTACCGATCCGTGGGGCAGCAGTTTGGTGTCGGAAAGGCCACCGTCGGGGCTGTCTTCATGGAGGTAAGAGAACCCACGGGGGAGGCCAGGGCAGGGCAGGGGGGCAAGGGCAGGGCAGGGCAGGGCAGGGCAGGGGGGTCAGGGCAGGGCAGGCCAGGGCAGGGGGTCCAGGGCAGGGCAGGGGGGCCAGGACAGAGCAGGGGGGCCAGGCCAGGCCAGGCCAGGCCAGGGCAGGCCAGGGCAGGCCAGGGCAGGGCAGGGCAAGGCAGGGCAGGGCCACGCACACCCTGCTAACCCCTCATTGGGGCTGTCCCATGTGTTTTCTCTGCAGGTCGTGCGTGCCATCAACGCCATGCTCCTGCACAGGCTCATGAGGCTGGGGTTCCCACATGCCACTGTCGCCGCCTTTGCCACCCTGGGCTTCCCCAACTGCTTCGGGGCTCTGGATGGGACTCACATCCCCAGCCACGCCCCACAGCACAGTGGAGGACGATACCTCAATCGGAAGGGCTACCATTCTGTCATCCTGCAGGCCTTGGTGGACAGCCGGGGACATTTCCAGGACATTTACGTGGGCTGGCCTGGCAGCACCCACGACGCCTGGGTTTTTCGGAACTCGGGTCTGTGCCGCCGGCTGGAGGCGGGGACCTACATCCCCCAGCGGGAGATCCCTCTGGGGGACACCACCATGCCCTTCTGCGTCATCGCAGATGCGGCCTACCCCCTCCGGCTGTGGCTCATGCACCCCTACACGGGCCATCTCTCCGCTAGCCAGGAGCGCTTCAACGAGCGCCTGAACCGTGCGCGCCAGGTGCTGGAGCGCTCATTTGGCCGCCTCAAGGGACGCTGGCAATGTCTCCTGACCCGCCTGGTTGCGGGCTCCAACAACATCCCCCAGATTGTGGGTGCCTGCTGTGCCCTGCACAACCTCGTGGAGAGCAAGGGGGAGACCTTTCTGCAGGGCTGGGCCGCGGAGGCCGGCAGGGCACACGTGCAGCCACCTGCTGCCCCCAGTCGGCAGGTGGACCCCGAGGGGACCCGGGTGCGGGAGGCCCTGCGGGCCCACTTCGACCAACAGGCCGCGGGGTGAACTCTGGCCAGGCCCCCTACTGCCCGCCCCTTCCTCCCCCACACTCCTGCCCCAACGCCCACACCATGGAGCACCCCACCGCCCCCCCCCACTTGTCCTGGACAAATGACAGCACGAACTTGTGGCTGAACGTAAACTTATTTTTTGTCTTTCAGAATTTTTTTTTTTTTTTGGTCAATAAATATGTCAAACACAAACCAAAAAGTAGGGACAAACGTTTCACAAAAGCAATATGTGCACAAATAAAACAATACAACAAAGCAAACAACTGTGCTCCATCCAAAAAGAAAACCAGGGAGGAGAACGGGGAGAACTATTTACATGGGGGGGACGGGGCAAACGGGGGCACCAAAAAAAAAGAGTCCAACTATATACAACAAGGGGGAGGCCACGTCCCGGGCCCCTCGCCCCTATAGCCCAGCACTGGGAGTGCCCAGCCGGGAGCCCCGCCGTGCCTGCAGTCTGGTCCGCGGCTGGGTGGGAGCGGGCTGGACCGGAAGGTATCGGTGCCGGCGAGTCTCAGGTGGCTCCAGGGGTCCCTCGGCGCTCTGGCCCTCGCGGGTGGGTGGTGGGGCGACGGCGGACGGCCCGGCGACGGCTGGAGCATCTGGTGGTGGGGCTGCAGGAGCGGGCAGGGCGGGCGATGGGTCGGCCGGCGCGGCATGGGGGGCCAGGTAGTCGACAAGCCGGTTAAATGTCTGCATATAGGCCCCCCATGCCTCCTGGCGCCAGGCCAGCGCCCGCTCCTGCAGCTGGAGGTGCTGCTCCGAGACCTCCAGCTGCCGGCGGAGGATGGCCAGCAACTGGGGGTCCGTCGCCATCGCCGGTAGTAGGCGCGGGGTCCGCTGTCTAGCCCTCCGCGGGGCCGGTCGTTCCTCGGCCGAGGGGCTGCCCTGGAGCGATGGTCCCGGAGGGCTCTCCAGGACAACTGAGGCCTCACCGGCGCTCTCTTCCGGTCCTTCAAATGGTGCAGGTGCAGGTGAAGGACACAGGAGAGGAGGGGGGAAAGAAGAATGGAGACAGGCGTTAGTGTGGGCCCCGAGCCGTGGCCTCTGTCCCCCCCGCCCTGTGCTGCAGGTTCCCCATCCCCGTCCCCGGGACATGCTGCTGTGATGGATGGGGTTCAGGGGTCCCTCTGCCCTGCACCCCGTCCCCTGGTGGGAGCAACTGTCACTTCACCCCGCAGGGTCTGAGAGCAGGAGAGCTTTCTTAGCCCACAGATGGTCAGTTTCTGGCAGGAGTGACAGAACCAGCTGTCGGAAGAGACAGTCCTTCCAACCCATCGTGGGGAGAAGACCCCAAGGGGGGCCCCTCTGGGATGCAGCTTTCCCCCTCCTCTGGCAGGCTGCCTACCAGCTCTCCCTTCCCCTAGCCTCTACCTGTGGCCCCCGCCCTCGCCCCCCAATTCCAAGCCAGCTCGGCTCCTCCCTCCTTTTTGTTCAGGGCAGAGGTGTCACCTGCCAGCTGTAGCGCCAGGATCCTCCTTTGGCCCTGGGAGCTCTTCGGCTCTTGTGGCTCATATGTAGCCTGAGTCTCCCTTTGGCACTCCCCCCACTCCATCACATGCTGCTGCTGAGGGGTGTCCCACCCCCTCCGCCCGGGGGCCCCTCGAGGTTCCGCTTCCCCCTGGCCCGGGGATGGGGCATGGCACTGTCATGCAGGGTGGGCAGGGGCAGGGGCTGATGGCTGCAGTGCTGTGAGGGCCATGGCCCTGGTGTCCTTGGGGCCATGGCCATGTGAGCGTGTGGGGGGCCCTGGACACAACTCTGTTACCCCCGCCCCTCAAGCCCAGGGGTGTCCACCAGAGAGGGGTACCTACCTGTGGGTCCGCTCCCATGGTCCGGAGATCCCCGGGGTTCGGAGGCCCTGCTGCTGCTCTGGGATGGCAGGAGGAGGATCTGCAGGCTGGATTCTGCAGAGGAGGAGCCCCCCTCCTCCTCCTCCTCCTCCTCCTGCCGCGATGTCCCGGGGATGGCCTCCGGGGGGGGCCCCCGGGGTGCGGGGCTTGCCTCCGGGGCGGACTCCGGCTGCAGGGCCTGCTGGGGCTCGTCAGCCGAGGTGTCAAGGGTGGCCGGAGGAGAGGAGGTGTGCCGGGAGCCCAGGATGTCCCTGAGCTCCCTGTAAAAGGGGCAAGTGACAGGGGAGGCCCAAGATCGGCTGGCCGCATCCCGGGCCTGGGCATAACCCTGCCGCAGCTCCTTCACCTTACTCCTCACATGATCCGGAGTGCGGGCAGGGTGACCCCGGGCAGCCAGGCCATCGGCCAGCCGAGTGAACGCATCCGCATTCCGCCTCTTGCTCCCCATTACCTGGAGCACCTCCTCCTCGCTCCAGAGCACCAGCAGGTCCCGCAGCTCGGCCTCCGTCCAGGAGGGGCACCGCTGCCGCTTCCCAGACTGGCTGGCCCTCTGGCTGGGCTGGCTGCCCTGGCTCCCCTTGGGGGGGGTCCCCTGGGGGCGCTGGGGGGGCTGCTGGCTTGCCATCGCCGCTGGCTGGCTGGGTGGCTGAGGGCTGTGCAGGCTCGTCGCGTGTGCAGGATGCAGCCTGGACGTTGCCTCAGCTTCCTGCAGAGTCAGGGTGGGGGAGGGGACCTTTAAGGGGCCGCTCCACGCGGCCACCAGTGAGCTGAGGGGCTGGAGAGAGCGTCTCTCAACCCCCCAGCTGATGGCCGCCATGGAGGACCCGGCAATTTCGACGTTGCGGGACACAAATCGTCTACACTGTCCCTACTTCGACGTTGAATGTCGAAGTAGGGCGCTATTCCTATCTCCTCATGAGGTTAGCAACTTCGACGTCTCGCCGCCTAACTTCGAAGTTAACTTCGAAATAGCGCCCAACGCGTGTAGCCGCGACGGGCGCTATTTCGAAGTTAGTGCCGCTACTTCGAAGTAGTGTGCACGTGTAGACACAGCTTGGGAGAGTAAAAAGAGGGCCAGGGCAAAACTGGGAGGCAAGACCAAATCAATGTCTGAGATGCCTATATACAAATGCAAGAAGTATGGGAAATAAACAAGAAGAATTGGAAGTACTAATAAATGAATACAACTATGATATCGTTGGCATCACAGAAACTTGGTGGGATAATACTCATGATTGGAATGTTGGTATTGAAGGGTACAGCCTGCTCAGGAAGGACAGACAGGGAAAGAAGGGAGGAGGTGCTGCCTTGTATGTTAAAAATGTACACACTTGGACAGAGGTGGAGATGAACGTAGGAGATGGACGGGTTGAAAGTCTCTGGGTTAGACTCGGAGGAGTAAAAGACAAGGATGAAGTCCTACTAGGTGTCTACTACAGGCCCCCTAGCCAGGTGGAAGAGGTGGATGAGGCTTTCTTTAAACAGCTAACAAAATCATGCAGGGCCCAGAATTTGGTGGTGATGGGGGACTTCAACTATCCAGGTATATGTTGGGAAACGAATACAGCAGGGGACAGACTGTCCAGTAAATTCTTGGACTGCATTGCAGACAACTTTTTATTCCAAAAGGTTGAAAAAGCTACCGGGGGGAAGCTGTTCTAGATTTAATTTTAACAAATAGGGAGGAAATTATTGAGAATTTGAAAGTGGAGGGATGCTTGGGTGAAAATGATCATGAAATCATAGAGTTCACAATTCTAAAGAAGGGTAGAAGGGAAAACAGTACAATAGAGATTATGGATTTCAGGAAGGCAGATTTTGGTATACTCAGACAGCTGGTAGGTAGGGTCCCAAGGGAAGCTAAACTGAGGGGAAAAACGGCTGAGGAGAGTTGACAGTTTTTCAAAGGGACATTATTAAGGGCCCAAAAGCAAGCTATCCCACTGCGTAGGAAAGATAGAAAACATGTCAAAAGACTGCTTTGGCTTAACCAGGAGATATTGCATGATCTCAAACTAAAAAAGGAATCGTATAAGAAATGGAAACTAGGACAAATTATAAAGGATGAATATAGACAAACAACACGAGCATGCAGGAGCAAGATTAGAAAGGCGAAGGCACAAAATGAGCTCAAACTAGCTACAAGCGTAAAGGGAAACAAGAAAGCTTTTTACAAATACATTGGTGACAAGAGGAAGACCAAGGAGAGGGTAGTGCCATTGGTCAGTAGGAGGGAGAAACAGTAACAGGGAATTTGGAAGTGGCGGAGATGTTTAATGATTTCTTTGTTTCGGTCTTCACTGAGAAATCTGAAGGAATGCCTGACACAGAGAATGCTAGTGAAAAAGGGGTGGGTTTAGAAGTTGAAATAAGAAAAGAATAAATTAAAATGTACTTAGAAAAATTAGATGTCTGCAAATCACCAGGGCCTGATGAAATGCATCCTAGAATCCTCAAGGAGCTGATAGAAGAGGTATCTGAGCCTTTAGCAATCATTTTTGGAAAATCATGGGAGATGGGAGAGATTCCAAAAGACTGGAAAAGGGTAAATATAGTACCCATTTATAGAAAGGGGAACAAGAATAACCCGGGAAACTACAGGCCAGTCAGCATAACTTCTGTGCCAAGGAAGATAATGGAGCAGGTCATTAAAGAAATCATCTGTAAGCAATTGGAAGGTGGTAAGGTGCTAGGGAACAGCCAGCATGGTTTTGTTAAAAACAGATCATGTCAAACCAATCCAATAGCTTTCTTTGATAGAATAACGAACTTGTGGATAAGGGAGAAGCGGTGGATGTGGTACACCTAGACTTCAGTAAAGCATTTGACACGGTCTCACATAATATACTTATCAATAAACTACGCAAATACAACTTAGATGGGGCTACTGTAAGGTGGGTGAACAACTGGCTGGATAACCATACCCAAAGAGTAGTTATTAATGGTTTTCAATCCGGCTGGAAAAGTATAACTAGTGGGGTTCCGCAGGGGTCTGTTTTCGGACCGGTTCGTTTCAATATCTTCATTAACGATTTAGATATTGACATAGAAAGTACACTTATTAAGTTTGCAGATGATACCAATCTGGGAGCGGTTGCAACTTCTTTGTTTGATAGGGTCATAATTCAAAAGGATCTGGATGAACTGGAGAAATGGGCTGAGGTAAACAGGATGTAGTTTAATAAGGACAAATGCAAAGTGCTCCACTTAGGAAGGAACAATCAATGTCACACATACAGAATGGGAAAGGACTGCGTAGGAATGAGTACACCAGAAAGGGATCTAGGGGTTATAGTGGACCACAAGCTAAATATGAGTCAACAGTGTGATGCTGTTGCAAAAAAAGCAAACATGATTCTGGGATGCATTAACAGGTGTGTTGTGAACAAAACACGAGAAGTCATTCTCCTGCTCTACTCTGTGCTGGTTAGGCCTCAGCTGGAGTATTGTGTCTATTTGTGGGCACCGCAGTTCAGGAAGGATGTGGAGAAATTGGAGAGGGTCCAGAGGAGATCAACGAGAATGATCAAAGTTCTAGAGAACGTGACCTATGAAGAAAGGCTGAAAGAACTGGGCTTGTTTAGTTTGGGAAAGAGAAGATTGAGGGGGGACATGATAGCAGTTTTCAGGTATCTAAAAGGGTGTCATAAGGCAGAGGGAGGGAGCATGCTCTTCCTTGCCTCTGAGGATAGAACAAGAGGCAATGGACTTAAATTTCAGCAGGGGAGGTTCAGGTTGGACATTAGGAAAAAGTTCCTAACTGTCAGGGAGATCAAACACTGGAAAAAATTTCCAAGGGAGGTGGTAGAATCGCCATCACTGGAGATATTTAAGAAGATGTTAGATAGATGGCTTTCAGGGATGGTCTAGAAAGTGCTTGGTCCTGCCATGAGGGCAGGGGGCTGAACTCGATGGCCTCTCGAGGTCCCTTCCAGTCCTACTCTTCTATGAGTCCATGATTCTATGATTATATCAGGTGCATCATCACATGATTTCTCTGAATGTGATGCAGGCGAAAACAATCCAAAATGACTCTGTTTTGGCATTAATCACATAATGGCCGTGTCTACACTAGCCAAAAACTTTGAAATGGCTATGCAAATGGCCATTTCGAAGTTTACTACTGAAGCCCTGAACTACATATTCAACACCACATTAGCATGCGAGCGGCCACAGATCTGCACATAGGAATAAGGGGACTTCGAAGTAGCCAGGGTCCTTTCGAAAAGGAGCCCCGTCTGGATGAGCCGCGTAGTGGCGAGCTGAGTCAATTTCAAAGTTCTGTGGCCACCTGCATGCTAATGAGGTGCTGAATATTTATTTCAGTGCTTCATTAGTAAACTTTGAAATGAGCATTTGCATGGCATTTTCGAAGATTTGGCTAGTGTAGATGTAGCCAACAACTGTACTCTTTTATATATATATATATATATATATATATATATATATATATATATATATATATATTTAAAGTCTAAATACTATTCAAATACCTGAGTACTTTTGATGCACACATAATTTCATATTTAATACTTCATATTACAAATATTACTAGCATCATTTTTTTTTTCACAGAACACCTCTTCATATGACACAGAACACCAGTGTTCTGAGTACACAGTTTGGGAAACACTGACATAAGGGAAAGCACCAGTTAACACTAATTGAGTAATCTCTGCCCTTTCTTCACACAATAAAATAAGATGTCAGACCTCACCCTCCCCTGGCATTTGCCTCCTGACAGGAAGAAAATGGCTCGAATCAGGCTGCAAAAGTTGCCACCTCAATCACACAAACAAGTTCTATGTTTATTGTTTCAGCAGCAGTAAGTACCTCAGACAAGGAATAAGAATTGCCAAAGGACAGGGATCCTGTCAGTAAAATAGAGGCCGGCTGCTGCGTTAACCACAACAACACCCATTCAGCCACAGAAACCAGAAGGCAAAATGTCCCACTGAGGCAGCATGATACTTCCAATGCTGTAGTCCAGACTGGCACACCCTACATCCCCAGGAGTGAAGGAACTAGGTCCCTCAGCCTATTGTCACCAGAAAAATGCCATCTTCCATCCACTGAAAAAAAGCTGAAACTTAAAAGCATTGAGACTGATCCTACAAGGAGAATAACATGTGGTGTCAGGGAGGAGAGAAAGTCTTTGTAGAATATGTATCAGAGAAGCTGCGTCTACATGTGCACGCTACTTCGAAGTAGCGGCACTAACTTCGAAATAGCGCCCGTCACGTCTACACGCGTCGGGCGCTATTTCGAAGTTGAAATCGACGTTAGGCGGCGAGACGTCGAAGTCGCTAACCCCATGAGGGGATGGGAATAGCGCCCTACTTCGACGTTCAACATCGAAGTAGGGACGTGTAGACGATCCGCGTCCCGCAACATCGAAATAGCGGGGTCCTCCATGGCGGCCATCAGCTGGGGGGTTGAGAGATACTCTCTCTCCAGCCCTTGCGGGGCTCTGTGGTCACCGTGGGCAGCAGCCCTTAGCCCAGGGCTTCTGGCTGCTGCTGCTGCAGCTGGGGGTCCGTGCTGCATATACAGGGTCTGCAACTAGTTGTTGGCTCTGTGTATCTTGCACTGTTTAATGAAAGTGTGTCTGGGAGGGGCCCTTTAAGGGAGCGACTTGCTGTTGAGTCCGCCCCGTGACCCTGTCTGCAGCTGTGCCTGGCTCCCTTATTTCGATGTGTGCTACTTTGGCGTGTAGACGTTCCCTTGCTGTGCCTATTTCGATGTTGGGCTGAGCAACGTCAAAGTTGAACATCGACGTTGCCGGCCCTGGAGGACGTGTAGACGTTATTCATCGAAATAGACTATTTCGATGTTGGCTGCACGTGTAGACGTAGCCAGAGGTAGCTGTGTTAGTCTGTATCTTCAAGAACAAGATGTTCTGTGGCACCTGATAGCCTCACAGATATTTTTGATTTTTAAATATAATTTTTATATTTATTTTGAAAATATCTGTGAGTCCATAAGGTGCCACAGGACATCTTGTTCTCGAAGATACAGACTAACACGGCTATCTCTCTGATACATATTCTACAAAGACTTTCTCTCCTCCCTGACACCACGTCCCTCCTTCCTTTGCTCTCACTTTCTTCACTCCACACCTCTCTCTTCCCAGGAGAAATTATATCAATGCTTTTGCATCTAAAATATTTAGGTGAATATTTGGGCCAGGTCATTATAATAAGAATAATTGTGAAAAAAAAACAAAAAAAACCCAAAACAAATCAACAGCACAGAATTGAAAAGGCAAAGTGGGATGCAATATGTCTGTAATATACATTGCTTTGGGCCTCAGGTTAAACTTGAGTTAGTAAGAAGCAGCAGCAGTAGCTTCTGAAACTGACTTTCCCAAAGCGAGTATGATAAATAGAGCCACTTTCTCTGTAGTTGAGCAACTAGCTTTATGTGAGTTTATTGTAGGTTGCTTGGGGAAGGGCAGAGGGGGAGCATTAGAAAAATCCTTCATTTGAGCTTGTAAATTTTATTGGCACTAGTGGCATCATCTTTTTTTTTTTTAATCTGGAGATTTATTGCTTTTTACTTCAAAGCAATATGAATTTGCTAGAGATTTTTCATCTCAGTACTTCAGATTGTCCTTCCTATTCGAGCTCTCTGACTTTTTGCTTCTGTGTCGATGGGCTTTTTTAGCTTTCCTCCCCCCTACTGAACTTAGCTGACATGCTGCTGAACTTAGCTCTTTACATAGCTGCCCTAGGAGTCACCTCACCACTGGGATTTTAAAATATATCACTTAGATCCTTCCCATTTAACCAGAGTTGCTGTGACTGACTTCTCTGGTTTGGGATTTCTAATTTATTTTCATGTTCTGGGATAATGTTTTACTCCTTTGCTGAGTGGTTTGATTTTGTTTGAATAGTAGGTAAATTGCAGGTAGGGTTTTGTTGTTGTTTGTGGAAATCGAAAACCATCAGTGGACTGATTCCTTTAGTTTTAAATAGGTGGGTTGTTTTTATTTGCTACACTGAGCAAAAAAGCTTCAGATTATGGAAGGATTCTCAGACAGATGGGTGAGAAAATGTTCCTAGTCTGGTTAATTTGAGATGCAAGTAAATTTACATGATTATTTTCCTACTTGAAAGAAAACATGAACATTATCATAAAGCATTCTACCCCTCCATGTTCTCAGTGGTATTACCAATAAATACAAATAGCTGGTGCGGTAGATGCCCGTTTCCCTATGTCTTCAAGGCATTTACAGCCAGATCAAAACTCAGTGGGAGTCATTCTAATGGCTTCACTTTGCTTGGGATCCCTCACTGCTGAAGTCTTACCCATTGTGGTTTTGGTAACATGTTATGAGGGTTAGTGAAAATCACTTCATAGTGATGAACATGAAGTGATTTTGATGAATTGTAGAGTGGCTCTAGTTCAAATTCCACACTATTTTTCTCATAAGAATGTCTTTTTGCAGAAAAAAAACAATTTTGATACAATTTTTCCCATTTTGTTTGTTTTTTGTCATTCCTGAAAAGCAGTTTTTTCCATTAAAAGTTTTAGTAGAAATGGATATTCCACAGCCCACAAAAACATCTTTTTGGAAAATTCAAAATATCCCCCGTTTCCTTTTTAGTTAAAAATATGTGAAATTTTCTACATGATTTTTGATATGTATGTAATGGCATTTTTGAGATTGAAAAAGAAGCCATTTAATGTCTCCTTAGCAATACAGAAGATCAAGTGACACGTCAGGAATGGAGGAAGGAAGAAAAAGCTTTCCACCTCTGCATCAGGATTAAATTCAGATGAGTTTTCTGCTGGTGCTAAGCAGATCTTCTCTGGGCTCCTGCTTTGTGGAGAAAATATTTTGTCCTATCTCTTTTGCAGGCTCTTTTTCACAGTAAAAGTAGCCAACAGGTGCTGTCTAGGTCAGGCTGAAGAATGGGCCCTCTTGGTGTATAGCAGTAATCTCTTCATCACCCACAAACATTTTGCTGCAGCTGTCAAAAAGTACAGCTCCAAGTTTGTTGTGGCTGGTGACAAATGTTATGTTGACAAGACCCTTCTGTTTCAAACACTTGACTTTCGCTTGACACTTAAATGAGCCATCAAAAATCACATTTTCTAATGAGTGTCCTTTGATGTCTGTTTTTTCTTAAGCTGAAGTTCTTCACTTTGCCAAGGTGACCTCAAGGAGGGATGAATTTAAATTATTGTTCATTTGAAGGGCTTTTCTTCTAGACAGCACAATAATCTCATCTTGACAGTGAACTGGCCAAGGGCTAACTTTCATTCCATCTTTGTCTTTTTCTTCCTACACTAGTTTCATGTCTGTTCTGAACCAGAATACAAATCAAATAAATGGTCTGTGTTGTGAAGGAAGCCCTGCTATCTTCTTTAGTGTGCATCTCTCTGTCTAGCTGCAATAATCAAGAGTTCTTTGTGGTAGCGAAGTGATTGCAATATTAAGACAATCAAAACCCTGCTAATTCGTACTTTGCTCTTCACAGCTGATGGGGTGAGAATAAAAAGATCCTTTCCTAATTTGATAGCTAAGGGCTAAGGTGAGGTTTCATAGGCAGTGGAGGGCACTGGATTGGTAAAACTACATATTATTTGGCCTCCCCCACTTTTCATAGCTTTCCATGCCAGGTGCGCAGAAATCCCTCTTGCAGCACTTGTGATTGCTCTGTGTGAGCTCTATGCCCTGCAGTCCACTCACCACCACTTTGGGTTCACCTAGCTGATGGGGCTGTATGCTGACACCTTTCACCATTTTCACTCTTAGGGGTCAAAGCTGCAGAGTTCCACAGCAATCAGATCAATACATTATCAGTCAATCAACAATACCGTACGCTCATCTAAGTTCTCCATGGCATTATGTCCTCAGGACATCCAGTGTTCTGATGTGATCAACTTCTGTGGTCATGAAGAAAGAACTCAATCCCCCAGTCAGAAATGAAATTGAAAATATTAGTAATTCATTAATAAAAACTAATTGGGTCCAAATTGTTTCCCACATGAGGAAAGATTTTCAAGATTAGTTTAGAGTTTGGAGAAGTGGGAAAAGAATTTTTATTTGGGGAGGAGGGTTGCAAAAAAGAACATTATTTTATCTGGTTCATCCATCCTTTGGTTAGATGAACAGGTTCTGGTTTCAAGCAGGGCTTATCCGAAGGACAAAAACAAATTAAAACTCAGAAAAAGAAACCACTTTCTGAATCTGAAAGCAATAAAATTTTCATTAAAAAGTACCTGAGAATTATTTTAGATTCCAATTTTTTTCCACTTTCCACCATGACTTTGAAGTTGAAAAGCTCATTTTATTTTCACCCACTTGGTAGTGGCTCCATTGTGATAACTTTAATTGATTGTAAAGTTTTTGTGTCATTCTTTATGGATTCAGATCCTGCAGATTAAGATCTTGCAGGATTATCAGACAACCACAGTTAGAACTGAAGAGTTATCAGAGGATAATCTTGTACTATTGCAAGTGTCCTGCTATTAGGTATCATCAAATCATTCACTCAAGGAATTGTAATATATTGCACAGCTGCTCTTCATTGTTACAGTCTCCTTCATTCCCTTTCAAATATACTTTCATGTGCCATGTGGCCATTATGGAAGGCACATAATAAGCCTTCCTTCTAAAGAGGAGCTGATTTTATTTTATTTTATTATATTTAAAGCAAAGTCCAGGTTGAACTCTCTCACACTCTCTCTCACCCCACGTTTTTACTTAATAGAATAAAGAGAAGTATTTATATCTTTATCCATAGATTAACACAGGCATTCTACTCTCTCTCTTCTCAGCTCCTTTTAGTTGTCTTCATAATATTGGCAGAAAAGGCTAAGATGGTTGTAAATTATATTACACAACCACCACCACCACCAAACACACACACTCACAAAACACACACGTCCACCAGGAGCACTCTTAGCTCTTTTGCCAGCCAGGGTGAAAATATTTTTAGTGTCTCCTCCCAACCCAAATGGCCAACCCAATAAAATAAAACCAAACAGCTGGCCAATCAGTGAAATGAGCAATCCATCAATCAATTACAAATTTAGGAGAGGTGAAACAAACAGAATAGAGCAAAGAAAAATTAAGCCAAGTGCTTAGAGTTTTATACCACTCCTCCCCTTGGAAGCCGGCAACCACTTTGCTCTGGGTGTCTCTAAACTGCTGATTCTCAGAAGCTTAGCTGGGATGACAGGGGACTGATGATTTAATAATTGTTCTGTTCTTCTCAGTCCTGGTAAAGTATTTGTTGCCAGTCCATCAGAAGACATGCTACTGTGATAGATGGACCTATGACACAAGGCTGTGGGTATGGTCCTGAATTGGACCCTGATCCTGAATTAGGACTGTTAGCTATGTCTACAAAGCCCAGTTGTTTTCAGATAACAGCTGCTATTTCAAAATGACTTTGCTGTTGTCTGCACTACGTAACCACTCTTTTGAAATGCATTCAACATGGCTGTGTCTACACTTGCATTCCTCTTTTGAAAGAGGAATGCAAATGAGGGAAATCAAAAATACAAATGAGGTGCAGATTTACATATCTGGCACCTCATTTGCATTATCTCCTTTCAAAAGAGCTTATTTTTAAAGAAGAAAAGAAGTGTAGACCCAGCTCTTTGAAAAGTAATCCCCATCTTTGAAAGAACCCTTCTTCCCATTTTTTATGGAAAGAACATCTGCTAAGGATGCACAAAATCAATCTGTCTGGGGCTGGCAGTCAATCCACTGTACTCCTCCTATCATGAGGTATAAGGGACATTGATGGAAGAAATGCTCCCATTGACCTCGCTCAGTGAGGATAGGCCTTACATTTGACTGCAGATATTGATTCTAGCCACACAACTTTCACAGCTAGAATTGTGTATCTTCAGTTGACTGTAAAGTCTAGTGTAAAACAAGCCTGCACGTGTGAGTGTGTATGTGTTTGTTTCTGGAACATCATTCCAGCATAAGTAGTGGGGGACCAAAAAAAAACCTTACCTGCTTTAAAGAGGAATTTGGTAAATATTGGATTGGGATTACAGGGTGGGAAGAAGTTGTCTGAGTACTGAAGAAGAAGAAGAAGAAGAAGAAGAAGAAGAAGGAGAATGGTCTCATGGGCACCAGGTGGAGATAATTCAGAAAAAAGGAGTGAAGTTCTGGAACAGCCTTGCCAAGGAGAGTAGTACAGGACAAAAATCTTCAATTGTTTCAAGACTTAGCATGGCATGTGGCCTATCCGTATATTCTATTAATAAATATCTACAAAGCCTAGAGATGGGACAGTAGATGAGAAAGGTTCCTACAGGAAATTATTCCCTAAGTGCCTGGCTGGTAGGTCACACCCATATGCTCAGAATCTAACTTATCACCATTGTGGATCTGGGAAGGAATTTTTCCCTATGAGAGACTGGCAAAGACACTGGTTTTGTTTTTTGCCATTCAGTGCAGTATTTGTCTTGGGCCACTTCCTGGTACGAACTAAACTAGGCAACGAATCTTTAATGGGGACTGTTATCTTCAATTTGATGGATTTAAGTAATTATTTGGGGGAATGGGTGGGTGAAGTTCTTGTGGCCTGTAATATGCAGAAACTCTGATTCAATAATCAGAATGGTCCTTTCTGGCTTTAATGTCAGTGTAGTGAGTACTGTACTTGACTTCCAGCAATACTAAGAATTTACATAATGTAAGTGAAATCTCTGAGTGCTCATATTTTGAAATTGTCAAAATATCTTTTTTTTCATGAAAAAATTGCATCATGATTAAAATGGAATTTTCTTACAATTTCCTTCGAAAAAATTTAGGTGTTTGTAAGGAAAAAATATTTAAAAATGTAAAACATCTAAAACCAAAATGTCTTCGTTTTTTTTTCTCAACGTGAAGAACAAATGTTTTAGTTTTGCAACAAAAATTCCTGGAAAAAATATTAACAAAGAGACTTTTCTTGGTAGAAGATAAAATACATTTGTGGCCAGTTCTACTTAGACTTTCTGACAATGGGGTTTCATTTAGTGGTAGAAAGTCTGGAACTACAGGTCAAAAACACTATGTGCACTTTTCAGGGTTTTTTGTTCTTTTCAGTTTTATGCCAGAAATTAAACTGTAGGCATCTCAAAATGGGAGCAATGTGACTTTGGCGGTGTTCAGCACAAATAAAGCAGTGATCGCAGATAGAGCTCTAGACGCTATAACAATACAAATAATAAATATGAATGATTATGCTTTCTGTCTTTAATAGGCTTTGAGATGGGTCACATTCTACAGATTCCCTTTCTTATCTCCCTTTTCCTGTTGAAGGGCTACCCTCATAGTCATTTCCAGCTGTGTTAATTACAAAACTAAGCTTTCTCATTTTCAAACTGCCTTAAATCTCGGCTTTAATGTCTAGGCAGCTGGTGTGCAGAGTGCCTAGCATGCTAACCATCAATGGATCGTTGTTTTCTTGCAGTTTCCTATCGGTCCATACCCATTTGTTGTCTCTTGTTTTATATTTATACTGTAAGCTTTTGGGGGCAGGGTCTGTCTTTTTTGTTCTGTGTTTGTAGAGCACCTAGCACAATGCTGTCCTGACCATAACTGGAGCTCCTGGGCACTACTACAATACAGTAAACCAGGGTTTCCCAAACTTTATATAGTTGGGACCCAATTTTCTTAGCACTTTTTTTTGAAGCCCAGAAATATAAACACATGTAAAAAAAAGAATGAAAATTAACAATTTTTCACTGTCTATTATTTATTCATAATAATAATAGTACATAGCAATAATCTGTATATTACGTAAGGACTGGTATTTTTATTTCCCAAGGACCAGCACTGGGCTGCGACCCACACTTTGGGAAATCATAGAATCATAGAAGAGTAGGATTGGAAGGGACCTCGAGAGGCCATTAAGTCCAGCCCCCTGCCCTCATGGCAGGACCAAGCACTTTCTAGACCATCCCTGAAAGCCATCTATCTAACCTCTTCTTAAATATCTCCAGTGATGGAGATTCTACCACCTCCCTTGGCAATTCGTTCCAGTGTTTGATCACCCTGAAAGTTAGAAACTTTGCATTTGTCCTTATTAAACTTCATCCTGTTTACCTCAGCCCATTTCTCCAGTTTATCCAGATCCTTTTGAATTATGACCCTATCCTCCAAAGAAGTTGCAACCCCTCCCAGACCGGTATCATCTGCAAACTTAATAAGCGTACTTTCTAGGTCAATATCTAAATCATTAATGAAGATATTGAAACGAACCGGTCCGAAAACAGACCCCTGCGGAACCCCACTAGTTATACTTTTCCAGCCGGATTGAAAACCATTAATAACTACTCTCTGGGTATGGTTATCCAGCCAGTTGTTCACCCACCTTATAGTAGCCCCATCTAAGTTGTATTTGCGTAGTTTATTGATAAGTATATTATGTGAGACCGTGTCAAATGCTTTACTGAAGTCTAGGTATACCACATCCACTGCTTCTCCCTTATCCACAAGTTCGTTATTCTATCAAAGAAAGCTATTGGATTGGTTTGACATGATCTGTTTTTAACAAAACCATGCTGGCTGTTCCCTAGCACCTTACCACCTTCCAATTGCTTGCAGATGATTTCTTTAATGACCTGCTCCATTATCTTCCTCGGCACAGAAGTTAAGCTGACTGGCCTGTAGTTTCCCGGGTTATTCTTGTTCCCCTTTCTATAAATGGGTACTATATTTGCCCTTTTCCAGTCTTCTGGAATCTCTCCCATCTCCCACGATTTTCCAAAAATGATTGCTAAAGGCTCGGATACCTCTTCTATCAGCTCCTTGAGGATTCTAGGATGCACTTCATCAGGCCCTGGTGATTTGGAGACATCTAATTTTTCTAAGTACATTTTAATTTATTCTTTTCTTATTTCAACTTCTAAACCCACCCCTTTTTCACTAGCATTCTCTATGTCAGGCATTCCTTCAGATTTCTCAGTGAAGACCGAAACAAAGAAATCATTAAATATCTCTGCCATTT
The DNA here is from genome assembly GCF_033958435.1 of Carettochelys insculpta. Classification (NCBI taxonomy): domain Eukaryota; kingdom Metazoa; phylum Chordata; order Testudines; family Carettochelyidae; genus Carettochelys; species Carettochelys insculpta. Next base: position 122,551,619 of record NC_134141.1, read on the forward strand.
CCAAATTCCCTGTTACTGTTTCTCCCTCCTCACTGACCAATGGCCATACCCTCTCCTCGGTCTTCCTCTTGTTGCCAATGTATTTGTAAAAAATCTTCTTGTTTCCCTTTATGCTTGTAGCTAGCTTGAGCTCATTTTGTGCCTTAGTCTGTCTAATCTTGCTCCTGCATGCTCATGTTGTTTGCCTATGTTCATCCTTTGTAATTTGTCCTAGTTTCCATTTCTTATACGATTCCTTTTTCAGTTTGAGATCATGCAATATCTCCTGGTTAAGCCAAGGCAGTTTTTTGACATGTTTTCTATCTTTCCTACGCAGTGGGATAGCTTGCTTTTGGGCCTTTAATAATGTCCCTTTGAAAAACTGTCAACTCTCCTCAGCCGTTTTTCCCCTCAGTTTAGCTTCCCATGGGAACTTACCTACCAGCTGTCTGAGTATACCAAAATCTGCCTTCCTGAAATCCATTATCTCTATTGTACTGTTTTCCCTTCTACCCTTCTTTAGAATTGTGAACTCTATGATTTCATGATCATTTTTACCCAAGCATCCCTCCACTTTCAAATTCTCAATAATTTCCTCCCTATTTGTTAAAATTAAATCTAGAACAGCTTCCCCCCGGTAGCTTTTTCAACCTTTTGGAATAAAAAGTTGTCTGCAATGCAATCCAAGAATTTATTGGACAGTCTGTCCCCTGCTGTATTCGTTTCCCAACATATACCTGGATAGTTGAAGTCCCCCATCACCACCAAATTCTGGGCCCTGCATGATTTTGTTAGCTGTTTAAAGAAAGCTTCATCCACCTCTTCCACCTGGCTAGGGCGCCTGTAGTAGACGCCTAGTAGGACTTCATCCTTGTCTTTTACTCCTCCGAGTCTAACCCAGAGACTTTCAACCCGTCCATCTCCTACGTTCATCTCCACCTCTGTCCAAGTGTGTACATTTTTAACATACAAGGCAGCACCTCCTCCCTTCTTTCCCTGTCTGTCCTTCCTGAGCAGGCTGTACCCTTCAATACCAACATTCCAATCATGAGTATTATCCCACCAAGTTTCTGTGATGCCAACGATATCATAGTTGTATTCATTTATTAGTACTTCCAATTCTTCTTGTTTATTTCCCATACTTCTTGCATTTGTATATAGGCATCTCAGACATTGATTTGGTTTTGCCTCCCAGTTTTGCCCTGGCCCTCTTTTTACTCTCCCAGTGTAGCCCATACTCCCTCCTATTTCAAGGTCATCTCCCAGGTATCCATGCTCTCCACTTACCTGCAGGCTTTGCTCCCCTGCACCCATTGAACCTAGTTTAAAGCCCTCCTCACTAGGTTAGCCAGCCTGTGTCCGAATATGGTCTTCCCCCTCCTCGAAAGGTGAACGCCACATCTGCCTAGCAGTACTTCCCGGAAAAGTATCCCATGGTCAAAGAAACCAAAGCCTTCCTGGCGACACCATCTACACAACCAAGCATTCACCTCCAGGATACACCTGTCTCTGCCTGGGCCCCTACCTCTGACAGGCAGGATTGAAGAGAATACCACCTGCGCCCCAAACTCCCTGACCCGTGCCCCCAGAGCCCTGAAGTCACTTTTGACCTGCTCAGTGTCACACCTCGCAGTATCATTAGTGCCCACATGGATGAGAAGCATGGGATAGTAGTCAGAGGGCCGGATAATCCTCGACAATGCCTGCGTAATATCTTGGGTATGGGCCTCTGGCAGGCAGCACACCTCCCGAGAGGAAACGTCAGGGCAACAGATGGGCGCCTCCATCCCCCTCAGAAGAGAGTCTCCAACCACCACTACTCTTCATTTCCTTCTTGCAGGGGTGGCAGTAGACTTCCCAGCCTTGGGGGTATTAGGCTTCCCCTCTTCTGTACGGGGTAATTCTTGGTCTCCTGTATCGAGTACAGCATAACGGTTTTCCAGTACCACGGTGGGAGGGTTCTGAGCAGGGGTGGGACACTGCCCGCTGTGAGAAGTAACCAGCTGTCAGTGTCCACCCTGGTCCACCTCCTCCAGTGGTTTATCAGTCGTCCTGTGCACTGGGAGAGTTACCTCCACAGTCTCCACATGAATACTATCCAGGGACTGATCATGGACTCGGATACTCCTCAACCTGGCCACCTCCTCCTGTAGCTCCCCCACCTGCCGCCTGAGAGATTCCACCAGCAGGCACCTTCCACACTGAATATTCCCCTCAGCCTGGGTATCAGTAAGTGGGAACGGTAAGCCACAGTCCTTGCAGAACCACACCAGGATCTGGGTAGAAACATCCATGGTCAGGCAGTCTGTCTGGCTAGAGGCACAAGTGGAGGAGACAGCAGTAGCACTGGGACAGGTGTTGCGGGTCTTCCTAACCATTATAGTCCTCTCTGGCACACTCCCTCTGTCAAACTCCCTCTTAAACTCCCCTTTCTGCAGCTCCCTGTCCTCTTCTCTCCCCTGGTCGCTCCTGCCTCTGGCCTTGTCTACACAAGCCCCAAAGTTCGAAATGGCCACGCAAATGGCCATTTCGAACTTTGGGGCTAGTGTAGACACGGCCATAGAATGACATTTACCAGAATCAAAATAAGCCATCTTCTATTTCAAAATTATTTCAAACTTGTGGTTGTGTTGTGTTGATGCTTGCAAAGTTGTTTCAGAATGGTGGTCACTATTCTGAAATAACTTTGCTGTGTAGACACGCCCTTAGAATTATGAAGTCTCCTCTTGCTAACCTAACAGTATGCACCAGCATCCAAGATTCAACTCAAGTCATCCTCTTCTGTAACACTACAACACTGAGCTGTGTTTACTGTGAAGGTAAGAATATGTTTACTAGTGAAAAACAGAGATAAAACTGTTAGGCTATGTCTACATGGTGAGCACTCTTTCGAGACACAAAGGTATCTCAATGCACCTGTTGTCTTGCACCAGTTTTTGAGATAATGGACCCACTATTCCAGCATTCCTCTAAACCTCATTGAATGAGGAATACACCGTGGCATACACCGATACCTCAAAAAGGGCTTTATTTTGGCATGTGCTGCTGTTTAGACAGTGCCACATGGCAAAATAGCCTATTTTGAAATCTATTCAACATATACTACACAATCTGCATAGTGCAAATTACATGTTTTATTTCAAGGTTAGAACACCATCTAGACATAGCCTTAGTGAGCAAGAATGCAGGAAACAAATGCTTCCATATAGAACAAAATCATGATGTACTCTCTACAAATTTACCCGACAGATTATTCTTCTGACTACACAAGATTATCTGATCCAAAGTTCCAGTATTTTCAGTCAAACCTAGTGGAAATTTCACTTTCATGAAACAAGTTTCCAACCCCTCCCCCACTGCAAATATACTGAACCAAACCTTTGAGATGCAGAAATAGGCTTCCTCTCTTCACAGCACCCTCACTCCACTGCTGATGTCTTCCTCTAACTTTTTCTTCCTTTGACGATTTCACAGGGCTTCATTAGTTTCCAGGTCACACTGGTGATTGGAGACCCATTGTGAAGTGTAGTTCATTCACATGGCAACAGTAAGCTACATAGCCAGTTCTCATCTGACAGCAAACCTGGTTTCCACCTCTGCTTGTGACCTTTCCCTAGACACTGACTTTAATAATATCTTTTCAGCATATGGTCATAATGTCTTACATAGTATTTACAAAAATATTTTGCAGCTATATTGACAACCAAAGTGGCAAAGGCTTTTCTTAGACACCTCACATGATACTCTTTTTGTGAGCTAGTAAGCAAATACTAGCCTCAAGAGATTCCTAAGACCTCTATGTACCACCTCTGTGCCCCTCGCTAGCTGTCACTCTGAGGTTCCTGGTTCATACATATCCTCTTCCCTAACCCTTTTCATCTTGGCTTGTCAGGCAGTGAATTCTTAGGTACAAACGGAATAATGCACCAGGGACATTTCCTAAACCATGAGGTTTTTCTGTCTCCTAAGCCAAAGAGTTTCTCTGACAAATTTTGTCCTGTTTTTTTTTCATTTTCCTCCTTGTCAGAGGGCCATGATCCGACTGCAAAAATCTCTTTACTTATTACTCAAAATTACTCACAAAATGCCTCCAAAATGACAAGGAATCCAGTGGCACTTTAAAAAATGAACAAATTCATTAGTCTTTAATGTGCCACTAGACTCCTTGTTTTTGCAGAAACAGGCTAACACAGCTACCCTCTGAGGACTGGACCAAACATAATCTGATGAGATTCAACAAGGAGAACTGTAGAGTCCTGAACGTGGGATGGAAGAATCCCAAGCATTGTTATAGTCTGGAGACTGACTGGCTAAGTAGCAGTACAGCAGAAAATGACTTGGGGATTACGGTGGATGAGAGGCTGGATATAAGTTAACAGGTGCCCTTTTAGCCAAGAAAGCTAATGGCATATTGGGGTCCATTAGGAGGAGCATTTTCAGAAGATCTAGAGAAGTTATTATTCTCCTGTATTAGGCTATGGTCAGGCCACATCTGGAGTACTGTGTCCAGTTCTGGGGCCCGCAGTACAGAAAGAATAGGGAAGCATTGGAGCAGGTCCAGCAGAGAGCAACAAAAATGATTGGGGGCTGGACCACATGACCTATGAGAAGAAATTAAGGGATCTGGGCTAATTTAGCTTTCAGAAGAAAAGTTTGAGGGATGGTTTGATAGCAGCCTTCAACTTCCTGAAACAGGTTCTCTAAAGAAGATGCAGAGAGTCTTTTCTCATTGGTGACAAATGACAGAACAAGGATCAATGGTCTAAAGTTAAATGGGGGAGGTGTAGGCTGGATATTAGGAACACCTATTTCACCAGGAAAGTGGTGAAGCATTGGAATGCATTACCTACAGAGGTGGTGGAATCATCACCCCTAGCTGTTTTTAAGTCCCAACTTGACAAAGTCTTGGCTAGGATGATTTAGTTAGGGTTGATCCTACTTTAAGCAGGGGACTGGACCCAATGACCCCCTGAGGTCCTTTCCAGCCCTCCGATTCTATGATTCTACAAAACCAAAATTTTCTCAAATGGATAATTCTTGGTATATAGATTCTTCATGAGTAATTTGTTATGAATGTATGTTGTTCAATTCATTACATGAATTAGAAGGTATAGTTTCTCTTCCCTGGTTGGACAATTCACATAACTAAACAATAGTAGTAAATTCCAAAGGATATATTTGTACAGTTTTCTTGCAAGGCAGGGTGTAGAAAAACACTTAGCTTCTAAACTATTTAAATTTCCTGTTAGGCCTACGTCCACCCAAAAATCAACCTAAAAAAAGACTAGTAACTGTAGCATGGATAGCATTAGGGTTATTATCTCTCTAGCATTGTCCTCAAGTCTCCATGAATTAAAGATTAATCTTTCATGAAAGAGTATGTCATGTGATGAAATCTCCAGGAAAACATCCAACCTAAGTTTGCCACCCGAGGTAGCATGGAGATGGATGTGCTAGAAACATGGACTGATTGGAAAATAATAGATAATTCTCACAAGCTATCTGTACTTAATGGAAGGGACATCACTTTGATACCTTGATCAGGATTTGTAGATGATATTCTTTCATGTTTATTTTGTTGTTATATTAATTTATTTCTGTTTCAGATACTTGCTTTGATTAACATATAGTACATTTTCCCTGTTCTGTTTTTCTACTGGCAAATCGACAATGCGTCAGCAACAGTATCTCTTTATGTGTAATATTTTCATAAAAAATTTCAATAACCAGATCTTTTTCATAAAAATGCATATTTTAAACCAAATATTTTATTGAGTTAAAATGGATGCATTTGACACAAAACTATTACGATTCAGAGGACTATATATGTTCAATACCTTTTATACTCACATGAAATGGAAACTGATGCTCACAGCTTTGAGAACTCTTCCATCAATTGTTTAGGCATATTAAAGAGACATTTCCAGGTTGTTATCTTATCTCTTTTCACTACCGTCTCAAATGTCCTATATTTGTTGTCTAACTGCAAGGTAAGTGGCATTTTTGGACTCCCATTTAAATACACAGCAGAGGAAAATGTTGTTTGCATGTTAGATTTATTATGTTCTCAACAGTTTTCCAAAGATAATCTCTTTCTTGTTACTTCCTGATTACAGACCAATGTGCCAGTGATTTTTTTGTTTGTTTTTGCTTGCCTAGCCTCTAAAGTAAGGCCCATTCTTAGAACCATTAGCCATACAAACAGTTCTTATTCAAATGAGTAATCTTGTTCACTCCTGTTGGCCAAAGTGTGAGTGAAATTCAGTCCAGCGCAACACTCGTGCAACTTGTAGGCAGTCTAAATATAGTTTATCTGGGAGCTAATGAGCGGTGCTGGCCATTGGCTCAAGGGCAAATTTTACCTGGTATAAATAAAAGATGTGGGTTTTCAGGGACTGGGATTTGCAATGCCCACTTCGTGAAGTCCAGGCTGGGGGACCCATCCCTTGCGGAAGTTGTCTTCTGATGGAATCTCTCAGGAAACAGGTGGGAGAGCTACAGGAGGAGGTGGCTAGTTTAAGGAGTATCAGTATCCATGAGTAATTCCTGGACAGTATTCAGGTGGAGAGAGCTGAGTTTCAGGTAGCTGTCCTACCACAAAATAGTACAGACACACCATCAGTGGAGGAAGAGGTGGCTGGGGGGACACTGGCAGCTGGTCACTTCTGAAAGCAGACAGTGCTCCACTCCTGCTTGCAACCTTCCCACTATGGTATTGGGAAGTCATTGTGCTATTCTGGATACAGGCGATAAGGAATCACACCCTCCAGCAGAAGCTGAGAAACCTTGTACCCCCTAGGCTGGGAGGTCTGCTGCCACCACTATGAGGACGAAACACAAGCTAGTGGTGGTCAGAGAATCTCTTCTGAGGGAGACGGAGGCACCCTCTGTTGCCCTGGCATGTCACCCCAGGAGGTATGTTGCCTGCCAGGAGCCCATATCTGACACTTTACAGAGGCGTTGCTGAGGATTATCTGGCCTACTGACTACTACCCCATGCTATTCATTCATGTTGGCATGAGTGACACTGCAAGGTGTAACCTTGAGCAGATCAAACATGACTACAGGGCTCTGGGAGTGCGGATGAAGGAGTTGGGGGCACAGGTGGTGTTCTCCTCAATCCTTCCTTTCTATTGTAGGGGCCCAGGCAGAGACAGGTGCATCCTGGAGGTGGATGCCTGTCTGTGAGGATGGTGTCAGCAAGAGCACTTTGATTTCCTTGATCACATGATGCCATTCCATGGAGGACTGCTAAGCAGGGATTGAATTCACCTTTCGAGAAATGGGAAGAATGTCTTGGGATCAAGACTAGCTAACCTCATGAAGAGGGCTTTAAACTAGGTTTGATGAGGAGAGGTGACCAAAGCCCAAAGTTAAGTACAAAACCTAGAGACCTGGGACTTGGATTGGATATGAGAGGTGTCACGGGCTATACAAGCAGAGAAAAAAGAGGGACTAGGCAGAACCTGGAGGCAAAAGGAAATCAGTATCTTAGATGCATATATATAAATGCAAGTATGGGTAATAAGCAGGAAGAACATGAAACCCTAATAAATAAACACAACTGTGACATAATTGGTAATACAGAGACTTGGTGGGATAATACACATGACTGAACTATTGGTATAGAAGGGTGTAACTTACTCAGGAAGGATAGACATGGTAAACAGGGAGAAGGTGTTGCCATATATATTAAAAATGTGCACGGTTGGAATGATGTGGAGATGGATGCAGGAGACAAATATGTTGAGAGTCTCTGGGTTAGGATAAAAAGGGGGAAAAACAGAGTGATATCATAATATACGTCTAGTATAAACCACCTAGCCAGTTCGAAGAGGTGGATGAGACTTTTTCTAAAAAACTAACAAAATCATCCAAAACACAAGATTTGGTGGTGATGAGGGACTTCAACTATCCTGACATATGTTAGGCAACTAACACAGCGAGGCACAGAATACCCAGAAAGTTATTGGACTGCATGGATGACAATTTTTTTGTTTCAGAAAGCGGAAAAGGTGAAAAAAGGAGGGGGTGGGGAGAGGCAATTCTAGATCTGATTTTATCAAATAGGGAGGAACTCACTGAGAATTTGAAAGTGGAAGGTAGCCTGGGATAAAGTGACCACGAAATCATAGCATTCATGATTCCAAGAAATAGTGAATGTGAGAACAGCAAAATAGAGACAATGGATTTTAGGACAGCAAATTTTGGTAAACTGAGAGAGCTGGTAGGAAAGGTCCCATGGGAAGCAAGACTCAGAGGAAAAACAACTGAAGAGATTTGGCAGTTTTTCAAATGGACATTATTAAGGGCCCAAAGCAAGCTATACCACTGCATAGGAAAGATAGAAAGTATAGTAAAAGACCACCTTGGCTATGCTAGGAGATTTTGTAGGATCTCAAAATTAAAAAGTCATATAAAAAGTGGAAATTAGGAGATATTACAAAAGATGAATATAAACAAACAATACACGTATGCATGGGCGATATTATAAATAACAAGACAAAAAATGAGCTAAAGCTAGCTAGAAACATAAAGGGTAACAAGAAGTCATTCCAAGGACAGGGTAGGCCCACTACTCAGTGAGGAGGGAGAAACGATATCGGAAACTTGGAAATGGCAGAGGTGCTTAATGACGTCTTTGTTCTGGATGTCACAAAGTCGGTTGTTCAGGAAATGCCTAACATAATGTATGCTAGTGGGAAGAGGGTAGGGTTAGAAGATAAAATAAAAAAAATAGCAAGTTAAAAATTACTTAGAAAAATTAGATGTCTGCAAGTCACCAGGGACTGATTTAATGCATCCTAGAATACTTAAGGAGTTGATAGAGGAGGTCTCTGAGCCTTTACCTATCATCTTTGAAAAGTCCTGGAAGACGGGAGAGATCCCAGAAGACTGGAAAAGGGCAAATATAGCGCCCATTTATAAAAAGAGAAAAAAGAACAACCGAGTAAACCACAGACCAGTCAGTTTAACTTCTGTGCCAGGAAAGATAATTAAGCAAATAATTAAGGAATTTGTCTGCAAGAATCTGGAAGAAAATAAGGTGATAAGTAACAGCCAGCATGGATTTGTGAAGAACCAATCATGCCAGACCAATCTGACAGGTTTTTTTTGACAGGATAACAAGTCTTGTGGATAAGGGAGAAAAGGTGGATGTGACATATCTAGACTTTAATAAGGCATTTGACAAGGTCTCGCATGATTTTCTTATCAGTAACCTAAACAAATACAACTTAGATGGGGCCACTATAAGGTGGGTGAATAACTGGCTGGATAACCGTTCTCAAAGAGTAGTTATTAATGGTTCACAGTCATGCTGGAAGGGCATAACAAGTGTGGTTCTGCAGGGATCTGTTTTGGGACCGATTCTATTCAATATCTTCTTCAACGATTTAGGTATTGGCATACAGAGAACGCTTAGTAAGTTTGCAAATGATACCAAGCTGGGAGGGTTGTAACTGCTTTGAAGGATAGAGTCATAATTGAAAATGATCTGGACACACTGGAGAAATGGACTGAGATAAACAGGACGAAGTTTAATAAGGATAAATGCAAAGTACTCCACTTAAGAAGGAACAATTAGCTTCATACATATAGAATGGGAAATGACTGTCTAGGAAGGAGTATTGCAGAGAGGGATTTAGGGGTATTCGTGGATCACAAGCTAAATATGAGTCAGCAGTACGATGTTGCTGCAAAAAAAGCAAACATGATTCCAGGGTGCATTAATAGGAATATTGTGAGCAAGACACATGATGTCATTCTATCCCTCTACTCTGCGATGACTGGGCTTCAAATGAAGCAGTGTTCCAGTTCTGGGCACCACATTTCAAGAAAGATGTGGAGAAATTGGAGAGGTTCCAGAGAAGAGCAACAAGAATAATTTAAGGTCTGGAGAACATGAACTGTAAGGGAAGACTAAAAGAACTGGTCTTGTTAATTTTAGAAAAGAGACGATTTAGAGGAAACATGATAGGGGTTTCAAGTACCTTAAAGAGAGTTACAAGGAGGAGGGCGAAAACTTGTTCTCCTTGGCCTCTGAGGATATGACAATGAGCAGTGGGATTAAACTGCAGCAAGGGAGGTTTAGATTAGACATTAGGAAACACTTCCTAACTGTCAGAGTGGTTAAACACTGGAATAAATTATCTAGGGAGGTTCTGGAATCTCCATCGCTGGAGATTTTTAAGAACAGGTTAGATGGACACCTATCAGAAATGGTCTAGATGGTGCTTGGTCCTGCTGAGAGGTCAGGGAATTGAACTCGATGACCTCTTGAGGTCCCTTCCAGTTTTACTGTTCCATGATTGTATTAAATATTCTGAATCCATAGCCACAGCCCACTCTATTTTACTCCCCACATCCCCCAATGCCCAAGAGATTATGTATGTAAGGTGAACAGGAGGTGGTCCTTAGCCTGTAAGTTCACTGACATGGGCACCTACTTTTGGTGGATATGTCTACACTGCAGCAATCTGTTAACAGAAGTCACTGTCAGAAGAGATCTCCCAGAAGAACTTCTGTTGACATATGCTGTCCACACACACAAGCGAATTGAAAGAACAATCTGCTCTGCCGATAGAGAGCAGCCAGACTGCCCAGCCACACCCTTGACAGAAGGGCCAACCGGAAGTTCAGCTAACAGGGCTGTCCAGTGAAACAGAAGCTCTGTTGTCAACAGAGGGTCCCCCAAAGCATCAACATCTACACAGCATTTTTGTCAATGGAAACTGACAATAAAGGCATTCTTCCTCGTCCCCCTGTTGGCAGAAGTGATGAGTTTTGTCAACAAAAAGCATTTTGTGTGTACATATTCCATGAGTTTTGTCAACAAAAGCCTGTTTTTGTTGACAAAACTTTCTAGTGTAGACATAGCCAGTGCGTGCTCGTCCAGTATCACAAATTGTGACTCCATGAGGCTTTGGACAGAAGTTTGGATTTAGTTTCCTGGTTTCTATAGCTTTCCATTTCATTCATACTTTCTCTAAATTCCAGTTAACTAAACTTTCAGTGACCCACACTGGGAAAGGAGGACCATAATAGCCAAATGTCTTAGGGGAAGAGACATGAGAAGTTGGAATGCTAAAAGTTTGTATTACAACCCCAACTCTTTCAACTTCATGCAGGTGGGTGCAAATTTTTTTTTGTTGTGGAACCCCAGGTATGTCAATGAGCTATCAGGCAGCCACAATGCTATAAGCTCCCTGCGTGAAGGCTAATGTCTATGGCAGAAGGAGGATAGCAGCCTTGGTAGAACCGAATAAGGGCTGGAAATCAAGGAAAGAGTTAACAAAATCTTACACATGCTTGCTTACTTCTTCCAGCAGCCTTGAGCAGTTGGTGCCTTTGCCATTAAATATTTTCACATGTAGGTTTTCTATTTGCCTTGAATTACTGAAATACACTAAGCACATCTCTCCAAGGACCCAAAGCGATGGTGTAATAGGTTCCTGCTAATAGCTTGAAACCATACAGCAATCTAGTTTTAAAATACAACACAAATCTTTATCTAAAGGCACTAACACCTCAGCCCTGTGTTCACAGAGTATGTTTTCATATTTTCTCTTGCAACGAATAACAGGGAAGATGTGTGTGTGTGTGTTGAGGGAGTGAATAGCTACAAGAGAAATGATGCATTCTGGGCAAAGAGCCAATTTAAAAAGTCTGTTCTCTCTAGTTTGCTGTCACTTGTCGTGGTTAAACAAAACACGGACTAGAAAAAGAGAAATTGGCTTCAGTGTAAATGTCAACATTCTGATTAAAGCAAACACGAAGCATTCACAACTCTTGACAAAAAAAAAGTTAAATTGAATTATGAAGGGTATGCAAATCAGGCTCTTATTCTGAGTGATTAAGGGGATGTCTGAATTTGCACATTCTGTTTGTAGTATTAAAGCCTGTGTAACAAGGGGTGCTTGGAAAAGTGCATGTGGGCGTTTGTGTATATATGTGTGCCTGTGTATATGCGTGGGTGTGAGTGAATTAGTATGATTGTGCATTTGTGTGTCTGAATAGCTGTGTGCATGCAAGTTCATTTATGTGTGATTGCTCTTTTGCACGTGCATTTTAGTGTTTGCATTTTGTGTGTGTGTGTGTGCGTGCATGTGACTGAATACTTTTTTCCCATTTGTATTTATCTCAGTTTGGAGCATGCACACCTGTGCATTTGTGTGTGAACATTTCAGATTATGCACATCTGGGTATGTGAGAACAAGCAACACATTTTTAACTTTGAATGGCTATGTCTACACTAGCACACTACATCAAAGTTGCCTATTTTGCTGTAAGAACATCAAAATATGTTACTTCGATGTGTGTCTTCTACACATGCTCCAGGGCTGGTAAAATCGACGTTCAACGTCAAAGTAGTGATGGAGAGTGTCGATAGGAGCCGCCCTGGAAGGAAATGTGGAGCATCCACACACACAAGCACTTCCCATCAAAATAAGGGGCCAGCAAAGCCCCAAGCCACTCCCTTAAAGGGCCCCTCCCAGACACACTCAGCCTGCACAACACGAGATCCACAGAACCGATGACTGGTTGCAGACCCCATTTACACTGCATGGACCCCAGCTGCAGCAGCAGCAACAGCAGCAGTAGCATCCAGAAGCCCTGGGCTCAGGGCTGCTGCATGCAGTGACCATAGAGCCCCGCAGGGGCTGGACAGAGCATTTCTCAACCCCTCAGCTGATGGCTGCCATGGAGGACCTGCTATTTCAATGTAGCAGGACGTGGATCGTCTACACACGCCCTACTTCAACGTTGAACGTTGAAGTAGGGAGCTATTGCCATCTTCGGATAGGAATAGTGATTTTGACATCTTGCCGCCTAACATCAATTTCAACATCGAAACAGCTCACGGCACGTGTAGACGCGACGCATACTATTTCAACATGTGCCAGCTACTTCAAAGTAGCCAGCAACTGTAAACGCACCCAATATGAATTAATCCACAAATATACAATTTAATGTCATCATTCAGTGTCAGAAATGAGTATCAACTTCTAAGTCTATGAAACAGTGGGTATTGATGCTTATCATTTTGAGAATATTCACAATTCTATCATTTTGAGACACTGTTAAGATAGAGTTGTTAATAGTGTTCATATGCGTAGGATATGGTCCCAGCTCTTCACTATCTTTTTAGAGCTTAGGAACTGAAATGTGTTAGTTCAGGTTCCTAAAATAGAATATATATTGACTGCTGCTGTGCCAAATTATGGGTGAGGCGTTTGTGTGAATGTATGTTGGTATGTTTGTCTAGCTAGGTGGGATTGTGGTGTGCACACCAGAATGTGAAAGTTTGTCTCTATGGCTTAAACAATCCTCAATCAATAATTATATAAATAAATCATACAATGAGGTATATCTATTTTGAAATAAGGCATCCAGTATTTCAAAATTATGTCAAAACAGTCCTTGCTTTGTGTAGCTGCAAGCAAAGTTATTTCGAAATAGCAGCTGTTATTTAAAAATAGCTTGGTTTTGTAGACATACTCTTACAGTTCTATAACTCTATGACTACATCTACACTAGCAAGAAAAAAAAATCCCACAGAGCATCTACACACAAAGTGTGTTCATTCTATTTTAAATCAGAAGAATGCAGCACTTTTTCCAGTGGCCCTTTTCCTCTGCCAGATGAGGAGGAGTGCCTTTTTCTGAAAGGCTGTGGCCACACTTGGCCAAAACTTCAAAATGGCCATACTAATGGCCAAATCAAAGAATTCTAATGAGATGCTGAATTGAATATTCAGAGCCTCATTAGCATTAGCAAGCTTCCAGCTGCAGTGCTTTGAAAGTGCCACTTTCGAATGCCCGTGCCTTGGGATAGCTACACAGGGGTCCTTTTTGAAAGGACACTACACATTTTGAAGTCCCCATATTCCTCTCAGCTGAGGAATTCAATTCAGCGCCTCATTAGTATTCTTCAATTTGGCCATTACCATGGCCATTTTGAAGTTTTGGCCAAGTGTGGCCACAGCCAAAGAGTCTTTTGGAAAAAAAAATTGTGTAGATTCTCCACAGGTACTTTTTTCAAAAGAGCTGTCCTCAGGGCACTGAATTTTCCATCCCTGGCTGATTCTTTCAAGAGTGGTGGCTGTGTGGAAATTCTCTACTGAAAGAGCAGATTGATTTTTTTTAATCCACTTTTTAGTTTGTGGACATGGTCTTTCCAAAGAAGAGTTCTTTCAGAAGAGTTCTTTCAGAAGAACTTTCTCAAAGGATCACTGTAGTGTAGGCATAGCCTGGGGTTCGGTGGCCGAGAGAGGGAAAGAAAGAAAGAAAGAAAGAAAGATTCAGCATACAAAACCATAACTTCTAAAAGAGAAAACGGAGCCCAATGGGCTTTTGTGAACAGGTTTGTGTACTGTTTCTTTAGCAAGCAAGCAAAGGAGACGAAATTAAGTGGAAGGACAAGAATTAAAAACCTAGATAAACCAGAACTTTCTGTCCACCTGTATATGGCGGTTTCTGTCAACAAAATTGGGCTTTTGTCAACAAAACTCATGGAGCCTCTACACAGGTAAAGCACTCTGTTGAGAGTGTATTGATAAAACTCAGCTGTTCAGCTGGCAGCATTATCCCTGTTCCCAGTCAGGTATAACTCCTCTGTCAACAGTGTTTTTTTCAACAGAGTGCCCATGTAGACACCTCTGTCGATAGACTGGGCTTCCAGTTTTCTGGGCAGCCCTGTTTGCAGAGCTAATGGTCAGCCAGAGGGCAGGGCAGACTGGCTGCTCCCTGTCAATACAGCGGCTCACTCTTTCTATCTGCTTTTGTGAGTAGACTCTGTCTGTTGACAGAGGTACAGCCAAGGTTTCTCTGTCAGGCGTGACCTCTGTTGCCAGAGGGTGCCTGTGCAGATGTGGCCTCTATGTATGTTTACACTGCAATAAAGCACCTATGTCTGGCCCTTGTTAGCTGACTCAGACTCATGGGGATCCAGACCTAGCCCAAGCTCTGATGTCTAGAGCCTTGCACAGATACAAATGTCTACTCATGCACACGCATATCTAAGGATAGACATTGGGATGTGCAGCTCCACAGGGCTTTACTCCCAAGAGACACAGTTTCCAATAGAGAACTGCATGGTCCCATCACACTCAGGAGTCATCATCCCATACCGGCATCACAGCTGTAGCACTCTCAGCCCTGCCTCCAGCAGTCCTGTCTGAGAGGGGGGTGTACAGCCTCGCTGGTGATGCACCTAAGGGCAGTACAGACACATGTCCAGGAAGAACTACCAGCACAGGGCACTGGATCCTGGGCCCAATGGAATCTCACTCCTTTCCATTGAACTCATTGTCTCTGGGGAGCAGAATCCTGCAGATCTTCAGATCCCAATGTCTACCCATCAATATCCATGTTCGTGAGTAGACATTTGTATCTGCACAGGGCTCTATAGATGTCTGCACTGCAATTGTGCAGCCTGTGATCACAGGCCCTTTGAAGTCAATGGCGAGATCTACACTAGAGAGTTTTGTAGACAAAACTGTGGTTTTGTCAACAGTACTCACAGAGCATCTACACACAAAATGTGTTTTGTGGACAGAAACTATCAACGAAAAAAGCCCTGTAGACACTCTGGGGAAGAGGGGCTTTTGTTGACAGAGAACATCGAAAGATCGATCCTTTCTTATGTGTAGAGGTGATCTTTCAACAGAAGTTTCGTCGGAACATCTCTTCCAACAATAACTTATGTAGACAGATTTTTTTCTAGTGTAGACATAGCCAATGAATCTTTCAAGTGATTTCAGTGAGTATTAGACCAATTCCCTGTAATGATATTGACAATCAACAAGAATAAGCAAACCTCACCAAGTTTCGAAGGATGCTGAGTGTGAAATTATCTATAAATCCTGGTCCTATTTACATCACAGGTGTGTGACTACACCTTGTCTGAGAAATAATAAACTCAATGGCAAAGAAAAGAGACAGTTATTTTGAGTGCTTCTCTATTTGTGACACCCTAACTGAGTAATTCTTCACTCAGGCCTTTAAAATCATCTGATTTTCAGAGGCTGGATGTTTAGTGCTTTCTGGAAAAACAGGTCTCCTTAAGACATCTCAACTTGGACACCCAAATTAATTAATTTACTTGATAGAAAAATCTTAGCCAAGAGGCATGTTTTCCCATGGACTTTCATACTGCAGAACTCTGACACTGATAACAATAGAACCCTACATTTTGTACTAAGAGACCAAATCCTTATCCAATATACTGTTTTGTTGTAGAGCGATCAGTGTTGCCTGTGTGGTTGCTCTGTTAGCCTAGAAAGGTTGATCTGGGAAGTAACAGGAGAAAACAAAAGTCCATGTTAATGCTAATAAACAGCCAGGCACTGTCAGAGAATTCATGAAATATATCTTGCCACAGAAGGTAATTAATGCAGGGAAGGGATAAACAAAGGCAGTTATAGAAACTGCTTCTGTGAGTACACTCAGGTAAACATCAGGCAGGGATCTTTTCTGATCTCCCTGTGCGCCTTCAGAATTTTATACATTCCAACCACTTCTTCTCTTTTTCTGACCTATGCAAACTCTGTGGAGTTAAAGTTTAAAAGGCCCAGTCCCTAACAGTTATTTCCCCACAAAATTAAACCTATTTCTTCGTTGCCTGTAATCAACGGTGAGAACAAATGTAAACATTTGTAAAAGTAACTCCTTGATGTTCTGCTGCAAACGAAAGAGTGGCAGCCATTTTAGTGTTAATATTTAGCACCCACAGCTCGTTATTTAGGATTCTTCCTCTTCCCCATACATATCTTCGGGTTTTTTTTTCCATCTTCAGAATGCTATCGATGTGATAACAAATTAACTGGCTCCCTGAATTTGTACTTCCAGGCTAGGGGTTTTGACAAATTATCTGCACTTCCCTTCTCATTCTATTTATATATATAGTTATAAAATAACCCTTTTCTGTACTTTTTAATTCCTTTCTCTTGTGAGATGAAAACTATTTTTATTATAAATATAATTCCCACAGAAGATAAGCTCTGGGCTGTGTCTTTATTAATCCCAGGCAAGATAACATTCAACAGGGAGAGGGAAAGAAATGTTAAAGTGAAATGGATGAGGAGGGGGAAAATGACAGAGCAGCACAAAAGAGCTCCAGGCAAGTAAACTGTGCCTGTGGTACTTCATCTAGGCTACATCTACATGACTGTTTTTCTGGCAAATGCGGTCGTTTATCAGAAAAACCCACAGAGCATCTACACACTAAATGTGCTTCTTTGAAAGACTGTTGACAAAACCCGGCACATTTGCCCACAGTGTTGTGCCTCTCCCCATTCAGGTCTAACACCTTTGTAAACAGTTTTCTAATTGACAAAAAAGCTGTATGGATGCTCTGGGGGCCCTTTTGTTGACAGACAGGGCTTCTAGCTCCTTGGGCTGCCCTGTTTGCTGAGCTTCCAGTTGGCCCTTCTGTCAAGAGAGTGTCTGGGGAGTCTGGACGCTTTCTGGTGACGGAGCAGATTGTTCTTTTGATCCACTTTTTGTGTGGATGTGATCTGTCAACAGAGGTGTTGCTGGAAGAGCTCTTCTGACAGTAACTTCTGTTGACAGATCACTGTAGTGTTGACACAGCTGTATAGTAAGCCAATGCCCTGGCCAATACATTGTTCAGAGGGCTATACAGGCGGAAAATGCAGAGTAACACAATGGCTCTTTTGGTTTCGGTGGCCCTTCTTGTGGGCAGGACCAAATGCTTTTTGCAAGAAGCCAGCACTTTGCATTAGTTAATGCTTCTTTCCTGTTTGATGAGTGACACAGTTACAGATGTTTATAATGCAAATACTCAATATAACCATACAATATGGGGTACAGATGTTAGCACTGAGATGCCTACATGAACCATCCTACATACATTTAACAAAATGGGAACACTAAAAGCATGCTTATAAATTTAACATCTATTTTAACAACCCTAATGCATGGCTGAGCCAGACAAATTCATCTGTGTATTTACTGGTGTTCAGCCAAGGCCTTGAAAGAAGCTGGCACCTGATCTTCTCACATCAAAAGGAATGTCATGGATAGGGCAGGGAACTGAGAGATGGAGATTTACTTTTTGTTCCCATGTCTAATGGCTTGCAGTTGAAATTTGAGCAATTCCTTTGAATGGCTTGGTGTCTGATTTTCCTTATCTGCAATGGAGTTATGATGCAATAATATTTGCATCTTGAGCACATCCTGTGGGTGAAAAGTATTATCAGTTAGACACGATTTAAACCCAGGCACATAGCCTAAAGCTGGGAACGGCAACTCCTGGCATGAGTGACACTCTTAGCATATGAGCTGTTTTAGAGTGGCACAAGGGGGAGCTCCGGTCCTGCCCCTCTTCCCTCATGCAGCGTGGCAGAGGGAGGAGCACAGGGACAGGGCTTGGAGCATGGGTTCAGGCTTAGATTATAAGTTCCCCATAGGGGTGCAGGGCTGGTCCCAGGGTGTGTGACATGGGGTTGGAGACCACACTGGGGCCAGAGCACTGGCCTGGGTCATGGGGTCAGTCCCAGAGTGTAGGTCTTCCACCTGGATGCAGGGCACCTGCTGCGGAGTCCCCGCCATGATGGCACTGACCCACTGTGGCATGGGCTGACCCTGGAGTCAGTGGCACAGGTCTGGAGCCCCCTTTGGAGCATGGGGCCCTCGCCGGAGTGTGGGACAGTACTCCCAGGAGCGTGGGGCCTCAACGGCCATGTCTACACTAGCCAAAATGAAGCTCCGAAATACATATTTATCACCTCATTAGCATGTGGGCAGCCACGGCACTTCAGAATTGATGCGGCTCGCTGCCGCACGGCTCATCCAGATGGGGCTCCTTTTCGAAAGGACCCCGGCTACTTCAAAGTCCCCTTATTCCAGTAAGCAGATGGGAATAAGGGGACTTTGAAGTAGGCGGGGTCCTTTCGAAAAGGAGCCCCGTCTGGACGAGCCATGTGGTGGCGAGCCGCTTCAAATTCGAAGTGCCGCGGCCGCCCGCATTCTAATGAGGAGCTGAATATGTATTTCAGCACTTCATTAGTAAACTTCAAAATGGCCATTTGCATGGTCATTTCGAAGTTTTTGGCTAGTGTAGACGTAGCCAACCAGACTTAAAAGTGTCACTGAAACTCTGACCTCACACCATACACAGAGATCAAAAGGTCAAACTTCAGTGTTCTGCCTCAGAAAGGTTCCTGACCCCTGGCCTAAAGCATGAAACTTGGGTCTAGATGGAAGCACAACTTGAGTGCCTGATCCCTAGAATCATCATCAGAATTCTCATAGGGCTACTCAGGAAGCCCACCTTCTCTTCAGATGCCTAAAGATGGAATTTGGGTACTTGCATCAGTCTACAAGTGGGATCCTCTCAGTGGGCAGCATTCCAGGACAG
Source organism: Carettochelys insculpta (assembly GCF_033958435.1). Lineage (NCBI taxonomy): Eukaryota > Metazoa > Chordata > Testudines > Carettochelyidae > Carettochelys > Carettochelys insculpta. Next base: position 122,570,981 of record NC_134141.1, read on the forward strand.
CCATATGTACAGTATTTTACTGGGCTATGGCAACTCTTGTAGAGGTTTTGTAGATCTAAATGGGCAACAAGCACCACACACATATCATGCCCCCCCCCCGAAATAGTGAGAAAGCAAGCTGTCTACAGCATTTCCACACCTTTGCTAGTGACACACAGCTGCATGTGGCAGAAATAGGTGTGGCCATGGCCAGAGTCCTACCTCATCTCAAAGATGAAAGTCCTACAGTTCTCTTGTGAAGATTATGTCCCCCATGCTGCTTCATATTTGCATTGGGGTGGAGGAAATCAATCAATTCTGTTTATCTGTATAATGAATGTAACCCCAGAGGCACTGAGACATGGATAAAGGAGAATGAAGTCTATTCTTTATATCTTTATCTGAGAGGTCTCTGGCTTTTAGCTCATATGGTAGAGGGCATAGGTTTAGCTCATATGGTCACGGGTTCATGCCGTCCTGCAAATGGCTCAGGCTCTTTGGCTTTCTAAACAAGCACCTCATCCTGAATGAGTCCCCAGTTGTAAAGTCAATGAACCTGGTGTCCTCAACAGGAAGGACTGAACCTGTAACCTTAGGGGCTAAAGCCACGTGCCTCTACAGCATGAGCAAAAAGCCCACTGCCTCCCACTCAAGTCTGTAGAGCCGACTGCATGCTCCCTTGCCAGTAGTCTCAGTGCCTCTGGGGTTAAAAAAGAATGCAGGATTCCATACAACTTGGATATACCCACTTCCAACCCATATTTGTTAAGTGAAACTCTGAAGGAGGACTACTCCCCTTTGCAAAACCACACAGGAGAGTGATACAAAACTGGAAACGCTTCTCTCAGTAGCCCCAAATCAAAAGCTCACCCTTTCCTCCAAGTAAGTACTAAAATTAAAAATTTCCTTCCAATCTGCAGTAGCACTCTTAAAGACAGGGGCTAAAACATCCCCCTGACAGAAACAATTATAACTCAGAAATGATCCTAAATAATCAGATAAGGTGAATGTGACCATCAGTTTCATTTTATTGCCTTCCCATCGTTAGCTGATGCAGGTATCAGAATTATTTAGTGTGTTTATCCACAAGTTGTATATGAAACGGAATTGATTCAGCACAATGCCTGTCAACCGAGATGAGCAAAACAGCAAGAACAGAGTAAGGGGAGAGGAAAGCCAAAAGTGCATGAAGACAATATTCAAATAATTCCTACTGCTGCAAATTATGCAGATATCATGTTTTCTTATCTCTTATGTCTGAAATGTTAAAAGTGAGGGAGGTTGTTTGCTTGTTTGGGGGATATATATATTTTTGGTTCTGATTGTAAATTAGCACTAATTTGCTTCCTGGAATGTGTAAATGAGCATCTCAGAATTACCATCTACTCAGGTTTTCCTCACTCTTGGGAGGAGTGCTTGGTACAGCTGTACAGATTCTTTTCAGCCAAACCCTGAAACCACACAAAACACAGCTGCTTTCAGCATTACAGCTTGAAACTCAACCATGCTTCATCAAAACTTTCTCTGAGGGAGCTGAACTTTGGTGTAGGTTTAAGGGATCTCTGCCAATATTTTTGGTTCTGCATCAAAATCCGGACTGATCAACATGATGCTTGGTGTAGTCAGTGGGGTTTTCTTTGGAAATTGTAATTAGTTTCAATGAATGTCAAAGTGAAACTCAAGGGATTACAAATCTGGGCAAACCGGAACAGAAGCAAATATTTGTTTGAGACTCTTCTAGCAATTAAGCTTCCTAAAGCTCTGTTTCTCAACTACATTCTGATTTTACTCAGAACAGGTAAGGCAAACAATAAAAGACTCTCAACACTCAGAACAGCAACAATTCATGAGATAACAAGGGGCCACACAGCCAATTTTATCTGTCCACTTACCCCTTCTGTGTTTGGAACCAGAGACCTTCCTGTGGTGGACAGTGTGTGGTCATGATCCTTTGTAAGCTTGAGTAGAGTTTACACATGAAAAATCACCAAGTCCAACCCTTTGCACTTAGCATATCCTTGGGGTAGAGATGCCAATGGGTGGAGAAGATGTTTGTTTGAATAGATATATAACGGGAAGGAAGCTCTCTACAGACAGCTCTTAATAATGTGGATTTAAATCCTCATCATGCTAATTAGAACCTTAGCTATGCATTCTGTTCTCGGGCCTAATACCTGTGACACATAAAATTCAGAACTCTCAGTAATGTAGGATCAGGTCCCCTAGAACACCTAGCTTCATGTGTAAAATATATTATATTCTTCCCTGACACAAGACTGTACCATATGCCTTTACCTTAACATTCCTTTAGAAATAGCCATGATAGAAACTTCACTTATAAGGATTCATTACAGAATCATAGAATCACAGAAAAGTAGGGCTGAAAGAGACCTCATCAAGTCCAGTTCCCTGCTCTAAGGAAGGATCTCATGAACCTCAGCCATACTGGACATGTGTCTCCTAACATGATCTTACAAATCATACAGATTACACAGCCTGGCTTGCAAGCCTATTCTGGAGTTTAATTGCCTTAACACATAGAAATACTTTCCTAATACCTAACCTAAATCTCCTTTGCCACAAACTATGCTCCTTACTTTTTGCCCAACCTTTATGGATATGGGGAATAAATCACTTTTCTCTTCATAACAGTCCTTAACATAAAGATTATTAATAGGTCCACACGCAGTCATCTTTTCTGAAGGTAAAATGTGTGGTGGTTTGTTTGGTTTTTTTTGTTTTGTTTTTAATTTTTCCTTTTTCTGTATCCCTGTTCTGCATTTTCTCCAATTTGTCCACATCTTTCCTGACATTGGGTGCCCAAAACTGGACACAGTACCCCAGCTGAGGTGACACCAGAGAATACTAAAGCAGAAAAAATTACCTCCTGTTTCTTATATGTCACATTCCTGTTCAGACACTCAGAAAGACATTAGCCTTTTTTCACATCTGCATCAGATTGTTGACTAATATTCAACTTGTGATCCAGCATAACTCGCAGATCCTTTTTGGTACTACTGCCACGAAGACAGCTATTCCCAATTTTATAATTGTGCATTTTAATTTTTCCTTCCTTAGTAAAATATTTTGCACTAAACTTTATTCCATTTCATCTTCTCTAATTCAGACTAATCCTCCATTTTGTCAAACTCATTTTGAATTCTAATCCTGTCTTCTGAAGGGCTTGCTTACTTCTCTGAGATTGGAGTCATCTGCAAATTTTGTAAGAATACGATCCACTCTCATATCTAAGTTGCTAATGAAAATATTGACCTAAAACTGACCTCCTCAGGATTGTCACATATATGACCTCCCACTTTGAAAATAAACCAATGATAAGTATTCTTTGAGTAAAATCCTTCAACTGGTTGTGTACCCACCTTACAGTAATTTTATCTCGACCTCATTGTCATAGGTCACTTGTGGGAATGCCATGTGGGATTGTGTCAAAAGTCTCATTAATACCAAGGTAGACACGTTTGTTAAGAGAATGTTTGTAAACACATTAAGGATTCAGGTTTGAACAGTAATCAATTTGATAGGGTCTCTGATGTCAGGTGTTCCAGATGGGGTGAGGTTGGGTACACACATTACATTCACTAATGTGATACTGGAAACCAGTGCAGTGGCTTCATGCCGCTATGCTGCATTAGGGCTGGGTCTACACTACAGAGCTTTGTTGACAGAAGTGGCCTTCTGATCACAAAACCAGAGAGCATCCACACCACAAATATGTTCTGTTGAGAATCTATAGACAAAAGGCAGCAGTTGTCCTGGCAGAGTTCTGTTGTGATTGTTCGAGGCATGGCTCCTCTGTCGACAGATTCTGGTGATGAAAAATAGTGTAGACTCCCTGGGGGCCCTCTGTTGATAGAGAGGTCTTCTGGTTCCCTGGGCAGCCCTGTTTGCAGAGCTTCCATATGGCTGTTCTATCAACAGAGGGTTGGGCAGTCTATTAGGTGTGGACATGATCTGTCAACAAAGGCTGTATTGGGAAATATCTGTTGACAGTGAATTCCGTTGACAGAATGCTGTAATGTACATACAGCCTATGTTGTGTACCCCAAGGGTGTGGCCTCTGCACACTAAATGCCCACTTTGCCCAGAATAAAAGTAGTGCCTCAGAGGTGGCTGGTGAATCATATATGTAAATTCTGGTGGAAGTAGGCACATAAAGGGGACTGAGGGAATTAAGACCAGTGGATTATTGAAATGCCCTTGGAGAATATAAAGGGAAATATAGATGCCCCAGATTTGAGTAAGTGAATGGTCATGTTGAGTGAATATTTGTTAGTGGGGGTGCAAGGCACACTTCATCAAGAGCATTCCCTTACCCTCGAATCTAGTAATCTGGCAAGAAATAAATTAGATTCATTTGGTGTGACTTGTTCTTGTCAGATGCATGTTGCCTATTCCTTGCAGCAATATTATCCTTTACGTGGTTTTAACCTGATTGATTAATAATTCACTCGCCTGCTATTATAGATCAAAGTGTTAAATGTATGTGTGTGTTTTTAGGTTCAAACTTCATGAAAACTAGTGGGATGGTACTTATATTGTTTTCACTTATCTGTTCCTGTTGGGGTGTAGCAGCAAACACATACATTGTTTATGCTCTGTGACTAAATAGCCTATCAAAGAAATCTTGTGAAATGCTAAGGAAGGATTTATGGACTTTGCCAGAAAATGCTCATTGTAAAACAAATGGCCATTATGTATGATGGCGGGAGGTCAAAAACAAAGTGCATTCCTCTTCCAACATCAGCAAAAGAAAAGCCCATGCAGGCAGAGAGACAATCAGTATGTCTTCTATGAGAAGATATAACTATGGATTCAAAGACTGAAACTTTTATTTCTGACTGTTTGGATTCTATTAAGGCAGAATACATGAGCGAGAAGTCCGAGAAGTCTGGCTGCCTGGAGTTTATTATGTCACTACCACCAGTTAGAGTTGCAGACTGTGACTTACCTGTTATGACCTGCTTTTACCTCATTCCTTTTCTTAGCTAATCTTTAGCTAATTTACTATAGAATTGGCTGCAAGCACTGTCTTTGGTGCAGGACCTGGAGGGCCAATCCACTTGGGGTAAGAGTTCGGTTTCTCGGGAGGAGGAGAAATTTTATGGGATGTGAAGTTGCGTGCAAGTGACCATTATTGCAACATTCAGTTTGTCTGAGCAACAAGATAGGCTGCAGAGTTTCAGGGGACTCTTCATGAGTTTGCATTTGTGACTATCTTGCACCTAGGCAGGTCTGCCAATGGCCAAGGATGGAGGGGGTTGGGGGGGGCTTTCAAGAGAGCCCAAAGCTCCAGCCGCTGCCACCACTGATAGTTTGACAGTGGCCGCAGCTGGAGCTCCAGGTCCCTTTGAAATTCAAGTTGTGCTGTTGTCCCTTTCCATGTGGCTGGGGGGTGGGGACAGTGCCATAGTCTTAGAGGCACTGGAGATGACTGCCTTTGGTCTTGCCCCTGCAACCATTGGCCCTACCCCTTCCAGGGCCCAGAGCCATGGCCCTCTCCTCCTTTGCCCCAGAGCCCGTGGTGGCTGTCTACCCTGCTGCACCCAGGTATGGAACCTTCTTCCATTTTGGGGTGTGTGCTCCTGTTTTCTGACAGTCTGCACTGAGGTAAATATAAGTTTAAGCAAGTCTGGACAGCATTACATTCTCACTTAGCTAAATATTCTTTAACATTTTCTTTCCTTATTTTGGTTTACATTGCTTTCCCCTGGATGTTTCTGTTAACTGTGATGTGTATCTGGCCCCATTATCCATTTTAGTGAGGAAAAAAAAAAGACAACTATGAAGCAGCATTCCTGTTCTCATGAGTTCTTAACTCAGCATTTGTTTGCTTCTTACCAAATGTGGGATGCTAAACCTCTTGCAGAACAGAAACAGTACAGCCCAAAAGGGTAAGCTACCAGAATAGGTAGTGATTTTTTCTGTATAGTCTGACAAACAAGGGCTGTGAAGGAGAAGAGAGAAAGACAGAGTTAAACAAGCTTTCAGTTGTGTATTCCCCCATGTGGCTATTAGCTCTCTGTTTCTTTCCACTGCATCATACATAATAAAACACAATTTATTAATACTGAGATGCTATAGACTTTTTTCACTTCTAACCTCTCATAATCCCTTACGTTTCACTGATGCTTCTGCACAAGACCACGCTATAGGTATTTACAGCTGACATCTGGGGAGAGTGGTCTTTCACAGAAAAAAACAAACAAACACCAAAGCAACTCTAGTGAATAGGTATCTTTGCCTGCTCGCCCTACAGACTTCCATGACTGGGCTACAGATCCTGTCATTCTTAGGCTGAGGAATCCCATTTAACTAAAGGAGACTGCCAAAGTCCTTGCAGGGTTGTGTTTGAGACTTAGTTTAAGCTCCTTTTTTTTTTTAGTTCAGTCTTTTTCATTCTAACTTGCAGGAAGAGACTTGGACATTACAGTGGAGGAGAAGCTGGACGTGAGTCAACAGTGTGCCCTTGTAGCAAAGAAGGCTCATCGCATATTGGGGTATATTAGTAGGCTCATTGCCAGCAGATCTAGGGAAGTGATTATTCCACTTTATATGCCACTGGTGAGGCCACATCTGGAATATTATATCCAATTCTAGGCCCCGCTTTACAAAATGGATGTGGATGCATAGAAGAGAGTCCACCAGACAGCAACAAAATGATTAGGTTCTGGAGAACCTGACTTATGAAGAGAGGGTGAGGGATTTAGGCTTATGTGATCTATAGAAGAGATGAGTGAGAGGGGACTTGATAGCAGCCTTCAACTACCTGAAGGGGGATCACAAGGAGGAGGGAGAGAGGCTGTTCTCAGTGGTAGCAAAGGGCAGAACAAGGAGTAATGGTCTCAAGTTACAGTGGGTGAGGTCTAGGTCGAATATTAGGAAAAACTATTTCACCGGGAGGGTGGTGAAAGCACTGGAATGAAATACCTAGAGGGTGGTGGAATCTCCATCCCTAGAGGTTTTTAAGTTCTGGCTGGGATGATTTAGTTGGGATTGGTCCTGCTTTGAGCTCCCATCCCTTAATTCCTGCACAGTGCCAAAAGACTGCTGCTGAACACATTCTGGTACGAACCTTGGCAGAAATATTGGTGGGCAAATGTGACCTTACACGTCCTATGCCTACATGTTGTTTCAGGAAGTTGTGGCACTAGGTGTCAGGAGACATGGGTCCATCCCAGGGCCAAGCCTGGCAGGGAAGCAGGGGAAGGCTATCCAGGGTGGTTCAGGCCAATTCTTCACTTTCCTTTCCCTGCCCCTACTCTGTTGAGAGAGGTGTGTGGTAATGTGACTTTGTGACTTCTCCATGTGTGCGGGGGGCGGGGCAGGACTGTGTGTGTGTGCCACTCCTCCTGGTGTGAAAATAAAAATCTATTTTAATATTTCTTTTTTCTAATGGCGTCTCAGTCAACTTGATGTTAATTTGAACATTTCTACTGCATAGTCCTGATTGCTGGTGAAGTCACTTGAAAATGAGTAATTTTACCCGGTGTCCCATATTCAGCATAGGGAAATACAGCCACCATACTGTGAAATAGTCTCTCAGAGAGGAAGCTCCATTACAAGAGTCATTCAGAACTGGACTCAACACACAGAGCAAAAAAATATACTGTAGGGAACCATTGTGCTGCTGAGGTAGATGATTGAATGGTCCTTTCCAACTATTTTCCATGAGTCTATGCCTGCTATCACATTTCACCGAGAAAGTTATTCAGGGATTTGAACTAAAAATAGTTACGGTAGGGTGCAGAGAAAAGTTACATTCATATTTACAGCTATCCACCCAGTGAGCTTTGGCTACATCTATATCTAACTACAATAAACCAGATGATCTCTTTCAAGTATTATGCCTTTAAGTTAAACTTCATTGAAATAAAATAGGGAATGAACAATACGTTTTGCATTCTTCAGAAGCTCGTGTTCAATAAGTACTAAGTTTTGATCGATTGATCCGGTGTCATATTTGACTAAAGAGGGGGGAAAGTTGCTACTGTTGCTGTGTGCCGGCGAGAAGAAGAATGCACTATTGATTTTATATGTTGGATGGGCTGTCAGTGTACAGTGCATTGTTGATTTTGACTTTTATAGCCAACATGTTTCCTTTAATTGGATCATTTGTAAAAGAGAGGAGGGTACCTGTTCTCTTGTGACAGTGACTGATTACAATCATTTCATGTTTGTCAATATTTGATAAACCCACGGTTACCCAACAACAGGGCTGAAAACAGCATCTTTATGCATTTGCTTGTTTCTCCTCTTTCCTGGTCAGCACCTAGTTCCCAGCAACTTATTTTTTTTTCATTTATTCCCTTGCTAATTTCCCGGAGAGAAAAAAAGCCAATCCGTTTTCAGCAGGAGTCAACGCTCAATGTCATCTGTTGGAGAGGTGGAAGCATTGTGTTGCCCTGTCTTCCCCTCCCTTTTGTTTCCGTCAGAAATTTCTTAACAGATTTACAGAGTTCTACAGCTGGGTGACTAAGATGCAGAGCCTGACTGAACTTTCTAGCTGTCAGGCCACTAGCACAATGAATTGAGAACAGCACCACCATACTTATTATTAAAGTTTCTTCTTCTTCTTCTTCTTCTTCTTCTTCTTCTTCTTCTTTTTTCCTGATATACTGGATGAAAATGAGGAGTTCACCACAGAGAGGGCTGGAACTCCAGGAAGACTTGAGATGTGTTTGTATGCTCATGTAATGAATTATTTGAAGGAAGTGCATGTTGGTGTTTTAATTGTGCCTTTGATGCTCAGTTCACAGATGGTTGATAATGCCATCTGATGTACTAAGGAGTGCTATGTTTTATTCTTGAAAAAGTAGAACTATTTACCAGTTAGGCTCAATCTTTGTTCTTTGTGTAGCAAAGCAATTTTCTTTTTCATTTTCATATATTTTAATTAGGGCTATGAACATAAGCATACTTTCCTTGGGCCCTGCAGGACAATCTTCAATGCACACAGGGAACTCTGTAGACAGAACTCTCCAGGTCATGAGCCTTTTGTCAGCCTTTTGTCGCCTCTCCCAGGCAAGGCTGCAATATCTTTTGGAAGACAAGTCTTCCACCCTGTGAAAATGATGAACATGTGCATATTTTTGAAGAACTGGAAGCAGCTCTGCACCAAATGGCTGCTGAGCTGCATCCTGGCACCCCATTTAATGGTGGATTGGGAACAGTGGTTGACATCCTTCTGGAGAGGTGCAAGGGTCATCTTTCCCCCAAATGCCACAGGACAGCTGCAATGGACCAGCAGCTGGCACCCAACTGCTCGGGGCCCTGAACTTTAGGTGCACATGGGGTGCAGAGGACTGGTGAGGAGCTGGCACTGACAGCAGGATTTGACCCCAACCCTGTACTCTGCAGCAGCAGCCGTGGGAAGTTGAAAGATCCAGTTCCAGCCTAATCCATTCCCCCAGCTCCTTGCCATGTTGCTCAGGGGAGGGCCTGGGGGAAGAGATCAGACTGCCCCCTACACTCAGCAGTGGTGGGAAATGGGGTGATGCAGCTGAAAGCCAGGGTAGTGGAGTGGGCTGGCACCAGGTTATTCTGCTTCCTAGTGATGCCAGTAAGTGTGGGTGGGACCTACCCCTGCGACACGTGTCAGGCCATGGCTAGTCCCCCAGGGTTTCAACACTGAGAGGAGAGGGCTTGGGGGAAGCTGTGGAGTAGGGGAGAAAAAGTAGTAGGGTCTAGGGTAGAGTGAAGATGGGGTGGGGATAGAAAAAGGAGGGTCCTTCCTCTGGACTCTGGGTAGTTTGGGGAGGAGTCCCATGGGTGGGCAGTCATGTGACCAGTACCCTCCCCCTTGTGTTCCACCTCAGCAGTCATCACTGGCTGTGAGACAGGAAATGAGGCAGTCTTCAACTGTGCTACTCCCACCATGCCCAGGAACACTTTAACTGTTCTTTTCTGTTCCTGAGTCTCATCTAGTAAGGCAAAAATAACATACACTGTGTCTCTGTCCTTTGTCCACACATATTAGTAAGACTATAAGTGTGTCTAGAATCAAACAGGCAAACAAGACCTAATTTTCCCTCTCAGGAAAAAAACAGAGGCCTGACTCCTGCATTGTCACTGACTCTCCTAACACCTTCAGCATGTTAAGGACTGTTATGGAGAGGTTGTTTATCAATTGTTTTCCATGTCTACAGCAGGTAGGAAAAGAAGTAAAGGGCTTCACCTGCAGCAAAGTAGATTTAGGTTGAGATATTAGTAACCATACTCTAAGCCTAAGGGCATATGAGCTCTGAAACAGGTTTCCAAGGCAGTCTGTGGTAGCCTTATCACTGGAGATTTTTAAGTGCGGGTATGACAGACTCCTGCCTGGGATGGTCCAGGTTTTCTTGCTCCTGTCTTTGTGCCGGGAGGTCAGACCAGCTGGCTTGTCAAGGGCCCATTCAGTTTAACATTTTTCATTTTGCATTATCCACTCCCCAACATAACATATTTGAACAGATGTTTTCTTTGTGTTTTCCTCACAGCTTTGGCTGGTCAAAAAATCGCCATAAAAACTGCTTCTCAGTGGAAATCCGGACCTTCAACTCACAACAAAAAATGTGAGCTTTCTGTGGAAACTTTACTTTTCATTGGAAAAAACAATCAACCTGGTTCCCTCCTCCAATACTTTGAGTCAAAACCTCCAAAATTTCAGCCAGAAACTGGAACCTTTCAGCTGAAAATACTTCTGTGGTATCTTATTGAACACATAATATGAACATGTTATTGCCCATTTCCTCTAGGGACCTGTATCCCCATTACACAACTCTCATGATGTACCATGGTCATTGGATTTCAATATGCACTATGATGACTCAGAAGAGGGAAGAAGCTAGTTCATTATGGGAAATATAGTAGAGGTAGGAAGCCAAACCAATATGTTCAAGACATGAAGCCCCTGGACTACACTGCATATAAGAAAACAGGACAGTGTTTCTTCTTCTTCTTCTTCTTCTTCTTCTTCTTCTTCTACTTCTTCCTCTTCTTCAAATTTTTCTGGATTTTATTTATTTATTTATTTATTCTGAAAAAGTCAAAGTTTCCAGTCACAAAAGTTGACAAAATATTCTTATTTTTTTCATAGATTTTTGTATTAAAATTTCTCACATTTTCCAGCCATCGTCCGTGCTATATTTTCAGAACATGGAAGCAGGGGAAGCACAGAAATGAGGGATGCTCTATGCAGAGTGACCACTGGGGGCAGCCACACCAGCAGGAGAGTGACCAGTTGGGGAAGGTGCTACACATAGCTGGTCATCAGCAAACGTAAGTGCTCCCCCTGCCCCAAACTGTGCTGGCTGTGTGGAGATTGCTGGCTGACATGCACAGGACCACCTATGGCATCCCTAGGACACATGGGCCCCTAGCCATCTGTCCTGTGCCCTGAGCTCCTAATCCCAGACTCTGTCCTGAGATCCTCAACCCTCACAGACCCAAACCCTCTCTACTGCTTCCCCCCCATCTTAAGCACCTGACCCCCCCACACACCTAAATCCCTATCTTGCGGGTCCAGCCGCTCTCACCCACTGAACCTGACTTCTGCACCCCCACCTCCTTCCCTACATCCCCCACACTCTGTCCTGATTCCTGCAGTCCCCACAACCTACCCAGAGCCCTCACAAGACCCCAAGCAATGATAGGTACACCCGCTAGTTGTATGTAAAATAAAACTCAACTTTTGCACCATCAATAATTGTCCACCTCTGTAACGGAAGACTTGTTTCCAGTCAGGGCCTAGGTCAAAGTTTCTCCAATGTCTGGGCATCTTGGCTTCTGTGGTTTCAGCTAAGATCCACCTGTAAGCCAAATCCATGCGAGTCCCAGTGACCTTCTATGTGATTCAATCTCACATTCGATGCACAACTGTTCCAGTGGGCCTCATGTGTCTATGAAACATACCGTTGTGTTAAAGATATGGAACCAGAGGATAATTCCATTTAGTCAGTGATCATTATGCAAGAGTGTGTTAGCTTTTGTTTCTCTCTAAGCAATAAGCATTTGTGTTATCCAAAGAGAAAGTTTCATCATAAATTAATCTTTATTCCTGATATTTTCCTACCACTGTGTTTGCTTTCTCTTCAATTTTAGACTTCCTTATTCACACCTTGTAATCATAGTATGCAAGCTGTCAACCTAATAATCCTTAATTGGTCAGGTAATAACAAGACCTTGCTTCAGCCATTCAAATGTTCTGGGTAAAACTTCTAGAGCAAAATATTCTCACACTCCCTCACATGCCACTGTCTCCCAAGTCCTCTCCTCCTGCTTCCTGAGACATATACACCTTCCTTTTAAGGGAATAGTCATTTTTATTCATTTTCAGTAGCAGGTGTGAAATAGTAGCTTGTCATCTGTCTTTTGTAGTGCTGCAAGCCAAAATAATAAATGGGCTGACATTAACAGCAGACCAAAATTTAGTGTCGTATTTGTAGTTGGTATTGAAAATGGTTTGATATGACAGATGAAATACCTGCTGCTGCAACTTTAGTTAGACTTTAGCTGGATACATCTGTCAGGAAAAAAAATGTTTAAAAAAAATAAAAGTGTTGCTGTAGGTAACTACTTTTTATGATGTTTCTTTGTTCCCCTCTTCCCATTCTTCTTTCTTCTGCTCTTCTCTTTTTCTTTTCTTTTTTTCTTTTTAAAAAGATGAACAGATTTAGTGCGTATGAAAGTGAAGGACTGTGCAGCTTATGATGAATATGATTTCTCCCATCCTCCATTCTCTGCTAAAATACTTCTTCATTGCCGGCCAAAATATACCCCTGCAATCCTTACAAGCCCTATTGCACTACTCTGCTGATGCACCTTTAGAATCATAAAATCCTAGGGCTGGAAGAAACCTCAGAAGATCATCAAGTCCAACCTCCTGTCCAAAGCAGAATCAACCTCAACTACATCCCAGCAGGACTTTGTCAAGCTGGGACTAAAAACCACTAGGGATGGAGATTCTACCACCTGTCTTGCTAACACATCCCAGTGCTTCCCCACCCACCTGGTGAAATAGTTTTTCTTGATATCTAACCTAGATCTTCCCCACTGCAATTTCAGACCATTGTTCCTTGTTCTGCCTTTGATTTGACAAGATAAAATCTCTCAGAACCCAGTCCTTGTCTTCATTCAGGATCTCAGCCAGCATGACAGGCCGCAGCCTTTATTGTTCCAGCTTTACACTACAACCTTGCAACGCACTTCACTCTCAGGGATAAGCCATTTTTCCATTGCAGTCCACACCCTAGACCCCCAAGCACTCTCCTTTTGCCCATTAGAAGACTAGAAGAACAGTGCACCTTATTTGCACATTTCTCTTTCGAAAGAGCTTCTTTCAAAAGATGGGGTTTACTTTCAAAAGAGCTGCATCTCCACTCCTTTTCTTCTTTTGAAAGAAACTCTTTCGGAACATGCAAATGAGGTGTCAGATATGTAAATCTGCACCTCATTTGCATTTTCAATTTCCCACATTTGCATGTCTCTGACTCCTAAAGTTTTTCGAGCCAGGAGAATAAGTACTAATTTGAAACTATGCTGGTAATTGGGCTCCTCTTCCATTCTGTTCCATGGAGATGTACTGATTTATACTAGCCCAGGATGTAGACTGAAGTCTGTGAGAGCCAGGCATGAACTCAGACCTCATAGGCTCATCAGTTCTTTTCAGAACAGCTGATGTTCAGTTGTTTTTGTGATCATAATTATAACCGTAGTCCAGAAACTCAGCTAGAAATCCCAGTGGAGCAGCCAGTGTAGAGACCGGTAGAAAAAGAAAACCAAGCATGACAAATGGATAGTCACCTTCGTTTTAAGCTTGAAACCAGTGCAGAATTGGTTTGAACATTAAGTCAAGGTTCTAGGCAAGTTATTTTATTTGAACTGATTTTCCTGTTCCTTGTTCCAATAACTCTACTGTGAACTTTCTCATGGAAAAGTAGGGTTGTATTTCAACAGAGGTAGCCAGTTATTTAAATTTGAATCCAAAGAAACTCTATTGATAGACTCTTTTACTCAGCTTGGGTATACTCACAGTCACAATTATCAGTTAATTTTTAAGATACCATAGTGCATGGATTAGCAACTTGACTCAGGGCTTGTCACTAGATAGCCACAGTTGGGCTACATGGGTCTGTTCACCCCAGAAGTGTGGGACTAAAAGAGAAAAAAATAAATAAATTCAGAGCAGTCCTTGAAAAGACACACAGGCGTTTATATCTCCAATACGTGTGTTCAGGCCTATTTCCTCACAAAATGTCAGTTCTTGGGGTTCTTGGCCAAATGCCTTTTTCCTCTGAGGAGTCTGTAGCCTTTTTAATTAGGCAAGCCCTGAGTTTTTGCCCAAAGTTCCAAATCCAAGACTTTTTCTAGGGGCTGTCTCTTTCGCTTTCCCACTGCATGGGCATCATTCCCCCTAGTGACCTTCTGGCAACTCCCTGCTGTTGCCTTTCCACATAGCATTTGTTTCAAAAGTGCCTGCGTTTTATAGGGCCCCAAGCATCTCCGATTCCCAGCATACTTTGCTGAAAATGCATTTGCACCTAGCTGTCATTTGTTCCACTATGTTACTGGAGGAAATCAACAGGATGAGTCCCTAGCCTGAGATAGGCACACACACTCCAAATACTGCTTCCTTCTAAATCCAACTTCACAATTGTCTTTTTTCCTTTTTTCTTCCTGTGAGCTTACTGTATCCCAGGCTGTAGTTTAGGAAAGCACTGAAAGACAAAGTAAAATCTATCCTTTGTCAGAACATCTCTTATTATGTGCTTAAATCTAAGCATGTGCTTAAGTTCTTTTCTGAAGAGTGATGTTTTCCTACATGAAGGCCTGGAGGCCAGCCCATGGGTGCAGCACATTCCCCCCTTTTTTAATGCTGTGGTGACTAAACAAATGGTCATTGTTATCAGCTGTTTGGGAAAAAAAAGAGTAAATTAAATTTCATAAACTAAACTTAGTGTTTCCTGTTTCATAGAAGGTCATTTTTCAGCTGGTCAATAAAAGTAATAATTAAAAAAGTAAAAACTTGGCATTTTAATTCAAGTTGAATCTCTGTAACCTGGTTCCCCCTGGAGCTGATTGGTGCTGGATCAGAGAATTTGACACACTACGGGAGGCCAATACCGTATAGCAGCATTTCCAACACTTCTACTGCTTACTGGGCTCTTAGAAGACATTTAGGGTAAATTATATGTAAATAACAGCTCAGAACACTGAGAAACAGAACTGGTGGCTCTTAAACAAACTCTATGGGGCCACGAGAAACATGGACACACCCATGATAAGTGGTCATCAAGCTAACTAAAATCATGCTGGATTATGGAGTTTGCCGAACAAAAGAGTTTCAGATTAGAGATGTTCAACCTGGACTAGATGACCTCCTGAGGTCCCTTTCAGCCCTAGAATTCTATGATTCTATAACAACAAGAAATCTTGTGGCACCTTATAGACTAACAGATAATTTGGAGCATAAGCTTTCATGGGAAAAGACCTGCTTCATCAGATGCATGAGTGAGGGCGGGTGGTTTCAGAGGGGTATTTAAAGAGTGGGATCCCAGTAAGAGAGAGGACCAGAGCTGACAAAGTCTATTCAGCAAGGTGGAAATGGCCTAGTATCAACAGTACTTATCAAAAGAGGAAAAAACAAGTCAGATCAGGCAGGGGGATGTGAGCCTTTGCCAGAGTCTAATGGGGAGCTATTAGCACCCAGAGCAGAGAAATTGCCTTTATAAACTGTGAGTCACTCCCAGTCTCTGTTTAAGCCACAGTTGATGGAGTCAAGTTTGCAAATAAATTGCAGCTCAGAGATTTCTCACTCCATTTGATTTTTGAAATATTTTTGTTTCAGGGCTGTCACTCTTAAATCTGCCACTGAAGCTATGTCTAAACGTGAAGCCTACATCGAAGTAGCTTATTTCGATTTGGAGACAGGCTATTTCGATGAATAACGTCTACACGTCCTCCAGGGCTGGCAACGTCGACATTCAACTTCGACGTTGCGCAGCACCACATGGAAATAGGTGCTGCGAGGGAACGTCTACACGCCAAAGTAGCACACATCAAAATAGGGATGCCAGGCACAGCTGCAGACAGGGTCACAGGGCGGACTAGCGCTTCCGGGGCAACAGCTAGCCGCTCCCTTAAAGGGCCCCTCCCAGACACACTCAGCCTGCACAGCACACGGTCTGAGGAGCCATAGGCACACAGACCCCGGGCGACGCAGTCATGGACCCCCAGCAGCAGCAGCAGCAGCAGCAGCAGCAGCAGCAGCCAGAGGTCCACCCAGCCCTCCCGGCAGGAGCAGGGCTCGCCCTGATCCATGCCATGCAGGAGGCAGCTGAGCACCTCCTTGCTACACCGGAGGAAGAGCTGCCCCCAGGGCAGCAGGGCTTAACCCCCAACCCTGCAGCACCCCGCCCCGCCCCCCGCCTCACACGCCGCTGCCTGTGGAGCTACCCCACCAGCACCGACTGGTGGGAGCGGCTGGTGCTTGGGGAGTGGGACGACAACCGCAGGCTCAGGAACTTCAGGATGAGCCGGCAGACATTTATGGAGCTGTGCCAGTGGCTCACCCCCGCAATCAGGCACCAGGACACTGCCATGCGGCGTGCCCTCCCTGTGGAGAAACGGGTCGGCATCGCTGTCTGGAAGCTGGCCACTCCAGACAGCTACCGATCCATGGGACAGCAGTTTGGCATTGGCAAGGCCACTGTCGGGGCTGTCCTCATGGAGGTAAGAGGACCCACGGGGGGAAGGCAGGGCAGGGGAGGGGGGCCTGGGCAGAGGAGGGCAGGGCAGGGCAGGGCAGGGCCACGCACACCCTGCTGACCCCTCATTGGTGCTCTCCCATGTGCTTTCCCTGCAGGTTGTGCGTGCCATCAATGCCATGATCCTGCACAGGCTCGTGAGGGTGGGGGACCCAGATGCCACCATCGTGGCTTTTGCCACGCTGGGCATCCCCAATTGCTTCGGAACTCTGGATGGGACTCACATCCCCATCCATGCCTTGCATCACAGTGGAGGATGCTACATCAATCGCAAGGGCTATCATTCTGTGGTCCTCCAGGCCTTGGTGGACAGCCGGGGCCGTTTCCAGGACATTTATGTGGGCTGGCCTGGCAGCACCCACGACGCCCGGGTTTTCCGGAACTTGGACCTGTGCCGCCGGCTGGAGGTGGGGACCTACATCCCCCAGTGGGAGATCCTTGTGGGGGACACCACCATGCCCTTCCACGTCATCGCAGACGCGGTGTACTCACTCCGGACCTGGCTCATGCACCCGTACACGGGCCATCTCTCCGCCAGCCAGGAGCGCTTCAATCAGCGCCTGAACCACGTGTGCCAGGTGGTGGAGCGCTCATTGGGCCACCTGAAAGGACGCTGGAGATGTCTCCTCACCCGCCTGGATGCGGGCCCCAATGACATCCCCCAGGTTGTGGGTGCCTGCTGCGCCCTGCACAATTTGGTGGACAGCAAAGGGGAGACCTTTTATCAGGGCTGGGCTGTGGAGGCCGGCAGGGCCGACCTGCAGCCACCCGCTGTCCCCAATCACCAGGTGGACCCCGAAGGGACCCGGGTCCGGGAGGCCCTGCGGGCCCACTTCGATGATGAGGCCGCGGGGTGAACTCTGCCAGGCCCCCCACTTCCCCCCCCTTCCTCCAAAAGACTCCCTGCCCCTACTCCCACATCACGGGGCACCCAACCACACACCCCCACACACACTTTTCCTGGACAAATGACAGCACGCACGTGTGGCTGAACTTAAACTGATTTTTCTTTTAGAACTCTTTTTTTAACTATAAAACAAGAACAAACTATATACAAGACCTTTTCTAACAAAAGTATTCTGTACAAATAAAACAATAATAAAAGGGATTGCACATAACGGAGACGTTGGCCGATAAAAAGAAAACCAGGGATGATAAGGAAGGGGAGAACTATTTACAAGGGGGGACGGGGCAAAGGGGGACACAAATATAAATGAAATGGGTCAATAAAACAATCCTCTTCTCGGACATATATAACTATATACAAGGGGGGGGGCCACGTCCCGGGCCCCACGCCCCAAAAGTCTGGCACTGGGGGTGGGAGGCTGGGAGCCCCGCCTCGGCCGCAGCCCTGTCCAGGGCTGGCTGGGGGCCGGGCGGACCGGAAGATATGAGCGGCGAGTCTCAGCTGGCCCCAGGTGTCCCTTGGCGGTCCGGACCTCGGTGGCGGGTGGTGAGGCGACGGCGGACGGGACGGCGACGTGCAGAGCCGCAGGTGGTGCGGCAGGTGCAGCAGGCAGGGCAGGTGCTGCGTCTGCTGGCGCGGCATGGGGGGCCAGGTAGTCCACGAGACGGTTGAATGTCTCCATGTAGGCCCCCCATGCCTCTTGGCACCAGGCCAGCGCCCGGTCCTGCAGGTCCAGGCAGTGTTGGTCCACCTGAAGGTGCTGCTCCGCGACCTCCAGCTGCTGACAATGAATGGCCAGCAGCTGGGGGTCCGTTGCCGTCGGGTGCTGTTGCGGGGTCCGCCGTCTAGCACGCTGTGGGGCCGGTCGGTCCTCCGCCGAGGGGCTTGCCTGGAGCGATGGCCCCGGAGGGGATACCGGGACCACTGAAGCCTCGCCGGTGCTCTCTTCCAGTCCTTCCGATGGTGCAGCTGTGGAACACAGGAGGAGGGGGGGAAGAAGAATGGAGACAGGCATTAGTGTGGGCCCCGATCCGTGACCCTTGTCCCCCCACCGCTGTGCTGCAGGTTCCCCATCCCCGTCCCCGGGAGATGCTGCTGTGATGGGATTCAGGGGTCCCCCTGCACTGCACCCCGTCCCCTGGCGGGAGTGACTCTCACTTCACTCAGCAGGGTCTGACAGGAGAGGTTTCTTAGGCCACAGATGCCCGGTTTCTCTCGGGAGTGACCGCACAGCAGTCAGAGACAGTCCTTCCAACCTGTCCTGGGGAGAAGACCCCAAGGGGTGCCCCTCTGAGGTGTGGCTTTCCCCCTCCTCAGGCTGGCTGCCTTCCAGCTCTCCCTTCCCCTAGCCTCTACCTGCGGCCCCTGCCCCGATTCAAAGCCAGCTCGGATCCTCCCTCCTCTTTGTTCAGGGCAGAGGTGTCACCTGCCAGCTGTAGCCCCACAATCATCCTTAGCACCTGGGAGCTATTCAAATTGTTGCTCATATCTAGCATGAGTCTCCCTTTTGCACTCCCCCCACTCCATCACATGCTGCTGCTGCGGGGTGTCCCACCCCCTCCTCCCGGGGGACCCTCGAGGTTCCGCTCCCCCCTCCCCCAGGGATGGGCCATGGCACTGTCATGCGGGGGGGTGGGACGGGCAGGGGCTGATGCACTGCTGTGAGGGACATGGCCCTGCTGTCCTTGTGGCCATGGCCATGTGGGCATGTGGGGGGCCCTGGGCACATATCTATTACCCCCACCACTCAACCCCGGGGGTGTACACCAGAGGGGGGGTACATACCTGTCGGTCCACTCCCACGGTCTGGAGATCCCCGGGGGGTGGACGCCCGGCTGCTGCTTCAGGAGGGCGGGAGGAGGATCTGCAGCCCGGACTCTGCAGAGGAGGAGCCCCCCTCCTCCTCCTCCTGCCACAATGGCCTGGGGGTGGGCTCCAGGGGCGGCCCCCAGGGTGCGGGGCTTACCTCCGGGACGGACTCCTGCTGCAGGGCCTGCTGGGACTCGTCGGCCGAGGTATCAAGGGTGGCCGGAGGGGAGGAGGTGTGCAGGGGGCCCAGGATGTCCCTGAGCTCCCTGTAAAAGGGGCAAGTGACGGGGGCGGCCCCAGATCGGCTGGCCACATCCCAGGCCCGGGCGTAACCCTGCCGCAGCTCCTTAACCTTACTGCAGACATGGTCAAGAGTGCTGGCAGGGTGACCCCGGGCGGCCATGCCCTTGGCCAGCCGAGCGAACGCATCCACGTTCCGCCTCTTGCTCCCCATTACCTGGAGCACCTCCTCCTCGCTCCAGAGCCCCAGCAGGTCCTGCAGCTCGGCCTCCGTCCAGGAGGGGCCCTGCTGCCACTTCCCAGCCTGGCTGCCGAGCTGGCTGGACTGGCTGCTCTGGCTCCCCTGGTGGGGGGCTCCCCTGGGGGCGCTGGGGGGGGCTGCCAGGCAGCCATGGCAGGTGCTGGCCCTGTTGTGGGTGGCTGAGGGACGTGCAGCCTGGCCGCGCGTCTAGGCTGCCACCTGCACGTTCCCTCAGCTTCCTGCACAGGAAGGGAGGGGGAGGGGACCTTTAAGGGGTCGCTCCACGCGGCCACCATTGAGCTGAGGGACTGGAGAGAGCATCTCTCAACCCCTCAGCTGATGGCCGCCATGGAGGACCCCGCAATTTCGACGTTGCGGGACGCGCAACGACTACACGGTCCCTACTTCAGCGTTGAATGTCGAAGTAGGGCACTATTCCTATCTCCTGATGAGGAGACGATAGTCTCGCCACCTAACGTCGAAGTTAACTTTGAAATAGCCCCCGACACGTGTAGCCATGACGGGCACTATTTTGAAGTTAGTGCTGCTACTTCGAAGTAGTGTGCACGTGTAGACACGGCTTGAGTGTCCAGGGAAATTGAAGTGCTCCCCGACAGGCTTCTGTACATTACCGTTCCTGATGTCTGATTTATGTCCATTTATTCTCTTATGGAGAGACTGTCCACTTTGGCTAATGTAAATTGCAGTGCGGCATTGCTGGTACATGATGGCTTATATTATATTAGTAGATGTGCAGTTAAAGGAGCTCTTTATGGTATAGTTAGTGTTAGGTCCTGTGATGATGTCACTGGTGTAGATATATGAGCAGAGTTGGCAGTGAGGACTGTTGCTGGGGCTCGTTCCAGGCCTAGGGCCACTGGTTTGTGATTTGTAGTGGCTGGTGAGGATTTGTTTAAGGTTGGCAGGCTGTTTATAGGTGAGGACAGGCCTGCCTCCCAAGGTCTGTGAGAGTGAAAGATCATTGTTCAGGATGGGTTGCAGATCACTGATGATGCTCTGGAGAGGCCTTAGGCGGGTGCTGTATGTGATGGTCAGTGGTGTTCTCTTGTTTTCTTTGCAAGGCCTGTCTTGTAGCTGGTGGCTTTTGGGTACCCCGTCTGGCTCTATTAATCTGTTTCCTCACTTCTTTAGGTGGGTATTGTAGTTTGAGGAAAGCTTGGTAAAGGTATTGTAGATGTTTGCCTCTGTCTGATGGATCAGAGCAAATACGGTTGTACCTTAGTGCCTGTCTGTACACAATGGATCATGCAGTATGCCCGGGACAGAAGCTGGAGGTGTGTATATAAGCACAGTGGTCTGTGGGTTTTTGGTATAGGGTGGTATTTATGTGACCACCGCTTATCTGCACAGTAGTGTTCACGAAGTGAATTTCTTGTGTGGACTGGTCCAGGCTAAGGTTGATGGTGGGGTGGAAACTGTTCAAATCATGGTGGAACTCTTGAGGACCCTCCTTCCCATGGGTCCAGATGATGAAGATGTCATCAATGTAGCGCAGGTAGAGGAGGGCGCTAGGGGATGAGAACTGAGAAAGTCTTGTTCCAGGTCAGCCATAAAAATGTTGGCATACTATGGGGCTATGCGGATGCCCATAGAGGTGACACTGATTTGAAGGTATAATTTGTTCCCAGATCTGAAATAGTTGTGGGTGAGGACAAAGTCACAAAGCTCCGCTACCATTTGTGCCTCAGTCTCATCAGGAATAATGTTCCTAACAGGTTGGAGTCCATCTTTATGTGGGATATTGGTGTAAAGGGCCTCTACATCCATGGTGGCCAGGATGGTGTATTCAGGAAGGTCACCAATGCATTGTAGTTTCCTGAGGAAGTTGGTGGTATCTCGAAGAAAGCTGGGGGTGCTGGTAGCATAGGGTCTAAGTAGAGAGTCCACATATCCAGACAATCCTGTGGTGAGGGTGTCAATGCCTGAGATGATGGGGCATCTAGGATTTCCAGGTTTATGTATCTTGGGTAGCAGGTAGAATAAACCTGGTTTGGATTCAAGGGGTATGTCTGTGTAAATCTGTTCCTGTGTTTTTATAGGGACTGTCTTGAGCAGATGCAGTAGCTTCTTTGTGTATTCCTCAGTGGGATCCTCGGACAGAGGTCTGTAGAATATGGTATTGGAGAGTTACCTGGAAGCCTTCTTTTGGTAGTCTCTCCTATTCATGATGACAACAGTGCCTTCCTTGTCGGCCTCTTGGATGACAATGTCAGAGTTGTTTCTGAGGCTATAGATGACGTTGTGCTTTGCACAGCTGACGTTATGGGGTAACAATGCCGCTTTTCCACAATTTCTGCCTATACATGCCAGTGGAAGCATTCTATGTATAGGTCCAGCTTGTCATTTCGACCATCGGGGGAGTCCGTGAGGAATTCTTTTTCTTGTACTGTAGGTGGGAGGGTACCTATGATATTCCTGCCAAGAGTCACAAAGCAGGTTGCATAAACCTTAATAGTGAGCTTCCCAGCCTCCCCATGATCTACTGTGTGTAGTAAGCGTAGTTATAAAGTATTACCCATCCTCCTACTAAATAGACTGTGCAGTCATAAAACTGTGTCAATAAGGTTAAGTGATTGACCACAGATCATACAGGAAGGCACCGAGGGAGTCAGCAATGAAAGATACTTTCTTTTTCAGAACAGTTTTTCACTAACAGTGGACTTTCTGGGCAGAGCTAAGAGTTTTCATTGAGAAATATCTGAGTTTTTTTTTAATAAGAGCTGTCCATATGTTAAAACAGTTTCTAAGGCACGGATGCACAGCCCTAGGTATGGGCATTCTATGACCACCTCCCCTAAGAGAAAAAGACGGGTGGTGGTGGTTGGGGACTCCCTCCTAAGAGGGACGGAGTCATCCATCTGCCGTCCAGACCTAGAATCCCGACAAGTTTGCTGCTTGCCAGGAGCTAGAATCCAGGATATCACAGACTACCTGCCAAAAATTGTTAAATCTGTACACTATTACCCCTTCATACTTCTCCATGTAGGAACCAAAGATATAGCTAAGTACAAATGAAGAGATCACGGCATATTACATAACCCTAGGATGGAAGATCAAGGAATACGGAGAACAAGTGCTGTTGTCCTCTATCTTCCCTGTGGAAGGAAGGGGTCAGCGTAGAAATCGTTGAATCACACAGGAAAATGAGTGGTTGCGTAGGTGGTGTAACAGGGAAGGATTTGGTTTCTCTGACCATGGGATTCTCCTTCATGAACAGGGATTGCAAGGAAGAGATGAGATCCACCTAATGAAGAGAGGAAAGACCATCTTTGCAAGCAGGCTTACAAACCTAGCGAGGAGGGCTTTAAACTAGGTTCGTCAGGGGATGGTGACACAAGCCCTGAGGTAACTGGGGAAGGAGGAGGGAACAAGCAAGCGGGTTTCCTGGGTGAAGAGGAGAAAGTGTGACAATCAGCCACTTCTCTAAGATGCTTGTACATTAATGCCAGAAGCCTGGGGAACAAACAAGAAGAATTAGAGGCCCTGGCACAGTCAAAGAAGTATGAGGTGGTTGGAATAGCGGAGATTTGGAGGGACGATTTGCATAACTGGAGCACGGTGGTGGAAGGTTATAAATTGTTTAGGAAGAACAGACAGGGGAGAAAAGGAGGAGTTGTGTTTTATGTGATGGAGAAGTGTGATTGCTCAGAGCTAAAGTATAAGGAGGGAAAAAATCCAGTCGAGTGTCTTTGTGTTAAGCTCAGAGGCAGAAGTAACAGATGATGTTGTAGCTGGTGTCTGCTATAGGCTGCCAAATCAGGAAGATGAGGTAGATGAGGATTTCTTCAGGCAGCTAAGCGAAGCTTCCAAATCACAGGCCCTGGTTCTCGTGGGAGACTTCAATCATCTGGACATTTTTGGGAGACCAATACAGCAGCACACAGACAATCCAAGAAGTTTTTGGGGAATGTTGGGGAAAACTTCTTGGTACAAGTGCTGAAGGAACTGACCGGGGCTGTGCACAACTTGATCTGCTGCTCACAAACAGGGAAGAACTAGTAGGAGAAATAGAAGTGGGTGGAAACCTGGGCTGCAGCGACCATGAGATTGTAGATTTCAGGTTCCAGGCAAAAGGAAGAAAGGGGAGCAGTAACATACAGACCCTTGATTTCAAAAGAGCAGATTTCCACTCCCTGAGAGAACGGAAGAGTAGGATCCATTGGAAAATGAAGATGAAGAGGAAAAGAGTTCAAGAGAGCAGGCAGTATTTTAAAGAAGTTTTACTGAAGGCACAGGAACATACCATCCTGCTGCATAGAAAGAAATTCAAACACGGTAGGCAACCAGCTTGGCTTAACAGGGAAATCCTTAGTCATTTTAAACTGAGAAAGTATGCATACAAGAAATGGAAACGTGGACAGTTGACTAAGGAGGAGTATAAACATATGGCTGGAGGATGCCGGGCAGTAATCAGGAAAGCGAATGCACAATTGGAACTGCAGCTGTCAAGGGATGTGAAGAGTAACAAGTAAGGCTTCTATAGGCATGTTAACAATAAACGGATTAACAGAGAAGGTGTGAGGCCATTACTGGATGAGAGAAGTAACCTAGTGACAGATGATGTAGGAAAAGTTGAAGTTCTCAATGCTTTTTTTGCCTCAGTCTTCATGGACAAAGTCAACTCCCACACGATGGTCCTAGAAAATGCAGTATGGGAAGGTGGAAGGGAGACATCTGTGGGGAACTATCTAGAAAAACTAGATGTATACAAATCCATGGGTCTGGATTTAATGCACCCAAGGGTACTGAGAGAATTGGCAGATGTCATTGCTGAACCTTTGGCCATTATCATTGAAGACTCTTGGAGATTGGGGGAGATCCCGGATGACTGGAAAAAGTAAAACATAGTGCCCACCTTTAAAAAAGGAAAGAAGGACAATCCAGGGAACTATAGATCGGTCAGCCTTACCTCCATCGCTGGGAAAATAATAGAGGGGATCCTCAAGGAATCCATTTTGGAGCACTTGGAAGAGGGAAAAGTGATCAAAAGTCGCCAACATGGATTCACCAGGGGCAAGTCCTGCCTGACCAATCTGATTAGCTTCTATGATGAGGTAACAGTCTCTGTGGACATGAGGAAGTCAGTGGATGTGATATACCTTGACTTCAGAAAAGCTTTTGTTACGGTCTCCCACAACATACCTGCCCGTAAGTTAAGGAATTATGGATTGGATCACTGAACTATAAAATGGATAGAAAGCTGGCTTGATGGTCAAGCCCAGTGGGTAGTGGTCAATGGCTCAATATCTGGATGGCGGTCAGTTTCAAGCAGAGTGCTGGAAAGCTCGGTTCTGGGGCTGCTGTTGTTCAACATCTTTATTGATGACCTGGATGAGGGACTGGATTACACCCTCAGCAAGTTTGCAGATGACACAAAACTAGGGGGAGAGGTAGATATGTTGGAGGGTAGAGAGAGAATCCAGAGGGACCTGGATAAATTGGAGGACTGGGCCAAAAGAAATCTGATGCAGTTCAACAAGAAGTGTAGAGTCCTGCACCTGGGGCGGAAGAATTCCAAACACTGTTATAGGCTGGGGACTGACTGTCTCTGCAGCATTACAGCAGAAAGGGACCTATGGGTTATGGTGGATGAATGTCTCGATATGAGTAAACAGTGGGTCCTTGTACCCAAGAAGGCTGACGGCGTACTAGGGTGCATAAGGAGGAGCATTTTGAGCAGATCTAGAGAAGTGGTAGTTCCCCTCTATTTGGCAGTGGTGAGGCCACATCTGGAACATTGTGTCCAGTTTTAGGCCCCTCAGTATAAAAAAGATGTGGATGTGCTGGAGCAGATTCAGCAGAGGGCAACAAAAATGATTAAGGGGCTACAGCACAAGACCTAAGAGGAGAGGCTGAGGGATTTCGGCTTGCTTAGCTTACAGAAGAGAAGACTTAGGGGTGACTTAACAGCAGCCTTCAACTTCCTGAAGGGGAGCTCTAAAGAGGTGGGTGAGAAACTGTTCTCAGTGGTGTCAGATGGCAGAACAAGGATTAATGGTCTGAAGTTGAAGAGGAAGAGGTGTAGGTTAAATATTAGGAAAAACTACTTCACCAGGAGGTTGGTGAAGCATTGGAATGTGTTGCCTAGATAGGTAGTGGATTCTCCATCCCTCGAGGTTTTTAAGTTCTGGCTTGACAATGTCCTAGCTGGGATGACTTTGGGGGGGGTTGATCCTGCATGAAGCAGGGGCTGAAATAGATGACCTCCTGAGGTCCCTTCCAGCCCTATGATTCTATGAAAATGATCTATTCGTTTCTAATTGTATACCGCACTCATCATCACAGTATGTGAGTAAGTTCCAATAGTGCAATTGGCAGTGTGACCACATGTGCATCACACATTTGTTCTCTTATACTCTTTCTAGCAGGAGAGTTTCCGGATTCGATAGGGAATTTCTTATGGGTGTGTCTGTGTGTGTTTGGTTATTTAATATACATATTGCTCTGTGTTTCTGTTAGCGAAGGCAGATCAATGCAATGGGTCAAGTACTCAGAAGAGAACGTGGTAAAATTTGTGATTGTCCTGAGTTTCTGGGGTAGTTTATTCCACCATCTCCAAGAGGCCTTCATCAAATTCTCCTTGAACACCATTAAAAATGTTCCAGTTTCCATTGGAGATCCTGATCTTGCAATTCCCTGTGCACAACTGCCATTGAATGACACACCCCCCCAAAAAAAAAAAATAAAATAAAATAACAGGGTAAGATGCAATATATTGTAAGAATGGGACTTACCCATTTATTGACAGTTCAGTAACCTCAATATTTGCAGTATTCAGCATATTTCTATAATAGGGATGGGGCTGCACAAAGGAACACTATGGATACTGAGAAACCTTATATCTATTTATCCTAGGAAAATGTAAACAGCTCTAAGGGCTCCCACTTTGTGTGTGTGTGTGTGTGTCTTTCTCTCTTACCTCTCTCCCTCAGACACATGGCATAAGTGTGCTAAATATAAATTGAATGGGAAAAAAATGATTACAGAAACACAGGGAAATGCACATCCTCTAGCATCAAGGAGCACAGAAATTCAAATATACTTTCTGTCTCCTGTCAAAACACAAAGGAAAGTTAAACGGTAACAAATTCCCATCAGGACTGACAACATGGGACTCAGAAACCTATTTCCTTCCTTATATATTAACACACTAGCTAGTGTTCAAGTTTACATCTGACTGGTTAAGAAGATTCATATAATATATGGAATGAACTGTTTCAACTTTTTCCCCCTTGCTGCTATAATTTTTATATCTCATTTTACCTCTGTAATTAAGACAGGTCTGGTAGGATTTAAATTAGCCTGGCTTTCATCTCTATCACACATTCATTTCAAAACTTTTATGAATATTTAATAGAGGTTTTATAATTCATGGTGATGTGATGAACAGCTTTTTGGCCGTTAAGTCAATTGACAGGAAAAAAAAAAGTCGTCTCTTCAGGCAGAAATAATAACGATTCTATTTCTGTTCCTAGATTGGTGATTACACAGTCACCTGTTTTCACATTAAACTTTGATGATAAATTACTCAGCAACCATGATACTATCAGAAGTTTTACTGGCCAGAACAAATTGCCAGTAATTGCTTGCATGATAAAGGGAAAGTGGTGTTTCGCAGCCCTTCTCCCTAGGGAATTTCTGAACCCCCACAATCTAACTCTTGCTTTCCCCAACTCCTCTAGCTTCATTTTTCCTCTTTCTCTTTCTCTTTTTCTTTTCTTTTCTTTTCTTGTTTCATTTCAAAGGCAGCTCTCTCAGCCTTTTAAGAATATATTAACATTCCATTAACACTGCCACGCTTTTTGAATGCATATCGAGAACACAGGCCAGAAAGAGCAGTTGAGTTTCAGATAAGCTTTAGCTCAAACAGGAGTATTTCTTTACTTTCTTATTTACTTTTTTTTGTTCACTGCTCCCAGCAAACTCTTTGAAATATGTTTTTGGGTGAAGAAATGCTACAAGATCTGAAGCAAAAGATTCCACTGTGAGGGATATACTTATTGTATATATATATTGAATTTATTAATGCTTATCACTGTGTATAATAATAATAATAATAATAATAATAATAATAATAGCAAACCTGTTTATCTCATCAACACTTATTATAAAACCTCTATTAAATATTCATAAAAGTTTTGAAATGCCTGTGCAACAGAGATGAAAGCCAGGCTAATTAATATAGGACCAAGTGCCTAAAGCCATGAACACAGTTCCTGTAAAAAACACATAAGGACACACCCTCAGCTGGTGTTTATAGTCAGCCTTCCCATGGGAATTATGGAAGCTACCTGATACTCATCTGCCCTCAGGAACTTACAGTAGAAGCCCTTGATCCTTCATAATGTTACCCACAGGCTCACCTTTAAGCAAGTGGGAATACACAATGCTTGCATTCCCCTTGAATGGACATATAGATTGGAGCCTAAATAGCCCAGACGTTGTTTACATGGTGAACATGGCTATTCCCATTTTACAGATAAGGAGCTGAGGCAGAAAGAGCAGAAATGATGACTCAGCCCAGGTCACACAGGAAGTCTGTAGCAGAACGAACAACTGGGCACAGAACTCCTTGGTTTATAGCAAGTGTCTTAACTATGGACTCTCCTTCCTCCCCAAATATAAAGCTCCACACCCTATGAGAAACAGACCTGTGAAATAATGAAATAAGGTTTGGATTTTTTTTTTAAGGGAGAGAGTAATTAACCACAAGTCATTTACCAAGAATCATGGTGGGTTCTCCATCACTGACAATTTTAAAATCAAAAGTGGATGTTTGTCAAAAGACCTGTTCTAGGAATTATTCTAGAAATGTTCTATGTCTTGTGGTAGACAGGAAATTACAGTACATTAGATTAGGCCTTCTGGCCTTTGAATTCATGAATCTTTAAGAAATGGATTATTTATTCTTCTCTCTTCCAGTTCAGGATTGAAATCAACTCTTTGTCCATATGAGTTTTGATTTTTGCAGATAATGAGACACCAATAATTTCCCTTGGGAAATTGTTTTAATGACTGATATAACTCATTATCAGGAAGTATTTCCTTATGTTCATCCAAATGTTTCCTTTACATTGGATTCAGTCCTGTTTGCATTGAACTATATGGATTGAACCTCTCTTATCTGGCACCCTCAGGACCTGATCATTGCTGAACTACAGAATTTTCCAGACCACAGGAGGTTAACGTCTAGCACCATTACCAACACTTCCCCTACTTAGTGGGATCTCAGAAGACATGCAGGATAAGTTACAGATAAATAATAGCACAGAACACTGAGAAAGAGAGGACTGGTGGCTGGAAAAAAACAAAAAACAAAACAAAAAAAACCTTTATGGAACCACAGAAAACTTGGCCAAACCCATGATATCTGGTCATCTGGCTAACTAAAATCATGCCCAATTACAAGTATTGCCGGACAAGAGAGTTCTGGACTAGAAAGTTGCAGCCTTTAGTAATACAGCCTAAATTTGAACAGAGGCCTCAGGATCTGTGAAGGCAAATATTAGGTAAATTTCAGTTGAGGCTTGTGTGGAAATTTTCCCATTTAACTCATTGCGCTGAGGAGAACAAATTAACCATTAATACTTCCACTCTATTCACTGTTTCTCTTCTTCACGTCATCTCTTCAAATGTGATCTACTTCCCTTCAGTGGATTTTGAGGTGTGAACACAATGCCATTCTTTAGCTGGCAAGTGCACAGATGCTTTCTTTTTTGTGATGGCTGGGATGCCTAAAAATGAACCACGAACAGCACTGGCGTGGATTTTAGCTCGTTTAGAGCCTGAATTATTTAAATGATTTGATTCCCATAGTATGGGATTGAGGCAAATAAGAAAATGTTCTCAACATTGCAGATATGAAGGAATACCCTGTCTATTCAAACTTTCTTTTGGAGCATTGCTTTCCTTCACATAAGAGGAGCTATTAATATGTTAGGTCCTGCTCCCACGAGCATTTATACACATGCTTGTCTTTAAGCATGGGGGTTGTCCCATGAAGCTGAATCATTGTACAAGCTTTTCAAAAGTAGCATGATTTGGGGAGTATTGTTTTTGGCTGCCAAACTTGAGACATTTCCAGGAGTCCTAATTTTCAAAGAAGAGGAATTCAACACTTTCTGAAAATCAGGCCCCTTCCAGGTGTCTGAAGTTGGCTACCTTGACATGAAGGTACTGTTGGGAAATTTTAATCCATCCTTTTTGGTTTCCCATTTATGCACGACTCAATTAAACTTTGGCTGATCAGAAGGGCTCAACAGAAATTGGATCCACTGTTGTAGTTTAGAGGGCACTGATCACTGGAGTCAGACTAGAAAGCATGTCAGACTAGATAGCAGGTACTTATCTGAAACTAAGCCTTGACTTCAGCTAATCTCTGTTGCCTTTAGTTTGATTTTAATTACTAATTTATTATTCATAATGCCGGTTGATCAGAGACATTCCATAGTACATAACATCGTAGGTACAAAGGAGGATAGGTTCAGTGCTAGATTTAGGAGAAGGAACCCAGGTGACCTTCTAGGGTGCTGGGTTTGAAGAAGTCTAGACTCATACATTTACAGATCCTAACGTGCAGATTTATACTCTTATAGCAGAGGATGAAATCATGCATGGACTTCATAAGTAATGAAGTTGGCTATAAATGAAGTCAAACGATAAGGTATTCAAAAGTGTAACAAATGGAATGAGGGAAGA
Organism: Carettochelys insculpta; assembly: GCF_033958435.1. Taxonomy (NCBI): domain Eukaryota; kingdom Metazoa; phylum Chordata; order Testudines; family Carettochelyidae; genus Carettochelys; species Carettochelys insculpta. The sequence goes on from NC_134141.1 coordinate 122,601,639, forward strand.
GAGAAGGAGAGAAAACTCTCTTTGCATGGGTGCCATTTTGTTTAGGACCAATCCTGAGTAGACATCGGGCAGACACTGAAGTAGCACTTTTTGAGTTGCAAGTGGGTGTTTCAGCTCCATAATTGATGCTAGAAATAACTATCCCCACCCACTGAAAAGGTGGCTGTGGATAAACACAGATTAAGTCACAGTTTCTCCCATGACTGTTGGAGACACAACATGGGGATCCATTCCTCTCCAGTATGCCACACTCTGAACTCACTTTGTTTAGGTAGTTGTGAAGAAACAAGGAGTAGGGCAAGGGAAAACCATCCACCCAGTGTTTAGCACACGGCACTCCTTGCCGACGAATATTCACACAGCCGATTTTCTTGAGAAAAGGTACATTTTGTTTTAGTCACCATTAACAAATACTATAACTCCATGTGACAACTGATTAATTTTGGTTTAAGGTTATGAATACAAAACAAAGCATGTGAGTATGTAATGTGAATTTTAATGATGTCACAGCACTAGTCAAAGATGAGAAAGATAATTTAATTTGCTCTCTCTGAAAGGTCAGTTCTCCTGAGATGAAATTTTCCCTCAGGGTGTCAGTGCCCCTTATTCTCGCCCCCCTCTGTTTCTCTGTAGCTTTATGTGAAACTGTGAATTTGTATTTAAAGACATGAGGTTCTGAAGTTTATTTATTTATTTATGTGAATGGCACACAAAAAAGGGGGGAGTACAGATTTTTCATTTTTCCAACTTAAGCCAATAAATATTTAAACAATGTGCTCATTCTTCTTTTACTTACTTGTGTGTGCGCATTGTGGCTTAGTAGCTAAAACAAGAGTCACCTGGTATCTGGAAATACAGATGTGTTCAGTCTTCTGTAACTATGCTCACACTTGGACCTTGGAGGACAACAGGGAAGCATGAGTGAGGAAAGGTGGTAGAATTGCTTCTGCCTTTGGATGGGGATATGACCTTCTTCCTGGGAGCTGTGGAGAACTCCCTGCTAACCATGGAGTTCCTACCATTGTTAATGAAGTCAGCTGAATCTCTGCTTGTAAGTTAATGCTTCAGAGGAGGAGCTCAGCTTTCCAAGGTTAAAGTTCTAAGGCCAGGGGCTACAGAACTGCTGGGCCCCTGGGAAAGGCAGGGGGCAGCTCTGCACTCCAAGAAGGGGAGGCCTTGGTTAGAAGGTGTGGGATGGAGGTTCACTTCCCCTGGCCAGCTCTGCAGCACCACCTGAAGTGAAGTGCCTTGAACTCTGAAAGCAATTTAAAGGGCCTGGGACTCCTGTCACCATCTCTGCCATAGTCAGCGTGACAGCAGCCAGGAGTCCCAGGCCCTTACGAATGACCAGGCCCTCAGGGAGTTGCCCCATAGCCCTCCCAACCCCAACTGGTGGGCCTGCTTAAGCCTCAGTCCTTGGCTGATGTAATTCATCACCATATTACTGAGGTAAACTGATATATATTGATTTATATTGGGCAACAATGACTGACCTCAGATCATATATACTGACATAGCTCCTTTGAAGTCAATGGATTTGGGATCGTTTATGGTGCTGATGGCCTAGTTTTCGATGCTTAAATGACTGTGGCTGAACCATACCTTTCTTACCCATGGTATGACCACATAAGGGAAGCATTTTTAACTCTGGTAAATCCACAGGTCTTCATACGTACTTCTTTTATTTTGGCTTCTCCTGTGTTTTCCTTGTTTTCTGTCTTTGGGGGAGAAGCATGTTCTTGTCGGTAAATAATAGGATTCATAGTGCACCCTCAGTGAAGAGGGGATCCTGTGGAAAAAAGTAGTAGGTAATCATATAATTAAATCAGATCAAGGCAGAATACACGGGGATTTGTAGGTTTCCATGCAGACTTTCCTACAATAGATAGAGTAGTTCTACAAAAGTTCCTGTGTTACTGTGGGATCCCTCAGAAATCTGTGATCACCATTGTCAGTTTTATGAAAATACTATATACCAAGTAATACAAAATGGTTGACTGACTAGGCCAGCTGAAGTCCCAGCTAGCATCAGATACAGATTATTTTATGTCAACCATGATTTGATTTTACTGGTAGCGGATTAGGTAAAAATTAAGCCAACAGAATATCCAAAGTCAGAGGATCTTCATTAGCTGGTGCCAACAACATGCTATCATACCATGGAGATTAGCAAAATGACCTCCAGGCCTTTGTACAATTAAGAGGCTTTAAAATCCATATAAAAAAAACTAAAATGGGGAAGACTCAGCACTCATAACATTTTCTGAGACTGTCCTAAGAAAAGCATGATGTGTAATGTATCTTGGTGGCCCAGTAAGTGCACCAAGTGGAACAGATGAAGACACGAAATAGAATAGCCAAAGCCAAACCAGTTTCTGTGATTCAAAGATTATCTGGAGAAACAGAAATCTTGCCTTCCAAACTATGTCTGTCTTGATATATTGCACTGAAACTTGGAGACTTATTAAAAACTCATTATCCAACCTCCAAGTTTTCATGAAAAGTTGCCTAAGATAAATCCTCACTATCAGATGGCCTGAAAAGCATCAAAAATGAAAAAAAAATGCTGAAGGAAGATGAAACAGTAACTGAGAGGACAGGAAATTACAGAATGAAAATGTCCATGGCTAGGTCATACATGGATGAAAGACCCAAATCAGCTCATAATACTGGTGTTGGTCTAGAACACCTTAGGGCAAAAGGTGTTGATGAAATATAGCCCAAAATGAAATGGAAATTCACAACAGAAGCGGAACTGAAAGCTGAATGACGCAGGAAGAAGCCAAGACTTTCAGGAGACAAGCAAAGATGTAGGGCAGTGGTGATGGATGTGTGTTTCCCACAGAACAGAGGTGCATAACAGAAGAGATGTAATTAAAGACTGTGTCATAATTTATATGAACAACTGGATTGAATTAAGGTTGTTAACAGGCATCACTATTTCTTTCCTTTTCTTTTAGTGCTTGACTTTTCACTCTAAATAATGTAGATTTGATGTAGATTTTTCATGTGTGTGTGTGTGATATATATAAAAGGAATGATTTCTGGTTGACTTCAGTTGGATTAGGCCAGTGCTGAGTACTTTTAAAAATCCAGTATGGAGGGTAATGTAAATAATGGCAATTAGGATGGGGAAAATAGATCCTGTCAAACTAACTTGATACCTTTTTTGATGCAATTGCAAGTTTGCGTAAGGAAAGTCATAGTCCTAATATACTATTCTTAGACTCCTGTATGGAGTTTGATTTGGTATTGCATGAAAATCTCACTCCATCTGGCCTTGGAATGTAGGAATCTGTGAAAGATTGCTATTGTTATTATTTATTTATGTACTTATTACTGGTTTTAATTTCATACCACCAAGAGATGCAGGACTAGATGTTGAAGTTACTAGGAAAGCAGGCAGTGGACACAAACCTACAATGTGAAGTATTGGAGTAGTGGGACGACTAATGTCTTTACGTTCCATAAGTGGAGCATAAGGGAGTCCCAGGCCATTTCTACACAGGCCACTTTCTTTGAAAGTGGCATGGTAATACACGGCCCAAAATTTTCAGGAAGAAGGGGCCTCCGGAAGAAGGACTTCCTTCCGGAAGCTCCCCCAAGGCCACACTTCTACACGGCGTTTTGGAGTCCGGAAGAACGGTCTTCCGGACTCCAAATCACATGATCATATGATAATGAGGTGCGGGGAATTTGCATCCCTGCCTCATTAGCATATTTTGGTCTGTGTATTACCATGCCACCTTCGAAGAAAGTGGCCTGTGTAGAAACAACCCCAGTGTCTGAGATGGGTTTAGTCAGGATGAGTAGGAATGGTGTCCCTAGTGTCTGTTTGTCAGAGGTTGGAAATGGGTAGCAGGAGAAGGCTCACTTAATGACTACATGTTCTGTACACTCCCCATCTGGCTTTGGCCACTGTCAGAAGACAGGATACTGGGCTAGCTGGACCTTTCGTCTGATCCAGTATGGCTGTTTCTATGTTCTTATAAAAAGAGCTGTGGATGGACAAATGACTGTTTCTAGTAACAATCTGCAAATCCTATTCCCAGCTAGAGATTTCTTTAAATGACAGTGTTTAAATGGACAATGAAAAGGTTCAAAGTGTTTGGTGTATGCAGTTGTTCAGGCAAAAGAGACTGGGCACATTCTAGACACAGGAAGTTTTGGTGTGGGAGAGACACTGGACCTGTGCTATAAACTAAGCTTTTAATTGCCTGGCTTGTCAAACTCTGCAGCTCATGCCTAAGACACGTCGTTTCTCCAGCCTGTGTTAATTTTGCCTTTCTAAACCCTAATGCCTGGAAGAAGAGCAAATTCACTGATCACTCAGAAAGCACTAAAGCTGTTGAGTGGGCATATGGAACTGGCAGCTTCTTGTGCTTGTCACTCCCCTCCCCTGTTTACAGGTTTACAGCTGGTTTTGGAACACTGCAAAACTCATTCATTAGAGCCTAAAGCTGTCAAGCAAGTTTGGATAAAAAAGAACAGTTTGCAAGACCTTGATCCTCTGTTCCTTTGTGTGTTAAATTTCCCTTTGACAAGTGTCAGGAGATCAGAAATGTTTGGTTTATTCCTTAGCTTGAGCAAACTTTTTAAAAATTATATTGATGAGCTACATGAAAAAAAAATGGAGGAACATTCAACCAAACCACCCTTCTGGGAAAAAAATTCTATACAATTATATAGTCTTTGGTTGAAATGGGACAGATGCTTTGGTAATAATTCACAGAATTCATAAGGAATCTAATCACTACTAATCTAATATTAGCATTTAATAAATTATGGAATTAAATGAAGCATTATCTTGTTTCTTTGGGGCTTTCTTGAATTGCTGTATGGATTTTGAAATGAAGGTATAGTTCGCTACTAAATTCCACGATAGCTCAAGCACAATTAAATTCTATAGGATTTTTCCATAAGACAGAGGTAGAAATTGTTTTGGTTAGGGTTAGCATGATGTCTTAATGATCTATATCTTGCATACATATTTTATATAGGCAACGGACAAAAAGGATAACTAAAGGAACACAATACTTCATACAGTCTGTGGGTAAAAGCTGATTGAACGATGTAAAGATAACTATGATTTATGCAGGTGAAATGTGACACGGGTTAGTGGGCGGTGAATCTACCCTCACACCAGTATCAGTATTTGGGACATCAGCAAAACCTCTTCTTCCTTTTCCAATTCCTGCTTCCTTCCTTCCATGGGCTGGAACAGCAGCACAGGCCCCTGAAAACTCCTCGTGTGTCACATCAGGTGCTTTGGACCCAAAGACAGGTGCACTATGAAGTCTCTGACCTCAATTGTTTCCATGCTACCTGATGCAGGGCAAGTATAGAACCTTCCATCTGTGATCCACCCTACAACTGCATCCACCACCCACAGCCATGTTATGTGACTTTAGTGGCAATTTGGGCCTTGCCCTGCCTTTCACCATGAAGTTGCAATATAAGATGATGAGTAGTTTGGATCTGAATGTGGATACCTCAGGATTGGTGATATGCTTTGGAACCTTGCTCTTTGGGACCAAGTAGCCATTTAATGGAGCTGTATAAATATTTATTCATCCTCCCAAATCCATACCTGCACTTGAGGGATAATTATAAGAGCAGGTAATCATTACAGGTCAAACCTCTCTAAACTGGCACTCTATAGTCTGGTAACATCTGTAATCCAGCATGATTTTAGTTAGCTAATGTCAACTTACCATGATAGTGGCCAAGTTTTTCTTGGTCTCGTAAAGTTTGTTTCCAACCTCCAGTCCTGGCTCTCAGAGTTCTGTGTTGTTATTTAGCTGTAATTTGCCCCTGAAATCTTCCAAGAGCCCAGTAAGTGGTGGAGTGTTGGTAATGCTGCTTGACAATATTGACCTCCCATGGTCCAGCAAATTCTCTCATTCAGCATGGTCAGACTAGAGAGGTTCAACCTGTATTACCATCACATTTTACAGGTAAGGCCAAACAAGGTGTGCACAGTTTCAGAGCCAACCATATGAAGAGAAGAAGTGAAGGTGAAGACGTTAAGACCATTATTCCCCACCAGTCCCTTCCATGATCTTCCTAAATTGCTATAGAGGTAGGAAGTGAGCAAGGAATTGCTTTTATATCCCATGAATATTTTTGAAATTTCAATTTTTTTTCCTGTCTACATGAGAAGAACCTGTGAAGTGAGAAGGTGAAGGAAAAGCCCTCTCACAACACTGACTTACACTCCTTCCCAGGGCCATACTCTGAGGGGGGAGAGGTGCCCTGGATAATACCCCATCCATACTGTAGGCCCTGTCCCTTTCCTGCCCCACCCCTACCTTACCCCCTGCTCAACCACCCAGGTTGAGGATCACATGGGGCAGGGTGCAGGGTGGATAGCAGCAGCATCAGGGAATTGCCTGACCTAGACATGTCCACCCTGTAGATCACCACATCACAACTCATTTTTTTTTAAATATACCCTTCTTATAACAGAGAATCCCTCCCTGCCTCTGGTTACAGTGCTTAGCAAATGGGATGTTAAGTAAGGGGCAATGTTCCCTCTATTTTCCCCACCCACATGTGCAATAAATTTTGTTATGTGTACCGAAGCACGTCTGACTGTGCACCACCAGCTGCAGGTACTCTGCTAATCAGCTAGGCATTAACTGAATCTCTGCTGGGTGGCCACCCCAGGGCTCAGCTTACAGGGAACACTGGTAAGGGGCATAGGTTGCAAAAGAAGCAGTCGAAAATGTTACCTCTGACCATACACAACCTTATTTTTCTCTCCCAGGCATTTTCCATTTTCCTCATGCACTGAAAGTGGAGGAGGCTGCATCATCTTTTCAACCTGAGCCTCTACCACCCGCAGAGAAAGAAATGAAATCTTCTCAGGCATGACGAGGATAGATTCACAGTAACCTCTGTCCATAAAATAAAGCAGAGAGGGGAAAAAAATACGAAAAAAGAAAAGCTCTTTAATTGAATCCGTTTTTAATTCTAGCAATTACCAAACCCGCTAGAAACAAAGGCTGCTTCACAGCAGGACACGAACAAATATGAGAGGAGCAGCTAACTTTGTAGCCCCCAAAGTGATAAACAGAGGTCAATCAGCTCCTCATAGTTTGCAACTGATAAACGTGTACTACTAGTGGATATGTGTCAGATCACTTGTTGTTGGTGCTTGGGAGAAATTCACTTCCATACAAAGAAATAGCATAGAACGAGGCCTGTGTAACACTTAGAAGACAAGGCTTAAGTGCTACATAAGTCATCTGCCCAAGATTGGGCCCCCATGAGTTTCTCAGTAATAATATTTCTATGATACAGTGGTGCCTAGACCTAGGTGTTGTATAAACACATAGTAAAGAGACTGAGTGGCTTACTCTCTAAATAGACATGACAACAAGAAGTCCTGTGGCACCTTATAGGCTAACAGATATTTTGGATAGTAACAGAGAGGAAGCCGTGCTAGCCTATACACTATCAAAACAAAAAGCAGTCAAGTAGCACTTTAAAGACTAGCAAAATAGTTTATTAGGTGAGCTTTTGTGGGACAGACCCACATAAGCTTTTGTGGGCCTTTGCCCAAAATATCTGTTAGTCTATGAGGTACCACAGGACTTCTTTTTCTTTTTCAAGATATAGACTAACTTAGCTACCTCTCTGATGAATAGACAAGGTATTAGCGTCCTGGTTTCCCAGATTGGGAACTGAAAGTCAGAGAGCAGTCAGTGATTTCCTGAAGGTCAAACAAGAGCTAAAATCAGCTCAATTGCTTCCCAGTCCAGTCTCTTTCCCACAAAACCATTCCTCCTTTTTATAATAATTGACACCAACCTTGTAAAACTGGTTCAATTTGTGCTGCTGTGATGGTAGACAATGTGCTGTTCATTGAGCAAGCAGGACTGTTAATATGAAAGCCAATATAAAGAGCTGAGCAAATAATTGATTTTTCGGTTCAGTGGCTAGACCGAAAAATTGGAAAAAAATGTTTCAGGTCCATCAGAAATGGAAATTTTTCATTTTTTCCTGCCAAAAAGAAAATGAAAAAAAGATCATTTCAGACCAAACTAAATGTGTCTGAAATAAAAAGTGTTATTTTGTTTTCAGCTGATTTTCACTTTTTTTGAATCTACCTACATTTCAAAATGGAATATTTGCAAACAAAAAAGTCAAATTGTGTAGACGCTCACATTTCCCTTTTTTCCCACTGTTTCTTGGTGAAACTGCATTTCTGACAAACACATTATTCATCTGAAGCACTGTGCCCACCTCTGCCTTTATGCTTTCTGACATATAGGTGCACACCCTGTCTCACTCTCATTCACATAGGAGACAGCAAAGCTGCTAACAATATTTTACGTCTTATTAAACATATTTATCCTTTGATTTCTGTTCTCAGTACACACACAGCCTGGATCACATTCTGAGATGAGTAAATGTGGTTATTTGCAGAGAGCAGAAACTGAGGCTTATAAATCAAATTTCTCACTTAAAAAAGAATGAAGAGATGAACTACAGACATTGTTGTCCCCAGTAACAGTTTTCTAACTGGTTGACTTTGCAGCTTCTGAGGCCACCACACCCAGAAGGATTTAGTTCTGAGAATGGATTTTTGTCTGGCAGCTGGTTTCAGTCAATGGCATGGAACATGTAAAATCCAGGTTAGTGATAATTCGTAGCTGTTACACAGTACCTTGCATCATCAGACCTTAATATGCTTTACAAAAGACTCAGTATTATTATTCTCATTTTGTGAACAGTAAATTTAAAGAACAAAAAGGCAAAGCCATTTACCTTACGTCACCAATCAACAGGATAGTGACTGAGCCAAGACTATAAATCACGTCTACCAATGCCCCATTTACTGTTCCAGCTACTAATCCACACTATCTTCTGCCCATGCTGCTGACAGGGCATTCAATTCCTGGTGATGGGAATGTACAAAATACAGCAGTTTCCTTGTCTGCTGTCAGTAGATTCCTGTTAGCTCAGCAAAAATGGCAAGTGGGGCACATTCAGGAGTGAAACCAGCCCAACCTCACGTTCTAGATAGCTAAGCCCAAAGTAGACCTCTTAGAAGGAAAACAAAAGATGAACAAACAACAGAAGCTCAAAGATGGGGTTGAGGGAAGAGGATCATTATTTTGTTTGAATGCAATGAACAAGTACAGAGTGATATAAGCTTCAGTTGGTGTAAGTGGTCTGGAATAGGTTATTCAGGAGTTTTTATTCCAAAGAATGCATTCTCACTACTGGGAAGCCCCAAAGTAAGTAAAACTCATTCCAAATGAGTGTGTCCACACACAATAGAACATGGCTTTCAGGGGATCTAATCCAAAATACTGTGTTTACACAGCTACCTTATTTCGGAATAAGCAATTTGTTTCGGGAAGAAGGGTGCTTTGGAAATTGAGGTTTCCTTTCTTAGGAACCCAACGTACAATTAGAAAGCACAACTTTTGAAGCTCTGGGTGGCTGCCAATATGTAAATGAGGCACTGCATATTCCTATCAAAGCCTCATTAGCATTTCCGATCTGCTGCATTTACATCCCCTTCTGAAAGGGAGGGTAGTGTACACGCAACCCCAAAGCAGCTGTGTGATGACAGATCTTTGTTGATAGAGGCATTATGCCTCATGGGGAGTGGGTAAGACTCTCAACAAAAGTGCTGCAGTCTGTCAATATACTGTTGACAGAACACCTTCAGAATCTGGATGCTCCCCAGGTTTGGTCGACAAAATCCTCAAGTGTAAATGTAGCCTTTGAAATAAACCATCCGCTATTTCAAAATTATTTTGAAATAGCAGTTTCATTGTATAGATGCTCACAAAGTTATTTCAGAATAGTGATTGTTTTCCAAAATATCTTTGCTGTGTAGACACACCCAAAGAGAAGAGAAGGGGCAGGCCTGCAGCTGGGAACAACACAACAGCAAGGCTTGCTTCTTCCAGATGTTGTCATTTATGCTGGGGCAACTGATCCCAACCCTGAAAACATGTGAAGGGAAGGAAATCAACTACAGTATCCTTCACAAATGGTGGATGTTATTGGCCAACAGCTCAGGGGTGTGGAACTCTGCTTTGTTGGGCCCTACTCCCATTCTGAGCTGGCTGTGTGGGACCAATCTTCTTCATGGCCAAAGAAAGTTCAGCATCCTGTGGATGCCTGTGAAACTAGGTCGTCACATTATGAAGCAAATCTAGGCGTGAACTTCAGGTTACCTGTGGTTCCACTGATTTTAGCTGCTTAGCCAAGAATCACCTTTGACTTCATCAGCAGTGAGCTAAGTGGGTGAAATGTAATGGCCTCTGTTATATGGGAGGTCAGACAAGATGATCTAATGGTGTCTTATGAACTTAAATTCTAGGAATCTATGACATATTCAGAAAAGACATAACTGAAAGGTTTAACATGAGGCCTATGTCCTACTGAAGTGAAAGATGAGTGGTACATAGGCTCCATGAAGGCCCTCTGCACACAGGTGAATCTCACACAGGTTCAATTGCTTCTAAAAATAGCATATATTGGTACGGAAGAATGAAAAGATGAGAAAATTTTCCCCAGCTAGATAGATAGATACCAAACATCTGAGCAGTTGTTCTTGTTTGGTGTGATCTAGGTAATGTACTGGGTTTTTTTTTTTTCACTACAGAGGACACCATTTGGGTACCTAAGAAGAAATGGTGCAGTGACAATGGTGGGTGAGAACACGGGATAGATAAATCTATATTAGGTACCATAATCAGTACCTCTGTATTCAATCAGACAGCACACATAGAATAATCATTTCAGATTTAAAGCTAATGATGAGGTGAAATATGCTTATCAAGGGACATTGTTTTCTTATTCTTTAACCAATGTCCATTTGAATAAAAATGAACAATTCTTGGAGAGGAAGACATAGAATCACAGAATTCTAGAACTGGAAGGGACCTCAAGAGGTCATCAAGTCCAGCTTCTTTACCTCATGGCAGGCCAAGAACCATCTGTATCATTGCTGTTAGACATGTATCTAACGATTATTGTTTTATCTAAAGATGTCAAACTATTTTCTAAATCCAAAACAAAAAACCCTCTGTCTCCCTTTTTTCATCCTTTTTTTTTTGTCTGTGAAGGCTTCTTGCTGCTTCACATGTTTTTTAAAAAAGTAATTTCTGAGTTTATGGGGAAAAAGATGTAGAAAGTGTGGGGAAAAATCTTCAAGAAAATAAACTTTTATCAAGGAACCAATTTCCCATTGTTCATCTAGCTCTAATGACCACACAGCTGAAAACTTCAATAAGTGTAGGACCTAACCATATTCACATAATCTAATTAACATATTGTATACATCAAGAATTTAATCGAGTTAGGGAACATATAAGAACACTAGTGCTTTTAACTGTGCTGTCACTATATCAGAGATTAACCATATTGGTTCCCCAGAATAATAGCTATAATGCAGGTGATACTGTAATACTGAACCCTGAATCACGAGGATCTTACATGGTTTCAGGATTTGGTTACCAAAGGTTTTGCACATGAAAGAGATTTAGAAAGTATGTTTTGCATCCACTTTCTATTTTGATTGTGGCATGTGGGGTGGGAAAAGAATTTTTCTCCAGGTCAGATTGGTGGTGATATTGGGCAGGTTTCCCTTTTCCCTGCAGTATGCTACTTAGAGATTTCCTTTCCATTACAGGAGTCTTGTCACTGGTGTATATCAGTCCCTCCTATTTTCTTTCTTCGGAACATAGAATCATAAAATCATAGAACACTACGACCAGAAGGAGCCTCGAGAGGCCATCGAGTCCAGTCCCCTGCCCCGACGGCAGGACCGACCACTATCTACACCATCCCTGATAGACATCTATCTAATCTGTTCTTAAATATCTCCAGTGAGGGAGATTCCGCAACCTCCCTTGGCAGCTTATTCCAGTACCTGACCACCCTGACAGTTAGGAACTTTTTCCTAATGTCCAACCTAAACTTCCCTTGCTGCAGCTTAAGTCCATTGCCTCTTGTTCTCTCCTCAGAGGCCAAGAAGAACAAGTTTTCTCCCTCCTCCTTATAACACCCTTTAAGATATCTGAAAACCACTATCATGTCCCCCCTCAATCTTCTCTTTTCCAAGCTAAGCAAGCCCAATTCTTTCAGCCTTTCTTCATAAGTCATGTTCTCCAGACCTTTAATCATTCTAGTTGCTCTTCTCTGGACCTTCTCTAATTTCTCCACATCTTTCTTGAATTGGGGTGCCCAGAACTGGACACAATATTCCAGCTGAGGCCTAACCAGCGCAGAGTAGAGTGGAAGAATGATTTCTCGTGTCTTGTTCACAACACACCTGCTAATGCATCCCAGAATCATGTTTGCTTTTTTTGCAACAGCATCACACTGTTGACTCATATTTAACTTGTGATCTACTAGAACCCCTAGATCCCGTTCTGCTGTACTCCCTCCTAGACAGTCTTTTCCCATTCTGTATGTGTGAAACAGATTATTCCTTCCTAAGTGCAGCACCTTACATTTATCTTTATTAAACTTCATCCTGTTTACTTCAGACCATTTCTCCAATTTATCTAGATCATTCTGAATTATGACCCTATCCTCCAAGGTAGTTGCAACCCCTCCCAGCTTGGTATCATCTGCAAACTTAATAAGCATACTTTCTATGCCAATATCCAAATCATTAATGAAGATATTGAACAGAACTGGTCCCAAAACAGACCCCTGCGGCACCCCACTTGTTATGCTTTTCCAGCAGGATTGAGCACCATTAACAACTACTCTCTCGGTACGATTAGACAACCAGTTATGCACCCACCTTATTGCAGCCCCATTTAAGTTGGACTTGCCTAGTTTGTCGATAAGAATATTATGCGAGACCGTATCAAATGCTTTACTAAAGTCTAGGTATACCACATGCACTGCTTCTCCCTTATCTACGAGTCTCATTATCGTGTCAAAAAACGCTATTAGGTTGGTTTGACATGATTTGTTTTTTACAAAACCATGCTGGCTGTTCCCTATCACTTTACTACCTTCCAAGTGCTTGCAGATGACTTCCTTAACTACCTGCTCCATTACCTTTCCTGGCACAGAAGTTAAGCTGACTGGCCTGTAATTTCCTGGGTTGTTCTTGTTCCCCTTTTTGTAGATGGGCACTATATTTGCCCTCTTCCAGTCTTCTGGAATCTCTCCTGTCTCCCATGACTTTCCAAAAATGAGAGCTAACGGCTCAGCTACATCTTCTATCAGCTCCTTGAGGATTCTAGGACGCGTTTCATCAGGCCCTGGTGACTTGCAGACATCTAATTTTTCCAAATGGTTTTTAACTTGTTCTTTCTTTATTTCAAAAACTAACTCTACCCCTTTTCCACCAGCATTCACTATGTGAGGCATTCCTTCAGACTTCTTTGTGAAGACCGAAACAAAGAAGTCATTAAGCATCTCTGCCATTTCCAAGTTCCCCGTTACTGTTTCTCCCTCCTCACTGAGCAATGGACCTACCCTGTCCTTGGTCTTCCTCTTGTTTCTAATATATTTGTAAAAGGCCTTCTTGTTACCCTTTATGCCTGTAGCTAGTTGGATCTCATTTTGTGCCTTAGCCTTTCTAATTTTACTCCTGCATTCCTGTGTTATTTGCCTATGTTCATTCTTTGTAATTTGTCCTAGTTTCCATTTTTTATAGGATTCCTTTTTTAGTTTGAGATCATGCAGGATCTCCTTGTTAAGCCAAGGTGGTCTTTGCCCATATTTACTATCTTTCCTACATAGGGGAATAGCTTGTTTTTGGGCCCTTAATAATGTCTCTTTGAAAAACTGCCAACTCTCCTCAGTTGTTTTTCCCCTCAGTTTTTCCTCCCATGGGATCTTACCAACCAGCTCTCTGAGTTTACCAAAATCTGCCTTCCTGAAATCCATCATCTCTATTTTGCTGTTTTCTTTCCTACCAGTCCTTAGAATTGTGAATTCTATGATTTCATGATCACTTTCACCCAAGCAGCCTCCCACTTTCAAATTCTCAACCAAGTCCTCCTTATTTGTTAAAATCAAATCCAGAACAGTTTCTCCCCTGGTGGCTTTTTCAACTTTTTGGAATAAAAAATTGTCTCCAATACAGTCTAAGAATTTATTGGATAGTCTGTGCCCCGCTGTATTAGTGTCCCAGCATATATCTGGATAGTTAAAGTCCCCCATCACCACCAAATCCTGGGCTCTGGATGATTTTGTTAGTTGTTTAAAAAAAGCATCATCCACCTCTTCCACCTGGTAAGGTGGCCTGTAGTAGACTCCTAACAGGACATCACCCTTGTTTTTTACCCCTCTTAAACTAACCCACAGACTCTCAACACGTCCATCTCCTATGTCCATCTCCACCTCAGTCCAAGTGTGTACATTTTTTATATATAAGGCAACACCTCCCCCCTTTTTTCCCTGTCTATCTTTGCTAACCAGGCTGTAGCCTTCAATACCAAACATAAACTGTAAAGTTACGTCTAGATCAGAGCGATTTATTGACTGAAGTTTTTGTCGGAAGATATCTTCCAAAAAAACTTCTATTGACAGTTCATGTCCAAATTACCTTGCGGATCACAAGAGCAATCTGCTCTGTCAACAGAGAGCAGCTGGAGTGCCCTTCTGCTCGCTCATCAAAACGGCTAACCAGAAGCACAGCACTCAGGGTGTTCCAGTGTTCTGGAAGCCCTGTCTATCGACAGAGGGCTCCCCCAGAACATCCACACTGGCTTTCTGTTGACAGATCTCTGTTGACAGAGGCTTTATGCCTCATGGGGAGTGGGATAAGACTGCTGACGAAAGTGATGAGTTCTGTCATTTTACTGGAAAAAGAACACCTCAGGAACTTGGATGAATATTCCGTGGGTTTTGTCAACAAAATGCCAGTAGACATAATGTAGACATAGCCTAAGACTTGATCCCATGGGTTTAGTATTTGAGTGGTGATGTGTCCTGTCGTAAACAGGTGGTCAGGTTACATGAGATGGTGTGTTTTTTCTGGCCTTGAGCATCATGACCTAATGACAGAGAATAGTTGTCTGCTGCTGGTGGCTGCTAAAAGCATTCCTCTAGTTAGGGCCAATGATGGAGGTCACAGCTTTGGTGTTGAAGGTCCTAGATGCTGAGACCATTGACAACATGTCTTTCAGGATCATTGAAGAGTGCATTACTTATGCCATGGATGTAGTTCACACCCCATCATGTGTTAACATGCAGTTGTTTCTAGGTCATTTATTTTAATGCCATTTTTGCAATTACCACAGTGTTGTTTATACAAAAGTGTATTAGTCCCTGATAAAGAGGCAAGTAAGAGAATCTGTGGGTTTTTGAAGTTGACTTTTGTTCTGCTCATCTTTTTAATCACTTCTTTAATAATAATAATCCCCATAGCAAAATAATAAAGAGAGATGAAAATTAGTCAAAGGAAAAATCCTATTAATCTCTACATTTTTATGGCAATTATTCATCAGTAGGAAAAAAAAATTAAAAAAACCAAGAAGGAAAATGCATGAATGAATGCAGGAGGCATAGGCTTTTGAAGAAAATTAGCACATGGGCTCTATAACTGACTCACATTTTTTTATTTTTTTTATTTCTGGCACCTTGTTTCATGTCTAAATCATTTGTTGTGAAATGTAAGAATGCTCCTTTCCTTTTTTTTTTTATCTTCCTTTCGATTCCTCTCCCCTACCGTGTACTTACCCATTTCACTTCATGCTTCATTAGGACACTGAGTCTAAACAGCCAGCTGGATGTGCCTGGCCTGTGTATGAGCATCCTGGCACCATTGTTCTGATCGCTGCCGCCGCTCCCTCGCTACCCTTTGAAGCTGCTCCAAAGGAACTTTATCCCTCTGTTCCAGCTGCCATTTCATTAAGCCCTTGCTTCACAGGATTTTCCACAACCATTGATACATCAGAGCAAGGAAGTAACCATTACAATAATGAAGGGTTTGTTTTTTTTAAAATGTATGTGTATAAAAAGGTTTGTGGTGAGGGGGTGAGGGTGGGAATCCAGTTCTGATATGAAAATTGAAAAGGAGTATAAGGATATTTAAAAAAATAAAGGCCACATGTAACCTAATTTTTCACTATTTATCTTTTTACTTCTCAATCCAATTCTTTTTCATACTATTTTCCACTTGTAGAGACCCCACATAGGTGATTATTGCAGGTGACTGCTAGTTTTACTGAAGAAGGGTCACAATGGAGTGATGTCTTGACTGCTGAATTAACTTGGGTTCTTGGTCAGCGGCTGCCCCTTAGACCTTTTTCCTTCATGTGAAAACCCCCTCACCCAACTGGCAATATTATCTGAATTCCAACTGGGCTTTAATTTGGGCTTGTTGCCTACCCATGTTTGAGAGAGGGCACAGGGGGTATGTCTACACAGCTAGTTATTTTGAAATAACTTTGTGAGTGTCCACACAACACAACTGTTTCAGAATAAGTTTTACTTATTTTGGGGCTTCCCTCTTCTGTAGACAGACGGAAGATCTCAGAAGAGATCTGCCAGTCAGAAGCATTCTGTCGCCATCCTTGTACGCGTCGTTTCATGAGGAAGAAGGGATGTCTCAACAGAGGGTTTTTTTCCCCCAACATTTGGCCCCGTGTGGATGAGTCAAATGTTGGAAAAGCCTCTTCTGACAGAACTGTCGCATAAGATACTCAAAAGCATTGTTCAATTTGTGTATGTTTTGTTGACAGTTCTCGGCAGTCTAGACACAGCCTTATCTAGTTATAGACATATAGAAAGAATCAAAATCAAAGTCTGCCTGCGTATGGGTCTTCTCTCACTATGACGGTGTGAAGCCTTATTCGTAAGCAAAAGCCTTTAGTTAAGCACCAGGTACAGACATAGGCTGGAAAACAAGGGGTCACATCCTCATATATCCCAAACCAATAACACTGAAATGAGGCAACTTTGGGCTATTAAAAAGGCAGTTCAATCTACTGGTGTCAGATAAGAAAAGGAGCCAAGAAGACTTAAAGAATATTTAGACTGACATCTTTCTGTCTGGCTAGGATCTGCTCATCAATAGTCGGGGGGAATAAAATGTTGTCCTTTTGTTATTATGTTCCTCCTCCCTATTGCTTATCTATATGGTCTCTGTTTGGTCCCATGATGGGCTCTATCTACTGTATAATTAATTTTGCTGTGTGGAAGACAATGAAGGTGGTGAGATATAATAGGTAGACCATGTTACAATATGTTAGTATATGGTTAGTTTCATGACAGTAAAATGATTGATTAAGGTAAAGCTGAAAATATTACTACATCAATGGGGGCAAATAGGAAATTAGTTAAAAAAAGGGAAAAAGGAAACTGTATTAATGCTTTCTGGAAGCTAACCCTAATAAACATTAAAACATTTGCATCTCTGGACTTTGGTATTGCAGTTCTGTAGTTATGTGAGAAGGAACAGGGAAATGGAAGGATGAAGGAATAAGGCCTCTGCAGACAATGTGTGGCATTGGTGAGCCCCAAAGGACATATGCATCTTTTTAGAAGCTTATCTTACCTTTTTACATCATGGATTGTAACACAGTTGTGTTTGTCAGCCCCTAATGACTGCCCTCTCTTATTGGGGGGACCTGAAGCAGGCTGTATGGAGACATTGACCCACCACAAGGGATTTCAGCTCTTAAAATAATAATAAAAAATCCTAATGGATACTATTTAGCTCTGTCTTTAAACAGTGGGGAAGAACATCTCAACCTAGAGTTGAACCCACAGGGAGTGTCCACATATGGAGTTGGGATTTGTCCTGCTCTGAGCTTGTACTTGATGACCTCCCGAGGTTTCTTCCAGATCTATAATTTTATGATCTCCTACCTGGAATATGTGTCCTTGCTTCTCTTACTTTCACAGTGGTGTGCCATGCAAGCCCCTGGCTTATTGAGCTCCTTTTTTGAGCCCCTAACTGAACACAGGTTTAGCACAGTTCTGCTTCCTTTTCATTCTACAGTAAAGACAACAACACTAATAACAACATTTCACTATGCTGGCATTCAGTAGTGCATTGATCTCTATTCCAACACCAGCCAAAGCTGATCACTTTGGGAAACACAGCTCTATCTGCTAGCTACCTAGCCAGCATAGGTGTGTACGTGCAAACGTAGTTTGCTCCTGTACCTCACCGGGTGAACCGGCTGTCAAGGAAGAACTCTTTTAGACCTTAGTGACATCTGTTTCCTGTTATAACTTGGCAAATAACTCTCCTATTTACCTTCTTAGTTTATAAATCTTTAGTTTGTTTATGACAGGTTTGGCTACAGGTGTCTTTGGTTTACAATTGCAGTGCAATGACCGTGGGGCACGTGACAGGTCTTTTAGAACCAGAAGCGACCTAATTATTTTTCTGTTTTGTGCTATTAAGTGGCCATCTGTGACATAATCCATGTGGCCTGGGTGACAAGACACAGATGTCTGTGACTCCATGGTGAGACTGTAATAGTAGCTGAGGAGTCCACATGGCTTACTGGGTTAGGAAAATCCAGTGACAGAACACACAGCCAGTTCATGTTTTCTGCCTTGTCTCGTGACAGTCTGCCCTGAAGGTTGCACTCATAATCTTGTGCCAATCCAGATAATGGTACGTGTTCTTTTACCAGTTCTACCTTTTATCTTGAGTGAGAAACTTTGCTTTACTGTGCCAGTTTCCCTTTCTACCCTTTGTTTCTGTTGTGAATTTACACAGTATGTCCTTTAGAGCTGTAAATTTTATTTCTTAGTATGTGCTTGTGGCTAATACCATGAGATCCATATGTTGGATAGGGCCTTGGTGCCCTGCTGAAATACTCACAGCTGTGGCTTGAATGCTGAGCTGAGGCTGAACAATTTCACCCAGTAATGTGCATGTAAGCCGCACATATCCTGCGTGTGGTGCTCTGTCCACCTCTTCTGGCATCAAGACCACATACAGATGAATGAATTTGCTCCAGCCTTTGCTCAGGGGTATGTGACTTTTTAGCTCAGACTGTAGAGGCTCATGCATTTAACTCCAGAGCTTCCAGTTTTGATCCCTTCTGCCAGTGAGCAGGATCTGTTGATATTATACTTACGCTGATTCCAGGGACCTGCAGCTGACCTAGGAAAGGATATCTTTTAGAAAAGATATCTCTTACTGATGGTATTAATCAGGCATCCTAATTATTCTGTCTGTCAGTGGACTAACCTTAAAAATCAAAGACTGAACATCAAAATAGGAGAAAGGCCACCATGAATAGATTGTCTGTCTTCACCCTCTTCTCAGGGGACCTCATAGACATTATTCAATTTAACCTGCCCACAAACCAGTGTGTTTGGGAGATCTTATCCCCATGTTACAGGTGGGGACTGAGGCACAGAGAAATTAATAACATACTCCTGAAACCTTACTGACATTGGAGCCACCTGGCTCCAATATTGCTGTCAATTACTTCAGTTGAACCAGGAGTTGGGTAAGGAACCTGAGCAATGGTGTCTGAATCAGGTCCTAAGTGACTTGTCCAAGGTTAAACTGGGAGCTCCGGACAATGATCACCCTGAGATGCCACATATGTTCTTCCTAATCCAATGCTTTAATAAATCCATCCTTCCTTCCAGTAGTTAATTATGATTTTGAAGGTTATGCAACTCGGATAGTAGACTGTAGAGCTCCACTGTGACTATTCACTGAGGCAACACACAACTAAATAAATCAGCCATTTCTGAGTTGTTGATATTTTTCTACCTGAATTTATTGAACGTCAGTGCCTTCCTGTTATCAGTTCCTATGCGTGTTTGCACCGACGGGGCTGTTTGAATGTTTCTACTAAGCGTCAGGAACTGTCATTCTGCAGCTTATTTTGTTTCAGTCAAAATGAAAACTTTTCTTCATCCCTCCTAGACCTCCCCCCCCGCAGCCACATCTGCCCTATGGATGAATTTATTTCCTCAATCTCATGGTGCAATATTGCATTTCACTTGTCACTTTTGATTTATCGTTACTTTAAACATTAAATCTTCCTTTGCATTTTTATTGGTTTCATTAAAAAACATTCTGCTCATCTTTTTCATTTATAACCTATATCAAGAAGATGAAAAAAAGGAGAAAGCAGAAGAAACTCTCAGCTTCTCTTTATGTCCCTCCCTTTATCCTTGCATATTCAGGATATTACCCTTCAATTTCACCATTTTTTTCAAGAGATAAATGCAAAGCAAGGGCTTAAATCCACCCGCCACTTGCAAATAAAAATAAATAAGAAATTTCGATCTTTTGTTACAAACAGAGTTTGTAAAAACATTTGTTAAATCTAATAACTTTTGTGCTTAATGAGGCACAGAGCATATGTCAAAAGTATGGTGTCCAAACGGCAGTTGCACTGAATAGTTTATCTGGCAAATGTGTTACACAAGGTTTGACCCTTAAATTGAGCAATAGGAGAGATAAATAGGGTAATCAAAAGCCCTCACTTACAGTCACATGAACCTGGAGCCATCTGGTCAAGGCAAAAATAAATCAGTAATGCAATTGGAAATTATCTGTAAAGACCTTCGGGGAATGGTTGAAGCATTTCTATGGTCTCTCTCAAACCAGAGAATAGAGAAAACATTTCGAAGTTTATGAAAATGACTCTAATTAACACAAAAAGTAGGAAAGACAGAAGCCCTTGAAGCCTGGAATCTGAGGGATGAAAACACTTCAAATGAGCTGAAGACAATTCTGGACTAGTAAAGCAAATTACACAGTTAACTCCTTTACAGCTTCAAGTCTTTTTCTTTGTTTGTTTAAAAGTGTTCGCAAGAAAGAACATTTTTGAGTGAGGAGGCAGCAAAGAAAGCATTATTAGGCTTCATGCTATTTTTCTATTTTATCAGGAAAAATCATTTTTCGGGGGGGGAGAGATAGGGAGGAGAAGGAGTGCTGTTTGAAAATTTTCCAGTATTTAATATTTTTACAAACTATTTTCCTGACAGTTAAATCTTAGACTTTAACACCAGATGATATTTTCCCCCTCCCAGCTTTACTCCATAATGCTTGGTTCCCTTCCCATCTCTTCCAATAACCTGCTGTCTTTCTCTCAACCAATCATGTCATGTGTCTCTGACTTTGTTTCTCTCTCCAACTTTTGTTCTTCTATAACCTGAATGGTGTCTGCTTCTTGCTGTCTTTGTACGGTACCAAGCACAACAGAGCTCTGATACAGGTTGATGTCATTAGGTACTACTGTCACATAAACCCAACAGATGTAAAAGCAAGCAAAAACTATACCCATTGAAAGCATCACATTTTCTTCCTTTGCTGTAAAAAAACATCCGTTTCTATAAGGGGATTTGCTTTCCATTGCTTAGTGATGCATTATTCTTTTGAATAAGCCTATTATATGAAGATTGAAACATTAGGATTAATTATGCCAAATGCTAGTGTAAACCCTAATGAAAAACATACATCTCTTGCCTGGCCTGAATTCCTGGGAGAAATCTTGAAAATATTGACTTTGACAGTTTTTGCTCTGTGTGACTGATTGCATCAGTGGTATAAAACACTTTAATAAGTAGCATTTGGTGTTTTTGTAAGTGTGTGTGTGTGTGTGCGCGTGCACACTGCCAGATAAGAAAACGAATAACAAAAGGTAATGCTGAGACTGAATTAGAGCTTCTGATTTAAAGAACTGGCTGTTTAATCATGACGCTCTCTTCTTGATTATCTCTGGATTCCACCCCCCACCCCCTGCTCCTTTTTTCATTCACAGTAAAGCCCACATTTGATGTCTGCATAAGTAAACTAAGGATCAGGAAGTAACTAATGGATCCATCATGGGAGCTTTACAATAAAGGTGAAACAACTGCTTATACAGTTCATTTACCTAGACGGCTCTGTGCATTGCATCGCTGAAGGTTATGGTAACTTACACAGAGATAAACAAACCTAATTTCAAAGCAACAAAGGGGTGATGCAGCCCAGCATTCACTGATTGGCAGCAGGAGTTAGGTATCTAATTATCATTTGTTATTTTGAAAATTCCCCCACCTCATAGATTTAAGGACCAAAGGGACAATTACAACTATCCAGTCTGACCTCCTGTATAACACAGGCCATGTAATTTCACCTCCTAATTGCTGCATGAAGCATAATTTGTGGTGGAACAAGACATGCCTAAATGCCGTTCAGACTCCATATCCATCCAGTCCACCACCTCTCCACTGCTACTGTAAACCACAAGGCAAAGTGTGTTTCTTCCCTCCCAACACCCATTATTAATGCCATCTCAACAAGATATAGAGTCTTAGCTCCCCTCACAAGCAATATAATTTGACACCTGCCTAATATGCTACAAAAAGTAGCCTCCTAATTGAATATGTGTGCAGGGGATGATTAAAAAGCCATACAGCAAAATGCTGACATTCAGACTTCCATAGAAACACAAGGAGAGGTCAATGGTTGAGTCCAGGTTGAGTAACCAACCAAAAGCAGTGGAAAATATCCCCATTTCTGAACTTTTATAAAAGACAGGCATGGAGGGAGAGGTGATATATTTTACTAGACAGACTTCTGTGAGCAAGAGTGAGAAGCGCTTGAGTATCACAGTGCTCTTATGGTCTGAAGAAGAGACTGGTGTGTGCTTGAAAGCTTGGCTCTGTCACCAGCAGAAGTTGGTAATTAAGGTATTACTTCAGCCATCCTGTCCCTCCAATATTCTGGGACTGATGTTGTGACTTTTATAGCATAATCACTACCATATTATATGAACAGTGTGCCCCTGTAGCCAAGACAGCTAATGGCATATTGTGGTGTATTAGCAGAAGCATTTCCAGCAGATGTAGAGAGGTTATTATTCTCCTGTATATGGTAATGGTATGGACACATCTGGAGTATTGTGTCTAGTTCTGCCCCCCCCTCATTGAAAGGATGTGGATGCACTGGAGCGGGTTCAGTGGAGAGCAACAAAAATGATTAGGGGGTTGGAGCACATGACCTTTGAGAAGAAGCTGAGAGAGTCAGGCTTATTTAGTTTGCAGAAGAGGAGACTGAGGGGTGATTTGATAACAGACTAAAACTTCCTGAAAGGGAGCTCCGAAGAGGATGGAGAGAGACTGTTCTCAGAGGTGACAGATGGTTGAACAAGGTGCAATGGTCTGAATTAACAGAGGGAGAGGTGGAGTTTGGATATTAGGAAAAACTGCTTCACCAGGAGGGTGGTGAAACACTGCAATGTCTTACCATGAGAGGTGGTAGAATCTCCATCCCTGGAGATTTTTAAGTCCTGGCTTGACATAGTCATGGCTGGGATGATTTAGTTAGGGTTGATCCTGCTTGAAGCAGGGGGCTGGACTAGATGACCTCCTGAGGTCCCGTCCAGCCCTGGAATTCTATGAGTCTGTGAAAGTGAGGAAGGATGTTCCATTTTCCAAATCCATCTTTCTAAGATACCTCTGAGTCTGAAGCCTAAACATACACTTTATTACTTTAGTTTACGGCTACGTCTACACGTGCACCCAACTTCGAAATAGCTTATTTCGATGTTGCGACATCGAAATAGGCTATTTCGATGAATAACGTCTACACGTCCTCCAGGGCTGGCAACGTCGATGTTCAACTTCGACGTTGCTCAGCCCAACATCGAAATAGGCACAGCGAGGGAACGTCTACACGCCAAAGTAGCACACATTGAAATAAGGGAGCCAGGCACAGCTGCAGACAGGGTCACGGGGCGGACTCAACAGCAAGTCGCTCCCTTAAAGGGCCCCTCCCAGACACACTTTCATTAAACAGTGCAAGATACACAGAGCCAACAACTAGTTGCAGACCCTGTATATGCAGCACGGACCCCCAGCTGCAGCAGCAGCAGCCAGAAGCCCTGGGCTAAGGGCTGCTGCCCACGGTGACCACAGAGCCCCGCAAGGGCTGGAGAGAGAGTATCTCTCAACCCCCCAGCTGATGGCCGCCATGGAGGACCCCGCTATTTCGATGTTGCGGGACGCGGATCATCTACACGTCCCTACTTCGATGTTGAACGTCGAAGTAGGGCGCTATTCCCATCCCCTCATGGGGTTAGCGACTTCGACGTCTCGCCGCCTAACGTCGATTTCAACTTCGAAATAGCGCCCAACACGTGTAGACGTGACGGGCGCTATTTCGAAGTTACTGCCGCTACTTCGAAGTAGCGTGCACGTGTAGACGCAGCTTACATGTGTATAATACCAGGTTACTTTCTTTACTTGAATGTACTATTTTGCTGCCTCATTAGAGCATCATTTTCAGAAATACATGATTCTTGGGATATAGAATGATACCATTTGGTCTGAAAAAGGGGGAAAGACACTGATGTATGTTAAAGAAAACAGTGTATGTCATAGTGAAACAAGAATATTACTAGATATTTTTAAAACATATTTATGAGGTGCCTTGAGGACCCATATAAGATCAAGATCCCACTGTGCTATGCTTAGAGATGGGGGGGGTGGGGGGGTGGAACAGAACCAGCTCAGAAGATCTTACAAGCTAATTGGACAAAGCTGACAAAGTGTGAGAGAAAATGATTGACGTGATGAGCTCAAGGGCATGGAGCAGATCAGTGGCAGAGATGAAAAACAAAAAAAAACCTGAGGCCCTTTCAGCCCCAGTCCCATTCCCTGCATACGTTATCAATGACCCCCCACCCCAATTTGGGAAGAATAAAATGTTCTTCAGTCTAATGAGAATATGCAAGAGAAACAGGAAAAAAGTTACATAGTGCAGAAATATGGTAAAATGTCAGGTGAGCTGCTGACATATTGAGTTGCCTCAGCTAATGATAAGCATCATGTTCCATAAAGGAACACATAGGTGTGGGGAAGGGTGGAAGGAAGATTAGACAAAGATACATTATGAGAAGGAAGGACTTTCATGGGAGCAATATGTCTTACCATCTAATTGCTCTGTGTTTTATAGAACTTGATCATTAGGGTACCCTGCTTATGGTACCACAGAGATGTAAGAGTGAAATAAAGTGAGAGCCTATTAAACAGAAAGTTTAAATATAGCTACAGGGACAGATACTTCATGACAACTTGACAGATGTCTTAGAGTGATCACTGCTTCCTTCATTGCTAATTACAAAATCATTTGTCTTAAGGAAAGGACAAAAGAGAAGTAATTATGAAAAACAAGATTCTTCAGGGATAAAAAAGATAACATCGGCTTAAAACACTGAAGTGATCATAACCATTTAGAATCATTATTAGTTTGGTGGAGCCAATGACAGCTTGGCTTTGGAAACCAGTGGGAAAGCAGCTTCCTGTGCCAAAGAGAAGAAAACATTCAATTTCTTGTTATGCTAAACTTATCCCCAGACTCTAGAGATTTCTTTGATGAACAGTTCATTAAAATTTCCGACCGCAGATGAATTTGAGCTAAAATACACAAATGGTTTAATTATACATTCCTTTTTAATTACACTAATGACTTGTAATGTGTTTATGTTGGTTTAGAGTTTAATTTCTTCTCTTAGATTAGGTGGTTGACTTAAGGATTGTGCTTTTCAATAAAATAGCATGATTCATCAATGTTTGATCGCAAGTTAATCCAAAAATATTAAAGCTTTTTCAACCCTTGGAGGAAGGGCAATGAGCACACACACACATATACGCAAGGACAATTACCTTTTCCTTTTGGATTCTTATGGGCAGCTAAGTTCCTGCAACATTGCTCAGCCAGATGTGAGTGTCATGAGCCAGCATAGATCTGCAGCAGCACTTACAGATCTGCTGCTGTAGAAGATACTGAAGGGAGGTGGCAAGAAATGCAATAGCAGAGCTTCCAGAGGAATCAAGTTTAGTCAGATTTTTCAGGGAGCTTAACTATGGGGAAGCTCCCTGCATCAGTTTAGTTGTGCCCTATTTTTAGGCACCATCAGCAGAGGAAATACATAAGTTGACTACACCCTGCATGTCTCAATTATACATAACCCACATGGGGACTGGAATCTGGGAACCACGTGCTCAGGGAATGGGGTAAAGGCCAGTGTAGCTCTCTGTAATAGAATACCTTGCCTCCCTCCCAACATGTGACAGGTCTCTTCCTTCCCCAGTGTGTCATCCTTATGCGTACCGGTTACATCCTTCTTGACTGTCATCCCCACTCAAGTTATGACAGCTTTGCAACGTACCTTGCTTATTGATGAGTCTTTGTGGTATCTGGTGACCTGCTTCAGTGGTCCACCCAGGCAAGAGGTCAAATGAGGCTACTTTCCAAACAGAGGATAGCAGAAGCAACTTGAAGAAATCATTCCTTGAAGCTACTTCAATGAAAAAGGAAGCTGGGGAGACTGACAGGCTTGAGGCCACTGAACAAAAGTATCATGAGTACCAGATACGTATCTACATGTCAGAAGCAGAACCTAGAAGCTATCGTCTTTGAAAAGTCCTGGAAATCAGGAGAGATTCCAGAAGACTGGAAAAAGGGCAAACATCGTGCCCATCTATAAAAAAGGGGAAAAAAGAACAACCCAGGAAACTACAGACCAGTCAGTTTAACTTCTGTGCCAGAAAAGATAATGGAGCAAGTAATTAAGGAATATATCTGCAAACATCTGGAAGAAAATAAGTTGAGAGCTAACAGCCAGCATGGATTTGTAAAGAACAAATTGTGCCAGACCAATCTGATAGCTGTGTTAGTTTGTAAAACAGAAGGCTTAGAGGGGACATGATCCCCGTTTTCAAGTACCTAAAAGAGGGTTACAAGGAGGAAGGGGAAAAATTGTTCTCCTTGGCCTCTGAGGGTAGGACAAGGATCAATGGGCTTAAACTGCAACAAAGGAGCTTTAGGTTGGACATTAGGAAAAAACTTCCTGACTGTCAGGGTGGTTAAATATTGTAATAAATTTCCTAGTGAGGCTGTAGAATTCCCATCACTAGAGATATTTAAAAGCAGGTGTTAGGAGTCCCTTCCCACTTCACACTCCGAGTGCAGAAAGTGGGGCCTCTCGGAGACTTAAACATACCTTGCCTGTAAACAGACTTTGCTTTGAAACTTCCCAGGGTCACAGATCCCCTGGACCCTGGAGGGTATGCTGCCACCACCCCATTCCTTGGAGACCCTTTAATCCAGACAGGCACACTGGGGAATTCCCCTGTGGGGGAACGCCAGCCCTATTCTCCCCTTTACAGAGGGCTCAAGAAAAAAAAAATGTTGCAGTCTGATATTTGTATGACTGAATGACATGTTCACAAGCAGACCCCCCCACCTTAGGAGACAGGATCAGATCAGTTGCTTGCAAACAGATTTATAAATATTCATAAACCAAGAGAAAAGTAAATCATGGGTTGCACACAGAGAAAAAAATAATTCCTGGGGATTCAGCTTAAAAGTTACAGAGGGAAATCCCAAGTCACAAAACAACACAAAAGAGAAAAAAACAGAGCAGCCAAGTCTAAGTATATTGAAAATAAAACATAACCTGAATGTGTTTAAGTATACATTTCCCTTGTACTTACACATTTATGGCTGATTTTGCAATGGTCAGGATATTTCTGATTTTTCATTCCAATTGATTGGAGATATTTCCTTCTCTCTCCATCCGCAGAGACAAAAGCCCCAGGAACTGCAATTGTTCTCAGTTTAAACAGAATTACTTCACTGCCATTGGCTCACCTGGACTTCAGGTTACCTCTGGAAGATTAACTCCTTCACTGCACTCATTCATGACAGCAGGTTAGATAGACATCTATCAGAAATGGTCTAGATGGTACTGTCATGAGGGCAGGGAACAGGACTGCATGACTGTTCAAGGTTTCTTCCACTTCTAGTGTTCTGTGAGTTTATGATTCTAACCATATCTGGGTTGCAATTCACCCATCTTTAAGTGTAATCTGAGTAGACTGGTCAAGGACTGAGCGAAGCACATGGAGTGATCAGGTCTACAACAATTGGTAAGGGTCCTTCAGGGTCCAGAACGAGTCACAGCTGTCCCTGTCATAGAATCATAGAAGTGTAGAATACTAGAACTGGAAGAAACCTCAAGAAAGCATCACGTCCAGTCTCCTGCCTTCACAGCAGGACCAAGAACCACCTAGATATTTACGCAACCTGTTCTTGAATATCTCCAATGATGGAGATTCTAAACTGCCCTAGGCACCTGCTTTCCACCCAGCTTTCAGGAACAGGTGCATATTATAAGTGTGACTTAGAGCTTTGTGCCACACAATGCATTAGTCTAGCACATTGCACATGAACTGGTCCAAGTGTCCCGACTGGCATCTCCTGAAATGAACCGGGGTGAATTAACACAGTCCCATTTCAGAATGCATGATATTAACACCAAGGGACCATTAGTGGGTGTCAGCAGAATCTGTGGAGGCCAGTTAGTGTGCCAGGCACTAGTGTGCCCTTATTTGCACATACCTGCTGCTATAGCCTAGGACAACATGGAGACAAGCCATGGGAAATGAAAGAGGTGATGAAAGTGAAACAACTGAGACTATCGAAGAGGGCAATTGACTGTAACTATGTTTCATTATACACCCCCTTCTCTCTCTCTCTGTGACAGAACTGCAGAGGAACATCTCTCCTTCCTGTAGGCAGCTCCCCACTTGTTAGCAAATGGAAAGCAAACAAACAAGCAGCTGCCAGATCTGCTGGTTATGGGGAGGTGTGGTGCTGCAAGTTCCACATCAGAGTACCACATTCCTGTCCCCTGATCAAAGAAAGCAACACCAGATCACCAAGATATGCCAGATATATTAGGGAAAGAAGAACTCATGGCTGAAATAGTGAGATGATAAGATAATAGCATTGATACGTTGCATGCAGTCAGAGATGGTAACATGGGCTACAGTCTAAATGACATCACAGATGTGCATGGGGCCCCATAATATTTCAAGTATCAGAGGAGTAGACGAGTTAGTCTGTATCTTGAAAGCAACAAGAAGTCCTGTGGCACCTTGTAGACTCACATGTTTTGGAGCATAAGCTTTCATAGGCTAAGACCCGCTTCATCAGATGCATCAGCGGTGGGTTCCAGAGGAGGGTTTAAAGATGGAGTCTCAGTCAAGGGGAGGGCCAGAGTTGACAAGGTTTGTTCAGTCATGGAAGATGTGGCCCATTATCAGCAGTTAATGTGGAGTTGTGAACATCAAGAGAGGAGAAACCAGGTCAGTTGCATCAGGGATGTTGTGGCCCATTATCAGTTGCTAATGAGGAGGTGTGAAAATCAAAAGATGAAACTGCTTTTGTAATTGGCCAACCACTCCCAGTCTCTGTTTACTCCTTCACTGATGGTGTCAAATTTGCAAATGAATTGCAGCTCTGAGGTTTATCTTTGTAGTCTGTTTTTTAATTTTGTTGTTGTTGTTGTTGTAGGATTGCTAATTTTAAATCTGTTACTGAGTATCCAGGGAGATTGAAGTGTTCTCCTACATGTTTTTGCATGTTACCATTCCTGATGTCTGATTTACATCCGTTTATTCTTTTATGTAGAGAAACTGTCTAGTCTGGCCAACGTATATTGCAGTGGGGCATTCTTGGCACATGATGGAATATATTATATTAGTAGATGTGCAGGAGAAAGAGCCCCTGATGGTGTAGTTGATGTGGTTAGGTCCAGTAATGATGTCGCTGGTGTAGAAATGTGAGCGGAGTTGGCACCAAGGTTTGTTGCAGGGATTGGTTCCAGGTTTAGAGTTACTGTGTTGTGGTCTATAGTTGCTGCTGAAAATTTGTTTAAGGTTGGCAGGCTGTTTTTATGCAAGGACAAGCCTGCCTCCCAAAGTATGTGAGAATGAAGTATCATTGTCCAGGATGGGTTGTAGACCACTGATGATGCCCTGGGTATGTTTTAGCTGAGAGCTATATTTGATGGCCGGCAGTATTCTCTGGTTTTCCTTGTTGGGCCTGTCTTGTAGCAAGTGGCTTCTGGGTACACATCTGGTTCTGTCAATCTGTTTCTTCAATTACTTAGGTGGGTATTGTAGTTTCAGGAAAGCCTGGTAAAGGTCATATAGATGTATGTCTCTGTCTGTGTGATGGGAGCAAATGTGGTTGTACCTTAGTGTTTGGCTGTATACAATGGATCACGTAGTGTTCCCTGGATGGAAACTAGAGGCATATAGTTAAGCATAGCATATTTCAGATTGCTTCATAGCACTATGTTGCATAAGAACCAGAATGCTGAAAATTCAGTCAAAGTACTCCTTTCACTGCATCCCGCAGCCTACAGCTGGAGCTCAGCTAGGGATACATCTACTCTTCAACCCATGAGACACAGTCAAGATAGCTATAATAAAGTTAGCGTGCTAAAGAGACTGTAGCCACTGGGATGCAAGTGTCAGGACAGTCTGGCCATCCTGAATTCATGCCCATCAGCAGTACTAGGTAGATATTTGGAGACACTAGCCCCCTCCCATCATTCACAATGTCATGGTTACATTCTATTTCAAGTGGATTTGCTCACTTAGAGATAGTGCAGGCAAATCTTCTCAATCTGGGAAGCACACGCTCAGCTCAAAGTGCGGACATATCCTATGTGTCATAGACCCTCTAGGGCAAACAGCCTATAGGAATTTTCCTTTAGCTCAAGGGCAGGAGAAGCTTGCAATTTTGAAGCAGGATGTCTAGGATCTCTCTGTTGTCATTATGAAATTCCCAGAAGCAGAGGGACACCTTACAAGTTGTCTGTATATTCCACTGAAGGCACCCTGAATGTTCTTCTCTAGTGAGACAATCAGATGAATGGGAGAGATCAAGAGACCATCATAGTACTGTGTTCACCATTCACCCAGTCTACATTCCCCTGTTACATCATCTCTTCCTTATCCCACTTCTAAAATAAACTAAGTCTATATGTCTTTCCTGGTATGGAACTTTGTCTCATTTTATTTATAAGAATAACCACCATTAATGTTGAAATAATTCTGCTGTAAATGTTAGGAACTCATATTGAGGGGTCACAGCCCCATAGTGTTAGACACTTCAAAAGTGGAGAGGAATCATGGCCTAGTCATGGTTAGTGAGAAACCGATTGTCTGACCAATTTCAGACACCCTGTGAGATCTGTGCAAACCCCTTCATCTCTCTTTGCCTCAGCTCTCCACCTGTAAAATGGGGATGTTACCATGTTACTGTCTCATGGCAATATTATGAAAATGAATACAATAGAGATTGTGAGGTTCTCACATATCCTAGGAACGGGAGCTAGAGCAGCATGTAGAACAGAAAGTATGTGTATAGTACAAAGTTATTCTGGAATAGCTTATTCAAGAGTTATTATTCCAAAACAAGTTATTCAAGAATAATCCAGCTACACTACAGGGAAGTCCAAAATTAAACAAAACATAGTCTGAAATAGTGTGTCCACACACAATAGAGCCTATTTTGGATGAACAGTTCTTCCAGGGGATCTAAACTGAAATACTATGTCTACACAACAGTTATTCGTAGAATCATAGAACCATAGAACCATAGGGCTGGAAGGGATCTCAGGAGGTCATCTAGTCCAGTCCCCTGCTTCAAGCAGGATCAGCCCCCACTAAGTCATCCCAGCAAGAACCCTGTCAAGCTGGGATTTAAAAATCTCGAGGGATGGAAAATCCACCACCTCTCTAGGCAACACATTCCAATGCTTCACCAACCTCCTGGTGAAGTAGTTTTTCCTAATATCTAACCTATAGCTCTCCCTTTTTAACTTCAGACCAGTACTCCTTCTTCTGCCTTCTGACAACACTGAGAACAGTTTCTCACCCTCCTTTTTAGAGCTCCTCTTCAGGAAGTTGAAGGCTGCTATTAAATCACCCCTAAGTCTTCTCTTCTGTAAACTAAACAAGTCCAAATCCCTCAGTCTATCTTATAGGTCTTGTTCTGCAGCCCCTTAATCATTTTTGTTGCCCTCCGCTGAACCTGCTCTAACACATCCACTTCCTATTTATACTGGGGACCCAAAACTGGGCACAATATTTCAGATGTGGCCTCACCAGTGCCGAATCTGCTCGAAATGTTCCTCCTAATGCACACTAATATACCGTTAGCCTGCTTGGCTACAAGGGCACACTGTTCACTCATATCCAGACTTTTATCCACCATAACCCCTAGGTCCCTTTCTGCCGCACTGCTGCTGAGCCAGTCAGTCCCCAGCCTATAACAATGTTTGGGATTCTTCCACCCCAGGTGCAGGACTCTCTATTTCTCCTTGTTGTACTGCATTAGATTTCTTTTGGCCCAATCTTCCAATTTATCGAGGTTGCTCTTGATTCTCTCTCTACCTTCCAATGAACCTACCTTTCCCCCAGCTTTGCGTCATCTGCAGTCTTGCTGAGGGTGCAATCCAGTCCCTCATCCAGGTCATTAATAAAGATGTTGAACAACATCGGCCTCAGAACCAAGCCTTGTGGCACTCCGCTTGAAACTGACCACCATCCAGAATTCCGGAATAGCTTATTTCAAGATAGCCTCTATTCCTTGTGTACACAGCCCTTAATCCATAATATCTATTTCAGAATAGGCGCTAGTCCCCATGGAATAAGTTTTACCAAATTTGAAACAAAGCATCCATTATTTTGCAATTATTTCATCCACAAAGCTTCTACTTTGCATGTTATCAGTTGATATGAAGCAACAAAAATAATTCTACTCTAGATTACCTGAGTGTACATTTGCAGTCTTCATTACCAGCCACAGGCATATTCTGTATCTATGAATATATAGATCACCAATTTTATTGTGTTACTTTACCAAGAGAAAGAGGAGGGGGTTAAAGCATGAAACCTGCAACGTGGTGATGAAGCGTAGCATTTCAATCCTTACCTTCCCTTTCCTATAGAGCTATAGTAAGATAAATAGAGCAATATCCATATTTTACAGTCTATAAAATCCCAGTCCTCTTTTAAAAAAAAGTATGTGCAATGCACACACTTTCTAGCTTATTTATTAACATATCTGCATGCAAAATGTATATAGGTAGGACGTTTAGTTTTAGGAGTACACCAATATTTACTTCTAGAAGCCGTTCAAGCATGTGTATTTGTTGAGGGGAGGTCGTATGAAAGGAATGAATTTTATCAGCAGATATTTTGAAAGAAGGGGGAAAAATCTCAGGTTTGTAAAATGTACCCCTCCAATATCATCACAATTAAAAACTTCATCTGAGATGCACAAGTTTCAATATGGATAGAGATTGATCTACCTACCTCTAGAACTGAGTCAGTCCAGGATATAGAAAAAGGATATGTACCAAGGTCATGATGATTATTTGGGAAGGGTTGTTAGGAGGAAATCAGCTTTGTCTGCCTTGTGTAATTAGGTCACTTACTTTTCCCTTTCTCACTGGCCACGTCTACACCGCCCCAATCTTCAGCCCTGCTGCTGTCAGAGCTATGCTAATCAGGTTTCTGGAAATTGAAAATGGCTTCCATTTACACAGTTGCACGGCTCATTAGCATAGTCACGTGCCATCTTACTGTCAGCAAAGGGTGGTGCTGACAGTAGACATTCCATGCGGACATGTCTCTGCTGGCTAAACACCCTTCTCTGTCTAGTCCCTGGTCCCAACTCTTTTCAGGGATAAAGCACTGGTGACAGAGGGGGGTTTAGCCAGCAGAGGCATGTCCACATGGCATTTTTACAGCCGGCACAACTCTCTGCCAACAGTAAGATCTCACGCAGCTCTGTTCATCAGTTGCACAAGTATGCAAATAGAATGGATATTTTCTTTGCCATTTCATCTATCTAATAATGCCTTATCCCAAATCACAGTGTGCAAAATCAAAGGTTTAGGACTTATCATTTATTAAGTTTCTGTCCTACCTTCTGTTACAGCTCCCATTTCTACAATATGTGGGAACCTCACAATCTCTATTGTATTTATTTTCTTAAGATCATTATCGGTCTGCAAAGAGGTAGCACCCCACTTTATAGATGGGGAACTGAGACAAAGAGAGGTGAGGAAGTTTGAACAAATTGCACAGGAAATGTGTAGTTGAGCAGACAAACTCACACTACCCACTAGATCATGCTTTTGCCCAATTTTTGAAGTTTCTACCACAATAGGACCAAGACCCCTCTTTAAGATTTTCCAAAGGTTATGGCAACATTATTTTATTATCAGTGGTTGTTATTACTACAAATAACATGAAGAAAATGTGGCAGTTGACCAACTTGGCTTAACAGAGAAATCTTCAGTGAGCTTAAACACAAAAAATAGGCTGACAAGAAGTGGAAACCTGGACCGATGCATGTTGGGGCAGTATAAAAATATTGCTTAAGAATCCAGAATCAGAAAGGCCAAAGCACATCTCGAGCTGCAGCTATCAAGGGATGTGAAGGATAACAAGAAGAGTTTCTATAGACATACTAGCACCAAGAAGGTAAAGGAAGTTTTGGGACCCCTTCTGAATGGGCCATTATCTGTGAAAACTCATGGTTATTGAGAGGGATCTTGGATAACTGGAAAAACACAAACACAGTGATCATCTTTAAAAAAAGGAAGGAAGGGGAAACAGGGGAACTACAGGAATGACAGCCTCACTTCAGTCACTGGAAAAATCAGGGAATAGGTTCCCAAGGAATCCATTTTCAAACATTTGGAGGAAAGGAAAATGATCAGGAGCAGTCAACATGGATTCACCAAGGCTACATCTACCCTTAGAGAAATCTTTGAAATAGCTATGCTAATGGCCATTTTGAAGAATACTAATGAGGTGCTGAAATGCATGTTCAGTGCTTCCTTAGCATGCCGCTGGCCATGGCACCTCGAAATTGCTCTTTTTCGCTCCTGCACAGCTCATCCAGATGGGGATCCTTTTCAAAAGCAGATAGGAAGAAGGGGATTTCAAAGTTGGCACCTCATTAATACTCTTCGAAACGGCCATTAACATGGCTATTTCGAAGATTTCTCTAAGTATAGACATGGCCCAAGGGAAGTCATGCCTGACCAATCTGATTGCCTTCTGCGATGAGGCGCTGTGCGCATGGGGAAAATGGTGAACGTGATGTACCTGACTTCAGCAAAGCTTTTAATATGGTCTCCCACAATATTTTTTGTCAGCAAATTAAAGAAGTATGGCTTGCATTAATAGACTGTAAGGTTGGAAAGAAAGGTTGCTAGATCAGTGGGCTCAATGGCCAGTGATCAAATCTTGATGTCTAGATGATGAGTGGAGTGCCCAAGGGGTCCTTCTTGGGTATGGCTTTCTTTAAGATCTGCATTAATGATCTAGATGATGGGATGGACTGCACGCTCAGCAAGTTCATGGATGACACTGAGTTGAGATGAGAGGTAGATATGCTGGAGAATAGGGATAGAGTTCAGAGTGATCTAGATGAATTGGAATATTGAGAGAAAAGAAATCTGATGAGGTTCAATAAGGACAAGTGCAGACTGCTACCTACACATGAGACTGAAGAATCCCATTAAATGCTATAGGCTGGGGACTGACTGAATAAACAGCAGTTCTGCAGAAAAGGTCCTGAGGATTATAGTAAACAAGAAGCTGGATATGAATCATCAGTGCACATTTGTTGCCAAAAAGACTAACGGCATATTGAGCTGCATTAGTGGAAGCACTGCCAGCAGATCGAGGGAAGTGATTATTTCCCTCTATTTGGCACTGATGAGGCCCCATCTGGACTATTACATCCACTTTTGAGATCTCCCCACAGAAAGGAGGTAAACAAATTGGAAAGTGTCCATCAAAGGACAACAAAAATGATTAGGAGGCTGCAGCACATGACTTATGAGGAAAGACTGAGTGAAGAATGTGTGGCTGGGGAGGGGATTTGATTGCAGCCTTCAACTATCAGCAGTGGAGTTCCAAAGAGGATGGAGCCAGGCTGTTCTCACTGATGGTAGGTGACAGAACATGAAGCAACTCTCCCAAGTTGCAGTAGGGGAGATCTACATGGGATATTAGGAAAAAACTATTTTAGTAGGAGGGTAGTGGAGCACTATAATGTGTTGGCTATGGTGTCTGTATGGACTCTGCATCCTTAGAGGTTTTTTAAGGCCAGGCTTTAAAAAGCCCTGGCTGGAATGGTTTAGTTAGGTTTGGTCCTGCTTTGAGCAGAGGGATAGATTAGATAACTTCCTGACGTCTCTTCTCATCCTAATCTTTATATTCTATCAAGTTGTCCATCTACTGGTACCAATGACTGTGCAATTGAGGCACCAAAGACAGGAATTCTGATTTCCAAAGAAACTGACAACCATCCTAGTCTCTGGTCTTCCTCATCTTATGTTTATCTTATACAGCCTGTTTACTATTATTTCTTACACATGTACACTAAGATCAAAATGGCTTTGGAGCAAAGGAGGACTTTACAGAACTCTCAAAAAAAAGTTTAGATGGGGGCTGCCTCATTTAGACCTTTTTTGGTTAGTCTTCTCACAGTCAAAGGTGAAATAGCAGTGTTTTCTGAGAACCATAGTTGATTGACGTTGGTATAAATTGTCTGCATTTCTTTGTTTTCTGAAAGCAGCCAGGTGGTCAAATAAGATTCAGGGACCCATTATGGTGTGTGGAAGACCACAGGGAATCATGGTCCTTAAAAAGGTGAACCCAGATCCACTGAGAATTGTAGGCTATGTCTATACAGCAGCATGAGTCCTGAATGGGTGCATCTACACTAGCCCATTCGTTTCAGAAGGGGCATGGTAATGAGCAAGTTGGGAAGATGCTAACGAGACGCTACTATGAATATTCAGCACCTCATTAGTATAATGGCCCCCCATGCACGATTCGAAAGTGCTGCTTTTGAATAGCGCACTGCCTGTGTAGATGGGGGCCTTTCAAAAGGACTCTGCAGACTTTGAAAGCCTCTTTTTCCTATTTGGTTTTAGGAAAAAGGGGCTTTCGAAGTCCAGAGGGTCTTTTGAAAGGCCCCCATCTACAAGGGCGGCATACAATTTGAAAGCAGTGCTTTCAAATCCTGCATGGCTGCCATTATGCTAATGAGGCATTGAATATTTCTGGCAGTGCCCCATTAGCATCTTCCCAACTCGCTCATTATCATGCCCCTTCTGAAAGGAAGGGGCTAGTGTAGACATAGCCAATAAATTATTCCAGAAGAGGTATTCTGGAATAGCTTATTCTGAAACTTCACAGCTACACACAAAGGACGTTTCTACACAGGCCACTTTCTTTGAAAGTGGCATGCTAATACATGGCCCGGAATATGCTAATGAGGCATGGATGCAAATTCCCCACACCTCATTAGCATATGGTCACATGATTTGGAGTCCGGAATACCATTCTTCTGGATTCCAAAACGCTGTTTAGAAGCACGGCCCCTGGGGGGGTTTCCGGAAGGAAGTCCTTCTTCCAGAGGCTCCTTCTTCCCAAAAATGTTCAGGAAGAAGGGGCCTCCAGAAGAAGGACTTCCTTCCAGAAGCTCCCCTGGGGCTGCTCTTCTACACAGCATCTTGGAGTCCGGAAGAATGGTCTTCCAGACTCCAAAATCACTGACATTATGCTAATGAGGTGCAGGGAATTTGCACCTGCAACTCATTAGCATATTCAGGCTGTGTATTACCGTGGCCTGTATAGAAACGGCCTAAATGCATTTCAAAGTAGCGCTTAGCTATTTTGAAATAGAGTGTCAACACATAAGAGAGCCTATTTCAAGAACAGAGCCATTGAATGCAATATAGCTTATTCGGAAATAGGCTCTATTTCATGGCTATGTCTACACATGCCCTTCCCTTTCAGAAGGTGTATGTAAATGTAGCAGTTCAAAAATGCTAAGGAGGCACTGGCTATTCAGTGCCTCATTTGCATAATGACAACCACCTGGAGCATTAAAAGTGCTGCTTTCGAATTGCAAGCTAGCTGTGTAGATGGGGTTCCTTTGAAAGGAATCCCTGATTTCAAAAGCACCCTTCTTCCCCCAAAAAATTGAGAAAAATTTGTTTTGGGAAGAAGGGTGCTTTCAAAATTGGTGATTCCTTTCGAAGGAACCCTGTCTACCCCGAAAGGATTAGGTAGTGTAGATGTGGCCCCTCTGTACACAGCCCCTATTTCAAAATGCCTATTTTGAAATAGGTGTTACTCTTCGTAGAATGAGGTTTACCAATTTCAAAACAAACCAGTCACTGCAGTAGGGGTCCAACATTCTGAAGGTTTCCTTGTTGAGAACCCTTGTGAATGCTGAATTTTGCGAATACGGCAGCCTGCCCCAGAGCCCCGGGAAATGGTGGCTGCCGGTGCTCCTGCCCAGGGCACTGGGGAAGCAGCTGCTGCCAGCACTCCTGTCCGGGGCCCTGGGAAAGAGGTGGCTTCTGGCTCTCCTACTTGGGGCCCCAGGGAAGCAGCAGCTGCTGGCGCTCCATGCCCTGGAGCCCCGGGGAAAGCAGCCACAAATAATTGAAGTCACAAACATTGAGTTTGAGAATCTTGAGCCTCTACTGTATTTCAAAATCATTTCAAAATAGTGGTTGTAGTGTGCAGAGGTTAAGATAATTATTTTGAAATAACAACTGTTATTTCAAAGTAACAGTGCACTGTAGACCTACCCTTAGAGAATGAGACTTCAGATATCTCTACTTATAATGTCAGCCCCACTCCTGCTTCAGATCACCCAGAATCTTATTTTCCCTAGGGCTACGTCTACATGACAGCCCTATTTTGAAATAAGACAATCACATGCAAAATGCATTTCAAAGGAGTACCCAGCTATTTCAAAATAGCATTTTCTGATCCATAATGCTATTTTGAAATAGTGCCATTGAGTCCCGTTATGGCATATTTCGAAGAAGGTGTTATTCCTCAGGGAATGAGTTTTACCACAATTGAAATAAAACACCCATTATTTCAAATTTATTGAACATTTATATTTATTTTGCATTTAAAAAATGCCAAAATGATTTTGCAATAACTGCTGTTATTTCGAGATAACTTGGCCATGTAGACATAGCTTAAGGTAATTCCTTCCCTTTCTGGTGTACAATGCCCATGTCTATACCCCAGAGTGAAGTACTGTTCGGAGAGTTCGCCATAGTATTGCGTGGTGTCATCGGTTTTGAGACCTGTGTATTTAAGAAGATTTCTGTGCGCTGGCAGAAGTGTGAAGGTAATTTCCAAGGATTCAGAAAGTAGGTGATATATGTGCAAGTGATTTATAAATTGGGTCTTTAATCTCTAAGTTGATTGTACTAAACACCAGATTAGGTTGATTGTTATTTTGAATTAGTCTTGTTAAGTGATTAAAGCAGTGCTTGGGGATTCACATGAAAATAGCTGCAGCTTAGAAAGGATTCTATACCATGCCAGGCACATGAGAACCTTTCAGCTAGTTTAACTTTGGGTTTATGCTGTGTTTTCATCACCGATGCTATGAAGTCTTGTTAAGAGACTGTATATGTTATTTGCTACTAATCCTTTAGCTCTCAACCATATTGAGTAGCACCACAAACACTCCCTTATCATTCATATCCTGCTACACCATGCAAATTGCTTGGTTTCCAGGATGCTTTGCATTTGTCACTGTGACACACTAGACAGTGACAAATTAAGTGACGAAAAACTTTAATTTGGCTTTTAGGACTGTAAACTTTCAAATTAAAAAAAAATCCCACTGCATATGTTTACAGATTTCATTTACAGGTTTTAATTATTTATTTATTTGTATCTCCATATGCCAGGCGGGATATCCCCTTTCAATTTGTTAGCATGGACATTGTTTGTGGTCAGAAAATGCTCTTACTAATTACAGCCCCCCTGAGACATTGCCAATAGGGAGGCTAGTTAGCTAAGATTGAAATAATCTACAAGGGTTGCATAAACACTACTAAATAGCTCTAAGACCTTACATTTCGTTTCTGGAAGTCATATATCAGTGACAGAGGTGGGACTATGATAAGAAATTCTGTGTTGGAGCTTGCAAATAAGCCTCATTCTTTGTTTCCCAGTTGCTCATATTCCATAGAAGGTGTGGCTTTTAATAGAAGGATCAGAGCTTTGTGCCAAATTCTTATAGCTGTATCAGGTGGTAATTTTGAATTCTAAATTAAAATGGACCATCGATAAATTCCACAGAACAAACCAGAATAATTCCCTGGCGAGCTACGGTCTCATGACTGCAACCATAAATAGATTAAATGCACTGCGGTGGGCCAGGGGTTAGAAATCAGATCATTGTACTTCCACCTGGAGTGAAGGAAAATTCTGCTGAGGTTCTGTTTGGTTAATCAGACTGAACAAGGCATCCTATGTACATGGTCACTGTCTGTGATAATTATGATTCCTTACTGATATTACTATAGC
Source organism: Carettochelys insculpta (assembly GCF_033958435.1). NCBI lineage: Eukaryota > Metazoa > Chordata > Testudines > Carettochelyidae > Carettochelys > Carettochelys insculpta. The sequence goes on from NC_134141.1 coordinate 122,641,806, forward strand.
AGCTAGAGACCCCACTATGAGTGCAGCTGCATTATACATACTGGGTGCGTCTACACTAGCCGGCTACTTCGAAGTAGCCAGCACAACATCAAAATAGCACGCACCGCATCTACATGCGCTGTGTGCTATTTCGACGTTGAAATTGACGTTAGGTGGTGAGACGTCAAAATCACTATTCCCATCCGAAGATAGGAATAGTGCCCCACTTTGACGTTCAACGTTGAAGTAGGACATGTGTAGATGATCCGCGTCTTGCTATTTCGAAATAGCGGGGTCCTCCATGGTGGCCATCAGCTTACGGATTGAGAGATTCTCTGTCCAGCCCCTGGGGGGCTCTATGGTCACTGTGTGCAGCAGCCCTTAGGCCAGGGCTTCTAGCTGCTGCTGCTGCAGCTGGGGGTCCATGCTGCATGCACAGGGTCTGCAACCTGTTGTCGGCTCTGTGGATCTTGTGCTGTGCAGGGCAAGTGTGTCTGGGAGGGGCCCTTTAAGGGAGCAGCTTGGGGCTTTGCTGGCCCCTTATTTCGAAGGGGAGCGCTTGTGTGTGTGGACGCTCCTCATTTCTTTCTGGGGCGGCTCCTTTCAATGTTCCCCATTGCGCCTTCGACGTTGAACGTTGATGGCATCAGCCCTGGGGGACGTGTAGACAATACACGTCGAAGTAGCCTATTTCGATGTCCTTACTTCGAAATAGGCTACTTTGACATAGTGTGCTAGTGTAGACGTAGCCACTATGTGGTATACAAACATGTCATATGACAGCCCATTTCCCCAAGATTTTAGGGTATCGTTGCACGAGTGACTTTTGCCAACAAAACTCTGGTTTTGTTGACAAAACTGGTGGAACATCTGAACACAAAATACATTTTGTTGACAGTTTGTGGAAAAAACTCAACACTTTCACCAGCAGCATTCTGCGTCTCAGCCATGAAGCATAATGCAACTGTAGACAGATTCTGTCAACAAAAAAGCTGTGTGGATGCTCGGGGAAGGATTGTGGCAGGGGAGTCATCTCTCTACAGACAGGGCATTTACAACAATGGGCAGCTCTGTTTGCTGTACTTCCAGGAGCCTGTTTTGTTGGGAGAGCGGCCGGGCAGTCCGGCCACTCTGTCGCCAGAGCAGAGCATTCTTCTGATTGACTTTTGTGTGTGGCTGCACTCTGTCAACAGGGGTTTGGTCGGAAAATCTCTTCCAATAGTGACTGCTGTAGGCAGATCTCTGCAGTATTACCATAGCCTTAGAGTCTAAATGAACAAGTCAGACAGACAAGGAAGAGGAGATGTTATTATCTCCATTTTTAAAGATGGGGAACAAAGCAGTTAAACAATTTATCCCAGGTCATATGGAGAATTTGTGTGGTAAAGCACACCTGGATCTTACATCTCTAGAGTTACATACCAATGTCTTCAACCACAAAACCAGCTTTCCCACTGCAAGTAAAAGTAAATGCCTCAATCAAACAGGCAAGAGAAATTCATGGTGGTGTATTTCTAAATACATTTATAGCTATGCCTTGGTCCACTTGGAGAATGTAATTTTCACAACCAGTAGAGACAGTATCTTCATTTCCAAGTAGAATCTTTGTTTCCTGGGAATGTGGCATAAGCTGTAATGAGGAGGTATTTCTCCAGTTACATTAGGACTTGCAAGGATTTGGCTACTGATCTTTACCTTTCTTCACATAAGCTGACTCTCAGTTGAATTGAAGAAGCAAACCTCACTTACTACATTATTGTGCAATTAGTTACTATTGAAGGTTTGTTCATAAAATGGCAACATTTGCCACAACACAAAAAAGTTAATATCTAATCTGAAATATAGGAAAATGAAACAGTGCATCAGAGATTTTCAAAACAAAAAGCAGTCAAGTAGCACTTTAAAGACTAGCAAAATAATTTATTAGGTGAGCTTTCGTGGGTCAGACCCACTTCTTCAGACCATAGCCAGACCAGAACAGACTCAAAATTTAAGGCACAGAGAACCAAAAACAGCAATCAAGGAGGACAAATCAGAAAAAAAATGATCTTTTTCTGATAATTTTTTTCTGATTTGTCCTCCTTGATTACTGTTTTTGGTTCTCTGTGCCTTAAATTTTGAGTCTGTTCTGGTCTGGCTATGGTCTGAAGAAGTGGGTCTGACCCACGAAAGCTCACCTAATAAATTATTTTGCTAGTCTTTAAAGTGCTACTTGACTGCTTTTTGTTTTGATAGTATATAGACTAGCACGGCTCCCACTCTGTTACTATCAGAGACTATGTGTTAGTAACTGTTGGCAATCAGTTATTTTAATAATGATGCCTATACTGGGATTTCAGGTCCTCATAAGAGACATCTGCTAGAACTGGTCTAAATTCAGAATTTCCATGCCACTGAAAAAAAGTCTGATATTTCTAATTTTTGTTTTAATAATCAGAATGATTTTTTAACATCTAGGGAGTGTCTACACTAGCCGGCTACTTCAAAGTAGCCAGCACAACGTCGAAATAGCACCCTTCGCGTCTACACGCGACGGGTGCTATTTTGACGTTGAAATCGACTTCAGGCAGTGACACATTGAAGTTGCTATTCCCGTCTGAGGATGGGAATAGCACCCTACATCGACGTTCAGTGTTGATGTAGGGTGTGTGTAGACGATCTGCGTCCTGCTACTTCGAAATTGCGGGGTCCTCCATGGCGGCCATCTGCTGAGGGGTTGAGAGATGCTCTCTCCAGCCCCTGTGGGGCTCTATGGTCACCCCGCAGCAGCCTTAAAGGCACCACCAACCCAGATTTCCTGTGGCAGGAAGCTGAGAGTGTGCAGGCAGCAGCACAGGCAGATGCTAGCCCTGCACGCTTCTCAGAGGCCCCGATCCCCGCTGCCTTCATCCATGGCCTCAAGGCAGCCCCCCGAGTGCCCCTGGGGCTCCCCTCCTGAGGGGACCTAGGCACCCCCAGCAGCCAGGTGGGGGGCCAAAAGGACGCGGGGCCCCTCCTGGTCGGAGGCTGAGCTCCGAGAACTGCTGGGGCTCTGGGGTGAGGAGGAGGTGCTCCACGTGTTGGGGAGCAAGCGGTGGAACGCAGAAGCGTTCACTCAAATGGCCGAGGGCCTGGCCACCTGGGGTCACCCTGCCCGCACTCCGGATCATGTCCGGAGTAAAGTGAAGGAGCTGCGGCAGGGGTACGCCCAGGCCCGGGACTCGACCAGCCGGTCTGGGGCTGCCCCTGCCACTTGGCCCTATTACAGGGAGCTCAGGGCCATCCTGGGCCCCCAGGACTCCTCCTCCCCCCGGCCACCCGACACCATGGCCGACGAGCCCCAGCAGGCCTCGGAGCCGGAGTACGGCCCGGAGGCCAGCCCCGCGCCCCGGGGCCCACCCGAGGAGCCCCCCCTTGGGACGGCGGAGGAGGGGTCCAGCAGCGGGGGGGGGGGCTCCTCATCGATCTCCCCTCCCAGAGCACCAGCCAGGCATCCGCCCACCGGGCTTTCCCCGACCATGGCAATGGACAGTCAGGTACGTACCCCAGAGAGCACACACCCATGGGCCACAGGGTGGGGGCACCAGCCACAACCGGGAGCCTCACACAACCCCAGCAGACCCCAACTCATGAATGCCCAGCCACAGTACAGTCCCAGGATGGCGGCACAGCCATCAGCACCCGTCAGCACCCATACCCATGGACAGCACTCAGCCTTAACCCCGGGGGTGGGGGGGGACAATGCCATGGCGACAGCCAACAGGGACATCAAACCCACCGACGGGGACAGAGACCCAGCACCCAAGATGGGGCAAGGAGAACGGGCCACAGGCCAGGGCACTGTACTAACAGCCTTCCCCTCCTTCTCTCCCTCTTTCCAGCTGCAGCATCTGATGCCCCAGGCAGCCAGGCACCCTCTGTTGTCCCCGACAGCCCATCGGAGGTCAGCCACCACCAGCGCCCGGAGACACCCACAGGGCCAGTGGGACGGTCCCGCCACCGCTGGACTCTGGGGATGGCCCCGGTGGACCCTCAACTCCTGGCAGCTCTCTGGCGGCAGGCAGAGGTGACGGAGGAAAGGTTCTGTTTTGAGTGGGAGGAGTCCACCCGGTGGTGGGTGGCATGGGAGGACTTTATGGGGTTTTCAGGGACATAGCCGGGTCGATCCGGGAGGCCGTCTCCTGGCTCCCATCCCCCACTGGCCCCCGGGCCGCCCTGCCTGCCGCTCCAGCCGCCTCACTGCCTGCTGCCCCGCCTGCCGCCCCACCCGCCTCACCACTGCCAAGCTCCACAGAGCCCACTGGAGCTGAAGACCAGCCAGCGGAGGCATCCCAGCCCTACCTGCCAGTCCTCCAAGCCCCCAGCCCGCCACGCTGGGGACCACGGACACGGGGGGAGAGTTGCAAGCTGTACCTTCCTGGGCTCGCACCCCTCTACCCCGACCCTGGACTGATGGGGGCCCGGCGGACGGCTCGGCTGTTGGCCCATGTACATAGTAGTCCCCCTTTTTGTATATAGTTGTCCCCCTTTTTTGTATATAGTTGCAGTTTCTTTGCTGAATCACACAAGTTATCGAGTTTAAAAAAAAAAGGTTTTATTTCCAAAAAGCTGGAGGCGTGTGCTTGTTGCGGGGGTGGCGTGCGGGTGTTGGGAGCGGTGTGCAGGCATTGCGGGCTGTGGGGGTGGGTCTTCTGGGGAAGGCCAGGGAGGTGCTCAGGGATCTCCTCATCAAAGTGGGCCCGCAGGGCCTCACAGACCCGTACCCCCTCATGGTGGGCCTGGCAGCTGGGTGCTGTGGCCGGCTGAGGGAAGCCTGTGCCAGCGTCGACTGCCCACCCCTGGACGAAAGCCTCCCCCTTGCGGTCAATGATGTTGCTGAGCGTGCAGCACACGTCCACAACCTGGGGGATGTTTTGGAGGCTGACGTCCAGTCGGGCAAGGAGGCACCTCCAGCGGCCCTTCAAACGGCCAAATGTTCTCTCCAGCACTTGAAGGGCATGGTTCAGGCGGGCATTGAACCGCTCCTGGCTGGCGTTGAGGTGGCCAGTGTACGGGTGCATGAGCCAGGGCTGGAGGGGGTAGGCCGTGTCTGCCACGAGGCAGAGGGGCACGGTGGTGTCCCCCAGAGGGATGTCCCTCTGGGGGACATAGGTCCCCGCCTCCAGCCGGCAGCACAGGCCCGAGTTCCTAAAAACACGGGCATTGTGTGTGCATCTGGGCCAGCCCACATACATGTCCTGGAAGCGGTCCTGACTGTCCACCATGGCCTGCAGGACCACAGAGTGGTAGCCCCTGTGGTTTATGTATCTTCCTCTGCTGTGGTCCGGGGCATGGTTGGGGATGTGGGTCCCATCCAGGGCCCCGAAGCAGTTGGGAAACCCCATGGAAGCGAATCCGGCGATGGCTGCGTCCAGGTCCCCAAGTCGGATGACCTTCTGGAGCAACATGGCATTAAGCACACGGACCACCTGTTGGGAGGGAACACAGGTGCCCGTGAGGCTGTGCAGGGTGCCCCGGGGCCCTTCCCCCAGGCCCGCCTCCCAGACACCTCCCCGGGTACCCCACTTGCCCAGCCCATCCCTCCCCGGTACCTGTCCCTTTCCAGTCCCACACCCAGCCCCTCCCTCCCTCTCTCCCTCCCTCTCCAAGCCCACACCCAGCCCCCCCGCCCCCTGGTAGGTGCGTGCCCGGGCCTCCTTACCTCCATGACGACAACCCCGACCATGGCCTTTCCCACTCCAAACTGGTGTCCCATGGAGCGATAGCTGTCTAGAGTGGCCAGCTTCCAGACAGCTATTGCGACCCTCCTGTCGACGGGGAGGGCGCGCCGCATCTGGGTGTCGTGGTGCCTCAGTGCTGGGGTGAGCCACTGGCAGAGCTCGAGAAAGGCCTGCCGGTGCATGTGGAAGTTCTGGAGCCACATATCGTCGTCCCACCTCTGCATGACGAGCTGCTCCCACCACTCGGAGCTGGTGGTTTAGCTCCAGAGGCGGGGAAGCAGCTGGTGAGGGAGTCCGGTGGTCAGGGGCGTCCCCGTCTGCCTCCGGGTTTGGCTCCTCTGGCAGGAGCCACTGGGCAGCTTCCCGGGCAGCACCTAGCAGGGCGCTTGCCCCCTGGATGACTACCTGGAGGGCCTCCGCTTCCTGCTGCTGCTGCTGGGTGTCCATATCTGCTGTGACTTGGTCTGCAAGAGAGTGGCTACTGCTCTGCAGACCTCGTGCTGTGCAGTCCGGGTGTGTCTGGGAGGGGCTCTTTAAAGGAGTGTCTTGAAGCTGCCCCGGAAGGACTAGTGTGCTCTGTGACCCGGTCCGTGGTCTGTCCTGGCCCCTTATTTCGAAAGAGGGTGCTTGTGTGTGTGGACGCTCTTCATTTCCTTTCAGGGCGGCTCCTTTCGACATTCCCCGTTGCTACTTCGATGTTTAACGTTGATGGCACCAGCCCTGGGGGACGTGTAGACAATACGCGTCAAAGTAGCCTATTTTGATGTCCTTACTTCGAAATAGGCTACTTCGATGTAATGTGGTAGTGTAGACGTAGCCATAGTGTGAAAATAAAGATTCAAGAAAAGCTCATAGGTTATTTGAAGCCTTGTATTTGAATAAAATCCCAGTTTTTCATTTGGATTTTGACTTTTTTAGAATTTATCTTATTATTTATATTATAATAATGTATTAAACTGGCTTTCAAAACAAAAAGTAATTTTGAAATGAAATATCAAAATCTTGCATTCTTATAAGGTGAAAATATGTAGTTAATTGTGCTTTTCCCCTCTCTTTCTAATTTGTTCTTGCAGAAAACTTTGATGTTAACAGAACAATATTTTTCCATTAATAAAAAAAATAACAGTTCTATTGTGTAGCACTTGGATTTGCAACAGACGTGATACAGAACCACACTTGCCTGTTGGTCTATTCTTTTATGGAAGTTCTCATATTCTTAAATCATTACGTGAAAAGGCAAATTCTGCAAAGAATAATTCCCCAAACCATAAATAAAATCTTCTGTAAGCAGGGCTGTGTAATCTTGTGAGTTTTAAAATAGTTCCTATTGTCTTCTTTCTTCGGCTACGGTTCATTATGAAATGCAGCAGTGATGCTCATATTTCATAATTTATTATGTCCAGTGCTATTGGTAGCTGCAACATGCAATTGCAGGTATCCAGCTTCAGAGATTTATGATAGAATGGAGGCCTGTGTATGGGTAAGTTTGGTGATGGGTGATACTCAATAATGAATGAGTTGCTATGTTTGGGAAAAAAAAGAAAAAGACACCTGCCATGTATAAAAACACAGGGACAAAACTTGCAGTCTTCAGTCTTTTCTCTGAGAAAACTCCCTGGAAATGCTCTTTTGCTGTGGAAAGACTGAGTGAAAACAGAGAAGGAGCTTGAGGGTTGGGTTAAGTTTTTAGTGTCTAACCAAGAGCCTCTAGGAGGTCAAATGCTGCCAGGGACAGGGTGCTAGTCCTCCTGGATTTTATACCTGGCTGTGTCAGAAACTTTATTATTTTTGGAAGTCCACCAGGACTCTTTTTGCCTCAGTGTCCCCTTGTGTAAATCACATATGAGAACACCTGTCTGTTATAAGGCTTTATTAGCTGCTATTTGTAAAGTGCATTTAGACGCTAGTGTTGGAAAACACTCACCATGTAGAAAATATTACCTGACAAACAACTATTGTGTTTTACCCCAGATGTGAGTCTGTCTCAATGACATATCAAGGAATATCTGTATATTGTTCAAAATTCTCTGATATAATCTTCAGCTCATTTTTCCTTCCCTCCATGTTTATCTCTGGTACATGCTTTGCACACATTCTGCATGGAAAACTCCTTCTGATGTCTTTAATACTTCCTCATGCATAACACCGTATAGGCTGACTGTGGCAGGCAATACTGAGAGCTAAAGATGCAGGTACCAATACCATACAGAACTGGCACAGAAAGCCCACCCTGCACTTGGCTCAAAAAGCAGGAGGCAAAGTTTGCCAAACCCACTCTGAAGTTTCTTTGAGAGAACATACCAGAGAGATCCAAACCACTACTCAGGAGGGGCAATTTGGATGATGCCTATCAGAGAGGTAGCTAAGTTAGTCTGTATCTTCAAAAACAGCAAGAAGTCCTGTGGCACGTTGTAGACTAATAGATATTTTGGAGCGTAAGCTTTTGTAGGCAAAGACCTGCTTCATCAGATGCATGGCTGGGGCTTCCAGAGGAGGGTCTAAATATATGGGCTTATGAAAAGGTGGGAATCCCAGTCAAGAGGAGGGCTAGAGTTGACAAGATCAGCTCAGTCATGGAGAATGTGGCCCATTATCAGCAGTTAATGTGGAGTTGTGAACATCAACAGAGGTGAAACCAGGTCAAGTCAGTCAGGGAGGATGCGGCTCATTATCAGTAGCTAATGTGGAGGTGTGAACATCACGCAAGAATAAACTTGTGTTGCAATTAGTTCACAAAAAAATCAAACATGACCAGCATTGAAGCCATTATCATTCACCAACAACTCAATTGGACTGGTCATGTTGTTCTGATGTCTGATCAGCACCTCCCAAAACAGATTCTACTGTCCGAGCAGGACGAAGGATGGAGAAGTGTTGGGGGCCAGATAGAGTGATAAAAGGATACGCTGAAGGCACACATGAAAAAGTGCATCATTGGTGTTGATATTTGGGAGAATCTTCTTGGGAGAATCCTTATGGACAGCAGTAATTTGAGAGGTCCCACTGCAGCTCAGATGAGGAAAGGTGAGAAGAAGAAAAGATAGCAAAAATTGTCGTGCACCCCTGCAAAAGACACCAACACCTGCCCCTTTTGTGATAAGACCTGCAGCTCCAGAACTGGGCTGGTCGGTCATCAACAGACACACAAATAGGAGGGTAACTTGAAGACATCCTACTTGTTAGGAGTGAGCACCAAGAGAGTGATACCAAGTGAGTAGAGAGTGAACAAGGTCTTAAGTTAGTGGCAGTTGTGGCACAGAAATAAACACTTAGACAGTAAGGTAGTATTAAAATATCCTTTGCCTTCCTAAAAAATTGGTGTGTGCCGTGGGAAGCGGGGAGAGAACTGGAGGAAGGAAAGAAGATGAATTGCCAGCCTAGAGATCTTGTGCAATGCAAGTATATTTGACACTTTTGTTTTGTAATAAAATCCACACAAACATCCCCAGGAGACTCAGGGAAGGGAACAGAGAAAGAGCAGAAACAGCATCATTCTTAATAGGTTCATTCCATTTATGAATGGAGCACATTTTTTGACAAAACCTTGGGCTTCTTGAGAGGTGAAATAGGTAAAGAAAAATACAGTTTGGGACCATTAATTATGCTTTCTTATTGGGTGTATAAATTTGATGTCAGATGGGCCTGGCTGAATGGTATATATTTATTTCAAAAATATCATTTCTGTGAGGCATTACTGCATCATCCTATTGATTTGGGTATTTTTGTTATTGTGCTTGATGCTTTTATGAAAGGCAGGCTATTAACAAAGTAAATTGAAAAACTAGTGAGTCAGACTTTTCTCGGCTGATCCTGAGAGCTGCCTGCCTGCAGCTTTAAATTGGAAAATACTGTAAAAGACTTATTTTAATGGGACAGTCTCCTCTTTGCAATCCATAAACCTTATTTGTTGTTAAAAAAATACAAGATAGAATTCTCATGCTCCAGTGCAAGCAGTCTATTTTCCTCTCCCATCTATAAAAATGTTAATCTTTTCATTTCAAAGGGTCACTATTTTCAACCTTGTTGGACGCTTGTATTAAAATCCTGTGTGAAACAAGGTTGTCTTAAAAAATCAACACCGAATATTCTGTACCCATGCAAACAACAGCCAGGAAATGTCTGTTTGTTTTGTTCCTTTCTAAACATGGTAGGAACACCACAGCTGGGGTTGAATGGTGTGGGTTCAGAGCACCCAAAGAACCAAGGCTGAATATCTGTTGCATCACTTGGTGTTTCCCTCTCTCTCCAGCTAAGAGTTTCACATCGAGTTTTCTGTTCAAAAAAAGACAAAAACTCAAAGTGAAACAAATCAATACACTAATGTTTCACCTGGTTTCTGTGGGGGATGTATATCTCTCTGCAATGGAGAGGTATCTTGAAAGTATGTTTATACAGCCGCCTTATTTTGAAATAAAATATTCCAGAAGAGATATTCTGGAATAGTTTATTTCAAAATAACGTTACTATGCACAAAATGCATTTCAAAATTGCCCTCACCTATTTCAAAATGTAGCATCTACAAGCAATAGAGCCTATTTCAAAAGAGAGTCATTGGACACACTAGCTATGTTTATACTACAATGGTCCCTCAAAAGAAGTTCTTTCAGAAGATCTCTTCCAAAAAAACTACTTTCAACAGATTATGACCTCACACAAAAAAGCGGATTTAAGAATCGATCTGCTTTTTTGATAGAGAATGGCCACACTTTGGCCTCTCTTTTGAAAGAATGGGCCAGAAAACCTAACAGATCAAAAAATCTGGCACCATGAAGGACTGCTCTTTCGAAGAAAAAGGTCTCCCAGGGCATCTACTTACTTTTTTTTCTGAAAGAATCTTTCAGAAAAAGGTGCTCTTCTTCATCCAGGAGCAGAAGAGGGCCGCCAGAAAAACTGCCACATTCTCCTGATTTATCGTGAAAAGAATGCATTTTGTGTGTAGATGCTCCATGGGGTTTGTCAAAAGAGACCCAGGTTTTTCAAAAAAAGTCACTAGTGTAGGCATAACCATCATAGCTTATTTTAAATTATCTATTCCCTGTCCACACAGCCCCTATAGCTATTTTGAACTAGGTGCTATTCCTCGTGCAGTGAGGTTTACCTATTTCAAAATAAGCCAACTGCTAGATCAAAATCATTTAGAAATAGTGGTTGCATTGTGTAGACACTAGCTAAATCATTTCAAAATAACAGCCTTTATTTTGAAACAAAAAGCAGTCAAGTAGCACTTGAAAGACTAGCAAAATGGTTTATTAGGTGAGCTTTCGTGGGACAGACTCACTTCTTCAGACCGTAGCCAGACCAGAACCTTTTTGCTAGTCTTTAAAGTGCTACTTGACTGTTTTGTGTTTTGGTAGTGTATAGACTAGCATGGCTTCCTCTTTGTAGCCTTTATTTTGCAATAACTTTGCTGTGTAGACATACTCCTAGTGAACACTGAAGCTGCATCTACACTACAATGATCTGTTGACAGAAGTTACTCTCAGAAGAGATCTTCCAGCAAAACTTCTGTCAACAGATAACATCCACACACAAAAGCGGATCAAAAGAGCAATTCAGAAAGTGTCTAGACTGCCTGTTTTGACAGAACAGTCAACTGGAAGCTCAGCAAACAGGGCTTCCTGGTGAACTGGAACCATTGTCTGTCAACAGAAAGACCCCAGAGGGTCTACACAGCTTTTTTGTTGACATGAAACTGTTGACAAAGGCATTATTCCTCAGTGCAGAGAGGGACAACACTGCCAGCGGATGCGCCAGGTTTTGTCTGTTGACAAAGTGCATTTTGTGCGTAGACGTTCCACAGGTTTTTTTTGAAAAAAGCCTGGTTTTGTTGGAAAAACCTTCTTCTGTAGCCATAGCCTGAGGGTCTTATCTTAACCTTACCCACATGACAAAAACAAATTGGTCAACTGAAGGCACTTGAACAATATCATCAATGCTGCCTCAGGAGATTGGTAAATATGTCTTGGGAAGATAGACTCATGAACACTAGCATCCTGGAAGAGTTGAATATAACTGGCATTGAAGCCATTATCATTCATCAATAAGTTTGCAGGAGTAGTCATGGGGTTCAAATACCTGATCAGAGCCTCCCAAAACAGATTCTGTTTTCAGAATTGGAGAAAGGACAGAGGAGCATTGGGGGCTAGAGGAAGCAATATAAGGACATGCTGAAGGAACACATGAAAAAGTGTGGCATTGGTGTTGACATTTGGGAGAACCTTGCCCGACACCATCCACAGTGGAGAACAGTAATCTGTGATGAGGTGATGGAATCTGAGAGGTCCTGCTACAGCACAGACAATGAGAGATGGAGAAGAACAAAAGCATTAAACTGTCTCACATCCCTCCAACAGCTACCAACACCAGTCCCTTCTGTGAAAAAATACGTGGATCTAGAATTGGGCTGATCAACCATCAATGGACTCACAAATAGAGGGTGACATGAAGACATCCTGCTCATTATCAAGTGACTAACTGCCCTACCCAAAATAGCTGAGGGTCTCAATTGACCTGAATCAAAATTTTACTAATGGATTTTCAGTTAGCACAAATTTTCCAGTTTTCAACCATTCAGTCTATTTTAGGATGAACAAAGCTTCTAATTTCAAGTATTTTACTGGTTGGAAAATTGTTTCCTACCCATCTCCAATCCTGAATTGCAGTCCTCTGCTTTAACCACTAACTATAGGGGAAAAAAAGGGTGAAGATTACCTGCTACAATGCTTATTCTGTAGTGCTTAATCCTCCTTGGTAAGGCAATGCTTAGAAAGCAAGTATCCTGCCAAACAGTTCAACGATGTTTTAAACAAGGGGAGTTTTTTCTTGATAGGAAATGGAAATAGCAGCCAAGATGAACTGAAATTCTTTTAGCAGTAGCACGTTGACCTATAGCACTGTATTACAGGAATTATACTGTACAAGTAAAAGAGAAGAAATAGCTTAAATGGCAGTCTAGCCCCTAGGGAAAACTGACTTCAGTAGTAGACTTTAACTCAATTTCAGCTCCTTTGAGGTCAAATCTACTTCAGTTTTGCTTGGTTTCTACTCTTCTCTTTCCCCCACCCCCTGCACTGACATTTATTTTGTATGGCATCCTCACATCTTGTTTAATTTTTTTATTAAAGCAAAAAAAGAAAAAAAATCTCTCCTTCCACTCCACTCTCCTTCTTCTGCTTGAAGATGAAAGGTACATGCTTCACTTATCTTAAAAGAGAAATAATAATAATGCTTTCCATTTAAATAGTGACTTTCATCCTGAAGGATCCCAAAGCAGATTATGTATCAGTCTACATCCTGATCTTCACTAGAGGAGTATACATCCAAAGTAATTCTATTGGAATCAGCAGCATTTTTTGGGATATGGCCAGGTAGAAATAACCACAGCATTTGGTCTTACAGAGGTAAAGCTATCATGTCACTGTCTCCTTAATTGTAAAGATGATGGCCAAACCTCAGCATTTCTATATAACCCACTGGGGATTCGTCCTCCCAGTGCCTGATTTGAAGAGGATGTGTGTCTGCTGCAGTAATAACGAGTCGATTAGCTATTTTGTTCAAGCTGTAACCCTTCTAGCTTTAGCTAAGTAGGCTGCAACTGCACAATAGTTCAGGAAGAACAATGGGGAAGAAGATGATCTCCAACTGAAACTGGGGGGCATAGCTGTGTATAAGGGAGGCAAAGAGAGGCACCCTCCCATTACTGAGGGCACAGAACTCCTCTGGGACAGAGTGAGGTGGGAGATGCAGCTTCTTCACCCACTGTGGTGGGGCAGACGGGGAAGCCAGCTCCTTCTTGACATAGTCATGGCTTGGATGACTTAATTGGGGTTGATGCTGCTTGGGGCAGGGGGCTGGACTCAATGACCTCTTGAGGTCCCTTCCAGCTCTATGATTCTATGATTCTATAATTCCTGCCAAGGGGGGGACACAGAAAGTGCCCCCACAAAAGTGGCCACATTTTATTTCTGGGATCACCCCACCTGTGGTGCTAGAGACCGAGGAAAGATATTCTTACTGGAAATGGTCTGAATTATTTTGATGTTATGTGAACTTTCATTTCTATTTTATGTACTTTTTATGACCATTTCTTTTAATTATGTGAGGTGGAAAGGGGGCAAGACACGGGCCAGTATGCTTGTTTTCCTAAGTGGTACCATAGGATCCCCACATGGTGAAGGTGATGATTATAGCATGAGCAACAAATCTGTCCTCTTTCTAATCTCTCTCCATTTGCTGGGACAGAATTCCACAATTCTCCTGCTCCTAGACTGGGCCCTGGACAACAGTATTCTGCTCTGAACGAGCAGGCCAACTTGGGTTTGGCACCTGTGGTCCTTTGCTTTGGCAGTGTGTGACCAGTTCTGGGTATAACGATGATAGAGCCGTCTTAAGCCAACTTGTTGTTTCTTAAACCATAGGCAAGAAAGCATTTAGAAAAAAAAAAGAAAAGATTTAAAACAACAATCTGTGTGACTCACCATCACCTGATGGCTGTAGCTTAGACAGGCCTACTATGTTCAGATATACCATAGGTCTTGTGTGTCATTTCTAGTCCGCCACCCATTCCAGACAGTTCCCACTAAGAGCCGGAAGAACTATCTCCACTCAAGGATGTCTTCCTTCTGTTTTCAAGGCTTTGACCCTGCTGGTCTAAACCAGTTCTGTGAAATGCCTGGAGCTCAGGGTAGACTTTTTAAGGTTACTACTTAGGACATTGTCCCTTAATACCCCCAAATTATTTGCAGGGAAGCAGCTTATTTTAAGTCATTTTACTTGTCTATATGCTTGTTTTTTCCCCTCTATTTCTCAACCAGCCTGTACATTTAATAACCAATCAATTAACAAGGTAAACATAGAGCATTCATGGATTATTACAGAGTAGTTGTAATTCTGTCACAATCAGTGCCTCACTTCCATATATCTGTTTGTTCATGCATTAGCCTAGGATTTAGGAAATATGGGTTCCATTTTCTTTCATGACACAGACTGCCTCTGTGAGCTTGGTCAAGTTACCCTGTCTCTCTCTGTACCTCGGTTCTCCTTTTGTAAATACGTTGGAAATAGTGCTTCCCTATCTCTTGGAAGAGGTGTGAAAATAAATACATTCCAGATTTGGAGAGCTTAGAGATACAATGTTGAAAAACACTATCGGTATGTCTACACTTACCAGAAGATTGACCCAGGCAGGGTCGATCTTCTGGGGTTAGATTTTAGCACACCTAGGCTACGTCTACACGTGAAGGCTACATCGAAGTAGCCTATTTCGATGTGGCGACATCGAAATAGGCTATTTCGATGAATAACGTCTACACGTCCTCCAGGGCTGGCAACGTTGATGTTCAACTTCGACGTTGCTCAGCCCAACATCGAAATAGGCACAGCGAGGGAACGGCTACACGCCAAAGTAGCACACATCGAAATAAGGGAGCCAGGCACAGCTGCAGACAGGGTCACGGGGCGGACTCAACAGCAAGTCGCTCCCTTAAAGGGCCCCTCCCAGACACACTTTCATTAAACAGTGCAAGGTACACAGAGCCAACAACTAGTTGCAGACCCTGTATATGCAGCACGGACCCCCAGCTGCAGCAGCAGCAGCCAGAAGCCCTGGGCTAAGGGCTGCTGCCCACGGTGACCACAGAGCCCCGCAAGGGCTGGAGAGAGAGTATCTCTCAACCCCCCAGCTGATGGCCGCCATGGAGGACCCCGCTATTTCGATGTTGCGGGACGCGGATCGTCTACACGTCCCTACTTCGATGTTGAACGTTGAAGTAGGGCGCTATTCCCATCCCCTCATGGGGTTAGCGACTTCGACGTCTCGCCGCCTAACGTCGATTTCAACTTCGAAATAGCGCCCAACACGTGTAGACGTGACGGGCGCTATTTCGAAGTTACTGCCGCTACTTCGAAGTAGCGTGCACGTGTAGACGCAGCCCTAGTGGGGTACACTAAATTGAACCATCAGGGCTTAATGGTCGACCCTGGAACTCCTCATTCTTTCAAGGAATAAGGGATGTTGACGGGAAATATTCTCCTGTCGATCTCCCTCTGTGTGGATGGCCTGATCAATTGATCTTAGACACATCAATTGTCATAAATGGAATTACTTATCTATGATTGACTTTCAAATCTAGTGTAAACCTGCCCAAAGAGTGAAATATTCTCACATTCAAGTGAATTTTGTCATCATCATCATCATCATCATCATCATCATCATCAATAACTCTGGATTCAGCACCCATTGGTGTCTGATGCCTCCCTCACTATTTCCTTCCATCATTCACTGTCCAATGTGGGGTGGCTTAGTTTCTGTACACTAGCTCTGCACCAATCTACTGTATCATCTATCCATTCTCTGTGGGGTCTGCCTCTCCTATTTGAACCGTACATTATGCCAAATATCAGGTTCTTGATTTTTTGTTCATTGTTCATTCTGCAAATATGCTCAAACAGTTGTGCTTCCATTTTATAACCTTCCGCAGCAGGTTCTCTTTTGGCTGTATCTTTCTATATAATTCCTCACTGGTGACCTTCTGCATCCATCCTATTCTTGGAATCTTTCTACAACAACTCCTTTCAAATGTCAACATTCTTTTCTTCGAATCTTTCATTATCACCCATGTCACATAGCTGTACAACATGCTGCTGAATACACACATTTTCAAGATGCTCACCTTCATTCTTAAGCTAATTGCTTTGCTTTTCCAGATCTTATCTATGGCCTTCTAACTCACTCTTGCTCTCACTATTCTAGTCACTATTTCCTTCTTACAGTCTAGCTCATACGTTATGCTACTCCCCAGATATGTGAACTTCTCTACATTTTCTAGTTCAACACCATCAACACTGATCTTCCTTCCTATTTCCTTATCTCCAAATACCATTGATTTTGTTCTATCAATGTTTATATTCTGTTTGTACCGTTTCCCTTCTTCGTTTAACCCCGCATCATTTTCGTTAGCTTCTTCTCATCTTCCTCAATGATAACTATATCATCTGCAAACCTCAAGTTAATCCTTACCCCGTGAACAGATATACCTTCTACCTCTTCCTTGATCTTGTCCATCACTCTCTCCAGATGTGCAAGGAAGATACTTGATGATATTGGATCTCCTTGTCTCGTACTTCTACTTGTTTTAAACCAACTTCCCAACTCCCCACATGTTCTCACCACTGTCTCCGCATTGTCACCGATATCCTTGAACAACCGTATCAGTCTGCTATCCACTCCGTATGACTCCAACACCAACCAAGTCACTTTCTGATCTATACTGTCAAAAGTCTTTTGAAAATCAATGAAGCAAGTGTATACATTCTTGTTCTTTTGTCGCTCATTTTCTGCTATCAGTCTTAGTGCCAATATCTGCTGTATGGTACTTCTATCTTTTCTGAACCCCTGTTGCTCATCTGCTATATGTTCTTCTATCTGTGATCTTAGTCTCTCAGTCAGCATCATCATCAGCACCTTGCCTAGATGACTCATTAGGGAAATCGTTCTGTAGTTCTTGCACTCCAATGTACTTCCTTTCTTGGGTGTTGTCACTAGCACAGACCTTGTCCATTCCTTAGGTGCCCTCCCTTCTTTCCATTCTATATTACATAGTCAGTGTATTTCTTGAATCATGCTTTCCCTGCCATATTTGATCATCTCACCCATGATCTTATCATTTCCAGGGCTCTTGTTGTTCTTTAGTCATTTCACTGCCTTTTCTACTTCCTCCTTTGCAATATTGGTCTCGCTCTCGATGCTTGGTGGAGAGATCTCTTTCAGTTCTTGAATCACTCCCTCTCCGACACTCAGGTCCAACTGTGCTTTGTATAGATTGGTGCAATATCTTGTCCATCGCTGCAGCAGCTGGATAGTCAGGGCCACCCTTCCCAATACACAACACAAGCAGCTAAATAGGGCACCATGAAGTCTGAGGCACCAAATTGCCCCACATTTTGTCATGTCCCAGACAGCTGCATGCTGTGTATCAGTATGTGGTGTAAGGGGAAACACCGCTCACCACCTGTGACTTCTGCTTGCTCCCCCGGGCCATCAAGTCAGGCAGCCTCCCTGACCTGCCCCTGCCCCTTGCAGCTCTGGGCCTGCCTCTCCATATCTTCAGCCACCATGGTGCCATATCCGTTGAGTGAAGTCCTTTTCTGTTGCAGGAGCTCAGGCTGCATAAGGCCCCAGTGTTGTTAGAGACTGCCCTGTACGTAATAAGTGATGCTCCCTTGGAAGTGAGCTCATGGGAATAAGGGGACTTCGAAGAAGGTGGCGTCCTTTTGAAAAGAAGCCCCGTCTGGACGCGCCGCACGGCGGCAAGGCGCGTCAATTTCGAAGCGCCGCTGCCGCCCGCATGCTAATGAAGCGCTGAATATGCATTTCAGCGCTTCATTAGTAAACTTCGAAATGGCCATGCAAATGGCCATTTCGAAGTTTGGGGCACGTGTAGACACGGCTACTGTGATGCAAATATCTATTTATTCATCATCACTTCTCCCACAAGTTCTCCCATTTTCAAACTAGATAACTCAGCTCTGCTTTGTTTACAAAATGTGACAAGATCTCAGCCTTGTATGGTTACAGGAGCAGAGCCCCTGAATTTCCTATTGCTGTTCTACAAACCGCACTCCAAACATTTGTAGTTGTGAACATTGAATCCTTGAGGCTGGCTGCTGCTCCTGATTTCCTGTCTTAACTCCACAATGTCTTGTTGAGAAACGGAGCTGCTATCCTCAAGAGACCAGGTTTTCTCATTATGTGTCTGTATAACCAATGATTTTAGTTTATTGTTCATTTATTGTGTGATGTTATGATTAACTAGCCTACTATGTCATATATAATCATTGTATGCTAAACAGAATTATACTGTAGGATTAGAACAGTATAAGATTGATTAGTAGCGAGAAGGGATAAGTATGCATTAGGTATTTAAGCAAGTAGGACTGAAATACAAGGCCTACAGGCTCAGGTCTATAAGGCCCTGTCTTTCATGGCAGGTGTTATTTCAGGATATGGAGGTATCCCAAAATAGCTGCCTGTGTCTAAGAAACATGCCCATTGTCCTCATCACACAACAAGTATAGGGATGCCTCAAAATACAACTTTATTCAGCATGTGGTGCTATTTAGACAGTGCCACATGCTGAAAGAGCCTATTTCAAAATTGCCTCAAAGTAAACTACACAACTTCTGTAAGGCAAATTGCATAGCTTATTTTGAGGTTAGGCTGCTGTGTACATACAGACTACGATTTTAGCTTAGCCATGCTAAGCCACAGATTTAAGAAATGTTTGACAGAAACAAATGACCAATGACTTTATGCCACAATGTTATGGGGAAAAATGTACCAATGTAACTTTAACAAACCTTGTAAAAGAGACTGGACCAGGGTGGGAAAACTGTTTTGGGTCCTGGGCCATAAACCCACAGAAAAATCAGTTGGGTGCCTCAAAAAAATGAAAAGTAAAACAAGCAAACAAACAAATAAACCAGTCACTGACTTGGCCCCTGACTGAGACATCTCACTCCTCTTGTGTTCTAGCCTCTCAGGGCTGTGGGGAGGACCAAGTTTCAAGGCTTTCCCTGGGCCAGATTAACTTTTCTGGTGGCCCAAGGCTAGTGAATTTTGTGGGGCCCTCCAGGTTCTGGGGCAGGGCCAAAATGAGGGGTTCAGTGTGAAGAAAGGGGTTTGCAAGGAGTGAATTGGGGATGTGATTGTGAGGTCTGGCAGTGGGGAAGCAGTCGTAGGCTGGGATTAGGTGTGAAGTGTCTGGGCAGGAGGGAGGGTTCAGAAATGGACTGGAGTTGAGGGGTCTGTGTGGGAGGTGAAGGGTGCAGGAGCAGGCTGTGGGTATCAATATGGGGTCTGGAGAGGAGGAGAGATGCAGGAGCAGGCGAGGGGTGAGGGGACTGGGTAAGAGGAGAGATGTTGGAGCAGGTTGGGGTGGGGATATGGGGTCTGGGCAGGAGATTGTGTGTGTGAGGAGGCTGAGGTGTTTACATGCACACTGCCCCCAGGCACACAAGGTTCTGCACCCATCCCACCCAACACTTCCAGACACTTCCCCCACAGTTACCATTGGACAGAATTGGTGAGCAGTTCCCCACACTGTGGGTTCCCCAAGCCAGGAGGAGTGTTAGCAGCAGAACACAGAGCTGCTTCCTTTCGCAAGCCCCAGGCTGCCTGAATCTGTCCCATGAGCCTTGGGGCTGCCCCAACCCTGCAGTGGGGAGCTGGGCTGAGCCTTACGGACAGGACCCAGGCAAACTGTGGGCCAGATCTAGCCGGTGGGCTATAGATTCCCCACTCCTAGATTAGACCTTGTACTTGTAAATGCCTGTCTGGTCACTTTGGTCCTTATGTAATCCTAGCAACTCTAACTCTGAAGCAAGTGGATAACTTTCATTCTGTTAAACTTGAAACATGGAGCTATTGTAGAGCTGAAACCATGGTGATGTGACAGCACAATACAAGACTCACCTCAAATAAAATGAAAGACTACAGCTAGTACTGTACTTTCTTCAGGACAAAACTAGTTCACAGCATTTCCACATGGGAGTTAATCCCTCTGTTATCCCAGGATTAATTGGGTTATGCAGATATTATGGGATTCAGATAGACTCCACCCCTTTTTTGGTTCCTGGTTTGTAAGTAGCAATTTCCCTTCCTAGTTGCTGTGAAGTTGTTGATTAAACCCCAGTAAGATCCAGGCCTGCTGTGCTGCAGGTAGGCTGTTTAGTTTTTTTTTTTCAAAACAGGTGGTTTCTTTACACACATGCCCTATTCATGAGACCAGAGCTTGGCTGAATTGCAGAAAGTTTTGGATGAAGTTTAGTTTGGTATGGGCGTGTGAGTTTGGGAGGTTATAAAGGCAGATTTATATGATCCAGAAAAATTGGTTCAGTCATCTGCTGCTAGAGATGCTGTGAAATTCATAGTATCATGTGGCTAGCTCATGTATAAATAGATTGTACTTTTATAAAGAAAAGGATTAAAACCTTCTTCTATAACTACATACTATAATTCATTGCAGAATAACCTTGTAAAGGATCAAACAGTAATGGGGGAAGTAAAAGCTTAGCGATCAGCACGGGAGAACACCATTTCTATTGTACAGCCCAAAGAATGTGTCAGTACATGAGTCCTTTCAGAGCTGGGGGTGGATGGGTGGGCCATCATTGTTTAGGGGCTGAATCCTGTAAAATCTTCCTCCTGCAAAACATCTATTCTAGCTATCTTAGGTTTTAATATATTGACTTATTGCCAGATTAGCCAAGTGTTTCCCAGTATTTCTTGTCCTGAGCCTTGCAATGATCCTGTTAGGTAGGGCAGTGCTAAAAGCCCCATTGTAGAGTTGGGGAAACTGAGGCACAGAATGAAATGTGACTTGTTCAAGGTTATACAGGAAGTCTCTGGAGGAGTTGGGCCTTGACCCAAGGACCTCATCTAGTTTTGTTATCACCTGGCTATTCACTTATCCATTAACATCAGTGGGACCGCTCAGCTTGCTAAGGACCACTCACTAGAACAGTGGTGCCCAAAAAGATATTTAATGGATCACCACAAATGTAATGGATCTGTCCTAGTACTAACACTGCAGAGCTTTTCTAGCACTTCTGCTGGGTAATGTTCAGAGACTTCCCCTTGCCTGCCCAACTGCTGGATGGGTGAAAGTGCCCCCGCCTTGCTTTTCACTCTCCTTATTTTGTGATGTTTCGCTACTAGAGAATTGGTGCCACTGATTCAAATCCAAAGCCCTCTTCTCACAGCTTCAGTGTTTCAGAGTGAAATTGAAGGAGGGACTCCAGCTGTTTATATGCAATATGCAGCAATTATGAAGTTCATTCCCAGATCCCATCTGTAACTATGGTAACAGGTAATACTAGGAGAATAAAGGCAGGTTCGACATGTAGTTACAGAAAGACAAACTTTGGGTTGAATTTTCAGCCTTTGGTTCATGTGGACAACTCCCATTGAATCCCCCCACCAGATACTAGAAAAGCAACTTGTTAGTAGAAAGGATATTGCAGAGATTCTTACTGTGCATGCATGAGCAAGCTTGTTAGGAGCAGCTATTTATAAAGCAGTGGAGATGTAACACATTGTCAAAATGTGTCATATTCCCCTCTAGTGGCTGATACTCCAGAGAACAGCAGCCTACTATCAACACCAGTTAAAAGAGTTGTTCTTTAATTCTGGCACTCCCTAACTTTTGGGTACTTGACTTTGAAACCTGAGGAGTGTTCTTTTGGCATCATTTTAGGTATGTAATTTTCTAGGTTCATAAAAAATCATAAAGAAAAAAACAAGAGGGGGAGGGTCATGCTGACATATGTGAGTTCTCAGCAAGTCTGGTACCTTTAAAGCAACAACACACACCCCTGCTACATAAGCAGAGTAATTGATAAGAAAAAGGTTGTAATCCTCACTGTGACACAGCCACCAGAGGGCAGATGACAGACCCAGTTAACCATTGAGTTTCATGTGTTTGCTGCAGAAGAGGAATGGTGAGACTCAGAATTTCGAGCTCTGTTCCAGGTTATGGGGGAAGTCTGCTCTCATGTTCTCTGATGCTTATGCCCCTGTTTTCTCTAAGTCTGACCCTTCTGTCTGTGCCTTCTCCAGCAGGCTACATGTCAGGTCTGTCCTTCTCCATCTTTCTTCACGCAAAACTCCCCCCACCCTCCCAATGTCTCACCCCATATCCTGTATCCTTGCCCCAAAATTCCCAGAGTCCCTATCTAGTCTCTGTCTGAGCCCCAGTCTGGCCTCCAGTTTCTTGCCCTGGGCTCCTTACCTCAATTTTTCCCCTACAGCTAAGCTCTGTCTCAGCCATTCATAGTTTCCCCCACCGGATCTTTGTCCAGTCTCAGTTTTCCTTCCCGTAATGGCTTCCACATCCATTCGCCCCAATTACAGTTCCATTGTCAGGTCTGAGATCTAGTCTCCTTTCCCAGTCCCCATACCCCTCAGTCTTGGTCTTCTCCAAGCCCCCTTCTGCCACTGAACCTCAGTTCAGTCTCTTTGCCAAGGTATACTTAGTATCCCACACCCAGCTCCTAGGTGACTATCCCACTTTATCCACCTATGCCATCCAGACCTTTTCCCAGCTTTACTCTTGTCCCCTCTTCATTCCAATCAGGCACATTACTTCTTTTCTTCTTTATTTTCTGTGAGCCATTAGGGAGCAGTGGCTGCACTGGAAAGATAGTGACTTCCAGTGCCAAATGTCACAGTGGCCCCAGGATCAGCTCTCGCAATCCTTGGACAGATTGTGTTAATTGCAAATGGTATACCTGGAGAATGCAACCACCAAACTGTATCTTCTGTAGCTTTTGGATTTATGCTGCTCTCAATCACCATATATCTGAGCACCTTCCATGTAAATCAAGAGCAATAGCCAATCCTTAGCAGACCGCATGGAGTTCTCTATGTGGAGTAAGGGCTTTGGGAGAAGGGAGGTTGGTATGGGTATGGGACTTGAAAACATTCTTCAAACTGGGAGCATTACTAATGGTAGAATGGGATTCTCAAGGGGGGACACGTTACAATGTTTTCAGATGATCATACTCTGGATTTTCCTGTAGAAGTCTATTCCATAGTCAGATCCTGGAGAGAGGTGACTTTGTTCATTGATAGAGAATACTTCATCATGGCCTTTGAGTTTTGTCATTGTCCAGAAGTACACAATGGCTAATGTTATTCACAGTCTTTGATACAAGTGAGACTTGATCCCTTCAGTGCTTGGAAAATTGAAAATTGTATTACATTGACTGTGAAGCTTTTCAAGAAAACATTGTAAGATTTTTTTAAACAGAAAACAAAATACATTTTCTCTAATTTTATTCTCAAAAACAGCTGAATCCCTTTTTATTTTTCAGAACCTTTCCCAAAAATACTCAGTTTAGGGAAAACCCTGCACATGGAATTTTTCAGCCTAAAATGCTAAAGTTTGACAACTCCAAAGAATGTCTTATAAATGGAAATAGTTGCAACTTTAACTGTACACTCTGCTCTCGGCTTTGCTTCTGGTCACAGTCCTCTACTTTTAAGAATCAGAATTGCCTTTCTGTATGTCATACATCCCATAATTACAACACCCCTGAGAGACCCCAGCAAAGTATTAATTTAACTATTGGGGCCACAGCCAACATTTAAGGGATGGTAAGGCCGAGTTCAGGGTCCTTGAGCCAGGACCACACACATCCCGTACCCTCCCCCGCACTGCTTTTGGCCTGCCTAGTTGGTGATCTAGCCACTAGGCTACCCAGCCACCTGGGACCCAGCCAGATGCTCCTATATCATATATAATACATTTGCTGATGGATGCAGCGCATCCTCTTGTTGATATTCATGATTATTATATAATTAGTAGTAGATATATTATATTAGCACCTTAAGGCTACGTGTACACGTGAAGCCAACATCGAAATAGCTTATTTCGATGTAGCAACATCAAAATAGGCTATTTCGATGAATAACGTCTACACGTCCTCCAGGGCTGGCAACGTCGATGTTCAACTTCGACGTTGCACGGCACCACATCAAAATAGGCGCTGCGAGGGTACGTCTACACGCCAAAGTAGCACACATCGAAATAAGGGTGCCAGGCACAGCTGCAGACAGGGTCACAGGGCGGACTCAACAGCAAGCCGCTCCCTTAAAGGGCCCCTCCCAGACACAGTTGCACTACACAACACAAGATACACAGAGCCGACAACTGGTTGCAGACCCTGTGCCTGCAGCATGGCTCCCCAGCTGCTGCAGCAGCAGCCAGAAGCCCTGGGCTAAGGGCTGCTGCCCACGGTGACCATAGAGCCCCGCAGGGGCTGGAGAGAGAGCGTCTCTCAACCCCTCAGCTGATGGCCACCATGGAGGACCCGGCAATTTCGACGTTGCGGGACGCGGATCGTCTACACGGTCCCTACTTCGACGTTGAACATCGAAGTAGGGTGCTATTCCGATCCCCTCATGAGGTTAGCGACTTCGACGTCTCACCGCCTAACGTCGAAGTTAACTTCGAAATAGCGCCCGAAGAGTGTAGCCGCGACGGGCGCTATTTCGAAGTTAGTGCCGCTACTTCGAAGTAGCGTGCACGTGTAGACACAGCTTAAATGTGCTAAACCATGAAATAGTGACTCCTCAACCTACTGAGACCGAGGCCCATTTTGCTAGAACATGGGTGGCCTAACCTGTGGCTCTCAACTCAGCTCTTTGATCAGTGAAATGCAGCTTCTGCTTGGAGCCACATGCCCAGACTGGTTACCACAGCTCTGGGCATGTGCCCCACCACCTTGAGGGAGAAGCACACGGTGGTGGGAGCGGTTCTGGTGAGTCCCAGGCATTGCGTTAGATTGGGGGTGTGGCTGGGGGTGCTTGGCTCTGGGAGACGGAGGTGGGTTGGGTTAGAGTAGGGGGCTGGGGGTGCCTAGCTCTGGGGAAGGGGGTGGTAGATTAGAGCAGGGGGCTTAGGGTGTCCGGCTGTGGGGGAGGGAAGGGGGGTTGGTTTAGAGCAGAGGGGCTGGGAATGCCTGGCTCTGTGGGGGCGGGCATTGAGGCATCTATCTATCTATCTATCTATCTATCTATGATAAACTCTTTCATATCCAGAAGCCCTGGGACCAGGAAGTCACCAGATATTTATATATCCTGGATAACAGAGGTTTGCCTAGCAATGTGTAACACTAAAGAAAACCAAGATTAGGTATTAGAAAACAAAGACAAATGCATTCTGCATACTTTATGTACCAACAACTGCAGCATCGAACACTGTAAACATCCTGTATTTGCTATATTTCTTTGTATTTACTTTTGCTATACTGTACTTATGGAAAACAACCAAAATTTATTTATGGTTAAAATCCCAGTTATTTGGGAGTTCTGGATGATAGAATACTGAATGTGAAAGAATTTATTCTATTTATCTATCTCCCTATCTACATATATAATATCTCTCTTAAGCCGTGTCTACACGTGCACGCTACTTCGAAGTAGCGGCACTAACTTCAAAATAGCGCCCGTCACAGCTACACGCGTCGGGTGCTATTTCGAAGTTAACTTCGACGTTAGACAGCGAGACGTCGAAGTCGCTAACCTCATGAGGGGATCGGAATAGCGCCCTACTTCGACGTTCAACGTCGAAGTAGGGACCGTGTAGACCATCCGCGTCCCGCAACGTCGAAATTGCCGGGTCCTCCACGGCGGCCATCAGCTGAGGGGTTGAGAGACGCTCTCTCTCCAGCCCCTGTGGGGCTCTATGGTCACCGTGGGCAGCAGCCCTTAGCCCAGGGCTTCTGGCTGCTGCTGCGGCAGCTGGGGATCCATGCTGCATGCACAGGGTCTGCAACCAGTTGTCGGCTCTGTGGATCTTGTGTTGTTTAGTGCAACTGTGTCTGGGAGGGGCCCTTTAAGGGAGCGGCTGGCTGTTGAGTCCGCCCTGTGACCCTGTCTGCAGCTGTGCCTGGCATCCCTATTTCGATGTGTGCTACTTTGGCGTGTAGACGTTCCCTCGCAGCGCCTATTTCGATGTGGTGCTGCCCAACGTCGAAGTTGAACGTCGACGTTGCCAACCCTGGAGGACGTGTAGACGTTATTCATCGAAATAGCCCATTTCGATGTCGCTACATCGAAATAAGCTATTTCGATGTTGGCTTCACGTGTAGACGTAGCCTTACTCTCTATCTAGAGAAAGGGGTAAAAATAAATATATACGGGGCTCTTTGCACTATACCCACAGCTATTTTAGCTCTTAGTTTCTAAGTGGGTGGCCACCCCTCTGCTAGATACTGTACAAACATCTAGACAGTGCCCCGTCTCAAGTGTTTCCTGACCAACCAGGCAAAAAGGACAAAGGCAAGGATTCAGACAGAAGTGAATTGAATTGCCTCAGGTCACACAGGAGTTCATTGTCAGAGCTGGGAGTAGAGCCAGTAGTTAAGCATTAGATCATGCTACTTATTTTAAAATGATTGTTTTTACAGCACTCTGATTCTGATAATGGTCAGAAAGATCACTGGCATGGGGAAATTCTATATTTTCCTGACACTCATTGCCTTAATTTTTACTATTCGATAAACTCCTGCAACATGCCCAATACTTCATGAGATACAAATCATCAACAGTCAAAAAGAGTCAGCCTAAAATCTGGTGGAATGACAGAGTGTTAGCCATGGTTACCAGAACATCTGTTTTTGCATTGCTCGTACCCTGTGCCTTTGGTTGGTGGAGCCACAAATGAGTGGTCACTCACATATTTAGCTCTCTGGCATGGATTCCCCCATGACTGTCGTTCTTTCAGCCTTCCGTCTTTTCACAGTATAACTGAGCTTCTCCTAGGTTCTTGGAGTCCTTACCCCAACCCAACAGAGTGTGGTTCAAGCAGGCTTTGAGCTAGCCTGGCACTTGTAGGGAAGACTGTGATTTAGGAGCAAACATCAGGGATGGAGGGGAGTGCCAGGTGTTTCGAAGCTCTGAACAAGATAGTAAGGGCTTGTCTATAATATGGGGAAAATCAACCCCTCCAGAGTTTGATTTTGCACATCTGGTAGAGACACACAAAATCTAACTATCTGGGGTCGGCAGTTGAACCCTGTACTCCTCACCCTCGTGAGGATTCAGGGAGGTCAACAAGAGAGTTTCCCTCTGTGAGACCTCCCTCTATGTGGATGACCAGTTAAGTTGATTGAGGATACGTTGACGCTAGCTATGCAATTGCCATAGCTAGAATTGCATATCTGCAATTAACTTACCTGCCTAGTATAGAACAAGCCTCAAGTTCCCTCACTCCATACCTCAGATGGTGGGAAAGAAAGAAACCATGCAGAGAGTATGAAATGTATCTTCCTCAGACGGGGTGACCTCCTCACGCCTGGGTGATGATGAAAAGCGCTGTCTCCCAGCTGCCAATTCAAAGTCCTCAGCCTAGGTGGCTCACATATTCAATTCATTGCACTCGCTCATCTGTCCCTTGCTTCTAAATTGTTTGACTGCAGCTGCTGCCTGACTCTGACCAGTGGGAGGAAAATAAAAAAGAAAAGAAGTGAGCCAGGGAGGGCAGGGGGGAGGAAAGAATGTCAGAAGGATCAGACAAGGGATTTAATTGAACTATGCTGACATGAACTGTAACATTCAGTGAGCTTTATGATATACAGAGTGGAAATAATTTGCATCTTTTTGTAAGTGCTTCCCCTAAACATCTCAAATTGTTTGGCTAGTTATCCTCCTGGGAGTTGAATTCTCACCTCTTCAGCCACCCTGGGTTTAGCCAGACTTTTAATCACTTGTATAGAACATTCTGAAAGATGCTTTCCAGAGTCCAAGAGACAGCCTCATTCTCATGGCATCACTCCCGGATGTTCATCCCTACTCAGAATATCCTGTGTCTTACCTACATCACATTGCAGTGCTCTTTCCTCATTTGCACTCATTTTTATAGCTGCCTTCTAAGTTGCCCCTGCTCCCATGGCACAGTGATGAGTTTTGGATCATTCACGGTGTTTAAACCGTTCAAGAACATTTTCCACATGGAGAGTCCTCTTAAAGTGAATACATCATTGTATATGATTATCCATGGTTAAAAGAACAATCAGCAGAACAATATGTCCCTCTCTCCGTGCTGCCAGTGAACCGCACCGCATTGTTCTTTCTTTTTCTTTACTTTTATAATGTTTTATCTGTTGGAATAGCGGCCAGGCTGGGATATGGCTGCTGGGGTCTAATACACAAACCAACTACAAATGGGCTCTGATTAGTGAGGGGAGGAACCTCACAAGGATCAGAGAACTGGTGGGGTGCTTCCCATTCCCCCTCCAGTTCAGATGACTCCATGAATCTAATCAGAACATCTCTCTCCTTTTCTGCCTCCCACCTTCCTCAGAGACCTCTTCTGTCCTCAAGCCTCCCAATACCTATAAAATCCACCTGGCTACCTTCTCCTTATCCTATCTCATCAGAGATGGTCTACATGGTGTTTTGGTCCTGATGTGAGGGCAGGGGACTAGACTAGATGACCACTCAAGGTCCCTTCCTGTTCCAGTGTTCTACGATTCTAAGTTTGTATCCTTCCCATGACACAAACAGGCCCGTGAGCTCTGAAACCCTGTTTTTTAATTCTATTCAAGTTCTCATAACTCATCCGTTGCAGCAGCATCAGAATATCTTCATAAATGCATTAAAGATATTGGAACAGTTGGTTTGGGACTGCCTGTCTGACACGTTCCTTAAGTATGGAGATGGTGTTTCTAAGAGACACCCACAAAGCACATCACAGAGTGTCAATATGTTTCTGGAGTTTCTATGCAGCTTATCTCAACTGCAGCATTAGCCAAACTAATGTGAACTCATCTTGAGTTAGCTTAATTGGAGTTAGATGAGTTACACTGAAAACCAACACAAACAATTAAAGATGTTTGGGTTAGTAGCACACATAGATGACTCCTCACTGCATTACTAGGTCAAGCCTTAGACCAGATGCCTGAGGAGTCAGCTAACCTGGGGTGCACCTCACTTCAGTACGGCTTTCTAAGAATTCTGGTTGTCAGCCCTTGGTGGCTATGTGAAGAAGGACAATGCATTCCCAGGAGGTGGAGACAAAGGGGTAGCTGGAAAATGACTGTCCTGGGGCTAACAGATCATTCTTGTACTCTAACTCTCTTGTTCACAGCAGCTTTGGCTTAATATAAAAGTGGTGAGCTGGGATGCAGTTCACCTTTGAGTGCAGAACAATAGGAATTTCTGTAAGGGGCTAGTATCAGTGCTGAACACTGCAGGAGACCATGTCAGAGGAACTCGGTCAGTGGGGTGCACCTATTGTTAGCTGGCAATGTGAAGTCAGCATTGGCACAGCCCAGATGGCAGTCTGTTAGTGACTGAAGAGCCTGGTGGTAGGGAGCGGACACCCAGGTTACACAAGAAAGACTCACAGTCCAGTGTTTCCAAAAGCCAATACCAGTACCTGAAGTCCTGTCTACCTACTCACTCCTTTAACTCAAGCGTAATGGGGCTTTGAAATGGAGTTTGCTGTTCTTTCAGAGGCTATAGGCTGAGCCTCCAGAGAACACATCATGTTTGCTGCTAACATGTCACCGCTGTACGTGGCTGCAGGTTAATGCCATTCACTTGCCCATAGTTCTCCAGAAGTCTCCTTGGTGCTGCTTCAGGACAAACTAGTTCTCCCACAATTCACCTGGAAGGAATTCATAGAAAGGTTGAGCTTACTGCTCTACAAAGAAGCCAGGGACTCATCCCAGGGTGTCCCAGTGCCTCCCATTGAGCAGCAGCTTAAATGTCATTTCACTGTGTGGCTGCTGTTACTGGAGGTTGGCTAACTTGAGAGGCAACACAGGCATGGATGGTTCAGATTAACAAATCACTGATTATATAATCAGAAGTTTCATTTCTCAGAGAGATTTTGGGATCAACTAAAAGTGCAAACTGGAAGCGAAAATCTGATGGATCCATTAAGTCCTGTATTTCTATAGCACCCCCACCCCCATCCTTATTCTACGTAGTATCTGAGTGTATATTTTTTAGTGTATTTATCATTGACCACTATGGTAATGAAAGGAAATATGATTATCTCCATTTTATATACAAGATTCTCAAGCAGAAACAAGTAAATAATTGTCCTATGATGGACAAAGAAGAGAATTGACTCAAGTTCTTCAAATCACATAATTGCACTGTCCCCTCCAGACCACCCTGCCTAGCCAGCACAAATGGATTTTAGCTGATATTCTACCAAATAACCAGGGAGGATGGCAATTTATTTTAAATTTGGCCTCTGTTTGCCTGTACATTTGTCTCAAAATCACAAGCAGGTTTGCTGAACGTATTAGAAACTCAATTTGTATTTCAACTAACAAACTATAAACACCTGTAAATAGGTGAGGTAGGCAGAATTCTTTTTTATATTTTAAAGTAAGCATCTGTAGCAAACTTTTCTGAAGTTGAGTTTCCCAATTTCTTGTATTTCTGCTTCTTCTTCATTCTTTTTCATTTGCAGGGACTGCTGGAAAAGACCAGGTACTTAAATACAGGTCTCCCTCTTAGCATGAGAGCAATCCCATGAAAATTCATGGGGCTACATATCTTCCTAATACTAATACTAATCCTAATACTAAGCATGTAGTGAGACAGAGACTTCAGGCCAAATTTGAAGGTAAAGGGATTGCTTATGAATTATGTTACACAAGTGTTTAAATGTTTGTAGGACTGGAGCCTTAAGCTGTTCTGTAATGTAGTTGAGCACCACATAGATGGCTGCAGCTACATGGTGACAGAAGTAATTTCTCTGGCTATGGTTCTGCATAAAGGTAAATACATGATTAAGATCATTATTATCAATAATAACGAGTAACAAGAGTAAAATCTCTTTCAGCAGTGAAAGGAATAACTGCTGCCCTTCTCATATTAACAAGATTTGACTTTTCATTCTGAATGAAGGACCTGCACTTTTCTGTCTTGCCTTTAGGTTTATCTGTATGGGTGAAATAGATTCTGAAAACTAGCACTTAGACAACTTTCCTTGAAAGATATTTCCAAATGTCAACATTTTCTATTACTTTGTCATTGACTGCTAATGTGGTTTTAGAATGATTTGGTCCTTTCATGGGTAAAGAAGAAAAATGAAAATATAAAACAAACATATCACTCATTATTATGCAGCTTTTGCTTTGCAAAACACAATTTATGGCTAAAACTTGCCTTTCCTTCTGCTGTGCCACTTCAGGTGTCCAATGCTAAACAGAAAATGCTATAAAAATGTCTGCCCTAGCTCAGAAGGATTCACATGATTGACAATAAAGTGGAAAAGTGTTACACATGTGACCTTGATGCTAGTTCCATAGAATATTTATTCCTCCATGATGCTATTGCTCCATTTGTTTCATTGCTTATGACAGACAATTGGGTGTTTTGGCAACAATGCATGTGGGCCAAATCCTGTTGTCTTACTCCTACAAGCTGCTTCTATTGATGGAATCTCTGCAGGTGCCAGGTGGCATAAATCAGCCTGCTGTGTTCAGAGTGTAACACTGACAGACCTGGGTTGCTAGCCCCAGGCCAAGAACCTGCAAGTGCAGGGTCTAACTCCCTGCATTCTACCACGAGCTGAAGGCCAGGTGACTCTCAGCTGAGGCTGTAGAGCAGAGACTTCAGTTACCCCAGATGAGGTCTCGGTGCCTCTGGGTGCTATATGCTTCCTTGGGCTGAGGAAGCACATCCCAAGCTTCTGAGACCTTCCAGCAGTTCTTCCCAGACAATGCACCAGTTGTAATGCCAACAGATGTGGGTTGCTGGCTCTAGGGATAGAGCCTATGAGCATAGGGTCTAAAGCCTTGCACTCTACCATGTGAGCTGAAGGCCAGTTGGCACTCAGCCTAGGCTGTAGAGCAGAGACTTCACTCACTCCAGATGAGGTCTCGGTGCCTCTGGCTACTACAAAAGCATGCACTTTTTGGTCCATGCAGTAACTTTACATTCTGTCCTGAATACCTTGCAGAGTGGCATATAACCATCCTTTAAGCAAATCAGAGAAATAACAGGCACAGGGTGGCACAATCGTGTTTCTTCTTTGCTCACTGGGGAAGAAAGGCACATCTCCCCAGGAGTGATTTGCGACCTACTGCTTGCCTGGAAAGGCAAAAGCAAAATAAAGGCTCCTCATATTCTGTGTCCTTTCCCTGCCTGTTCTCTCTTAAAGAAGAATAAGTCCTTAGTTTGGCCCGTAGCCATGTGTGCAATCGAAGCAGAGCGGAGCAGGGGAATATGGGAGGCTAGTTCCCATCTATCTCCCCTGCACAGCTGAGTAAGGGCTCTGCCACTCTAGCTCTATATAACTCAAAACTCAGAAGTGAATATAAACATTAAAGCTGAAAGAATTCTGACAGTTGAAGGGATTTTAAAAATCGACTGCACTTCTTGCAGTCCATGCCATTTCTCTCCTGTTTGTGGTTTTCTCTGAAATATGATTTGCCCAGAAATGAAATCCCCCAGATGTAGCATCCTCAGAAAAAAGGGATGAAATACGACATCCTCAAAACGGGATCTTCTTTCTGCTGTTGCTGCAAAACTCCACCATGATTTGGACAGTTAAAAGAAACTGACAACAGCACATGTGAAGTACTAAAGGCAAAAGGCAGACAATGAAGCAGTTAAGAGAAGTCAGGAACTTTGGAAGTCTTTTAGGGTAAATGGCAGAGTCTAATATCGCTCTAAGTATAGTGTGCATGATGTTAATGGTTGGAGGATCAGAGACTGACGGAGGAATGATATCGAGCTATTAGAGCTCCACAGTCAAACCCTGGTACTCCTCATGATCACAAGGAGTAAAGCAGATCAATGAGAGCGTTTGTGCCATCAACCTCCTTTTGTAACGATTACCTGATAAGTTGATCTTAGATACATTGATTCCAACCACACAACTGTCAGGGCTGGAATTGCATATCAAGGATTCTGTGGCACCTTACAGACTAACAGATATTTTGGAGCATAAGCTTTCGTGGGCAAGGACCCGCTTCATTTGTCTATAAGGTACCACAGGTCTTCTTGTTGTTCTCAAAGATACAGACTAACACGGCTACCTCTCTGATACTTGTCCACAAAATAAATTTTCTTCAAACTGTGAGACAGGTGACATGGTGTTCGATGGTGAATAAAGCTCTGTATTCTTTCTTCCTCCAGCTGTGTTTGTAGAAATGCAAGGTGTGATGTTTCCTCCTATCTCCTTTCCCAGCTGTCTCAGAGATTCTTTTTACTGCTCATGGGTAAATAAGGGTAAACACCCATTCTTATGTTTAATATAGACCCATTTAACAAGTCTCTTTAACATATCTTTCTTGTCATAGTTCTAGCATATATCCATATTTCTTATTACGCACAGGCTACGTCTACACATGAAGCCAACATCGAAATAGGCTATTTCGATGAATAACGTCTACACTTCCTCCAGGGCTGGCAACGTCGATGTTCAACTTCGACGTTGCGCGGCACCACATCAAAATAGGCGCTGCGAGGGAACGTCTACACGCCAAAGTAGCACACATCGAAATAAGGGTGCCAGGCACAGCTGCAGACAGGGTCACAGGGCAGACTCAACAGCAAGCCGCTCCCTTAAAGGGCCCCTCCCAGACACAGTTGCACTAAACAACATAAGATACACAGAGCCGACAACTGGTTGCAGACCCTGTGCCTGCAGCATGGATCCCCAGCTGCCGCAGCAGCAGCCAGAAGCCCTGGGCTAAGGGCTGCTGCCCACGGTGACCATAGAGCCCCGCAGGGGCTGGAGAGAGAGCATCTCTCAACCCCCCAGCTGATGGACGCCATGGAGGACCCAGCAATTTCGACGTTGCGGGACGCGGATCGTCTACACGGTCCCTACTTCGACGTTCAACGTCGAAGTAGGGCGCTATTCCGATCCCCTCATGAGGTTAGCGACTTCGACTTCTCGCTGCCTAACGTCGAAGTTGGTGCCGCTACTTCGAAGTAGCGTGCACGTGTAGACACAGCTACAGTGTGCATATATTATGCAAGAATATTAATCATCAGTAGGTTAGTATGTAGTAAATAATAACTCTCAAGATATATTTTACACTAAAAGTATTACAACAGAATGTAGCACATGATTACAGGAGTTCTGAGAGTCACATGACTGTCATTGTTCCTTGGAATTGATTGAAGCCCTCCAAAGCTAAAACATGGTCTTCCTCAGATGCAGCTAGTAGACAAATCACCCCTCAACATGCAACATTGGAAGGGTTATATCCTTTGTGAAACAATGGGACTAGATTGAGGTTTCACTGGCAACTTAAAAAAAACACAACAAGTTAGTATGACAATCAGTGCAAAGGACAAAGGGGATGGAATAGGATGGAAAACTTATTCTCACAGGTAGGCAGCAGCAGGTCTCCCTCAAAACTTGAGTGTCCTTAAAAGGACCTGTTTCGTATATTACAATGCCACTCATAAGTTGTTACTTCTGCAGAAGTCAGTGAGATGTATCAGTATGAAACAAATGTAAGTGAGAGAAGGGAAAGAGTACAAGAAATTATATTTTAATACTTTTTCCTCCATGATTAACCCAGTTCTTCCCATTCTATTGCAAAAGTTGCCACAGGATCTTCTCTGACCATATTTCTTCCATCAAGGATTAGCTTAATTTAGCGGCAGCAATTCAGTTTCTGACCAAAACAAGGAAGTGAATAATCAAGAAATAACCAGGACCATGTGTTTCCTGAAAGTCTTTCACCTAACTAGCTACACAGGATGTCTACTTCTGTAGCACTAGCAGTACTGTGGGATTTGTGGACCTCATAATCACTCATAATTTTACCCACACAACACCCTTGTGATGCAACAAAGGAAAGTGAGAAAAATTGACTTGGGCACAGTCAAACACAAAGGCTCTAGAAGAACTGAGACTTGAACATGCATCTCATGAGTGCTAATCTGGTGTCTTATTTCCACAAAAAATCTTCCTCTCTCCAAAATTTGCTTCACTTACAGAATAACAGCACCAGTGTTACAGGGCAGAGATAGTTCTGAGAAGGTCATGTGGGCGGTCCCTTTTGCACATAAAAATAGTCTCTGCAGCATGCTTCCTTTTGTGGCCATATTGGTTCCAGCAACACAAAGCCCACCTGAAGTTCTTGGACACTTAGTCGGTGTCATGTCATACTCTGCTAAAGTTTTCCTTTCCTTTCACTCCATTTGACTGATAAATGGCAGAGCCATCGGTAATGAAAATAAGAACATAAAAATGGCCATATTGGGTCATACCAAAGGTCCATCCAGCCCAGTATCCCGTCTGCCGACAGTGGCCAATGCCAGGTGCCCCAGAGAAGGAGAACAGAAGACAATGATCAAGTGATTTATCTCCTGCCATCCATCTCCTACCCTTGTACTGAAGGCTAGGGCACCATACTTTACCCCTGGCTAATAGCCATTTATGGACCTAACCTGCAAAAATTTATCAAGCTCTTTTTTAAACCCTAATAGAGTCCTGGCCTTCACAGCCTCCTCGGGCAAGGAGTTCCACAGGTTGACTGTGCGCTGTGTGAAGAAAAATTTCCTTTTATTAGTTTTGAACCTACTACCCATCAATTTCATTTGGTGTCCCCTAGTTCTTGTATTATGGGAAAAGGTAAATAATTTTTCTATGTTCACTTTCTCCACACCATTCATGATTTTATATACCTCTATCATATCGCCCCTCAATCGCCTCTTTTCCAGACTGAAAAGTCCCAGTCTCTCTAGCCTCTCCCCATATGGGACCCGTTCCAAACCCCTAATCATCTTAGTCACCCTTTTCTGTGCCTTATTATAACTGTTTAGTCACTGCATGTCACAGAGCAACTTATAGACTTCAGGAACTGAATCACTTGGTCATTAAATGAAATTATATTCTTGGCACATTGCCCTCATTTTCAAAGACTCTGCTATTTTATTTGTCCATTGTTCTTTCTTGCTTGGATCTTGAATGAGATACTGTGGTTAAGTGTCTTGCATATACACTTTCTGCTCTTAAGGTTATTTATCAGATAATTACACCCTCCTAGTTAAATGATATCAACTAATTTTATTTATTTATTAAATAATGATCAATGCTTCTTCTAAAAAAATCTTAAATATAAGATTAATTCTGCTTCTATCAGTTATTTTCTCACTGTATTAGCAACCTCTGTTTTCCCTAACAAGACAGAGAAGCCAGTAATATAACCAGAAGTCATTAACATAATCATGGCCCAAGATCAAATTCATCTTCTTTCTCTTTACCTTGTAAAGTGTTTCAATATTTTGTGTTGTAATGCAATGACCAGAACTGATCACTGTAATCTGAGTGTGGATCAGACTAATGCATTGTATAATCAAAGATTTCCCTTAGACTTAGGTTTGTTTGCATTTTCTTGCTCTTCTTTCTCTAGTATGACATTCAATAAAAGTGATTATAGTACAATATCAAGTTCTGCCACAGTCCCTACTTTGCATGCGAGCCTACCCCCTCCTTTTCCAAGAGGTTTAGCAATGGGATGTTAAAATTCCCAACAGTGTTGAAACCACATTAAATTATTAGGCACACATTTCACCAGCCTGTTACTTTGTCTCTTTTTCCTTTGCTCAATTCCATTCACTCGAATTCATCCTTGCCAGGTATACAAGGAGAAAATGTCTTTTTGCGTCTTCAAATGAGTTATGTTGATCTTACTCTTCAATTCAAACAAACAGTTAATACTGGTTAGTTTTAAACAAATAAGAGCATGACCTCCTGCTTTCCCCTAGAGAATGCTCCTCCAGGTGAGAAGTGAGATATATTGACAGGGTAGTGTGGAAAGGAAGCGTGGGCAGTCACCACTCATGTAGTTGCTCTGTCTCTAGGATCCTGTCTTTAGAGCAGTCAGTTGAGTATTTTTCACATATGCCAATTTCACCTTAAAAGGCACAACAATACAACAAAATAAAACAGCAAGATTTTAAATTCACCCCTAAGTTTTGCAATTATCAGGTAGATTTGGCTGGCTGGATCCCTTAAATCAACCTTCCATTTGGAAGTCCAGGGTGGTGATCACATTAGTGTTGAGGACTGACCAAGTGAAACTGGATTAGTCACTTAAGCCGTGTCTACACGTGCACGCTACTTCAAAGTAGCGGCACTAACTTCGAAATAGCGCCTGTCACGGCTACACATGTTGGGCGCTATTTCGATGTTAACATTGACGTTAGGCAGCGAGACGTTGAAGCCGCTAAACCCATGAGGGGATGGGAATAGCGCCCTATTTCGACATTCATGGTTGAAGTAGGGAACGTGCAGTCGTTGCGCGTCCCGCAACTTTGAAATTGCGGGGTCCTCCATAGCGGCCATCAGCTGAGGGGTTGAGAGATGCTCTCTCCAGCCCCTCAGCTCAATGGTGGCTGCATGGAGCGGCCCCTTAAAGGTCCCCACCCCCTCCCTTTCTGTGCAGAAAGCTGAGAGAGCGTGCAGGCAGCAGCAATAACACATGGCTCGCCTGCACGCTCTTCTGCAGCCACCCAGACCCCCAAAAGACCTGATGGCCGCCCGGCAGGCCCCCAAGGCCCTCAGGGAACCCCCCTGAAGGGGAGCCAGGGTTCCCAGGGCAGGAGCCAGGCCGGGAAGCAGCAGCGGGGCCCCTCCTGGATGGAGGCCGAGCTTCAGGACCTGCTGGGGCTCTGGAGTAAGGAGGAGGTGCTCCAGGTAATGGGGAGCAAGAGGCGGAATGCAGATGCGTTCGCTTGGCTGGCTGAGGGCCTGGCCGCCTGGGGTCACCCTGCCCGCTCTCCAGACCATGTCCGGAGTAAAGTGAAGGAGCTGCGGCAGGTTACACCCGGGCCCGCGATGCGGCCAGCCGATCTGGGGCCGCCCCCGTCACTTGCTCCTTTTACAGGGAGCTCAGGGACATCCCGGGACCCCGGCACATTTCCTCCCCTCCTGCCACACTTGACATCTCAGCTGAGGAGCCCCAGCAGGCCCCGGAGCTGGAGTCCGCCCCGGAGACAAGCCCCGCAGCCCGGGGGCCCTCCCTGGAGCCCACCCCCGGGGCACAGGAGCAGGAGGAGGAGGAGGAGGGGGACTCCTCCTCTACCGACACCGGGCTCCAGATACTCCTCCTGCCATCGAGGAGCAGCAGCCGGGCGTCCGCCCCCCGGGTGTCCCCCCGACTGTGGGAGTGGACCGTCAGGTATGTACCCCCCCGGTGCACACCCCCGGGGTTGAGGGGCGGGGGTAATAGATATGTGGCCAGGGCCCTCCACATGCCCAGATGGCCATGGCCCCAAGGACAGCAGTGGCATGTCCCTCACAGGAGTGCATCAACCCCTGCCCCCCCGAGCACGACAGTGCCATGCCCCATCCCCCGGGGCAGAGGGGAGCGGAACCTCTAGGGTCCCCCAGGAGGAGGGGGTGGGACACCCAGCAGCAGCAGCAGCAGCAGAAGCAGCAGCATGTGATGGAGTGTGGGGAGTGCAAATGCGAGACTTAGGCTAGATATGAACAACAAGCTGAATAGCTCCCAGTGGCTAAGGATGATCCTGGGGCTACAACTGGCAGGTTACACCTCTGCCCTGAACAAAGAGGAGGGAGGAGCCGAGCTGGGTTTCAATCGGGGGCCGCAGGTAGAGGCTAGGGGAAGGGAGAGCTAGAAGGCTGCCTGCCTGAGGAGGGGGAAAGCTACACCCCAGAGGGGCACCCCTCGGGATCTTCTCCCCAGGACAGGTTCGAAGGACTGTCTCTGACTGCTGTACTGTCACTTCTGGGAGAAACTGGGCATCTGTTGCCTAAGAAACCTCTCCTGTCATACCTGCTGAGTGAAGTGAGAGTCACTCCAGCCAGGGGACGGGGTGCAGTGCAGGGGGACCCTTGAACCCCATCACAGCAGCATCTCCCAGGGACGGGGATGGGGAACCTACAGCACAGGGGTGGGGGGACAGGGGCCACGGCTCGGGGCCCATGCTAACGCCTGTCTCCACTCTTCTTCCCCGCCTCCTGTGTTCCGCAGCTGCACCATCTGAAGGACTGGAGAGCGCCGGCGAGGCTTCAGTGGTCCCGGAATCCCCTCCGGGGCCATCGCTCCAGGCCAGCCCCTCGGCGGAGCAACAACCGGCCCCACGGCAGGCAAGACGGCGGACCCAGGAGCAGCAGCCGCTGGTGACGGACCCCCAGCTGCTGGCCCTCCACTGCTGGCAGGTGGAGGTCGTGGAGCATCAGCCGCAGGTGGAGCAACACCGCCTCCAGCTGCAGGAGCGGGTGCTGGCCTGGCGCCAAGAGGCATGGGGGGCCTACATGGAGACATTAAACCAAATAGCGGATTACCTGGCCCCCCATGCCACGCCAGCCGCTGCTGCGCCTACCCTGAGAACTCCACCCGCTGCACCACCCGCTGCTCCAGTCGCCCCGCCACCCGCCACCGAGGGCCGTTCCGCCGAGGGAGACCTGGGGCCAACTTACACTCGCCGGCCGTATCTACCGGTCCGCCCAGCCCCCAGCCAGCCACGGACAGGGCTGTGGCCGAGGTGGGGATCCCAGCCGCCTACCCCAAGTGCTGGACTGTAGGGGCGTGGGGCCCAGGACATGCCCCCCCCTTTGCATATATTCCCCCCACTTTTTTGGCTTCAGCCTTGTACATAGTTTGTATTTATTTATTTGTGACCCCCGTTTTCTCTGTCTGATCCTTCCCCCCTATGTAAATAGTTCTCCCCTTTCTTGTTATCCCTGTTTTTTTGTTAATATACATACATATATAATATTTAGTTAGTTAGAAGTTCCTATAGTTATTATTAGTAAGAAGAGTTGCAGTAAAGATGTTTGATTTCACAAACAAGTGCCTGCTTTTATTTGTACAAGAAAAGTGTGGGGGGGTGCTGTTGGGTGCTCCGTGGTGTGGGCGTAGGGGCAGGGAGTGTTGTGGGGGATGGGGGGGCAGTGGGGGGCCTGCCAGCGTTCATCCCGTGGCCTCATCAAAGTGGGCCCGCAGGGCCTCACAGACCCGGGTCCCTTCGGGGTCCACCTGGTGACTGGGGGCAGCGGGTGGCTGCACATCGGCCCTGCCGGCCTCCACAGCCCAGCCCTGAAAGAAGGCCTCCCCCTTGCTCTCCACCAGATTGTGTAGGGCGCTGCACGCACCCACAATCTGGGGGATATTGGTGGGGCCCGCATCCTGGTGGGTGAGCAGAGACCTCCAGCACCCTTTGAGGTGGCCAAATGAGCGCTCCGCCACCTGGCGCGCGTGGTTCAGGCGCTGGTTGAAGCGCTCCTGGCTGGCAGACAGATGGCCCGTGTACGGGTGCATGAGCTAGCTCCAGAGGGGGTATGCCGCATCTGCGATGATGCAGAGGAGCATGGTGGTGACCCCCAGAGGGATCTCCTGCTGGGGGATGTAGGTCCCCGCCTCCATCCGGAAGCACAGGCCCAAGTTCCGGAAAACCCGGGCGTTGTGGGTGCTGCCAGGCCAGCCCACATAAATGTCTTGGAAATGGCCCCGGCTGTCCACCAAGGCCTGGAGGACCACTGAGTGGTAGCCCTTTCGGTTGATGTAGCGTCTTCCACTGTGCTCCGGGGCGCGGATGGGGATGTGAGTCCCATCCAGAGCCCTGAAGCAATTGGGGAAGCCCAGGGTGGCAAAGCCCACGATGGTGGCATCTGGGTCCCCAGCCTCACGAGCCTGTGGAGGAGCATGGCGTTGGTGGCGCGGACGACCTGCAGGGGAAGCACATGGGAGAGCACCAATGAGGGGTGAGCAGGGTGTGTGTGGCCCTCCCCTGCCAGGGCGCCCCTCCCCTCCCCTCCCCTGCCCTGCCCTGCCCTGCCCTGCCTTGCCAGGGCTGCCTCCCCCCCGACCCCCCGTGGGTCCTCTTACCTCCATGAGGACAGCCCCGACGGTGG
Source organism: Carettochelys insculpta (assembly GCF_033958435.1). Lineage (NCBI taxonomy): Eukaryota > Metazoa > Chordata > Testudines > Carettochelyidae > Carettochelys > Carettochelys insculpta. Next base: position 122,682,862 of record NC_134141.1, read on the forward strand.
CCTTGCCGACACCAAACTGCTGGACCATGGATCAGTAGCTGTCTCGAGTGGCCAGCTTCCAGACAGCGATGCCAACCCGTTTCTCCACAGAGAGGGCACGCCACATGGCGGTGTCCTGGTGCCTGAGTGCGGGGGTGAGCCACTGGCATAGCTCCAGAAATGTCTGCCGGCTCATGCGAAAGTTCCTGAGCCAGCGGTCATCGTCCCACTCCCCAAGCACCAGCCGCTCCCACCAGTCAGTGCTGGTGGTGTAGCTCCACAGCTGGTGGCGAATGAGGCGGCAGGGGGGTCGGGGTGCTGCAGGGTTGGGGGTTGCGTCCTCCTCCCCTGCAGGCAGCTCCTCCTCTGTGGCAAGGAGGTGCTCAGCTGCCTTCTGCATGGCATTGAGCAGGGTGAGCACTGCTTCTGCAGGGGCGGCTGGGTGGACCTCTGGCTGCTGTTGCTGCTGCTGCTGCTGCTGCTGGGGGTCCATCATGACTTCGTCGCCCGAGGTGTGCATGCCTATGGCTCTGCGGACCGCGTGCTGTGCAGGCTGAGTGTGTCTGGGAGGGGCCCTTTAAGGGAGCGGCTAGCTGTTGCCCCGGAAGCGCTAGTCTGCCCTGTGACCCTGTCTGCAGCTGTGCCTGGCACCCTTATTTTGATGTGTGCTACTTTGGCGTGAAGACGTTCTCTTGCTGCGCCTATTTCGATGTGGTGCTGCGCAAGGTCGATGTTGAACATCGACGTTGCCAGCCCTGGAGGATGTGTGGATGTTATTCATCGAGATAGCCTATTTCGATGTCACTACATCGAAATAAGCTACTTCTATGTAGGCTTCACGTGTAGACGTAGCTTTAGAGTCAAACTGTGGCCTCTTCTGTGTGTCCGTGGTAACACCATCAAATCAGCTACCCATATCCTGGACAGTAGTATTGTGGAGAGTTAGCCATTATGCCCCTCCTGTGCAGGTGGAGGCAGACAGGCAACAAATGGTGAAGATTGAGCAGAGCATGGATTCTGCTTCCCAAGACATTGGTGATAATAGATTGATGGGAAATGGATTTCCATTCCATGGAAAGCTTTTCAGTCATCGGAAACATTATTCTTCCCAAATAGGGACAAAAATGTTGAAATCCCCAAGAGTCTCACAAAGCAAGGATCCAGAGAAAAAAATTGATTCTGGTTATTCAGAACACTTTGTCTCAGTTTTCCTTGATTTCCTCCCAGAATTTGCTGAATTTTTTCAATGAAAATTGATTGAACTGGAAAACAGGAATTGTTCACTTGGAAGTTATCAAAAATAATTCAAACTATTTTCCTCCCCGGACCCCCAAAGTTGCTGAGTGTAAAACATTGGTGAAAGTAACCCCTTCCTGTGAATAGTTCCATTCTTCATACATTGGCATTTCTTGAGGGAGTAAGTAGGCTCTAATGGTGAATGAATGTAGTTTGTCAACGTGCAATATGCCAAGCATAACACTGGTGGGCTGAGCCCTCTCTGGTGCATGCAGGGTTTGTGGGTACTGGATTTTTTAAAGTCATACTGGCCATACACAACACATGTGCCCAGCTCCTGATATAATTTTTCACTTCTCAGTTTCTCTGTTTGCCACCTGTAAAATGGAGGTAATAGTAGTACACTGTTGCAATAGGCTGATGTGAGGCTAAGTCCATTCATGTATGTTAAGTCATTAGATATTACGGCTATGACTGTCACAGAAAAAAACAGTGTATAATACAAGGAGATGGGAACTATGCCCACTTTTTAGTCTGGCAAAACTTCCACTCATGACAATGTGGATTTTGGCAGATGAATGAGAGCAGAATTTGACTTCATCATATTAACGGGACAGCTCGTTAGCTGCTATAAGTCAGCATAGCTCCATTAAAATCAATCAAGACACATTGATTTAGTCAAGTTTAGGACCTAGCCCAATATTTGCATCATTTTTGTCTTTTGTTTCTAAAGATTCATTACCCAATGTGTGTGTTTGTGAGTATCTATATATAGCTTGAAAGGAGAAAAATAGTTTTGTGCATGTACAAGCTAATAATATGGATTTTTAGACATTAACTCTGGATCTGTATATAATTTAACTTAAAACAATAATCCTTCTACAGTACCTTGGTTTTTCAGACTCATCATATAGAATTCTGTTACCAAGCTGTTATTTACTATTAAGCCTATTAAAATTTTCCTTTGTCTATTACATTCTATAGGGCTTTTCTATAAGGGAACATGCCTTTCCAGATGAAAATTTCTGTGTTTCTTAGCACAACACTATTATACTTAATAGCTGAGTGCCAACGAAATGGCCCCTAACTGTGGTATTTCACTACTTATTCACAATGGCATTTTAGGTTAAACAATCATTGGTTCAGCTGTGAAAAATGAGATAAATTAAAATTATTTTCTTCACAAGGACCAAGGACTTGGCAAGTAATATATTGAAGAAATTTCCTGGACATAATGGGTTACATTAATTTTCAACTGCAAAACAATTCCTTCAGTATTATTTTTCAAGGAAGAAAAAAAGAGTGAAAACACCCTGCTATTTGTGCTATTTATTTCTCCCTGAAATAAGAAAATCCATTTCAAAAGGTAGGCTTAAGAAAGGCATACCAAGAATATTGCAAAAATTGGCTATAAAGAATTCCAGTTAATTGGTCACACATTTGCCTTTATTCAAATGTGGTCAGTTTTAGCAAGGATGGCATACAAAGAAAGAGGTATATGATATGGAGAGAAATCATATTTTTGGTCTATGGACGTCTTATTAAAATAGCTTCTATGGAATCTAGTCCATATTCTACATTAAGCTGTTTCCTCCTGCGTTCCTTCTAGTGTCTCATAGCACTTTGTAATGGATAACAGAGACTTTCATCAATGCTGTAGTCTATTGAGTTGAACTATTCTAAACCAGCAAGAACCAAACACTATTGTTGTTCTACTCTGATGGCTTTTTAGTGCCCAGTTTGGTATGGATTTTGTGGTCTCAGTCCTGTTTCTGGTAATTTAAGGTTGATATCTAAAGTTAATGCAGCTATGCTGATCTTCAGGATCAAGTGGAGGAGCAGGCTGTGCATGTTCACGTAAGAAACAATCACATAATTGGCTTTGAGATCTTCATTGAGAGTCTGAGCAAACAGGAGAAGATACAAATGGGCCTACTTGGAGTTTGGCAGATGGAAGCATTCAATCAGTGGAATAGAAAACCCAGCGTACCCGAGATTTGTCTTAGCTTTTTTAGCCTAGCCAAATGAAGGCTGAGAGGAGATATGGTTGCTCTCTATCAATTTATCAGAGACATATAAATATCATGGAGGAAGACGGGTTATTTAGGCTAAGTATCAATGCTGATGCACACAGAACCTACGTCTACACTAGAGCACAATTTTGAAAGGCTCCCTTTCGGAAATGGCAAATTGAGAAATACCCTTTTGAAATATAACATCTGCACACAAGTAGAGGTTAGGACTTCTGGTCCACCCTTTTGACAGGGCTACCTGCTCTTTTGAAAGAGAGTGTCTACATTATCCCAAGTGCTGTTTTGAAAGAAAGGGTCAGGAAACGCCACAGGTGAAGTTGCATGGCACACAAGCCCTTCCAGTGCTGCAGCTGGTCGTCCCATAAAAGGTTACCTCCCCAACATCCTTGCCCTGCGCAGCATGAGGCTTGAAGAGCTTTCACGAGTCCAGCAGACACCAGTGCACACAGGACAACATGGACCAGCAGCAGCAGCTGGAGCTACTTCTGGCCATCACCAGCAGTGCGGTCACCCTGATGTCCTCAGCAGTGGTGGCTGCCCTCTGTCTCCTGCTGGGGGCTGCCCTTTGCCATGGCCACTGAACCCATGGACCTGCAACTCCTCCAGTGCCCCCACCCTCTGATTTCTCCACCGACTCTGGAGTTACCCCACTAGCTTCATGTGGTGTGAAAGCCTGGTCATGGAGGAATGGGACAATGGCAGGTGGCTCTGGAATATTTGGATGTGGTGGCAAACCTTCCTGAAGCTCTTCCAGTGGCTAGTTCCTGCTTTGAGGCATCAGAACATTTGGATATGGCACACTCTCCCCATCAAAAAGAGGGTCGCCATAGCTGTCTGGAAACTGGCCACTCCGGATAACTACCACTCCATGGACCACCAGTTTGGCAAGGACAATGCCACAGTTGGGGCTGTCATCATGGAGATGTGGGAAGCTCAGACCACACACCCACCAGGGGGAGGGGGATCCCAGGAAAGGGAGCCTACTGGGGACCAGAAGCCAGGAGGGGCCTGGGAGGCAGGGATACCTGGGGAGGTGAGAGAGGCTGGGAGGAGCCTGGGTCATGGGGGAGCCTAGAGGTCAAGAGGGGCTGTGAGGGACCTGGGGAGGGGTACTCTCTGGAACACCCATGCATGCATTTGATGAAGTGGTTCTTTGCCCACAAAAGCTTATGCTCCAAAATATCTGTCAGTCTATAAGGTGCCACAGGATTTCTTGTTGTTTTTGAAGATACAGACTAACTCAGCTACCTCTCTGATACTTATCAATTTTGAGGTATTTTAGACTATTGTCTGGTTCACATACCCATCTCTTCCTAAAAAAACCCATTCAAATAAAGGACTTTTATTACTGTACATTCTGAATGAGAACAAAATGCTGAAATACTGAAAACAAATGGCAGTCGTTAAGTTTGCAAACTGAAACCAAAGAAATTCACCATTTTCCACTTAAGTGAAACACTTGAACAAGTCAGTATGGTATTTTTCACTTGAAATGGTTGGAAACCAAGAAACTCTGTTTCAAATGACATTTTTCCTTTGTATTCCTCTGTTCAGAATATTGAAACATCTAGGCTATGTCTACACTAGCCCCCTCCCCCTTTTGAAAGCGGGATGCTCATGAGACACTTCAGGATATGCTAAAGAGGTGCTGCAATGAATATGCAGTGCCTCATTAGCATAATAGTGGCTGTGACACTTCAAAAGTGCTGCTTTTGATCGTGTATGGCTCATCTACATGGGGTCCTTTTCAGAAGGACCTTGAACACTTTGAAATCCCCTTATTCCTATGTGGTTGTAGGAATAAGGGGATTTCGAAGTGTGCAGGGTCCTTTTGAAAAGGACCCTGTGCAGACGAGCCACACACAATTGAAAGCAGCACTTTCGAAGTGCTACAGCTGCCATTATGCTAATGAGGTACTGTATATTCATTGCAGTACCTCAGTAGCATATCCTGACATGTCTCATTAGCATCCTCCTTTTGAAAGGGGGGTGATAGTGTAGACATAGCCTTAATCAGAATTCATATTTTCCTACAGAAAATGTCCATTACAGGAAAACTGTATTTTCCAATAGGAAACATTTTTATGCAATTTTTAAGAGCAGGTCAGACAAATACGTTTCTGAGATGATGTAGATGATGGTTGGTCCTGCCAGGAGTGGGCTTCATGACATGCTGAGGTCCCTTCCACGTCTGGTATTCTATGAGCTTATGATTTTGTCAAGCTTTACTTGAAACACTTTTGTTTTGTATATTTCATCTTCGAACCTTTCAGTTTCCATATCCACATTGCTCGATCTCATGGGAAAAGCATGGAAGCTTAGTGGATGGAATTTGGGAATCATTTCCCAGGACTCCTGAATTCTAATTACAGCTCTCTGATCATATCTGAGAGCCTGATCCAAAGTCCATTGAGAAAGCTTATTTAAATCCATTGGGTTTAAATTTAGGACAGGGCACTCAATCTGGGATTGTCAATTTATTGTAAGGGAGTTAGATGCCCAGGGACTATTGGCATCCAATTTCTTGAGTGCTGATATACAATGGGAATTGGATAGTTAACTCCCCTTGGTTCTGTAGCATTTCTGCCCCTAACTTTCCCCAGATATTAAACAACCATAATAATACCATCTGATTCACAGCCTGTTGTGAGGTTAATTTGTGAGTACTTTGAATGTGTACAGTTTAATATAGGGATTTATTTTTAGCATGACTCTAGAGTCTAAGGACTATGGGGCTGGATCACAGCCCCCTTTTTTATGTGAGTAAATGCTGCAGCATTTAGGCCTATGCTGTGAATGTACATTCATTCTCTCAAGCAGCATGATCTAAACACTAACCCTACAGTGCATCATGCTGGCAGATATTTATATCTGAAATCCAAAAGATGCCTCACTTCCATATTTTCACACTGACATAATTTTGACATTTGCTTTATTGGGTTTAACCTTTCACTGGCCCTCACTTTATTATGACAACCCAACTTTAACAGAGAGCCCTAATTTATAATGGGGTCTGCCACCTGCTCTGGGAACTGTTTTCATAAGCATAGGCAGCCATTTGGATTTATACTAGATACATGGCTTGATGAAATGTAATAATACACACCACACCCACTAAGAAATATCGATTCCTCATTCATTAGCTTGCCCCCATTATTAGCACACCCAAAATATGCACTAGTAGAAGCAGTTACAACACCTGCTAACATTTGTGAAAGGATGTGGAATAAAATATTCCCTCTTTGTCACAGCTACAGCTGGATTTCCTGTGGTTTAATCTGCCCTCTCAGCATGCTGTGCCGATTATAAATACAATACTCCTCTCACTGCCAGAGGCCATGGCATATTGCTTGGCATGCTACAACCCTCCAAACAATTTTTTTTTTTCCCTTTGCTTCTTCACCTCTAGTCTATCGTGGCTTTGGAAAGCAGCCCTCTGCTACCCAACATAGGGTGATGTGTCATTTATAATTGTGCTCCTTCAAAAAGCTAATGCTTAAGTTAATAAAGTGGAAAGGTCATGAGCCCAGCATCCTGACCCCGAAACAAGTGGCTCAAAGCTGTTGTTGTTGTTATTTGGGTTGTGTGGTGCAGCAGGGATGGGAAACAGGGAGAGATGAAAATAAATAGCTAATAAAGTCTCTGGTGCCATGGAAGGAGGAAAGAAAGTAGCTCTGCAACAAGTCATGAAATATTAATCATTCTTATTGGTAAAAGCTTTCTTATTTCCTTTCACCCTATTCACTAATGTGAAACTCAGAAAAGAGTCCTACTAAAAGAGGAAACTAAATCAACTTACAGATGATAAATATAAACAAATAGCACGAGTGTGTAGGAAGAAAATTAGAAAGACCAAAGTAAAAGATAACTAGAAGTCCTGTGGCACCCTAGCCAAACAGATATTTTTGGAGCATAAGTTTTTGTGGGCAAAGATCTGCTTCGTCAGATGAATGTCATGAAGCAGGTCCTTGCTCATGAATGCTTATTCTCCAAAAATCTGTTAGACGATAAGGTGCCACAGGATTTGCAGTTGTTTTTGCAGATACAGACTAACACAGCTGTCCCTATGATAGGCCGCAGCTAAACTAGCCTCCGCCTTTTGAAAGGGGGATGCTAATGAGCCACTTTGGCAGATGCTAATGAGGCACTGCCATGAATATGCAGCTCCTCATTAGCATAATGTCTGGCATGAGCACTTTGAAAGTGCTGCTTTCGAAATGCACAGTGCTCCTGTAGACAGAGACCTTCCAAAAAGACCCCTGGACTTTGAAAGCCCCTTCTTCCCATTTGGGTTTGGGAAGAAGGTTCTTTCAAAGTCTGGGGGGAGCTTTCAGAAGTCCACTGTCTACACGAGTGGCATGCATTTCAAAAGCGGCATTTTCGAAACATGCGTGGCCACCATTATGCTAATGCAGCAATGCATATTCATGACAGTGCCTCATTAGCATCTGCCAAAGTGTCTCATTAGCATTCCTCTTTCGAAAGGCAGGGACTAGTGTAGCCATGGCCATAAACTAAAAGATGAATGGGTAAAAACAATAAGAAAATATGGAATGACAGGAGTTCTAAATGACTTTCTTTTTCCAGTTTTTACCAAAAACTTGGTAGTGAATGGACATCTGAAGGAATGTTTGCACTGCAGGCTTATTTCAAAATAAGCTACTCCGGCATAGCCATTCCAGAATAGTTTATTTTGAAATAACACTGCTACACACAAAATGCATTTTGCAATTATGAATTAGCAATTATATTCAAAAAAGTCCTGTATTTACCATTTTCCAGTGTTCTGGAATCTCTTCCACTTCCCTGGACTTTTTGTTAATTTATTTGCTCTATTATTTTAGGGATTACAGAAGTTAAGCTGTTAGGTCTGTAATTCTCAGGGTCAGCCTTAGTTCTCAACAGGCCCACCAAAAACAGGGGAAAAAGGGCACTTATTCTGTCCCAATGATTCAAAAGGGCTTGAAGGTTCCTGGCTACCACAGCTCCAGGGGACTTTTAGGGCTGTGGGGAAGGGGCAGTTTGGTGCCCTCTGGGCGGCACATAAAACTGTCCCAGCTCTGTCCCTTCCACCGGAGGCTCTACCTCTTCCAGAAGCACCTAACCAGGCCACCCCCACCTTACCTAAGGGCCTGGCAAGGCTGTCGAACCCCATTATGTCATGTACTCTAATTTGGAAGGAACAATGAATTGCACACATATAAAACGAGACACAACTCCTTACGAAGCAGTATTGCAGAAAGTGATCTGGGGAATAACTTTGGATCACAAGCTATGTATGAATCAAGAGTGCAACACTGTTGGAAAAAACACCAAATATCATTCTGAGTCGGACTCTTGTAAGCAAAACAGTGAAGTAATTCTTGTGTTCTATTCTGTGCTATTTATGCCTCAAATGGAGTACTGTGTCTTTAAAAAAGGAAAGAAGGACAATCCAGGGAACTATAGACCCATCAGCCTTACCTCAATCCCTGGGAAAATAATGGAGGGAATCCTCAAGGAATCCATTTTGAAGCACTTGGAAGAGGGGAAAGTGATCAAAAGTAGCCAACATGGATCCACCAGGGGCAAGTCCTGCCTGACCAATCTGATTAGCTTCTATGACGAGGTAACAAGCTCTGTGGACATGGGGAAGTCAGTGGATGTGATATACCTTGACTTCAGCAAGGCTTTTGATACAGTCTCCCACAACACTCCTGTCCATAAGTTAAGGACATATGGATTGGATCCTTGGACTATAAGATGGATAGAAAGCTGGCTTGATGGTCAGGCCCAGCGGGCAGTGGTCAATGGCTCAGTATCTGGATGGTGATCTGTTTCAAGGAGAGTGCTGCAAGGCTCAGTTCTGGGGCCAGTGGTATTCAACATCTTTATTAATGACCTCGATGAGGGACTGGGTTGCACCCTCAGCAAGTTTGCGGATGACACAAAACTAGGGGGAGAGGTAGATATGTTGGAGGGTAGAGAGAGAATCCAGAGGGACCTGGATAAATTGGAGGACTGGGCCAAAAGAAATCTGATGCGGTTCAATAAGGAGAAGTGTAGAGTCCTGCACCTGGGGCAGAAGAATCCCAAACATTGTTACAGGCTGGGGACCGATTGGCTCAGCAGCAATACGATGGAAAGAGACTTAGGGGTTATGGTGGATGAAAGTCCGGATATAAGTAAACAGTGTGCCCTTGTAGCCAAGAAAGCTAATGGCATACTGGGGTGCATTAGGAGGAGCATTTCGAGCAGATCTAAGCCGTGTCTACACGTGCACGCTACTTCGAAGTAGCGGCACTAACTTCCAAATAGCGCCCGTCACGGCTACACGTGTTGGGCGCTATTTCGATGTAAACATCGATGTTAGGCGGCGAGACGTTGAAGCCGCTAACCCCATGAGGGGATGTGAATAGCGCCCTACTTTGACGTTCAACGTCGAAGTAGGGACCGTGTAGTCGTTGCGCGTCCCGCAACTTCAAAATTGCAGGGTCCTCCATGGCGGCCATCAGCTGAGGGGTTGAGAGACACTCTCTCCAGCCCTTCAGCTCAATGGTGGCCGCGTGGAGCGGCCCCTTAAAGGTCCCTACCCCTTCCTTTTCTGTGCAGGAAGCTGAGAGAGCATGCAGGCAGCAGCAATAACAAGCGGCTAGCCTGCACGCTCATCTTCAGCCACCGAGACCCCCAAAGGACCTCACGGCCACACGGCAGCCCCCCCAGCGCCGTAAGGGAACCCCCCCGAAAGGGAGCCAGGGTAGCCAGGGCAGCTAGGGCAGGAGCCAGGCCGGGAAGCAGCAGCAGGGCCCCTCCTGGACGGAGGCCGAGCTTCGGGACCTGCTGGGGCTCTGGAGTAAGGAGGAGGTGCTCCAGGTAATGGGGAGCAAGAGGCGGAACGCGGATGCGTTTGCTCGGCTGGCCGAAGTCCTGGACGCCCGGGGTCACCCTGTCCGCACTCCGGACCATGTCCGGAGTAAAGTCAAGGAGCTGCGGCAGGGTTACTCCCGGGCCCGGGATGCGGCCGGCCGATCTGGGGCTGCCCCTGTCACTTGCCACTTTTACAGGGAGCTCAAAGACATCCTGGGACCCCGGCACACCTCCTCCCCTCCGGCCACCCTTGATACCTCGGCTGAGGAGCCCCAGCAGGCCCCAGAGCCGGAGTCCGCCCCGGAGGCAAGCCCCGCACCCCGGGGGCCCACCCGGAGCCCACCCCCGGGGCACCGGAGCAGGAGGAGGAGGAGGAGGAGGGGGACTCCTCCTCCACTGAGACGGTGCTCCAGATCCTCCTCCTGCCATCGAGGAGCAGCAGCCGGGCATCTGCTCCCCGGGTGTCCCCCGTCCGTGGGAGTGGACCTACAGGTATGTACCGCCCCCCAAGTGCACACCCCCGGGTTTGAGGGGCAGGTGTAATAGATATGTGGCCAGGGCCCTCCACATGCCCAGATGGCCATGGCCCCAAGGACAGCAGTGGCATGTCCCTCACAGGAGTGCATCAACCCCTGCTCCCCCCAGCACGACAGTGCCATGCCCCATCCCCGGGGCAGGGAGGAGTGGAACCTCTAGGGTCCCACGGGAGGAGGGGGTGGGACACCCAGCAGCAGCAGCAGCAGCATGTGATGGAGTGGGGGGAATGCAAATGCGAGACTCAGGCTAGATATGAGCAACAAGCTGAATAGCTCCCAGGAGCAAAGGATGATCCTGGGGCTACAACTGGCAGGTGACACCTCTGCCCTGAACAAAGAGGAGGGAGGAGCCGAGCTGGGTTTCAATCGGGGGCCGCAGTTAGAGGCTAGGGGAAGGGAGAGCTGGAAGGCAGCCAGCCTGAGGAAGGGGGAAAGCTACACCCCAGAGGGGCACCCCTCAGGGTCTTCTCCCCAGGACGGGTTGGAAGGACCGTCTCTGACTGCTGTACTGTCATTTCTGGGAGAAACTGGGCATCTGTTGCCTAAGAAACCTCTCCTGTCATACCTGCTGAGTGAAGTAAGAGTCACTCCCGCCAGGGGACGGGGTACAGTGCAGGGGGACCCTTGAACCCCATCACAGCAGCATCTCCCGGGGACGGGGATGGGGAACCTGCAGCACTGGGGTGGGGGGACAAGGGCCACGGCTCAGGGCCCACGCTAACACCTGTCTCCACTCTTCTTCCCCACCTACTGTGTTCCGCAGCTGCACCATCGGAAGGATCAGAGAGCGCCGGCGAGGCTTCAGTGGTCCCGGAATCCCTTCCGGGGCCATCGCTCCAGGCCAGCCCCTCGGCGGAGGACCGACCGGCCCCACGGCGGGCAAGACGGCAGACTCAGCAGCAGCCACCGGCGATGGACCCCCAGCTGCTGGCCCTCCACCGCCGGCAGGCGGAGGTCGCAGAGCAGCAGCTGCAGGTGGAGCAAGGCTGCCTCCATCTCCAGGAGCGGGCGCTGGCCTGGCGCCATGAGGCATGGGGGGCCTACATGGAGACCTTTAACCGCATAGCGGATTACCTGGCCCCCCATGCCGCGCCAGCCGCCGCTGCGCCCGCCCTGCATGCTCCACCCGCAGCGCCCCCTGCTGCTCCTGTCATCGCCGCACCGTTCGCCATCGCCCCGCCACCCGCCACTGAGGGCCGTTCCACCGAGGGAGACCTGGGGCCAGCTTACACTCGCCGGCAGTATCTTCTGGTCCTCCCGGCCCCAAGCCAGCCCCGGACAGGGCTGCGGCCGAGGCGGGGCTTTCGGCCGCCCACCCCCAGTGCTGGACTATAGGGGCGTGGGGCCCAGGACGTGCCCCCCCCCTTGTATATATTCCCCCCACTGTTTTGTTGTTCGGCCTTGTATATAGTTTGTATTTATTTATTTGTGACCCCCGTTTGCGCAGTCTGATCCTCCCCACCCCCATGTAAATAGTTCTCCCCTTCCGTGTTTTCCCTGTTTTTTTTGTTAATATATACATACACACTTCATATTTAAGTTAGTTAGAAGTTCTTATATATAGTTAGTATTAGTTAGAACAGAGTTCAAAGTAAACAAGTTTGATTTCACAAACAAGTGTCTGCTTTTATTTGTCCAGGAAAAGTGTGTGGAGGGGGTGCTGTTGGGTGCTCCATGGTGTGGGCGTAGAGGCAGGGAGTGTTGTGGAGGATGCGGGGGGCAGTGAGGGGCCTGGCAGTGTTCACCCCGCGGCCTCATCGAATTGGGCCCGCAGGGCCTCCCGGACCCGGGTCCCTTCGGGGTCCACCTGGCGACTGGGGGCAGCGGGTGGCTGCACATCGGCCCTGCCGGCCTCCACAGCCCAGCCCTGAAAGAAGGCCTCCCCCTTGCTCTCCACCAGATTGTGTAGGGCGCTGCAAGCACCCACAATCTGGGGGATATTGGTGGGGCCGCATCCAGGCAGGTGAGGAGACATCTCCAGCGCCCTTTGAGGCGGCCAAATGAGTGCTCCACCACCTGGTGCACGTGGTTCAGGCGCTGGTTGAAGTGCTCCTGGCTGGCACACAGATGTCCCGTGTACGGGCGCATGAGCCAGGGCAGGAGGGGGTATGCCACATCTGCGATGACGCAGAGGGGCATGGTGGTGTCCCCCACAGGGATCTCCTGTTGGGGGATGTAGGTCCCCGCCTCCAGCCGGCGGCACAGGCCGAAGTTCTGGAAAACCCGGGCATCGTGGGTGCTGCCAGGCCAGCCCACATAAATGTCTTGGAAACGGCCCCAGCTGTCCACCAAGGCCTGGAGGACCACTGAGTGGTAGCCCTTCTGGTTGATGTAGCCTCCTCCACTGTGCTCCGGGGCGCGGATGGGGATGTGAGTCCCATCCAGAGCCCCGAAGCAATTGGGGAAGCCCAGGGTGGCAAAGCCCGTGATGGTGGCATCTGGGTCCCCAGCCTCACGAACCTGTGGAGGAGCATGGAGTTGATGGTGTGGATGACCTGCAGGGGAAGCACATGGGAGAGCACCAATGAGGGGTGTGCAGGGTGTGTGTGGCCCTCCCCTGCCAGAGCCCCCCTCCCCTCCCCTCCCCTCCCCTGCCCTGCCCTGCCAGGGCCCCCCTGTCCTGCCAGGGCTGCCTCCCCACCCGCCCCCGTGGGTCCTCTTACCTCCATGAGGACAGCCCCAACGGTGGCCTTGCCGACACCAAACTGCTGGCCCACGGATCGGTAGCTGTCTGGAGTGGCCAGCTTCCAGACAGCGATGCCGTCGCGTTTCTCCACAGGGAGGGCACGGCTCATGGCAGTGTCCTGGTGCCAGAGTGCGGGGGTGAGCCACTGGCATAACTCCAGAAATATCTGCCGGCTCATGCGAAAGTTCCTTAGCCAGCGGTCATCGTCCCACTCCCCAAGCACCAGCCGCTCCCACCAGTCGGTGCTGGTGGGGTGGCTTCACAGCCGTCAGCGTATGAGGCAGCAGGGGGGTCGGGGTGCTGCAGGGTTGGGGGTTGCATCCTCCTCCCCTGCGGGCATCTCCTCCTCTGTGGCAAGGAGGTGCTCAGCTGCCTCCTGCATGGCACAGAGCAGGGTGAGCACTGCTCCTGCAGCGGCGGCTGCGTGGACCTCTGGCTGCTGCTGCTGCTGCTGGGGGTCCATGACTGCATCGCCCGAGGTGTGTGTGCCTATGGCTCTGCAAACCACGTGCTGTGCAGGCTGAGTGTGTCTGGGAGGGGCCCTTTCAGGGAGCGGCTAGCTGTTGCCCCAGAAGCGCTAGTCCGCCCTGTGACCCTGTCTGCTGCTGTGACTGGCACCCTTATTTCGATGTGTGCTACTTTGGCATGTAGACGTTCCTTCGCAGCGCCTATTTCGATGTGGTGCTGCACAACGTCGATGTTGAATGTCGACGTTGCCAGCCCTGGAGGACGTGTAGATGTTATTCATCGAAATAGCCTATTTCGATGTCTCCACATCGAAATAGGCTACTTCGATGTAGGCTTCACGTGTACATGTAGCTCTAGAGAAGTAATTATTCCTCTTTATGCGGCACTGGTGAGGCCACATCTGGAATATTGTGTCCAGTTTTGGCCCCCCCAGTATAAAAAGGATGTGGATTTGCTACAGCAGGTTCAGCAAAGGGCAACAAAAATGATTAAGGGTCTGGAGCACAAGACCTATGAGGATAGGCTGAGGGATTTGTGCTTGTTTAGTTTTCAGAAGAGAAGAAGACTTAGAGGTGATTTAATAGCAGCCTTCAAGTTCCTGAAGGGGAGCTCTAAAAAGGAGGATGAGAAACTGTTCTCAGTGGTGTCAGATGGCAGAAGAAGAAGTAATGGTCTGAAGTTGAAGAGGGAAAGGTGTAGGTTGGATATTAGGAAAAACTACTTCACCAGGAGTGTGGTGAAGCATTGGAATGTGTTGCCTAGAGAGGTGGTGGATTCTCCATCCCTTCAGGTTTTTAAGTCCTGGCTGGACAAGGTGATGGCTGGGATGACTTAGTAGGTGTTGATCCTGCTTGAAGCACGGGGCTGGACTAGACAACCTCCTGAGGTCCCTTTCAGCCCTAGGATTCTGTGATTCTGTGAAAAGGAACCAAAATCATTAAAGGTCAAGAAAACATGACTGAGAGGGAAGACTGACAAAAAAAAAGAAATGAGTATGTGTAATTTGTGGAGCAGAATGAGTGGACATCATTCCAGTTTTTTTCAAATACAAAAAAGGTTATTAGAAGGAAGAGGCAGAAAAAAAACTTCTTAAGTTATAATGATGGGACAAGAAGCAATGGGCCATTTAGGCTGGACAATAGGAAGATCCCGCTGATGTGTCAGAATGGTTAAGCGCTGCAATAAATTACCTAGAAAACCTGTGGAATCCCCATCCTTGGAGGTGTTTAACAACTGGCAGGACAAACACCTGTACTACTGAGAGAGGGTCTCAGACTCCCAGCCCATGGGCCATCCCTGGCTGGAGCAGTTGTGCAGTCCAGGTCACTATTACTGTTGGGGAGTGGGTTCCATTACTCTCCCCCAAGTCCAGCCTCTTACTGCCCCCACCCTACCCCGCCCACTCCTGCTCTTGGCATCCCAGCCCCCAGGGATGCAGCCTCAGAGATTACGGGTGGGGGGTGTGGCTGGTGTGAGATGGAAGCAGCAGTCTGGCGTTCCGCTCTCCCTGTGGTGGCAGGAGCTGTGGGAACTCAGAGCAAGTGCATTTGCCAGATGTGCTCTGCTTCCCCATGGATCCTGCCACTGGGAGTAGTGGTGAGAGGGGGGTCTGACTGTGGCTGCTGCCCTGCACTAAGGCCTCCAGTATCCCTGGGGACAGAATGCACAACTGCTCCAGCCAGGGATGGCCCACGGGCTGGGAATCTGAGACCCCTGGTCTAGACAATACTTAGTTATACAATGAGGGCAGGAGACTGGATTAGATGACCTCTGGAGTTCCCTTCCAAACCTGCTGAAATGTCCTTTCTTCTCAACTGAGGCTAAACAGAGACAATCAGAGGTAGTCACGTAATAAGAGGTAGTGTGACCACCCACGAGGGTTCAAAATTCAAATTCTTGTGGTAGAGAGGAATTGTTGAGGTGGTGGAAAGTGGAAGAAAGTCTATTCCAAAACCCAGTTATGTCAATAGAAGGACTTCCACCGTATTTGGATCAATCCCTTATTAGGCTGAAAATAAGCAAAAGCAACTTCCAGTTGGATAGCCAAACAAGTGTTCTAGTAACTTTGAACTCCATTAGACTGTGCAAGTCTCCAAAGGAAAATAATGTAAATCCCTCTGTAAGAGGGTCAGAATGTGGGCTTTCCCCTGGCAGAGTGGCTTTTTTCCCCCCAGTCCCACCCCAGCAGGACTGCATGGGCTGATAGCTGGGGCCATGGAAGAGAGAAGCAGTCCTGGAAAATAAGCAGTGGGAGGGGGCCAGGGCTGTTTTCCCCAGTCCCAGAGAGAGCAGTGGGGGTAAGGGGTAGGCCTGGGGCTGGGTAGTTTCCCTGGCCCCAGCATGAGCTAGGTGGGGGAGGGCAGGACCAGTGTTTGTGGCCACAGCCTCTTAGGGAGGAAGGGCAAATTTTGTATGGGAGTTGCAGGGGGGCAGCAGATCTCCCCCTGCACAGTGCTGAGGCCGAGCACCAGGGGAGTTTGGGGTAAAGGTGCACTTACCACTTATAGCAAGGTGGACAGCCCTGTCTCCGCATGGCTACTCTTCTCCTGCTGGGGCTGCCCCCAGTGGTCACTCTGGCATATGGTTGTTCCCTGCCTTTGCTGCCCCTAGTGGTGAGTTTGAAGTATGTCATCCCTCCTGTTGGTGCCTCTCCCTTTCTGAGTTCTGGGAAATCTTGGGATTCAAGCATTCCCTACTTGTCGGGAACAGATGAACCCTGATCTTGATTTAAATTAGGATAAGAGGAAGCTGCATACTAACTTTCATGGTTATAGCTCTTATGGTTTAAGAGGAGTATGAATGACAAACATACACTGTTAATTATACAGTTGATAGGAGTGTTTCATTTGCTCGACTGATCTTAGTGCATCCTGTGATATAGGACTAGGAGTCTGATTCTTCTCCCTTGCTCCAGTTTTACATCGTTGTATATCCTTCCCTAGACTCATCTTCAGCTGGTTTCAATCAGTGTTGTTCCATTGATTTCAACAGCAGCTATGCCAGCATACACAAGCATAACATCAGTCTGCCAATGTATAAGCCTCGCCTGTAGAAAAAAATTGTATTTTGAAATAGCTTTTCACTCACTCTAACATTCCTCCTTTTACTTTTTTATAAAGGGGAATGCAAGATGAAATCTCATTTAAACTATCGTGTGTACTTGCATCTCACTTAGCTCAGTCAATCAAACTAGGCAGATAAGTTTCACTTTCTGGTTCTCATCCACAAGACCTCGGCTGTTTTGCTTGGATTCACAGTGCTGCAAGAGAATTAAAGCATTTCTATTTTTGCAAAGTGTTGTAAAAATCTTTGGAATAGGAAAGCCATTATTTTTGGCCCAAACTCAGTTAGTGGTAGCACTTTAATGATGTAATCTCACCTGAACCTAATAAAAAAGACAATTTACATTTGTTAGCTTTTCTGGTGATCATTAGAGGCTGCAAGTCTCAGGCATTAGCGTAATGACTTTGGTTCATGCTATTTTATTAAATCTATTTTTAAAGGTCTACTGTAACCCACTGGTCACTGAGTGTGCGTTCGAAGTTCCACAAAGTTCCTGCTGGAGCTAGTGTGGTAGTCTGATTAGAAACCAATATTTATTGTTTATTACTGACCAATATTAGGAGAATTGCCGTATTAGAAGGAAGATATCCATTACTGACAAAAATTTATCAAAATCACTGTAGCGGTTAGGTTTATTTTCAAATTCCTGAGGTGTTTGGATATATTAATGTGTTGTTTTTGTTGTTATTCTTATTTTCTGTCCTGGAATTAATTCAATCCATTCTTTAAGAACATGTGTATAACAACAACAAAAAAAAGTATTATTGGATTACAAATTGTGCTTGTTGTTTTGGGGCGATAAACAGAATGATGAATGTAGTCTTTATTCAATCACCTTTTTATTCATGAAAGGAAAAAAAAAAAACCTCATAGATTCTAAAACCATTTATCTACATCAGGAGTAAGCCATAAACCTCTCAAAAACACTCCAAGTGATCCAGGAAGGAGCTGCTGATTACTGTCATAACAAAGGGGATTCAATAATGCTAATGACTTTTCTTATGGTAATCAATAACTCAGTGGAAGCTGCATGAATCTTAACAAATCCCTCCTCCCCAAGAAAATAAAATTTGTTAGAGTGAATTCTTATGAGTGCTCTATTCCACCAAATTTAACAGGTAAAGATTAACATACTCTGGTGGATGACAACTTCATGCTGGTGATAATTAAGCCTGACACCAAGTTTGAATGTTGCAAAGTGAGGACGCTAATCCAAAACTTAGTTGATGTTTTATTACACTGATCTAAAATTCTGTTCTCACTTAATCACAGAAGTTCTAGCCATAAGGGACAGATGGATAAAGGCCCAGGCTAAGACGCAAAATATGAAGGTTCAATTCCCAGCTCTTTTATAGACTACTGTCATGACTTGTTCTTGTTCTTGTTATGACATCTGACTTATTATTGTGACTTGACTTATTCGGGGCTCCCCTAACTTTGAGCAGCAGCCTCTCTTCTTAAAGTGCCCCAATGTACCATGGAAATCATTTGGATAAAGTCAGTCATGAGAGATTTACTCAGCCCTGGGGGAACTTTACCTATAGAAGAGAAAGGGGGCATGAAGCACAATAGCAGGTCACAGATTAGCGTCAAAGCAAGCCCAAAAAATCTGCTTAAATTTGGATCAACAAATAGAAACAAAATACTGTGACTCAGAAGTGAACTGAACTAAAAATACCCAAATGAAATAGTTTGCCATTTTAAATGAAATATAGCTGAAATTTCTAATCCAGCTTTTTAACTTTGTGTCACAATTCAAGATGGGAACAAAGAGTGAAGCATCAGTATTTCCCAGAGGATGTAAAGTCCAGATCTACTGTTGTATGCACCAGCTCATTGCTTTCCAGCATAGGATTGTTTTCTATTGTGCATTTGCTGATGTAACATCCAACTTAGTTTAAATACAGTAAAAGACATGTTATCTGGCACCCTAATAACGGGCAAACTCAGTTAACCAGGATCTGCTGGGGCCCATGGTAGCTGCAACATGGGTGGGCCAGACAGCCAGCAGCCCAGCCAGGCCCAACAGTACAGGGATCAGCAACATGGCTAGGGCTCTTGGCTGGTAGACGGGAACCTGGCCAGGGACCGTGGTAGGAGGGATAGTATCCCCAGTGGGGCAGGAGGTTGGGAAAGGAATAAATGGTCCTGAGGCCAGCACTCTGGCCAGGACTGGTGGCAGCGAGGCTAGCGGCCCAAGCTCAAGCAACTGGCACATTTGCTTAACTAGCAGCCCCTGATCTCCATGTATACAGATAACAAAGCTTCTGCTGCATATCAAATGATGGGGCTGCAGGGAGTTACTCCCTGACCTCTCTATGCTATACACGGGAGACGATTATACACACTAATAGATTTTATTGTCATGCACTGTTCCAGATAGTCAACCTATACTTTCGCTTCCATAGTATTAATCAGTAATTCCTGGTTATATGCCCTTTTCTTGTAGTAAATTTGCTTTACAAAATTGCTATACAAACCGATATAGTCACAACACCTACTCATCCACTTTTCTGACCATGTTACTGATATCTTCCTCCCCTGTCAGTAATTACTCAGCTTGCATCTAATATAAGGGAAAGGAGAGGTGGAATTTGTGATCCAAAACGGTTCCTTTCCCTGCTTGTTATTTACACCCTTCAAATATTTCTAGACTGATATTGTGTCCCCAGTCCCCACTCATTTACTGAAGTGAAAACAGGTACCTCAAAAGGGTGTGATACTTACCTATCCATACACAGGTTACTACCTTCCTGAGCATTTATGGAGGCTTTGCTCTCAAATCTGCTTACTGGAAAGTTTTTTGCTTAATTATCTGAAGCAACTGTTGTCCACTGGATATTTGACAGGAAAAGACCCTTCCTTTGCTCTTAAGTCTTAGCGGACGAGTAGAAACAAGAACCTTCATTCTACCTCCATTTTCACTAATGAGCTTTGGAAATAATAATGTGGATTGGACTCATGGATGGTGGAGTGAATCCACAGCTTAAAGCACAGGGATAAAGCACAAAAGAAGCTAATCTTAAGGAATCAACACATAATGCCCCTTCCTTCATCTCCTAACTGTTTTTCTTTTTCTGAGAGAACAAGTCATATGATTCTGGCCTTGCTCCCACCCATGTTTATCAGGAGTATCTACATTGGTTTTACAGTAAAGTAAAGCCAGAGTGGGATCTCTTGGGTTTTTTCATTCATATATTGGCCTGTTGGTTAATGCTTGTAACTGGCACTTATTCAGTCCCCATTACTACAGCATCTGGCAATCTTTATTTTACTTAACCCCACAACACCTCTGTAAGGCAGGGGAAATGCTGTTATCCCTGTTGTGAAGATGGGAAACTGAGGCACACTGAGACTCAATGACTCACCCACAGAGTTCTAGGGGGCAGAAGGAATTTGAACTCATGTCTCCTGACTACCACCCTGGAACCCTAACTGCCAGACCAATTTCAGCAGATGGATGCCTCTGTTCTGCACCTTTGCAGGCAGCTGAGCTAGTTAGTAGGTGAGCTAGGTTATCTGGTTATCTGTTGCACTTCTATATCTGCACAATCCCCCAGACTGGTTAGTTAGTTCCACCCTGCCCTGCACAGACAGTAATGCTGACTCAGTGTAACTCTTGCATACTGTAATTTCCATGCCCTTAAACAAGAGAGGTGTAATAATAAATTGAAATGGGTTTGTGAATAAAAACTCTGTTTGGAATTAGCTATTACATCCACAGGAATATATCAAAGCAAATTTGGGATGATTAATTGTACTCCAATGAACACCAAAGCATGTAATAATGATTTGCTACTTATTATAAAGCCAGGCCAATATTTTGTGCACTCCAGTGACATGATATGCAAAAAAAGAAAAAAGAAAGAAAGAAAGAAATCCATTGAAACCATCTTAAATAAGCAGAGGGAAAATGGATAAACTTCTTGGTCTTGCAATGCTAAATATAAGGACAGTTAGGCTATGTCTATGCAGCAGAATTTTTTCAAGATACTCAGTATCCTGACACAGCTACTCGGCGTCTTTGAAATGTGAATTGGAAATATTTTGAAATAGTTCTTGAAATCACAGGCTTGCTATTTTGGTATCCCTTTACTTCTCATTACAGGAGGAGTAAGGGCAGCTTCAAAATAGCACATTATTTCAACATTTGGTGCTGTTGAGAGAGAGCCAAATGCCAAAATAGCTTATTTTGAAATAACCTTGAAATAAGATATGTAATTTTCATAGTGCAAATTATGTATCTTATTCTGAGTTTAGGTTGCCATGTAGGCATAGCCCCAGAAGCCTGTGGGACTATTGTTCACATAACAAAATCTTGTCAGTATATCTTTCATTAAAATCAATGGAATGGTATGTGAATAAACCAGTAAGTTCTGATGAATGTTTCTAACCAAAGCTCAATTTCAAATTTCAGTTATCATTTTCCCCAAATATTTATTGATTTTTGCTAAGTATGAGACCAAGCCCAAACCCAGGTATCCAACCTCCACCAAAGTTTGCAGGTTTGGTGGTTTGAAATAAGATAGACACCTGTCTGGGATAGTCTAGATGGTGATTGGTCCTGTTGAAAGGACAGGGAGCTGGACTCGATGACGTCTTGAGGTCTATTCCGATTCTAGTATTCTATGATTCTATGATTCTATGAAAATCTAGATTTCTTTTTAATTTCAACCTCTCTGTCAAATTTTCTTTCACTAACTCATAGTCTGTTTGGCCAGCAGGTACCATGAGATCATACCCGGAGTAGTGCATTCAACTTCGTGCCCTGTGACTACAGAAAGGATGTGGACAAATTAGGGAGACCAACAGAGGGCAATGAAAATGATTAGGGGGTTAGGACACATGGCTTATGTGCAGAGGCTGAGGAAACTGGGCTTATTTAGTTTGCAGGATAGAAGAGTGAGTTGGGTTTGATAGCAACCTTCAACTACATGAAGGAGGGTACCAAAGAGGGTGGAGCCAGGCTGTTTTCAATGGTGGCAGGTGACAGAACAAGGAAAAATGTTTTCAAGCTGCTGAGGAGAAGGTCTAGTTTGGATAGAAGTGAAAAACGATTTTGCTAGAAGGGGGTAGTGAAGCAGTGGAATGGGTTATTCAGGGAAGTGGTGGAATCTCCATTCTTACAGTTTTCTAAGGCCATGCTTCACAAAGCACTTTGGAATAATTTAGTTGTCATTAGCCCTGACTCAAGAAGGAGATTGGATTCAGTGACCTCCTGAGGTCATTTCCAACCCTAATTTTACCTCATTCTCTGAGCTACTCTGACACATGGTATACACAAAAGATAGATGATTTCTCCCAGTTACCCCTGTATTGAAATCAATGACTGAACTTGACTAAAACTTCTTCCAGAAAGGTATCCACTCCCGCTCCACCACTCTACCCCACAACCTTTTTTTCCCCCAGCCTCACTGCTAAAATATCACCTTTTGCCACCAGACATGACAAGGGTCGAGCTGTGCTAAGACTATTGAGCTTGCTTTCTTGACTTATTCAGAAGAGGAGTATACCATCAATTTTTCCATGAGTCACGTTGTAATGAGATTTCGACCTCCATGGTGCAGATTTTCCAAGCCTGTACAATTTGAATATTGTGGTAGACTGAAGGTAGTGAGCTTGGGGAGCCTGATGAGTGGCAGATGCACTGGGGGCTGGTGAATGGGTTTCTGTTCTCTGCATAGAAGGCATTTGAGGCTCATTAAAAGCTGCCCTGCAGGAGCAATCTAATTTGACACCTGCAGACAGTTAAGGCTTGCAGGCTCACCTTAAAAAGATTTCCCTCAGAAAACAGGGAGGAAGATGAGGAGGAGTGGACCAGAGAGGAGGAAGTGACATTGGAGAATGAGGTTTGGAGAAAAAGGAAGACTCCGCCAGGTACCAGAGAGAAGGTTCTAAAGAAGAACCTTTGGAGAAGCAGCCAAGTGAAAGGCTGCTCTGATTGGGCCCAAGGAAAAGCCCCATCAGCTGCTGCTTTTTAGGGTCCGTGGGCTGGAGCACCAGTAGTGGACAGGTCTGGGCTCCCATCACCCCTTCCCTACACATCTGAGAGCTGTCCAAGCAGAAGGAGGAGGAGCCAGGACCATTGGATTTAGTCTTACCCCAAACTCGTGATTCATCTGTGACAAGAATGCTTTGTTTAAATGGAGACCCTTGCCTATGGAAAGATAAAAGTCTGTGGGAGGGTCACCATGAGCCTCTGAGGCATACAGAAAAACCATCAAGAAGTGCAGTATCTTGAGGGTGCGACCAGAGATCTGTCACAATATGCTCTGGAAATCTGTGACCTTTTCCAGCAGGAACTTCAAAAACATTGAAGAATCACCCACTGCTATGGAAGGTCCTTACATAAAGTCCAATTGTGCATATGAAGAACAGAAGATTTGGAATATGACATGGCCATAGGGAAGTATGGAGAACCAGGAACTTCACAGTATGAAGAAAGCAGCATGCCAACAGTAAAGTCTAGCTGGGATTCATGTCCCTTAAGAGTTGCAGGAGTCTCATCTTTCCCCCAGCCTGTCAACCACCCATGTAAGCTTTAGCAGAGCACACACAGTCTTTGCTTCCTTGTGAAACCATGGTTGTGTTCTCTGAGCAATAACAACTTAATTGAAGGAGAAATTTGTGTCTGACCAGAGCATAGCACACCTAGGGGTTCCTTGCTCCCATTCCTTGCTTGTGATACTGCACCTAGGGGTTCATTGCTCCCATTCCTTGCTTGTGATACTGCTTTTGGGCAAACAACCTTTTGTTCCACAGGTTTGTTGTGTGTTCTGGTGGAATCTTACCATACCAACTTAAGATCTTAAGATGGACTAGCTTGATTGCGATTTATCTGCAAAAAAACAAGTTGTGCTCCCTGTATTTTTTTGTTTGTTTTGTTTTCTGTGCATACATTTTGTTAGTACATAAAATAGTTTGGAGCAGTGAATAGACTTTCCAATGAGTAAACTATAGCTTTGGGCCCACTACAAATGCCTCAATAAATAAAGCTGTTATTCTTCAGACACTTTTCAAATTGGGTTTTTTAAAAAAGTCCATGGGGGAGATCTTCATCGAAGTCTATTAGCCAATATGCTGAGGGACACCACCCCTCTAGCCCCCAGTAAGCAGGTGACTGCCAGGAGCTGGGGCTGGATGATAAGGCATATATAACTCAATGATTGCCCTGTTCTGTTCAGTCCCTCTGAAGCATTGGACTCTGGCCATTTATTGAGCTAGGTGGACCATTAACCTGACCCAATGTGGTCATTCTGTGGTTTTAAAATGATGGCTGCTGCCCCATGAAATGTAAGGTAGACTATTAACATTGACTATGCACTCCATGGTAAGGCCCACAACATATCAAGATATAACAGTGATGGGAAGCAGGCAGGTCCACTGGGTGTCAGTAATGGAAACATTGGAGCTATGTTTTGGTGCCTATTATGGTGTGCATTTTCAGACAGCATATTCACTGCAGAGTGGGAGTGAAAGGATGAAAGCACAGAAGAAAAAAAGCACAAAAGCAAGAGAGATGGGTTTGGAAGATTTTCTACAGCTGATGGAACTTACCATGCCAAGGGAACAAAAAACAAAGGTCAGACCGCGGAAAACAAGCAAACTGATTACAACTGTAGGAATAAATAACAGAAGACCTTATTCTTGTTCCCCCTGGAATTGAATGAAAAAAACTGTCCCATCCTATCTGTAGATTGGAGGCTACTGGGCTTTACAATACCCTACCTTTCTCAGCTGGTGAACTTGAGATAAAGTCATTGTGCCTTTCAAATGGAAAGATAAGTAATAGAACTCACAGGCCTGAGAATAGTGGCTTCCCTTAGTATCTGGCCTTGGTAAAACAAAAACGGATTGCAGCTGAGAGAGATGGAGTGGACGTGATAATGTAAAGCTGCTTTGTGTGCAGGAATTACAGCTGCTGACAGGATTAAAAGCCATTTTGAAATTTTGTGTGTATAACTTGTAGACAGCATAAAATAACAAGCAGTCCTATAGCACCTTAAAGACTAACACATGTATTAGGCAATGAGCTTTCATGGGTAGGACCCTCTTCTTCAGAGGCTTGGAGTACACAGTTAGAATCCAGGGTTTATCTAGCACAGGAGGGGAGGGGAGGGGAAGGAGGAAAGAGGGGGGAAATGTCTTCCCTGTCAATACTAGGACCAGTAGATGAAGCAAATTAAGTTAAGCAGGATATATGCCATTCCTGGGAACATCAAATATGGGGAAATTGCCCTTGTAATGAATAAGATAATTGAAATCCCTGTCAAGGCCTCATTTAAATGTGTCGAACTTATAAATGAATCCCAATTGAGATGGAGGTCTCTGCTCATGTAAGGGTGACTACAGAAAGCATAAAAGTAAAAGCCACAAGATTTAATGCAATTTACACAAATATCTGTGGTAGCAGAAAGGCCAAGAACTCAATATCCAGGAAAAAATATAATCCTGCTTCAGACAAATTTGCACAGGAATCACAGGAAATATTCACATGCAAGTCCTTGTTCTCTGACTACATATAGGCTTGCAATTTACAAAGATTTTCAGGATTTTCCATATCTGAAGAAGTTGGTCTGCTCCACGAAAGTGCATCACCTAATTAATTATTTTGTTAGTCTTTAAAGTGCTACAGGACTGATGGTTTTGCTTTTTTATTTTGTGAGGATGCAGACTAAGATGGCTACCTCTCTGTCTTTTCACGTCCTGTCCCATGCAGGTACATTTATAACTCAACACTTATCGCATGTGCTAATTTCACTTAAAATTAGAAAACTTCACATAGCTGAGGTGCACCTTTTTGCATGGGGACAAGTAGATGACAAGAATCATGAGGGCAAATATAGCTCTATGTTACATAAATAATGGACTCAATTTTCTGCTTGTGCAGATGAACACAGTTCCATTAACTTAAATGACGTTACACCTGTTGGTTCATTTTTATCCCCTGTTTGACTGTTTTATGAGAAGGGTAGCCAAGTTAGTCTGTATCTTCAAAAACAAGAAGTCCTGTGACATGTATAGACTAACAGATGTTTTGGAGCATAAGCTTTCATGAGCAAAGACCCACTTCATCAGATGCATGATGAAGCGGGTCTTAGCTCATGGAAGCTTATGCTCCAAAACATTTGTTAGTCTATAAGGTGTCACAGGACTTCTTGTTTTTGACTGTTTGACTGTTTCTCATTCCTATATGTTTCCTCTCCTTTTATTGTGGAACAGACTCTGCCAGTACTTTATCTACTGCCTATGTTGAATACTCTGTTTTCTTTCTCTTTTCTAAACCACATAACTCTAGCAGTTTCCGTCTCTTTTCATATGGAAACCCTCCACCCATTGCTGCAGTAACAAGAGAAGCAGGGTTTGTAATAAAAAGAATGGAACAGGATTTCTCCTCAAGGTCACTGATTTTCATAGAACCAAATTAACGGTATTTGATGCCTCTTGTGAAATAAGTTGGTGGCTCTGAGGCCAGCTCATAAAGGGTGACAAAAAGCACTACCTCCCTTGCTCATCTTCTTATCAATGAAACCAGGGACTTGAATGGATGATTGAATCAGCACCTCAGGCAGGTTAAACCATTTTGTTAAGGGAATGTGTAAGAAATTGCCACTACTTGTGCTCCACAATGCTCAGGCTAAGTATAGGCTGAACGGATCTAGTCTGGCTCCCTTGGGATCTGACCTATACCAAACCACAGAATTTGCTGAACCACAGGAGGTCAATGTTGTCTCACGGCTTGTACTTGTACCGCCTATTGGGCTCTTAAAAGACATTTAGGGGTAAATTAGAGCTAAACAACAGCACAGAACACTGAGAGCCAGGACTGGTAGCTGGAAACAATTTTTCTGAGACTGCAGGAAACTTGACCACACCTGTGATAATTGGATGCCTGGCTAACTAAAATTATGCCAGACCATGGATGTTGCTGGACCAGAGAGTGCCAGATTAGAAATGTTCAAACTGTGCTGTGTACTACTGTCTTTACAACTCTCACATCACTTCAAGAATCAAGAATTCGTGGAACTTCCACATTGAAGTGTGGTGTGTTACAGAGACACAGGAAAACAAAAACTTAGCCCTAGATTCAAGAAAGCAGTTAAGCAGGTGCCTGTGTCCATCCTGGTTCATTACAGCATTTTAACCACTTAATTTTAAACATAAAGTTAAAAACATGCTTACCTGCTGTCCTCAACTGGGGCCATAGTGCTATAGTAATTGTTAAGAGAATTAAAATCTAGAACATCTCTTTAGCACTCCTTGATCAAGTTTTCCTTATTGACCTTGGATTTCTCTCCAGACTGCTAGTTGGATCTTTGTTTCTCTTTCATTAGTAAATTAAAATGAGTGTGTAAGAGAGATGTGCCTGAAACCTAAAACATACAAAGAAATATGGATGCTCATAATGGCCTATGCACATGGGACCTGGCACAATCTCAGAAATAGAGGTAAACAGATCCTTCATTCAACTAACCATGCCTCCTACTCTCCAAGGTGGGAAGATACTGCAGAGGAGAGAAGGTTGAAAAAAAGGTGTAAGAGAGAGGATATTTTTCCCCCTTTTCTTTTAGTTTATTCATCTGACAATATAATAAAATGTCCTTCATCAGTTCTAGGTGCCTTTGGGTGCATCTACACTGGGAACTAACTTTGAAGTTAGGCATGATATCGAAGTAGGCAACAGAAAGCCTATACACATTTTCCCTTACTTTGAAGTTAACTTCGAAGTAGGGAGCCGAACTTGGAAGTCCTTACTCCATTCCTGGGAATGGAGTAGTGCCCTACTTCAAAGTTTAACTTTGAAGTAAGGTGTGTGCAGGTGCTCCACTTCGAAGTTGCTTACTTAGCAGCTTCAACTTTATTTTTGTTGTGTAGACACAACCTTTGAGAATCTTTTCCCTTTCTTAATGCATGGTAACCAACGACTAACGGATTGTACAGCAACATTAAACACTTATAACTGAAATTAGTCAATGCAAAGCAACAACAATGCTTTTAAACAATAGAACAACTCCACTCTCTCCAAATTACCAGCTCCTGTCCTCCTATACCTGAACAAATGTGCCACAGGTTTCATAAGCCTCAGGGAATGAGCCATACAAACAGGCCTTCCCTTCCTACTGAACAGGCTTAATCCACCACCAGAGCACAAAAGCTGGTAGATAGTCATCAACATGGGCAACATAACCACTCACCTCACCTCCAATGGCAACCCTATATGTCCAGATGAAAGTGAAACTTCCTGAGACAGTCCCATGATGGCCATAAAATGCTGAGCCTTCTTAGGCAATCTCTTTTTGGTGAAGCTGTTCAAGTTACCATGCCCTGTAAAGCTCAGCGCTGCCATGGCAAAGCTACCTCATCAGCCAATGTATAGGAAGGCCTTGGCAAGGTGTATGCCAAAACCAGTTGAAACTCAATAGCCTTCTGGAACTTGTATGAACAATGGACATGCTGTGTTCAAACCAGCTTTGGGGTGGGTAGTCTTCTGAATTTCATGTTGGCTGTAGATCAGATTGCTATGCCACCCTTGGTTGAACACTCTCCTTTTTTCATGTTACAAATTAAGTTTCTTCATTAATTTTTAGGCATTTTTAGTACTGACATAAGGAACATGACACATAGGTTTCAGAAGAAAATCTTTTATCATTCAGAGGCAAGCCTGTCCAGGAACAGTGGATCCAAACTATCCTGGAAAAAAGTTTGGGTCTAGCTCTACTACTGCACCAGAAGCTCAGCTGATACTCATCTCTACTCCTTATCAATTGAACCGGTACAGTGAAGGCAATAGCTGTGCTGACTTCTCCCCATCACACATAAACTTCATCAATATGCAGTGCACCTGTTCTTCAGGGATCATCTCTCCCAGTAAGAGGACAGGGTGGTCTCCAAGGTCATTTGATGTTCAGATTCTCTGCTGAAACTGCCAGCAGAGTGCCAATTAGTGCCAGTTCTGGTATGTGAACCTCGGTGTTGTGCTCAGTGGACTGAAACCACCAAGTCAGTTGAGGACAATTGCTGAAAGGCCATCAAATCAGAAAGCAAAGCTTTTAGCTGCAAGCAGATACAAATCTCCAACTTGCCAGTGAGAAAGGTCCAGGGTAAGGGAATGCAAAGGAAGCTAGATCCTGAGTTCTTGTGTTTTGACACCACTCCATGGACTCTGCAGTTACCCTAATTTGTGCAATTTGAGAATATGGCCAATCAAAAATCTGGGGTCTAATTCTTTGTATCTAGTGTCATTATTTGCAAAGTTAATCTGAAATGCTGCCAAACCAGCAGGGTAGCATTTTAAACCCATTGTCACTGTCTTGGCACCAACTGACATCACTAAATGATGAGCAGAAGTACAGGGCAATGGAAAATCATGACCCACGGGAATTAAATAATCCCCCATGTTGTCTAACTCTGTTAAAGTGCATTGTTTTGTTTCTTTCGTCTACCTGTTTCCTATTATTTTTTATTGTGGGTGTATTGGTGATGTGTCACGTAAGTTACCTTTGAGTCTTGATGTATCTTACCAGCTGTGGTACAATTTTCCTAATGTGTTGGCTTTATATTACTATTATATGTTTTCACTATAGCACAAATGAAATATCTTCGCTCCCTTCCCTTCAGAATCCCCCTCCAATACTTGGGGGTGGGTAGGGTGAGTAAATGACAAATGACCTATGATCTGCAGAAGCACCTCCTTTTCTTCTGTGCTATCTGTGCATATGCAGGCTGTAGGGCCTAGGAGGAAAGAGTCTTTACTGTGGAACATGACACAGTGCAGGATCCTACTGCATTCTTTAATCACCACAGAGTAGCTATTCTGCACTGGGACAGATTCTCTGAGTGTCTGGAGCCATAAAGTAGAGCAGACTGTGAGGTCATTCTAGCTTTCACAGAGGGCTGTGCTGGCTCTCAAAGTGGCTGAGAATTAGGAAGATGCAAGGGTCATCTCCCTTCTCCAAGCTAGATGCCAATGTCTGTGCTGTACTAACTAAAAGACGCCTTGCATTGACAGAATGGATAACGAGAGCAGTGCCTGTGCAAGCTGAGAGAGAGAGAGCAGAGGGGCTGGAGAGAAGTCTCTACACTGAGGTAAGGCGTAGATAAACAGAAAACCTAGAGTGGGCATGTGTTCCTGAACTCAGAATGTCTCTGTTTTCATGGTAAAAAGTCTCAGAGGTGTTGCTCTGGTAGTCTATATTTTCACAAATAACAAGCAGTCCTTTGGCACCCTAGAAATTAACAAAATCATTCAGGCATGAGCTTTCATGGGTAAAACCCACTTTTTCAGATGGGTATTCTAATTTCCCAAGTCTTAGAAGGGTAGGTGTGTTAGTCTGATTTAGCAAAATAACAAGGAGTCCTGTGCCACATTAATGACTAACACATTCATTTGAGCATAAGCTTTCATGGGCTGGAACCCACTTCATCAGCTGCATCTGACAAAGCAAGCTCCAGGCCACAAAAGCTTTTGCCCAGATGTTATTTTCTGAGGTGCCATGGGATTCCTCGTCTCTGTTCTCCATGTTCCTGGTGTCTTTCTTGGTCATTAATTAACTACAGTTCTGTGGATCATTTTCCTCTGCTGAGAACTTCAGCAGTGAAATTCTACAGATGGAAACACAGAATCTGTGATGCTATCATAGGGACCACCACAGACTCCCGTCATCATCAGTTTGTACTTGAAACAGCATAGAAATGGAAGTTGGTGGCTGACTGTGGAGGGTTCACTATGAGGATGGACTTGTTAGTATTAATCAGAAACAAGAACCATATATTAATGGGCTGTTATGCTACTGGTTCACTCACTAGTTCATAGACCCAGAGAGAACTGATATAGATGCTCATACCTGCTATAGGCACAAGTGACAGTGATAAAGAGTTTTCTGCTAGGAACAACCTCCCCAGTAATAAATCACTTGGGGAGGGGGCTGTGTGAGGAGGTGAAGGAACACAATGTGGGATTATAATTGTGCATAATCAATGCAAACATGCTTGAAAAGAACATGACAAAGAGGCTCACTTATAAATTCTTAAATAAAACCAAAAGGTGAAAGCACAGCTAATGTGATAGGGGTCTGTCAGATAACAATACAGTATCTTACCTGTTTCATAATCAAAAGAAAGGAGGAGGGACCTTGGGCCAACTCCAGCAAAGCAATAAAAGAACCTAAATTGCAGTCTCCTGGGAGCAGATTGACATAATTCCACACCAGCTCCACCATCTCATGGGAATGGTGAACAAATATAACAACTCTTTAAGGCAACTGTGAATTCTGGCCAAACCCCAAGGAAAGAAGAGGAGGATGTTACCAAGTAACACACTTTTTGTTTTTTGCCAGTGCTGCTTGGCAAGACTTGGCAAGAGAAAGGAAGTATTAATATGCAGCGTTCTGGGACAAAAACTGTATAGAATTTAATAAGAAATGCAAGCTATGAAATGCAATTGATTGATTGATTGGTGTAAATTTAAAAGGGAGAAGATTGAAAGATGCAAACAGGAAGGATACTTGTTGTAGAAGATCAATAGGCTGAGAAGAGTATAGTAATATAATATAACATCAGGCCTCCGGAGGGCCTGGGCCGGGGAGGGAGGGGGGGAATGTGAGTTATTGTTAAATTAGGTGGTGCCATCTCAACAAGGAAAACAGAAATGTAATGTTTGCTAATTGAACTATAAAAATAATAATTACCTTTGATGTAGGGGAAAGCAAAGTCACTCAGCAATGAGCCCTGATTGTATAAATTGAAGCTGTTATCATCATAGCACAAACTAGATTAAAACTGAGCAGCTCAAATTACATTTGGAGGATACTGAGCACACACAAAGCTTTGAATGTTTTCTGTACGTGTAAGAGGTTTCTTTCTTTCTTTCTTTTTATCACCTTTCCTCCTTGGAGCTGCATCTCCTTGTGCACACTTTCACAGACCTTTCACCAGCTCAGCTGGTGCCCTGATATGTTAGTGCCAGGTGTACTGAATCCAAACAGGCATAGCCTCTGAGGCCTGCTACTTCAACTCAAATGAATCTGTGTTTCTCCTGGTCACTGCCTTACTTTGATGGTGTTGCAAGGATGCTGCTATGATCTCAGCAAGTGATAAGACTGGCAGTTGCTTGTTAGGAACATTGTGCTCAGGTTACAATTGGGAAGCTATCTCATTCAAGGAGGCAAAGCCTTTGAACTCCTCGGATGGGATGTACTAGGAGAAGACAAATTAGTACCTACCACCCGAGAATCCATATGTTTATCACAGTTTACCAGGACTGTCGAAAATTGATGATGGGTCTGTAATGAAAATTTGAGTCTGTTGAGTGCTGAAGCATGTTAAAGTTCATTCCTGGAGTTAACATTAATGTTAAACCTCCCATTGACTTCGGGGTTGCGGGGTGTAGAGTTAGACCACTATTGAACACTTTGGAGAAATCCTTTCGTAAATGAGAAGAAACAACAGAATACGTTTAAAGGACAGCTATGACAAGGGAATTGAGACTGTAAATTGACTCAGGTGACCACATCTCCCTATGGCAACTACAGGACATTAGCCTCTAGGGATGAGGGTGGGTCTGCTGTCCCATGTCAGGGCTCCTTGACAATGGGAACTTGTGCTCCAGGGTGAGCTACCATGGATGGGGGCTCTGCAGTCTCCAACGGGGATGCACCAGGGGTGGAGGGAAGTGGAGGATGGGGGATCCAGATCCCCCAGTGGGGGAATGTTTCAAAGCCTCCTGGTGGTGTGGGGGACAGGGAATGAAGCAGAAACTGCCCCCCTGAGGCGTGGGAGGCCAGGCAATGAGGCAGACAACCAGTGGAGGAATTCACTGACAGCAGGCGCTTGCCTCCCTTAAGTATAGGGCATCAGGGAACAAGGCAGACGCCCCATTGTGGAATTTGCTGTCAGTAGGAGCTGCCACCATGGGGTTCTAGGGAATGGGGCAGCTGCCCCACCGAGGAGCTCCCCTGCAGCAGAAGCTGCTGCCACAAGGTGCAGAGCTCTGGGGAACAGGGCAGGCACCCAGTGGAGGAGCTCCCTGGCAGGAGAGGCTGGCACCCCAGGACACACAGTGTGCCAGGGAACAGGAGCCCCACAAAATACAGGAAAATCTGCCTGTATTTTAAAAAACTTAAATGAGGGACTGTCCCAGTAAAAATAGGACATCTGGTTATCTTAAGATTGATGTATGTCCATTGAAGTCGATTTTCACCACTGGTGGATTGGATCCAGTGCTACTAGCTGTCATGTTACATGTTTCAGATACCACTTTATTAATCCACTGTTAAAATCAATCATCCTTAATGAGTCCATGTTTCCTTTGTGTCACTCTGGTTGTTCTTTCACTCTCACCTGTGAATATTGCTGCAAAATGCATCCCTCTGTCACTATTCCCCAGAGTAACAAGCTGTATATTTTCAGGAGGGCAGTGTAAATATCCTCTGTGACAAACATTATCTTATCACTTCACTTTTACCACCTGACCTTCCAATACCCGAGGGGCAGAGAAACGAATCTGGATAGGCATGATAGTCAAAGAGTTGGTGAAGAGACAGAAGGCATTTCAGAAGCGAATATATGAAGCTTAGCTGGAGGAGGGGAGGAAATAATATAATATAAATCATTAAGGCTACGTCTATACTGGCCCCTCCCTTTTGGAAGGTGCATGTAAATTCAGTGGATCAAAAATGCTAATGAGGCACTGATATGAATATTCAGTGTCTCATTTGCATAATAGCAACCACTCGCCACATAAATGAAAACTAGCTATGTGGAAGAGGTTCCTTCAAAAGGAAGTCCTGCTTTCAAAAGCACCCTTCTTCCTTAAAAAAAAATGAAGAAAAAGGTTACTTTCAAAAGCAGGGCTTCCTTTCAAAGGAAACCCACCTACATGGCTATTTTGCATTTATGCAGCAAGTGGCCAACATTATGCAAATGGTGCACTGAATGGTCATACCAGCGCCTCATTAGCGTTTCCAAGCCACTGCATTTACATGTCCCTTCTGAAAGAGAGGGGCCAGAGTAGATGGCTCCTAAATGACAGAGATGCAGTCCCCTATAGATTCTTTTATCTCTTAGTATGTTCAGTGCTACATAGCTTTCAAAAGTCCATCCCAACCAGATTGGATGCTGAGATTTTCCAGAACAAGAGTCTTTTGTCAGCTCTCTGAGTTCTCTGACATGACTGATTCTTGAGTACAGTTTGTTGCAGTAACAAGTGGCAAGCTCATGCTCTCAGCAGAGCTGGACTCAAGGCGCAGTTCTTATTAGAGAGGATGGTTAGTCATTTATTTGCATAGGCAAATTAGGCGCCTGTATTCCTCAAAGCCAAATCAGCTGGGAGGAAGAGTTTAATCAGAAAAATTTGAATGGTAATTAAGAATTGTTTAAGAACACTTTATTAGATACCTCAAAAGCTGCTATCCTACAGTCAAGAAAGAAGGCTGTATTCATTAAAAATATGATATAATTTAGCAAGGAAGTGAAAGGCAGGTGTGTACATTTGAGTGAGTGTATGTGTGTGTATTAAGCAAATGGAAGAAAGAGAGAGCTGATAATAATGAATATGAATTATAAGGTAGCAATTATAGAAAAGCGATAAGGGCAGCAAAGGGACAGAAGGAGGTATCTATGGCTAGTAGTTTTT
Source organism: Carettochelys insculpta (assembly GCF_033958435.1). Lineage (NCBI taxonomy): Eukaryota > Metazoa > Chordata > Testudines > Carettochelyidae > Carettochelys > Carettochelys insculpta. Next base: position 122,717,341 of record NC_134141.1, read on the forward strand.
TAAAGTATATTAGGAACAAAAAAAGAATACTAAAAAGGTATTGGCCCATTACTAGATGGAATACTACTGTAGAAAAGGTAAAAGTCTTCAATATTTTTGTTCTGTACAGTACAACCCTGATTATCCGACTCCCAGTTATCCAACATTCTGTCTTATCCAACAGTGCCCAAGACATGATCTTGTAGTTCCACACAGTGACTAAGAGGCACTCCAGTTCTCCAAGGTAGAGTACTGCTGCAGATGTTTTTTTTCTAGCCCAGGAGCTGCTGTTCAGCTTCCTCCTGAAGGAATCCATTCTATAGGCTTCCTCAGAGAGGAGTACTGGTGTCACCAGCAGAGGCATCTGGGAGCCTCATGTTCTCACTCATGGAAGCGTAGTGCTCGCATAAGCAAACCCAGAAATACAACTGTCTGGAGCCTGATTAGAAACAAAAATGATGCAGAATAGTTTACTTTCCTCATCCATGGTAAGAAAAAGTATGCAAACAGTGTAGTTGATTAAAAGTGTGTTGGATTTTTAATATTCTTTGTTTTTTTAACAGCTCAGTCTGGGATTTTCAAAAAGATCTAAGGGAGATAAGCAGTCATTGCCCATTGACTTCCAATGAGATTTGGATGCCTAATTCACTTAAGATTCTATATAATTCCTGCCGTGAGATAGTAGAAAGAGGAATTTGGCTTTTGAGAGAGAGAGTTTATGTGTATGTGTGTGTGTGTGTGTGTAAATAAATTATTTTAACCAGCTGCATCCTTTAATTCAGAAAAAAAATCAGTTACCCTTTGCTGAGATAATTCTGTTATTGACTTTAAGACACAGTAGTGCATGCAGATTATTTGGGCACAGATGGCATAATAGCTGTCTCCATTAATAACTTCCACGTGTCTGTCTCCTATGACCAGTAATCTTTTTAGGTGTTGTGGCTGTGGGAGCATAACGACTCAAACATAAATTCCCCCACAGCAGTAACTTATTTCTGTCATATCTTTGTACTTCATAGTCATTCCTAGACCTGCTTGGAACACAGTCAGAGCAGGAATAGAGAAGTCAGATTCTTTAAAGTTCCAGTCCCCTACTACTTGATCTCCCTGGTGGTATAGGACATATATCACACAGACGAACAGCTCTGATTTCAGCCCTATAAGGCAGGAGTACAACCAAACAGATTTCTTTGACAGGGTAATGAGTCTTGCGGTTGGAAGAAAGTAGTAGATGTGGTATAGCTTGATATTATTAAGGCTCTTGTCTCACATGATCATCTTGAAGGAAAATTAGGAAAATACAACCTAAAAGAAGCTATTACAAGGTGAGTACAGAACTGGGTGGAAAACCACTCCTTGGGACTAGTTCACATTCAAACGGGAAGGACATTTGGAGTAGGGTGTTGCTGCATGGAGCCATTCTGATCCAGTTCTGTTCAATATTTCATTAATTATTTAAACACGGGCATAGACAGTACATATATAAAGTTTGCAGCTGATACCAGGTCAGGCATGGTTAAAAGTGATTTTCAGGGCCAGATTAAAACTCCAAATGATCTGAATAAACTAAAGCCATGGTCTGAAGTAAGTAAGAGGAAATTCAAGAAGGAGAAATGCAAAGCATTGCACTTAGTGTGCATGCAAATTGGGAAATTACTCCCTAGGAAAGCAATACTGCAGAAAGGAATCCTCAGGTCAGGAAAGGAATCACAAGGTTGTGAGCGTAACACTGTTAAAAATACTGGCATAGTACTGGGATTTTTCAGTTTTGTAAGCAGTACATGAGACTTCATTCGTCCTCTCCACTTCCAAGTGATCAGGCCACACCTAGAATATTGTGTCCATTTCTATAGACTGTGTTTGAAGAATGGGAGAAATCCTGTCATGAGAATGGTTGAAACATGTCTATCAGAAATGGTCTTCTGCAACCAGCTGGCCCCTGTGGGTTTTCTGCACTCTTTTCACATCCTGAACTTTTCTTACAGTGTTTGGATATGCTGACTCTCCAATCATTTGGCAGTCTGTGAAATAGTCTGCTACATGAACAATCTGTCCTGAACTATGATTTCCAAATCACTGGGAGATGTGTTGCATGACTTCACATTGACATTTAAGATCTCTTTATAACACTTATATTGACCACCAATAGAGCACTTTCCAGGGACAAGCTGGCTGTAGAATATTATCTTCAGTATCTATGTGTCATCCATCCTCATGACCAATAACATGACCAATCCAACATCACATCCAAATAGAACTGTTTGTTCATAGGCATTGCTTCCATTCCCATGATATCACATAGTTTTAGGACATCCATGTTTGGCATTTTCTCCCACTCATTCACGTGAGCAATATTCCTGAGGAAGCACATAGGGAAATGATCAAGCTTCAAAATGTGATCACAATAGGTTGTCTATGATTGCAGGTCATTCTGCAGGATAATCAAGATAATTGCCCGAATAACTGCTATCTTGTATGAAGTTTAACACTATAGTCAGTCCGTAAGTGTTTCGTTAATCTTCTGAAGGCAGCACTGGCTCTGGTTAGTAGAGCAGTTACATCACTATCAACATTTATACTGGAGAACAATATGTTTCCAAGGAAGCAACACACCTCAATAACCTTAAGGACAGTATCACAAGCAGCAATCACTGGAGTGTAGGGCTCTTTCTGAACAGACTGAGGGTTTGTCTATATTCCTCACTAGTTTCACATGCTGGTCGTTGATCTTCCGGTGCTCTATTTAGCCCTGCTACTATAGTCATGGTAAATTGATTGCTCAGGACGCCTCCATCAATCCCACCAATCACAAGGAGTAAGGGAAGTCAATGGGAGAATTTCTCCCATCAACTTCCTGCTATGGGAATGGTGCGGAAAATGAATGCAAGGTATATCAACTCCAGCTACACAACTCATGTAGCCAGAGTGGCATACCTTGCATCAATTTTGTCCCTTAGTGTGGACCTGGTCTGAGAGAACAGCTGTCTTCTTGAGATTCACAGTGAATCCAAAATGGTGATGAATGGTATCAAAATGATCAAACAGCTTCTGTGCATCCTTGACTGAACGTGCCAAAAATGCCTAGCTGTCAGCAAACAGGAGGTCATGGATAATTGTAGTGAGTGCTTTGGTGTGAGCCTGAAGTCTTCAGAGGTTGAAAATGCTGCAGTCAGTTCAGAACTGAACAGGTATGCTTGATTCCCTGAAAGCAACTAACAGCATCATCAAAAAGTAGGTGCTGAACAGGAGAAAAACAAGAATACATTCTTGCTTTTTACTATTTGATACTTCATAAGGTACCAATGTCTCTCCATTGTCAAGGACATACCCCAATGTAGTGCCATGAAAAGGCAGAACACTACTGATAAATTTTTCAGGACAGCTGATTTTCCCAAGTACCATTCCCAAAGCCCATTTGTGTTGGCCATGTCAGACACCTTGGTCAGGTCTATGAAAATCATGTGGACATCCTGATGTTGCTCCCTACATGTTTCTTGGATCTTCCTGGCAGTGACTATCATGTCAGCAGTTACCTGACCAGCACAAAATCCGCATTGACTTTCAGGAATTATGCAATTTGTAAACATATGTAAAGACACCCAATTGTAGAAGATGCAAGCCAGGATCTTACTGTACAGCAATAGTCAACAGACAGATGCTGTGGGGGTCCTTACCGTATGCTGGTATAATTAGGATATCTTTGAAGTCCTGTGGGACCTTCTCTTTCTCCCAAATGGTGATGAATAAGTGTATGAGACAGTGTATCATCTGGCCACCACCAGCTTTGTAAATCTCTGATTGGATCACATCACTAACAGGTGTCTTTCCAAATTTCATCTGTATGACACCATTCTGTACTTGATCAACAGTTGGAGGTATAAACAGCTGTGAATTGTTATCCCACTGAGGAAAGTCTTCAAGAACTTTGGTTTGACCCAGTATGGTCATTCTTGTATGTTTGGTGATGATAGTAGATACATAGATAGATAGATAGATAGACATGACATAGTGAGGTTCTGTATCTGGGGCTCAGGTGCTGGAAAAGAACTTTACTTCCTATGCCTTCATCTAGCTGAGAACCCAGCAACTGTAAAATGAAAAAGATGGCTTGGAAGCAGCTTCTTGAATCACATGGTTTGTCCACTCTGACGCTATGACAGTGTTGCTGGCAAGGCCACCAATCCTGTCTTAGACCATGACAGCACAAACTAGGCCCGTGCACTCTCCTGTTTTCTGTTTGCTTTAATTAATGATAATCAATGTGTCTTGACAGGTTCCACTCCTCTTCTAGCCACTCGCTCCCACCTCCAACAGCCCCCCCATACTGCAATGTACAGGAAAGGGAGAGAATTATGGGGGGTTGCCATCTTGAAATTAACAGAGACAATTACAGATGACATAATGATACCACATAAGCCTAGCAATTAAGTGACAGCAGTGCAGCTAGTTCATTGTGAATCCTCGCAAAATTCCCTGTTCCCCTTGTGAAGTTCTGGAAACATAAGATTACAAAAGACATTTTGCTCCTTAAGGAGAAGCCACTGTCTGAGATGTCAGCCTTCCTGGCTGTCATATGAGAATGAGCAAAATAGAGGCAGCCATCCATTCAGCCCATTGGCTGACAGCAGATGACTTTGCAAAGGGGTGGCACTTGGGTTTACTCTGAGGGGGGAAGGGAGGGAGGCTGAGGATGTATACAGCTGTGCCATCTGTTCAGATAATACCATATTACTCTCTAAACTCAGGAATGAAGGCTCCTGAGTAATCTTTCATCGGCATGCCTTCACGCCATTAAAAATGCATTTCAATACGTATCCTGTTTAAATATTTAACCCTCTTTGGCCCTGAGATTGATTCAGACCTACGGTGTTCATATGTGTTAGAAACATTGTTTTTAATAAGTATGCATGTGTTAATTAGTAGAGAATCAGGCGTGCACACAGAGAGAAAGTATTGATAAATGAATAAATGGATCCCCAAACCTTCACCTTCTATTCGGGATAGCTCCCCTTCAGTGCTGGCCTGGCCTGTGGTGTGTTCCCCCTGCCTCAGTCTTCATTTCTCTCCAGAGAGTGTGGCAGTCCAACAGCAATTTAAAGAGACCAGGGCAGAAGGGCAAAAGGTCTTTGGGGCCTTTTGTATCACTAGGCTTTGGGGCAGTTTCCCCCTTTCCTACTTCCTCTCTCCCCCACTTCCTTCCTCTCTCCTAGTTATTGGGCTAGGCTATTTCTACATCTTTAATTTCAGTCTCTGAAACTTTTTACTTAGAGATGGGTCAGTATATAGATCGTGTGAATGAAATCCTGGCCCCACTCAAGCCAACACAATTTTTTCTCAAGGGGCAAAAAAGGGGCAAAGGTCTCACTTGCAAGACTCTATTGGGCAAAACTATAATACTGGAGCTGAATTTTTGTATTTGGCGTGTGAATCTGTATTTCAGAGAAGACATTTCAGATAAATTGTATAGATAAGTCTGAATCAAATGGAAACTACATCAGGTTCCGGGGCTTAAGATCCAAGATTTCACTGAGGGCCGAATTCTAATGTCAAATATGTTGAATTTAATATCATAGGTGGTGTTTGGTATAGCTGGTTTAACAATTTGGCACTGAACTTTTTCCATGTCAAAACTTAAATTTTTGAGGAAATGTGTACATTTTCAAGGAAAATTTCATTGTCTCCTGGATGAAATTTTTCAGAGGGGATGTAAAGATACAGAGGCTACATCTGCACAACACCAGAAGATCGATCTGTTCAGGATAACTATAAGGTGAACGCATAACTGTCTGGATAACCATTCTCAGAGAGTAGTTATTAATAGTTTATAGTCATGCTGGAAGGGCATAATAAGTGGGATTCTGCAGGGGTCTGTTTTTGGGACTGGGTCTATTCAATATCTTCATCAATGATTTAAATATTGGCATAGAGAGTGAGCTTATTAAGTTTGCAGATGTTACCAACCTAGGAGGGATTGCAACTGCTCTGGAGGATAGGGTCATAATTCAAAATGACCTAGACAAACAGGAGAAAGGGTTTGAGGCAAATAGGATGAAGTTTAATAAGGACAAATGCAAATTACTCCACTTACGAAGGAACAATCAAATTCATACATACAGAATGGGAAGTGATTGTCTCAGAAGGAGTACTAACAGAAAAGGATCTATGGCTTCTAAGCTACGTCTACACGTGAAGCCTACATTGAAGTAACTTATTTCGATGTAGCGACATCGAAATAGGCTATTTCGATTAATAACGTCTACACGTCCTCCAGGGCTGGCAACGTCGACGTTCAACATCGACGTTGCGCAGCACTACATCGAAATAGGCGCTGCGAGGGAACGTCTACACGCCAAAGTAGCACACATCAAAATAAGGGTGCCAGGCACAGCTGCAGACAGGATCACGGGGCGGACTAGCACTTCCGGGGCAACAGCTAGCCGCTCCCTTAAAGGGCCCCTCCCAGACACACACAGCCTGCACAGCACACGGTCTGCAGAGCCATAGGCATGCACACCTCGGGCGACACAGTCATGATGGACCCCCAGCAGCAGCAGCAGCAGCAGCAGCAGCAACAGCAGCCAGAGGTCAACCCAGCCGCCCCTGCAGGAGCAGTGCTCGCCCTGCTCCGTACCATGCAGGAGGCAGCTGAGCACCTCCTTGCCACAGAGGAGGAGCTGCCCGCAGGGGAGGAGGATGCGACCCCCAACCCTGCAGCACCCCGACCCCCCCGCCGCCTCATACGCCACCGGCTGTGGAGCTACCCCACCAGCACCGACTGGTGGGAGCGGCTGGTGCTTGGGGAGTGGGACAATGACCGCTGGCTCCGGAACTTTCTCATGAGCCGGCAGACATTTCTGGAGCTATGCCAGTGGCTTACCCCTGCACTCAGGCACCAGGACACTGCCATGCGGCGTGCCCTCCCTGTGGAGAAACGGGTCAGCATTGCTGTCTGGAAGCTGGACACTCCAGACAGCTACCAATCCATGGGCCAGCAGTTTGGCATCAGCAAAGCCACCGTCAGGGCTATCCTCATGGAGGTAAGAGGACCCACTGGGGGAGGGGAGGGAGGCAGCCCTGGCAGGGGAGGGCAGGGGAGAGGAGGGGAGGGGGGCCCTGGAAGGGGAGGGCAGGGAAGGGGAGGGGAGGGGGGCCCTGGCAGGGGAAGGCCACACACACCCTGCACACCCCTCATTGGTGCTCTCCCATGTGCTTCCCCTGCAGGTTGTCCGAGCCATCAACACCATGCTCCTCCACAGGCTCGTGAGGCTTGGGGACCCAGATGCCACCATTGCGGGTTTTGCCACCCTGGGCTTCCCCAATTGCTTCCGGGCTCTGAATGGGACTCACATCCCCATCCGCGCCCCGGAGCACAGTGGAGGACGGTACATCAACCGGAAGGGCTACCACTCAGTGGTCCTCCAGGCCTTGGTGGACAGCCTGGGCCATTTCCAGGACATTTATGTGGGCTGGCCTGGCAGCACCCACGACGCCCGAGTTTTCCGGAACTTGGGCCTGTGCTTCCGGATGGAGGCGGGGACCTACATCCCCCAGCAGGAGATCCCTGGGGGGAACACCACCATGCCCCTCTGCATCATCGCAGATGCGGCATACCCCCTCTGGCCCTGGCTCATGCACCCATACACAGGACATCTGTCTGCCAGCCAGGAGCGCTTCAACCAGTGCCTGAACCACGCACGCCAGGTGGTGGAGCGCACATTTGGTCACCTCAAAGGGCGCTGGAGGTTTCTCCTCACCCGCCTGGATGCGGGCCCCACCAACATCCCCCAGATTGTGGGTGCGTGCAGCGCCCTACACAATCTAGTGGAGAGCAAGGGGGAGGCCTTCTTTCAGGGCTGGGCTGTGGAGGCCGGCAGGGCCGCTGTGCAGCCACCCGCTGCCCCCAGTCGCCAGGTGAACCCTGAAGGGACCTGGGTCCAGGAGGCCCTGCGGGCCCACTTCAATGAGGCTGCAGGTTGAACGATGGCAGGCCCCCCACTACCCCCCATCCTCCACAACACTCCCTGCCCCTACGCCCACACCACGGAGCACCCAACAGCACCCCACCCCCCCGACTTTTCTTGTACAAATAAAAGCAGACACTTGTTTGTGAAATCAAACATGTTTACTTGAACTCTTCTTAATAATAACTATAGAACTTCTAACTAACTTATATATTATATGTATGTATATTAATATAAAAACAGGGATAACAAGGAAGGGGAGAACTATTTACATGGGTGGGGAATGATCAGACAGTGAAAACGGAGGGCACAAATAAATAAATACAAACTATGTATAGGGCAAAAAACAAAAAAAGTGGCGGGAATATATACAAAGGGGGGGCCACATCCTGGGCCTCATACCCCTACAGTCCAGCACTGGGGGTGGGCGGCCGGGATCCCTGCCTCGGCCGCAGCCCTGGCCGGGGCTGGCTGAGGGCCGGGCAGACCGGAAGATATGGCTGGCGAGTGTAAGTTGGCCCCAGGTCTCCCTCGGCAGAATGGCCCTCGGTGGCGGGTGGAGCAGCGGGTGGCGCAGCGGGTGGAGCATGCAGGGCGGGCGCAGCGGCGGCCGGCGTGGCATGGGAGGCCAGGTAATCCGCTATGCGGTTGAATGTCTGCATGTAGGCCCCCCATGCCTCTTGGCGCCCGGCCAGCGCCCGCTCTTGCAGGTGGAGGCGGCGTTGCTCCACCCGCAGCCACTGCTCTGCGACCTCCACCTGCCGATGGTGGAGGGCCAGCAGCTGGGGGTCTGTCACCGGTGGCTGCTGCTGCTGGGTCCGCCGTCTTGCCCGCCGTGGGGCCGGTCGTTGCTCCGCCGAGGGGCTGGCCTGGAGCGATGGCCCCGGAGGGGATTCCGGGACCGCTGAAGCCTCGCCAGCGCTCTCCGGTCCTTCTGATGGTGCAGCTGCGGAACACAGGAGGGGGGGAAGACGAGTGGAGAGAGGCGTTAGTGTGGGCCCCGAGCCGTGGCCCTTGTCCCCCCACCCATGTGTTGCAGGTTCCCCATCCCCGTCACCGGGAGATGCTGCTGTGATGGGGTTCAAGGGTCCCCCTGCACTGCACCCTGTCCCCTTGCAGGAGTGACTCTCACTTCACCCTGCAGGTATGACAGGAGAGGTTTCTTAGGCAACAGATGCCCAGTTTCTCCCAGAAGCGACAGTACAGCAGTCAGAGACAGTCCTTCCAACCCGTCCTGGGGAGAAGACCCTGAGGGGTGCCCCTCTGGGGTGTAGCTTTCCCCCTCCCCAGGCTGGCTGCCTTCCAGCTTTCCCTTCCCCTAGCCTCTAACTGCGGCCTCCGCCCCGATTCAAACCCAGCTCGGCTTCTCCCTCCTGTTTGTTCAGGGCAGAGGTGTCACCTGCCAGTTGTAGCCCCAGGATCATCCTTTGCCCCTGGGAGCTATTCAGCTTGTTGCTCATATCTAGCCTGAGTCTCCCTTTTGCACTCCCCCCACTCCATCACATGCTGCTGCTGCTGCTTCTGCTGCTGTTGCTGCTGCGGGGTGTCCCACCCCCTCCTCCCGGGGGACCCTTGAGGTTCCGCTCCCCCCTGCCCCGGGGATGGGGCATGGCACTGTCGTGCTGGGGCGGGGGGTCAGGGGCTGATGCACTCCTGTGAGGGACATGGCCCTGCTGTCCTTGTGGCCATGGCCATGTGGGCATGTGGGGGGCCCTGGGCACATATCAATTACCCCCGCCCCTCAATCCCGGGGGTGTACACCAGAGGGGGGTACATACCTGTCGGTCCACTCCCACGGTCCGGAGATCCCCGGGGGGCAGACGCCCGGCTGCTGCTCCGGGATGGCAGGAGGAGGATCTGGAGGCCAGTGTCGGTGGAGGAAGAGTCCCCCTCCTCCTCCTCCTCCTGCTCCGGTGCCCCGGGGGTGGGCTCCATGGGGGGCCCCCGGGGTGCGGGGCTTGCCTCCAGGGCGGACTCCGGCTCCGGGGCCTGCTGGGGCTCCTCAGCCAAGGTGTCAAGCGTGGCTGGAGGGGAGGAGGTGTGCCAGGGGCCCAGGATGTCCCTGAGCTCCCTGTAAAAGGGGCAAGTGACGGGGGCAGCCCCAGATCGGCCGGCGGCATCCCGGGCCCAGACGTAACCCTGCTGCAGCTCCTTCACTTTACTCCGGACATGATCCGGAGTGCGGGCAGGGTGACCCCGGGCGGCCAGGCCCTCGGCCAGCCGAGCAAACGCATCCGCGTTCCTCCTCTTGCTCCCCATTAACTGGAGCACCTCCTCCTCACTCCAGAGCCCCAGCAGGTCCTGAAGCTCGGCCTCTGTCCAGGAGGGGCCCCGCTGCAGCTTCCCGGCCTGGCTACTGCCCTGGAAACCCTGGCTCCCCTTCGGAGGGGTTCCCTGAGGGTGCTGGGGGGTGCTGCCGGGCGGCCATCAGGTCATTTGGGGGTGTGGGTGGCTGAAGAAGAGCGTGCAGGCTTGCCGCATCTTATTGCTGCCGCCTGCACGCTCTCTCAGCTTCCTGCACAGAAAGGGAGGGGGTGGGGACCTTTAAGGGGCCGCTCCACCTGGCCACCATTGAGCTGAGGGGCTGGAGAGTGCGTCTCTCAACCCCTCAGCTGATGGCCACCATGGAGGACCCCCCAATTTCGAAGTTGCGGGACGCGCAATGACTACACATTCCCTACTTCGACGTTGAACGTCGAAGTAGGGCGCTATTCCCATCCCTTCATGGGGTTAGCGGCTTCGACGTCTCGCCGCCTAATGTCGATGTTAACATCGAAATAGCACCCAACACGTGTAGCCATGACGGGCGCTATTTCGAAGTTAGTGTCGCTACTTCGAAGTAGCGTGCACGTGTAGACACGGCTGTAGTGGCCCAAAACCTAATATGAGTCAACATTGTGATGCTGTTGCAAAAAAAGTAAATGTGATTCTGAGATGAAAGAGATGAGAAGTCTTTCTTCTACTTAGCTCAGAGCTGATTAGGCCTCAGTTGGAGTATTGTGTACAGTTGTGGGCACCATATTTCAAGAAAGATGTGGAGGTATTGGAGAAGGTCCAGAGAAGAGCAACACAAATAATGAAAGGACTAGAGAACATGAGTTATGAGAGAAGACTGAAAATACTGGGCTTGTTTAGTGTAGAAAATAGAGGACTTAGAGACATAATAGTGTTTTTTAAGTGCCTAAAAGGGGGTACAAGGAGGAAGGAGATAAATTGTTCTCCTTCTCCTCTGAGGATAGGACAAGGAGCAATGAGCTTAAACTGCAGCAAGGAAGGTTTAGGTCGGGCATTCGAAAAAGCTTTCTAACTGTGAGGGGGTTAAACACTGGAATAAGTTGCCTAAGGAACGGTGGAATCTCCATCACTGGAAATATTTAAGAGCAGGTTAGATAGACATCTATCAGGGTTGCTTTAGACAGTGACAGATCCTGCTATGAGTGTAGGGGACTGGACTCGATGACCTCTCAAGGTCCCTTCAAGTATTAGTGTTCTATGATTCTATGGAAGGACATCAAGATTCAGGTCTACAAGACAAATGTCATTCCTACTTTCCTTTATGGATGCAAATACTGGATGACAGCATCCTAAGAGTGTGGAGAGGTAACACCAACCATGCTTCTGGAAGATTCTTCACATCCAGTGGCAAGACTACTGCAGTAACATAAGTATCGTATCTGAAGCCATTGTCACCAGCACTGAAGTGCTGATCCTCATGTACCAGCCTCACAAGGTTGGACATGTGCAGATGCCAGATTCTCGCCTCCCAAAACAAGTGCTCTACTCTCACTTTAAGTACTGTCACATATCCTGTGGTGTTAAGAGGAAATGCTACAAAGGTGAACTGAAAACACGTTTTAAGAAAACTGATGTACACATCACAATCTGAAAAGGAGCAAGCAGCCAGCCATCCCCAGTGACACTATATCCTCCACTAGGCAGTGGCCCACTTTGAGTAGAAATGCCTTGACCTCAATACTGGAAAGAGAGAAAGAAGGAAAACTCCCACCAGGCAGCTAACCAGCTACAAACTGTCTGTACTTACTGTGGGCAGATTTGCAGTCCCAGGGACAGATTCCTGAGTCATTTCAGGACCCATATGCAAATCTGTGGTAGAGATCATCCTCAAACTGAAGGATCACCAATGAATGACAGATAAATACTGCATCAATGAGCTCTGCAGGCATCAAAAAATGGTATTGTGGTAAATGAAGGGGATTGGGACCAAAGAGAGCTGTGGTCTGTTCCCACTTTGACCACAGACAACTTGTATGACCCTGGGGAAATCATTTACTTATTCTGTGCCTCAGTTTTCTCACTTATAAAATTGGCTTAATATTTTTTTTCCACAACTGAGATGTGGCATGAGAATTAATATGAATATATTGAGGCACTCAATTAATATGAGAAGGAGTGGACATAGATATACCTCTACAGATATATTCAGAATAAAAACAAGATAGAGGTGAAATCAGCCCATTGTTTTCCATACCCAATAGGCTTCATAAAAGTTATTTCCAATTTCACAGCTTCATTCTTTTCATTTCTTCAAGCTGCTGTGATTCCCCTCTGCCCCTATTTTTATCATCCACCTTCTTTGCAAACTACAGACTTGGTATGGACAATAAAATGAAGTCCCTGACCTCAGTGGAAGTACCTACAGGTTGAGAACATGTCAGTCAGTATGGGACTCTTGCCTCAAAGGGAGGTGTGGGTACCTATACAGACTGTACAAAGAGGTAGAGAAGCGGTGACGCTAAACCAGTAGAGGAAGGCTGAGACCAGGAGTCACTCAATGAAACGGCAGAGAGGTGAATTTTTAAAATGAAATCAGAACAAAGAAATACAACTGCAGACATGACTTTCTCTGTAGAACACAAAGGCCACATTCTGGACCGCAAAACAAAGCCGTGTCAATTCACTCCAGTAGTGGATTTGGCCCAATATTGCCAGGAAAGTTTGGCCTTTCTGATTTAAATGAGTGGTGAGTTCTTGCTTTTCCTCAGCACTTTCTGTCTGTTCTTCCACTACTGCTTGCTTTCTATCTCTTTTTCTGCCTTTCTCTGTTTCTGTCTCTAACTTCTGGCCTATGAAGCATTGCCAGATCCAGCAATACGCTATCATTAATTATTTTCTTTGAGTGTGTGTTTGCTTTCCTACAAACACTTCCTTGAGGCAATTTCCATTCAAGTTTTTGACACATTTAGCCAGCAAAGGTATGCACTGTTGTCCAACTGTCAGGCCTTACATACGGATGGAGTTCCTGACACATGCAGAGTTGTCAGTTCCATTAGCACTGTGAAGCAATCTGATGCTGCTTGTGCCTCAAAAGTTACCCCTACTAGCTGATGCTGGTGCCTGAACTTTGGAGGTGACTCTGGTTAGTCAGGGTGGTAGGGAAGATTATTAATGCTGATCATCTTTTTGTCCTCATGGTGTACAAGTGCACTTGAAGAAGGTAGTGGCATTGTGTGTGGAGACACAGTTTATAATGCACAGGGTGACTCTGATGAATAAACCAAGACAGTCTGAAGAAAGTTGGTCTCATGCTTGTGAGGTACTGGAGTACCAAGGGGAGTGTGGCAAAAGAAGACACAGGCATGGACACTGAAAAACAGATGGGGGTTGCCTTAAATATTCATTCCATGTGCACTTCCATCCACACAGGATGCCAGAAATGGAAAATATTCCCTGTCCTAAATAAGAAATGTCTCCAAGACATTATATGGTTTTGTGCCTTAGAAATATACTATGTTAAGTGCACCGGAGCAGTGTGTTTTAGACTTTTTGAGACCCCAAAATGCCAAACAATAATATTTTGAATGTGGAACACCTATGAAAAACTCTTCAATTGTTTTCAAAACTAAAAACACAAAACCAGTAACATATACAGCAAAACCAAAATGAAGTAAATTAATCAAGTAACATAGCAATGAAAAGCTAATATTGTATCTGGTTTTTAATAACTAAAAGTAGCAGTATTTTCACTCACTTCTGGCCTTTTTAGAAAGAAATGGAACTCGCTTTGTTTACTCGTATCGGTGGAAATAATAAATTCAATACATCATCATATGGCAAACGTGGGTTGGCTGACATCAAGCAGCTGACAGTGTAGCCCCCACACCGACATAGTGCATGTGTTGCATGTTGTTGAGGATTGCTACACTACCGTATCGATAGAAGATTAGAGGAGGGGGAGGATAGCACAATGTTAGTCAATATTGCTGTGTTGTCGGACTACTACCCATCTTGTGAGATGTAGAAATAAAATTATGTAGGGTATTTTCCATTGCTGTTATCATCATAAAATGGTTATGTATTGTAAAACTGAATTATTTTTCCCAAACGCTCGCAGCAAAGTCCCATATGCACTGCAGCACTTCATTAATAATCACCCAACACCCTACTTACCATCCTCCCTTCCAAGTAGGGACGTAGAGTAGACACAGCCTGAGTTCTTTTCAAGATTTTTTTTCTGCAGTCTTCTAATTTATCTTTGTTCCTCCTGTCAAATAATTTTCTCTTAAGTACTAGCAATAGTAGTTCAATTTAATAACATCAGTCCTTGCAGAGTACTTAAACCAATACGCTGCTCAAGGGCACCAGATCCTTCATGGTCTCAACATCTCTTGGTGGTCACTAGATAACAAGTAGGAGGTCCTCATGTCACCCTCCTATTTGTGAGTCTGTCAATGGCCAATCAACCCAATTCTGGAGCTGAAGATCTTATCACAGAGGGGCAGGCGTTGGAAGCTGTTGGAGAGGCATGGGGCAGTTTTTGATGCTCTTTCTATCTTCTCCACCTTGCCTTGTCTGAACTGCAGGAGGACCTCTCAGATTGCACCATCCCTTACAGATTACCACTCTCCACTGGTGATAGTCTTGGGCAAGGTTCTTCCAAGTGTCAACACCAATTCAGCACTTTTTTGTGTGTGCCTTCAGCATGCCCTTATATTGCTTCTGCTGGACCCCAGCACTCCTCTGTCCTTCCTTCAACTAAGAAAACAGAATCGGTTTAGGGAGGTGCTGATCAGACATCTGAACCACATGACCAGTCACACCACATTGTTGATGAATGATAATGGCTTCAATGCTGGTCGTGTTCAACTCTTTCAGGACACTAGTGTTCATGCGCCTATCCTCCCAAGAGATATTTAGGATCCTCCTAAGGCAGCATTGATGATATTGTTCAAGTGCCTTCAAATGATGCTTATATTTTGTCCAGGTTTCTCATGCATACAGTAGCACTGGAACAACCACTGCATAATATACAAGGAGCTTTGACTTGGGATAGATGTCCCAGTTCTCAAAGACCCTTTGCCTCAGGTGGGCTGAAGCAGAGCTTGCACCACTCAGACAATGGTGGATTTCTGCAACAATGTCAACCTTAGGAGAAAAATGACTTCCAAAATATGGGAAGTGCTCCCCATTTTCCAACAATTCTCCATCGATTTCAATAGAAGTTACATGAGATTGTCCCTTCAGCGAGCGTTGGTGGAGCAGCTTGACCCTTCTGAAGTTCAGTGTGAGGCCGAGATTCTTGTATGCTTCAATGAAGGCACTTAAGGTGGCCTGAAGGGCTGTGGGAGAAAGAGTAGCAACCCTGTTGTTATCCACTCGCTGAAACTCCATTATTGAGGATGTCGAAGTCTAGCTTTTAGCCTTCAGTCTTCTGCAATTGAAAAGTTTCTCATTCATTCTACAAACAATCATCATGCTACCTGGAAGCTTGCCATCAATGAGGTAACGGTTCATGGCAACGAAGATACAGAACAGTGATGGGGCAATGACGCAGCCTTGTTTGATTCCCATTTTGACCTCAAAGGGGTCACTTTGGGATCCAACATTGCTCAATCCTATGACCATCATGTTGTCGTAAAACAGGCTCCAGACGCTAAAGGAATTTTTGGGGGCAACTGATCTTTGAGACAATGGTCCACAGGGCGCTACAATTGATTGAGTTGAATGCTTTGGTCATGTCAGTGAAACTCATGCATAAGCTACCATACAGCTTCTTTGTCACACTTTATCACACTCTCATATAGCACAACTTCCATGGGCCTTTCAGAAAGGGAGATCCAACACCAAGGAAATAACAGAGAAAAATACAACCTCCAGCTATTTCAACTCTTGGCATTATTTCCCCTTTCCTTTCTTTGGCCACTAACCATCTTTAACCCTCACTCTCCACCAGGGTGGCATCCTGCTTCGGCCAGCATGGAAGGAAATCTGAGTCTACCTGTGTCAGGTGGAAAACCTTTGCTATAGCCAAGGAGTGTTTGAAAAAGGTGGGAAGCTCTCATTTACTATTGGAGCCAGAAAAAGTTAAGGTGTCTTTCCTTTGGCATTCTCAGAAGCTCCCTTACAAGATCTTTGTCATTCTTTCACTAAGGTTTTAACTAGGAGATGTGCTCTTTTTTTGGGACCACAGGGGTTCTTTTCTTTCTCTTTGCTCAAACAGCTGATGTGGATGTGATCAGGCTAGTTTTTTGTTTGTTTTTGTTTTGGGCGGTTTTTTTTTTGTTTGGTTTTGGTTTGGTTTTGGTTTTTTTAAATAACTCATGAGAGCTTGGTGAGCAATATTTAATAATGTGTCAAGGTAGCCCCCTCTGCTTTGGCTCAGGCCCCTTGCCTCTTCTCCTCACAAACCTGCTTAGCCTAGGTTGGGGAGGTGAGCCCATCACTGCTCTATCCCCAGCCCTGCTGTCAGCACTCTCTGCCTCCTGATCCACTCTTGCTAATTTTTACTTCCCTCGTAGTGTCTCTCATGCCCCTCTGCCTCCTCTCCTCTTTTTCCTCCCCTTGCTCTGTTTGCCTCCCCTGCTTTTAAGCCTTCCAGCAGTGAGCTCAGCTGAACCTTGTTAACTGATTACCTGTACCATGTCCTATTGACTCCACCTGGGAGCTTAATTAACTCATTCTGTCTTTTCCCAGCCCAGGCTGGGTTCTGGGCTGCCTTCCACCCAGGGTCTACTGCTCTGACCCTGTTACAATATGTAAAAAGCTTCCCAAAAGAAACTCTGCATGCCACACACAGTTCTTTCCAAGGATATGATAACAGAGAAGGAGAACAAACCACGTGTGACAGATGCTAGTCACAATGCTTTTAATACACGGCTGGAAGTCACTCAGTTACTACAATGATGAGGGAGGTATAAGAATCTGTGGAGAAGACAAGATTGAACCATTGGTCCAAAGTTTGGGGATTTTCATATCTGAAGTGATTGGCTGTGGGCCAGCTTGGGTCTGAAGTGAATAATTTGTAGATGGGGAACAAAAGGCAAAAGATATTCAAAATTAACTAGTCTCAGGGGGCAGACATATTAATCTGTCGCCGCATAAGTTTCTCAAATATTTGGCTTCCCAAATTGAGACACCTTAAAGGAGACTGATTTTCAGAAGGCAGGGCTTTTTTTTGACAATTGGGCTGCTCTTGGATAGCTCGAGCTGCCTATCTAAAAATAGAAGAAATTAACATCAGCAGGCACTTTTGAAAATCTTGGCCAGTCAACTGTCACCCCCGCCAAGCTTTTGGAATTTGGCTTGTGAATATGCATAAGTCAAAGACGCTTTTAGACAAAATACCTCATGTAACATATCAATTTTAATGTCACAATCTGTTGAATGTGTACATCCTATTTTTGTGTATGTATCATTCCTGTATGTGAAGTCAAGATTATAAAGTGTGAATCTGTTTGTAGTCCTAAATGTGTTAATGAGGGCCATTACTCATGCTTCTGAAACTTAATGGCTAGGTGATCAGGTCCACGACCTGTGAATAGTCTTGTTTGTCCCTGAAGCCCAAACTGTGCTTGGTCCTAGAAAGACAAGTGTCCAGGTTCACCTGATGTTGTAACCCATTTTGGATGTGGAGTTTTACACTTCAGGTAAGAAAAGTGTGAACTGAGCATAAACAATTCCCACCCAACAATTCTCTTGGGCAAAAGAGACATGGTTGGGGTGGGAACCAAACAATAGGGTCAGTGGCAAGATGGCAAGAGACCTCCCACTTACTACCTAAGATGCCTGTTGGAACAATCTAAGACTGAACAGGTGGAGGAGGATTGGATTGTGCCTAAGCTAGGAGGCTGCTTAGCTTGTGAAAGAGATGTTTAGAACAACTGTTTAGGGTAAGAATTTTCATGAAACAGGTTTCTTTGTGGATTAGAATAAGATGTCATTTTTTTTGTTTATTTTTACTATGTAACTTACTTTGATCTGATTGTTCTCACTTGCAGCAACTTAAATTCTACTTTTTTGTACTTAATAAAAAAACTTCTGTTTATTATAAAGCCCAGTAAAAATAATTGTTACTGGGGGAGCAACCACCCTACATCTCTCTTTGTCATTGATAAAGAGGGTGAACTTACACAAGTTTTCTTCACGTGAAACTTTTAAACAGAAGTAAGATGGATTTATTGGGCTTTTGGTCCCTTTGGAGGCTGATTTCTAGGTTGCTAAGCCCTTATAACTGTGTCTTCCCAGAGATGAGCTGCTTCAGCATCTGTGTTGCTCCATACCAGAGGGGTTTACTCCAACCCTGTACTTTTGGTGGGGGAGACCAGAGATTCTGGCTCAACAGGACAGAGCAGTGGAAAACCTCAGAGAGCAGGAACGTGAAAATTAGTGGCACGATCAGCACAGTGAGGGACAGCCCCAGGGGGATTTCTTTGATTCAGCTCATCACACCTACCACATACCATTCAGTGCCACTAAAACATTCTTAAAGCAAAAGTTCTGCACTTAATTTTCTACATGATCCAGGGATAAAAGTCATGCCTCAAAGATCTGATTCAGCATTGAAAAGAGAGGGAAGAACTCTTCCCAGAACCAGAAATTTCCCACACTGACTTCAGTTAACCTTTTCTTTGGAAACCTTGTGAATCATTTGTTCTATGTGGAATTGGCGTGGGCCATATATTGACTGTGGCATTGTTCTTTGCTTTTCCTTTCAGATGTCACCTGATTCATAGAGAAAAAATAACAGAATTGTGTGTAGGAATACCTGCCACTCCACAGATATCAACTGCTGCTAAGTGTTGTAGCTATATTCAGGTATAACATGCCTGGCAGGTAGCCGAATATTTCACGTTAATTCAGGAAAAAAAATAGGATTTACCTTTCGGCAGCGATTTTCATTCACAGATCTCATTCACAGACTTCCCAGATTCATATAATGTCTATTAGCCCTGTCTATAAACTAGGAAACTAAGACACAAGTAAGTAAGTGACTTGCGTAATATTATGGATAGTGATTGTGGCAGGGAGGAAAAATAGGGTTCTCGGAGTCCCACACTTTTATCTTATCCATTGGATCATGCAAACAAATTCCTATATTGCATGAAAGAATGAATTGCCAACCATTCCATAATGGGGAACACATTAGATTTATTTGGGAATAAAGCATCTGTGCTGCTGCTGAAAATTCAGATTACATCCAGGTAACAAGCACTTGTAGGTCACACCACTTGTGTCAGAATGAACCTGAAGTATTGCTGAAAGTACTTGTCACTTCCAGGTAAAATTTACATAATGTATAGTTGAATTTGCAAGGTATACCTAGCTATAGCACAACTACTTTCTCTTTCTTATGTATGCAGGATCATCTAGCTGTGTTTTCATGGTACCATGTAGTGTTCCAAGGATTTCATATTTGGATTTTTTAGAATGTCAGGTATATATAACAATATAGCTTGCATTTCTCTATAGACACCCATCACTACCTCATCTGATGCCAAGAACCTCAAAGATATTTAAGTCTCTTGAAAATATTTTTGAGGATCTATGCTAAGGACCTTCCACATACAATTCAGAGCAATAACAAAACTGGACTTTATGGACTCTCTGACACTTCTCCCTTTTGGGTGTCATTGCTATGCTTGGGGTAAATTTTAATGAAATATAGCCTAATAGATTTTATTAATTTTCTTTTTATAATTTTTGTTGCTTGGATGAGTAAAACAGAGGGTCGGTTTATATGTCATGTTTAGGAAGGCAAGGTTGGTTTGTTTGTTTTTTTCCAAAGATGAAGGTTTGCACCATTCTGTGAAGATGGTCAGACCTTGCATGTTTCTAATCTTGGAAGATTTTTCCATAGCCAGATCCCCACAAAAGAGAATGCTTCTCCCCAGTTCTTGCATGCTTTGTCTGGGGCTTTCAAATCAGCATTGTCCCACAGAAGCACAGCTGATAGTGTTCATAGATCAGAATCTGGTCTTTGATGTAATTCAGGCTTGATTCATTAGCACTCTCCCTCCCACTTTCAGACTCCAAGTAGACCCCATTAAGGTCTGTGCAGTCGAGATGGTCAGGAAGCTTTCAATTAAAGGTTGGTTGTGGGGAGATCAACAGAAAAAAGCCAGTTGGTTGATTTTTTTTTCTGAAAGTATTTTGCATAAACTAGTAAGTTTTGATAAACTTTCATCAGAGAGGCTTCTGATGTCCAGGATGGAGTTCAGGATGCTTGCCAAAGGCTCATGAAAGCCATGTTCAATTTACTGATCTGCCTGATTTGGAGTAAGCACTTGAACCAAATCCCAGCATTTCATTCTTACCTGTGGGCTATTGGGTTTTCCTCTTGTATTTTCCCATGAAACATTTTTAAAGAATACATTTTCCTTCCAAAGGAGAAAAGGAAAGGAGGGAAAGTAACACGAAGTCCTGTGGCACCTTATAGGCTAACAGATATTTTGGAGCATAAACTTTTGTGGGCAAAGACCCACTTCATCAAATGTATGAGTGTGGGGGGTGGGAGTCCAGAGGGTATTTAAAGAGTGGGGTCCCAGTAAAAGGGAGGGCCAGAGCTGACAAGGTCTATTCAGCAAGGTAGAAATGGCCCATTATCAGTAGTATGTATCAAAAGAGAGAAAAAACAAGTCAGGGCTGAGATCAGGGCTAACACCCAGGGCTGAGAAGCTGCTTATGTAAGGGGTGAGCCGCTCCCAGTCTCTGTTTAATCCATGGTTGATGGAGTCAAATTTGCAAATAAATTGCAGTTCAGAGATTTCTCTCTCCATCTGATTTTTGAAATTTCTTTGTTTTAGGACTGATACTTTTAAATCTGTTACTGAGTGTCCAGAGAGATTGAAGTGCTCTCCCACAGGTTTCTGTACATTACCGTTCCTGATGTATGTTCATTTATTCTTTTATGTAGAGACTGTCCAGTTTGGCCAATGTAAATTGTAGTAGGGCATTGCTGGCACATGATGGCATATATTAGTAGATGTGCAGGTACAGGAGCCCCTGATGGTATGAATGATTTTAGGTCCTGTGATGATATCACTGGTGTAGATATCAAAAACCAAATGGAGAGAGAAATCTCTGAACTGCAATTTATTTGCAAATTTGACTCCATCAACCAAGGATTACACAGAGACTGGGAGCGGCTCACCCCTTACAAAAGCAGCTTCTCAGCCCTGGCTGTTAGTATCTCCCCATTAGACTCTGATAATGGGCCTGTCTGATCTGACTTGTTTTTTCCTCTTTTGATACATACTACTGATAATGGGCCATTTCCACCTTGCTGAAAAGAACTTGTCAGATCTAGCCCCCCCTTTTACTGGGACCCCACTCTTTAAATACCCCTCTGGAACCCCCCCCCCATTCATGCACCGCATGAAGTCGGTCTTTGCCCATGAAAGCTTATGCTCCAAAATATCTATTAGTCTATAAGATGCCACAGGACTTCTTGTTCTCAAAGATACAGACTAACATCACTATCTCTCAAATAATTGTCACCGGGAGGGAAAGCAGTTGCACAGGTAGATGAAGTGACCTGCAAAAGGTCACCCATTGCCCAAGTGGTCAAGCTGGCACAGAATTCCAGTTCTCTTGACAGCCTGCACAGTACATTAGTCTGCATTAGGACAAAGCCAACCTCTGAAAGCACTGCCTGTTTTGCTATCACCAAAGACAGAGATGATATAGGGAGTCTGAGAAATCATTTTAGGGTAGCGTGCTGAGGAGTTGTTTGGGTTTTGGGATGAAAACTAGTTGGGGTTTTCAAGGACTTTGCTGGGGATCAAAGAAAAGGCTGCAACGAAATTGGCAGAAAGAAGGTCAGGATGGCGTAAAGTGACTTTTTTTTATCACACTTACGCATGCCCTAGGCACTCAGAACATTTTGAGGCCAGCTGTGACACAACTCACATCTTTTAGCTCCAAAATCAAAGGCCTGTGTCACTTGATCCCAAGATGAACAGGCAGAATAGGATCTAAGACATAGAGCTGAGCAATTCTGTTTCCCTCATTAGAATGCAATGACATGAGAGCAGACAGAAACTAACCAGTCTACTATACCACTGTGAGAGATAAGGAAGGGGAGACCTTAAAAGTTTCCCTATACTTTGGATGAACATGAAGTCCTGACCAGTGTTCTCAGAGTACTGACCTGAAAGCAAGTGAAAACATAAATATTAAATAAAATCACGTGTGTGTGTGTGTGTGTGTGTGTGTGTGTGTGTGTGTGTGTGTTTTAAATGGAATGTCTGCCATTTGCAGGTACTTGATTGAATTTCTAGCAGATGCTTAGCGGGTCATTTCAGTTGTCAGCCCCAAGCAGGTAATGAGAATTTATCAACACCTCATTCACATTCACAGCTGCTTTCTTGCCTGTGCATTCCTATAAATATTGCTCTTATTTATCTGGATGCATTTTGAATTAGAAGCTTATTTTATTTCATTGTATTGTTTTTTTGGGGGTTTTTTGGGGTTTTTTTTAATATGTGCACAGGCAGGCTAAATAACCAGGCTGGCATTTATAATGCCATCCTCACAAATGCCAGTATGAATTGACACATCACCGCCGCTGATGCCTCTATTGACGTCAACGGCGATAATTGCATTAATAGCAAGACACGGCAGTCGCGTCGAAAATTCGCTAGGGAAATGTAACATGGAAGCTGAGAGCCATTGTTTCATAAAAAATAAAGCAACCTATAATTTTATTGAAAGCAGAAGGGCACAGAAATGATATTGTTTAGAAACTGCTCAAAATAATAGCCACCATGTCAACAGACATGTCAACCTTTATGTCAGCCAAGGAAAGCTGCAGAAAAAAATAATCTATAAGTGCTCAGACAATTGTAACATTGGAGTTTAGAGGTTATACACCGTTTTAGGAAGAATCTTAAAGCTGTTGTTATTCCAAAGAGCTTTTTTTCAACCATGTTTATAGTGAGGTGGTGGAGTAAGGGGACTGCTTAGAAGCTCAAAAGCAATGAACTCAGGATAAAGCGTTTACAAGTGCATATTTTAACAGGGTGTTAACTGGGTAGCAGAAGAACGTAAATTGGAAACACAGAAGGTGTATTAGAATGTGTCTTAATAGAGGATCGGGGTGTATGGGGTGTACAGGGAGGGGTAGTACCTCTGTTGGAGGGAAGTGTTGTACCCCTTTGGGGGTAGTCCATCCACTTTGGTCCCTGCCTGTCACTCAGCTCTCACTTGTGGCTCCAAGTAGCTGCAGCATGCACAGTGGGCACACCCCGGGCAATGTCTTCGACAGGCCGGCCAAACCAGGTGAGTGTAACCGATGGGGCTCAAACCCTCGGTGAATTTTCGGATGTGCCTACCCAGCATGCGAAGTCAGTTCCGGCAGACTGGGCGGAAGAGATCATTTATCTCCAACGGCCAAGAAGGCGGTTGTGCAACGCTTTGTGGAAAATGAAGGGCTTGACAAGGTACGAAAGACCTCAAGGCCATCCACTGCAACCAAAGGAGTTACCAGTCATGACGATTCTACTCTCTCCAAGGTCGAGAGAGTGGGATCGCTCCTGTGCAATGGCTCTACCACTTAAAAAGCTTTCACGCATAGGTCCTGTGCAAATCATCATATCATCACATCACCCAAGTCTTGCGGTGATGGGGGAGGGGTAGAGAGACAGGTGGAGGTTACCACAGGGAGTTATAGTCCAAATCCTGCACGTAGGCGCCCTGTGGACAAGTGGTCGTCCAGCTCTGTACCTGGGGCAGCAGAGTTGCCTGGCAGCATCCCAGGCGTCTGAGCAGTCCTCTTTAGGACAGCACTGCTCACCCTAGTATGGGAGGGGCCTAGAAAAGGTGGCCTAAAAATTGCCTGCCCTACAACAACAACTGGCCAGCAAGCCGCGGCTGGAAGTTCAACACTACTTGCGGTCCATCAACCTGCTCCTGGATCAAATGCTACTGTTCCGAGTATCTCCATTGACTGCACTTGGCTTAAAGTAGTGGAGAACTTTAAAAACCTGGGTAGTGTCATATCCAGTGATGGATCACTGGATAATGAGATCAATGCACGAACATCCAAAGCAAGCCAGGCACTTGGCTGTCTGCATGTCAAAGTTCTAAACCACCATAATGTCCAGATGTCAACAAAACTGCTTGTGTACAGAGCTGTTGTTCTCTCATCTCTTTTGTACGGGTGAGAAACACGAACACTATATAGGCGTCACATCAAGCAGCTCGAAGCATTCCACATGCGCTGACTCTGTAACATCATGAAGATCCACTGGAAAGACAAAGTGCCCAATCTTGAGGTCCTTGAGAGACTCCAGATGACAAGCATCGAAATGATGATTATGAAGTCACAACTATGTTGGACCAGTCATGTCAGCCACATGGATGCCAACAGTATCCCTCGCCAGCTTCTGTATGGTAAACTCTCCCAGGGCATCCAGCGTATAGGTCATCCACAGAAACGCTACAAGGATACCATCAAAGCCAATCGCAGTACAGCAGTATCAAACCTAGGGACCTTGAGGATGCCGCCAGTAACAGAACACAGTGGCATGCAAGTCAGAAATACCTGCATTGCCTGTGAGGAAGACCGCTGCTGACATCTACAAGAGGCACGTGAACAATGTCACAGAGCATCAGCAATGCACAACCCACAGATTGCAAACTTCCCATGCACCATCTGTGGCAAAATGTGCACCTCTAGAATTGGCTTGTACAGTCACCAGAGGGCACACCATGAGACCAATAACAGATGATCTGCACAGATTTGTCATCATCGGATCGATGGACTACCATTAATAGAGGATCTGTTCAGATTCTTGTGACTGTTGAGAAAGTTAAAGTGGGTGGTACTTCTTGAGATTTCTTTAGTGGAGTGAATGCCATGTTTCTAGATTTCCCTGTGGGATAGTGTTCTTAATATTACAATACTAGACCCGACCTATGTACACATAACAGCATACACCCTATCAACAAGAATAGAATAGCATGCACTTGTAGTCTGTGAGCCTCACATATTGGGAGCACAGTCTGGGGCCCAACATGTGGTTTCAACATTGGGAAAATAGAGTTTTCACCCAGCAGTATCTCTGTATTTTGATATTCAATCAACAAATACCAGAGCTGGTTGCAATTTTTCCTTCCAAAGACCTGTTCGATTGACAATGGCTTTTTGAGGAACTCTAAATTTTTTGGGGTGTGGAAATAATGTTTGCTTTAAAAAAAAAGAGACAAAACTGATTTTCCTCTTTTTTTGGACAAAATCCCAGAAATATTGACAAAAAAAAGTTCATATTTCTTCATGACATCAGCGGATAGAAAGCAAATATGTCTCACCAGTTTTAATAAAGAAAATAATTGCCAGCCAGCTCTGTTCTTGTGGCTTCCACATGGAAAAGTCAGTTTTCATTATCACCTTGATCTCTGGATCCTGAGCATGAAAGAATCTGTGCTCAGCCTACTGAAGGAAGTGGTAGCTAGTGTCATCCTGACAAACTGCAAGTGGTTTTGATTGGTTCTGTGAGACGGATGACGGCCTGTCTACCACCCCTGTTGGAAGGGAAATGACCTGCTGGGCTCCCCATTTTTCCAAAGCATAGTTATAGATGGATTGAATGGTTTAATAGAGTTTTTCCACCTTTAATGATACTGATTATACTGATTCATAGAATCACAGCATCTTAGAACACTAGAACTGGAAGGAACCTCAAAAGGTCATTGAGTCCAATCCTCTGCCCTCACAGCAGGACCAAGCACCAACCATCCCCAATAGATATCTCTCTAACCTGCTCTTAAGTGTCTCCAATGATGGAAATTCCACAACCTCCCGAGGCAAATTGTGCACATTCTGTACCGGAAACCCACTGATCGCTATACTTACCTACATGCTTCCAGCTTCCATCTTGCACACATAACTAGATCCCTTGTTTACAGTGAAGCCCGTAGGTACAATCTCATTTGCTCTGATCCTACTGACTGAGACCAAAAACTACAAGTTCTTTACCAAATATTCATAAACTTGAATTACCTACCAAAAGAAATAAAAAAAACAAACAAACAAATTGACAGGACCAGATGAATACCCAGAGACAAGCTACTCCAAGATAGGCCCAAAAAAGCCAAGAACAGAACCCCACTGGTCATTACCTACAGCCCCAACTCAAACCACTGCAATGAATTATTAAAGACCTACAACTATCCTTAATCAGGATGCCACACTCCAGAAGGCCCTAGGTGACAGGCCTATTCTCTTCTACAGACAACTTCCCAACCTTATGAGAAGTCTCACCAACAGCCACAGTCTGTACCACAGGAACACCAGTCCTGGAACTTTTCCTTGCAACAAAGCCCACTGCCAGCTTTGTCCACATATCTTTTCTGGAGATACCATCACTGGACCTAACCAGGTTGTTCACAGAATCACGGGCGCATTCTCATGTTCCTCAACTCACATCATATATGCCATCATGTACAAACAATGCCCAGATGCTTTGTATATTGGACAGACTTCAAACTCTCTTAGACAAAGCATTAATGGGCACAAAACAGACATAAAAACACTCCTGATCCACAAACCTGTTAGCCGGCATTTTAATGGAAGTGGGCCATTCTGTTAATGACTGAAGAGTTTGTGTGTTACTGAAGAAGAATTTTCACAACACTCTTGAAAGAGAGGCTGCTGAACTCTCTTTTATATTCAAAGTCGACACATTAACACGTGGTTTGAACCGGGATGGGAATTTTCTGGGACACTATAGGGGCTCGTTTGCATACTTGGCTTAATCTAATTCTTGACTTTGACCCTCTATTCTCTGATTTGCTCACCTTGATCATTTTTTTTTCTGATTTGTCCACCTTGATTCCTGTTTTTGGTTCTCTGTGAGTTAAATATTGAGTCTGGTCTGGTCTGGCTATGGTCGGAAGAAGTGGGTCTGTCCCATGAAAGCTCACCTAATAAACTATTTTGCTAGTCTTTATAGTGTTACTTGACTGCTTTTTTGTTTCAGTTTATTCCAGTGTTTAACCACCCTGACAGTTAGGAAGTTTTTTTTTTCCTAATGTCCAACCTCAACCACCCTTTCTGCAGTTTAATCCCATTGCTCATTTTCCTAGCCTAAGAGGCCAAGAGCAACTCTTTTTCTCCCTCCTCCTTGTAATCCTGTTTTAGATACTTAAAAACCAGTATCACATCCACTCTAAATCTTCTCTTTTCTAAACCGAACAAGCCCAGTTCTTTCTCTCTTCCCTTATAGTTCATGTTCTTGTGACCTTTAATCATTCTTGTTGTTCTTCTTGGGACTGATACTAATGATACTGTAAATGTTAGAAATAATGGGGGTTCCAATTGAAAGTCACTGAGTAAATACCCTTTCATAGTGGACAAATAGGAGGATCTCAAGTAGGGATATAGAGAACATTTCATTTTTGCATTTGGGACTGGTGCAACTGCTGAATGCATATTTGATTTGGGAGCTCTAATTTTAGACAGTCTTTAGGTGTGTCTACACTGAAATTAAACACCGATGAGTGGCCTATGCCACCTGATCAGGCTGTAGAGATATTTAGCTGCAGCATAGACTTCCATATTTTGGCCAGAGCCCAAATGCTAAGACCTCTTTTTCAGTTCTGGTGTGAAGAAGGATGTTGATAAATCAGAATGGATTTAGAGAAGAACTGGAAGATAGATTTCAGGATGAGAAACCATTCTTTATAGTAATAGACTCAAAGACCTCAGTTGATTTAGCTTAATGATAAGAAAATTAATGGGCATCTTAATCACGGTCTATAAGTGTTCATATGGGGAACAAATATTTAACAATGGGCTCTTCAATCTAGTGAAGAAAGGTATAACACGAGGCCATGACTGAAAGAGGAAAATAGACAATTTTGGACAGGAAATAATGCATATTTTTTTAACAAAGAGAGTAATTCACCATTGGATCAATTAACCAATGGCCATAGTGGATTTTCCATCATTGAAGAATTTTAAATCAAGGTGGGATATTTTCCCCAAATATTTGCTCTAGGAATTACTTTAGGAAAATTCTGTGTTTTCTGTTGTACATTAGGACAGATGATCACAGTGGTGATCCCTTTTTCTCTTGAAATACATGAACCTTTGGGCATAAATCTGGTAAGAAATCTGATGCGATTCAATACGGAGAAGTGTAGAGTCCTGCACCTGGGGCAGAAGAATCCCAAACATTGTTACAGGTGGGGGACCAACTGGCTCAGCAGCAGTACGATGGAAAGGGACCTAGGGGTTATGGTGGATGAAAGGGTGGATATGCATAAACAGTGTGCCCTTGTAGCCAAGAAGGCTAACGGCATACTAGGGTGTATTAGGAGGAGCATTTCGAGCAGATCTAGAGAAGTAGTTATTCCTCTTTATTCGGCACTGGTGAGGTCACATCTGGAATATTGTATCCAGTTT
Source organism: Carettochelys insculpta (assembly GCF_033958435.1). Classification (NCBI taxonomy): domain Eukaryota; kingdom Metazoa; phylum Chordata; order Testudines; family Carettochelyidae; genus Carettochelys; species Carettochelys insculpta. The sequence goes on from NC_134141.1 coordinate 122,745,925, forward strand.
TGGGCCCCCCAGTATAAAAAGGATGTGGATTTGCTGGAGCAGATTCAGCGAAGGGCAACAAAAATGATGAAGGGTCTGGAGCACAAGACCTATGAGGATAGGCTGAGGAATTTGGGCATGTTTAGTTTACAAAAGAGAAGACTTAGAGGTGATTTAATAGCAGCCTTCAAGTTCCTGAAGGGGAGCTCTAAAAAGGAGAGTGAGAAACAATGGTGTCCGATGGCAGAACAAGGAGTAATGGTCTGAAGTTGAAGAGGGAGAGGTGTAGATTATATATTAGGAAAAACTACTTCACCGGGCGGGTGGTGAAGTATTGGAACGTGTTGCCTAGAGAGGTGGTAGATTCACCATAGCTTGAGGTTTTTAAGTCCTGGCTGGACAAGGTCCTGGCTGGGATGACTTAGTGGGGGTTGATCCTGTCTGAAGCAGGGTCTGGACTAGACAACCTCCTGAGGTCCCTTCCAGCCCTGTGATTCTGTGATAAAAGTGGGAACAAAGAATGGGAGCCATCCCTCCTCCACAGGATAAATGAGACCGTCCTGAGATTTCCATGATGAACACTGAGTAACACAGCAATGCTAGATCATCTCCACCCCCAACACTGTGTTTGGTATCATCAGTTCTGGGATCCAATTGTATTAAAATCTCATCTGACATTTACCACAACAAGGATACATATTGACTGTGCAAAAGGCAGAAGTGAAGGACTTTGATTAAAAAAAATCAAATAAAATAAAACCTTGCACACTAGTGTTTGAACAAAAACAAACCAACAAACAAACAAACAAAACAACGGTAAAAAAAAACCTCCCTCTCTTCTCTATTGATTGGCTGCGTCTACACATGCACGCTACTTCGAAGTAGCGGCACCAACTTCGAAATAGCGCCCGTCACGTCTACACGCGTCGGGCGCTATTTCGAAGTTAACTTCGACGTTAGGCGGCGAGACGTTGAAGTCGCTAACCTCATGAGGGCTACGTCTACACGTGCACCCAACTTCGAAATAGCTTATTTCGATGTTGCGACATCGAAATAGGCTATTTCGACGAATAACGTCTACACGTCCTCCAGGGCTGGCAACGTCGATGTTCAACTTCGACGTTGCTCAGCCCAACATCGAAATAGGCACAGCGAGGGAACGTCTACACGGCAAAGTAGCACACATCGAAATAAGGGAGCCAGGCACAGCTGCAGACAGGGTCACGGGGCGGACTCAACAGCAAGCCGCTCCCTTAAAGGGCCCCTCCCAGACACACTTTCATTAAACAGTGCAAGATACACAGAGCCAACAACTAGTTGCAGACCCTGTATATGCAGCACGGACCCCCAGCTGCAGCAGCAGCAGCCAGAAGCCCTGGGCTAAGGGCTGCTGCCCACGGTGACCACAGAGCCCCGCAAGGGCTGGAGAGAGAGTATCTCTCAACCCCCCAGCTGATGGCCGCCATGGAGGACCCCGCTATTTCGATGTTGCGGGACGCGGATCGTCTACACGTCCCTACTTCGATGTTGAACGTCGAAGTAGGGCGCTATTCCCATCCGCTCATGGGGTTAGCGACTTCGACGTCTCGCCGCCTAACGTCGATTTCAACTTCGAAATAGCGCCCAACACGTGTAGACGTGACGGGCGCTATTTCGAAGTTACTGCCGCTACTTCGAAGTAGCGTGCACGTGTAGACGCAGCCGAGGAGATAGGAATAGCGCCCTACTTCGATGTTCAACGCCGAAGTAGGGACAGTGTAGAAGATCCGCGTCCCGCAACGTCGAAATTGCCGGGTCCTCCATGGCGGCCATCAGCTGGGGGGGGTTGAGAGACGCTCTCTCCAGCCCCTCAGCTCACTGGTGGCCGCGTGGAGCGGCCCCTTAAAGGTCCCCTCCCCCGCCCTGACTGCAGGAGGCTGAGGCAACGTGCAGGCTCCTGCCTGCACCCGCGGCGAGCCTGCACAGCCCTCAGCCCCTGACACCGGCCATGGCTGCCCAGCAGCCCCCCCAGCGCCCCCAGGGGACCCCCCCCAAGGGCAGCCAGAGCAGCCAGGGCAGCCAGAGGGCCACGCGGTCTGGGAAGCGGCAGCGGGGCCCCTCTTGGACGGAGGCCGAGATGCGGGACCTGCTGGGGCTCTGGAGCGAGGAGGAGGTGCTCCAGGTAATGGGGAGCAAGAGGCGGAACGCAGATGCATTCGCTCGGCTGGCCGACGGCCTGGCTGCCCGGGGTCACCCTGCCCGCACTCCTGACCACATTCGCAGTAAGGTCAAGGAGCTGCGGCAGGGTTATGCCCGGGCCCGGGATGCGGCCAGCCGATCTGGGGCCGCCCCCGTCACTTTCCCCTTTTACAGGGAGCTCAGGGACATCCTGGGCTCCCGGCACACCTCCTCCCCTCCAGCCACCCTTGACACCTCGGCTGACGAGCCCGAGCAGGCCCTGCAGACGGACTCCGCCCCGGAGGCAAGCCCCGCACCCCGGGGGCCCCCCCCGGAGGCCATCCCCGGGACATCGCGGCAGGAGGAGGAGGAGGAGGAGGAGGGGGGCTCCTCCTCCGCAGAATCCAGCGTGCAGATCCTCCTCCTGCCATCCCGGAGCAGCAGGAGGGCCTCTGACCCACGGGGATCTCCGGACCATGGGAGCGGACCCACAGGTAGGTACCCCTCTCTGGTGGACACCCCGGGGCTTGAGAGGCGGGGGGAACAGAGATGTGTCCAGGGCCCCCCACACGCTCACATGGCCATGGCCCCAAGGACACTAGGGCCATGGCCCTCACAGCACTGCAGCCATCAGCCCCTGCCCCCCTCCACCCTGCATGACAGTGCCATGCCCCATCCCCGGGCCAGGGGGGAGCAGAACCTCGAGGGGCCCCCGGGTGGAGGGGGTGGGACACCCCGCAGCAGCAGCATGTGATGGAGTGGGGGGAGTGCCAAAGGGAGACTCAGGCCACATATGAGCCACCAGAGCCGAGGAGCTCCCAGGGCCAAAGGAGGATCCTGGGGCTACAGATGGCAGGTGACACCTCTGCCCTGAGCAAACAGGAGGGAGGAGCCGAGCTGGCTTGGAATTGGGGGGCGAGGGCGGGGCCCACAGGTAGAGGCTAGGGGAAGGGAGAGCTGGTAGGCAGCCAGCCAGAGGAGGGGGAAAGCTGCATCCCAGAGGGGCCCCCCTTGGGGTCTTCTCCCCACGACGGGTTGGAAGGACTGTCTCTTCCGACAGCTGGTGCTGTCACTCCTGCCAGAGACTGGGCATCTGTGGCCTAAGAAAGCTCTCCTGCTCTCAGACCCTGCAGGGTGAAGTGAGAGTCGCTCGACCAGGGGACGGGGTGCAGGGCAGGGGGACCCCTGAACCCCATCCATCACAGCAGCATCTCCCGCGGACGGGGATGGGGAACCTGCAGCACAGGGCGGGGGGGACAAAGGCCACGGCTCGGGGCCCACACTAACGCCTGTCTCCATTCTTCTTTCCCCCCTCCTCTCCTGTGTCCTGCACCTGCACCATCCGAAGGACCGGAAGAGAGCGCCGGTGAGGCCTCGGTTGTACCGGAGAGCCCTCTGGGACCCTCGCTCCAGGGCAGCCCCTCGGCTGAGGAACGACCGGCCCCGCGAAGGGCCAGACGGCGGACCCCGCGCCTGCTACCAGCGGCGGCCACGGACCCCCAGCTGCTGGCCATCCTCTGCCGGCAGCTGGAGGTGTCGGAGCAGCACCTCCGGCTGCAGGAGCAGGCGCTGGCCTGGCGCAGGGAGGCATGGGAGGCCTATATGGAGACCATCAACCGGCTGGTTGACTACCTGGCCCCCCATGCCGCGCCGGCCGAGCCACCGCCCACCATGCCCGCTCCTGCAGCCCCACCACCAGCTGCTCCAGCCGTCGCCGGGCCGTCCGCCGTCGCCCCACCACCTCCCCACGAGGGCCACCGCGCCAAGGGACCCCTGGAGCCACCCGAGAGTCGCCGGCGCCACTACCTTCCGGTGGAGCCCGCTCCCACCCAGCCGCGGACCAGACTGCAGGCCTGGTGGAGCTCCCGGCCGGGCACGCACACTGCTGGGCTGTAGGGGCGAGGGGCCTGGGACGTGGCCCCCCCTCCTTGTTGGACATAGTTTTTGGTGGACTGGTTTCTGTTGGTGTTGCCCCTGTTTGCCCCGTCCCCCCTCTGTAAATAGTTCGCCCCATTCTCCTCCCTGCTTTGCTTTTTTGTTGATGGTGCACACTTTTTTATTTGCTTTGTGGTTGTATTGTTTTATTTGTGCCCATCTTGATTTGCTTGAACGTTTGTCCCTCCTTCTTTTTGGTTTCTGTGTCAGATATTTATTTAAAAAAAAAAAAAAAAAAATTCGTTAAGACAAAAAAAACGTTTACGTTCACCCACAAGTTCGTGCTGTCATTTCTCCTGGACAAGGGGGTGGGTCGTGGTGGGGTGCTCCATGGTGTTGGCGTTGGGGCAGGAGTGTGGGGGAGAAAGGGGCGGGCAGTAGGGGGCCTGGCCAGAGTTCACCCAGCGGCCTGTTGCTCGAAGTGGGCCCGCAGGGCCTCCCGGACCCGGGTCCCCTCTGGGTCCACATGCTGACTGGGGGCAGCAGGTGGCTGCACATGTGCCCTGGCGGCCTCAGCGGCCCAGCCCTGAAGAAAGCTCTCCCCCTTGCTCTCCACAAGGTTGTGCAGGGCGCAGCAGGCACCCACAATGTGGGGGATGTTGTTGGGGCTGGCATCCAGGCGGGTCAGGAGACATCGCCAGCGTCCCTTGAGGCGGCCGAATGAGTGCTCCACCACCTGGCGCGCACGGTTCAGGCGCTCGTTGAAGCGCTCCTGGCTGGCGGAGAGGTGGCCTGTGTAGGGGCGCATGAGCCACGGCCGGAGGGGGTAGGCCGCATCCGCGAGGATGCAGAAGGGCATGGTGGTGTCCCCCAGAGGGATCTCCCGCTGGGGGATGTAGGTCCCCGCCTCCAGCCGGCGGCACAGGCCCGAGTTGCGGAAAACCCGGGAGTCGTGGGTGCTGCCAGGCCAGCCCACGTAAATGTCCTGGAACCGTCCCTGGCTGTCCACCAAGGCCTGCAGGACGACTGAATGGTAGCCCTTCCAATTGAGGTATCGGCTGCCACTGTGGTCCGGGGCGCGGATGGGGATGTGAGTCCCATCCAGAGCCCCGAAGCAGTTGGGGAAGCCCAGGGTGGCAAAGGCGGCGACAGTGGCCTGTGGGTCCCCCAGCCTCACGAGCCTGTGCAGGAGCATGGAGTTGATGGCACGCACGACCTGCAGAGAAAGCACATGGGACAGCCCCAATGAGGGGTGAGCAGGGTGTGCGTGGCCCTGCCCTGCCCTGGCCCCCCTGCCCTACCCTGCCCTGCCCTGCCCTGCTCTGGCCCCCCTGCCCTGGCCTGCCCTGGACCCCCTGCCCTGCCCTGCCCTGCCCTGCCCTGCCCTGCCCTGGACCCCCTGCCCTGCTCTGCCCTGCCCTGCCCTGCCCTGGCCCCCCTGCCCTGCCCTGCCCTGCCCTGCCCTGCCCTGCTCTGGCCCCCCTGCCCTGGCCTGCCCTGCCCTGCCCTGCTCTGCCCTTCTCTGTCCGCCCTGCCCTGGCCCCCCTGCCCTGCTCTGCCCTGCCCTGCCCTGCCCTGGCCTGGCCTTCCCCTGTGGGTTCTCTTACCTCCATGAAGGCAGCCCCAACGGTGGCCTTGCCAACACCAAACTGCTGGCCCACGGATCGGTAGCTGTCCGGAGTGGCCAGCTTCCAGACAGCGATGCCCACCCGTTTCTCCACAGGGGGGGCACGCCGCATGGCAGTGTCCCGGTGCCTGAGTGCGGGGGTGAGCCACTGGCAGAGCTCCAGGAATGTCTGGCGGGTCATCCTGAAGTTCCGGAGCCAGTGGTCGTCGTCCCACTCCCCAAGCACCAGCCGCTCCCACCAGTCGGTGCTGGTGGGGTAGCTCCACAGCCGCCGGCGTGTGAGGCGGGGGGTGGAGCGGGGTGCTGCAGGGGTAGGGGCTGAGCCCTGCTGCCCTGGGGGCATCTCCTCCCCTGGGGCAAGAAGGTGCTCAGCTGCCCCCAACATGGCATGAGCCAGGGCAAGCCCTGCTCCTGCCGGGAGGGCTGGGTGGACCTCTAGCTGCTGCTGCTGCTGCTGCTGCTGCTGCTGCTGCTGGGGGTCCATGACTGCGGCGCTCGGGGTCTGTGTGCCTATATGGCTCCTCAGACCGCGTGCTGTGCAGGCTGAGTGTATGTGGGAGGGGCACTTTAAGGGAGCGGCTAGCTGTTGCCCCGGAAGCGCTAGTCCGCCCGTTGACCCTGTCTGCAGGTGTGCCTGGCATCCCTATTTCGATGTGTGCTACTTTGACGTGTAGACGTTCCCTCGCTGCGCCTATTTTGATGTTGGGCTGAGCAATGTCGAAGTTGAACATCGACGTTGCCAGCCCTGGAGGACGTGTAGACGTTATTCATCGAAATAGACTATTTCGATGTCGCAACATCGAAATAAGCTATTTCGATGTTGGCTGCACGTGTAGACGTAGCCATTGTGGCAAGAAGGGTTCTTAATGTTTTTGAGCCAAACATTAGGGGGTGACACCCAAAGATACATGGAATCATAGAATACGAGAACTGGAATGGACCTCAAGAAGTCATCAAGTCCAGTCCCCTGCCCTCTCAGCAGGACCAAGCATTACTTATATCATTCCTGTTACATATTTATCCAACCTATTCTTAATTATCTCAAATGATGGAGATTCTACGACTAGGTTAGGCAATTTATTCCACTACTTAACCACCCTGAAAGTGAGAAAGTTGTTCTGAATGTCCATCCTAAACTCCCTTGCTGCAATTTAAGCCCATTTCTTCTTGTCCTATTATTAGTGGTTACGGAAAATAATTTTTCTCCTTCCTTCTTATAACATCCTTTTAAGCTGTGCCTATACTCATCCCAAAGTTTGACAGATGATACTCAGTTTTAGGTATGCCAGTTGCGTACCTAAAATTGACTATTAGCCATCAACTTCCATGCCTGTCTTCATGGCAGAAGGTTGATGGGAGTGCTCCTCCCATTGACCGTCCTGAATCTTCACAGCTCGCAAGGACTTCTGGGGTTGACATTCCATGGTCAATGTAGATGTAGACTTAAGATATTTGAAAGTTGTTATCAGGTCCCCTTTCAGACTTTTCTTTTCCAAACTAAATAAATCCAATTCTTTTAATATTCTCCCAGATGTCATATTTTTCCAGACCTTTAATTAATTTTCGTTATTCTTCTCTGGACCCTCTACAATTTCTCCTCATCCTTTATAAAACCTGGTGCCCAGAACTAGAAACAGCCTCTAACTGAGGCCTAATCAGGCAGAAACACATTAGTAAGTACACTTCTATGCATACACATCATGTTTTCCACAGTTCCATCCAAAACCAGAAATTATCCATTTACTCCAGATTTACACCAAGTGTTGCCAAGGATTGCCAAGAGAGGTGGTAAATATGTTGAAGCTTTTGATAAATTTGACTAATATTTGTGATATGGGCCATTCCTGAAACCAATCAATCAGTTGAAGAATCAGGACATATTTTCCTGGTCCCTTCAGTAAAGCAAGAGAAGAGAAGAACTGTGAAGCGGGTTCTATGCCTTTCTCCAATACTATGGAAGGGAGAAGTCTATGTTTATGACTCTTTTGCTGGACAGGATGAGCTTGGTAGGCCTGTCTCTCAGACCCTGAAGCACTAAATTCCCAGTATCACTTTTATGCCCAGAGACACACCAGAGGATCAGCATAAAACTGAGATATGGCTACCATGGAACCGATGCCTTGATGTAGATCAACAGCAGCACCAACAGTAATAATGACATGTCATTCTCAGTCTTTGTTATTACAGCCGCATCAATGGAGCTGTTCAAACCACCCCCAGGCTACTGTGACTCCAGGAATTGCTGCTAATTCCATTTGGTAATGATACCGGGACAAATTTAATCACTTATGAGACTGGGGATGACAAAACATTATTTAACGCAGAGGCACCGAGGGCTGTGAGCCAGACTCCCTCTCTCCAAAGACACCACTCTGCCCCCTGCAGCTGCAAAGCATCCATCTGTTTGTTGCACCTGGCTCCTGTGCAGAAACATGAGACATAACACTCAAGGGTCCTTAACATCCAGCACATCGTCTGCAGCAATAGGCCAGTTTTGATGCTTCAGAGCAAGTTAGAAACTCTGCCAGCTCATCCAATTGTTCAATATTATGCTGTGGGGAGGGAGCCTGAGGATGTTTTACTTCTTGATATCAATTTTTAAATGACTTCTAGCCCGATACATGAGGGTTCAGGTCACTTGTCTTTTTTTTTTTTTTCTAGTGTCACTTGGGCATGGCTACTGAGTTTGTCCTGGTGCTTTGCTCTTGTAAGACGACACTCAGTGATGGCTCAGAAATTGATGCCATACTGCCTGTGTCACCCAACTACCTATAAAGTTAACTCAGAATCAGACCAGGCTATTCCTTTTGTGCTGTCCTTTATCTCTCTCCTATCCACCAATAAAGACTACAATGGCCTTTTACCTGGCCTTTCACTGGTGATTTCAGTCCCTCAAAAGTCCTACACCAGCACCAGTGGGAACCACAGTGAGGCTTTGCAGTGTGACTACTCACACGTCACTTGAGTTCACACAGGTGTCAAACACCTGGGCTAAAACTCCAGTGAAGTCACATACCTGTGTGTGCCCTAATCACCACTGTACGTGAGTCCCTCACAATTATTAATGGGTTGTACCCTTACATAAGGTAGAAAAGCATCCCCCACATTTTACAGATGGGAGATTTCCAAGGGCTATCACCCATGTTACATGGACATTTTATTTAGCATCCAACCCATTCTCGTGATCTCACATCTTCATCTTCCTATGGCATGAGGATGCTTTCTTATTTCTCTTTTCCCTCATCACTGCTTCCTTTTCTGTCCCAGCCACGTTGCCTGAACTCAGTTCAATAAGGACAAATGCAAAATACTCCACTTACAAAAGAACTATCAGTTTCACACATATGAGATTCCACCACATAGAGAGATGGTGGAATCTCCATCCCTAGAGGGTTTTAATTACTAACTTGAAAAACTCGTGGCTGGGATGACTTAGTTGGGGTTGATCTTGCTTTAGGCAGGGGACTGGATTCGATGACTTCCTGAGATCCTTTCCAGCCCTAGGATTCTATGAAAGGGAGATGACCGTCTAGGACGGAGTATTGCAGAAAGGGATATAGGGGTCACAGTGGACCAGAAGATAGATAGATAGATTGATAGATAGATAGATAAAATTATCAAAGGTCTAAAAACAAGATCTCTGAGGGATGACCGAAAGAACTAGGTTTGTTTAGTTTGGAAAAGAAAAGGCTGTGAGAGGACATGATAACAGCTTTCAAGCACCTAAAAGGGTGCTACCAAGAGGAGGGAGAATAATTATTCTTCCTACATTTGAGGATAGGGCAAGAAGCTATGGGCTTAAATTGCAGAAATGAAAATTTAGGTTGTACATGAGTTAAAAATAAACTTCCTAACTGTCAAGGTGGTTCAGACCAAATAAATTGCCTAGGGAAGTTGTGGAATCTCCATCATTGGAGATTTTTAAGAGCAGGTTAGACAAAACACCTGTTGGCATGGTCGAGATGGTTTTTGGTCCTGCTACAAAGGCAGAGGACAGGAGTTGATGACCTTTCAAGGTCCCTTCCGGTTCTAGTGTTCTATGATTCTCTCATTCTGTACAATAGATCTCTGACAAGACTCTGCTCCACTCACCTATGTTTCTTTAGTTTGTGTGGAATCCCAGAATTCTCTTTAGACTTCTCCACTCTACCCATCACCAAGGTAGCTAAGGTTGAGCGCTATGGCTGTTCTGTATCCTTTTCGCAGAAAGAGGAAGAAGTAGGAATTTCATTACTACCTGGAGAGGTTTGTAAATGGACTTGCCTGGGGAGGCTTTCTAAGCGTTCATCCTTTAGGACACACAGGATCTGGCCCATAATAATCACCATCAGTACTAAATAATAATTAATACCTAGCTCTTATATAGCACCTTTCACCACTATATCTCAAAGCACTTTGAAGGGTCAGTATTAGTCAGAGAACATTAGCTGGGAACTAGTTTCATTACAGCAATCAGCTCCCCCAAAATAAAAACATTTTATGAATTCCAGCCTCCTAGGAGAGAATTCTATTTCGAAAACAAGACATAAAGCTTATGTTCTGACCCTCTTAAAATGTCCCTTTCTTTTTACTTTTTCAGGCCTAACATTTGATTTTTCATATTAACAAAAATAGATTTGTTTGCTCTCAATGTTTTAAAAATTTGTATTCCCTCCTATGCAGTAGTACACGACATATAAATATACAAAAGATTTACAATTAAATCTTTATTTTTTTGCATAAGAAAATGTTAGAGTGACCCCAAAACATGTTTTCATCATTGTTTTCTGGATAGTTTTGAAAGTTATACTATTCACGCTGATTTCTAATGAGGACAATTTTCAAAAAAATTCCACAACATGAAATGTCCTTCCTCTGCACAGCTCTAATGAGCCTCATTATCCCCATTTTGCAGGTGGGGAAACACAGACAGGGAGAGAAGCGACTTGCTCTAATTCACCCAGACGCGCTAAACTGCAGAGGCAGAGAGCAGTATGCATCACAGGCGTCCTCAGTTCCAGTACATTACTTTGCCCATTACTTCTTACACCACTGGAACTTTGGGGGCCAGCAGAAGGGATACAGGATGTGTTGGAGGCACACATGAAAAAGTGCAGCTTCAGTGCCGACACTTGGGAGAACCTTGCGCAAAACTGTCCCCGTGGAAAGCGGTAATCCACCATGGGGTGGTGCTATATAAAGGTCTACCACAGCACAGAGGTGTACAGGCAGAGAAGAAGAAAGAGCAGCAAAAATCACCCTGCACCCTTCTGTTAGCCGGTGGCCAGGTACGGAGCTCGTCGCTGTGGGCAGCGACAAGCCAGGCTGACGGATTCCCCTGGGTCCTAAACAACCCAGTTTTTTACTGTTAGAGCAGGGAGCTCCTAGCACTCTCACCAATGGCCAGGCTGTGGTAACCAAACAGTTAAAGTTCTTGTTATTGTGCCGGCTGTGTTGGGATCATAAAGAGTAACAGCAGTCAGGCTTAGATCTTAACCAGTTACAAGTTTATTAAGCTACAGTTATAAGCGTGCGGTTACAAAAGGCTATTGTCTACTTCTTATATGCTAGCAAAGTACAGGTGTTAACAGGTTACATTACAATCCAATACAAAGATATCTTTTACCATCTAACACAATGATATCTTAATACAACGACATCTAGTTACAGAGCTCTAATTCTTTAACTGTGCGCACCAAAAAGACCTTAACATGGGTATATCTTACCCTCCTTGCGTCTCTCGATACCAGCGTAGCCAAACCGGATTGGTCACTCAGTTCCGCGGAAAGACAAATACGAGGTTGGGTGTCCCCAGTTGTGGACCGCGGGAGGCAATCACCTGACCCGACCAGCAGGTAGTTGGTGGAGATGCACTCAGAGTTAGAGTTCTGCTGGGCCCACCTTTATACCCCCTTAGGTTATGTATTCTCTTTCATATCTATGGTGCCAGATCGTACTGGTCTGTCTTTTGTGATGCCAGTTTTTACAAGGGCAATTCTTACTTAATTTGCACTTATAAGACAGGAGATAAGCAATCTGGGAGTACAGGACATTCTTTTACAGGGGCAGAGATTTCCTCTTCTGGGATGGCTCTGTGGGCATCAAATCCATCAATGCCAGCTGGGGTGATTTCCTGAGGTTCCCCTCCTCTTGTTGACAGTTTGGCCTGTTAGCCTTTTATCTGTACTTTCTGTTTCTCAGGGTCACGATGAGCTAGCACATCTGGGCCTCAATGAGAGACATCAAAGATTGTGCTGTCAGCAGCTGTTTCCATGCCCTGTGTGCTTGTGAGGCACCTCAGTGGGGAGGGGGGGCAGCAAGCAAGCTGGCTTGTAAGGGGGAGACTTTTGTCTGGCTACACCTTTGAACAGTTACCAGCACCTGCCCCTTCTGAGACAAGACCTGCGGCTGCAGAATCGGGCTGATCAGCCATCGATGGACTCACTCAGCCACCACTCTTGCAGCCTGTGAGAAGCAGTCATATCCCTCCTTATGAAAGTTGTTGCATAAATTGAGTTCAGTGGACTTATATCAGTTTACACCGCTTTGGACTGCAATTATTACACCATAAAATATATTAACCATATTTTGTTTTTAAATAATGGGCCTTGTTCTGCTCTCAAACTGGGATAAATCAGAAGAATGTGTGGGGTTACCGGACTGGAAAGCAGGTGTAAGGGAGAAGAACATCCGCTGCAGTGAGTTTGTTTCATCTCTCTAGTGTCTCCTACCCCCTCTATTTTCAAAATCATATTGGAAGGCAGTTTTGCAACTACTTGCTCTCTAAAATAGCTAGAGTCTGTGTCTGTTGAGTATCTCTGAACTCTCTGTGTATGCGTTAAATCTAAGCATGTGTGTCAGAGTCTCTGGCTCTGTCTACACGAGAGGATTTTGTTGACAAAACCCGGATTTTGACAACAAAATGCATGGAGCATCCGCACTAAAAATGTGCTCTGCTGACATACTGTGCACAGAACCCGGCACTTTTGTTGACAGCGTCTTGCCTCTCCCTCATGAGGCAGAACACCTTCCTCAACAGAATCTGTTCACAAACAAAATCCGCGTGGATGCTCTGCAGCGGCTCTGTGTTGAGAGAAGAAGTTTCCGGGTCACCAGGCAGTCCTGTCTGCTGTGCTTCTGGTCGGCCATTCTGTTGAGAGAGTGGCCCAGCAGTCCAGCTGCTCTTTGTCGACAGAGCAGATCGACAGATAGATCCATTTTCATGTCTGCCTGCCCTCTTTTGACAGAAATTTTGTTGGAAGATATCTTATAGCTAGCCAGTGGCTATATCTACACTACAATGACCTGCTGACAGAAGTTACTATCAGAAGATATCTGCCGACAACTTCTGTCGCCATAAAGCAGCCACACATGAAAGGGGATTGTAGCCTCTGTGTGTGTGGTTTTTTTTGTTTTCTTTCATTTTCTTTATTTTTTTTTGCTTTGCTTTTGCCTTTATTGAGTTTCTGTATGTGTGCAGGTGTGTGTGCGGGGTGAGTAATGTGTGCCTTTATGGGTGCTGTTGCAGAAGTAGAATGTGTTGTATATATGTTTTTAGTCTGGGTATATATGTTTTGGGGGGACACAAGGGATTGATGGTATCTGTACATATTGATTTTACATCTCTATGGCTATGTCTACACGTGAAGCCTACATCGAAGTAGCCTATTTCGATGTGGCGACATCGAAATAGGCTATTTCGATGATTAGCGTCTACACGTCCTCCAGGGCCGGCAACGTCGATGTTCAACTTCGACGTTGCGCAGCCCAACATCGAAATAGGCGCAGCAAGGGAACGTCTACACGCCGAAGTAGCACACATCGAAATAGGGATGCCAGGCACAGCTGCAGACAGGGTCACAGGGCGGACTAGAGCTTCCGGGGCAACAGCTAGCCGCTCCCTTAAAGGGCCCCTCCCAGACACACTCAGCCTGCACAGCACGCGGTCTGAGGAGCCATAGGCACACAGACCCCGGGCGCCACAGTCATGGACCCCCAGCAGCAGCAGCAGCAGCAGCAGCAGCAGCAGCAGCTAGAGGTCCACCCAGCCCTCCCGGCAGGAGCAGGGCTTGCCCTGCTCCGTGCCATGCGGGAGGCAGCTGAGCACCTCATTGCCCCAGAGGAGGAGATGCTCCCAGGGCAGCAGGGCTCAACCCCTACCCCTGCAGCACCCCGCCCCCCCCCCGCTCACACGCTGGCGGCTGTGGAGCTACCCCACCAGCACCGACTGGTGGGAGCGGCTGGTGCTTGGGGAGTGGGACGCCGACCACTGGCTCAGGAACTTCAGGATGAGCCGGCAGACATTCCTGGAGCTGTGCCAGTGGCTCACCCGCGCACTCAGGCACCAGGACACCGCCATGCGGCGTGCCCTCACACTGCAGAAACGGGTGGGCATCACTGTCTGGAAGCTGGCCACTCCAGACAGCTACCGATCCGTGGGCCAGCAGTTTGGTGTCGGCAAGGCCACCGTCGGGGCTGTCTTCATGGAGGTAAGCGAACCCACGGGGGGAGGGCAGGGCAGGGCAGGGCAGGGGGGCCAGGGCAGTGGGGGCAGAGCAGGGCAGGGCAGGGCAGGGCAGGGCGGCGGGGCCAGAGCAGGGCAGGGCAGGGCAGGGAGGGGTCACGCACACCCTGCTCACCCCTCATTGGTGCTGTCCCATGTGCTTTCTCTGCAGGTTGTGCGTGCCATCAACGCCATGCTCCTGCACAGGCTCGTGAGGCTGGGGGACCCACATGACACCATCGCCGCCTTTGCCACCCTGGGCTTCCCCAACTGCTTCGGGGCTCTGGATGGGACTCACATCCCCATCCGCGTCCTGCATCTCAGTGGAGGACGATACCTCAATCGAAAGGGCTACCATTCTGTCGCCCTCCAGGCCTTGGTGGACAGCCGGGGATGTTTCCAGGACACTTACGTGGGCTGGCCTGGCAGCACCCACGACGCCCGGGTTTTCCGGAACTCGGGCCTGTGCCGCCGGCTGGAGGCGGGGACCTACATCCCCCAGCGGGAGATCCCTCTGGGGGACACCACCATGCCCTTCTGCGTCATCGCAGATGCGGCCTACCCCCTCTGGCCGTGGCTCATGCACCCCTACACGGGCCATCTCTCCGCTAGCCAGGAGCGCTTCAACGAGCGCCTGAACCACGCGTGCCAGGTGGTGGAGCGTTCATTTGGCCGCCTGAAGGGACGCTGGAGATGTCTCCTGACCCGCCTGGATGCAGGCCCCAACAACATCCCCCAGATTGTGGGTGCCTGCTGCGCCCTGCACAATTTGGTCGAGAGCAAGGGGGAGACCTTTTTCCAGGGCTGGGCTGCGGAGGCCGCCAGAGCCCACGTCCAGCCACCTGCTGCCCCCAGTCGGCAGGTGGACCCCAAGGGGACCCGGGTCCGGGAGGCCCTGCGGGCCCACTTCGATGAACAGGCCATGGGGTGAACTCTGCCCAGGCCCCCTACTGCCCGCCCCTTCCTCCCCCACACTCCTGCCCCAATTCCCACACCATGGAGCACCCCACCACCCCCACCCCCCCCTTGTCCTGGACAAATGACAGCACGCACTTGTGGCTGAATGTAAACTTTTTTTTTTCTTTCCGAAACTTTTTTTTTTATGACTGTAAATAAATATGTGAACCACAAACCAAAAACTATGTACAAACGTTGAACAAAAGCAATATGTACAAAAATAAAACAATACAAAGAAACAACTGTCCGCAATAATAAAAAGAAAACCAGGGAGGATAAAGGGGAGAACTATTTACATGGGGGGGACGGGGCAAACTGGGGGCCGAAAAAAACAGGGTCCAACTATATACAAGGTGGGGGGCCACGTCCCGGGCCCCTTGCCCCTATAGCCCGGCACCGGGCGTTGGCGGCCGGGAGCCCCGCTGCGCTCGCAGCCTGGTCCGTGGCTGGGTGGGAGTGGGCTGGACCGGAAGGTACGGTGGCCGGCGAGTGTTAGGTGGCTCCAGGGGTCCCTCGGCACTCCGGCCCTCGCCGGTGGGTGGCGGGGCGACGGTGGACGGGACGGCGACGGGCAGAGCAGCTGGTGGTGGAGCTGCAGGAGCAGGCAGGGCGGGCGATGTTGCGGCTGGCGCGGCATGGGGGGCCAGGTAGTCCACTAGGCGGTTAAATGTGTCCATGTAGGCCCCCCATGCCTCCTGGCGCAAGGCCAGCGCCCGCTCCCGCAGCTGGAGGTGCTGCTCTGCGAACTCCAGCTGCCGACGGTGGATGGCCAGCAGCTGGGAGTCCGTCGCCGTCGGCGGTTGGTGGCGCGGGGTCCACCGTCTAGCCCGCCGTGGGGCTGGTCGGTCCTCGGCCGAGGGGCTGGCCTGGAGCGATGGTCCCGGAGGGCTCTCTGGGATGACTGACGCCTCGCGGGTGCTCTCTTCCGGTCCTTCTGATGGTGCAGGTGCAGGACACAGGAGAGGAGGGGGCGAAGAATAATGGAGACAGGCGTTAGTGTGGGCCCCGAGCCGTGGCCTTTGTCCCCCCAGCCCTGTGCTGCAGGTTCCCCATCCCCGTCCCCGGGAGATGCTGCTGTGATGGATGGGGTTCAGGGGTCCCCCTGCCCTGCACCCTGTCCCCTGGTGGGAGCGACTCTCACTTCACCCTGCAGGGTCTGAGAGCAGGAGAGGTTTCTTAGGCCACAGATGCCCAGTTTCTGCCAGGAGTGACAGCACCAGCTGTCGGAAGAGACAGTCCTTCCAACCCGTCGTGGGGAGAAGACCCCAAGGGGGGCCCCTCTGGGATGCAGCTTTCCCCCTCCTCAGGCTGGCTGCCTTCCAGATCTCCCTTCCCCTAGCCTCTACCTGTGGGCCCCGCCCTCGCCCCCCCAAGTCCCAGCCAGCTCGACTCCTCCCTCCTGTTTGTTCAGGGCAGAGGTGTCACCTGCCAGCTGTAGCCCCAGGATCCTCCTTTGCCCCTGGGAGCTATTCGGCTCTTGTTGCTCATATGTAGCCTGAGTCTCCCTTTGGCACTCCCCCCACTCCATCACATGCTGCTGCTGCAGGGTGTCCCACCCCCTCCTCTCGGGGGCCCCTCGAGGTTCCGCTCCCCCCTGGCCCGGGGATGGGGCATGGCACTGTCATGCGGGGTGCGGGGGGGCAGGGGCTGATGGATGCAGTGCTCTGAGGGCCATGGCCCTGGTGTCCTTGGGGCCATGGCCATGTGAGCATGTGGGGGGCCCTGGACACATATCTCTTACCCCCCCGCCAAGCCCAGGGGTGTCCACCAGAGGGTGGTACCTACCTGTGGGTCCGCTCCCACGGTCCGGAGATCCCTGGGGGGCGGAGGCCCTGCTGCTGCTCCGGGATGGCAGGAGGAGGATCTGCAGCCCGGATTCTGCGGAGGAGGAGCCCCCCTCCTCCTCCTCCTCCTCCTCCTGCCGCGATGTCCCGGGGCTTGCCTCCGGGGCGGAGTCCGTCTGAAGGGCCTGCTGGGGCTTGTCAGCCGAGGTGTCAAGGGTGGCCGGAGGGGAGGAGGTGTGCTGGGAGCCCAGGATGTCCCTGAGCTCCCTGTAAAAGGGGCAAGTGACGGGGGCGGCCCCAGATCGGCTGGCCACATCCCGGGCCCGGGAGTAACCCTGCCGCAGCTCCTTGACCTTACTCCTGACATGGTCAGGAGTGCGGGCAGGGTGACCCCGGGCAGCCAGGCCGTCGGCCAGCCGAGCGAACGCATCCACGTTCCGCCTCTTGCTCCCCATTACCTGGAGCACCTCCTCCTCGCTCCAGAGCCCCAGCAGATCCCGCAGCTCGGCCTCCGTCCAGGAGGGGCCCCGCTGCCTCTTCCCAGCCTGGCTGCCCTTCTGGCTGGGCTGGCTGCCCTGGCTCCCCTTGGGGGGGGTTCCCTGGGGGCGCTGGGGGGGCTGCCGGCCAGCCATCGCAGCTCTGTGGGGCTGAGGGTGGTGCAGGCTGGCCGCGTGTGCAGGCTGCAGCCTGCACATTCCCTCAGCTTCCTGCAGAGGAAGGGAGGGGGAGGGGACCTTTAAGGGGCCGCTCCACGCGGCCACCAGTGAGCTGAGGGGCTGGAGAGAGCGTCTCTCAACCCCCCAGCTGATGGCCGCCATGGAGGACCCGGCAATTTCGACGTTGCGGGACGCGGATCGTCTACACGGTCCCTACTTCGACGTTGAACGTCGAAGTAGGGCGCTATTCCAATCCCCTCATGAGGTTAGTGACTTCGACGTCTCGCCGCCTAACGTCGAAGTTAACTTCGAAATAGCGCCCGACGCGTGTACCCGCGACGGGTGCTATTTCGAAGTTAATGCCGCTACTTCGAAGTAGCGTGCACATGTAGACACAGCTTAAGTGTGAAGGCAATGATGGGGGGCAGAGGGACTGAGATGTGTGGGGTAGGCCTATGCGTGGATTCCATGTGTTTAACTTTCCAGTCTTAAGTTGTATTGTGTGGCAGGCTATTGCTTCCCATCTGTATTTTCCTTTGTACTGCATAATAAAACAAGAAAGGGACCTTGTCCTTTAGATAACAGCAAACTCCCTGTGCTAGAAAGGGCTCCCATCTTCATCTTAAACCTGTCTTCAGGTGTTTCATCGGCTGATATTTACAGCATAACAAGTGATGACATTTACAGAAGAAAGATGCCTCCACGACACCGTACAGCCTGACATCTGGGACTTCACGTCACTCTGGAGTCACTAGGGCTTCTCCTTCCCCATCACAGCCCCTCACGCAGCCTTCTTGTCAAAAGGCTTTTCCTTCATGCTGAAATCTCTGCACAAATTCCAGGAGCCCCTTGGCACATCTTAAACACCTACGGATTTGACACTTACATTGCCTGTTGTTGCTCCTAATTGCCAAGGGTTTGTATGTGTCAGGGAAGCTTCCTCTTGGGTAGTCATCACATTTTCTTCCCTTCTGATATCTGTGCACTGGAATCTGGTCTGACTCATCAGGAGTCTCATCTCCTGAAATTACTAGACTTCCCTTCAAAACAGGCGGCTGGGCCGATCTTGCCTCAAGTAAGAGCGCTGAACAGAACACAGCTTGGAGACAGGTTCACCCCTGCAGCAGGCATGAGAATGGCTGGTGATCCTTACTGCTCTAGAGCTAACGGACTATACATTGCTACAGGTCTGCTAGGCTGGGAGGAAGCAAGTGCTTTTCCTCCGTAGTGAAAGTTTCTGGATGGTTGCACTGCCACTCAAAAAGGAGGCTGCTGCAAATAGAAACTTTATATCTTTCCATTCTGCCTCAGGTAAGAGCTATAATTGAGTGAGAGTGCTTGCAGTGACCCTTCACATGAGGCAACAGGTGCTTGCAATACTCCCATTCACTGAAAATCATCAAAGAAGAGCTGTGCTGGAAAGTTAGCAGCCAGCTAGACTCTGGGTTATTAATTATACGACAGACACACAAGCATCAAAGCGCAAGAAGGGGTCAGGAAAAACAGTCTCTCCCGAGGGGAAGTGCTGCACATTTAAGTGCATTATGTGTGCTAGGCTGGGAAGGAGAACAGCAAATGGATCCAACTGGGACTCCCTGAGGAGAAGAATCCCACTTCAGCCTAGCTGCTTTGGCATTGGGCTGGACAGAGAACCATTCACTTGGGTAACTGTGTGGTAACCTAGTCACTCAGCCAAGGTCCTAGTCCATGCTCTGAAGCATTAGCACTGGGCACTATTAGAAAAAAAGATACAAGATTAGATGGCTCCTTGGCCTGTTCTTTTTTACCAGTTCGTATAACTGATGCTACTGAGAGTGAAACATGCGCCCCACCCCACTCAAATTTTCTCATCCAATTTCTCTTGGAAGTTCACTGCTTCCAGAATGCTCAGAAGAAATGAGCAAACATCTATCTATCTGTCTATCCCCATACACCCTCGTTTTCTGTTTATTGATTGATCTATCCATCCATCTCCCCCACACCCATCACCTATCTATCTATCTATCTATCTATCTATCTATCTGTCTATCTATCTAACTATCTATCTATCTCTACATGGCTAATCTGAGTAACTCAGTGATCATATGTCTATAGCTGTCCCCATCTGCTTTGCTTGTTGTTTTCACTCGTCATATATCTAATGTGACACTGAAAATGCTGTGAGGTAGTTAGCACATCTGACTTTCTACTGTGGAGTACTATCTACCAACAAATCCAGCCTGTCCATGGGAAAGGAGATGGAAATGTGTTCAAAAGACCCTTTAGGCAAATGAAATCCGTGTTGGCATCTTGGTAGAAAAGCTGCCACCCTTGACTGGACTGTTATAAGCCAGGAACATGCTGGTGTGAGATCTGGTGTGTTGAAGATGTTCTGAGGCTGTGTTCAAGGTTGGATTGTTTTTGAGTTAAAGAGTGCAAGTAGAAAATGACTCAATCAATGGCATATTGCCAAAAAACCTCTTAAGGTAGGTTTTGACCACATCCCCAAAG
The DNA here is from genome assembly GCF_033958435.1 of Carettochelys insculpta. NCBI lineage: Eukaryota > Metazoa > Chordata > Testudines > Carettochelyidae > Carettochelys > Carettochelys insculpta. The sequence goes on from NC_134141.1 coordinate 122,765,932, forward strand.
GACTGATTATATTCCTCCTGGAGGCAACCCCATCATGAACTATAAACTATAAAATATCAAACTCTCTACCAGACAAGAACTAATAGATGAGCTTTTTCAGACACCTTTTTGTGGCACAAGATAGGACCAGTGCCCTGCTCGGAATGTCTTTAATTTAACTGAGGCTGCTGTACATGAGTGTGACTGCAAAGTAGGCAATTATTGGAGAATTTGCATATGATCTCTTATAAAACCCTGTGAAAAACATGTGGAAGTAATGAAAGTAGCCCTAAATACAATATCCTGTCGTGTCTTCGCAGCTAATTTTTCTCATCCTGTTTTTTTTTCTTTTTTTCTTTTCTCCAATGTAAGACTCATCAGATCATAAGGGCCTGCTGTTGCTTCAGGTAACATCTGAATATAAGCGTAAATGTTGTCTTTATATCTCTCAGGTATGTACATTATGAATGTTTTACATACTCAACACTGTCTTCAAGACATCCCATTTGTTTACAGAGCAAACGAATGACTGACATTTCCTTTCAAGAGGATTTTTCATCTTTTCTCTGAATAATTTTCAAGGATGTGTCTGATACAGAATTCTAGGGGTGTTGTTTTACTCATGGTAAAAACTGACTCCACATCATACTAACAAAGATTTCATTCCTCCATCCTGATTTGCAATCCAGTTGTGTGTTTCAATACCTCATAATAAAAGATGCAGGGCTATATTTGGGGAAAGAACTCTTAAAGTTATAAGCATTTCTCTTAGATTAACATCAGAGATCTCTCCAAGCTTTCAGGTACATGTTTCATCTCCTCCCTTCTTGCAAACAAAGACTGGGCTTGGGTGGCTGATGCCTTCACTGTTGGATGCCTTCTAAACTGGACAATGCTAATTGGAATATGTGCACCTAACAATCAGATTTCAGCTCAGTCTCATCTCCTACAGGAGTGAGTTCCAGAGCTGAGAGCCATACATGAGAATGCTTTTTGTCCCACTAGCAATGGGTCCAAGTTTAAATGGGGTCTCCATCAGGGGAAGAATCTCCTTTTCAGTCTATCTGGTATGGTATTTGATTGGAAAGAGAGATTCACTTAGGTAACTGTGCAGTAGCCCAGTCAGGTGTCTGAACCCCTAGTTTCTCCAAAGCTAGCAACTTTTACTTAGACTTAGGTCTGCCTGCGCATCTGGGCACATTGGGCAACAAGTGCTCACCAGTGATTTTGGTCGTCTGCAAATAATTCCGCCTCTTTCCATGATATACCAACGCTTAATAAGTCTTCCTTAAATGTGGTGCTCCACGTCTTGAGTGGCCTGCCTCTCTTCCTTCTTCTGTCTGCCAGTATCCATCTCATTGCAGTCTCTGGGTGCAGTTGATCTGGCAGATGCAGAATGTGTCCAGCAAACCACACTCTGCGCTCTGTCACGATATCCTACAGTGCCCTTGACCCACATCTTTGTAGTATCTCCTCATTGGTAACGTGATCATGGTAGGTGACACCCAGGATCTTTCTTAAGCAACGCTGGTGGAATACATTGAGCTTGCGTGCTACTCTTGATGTTATTTTCCATGTTTTGCTAGCGTAAATGGCAACTGGCATGACAATGGTGTTATACAGTCGAACTTTTGTTGCAGTGTCGATTGCTGGTGCAGACCAAATTGGACCCAGTCTTTGGAACACTGCTGATGCCTTACCAATTCTGCAGTTAACATCTGACTTGACACCTCCATTGTTAGACAGAGTGCTGCCAAGATAGGTGAACCGCTTTACTTCTTCTATGGGTTGGCGTCTGACCACTGGTGGTGTGTTTGTCTGAGTGGTCCCAACCTGCATCAACTTTGTTTTATCACTATTTATCCTCAGCCCAATTTTGCTGGCTTCTGCTTCCAAATTTGTCAGTATGCCTTGCAAGCATTCGCTCATTTCTGCTAGCAGTGCAATATCGTCTGCAAAGTCCAGATCCGTGAGTCGACGCTGATCTTTCCATGAGATACCTCGATATGTGTCGCTCATCGCCTTTCTCATGATGAAGTCTACCGCCAGAAGGAACAAGAATGGAGACAGGACGCACCCTTGATGCACTCCAGAGTCGATGTTGAAGAAATATGTCATGCCATTATCGGTCCTCATGCAGCAACTAGAGTTTAGATAAAGATTTTGGAAGATGTTGATGTAGTGTTGTGGGATGCCATATGTTCGCACTATGTTCCATAATGATCCTCTATGAACGCTGTCAAACACCTTTTTAAAGTCAAGGTAGTTAATTAACAGCAGTCGTTGGAACTCAATACTCTGTTCGATGATGTTGTGCAACGTGAAGATCTGTTCACTACATGATCGTCCACAGCGAAATCCGGCTTGCTCTTCACGAAGTGTTTTATCCACCACACTCTGAAACCTCCTGAGCAGGACGATGCAGAGGACCCTACCTGGGACTGAAAGGAGCGTGATACCTCTCCAATTGTTACAATCAGTGACATTCGCCTTCTTTGGTAACTTGACAATCATTCCCTTCCTCCACTCGCCTGGGATGCACTCTGTTCTCCAACATTCATTCAACAGCCCTGTCAGCTCCTCCACCACAGAGTTTCCACCATACTTCAATAGTTCAGCTGCAATTTGGTCTAGGCCCGCAGCCTTGTTGTTCTTTAGCGCCTTTATCGCTCTATGTGTTTCCTCAATCGTGATCATGTCTACGTCTACTTCCAGCTTGTCAGGGAGATTGAAGTTACTGAAGTCGTAGGTTGCGGTTGGGTTTGGTTGATTCAGTGTTTCTTTAAAGTGTTCTACTCAGCGCGCATCTTGCTCTTCTTTACTGAGTAAGATCTTCCCATTCTTGTCTTTGATGGGAGCATTGTTATTGCTTCTTGCTCCTGTTAACTCCCGGACAATACGATATAGTGTCTTGGTGTTGCATTTCTTCACTGCCTCTTGTGCTTCAGCACCTTTACTTTCTAACCATTCTTTCTTGTCAGTGTGACAGCTTTTCTTGACTCTACGATCCAGCAACTGATACTTCACCACAGCTTCCACTTTCTCACCTGGTGACTTTGCCTGATCTCTTTGCCTCTTTGCAACTTTACGTTCATCAATCAACTGCCAGGTCCTGTCCTATATCCAGCGTTCTTTTTGTGTGCCTTTTCCTCGACCAATCATCTCTTCTGCGATCTCAGTCACTGCTCTTTTGAACTGCATCCACTGGTCTTCGAGTGAAGTTTCATGTTGTGTTTGTTGAAATCGGTTTCTAAGTTTAAGTTTGTACTGTTCAGCTATGGCTTGGTCTCTCAACTTTTCAGCTGCATAGGGCCAAGCTGTTTGCTGTTCTTGTTTTCTTTTAAGGCAAAGACGGAACGATGCCATCAAAAGATGGTGGTCTGACCCAACATCAGCTCCATGATATACGCTCATATCTAGCAAACTTTACATGTACCCAGAATTCACCTGGTAATCAACAGAACGTACATAGTATAAACACTGTGTTTCCTTCACCCTGCTCTGTTTTGAAGGATGTTATCGGCTGCATGGGTCATTGTGGCTAAGTCCTCAGTGAAGAAGAATGTGCATAACCAGCTGAAGGCCATAGAAGGCAATAAAAGGTATTCATGGATGCAATTGCCTGTCGAGAGCAGAGGAATCAAGGTGACCAGTCCAGAACACTAGGCACCAGAGGTAGATGTCTCCATTGAGAGATCAGGTCACCTTTCCCACCTTTTCCTCAATATGCCAATATTTTCATGGCTGACCTAGAACAATGCTTCCTCAACTCTCGTCCACTAACACCCCGGCTCTATTTACACTACATTGACGACATCTTCATCATCTGGACCCATGGGAAAGAGACTCTGGAGGAACTCCACCGGGACTTCAACAACTTCCACCCCAACATCAAGCTCAGCCTGGACCAATCTACACAGGAGATCCACTTCCTTGACACTATCGTGCTTATACACAATGGACACATCAGTACCACCCTGTACCGTAAACCCACTGACCACTACGCCTACCTTCATGCCTCCAGCTTCCATCCCAGACACACCACACGATCCATTGTTTACAGCCAAGCACGTAGATATAACCTCATTTGTTCCAACCCCTCCGACAGAGACAAACACCTACAGGATCTGCACCAAGCATTCTTGAGACTGCAATACCCACCTGAGGAAGTGAGAAAACAAATCAACAGAGCCAGACGTGTGCCACGAAGCCTCCTACTACAGGACAAGCCCAAGAGAGAAACCAACAGAACACCACTAGCCATCACCTACAGTCCTCAGCTAAAACCTCTACAGCGCATCATCAGGGATCTACAACCCTGGACAATGATCCCACACTTTCACAGGCCTTGGGAGGCAGACCTATCATTGCTCACAGACAACCTGCCAACCTAAAACAAATCCTAACAAGCAACTATACACCGCACCACAGTCACTCTATCTCAGGGACCCATCCATGCAACAAACCTCATTGCCAGCTCTGCCCACATATACACACCAGCAACATCATTACAGGACCTAACTGGATCAGCCACACCATCGTGGGCTCATTCAGCTGCACATCTACCAATGTAATTTATGCCATCATGTGCCAGCAATGCCCTTCTGCCATATACATCAGACAAACTGGACAGTCTCTACGTAAAAGAATAAATGCACACAAATCAGACATCAGAAATGGCAATATACAAAAACCCATAGGAGAGCACTTCAATCTCCCAGGCCACACAGTAGCAGATTTAAAAGTAGCTATCCTGCAGCAAAGAAATTTCAAGAACAGACTCCAAAGAGAAATTGCTGAGCTACAATTCATCTGCAAATTCAATACCCTCAGCTCAGGATTAAACAAAGACTGTGAATGGCTGGCTAAATACAAAAGCAGCTTCCCCTCTCTTGGAGTTCACACCTCCAGATCTACTGATGACAATACAACTCAGCCTGCCTGACTGAGCTAACCTCGTTATCCCCAGCCTTGCTCTGGCCTATTTATACCTGGCCTTGCAGATTTCCAGGACCAGCATCTGAAGAAGTGAGTTAACTCACGAAAGCTCATGTTCTAAACTTTTCTGTTAGTCTATAAGGTGCCACAGGACCCTTCGTTGCTTTTCCACTAGTGCATTCAACCTGTGTTTCTTGAATTCAAGTAGCATCACCTTCTTCTGACTTGAGGTTCCAGGTGTTCGTTCTCTGGGAACCCATATCACACAGAGACTGTCTGTGTTAAGAAGACCTTCTTGGTTGAAAATGGGGTGCACATTTGTCTACTATGTGTATATACTAGATTTCCAATGGTAGTCTCTTACAGATGTTGAAAGACAGAGGCAATGGGATCCAATGACAAATGCCTGAAAAAAGGAACAGCGAATGAACATTAATACTTTGGATGTCAATCATCTGTTTTCTGTTTCCAGAACAGCAAAAATCTTTCATAGTTCCAAACACGCTCTGTTAACTTTTTCCTTGTGTTTTCGTTTTCACCTCTGCCCATCCGGAGTCTCACTGGGACCAGATATTAAAGAGAAGCTGCTGCTGTTGCTATGTTATTTCCAACCTTATAGGAGCACCACATCTGTGACAGATTTGCAATATATTTCTGCAAGCCTAACAGATTCAGAGGCCAGATAAATTGAGATGAGCAGCTAAACTTCTGAGCGCCTATCTGAACTGAACCTGACTTTCTTCCATCACAATGAATATATGTGCATTTTCTCTCTCCAGATTTCTCCTTAACATCTCAAGCTTGGAAACGAATCATAGATTGATTGCTTTTATGTTCAGAAAAGACATTAGGGTAATCTAACCTCCATAACACAGGCCAGAGATCTGCACTGAGTAATTCCTTCATAAGGCCCAAAACTTCAGCACTAGACATCTCTTTCAGAAAGCCTTCCAGTTCTCACTGTCACCCTAGTTCCAAAGGCTTTCTAGAGAGTATCACATGAAAAACCTCCCAAGACTTCAGCAGGGACCCAGGAGAATGAGCTGGGTATACTTTGAAAGTCCTTCTGTGTCAATATGAGATCCACACAGAATGAGTATAGCTTCCAAACACAAGGACACAGACAGAAGAGGAAAAAAAATCCTCAGTTCTTATTCAGTGAATTCCAGAGACATACATATCAAGTGAAAAGCGAGAGATGTATTTAACACATATCCCCGAAGGAAGGCAAAGGAGTGAAAACTAATGCTTTTCATATTTTGGAGAACTTCAGTGACTGCACCAGTGTCATGGGCTTTAAAAATATTATTGTAAATGAAGAAGTAATAGCAATAATGATAAGCATCTGGCATGTTAGAATGCCATTCATCTCAATGAATACCAAAGGGCTTTTACATCTTTACTATTTCTCTTTTTAGTGTAGCATGCACATCCCTAGAATAAGTGGATTATTGCTTCTTATTGGCTAAGAATGCCCAAATCATTTTTGTTAACCTGTCTCCTGCGACCTCTTCCCCAGGTGAGTTTCTTTAATCCATCCTTATACCTTGTATTTTAGACTATAAGATTTATGAAGCAGGGACAGACATCATCCATATGTCCATACAGCACCGAGCACAATGATCCAACATCTTGACTGGTTTCTAGGCAGCTCCATAATATAAATGTATTACAATAATTTCAATTTTTAGGGTACCTTTCCTTCAGGGATTCCAAAGATTAAGCCTCCAAACATCCCCTAGAGGTCATTGATCCCTTTGCTTACAACAGACAGAATTGTGGCCACCTCTGGGCTGGAATGTAATGATTTTTAAAGGGTTGATTCTGAGCACACTGAAGTCCAAGGCACAACTCTCATTGACTTCAGCAGTGAAGCATCAGTCTCTCAAATAGATCAAAGTGAGAGGTTCAGATTAGAAGTGAAAAAGAGGAGTTCATTGGTTTGGGTTAACATTCCAGCCCTTCTATAGGCACGATGAGATCTTTAATCACTACACGTGGGCAGGTCATAGGTTTCACATCCAGTCCAGGGCTTGTCACCTCCCAGTTCCAGCCCAGTGTTGGTGAGGAGGAAAGAAAGCTGCTGCAGGACCCAGCAAATCAAAAAGGACCAGAGCTCCCAGCTGGTGCTTATTGCTACTTCAGCAGTGCCAGCAGCTGGGAGACCTGGTCCCTTTAAATTGTCACTGGAGTCCCAGGCAGTGTGGTATGGGCAGCTCTGAAGGGCTGGTGGGAAGAGGCTATCTCCCATCCCCACATCTTCTGGGAATGTGCACCTGCCTTGCCTCCCTCCCCACACACACCTTGCCTAGTGCCCAGCAATTCTCTTCTTTCCCCTGACCCCAGCTCTATAGTTCTTCCTGATACCATGTTGGGTTTGGTTTGAGGTGGTGTCTACACTACAGATGAGTGCCAGCATAGCTAAGCTGGGTAGGAGTGTGAAGATGTGCACTCCCTAATGAGCATGGTTTTCATTACAGAGGTTCCCAGTGTAGTTGCAGATATATTGGCAGACGTGATCTTTCACCAGTACAGCTTGTTTTATTTGTTCAGGGTCTGGGTCAGTTTTACTCTACTGGTCAAAGCACAGCTTTGCTAGTATAGCTGTGTCCTCACAAGGAGCTTTTTACTTTTCTGCTAGATGGATAAACCCAAGTCTGCATACCTACAAAAGGAGCAACAGTCCTGAGCCCAGTGATTCAAAAGGGCCCTGCACTTCTGGTCACTGCTGCTGGGCCCTGGGTGAAGCTCAATGCTGTGCACTCTGGGTGGTGATAAGGGGTGTCTAGGAAGTGGAGGAATTCAGTCAATTCGAGGTGGCACTGAGGAGTGGTGAGGCTTCACTCCTTCCAGAAGAGCAGAACCAACCCTTCCACCTTACGCAGGGGTCCCACAATTCTGTCAACCACCCTGGATAAAGCTATCCTAATTAAACATTCCTAATGTAGACATGATCTGACTCTGTGGAGAAATGTTGAGAACATAGATAGTTCTTTTCTTGTCTTGTCACAGGACCATGTCATGTAGTAGGAGGAAGTTGATAAAGGAAGGGAATTCCAGTTTGGAGGGCTCTTCTAAGGTTCATGGAGTGTGGAGGGTTTTTTTCTCTGCTGAGACTATCAACTCAATAGGAAGATGGTCATCTGACACACCACCCACTGTCACTTAATTCCACCTCAGAGGTTTTGCATTTAAGTTTCAGCCCAGCCCAAACCTACTCAGTGGCGAGAACGAAGAGGCCACAGGAAAGAGGTATGGTTTCAGTTCAATAAGTATGCATTCACATACTCTGAAAATGAGTATGACAGGGCATTTCAGTTTATTTGCATTCGAGTCCCAGCCCAAATCATCATGCTGGGTGCTCCACATGCACAGAAAGACAGAGTTTCTGCACTCAAGGACTTATGCTCTAATTAGCTGAGATAGATGAAAAAATGGAAGAAAAACTGACCTGTTTTTATTTGATGCCGGGGAACAGGAAAGGTTAAGGACTTGGTGGTGCAAATTTTTAAATATCTGAAAATCATGAATAGTGTGGAGAAAGTGAGTACAGAAAGTTATTTACTTATTCCCATAATATAAGAACTACAGGACACCAAATGAAATTAATGGGTAGCTGGTTCAAAACTAATAAAAGAAAGTTTTTCTTCACACAGAGCAGACAACCAGTGGAACTCCTTAACAGAGGATGCTGTGAAGGCCAGGACTCTAAGGCTACGTCTACACGTGCACCCAACTTCGAAATAGCTTATTTCGATGTTGCGACATCGAAATAGTCTATTTCGATGAATAACGTCTACACGTCCTCCAGGGCCGGCAACGTCGATGTTCAACTTCGACGTTGCTCAGCCCAACATCGAAATAGGCGCAGCGAGGGAACGTCTACACGCCAAAGTAGCACACATCGAAATAAGGGAGCCAGGCACAGCTGCAGACAGGGTCACAGGGCGGACTCAACAGCAAGTCGCTCCCTTAAAGGGCCCCTCCCAGACACACTTTCATTAAACAGTGCAAGATACACAGAGCCAACAACTAGTTGCAGACCCTGTATATGCAGCACGGACCCCCAGCTGCAGCAGCAGCAGCCAGAAGCCCTGGGCTAAGGGCTGCTGCCCACGGTGACCACAGAGCCCCGCAAGGGCTGGAGAGACAGTATCTCTCAACCCCCCAGCTGATGGCCGCCATGGAGGACCCCGCTATTTCGATGTTGCGGGACGCGGATCGTCTACACGTCCCTACTTCGATGTTGAACGTCGAAGTAGGGCGCTATTCCCATCCCCTCATGGGGTTAGCGACTTCGACGTCTCGCCGCCTAACGTCGATTTCAACTTCGAAATAGCGCCCAACACGTGTAGACGTGACGGGCGCTATTTCGAAGTTACTGCCGCTACTTCGAAGTAGCGTGCACGTGTAGACGCAGCCTAACAGAGTTTAAAAAGGAGCTTGAGAAATGTTTTAAGGTTAGGTCCATAGATGGCTATTAGCAAGAGGTAAAGTATGGTGCCCCTAGCCTTTTGTCGAAGGCAGGAGATGGATGGCAGGAGACAAATCGCTTGATCATTGCCTTCGGTTCACCTCCTCTGGGGCACCTGGCATTCGCTACTGTCGGCAGACAGGATACTGGGCTAGATGGACCTTTGGTCTGACCCAGTATGGCCGTTCTTATGAAAAATTTTACACACATATTTAAAGTTGAGCAGGGAGATAATTATGTAAAGGATCACAGCTCAGGTGTTTGCAATCACCCAAGAAGCAAAACCACAAATTGAAACTGGCTCCCCTATGTTGCTCGCCCCAAGTCTTTCTCACTCCACAGAGGGCTTCAGAAAAATGAGAAAAGGGGAAGAAATAATTGTTTGCCAATTTAAAATGAGAGCAAAACAATCAATTAAATTAATTTTGATTTCAGACATCCCAAGAGGGTTTTAGAAACAATTGGGAATCAACCAATTAGGACCTATAAAAATACAGATCTTCAAAGTATTCCACTAAGAAGATATTTTTGAGCTACCATTTTTGGTTTCCAAATTTCAGTTAAATATGTTACTGTAACGGTTTAAGTCTTGAATGTGAAATATGCAATTTAGGGTAGTTAAGTGCACTTAAGGCTTCTAGACATGACTGCCAAAGCTCTGAACAAAATTAACAAGTGTATGTCCAAATTATAACTTATTATTCAGCTGATGATTTTTTGCAAGGTTGAATTTTCAGTTTCATGGGTATCTATCTTTCTGCCTGAACTGCTTGTGATGGGGACTGTGACACTAAGCACCTCTATAGTCACACCCTACGCACTATTGTAATGATCTTTGTATAAAATAGGCCTTGTGAAGTGTCATTTGAAAACTAATAACTCACTGATCATTAATATTCTTGTGTGATCTATGTGCATGATGAGTATTAAGAGTTATGAATATATGCTATAATTATGAGTAAAGTATGTTTAAACATTGCATGTTGATGGGAGATGTTAAAAAGGTCTGTCCTAAACAGAGGAGTTATTATTCACCAGACAGCAGTTCATCCAATTTATATATAAGCATGAAATAGATTGTGACAGGGTGGTTACCCTGAACTGGAATGAAAAGGGTGAAAAGCAGCCCTGGGCGAGGGCTGTCCTGGGAACCAGTTAGCTGGAGTCATGAAAGAGTCAATCAGGGCTTGCCAAGCCTTATAAGGCGGCTCTTGGGAAGAAGGAACTCACGCTCACTCCAGCTCTGGAGGAAGACGGACCTAGCAATGTCCCAGTGAAAAATCTTGGCTGTGGAAAGGCAGGGTGGGCCAGGGGAACTCTGACCTGAGTAATCCCCTGGCTGAAACCCAGCAACAGGGGCCTGAAGGTATTAGATCTGCAGGGAGAAGCCCTCGTAGGCCCACACCCAAAGAAGAGTAACTATCTCAGACTGCAGTTTTCTGCTGAAGCAGGGCTAGATGAGACCTGGCAGTGGTTCACTGACAGAACGTGATATGTGCAGGGGTTGGGATTTCTTGGTAGGGAAGGACCCCAAAGTGCAGGGACACTGTCATGGGGCAGTGCAGTGAGGGAAGGGGTGCTACTGCCCAGGAGTGATGCAGGTCCTGAGCCAATGTGGATGAGGCATCAGCCAGAAGAGGGCACTCCAGAGGATGGACAGCGATAACTCTGGGAGTGACCAACAGGAGGTACTACAATGGTAAGTTACAAACAGTTACACAAACCTCATCAAGCTAACAAAGACTGGAGGCAAACCACACCAAAATGTGTCAAGGTGCTGTCTCTAAACACTATTGTGGAGGGGAAATACATCAAATATATTAGTCATCCTATGTTCAGAGGAGACAGTAAAATGCTTGCTGATAGAAGGGTCACCTGTAAACTGAGCCATACAGGAACATCATGGTGCTACAAGAAGGGAGATGGTTGTGGGTTGGTGTCTTGCTGAATCTATGTCAACACCAGGATCAGACTGACCAAAGGGTTTGGGGAACACAAGACAATGCATTTTGTGTGTAGCAGCGTTATTTCAAATAAGATATTCTGGAACAGCTCTTCAAGAACCGCTTAGTTTGAAATAAGGTTGCTATATAGACATACCCCTGGCTACATCTATGCAGAAGCATTATTTCTGAATAGGCTATTCTGGAAGATGTATGCATCCACACACAAAATGGATTTCAAAATAGCGCTCAGCTATTTCAAAATAGAGCCATTGGACACAGTAGCCGTGTCTACATGTGTTGTGTGCTATTTTGAGGTTGAAATCAATATAAGGCAGCCAGATGTCCAAATCGCGATCCCCATCAGAAAATGGGAATAGCACCCTACTTCAACGTCCAACGTCGAAGTAGGGCATGTATAGACGATCCGCGTCCCGCTACATCAAAATAGTGGGGTCCTCCATGGCGGCCATCAGCTGAGGGGTTGGGAAATGCTCTGTCCAGCTCCTGGGCTCTATGGTCACTACGTACAGCAGCCCTTAAAGCTCCACACCCCTGGATTTCCTGTGGCAGGAAGCTGAGAGTATGCAGGCAGCAGCACAGACATACGCATAGCCTGCACGCCCTCCAGACGCCCCGATCCCCCACCCAGCACTCATGGCAGACAGCCAGCCTCCTGAGCGCCCACAGGGCACACCCCCGCAAGGGGACCCAGAGCCCTCAGCCATCCAGCCAGGGGGGAAGAGGCGGCGGGTCCCCTCCTGGTTGGACGCTGAGATCCGGGACCTGCTGGGGCTTTGGGGTGAGGAGGAGGGGATCCAGGTAATGGGGAGCAAGTGGTGGAATGCAGACACGTTCACCCAGCTGGCGGAGGGCCTGGATGCCCAACGCACCCTGTCTGCACTCCTGACCATGTCAGAAGTAAGGTTAAGGAGCTGCGGCAGGGTTACGCCCCAGTCTGGGCCAAGGTCAGCTGGTCTGGGGCTGCCCCCACCGCTTGCCTCTTTTACAGGGAGCTCAGGGAGATCCTAGGCCCCTGGTACACCTCCTCTCCCCAGGCCACCCTTGACACCTCGGCCGACGAGCCCCAGCAGGCCCCGGAGCTGGAGTCTGGCCCAGAGGACAGCCCTGCACCCCAGGAGCCCTCAGAGAAGCCCACCCCGGGACATCGGAGGAGGAGGAGGGCTCCAGCGATGAGAGGCTCCTCATCAACCTCCCCTCCCCCAGCTCCAGCAGGGCATCCACCCGCTGGGTGTCCCCTGACCGTGGGAACAGACTGTCAGGTATGTACCCCACAGGCGCACACCCCCAGGTTAAGGGGCGGGGGCAAAAGACACGACCAGGGCCCACCATACACCCAGCTGACCCTGGCCCACCATGGCCCAGCCAGACCACAGCCCTGGGACAGCAGCAGCACAGCCCCCAGAGCCCACCAGCACCTGCCCCCCAGGATAGCACTATGCCCCATCCTGGGGATGGGGGGAACAGAACCCCCGAAGGGGGTCAACCTACAGGGGGGAGCCACACCCATCATCATCCCTGGGGGACAGGGGATGGGGAACAAGCAGCAGAGGGGTTGGGGACGTGGGCCACGGATCAGGGCCCAGACTAACAGCTATCTTCACTCTTCCCCACTCTATTCCTCAGCTGCACCATCTGAGGGCCATGACAGCGCGGGCACCACATCCATCGTGCCAGACAGCTTGCCTGGCAGATCGCACTATGGCAGACAGGGAACAGAGCAGGGACGAGCCCTGGGATGAGCCCGCCACTGCCAGAGCCAGTTGTGGGCAGCCGCTGACCCCCAGCTCCTCGCCACCCTCCAGTGCCAGGTGGAGGTGTCAGAATGCCACCTGCAAGTGGAGGAGCACCAGCTCTACTTGCAGGACAGAGTGCTGGCCTGGCACCAGGAGGCTTGGGGTCCTTCATTAGGCCCTTGGAGTGGTTCGCTGAGTGGATGCCGTTCCCCGCCGTCCCTCCCAGCCGCCCTCCACCTGCCCTGGAGCCTGCCGAGGAGGTGGACCACAGAGCTCAGGAGCTGGCCCAGCCATAGCTGCTGGTCCTCACGGCCCCCACCCTGCCTTGACGGGGACTCCGGCCCAGACGCGGGTCATGCCCCAGCCACACCAGGCGCTGGACAGTAGGGGGAAGGGGGCCAAGGAGTGGGCCACCCAGGAACCCCCTTTATACATAGCCCTCCCCATTGCTGTAAATAGTTGCCTAGTCCTACCTCCTTTTAGTAGCTGTCCCCTCCCTCCCCCAGTGTTCATAGTTCTCCCATTCATGTTTAACAATTTCATTGTTTTTGTTGGGTTTCAATAATGTTTGGTTTATTTAAAAAAAAAAGTGTGTCGTGTACTCTCAGGGTGCAGTAGTGTGGGTGTGGGGGCAGTGTAGTGTGTTGTGGGTGGTGAGGGGGGGAGCGGTGGGTGGCCCACCAGGCTTGCCCCACCAGCGCTCACCCTGCAGCCTGGTCAAAATGGGCCTGCTGGGCCTCCCGGACCCGGAACCCCTTGTGGTCAGCTTGACGGCTTGGAGTGGCGGCTGGCTGGGGGTAGCGTGCCAGCCTCCACAGCCCAGCCCTGCACAAAGGCCTCCCCTTTGCTCTCCACCAGGTTGTGGAGTGCGCAGCACATGCCCACAACTGGGGAATGTTGGGGAGCCCCACATCCAGGCGGGTAAGGAGGCACCTCCAGTGGCCTTTGAGGTGGCCGAAAGTCTGCTCGACCACCTGGTGTACATGGTTCAGGCAGGGGTTGAACCACTCCTGGCTGATGCTGAGGTGGCCTGTGAAGGGGTGCATGAGCCAGGGCTGGAGGGGGTTAGCTGTTCTGCCACGAGGCAGCGGGGCATAGTGGTGTCCCCCAGAGCGATCGCCCTCTGGGTGATGTACGTCCCTGCCTCCAGCCAGCAACACAGTCACAAGTTCCTAAAAACCCAGGCATTGTGGGTGCTGCCAGACCAGCCAACATATATGTCCTGGAAGCGGCCCCGGCTGTCCACCCTGGCCTGGAGGACCACCAACTGGTAGCCCTTCCTGTTCAGGAAGCATCCTCCACTGTGCTCCAGGGTGCAGATGGGGATGTGGGTCCTGTCCAGTGCCCTGAAGCAGTTGGGGAACCCCATGATGGCAAACCCCGCAATGGCTGCATCCAGGCCCCCGAGCCGCATGAGCCTGTGGAGCAGCAGAGCATTCAGCACGTGGACCACCTGAAGTGGGAGGACATGAGCACCCGTGAGGTGTGTGCAGGGTGTGCCTGGCCCTCCTCCGAGCTGACCCTGGGCTCCTCCCCTCCCCCCGGGGTCCTCTTACCTCCATGACAACAGCCCCGATGGTGGCCTTGCCCACACCAAACTGCTGTCCTGTGGATTGGTAGCTGTCTGGAGTGGCCAGCTTCCAGACAGCGATGCCAACCTATTTCTCAATGGTGAGGGAACACCTCATAGGGGTGTCCTGGTGCCACAGGGCAGGGATGAGCCACTGGAAGAGCTTGAGGAAAGTCTGCCAGCTCATCCGGAAATTCCGGAGCCAGCGGTCATCATCCCACTGCTCCAGGACCAGGCGCTCCCACCACTCCATGCTGGTGGGATACCTCCATAGCCGGCAGCATGCTCGGTGAGGGCAGGCAGGAGGGCCACATGATGGTCTGGGGCAGCTCCTTCACAGCTCATCTTTCGGGAAGTGCTGGGCGGCCTCCTCCGCGGCACCAAGCAGGGCGGCCACTACCTCGGAGACAGCCATGTGGGCTTCTGGCTGCTGCTGCTGCTGGGGTCCATGCTGCATGCGCAGGGTCTGCAACCGATTGTCGGCTCTGTGGACCTGTGCTGTGCAGTCCAAGTGTGTCTGGGAGGGGG
Organism: Carettochelys insculpta; assembly: GCF_033958435.1. Classification (NCBI taxonomy): domain Eukaryota; kingdom Metazoa; phylum Chordata; order Testudines; family Carettochelyidae; genus Carettochelys; species Carettochelys insculpta. The sequence goes on from NC_134141.1 coordinate 122,781,121, forward strand.
TCTTTAAGGGAGCAGCTTGCTGTTGCCACGGAAGGGCTATTCTGTCCACAGGCTTTCCTAGCCCTCTCATTCTGATAGGTGCCGCTCTTGTGTGTAGATGCTCTCCCGCAAGGCCTGTTTCAATGTAGCGCTTTCCTACATCGACGTTGAACATCGATGGCACCAGCCCCGGAGGATGTGTGGATGCTACACATTGAAATCGCTTATTTCGATTTTGCTGCGTCGAAATAAGCTATTTCAGTGTAGCATCCCAGTGTAGATGTAGCCAGTATGGCTTATTTTGAAATAGATGATATTCCCTGTTTATACAGCCCCTATTTTGAAATAGCTATTTCAAAATAGGCACTGTTCCTTGTACAATTATTTTCAGCAATTTTGAAATAAGATGCTTGTTATTTTGAAGTAGCCATTACATGGTGTAGACTATTGCAAAGATATTTTGACATAGCAGCTATTATTTCCAAGCAACTTTCCTGTGTAGACATACCCTCTGGTGGCTCTGAATACCATTTAGCTTCATTCCTTCACGGAAGCTGGAGACAGCCTCATCTAGTCTGATCTTCACCATGCCACAGCAACCTACCATAGTGTAATGCAGTTAAGTTTGATATGAACTTGGGAGAAGAAGTTCAGCAAAGCAGAATTTTCCCAAGACATATCCAATGCAATGTGCTACTCTCCTGTGTGACATGAAAGAACAAGTGTAAAATCAATCCCTTGCCAGTGCAGAGAGGGTCATCAGCATCTCAGGTGGCCTCTGTGGCAGGAATCATGCATACAGTAAGAGGATATTTTAGAGCAAGCTGAGGAATGCACTCCTTGCTGGTCCTCCATAAGTTAACAAAATACAGCCACAAGTGCTTGCTGCTGATTGTATGGATGAATCAGCCAGCTGGAGGCAGTAGGCAGAGAGCAGACGTACCTCTCTAATCACCCCAACATGCACATTAAGGATGTGATGACACGTGCCAGCACAATAGCAGTATCACCTCTTAATACACTCATGTCATGAAATGAACCTGGCATGATATATTCATAAGTTCACCTGTGACAGTGTGGAGCGGGGAACAAAAACATACATATATATTCTTAAACCCCTTTCCTAGGGAAAATGTGAGCCTCACATTTCTCCATTAAACCAGGTGAAAATTTATTTTGATTTTAACTAAATATAATGACTTTATAGATGCCATAAAAGATGTGCTCTAGAGAGAAGGGACATGTGTGCAAGTCAAAGAGAAAGGACATCTGTCAGTTTGTGTATGGATGAACAAGCTGGTGTGAGTGTGAAATATAGCTAATGTGTGTTGCTTTAGAGAGACCACAACTTTGCCTATGTGTTTGAGATTTTGTGTATGTACAATAAGGTTATTCTGTGTGTAAGAATTTGTTTATGAGTGTGTGTAAATGAAGGCTACTTTGTGTGTGACAGACTGTGTGTGCAGAAGAAAGGGAATGAGTTTGTGACAGTGTGTGTGAGAGAGATAAAGGGAAAGAGAAAGAAATGGTGTGTGTTTGTGTGTACTTGCCCTTGGCAAGTTCAGCTCTTAGCTGGAAACTTGAGAAATTGACTTTACTGGGATTTGAAAGAGATCTCAGGTGAACTAAATTTGTCTGCTTTCTTTTCCCACTAGTGCAGTAGAAATGGATTCTCAGCTTAATAAGGTTTGACAAGACCTGGCACTGGAAGCAGGTACCAATGAATCCAACTAGTCGAAAGCATTAGAGACACCATGGGCACCAGAGGATAGAGGTGTTGCCATGGGAACAGAGTAAAAGGTGCTCCATGGTGGCTGGTTAGGAGGTTTGTTTGCTTGTTTAAGACAGGGCCAAGCAGCTGCAGCCTTGTAATCAGCCCGCCACTTTAACAACAGTAGGTAAATTCCACCCAGCTCCCAGCTCCAAGGGGGATAGAGGAATTTAATTCTCCCTCTTAGCATGAGTAATGCTGAAACTTACAACACCACCAATGCCATGCAAAGCTACTGGATGCAAAATAGGATGGTAGTTTCTCTGTACAGGGCTTCTTGTGTCTGGTGAGACAAGAGGTTGACACAGTGCAGGTGATACTTTTCAAAGGGATTTGAGGATATTGTTTGCAGTTACAGTTCGATAACTTCCTCCCTCCAGGAAACTGAAATCTCCTAGGGGTATCTCCCATTTTCAAAGAGCAGAGCCTGCAAAGGAAATCAAGCAGCTTCGAGAGAGGATTGGAAAATATTCTTCTTTCCATGAGACACCAACAAGGACTTTTTCTTATTATTTTCCTTTTCTTCTTTGCATCTTCAAATCTTTACAGGTAGAAAAGGAAAGAAGAAACACCTTTCCCAAACTCTCCAATTAGCGAAACAACTGTGGCTTCATTAAAACTATTCTTTGCATTACAATAACATCTAGAAGCCCCAAGTGAGACTGAGTACTCACTGTGCAAAGCATTGTACATGCACATAGTGAGAGATAATTTCTGTCCTGATGAGTTGAGATTTTCAGGAATTAGCAATACTAAATCATGGAGGCATTTTCAAAATCTCCCCCATCCGCTCTCCGTGAAAAATAGGCTGGCAAAGGTGGGGCAGAGAGACAGAGATGCAGACAGGTGCTTGCTGCAATGAATGAGGAATGAAGCTGAGATAGAAAGAAAACTTTCCTATCCATTACACCGCACCACCTCTCCTTTACAAACCACCCATTTTCGATTAGAACACTACACGACTGCCTGCTGACAGAGGGGACTAAGTGGGCCTGGAGCTCAGGACCCCTTTGAAGCACCATGGCTGTGCTGCTACACCACTCTGTGTGGCTGTGATGAAGGTTGGAGAGCAAACAGCACTGTGGTCTTGGCAGTGCTAAGGACTGAGTGCCCTAGGCCCCGCCCTTTCCTGGAAAGCAGAGCTTACCTTCCTCGCATCTTGCCCTATGGTCCATGGTGGCTGTTGGCCCTGCTCCAGAGGGCTGCTTATTTGTAAACAAACTCTAACCTTTTAGCTTAGAAGCAAAAAGAAGAGATTCCCTACCAAATGAGGAACATGTTTTTCATGTCATCTGGTGCGTGAGTAGAGGTATGCTGTTAGCAAAGCAGTCCCAAGTGTTCCCTATATGCCTGGTAGATAATCTATACGATTTTGAGAGGTGCATGAACCTGTTCTTAGACCCTGCATTCAGTGGAAGCCTGGACACATCTCTGTGGTCACTGTGAAGTCAATGGGACTCTGAAGGGGTGCAGAGATGTGCCCACATGGAGTCACTTGTAGGTCAAGGCTAAAAGTATAGGTTACTGACAGCATTTAAGGGAGTGAGGCATGCACTGCTCACTGAATTTTAAAGGGAGTGTGGCACCAGCTCCTTTGATGTCCAGCCCAGATATCTGCCTGTGGGTTGAGGAAAACCCATCTTTCAAAATTCTGGCCAAATCAGCCAAACTCCTAAGGTTGTACCAGTATCTGTTGTCACAGACTGGTATGACCATGCAGAGTCTGAATGAACATAATGGAACTCTGTATGGATACAAGATTCCATGCTTGCTAATGGATCCTGTTGCAGGATCATCTCCTGCGTCTGTAAGTTCTGCAGGTGCTGATGCAATTTTTAAAGGTTCAATGTTTAATAAGAAATACTGATAACCAATCAACCTCCCTGAATTTGCTCATCATCTCTAGTTCTACCAGGGACACCTGGCTAAAATTAAGTTGATGCTTGAAGAGCTGGCCATTTTGAGAAGTGATGGTTTCCCATAAACGCCAGGGCTGTGACTACACTAGCAAATTCTTTTGAAAGATTTTCAAAAGAAGGGGGCTCTTTCAAAAGATCCCATGAAGCATCTTACACTAAAAGTGTTCTTTTGAAAGTAAATCAAAAGAATGAAGTGCTCCTTTCAAAAGCTCTCTTCCACTCCCATTTCAGAAAGTACGCCTTCTTTCAAAAGCTTCTTTTGAAAGAAAATGTATAGATAATCCATAGGGCCCTACTATTGAAAGATCAGTCCTCATGGCACCTGATTTTTCGATCCTGGACCTATTCTTTCAAAAGAGCAGGGACTGTGTGGATGTTCTCTTTCAAAAAAGCAGATCACTCTTTTGATCCTCTTTTGTGTGTGTGGATGAACTCATTCAAAAGAAGTTCTCCAAAAGAGATCTTCTGGAAGGGCTTCTTTCAAATGATCTCTGTAGTGTAGACGTAGTCTAGGAGAATTTTCCAAAAGGAGGAGGGGAACAAAAAGAAAGCTCCTTTTTCCAGACACTTTTATCCCCAGAATATCTCATCTTGAAAATAAAGACCTTTTCTCAGGACTTGATAACTTCCAGAAGAAATTTAAGAATGAAAGCAGCTATCCTGAAGACATTTGGGGTGGGCAGAAGGAAAGCATCCAGAATCAATTTTGTTAAGAAAACTATGTTGCAAGATTGTCTTTAGAGTAGAGTTGCAAACTTTTTGACCTGAACAAAATCAAACACCCTTGCTTACGCCCTTCTCTGAGGTTCCACCAGGCTTATTTCATCCCCTGTCACTCTTATACTTGCTGTCCACCACCCTCACTTGTTCCTTTTCACCAGGCTGGGGAGAACTACGGAGAGTCCCTTTTCAACCAGGTATTCAGATGAAATCCAGACACCTGCTCAACCTACTTTAGAGTCTCTGTAACAGCTGTAGAGTTACATGGGGACACAATGTCTAGACAGAATTCTGTATGCCTAAATAATGTATATGACGGTACATTCAATAATGTGCCAACGGCCAAGACAGATTTTCCTTTGTTCTTTCTTATTTATTTGGAGGCCTAATCCATTAAACTTTCATATGCCCTTTATGTAATAAAAGAAATACAGGAGGAATCATACCATCAAAAAACACAAGCAAATAAGTTATGTAACGACTTAAATTCTCTTTTTCCCCCACCCTCAAACTACCCATGTGCTAAGATGTCCAGCTTATTTGTACACTGAATGCACCGTGGGGTGTTAATGGCCTCAGCTCAGTGGTAAGGGAGTAAGATGATAAATGTCGTCACAGGAAGCTGGGACTTGGATCTTTGCTTCTTGTAGTCACATGAAACAGAAAATGATGTGGAGGTGCACAAGTTCCAAGGTTTCCACTGGGTGAAAAGGTCACCAGTGAGGTTTCTGATGCCTTGTGGGGTATGTATCATTGGATCCCTTGCCATGAGAGGAGAACACAATCTTACTGTTTAGGAGCTAATGCTGCTCATTGAAGTAAGGAGAAAGACTCTCACCGACTTCAGCAGACATTGGAGGAGGCCATCAAAAGGCACCTTAAAGAGATAAGTAGTTAAAGCACTGAAAGATTACCTAAGAACTGCTGAAGGTCCAAAAGGGTCTATAGTGGGTCTACCTTAGTTGACACATATCTGAGCATCTTAACCACACACACACAAACACACTTTGTCCCTGGTTGGCCTGTTCTGAGCCTCACATAGACAGAGTTACCTCACTGATCTGGTAGATCAGAGCTGGGCCTAAAAGCTGTTCAACTTTTGTTATTTCTAATATTGGCAAGAGCATTGCCTTCCAGTGCTGGGCATATCACTCTTCTCATGTGTACAATAGGGATGACAACATCTCCTGGCTAAATAATAGTGTACATAGTTTTTAAAGATAATTCCCTCAGATTGCCCAGAAGGACGGGCAAGATTTCCCACAATTCACTGGGACAGAATCCCAGAGTTCCTCATCTTATGGAAATTCAAAGAACCAATGATATTCCTCCCCAAAGTGTAGCAAAGCACATCAGTGAATGCAGCACCACTGAGAACACAATTACACAAGTGTTTCCGCTCTGTTTGCTTATATCCAGGTTAGTATAACCCAGGTGCTCAGATCCAGGAGTCCGTCCTACAAATTATTTTCCCATTAAAGGCCTGACCTTTAATGGCAGGACATTCAGCTAATCAAACTTAGCATAGAATTTTTATTATTTGGCAAACAAGGCCTTGCAAAACAAAAGCCTGGAAAGTGGATTTTGGTGGAGCATGAATTTCTTATTGATATTCATTTTTTTAAGAACCTTGTTCCCAGCATGAATTCTATTGGCTGCTGTTGCAGTCACTGTTGTGTATTTATGCCAGCCCTGTGGATAGTACAGGAATTCTGGATTGATTAGCTTGTGGTCACAGTGGGAAGAATCAGCTGAAATTAATGCCATCCCCTCCTTGCATTTGCCTGGCAAAAAGTTAGTTAGCAGCCTTTAGCATTTGCAGGAAATTGTCATTCCTCACTGAGCTAGGCTACCACACTCTGTAAAGGCTCTTTGCAGATGGGAATTCACTATGAGAGTGTTTCCTCAGAAGTGACTCTGTACCTGTGCCAATTCTTTTGTCACTCTTGATGTTGATGTCTTTTATGCACACTCAAGGCACAGATCTGCTGGAGCAGTTCCAAAACTATGTAAATTGAAGAAAGGTTCTGAGGCAACCTAACAGTTTTACACCAATTTGCAATGGGCTGGTAGAGGAGAGAGATTTTATTTTTCCATGCAGTATATTAAAAAATGAGACCCTTTTCCTCGTATGAAAAAACAAAACAACAAAAAGCTGGTCATTCTCTTCCCACTGAATATCCTTTGTTTGGCTCTGGGAACTACTCTTTGTAAAGCAGTGGGACAAGTACTTTGCAAAGGGAATTATTCTAGGTGAAGAATTGAGACTACTGTATACAAGCAAATGATGTAACTGGAAAACAAAGTGTTCACACAGCCTGGACCTTTAGATTCCACTTCTAGGTTACAGAGAACTATCAGTCCTTATAAAGCCTGATCCATCACTTCTTGGCATTAAGACAAGTCTTTGCATAGACTTCAGTGAGAATTGGAATGGGCTCTGTTAACACTTTTTCTCAGCAGATTTCAAAGCAGTTTGAAAAGAGTGGCAAGAACAGGTTGAACCTCCCTTGCTCAGCACCCTAGGGACCTGACCAATACCGAACAAATAATGTGCCGAACCACAGGAGGTCTATATTGCGTAGCCACATTACCAGCACTTCCACTGCTTAGTGGCTCTGAGAAGACAGCTAAATAACAAACCCTGAGAGCCAGGACTGGTAGCTGTAAGCATACTCTATGGGACTTTAGGAAACTTGGTCATACCCATTTTAATTGGTTGTCCATTCAACTAAAACCAGGTGGGATTACAGATGTTCCATATGAGAGAGTCCTGGACTAGAGAAGTTCAACCTCTATTACTGTCCCGGAAAGGAGGCTGAGATGCAAGGGGGTTCGAAGCAGATTACTCAAGGTATGAGGCCAATGCACTGGAAAAATAGAAATAAAGGGTCCAGGTCCCAAGACCTTTATCTGATCAGTCACCTACATCACCACACAGCTTCAAGACAGGAGCTATTATTCTGAATACTATTAATTAATATTTACTTATTTATTTGGTGTGAACCTTGGGCAAGTCAGTTTGTCTCTTTGTCTTCTCATTCCTAACAGGGGATGCTAATTTGTATTTATCCTGTTATGCGTTAAGGAGTATGTTGGAAGAGTGAAGCATAAAGGACAGTTGACTATGCTATTCGCCATGAAAATTGATTGCTTAAATCCCTTTTGTGCTTTCAGTGGTCTTCCCGTTCATTAGTCTTTAGCCAGTTGGGTCTTTGAGTATGTAAACTGCTAGATAAAGAATTTAACCTCTTGACTCAGAGGAGTGAACTGTTATTGACTTTTACTTCACTGGCACTTTCTGAGTTTGCTGTCTGGCTCTATATTATGAGGATTTCCTGATGGCATCCTTCAAAAAAGATTTTTTTCCTCCCCTTTTTTAGTAATTCAGTCCCCCACCCCCTCATTTTACACACACCCCCACAAAAAAGTCCCCACCTTTCTGGGCTTGAGAATTTATAAGCAAAACTATGTTCCTCTTTATGTAAATCTTTTCACCATAAGTTAGGTTTACATTATAAACTGCCCAATCTATTTCATAGAATCATGGAATCCTAGCACTGGAAGGGAGCCCAGGAAATCATCAAATTCAGCCCCCAAAATGCTTGGTCTCCTTTGAGCCAGAACCTCTTTTTCCAGCCTCCTTTTCAGGGAAGCAGCTTTGACTCTAAATAGGGAGACCTTTCAGAGATTTCATGAAGTACACTATGGAATTTGCTATGACTCTTAGGCTATTTCTACACATGCCACTTCTTCTGGAAGTGAAATGGTAATGAGCAGTCCGGAACATACTAATGAAGCACGTATTTAAATTTCCCGCACCTCATAAGCATATGGGAACGTGAGTCAGAGTCCGGAGGAAGCTCTTCTGGACTCCAAAGTGCATGTATGGATGCACAGCCCACAGGGATCTCCTAGAAGAAAACCTCCTTCTACAAGCCCCTTCTTCCTCAAAATTTATTTTACTGACATGAACGTTGGCTGGCAGGGAGGGTTCATGACACATGCATATTCCAAAATTCGGGACTGTAGTGAAAGCTTCTGGATGGGACATTTTTCCCTGATTGGAAAATCAAGTTTGACTATCCGGAGATGCCCATTATTATTGACAATTGCTACTGCTGCAGATCAACCATTCGCTCATTGAAGTTTACTTGACTCTTATGCCACTGGAGATGCCCATTATTATCAAATGCCACTCAGCTGTACTGTGACATCACTGAGCAGTGTCCTTTGCCAAGTTCATGTGCTCTGCCTGAGTGTCTTGCATGTGCAGCAGAATCATACCTTGTTTGCATTTACTGCATCTCCTAGTTTTCTCTTCAGCACAGTACACTGGGTTTGGAAAATGAGGGTCAAAATTAAGATACAATTGACATAATGTGCCTTGAAGTGCAACGAATGGTTCTTTCCGTGTACTGTCACTGAAAGTATACTTTTGAAGAATAGGACAGTAAGTGTGCCTTTCACAGTACCTCATGTGCCATCACTTCTCCAGAGCATTGCTTTGTGGACATGGGAAGTTATAAGCAATTGTCCTCTTTTGGTGTGAATGGGAAGGTCTGCAAAGCAGGGGCAGCCACCAGATGTCCTGGCCGGGTGTCCAGTGGCAGTGACAAATGAATGGCTGTGTGTGGGGCTTCGATGCACAATAAAAATAATGTAAAGAAAAAATATCCAAAGAGAGACTGGATGTAAAGGGACATGGGAGAGGAAAAGCACAGCAGAGGAATCCCCCGCCTGGAGCAGGAGGATTCCTGAGAACTCAAAACAAATGGTGCTTGGTAAGGGACATGGGAGGAGAAATGCCCAGCAGAGCCCAGCAGCCATGTGGCACCTGGGAGTCCTGCAAAATCAAAAGAAATGCTGTGGGAAGGGGGATTGGGAGGGGAAACACCCAGCAGAGCCTGGCAGCAGTGTGGCATTGGGGCAGGGGTTCATGAAAAATGACAAGAAATGCTGGTTGGAAAGGGACATGCAGGGGGAACCTCCACAGAGCCTGAGAACTGTGTTATGGGGTGGGGAAAAGAGTGGTCACCGGCTGCTGCAGGCCAAAGTAAAGGGGCAGGAACCATGTTGAAAAATAAAAGAAACAGATGCAAACTTCCATGCTTCCACAGGTTGCCAAAAAAGACATCACCTTCCTAAAACTAAGGGATGTGGAGAAAGAACAGCTACTCCTGCTGTGTGACCAACAGCCTGGAAAATTTGCTAAAATGCTGTGTGGTGCCATGACACCACATCGCTATCTGGTCACCTGGCATGGCAAGGTGTGCTACCATGGAAGCCACAACAAGTCAGGCCTGCCCAAGAATCTTGTGAAAAAAATACGAGAATGCCTGGAGGAGGCCTTCAAGAAGATCTCCATAAAGGAGAAGTGCTCTATCCTAAGAAACTTTAAGACACTGTTCTGAGGGGCACAGAAGCATGGCTAGCAAACTGGCACCTATGCAAAACCCTATATCTATACCCACTCCTAACCCACTTCTAGCATGCAGAATAAAGACTCACCTGAACTGCTTGCTCCAGAGGGCTCAAGGACCAGCGTGGAGGTAACTAGTGTGGAGGGGACTGCTGTGGAGGGTTCCAGCATGGAGGGGAACACCATGGAGGGGCCCGCCAAGGAGGGGACTGGTTCTGGGGCTATGGTGAAGAGCTCTGGGCTGTCTGGAACAACGTCATCTGCCCCCTGATCATTGCTCCCTTCCTCCTCTCCATTGCCCTCTTCCTCCAGGCCATGCTGCTCCTCCATGCTCACCCTGCATAATGCATTCCAGGGACTCCACAAGTATTGTAATTCAGTCCGGGCTCCATGGTGAGGACACTCCCCTTGGAGCTGTTGATAATAGTGGCAGGTCCAGCTAGCCACGCCTGACCACTGCTCGGCTTCCCAGACTTTTGATTGGCCTGATGAAGTTCTTTAACCTTCACCCAGCAATGCACAGAGTCCCAGGAGTAATCTCGGGCTGCCATCTCATGCACCATCTAATCATAGATGGTCACATTTCTCTTGGCCACCCAAAGTCTCTTTGCCATTTATTGGTCTTCCCAAATGGCAATGATACAGAATCTCTTGATGGGTCCAAGCTGGGGCTCTCTTGCGAGCCTGAGGAGTGCTAGTCAGATCACTACCCTGAGTGCTCATGATTGCAGTACAGGGCTACTGACAATTGCTTCCGATGTGGTGTGGTGGCTACAGATGTGGTGCGACATGACGGGCAAACAGCTTTTCTCATAATGGACCCTCTTTTTATTTGCAGGGCTGGGTTGCTAAGTTCCCATTCAAATTTCAATTAAAGTTCAAATTTAATCCAAACTTACTTTGGCTTATTTTCACCTTCCTCCTGCACACCTGACAGCAGTGAACAATGAAGCGGTCATACTTCGAGGCTAACCACATAGCTTTGTGGGACACATGCAGGACACTTCTGGAGGCTAGCAAATTCAAATTAAGGACATGGTGCTTCCACACTAGCCTTGATTTGAGATTTTAAATTTGAGGTAGATGCTACCTCCGTCCCATAATACTGATATTTTGTAATTGGCATTATGGCTCAGTAAATTCAGTTAACAGTATTACGTGTGAAGACAGTCACATTTTAATATCAAGCTAAAGCCCTGAAATTCAAATGTATCTCGTAGTGTAGATGCAGCATCAGAAGCCTCCCTGAAGATCTTGATGGACAATATGTCCTTTACATTTACCTCCTGACTACAATGTACTACATGTAGACACTGAGGTTTTAGGCTAGTTGGTCACCTCATGGGATCAGAACCTTGGATTGCATGTATGTTCTTCTTTTATACTGGTATGGCATGAGGCATAATAGAATTGTAGTCCTGGTGCAAGGAAAAAGAAAGAATCATCTTCATTAAGGTTTTTCATGGAGACTCAAGGGATAACTTTTCAAAATATGCCCTAATTTTTTTTCCTCAGACTAGCATATGCAATTTTTTCACCTTTCACCCTTTATAGAAAAGCCCCATAGCTTTTTGCAGAAAAAAATTCTATTAATCTTTTTCTATTAATTTCATCCTATGAAATCTACAATAGGAACTTATCTTACATTTCAAAATGAAAAAGGTTATTTTGACTTGAAATATTGAACTTTTTAATTTCAGAAGTGTAGGAATGGGACACTTTGACAATTTCCCAAATTAAAAATAACAAAACTCTAAAAGAGAATGGTCACTTAAAGAAAAATCAAGACTTTTCTTCAGAGCTTCTCTTTTCAGAAATAAGCATTTGGGGCTCGGGAGTCGGGGGAAGCCATGGAAAGATTTCAAAGCAGCTACAGTCAAATTCACTTTACTGTTGCAACAGAATTATCTGCCACTGGGGTGAAATTATTCTGAGGCAAAGAACAGAGAATCCTCAGGGGCTGGTCCAAGACTATGGAATTCATTCCAGCAGGACAAGACCTACTTCATATCTCACATCTCTCCAAGAGCAAAGTGCATTTCTTCAACCTTAGATTCCCTCATAAAAGCACATAACACATCACATGTACAAATTTCCCCTCAAGGATAGACACACATGACCAATGCTATTAACATTGCTTAATGTATTCTCACCAGGCTTTCTGATACTAAGGTGATGGGCACTGGGTGGAAATCTACATAGAATAGAACAGGAGCGACAGAAAGGTCGGCACGAGATAAAAACCCTGGTATAATTTGTTTCACATATTTTAAGCTCAATTAACACATCTTGAAGATTCTTATGACAGTGCCAATGAGAATTAATGCAAAAGTTATGCATTCTACCTTTTTATCTCACTTGTGTTGCATGAGTCTTACAAAGTTGAAAAGCTGCTAATTTAGTAGTCAGCAGTGTCAAATAAAATTTCTAAACTGTATGTCTATAAAAGAACATCTTTGCAATAAGGCACAGCAAATATGCTTGCAAAACAGTTCAGTCAGCAAACCTCTTTTAGGTTTTGAAATATCTGGCAATGACATTTATTAGAACGAAACTATAATATATCAGCAATATAAAGAGCTGTCTCTTCATCACTGAGGCTTTATTATAGGCACTAATTTTGTGCAAAATCCTTTAGATTCTTTGCAAAACACCTGCTGAACTTACAGAAATATGGTTACTGCTTGCACTGAGACAGATGTAGCTTAATCACATAATACTGAATTTGACTTTTCAGCACCTCACAATAAATGAACTGAGCCTGCCGCTGCAGTAGGTTTAAATCAAGATCACATTTGTATCTTCTGCTCAATAACTTTAAGACCTGTGGTGAGGCCAACTGTGCCATGGCCCTGAAAGAAAACAAAGAGAAGTTATTGTCATTTTCTTTAAAAATGCAATTAAATGTAATGCAATTATATCAACTAGGCTGAAGGTTTAGAATTATTCTGTGTTTTGTTTTGTTTAACTTTCTGTTTTTTTCAACCTACCTGGCAACTAGAGCTGTGTCTACACGTGCACGCTACTTCGAAGTAGCGGCACTAACTTCGAAATAGCGCCCGTCGTGGCTACAAGCGTCGGGCGCTATTTCGAAGTTAACTTCGACGTTAGGCGGCAAGACGTCGAAGTCGCTAACCTCATGAGGGGATCGGAATAGCGCCCTACTTCGACGTTCAACGGCGAAGTAGGGACCGTGTAGACGATCCGCGTCCCGCAACGTCAAAATTGCCGGGTCCTCCATGGCGGCCATCAGCTGGGGGGTTGAGAGATGCTCTCTCTCCAGCCCCTGCGGGGCTCTATGGTCACCGTGGGCAGCAGCCCTTAGCCCAGGGCTTCTGGCTGCTGCTGCGGCAGCTGGGGATCCATGCTGCAGGCACAGGGTCTGCAACCAGTTGTCAGCTCTGTGTATCTTGTGTTGTTTAGTGCAACTGTGTCTGGGAGGGGCCCTTTAAGGGAGCGGCTTGCTGTTGAGTCCGCCCTGTGACCCTGTCTGCAGCTATGCCTGGCACCCTTATTTCGATGTGTGCTACTTTGGCGTGTAGACGTTCCCTCGCAGCGCCTATTTCGATGTGGTGCCGCGCAACGTCGAAGTTGAACATCGACGTTGCCAGCCCTGGAGGACGTGTAGACGTTATTCATCGAAATAGCCTATTTCGATGTTGCTACATCGAAATAAGCTATTTCGATGTTGGCTTCACGTGTAGACGTAGCCTAGCTGTCCAGCTGCCTATATATCTGGAGTCTCTCTCTCTCCCTAGGATCCATCTTTATTCATCCACTGTGCCTAAAGATGTCATGTTTATATGGGAGTCTGTAACAAGGGCACATATCATGATGTTACAGACCAGTATCAAATGGAAGTAGAATAGGAAGCACATGTGCTCACTCTGTCTCCAGTCACCCATGATTAATTTAATATAGTAATTGATTTTTGGTGGTAGGTCAGTGAATTTCAGTAACCCAGTGTGGACCAGATGAAGATGAAAATTGTTCATCCATATTTCATCTTCTGTCTCTTTCATAGTTACTTGTGCAGGTGTTTACACACATCTGTGTCTGTAAGGCTCATGTGTGCTCATGTATGAAAAATAGTGTGTAAAATACCTATTTCACACATACAAATTACAGAAATATATAATGTATCACATACACACTTTTACAGAATATATATCAGAAACTCTTCTTTCTCCATTGATTCTGATTTACACTGAAATGTTGAGTAATGGTGCTTTAATTTTACTTCCTCAGATAAGCTGTGTGCATGAGAAAAAAAACATAAAACAATGAAACCTCATGAATATTTATATCACTGGCTATATAGCATTATAGTCATAATCTCTGGAACTGGTTCTCACCGGTTCAGAATTAATTATCAAGTTCAGTTTTAATTGCATTCTTCTAAATTAAAAAAAAAAAAGAGAGAAAGAAAATGTAAAAAAAAAAAAAAAATCACCATCACCACATAATGAATTAGTTCACAAGTACTCTGCTGGGCCTGGTAAGTCCAGGAGAGCTCCAATCTCCTTCGTAACATTTAATAATGAGCTAAAAGCATGTGATCTGAAAATCTCTCTAATGTTTGTCATCTAACATATGAGAATGTGAAACCTCTTCATATTTTTTTAAATAGTCACTTCTTATATTTAGAAATTATGAAGAAACAACCAATTTTCTGATTCATCTAAGTTTTGGTATGCTTGTTTTTAATTTGTTTCCTTAGATTTTGTCAAATACTAGTAATATATTTTAGCATGGAACAAGAAATTTGGGTGAAATTCACTTCCATGTAGCCAGCCAGCAAAAGCTCCACACTCAAAGTCACGTCTTTTCCTCAGGGCTCTGTGAACCAAAATGTTGGAAGAACATGACCTGCTTTGGCTCTACTAAACAAAGAAAACTCAAGGGCTAAATTCCTGGGTGGTGAGGAAATGATCACAGATCCATTGCCTTCAATGGAGCTGCACCCCTCCCAATTTAATTATTTTCTAAGGTTCAGAATTGACTGTCCAGAAGACATGAGTCCTAGCTACAATGTGGGCACTTACAGACTATACTTGATTTCAGCATCCATTAACCATGGCACTTAAGCATGAGTCTATTTTAAATCATGTCCATATCTTCTCCAGGATTACTCACATACTTAGAATTACGTACTTGCTTCGGTACCATATTCACTTGGGGCAATAGAAAACAGCTTAATTGCAATGTCTCATTTTGTCCATGGTTTCTACTCGCACTGTCCATAAATGCATCAACGTATCATAACTGCCCACGGTTTTGTTTTCTTTTGTTTTAAATATGCTCACCTGCCCATAGGGCCTTCAGTAAATCATTTAATTCATTTTAAGATAGGTCTAAAATTATTGGAGCATAACCTTAAATTTATGCTTTCAGTTACATGCATCTGATGAAGCAGGTCTTTGCTCATGAAAGCTTATGCTCCAAAATATCTGTTAGTCTGTATGATACCACAGGACTTCTCACTGTTTTGGCGGTTACAGACTAACACGGCTACCCCTCTGATATTTCTCAAATTCTTGTTATAATTAAGATTTTGGTAACTACAAGCCTAGAACATATTTTGCTTGTGACCCATGGCTGTTTGCTGGAACCAAGTGAATGTCTGAACTGTGTGAGGTTTTCCCATCACTAAAAATAATCATCAAATTAAATTATAAAAATTATACATGGCTCATTCCAGACACAGGTGGCCAATACCAGCTGGAGTTTGAATCAAATAATAGTAGATGTTGAAAAAAATATTGCTGAGGTGTTAAATATTCTCTACCAAAACCAAATTGCTATACATTTATGCTGATAGGTGTTTGCATCTGGAGGCACAGAGAGGTTAATAAAGTTGCCTGAGATCACTAAAGTAATCTGTGTCAGAGATAAGAGTAGAACACAGATATCCTAAAGGCGAGTCCTGGGCTTTAGACACACATCTCCCTCCTGTCCAGAGAAGGAACCTTAGAGAGTTCATTCCATTTAATTTTCCAACTCCAGTTTGCACACTTAAAAGCACCAATAGAAATCAAAGGTCTTTCTGCCTCCCTTTCTTTATACTTTACAGCCACCCAGCAATCCTGCGGCCTGTTCCCAGCTGTGTAATCACAGAAAGTTTGCTACTCTCATCATTTCTTACAGATGAAGGTCCTGACAGCACCTCAAGCTATTACCCTGTTCAGGCAGAGTGTGAAATGGAAGATTCAAGATTCATACTTTCTGCACATACCTGCTGATCTGTATCCAAAAGTCTTGCAAATGATCTGAGTGTAAGTTCATAATTTAAAGAATGAGGAGGGGGTGGGGGTGGGAATAAAAAAAATATAAAAGCTAGAAAAACTCTGATTCTTTCCTCTCCTGGTTGCTATTTTCTTTGCACAACAAGTCTAGGCATGTGGTTTTTGATCTTTGGCTTCTTTTTTAAGCAAAGCTGGGGACACTTATTTTAAAAGTGAAGAATAATTTCGTGACTAAATCCAGTGATTTGTGCCACTGCAGATCACAATTCTGTCTACTCCGTTAGTCTCAATTCATCAGAGAATTTAACTCTAAGTAAATGGACATTCATGCTAATTTCAGTAGGATTGCTCGTATGCTTAAATCCTAAATGAGGGTCTTAATGTACAAATACTGCAAGCAGCGTTAACCAGTTTTTATTTACCAGGATGGCATCAGGACACTGATGTGGCAGAGAAAGACTAGTACAAAGAGCTATTCACTCAAGGTGGTCTTCAGAGAGCCAATACGAGGCTTGAACACTACATCAGTCACTTTTTGAGAGCATAAGTGAGCCTTAAAATAGTGTGTTGGCATGAAAGGGGGTGCATTATCTCCACAAGAACTTGCCCCCAGAACATATGATGGCCATTTTGAAATAACTACTCTTCACGGCCTGATGGTGTTGCATTTTATGTGTAGAAGCGCCACGATTTTTGTCAACAAAACCCAAGTTTTGTTTACAAAACTCTTTAGTGTAGACATAGCTTAAGTGTTTAGATACTCCAGTTAAAATAGCAAACTGCTCAATGTTGACCTTTTATGGGGGCAACCAACCTCCAATAGCTGAATTGCCCAAGAGCAGGACGGACAATGTGGAATACACATTTTTTAGAAAAATTCAGGACTGGAAGGGTGGCTTGTGCCAGCCTCACTTACCACTTTCAGCATGATCACAACAGACTGTGGCCAGTGTATTGCAACAGACTGCTTTGGTGAAAGCTGCTAGATCAGGTCCATAACTATACACAGACAGTCACTTTGTCACCTGCATCCTGAGATGTTCATTGTGAGTGACCTAGGTAGAGAGCTACAACAACAAAGCATGGTAAGGAACTCAGGGTAATGGAGGAGGCAGTGATACAACCATTCACTGGTCCGGACAGCACCCTGCAATGTGACAGCTATGGCTAGTAAGCTGGAGTTTGATTCATAGACCTCAACCAAAATTGTCCATTGACTTCATTTGGCTTTGCATAAGGTCTTGATTGAGCTGTGATTGCTGGTTGCTATCCCAGTCCTCATACTCCCACTTATCTTGTGTTCCCCATCCAATTTGATTGTTGTGTTCACTCACTGTCTTTCAGGCCTGCCAACAGTTGGGGGAGAAGGGTGCATTTGTCTCATGGCCCAACATTTTAAAGGGACCCAGAGCTCTGCCTCCTTGTAACAATTTTGTTGTGGGACAGCACTTTGTGCACTGGGCCTCCAACACCTGAGCAGCACCTCCAGGCAGTACCATGAAGAAACAATACATATTCAAAAATAGCAATTGTCATAGATATCCAGCCACTTGGCACAAATACTGATAAGCAAAAACAAGTAACCAGAACAAACAAATAGACTGAAAGGAAAACCTGTTCACAGGTTATTCACAAACAGAAAAGAGAATATTTGTTAAGGTAAAAAAATATATATTTCCAGGGAATAATTTGATACTTGATCATCTCTGACCCTAAAGTTAAAAAAAGAAGAAAGAAATTATAATGATGTTGAATTTACACAAGATCCCCTACAAATCAAAATATTTTTTAAAGTATACATCATTAAGAATCTCTTTGCATTACACAGCAATGCAACTACCTCTGGGGTGGAGCTTGGCAACCATTTAAAAGCACGCAGTACCACAAAACACCTGAGAAAAAGGAATAAAATACCTTTCATTGACTTGATACTGCATAGGCAATTCTATGGTCAGAATGTAACTAACTAAGGTTTCACTTCATCAAGGGCATTGGGAATCACTGATGTCCCCTCCTCTTGCAAAACATACAGAGGGGATGTTAATAATCACATGTGGTCAGGAGTCAGTGTTTATAATTTAATTTGAAAGACAGGACTTCACACAGCATGCCGCCCACGGTACCATTTTGGAACATTGGTTCATGACCAGCCCAAAAGAAGCGGTGCTAAATACTGAATGGGTTTCTTTTTAAAGAGACAGAGGCAGGGCCATCCTTACCCAGATGTGAAGCACACAGCCACATAGCGCCCCACAGTTACCTGGGGCACCACATATGCCTGGCTTGGAGCATCAGAAATGTGCATTGCAGCAGCCACATGTACCTTGCTGAATGAGTGTTTGCTGGGTGCTCTGGGTAGTGCAAGGCAGGGCCAGGCCTAGTGAACTACCTGCATAGTGTGAAGGCTCTCTCCCTAGTCCTGCAGATGCCACAGGGGGGTGTTTGTTATTTTTGTAAGGAGTGAGGGCTGTGAGACATACACACAGCCTTTTTAGCCATCCCCAGCCCTAGTTAGCACGCTTTTGCTGAGGTAGGCTCTCAAGGGGTGGGGGGAAGGGTGCAAAGAGGGTCATGCTGGAGCCTGGCTGCATTCTGCAGCCACTTGCTAGTAGTAGCGCTTTGTGCTGGTTGGCTGGATCAGAGAGAATGGAATCCTTTGCTGGTGGGGCACCCCTGGCTGAGTACAGCAGCCCTGCCTACCCCAGGGGTGAGAATACAGGGAAACCGGCTGGCAGGAGCCTGGCTACAGCAGTGATTCACCCTCCAGATAGCAGCAGCACTTTATTCTCGAAGTGACAGTCTGGCTGGAATTCCCAGAACAAAGAGAGCAGGATCCTTTACAGCAGCAGCCTGCATAGGAGCTAGAGGAGCCCCCCCTCTCCCCCAACCCCCAAAGTGGAGTCGCCACTCTTCCCTGGCAAGCCCCAGATTTCCCCATTCTCAGCACTGAGTGCAGTATTCACCCCCCCACTGGGTGTGGCTTGTGCTAGCTGCATGCTATGGAAGGGACTCCAGTTCCCAGCAGGCAGGCCAAGCCGCCCAAGTGTGTGTGTCATGTCCCATGTGTTTCTTGGACCAAACAATTTCCCTGCCCTGCTCTTCCCCACCCCACCAGTAACCTCTGCTGCCTTCCCTCCTCACGCTTTCCTCCTGTTCTCTTGCCCCCACTGCCCTCTGTAACCCTTCACTGCCTTACCTTCGCGTCTCCCACCCTCCTCCTGTTTCCCTGCCCACTCAGCTTCTCCATGCTCTCCGTTCAGTGCCTCTCTTACCTCCACAAATCCCTCTCCTCATTCTTCCCTGTCTGCCCTGTCCCACAATCCTTCCCATGAACTCACTGCCTCCCCTCCTTGGCCCCCAGAATCCCCCCTCTTTGTTCCCCTGTTCCCCACTCACTGCCTCTTCTGCCCCTCACTCACTGTTGCCCTGCTCCACACTGTCTCTATTCCCCACTCATCTCACAGGGCAGGAGAAGCTGCCCCACCAGTACTAACGTCCAATAGAATGTCCTATAGACAAATTTAAAATTATATTCTTTGCATCATCCTGTCAACAATTGACTTTCTTCTGTAGCGCTACTTCTTTAGTGTAGCTGGTGTCCATCAGGATTAGAGCCTGTTTAATTTGTTTAAACTGGTTTTAATGAAGCGCATGTGGCAAGTTTTCTCATTCAGTAAGCTTATGTTTGTGTTGCTGAAAACATTCAGGGCACCGCTTTAAGTGTGCTGCACAGGGCAACGTAAATCCTAAGGACAGACCTGCTCTGAGGCCAATTAGGCATCCAATTCCCACGTAATGTCACTGGGAATTGACTGTCTAACTCCCCTTGGCGCTTTGAAAATCTTCTCCGCCTCCCACTGAAAGTCAGGGACCTAACTGCTTCTTTCATAACTCCTCTTTAGTCACCAGGATTGTTTCCCACTTCCCACCCAAACGCTA
This sequence comes from Carettochelys insculpta, assembly GCF_033958435.1. NCBI lineage: Eukaryota > Metazoa > Chordata > Testudines > Carettochelyidae > Carettochelys > Carettochelys insculpta. The sequence continues at coordinate 122,801,116 of NC_134141.1, forward strand.
ATCTCCTCTTACAATTTTACTGAGAAAAAAATAATTTCTGAAGAGATTAGTGCATGAGAGGGATTTGGGGACAAGAAACACCTTTTTTGTTTATATGTGCTTGTACAGCTGCTGGGGTCCCTCTGACTGAGATCTCTAGACCCCACCAGAATGAAAAAGGAGCAATAAAGATGGAGGGACTGAGAGGAGAGTGAGACAGACTGAAGGAAAGTCTCAGGTAAAACTGTATCTAAAGTTTGATGCAGGCACCTTGAGTCCAAAGAGGAATCAATAAAGGCAATCATGTACAATCAACACTTATGTGGATTGAAGTCATGTGCCTCCAAAGCTTAAAATAGAACTGTATTACGCCAGATGGCAGCTTTCAGAGCCACAGCATAGGTGCAAGAAGCGCCTCACTGAAAGGCGATTTCACAGAGGTGTTATTGGCAGGGAGAGCATTTTCTTTTTTAGTAAGCGAGAGATGCAAGACATGAAGAAAAATCCAGCCCAAGACAGAAGTAGAGGACTGTACAAGAACAACATAATGGAGATATTAAACTGCATCTATATGCTATGGAGCTGAGCAGGGAACACCTAAAGAGAATGCTGAAGGCCTTCTGTGGAGTTCTCCTTTCCTATTTTTTTTCCTTCCCTTTCACAGTCAATTTGCTATAAGCTGGATCTTGAAAAGAACATGCTGACATCTAGCAGTGGGGCTAACCTTTCAGGGAGCTTTTCAATATTTATACATAGGAACCCTTGATAAGATTTCCTTGTTCGGAATACAGGCAGCACCTTTCCTAAGGGACCTTTTAGAACATTTTTAGAACTTAAATCTGCATTTATCCTCACACCTTTGTTTCTGTTCACTAGTCATTCTTGCTCTCTTTGTCATAGGAATTTCAAGTGGTTTCTTTCAGAGCAGACAGTCAGTCCTCTTGATGGAGTTTCAACTGCTGAAATGCTTTGTTTTGATCCATTGCACATTTGCATTTGCAAATCAAGTAATAACTGATTTTATCAGGCTGGTGGCTCTGGGGAAACCCCCTTGAAACTGTCAGAAAGAACAGCCCCCTTAGTCTCAGGCTAAATGACCAAACTATTAAACGTGTCTTTGATGAGAGGAAGCGGAAACCAGAGAAGCCAGCTCCTGAAACATGTAGTGCCTGGAAAACTGCTCAGGAACCTGAAGAATGAGAAAGGAGGATTTGCACAGTGGGCTGAATGAAAACAGAGGGGTGGGAGGTTGATTTGATGGTGGACATTTTTTGTACGAGAGAGACGGTGCAGAAATACTCCAAAAACAGATGAAAAGGAGCAAAGGAGCCTCAAACTGTCCTGCTCAGTCTTGGTAGTGTGGCCATGAGAAAAAGTCCAGAAAGAGAGATTTTGGGTTGAAGTCCTGTCTGAAAGAGGCTCAGAACAATCAGTAAAAAATTGTCTTCTGTTGCTTGATTCCAGCTGTGTTCATAGAAACAGAATTTCATATATTCTTTATTGTGACAAAGTCCCTTGTCAGCCTCTGTGGGTCCCTGCACTTCCTGGCAGATCTGTGCTGCCTCAGAGACTCACAGAGGGCCCCCTTTTGCCCAGGCCCTTCCAAAGGCAGGGGTCTCTGCTTAGCGAGCCATCCTCATCATAGGCAGGACCAGTACAGGGAGAATAATACCAGTCCCCTTGCAGGCCCGCTCCTGCTCCAGTAAAGTGATCCCTTGGGGGAAGGGTGGGGGGAGACCCACCCTCTACCCTGGACTCCGGCCCAGGGTCTCTATAGCTGTGTCTACATGTGCACGCTACTTCGAAGTAGCGGCACTAACTTCGAAATAGCGCCCGTCGCGGCTACACGCGTCGGGCGCTATTTCGAAGTTAACTTCGACGTTAGGCAGCGAGACGTCGAAGTCACTAAACTCATGAGGGGATCGGAATAGCGCCCTACTTCGACGTTCAACGGCGAAGTAGGGACCGTGTAGACGATCTGCGTCCCGCAACGTCGAAATTGCTGGGTCCTCCATGGCGGCCATCAGCTGGGGGGTTGAGAGATGCTCTCTCTCCAGCCCCTGCAGGGCTCTATGGTCACCGTGGGCAGCAGCCCTTAGCCCAGGGCTTCTGGCTGCTGCTGCGGCAGCTGGGGATCCATGCTGCAGGCACAGGGTCTGCAACCAGTTGTCGGCTCTGTGGATCTTGTGTTGTTTAGTGCAACTGTGTCTGGGAGGGGCCCTTTAAGGGAGCGGCTTGCTGTTGAGTCCGCCCTATGACCTTGTCTGCAGCTGTGCCTGGCACCCTTATTTCGATGTGTACTACTTTGGCATGTAGACGTACCCTCGCAGCGCCTATTTCGATGTGGTGCCGCGCAACGTCGAAGTTGAACGTCGACGTTGCCAGCCCTGGAGGACGTGTAGACGTTATTCATTGAAATAGCCTATTTCGATGTTGCTACGATGTTGGCTTAACGTGTAGACGTAGCCTATGAGAACAAGAGGCAACCGTGAGGACCTTTACCCCTGTCCCAAAGTAGTAGCCTCACCCTGGGCCACTTCGCCATGGTACCTTTTCATTGTGCTCCTGCTCCTGCTCCTCCCAAACCCTTCCCCCCTTGCTACCAGATGGGGAGCCTTTTATAGGGAGCACAGGGCCTATCTGACCAATGAAGGTCTGGGCCTAGACAGGGAACAGAGACACTCTGTCCTCTAGGCTGTAGGGCTGCAGCGGGGATCCCATTTGGGGAGCCCCATGGTTGGGAGGTGAGGTGCTGAGGGGTGGGCAGTCTTTGGCTGCTTCAGGCCCCCCTTTGGCCCCCTTTCTGGGCCAGCTTCTCTTCCCTGCCTTAGGCAGGCTGCTTTCTTCTCCCCCCCCACCAGCTAGTTTCTTCTGGACCTGCTGCATGGGTGGTGTGAGGGGGGACTCCTGCTGCCCTGCCTTTTGGTGGGGAGGGGGGTACCCCCTTCCTTCCATCTTCTGGGGGGGACTCTCCTGGCCCTCTACTTGGGCCCACCTTTCCATCCACTGGCTGCTGCATCCTCACTGCTCTGGAGGAGGTAAGGGGCTTTCTTGGGCAGTGGCTGGGCTTCCCTCCACAGCTTGCTGTGGAGTGGCTTGGGGTGGTGAGTTTGGGTGGGGCCCCTCCCCACCGGGGCTCCAGAGGGGTAGCTGCATAGTTGGGGGTGGGGTGTTAGAGTGTGGTGCCTGCCCCACCCCTGCAGCCACCACCTCCTTAACCCACCCCCCACACCCAGCTGCCGCGGGGGCCCTCTCCAACTGGGCCCCACCCGAACCATCTGCCCCTTCCTCCTTCTTGCATCTGCAGGGCTCTGCCGCAGGAGCTGCTGTGGGCCCTCCTTCAGGCACCCGTGGGCACACCTTTCCCCTGACACCCCCTCCCCTTCCTGGTTGGCTCTGCCACCCCCTCCTTCTTACCCCTCCCTTTGTGCCCACGCCCCCCCCTTTTGTGTTTGTTAGGTGCCTGAGTCCCTCCCCTTCTCTCACACTCACCTCCCCACACTTACATACATTGACACCCCCCGCATCCCAGTGCAGTAGTAGGAGCCGTTTACCATCTTGTGCTGGGAGTTGTGGCCTTCTTGCACCTCCCTTTCCTCCCTCTCTCCTCCTGCCCCACCCCAACCTGACCAGGTCCTCAGCCTGGCCAGTGGGGGAGGGGTAGCCACTATAAAATTCGTTGCCCTGCACCCCTCATCATGACCACCACAACCGCCAGGGGGACATCTGGTGATGCCCCCCTCCCTCTTCCCTCCACTACTACCCCTTCCACCCTTGAAATGGTGGCCCACTCGTCCAGGGCTGCCGGGGATCTTGCCATTGCATTGGTTGAGGGCGTGGGCATGGGCGTGGGCTCCAGGGCTCCTGCTGCCTCCACCATGGTGCCCTCCTCCAGCAACCCCGCCCCAAATCCCCCCCCCCCCCCGAAAGGGCAGGAAGGGCCAGGGGACCAAAAAGGGCAAGAGCCCTGCCCGGAAGGCCAAACCTCCCGCAGCCGAGCCCTCCACCCCAGCTGCTGAAACACCTGCTGCAGCTTCCCCTCCTTCCCGCCCCCCTGGTCCCTCCACCGATCCTGGGAGATCTGACCCCCGGCCCCCAGGTCGTATGCCCAGGCGGTGGTGGCTGCCATGCATCCTGCTCCTTCTGCCTCTGCTTGGAATACCATCCCCGATGGTCACGGCACCTTCCCCGCCCTCACCAGGAGGCACAGAGTCTGCTGCCTCACGGTGTCGGCCTCGCCCCACGTCGAGACCTACGTGCAGGCGTTGGCGTGGGTGGTGGGGCTCGCAGCCGTGGTGGCGGCCTCTCGAATGTTTGGGAAGATTGTCTTCTTCCTGGCATAGGAGGCCGCCGCACAGGAGGCGGTGGAGAGGGGCTTGGTGGTCGGGGGCATCCACGTGCCCCTGGAGCCACTCGAGCACTTGGGCACAAGGGTGGTTTTCTCCTCTGTCCCTCCCTTCCTCCTCATTTCCGCCCTTCTGCCTTTCTTCACCTCCCTGGGCCGGCTCTTGTCAGTCCTGAGTCCCCTCCCTCTAGGCTGCAAAGACCCCGTCCTATGGCACGTGCTCTCCTTCCGCTGGCAGGCGTGAATCCAACTGCCGCCGGCGGCAGCACAGGGCAGGGTGGCCCAGGCAGGGACTATACTGGTGCCTCATCAAGGGGCCCAGTACTGGGTCTATTACACCTTGGGGGAGGCCCGGTGCTTCGTGTGTCGGGTGGCGGGGCATGTCCGGAGGGATTGCCCCCTGGCCCGGCATGAAAGAGGGGAGCCCGGGACCTCCTCCGACCCGGGGTCGCCAGCCACATGACCAGCGACTCCCTGACCACGGCAGGCCCTGGGACTGCCCCTCCTCCTCCTGACCCAGATGGAACCATTGCCGCCTGGGCGTCAAAGGACGCCCAGGTGCATGGCGAGTGGCAAGAAGAAGCAGGCGCCAGCGCCCGAGTGGGCATTCAAGCCGGGTCTGTGGAGGAGAGGGAGGCATGGCTGGCGGCAGGACCCGGACAGGGCCCACCCCAGGGCAGGCCGTCCCTTTCCCTTGCTGTCCCGTCCTCCTTCTCCTTCCCTCCCTCCTCGTTACCTCCGTCCCCTGGTCCTTCCTCCTCTACCAGCGAGCCCGCCTCTTTGGAGGACTGGCTACTAGTAAGAGGGAAGCACAAAAAAAGAAACGCACGTGCCCAGCACTCCACCCTGTTGGAGGATGGGGTGGATGTGCCGCGCAAGGCATTAAAGAGAGCCACCAGCCCTGATCCACCGGCTGAACCCCCAGCTACTGACCATCTGCCGGGGGTGACTGAGGCCACCGCGGCGGCAATGGAGGATACCACCCCTTCTGTCCTGCAGCCCGAGCCCAAAGGGGCAGCGGAGGCCTGTCCTGAGCCCCTGCTCTCCTCCGACACCCCTCCGGCCGCTGCCCAGAGAAGGTGAGCCCCGGCCTCGCCCTCCTCTCGCAGGAGGTCGAGGCCCTAGGCCTAACCCCGGCTGCTCTGGACATAGAGGGCCTGCTACTAGAAGCCTGCGGGCTGACTGCCTACACTCAGCCGTCCCCCTCGCTTTCCCCACCTGCCGGCTATCCCCTAACCACTACCCCTCCTTGTTCAGGGATGTCACAGGGTGCAACCACACCCCTGGCTGGGGACACCCTCCCAACTGCAATTCCCCAGACCCTGGATGCTCCGGGAGAATCTGTGTTCCCCCTTTGCTCTCCCTTCCATCCTGGAGTCGAAAACCCCAATGCCGACCCTCCGACCTCATCGGTGCCTGCTGCCGAATGCACTGGCACCTTGTCCTTTACACCCTCTCCCTTCTCGCCACCCAGAAAAGCTCCCCCTCCCGAAACCCCTCTTGTTTGCACTCCCGTCCCCACTCCCACCTTAGCCCCCGCTCCTGCCCCTGCCCCCGCCCCCGCCCCCACCCCCTCTTCCAATCAATGCCTTGCCCCAGAACCTGTGCCCTTACCTCCTCTGGAACCTCCCCCTCCCCTTCTCCCTCCATTGCCTCCCCCACCCTCCCTCCCTCCTCCTCCTCCACCTCCCCCTTTTCCTCATGGCTCCTCCACCTTCCCTAAAACTTTTACCCCTCCTGCCCCCATCCCTTTCCTTCCTGCCCCCGCCTTGGACACTGTCTGTTCATAACCACTCCCGAGGCTGCAACCCCTCGGGAGGCCCCCTTTGCTTCGCCCTCTCCCAGCACTTACAGGGCTGCTCTCCCTCCGGCACCCCTACTCCTCCCAAAACCAAGCCCCAGCCCCCATCCTGACCTTCTTGCCGGTCGTCAGGCCCAAAAAGATATGAGGCCAAGGGGCACTCAGGACCCCGAGGCCCTGGCACCCCACGCACTGGTGGACGAGATGCGCGAGTTCTTGGAGGACGTTCACGGCTCCAAGAACAAAGTAGCTCTCACCCTCCAGCGCTAGGGTGACTTTCACTTCATCCTTGAGTCCATGAGGGCCCTTCTAAAGGAGGGCAAGGGGACTGGGAGGAGGGACGCCGTGGCCTACCAACGGGCCCACGGCTTCTGTGACGCTCTAATCACCTATGGCGTTGGCCACGGCTTGCTGGCCCCACGAGGACCGTTGGCATTCCCTCCGGCGAGGATCCTCCCCAGCCCTCTAAATGCCACCAATCATCTTTGCCACCTTGAACACCAGGGGCTGTGGGAAGGGTCTCCGCAGGTGCCGGGTGCTCTCCTTCCTCCGAGGGTGGGGGTACTCGGTCACCTTTTTACAGGAGACCCACACTACTCTGGCCGCCAAAGCCAGCTGGCAGCTGGAGTGGGGAGGCAGGGTCCATCTTAGTCACCTCTCAGCCCATCGGGCCGGGGTAGCGACCCTGTTCTCCCCAGACCTGCAGCCCGAGGTGATGGGGATGTAGCCAGACAGAGTCTCCCCCTTACAAGCCAGCTTGCTCGTTGCCCCCCCCACTGAGGAGCACACAGGGCACGGAAATGGCTGCTGACAGCACAGTCTTTGATGCCCTAATTGAGGCCCAGATATGCTAGCTTATCGTGACCCTGAGAAGCAGAAAGTACAGCTAGAAGGCTAACAGGCCAGACTGTCAACATGAGAAGGGGGGGTGAACCCTCAAGAAATCACCCCAGCTGGCATTGATCAATATGATGCACACACACAATCACTCAGAAGGGGACGTGCCCCGCCCGCACAAAAGAATGTCCTGTACTCCTAAATTGTTTATCTCTTGTCTTACAAGTGCAAACTAAGTAGAAATGCCCTTGTAACAAACTGGAGTCACAAAGACAGACCAGTATGATCTGGCACCATAGATAAGAAAGAGAATACATAACCCAAAAGGGGTATAAAAGATGGGTCCAGCAGAACTCTAACTGAGTGCATTTCAACCAACTACCTGCTGGTCGGGTCAGGTGATTGCCTCCCGAGGTCCACTACTGGGGACGCCCAACCTCGTATTCGTCTTTCCGCGGAATTGAGTGACCGATCCGGCTTGGCTATGCTGGTATCGAGAGACGCAGAGAGGGTAAGATATACCCATGCTAGGTCTATGACTTTTTTTTGTGCACAGCTAAAGAATTAGAGCTCTGTAACTAGTGCCAAGGTATCATTGTGTTAGATGATCACAGATATCTTTGTATTGGATTGTAACGTAACTTGTTAACACCTGTACTTTGCTAGCATATAAGAAGTAAACAATAGCCTTTTGTAACCGCACGCTTATAACTGTAGCTTAATAAACTTGTAACTAGTTAAGATCCAAGCCTAACTATTTTGTTAACCCTTTTGTCACTGCAACACAGCCGGCACAACAAAAGAACTTTAACCGTTTGGTTACTACAGCCTGGCCGTAGGTAAGAGTGCTAGGAGCTGCCTGCTCTAACAGTAAAAAACTGGGTTGCTTAGGACCCAGGGGAGTCCGTCAGCCTGTCTTGGCTGCTTGAAGCAACGAGCTCTCTGCTCTTGTAGTTTTAAACTTGGATGATAACAAGGGCATAGTTGGTACCTCACCGCAGATTACCTGGCCACCGGCTAACAGGGGAGCATCGAGGTCATGCCAGGCCGCCTGCTGTATCTCCGGGTACGGATGGAGGGACTGCCCCTCCACCTCATCAATGTTTACGCCACAATATCCGGCCCAGAGAGAACATCCTTCTTCCTGCAGGCGGCGGCCTTCCTCGACTCCATTGATCATCGCAAGTGCCTGGTCCTCGGCAGGGATTTTAACTGCACCCTCGAGGAGTGGGACCGTACGGGGACAGAGCAGTGCCAGGCCACTGAGGACGTCCTCAGGGAGCTCATCAATCATCGCTCCCTGGTGGACATCTGGCACAGCCACCACCCGGACGAGGACACTGTCTTCACCTACATCCGGGTGGTGGGCCACAAATCCATGCACTCCTGGTTGGACCACATCTATATCTCCCGGCAACATCTCTCTCGGGCCCACTCCTCCAGCGTGTGGCTGGCCCTTTTCTCGGACCACCACCTGGTGGCCGTGAAGGCTTCCCTCTCTCCGGGGAAGCAGGGGTCAGCCTACTGGCACTTCAACAACAGCCTGCTGTGGGATGTGGGCTTCGTGGCATCCTTCTGGGAGTTCTGGCTGGCCTGGTGTGGGCAACGGCATGCCTTTCCCTCAGCGCGGCAGTGGTGGGATCTGGGAAAGGTGTGCATGCGGCTCTTCTGCCACGACTATGCCCGGTGGGCCAGCTGGCGGCGGGATGCGTTGATAGGACAGCTGGAGTGGATGGTTCTTGAGCTGGAGAGGCACCTGGCCGCCAGCCCCAGAGATCCATCCCTCTCTGGCACATACCGGGAGAAGCGGGACGAGCTTGGGGCCCTCGACATCCTTCGGGAACAGGGGGCCTTTGTGAGGTCGCAGATCCAGCTCCTCCAGGAGATGGACCGTGGCTCCCGCTTCTTCTATGCCCTGGAGAAAAAGAGGGGTGCCAAGAAACATATCCTCTGCCTCCTTGCGGAGGACGGCACCCCTCTTACAGATCCAGTGGAGATGCGAGAGAGGGGTCGCGCCTTCTACGCCACCCTTTTCTCCCTGGATCTGACCGACGCCGACGCCTGCAGAGTGCTTTGGGACCAACTCCCTTCGGTCAGCATGGGCGACCGGGACTGGCTAGAGCTTCCTCTCACTCTAGCTGAGCTCTTGGAAGCCCTCCGTCTCATGCCTACCAACAAATCCCCGGGCATGGACAGGCTGACCGTGGACTTCTACCATGTGTTTTGGGACGTCCTCGGCCCAGACCTGCTCAGCGTCTGGGCCGAGTCCTTGCAAAGCAGGGTCCTCCCCCTGTCATGCAGGTGGGCCGTCCTCACCCTGCTGCCCAAAAAGGGGGACACCCGCGATCTTCGGAACTGGTGTCCCATCTCGCTCCTCAGCACGGATTACAAGATTATTGCTAAAGCCATCTCCTGTCACTTGGGGTCTGTGCTGCAGGACGTGGTCCACCCCGACCAGACCTACACCGTCCCGGGCTGCACCATCTTTGACAACCTCTATCTGGTCCGGGATCTCTTGGAGCTCGGGTGTAGGGATGGTCTGTCGTTCGCCCTCCTGTCCCTGGATCAGGAGAAGACGTTCAACAGGGTGGACCACTGATATCTCCTGGGCACTCTGCAGGCCTTTGGCTTCGGACCCCATTTCATTGGGTTTCTCTGGGTGCTGTACGCTGCCTCAGAGTGTTTGGTTAAGCTCAACTGGACCCTGACCGCTCCGATCAGCGTCGGGCGAGGGGTGCGTCAAGGCTGCCCGCTGTCAGGCCAGCTCTAAGCTCTGGCCATCAAGCCCTTCCTCTGTCTCCTTGGACGAAGGTTGACGGGGTTGGTGCTCCGTGAGCCGGAACTGTGGCTGGTTCTGTCAGCTTACGCCGATGATGTACTCCTCGTGGTCCAGGACCTGGGAGACCTGGCGCGGTTGGAGGCCTGTCAAGCCATTTACTTGGCAGCCTCCTCCGTCCGGGTCAACTGGGTCAAGAGCTCTGGCCTGGTGGCTTGGGCTGGGTGGCAGGCGGGCTGCCTCCCACCCATGCTTCAGGCCATTCGGTGGAGCACAGGTCCGCTGTCCTATCTGAGCGTCTTTCTACTTGCCACGCATCCCTGTCTGCCAGAAAACTGGCAGGGTTTAGAGGGCAGGGTGGCTGAGCGGTTGCGGAGATGGGTGGGGCTGCTCCAGTGCCTCTGCCTACGGGGGAGGGCACTGGTGCTTAACCAACTAGTCCTGTCCATGCTCTGGCACCATCTCAACACCCTTGTCCCACCCCTGGGTTTCCTGGCCGCCCTCCAGAAGGTAGTTCTGGAGTTCTTTTGGCCTGGACTGCACTGGGTCCCTGCAGGGGTTCTCCATCTCCCCCCAAGGAGGGAGGACAGGGCCTGACCTGCCTCCGCACTCAGGTCCATGTCTTCCACCTCCGGGCCCTGCAGGGACTCCTTAACAGCAATAGTGCAGATAGTCCAGCGTGGAGCACGCTGGCGCATGCTTTCCTCCATCACTTCCGAGGCCATCTGCGAGACCTCTCGGAGCTGCCGGCCTTCCACCAGGACCTCCTCCGCAACTGGCAGCTGCTCGCAGTCTCCAGGTCCTTAGGGGCCACCGCAGGGGAAGACCTCCTCACGGAGCCCCTGCTACACAACCCCTACCACCGTGTGCAGGTGGCGGAGTCCCCCGCGGTGTGCCAGAGGCTGGTCCTTGGTGGAATCACCAGGGTCAGAGACCTCCTGGACTATGACCAGGGAGACTGGATGGAGGCCCTGGCGCTCGCCTGGCGCATGGGGCTCTCCACCCCACGTTCTCCCCGGTGCGTACTCGAGGAGGTGAAGGCCGCCTTGCCACCTGCTGCTCACACCTACGTACGCCAGGTCTTGCGAGAGGGTGCACCTCGCCCCCCTCTCACTCCTGGCCCTCCAGATCTCTCTGTGGGCCCCCGGATCCGTGAGCCTTCCCACCCCACCCCCGCATCATCCCATCCGGCTGCACGCCTTGCAGCCGATCCCCTTTCGAGCTGCGCCCCGACGTCATCTGTACATGCTCATGCTTCACACGCTCCACTTCCCTACCCTCACATCCTGCCCAGATCATAAGTGGCAGGACCTTCTACCATCTTCGGAGGGTGGGGATCCCCGGTGGGCCAGCCTCTATTCTACCCTGGTCCCACGGCCCGCCGGGGACATAAGCTGGAGAGTCCTTCATGGGGCGGTGAGCACGGGCGTGTACTTGGTGCGGTTCACCTCCCCCCGACACTTGCTTTTTCTGTGGAATGAGGGACACCCTGGCGCACATTTACATTGAGTGCACCAGGTTGCAAACCCTCTTCCAGTTCCTCCAGAACCTCCTGCTGAGGTTCTGGCTGTACTTTTCCCCACACCTTTTTATCCTTGCACACCCCATCCGTGGCCCCACTAAGTCATGGGACCTCCTCGTCAGCCTCCTCCTGGCTATGGCCAAGGTAGCCATTTATAACAGTCGGGAGAGGAGGCTGGCAGGGGGGGAAGCCTGTGACTGTGGGGCCTATTTCCGCTCCGCTCTCTGCTCACGAATCCGGGCAGAGTTCCTTTGGGCGGCGTCCACTGGCTCTCTCGACACCTTTGAGGGGCAGTGGGCGCTGTCCGGGGTTCTCTGCTCGGTGTCCCCTTCTGGTTCCGTTGTTTTAAACCTTTGACCTCCACTCCCATCCCTGTTTTCTCGTTAGTTGTCCCCCGTACTTTGTTGGGGCCATGGGTTTTTTTTAATGGGTTCCCTCTCTCTTTAAGAGTGGCCTTCTAGTCGTGGGTGGGCTGCACCCGCCCACTCCCTAGCCTTCAAATAGAACCCAGTATACTGTCCTTCTAGAAGGCTCCAGAAGCTTCCAGGTAAGGGTCTACCACCGGGTTTACCACATTATAAATAAACAGAACTGCAATAAATTGCATCATAAATTTATCCTACCAGAAACAACTCACAAGACCTCAAAATTGGCTAACCAGTCATGTTAAAAAGGAGTAACTAAACGTATGTGGAGGGGTCTGTAGAGAGTGAATGTACGTGTATAGCCTAGCTCAATGATCTAGTTAGGTCCAGAGACAATTCTCAAGGCTGGATTGTTTCTTTGTCCCTAGGATCAATCCTAGCTACAGTGAGCTGATTGATTTCTCAGTCTAGGTTGTTTGCTTATGTAAGGAAGGAGTCAGCAGCAAGCAGGATTGGGTTCAATATCTAGGGGTTCCTTTTCATCCATCTCACATAGAACTGTGTCGAGCCCCCATTCAGTAGCCTGGAAAGTTCACACCCCCTGGATGCCTCGGAGAGGCAATGCTTCCCTACTCGCAAGCACAGAGTCTGAATGTAGAAAAGAAACTTTCAATGAAAGATGCAGAAAAGTCATATGTCATAAGTTTGGGAAAATACCATACCCAGAGTTTATAACCAGCTCTCAAGTAACTGTCCCAGCTAAAACTGATTGAACAGTGTCCTTTGCCTCTCAGATTCACCTTCCAATGCTGTAAACAGCCAATCTACACACCCAAACGTTCTCCATAACCCCCTTCAAATGCCTCACTTACAACTCTGTCCAGTCTGTGCAGGCCCTGACACATCACCCTGATGCATTCCCTCTTTGAGCCTGAGTCAATGCCACCTGTATGCTGGTCTGGCATTTTGCTTGATCCTGCAAGCTGCCCCACCAGCCTCCCACTGTTTGCTTCTGCCACTCCCCTGTTAGGTGACAACTGCTTCTCCGACCTACTGCCTGCCATTCGCTCCTGCCAGCTGCATGTCTGCTGTGCTCCACCATCCATTTGCCCAACATCTTGTAACTCCAGCTCTCTGTGGCATCAGCTACCAATGATTTCAGCTCTGGGCCTAGACACAGCAGCTCAGTATCCACCAAGGTGGATTTTCACAAAATAACTATATACGCAGCTTTAGATCTATCTTTGAAAAACCTGTGGGGGAGAACTAGTCAAACCAGTCTTATAAGTCTATGGCCAAAAGGCTCCCAGCTAGCTGGTTCAACCTTTATCTCTTCCTCCACTTCTCGTTCACAATGCTTAGATGGAGGGAGCCCTGTGTGATTAATATTTTACACAGCAGTGATGACTGTTTTGTACCCCCACAACAACTTCAAGCATTAGCGAGACTACATAATTCTTACACTGGCTGATAGCATAAATTGTGACTTTACAACAACATGTTTACAATAGACAAAACTTCATTGCCTCACCTCCTACCCATCAGGCTTTGTTTGCAAGGCATTACATATGCACACCTTTTCATTTTCATACAAATGATCTCTAAAGGATGCATTCTCCAAATCCTTCAGCAGTATTCAGCTCCTGCTGGCACATTATTTACACTTACACATTTCCCTCCTGGAAGATATTGCTGACTTCAAGGTATCTGACCCATAGATTTCTGGTGACCTACTCTAAACTAAGCAAGTTTCTCTCCTTTCCCTTTCAATATCTGTGAAAGGACAGGTCTACACTAGACCTGAAAGTCTATCTCAGGCCAGGTCTACACTACTGAGAAGATTGACTTGGTTAAAGTCAACAGGAAGTCTTGTCTTTAGTCTATAAAGTGCCACAGGATTTCTTGTTGTTTTTTGAAGATACAGACTAACTCGGATACCTCTCTGATATTAGTTAGAGTCAATATTTTGGAGTTTGATTTTCCATGCCTGATAGTTCAGTTTCACGTGTCTCTGTCTGTGATTGGCAGTTGAACCCTGTACTCCACTATATTGAGAGGAATAAGGGAGGTCGATGAGAGATTTTCTCCTGTTAACCTCTCTCTGAGGAAATGGACAGATACCTCCATTGCAGATAAGTCAATTCTAGTTAAGCTATTGCTGTAACTAGAATTGCGTATCTGCAATTGACTTAACTCCCTAGTGTAGACCAAGCCTGGAACTGAAGTATCTAAGATCAATTTATCCGGCTGCCCACACAGAGGGAGGTCAACAAGAGAAACATTCCTGTCAAACTCCCTTACTCCTGTGAGAATGAGGCCTCCCAAGGTTGACTGTCAATCCCTGATGGTTCAATTCAGCACATCCTAACTAGGTAAGTATAGGCATATCCTTTTCTCTTCCAGCTGTTTGTTTGCATGGCAATTGACAATGATTTCCTTTTGTGTGATGGGCTTGCTTGTTTGCAGGCTACTGGGTTTGCCTGCTTCCAGTTCCTTTGGTACAATGGGCATATGCCAGCTTGCTGGTGCTTCTTTATCACTGCAATAGGTTGTATTGATCTTGTTATGTCAAGGCTGAGATGCTCCCACACAGTCATCTTATAAATGCATTAAATGAATACAACAACTGAGGTGAGAGATGTCATTTCAAGGGAAAACCAACTGAAGGAGTGATAATAATTGAATTTGCTGGGATCTAGAGGTATGCCCCATGCTGAACAGGACTCTGCTGTGTTATGAGTGGAATCCAAGCCACATACAATTGAAAATTCTGCTTTTTGCACTGCAGTCCACAGTGACAGGACATCATTCTGCTCCTGTCTATTTTCTAGACACAAACGTCTCTGAGAACTTCTTCTGCTCAAACTCCTTGTGAAGTTTATTGACTGTATTCTCACCACCACCATGGCAAACTTTGCATCTAAGTATTTAAAAGGAGACAGTCCTTGGAGCTCGTGCAGCCACAGAGAAGTGAGAGAGAACATACCATTCCCCTGTAAACTTTCTTGAATCTCTTGTGCCTTTAACGTTCAAATGCCCGAAATTCTTTCTCTTTCCCCTGAGCCTGTACTTCTTGTGCCTTTTCTATTTACTGGACCAATGGGCTAATTAGCCCTTTGGGCTCTTCGTAGGCCATCCCAATCTATCAGTTAAGAAGAACTTTGCTCCTCAGGTTCACTCCAGGAGGATGTAATTGGTTATCTGCTAATCAGCTGATGGGTACAGCTGCTTCTCTGCCCCCACTTTGTCATGTAGATGCAGGTGGAGCTTTTTGGAAACCTACTTTAGTGGTGCTTTAAATCAGTGCACAAACATATGCATTAGAAGCTCAGGGCCATATCAAAGGTCAGAGCTTAATTCTGCAATAGGCTGCCTTGAGCTGGCTGACAATTCCCCTCCGCCCCCTCCCATTTTTTTTATTTTTTATTTGTTTCTGACTTAACAAAAAAGGGAAATTAATAGATTTTTTTTCTGATTTCCAATCTGAAAACCAAAAACATATTTCAGTTTTCAGGTTTGGACATCCATTCTCCTTTTAATTTAATCACTGACAAATAGCAGAGAAAAATGAAACGGGAGAGAAACTAGTAGAAAACAACAACAACAACAACAAAGAGATTATTTTTTCCCCGGGAAAAAATGAGAAAATTTCAAAAGCTTTCAAAACATATTTTTTTAAAAAGAATGTAAAAAACCCAAACCATGAAATGTGTTTAATGCTGAAGTGAAACTGATCATCTGACAAGTATTAAATAATAATAATAATAATAATAATAATAATTCAACTATCACAATAACAGGTGTGTAAGCTTTCATGGGCAAAGACATCTGACAACAAGATCTCTTCCAACAGAAACTTCTGTTGACAGATTGCTGTAGTGTAGACACAGCTACAGTGCTCATCTGTGATGTAGGAGGCTGACAATTCAAGTACTGCCTTCCCCACCTGAGGTGATGAAATAATTTGAACTAGACTCTGACAGTTTTCATGTGGCTGCCCTAACCACTGGGCTACAGTATGTACAATGCATGGTGTCCTCAGTCTCTCCTGTGTCACTGGAACAGGCTGACTGGTTCCTGGCTCTCCCATATGACTGAGTGGTCCAATAACTGAGCTACAGAGCCTGCCTCATGCTTGTTTGGTCACTCTGGACTAAAGATTTTCCATTATTTAGCCACAATGGGACAGCTTTTCAGGACGGATAAAGGGAAGCTTCCTTGAGCCCAAGAGAATGAATCATAAACCAGTCATTAGGGCCCCTTCAAGGTGAAATAGCCCGGTAATACTTCTCCTGTCATGGGAAAAAATAAATGTGGGGAGGGGAATAAAAGCAACTGAGGAGGGATCTTCTTAGTGGTTATAGATTGTTGTAATAAACCATAAATCCAGGGTCTCTACTCAGGACATGGTTTTTATTGACCAAAAGCCATTTAAAAATTATTAAAAAAGTTGTGTTTTGGTTGATAAAAATAAAAGGTTATGGTTTTCAGTTGCTGAAACCAGAATGACTTTAGGAGTAAGGGGTTTCATTTTTTTCCATGAAAATGCAAGCAATGGCGAAGAAAAGTTTTTTTGAAAACAACAAACTATCTTCCATCAGAATTTAAAAAGAAAAACTCTCTCCATGTGTGTGTCTGTCTGTTTCTCTCTCCTATAATTTCTCAGCAAACTCTCATTCCTACCCATTTTACACCTTCAAAGACAGGCTTCTTGTATCAGAGGTGCAGGTCCTCACCTGGAGTGTTGTATTGATTGTATTGGCAATGTGGTGCATTGTGGGAAGTCTTACATCACAGTCCATTTAAGCTACAGTGTCTACGGTGAGACAGCAGCAACCTAGTAACATTGCCCTTGGCTCTACGCCACTCAGAGAGGTGGTGTTATTAAATAGGCATATAGAGGCACTTACGCTGGTGGAAGCCAAATTTAAATTAAGATGCTTGCGTAGCTAGATGCATGCACGGCAGCTTACACTTACCTATCCCTGTACTGTAGAGCACACCTTAGTATCTTTACACCTCAGTGCTCCCTTGTGAGGTAGATGAGTCCTGCTACCCTCATTTTACAGATGGATAATTGAGGCAGAGAGCCTAAAGAACTTCACAGTGAACTAGTGCTTTAACCACAAGGCAAGCTTCCTTTTCTAGACACACACCTAGGAATCAGATAAGTAAATTATAGAGCGTAATATATTTAAAGACATTCACACAAGCCCAAGCTGAGGAAATTGATTGCTTTAAATGTTGAAGGAAAACTGATAAGTACAGGTAAAATCTCTTCATGAATTATTAACTGACTTTGGCTTTCAATTTTTCACTAAAGGGGTAAGGTGGGTATGTCTTATTATGAAAGATCAAAAAGCAGCTTTTTCTTTTTTCTTTTTTTTTTTTTGAAGAAAGTTGCAACAAGGCTTCATCAATTATAAACCAAGGAAGACAGAGGCAAGAAGGGAACTTGGCAGGTTTTTTTTCCCTTTGACTTTCTTTGCTCTTGTGCTCATTCCTCAACCAAGAACAGTTCTGCCACAGAGAATGCACACCTGATGTACAAAATTGGCTTATGGTTAGACAAGTTTGACAGCTACTTTCTGCTAATTTTGGGGCATCTAGCCTTCTTATTGATGTTGGACATTCATTTTCTCTGACTTTTTGACCCTGAAGACATGGGTTCCTTCATTCAAACTGGAACCATCAAAGCTGCATGTACAAAGAAATGGCTAGATGCTAACACCAGCTATTAATATTATTTCACTTTTTAGTTATATCAAAGCAGGAAAATTGCTCTTAAGAGCTGACAAAGAGGAGTTCTTTTCCTGCCTACATAGCAACCACTTCCAATTCTGTTGAGGATCTAGCCCATTCTTAGCCAGTCCTACCCATTCTGTCTGTCTTTCTTTCTTTCTTTTCCTTTTTGGTTCCCAATTTCCCTTTTTTTATTCTCCTCCTTTTTGTTCTCCTTCTCTAAGGACCCCTCTGCCATGATCAGATTTCTTTTGTCTTTGCCCGTTTCATTTTGCCTTTCTAAAACTCATTATTTCTTTTGATGACTAGCATTCATCCTTCTCATAATTCAGATATAAAGAAAGACAGTGTGTAACGAGAATAGCTAATAACGTCCTCCTTAATGTTTCAGTCGGCAATAGGAGAGGACATCCTCGGGGGATTTGGTGGCAATTTTTGGAGAAACTTGTGAGGAAACTGCCATAGAAATTAACAGGAGATAATATCCTCTCGGAGAAAGAAAAGCAAATTCTATTCAATGCCCTTAAAGTCATTTGCTTTTTTCTTTTCAAAAGCATGATGTTGCAGGGATGGGAGTGGTTCCCAAGACTGTGAAAATGGGATGCAAGAACTGACATCCATCTATAAGGAAAATGAATTAGATCCTCATCAGGCATAAACCAGCATAGCCCTATTGGAATCAGTTCACCTATGCCAATATACATCAATAGGCCTGTGGCCCAGTATATTTATCATCTTCTGGAGAAAATGGGGAAAGATAAGTGAGAGATAGGAAAATCAGTAGGGGTGTGTTTACACAGCACAGTTGTTTCAAAATAATGGTCACTATTTCAAAATAATAAAATAACACAATAGCTATCTTGAAATAATTTTGAAATTGGTAAACCTCATTCCACAACGGCCATGGCTACGCTATACCTCCCTTTCAGAAGGGACATGTAAATTATGGCAATTCAAAAATGCAAATGAGGCTCTGCTATGAATATTCAGAGCCTCATTTACATAATGACGGCCACCCGGCCCATTGAAAGTACTGATTTTGAGCTAAAAATAGCTGTGTAACCTGGCTTCCTCTGAAAGGGTGCCTGACTTTGGAAACATCTTTCTTCCCAAATTTTTTCCTACTTTTTTTTTTCCAGGAAGAAGGCTGCTTCCAAAACCAGGGCTTCCTTTTGAAGGAATACCTTCTACACGGCTAGCTTGCATTTCGAAAGCAGCACCTTTGATACATTAAGTGGCTGCTACTATGCAACTGAGGTGCTGAATATTCACATCAGTACCTCATTAGCATGTTTGATCCACTGCATTTACATGCCCCTTCTGAAATGCAGGGACGGTGTAAATGCAGCCTAGGAGTTATTTTGAAATAAACTATTCTGGAATGTCTTATTTCAAAATACAGCCATTGTGTAGACATAATATTTCAAATAAGAGCCCCTGGAAGCAGTGTTGTTTTATTCTACTACCACCTATTCTATCTATCTATCCACTTTTGTCAACAGAGTGCAGTCACACACAAAAGCAGATTGAAAAAGTGATCCGCTCTATTGACAGAGAATGGCAGGTCTGCAGGGCCCTCTCGCAACAGAATGACCGATCAGAAGCCCAGTAGACAGGGCTGCTCTGTGACCTGGAAGCCCTGTCTGTTGACAGAGAGCCCCCTGGAGCACCCACACAGCTTTTGTCGACAGATTCTGTCGAGAAAGGCGTTCTGAATGATGGGGGACAAGCAGAAGGCTTTTGACAAAAGAGCTGAGTTTTGTTGACATACTGTTGACAAAACCCATTTTGTGTGTGGACGCTCTACGAGTTTTGTCAACAAAACTCCGTCTTTGTCAGCAAATCTCTGTACATTTAGGCTACAAATACTAGGCAGAAAATGTGGATGGAGCTCTTCCCAACTGGCTGCCTTGTGTAATATCATCCACAGGGACTCATTCTGTGAGGCAACATCTGAGCACACTTACTGGATTGAGCCTGACAGATGAGTTAGGTATAACACCTTTCTTATCTCCCCCTAATTTGCGATCACACCACACTCATAGCGCCCCAGTGATACCTGAGTGTGAAAAAAGACATACTGAGTGAGTCTAGACATGAAGAAGGCTGGGAGCAGCTAAGCAGGGTTGAGGAGACAATCTCAGACGGTCTTCGTTCTAGGCTTGAGGAGCACAAACTTAGACACCCAAAACTTTCTGTGACTCTGGCCCCAATTGTCCAACTGTTAGCAAGTGAACTGTTCTTGTTTCATCCAGCACTTAGAGAAAAATTGACATGTCAATGAATGTGTCAAGATATGTCTCACACAGGGAGGTCACAAGCAAATCTCCCACTGAATTCAGCACTGCAGGTGTGGAAGTAAAGGGTTACACATAGCCAACAGTGGGACATTTCCAAGAATATACCAGAATTTCGTGGGGTGTCTCCATGTTACTCTTATGAGAGAATAAAAGCTAATTCACTGGGTAAGATCCCTTCTGGGACTCAGGACACTTGAGTTCAATTCTTTACTCCCTCACAGACTTGTGCATCCTTGGGCAGGTTGCTTAACTGCTCTACCTCAGATCTTTAATAGTTGTTAGGGACCACTTTCCACTGTCTTCAGTAAGTGTTAGATATTTAAATATACTTGAAAAGCTGAGCCATTGAGACCTTATTCACCATCTGTAAAATAGAGTTAATAGTTCTGCTCCACCTTTCAGGAAGTTGTGAGAATATACACATTAATGACTGCTCAAATGCCATGATCATGAGGGCCATATGAGTACCTTAGATCACTAGACATCTGCTAGTTGCTTAAGGTGCTGTTACAACCTTCTTAACTTGAGGGTGAAAGGAGATACAGAATCAAGCTTAGCTCAAGAAGTCATCAAGTCTAGTCCCTGTGCTGAGCCATACCCAAAAAAGACATGGGACTAATTAAAGAATTAGAGTTGGCCCCATCCAATTGAACGTGACTCAATGAGACCTTATGCCCCTACAAGCTTTGCAAGTGTTTCTGAGCCCTAAATCCCAGCAGCAATACTTGGGGGTTGGTTAAAATCTGAACCTAGTTTTGAATTCCGTGCATGGCCATTACTTTTCTAATGGACTAAACCAGGACCCTGAAGTTCAGTTTGTCCTCCAAGCTTTCTGGGGATCAGAATGTGGATATAGAAATTATGGCCTACACCCTTCTCTGCCCAAGTACAGTATATAAAACATAACAGATGTAGGGCAAGGGCCAATTATTCTAATTAGTCACCAAGGTGAGCACAAGAAATAATTGGGTAAGGCAGCAACAAAGGGGACATTTAAGTTAATGATTAAGACAAACTTTATAACTATTAGGACACTTAGAGCTGTGGAACAAGCTACCAAGGGAGGTCATAGAACCTCTTTCATTTTGAGTTTTCAAGGGCGGACTCATCATCAGTCTAACAGTAATGGCTTCAGGAAAATGAATTCAGTCCTTCCACAAAGCAGGTTATACCACCCGCTAGAATTTCTTTCCCAGCCCTAATGATTCAGTGGATGAAATTAATGCTCTGCTCTTATAAAACAGAATATTGGAGAGCGAAAAGGGTGATGATGTATACATCAATAATATTAAGAATGGCTATTTTCCAAGTGCTCTCAGCTGGTTTAACAGGGCATCACTCTGAATTGCATTTTTTTAAATAATAGCAATAATAATTAATAATGATTTGCACCAATATACAGCAACTGACATGCACGGGTATCCCAATGCTTTGCAAATCTTAATTTATTGAGGCTTGTGACAGGTAAGTACCACATTCAGGTAAATTGCCACTAAATGGCAAAAGTTATGAAAGGCATGGATTTATTCCCATGAGACCAGAAATAACCTGCCACAAAGCCAGGCTGAGCAGTGAGCTGAAGTGACTGTATCAGTAAAAATAATAGTGCTACCTTCAGTAATGGTGGCCAATCAACAACACAGTAAAAAATTTGGGTCCGACACTCACAGCCAGCGGAGCTATGTTTAGTACAGGATGAATGCTGGGGACAAGGTCTGTGTCACCACTCCACTGATCCCACCTGGGGTCAATTGGGCAGCAGTTTGTCCTCTAGGGGAATTTCTGCAATTCACAGATTTTGAGACTAGAACATCTAGTCTGACTTGCTGCAAAACACAGGCCATAGTACTTGCCTGAATTAACTCCAGCCTGAAATCAATAGTGGAGCTTATAGACAAATGTGAAATTGTGGTTTAAAAATGTCCAGTGATGAACTATTCACCATAAACTTAGCTAAATTGTTGCAGTGGTTAACCACTCTGTCTGATAGAATGAATGCCTTACTTCCATCAGATTTTGTCCTGATTCAGATGTCAGCCATTGGATCTGGCTATATGATTTGTCTGGTGGATTGGAAAGCATCTCTGTTCAGTTCCCCAGGTAGCTATTTCCAGACTATAATCAGCTATTGACAGGGCAAGAAGCAATGGGCTTAAACTGCAGGCAGCGAGGTTTAGGTTGGACATTAGGAAAAACTTCCTAACTGTCAGAGTACTTAAACATTGGAATAAATTGCATAGAGAAGTTGTGGAATTGCCATCACTGGAGATATTTAAAAGCAGGTTACACAGACATCTATCCGGGATGGCCCAGCCAGTACTTGGTCCTTCCCTGATGGCAGGGGACTGGATTCTATGACCTCTTGAGGTCCTTTCCAGTTCTACTGTTCTAAGATTTCACTCTTTAACCATTTTTCCCTTAAGTTACATAGTTTGAGCTTCCTTAATCTCTTCATGTGAGGCATGCTTACCACTCCTGCAATGATTCTTGTATCTCTTCTGATCCCTTCACCATTCTTTTGGAAGTGCAGATACCTGAACCAGGCACAGTATTCCAGTAGCATTTACCCCATTGCTAAATGCAGAGGAAATATAACCTCCATAATAACCCAGTTTTCCCTGATTACCTGCCTGAGGTTGTTCCATTGCAAAAACTTCATGTTGCTTGCTTCAAGTGTTCCCAAAGGGTCAACTAGCCCAAAAGGCCAGATACAGCGTTTGGAGCCTTGTACACCTAGGAAGTTGAAAGCACACAAAACAAGCCTGTGGGTCCAACCTCTGCTGTCCGGTGAGCATTGAGAATGTGAGCTCACCCAAAAGTGTGGTAATCTCCAAATCATCTTTGGACTCTTTACTTCCCACAATAGTGCCCCCCCACCTGATAACTAAGGCCCAAGGGCTCTGTTCTTAGACATATCATCTTCTCACTATTGAAACTCAAAGTCCTTGCTTGTGCCCAGCTTGCCAAGTGATCCAGATTGATCTTTACCAGCAACTCATCCTCTTCCTCATTTCCTCCACTCCCTGTTTATCTGCAAGATTTGTCATAAATGATTTCATGTTTTCTTCTGAGTAATTGATAAGAATGTTATACAGTCGTGGACCAAGAACCAGCAGGATCCCCATTAGAAATGCAGTCTCTAAGCAATAATGTCCTGTTTACAATCCAGTCAGTGGTAACTTTCTAGATTCTTAATCTGTGAATCTTGCAGTTCTGTGTCGAATGATTAAAAAAGGCTATGTATGATATATCAAAACTACTTTCTTTAAATCAACAAAGCGTTTATCTCATCAAAAGGGTTATTGTGCTAGTTTCACAAATTCTATTTTCCATGAACTCATTTATTTTGTTTGCAGAAGAGAAATATGTGAGGTGATTTGACAGCAGCCTTCAGCTTCCTGAAGGGGGTTCTAAAGAGGATGGAGAGAGGCAGTTGTCTCAAGTTACAGAGTGGGAGGTGCAGGTTGGATATTAGGAATAACTATTTCACTAGAGGGTGGGGAAGCATGGAACACGTTACCTAGAGAGGTGGTGGAATCTCCATTCCTAAAGGTTTTTAAGTCCAAGCTTGACAAAATACTGGCTGGGATGGTTTAGATGGAGTTGGTCTTGCTTTGGACGGGGGCTTGATTTGATGACCTACTGAGGTCTCTTCCAGCCTTAGTATTCTATGATTCTAACCCACAGAGATGGCAATGAACCTTTAATATTGATTCATTTGTAATGCTTTCATGAGGGAACAATACAGGGCAACATGGGGCAATGCAGCCTTGCAGTAAATGAGAATAAAGGCCATTTACATCCATGCACCTAATCAGTTAGACCTATGCAAAGTGAGTGTACATTTCCAGGCCAGAACTGCTGCATGTTACAGCCAGTATGTCCAAGGGTTTCCATCCCTGGAGTTAATAGCATGTTGGATGAAGCTCAGAAATTAAATAAGTAAATAAATAAATAACTAAAAAGGTTGAGAACCCCTGTCTAGGTTGTACTTAGTCCTGATTCAGTACCAGGAACTGTGGTCCAAAAACTTCACATGAATGGAAGGAGGGATGGATAGAATGATACTCTGAAAATCAAGCCAGGCCTGCAGCATTAAAGCAACAAAATAAAGACAAGTAAAATGCAAAACCCTGGGGAGGAGGGTTGAAATACTGGCATGAAAAAGTTCTGGATTTGGAAGGCTATCTTGCAGATTTTGCAGCCTATTATTCAGGTGACGGATGACTTTGTAAATGTCACACAACTTTCTTTTTTTCTTCACCTCTCTTAAAAAAAAAAAAAGCCTAATCAATTGGGTTCCCCCAGCAGCTTCTGCAACCAGTGCAAAGCGTAGCATTTGGTGTCAAAGCGTGTTACATGCTGCCATAGCCTAATAATATTAAAATGAAAATGAAAGTAGCTTCAAAACAATCTTTAAATCGATCCTAATGTGATAAAATTGAATAGCTCCCTCCCACCCTCATCTTCTCCCCAAGAAAAGTTTACTGCAGCAATTTGTCTGTTAAAGGAGATTTTGCCGTCACTATATCTGTGGGAGTCCAACCTCCCAAGTCCAACAAAATTGCTTGGCTCAGTGGAATGGTGTAGTGATCTCTTTCAGGTGCTTTAATTTTCTTTTTTTATAACCTGGGTCTGCAACATGGTTTTGGTGTAATTTAAGATGAACTGGGCAACATTATGCCAGAGGCTAGTCCTAGAAATTTTGTACCATTAACAATAAAAGGAGGGTGTGTAATCTGGTGGTTTCTTTGAAACTTAGTTTTGCAATAGGCACTGCCAAAGTTAGACTGCTAGATATGTGCTGTCTGAGGCTACAAGTATGCTGCTGTGGTAAGTTGACCTAAGCTATGCAATTCCAGCTCTGTGAATAATGTGACTGGAATCAATGAATTTTAGGTCTCATTACCATGGAGTTTTCAGGTCAGGGGGTTGATAGGAGAAACTCTCCCTTCAACTTCTTTTACTCGTCTCATCCAGTAACAGAAAGGTAGCTATGTAGTACTACATGACTGCTGTTTTGTTTTTTCTCATCCAGGGTAGACTAACAGGGTCAACTGCAGAGTGATCTGTGATCAGTTGAGCATGTCTTAACTAGACCCACTAAACTGACCACTGATGGAGTGATTCCCAGAGCATTCATCCAGGTTATAGTGTACACATAGGCTAAGGTACTTGGTTTGAGAGTGCTAATTGCCCTGAGAGTGCCTGCATGTGAGAACTCTCTTTCACCATTTCTCTTTGCTGCTGTATTAACAATGTGTGTTTAGGGTTAGCATCTGCTTTATTACTCCCTCCAACCCACAGGCATGAACTGAGGACAGAACTCAGTACATATATTCAGATGGTATAAACTGCTATTGCCCCACTGTTTTCAACAAAGCTACACTGTTTCACACCAGCTTAGGATCTGGCACTACAGGGTTCTGAATGGATCATCATCATTGTCCTTTAAGCCTACTGGTGTTTAGAGCAGCAACAAAGGTCCTCCACTTCTGTCTGTCACTGACCAGCTTCTCCATAGAGCCCCAAGTGTGATTCACACTCTTCATTTGTTCCTCAGCTGTCTGGCGCTGTGTTGTCTTGGGTTGTCTTCATTTCCTCTTCCCTTCAGGAGTCCAGTGCACAGCAGTCTTTGTGATGGAGCTTCCAATTTTCCTGAGCACGTGTCCAACCCATCTCCAGTGTCTTTTCATAATGATGGCCAACATTATTTGAATGGATACTGTTGTTTTAATTAGAGTATATTTTAGCACAGCCCTTTGAACTGTACTAATCAGCAACCCTGGAGTGAAACTGAATGCATTTCTGAGCTTGGAGAGGGAAAAGGAAAATCTAGGGGCCTGTAGGATGCAAGGCATCAGAAATAAAACCCTGACTCCACTTTCGTGAATGAGTCCAGGATATTGTGCCAGATCTCTAGGCTACATTATGTTCTGAGTTACACTGTGTCAATTAGAAATAAATCCATTACACTAGATTCTTCCAGGTGTAACCCAGATGAATTTCCTTGCAAAGCCCTAAATCCCACATGTGTTCAGGAGTGCATAGCAGGAAGGTAAACGGCAGTGGAGAATCAGGGCTAATATTTACACATCCACACAGAGAGAAATGTATGTTTGACAAATGGAAAATTTCACGTCCATCTTTTCCTTGGCTTTGGGGTGGAAAGCAACAGCCTATACTATCACACAGCAGTTAGCTTATGACAGGAAATTAGGACAGCCTCTTACAGGCAATTAAAATGCCAAGAAAATGTAAGTAGATCATGTGCACCACCCCCCCCCCCCACACACACCAGCATCACAAGTTAGCCAAATTCTAAATATGGCCCAGTTTTGAAAAAAAAAAAAAGTTAGCTTATGCTAGGAAGGACAGCCTCTTGCAGCCAATTAAAATGCCAAGAAAATTTAAGTAGATCATATGCAACACACACACACACACATACCAGCATCACAAGTTAGCCAAATTCTCAATACGACCCAGTCTTGCAAAAAGTACCCAGGTCTTTTCAATGTGTATAAGACAGTCAGAATTTTGTCCAAAAGACGGTACTTCCAGTGCCTCCCATTACCTTGAAGAGTTGTAAATAACTGCAAGAGAAGATTGTTTGGGGATTCTAAACTGATGTGTTATGTTGCTCTGAGTTGTTACAACAGCTGTTGCACTCCAGCCCACAGTTGTCTGCACTCAGCAGTGTCCAAAGCAATTCATTTTTGCAGAATGGAAATTAACTTGAAGAGTTTCTAAAATTCAGTTCTGACTATTTCACAAGAAAATGCAGAGCTTAGACTTATTACTACGTCATGACATATTGGGATCACAGTCTTTCTGCAATAGGATGCAGTTACTAAACAAACCTTTAATAAATCCAGGCACAAAGAAACAGGCCTCCACTTACCTCAAGTACCACTTCTGTCTTTGTTGTTTACCAGGAAGTTTACTCTGTCCAGAACTCTATGCAATGTTCAGGGACATCTAGTGGATGAATAACATACTGCAACTGTAACAGCAACGAAGGGTCCTGTGGCACCTTATAGACTAACAGAAAAGTTTTTAGCATCAGCTTTCGTGAGCACAGACTCACTTCATCAGATGCTGGTCATGGAAATCTGCAGAGTCAGGTAGAAATAAGCCAGAGCAAGACTGGGGATAACAAGGTTAGCTCCGGCAGGAAGGTTGGAGCTTACTACCAGCAGTTGATCTGGAGGTGTGAACACCAAGGGAGGGGAAGCTGCTTTTGTATATAGCCAGCCATTCACAGTCTTTGTTTAAGCCTGAGCTGAGGGTGTCGAATTTGCAGATGAATTGTAGCTCAGAAATATCTCTTTGGAGTCTGGTCCTGAAATTTTTTTGCAGTAGGATAGCTACTTTTAAGTCTGCTATTGTGTGGCCCGGGAGGTTGAAGTGCTGTCCTACGGGTTTTTGTATAACAAATCAGATGTCAGAAATGGCAATATACAAAAACCCATAGGAAAGCACTTCAAACTCCTGGGCCACACAGTAGCAGACTTAAAAGTAGGTATCCTACAGCAAAAAAATTTCGAGACCAGACTCCAAAGAGAAATTGCTGAGCTACAATTCATCTGCAAATTCAACACCCTCAGCTCAGGCTTAAACAAAGACTGTGAATGGCTGGCTAAATACAAAAGCAGCTTCCCCTCCCTTGGTGTTCACACCTCCAGGTCAACTGCTAGTAGTAAGCCTCACCCTTCCTGACTGAGCTAACCTTGTTATCCCCAGTCTTGCTCTGGCTTATTTATACCTGGCCCTGCAGATTTCCATGACCAGCATCTGATGAAGTGAGTCTGTGCTCATGAAAGCTCATGCTCAAAACTTTTCTGTTAGTCTATAAGGTGCCACAGGACCCTTCATTGCTGTTACAGATCCAGACTAACACAGCTACCCCTCCAATACTGCAACTGAACTATCATCATAGATACTAGTGTCATTATGGAACAAATCGATTTGTGTGGTATGATGCACACTACAAAGTTCTGCCAACATAGCTGTGTTGGCTAACAGTGGGGAAAACACACACGCACCCCTGCTAATACAACTATGCCATCAATATGACATAACTCTGATGACAGAGGAGTGTTTTTATTGGCATTGCTAATGTCATTCGGGAAAGTGGTTTGGTTACCCCCACAGAATTGGCATAAAGGAAATAGTGACTAGACTAGCGAAAGCAAGAGTGAGTTTGAAGGCTATGGATAAGATCTGGAAAAGCAAAGGGATTATCTTAAGAAAGAATCTGAGTGCCTTGAAAACATATGCATTAAGCAGCATGTTGTATGGATGTGAGACATGGGTGATGACGAAAGATTCAAAAAAGAAGAATATTGGTGTTCAAAAGGAGTTGTTATAGAAAGATTCCAAGAACAGGATGGATGCAGAAGGTCACCAATGAGGAATCATATAGAAAGATACAGCTGAAAGAGAACCTGCTGCAGAAGGTTATAAAACAGAAGCAACAACTATTTGGGCATATTTACAGAATGAATGATGAATGAAAAATCAAGACCCTGGTATTTGGCATAATGGACAGTTTGAATAGGAGGGGCAGACACCACAGAGAATGGATAGTTGACATAGTAGATTGGTGGAAAGATGGAAAGAAATAGTGAAAGAGGCATCAGACACCAATGGGTGCTGAGCCCATGGTTATTGATGATCATGATGACACTCCTCACCAGAGCTCTGCCAGCATTAACTTTGTATTAGAGACATGGTCTAAAATAATACCTGCAGCCATCTTGAACTGTGAAGGTGCCCTTGTTAGCAAGCACCTCTTACCATGCATAAACAGTTCCTTCTCTTTGAAAGTAAAACTCTTGGCAGTTCCCTTTTCCAGGATTCTTATGTTCTAACTCTTTGGACTATGACTGCTATGTATTGCATGTCCCTGCAGATGTACCTGCAGCATGTTTTAGCAGACAGACAACTAAAAGAAAAAAGATAAAACAAAGTAATGGTTGCATACATTCTCTGGAGCTACAGAAAATGGGAAGTACCAGTCCCATACCGTTGTGAAAAAGTAACCAGTGTAAGGCAGTTTCTTTGGCACTAAAACTTTCTTTTACTTCCTATTCTCTTCACTCTGGCTGCTATTACTTTGAAACTTCCTGGCATTTTATTTCTAATAAAATGAGCAAATAAAACCAGTGAATATTTTTCCCCCTGAAAACTGTCTAGTTCAGTTGCTCAACTTTAAAAAAAAATAATGTTTAAATGTAGGGTCTGACCTATGTTTAGTAGGCTAGTGTTTAAATTCATGGGGTATTTGTAATTAACCCTATATCACTCCATCGCTCTATGTGTTATTAATTACCTTGGGCCCTGCAAAGAAATAAGTTTGGGGCTGTTTGTCCAATTCTTAGCAGGAAAAGGCTCAGATAATGAAGGGTACTGAGAAACCTAACTTCTGCTGATTTTAATGGGGTTAAGCAGCTAAATACCTTTGAGGGTCTGTGTTAAAGTTTCTACATCACACAGGAAATGACTTCTGTGGTTTATCTCCCTTCTGATTAGTTTCAGCACAGAGGCTGAGAAATGAGTGGATCTGGAGAGAGAAGTTCATCTCACACTTGGAGATCATCCCTTTGGACTGCAGGCGAAGTACATTGAGGGGTGGACAAGTCATGGATCTGTATGTCATCCCAGCCCGCGGTGTTCAGATAGCAAAAGGAGAAATTAAGCAGAAACTATAGCTGAAACTCTGGATGAATGGGAGAAAACTCCCTGTGAGCCACAATTGTCAGAGGCACTCTGCAAGTTTAGCACTCAGGAAATCCCCATTTTCACTTAGAGCAAATAAACTCCAGAATCACTGAAAACAAACACACTCCAGTCCAAACCCCATCAAGACAGCAAGCAAACACACTCCAAAAACCAGCCAGGCAATTAGTGTCCCAAAGTCAGTTTAAACACAGACACAGCCGATCAGCAAACACTCCCATCCACCAGGCCCATGAAAACAAACAGGAAAGGCAGCCATGCTAACTCTCCTTAGCAGGGCTGGCTTTTTTTTTTTTTTGACTCTTTCACATTCCCCAGCAAAATAAAAGCCAAGCCCATTCATGGGGTCATGGGCCTGCTGAGGCAGTAATAATGCAAGCAAGGTGATGAAGCTTTTCCTCAATGTCCATAACGCTTCCTTGCTACTGTTACTTAGTTCTGTTACAGTAAGGATGATGAGATCAAGGTCCCATTCTGCTAGTATGTACACACACACGCAGTAACAACAGAAGTCCTGTGGTACCTTACAGACTAACAGATATTTTGGAGCATAATTTTTCATGGGCAAAGACCTGCTTCATCACATGCATTAAGTAACCAAGTCTCTGTTCACTGGTTATATGACCCCCATCATGCTGGTATCCGAGTGAATCACCCTCTGTAATGTATTTATACTCACAACCCCATGTGACATAGGGAACAGGAATTATCCCCATTTTGCAGATGGCAACTGAGATCCAGTGTATTCTTGGGCTTGTTATTTGAAGCCTGTGGTAGAGCAACAAGATGAACTAAAGTCCAAGTCCTCTGCTCCTCTAATCTCTCCCCTATTCTACTCCCTGATCAGTTATTGTGTAATCTACCACAGACAGACTGAAACCTGGGACCTCTGAAGATTAGTGCAGGAGCCTTTATAGTTTGAGCAAAAAGCCACTCAGCTCTCATTTTAGGCTGTAGAGGAGACTCTTTCTAAGGGCCACTGCATGGGACAATGAACCCATACCCCTGCTGGGTGTGGTTACATTTGCTCTGAAGAACTTCCCTTCTGAAGAGAGGAACAACAGAAAACTTGGGAGAGGAAACAGAAAAATGAGACAATGTGCCCAACATCATGTGGCAGGTTAACGGCAGAAAACTGGAATTAGAACCCATCAGTCTAAGAATCACAGTTATGCTTGATGATCTTTTTTAATCACAGTTATGCTTGAGGTGGAGGGGGCAGAAACTGGGCTGTAAAATATGCGATAAAGACTCAGGGAACATAAGAACTGCCATCCGTGATATGGCATGCCCATGTAGTCCAACGGCCAGTCTGTGTTATTGACTAATACCGGACACTTCAGAGGAAGGTATAAGAAATCATCTGGTCAGTTGGGCAACATTCCCTCCACTCAAATAACAATGCTCACTGTCCCTAGGAAGATATGTAGGCCAGGATTTGCACTTGGCCCAATAGGACTAAGCTCACCAAAATCTTGATGCGCATTAAAGCAAATGAACCACTTTGTCAGAGAGGATCAAACACTAAGAATGAAGTTGTGAAACATTCTTGTGCCTTTTCTGTGCCACCTTTAATCTGCAGTAGGAAGGCTGACCTGACAGCTATAGGACAGTGGCTGAAAGCAGGAGAATCACCTTGTAGCAAGGCATGACAATGTCATGGCACCTCCTGCTGTGCCCATGAGAATTAGTTCCTCCCACTTCTGGAGTGCCATCTTATGCATGGTCTCTCACCTGCTGAGTCCTACTTGTCTGTTCTCCACCCACTTACACCAGCACCTGTTTCCACCCACAAGACCCTGGAACCCTTCTCTCAGGCTACCACACTGCTTCAGTGCCCCACACTTTGGGGTTCTCCCTTCCCAGGGAATACTGAATCCTCATGCCCATCTTGTCTCAGTGGTACACTGCCGGTCATCACCTAACCCCTTACCTCAGGGGCAAGCTGTAGTCTGAAACGACCACTCATTGGCAAGCAGGTTTCAGACCTGCTGCCTTCCCTCATCCTGGCTGGCTCATTATAGCCCTAGTACCCTCAAGGCTGCAGCTGATAAGCTTGTCTGGTCAAAACTCCTCCAGCCTTGCTCTGTGCCAAGAAACCTCTCTCTTCCTAGCAGCCCCTTCCTCCTGTTCCACAGCTGGAACAAAAGTCTTTTCTCCTGCCTTTTAGGAGCCCTCCTTTATACAGCCCTCAGCTGAGCCCTAATTGGCTGTTGCATGCCACATCTGCAGACTCCACACTTTCAGCCCTCTCCCAGGGCTGGGTTTAATCCTTGCTCAGACAGTGTGGGGCAGATGCCTTATAACACACCTTGAGAATGGTGAAGCTCTTTATGAGCCATAAAAGGTTACCTCTGGTTCATTAGGGGCACATCAGCCTAATTAAAGGCCACGATCCTCTTCCCCTGAGAGAGATCAGACAAGAAACAGGATGCAGAAAAGCTGGTAGATTTCTCCCTCCTTGAGTGGAATATCTCTTCTTCTCCAGAATATAGAGACTATGACTCTTGGGGAAAGGAATGGGGACTAGAAGCTGGCATATTAAGGTTAAGTGCTCTGGTGGGAGCAAGGGCACTTTCTTTGAAGGTGGGGAGCATTGCTTAAGTAAACCACTGACTCCTACCTTGTGGAAATGATAAATAAACATTGATTATGGATAACAAACCTCTGGAGGACAGATTTACCTCAGACCTGTGCCAGCCAGAGTGGGAACGACTGAGGCTAATGTATTCTAGCATTACCTCAGTAGCTAGTGTCTGTAAGCTTGATGACTGTAGACTAATTCCAGTGTCTGGTTCATGAACCTTGTGCTGAATGAACGCTAACCTTTGCTTTTAATTTCCTGAGGCTCAAGTGGGTCAATTTAGGGGCTTGATTCTTTATTCCTATGAATAACATTAAGTAATATCCCTGAAATTGTCTTCTGCATTTTTGGCTTCCATAGGATTAATTAGAAGAAATTGGATTTGCCATGATCAGGCTGTAACCTGTGTATGCATCAAAGTCCAAATTGAACAAGCTACTTAAGGATGTACATAACTGGTAAGAATGAACAGACACCCTGGCTTTTCAATGCTTGAGGTTTCTTGCACGCTTAAAAGTCAAAGGGTTTACTCACATGCTTAAAATTATATACATATGTGGCAACCTTATTGAATCTGTATTGTATGATACTATTGATAAGCACAGTGAATCCCAACGACACTGTCAGTAAAGGCGGGGCTGGGAGAGGAGTTGTTTGGGGATATAATTAACCTGGCTTCAACCTGGTTTCTTCATAGGTTCAGATCGATACCTACTAGGATATTATTGGTTAGCCAGAGGAAACAATTTCTTCTGCACTGTTAGATTCACAGCATACACATAGAAAGGTTAGTTAAAAGGTAAAAACATCAGGTACTCTTGCTGGAAGGTGGCAATGTAACACAATTTATGTTCTTAGAATCCACAATGATAACACTTCATAATCAGAGACAGAGAGCGCCAAAGCAGGCTGCTCCGTAAGGCACAGAGTTTCATCTTAGCCCACCTTGTTCTAAGATAGTTCTTTTTCAGACTGATTTTGATCTCACACTTCCCTACCAAGGTCCTAGCCTGCAAGCAGGACCAGGAACCCATCTCCTCCTCTCCATCCCACACACTCTTGAAGTGATAGCTTGTAAGTCCAATACAGTCCACAATACACCACACACGGGGCTATGGTTGACTGGTATTTCACACAGACTGATGGAAAGAAATCTGTCTTCCTAATTAAAAATATAGAGACAGATCCTACACTGGTGTAAATTTTCAAGGCACCACTTACATCAGCTGAGGAGCATAAAAGGTAATATCTAATAGGTTTTTTTGTTTGAATATTTTAATAGAGAACATTAAAATTATTGGATCAATTATCTGCTGCTGCAACTACGTCTTAACCTGTCCGCAGCTAATAGAGGATTTGGCCCTTCATGTTATTATAGCATATAGTGGCATGTAAAGGGAGATTTTTTTCTTTTTTTCTTTTTTTTTGGCAGCTAGGTTTCTGATTCATCAAAGGAAAAATCACTCGAGCCTCTTTGAAATAGAAAGTCTGGTGTGGTTTATATGGGAAAATGCCATTCACATTTGTGGAACAGGATTATTTATGGAAAAGAAAACAGCAGAATGTGTGAAGCATGATGATATTCCCTCTTATTTTTAAGTAAGCTCAGAGGAATCATGTACTAATCATTGTAAGACTTTAAAGTGGAGACACTCACCCTTTAGCAGCTACAGAGCAACTTCACCATCATGCTGAGTTGGAAAGAGGCTGAAAAGAATGGAACTTATTTAGAAAACAAAATTCATGGAGCCATTCTACAATAAGAGCTGTGAATGGCAATTCTCCTTTATAACAATATTCTCAAAGATAAGGCAACAAAGAATCCATTTTCATACAAATCAGCTGGGTAAGTTTACATACCTCTCAGTTGTGTTATGTGGCTCTGGCTTTGTGCCCCAGGTTTATAAGCCAGATCAGAAACTGAAACCTAAATATTAAAATGAGGTCACTCCACACTCTCACTTATTTCAACAGGAGCATAAACACATACATACATATCTCATGAAGCTGGAAGGGACCTCAAGAGGTTATCAAGTCCACTCCCATGCCCAGATAGCATCACCCCGGTAGCTTTTTTTTTTTAATTCATTTGCCCCAGACTCTAGATGGCCTCCCCTAGGACTGGGCTCACAACCCTGGATGTATAGAGCTAATAATAAAGCAGTGGTAGCTTCCATCTCCTTCTTAACTATCTGCTTTGGGGTACCAGTCAGGTGTTCATTGAAGTTAACAGCAGGACTTTCATTGATTACAATGGTTTTTGGATCAGGCCCTCACAAAACTGCAGAACATTCTGCTTCACTGTCTTTAGGTGCTAAACACAGTGATCAGAGGTGGTCACCAGTTTATTATTTTTATATCATAAAAATTGTCCTTTTGATATAAATGTTCATTTTGTTACAATGCTCCTATTTTTCATCTAAAAAACATGCTTTTGAAAATGATATTTGATTTCTGGAAAATTTTAAATGAACAACTTAATTTCCCACATTTCTGTTTATTTTCCCAGGCAAAATTTTTTTATCAAAATTCAAACTTTTTAACAATTTTAAAAAATAAATCATGCTTCAAGTTTTTAAAACAAAAAAACCCTATTTTTCACATGGAAAATGAGATAAAAAAATTAAATGTCCTCTGGGGTTGAAAAATAGCAATTTTCACCAGGCCTAAGAGTAACCTAGATTCTCATATCTTTTTCAGTAGAGGTCATGACAGCAGAATGTGCTTTGTTGTCACTAGGTTTTGGCGAAGTAGTTCCTAATCTTGGTTTCCGTTCCCAGTAACCATTTTATTGTCAGTGTGATAATTTCCTCATGCTCAAAAGGTTGTGCAAAGCCTGAACTCCAAGAGCAAAGCCATACTCTGCCTGTCACTATAAGAACAAATTGAAATCCTTCCTTTAATAAACCAAGCCTTTTGCTTCACCCCATAAGCCAAATCCCTAAGCTTGTGGGGCTCCACCTACTTCAGTCGGACTAGAGGTCTGTTTACTGCAGCTGAAGATATGGCCTCCATGTGTTTTAATTAACATTGAAATAAATTGTATTACATGTATATTTAAATTGAAGTCAAGATTCAGCACTCAGGGATGCACTGCCAGGGAAATCAGCACAAGAAAATAATGGGCTGGATTCTTGATGGCTTCAAATAGGCATAGCTGAAAGTAAGTAGATTTCTGTTAATTTACGCTGGGAGAGTAACTGACCCAATGAATTCCTTCCATACATCCGTGCAATGCCTATAAAAGTCATTTGCACCACAGTTGTGTTCCTCACTCTGTGTGTGCGTTCATGTGCATATAAATGCACACACACATACACACACACACAAAATATATTTGGCATGAATCTGAAACTACAAATATATCTGATTCAGTACTCTGAAAATACCACGAACCTCCCAGACAAGTGTAGATCAATATAAACACTACACAATGCATCAGCATTTCCTACTGGATTCTGCCTTAATGTGTCTCAGACTGACAAAAAAATGGGTGATGCTTTTTGCTCCTTCTTTTGTTTTAATTCTCCCTCTCTCTTTAAGGAAAGAGCAGGCCAGCACTGAATTGTTTACTTCTTGGTACCAGAATGGTTAAATTCTCACTCTTCCACCCTGTTTTCTCCTGAAGTGGGAGTTCTTCTCATGGAAGATGTAGCATGGGGAAGGATGGATTTCATAAGACAGCCTGAGGGCTCCAACTGCAGCCTTCGCTTTCAATCAATGTCGAAAGGCAGGAGTGGAAATTCATTCAGAGAACAGCTGGAGGTCCACGCCTGTCCACACAGTCACCCGGCATACAATCCCAAACGCAAACTGGTGTCATCTCAGCTGGAGGCCTGACATTTTGCCGAACTGCCATTTGTTTCAGAGCTGATAATGAAACACCCTCTTTCTTTAAATAAAATAATATTTTTAAAAAATTGTCTGGGAGCTTGGCCGAGTCCATGAGCAACACTGGCAGCTTCCTTTAGTCAAGATTCAAGCTCGATATATTTTCTGTGGGATTGGCCTCTGCTTCCTGATACCCCGAGTGTGATATTCTAGCCGTTTCCATTCTACTTGACTCGAGGAGGCCACTCAGTCACAGACACTCTGCCGCCCAGACCTAGAATCCTGGCAAGTTTGCTGCTTGCCTGGAGCTAGAATTAGGGATATTACAGAGTCGCTGCCAAAAATTCTTCAACTGGTAGACTATTACCCCTTCCTCCTACTTCATGTAGAAACCAATGATACAGCCAAGAACAACTTTGATGAGATCATGGAAGACTACGTAACACTTGGGAGAAAGATCAAGGAATACGGAGCACAGGTGGTCTTCTCGTCTATCCTCCCTGTGGAAGGAAGGGGTCTGCAGAGGGATCATCAAATCACAGAGTTAAATGCGTGGTTATGTAGGTAGTGTAGCGGGGAAGGATTTGGTTTCTTTGACCATGGGATTCTGTTTCATGAACAGGGATTGCTGAGAAGAGACAGGATCCACCTCACCAAAAGAGGAAAGAGCATCTTTGCAGGCAGGCTTACAAACCTAGTGAGGAGGGCTTTAAACTAGGTTTGTCGGGGGAAGGTGACACAAGCCCGGAGGTAAGTGGGGAAGGAGGAGGGAACAATCAAGTGGGTTTCCTGGGTGAAGAGGAGAAAGTGGGCCAATCGGCCCCTTCTCAAGATGCTTGTACACTAATGCCAGAAGCCTGGGGAACAAACAGGAAGAATTAGAGGCCCTGGCACAGTCACACAAGTATGAGGTGGTTGGAATAACGGAGACTTAGTGGGACAATTTGCATAACTGGAGCAAGGTCATGGATGGTAATAAATTGTTTAGGAAGGATAGACAGGGGAGAAAATGAGGAGGAGTTGCACTCTATGTGAGGGAGCGGTATGATTGCTCAGAGCTCCAGTATGAGGAAGGAGAAAATCCAGTTGAGCGTCTTTGGGTTAAGCTTAGAGGTGGAAGTAACAGAGGTGATGTTGTAGTTGGTGTCTGTTATAGGATGCCAGATCAGGGACAGGAGATAGATGAGGCTTTCTTCAGGCAGCTTAGTGAAGCTTCCAAATCACAGGCCCTGGCTGTCATGGGAGACTTTAATCATCCAGACATTTGTTGGGAGACCGATACAGCAGCACAGAGACAATCCAGGAAGTTTTTGGAAACTATTGGGGATAACTTCTTGGTACAAGTGCTGAAGGAACCGACCAGGGCTGTGTACAACTTGACCTGTTGCTCACAAACAGGGAAGAACTAGTTGAAGAAATAAAGGTCGGGGTGGGGGGGAACCTGGGCTTCAGCGACCATGAGATCGTTGATTTCAGGATCCGGACGAAAGGAAGAAGGGTGAGCAGTAACATACAGACCCTTGATTTCAGAAGAGCAGACTTTGACTCCCTAAGAGACCAGATGAGCAGGATCCCTTGGGAATCAAAGATGAAGGGGAAAAGAGTTGAAGAGAACTGGAAGTATTTTAAAGAAGTCTTACTGAAGGCACAGGAACAAACAATCCCGCTGCACAGTAAGAAATACAACATGGTAGGCAACCAGCTTGGCTTAACAGGGAAATCCTTAGTCAGCTTAAATTCAAAAAGGATGCATACAAGAAATGGAAACGAGGGCAGTTGACTAAGGAGGAGAAAAACATACGGCTGGAGAATGCTGGGCAGTCATCAGGAAAGCGAGAGCACAATTGGAACTGCAGCTGGCAAGGGATGTGAAGAGTAGCAAGAAGGGTTTCTACAGGCATGTGAACAATAAATGGGTTATCAGAGAAGGTGTGGGGCCATTACTGGATGAGGGAGGTAACCTGGTGACAGATGATGCAGGAAAAGCTGAAGTACTCAATGCTTTTTTTGCCTCAGTCTTCACAGACAAAGTCAACTTCCCAATGATGGTCCTAGATGATGCAGTACGGGAAGGTGGAGGGCAGCCATCTGTGGAGAAGGAACAAGTTCTGAGCTATCTAGAAAAACTAGATATGCACAATTCCATGGGTCTGGATTTAATGCACCCCAGGGTACTGCGGGAATTGGCAGAGGTCATTGCTGAACCTTTGGCCATTATCCTTGAAGACTCTTGGAAATCGGGGGAGATACCGGTGACTGGAAGAAGACAAATGTAGAACCCACCTTTAAAAAAGGAAAGAAGGACAATCCAGGGAACTATAGACCCATCAGCCTTACCTCAATCCCTGGGAAAATAATGGAGGGAATCCTCAAGGAATCCATTTTGAAGCACTTGGAAGAGGGGAAAGTGATCAAAAGTAGCCAACATGGATTCACCAGGGGCAAGTCCTGCCTCACCAATCTGATCAGCTTCTATGATGATGTAACAAGTTCTGTGGACATTAGGAAGTCAGTGGATGTGATATACCTTGACTTCAGCAAGGCTTTTGATACGGTCTCCCACAACACTCCTGTCCATAAGTTAAGGAAATATGGATTGGATCCTTGGACTATGAGATGGATAGAAAGCTGGCTTGATGGTTGGGCCCAATGGATAGTGGTCAATGGCTCAATATCTGGATGGCGGTCTGTTTCAAGCAGAGTGCCACAAGGCTCGGTTCTGGGGCCGGTGTTATTCAACATCTTTATTAATGACCTGCATGAGGGACTGGGTTGCACCCTCAGGAAGTTTGCAGATGACACAAAACTAGGGGGAGAGGTAGATACATTGGAGGGTAGAGAGAGAATCCAGAGGGACCTGGATAAATTGGAGGACTGGGCCAAAAGAAATCTGATGCGGTTCAATAAGGAGAAGTGTAGAGTCCTGCACCTGGGGCGGAAGAATCCCAAACATTGTTACAGGCTAGGGACCGACAGGCTCAGCAGCAGTACGATGGAAAGGGACCTAGGGGTTATGGTGGATGAAAGGCTGGATATGAGTAAACAGTGCACCCTCGTAGCCAAGAAAGCTACCGTCATACTGGGGTGCATTAGGAGGAGCATTTCGAGCAGATCTAGGGAAGTAGTTATTCTTCTTTATTCGGCACTGGTGAGGCCACATCTGGAATATTGTGTCCAGTTTTGGGCCCCCCAGTATAAAAAGGATGTGGATTTGCTAGAGCAGGTTCAGCGAAGAGCACCAAAAATGATTAAGGGTCTGGAGCACAAGACCTATAAGGATAGGCTGAGGGATTTGGGCTTGTTTAGTTTACAGAAGAGAAGACTTAGAGGTGATTTAATATCAGCCTTCAACTTTCTGAAGGGGAGCTCTAAAGAGGAGGGTAAGAAATTGTTCTCAGTGGTGTCTGATGGCAGAACAAGGAGTAATGATCAGAAGTTGAAGAGGGAAAGGTGTAGGTTAGATATTAGGAAAAACTTCTTCACCAGGTGGGTGGTGAAGCATTGGAATGCGTTGCCTAGAGAGGTGGTGGACTCTCCATCCCTTGAGGTTTTTAAGTCCCAGCTGGACAAGGTCCTGGCTGGCATGACTTAGTAGGCGTTGATCCTGCTTGAAGCAGGGGGCTGGACTAGGTGACCTCCTGAGATCCCTTCCAGCCCTATGATTCTGTGAGTCTGTGAGATCACAAAATCCATGAATGTGTACTTAAAATGTGATCTTTGCCCTATCAAAGTTTCTGTGTTTGTGTGTGGGCGCACATGGCGGAACTTGACTTCGTACTGCAGCCAAAACATCAACAAAAGAGGTGGAAACATTTCTCATCCAACCGTCAGGTTTTATAGCCTGTAAATAAAAACTAGGTAAATCCCAATAAGAGTTTGTGTTTTGTGAGATTTTTTGTTTGTTTGTTTATTTGTTTGTTTGTTTATTTTCTGTACATCCATTGACAAAGCCCTTAGAACTGATCAGATTTGCTGCTTTTAGAAAAAATGCAATGTGCTTATTTCATCCGAAAAACAAAGTCTGTATGCAACCCTACAATAATAAATCAGAGACCCATTAGTGTCAATTGTCAAGGCTCCGAGAATGGCCGTTGAAGCAACAACACCAGTTCATGCTATCTGCCTATTCAGCCCAATGTATGGACATTGGTAGGGGCCAATGGATACAGAAATCCCAGTATAGCAAAGTCTTATCACAGGAATGCAAGACATCTTGATCAGAAGAAAGGGCTAGAGACATGTGTTCACATTTACCACTGGCCTACACAGGAACAATTCTTTAATTCATACTTGTTATCTAGAAGTGAAGTTGTTCCACAGATTCAGGCTACATGTGCATGGGATTCCAGCGGATGTAGACATTGCCACAGCAGCTGGGCTAAAAGTAACAGTGGAAAGCCAGCAATGCTGTTTGTGCTACCTACATAGTTGCATTGCTGATGCCTGGATCAAACGCATCTAGTCTGCTATCTTTAACAAAAGAACATAGGAAAGGCCATACTATGTCATATCAAAGGGCCATCTAGACTAGTGGTGTCCAAAAGTAATTTACCAGATGGCCACAGCCTCCCCACAGCCCCCCACCAGGTGCCGCCCTCTCCCTGCAGCCAGGCTGCACCACCAGATTATAACTGGAGCCAAGGGGCAGAAGCTGCCCCAAGCCACCTTGAAGTGTAAACCACTCCCCCACAGCCACCACAGCACCCAAATCCCGCAAGCTGCCTGAGCCCCTTGAGTTGCCCAAGCCACTGTGCCCTTCTGAACTTCCTCAGCTGCCGCACTGCACAAACCACTGGGACCGGAGGAGTTGCTGCCTCCACATGCTTTTCCCACCATGTGGTGGGATGTGCGCATGGAGCACCCAGAGGGGCACCCCACATGTGTGGCTCTCCTGAGCTGTACTCGCCATAACCTGCTTCTCCATTCACCACATGAGGCGAACAGGGAGCGTATTGGACACCATGGATCTAGACCGTTATCCTGTCTTGTGAAAGTGGCCAGGGTGTGCAGTATAGGGAGTAAACAGAACTGGTAATCATCAAGTGATTCCCCCTCCTGTCGTCCATTTCCAGCCTGTGACAGACAGAGGCTAGGGACACCCTTCCTGCCCATCCTGGCTAATCACCATTGATGGACCTGTCCTCCATGAATTTGTCTTGTTCTTTTTTGAATGTTGTTTTAGTCTTGGCCTTTGCAACCTTCTCTGGCAGGAGTTCCACAGGTTCGCTGGGTGCTGTGTGAAGAAACACTTTCTTTTGTTTGTTGTAAATAAGAGAAAAAAGAGATATACACTCTCTTTGCTCACCTGGTGCTGCAGCCCCATGGAGAGCAGGGCCACCAAGACATAGGGCTTAGCCCCATGGTCAGGTGAACTCCTCTGTGGTCCCAGGGCCAGTATATTTTGTGTGTCCCCCAGGCTATGGGATGGGACCAAAATGAGAGGATCAGTGTGGGGGAGAGAGCTGCCAGAGCGCAGGCTGGGAGTGGGCTTGTGGGTACAGGGTCTGGGCAGGAGGTAGCATATAGGAGCAGGGTGAGGTTCTGGGTGGGGGTGAGGTCCAGGAGTAGACTGGGATTGGAAGAGGAGGGTCTGGGCAGGAGATAGGGTGCAGGAGTGGGCTGGGGATGGGTCCAGATAGGCAGTAGGAGGTTATGCAGTGTGGAGTCTGGGGAAGAGGGGGATGGAAGTGGGGATACAGCATCTGAGCCTGGAAGCGAAGGCAGACACAGAGCTTCCCTGCACTGCTGTTCTCCCAGCCAGCAGGAAGTGGAAATAGCAGCATGCAGATCCCTTGGGTCAAATGCAACCCACAGCTTCCTTTCTTCCAGCCCCTGAGGCTCAGGGTTCCCCTCCACCCAGGAGCAGGGAGCCGATGCTGTTGGGCCAGCCATGTGGGGGCGGGGATGCCAAGGCAGTTTGAAAAGACAGATTGGGCACTCCCAGGTCATTTCATCATCATCAATAACCATGGGCTCAGCCCCCATTGGTGTCTGATGCCTCTCCTATCTCTCTATTCCTTTCCATCTTTCCCTGTCCAGTGAGAAGTGGCTTAGTCTCTGTAGACTAGTTCTGCACCAATCTCTATATCATCTACTCATTCTCTGTGGGGTCTGGGTCTCCGTACATTACGCTGAATACGAGGGTCTTGATTTTTTTGTTTGACCTTCATTCTGCAAATATGCTCAAATAGCTGTAGTTTCCGTGTTATAACCTGCAGCAGGTTCTCTTTTGGCTGTATCTTTCTACATAATTCCTCATGGGTGACCTTCTGCATCCATCAAATTCTCAAAATCTCTCTATAACAACTCCTTTTGAATATCAATATTCTTCTTTTGGAATCTTTTGTTATCACCCATGTCTAACATCTGTACAACATGCTGCTGAACACACACATTTTCAAGAAATTCAGCTTCGTTCCTAAGCTAATTGCTTTGCTTTTCCAGTTCTTATTCATTGCCTTCAAACTCACCCTTGCTTTTGCTATTCTAGTCACTATTTCCTTCTTACAGTCTAGATCATATGTTATGTTGCTCCCCAGATATGTGAAGTTCTCTACATTTTCTAGTTTAATACCATTTACACTGATCTTCCTTCCTATTTCCTCATCTTCAAATACCATTGTTTTTGTTTTATCAATGTTCATAATCAGTCCAGCTACTGCTTCCCTTCGTCTTTTAGTACCTGCACCATTTTGACTAGCTTCTCCTCTTTCTCAATGATAACCATATCATTTGCAAACCTCAAGTTGTTAATTCTTTTCCTGTGCACAGATAACCCTTCTACCTCTTCCTTGATCTTGTCCATCTCTCTCTCCAGATGAGTGATGAAGATACTTGGTGATATTGGATCTCCTTGTCTTGTACCTCTACTTGTTTTAAACCACCTTCCCAACTCCCCACATGTTCTCACTGCTGCTTCCGCA
The DNA here is from genome assembly GCF_033958435.1 of Carettochelys insculpta. Lineage (NCBI taxonomy): Eukaryota > Metazoa > Chordata > Testudines > Carettochelyidae > Carettochelys > Carettochelys insculpta. The sequence goes on from NC_134141.1 coordinate 122,843,862, forward strand.
TTGTCATTGATATTCTTCAAAAAATATATCAGTTTGCTATCCACTCCATATGACTCTAACACTGCCCAAGTCACTTTCTGATCTACTCTGTCATATGCTTTTTGAAAATTGATGAAGCAAATGTATACAGTTTTTGTTCTTTAGCTGAGCTTTCTCCGCCATCAGTCTTAGTGCCAGTATCTCCTGAATGGTACTTCTATCTTTTCTTAACCCTGCTTGCTCATCTGCTATATGTTCTTCTATACACAATCTTAGTCTCTCCATCAGTATCATCATCAGCACCTTGCTTAGATGACTCGTTAGGGCAATTGTTTGGTAGTTCTTACACTCCAATGCATTTCTTTTCTTGTGTATTGTCACTAGCATGGATCTTGTCCACTCCTTAGGTGCCTTCCCTTCCTTCCATGTTATATGATGTAGTCAGTGTATTTCCTGAATCGTGCTTTCTCCACCATATTTGATCATCTCTCCCAGGATTTTATCATTTCCAGGGCTCTTGTTGCTCTTTTGTCATTTTATTGCTTTCTCTATTTCCTCCTTCGAATTATCGGTCTTGCTCTCGATGCTCAGTGGAGAGATCTCTTTCAGTTCTTAAATCAGTCTATCTGAAAAACTTGGGTCCAACTGTGCTTTGTATAGATTGCTGCGATATCTCGTCCATTGCTGCACAATCTTCTCCCTGTTCATGAGTACTTCTTTGTTTTCATCTTTGATCACCATCTGCTTCAGTTTCCATTTCCTATTAATATTTCCTAATCATCTTATAGACCTCTCAGGTCTTACATTCTCCATAATACCTCTCTATATCTTCACATTGCTCCTCTAGCCATTTCTCCTCATTCTTTCTGGCTTCTTTAGTTACCTTATTTCATTTCATTCCATATTACTGTTCCACCATCTCAGAAACATCTATTCTGATCATCAACACTCTCTTCTCTTGAACCAACTTCAGTGTCTCCAGAGTAATCCACTTCTTAATGATCTTCTCTTCTTCTGGAACAGTCATTCAGCACAGCAGTGCCAAACTTTCTAAGCAGCAGATATACACTTGGACCACAGTCTAGTGATTGCAAACAACAAGATAAAACTCAAAAGAAAGTGTAAGACACAGTTTAAGAAAAGAAGAGATGTGGTGAGGCTATGTGAGGAAGAAACAGGGAATGCAAACAGAGTGGCTCTTGAAGGGAAGATTAAGAATATCACCACAGAGAAAATCTCAGGTCATTTAGTGGACATTATTTCCACACACCAACCTCATCGGTTCTCTGAGCCTCATTTTACCCAGCTGCATCAATGTTTCTCTACAGTGCAGGTTATGGAATCCTTGATCACATGGAGAAGCACTCCTCTGTCGGAGTAACCGCATTAAAAACATTGCGATTCATCCACTAGAGAGCCCTATATTTTACCTTTGTCTAGCTGCCACTTTTATCTCTGTTCTGCTGAGCAACACTCCTTGCCTTCTACCCAGTCACTCAGCCAATGCAGACATTGGGTCCAGAGCTCATGCTGAGTCCTTTGTGGTATCCACTGACCATTGGTGACTGGTGAAAGGGTTCTTGGGGGGCACCAACCACATGACCTGCCCCGCTCCCTTCCTCACCCTCCTCACATGCTCTGCTCATGCCCCTCCCTTCCCACCTCTGCTTTGCATATGCTCCATCCTTTTCCCACACCCACAGTGCCCCATCCCCTCCTCCGCCCCCAGCTGCCCTTTCTGAGGATGCAGCACACCACTTTCAGTGAGTGGGGGGCAGTCTTCCCCTCCCCCAGAACAGTGTGGCCTAGCGTGAGCTAGGAAACTTACATTTCCCTTGGGCTGCATTGCACTGGGGGAGGGGAGAGCCTGTCCCTGTGCTCACTGGAAGCAGCACTGGCAATCAAAATGAGGAGACAGACCCTGGGGGGATGCTTGTGACCCTCTGTATACCTCCCCCCCCCACATACACACATCACCCTGCCACCGAGAGAAAAACAGGCTGCAATGGAGCAAAGAGAGCAGGGAGTGAGTAGAACTTTGGCTCTGTCCTATCAATCCCAGGCCAAAACAGCTGGGTAGGTGTGAGGAGGAAAGCAAACCAGATCCTTTCAGAGGCTATGGTGATGCAGTACTAAATTGCCTATTATTAGTTTTATATTAGTAGAGGTCCTTACTAAGACAGATTCCCATTGTTCCTGGTGCTCTAGAGAGGCTGTGTGGTCAGCTGGTGGGTGAATGTCTGTCTGTCTGCAGCTATGTTACTTTGCAGAGAAGGGCAGTCTGATCAGCTGCCTGTGTGCCTGCAGAGAAGAGCAGTTTGCAAGGTGTGAATTGGGGGAGTTCCAACTGCCAGGTGAGCCTTCAAGTGCTGATTAGACTGGCGGCAAGGCTTTGAGCCAGGCCTAACCAGCTAGCAGCTCTCTCTATAAGAAGGGAGCTTTCAGCGAACACTGTGAGCAGTGAACAGGGGCAGCAGCTAATAGGGAAGGGAGTTTGCTTCTGGGCGTTCGCCGAGGGAGGAGCCCTGTGTTCGTTGTCTTTTTCAGGTATGGTGTTCCACCTGTGCCCTGCAAGGCAGCACTATCAGGAAAAAGAGTCTCTGAAGAGAAGAGCCTGAAGAACGATGGGGGAAGGTGGACTTGGGGGCACTGAGAGCAGCCGGGGGGAGAGGGGCCAGTGCAGTGAGGAGGGCGGACATGGGAGCAGATGGGGGTAGTGTGTTGGGGAGGGTCCTATGGTGATGGTAGCTAGGTGGGGGAAGAGGGGGGTGAAAGGTGAGGAGGAGGCTCCCACAGATATAAGGTCATTGCTCCACAGGGAGATATGGTGACTCGTGGTGACAGAGAGGTATGAAGTAGTGGGATCCTTAACCACATTCTCCACACCCCACTGCCTTGCCTGGGAAGGAGCAAGGCTTAGGGAGTAAACCCCGACAGAAAATCCGGAGTGGAGTTCAAAGGCGGTTTGGTGTCAACTTCTGGCACTGTCCCGGCAACTCCTGCAGCTGAGCTGGTACCAGACGTGGAGGTTATCCTCTCCTTTGGACTATATCAGTAAAACCGAGAGGGGGACACTGGTGTCTGGGCAGCCCAGAGTCTCCATAATAAGTGCCCAGGCTCACGCACGGAGAGGTACTCCAGCATCGCTGAATGGCATTGCATCAACACGGGAGGCAACAGATACTGGTTATAAGCTCTTGCACGACTGGCGTAGAGAATGAGCGCCAGGGGTTGCCTTCGATGGTGGAAGAGAGCCTCGCATCTCACTGGACAGTCACCGCCTGCCTCAATCTGGGCAGCCCCCAGCCAATATGGTACTGTCCCGCCACAGTTCACCTGACTCACTGGGTGCGTGAGGCTTAAGGTTCCTGAACCTGACAAGTGACTGAAATTTGAGCACCAGGCAAACCAATAAGAAAATCAACAAGAAATGAGAAACATCAACAATTTAAGCTTGCTTGCTGGAATGTGCGGACCATGCTGACTGGCTTGACTGAAGATCTTCAGGCCATCGGTGATACCCGAAAGACCGCTGTCATCAACGAGGAACTGAAGAGGCTCTGAGTTGATATCGCTGCACTGCAAGAGACGTGACTCGCAGATTCAGGATCTCTAAAGGAAAAGGACTACACCTTTTTCTGGCAGGGTAAAGCCCAACAAGAACCCAGAGAGAATGGTGTTGGCTTTGCTGTCAGAAATACCCTTCTACTAATGGTAGAATTAGTCACGGGCGGGTCAGAAAGATTTCTTCGGATCATGTTTCAAACTTGCACCGGTCCCGTCAACCTGATCAGTGCTTATGCTCCAACCCTGTACGCCACACCAGAAGTAAAAGACAAGTTCTATGACGTGCTTACTGCTGCAGTAGTGCAAATACCTGCTCATGAACAACTGTACATCTTGGGTGAATTCAATGCAAGAGTTGGAGCTGATTGGGCCACATGGCCTTCCTGCTTAGGACACTTCGGTGTGGGAAAAATGAATGACAATGGACAGCGTCTCCTTGAACTGTGCACGCACCACAATCTGTGCATCACAAACACATTCTTCCAAACGAAGCCACAGCACAGAGTGTCGTGGAGACACCCACGCTCGAAGCACTGGCATCAACTAGATGTGGTCATCACTAGGCGTAATAACCTCAAAAATGTCCTTCTGATATGCACCTATCATAGTGCTGACTGTGATACAGATCATTCGCTAGTTTGCTCCAAGCTCAAGCTGAGACCCAAGAAGCTGTACCGCTCTAAACCTGCTGGAAGGCCCCGCATTGATGCCAGAAAGACGGCAAACTCGGAGAAAGCTGAAAAGTTCAGAGAGACCCTCCAGGAAAATCTGCGCAGTGGCCCTGGGGCACCGATGTGACATCCAAATGGCAACATCTGAGGGATACAGTTTACAACAAGGCCTTGTCGGTGTTTGGAAGAAGAGCTAAAAACACGAACGACTGGTTCGAAGCTAACTCTGAAGAGATGATTCCAGTCATTGAAAAGAAGCGCGCTGCACTCCTAGAGTACAAACACTCACCGAGCCAGAGTACCCAGCAAGCACTTACAGCGGCTAGAAGAACAGTACAGCAGACAGCCAGGCACTGTGCCAACAACCACTGGCTCCAGCTATGCATCAACATCCAGACTTGTGCTGACTTTGGTAATCTCAGAGGAATGTACGAGGGTATGAAGAAGGCATTAGGACCCACCCAGAACAAGATGGCACCTCTGAAATCCAAATCCGGTGTAGTCATCGCTGACAAAGCCAAACAGATGGAGCACTAGGTTGAGCACTACTCCGAGCTGTACTCATGCGAGAACGTTGTGGTTGACGCAGCCCTCAATGCCGTCGAGCTCCTACCAGTAATGGACGAACTGGATCAGGAACCGACTGTGGATGAACTGAAGAGAGCCATCGACAGCATTGCACAGGAAAGGCCCCTGGACACGATGGTATACCACCAGAGGTAATCAAGTGTGCCGCGGACACACTCCTGGATCCCCTACATGAGCTACTGTGCCTGTGCTGGAAAGAGGGTGAGGTTCCACAGGATATGCGTGATGCTAACATTGTAACATTGTATAAGAACAAAGGAGACAGAAGCGACTGCAACAACTACCATGGAATCTCCCTCCTAAGCATCACTGGTAAACTGTTCGCTCGTGTCATCCTTGGCAGACTCCAGAAGATTGCTGAGAGGGTGTATCCCGAATCGCAATGCGGATTCTGCACAGAGAGGTCTAGCATTGACATGGTCTTCTCTCTAAGGCAACTGCAGGAGAAGTGCAGGGAGCAGAGGAAGCCACTCTACATGGCCTTCATTGGCCTGACCAAGGCCTTTGACTTGGTCAGCAGGGATGGTCAGTTCAAACTGCTCCACAAGATAGGCTGTCCTCCACGGTTACTCAAGATGATCCAGTCATTCCACGAAGACATGAGAGGAACCATCCAATATGACGACGCATTATCGGATGCTTTCAGAATCAGGAGCGGCGTCAAACAAGGATGCGTGCTTGCTCCGACATTGTTCGGGATCTTCTTCGCACTCTTCCTGAAGCATGCCTTTGGATCTTCAACAGAGGGCATCTTGCTGCACACAAGATCTAATGGGAAACTGTTTAATCTTGCAAGGCTGAAAGCTAAGTCTATGGTTGGGGAAGTCCTCATCAGAGACATGCTGTTCGCAGACGATGCTGCTGTAGTGTCTCACACAGAAGACCAGCTTCAAAAACTGTTGGATCAGTTCTCCAAAGCGTGCAAGGACTTTGGGCTTACCATCAGCCTAAAGAAGACAAATGTACTCGGTCAGGATGTTGCTGAATCCCCATCAACCAGCACTGAGAACTATACATTAGAGGTCGTCCACGAGTTTGTTTACCTCGGGTCCACCATCACTGACACCCTGTTGTTGGACACTGAGCTAAATAGGAGGATCAGAAAAGCAGCCACAACTCTGTCCAGACTCAGCAAGAGAGTGTGGAACAACAACAAGCTGTACAGTCACACCAAAATGCAAGTCTACAGAGCCTGCATCCTCAGCACCCTCCTTTATGGCAGCGAGACTTGGACCCTGAATGCCCGCCAGGAAAAGAGGCTGAACGTCTTCCACTTGCGCTGCCTCAGGTGCATCCTTGGAATATCATGGAAGGACAGAGTAACCAACACCGCCGTCCTTGAGCAAGCTGGAATCCCAACCATGCACACCCTCCTCAGGCAGCGTCAGCTCCGCTGTCTTGGCCACGTCCACAGGATGAATGATGGAAGGATTCCAAAAGACATCCTGTATGGTGAACTTTCCTCTGTCAAAAGACCTCCTGGACGCCCCCAGTCGCACTACAAAGATGTCTGCAAGAGGGACCTCAGAGAGGTAGACTTCGAGCTGGACAACTGGGAAGAACTAGCAGACGACCGCAGCAGATGGAGGCAGGGGTTACACAAGGGCCTTCAGAAGGGCGAGACGAGGATCAGACAGCTAGCAGAGGAAAAGCGAGTGCACAGAAAGCACGCTAAGGACTTGCCAGAAACCCACCACATCTGTAAGAGATGCAGCAAGGACTGTCAGTCTCGTGTGGGTCTTCATAGTCACAGTAGACGCTATAAATGAAGTCCTCCTTTGAAACTGAAGGATGCCTACTATGGTGATGTAGTCCCCTTCTCAGAACAAGAAGGAAGCAGAGGAGAAACTGTGCCTTAGAAACGGGAATATCAGTGGGGCATAGCTCCTCCAGGCTACCATGAGGGGGGTGAAGCTTGAGGGACAATCTAGTTCTTAGAGACAGATCCTTTCACCTTTATTTCTACAGAGTAGAAATATAGGGGTCTGCGTGAGCAGCTGGATGGTATCTCACCCTAAAAGGGGTGGAATCAGGAGCCAAGCACATCAGGCGGTCATGAAATAAACAGGCTCTTTATAAGTGATGAACAGATCCCTCAACGCTGTCCATCGACTTTTATTTGTACCAGCTACTAAAGAGATATTCGGTAGATTTAGTACATGGCAGTGCATTAAGGGCAATTGAATTCTTCCCCATTTCATCATCCTGCTGTGCAGTCCCTCTTTGTTTGTCGTTTGTGCATATCAACGAGCGTCTCCATCCTGTTTTCCTAGCGTGCCATGCCACACATACAAGATCTCAAGAGCTAATAGCGGCAGTGCACTAAGCCAAACGTATCTTGTCAAGTGAATGCTATTACAATGTAAGGATTGATTTGCTGCAGGAGACCTTGCATATAAGTAGACACGGAAGCAACAGCCCAGGGTTAACAAGTTTCCATTTGGAGCATTTATTTAGAACCAAATCACAAAAGGACAATCCTCTGTCTTCTCCTTTGTTCCCAGATTCCATTATTAAGTTGGCCTGAAACCTTACAAATTCAGACAAGGACAAAGACACAGGATTATTATGACAATGACTTCTTCCCCCGCCCTCACCCCCAAGCATCAATGATCCTTCAGGCATAAGAAGCTTGGCGGTAGCTGTCTTGTCTCAGGATGGATCGTTCACATCATGGCTGCAGCTGGCAGATAGGAACCGGAGCAGGTCACCTCAAGTGGTGACCCTATCAGCTATCACAGGGGAAGCAGGAGTGGCAAACACTTCAATGGGAACGCTCCAAGCACAACCCAGGGTACTCTGGGAAATAACGTTGTCGATTCAGAAGGGGATCAGTTGTTCTAGAACAAATGTCTGGATATGGGTCACGGGGAATACCATCTTTCAGATAAACAGTAAAGTGATTGCATGAGCCTTGTTGTGAGAGTAAAATGGGTTAGTCCAAGTCTGCTGGCCCACCTCCTGAAGAGATGCAAGACTAGATTGAGATTATTTAGGAACCTAAATACAACTCAACATAGTGCCTACCTCCCTAGACCTTCACCAGCCCTGCTCCCATTTTTCCATGTAGAAATGATAGCAAAGAAAAGATACGCTGAAGCACAGGGAGGGTAACATAACCCTATGATTCAGTTAAGAGAGTGAGACATCTGATATCAAGAATCTCTTTAATTTCAGTGGGCTTTGGATGGGGCCCTGCATAATGGGCCCTGCCTTAGTTAATGATCCCACATTGGTAGGAAGATGACTGGCTGATTTGACTGATTGTTTACACCTTTAATACTGATCATTCTCTGGGATCTCTCATGTTAATGCACAGGCCAGATTCACACACAGCACGAGGGCAAATCAGAATGTTCTTGTGAACTGGTTTTGTTTGTTTGTTTTTATGGAAAACTACAGTTTCAATTACATTACGATTTCCACAGAACATGTGTCTGCTATCCAGAAATGCCAACCTTTTGTTGTTGTTTTTTTTTTTTTTTAAAAAGACAATCTTCCATTTTGACATGCCACTTTAGTGCTTCATGGGAATCGTAATTCAGTTGCCTTATGCCTCCATTCTCCTCTGTGGGCCAAGCTTCCCCATCAGACTTCATCTCTGGGGTGAACTTTGGTGAGGGACTCCCATGATGAATGCAGAGACTTCACAAGAAGGAAGAACATCGTGCACCATGGGAGATGTTGTGCAGACAGTGAGTGCAAAGGGGATGAAATGCATGAGCTATAAGTCTAAGTGCTAAGGAAGGTCTGTGTGCTGGAGGAACTATTTTCCTCACCCCAATGAGATTACACAAGCAATGTCTTGACCTCCTAAACTCATTAGCGATACCACTCCCCTTTCAAAGAAGTAGGATGTTCAATTTCTTGTCATGGAACAAATCATGTGGTCAGCGTGCTTGGTGGGTAGAAATTTGCCATTCTCCAGCCCAGAACAGTATGCACTTCAGCACTGAGTAAATGATAGCTTCTAGGGTCCTGATTTAGCAAAGACTTTAAGCTGGTGCTTACAACCATTCCTCTTTAGCAAAGCATGTAAGTGCATGCCTAACTCTCAGTACGTACTCGAGTCCCTCTGAAGTCAGGAAGACACAAGTACCAACTTAAGTTAAGCATGTGCTTCAGTGTTTTGCTGACTAGAGAAGAACTGATGAAACGGGACTAGCATGTAAAGCTCTCTGGAGACTTTTCATATTTTTTTTCAGAACAAATTGTAGGTCAGCCATTGGGGTTTAAAGGCTAGATGAAAATTTACTTTCTCCTACAGGCTGGACTTCCTAAAACTGCCACTCTCTGGTCCAGCAAGATTCCTCATCCAGCAAGACCACGGTTGTTACTGGATCAATGAGCCAGGCTGGAGCATGCAGCCCACATCCTCTGCTGCCAGCATCCCCGAAACACAGCCCCATGGGGGGACCATCCTCAGGGGCCCCTGTGCCCCACCAGCAATCCTGTGGGGGGCAGTCAAGAAAGGTTGGGACTGACATCCCTCAAGAGCCCCTTAGGGTCAGGGCTGACTTCCTCCACCAGCTCCACAGGGCTGGAGCTGTGTCCCCAGCATGGACCAAAGCTGGTTTCCTCGTTTGGCTCAGCAGGAAGCAGCACAGGTAATGGCTTAGGCTGGGGCCACCAACTCATCAGCAGGTTGGGGAACAGCCCAGTGGGGGTGAGAGGAGCAGCTTGGGAGCCGATGGCAGGGAACCTTCCCTAACCTAGCAAATGCTCTTGTTAGGGACTGGTCAGGTCCCAACCATGTCACACCAGGGAGATGCAACCTGTGCTTCTTTATTCTTTTACCCTTCTGAATGCTCAAGCTAGCTGGAGGTCATTCAGCTCTCTAGCCCAGGGAGGGGGGATATTCCAAAACATCTCTCTCAAAATACTAATGTCAAAAGCACATGAAGGTGATTCAACATAGTGGGGGAAATGATCACTTTTGAGAGCAAGGAATGTAAACTAAAACTGCAACAATGTTCATTCTTCAGCTGGATTTCAGAATGAGATGGCCCCTCCATGCAAGTGTACCATTAAAAATAAAATAGCTACACTGTTTTCTCTTTAATTAGCTTTCTAAACACATGGCAAACTAAACTGAATAAATCAAAGTGACCTTTAAATTCCCAGAATTACAGTCTATTTAAATGAACCTAATAAGGTAATAATAACACAAGCTAATAGTCACTCTGCTTTCCATACTGTATGGCTCTCCCTGTGATACTCTGTGATATTAATTCCACTGTTATTACAAATTATTCCCATACTTAGATTTAATACAGTATTGATGTTGTTCTTAATATAGATTTGTCAGTAAAGATACAAAACTAAGCCAGACCCACTTAATATCAGTTGACAAACACAGATACACAGAAAAATCTTATGGCTTATCCTCATGGGGAGAAAGCACTGCAAGGAAAAATAACGACTTCATTTCATTAAAGGTTTACTTAATCTGAATTAGGGAAGATGAAGGGGAAGAAAATACACACAGCAGGGTTCATTATTGTTGCACTCCACTCTTAAAAGTGAATATTTACCACTACAGCTTTGCTCTTCCAGGGCTTGTCATTACACAGTCTTTGCTAACTGTCCCAACTTCTTTTTACTGTTATAAATCCAGCTACACTCAGCTAACTTCTGTGAAGTGACTCTGGGTGGACTGTAAGATGGATAGAAAGTTGGCATGTCGGACAGGCCCAATGGATAGCGGTCGATGGCTTAATGGCTGGTCAGCAGTCGGTTTCAAGTGGAGTGCCCAAAGGATCATTTCTAGGGCCACTACTGTTCAACATATTTATTAATGAGCTGGGTGAGGGGATGGTTTGCACCCTCAGCAAATTTGCATATGACACTAAGCTAGGAGATCAGGTAGATACATTGGAGGGTAGGGATAGGTTCCAGAGTGACTTAGACAAATTGGGGTATTGGAACAAAAGAAATTTCATGAGGTTCAACAAACAGAAGTGCAGAGTCCTGCACTTGGGATGGAAGAATCCCAAGCAATGTTACAAGGCTGGGGACTAGCTGGCTAAGTAGCAGTGCAGGAGAAAAGGACCTGGGGATTACAGTGGATGAGAGGCTGGATATGAATCAACAGTGTGCCATTGTAGCCAGGAAGGTTAATGGAATATTGGGGTGCATTAGAAGAAGCATTTCCAGCAGATTTAGAGAAATTTTTCTCCTCTACTCGGCACTGGAGAGGCCACAGGTGGAGTATTGCATCCAGTTCTGGCTTTGCCCCCAGTATGGAAATGATGTGAACACATGGAAGAAGGTTCAGCAGACAGCAACAAAAATGATTAAGGTTCTGGAGCACATGACCTATGAGAAGCAGCTGAGAGATTTGGGCTGTTTTAGTGTGCAGAAGCGAAGATGGGGGAAAATTTGATAGCAGCCTTCAACTTCCTGAAAGGGGGCTGTAAAGAGGATGGGGAGAGACTGTTTCCAATGGTGACAGACGGCAGAACAAAGAAGAATGGTCTCAAGTTACAGAGGGAAACGTGTAGGCTGGATATTAGGAAAAAACTATTGTACTAGGTGATCAGTGAAGCACTGGAATGTGTTGCCAAGAAAAGTGGTGGAAATCTCCATCTCTAGAGGTTTTTAAGTCCCACCTTGACATGGTCATAGCTGGGATAATTTAGTTGGAGTTGATCCTGCTTTAGGCAGGGGGATGGATCAGATGACCTCCTGAGGTCCCTTCCAGCCCTAGAATTCCATGATTTGATGATTCTAACCCTAGACAATATTCCCATCTTACAAAAGAAATCCCTTCATTAATCTGATTTTTATTTACACTCAAGTTTATGATTAAATCAGTATAGAAGGCATCCAAGCTAAAATGAGGAATGCCCATTGGTCATGCTTGTATCTTCATCTCATGTGCAAAAATAGTCTGCCAGTGTAATACAAGAGCAGTACCAGAAGATAGCTGGAGAATGTGCCAATTAGCTCTGGATTTAAAGGAAATTGTTTGAATTGACTCTGGGCATGCACTGAACTGAAAAGGAATAATCAGATATATTCAGAGACAGTTCTTTTTCTCCTGCTTCTGTCCGAATTCCACCTCCCTCTTATATCTCAAAGGTCGCATGCTGTTGGTACACATATAATGCATATCAAAATGCACCTCTTCTTAAGCAAGCCACTCATTCAAAGCTTATAAATAAAAAATGTCCTCGTTACTTAAATAAATGCCCACAGGCAAGGAGCTGAAAGCGTGTGTTGCACTCTTTAGAGCGCTTGCAATGAAAGTTTATAATGTGCTGCTCCTCTTTCAGATGTTAGCTTACAGGATTCTTCTTGAAGTGGCTGTCATACCTCCATGAGTTTACCTGTAAGGATGAGTTTGTAAGTGCTATACATAAAAGAGTATGAAGAGTTAGGGTGGCAGCGTAGTTTACTTCAGTGCTGGGCAACTGAGAAAAGTCAGAGGGGCACTTGAGTGGCCCTCCTTCTCAGTGGGCTGCCACAGCCCACAGTCCACTTGGGTTCCTCCTGCAGCCTGTGGACCCCCATCTGCCCCTTGCCTCCTGTGTGCCTCTCAAGCACTGGAGCATTGGAACCCCACACTTCGTTCTTCTCCCCAACCTTTCCTGTACTTTCAGAGTGCCATGAATCACCTGACGTGTGCTCCATCCCCACTCCTGCCCCTTCCTCCCAGAACATGAACAGTATGCAAATCAGACAATTTGTGGCACTCTGGAAGTGCTAGAAGAGAGGGGGAGGCATAGGAAGTGTGGGGCTCTGGTGCCCCAGTGCACAAGAGATAAATGGGGGAGGGGAGCAGACAGGATGTCCATGGGTCTCAGGTCATGTCCCAGTGGGCTGCATGCTGACGGAGGCCTGCAGTTTGACCACCACTGGTCTACTGCATAAAGCAGAGGATTTGCGAAATAAGATTCTCTTCCCTGCTGTGACCTCTGTGCTTCTTTCCTCTCTCACTCTTTGTCCAAGTATATTGTAAATTCTCTTCAAATAAAGACTCTCTCTCCCTCTGAGCTTGTACAGCATTTGCACAATGGAACTCTGTTCTGAGAAAGAGCCTCCTGCAAGTAACAAAGGTAAGAAACTGAAGAGATCCGATTTTCTTTGTGTTAATCTAGATTCTCCCAATCAGGGTCTCTGAATGGGAGGTTTGTCCAAACAGCTGAAAGTCTTTTGTAGTAAGAAAGACACCTGTCATTTCTAGAGCATGGGTACAACCAGAGAAGCAATTCCACCTGAGGCTATCATACTGTTAACTCAGCACGTCAGGAGCTATGCAGGGTGAGGCCTACTCAGTCTTACAGGACTTGCCTACCATTTGTGTCCCAGTGAAGTTCTCAAAATAGGGCTTTCTTAAGTGCTACAAAGGCCACTGCTAGTGGTGGTGACCCTTTATCAGGTGGAGAGGATTCAGCATGTGTCATGGGAACAAAATGCAGAGTATGACATGGGTGGGGTGTGCTAAGTCAGCTGGGTATGTGGTCCACAAGGATCCAATGATCCATTTCAAAGGGTAAAGCTGAGCAGGAAATCAATGAGTTATTGACAGGGTTAAGCAAGTACGCATGCACATGCAAAAGAATTACAGTCTCAGGTTTCAAAGAGCACATAGACACTGCGGTGAGATGCAAGTTCCATATGGTAAGCGCTGTGGTGTAGGTCTAATATAAGCTAAATAACAGGAATCTTTTACTTATGCTTAGAAATTTTTACCACTCAGAGTTCAAGCAGCACATGGACAACCAATCCTCCTTGATGGGGATTTTTATTCCCCTCACTTAGAATTCCAGCTGTGGTGGGTTGACCATCGGTGCCCATTGCCTCTTCATGGAAGTATGGAAAATTCATGCTCCATAATGGCTTATCTGATGTCTGTGGGCCTTTTGTCAAGCAGGAGGTTATGCATTTCACACCAGGTAATGTTTTTCTCCTGACTGTGGGGCTTTCGAGCTGCACAGCAGACACTTTTATAGTTATAGAGCAAATATTTAAATATTTCTGACTAGAAGACTTGCCTGGCATTTCTCGGGTCCTTAACTCAAGCAGTTTTTGTATTTTGGAAAAGAACATGAAAATGTACAGGCTTCATTTAAATCTTTGGTCTGGGCCGGGGCTGGGACAAGGAGACCAGGATGTAGGCTGTCCCGGGGAGGGAGGACTACCCCAGACCGCTCTCGTTGTAGCAGATTGGGGCAGGTGAGAAGGTCGTTTCCTGGGCCTCTGCAGCTCCAGTGGACGCACATGGGAGAGGAGTGGCCAGAGTGAGGAATACAGTAAAGTGTTCATTTTCCCTTTGACCCCTGATGAAGGGGAACCACCAGCAATGTTCGTGTACATATCTGCAGGGGGAGATTTAGCCCGCCCCTCACTCTCCCTTACACACATGGCAAAATCAAACTCTGGAGGATCAACCGGGGTGCATTAAATGCACCGTAAGTATAGGCATAACCTATGTAAACCACTTCTGGGAGGGGAGCAGGTCCTAGCATTGTAACCTGGTCCACACTAATGCTTTGCAGTGATGTATTTGCTGCACTTTTGGGAGAGGTTATTTTGTTTCTAACCCTTGAGCCAGAAAGCTACAGCCATGCAAAGTGCCAGGGAAGCCTTGAACTGTAAATACACAAGACTTCCTCAGCCTCAATTACAATATATTTTTACTTCCTTTGGCATAGTTATTTTTCTTTTCTGTTTGCATTTTTTTTCTTGTGCCTTAGTTTAAAAGCTGGGCATTTATTAGCATTTTGAATCTGAAAATAAACTTAAAATCTTATGGGTGCCAATGTATGTACTTTTTCTTTACAGATTTGAGCCTAAATTAAGCTAATTGGCATTTTAATAACATTCCATTGTTTGTTCCAACAGTGTTGGGACTGCACTCCAGATCCTCTAATATGAAGATCTACTCTGTGCCATCTGCTATCCTAACATTTCCGATTATAAATAAATCAGTTTTGTTTGTTATGTATTTTGGCATTTTTTATCATATGAAATCAAGAACAGAAAAAGAATTAGGAAACTGTGCTGTGTTTTATATTGAACGTCTCAGAGACAAAAAGTGCTCCACAACTTAACAGCACATTCAGTTTCACTTCCCATGGACTCTTCAAGCATTGACCCTTACTGGGTCATGGTAATATTTTACCCCAATATTGACCAAAGAGAAATCTGAACAGTTCGTTCAACTAGTAAAATTCATAATTTGTGCTGTTGGTGAGTTACAGCATATAGAAAGTGGGTCTGCCCCATGAAAGCTCATCACCTAATAAATTATTGTGTTAGTCTTTAAAGAGCTACTGGACTGCTTTTTTGTTTTGATAGGATAGACTAGCACAGCTACCTCTCTGTTACTATACAGCATAGAGAAAGTGTGGCCAACAATGGACATTCAAACAACACGTCCACGTCTACACTTGCATTCCTCTATTGAAAAAGGAATGCAAATGAGGGAAATAAAAATACAAATGAGACACTGATTTACATTTCTTGATCTTCCTTTGCATGATCCCTTCTCAGAAGAAATTCTTTTGAAAGAAAGCAAGCAGTGCAGACAGGGCTCTTTTGAAAATGAACCCTGTCTTCGAAGGAACCCCTCTTTCCTATTTTGTCTACACTGCTCTTTTTCTTTTGAAAAAATCTCTTCAAAAAAGAAATTGTGCAAATGAAGCACACAATATGTAATTCAGTGCCTCATTTGCATTTTTATTTCCCTCACTTGCATTCCTCTTTCGAAAGAGAAATACAAGTGTACACATAGCTCATGATTCATCTTTCCCAACACCAGAATCCCAAGCATTTAAAAATTAATTTGAGATCTTCTTATTTATTAGTTACCTTGTGGTTTTTAAACATTTGAGTCACATTTTCAAGCTTCTGCCCAAAACCATGAAGGTTACAACTTTGCAATTCTACGCCGTCACATTCTATAGGATTAGTGAGCAGTGATGGATATTGGCTATCGACTTGAAGGGGTTTCAGGATACCTCAGTGACATCGCCCATGCTAGAACAGGCCTAAAGGGTTACATTGTGCACATCATTTCACCTTCCAACTGACTTCATTTTTAAAATGCCTTGAGATCTACCAATGAAAAGAACAAGGTATTATATTATTACTAATTATTGATTACCTCAAGGAGTTGTGGCTTTAAAAACATCAGTTATTGCAAAACTCCTACTAAATCAATGAGAAGTCCTGTGGCACCTCATAGACACAGCCCGTGACTCCACTAGCCCCCGCTCTCAAAAGGGGGATGCTAATGAGCCACTTCAAGCATTTGGTTTTGGGAAGAAGGGGCTTTTCAAATTCAAGGGGGTCCTTTCAAAAGGTCCCTGTCTATACCAGCGGAGTACATTTTGAAAGTGGCACTTTCAAGCCACGTGCAGCTGCCATTGTGCTAATGAGACGCTGCATATTCATAGCAGCACCTTCTTTGCATCTGCTGAAGTGGCTCATTAGCATCCCCCTTTGGAAAGTGGGAGGGGGTAGTGTAGCCATGGCCGAGCAGATTTTTTGGAACATAAGCTTTTGTGGGCAAAGACCCACTTTATCAGATGCACGTCATAAAACAGTGAGAGCTTGCAACATTACATAAGCCATCCATCAAGTGCCCAAAACAATACCATATCACTTATAGACAGCATTTACCCAACACAATGCAAATTGCTCCTGCTGCAATCAAATGCACAATCTGAAATGAACATTTCACACATTTATCACAGCTCTACAAATATGCCTAAAATCTCTTTTGAAAATACCAGCCTGTGGGAAGTGGGCAGACCTTCCTAGGCTCCTTTAAAAATTCCAATTATTGTTTTTATTATCTTGTCCATGGTCTCTCTCTCTCTCACCCACACACACACACATTGCTTGAAACCTAGACAATTCAGCACAAATATAACCCTACAAATATAAGAGCTAACAATGTAATTTTCCAAAGAGCCAATCATGTAAGAACCCCCCCAATAGCACTGTGATACTGTATATGATTCTCGGGACTTCAGTTGTCAGGTGGATTCCTGAGTGTTGTGAGACAGTGTTGTAGGTTTCCAAAATAGCCTTGTAAATAGTAACAATTCCATTACAGTAGCATTCAAGGGAAGGCGCAGGTTACTAAACAATAAAGCAGAAGAGGCATTAGCGAAGTCAAGGCTGAAAGCTTACCTGGAGTTTTATAAAAGGAGTAAAGTTTAAGAGAGATTATTTTTGCTCAGTGCATAGGAATGAAAAAGAAATTTGGGAAGTTAACTCTCTTCTGAAAGTGTTTCTATTCATGGCTTGAACATAAGAGCTGCCATATTAGGTCAGGCCATGGCTCATCCCACCCAGTATCCCCAGAGATTCATGGTGTACAGTAGAGTCTAAATATTTGTGAACCTATGATTTGCGAATTCAATTATTCACAAGCGGCCTCTTCTCTGGGGCCCCAGGGAGGAGTTCTGGCAGCCTCCACTTGCCCTGGAGGTCCAGGCAGAAGCACTGGCAGTTGCTGCTTCCCTTGTGGCTCCAGGAAGGGAGGGCCAGCAGCTGCCACTTCTCCAGGGCTCTGGGCAGGAGTGCTGGCAGCCGGGGGATGCCATATTCACAAAATTCAACGTTCGCAAGGGTTCTCAACACAGAACCCTTGCAAATGTTGACACCCTACTGTACATACAGAATGTGTCAGTTATGGAGTAACCCACGTGTGCCTTTTACTTCCAGTTTCTGGCAGTCAGAGGTTTAGAATTGCCCTGGGCATCAGGTTGTATCCCTGACCATCTTGGCTAATCCTTGTGGACCTGTCCTCCATGGCTATGTCCTTTTGAATTGCCATGCCTGGGCCAACTGCCCTTTTTGCCCCCATACCCATGAGGGGGTATCATGTGGGCTATGAATTAAGGTGTCTGGGGGCTCAATTAATCATGGGCATAGTTTTATCTCTTCAAACAGTAGCGGGCTCAGTTGATACCGCTAAGAACTCTGAGTGTCTAACCCCACAAAAATAAAAGGCTTGGAGAGAAAATCTGATCCATAAATTGCATTAAAAAAAAAACAACAACAACAAAAACCCTGCCAGGGAAAAAAAAAAGCTGGATAATTTTCTCAGCATCCTTTGTACTTATGTATGCTCTGGTTAATCATGACTCATGATTGATTGACTCATGGCTCAGCTACAAATGTTTCCTTTGTTTGGTATTCTTCCTATTGTCCATGAGCAAACAGGTTCATTTTTTGCCTCAGGTCCATCCAGTGTTAGAGGCCATGCTAGGGAATGCTCTGTACAAAACATGCTTACATCGGCGGCATGATGGATGGGGACATCTGACAGGAACGATGTGAGCCAGTCATCTAATCCAGTATGAAATAAAACAGCACACTTGGGGTCTGCCTTGCAAGGGATCTCATGGCACTGGTATTAACCTATAATGTCAGTGTGCCAACTAACCTGTGACTTGTGGAAGTATTATCCCCTTTTCAGTGATAGGGCTGCAAAGACTGTATATCTGGACACTGATATTTAACAGTGGGGAAACTGAGGAATGAGTGACTTTTCCTTGGCCAAACAAGAAGAGCTCAGAAGACAATGCAAATCTCTGGACTCTCAGTCATGTGGGTTAATCAAAAACCATTCTCAATTGTCATACAACAGCCTATAATTATCAGCTGATCAACTCTCACCTGAATTTTGTCTTCCTTCTTCTTCTTCTATGAGAGGTGCTTAATCCTGCCATAAGGGCAGGGAACTGCACTTGATAACCTCTTGAAGTTCCTTCAAGTTCTAAGATTCTATGATTCTATGATTAATATGTTATTGTGCTCAGGCTGTAGAGGACCCAAGGCCTAATCCTCTCATGGTGTCAATTATCATTGCTGCATATACTATCGATATATGATAGTATGAGTATTCCCCATGAAATACATCTGTGTGCTAACTGGACTGCAAGCAGCCTTCTGGTGGAGAACCACTGTTGTATGCTGAACCACAGAAAGAGGCTTTTGGGGATGACACTCTTTTCCACACTCTAAGCAAGTTCCTTATCCTATGTTAGATGAAAGCAACCCTTTCTGCAATTCTTACCCATTGTCACATGTTTACTATCTACTTAATAGTAACTTCTAATAAAATATTATATTTACAGGATCAAATCTTTCAGACCTTAGTCAATGGGACTTTGGCAAAGGACTGTTGGATTTGACCCATAAAGAACATTTTACTTCCAAGGATCCTAATACTTTTTATAAATATTAGGTGTTCCTTCTAACCAGGGGAGAAAGACAAAACAAAACAAAACAAAACACAAAAAACCTGTATCTGCACCTTATTTACACAGCACTTAGCACACGGGGGAATGATATCACCTGGTGACTGTAAGTACTCCTGTGTAAAAACAAGAATAATCAATTACTACTGAGATGAGGTAGCTACCAAGAAGAAGAATAACCTTAAAATGGATAGGAATATGGGTAGGCCAAATATAATTACAGGTTGGACCTTGGGAGAAGACCGATGCTGAATGAGAGAATTTGATGGACAACAGAAGGTTAATATTGTCTAGCAGCATTACCAAAACATCCACTGCTTACTGGGCTCTTAACTGACATTTAGGGGTAAATTACAGCTAAACAACAGCACAGAACACTGAGAACCAGGAATGCTGTCTGTAAATAAAATGTATGGAACAACAGCAAACTTGGCCACAACCATGATAAGTGGTTGTCCAGCTAACTAAAATCATGTCACATTACACATGTTGCAGGACAAGAGAGTGCCAGACTAGAGGGTTCAACCTCTACACTGAATGGGATTTTAATGGTCACAAATGCTCAAGTATTTGCCCTTATACCTTCCCTGAAATAACGAAGTACCTGATCTTAAGTTCCACATGTCACTATTGGAAGCCTGGATCTTTTTGGTGGTTAATCACACAGTGCTGATCACACAATTCAACCTTTTTTATGACTCTTCATTTGAAAGGTAGAATTGTAGATAATGAAATTATACTCTCGGGTTTTAATATATTTCATTCTAGACTGCAATAGGAAGTGTGGAGAATTACTTACGCATAGTCCATATGTCTGCTTGTGACACTTCTTCAGTTGATAGACAGAAGAAGGAATCTCATAGCCCACAGAGTCATTTATTTTCTGCTGCACTGGATTTTCAGTATAGCAATCTTTGTATTTATGTATAATGTTTATCAGCACTCTAATGCTAATTTAATCTCTTTAAAAATGTCATCAGCCTTATAACAAACAGTACATTGGGATATAGGGAATTTATAATGTTTAGCCATTTCAATATGGGAGGAAATTCTAGTTTAGAGCTACACTTAGGAATTATTTATATCCTCTTATGTCATATCAATTTAAATAATATTCCACTCATTGAGGCATAAAGAATAATGTTAATATTAAAGTTTCTATTTAAAATTTGCTAATTGCACATGAAGGGGTTATATCTGCTGCAATCAGAGTTTTATAAATTTAGTTTTATTGTATTAGAAGATTCACAAGGTTAAGCCTGCAGAAATTATTGATTTAAAATATTGTAGAATAAGAATCTTGCTGCTGTTATAAGCATTGAAAAATGGGCCATCACCCACAACTGGCCTTGTTAAAGCCACAGTTCTAGAACTGCCAGTATTCACTACTAATCTTGGGCCTGATCCTGATAAACTTTGCTCAAGTGAGGAGTTCCTTTGACTGCAATTAAATCTGTGCACGAGTAAGGACTCCTCTGACTACATGGTGCCTTTGGGCACAGCTTGAGCCCAGGCCTTGTTTGTATTTGACACCAGTCCTGGTTTGGCACCACGGAGGTATGGGCTTCACACCTTCTCCTTCCAGGCACAAACCTTCTAGTGATCTGCTCTTTCCCTGTGAGGGAATAGGAAGCAGGTCTTTGCCCACAAAAGCTTATGCTCCAAAATATCTGTTAGTCTATAAGGTGCCACAGGACTTCTTGTTGTTCTCGAAGCTACAGACTAACATGGCTACCTCTCTAATACTTGTACATACGATTGTTAACCTCAAGAGATCAAAGTAAAATGCCCCAAAATCATGAGAATGACCCCCTAAAATCAAGATTTTTTTTTAAATATCAAGCCATGTACTTTCATTTGCTGCCTTTTTAGCTCCCTTCACTTCCTCAGTCAGCATCTGCAAGTATGATTTATTTCAGGTTGAAAAATCAAGTTTTATTGAACACAAAATGTCATGCTTCTCCCTGGCTGCCCAGATGTAGATTTTTACTTTTGCCCAGCTCTCATATGGAGGAATTGCCATCTTTACCCCCATTTTTTGCTTCCCACTGTCCCTGGACATCCCTTTCTGGGACCAGCAACACCACTTCCCCAACCTGCTGTTCCAGGGCTTCTCCTCTGCCTAGATACAAGTGGTGCCACTTACTCACCTCTCCACTCTTAATTTGTTAGGAGCAGCATCACTTCTACCTGCAGCTGGATTGCAGGAAACATCCTGGTTCTTTCAACCTCATTGACAGTAGAGCAATAGGAGACTGGAGCCATTTTGACAAGAATATACAGGAGCTGGCACCTAGCACTGCATATTTATGAGACAGATAATAAGTCACACACACACACACACACACACACACACACACACACACCAATTGATAGGGTAGATATACACCTGCAAGATTTGGCAATACCAACAGTGCTAGAATCCCTTACTGGGCAAGCAAAGGGGCTGAAGATACCGAGTTTTTTTCTGATGACTCCTCCTACTACTTGATCATGGAGATCGTAGCAGGCACACCAACCCGCCTCCCATCCAGGTTCTGTAACACACACATCTACTGGGTGGGGTTCACTCTCCCACGTGACTTAGACCACTCACAGAGCGAATGAACGAGTTTCCTCTGCAGCCTTAGCTGAGAGCCACCTGGCTTAGCTTATAAGGTAGGCACTCGCGCACTAAGCTTGAGATGGAACCCCTTACCTGGGAGAATTAGGTAATTGATGCACCTTCTGGATGTGTTTCACTGTTCTACATAGTGGTATTTAGACCAGTTACGTTGAGACTGGGGGTAGGTCTACATAGCAAAGTTATTTAGAAATAACTAGCCTAGTGTTTACACAACCAACCGCTATTTCAAAATAATGGTTGGCATATTGCAAAGTTGGTAAACCTCATTGCATGAGGAATAGCACTTATTTTGAAAAAGGGGCTGTGTAGACAGGGAATAGAGCCTATTTCAAAATAGGCCATAGTGTATCCAACAGCTCTATTATGAAATAGGATCCAGGTGTGTAGATGCTGTATTTCAAAATATCTCGGTGCTATTTCAAAATGTATTTTGTCTATGTCTACACTACAGAGATCTTTCAAACGAACCTCTTCTGCAAGATCTTTTCTGAAAGAACTTCTTTTGAAAGAGAGCATCCACACACAAAAAACAGATCACAAGAGCAACCTGCTCTTTCAAAAGAGAGCGTCCACACAGCTCACCCTCTTTCGAAAAATCAAGCCCTGATTTGAACACTACTGAGCTCTGGTGACGATGGCAGTAGCAATTTCTTATTGTACCTGAACCACTTGCCTGTTTAGGTCTATGTAAACGATCAGAGCTATCAACAGACAGCCCACCCCATACCTCCCCATTACCAAAAGCTAGCTATCTCCTGAGGAGGGAAGCCATCTGTTACCTTCACCAGAAGGCAACTGAAATCAAGTAGGCTGATCCTGGGGCTGTTCATTGGATTTGCTTTCTGCTGATTTATATGACTTCCAAAATCAGAGCTTGGCAAATGATGTGGAAAAACTTTGGTGCTAACATTCAAAAGCAACAAGAAGACCTGTGGCACCTCACAAACTAACAGATATTTTTCAGTATAAGCTTTCATGGGCAAAGGCCAACTTTGTCAGATTATGGTGACGTCTAACTACCACTTTGCTTTCTCACTTTTTTTAGGTGTACGCTATGGATGTTTCTTTGGAAAAAGTCTGTGTGGTGGGATGTTCAGGCTCTGACAATTCAGGGTCCAGCCCTTGCACATGCTACTTGCACTCCCCTAAAAATAAAGGTGTGCAAAGCACACATGCTCAGACCAGATGCTGTGACTCAAATGCTTAAGATAATAACAGTGGAAGGAGGAAGCTCTTGTGTTTAATGCACAGGCCAGTGTCTTTCATTGAATTCCTGGTTCTGCTCCAGACCTTGTGTAACTTTGGGCAACCCCGTTAATATCCCTCTGTCACAGATTCCTCCACCTATAAAATGGGGCTCATAATATGGATGTACTTTGCTGCGAAGCCAAGTGAATACTTCCAAGACCCATTGAGATCTGCACATGGACAATAACATAGGAAGACAAAGTGTTATTGAAGTAACTCTTGGGTCAGCACCTTAGCTTTCTGTGTATGTTTGGATCTAAGTCCTCAGACTCTACTGGGGCAGAGTGGGTCTTTAGTGGTCAAAAAAGCCAGTGGAAAGAGCAACAGAGACTAACTAAGCTGCAGCCATCATCATCTTGGATAAGCAAATGTTTTTTGGTTTTTTTTTCTGAACACAAATAACCACCTTGCAGTCACTGAGGTCATCAGGAATTTGACCAGGTATTTCAAATGGAGCCAGACCACTCAGGGCCAGGCCTGAGTAGCAGTACTAATGTCATTGATCCAGCATTAGCTCTGCCCAGAACTCAGCGGAGACTTAGTCACTGTTCTCATGGAATACACAATCTAATGATCTTATCCTAATAGCCTTCTCTTTCTGAACTGCATGTGAATCCAGGGAGTGCTCCTTGCAGAGAAGGTTTTCCTCCACGATCTGGCCTCCACTAATCAAAAGCTCCCCCCCACCCTCCGGCTTTGCTCTTTTTGGTGTATTTTCTGATGCAAAGTCTTGCCTGGACTGAGAAGTGATTTATTCTAATGGAATAGCATCCAGCCCCCTTTTCTGCACACCTAGGATAGAAAGAAAGGACATCCTTTTTCTCCCTCAATGAGCCTGCAAATTGCTATTCCCCCTGGAGTCTGGATATCTATTCAGGAAAAAGTCACTAACTCAAAAATCTGTTCTCATCTTCTAGTTCTTATAATTAAAGTTTGAAATCCTCAGCTGTAGAGGTCAAACAGCACATGTAGAACATTTACCCTCCAAATCGCTGAGTTGTAATAGAGGCTTTTTGCAGTCTTCACACAGTCAAAACACCCACTGACTCCAATGGAAGTTTTGTCTATAAAAGGACTGTGCCCGGATCCACAAAGGTATTTGCCAGGGCTACGTCTACACTACAGCAATCTGTCGACAGAAGGGACTGTCTGAAGAGATCTACCGGCAAAACTTCTGTTGACAGATTGCGTCTACACATAAAAGCAGATTGAAAGAGCAATCCACTCTGTTGACAGAGAGCAGGCAGATTCCCTGGCCCTCTCTGAATAGAATGCCAGACCAGAAGCTCTGCAAACAAGTCTTCCTGGTGAACCAGAAGCCCTGTGTGTCAACAAAAGGACCCTGGAGCATCTATGCTACACTTTTGTCAACAGAAATCTGTCAACAGAAGCATTATTCCTCAGTGCAGAGAGGGATAACACTGTCAAGGAAAGTGCTCTGTTTTGTCAAGATTGTCCCCAAAACACCTTTTGTGTGTAGATGCTCCCTGAGTTTTGTCGACAAAAGCCCAGTTATTCCCATGGCCTGGAATCCTACCCTGTGAAAACAATAGAAGACTGGCACCTAAATATCACTGACAATTTGGACCAAAAAAATTTGGGTCACTCTCATTTTGCAGGGGTGTAAACTAAGGCACAGAATACTTGTTCACAGCTACACAATCATGAGAACTGTTTAGACTGATCCTCACAAATATCTAGGGTGCCAAATTCTTTAGACTTTTTCCATTAAACTGTATTGCTGAGGAAGGATAATCCTGTGGGTCAGGCACTCAGTTGTAATTTGAGCATTCTGGGGTGTGACAGGGTGAGGCCAGTGGACTAACTTACAAGGGGAGAGAGGCGACGCCAGAAAGCAGAAACAGCCCCTGGAATCAGGTGTTATCACCGGCAAAGTGGGAGCAGTGGGGAAGAGGCTGCTGTAAATCAGTTAGGGCCAGTGGGTCTCAACTGAGGCTGCCACTGGCCTTTTAAAAAGCCTTCCCCCAGTAGGTAGTGGGGAGAGTGAGTGGAGGAGGTGGGAGAAAAGTGAGGAGACTAGAGCACACAAGGAGAAAGTTAGAGAGTGGTCAGCAGCCAACAATGACCACCACCACCAAAGGCAATAGGGGAGGTGAAGTGCTCCTGCATGGAGCGTTTGGGCCTCCCTGCCCTGGTAATATTAGATGCTAGCAGAAGTCTGGTAGGACTGGTTATTCACCTCATTCAGACTGGGGCAGGGGCTCTTACCTGCTGCCCTTCGAGCCAAGGCAGTGAAGCCTGAACCCCAAAAAGGACAAGTGGGCACTGGACTGTGGGGCTAGGGATGAGCAAATGTCTCGAGCCCAGGAGTGGCACTGATCCTGTCACAGGAGTTAGTTCCTCACCTCCCCATTGAGTGATCTTCGGCAATTCTGTCAAATCTGTCTCAGTTTCCCAGCTATAAAAAGCAGTTAGCAATACTTATCTTTTCCTGCTAGTTATCTGTTTGTCTATGCAAATCTCTTTCAAAGAAATGGTCTTTTATTATCTACTTGTACAGCACCTACAGAAGAGTTTTGGCTTCTTGGTGATACTACAGTACAGTAATTCCTGCACAAAAAATAATTTGACTGAAAATATACATCACTAATTCAGAGTCAAAAATATTATATTACAGTTATCCTCAAAACATGCATTATAAACTCAGGAAATTTGGATTTAAGGCTCATCTGAGAAAGAATCCAAACATGTGAAGGTACGAAAATGCAGACTTAAGGCTTCTGAACACTTTTAACTCTGCCTTACACTGTCAGCATGCAGCTACTATTACACATGTCAGTGTGTGGTCCCATATTAGATGCAACTGGGTATCTTTCTTTTTATTTTTTTACACCTTTGTATTTATCTTGAAAACACACTTTCAGAGTTCTTTCAAATCTTGCCTAACATTTGACTTCTGCCAAGAATTAAGTTTCTAGGCACAGACTCTCAGATGGTATAAATTGTCACAGCTGCATTAAGAGTTTGTTTACAGCACGGGGCATCCACCTCCTAGCACATATGAGTCAGTGCTTCCTGTCTGATCCGTGTGTCTCTGTGCTTGTCTAACTGTTCTTTCACTGACGTCAAAGCCAATGCTTCTACTGATGTCTGTGGTACTGGATCTGGATCCTAACCTTGCTACTCATTTTTGTAACTGCAGTGCATTTTGGAAAAGTGTAGGCAGAACTGTATAGAGATCCTACAAAACACAGGTCAAGATTGTAAAAATTCCTGCGGGGAAAAATAAAACAGACAAAGGTCTCTCTCTCTCTCTCTCCCCGTCTCAGACACACACACACACACACACACACACACACACACAACATCCAGAACTGGTGCCTATAGCAGGAGTGAGCAAACTGTTTACTTTGGGCCCCACTTTTCATCTCTCCAGTTAGCAGCCCTCCCCTCCCCACAATGGGTGTGTCTACACTAGCCGGCTACTTCAAAGTACCCAGCACAATGTCAAAATAGCACAAGTCCCGTCTACACACGCCGTGCACTATTTCAATGTTGAAATCGATGTTAGATGGTGAGAAATCGAAATAGTTATTCCTATCTGAAGATGGGAATAGTGCCTACTTTGACGTTCAGCGTCAAAGTAGGGCGTGCGTAGATGATCCTCGTCCTGCTACTTCGAAATAGCGGGGTCCTCCATGGCTGCAATTAGCTGAGGGGTTGAGATGCTCTGTCCAACCCCTGCGGGGCTCTATGGTCCCCTTGTGCAGCAGCCCTTAAAGAACCACGGACCTGGATTTCCTGTGGCAGGAAGCTGAGAGCGTGCAGGCAGCAGCATACGCATGTGCTAGCCCTGCATGCCCTCTACAGACCCCAGGCTGACTACCCAGTGCCATGGCATCCAGACAGCCCCCAGAGTGCCTCCAGAACTCCCCCCTGAATGGACCCAGGCACGGCCAGTAGCCAAGCAGGGGGTCTGGTCGGAGGCCAAGTTCCGAGACCTGCTGGGGCTCTGGAGTGAGGAGGAGGTGCTCCACATGATGGGGAGCAAGCAGCGGAACATGGAAGCGCTTGCCCGACTGGCCGAGGGCCTGGCCACCCGGGGTTACCCTGCCTGCACTCCGGATCACATCCAGAGCAAGGTGAAGGAGTTGCTGCAGGGTTATGCCCAGGACCAGGACTCAGCCAGCCGGTGTAGGGCCAGCCCCGCTGCTTGCCTCTATTACAGGGAGCTCAGGACCACAGCCAATGAGCCCCAGCAGGCCTCGGAGCCGGAGTCTGGCCCGGAGGCCAGCCCCGCACCCTGGGGCCTTCCCGAGGAGCCCCGCCTTGGGACTGTGGAGGAGAGTCCAGTGGGGGGTACTCCTCATAGACCTCCCCTCCTGGAGCACCAGCCAGGTGTCCACCCACCGGAGTTACCCCGACTGTGGCAATGGACGGTCAGGTACGTACCCCACAGGGCACACACTCCCGGGCTACGGGGTGGGGCCACCAGACATGACCGGTAGCCTCATGCACTGCCCCAGCAGACCCCAACCCACAACTGTCCAGCCACAGCACGGTCCCAGGACGGTGGCATTGCCATCAATGCTCGTCAGCGCCCACACCCATGGACAGCACTGTGCCCTAACCCCAGGGGCAGAGGGACCATGCAATGGAGACACCCAATAGGGACATCACACCCACCGACGGGGCCAGAGACCCAGCACCCAAGGGGGTGGAGGAGGCAGTGGGGCACGGGCCAGGGCACAGTACTAACAGCCTTCCCCTCCCTCCCTCTCTCTCTCTGCGGCTGCACCATCCAAGGCCCCAGGGAACCAGGCACCCTCCGTGGTCCCCGAGAGCCCGCCAGAGGTCAGCCACCACCAGTGCCCAGGGACACCCCCAAGGCCAGTGGGATGGGCACACCACCGCCAGACCCATGGGATGGCCTCCGTGGACTCCCAGCTCCTGGACGGCTCTCTGGCGGAAGACAGAGGTGGCTGAGGAGAGACTGAGGTTTGACCAGGAGGAGTCCACCAGGTGCTGGGTGGTGTGGCAGGAATTCATGGGTGTATTCCGGGACATAGCCAGGTCAATCCAGGAGGCTGTCGCCCAGCTCCCACCCTCCGCTGCCTCCCATGCTGCCCTCCCTGCTGCTCTACCCAATGCCCCCCCCACACCGCCCCACTTGCCTTGCCCTCTGCCGCACCACCTGCCTCACTGCCTGCCACCCACCTGCTGTGCTGCCTGCCGTGCTGCCTGCCAGCCCCCCAGGACCGGAGCCCACTGGGGCTGAAGACCGGCCAGTGGAGGCATCCCAGCTGTACCTGCTGGTCCTCCTGCCCCCCCAGCCATCTGCGCCGGGGACCGCAGACAAGGGGGGGTGTCATGACCCGTACCCGCCAGGGGTCGTGGTCCTCTACACCCACCCCAGACTGATGGGCCGATGGCTGAGCCATCCGCTGGGCCCCCCCTTTGTATATAGTTGTCCCTCTTGTGTGTATAGTTGTTCCTCTTGTATATAGTTGTCATCCTTTGTATGTTCATTGCAGTTTTTGTTGTTATGCTGTACTTGTTACAGGAGACAAAGAATCTCCCTGTACAGAAGCCTTGTACCCCCAGGGCTGGGAAGTCTGCTGCCACCACTCTGAGGAAACATAGAGTAGTGGTGGACAGGAAATAAGAATAACCCAGGAAACTGCAGGCCAGTCAGCTTAACTTCTGTTCCAGGAAAGATAATGGAGCAGGTAATTAAAGAAATCATCTGCAAGAACTTGGAAGGTGGTAAGGTGGTAGGGAACAGCCAGCATGGATTTGTAAAGAACAAATCATGTCAAACCAATCTGATGGCTTTATGGTCTGAATAAGTGGGTCTGTCCCATGAAAGCTAACCTAATAAACTATTTTGCTAGTCTTTAAAGTGCTACTTGACTGCTTTTTGTTTTGATAGTGTATAGACTAGCACGGCTTCCTCTCTGTTACTTTCTTTCATAGGATAACGAGCCTCATGGATAGGGGAGAAGTGGTAGATGTGGTATACCCGGACTTTAGTAAAGCATTTTGGTATGGTCTCACATGATATTCTTATCAAACACCCCTGGATGAAGGCTTTCCCCTTGCTCTCCACAATATTGTGGAGCATGCAGCACGTGCCCACAACCTGGGGGATGTTCTGGAGGCCGACATCCAGGCAGGCAAGGAGGCACCGCCTGAGGCCCTTCAGGTGGCCAAAGGTCCTCTCCACCAACTGGAGGGCATTGAACTGGTCCTGGCTAGCATTGAGGTGGCCGGTGTATGGGCACATGAGCCAGGGCTGGATGGGGTACGCCGCATCTGCCACGAGGCAGAGGGGCCTGGTGGTGTCCCCCAGGAGGATCTCCCTCTGGGGGATATAGGTCCCTGCCTCCAGCCAGTGGCACTGGCCTGAGTTCCAGAAGACATAGGCATCATGTGTGCAGCCGTGCCAGCCCACGTAGACATCCTGGAAGTGGCCCCGGCTGTCCACCATGGCCTGCAGGACCACTGCGTGGTAGCCCCTGTGGTTGATGTATCTTCCCCCTCTGTGGTCCGGGGTGCAGGTGGGGATGTGGGTCCTGTCCAGGGCCCTGAAGCAGTTTGGGAATCCCATGGTGGCAAATCTGGAGACGGCTGCGTCCAGGTCTCCAACTCAGATGATCCTCTGGAGCAACATGGCATGGAGCCCACGGCCCACCTGTGGGGTGGGAACACAAACGCCCATGAGGGTGTGCAGAGTGCCCCAGGCCCCTCTCCCCAGGCCCCCCTCCTGGGCAACTCCCCAGGTACCCTCCCACCCAGCCTCTCCCTCCCCGGCACCCCTCCCTTCTCAGCCCCACACCCAGCCCCTCCCTCCCCAGCCTCACATCCCCGCGAGCCCCCCAGTGGATTCATGTCCAGGCCTCCTTACCTCCATGACAATGGCCCCAACTGTGGCCTTTCCCACTCCAAACTGGTGTCCCATGGAGCAGGAGCTGTCTGGAGTGGCCAGCTTCCAGATGGCTATTGTGACCCTCCTCTCAACGGGTAGGGTCTGTGTGTTCTGGTGCCTCAGTGCAGGGGTGAGCCACTGGCAGAGCTCCAGGAAGGTCTGCCAGTGCATACGGAAGTTCCGCAGCCACTGGTCGTTGTCCCACTCCCCCATGACCATCTGCTCCCACCACTCAGAGCTGGTGGGGTAGCTCCAGAGGTGGGGAAGCACCTAGTGGGGGAGGAAGAGGGGAGTCCGGTGGTCAGGGCTGTCCCCGTCTGCCTCCTGGGAGGGCTTCTCTGCCAGCAGCTGCTGGGTGGCCCCCTGTGCAGCACCTAGGAGGGCGCTTGCTCCCTGGGTAACTATGTGGAGGGCTTCCAGCTGCTGCTGCTGCTGCTGGGAGTCCATAGCTGCTGTGCGTCAGTCTGCGGGAGTGTGGCTAGCACTCTGCAGACCTCGTGCTGTACAGGCTGGGTGTGTCTGGGAGGGGCCTTTTAAAGGAGCGGCTTGCTGTCGCCCAGGATGGGCTAGCCCAGCCTGTGACCTGGTCTGCAGGCTTTCCTGGCCCCTTATTTCAATGGGGAGCACTTGTGTGTGTGGACGCTCTGCATTTCCTTCTGGGGCAGCTCCTTTTGATGTTACCTGTCACTACTTCCAAGTTGAACATCGACGGCACCAGCACGGGAGTAAGTGTAGACAATACGCGTTGAAGTAGCCTATTTTGATGTTCTTACTTCAAAATAGGCTACTTTGACGTAGTGTGCTAGTGTAGACATAGGCAACCTGTCTAATAATCCAAACCAATGGAAACTTCAATTATGTTCATAGGAAAGAAAAACCCCTTTCAGGATGTGTAAGAAAATCAGTATGTAGAATATAAAAATCTTTATGAATCGGTACATCAATGTGAACACACTGACGTAAAAAACAATAGCATTTTAACGTTTTTAATGAGATGGATGAGCCTGAGTCCCAGCACCTGATCGTGCTTTTATACAAAATTTCATACCCGCCCCACCCCGAGGGGGGCTGCCCACAACTTTGCTAACCCCGCTCTATAGAATAAAAGCTTTTCAGTTTATTTTTTTATTAAATAAACCAAGTGATGCCGGAATTCGTTTTATTTTATTTTATTTTCCCTAGCCAAGTGATAACATTTCTGTTACACTAACTAGGGAATTTGTAAGGAGGTTTCAGTCAATACAATCAATATCCATAAGTAAAATTTACTTTAGCTGTATATTTTAGTTTGAATTCATATAAAATAATCTATTTATTTTTACGCAGTTGCACAAAACCCATCAAACATGGGGAAAACCTGCCAGCTCTCTTGTTTGCAAAGCTCACTGTAAATAAAATAATCTAAAAGGACTCATCAAATGTCTAGAAAATCCAATGAAGTTATTTTCCATTTTTTCTCTTCCATAGTAGGTGCCGGCACTATATACTAATGGCCAAAATAAATCAAAAACATTTTCCCTGTAAACAGAAGTCTCAGTTACTGCTGCCTGCTTGAGTCCATTGATTAAGCTGTTTTAGAAGATAAGAAAAATAATTATAACCATGATAAACGCAAGTAGAAAATATCACCTAATCTGTGGTAGTGGTTTTCCACCTGCAGTTGGCAGACACCCTGTCCATCATTTCCGAAAGGGTTCACAGTGTTATTTGAATTTTTTAGAGTTCCACAGATGAAAAAAGGTGAAAATCACAGCCCTGAGGTACTCAAGTGCTTTGCTCTTCATGAGTCTTAACTGGAACCAAGCACGCAGTCTTGTTCAATCAGCAATGAACAAGGGGCAATCATTTGCCTATGGGGTCTCAATGCATGTCTATGCTGCATTTATGAGCAAGCCTCCTGCCTAAGACAATAGGTATGTGCCAGTGAGGATCACAGTAGGACTGTAAAATAATTGTGTCAGTGGTAGAGGCTTGGGCTAGAGCACTGGCTTTCAAGCTCACTCCCTTTCTTGGGCTTCATAGCCTGAGCTGAAGCCTAAACTGCAGTGTCTACGCAGCTGTTTTCAAAGCACTACCACAAGCAGTGTTCCCTGTAAGCTGAGGGCTTGGGCACCCAGCCAGGAGAGATTCAGGTGGTGCCCACCTGATTAGCAGAACACCCAGAGCCACCCACAGTAGTCAGAGTGTGTTTGTATTGGTGGTACACATCCACACATAAGTTGGTGCATGTAACAAAATTTATTCTGCACATGGATGGAAATAAAATTAGAGCAAACACTGATCACAAAAGCCTCTAACATAATTTTGCAGACTCGGGGGGGCTCGGGATTCATTCCCAGATACATGGTGGGCATGTCCTAAGGGCCACAAACCGTAATCAAGGTTTAATTGTGACACACGTGATACAGATATATTATTAGAGATTGTCCCTGTGCTGAAAACCATAAAATGAAAATCCCAAATTGGGGCTTTTATGTAAATATACATCTAATGCTTAGTTCAGCTGAATTCATTAGGGTTGTATCTACACTTGCATTCCTCTTTCGAAAGAGGTATGCAAATGAGGGAAATTGAAAAGGCAAATGTCTACACTAGTTTTCTTCCTTTGAAAGAAGCTATTTTGAAATAAGAATATGCAAATGAGGTGTCAGATATGCAAATCTGCACCTCATTTGCATTTTCAATTTCTCTCATTTGCATACCTCTTTCGAAAGAGGAATGCAAGTGTAGATACAGCATAGGAGTACTACCAGGGCAAGTCTTCAGCTAGTACTCATTGAAGTCAGAACTATGGCAATTTAGGCCTACAGATTTGCCCCACAATTTGCCCCATAGAGCATAATGTTTAGAACAACAAACAAGATATACAAAGGAATCAGTACAAAGTTCTGTGGTGAGTTAAGGCTGCTTCTGTGCCTTAATAACCTTCATTTCTAGTCCTTCATAGTTTTAGATTCTTTTCTGGGTTTGCTTTATATATGATTTTGGGGGGTTGTAATGTCAGTTTTAAGGATAATTGCAATTCTATGTCTTCCAGCCTAAATAAGGAGGTCCATCAAGCTTACTGCTAAAATTTCTATAAAATATATTTTGTTGGCCAATGATGATTCATTTAAATTTCAAATTAACACTCATTCGCCATTTCTACACAGGCAACTTCCTTTGGAAGTAGCATGCTAACACACGGAGCGAAAGGTGCTAATGAGGCAAATTCCCTGTGCCTCATTAGCATAATGGCACGTGATTTGGAGTCTGGAGGACCGTTCTTCTGGACTCCAAAACGCCATGTAGAAGCATGGCGCCAGGCCGGCTTCTGGAAGTCCTTCTTCTGGAGGCCCCTTCTTCCCAAAAATTTTTGGGAAAAAAAGACCTCTGGAAGGAGGACTTCCTTCTGGAAGCCCCCTCCCAGGGCCACACTTCTACACAGCATTTTGGAGTCTGTAAGAACGGTCTTCTGGACTTCAAATCACGTGACATTCTGCTAATGAGGCATGGGGAATTTGCATCCGCACCTCATCAGCATATTTCGCTCCATGTATTCTCATGCAACTTCCAAAGTAAGTGGCTTGTATAAAAATGGCCATTTACAACAAAGTTTTCATTGTTGAAACGTCATTTCCATAGTGTCAAAAAGAAACAAAAATCCAGTTTAAAATCCCATTTTTGTTTTGAAATTTAAATTGATTACAATAAAAAGCCTCAAAGATGACTAAACATGAAATATGTCAATTAATCCACAGATTTTTTATTCATGAAAATTTGAGATTTCAAATGTTTGTCCTTATTTGGGATGGAAAATAAAGATCAAACTCTCAGAAATGTTAAAACAAAAAAGCAGTACAGTAGCACTTTAAAGATTAACAAAATAATGTATTAGGTGATGAGCTTTCTTGGGACAGACCCACTTCTTCAGATCATCGTCCCACGAAAGCTTATCACCTAATACATTATTTTGTTAGCATTTAAAGTGCTTCCGGACTGGTTTTTGTTTTGGTAGTACACAGACTAGCACAACTATCTCTGGCTACGTCTACATGTGCAGCCAACATCGAAATAGCTTATTTTGATGTTGCGACATCGAAATAGTCTATTTCGATGAATAACGTCTACACGTCCTCCAGGGCCGGCAACGTCGATGTTCAACTTCGACGTTGCTCAGCCCAACATCGAAATAGGCGCAGCGAGGGAACGTCTACACGTCAAAGTAGCACACATCGAAATAGGGATGCCAGGCACAGCTGCAGACAGGGTCACAGGGAGGACTCAACAGCAAGCCGCTCCCTTAAAGGGCCCCTCCCAGACACAGTTGCACTAAACAACACAAGATCCACAGAGCTGACAACTGGTTGCAGACCCTGTGCCTGCAGCATAGATCCCCAGCTGCCGCAGAAGCAGCCAGAAGCCCTGGGCTAAGGGCTGCTGCCCACGGTGACCATAGAGCCCCGCAGGGGCTGGAGAGAGAGCATCTCTCAACCCCCCAGCTGATGGCCGCCATGGAGGACCCGGCAATTTCGACGTTGCGGGATGCGGATCGTCTACACGGTCCCTACTTCGACGTTGAACATCGAAGTAGGGCGCTATTCCTATCTCCTCATGAGGTTAGCGACTTCGACGTCTCGCCGCCTAACATCGAAGTTAACTTCGAAATAGCGCCCGAAGCGTGTAGACGCGACGGGCGCTATTTCAAAGTTGGTGCCGCTACTTCGAAGTAGTGTGCACGTGTAGACGCAGCTTCTCTGTTACTTCTCAGAAATGTTGTTGAGATCAGAGACCAGTCCCTGCCCAGGTGTAGAAGTGAGGCATTGAGAGACCAGGCTACTTGTCAAAGGTCGGCCAAGAAATGGAAAAAATATTGGTTCATCCAATTATTTGTTGTGACTGCTGAATTCTGTGAGTGAATGAACAACCAAACGGTCAAAGACAAGTGTTGATTCATGTCTGGAACAGGTACGTTCATGTGTTTGTGTTTTTTGTAATTTTGTAAGACGGTTTACTCAAAGAACTTAAGTACATAGGAGAATTTGAGGCTTCTGTTAACTGGAATCTGTTTCACATCAGAATTGATTATAGAATCACAAAATCAAAGCATGGGACTGCTAGAAGGGACAGCAAGAGGGCATCCACGCCATTCCCCAGCACCTGTGGCAAAACTAGATGTTGCATAGACCTTCCCTGACACGTGTTTGTCTAGTATCCTCTTGAAAATCTTCACTGAGGAAGATTCCATAACATCCCAGAGCAATTTATTCCGGAGATTAACCACCCTGACAATTAGGAAGGTTTTTTCTTTTTAATTTTTTCCCTAATGTTCAAGTTAACCTGCCCTTCATGCTGATTAAGCCCATTAAGTCTTGTCCTATTGTCAGAGCTTAAGGAGATTTTTTTCCCTCTCTCTTCCTTGTAACAAGCTTTTTATGTACTTTAAAATGGTTACCATGTCCCCACTCATTCTTCTGTTCCCCATACTAAACAAACCTATTTTTTTTAAAAAAAATCTTCCCTCATAGGTCATATTTCCTAGAGTTTCAGTAATTTTGGTTGCGCATATCTGAGCTTTCTCCAATTTGTCTACCCCTTTGCTGGAATGTGGTGCCCAGAACAGGACACAATATTACAGTTGAGGTCTAATCAATGAGGAGTAGAAGAGAAGAATTACTTCTGTTGTCTTGATCACTACAACACTCATCCTAGTACATACCAGAGTCGTGATTGATTTCTTTAAACAGGGGTACACTGTTGACTGATCTTTCACTTGTGATCTACCACTACCTGAAGATCCCTTTATTCAGTAATTCTTTGTAGGCTGTAATTTCCCATTTTGCCTATCTCCAATTGATTGATCCTTCCTCAGTAGAGTGCCTTGCATTTGTCCTTACTGAATTTCATCTTATTTACTTAAGACCATTTCTTCAGTTTGTCCAGGCCCTTTAAATTTGAATCCTATCTTTCAAAGCACTTGCAGCTTCTCTCAACTGGGGACAGTCTGCAAAATTTATAAGTGTACTTTCTATGCCATATCTAAGATATTGAATAGAGCCATATCTAGAAATGACTCTTGTGCATCATTGGCAGCTATTCTTTGGGAATGATATTCCAATCAATGTTGCACCTATCGTTTAGTGGCTTCATCTAGGCTGTATTTCCCTCGTTTGTTGATAAGTAAGTAATGAAAGACAGCACAAAATCATTACCAAAGTCTAGATATACAACATCTACCACTTCCCCCTATCTACTAGTCCTATTACTCTGTCAAAGGAAGCTTTAAGGCTGGTTTGACATGATCTATTCTTGACAAATCCATGGTGACTGTTAATTATCACCTTATTATCTTTTAATGTTAGCAAATTGATTGCTTAATTATTTGCTTCATTATCTTTCCAGATACTGAAATTCAGCTGTTTGGTCTGCAATTCCCCGGACTGTATTTATTTCCTTTTTCAGATGGGCATTACAGTTGCCCTTTCCCAGTCTTCTGGAATCTCTTCTGTCTTCCATACTTTTCAAAATACAGTCAAATCTTATTTAACCCCTATTTGATTAACTAGCACACTCAAATAACCAGCATGACTCACAGCCGCGCAGATCTGGTCAATACACAGAGGGTGGGAGAATGGAGACACAGTGTCAGGGCTGGGGATTGTGTACACAGAGGGGGAGAAATGTCCTGCCGCTGGGGGTGGGAGCCAGCTTTCTCAGTGCTCCTTTGCATCCCTCCATGCTGCATCTGAGTGCAACCAGTAGGATCCTGTGCTTTCCCACCCAGCGTAAGTACTCTTGATTATCCAGAATATTTAATTATCTGGCAACCTCCTGGTCCCATGGATGCCAGCCATCAACGAGTTCACTGTAATTACTAATAGCTAAGATATCTCCTGGGTTAGCTCCTTGAGACTTCTAGGATGTATTTCATCAAACCCTGGTAAGATTAAGACATAGAACCTCGTCTAATCAGAAATCAAGATTTCACCCAAGTAGAATGTCAAACAGATAACTTTCCCACTGTGTGTTGTGTGTATGACACTATTTCACAAAACTGATTACACCGCTTTTCCCTCCACTTGATAAAACATTTCACTGGCAGCATTTCTATTCAGCCCCCACACCCTAATATTTCTAACATTACTCCCAACAGAAATAAGGTTGGTTCTTAACTATCTACCTATCAGCTTCTATATTCAGATATCCAGGGTGTCTTTGATGCACATATCTACTTTTGTTAACACAGACGTCTTGCCTATGCTAGAGAAATTTTCTGTTCTTAGATTATCCAACATCCCAAATGTGCAAATGTGAGATGTCTTAGAAGTGCTTCAAACAATGGTGAGCATTCTAAACATGGACTTGGAAAGTCCAGGTCATAGAATCATAGGGCTGGAAGGGACCTCAGGAGGCCATCTAGTCCAGTCCCCTGCTTCAAGCAGGATCAACCCCAACTTAGTCATCCCAGCCAGGACCTTGTCAAGCTGGGACTTAAAAACCTCGAGCGATGGAGAATCCACCACCTCTCTAGGCAACACATTCCAATGCTTCACCAACCTCCTGGTGAAGTAGTTTTTCCTAATATCTAACCTACACCTCTCCCTCTTCAACTTCAGACCATTACTCCTTGTTCTGCCATCTGACACCACTAAGAACAGTTTCTCACCCTCCTCTTTAGAGCTCTCCTTCAGGAAGTTCAAAGCTGCTATTAAATCACTCCTAAGTCTTCTCTTCTGTAAACTAAATAAGCCCAAATCCCTCAGCCTATCCTCATAGGTCTTGTGCTCCAGCCCCTTAATCGTTTTTGTTGTCCTCCGCTGAACCTGCTCCGCTGAACCTGGTCAGGCCATGTATGGAGTATTGCATCCAGTTCTGGGCTCCCCAGTAGAGAAAGGATGCGGATGCACTGGAGAGGGTCCAGCAAAGGCCAACAAAAATGATTAAGGTGCTGGAGTACATGACCTATGAGGAGAGCCTGAGGGATTGGGGCTTATTTAGTTTGTAGAAGAGAAGTGTGAGGGGTTATTTGATAAGCATTTAACTTCCGGAAGGGATGCTGTGAAGAGGGAGGAGAGAGGCTGTTCTCAATAATTACAGATGGCAGAGAAAGCACCAATGGTCTCAAGCTACACAGGGGGAGGGGGAGTTTGGATATTAGAAAGAAAAACTATTTTACTAGGAGGGTGGTGAGGGACTGGAATGCGTTACCTAGAGTTTTTAATTCCCAGCTTGACAAAGTTCTGGCTGGGATGGTTTAGTTAGGGGTGGTCCTGCTTTGGTCAGGGGGCTGGACACAATGACTTCCTGAGGTCCCTTCCAGCCCTAGGATTCTATGATTCTGTGATAGCTCCCACCAGCTACTGATAGCCAGAAGGATGCCCTGCAGGATTTTAGATCCAGCCTCAATATTCAGTTGTGTGAATTCCTGCTGCCTGATCCTGTTCTCACTGATATCAGCAGTGATGCTCCCGCTGCCTTCAAGAAATCCCAAATTGAATTCCACAGAATATCTGTGGACTTTATCCCAATTCTCTTGTCTTCATCTGGCACTACATGAGGCTCCCTATGCTGTGTGATGATCAGCCAGACTTTCTGAGCACTGGCGTTGCACAAGTCAAAAGGAAGGCATGATCTCTGGCTTCACACACTGTGCAGGGTACACCCAATACACAGTACGGTTTACTTGTATCCAAAGCCCAAGGACAGTCTCATGGTGATGGATCACTGTTCGAGATTCCAAGTGGAAAGCTCTGTAATAAGGGATTGGAATGATTAGTTGGTGCCTGAGGAGACCCAAGGATAAAGGGGTTCAGGGAAGAAGGTACAACAATGAGAGTAGGCAGGGAAGAAAGAGACGACAGCTGTACTGGAATGAGAACTAATCAACCACGTGTCAGAGAAGGTCTGATGCTAACAGGTCATGCAGGTTCTTCTTTGACCCAAGTGGCAACGCCCTATGCTTTTCAGAAGCTTTGTTATATTTGATAACTTGCTGACAATGTGAATTTTCAAAAGGGCCTGGAACACAGCACAGTAACAGCCACAAAGTCCTGTGTGATTTGTCACCAACTTGTCCCGTAGTGCTCATGGGATACATGGGCTTGCTCTCATTCCCTCATCCTAAGAGCTGCGGTGTGTTAGCTTTCTTTTCATCTCCCAGGGCCATTCTCAAAATGTTATCGGATGATCCTACTGTTGCATCGCCTCTTAGTTTGGGCACCACCCATGAACCAAACACTGGAGAAGACCCTCGGCTGGTGCAAATCTGTGCATCTTTATTAACACTGTGGGAGCTCAGCCAATTTACAACACCCGAGGATCTGCCCAATTAAGCCTCTGCTTAGTGACGGAGGGGAGACTAGTCCAAAGCAGTCCACTTATTTTCCAAGATTAAATGTCACTCTACCAATCTATTTTATTATTTTTCTTCCATGTATTCCAGTTAAAATTGTTGTTTCATTAAGAGAGCTCTTTAACAGCTCACGGAGAGGAATTTGCCTTTGCCAAGCTTCTCCTCACATCAGCTCTTGGTGTGCCCTCTACCAATGTCTCCAACGGTATTTCTCCAGAGACATTTTTTAAGTTCTATTCTAAGATCTCTGAATTATGCACTTGTGCACAGTGAGGTGAGGAACGTTACCATGGACCGAGTGTAGTGACTCTTTTGCCTTTCGCTCTTTAGCTATCTTCACTTTTTCAACAAATTAGCGCCTCAGAATTTAACCTTTGTCTTTAATCCATCTGAGGCATTGTCTCATAACTCACTCCTGGAGGAACATTGCTGGGTGAGAGTTTTCTCCCAGGGATATGCCATCCTTCTGTTTTAAATCAAAAAAATGCTTTTGCAAATTAGCCAGATGAAACTGGCATTAAGCCTCCTGCAAAAAACCTTCAGTGTGACCTCCAGATTTTTGCTCTGCCTGCTCTGAAATGGCAGGGTGCAGTGAAATGGAAACAGAATGTAAGTGAGGGACAGGTGGGGCATGACGTCCTGAACCGTGTGCACCAAAAAAGGGGAGTTCACATAGTCATGATTGTTCTGTGTCTGGTCAGTGCTACTCTGTAATAAAAGGAGATGGGTATGTGAGAGAACAGAGCACATGGACGGTTTCACCTCCTGGCCACTGGTCTGAATACCATTCAGGTCAGTAACAGATATCTGCTTCAAGGCACGGCAAAGTGAGTCTTTCCATTGACTCCAGTGGCGTTTAGATCAAGCCCCTTTTGAAAATTGTCATGATTTGATATCATATGGGGATTGGGTGTATTTGAGTGAATGATGCTAAGCCGTACATACACACCCCCTCCCAAACACTAATGAATTAAGGCTCACAGTCCCACAGTGGGAAAAAGCAAGCCACTGAGAAGTAAAGTGACTTGCCCAAGGTCACAGGAAGAGTGTGTGGCAGAACATGGTAATGACTCCTCTTTCAGCACCTCATCTGCAACAGTGTACTTTGTACGGGCAGGTTGAAGTTCAGTTCTAACACCCTCACCATGAAAACCACAATGACACCCTGTGGCCTTTCTTGTCATTCTCAGCAGAGACACTGAGCTCTGAATGGGCATGGAGAATGATCTGTCCCCAGCATCTGGGAAAAGGAGGAGGTTTTCAGGCCTATTTTTCACACCAATATTTTTGTGGGGGTGGCCAGATTTCTGATTAGATGACACTGAATTCACATCAGTTTCACCAAATAGTCTGTTTAGCATAAGAAAAAGAAAAAGAAAACAAGTGATTCTGAGAACTTCAAAAAAATTTTTTTTATTTTTATTTTTTTATTTTTTTGACATTTTCATGTTGGCTATTTGGCTAGAAATGCTTTTGTTCCAAAATTTCCTGGATTTGTATTTTGTAAAATAATCAATAACAATTTAAAATGGCTGAAATCAAAGCAAAGCATTTAATTGGATTGCAAACATTAATTTCAAAGTTTACATTTTCCAAAAATTTCAAACCTTTTAATTTTGTGGTGGACATTATGGCTACATCTACACTATAGCAATCTGTTCACAAAAGTTACTCTCAGAAGAGCTCTTCCAGCAAATCTTGTGTTGACAATCATGTCCACACACAAGTGGATCAAAAGAGCAATTTGCTCTGTCAACAGAAAGAGGCCATGCTGCCCAACTGCTCTCTTGACAGAATGACCAACCAGAAACACAGCAAACAGGGCTTCCTGGTGAATTGGAACCCCTGTCTGTTGACAGAGGGCTCCCCAAAGTGTCTACTTGACTTTTTGATTGACAGAAACCGTTGACAAAGGTATTATTCCTTATCTCCGAGAGGCAGAACTCTGTCAGCAGCAATGGCGAGTTTTGTTGACAGCCTGTCAACAAAACGTATTTTGTGTGTAGATACTCCACGAGTTTTGTCAACAAAACTCTGATTTTGTTGACAAAACTCTCTAGTGTAGACATAGTCTAAAATTCTCCCACCCCACTACCAACTTTTTGAAATTCCCAATGAACCAAAACAACTGTTATTCACCTACCTGCATTAAATACCACCTCCAAGGAATATCTGTCCAGAGCAAAATGTTCAGTTTAAGAGAGAGTTTGACTGCAACAACAGAAAATCTCTCTCCTTTTCCAAGTTAAACATTATGCTCAATGAAAATGAGTGCTCTTTGGGTATAGATAGGAGAACATGCCTCTCGAGGTTAAAGGCTAGCTTCATAACTCTGACAGCATCTGGATTCTTTTGTTGATGTTTTTGGATGGGAAATAGCTCTCACTCAAGTCAACTGCCTAATAGTGTAAGTGGGAAATCTAGTTTTGATCAATCACTACTGACAGCACTTTCAGTGTTGATGGGCTATGTTCTTTCATATCTTCTCATTTATTCCTCAGTGATAGATATATACATAGATGGTCACAAAGTGGAGATAGATGGATAGACACATTCAGTAGATAGACAATTATTTAAAAGTGGCTTCCATGGCCTCTTCCTTATTTTTCCTCAATCATATATGTTAGATCTGGTGAAAGTAGGTCTGGATGATCTCAGTGGGAAGGAACTCAAAAGGTCCCTGAAGAATAACAAAACCTTAATCCCTGCTCAGAATACAAGAAAGAGAAGAACACGTCTTCTCTCCAAACAGGCTTCTTCCAAAGGAGGCAGAGTAGGAACCCCAGTCTCCTACACCTCATTTGAGCCACTCGCACTAGACTATTTGGGTTGGTTGGACAGCTGGGAATGGGTTGGGAAAGTCTCTTCGACCTCGGGTTCATCAGAAAATTTCTGACCATCTCTACTCTCCAACAGGACCAGTAACTAAGATTAGAGTGTAATTTATGACATGGCTGTTGATCAAAAATAGACTATGCGGCACTTTTTAGTTCAAATTCAAAGGAAAAGGAAGTTTAGCTTGGAGAGAGAAAGAGAGAGAGAGATGAAACATTGATCCAGCCATTTCAGCTTCTGATAGTTTGCAACTGGAATTTTTATGGAGGATTATTGGGTGTATAGTGCAGCATTGTGTTGCCATAACATATGCAGCTATTTCCTTGAAACTGACAGCAGCCTATGATACTGTCCAACATGTTAGCCTTCTGGTAAATCTGTCAAGACATCTCCCACCTTGGGTGGTGGGCCCTTTAAACTACTTTGTGACATAAGAACATAAGAACATAAGAACATAAGAATGGCCATACTGGGTCAGACCAAAGGTCCATCAAGCCCAGCATCCCATCTGCCGACGGTGGCCAATGCCAGGTGCCCCAGAGAAGGAGAACAGAAGACAAGTGATTTATCTCCTGCCATCCATCTCCTGCCCTTGTTATGAAGGCTAGGGCACCATACTTTATCCCTGGCTAATAGCCATTTATGGACCTGACCTGCAAAAATTTATCAAGCTCTTTTTTAAACCCTAATAGAGTCCTGGCCTTCACAGCCTCCTCGGGCAAGGAGTTCCACAGGTTGACTGTGCGCTGTGTGAAGAAAAATTTCCTTTTATTAGTTTTGAACCTACTACCCATCAATTTCATTTCGTGTCCCCTAGTTCTTGTATTATGGGAAAAGGTAAATAATTTTTCTATATTCACTTTCTCCACACCATTCATGATTTTATATACCTCTATCATATCGCCCCTCAATCGCCTCTTTTCCAAACTGAAAAGTCCCAGTCTCTCTAGCCTCTCCCCATATGGGACCCTTTCCAAGCCCCTAATCATCTTAGTCGCCCTTTTCTGAACCTTTTCTAATGCCAATATATCTTTTTTGAGGTGAGGAGACCACATCTGCACGCAGTACTCGAGATGTGGGCGTACCATAGTTTTATATAGGGGAAGTATGATATCTTTTGTCTTATTATCGATCCCTTTTTTAATAATTCCTAACATCCTATTTGCCTTACTAACTGCCGCTGCACACTGCGTGGATGTCTTCAGAGAACTATCCACTATAACTCCAAGATCCCTTTCCTGATCTGTCGTAGCTAAATTTGACCCCATCATGTAGTACGTGTAATTTGGGTTATTTTTTCCAACATGCATTACCTTACACTTACCCACATTAAATTTCATTTGCCATTTTGCTGCCCAATCACTCAGTTTGCTGAGATCTTTTTGTAGTTCTTCACAATCCCTTTTGCTTTTGACTGTCCTGAACAACTTGGTGTCATCTGCAAACTTTGCCACCTCACTGCTTACCTCATTTTCTAGATCATTGATGAACAAGTTGAACAGGATCGGTCCCAGGACTGAGCCCTGGGGAACACCACTAGTTACCCCCCTCCATTGTGAAAATTTACCATTTATTCCAACCCTTTGTTTTCTGTCTTTTAACCAATTCCCGATCCATGAAAGGACCTTTCCTCCTATCCCATGACCACCTAATTTACATAAAAGCCTTTGGTGTGGGACCGTGTCAAAGGCTTTCTGGAAATCTAGGTATATTATGTCCACTGGGTGCCCCTTGTCCGCATGTTTATTAACCCCTTCAAAGAATTCTAATAGATTAGACAGACACGACTTCCCTCTGCAGAAACCATGCTGACTTTTGCCCAACAATTCGTGCTCTTCTATGTGCCTTGCAATTTTACTCTTTACTAGTGTTTCTACTAATTTACCTGGTACTGATGTTAAACTTATCGGTCTATAATTGCCAGGATCTCCTCTAGAGCCTTTTTTAAATATTGGTGTTATATTGGCCGTCTTCCAGTCATTTGGTACCAAAGTGGATTTAAAGGATAGGTTACAAACCACTGTTAATAACTCCGCAATTTCACATTTGAGTTCTTTCAGAACCCTTGGGTGAATGCCATCTGGTCCTGGAGACTTGTTACTATTCAGCTTATCAATTAATTCCAAAACCTCCTCTAATGTCACTTCAATCTGAGTGAGTTCCTCAGATTTGTCGCCTAAAAAGGCTGGCTCAGATTTAGGAACCTCTGTAACATCTTCAGCCGTGAAGACTGAAGCAAAGAAATCATTTAATCGCTCCGCAATGGCACTGTCTTCCTTGATCGCTCCTTTTATATCTTTATCATCCAAGGGCCCCACTGCTTTTTTAGCAGGCTTCCTGCTTCTAATGTATTTAAAAAACATTTTACTATTGTTTTTTGAATTTTTGGCTAGCTGTTCCTCAAACTCTTTTTTGGCTTTTCTTACTACATTATGACAGTTAATTTGGGAGTGTTTATGTTCCTTTCTATTTTCCTCACTAGGATTTGACTTCCACTTTTTAAAAGCTGCCCTTTTCTCTCTCACTGCCTTTTTAACATGGCTGTTTAGCCATGGTGGTTCTTTGTTAGGTCTCTTACTGTGTTTTTTTATTTGGGGTATACATTTAAGTTGGGCCTCTAGTATGGTGTCTTTAAACAGTTTCCATGCAGCTTCCAGGGATTTTAGTTTAATTACTCTACCTTTTAGTTTCTGTTTAACTAGCTTCCTCATTTTAGTGTAATTCCCCTTTTTGAAATTAAATGCCAGAGTGTTTGACCGCTGCGGTGTTCTTCCCAACACAGGAATATTAAAAGTTATTATATTGTGGTCACTATTTCCAAGCGGTCCAGTAACAGTTACCTCTTGGACCAGATCCTGCGTTCCAGTTAAGACTAGATCGAGAACCGACTCTCCCCTTGTGGGTTCCTGTACTAGCTGCTCCAAGAAGCAGTCATTTAAGGCATCAAGAAATTTAATCTCTGAATCCCGTCCTGAGGTGACATGCACCCAATCAATATGGGGATAATTGAAATCTCCTATTATTACTGTGTTTTTTA
Organism: Carettochelys insculpta; assembly: GCF_033958435.1. Lineage (NCBI taxonomy): Eukaryota > Metazoa > Chordata > Testudines > Carettochelyidae > Carettochelys > Carettochelys insculpta. Next base: position 122,888,858 of record NC_134141.1, read on the forward strand.
TTTTGATAGCCTCTCTAATCTCCCTTAACATTTCAGCATCACTATCACTGTCCTGGTTAGGTGGTCGGTAATATATTCCTAATGCCATATTCATATTAGAGAAATGAATTGTTATCCATAATGATTCTATGGAACATTTTGATTCCTTTAGGATTTTTACTTCATTTGATTCTATATTATCCTTCACATATAGTACCACTCCGCCACCCGCACGACCTGTTCTGTCTTTCCGATATAATTTATATCCCGGTATGATAGTGTCCCACTGATTGTCCTCATTCCACCATGTTTCTGAGATGCCTATTATGTCAACTTCCTCCTTTGATATGAGGTACTCCAGTTCACCCATCTTATTAGACAGACTCCTAGCATTAGTGTAAAAGCATGTTAGAAAACTACCACTATTTATATGTCCGCCTTTCACAGACACGGTGGATTTTTTTATGCATGATTGTTTTACATCTGATCTTGCCCATATATTATTTCCCACGTTCCCTATCTGACTAACTTCTAGGGAATCCCTGTCTATGGAGCCTCGTGTAAGAGAAGTCTCCGTCCGATCCAGGTGCTCCCCCGCACCAATCGGCTTTCCCCCACCTCTTAGTTTAAAAACTGCTCTATGTCCTTTTTAATGTTTAATGCCAGCAGTCTGGATCCACCTTGATTTAGGTGGAGCCCATCCTTCCTGTATAGGCTCCCCCTACCCCAAAAGTGTCCCCAGTTCCTAATAAATCTAAACCCCTCTTCCCTACACCATCGTCTCATCCACGCATTGAGACTCTGAAGTTCTGCCTGTCTATCTGGCCCTGCGCGTGGAACTGGAAGCATTTCAGAGAATGCCACCAAAGATGTTCTGGATTTCAGTCTCTTTCCTAGTAACCTAAATTTGGCCTCCAGAACATCTCTTCTACCCTTCCCTATGTCATTGGTACCAACATGTACCACGACGACCGGCTCCTCCCCAGCACTGCCCATAAGTCTGTCTAGATGCCTCGAGAGATCCGCAACCTTCGCACCAGGCAGGCAAGTCACCATACGGTTCTCCCGGTCATCACAAACCCAACTATCTATATTTCTAATGATCGAATCCCCCACTACTAAAACCTGCTTCTTCCTAACAGCTGGCGCTCCCTCCCCCGGAGAAGTATCCTCGGCATGAGAGGATACAACATCACCCTCTGGAAGGAGGGTCCCAACTACGGGATGGTTTCCCTCTGCTCCCCTTGACTGCTCTCCTTCCCTGAGCCTTTCATCCTCCGTAACAGCCTCAGGACTGTCAGATTGGAGGTGGGACAGCCCTACTATGTCCCGGAAAGTCTCATCCACAAACACCTCTGCCTTCCTTAGCTCCTCCAGTTCAGCCACCCTGGCCTCCAAAGCACGCACTCGGTCTCTGAGGGCCAGGAGCTCCTTGCATCGAGCGCACACATACGCCACCCGCCCACAGGGTAGGTAGTCATACATACTGCACTCGACACAATAAACAGGATAGCCCCCACTCTGCTGCTGGGCTTCTGCCTCCATTTCCTACTCTAGTTATATATGAGGGTTAATTAAATGTTTCAGATAGGCATTTTTGAGTATACATGGGAAATAGAACAACTGATGAAGTAGACAATCCAATGGCTTGTTCCAAGTCTTTTATGCTTGTACCACCCTATTAAACCTGTCAACAAACTACCTGAACCTCAATCACTTGTGCATGTTTGCCTACACTGATGACATGTGCTGCAGTGCCCCTTCACTCTCTTGTCAAATTGAAGAACGTTTTGAACGCTAACCTGGCCAAGATGACAGACTACTGTCCATGTTGGCGTCCCAAGAGAATTGTAGCCAAGCCAGTGTGAAGTGTCTTCTACCTCCACAAGTGCTAAACATGAATTAGATATTTTCTTCAAAGGAAAATGAAACATAAGGAAAAAACAATCTAGCTTGGCATCACGTACACCACCCTTGTCGCACCATCACCATCTGAAAAAGATTGCTGCCCGAGTCAGACCAAGAATAACCTAATCACTATTAGTCAATTTGACACAGGGCACAGGCACACAGACAGTTCACACTATGGCTTTGGTGCTGTGCTATTCCTCAGTGGAATATTGTGCCACACGTGGTATTTTTCACCTTGTACTAAATTGGTCTACGGTGAATTGAACTCAACCACATGCATATCATCACAGGTGTTCTGTGGCCCTCTCCTATTCCAGGATATCTATTTTTGGCAATATAGGTACCATACATATTCATCTCAGATGTTATACAGCTAGACCAATGGAAGAAAGACTTCATGCCAATGTAGGCATCCTATTGCATATGGCAGGTGTTCATTGTGCCTTCAATTATGATACTGGAATTTGCCAGAAGCAGCCTTATGACATCTGGAAAGATGCAAAGACATCTGGAATTATTACCCTGTTGCTGGTCTGACTGTTTAACCACTGGGATGTGATCTGCAAAGTCAGCTTTGGAGTCTACTGAACAGGTCAAGGAATACATGCAGCCAGCCTCTACAGAAAGGGTCTATGCAACATTCCACTTTATAAGTGTGATCTCTGTCAGTCAGTGGTGTGTGGTTGATTAGTGTCAACTAACTGGAGTCCATGGTGGCCATAGGGTCCCTCATTCTGCTGATGAAGGTATTGTCAAGGGGCTTGGCAAGCACTGCACATGCTAGAAGGATAGTGGCATATATTTCTTTTGTTCTTTGATTATGTATACTGGACCCTTTGGGGATTAGTATTATAGTCTGTAATGCAGGCTGAGGTCTCTGGATCATGCACAAGAAATAGGGTGGTTACATGAGGATTCACTCAACATGAATGCTTTGCTGAGTTGCAGTGAATGCATGCCATTTAAATTCATGAAAAGCCTTGGTAGGGAAGAAAACATCACCTTGAACAATGAGAAAAAAGAAAGCTTTTTGCTTGTAAAGCTTAAAGGTCTTTACCAATTTAGTATCATTATGCCCATTCCACATTGAAGGTTACTGAGGCACAAAGCACTGGTAAGATATACTCAGCATCAGAACTCAGGTTTTTTGATGTCTAGATCTTTCCTCTAAGTACTGAGATGTACTGATTTTCACACAAAAGCATGTTCAAAGGACAAATCTAAAATATGACATACCTTCCCTAAGAAGCACTCATGTTTAGACTTAAATGGTGAAATCATGCCCCATTATGACATTCAGTCATTGCTTCAAAGGGTGAAGAATATCACCCAAAGAGTAGAAAAATAGAAAAATGGGAGGATGACAGAGTCTGCAAGGAATCTGTCATGGTTTAACTCATGGGTTCCTTTCAGGGACCGTGTAATGATTTATTACAGATCTCTCTAGCTTGTTATTAGGATTTTCTAAGCCCTGATCTACATTAAGATCCAGATTCAGTCTTTGCCCGCAACAACCCACCCAGAGACATCAACAATACACTATGCTAGGAAGTCGTGATGGACGCCATTTTAGCTAATACCAAGGATTAAGCCATAAGAACTACCAGAGTTAAACGACTGAGGGTATATCTACAATTTCTGGGAGATCAGCCTGGTCAGGGATGACCTTCTGAGATGTGATTTTGTACACCTAATGGGGAAGTGAGAAATTGAACTATCAGGATTCATTAGTCGACTCCTGCACTCCTCATTATTGTGAGAAGTAAGGAAGTCGCCAGGAGAAACTCTTCTATTGATCTCCCTCAGTGAGGACAGACAGATAAGTCGACCATAGATACTTTGATTCCAGCTACGCAATTCCTGTAGCTGGAATTGTGTATCTAGGATTGATTTTCAGGTCTAGGGTAGACTGTCCTTAGTGACTTCAGGTCAAGCTAAATGACATGGCCCTCATGAAGGGGGCTGCAGCAATCTCAGATTTATTGTAGCTTATGCACAGAAAGAAATGCATAACCTACACTGACCAGTGCATTACACAGTATTAATGCCTCTAAGTCTGTGCAGTTCTGCTCAGACAATGGGCCACCTTGATCATTTCTACAGACCTTTGACTTTAACTGCATTACTAATGAGTGAGGCTAGATTTCATCCACCGTATATTGTTGACGCTTTCTTGGCTTCATTTCTCCTTTGCTTTCATGCATATTTTTTCCCCTTTCATCTATTTCCTTCCTAATATGTGGATATTTAATGGTTGTTTTTTTTAATCAGTCTTTATGTCTTTAATAAAAATACCATTATATGCTGTCCAAATAGCTGACTGCCATGCAACTCAGAGTGGTATTATCTGTAATGGACAGTAGGTTAATATTCTGACTTCTATTCATTTATCATGTATGCTCTTTGGCTTTTGTCTAGGCATAAAAATGATTTGCCATTTCTCAATAATGAGAATGCACAAATAAGCGCATATAGGGAAAATTATTTTTTCAAGTAGTTAAGTCATTTTTTTACTGCTTTTGGGACATGCAACAGAATCTGGGTAACTTCATCACTTTTAGTTAGTCCTCCCATCTGCTTTGGACTAGACTTTGACTTGAATCTCACATTACAAAGTAGTAAGGGGGTGTAAGATGGCGCTGTATACTCCAGTGTGCACTAATTGTGGTTTGGGTCTGGGTGCGCGTCAGCCACCAAGGCTTAGACCTGGGGCTCAGGACTGTGCTTGAGCCTCAGGAGTTCCGTACCCTGCTTCAGGGCAAGGCAACTAACAAAAGCAGTTCAGATTAGAGTCACCAGGCCCAGGCCATGGTTCAGGGAGTGGCAACAAAGAAAGAAACAACAATTCTCAAAGGTCAGGCCTCCTTGCAAGGTGGAGAGACGACAAACAAAGGCGAGTGCCTAGAATGGTGAGAGGGCAACACTGCTGCTCATGGGTTGGGGATGGCAGGGGAGGCATGGGCCCACCCACCCCACTGCACCCCAGCCCAAGGTCCTACTAGCAGCAGTGTAGTCTGCCACTGAGGTCAGCAGAGATCCAACCCACAACATGCTGGTCCTGCTATCCCTGGGCCATGTCAAGCCTCCCTCTCTGGGCCTTCTCTACGTGGTTGCAGGTTGAGTTCCTCCATGCCTGGATAGATTTGTATCTCTGTCCTGGCTTGCTGCTCCTCTTCCATGGAGCCCCATGGTCCAGGGCAGTCCTTGGACTCCTTCTTGATGGTACAGGTCTTCCAACTTGGAAGCTTAGGCCTGGCATCTGCTTTCTCTGGTGGCTGGGCACCAGCTGGGATTCTTGGGCTTTTATACAGATAGTCCCACCACCTAACTTCAAATCAGGAAAGGGGTGGGGTTAGGTTCTGCCCTGGATTGCTCTGGGAGGGATTCTTCCCACCTCTTGGTTAGCGAGTAGTCACCTCTGCTGATGGTAGTGCATAAAAGCAGATGCTGCAGCAAACAAAAGCCAATGTCACAAACTGCCAGAGAAAGCCATTTCCAACATTCAGCAAGAAGTTGTGTCAGACCTACAAAACGCAGGAACCATGTTGCAGACGTTGAGCTGGCATCTTCTCTATTAACTGTCTATTTACCTTTATGCAGATATAGACCACTCTCATAACAACATTGGTTGTTATTGCCCAGCTAATGCTGGGAAGGTAGGAGTAGACAGTGGGCCCATGGTACTGCTTTCCCATTCACCATCCAACTGGCAGAGAATCTCTTGGTACAGACCAGTCACAAGTTATTGTTTCTTCCTGCCATCCATAGCAAGAGGGCACTGAGACAGAACTGTGCATCAAAAAGGATTTCCCTGAAGCCATGGTGCCCCCTAGATATGCTCCTAAAATGGTGTAGTATATGCACAGAGTATAAGGATAGAAGGGACTATCAAATCATCTCAAGTGACTTCCCGCATCTCACAGATCATGAAACACCACCTAGCCACTGACACAGCAAGCCCAAGGACCAGAATTAAACTGAAATATTACAGTCCTCAGGAGTGAAGGCCATAGGCAGAGAACAGGACCACTTGCTCAGTAAGGAGCAGCACACAGACAAGATGGCAACATTTCTTCTCTGGTTCTTCCTCACTCCTTGGAGACGTAAATTACTGATGCAATGGAAATTACGAAAGGATGCTGATGAGTGACCCCTGTAAGCTGAGTGCTTGGGTGGCCACCCAGGAAAGATTCAGGTACTGTCCAACTGATTAGCAAAGTGCAGAGCCAACCACAGTGGGCAGCATGAATTTATCCTGGTGAATCACATGTGCACATGCCTTGGTGCAGATCATGCATGGGAAAAATTGAGGGAAACCTGGTGTTAATTATCCTTCTCACCCTTCTTATAATGGCTGGGCATTCCAGTGGTGGGAGCAGAGTGAAGGATCCACCCATTCCTTACCCCTTTGTGTTGTCACCAGTGTTCCCTATAATCTGAGAACTTGGCCAGCTGCCCAGGAGAGATTCAGGTGCTGCCAAGCTGATTAACAGAGTGTGCACATCTTCCCATCGCTGGCAGCATGTGTTTCTGCTGGTGGTGCACATATTCCCATACCTCGGTGCACATAACAAAATTTATTCTGCCCATGGATGGAAAGAGTTGGAGGAAACACTGGGCTGTCTCCCCTGTTGAGTGACAGAAGTAGCTGAAGATGAGGAACTTTGCTCTGGAGAGGTTTTAGTCAGATATGCAGGGGATAGGAGAGTCGTGCTTTGTCTCAAACTCACAAAAGTATTTAGGCACTTATCTTACATTGTTTGCAATGGGAGTTGGGCATTTAAACACATCTGAAGATCTGTGCCTCTCTTTCTCATATTCCTCTCTGGCCAAGAAAGTGAAGGGTACAGTCTGTCTCTAAAGACAAAAGCAAAAAATAAACCCACACAAAACAGGAGGGACATGTTGTAAAGTCATTAGAGGAAAGGACTGGCAGGTCAGAAATGTTGCTTCTTTTCTTGGGATAGCCACAGACTCACAGTGAGACTTAGAAGAAGCCACTTGTCTTTGGCTGGCTGTCCCACATGGACACAGTAACTGTGTCTACACGTGCACGCTACTTCGAAGTAGCGGCACTAACTTCGAAATAGCGCCCAGGTAATGGGGAGCAAGAGGCGGAACGCGGATGCGTTCACTCGGCTGGCCTGGCTGCCCGGGGTCACCCTGCCCGCACTCCTGACCACGTTAGGAGTAAGGTGAAGGAGCTGCGGCAGGGTTATGCCCGGGCCCGGGATGCGGCCAGCCGATCTGGGGCCACCCCTGTCACTTGCCCCTTTTACAGGGAGCTCAGGGACATCCTGGGCTCCCGGCACAACTCCTCCCCTCCGGCCACCCTTGACACCTCGGCTGACGAGCTCCAGCAGGCCCTGCAGCCGGAGTCCGTCCCGGAGGCAAGCCCCGCACTCCGGGCCCCCCACCCCCGGAGGCCATCCCCGGGACATCGCGGCAGGAGGAGGAGGAGGAGGAGGAGGGGGGCTCCTCCTCCGCAGAATCCAGCCTGCAGATCCTCCTCCTGCCATCCTGGAGCAGCAGCAGGGCCTCCGAACCCCGGGGATCTCCGGACCGTGGGAGCGGACCGACAGGTAGGTACCCCTCTCTGGTGGACACCCCTGGGCTTGAGGGGCGGGGGTAAGAGATATGTGTCCAGGGCCCCCCACATGCTCACATGGCCATGGCCCCAAGGACACCAGGGCCATGGCCCTCAGAGCACTGCAGCCATCAGCCCGTGCCCCCCGCCACCCCGCATGACAGTGCCATGCCCCATCCCTGGGCCAGGGGGGAGCGGAACCTCGAGGCGCCCCCGGGAGGAGGGGGTGGGGCACCCCACAGCAGCAGCATGTGATGGAGTGGGGGGAGTGCCAAAGGGAGACTCAGGCTACATATGAGCCACAAGAGCCGAAGAGCTCCCAGGGCCAAAGGAGGATCCTGGCGCTACAGCTGGCAGGTGACACCTCTGCCCTGAACAAACAGGAGGGAGGAGCCAAGCTGGCTTGGAATTGGGGGGCAAGGGTGGGGGCCACAGGTAGAGGCTAGGGGAAGGGAGAGCTGGTAGGCAGCCAGCCTGAGGAGGGGGAAAGCTACATCCCAGAGGGGCCCCCCTTGGAGTCTTCTGCACACGACGGGTTGGAAGGACTGTCTCTTCTGACAGCTGGTGCTGTCACTCCTGCCAGAAACTGACCATCTGTGGCCTAAGAAACCTCTCCTGCTCTCAGACCCTGCGGGGTGAAGTGAGAGTCGCTCCCACCAGGGGACGGGGTGCAGGGCAGGGGGACCCCTGAACCCCATCCATCACAGCAGCATCTCCCGGGGACGGGGATGGGGAACCTGCAGCACAGGGCTGGGGTGACAAAGGCCACGGCTCGGGGCCCACACTAACGCCTGTCTCCATTCTTCTTTCCCCACTCCTCTCCTGTGTCCTGCACCTGCACCATCAGAAGGACCGGAAGAGAGCACCGGCGAGGCGTCAGTCATCCCGAAGAGCCCTCCGGGACCATCGCTCCAGGGCAGCCCCTCGGCCGAGGACCGACCGGCCCCGCGGCGGGCTAGACGGCGGACCCCGCGCCTCCAACCGCCGCCGGCGACAGACCCCCAGCTGCTGGCCATCCTCCGTCGGCAGCTGGAGGTCGCGGAGCAGCACCTCCAGCTGCAGGAGCGGGTGCTGGCCTTGCGCCAGGAGGCATGGGGGGCCTATATGCAGACATTTAACCGCCTGGTGGACTACCTGGCCCCCCATGCCGTGCCGGCCGACCCATCGCCCGCCCTGCCCGCTCCTGCAGCCCCACTACCAGCTGCTCCGGCCGTCGCCGGCCCGTCCGCCGTCGCCCCGCCACCCACCGGCGAGGGCCAGAGCGCCGAGGGACCCCTGGAGCCACCTGACACTCGCCGGCCCCCATATCTTCCGGTCCTGCCCACTCTCACCCAGCCACGGACCAGGCTGCGAGAGCGGCGGGGCTCCTGGCCGGCCACGCCCAGTGCCGGGCTATAGGGGCGAGGGGCCCAGGACGTGGCCCCCCCCCTTGTATATAGTTGGACCCTGTTTTTTTGGTCCCCCCGTTTGCCCCGTCCCCCCCACGTAAATAGTTCTCCCCTTTCTCCTCCCTGGTTTTCTTTTTATTATTTATGGCACACAGTTGTTTCTTTGGATTGTTTTATTTTTGTACATATTGCTTTTGTTGAACGTTTGTACCTAGTTTTCTGTTTGTGGTTCACATATTTATTTACATCCAAAAAAAAAAAGGTTCGGAAAGAAAAAAAAAATTGACGTTCAGCCACAAGTGCGTGCTGTCATTTGTCCAGGACAAGTGGGGGGCGGGGGCGGTGGGGTGCTCCATGGTGTGGGCATTGGGGCAGGAGTGTGGGGGAGGAAGGGGCGGGCAGTAGGGGGCCTGGACAGAGTTCACCCCGCGGCCTGTTCGTCGAAGTGGGCCCGCAGGGCCTCCCGGACCCGGGTCCCCTCGGGGTCCACCTACCGACTGGGGGCAGCAGGTGGCTGGCGTGTGCCCTGCCGGCCTCCGCAGCCCAGCCCTGCAGAAAGGTCTCCCCCTTGCTCTCGACCAAATTGTGCAGGGTGCAGCAGGCACCCACAATCTGGGGGACGTTGTTGGGGCCCGCATCCAGGCGGGTCAGGAGACATCTCCAGCGTCCCTTCAGGCGGCCAAATGAGCGCTCCACCACCTGGCGCGCGTGGTTCAGGCGCTCGTTGAAGCGCTCCTGGCTAGCGGAGAGATGGCCCGTGTCGGGGTGCATGAGCCATGGCCGGAGGGGGTAGGCCGCATCTGCGATGACGCAGAAGGGCATGGTGGTGTCCCCCAGAGGGATCTCCCGCTGGGGGATGTAGGTCCCCGCCTCCAGCCGGCGGCACAGGCCCAAGTTCCGGAAAACCTGGGCGTCGTGGGTGCTGCCAGGCCAGCCCACGTAAATGTCCTGGAAACGTCCCCGGCTGTCCACCAAGGCCTGCAGGACGACAGAATGGTAGCCCTTGCGATTGAGGTATCATCCGCCACTGTGATGCGGGGCGCGGATTAGGATGTGAGTCCCATCCAGAGCCCCGAAGCAGTTGGGGAAGCCCAGGGTGGCAAAGGCGGCGATGGTGGCATCTGGGTCCCCCAGCCTCACGAGCCTGTGCAGGAGCATGGCGTTGATGGCATTCACAACCTGCAGAGAAAGCACATGGGACAGCCCCAATGAGGGGTGAGCAGGGTGTGCGCGGCCCTGCCCTGCTCTGGCCCCCCTGCCCTGGCCCCCCTGCCCTGCTCTGGCCCCCCTGCCCTGCCCCCCCTGCCCTGCCCTGCTCTGGCCCCCCTGCTCTGGCCCCCCTGCCCTGCCCTGCCCTGCTCTGGCCCCCCTGCCCCGCCCTGCCCTCCCCCCATGGGTTCGCTTACCTCCATGAAGACAGCCCCGACGGTGGCCTTTCCGACACCAAACTGCTGGCCCACGGATCGGCAGCTGTCCGGAGTGGACAGCTTCCAGACAGCGATGCCGACCCGTTTGTGCACTGTGAGGGCACGCCGCATGGCAGTGTCCTGGTGCCTGAGTGCGGGGGTGAGCCACTGGCAGAGCTCCAGGAATGTCTGCCGGGTCATCCAGAAGTTCCTGAGCCAGTGGTCGTCGTCCCACTCCCCAAGCACGAGCCGCTCCCACCAGTCGGTGCTGGTGGGGTAGCTCCACAGCCGCTGGCGTGTGAGGCGGGGGGTGGAGTGGGGTGCTGCAGGGGTAGGGGTTGAGCCCTGCTGCCCTGGGGGCATCTCCTCCCCTGGGGCAAGGAGGTGCTCAGCTGCCTCCCACATGGCATGGGTCAGGGCAAGCCCTGCTCCTGCCGGGAGGGCTGGGTGGACCTCTAGCTGCTGCTGCTGCTGCTGCTGCTGCTGGGGGTCCATGACTGCGGCGCCCGGGGTCTGTGTGCCTATGGCTCCTCAGACCGCGTGCTGTGCAGGCTGAGTGTGTCTGGGAGGGGCCCTTTAAGGGAGCGGCTAGCTGTTGCCCCGGAAGCACTAGTCCGCCCTGTGACCCTGTGTGCAGCTGTGCCTGGCAGCCCTATTTCGATGTGTGCTGCTTTGGCGTGTAGACGTTCCCTCGCTGCACCTATTTCGATGTTGGGCTGCGCAACGTCAAAGTTGAACATCGACGTTGCCGGCCCTGGAGGACGTGTAGACACTATTCATCGAAATAGCCTATTTCAATGTCGCAACATCGAAATAGACTACTTCGATGTAGGCTTCACGTGTAGACGTAGCCAGTGAGGCTGAAGTCGTGTCAAGTGTCACAGGTGAATTGTTCTCCATGACCCTGGGCCAATAGTCAAAGCTGTTGAACAGCTATAATTCCAAATGAGAGCAAGCTGAGCTTTGGGAATGCAGTATTTCTGCAACTCTGTTCCTGTAAGTGCAAAGGACTTTGCGTATTAAGGCCTGTCTGCTTGGAACATTTGTATGTGGAAAGCCAGTTTTGACTCTGCAGCGCCCTGAGAATCTCAGCACATTCCTTGGCTTCCTACCATAGCTCAAAGTGCACTCCAGGACACTCCATATGGTGTGTTTGGGACAGTATTATGGAGCAAGATGGTGCAGTTTTATATTTTCTTCTGTAATAGAGCTTGACTCACTGTCATGGCGCTTGCTACCTCCTGCTGCCTACCCTGGGAAATCGCTGTCTGATCACCAAAGTGCCCCCTTCTGGATGATGTGTCATTTGTTGTTGCTCCCTGCTCTGGCTGACTCTGGACATGCATCATTCCCATGATCATGGCGGCATCTTCAGGACACTGCCCTCTGCAGTGGCCAGCAGCAGCGTCTTCAGCGGGTATCAGCAGTCATTCCTCTGTCCACCCACCACTGTGGCCACGATTCCACTTTGCCACACAGAGACATCCGATGCAGACAAGAGGTGGGCCCTAGACACAAAGCCGGGATGCTGATGGGGATTTGCCTGTCATTATCCACTTGAATGTAGCTCACCCCTGTCCTGCATGTGTACATTTGTGGAGTGGTTTTTGTACCATACACGCATACAGTACATCAATTTCATTTCATTGTTGCATTACAACCTGTGTTGACAGAGACGTCACAGATGCTTCTCTGATTATATCAGAACTTTTTACTCTTTTGTTTATGAGTTCTTTGCCGGATTTTTAAATGACTTTCCTCAATTATCCAAGTGGTTTTTTAAAATAAACTCTACCGTTTGGTAGTGTATTTCAGTGATTTCATTTTCGCGATTGACGTTTCATATTTTGTACTTTTTTGTTTGGTTGATTTGGTTTGGTTTGGTTTAATTAGTGTGGCTAATTATACATCAGATCCAAATCTGTCTGATTTTTTTCAGGCTGTTACCTCTCTGTCAATTTCTTTAGTTTTCTATTTTTGGGCAAATTACTGTTGATTGGTGTTGTCTTCCCAACCCCATCTCTCCCTTATACAGATGAGACCCAGACTTGACCAGACATGAGGATATTCTATAAATGCCTTCCTGTAAGATATTGCTGTTTTCCTTCAGTGATCTTCCATTTAACTATTCCCTCACTATCCATTGGCCCCAGTCCCAGTCCATTTTGAAAGAGAGAGTCAAATTGCTTCCAGGGGTTATAACTTGATTGTCGCCAGTCTACTTACTGCCACAAGTGATAGGATAGGTGTACTCACTTGAAAGTCAGTTTTGCACCTCTAAACATCTGAAGTATGAGGAACAAACTCAATTATGTATTTTAAGAATATTAACAATATGGTGTATCCAGGGTGATCTACAGCAGGTTTATCTAGATCCTGTGGAGAAGATGGTTAAATTCAAGGTTTAATTATGATTCATGGGTCAAGGCATATAACTGGGTCTATTTACTCCCTACAATGCAGGGTGTTGTATTTGCAAATAGATTAAATGGAGACCACAACCTTTACAACAAAATTAAACTATGGTTCAAAGTCCTTTGTCTCTCATGGAGAAACATGAACCCATGTTATGCCCAATACTATTCCTGCTTTTTCTAATTTTCCCAGCATCCTGTCTCTGTTTCTCACCTGCTCTCTGGTCCTTGGGAGCCTCTTTTATATTTTCTTCTGGAACAGAGCTTGACTCACTTCCACAGGCGCCTGCTGGTGGCTACCTTGGAATATGGCTCTCTCAGCAGTAAGGTGCCCCCTTCTGGATGATGTGTCATTTGTTGTTGCTCCCTGCTCGGGCTCACTCTGGACCTGCATCACTCCCACGATCACGGCAGCATCTTCAGGACACCGCCCTCTGCTGTGCACCGGAGCAGCATCTTCGGGGGCATGAGAAGTCATTCCTCGGTCCGCCCACCACGGTGGCCAGAAGCAGCCTCAGTTTAGCCCCTGACCTCAGGGATAAGCCACAGTCCATAATGGCCACTCCTTAGTGTGGTTCAGGGCTGGGGAGAAGTGAGGGTCCCAGGCCCACCAGCTACTCTGGGTCCCGGCCTAGGGACCTTCTGGGGGAAGCCTTGTCCTGCCCTCCTTTTTTCTCCCTTGGGTGCCTCTTACTGTCTGGACCACTGCCTCTGAGACCCCCTGCCACTTTATTGGCCTTTGTATCAGGGCCAGCAGTTGGGCAGGTGTCAGGATGGATCCTCTCTTCCACCCCCCTGAACCTGCCCACCATTGCTCTCCCCAGACACTTTTCCCCTGACAGCAGCCAGCCCTGAACCCTCCCACATCACAACCCAACTGACTCTGCTCTGCTGAGCCGCTCCTCATATACAGGCCTGCCCCAGCAAGCTGTCCTCTGATTGGCTCCCCTCAGAGCCCTTGCCTAATTGGCTGGGGTGCTGCTCAGGTTCCTTCCTGTCTGCTTTAACCCCTTTCCTGCAGGAGTGGGGCAGGCAGCCCACTGCAACCTCTCTAGCTCTTTCCTTGAAGCGTTTCTCCATTCCCAGTCCCACTGGCGTTCACTCCCACCTGCTTTCCTCTCTCCACCAAAATAATTTATTAGGCAATGAGCTTTCGTGGGACAGACCCACTTCTTCAGATCGTAGCCTTCCCAGAGAGTCTTTCTGGTATGAATATGATCTGAAGAAGTGGCTCTGTTCCACGAAAGCTCATCACCTAATAAATTATTTTGTTAATCTTTAAAGTGCTTACTTCACTGCTTTTTGGTTTTGATCCACTTAGTCAGATCCACGCAGTCAGATGCCACTCAAGAAACAGGGAAGCTTTCCCATTGGTGACATTGTTTCAGGCTCTCTGCAACCTCAGGCAGGCATCACAGCAATGAATGTACTTGATTCTCATATTAAACACTATCTTCCAAGTCACAAAGGCTAGAAATTTACTTTTAAATGAAGGCTGACATTCCGCACGCTCAGTCTATACTCTGTGGGTTTGTGGCCTGACTCTATCTCCTGCATTATATATCTGACCCATGTAGAGATCAGGAGATTAGTATCCCTGTGTTTGCCCAGGCTGCTTTTCCCACCAGAGCACCATACATGGTTTCAGTATATCATCATGGCATTGGGAAGGTTTTATCTCAGTTCTGCATACTGCTCAATATCTTTTTTTTTTAAAGACATGGGTATGGTATTTTCATAAGATCAGGATTCAGAGATCTCAGGGCAAGTCCAGGAAGAGCAGAAGCTCACTTCTACATTGTCCAGCCAAACAGCCTCAGTCTCAAAAGTAGAACACAAGAGTGAGAGTCTGGGCTGAGGTCTATGGTGTTGTGGTGATGTGCTTCAGATAGAAAGGTGGCCCCAGTTCTAGAAAATGACATGATAGTTTGCTATGCATTCACATTCAGTCCTTGAATCTCCATTGTGATTATCATGCTATAATTGGATTTCTGACAAATACATCTATCCAGCGGAAGTATATTTAAGACATGCATTTGAGCCAAATACAAAAGCAAAGATCCTGGTATCTCTGATTATGAAGGGGAAAAGTCCCAAAGAAACAAATTCAAAGGTCAAGATTAATTCAGGGACCCATTATCCTTGACAATATACCAGTTGCCTCCAGCCAATAAATTCTGGATGCACTCAGAAACACAAATTACTGTAAAAGGTAGGAAAAAATATATCAAGTTGGCATTTTATATCTAATTCTGGGCTTGGTTATATAAAGTTTAGAGAGGGTGAAACAAGCCCAGTGTGCAAAATGAAAATGAGTCATGCAATGGTTCATTTTATTTCCAACCCGAAATATATTATTGTCAGGGAAACGAAATGCGTTGTGATGTGCACATGTACGACAAAGACCTACAGGATGTAACTACAAGGCAGTGAGAAAAAATGAGAAGCATGTTATTCCCCTCCCTCATAAAGGCTTTCTGAAAGAAAATTGTCCAAAGCATGTATACTCAACAGGAAGGCATAGTTTACATTAGCTGTTAAATGTGTTGAGCGCTATTGAAACTCATGCATGTTTTCCAAAGCCAATGGAGAAAAAGCAACCTAGAGTGCTGTTCCCGAAAGAAGAAAGATATCAGGAGTGGTGTCCAGCTATTTATAAAGCTCCTTTCTTCCCATGAAAGCTGTAGGACATGTGGAGCAGCCATCTCCAGGGGATAAGGCATCTTATGTGGTGGAGCTATGCCTGACTGTCTCTGGTTGGGTGGTGAACTTAGACAAGTTACTTAACTTTTCTGTACCTCAGTTTTCCCATATGTAACATATGGACAATGACAACTGCTGTACTTGGTAAAGTACCATGGGTCTGATTCTCTCATGTAGCCTGGTTTCCACTACAATAAATTCACCAATTTGAGTTGAGTCATGTTTGATTTACACCAATATAAATGAGAGAAGACGTAGGCCAAACAAGTAAAGAAAGCCACCGGGGTAAATCAAAATAGTGCAATTCATGCCAAGCACTGATTTTAATGGAGCTGCACCAATTTACACCAGCTGAGAAGCTGATCCCTTATTGCTAATGCTAAACCAGATGCATTAAATTTCAGGCCTAAGAACCACTACCAGTGCAGTTCCACAAAGTGTGTGAGACCTAGCTACATTAGAGATTCCACTCTTGCTCTTAGATCATAAGAATGGCCATCTTGGGACAGACTATGGCTCCATCCATCCCCATATCCTGTCTCTGACAGTGTCCCAAACCTGGGGACTCAGGAAGAATGTACAAAACAGGACAAGGATTTAGTAATCTAAACTTCAGTATCCACTTCAGCCTTCTGGCAACCAAAGTTTTAGGGACACACTGAGCACAGGGTTGTCTCTCTGCCCTTATTTGATATTTGTCATTGATAAACCTATTCTTTATGCACTTATATGCACTTTCCTAATTCTTTTTTTTAAATCTGTTATTCTTTTGGCCTTGACAACATCCCATAGCAGAGAGTTCCACAGGTAAGTAATATGTTTGAAGAAGTACTTCCTTAAGTCTGTTTTAAATCTATTAATTCCATTGGGTGACCACTGGTTCCTGAGGTATATGAAGGGTAAATAGCCCTTTCTTATTCACTGTCTTCACATCATTCATGAGTGTACAGATTTTGGTCATATCACCTTTACTAAACTGAACAGTCCCAATGTGTTTAATCTCCCTTCATATAGAAGCTGCTCCATATCCTTAATCACTCTTTTTGCCCTTCTTTGTACCATTTCAAATTCTGATCTATCTCTTACACTAAGTAAATGTTTATGGCAAACTATTCACAATAACGCCAAGATCTCTCTCTCTTAGATGATAACAACTAATTTACAGCCATCATTTTTTTATGATTAGTTGGTATTAGGTATTCCAGCATCCATTACTTTGCATTTATCAATATTGAATTTCATCTGTCAGTTTCTCACTCAGTTGCCCAGTTTTGTGAGTGTCCTTTGTAACGCTTTGCAAGCAGCGCCAGACTTAAGGGGCTTGCATAATTGCGTGTTGGCTGAAAGTTTTGCCACCTCACAGTTGCCACTTTTCTAGATCATCTATGAACATGTTGAACAAGACTGGTCCCAGTACAGATTCTGAGGAACCCCACCATTTACCACTCTCCACAGAGAAAACTGATCATTTATTCCTATGGTTTGGTTCCTGCCTTTTAACCAGCCACTGATGCATGACAGGTCCTCTCCTCCTACACCATAAATACCTACTTGGTGTAGCCACCTTTGATAAGGAACTTGTCAAAAGCTATCTGAAAGTCCAAGTACACTGTACTGACTAGATTACCACTGCCAGCATACTGGTTGACACCCCCAAAGAATTCTAATAGATTTATGAGGAATATTGCCAGTGGAGATTCAACACCATTTAATTATCTAATATCAGCCTTTGAGGGTAAACTAATACACTCCGTAAAAATGCAATTATCCTCTCTGATGTTTTTGAGATTTATAGTGTCAGATCCTCCACTGGTGTAGGTTGGGAAAGCTGCACTGGACTCAGTTATGCTTCTTCCTTTTACACCAATTAGGGATCAGGCTCTCGTACTCATAAGCATGGTGCCCACGCCGACCCTGAATTTGATTTGAAAGCCACTTAGAGAGAAAGCATCATATGCAACGTTTATTGTGGGAAATGATGAGCGTGTTGTTGTTCAAGGTCATGTATGGAAGCAAGAGCTAGGAATATGGGGAGTAATAATGTTGACCAATTACATGCAATGGGACTATATTTGTAAAGCAAACCTTAAAAGTAAAGTGAATTCCACAGAACATTTCCTCTTACAATGTTGCACAATTAATGAGTTAAAATAGGACATTGGCAACTGAACCTCATGGTTTGAGTTTTAATGTATACCATGAAAAAATATGGAATATGACTCCATTAAAGGTCTTTTCCAAACATTCAAAGGAAGCTAACATGGGCGTAGATTTACCTATAACATCTCCCTTCTTGCGGCCATGTTCATTCTGGTATGGATCAGCCTGTGACTGCATGACATATAGATTAGCTTCTGTCAAGAATGTATGCAGTAAATACAAACTTTTTTGGTCTCATGAGCTGCGTCTACACGTGCACGCTACTTAAAAGTAGCGGCACTAACTTCGAAATAGCGCCCGTAGCGGCTACACGCGTCGGGCACTATTTCGAAGTTAACTTCGACGTTAGGCGGCGAGACGTCGAAGTCGCTAACCTCATGAGGGGATCGGAATAGCACCCTACTTCGACGTTCAACGTCGAAGTAGGGACCGTGTAGACGATCCGCGTCCCGCAACGTCGAAATTGCTGGGTCCTCCATGGCGGCCATCAGCTGGGGGGTTGAGAGATGCTCTCTCTCCAGCCCCTGCGGGGCTGTATGGTCACCGTGGGCAGCAGCCCTTAGCCCAGGGCTTCTGGCTGCTTCTGCGGCAGCTGGGGATCCATGCTGCAGGCACAGGGTCTGCAACCAGTTGTCAGCTCTGTGTATCTTGTGTTGTTTAGTGCAACTGTGTCTGGGAGGGGCCCTTTAAGGGAGCGGCTTGCTGTTGAGTCCTCCCTGTGACCCTGTCTGCAGCTGTGCCTGGCACCCTTATTTCGATGTGTGCTACTTTGGCGTGTAGACGTACCCTCGCAGCGCCTATTTCGATGTGGTGC
Organism: Carettochelys insculpta; assembly: GCF_033958435.1. Classification (NCBI taxonomy): domain Eukaryota; kingdom Metazoa; phylum Chordata; order Testudines; family Carettochelyidae; genus Carettochelys; species Carettochelys insculpta. The sequence goes on from NC_134141.1 coordinate 122,907,220, forward strand.
TGCGCAACGTCGAAGTTGAACATCAACGTTGCCAGCCCTGGAGGGCTACGTCTACACGTGAAGCCAACATCGAAATAGCTTATTTCAATGTAGCAACATCGAAATAGGCTATTTCGATGAATAACGTCTACACGTCCTCCAGGGCCGGCAACGTCGATGTTCAACTTCGACGTTGCTCAGCCCAACATCGAAATAGGCGCAGCGAGGGAACGTCTACACGTCAAAGTAGCACACATCGAAATAGGGATGCCAGGCACAGCTGAAGACAGGGTCACAGGGAGGACTCAACAGCAAGCCGCTCCCTTAAAGGGCCCCTCCCAGACACAGTTGCACTAAACAACACAAGATACACAGAGCTGACAACTGGTTGCAGACCCTGTGCCTGCAGCATGGATCCCCAGCTGCCGCAGCAGCAGCCAGAAGCCCTGGGCTAAGGGCTGCTGCCCACGGTGACCATAGAGCACCGCAGGGGCTGGAGAGAGAGCATCTCTCAACTCCCCAGCTGATGGCCGCCATGGAGGACCCAGCAATTTCGATGTTGCGGGACGCGGATCGTCTACACGGTCCCTACTTCGACGTTGAATGTCGAAGTAGGGCGCTATTCCGATCCCCTCATGAGGTTAGCGACTTCGACATCTCGCCGCCTAACGTCGAAGTTAACTTCGAAATAGCGCCCGATGCGTGTAGCCGCGACAGGCGCTATTTCGAAGTTAGTGCCGCTACTTCGAAGTAGCGTGCACGTGTAGACACAGCTGAGGATGTGTAGATGTTATTCATCGAAATAGCCTATTTCGATGTTGGCTTCACGTGTAGACGTAGCCATGAGGACCTCAGCTAAGATGGGATAAAGATGTTTTCACTCTGTACATACACTTAAAGGTTGTTGATTATTTACTCAAGTCTTTGCTCCATGCGAGACTGCATTCTGGCTGCATTCATGAAGAAAGAAACTAGTGAAAGTAGCAAAAAAGTCCTATAATACTGTTGTTGGCTGAGGTATAAAACTCTGCTACCCTGGCCAAACTTCAATGTCTGTATTCATATTTCTGCTCCTAAAATACCCAGGGAGAGTATCTGTATCCACTACAGGACAGCTTTTGCTCCAAAGGGTGCAAATCCAGAGTTGGGAGCAATATTTCCACTATTTTTCCATCCATGTGCAGATTAAATTTTGTTATGTTCATCAAAACACATGCAGGTGCGAAGCACATGCTGCCAGCTGTAAGCACTGTCGTCCCGCTGCCAATCAGCTGGGTGGCACTTGAAGTTCTCCTGGGCAGCTACTCAAGCACTCAGATTACAGGAAATACTGGTAGGGAGTCAATCCATGATTACCCTGTTTGATAGAGGATGTGGTTCAGCTGAGCACCAGTAACTCTATCATCCGCTATAGACCCTATGACACTGGCCTCTATTAAAGATGGCCCACTGCTGGTCTAATGTGGTTTGCAATGATCTGAGTCCAAACTTCAGGCTCAAGGAATCTAACCAGCTCTCTGATCCCACCTCCCAGCCCATCTTCAACCCAGCAGAACACAAGAGAGAATTTGGCCCAGTCACAGTTTTCACAATATTGATGCTTAGTAGGGTTGACAGCCCTTTCCACAGGTGAGTGAGTACTGACTACAATGACGGTGTCAAGCTTTTAGACGCACTCTGCACACAAACCAGCATACAGCTGGAATTAGTAAACAAAAAGCAAGCTATGGTTAATCTCTCTGCAATGTCCTATTTGTTACTCTTTAGCGAAGTCATGCACGCACTATCAGCATAATCAGACTTGGCACAGCTGGCCAGCATCGTGAAGTATAAAGAAGTCCCAGAAATGATCAGTTTAAAGGCTCAAGTAAATAAACATCTCCATAAAGTCCCCAAGAATGCAGCAACCCAGATTTATATCCTTTTATGTATTTTCCTTATTCAGATTTGATTCTACCTTTTAAACCTCATTACTGCTTCTCTTCACTGTCTTATCAAATCCAGCCATGTTGCCACTCACATTTGTTCTGTCCCAATACGCTCCCTCAGAATGATCTTGCTTTAATATGGCATGCAGCACAACTGACATTCAGCCTCCATCGTATTAACATCATATGTGTCGACTCTTTATCTGGAAGACAATAGCAAAAAGATCTTAGTAGTTTCCTAATGGAAACAGAGCTATCAAACTTTGAGAGTAGCTTAGGTTAGCTAGCAGGCATGGAGATCTCAAGTTTGGAAGTAAAAAGAGATTTCCACTCTACTAATAGCACATCTCTACCTTCTCTCACCCTAGTTTTTTTCTGCTGTTTCATCATAGAACTTACAAGAGCATCAGAGCTTCTTACAAGTTTTTTTTAAAAAACAAGAAATGCACAGGATCCTGGATTCTCTTTCCCTGCTTCAGCTTCATATTAGTGAAGGGCCTGATCCAAAGTCCACCAAAGACTTTTGTTGAATTCCGTGGCTTTGGATTAGAATTAAGGGAGAAAAGGAGGCATCAGATATCTGGAATTGGTCTTAGTAATAACCACTCTTTCAGAGCATGGAATAAAATCCTGATCCTCTTGAAATCAAAGGAGTTTTCCATTGACTTTAACGGGACCAAGATTTCACCCAGGAAGCATAAAAATTACGATTAAATTCAACATTTTGGAAGATCAAATTTAACCAAATGTCACTCTCTATGTTTAATTGCACTAGAAATTTTCAAACTGTCCTAAAACAACATGGCTTCTGTTTGTCTAATTTATTTCCTTCTGTAAACACACACACTTACATTCTTTTGTCTTTTTTTTTTTTTGTACTAAGAGAGAAAGCAAATCAGAGTAGGCTGTAATGGAACTGCTAATGAGCTGATGTTATCTACCAGCCTATTTAAAATTCTGTTCCCTCCCTGGTTTGCATTTGTGGGGTTGTAATTTAAACTTGTCATTGCAGTCTCACTTCTCCTCTTCAGCCTTCCCCCACCCCATCTATTGTCCCCGCACTGCACCCACACACCCCCATATCGATCTGTCTCAGAGGGATCATTTTTGCTTTAGTGCTCTGGTATTTAGCTTCCCATTGACAATTCCTGGAGAACTTTCATATCTTAGAAGACAGAGGCTATAATATGCAGTGTAATCCCAGGCATGTTGGACACAAGATATCACAGAGACAAGACAGCTGAGGTAATATATTTTAATTGACCAACTTTACTTTGGGACAGACTAATTTTGAAATCACTCTGAGATCTGCAGAAGATCTCTGTGTAACCTCCAAAGCTTGCCTCTTTCATTGTCAGAAGTTGTTCCAAGAAAACAAACTATAATGTCTTATGGGAGCACTCGGACAGAAATAGGTGACAATAAAGGAAAAGGTGTTTCACGTGGGTGGATAGATGCAGAGAAACATGGAGGTGAGGGGGAAAAGACAAAGAAAGAAAAAGTTCCTCAGTAGCAGTTTGGATATTTTTGGGGATGGATTTAAATTGCAAAAAAAGCGGGAAACCAAGAGCAATGAACAACAAGAAGATTCTGTACTTGACAATAAGCCAGCAACAGAATCCCTCCTTTTATTTCTTTAACAGTTCTCCATTAAATAATGAAGAGAGCCCATCTGCTAACAGAATTAAAAAAATACACACTCCTCATGCCTCTTCATTTTTATTAGGTTTTTTATAGTAAATTTCCCATTGCTTTACCTTGTCCGATTTACACGTGTAAGAAATGATACTTTTATTAAGGAAAATTCCACCACTGCCACTGGAAGATCAATCACAATATTGGCTATTTATACAGTAATTTTCTCCTTTGTTTATGACTTGTCCTCATTACAATCATTAACACTCTGGATATTTTCTTTTGAGTCAGTGCCTTTAGCCCTCTTGATCTTCCTGGTGTCCCTGTTGCTCAACTGTTTCCATGGGGCCAAAATCTTCAAGCTGCTTCAAGAGCCAAGAAATGAATGTAGGGGTTTTGTGCAAGGGTTCCCTTTGGCTTTGGATTGTGTGGAGTAGAAAGCCCAAATATTTCTTGACTTTTTTTGTTCATATACCCTGCAAAGGGAAAGCAAAATTTTTCAAACCCGCTTAATGAGTCCAAGAGTTTCACCAATTTGGGATAACATTTTAGGAACTTTGCTGAATTTTTACATGAATGTTTCCAGTTTGAAACAAAACACGAAGCAAAATAAATTCTGCTCAGACTGGAGCTTTATTGTAACAACTCCCACAAGAAATGAATTTTTAGAAGAGCTGCATATAGCTGTAATACCAGTTCTCTCTCCTGTTGTCCACAAGCAGGGTTGGCAGAAGAACACTGTGGCCCCATGAAACTGTGTTGCAATCTGATTTCTAATCATGGCCTTTGATTTCTGGCCAGGGCTAGGAATGTTGCAGAGGTGATTAGTTCAATGTGTGTATTTCTTTCTGTAGTTGTTTAATGAGGGGAATTTTGGCATGAATCCTATCCGGTCTTTCTGGAGTGACAATGACTACAACGTAGGGTCAACAGAATGGAGTGGTCAACACAGGAGAAAAAGACATGTTAGAGATGGGTATTAAAATAACCTATTTGCAGTGGTCCATATCAGAGATTGAATTCAATGACCTGACAAGACACGTAAAAAAAAATGCCTGTTGAAGGTTTGGAATCTTAATCTACTATAATGACTACATCAAAATGTCACTTTGGAGACAAACAATTCATTATCTCAGAGATGGAGAGACACAGATGGAGAAGGAGCCATTCATTAAGCTCTCAAAACCCCCTGGAACTCTAATATCCCTCCTCAACCTATCTGACACACAACCCTTTTCTCCTTCAGCCCCTTCATTAAATCTCTGCTTTTAACCAAATCAAGGGACAGCTCATACAACAGCAACACACTGCAAATGGCAGCACCCATTTAAGAGATTCACCAGAATTGCACATTGACCAAATGGCCAAGACAAAGACTTTGTTAATGGCCACATCCATTCCTCCCAGATTCACAAAAGATGTCAGAGCTCAGCGATCAAGGGAATAGGTCAGCATCATTGCATCCCCAAAGTCAAATCACGTAGCTGAACCTGAGCTAGGTCTTACTGTGATTTCTGCTAATGAACTCAACAGAAGTCTAAACATGGGGTGAATCAGTGGAGAATAAGGCCAACATGTGGGGAGGTTTCTGTTTTAATTCTGGTCTCATCCCAATGTGTGATTTAAAAGCAAAATCTGTCTCCAGCAGGTGAATAGTGAATCCTTAACACACACACCCCCCAAATGTTCTCCTCGCTCTCTATTTCTCCCTCACATAAACACACATGCATAAATGAAGAGACCAACCATTACCACTGCTTGAAGCAAGACTCAAGGGAGAGTAAACATAGTCAGTTGGTGGGGACTATGAGGAGGAGAAATGCCCTGCTCTCCCCATTAGGAATGCAACAGCCCCCCATACTGCCCTTCTTCCTTCACATAATCATAACACCAGTATCAGCCAAATCTAACGATCCTCGGTGTTTCTGATGATCCCACCATGGTAGTATTTTAGCACATCACAACTTTTAATGTATTTATCCTCCCAACACTCCCTCTCCCCCAGCTGAGGCATGGAAGTGCTATTGTCTCCAGTCTTCAAAACCATAGGTGACTCATAGTAGCACTCAGGAGGTGCACCAGCCTCTATCCCCTGCCAAAAAGGTAATTGCTAAATGGGGTGTCCCCAAATGCTCTCTCCTTGCCCCCTGGGTGGCCCTCCCTACACTCATCCCACCAACAGGCACCAGTCACCTATGTTCAAAAGCTTAAATAAGTTGTTTAAACCCTGGATCATTTTTCTTCCTGGGAATCTAGAACCTAAACTGCTGATGCGGTGTGCTCTTTATGGGAACAGCTAGTTTTCACATAGCTGTACAGCAGGAACAAAATTGTTCCATTTGCTGCTTATCTTCTTATTGTCATACTCTTTGATTCATTGAGAAAGGTGCAGCCTAAGCTGATAAACAAAGACTTCGACATTTACTGTGTTTTAAGTGATACATGTCCTCATCAGTTATGTTATCAATATACTGATGTAGCCTTATGGTTTTAAGAGGCTTTTTTTTAACTTCCCACTCCTCCTCTGCTTCTTTTGCTGGCTTCCCACATGCAGGCTAGTCTATCCTACCTCCTTGAAATATATGGAAGCCCAGAAAGGCACACCATTTTATAACAACTTTGTGATCCCTACTCTACCACCACGTCAATTTAATTAGAAACAATTTGACAATCCCCATAAAACACTGGATAGGACACCCCAGTGCTAGTACAACATTCATTTTCCATTATGCCTCCTGAACCTGCTGTTGTTTCTGTCCGTAATTGCCCTAGATCAACAGACCGATTGTAAATGCATTATGTTTTGCTGACAACACAAAACTGAGGAGAAGTGAGAACTCAAACTTAAGAGTCATGGGAAATTCAACAAGATTTGTTGGATCTCTGAGCTGTTATACAGCAAATGAAATTCATTATTGACAAACATGCTTTAATGTGATTGGCTGAGAGAATGGAGGTAAATAAGAGCAAGATTAAAAAGGGGAAAGGAAAACCTGCTGCCGAAGAAGAGAAACTTACTGAAAGGCACGTTAAATAATGTTCACCTCCAAAGTGGAGCCTGGACTGACAGAAGCGGGAAGGTTGGAAAGAGTCTTTGGGTAAACGTGGCTCTCTTGTTAACCACTTTCATGTCTCACAGTGTAGAATCTCAGTGTCTTTCACTTTTTAGCATATGAACCTCACAAAACACCTGCGAGTGTGCAAAGCTATTGTCCCCATTTTGCAAATAGGGAACTGGAGCACAAAAAGATGAAAGGGATTTGTTTTTCCAAAAGCACCTGTTCAGCTTAGGAGCATAACTCCCATACGCAACTGGTCCAGTACTGGCCCTAACATAAACATGTCTGTGCAGCTCACTCTGTTTTGATCAAAATCTTTCTTTCTTTGTTAATCCCAATGCTTGAGCTTCTATATAGTTCTGTTACTACATCACCATCCCTCCCTACAGCAGCATTTTACTGTAGTCCTGGGATCTCTGTACAGTTCTGTTTATTGCATGCTCATGCATGTGTTTTGATCATGCTGGATTCATTACGTCCTTTCTAGATTAATTTAGGGAATGTTTGGGTTTTGTGTTTACTGCATATTCTCAAACAGAAATGTCGGCAATGGTGGCTTCCTGTCTTCTTTTCTGTTATGTGAATTTGCAAGGTTAATCTTTTGCATAGTCTTCATTTTATTCATCTCACGCTCCTGGAAACTGGGTATGAAATCAAACAGGCCAGGAGGAAAACAAATGCTGATTTTAGCTTGGGTCTGTCCCAAGACAGAGCAGGAAATGTACAGAGTGCAAAACAGTCCATATACCTCTAGGCCAGGAATGCAAACTCTCCAACCGAGGAAAGGTTTTTGTTTGTCCTTGCAAAATCAAATAACCCTAAGTGAGATTTCACCAAAATCGAAACACAGCTACTCAAGTCCATCTGTGCTATTTAATTTATAACACTGTCAGTGTACATGCAGCTGTGTAATTGGGGTGAAGTTCACCCCTCTGCAAAGAACCCTGGGAAGGCTAATGTACCAAATCAGTTGAAAGTAGCACACAGTCCTATTTCTGGCCCTCTGCGCAGAGGTGAACTTCACCTCATGTAAGCTGTGCCAAAAGATCTCTCCCTGTCCTGAAAACATATAGTCCAAAGGAATGATTTGGACAACACACTTGATATGAAGGATGGTCTTTCAGTTAAGGCTCTGGGCTAAGAGTGAGGAGAGATGGAGTCAATTAATAGTTCTAACATAGCCTTCCCTTGGGAATGTGGGGCCCTCACCTCTTTTTCTTTGTCTCCCCTCCCCAGAATAAGGCTAATCATGCATATTTCTTCCCATCCTTTGCCTGTGACACATACTTCTATTCTAAGCTGTCTTGCACTGCATTTGTGCAGAATCTGGCCAAATGTGGCCCTAAACGCAAATGGAGGTTATTGGTATTACTCTAAAAGTACAACAGTTAAAAAACAGAATGGTATATGGTCAGCTTCTTGTGTGCAAAGTCTCCTTTCCTCTTCTGGGTGGTCAAATTGCTTTACAGACTTGGGATCTCCACCTTCACCTCCAGATCATGAGCATCTCAGCTTCCATTTTAATTAACATTGTCAACGGGGCCATGATTTTCATTGTTAGGTCAAACCACGGTGGCATTGCTGAAGAGTTTAGGGCAGGAAGTCCACACCTGGGCACCTGCTGTCACTGCCAGCTATCTGTACCTGAGTCAAGAGTTTACTGTTCTCACTCTCATTTTAAATCACAGAGGGAGGTAAGGAAGCATTTCCCCCAAAACAGAGGAAGGAAACTGATCAGCTGGGTTCCTAATGCCTACTAAAACGGGCTATCATGACCCTTGGTTATTACTTGGACTATTAGTTAATTTAATCAGTAGGGAGGCTATTAGCTGACCAGATAGATTCTCTTCTTAGCATCTGCTAACCAATGAGCTGTGCACTGGGCAATGGAAATTAAATTCTGTCTTGACAAGAAAATATGCTTTGGTTTCTTAAACAATGACAAACAGCCTGGCCTTTATTTTTAAAGCAATACTACATCATATTTTGCTGTGTCCTTAAAAACAAAACAAAACAAAACAAAACCAAAAACAACATCATCAACAACAACAGCAATGACAACAAAACTATTCATGCCTCTGTCCATCTAGGCCTTGTAGTCTTTTGGGGTAGTGCATGACAGTGAATTCCACCCAGGAAGGAGAGGAGAAATAAAGTGGTAGCAGGAGCAAAACAGAAGATGGAAGTAACCAGTGTAAGCTCCATCATAATTTTGATCCATTTTTTGAAGAGAAAGAGGAAAGCTAAGCTTCGCTGTGAACAGTGCCTGAAATAGAGAGTTAACATCACTGAGGATCCATATTAGTGATGCTTGTATAAACATTTCTGATGAAACCCAACTCAGCCTCTGAATTTATAGGTGTGTACTAAAGCATAGGTAAACACTCACACATCCTAAAAGGTAGTTAGGCCTCTAATTTCCATTGATTTCCATTAGCTTTGTAGATGAACAGAACAAGGCAGGGGCAGTTGTGTTTTACTGAGACACAATCATATATGACAAATAGGACAAATTGCTGGAAAAAAATTAAGACAGGCTCCCCCCAACTTTTTTTGGACTTTAAAGTATATGTTATTATTTAGACTCCATTTAAATGATTTTTCAGTGACAATTAGGCACTTAAATATTCTGGGCCTTGGGCATCAGCTAGTAGTGAATCCAAGTGATTCAACACCCAGAACACAGCTATCCACCAAAGGAGCTAAAAAAGATCTCAGTAGCAAGAAAGCAGTAGACTGTTATAACTACTAGGCTCAGCGGGAGGGAAGACATGACTGCATGCACTATGTTGTTGTAGTGACCTTATTTCAGGCCCAACACATGTTTAAGATGCTACTTTACAACATGATGTAAAAATAACATGGTACATAATCAATAGATTAAAAACTGGCTTACTGATAGGTCTCAAAAATTTACACAACCAATAGAGGACAATTCCTCATGTACATTTTGAGACTTGTTTACCACTTTTTTAATCCACGAGGAATCACCATTGATTGAGTGTGCTTCCAGGTGATACTACAAGATTGACTCTCAGTCCTGCACTTTTTATGAATGACCAGGAAGAAAATAACCACAGCAAACCTTTGACAAATTTTGCAGATGACACTAAATTGGGGGAGTGGTAAATAATAAAGAGCACAAGTCATGGATTCAGAGCCATTTGGATCACTTGGTAAACTGAGTGCAAGCAAACAATGTGTGTTCTAACATGGCTAAGTATAAATTGACACATCTAGGAACAGACAATGTGGGTCATACTTACAGGATGGGTAGTGGATGGGAAGCAGCTCTTTCTTGGTAACAACAATTCTGAAAAAGTTTTGGGGACGGAAGTGGCTGTTTGCCTGAACACCAGCTCCCAGTGGGATGGTATTGCCAAAACAGCTAATGTAATCTTCAGATTCATAAAATGATGAAAATCTCAATTAGAAATAGAGAGGTTATTTTACCTTAGTATTTTGCACTGAGGGGAGGCCTGGTAGTGCTGCAGAAGGGGGACTCTGGCTCCTCTGGAGGAGTGAGGCCCTTTTTCCTCCATCCAGAAGGGCCTTTTCTCCTCCCACTGTCTGGTGGGGCCTTTTTTCACACCCCCACCTGGCAGGGGTCTGCACTCCACCACAGTCTAATGGACCTTTCTCTCTCCCTCCATCCCCAGTGCAGCCAAGGGCCAAGGTGTGAGACATTTAGGGCTGAGGGAGGGGAGACACATAGGTAGACTGGTGGCCAGCAAGATGGCATGCCCAGACCCAGCAGGTCACTCTCCTAGTAGTGCAGCTACCTCCAGTGGCCACTCTTCACTATAGAATCCCTCCCCTCAACCCTTCCTTTCCATGTTATGGAAAACCAGCAGATTCCAGGCACTTCCTGTTTTCCCACTACAATCAAACCTTACTTTAAGTTACCACAAGAGGAAACTGCATACCAAACATTGTGGTCCCAGATCCTATGGTTTAGAAGGAGTTCTTGAACAAATGGACTCACAAATGCATAGATGTACAGACTCACAGAGCTGTTCAAGCTAGCATAGAAAGGTACGAGAGGGTCCAATGGCTGGGCGTTTAAGATAGACAATTTCAGATTGGAAATAATGGTGACACCAATGAACCACAGGAAAAAATATACCAAAAGTAGTGAGAGCTTCCCCATCGCTGATCATTTTTAAATCAGATACAGACATTTTTGTAATAGCTCTGCTCTAGGAATTACTTATGGGATGTCCTATGGCTTGCGTTATACAGGTGGTCAAACTTGATGATTACAATGGTCCTTTCTGATATTGTAGTCTATAAAACTATTTGCTCATCTAACTATCCAATTTATGAGCACAATTTGGTTGTTAAGGTTCAGTTTTTAATGGAAGCTAAGGTGGTTAGGTTTCCGAATCATATTGAATTGGAATGTGATTTGAGCACCTAAACTCTTAAAATCTTATGTTAGGTCTCTTTATCCACAAACATAAATATGTTTTTTTCTTCTCTATGACCATTAAAAATGTGGCCAAATTTTGGAAGGATCATTTGAAAATTCAAACTGGGACTACTTGCAATCTGTCTAATTCGTTTGATGTTGTTACTGCCTGTGTTTATTTTCACGCATCATCACCATCTTCCTCATCATGAATAACCTCCAGATGACTGACTGCTGAAAGCATGTCAGTCAAGGTCAACAGCTAGGCTGGACAACATTTCTGCGCAGAGAAGTTAAAAACAAAACAAAACAAAACCACTTCTTCTGCAATTAAAACCTTTTTCTCTCTTTTATTTGTTCCTTTTTAATCAAACCCATTCTCAAAATGGTTATCAAAATTTGTCTTCACTGAGAAATGTTTTTTTTAACAAAGGAATATTTCAATAGCCTCTCTGATTATTCAATGATTTACTTGAAGCCCCATCTTCTAAAGATAGGCAGCTTTTGAATCATGATCTCCTGATTTTGTAGAAAAGCTTGAAAACTCGAACTAAGGATAAAGTAAAATCTAAAAAACCCAGCATCAGACAAAAAGAAAGCCAAAAGTATTCTTCTTAAACCAGTCTCATGATTTTTAGGTCCTGACTCTTGATTTTTGAGCATTTTTTGTTGACAACACTGCCTATGATTACGAGAGACAAGAAAGACTGCTCTTGTTGCGTGTCATGTATTAACTCACACACAATGCTCAGCTAGAATGAACTCTAATGAAGGTCATTCAGCTGTAGGTATTGCTGGCCCCAAGTGTTAAATAGCATGTCAGGCCTCAAAAATATTGTGCAGTTGGCTTTGTGAGATTGCTGTGTTTGGCTACATGGCTTGAAGTTACCAGACTTCTTGCAGGAAATACTGGATGAGATTCTATGGTTTCTGTCAGTGAGGTGGTGTATAGTTTACAGTTGGAAACTTTACAAACCCTTCAGAGGACCTGGTTTTACAGAGATTACGGCCTACAAAAGGTCAAATGAGTCTCCACATAATTTTAATCACAAAAGGGATTCTCTCTTACCTGCAGGGTTTTGCCCATGAAATTCCCAGTGTGTGCCTGCAATAGGTGATCGTGCAAACAAGTTCTCATCATGCTTGATTCACCTCTAACACCACCTTCATGCTGGAGTAGCTTTCCTGGCTTGAACCATGGTTTACCTCAGATAACAGTACTAAGCTCTCAGTATCCTGATACATTGGAATTTGGGCTCAGTTTACAGTATCTGCCAGTTACAGGATTCTCCCATTCAGTTTTACGTTGCAAGATGCTAAACGTCCACTTGATATAGGCTAATAAGGGACTGTGATTGAAGGAGTCCAGTGGCTTGGATCTTGTGACAAAGTTTGTGCTGCACACAATCAGAGGCTGTGTCTACACTAACATGTTCTTTCAGAAGATTAGGCCCTTTTTCAAAAAGAAAAAAAGACAACAAAAGGCAGTGGACACAAAAAATGCACTCTTTTGATCTGAAATCAGAAGAACCCAGCTCTTCTTCCTGAAGCTGTCTTCCACTCCCAGATCAGGAAAAGCGACTCCTTTCGAAAACTTAATTGGAAAACGAGCACATGGAGATGGTCTGTGGGCCCTTTTTTCAAAAGAGCAGTCCTCATGTTATGGATATCTCAGTCCCTGGCCCATTCTTTTGAATGAACGGAGGCCATGTGGACACTCTCCGTTGAAAGAGAGGATTGAGCTTTCAGTCCACCTTTTTGTGTGTTGATACACGTTTTTGAAAGTAGATCTTCCTTCAAAAGATCACTGTATTGTAGACATGGCCAGAGAGAGGTGCTCTCTGAGCCAATAATGCCTTTCAAAGCCTGGCATAGCATTATCATGAAATACATTTAAGACCCTAACGAGGATTAAACTCACAGCCCTGGCTTAGAAGGCCACTGTTCTAACCAAGGAATTATTCCTTCTCCCTAATTTCTCCTTGTAGATGATTATTACCATACCATACCATTCCCGACATCCCACTGCAACCCCTGCTTGGTTCCTGGCACTTTACTTTAGCTTCAAATTTACTAGTATTCATTATTCATTTTTTTAAAGAAAAAAATATATATAATTTACATTTGCTGATTGGAAGCCAGGGATTATTCATCACTCCCCTGTACATATCTTATAAAGATGATAAATGACTGTATAATAACTGAACCCAAAAACAAAATAATGTGTTTTTTTTTAAGTTTTGCAGAGCTGCATTTCCGTTGTAATTAGTTTAATTAAAAAAATCAAAACCTCTTAGGCAGCCATCAGAGTGAAAGCTGATTTCCAGACGGCTAAAAGCTAAACGTGGACTTTTCCCCTCCCCCAACCTACTTAGCACTTCAAAAATAGCCATGTAATTATACAACTTTAACAGGCAGTTAAAATAAAATTTAAAAAAATGCCATGCTGATGAAGAGATAAGGGAAAATCCTTTACTCCAGGGAGGACAGAAACAGCCCAGGGATTGGAATGAACTACAAAGATTCTCTTTATCAAAGAAGGCTAAGATGCTGAAATTTGGCTTCTCACCATCTCTGTGGAGCATGGATGTAAGTTAGACCTATAGCTTCATTGTATTCTTCTGGCTGCTGAGAATAGCCAGAGTGCGAAGGTTCTTTGCCTGTTACTCTTTCACCTGGACATTCCCCTTGTCTAATATGGAGTGGTTCCTGCAGCTGTGGGCCACATAGGCAATCCTGTAGACTAAGAAGTTCTCCAAGGTTCATGTCACCAACTCAAAGCCACTTTAGAATACTACAAGGGCATGAAGAATCTGAGCTGGATTAAGAAGATGCTAGGGCATTCAAATAACTGGCCATAAAATTTTGCTCATATATTTATAATTTGCAGGATATTTATGGTCTGTAAAAATATGATTTTCAATTAAAAATAACAATACAAGGAAAATATTAAAATCATAGAACACCAGAACTGGAAGGGACCTAGAGCGGTCAAGCCCAGTCCCCTGCCCTCATGACAGGACCAAACACTGTCTAGACCATCCCAGATGGACATCTATTTAACCTATTGTCAGCAAAACTTTTCTCCCATTTGTTTCTCCTGCCCCTGTTTTTCACTTTGTCACTTGAAAAAAGAAGAAAGAAAATGGTAACAAAACAGGTGGAGGATGTTTGTGTCTTGTTGAAAAAACACGCAATACAAATAACACACTTTTTTTTACCAAAAGAATTGGGGAATGAAGAATTGGGAGATTGTTTTCCCCGTAACACATGTTTACTAGATCCAAAAGAAAGTAGCTAACTACTAACCATTGTAGCTAACCATTGTCACATCACAGTGTTCACCCTAATCTTAATTCTGTTCACTTTGGCAATGAAGAGATTCTGAGCACTGGTGGCAAGACTGATTGATAACCTGAGGCAATGCCAATGCCAATGGTGCCTCTGCTATGTTGCAAAGATGCAAAATGGAGAAGGTATTAAAATATTTGCCTTCTACCACCCAGAATAAAAGCTGCATAAATGACCAGATTCTAGTGCTGTTGAGGTGGCATTCTGTTTTGGTACTCCCCCCATAGCAAGATCCTTGCAGATTATTTCCTTTCGACACCAAAGTAATTGATTGTAACTTTGTTCTGTTAGTTGCTTTTACTGCCCTGCAAAATAATAAAATATAGCTGGATAAATAAATATTTATCATGCATGGATAGCTGCAGTAAACACGTGCCATGAGCCATGCCAGGACAAATTAAAATCAATCATATTTTTTTTAGCTGATGCGACTTTATAATTAAGAATCTCACATCTCCTTATTTGGCTTATTATCTAGTATTTGTATTACAGCAACACCAAGAGGTCACCACTGTGCCTTCAGTGTTAATCACTCTATGCATGATGCAAAGCAGGAGGCAGTCTCAGCTGCAAAGAGTTCACAGTCTAAACAGATCAGACAAGCACAGCATGGGTGAGGAAAGAGACTTGGCCAAGATCAATAGCAGTTCTAGTAACAGAACTCACGACTCTTAAACCAAAGCTTGATACACTTGACTTGGAAGGTGCCTGCAAAATCCTCAGAATCTCTTTCTGAAGACATCATCAAAATTCATTCCCTCAACCCATGCAAAAGTTCCAGCTGCCTACGATGGGGTTGGTGAGGCAACGTGCTCAAATCATTTTACTTCTCAAGATGCTCAATTTTGGGTGCAACTTCTCCCCTCTCGGTTCGGTTCTCACACCTTCTTTGCAGCACCCAGAATACATGGAGAACCTAACGTTAGGAGAGTGTTAGGATGATGAGATGTGAATACATCCTCTCTACTGAGAAGGATGGAACCATTTCATTCAGGTTTGTACCTGAGCTGAGTATCTTACCCTGTGGTGACAGAGCTTTACAGAAAGACGTACCACATCATTATTTGCTGTTTGAATTTCTCACTGCTGTGATCTTTCCAGGCAACCTGTAATTTGGGTTCTGTCCTCTTGTACACATAGTTGCTACCCCCCCTCGGGGTGTCTCTTGCAAATGAAGTAATAGTGAAGAACAAAGCCAATCAACAGAGTCCAAAATTAAAAGCTCCAGACAATGGAATGGAGTCACAAACTGGGTTGTGACCATCTGGAGAGGTCAACTCTTGAAAAGTGAGAGGGTGTTTCACCATTTGATTGGTGTTACTCTCAGGAACACCTTGGAGTACTCCAAGGGCCAAAGTTTGAGAAATACTGGTCTTGGGGAAACAAGCAAAGGGAAGCAATAGTGGAGCTGCTAAGTACTAATTCCAGCTCTGCTACTGACTCATCAGGTGACCTTGAACCACTCACTCAGCAAGCTGTTGTTCATTGACCCCTCTGTACTGACTTACAAAATGAATGAGGCGCTTACAGCTGGACCTAATAAAATATCCAGTCATACAGAGTCATGTCTGCACTGCACACTAAGCCTCAGACAGGCTTTAATTCAGTACCTGCTGATGGTCAATGTGGCTGGTGAATGATACAACTTTACGCTTCTGTACATCAGTATTTTTCCATCTGTAAAATAGGTATAATTATACCCAGCTGATATTCTGGAGTGGCGGGGGGCAGGAGGGAATTAATTCATTCATTTCAGTACACTGTTTCAAAGACATAGAGTGCCAGTCATTTTCTTATTTATTTATTTAGCATGTGGGCCACAGAAGGACACTAGATGATTTAGATGGATAAAAACTCATGGCAGGTGCCAGGACTTCCCTATGTTTATCTATGATCAAAACAAGATGATGATGCTCAGTAAACAGACTACGTGTTGAACCTCTCTAATTAGGCACTCTGTTGTCATCAACATCCATAGTCCAGCATGATTTTAGTTAACTAGATATCCACCTATCATAGGTGTGACCAAGTTTCCCCTGGCCCCATAAAGTTTGCTTTCAGCTCCCAGGCCTGACTCTCAGTGTTCTGTGCTGTTATTTAGCTGTAATTTACCTCTAAATGTCTTCTAAGAGCCCAATAAGTAACAGAAGTGTAAGTAATGCTGCTAAACAATGCTGACCTCCCTTGGTTCAGCAAATTCTCTTGTTTGGTGCCAGTCAGGTACTAGAGAGGTTCAACCTGTACTAACAAAAATGAATTCAGACACTAGCTTTCCATGCTGTATTTTCCCAGATTCTCTGACATTGTTCATCTGGAGAAAGGTGTCCAATTCCTCTTCACCCAGACCAACTCAGGCTTAGATCCATTGCTTTCGGTATTATGTACCTAAGCCCCTTTGAAGATATAGGTCTCAGGCCTTAGGCCTTCACCCTTCACCTGGTGAATTCCCTTCGTCCCTGGTCATTCTTCACACACCCCTGTAGAGCTTTACAAATAATCTACAAACGGTTCCTAAATACATACATTTCAACTCCTGAAAACCCATTTGTTTGTCATTCTCTTTGGATTTCAGCCCTGGAGTCCTCTCTCTGGCTTTGTCTCCATGCCAGCACATTTTAATGATGAACAGTATTGGCTCTCAGGAAGACATAAAGCATGAGATGGATGGACTACCCTCCAGACTGCTCAGCCGCCATAAGTACTTTTTCATGTCCTTCTAGTCAGGTACCATAAGTCTAAATACATAGTTCATATGTGATTTACTCTACAGCCATGTGGTTAAAGGCACAGATTTGCATTACTGTGTTGCACAAGTGCCGTGTATCACTGTGAGTGGGGAGAAACTTTGGGCAAAATTTAGATCCCATTAAAGTCAAGGGAAAATCTCATTGATTTCAGTGGGGGATCAAGATTTCACCCAATTCTGCCTGTAGTGAGACAATAACTCTAAGAGCTCCCCAGTTCACCAGGAGAGCATGCCAGCTTCATTATGTGTTAGGAGGATGCAATATGGTATTCCTTGATTGGACGCAAGTCTTCTCCTCCCCATTTGCTTTGGGTAGCCTGTGAAGTAACACAGGAATCATTCCGTGGAAACAACTGAGATAATTAATACTGGATTGAAGTTGGGGTTTAATTTGGATGAACCTTGTGCAGATCAATCACATTTCTTTTGTCTGCCAAATAAGCTTGGAAGTCCTGAAAAAAAGAGACTCTCCTGAGATTTTTCTGCCAGTGTGGTCAGAAATCAGCACCAAGAAAGGAAGGATTGTCCTGTGGTTAGGGTGCCCGTGAGAGGATGAAAACCCCATTTTGCTAAGGCCTAGCAAAAGTTTTCTGGAACATGACAAAACCCATCTTGGATTTTCCAGCTGATTACAGAACTTATGTGAGATGCAGGAGTCCAGGTTCCAGGCCCTTCCTTGTGTGATTTCCAGGTGAATACCCTAACTGGTTTACAGAATCAGAATCTCTGGTGAAGCTGTTCTACATTGTATAAATAGTTAAGTAGTTACTGAATATAAGAATGACCTCACTGCGTCAGACCAATGCTTCAGCTATATCAACATCGTGACATCTGACAGTGACCACTGTCAGATACTTTAAAGGGAATGAAGAGAGCAGGCAGTCATCAATTGAGCCATCCAATTGTACACTCCCAATTCTGTCAGTCAAAGCACTGGGACACTCAGAACATGCTGGAACATCCCTGATCATCTCAGCTAATAGCTGCTAATGGACTTATTTTCCATGAATGTATCTGAATCCTTTTTAAAATAATTTTCGTTATAGATTTGGACTTTGTAACATCCACTGGCAAGAAGTGACACAGCTTGACTATGTATTATGTGAACAATTACTTTTTTTGTTGATTTTAAACCTGATACCTATTAATGTCATTGGGTGACACCTGGTACTTGTGTTATTAGAAGGAGTGAATAACAGCTCCAGAATCACTTTCTCCACACCACTGATTTTCTCAACTGCTTTCACATCCCCTCTTATATGTCTCTTTTCCAAAAGGAATAGGCCCAGCCTTTTTTAATCTCTCCCCATACAGCAGCCATTCCATAACCTTAATCAGGTTTGTTGTCCTTCTCTGTACCTTTTCTAATTCTAATATATCTTCATCAAATGGGGCAATCAGAACTGCACAGAGTATTCAATCTGTGGATGAATGATGGATTTATATACTAACATTACAATATATTTTATCTAATTGTCTAGCTCTCTTCTAATGGGCCTCTTTTTTGACTGATGCTCATTGAGTTTATATTTTCAAAGAACTACCCACAATGACTCCAACATCTCTTTCTTGACTAGAAATGGCTAATTTAAATTGTGTAATTTTGTACATGTAGTCAGGATTATGTTCTCCGGTGTGCATTACTTTGTATTCATCAACGCTGAAATTCATTTTTTTTTGCCCAGTCACTCAATTTTTGCGAGATATGCTTGTAATGCTTCACATCTGCTTTGCCTTTAACTATCTTGAGTAATTTTGTATTGTCTGTGAATTTTGCCACCTCATTGTTTACTCCTTTTTTTTCAAATAATTTCAGAATATGTTGAACTGTCTCATTTTAGCATGGATCCCTGGAGTACTATTTGCCTCACTCTGTTCTGAAAACTGACCATTTATTCAAGTCCTTTGTTTCCTGTCTGTTAACATTTACTTATCTGTGAGAGTACCTTCTTTCTTATCCCATGACATCTTTATTTTTTAAGAGTTTCTTTGGTGAGGGACTTTCTAAAAGATGTTGTTTTTGTTTTGTTTTATTTTTAATTTTCGGCTACAGTATATCCGCTAGATTACCCTTGCCCATATGTTTGTTCAGACTCTGAAGTATTCTGATAGACTGGTAAGGCATGATTACCCATTACAAAGGCCACGTGGACTCTTCCTCAATGAATTAGGGTTGTTTATATCTGTGATAATTCTGATCTTTATTATTATTTTCAAAAGTTTGTCTGGTATTGAAATTAAGTGGCTTAAAGGTACTACAATTATCTCTGGAGTCCCTTTAGTAATAAGTTTTACACCTCGTTTAGGATTTGCTTTGACCATGTCTATACATGATATTTGTAGGCAGAATTGATACTAATTTTATTATATGTTGCTATAATTTTAAATTTTTGAAAAAAAATGGGGAAAATTAGGATATCTCTGTAAAATGTTCTCATTTGAAAAATCAACATCTACTCATATTTTAGAGTATGGCTGTCTGTCTCTGTTAGTGCTATGTTTCTTCAAGAACTCCAGTTAAACTGTAGGAGTTACAGCCATGAAATTTAGTATGTAACTTCCTCTTACCCCAGCTTAAAGCAAGGTGCAGATTTGGTTGTGCCTGGAAAGTGGGAAATGCCTGAACTCTCAGTATTTCCTAAAGCATGGAAAGGGAGGGGCACCAACAGGAGGGACAACATACTTCAGACTCACCACTGGGGGCAGCGAGTGCAGAGAACAGCATGCCACAAAGTGACCACTGGGGGCAGTAGTGGCAGAAGAACAGTGGCCATGTGGCGACAGGGCTCTCCACCTTGCACTAAGCGGCAAGTGCCTCTCTACCCCAAACTCCCCTAGCACTTGGCCACAGCAGTGTGCTGGGGAAACACACTGACCCCCTGCAAATCCTGTCCCATCCCCCCAACCCCCAAAACAATGGGGACAGGAATCACAACCCAGAACCCCCTCAAGGAGATGCCAGGGCTGGACAGCACAGCCCTGCCCTACCACAAACCAGCTCCACCTTCACCCCTGTCCCCTGGTAAACCTCTTGGCTCTGTCTACATTGCAGGCACTATTTCGGGATACAAAGGTACCTTCATATCCTGAAACAGCTGAACACATCAATGAACACATCTATGCAATAAAGCAGTTTTTGAGATAATGGGCACAGTACTCTGGAAATCCCTGTAAACCTCATCACATGAGGAGACCAGGGATGCCTTGAAATAGTGTTTTATTTTGACACGTAGCACTGTTTTGACAGCACCACATGCCAAATTAGCCTATTTCAAAATCTACTTAAAATAAGCTACCCAGTTTGTGTAGCTTATTTTGAGATTAGGGTGCTCTGTAGATACAGCCCCTGAGACCTCCCAACCCACTGCCATAAGCCCCCTGCTCAGTGACTTGCCCCACTCTGAGCCCTGACTGGCCTGGAGGACACTGAAGAGCAGGAATAAATCAGATTCCCCTTCAAAGCATGAGCACCTCCGGATCCTCTGGAGTCCTCCAGTCAGCTCTCGTGCTGTTTGCCACCACCTGTGCTTCTTGCCTGCTCCCCTGAAACCATGGCTGACTTGACCCAGATGCCAAATACGCAGCTGCATAGGGCATCTGAAAATCTGGGATACCACTGGGTCATAATTTCCATGCACCTCTTCCTGTCTCTGTTCTCTGGCTCTACTTTCTCCATCAAGGGTCTAGTTAACTTAAAAGAGAAATAGCCTGCCAGAGCTGTGAACAGAACATGGAAAGGGTCATTGAAGTGGTAAAGAAGCCATTGCACAGGCATTTGCCAGCCCCAGGTATAGACTGTCAGTTTCTGAAATGACTGTGTTAGTCAACACGATCTTCATTTAAATTTTGCTTGAAAAATATTCTGTTAGTGTGTTGCTAAAAATTATAAATCGTGTTCCTAAAAAATCCTCCTCCCCCTAGCTGTGATCCGGTCGAGGGGCACTATTGTAATAGTACTGCATACGGCTCCCTAAATCCTCAGGATGTCCCTGCCGGAGGCTGCAGCTGTGCTTTTATTTGTAAGTGTGGATGTTCGTATGCCAGATGTTTGTAATGCGAGGAATGCCTGAACTGTCCAAATGCAAAATAAAATAAAATTAAAAAGGCTCTGACAGCATTCTACTTGAACTTCCTATCAATGTCAGGAGTTCAGAGAATGAAAGTGAGGCGGACAGTGACAAACAAGACTACAGAGGAGAACTTGAACTTGTAACCTCAACTGAGGCTGCATATTATGTTACAAACTGATGCCGTTTTGTATACATCTCCATGTGTCGAACCTTTTAAAAGTATAAAAGAAAACATTAGTTAAAGGAATTTTCACAGATGTGTATATGTGTTTATATACTCAACCAAGACAGAGACTTTGAATTCTCACTTTAGATTCCTGCACACACCTGAATTCTCCTTTTGGAGGTATACATGGAATCCGGTTTGTTGGCTACAAATTCTTTAAGGAGTTTTTAGATACTTGTTTATGTTCTGTGGGGAGATGTCCCGTGCCCCTCTTGCAGAAGCACTCTTTGCAGCAAACTCTTCATTTCCCATTACAGCTGCAGGTTTACTTTCTGAGGAATTGGATGAAGTAGATAAGCTAACCTAAACGAAGCTTTCCAGTTCCCAAATGGGATAAAAGTAAACACTGTTTACCCCCAGCTACACTACTGGAATCAGAGTCCCTTCCCTTGCAATGGGAGGGCTTTTCAGGAGCATTTCTCTCACCTAAAACCAGGATAATTTTGCAGTGTAAGTTGAGTTTGGGATTTGTTCAAATCCTACCTTATTCCCTTTCTGTAACTTTCTTGCTAGGCAGTGTTATAGTCTGAGACCTTTGCACACCTGATGAATCCCCCAGAGTTGTTTTTTTCATGTCTAAATGAAGGAGTACAAAGCTATGCTTCCTATTAGTGAATAGGTGAATAGGAACAAATGTTGTTGTTTGGCTTGGTTGTTTTCTTTTTTTCTTTCTTTTTTTTTTTCTTTTTCTTTTTCTTTCAACTGCTGAAGCCCAGTGGAGTATGAATGCAGAATATCAGCCATCTTCTAATATATACAGCATAATCTTCTTAAAATGAGTTTTCACTTCAAGGAACAGAAGGGCTTAGGGATGAGCAGCATGGGTTTTTTGTGTTTGGCATCTCATTATGCTTCATACCATTTATTTTCTTCCTCTAAGAACAATAAAATTTCATTAGTAAAGCAAAATTCATCCTGCTTTTTTCAGAGGGGTAAATTAACTATTTTTGTTCATTTGTGTGTAGGTGGCTGGGGAGTAGGCCTCTTCACTACAAAATACATACAGGTTGAACCTCTCTAGTCTGGTGATCTCTCCTCTGACAGCATCTGTAATTCAGCATGATGTTAGTGAGCTGGATGATCACCTAAGATGGATGTGGCCAAGTTTCCTGTAGTTCCATAAAGTTTGTTTCCAGCCACAAGGCCTGGCACTTAGCATTCTGTGCTGTTGTATAGCTGTAATTTATCCCTACATTTCTTCTAAGAGCCCAGTAAGCAGTGGAACTGTTGGTAATGCTGCTGGACAATATTGACCTCCCATAGTCCAACAAAATCTCTTATCTGGCACCAGTCAGGTCCCGATGGTGCCAGATTAGAGAGGTTCAACCTGTACTAGTTTTTGGGCTGTTTGGGGGATACATGCAGTCTAAAGTTATTGGGCAGCATCATTAGCAAATGGATATTTCCATGCATCCAAAGCAGTAAAGTTGGAAAGGAAGGGTGCTATGCAAGGCCCTCTGAGTCTATGAAACAGCTCTCTAATTAACATACTGCTGCCAAAGTTGGATGAGCCCCACTTGAATACAGTATTACTTCATTGTGACTTCTTGGCTAAGGTGAAATTTAGAAACAATTTGCAATATGATGCTTCTTTTGGGTGGCTGCATCCAAGTTCCCTGCTCATTGAAGTCAATAATGTTTGATCAGCAGAGAATTTGGCCCAATGCCTATTGGATTAGATAGATTATATTAGAGTTGTCCCTAAATGCTCCAATTAAGAAAATAGCCCTTGTGCTAGACACTGACCCAGCAAAGGGCCCTAAGAGTGACATACTGGTCTGTCACTGAGACAGCTGAGATCCTGGCTCACTTACTGGAAGTGTTGCAGATGGGGTTGGCTACCATGGGCTACTTCCTAACTCCCCTTTAAGCATAGATCGCTTAGCAATGGGCCCTCTGATTCATTGGGGAAAGATGCCTCCATCTGGGCCTGCAGCTCCTCTGGCTTTGGGTACTTGAATGGTCCTGGTTGTCCTGGCCAGTCTTTTGATTACTCAAGGTATATAGCAGCATCTCAGAAGCTCGAGGGAGGTGTCTGTGTCCTCCAGTGAGCCCCAACAGAGCTCCTGGGCCCGCCTTTTGTACTTTCTGTCCTGCCCCAATGACTTCTGGTGTGGTGATGGAGCAGAACAGGGTGGGGCTCTGTCCACCAGGGCACAAGGAGCGGCTCTTCATCCTCTGGGTCTGTTAGTAGCCACTCAGACTCATACAGACAGGAACCAGTACTTAGGAGGTTGGTGTAAAAAATATCCCTGAGTGGATTTACCAGGCCTCTTTTGCAGGTCAGTGTTCACCTCAATGCAATGCCTTGTGGGAAATATTGAATCCGCAAGACCAGTCTCTCACATTTGTTTCAGATAGGGATTCTAGATGTAGGGTAACCATATTTCCCTATGCTAAATAGAGGACACCCAGTAAAATTATTTGTATTGCCACATAAGTGGTTGCTGCCTGACGTATGCTCGCATTCTAGAGCCAATGCAAATGGGACAGGAACTGGGGCTCCTGCGACCTGAGAGATAGCACACGGTGAGGACTCTGCTGATAGACCAGCTGGTTCTGCATACAGCACTGCAGTTTTTGCTCTGCCACCTGCTCTGTACACCTTCCCCCACCATCAGGCACTGGCCACCCCCAATCAACGTTGGTGAGCAGGCAGAAGGACCTGCCAATGCTGATGAGGGAGATTAGGGCACAAAATATGAAACAATTTGATTTGGCCTTTTTTAATACAAATAGTGGGATATTTTCAGGAGGACTTAAATACGAGACTGTCCGTTTAAAGACTGAATGTCTAGTCATACTACCTAGAGGCAGGTGCACCAAAGTCAGCTGCTTAGGGACTTCGTAGAACAAGGCTTGTGTCTGAATCCAAGGCTGTTGGTCCTGGTTAGGAAAAAAGAGGAGTGGAATGTCCTTGATGAGATTTTGATGCTTTGTTTTCTTTTCAGGCCAGCAGTTACCAAGAGCCAGATCTGCAAAAGAGTTCAGAACCTGGCATTTGCTACTGAGAACATGAGGTCTAAGCTCTTCTGACAATCTTCCTACAAGCTCGGCAAAGGGAACTTAGCTGGCTGCAGCCTGTGTTTTCACACTGAATCCCTTCACCAGAGTACATGGTGGGAGCACGGGGTGGAGGGGAGGGGAGGGTGTTGACCAGTACCTGGGCTGAGACCTACCACAGAAAACTCCCTTCAAAGAACCACCAACTTTCAGTTCTGCTGACCTGGGTTAGAGTCAGCAGTTGAGTTGATTCCAAAAAATGGCCTTTGACCACAGACTAATTTGGAACTTTGGACTCCTGTACTAATTGGCTGTTCCAGCCTCTTCTCCAGCAGCCCACACCTGCTTGATGGCTTATGAAAACTACCGTGGCACTACCAGTTGCTGCTTTTCCAGACACACTGTTTTTATCACTTGTGCTGATTTTCAATTCCTTAGTTAAAATGCACTTTCTAGTACCAAGCTATAAACCACAGTTGCTTAAATATCAAGGGGCAAACTTAACTAAAAGGCTCCTCACAGTGATGTGTGATTACTTTTCTATCCATCACTGTGTTGAGAACTGGCCCTTTATCCTCCTGCTGGGTGTTACGTTACCCAGTTCGATTCCTCCCTTCGCTAGACGATGAAAGAATTTTTTTTAAACCCTCCCAAATCTAAGCATTCTCAGCATGCAGCAGAAGGAGGAAATTACACTTAGAGGACTGACAGTGGTGGTGCAGTAAAAATTCAGGTAATGATGCCCTGTCTATAGCAGCTTTTCCAGTCTTCACTATAATTGAATGTTCTGACCTTCTCCAGCCCCATTATACACAATAAGTAAATAATGAAATAAATAAATATGCCTTCCCTTTGGACTGTTGAATACTCTGAAAATGATAACAGTTAAACTAAGAGCAGTGCCCTTCGGTTGTCTAAAGACTTGAATAATTGGGGCCATGTTCATATCTTATCAATTGAAGCAGTTTGCGTGAAAACAAGGGTGATATGGAAGAAAAATTGCAATAGAAAACTCGTGTTGTGTCTTAAAGAAATTGGAAGGAAAGGGGAGCTGATCTCAATTGGCACCAGGAACTATGGCTTAGGCAGTGATGTGCAGTGGTTAGAAGCAGGTTTAAGGGTCAAGCCAGGGGTTGAGCCAGGGGTCAAGAGCCACAGATTATAGCCAAAGGTCAAGCCGGAGGAGGTCTGGGTGAGAAGGCAGGAAGCAGGAACAAGGCAGAGTCTCTTTTAACAATGAATCAGGGATCAGTCTTGTTGCATAAAATACTTCCTAGTAGTCTCTCCAGGTTTAAATAGTAGGTCTGAGTCAATCAGAGGTCACATAAGGAGCGTTCAATCATCTCTACGAGGGGTATCACTTCTGCACCGACTGGTTTCCCGGGATATATGGTGCATTCACCATAGGTCCTGCCAAACCTGCCTGCTGGTGCTATGGACGTGCTCCTTTTTTCCAACCCCACAGACTCAACAAGAAGTAACATGAATTCTCACAAGCAGCGCCTGTTGAAAAAATTAGGTTTCAGTAGCCTTACAAACTGCCTTAACAGTAGCAAAATACCTGGGAGACAGAAATAGAGATGTGTAGAAAGACTCTGGCAACAACCTTCATTTATAAAATTCTTGTATAAAAATTCTAGTGGCTTACTATAATAATTGTCTCCAACAATGAAGCAACCCAACTTTCAAGTTCAAACACGAATTAATTCATCTATGACCTATGGCCATTTTGTGAGATGAGAAATCAGATTAGATGATGACAATCGTCCCTTTGTCTTTATGATCTATAACTCTACAAATTGGCAATACTCCCTAATAATAATTTAAAGAAGCTTATTAGAGCGGTAGGGTTTAGCTGGGTGGGTTAAGCTCTCAAATTTATTTTGGGGAAGTTTTAGGAACTGTGTTCTACAGAAGCTCAGAAGTCATGATTATATTGGTCCTGGCCTTGGAATCTATGAAAAACTGACATTGCTTTCTCATGGGGAACTCCATAATAGATGGTACTTGGTCCTGCCATTGAGGCAGGGGGCTGGACTCAATGGCCTCTTGAGTTCCCTTCCAGTCCTAGTATTTTATGATTCTATTAATATATCATTTATGACTGGCAGGGGTCTGCAAACAGGGCTGTGAACAGGGGAATCTGAGAGGAAGAGAAAGCGATTCCCCTGCTGAACAAATCAAGGGAGAGCTTATACATGAGCGACTTTGCTGGACTGTTTGTTTGAATCTGAATTTCCATTATTGTGGCAGTTAGTAGTGTAGGGAGGAGTGTTTGAGCCCCTCCCCATGTGACTCACGGGAGGTAGGGGGGACCAAGGAGGCTAACCGGACAGCAGGAGCTTGTGACCAGCAGGGGACTGCAAACAGGGGAGTCTGAGAGGGAGTTTGTAAGAAGGATTCTGAGGGAGTCCTATTACGGTTAGGAAGACTCACATCTCCTGTGCCAGCACTGCTCCTGGCTCTTGAACCTGTGCCTGTAGCCAGACAGATCACCTGACTATGGATGCCTCTACCCTGGTGTGGTTTTGCAGAGTATGTGGCTTGCATTTGTCTCTCGCAGAAATCCAGGCTGAGGTGAGCATTCAGTGTGAAAGGTGCCTGCTGTTGGAATCTCTCAGGAAGCAGGTAAGAAAGAAGTAGCTAGGCTGAGGAGCATCTGGACCCATGATGAATTCCTTGAGAGTATCCACATGGAGATATGTAAGGCTGTAGAATCTATCTAGCTATAGAGGACTGCTGGCACACCACTGGTGGAGGAGGAGATGGCTCTGTCTTGAAGTGGGGCGGTGGGGGCACTGGCAGATGACTCCACCCTGTTCCCAACTCTCCCACTGTGGTTCTAGAGAACCATTATGCTGCCCTGGATACCAGAACTGAAGAATCAACCCTCAAAGAGGAGGAGGAAGAGGAGGAGGAGGAAAGCCATGCATCCCAAGGCTGGGAGGGCTGCAACCACCACTGTGAGGAGGAAACACAAGGGAATGGTAATGGGAGACTCTCTTCTGAAAGGCACCATCTGCTGCCCTGATATAACATCCCCTGAGGCATCCTGCATGCCAGGGGCCTGTATCCAAGATGTTATGGAGGGACCGTCAAGGATCATCCATCCTCACTACTACCCCATGCTACTCATCCATGTGGGCACAAAGGATAGGAATGAGTGTTCTGTGAAAAAACATGATGATGATGCTAACAATATTTTCCCTTCTATAATATTAACTATGAAATTATGTATGTATCAAAATATTAAGGTATTTCATTAGTATTTAAATTGTAGGTATATTAATATATATAACACATTCCAAATAGCATAGTTGTTTTTATGTGACTTGTGCTGGAACAATCAGAGTCGATTAAGATTGTTTTGTTATTAATTGTGTTCAGAGAAATCATGGGATACTGCCCCTGATATGAAGATTCAGCTCTTCACCATCATTCCCAATATTAAGTGGATTTGTGATCAAAAGGTGAAAAACTTTCTTCCCGTTAAATACATAAATTAATAAATAAACAAATAAATAAATGAAAACTTGTCAAATGTTATTTGCTTTTATTTTCAGTAGTTTTCTGAAAACATAACACATTCATAAAACCACAAAAGTTAAAATATTTCCATACCTAATTTGTTTTGCATTTCTTTTTCATAATTTTTTAAGCTTTAATGAAGGATGTTCCTTTTTTGAACAGTATTTTCCTTTCTATTTTTGTATGAAAAATTGACATTAGCCATCTTTCCTTCAGCTGTTATATTGATTTTTGTTTTGGGTTTGCACTTAATATTTTATTTTTATACTTAATTATAGGGTTGCTATCAGAATATAGTCTTACCAGAAGGACATTAGTTGTTCATTCAGAGGATTTTGCTCTTGTTATTTTTTGTTCCTTGTAAAATAAAAAACATCTAAAAAACTAATTGCTTTAAATCAACTTTTGTCCATTATGTGCAGCAAATTTTCAGTATGAAACCCTTCTCACCCTCCTCTCCTGACCAGTGTTCCGTCTGCCTATTACAAACCCAAAAGTGTTCCATGGCCAAATTAGTTTGGGAAATGCTGTTCTGGTGACTTCCATTTCCTTTTTTGTACAAGCCCCTCCCCACCTCACTCCACCCCCAGTTTGGCAACTGGGCCCTACAAAACACTAGTAAATATACTGTAAGGAACACTCCCACTGTTCACAAGTATCAAAACAAAAAGCAGTCAAGTAGCACTTTAAAGACTAGCAAAATAGTTTATTAGGTGAGCTTTCGTGGGACAGACCTGTGTGTTCAAAAACAACAGGCAGTCCTGCAGCACCTTATAGACTAACAGATATTTTGGAGCATAAGCTTTCATGGACAAAAACTAAGCGGGTCTTTGCCCACGAAAGCTTATGCTCCAAAATATCTGTTAGTCTATAAGGTGCCACGTGACTTCTTGCTGTTTTTTGAAGATATAGACTAACTCGGCTACCTCTCTGCTACTTGCAATATGTGTGTGTGAGCTAGTGTTACAGGACTACCTGATGTAATGTTACTAGGAGCCACCAGAGGGCACAACTGCAAATGGTCTTGCTCTTTCTAGTCACCTGAATGTGTAGTAGGCCACTGACCTTGGGGAAATGATCAGTCAGCCAGACCTGGTGTTCCTTTAAAAGAAGTTTTACATATTACCAGATAAATCTGAACCTTCTCTGACTGAAAATCATTCTTAACTGCAGAGTTGTTGGGTATGGAATAAACTCACATATTTCTGAAACGAGACAGAAGGAACTTAATCAATCTTTTCTCTCTTTGACTGCTATGCTGCTATGATAATTAGGAAATCAATATCCAATAAGATGGGGTATGAGATATAATGAAGAGACAGGCATGCACAATAAAGTCTGTATACTTTTCCCTAACACACACATGGGCAACTTTCTAAACACTCAAACATAAGGCACCATATATTACACACTTCTGGGAGAGCACCGGTTTGCCTGTGAAACACCCCAATTTTACAGTTCTCTCCTGATTGACGTTAACCTCAGCTGCTTTCAAATCAAATTATGTGGGTGAAAGGCAGTGGAAATGGCTCATTAGCCATTGGCATGGTCATAAAATGAGTCAGGTTCATGATTTTGGAAATATCTAAATGGATGTGCGAGGCAGACAGCTTAACCTCTTACATTGATAGCTGAGCAACTAATGGCTAAAATAAGTACATTTTTCCAAGGCACACCATAGAGGCAGTGGTGGAAATAAAGAACAATTCTCTTACCTTTAGACATCCAGATGGAAATCAGGAGAGAGGATGTTCTTTGTAAATCAGATTCAAAGATGCTTCTTCTTCGGATTCTGATCTCGGTTGCAGAAGTTTAAACTGGGAGTTACCCTATCAACATCTGTGATGTTCTTCCCTATTTGCACTTGTTGTGATAATCCAGCAGTTATTTAGACAATCTCACAGACACATACATGGGTGGGGTAAGGAGGGAATACCAAGGCATTAGAAAAGAGGAAGAATCCAAAAATTCCCCCATAATGCTTAATTAGCAGGGAGGAGGTGGGGAGAGAGAGAACAAGCAAGACAGAGAGAGAACTTGAAATTTGAAAATATTTGAAAAATTTCAATTTGAAAATATTATTGCAGATGTGCTACAGTCACATAAAATGATAAATATTAAAATTGATTGAGGTTATGAAATAAGTGAATTAATGCTCCATGCATTAAAATTAATTTTTCATCTCCTTATCTAAGCAGCTTCCCTGCAGCACCATTCTGGGCTTTAGTTCCTATTTGATTTTGTATGCAAGTGTTAAGAGTCGTATTCTTCACTAGCTTATTATTTTTTCTTCTCCTTGTCTCTCACTAACTCACTCGTGTGGCTCACATCGTTCAGTAGCCCCTGTGCTGCTGAGAACATCAATAATTTGATTGTACCCGAACAATAATAAACGATGAAGCAACTTCATCTGTGCTAGAAGATCTGGCCTTAACCTTTCTCTATTTACAGCTCTGGAAGGTTTGCATTCAGGAGAATTTAAATCAGCAAAGACACACCAGTCCTCGTGTACTGTGGTGCTGACACAAACATAGCAAAACTGCTGCTATTAGGAGATAAGTTCTCATTTTGTACCCCTGCTAACAAAGGGGTTTAGTATATCATCATTGGTGCTAAAAGCAGAGTAGGCAAATGGCCCTGGATAAGGCAAACAAGTGCTTAAATCACTGCAGTGTGGTGTGCGGTGGTTTGCCAGGAAATTAAATATGTAAAACCTTTAATATTATGGTCCTTATATCCACATGCTGAGTCTGTATCATTTGATACAGCAGAGTTTTATTCTCTGGGGTTCCCTCCCGGCCTTGCAGTTCTTTCAATAAAGCGAAAATTTATACATTCCAGGATAAGGATATATGCAGAGCTGGATGTTCTGATGAGATAATGAAGTCCAAGGCCCTGATCCTGCATTTGAATTCTTGCCGGTGTATCTAGTGCCTATGCAAAATCAGATTAATAGATAAGCACTGAGAACTGCACTGGATTAAATATGTTGTAGTTTCGTCTGAAAATACAAGAAATAACACTGGCTTGAGGCTCTCCATAGCTTAATTTGAGCCCTTAAACAAAACAAAGGAAATGTTACTGGAGGGAAGTACAGGAAAAAAATCACCAATAATGGGACATCATGTAAGATTCCTCTCTCTAGTCTTACAATAGTCAATAATCTTACATGCAGTCTGCAACTTGCAATCTGGGCATCCAAGAACGTAATGTGCTCCTGCAATAACCACTGCCTTCATTCGCCTGCTCTTCTGCCTCCCTACACTCTGTTTGTTGGGAGTGAGTTCAGGCATGTCTCCCACCAGTACCTAAGAGAAATCTGCCTGGTTGGCACAGATAACTTCAGAACTCATCCCAACAAGGCTGTGTCTACACTAGCCCAAAACTTCGAAATGGCCATGTAAATGGCCATTTTGAAGTTTACTAATGAAGCGCTGAAATACATATTCCACGTCTCATTAGAATGACGGCAGCTGTGGCACTTCGAAATTGCCGCAGCTTCCCTCCACGCGGCTCGTCCCGACGGGGCTCCTTTCTGAAAGGACCCCAGCAACTTCGAAATCCCCTTATTCCTATCATAGGAAATGTATATTCCTAACATATGTTTGGGCAAAGACCCGCTTCATCAGATGCATACAGATTAACTCGACTACCCTTCTGTTTTGAAGATACAGACTAACTCGGCTACTTCTGTTAGTCTATAAGGTGGCACAGGACTTCCTGTTTTTCCTAAACTGTCACATAACTGAAATGCAAAGCAAAAAAAGCAGTCATGTAGCACTTTACAGAATAACAAAATAATTTATTAAGTGATGAGCTTTCGTGGGACAGACCCACTTCTTCAGTGCATAGCCTTACCAGAACAGACTCAATATATAAAGCACAGAGGTCCAAAATTTATCAGGATTGAGAGATCCGAAAAATTGTTGTCAATGTTGGCAAATTGGAAGAGTGCAATGCAAATGGCCCTTTTGAAGATTACTAATGAGGAGCTGAAATGCATATTCAGTGCCTCATTAGCATGCCACCAGCTGTGATTCTTAGAAATTGCTGAATTTCCCTCCCGCGTGACTCGTCCAGACAGGGCTCCTTTTTGAAAGGACCCCAGGAACTTTGAAATCCCTTTATTCCTATCTGCTGATAGGAATGAGGGGATTTTGAAGTTCCCAGGATCCTTTTGAAAAGGAGCCCTGTCTGGACAAGCCACATGGCAGTGAAAAGTGGTAATTATGAAGGGCTGCAGCTGGTGGCACACTAATGAGGTGCTGAATATGCATTTCAGCACCTCATTAGTGATCTTTGAAATGGCCATTTGCATTGTAGATGTAGCCAAGGATTCTTTCAAAGATGGGGTTTACTTTCTAAAGAGCAGTGTCTACACTAGTTTTCTTCTTTGGAAAGAAGCTATTTCGAAATAAGAATATGCACATGAGGGCCAGATATGCAAATTGGTACCTCATTTGCATTTTCAATTTCCCTCATCTCCATACCTCTTGCAAAAGAGGAATGCAGGTGTGGACACAGCCCAGCAGCTTTCAGTAGTGGGCTCCTTCCTCTTTAGCACTTCAGGCTGGAAGAACTACATGAACTATTTGGGAGCACTCCATTCACTTCTTTAATTGACAGTGTAATTTGAGCTGGCCAAAGGTGACATGGGGAGGACACTGATCTACGGAAAGTAGCATTCCATTATTCCACATCACAACTCTGCTCCAGAGGGAGTTTTCTTAAGGGGAGGGAGAGTAACTCTGTCCAGAAAGCCCAATTAAACTTTGGCTTCTCTCTGTTGTGGTTACCTACAAGGGGCCCACTTGCAATGGCCGTTTATTTATTTATTTTTATTATTATGTTGAAGTCCAGCCAACAGGAATTGGACTGTGAGTGCCAAACCATTTCAGAAGGACTAGAGGTTTCCACCAGGTTGATCACAGAATCAGAATCCTAGGGCTGGAAGGGACCTCAGGAGATCATTGTGTCCACTTCCCTGCCTAAAGTAGGATCAACCCCAACTAAATCATCCGAGCAAGGACTTTGTCAAGGTGCAACTTAAAAGCATCTAGGGATGGAGATTCCACTACCTCTCTAGACAACACATTCCAGTGCTTCACCACTCTCCTGGGATAACATTTTTAAGTGTGAGATTGCCTTGTGGACATCTGCCATACCAGTATAACAGTTACCATCTTATTAAACCTCCTTCCCCCATTATCAGCGTGGAACTGGAAGGCATACTACCAGCTGAATGTGTGCACATGTAGTAAGTACTACTGAAATCAAATGAAACCTGAGATCTGTGGCTTTTACAACATCAGGCAACATGGTTTGTACTAAAAGGAACAAGTTCATTCATTAGCTCAAAGCCTATATTAGATACAGAAGGGTCAATATGTCATCTAGCCACTCAAGAGTGCCAGCAAACTGCACAGTGTTTTCATGGGGTACACACTTTTCCCATGTGTCTCCAAGACCATGACTTTAGAGTCTACCTACTGTGCCTCCCTGTTATGGACTCCATAGATCAGCTCTGCCCAATGGAGTGCTCCTCTCGTCTCTGCTCCATGTACCAATTACTGAAAGACATGAGTGGACTTTTTATAGAGATGCAGCTACTGTTAAAATTCTAGCCAAAGACTGACTTACTGGTGCATCCTCCACACATTTCTTTGCTGCTACTTGTGCTCCTCCTTCCACGTGCCATTTATTTGCCTACTTGCTCTTACTGTTACTCATGGCTACCTACAGCCACTGTTTCAAGAACCCATGGGGAGGGGAGTTTATGGGAAAAAGTATAAAATCTTTAGGCTAGCAGAAAATAAAAGTTACTCATCGACCCTGGGTATCCTGTGTTCCTTGTGTTTTCAGCATTCTCTGTTTAACTCCACAGCATCTTTCTGCCCTACCATCCGCAAAAGTACCCCTCCGTATCTTTCTTTTTTTCTCTTCTTCACAGCTGCTTCTAGGGCATCTGGCTTCTTCACCCATGCAGCATTTTCAAGTGCGGAGAATATCCCATACATAAAGGCACTAACTATGCTTTCTTTACCCTGTCATGCATCTGCACAGTACAAGCTAGGAGTCAGCCTATAACTTGCCAAACATTTTTGGATATCTCTGGAAAAAAAAAAAAAACCTTTGTAACTTAACTGTTTATGATGATTACAGTCCCTGCCTTTGAAACAATGAAAGAACAGCATCAAATATGGATACATCATCTACAGCAGATGCCTCACTCAGCACATCATCCAAAACAAACTGACAACAATCACATGGGACCAACTATAGAATCTTGATGAGTAAAGTCATCTTCCCCCAGAGCTTTTCTGGCCAGCATTGATTGTATCACTTTCAATATCTCTTCTGTGGTTACAGAAGACTCAAGAGATTTCCTTGTCTGAGTTGCCCAGCTTTGTCAATTCCAATTTATCTAGATATTCTTTTACCATTTTCCTAGACGACAACGATTTGGGATCAATAGAAGGCTTCATAAAAGCTCTGGAAAGCATTGCTAACCCTTCTTCCTTGTGTTACCAATTCACCCCTTGGGTTTATGGAGAAGACTTGACTGGCTGGCATTTATTTTATATAACAGTTACTTGGATGTCTCAGCTTCCTCCCATAAACTCCTTTGTTAGGGTTGCAGATGTTTTTCCTTTAGGCCTCTGAAAAACATACTGTTTGTTTTTTTCTGTATGATTTAGTAAGATAAGTTTGTTGCATTTTAGCTGATGCAATTCTCATGACCAGCTTTTTGTCATATTAATTATTGCTCTTATTACCTGAGAAACCCATATTCATTTCCTGCATGCTCTTTCCACTTGGTTTGCCAGAACCAGTTTTCCTTTTTGCTTTTCTTACTTTCTTTTTAGGGCGAGATACATGCTATCTAAGCCACACTATACAATCTAGTTCTCAAAGTATCCTCCTTGAGTCTGGATGACATCTGACCTGTAGCAACCCATTGATCTCTGAATCAGCCTCACTCAAACATATGTAATTGTAAGGATCCCACAGTATAGTCATTCATTCAAAAAATTCTGATTTTTAATGAGTTCTAATAACAATACACTGCAAAGAGTGATGAGAAGAGTCCTCAGTGAAATCTACCCTTCTCATAGGCATGCAGATCTAAATAAGCAGTTCCAATTCTGCCCTATCAGCAGCGCAGGAGATAAGCACCACATTAGTTCAAAAAAACACTTCCATTCCCTTTATTTGCAAACTTGGAAGAGGCATGTGAATTATGGCTGTTCAAAAATGCAAATGAGGCACTCGTATGAATATTCAGTGCCTCATTTGCATAATGGAAATCACCTGGCCCATCAAAAGTGCTGATTTCAAAATAATAATAGGTATGCAGCCAGGGTTCTTTGAAAAAGGAAGCCCGATTTTTGAATTTTTTTGGGGAAGAAGGGTGCTTTCAAAATTGGGGTACCTTTTTGAAAGAATCTGAGCAACATGGCTCTTTTTATTTTAAAATCAGCACTTTCAATTGGCTGGGTGGTCACCATTATGCAAATGAGATGTTGAATATTCATACCAGTACCTCATTTGAATTTTTGAACAGCAGCATGCACATGCCC
Source organism: Carettochelys insculpta (assembly GCF_033958435.1). Taxonomy (NCBI): domain Eukaryota; kingdom Metazoa; phylum Chordata; order Testudines; family Carettochelyidae; genus Carettochelys; species Carettochelys insculpta. The sequence goes on from NC_134141.1 coordinate 122,942,736, forward strand.
CTTTCGAAAGGGAGGGGTAGTGTAGCTATGTCTAGATTTTTGATGTTGTTATTAATATTAATAAATTGGTAGTATGTGGTTGGTTATTTGAGACAATCACATAAGATGTATTCTTTCTCTACTGTTTTGTAAAGATACCGACTAACATGGTTAACTCTTGTGACTATACATTGTGATCTGTGAGCTAGTAGCTAGAGCTCTTGGTTTTGAATAATACCAGCCAAAAATTTGGCTGATTATTTTCCCATGAAAACCAACTGCATTTTCCAGTATTTTGTCAAAAATATTCTGAAAGAAAATGAAAGTGTTTGTTCATTGCATTTTGCTTTTTGAAAAACCATGCACCAGGAAAATTTCAGTTTGAAATGAAATGGAACAAAAATGTTTCTTTCATTTTCCATATTTTTCATTGAAATTAAAGCTTTCCATTTTCCACAGTCTTGGAAAACGCAAGATTCAAGCAAAACAATTTTGTTCAAACTTTTTTTTTTCTTTTTCAGGCATAAAATGTGCATTTCCCACTAGCTCTGGCTTTGAGAAACAAACATTTTGCATTGCCAGAGTTAGTGTGGAAGAAACACCAAGATGTCACAGGCTGTCCAGGAGACAGAAGGCATGGCAACCGAATGCAATGTTTTGAGGAAACCCTCTGCATAGATTAGTTGATTCTCTCACATTTAAAATGGAAAGCACAAATTGTTTTCATCCCACTGGCCTGAACCACTGATTAATTCCGACAGCTTCTTATAAACAATGAAGTCCAAGAAACGCAATCTTCCTTTTCCCCTGAGCAACTATGTCTCATGGAGAAAAAAAGAAAGACATTCACTGTCTTCCACTTCTTCCAAGGATTCAAGCACTATCAATTTCCATCTATAGGAAGGATGCTTAGTGTTCATTCAGTCCCCAGTCTGTGGAAATCAGCACATTACACTGAGATCCTTCCTCTCCCTTCACCAGACCTATAAAATTGATCCAGCAAGGTGATAAATGACCACAGATGCCTTTGTTAGCAATCAGAACTGATGGTAATTAGGTACTGGTGCTTAGCATTTTGCTTGCTTTGGGTCCATGTTAGCTGTTATTACTTTACTAACTACTATGAGAATAAATCCTAAAAGGTGCTGAGCACCTGTGATGCCCATCAGTCTCAGTAAGTTTTTGCAATGCCTTAGAGAAAATGCATGATGAGCGGTATGGTCAGGTGTTTAGAGATAGGAATTGGGAAACAACATTCCCCAATTGTAGACCTAATCTCATTTCATAACACAGAACTGGAAGGGACTTCCCAAGGTCATTGAATCTAGTCCCCTGCACTCACTGCTGGGCCTAGATCCCTAACAGATTTTTTTCTTTTAAATCTAACCTGCCCCAGACCCTGGAAAAGCCCCCTGAAAAATTGAACACATAATCGTGGGTCTACAAGGCCAATGTGCTAAACGCTAAGCTGTCCCTCCCCCTTTCCCTCGCACTTTGTGTCACCATTCACACCTCTCAGCTGAGATTCCTGTTTCCATTATAAGTTCAGTGTATAAGATTTCACTGTCTCCTCCCACCTCTGTGTTGACAGTGTCTGTGTCGTGAAGAGGGAAGACAAAGATCTTTTTTTTTTTCCCTAGACTTTCCTCTTTCTTCTAGCTTTGAGAATATTGTCTGTCTCTGTGTAATTTTCAGGGATCGGATGTGATCACTGGAGGAGAGGCAGTCAGCCGATGGCCAGTTGAGAACACAGTCTGTGCAGAGAAGCCTTACAGAGCACCGGAAAGCCCAAGAACAACAAGAAGTCCTGTGGTACCTTATAAACTAACAGATATTTAGGAGCATATGCTTTCGTGGGCAGAGACCCGCTTCATCAGATGAAGCGGGTCTCTGCCCACGAAAGCTTATGCTCCTAAATATCTGTTAGTTTATAAGGTACCACAGGACTTCTAGTTGTTCTTGAAAATACAGACTAACATGGCTACCTGTCTGATACTTGGAAAGCCCAAGACTCTCCCCTCAGCAACTCTCTTTTTTCAAAACTTTCTTATCATCTCTTTCATCAAACTTTTCAGCATCCTTATATTCTTTTCAGGGATTGGATGCAGTCGTAGGATAGGGGACAGTGAGTGGATGGCCAATTGAGAATTTAGTTGTGGAAGAAAGAGATTTCTGTAAACTTTTTCTGCATTCTCTGTGGACACCCTATATTTCCTTCCTTCCGATGGGAAAACTGGACTTTTGCTTAGCATGGGATGGGACTGAGGAAAATGCAATGTGGGAAGATGATGTCAAAAACAGTGAGAATACCCAGAACACTACAGGGATGAAGGAACTGTGTGGGATAGGTTCCCACAATGCATTGTTGCAATAGTCAGTGTTTCCCAATTGAGTGTGGCAGCAATAAGTCAACTTAGTGAGGAGCAGGTGGGGAGGTGAGGGTAGTCAAAATAGAATGTATAAATTCCAGAATTATAAAAATCTATATTAATAAATTCAATTTTATATCCTGATGTACACGCAACCTAAGATGATGACCCTCTGACAGGGTGTAACCCGCACACCTAGGTGTGGTTGGCTGTCTTATGGAGTAGCATCTAGACCACTTACACTAACAAATAATGAGTCTCCTTTGCTGCCTTAGTTAGCAGCAGCTGGTTTCAGCTCAAGCTGTAACAATGCCTGTACTAAGCTCAAGAGGTCCCAGGATCAAGTCCCCCTGTGGGGGGTTATGTTGGCACTGCCCTTTGCATAGAGGTAAGTGACTACACAAATGCAAAGTAGTTGAGAATCAAGCCTTTAGCTTCCAGCTCAATATAAATTGTTGTATTTTCATTTACATTATTAAAAAACAAAATAAGGGAGCATCTCTATTTTGCACTTTAGGGCTACGTATAGGCCAGAGCAATTTGTCAACATAAGTTTTTGTTGGAAGATATTTTGCGACAAAACTTCTGTGGACAGATCACTTCCAGACAACCAAGGTGGAGAGAAAGATCTGTCCACTCTGTCAACAGAGAGCAGCTGGACTGCCCAGCTGCTCTATCGGCAAAACAGCCAACCAGAAGCGTAATAGACAGGGCTGCCTGTTGTCCTGGAAGCACTTTTTGTCAACCGAAGGCCCCCCCAGGATGTCCAGAGCAGCTGTTTGTGGATGGATCTCTGTTGACAGAGGTGTTCTTCCTCGTGGTAAGTGGGGTACAGCAATTGACAAAAGTGCTGCGTTCTGTTGACTTTCTGTCAACAGGACACCCTTGGGAATCTGGACTCTCTGACGGTTTTGTCGACAAAATGGCTGTTTTGCTGACAAAACCCTTTAGTCTAGATATAGCCTACGTGTCCCTAAGAGTAGTTATAAATGCAGTTTAGAAGCTTGATCGTCCTTTGCGGTGGAGCATCGCTCAAAATGGCTGGGCATGGGGGAAAGAGGTATAAAGGACACAGCCAAGTGTCCTCCTTTCCAGTCTCCAAAGACCAGCTCTGCCTGTGATACAGTCCAGAACATCCTGAGGGTTATTGTGGCTGTAGCATTTGCTTGTAACTGTATACACAGACTTGCAGCACACTGAATCTATGCCTGGATTCTGTTATCTCTGGGAAGCTCAGCTACCACTGGCAAGCTGTCAAATCAAAAGCCATGTCTGTCATAGGAAAAACTGTCAATCACTAACTGGCTGCGACTGTCAGTCAGTTGTAACCTGGAGGAAAGAGCCCAGGAAACCACTGGAATTGAGTCTCCCCACCAAAAAAAAAAAAAAAAGATGCCAGGAGGAAGAACAAGTGAACTTGGCAACAACACGGAAAAGTGACTTGTCCCATGCAATCTTTATCTAAACAGCCTTCATCTCCGTTTAGCAGTGTCATTTAAGTCAACAGGAATGTTCATGTCACTAAGTGTTACTTGTAGGAGGCAGGATAAACAGATCCAGGTGTTAAACTGTTGAAATGAAGACTGAAAACTAGACAAAATCACCAATCTTGTGCCTAAATGCTGCACCTTTTGTGCCCTCCAGTCAAAATCTTAAGCTACATCTGCACTGCGATGATCTTTTGAAGGAAGTTCTTCCCAAACTTCTCTTCCAAAAATCTTCTCTCAAAAGAGTGTGCCCACACACAAAAGTGGATGAAAAATTGATCTGCTCTTTCCACAGATAGTGTCCATACAACCCTTGCTCTTTCGAAAGAATGGGCCAGGGATTGAAAAATCCAGTGCCTTGAGAACCGATCTTTAAAAAAAAAATTGTTTATTTGTTTTTTGTTTTTTTGAAAGAACCTTCTGGAAAAAGGTGATCTTCCTCATCCGAGAGAGGAAGAAGGCTGCCAGAAAAAGTGCTGTGTTCTTTTGATTTCAGATTGGAAGACTGCCTTTTGTATGTAGACGCTCTGCGGGTTCTTTCACAAGAGAACTTGCTAGTGTAGACACAGCCTTAGTGCACAGGAAATATGGCCTTGAATCTCATAATATGCCATTTCCCTAAAGTGCATATCAAAAGTGGATCTTATTTGTTAATTTGTTTTTTGGGTCCTGAATCTGTACCCCTTACTAGACCAGGGCAAAAATTGTTATTCAAACTGTTTTTTTACTTCAAATGAAAAATGGATCAGTCGTCAAAGTAGAAAGTTCCACGAAAAATGTCTGATTTCAGTGAAATCGTTGAAAACTGAAAAACTAGACCTTAGTGCTTAGAGAAAATAATTGAGGTGGCGTGACTTTGAAACTGAGTTAAGCTAAAAGAGAACAAGATGCTCTCACTCCAGAATATGTGTTCACACATGGAGTGATTCAGGAACAGCTGTTTCTGAATCACTCCAAGGAGAGGCAAGACCTTAGATAGTTACAGAAACTGGCCTGAGGCTTTCTCAGGCATGTGGATGACTGTTGAGGGAGAGCAGAAACAGCAGGATGGTGGGGAAAAGTAATGTTCCCTGGCCTCCAAGCTGTTTTAACAACTGTAGTCAGATATAAGTATGTGAACAAAACAATAATACTTGACTCTTTTACAGTTCCTTTCATCCACTGATCTCAAAGTTCTCGCAAATGAAATAATTATGCTTATTAAAGATGAATTTTCAGCTCTGTGGCTGGACTACGTCTCCCATGATTCGATTCTACCAGAGGAGTTGGCATGGTACATTATGAAAGATATAGAACAGCCAAGATTATGGCCCACAGAAGAGAATAGGGACATGAGTTGCTGGAAACACAGCTCTAACAGGACACCAGGGAAGATCACTCAGATAATTATTAGTGTCAAACTGACCTGAAGCAAAACATGTCAAATAGGTTTGACAATATTTCCCTTGGAATTAACTCATCTTGAATCTAAATGATTCACTTTGGGTTTGTTTTTTTTTTCCCCAAATGAAAAAGTGAAAATTGGGGTAAATTGGCCCATTTGCTGTTAAAAATGCTTCAATGGAAAATTCTTAACCAGCTTGAATCACTACCCCATTGCACTGATAGAGAAACTTGAGGCACAGTGCCTTGACGAAGAGAACACAGCCAGCCAGGGAAGAGCAAAATGCTAAGGCAATGTTGTTTTTGTTAGGCCACAGAATAGAACTGCCACTTCCCAAGCTTGCGCATAAGATTGTGATCACACGTCAAACTTTACCTAGGTCTATTACGGTCATACATTTCATAGAGCTGTATTTCAGAGCTATATAACACAGCATAGTGCTGATAGCACATTCCTTGCCAAGACAGTCTCCCTCCATTCTCAGCAGACCTGCCAGAAGAAGAGGTCTTGGTGAGGGTGGAAAGTAAATTGAATATGAACTGGAGTTTGGTCTACCAACATTGTTAACATGTAATCTTGTCATGAGTGAACTCAAATCTTCAATAATACAGTAAGCAAAATGTGCTATAGTTAACCTTAAATTATAACTTACATAGAGAGTTCTTGCAGTTTTTGCTTTGATTTATGAGCTCAGTTTATTCTATGCAAATTCATGCACAGTTTCTAATAAGAGGGAGGGGGAAGATAAAAGAGCCTTGAATATTTTATAGGCTTTTCCCACTTACCTTAATTTAGAAATATGAAGCTGAATATGTAAGTAGAGAATAATTACCTATTACTAATCTACCACATAGTTTATCTATTTCAAACCTGAGCAATGCAAAACATAACTGAGCAATGCAAAACATCCTGAACAATGAAAAACATAACTGTTTTACTACCTGTACCACTGTAAATATGATAATTAGGTATACTTCAGTGCTACTTTTTGCTGATACATGAGAAGATAGATACTGTAATATAATCAGTCAGTGCTGTGCTATTGTTTTATATCCCTTTTAAAAATAATATGCCTGCTGTTCGGTATTTCATTTGTTGGACACAATAAAGTTCACTTTTAAGAGGATGGTGCCCTAGATATCTTCCCTGTGCTGTGTTTCCCAGGTGAATTTTTTAACTCTTAGAACTCACGTAACAAATCTACAATTGTTGGTGTAGAACCATGTCAGGGCAGTAGTGACAAACTCAAGATTTTCCTGCTCGACACAAAAGAAAGGCACAGCAGCTGAACGTGATAGTCCATTTAAAATTCTTCTTCCACCCACTAGAGGTCAGTGGTTTCCACTAGAGCTGGTGAAATGTTTTCCTTTTTTTCATGAAAATTTTGAAAATATCAAAATTTGTCTCTTCTAAAGTTTTTGAAATAGGACCCTTTGGTATTTGGCAAAACTTTTTCTTCCAAAGACCAGACGTTCTCAAAACACAAAGAAACCCCAGTATGAGACATAGGCTGTGTCTACACTATGAGATAAATTCAAATTCATTAATATTGATTTTGTAATTCTGGAATTTATGAGTTTGAATTTGATCATCCTCACTTCCCATGTGCTTCTCACAAAGTTGTCTCATTGCTGCCACACTCAAATTGGCTAACATCAACTGTTGCAGTAATGCATTGTGGGAACCTATCCCACAGTTCCTTCATCCCTGTAGCATTCTGATATGCTTGCTGGTCTTTGACATCATCTTCCCACACTACATTTTCCTCATTCCCCTCCCAATTCCTGAAAATATGCTGATCCCTGGAACTAATACAGGGACCCTCAAAGTCAGAAGAAAGAGGATAGAAAAGACTAGGAAAAATGAATTTTTCATTTTCCCCCACATTATATTGCCAACATGGGTGCAATGACTTGTGTTCTTAACTGACCATCCACTGGGTGTCCCATGTCCCATCATTACAAGTGATCCCCAAAAATAATGCAGGGGCCCGGACTGTATTTTAAAGTTAGAACAAAGAGGATAGAAAGTGTAGGAAAAAAGAATTTTTGACTTTCCCCTACACTATGGGTGTGGTGGGGCTCAGTGTGGGGCCAGCTGAGGTGGCAGAATGTTGAAGAGGCTGAAAAGGAGACGAGACGGTCACATTCAACCTACTGGCAAAATGTTTACATAAGAGAGAAAATAATATAGAGGATGGGAATGATTTAAATAATGTATGTTCCAGAAAAGATGTCGCCAGAAGAGCCTCTGCTAAGGTAGTTTTGGAACAAAACAGTGTCACACAGAAATAATGTCACTGTAGGTATAATAAGGTGATGATGAAAGCCCTAAATCTCATTGGCTGAGTGGGTCAGCTCATATTCCTGCGGGGGGGACAAGTGCCGGGGGCCCACTTGACATGGTCCCTTCATGGGGAATCAGCCCTCTGCAGCTCAGGAGACTTCCCCCCGGTGGCAGCAAGCCCCTTAGCTGCCAAGACTTCCCCTCAGGTGGCAGCAAGCCTCAGTATGGGTGGGGGGGCTCAGAGGGGGATCACTTGAGGTAGTCCTCCCCATGTATCTTAGCTGCCAAGGGAGATTTCCCCATGGTGGCAGCAAGCCTTAGTAGGGGTGTGTGTGTGGGGAGCTTACTGGGGGTGGGGGAATCAGTTGAGGTAGTCCTTCCCGTGTACCTTAGCTGCCAGAGGAGATTTCCCCACGGTGTCAGCAAGCCCCTGAATACCTTAGCCACCGGGGGAGATTTACCCCCCACTGCAGCAAAACCTCCAGTACCTTAGCCACTGTGGGAGACTTCCCCATGACAGCAGCAAGCCCCCAGATATCTTGGCCACTGGGGGAGACTTTCTCACAGCAGCAGCAAAACCCCCAGTATCTTAGCCGCTGGGGGAGACTTTCCCATGGTGCCTGTAAGTCCCCAAATATCTTTCCCATCCTTGGAGCCCTAAACACGTGCAATCGGTGGTTCTGCCTGGAAGCATGGACAGCACTGAATGGAAGCCACATCCTTTTATTGGGTTGGGGGCCACCCATGTGGTGTGGCAGAGCTCAGGAAAGACCCAGACTGTGTGGCTCCTGTGGGGGAGGGAGCGGGGTTCATACACAAATGTAAACTCTGAGAAGAAGTTTCTTAGCATCTTATGCAAGCGCGACGCCCTACCACAGCCTTGCTGTCACATGGTACAGCAGGGCAGCATCTGGCACCAGGCAGTGCAGGAAAAAATAACAAGCGTAGAGACAGAGCCACAAACTCCCTGCAGGGGCTGTTTGTGATGGGTAGACGTGCTCACACTGCTAATAGCAAAGAAGGAAAGGCATATCTCAGGCTCCTATACAAACATAAGCCCACAGCCAAAGGCTCACTGCTCTTGCTTTCAAATTCGTGGTCTTCTTGTTACTGGAAAGCAGCAGGCAAAGCACAGCAGTGAGGGGCATTGTGGGTTTCATACAGGATGCCTCTGGATTTTAAGATGTGGCGCTTCCACACTGGTCTTAATTGAACTTCTGAATTCGAGATTGACGCTATACCCAACAGGTAACTGCAATATTGCAATCTCAATATTAGTGCTCCCTAAATTGAGCTTCTGGTATTTACAGTGAAGACAGTCATGTGGTAATATCTAGCTAACTGCCTTAAATTCAAATTTGTCTCATAACACAGATATAGCCATAGTGTGGGCGAGCAGAAACCCCCTTAGAACAGCAGAAATGGAATGCCTCTTCACCCTGTTGTAGTACTACATTTATGTCCTGCTGTTTACTGAGCTCGTCTTCACTCGGTGATTCTGCCTGTGTCCCCCACATGACCAAAGGAGACCAATGTCATTTAACAATATTTAAGTGTTAAAATGTTCCAGATGATTTGTGTCCATTGAAGATGTATATTTAGATATGGAACCACTTCAGCACAGGCAGTAAATCTGCAACGTCCATCTTCTCACCCACATATACTCTTTTCCCCATCGAGGGGCAGCAACCTGAGCAAGAGGAACCACCTTGCAGTTAGCTATTGCCTCAGGGTGTGTGCTTTTTGTGTGCTGTCTCAGCTCTGCACAGATAAGTGACACTGAAGACCTCGATGGAATGCCCAATAAGACCACAAGTCTTGGCATGTAGAGAAGGCACCCAGACAATTTTATTGTTAATGCCCCGGGTCAACAGTTAGCTACATTAATATAGATATGCCTGTGGCAGTGAAACAGGCCAGTAAATGACAGGACTTTCCATTCCCCCTTAGGGTAGACAAAGACCCCTTCTTATACAGCTATACAATCAAGTTGCATGCTGCCTCTCCGACATAATTAGCTACCATCTTTTACCTTGCATGTGCTGGTTCAATCTCAACATTTAAATTCATCACCCTGACTGCCTTATCTTATCTTTAAGAAAGGTCAACTTCTTCCTGTTTTCCTTGGGGAGTGTGTTCACAGAATGCTTGGTTTTGAGATGTTCCGATACCACCCCTCTATAATGTACTTACATGTGTGTCCTGCACCTAGCACTTCTTAGACATCTGTGTGTGTTTTTTGGCAAAGAATAGAAGATATTTCAGGCATTGGAAGATTTAAAGAATTTTGCCCATTCCAGTGGCTGGGAAGTTTTATGTGCTATGGACACCTGACCTGTGGGTTATGTGTGGACATCCATCAGCTTTGTTCCATTCACACCACTGGACAACTGGCAGACAGTAATGATCTTTTTGGCACTGCTCATCTGCTCAGATAGAAAAGGGGTGCGTGGGGAAAACAAAACTGGTGAGCTTTGGAAGGGAACCCAAATTAAACATCTAAAATAGTTTTATTACTCAAAGCCTCCACCAGCCTGGCTAGAAGGCCTATTAATATCTACCCATTAGATTTGTGTGTGTGTGTGTGTGTGTGTGGTCAGAAAACTTTGAGTGTACAGTGACAGACTAGATTATCCAAAAATGAAATCAGCTGTCTCTGTACTCAATTGTATTTTCCTTTAGTTAGCAAACAAGGTAAATGTTTCACTGTTCTCTCCACTTCTGTCTATCACAATAAATTTAGATCACATTGCAAAAGAGATAATGGACACCCTCCAATCAGGGAAAAATAAAATCATTTGTCTTTCCTGTGAGTCACAGTGTCATGTTGCATTACAATAAGCACCTCGCGATATATCATATTACTTCGGCAAGATTGTGGTGTGCTGAAATCAAATCTTTTGCAGAATAGTGTCTTACAATGGATTTCCTGCATGAAAACAAGAACTTTTTTTAATTGCATCAGATACTCACTGAAGGCAAGTAAGTGTAGTACATCTGTAAGCAAATAAATGGAATCCACAAATCCCTGTTACTCCCTTCAAATGGGATTTATGTTGCAAGAGGCATTTGTTTGCATTAGTTTTTGTATAGGTTGAACCTCTCTAATCTGGAACTCTGTCATCTGGCAAATTTAGTAATTTGGCATGATTTTAGTTAGCCAGAAGACCATTTATCATGGTTGTGGCCAAGCTTCCTGTGGTCCCATAAATTTTGTTTACAGCCACCAGTCCTGGTTCTCAGAGTTCTTTGCTGTTATTTAGGTCTAATTTACCCCTAAATGTCTTCTAAGAGCCCAGTAAGCAGTGGAAGTGTTGGTAATGTGCTAGAATATATTGACAGCCCCCCCGCCCCCGCCCCCCGCCCATTGTCTGGCAAATTTTCTCATCCAACACTAGTCAAGTCCTGAGCATACAGGACAAGGGAGTTTCAGCCTGTACAAGAAAACTTAGCATATTTGTCTTGTTTCTCTCACAATGCAAAATATCTACCCTTCCTGGCCAAACACGCTCAGTTATCCTCTACCCCAGGCACCCATGTCTTCTGCTGCGTGGTAACAGCCATATATTCACTGGAGCTCATCTAAATGTCTCTCAAAGATGATGGTAGATTTATGGAAAGAGAAAGGGGAAACTTTCACCTATAACAAATTTAAATTCTGCTCAATGGATTTGTAAGAAAGCTGGTAAATTGTAGTTGTGTCTTGATTCAATGGTGACACCTGACTATTATAAACCAGTCAGAGTGTTTCACCATTTCTTTTCATATAGGTCATTGAAGAGTCATTGGATTGGACTGACTTGATTATTAAAGACTTGGGCCCAGATGGAACAGCAAAGTACAAACATCAGTGAGATGCTACCTTTTTTCAGAATAGGAAGTGTTCTACCTTCCCCATCTTTACCACAAAGGGAAGAGAAGTTGGACTTGGTACTCAGTCAAAACAAAAAGCAGTCAAGTAGCACTTTAAAGACTAGCAAAATAAAGTGCTACTTGACTGCTTTTTGTTTTGATAGTGCATAGACTAGCACGGCTTACCCTCCGTTGGTACCCAGTGTTTGGAATAAAGAATACAAGCTGACTTGCACTGGTGGATCACCTAGTCCGATCTCCTGTTTATCAACCAATTCTTTCACGACTCTTGGGTTCAAATTATCCAAATTTTCTGATTGTTTTTTAAAATGTTATATCTAGTATCCCCTCATTTGTTAATGGACAGGCAAGTACTCAGCCATCATAATGGATATGAGTACATCATTCTGCTTCTTTCCAAATACAGAACAGAAATATTTATTGAACATGCCCAATTTTCTCCATCATCACTAGCATTTTCATCATCCACATCGACTAATGGCCTATGTCATTATTGAAAATCTTCTTTTCCCAATATACCTAAAAACCTCCTCTTTATTGTCCTTAGCCCCAAAAAGCATGGAATTTTGCTAATGCCTTTAGCTCCCCTTATCAATTTTCTTCACTTATTAACTTCTAATGCATATAGTCCATTATATAGTGCACCCTTGTCCATTTGTTGTATATTGCGTTTCATTAACGGGATAATGGGCGTTTAGCAAAAGTTTTTCTTGTTTTTGGACTGTGGAATAATGGCATTTTGATCATTTAATAAACTCTCCCTAAAGAACTCCCACTTTCCATTCATACTTCCACATCTAAATTCCTTCACCCAATATCACTCAGACATTTCTACAGCTTAGGGAAATGAGTCCTTTGGGAGTCTCAAGTGAATATATATTTAGTCCTGATTGGGATTGTTGGCCCTTGTGCTGAATTTAATCCAATCAATGATCACCGGTTCTTATGCCAATACAAATGTCTAGTTCAGTGATTAGCTGATCTTTATCCATCATGTGTAGGACCAAATTAGACTTACCTCATATTGTTGCTAATACGCTTTGTGTTAGAAAATTACCATTTATAATTCTTAGAAGATCTAACAACAATTTACTTGTGGCTGCATGAGACTACTGGCATGCCTCTTTCAAATTATGTCCCCTGTTTTGTTTTTTTTTTATTTTCTATACTTTATATGCAGATGCTTTAAAAGTAACTCACCCTGTTCTCCAGCTGATTGGGTGATGTCAACCTGGTCCTCTGTTCATGCCCATTCTGAACTTTGCTAGTTAGCCCATTGCTCCATGTATATTCAGGATCCTGGGCTTCTAAGTCTGTGTTTACACTAGTAAGTTCTTTCAGAAAATTCAGCCCGTTTTTGAAAGAACATGCAGAGCATCTGCACACAAAATGCGCTCTCTCAATCCAAAATCGGAAGAATGCGGATCTTCTTCGAGAAGCCCTCTTCTGCTTCTGGGATGAGGAAAATCCCCTTCTTCCAAAAGCTTTTTTTTAAACAACACATGTGTAGATACTCTGCAGGCCTTTTTTTTTGAGAGAGAGAGAGACAGCAGTCTTCATGGCACTGCATTTTTTTATCCCTGGCCCATTCTTTTGAAAGAATGGGGGCTGTGTGAATGCTGTCTGTCAAAAGAGTGGATCAATTTTTGACATGCATTTTTCTGTGCAGACATGCTGTTTTGAAAGATTTTTTTTTTTTTGGAGGAGGTCTTTGGGAAGAACTTCTTTCAAAAGATCACTGTAGTGTAGCCACAGCTTGTGATTAAGAACTCTAAAACAGGTGGTGGTATCCTTAATGCAGTTCATTAGAGGAGGGGGGCTAGCTTAGGGGTTTGAGTATTCGTCTCATAAACTCAGGTTTGTGAGCCCAGTCCTTAGGGGGGCCATTTAGATATCTGGGGGCAAATAAATTGAAAAAGTCATGGTGCTTGGTCCTGTCACAAGGTCAGGAGACTGGACTCAACAGTCTGAAAAGGTCCATTCCAGAAGATGTGTATCTCCATATAGTATTATAACATCTCTCTTATCTCTCCTCTACCATTTCTATCCTGCATAAACAGATTTCGGTGAGAGATTTTAACATTCCAATCACAAAAACCACACTTCCAGGTGTCAGTGAAGCTGGACTTAGCTCTTTGAGCTCAAGAACATGCTGGAGTCTAGGAATGAACTGCTTCCTAATATATATTTTCCAGTGCTTTGTTCATTCCCATGTTAAAACCTTGATGGGATCACCCTTTGGGAACTGCTTTCATGGTCTAACATGTAAACTCTCTACAGGGAAGGTTTTCCTGATCTTGAATCCAAATGTTTTGCTAAACAGCAGCATTAACTCCATGGGCTCCCTTAACAAGAGGCCTTCTTCTTAGGGCATACTTGAGGGCCTAGTCCCTTTGTAGCACCTTTCTGAGGTGCACCACGATCATGTACAAATGCAGGGTCTCATCCCCTAGGTTGGGGAAAGTAACATCACTGGGAAAGGGACAAACAATCATTCTGTGGCTGAGTATTTCTGCTACTTACCCCTGCTGGTATTCTAAGGGAGGAAGAATAAAGTAGTCACAAAAAAAGCAAAGGAACAAACGAGCAGTCCTAAAGCAATCCTCTCCTTTTCCATGAGTCTCAGGCAAGCCATAATCCCAAGGGAGCCAACAGCCAGTCCAGGCCCCTGGGAAAGGTGTGAGGGCTGCAGCTCCACATTGACATGAGGGTCACAGTCGTGGCCAGCTGGTGCCCTCAATGCCTTCCGGACTGCTGCATACCCTCCTCCTCCCGCCACCCCGTGCTTCCTGGAGCATTCTGTGAGGTACCCCTGCCTCCCCACATAGTCCTAAGAGCCACAGGGAACACTGTTGCAGCACTCTAATGGCAATTTAAAGGATTCAGGGGTCTGGGTGCCTCCGTTGCTGCAGAGCCCTGGGCCCCTTTTAATTACCAGGTCCCAGGTCAGTTGCATCAGTGGGCCTGCATTGTCCAGTTCAGTATCTCTACCACCAGAAATGTTCTTTAGATATTTGTTTATAGACCAGCCTATCTTTCTCTCAGGGGGCTCAGATAGGTCATTGGACCTTATAATAATGGCTTATATTCCAATGTTACAGGTAAGAAACTGAGGAACACAGAGACTAGGGAACTTGATAAAGATTATAAAAGAAGTCTGCGGTGCAGCAGAGAACAGAGTTCAGGTCTCAGACCTCCTAAGCCAGTGTTCTGACCTTTTAATCATCATCAGACCTTGCCCAATCTGCTCAGGGGATTTAAAGGTCTGGCAGGTGTGCCAGGGATGGGGCTTTTGAGCTCCTTAATTCCTTCCTATCTGGTGTAGAGTTTACAAACCTTATCACAAACAACATACTATGATATCTGAATTTGTGTTGAGTGGCGTCTTACCTCCAACCCCCAAAAAAGTTCCATTAACTTTAATAGGAGTTCACAAGAGGTAAGATATATGCAGACTATCATCCCATCTACCTGTCTATCTGATGTTGCCTTTTAATCATCTTTTCTCATGCATCAGCTGCTAGGGACCCTAATTAATGATCTATTGATTTGTTTAACCCTCCAATATTTCCATATCTTGCTGGCACAGGAGGTTTCCAGAGCTACCTATCCATTGTGGGTGTCTTAGAAATGCCTTTTGTCTTCAAAACTATGCTGGATGTAATACTTCACAGTCTTTCTTTAATCTTGAAGGGAAAAAATTAAAACCGCTCATCAGTTATTTAGAAAAAATACACTAAAATAAAAATCAGCAGTGACCCGGAGACAAATTGTTTGAGATTCTTAACACAGGAAATAGACACTGAAACCTCAATTGCACTGGAAATAGATAACAAATTGTAGAATCTTCAGTGTCTACATTCTGGGGAGAATAATGGCCTCGTGAACAGAATAAGCATCTCTAACAGTGCACTGATAAAAATGACTGTATTTTATTTTAATATGCACAGTTTATTTATAAAAAATAAATTTGGTTTCCTGCCCTGCACACAGACTATTTAAGAAATAATCTCTGCTATATAGAATCTGTTCCTACTGAAAGTGTCATGAAAGGGACACTCAGTAACATTCTGATGGTAAATCATCATTGTTCCTGTGAGATGACACACTGTTTTATTCATTCCTGATGAGCTCTTTGGATAGCTCACTTTGATTGTCACCTTTCCAGGGATATAGCGCTGCTAAGACAAATGCAGGGTCAAGACCAATCAAGAATCCATTATGTCATTAATCAGAAGAGAATTGTGTTTTAAACATCCTTTTGCTATGAACATTAGAATATTTGGAAGGGTGAAACAGCCCCAAGTTGAGGCAGTTTTCCTAACAAATCCAATCTTTGTGTGGAATTTCAGAGCTAGCACTCGGTGAGAATAAGGCAAGCTCACATCAGCATACTATGCAGAGTAGATGTAGCTGTTTGGGTTCCAGGCTATTAATGAGACATGGAGAGCAAAGTAATATATTTTACTGGACCAACTTCTGTTGGTGAGAAAGAGAAGCATGCTGGACACACAGACCTTGCCCTTTACTAAAGTAGAAAGAGAGAAAGAGTCAATTACTATGGATTGTGCAGGCCCACCTATGGGGGGGACAAAAGGGTTGTTGTACTTAGGTCCCTTTGAGATGCTTCTGAGCATTGTGTCACTACTCTGCATATGGCTTTGATGGAGCATGGGAGGGGGCAAGGCTGGATGCCCTAAACCCTACCCCTTCTGCCCTTGGCCGTGAGCTGAGTCCGCCTCCTACCTTGCCCCCAGGCCCATGATAGCTGTTGGTGCCTCTGGGATTAGGTATGTGGAAAATGTTATTTTTTGTTTACTTTGAACAAAGAAATGTCAATAACTTGGTCTCCTGTTCAAGTTATCTAAATATCACTGAATGAGCTTGTGCCTATATAGTAAAAAGAACAAAAGAACAGCAATTCTGGGTCAGACCAATGGTCCACCTAGTTCCATATCCTGCCTTCTGACAGCCAGATGGGTAGAATTAACCAAACAGCACAATTATCAAGTGATTTCTCCCATGTTCTCCAGTCCCAGCTTTAGGTTATCAGTAGTTTTTGAACCCAGTTAATGTTTTGGCTTCTGCAACAACCACTAGCAACAAGTTCCCAAATGTGTGAACTGTGTGAAGAAATACCTCCTTATGTTTTAAATCTGATGCCTAGATATTGCATTGGTTATCCAGTGGTTCTTTGGTTATATAAAGCAATAAAGCTCACTTATTTAATTACTTACTCCACATAATTCATGATTTTATAAACCTCCCTGGTAACTTGCCCACTGAGTCATTTTTTTTTTTAACATGAACAGTTTCACTCTTTGTAATCTCCTCTTTCTTACCTGGGCTTTACCAATTCTCTCCCTCTCTCTCCCTCATTCTCTCTCTCTAGTTCATATGTATATATACATCTCCATCTGAGGAGAAAAACAAACTATATATATAGTCCTTTTGTTTGTTAATTATGTGTATATATATATATATATATATATATATATATATATATATATATATATAGTTTTTCTCTTCAGATGGGATGACCAGCATTGTTGGCAGTATTCAAGGTATGGACATATTATGGATTTATATAGAAGCATTATGATATCTTTGATCCTATTATATCTCTCTCTCCTATTGGGTTCTAAGTTTCTGCTAGCTTTTTTGACTACTGCTGCAAATTAAGCAGACTTTTTCAGAGTACTTGCCACAAACACTCCAAGCTTTCTTCCTCCAGTAACAGCTAATTTAGACCCCATCATGTATAATTGGAATTATATTTTCAAATGTGCATTACTTTGCACTGATTTAACATTGAATTTCATCTGCTGGCTTGTTACCCAATCACCAGGTTTTATGTGATTCCTGTGTAACTCCTTGCAGTCTGCTTTGGACTTATCTGCCTTGAGTAATTTTGGATCATCTCCTACTTTTTCCACCTTACTGCTTTACCCCTTTCTTATATCATTTCTGAATATGTTGAACTGCAGTGGTCGCAGGATCTCCCTGTGGGACCCCTATTTACCTCTCTCCATTAACAACTGTCCTCTTTTCCTTCATTTTGAGTAATGCATACTGCATAAAAGGACCTTACCTTTTATCCCATGGCATCTTACTTTGCTTAAGAGCATTTTTGGGGGAGGACTTTGTCAAAAGCCTCCTCAACATCCATCACTATATCCACTGGAACACCCTTGTCTTCATGTTTATTGATTGTCTCAAGGAATTGTTGGTGTGGCATCATTTCCTTTCACAAAAGCCATGTTGACTCTTCCCCTACATATTGTGTTCATATATACATGTGGTCTTTCTTTTCTGTATTTTCAACCAATTTGCCCCATCCTTAATTTGGGCAGACTACCCTGTAATTGCCAGGATCACCTCTGGAGACTTTTTTAAAAGAAATGCTTTTTGTAGCCACACACCAGTTATCTTGTCCAGAAGCTGATTTAAGGGATAAGTTATGTATCAGGCTTAGCATTGCACTTTCATATTTGTGTTTCTACAGAACACTTGGGAGAATCCTATTTTACTCCTGTTAAATTCATCTGTTTACTCCAAAACCTCAATATGAGATAGTTCCTCAGGTTTGTCACCTAAAAAGAATGGCACAGGTGTGGGATTCTTCCTCATTTCCTACAAAATGAAGTTCAATTCAATGAATTTGTTTAGCTTCTCCACAACAGCTTTGTCTTCCTTTAGTAGCTTGACCAGCCAGTGGCCTACCTAAAATTGGGAGGTTTCTGTTTCTGATGTATTGAAAAGCAATGTTTGCTGCTAGTTTTTGCAT
The DNA here is from genome assembly GCF_033958435.1 of Carettochelys insculpta. NCBI lineage: Eukaryota > Metazoa > Chordata > Testudines > Carettochelyidae > Carettochelys > Carettochelys insculpta. Next base: position 122,960,901 of record NC_134141.1, read on the forward strand.
CTTTTCGTAGTTGCACATCAAATTTAGAGTTTATACTGCCTTCCATTTTCCTTTGTAAGGTTTGATTTCCAACTTTTTAAAGCGTGCCTTTTTGTATCTAACAGTCTCTTTTGCTCCATTGTTTAACCATGGCTGCATTTTTTTATCTGCTTTATATATTAATGTGTGGTACACATTGAATATGGGTCTCTCACAGTGTTTTTGAACAAAAGGTTCCATTCAGTTTGAAGGCATTTCACTTTATGACTATTCCTTTTAATTTCTGTTTCACTGGCTTCCTCATTTCTAAAATTCTTTTTTGAAATTCGGGAATACTGTGGTGGGTTTCTTTGGCATTCCCCATCCCTCTGCCCCTCCGCCAAACTGTTAAATAAGTGGTTCGCCTACATTGACCTCTTAGATCAAATCCTGTGTAAGATGGAGATTAAATCAAAAATTACCTCTTCTTTTGAGAGCTCCGATAGCTGTTCTAATAAGCAGTCATAAATGGTGTCTGGAATGTTATCTCTCAATCCTGTCCTGAGGAGATATACATGTTCAGTATGGGATAGTTGAAATCCCCCATTATTAATAGGTTCTCTGTTTCCGCAGCCTCTCTATGGCTGTTTCTACAAATGCCACTTTCTCTGAAAGTGGCATGCTAATAAACAGCCCAAAATATGCTAATGAGGCATGGACGTAAATTCCTGGCACCTCATTAGCATAAAGTCACATGATTTTGAGACTGGAAGACGCTCTTCCAGACTCCAAAATGACATGTAGAAGCGCAGCCCCCAGGGGGGTCTTCCCCAAAACTTTCTTCTGGACTCCAAATCATGTGACCTTATGCTAGTGAGACACTGGGAATTTACATCCATGCCTCATTAGCATATTTCAGACCATTTATTAACATGCCACTTTCAGAGAAAGTGTAGAAACGGCTTTATTGTGCTCATAATTTCACTGTCACCATTACTATCCTGGTCATGTAGTGGCTGAGGCCTTTTTTCTGCAGAAAAGTGCAAGACACAGAAACAGCACCCATGAGCTAAATTGGTGAGAGTCACAGCCATCAAATTTGCAGGTTAACAATGTGCTGTTGGACTCTTAAGAAGATACTTCTATCCTAATAAGACCCATCATTACCACATAATGAAAGAGATATTCAAGTTGTTTAAATGAAAGGTTGTTTGATCACCTTCTCTCTGGCAAGAAAGCACTTATTGGCAGTTATGATTATGACATCACTTCTTCTATTTTTTTGCCTGTATGGTCCCTGTTGCTCTTTTGCTTGTCTGTGTGGTTTCTGAACCTTTAGCTGTTTTTTTGTCTGTTGCACAAGTAATTTTTCAAGATGTAAATCAACTCAGATGGTGGAGCATGGTGGGTTAAAAATTGTATTGCCATGAGTTGCTTCCAACAAGTGAACATGATTACCACCTGCCCACAAGGCAAATAATCAAGTGAGACCATTAACCTCCTCACAAACCTATGCTCTTTGCCAGACCTTTTTCAAAATGATAGAAGGCTAGTTTTGTTTTTAACACTTTTCTTTCCATTAAAAAATGCATTTTTACCCAGCCCTTCTCAGAACCTGACTCATTCCAATGTTGCTGTACTGCCCATAGTTAATAAAAAACACATTTTGAAAAGTAGCTAAGTTCAAGTTCTTCAGATGGGGAATGAAGAGAGAGAGAGACACAAACACATTTGGTATCACTTTTATGAAGTGTTTAGATACAATGCGCATAAGAATGGCCACACTGTGTCAGAGCAATAGTTCCTCTGTCAGTCACCTTAAAGGAAAGATGTGAAACATGGCAATTATTAACTGATCCATCTCTTGTCATTCAACAGCTGTTTCTGGTAGTCAGAAATATAGGAACACCCAGAACCAGAGGTTGTGTCCCTGATTATGTGGGCTAGTAGTGGCTGTTGGACCTATCTTCATTGAGTTTAATGAATTCTTTTTTTTTTTCAAACTAATTAGACATTTGGCCTTCACAAGACCCACTGCCAACAAGCTTCATAGATTAATGGTCCATTGTACAAAAAATGCTTCATTTTGTTTGTTTAAAACCTTCCGTTTATTAGTTTCAGTGGGTGACCCCCATCTTCTCTGTTATGTGAAGGGGATAAACAACACTTTCCTGTTCACTTTCTCTGCAGCATATATAATATTTAGACCTACATCACTTCTCCCTTTAGCAATGGGGGGATAAATAGAGGGGGAACTGGTGGATCTTTGGATGTCTGAGATGCAGAATGACAGACTGTGAGAACATTACTCACACTGAGCTTCACAATTTGAAGTACTGACTTGTAATCTTAGGCCATGTCTACGTTACCTGGAACACTGACTCACTCAGGGTCAATCTTCTGGGGTTAGATTTTGTGCACCTGGTAGAGATGCATGAAGTCAGCCTTTCAGGGGTCAACAGTTGACACCTGTACCCTTTGTCAGGAGTAAGGGAAGCTGACAGGAGAAACTCTCCCATCAACCTTCCTCAGTGAGGACGGGCGAGTAAATCAGTTACAGATAAGTCGATTCTAACCATGCAGTTGCCATAGCTAGAACTGCATATCTGCAATTGACTTACCTGCCTAGTGTAGACCAAGCCCTACTCACAGAGTAGGAGAGAACAAACCAGTTCGGATAAGAGAAAAAAATAGTTTTAACATTTACCCAATCTGGAATGTAACTCAAACTCCACTCTGTGAAGCACACAAAGAAGTTTGACTAGGCCCTTTTTACCACGTTGCTTTTCATATATATGGACCTGGGCACATCCTGGTATCATCAGGGAGTAGGAACACTGAAATATTATGAGTAAGGGTTCTCTCCACAGTCCTGAGAAAATGGAATGCCACATTACGAGTCAGCCCTGTCAAAAGGGTCTCTGATGGGATACTGGTAAGGTTACACATATATCAGCAGTTTCCTCATATGTGTGGAATATTTATTAAATCTATATTTCATGTACGTGCTCTTGCCTCCTTGTTTGACACGGTAAATTTATGAGTGATGGTTTATTCAGTCTTCAAAATTTAGGCTTTAGAATGGAAAATGAGTGGAGAAACCTCTTTAGTGTTGCAGGAAAACATAAATTTAGGACCTTTGGAGTCCCTGCACTGGTATATATTCTGCTTTGGTCTCCCATTCTCAAGTGAATTTACTGTGGACTACTGCGAGGCATTCCTGCCAACTAAATTGTCATAGCTCTCCATTGAAGAACACAGATGTGATTGGTAGAGTATTTTACATTCTCCAAGCAGGTTTCTAAACCTCGCAGTGGATTATTGTCAGTTATTGCTTTTAAGGTGTGAGCCTTGTATAAAGAGTTTCCAAGATCCAAACCATCATGGGCTGGATGATAGTTATAAGTACCCAACCCATGGGAGTCTTGATGAGTTGAAGCCACAGCAGGCTGGGAGCCACATAGGATAACAACTGTCTCACCTTCAACAAGAGTCCGTGTGTGCTTCTTTTTGTAGCTGCCTCACTCTGCAGAATAATGCGGAAGGGACCAAACTTTAGCTCTGCTCTCTCTTCACCCTGGAGGCCTTCACTCCTGGACTACCCCACATTTCCATGCTAAAAAAATGATCTTCCTACCCCATATCCACAAAGGGACTTAGGCACCTTGCAATGCCTAACATTAAGGTGCCCAAGGAAGCACTAGGACAATGCGGTGATCCAGAAAGCCAAGTTAGGTGCCAACCCTCCCTGTGCATTGAATGAGGAGAGAGAGGCACCTTAGGATATGATCCACAAAAGCCAGCAGGATAAGCTGAGATTTGCCTAAGATAGGCCAGGGGAGACCCTGACCAGAGGGGTATGAACTAAATTCCCAACCTTGCACAAAGTTAGGTGCTTAATCTGGGCTGCAGGAAACGGCCTTTCTTTGCTTGTGATCCACAATGTGCAACCTTTCTTTGATTCAGATGCCTAAGGCATTTATATTGAGTCTGTTCTGGTCTGGCTATGGTCTGAAGAAGTGGGTCTGTCCCATGAAAGCTCACCTAATAAATTATTTTGTTAGTCTTTAAAGTGCTACTTTACTGCTCTTTTGTTATGATATCAAAAAGGACTTAGCCACCTGCCTGTCTATACCAAGCAGCCACACTAAGAGCTCACATTACAACTCAAGGAGTGAAGCCTGGGTTAGTGGGTCACTGGGGAAGTGGGAAGGAGAGAGGCTTTGAACCTGGGACTCAGCCTCCAAGCATTAATCTATGGGCTATTCTGATGGACGTCCAGGAGCTGAGGGACTGGCCCCCTGGCTTTCTGACCTTACAAGTGAATGCCCTGACCAGCAAACCACAGAGACAGTCTCATTCTGTATTTGGCCCAATGATACACTACAATATTTCACTGTATTACACCATATATTCACAGTGAGAGAGCAAAGGAGCCCCCAGGGCTAGAATAGCCCATATTTCACAGCTAGAGAATTCAACAGAAAAGTAGAAGACCACTGCTCACATCCTCTCGCCAGATAAACAAAAACCTCAGATAGAATCTCATTTGAAACACTGTTTAAGGAACAAAATAATCTATTGCAGTGTCCGTAATCCCAGTGTCATGGCTACTGGTAAGAACCTGGAAGTAAAACTGATGAGAAATGAAAGTGATTCTGACTAATCTATTTTCTTTATCCAAACTAGGGTGTGCGTCTACATAAACAAAAGAAATAGAACAGGTGTGACCTTTTAAACACCGCATTTTTGGTTGTCAGTGGTGTGATTTGTAACATCAGTAAGGAAGTTTTATCTTTAAAATATTCTTGAATATTAACTTGGAAGTAACAATTCCAAATACCTGGTTTTGTTTGTTCGATTTTACATATAGTGATGTCATTAAAAATCCATAATATTCATAGGGCTTCTCTCCACTTGCCTCCAACTTTGAACGGGGCAGGGTAATCAGGGTGATGGGAAATTACTAATGAAGTGCTGCGGTGAACACGCAGCACTTGATTAGGCTAATTCTCCCCCATGGCAACTTCAAAGTGTCAAACTTCAAAGTGCCGGCATGCACGTACCTGCAGGCCCTTCAAAGTTCCTGTTCTCCTTCGAAGTGCCTTTACTCCCCAGAATAGTTGTAAAATTGAATTTCTTTCCTCTGACTCCCATTGCAACCTCCACCTAGCACAGCTTGAGCTTCAAACAGGTATTCTGCATCCAAGAATTGATCTCATTCAAGTATCTGACCATTTTGGTTGTGGTATTTCTAACTGTGGCCAATATAAACTCTTTTCCAAGAAAGAAATCCTACAGTAAGAAGTTATGGAATAATTCCTAGGGCCTATGTTATGCAGGAGGTCAGAGTAGATGTTTGTAATGGTTCCTTGACCATAAAAGCTATGAATCACCTTCCTCCTTTCTTCTATCTATCTTTGGAAAATCATGGGAAACAGGAGAGATTCCAGAAGACTAGAAAAAGGCAAATATAGTGTCCATCTATAAAAAGGGGAATAAGAACAATTCAGGAAACTATAGACCAGTCAGTTTAAATTCTGTGCCAGGAAAGATAATGGAACAAGTAATTAAATAAATCATCTGCAAGCACTTGGAAGGTGGTAAGCTGATAGGGAACAGCCAGAATGGATTTGCAAAGAACAAATCATGTCAAACCAATCTGATAGCTTTCTTTGATAGGATAACAAGCCTTGTGGATAAGGAAGAAGTGGTGGAAGTGGTATACCTAGATTTTAGTAAGGCATTTGATACACTCTCTCATGATATTCTTATCAATAAACTAGGCAAATACAACTTACATGGGGCTAATATAAGGTGGGTGCAAAACTGGCTGGATAACCATACTCACAGAGTAGTTCTTAATGGTTCTCAATCCTGCTGGAAAGGTATAATAAGTGGGTTCTGCAGGGGTGTGTACTGGGACCAGTTCTGTTCAATATCTTCACCGACAATTTAGATATTGGCATAGAAAGTATGCTTATTAAGCTTTCAGATGATACCAAGCTAGGAGTGGTTGCAAATGCTTTGGAGCATAGGGTCAAAATTCAAAATGATCTGGACAAATTGGAGAAATGGTCTGAAGTAAACAGGATGAAGTTTAATAAAGACAAATGCAAAGTGCTCCACTTATGAAGGAACAATCAGTTTCACACATACAGAATGGGAAGCAACTGTCTAGGAAGGAGTATGGCAGAAAGGGATCTAGCGGTTATAGTGGACCACAAGTTAAATATGAGTCAACAGTGTGATGCTGTTGCAAAAGAAGCAAACATGATTCTGGGATGCATTAACAGGTGTGTTGTGAACAAGACATGAGAAGTCATTCTTCCGCTCTACTCTGTGCTTGTTAGGCCTCAGCTGGAGTATTGGGTCCAGTTCTGGGTACCACATTTCAAGAAAGATGTGGAGAAATTGGAAAGGGTCCAGAGAAGAGAAACAGGAATGACCGAAGGTCTAGAGAATGTGACCTATGAAGAAAGACTGAAAGAATTGGGCTTGTTTAGTTTGGGAAAAAAGAAGATTAAGCAGGGACATAATAGCGGTTTTCAGGTATCTAAAAGGGTGTCATAAAGAGGAAGGAGAAAACTTGTTCTTCTTGGCCTCTGAGGATAGAACAAGAGGCAATGGGCTTAAACTGCAGCAAGGGAGTTTTAGGTTGGACATTAAGGAAGATGTTCCTAACTCTCAGGGTGGTCAAACACTGGAATAAATTGCCTAGGGAGGTTGTGGAATCTCCATCTCTGGAGATATTTCAGAACAGGTTAGATAAGTGTCTGTCAGGGACGGTCTAGACAGTACTTGGTCCTGCCATGAGGGCAGGGGGCTGGACTTGATGACCTCTCAAGGTCCCTTCCAGTCCTAGTATTCTATGATTCTACTCCCCCAGTCCCATCAAAGTATTTGCTATTGTAACTCTGGGTATTGTTGGAAATGTATATACTATGGTAGGTCTTCCTCTTCACTAGCACAGCATGAAGTTACTCAACATAGGGGAAGCCTTGTGACTTTTACACAACTTTGGGAGAATGGGCCTGAAGCTGTTTTGTGTGCTCTGTGTTGTGTGTCAGTGGGCATTCACCTCAGATGAGATCCAATCACACAAACCACCAGCACCAGGCTTTATTCTGTAAGGAACATAAGAAAGGATTAGAGTTCAGATGACTCCTCTCTGCTTGTAGCCTACATGCTCCCAGCTCAGTCATCCTGCAATCCAGGATGATCTCCTAATATGCCATAGTTTGCAATTCACAGCTTCTAGTTCCCAGGGATGCCCTGGAAGCACACTGATCCTTGGATGAGGCAAGATTTTCAAGTCCTTTGTCCAATCATGTTTTGAATTACATGGGACTCTATTGTGTTTATTGATGAATACTCTACCACTTGTCTTAGGAAACTATCTCACAGTAAAATAGTTGTCCTTCACTGGCATTTGTCTTGATGTTCAGCATCATTTTTTGCACTCAGTTACATGCATTACTATCTATTCATTGGGAGAAGCAGTGTGGTACATCTGCTTTCACTCTCTGAAGCACAGTCAGATACACAAAGGTATGTGCCTACCTCCGTTACTTATTAACCAAGCTATACATTTTTTTTCCTTTCAATCTTTTCTCAGATGCTTACAGTAGAAGCCCCATCTGGCAACAAAAAGTTGTCCTTGATTTCTCTAGATGAGAAGGACTTGGATGAATTTCAGCAAATATCTGCTTCTGATAGAGATGAGCTATTTAGAACTGCAGAAGATATTTAACACTGGGCAATTTATTCATTTTTGATGGCCTCTGATGTCTTTTGAAAGTACCTTTGGACAAATTCATCCTTGGTGTAAATCCATTGGGATTACACTCAGGATGGAGTACATTAGTCTTTATGCTTCCTATTGAAAGGCTGTACCTTGGAATGGAAGGACGGTTTTATCTTGTACATCAGTTTGTCAGAGGAGTAGGTCACAATAGATGCCAAAGGTGACTCACATGCTTGGGTATGCCATTCACCCATTGTTCTCAGCATATAGATAGAGAGGTTTCTTGTTTCACTTCCATTGTGGGAAAAGGGGCCTAGGGTACCTCTGTAGTCCCTCAGTAATACTCAGTATTGTGCAACTGCTTCTCAAGCTCTGGGACCACCAAATTTGAGAAGAATAACTTTTAGAAGTGACAATCTAAGTTGCACAGAATGGAACTTGAAAGGACGTTTTCATACAGTCTCACCAGCTTCCATCAGAGTCAGCGACACCTGTTGATACTAATCTGAAGAGCGTCAAATTGTGCTCATGACGTATTTGTGTCAGGAGTGTCTGTAACCCAGTGGATAAAGCGTTCCTCTCTGCACCCAGTCCGGAGAGGACAGGAGCCTCTTATAGCTGCCTGTAAAGTGTGTTGGATCTTTAGCTCAAGCTCTACCAGCTCATGTTTGGAGCTCTGTTAATTCCCTGATGGATTGGCCAAGATAGCAGCCATGACACAGCTGGGGACTCCACAGCTAAAAACAGGAGCTACCACAGGTTGTGTGAAGGACTTGCGTCTCTCTACCAGGGTCTGTTATAGACTCATATTTCCTGTGGGGTGGTAATAAATGTTCCCTATAAACTGAGTGCTTGGGAAGCTTCCCAGGAGAGATTCAGGTGCTGCTCAGCTTATTATCAGAGCACCTACAGCCGCCCGTAGCCGGCAGCATGTGTTTCTCTTGGTAGTGGAGATGTGCACATGTCTTTGTGAACATAATATTTATTCTGCCCATGGATATTAAGAATTAGAGGGAACACTTGATGGGGATTCAACATACACTGAGCAGTGGGTTACAAAATTAACTGGCAGTGATGCTAAGGAGGGAAAGTTCAAAGATAAGCACAAATGAGTCATCAGCCATAAAGAGATAGATGCACAGATAGCTACACAAATACACAGACAGACAGATAGATAGTGTAGCACAGTGTATCATGCTCCTGAGTCCCAGGCCCATGTTCTATCCTTAAAATCACCAGTGACTACTCCATTTCCAGGCACTGGTGTTTCTATTACGTGTGAAAGTCCAACCACCTCCTATATACAGTGGATCACAGTAACCTTTCTGGTTACACCGCTACAGGGGAGTAGAGTTTTCCATGCTGTGGCTCCATCCCTTCCTCTCTGTCTCTTCCCTTTCCTGCACTTGGAGCTGCTTTATATGACCCCTCTGAACAGGGGCTCACAGATGCCAACCAGCAGGTCTGGGTGTGCTCCGCTGGCTCCTATAACCCTCTTTGGATGGGCCTCCTGTGACAGTGCTCTGGCTCAGGCTCTCTGGCCAGTAATCTGTCACAAAAGGTAGATAGATAGATAGATAGATAGATAGATAATCTCAGCACCCACTTTCCACATTCAGTTATCTCTAATACCAGTGCCTATATATACACACACCTGTGGTCATTTATTAGAGCATCAGGCCTGAGCACACACAGATTTGCCAGAACCACCTGTATCCGCCACCTGGAAAAATTTCACTCTTGTTTGAAAAGTTTTTTAATCTGTTTTCTTGATCCATTTGTACAATGTATAAATCCCTTTAAATAGGTACCGGAAAGTGCAGCTCAAGTCCTGATATTTGCTAAGAATGCACGCCAAGAAATCATATTATATACTTCCTCTGGTAGCGATGCTGCGAGAGAATCAATGGGTGTCCTGTCTATCTGAGGAACCTACATGGCTTTTTCCACTGTTGCCTCTGAGCAGCTCATAATCTCAAGCATATTTATCCTTGCAAATCTCCTGTGAAGTAGGGCAGTGAAACATTCATTTTACTGATGGGGAAATGAGGCACCAGGCATGTTAAATAATTTGGCCATGCTCATCTAAAACATCTACTTGGTTCTGTGCTTGTGCCCTACCATGTAGACGCTTCTCTCTTTGAGCACAAAGGCTTACAGGAGGGGCCCAAAACAGTGCGCCTTCACATTATCTTCACATGGCAAGAGGTGCGGAAAGGGAATACCAACCCCGTCTCTGTTCTGTGGTCACTCCTGGAAATAACACTTTAAAATATATTTACATTTTGCCGAAAAGGATGCACCTGATTCTTCCCTTCAGATTGTCCCTCTGTAGAGCTCGGGTTTCAAATCAAATGCCGTGGCTAAAGAATGAAGGATTCATGGATTTCAAGGCCAGAAAGGACCATTGTGCAAGGGTGCTGTCTGAGGAGGACGGGGGGGCAGCAGCTGTACACAATGGGATGCCATTTGCTCTTCTTCCCATTCCCCTGACTTGTCAGGGAGTGGGTGGTAAGTACATGGCATGAGTGCATGCCTCCCACTCCTGGCTGGTGAGGGGAGGGAGCAGAGGAATGATTCATACAAGCTGTGGACTTTCCCCACGCTCCCTGTCAGTCGGGGGAACAGGAAGGAACTCAAACAGCATCGCTATGTATGGCTGCTGCCCACCTCGCCGCTTTCCAAATGGCACACTTGCCATTGTGCTCATCATCTGACCTCCTGCATGACGCAGCCCATAGAACTCCCCCCAGATAATGCCCAGAACAGATCTCCGAAAAGACAAAGTACATGCAGGCTTGATTCAAACATGGATGGTGATGGAGAATCCACTATGGCCCATATTCCAATGGCTAATTACCCTCACTCTTAACATGTTATTTTATTTTCAGTCCATGCTGGTGTAGCTTCTACTTCCATCCATTGGATTATGTTAAGTCTTTCTCTGCTAGGCCAACAAAAAAAAAACATATTAAATATTTGTTTCCCATCTAGGGATTTTCAAACTCCTTTTGCTTACACCTTTTCTCTTCCTTCCCATGTGTCAGTTGCCAGCATCTTCTAACTTTTGCAAGAGGTCATTTCCATGCCCATGGGGCTGCCCCCCTCGGGTATTATTATTCTTTACACTTGTCTGATCGTGGCAGCTAGATATTCCAAATGAGATTAGGTGGCCAGTGTGTTGTACAGATCCAGACTATAGACAGACTGCACCAAAGAGTTTACAGTCTGACTAGAAAGAACAAATCTTTGGAAAAGAACAGGTGCAGGGTGATGAGGTGACGTGCTCAGGGTGACAAAGCAAGCCAGTGGCAGAAGTAGAGACAGACGATTGCTGTGTATCTTAAGTTACGAATTTGCTTCTCTATGTTTATGTCAAAGTTTGGGATCTTTTTGAGTTTGTTTTTTTGAGGTGGTTGAGATGAGGAAGGAGAGCTCTGTGACTTTTACAGGTGAGAAACTGAGGCAAAGGACACTGACCAATACACTGCAGGTTGTAGTTTGCCTATGCCTACATACTTCTGAATTTTGGTTGTAGGGTTTTTCTAAATTAATACTGAGTTCCTTTTGCCCTTTTATTAGAATTTTATTTTGCTGTGCTTGCAAGAGGGGACGTACTGCCTGTCTGAGGCATCCAGGGATGGTGTTTCATTTTCCCAGGTGACTGGGGGAAGGGGAGAGAGAGCTCAAGTCAGGTCTATATCCTGTTAAGAAAAACCTCTCGGCCCCGAACCTGGAACTTACTGCTGTCAAATCCAGTTCGCAGAGGGGCCATACCTGGTTGGTGCAGTTGTGGATTGTGTCAGAAACCTACTTGTTCATCTCTTAACATTGGTTTTGCAGGGGGAAGAACTCTTACCAGTATAATCTCTGTGGGACAGTACAACATGAAGTGGAGTTATGAGGTTGGCTTTCCAGAACTGGAGAGCAGTACCACCAGCTACTGCAGTCCCTTGCATCCAAGGATTTTAAGAAATTCTGGAAAGAGACATTCCATTCTTTGGGTTGCCCAACTTTTGTGATGAATGGACCTTATTTATCTTGTGAACAGTGAAGGGAAATAGAAATAGAAAGGTTAGTAAAGGGGAGCCAGATGTCTGGTGACCTAAACATTGAAACATCCCAGATAAGTCTCTGGAGTTTATTCACCCCAGCCACAATGTTTGCTTCTTGCTATGCCTGCTTGAAGCTGCAAACTCAGCGAAAGATTCAAACCCTAACTTCTCAGCAGATGTGATCACAGGAGCATTGCCTGTGAACTCCAGCAGCACCAGGGAACAAGCCTTGTATGCAGAAAAAGCGCAGAGAGCATTGGCGTGCCTTCACTGTTCAGAAGGTAAGTAAGACTCTTTCATCACGAAAGTTGGGCAACCAAAAGAACAGGATCATGGCTCTGATGTTCTAACCTGTTACTGAGTCTGGACTCAATAACTAATTTTTTGTTATGTCCGGAAAAAAGTCTCAAAAGAGATGCTTCTTAATTGAAAAAAAAAATCATTTACATTTATTTGCTGACAAGTGTAGAACTCCCCAGAGCCAAAACACATCATCCAAGCTAAGCAATTCTCATTACTCTGTTAAATAAAGGCTCTATTGACCATAAAACAGCCTTTCCCTTTTATTCCAAGTTGTGGCAGGCTTGTTTTTAAAACAAACACCCTTTTTTTTTAAAAGAAGAAAGTGAAAGCATCAGAAGGATCCTCGCCACTGAAAGGAATAATATCCCTGAGCACTCAGCCACCCTCTTTCCAATCTACCCAAATCGGCTTTAATTGCTTCTGGCTGGATGGGGAAAATCAAGTGTTACAAATTGAGAGAAATTTAACTCTATTCCAATCCTGATATGAAATTGAGTTTAGGTCAGGAACAAACCACTGGAGCCGCACTGAGATATTGAAATGAATCAATAAAGCCGGAATAGGTGTGCAGCCCCTGCAGGGACTCAGACATCTCGGGACCACAGAGCCCTGGCTAAAGAGCCTTATTGGTTACTTCTCTGGCATGAAAAATCAGACACGATTTATCCATATTAGGGGGTTTCATCTCTGTCTGATTATCCAGTGCTACAAAGAGGTGACCCGTGCCCATGCGTCCATATTTTAATAAACACATTTACTGGGTCTGATAGTTCAGCAATTTGTACAGTAAATTGAATCTAATTTTCCCTGAATGCCACTGGTTTCTCCAATAGTTCAAAACAATACCTGGTGGGTCGGCAATAACCCTGGCCAGATAACAGGCCTCCAAGCTGCTCCCTGGTACCCTTTCCCAATACCTCTCCTTCTCCTCATTCCTAACCAACCGATTCCTTTTCTGCTCTCTCTGGCCCCAGTGGGGAGGAAAGGGGACAGTTGCCTTCCGGTCCAGATTTTCAAAGGGGCCCTGAGGGCCAACCACCACCAATGCTACTCTGGCGGCAGAGGCGGCTGGAGGACTGGACCCTTTTGAAGTGCCTCAGCAGCGCTGATGTGCCAATCTGTGCAGCTGTGAGTGAAAGGGAGGAGACCCAGAGATGAGGTCTGGGCAGTGCTAAAGGTTGACAGCCTAGGCCCTGCCCTGTCTGCCCTTGGCTCCGCCCATTCCAGAGGCACAGAACCTGGCCCATCTCCCTCTTGCACCCGGGGCCTGCAGTGGCTGTCAGCCCTTCTGTCTCCTTCCTTTGCCATTCTGCCTCTCTTTAATGTGCTCTTTCAGTGGTCCCCTTGCTTGTAAGGGCCTGTTCCTAATATCACTTGAACTGAGTTCTTTCCATCTAATTCAGCGGGTTTGGGATCTGATCCCAAACCAGCAGCGGGCCTCTGTGCCCTTCCCAGATCTTCCTCCATCCCTCTTCCTCCATCTCTGTCCCCCACACACCTCACCCTGCATCTCTGCCCTGTCTTCTCCCTCTTTCCTCTTCCACCCCCAGTTTGCATCTCTCCCCACCCAATGGCAGGGAGGCTTCCTGCTGATTCTCAGAGTGCTGCACTTCTATGTAAAATGGAGTCTGGTTCCCTGGACTTTATCAGAGCTGCACCCCACAGTGGCTTAAAGAAAAATTATGTTACTTAGTGGTTTGGGTTGTTTTTTTTTTTTTTGTTTGTTTGTTTGTTTTCAGAAGAGATAATAGCAGCAGCTCACGGGCCCCTGAAATCTCCCTTGAAATAACAATAGCAGTAGAGCCTCTGCAGAACGGCTTTTCGCTGGACAGGGACCCCCCAAGCAGCGCCCCCTCCCTGGACAAGGGAAAGGGATGGAAATAAACAACGCACCCTCTACTTCAAGCTTATTTTTCCCCGTCGTTACCAATAACCCACCATTAGTTTTCAAAGACAAAAATTACTCTCAGCATCTCTGGATGGGAGATCAGAGCTAGTCCATTTCCTCCTGGCAGCAGCTTGGAAAGAAGATTGCTCAAGGCATCTGAAGTCTATAATTGTCAGACCCATTCCTACCCCCGGAGTAGGCTAGGCAGGTGGTAGCTACCCTATGATTTTCTCCTTTGATTGTTATCAGCTGTCCTCATTGCTCAGAACTGGCAGCTTAGGCACTGCGGACAGACTTCACTTATGGGAACGGAGGGAAGAGGAGAAGTGGAAAGGCACCAGGTGACACACACATGATAACACCTCTAATGCCCCACTTACTCCTGGCAATTTGGTTTTGGTTGCTGTTTGTATCACTACAGCACCCAGATGTCTCAGTGGCGATTGAAACCCCATTGTCCTATGTGCTGCACAAACACACAGTAAAAGAGAAGCTCCGGGCAAAGGGATGACAGTCAAATGAGGCAACACTGGCAAATGCTGTGCTGAATTATCATTGTCCCCTGTTGCAGATGGGGAACTGAGGAAGAATAAGAGAATAAATACTTTAAAGTGGTGAAAAAGAGTGTAGTACGGTTGGAAATTGAAGTCAGTGTCACTCTACTATCTGAGCAGTAAGACACTCCAGCCTCAAGGAGGAATTTGGTCTCTGTCTGGCAACAGCAGGAGCTATTTCTGTTGCAAGCAGTGAGGCTGAATGCAGGCTAAGGTGCACGAATGGAACTTTATCAGACTCTGTGCACTTCTCTGCCTATGTGGCTGAGCTGTTCCCAGCCTAATTCCCTGCATTTTCTCTTTCATGGGCACCCTTTCAATAATAACCCCTAACTCTATGGCTCCTATTCCCCTAAACGTGATACAGAACCCAAAGTGCTTGAGCTGGGTGGGGTAGGGTGAGGTTAAGGGTGGGGAGGGAAACGTTGCAGCATTATCAGGTACGTCACAAATACAAAAGGATCACTTCATTTGTCGTTAAAATGCAATCACTTCTAGGGTGGAACCCAGCTGCTGTTGAACAGCCACAGACATATGCTACAATGAATGAAGAATTTCACTGAGCCCAGCTAACATCATGGAGAAGGTATATTTAGGTAGGCATAAAGACTGAGGGTATGTATTAATTCTAGCCTCTCTTATAGATATGTCACAAGAATTTTAGTGGTCACCAAGGAGCCCCATGTGACAAGCTAGCTTTGTGGTTGGGCATATAAGACCCTGCCTCCTTCTTGCCACTCAGCCACAGAGCAGATAAATGAGCTACCTGCAAGAGCTCCACATAACAATGCCATTGCAGAAGACGGTCTGTCATGCTCCACCCCAGGCCGTCGATTAGCCACAGAGCGCAGTGTTAGCATTTGAAGACATGAACAACAGAGGAGCAGCTTGGTGTGCTAAAAACACTTACCACAATGGCAGCCTGGTCCTTGGTGTGGATGAAAGTGGAGAGAGGCCCTGAGAATCGGAAGTCATGACTAACATTTGCCGGTGGCATCCTTCAGAACCTCCTCCTTCATTTGGGGTGGTGCTTGTCAGACTGGGTATAAAGCCAGTGTTGGGTAGAGGGCTCTGGAAGCACAGCAGCCTACTTCTCCATCGTTTTTGGGCATGCTGTCCTGACTGTAATAACATATGTTTTAAATTGTGCTGTTGTTGGGTTGCACACCAGCCCACACAGGCACTGAGAGTCAAGGTGCACTTTTCTGCTGGCATTTCAGGAAGAAGTGTGCCTGCCTCCCAGTCAGTAAAGAGCCAACAACCCAGAACATGTTGGCTGATACTGCGCTTACCGGAGAGAGGCCCATGGATACGAAGCTGACAAACCAGACCCCAGTTCGCAGCTATGTAGCTGAAGATGGGTGATTTGTCCAGGAACTCTGCTTGCGGTTGGAAGCAGATGGACTCATTACAACCAGATGCCTGGCTTTCGATATTATCAGAAAGATGTACCGTACCAGCTAATATATTCTAGGGCCTTGGCTTACATCTGATTCAGAGAGAAGCGTCAGCTCCAGCAGGTATACATGTGTTTTGCAAATGCAGGCAGAGAGGACAATTTTATTCTGAGACCTATGCACAAGTGAAACCTCAAAGCACTACAGTGGTGGCTGAGTACATTTTGTGATGGAAGAAGATCATAAGACTGGCTACCCACAAGTGTATACAACCTGTGATGTCTTCCCCCACCCCCGCCCCCAGAGATGCTGGTTCAATTTGCATAGAAAAAATCACAGCTTCTCCTGCTGTCCTTTCAGGCCAATTTTATGAATGATGGTATTTGGAGATAAGAAAATAGGAAGGAAGATCAGGGTAAATGGGGTCAAACTAGAGAACACAGAGAAGATCATGTATCTGGGGAGCAACATGACATATGATCTAGACTGTGTCAAGGAACTAGCAGCTAGAATAGCGAAAGCAGGAGTGAGTTTGAAGGCAATGGATGAACTCTAGAAAAGCAAAGCAATTAGCTTAGGAATGAAACTGAGCATCTTGAAAAGGTGTGTACTCAGCAGCATGTTCTTCAACCGGATGTGAGACTTGGGTGATAATGAAAGATTCGAAGTGAAGGATACTGGAATTCAAGAGGAGTTGTCAGAGAAAGATGCTGAGAATAGGATGGATGCAGAAGGTCACCAACCCTAAATAACCCATCTAGCTGCAATAAGAAGCAAAGGTCAAATAAGGGAAACTAAGCTTCCTCGGAGATTGAGGAGATACTGTCCCTAGGTATCAGCGTAAGGCCTACTCTAATTATCAGCACTGAGAAGAGTTTATTCCATACATTTATAACATATGCATCACCACGATATCCGAATCCACTTTACATTCCGTTTCCACTGTCTCCCTTGAGCAGCCTGTCTGGTCTCTTTAGCCTCTTGTTTATAATATTTTTTCTAAAAGTAAAAGAAACCCCTTGTGACTCCATCCACTCAGGAAAACTGCTTGAAAAATATTTAACAAACAGTCTCTGCTTTCAAGACAATCTCTCACATGCAAATGTAAATCCCTAACTCTTGTTCCCAAGGAAGATTTGCATATTGGATTTCACAAATGTTATAGTGTCAGTAACACTGTCTCTTGGGGGACATAATTATGCTCGTATTATTTAACCATTATGACAAAGAGGCACCCCTATTTTGCCATCCAACAAATTCATTTCTGTTCTTTTCCACCTGTTTGTAAAGCTCTCCAGGAAGCATATGTTCATACTACCATGCAAGCTGGAATCAGAAACTATTTTTAGGGCATCAGGTATGTATCTTGCTTCCTCTCTTCCAATCAGTGAAAAATATTTTATTGCATCTAGAATATATTTTCCAGCACTTTGACAAGTATTAAATATCATAAGTTATCTGGCTATCACTCAGGTTAACTGCATGATATGCCCAATTATAGTTAAGGATGAAATCCCATCCCATAGTCTCCTCTCTGTCTTTATTTATTTAGTTACTTATGTATTTATTTTTGCAGAAACATTAATATATTCTGTCAGGACAAAACTTTGCACTGTTTGATCACTCCTAATTTGCATTTTTAATAGTCCCCATTAGACAGCCTCTGAGCTAATTAGCCAAGCATCTGTAATTGAACACTCCTGTTTCCTGTTTTCAGGACTAAGAAACTAATGGCTGAAGTACTACTAAAACAATTAAGTAATAAGAAAAATACTGTGTTAAGATTGGCAATGGAGCAGCTGCCATAAATCACCACAATAATGACTTGCAGCTCAAAATGTTTAATTGGAGGCAAAAAATAACATATAAAATGTTTCTGTGGGTTACAAAATGAAGAGCTGGAGATTGGGGAGTAGGGTCAGAGAGAAGACAGAGGTCTAATATAGGTAGAATGTATAGAAAGTAAACCTGACTATGGAAAATAAAAATATCTGTTACATGTAGATTACCAGCCCGTCAATGAAAACTGAACTGGAGTCAAATGCTTAGCCCTATCCTCAGTCCCACACTACTTTTTTTCCCCTCCAGATGATACATAAATAGAGCATGATTAACACACAAATAAATATTTTTATATATTTTTCTTTTTCCAACCAACACCTGTATTGGAATTACTAAAATGCCAGTGAAAGGCTATTCCCGGGGCATCTCCAGGCTGAAAATACGGCAGGTCCCACAACGAAATATCTATCAGTTGCACTCTGTATTTTAATGGACCTCAATCCCTCAAATACTTATGTATATGCTGGACTCCAGGCAGTAGGAGCACTCCCAGAGATGGAAGGGACCCTGCAGTTTAACAAGTCTAAGTAAATCTTTGCAGGCTCAGGATCATGGCATGTTATGATCAACAGGGCTCATGTTCAGAGGGATATTTTATAGGCAATTTAGGTAGACCCAGAAAACTGTAGTCCATGGAGATCTGGCTAGACACACATGACTGGATCTTCATTTCTAACTAGTAAGTTACACTACTTGAAAAAAGTTGCTGTGCTTGCACAAGTATTACACAAGGTTACAAACTACAGTGACAGTGAGTCCATGTGATCTTGACTCTTAGGGGAGGAATCTGTAAGGTAAAACCCATGTGAAAGTGTAGTCCACACAATGAAAATATGGGTTTTTCTATTTTTAAGGTGACAGTACTATAATCTGCAGTCATCAGTAGGACCTTTCTGCTACTACCATCTGAGGAACTTTGATCCTGGGTGCAGAAACACTTGTTGGCCTATTGATTCATGATTGCATAAACAAACAAAAATGAGGCAAGAGTTGGGAGTGAAGGTACAGGCTGAACCTCTCTAATCCAGAACTGTCTCATCCCACAACATCAGTTATACGGTATGATTTTAATTAGTTGGATGTACACTTACCACAGGTGTGGACAAGTTTCCCCCGACCCCATAAAGTTTGTTTACAACCACCAATCCTGGCTCTCAGTGTCCTATGTAGTTATTTAGCTGTAATTTATCCCAAATGTCTTCCTAGAGCCCAGTAAGCAGCAGAAGTGTTGATCGTGATGCTAAGTATCAGAGGGGTAGCTGTGTTAGTCTGTATCTGCAAAAACAATGAGCAGTCCCATGGCACTTTATAGATTAACAGATTATTTGGAGCATAATCTTTTGTGGGAAAAGACCCATAAAATACTCATATCTGATATTGACTTCCCATGGTCTGGCAAATTCTCTCATCCAGCATCAGTCAGGTACCCAGGGTTCCAGATTAGAGTTTCAACCTGTAGTCTCAGATATCAGAAATTAAAGGAAACGTGTAGAGCACCATAAGATACCTTGCACCTGTGTGCCATCCCAACATTTGGACAACCTCCAGGAGGGGGGTCAGTTGATTAGCAGAGCACCCACAGCTGCCCACCACTGGCAGTGTGTGTTTATATTGGTGGTGCACATCCACACATTCCTTAGTGCACACAACAAAATTTATTTCACCAGTGGATGATAAAAATAGAGGGAACACTGCTCAGGATGTGATTTTTACAGATTAATACAAAGAAGGGCAGCAAAAATGATGAAGGGCATGAAACAGCTGCCATATGGTGAGAGTAAAGAGTCTGGGTTCATCTTGGAAAGGAAATGACAAAGGGATGGGCAGGGTGATAATAGAATTAATTACGAATGGTTTGGAGAATGCGACTAGGGAAGAGTTATTTACCCCTTTGTGTAGCATAAGGGCCAGAGGGAACCCAATGATATTTACAAGTAGGAGGTCCAAAACAACCAAAAGGAAGGGCTTCATCACACAATGTGGAGTGAACCTCGGGAATGTGTTGCCATGGGGATTTTGTGGTTGTGAAGGATAAATTATAAATGTGTTTAAATGATAATTAGATATGTTCATGGAGGATAGTTCAATCAATGGTTACTACTGAAGATCACCAGGCATGTAACAGAATGCTTTGAGTGACCCTAAGTCTCTGATGGACAGATACTGGGACTGGATGACGGGATGGATTACTTAATAATTGCCTCTTTTCTATTAATTCCTTCTAAACCATCTGGCATTGTCCACCATTGGAAGTCAGGATATGGGGTTAGATGGGCCTTTGCTCTGACCCAGTATGGCTGCTCTTTTGGTTCATCAGACATTTTTGCTTAGATAGAGAAAATTCACTTACAAAAGATTTACAACCCATCCTGGACAATGATCCCCCACTTTCACAGGCCTTGGGAGGCAGACCAATCCTTGCCCACAGACAACCTGCCAACCTGAAGCAAATCCTAACCAGCAACTATGCACTGCACCACAGTCACTCTAACTCAGGGACCCACCATGCAACAAACCTCATTGCCAGCTCTGCCCACATATCTACACCAGCAACACCATTACAGCACTTAACCAGATCAGCCACACCATCGTGGGTTCATTCAGCTGCACATCTACCAATATAACTTATGCCATCATGTGCCAGCAATGCCCCTCTGCTATATACATCGGACAAACTGGACAGTCGCTACGTAAAAGAATAAATGCACACAAATCAGATATCAGAAATGGCAATATACAAAAACCCGTAGGAGAGCACTTCAATCTCCCAGGCCACACAGTAACAGACTTAAAAGTAGCTATCCTACAGCAAAAAAATTTCCGTACCAGACTCCAAAGAGAAGTTGCTGAGCTACAATTCATCTGCAAATTTGACACCCTCATCTCAGGCTTAAACAAACACGTGAATGGCTGGCTAAATACAAAAGCAGCTTCCCCTCCTTTGGTGTTCACACCTCCAGATCAACTGCTGGTAGTAAGCCTCACCCTTCCTGACTGAACTAACCTTGTTATCCCCAGTCTTGCTCTGGCTTATTTATACCTGGCCCTGCAGATTTCCATGACCAGCATCTGATGAAGTGAGTCTGTGCTCACGAAAGCTCATGCTCAAAACTTTTCTGTTAGTCTATAGGGTGCCACAGGACTGTTTGTTGCTGTTACAGATCCAGACTAACACGGCTACCCCTCCGATACTGAAAAAAGATTGTGATCTCTTCCCCTCCCCATACTACAGAATAGATGAAAACATTCTCTTTTAAAGTGAGGAAAGTGAATGGAAAAAAAAACAAAACTCTCCTTTATTTAATCATTCCCACTTTCTTCTACACATGAAAAAAATGGGATGGGTGAAATTCTTAAAAAGTGAAGAAAGATGGAATTTTCACACAATTTCAAAATTAAAAAAATTGAGGATTTTACATCTTGACTTACTTGGTATTTCTCTTTGGAACATCAGGCCTCTCAAAATTCCAGATCAGTTTGAAACAAGCAATGTGGTTTAATAGGTTTCCTGGGGATAGTGTTGCTCCCCAGGGTAGCTTTTGCAGGTAAGCAAACATTGGCAAAACATGAAATGAGTCATCAGCACCCTTCTTAGTTTGCTGCATTTATAAAAGACCAATTTTGTTTGTCATGTTGCTGTAGCTATTCTGGACCCAGAATAGACGAGAGGCACGGCAGGTGTGGTAATATCTTTTATTAGACCAACTTCTGTTGGTGAAAGAAGAGCTCTGCATATGCTTGTCTTTCAGGGACAGAAGTTGGTCCACCCAAAGTTATTACCTCACCTATTTGTCTCCATCATAAATCAGTGAGACTAGATGAGTCCTTAATAGAACAGAAACCAAATGTTACCCCTGTTTTGCAAGCATAGGCACAGACCTCGCAAATGTTTCAAGACGTGCACAGTTGCACTAAGATTAATGAATCTATTCTCAGAACTAAATGCATGCTTATGTGTTTGCAGGATTCGGTCTTCCACCAGGTATAGGATCACTTTGGGGGGACTATTTTAGCCAGTGGAAAGGATATGATATCAGCAATTTCCATAGGGTCTGTCTCCCTATGGTATTTATGTGATTTGTGTCTGAGTGCCTCACAACTAGTTCAGACTCTCAGCACACCTGGTTATTGCATTTGTCAAGGCCAAGGAGAATGATATTGCAAACTCGCTGCACTCACATCCATTCAGAATGCTGCCACAAAGACCTGCTTCCTACACCATCATATTGGCCATGCCATACCTGTTTGGAATCTCTTCACTGGATCCATGGTCTCTAGTACATCAAACTTAAAATGCTTGTGTTCGCCTTTAAGGCCTACCATGGCCTGTCCGCACCACTATTTATCATCAGTCATCTGCTACCCAGATGTTGTTTTCTGCCTCTGAGCAGCCCATGAGACTATGTTGCTTCTCCAACTCTGCCTCTCACACTTGCAAGAAGCACCCTGTACACATGCACAAAGCTTCTTCACTGGTCTTCAGAGCCCAGCCTAAACCCCTCCTTCTGGCTGCCACTTGCAAAACCAGCTGACCAGAGTTCCGGTGCCAGTACACCTCTCATGCTGACCATTGGTGTCACACTGACTCCCTGCACTGCCACCACCTGTTGTGTCTTCGTTTATATTTACATTGTAAGGTCTTTGGGGCAAGGACCATTTATTTGTTTTGTTTATACGGCACCAGGCACAGCCCAGCCTTGGCCCATGACTGTATCCTCCAGATGCTACAAATAAAATGTTTACCTTCACAACATCCTCAGGAGATAGAGAAGTGCTATTGTTCCACTTTTATACATAGGAAACAAAGGCATGGAGATGCTTAGGACATCTGCGTTCAAATATCTGCTCAAGGTTACACAGGAAATCAATACAAGTGTAGGGACTCAAATGTAGGTCTTCTATTACCCTAACCACTGGCCCATCCTTCCTCGCAAGCCGTTGGGAAGAGTCATTGCTTGGATAAATGAGTTTCATTCTGCTAAAGGGCTGGAAGCACATACGGCCTCTCTTACAATCTGATCCTGCCTGGAGAAGCTTGCAGACAGATCTGTGGGCAGAACCCCATTGAGGCAATTAGACTTTTCACAGGGGAAAAAAGGAAAATGTCCTCTGCTTGAATGACTGGATCCTAAAGCAGTGCCTGGAGAACATGGCAACCGTAGACACCACTGAAATGGAGCTGCCACTGGTTCAAGTATTGTGTTGTTTTTTTCTTCTTTTTTTTAAAGCGGCATGTTTTGAAACTTTTCACACCAAGAAATTGATTTTCCACTTTTAAACAAAAAAGTCACTTGTGATTTTTGTCTGTTGATATTTGGGGATTTAACAAGGGCCTTTGGTCCCTTGTTAGGTTGGCTTTTTGTTTCCTATTGCCTGATTTTATTAATCAGTTTGGTTATCGGGTGGGGAGGTTAAAAATCCAATTCAAAATCAGAAAAAAATATAAAATTCTGAT
This sequence comes from Carettochelys insculpta, assembly GCF_033958435.1. Lineage (NCBI taxonomy): Eukaryota > Metazoa > Chordata > Testudines > Carettochelyidae > Carettochelys > Carettochelys insculpta. The sequence continues at coordinate 122,984,100 of NC_134141.1, forward strand.
CTTAAAAATAAAAGTTGCTAAAATAATATTTATGTTCTTCATATTAACAGGTGGAATTAAATTATCTCCTATGTGTTTGAAATTTTTGTAAATGTGAATTTTTCTGTTTTTCAAACATCTCTTTTCTGATTTTTGACTAGCACTATTGTGTTAGATTTTGATTATATTATTACAGGAATTCTAAACTCATGATGTTGAAAATTATTAGGGCAGTGAATATGATTAGGGCAACAAAAATGATTAAGGGGCTGAGACTTGGCAAAGTTTGCAGATGACACCAAGTTGTTCAGGACAGTCAAAAGCAAAAGGGATTGTGAAGAACTACAAAAATATCTCAGCAAACTGAGTGATTGGGCAGCAAAATGGCAAATGAAATTTAATGTGGGTAAGTGTAAGGTAATGCATGTTGGAAAAAATAACCCAAATTACACGTACTACATGATGGGGTCAAATTTAGCTACGACAGATCAGGAAAGGGATCTTGGAGTTATAGTGGATAGTTCTCTGAAGACATCCACGCAGTGTGCAGCGGCAGTTAGTAAGGCAAATAGGATGTTAGGAATTATTAAAAAAGGGATCGATAATAAGACAAAAGATATCATACTTCCCCTATATAAAACTATGGTACGCCCACATCTCGAGTACTGCGTGCAGATGTGGTCTCCTCACCTCAAAAAAGATATATTGGCATTAGAAAAGGTTCAGAAAAGGGCGACTAAGATGATTAGGGGCTTGGAAAGGGTCCCATATGGGGAGAGGCTAGAGAGACTGGGACTTTTCAGTTTGGAAAAAAGGCGATTGAGGGGCGATATGATAGAGGTATATAAAATCATGAATGGTGTGGAGAAAGTGAATATAGAAAAATTATTTACCTTTTCCCATAATACAAGAACTAGGGGACACCAAATGAAATTGATGGGTAGTAGGTTCAAAACTAATAAAAGGAAATTTTTCTTCACACAGCGCACAGTCAACCTGTGGAACTCCTTGCCCGAGGAGGCTGTGAAGGCTAGGACTCTATTAGGGTTTAAAAAAGAGCTTGATAAATTTTTGCAGGTCAGGTCCATAAATGGCTATTAGCCAGGGATAAAGTATGGTGCCCTAGCCTTCATAACAAGGGCAGGAGATGGATGGCAGGAGATAAATCACTTGTCTTCTGTTCTCCTTCTCTGGGGCACCTGGCATTGGCCACCGTCGGCAGATGGGATGCTGGGCTTGATGGACCTTTGGTCTGACCCAGTATGGCCATTCTTATGTTCTTATGTTCTTATGACTTATGAAGAGAGGCTGAGAGATTTGGGCTTATTTAGTTTGCAGAAGAGAAGACTGAGGGGCAATTTGATGGCAACCTTCAACTTCCTGAAAGGGGGCTCTGAGGCAGATGGAGAGAGACTGTTCTCAATGGTGACAGATGGCAGAACTAGGAGCGATGGTCTGAAGTTACAGAAGGAGAGGTGTAGGCTGGATATAGGAAAAAGTATTTCACCAGGAGGGTGGTGAAGCACCGGAATGCATTATTAAGAGAGGTGGTAGAATCTCCATCCCTAGAGGTTTTGAAGTCCCAGCTTGACATACTTAACGTAGTCAGGGTTGGGATGATTTAATTGGGGTTGATCCTGCTTTAGGCAGGGGGCTGGACTAGATGATCTCCTGAATTCTATGATTCTATGAAAATATTTATGCACATGCTTAACTTCAAGTGCATTACTAGATCCAAATTAAGCTAGTTAAAAAAATAATGGGAAATGTGAAAGATTCTTGGAATTACTCATCTGCTTAAAGTTAAGCTGAAGTACAAATATGGTCAGGATTAGGTCCTGAGCCTTCACTGAAGCTAGGCATATGCCATATAACCACAAAGAAGAATAATGTATTTAAATACCTTTAATTTAACAAATACTGTGATCTTATTTATCAGACACCAGCATCAATTTAACATTAAATTTGCCTTTACATTCATTTTTTCCCACTTTTGAGCACTTGTTATTGTAAGACACATTTCGGTGTTTGTAATACAGATATTTGAGCTGCTGGGCATATGATAAAATATCTAATCCTCTGATCTCTCAACAGCTATCTAGCCTAACTGAAGACTGCTCTTGGCTACTGTAAAAAGGGGAAAGAAATCCTTGAAATGTATATATTAAAAGATTAACAACAGCTCACTTTTCCACAGCAGCTTGTAAAATGTACCACCCCTATTTATAATTATGTGAGAGAATAACCACAGCCTTTCATTCCAATGTGCATCACAACATGCTGTTCCAACAGAGTTTTCTGCCACTGCACCTCAGTACTGACCTGCAGCACCCTAAGATACGCATCCTCACACAGTTCCGTCAGTTCACCTCCATCCTATTTGCATTAGGGTGCATTAAATGGGGATGAAGCAAAGTTTTCATAGATCACAGGGTTGGAAGTGACCTTTGAAGGTTATGGAGTCCAACCCCCTGCTCAAAACAGGACCAACCCCAACTAAATCATCCCAATCAGGGCTTTGTCAACCTAGGACTGTCATGAATAAGTTGAGGGAAAGGGTTAATCTTCTGTGGTAACCTGAAACCCAGGTGAGCCAATGGGAGTGAAGCAGCTTTGTTTAAACTGAGAACAATTGCAGCATTCAGGGCTTTTTTCTCTGCTGAGAGCAGGAAGAGAGACGGGTGGGGTGCCCCTCAGGCAAATGGAATGAAAAATTAGAAATATCCTGATGATTGCAAATTCAGCCATAAGCTATGTCTACATGTGAAGCCTACTTCGAAGTAGCCTATTTCGATGTGGAGACATCGAAATAGGCTATTTCGATGAATAACGTCTACACGTCCTCCAGGGCTGGTTGCGCAGCACCACATCGAAATAGGCGCAGCGAGGGAACGTCTACACGCCAAAGTAGCACACATCGAAATAGGGGTGCCAGGCACAGGTGCAGACAGGGTCACAGGGCGGACTAGCGCTTCCGGGGCAACAGCTAGCCGCTCCCTTAAAGGGCCCCTCCCAGACACACTCAGCCTGCACAGCACGCGGTCTGCAGAGCCATAGGCACGCAGACCTCGGGCGACGCAGTCATGGACCCCCAGCAACAGCAGCAGCAGCAGCCAGAGGTCCACCCAGCCGCCCCTGCAGGAGCAGGGCTTGCCCTGCTCCATGCCATGCGGGAGGCAGCTGAGCACCTCCTTTCCACACCGGAGGAGAAGCGGCCCGCAGGGGAGCAGTACTCACCCCCCAACCCTGCAGCACCCCGACCACCCCTCCGCCTCACACGCCGCCACCTGTGGAGCTACCCCACCAGCACCGCCTGGTGGGAACGGCTGGTACCTGGGGAGTGGGACAACGACCGCTGGCTCAGGAACTTTAGGATGAGCCGGCAGACATTTATGGAGCTGTGCCAGTGGCTCACCCCCGCACTCAGGCACCAGGACACCGCCATGCGGCGTGCCCTCCCTGTGGAGAAACGGGTCGGCATCGCTGTCTGGAAGCTGGCCACTCCAGACAGCTACTGATCCGTGGGCCAGCAGTTTGGCGTCGGCAAGGCCACCGTTGGGGCTGTCCTCATGGAGGTAAGAGGACCCACGGGGGGGGCAGGGAGGCAGCCCTGGCAGGGCAGGGGGGCCCGGGCAGGGCAGGGCCACACACACCCTGCTCACCCCTCATTGGTGCTGTCCCATGTGCTTCCCCTGCAGGTCGTGCGCGCCATCAATGCCATGCTCCTCCACAGGCTCATGAGGCTGGGGGACCCAGATGCCGCCATCGCGGGCTTTGCCATGCTGGGCTTCCCCAGTTGCTTCGGGGCTCTGCATGGGACTCACATCCCCATCTGTGCCCCACAACACAGTGGAGGATGCTACATAAACCACAAGGGCTACCACTCAATGGTCCTCCAGGCCTTGGTGGACAGCCGGGGCCGTTTCCAGGATGTTTATGTGGGCTGGCCTGGCAGCACCCACGACGCCCGGGTTTTCCGGAACTCGGGCCTGTGCCGCCGGCTGGAGGCGGGGACCTACATCCCCCAGCGGGAGATCCCTCTGGGGGACACCACCATGCCCCTCTGCGTCATCGCAGATGCGGCCTACCCCCTCCGGCCCTGGCTCATGCACCCATACACGGGCCATCTCTCTGCCAGCCAGGAGAGCTTCAATCAGCGCCTGAACCACGCGCGCCAGGTGGCGGAGCGCTCATTTGGCCGCCTCAAAGTGCGCTGGAGATGTCTCCTCACCCACCTGGATGCGAGCCCCAACAACATCCCCCAGATTGTGGGTGTGTGCAGTGCCCTAAACAATCTTGTGGAGAGCAAGGGGGAGGCCATTTTTCAGGGCTGGGATGTGGAGGCCGGCAGGGCTGACGTGCAGCCACCCGCTGCCCCCAGTCGCCAGGTGGACCCCGAAGGGACCTGGGTCCGGGAGGCCCTGCGGGCCCACTTCGATGAGGCCACGGGGTGAACTCTGCCAGGCCCCCCACTGCGTCCCCCTGCCCTTCCTCCACAACACTCCCTGCCGTTACGCCCACACCATGGAGCACCCAACAGCACACCCCCCACACACTTTTCCTGGACAAAAAAAAGCACGCACTTGTTTGTAAAATCAAACTGGTTTTCTTTTAACTGTTGTTTTACCTAATACCAAACTATATACAAGAACTTCTAACTACTATAAGTGAATAATAAAAAAGTATGCATATATTTACAAAAAAAAAAAAAACAGGGATTGCAAGGAAGGGGAGAACTATTTACATGGGGGGGGACAGGGTAAACGGGAGGCACATATAAATAAGTCCAAACTATATACAATGGGGGAGGGCAATGTCCTGGGCCCCATGCCCCTATAGTCCGGCACTGGGGGTGGGCGGCCGGGAGCCCCGCCTCAGCCGCAGCCCTGTCCGGGGCTGGCTGGGGGCCGGGTGGACCGGAAGATATGTCCGGCGAGTCTCAGCTGGCCCCAGGTCTCCCTCGGCGGTCCAGCCCTCGGTGGCGGGTGGCGGGGCGACAGCGGACGGCGCGGCGATGAGCGGAGCAGCGGGTGGCGCGGTGGGTGGAGCACTCAGGGCGGGCGCAGCGGCGGCCGGCGCGGCATGGGGGGGCCAGGTAGTCCACTAGGCGGTTGAACGTGTCCATGTAGGCCCCCCCATGCCTCTTGGCACCAGGCCAGCGCCTGCTCCTGGAGGTGGAGGCGGCATTGCTCCACCACCAGGCGCTGCTCCGAGACCTCCAGCTGCCGACGATGGATGGCCAGCAGCTGGGGCTCCGTCGCCATCGGGTGGTGGTGCTGGGTCCGCCATCTTGCCTGCTGTGGAGTCAGTCGGTCCTCCGCCGAGCGGCTGGCCTGGAGCGATGGCCCTGGAGGGGTTTCTGGGACCACTGAAGCCTCGCCAGCGCTCTCTGGTCCTTCCAATGGTGCAGCTGTGGAACACAGGAGGGGGGGAAGAAGAGTGGAGACAGGCGTTAGTGTGGGCCCCGAGCCGTGGCCCTTGTCCCCCCACCCCTGTGCTGCAGATTCCCCATCCCCGTCCCTGGGAGATGCTGCTGTGATGGTGTTCACAGGTCCCCCTGCACTGCACCCTGTCCCCTGGCGGGAGTGACTCTCACTTCACTCAGCAGGGTCTGACAGGAGAGGTTTCTTAGGCCACAGATGCCCAGTTTCTCCCAGAAGTGACAGTACAGCAGTCAGAGACAGTCCTTCCAACCCGTCCTGGGGAGAAGACCCCAAGGGGTGCCCCTCTGGGGTGTAGCTTTCCCCCTCCTCAGGCTGCCTGCCTTACAGCTCTCCCTTCCCCTAGCCTCTACCTGCGGCTCCCCCTGGTTCAAAGCCAGCTCGGCTCCTCCCTCCTCTTTGTTCAGGGCAGAGGTGTCACCTGCCAGTTGTAGCCCCAGGATCATCCTTTGCCCCTGGGAGCTATTCAGCTTGTTGCTCATATCTAGCCTAAGTCTCGCATTTGCACTCCACCTATTCCATCACATGCTGCTGCTGCTGCTGCGAGATGTCCCACCCCCTCCTCCCGGGGGACCCTAGAGGTTCTGCTCCCCCCTGCCCTGGGGATGGGGCATGGCACTGTCATGCTGTGGGGGGGTGCAGGGGCTGATGCACTCCTGTGAGGGACATGGCACTGCTGTCCTTGGGGCCATGGCCATCTGGGCATGTGGAGGGCCCTGGCCACATATGTATTACCCCCGGCCCTCAACCCCGGGGGTGTACACTGGGGGGGTACATACCTGTAGGTCCACTCCCATGGTCGGGGGACATCCGGGGGGCGGACGCCCGGCTGCTGCCCAGGGATGGGAGGAGGATCTGCAGCCCTGTCTCAGTGGAGGAGGAGTCCCCCTCCTCCTCCTCCTCCTCGTCCTCCTCCTCCTCCTGCTCTGGTGCCCCGGGGGTGGGCTCCGGGGGGGGCCCCCAGGGTGCAGGGCTTACCTCCGGGGCGGACTCCGGCTCCGGGGCCTGCTGGGGCTCCTCAGCCGAGGTGTCAAGAGTGGCTGGAGGGGAGGAAGTGTGCCGGGGGCCCAGGATGTCCCTGAGCTCCCTGTAAAAGGGGCAAGTGACGGGGGCGGCCCCAGATCGGCCGGCCGCATCCCGGGCCCAGGCATAACCCTGCCACAGCTCTTTCACTTTACTCCGGACATGGTCCGGAGTGCGGGCAGGGTGACCCCGGGCGGCCAGGCCCTCGGCCAGCCGAGCGAATGCATCCGCGTTCCGCCTCTTGCTCCCCATTACCTGGAGCACCTCCTCCTCTCTCCAGAGCCCCAGCAGGTCCTGAAGCTCGGCCTCCGTCCAGGAGGGGCCCCGCTGCCGCTTCCCGGCCTGGCTGCCAGCCTGGGAGCCCTGGCTGCCCTGGCTCCCCTTGGGGGGGGTCACCTGGGGGCGCTGGGGGGACTGCCATGCGGCCATCACAGCTGGGATGGCTGTCTGTGCTGGCTGTGAGATGTGCAGGCTGGCCGCATGTCTGGGCTGCCACCTGCACATTCTCTCAGCTTCCTGCACAGGAAAGGGAGGGGGAGGGGACCTTTAAGGGGCCGCTCCACGCGGCCACCATTGAGCTCAGGGGCTGGAGAGAGCGTCTCTCAACCCCTCAGCTGATGGCTGCCATGGAGGACCCCGCAATTTCGATGTTGTGGGACGCGCAATGACTACACGGTCCCTACTTCGACATTGAACGTCGAAGTAGGGCGCTATTCCCATCCCCTCATGGGGTTAGCGGCTTCGATGTCTCGCCGCCTAACGTCGATGTTAACATCGAAATAGCGCCCAACACGTGTAGCCGCGAAGGGCGCCATTTCAAAGTTAGTGCCGCTACTTTGAAGTAGCGTGCACGTGTGGACACGGCTATAGAGGTGTAAGTACAAGGGAAATGTGGCATTAGATGCATTCAGGTTATGGTTATTTTAAATTTGATTGGACTAGCTGCTGTGTTTTTGCTTTTGTGTTATTGTTTGACTTGATGTTTTTCCCCTGTAACTTTTAAGCTAAATCCCAGGGAAATATCTTTCTCTGCATGCAACCAATGATTTACTTTTCTCTTATTCTGTGAATAAATCTCTGGTGTTAAGCAACTGATCTGATCGTGTGGCCTAAGAAGAGTCTCTGCGTTAGATCAAAATTGTCAGCTACTCAATTACAGGGTGTGTGTGTGTGTGTGTGTAAACTCTCTCCTGAAGGAGTGTTAGGAGCTTGGGGTACCCCACAGCAAGACATCCTTAGTGTGTCTTCCTGGGTTGGGGGGTCTTTTCCCACTTGGGTGTTGGCAGTAAACTACCCCCGCCAATGGTCAGGGAATCTGTGACCCTGGGAAGTTTTAAAGTAAAGCCCGTGTATGGGCAAGGTGTTTTTAAGTTTATTTGAGGCCCCACTTTCTGCAGTCAAAGGCCATGTCTACACTGGCACAAAACTTTGAAATGACCATGCAAATGGCCATTTGGAAGATTACTAATGAGCTGATAGGAATAAGGGGATTTCGAAGTTGGCTGGGTCCTTTCAAAAAGGGACCCCATCTGGATGAGCCATGCAGGAACGAAATGCAGCAACTTTGAAGAGCCGCGGCCAGTGGTATGCTGATGAGGCACTGAATAGGCATTTCAGCACCTCATTAGTAATCTTCAAAATGGCCATTTGCATGGCCATTTTGAAGAATTCTCTTAGTGTAGACATAGCCAAAGTGTGGAGTGGAGAAGGAGCCCCTGAGAGGGACTTAAAAACCTCTAGGGATGGAGATTACACCATCTCTCTAGGTAAACCATTCTAGTGCTTCACCACCCTCCTGGTGAAATAGTTTTTTCCTAATATCCAGAGGTGCCCTTTCCCTCTGCTACCTAAGACCATTGCTCCTTGTTCTGTCATCTGCCACCACTAAAAACAGCCTCTATCTACCCTCTTGGAATTTCATTTCAGGGAGTTGAAGGCTGCTATCATATCCCCTCTCATTCTTCTCTGTTATAGACTTCAGTTGTATTCTGAGACAGAATTTGTACCCTGTGGGAGAGATGAAAGGCTTTTTCTGCAACAAATTGTGATTGCCCAAAACATGGCCCACTGAGACAGCTACTTTCCCAAAATGTGTCTGATGCAGCCAAAACCACAAACTCCCTCTCCCTGTTGCCAAAATAAAACAAGGCTAATCATTTGTTTCTTATCAGGAGGGATCCCAACACTGCCATTTCGGCAGTGTTTTGGACTCTGGTTCTCCTCATCAAGCCATCTCTCCTGCAACACTCACTAAGTAGTTTACAGAAGGCAATTAACCAACAGTGTCCTGTAGCTTGTGGAGGGATGGCAAGATGCCCTTCTCAGCTGGCTGAGCTGATGATCGGTGATTTTGACAATGGAAAGCTCCGACTCTGGAAGACGAGTGAAGCGATTTTAAAAATTACACCCCCCCATACACACGCCCCTGTGATATTCCACCATGAACTTCCTTCAGCTGGAAGAACATTGCTTCCATGTTGTCTGGCAGGTGGTGAGATGCAAGTGCCAGGAGAAAGCCGGAGCAGGGTTTGACTGTTCAGCTTGCCCAATGCCTGGAGCAGACAAGGCAAATGCAACAAAAGCACATCACACTGTACGCAGTTTGGAGCTAACAATGAGATCTGAACCACACAGGGAGGTGGCAGAAGGATTGTTGGGGTCTACTCCAAAGAGGCCAGGTGGCTGAGATGCATTGCACTCAGCAGCATGCTAAGGATGCAGTGCAGGCACTAAAACATTGAGCAACATGCAAGCATCATGTTAACAAGGAGCCTGGAAAATGGTACTAGCCACAGTCATTGATTGCAAGGTGATGCCAAGGACAAGTTAGTGCCTAATTTGCCAGGACATCATTCACAGCCTATGGGGAATCATACTGACATTGCTCAAACACTCCACCAAGGATATGGTATCTTTGGAATGGCAACCAGGGCTTTCGCAGTTGCTCTGATTCCTGTATTGGATGTGATCAGTACAGAAAAGAAGGCTCTTTCTTTACACTGGTAGTACAAACTATCATACCAGTATAATGCCAGATTATGCCCCTCTATAAATAAAAGAGTATATCAGTTCAGCAGCATTATTTTGAAATAGGCTATTCTGGAAGAGTTATTCCAAAATAGCTTGTTTTGAAATAATGTTGCTATAAACAAAGGTGATGTCTACACTACAGCGATTTGTCAACAGACGTGACTGTCAGAAGAGGTCTTCTGGCAAAACTTCTGTCAGCAGATCACATCCACACTCAGAAGTGGATTGAAAGAGCAATCCTCCCTGTTGACAGAGAGTGGCCAGACTGCCCAGATGCTCTTTCAACAGAACAGTGTGCTGCATGAGTGGTTTTCCTTGTCTCAGTGGCCTGCAAGATTGAAATGGGGCATTTGAATTCTCATTTTGCCTGGGGCCTGTTCAACCCTCCCCTCTGCCCTGCCACCCTTCTCCACCCCTTCCATTGAAACCCCACCCAGGCTCTTCTCTGCCTCCTGCTCCCTCCAACAAACCTTGCCCCTTCTTCTCTCCCTGCCTCCTAGCACTTTTGGAGCACCGTGAATCAGCTGATTCACATCCATCTCCGCACTTCCCCTCCCTCCTAGAGATTGAATGTGTCAACACAGCTTATTCAAAGTGCTCCAGGAAAGCTGGGAGGAGTAGCTAAATGCAGGGCGCCAGCATTTAAGAGGCATGCGGAAGGGTGCAGAGGGCACTATACGGGATGCATACAGAACTCTGATTGGCCACATGTGGCCTATGTGCCACACAAGTTGCCCACCACTGATCTATACTCTACCATTGCTTGACGGATGAGGTATAGTTAAATGTGTAAATAGAACATGGATAGGCAACCTCATAAGGACCAAGCTGATAAGCCTACAAGACTAGTCTTCCTGGGACAGAGACAACAAAACCACTGATCTTTCCCCAAATTTAGACTTTGCAGGAGTATCATGGCTCTTATTTCCTTGGCACGGCCATGAAGTTAGGAGACTGGATTTGATGACTTCTCAAGGGCCCTTCTATTGCTAGTATTCTATGATTCCATTACAATGTGCTATTTTTCAGGGGAGTGCTATTACCTTTGTTAACATCTTCAATAGCTGGTAAAGTATGTTTTACAGGAAAGCACAATATGCAAGTAATATCTGACCTCTGCCCAGTTATGCAGAATCCTTTCATTTACTGAAAACGACTCATGAACCATGCTGGCCTCTTAATTTGAAAGTGTGAAAAACCCACAGAAATTGATGGTGGGGGAAGGAAATGTGGTGAAGCACAGAATTTTATAATGATTGAATTATGTTGCCTGTCATTCATGCTCCATCTTCTAGGGTCATTTTATTACAGTAACAACTTCTTTTGGTTTCATAAATTGTACGCCTATTTTGACTAAAAGGAGTGACATGCTGAGTTGTGAGGCTTACAACAATCCAGTCAAAATTACAGGAAGTGACTGGGTGATAACAAGACCAGCTATAATCCTCATGCTTACCTGATGAAACACACCTTGAGGTTTAGTCTAATCCCCAAAGGACTGACAGAAAAAATAAGGTGAAAGATCAACTAGCCTCCTTTCAGACTGATCCTGGGTAGATCAGCTTACCCAACCCCACCCACAGCCACCTCATGGCAGAATCTCTATCATGTTGCAAAATCAAAAACGTAGCCGTCACACTTCCTGTTCAGAGGGTTTTACTGTCTGTGCTCTTGATCACTCGTGGGGTTGCCTTACCACCACACCTCTGTCTAGGGATGAACTGGATCTAACTACACACCAAAATCAGATCATTGTGGAACATTAAAAAGGTAACTACACTCTCTTGTCTTAGGCCCCTCTTCCATGAGGAACATAGGATCTTCCCCACCACCTTCCAGCTTTGCCAGTCTGTCGCAGAATTTTAGCTTAATGTGACTGCAGTATATTATAACATCAGCAGTGGGTGATCTTTCAGATGGATTTCATCTGTTAAAAAATAGGATCTTCTTACTCAGCAGATCTGCTGCCAGGTCATTTTCACACCACATGTGCAGATTTTCGTGAGATTCAGTACCTCACTCTTCCACAGCTCTTGTCTTCGGTACATCTCAAACACTTCATAAAGGAGATCACATCAGAATCAATATTTTCATGTTACAGGTGGCAAAATGGGTGCTTGGGGAGGTGAAGTGAGTGGCTCAAGATCACAAAACAGTCTAGCAGCAAAGCCCTGGTTTCCCACCTCTTAGTCCCGCTAGCCCTGCAGAGCCAACATGACCACTGAAGAGGGCGCTCGGCTTTCTCCCTTCTTGCTTAGCAACTTACAGCAGTATACCTGTGTAAACTCACAAGATTCTGAGTTGGTGCAGTTTTCTCAGAAGGTATGATGGGAACACAGCAGAGATACACAGGTACCCATCTTCAAAACTTTCCTTTCTAGTTATGATAGGGAGTTGTGGAGAACCCAGATTAATGGAACACAAAAGTAATTTGTAGGGCTGGAAACAACCATATGATTGTCAGCTGGTCACATACGATTTGGAAACCTCTGGAGACAAAGACCACAATGACATTATTCCAGGTCACATTTCAGAATATGGTTCTTATGAATTATTTTTGTTTCGGCAATGCCCTCTCAAAAGTAAGCGGAATAAACAGGTGAAGCAAACAAAGGCTGAGTAACCAGTTCTGTTCCTTGCAGCCCAAGCAATCAAGGCTCAGTCTTTAGATTCACCAGTACTGAGTTCAATCCCTGCATATGACCCAGCTGGCAGATTCACTGTTATTACATAACTAAGATTGATGTTCTATAATTTGTCTTATCCAGAGCACTGTGTCTTCTTACTGAGCACCCTCCCATGGCCACAACTTGCTTTACAGAGCCCCCTCTTCTAGGCAGCTTTAACATTCCTGGTGGTGGCTCCTAGAACTCCTTTTGGGGGCTGATTTATATCTCAAATCTGGGTTAAATCTGATATTTTAACTATAAAACAATCCACACAACCCTAATGGACTCCTCTTCATAAGGTCCAATATTGTATTTCAAGAGTTCATACTTAGCTCTTGCTTCATCAGCTGTTTGACCTAAAGCATCCAGTCCCCAGCTCTTTCTGGCTTGAACTCAACTTCCTCTGTTTCCTATTAAAATCTCCTGAGTCCTAAGCACCTCTCAGCCGTTCCACCCCTTCCTGTGGTGGATCTACACTAGGAACTAACTTCAAAGTTAACTTTGAAAGTAGGCACTACATTGAAGTAGCCTGCAGAAAGTCTACACACATTTTCCCTTACTTCCAAGTAGGGAGCCCAACTTCGAAGTCCTTACTCCAGTCCCGAAAATGGAGTAGTGCCCTACTTCAAAGTTTAACTTCAAAGTAGGGTGTGTGTAGACGCTCAACTTCAAAGTTGCTTGTTTCAAAATAAGCAACTTTGAAGTTATTTTTATAGTGTAGATGCAGCCCTGCCATTTTATATTTGAATTACCTGCTGCCTCTCAGGTGGGGCTCATCTTTCATTCAAGGTTGGCTAAGCCTCAAGATCTCAGTCTAAGCACAAGCCACCCTATTACCCATCCAAATCCCACCTCAAGATCAAAGCTCTCTGCATCAGGGGCTACACAAACCCATTATTTTTTTCCTATTCACATGCACACCATTAGAGAGCTGACATATTTCTTTCTGTGTCGTTCCTAGATAGAAATTCTGTCACAGAGTGAAGAGTCAATGTTGTATGTGAAACAGACAGGTAGCAGTTTGCTCAAGGGAACACCTCCAATAACGATTATAATTTATAAAACAAAATATCCTGAATATGACACTAGTCAATTTAGTCTGATCTAAACTAGGGCCTGTGTTTTCTTTCATTTATGTTTTTTATGGTATGTAATGTCTTTCTAATTTCCACCACTGCACATCAAAGTTGCCAACCGCTGAGCATCTAAATAAGTAGCATGTGAAGAAATGAATGAAATGCTAAATGTGCCATTACATCCATGGAGAATACTGTTGTGTTTAGAGGCAGCATCTTAAAATTCAGCCAGCAGATGAATGGTTTTCACTCCAGTGGAGTGAGGGTTTTGGCAGTGGCAATTCCATTATGCTCTGTGTTTGGATGGAAGGCAAGGGGACAGACAAACAATTTCTTTTTGAGAGAGAGAGAGAGAGAGAGAGAGAGAGAGCACACTTTGCAGTAGCCACAATACAGAGCTGAATGCCAGTCACCACCTGAGACAGAACAATCGAGAAGCTAGATGCAGGAGCACAAGTGTAAATACTCAAGGCTACTGTCACTATGGAGGCTTTGCTGCTCTGGTGATTTTAGAAGCAACAAGGGGCTACCTACAGAATGCTAGCAAGCTCCAGTGCACATATTATGCACCACCATATTGAGCTTCATAAGATGCTTGAAGCAACCAGCAGCTGCTGAGCATTGTCCGTGGTTGAGATTTGCCATCTGTTATAAATCTGAGCTATGAAAGGGGAGAAGGATGGGTAACCTTATGACTCTGGAAGATCTAGGTGCAATTCCCATGCTCTGTGACAGGCTTCCTGCATGACCTTCAGTAAATCAATCCAGCTCTTCATAAAATGGGAGGTCAGCTTCTCTTTCTTCAACCCGTTGGCTGTCTAAGTTCTAAGCTCTTCCTTGGAAGACCTGTATTTTCTGTCTGGTGAAACAATGTCCTTCTGCCCTTCCTGTACATTGGCCAAACTGGACTGTGGTATGCCAAAAGAATAAATGGACACAAATCAGACATCAAGAACAGTAACATTCAAAAACCAGTAGGAGAGCATATCAAGCTCCTTAGATACTCAGAAGAAGGCTTAGAAGTTGCTATATTTCCGCCAATACAATAAAATAAATTCAGAACCAGACTTCAGCATGAAACTGCAGTGCTGGAAATCATATGCAAGCTTGACACTATCAGACTGGGTCTGAACAGAGCCTGGGAGTGGCTAGATCACTATGGAAAGTAATTTTCTCTCTTTTGGTATTCACACCTGCTCACCAGCTGCTGGGGACAGGCCACATCCACCCTCATTGCATTGACCTTGTTAGCATTGGTCCTCTGCATATTATTGTAACTCACCTGTCTTTGTATGTGTGAGTATCTCTGCCAAGCTGAAGTTTCCAATTCATGCATCTGACAAGGTGGGTTCCAACCCATGAAAGCTTATGTCCTAATAAATTTGTTAGGTTTTAAGATGACACAGAACTAACTGATGAACATGGTTACCCATTTCAAATACAGAAAGATGTTCTGGTTTGTCTGGGGCCACTCAGGGGATGTCCACACAGCAGTGAAGTAGGGAGTGTGTTTTCCAGACTGGTTTGATAGATGCAAGCTAGCAGGGATCATGCTCTGCAGACAGTGTTTTGAAGCCTAGGGATGGGGATGAGATTTAGAGCCAGAACTCCAGCCCAAGCCACACTGTCTACACAATTACCTGCAGCCCTGCTAGCCTGGCTGGAAGAGTTTTGTGTGGTACAGAACCAAGTTCTGTGCTGTCCACAGCAGGATTTGGCTGGGGAGAGTAGGAGATAGCCAGCCCAAGCAGACTCCCCAGCCATAGTCACCACATTGCAGAGACTTCAGGCAGCAGCTAAGATGTTACAGTCTCTGAGCAGCTTTCATGACTGGGTAGCTTCCATTCTAGCTTGGGGAGAATACGTCTGCTTCCCATAGTTCTGCCCAGTTAAACAACCTAGGCACTTAGCAGAAGTCATCAGGTCCAGTTCCCTGCCCTCATGGCAGGACCAGACACCATATAGTTCGTCCCTGACAGGTGTTTATCTAACCTGCTCTTAAATATCCCCAATGATGGACATTCTTTAACCTCTCTAAGCAATTTATTCCAGTATTTAACCACCCTGACAGTTACAGAATCAGAGAATCCTAGGGCTGGAAAGGACCTCAGGAGGGCATCTAGTCCAGCTCCCTGCTTCAAGCAGGATCAACCCCCACTAACTCATCCCAGCCAGGACCTTGTCAAGCCAGGACTTAAAAACCACAAGGGATAGAGAATCCACCACATCTCTAGGCAACACATTCCAATGCTTCATCAACCTCCTGGTCAAGCAGTTTTTCCTAATATCTAATCTACACCTCTTCCTCTTCAACTTCAGTCCATTACTCCTTGTTCTGCCATCTGACACCACGGAGGACAGTTTCTCACCCTCTTATTTAGAGCTCCCCTTCAGGAAGTTGAAGGCTGCTATTAAATCACCCCACGTCTTCTCTTCTGCAAACTAAACAAGCCCAAATCCCTCAGCCTATCCTCTTAGGTCTTGTGCTCCAGACCCTTAATCGTTTTTGTTGCCCTCCGCTGAACCTGCTCCAGCAAATCCTCATCCATTTTATACTGGGGGGCCCAAAACCGAACACAATATTCCATATGTGGCCTCACCAGTTCCGAATAGAGGGGAATAACTACTTCTCTATATCTGCTTGAAATGCTGTCAGTTAGGAACTTGTCCCTAATTTCCAACCTAAACCTCCCTTGCTGCAATTTGAGCCCATTGCTAATTGTCCTATCCTCAGAAGTTAAGGAAAACATTTTTTCCTCCCTCTTCCTTGTAACACCCTTTTAGGTACTTGAAAGCTGTTCTAATCACTGCTGCTCAGGTTGCCTACTACTTCTACTTCCCCTATCATTTGTTCCCTATTTGTGAGCAGCAGATCACAAGGAATATGACCGCTTATTGATTCCTCCAGGACTTGCATGAGGAAGTTGTCCTCAACACCCTCCAAACATTTCTAGGATAGTCACGTGTACAGCTGTGTTTCTTTTCTAGCAGATGAAGTTGCTCATGAGAACCAGAAGAGAGAACATAAAAGGGGCAGAAAGAAATAAAAAAATTACTTATCCAGGCTAGCCACACACTGACATGGAAGTTGAATGCAAATCTCCCTATGTCCACTCCGACGTCCTCTTTAGTTCCCCCGCTGCAAGACCACAATTTAGAAATATAATGAACTTCAACAAGGAGAAGTGAGGAGCCCTGCATTTGGCATGGAAGAATCCCAAGCACTGTTACAGGCTGGGGATCCACTGGCTAAGCAGCAGTGCAACAGAAAAGAACCTAGGGATTATAGTGGATGAGAGGCTGGATATGAGCCAACAGTGTGCCCTTGTAGCCAATATCCCTTGTGGCATATTGGGATGCCTGAGGAGATGCATTTCCACGAGATCTAGAGAAGTTATTCCCCTCTATGCGGCATTGGTCAGGCCACATGTGGAGTATTGCTTCCAGTTCTGGGCCCCCCAGTATAAAAAGGATGTGGATGCATTGCAGCAGGTTCAGCAGAGGGCAACAAAAACAACTAAGCAGCTGGAGCACATGACCTATAAGGAGAGGCTGAGAGACTTGGGCTTATTTAGCTTGAAGAAGAGAAGACAGATGGGTAATTTGATACCAGCCTTCAACTTCCTAAAAGGGAGCTCTAAAGAGAAGGAGAAAGACTGTTTTCAGTGGTGACAGATGGCAGAACAAGGAGCAATGGTCTGAAGTTACAGAGGGAGAGGTATAGGTTTGATATTAATAAAAAGTATTTCACCAGGAGGGTGGTAAAGCACTGGAACGTGTTACCTAGAGAGGTGGTGGAATCTTCATCCTTAGAGGTTTTTAAGTCCCGGCTTGACATAGTCCTGGCTGGGATACTTTAGTTGGGGTTGATCCTGCTTTGGGCAGGGGGCTGGACTTGATGATTTCCTGAGGTCCCTTCCAGCCCTAGGATTCTAGGATTCTATGATCTCTTATTAAAGATGACAAGACTTTAATAAGTCATTAACTCTGTCCGCTTCCTGTCATAGAGTCTCCAGGAGAAAAAAAAAAAAAGCATTACGATTCTGACAGCATTGTGAAGGTGCAGCACATTGAAGGCAAAAAGATCTCTATTAAAGTGCAGTGTGAAATATAGAGAGAGACTAGAGTTTTTAGTTTACAGGGCACATTATTATCCCTGTAGAGGAAATAGTATCCTCCAGTGGGCAATAATGCCTGAAGCTGAATTATAGCCACTTTTTAATCACATAAGTCAATAACTTTCCACTATAAACATCAGCTCTAGTCAATATGATATGCCGCATGCTGATATATTGACTAATAGTACTGTTAAAAGCCCACAAAATGTTGGCAATGGTCATTTTTCCCTGCACAGATCCTGAATTGAAGAGTATAAGGGCACTGTGTGTAACATATAAAGCCCTGTCAGGTCGGAATCTGTTATTGAAATGCCACCTATAGTGTGTTTTCCTCACGTTGGAGAGGACCCAGTGGAGGGCAATGAAAATGATTAGGTCACTGGAGCACCTGATCTACAGGGAAAGGCTAAGATATTTGGGCTCATTTAGTCTGTAGAAGAGTGAGGGGGGATTTGATAGCAGCCTTTAACTGCCTTAAGGGTGGATGGACAGAGGCTATTCTCTGTAGTGACAGATGGCGGCATAAGGAGCAACTCAAGCTGCAATGGGGGAGGACTCAGTTGGAAAACAAACAAACAATTTCGCTAAGAGGGTGGTGAAACACTGGAATGTGTTGCTTGGGGAGGTGGTTGAATCTCCACCACTAGACAATGTTAAGTCTCAGCTTGACAATGTCTTGGCTGGGATGATATAGTTAGCGTTGGTCCTGCTTTGAGCAGGGAACCAGAATTTTTGGTCTCTGAGGTCTCTTCCAGCCCTAGGATTCTATGAACTTCATGTACCAATCACCATCATCATCATCATCAATAACAAACTTGGGCTCACCGTCCATTGGTGTCTGATGCCTCTCTCATTATTTCCTTTCATCTTTCCCTATCCAGTGTAGAGAGGCTTAGTATCTGTAGACTAGCTCTGCACCAATCTTCTATGTCATCTACTCATTCCTTGTGGGATCTGAATCTCCTATTCAAACCATCCATTACACCGAATACCAGGGTCTTGATTTTCCACTTGTCGTTCATTCTGCAGATATGCCCGAATAGCTGTAACTTCCTTTGTACAACCTTAGGCAGTAGGTTCTTGTTCATCCACACTTGCTTTGTCGATTTTCAGAAGGCATTTGTTAGTATAGATCAGAAAGAGTCTTGGGCAGTGTTGGAGTCTTACAGAGTGCACAGCAGACTGATACGGTTGTTGAAGGATATCAGTGACAATGCAGAGGCAGAGGTGAGAATGCGTGCAGAGTTAGAAAGTTGGTTTAGAATGAGTAGCGGTATGAGACAAGAAGATCCGATACCGACGAGTATCTTCATCACTGGGCTGGTATTCTTGCATGAGAGGCTTTTTCAATGAATGTGAATGGACCATTTTTAGGAAAATAGGAGGTGATTTTCAAAGGCCTGCTCAGCTTAGCGGAAAAATGTGTGCACGTTAGCAAATCAGACTGATAAAGCGCAATATAGATGTCAGATTTTCACACTTATCAGTAGCTGGATAGCTCTGTCCCCTGTCCTTGGACCGGTGATGCCAAGAGGCGCCTCAGGGCAAGGTGGGAGGGAGCCTAACTCTGACCCCTGGAAGCGGTGGGAGCAAGGGAGGAAGGCGTGAGGCCTAGGGCTTTCGACTCTCAGCACCACCTGAACCACAATGCTAGGTCCCTTTCTTCACTCCCTGCTGCACACAGCAGGAATTCTAAGAGACCCAGAGCTCAGGCCACTGCTGCTGCTGCTACTATGGCAATGGTGATGGCCAAAGCTCCAGGCCCCTTAGAACGCCAGCTCCAGGGACAATTGTCCCCTTTGCTCTCCCCCTGTCATCAGTGTGCATGCATTGGGTTCTGTGAATGTACATCAGACCTTTAAAAACATGGCCTCTTCACCATTCAGATGATGTGCTGTCCTTTAACCCCCTTGCCTTGCTGTAGTCATACTGACCATAGTAGCAAGGTCACAGGGGTCCATTACTTCCTACCCTATTGAAGAATAGGAGAAGGGAAACACACTTAGGGAAGTGACTTGTCTCCAGCAGTCTTCACCCAGTCCTCAGGGAATTTCAGGTCCTGCTTCTTCTGAGGTTTCCTAACAATCTGAGGGTGACTACACCATCCTATGGCAAATACAGGACACCAGCCTCTGGGGTTAGGGACAGGGCTGCTGTCCCATGTCAGGGATCCTTGGTGATGGGGGCTGCTGCTCCAGGGGCAGGCAGCAGGGATGGGAGCTCTGCAGCTCTAAGGAGAAGCACCAGGGTTAAAGAGGAGTAGAGGATAGGGGCTCCAGAACCCCCAGTGGGAGCATGTTCCAAAGCCTCCTGGCAGTGCGGGAGCAGGGTATAAAGCAGGAGCAGCATCCCTGAGGCATGGTAGACCAGGGAATGAGACAGCCCACCCACAGAGTGTAGGGCATCAGAGAATGAAGCAGCCACCCCACTGTGGAGTTCATTGGCAGCAGAGGCTGCCACCATGAGGTGCGAGGGAAAAGGGCAGCTGCCACACAGAGGAGCTCCGCTGAAGCAGAAGCTGCTGCCACAAGTTGCAAGAGCTCTGGGGAACAGGGCAGCCGCCCAGTGGAGAAGCTCCCACAGGATGCCAGGGAACAGGAGCCCCGCAGAATTGGGAAAATCTGCCTATTTTCTTAAAAATGTTGGGACGCTTATGGGACAGCTTAAATAAGGGACTGTGCTGGTCAAATGGGTCAGATGGTCAGCCTAACCAATATGAAACTGACACTGGAGAGCCCTGAGCCTCTGAAGCAGACACTGCCTTGCTGCCTGGGCAACAGCCTCTTAACCCAACTGTTTCTGAACAACCAATTAACTGTAGCTGGGGGTGTAGTTACTATATCCTAACTTAACCCATTAGTGATTGCAGTTCCTACACCCCACCACTTATCCCCAAGTAGCATGTGCAAATGCCTGATTTACATGTGCAATCATATTAAAAGCATGTTCAGATTAGGTAGGAAACAGCATGTGCCATTGTGCACCTGGCTACAGGAACAGAACTCTTTGCACAATCATTCACTGAATGTCTCATACGTTAGAGAATCATTTCAGTTAGAACTGTGCCCAAGAAGTAATTCTCATCATGAGGCATGTGTCCTTCCTGGATGATAATCTTAGGGACTCTTCAAGAGTGAGGCATTGTCCAAAGGAATGTATATACATGGCCCAAGAAATGGAATTTTTTTTAAATGTATCAGAGGGGTGGTTGAGTTAGACTGTATCTTCACAAACAACAACATTAACTGCTGTTAATGGGCCACATCCTCCATGACTGAACAGACCTTGTCAACTCTGGCCCTCCTCTTGACTGGGATTCCCTCCTTTTCATAAGCCCACATGTTTTAAATGTTTCTTGCCTGCTTTAAAAAAACAGCATGAGATTTGTTATTTCCTCCCCTGCCTCCAAAAAAAAAAAAAAAACCCACTGTTTTCCATGGAAAAATGTCAGAGTATTTCACTCACCTTTATTATTTCATTTCTATTGTGGTACTTCCCAAGGGCTGGGATACCATTCTGTCACTTGCTGTAGAAGTAGAAGTAAAGGCACCAAAACTTTGTTGAAAAAAAGTCGTATATTCTAATGCCTTGCCAATGTAACTGTTCTGCACAGCCAGATGAATTTCAATGAGCAGTCACCCATGTGTTAGAAACTGCAGGGTAGGGTGGGATGGATCTGTGAAAGAGTAATAGAACTAGTAAAACTAAAAAGAGAAAGAAATTCTCCCAGCTGTGCTACCCCTCCCATCATGCACCCTGACCACTGTGCATCATGGGAGATGTAGTCAAGCAGGGGGGCCTAACTACAGAGAAGATTGAGGTCATGAAGAACCTAAACTATAACATCCATCAGTGTATAGCCGCGTCTACACTAGCTGCCTATTTCGAAATAGCCGTGCCAACTTTGAAATAGCGCCCGCCACATCTACACGTGCCAAGCGCTATTTCAAAGTTGAAATCGATGTAAGGCGGTGAGACGTCAAAGTCGCTATCCTCATCAGGAGACGGAAATAGCGCCCTACTTCGACGATGAACGTCGAAATAGGGCATGTGTAGACGATCTGTGTCCCGCAACATCGAAATAGTGGGGTCCTCCATGGCAGCCACCAGCTGAGGTGTTGAGAGACGCTTTCTCCAGACCCTGAGCTCTATGGTTGCCACGTGCACCAGCCCCTTACAGCTCCCTGCCCCCTAAGTTCCTGTGCAGGAAGCTGAGAGCATGTGCAGGCAGCAGCACAGCCTGCACATCCTCCCAGAGCACTGTACCACCACCCAGCACCCATGGCATCCAGCCAGCCCCCCAAGCGCCCACAGGGCACCTGCCCCCAAGGGGACCCAGGGCTCCCAGCCTGCCAGCCAGAGGGGGAAGAGGCAGCAGAGCCTCTCCTGAATTGAGGCCAAGATCTGGGACCTGCTGGGGCTCTGGGGTGAGGAGGAGGTGCTCCAGGTAATGGGGAGCAAGAGGCAGAACGCGGATGCATTCGCTCGGCTGGCCGAGGGCCTGGCCACCCGGGGTCACCCTGCCCCCACTCCTGACCACGTCAGGAGTAAGGTAAAGGATCTGTGGCAGGGTTATGCCCAGGCCCGGGACATGGCCAGATGATCTGGGGCCACCCCCGCCGCTTGTCCCTTTTACAGGGAGCTCAGAGCCATCCTGGGCCCCCGGTACACCTCCTCCCTCCCAGCCACCCTTGACACCTCGGGCGACAAGCCCCTGAAGGCCCCGGAGATGGAATCCGCCCTGGAGGCCAGCCCTGCACCCCAGGGGTCCCCCCCAGGAGCCCACCCTGGGACACCAGAGGAGGAGGAGGAGTTCTCCAGCGATGGGGGGCTCCATATCTCCCTCCCCTCCTGCAGCTCCAGCAAGGCGTCTGCCCAATGGGTGTCCCTCGACCGTGGGAGCAGACCATCAGGTATGTACCCCCCTGGTGCACATCCCTGGGGTTAAGGGGTGGGGACAAGAGACATGACCAGGGCCCTCCACACATCCAGATGACCATGGCCCCGAGGACAGCAGTGGCATGTCCCTCAGAAGAGTCCATCAGCCCCTGCCCCCCAGCAGGACAGCACCATGCCCCATCACTGGGGATGGGGGGAGCAGAATCGAGGGTCCCCCGGGGGGGTTGGACACCCATCATCATCATCAGCATCTCCGGGGGGTGGCGATGGGGAATCAGCAGAAGAGGGGTGGGAGGACAAGGGCCACAGATCAGGGCCCAGACTAATGGCTGTCTCTACTCTTCTTCACCCCGTGTTCCACAGCTGCACCATCGGAGGGTCCAGAGAGCACCGGCGTGGCGTCAGTGGTCCTGGACAGCCCACCGGGGCCATCCCACCAGGCCAGCCCCTCGGCAGAGCACAAACCAGCCCCAGGACGAGCCCAACAGTGACGGAGCCATCAGCAGGCGTCCACAGACCCCCAGCTGCCTGCCATCCTCCGGCGTCAGTTGGAGGTGTCCGAGCGGTGCCTGCAGGTGGAGGAGCGGTGGCTCGACCTCCAGAAGCGAGCACTGGCCTGGCGCCAGGAGGCTTGGGGGGCCTTCATACGCACTTTCCAAGACATCGCGTGGCACTTGACCCTCCCCCGCCGCTCCGCCCCCCACTCCACCCACCGCTCCGCCTACCGTCCCTTCACCATCAACCATCCTGGGGCCTGCCACCGAGGGGGACCATGGGCCTCTGGACTCCACCCGGCCCTATCTGTCAGTTCTCCCAGCCCCCACCCAGCCTTGACAGGGCCTCCAGCTGAGACGTGGATCGTGCCCCCCTCACACCAGGCGCAGGACAATAGAGGGTGTGTGGCCGAGGACGTTGCCTCCCACAGCGCACTCCTCTTTGGACATATTCCCCCCATCCTTGTAAACAGTTTTTGTTCTACCCCTGTTTTGTACCTGCCCCCCCATGTACATAGTTCCCCCCGTCTTCTGTTAATAATTAATACAGGTTGCACGGTTTTGTTTAAAAAAAAATTCCATTTATTGCACAGAAGTGTGGGGGGGGTGTGCTCTCGGGTTCTCTGTGGTGTGGGCGTGGGGGCAGGGAGTGTTGTGGAGGATGGAGGAGTGCAGTGGGTGGCTCACCAGCAGCTGGCCCTGCCAGCGTTCACCCCACAGCCTGGTCAAAATGGGCCCGCAGGGCCTCCTGAACCCGGATCCCCTCAGGGTCGACCTGGCGACTGGGGGCAGCGGGTGGCTGGACATTGGCCCTGCCAGCCTTCACAGCCCAGCCCGGGAAGAAGGCCTCTCCCTTGCTCTCCACCAGGTTGTGGAGTGCGCTGCATATGCCCACAACCTGGGGGATGTTGGTGAGGCCTGAATGCAGGTGGGTGAGGAGACACCTCCAGCGCCCTTTGAGGCGGCCGAAAGTGCGCTCAACCACCTGGTGCACATGGTTCAAGCACGTGTTTAACCGCTTCTGGCTGGCTGTGACATGGCCCATGTAGGGGTGCATGAGCCAGGGCCGGAGGGGGTATGCCGCGTCTGCGATGACACAGAGGGGCATGGTGGTGTCCCCTACAGGAATCTCCCGCTGGGGGATGTAGGTCCTTGCCTCCAGCCAGTGGCACAGGCCCAAATTTCTGACCACCCGGGCGTCGTGAGTGTTGCCAGGTCAGCCAACATAAATGTCCAAGAGGCAGCCCCGGCTGTCCACCAAGGCCTGGAGGACCACGGAATGATATCCCTTCCTATTCAGGAAGCGTCCTCCACTGTGCTCCAGGGCACGGATGGGGATATGGGTCCCATCCAGAGCCCCAAAGCAATCTGGGAAGCCCAGGCTGGCAAACCCCACGATGGCAGCATCCGGGTCCCCAAGCTGCACGAGCCTGTGGAGGAGCAGGGCACTGATTGTGTGGACGACCTGCAGGGAAGGACATGAGAGAGCACCGGTGAGGGTTGTGCAGGGTGTGTCTGGCCCTCTCCCCACAGGCTCTCCCCATCCCCCCAGGGCTCCCCCCCTCCCCCGGGTCTTCTTTCCTCCATGAGGACAGCCCCGACGGTGGCCTTGCCCACGCTAAACTGCTGCCCTATGGATCGGTAGCTGTCTGGAGTGGCCAGCTTCCAGACAGCGATGCCGACCCATTTCTCTACGGTGAGGGCACATTGCATGGGGGTGTCCTGGTGCCGTAAGGCAGGGGGAGCCACTGGTAGAGCTCCAGGAATGTCTGCCAGCTCATTTGGAAGTTCCGGAGCCAGTGGTCATTGTCCCACTCACCAAGCACCAGCCGCTCCCACCAGTCCATGCTCATGGGGTATCTCCACAGCCAGTGGCATGTGCGGTGGGGCGGGGGCGTGTTTGGGAGGGCAGCAAGGTCTGGGGCTGCTTCCTCATCCCCTGAGGGCAGCTCATCTTCCTGAAATGAAAGATGGTCAGCTGCCTTCTGCATGGCACTGAGCAGGGCAGCCACTGGTCCTCCAGGGGTGGATGTGTGGACCTCTGGCTGCTGCTGCTGCTGCTGGAGGTCCATGGTGCTTCATGGGGTGTGCGTGCTTGTGGCTGTGCAGCCCACGTGCTGTGCAGGCTGAGTGTGTCTGGGAGGGGCCCTTTAAGGGAGCGGCTTGCTGTTGCCCCGGAAGTGCTAGTCTGCCCTATGACCCTGTCTGCTGCTGTACCTTGCACCCTTATTTTGATCTGGGCCACTTTTGTGTGTAGACTCTCCCCTGCAGCACCTATTTCGATGTAGTGCTGTCCAATGTCAACGTTGAACGTCAATGGCACCAGCCCTGGAGGACATGTGGATGCTATTCGTCGGAATACCTTATTTCGATTTTGCTACATCGAAATAAGCTACGTCAATGTCGCATTCCAGTGTAGATGTAGCTTATCAGACTCATTTCCTAATTAACTTTTTTTTGCTTATCTGTTTTGAGCCAACAAACCAAATCTTTTTTGGGTTTTTATTTGTTTTCTTGTTTGCTTGTTTTTGATAACCAGTTGACATTTTTCTGTGGAAAACAGACAGTTTTCTCAAAAATTCATGTAACTGAAAGCCCAAGTTTCCACTGATATTTTTGATGTTACATTTTCAACCAACACTAATCTACATCTGTCTGTGATGTACATTTATATAGCCAACCTTGGCATGTTCATCTAAAAAATGGGTAGAATAATGATTGCAACCTTCATGCAAGTGCTGGGAAGCTGAAGGAAATTCTCAAAGCATTCTGAGAAGTAAATGAAAGACAATCGCTACCTGCAAAATCATCGTGTCTGGGCTGTGCCTGCTCATTGACAGGTGAAGCCTAAAGAATTATTGCACGGGATATCTCATTTCAGTATCAAACTTTTCTTATCAGCACAGTTTAGGAAATAATTATAGTAAACTTTAATTTTATTATCCAAGAAATATATTAAAAATGTAGATCTTTTATAATTCCTTCAATTAACAGTAGACTCTTCTTGATTACTTTCTAATTAAATCATTTCACTCTAAGTCTTGGTAATTACAACAAGAAGTTATTAAAATTAGAAAACATTTGCTAACTCAGTACTTTTGATTATTAAGCCTTTGTCGCTTAATATTGCCAAACAGTCTATGAAGATATATGAGCTTAGAAAGTGATTTTAATGTATTCAGCTACAATAATTAACCACAGGTGTCCCAAACAATTCAATGCCTCTTTCCTGTCACATAGTTTTCTGGTAAATCTATTGTTCTTGTCATGAAACAGAATTTTTCCCTACTAAACTGCCTTCCTAACCACAACATTTTAGTTTTCCTACCACAGATGAGACCCCTTGTCTTAAAATTATGCTGCTTGCTTGATAAAAAAAAAAAAATAAAATAATATAGAGAGAGACATGTATTTATTCATCTGAGCAGCCCTTTCCATCTCAGTATAAGGAAACATGCAGCCACTTCTGGGGGCAGAGTACATAGGCAACAAAAAACAAATTTAGCAGTGGATGAAGGGGAAAGCTCAGCCAAGGACAGTGCTGGGGCAAATACTTAATTAAAAGTGCTACAGGATCTTTAATGTACTGCCAGAACAGACAGGCCAGCACTTTTACCATGCTTCATTCGAAAGAACTGTATAAAGTAAACTGCTCAGGCTGCAATTTGTCAATTTTATTACCAAGGATAAAGGGCCGAGCTGACCCAGCCAGGATTCGGACTTGAGACTGAAGTCCTGAGGTGAAAACCTGGCTACACTGAAGTCAACAGTAAAATGGCCACTGACTTTAAAAAAGCAGAAATTCACCCCTTACCCTCTAAAGTGCATCCCTTCTTTTGAGATGAATTCACCTGATTAATACTGAGCTGCTATAAAGAAGACTTTTGCAGGTCCAGGGGAATTTTTATGAGCTATGACTGTATGACCAATTAGTTAGTCCTGTCTAGTCTTCCAGTTAGTCTGATGAAAATGCATGACTCTTAGGCCAGGTCTACACTAGGACAGAAGATGATTTCAGATAAGCAATTCTATCTACAGCAATTGCCTAGCTAGGATTGATTTACCTGAAATGGACATCCTAAGCCATCCTCACTGAGGAGGGTCAACATGACAGTGTCTCCCATCGACCTCCCTTATTCCTTGCATCGCACAAGGTGTTCAGAGGTTAACGCAGACCCCTAATAAGTTGATTTCACGTATTTCTATCAGATGTGTGAAACTGAACACTGGAAGATCAACCCTGAGCCAGTCAATCTCCTGGGGAAGTGTAGACATAGCCTAAGATACATAGTACGGAAGACAGTGGTCTTCTGCTAAAACATGAGTTTGACAAACTAGAGAGTGTCCCTGTTAAATATTGAGATGTACTTCACCATTCCAGAAGGAACCATTGAATTATCTAGAGGCCCA
Organism: Carettochelys insculpta; assembly: GCF_033958435.1. Taxonomy (NCBI): domain Eukaryota; kingdom Metazoa; phylum Chordata; order Testudines; family Carettochelyidae; genus Carettochelys; species Carettochelys insculpta. The sequence goes on from NC_134141.1 coordinate 123,011,239, forward strand.
CCGACAGGGTGAGGGGAAAGGTGGTAAATACACAAGAGCCAGGTGTTTGAAAAAGCTGCTCCTGGCCTCTACCATGCTGCAGTAGCAGTGGCAGTGGTCAGGAGCTCTGGGCCCCTTTGAAACACTGAAGGAGCATCACTCCACCACTCCACCTGTCTGCTGAGGTCTGGGGGACCCATCACCACATTCCAGGCAATGTTAAGAGCTAACTGCCCTGGGACCTGCCCCCTTCACCTGAGGCCCCTCTCTTTCCAGAACTACAGAACTGATCTCCCTGACAGATTCCCCAGGTTCAATGTTGGCTGTTGACACTGCTGATCATCCAGCCTAGCCTTTGGTATGACACAAGCCACCCACAATGTTCATCACCTGCATGCTACACCCAACAATGGAAATGAGATGAATGAGTCCCAAAGGAGATGAGATCACTATTTGTCACAGGAAGAGAACAGGAGGGACCAAGGTGCACCAATGCCCAAGAGAAAGAATGCTTGTCATTACCTCAGAGCCACAGCCAACCCCATCCAATGTCCCATCTCTAGTCATGGCCATCCTTAAGGCTGCAGAAAAAGGACATAAAAAAATTCCTGCCAGAATACATTGTGGGATGTGGGAAGTAGAATGGCTTCCTGACCCCTGCGGGTGGCAGACTGAAGTGAGCTTCAAAGACAAAAGACACACTTGAAATGAGCCCCAGGGTGGTTCAGTCCTGTCCACACTCTGTTCAAGAAGAGCCTGATAATTAAGAGTCAGGAAAGAGATGTGATCAGCAGTGAATAATCTGCTGACCCTTAAATAAAGAATAAGTGAAATCTGATCTGTCCCTTCTTTCTCTATCATCTTGTCATATAGGAACAAGGAATTGCTCCACAACGTTAGCAGGCTGTACTAGGAAGTCAGATGGTTGGAATTTTGGTGCACTCTCCCAAAAGAAATGAACAAGACCCGAATCAACCTATGTACCTCTACATTATTGTAGGACCCCACTGCCCCACGGTCATAAATAGATTTAGACTCATAAAATCCTGGCAAGATCTAGAAATATTATCTTCCTTGTGTATCTCAGAAGAGTTGTAAGACTTAATTAATGGATGCACCTTAAAATTCTGAGCTGAAAAGGACTCTGTGAGTGCAAAAGCATCGTCATTAATGTTTATATCTGATATTTCCTAGTTTGTCAGATTTTTTTAACCAAAGTAGTCACAGAAAAGAAGTAAATTAATGTCTCTGCATTCCTTTTCCTTTCTATAGACTGAAGATTGCACATCAGTTCATCTTGTTGTCAGACTATCTGGCCTATCTGGCTATTGGATATGCTGCCAGAACTCCCCTGGTTAAAAACCGCCTTTATGGGCTTACCTGTTTAAAGAATAGTCCAACACTGTAGGACTTTACGTAAACTTCACAAAAAGTGGTTGCTCGTGTTTAGTGTCCCCTATTCTAGATCACTGAATGAAATGATAGCTCAGATCCTCAGCTGGCATCAATGGGTAAAGTTCTACTCACTTCAATACACATAAGCCAGTCAGTGAGCATTTAAATGGAGTGGGCCATTCTGCTAAAGACCTGAGAATATGTGTCCTAAAACAAAGAGACTTTGAAAGCAGATTATATAGGGAGAGTCAGGAACTGGAGTTCCAGCTCAAATTTGACACACGAATACTCGGTATGAACAGGGAGAGCAATTATTTCATGCATTACAAGGACTGTCTCCCTTCCTTTGGTGTTAATTATCTCAGGCAAAACTCTCAATGCCCCCCATCCATCACCCCACTCCTTCTGTTCCTTGTATTTGATTTGTCAGTTTTTATTGCAAATTTTTTTTGTGGACGTTTGTGCTATATTACTGAATCTGGACTGGAAATGCAATAGATCTGAAGAAGTGGGTCTGTCCCATGAAAGCTCATCACCTAATGAATTATTTAATTTGTCTTTACAGTGCTACATGGCTGCTGTTTTGTTTTGTTTTTTCAGAGGAGCTGTGTGATTTCCACCAGCCGAGGATGTAACTTGGTATTTGTAACTGCCAGCCATGCATGCTCTAACCAGCATGGGAAAGTCAATCTGTGTTCTTTCTTGCTTTTTCAGTACTGGAAATTAGCCAACAATCCTTTTTGATGGTACATGAGCTGGATCACAACCCTTTTCTTTTGGTGCCTAATGCGTATGCTTTGTCCTCAGGAATACAATGGTATCTTGTACGAGGGGATTTGTAGTTCAGGACTTGGCCTTCAAAAACTCTTTTGCATCATTTGCATAGCTATGGGGGAAGACACTGAGGTGTAGTCCACTCTACCAAGTTTTGGTGACAAAACATAGGTTAACTCTCAAAAGTCAACAAAACCAAACTTGCCAGAGGTGTTCCCACTCACTCCCTATGTTGTTATATCATGTCGGCACTGTGGGCACCATCATCAACAGTTAGAGCAATGCACTGTGAGTGTGTATCCCGCAATGCAGTGCTGTTTGAAGGCAGAGCTGACTGACGCTTGAGATTCTCTCTGAGTTCTTCCACAGCTACCTCAGCAGCTGGAAGCAGCATCATGAGCAACTCTGTGAGCTCTCCGTGCTGAGAAATGTCAAAGCAGCACAGCAGTCTCTTCTCCCTCTCCTTGGAGCAGCAGACTGCTTGCTGCTGTCCTACTACAGGGCAGAACAGTCCAATGATTTGCTCTCTGTTCCCCAAAGGGAGCAGTGCACTTAGCTGTGAGGTACCTCCCAGAGCTTTGCAATGAGCAGCACGTGCCCACAGGGCAGCAGAGATCAAAGGACTGAGCATTGTGGGATACTAGAGGAGGCCAGGTCTTGGGGTAAAACAAACAGCAGTGCCTACACTGGCTCTTTGTAGACAATAAAGTGAAGAGAAGAGATAAAAAGCCTCTCATGCTGTGGAAGATTTTTTACACTGAAACTGGGCGTTTTTCCTGACAGAAGTCGCAGTGCAGTATGTACACTCTCACTACTCTGTCACCTAAAAGCAGCTTTTGCCAGTAAAACTTGGTAGTGTAGACAAAGCCCTAGAAAAGGTTCTAAACCAGCTGTTATTTTTCCCCAGTGGAATACCACACACCTAAGCTATGTTTACACTAGAGGCTTTTCCTGGCAAAAATGGGCTTTTGTCAGGAAAAACCACTGAGTGTCTACTCACAAAATGTGCTTTGTCGACAATTTCTTGACAAAACTCGGCACATCCACCAGCAGCATTATATTTCTTCCTGTTTAGCTATAACACCTCTCTCAACAGTGTTCAGTTGACAAAACAGCCATGTAGATGTTCTGGGGCCCTTTTGCCGACAGACAGGATTTCCGGTTCATTGGGCAACCCTGTTTGCATAGCTTCCAGTCAGCCACTCTGTCAGGAGCAGGCCGGGCAGTCTGTTCTGCCGAAGCGACAGATTGCTCTTTCAATCTGCTTTTATGTGTAGACACAATCTGTCGACAGAAGTTTTGCTGGGAAACCTTTTGGACAGTGACTTCTATTGACAGAGGCGTCTGTTGTAGACATAGCTCTAGTCTTCTAGTGTCATCAGATATCATCACTCAGATCAAAGTGTGACTTTGAGAGCCATTAAACACTGGTTTTCTATTTTCTCACATTAATGAAGCACATGTATAGAAAGTTTTTTACAAAATAACTGGGTCCATTAAGAAAATCCACAAAAGACACTTTTTCATGTCATAAATTGTATTTATGCCTGGGTGATCATAATGGTTTTATTTTAAGCAATATATTTGGACATAGATTCAAGCCCTATCAGGGGTTTTATAACACTACCTGCAAAGTGTGCTTTGTTCTTCACTCTCTCTTTTTATTAATTAGTTACTATTCATGCACTTATTGGAAAGATTCAAAAGAAGGACAAGAATGGTTTGAAAGAGGATATAGAGAGACAAGGTCATGCTGATGATTATGGGAGAACCTCAAAAATGTCTGTGCAAACATCTTAATGTTTGCCTTCCTTTACAATTTTTTTTCGTGAATTAGGACCATATTCTGACACTTTCACCAATATTAAATGCTGTCTTACTTTATTGCAGTGGAACCAGTTGCTAAGTAAATTATTATTCACCATAAGACTGGCAGAACCTAGTGTGGGAATACTTTCAGACAGGCTTCTCTGGGATTTGGCCACAATTTCATGGTTTCAACCCACCTAAAAGTACCTCAGGAAAAAATGAGCCTTCTCTATTCACTTCTGCACCTCCAAAACAACATGTTTGACTGAAATAAGTTCTCCAAGAAAACCCAGGTCTAGTTGTTCATGCAAAAGCGAGGTAAGTAACTGAACATTTGTGTGTGCTTATTAATGAGACAAATCTCCCATCACTCTCACACATTCACATATACTGGGCTATAGTCCTAACGCACCATCTGCCTCAGGGTTTGTGTTAATTTTTAACTAATGTAACAAAGCCCTGAGGCAGGACGGTACTTCTAGGAAATACAGACCTTAGCCTGAGCTCTGTGTTGAGATAGGTTTTCTGTTGGCAGGTCTTGTTCCTTCTTATGCCCTCTATTGCCTCCAAGAGACAAGAGACTACCAAATTAGTACTAATGACACCCGCCTCACCTGGATGTCAGTGAGAGTCAGCAGAATCATGCTGCACTGGCACCTGAAGCCAGGTGGTTAAGCTTGTAACAAAGTTATAAGTGCTCCTCAGGACTGAACAGTACTTTTAGACCTTTCCTGTTCATTTGTCACCAGTTCTTGCGGGACAGGGTCTATCTCAACTAGGGGTACGAATAACCTAGCAGGTACACTGGGGTCTTCCAGGAGGTACATCAACTCATCTAGATATTCACCTAGTTTCTCAACAGCCTACATAAAAGACACTAGTAAAGTCAGTACAATCTAAAAGTTCATTCAGATAATGACTTGCTTCTACTGTTTCGTATGCTTTACGCTGAAATATAAGAACAATATTTTTACTCCAATTTATATGTTTGCTAATAAGATTGTAGAAAATCAACAAGTTCTCAGTATTCATCTTCTGTGATATTTTTGCCTGTATTTGTAAGTAAATAGTTTTTTCAGTGATGTGTAACTATGCAGTATGCAAAACAAATCTGACTCCTGGAAAGAGTACAGTAATCTGTAAGGTTGAATGGTATTTGCTTCAAGGCCTCAGATTACCTTAGGGCCATGTTTCTCAATTTGTGGTATGCATGCCCTTAGTGGTATGTGAGAGAAGTCTGGGGGTACTTACAATTTTTTAAAAGGGGTACTTCATAAAAAATGTTGAGGAACACTGGTGTAGGACATAGGCTAAGCAAGAAAAAAATGGGTAAAATTTTTGGTTTGTTACTGAACTCAGCAAAAATCTGGAGTAACTCCACTTAAATCTGTAAAATTATTCTGGATTTACACTTGTATAATAGGATGCAGAATTCAGCCTCTTATCTGGATCATCACTGTCAACACCTTCCAGGTGTTAATGCCACCACAAGCTACAGAAGCTAGAAACCTGGGAGTAAAATAAATTTCCTCATAATTTATTACATAATCCCTGCTGAAATCTCTCTGCCCAGAATAGGGTTTACATTTACTTTCACAGCAGTGCACCTGGACTGTGGAAGAGTGGCCTCTGGATTTTCATCCATCTCAATTATTTGTTATGAATTAATTACTCCCACCAGAAGGCCCAGCAGTTATTATAACTGTGTGTGGAAAAAAAAGGAGAGGAAAAACTCAGTGCTTTGTTTACTTACTTTGTTGCTCCTGACGCATGAAGACACACCAAAATAACCGCTGTTTATTTTACAAGATGGAAAAAATATTGAACGCCCTCTGGTCACAGAAGCCATTTTCTTTTGGGATTACAAGTGCAGAGATGAATTAGGTACACTTAGGATCAATATCTGTTTCTCTTCTCGGCTCAAGATGGGATTTGTCAAAATTCCAGTGCAGCTTCTATTGAGTGTCAGCTACAAATCCTACTAGTACTGAGTCAGACACTCATTGAAAGTTGAAATATAAATGGCAAAGGGCTTTTGCAGCTACAATATCTGAGGTCAGAATGCTAGATCACCTTTCTTCTTTCCCTTTAACGAGCTTTAGTTTGATGAAGTGACCTTGCAGGCCTGGAATGTGAGGACGTAAAGTGTCTTTACAAGCTTTGGCCATGTCAGGTTTTGCCTACTTTGACTCCTGGAAGCCAAAAGCCCCACACAGTGTAATGGGGGTTTCAGGACCCGGTCATTAAAGCTGATCTGTGAAAGATGCAGCAAATGCTGAGGAGAAGATTTTAATTAAACCTTGAATGTGGCTGGAATACAAGTGGATGCATTAACAATCACTACATAGTTTCTACGCAGCCAAGGAGTGTTAATCAACTGCATGACCATTTCTGGGTGCTGCATATGAAAAATGAGCGAGTGTCATGAATTTTAATGTCTTCCATGCAAATCCTGGCTACCAAAGACCACCACAGAATAGGCAATGTCCTAGACCTTGCAAATGTGTCATTCCTCTTCTGCTTCATGGAACATATCCCTCCAGAGACTTCCTAAGAAGACTGAGACCAGTGAATCTAACACAACTGAGTCTACATCCTTGTAGCAAAACAAAACAGATCAGTGCATGTTTCCATCAGTTATGTTTCCAGTCAGTTTCTCTTTCTGGCTTTCCTGAAGATGCTTGATTCTATAAAGTTCTGTCGACACTGCTGCTGGTAGCACGCCTCTCAGCCTGGGTAGAGGCACACACATGACCTTGGCTTGAACTGGCACAAGAAAAATATCAGTGTGGATATTGCAGCACAGGCTGAGCTTCTTGACACCTTGACTCCAAAGTTGTGTGGCTAATGCGTGCCAATACTCATCGTATAAAGTTCACTCTGCTATTGTTAGTGTGGTTCACAAACAGAGTTAATGTCCGACTTTCTACTTTGCCTGGTGGACAAGCACCCATATGCAGAGTAGGCATATCCTAATATACCAGTCCATGACCTACAGGATATGGACCATCTAGAAAATTATCTGCCTTCATCACCATGAATTTCCCTTTCATTTCCAATGGGTGCAGAGAGATATAATAATGTCAGAGGTTTCACTCAGTTTCTTCTTGTATCAGGAAAACTCTCTATAGCCAAGTGAAACGGCTAGTTGTGGACCTTACAAGCCTCAGAGCATTCCAACATTTTCTGCAGCTCATTTAAATTTTCTATAGCAATGTCCAGGCACCAGGGCTACATCTGCACTACAGAGATTTGTTGACAAAACCCTGGTTTTGTCAACAAAACTTGGGCTCATACACACTAAAAATACGTTCTGTTGATATGCTGTTGACAGAACTTGGCATTTTTGTCGACAACCTTCTGCCCCTACCCCATGAGGCTGAACATTTTTCTCAACAGATTCTCTCAGCAAAAAAAAGCTGTGTGGATGCTCCTGGGGGCCCTCTGTAGACAGAAAGGGCTTCCAAACAGAGACCTGTCTGCTGTGCTTCCAGTTGGCTGTTCTGTCAAGAAAGCAGCTGGGCAGAGATCTGCTTTCATGTGTGGGTGTGATCTGTCAACAGAAGTTTTAGCAGAAGATATCTTCTGACAGTAACTTCTGTCAATAGATTGCTATAGTGTAGACATAACTTATGGGAATATCTCAGATTTTGGGTGCAGTCAAAGGAGTTTGAGTAGTGTTTCAAAAACTTGAGTCTTAGACTATCATCTGGAGATTTCTGAGTACATGAGCCAACAAGGGGTAGTGGAAATCCAGATTAAAGCTAGTAATTTTCTTCTCAGTTTTGATGAAATTTCAGTTTAAAAATGATAAATTGGTACCAAATGTTAATAGGGTGATTAACCATGTCAACAAACTACCAAGGGAAGTAGAAAATTCATTTTCCCATGATGGCTTCTGATAAAAACTGGATACCTTTCAAGAAGATATTTTTGAGCCAAGCACATCCACAAGTTAAAGGAGCAATAGGATGCGATGTTGCATACAACAGGCAAATATTACATTTCATAGAGTTCTGAAGCTCTCTTCTGGCTTTAAACTCTATGAATCCACAACCGCCTTAGTAATTGTGAAGAAGTGTGATTGACAGCTTTGGATAAATTAGAATCCTGCCACCAATTTCATATTACAGCCATATACGCTGACTCTCCAGCCATTATTTGTGTAAACAGTCTGTACGAAATGTGATCACATGATGTGAAATGTGATCTGTCCTCCCCCTTGACCACCAAACAGGAGCATCTTCCATTACACATATGTACAGCACCTAGCACACTCAGGCTCTGGCCTAATTAGTCTTTCTAGGTTCAACTGTAGTACAAATAATAATAAGCAAAATGAGTCACATGTAGGTGGAAGAGAGAGTTTTTCCACTTTTAAAAAAAAAATCCCTCACAAATATTTGAAATCCAAAAATATTGTTATGTGCTGGGTGAATCCTTGTTATAGGATGAGTCAAACTGATGTGTGAATGTGGCCTTCATTTAAGATAGTTGTTTGAAACATATAAGGTGCACACATCAAACAATAGGGCCACACTTAGGCTACATCTACAATATAGTGATCAATCAACAGAAGTTACTGTCAGAAAATATCTTCTGCAAAACATCTGTCGACAGATTATGGCTGTGCACGAAAGCAGATTGCTCTGTTGACAGAAAGGCAACCAAAAGCACAGTAGACAGGGCTTCCCAGTGAGCCAGAAGCCCTTTCTGTTGACAGAGGGCCCCCAGAGCATCCACACAGCTTTTTTGTCAACAGATTCTGTCGAGAATGACGTTCTGCCTCATTGGGGTAGAGGCAGGAGGTTGTTGACAAAACCACCAAGTTCTGTCAACATACTGTTGACACAACACATTTCTAGTGTGGATGCTCCTCAAGTTTTGTCAACAAAACTCTCTAGTGTAGACATAGCTTTTGAACAAAGCCTAATAGAATCTGCACAGAATATAGCACCAGGTTGGAGACAGAAGTGGGAGGAGTTTCACCGCATATTGTGATCAGGCTTGGGTGTGTGTATGAGAGAGAGAGAATGTGTGAGAGAGAGCACAAAATGAGAACAGACAAGAACAGAGAAAGAAGCAAAGGTAACAAAGCAAAGAAGACGAGCAATAGCCTATGAGCACCATGTAGCCATTAAAAGAGATGGAAAGAGACCTGTTGGGTCTGGAGTGGGCTAAGGGGGCCTGAGGCTGTATGGTAAGAAACTTCTTCTTTGTTTATGGTTCTTCCTGCATTTGGATAAACAGGATGTACATTCATTGTTAATCAACCATGTACCATCAAAATATCAGACACCATCTATTGTTGCTTCCAGTGAGACCATGCCTAGGGTCCTAAACTATCTAGCCATTAAGGTCAGAAATATGTAATGATATTGAACCATTCAATTAATTTCAATTTTGCCAAACAGCAAATGGTTTGGTTTTCATCTATCTAACAAAGTCTCCTAGATTCTTCAATCAATCAATCTATCTAATTTCTTTTAATATTTCTAATTTTTCCTTGAAACATTCTGACCAAACAGAACTTTTCAAAACAGTTTACACAGAACATCATGGTGGTTTTTTTTCATCCTGCTCTATCATAGTATATTGCTTGTTTCTTAACAGTTCCAGTCTTTAGAACCTCACCTAAATCAGGTTTTGGAATCCTGGCTTCAAACACCTGCCTTTGAAGACACTGAGATATTACTGTAAGGCCAACTTGGGTCCTTGGCAGAAGGGAATTAGCATGTGTCCTTAGGGGCAAAATCTCTGTGCTCTACCACATGAGCTAAAAGTCAGCTGGCTGGCTAGAGCAGAGACTTCACTCTCCCTTGTCCGGGGTCTCAGCCCCTCTGAGGTTACACTACACTGATGGGCAAACTTATGAAAAGATAGACTGATAGAATATTTTTTTTTAAATGCCAGAAAGACCATCACTTGCTCTCATCTCCTGTACAGTATAGACCATTGAATGTTACCAGTTACTCAGATAGGTAGATAGGTAGATACCTCTTTATAGAGCTTATTGCATTATCAGAATGAATAATTTAATTACCTTTTCTATTCACAAAGGATGGAGTTCATACTTCTGGGCCACTAGGCACTCTATTTCCAGAGACAGTTAAATCTTCTACAAGTACCATAGGCCAGTGCACCTCTAATTGGTGAATGCATTGCATCTGTGTCATATGCACACATTAGCATCTAACAGAAATTAACTGGGGAATTTGGATTGAAGGAGCTGAGCTTTATGTTAAGTGGAAAAAAACCTGTATAATTAATATTAAAGGCAATAACAATGCACAAACTAGGCTTCTTATCCTTGAAATTTCAGTGACTGGAAAAATTAGCCTCCTGTTTCCTTTTTTTTAATTATAACTTGCTGAGGCACTAGATAATACCCTTTAATCTCTCTTAATAACTACCGGAGACCAGATTTCTCTAAGCATCCTTTTGCACAGCATCCACAAATCCAAGAACGAAGTGCTTTTAAGATAGACTGACTGATTCTGATCTCCGCTGATTTACTGATCTGGAGTTCATTCCTGCAGCTCCAAAGATTCAGGGTAAACTGAAGGAGGGGAAGGAAATAGATTTTATCCTATACACCAGCCGCATGTATTCAGCCTAAATGGCTGAGCTGGGTGACTGAACTGGAGGCAGTCAGGTAAAGTAAGGATCAAGTTGACCGTGCAAGTTCTGGTGTTGTTGTTGTTTCCTTAGGCAATGTCTACACGAGATGAATTGTCCAGATTCCCAAGGCATTCTGTTGACAGTAAATTGACAGAACTCAGCACTTTTGTCGTCAGTCTCATCCCTCTTCCCACGAGGTATAACATGTCTGTCGACAGACAGCTGGTCTGGAGACTCTGGCGGTGGCTATGCTAGCCCCCACCTTTTGAAAGGGGGATGCTAATGAGCTACTTCAGCAGATACTAATGAGGTGTTGCCATGCATATGCAGTGCCTCATTACCATAATGGCAGCCATGTCCATTTCAAAAGTGCCACTTTCGAAACACACGCTGCTCATGGAGACAGGGGCCTTTTGAAAGGACCCCCTGGACTTCAAAAGCCCCTTCTTCGCATTTGGTTTTGTATAAAAAAAGACCTCAAGGTTCAGCCTAATATCCGAAAACCATATTTTAGGGCCATAGCTTCAAAATGAGAGCTAAACTTTAGGGAAATGGCAAATGTCCCTGGGAAATAGCAGCTCATTACTTATGAGAGCTGAGAGAAGGCAGAAAAGATAGGTGGGAGATCTTGGCAATGTTCCCATGCTTCTCAAAGGAGATGCATTACCTCTGAGAGCCACAAAGAAGATGAGGTCAGATTTATAATATGGTCCACGAAGAATCAATTGAATGGGACTTAGGTTCTGAGAATACCTAAGAATAACTGCAGGAACAATTTAAGATAAAAGCTGTATCGCCCAAGAATAGGCTATGTGTCCAGACATTGAAAAGAGGTAGCACAATAGGCACAAACAGCCTTTGCAAGAATTATACATTTCAAGGTGGTTTTATCAAAGACCATAGAAATATAGAGGTCTCAAGAAGTCATCTAGTCCTGCCCTTGGCGTTGAGGCAGAACCAAATATACTGAAGACTTCCCTAACAAGTGATATTGTATGTAGAAAAAGAAGAAAGATTTGGAGATGCAATTTGCTTATTTAATGAAGAGAACACATTATAAATGTGTAGGGGGATAACATTTGGAATAACTAGACTTGTATTCACATGAAGCCAACACTTTTTGCTCTGCATCATTGGGCTGGAAGTCTCCCAAATCAGGCAGCCTCATTTTACATCAAGCGAGTCTGTCTCATATTCTAGCTCTTGATAGGATATGGGAAAATCTCATCAAATCTTTTCAGACCTTAAAAATATTGATTTGCATTTACTTCCACAACCAATGAAGGTAAGGGGTAAAGATCAGTTGTCGCAAATCGGTAATGCCCATCTGAGAGTCCTGCATGACACGGGCCCATTACTTGAATTTAGTCAAAGCTGAACGTCCAATCTGATAACTTGAAAGGAGTTAAATGACACCAATAGGTGAGCTACAAAAATATTGAGTAGGGAGCATGGGTGTAATCCAGTAGATGGAACCCTAGCCCAGAAGACTTGGGTTCTCATCCTAGCTCTACCACTGAACAGCTGGCCTCAGGCAAATTGCTTCATGTATTTTTTTCCCCCAGGTCCTCTTATATGAGTCTGTCTCAACCATTTAGAGTGACCTCTTTCAGGGATTTACACTGTTTATTAGGACAATGTCTGTGTACAATGACACCGTGATCTTGGCTGGGGACTACAGCTAACAATAAGAAGAAAGAAGACTTAAATATCAGCCGTGGCAGAGTGGAATTGGCCAGTACTGTGTTCTCCATTGCAATGCTTGACTGCCTCATTATTAATCAACAAACAGCAGCATTACGCTTCTTCCTTCTTTTTCCCTTCTTGATATGAGCTGCAGCATCAAGCCAGCTCCTGCTGACAACACTTTTTAATTTCATGGTATAAATTGGGATTTTTACGCTTGTTAGCAATAAATAAACAAAGACTTTCTGAATGATTAAAATGGAGTTTCTGAAGGAAAGAGCAATAAATAATTAGACTTCTCTATCAGTAATTGTTATTGGTGATTTGAGTAAAAATATATTTCTGGCCTATTGAATTTCTAACGTGAAATGTCAGAGCGTCATCACAGAATGTCTTCAAGCAGATTTGTTTTAGTTGGTTTGTTACCAGTCACCAGATGGAGTCTCCCATTGAATTTGTTGGAGGAGCTTTCTCAGCTACATGCTTGTATTTCAGGCTTCTGTTAGATGTTATCAGTGGGCCCTCAATTTTTTCTTTTTTATATATCCATGGATAGAATAAACTTTGTTATGTGCACTGAGGCACGTGTGGGTGTACACAACCAATAGAAACACATTCTGCAGGCTGTGGGTGGCTGTGAGCACTTTGCTAATCAGCTGGATGCACCCGAATTTCTCCTGTGCAGCCACTCAAGTGCTCAATTTACGGGCAACGCTGCTGGTTATCTGTGTTGTTTTTCCTTTACTACATTAGCTCCATGAATTACATGAACTATTATAACTTATTCTGATTAGTAATAGTCATAGTTTGTACCACGGTAGTGCCTAGGAGTTACAGTTAAGAAAGTCCTAGATGCTGTACAAACACAGAAGAAAGACAGTTTTTAAGAGCTTGTAACAGAATGAAAAAAATCCAGCTAACTAATTGATTATGAACCTGTGTGCTTGGCTGTAGTTGATCATTGATACTTTTGTCCCCTTTAGTTGTCTCCTTCTTCTTGGTGGTCACTCAATAACGAGTAGGATGAAAGCAATTGGCTATGGAAAGCCTGACCTTCATTGGACCAGATAGGCATTACTTTGAAACTTCAAAAAAACCTGAAAGTTATTCATTGTGGCTGACGTGGATGCTGAACCAGTGATTATCAGAGGGATGGGCATTGTGGGGAGCCCCTTTTATAGAAGTGCGGTTCAGATTGGAGCAACAGCTTTCATGCAGGAGGAGGGGCAGTGACTCCAGATGAGGATGGCAAGCATAGCCAAGCAGACTCAGTATCCACCACAGCCAGCTCCCATCTAACCCAGGAACACCACCCTACACTCATGGCATTCCCTCGCTCCAGACCTCACCAAAGCTGGAGTCCTGAGGCAATGGATGGGGAGGCTGGATTGCTCAGGCTGGAGAGCATTGGGTTGTCTAGCCAGGCATGTGGCCACCGACACTTGGTGTGTGGGATTACAGGGTCCATCTATGGCATGGCCCCTTATAGTGACTGCAAACCAATATGCAGTAGGTGTGCCAAGGCTACGAATGCACCTCGCCCTCCCCTGGCCCCACCCTGACCAGCATGTCCAGTTTCTCTTTCTCCCTGCTGCACTGTGCAGGAGAAGCCTGCAGGGCATGATGGGGAACCCAAGGCACTCTGGGAGCTATAGTTCTTTGGCCAGCTCCCTCTCTAGAGACCTGGCCCTGGAGCAGGGAAGGGACTACAGTTCCCAGTATACCTTTGGCCACTAGCAACAGGAAAGGGAGAGGGATGAGGGAATATTGTTTTTCAGCTATTTCCTTCAAAGCAAGATCCCAGAAGGTAACTTCTATAAAGTCTTTTTACTATATATATTTTAGTGTGTTATAACGAATCATTTTACCAATTACTCTTTCCAGTCAGATCTTTCATTAAACTCTCACGCACACTCTCTGCATAACTATTTTGAACTCCTTTATATTTAAACAAAATTGCAGTTCACATTTACAAAACAAAACAAAACAAAACAAAAAAAAACCACCACCAACAAAAAAGCACACACACCACTTCAGAAATTCCTGCGTACATGCCTGAACTGGGGCTTTACGTATCTCACATTTGTGCTCTGCTGTACAGCAACTAGCTGTATTGGCTGCTTCCTAAGTGTGGTGTCTGGCCTATGCTAGTGTTAACCCTTCTGTTCCCAAAAAGGGGATTGGTGTGTGGCCAGAGTTTGGAACTCCTGAATTTAGGATTCTCTTCTTCAGGCCCTAGGTGATCCTCTCCTTACATCTGTGACCAAGGCAGGAATTTGAATGGAGCCTCCAAGTTAATGTCCTGCCCGATTCATCATCCTGTCATTAAACCCCATGCTTCAAAAGCATAAACTAACACCTATAGGTCTCACAACCATCCTGGTCTTCCTCTGCCATGTACAACATGAGCAACATAATAATAAGCTAGGTCCATTCTGGGAAACTTCTATGGACCTCAGTGTCCTCAGATGCTGGGGATGACATCCCAATTGACTTGAAGGGCTAATATTCTAAGCCAGGAGAACAGTGGCATGTGGTGACATTTTTTGGAAGACATGCAACCATTGTTTTAGGAGAGAGCTACCAGTGATTTATTTTCTAATGTATGCATAGCAAATAATACACCAAATACTTTTGTTTTGGCAAATACTAGTAGTCACGTTTTTGTACATCACTGAAACAGCACTTCAGCTCTTTTCTGTAAGTACCCACTAATTGCAGGTTCTGCTTTAACCTGCTCTTTCTTCTAATTTATGGTTTGGTTGCAGAGTCTCGTGCACTAAATAAAATAATGAACAAATTTGATGCTGAGCTTTTTGTCCTGATGAAGAGTTCATGCGGCTAGCTCTGTTCAATCACAGGCAATTCCATTCTCCACTTGCATGCCTTTTTAGTTCACCATGCAGAAATGCATTAGATTAACTCACCTCAGCAACTTCCCTTGTTTCCACAGACCTGCATTCTAATTGATCTTACCTGTGTGTGAGAAGTTTCAGCCAAGACATGGCATCAGAAGGCAAACCTCAAAGAGTTACATTAAACTTCCATAGTGCACTTAATCTAATCATCTGCCACAAATCTACAGCGGCATATGTCTCATTAATAATTATTGAATCATTGACTTGAGCAATAAGAGATGTCCCGTTTTTTCTTAGATAAATTGTAAATCCTAGTTAAAACCTCTCCTGTTCAATTCTACACTGCTGTCCTGTGTTAGCGATGTTCTATAAAATGATATCCTCAGTGGCATGCGTTCTCACATTTACTACAAGCAAGGTCAAGCTGTGAAAAGGATGCCAGTTTGTTCTACAAAACAGTGTCCTCTGTACACGTTTGAGGGCCAGACAGAATCACCCCATGAGCTGGATCTGACCCATAGGCTACCAGTTGGACAATGTCTTCATTCTGGGGCAGGCAATGCATACAATGAACATAAAGCAATCATACTCCTGAAGCACAGTAAATCGTAATTTCTCTTGTGAGAATTTACACTGAGTAGACTGAGGGTAAGTCTAGACTACGTGTGACCAGGTCAATCTTCCAGAGTTCAATTTCATGCACCTGGGAAAGAAACTTAAAACCGAACTATTAAGGGTTAGCAGTCGACCTCTGTACTCCTCAATATCATGAGGAGTAAGGGACATCAACAGGAGAAACTCTCCCATTGACCTCCTTCTGTGAAGATGGCCAGGTAAGTCAATTGCAGATAAGTTGATTTTAGCTATGCAATTGCCATGGCTAGAACTTCATATCTCCAATTGACTTACCCGCCTAGTGTAGACTAAGTGAGAGACCGAAGGAGAGATCCCAAAGACAGCAAAGGTCCCACAGAGAAAGCCATCTTAGGAGAGATGCTAATACTCTCAGGCCCATACCACACAAATGACTGTGCCTGGCTCTGCTACAGTGTACAGAACAACTATACAAGCTAACAAATCACCATGGTGTTTGTGACAGCCAACTCAGCTAAATCAAGTTGTCATTTATTTTTGACTTGTTCTTGCCCCAGGATCAGCAGCTGTTTCTTTCCCTTTGAGGCTGGAGCAATTTGAAAGCGCAAAAGCCTATTAGAGAAAAAAAAATGGCACAAAGGTTAGTTGTAGTGCTGGTGGTTGCCCTTTGTCATCTGTTGTTAACCCTTTTGCCCCAGAGTTTGGGAGGCTTGCTGCACGGCTCATGGGTCACACACAAGCTGTTCCATGAGAAAGCATTTAAAGGAGCACCCCAGGATCAAATTGGCCAGGGAGTCTTGAAGTGCTGTCCAGCTCTCCTTCTATTTTTCTTTTGCCATCCAGCGGTGAAATGAATGTTGTTATGTACATCGATGCATACATCACCCATGGAAACACATGCTGCCCATTCAGCTTACAGTGAACACTGGTGCTGTTCCAGATGACATTTGCCTCTTAAATATGGTAGTGCTAAAATGATGCCTATCAACAATTAAGCAATTTAGATGGACTGAAACGCTTTGACATGCGGAATTGCCTTAAGCCATTTTTCCTCTTAAGAGTCTCATAAGCATCAAACACCCAACCAAGATCTCAGTATTCCATCCATTTGATGACACTATTTCTCCATATCTTGCTCCAGGATCAGTATCAAACCAGAAGCCTGTTTTGACCACATGATACCAGGTGATTTAGAAGAAGATGAAAGAAAGTTTGGACCAAGTGTCCTCTATGATGCCCCCTTGTGGCTCATTAGGGCACCATTCACCCAGCCACAAGTTACTGCTAGTAGGAAGTCTGAGGTAACAGTAATTTGGACCTCCAGCCAACGCACAATTCTGTTACTCCTTCTGGGAATTAAGACTCAAAGTAAATCAGGAAATAAAACAAGTGAAACCACCAACCTGTTTGATGACTTTATAGTGGGAGCACCAGGCTTTTATTCAGTGCTTGTCTGTAAACAATTGACTTATTGTCCCGAGTCTGGTCTTACCTAGAAGAGGTTCAGCAAGCTAGACAACTAGCTTGATGTGTGGGCTGCAAGCTGGTTACCCTCCCATCAAGAGAAGCAGAACCCTGCTGTCCTTCCTGGTCAGCCCTGAACTGGCGTAGGTCTCCTCCTTTTCACTGCCCTCTCACAGTATACTGCAGGCATAGCCAATTGGGCCAACAGCTTCTTCTTAATCCTCTCACAGCCATTGTCTATGTCTACACTACAGAGAGCTTTCGAAAGAAGCCCTTCAGGAAGATCTCTTCTGAAAGAACTGCTTTCAAAAGATCCCGTCCACACACAAAAAAGCAGATCAAAAGAGTGATCTGCTCTTTCAAAAGAGAACATCCACACAGTCCCTGCTCTTTTGAAAGAATGGGCCAGGGATCGAAAAATCAGGCCCCATGAGAACTGCTCTTTCAAAAAAAAAGGGGGCCTTCAGAGTGTCTACACATGTGTTCTTTCAAAAGAAGCTTTCAAAGGGGGATGCTCTTCCTGAAATGGGAAAGGAAGAGTGATGTCAAAAGGAAGGCCTCATTCTTTTGATTTACTTTCAAAAGAACACTTTTTATGTGTAGACACTCCTTAGGCTCTTTGTAAGTGCCCCCGTCTTTCAAAAAAATCCTTTGAAAGAGCTTGCTAGTGTAGATGCGGCCATTGTGGGGTCTATCTGCCTCATCACACAACTATATAGTGAACAGTTATGGAATAAATGAACTGGGGAAAAAGTTTCTTCCTGACTCCTGAGTGGTTGGCTTTTGCCAGGAAGAAGTAAGTGTAGAGCCTTTTAGAAATAAATGTATCCTGTCTATTGTAACCGTAGATGTTCTCTCTACAGAATAGATGATTAGTCCTGAGCAATCTGCCTTAGTAATTTTTGTGGTGATGAGTTCCAATGATTTCCTAGTCTAGAGGGAAGAGAAAGAGATGCTCAGCCATTTGCAGTACACCCACCTGAGGGAGAAGTGGAGGGGAGCCTCCTGCACAAACACAGTTGTTTCACATCTGCCTAGTTTCCGGTCTCCAGCAAACTCCAGGCTGAGGAACTTCTCTGAGGTGGGAAGTCAGGTGGGGCAGGGCAGGGAGAGCTGTGGCTTGTGATTGTCGTGGTGTGCAAGATGCCAGGCTGTGATTGACAGGGCTCTGTCCCTGTCCTCACGAGAGTGGTGAATATTTGCTGTATAAGTTGTTCTCAGGGGGTTGAATTCAAATCAACAGCAAGCAGTTACTACAGACAAAAAGAAAAATAAAGAAATCCCAGCAGACATCAGGTCCTTTGAATGGCCCTCAGACACAGAAGCTGAAACCTGGATGGTCTAGGTACAGGAGGTATGAGGGAGGTCCACCTTCCTGCAGCTCCCATTGGCCAAGAACAGCAAACTGTGGCAACTGGGAGATGCAAGAGGAGGCGCCTGCAGATGGACAACATTAAAAAAAATCTTGTGCCTCACCATCAAATTATCCTCTTGGGCCATAGGCTGACCACTGCTCTATGCATGAGTTAAAAGCCATACATCCCTTAATTTAGGCTACAGAGAAGACTCATTAATCTCTCCCTAAGTAATCTCAGTGCCACCAGTCTCAGTGACATCCCAGGTGGCACGCGGGTTACAAATAGTCAGAAGTACTCTGATCTTTGGAGCTGACCATTTGATGGTTGTTAGAATGCAGAAAACAGGTGGGGGAATGGCATCCCTTTTTTCTGTGTTAGATCTGGCACTGGGCTGGTATAAACAGCATGTGTCTTTGAGGCCAGTATGCAAGAGGACAAAAAGGAATGTTTTGCATATTGCTCACACTTGTCAAGCTGAGCCCCATAACCGGGATGTTTATTAAGAGTGAATCAAGTGGCTCCAACTACTACCTGGCTTCTTTATTTGAACATTTGTGCAAGAGCAGACGTCAGAAGGGCTTATTTTAACAGAGCCAGTGTGTTCTTTTCTGTTAGAGGATCTGCCCTTTCCGAAAAGCTCCCTGTCAGTAATCGCTAACTGTGTCAGTGTAATTACAAAATCACACATGATCAGCGATGTGGGCTTTTTCCCAGGCCTCGCTCCTCTGTGTAAACATGTCTGAAGCTGTGTCTCACTGCAAACCTGGGACATGGGCATGCACCTGTTGTCCCAGGGATCAGATGAAAACACATTTCACTTTCCTTTCCCCCGGGGCTCAGCTCCCCAGTGCCTTCAATGTGCCAGTCTAATTGTATGTACCATCCTCCCTGTGCTCTACTTGCAGCTGTTGCCATCTTGTTTCTCTTCTTTTCCAGCCTCCCTTTGTAAAGCTATAACAGTGGGACGATCTTGCTTTGAAAACACAACACTAACCCATTTTTTGACTCATCTTTGTTATCAAGGAGTGGGGAGGGGGATTAAAAAAACTCAGAACAAAAGTCATTTTGCACCCATGCCGTGTGGAGATTGTATGAGCAGGAGTTGAGTTTTTGGAGCTGGTCATTGTTATCAAGTATGAATGAGAACAACAAGAAGTCCTGTGGCACCTTATAGACGAATAGATATTTTGGAGCATAGGTTTTCATGGACAAAGACCTGCTTCATCAGATGCATGAGTGGGAGAGTGGTTTCAGAGGGGTATTGAAAGAGTGGGAGCCCAGTAAAAGGGAGGGCCAGAGCTGACAAGGTCTATTCAGTCAGGGTGGAAAAGGCCCATTATCAGTAGTATGTATGAAAAGAGGAAAACACAGGTCAGATAAGACAGGGGGGATATGGCCCATTGTCAGTCTAATGTGGCGGTGTTAACACCTAGGGCAGAGAAGCTTCTTTTGTAAGCTGCAAGCCACTCCCAGTCTCTGTTTAATCCTTGGTTAAAGGAGTCAAATTTGTAAATAAATTGCAGCACAGAGATTTCTCTCTCCATTTGATTTTTGAAATTTCTTTGTTTCAGGACTGCCACCTTTAAATCTGCTACTGAGTGTCCAGGGAGATTGAAGTGCTCTCCCACAGGCTTCTGTACATTACATGCTCCAAAATATCTGTTAGTCTATATGGTGCCACAGGATTTCTTGTTCTCAAAGATACAGACTAACACAGCTACCTCTCTGATAAGTGTGAATGAGGGTACTTACAATCTCAGCAGGCAAATGGGGGTCTACTGTGTAAGCAGAATGACAGCTGGCAATCACCTGCTATTGCTATGACGGTAGCATCCAGAATGGTATAGATCCATTATAGAATAGTCCAGGGGTTGACAACCAAAATAGCAAGAAGAGCCATTATTTTTTCAGATTCCGTAAAATACTCAATAATCCAAGAGCCATGATGCATGAGAATATGAGATGGTCCTAAATAAATAACATCAAACCATAATTTTTGTAACCACTATTTTAAAAACAGTGCACACAATGATCTGGAATGCGATACACGTTTACTGCAAGATGTTAACTTTTCACATATTCCCATGAGGAGGCATATTTTGTTGTTGGTGCAGCTCTCATTGCAAATGAGACATAAAGGGACCCTATACAAACTCGAGATAAATGCAAATGACTGGGTCCATTCAATTTGAAATTCTGTGTTTTCAGCTCAATTTTATTCCAACCTCACTTTAATTATGCCAGTTTTATTTCACCTTTAATTTCACTTTTCTTTCTTTAAATGCACGTTGCCCTTCATAGCAGGAATGCTGCAAGCTTGCTTTTCCTTTTCATAATAAAGACTGTATTAGCAACATAATCAAAACACAGATACAGTATCATATCCCACAATGCACTGCACATATTAAAAGGGGATTTATCCAATGTTTTGAGATCACATATTGTTTGCTATTTAGATATGAGTTGTTCACTGTTGGGCTTTTGAACATTCACCATTTATCAAAAATTATCAGATATTTATTTATTTATTAATTTATTTTACTTTGCAAGTATAGCATTGGGAGCCACAAAGAAGTCTTTAAAGAGCTGCATGTGGTTGCAGACCCCTGGACTAGTCAATATAAAAACATTTAATAAAAGACAGTATCTGGCCTGAAGAGCACCTGTCTAGCTAGAAGAAAGGGCAGGAGGTCAGACAGAGGCAAATTAACTTGCCCAAGGTCACTGAAGGGGTCAGAAATATATACCTGTTTCCTTTGTCCCAGGCCACAGTGTTAGCCACTAGACAATATTGCCTGTTAAAATGACACCCTGCCTGCTTACTTTCAGCAGAGTACAGACCAGCTGGCAGTGTAAATACCCTGAAACTGACCCTCCAGAGTTAACTTGGAATTCCAGCTGGGATTCCAAGACCCTCCTCATGAGTGTAATACCAGCTAAAATGGGAAAGTAATCAGTCCCATTGCTGTATACATCTTAATAATCATGCCAGCAAGCTTTTCTCTTCATTTTCCTGGTTTCCCACCCTCCACGGGCCAGATACACCATGGCCAGTGCTGCAACTGGTGGGGAGGATGTGAAATCCTTTACCTGGGAGGCAAATTTGGCAGACTCCCATTTCAGCTTTTGCTGAGATAAAGGTGATGTTGCCATTTTTGCCTGAGTAAGGGCAGAAGGCCCTGACCTCATTATAATCCTAATATCAGAGAGATAGACATGTTAGTCTAGACCTTCGAGAACAACAAGAAGTCCTGTGGCATCTTATAGACTAACAGATATTTTAGAGCATAAGCTTTCATGGGCAAAGACCTACTTCAACAGAAGTGGGTCTTCGCCCACAAAAGCTTAGGCTTCAAAAATATCTGTTAGTCCATAAGGTGCCACAGGACTTCTTGTTGTAATCCTAATTATAAATGAATTCACATTATATGGTACCTGGCCCAAATGTTGAACAATGAACACAATTTATGCCTGCTAAGCATCTAACTCCAAGGACAAGGGTTGATCAAAACTTTCCCAAATTTCAGGGTTGCTAGTTGAAGCCTTTTCAGTTTACATATCGCTGCACTGCAAGAGATGCGACTTGCAGATTCAGGTTCTCTGAAGGAAAAGGACTATACCTTTTTCTGGCAGGGTAAAGCCCAAGAAGAACTCAGACAGCATGGTGTTGGCTTTGCTGTCAGAAACACCCTTCTACAAATGGTTGATTTAGTCATGGGCGGATCAGAAAGACCTCTTCGGATCACGCTCCAAACTTGCGCCGGTCCTGTCCACCTGATCAGCGCTTATGCTCCAACCCTGTACGCCACACCAGAAGTAAAAGACAAGTTATATGACGTGCTTAGTGCTGCTGTAGCGCAAATACCTGCTTGTGAACAACTGTACATCTTGGGTGACTTCAATGTAAGAGTTGGAGCTGATTGGGCCTCATGGTCTTCCTGCTTAGGACACTTCGGTGTGGGAAAAATGAATGACAATGGACAGCGTCTACTTGAACGGTGCACGTACCACAATCTGTGCATCACAAACACATTCTTCCAAACGAAGCCACAGCACAGAGTGTCGTGGAGACACCCACGCTCGAAGCACTGGCATCAACTAGACGTGGTCATCACTAGGCGTAATAACCTCAAAAACGTCCTTCTGACATGCACCTATCATAGTGCTGACTGTGATAGAGATCACTCGCTAGTTTGCTCCAAGCTCAAGCTGAGACCCAAGAAGCTGTACCACTCTAAACCTGCTGGAAGGCCCCACATTGATGCCAGAAAGACGGCAAACTCGGAGAAAGCTGAAAAGTTCAGAGAGACCCTCCAGGAAAATCTGCGCAGTGGCCCTGGGGGTTCCGATGCAACATCCAAATGGCAACATCTGAGGGATACAGTTTACAACACGGCCTTGTTGGTGTTTGGAAGAAGAGCTACAAACATGAACGACTGGTTCGAAGCTAACTCCGATGAGATGATTCCAGTCATTGAAAAGAAGCGCGCTGCACTCCTGGAGTACAAACGCTCACCGAGCCAGAGTACCCAGGAAGCACTTAGAGAGGCCAGAAGAACAGTACAGCAGACAGCCAGGCGCTGTGCCAACAACCACTGGCTCCAGCTATGCAGCAGCATCCAGACCTGTGCCGACTTTGGTAAACTCAGAGGAATGTACGAGGGTATGAGGAAGGCATTAGGCCCCACCCAGAAAAAGATGGCACCTCTGAAATCCAAATCTGGTGAAGTCATTGCTGACAAAGCCAAACAGATGGAGCGCTGGGTTGAGCACTACTCCGAGCTGTACTCACGCAAGAACGTTGTGGTTGACGCAGCCCTCGATGCCGTCAAGCTCCTACCAGTAATGGACGAACTGGATCAGGAACCGACTGTGGATGAACTGAAGAGAGCCATTGACAGCATTGCAGCAGGAAAGGCCCCTGGTCAGGATGGTATACCACCAGAGGTAATCAAATGTGCCGCGGACAAACTCCTGGAACCCCTACATGAGCTACTGTGCCTGTGCTGGAAAGAGGGTGAGGTTCCACAGGATATGCGTGACACTAACATTGTAACGTTTATAAGAACAAAGGAGACAGAAGCGACTGCAACAACTACTGTGGAATCTTCCTCCTAAGCGTCACTGGTAAACTGTTCGCTCGCGTCATCCTTGGCAGACTTCAGAAGATTGCTGAGAGGGTGTATCCTGAATCGCAGTGCGGATTCCGCGCAGAGAGGTCTACCGTTGACATGGTCTTCTCTCTAAGACAGCTGCAGGAGAAGTGCAGGGAGCAGAGGAAGCCACTCTACATAGCCTTCATCAACCTGACCAAGGCCTTTGACTTGGTCAGCAGGGATGGTCTGTTCAAACTGCTCCACAAGATAGGCTGTCCTCCACGGTTACTCAAGATGATCCAGTCGTTCCACAAAGACATGAGGGGAACCACCCAATGTGACGGCGCATTATCGGATGCTTTCAGAATCAGGAGCAGCGTCAAACAAGGATGCGTGCTTGCTCCGACATTGTTCGGGATCTTCTTCGCACTCTTCCTGAAGCATGCCTTTGGATCTTCAACAGAGGGCATCTTGCTGCACACAAGATCTGATGGGAAACTGTTTAACCTTGCAAGGCTGAAAGCTAAGTCTAAGGTGCGGGAAGTCCTCATCAGAGATGTGCTGTTTGCAGACGATGCTGCTGTAGTGTCTCACACAGAAGACCAGCTTCAAAAACTGCTGGATCAGTTCTCCAAAGCGTACAAGGACTTTGGGCTTACCATCAGCCTAAAGAAGACAAACGTACTCAGTCAGGATGTTGCTGAATCCCCATCAATCAGCATTGACAGCTATACGTTACAGTTCGTCCACGAGTTCGTTTACCTCAGGTCCACCATCACTGACACCCTGTCATTGGACACTGAGCTAAATAGGAGGATCAGAAAAGCAGCCACAACTCTGTCCAGACTCAGCAAGAGAGTGTGGAATAACAACAAGCTGTACAGTCACACCAAAATGCAAGTCTACAGAGCCTGCATCCTCAGCACCCTCCTTTATGGCAACAAGACTTGCACCCTGTATGCCCGCCAGGAAAAGAGGCTGAAAGTCTTCCACTTGCGCTGCTTCAGGCGCATCCTTGGAATATCATGGAAGGACAGAGTGACCAACACCGCCGTCCTCGAGCAAGCTGGAATCCCAACCATGCACACCCTCCTCAGGCAGCGTCGACTCCACTGGCTTAGCCATGTCCACAGGATGAATGATGGAAGGATTCCAAAAGACATCTTTTATGGTGAGCTAGCCTCTGGCAAAAGACCTCCCGGACGCCCGCAGTTGCACTACAAATATGTCTGCAAGAGAGACCTCAGAGAGGTAGACATCGAGCTGGACAACTGGGAAGAACTAGAAGATGACCGCAGCAGATGGAGGCAGGGGTTCCACAAGGGCCTTCAGAAGGGCGAGATGAGGATCAGACAGCTAGCAGAGGAGAAGCGAGCACACAGAAAGCACACTAAGGACTTGCCAGACACCCACCACATCCGCAAGAGATGCAGCAAGGACTGTCACTTTCGTGTGGGTCTTCATAGTCACAATAGACGCTGTAAATGAAGCCCTCAATTGAAACTTTAAAGGGCGCGATCCATAGTCTATGCAGACTGAAGGATGCCTACTACTAACATTATAAGCCTCCACAATGAAAAGAGCAGCCGCTATAAAAGCTGCCAAGTTTGCTTTTCTTTGAAGTGGGTGACACACATATATGAAAGCAAACGGGGGCTTCAGGTCAAATGTCAAAGGACAAACGATTGCTAGATAGGGCATGTTCCCTCAAGCAGGGGTAAGGCAGCTGGGATGATGGCCACAGCAGGGAAAATGTCTGTATTTTTAGAGCATCACCTGCCTCGCTGGGGAAAACTACAGACAAACATCTCCAGAGTTGGTGAGCTACCTTGTCCATGCTGAAGCTGCAAGAGAGGCAGCAACAGAAAGAAACTATCAGTAAAGATGGATGTTGCCATGGCAGTAACTGTAGAAGCAGACAGAAGAGGCTGCAGCCCAGTGGCCTAGGCTGACAGAGACTGCAACCATGGTACAGGTTAAAATTCCCAAATCTGGCATTCGCACATCCAGCAACATCTGTCATCTGTCAGGACCACAGATCTTGCAGACCACAGAGTCCTGAGGCTGGGAGGAAGAGGGGCCAGTCAGACTAGTGACTGTAGCCCGGGGCAGGGCAGCTACAGCTGGTCTGCTGGCAAAGGGTGGGTCCAGCAGCAGCCAGATCAACTGCAGAGGATAATGGACTGCAGACCTGCAGCAAGGAGAGAAGTTGCATCCATGAAGGGAGTGGAGGCAGAAGCCGCAGCCCAAGAGTCAGAAGACAGGACATAGCCAGGGGATCAATAAAGGATGATGGAATGAACACACATAAGGAGCTCAGATATTAAGTGATAGTGTTATTTAGAAGTCTAGGCAGACATGCAGATAAAATCTGGTACCACATCTGTGCTCATCATGCTGCTCCCTACTTTAACGTTTTCATTGCAAAGAGTCATGCAAGTTTGGTGTGAGCAATGAGCAAAGTTTCAGGCAGCTTTTGGTCCAAACCAACCCAATCACCAAGTGCTCATAAATCAGAGTATCATTTCCTGTTTTCTTGCCAACCAACATTGCAGCTCTGTTGTGCTGGTGCCGTACAAGAGAAAATGTTAATATAAAGGGTATATGGAACAGATATGCTTTGAATGATAGCTATTGACTAATTCTGGCCCTCAAAATTTAAAAGAATCATTTGTAGACTTATGTGTAGTGCTGGGGAGGAGCAGGTGGTCATGATACATGTAGGCACAAATGACATAGGGAAGGGAAGAGAGACATCCTGGAGGCCAAATTCAGGCTGCTAGAAAAGAGACTGAAATCCAGAACCTCTATGGTGGTATTCTCATAAAAGTCTTCCAGTTCCAAGATGCAAGGCCAGGTAGACAGACAGACACTCAGAGTCTCAATGTACGGACGAGGTGATGGTGTAGGGAGGAAGGATTTAGTTTTATTAGTAACTGAGGGAAACTTTTGGGATAGGGGGAGCCTATATAGGAAGCACGGACTCCACTGAAATCAAAGTGGAACCAGGCTGCCCGTGCTTAGCATTAAAAAGGTTGTGTAGCAGTTTTTAAACTAAGAGATGGGGCAAAGCTGATTGGTGCAGAGGAGAGAAGGATCAAAGAGAGACTTTTCTTAGAGGAGAGTCTACTGATAGGGAGTCTCTAGGTTTTAGTCAGGAGGAGAAGGTGGAAGAGGATAAAGTGTGGGCCAGGTCAGATGAGAAACAATCAACATATCAGGAAAGGGCAGACAAAAAAACAGCAACAAGATTTTAAAGTGCTTGTACACAAAGGCTAGAGGTGTAAATAATAAGATGGGTGAACTAGAGTGCCTTGTATGAAAGGAGGGTATTGACATAATGGACATCACAGATACCTAGTGGAATGAGGACAATCAGTGGGACACAATCATACTGGGATACAAAATATATTGGAAAGACAGAACAGGTTATGAGTGTGGGGGACTGATATAATATGTGAAAGAAAATGTAGAATCAAAAAAAGTAAACCCCTTAAATGAATCAAAGGCTAGGTCTACACAGAGCTGCTCTGCCGGCAGACCCATGCTAATGAGAGTCTCGCAATTGCAGATGGTTGCTCATTAGCATGTTCCCACAGCTCATTAGGATAGTCAGGCGAGATCTCACTCTCAGCAGTGGGGGTTGCCAGCAGTAAGGAGGCTGTGTGGACATGGCATACGGGACTGACAACAGAGGGGGGTTTGCTGGCAAAGGCACGTCCACATGGTGTCTGCGCTGCTGGTACGCCCCCTGCCGACAGTAAAATCTTGCGTGGCTATGCTAAGTAGCCTCATGAGTTTACAAATAGTTCTCCAATTTGCAATTTCATGACCTATCATTTGCATAGCGTTGCTGGCAGCAGCGCTGTGCTAAACAGGAGTCAATGTAGCCTGGAGGTAGTAGAAATTGTCATAAGGAAAAAAGAAATGGTAAAAGGCGTTAACCATCATATCCTTTTTGGGATATAAGAGGAATTACTTAAAAGTGGGGCTCCCAGCTGATGGTAGGGGCTAGTAATGGAATACAGGCCTTGAAATGAATCAGACTTAAAAACCCTCCTACCAGAAAGGGATTGGAAGAGTTTCTTTCACATTTCTGCCATCTACTGGATGGGAATGGAAGTATCAAAGTAACTTAAAAAGGGAAACCTAGGCACACTTTTGGCATTTGTCCAAAGAAATTTTGAGTCCCCTTTTAGAACACGTGAAATGAGGCTATTGAAATGGGGGGTTTATAAACTCCATACTGAGCACAGAGAGAAAGGAGGTAAGACTCTTCCACTGTTAAGGAGCAATTGGGCTGATCAGCTCCAGTGATGGAGACATTGATCCACAGCTGTGGCCATTAAAGAAAACAAGCCCACCCCTAAAGGGGAGAGACTCAAGAATAAAAAGGAGGTTAAAAGGCCTGGAACAGGAGAGGGCCAATGGTCCCATGCTGGGTTGTCTTAGAGAAAACAACAGGGAAACCAAAAAGGAGTATGCCATCTGGAGTTTAAGGATCAATATTTTACACTGAATCCAAGTGGTTATAAACTGGACTAATGGTAGGAGAATGGAAGGGGAAAAATTAGGAGAATGCTGGAATTCTGAGTGGCTACATCAAGAGCAGCTGACTATGTAAGATGAAACCAGCATGCACTCTAGGGAGCTGATTCAACACAACACAAGAAGCTGCAGAATCCCAAGCGCAGCTGACATCCAGACCAGCAGTGTCAAAAGACTTCCAGAAACACGATTGGAAGAGATTATGTAAATGGAGCATGAGATTTGTAAATCAGAGCTTCATTTGCATGTTTATCTCACTCATTTGCATTCCCCTTTGGAATGGGAAATGTAGTGTGGACGTAGCCATGCTGTACCAGTTTAAAGTTAACCTGAAAAGAACCCAGTGTTACACTAGGAAGTGAATGTTACTGGACTTTATAGTTTGGAAAACCTAGTTTGTCAGATTTCAGGTTTAAAATCTAATTGACACACTGTCAAATTCCTAAATTTGACCCCATTTACCACTTGTAACAGAGTAAGAGACAGTTCCTGCCCCAAATCTAAAAAGACGAAGAAAGGGAAAAGCAAAACAATGCCCTCAAAGTCATAAGTGGAGCCACAAATAGAATCTCTGACGCCAGCCCAGCACACTAGCCACTGGACAGTGCTGTCTCTTTAAGCCATAATGTCTCTACTTCTCTCACCCATGGGACCCAAGTCAGGAGTTCCCCTTCCCCCCAAATCCCACCCTGCCAGACTTTCTCTAATGTTGCATTAACCAGCCATCTTCCTGTAACACAAAACCTCTCACTTACAGATCCACTTTGCAACATCAGATCTCAGAGCACATTATGAAGGAAATCACTATCCTTGTGCCCGTTTTGCTGATTGGGGAAACTGAGGCACAGAACAATGAAATAATTTTCTAAGGGCAGCAACCAGAACTAGGAGCAGAACTCAGCTCACCTGAAGCCCACTCAAATTAGCTGCCTCCTACTGGTTGTGTAATGGTATTAATGTTGATAAATGCAAAGAAATTAATATTAAAAAGCATAATGCCAACTGTAGAAATGAAATAATCAGGACTAAATTAGCTGTTACCACTCGAGAAAGATCATAAAGTCATTGTGGCTAGTTCTCTGAAAACATCCTCTCACTGAGCAGCAGGAGTTCAAAAAGCCAGCAGAATGCTAGGAATCATTAAGAAGAAGAATCAAGAATAAGACAGAGAATATCTTATTGCCTCTACATAAATCCATGGTACACCCGCATTTTAATACTGCATACAGTTGTGGTTGGCTCATCCCCAAAAACGATATCTTGACATTGCAAAAAAGTTCAGAAAAAGGCAACAAATATGATTAGTGGTATGGAAAGACTGTCATAGGAGGAGACATTAACAAGACAGAGACTTCTCAATTTGGAAAATGGATGAATCAGGAGAATATGACAGAGGTCTATAAAATCATGACTGTGTAGGCCTGCTCCTGAAGGTGGGAGCAAAAGAGGCAGTTGCCTCAGAATCTGGTATTTCAAAATGGGCCCAGAGCTCCAGATGCCCCCTAACTCTGGGTGTCTTTAAAATGCCATGGAGTGCTGTAACACTTTTGCATGTGTGGCTCTGAGGGAGCATGATGGATGGGGGGGTGGGGCTGGCTGCACTAAGTCCCACCCCTTCCAAACTTCACGCTACCCATTCTGGAGGTGGGGAGCCAGCTCCCCTCCCACCTTGCCTCCGGGCCCACAGTGGCTATTGGTTCTGGAGTGGAAAAAAACTGAATAAAGAAGAGATATTTATTCCTTCCCATAGTGCAAGGACCAGAGGCAGGTCACCAAATGAAATTAACAAGTAAACAGATTTAAACCAAACAAAAGGAAGTATTTCTTCACACAACTCATGGTAAACCTGTTGAACTCCTTGCCAGCGGATGTTGTGAAGTCCAAGTCTAGAACAGGACTCAAAAAAGAGCTAAATAAATTCATGGAGGATCAGTCTGTCAATGGCTATAAGCCAGGATGGGCATAGTCTGTGCTCCTATCCTGCTTGCTAGAAGCTGGTAATGGGTGATAGTGGACAGAGCTCTTCATGATTACCTCCTCTGTGCCTTCCCTGGGGCACCTTGCATTGGCCACTATGGAAAGACAGGATACTGAGCTAGCTGAACCTTTGGTCTGATCCACTATGACCATTCTTATGCTCTTATGGGTCACCATTAATCGGGAGAAACATATCACACATTCAGATTAAAAAAAGTGTCCTTAAAACTTTGCATGTAACCCATTTTACTGGGGTAAAGTTACTGGTTATTAATTGCCCAGGTTTTCTCTTTGGGGAGTTTTGTTGTCCCAGCCTTTAAAATATTGAGCTTGAAAAGAAAAGATGGTGCCAATACACTTGTATGTGTAAAATGTAACTAGAGCTCTAAGGGCCTGAGAAGGCCTGGGTATTCAGTGCTGTGTAAAATAATTTAGTGGCTTCGTCTACCATCTCAAGCTGGTCTTATTCACTGAGTGCTGACACTTGACAGTCATTCTGCATGATTTCTGCAGTGCATGGTTATGTGAAATATCACATTTCATTACATTCCTTGCAGCCAGTCACTCTCTATAAATGTAAGCATTTTTATCAGGTGAATGCCAGTCTACAGCTGAGTCCTCACCTGCTGGAGGATTTGGGATAGTCAGGGGCAGGTTTTTGGTTGGCTGATTTAGCCCTGGCTCACTGCCAAACAAGAGTTTATGTTTATGCTGAAGCAATGTTGTGTTTGTCTCCATTTTCCTCTTGCACATCTCTCTGGCCCTAAAGGTTCTCAGATGTTGTTGCACTCAGTATCACAATGCATATCAGGTTTAGGTGCTGGCTTTTCAATTGGTTTGTGAATCAGTTAGGTGTTGAAATGCACTGCCTGAGGACCTTTAAAATCTGACAGATTAGGTGATGAGGTGATACTTTTTATTAGACCTTAAAAGAGTGACTACAAAACCAGAATATTCTCACCCAACAGGCTCATGCTTTGTAACCAATTACATACAATACCAGATATGCAGAACAGCTTTTCAGAATGAGTTAAAAAAAAAAAAGAGGAACCATCTTCTACACCTAAAATATTCCAGAAGTGATCACTTCCACTGAGAAATCATTACATGCTTGCATACGCTGGAAGAAGAAGAAGAAAAAAGATCTGGAAATTTACCAGGAGATCACGTTGGCAACCCAAAACAATGTTTAAAAAATACACCCTAATGACTGTCAGCCAACACAAAAACAAAAATAAAGAACCAACAACAACTACACAATCAATAGAACATTGCCTCCTGCAGAAATCACGACACCAAGTTCCACTGTGTGGGCAATTCATAACACTCTAACATCATTAAACTACCAAGACAGGTCCTAAACAGAACTGAATTTCCCTCAAATTTATGCACGTCCTTTTTGAAACAACCCCGCCAACATCGAAATCCCCTTATTCCTAACAGCTGGAATAGGAATAGGAATCAGCTGATAGGAATAAGGGGATTTCGATATTGGCAGGGTTCTTTCAAAAAGAACCCACGTGTAGATGAGCCATGGGTGAGTGAACCGTGGCACTTCCGAATATGCATTTCAGCGCTTCATAAGGAATCTTCGATTTGGCCGTTAGCATGGCCATTTTGAAGTTTTTAGTAAGTGCAGACATAGCCAAAATGTTTCATTATGATAATGTTGAAATATTTTGTGTTCAACTCCTCTTTAACTCTAAGGCTATGTCTACACCAGACACAGAAGTCAACTGCTGAGACACAATTTTAGCTACACCAATTGTGTAGCTAAAATCAATTTATTCTTGGTCGATTTCCACGTCTCCTCACGGCAGAAGGTCAACTTTCCTTTGACCTTCCTTATTCCTTGCATATCACAATGGCTACGTCTACACGTGCAGCCAACATCGAAATAGCTTATTTCGATGTTGCGACATCAAAATAGTCTATTTCGATGAATAACGTCTACACGTCCTCCAGGGCCGGCAACGTCGATGTTCAACTTCGACGTTGCTCAGCCCAACATCGAAATAGGCGCACCGAGGGAACGTCTACACGTCAAAGTAGCACACATCAAAATAGGGATGCCAGGCACAGCTGCAGACAGGGTCAACGGGCGGACTAGCGCTTCCGGGGCAACAGCTAGCCGCTCCCTTAAAGGGCCCCTCCCACATACACTCAGCCTGCACAGCATGCGGTCTGAGGAGCCATATAGGCACACAGACCCCGAGCGCCGCAGTCATGGACCCCCAGCAGCAGCAGCAGCAGCAGCAGCAGCTAGAGGTCCACCCAGCCCTCCCGGCAGGAGCAGGGCTTGCCCTGGCTCATGCCATGTTGGGGGCAGCTGAGCACCTTCTTGCCCCAGGGGAGGAGATGCCCCCAGGGCAGCAGGGCACAGCCCCTACCCCTGCAGCACCCCGCTCCACCCCCCGCCTCACACGCCGGTGGCTGTGGAGCTACCCCACCAGCACCGACTGGTGGGAGCGGCTGGTGCTTGGGGAGTGGGACGACGACCACTGGCTCCGGAACTTCAGGATGACCCGCCAGACATTCCTGGAGCTCTGCCAGTGGCTCACCCCCGCACTCAGGCACCGGGACACTGCCATGCGGCGTGCCCTCCCTGTGGAGAAACGGGTCGGCATCGCTGTCTGGAAGCTGGCCACTCCGGACAGCTACCGATCCGTGGGGCAGCAGTTTGGTGTCGGAAAGGCCACCGTCGGGGCTGTCTTCATGGAGGTAAGAGAACCCACAGGGGGAGGCCAGGCCAGGGCAGGGGGGCCAGAGCAGGGCAGGGCAGGGCAGGGGGGCCAGGGCAGGGCAGGGTAGGGCAGGGCAGAGCAGGGCAGGGCAGGGTAGGGCAGGGCAGGGCAGGGGGGCCAGGGCAGGCCAGGGCAGGGGGGGCAGAGCAGGGCAGGGCAGGGCAGAGCAGGGCAGGGCACGGCAGGGCAGGGGGGCCAGGGCAGGGCAGGGCAGGGGGGCCAGAGCAGGGCAGGGCAGGGCAGGGCAGAGCAGGGCAGGGCAGGGCAGGGCAGGGGGGCCAGAGCAGGGCAGGGCAGGGCAGGGCAGGGGGGCCAGGGCAGGCCAGGGCAGGGGGGCCAGGGCAGGGCAGGGCAGGGGGGCCAGAGCAGGGCAGGGCAGGGCAGAGCAGGGCAGGGCAGGGCAGGGGGGCCAGGGCAGGCCAGGGCAGGGGGGCCAGAGCAGGGCAGGGCAGGGCAGAGCAGGGCAGGGCAGGGCAGGGCAGGGGGGCCAGGGCAGGGCAGGGCCACGCACAACCTGCTCACCCCTCATTGGGGCTGTCCCATGTGCTTTCTCTGCAGGTCGTGCGTGCCATCAACTCCATGCTCCTGCACAGGCTCGTGAGGCTGGGGGACCCACAGGCCACTGTCGCCGTCTTTGCCACCCAGGGCTTCCCCAACTGATTCGGGGCTCTGGATGGGACTCACATCCCCATCCGCGCCCCGGACCACAGTGGCGGCCGATACCTCAATCGGAAGGGCTACCATTCAGTCGTCCTGCAGGCCTTGGTGGACAGCCGGGGACGGTTCCAGGACATTTACGTGGGCTGGCCTGGCAGCACCCACGACGCCCGGGTTTTCCGCAACTCGGGCCTGTTTCGCCGGCTGGAGGCGGGGACCTACATCCCCCAGCGGGAGATCCCTCTGGGGGACACCACCATGCCCTTCTGCATCCTCACGGATGCGGCCTACCCCCTCCGGCCGTGGCTCATGCGCCCCTACACGGGCCACCTCTCCGCCAGCCAGGAGCGCTTCAACGAGCGCCTGAACCGTGCGCGCCAGGTGGTGGAGCTCTCATTTGGCCGCCTCAAGGGACGCTGGCGATGTCTCCTGACCCGCCTGGATGCCAGCCCCAACAACATCCCCCACATTGTGGGTGCCTGCTGCGCCCTGCACAACCTCGTGGAGAGCAAGGGGGAGAGCTTTCTTCAGGGCTGGGCCACCGAGGCCGGCAGGGCACACATGCAGCCACCTGCTGCCCCCAGTCGGCAGGTGGACCCAGAGGGGACCCGGGTCCGGGAGGCCCTGCGGGCCCACTTCGACGACCAGGCCGCGGGGTGAACTCTGGCCAGGCCCCCTACTGCCCGCCCCTTCCTCCCCCACACTCCTGCCCCAACGCTCACACCATGGAGCACCCCACCGCCCCCCCCACTTGTCCAGGAGAAATGACAGCACGAACTTGTGGGTGAACGTAAATGTTTTTTTTGTCTTAACGAATTTTTTTTTTTTTTGTAAATAAATAAATATGTGAAACAGAAACCAAAAAGGAGGGACAAACGTTCAACAAAAGCAAGATGTGCACAAATAAAACAATATACAACAACAAAGCAGCGAACTGTGCGCCATCAACAAAAAAGAAAAGCAGGGAGGAGAACGGGGAGAACTATTTACAGGGGGGGACGGGGCAAACAGGGGCACCCACATAAAGCAGCCCCCAAAGTCTGTCCAAAAAGGGGGGGGGCCACGTCCCGGGCCCCTCGCCCCTACAGCCCAGCACTGGGCGTGCCCGGCCGGGAGCTCCGCCGGGCCTGCAGTCTGGTCCGCGGCTGGGTGGGAGCGGGCTCCACCGGAAGGTAGCGGCGCCGGCGAGTCTCGGGTGGCTCCAGGGGTCCCTCGGCGCGGTGGCCCTCGCGGGGAGGTGGTGGGGCGACGGCGGACGGCCCGGCAACGGCTGGAGCAGCTGGTGGTGGGGCTGCAGGAGCGGGCATGGCGGGCGGTGGCTCAGCCGGCGCGGCATGGGGGGCCAGGTAGTCAACCAGCCGGTTGATGGTCTCCATATAGGCCCCCATGCCTCCCTGCGCCAGGCCAGCACCTGCTCCTGCAGCCGGAGGTGCTGCTCCGACACCTCCAGCTGCCGGCGGAGGATGGCCAGCAGCTGGGGGTCCGTGGCTGCCGCCGGAAGCAGGCGCGGGGTCCGCTGTCTGGCCCTCCGCGGGGCCGGTCGTTCCTCGGCCGAGGGGCTGCCCTGGAGCGAGGGTCCCGGAGGGCTCTCCGGGACAACCGAGGCCTCGCCGGCACTCTCTTCCGGTCCTTCGGACGGTGCAGGTGCAGGTGCAGGACACAGGAGAGAAGGGGGGAAAGAAGAATGGAGACAGGCGTTAGTGTGGGCCCCGAGCCATGGCCTTTGTCCCCCCCCGCCCTGTGCTGCAGGTTCCCAATCCCCGTCCCCGGGAGATGCTGCTGTGATGGATGGGGTTCAGGGGTCCCCCTGCCCTGCACCCCGTCCCCTGGTGGGAGCGACTCTCACTTCACCCCGCAGGGTCTGAGAGCAGGAGAGCTTTCTTAGGCCACAGATGGCCAGTTTCTGGCAGGAGTGACAGCACCAGCTGTCGGAAGAGACAGTCCTTCCAACCCGTCGTGGGGAGAAGACCCCAAGGGGGGCCCCTCTGGGATGCAGCTTTCCCCCTCCTCTGGCTGGCTGCCTACCAGCTCTCCCTTCCCCTAGCCTCTACCTGTGGCCCCCGCCCTCGCCCCCCAATTCCAAGCCAGCTCGGCTCCTCCCTCCTGTTTGCTCAGGGCAGAGGTGTCACCTGCCAGCTGTAGCGCTAGGATCCTCCTTTGGCCCTGGGAGCTCCTCGGCTCTGGTGGCTCATATGTAGCCTGAGTATCCCTTTGGCACTCCCCCGACTCCATCACATGCTGCTGCTGCGGGGTGTCCCACCCCCTCCGCCCGGGGGCCCCTCGAGGTTCCGCTCCCCCCTGACCCGGGGATGGGGCATGGCACTGTCATGCAGGGTGGCGGGGGGCAGGGGCTGATGGCTGCAGTGCTCTGAGGGCCATGGCCCTAGTGTCCTTGGGGCCATGGCCATGTGAGCGTGTGGGGGGCCCTGGACACATCTCTGTTCCCCCCGCCCCTCAAGCCCCGGGGTGTCCACCAGAGAGGGGTACCTACCTGTGGGTCCGCTCCCACGGTCCGGAGATCCCCGGGGGTCGGAGGCCCTGCTGCTGCTCCGGGATGGCGGGAGGAGGATCTGCAGGCTGGATTCTGCGGAGGAGGAGCCCCCCCGCTCCTCCTCCTCCTCCTCCTGCCGCGATGTCCCGGGGATGGCCGCCGGGGGGGGCCCCCGGGGTGCGGGGCTTGCCTCCGGGGCGGAGTCTGTCTGCAGGGCCTGCTCGGGCTCGTCAGCCGAGGTGTCAAGGGTGGCCGGAGGGGAGGAGGTGTGCCGGGAGCCCAGGATGTCCCTGAGCTCCCTGTAAAAGGGGCAAGTGACGGGGGCGGCCCCAGATCGGCTGGCCGCATCCCGGGCCCGGGCATAACCCTGCCGCAGCTCCTTGACCTTACTGCGGACGCGGTCAGGAGTGCGGGCAGAGTGACCCCGGGCAGCCAGGCCTTCGGCCAGCCGAGCGAACGCATCTGCGTTCCGCCTCTTGCTCCCCATTACCTGGAGCACCTCCTCCTCGCTCCAGAGCCCCAGCAGGTCCCGCATCTCGGCCTCCGTCCAAGAGGGGCTCCGCTGCCGCTTCCCAGACTGCGTGGCCCTCTGGCTGCCCTGGCTGCTCTGGCTGCCCTTGGGGGGGGTCCCCTGGGGGGGCTGGGGGGGGCTGCTGGGCAGCCATGGCCGGTGTCAGGGGCTGAGGGCTGTGCAGGCTCGCGGCGGGTGCAGGCAGGAGCCTGCACGTTGCCTCAGCCTCCTGCAGTCAGGGCGGGGGAGGGGACCTTTAAGGGGCCGCTCCACACGGCCACCAGTGAGCTGAGGGGCTGGAGAGAGCGTCTCTCAACCCCCCAGCTGATGGCCGCCATGGAGGACCCGTCAATTTCGACGTTGCAGGACGCGGATCGTCTACACTGTCCCTACTTCGACGTTGAACGTCGAAGTAGGGCGCTATTCCTATCTCCTCATGAGGTTAGCGACTTCGACGTCTCGCCGCCTAACGTCGAAGTTAACTTCGAAATAGCGCCCGACGCGTGTAGACGTGACGGGCGCTATTTCAAAGTTGGTGCCGCTACTTCGAAGTAGTGTGCACGTGTAGACGCAGCCAATGAGTCCAGGGGTGAATGTTGACCCTTGGGAGCATCATTTCTCATACACACAAAAAGAAACCCCAGAAGATCGACCCTGAGTGGGTCAATCTTCTACTGCAGTGTGGCTGTGTCCTCAATTAAACAAGAGTAAATGGAAAGTCATTTGGAATTAAAACAAACAGCACTTTTGTTCAGTGGAGTTCTCATTTTCCCATTCCTGTTGACCCCACAGTCAGTTGACTCCACTCATTCTGGAGAGGAGCAGCTGTTTCACTTTCCAGAGGATCTATATTCAGCAGCTCACTCCTTGTCATGAGTCACCCTAGGCGAACTCATGAAGGGGGCTCAGACACCCAAGTTCACACCTCCTCTTTGCAGCTCACTGCCTCTCTCTTTTCTATGCCCCTAATGTTGCCCTATGAGATATAAATATGTGACCTTATTTTGAAAGGGAAATGCTTCCTTGCTGGCTTGCAGCTACATCACTCATGCATTATAGACTTTCCACTCAATTGCAGCATAATCTCAAAGGAATTTATTATGCATCCTGTATATAAAATAGTATGTACCCTCTACTAAGGCCATGAAAAGGTAGTTAATAGAGCTGTTAAATTATTATTGGTTGAAAGGCACTGGTGCCCTAAAGTAATCAGATTCCCTCTTTCTCCTGCTTGCTTTGTATACTGTATATGGCATATGCAATTAATAGGGCACATATATCAGTCTCTACATATATCTTTTAGATGCCTGTTTGAATGTTAGAGAAACTGAAGCATAAAACATGTGGAACCAAGCAAAGATGTCACACTAGGGAACATTACAAGTGCTAACAAAAATGTTGATGGACGTGGTAAAGGAGGTGCTGAAGAACCCTGAAGAAAGTCCTTCCTCTCACCAATTATTTGTGTGGGAAACCAGTCAAAAGTCTGGAAGTGCCAGACAAGTTTTAATAGACACATTGTAGTTTATTAATGGTCATGAAAAGGTGTAAAAGGTGACCTGCAACAACCTGACTGTACCCTGGGATGGAAAGAGTGTTTTATTAGATTAGCCTTAGGGGGTCTACTGATTACATTAAATGAATGTTATGGTTCATTACCAGGATGCTTGAGTGGAATTCAGGGGATCTGTACCCTTTTCTCAGCTCTGCCACTGACCTACTGTACGACCTTGGCCAAGTTGCTTCCTCCCTATTTTCTCTATTCTGTTCTGTTTTTAAGATCATCAGGTCTTCATTACCTGTAACATACAGTTTCCACACAAGTTCACAACTTCTACGCTAGTCTAATATAAGTAAATATTACCTCTAATAATAGAGCCAGTGGTTCTCCAGCTATGCGGCAGCATCCAGACCTGTGCTGACTTTGGTAATCTCAGAGGAATGTACGAGGGTATGAAGAAGGCATTAGGACCCACCCAGAAAAAGATGGCACCTCTGAAATCCAAATCTGATGAAGTCATCGCTGACAAACCCAAACAGATGGAGTGCTGGGTTGAGCACTACTCTGAGCTGTACTCACGCAAGAATGTTGTGGTTGACACAGCCCTCGATGCCGTCGAGCTCCTACTAGTAATGGACGAACTGGACCAGGAACTGACTGTGGATGAACTGAAGAGAGCCATCGACAGCATTGCAGCAGGAAAGGCCCCTGGACATGATGGTATACCACCAGAGGTAATCAGGTGTATAGGGGGCACACTCCTGGAACCCCTACATGAGCTACTGTGCCTGTGCTGGAACGAGGGTGAGGCTCCACAGGATATGCGCGACGCTAACATTGAAATGTTGTATAAGAACAAAGGAGATAGAAGCGACTGCAACAACTACTGTGGAATCTCCCTCCTAAGCGTCACTGGTAAACTGTTCGCTCGCGTCATCCTTGGCAGACTCCAGAAGATTGCTGAGAGGGTGTACCCCGAATCGCAGTGCGGATTCTGCACAGAGAGGTCTACCGTTGACATGGTCTTCTCTCTAAGGCAGCTGCAGAAGAAGTGCAGGGAGCAGAGAAAGCCACTCTACATAGCCTTCATCGACCTGACCAAGGCCTTTGACTTGGTCAGCAGGGGTGGTCTGTTCAAACTGCTCCACAAGATAGGCTGTCCTCCACGGTTACTCAAGATGATCCAGTCATTCCACGAAGACATGAGAGGAACCACCCAATATGACGGCGCATTATCAGATGCTTTCAGAATCAGGAGCGGTGTCAAACAAGGATGCGTGCTTGCTCTGACATTGTTCGGGATCTTCTTCGCACTCTTCCTGAAGCATGCCTTTGGATCTTCAACAGAGGGCATCTTGCTGCACACAAGATCTGATGGGAAACTGTTTAACCTTTCAAGGCTGAAAGCTAAGTCTAAGGTGCGGGAAGTCCTCATCAGAGACATGCTGTTCACAGACGATACTGCTGTAGTGTCTCACACAGAAGACCAGCTTCAAAAACTGCTGGATCAGTTCTCCAAAGCGTACAAGGACTTTGGGCTTACCATCAGCCTAAAGAAGACAAACGTACTCGGTCAGGATGTTGCTGAATCCCCATCAATCAGCATTGACAACTATACGTTAGAGGTCATCCACAAATTTGTTTACCTCGGGTCCACCATCATTGACACGCTGTTGGTGGACACTGAGCTAAATAGGAGGATCGGAAAAGCAGCCACAACTCTGTCCAGACTCAGCAAGAGAGTGTGGAATAACAATAAGCTGTACAGTCACACCAAAATGCAAGTCTACAGAGCCTGCATCCTCAGCACCCTCCTTTATGGCAGCGAGACTTGGGCCCTGTATGCCCGCCAGGAAAAGAGGGTGAACGTCTTCCACCTGCGCTGCCTCAGGCACATCCTTGGAATACCATGGAACGACAGAGTGACCAACACTGCCGTCTTCGAGCAAGCTGGAATCCCAGCCATGCACACCCTCCTCTGGCAGTGTCGACTCCGCTGTCTTGGCCACGTCCACAGGATGAATGATGGAAGGATTCCAAAAGACATCCTGTATGGTGAGCTAGCCTCTGGCAAAAGACCTCCCGGACGCCCCCAGCTGCGCTACAAAGATGTCTGTAAGAGATACCTCAGAGAGGTAGACATCGAGCTGGACAACTGGGAAGAACTAGCAGACGACCGCAGCAGATGGAGGCAGGGGTTACACAAGGGCCTTCAGAAGGGTGAGATGAGTATCAGACAGCTAGCAGAGGAGAAGCGAGCACACAGAAAGCACAATAAGGACTTGCCAGACACCCACCACATCTGCAAGAGATGCAGCAAGGACTGTCACTCTCGTTTGGGTCTTCATAGTCACAGTAGACACTGTAGATGAAGCCCTCAATTGAAACTTTAAAGGGCGCGATCCATAGTCTATGCAGACTGAAGGATGCCTACTACTACTACCTCTAATAATAATTATAACAGCTTATAAATGTAAGTAGTAAGTATGAAAAGTTTAAAAAATAATCTTCTAGTCATAACAATGTCTTGCACATTCCAGGAACAAAGTGATTCTGTGAAATCTATCCAATAGTAGGGTGAAGTGGCAGAACAGCTAGAGAAGAAAGAAAATGACAGTATATAAAAAGTGCTGCAAACCAGCGGAACACAGCTCAGCAGCAACTTTCCTTAAGCAGGCCCAATTCTGGTGGTG
Source organism: Carettochelys insculpta (assembly GCF_033958435.1). Taxonomy (NCBI): domain Eukaryota; kingdom Metazoa; phylum Chordata; order Testudines; family Carettochelyidae; genus Carettochelys; species Carettochelys insculpta. The sequence goes on from NC_134141.1 coordinate 123,051,995, forward strand.
CTGCAGATTCAGACTTCATGTTTCATGTGTTGATTTTTTTTTTTTGTATGAAGCCCAAGACTGTAATACAGTTCAAAAAAAAAAAAAACTAGACAAATTCATGGAGGATAGGTTTGCGACCGGGTGCTGGCAAACAGGGTGCGTGCTAACAGGAGGGAGTTTGGAGAGGCTCTCCTGGAGGAGGAGAAGGAAGGAGCAAACTAAAGCACCTTGGGGTAAGTGGCTGCTTATATTTGGAGGTTTTGGGCTTGTGTGTTTGTTTGGAGTTTGGAGTTTGTTTGTTTGGAGTGCTGAGCTGAGTGTGTGTTTGTTTGTTTGAAAGGCCGTGTGCTCAGGCAGGCAGGCAGTTGGAAGCTGATTAGGTTTGAATTGAAACACCGTGTGCTGATTGGCTGAGCTGTAGGCAGAGGGAGGAGCTATCAGGGAGGCTGAGCACTTAAACCCTGCTAGTAAGCGACCAGGGAGCTTTGCGACCGGGTGCTGGCAAACAGGGTGCGTGCTAACAGGAGGGAGTTTGGAGAGGCTCTCCTGGAGGAGGAGAAGGAAGGAGCAAACTAAAGCACCTTGGGGTAAGTGGCTGCTTATATTTGGAGGTTTTGGGCTTGTGTGTTTGTTTGGAGTTTGGAGTTTGTTTGTTTGGAGTGCTGAGCTGAGTGTGTGTTTGTTTGTTTGAAAGGCCGTGTGCTCAGGCAGTAAGCGACCAGGGAGCTTTGCGACCGGGTGCTGGCAAACAGGGTGCGTGCTAACAGGAGGGAGTTTGGAGAGGGGAGTTTAGAGGGGGAGCTTGGAGGGAGCCAGTGACTTACTTCTGTTGCCCTTAAACTAAATCCTTTATAACAACCTCTATCTGAAACATTTACTTAACCCTCGTATATAACTAGAGTAGGAAATGGAGGCAGAAGCCCAGCAGCAGAGTGGGGGCTATCCTGTTTATTGTGTCGAGTGCAGTATGTATGACTACCTACCCTGTGGGCGGGTGGCGTATGTGTGCGCTCGATGCAAGGAGCTCCTGGCCCTCAGAGACCGAGTGCGTGCTTTGGAGGCCAGGGTGGCTGAACTGGAGGAGCTAAGGAAGGCAGAGGTGTTTGTGGATGAGACTTTCCGGGACATAGTAGGGCTGTCCCACCTCCAATCTGACAGTCCTGAGGCTGTTACGGAGGATGAAAGGCTCAGGGAAGGAGAGCAGTCAAGGGGAGCAGAGGGAAACCATCCCGTAGTTGGGACCCTCCTTCCAGAGGGTGATGTTGTATCCTCTCGTGCCGAGGATACTTCTCCGGGGGAGGGAGCGCCAGCTGTTAGGAAGAAGCAGGTTTTAGTAGTGGGGGATTCCATCATTAGAAATATAGATAGTTGGGTTTGTGATGACCGGGAGAACCGTATGGTGACTTGCCTGCCTGGTGCGAAGGTTGCGGATCTCTCGAGGCATCTAGACAGACTTATGGGCAGTGCTGGGGAGGAGCCGGTCGTCGTGGTACATGTTGGTACCAATGACATAGGGAAGGGTAGAAGAGATGTTCTGGAGGCCAAATTTAGGTTACTAGGAAGGAGACTGAAATCCAGAACATCTTTGGTGGCATTCTCTGAAATGCTTCCAGTTCCACGCGCAGGGCCAGATAGACAGGCAGAACTTCAGAGTCTCAATGCGTGGATGAGACGATGGTGTAGGGAAGAGGGGTTTAGATTTATTAGGAACTGGGGACACTTTTGGGGTAGGGGGAGCCTATACAGGAAGGATGGGCTCCACCTAAATCAAGGTGGATCCAGACTGCTGGCATTAAACATTAAAAAGGACATAGAGCAGTTTTTTAAACTAAGAGGTGGGGGAAAGCCGATTGGTGCGGGGGAGCACCTGGATCGGACGGAGACTTCTCTTACACGAGGCTCCATAGACAGGGATTCCCTAGAAGTTAGTCAGATAGGGAACGTGGGAAATAATATATGGGCAAGATCAGATGTGAAACAATCGTGCATAAAAAAATCCACCACGTCTGTGAAAGGCGGACATATAAATAGTGGTAGTTTTCTAACATGCTTTTACACTAATGCTAGGAGTCTGTCTAATAAGATGGGTGAACTGGAGTACCTCATATCAAAGGAGGAAGTTGACATAATAGGCATCTCAGAGACATGGTGGAATGAGGACAATCAGTGGGACACTATCATACCGGGATATAAATTATATCGGAAAGACAGAACAGGTCGTGCGGGTGGCGGAGTGGTACTATATGTGAAGGATAATATAGAATCAAATGAAGTAAAAATCCTAAAGGAATCAAAATGTTCCATAGAATCATTATGGATAACAATTCATTCCTCTAATATGAATATGGCATTAGGAATATATTACCGACCACCTAACCAGGACAGTGATAGTGATGCTGAAATGTTAAGGGAGATTAGAGAGGCTATCAAAATAAAAAACACAGTAATAATAGGAGATTTCAATTATCCCCATATTGATTGGGTGCATGTCACCTCAGGACGGGATTCAGAGATTAAATTTCTTGATGCCTTAAATGACTGCTTCTTGGAGCAGCTAGTACAGGAACCCACAAGGGGAGAGTCGATTCTCGATCTAGTCTTGACTGGAACGCAGGATCTGGTCCAAGAGGTAACTGTTACTGGACCGCTTGGAAATAGTGACCACAATATAATAACTTTTAATATTCCTGTGTTGGGAAGAACACCGCAGCGGTCAAACACTCTGGCATTTAATTTCAAAAAGGGGAATTACACTAAAATGAGGAAGCTAGTTAAACAGAAACTAAAAGGTAGAGTAATTAAACTAAAATCCCTGGAAGCTGCATGGAAACTGTTTAAAGACACCATACTAGAGGCCCAACTTAAATGTATACCCCAAATAAAAAAACACAGTAAGAGACCTAACAAAGAACCACCATGGCTAAACAGCCATGTTAAAAAGGCAGTGAGAGAGAAAAGGGCAGCTTTTAAAAAGTGGAAGTCAAATCCTAGTGAGGAAAATAGAAAGGAACATAAACACTCCCAAATTAACTGTCATAATGTAGTAAGAAAAGCCAAAAAAGAGTTTGAGGAACAGCTAGCCAAAAATTCAAAAAACAATAGTAAAATGTTTTTTAAATACATTAGAAGCAGGAAGCCTGCTAAAAAAGCAGTGGGGCCCTTGGATGATAAAGATATAAAAGGAGCGATCAAGGAAGACAGTGCCATTGCGGAGCGATTAAATGATTTCTTTGCTTCAGTCTTCACGGCTGAAGATGTTACAGAGGTTCCTAAATCTGAGCCAGCCTTTTTAGGCGACAAATCTGAGGAACTCACTCAGATTGAAGTGACATTAGAGGAGGTTTTGGAATTAATTGATAAGCTGAATAGTAACAAGTCTCCAGGACCAGATGGCATTCACCCAAGGGTTCTGAAAGAACTCAAATGTGAAATTGCGGAGTTATTAACAGTGGTTTGTAACCTATCCTTTAAATCCACTTTGGTACCAAATGACTGGAAGACAGCCAATATAACACCAATATTTAAAAAAGGCTCTAGAGGAGATCCTGGCAATTATAGACCGATAAGTTTAACATCAGTACCAGGCAAATTAGTAGAAACACTAGTAAAGAGTAAAATTGCAAGGCACATAGAAGAGCACGAATTGTTGGGCAAAAGTCAGCATGGTTTCTGCAGAGGGAAGTCGTGTCTGTCTAATCTATTAGAATTCTTTGAAGGGGTTAATAAACATGCGGACAAGGGGCACCCAGTGGACATAATATACCTAGATTTCCAGAAAGCCTTTGACACGGTCCCACACCAAAGGCTTTTATGTAAATTAGGTGGTCATGGGATAGGAGGAAAGGTCCTTTCATGGATCGGGAATTGGTTAAAAGACAGAAAACAAAGGGTGGGAATAAATGGTAAATTTTCACAATGGAGGGGGGTAACTAGTGGTGTTCCCCAGGGCTCAGTCCTGGGACCGATCCTGTTCAACTTGTTCATCAATGATCTGGAAAATGAGGTAAGCAGTGAGGTGGCAAAGTTTGCAGATGACACCAAGTTGTTCAGGACAGTCAAAACCAAAAGGGATTGTGAAGAACTACAAAAAGATCTCAGCAAACTGAGTGATTGGGCAGCAAAATGGCAAACGAAATTTAATGTGGGTAAGTGTAAGGTAATGCATGTTGGAAAAAATAACCCAAATTACACGTACTACATGATGGGGTCAAATTTAGCTACGACAGATCAGGAAAGGGATCTTGGAGTTATAGTGGATAGTTCTCTGAAGACATCCACGCAGTGTGCAGCGGCAGTTAGTAAGGCAAATAGGATGTTAGGAATTATTAAAAAAGGGATCGATAATAAGACAAAAGATATCATACTTCCCCTATATAAAACTATGGTACGCCCACATCTCGAGTACTGCGTGCAGATGTGGTCTCCTCACCTCAAAAAAGATATATTGGCATTAGAAAAGGTTCAGAAAAGGGCGACTAAGATGATTAGGGGCTTGGAAAGGGTCCCATATGGGGAGAGGCTAGAGAGACTGGGACTTTTCAGTTTGGAAAAGAGGCGATTGAGGGGCGATATGATAGAGGTATATAAAATCATGAATGGTGTGGAGAAAGTGAATATAGAAAAATTATTTACCTTTTCCCATAATACAAGAACTAGGGGACACCAAATGAAATTGATGGGTAGTGGGTTCAAAACTAATAAAAGGAAATTTTTCTTCACACAGCGCACAGTCAACCTGTGGAACTCCTTGCCCGAGGCGGCTGTGAAGGCCAGGACTCTATTAGGGTTTAAAAAAGAGCTTGATAAATTTTTGCAGGTCAGGTCCATAAATGGCTATTAGCCAGGGATAAAGTATGGTGCCCTAGCCTTCATAACAAGGGCAGGAGATGGATGGCAGGAGATAAATCACTTGTCTTCTGTTCTCCTTCTCTGGGGCGCCTGGCATTGGCCACCGTCGGCAGATGGGATGCTGGGCTTGATGGACCTTTGGTCTGACCCAGTATGGCCATTCTTATGTTCTTATGTTCTTATGTTCTTAGGTCTGTCAATGGAAAGGTTGGTGTACCAAGCCTGTTTGCCAGTGACAGGGAATCAGTGACAGAGAATGGATCAGTTGATTATCTTTGTTCTTTCCCTCGGGGGCACCTGGCATTGACAACTCTCTGAAAGAATGATACTGAGCTAGATGGACTTTTGCTCTAATACAGCAGGATGTTCTTATGGCCACCTCTACTCTGGTTGGCTACTGTGTCCAAAAAAAGAAAAAGAGGAAAACAGAATAGGGTCAATTTTTGGTATCTCTCTGGCCTGCTGCCAGATCCCTTTCATTCTCAGAACACACGTGCAGGAACATAACAGTGGAGAAATCCAAGAGGAGAGTCCAGGCAAAGTGAGCTTTGGGGGTTGTTACAAAATGGACACAAAAACTGTTGTTATGATTTCTCCCCCCATGGTGTTAATTCTAATGATTTGCCCCTAAGACTGGTTTTTTGTTAACAGGGAAAGTATTCTTTTTTTAAATTGGCCAAATTAGAATTCTAAACCTTTCAGCCTATTGGAAAGATGACATTTCTGTTGTTTTTTGCTTTTCAGGGAAAAAATCATGTTCCCCTCCAAAACTATGCATCACATTTTAACCAAAATCACGAATACTGTGAGAGCAGCAAAAAAAGATAAAAGAGTTACCTGCTCGTTTGAACTAAAAGCCAATATTCATGAAGAGTGCCAGTAATAAACTCATATCCTGGATAGAGAGTAACAGTGAAGAATGTGATGCATGGTCCCCAATGATTACACATGCAGGTGGTTTAGGGCTTGAATCCTGTTAAAAACCAATGAGTAGGGTTGTTAACCCCGCAACAGGGACTCACTCAAATGACTTTGCCCAGTGCTGGTTGGAATAATTCTTACAAATAGTTCCATTGACTTCAATTTGGCATCATGTCACATTCAAAACACTCTCTGAGAAGAAAGAGATGCCAAGACTTCTGAATCATATTACAACTCTAAGTTTTTGTTTTTATTTTTGTTTTTGTTTGTATATGTAACATATGTTTGGTGTCTTTAAACACAATTACTTTTGTATAATAAAAGTGTTGATTTGATGATGCGACAGTTTCTGCAAGTGTGTTTAACTCAGTTTATGTTTTCATAAGTTGCAATGAAACTCAATTATGTATGTGTAATAAGGCTCTTGATTGTTACACTTCTACTTTTCTGTGTAATGAAGCCAGCAATTAGAATTTGGTTGCTCTATGGCTTAGGAAAACATTCTTGTTTTGAAGACAAAGGACTCTTAATGAACATTTCATTTTTGAAAGTGTTTGAAAAAAGGTCAATGACTCAAACATATAATTAGAATTCTTGAAAAAACAAAACAAAACAAAAAAAAAATGTTTCCAGAGAACACAATAACTTTTGGGGACAAACAGTCCAGAATATAAAACAACATGAAGTCTTGTGGCACCTTATACACTAACAGATATTTTGGAGCATAAGCTTTTGTGTGTAATGACCCTCATCTGATGCATGAGTGTGGGGTGGGTTCCAGAAGAGGGTCAAAATTTATAGGCTCTTGAAAAGGAGGGAGTTTCAGTCAAGAGGAGGGCCAGCATTGACAAGGTCAGTTCAGTCACAGAGGATGTGGCCCATTAGCAGCAGCTAATGTGGAGGTCTGAAAATCAAGAGAGGAGAAACTGCTCTTCTAATTGGCCAGCCACTCCCAGTCATTGTTTCATAACGTATTGAACAAATTAAATTTTTATCCCAGGCTGAAACATTTTTGAGGGAGAAACAATTGGACAGTAGATTTACTCAGTTATTGACTGCTATGTGAGTCCCTTTACATTAGGAAAAACTTCCTGTCAGGGGGATTAACCACTGGAATAAATTGCTCCGAGAGGTTGTGGGATCCCCATCATCGGATATTTTTTTACAAGATGTGAGAAAAACAGATGGCAGGGTTGGCCTACATCATTCTTGGCCCTGTCATGAGTACAGGGGACTGGGCTTGATGGCTTCTCAAGATCCCTTTCAGTCCTACAATTTTATTATTAATTGGATTTGAGATTTATTGAAATATTTTGCAAGACACATAATTATGGTGAAAAATGGCACTTTGTGAAAAATTTCAGTGAATGCCACTAATTTTATTTCATTAAAATGTAACATTTTATACCAATATTATATTGAAATTAAGTCTTCACCTACACAAGCTTTAACTTTAACACAGAGTGCTTAGGAATTACAACTCAAGTTATCAACCTTAACCCTCCTTCTAACCCCTTTATATTGGGCAAAAGGGCTAATGTATCAAGAAGAAATCTTGAAAATCCTTAATAAAGCCATGGCAGATTCCTCCAAGGTAGGCCATCCTAGGACAGGCATAAGGCTGCCCTCCTAGGACTCTCTTGTGAATTCGGTGGTGCGGTGTGTTGAGGACACACCCCTGCTGCAAAGGAAGACCTTGGACAACATGGAGAAGGCTTACTGAGACTGAAGGACAGCAACTGGGGTACTCCTGGAGTCAGCTAGAAGTTTTGTCCCAAGATAGAGTGAAGTGGAGGAGACTTGTAAATGACTTATGCTCCATGCAGCGTACAAGGGTTAAGTGGAAGTAGTATGTGCACTTACATACTGTGCTACAAGGTTGTGTTTGTATGTGTAAGTGTCCACAATTATCTGTGTATCTACAGGTATATGTGTGTATGAGAGTTAGTGATGGGTGACCTTGAAAAGAATTAGAACTTTGGCTCTGCTTAAACAAGCACTCAAAAGTTTGGAGGCTTACCTATCATTTCCCATACAAATCTCAGCAACTTAAGCAACTGGGATGGAGATTTATGTTCGCAGACTTAATCAGGAAAATTCAGGGGCAGCAGCCACGAAGGTTTACTGTACAATAAACATGATACATTTTTTTTTCTACGAGCTTGACTAGCCATGTGTGTATTCTATGGATCTGTGTATGTCAGACCAGGGACATGAACATGGTATGCATGATAAGTATATGGTATATAAACAGTTTACTATGAAATATTCACAACAGATTGTAATAGGAGGAATGTTCTCGTAAATATAGAGATTAGAAAGAAATTCCCAGATTAGCTATCAGTAAGTACCATAATAACTATGGTGCCTCAGCAGTACAATTACAAAGCAGCAATTTAATACCATTAAATATTTTGTATCAAGAAACATACATGCTTTTTTATGTCATCTTATGGGAAGAAAATCCATGTTCCATTTCCTTTCACTTATACAATTAACAATACACTGACAGTAGCATGCAAGTATAAAAATTCTGTGCACAGATTCTCATTAAAGAAAATTCCAAACAATATATTTTTAAAGAAGTTGCAGCCAGTAGTTCAGAAAAGGCAATATTTTATTAAGACAACTTTGATGTTAGTGTGCGGGTGTGTGTGTGTGTGTATTCATTGTTAAAATTGCTCTGTTTTTGCAAAATAGCTTCTGAAATAATAAATTACCGTTCAGAGAGGTATCTGTCAAGTGTTCTCAGCATTGATATACTCAGCATTATTCAAATTATGCACAGAAATATTACACATTAAAAGCTTACTAGGGTTGCAGAGTCAAGCACAAAAAAGCTAGAAAATACCACAGTTAAATCTTCCAGTGTGACTTTAATTTAACCCATTTGTATGTATGCATTATGATATAGTCTTCAGTTACATGATCGCATATTATTTTCTCTTCACAGGAAAAAGCATTTTGAATTAGACATGTAGGCACTGTTGCAAATGCTACTTGACATCTACCTTCATTTTTACGTTTCTAAATACTTTCAGAATTCTGGCCCTAGGCCCCCAACTCCCATGGACTTTCAGTAGGAATAAGTCACTTAACCTGCTTAAGGTATTTAGACGTTTAACTCCCATTAATTTCTGGGCTTTTGTAGATCTGGATGCCTATTTGTATGTTTATACATCTGAATATGTGTGTAAATCTGCCCCAAATGGAGGAGGAAAGCACGTAACCACACTCTTATCTTTAAATGCCGTTCAATTCACTTGGACTTGAGTACATACTTCCAGTCCAGCAGGCACATGAATGCTTTCCAGAAGGGAGAGGAATTCCTGAATCACAGTTAGAGTTTTCCCTAAGCATTTCAATGTGTTGTTAACTCTGAAAACTAATGCTAATCAACAGAGCTGACTGAAAAATTCTCATTTTTTTTCCTTCAGTGGAAAGTGGCTTTCAACTAAATGGACATTTAAAAAAAGCCATTTTCATCCCCAAAATCTTTATTTTCATTAAAAAAACCACACCCCACTCCTTCCAAAATGGAATACTGTACAAGCCTTTTGTACTGGTTAAAATAAATTTGTCACACTTCAGAGTTAAACTGCTGTCATGTTCTCAGGAAGACAAGCCCTTACAGTGGTTTTCCTCTGCTGCTCTGGATTCATGCATGACAGCAGGTTGGTCTGCAGTGAATGCATTGGGTTGAACTCACAAGATCTGTGTTCTGTTCATACCTCTACCTCAGACTTCCTGTGTAACCTTGGGCAAGATACTTCACCCCTCAAATCCTCCATTCTCCATCTGGAAAGTAAGGGTAGTAATACTTACCTAAGATGGGGCTAATTGATTGGAAGGCTACATATGTGAGAGGAGCCCAATACAAACACACAGATTTACAATGCTGTTACCCCACTACAGTACCCTTCTTGATGGCTATCCCATGAACTCTTTTCCATCTGTCTGCAGGTGTAGCCAAATAGAATGCATGGGCTTATCCAGGATCAACAAACAAATCTGAATATTTAGATTATAGCCTCTTTAGGTTGTAAGGGTCTTCAGGGAATAGATCATCTACCACTCTGGGTTTTGACAGCACCTAGCACCATGAGACCCCACTGTTAGTTGATCCTGAGGCACTTTACAGTACAAAAAAGCAATGAACACCAGGGGAGACATTCTATTTACATAAGCATTTTATTTTTTCTAAGCACCTGTTCCCTAAATAAATAAATAAATGACTCCCCAAAATCAGAATGAAAACTGCTAGTTCCTCATATCTCCAGCAGTGGGTAAAGTACATTAAATAATTATAACCTCCAAAAATAAACACTCTTCTTACTTTTATTATAGCAAGCAACTGTGTTGTTAAGGTCAAGGACATGCACTCCTTAAGGCAGGGTTTACCAAAGTTTATATAGTTGGGACCCATTTTTTTCAGCAATTTTTTTGCAGCCCAAAAAATATAAACACATATATGAAAAGAATGAAAAATGAATAAATGTTCACTGTTTATTATTTATACACAATAATAATAGTACATAGCAATAATTTGTATATTTTCTAAGGACTGGAATTTTTTTACCAAGGGCTGGGACTGGGCTGCAGAACACGCTTTGGGAAACACTGCCTAAAGGAATCAATTCAGCTGAGGCTATGTCTTCTCATATGTGGTTTATATCTTTATCCATTATCCAACCTTACAAAGAAGGTGGTTTGTGTTTTGAACCCTGGCTTTCACTTTTAAATATTTGGTATAACACAGAAGTAATAGGGTGTATTTTAAAAAGACTGTCTAGCTGTGTCTACACGGGCACAAATCTTCGAAATAGCCATATTTTGCAGATTAGTAATGGGGCACTGAATTGAATATTCAGCGCCTCATTAGCATTAGGACTCTTCTGGCTGCTGCGCTTTGAAAACACAGCTTTCGAAGGCGCTCAGCTCAGTGAGGCTACATGGGAGTCCTTTTCGAAAGGACCTGCACCTTTTGAAATCCCCTTATTCAGCTCAGCAATGAAGGGTCCTGTGCACCTTATAGACTAACAGAAAAGTTTTGAGCATGAGCTTTCGTGAGCAAAGACTCATTTCGTCAGATGCTGGTCATGGAAATCTGCAGGGCCAGTTATAAATAAGCCAGAGCAAGGGTGGGGATAACAACGTTAGCACAGTCAGGAAGGATGAAGCTTACTACCAGCAGTGGATCTGGAGGTGTGAACACCAAGGGAGGGGAAGCCACTTTTGTATTTAGCCAGCCATTCACAGTCGTTGTTTAAGCCTGAGCTGAGGGTGTCGAATTTGCAGATGAATTGTACCTCAGCAATTTCTCTTTGGAGTCTGGTCCTGAAATTTCTTTGCTGTAGGATAGCTACTTTTAAGTCTGCTACTGTGTGGCCTGGGAGATTGAAGTGCTCTCCTACGGGTTTTTGTATATTGCCATTTCTGATATCTGATTTGTGTGCGTTTACTCTTTTACGTAAAGACTGTCCAGTTTGTCCAATGTATATAGCAGAGGGGCACTGCTGGCACATGATGGCATAAATTATACTCGTAGATGGTAGATGTGCAGCTGAAAGAATCCATGATGGCGTGGCTGATCTGTTTAGGGTGTTGCTGGTGTAGATATGTGGGCAGAACTGGCAACGAGGTTTGTTGCATGGATGGGTCCCTGAGTTAGAGTGACTGTGGTGCAGTGTATAGTTGCTGGTTAGGATTTGCTTCAGGTTGGCAGGTTGTCTGTGGGCAAGGAATGGTCTGCCTCCCAAGGCCTGTGAAAGTGGGGGATCATTGTCCAGGATGGGTTGTAAATCCTTGATGATGCACTGTAGAGGTTTTAGCTGAGGACTGTAGGTGATGGCTAGTGGTGTTCTGTTGGTTTCTCTCTTGGGCTTGTCCTGTAGTAAGAGGCTTTGTGGCACACGTCTGGCTCTGTTGATCTGTTTTTTCACTTCCTCAGGTGGGTATTGCAGTTTCAAGAATGCTTGGTAGAGATCCTGTAGGTGTTTGTCTCTGTCGGAGGGGTTGGAGTAAATGAGGTTATATCTTAGTGCTTGGCTGTAGACAATGGATCGTGTGGTGTGTCTGGGATGGAAGCTGGAGGCATGAAGGTAGGCATAGCGGTCAGTGGGTTTACGGTACAGGGTGGTATTGTTGTGGCCACATCAACTGCTGGTAGTAAGCCTCATCCTTCTTGACTGAGCTAACCTTGCTATCCCCAGCCTTGCTCTGGCTTATTTATACCTGGCCCTGCAGATTTCCATGACCAGCATCTGATGAAGTGAATCTTTGCTCACAAAAGCTCATGCTCAGAACTTTTCTGTTAGTCTATAAGGTGCCACAGGACCCTTTGTTGCTGTTACAGATCCAGACTAACACGGCTACCCCTCTGATACTTATTCAGCCCAGTGAGCGGGATAAGGGGATTTTGAAAGGTGTGGGGTCCTTTTGAAAAGGACCCCCGTGTAGCCACGCCGAGCCATGCGCTTTTGCATGTGGCGCTTTCAAAGCACCGCGGCCAGAAGGGTCCTAATGCTAATGAGGCACTGAATATTCAATTCAGCGCTCTCTTACGAATCTTCAAAATGGCCATTAGCATGGCTATTTCAAAGCTTTGTGCCTGTGTAGACGCACCCTATGGGTGCGTCTACACTTGCATTCCTCTTTCGAAAGAGGCATGCAAATGAGGGAAATCGAAAATGCAAATGAGGCATAAATTTGCATAATTTGGCAGTTGATTTGCATATTTTAATTTTGAAAGAGCTTCCTTCGAAAGAAGAAAGCCAGTGTAGACACTGCTGTTTCGAACGTAAACCCCATCTTCAAAAAAATCCTTCTTCCCATTAAATAAAGGGAAGAAGGATTCTTTCAAAGATAGGTTTACTTTCGAAAGAGCAGAGTCTACACTGGCTTTCTTCTTTCAAAAGAAGCTCTTTAGAAATTAGAATATGCAAATGAGGTGCCAATTATGCAAATTTACACCTTATTTGCATTTTTGGTTTACCTCATTTGCATACCTCTTTCGAAAAAGGAATGCAAGTGTAGATGCACCTATCTAGGTGCTTGGGCTTCCCATGAGTACAGGGGATTGGACTTGACGACCTCTCGAGTTTCCGTCTTGGTCTATGTTTCTATGTGCTTAACTTTACGTGCCTGCCTGAATCCTAATGATGACATCACTGAAGCACATATGGAAGTTCAGGGTCCTACATGATCAGGACTCAGCCCTGCAAGGTGCTGAGCAGCTCCTGAGAGTCTCTAAGTATCTCAACTCCTTTTCACTTTAAGCGGAGTTGAGTATACTCAGCAGTATAACCTTGCAGGTGGGTTGAGCTGACAGCTCTGGAATGAAAGACCTCCATGGGCAAAAGCCTAGGGGACTATAAGATGCTCCTCTCTTGGTATTCATCTCTCTTCTGAAGCAACTCTGAATCTGTGCCTCAACATGGAGTCAAGAAGCCTTGACCTTATCCATGAAGTGCAGTTGCACCAGTTTTATTCTACCTAAGGTTCCTCCATGGGCCCAGTGGTGACAAGCAGCATTAGACTGTATGTTCGTCATGACATCTAATGATTATAAAGCTTATCAGCATAACTGACCACAGGAGAAGCACATCAAGAAAGGACTGCACCAGCACAGCTGGTGTGTGTGGGGAAGGGTAATATCAAGGTTTTATGGCACCTGCCTTCACTTTTTGTAAATAGTATCTAATTTTCAAGAGTGCTGAATTTTTGGAGAATAACAGTAAAGAATGAAATCCAGTTCAAAATGCTGAAGATATTTACAGTAGAAATGACCTTGCCTCATACAAGGACCAAATGGTTGCAGGGGGCATTATTTTATAATCGTTTCAGACACAAATTAATGCTTAGACGTTAGTATTTTAATGAAAGTATTTGATCCTGACAATGCAGAGAAATTGGATATGGGTTTTAAATTGCTTTGCTCACACGTCTTGCATACAGACAGGCAACATAATCCTCTTGTGTGCGCCAGATACAAAACAAATCATTATAATTTTCCATGTATGCTAAGGTTAAACAAACACCTGTATCACTCAGTGACTGAACTAGCTCTGTATACCTTACTAGTTTCAGTTTCCCTTAAGGAAATGACAGAGTGAGCTAGTTTTTTTGTGTAAGTGATAGGTGGTAAACTCCTCCAGAAACACTCTTACTGTAATCAATGGGACTAAGACTATACTAGAGGTCTATGTCTTGTGTGTCTGTCCATACCTGCAGCCAGCAAGTCACACCTGAGTTCCACTCTGGCTCTCATAGCCCTGGGTTATACCTCAACACACCCTCAGCTCCATATTTCCCCCACAGAAATGTTCACCCAGCTCACTCTTGGACAGCCCAGATCTTTTTAATCTGGTATTCCTTTGAGGGAATAAAATGCTGATTTCTCTTTTCACAAAGAAATTGAAGCACATACTTTTAAACATATTGGATTAGATAAAACAGTAAAACAAGTTTATTAACTACAAAAGAGAGATTTTAAGTGAGTACAAAGTAATGAGGCATACAAGTCAGAAATGGTACAAAAAAAAACAAAGATAAGACATTTAATAATGACTAACTTAACAAATTTATATTAGACTCAGTTGAAGTAACATGTCCAATCCAGACAGAGTGTTGTGTCCAGTTTTGGTGACTAATAGTTAGAAAAGATGCAGAGAAACTGGAAAAGTTCCACAGACAAGTAACAAAGATGATCAAAGGAATGGTATGCAAGCCATCTGAGTGAAGACAACAAACTGAGTTTGGAAAAGATGAAATTAATGGGGAGGGAGAGTTGTGATAGCAGTCTACAAATACGTGAAAGGCTGCCATAAGAAGATGGAGAAATGTTCAAAGAATCGTAAAAGATTTGGGTTGGTAGCAGTCTAAATAGACAAAATATACAAAAAATGGAGAAGTAAACAGAGGCACAGAGAGATGAGGTGACTTGGCGCTGGTGCCACACTGAGACAGTGAGATAATCACTGGCAATATCAAGCCCAGTGTGCTATCTGCTGGACCACACTCCCTCTCCAAGCTGTCTTGAGATCGCAGTGCCTCCTCAGTTATCCTTGCCTGACAGTCAGAACTTTGCAGGTGCCTCACGTGATTTCACCCATAGGTGGGCCTCTTTTACAGGGGGTTAATAACATACTCTTTGCTGCTGACAGACAATAAGCACCAGCCTAGTGGCTCAGCATATAGTGCTCTGCCATGTTTGTTTGACCTCATTGCCTCCTCCTGGCAGTTATTAACATCCTAGCATTCTGAGATACTCTCCTCATTATCTCAATTGTCTCTGGCCTTCAGCCTGGAAATCCAAACCTCTGGTCATACCTAAGTGGCTGGATAGGCAGCTCCCTCACTGCCTTCCAATAACAGGTAGCTAAGGTGGTTCTCTGCCTCTCAACAGTGTCTTGACCTTACCTAGCCACACACTACTGACATTAGCTGCAGCTAATTAAAACACGGAAATTCGACTGGGCCATTCCTTGTGTTGAACTCAGCTTCTGGAAAAGAGAGGCCATTGAGAGATTGTTCAGTGGTGGCTCATGAGCCTAATCAACCTCCTGGATATTCCTCAGAGATGTTTTTTGTCTCTGACTGAGACTGAATAAGGCCACTTTCAGTTCAAACCCTGACTTTGCTGGGACTTCCATGCATCCAGGATTTATTGTGGCTGCAGTCCCTTAGCCTGAAATGTCCTTCCCTAGACCAAACTGGTCTAACTCCGTTGGTCTCCTTGTAGGTCCCTGAAAAACTCCATGCAGCTGCGCCTTTCTCCCAAATAAAATGCAGTTTCAGTGTTCGTAGTGCACCCACCCAGGCGGCATTTAGTTTTGGATTCTCCTCTCCAGAAGGAAACATTGTGAGATGCAGGCCTGTAACAGAACACCCTGCAATATCCATTCCCTGCACACTATTAATAATTTGTGAGCAAAGTGTGCCTTGTTGGCTATCATCTGAATATTTACAATTTCCTGGTCAGTATTGCCCCAATAAAATATGTGTAGGAATATTTTACTTGAAGTTCTATGATTCCCTTTTATGGTGTTAACAGCATCAGCCAAACCCCACAGTCCTGTCCAAACAGAAGTCAGCAAATAAAGGAATGTGTGCTCTGCTTAATTTCCAGTTAGGCAGGGAGCAGAGTCCTTGAGCTGGTAGGGAGACAAAGGAAGCTCAAACAGTTAAAAAAAAGCCTGCAGAGAGCATCCTTCTCCATAGGGGTGCACTGAAACTGTCAAAAGAGGGGACTAACACCACACAGAAGCCCTCTCTTCCTTCATCTCAGTTTCAAACAATGTTCCTGAAGAGAGAAACATGCTGTAGTCTGAACAGGGATCCTGACATGAGAGTTTGCTCAGTAACCTGTTGGAGCACTTGGGGAGAAAATTTGCTTGAATCATAGGAGACTATGAGAGTCAACTATTGCAATCCCTGTCAAGATGCAGGACTTGTTGTGTCTGAACATCCAAAGCAAATGGCTATCCAGCCTCCTTTCAAAACCTTCAGTGGAGGAGCGTCCATAACTTACCAAGGAACTCTGTTCCATTGTCCTATCCTTACAATGGAAAAAAATTTACCATGATTTAATCTAAATCCATTATGTTATAGTTTGAACCCAATGCCTCTTCTCCTGCCTTCTGTGGTAGGAGAGAACAACTCTTGCATTAGTAGGAGCATGGGCAGCAAATCGAGGGAAGTGACTATTCCCCTCAATTCAGCACTGGTGAGGCCATATCTGAAGTACTGCATCCAGTTTGGTCCCCTTGCTACAGAAATAATATGGACAAATTGGAGACAGTCCAGTGGATGGCAGCAATAAGTGTTAGGATGCTGAGGCACTTGACCTAAGCATAGAAGCTGAGGAATTTAGGTTTATTTAGTCTTCAAAAGAGAAGAACGAGGAGAATTTGAAAGCAGCGTTCAACTACCTGAAGGTGGATTCCAAAAAGGATGGAGCCAGGCTATTCTCCATGGTAGCAGATGACAGATCAAGGAGTAATGACGTCAAGTTGCAGTGGGAGAGGTCCAGGATGGATATTAGGAAAAAAACCTATTTCGCTACAAGTCTGGTGAAGCACTGGAATGGGTTCCATAAGTTTCTGGTAGAATCTCCATCCTTAGAGGATTTTAAAGCCAGGCTTAACAAATCCCTGACAGGGATGATAGTGGGGTTGGTCCTACTTTAAGCGGGAGGTCGGATTAAATGACATCCTAAGGTAGTGGGTAGGGACTGCTGGTGTGTGTACAGTGCCTGACACCAAGGGGCGTTGATCTCAACTGAGGCCTGTAGATACTACCAACGAAAAAAACAGTAAAAATGAACTGCTATGTGTTTGTATTGCTCCTTGTAAACTTGGCCTGCTCTAAAAGGGCTACTCAACCTACTACTATGACTCTTTTGTCACTCACCATGGTATCTGAGCACCTGATATGCTGTGGTTCATATAATCAGTCATCCTCCACATGAAGACTCTTACTGCAGAAAATAGACCCTATCAAATGAATAAAGGTTCACAGGATTGTTGCCCAAGTGATGTCTATGACCTGATCCTGTTCCCATCAAGGTCAATGGAGAACCCCCCACCCCGCCCCGCGTTGGCTTCATTCTGAACAACATAGGTCTTGCCACCATAAAGCATCTGATGCTGATCCCTTTGGGTTCTGTGAGACTTCAGCCACTCCCTGAAAATTTGTTGTGGTTGCTGAATGACTATGGGACACTGCCACATTCTTACAAATAGAGGATTGGGTAGGTAAGAGGTGTGTGAGGGCCAACTCCTCCAATGGGATGAAAGCAACGAAACAGTATGAGCACAAACAAAAACTGGCATGCCTTCAGCAGCAGCTACACAACTCCCTAGTCACAAAAAAAAAATCCTACATTTATTAAATTCCCTCTTGCAAGACAACTGGATCCTCTCTGGTAACTGGGTCCCAGGAATTCCATTACTCTTCCAAACTGTGATGAGCTGTGACAACTGATTCTCTGCTAAATTTTGTTTCCTCATCCTCCTGTTCCAGACTTACACCCTTTCTCATGCAGGTTTTCAGGCCATTCAAGACCATTACAATCTTGTAGTCCAGTGGCCAGCAACCGTTCTGAGACAGAGTGCCGAGATTTGACCTTTTGACTTCCATGTATGGTCCAAGTGCCAGTGATTCTTTTTAAATTCACCACTAGTCCTACTTCTAACAGCTTCGTTAATAAACAAATGAAGATGCAGAGTTTTACTGTTAAGTGGTGGTTGGTAGCATTAGCTGGTATTTTGTTAATCCACAGATGGCATGGTTTTGAGCAAGCTCCTGGATGCATGAGGGGAGGAGGGGTAGGGCCAAGCCCCCACCTCAGAGGACAATGAGAATGGGCTCATGTACCACTCTCGCTGCCTGTGCAGGAGTTGCTGACCCCTGTTCTGGTCTAACTTTCCACATAACACGTTAGAATTACAGCAAGTGGACACAGAATGAAGTACGTAGGTTTAGATTGAATTAGAGCAAACTGTGTAGAAAGACAAAAGCCAGATGTGGGCAACTGAGTGGAGGAACTGGTTTCTTTGATACTTATCTGTCTAGACTGATCCTTGACTGAGGTTTTTATGCACCAGCATTATTATAACCAATTCAGAAGAGTCAATTACAACAAAAATCCCAGGGTCAGATCTTCATCTGGCATAAGTAGACACTGCTTCTCCAGTTCACAGCAGACCAAGTGAGAAAACAACTGCTTAGCAATTCCTGCCTTCTGCCCCTTTTATTTCAGCTGCACTCATCAGATTGCAATTTTATTTGCTACTTTTTTTTATTTATCTCAGTGCTGGTAGAGTTGCCTAATTTAATGATCAGGTTGTTACATTCTCCTGATTGGGCTGTGTCTTTCCTTGATTTAGCGACGCCTTTCTGGAGTGCAGTTGTTGCACACTTTGCTGATTGAGATGCATAATTTAATTTAATAAACGGAGCAAGTTTACTATCATTTTTGCATACTTTATTATTAGGGAAGATTCATATTTTGCAGCTCTAGCTTATTCATTCCCCTTATTTATTTATTTTTGGCAAAGCCAGCTGCATATACAACACTTGTTCAGCTGCAAAACTCCGCTGACCAAGCTGTGCAATTCAGTCACTGAACTTCATAATCTTTTCCCTAGTAAGGTGCATAGACTAGCAGTGGAAATTCCAGATGCTCTAACTTCAGCTGCCTGAGCTTATGCGTTAAGCTGGTGACAAATCTCTTGAGGATAGCGTTTGTTTTAAGACCATTAAAGTGTATTTTTCAGTAGTTTTAGCGATGGTTTTAGATTCTTTGATAAAGCAAATAAAGATGCAATCAGTTCCTTTGTAAATCTCTCTTTTTTTCCCTCTTTTGCATGTAGTGAGTGGCACAAGTTCTCCATAACCAGTGGCATCAATCTTTGGAAAAACGTTTATCCTATTTTTTGAAAGAAAACCTATGCATTTTGCTATCTGAGATTCTGAAGACACAGCAGGTTTGAAATACTCTAATTCCTGTTCTGTTTATTTTGCATAATATATTGGGGTGGGGGGGTGAACCAGCCAGAAACTGGACTAGCAAGCTCTGAAAATAATAGCTATATAAACAGTGATGACAGGCAGCTCAATCAGCAAAGAATGCAGCATGATTATGTATAAAATTTCTTCCACTAAAGTTCACAGCATGGTTAGAAAAAGTAGGCAGCCCAATCAACGGAGCATAGAGCTCCATTGGTGATGAATATGTTTTGAAAACTCAGCAATCCAGAGCAATTCAACAGGATCAGCAATGTTCTGAAAGGTGCACTTTAAGGCTTCCTGGAGACAGATCTATGAAGTGGGTGGAATGTTACCCGTCCTTCTTGTCTGTGATGTCCTGCTTACAAAGGTATATCCGCCACAGAAGTCAACAGATTCCTGTCTCAATAATTTTGTGGAAGCAGCAGTGCATGCTGAGGTTACATTCTGGGTGGCATCATCCATATTAGGAGATTGTTGTGAACACATTCCAGATCTCACTGAGTATGATCTAACACCTTGCACCCTCAAGCTTCACTTCCCAGCCAGAGAAATCAGGTTTTATGGCCCCATTTCCCATGTGTATGTAAGCATATTCCCAAGTTTAAGCCTACAGGAATATTTACATTCCCTAAAGTTAAGCCTGTACTCAAATACTTCGCTGAATCATTTGGATAGACTAATGTAGAGAGTTGAGGTCTCACTACTCCGTGATCCAGAAAGGGACAGAGTTGTGCCTAATGATGTTCTGTTGAGGGAGCTAGTTAGAAATGCAGGCTTGCGGCTAAGACTATTTTGTGCCTTATTTGGTGGCTTTAAGTGAGACCACCCTTTGGAAACATAATTGTGGAAGGTGAGACCTCCTCATGCAATGAACAAGGCAACTAGCTAAGGACTACAGTCTGTTACCTTTACTCCTGCTGGGTGGTGACTTACAGCAGGAGCCCCAATAACTTATGAAGTTCTGTTTGGGTAAAGGCCCTTGCCATCATGAATGAGGGCGTCATGATTGAACCCTGACTGGGTATCACAAAGGGCTCTAACCAAAATTGCAGGTACAGCACACAGAGGTAAATCTAGATCTGACTGTGAGGGCTTTTTTCCTCCTTTAATAAACATCCAAAACATAAGCAATATTCAATACAGTCAGATATAAATAAGAAGTGACTCAAACTCAGAATTCAGACCAATGCTGAACAGAGGCTGCCCTACCTTTGGGATACCTGTGAGAATGGATCACTCTCAGAATGAAAAGAAGGCAAGTTGCATTGTCCTTCTTCCTCCTCTGACGTTGTTGGGTTGGGACACAGAGGCAGGCATGGGGCGGGGAAATTGTTTCTGCCACTATTTGTGTTGTATCTGAATAGAGGGCATCTATCAGATGGTGCCTGGTTCCTGTGAGTAGAGCTGGGCCTAGCACCAGTCTCAGAGTACTAAGTCACAGTTATGGGGAGTCCCTAGAGCAAGGGGTCAAGTGTTCAGGGAAGAAGCCCTGGGGGCGATGATCCAGGAGGAGAGCAGCACTGCCTTGAAATGAGAAGCTGCCCAGAGCAGGAGTACCAAAGACATTTTGGAAGGGTGACCCTGTGGCCCAGGCCCACCAACAGAGTATAGCAAGGGGGCAATTTCACAGGGACCTGCTATTTCAGCTCTGGGCCCCTTTGAACCTCTGTGGAAGCATCACTATGTGCAGCTCTGAGAGAAGGGGAGGAGGCCCAGCATTGCAGTCTGGGTGGCACTGAAGGCTGATTGCCCTAGACCCCACCCCTTCCACATGAACCTTCACCCCTTCTGCAGAGGAGGTGCAAGGTCCCCCTCCCACAGTGGCATTATGCTCACGTGAAACTGATACTGGAATGAATAGATCCTACAGTTCTCAAAGGATGTTGAAAACTCGAAAAAGGCACAGAAAAGAGCTCCATAACTGATTTGTGAGCAAAAGAAAATGCCTTACAATGAGAGACAGAGACCAAACCATTCAGATTATTAAAAAGAAATTGAGGGATGACTTGATTATAGTGTATAAGTAGTATAACAGGCTCTTTAATTCAGCAAGGAATGTGCAACAAGAACCAATGGCTGGAAATTGAAGGCAAATAACTTCAAATTAGAAATAAGGAACTTTATATTTCATTAGAACAAGGAAGAGTAATTAGTCATGGGCACAAACTACCAAGGGAAGTGATATTTTGATGTCTTTAAATTTAAGCCCGGATGCATTTTAGAAAAAATGTGCTGGACTCGAAACAGGCAAAACTGGGTGAAATTGAATGGGCTGTGACATACAAGAGGCCACATTAGATGTTAACATGAATGGTCCTTTCTGATTTTATAATGTACATTCCACATTACGATGGACTTCCCTTACAATTATTGGATGGAATCCTACCCTGTTTAACTGGCAGAAGGCCATTTTACAGGCTAACTTTCTTAGTCCTAGGTCTCTTTTCTTCTTCCCTTTTTGCAGCCATAACGAGAGACATCTAGGTGTGTGTTGCCACACAATAACTCTCATCTTGGGTCATTGAAGGTGCTTCTCCATGACTTGTTCTTCACAGATCCCCCAAGGAATATGTTATCTCACAGCAACACATGCCTTGTTGTGTCTTATTACTTCACTCTAAAAAAAGGAAAAAACAGTATAGGGAAAAATGAAAGATATTTTCCCGATGGTTTTGTGTATGCGTATGTGTGTGCACACCTTTTGGGCTTCGGGGGAGGGGGAAGTGTTTGAGAGATACAGAAAATTAAGAATAGAAAAATCACAAAGATAAAGCAAAGAAAGATGTAGGAACAGCAGAAAAGCTTTGTTACATAGCAACAACACGGCAAGGATAATGGGCTGTGATGAAAGAATTCCAAGAATATTACATCCACACACAAGAAAAACCAAGGTAACAATAAGTAGGCAGGGGAAAAAAGAAATGAAGTATAAAGAGCCAGTGTATTTAAGGAAACTTGGAAGATACAGTAAAAAGGATTAGCAAAAGAAGAACATTTAACAGGATTAAAAAAAGAGCTAGATAAATTCATGAGGGCTAGGTCCATCAATGGCTATTACCCAGGATGGGTGGGAATGGTGTCCTTAGCTTCTGCTTGTCAGAGGCTGGACATGAGTGACAGGGGAGGAATCACTTGATGACTACCGGCTCTGTTCATTCCTCTGGGACACCTGGGATTGGTCACTGTTAGAAGACATGATACTGGGCTAGATGGACCTTAGTTCTGACCCAGTATGGCCATTCTTATGTTCTTAAAGACTGTGTTGTGACACCAGGGATGATTTTGTCCTCAGAGCTTTAACAATCATTCAGTGTAGACATGATGTTTCAGGTTCAAAGGTCTTTCCAAATACCAAGTGCATGAGCATCTATTTTTCTCACAATGCACACTTCTGAGAGGAACCTGATATGGTCCAATCTTCATGCTTAGACTGCTCAGCCATTCCTCTCTTACAAGCACAATGAGTGTCTAGATACAATGGCCTTCCAGAATTAAGTGTAGAGAACAACATTTTATTCACCGAAATGTAGGACTGGCTAAGATGTTGAAAGATCATTTAACCCCATCTACCCAATGCTGAAGCAGGATGAAGTATCCCTAGCCAGGCGTCTACATGTGGCTCTTTAAGGATTTCTTTGTGGCTCCCAATGCTATAATTGCAAAGTAAATTGGAAAAAAGAAAGAAAGAAAGACAGAAAGAAGAAAAACCTTCTGATTATTTCCAATAAATGATGAACATCTAAAAGCCTGACAATGAACAAATCATATCTAAAAAGCAAACAATATGTGATATCAAAACTCTGGATAACTCCCCATGTAGTGATTATGATGCTGTATCTGCGTTTTGATCACGTTGTTAATAAAGTCTTGATTTTGAAAAGGAAAAGGAAGCTTACAGCACTCCTACTATGAAGGCAACACTCATTTCAAGACAGAAAACTTAAATTAGAGGTGAAATAAAATGGGCATAATTAAGGTAGGGTTGGAATAGCTTCAGAAAAGAAGAAAATCGAAGATGAAAGAATTTCAAACTGAATGGATCCAATCTTTCACATTTATATTGAATTCATATAGGTTCCCTTTATGTCTCGTTTGCAATGAAATTTACAACAACAAAAAGTGCAACTTCGGGAGAGTATGTAAAAAGTTTGAGAATGTCGACCAGTAAACATGTATCACATTACAAACCATTGTGTGTGCGCTGTTCTTAAAATAGAGGTTACAAAAAGTATGGTTTGATGTTATTTAATAAAGACCATTTCATATTCACATGCATTGTAGCTCTCAAATTATTGAGGTCATTACAGAATTTGAAAAACAAAAAAAAAAGGGCTCTTGTTGCTATTCCCCTTGCCAACCTCTTCCCTAGACCATCTCTGAGAGGTATATGTCTCAAAAACCTCCTATGAGGGGGATTCCTTAACCTGACCAGGTTAGCTGCTAACTGCAGATTGGAACTACAATGTTTTATGATTTTTCTTATCCATTTGGGGCCTTATGCAAAGCTGATGGAAGTCAACAGGAATATTTTCACCCATCTCAACGTACTCTGGATCAGTCCCTTTGAGCACACACATTATATGCCATATCTTCCATAGGTAAAAAGCAACTGTCAGGATCTATAAATTTCAGTGCACAGCTTAATTCCTTTTTTAGGTCTTGGTGGCATGTATAATACTTGACAATATATTTTGTAGGATTCACATGGTTTCTCCAGCAAGCATGAGTTCTGCAGAGGGAATGTCATCTCTTTCAGGCTGCTTGTGAGCTGCCATAAAAGAACAAAGGAGAAACTCAGGGGGGTGAAAATTGCAATGTGGGAGATTTCCTAACATTGGAGGAAAAGCTCTCACTTCAGGCCATTGTGGACCAATAAACAGCTCATTTTTTTCATTGTTCTAATTAATTTAATTAAGTTAACTTCCAAGGTGCGTTAAGAAGCAATACCTTGGATGATTAACTGTTCCCATATCAAGGTGTTTTCACAAACACATTTACCTTGATTAGTGTACACATTATTATGTAATTAAAGACCTCACACAGAGGAATTTATTAGTGCCTCCTTGTCTCCTAACCAATAAAGCAGCCTGTGAATTCTCTCTGAAAAGGAATCTTTCCTAAACTGAGTGAGAAGGACAAATAGAAACTCTGAGGCTCTGTCTACACATTCAAGATTTTCCAGAAGAAGGCTATGCTCTTCCAGAAGATGCTGGCAGCGTCTGCACATAAAAGACACTTTTCTGGATTCTGTACTCTGCTCCCAAACAAGGAAGACCACCTTGGTCTAGGTGTTTAGGTGTGAGGGATAGCTCAGTGGTTTGAACATAGGCTTCCTAAATCAAGGGTTTGTGAGTTTAATACCTAAGGAGGCCGTTTGGGGCAAATACATTAATTTAAAAAAAAAACAAAACAGTCAGCAATAGTGCTTGGTCTGGGCAAGGGGACTGGACTTGATAATCTCCTCTGGTCTCTTCCAGCTCTATGAGATGTGTATCTCTATATAATATATCATAAGAAAATGTGCAGATGCTTTGTGACTCTTTCCTCTGAGAGAGCAGTCCACTATGGTGGCAGTCAGCTGGATGGCCAAGACAACATTGCTGGCAGCAGGAGGACTCTGTGGCTCCAACCATGTTTAAAGCTGGAAGGACCCAGAAACCCCATGGCAGGAAGCTGAGAGTATGGTGACATGCAGTGCTGCAACACACACACAGGAGACACCTCTACAGCGGCCAGCCACCCTGTGCCACCCAAGGTACCCCCAGGTAGCTGGCCAAGGGCACCCAGGACCCAGACAGGGCCACAAGAATGATCACCCCATCCCATTTCACACTTTGAAGTTGTTGCAGGGGCAATTTAGCTTAATGAAGCTGCACGTGCACCACAGCACTTCATTAGCAGTCTCCCAACACCCTAATTCCTATTCCCCCTTTGAAGCTGGGGGCTAGCATAGACACAGCCTATATGTACACATAGTAGCAAACTCCTTGCTCAGAAGAGTTTATAATTTAATGAGTCAGAGGGCAAGAGAGAAGCAATAGCTTTATTATCTCCACTTTTCAGATGGGATACTGAGTCACAGAGATGTTAAGAGAGATTACTTAGATTGTCGGCTGTTTGGGACAGGAATTCTCTTTTTGCTCTGTGCAGCCTAAAGGAGTCCTGATCTATGACAGGAGCTCCAACGTTCTACAACAGTAGTAAATACCACAATCAAATGCTTTGCCCCAAAGTCACAGGAAAGAAAGCCATTGGGAGAGCCACGACTGAGCCCTGAAAATCCAAATGCCAGACTAGAGCCTTAACCCTAAGTCTCTCCGGTTGCCTGTGTAGGAAAGACTCTGTGATAGCTTGAGGCCATTCCCCATTCCACTTGAGAGAGATGTATAAGCTCACTTTCCTAATGCATGTTCCACTGTTGTATACAAACCTTCCACCATAGAGAGGATAAATTAGGTAATATTTTCTAGGAATCTAGAAAATCATAGAATCATAGAATGAAAGAATACTAGGACTGGAAGGGACCTTGAGAGGTCATCAAGTCCAGCCCCCTGCCTCATGGCAGGGCCAAGTAATGTCTCGACCATCCCTGATAGACATTTATCTCACCTGTTCTTACATATCTCCAGAGATGGAGATTCCACAACCTCTATAGGCAATTTATTCCAGTGTTTGACCACCCTGACAGCTAGGAACTTTTTCCTAATGTCCAACCTAAACCTCCCTTGCTGCAGTTTAAACCCATTGCTTCTTGTTCTATCCTCAGAGGCCAAGAAGGACAAGTTTTCCCCCTCCTCCTTATGACACCCTCTTAGATACCTGAAAACTGCTATCATGCACCCCCCACATCAATCTTATTTTTTCCAAACTAAACAAGCCCAATTCTTTCAGCCTTTCTTCATAGGTCATGTTCCCTAGACCTTTGACTGTTCTTGTTGCTCTTTTCTGGACCCTTTTTAATTTCCCTACATCTTTCTTGAAATGCAGTGGCCAGAACTGGACACAATACTCCAAGTGAGGCCTAACCAGCGCAGAGTGAAGTAGAAAAATACCCCTGCATGCCAAGTGAATCAATGCTGAAATAAGAACAAACACAGTCCCTACAAATGGGACAAAAGCTCTTCAGTTCAGTGGCAGTGAGAGAGAATTATCTTTGCCTGGGGCCAGCTCCTTAGGGAGCGAGGATTGATTCTTTATGATTGATGACTCAGCACGTGAATGCCAAGTCATCAGTTTCCTGTGTTCAGGGGACTGAATGCATAAAGATAACTTGTCTCTCGTTCCTAAGCTTGGATATGGTCCTCACCTGGAGTTCAGCCCCGAAGAAGTTAGGTGCAGAATGTGAATCAATTCCTTTAAATAATAGACAAATAGAAACTTGGAGTTGGAGTGAGAACCCTGTCCATCTCGTTGTATCAGAAAGAGTAAAGGGAATGCAATGCTTAGGCCTCAGAATGCCCACTCTTCGCACTGAATGCAAAAATCCCATATCCTCAAAGGAACAATCATGTCACTTAACTATCCTGGTTACATATTCCTAGTGTAAAGTAAATACGTACATTTCACATTGATTTTGTTGTCTAAAGCTTTTGTCTAGGAATGCTGGATACCAATCTCATGTTCGTTCCACTGCAATGTCATAAACCATACAGCTCTATAGTACAAAGCCAGTTAAACTGGAAAGCAGAACTATTTTGCTTTATTTCTACTTTTATTTTCATGCATCAAAAGCACCATGCTCCACAAATTACAGAATTAGGAGCATGATTCAGAAAGAAAGAGAAAGAGAAATTGTGAATCCCTCCTCTCTGAAAACACCTGCCTCCATCCTTCCCTCCCCCAAACCAGCACCAATTTATGGGAGGTATGGATCGATTCTGTCTGCAAAATTTGGGAAAGATCTTCCATCCCTTCATCATCTCCACAGTTGCTATGGTCACATAAAGCAGCTTTGTAAAGACAGCTATGTGTTTCCCCAGCCAAGGACCTTGGACCAGAGACTGGTAAAAACAGTGCTGTGAACAGCCTGATGCTGGTACCAGTTTAGTTGATAAGACTGTGTGCTGAAACTGTGTTTTTCCAGAAATGAGTCTGTGGCGTTCAACACCAGAGAGAAGCCGTCTTTATTATCACAGGTGTTCTCTTCCCTGACCTGTGTGTGTCTGTCATATCTTGTCTTTTAAGTATTGGGCATGAACTTTAGTGACAACAGCAGTCCCAGCCCATCTAAACTAACATTTTCTCTTGGTCCCCAAAAGGACAGTTCTATCCTTTCTAGAAGACTGCCAGATGGGGAAGGTTTCCTTTTATAAACTCAGTCCAGCTGGAGGAAACAGGAAAGAGAGAGATTATTTAAAAAAAAGCGTCAACACATTGCAAATGTAAAGAATCTTTTTTTCTATATCTTTAATAAAAGCTTAAAAATGGCTTTCCATAACGTTTGCTGGGGTGCTAGGCAGGCTGATGTCTCTGTACCAAATCCTGATCCTTTTTGAAAACTGTTTAATGTTACACAGTGATGGGGGTCGAGCAATCATCTTTCAATCTTCAGACCCTGTCATGGTTCCACAGGATACTCCACCACACAGAGATCTCTTGGAGGAACACTTTTGCTGTGCCAGACCCATAGTCGCCTTGTGGTTAACACTTGGGAGATGTATCACCGCCCCCCATGGACTGCCAGCATTTGAATTGTTCAACGGGTCCCTCGGGGAGGTCCTCCCTTCACCCCAACTCCTCACAGGCACCAGGGCCTTGGCAAGACCCTAAATAGGATAGATCTTCAATCCTTTCTGTATCTTCTATTGTTTCTTCACAGTAGGCTAAACAGGCCCACCATATCCTAAGACTGAACCGCTGTGGCTTCAGCATTCCTGCTTTTTCCCATGTCTCTGTTCAGTCTGACAGACTCCTGGTAGAGACTTGTCCACTCTTCTGGAACTAATGAATCACTCCACGTATTTACAATGACGCTCAAGCAGCATTTTCCAAACAGTTGGGTTTATTAGTCAATTTGGGTCTTAACACATGAAATCTAGAGGTTTACACAGAGAACTGAAGGTTAAAGCTGTCATAACTCCACTTTCAGGAATCTGATGTCCCTCAGTTCCCAGGTGAAAGCTTCCACCTTTCTCTAGAAGTTCCCCTCCCACCTGCCTGTCCTTAATACCCAAATTGTGGTCTCTGCTCAGTTTCCCTGCTAAAAACATCACTCTATGAGATTGTATTTTCTCTCTGGATCCCTTGTTGATTGGGTTTAGTTTCAACAAGTTCCTTATTGACTATACACATTCCACCCAGACAGTGGTGTAAGGTCAATAGGCAGAACTGAACTCGGAACCTCTGGAGCGTGGCGCATGAGCCTCTACCACTAGAGTTAAAAGTCTGCTGGCTCACCAGTGATAGAGGAGGCACATTCTTTCTGTCCACAAGTGGTCCAAGTGCCACCACATAGGCCAGTGAACAACACATGGCAGGTGTGTGTGTGTTACAGTGACACACATCCACACCTATGCCTTTTAGCCTGCCCTGAAAGCAAATATACTTCTTTTTCTCCTACAGGCAGCAATGCAACATATATAGGAAGTTAAGGCCACCTAGGATTCTTACAAAGAAAAAAAAATCAGAAAAATTCCCACTTTGTCCCAGGTTCATATGGTCTATCTAACATAATACAATAGCAGTTTAGATGCATCTTTGTCTCCCTCCTACCTTATCTATGCTGAATGCATTGGTAGAGCCAGTCCTTTGTAAACTTGCTGCTTGAATCATGGATTTTTTGGGTTTGCCTGCAATTTGAAGAGTCTAAGTGAGGGTGGGAACAGATCAAAACAGAAAATGCCCCCAACAATTCACATTTTCAATTAATTACTTTCTAGAAAACAAAATAATTTGGGGCAATTGAAATGTTTCATTTTGATTTTGATTTCTTTTTCTTTTTACTTTTGGGAAAATAAAATTGAAGAACATTTTGAAGGGAATTTTTTTTTCTTTTTCTTCTTCTTCATCATCAAACAGTTTGACAAAATTAACACACATTTGGAAAACATTTTGATGTTGCCAAATCTTAACTTTTCAATGAAGAAAAATGCTGGCTCAGATTTCAGTCAGCTCTAATGTAAATATAATGAACTGAGGTTTCTTGTGGGATCTGTTCATTTTTAGCCAAGCCAGCTGTACAGTGAGAATGACTTTTTGGTAGATTCTTTATTTTTTAATCTTAGTTCAGCTATTTTTGGTCTAATCATCATTTGAATTCAAAGCTAGAACTCAACACATTCCTCCAGCCCACACAAAACAAAACTAAGTAAAAAGAAGATCCCAGAATCCCCAGTGAAATGAAGCAAAGAATGGCACGTATATCTTATAGCAATGAAGACATTAGAAATGAATGCAGTTCAGTACAGCTCTTTACTCACATGCGGGGATGTGATTGTTTGGCTCCAAGTTTACTAAAAGTATGTGATCAGTAATGTTGAATATTTATTTGGTGATTCTACATCCTTGATTAACATTTAATAATCCTGACGTCAAAAATGGTTACCTGGGAGCATTTATAATGCCAGCTTATTAATGTTACCAGAGAAGCAATATTATAATTGCCTTTTTAATCACATCCCATTGCATTTGTCCTACTCAAAGGTAAAGAGTTATCCTATAGCTTGTGCTAATATTTTTCTTCACTTTGCCAGGAAAACTGTATAGTAATAGGTTTGGATTATTTCTCACCCTCCCGCCTCCAGCCCTCCCACACTGTTTGATTTCTTTTCTTGGTTTATAAATGTATGATGGCTTGTACATTTAAGTTGCTTTCTAGCCAGTGTTTAAGTGGCAAATGCTTGAGGATGAAAGGCCAATAGGTATACAATGTATTTTCCTCCCTGTCAGAATAAAAGGGGTGATACCTTTTGAAGATTCTGAAACCGTTGCTAATGATTTTCAATGAACTTTTGATGTAGGGAGAGAAGAAAAAAGGACTATACTGAAGAGGGGTGATCCAGTTCAAAACACACCACAACCAACCAGCTCTCTGGAACCCAAGCCATGCCTTTGCCAAATCAATCCATTACGCAGGGCCTGACAGTCCTACAAAGGATTGCAAAGCATCCCTTATAGTGGCAGACGTACAACAAACTGCAAACAACCAACATTCTTTACACCTCAGGATGTATCCTGGCCAATTAATACAATCCGAACCTGCCCTTTAGATCCCAAAATACTGGAAAACACTATTTATAGTGATTGATTTAGGGAATTCAGGCCATTACATTAACAAAAAGAAGATTGTGTTCATTACAGCGTGTAAGTACCTATGGGGGAACAAATATTTGAAGAAGTGTTCTTCAACCTATCAGACTAATATACAGGATCCAATGATTGGAAGAAGAAGCTAGCAAAATTCAGACTGGAAATCAAACACACATTTTTAACAATGAGCATAATGAACCATTGGAACCACTTACCAAAAGTTGTGGTAGGTCCTCCATCATCGGCAATGTTTAAATTAAGATTGGATATTTTTTCAAAAAAGCCTATTCTCTTATTCAAACAAATAGTGTTCCCGAGAAGTCCTATGGCCTATACATGAGAGCATGCTAGATGATTACAGTGGTCACTTCTGGGTTTGGAATTTTCAAAATTCAAGGGCTTCCTAGATGCTCCGCTGGTATAAATTATCACAGCTCTGTTAACGTCAGTGGAGCTACCTTAATTTACATCAGTTCAGGCTGTCACATAGATTTAAGGCCATTATCATCAGCAGTATAATTCTTGGGTAATAACAGCCAGAGAATTCCACCCAGTGATTCGTGCAATGGAGTCAATAATTCTTCCCCATTGTACATGCATTCTGCAACTTGTTTAGGAATATCCTCATTATTTCTTATTATTCCAACAACCCTTGTCTGAAATATACTAATTTCTTCTTGGGTCAATGGTCGCATGTCACACTCATTTACTCCTGTGTTGTCTACACACCCACTGGGAGCAGTTTTGTTCCCTAGTTGCTGCATGTTGGAGTGGGATAAGGGAGGCAGGTGCACCTTTGGGCAAGAACCTTGTTTTATACCCCCAGAGCACCTCAAGCATTATGTCGACCTAACCAATTAGTGCAATGGTAGGCTCCAAGACTGTGAAAGTCATCTAGTGGGTTCTTCATTGAATAGCTGCAGATTAAGGTTTTGGTAACAGCATCATTATTATTGTTGTATTCTGACCATCCTGAAGCATCCTGTAGAACCCTACAGACATGAAGATTTATGCACATGATTCACCCTAGTATTTAAACACAGTCTCACCAAGGGTGAACTTCAGCATCTGTCCAAGTCCATAGGTTGGACGCAAAGCAAAGAAAAATTCCATGGGCTGTAAATGGCAGTTAATAAAATAAATAAAATAAATGCCTGAAGTGGGTCTTTGCCCATGAAAGCTTATGCTCCAAAATATCTGTTAGTCTATAAGGTGCCACAGGACTTCTTGTTGTTCTCAGCAGATGTGGGGCTCATATGTAAGTGTGGTCTGCCCATGTACGTGCCCCACCCCTGGTGGGAGAAGTGCCTGGCAGTTTTGGTGGAGGTCGAGGCCGCTGTGAAGGGTTAAGCTGCAATGGACCCAGGAAGTCTCTTACTTTGGGTATTGGGAGGCGGGGGAGGGGGTTAGGATTTTAGGATTTTATGGACACTGATTAAGTGGGCTTTGGGAACAAGCGGGGTGTGGGGGGCGGTGGACTCTGTTGTTCCCAAAGTCCATAAAATCAAGGGTTTACTGTACTTCCCTCAGCTGAGGAAGCACACCCTAAGCTTCTGAGACCTTCCAGTAGTTCATCCTTGACAAGCCCCTGGTGGTAACACTCAGGCTGTGTCTACACAATCCTGGATTGTCACCTAAGCACACAGGTGAAGAACAACAAAAAGCCTGTGCCAAAACAAGACACTCTGTTACATTTGAACCTCCCTCAAGGAATGGACAAGAGGACAAACAACATGTGACCGATGTTAGTCATGTTACTCATGGAAGGGTCTCTGATATTACGGTCATGAGAATAGTACAAATGCCATAGAGAGCTGAGTGTCGCAGTGATCCCATGGAATATTACTGTGCAGAAAGCTGGTTCATTGTTAGCTCACAGCCTGGTTTGTTGCACACTAATTCTCTATGAAGATACATCATTAGAATCCCTAAAAGGGGGCTCACCACTTAAATCTGACAGGTTGTATCATCAGAACTGCTGCATCTTCAGGACCAGCAGCCCAGTGGCACTTGTTTTAGGTTTGCTCTTTGACAGCTGACTGAAGCATCGAACGCCTGTTCCTGCTTGATCATTTCAAGGCTAAACTGGAGGTAGTCCTTACCTATTGAATGAAAGTTGGTGGCAAGTGAAAGAGGATGGTGGCTCATCCCAGCTAGCAGCTAGAGAGCTGATAAAATGTTACAGAAAAGCAGCATTTAATGGACTCTGTTAAGTAGTTATAATCAGGCCTTGTAATTAAAATTAACAAACTGACATAGCCTCTTAGCAGCTGGTACTGAAAGCACTAGGAAATTCTAGGATGTAGAAGCCTCTTCTGAGAGACAAGACGTTGAGAAAATATCTTCTATGAAACGAACTTCCATAGCTATTACATCATCTCTTTGTCTCCATTGTATCCTGAGACTAACTCTGCTACAATAGTGGGTACTATCTGTACAGGACAACAGTGGAATCTCTGGATACTATAACTGCAGAATGTTCATATGCAATTGAATGTGGGTGACACAAGGTGAGGACCTTGTAGAAATCTTTGGAGTGGGGTGTCCCCACTCTAGGGAAATAACTCCCAACTTTCCCTTCAGGATGTGGACAGAATTTTAACAAGGGGATACCACAGGGCCCTCTGAGATTCCACTAATTAAATATGAAGAGTTCTAGCAGGGTCATAAATACCCAGCCCCCCACACTAAAACACATTCACCTTGCATTCATGCATCAGTTTTTCTAGGATAGGTATTATAATAACCACTCCTTCTACTGAAAATCCAGGCTCTGGCTCTTGGACTTTATCAATGATATAATAATTAACCTATTAAACTTAAAATAAATGCCTAGTTAACAGGATATAGGCCACTTCTCTGCAATTTAATTACAAAGCAAAGTTTATCAGATTTACAAAGGCAGGAGCCAGAGTTTCCTTTTCTTCTGAAATTATAATTTCATTTGGGTTTTTCCCCTCCTTTTCCAAGTTAATTTAGCTCTGCTAAAAGGTATAGAAGGACAAAGTGAAATTTGATTGCCTCATTCTCTGCACAGAGCAGATCTAGCATCAGTAGGACAAACATCCCTCACATATTTCCACCAAAAATATTATTCAATGCTGACCAAGAAGAACCAACTCCATGAGCACCCGTTTTAAAGCAAGAAGACACCACTGTGATCATTAACAGCATTGCCAGTTCCAGACATTCAAAAATCATGTCAGGTCCTCCAGAATCATGATATCAGCTTAAAAATTATGGGATTTAAAAGGATATGTCTTGTTCTTTTCCATTAGCCTTCTGGTTGTGGTCACATTCTTGACAAACACACAGGCTAGAAACTTTTCTTTTTCCTTCATGAAACTGAGGATTTCTCCTAATTATGTGCCTTCAGCAGCTGTGTTTTAAGAAAAAAAAACCACTATCATGATAAAACCATGAGAAGTGGCAACACTGTGCAGTCAGATCTCCTTCCTTCTCCATAGCAGCAGCATGGAATTTAACCCAGGAATCCATGCACAGCCCACACTAATTTATAGTTGAGTAAGTCCTCTGTGGATGAGGGTCTGATTAAGCTACCACAGATTCCGAGCTCCCATTGGTTTTGGTTTGGTTTTGGTTTTTTGCTTGGGGAGGGTTCTTACACAGATAATTCCAGAGCTGGAGTCATGCTAAAAGGTTCCCGAATAATGTTCCTGCACTTTATGTTAGGAGATTGAAAAACATTATGATACGCCTGACACTCCTGGGCCGTGCAGCTCCTGTCCCTTCTTGCTGCAGAGAACACTCCCAGCTGGCAGGTGCTTGTGCCAGGGGAAGGTTGGTGGAATCCAGGGATGCTGCAGCCATGAGTAGGTGAGGAACTGCATTGCTCAGAGTGCAACTAGGCTGTGGATGGAGTCAGGTAATGGGGACAACTGGAAAGCAGGAGCAAGGAAACAGGTTGTGGGGAAGTGGGGACAGGTCAAGTTCAGCAGGGGACTGTATTTAACAGCCTCAGAAGATCCCTTCCAGTCCTATGACTCTATGATTTTCATCCCCTTTCAAAAAATATCCCAGAAATAGTGAGTTTGCTCTTCCTAATGGGATAATGTCCTTTGTAACATCTGCAAGCTAGATAGTAAGGATAGTGGTGAAAGTAGCTACATTTCATCTAAAACTTCCCCTGCTCACTGTGGCTTTCCTTTTTTTCTTTCAGCTTCCTCCAACCCCTGATCCCCAGATATCCCAAAGTCCTGAATTCTGGCACTTTATTTTTTAGCATGGTGTAATTCCATACACATTCCCCAGACTTTATTTACACTGGTGCATGGCCAAGGAGAATCTCATCCTTCCATTCCTTTCTGTCTTTCTCCCTTTCCTGGGACTGAGCCTGGGAAATGCTTGCTAAGCAATGTTCCCTCTAACCTTTTCCATCCATCTGTGGATTTTTTTTCCATTCATGTGTGGAATAATGTTATGTACACTGAAGAATGTGCACCACCATTAGAAACAAAAACCTAGTTGTGGGAGCTCTGCTAAACAGCTGGATGTCTTTAAAGTCTCTCGTCAGAGGCCTCACAAGCACCCAGCTTCCAGAGATTAGTGAGACTGAAACGGTGTTTGTGTGATTTGGGACCTCTAGAAAGGTACATTCAGCCCCTCCATTCATTTCACAGAAGTTCCTGAACTCCGGGGCACTTTTTAACAGTGACACCCCCATCCACATGTGCCTTGAATTTGTGCTAGCTTTTTCACAACTGCTTTGATCAAGCCAAATTCTTTCAGCTCCCTGATTCGTGAATAAACAGGAGGCAAATAAAGGAAATAAATATCTCCCTGGAAATCTTTTCACAAAGCTTGAAATAAAAGCTAGACACACACAGAGACGTGCATTTCCCATTCTCCCCAGTGTGCAGTGTCTGAAGGTGAGAACACACCTCTTTTAAGTTTGCCCTCAAGGGGCTTTTGTTCTTCATATTAAAGGCATCTAAACATAGCAGAAAAAAAATTCTAGTGGGGCAATGGAGGCAGAGGGGATGTGCATTTTGGAAATGCTCTCTGAAATGCCCTTAAAAGGATATAAGAAGTTCCCATCTCAGACAAGTTGTTTTTAATACAAAAATACAACAAAGCCATTACTGCCTTTAATCATGCCACCTTTATCACATAAAGTGTAGGCTTGTTCAGTCTATATTGTAACACTTAGCAATTATTTAGCTAATGGATAACCTGCCCAGATCCACACTAAGCTTCTCCACAGCCAAAGCTTTCCCAGCAACAACGGCAAGGGATGTGCCTCTTTATAGCTCTTCTGAACAACAGGGCTGAACAAAATGGAACGTCATTTTGGAGGCTGAATAATGGAGACCTCTTCACATTAAATGCCTGGATCTGAAATCATACAGAAATTACAGATAAAAAGACTTATAGAAATATTCTTTTTGATGAAAGTGTTTTTTTATTATGATGTCATGATTATGATATCAGGGGAGGAGTCTGTTCTGTTACAAACCACTGAATGAGGAAGAAGAGGTGATAATGGAATCATAGATTATTGGGGTTGGAAGAGACCTCAGGAGGTCATGTAGTCCAATCCCCTATTCAAAGCAGGACAACCCCAATTAAATTATTCTAGCCAGGGCTGTCATGCCTGGCCTTGAAAACCTTTAGGGATGGAGATTCCACCACCTCCCTAAGCAACCTATTTCGTTTCTCCACCACACTCCTAGAGAGAGGGGTTTTGTGTGTGTGTGTGTGCGCGCGCATGTGTGTGTGCTAATATCCAACTTAGACCACCCCAACTACAAATTTAGGCCATTGCTCCTTGTTATGACATCTGCCACCACAGAGAACAGTCTGGCTCCATCCACTTTGAAACCCTCCTTCCCCTTCAGATAGTTGAGTTCCTCCTCACTCTTCGCTCAGTAGACTAAACAAGCTCTGTTCCATCAGCCTCTCCTCATAAGTCATTTGCCCAAACCCTCTAATCATTGTCATTCCTCTCCTCAGGACTTTCTCCAATTTGTCCACATCTTTTTTGTAGTGTGGTGTGCAAAACTGGATGCAATACTCCAGATGTGGCCTCTCCAGTGCTGAATAGAGGGCACTTCCCTAGATCAGCTGGCAGTGTTCCTACTAACCCACTCTTGTATGTCATTAGCCTTCTTGGCTACAAGGGCAAACTGTTGGCTCACATCCAGCTTCTCATCCACTGTCATCCAAGAGTGCTTTTCTGCAAAATTGCTACTCAGCAGGTTGGTCTTCAGCCCATAGCAATGATTGGAGTTCTTCTGTCCTAAGTGCAGAACTCTGCACTTGTCCTTGTTCAACCTCATCATATTCCTTTTGGCCCAATCTTACAATTTAGCTAGGTCACGCTGGACCCTACCATTATCCTCCAGCACATCTACCTCTCTCCACGAGCTTGCTGAGGATGCAGTCCATCAAATTGTGCACGATTAATAGAGATGTTGAATAAAACTGGCCCCATGAAAGCCCCCTGGTACTCTCCACTTGATACCGGCTTCCAAGGAATCACTGAGCCGTTGATTACTGCCCACTGAACCCAATGACCTAGCCAGCTTTCTATCCACCTTATCATCCATTTATCCGAGCTACAGTTCTTCAGTGAATTATCTGTTAAAAAAAAAAAGAGCTGGTACTCAGCTGGATCCCTGCCCTCCCTCACTCCCCATACCTGGGGCTGCTGAAGTGATGGTACTTAGTACCAGAAAGTACTGGCAAAAAAAAAACAAAAAAACACTGCACTTTAACTTGATACGGGAAATGGTATCAAAAGCTTTAATAAAGTCAAGGTATATCATGTCTACTCCATACCCTTATATCCACAGACCCAGTTATCTAATCCTAGAAGGCAATTAAGGTGGTCAGGCACAATTTGCTCTTGGTGAATCCATGTTGACTGTTCCTAATCACCTTCCTTATAATGTATGTGGGTGGTACCAAGCTTAATTAAAAGTCAAAATGAACTGGACAAACTGGAGAAATGGTCTTAGGAAAATAGAATAAATTCAATTAGGACAAATACGCAGTACTCTGTCTAGAACGGGACATTCAGTGGCACACATACACAGTGAGAAATGATTGCAGTACTGCAGGAAGCAGTACTGCAGGAAGGGATCTGGGGATCAGAGTGGATTGCAAACTAAATATGGGTCATCAGTGTAACTCTGTTGCAAAAATAAAACAAAATAAAAGAAAACATAATTCCAGGGTATCTTAGCAGAAGTGTTGTAATCAAGATAGAAGTAATTATTTCAATCCACTAAATAAAATATCACCTTCAATGGAGTATTATACCCAGTTCTGGGTGCCACATTTCCAGAAGGCTGTGGACAAATCAGAGAAAGTCCAGAGAAAAGCAACAACATAACGAGTCTAGAAAACATGACCTGTGAGGCAAGTCTGGAAAAAATGTGTTTGTTCAGTCTGGAACAGAGAAGACTGAGACGAGACAGGCTGGCAGTTTTGAAGTACATAAAAAGTTGTTACAAGTAGGGAGGAGAAAAACTGTGCTTCTTAACTTCTGATGATAGGACAAGAAGCAATGATTTTAAATGGTAGCAAGGGTGGTCTATGTTGGACATTAGGGAAAAAAGTTCATAACCGTCAGGGTGGTTGAACACTGGAATAGATTGCCTAGGGAGGTTGTGAATTCACCATCTGTGGAGATTTTAAAGAGCGGGTTAGGCAAATACCTGTCAGGGATGGTCCTGCCATAAATGTAGGGGACTGGACTAGATGATCTTTCAAATTCTCTTCCTGTCCTACCTGTTCATGATTCCATCGTTATATGTTAGCATTAGAGAGGACAACAATATAAAAAGGTCCCTAATATGTATGTATATCAGGGATGGGCAAAATATAGCCCAGAGGCTGAATCTAGCCTGCCAAACCTTCAGATCAGACCCGCCATGATCCTCTGAATGGCCAGTGTCCCCCAACCCAGCAGGCTCCTTTCCTGTCATGGCACCTTGGCCCTCAAAGTAGCCATCTGCTATGTGCCCCATGAGTGGGAGAGCTCTGCACACTGCCCTGCCCCCAGCACAAGCTTCACAGCTCCCATT
Source organism: Carettochelys insculpta (assembly GCF_033958435.1). Lineage (NCBI taxonomy): Eukaryota > Metazoa > Chordata > Testudines > Carettochelyidae > Carettochelys > Carettochelys insculpta. Next base: position 123,090,559 of record NC_134141.1, read on the forward strand.
GGACTGTTTCCAGCCAACGAGAGATTGGCTGAAAACAGGCCATGTTTGCAGAAGCCCCTCCCCCCCGGGGTATATTGCACAGAGGTGCACGTGGCCCCAGCAGCTGGACAGTTTAAGCTATGACTGGTCATGGCAGAGAGGGAGCCTGGCCAAGGTTCCCACTGGCCTGCTAGCCAGAAGCCTCCTAAGGTGAGTGACTCCTGAACACAGCCTCCACTTGACACCCCGATACTCCCCTCCCCACAACTCCTGCCCCATGTCACTACATCAACCCTTTCAATCCCCTCATCACCCTCTCCCCAAGTCAGAATCCTTTCCTGCACCCATTCCCCCTCTCAGACCCTGCACCCCAATCCCCTTGTTTCACTCCAACTCCCTCCCAGACCCCCTCCCAACCCCAGTTCCCTACCCTGAGCTCCTTTCTGTACACTACCTCCATCTCAGACCCTGCACCTCTTCCACATCCAAGCTTCAGTAATAAAGGTCTTCACGCAATTTCCCTTCTGTCCATTATGTTTCTAGTGCAATTCCTCTCTTCTGAAACTGTCAGGAACAACCCAATAGGTATCTAGCCTAGCCTCCCATTGGGTTCTAGAAGTTGTTGCAGTCAGTTGTTCTAGTCCCTTTTCCTTCAGTCTCCTGCTGCCCTCCTTTATAAAGATCAGCTAATGCAGTTCCATCACTTTTTTTGGGTGCTTTTGGTGGGGCTAACCAATCAATCATCTGCATACCTGTGACCCCAAAGGAACAGTATCCTTTCTACCTTTTCCTGGCCTTCAAGCAACCCCTCATCCTTTCCAAGTTCATCGTCAGAAGCAAACCTCCCCTCTGTGCAGGACACACCATCTGAAAAGAGAACCACACCCTGCAAGAACAGCAAATGCAAAACCTGCAGACATATTTCCACTTTTACAAAGATTAACAACCAACACAACACACTTAGGCTGGGTCCGCACGAGCCCCTTCCTTTCAAAAGGGGAATGTTAATGAGTGGGTTTGAAAGATGATAATGAGGCGCTGCAATGAATGTGCAGCGCCTCATTAGCATTATGGCAGCCGCGGCGATTCAAATGTGCGGCTTTTTGAATTGCGCGCCACATGTGGAGACAGGACCTTCCGAAAAGAGCCCCTCAGTTTTCAAAAGCCCTTCTTCCACTCACCAGATAGGAAGAAGAGCTTTCGAAAACTGGGGAGGTTCTTTTGGAAGGTCCCATCTCAATGAGTGGTGCACGATTCGAAAAGCTGCGCTTTCGAATCAACATGGCTGACATTATGCTGATGAGGTGCTGCATATTCATTGCAGTGCCTCATTAGCATCTTTCGAACCCGCTCATTAACATGCCCCTTTCAAAAGGAAGGAGTTCATGTAGACACAGGGGATGATTCTACACTAGCCGGCTACTATGAAGTAGCTGGCACAACGTCGAAATAGTACATGTCGCGTCTACACACACCGTGCGCTATTTCGATGTTGAAATCAATGTTAGGCGGCAAGACGTTGAAATCGCTATTCCTATCCGAAGATGGGAATAGTGCCCTACTTCAACATTCAGCGTCGAAATAGGGTGTGTGTAGACAATCCGTGTCCCACTACGTCAAAATAGTGGGGTCCTCCATGGTGGCCATCAGCTAAGGGGTTGAGAGACGCTCTATCCAGCCCCAGCAGGGCTCTATGGTCGCTGCATGCAGCAGCCCTTAGCTCAGGGCTTCTTGCTGCTGTGGCTGCTGCTACTGCTGCTGCAGCTGGGGGTCCATGCTGTGTGCACGGGGTCTGCAACCGGTTGTCGGCTCTGTGGATCTCGTGATGTGCAGGGCGTGTGTGTCTGGGAGGGGCCCTTTAAGGAAGTGGCTTGGGGCTTTGCTGGCTGCTTATTTCGGTGAGAAGCACTTGTGTGTGTGGATGCTCCGCATTTCCTTCCGGGGCGGCTCCTTTCAACGTTCCCTGTTGCTACTTCAACCTTGAACACCGATGGCACCAGCCCTAGAGGACGTGTAGACGATACGCATCGAAGTAGCCTATTTTGATGTTCTTACGTCGAAATAAGCAACTTCGACGTAGTGTGCTAATGTAGACATAGCCAGGGTTAGGGTGCGCCTACACTTGCATTCCTCTTTCGAAAGAGGTATTACACTGAGGTAAATCAAAAATGCAAATAAGGCATAAATTTGCATATTTTGCACATCATTTGCATATTCTATTTTCAAAAGAGCTTCTTTTGAAAGAAGAAAGCCAGTGGAGATGCTGCTCTTTCGAAAGTAAACTTCATCCTTCTTTCCTTTCTTTAATTTGAAGAAGGATTCCTTCGAAGATGGGGTTTACTTTCGAAAGAGCAGCATCTACACTGGTTTTCTTCTTTCAAAAGAAGCTCTTTCGAAACAAGAATATGCAAACGAGCTGCCAAATATGCAAATATGTGCTTCATTTGTATTTTTGATTTCCCTTATTTGCATACCTCTTTCAAAAGAGGAATGCAAGTGTAGATGCACCCCATGTGGCATACCTCATCCAGTGCACTAAATGCTCCAGTAACATGACTGAAATCTGACAATTGTCAGTGGGGTCAACAGCTACTGCAGGACCCGTGGCAAGGTGGAAGGAGAGCCCAGCTCTGCACACCTAGAAGGGGCAGAGCCAAAGGTGGAAGGGGTGTGGCCTAGGACAGCCAGCCGTGAGCACTGCTCAGATCATGGCTCTGGGTTCCTCCCCACTTCAGAGACATGCAGAGATGCAGAGAAGCACTAATAGCACTTCGAACAGGCCCAGAGCTCTGGCTGCCCTCTCTGCCAAAGTAGCAGGAGCAGCATCTAGAGCTCTGGGTGCCTTTGAAGTGCCAGTTTCTGGAGCAACTGACCATCCTTCCCCAATACCCAGGCAGCCGGCCTGATCACGGAACTCTTGAAAAATGAGAAAAACATCCTTTCTCCTGTGGGTGAACCCTTTTCACAAAGTGATCACTTTGTGAATTTATGGCTCATTACAAAAATCTGTTATCTGCCCTTTTTGTCCTATCACTACAGGGGTGATAAAGGGCCGCTTCATCTTGCTTGGTCCCTTAGAATAGCTGCTAACTATGCTACGCTTTCTGTTTGACCTTGCATCTAGCTGCAACATACTGGATACAATCCCCACACCTGAAGATGATCGCTGTGTAGCTTGAAAGCTTGTCTCTCTCACCAACAGGAGCTGGTTCAATAAAATATATTACCTAACACACCTTGTCTCTCTAAATTCAAGGATGATCTATCTATTTATCTGTTTATCACTGCACATTATGGACAGCCTTGGAACATGGCTTGTGATAATAAACTTATTTCATGCAGGGGTCACAAGTGAGCCAGCATTTGGCAGGGGGTAAATTATGGTCACTCTTACCAGTCCTGCTACTGATTCCCTAAATCAAATTGAAAAGTTTGCGGAGCAAAGACAATGACTTCTGATTCCGTGGGAAATGCTGAAATTTATACTCATAACAAGAAGCTGAAGAAGAATGGAATGGAACAGGAATAGCTTTTTCCAGAATAGCTTAATTCAAAATAAGGCTGCTGTGTAGACATACCCTAAGTGATAGTACCAACAGTACCTGTCACCTAGGCTGTGGTGAGGGCCAGGAGGCCTGGGCTGCCCTTAGTTGCTGGCTTGAGACAGCTGTTTGCTGGCATAGGTTAAAGTGATTTAAAGCATGTTCTAAACTATACTTGTGACAGCTATTGGTCAGAGGATCAGGTAACTGACTGTGATGTAGATGGGATCTTCGTAATTGGAAGCCTGAGGCCCTCCCTCTGATGGTGTACCCAGCAATGGATGTTATTAGGGCTGTCTAATTTCAGCTATTTTACACATCATATCTGAGTATGGCTCAACCCCTCCTATTTCTAGACCATTCTTTTCCTTGGGTAAGAAGAGGTAACCAAAAGTACTGTCGACTGTCTGCCTCTCATACAACCCACCCTCCAAAAATATTTTGTGTGTTAGCTGCCTATCTTATGTTAGATTGGAGAGTTTCTTGGTAACATTCAGCAATCAAGATGATGGAAAGAAAGCCTCCTGGAGATGACTCAAAGCGGTAGTGACTCACCAGCTGGTATACCCCCTCATGGGGTGCTTTGGTGTAGCAGAGTCTCCTCTTAGGCACTTTCTCTGCTTTGGGCCTACTTCTTCTCATGATGTGATCCTCTGTTCAGCCCACCCTTGCAGTCCTATCCCTTCTGGGCCAAGCCAGTCCTGTACAGCTGTAGTCCATGGCCTTCAAACCAGGTCTAAAGCCCAACTTCAGACTCCCTAGCCCTTTGAAGATCTGCTCATGGGTGGGCTTATACTGGGAACCTAGGTCCTCCTTTTGCTCTGGATTCCCACTCAGAGACCCTGTAATAAGCAGCTAAAGTCTGTCTACTCAGACTCACCTCTTCCTTCCCGGGCTTCTTCCTGCTATGGCCTATCTGCAGGCCTTTCTACCAGCATCTTCCCAGCTCACTCTTCTGCAGATGCCAAAAGGAAAAATATCATAATACCAAGGGAGAAAGTATCTATAAAAGTCCTGTTCCAGGTCTACCTGTCCCTAGGGAAGGTGTGGCATCTATAAGTGTATTTTATTCTCTGGCCCCTGCTATGACTTCTTTCAAGGAGATAGCACAAGAAACCCCCCCTACATCACAATCAGCTCACTACTGACCCAAGGTTTCTCCGTTTCAATCCCACCCTGACCTGAAGCATCTCACACCTGGAGCAGGGCAGGGCTAATTAAGCCTATGGGTTCTCATTATCTTCTTTCCTCACGTGGTGTGTGCTCACCCCATCAACCCCATGTGATGACCACTCCCGCAGAGGGCCCCAGGGATAGAATCAGGCACCTCCACATCTAGAGCCCCAGGTGCTACCTCCCCTGTTACAGAAGTAGCCGCTGAAACCTACCTTGGTAACAAACTTATGTGCTCTTCTCACTAGAAAGAATGGCTAAAACACACTGACCAATGGGTTACACAAGCAGATTTTACAGCACGATCGTAGCATAGGAGAATCAGAAAGTGAAAACACTACCAAGAAAACTAACCTGTTTCATTGTCAGATTTAGCAAAAGCAAACAAAGCATTAAAATGAGACTTGATTTCCAAAGCCTTTATCTTCTCTTTAGCTAAGATTGTATTAGTTAGCATATGGAAGCAATTTACATTTTTAAAAAAAATATTTTGACCAGAACCTTGAAAATTGGGGTAGCTCAACCTTGGCCAATGAAACACCTCTGACTGCCTCCTACTGCGTATCTACCATTTATATTTAACCTAACAAAAACATTGCTTCTTTCTTTCCATATTTGAAGAAAAATGCATCATACTGATGCAATCTTCTCTACATTGCTCTCCTGAGAACAAACACAGTCGAAATAACGATCGTTATGGTTTTCAGGTCTCACAAGCCTGAGTCTAGCAGTTTGTACTGTTGTGTCCCAGGATACCAAGAGCTCCTTAGCAGACTCAGTACTGAGGTATATAACTAGAAGCTTTATTGATCATGTCTGGCTTGCCTGAGCATTCACAACACATTAACTAAACTCCCCTAGACCTGTTTCAAAACATACTGGACTCAGTAAAACCTGGACTGGACTATAAAGGAGAGTTTCTTTGGTTGCTCCACAGCCTTGGTCAGGGGTCTGAAAGATGTTCCCAGGGCACTGTTGCAGGACTATTCCAATATTAAAGTTTCCCAACATTTGGCCTTATAAGACAGCACATTCAATTCCTTATATTGTTGTTCAACATAATTCAGGCTGATATTTCCTGGGTGTCTACAGCAGGCTGAAATATTTGTAAGAAATTTCAGCTAAAATGTTGCTGATGTTTCTGAGAATGAGACAAGGAATCAAGAGATTGCTGTCTCCATGTTAAAAAATCATGGTGTTCTCTTTTCGGAAACTTCGGGGCTCCCATGTCTTGGTGCAGGGACTTGACATTTGGCAGGAGCCCGAGTCTTTTGGCCAGGGAGGTCTGTTTTGCTCTCCACCTGAAAACCTGCTCAAATTTGGCCAAGTTTTGAGCCTTGAAACCATTGTAATCACACACTCAATAGGGACTTCTTAGATTTTAGCAGTTAAATTTCCCAAAGAGTCTGACCACAAGGAGCATGCTGCAGCCCAGAGCTGAGCAGGACATCGATTGAAATTACAAGTCTGAGTTGCTTCAAGGTCCAGGTTGGGGCATTTGAAGTGATAGTAGGGAGACTGTTTCCTCAACTAGCTCCCTGTCAAGTCCAGGTGATGTGCAGGAGGAAGCTGTCTCATTCAAATGCAGAGAAGATAAGAGCCAGACAGGGCGGGGGGAATAGATTGAAACATGAAGCCTAGGGGGAGACTGCGACTGGGACTGGACTCTAGATATGGGGATTTGGAGCAAGGAGCTGGGACTACCTAGGCAAGAAAAGTGGGACAGGAACCTAGTTGGGGTGGAGGGAAGGATATGAAGGGCAGACAGCTATGACAGGGAGACAGAGGGTGAGGAAAGAAATGGGACCTACTAGGCAAAGACTCTTGGACACAGATCTCCAAGGGGACAGCGAGATTAAATGAGGATCCCAGGAAGGGAGGCTGGGGCTAGTAGAGATGGGGAATGTCATTGGAGGAGGTGGGAAGTGGATAAGGAACAAGATGGTGGGACGAACTGGGACTTGAAGCTCAGTCTGGGAATAGGAGGGAGAGTGGGGCTGGAACAGAGAATCTAGAGTGGGACACTTGGACTTGCTCGGCCATTAGACACAAATTTTGACGAGAACCCTAAAGAGTCAAGGCTGTTTCTGGTTAGGTAAGGAGAATGGTCATGGGACCAGGAACTAGGGATGGGGAAGGGACAAGACTGGGACAGCGGGAGGAGAGCATGCAGGAGTAGTCATGTTTAAGGTGAATGCACAGAAGGGTCTGCCTGAAACAGAACTTGATTTCCCAGTCTCACTATTCCTTTGCTGCCCGCAAATATCTCTAAAACCTATCGGCAAAGCATTAATCTCGTCTGCTTAGATTAAGGCAACCTACTATTGCTATCAGTTGTTCTATAAGCTGAAGGGGCGGCAGTCTGTATGATGGATCTGTTGATTTTCCACAGGACTACCCCCCACCCCTGCCTCCTCATTCAATGCACAGAACAGTAGACATGGCTGCCTGTGGGTTCCCTGTTTCATTTGTTGCAGCAGTTGGAAGGGGGTGCATGAAAAAGGCAGGGCCTTGGAGAACAGAAAGAAGAAAAGGGATGGCTTCCTGGTGAAAGTAAGTGAATGCTGCATGGAGAACTAACTTCTATCTCTGCCTGGTGTATGGAGTTCTGAGGGGATGCTTATCATGTCATGTTAACCAAATGGTGTGCATGGGGTCACTCACTTTCTGTTCAGTTTTTTCTGGCACTTGACTTGCGTCTCTGGGGTCTGATTTGCAGACTGCAATTAACATCAATGGGAGCTGTCCATTGCACTTATAAAGTGCTTTATAATCTTAAATACGCTTTAAAATCAGGCCCTAGACAGCTCAGGCTGGGCACTCAGAACTAGTGGATACTTCAAATGGCTTGGTTGCCATCTGTAAAATGGGAGCAATATCTGTTAATGTCTGCGGAACACTCAGGTACTCTTGTGATGAGCATGACAGAAAAGGCCTGAGAAAATTAATAATTCTACACTGAGAACAGGGTTTGAATAGTATATAGCAGTAAATACCTGGCACTGTAAACTGAACAATGAGGAGGACAAAATATTTAATAGCTGATTATTAAGTGAGCACAGTGCATCCTGTCCACTGCATGAGGCCGGGGTCACACACACACACACACACACACACACACACACACACACACACACACACACACACACACACACACATGCTCTATACATGACAGATCCTCAGTTCGTGTAAACCAAAACAGTTCTATTGCCTTCTATATAGTTTCACCAATTTATAGTAGTTGAAGATGGTCCTATCTACATTTGCTATCTTTTTCTCGCAGGCACAAGCAGCATATACTGTGAATTAATATATAGGTTACACGTAGAGATAGATGTAACTAGACTTTAGTAAATCATTTGATTCAGTCTTACATGATCTTCCCATTAATAAAACAGGATAATGTAACCTATATGGAGACACTATGGCCGTGTCTACACATGCACGCTACTTCGAAGTAGCGGCGCCAACTTCGAAATAGCTCCCGTCATGGCTACACATGTTGGGCGCTATTTCGAAGTTGAAATCGACTTTAGGTGGCGAGACGTCAAAGTCGCTAACCCCATGAGGGGATGGGAATAGCGCCCTACTTCGAAGTTGAACGTCGAAGTAGGGCACGTGTAGACGATCTGCGTCCCGCATCATCAAAATAGCGGGGTCCGCCATGGTGGCCATCAGCTGAGGGGTTGAGAGACGCTCTCTCTCCAGCCCCTGCGGGGCTCTATGGTCATCGTGTGCAGCAGCCCTTAGCCCAGGGCTTCTGGCTGCTGCTGCCGCAGCTGGGGATTCATGCTGCATGCACAGGGTCTGCAACCAGTTGTCGGCTCTGTGGATCTTGTGTTGTTTAGTGCAACTGTGTCTGGGAGGGGCCCTTTAAGGGAGTGGCTTGCTGTTGAGTCTGCCCTGTGACCCTGTCTGCAGCTGTGCCTGGCACCCTTATTTCGATGTGTGCTACTTTGGCGTGTAGACGTTCCCTCGCAGCGCCTATTTCGATGTGGAGCTGCCCAATGTCGAAGTTGAACATCGACATTGCCAGCCCTGGAGGACGTGTAAACGTTATTCATCGAAATAGACTATTTCGATGTCGCTACATCGAAATAAGCTACTTCGATGTAGCGTGCACGTGTAGACGTAGCCTATATGGTGATTGCATAACTGGGGTTGGATAATCCTTCCCGGAAGGTAGTTGTCAATGATTCACAGTCATGCTGGAGGTGATGTTCTGCAGGGACCAGTTTTGGACCCAGATCTGTTCAATATATTCACCAAGGGTTGTGCCAACTGTATAGGGAGTACACTTATAAACTCTGAAGATGATACTAAACCTGGCTGCAAGTGCTTTGGAGGACAGGATTATAATTGAGAAAGATCTGGACAAAATGGAGAAATGGTCTGATGTAAACAGGATTAAATTCAACAAGGATAAATGCAAAATACTCCATTTATGAAGGAACAATCAGTTTCACACGTACAAAACAGGAAATGACTGCCTAGGAAGGAGTATTGGAGAAAAGGATCTAGGGGTCTTAGGCTACGTCTACATGTGCACGCTACATCGAAATAGGCTATTTCGATGAATAACGTCTACACGTCCTCCAGGGCTGGCAATGTCGATGTTCAACTTCGACGTTGGGCAGCACCACATCGAAATAGCCGCTGCGAGGGAACGTCTACACGCCAAAGTAGCACACATCGAAATAAGGGTGCCAGGCACAGCTGCAGACAGGGTCACAGGGCAGACTCAACAGCAAGCCACTCCCTTAAAGGGCCCCTCCCAGACACAGTTGCACTAAAAAACACAAGATCCACAGAGCCGACATCTGGTTGCAGACCCTGTGCATGCAGCATGGATTCCCAGCTGCGGCAGCAGCAGCCAGAAGCCCTGGGCTAAGGGCTGCTGCACACGGTGACAATAGAGCCCCACAGGGGCTGGAGAGAGAGCGTCTCTCAACCCCTCAGCTGATGGCCGCCATGGCAGACCCCGCTATTTCGATGGTGCGGGACACAGATCGTCTACACGTGCCCTACTTCGATGTTCAACTTCGAAGTAGGGCGCTATTCCCATCCCCTTATGGGGTTAGCGACTTTGACATCTCGCCACCTAAAGTTGATTTCAACTTCGAAATAGCGCCCAACACGTGTAGCCATGACGGGCGCTATTTCGAAGTTGGCGCCGCTACTTCGAAGTAGCGTGCACGTGTAGACACGGCCTTAGTGTACTACAACCTAAATATAAGTCAACAGTGTGACACTGTTGCAAAAAAAGCAAACATGATTCTGAGATGCATTAACAGGAGTGTCATAAGCAAGATATGAGAAGTAATTCTGATTCACTCTGGGCTGATTAGGTTTCAACTGGAGTATTATGTACAATTCTGGGTGCTACATTTCAGGAAAGATGTGAGAAAATTGGAGAAGGTCCAGAGAAGAGTGACAAACATAATTATAGGTCTAGAAAAGATGACATATGAGATAAAATTGCAAAACTTTGGTTTATTTAATCTGGAAAAGAGAAGACTAAGATGGACATGATAACAGCTGTCAAGTACCTAAAAGACTGTTAAAAAGGAGGAGGGAGAAAACATACTCCCCTTAACCCATGATGATAGGATAAGAAGCAATACGGTCAAATTGCAGCAAGGGAGGGTTAGATTGGATATTGGGAAAAACTTCCTAGGTATCTGAGTGATAAACACTGGAATAAATTGACCTAGGAGGTTGTGAACTCTCCATTGGTGGATATTTTAAAGAATAGGTTAGATAAACACCTGCCTGGGATGATCTAGATGGTGCTTGGTCCTGACATGGGTCTAGCAGACTGGACTAAACAACTGGTTGAATTTCCTTCTAGTTCTATGATTCTATAATTTTTTATTCTTTCTGCTGTTACATTGGTGCAGCTCCGCTGATAATCCCTGGCATGGCTGATCCAGAATTCTTTTTGCTAAGTGGCCTGTACTCAGAGGGTTAACCTCCATTTGCCTGTTGTCTACTGTGTGACTTAAAAATAAGTTCAAATTACTGAGTACAGTAAAATCTAGTTCCTTTTGCGTCAAGCACATCACTCTGGCTATGCACAGTTCAATTACAGGATAAGCGATCCTGTAGTTAATGTTATTCTGGGGAACCAAAGAATTTTCCTGCCAAAGAATTGATAGAGAAGGATGCCATCATGGATCAACTGTGTGTTGCATTTGTATAGCTTGTCCTACACATTATCTACATGTATGCCTATCTTCCAATTCTGTATAGAATGATAAACAAAAGGAAATAAATCTGCAAAGGGTTTCCAAGGGAGGTGATATCTTTGAAGGAGACCCTGTCCTTCACGATGAAAGTAAACTGGTGTGCCCCAATGCACTGCTTTGGCAAGAAGGAGCTGGTGGGCTGGGGTGCTCAGCTGCAAGAAGAGATGCAGCTTCTCCCAGTTGGGCTCATGGCAGACTGCTGCATTAAGCAGCAGGCAGGTATGTGAGGGGGGCTAGCTGGGGGCTGTACCTGTCCTGAGCCCCTTGCCCTGGTGCCATTTCGGCATGCTAGGGCAAGCAGGGGAGGGAGCCGCAGCCATGCATGCCGGCACTCTGCTACTCTTGTTTCCCTTTCCCTCACTGTTAGGGAGTGAGAGCAAAGTGCACCTCTTGCTGCATTCCTCACATTCCCAGCTGCTGAGGGAAGGGGCAGAGAAAGAATGGTGTCCTTGGCCCCTGCCACATTTACACCTACACAATACCCCTGCCCTGAGCCCCCAAGCCCTCAGCCCCCTGCCCTCACTCCAGAGCTCCTGCACACCCAACCCTGACTCCTACTCCCCTACACATCACCTCAGCCCCATGCTCTGAGCCCCCAAGCCCTCAGCCCCCTGTCCTCACTCCAGAGCCCCTGCACACCCAACCCTGACTCCTATACCCCTACACATCACCTCGGCCCCCTACCTTGAGCCCCCAAGCCCTCAGCCCCCTGCCCTCACTCCAGAGCCCCTGCACACCCAACCCTGAGTCCTGCACACCCCACCTCTCCACCCCTGCCTTGAGTCCACCAAATACCCAAACACTCCCCCACCTCCTACCCTGAGCCTCTCACACTCCATCCCACACTTAAATTTCTTACAGGGGCTGGCAGCTCACACACACACACACACTTCGACCTAATCTGGTTCCCCTTCACAGGGGGTAGAGATACAACAGTATTGGTAAGAAATCTAAGTTACTTTCTCCCCTGCTGCTGTTATACCTGATTTCAAAGGGGACCTTGTAGCAAGCAGAGGGTCATATTGAAAGATCCCCTCAGAGGATTTTATACAGCATTTGTCATTTGTAGATTTCAACGCCTGTGACAAAGCAATGGAAGGACCATTTCCCCCTTTCTACAGATAAGTAAAGAGACTTGCTCAGTGTCCTGTGAAAGGCCAGCAGCAAAGTGGGGAAGAACACCCAAGTCTCTTGGCTTTTACATTACAGCCCCAAAAGCCACATTACTATGTGTATAGCACTTACAATGTGTTTTCCTTCCTCACACCCAGGACAGAGAACTCTCTTGAATATGAGAGAATGGTGTTGTCATGGGCTTATAGTACAGCAGACGCATTCCAGGTATGAGCCTGTTTAAAGGTAGCCTGGTCTTTCTAATGAAAGTGCCACTTTATGGCACAGAGGAGTCACAAAGTTTATTTATTAGATGACTGGAGCAAACACTAGAGAAGACAGACTTCTACGGGGTCGTCCTTCCTTCAAGACTGAGGCCTAGTGAAATCATCAAGTCTCCACAAGAAACAAGAGCTGACGTATTAATGTCTGTCAAGGAGAAGAAGGACGGTCTAGGGGCACTAGCCCAGGGCGTGGGAGGCATGTGTTTAAATTCCTGTTCTGCCACAAAGTTCTTGTGGGACTTGGGCAAGTTATTTAACCTCTCTGTGCCTCAGTTCCCCATCTACACAGTGGGAACAGGTGCACTTTCCTCCTTGGTGGGGCTGGTGTGAGGTCACACAAATTTAACATTATGAGGTGTTTGCAAAGTTAATGGGATAAAGATACAACAAGAAGTCCTGTGACACCTTATAGGCGAACAGATATTTTGGAGGATAAGCTTTCGTGGGCAAAGACCCGCTTCATCAGATGCATGAGTGAGGGGGCGGTTTCAAAATGGTATTTAAAGAGTGGTGTCCCAGTAAAAGGGAGGGCCAGAGCTGACAAAGTCTATACAGTCAGGGTGGAAAAGGCCCATTGTCAGTAGTATGTACGAAGAGAGATAAAAACAGGTCAGATAAGACAGGGGGAGTATGGCCCATTGTCAGTCTAATGTGGAGATGTTAACACTTAGAGCAGAGAAGCTCCTTTTGTAAGCTGCGAGCCACTCCTAGTCTCTGTTTAATCTTTGGTTAATGGAGTCAAATTTGCAAATAAATTGCAGCTCAGAGATTTCTCTCTCCATTTGATTTTTGAAATTTCTTTGTTTCAGGACCGCCACCCTTAAATCTGCTACTGAGTGTCCAGGGAGATTGGAGTGCTCTCCCACAGGCTTCTGACCATTACCATTCCTAATGTCTGCTTTATATCCATTTATTCTTTTACGTAGAGTGTCCAGTTTGGCCAATGTAAATTGCAGTGGGGCATTGCTGGCACATGATGGCATATATTATATTATTAGTTGTGCAGGTAAAGTAGCCCCTGATAGGGAGAGGATAGGATAAAGATAGGTTCTAAAACGGTTCTGGAAAGCTGAGCAGGAGAAATTGTCTACTGGTGAATTTTGTTTGTTAATTATTTTATTTACTGAATTTTAACAACAGGCCAAGATGAAGCTTAAACACTTTCGGAATTTGTCATACAAAATACAGTTGTTAATTTACTTCAGGATGTAGTAATGAGGACACAGATACACTGAGAAGCTGATGTAGAGATCCCTGATATCGTATCACTGTACATCATGGGTATCGTTAGCCGGTAACTATGCAAATTAACTGAGCTGGTTTATATGTGTTGGTTTATTTTCAGTTGTATATATCACATAACTATCTGTATGTAACAGTGACATATGGCCAGATGGCTAAAGACAGGTTCTGTTAAGAAGAACACACAAAGTATTACTGATGAGAACGCTAGTGTACACAGGCAGCTGGTAGATACGGAAGGAGGTACTCAATAAGAAAAGTTGGGAGCCTCCGTTCTGAGGAGAGACAACAAAGAGTCCTGTGACACCCCAAAGATTAACAATTTTTTTAGGGCATAAGTTTTTGTGGGCTGCCACTCATCTTGCCAGAAGAAAAGCAAAGTGAGTCGCAGCCTACAAAAGCTTATGCTCTAATAAATATAAATGCCCTAATATAAATATATATAAAGCTTATGACCTACTAAATATGTTAGCCTTTAAGTTGTCACAGGACTCCTTGCTGAAACAGATGAACATGGCTACCTCTCTGAAACTTGTTCTAATGGAACTGTCCTCACAGAATTCAGTGCATGCTGAGTTTACAAACCAAGCAAATATTTGTCTTAACTGGGGACTCTTCCACCCATGCCTATTTCTCAGAAACAAATAACACACATGGCTCTTGTTGGCAGCTTCAGACATACAATAAAGGACTAAATGGACGTGGAGACTAAAATACTCTCATCCTTCAGCTGTGAAGCTTCAGTAATAGTGCTTCAGCATTGTGGGGGCAGACTGGTTGATGCAGCCTCAGCTATGCTAGTCTGGGATTGCATAGACTGAGACAGATCCTCAACCGGTGTAAACCTCTGTTGCTCCATTTATCAATGAGGCAAAGCTGAGTTACAGACTGAAGATCTGGGCCTGAGAATTTCCAGCTGGGACTATTAACCTGACACCACTCACCAGCACAGACATCCAATTTAAAACAAAGTCCCCTCTCCCCTCACCCTGTAATCTGTAATGCATGGCTTCAGGCTGTACCCTACTCACTCGGTTGACCGATAGTCTCTCTCAATCCTGCAGAAAATAAACTTCCTTTGTCTCCCCTCCTGCACCAGCTAATGTCAAAGATCCACTGTACTCATACTGACCATTCAGCAGCTCTCTGCATTAGCCATCAAATGATACACCCCATCCCCCAAAACAAACTATTTTCTGTAAGTTGCATTTTGTTCCTTTTCCTAAAACAAAACAAAACAGAAAAAAACCACCCAGCTGTTCGCTCTCCCAAGAGCTCCATTGACATTATCCTACCAACTGCATTTTTTTCTTTTCTTTTCTCAAAAATCTGTTTGAGTCTGATCTGTTTAAAGCCTGACTACCCTATGGCCTTGTCCCTGAAGATTTCTGCTGGCTTGCTAACAAGGGAGATCCATGCAGCTGTTCTAAGAAACTGGCAACAATTAACAAGTAATTGTTTAAAAAAAATCTTACACTCAACCTCTTCTTCTTTAAGGCACAGTCAGGGAAGATAGGAAGGTATGAGGCCTCCTAGTGCATTTCATCAGGGTATGTCTACACAGCAGCTGGGCGGTGTAGTTCCTAGCATGGGTGGACAGATGTGAACTCACTCTGTTTGCGCTACATGCTAAAATTAGCAGCATGGACACAACAGTTTGGACAGCAGTCTAGACTAGAGAGCTAACTGTGGATGGGATGGAGTGAGGTGGGACTTTGGCAGATAGTTTGAGCCACTGCCAGTGTATCTGCAGTGACACCGCTAATTTTAACATGCTTGCTCAAGCTGAGCTATCACATCTCCTGCCGGACTTTTTACTGTTGTGTCTGAGCAACGAAAGTTTGGTATTTGACCCAGTGCTAAAATCTTGGGGTACAATCCTCCCCTGCTGAAGTCAGTGGAGAAGCTTTCATGGCTTTCATTGGGCATGGTAATCAGATACCCCAAGCCAGCTGGGCTTGGTCAACAGGGTTATTTAATTGCAGTGTGAATGACCAGGCTGGAGCTGGAGTATGGGCTCTAGGGGGAAGGCTCCCAGAACTCAGGCACCAGCCAGAACAGCTACAGTGCAATTACACAGCCTGAGCCCTGCCAGCCCAAGTCAGCTGCAGCCTTCAACAGCAGCCAACTAGCTTTCAGCTCATGTGGTGGAGGTGCCTGCCCTGAGGTTTGATGTTTGATTCTGCATGTAGATGACTGGGGTCTGCTAGCCTTACATACTGATGCTCCTGTCGTAAAACTAACTGAGCACATAGGTCGGTAACTTGGATCTGCTGGCATTACACTCAGGGGCTATTGTCATGACATCAATGTCTGGTCTATTACTCCTTTCTTCTCCCATGTGTCAATGTTATTCCCCCATTCTACATGACACCATTAAAAAAAAAAAAAAAAAAAACCCTCCTGTCAACACTCCTTCTTTTAGGGTTTTTTGCTTCTGTTTTCTGAGGGTTTTTTCTTTTTTTCTTAAAAGTTCTTTAAATTGTAATCTTTGTGTCTTTGTGCATATAAAATAAAATGAAATAAATCCCTACTCCATATACAGATTGTAAAATGTTTCCATCTACCTCATGTTCCAAATATAATTAATGGTGTATTCTGAGTTTCAAAGGCTCTGCTTTTAAATGTAATATTTCAGGTTTGTAATCAGAGTCTATTTTGAATGTGTAGTGCTTACAGAACATATGAATATGCTAATCAGCTAAACTTAATAGATCTCATTTGTATTAATGCAAATTAGGTGGTTGTTCCTTCCACCAAATATTTTCTTAAGTATTTATTGGAGAAAAAGAAATCCCCCCCTCCATAATAAGTTCTAATATTTCATCTTAAAGCTTCAAAGGGCGTGTTTTATTTTAGTTTAATCTAATTTCATTGAATAAAATTGTATCTAAAGGCAATATAAAGTTACAATTTGTTCCATGTCAAACAGTAAAAATGGCCTTTGAATTTTACATGATTTTAACCTTTTGCTTTTTGCACTTCAATTAAACTCCTATTGTAATGCAGTGGATATAATGTACTTTGTGTGCTTATAGCCCCATTTGTAGGTATCTGACTGAATTCTTAGCACCTCCTTCCATTCACTGACTTTGTTGATCTTCACTGATCATAGATCTGATCCTGCTTCAGTTGAACTTTCGTGGTTAGTTTTGCTGCTGATTGTAAGCCAGCCAAGTTTGGGCCCTGTATTTGTATCCCCAAGTGAATGGCATCAGGCATCAGAAATGAAAACAAGTGCAATTGTAATAATTGTATAGTGCTAGAACTGCAAGTCATTCACAGTCAGAATTTCAAAAGAGCACAGAAATTTGTGAAGCTGAGTTATTTTAATGTCTCTTCTGTTGTTGAACTCTCCTGAAAATCTGACTCTTGTTGATGGGTGCAGTGGAGCGCTCCGGAATTTGGGCTTGAACATCTTTGCAAAGCCCAAGCAACTTGATGTGTTAACTCATGTGCACTTCCTTGTTAAGCACTATCAGAAAGGCTAGAGCTCGACCAGAAGAAAGCTCAGAAGCAGAGGCAAGAAAAGGACTGTAACTTTCTTGGAGCAGGACTGCCTCATTGTTCTCAGTTTGTATAGTTCCAAACGTCCCTGAATGAGACTTCTACATTTTCTGATAATAACAACGTACAGATGGATAGCTCTGAGCTCTAGTGGTTCCATGGAGGTCAATGAGTACCACAGAAGATACATGGGGCAAATCTCCAAATTATCTAGGTCCCATGTATTCTGGAGGATGATGAAAAATGGAATGAACAGGAGGAAAGTTCCCCACATGCACATATGTGTCATTGCAGGAATGGGAATAATCCATGTAAAATACGGCACTGTTTTCAACCAGGGGAGTGTGTACCCTTGGGGTACACCAAGGTCTTCCAGGGGGTACATCAACTCTCTAGATATTTGCCTAGTTTTACAACAGGCTACATAAAAACACTGGTAAGGTCAGTACAATCTAAAAGTTCATTCAGATAATAACTCGTTTCTACTGTTTCACATGCCTTACGTGGAAATATAAGTACAATATTTCTATTCCAAATCAGTTATTTGATAATGAGATGGTAGAAAGTCAAGTTTTTCAGTAGTGGTCTTCTGTGATATTTTAGCCTGCTGTTGGTAAGTAGTTTTTAAGTGAGGTGTAACTTAGTGGTATGCAAAACAAATCTGACTCCTACAAAAGTTACAGTAATCTGGAAAGGTTGAATGGTATCTGTTTCCAGACTTCAGATTACCATAGGACCATGTTTCTCAACTGGTGGTATGCATACCCTTAGGGGTACATGAAAGAAGTCTGGAGGTACTTATATTTTTAAAGGGGCACTTTTTTTAAATAAAGTTTGAGAACCACTGAAATAGGGGATACCTTGGCCCCTAGGTAAGTGCTTTTCAGAACAAGCTTCAGCTGCTGATCTAGTGACTGCCCCTAAAAGTGGAACTGGCTTGCAGCTAAATACCTGAAAAGCGACTCCAGGACTGGAAATCTGGAATTTTTCTGCAGTCTTAAATGCAGTTTTAGAATAAACATCTTAAAACAGAACAAGAGAGTTCCTGCTGATTTTTGGCAGCTAACTAAGCCCTGTGCTCCACAAAGGGCAGCCCCCAACCCTGACCTGGAGTGAGGCTGTTTCGGAGAATAACCCCAGGTATTGTTCTCCAGCAGAAATCTACCTCTAGCCTTCTAATGGCAAATGCTTCTGTTTTGAAAGGAAGAGGGGGGGAAAAAAAGCCAAGAAACTGTCAGAGCTGCTCAGGATCTCCATTAGAATGCAGAGTGCTCCAGAGTAATTACAAAACAGCTGTAATGGAAAATTGGTAGTCAAACCCATTTTCCACCAACTAGAACGGTGAATGGGCTCCATTATGTTCCTAATTCTCATTAACTTAATTTGCATAGGAAACAATGAAAGAATGTCTAATGAGTTAGTCAGCTCACAGCATTTTGATACCCCTGTGAGCTGGGGTTGGACCCCTAATTACAGGACAGGTGGCAAAGCAGCTGATGTTTTTACCCTTACATGGAGGAGAAGGAAAGGGTTTCCCTGATGTTAGCACAGGGGAAAGCGACGGAAAGACAGAGAGCCTTTGGGCATTTCCCTTAATCTGTCTGTACCTTAAATCTCATCTTTTCATTGTCTTTGTTCAGACTGCAGGCCCTTCAGGGTAGGGTCTGTCTGTGCAATGGGGGGTAGACATGAAGAGGACAGAGAGGGCTCACTCCTACCTGGGTGGGGGCAGCTGTGGCTAAGTGATCTCTCTCCAGACCAGGAGAGGCTGCTATTTCTCCTCTTGCGGGGGTGAAGATATCATCCTACCTCTGAATCTCACAGACTATTTAATCCCCAGTCTGCATGAAGAGGTGAAGGTGTAACTCACCCACCTAGGGGTGTCATTCACTGTCTCACATAGTGTCCCCTAGACCATTTACACAGAGAGAGTAAGTTTCCTCTACAGCTGTGTTTTCCAAAGTGTGGTCCATGGCCCAGTGCTGGTGCTCAGAAAAAAAAAATACCGGTCCTTAGAAAATATACACATCATCTCTATGTACCATTATTACTATGCATAAATAATAAACAATAAACAGTAAAAATGTATTCATTTTTTATTTTTTATGTGTTTTCATTTTGGACTGCAAAAAAGGGTACTAAAAAACAAAACAAAACAAAACAGATCCCACCTATATGAAGTTTGGGAAACCCTGCTGTACAGCATTAGCTGCTTGGTAGCTGGCTTTTTCCTCAAACTGTATAAGATTATGTGCTAAGCTCCAGAGGTCCCAGGTTTGAGCCCACCTGTGGGCATTTATGTATGTCTTGACCTTACTTAGGGTTTCCCCACAGATTTGTGGTTTTTCATGACTGAGACAGATTCAGGGAAGTTTCTTCTCAATGCCTGGTGTGATGGAATCAGCTGTGGGTACTCTGGCTGGCACACCCGCTACAGCAGACTATGCATGATGGATTATGATGATTTTGGTTTGTGTTTCTACCTAGCACAAAAAGCCCCGAGTTTTGCTGGGGCTTCTGGACAGAGCTGCAGTTCAAATCATATATTCTTTTAAATGGTGGAATGCAATGGGAATAATTCCTTACCCTGAAAATGCACCTTCATTGTAGACTCTGTTGCGCTTTTCAGGTGAAATCTGCCCTGCGCACAGAGCCTGCACAAAGATGACGCTTCATTCATGTCCTCAACACATGGTTCCGGTTATTGTTACAGTTTGCTACTCAAATCACATTTGTGCCAATGGGTTGAGACCAGGAACCTCCTGTGCGAGGTGTGGAACAAACACATATTGAGCTACAGACCTGGACCAAAACAGTTTAAAAGCTAAATAGCTCAGACAAAGGCAGTGTTCTGGTTTCCATTTTACAGGAGAGCTGCAGCATACAATGCTCCCGTGGCTTCCCTGCTGTCACACTGCTGGGGTTAACATGTGTCAGGTTCTAAATGAGGACATGATTGGAGAAGGGAGTAGGGGAGGAAGAAAATATTTGGGCATTGGGAAAGATGTATGGGTCCTAGGGGGTGTATTTTGGGGGTGCTGGAGAGGTGTATGTATACCCAGGGGTTCTGAAAAGGCATGTGCGCTGAGACTGGGAGGGAGAATTTGGTAGGTGCTGGAGACAAAGGTGGAGGAAATAGAGATGTGGGTGGTGCTGCAGTAGCCCCAGGTTTTGCACCTGGCAACAGCAGCACTAGCCTGCACCATGGTCTCAGCCACCAGCCTGTCTCCAGAGGCCTCCTGGTGTAGGACCAGTGTTAATGAGACCAATTCAATCAGGGGGGATGTGGATCACACTCAGCAATTGATGGGGAGGTGTGAATACCAAGAGTGTAAAAATTGCCTTTGTCGTAAGAAATGGTCCAGGGAGAAAGGCAGGATCCATGCAGTCAGGCCTTGTCTGTATTTTAAGGGATCTCTGGACCAGAATAGAGAGAAAATGGAGGGTCTGGTACTCGGTTCCTCAACCACTTGCTAAAGAAGATGGAGCAGAAGGCAACATAATGACTAAACTCAACAGATCAAAGTCCCAACATGAGCAGGAGGAGCTGTTGTTTCGTGAACTACTGGGTTGCTTGAGTGGCACTGTAACTGACCATTCAGCAGGGCCAAGTCGTAACCATAATGAAGGGCTGGAGCAGCTGTCAGACATGGGAACAAAAAGAGAAGAGCCCGCTATGCTGTGCCCATCCACCAGCGGACAAGGCCACCAAGGAGGGACATGTCTACAGGTCACTTTCAAGAGTACTGCTGGGTCAAAGCCTTAGTTGTAAGCAAAAGGTTGGACTGGGAGGAGGGAGGCAGACATATTTGGCTCAAGGACAAGTAGACAGATGATAACAAGAGAAGACCACACTGTTTGAATCATCTGTCTCTACCCATCCAGATTTGCCTGCTGTATTAACTTCTGCAGAGGCACTACAGGACGAATGGGGCACCCCTGCCATGAGTATAAGGTGGAAGAAGTACTGAATCTGACAGACAACTGAAGCCCAGCAGGAATGGGTCATACTGCCTGGTGTGCAGACTCTCCAAGCTAGCTGCTGTGCTGCCACAGAGGCTGCTAAGCACAGGTGATCTTGAGCTGAGAAGCTCTGTAGATGCTTCCCATTATTCTGAGCCATCCCATGACCTTTAGCAGCATGAAAACTATTAATGAGCTAATAAGTTCAGTGCTATATTGACACAGAGTGAAAAACATCTGCTTGTGCACATTGTAGGGGACATGGTTTGACCCTCAAAGTCAATCAAGCCCCTTAAAAGCTATTGCAAATTGATATTATTGTCCGGATCCTCAACTGGTGTAAATCAGGGTAACTCTATTAAAATGAAAAGAGTTATCATGATAAAAACAAGCTGAGAATCTGGCCCTGTGCATCTGATATACGATTTTGGCTTGGTCCGGTGGTTCTGTCACAGAGCTGGAACTCAGGAAACCTGTATTCTGTTTCCTGCTCTTCCACTGACTCCCTGTGTGACTTTGAGCAACTCACTTCCCTTCTCTTTGCCTCTGTTTAGACTGGAAGCAATCGGGGCAAGAACTTTAATCTGTTATGGGTTCGTAGGCACAGGATATAGGATGGCAAACAGGTGGTACAGCACCCCCTCCTCATTCTCTCTGTCCACTATCCAGGGTCCCAGGGCTGACATCACATACTCCAGGTGTTCTGCTGGCATCCCTGTGCTGGAGTTTACTCCTGGCCTCAACCGAGGGCAGGGGTGAAAGGGTGGGGTTTCAGCACCCCACACTCTTGAAAATGTCCTCACACTGTATGGGTTTGAACAGCACCTTGCAGAACGGGGCCTTAATCTTATCAAGGCCTCCTGGCACTTCTGCAATAAAAATATAGCATCATCATCATAAAGACAGCATTTACAATTGACATCTGTTCAGGCCCACCCTTTTGAAAACAATCACTGATTTCCAGGGCCCAGCATAAGAGCGTTGGCCTTGATTTTAAGATATACTGAGTGCTCAGAGCTCCAACAGAAGCTAATGCATTGTAAAATCAGACCCAAGGTGTGTCATTGGCCAACAAATAGTAAGGCACTCAGAGTCAATAGCCTTTGTTTTTGTTCTGTTTTGTTTTTTCTAAAAATTAGGCCCCAAATAAACACTGCTCCGTGTGGTTAATCAGATTTGTTTAATTAAGGGAACACATCTGCGCAGTAAATAGCCTGTGTTCGGTCAGTAACATAACTTTGTACAAGTGCAGCAATAATTGGATAATGTAATGAAATGCATGGCGGATTTTTTTAAAGGAAATATAATGAGATTTCATCATTTTATATGTGCAGGTAATTAGTTCTTAGAAATAAGAGGAGAGCAAATTATCTGCAGATTTGAACTATCAGGAAATAATTCAAATGGCACAGCTGAAGAGCTAAAAATGATCTGTTATAAATCACTTGAAATTCAAACCAAAACCATTCCTGCAGCAGATCAGATCAGTGACCCAGGCTGACAGAGTTTGTTTTGTAAAACAGAAACCATTAGGCCTTTGAAGAATATGGCCTTCTTTTAGTATTCGCTAATCCTTCTGGGTATGTCTATACAGGAGCCTTATTTAGAAATAAACCATTCTGAAATAGTTTATTTCAAAATAAGACTGCTACACACAAAAATGCACTTAGCTATTTTGAAATACAGCATCTACACCCATAGGCTACATTTACTTTGCCCATGAAAGCTTATGCTCCAAAATATGTCAGTCTATAAGGTGCCACAAGATTTTTTGTTGTTCATCTACACTACAGAAATCTTTCCAATAACTGTCTTCCAGAAGATTTCTTAAAAAAAAAAAAAAAAAACTTTCAAAAGACCACATGCACACAAAAAAGTGGATCAAAAATCAATCTGCTCTTTCAATAGAATGCATCCACACAGTCCCTGTGCTTTTGAAAGAACAGGCCAAGGATCAAAGAATCTGGTGCCATGAGGACGGTTCTTTTGAAATAAGGCCACTGGAGCATCTACACATATTTTTTATTCAGAAGAATCTTTCAGAAAAAGGCGCTCTTCCTCATTTGGGAGAGGAAGATGGTCTCTGGAAAAAGCTCTGTGCTCTTTGGATTTCAGCTCGAAAGAGCACATTTGGTGTGTAGATGCTCTGCGGGTTCTTAAGGAAAAAGCCCATTTTTTTTTTCTGAAAGAACTTGCTAGGTACAGCCATACAGCCTATTTTGCAATACAGCCATTGGCCACACTATCGATTACTTTGAAATAAGCTCCATTCCCTGTCTAAAGAGCAACAATTTCAAAGTAGCTATTTCAACATAGGCACTATTCGTCACAGAATGAAGTTTAGCAATTTTGAAAAAAGCCAGCAGGTATTTAGAAATTATTTCAAAACATCAGTTGTGTTGTGCAGACACTGGGATAGCTAGTTAGAAATAACAGCTGTTATTTTGTAACAACTTTCCTGTGTAGATTTACCCTATGTAGCCAAAATACTCATTGAAGTCCAGGGGTCTGATTCTGTTCTCGCTAAAAAACCCTTCCTGTACCCTATACCGTTCTAAATTATCTCACCAAAACAGATTCTATCTCCAAGTAGTGGCACAAATATCCACTTAGGTGCCTAATTAGAGTGCACAGGCACCTAATGTGCTTATTTCAGGCAAGTGTTAAGTCCCTTGCCTGCTCAGACACCTAACTAACTACGCACACAGCCACCGAGGTGCATCCAGCTAGACATGCTGTGCTTTGAAAGCCTACTTCTCTCTTTGCTCTGAGGGACCCGATGTTTTATAGATACATTCCCACCCTCTCCTCATGTTTAATATTTAACCAGCCTCTCAGCAGGCAGCACATGGCTCACGGTATGCAGGTGGCTCTGCCAGCGGTACACTGGGATAAATGCCTCCTCTGGAATTTACATTGCTTTTGTTCTTCTCCTCTCAATTCTCACAAACACTCCTGATTTGAAAATGCAAACAAACAAGCAGAGATCTAAACTTTCTCTGAAGGAAGCCTCATACCCTTGAAGAAAGTTCCCCAGGGCCACTGCTGTTTTGGTTTGGTTTCCTTTCATTCTTATTTCTTGCTATTGTTTTTATTCCTTTGTACTTTGATGTTTCTTTGGGGACTCAAGTTTGAAAAAAAAAAAAAAGAACAACAAACACAAAGGCATTTATGGTATATTTTTGCTTGGAACAGACCTCTTGACAGAGTCAGGGGAAAACAGGGGGATGAAGGATTAGTAAGAAGGCGAGAAAAAGGAAGGCTGGTATGCTAGCTTCCTTGTGCTAATCTTCCCCAGGGTTTCCACCCTAGGAATGCATCTTCAAACACATTCAGTGCTCCAGAGGAAACTATCTCCCTGACACAAACACTGATCCATGGTCCTATCAACCAACAATCCATGCCCCTATGCAGGCTAGCTATGCTCACCAGACCAAAGAGGCCTGCCAGATGAGCAGGTCTGGAAGCAGCTCATATAACTCACCCCACTTAGGCCCATAATGGGGTTTGAACATAGGAGTTTTAGGGCTAAAACGTCCATGGCTTGGGCAGAAATATTAGAGACCAGATTCTCAAATATACTTAGACACTAACTCCAACTGGCAACTAGACTTCGAACACATTGTGGATCTGGCCGTAGTTCTTCAGATGAAGGTCCTTCTGGTCCTGGGAAGCTACAGTTTGTGGTCTTCTAGCATACAGCAAAGGCTGAGAACAAGAATGCTGCAGCAGTTGAGAGCTACTTTGGGAAACCCAGATTCCACACCTTCTTCTGTATCACCTCATCAGTGGTGTAAATATTTCTAGCCCCCAAGTGAAAGGAGCTGACCTACTGTCTTTTTGATCACATGAAACTTCTCATTTAAATATGTGAACGAGAATGGTACTTAATGAACATGATATCAGATGCAGGTTGGAGTGCATAACTCCCCGTTCTGACACGGTGTTCTTGCGTTGTTCACTTTGCCACTTAGGTTTGTCCCAGAATCTGTGGATCCACACATCGGAGCTGACCTTTCATATTGTTCTTAAATAACACTGACTGCAGCAATTGCAACAATCATCCTCACAATTATAATCCCTAAACTGATCTTTGGTGGTCAGTGAGTCTATGAACGAGACCATCAGCATTTCAAAACATGGATGGTTCTGCTGTACAAAGTAAATGTAAAGGTAGATTTTATTTGCTTTGGAGGTTGTGGTGACTTCTCCCTTGTTATAAACTAACCTTATTTGGTTGGTCTAATTTGTTCTGAGTGTGCTCAGGACCATTTAGTGGGCATCATTCTCCAATTCTATGCCACGTTGGCTACATCTACACTAGCCCAAATCTTCAAAATGGCCATGCAAACGGCCATTTGGAAGATTACTAATGAGGCACTGAAATACACATTCAGTACGTATGAGTATGTATTTCACTGAATATGTATTTCAGTGCCTCATTAACATGCTGGCAGCCGCAGCTCTTCAAAATTGCTGTGTCTTGCTGCTATGTGGCTCGTCCAGATGGGGGTCATTTTCAAAAGGACCCCAGGAACTTCGAAATCCCCTTATTCATATCTGCAGACCTTCATCAGCAGATAGGAATAAGGGGATTGCAAAGTTTCCAGGGTCCTTTTGAAGAGGAGCCCCGCCTGGATGAGCTGCGCCGCAGCGAGACGTGGCAAATTCAAAGAGCTGTGGCTGCCGGCATGCTAATGAGGTGCTCAATATGTATTTCAGTGCCTCATTAGTAAACTTCGAAATGGCCATTAGCATGGCTATTTTGAAAATTTGGGCTAGTGTAGATACGGCTGTTGTGTCTTTATTTATACCTTTGCAAAGCAGGTGGAGAATACTCCAATCACAAGGCTTTAGCCCTATTTTGGGTTAGACTGTGACTCTGCTCAGTGCAGTGGTGGTTCAGGGAAGTCATGGCCTAGCCGATCACCACTTCAGGTTCTGGGGAAAAGAAAGTTTCATGAACCAGGGGTTGTACATGGACAGGAAGTGGCACCTCCCGAGGGAGGGAGGAATGAAGGAAGGAAGGAAGACTAGATTTGGTTGGGAAGTGAGAGATTTTTGACTGAACTTTTTTTTTCTAAGAAAGCACGCATTTATCATGAACATTTCTATCAGAAAGCCCAAATTTTCAACCTGCCCTCATTTGAGTCTCTGAGGGTTTGTCTACACAGCAATTTTGAAATAAGAGTTGTCATTTTGAAATAACTTTTCTAGAGTCAAACTAAGTGCTATTTTAAAATAATTTTGAAATAGTAGTCATCTTATTTTGAAATAGGTAAATGTCATTCCACAATGCCTATTTTGTAATAAGCTAAAGTGTATCCAATGGCTCTGTTCTGAAGTAGGTTCTTTTGTGTGCAGATGCTGTGTTTCAAAATAGCTGAGTAGCAGCATTATTTTGAAATAAGCTATTCTGGAATAGCTCTACCGCAATAGCTTATTTTCAAATAATGCTGCCAGGTAGACACAGTCTGAGTCACAATTCACAACCAGGGCTCTTCCTTGGGCATTGTGGCTATTATTAATTCTATTTTGGTAGTCCATAGGATTTCCAGTCTGGGAACTGAAACTTCCTTTCAGGTGAACCTTTGTACAAACCAAAAACTGAGCAATGGCCCCTCCCACCTAGAGTTTCCAATCTACAGTGTGCCACTCCTTAAACTGGCCACTGAGGTTCCATAAAACTCTTCCAGCTGCTGTAGCTGGCTACACAAGGTGCAGGGCACCAGGCAAATAACCCTCATGTGCAAAAACCCCATTGGGTTATAGTCTATAACCATTGAAAGGCTGCTTGCAGGAGAAAAAACATCAACTTCTCCCTCTGTTTACTTGGGCCAGAGAAGAGTGCTGAAGGCCCTACTTCAGTCACAAACAAAGAAAAGAAGTAATAAACACCGAGTGATTTATCTGTGTGGACAGAAGGATTTGATGTTCCTTGTTGACAGAATGATCTGGCCAGAATTACATTCTATTGATAAAATCGTGAAGAAATGCCATTCCTCATGATGTTAGGGGTGGGGGGAAAGGCATTTGTCCACAGAATACTGTTTTTCCTGAGTTGTCATTCCTTTCTAGGGATTTGAACAACCTCATGTTCACAGTTGCAGTCACATCCACTTTGTCTTCCTTTTACTCATTTAACCATTTAGTTCTTTGCCTAGCTATATTTCGATCAGCCTAATCTAATTTGGCCATTCATTCCTAGTAAGGGGCACCCAAGGCAATGATTAAAGGTCTTAGAATTGTGTCACATTAAGTAAGACCTGACATGATGACCTTTGCCTTACACCAAAACATGACCTTTCTTATTAAGAGTGATAACAATTGAATTATCTACAAATAAAAAATCACATGCTTCTGTATTTCCTGTTTTCACCTTAAAGCTATTCCAGACCCCGACAGAATGAGGAAGCCTTTGGAATTTTTTTATGATAATATGATTTTGTGAAAATCCCAGCTCAATTAATTTTGCTGGGATCCAGGTATAAAGAAATCCCATATTTTGAATGATTAACACTTTAGATATCGGGGAGATTCTGCAGTTCTGCCATCAAAATCTTCAAGCCTTGTGAAAATTAGCTGTTTTGTGAGAATATCCCCAAATTCCCCCTTCTACTGCACTGGGATCCTAGCCATAAATTCTTGTTCTGAGCTGCTGTTACACTTGATACCTCGTTTGGAAAGTGCCACAATTCTTCTTCACTTATATGTTGTTTATAGTGACACTGCTCATGTCTAGTGAAGGCTAAACTACAAACATCTCTGCCATACAGAGTGCAGGGGTTGGTTAAATTTCAACACTTTGTAAAATTCAGAGAAGAATTTGTAGACAGAAATATCTGATATGTCTTTTTAGGTTCCTTTGCTGCACTTCTGTCCTGGGGGCCTGTCCAAGTCACTTAATAACATATATACATTCACATCAACATATGATCTATCACCCTACAGTAAGGGAGGTTGCGGGGGGGAGCAGAGGAGTTCTACTCAACTAGTTTTCACCATAATGAGAAATTGGCTGTAGATGTAAGTAGATGATGAAAGTTTGATGTTTTCTTCTTTCTTTTTCCTTCTCTTTCCTGTGATCAGGAGTGTGCTAGTTCTACAAAGTAATAAGAATCCTAATATTGAATGTAATTAAAATAATAGGAAATCATATAAAGGAAAAAAAACATAGTCCATAACCTAGTCATTAACCCCAGTATCCTGGCCAAATTTAAATTTGAGTGACTGCTGGATGATTTGCTTCCTTATAATTTCCACTCTAGGTTTAGCTGGATATTGAAGTCTTCTGTCACGATTTTGAAGCTGTTTTCCACTCCAAATAGAGGAGAATTGCAATGGTCAAGGGAACAATACTTACTCATAGAATGTGAAACCTTGGCTACTTTAATGTCATTGGGAATTGTGTCAATGGCTCCTGTGGGGCCAGGATTTTGCCCATAAAATCAATTTTATGCCGGAGAAGAGCTCAGGATATTGAATTCAAATTCCCCTAGTGTTTGGAGAATCCAAATTTTGAAACTGGGGCCTCTCTTTGTAACAGGTCTGTGATAGGGATCTCAGAGTTCTCTTCATGGTTAATACACCTGGCAGCCAGCCCTTGTCTCTCTGATATTGACAGATGAACCTGTTCCTGAGCTGAACCTGGGAATTTTCAGCTTTCTGCCCACATCTGGATTTAGACCCATAAGGGGGACCTAGGCCCTCGTTGTCCAACTGGTCTCAGCCCAAGGCCCTGGGGGAAGCAGCACCAGTAGGGACGTCCCTGCACTGAGGCTAAATGGCTTCCCTGGCCTGTTTTCTATACATCCCTGAAGGTTAGCATATGGTCCTTGTCACCCAAACTGTCAGTCAGTTTACAAGATAAGCGTGCCAGGGAGCACAGACCTGCAAATTCTCTTAGGGACTGATGGTTAGAGAAGGCTTCCCCTGACGGCCTTATCCACTCTGTGGTTCCCCTCTCAGGCTCCACCTTCTGCATGGTTTCCTGAGTGAGGATTGCTCACTGCTGTGGAAAATCCACCATGCTCCATTTGGGATTCTGAGCTCCTTTTACCCTCTCCTCCTCCAACTGATGCGTGGAGGAGCTAGGCTAGTATTTCCTTTTAACCTTTACAGGCCCCATGCAGAGATCTGTAGGCCCCTTCACAGGGTGTAAATAAAATCCCAGAATCTGATTCAAGGGCACCATTTTGGAAGCATGGGGGAGGGGACAAGGGGCAGCAGCCCTGCGTACTGGGACACTACTTGCTCTTCTTCCCATTCCCCTGATTATCAGGGAGCGAGGGGAAAGTACACAGATTGTGTGAATTGCTCCTCTGGCCAGGAGCAAGAGGCATTCACACCAGCTGTGTGCTTTCCCTGTACTCCCTGATAGGCAGGGAAAGGGGAAGAAGGGCAAACAGTGCCTGGGTATTCACAGCTGCTCTCCCACCCTCCCAAAATGGAGCCCGTGATGAGAATTTTCTGAAATTCTGGGGTTTTCATAGGCTGGATTCAAATCTGTTCCTTCTATATTAGATATATAACATAGGAAACAATCCTACGATCCTATGAGGTCCTAAAATGTACAATCACAAGATCAGAGGGGTAGCCGTCTTAGTCTGTAGGCACAAAAATAATGAGAAGTCCTGTGGCACCTTATAGACTAACAGATTTTATGGACCATAAGCTTTCGTGGTCAAAGACCCATTTCATCAGATGCATCTGACGAAGTGGTTCTTTGCCTACCAAAGCTTATGTTCAACAAAAAATCTGTTAGTCTATAAGGTGCCACAGGACTTCTTGTTGTTTCATCACAAGATATTGCACAATTAATTTCATATTACAGTTTGAACTTCTCTAGTCTGGCACTCTCTCTTTCAGCAACATCTGTGGCTGAGTTTAGATAGCTGGATGACCATTTACCATGAATGTGGCCAAATTTTCTGTGTCCCATAAAATCTGTTGACAACCACTAGTCCTGTCTCTCAGTGTTCTCTGCTGTTATTTAGCTCTAATTTACCCTTATATGTCTGCTAAGAGCTCACTAAGTTATAGACATGTTGGTGATGCTGCTGGACAATATTGACCTCTTGTGGTTCTGAAAATTCTCTTATTTGGTACCTGTCAGGTCCCAAGAATGCCAGACTAGAGAGGTTAAACCCGTAGTGAAAGCAATTGGACTGCACTAAATTATTGCAGGAACCGGCTGAAGTACTAACAGTGCAGATACCCATGCATATAGAGAAGTAATGTAGTAAACTGACCAACAATATGCTGAGTTTTAGACTGAACTAACCAAATGCATTAAATGTATAGAGCATCACTACTCAACATTTCAGGACAGTAGGTGTGGAATAACATTGTGGCCAGTTCAGACAGCAGAGGGAATTTGAATGAGCAGAATAAAATTATACTTGCCAACACATGACCGAGACAAGAGAATTGATAAAACTTGCCTTATAAAAAGTGGAACAGGTAGACATATCCAGAATTTTAGCTTTAAATCTCCACTGACGTACAGCTCTCCCAGAAGCACTTTGGTCTCAAACATGATGTTGGGATGTTGCTTAAAAATGAAATGGGAGCTGGACCTACTTGATGGAGGCTCAGGACGATAACTGGTTGGGAAACATCGGAGAAAATCTGAGTCAGAAATTGTTGATGTATCAAAATCAAAATTGTTTGGGAGAAAAGGCTGAATTTGATGAATCTCCAATTCCAAAACATTGAGAGGAAAAATGGACTTTGGCAGGAAAATGGCCATTGAAGTAGCTGCCACTTGCAGCATCTCCTGCAATCCCAGACCTTCATCATTCTTAGCCTGAGAGATATCCTGACGAAGAGAGGGAACCTGGTAACATCTCTGCTACTACCTAACCCCAGATACCATCTAGGATTTCAGACTTCATCTCTTTCTTCCACAGTTTTAATATGTCCTTTTCCTTCTCCAGCCTCATCCAACCTTATTTCCTCTCTGTCCTATCCCTCTCCTTTTTTTCCTTCTTTCTAATAAGAGTCTGGTGTAGCAGGTCAATGGTGCTGTAAAACTTTTATCCTGTAGAGACAACTGAAAGTAATGCCCTAAACAGCCCGATGCTGACAGAAATGATCATGTCTAATAAAACCGTATGCTGTGCTGATGTTTCTGTAGCAGTGAGGTTGCAAATGAGAGTTCATGTCAGAAACAGAAGCTGAATTTTCTATTTGTGGTTCTTTTCGTCCCCCATTGTTTGTCCTGCTTAGGAAATGGATCAGAGTTGAACAACAACGGTTCCAGCCCACCTCCACTCACTTCCCTTTTCCCCAAAAAGAGAAGTATTAACATATTTTAATGTCATCGAACAGACTGTCAAACAAGTGGGTGTAGAGATGTTCCTTCTAAAGCCTGTCTCCAGCTAAAAGGAATAAGGGATGCTGACAAAATGAATGTTTTGCTGCCCACTTTACATTTTAAATGCTTTACCTGCATTCCCTTCTTTCCTGTGTCTTTAATAAAAGGTTAAAATTATGTTTAATGATATATTTTCCATGGTCTTAAGCAGACTGAGGTCTGTGTAAACAAAACCTGAAACCTTATTTAACATTGTTTTATGCTGGACAGGAACAGGGTCTTGTTAACACCTTTAACTCTTTGGGCCCATATGTTCCATCTAAATGCAACAAATGACAAAAACATGTCCAAGAGTCCAGAAAGCCAAAGTCAGCTGAATTCTTCTATTACCCAAGTGCATATTCAAGTCTATGCATACATTTATGCTCTTGCTTTGGTGTATAGACTGGAAAACCACTGCCATGCCACTAGAGAACTATGCCTACACTGTGAGAGAAAGCTGATATAATACCACTCCGGCTACATAAATAACATAGATTAAGCTGAACGTCTGCAGAATCCCCATAATGGGATGTCATTGGGAAAAAATACTTTCCCTTTGACTTCTCTTACTCCTTGCAACACTATGGAGAACCGGGGTCAAGAGGAGAGTGACAAACAGTTGACGTAGTGTGTCCTTACTAGATCTTCTAAATCGACACCCGGGAGATTGATTTCCAGAGTGTTGATCTCTGGTTAAGAGGAAATAACCCCATAGAATTGCAAAAAAACTTCTTTTTTCTTTTTTATTAACAATCATTTGTATTTTGCTAGTATGTAGAAGCCCCAGCTAAAGTCAGAGCCACATAATTCTAGGAGTAAGAAATATACCTTTGCCTGAAGAATTTAGAATCTATACAGACAAAATAGAGAAAGATAAAGGATGATTAGCATGGTTTTGCAAGTAGCGAACTAAGCCACAGAGAGATTAAATAATTTGCCTGTGGTCACACCACTGGCTGATGGTTGAGTTGGGAATAAAACTCAGATCTCCTGAATCTCAATTCAGTGCTTTAGACCAGGGACCCTCCTCCCCCAAATGATGTGTCACACAGAAGGGGGCTTGCCTGATTAAGTCCTTTCAGAGCTAACAAAAGTGCAGAAAGAAGATTGATTTTGGTAAACTGGAGAGGCTCTGTCTGAGCTCAGACCAGTCTGAGTTGCTATCATGGCTTAGATATTTGCATTCTTATTTGTACTGTACATAGGCTCAGAAGGGTAGCTGTGTTAGTCAGTAGCTGCAGAAAACAAGCAGCCCTGAAGCACCTTAAAGACTGACAATCTTATTCATTAGGTAATGATCTTTCATGGTTTAGAATCTGATGAAGTGGGTCTTACCCATGAAAGGTCATTACCTAATAAATGAAATTGCTAGCCTTTAAGGTACTACATGATGGTTTAATTGTAGTTCAACATCTAAAGGTTTGACTGAATTGTGCTAGGCTCTGGACAGACATACAATAAAAGACAGCACTTGCCCTATAGCCTTTACAGTCTACACAGACTAAGCAGACACAGAGGGAGAGGAGAAACAGACAAAATGATTGGTGAATGGTCACGTTGGTGAGGAAATGGAAAATGGAACCTCAGCTTCCTCAGGTGTATCCACTAGACTCTGCCATCGGCTGTTTGGTCCATAGCACTGTCAACATTTTTTTCCAGACTGTTTAATGTGACAATGCCATCCTTCTCCACCTTCCCCACTTCATCTTTCATTTCATAGCCAATCAATATTATCTGACAATGCACAGGTCAGCAACGATAGCAGTAATATCAGCAGCATGGAAATTACAAAAGAAACTATTGTTTGCCTTGAAATTAAGGACTGCAGGAATCAATAGTGCATTTGAAAATTGATATCGATCATAATATGTGTGTGTGTGGTGGGTGAGGTACTGAGGGTTAAGTCCCCTTCCGGCTACATAATTTTGGTTGCATTTTGACAAAGCCAATGAAATCAACCTAAAAATTATACACATACAAATCTTTCTGAAGCAATTAAATGGAGAAAAATATTGACATGTCATAATTGGATTTCCTCACTTACAACAGTAATGGTGACTGTTTTGGTGATTATTTTCCAGGGTTTGGATGTTGGGTTATTGTTTTTGAGGTTTGCTCTGGGTCTGTTTTGTTTATTAAAAGGTTTCCACTCAACTCATATGGAGAAAAAGGGAGAAATAAAGACTGCAGATGCCACTCAGTTCAAACAAGCCAAGAATAGTAATAGTTATTGTTTGGCATGTTTGAGAGCTATTGTGTGACAAATTGATTTGAAGTCATCATTTGCTTAAAAAGGCAGTAAATGAAACTTTATGAGATGGGGACAAAGTAACGACACAAAATTGTCCATCCAGAACTTCTGATGGTGATAAGTTAAATGAAACAGATTAACTGTTCTGTTGCCCATCTCTTGTTCCACAATGCCGACAAAAATCAGATGCAGCCAAAAATACTCTTTATCCTTGATCCGAGTGAACCAACAGTTCCTGCACTAATTGCTAGGGGTGACAGAGATTGATGGTTAATGACTTAGTTGCTGAGAATAAAACACAATGCCAAACAGTGTCACAATTCTAATACTACCTATTATGTAATTTAAAAAAATATATAGTGTGGGTGGTAGCTGCTATAGTGGTAGACCTGGATTCTGTTATCAGAATAGGTGTAGTCCCATCAGCACATTCCCCATCAAATGCTTCAACCCTGACCACCTGAAGGTGTCTAAGGATACTTCAGTATCTGTGTTTATTCATTCTTTGACCTCTCCACCAGGGAGGGTGCTATATTTGCACGTGGATTTCA
This sequence comes from Carettochelys insculpta, assembly GCF_033958435.1. NCBI lineage: Eukaryota > Metazoa > Chordata > Testudines > Carettochelyidae > Carettochelys > Carettochelys insculpta. The sequence goes on from NC_134141.1 coordinate 123,124,772, forward strand.
TGATGTGGATCATTGTTCATTAGGAACTGGACTGAAGCTCGCAGCTCCTTCATGTCTTTTTTTAAATGCACAAGAACAAGTCCAGATATTTTTAAAGGCTATGGATATAAGCATCTCAAACAATTGTGAGAAGAGGGAGGCTGTTTTCTGACTTCTTAGCAGTATTCCAAGGTAAAATGTCTCTGAAGACTGAGAGATGATCTCCATGACTAGTTCATAGTACTGGAAAACAATAGGTAAAATTCCCAACAACAGTAATACCTGATTGGTTAAATATTAGGGAGTGCTACTCATTGGGACAGACAATAGGCTTTTGCTGGATCCCAGGTATTCCTCATGCTGATTCCATCACTGCCAATTTGCTTCATGACAAAAAAACACTGAAACAATGGACGATATTACTGTAGTTCATGAGCCAGGCACAGTGTCTAAAAATGTGTGGATACTATTTTCTGATTAGCAAAGAGCCTATACTCCCAGGGGTTGTAGGCACTTGTTTATTGAATATATAATATCTATCACAATGTAGCAATTTCTTCCTGAGTTACAAACTGTTCTCTTTTCGCAGTTCAGAAATACAGACCTACAGATGGAAAATCTGGTAGAAGAATGTAGATCGAAGAATATTGAAGAAGATTGATAGAAAATTGCAGAATATTCCTTGGAACATTTAAAGTCAGCAAGATGTCTCTTTTCTATGCAGTGAGACAGATCATAATGTGAGTTACACCCCTGCAGGTTTAGAATAAGAAAACTAACCCATCTCCTAGTCTCAAGCCTCCCCATCTCCTCCTTTCCTAATTCTGTCAGTCCTGCACTGGTGTTTTTCCACCTCCCAAATCCTCATCTCATAGACCTGGAAGGGACCTCAGAAAGTCCAGTCCCCTGCCCTCTTGGCTGGACCAAGCACCTTATTATCCCTTCCCCCACCCCCCATCAAAGGGGCCCTTCAAGGATTAAACTCACAACCCTGGGATTAACGAAGGGTCCTGTGGCACTTTATAGACTAACAGAAAAGTTTAGAGCATGAGCTTTCGTGAGTTAACTCACTTCTTCAGATGCTGACCATCACTACCTATTCCAATATTCTTTTTCTACAAAAAGTTTCAGTTATTTATATATTAATCCTAGAAGTCTAAGGTGAGAAGCATGTGGTTTCTGTGAGACTTCTGCTTGTTAGCAGTATGGCCTGAAATATGAAGACATAATCAAGTGGCCTTCAGTTAGTAACTTGAACTGGTTTAGAACTCGAAAGTGATTTCTAAGAAAACCATTTTTAACATGGGAGTCTCAAGTTAATTCCCTAAATCCACATTACGTCACCAATGTGCTGAATTATAGGAAATCTGATTAACCCCCAGCTTCTAATGAAGCCAGTTGTACTTGCAGTTTTGAAGATCAGGCCACTGGAGTGGTTTACCCAAGCAAGGTAATCCAGCAAGGCAATGATTGTGGTACAGCTGGGTCAGAAGCCTCATAGAGCCCCTGGCAAAGCGGGTGAGCGGGGAAGTGGCTGCTGCACATCCCTGGAAGGGATGAGGCTTCATACAAAACAGGTAGGGCTGGGGCTAGGCAGAAAGTGATGATCCTCCCCAGGAAACTCTGCGTGCTGCATGGCGCTCCTGTGGCAATTTAAAGGGCTGTGAGTGTCAAGCCATTTTGTATCACCTGGGCCCAGAGCAACCACCCCTTTTGACCTACATCTGTCCTTTTGTCCATCCCAGCTCAGCTTCAACAAGCCCTGCTAAGATTAAAACTCTTAAACCCAGTGAAATGTGTGCTAGGGATTGTCAAAACAGAGCCCCAATGCCTCTAGCTTCAGGAACTCATAGCTTTGCCACATCAGTAATGAAAATTAAATAAATAAATAAATAAATAAATAAATAAATAAATAATCCCCAGAACCTCTTCTATTACAGATTAAGCACTGTTTAAGCCCTAGCTGCCATTTTCACACAGACTCAGGGACAAATATTCCTTCCCTAATCAGAGGCATAACCTACCCAAATATGCTAGTACTGTCTGTGTTTTCATACCAGTAAGATTAGATGCAACATTCGTATTCTATATATGTGAGCCTGTCATGACACATTTTAATTGACATGGTACCCCAAGAGTGTCTTCATGATGTCTGAAGGAAAAAAAAGAATCAAGCAAAGTAGGGCATTTGGGGCGGAAGTGTGGCTTGCTGAGATGATTAAAAACTATGAAAATGTAATGGAACCAGATCCAACTCAATGAAAAATAATAATAATGATGATAAAAATAAACATTGTGTGGGAGAGGTGGAAGAAATGTTCAGTGACGAGTGACTAGCAGATTGGAAGTACGCCCAAACCTGTCACATGCCAGCGCATGCCAGTTTCTTGGAGATGAAAGATGATGGAGTTTTTCTTTTATGTATGCCGTGGAAATGCAGCAGGGTCCCTTCTCCATTCTCCCAGGTGCATAAAACTCATCAGGCTATTAGTAGAATCCTCTGCTATTGTTCCCCTACTGTCCTTCTTCACCCTTGCCTACTTTCCCTCTTCTCTTTTCTCTCCATTCCATCATCTGGATTACCCATCACTCCAATGTCATAAAAAGCATATTTCCATGCTGGTCTCTTGGCTCTCTGCATCCTAGTGGCCATCAGAGATTTTTAATGTTGATTTTTCTATGACAGCTTTCGTCAAAAATTTGAAATTCAGCAAAAAAGAGAAAAACATATTGATGCAAATTTTGCAATTTCCCCTCTCCTCATTTTTCAGCCAACTCTTACCGCTATATCTGTGGGCCTCTCACTATTGTGTTTTGAGTACAGAACAACTGAGATCTGTGCAGCATTGTCCAAATTAGATTTTTCTTTTACAGGTATTAGGGACTTTTATAAAGTGTTTTTCCAGTTTGTATGGATTTCATGTCCACATATTCTGTTCTATGTGGAGGGAAGTCTATAGAAAATAACATGATCAGAAGCTGGCCAGATTTGACTTAGTCTTATTTCTTTCAAGAACTCATCTTAAGTTGGACAACCTAGACTGACAACACGCAAACCCCAGACACTGCTTACATTTTTCATTTTTGGGCCCTAATACATCTTGACTGAATGTGAGGGCCCCTTTGGAAATCCCAGACATAGTTTGCAGGTCTCCGCGGTCCCTGGACCACAGGTTGAATACCACTGGACTAGATCTTGAATTTTTTATGTTATTTTATTTTATTTTTGAGAGGCGGATAGCTCTCCCACAAAGAGGTAGGTAGAGAGTATTATTGTAGTCAGGGGAGCTGACTGCCTCACCAGTCCTGTTGGCAAGGTATGTGTGTGTGGGGGGGGGGGGGGCGGGCGGCGAATTCCCTGCTCCTGCAAGGGGTGGGGTCTTGGGTGGCAGGGGCGGAGCTGGGAGCAGCCATCCCTCAGCAGCACCCACACTGTGTCATTCCTTCACCCAATCCTCGCAATGCCTGGTTCCAGGCACCGCTGCTGACACAATGGAAGTAGTTGGGAGACGTGAGCCCTTTGAAAACACCAAAGCCATGGGCAGTTGCCTCCTTTGCCCCCTCCCCATTGACATGCCTGATTCAAGCACACAGAATTGGGCAAATGCCCTTTAAATAAATTAGAAGCCTGCTAGTTAACCTCTCTGTCTCCTATTGCAGAAGTTATTCAGAACCCTGCCAGAGCCCCAGTGTGCATAGGTAGTCAGGCATTGTATAGCTGTATGTTGGTAATAAATATGGTTAGATAGACTCCAGCTGTGCCAGTCTGGTTTCCTAATATTCTTACTATGGTGTAGACAACAAAGATACAACAACAGGCAATGAGGGTGGGGTCCTAATGCAGAAATCGAACGCCCTAGAGGTTGTTGTGTAACTAAAAATGACCCAGTGCTTGCAGAAGTGTATGACGTTATAACGTGTGCATGGCACCAGAGAAGTTATTTCTGTGACACTGAGGTCCCACATACTCCGAGATTTACAAATAGGTCATCTGGGAGCTATAAGAATGAAAGTCCTGGCTACTGATTCATACACAAATATAGAAATGACAAAACAGTGCCAAAGTTGTGCAGAAATGCAAAATGTCTACCAACACATGTTGCACCCTTGGAATTGTCCAGCTACCCTATGGCAGCAAACCCGTGTAGTCTATCATGGGCCATTTATGGGGCATAGGTTGTTGATTGTAGTAGATGATCATTCTAATGGCCTGAATTTATATATGTGAATACAGCCAGTTCAGCACACATGTTGGATGTGTTAAGCTTCTTGCTTCCAAGGAAAGGAGATTCTGAACAGATTTTAAAAGACAATGAAACTCAGTTCACATCTGAAGAGTTCTAGTTGTTTGGTGAAAGAAATAGTATCAGACCTTGTAAAGACAAGGTGCAGGGAAGCAATATCTTACACAGGGGTTCCCAAACTGTGTGTCGGGGAACAGTGGTGTTCTGTGCCATGTGAATAGGTGTTCTGTGAAAAAATCTCGATGATAGCAATATCTTTCCTTCTAAAATTTTAAATGAGAATTATGCATGTACTAAAAATACTAAGATATTTGAATAGTATTTAGATTGTAGGCATATTAATATTTATAGTGCATTCATAATAGTACAGTTATTAGGCGACATGCTGAAACAGAGATGCAAAAACATGCTTCTCATTAAAAAAAACTGTCAAATGTTTCTTATTTTTATTTTCCAGTATTTTCTGTTAAAATAACAAATTTATAAAAACACAAAATTTAAAAATATTTTCCACACCTAATTTGTTTTGTGTTTATTTTTCATAAAACTGCTTTTTAAGCTTTAAAAAAGTAGAGTCCTTCCTTCAACAATACTGTCCTTTCTATTTTTGTAGAAAAGACCAATACTAACCATCCTTCTTTCAGCTGTTACACTGATATTTTGTTTTGGGTTTGTACTTAATTTTTAATTTTATTCTTAATCATAGCGTTGCTAACTGTCTTCCTATCAGAAGGCCATCAGAGGTTCATTCAGATGATTTTCTCTTGTTATTTTTTGTTCTTTGTAAAATAAAAGACATCTAAAAAAACTCTTTCAAATCAACTTTTGAGTGTTAGGCACTGCAATTTTTCGGTATGAAAAACATATGCTCCTGTTCTCCCCATACTCCCCGCCACCCAACTAGCATGTATGTGTTCAGTCAATATATTCCAGGACCAAAGAGTCCTGTAGCCAAATTAGTTTGGCAAATGCTGTTTTACACCACAACATCTCTACTAGGAATAGAGATAAGCTTTCAAACTACATGGAGATCATCTTCAGGATCTGCTTGAAAGCTTGTACCTCTGAACAGGTTGATTGAAAGAACATATTATCTCAACCACCTTGTTTCTCTAATATCCAGGGAACAACAGTGTGAAATATTATTCCCTGGCTTCAGCATCCTCCCTGAAATGGATAAATGAAATGGTTTATTTAGACAGTCAAGCAATCTAGCACACAGGGGCCCTGCTCTTGGCCTTCAGTTGCCATTGTAATACAAATATTAATAAAAATGAAGTATTTTGTTCAAAAAAGTCCATGGCACAGCCAGTTCTGTGCAGTAACCAAAATATCATCCTTCTCCAAACTAACATTCATCTATTGCTACTCTATGCCCCTCTCAAACTCTAATAGATGATGAACTAGCTTTTCATGGCCAAGTGCAACATATTCATGGTCTTCATTAAGGGCTTGTCTACACCACCACCCTCCTTCGAAGGAAGGATGGTAATTAGGGTGTTGGGAGTTTACTAAGGAATTCTGTGCTGCATACGCAGCACTTCATTATGCAAATTCCCCCCCTCAGCAACTTTGAAGTTTTAAACTTTGAAGTACCAGCTTGCGTCTAGCTGTGGCTCACCCGCTGGTACTTCGAAGTGCCAGGGCAACTTCAAAGTCCCTTTACTCCTCAAAGGAGTAGACATGAGCTGGTACTTTGAAGTTTAAAACTTGGAAGTTGCTGAGGGGGGGAATTTGCTTAATGAAGTTCTGGGTATGCAGCGCAGCACTTCATTAGTAAACTCCCAACACCCTAATTACCATCCTTCCTTTCAAGGAGGGTGGTAGTGTAGACACAGACTCAGTGAACCAGCTATTGCCAAAGAAAATTACAGCACAAGAGAGAGGAGAGTATTTCATAGAAGCATAGAAGATGAGGGTTGGAAGAGAACTCCAGAGGTCATCTAGTCCAACTCCCTGCTCAAAGCAGGACCAACTCTAACTAAGTCATCCTAGTCAGGCCTTTGTCATGCCTGGCCTTAAAAAGCTCTAAAGATGGAAATTCCTCCACTTCAACAGGCAACCCATTCCACTGATTCATCACCCTCCGAGAGCTCTCCCACTGCAATGTCAGACCACTACTCCTTGTTCTGACATCTGCCTCCACTGAGAACAGCCTGGCTTCATCCTCTTTGGAGCCTCTCTTCAGGTAGTTGAAGGCTACGATCACAGTCTGCCCCCAGCCCTTCTCTGCTGCAGGCTAAATAAAACCAGTTTTCTTCACCTTTTCTCATAAGTGAAGTGTCCCATTTCTTAATGGTTTTTGTTATCCTCCACTGCACTCTCTTAATTTTTTCCATATCCTTTATGTAGTATGTGTGTGGCAAGGGGGTTTAACACCAGATGTGGTCTTACTCATGTTGAATAGTGGGAAATAATCACTTGCTTCAATATTTTCCTGCCACATAATGCAGGCAATGTAAGTATTGCGAAATGCTCATCTCCTAGAACGGGAAGGGATATCATCTAGTCCAGTCCCTTGCCCTCTTGGCAGGAACACAAGCACCATCTCTGACATCTATTTGCCCCCATACCTAAATGGCCTCCTTAAGGATTGAGCTTACAAGCACAGGTTTAGCAGGCCATTGCTCAAACCACTGAGCTATCCCTCTCCTTCTCAAGTCACCTCCCCTGCCCTGTGGTCAGGGCCCAGCTTTCTCCCCAGCCCCTTTCCTATTGTCTCTTCTGTTTACCCTAGATCTCTAAATTGCCACCTCAAGGACTGAAATTACAGCCATGGGTTTAACAGACCCATACTCAAACCACCAAGCTTTCTCTCTTCCCTTGCCTGCACTGTGAATGCCCATGCCATTCAAAGCTTGGCCTCCTGAGCCACATGTGAGTCCACAACTGGTGAGCCTGTGCAAGCTCAAAATGTCACCATTGGACACGTACGTAATGAAGGCAAACTCACCTGGAAAGACTCAGTAAAACCCACTTAGACACAAACACATTAAAAAGTTGCCATGCAAAGATTTTTGTGCCCCTTCTTCTTTTCTCATCTGCAGCGTCTCTCTAGAGGCAAAGAGAGTGACAGTTGTAATATTTTTCCTCTGCAATCTCTCTGCTGGCAAGGGACTCCTGAGAGGAATTTGGTTTGTTTCTTGGCTTCCTCAGGAGAGATCAAGATTCCTAAAGGAAAAGTGGTGATGGAGACAACAGTGCTTAGAACTGTCACAAACTGCTAACAAAACTATTTGGTTTATGACTAGAGTTAAGCTGCTTCTACACTATGAGATAAAATTGAGACATAATAAATTTGAATACTTAATCTCAATATTATGAATTTGAATAAAGTGTCCACAAAGCTTCTTGAAATTCCACCCACCTTTTCTCTGCATCAAATGTTTTCATCCCCTTTGCCCTGTGCAAGTTTGATCGTGTGAGCACTGCATTGTGGGTACCTATCCCACAGTGCCTTAGCCCTGTTTTCTTGTGGGTGTTTCATGTTGGAATCCCAGAATTCCAAGCACTATCCCAGGATGCGCCATCTCGCTAACCATGTGAAAAAAGAACTAGAGATTGCACCATTTCCTGCTGCAGAATTACAGTTCAAGCATGGATCCATGAATACTCTGACTCATAGCACAGGTCGTTTCAGCAACCACAGCATCTGTCACGCAATTTGTCCTTCAATTCCAAAACTCAATGACACTTGGATATCCTACTGGTGCTGCTGCTGATGGTGATGATCAGGATGGTGTTTTGGAACAGCAATTGTGCCAACTGTGGCATGGCTGACAGTGGAGGGGTGGTTTTGGACTCAAGAGACCAGAACACACATGTAGGATCACATCATTTTGGAGTCCTGGGATGACCAGCAGCAGGTGCAGAACTTTCGCAAGCACAAGTCCACCTCTATGGAACTTTGTGATGTGCTGGTGCCCTCCCTGAAGCACAGCAACACCAAAATGAGACAGGCTTTAATGGTACAGAAGTGAATGGCAATTGCACTGTGGAAGTTTGCAAACCCCAACAGTTGCTGGTCAGTGGCAAATAATTTCGGGGTGGGAAGATCTACAATGTGGTCCTTGATGATGGAGGTGGACCATGCAATCTGTCGGCATCTCTTCAGGAAGACTGTGACCCTGGGAGATGTACAGGCCACAGTGGATGTTTTTGCTGCCCAGGGCTTTCCTAACTGTGGTGGGACAATAGATGGCACTCACATCACCATCATGGCCCCAGCCCACCTGGCTGTATGTATGTATGCATGGGGCTGGTATGCAGGGGCTGGTAGATCACAAAGGTTGTTTTACCTACGTCAACATTGGCTGGTCAGTGAGGGTTCATGACTCGTGCATATTCCAAAATTTGGGACTGTACCGAAAGCTCCTGGATGGGACTTTTTCCCCTGGTTGAAAAATCAAGATTGACAACATAGAAATGCCCGTTGTTATATTGTGCAACTCTGCTAACCCTCTGCATCCATGCCTGATGAAACCCTACATAGGAGCCCCGGACCCCAGCAAGGAAAACTTTAATCTGAGACTGAGCAGGTGCAGAAATTGTGGAATGTGCCTTTGGCCATCTGAAGGCAAGGTTCAGATGTTTATTGACCCTTTTGGATGTTTCTGAAGCTAACGTCCCCACAGTTGTTATAGTGTGCGCTATTTTGCACAACATATGTGGATCAAGAGGGGAGAGTTTCCTGTCTATATGGAATTCTGGAGTGGAGGCAGTAGGCAGGGCTTATTTGCATCCATCTACACTGCCATCCACCAGGAGCCATGCTCAGGCTGGAGCAATAAGAGACACTTTTAAAAAACAGCCTTATGACTGATCTGTAACGCACACGGTACCTATGTGTGTCTCTGCCATAATACCAATAACTCAGCTGTGCCGTAATGAATGAGTTCTCTTTTTTGGTGGGAGGGTGTTAAATTGCAGTAAATAGAATGTGCTGTGACTTCAGTGCCCCAGGCCCACAATCTGTTTGGTTCCCTCAGTCACACGTCTGCTGCAGACAAGGCAGTTTCACTGCCCAGCTGTACCTGCAGCAGCAATCACCCTCTGCCCCCTGCTGCTGCCCAGTGCCCTCAGCAGTGTGTCTGCTGTTCACAAAGGAGTTTCAGTGGGCAGCTGTGCCTTCAGTGGCACTCACCCTTCCACAACCTGCCCAGTTCCCTCAGCCATGCGTCTGGTTCAGACCATGGAGTTTTACTGCCCAGTTGTGTCTTCAGTGGCAATCACCCTCCCCGGCCCCCACCAACCCGCTTCCCTCAGCCACATGTCTGCTGTGGACCAAGGAGTTTCACTGCACAGCTGGGCCTTCAGCACTCTCTCTCCCCCCTACATTTTGATTTGGGTTCACACACACACCGCCCCCCGCCCCCACCCGCACACTCCTGCAGGACAAGAAATCACACCAAGCTCAAAAGAATGATTTTATCTGGTCAGTGCAAGCTTGGTGTCAAGGGCTGAAATTAGGCTTAAGTCATTTGTTGGTCCTTTACAAACAGTGAATGTCATTCTCTTGGACCACTTCAGCTCTATTTTGTTAGCCCTGTATGGAATGGGCCCTATCTTAGACAACAATGGCAGCTTGAGATGGAGAGTGTTTGAGGTGGAAGTCACTGGTGTGGTGTTCTGATGTTTCTTTTACTCCATCAATTATGATAATTATTTGGGTGCTTGTATATGGTCCCTCTTTATATCACAGTCGCCGTGTGCAGATGGGTATTGTAGCAGACTCCAGGAGAGCCGCCAAAGACAACCAGATCAGAAAAGGATAAAAGTCGCCATGCCAGGTTTATTGTAAATGAAGCAAAGTCCTCGGTTCCCCAGATTAGATGTCTACAGTTAGGCTAACACATGCATGCTCGTTGCAATGGCTTTAACTCAGCCAGTGACATGTGGAGTCACCTGCTCAACAGTGAGTCAAAACTGCTCAGCAGTGAAATTTACAAGAGGGGTCTTGCACTCCCTAGACTTTGTTGCAACCTGAATTCCCCTCATCTCTCTTTCTTTCTCCTTCACTTCCCTAGTCTGGTAGATGGAGCTTAATGACAGTGTGAACTGCTGTTTCCACTGGAAAAGTGGTAACCCTGGGGCTGACTGACAGTCTTGCGGTAGCTGGTGAGGTTTTTATGAAATTAGACATATTTGTCTTGATGTTTAGTAGAGAGCATGAAATTCAAATGTGTGTGTTTGGCATTCTGCGGGCCAACGTTTTTAATATTCAGTGACATAACTTCATTGCGGTTTTGACAACACTACAGAGGAGTTGTGCTTACCATCGAAAATTAAAGCCACTGAAAGAGTTGACAACAGCAGAATTCTGAATGCTCCCTGGATCCAAAGTGATTGTTATTCCAGTTTGTCTAGAAGTGCTTATTGTGTTTGTAATACCGTCAGTTCCACTTAAGGGCTACTTGAAGTCAATGCGTTATAAGTAAGTACTAGAGAAAGCTTTTATTCCTTCCTTCTGAACATTTATATCTCTGCGGTTTATTTGCATTTTCATTTTGCCTATTGTTTGATTGATTACATTGTTACCTGATATCTCAGCCAGCTGACCATTCCTATCTATCTACCTAGGTACTTGTCTGGATCTCAGCTCCAAACTATTTGCACACCTAACATTAATGGATTTTTTTGTCTCTTCACAAAGCCCTGTGGAGAAAGGGAAATTGTATCCTTGTTTTGCAGATGAGGAAATCTATGTGCACCTATGAAAACTCTCTATAGTTAGTTCCTGAACTTGTCCTCCATGTATACTGATCACGGTACCAGGCCTGTTATGACTGCTTCTTTAAGGACTAGATCAGGGGTTAGCAACATTTCCGAGGTGGAGTGATGAAATTTGGCCTTTTCACCTCTATGTACGGTCCAAGTGCCGGTGATACTTTCTAAAGTCACTAATGGTCCTGTTTACAACATCTTCATTAATAAATAAATAATGATGCAGAGCTTTACCATTTCAGTCTTTAAATCTCCGTCTGTCTGGGGTTTTTCTAAATATGTAAAAACATCCAGGATTTTAATGTAAGCTGAACCTCTCTTATTCCAGATTCTCTGGACCAGCAGGACCACAGATGTTGCTGAGCTAAGGAGCTACAGCCACAGAGGTCACTAGGTCTGGGGCGCAGCCAGTTTGTCAGGGAGCCCCATGGGCTGAGAGTGGAGCTGCCACTGGCCCTTGCCAGGGAGCTTTGCAGCCTGGGTGGGGAGTTCCAGCAGCTGGGGTGCAGAGCTGCTGCTGCCCTGGGTAAGAAGCCAATGCAGGCCCCAGCCTCTGGCAACCAGGGACACGGAGCCCTGGCTGGACCTAGGTAGACAGCTGCTACTGGTTCCAGACAGGGATCCCTGGAGGACAGGAGTTCCAAGCCCTGAGTGGACAGCCCCAGCCAGCCGAGGGCACAGTGGCTCACATTTCAAACGTGGCACGCCTGCTGGGGGCTGCCAGCCCCTGCTGAGACTCTTTGGAAGCTCACGTAGCTCTCTCTGCTCTGGTTACATCTAGTTCACATTTTCAGGTTTTCTTCTCAGCCTAGCAAACAGAACTGAACACTGGCCTACCTTGCCGGTCTAGCGAGATGGGGGCGGGAGAAGTCCCAGGCTGGTACGAGGAGGTCATGTCCATGCTGCCTTCCCTGCATTTCTTGGTCAGGAAAAGGGGATAACTAGATTGAAGGACAGCATTGAAGTCCTGGGCACAGAGCAAGCTCATTCCATCGTCCACTTGTGGCCACCTAGCCCCAAGGCAGGAAAGCAACAAGTTACTTTCACTTCTCAGAGTGTTCTGCAGTGTGACCTTTAGCACCAGCTGGCAGCACCACAGGCCAGCCTGCCTGAATGTTCCTCTCCCACCCCCAAGGCTCGTGAGGCTTCCCCTGTGCCCACAGCATGCTGGGGAGCACTGAGCACACGGCAGTGGGAACTGACTGAAGCTGCCCCATGCACCAGGAGTCACTCATACACTGGGCTGGGGGTACAGCTGCCCCATCGGCTGTGCCTGGGGTAGGTTCCACGCAAGGCTATTCACTACAGCAGCAGCCACCACAACATCACCACTCCCAAGAGGCCCAGGCTCTTGGCACAGACATAGACTGTGAAAAGGCTCCGGGGGGAAGGGAACAGGGGGTAGAACCTGTTTGGAGCTCGGGGAGCCCCGCAGCAGGGAGCTGGCAGGGGCAGGAGGCCTCTCTGGCAGCCCCATGGCCAGCTGGGGGAGCCCCACCTCCCTGCGGTGAGACATGGCTGAGCTCCCACCACCTAGCACTAGTAAGTGGCTTGGCATGTGTGCCCTGGGTTGCTGACCCCTGGACTAGATCCTGTGGATCCTGGACAGTCTATCAGCTAGTTAATCCATTGGTGAAAACCAGAAGAAATGTACCAGGGTTAGCTGTAGCCTAATGGTGCACAGGCCTAGTGCTGGATTTCAACTTAGAAGTGAATTTCGTCCTTAGTGACTGCATCCTAGGGGATTGTAATCATCAAAATAACAGGGGCAGAATCTGCCCTGATGAAGTGACGGAAATCAGCTGCATTAGAAACATCCCCAATAGTTGAATTAGGGGTAAAAGGTGACTCCTATGTCTCTCTCTCAGCAGCTCCTGATCTAGGGATGGGGCAGGAGACACTGGAGCTGCTACATAAAATCCACTAGAAACTTCACCCTGGCTATGGATTGTCCAGGGCGGGTACTTAGAAATGGCAGTGGTGGGCAGCACTATAAAGACTTCAGATTAAATGGAAAGATTTCTGAGCTATACTTTTCACCTTGCAGTGCCAAGAAGTGGGCCCACAGGCCCATACACTATAAGATAAATAAGCCCTTCAGAGTGCGCTAGCCTGCCCCAGGACAGAGAACCACATGGATGTACTGTCTGTCTTGACAGCCAAGAGGCACCGCAGGCCTGGGAGCAAGGTGGGAGGGGTTCTGGCTCTCCACCCCAAGGGCCAAGGGCAGATGGGGCAGGGCTTAGGGCAGTCAGCCCTGGCCGCCCCATGCACCCTCTGAGCCTCCCACAGAGTGGTGCACAGTGCTCCATGGCATTTCAAAGGGACCCAGAGCTTTGGCAGCAGCAGTGGTGGGCACTCCAAGCCCCTTTAAAACCTCAGGCCTGGGGGCAACTGCCCCCTTTGCCTGCCTGGGTCCCCCCATCGGTGGGCCTTGATAGCCAGCCCATGCAATGATTCGGCCCACAACATCTCAGTGCTCTCATTATGAAGGCCAAGATCCAGTGTCTTCACCAGCAGCCCTGGGAATTACACGTTGTGGGCTCCAAACTGAAATGTTGCGAGAACTTCCTGGCTCTTGCATGTACCATTCCCACTCCCACCCACCCCTGCCTCCTGCTGGACTGAGCCGGGGGCAGATAGGCTGCAAGCATAAAGGAGGTTGCGCTCTACTGAACTGAAATATAATCCTGTTCTGTTTCTTCACAGAATAAAATTGTTCCTGGTGTTTTTTCTGAGTGAGCCTGGACTGACGTGATAAAACAGGTGTAAACTGGCCCACTAGGGTACGCTGACATACAACGGAGAACACACAAAGGAGCCTCAGGCAGTTTCCCAAAACTGTATAAAAAGTCACAAGGCTTCTGGGCCAGTGAGCAAGGTGTGTGTCGGGGGCAGCTATATTTACTTGGACAAACCTCTCCTTGGGTTTTGCCTTGAGGCTGGACTGCAGAACGTAGTCACTTTTTTTGGTTAAACAGCCCGTTTCCTTTCCCTTTGCTTTTGGTTACTGCATGGTATTGTTGTAGGTTCTAAGAATGAAACTAGCCTTACACTGCAACCAGAATCAGGTTTTTATCTACATTCCCTGTATAAATGTTATGAACACAATAGGCCCTAAGTCTAAGATGTGAGTAGTTTCATTGGGTTCAGTAGGTCCAAGGAGCTACTCACATGAGTCACAGTTAGCAGGATCAGGCTCATGTTATTTCTTGATGCTGGAAAAAAAATATCCCCAAGTTAACACCAGTCTCCCTGGGGTTAGTTTCCTGTACAAAGCCTGGTAGGCTGGCAGACATAAAACTCACCATCCACATACGATATTATTCTGATTATGAGGCTTTTGACAAATTTCCTTCTTTATACCCAATGCATTTTATTTTTATCAGGGTGATTGCTTATGAGGTTCCCTCAGGTTACTTAGTAGCTCAGCATCAATAGACAGCAGTGCAAAAGGGAATGCAGTTTAGTGCTTCCACAAAGACCATCCATCACAGAGATGGGGCTGGGTATTTTTATAGGATTCTCCTTGGTGGGCAGCTGAGAATAGTTCTTTTGCTGTCAACACGGCAGGGCCGGGGGGGGCGCGGGGGTTATAGGTGCCTTTTTGCTGATTTCACGTGGCAAAGCAAGGGGTTATTGATGGTGTTTCTTTTCCTCACCTCTGAGCCTCTGGGGCATGCCAAACCAGGCCAGTGGTTTGTAATGCAGGAAGCATAAATGCCCAGTGGGGCTTACCCTGTCTGACTTTAGGGTCCTCTTTTGACTCAGTTTCTCCCTTCTTCCCCAGTTAATCATCCTTCACACTGGGAGTGTTTTTCACCACAGTCCTCCCCTATAGCAAGTTTAGTTTTTTAATTTTAAACAACACAGATCTTCTTCCTGCCTTTCATAGCTGGCTCCTACCCTCAGCGAAGGAGTCTTAACGCTTTCTCTTCTGAGGTTCTCTTCTTGTCTAGCTCCTCTCTTTCACCCAAGTCTTCTAGTTAAGCATTCTGGATACTCAGCCTAAGACTCCCCACTGGCCTTTTATTTCTGGTTATTGTCCTGCACTCGGTCCCTGCAGTGAGGAAGCAAGGTGGGGAAATTGTGGTACAGCAGGGCAGGGGAAAGTCGGGAGACCCCAAAATGAGGGGGTGGGGAAATCCAGGCACAGTGGGGTATGGCAGACAGGTTCCCCAATGGCTGGTGCCCTTATTTACTTTGGACCCTGGTCTGGGAGCCACCCATTTCTCTCTGTCAGACTGTGGGGTAAGAGGAGGAACTAATGCTCTTCCTGCCCCCAATGGCAAAGGCCCATTACCATACCTAGCCGAACTTTCAGAATCTGGTCAGCTCTGCTGACAGGACACTGCCCGTTTCCCTTTTTGACCCGACGTTCTGACTGAAAACCAGACAACAGGCAACCTGTTGGAGGCACCAATGGGGTAAAAATATATTTTCCAATAAAAAACATCCACTGTCCTCTTCCTTTCCTTTTATAGAACATGATGAAAAGAGGAGGGCAGATTTTTCACTGGTATCAACAGGAGGACTTAGCTGGATTTACATCAGCTATGAATCCTTCCCAGAGAATCTAACAAATCACTTTCTCTGCCATTCATAACACTGTGAGCCTCAGCCAAGTCCTTTCTTAGTTTTTCTTTTCCCTGGCAAAACCACCATAGCCTTCTGAAAGGGATGCCTTATATACAATGACCCAGGTTCTCTGGTTCAGCCAAGAGGTGCTCAGCACACGACTAGGCCACGAGGTGCAAAGAAGATGTCTTTACATTCTCACGCCCCTGGAGTCCCAGAGGATGGTCTAACCGCAGTATGAGAAGAGACGGTGTCCCAATAAACCAAAGGCAATGATCTGGCATCTGGGTTTGCCAAGGTGTAGGTTTGTCTTGGACCCCTCAGCTTCTTCCTGGGTATGCCCTTGTGTTGTGGGGAATGAAATGAGGAGGTGTCACAAGCCTACATGGGCACAGAGAGGCCTAACGGGGAAGAGTGGTTCTGTGGTGAGGGGCCTAGCCCAGCTTTGGAAGAGTCAGTTGAATGGTGCCCTACAAGAGAGGGGTACCTCAGCCGCAGTAAGGCCAGGAGTCCAGAGAAGTATGTTTTTAACGTTGGATGGATTCTGCTCAGGTTGGCCCTGTTGAAATCAGTAGAACTCTGCAAGTGTCACTAAGAATAAAGTGTGCCCTGGTGTTTTCATGATGAGTAGCTAGAGTGGTGAGAGCAAAGTGGTTAGATACTACAACAATGGGTGTTCTTGCAAGGCCTCAGATAAGGAGGCAGCAGACACTATACTCTTTCCAAAGATACTCTAGTATCTGAGCAGTTCACAATCTTCAATGTATTCATCCTCACAGCATCTATGTGAGGCAGGGCAGTGCCGTTATATGCCCATTATACCGATGGGAAACTGAGGCACAGAGCAGTTAAGTGATATGCCAAAGTAACAGAGAGTTAATGACAGAACAGGAAATTGTACCCAGTTTTCCTGAGTCCTAGGTTAGCACTCAAACAGCCCTTTCCCTCAGCACAACAAACTATTCTTGCTGGTTGGGAAACCAGAGTGTTTGTCTGTTATTTTTGGTTCTCAGCTGTCAATTATTACACAGGAAAAAAAGTCAATTTATCTTATGCCTTTGGTGCTTCATACCAGTCCTGTTTTCCTTGGGTCTCCAGCACAGAGGGAAGGAAACAATACAACAGGAGCTGTACCATGTGATGAGGATGAAGGCACCAGCCACACATAACAGCATCAGGTGCCTGGCAACAGCTTGAGAATTAACTCTAATTCCTCTCAAATGTTCGTCTCAGGAGTTCCAAGCAAGATGAAGGGGAGGGAGGATGGGTGGCAGAGAGGGGGAAAGGTGAGGTGTTCTGTCATTAACAATGTAGCCTCACTTATCACTTACAACTGAAAGTGCAGATAGCAGTTATTACAAGATGTACCATTAGTACAAAAGCTCATTACCGCATTTTAATCCTTGTAAGCATTTGTTACTGATACCAGTGGAGTTGGCAGCATTTTTTATATATATATCTGGCATTGAAAAGAGAACCAGAAAATCAAGGCTTGAAATATTTTCAGTAAGTATCACACTTTCATCCCTGTTAAAATAAGACTCCCATTTGAGCTCAAAATGTAGGTGTTTCCCCTCCCTCAGCCCACAAAGTGCTTTTATTGCACCTCATAGAAGACAATAAACAGCTCAATTGATTCAGGCCTCTGGAGGCCATGGGTCTATTTTTGGCTACATTGGGTGACCTTGGGCAAGTCATTTTGCCTCTCTCTGCCTTCTTTTGCCTGTCTGCAAACTGGGGATAATGATCTTGACATCCTTTATAAAAAGCTTTTAATTCTGATGATAAAAACGCATATGATGTTTATAATAATAATAATTGAGACTGAATGGTTCTGCATTTCAAATTATAATGATTTTTACCTTTCTGTCAGCTAAATAAAATAAAATAAAATAAAAAACAATAAATGCCCAACTTTGTTCATTTCCTGCCTGAACATTAAAACTCCAATTTTAACTTTAGGGAAAAGATCTGTGAGATCAGATCATCAAAGAAGAATTAATTCCATGGTCTGAATTGGGTCCCTTTTTGTTTTTGAATTGATTCTAACCAACTTAGTCCGTTACTTCTATTCTGTGGTCAACCCCAAGTATTTATAACTCACAAAACACACCCCAAAAGAATAATGGCATCAGCTTAAAAATTGGGGATTTAAAAAATAACCAGGAAGTGTGGGATTCTTTTTATTTACATTCTGGAGTTTGTGCCACTAGAGTTTACCTTTCGAAGTGTCTGTCTGCAGCCAGGAGGGCTGGAGACATGATTTTGAAATGGAAGCAGGGATTCACCCCTCTTTGGATGGGTCCAAGTCAAGCAGCTGGGGCTTTAAGAAAAAAAGGCATCAATTTTCACGGGAGTGGTTATCAAATCACAAGTATTGGTCATGCTATTTATAAGAAAAACAGAGCCTAATCCTCACCCCGGTAATCATTTCTATCTGTATAAAATGGATGTCTGTCTAGTATACTGGCAACACTGAGTATGAATGTTCGTCATGCCCTTTTTCTGGAGCGTAAATGAGGTGGAAAAGTTGAGCTTCTGTTTCTAGGCATTTCTAATGCAGCTTTGGAAAATCAGTTACAGGTTAATAATTTGACAGCACAAATTCATCTTGATTCAGTGGATGATAGGGTGCTGAGCTTGAAATCACTCTAAACCACCAAAAAGCATCTGTGGTAGAGGTAGGATTAGCACTGCAGAGTTACTGGTCTCCAGCTCTTTGGTCAGACAATACCTCCTTGCCTGGGAAACTCTTCACTGCTTAGCTGAGAAGCCTAGAAGGGAGAGAGCTCTCTGCTGGCCCTGTCTTGTGGCCAATACATAGTGGAAGGGTCACACTGATACTGGTGTCAAATAAGAGGGAGTCCATTGAAGTCGGTGGAGACAGACTGGTGCGAATGAGTGAGGAACAGAGAAATTCTGCATCAGACCCATGGCTTAGCATCACGTCTGCAACTGGGACTGGTGCAGTAAACTCTTGTTCATCCAGTACTTGATCAACCAGAATGCTCAACTAATCGGCATAACGCCAGCAAACCCACTGTGTGAGCCCTCCACAGGCTGAGTGGGTTTATTGGCAGCTAACCACTTGGAGCTACCAGGTGAGTCCCACTGTGTCATGGACAATCCTTTCAGCACTAGCTGGGAAACTCATAAATTCCTGGTGTCCAGGCAGGGAGTTGGCTGTAGAGGGGCAGCCAGCTGCACCCCGTGCCGTGTGGCTGGGCACGAGCCACACCAGCAGCTCCCACTGTCCCCACCAAAAGGTAAATGGGGCAGTGGTTGGCGGGAGCTGGAGCTGAGGGACAGGAGGAGCTAAACTTTCTTATGCGGAGGGCGTGGACCCCAGCCTGTGCCTCCCCTCGGTTACTCTTGATTAACCAGAATATTTGCGTATCTGGCAACCTCCTGGTCACGGGGTTGCTGGATATGAAAGGGAACCTTTGGTACATTAGAGGAAGGTGCAGGATCGGTGCAGAGGCAACCTCCATTTTTTAAAGAAAAAGAAACATTTTTCCCCTAACCCCCTGCATTAAGCAAAATAAAACAAAGAAAAAGGTCAAGTTGTGATTGGCCACTGTGTGAGCATCTTATGGAGGACAGACAAGAATGTTGTATGATCCTCTCCCAGGGCTAATCACAATGATAGAGTCCTTCTACCCTCTTCCTGCCAGCAAATAGTGGCCTCTGAGTGTTGGGGGAGGGGCAGGGGCCTTTCTGCTCCAAAAATTGCTCAGAAAACCCCATGTCTCCCCTTCTAGGCAGTTCGTTTTCTCTTCTCCATGCCTCCAGCTCCTCATTCTCAACATGTCAGACCAGGGTCAGGAATAAAATGAAGACCGCCTCCATCCCGAGCTTGTGCATGGTCCTCTAGGTCATGCCGCCTCTTTATTAAGGACTCATTTAATTGTTTTCTGAAACAACTGTGCAAAGCCCTTCCTGCCACCACCAGAGCAATAAATAAATTGTCTTTTATGTTCATCTGTGGCCCCTTACTGCACTGACTGATGATAATAAGAGATTTGCCATGCAAAGGGAATCTGCCCTTTAGTAGGGAAGCCTGTCAGAAGCAGATGCAGCCACATCAGCACTGGATGTTACAACAGGAATAGAAAGGTCTCCATAATCGGGCATTATCAACAAGAGGCTGTATCCCACTCCAGATAGCCACTCCTAAGGGCTGCAGCTTACTTTATTCTGCTCTGTCCCCAGACCTCGGGGAGCTGTCAGATAACATTCTACCTTCTGTCCCAGTTGGCTCGGTGGCTCTTTCTGTCTTATCACTAGATACTGCAGCTCATACTCATCATTCTTATAAAACTCCCCCCTCCCCGCTTTCCTCTGAATGATTCATGTTGAAGTTGGAAGGATTAAACAATACGTTATCGCATACACTGGTAATAGCTGCGGGTTAAAATCTCACTGCATGCAAGAGAAATCTTGTTGGTTAAGTTATGCAGAGACCAGAGGCTGCAGAGCAATAGAATCTTTTTGTAGACTTTTATCATGCCCACTCTTATAATGTATTATAAATCATTACCTTCTTAGTCAGCATCCCGGAGCCACCAATGATCTAAAGCATGCTTTTCTGTTCCTAAAAAATCTGCACATAAATTGAGTGCTCAAGAAAGTGAGGGGTTGATAAGTAACATGGATGGATGTTGTACAAGCTTCCCACACACACAGCTCAGTCGTTGCACTACAACACAATCTCCTTTATGTTCTGGCACTGACTAGCTGTGCCCTGCCACCAGGGCGCTGTTTAAATCCCCTGCCATTCCAATCTTCTTTCAGCCCTTCCCAGAAGCTTTTTCATTTCAGTTTAGATTTGCAGCACCGCATCTGATTCAAAGACTAGTGAAGTCAATGGGAATCTTTCCACTGACTTTGGTGAATTACAGAGGAGGGCTGCAGAGCTGAATCCCTGACCACTTTTGCCAAGGGCCCCTACACAACACTCTTTCACTTCTGACTTGCAGCACCACAAGCTACCTTAGCCCTAGGAAACCTCTGCCTGGTGCTCCTGAATGCTTACTATGCTCAGAATTGCCAATTCTCATCATTTCACTTTTCCACACTGGGCTACTTCTACATTAACACAAATCTTCAAAATGGCCATGCAAATGGCTATTTCAAAGATTACTAATGAGCCACTGAAATCCATATTCAGCGCCTCATTAGCATGCCTCCAGCCGTGATCTTCGAAATTGCTGAATTTCGCTCAAGTGTGGCTTGTCCAGCTGGAGGTCCTTTTTGAAAGGACCCCGCTAACTTCACAACCCTCTTATTCCTATCAGAAGATTTCTAAGTTGGACCCCCCATCTGGACGAGCTGCGCATGAGCAAGACACGGTATTTTCAAAGAGCCGCGACCAGCGGTATGCTAATGAGGCACTGAATATGCATTTCAGCACCTCATTAGTAATCTTCAAAATGGCCATTTGCATTTGGTGTTAAAGCACCAGCTACTGGAGTCAGAAGAGCCATGGCTTTCATTTTAAAAGAAGGTATGCTTATGCGGAAAAGCTTGACTATGATTCACATGCACCCTCAGCCAGAAACTGAAGAATAAGAACCCCATGGTCATTACTTTTAAAGGTATGTAGTTGTAAGATTTTTTTTTTCTCTGATGCCTGTGTGTCGAATGCTTGGAGTAAGCAACACTGCTTTTCAGGTGCCATTACTTCACCATGGTTCTGACCTGGTTATGAGACTGAAAAATACTGGATCACATTTTTCAGTAAACTATTTTTTGCTGGTCTTTCATGGTGAAACCCATTTCCAGGATGCAACAGACCTACCCAAGCCCACTGAAAATCTCATGAGAAATGATTCCTAGAATAAATTTCCAACAACAGACTTTTGGATAAGGGCTGGAAACAGGCTGCTGAGCTGTTGCTGGGTATACTAACTGTGCGTGAGATAAAATAATCCATCAAAACCACCAATTAACACGTTGCAGTTTGGTACAGTCCTGCCTCACAACCAAACCAAAAAATACTAGCGTTACTAAGAGGACCCCGGCATTCTGTGGGGAACTAATCACACTTAGGACTGATATTCTGTCTTTGTGATAATTTTATTGCCACGGTTAGCAAAAGCACTAACATACCATTCCAGCAAAGCACAGACAGATACTACAGAATGGTCAAAACACCCAGCATCTGAGATCCATATACTCTCACCGTCTCCAGCAGAGACTTAAAAGTGGTGAGACAGATGATCCACAAGTGGTCCTATCTCTGGCACACCAAAAAGGTCCATGAATCTCTCCACCATGAATATTCCCAGGAATGTTTGGCCTCCTAAGTCCATATCTTAATTTCCTCACCTTAAAAAACGTGGGACCCTCTTTCCTTACAGGCTAAGATAACATTTGGCTCAAATTTATTAGCATACACATCAACTGGTTACCATAGCAATCTTGTGGTTAAACTTCTGAGGATGTGCCTATCCTAAAATATCAAAAACTAGCACAAACTGATATTTTGTGGTTACCTGTTAGCAGATTAATCATAGCTGCTTATGGCAGCCAGCTATCTTATATATTCTGACCATGGCTACTTTCAGTCAGCTGCTTATATTCAGGAGTTCGGGCCTCATGCTCCAACTTTGGCTAAGCTGTTATCTTACAGGCCTTGAGCCCTCTGTTTCTAGGACTATGTCTACACTAGACCTACCCTTTCAAAAGGGGGGTGTTAATGAGACATTTTGGGATATGCTAATGAGGCACTGCAATGAATATTTCTATTCCCCTCATGCCTATTTGGTTATGTCAAAGTGTGCAGGGTGCTTTCGAAAAGGACTCCGTGTAGCCGAGCCATGCAAAATTGAAAGCAGCATTTCTGAAGTGCTGCAGCTGCTATTATGCTAATGAGGCACTGCATACTCATTGCAGTGCCTCATTAGCACATCCCAACGTATCTCATTAGCATCCCCCATTTGAAAGGGTAGGGCTAGTGTAGACATAGGCTAGATGCACCTTTTCTCTCTTATCTATAGCTTACTTATGCTTAACTTAAGTTATGTCTACACGTGCCCCCTTCCATGGTAATCAGGGTGATGGGAGATTACTAATGAAGTGCTTCAATGAATATACAGCACTTCATTAGGCAAATTCTCCCCCACAGCAACTTCGAAGTGTCAGACTTCGAAGTGCTGGCATGCTGTGTAGCCCCACAAGACTTAGGAGGAGAAGTTGAAAGATCTGGGCTTATTTAATCTACAGAAGAGAAGAAAGAGGGGGGGATTTGATAGTAGCCTTCAGCTACCTGAAGGGTGGTTTCAAAGAGGATGGAGAGAGGCTATTCTCAGTGTTGGCAGATGGCAGAATGAGAAGCAGCAGTCTCAAGTTGCACTGGATGGATATTAGGACAAGCTATTTCATCAGGAGGGTGGTAAAGCACTGAAATGGGTTACCTAGGGAAGTAGCAGAATCTCCATGCATGGAGATTTTTAAATCCCTGCTTGACAAAGCCTTGGCTCGGTTGATTTAGTTGGGATTGGTCTTGTTTTTAGCAGGTTGGTTGGACTTGATGACTTCCTGGGGTCTCTTCCAACCCTATGATTCCTATGTTTTCTGTAAAGAGAGCTTTTCCACAGAAGTGCTAAATTCAACCTTTCTGGAATTCTACTGACTTCAACAGAGTTGCTCCCTGTTACACTGGGTGGTGGATTTGCCCTGAGGTGACTGTCTCTGTGGCAACAGGCCTGGTCCTCAAATGCAGGGAAGCTCAGCTCAGCACTAATGAAGGGAGATGGATATTGATAACTCCATCTGTCTTCTGTCCAGGGATACTTAGATACCTGGGCACTTGCTCGGCTGCAAATTCAAGTCAGAGCAGCCTCATGGAGAGATAAGATTAGACAGAATAGAGTAGTCCTGTCTGCTCTAATTTATGCCATCTGCCTCAGCCCATAAGTGGCCATTTATCAGTCCCCCTGCAAGAGTTTCAGAGCATCATGTTCTCTGTTCGGCCCCAGCAAGACAGGAGCCTGGGGCAAAATATGAGCCATGGGCACTTTACACCATTCAAGGATACCCCCAGGCAAACCAGTTTTTCATCTCCTTTAAGTCATAGAAGACTGAGTGGTGGAGTTGGGGGGAGCAGTAGCTGGAAAGACAGTGGTCCAGTGGTTAGGACAGTACTAAAGGTCTGTGCTCAATAACCTGTTCCACCAAAGGCTTTCTGTGTGACCTTGGGGAACTCACTTAGCTTCCCCCTGCCTCAGTCTCCCATTTTTACAGTTCTGTCCTACCTCACGGAGGTGTTATGAGGATAAATACAGTACAGATGGTAAGTATCAGAGAGGTAGTCGTGTTAGTCTGTATCTTCGAGAGCAACAAGAAATCCTGCTGCACCTTATAGACTAACAGATATTTTAGTGCATAAGATGCATCTGATGAAGCGGGTCTTTGCCCACGAAAGCTTATGCTCCAAAATATCTGTTAGTCTATAAGGTGCCACAGGACTTCTTGTTGTTCTCTGCAGATGGTAAGGTGCTCCAAGGCTATGCCAACGGGGGCCATCTTGTACCTCACAGACATAGTCCATAGTGGGTGAATGCCTTCTGTAATATCCCCTGACTCCATTTTCCAATCCAATTTTTCTGCTGTTTGTTTTTTTTTTTAAAGTAGAGATACGCAACGGCATTATTACATGTTAAGAAATGACGGGTGTCTCTAGTGTCCAGGGTCTCTTTAGTTGTTCTGCAGAGCACCTCATGAATCATGCTTGTTCTGGACCACAGACCCGCAATGGGCAGCTGAGTATCACTGTCTATCCTAAATGAGTCGTAAGTGAAACTCTCGATATTTCATAGGTGGGACAAATGGACAGCTGAGCTGAAGGGGGCTCACATGATCCAGCCCTTAACCAAGCAAACCAATAAAGGAGATTCACAGTTTAAAACATAAATAAATAAATAACATAAATAAACAAAAAAATACAAATTATTTTTCCAGCCCTTGTCCTTGTGAAAGTAGCATAGAAAGCCCAGGTGACCTGATCAGAAGGGTTGAAAAAGAATATGAAGATGGGTATAAATCTCTCCTGCAAGGGGCTGGAACGGGGAAACACGTAATGATTTCCCTCTATGCAATTTAGTAGTAGTAGTAGTAGTAGTAGTAATAGTAGTAGTTGAACCTTTCTAATATGGCACCCTTGTGGACTGACTGATGCTGGACAAGAGAATTTGCTGGACGATGGTAGGTCAGTATTGTCTACTAGTATTACCAACACTTCCACTGCTTACTGGTCTCTTAGAATACATTTAGGGGTAAATTGCAGCTAAGTAATAGCACAGAACACTGAGAGCCAGAACTGGTGGCTGTAAACAAACTTAATGGGATTGCAGGAAACCTGGCCGCACCCATAATGTGGTCATCTGGATAACTAAAATCATTCCAGATTACGGATGTTGCTGGGTTAGAGAGTTCTGGATTAGAGAGGTTCAACCTGTATTTATTATTATTATTATTATTATTATTATTATTATTATTTAGGAGGCCTCCCCATGGACCATGACCTCATTGTCTTACTAATGCACAATCAAACTCAGCAGGTTGGCTTACATCCTCAAAATTCCACAGCCGTCCCTCTGCTTAGTGAGTTGATACAGTGGTATACCCTGAACCTGGGAGTTAGTGGCAGGAGGGGCTGTGATGTGTCTTCTGGACCCAGGAAACCTGCCTCCACTTTGTAACCTTCAGCAATTCCTAACTCCCTTAATCTCTCTTGGCTGTATGGAGAGTAAACGTTCAGGGCAGGAGCTGTCTTGTATTGGGGGCTTATGCCAAGTGATCTGATCTCAACAATCTGCAAATCATAGGTGTGCAGGCATCATCTGTGGTAGTGCACAATTAAGAGAAGTTTGTTCCCTTTTGGCATTCCCTGGTCGTGCCCTACTAATACCAGAGGATGGCCATCTTGAATTCCTGTCTGCTACAAGGACAGACATTGCTGATTAAGTGCATTAGTACTGACCATTCTTAGGTGGCATGTCATGGACAGAGCTACCTGGAGACTGCTAAGCAATCATGAAGAACTGTTCCAACTGCACCACACACCTTGTTTGAGCCTCAGAAATTATTTGCTGAAATCTAGCGAAAAAAGAGAAATGGGAAGGAGTTGTGATCTATACATGCACAATGCACACACAGTAATATGTGAAATTCACCAAACAAAGGATCTGTTCAAAATATTCCTCCATTTCTTATAGTTCTAACTCCTGATGCCTTACTAATGTTCATGGTGGAAGAGATATAGACATATTTCTCTTGATATCTGTCTTGAGTAATTATGTGCCCCCATTCTCTTTAATACAGCTATCCTGGTAAGCCCTCTCTAAGGTAGGGCATGGCAATTATCCCCATTGTACAGATGGGGAATGGAGGCACAAGGAGACTTGATCACTATCTTGGAGTCACACAGAAAGAAGAGAGGGTGAACAGAACCTCACTCTCAGAAGTTAGCTGCTACTTGACTATGGGAGAAGAGCATGAGATGACCTGATTCTATTTATGAACCAGACATCAGCTCAGAAATGGACTCCACTGGTCAGTGAACATAGGGGATCAAACCCAAAACAGAGCATGATTGGATCAGATTCATTTTGAACAGGGCTTGAGCTCTCTTTTACTCTTCCTCAGCTCTTGCATGACTTCTCATGCTGATGAACTCTCACTGAATTGAAGTGCGGGGGGAAAGTCTTTCCCTAAGAGTTTATAACCTTGAATTTCTTTGTGTTGTACCCCCAAAGGATGGCTGCCGGTTTCTGCCTCAGAAATGGCCTATGATGTATGCCAGAGAGCTTAACGGGAAAAAGATTACTCTGGCGATACATTAGAATGAAAGTGTCAGGCCCAGGCATTGAATATATTCTGGCACAACTATTATCCTCACTAATGATGTTTCCATGAAAACATAAAGATCAAGGAAAGAAAAAGGAATAACAACAACATCTTTCATTGTGTTGCTGGATGTCTGATAAAGTCATTAGGGAAAACAAGAAAATGGCTTTTTGATGCTGATGCTGCATAAACATGTTTTCTGGAGGAAAATGTTTTCACATTATCTTAAGAGATGAAAAAGAGGAGAGATTAAACTCCCAGTACACAGGCATGGGCTCCCCTCAACTGCATTGAGTGGGGATACTGGGTACTTAGAAATGTTGACAAAGGTTGAGGGCAGGGGTATAATCGTCAGCTGAAGGATGTAAACACCAAGGCTACGGTTACACTAATAATTTTTTTTGCTAGTCTTTAAAGTGCTACTTGACTGCTTTTTGTTTTGATAGTATATAGACTAGCACAGCTCCCTCTCTGTTACACTTTAATTCTCTGTGCCTAAGGTTGCCTACTTAGACTCAATGCTTTTCTGGAAAGGGAATGTCTTTCTCTGCGTAATGGTGCCAAGATTTCCATAATGGACTCAAGCGATTACACTAACACCAATAATTAGAGGTGATTGAAAGTTTTAGAAGGCTGAAACAGGTTGAACCTCTCTAATCCAGAACACTTTTGTCTGGAAACATCCATAACTCAGCATGATTTCAGTAAGCCAGATGACCACCTATAATAATAATAATAATAATAATAATAATAATAATAATACATGGCCTCCCGTGGTTTGGCAAATTATCTTGTCCAGCACCAGTCAGGCCCCCAGGGGTCCAGACTAGAGAGGCTCAACCTATATTTCAAGGGTGAAAACTGATGAAAGTTAGAAGTAAGCAAAAAAAAAAGGATGGAGTGGGGTTATGCCAACAAAAACCCCATCACAACAATAGGTTGACACAAGCTTGTCACATTCAGTAGATTTATGAGTAGAGCCCAGCAAATGCACAAGTCTCAGACCATGAAATCTGGTGTCCCCCTGTGAAATCTCATCTTCTGTGTGCTTTTGTCTTCTACACTACAGATTTCATGTGGGAGATCATCTGTTCTGAAATTGGACATCTTAACCCAAAAGCGAGTTGAAGGAGGGTCACAAGGTTATCTTAGGGGTCACAGTGTTGTCAGACTTACTCCTGCACTGCCTTCCGAGATATACTTCAGGAGAGAGGTGACTATTGGCTGGGTGTCCAGCTCTGAAGGCAGCTTCATGCCAGCAGCAGCACAGAAGTATGGATGGCATGGTATGGTATTGCCGGCCTCACATCAGCACTGATGCCTTCAGACCTGGGTGGCCAGAAAGTGGTAGCTACTGAGCTACTGCAGGAGAGCAGACTTAAGGGCGATCATACTGTACCATGCCATTCTTATTTTTGTGATGCTACTGCTGGTGGTGGCTCTGCTCTCCAGCTGCACAGCTTTGATGGCAGTGCCACAGCATACACATAATAACATTGCAACCCCCCACAAATACTTTTTGGATCAGGACCTCCTACAAATACAACACCATGAAATTTCAGACTGAAGTAGCTGAAATCCTGACATTTATGATTTTTAAATTCCTACTTTCATGAAATTGACCGAAATGGACCATGAATTTGGAAGAACAATAGAAAATGCTGGCTATCGAAGCCCTTTTGACTAGTTAAATGCAAACTTTTTAGCTGAGAGAATGAAAGGAGTATGTGCATGGCTGTAAGAATCCACAGAGTGTTAATCTCATTAATTTTTCACAGGGATGGAGGTTTCCTGAGCTGTCTTCTCAAAGGCCCATGGTCTGTGCCAAATAACCTCATTGCCATCTGCCTTTCCAGACCCTTGAAAACACTAATTAGCTCTACTGTTTTAGAGGGACTCTAGAAGCAATTTTGCTTTCCTGCTATCCATTTCTTTAATTCTAGCCTAACTATTTTTCTCCCGTTTCTGTTCTTTTTATTCTTCAACCTCATTTCGAAGGTCTGTCAGCTCAGATCCATAATGGCCTCTCCTGCTGGATGGCATTATAATTGGGACTGCAGAGTTCTAATGGTGTTCTGGAGGTGTCGTCATCAAACAGCAAAGCCTTCATTAGAGCCCATGGGGTTTGTGTGTATGTGTGTGTGTGTGTGTCTTTTTTCAGTGGAACTTTTACATTAGTGGCTGGTAGGTGACTGGGAGATAAGATCATAGGCTCTTTTGTTAGTCAGCCTTTAAATAAAGGGATTTTTCCTGCTGAAGTGAAATAGTTCACTTTGTCTGACTGTTTTCCATTGTACAAGGGATGTGTCGATTTCTTTGTCTCAGAAGTGGTGCTTGATACAATGAGGAAGCTCTTTCCAAACTCTATTTGTCCTGACTTTGCATTATTTATGCAGGAGAATCATAAATGAGTGCAGGGCTGCTGCCAAGGGAGGGACAAAGGTGGCAGTTGCCCCCAGGGACTGGTGATTTAAAAGGGCCTTGGGCTCCATGCTCTTTAAATTGCTGCCAGAGCCCCACATGGCACAGTCTGGGCCATGCTGAGGTCTGGCTTGGGGAGCCACGGCTCAGTTGCAGCAGTGCTGAAGACTGTCCATCCCTGAGCCCGCCCCTTCCCCGTGAAGACCTGCCTCTTCTGGGGCCCTGTTGCCAGCCCTTAATGGGCTAGTCTAGCATACAGCTTGTTTCACTGAATCATCACTTTGATCCTTCCACATGATAGAGCCACCTTCTCCCGTTGTTCATGACTGAGCTGAATCATCGATCCACAAGAAGTGTACTTCAGTAAACAAGGGGTATTGTAGTCTTATGGTTATTGTGCTGGCCTGGGAGAGAGGGCTCCTTGTTTCTCTTCCAGATTCTGCTGCTAATTTGCAAAAATTCTGACCCTGGATACACCAATTGGGAAACAGTCTTGTTGCTGTTTCCTTGCATTACAATAGTGTTGTGAGAACTAATGTTTGTATAATGCTTTTAGATCATTTACTGAAAAATGCTGTATCAGTGCAAACTAACACCTGTTATATTACCTCCATATTATTGCCCAGGGCTGTGGAGCAACCAAAGAAGGAACGGCCGCCCTAGAGAATCCATCTGAGGTATTTCCTAATTAGCCTCCCAAATCACAGCGCTCTCATCACTGGGATTTCTAAATGAAGGTGGTAGGAAGTTTTTTTATAACATGGTTTTCCAACATAACACGTCAAATCCTTGAAAGTAAAATGTTGTGCAGCTGGCCCCAGGCGGACTCGAACGTGGGACTGCTGGAGCTTTGTGCAGGCACCTCTATAGTTTGAGCTAAAAGCTAGCTAGCTTTCATCTTCAGCTGTAGAAGATGCCCATTTTTTCTTATGTGAAGTGGTAGGTGCCACTACTTGGTACAGTAAACCAAAGCTTATGCTCCAAAATATCTGTTAGTCTATAAGGTGTCACAGCACTTCCTGTTGTTCACACATAGGTGTGTGGGTTACATACTTCACCTCACTGAGGAAACATATCCTGAGCTTCAGAGAAATGGTTGAAATCCTGGAGGAGTCTCCCACTTGTGGTTCCCTACAAGCACGCTCAAACTTGAGACCTCTGGAGCTCAGTGCAGGTGCCTCTACAGTTTCAGTTAAGAAGTTAGGCTGCTGAGAAGACTCATTCTTTCTCTGTCAAGTGGTCTCAGTACCATGACATGGAACAGTGAATCAGAAATATGTGTGTGGATTCTGATTTCACAGAAACATGTCAATTTGGATGAAATTTTATTTCAGGGAGAGGGGAACAAAGATAGACCTTGGCAAAAATGAAATGGATTTTTTTTTTCATTTCAAAATGACTTTTCATTTCACTTTTCAAAAAATATACCAAGGAAAATGTCAAAATCAAAAGCTGTTCTACCAAAATGAAATGTTTTGTTTGAGCCTTTTTTCAAAATGTTGTTTCATGTTAAATTTTGATATTTTTAATACTGTTTCTTTTTAGAACAAGAAAAAAAATTGAATTTGTGATACTTCCTGGAAAATAGGAATTCAATTCATATCCTGCTCTGCTATCAAAGAGAAATGGGACAAAAAAGTTAGTAAATATATTATGGGGAATAATCATCTGTTTGCATAGGAAACTGATTGGTTGGGGCTTAATTGTTTTGTTTTGTTGTTTTGTTTTGTTTTTCATACTGGTATTCTCTGATCTGACAGTATATGGAACAGTGGAAATGTTCAGCTCTTCAGTTACATGATTGGAGTAGATGTGTTGATATCACTATCCCATGACTTAAAGGACACACGTTTTACATTGCATGCAGCAATTAAAATTACATGGTATTTGGGGGCATGCAGACAAGACTACCAGCAGATCAGACTCTGATTTAAATCACAACAATGTAGCACTACTGAAGTTAATGGAACTGCACCAGTGTGAAACAGATGTAACATCAGATGGCTACAGGATGTGAACTGGTCAAAAAACAGGTGAGAGAGTAGGTGGTTCCCAAGCACCAATATCAATTTAAAAATCCTCAGAAATGTATAGTGCTACCACTCTGCACTCAATCTGTACACGTGCAATTGATTACACGTGGTGCAGGACAAATAAAAACAGGTTCTGAGTATGTGTTATTGTAGGAGTTTCTCCTCCCTTTTTCTGCAGGGCCAGATGCTGATCTCAGTTTTGCTGATGCCATGCAGTTACTCTAATTTACATCACAGCAAGTGAGCTAAGAGCTCAAATGAGTTAACAGGAGAGAAGGAGAAAATGACCCCAGACCTACAGTAGTTATTGACTGGTTTAGCTCCAATGGAGATACACTGATCTCACCAGATAAGGCCCATTTTCTGTATGTCTCTTGTTCACTCCTTTTTTTTTTCTAGCCTACTCAATGTGACTTTCTTCCTCCTTTTCCATCAGTTATGGCTACACTATTACAACTCTGTGATTCCTTCCTGCAATCTGCACAACACCAACAATTATCACTTGTAAAATGATGCTTTTCTGGAAGATTCTGTGAGGGAAATAATCTTATTTTTAGTACTGATCAGAGCATGGTTTTCAAGGGGTTGTCTTGATAATTACACCTATGCCTCGACCCAAGGAGGGAACTAACTAAAGAGAAAGAGCCAAATGTCTGCACAAAGGAGAAATAAAAATCAAGAGAGAAAATCAAATGCTGGATATTAGCACAGGGAGAAAGTCAATGAGCAAAGTGCTGAGTGTACCATAGACTGGAGTGAAAGAGACAAAAGGACAGACTCATCCCTGGCATTGGTCCAGTGGGTTCCACGGAGTTACGTCAGAGATGAAGCTGGCCCTAAACACTCACTTACATGAAAATAAAAGTGAGATGAGACTTCAGGATGGGATTTTTTTTTTTGCCACATAAACAGGTGGATTAAGTCCCTCCCAGAAGGTCAGCTTCTGACATTCACTGGCACAGAGACGCCCATTGCCATTATGGGTTATTATTGTTACTTGCTATGGAAGGTTTTTTTCTTTTCTTTTTTTTCCAATGAGATCAGCTTGTGCACCCATACAGCTGAGCCCCCTGGATAAACTGGCCCTGTTGCTGACTGCTGGGTAGTTTGAAAGTTCTAGCTAGAGTGTATGTCTGCTGAAGGATGGGGTTATGGGCAGCACTGAAAGATTGATATGAGGAGAGTGGGATCTGTAGCAGCGTAGGAAAGCTCCACCCTTCAGGCACCACCAAGCAAGATCCCGGGGAAAAGAGAGCCCCCAGAAGCCCAAGCAAGGAGCATGAGAGAGAAGGCATTTCCTCTGCAACAGGAGGGGAAGAAACATCCCCCAGCAGGTTTGGCTGTGAACCTCCACTCTGCTTTTGGCCTTAACGTAATGGGAGAGAGAACTGCATGGAATCAGCTACATCCACATACAGACTGTGAGGTTCTCACTCAAAGGCAGCCATGCCTCAAACAGAGGCATCAGCGGGGATGGATTAAGAGTGGGGCTTTAGGGGTTTCAGTCCTGGACTAAGCTGCATGTTCCAGGCCAGCCCTTCCTAGGGGAGGGGACAGGTAGCTCAACATGCTGCTATTTCTCTTACCTTTCCCACCCTGAGCTGGAGTCACATTGTCACAAGCATGAGAAAGTTCTGTCCTTGTGCTGTCCTTGCCTGGTGGCTCTACACCCAGAGCTTCCATTGGCTGGGAATCACAGCCAATGGGAGCTATGGCAGACAGTGTCTGCAGGCAAGCAAGGGGGGAGCATGGGTCACACAGAGCCATCTGTCCCCTCCCACCATCAGTGGGAGCTGAGCCAGATAAGTGCCCCACTCCCCAATCCCTTTCCCCATCTCTGAGCCTTTGCCTCACTCCAACTCCCTCCCATAGCCTGCACCCCAGCCCAGAGGCTCCTCTTACACCCTTAGTCCCAAAGTCCCTCTCAGACCACATCTAACACACTAAGACCCTAACTCCTTCCCAGACCCCACATCCTACTCCAAAGCACCAGCCGCAAACCTGCTCCAGCACCCTTGTTCTCTCCTTGATCCCACGCCCTGATCTTGAATCCCCTCCTGTCCCCTGACTCCTGCCCAGATCCTACACCCACCTCTCAACCTCCTGCTCTGAGCCTGCTCCCGCACTCCAATTCCCCAGGCCTTAGTCTGGAACCAGCTCTTGCATTCTAAACACTCATCCCTACCTTAGAGCACACCTAGTCACAGCCCTCACTTCCTCCTGTTCCCACCCTCCTGCCTCAACACATAGCCCCCCTCCCACATACTGACCCCTCATTTTTGGCCACACCACAGAGCTTAGAGGGACCTACAAAAATCTAATACCCCTGGATTCCCAATCCAGCTTCAGACAGCAAGTGTGTAGGAAGTGATCCAGGGGAAGATGAGCAGGAGGTGCACCAAATTCAGGCCATCCAAAGTTGTTTTTTTAGGCCCTAGGCTGGGACCCAATGGAGCAGGAAGTCCAGGGTCCCCTCTCCACCCTAAATTACCCTACCCTTAGGCCTGGGGGTGGCAGGACAAGGCATTACTGATAAGAAAGTTCACCCATTTGGGACCCTTTCCAGGAGATCCAGGACACACTCAGCTGAAAGAGAGACTAGAGTTAGAGGTCCAGAAAACTAGGCCGACTGACCAAACAAACTCCCCCCGAGCCTGTCTCTGGGCAAGTGTGTAAGTTTCAGTAAGAACACACATGGCAAATCCAGACTCCATTGAAAACAATGAAAAAATCTGCCCTCAACTTCAGTGGGGGCACGATTTCACTCAAGGTTCTTGTCTTAAGCAACTTACAGTTAAAGATCCTGAAACAGTGCTGGAGTCAATGGCAGGATATCATCCTATTGGCTTCACTGGGCTTTGGATCAGACCATAATATGCCCCATTACTAGTAACCCCACTGCCTTCATGAAGGCAATCCAGAGAAGAAGTCAGGGTTGGCTTGTCTTCACTACGCAGTGGATCAAGGCTGCAGCAATCGATCCACTGGATGTTGATTTATTGCATCTGCTTAGACATGATGAATCAGTCTCCAAGAACTCTTGCATCAACGTGGGAATTCTACCAGGATGAGGAGAGTAGCCAGAGCTGATGGGAGAGAAGCCCCCACAGACCTCACTTAGTGGAAGATGCTGTAGTGAGTAAGTTAACTTGCATAGCTGAAGTAGCATAGGGTACATCAATGGGAGGTTAGTGTAGACCAGGCCTGTGTGATTAAAAGATGGGGCTTTGAATTTGGAAGACCGAGAAGTTGAGAAAGACATTACAATAGAGCAAGACACTAAACAGGAAGGAGGCGGTTTGTGCTTCCAGTTGGGTTTTCAATTCACTTTTTCAGCTAGTTGGTGGAATGGAGATGAATAGGCCACATGGGTGCTCAGGAGGTAGCAGAGGGTTTATTAATCTCTAATACAAAATCTTAATGAATTTCCTATTCCAGTCTAGACCCCAGATAATAAAAAGTGGTTCTGAGATTAAGCAATTAAATCCTTATCTTTATGTTGAACCCAAGGGATCCCAAAACATTAGGGAAAATGAGATAAAAATGCAGATCCCAGTGTTGGACGATGATGCAGCAACATAGGCCCCTGTACATGGCAGATGCCACATTTGTTGCAATGGTCTGTGCTGGCAGCTCTCAATGAACATGGCCTCAGAGTGCAAAATCCTTCCTCAGGTAATGCTAAAGTTGAGAATGTAAATAGAAAAACGCTAGGAGACTCACTCAGCGGGGTAACCATGTTAGCCTGTAGCTTCACAAATAGAAAGCAGTCCTGTAGCACCTTAGAGACTAACACATGTATTAGGTCATGAGCTTTCATTGGTAAGACCCGCTTAAAGAAGAGTGCTTAAAGAAGTGGATCATACCCACAAAAGCTCATGACCTAATACATTTGTTGATCTCTAAGTTGCTACAAGACTGCTTGTTATTTGAGGAGATTCACTGAATACTAATAAGGCAAAGCTAAACTCCTTTCCACCCCACTTTGTTGTCACGCCAACTTTCAGACTGCATCCCATCATAGGATCTGGAACTCATTTTGCCTTCCAGGAGACAATTAGGGTTTGGATAATTCCTTCTCCTCATCTTTAATTTGCTTGAAAATATAGCCTTCTCATCCTTGTCAGAATTGCCCTTGAGTTAACTCTACGTGAAATAGAAATGCAGTTTCTTGATAGTTTAGGGTAAAAAAACCCCACAAAAGTACATTTTTTCTGGGGGAAAGGGAGAAGTCTGTGTGTGTATGAAAGAGACAGAAAGAGAATCCTGTAAAATAGAAGGGCCAAAAATGCTACTAGTATTTTGAAAAAAATATACAACTCTGATAATTAATAAGAAAGAAAATATTGTGAATTGTAATGCAACCAGGAAAGCAGAGGTTGGTAAGGCTGTAGGATGAAATGCAGCCAGCTCTTCAGCTGGTGTAAATCAGTGTAGGTCCATAGTCTGAAGGCATTCCAATACCATGGCACTGGGCATAACAGAAAATGTGGCAAGGGTCCCTCTTTCTCTGGGGAGAATTTGGGCCAGCAGCCTTACCCACTGCCAGTAGTTCTGGCTTGCAGCTGGTTTCCGGGGTGGGGAGCCCAGCCTCTCCCGGGACTCCTTCCCCTGGTGTCCCCTGGTGTCTCTGCTCTACCACTGTTGTGCTCTGGATGTCACTATTGCTTGTGCGCTCTCTCTGTCTCTGTCTCTCTCTCTCTCTTCTAACTGGGGTGGCTAAAAGGCTCCCAGCAGGCCTGAAGTGGAGTCACCTGGGCCCAGTGTGCCTGGGCCACCTCTTTGCCAGCTGATACCAATGGTTTTGCAGCCCTCCACCCTTAATTAGTGGGCCTTTCACCCTTTGGGAGACACCTTTTTTCTGCTCTGTAGCAGCCCTCTGGTCTGACCTTGTCACAAAAAGAACAGATAATCTAGGTTTAATTCAACAATGTAGCACTCTCTGAATTTCACATTTCCCTTTTCTCCCCTCCAGTATCATGTGAATCTCTGCCAAGCTGGGTCTGTTGGGCTGACTGCTGAAGTCTCCAAATGTGACTGGCTCACCTGAGCTCGGAGGTGGGTTTGGTTGGGAGGGTTCTCAAGACCTTTCTGTTAAGACAATCCGCTTGGCAATGGGTAAAGAGGCTGTGGTCTTCTCAAGAGACTGTCAGATCAAGGCCAGGCTGTACTCCTAAGTTAAAGTAATCATATGTTACTACAAGTTCTTCCTTCCAGCACTTTTCTCCTATTCAAACCCACAATGCACCACCACAGCCAATAATATCAACTTCTGCAGCTTCATTGATCTGAAGACTTTAATGCACTTTCCAGGCAGTAAGTAAAATATTCAACATGCCCATTCTATATAAGGGTTAGATCCAAGAGGACAGATTGTTTTACCCAGTGTGGTCCCTATACATAGCTTCAGCTTTACCGGGGCTGCAATAGCTGAGGGTAGAATTCTCCTGGTACTAGCTTGGTGGTCCCATGCTATTTCCCTCTCCAAGTCTTGGAATACAAAGCTTATGGTGAGGGGTGGAGTGGGGTGGCCATGGGGAGGTTGAAGGGAAGATGCAGGAGTGGCAAGGGCTGGAGCTTATGATTCTGTGGGGAATCAAGATGGAGGAAAACCCATTGAGTCTGCCATAACATAGACATTTTAGACAGAAAAAATATAAATTAAAAGGGAAGTTCTTGAAGAAGAGTTAGTAGATGAAAAAAAACCTATCAGTTCACAATCAAAAAAAAAAAAGAACACAACTTTGGCTATAAACACATTTTTGCTCTACAGTGAAGGCAATAATTATAAATAAAAGAAGCCAGCATATAACAAATGGAAAAGGGAGGACAATAGCAGTTGAAATAAATTACAAGTGATAGGGAATGTAAAGTTGATAACAAAAGCACAGCAAATTGCCCAAACTCTGTGGTTGGCCTAGGTAAGACAGTAAGGAACTTAAGAACATTAGGAACAAAATAAATTATACTGATGTTATAGTCCCCTTACTAAATGAAGTGATAAAACTACAAATCATACTGCAGGAAAGTTGAATAAATATTTCTCTTCCATATTTGGAAGAAGCAGGATGGTTTACCCATACTGTAAAAGATTCATACGGTATATTACAATCCATTATAACTGAGAATGGTGGATACAAGAGTTCTAAAAGAGTTAGTTAAGTCGAACGCTGGCCTGCTGATATTAACTTGTAATAAATCTTTATTAATATGACAATTCTAGAATACTTAAAAAGTGCTAATTGTACCAATATTTAAAATGGGCCAAAAAGATTATCTGGGTAACTATTTGCTAATTAGCCTGACATCACTCAGAGGCAAGATAAGGGACTAGCTTCTGTGGGATTCAACTAATGAAGAATAAAAACATTGGAATATAATTAAGGCCCCTCAACATGGTTTTGTGGGAAAAGTGTATTATGAAATAAATCTGATTTTAATCTCTGAAAAGATTAGCAAATGTGACTGATTTTCGTGAGGCATTAGATTTAACACTGTACGGTATTCATGGCATTTTAAAAAACATAGCACTATACAATATCAATAGATCATGTGTAAAATGGATTATGAGCTGGCTAACTGACAGATCTCAAAAGGGAGGTTTCAATGGAAACTCAACGTTGGATGGGATTGTTTCTAGCCGTGTTCCACACAGCTTGTTGCTAGATCTGGTGCTAGTCAACATTTTAATCAATTCTCTGTAAGTAATCATAAAATCACTGCAGTAAAATTTGTGCATGACAGAAGGGTTGACAGAATTACACCTAATGATTAAGGACAGGGTAGACCTATTGAATTATTTAGGACATATTGAATGACTGGATCACTTTGTAGTCTGGACCCATTGAAACAAAATACATGCGACCACAGCCAAATGGAACATTAAATACCTAGGAATGAGGAATGAATGTCATATCTATCTGGGGTTGCATATATTGTGGGACAGTAACCGGGAGAGCAGTGATCTCAAAGGGATTTAGGAGTTAAAATGGACAAACAACTCAACATGATCTCCCAGTGAGCTGCTCTGGCAAAAAAGTCTAACGTGATCATTAGCTGTAGAAACAAGGAGCTAAAAAGAAAGACTATGAAGGTGATTTTACCTGGGTCTACAGCATCACTGAGACTGATACCAGAAAACTGTGTACAATTCTGTTGTCTGCATTTAAAATAGATGTTGAAAGAGTGGAGAGAGTGCAGAAAAAAAGTCACAGTAATTATTCAAAGACTGGAGAAAATGCCTCACAAGTAGTTACATCTATACTGGGATGCTACATCAAAATAGCTTATTTTGATGTAGCGAAATCGAAATAAGCTATTTTGACGAATAGCGTCTACACATCCTCCAGAGCTGGTGCCATCGACGTTCAACGTCGACGTTGGACAGCACTACATCGAAATAGGCGCTGCAGGGGAGCATCTACACACCAAAGCGGCCCAAATCGAAATAAGGCTGCAAGGAGCAGCTGCAGACAGGGTCACAGGGCGGACTAGGACTTCCGGGGCAACAGCAAGCCGTTCCCTTAAAGGGCCCCTCCCAGACACACTCAGCCTGCACAGCACGTGGTCTGCAGAGCCACAAGCACGCACACCCTGTGAAGCAGCATGGACCCCAAGCAGCAGCAGCAGCAGCAGCCAGAGGCCCACACGCCCACCGCTGGAGGACCAGTGGTTGCCCTGCTCAGTGCCATGCAGGAGGCAGCTGACCATCTTTTATTTCAGGAAGATGAGCTGTCCTTGGGGGATGAGGAAGCAGCCCCAGACCTTGCTGCCCTCTCAGCATCTCCCCCCCCGGCACACACGCCACCGGCTGTGAAGATACCCCACGAGCACGGACTGGTGGGAGCAGCTGGTGCTCAGCGAGTGGGACAATAACCACCAGCTCCAAAACTTCTGAATGAGTCGACAGACATTCCTGGAGCTCTGCCAGTGGCTCACCCCTGCCTTACGGCACCAGGACACCTCCATGCGACGTACCCTCACCGTAGAGAAATGGGTCAGCATCACTGTCTGGAAGCTGGCCACTCCAGACAGCTACCGATCCACAGGGCAGCAGTTCAGCGTGGGCAAGGCCACCGTCAGGGCTGTCCTCATGGAGGTAAGAGGACCCACGGAGAGGGGGGGGAGCCCTGGAGGGAGGCGGGGAAGCCATGGGGGGAGGGCCAGACACACCCTGCACAGCCCTCACCGGTGCTCTTTCATGTCCTTCCACTGCAGGTCGTCTGCGCAATCAATGCCCTGCTGCTCCACAGGCTCATGCGGTTTGGGGACCTGGATGCTGCCATCACGGGGTTTGCCAGACTGGGCTTCCCAAATTGCTTTGGGGCTCTAGATGGGACCCATATCCCCATCTGTGCCCCGGAGCACAGTGGAGGACGCTTCCATGTCACAGCCAGCCAGGAGCAGTTCAACACGCGCTTGAACCATGTGCGCCAGGTGGTCAAGCGCACTTTCGGCCACCTCAAAGGGCACTGGAGGTGTCTCCTCACCCGCCTGGAAGCAGGCCTCACCAACATCCCCCAGGTTGTGGGCACGTGCAGCGCACTCCACAACCTAGTGGAGAGCAAGGGAGAGGCCTTCTTCCAGGGCTGGGCTGTGGAGGCTGGCAGGGCTGATGTCCAGCCACCCGCTGCCCCCAGGCGCCAGGTCAACCCTGAGGGGATCCGGGTCCGGGAGGCCCTGCGGGCCCATTTTGACCAGGCTGTGGGGTGAAAGCTGGCAGGGCCAGCTGTGGGTGAGCCACCCACTGCACCCCCCCCATCCTCCACAACACTCCCTGCCCCGACACCCACACCACAGAGAACCCAAGAGCACACACCCCCACCACCACACTTCTGTACAATAAAAAAATGGAATTTTTTTAAACCAAACCCTGCAACCCTTGCATTATTAATAATATGAAAAAGGAAGAATAAGCGGGGAACTATGTACATAGGGGGCAGTTATAAAACAGGGGTAGAACAAAAACTATTTACACCAACATGGGGGGAATGAGTCCAAAGGAGGGGGGCATGGGGGGCAACGTCCTCGGCCATGCACCCCTATTGTCCTGTGTCTGGTGTTGGGGGGCACGACCCACATCTCGGCCGGAGGCCTGGTCGAGGCTACGTGGGGGCTGGGAGAACCAGCAGATATGGCCGGGCGGTGTCTGAAGGCCCATGGTCCCCCTCAGTGGCAGGCCCCAGGACGGCCGATGGTAGAGGGATGGCGGGTGGAGCGGCGGGCACAGCAGCGGGCAGAGTGGCAGGGGGGAAGGCTAAGTGCCATGCAATGTCCTGGAAGGTGCGCATGAAGGCCCCCCAAGCCTCCTGGCACCAAGCCAGTGCTCGCTTCTGGAGGTGGAGCCGCTGCTTCTCCACCTGCAGGCGCCGCTCGGACACCTCCAGCTGACGCCAGAGGGTGGCGAGCAGCTGGGGGTCCATGGATGCCCGCAGAAGGCCCTGCCACTGTTGGTCTCATCCTGGGGCTGGTCCGTGCTCCGCCAAGGGGCTGGCCTGGTGGAATGGCCCCAGTGGGCTCTCTGGGACAACAGACGCCGTGCCGGTGCTCTCCGGGCCCTCCGGGCTACGTCTACACGTGAGGCCAACATCGAAATAGCTTATTTCGATGTAGCAACATCGAAATAGGCTATTTCGATGAATAACGTCTACACGTCCTCCAGGGCTGGCAACTTCAACGTTCAACTTCGACGTTGCGCGGCACCACATCGAAATAGGCGCTGCGAGGGAACGTCTACACGCCAAAGTAGCACACATCGAAATAAGGGTGCCAGGCACAGCTGCAGACAGGGTCACAGGGCGGACTCAACAGCAAGCCGCTCCCTTAAAGGGCCCCTCCCAGACACAGTTGCACTAAACAACACAAGATCCACAGAGCCGACAACTGGTTGCAGACCCTGTGCCTGCAGCATGGATCCCCAGCTGCCGCAGTAGCAGCCAGAAGCCCTGGGCTAAGGGCTGCTGCCCACGGTGACCATAGAGCCCCGCAGGGGCTGGAGAGAGAGCATCTCTCAACCCCCCAGCTGATGGCTGCCATGGAGGACCCGGCAATTTCGATGTTGCGGGACGCAGATCGTCTACATGGTCCCTACTTCGACGTTGAACGTCAAAGTAGGGCGCTATTCCGATCCCCTCATGAGGTTAGCGACTTCGACGTCTCGCTGCCTAACGTCGAAGTTAACTTCGAAATAGCGCCCGACGCGTGTAGCCGCGACAGGCGCTATTTCGAAGTTAGTGCCGCTACCTCGAAGTAGCGTGCACTTGTAGACACAGCTCCGATGGTGCAGCTGCGGAACAGAGGGGCGAAGAAGAGTGGAGACAGCCATTAGTCTGGGCCCTGACTCGTGTCCCTTGTCCCCTCACCCCTCTGCTGCTGGTTCCCCATCCCTGTCCCCCGGAGATGCTGCTGCTGATGATGATGGGTGTCCAAGCCCCGCCCCCCGGGGGACTCTAGTTTCCACTCCCCCATCCCCAGGGATGGGGCATGACGCTGCCCTGCTGAGGGGCAGGGGCTGATGGACTCTTCTGAGGGACATGCCACTGCTGTCCTCGGGGCCATGGTCATCTGGGTGTGTGGAGGGCCCTGGTCACGTCTCTTGTCCCCGTCCCTTAACCCTGGGGGTGTGCACCATGGGGGTACATACCTGACGCTCCGCTCCCACGATTGGCGTACAGTCATCGGGCGGATGCCCTGCTGGAGCTGCGGGAGGGGACGGCGATTTGCAGCCCCCGTCACTGGAGGCCCCCTCCTCCTCCTCCGCCGGTGTCCCAGGGGTGGGCTCCTGGGGGGGCCCCTGGGGTGCAGGGCTGGCATCCGGGGTGGACTCCCTCTCCGGGGCCTGCTGGGGCTCGTCAGATGATGTGTCAAGGGTGGCCGGGGGGGAGGAGGTGTACCAGGGGCCCAGGATTTCCCTGAGCTCCCTGTAAAAGTGGCAAGTGGAGGGGGGCGGCCCCAGATCGGCTGGCCATGTCCCGGGCCCGGGTGTAACCCTGCCACAGCTCCTTCACCTTACTCCTGACGTGGTCAGGAGTCCAGGCAGGGTGACCCCGGGCAGCCAGGCCCTCGGACAGCCGAGTGAATGCATTCGCGTTCTGCCTCTTACTCCCCATTACTTGGAGCACCTCCTCCTCGTCCCAGAGCCCCAGCAGGTCCCAAATCTAGGCCTCCGTCCAGGACGGGCCCCGCTGCCTCTTCCCCCTCTGGCTGGCAGGCTGGGAGCCCTGGGTTCCCTTGTGGGGGGGTGCCCTGTGGGCGCTTGGGGGGCTGGCTAGATGCCATGGGTGCTGGGTGTTGGGCTGGGGCGGGTGAGGACTTGCAGGCTGGGCACCTGGCAATGCTGCTGCCTCCACGTGCTCTCAGCTTCCTGCACAGAAAGTCAGGGGACAGGGAGCTTTAAGGGGCTGCTGCACGTGGTGACCATAGAGCTGAGGGGCTGGAGAGAGTGTCTCTCAACCCCTCAGCTGATGGCCTCCATGGAGGACCCTGCTATTTCAATGTTGCAGGACACGGATCGTCTACACGTACCCTACTTCGATGTTCAACGTCCAAGTAGGGTGCTATTCCCATCTCCTGATGAGGATAGCGACTTTGACGTCTTGCCGCCTTATGTCGATTTCAAGTTTGAAATAGCACTTGCCGCGTGTAGACGTGGCGGGCGCTATTTCAAAGTTGGCACAGCTACTTCGAAATAGCTGGCTAGTGTAGACACAGCTTCAGAGAGCAGCGGTAACTATGTCATCAGAGGAAGCTCTCTTACCAACACAGCGCTGTCCACACTGGCGCTTCTATTGGTGTAACTTAAGTCACTCCAGGTAGGGCAGGTTCACACCCTGACAAATGTGCTAGTGCAGAGATAATCTTGTACCAAGAGTTCACTGGAGTTGCAAAGTTGGGGATTTCTGAAGAAGGAAATAGCTTGTTGAATTTTTCTCCCTGTACCATGTTCGGGGAAATAGGATGGTGTATACCTTTGTTGTAAACAAGCAAGGTTACACTGACAATATCAATGTCTCTTCCCTGATTTCTCATTCTAACAAAAAGGCCCCAAATACTGCTGAATGGCTTGTGGCAAAGAGGCAAAAATGTACTAAAACAAAGATGACGTTGCTGACTACAGCTGACGAGTGCCAAATGAATCACAGTCTTCCTTCCCTCAGATGGAGCAAGGCAAATGCTCTGTCCTGGCCTTTCTAGCCATATGAGTGCCTGTCAAACATACCACTGGCCATTTCTGTTCAGCGAGCAACGCCTCACATCTACTGCTGCAGCAGAAAACATTTGTCTCCTTGTGATATTTCCATATGCAGTTTGAAATTTACTCTCCAAAGAAGTCATTATCCAGTTTATTTATCGTCTTTCCTGTATTGATGCAGCTGGAGATCAGGGCCCTGGAAAATCATGTGCCTCTGTGGAAGTTACTTTAACTTGGCTGTAATTAAGGATTTCTGATGTAAGATCCTCAAAGCAGGGACCCGCTATTTTGTTTTATTCCTCTGTAAAAATTATGCACGTCCATGAGCCTCTGTAAATAATAAATAGAGATCATGACACTGATTTTTTTTCCTAGCAGGAATAAAAATATCACTCTCATTGATACAGTCAGAGAACTATAAACCAGGAGAGGTAATATTTAGTTCACCTCTAGCGTATTTCACCCATGTCTTTCACAGCA
Source organism: Carettochelys insculpta (assembly GCF_033958435.1). Taxonomy (NCBI): domain Eukaryota; kingdom Metazoa; phylum Chordata; order Testudines; family Carettochelyidae; genus Carettochelys; species Carettochelys insculpta. The sequence continues at coordinate 123,168,271 of NC_134141.1, forward strand.
TCACATAAACAATGGTAAGTAGCAGATCTTCTGTGCAGGTGAGCCCATTGAAGTATGGGGGAAACAGCTTCACCAACTTCACACAACAAGTCAACAGCAGGGCTGGAAAGAGAACCTGTTTCCCAAAGTCTACTCTGGTATACTGTTTATGGGGCCAAAGTAACTGCTGACAGAGGGGGTTTGGGGGAAAAAAATCCCATATGGGCAGATCACCCTACTCCATAATGGTCCACTAGAAGATTTCTCTGAAGCATCCCAAACTGATCAGGTCAGAGACAGGATGTTGGATAAGATGGAGCTCAGGATTAATTTAGGATGTGAATTCCAATGTTCTTATGTCATATTTTAAGTGACTCAACATGTCTTTATTAACGTATTTTGTTCGTTCTGATCCTGGTGTTACACTGTGTGAGTATCTAACTGCTTAAAGAAACACTGCAGCATTTAACTCCAAATTAGTTTACTTTTAAAGCAGGCTTTTATTAAATAGAATATTTCCACAATCTCCCCGCTCCATGATCACCTCTTCACTAAAATATGTAGTTTAGTAAATACAGCTTTTTAAATAGGACAAAATGTCAATGAACTTTCCTGGCAGGGATGGAAACACTGTGGGTAAAACTTTAGCAAGGTGTCTTGCAAATTTTTTCTCTCTCCAACTGTAGATGCAAATATAAGGGCCTATGCACTAAATTATTTTCCTGTTGATGGAAGGACTGCAATCTGAGTCTGATGCATATCTTTGCAGAAGGGAATTGTGTAAGCTTCAGCCTCAGGAAAACTGACCCCTATAAACCTATAATGTGAAACTGACTGAAAACAAGGAAAAACTCGCACAATGGATTTTTTTCTTACTAAAAACTTAAAATTATTAAAAAGACACTGATTTTTTTTTTAAAAATGGCATATTTTCACTATCTTAGACTCCTCATTATGTCCTTTGCATTTCCTTTCAAAATAAGACAGTAGGGATCTATTTGGATTCAGGAATCTGCCTGTAGCTCTTTCCGCAGGAACAAGTCCTTAACTACAAATATTTACAAATGGGCAGCTCCAAAACCAACTGAGATTAATAGACTCCCCGCCCAGAAGAAACCACTGTGATCATCTAGTCTGATCTGCTGGACAGAGACCAAAAATATCCAATCTTGATTTAAAAAATTTAAGTGATGGAAAACCCACCACAATCCTGGGTCAATTTTCTGATGGTTAATTGCTGTCAATGTTGTGTGGTGTTATCACTTATTTACAATCAGAAATTGTTTAGCTTCAACTTCTAGCCATAAGACACTGTTAGACCTTTGTATGCTATCTTGAAGAATCCTTCATCAAATATTTGTTCCCCAGGTATCTACTTATACACAAAGATCTAGCAACCCATAACCTTTTCTGTTACACTAAATAAATAAATTGAGCTCCTCAAATCTGTCACTTCAAAACATTTATTAGTTTTTAAACATTCTTGTATCACTTCTCTGAGCCCTCCTCAATGTATCAACATCCTCCTTGAACTATGGACATCACAAATGGACTTTGCATTCCAGCAGCAGTTGTACCCTTGACAAATATTGAGATAAAATAATCTCTCTACTCCTGCCCAAGAGTCCCCTGTTTATATAGCCAAGGATTTCACTAGCCCTTTCAGACACAGGATGGCCTTAAAGAGCTCATGTGCAGCTGATTGTCCACATCACCCCCAAATCTTTTTCAGAGTCCCTGATTCTCTGGAGAGAATCTCTTATCTAATATAAGTCTGGCCAAACATTCTTTGTTATGAACTTTAAATGAATGGGAATATTTCTACTCAGTTTGGATAGGCTTTGGATTTGATCCAATGAGCATGCACTTTACTTAGTCTAACCCTGTAAACTCTTTGCAATGTTTTTTTTTTTAATGTGCATGTAGAGTGCACAGTACAAAGACATCTGATCCCTAACTGGGGCCTCAAGATGCAACAATGGTACTAATGGGAAGCTGGAAGTTTCCCTATAACCCTCATATCAATTGTGTCACATGAAACATCATAGGTCCTAGCCCTTGAGGGAATCCTATTGTCGCCTGTTGTTAAAATCCATGCAGTAGGCAAGGCCCTTATAAAAAGGTGAAAGGGGAATAGAGATAACAGCCCTAGTTATACTTCGCTTATCTACAAATCTAATTAATGTTCTTGTGCATGGACATGGTGATTATAGACAGTGAGCAGTCATACAAACTAATTAAACAGCTGGACTAAATCGCAAATACACCAAATGAATTTCTCAGCAATGTTTGCACAGGAGTACATTTGTTCTTTTAACACGCAAGCACATGAGTGCACGTGTGCATACTTAGTATCGGTTAATTCTTGCTGTTTCCTGTTTTTGTTTTTCAACAGGTCAGCTCCCTTGTGTAGTGTATTGATCCACACAAACAGCAGCAGCCTCACACTGGATGCTAAAATGGTTGAGGTTATCAAAAACCCCAGAGTCTTTCCTTGTTTTTTTTTTCCCCCTCTTAATCGGAATTATCTTATTATTTCCTGTGCTCTCCTATTCCTTTCTGTTGTACCAACTTATTGTCTATCACTGTTACTTAGATTTTTTGGCTTCTGTGCTGAAGAATTTGGTTTTCTTTATATGGGTGTACCGAGCTTAATGCAATTGGTTTTAGTCTGGGGCGGGGGCGGGAATGCACATCACCATAATATAAATTCTTCATCATCATCATCATCTTAAGATGGAAACTAACACTTTGAAAGAAGAGGGGATAGAAATAATATACAAAGAAAATGGCAACAACAAACCCTTCTAAACTGGTGTTTAGGCTAACTAGCAAATTCAATACCTTTGAGGCATTTGCATCTGCTGTGGTTGAAGATGAAGAACCGTTGTTGGTCTATTCAGTCCTAAAATGAGGAGTGCTCCTGGATTCTTTGCTGATTCTAATCTCACATGCAGCAGGAGATGCAAGTAACTCTTTCTACCATCTCCAGGCGGCTAGAATGACCGGACCCATGCTACCTAACTATGACCTGGCCTCAGTTGTATGCATCACTTCCTGTCTGGATTACTACAATATAACACAGCTGAACAGGAAGCTATAAATCCTTAGGAATCTCTAATTCACACATTGCAGCCTGTCTCCTCACTACATAGGTCAGACATTTCCTGTGCTCTTTTCACTGACTTTTCCTAGAATATCACACCATTAATGGTATACGTCCCACTTAATTTGGTTCTTCTACATGTCCTATTAGTGACAGGTAACCTCTGCTTTTCTCCCTTCTTCTTCCCCCCACCCTGGTATATAAACCCTGGATTCTAAGCCTATAGCTACACAGCAGCTTTAAAATATTCTGGAAGAGGTATTCTGGAATACATTATTCAGAAATACCACAGATACACACAAAAGGCACTTCGAAATGGCGCTCAGCTATTTCAAAATAGAGTAGCTATACATAATAGAGCCCATTTCAATATAGAATCATTGGATGCCCTAAAGCTCATTTGAAATAGGCTCTATTCCCTGTCCACACAAGCCCCGATTTTGAAACACCCATTTCAAAATAGGTGCTATTCCTCACACTATGGCCGTGTCTATACTAGCCCCAAACTTCGAAATGGCCACTCAAATGGCCATTTCGAAGTTTACTAATGAAGTGCTGAAATGCATATTCAGCGCTTTATTAGCATGCGGGCGGCCACGGCGCTTCGAAATTGATGTGGCTCGCGGCCGCGCGGTTCGTCCCGACGGGGCTTCTTTCTGAAAGGACCCCGCCTACTTCAGAGTCCCCTTATTCCCATGAGCAGATGGGAATAAGGGGACTTTGAAGTAGGTGGGGTCCTTTTGAAAAGAAGCCCCGTCGGGACGAACTGCGCGGCCGCGAGCCATGTCAATTTCGAAGCACCGTGGCTGCCTGCATGCTAATGAAGTGCTGAATATGCATTTCAGCACTTCATTAGTAAACTTCGAAATGGCCATTTGCATGGCCATTTCAAAGTTTGTTGCTAGTGTAGACGTAGCCTGTGAGGTTTACCAATTTCAAAATAAGGTATCTGCTATTTTGAAAGTATTTCAAAATAGTGGTTGCATTATGTAGACACTTGCATGGTTATTTCAGAATAACTGCTGTTATTTTGAAGTACCTTTGCTGTGTAGACATGCCCTAAAGCTGTGTCTACACGTGTTTCTCTTGCAAAGGAGGCATACAAATGAAGGAAATAAAAATGCAAATGAGGCACTGATTTAGAGATATGGCATCTCATTTGTATAATCTTTTTTCAGAAGACATTCTTTCAAAAGAAAAAAAGCAGTGTGGACATGGCTCTTTCGAAAATAAACCCCATCTTTGAAAGAGCTCTTCTTCCTGAAACAAAATAATACCATAAGAAAAAATAAGAAACGGGGTTAAATAGTGGCTGGGTATGATGGGAATCTAATATGTGAGTGTAAACTTGAAGACTACCTTGACTCTCATATCAGGATAAGGTAAATCAGCCAGCCAGGAGGGGTAAGGTGGGGAGGTATAAGAAACATTAACAAGCCAAGGAAATGTCAGTCTTGGCCAGAGCACAACCTTACCCTTCCTCTTTCCATGGGATACAAAATACATGGTACAAAAGCCACCTTACAGAAGACCCTCCAAAATGGAACATGACCATAAATTGTAAAGAGAGGGATCCAAGGCACACACTACAGGCATAATTATGATTTCTAAGGAGTAGGGAATAGGAACACTGTGAAAAAGGCTCTGCAGCATCAAAGCTATGGCTATGCTTGCTCAAAACTAACCCCAATGAACAATGAGTTGTCTACGCTTTAGGTTTTTGGTCTTTTGATTTCTGTCTGCATGACAAGAAGCAGGGTTGGGGTGAAGGGAAAGACTGTGAACAATGAACAATGAAATTAACACAATAGGAACTTCAGCCCCGGCGGGGAAAAGAATGAAGTCCTTTATGGGCACCATATTTGCATTTCTACATTTTCGGCACTGTGCCAGTGTCCTCTGGTGATAGACATTGTCTAGTGATACACAGCCATCTCTTGGAACCCAAGTGCTGAAGTTCAACAGTGAAATAGAAAGCTGTGACTGTGATTTCCAAAGCCACCTCAGTAGATCAGGGAACTGGGTGATATTGTTCACATCTGCTCTAGGTGCGTAATTACTCAGCGGTGCTCAGTTTTAGGTTCTGTACTGAACTGTGGTGAGGAAAAGTGGCTACAAAACCTGTGATTCTGGTCAGCTGTGGATAGGAATACCCAGGGAACTTAGACCATCTCTACTGACTCCAATATTCCAATTGGTCCTCTCCACGAAGGGGCACAGAGAGAAATGGTCAAGGACATGGACTTCAAGGGCAGTTATGGGTGCTCAGCACTTCCCAAAACCAAGCCACTTACTTAGATATCTCAAGAAGGATCTAGAATCCTGATTCTCAGCTGGGCTACACCTTGTGCAAATTATTTTTTCCAGAGAAAATGAGTGAAAAATTGGGGTACAAGACTGCCTTACCAGCATGGCAGCATTCCACACCCATTTTATACCAAGTAAATGTCTGTATGAGGTGCAGGCAATGATGACTCAGGCCTTGGGAGCCTCACTTTAGACACTCACTTCTGAAAATCTTTGGGTCCAATTTGGTGCTGCACCTCCAGAAATTTCAGCTACGAAGAACACGGGGCAGGGCAGTGGGAGAGAAGAAGACCTGGTCTTACAACACCCTTATGCTCTATAGATTCTGGAGTGCTCTGTGGGTTCCTGTATAAGTTGAGTGGTCCATGGTGGTTCTAACTTTATAAAGTGACAGAGTTTAAATCCAGAAGTAATCATTAGATCAGCCACTATATCACACACCAGAGAATCTCACCTTCCGGTGTTATGTTGAGCCCAGTTTCTTGTGTTTGACTGAATAAACCACCCAGAAAGATCTCATGTCTTGACTTCAAGACATCAAGAGATGAGGAATCCACACCTCCCTTAATCCTTTGTTACAAATTTGAAGAACTTGATCAAGAAAAACTGCCTAATATCAAAGTTGAATGTGTCTGGCTTCATCTCCCCAACTTTGGGATTCATTATGCATTTCTCTATTAGATTAGAGAAACTTTTATTGCACAGCATTTTCCCCCAGTGCAAGATGTATACGCTGTAATCAAGTCGTCCTTTAGTCTTCTTTCTGATGAGCTAAACAGATAGAACTCTTTATATCTCTCACTGCCGTGTCTACACTAGCCGGCTATTTCAAAATAGCCGTGCCAACTTTGAAATAGTGCCCGGTGTGTTTACACATGCCGAGTGCTATTTCGAAGTTGAAATTGACGTAAGGTGGCGAGATATCGAAGTCGCTATCCTCATCAGGAGATGGGAATAGCACCCTACTTCAACGTTGAATGTCAAAGTAGGGCACGTGTAGATGATCTGCGTCCTGCAACATAGAAATAGCGGGATCCTCCATGGCAGCCATCAGCCGAGGGGTTGAGAAATGCTCTCTCCAGCCCCTGAGCTCTATGGTAGCTGTGTGCAGCAGCCCATTAAAGCTCCCCTCCCCCTGACTTCCTGTGCAGGAAGCTGAGAGCGCATGCAGGCAGCAGCACTGCCACGTGCCCAGCCTGCACGTCCTTACCAGCCCCAGCCCAACACCCAGCACCCATGGCATCTAACCAGCCCCCCAAGCGCCCACAGGGCACACCCCCAAGGGGACCCAGGGCTCCCAGCCTGCCAGCCAGAGGGGGAAGAGGCAGCGGGGCCCCTCCTGGACGGAGGCCGAGATCCGGGACCTGCTGGGGCTCTGGAGCGAGGAGGAGGTGCTCCATGTAATGGGGAACAAGAGGCGGAACGCGGATGCATTCGTTCGGCTGGCCGAGGGCCTGGCTGCCCGGGGTCACCCTGCCCGCACTCCTGACCATGTCAGGAGCAAAGTAAAGGAGCAGCGGCAGGGTTACGCCCAGGCCTGGGACATGGCCAGCTGACCTGGGGCCGCCCCCGCCACTTGCAACTTTTACAGGGAGCTCAGGGCCATCCTGGGCCCCTGGTACACCTCCTCCCCCCCGGCCACCCTTGACACCTCAGGCGACGAGACCCAGCAGGCCCCAGAGACGAAGTCCGCCCCGGAGGCTAGCCCTGCACCCCAGGGGTCCCCCCCAGGAGCCCACCCCAGGGACACTGGAGGAGGAGGAGGAGTCCTCCAGCGACGGGGGGCTCCAAATCACCCTCCCCTCCTGCAGCTCCAGCAGGGCGTCCACCCGATGGGTGTCCCCTGACTGTGGGAGTGGACCGTCAGGTATGTACCCCCCCGGTGCACACCCCCAGGGTTAAGGGACGGGGACAAGAGACATGACCAGGGCCCTCCACACACCCAGATGACCATAGCCCTGAGGACAGCAATGGCATGTCCCTCAGAAGAGTCCATCAGCCCCTGCCCCCCAGCAGGACAGCATCATGCCCCATCCCTGGGGATGGGGGGAGCGGAACCTAGGGTCCCCCGGGGGGGGGTGTTGGACAGCCATCAGCAGCAGCAGCATCTCCGGGGGATGGGGAACCAGCAGCAGAGGGGTGGGGGGACAAGGGCCACGGATCAGGGCCCGGACTAAAAGCTGTCTCCACTTTTCTTCCCCCCTCTGTTCCGCAGCTGCACCATCGGAGGGCCCGGAGAGCACCGGCGCGGCGTCTGTGGTCTGGGACAGCCCTACAGGGCCATCGCAGCAGGCCAGCCCCTCGGCGGAGCACGTACCAGCCCCAGGATGAGCCCGACAGCGGTGGAGCCATCCGCGGGCGCCCACGGATGCCCCAGCTGTTCGCCACCTTCTGGCGTCAGCTGGAGGTGTCCGAGCAGCGCCTGCAGGTGGAGGAGTGACGGCTCAATCTCCAGGATCGAGCACTGGCCTGGCCCCAGAAGGCTTGTGGGGCCTTCATGCGCACCGTCAAGGACATCACGCGGCACTTGGCCCCCCTGCCGCTCCGCCCGCCGCTCTGCCCACCACTCCACCCACGGCTCTGCCTGCCATCCCTCCACCATCTGCAATCCTGGGGCCTGGTGCGAAGGGGGACCATGGGCCTCCGGACACCGCCTGGCCCTATCTGCTGGTTCTCCCGGCCCCCACCCAGCCTTGACAGGGCTTCCGGCCGAGACGTGGGTCGCGCCCCCCCAACACCAAGCACAGGACAATAGGGGTGCATGGCCGAGGACGTTGCCCTCCAAGGCCCCCTTCCTTTGGACATATTCCCCCCATCCTTGTAAATAGTTCTTCTTCTACCCCTGTTTATACCTGCCCCCCATGTACATAGTTCCCCCCTTCTTCTTTTAATAATTAATACAGATTGCACAGTTTTATTTAAAAAAAATTCCATTTGTTGCACAGAAGTGTGTGGGGGGTGTGGTCTCGGGTTCTCTGTGGTGTGGGCATGGGGGCAGGGAGTGTTGTGGAGGATGGGGTGGGGTGCAGTGGGTGGCTCACCCGCAGCTGGCCCTGCCAGCTTTCACCCCACAGCCTGGTCAAAATGGGCCCGCAGGGCCTCCCGGACCCGGATCCCCTCAGGGTTGACCTGGCAACTGGGGGCAGCGGGTGGCTGGACATTGGCCCTGCCAGCCTCCGCAGCCCAGCCCTGGAAGAAGGCCTCTCCCTTGCTCTCCACCAGGTTGTGGAGTGCGCTGCACGCGCCCACAGCCTGAGGGATGTTGGTGAGGCCTGAATCCAGGCGGGTGAGGAGACACCTCCAGCTCCCTTTGAGGTGGCCGAAAGTGCGCTCAACCACCTGGCGCGCATGGTTCAAGCGTGTGTTGAACTGCTCCTGGCTGGCTGTGACATGGCCCGTGTAGGGGTGCTTAAGCTGGGACCGGAGGGGGTACGCCGCGTCTGCGACAAGGCAGAGGGGCATGATGGCGTCCCCCACAGGGATCTCCCACTGGGGGATGTAGGTCCCTGCCTCCAGCCAGCAGCAAAGGCCCGAATTTCTGAACACCCGGGCATCGTGGGTGCTGCCAGGCCAGCCGACATAAATGTCCAAGAGGCGGCCCCGGCTGTCCACCAAGGCCTGGAGGACCATGGAATGGTATCCCCTCCTCTTCAGGAAGCATCCTCCTCTGTGCTCCGGGTCACGGATGGGGATATCGGTCCCATCTAGAGCCCCAAAGCAATTTGGGAAGCCCAGCCTGGCAAACCCCACGATGGCAGCATCCAGGTCCCCAAACCGCATGAGCTTGTGGAGCAGCAGGGCATTGATTGCGCAGACGACCTGCAGGGGAAGGACATGAAAGAGCACCGGTGAGGGCTGTGCAGGGTGTGTCTGGCCCTCCCCCCATGGCTCCCCCCCTCCCTACAGGGCTCCCCCCCTCTCCGTGGGTCCTCTTACCTCCATGAGGACAGCCCTGACGGTGGCCTTGCCCACGCTGAACTGCTGCCCTACGGATCGATAGCTGTCTGGAGTGGCCAGCTTCCAGATAGCGATGCCGACCTGTTTCTCGACCATATGGAGGTGTGTGCCTCAGTGCGGGGGTGAGCCACTGGCAGAGCTCCAGGAATGTTTGTTGGCTCATGCAAAAGTTCTGGAGCCAGCACTCGTTGTCCCACTCGCCGAGCACCAGCCGCTCCCACCAGTCCGTGCTCGTGGGGTATCTCCACAGCCGGCGGTGTGTGCGGTGGTGGGGGCTGAGAGGGCAGCAAGGTCTGGGGCTGCTTCCTCATCCCCCAAGGACAGCTCATCTTCCTGAAATAAAAGATGGTCAGCTGCCTCCTGCATGGCACTGAACAGGGCAACCACTGCTCCTCTAGGGGTGGGTGTGTTGGCCTCTGGGTGCTGCTGCTGCTTCTGCTGCTGCTGCTGCTGGGGGTCCATGTTGCTTACACGGGGTGTGCGTGCTTGTGGCTCTGCAGACCGTGAGCGTGCTGTGCAGGCTGAGTGTGTCTGGGAGGGGCCCTTTAAGGGAGCGGCTTGCTCTTGCCCTGGAAGTGCTAGTCCGCCCTGTGACTCTGTCTGCAGCCGTTCCTGGCACCCTTATTTCGATTTGGGCCACTTTGGCGTGTAGACGCTCCCCTGCAGCGCCTACTTCGATGTAGTGCTGTCCAACGTCGACGTTGAATGTCAACAGCACCAGCCCTGGAGGACATGTAGACGCTATTCACTGAAATAGCTTATTTCGATTTTGCTACATCGAAATAAGCTATTTTGATATAGCATCCCAGTGTAGACATAGCTTGAGGGTGGTTAATTGTGTCAGTGGGAGTCGCTGCCTGGAGATAATACAGCCAGTGCCACTGATGAGAAGAGGGGCAGTTGTACAGGGGGCCAGCATTTCAAAGGGTCCTAGCGCTCTGGCTGCCGCCACTGATACTTTGGCAGAGGTGGTGGCTGGAGCTCTGGGCCCTGTGAAATGCCACAGCAGTGCTGCTGCACCTCTCTGAAGGAAAGGGATGGCCCCAGCACCATGATCTGAGCTGACTCCCCTAGGCCCTGTCCCTTCTGGTGTTGGTCCTGCCCCTTCCAGGGGAGCAGAGCCAGGCATCCCTCCTACCTTGCCCCAGGGTCCGTGGTGGCTGTCAGCCCCACTGCTTATTGCATTGCAGCTGCATCAGAACATCCATGCTGCTACAGTCTCTCTAGTGCAGACATGGTCTTTGAAGCCCTTTTTCTCTCTCTGCTTCTTCTCAGGGTGATGCTCCGAATTCCTTTTTCAGGCTTTCTGCTTCAACACATATAGGCGGTAATGCAGCCTCATAGGCCCTACCTTTACAATCTGGGAAACCACTTAGTCCCCTTGACTTGTGTCTGAGCTGTCGTGTGATCTAGGGCCTGGATGGTAGCCCCACAGCCCAAAGCTGCTTTTATGACTACACAAGGGGCATGATCACTCCCTCTTCTGAGTCAAAAAGACGGAGCTTCGTACAGCAGTTTGCTTTCATGAGGTCTATGATTGTCACCCACTGGCAGCCTTTGCCAGTTTACAGCATAGTGATATGTAGACAGGAGCCTGTGATGGGACACACACACCCAGCAGTGGGTGAGAGAGGGTTAATCCCTGAACTGAGGGCTCAGAAAGCCACACTCCTTCTGCCTTAATGGGCATGCTCCAGCTGCACGTGTATAAAAGCAAGCAGCTCAGCTCAGTTGGGGTTGACAGCCAGAGGGAGAAGACTCGTACTACCTGCTCCAGGCAAGCTGCAGTGAGAACCGAGGCACTAAGGCACCACAACTGAAGCTGGTAGCGAGAAGCCTCCAGAGGCACCATGTGGACTATAGACCCCCACTAATGGACAAACTCCAGATACCGGGGGTCTGGTGTCAGGAAGTAGCCCACGGGAAGGTGACAGCTAACAGGTGAGTGAGCCAGCACCGGGAGTCCACTTATTTTGGTTGGAACTTTTCACCACTGACTCAGTGGGTGGAGTGACAGCCACTATCAAGGGTAGAGCCCATTGGAGAGGGAGGGCCAGGAACCCCCGCCATGGGGAAGTAATCCCTCCCCATCTTCTACCTTTAACTGGGGAGCTACATTTCTCTCGGAAATAGGGGTAGTTTACTGACTTTGGCCAGTGTGTGTCACTGCCAAGAGGATCAAGGCAAGTTTATTGACTGGCTGTTGGGACATACAGCCATCTACCGACTCTGTCCATTGGGATGTACTGCCCTACACATCAGGGTGAATTTATTGACTCTGGCCATTGGACTGCATGGTCCTGCAGATCAGGGTAAGTTTACAGACTTCAGACAGTGAATCACCCAGCCACATGCCTCTGGGTAGACCTAGAGAGATGAGTGGGGAGAACAATACAGCAAAAGACACATGCTCTGGGCAGACATTCCAGACCAAATTTTGCCCATTTAGCTCTAACTCTCTTTGGCTTCTGGAGAACTCCATCAACCCAGGTGGGCTTTAAGGGGCCGTTTGTACCTTATGTTAGTACATTCCCTGCGCAAAAGAGTGTATGGGATGTCCTCCCTCTTAGCCAATGCCACAGACCTCTAGCACTAGAAACATGAGTCTGTGCAGCTTGAGTTAAATAGCAAGCTCTGTAAATGGGGCAATATCAGACTCAAATCCTCTGTAAATGCAAAACATGTTTAGCAGGGTGGTCACCCCACTGCAGTCAGAAAAGGGGTTAACACACAGCCCTGGGAGATGTCTGTCCTAGGAGCCAATCAGAAGTACCCTGAGCGAAGGGCGCTGTGGTCTTGGAGGGACATGGAAGAGTGGCAAACAGACATAAAATCATCTGTTGATGAGACTCTGGCCAGAAGAGGGCACTCCATTGCTGGGCTGAGCGAATTCCTAGAATGACCGGCAGGAGGTGTCATGGTGGTAAGTCACCCATCCTATGCTGTCAAAGGGGTTACATGTATGACCTTCACCAGACCTATAGCATGTGCTCCTTTTTGCAGCCAGCCATTTCTTATGGCCAGTGTGAAGACTGGTGATGGGACATCTTACTGGCTTCTCAAAGCCTCCAGTCCTGGTGCTCAAGGAAAAAGCAAGGACTGCAAATAACCCCAGCTCCTTGATGTCCTCCTCCCACTTTCCCTGCACTTCCATGCAAAATCAGACACCAATCTGTCCCTAAAGAACCCCTGACATTTTCTGGAAGTGCTGGAGTTTGCCACTTAGTCCATGGGTAACATTTTCTCACCAGCCAAATGGTCTGAGCAGTTTTGTCTGTGTGATTCCTGGAGTCGCATCCAAGAAATGGCTGTGTTTCAACGGCAGAGATAAATTAAATTTTTGCATCTGTACAGTTTGAAAAGCACTTTGGGATCATTCCCAAAGAAAGTCTCCATATATTGGCTTGTAAAGCAAACATGGAGAAATAGCCGGCTGGTCATAAACAAGCTGTCTGCAATTTGTCCTGTGCAATATATGCACCGGCTCTTATTCAGAAAACAAGATGCGTTCTTTGTTTTTTATACTGATGGGCATCACTCCCAGGGATTCAGTCCTAATATAAATATTGGTAATAGACATTGTATGTCACTCTTTTCAGTACTCAAGTGTGAAAGGCATATAGTGGCGGTATAAATACACATAGGCTACGTCTACACGTGCAGCCAACATCGAAATAGCTTATTTCGATGTTGCGACATTGAAATAGTCTATTTCGATGAATAACGTCTACACGTCCTCCAGGGCCGGCAACGTCGATGTTCAACTTCGACGTTGCTCAGCCCAACATCGAAATAGGCGCAGCGAGGGAACGTCTACACGTCAAAGTAGCACACATCGAAATAGGAATGCCAGGCACAGCTGCAGACAGGGTCACAGGGCGGACTCAACAGCCAGCCGCTCCCTTAAAGGGCCCCTCCCAGACACAGTTGCACTAAACAACACAAGATACACAGAGCTGACAACTGGTTGCAGACCCTGTGCCTGCAGCATAGATCCCCAGCTGCCGCAGAAGCAGCCAGAAGCCCTGGGCTAAGGGCTGCTGCCCATGGTGACCATAGAGCCCCGCAGGGGCTGGAGAGAGAGCATCTCTCAACCCCCCAGCTGATGGCCGCCATGGAGGACCCAGCAATTTCGACGTTGCGGGACGCGGATCGTCTACACGGTCCCTACTTCGACGTTGAACATCGAAGTAGGGCGCTATTCCTATCTCCTCATGAGGTTAGCGACTTCGACGTCTCGCCGCCTAACGTCGAAGTTAACTTCGAAATAGCGCCCGACGCGTGTAGATGCGACGGGCGCTATTTCGAAGTTGGTGCCGCTACTTCGAAGTAGCGTGCACGTGTAGACGCAGCTATAGTGTATCTAAGTACCCTATTACCTACTGACAAACTCGCCCTGGCTCCTGCTGCTTCTTTATCCTCCAACATCCTCAGGTGCACAGGGCATCCACCAGTTTGCACCATTTACTTCAGTCTTATGCTGGTCTGTTCCTGCTTCTGAGTGTCATATTGATGGATCTGACAGTCTTCTCAATTGGTCTGTGTCATGCTTCTCCACATCACCTCCCTCTTCTTTTCTTTTTCCAAATGTTGTTGTCCATGTTTTTCTGGTCTTGAAAGTTGTCAGTGGCATCCATAAAGCATGTTCCAAATTTGTTCTTCTTGGTACCATGTTTAAGGGTTTAGATTGGTTTGCTCTGCTTAGAGCTTCTTGGCTACGTCCACACGTGAAGCCTACATCGAATAGATAGATTCGATGTAGCAACATCGAAATAGGCTGTTTCGATGAGTAACGTCTACACGTCCTCCACGGCTGCCAACATCGACGTTCAACTTCGACGTTGCGCGGCACCACATCGAAATAGGCGCTGCGAGGGAACGTCTACACGCCAAAGTAGCACACATTGAAATAAGGGTGCCAGGCACAGCTGCAGACAGAGTCACAGGGCGGACTCAACAGCAAGCCGCTCCCTTAAAGGGCCCCTCCCAGACACAGTTGCACTAAACAACACAAAATACACAGAGCTGACAACTGGTTGCAGACCCTGTGCCTGCAGCATGGAACCCCAGCTGCCGCAGCAGCAGCCAGAAGCCCTGGGCTAAGGGCTGCTGCCCACGGTGACCATAGAGCCCCGCAGGGGCTGGAGAGAGAGCATCTCTCAACCCCCCAGCTGATGGCCGCCATGGAGGACCCGGCAATTTCGACGTTGCAGGACGCGGATCGTCTACACGGTCCCTACTTCGACGTTGAACGTCGAAGTAGGGCGCTATTCCGATACCCTCATGAGGTTAGTGACTTCGATGTCTCGCCGCCTAATGTCGAAGTTAACTTCGAAATAGTGCCCCACGCGTGTAGCCGCGACGGGCGCTATTTCGAAGTTAGTGCCGCTACTTCGAAGTAGCGTGCACGTGTAGACACAGCTCTTATGTGGCAAGAAATTCTTTCCAATGAGCTCTGAAGATCTTCCATGGACATTTAGTTTGAATGAATTGGGTTTTAATCAATTTCTGCTAGATTTCCAAGACTCTGCTCTCCAAACAAAGACAGGCATGATGACAAAAAATCATATCTTTATGTCAGTGCTAGTCATGCTACTTTTTCAAATCTTTTCACATTGTTTCCTTCCTTTGATTCCCATTTCTAGAAAGATGTCACCATCCTTGTACAACTCACCATCTAAAGAGTTTGGTCATTCTTGTGGTCCCTGTTGGGACAACGGTAGCAATATATTTTGTCTTTCTTGTGGAATGAACAAAACCACTTGTTTTCCAGTATCTGCAAAATTCAGGTCTTTTCTTCTATTAAGCAATGTATTGAACCAAGCCAGAGAAAGTGATCAGCAAAAATGGGTGAATGCTGATAAGATTCCTCAGCTGCTTTCTCCAGTTACTTTCCTCATGACATCATCGATGACGAGGGCAAACAATAGAAGGAAATGATATGCTATTGCCTTACTACCATTGCAAACCATCTCTGATTGCACAGTCAAAGCCTTGGCTGTTTAGGGACCTGTAGATCTGGTCTGTGGGTTCTGCTGTCACCAAGTCTAATAGTACAACTACCTCACAAATTAAAGTGTAACAATAGCGCAAGGCGGCATCCCTGCCCCAGCTTGAATCTCTCTAACATGGGGTATAATAGAAGGGAGAGACATGGCACCATGGCCATCAGCACAGGGGAGCCATGCCAGTATAAATCTGTTATGTACCTTAGCTAAGTACTTGAGTACCTGCATGGAGCTGGAATCCATGCCAGCATGTCTTCCCTGCTATTCTTACTCATGTGAACTGAGTATAATTATGCCCATTCAAGCTACAATCACACCCCAGGTTCTTGTGTAGGCATACCCCACCCTCTGGCAGAGCCACTAAAGGGAGTGGGAGCAAAGAGGGTATGGCAATTTAAAAGGTCCTAATGCTCCTGCCTGATGTTAATGTTGTCTGGGCCTGGGCCCTTTATATCGGCATCCTGCAACCCTGGTGATGCTAAAGGGCTGGCTAGGGAAGACTGGAAGACCTGCCCATTCCAGAGACCCCAGAAGTGGCTTCTCCCAGGACCTGGTAAAAATCTCTCAGCCCTGCCCTTTAGCCAAAGGAATTCATGTGATCCTTGGAGCTATAAACAGAGGAATCTTGAGCAAGCAAAGAGCAGTTATATTCCCTCTGAATTTGGCGCCGGTACACTGCTGGCATGGTGGGCCCAGTTCTGGTGTCCAGAATTCAAGAAAGATGTTGATAAACTGGAGACAACTCTGAGAAGAGCCACAAAACTGATTAAAGGATTGGAAAACATGCCTTCTGGTGAGAGATTTAAGGACGGTGACTCAATCACATTGTATAAGTGTGTATATGGGGATCTAAAATTTTATAATCTTTTTTAAAGTCCTATGTCCAGAAGATGATGCTAGACAACTCCAGACTTGAAATAAGGTGTAACATTTAATCAGGAGTTGATAAACCACTGGACAAAATGTATCAAAGGTTGTGATGGATCCTACATTTCCAAAAACTTTAAAATCAAGGTTGTATGATTTTTATAAAATGTGGTGTTGTTGTTGAAAGAGGAGTTATTTTGGGGATGTTCTGTCATATATATATTATACAGAAGGTCAGATCAGATGATCTTAGTTATCCCTTCAGGCCTTTGCTCTATGGATTTATATTGTTATGACTGTTTTTGAATAGCTGTAACTTTTGTCAGTCCAGTGATTTTTGTCTAGTGCTGGTGAATCATGACATATGGGACAGAATCACAGCATTGTATTTATCGTTATGCTTTTCCCATGAGTGCTGACTTAAATTTTAGTGGTTCTCGTCTTAAGAACTATCAGAGCTAGCTCTGTTGCTGGATACCTGTGGAGAGCTTGCAGTCCTGCCTTTCAAGAATAGGGCTGTGTGATGGGGAGCTCAAACTCCATAACGAGCCAGAAGTAGTTAAAGGACAACACTGGTCCCAGGTAGTCCAGCCCCTACAGGCCTGTAGAACTGGTTAAAAGGAGCTCAGGACCCACACAAAGTAGAGGGGGTGAATCCGCTGGACGGAGGACAAGTCCTTTTCCCTGAAGTCATATGAGAGGCTGAGCCTGAGGCAGAACCACAGTTTTGCAAACCCCCATAGGAAGTGGTTTCTCCAACCCCCTTTGAGAACTGACAGGCCCTGAGGGGCTCCACTCATCATTCAACTCTCTCAAACTCCCAATTCTTTGGACAATTGGCGCTGTGCTGCAGAATAAAGGAAAGTATAAGTAGGAAGTGGGTCAAGTCGGCAGACACATATCCTCTGCCATTGCTGCTCCCTAGAACCAAGAGTGTGATGCCTTTAGCTTAGAGTTATGGACCTGACATCTCTACCCTCTTTGCCTGGGATGCATGAGACTGAAAAGCACTTACACTAGCCACTAAGCCTCCTGGGGACTGTGTAACATTGGTCCAAAAAAAAAAATTCTGTCAGAATCCTTTTGGTGGAAAGCTAGAAGGAGATACAACTGAGTGAATTTCAATCAAGGTAAGTGACACAACCATGCGGTGAAGCTGGACTAGTGAAATAAAGGACTAAATGCTAACACTATACTGATAGCTTAAAATGACTGGGGAAAGTGCCAATGAGAGAATTGTGATGCTCTGGAAGAACTGTGTAGGGAATGAGATGGTGAATACTCATTTAGTTTCTGTTTAAGTTGTGATACTCTGATCAGAAAGCCCTCCAGACTTTAATAGGGTAGTTACCAACATGGTTTAAATTCTTTCTGAAATATTTCTATGGGCACTGTTAGCATAGTAATTGAACATCTCAAACCTTAATATATTTATCATAAAACCCTTCTGGAAGGGAAGTGTATTATTCCCATTTTATAGATGAGGAACTGAGGCACGGAGCAGAAGTGACCAGCCCAGCATCACACATGAAGTGCCTGCTAGAGCACAAAACTGCACTGGATCCCTGACTAGCATTTTAACTTTTTTTTTCCCTTTTATTCTAAAACACCTTCAAAATGGAGCAGAGAATGAACTTCAAACCTAGATATTACAACCCACCCCTCAGAATTCTTTCAAGGTTCTCACAGTCCATTAAATGCCATACAGTGGTCCAAACCCTAAAGAAAGTTTTCATTACCCATCAGATTTGATAGACCTTTCCCGTGATGGTAGTGGAGGCTCACAAAGGTTAAAAGCTACAGTGCAGTGATCTGAAATTAAAGCTGTTGCAAATATATAATTTAACCTGACATTAATTGGGTATCAGGGGAGCATAAATGAGAATCACAGAGCGTGTGTGGTGGAATGTTTTGTTTAAGAAAAAACATTGCACATGAAGACCTCAGTAACCCAACATAAAAATGGTTGAGTCTCATTCCCCTGGGCAGCCGTTATTGTTCAATGAGTTGTCAAAAAGGACGAGCTTCTGCTGATGTAGATCATCACAGACTGAATGGAGTTCTACATGGTCAATGGAGCTACAACAAGGTACTCTAGCTGATAATCCAGGCAGACTTCACTGTTAGGAACTGATTCACAGGGTATGTCTGCACTGCACATTTAACCCAGACTCTTGCCTAAAGTTTTAGATCAACCCCCTCCTCCCACCCTCTTGCTCCTTCCATCCGTATAGCAAAATCATTGGCATGGGGTTGGAGATGTTTTACGTGCAGGCTAGCACACTGATGATGGGGGTTAGACCATGGGTTTGATCTAACTTGGGATACAACTCGCTCACGTTGTAGTGAGGATGGCAGCAAAATCCCTCAAGTGCTGATTGTACCTCTATGTCCTTCCCACATTTCCCCATAAACAACAAATGAGTTCTCATCTTTGACACAATAGACTAGGAAAGACCCTAAAGGGGAAAAAAAAAGAAAAAGAAACAAAACTTGGATGATCTGCCCACATGGTTCAACCATGCTACTAAGACACACCCTAGGGAACTCAGCTATTGCTGTGTGAAATCCTTTCAAGGTTAGCATGAGAGCCATTGCTTTGGGAATTGTTCCCCACAGATGGTGCTGAACTTCAGGATCTACAAGCTCCTCTGTTGCCCATGAGGAGTAGTCAAAGGTAGCAGGGTGTGACTCATGTTCCAAAGAGTTGCATATGTCTGTGTTCTTGCTGGGGTGTTTTGATCATGGGACAGCTGATGTCAGTTAACTTGATAATGCATTTTTAAAAGGCTAATGGAATGTGCACTGGACTAGGATTCACAAGAGAAGGGAACTCTGCCACTGACCTGCTGCGTGAGTTTGGAAATGTCACTTCACCTACCTAGGCTGCTGTTTTCTCCCACAAGTAAGTGGAAGTTCTTGGGGAAGGCACTCCCTCGAATTTTGCTTTTCACTACAGAATCCTGCTGTCTTCTGGGACGTCTAGTGGGAGGAAACACATGCTTCAACACAAGACTGGAGTGCCCAGGAACTTCTCAGGCCAGAGTTGCAACTTGGCAATCAGCAAGCCCATGGAAAAGGTGGCTAAGCAAAGCTATAAACCACAAAGTGCGCTGCCCACAAATCTCCTGATTGTGGAAGACCACTAGCTTCTTTGTGTGGTTGGGAAGTTCCTCCTAAGGCAGAAAGAGACACATAAAATTGTCTATAGAGGTACATGAATGCCATACAGATAGGCCAGCCAACAGGGGTCAGTTGATGCAGAACTCCACAATTCAAAAAGGCCCGGTGCTCCCAGATACCACCACTGTGGCATTGGCAGAGGCCAGAGCCCCAGGCAATGCATGCTGGGAAGTGGGGGGTGGGGAATGGCACGATCTGAGCTGTGCTGAGGGCTAACTGCCCCACCCCTACCTCTTCCACCCAATGCTCTACCCCTTCTTGGATGAGAGAACCACCTCCCCATCTTGCCCAGGGTCCCAGAAGTTCGGTTGGCTCCTCTGCTCACAGGCTGCTCCAAGGAACCCTGCCTGCTTGTCCAGCTTTCCAGTCTGATTCTTACCCTAGATTCCCATTTGTTCCCTCTTACTCCTTCCCTGCCTTGTTCCCATTCCTATGCCCTGTTCCTGAACCTGATTCTATCTTCAACTCAAAGTCATGACAAAGCAGGTCTTTACCCACAAAAGCTCATGCTCCAAAATATCTGTTAGTCTATAAGGTACCACAGGACTTCTTTACATGGCCCAAAATATGCTAATGAGGCATGGATGTGCTTCATTACCATATGGTCACATGATTTGGAGTCTGGAAGACCGTTCTTCTGGACTCCAAAAAGCCATTTAGAAGTACGGCCTCTGGGGGGTTTTCCAGAAGGAAGTCCTTCTTCCGGAGGCCCCTTCTTCCCAAAAATTTTCAGGAAGAAGGTGCCTCCAGAGGAAAGACTTCCTTCCAGAAGCTCCCCCGAGGCCGCGCTTCTACACAATGTTTTGGAGTCTGGAAGAACGGTCTTCCGGACTCCATATCACATGACCATATGCTAATGAGGCATGGGGAATTTGCTTCCGTGCCTCATTAGCATATTTCGGGCTGTGTTTTTCCATGCCACTTTCGAAGAAAGTGGCCTGCGTAGAAACGGCCCTTGTTGTTTTTGAAGATACAGACTCACTCGTCTACCTCTCTGATACTTATCTTCAACTCCTCTCTCTCTCCAGCTCTGAACATTGGCTTGGTTCCTGGCTCTGGCTCTGGTTCCAGGTCTCTGGCTCTAATCATTAGCCCTGACTGCCCACACCACAGTCCTTACATCTATAGACTGTCATAGTACAAATAAGAATACCAAGTGCTCTGAGACAATGTTCTTATATTGCAGAGTTGGTAAAAATTTGAACTAAAAACATAAGTACATTTCTCCACTATTTATATTTTCTGGGATCCATCTCAAATAATTTTGATTTATTAATCTGATTATGCCTATTGTTCCATGGTGCACCATTAAATTGTAGACAGCCTAATTCTGGTGTGGATTGTACACAGTCAGGCTTTGCTAGGTATATAACAGCACAGAACTTGGCCCTAGTTATCGACGATAATAAATGCAGGCACACACACACATGCACGTGCGTTGACTTCATCCAACCGCTTAACAGATCTATTTTTTCCCCCTCCAGGTTATCCCAGGCCCTGCGGTTTGCTGAAAAAAAGCTACAAAGTATGTTAATTTCTGTGGGACATACGCGGACTCATAACTCTTGGAGATTAATAAGAATCCAGGAAGTATTTATCTTGTGGTGATACTTTCACTTGCGCAGTAATAAAGCTTGCCTCTCTTGTTTAATAAAAACAATGAGGAAACAAATAGGTGTGCAGGTGCTGGAACTTTTGAGGAATTAATTGAAAAACCCAGAGGCACTTTTTTTTTTTTACCAGGCCATGAGCACCCAAAAGGTGAAAAGTGCTCTTCTCAGGAATAATTGCCCCATATGTGAACCCCAGCTCAAGGCATGATCCTGAAAAGGTGCTGGACAGCTACTGGAAATTATAGAGTGGAGGTTTTCCTCCAAGTTGCCAGCTGAGTCATCATATAATGGCTGTGGGTAGGAAGGCTGGCATTGCTAGGGCCAACACAGCTCACATCTCCTCCCTGTGCACCTCTTTTCTAGAGAGAGGACCTGACTATGGGTGCCTCTACCCACGTTCTGATGTGGATTTGTGAGCAAGTAGCCTGTATTTCTCTCTCGCAGGAAGCCAGGGTCGAGGGATCATCCAGTGTGTCAGGTGCTGGCTGGGGCCACCTCTCAGGAAGCAGATGGGAAAGCTACTGGAGGAGCTGACTAGACTGAGGGGGAGTTCATTGAGGGTTTGTCTATATTACCTCCCTACTTTGAAGGGAGGAGGGTAAGTAGAGTGTTGGGAGTTTATTAATGAAGCGCTGTGGTACATATGCAGCACTTCTTTAAGCACATTCCCCCCCACCCCACAGCAACTTTGAAGTGTTAAACTTGGAAGTGCTGGCTCACATCTGGCTGCGGCTCCCCCCCCAGTACTCCAAAGTGCTTCGGCAACTTCGAAGACCCTTCACTTCTGAGGAATAAATAAATAACATAAGGATGCAGAGACAAATTAGAAAGCCCAAAGCACAAAAAAAGATTAAACTAGTTGGAGACATAAAGGTAATAAGAAAATATTCTATGAATACATTAGGGGCTTGTTTACACTACCACATTCCTTCGAAGGAAGGATGGTAATTAGGGTGTTGGGAGTGTTAAACTAGGGTGTTAAACTTCAAAGTACTGGCACGGGTCTAGCGGCAGCTCACCTGCTGGTACTTCAAAGTGCCAGGGCAACTTCAAATTAAGCATAGGTTGAGGAGTTTTGAGGAGTAAGGGGAGTTCGAAATTGCCCCAGCACTTCGAAGTAGCGGCGGGTGCGGCGCAGCTAGGCGCATGTTGGTACTTTGAAGTTTAAAACTTGGAAGTTGCCGTGGGGTGGAATTTGCTTAATTAAGTGCTGCCTATGCACAGCAGCCTTTCATTAGTAAACTCCCAACACTCTAATTACCATCCTTCCTTCGAAGGAAGGTGGTAGTGTAGACAAGCCGTAGAAGAAAGAAGAACACAAAGGGCTGAGACGTCCCAATAGAATGGGGAGGGGGGAATAATAACAGAAAACAGAGAAATGACAAAAGTATTAAATAACTCTTTTATTTCAGTTTTCCCTCAAAAGGTAAGTTGTGACTGGATGTCTAGCATAGTGAATGTCAGGGAAAATGAAGTAGGATCAGAAGCTAAACTAGAGTAGGAATAATGTAAAAAATACTTAGGCAAGTTATACATCTTCAGATCACATGGGCCTGATGACATATATCCTACAATATTCAAAGAGCTGGCTGAGGACATATTTCAGCCATTAGTAATTATTTTTGAAAAGTCATGGAAAATGATGGACATTCTGCGGGACTGGGAAAGAGCAAATATAGTGCTCATCTATGGAAAGCAGGAGTACCTGGAGCTCCTTTTGAAAGGTAAGTCCTGGGGCTGGGGGGGGAGTTGGAGAGGGTTAAGCCTGGTGGTGGGTTTGGGTATGGAAAGGTGGTGGGGGGGTTAGCGTTGCAGGAGGAGTGGGTAGGTGAAGTTGAACCAGGGTCATGTGGCCCTGTGGGGGCTGGTGAGCCAGAAACATGTGGGGTGGGGGTGAACCAGGGCCATGGGGAGTTTGAACTGGGGCAGCAGGGGGTTAAATGGGGGCCAGAGAGGTTTGAACTGGGGCTGGGGGGGGTTAAGCCAAGGCTGAGGGGAGTGAGATATTGAATTTAGCTTAACTCGTATTAATGGAAGTTAAGTACAACTCAAAATCGTGCATTTCAAGCGATTACTCTAAATCCAAATCCCTCAGATGCTTTTCATAGATCATGTGCTCCAGGCCCATAAGCATTTTGGTTGCCCTCCGCTGGACCCTTTTTCTCATACACACATTGCCATTTCAGTCTGAACCCATATTTCCCTTACCCTTTGTGTCAGTTTCTCCATCATATGCTCTGTCATCTCTGTCGTTCTCCATGCTAAAGCAGTGGTTTTCAACCTTTTTATCATTCATGGACCCTTACATAATTTTGAATGGAGCTATGTCCCCTCCCGCCTTTGGAAATCTAAAACATAGTTTGCAGGACTTTCAGGTTCTGTAGATCATATGTTGAAAACCACCGTGCCATAGGGGTGCTTCAAGGCAGCTGTACTCAGTGTCTGCAAGACAGAAGATTTCTCCATGGGGCAGCAAAAGGGTCTAGATGGTCCCTCTATGCTGCAACAGTGGCATACTAGGCCTTTGTGGGGCTTGACATCCCACCCGTTTTTTGACTTCCATCAATGAATTTTCTTCTTTTTTTTTTGCAGGGACCAAGATTTGACAAATACCGGTAGACTGCCTTCAATAGCCCTTTATTTTGTGGGCTTATGCGACAGTGGTGAGGCTGATAGATAGGTAGACAGAGGCTGGCAAATTAGGCCTATATTGAATGCTTCCTTTCATACTGGCCACAAAAGCGTGGAAGAAAAGGTCGCAACCCTAGGCATGACTTGAATGAGCATTATCAAATGTGAAGAGTGTGCTCTTATACGGATGCAAGAGCTTGTATACTAAAAAGACTTCAAATCACAAGGTACAGACGTTCATAACTAGATGCCTGAGGTACATCCTTGACATCAAATGACAAGACTTCATCACAAATAAGCTTTGGAACAGAGCAGGTCAAGAACCACTTAATGTTCAAATCAAGAGTAGAAAGTTGGAGATGGCTAGACCACACTCCCATAAAACCATCATCCAGTATGTCTTTCAAGCTCTCAAATGGAATCCACAAAGAAAACACAAAAGAGGAAGACTTCAGACAACATGGAGAAGACCTACTGAGACTGAAGGACAACAACTTGGTTACTACTGGAGTCAGCTAGAAGTTTTCTCCCAAGACAGAGTGAAGTGTAGGAAACTTGTAGATGACCTATGCTCCACCCAGAGTACAAGGATTTAAGTCATGTCAAGCCATTGAATGCCAGATTGGACATGTTTACGATAAAGGAATGGACTGAGCACCAAGGTTTTATATTCAGATCTGTCTCTAGTTCACAACCTTATTTAGGGTAAGTTACAACCGCCATAGGGGCCACCCTGTAAAATAGGGCTCATAACACATTCTTATGTTGGAGTGGCTTGGGAAATACTAGATATTTGAATGCCTTGGGTGAAAGTATCAGAGGGGTAGCCGTGTTAGTCTGGATCTGTAGCAGCAATGAAGGGTCCTGTGGCACCTTATAGACTAACAGAAAAGTTTAGAGCATGAGCTTTCGTGAGTTAACTCACTTCTTCAGATGCTGGTCCTGGAAATCTGCAAGGCCAGGTATAAATAGGCCAGAGCAAGGCTGGGGATAACGAGGTTAGCTCAGTCAGGCAGGCTGAGTTGTATTGTCATCAGTAGATCTGGAGGTGTGAACTCCAAGAGAGGGGAAGCTGCTTTTGTATTTAGCCAGCCATTCACAGTCTTTGTTTAATCCTGAGCTGAGGGTATTGAATTTGCGGATGAATTGTAGCTCAGAAATTTCTCTTTGGAGTCTGTTCTTGAAATTTCTTTGCTGCAGGATAGCTACTTTTAAATCCGCTACTGTGTGTCCTGGGAGATTGAAGTGCTCTCCTACGGGTTTTTGTATATTGCCATTTCTGATGTCTGATTTGTGTGCATTTATTCTTTTACGTAGAGACTGTCCAGTTTGTCTGATGTATATGGCAGAGGGGCATTGCTGGCACATGATGGCATAAATTACATTGGTAGATGTGCAGCTGAATGAGCCCACGATGGTGTGGCTGATCCGGTTAGGTCCTGTAATGATGTTGCTGGTGTGTATATGTGGGCAGAGCTGGCAACGAGGTTTGTTGCATGGATGGGTCCCTGAGATAGAGTGACTGTGGTGCGGTGTATAGTTGCTTGTTAGGATTTGTTTTAGGTTGGCAGGTTGTCTGTGAGCAATGATAGGTCTGCCTCCCAAGGCCTGTGAAAGTGTGGGATCATTGTCCAGGTATTTTTATAGACTAACAGAAAAGTTTAGAGCATGAGCTTTCGTGAGTTAACTCACTTCTTCAGATGCTGGTCCTGGAAATCTGCAAAGCCAGGTATAAATAGGCCAGAGCAAGGCTGGGGATAACGAGGTTAGCTCAGTCAGGCAGGCTGAGTTGTATTGTCATCAGTAGATCTGGAGGTGTGAACTCCAAGAGAGGGGAAGCTGCTTTTGTATTTAGCCAGCCATTCACAGTCTTTGTTTAATCCTGAGCTGAGGGTATTGAATTTGCAGATGAATTGTAGCTCAGCTACAATTGGGTGAAAGGTGTTCAGTGCAAATGGTATGGTGCCTAAAAGCCGTTGCTGGATCCCAATTTTTGCCTTCTTTTTTGCCAGACTGCTGCAATTCTTACACACCATTTCCATAACTGCATTTAGTGATGCTTTACTTCAGTTTTACTGGGGCACATATGGGAGTGGTGCAGCTCTTTAGGGCAAAGGGCAATTGCAAACGACACACCTACTCGGTGTTGTTCACAGTCTCATGTAGTGGCATCTAGATCGTTACAGTGAGAAAAAAATGTGTCTCTTTCACAGCCTTTGCTGAGAGGTTCTTTGCTCTTTGCTTAAGCTGTAGCACTTTATGCATTAAGCTCCAGAAGTCCCAGGTTCAAGCTGACCTGAGGACAGGTACACAATTAAGGCAGAAGCTCTATCTTCATGAGTGTTTTAGAGCTGACAGCACACTTAGCTATGGGGAAGGCTATTGTATAATTAACTGTGTTACATTGGGTCTGCTTCTCTGCCGACCAACTTCACTGCTCCTGACTCTAACCTTCACTTAATAAAAATGTGTTCTAGCCACAGGCTGTGAGTATTTCAGAGTTCTTGTGACTTAGTGAGCCCGGGACCTTTGCTATACAATAAAAAAGGGAGGAAATATTGTGATAAATAGCACTGCCTAGTATATCTCGTCCCTCCCCAAAACAAGTAGAATCTTGACTTTGAGAAAAAATCCCCTTCATTTTAAACGTTTTGCTTCTTAAATCCAGGACACTGTTAAATATTCTTAAATAAAATGCTACTTAAAATGGGTAATTTTACATGAAGCAAGAGAGAGATAGTGCAGGCACGTACAGTATATCAGACACAATTAGTTTTTCACGCTACAAGATAGCAACAAATCTATTTAATTAGAACACCTTGTTGTCGTTGCATCCAGAGACATTTTTCATTAAGGTGGGAGGAAGTTTGGGTGGGCAGGAACCAGTGCCTTTTTTGTGCCGGAAGTTGCTGGTACTGAGTACTGGCACCTTGGCAACACTAGCCGCTGGATTGGCTGGGCCACCGAGTGGCAAGCCATCTGAGTACCGACTCCTCTTTTTATTTTTACCTTTTTTTAATTTTATTTTTTAACAAAAATAGCACTGGTGGGAACTGTTTGTAATGTCCACAAAAGGTCTAAAAGCTGGGTTGCTTTTAGGTCACCTTTATTTTCTGATTGATGTGTATTGTTGTAGCACCAAGAGGCTGCAAATGAAATCAGGGCTCCATTGTGCTAGGAGCTGTACATACATAGAGTGAGAGACAGCCGTCATCCTGAAGACCATAGTATACTCTGAATAGTCAAGAGAGTGAATGGATGGGAGAGAACACAGTGGCACATCTAAGCAAAGTGACTTGCTCAAGGTTATACCACAGATCTGTGGCAGAACAAGAACCAAAACCCAAATCTTCTGAGTCTCAGACCAGTCCTGTAGCTACTAGAACATATTACCTCCCTAGCTGTATTGCTAACTATAGATTCCCTATCACTTTTAATCTGAATATCTCACAAACGTTTAATTTAATGAACATCTTCTGTGCTAGGGAAGCGTGATGGTGGTCACAGAAGGATTTAAGGAATGGTTCTAGTCTCCAGTGGTTCCATTTTGCCACACTTGCAGAGCCTGCTGCAACTAGAAGAGGTGATTAAAAGAA
This sequence comes from Carettochelys insculpta, assembly GCF_033958435.1. Lineage (NCBI taxonomy): Eukaryota > Metazoa > Chordata > Testudines > Carettochelyidae > Carettochelys > Carettochelys insculpta. Next base: position 123,195,518 of record NC_134141.1, read on the forward strand.
ATCCAGACAAGTCAAAGGGGGAGCAGACAGGATAGGATGAGAGACCTCTCTTGGGAGCTGCTGAGTAAAGGTACAACAGCAGCCTTCAATGCAGAGGAAGGGTCTTTAGCTGAAGCCATTCTGGGACCCAGGTATTTTCTTAGCCTTAATGGAGCCTTTATGCTCGTGTTGAGTAGATCATTTGTGAGGTTTTGACCACAACTTGGACAAGGAAGGTGAGTGGCAGGAAGTGGCCCAGGGGGACAATCCCAAAGCACACTGGAGTGTTTGCTACCAGAGACTCTCGTAGGGCACTGAGCTGAATCCTTGTGGAATGAGCTTCCCTGTCAACTCACAACCTGTGGAAGGGGCACAAGCCACAGGACAGAGAGAGGAATAGCTTGGTGATTTGAGCACTGGCCTGCTAAACCGAGAGTTATGAGCCCAACCCTTGAGGGGGCCATTTAGAGATCTGGAGCAAACGGTAACCAGTGTTTCTGTGACTCATTTGGTGATCTAGCTGGTGAGAGAGATTGTCTCTGAATATGTAGGTGTGAGACACATGTCCCACAATCCACAGCTGACTTTACTCTGTCACAGTCCCCAGCTAGAAGCATGCGTTTGAAGCTCAGGCTGAACAGAAATCATGCTTTTAGTGTTGTCTGTCTCCGGTGTAATCCCTGTTGTCTGCATATGCATAACACCTGGTGCAAGGGGCCATATTCAAACAATACAGTTACTTAGGTAAGAGCCTTCTTGAAAATCTAGACATGGACTTCATCACAGGAGCTTCTGGGTTCTCAATACATTCAAAATCTGGCCCAATAGGCTCCCAACCAAAATGAGGCTTCTCTCCAATAATAGAGCAAAGCTACTAAATAAGAACACAAAATTATAAATACAAAGATTTGTGAATGGCACAGCCATTTTTCCCCTTAAATAATATGAGGCTAAAAAAATCTTGGCTTAATTCATACATTTCAATCTACATACTTAAAAACTCTTAGTGATCAAGTCAATTCTGTTGAACAAATGGCCTGATTACCAAGGTTCCTTGCGTCATCATACAGGAGAGGATTTGCATTTGCATGAATTACTTCTCTGCCCTCTCCCCTCACCAGCCAGGGGTGAGAGGAATGCACACAAGCTGTATGTGAATGTCTCCCTCACTGCCTGATATCAGGGAGAGAGGAAGAAGAGCAACCAGCATCCTAGTATGAATGGCTGAAGTCCCTTCCCCTCTTCTCCCCTCCCTTCCCAAAATGGTACCTCAGGGGTTGTCTAACCTAGTCAATACCTCTGACAAGGATTCTATAACCTCCCTTGATCACCTAGTCCTGTGCTTGTTATTCCTCAGAGTTAGAAGGTTTTTTGTTTGTTTGTCTGTTTGTTTTTGATTCCCTAATATCTAATCTGAATCTCCCTTGCTGCAGATTATGTCTTGTCCTGCCATCAGCGCAAATGGAGAACTATTGATCACCGCCCTTTTTAGAACAGCCCTTAACACTTTTGAAGACTGTTATCAGATTCCCCCTTAATCTTCTTTCCTGAAGATTAAATAGGACGAGTTTTTAAGCTTTCTCCTGTAGCACATGACCTATGAAGAGAGGCTGAGGGATTTGGGCTTATTTAGTTTACAGAAGAGAAGACTGAGGAGTGATTTAATAGCAGCCTTCAACTTCCTGAAAGGGAGCTATAAAGAGGATGGAGAGAAACTGTTCTCAGTGGTGACAGACAGCAGAACAAGAAGCAATGGCCTGAAGTTCCAGAAGGAGAGAAGTAGATTGAATATTAGGAAAACACTACTTCACCAGGAGGGTGGTAAAGCACCGGAATGCATTGCCTAAAGAGGTGGTGGAATCTCCATCCCTAGAGGTTTTTAAGTCCTGGCTTGACAGAGCCCTGCTTGGGATGACCTAGTTGGGGTTGATCCTGCTTGAAGCAGGGGGCTGGTCTCAATTACCTCCTGAGGTCCCTTCCAGTCCTATGATTCTATTACAGATTTGCTAAGCCTGATACTGATTAAACCTCTCTAGTCCGGCACTCTGTGATCTGGCAACATCCGTGGTTTGGCATGGTTTTAATTAGCCATACATCCATTTATCATGGGTGTGGCCAAGTTTATCGTGGTCCCATAAACTGTGTTTACAGGCTGCAGTCCTGGATGTTAGTGTTCTGTGCTATTATTTTATTCTAATTTATTCCTAAATGTCTTCCAAGAGTGCAGTAAGCAGCAGAAGTGTTGGTAATGCTGCTAGATGGTATTAACCTCTCTTTGTCCAGCAAATTGTGTGGTTTGGCACCAGTCAGGTCTCAAAAGTGATGGATTAGAGATTTTCAACCTTTATCATTTTATTGTTCTCTGGGCTGTCTCCAATTTGTCCATATCTTTCTTAAAGTGTGGCATCCAGAACTGAATGCAATAATCCAGCTCAGACCTCACCAGGGCTGAGTAAAGATAAATCTCCTGTGGCTTATGCATGGAACTCTTCTGGGTGTTAATATACTCAGAATGTTAGCCCTTTCTGCAATTGCATCACATTGTTCACAGTCAATTTGTGATCCACTATATCCACTAGATCCCTTTCTGAAGTATTAATTCAGAGCCACTCATTCCACATTTTGTAGTTATGCATTTTTTATTTTTCTTCATAAGTGTAGCACTCTTGTTTGTCTCTGCTAAGTTTCTTGCTGTGGACATCAGACAAATGGTCCAATTTCTCAAGGCTGTTTTGAACTTTCAGGTGCCCCAGGGTGATGTCATCCGTAGATCTTTTTAGTACGTCATCCAAGTCATAATGAAAATATTGACTAGTCCTGAAATCAGGACTATCTCCTGAGGAGCTCCATGAAATATGACCCTTCACATTGGATAGTGAATTCTTGATAGTGACTCTTTGATTATGGCTTTGCAACCAATTATACACCCACTTTATTGTAATTTCCAACCAGACTACAATTCCCTAATTTGAGTATGAGATTGTTATGTGGGCCCATGTCACAATCTTTAAGAAAATCAGGATGAATCAGCTTCTTCCCTATTCACTAGGCCAGTATCCCTGTCAATGCAGGAAATAAGCTTGGTTTGGCATGATGTGTTCTTAACCATTGCTTGTTGGTTATTATTTTTTATCCCTTAGATGCTTACAAATTGATTGTTTAATAATTTATTCCAGTGACTATCCAGGTTCTGAAGTTAATCTGAATGGAATGTAATTCTCTGAACCCTCTTTTTGCACCCTGCACCTTGTTCCCACTTTTGAAGATAGGTACTAGGTTAACTTTTCTCTGGATCTCTGAGACCTCACCCATCCCACCTGCTAACAAAAAAAGGAGCAGGGCAGCCGCACCCATCCCACAAGAGTTCTCAAAGATGATCAGAGTGGATTCTTACATTGAACATAAGATATAACTTTGCTCATGTAGATGATGCATATCAGAGATTTTTTGGAAGAGGGTTGATCAGGAAATCTAATGCAAATAAGAATTCCTGCTGGATTCCCATTGGCTCAATATTTAATTTAGGCACAAAAATGCCACAAAAATGCCCTCTTTCTTTACCAAAATGTTTCCCCCCACCTCCACTTTGGCTACGGTAGCCCATAGGGCTAGTTTGCCTTTATTATATGCACTAGCAGATATACCCATTGTCGCTCAGGTCCTTAACTAAAGTATTTTTAATTGGAAGGGACAGAAATGAAGTCCAAGGCTAGGAGAGTTGAGGAGGCTGAAATCAGGGTGGAAGTTGCAAGATTAAGAGCAGGGGATCAGGTGCAGATAGTAGGGGCGGAGGCTGCAGGGAGCCCAGATATTGGGAGGGGTTTACTGTGGACTTCTTTGGTGGCCTTGGGGAGGGAGAGTGCAGCCATGGCTCTTGGCTCCACTGCCTCACCGCTGGCCCCTAATTCCCATGTTCTAGGAAATCCTGGGATTTCAAGAATGTCCCCCTGTCCTGGCACATCCACACCCTGACCTTGGTTGTGTTAGGATAAGAGGATGGCACCTGCCAAATTTTGTGGTCATAGCTCTTACAGTTTAAGAGAAGTTCTTGAACAAATGTAACACAGACAGACAGACACACACACACACTCTAAAATATATACATATATGGATTGCTTTGCATTATATTCTGCCTTTATTCTGCAGTAATGCAAGGAGCTTACAGGCCTGTATCCCGTAGCTTCAGCAAGTTAGTGTAAGGTTTGAGGCCTCTGAGTTTCGGCACAGATAAATGACCCAAGGAAATCCCCAACTATTGGGGAGCTAAAAACAGAGTGTTTAAGAGGAATTTGTAACCACAGGAATTTGAATTCAAGCATAGGAGGGCCATGGCAACAAATTGACATATATGATAATAAGCTGAGCTCATTAAAACACTAATTTACGGCAGAAGAACATTCCAATATTAGTTCACAGGAAATAATGAGGAAATACAAATAAGGAAGAAGGGAGAAAACCTTCTTGACTAGGCATGAAACATAGTGCGTCACTGCTTATGGGCAGGAGGAATAAGAGATATTCCCCTGAGGAGCTGCCAGAATTATGGCCACTGGTAACAAGGTGGAAGGTGATGGCCGTTAGGGAGATGGTGGCTCATATTTCAGGTTGTTTTACAAGGGATGGTGTTATTATATCAATATGCAGATGTACATTCTGTAGTATCTCTACTTACCTGGATGCGTTGGGGTGTTTGTGACTGTGCTAAACATATTGATTAACTATTTGAAATATATAATTTTTCCATAATGTACGTGTTGCATCTCTGCTCATTGGGTTTCTCCAGCATGTGAACATTTGAATAATACTAGGCCCAGTCCTGGGACAAGAACCTGTCAACTGGGAATTCTTAAGTAAACAGCACAATTAATGTATAACCTGTAGATCAGGCTACAATATACAATCTGAATCCTGGAATAGAGTGAGGTGCCAAAACAACAAGAAGACCTGTGGCACCTTATAGGCTAACAGATATTTTGGAGCATAAGCTTTCATGGGCAAAGACCTCCTTAGTCAGATGCATGAGTCATCTGACAAAGCGTGTCTTCGCCCACGAAAGCTTATGCGTCAAAATATCTGTTAGTCTATAAGGTGCCACAGGACTTGTCTTTGAAGATACAAACTAACATAGCTACCTGTCTGATACATAAGTGATGTGCTACTTAGTGGGCTAGACCCCCACTGTTGGGAATTAACAGAGCTCCACTCAAGACAACGGGGTTGTGATGATTTATGTCAACTGCGAATCAGAATGTAGTATTTAAAAAAAAAATCTAAACATTTTCCAGCAAGTTTAGTTAATGAAATTCTGTTTCCCCAGCATTTGTGATTGTTCCCTATCCAAACACTGTATGCAGGTGAGAAAACAGAGGCCTACTTCCCAGTCCCTGTCCTTTCTTTCTTTCTTTCAGAGCATAGACCTCTGTTACACTGCATTGGTCTAAAGGACACCATTCTTGTGCTACCCACTTATTTAAAATACTGTCTACCGATCATTAAAATCAGTCTTATTTCCCAATTTTGGTGAAAGTCTTTTGTCAATTCTTACCTAAACTAATTAATTCTCTTTCTATAAACCTAGAAAAAAGATCTTTGTGTTTTCCCCACTCTCTCTCCTTAATCTGAGACTGGAATTTTACTGCAACCTGGAAATATGTTTCTGAATGCAAAATGAAAATCAGGTCCCTTAGACCCTGGCGAGAATTGATAGCAAAGAAGTTTGTTTAAAAGTAAATGTTTTTCCTCTATCTGAAATTCATGTACTACCTGTTCTGCACAGGTATTTTTAAAGACTGTTTTAGTACGTATTTGCACTCCAAAATTAGTACAGGATTATCTATTGCCATCTGGAAACACCATTTTCTGTTTGTCTCAAGGGAACTGGCAGGAAAGAGGTTTTCAGAAAATAAGATCTTCCTTGATTCATTGTATCCTTCCAGAATGGAATATGAATGAAAGGGTTTAAAGTTCTGAAATGTTAATAAAGTCATAGATTCATAGATTCAGAGGCCAGAAGGGACTATTAGATGATGCAGCCTGACCTCCTGCGTAACACAGACCATAGAATTAAAGCCAGTTACTTTTATATTGAGTCCATGGACTTGTTTGAATAAAGCAAGATTTGCTTTCTGCTGTGTTACAGCTAGAACAGCAGATGCAAATGCCCTATGCACCTGAGAGGAGCTGATCTCAGAAGGTGTCTAGGTCTATTTTGGAGATTTCAGAGGCTTGAAAAAAGGAAAGGTGATCTTGTAGTTTAGGCACTGGAGTGAGAAGATCTGGATTCTGTTCTTCGGTCTTATGCACCACAAGTGCCCCTTATTTCCCCTGCACCCATAGGCTCCCCAACTCCTTTGCCCAATTGCCACTAAGCCTTGCTCCCCTTCTATGCCCTAATCCATGTACTGTACCCCTTTTCCCTTAATGTGTGCACTATGCCAATCCCAGCACCACGGTCCTTCAGCATCATCTATCCTCAGACCTGGGAGAAAGAGAGAGATGTAGTCAGGTTTCTTATTCTGGCTGGGTGCCTGTGTCTTTCCAATCCTACTGGTACTGGGAACAGCTCTCACTGCACTGTTGGCCCAACAGACTAGCAGGACTTTGTTCAGATGGAGAATTCTGGGCGTGGGGTTAAGGTATCTGAACCTAAATTGAAGGGAAGGAGAAAGAGAGAAAGGCTTGCTCCAGCTGGGGTCAATGGCAGAGGAAGGAACAGGTTTTGCAGGGATCCCATTAACCAGTTGGGGTAACTTTCACATAGGAGGGGACTAATTTCTTCAGAGGTCCCATTGTCCAGTTTCCATCAGTCCCAGTCTTTTACTGGGCCCTATTTCCCAGCCAGCTTTCCTTTTCTCTCTGGTGTAGCAGCAGCTGGTAGAGCTGGTAACTATAGTCTCTGGGGTGCTGTCTGATTTCCTTGGCTGGGTCACAGATGAACGGCTTCAACTGAGCCCTGAGATTTCTCCATACTTAGGACATCTACTGATCTCTAATTGAAGGTGGAGGAGAGGGGATCTCCTTCAGCCTTCTACTGTCAGCTCCTACTGTCCCTAGGCCAAAAGCCTCTCTCCTCCAAGTGCCTCTGCTGGAGATGCTGGGACAGAGAAGTTAGAGCTAGGTTCTTTATTCTCTCTGTCCTCCAGGGAACCTGGAGCAAAGGGAAAAGGGTAAGGGACCTCCTGGAGGACTTACTCCCCCAGCCACTGAAGGATGGGAAGGGACCCAAGGCCAGGCACACACCTGGCTGGAAAAGGTGCTGGAGCAGGGTTGCCTAGAAATAATGTCACATACATGATTGGTATCTTCAGAATCATGCTGTCACCCTTGTCTTTGTGTTTGTTGACCCACTCAAGGAATTCTAATAGATTGGTGAGGCATGATTTACCTTCACGCAAGCCATGTTGAATCTTCCCCAACATAACATATTCATCTATGGGCTTCTCTACATTAGCCCCCTCTTTTGAAGGGGACATGTAAATGAGCCCGAGTGGAGATTAGCAAAGAGGTGGTATGCAACACCTCATTAGCTTAATTCTCCCCATAGAAACTTCAAAGTTGCAAACTTCAAAGTGCCAGGAAGCCATATAGCCATGGGCACTTCAAAGTACACATGCAAATTCAAAGTGACCTAACTCCCAAAATGTTTTGGGAAAAAGGGCATTTTGAAATTGTATGGGTACTTTGAAATGCCCAGTAGGCATCCTTCAGTCTGCATAGACTATGGATCGCGCCCTTTATAGTTTCAATTGAGGACTTCATTTACAGCATCTACTGTGACTATGAAGACCCAAACGAGAGTGACAGTCCTTGCTGCATCTCTTGCAGATGTGGTGGGTGTCTGGCAAGTCCTTAGTGTACCTTTCTGTGCGCTCATTTCTCCTCTGCTAGCTGTCTGATACTCATCTCGCCCTTCTGAACGTCCTTGTGTAACCCCTGCCTCCATCTGCTGCGGTTGTCTGCTAGTTCTTCCCAGTTACCCAACTCGATGTCTACCTCCCTGTGGTCTCTCTTGCAGACATATTTGTAGCGCAACTGGGGGCGTCCGGGAGGTCTTTTGCCAGAGGCTAGCTCACCATACAGGATGTCTTTTGGAATCCTTCCATCATTCATCCTGTGGATGTGGCCAAGCCAGTGGAGCCGATGCTGCCTGAGGAGGGTGTGCATGGTTGAGATTCCAGCTTGCTCGAGGATGGTGGTGTTGGTCACTCTGCCCTTCCACAATATTCCAAGGATGCGCCTGAGGCAGCGCAAGTGGAAGATGTTCAGCGTCTTTTCCTGGCAGGCATACAGGGTCCAAGTCTCACTGCCATAAAGGAGGGTGCTGAGGATGCAGGCTCTGTAGACTTGCATTTTGGTGTGAGTGTACAGCTTGTTGTTATTCCACACTCTCTTGCTGAGTCTGGACAGAGTTGTGGCCGCTTTTCCGATCCTCCTATTTAGCTCAGTGTCCTACAACAGGGTGTCAGTGATGGTAGACCCAAGGTAAATGAATTCATGGACGACCTCTAACGTATAGTTGTCAATGCTGATTGATGGGGATTCAGCAACATCCTGACCGAGTACGTTTGTCTTCTTTAGGCTGATGGGAAGCCCAAAGTCCTTGCACGCTTTGGAGAACTGATCCAGCAGTTTTTGAAGCTGGTCTTCTGTGTGAGACACTACAGCAGCATTGTCTGCGAACAGCATGTCTCTGATGAGGACTTCCCGCACCTTAGACTTAGCTTTCAGCCTTGCAAGATTAAACAGTTTCCCATCAGATCTTGTGTGCAGCAAGATGCCCTCTGTTGAAGATCCTAAGGCATGCTTCAGGAGGAGTGCGAAGAAGATCCCGAACAATGTCGGAGCAAGCACGCATCCTTGTTTGACGCCGCTCCTGATTCTGAAAGCATCTGATAATGCGCCGTCATATTGGGTGGTTCCTCTCATGTCTTCGTGGAATGACTGGATCATCTTGAGTAACTGTGGAGGACAGCCTATCTTGTGGAACAGTTTGAACAGACCACCCCTGCTGACCAAGTCGAAGGCCTTGGTCAGGTCGATGATGGCTATGTAGAGTGGCTTCCTCTGCTCCCTGCACTTCTCCTGCAGCTGCCTTAGAGAGAAGACCATGTCGACGGTAGACCTCTCTGCACGGAATCCCCACTGCGATTCGGGATACACCCTCTCAGCAATCTTCTGGAGTCTGCCAAGGATGACGCGAGTGAACAGTTTACCAGTGACGCTTAGGAGGGAGATTCCACGGTAGTTGTTGCAGTTTCTTCTGTCTCCTTTGTTCTTATACAACGTTACAATGTTAGCGTCGCGCATATCCTGTGGAGCCTCACCCTCTTTCCAGCACAGGCACAGTAGCTCATGTAGGGGTTCCAGGAGTGTGTCCGCGGCACACTTGATTACCTCTGGTGGTATACCATCCTGGCCAGGGGCCTTTCCTGCTGCAATGCTGTCGATGGCTCTCTTCAGTTCATCCACAGTTGGTTCCTGATCCAATTCGTCCATTACTGGTAGGAGTTCTATGGCATCGAGGGCTGTGTCAACCACATGCCCATGGCTAGACTAATTGGCAGTGCTTTGAAGTTAGCAACTTCAAAGTTTGCACAGCGGGAATTAGACTAATGTGGTGCTGCATATGCAGCAGAGGACTTCATTGCTATTCACTAAGCGTGCTCATTTACATGCCCACTTCAAAAAAGGGGCTAGTGTAGACAAGGGCTAGTGCAGACAAGCCCTGTGTGTTTGATAATTGTGTTCTTTAATATAATTTCAAATAATTGCTCTGGTACTGAAGTTGGATTTACAAGTCTTTAATTCCCAAGATCACCTCTGGAGCTTTTAAAAATGGTGTTACACTAGCTATGCTCCAGTCATCTGGTAAAGAGGCTGATTTAAGTCATGGTTAAACACTGCAGTTAATAGTTCTACAATTTTGTATTTGAGTTACTTCAGAAGTTGGATGAATAATATCTGGTCCTGCTGACTAATTTATGTTTAAATTCCTCAGTTTGCCCAACAACTTTCTCTCCTGACACCTTAATTTGAAACACTTACTCACGTTTGTCACCAAAAAAGCATGGCTCAGGTGTGGGATGTACCTTCATATCCTCTGTGCTAGGGAAGTGCGGCAGGGTTCATAAACCTCACACTGGGATTAATTTGGCTTCTCCACAGCTACCTTGTCTGCCATTCCTTTAGCAACTTGATCATTGAATGGGTACTCTGATTATTTGGGAGGCTTGTGGCTTCTGATGAACTTTAAAAAAAAAAACTATTAGTTTTTCTGTCTTGGCTAGTTGCTCTCCAAAGTCATTCTTGGCCTGCCTAATCAAACTTTTGCTTCTGGCTTTCCCAGAGTGTATGCACCTTTGGTTTTCCTCTATGGCTACGTCTACACAAGCCCCAAACTTTGAAATGGCCACGCAAATGGCCATTTTGAAGTTTACTAATGAAGCACTGAAATGCATATTCAGCGCTTCATTAGCATGCGGGCGGCTGCGGCACTTCGAAATTGACGTGCCTCACCGCCGCCCGTCTCGTCCCAACAGGGCTTCTTTTCGAAAAGATCCCACCTACTTCGAAGTCCCCTTATTCCCATCAGCTCATGGGAATAAGTTTGGGTGAAGGAAGCCCAAACAAGCAGAAGGGCCTGCAGGGCAATCACGGGCAGCTAGAATAGTAACAGAGAGGGAGCCGTGCTGGTCTACACACTATCAAAAAAAAAGCAGTCAAGTAGCACTTTAAAGACTAGCTGTTCTGGTATGGCTATGGTCTGAAGAAGTGGGTCTGTCCCACGAAAGCTCACCTAATAAACTATTTTGCTAGTCTTTAAAGTGCTACTTGGCTGCTTTTTGTTTTGACAGGCAGCTAGGTGGGAGATGGCACAGCCTAATTAAAGCCAGTGATGGGGCCAATAAAAGTCCTTTAAAACTCTTCATGGGGGAAGGGCACGGAGAGAGTGAGGGGTGAGCAGAGAGACACAAGGAGGCAAGAGCAGAGACAGAACAGGTTTGAGATGAGCAGAGGAAAACAGCAGGAGCACCAGAGATCAGAGAGTGGGAGCTTCTATAAGATCAAGAGTGAGGACCCGTGGCCTGGAGAAGGTACCAGGGGGAATCGTCTGGGGGAAGCGGCCCAGGGAGGACAGTTGCTGTGCCAAGGGCTAAGAGAGTCAGCTTCTCCCACGGGCAGCTGCAGAGGGTCCCTGGGCCGGAACCTGGCATGAGTGGGTGGGGGCTGGCTTCTCCCCAGGCCATCCCTTGCCCCAGCAAAGGCAACAGGGCCCTTAAGGGGTCCTAATGGACTGACCTGAGAACAGAGGCCCAGGAATTGGACTGGCTTTGTCACACCTTCATATAATTTGTCAGCATCTAGCTGTCAGTCACAGATTATGGAGAGCCTCATGTTCCAGTCAGGGTCCTAGGAGCTGTACAAACACAACGCTAGAGATATGCCCATCCCCAAAGAGTTCGCAGTCTAAATGGACAAGATGGATGCTCAGGGAAGAAAGGAAGACTTATGTGCTGAGAGGTGAAAGACTTTGACACAATCACACAGGAAACATGTGGTACTTCTAGGCGCCATAAGTGCTCCCTTCTTGGATGATGCAATGAGCACCCAGAGGAAGCCAACTGCAGAGCACAGCAAGTCTGATTGGTCCTACAAAATCAGGAGATATGTTGCATAGTCTTGGGTGCCATCTACTGGTAATTTTTCTATTAACTAAATATTTACATATGTAAGTGTTCTCTGTAAGCTGATAATGTTTTATATGTGTGGTATGCATATGGCAGAGGGCACTGGGGGTCCAATTTAGATTAATGAGTAGCCAAAGATGGAATCATCCAATTCCTTCTCCTAGATGCTTCTCCTAGGCTCAGCCAATAGCATGCCCAGCTTGGACCATTGCCTCATCAGAAAAAAAATGCTAATGGCTGATTGTATCATGAGTGCCAGACACTATTTGGGGCAGCTAACACTTTTCAACCAGCTCTTTTATGAGAGTTGTAGGCTGAATAATATACCTGTAATCCTACAAGGTACTGAGTGTATTTAGACCTTGACTACCCTTGAACTTAGGTTTGGGCTACACTAGGCAGGTAAGTTGACTGCAGACATGTCATTCTAGCTACACCAACTGCAAAGCTAGAATTTACTTATCTGCAATTGACTTACCTGGCCACCCAAACAGAGGAAAGTCGATGGAAGAGTTTCTCCTGTCAACTTCCTTTACTCCTCCCAGTAGACAGAAGTACAGGAGTTGACTGCCAACACCAAACAGTTTGATTTTGTGCATCTCTGTCAAACCCTGGAAGATCAACCCTGACCACACTGATCTTTCCAGAAGTGTAGACATAACCTTAGATACAATGAAGGGCAGCTAAATACATTCTGGACCTGGTCCTGTAACTGTCCCATGTGATTGTCCTGTTTTTGCCTGAACTTCTTGGCCATCGGCTCCTTTAGTAACTTATGTGTCTTAGTAGGAGATGTTTTTGTTTCTACAATGCCATATGTGATGTGAATGCCTCTGGACAGACTGATTGGCTGTGGGAATAGAACTCTGGACTGAAAAAAAAATTACACTTTACTGCCTGAGCTAAAAATGCCACTTCTCTTAGTGCAAGCCTATAGCTAGCTCATAAACAACCATGTGGTCCATCCTTTGGAGGCAAACAGAGTCACCCCCTAAGGAGGTAAAATCAGCTTGACAGCTGCATTTTATTCTACTTCTGCTTAACTTCATAAGAGGAAAGCATATGTCAGAGGAGATAAGGTGTCACTTTATATCTGGCAGTTTCTCCATCTCAACTGAAGATCACGTTGAACCACACATGTAAACAGGTTGGACCCGTTCAGGAAGTGGGTGGGTGATTGCCAAAGATAAAAATGAAGCACTTCAGGAAGCAATGTGACTGAAAGAAAAGATGGAGATTGGAGATGGTATTCCCTCTGAGCCAGACTCAACCGTGACAGAAAAGCAATAGATTTTTCTTGAGACTCATGATGCTTCATTGAAAATTCAAATATTGAAAATCCCAACCCACATGAGACATATTTTGATTCACAAATACTGCCTTGGTGCTTCCTAGGGTTATTATCCACATGCCCCAGGATCCTATTCTGTCAGCTGGGCTCTGTGGTTGGGCTACATCTTCCAGATTTCAGCACCGTCCCCGCTTTTGGAAAAGGGGACCCAATGTGCTGTGTAAATCTCTGACCGTGGTTCACCAAAAGAGCAATAGCCTGTTGAGAAATGGAAATCTCCTGATTCATTTTATAGCAAATGTGACTCAGTTTCACCTATCTCCTTGTATGGCTATCTGTTGGGTGTGCAAAGCTTTTAACTTTTATTTCTTAAAATAAGCAATATGGTATCTGAGGAAGAGTCAGGTAACATGAGTGAACTATCAGGAGCTAATGTCACTGGGGGGTAATGAATCCAAATCTCTTGATTGGTAAATATGCCAGTTCCTAGGAGGAATTCTCTACACAGGTTTTGACTGTGTTCGGAGATGCAGAAAATAAAAATTGAGAGCTGTTTGATGTGACAGAGACCACTCGATCCAAGGACTGCTACAAGACTGAGACCAAGGGGACAGGTTCTGCAGAGAGGAGTTGGAGAGTTTGAAATCCTACCATGGTCTACCTCTGGAAAAAGGGGGACATCAGGTAAGGCAGGAATGCATTTAAATGAGTTGATGTTTTTGACTTATGCATGCTCTGTAACGCCTTCGCTCTGAACAAATCATACTGCTTTATGAAGTTGGCTGCTCACTGTTTAACCCTGTCATTCTGAAAGAACTGTAAGGCAGGTGCTGAACTAAACTCCAACTCTCTAGGCTGATCAACGTGAATTGGAGGACAAATGGAGCCTAAATATACAAGCTGAGGGGAGAGGAATTCTGGTTGCCTCATTGAGAAAGGTGATTACTAAGGGCCAGAGGCTGAGTGGAATGCCAGCAAAGAAGCCAGAGGGGTAGATATCTCTGGACCTGGGACATATTCCAGTCAGGGGACCTGGCCCACAGAGAATAAGGTGACCAGACCACAACTTTCATGAGACATGTCAGGCCCACATCCAAATGAAAATATTTCCATTTTCAGAGAAAAAAACTGGGGGGTCAAGGGAAAAGTGTGGATGAAAAATCAAACACTCCACAGCATATACTAATTTCACTTAGATGAACACCCACTTTTCAATGGAAAAATTTTGGCCAATTTTAGTCAGTACCTTACCCAGTGACCCAGCATCATGTTCGCAGACACTGTGGTGCTTCCTTCCAGAGAAGATGTAAAACCAAAGCAATAATAGCTCTTCCCTATCTCATTGAGGAACTGTGTGGTGAAATGCATTAAAGCCTGTGAAGCTTTCAGATACTGCAGTGACAGGATGTATGTAAGTGTCTCAGACAGAACAAACTTCTGGTGAAAATGTCCTTTGATCCTGCAGTGCATGGAGAAAGCCAGACATCCCTGGGCTTCCTGGAAGCCCCCGTCATAGCAGACATGGGAAGTGAAAGGGGCCCCCTATTAGAAGGGTAACTTTTGTGTGTGTAAGCTATAAAAGATGTTGCAGGACAACACACAGCAGGGGGAACTGCTTTTAGTAAGGTCAGCTGTGCTCTGTGATTGGCAGGGTAGCATTTGCTGATCAATAGCTGCAAGAGATTATTGATTCACCCACCAATCTGAACTCTTAATTACTGACATTTAAATGTCAGAAAATTTAAGATAGTTTATGTCACATGACTTTAATTTCTTATTCCAGAAGCCTGACCTGACAAGTTCTCATTTGGGAGGAGCAAACCTCCTGCAGCTTCACTCTGATCTTTGCCTTGCTGTTGTAAATCTGGACTAGCTCCGTTAACTTCACCACATTTTCTTCACTGGTGGAATAGAGGTTACAGTCTGCTCCATTGTGTCCTTATACTGTGTGTCACTTTAAACAGGACGAATCAAAAAGAGCATTTTTTTAAATCTCCTTGATGCATTTCTTATTGATGATCAGTAAAGTCTCAAGGTTTGTCTACACAGTATGACAATGCACACAAGAAGGGTCTGAGTTCCAAAGCGTCCCAGATTGGTGCACGCTGCCTGCCCCATGAAGACTGGGAGCAGGCCCAGCTGGTGGACAGGGCCCACAACAGCACACTGGCAGTGGGATGCAGTTGGTGGGCAGTGGAGCTCAGGGCCCTGAAGACATGGGACGTGCGGCCCATGGCAACTGCCTCGCTCACCTTGAACTGAGGCTGGGCCTGTGGAGACCCTTCTGGCATACATTGAAAGTTCCTTTGTGCGTGTTAGCATAGCACTGCCGTCCTTTAGGATTCTAAGTGAGTAAATGTCTTTTCCAAATGATATGTGAGCTCTTAAATCAGGCAGTCCAGCACTGAAGACTTCAGAACCTAAATACTTCTGGAAATCTGGGTCTAACTCATTTGCCCAAGGTCACACAGGAGGTCTGTCAGAGCTGGGAACTGATCACCAGTCTCGTGAGTCAGAGCCCTAACCAGGCCTTTCTTTCCTTTCAGTGTGTGAAAAGCAAAACAGAGAAGATCTGCTTCCAGGTTATAAGAGAAGGAGCCACTCATTAAGTGTGTTTAATAGACAAGGCAAAGCCAATGAGGAGTTACTCCTCTTCTTCTCCCAAGTTTGGTTTACCCTGCAGGACCAGAGACCCTGCACTGAAGGCATTTCATGGGTGGGTTGGGGAGGGATAGAAAAACTAATTTTAATTAAAAAAAAAAGTCAGTTCACCAAATCTAATGTGTTTCTGATATTTTAAATGCCCACCTGGAAGGGAGAATGTTCTTTGTGTGTGGTAACTTAAACACATACAAAACCACCAATGGCATTCCTGGAAATATTATTTTTCCCTTCATATAGATGCACCTGATGCTATCTGGAGCATCCGAAAATGTGTTTGTGTATAAAGCCACTATAATAGGATTTTGTGCATTGTTTTTATCTAGGCATTATATATGCATCCAGTGGGAAAACTTTACTTTAACCAGGTACATTATCAGAAAATAACAATCTGGGGCATAAACATCCCAAGTGTGCATCTTTCTTATGAGGTTGAACTGTTCAAACAAAACTCATTTTTCCCATTATTTTATGTTTGATTCTTATATTTCTTCATTATGATGATGTTCAGCTGTCAGTATGGGGTTTATACATGGGTTATCTGTTATGTTAAGGCATTCCTGCACTCAGATGGTCATGTCCTGATAATGGTGACCAATAGTGGAAGAAGAAACGTTGTAGAAGGATTGAGGGTTTTGAAGAGGGCTGCCTCTGTGTTATTTACATTTCTTAGGTGATGACTCTGGTGCTGCCAGAGGACAGCCAGGCCCAGTGGGGCAGCATGAATAGTGATTTAACATAAGGATGACCTTACTGTGTGAGAACAAAGGTCCATCTATCCCAGTATTCTGTCTTCTGACAGTGGCCAATGCCAGATGCCCCACAGGGAGTGAACAGAATAGGTAATAACTAAAGTGATTTCTCTCCTGACATCTATTTCCAACCTCTGACAAACAGAGGCTAGGGACACCAGTCCTACCCATGCTGGCTAACATCCACTGATGGCCTTAACCTCCATGAATTTTTCTGCCTTCTTTTTGACCCTTTTTAAAGTCCTGGTCTTTACAACCTCCTCTGCCAAGTAGTTCCACAGGCCGACCATGCGCTGTGTGAAGAAAAACTTATTTTTGTTAGGTTTCAATCTACCACCCATTAATTTCACTCGGTGACCCCTAGTTCTTATGTTATTGGAACAATTAAATAACTTTTCCTTATTTGCTTTATCCTACTGATTTTCAGGCCTGCCTTTGAGGTAGTGCTATCCAGTGCTGCAACTTTGCTGTCCATATGCTGATGTGCCAGGAGAGCAATGTCATCAGCAAAATCGATATCCTCTAATTGACAAGAGAAGGTCCACTGAATACCTCTCTCGTGTCCACTTGTTGTTTTTAGCATAATCCAATCCATAACTATAAGAAAAAGGAATGGTGAGAGTAGACATCCCTGTCTCACACCTGTTCGGATAGTGAAAGATTCCGTCAGAGTGCCATTATGTACAACCTGGCAAGTGGAGGGTTCGTAGTTGGCTCGAATGAGATTAATGATCTTCTGGGGAATGCCATGATACTGCAACAGTCTCCACAGTGTATTTCTGTGTACACTACCAAAGGCCTATTCAAGGTCTATGAAAGTTATACACAGTGGGGAGTTCCATTCCAATGCCTGTTCTATGATGATCCTCGAGGTCGTTATCTGGTCTACACATGATCTCTCTCTCCAAAAACCAGCTTGTTCATCCTTCAACAGCCTGTCAATCTCTGTAATCTCAGTAGATGTAAAACTAGAACTATGAGGGTCAACCACACTAAACAAGACAACATCACTTTATGGGGAGAGACCCTTGAAGACGTCGAACAATTTACTTATCTAGGTAGTGTTGTGAATAAAGATGGTGGTACCGACCTAGACATTAAATCCAGGATTGGCAAAGCCACAGCAGCATTTCAAACTCTTTGGCCAGTGTGGAGATCACACAACATCTCTGTCAAAACAAAGCTGAGAATCCTCAATTCAAATGTAAAGTCCATCCTGCTGTGTGCCTGTGAATCATGGCGCACCACAAAGTCCTCAACACACAGACTGCAGACATTTTTGAATAGATGCCTGAGGTACATATTACAAAAAAGATGGCAAGACAAAGTCATGAATGAACATCTGTGGACAGGAACAGGCCAACAGCCAGTGGGGATCCAAATAAAAAGGAGAAAATGGGGATGGCTGGGACATACTTTGTGGAAACCCCCGTCCAGCATTGTTTGACATGCCCTAAAATGGAATCCTCAGGGGAAACGCAGCTGAGGAAGACCCTGAATAACATGGAGGAGATCTACAGTCACGAAACCACAAGAACTGGGATATTCATGGCGCCAGATTGAAGCCATTGCCCAAGATAGAACCAGGTGGATGACCTATGCCTCACTTGGGGTTTGTGGGTTTAAGTTAAGTTATTTGCTTTATCCACACAAGTCATGATTTTCTAGACCTCTGTCATATCACAGAATCACAGGGCTGGAAGGGACATCAGGAGGTCATCTAGTCCAGCCCCCTGCTTCAAGCAGGATCAACCCCCGCTAAGTCATCCCAGCCAGGATCTTGTCCAACTGGGACTTAGAAACCTGTAGGGATGGAGAATCCACCACCTCTCTAGGCAACACATTTCAATGCTTCATCACCCGCCTGATGAAGTAGTTTTTCTTAATAATATCTCCCCCTCTTCCCCTTAGTATCCTTTTCTTTCTAAGTTGTGTCTTATGGTACAGCAGGTTGAGAACTGAGGTGATAAAGTAACAGTGAAGTCCACGCCAGGATCTGCTAAACCTCATGGTCCCATGAGAGTAGAATGCCAAAGAAAAAAGGAAAGGGGCACCAGCTGTCTGTGTACGGTAAGACAACACTCCTGGGCCGCGTCTACATGTGCCGGCTACTTCGAAGTAGAGGTGCCAACTTCGAAATAGCGCCCTTCACGGCTACACGTGGCGGGCGCTATTTTGAAGTTGACATCGACGTAAGGCGGCGAGACGTCGAAGTCGCTATCCCATCAGGAGATGGGAATAGCACCCTACTTCGACGTTCAACGTCGAAGTAGGGAATGTGTAGTCGTTGCGTGTCCCGCAACATTGAAATAGTGGGGTCCGCCATGGTGGCCATCAGCTGAGGGGTTGAGAGACGCTCTCTCCAGCCCCTGAGCTCGATGGTCGCCGCATGCAGCGGCCCCTTAAACGTCCCCGCCCCCTGCCTTCCTGTGCAGGAAGCTGAGAGAGCGTGCAGGTGGCAGCCCAGCCATGGGGACAGCCTGCACGCTCCTCTGCAGCCACCAGAAACCCCAGCGCTGCGATGGCCACCCCCCAGCCCCTTAAGTGCCCCCAGGGCACGCCCCCAAGGGGAGGCAGGACTCCCAGACCGGCAGCCAGGCTGGAAGTGGCAGCAGGGCCCCTCCTGGATGGAGGCTGAGCTTCGGGACCTGCTGGGGCTAAGGAGTGAGGAGGAGGTGCTCCAGGTAATGGGGAGCAAGAGGTCGAACACGGATGCGTTCGCTCGGCTGGCCGAGGGCCTGGCCGCCCAGGGTCACCCTGCCCGCACTCTGGATCATGTCCTCAGTAAAGTGAAGGAGCTGCAGTAGGGTTACGCCCGGACCTGGGATGCGGTTGGCTGATCTGAGGCCGCCCCCGTCACTTGTCCCTTTTACAGGGAGCTTAGGGCCATCCTGGGCCCCCGGCACACCTCCTCCCCTCCAGCCACTCTTGATACCTCAGCCGAGGAGCCCCAGCACGCCCCAGAGGCGGAGTCTGCCCTGGAGGCAAGCCCCGCACCACGGGGCCCCCCCCAGGAGCCCACCCCTGGGGCACCGGAGGAGGAGGAGGAGGGGGAGTCCTCCTCCAGCGATGCAGGGCTTCAGATCCACATCCCGTTCAGGAGCTCCAGCAGGGCGTCCACCCACCAGGTGTCCCCTGACCGTGGGAGCGGACCATCAGGTATGTATCTCCCCTGGTTCACACCCCCGGGGTTGAGGGGCGGGGGTAATAGATATGACCATGGCCCTCCACATGCCCCGATGACCATGGCCCCAAGGACAGCAGTGGCATGTCCCTCACAGGAGTGCATCAGCCCCTGCCCCCCCAGCAGGACAGTGCCATGCCCCATCCCTGGGGATGGGGGGAATGGAACCTAGGGTCCCCCGGGGGGAGGGGGTGGGACACCCATCAGCAGCAGCAGCAGCATCTCCCAGGGACGGGGATGGGGAACCTGCAGCAGATGGGTGGGGGAACAAGGGCCACGGCGCGGGGCCCACACTAACGGCTGTCTCCACTCTTCCTCCCCCCCGTGTTCCACAGCTGCACCATCGGAAGGACCGGAGAGCGCCGGCGAGGTGTCAGTGGTCCTGGAGAGCCCACCGGGGCCATCACTCCAGGCCAGCCCCTTGGCAGAGCACCAACCAGCCCCACGGCGGGGACGACAGCGGAGCCATAAGAACATAAGAATGGCCATACTGGGTCAGACCAAAGGTCCATCCAGCCCAATATCCTGTCTGCCGACAGTGGCCAACGCCAGGTGCCCCAGAGAAGGAGAACAGAAGACAATGATGAAGTGATTTACCTCCTGCCATCCATCTCCTGCTCTTGTACTGAAGGCTAGGGCACCATATTTTACCCCTGACTAATAGCCATTTATGGACCTAACCTGCAAAAATTTATCGAGCTCTTTTTTAAGCCCTAATAGAGTCCTGGCCTTCACAGCCTCCTCCGGCAAGGAGTTCCACAGGTTGACTCTGCGCTGTGTGAAGAAAAATTTCCTTTTATTAGTTTTGAACCTACTACCCATCAATTTCATTTGGTGTCCCCTAGTTCTCGTATTATGGGAAAAGGTAAATAATTTTTCTATATTCACTTTCTCCACACCATTCATGATTTTATATACCTCTATCATATCGCCCCTCAATCGCCTCTTTTCCAGACTGAAACGTCCCAGTCTCTCTAGCCTCTCCCCATATGGGACCCGTTCCAAACCCCTGATCACCTTAGTCACCCTTTTCTGAACCTTTTCTAATGCCAATATATCTTTTTTGAGGTGAGGAGACCACATCTGCACACAGTACTCAAGATGTGGGCGTACCATAGTTTTATATAGGGGAAGTATGATATCTTTTGTCTTATCATCTATCCCTTTTTTAATAATTCTTAACATCCTATTTGCTTTACTAACTGCCGCTGCACACTGCGTGGATGTCTTCAGAGAACTATCCACTATAACTCCAAGATCCCTTTCCTGATCTGTCGTAGCTAAATTTGACCCCATCATGTTGTACGTGTAATTTGGGTTATTTTTTCCAATGTGCATTACCTTACACTTACCCACATTAAATTTCATTTGCCATTTTGCTGCCCAATCACTCAGTTTGCTGAGATCTTTTTGTAGTTCTTCACAATCCCTTTTGGTTTTGACTGTCCTGAACAACTTGGTGTCATCTGCAAACTTGGCCACCTCACTGCTTACCTCATTTTCTAGATCATTGATGAGCAAGTTGAACAGGATCGGTCCCAGGACTGACCCCTGGGGAACACCACTAGTTACCCCACTCCATTGTGAAAATTTACCATTTATTCCAACCCTTTGTTTTCTGTCTTTTAACCAATTCCCGATCCATGAAAGGATCTTTCCTCCTATCCCATGACCGCCTAATTAAGTAAAAGCCTTTGGTGTGGAACCGTGTCAAAGGCTTCCTGGAAATCTAGGTATATTATGTCCACTGGGTGCCCCTTGTCCGCATGTTTATTAACCCCTTCAAAGAATTCTAATAGATTAGTTTGACACGACTTCCCTCTGCAGACACCATGCTGACTTTTGCCCAACAATTCGTGCTCTTCTACTTGCCTTGCAATTTTATTCTTTACTATTGTTTCTACTAATTTGCCTGGTACTGATGTTAGACTTATCGGTCTATAATTGCCAGGGTCTCCTCTGCAGCCTTTTTTAAATATTGGCATTATATTGACCGTCTTCCAGTCATTGGGTACCGAAGTCCTGGACAGCGACGGACCCCCAGCTGCTGGAGATCCACCATTGGCAGCTGGAGGTCGCCGAGCAGCGCCTGCGGGTGGAGGAGCGGCGCCTTCAACTTCAGGAGCGGGCACTGGCCTGGTGCCAGGAGGCATGGGGGGCCTTTATGCGGACATTCGAGCGTATCGCGGACTACCTGGCTCCCCATGCCGTGCCAGCCGCCTCTCTGCCCGCCCTGCCTGCTCCACCCGCTGCTCCACCCGCTGCTCCATCCGCTGCTCCATCCGCCATCGCACCGCCACCGAGGGCCCTTCCGCCAAGGGGGACCTGGGGCCAGCTGACACCCGCCGGCCTTATCTCCCGGTCCGCCCGGCCCCCAGCCAGCCCTGGCCAGGGCTGAGGCCGAGGCGTGGGTCACAGCCGCCCACCCCCAGCGCTGGACATTAGGGGGTGTGGGGCCCAGGACGTGGCCCCCCCTCCCCCTTTGTATATATCCCCTTAAGTTTTATCTTCTTTTGTAAATAGTTTCTATTAGACCCCTGTCGTTATGTTGTTATGCTGATATCTGCCCCCCGTGTACATAGTTCTCCCCTTCCTTGTCTTCCCCTTTTTTTCTTTCATCTTATCTAACTTATAATACATACATACATACATATATATATATATATATATATATATATATATATATATATATATAATATTTATTTGGCCTGTAAATAGTTAGTTAAGATAATAATAATGAGAGTTCAACGTATATCTGGTTTGACGAACAAATGTCTGCTTTTATTTACAAGAAAAGTTGGGGGGGGTGCTCTTGGGTGCTCTGTGGTGTGGGCGTAGGGGCAGGGAGTGTTGTGGAGGCTGGGGGGGTGCAGTCGGGGGTCTGCCAGCATTCACCCCGTGGCCTCATCAAAATGGGCCCGCAGGGCCTCCCAGACCCGGGTCCCTTCGGGGTCCACCTGGTGACTGGGGGCAGCGGGTGGCTGCACATCAGCCCTGCCAGCCTCCACAGCCCAGCCCTGAAAGAAGGACTCCGCCTTGCTCTCCACCAGGTTGTGGAGTGAGCTGCACGCGCCCACAATCTGGGGGATGTTGGTGGGGCTTGCATCAAGGCGGGTGAGGAGACACCTCCAGCGCCCTTTGAGGTGGCCAAATGTGTGCTCCACCACCTGGCGCGCGTGGTTCAGGCACATGTTGAAGCGCTCCTGGCTGGCTGACAGGTGGCCCGTGTACGGGTGCATGAGCCAGGGCCGGAGGGGGTACGCCACGTCTGCGACGACGCAGAGGGGCATGGTGGTGTCCCCCACAGGGATCTCCCACTGGGGGATGTAGGTCCCCACCTCCAGCCGGCGGCACAGGCCCGAGTTCCAGAATACCCAGGCGTCATAGGTGCTGCCAGGCCAGCCCACATAAATGTCCAGGAAACGGCCCCAGCTGTCCACCAAGGCCTGGAGGACAACAGAATGGTAGCCCTTCCTGTTTAGGTAGTGTCCTCCACTGTGCTCCGGGGCGCGGATGGGGATGTGGGTCCCATCCAGAGCCCCAAAGCAACTGGGGAAGCCCAGGGTGGCAAACCCCGCGATGGCAGCATTCGGGTCCCCAAGCCTCACGAGCCTGTGGAGGAGCAGGGCATTGATGGCACAGACGACCTGCAGGGGAAGCACATGGGAGAGCACCAATGATGGGTGTGCAGGGTGTGTGTGGCTCTCCCCTGCCAGGGCCCCCCTCCCCTCCCCTCCCCTCCCCTGCCAGGGCTGCCTCCCCCTCCCCCCCGGGTCCTCTTACCTCCATGAGGACAGCCCCGACGGTGGCCTTGCCGACACCAAACTGCTGGCCCATGGATCGGTAGCTGTCTGGAGTGGCCAGCTTCCAGACAGTGATGCCGACCTGTTTCTCCACACTGAGGGCACGCCTCATGGCGGTGTCCTGGTGCCTCAGTGCAGGGGTTAGCCACTGGCATAGCTCCAGAAATGTCTGCCAGCTCATCCAAGAGTTCTGGAGCCAGCGGTTGTCGTCCCACTCTCCGAGCACCAGCCGCTCCCACCAGTCGGTGCTGGTGGGGTAGCTCCACAGCCGGTGGCGTATGAGGCGGCGGGGGGGTCGGGGTGCTTCAGGGTTGGGTGTTGCGTCCTCCTCCCCTGCGGGAGCTCCTCCTCTGTGGCAAGGAGGTGCTCAGCTGCCTCCTGCATGGCATGGAGCAGGACGAGCACTGCTCCTACAGGGGCGGCTAGGTGGACCTCTGGCTGCTGCTGCTGCTGCTGCTGGGGGTCCATAACTGCTTTGCCAAATTGTGTGTGCCTATGGCTCTGCAGACCACATGCTGTGCAGGCTGTGTGTGTCTGGGAGGGGCCCTTTAAGGGAGCGGCTAGCTGTTGCCCCAGAAGCGCTAGTCCGCCCTGTGACCCTGTCTGCAGCTGTTCCTGGCACCCTTATTTCGATGTGTGCTACTTTGGCGTGTAGACATTCCCTCGCAGCGCCTATTTCGATGTGGTGCTGCCCAATGTCGACATTGAACGTCGACGGCATCAGCCCTGGAGGACGTGTAGACGTTATTCATCGAAATAGCTTATTTCGATGTCGTTACATCGAAATAAGCTATTTCGATGTAGCATTCACGTGTAGACGTAGCCCTGGAGAGCTGCAGGTTCTGGTAATGATAAGGAAACTTCTCTTCTTTGATTCTGGGGAGTAGGAATATATGTTTGCTGGGTTCTGATTAACAAAGTTTGCAGAACTGCTTTTCCATATCAAGCACTGGCTTTAGATGCCAAGGTGAGAGAGCAGTGCTATGTACATGGTGTATACAGAGTGGGACTAAGTTTCTCCCTGCTTGAAGAAGCAGGACACATTTAGATATTACCCATCCAGCCTGGGATTAAAGATGGACAGACAGGAGAGCACAACTGACGGATGCTTTCAGGGAGCATGGTGTCTCATTGATGGTAGACTCTCAAATTACAGAAGCTGGGATCTCCTCAGTACTGACCGGATACATCTATCATTGAAGGAGATAGAGAGAGGTGATGTATGACAGAATTAGAAGAGTCCATGAGACCTGTCTGGACAGGAAAATCTTGCTGTTCTGATGGAGTTAGGCTCAGCAAATGTGCACAAACCCTTTAGAAGGAAAGTCTTGGCTTATATAGAGTTCATAATGGCCTGAATGAAAGGTATGTTCTGGTTGAGGGTCAGGGTGAATTCTCTGTAATTTCTCTCTAGACTGAGGGACAGAAACAGGGTGAATATTTCCTCCACTAACTCTCCACTCTGACACATGCATGCCCACACCAACCTGTCTTCCAGATTTGAGGTTACATATGTTCTGTTATGACTTAGAGATACAGCCACCAAGTCCAAGGATGTGATAAACACTCTGGTGCTTGGATTTCATGGTGGTTCGTTGAAGTATAAGACTCTGAATAGACTAAGATTTTCAGTTACATAAAAAGATTTTGTCTTTGCCAAGAGACATGGAAGCACCAAAATTCCCATACACTTGACAAAATATGCCCATGAGATGCAGGTGGAGGTCAGTCTTACCTGTAAACTGAGCATATGAGCCGCCACCCAGGATAGATTCAGGTGCCATAGAGCTGATTAGCCGAGCTCCCACAGCCACCAACACCGGGCACTATGAGTTTCTATTGATGGTGCACATCCACAATGCCTGGGTACACATAACAAAATCTGGAGTTTTGAACTGCCAAATATTTTTCACACTTGAGTGGCAATAGATTGTGTGACCATGTGCAATGTAATGCTTAAAGGGAAATAAGTCAGGCAGACACCACCAGTTGTCACACAACAGGACTTTACAGTGGCCTGATTTTCAGAGACACCAGCACCTGATGCTTCCATTCAAGTTGGCTGCAGTTGTGGGCATGGTCTATGTATGAAAATCCCCCCTGCCCAGACACAATCACATCTAATAAAGGCCTGCAGTTAATGTACTGAAGTACATCATTTACTGTCTTTTTGTTATACTTCCTTGTGTGTGTGTGTGTGTGTGTTTTCTGAAAACCATAATTAATGCTTCATTATCAACCCCTCCATTTTCAGTTCTCTGTACAGCGTGAGTCCCAGCAGGCCTTCTGCAGAGTCCAGCCAGCATATCTGTTCATTCAAGCTTTACTCCCAACTGTCACACCTGTTGGTAAATAAACTGCAGAATCAGAGCAGTTCTCATCCCAGGGAGTAACTGTGAGACAAAAGAAGGTAAGAAAGTAGCAGACTAGGTTTAAAATTCTTAATCTTGTGCAGTGCTGTATGTGGGATGCAACATGAAGGCAGTTCATACAGACAATAGAGTAGTAATGTGCCCTTTCCACGCAATAATAAGGAACACTATGCAAACGTGGTGATAGCCGAAACCTGTCTCTTCAAGCTTCCATGATTATCTAGTCCTGAGGCAAAGGAAAATGAAGGCCACTTATTTCTTCTTGTTGCTTGCTTTTTCTTAAGAGGAGCTCTTATTCCCACACACCAATGTCAGGCACCTACCACTTTTACCTGCCCGAAATTAGACTTAACACTTATCAGATAATTCTACACAGAAGCGATTTGATAGCAGCCTTCAGCTTCCTGAAGAGGGCTCTAAAGAGGAGGGAAAGAGGCTATTCTCTGTAGTGACCGATGACAGAACAAGGATCAATGGTCTCAAGTTACAGCAGGGGAGGTCTAGGTTGGATATTAGGAAAAACTATTTCACAAGGAGGATGGTGAAGCACTAGAAAGGTTTACGTAGAGAGGTTGTGAAATCTTCCTCCCTAGAGGTTTTTAAGTCCCTGCTCGACAGAGTCCTGAGTGGGGTGATTTAGTTAGGGTTTGTCCTGCTTTGGGCAGGGGTCTGGACTCAAAGAGCTTCTGAGGTCTCTTCCAGCGCTAGGGTTCTATGATTCTAAGAGAGGTGCTATCCTTCCTGCAGCTTATGGGATGTACTGTAATCTACCAGCGCTTGCAAGTTGATGGTAATATGTGCTATGTGTCATTAGGCCTGGAGAACAGGACCAACTTGAGTGTTTTCATCTGGATATTAATGAGTCAGAAAAGCAGGTCTCGCATCACAAGGTTAGATTCTGCCATCCTTACGCCTGGTGGGGTAGCATTTACTTACTCATCTGACCTATTTCAATAGGACTACTTGCCTGAATAGGTGAACTCAGCATGAGTGAGGGTTGTAGAGTCTGGTCAGTAGACTTTGGATCCACAGCATCAGCTCTACAGAAAAAAATCCTGGTGGAGAAAGAAGATAAAAATGTACCACAAATACCTACTTATTCTTGACATCGTAATATAAATAAAATGTATTCTAGCAAAATAATAATTTATATTTGCTATGTTGCATTTTTCAGGAATAGATCTCAAAGCACATCACAGTTCTCTAAGGTATTTTTCTTCAGAAACATGCCATGAAGTAGCACATAGTTGAGGCGGGCCACTATGTCAAATGGGCATATTGATTGAGAGATAGGATTCCAGTTTCCTTGGGTGCTTTTGAAAGTCTCATCCTAAAGGATTTTCTCAATCAAGAGACCTATTTTTTTCAGTCCAAAAATAAACATTTGTTTTAGAAAAGACTGTCCTAACTAAACTAAATTTAAAAAAATAGTTTTAATGTATTTCCTTGTTTGGTTTTTCTTCCACTTCATCTTTCATAACATTTTTATTAAAAGTCTGGCACTCAGAAATTCAGCCTGGTTAATCACCACTTAATCACTTGGCATCTGCAAAATTCATAAAATACATACCTGGGCTAAATAGATTCCCATCCCTGCCACACCCAGACCTCATGCCTTAGTACTGTTTGGATTAAGCAGAAGGCATTACCGATCCTTAGGCTTGGTCTACACTGGGGAGTTAAGTTGATTGCATATCAAGTTGCATATCTAAAATCGACTTATCTGCAGTCGACTTATCTGGCTGTCCACACAGAGGGAGGTTGATGGGAGAGTTTCTCCCATCAATCTCCCTTACTCCTCACAATATCAAAGATAGTTTGATTTTGCACATCTTCACTTGTTGCATGAAATCGAACTCCAGAAGATCGACCCTGACTAGGTCGGTCTTCCTAGTAGAGTGGACGTACTCTTAGCCATTATACAGCACATTGGTTTTGTGAGAGATATTGGAAAAAGGCACCTCACTTGACCAATGTCCTGGGGCTGGTGTTGTTCACCAATGTTTATGTCACTTAAACAAAGTATATTTTATAACAAAACTTTCTTAAAAAACTATTTGGGAGGTGAGAGAGGTGATTTCTGTCCAACAATCCTGGTAAGGAAATTGCACCGTTTGAATTCTGTCATGAATAACGAGTCTTTGCACTTCCAGACTTGAGCCAGATTCTCACTGGGTAGAATTTGGCATAGCTCCACCAAAATTGTGCCCTGTTGCTAACCTGCTGAGCTAGCTCTGGTTCTAGCAACCTGCTACATTTTAACACCCATACTCTTGCTCAAAGCCATGAGGCTAAAAATGCCAGAAAGTGGGCAACACTAATAATCCCAAGGGCACTAGCACTTTTTCTATACAGAAGCCTTTGTCCAATTCACCCACCAGTGCTATCTGGGTTGTTGAGGTGCTTTAGAAACATTCACTAATTAAGTCTTTGAAATTGGTAGTAAGCACTGTTTATAGATGGGTTTTGTGAGACACAAAGATATTATGAGCCTTGTCCATGGAGTTGGATTAATTTTATAGCTGAGGTAAAAAACCATCCCCACTACCTGTGACTACTCTGTTTTCTTTATGAGATACTTCCTTCCTCTATGCATTGAAGAATCAGCTACAACATGGACTGTGGTGCAGCTTTTTCATGGCCATGTTGAGATGTCAGAAATCTGCAGACAGAGGTGGATGCTTAGTATTGCTGATTGCATTGAACACTCACCATATTCTGCCACCTGACAAGCATGGTTATTGCCTGAGCTCTGGGGCAAACCAAAAGTTGGAGCATAGTTTGTAAATGCACCTAGTTATTTTCCATCTGCTTTGTAAACTCTTACTGAAGCTGGCTTTTCACACTTTTAGCCTTTGGATTTTTACTGAGTGTGGAAGCACAGTTTATAAATAGGCTAGACTTTTTAAAATGCCATTCAGATTTGGGTTTACCACAATTTATAAACATGCAGTGTTCCATTTTTGTCTCTCTCTGTTTATTGGCTCAAGAAGGCAGTTGTCTGTCAGCCACTCCTACTCCTGTTTACCCAGACTGTTTTATGGTTGGACACCTGGTTCCCAGTTTAATGTTGAACATTGGACTTCCTTGTCAATAGCTAAGGCACACAAGTCATATGCTTGTGATTTTCAAGTATGCAAAATTAAAGTGATTTAATTTAAAGCAGACATTCAACTTAAATGTTAGTGATTTTTATAAAAAAGCCATGAAACAATTCTAAAGAATTGTGTGGTATTTCGCAGAGGCGGGCATCAGGTAGACAGAGCAGAATAGCTAAATCTTATCTTCACCAATAGGAAAAAGAGAGTTGGAGCAAGCTCACATACTAGAAACACCCGTGTTGTATCTACTAATGTGTTTCAGCCCTGAAACACAGGCACCAACTTCAAAGAGAAGAGGAAAGTTTACCTTCCAGGCATCTGCTTCAGAGACTGGCAGTGCCATTTCCTAAGGAGGACTTTTGTGCAAGAGACCCTCGTTCGAATTCATGTAACATAACAAGGGCTGCTACTCACCACTCAGCTGTACCACCTCCTGGCTCACCTGAGCTTGCCCCGTCCATGCCCTGTTCTGGGGTTCTTCAGCCTTTTGTTTCAGTCCTCACCCTATGACCCTGTTAGGTACAGCAGTGCCTCTCCTTTATGGATTAGTGCTCCAGACGAGTCACAAACCTCTTCTGCTTCTGGGATCTCATTAAAGTCTCCTCCCGCAGACTCCCAAGCAGTCTCCATAGCCACAGTGACTGTACTGCTCCTGCAGAGACCAGATGGGGTAGGGGTAAGGGGGACCTGGGCCTGCTGTCTACTCCAGGGATCCTCTAACCAGAAGCTCAAGACTCCACTAGTCATCACTGCTTCTTCCTGGGCTGCTTCATACACTGTCTTCTTCAGGCTCTTACTCACCCCCTTGTGTGAGAGACTCACTTCACTCCAGGCCTCAATGCCTAGGTTTTAGAGAAGCCCACACCTGTTGCTGCCTTACTGAGCTTTGCTCTCAATGAGTGCCATTGCCGCCTTACTCTCTTCAGTGCTGATGTGAGATGAACAAAGACAATATTTATTTAATTTAGCTCACTCAACAGCAATGAGAATGTGGGGATGACTAGTCTGGATTCGAACTTTTGAACTTCTATTTTAGCAAGGTCACTGACTCCTCTACCCACACTTCTCCAGCTCATATACACCGAGGAAAGCACTTGAGCACATATTTAAATCCATCCCTTTTCAGGACAGTGTTCACGCATCTTCTTGAGTCAAATTGCCTTGGGTGCATAGTTACGTGTTTGTCTAAGCTCTGCCCTGATGGGGGAGAGGGTCCTGAATTGAGTTTTAAGTGACTGAATGGAATCCTGGGCCATTGGGATCAATGTCCAAACTCCCACTGACTTCTTGGTGGCAGAAGTTCACACACACACACACACACAACAAATTGTTCTAATGCTGGAAGTTCGGAAAAGCACCCTCAACTCAGCCCTCTACTATTACTTACCCCTGGTACTCTGCATGGAGCATAGGTCATCTACAAGTCTACTGACAGGTATCGGTCAATGACTCAATATTTGGATAGTGGTCGGTTTCAAGTGGAGTGCCGCAAGGCTCAGTCCTGGGGCTGGTGTTGTTCACCAGCTTTATTAATGACCTGGATGAGGGACTGGATTGCACACTCAGCACATTTGCAGATGACACAAAACTAGCAGAAGAGGTAGATAGGTTGGACAGTTGACATAGGATCCAAAGTGACCTGGATAAATTGGAGGATTGGGCCAAAAGAAATCTGATGCGGTTCTACAAGGACAAGTGTAGAGGCCTGCACTTGGGACAAAAGAATCCCAAGCATTGTTAGAGACTGGGGACTGACTGGCTATGCAGCAGTACGGTGGAAAGGGACCTCGGGGTTATGGTGGATGAAAGGCTGGATATGAGTAAATAGTGTGCCCTTGTAGCCAAGAAGGTTAACGGCATACTAAGGTGCATTAGGAGGAACATTTTGAGCAGATCTAGAGAAATGGTTGTTCCCCTCTATTCAGCACTGGTGGGACCACATCTGGAATACTGTGTCCCATTTTGGGCCCAACGGTATTAAATGGACGTGGAAGCTCTGGAGCAGGTTCAGCAGAGAGCAACAAAAATGATTAAGACGCAGGAACACAAGACCTATGAGGAGAGGCTGAGGGATTTTGGCTTGTTTAGTTTACAAAAGAGAAATCTTAGGGGTGATTTAATAGCAGCCTTCAACTTTCTGAAGTGGAGCTCTGAAGAGGAAGGTGAGAAACTGTTCTCAGTGGTGTCAGATGGCAGAACAAGCAGTAATGGTCTGAAGTTAAAGAGGGAGAGGTGTAGGTGGGGGTTGATCCTGCTTGAAGCAGGAGGCTGAACTAGATGACCTGAGGTCCCTTTAGCCACGTCTACACGTGCACGCTACTTCGAAGTAGCGGCACCAGCTTCGAAATAGCGCCCGTCACGGCTACACGTGTTGGGCGCTATTTCGAAGTTGAAATCGACGTTAGGCAGTGAGACGTCGATGTCGCTAACCCCATGAGGGGATGGGAATAGCGCCCTACTTCGAAGTTGAACGTCGAAGTAGGGCACGTGTAGACGATCCGCGTCCCGCAACATCGAAATAGCAGGGTCCGCCATGGTGGCCATCAGCTGAGGGGTTGAGAGATGCTCTCTCTCCAGCCCCTGCGGGGCTCTGTGGTCACCGTGGGCAGCAGCCCTTAGCCCAGGGCTTCTGGCTGCTGCTGCTGCAGCTGGGGATCCATACTGCATGCACAGGGTCTGCAACCAGTTGTCGGCTCTGTGGATCTTGTGTTGTTTAGTGCAACTGTGTCTGGGAGGGGCCCTTTAAAGGAGCGGCTTGCTGTTGAGTCCGCCCTGTGACCCTGTCTGCAGCTGGTCCTGGCACCCTTATTTCGATGTGTGCTGCTTTGGCATGTAGACGTTCCGTCGCAGCACCTATTTCGATGTGGTGCTGTCCAATGTTGAAGTTGAACGTCGACGTTGCCAGCCGTGGAGGACGTGTAGATGTTATTCATTGAAATAGACTATTTCGATGTCGCTACATCGAAATAAGCTATTTCAATGTAGCGTGCACGTGTAGACGTAGCCTTTCAGGCCTATGATTCTAAGTCTGCTCCACTTCACTTTGCCCCATTTGTTGTCCTTCGATCTAGTAGACCTTCTCCATGTTGTCCGAGGTCTTCCTCTTTTGTGTTTTTCTTGCAGTTTCCATGTGAGAGCTTGATGGGCAATGCTGGATAGTGGTATTCTGAGACTAGTCATCCCCACTTTCTTCTCTTGATTTCAATGTCAATTGGTTCTTGTCCTGCTCTGATTCAAAACTTCTCATTTGTCATGAAGTTTTGCCATTCAATGTACCTCAGGCATCTATTTATGAATGTCTGCAGCTTGTGATTTGAAAACTTTTTAGTATACCAGATCTCTCATATATACAAGAGCACACTCTTCACATATGTATTGAAGATCCCCAGTTTTGTCTTCACATACTATTTGTGAACTCCATGTGGGACAAAGAGTCTTGAATGCACCTGATGCTTTCTCTATCCTGTCATTGCTATCCTTGTCTGTTCCTCCATCTCTGTCCATGATACTCCCCAAACAGGTGAACTGCTCCACATCTTCCAGGTCATCACCTTCCCACCCCTTCAGTGCCATAGGAATAATGTGTCTACATCTACCCCATTTGTGAGATTCCATTTTCTTTCATAAAATGAACATACAATATTAAGGCAAATGAAAACTAAATTTCTAAAATTGTTTCTATTTCAGCTTCCTCCTGACTATGGAGAATCAATACGCCAGAAGACCATAGCCTTAAACATTAATATTACAGAATAAAAATTCATTTTTGATGGATTGATGGTCACATTTTCTTAAGGCCAACAATAATGAATATAAACTTTTTTTCTGATATTCTCTCGCCTTTTGTCTCTCCTGCGCAGAGAACTTAGTGAGTAATAGGCCAGCCCTAGCCTGTGCACAGAACCATCTATTATTAGGCACCAAGAGGTTTCATCAGCCATCATGCCCTCACACGCGTATATTCACTCATAATCACCAGTGGGAATCAGAATAAGAGAAACTGCTGTTGTTTGCTCTGTTACTCCTGACTCTCTAGTTAATCAAGAGAGGCTTGGCTGGTGTGCTGCTGGCTAATAATTCCCTGAGGAATTTCACTGCCCTAACTACACAGTCCCTAAATGTGCTGTGCTTAAAAGCAAATCCATGTACACCCTAATTTGGACATGACGTTTTACATCATGTCACGCTTGCTTTTCTTCCTGAATCAGCAATAACCAGCTAGTGCTTCACCAGTAATTCTGTTCAGATGCAGAGGCAGGGTTGAAAAAATAATAATTCACTCCACCACTTCCTGCGGCGATGCTGGCATTTGATGCATCTATTTGCAGGAGTGGGGCATGATCCTATTGTTCCTGTGAGCCAAAAAGCCTCATAGACTGTAATGGGAATTATGGATGTGAAAAGTCTTCAAGAGCTTCCTAGTTTCTCTGGGAGAGTCTCTGAATTGTTTGCATCATGTTCTTTCCCCCCATTTTATAGAGTGAGGCAAATCCTGTTCCTACTGATGCCAGTGGCAAAATGTCCCCTGAGTTCCCAGACAGCAAGATCTAACATGCAGTATTAGGTTTGTAGGGCATAGCAGCTGACTGGCCAGCAAGATGGAGTACTATGCTATTAGAAACAGAATAGCCCATCTCAGCGTCTTCTGTTTCCTCTTTATTTGCTTTTCCCTGCCCCTATTTTTTTTTCCATCTTATCAGCTATACACACAAAACCAGGAACCAAGTTCTGACAGACCCTTGCAAAAAAGTGATAATGCCGCATAAAGTACATTTGCTCAGCTCGTCATATTTTGTTCAAAAAGAAAGAACAATTTGTGCAAAGGAGCGGGAATGTGAATAAAGTCCTTTTCTGGGCAAGGGGTCCTCCTAAAGGAACACAACCTCCGAGCATTTGTTGTGTCCCATTTCTGCCCTCTTCCTCAGGATATAGCTAATGAGGGAGCTGCAGAATGAACATGCCTGACCTTGCATAGAAGACAATATAATAGCAGGTTGCTTTCAGCCATGTTGCTGGAGATACTTACTCAACCATGTGCTGTTTGCACACCGTCCGACTGATCAGATGATGACCACGGAATGATAGTAGAAAAAGATTATAAAATATTATTAGTTTTGTTGGATGCAGAAGTGTGCCACATGGCCTCAACTTCCTACAGAATACTTAGTCATGCATTCTTCTACCACCATGCTCGGGCACTGGGCGACATGGCTGCACAGTGGGAGAAAAGTGAATCATGTGCTTACCATGAAGCTAAAGGCAGTGTAAGAGCATTTGGTTGGATACATTAGAAAAGCCCATTCATGTAATTTCTGAGTTACTCCAATTCCCACTAGAAACCATTGGGACGGCATTTAACTCCTTCAAGGGTCAGAACCAAAATAGAATGTTTTAATTATTTATTTAGGATATCTTGCTATTCTGGGTGACAAACTGGACCTACTGAGGGCTCCTTCAGTGAAATCCTGGCTGCGTTACTGTCGACAGGGAATCATCGACAGTATTCTGTCGATGGGATTGCATCTACACACGACTTGCTCTGTCGACAGAGAGCTGCCAGGCTGCAATGCCCTCTGGTTCCAGAAAACAGAATGGCAGTTCTGCAAAGAAGGCTTCTGGCCACCCAGAAGTCCTCTCTGTCAACAGATGTGTCTACACTGCAGTTTTTTCGACACTAATCTGTCCGGAGATTCTTATGCCTCAAATTTTTGAGGGATAATACTGTCGAGGAAAATGCAGAGTTCCGTTGAGAGAATGCTTTAAGTGTATGGACGTTCCCTGCGTTACGTCAACAGAAGGCCCCTTCTGTCGACAAAACTGTAGTGTAGACCCAGCCATAAGTTTTTGCAGTTCCCCATGTATTTTATGCAGAATCCTTGTACATTTATTGAGTTTATCAGTTTATTCATTCTTGTTTATTTGTTAGGTTTGGAAGCACCCAGAAAGTGCCAGCTGATTTTCAAACAACAAGGCTGTGTCTACACTAGCTCCCAAGTTTGAAGGGAGCATGGTAAGTAGGGTGCCGGGAGATTACTAATGAAGTGCCGTGGTGCGTATGCAGCACTTCATTAAGCTAAGTCTCCCCTGTGGCAACTTTGATGCGGTAAACTTCGAAGTGCCAGTTTGCATGCAGCCGTGGCTAACCCGTGGGTACTTTGAAGTGCCAGGGCTACTTCAAAGTCCCTTTACTCCTCAAAAATTTTAGGAGTAAGCCCAAGACTAAGGGGAGAGCTGTGAGATATGTGCAAAAGTATGCAGTTAGTATAAGTTTCTTCTTTAAAAAAAACTGAGTGTCTTGGGCCAGATCCATCAGCTCACATACGTTGGCATAGCTCCATAGACTTCACTGGTGCTACAATTTTTTACTGCAAGGATTTGTCCATCATTGAATGTTTCCAGCTGTCTTCAATGGTATGTGGTGGGAACTGAGGTCTTTGTAGCTGAAAGATAATCCTGATAATTGGCCCCGGGTCTGTGGAAAATACCTGCTCCCATGTACACTGATGTAGAAGTACAGTGGCTCTATGCTGTGGTTTGAGGCTCCCTGAAAGGCCTTGAGGTCTTGCCACATTCTGTCCCAAAGAGGAAAAGAAAGCCAGTCCTCCAGACAACTTAGCAATACTGCAGCGAAGCACCCTATGAAGGAGGTCATAGTGAGCAGCCAATCAGTTTCCAGTGGAGTCACATAAAGGGAATGGCAAGGCCAGGGTCAGTCAATTCTTTCTTGGAGCTGGATGTGGGTGTGCCTACCTCTCTGAGGAAGTTGCCAGACCTGGATAGAGAAGTTCTGTCAAAAACTAGGAGGAAAGACAAACATTTCCTGCCTGGCTGGCTCTTGGGACTCAACCTGAATAAGGCCTTAGGGTAAGAATGAAGAATGTGATGGGATTATCGGGATGTGGCCCAGGGAAGTGTAGCAGCAGACACATCCCTGGTCTTGGCTTGGGATCAGCCCATATTCTCCCTATTAGCCACTACAAGGAGGCCTGGACCTTGATGCACCAAAAAAGGGGAACAGAATATTTTTTATTGGCACATCAAAAGAACTGGGTTGCCTCTAAGGAGTAAGCCCTGGCTTATGGCCAGTACCAGAGCTGAGATCATTAGTACACTACAATACTAATTAGGGACCTAAGCCCAAGAAGGACTACAGAAAGAGAAAATTCAGGCATGCACATGTAACCAGGCGGTGCTTGCGAGAGGTGTGTGGACCCTGTATTACAATTCCTTTGGCTTCAGTAGTGTGACACCTGATTTACACCAGTGTAGATTATGAAACAGAAGTTGGCCTGCTAGCCTGCTCTTGCACGGCTGCAAGTGCTTGATGGGATTTGCCAGTCTATTTTCATTCTTGCTAGGTCCAGAAGATTATCTTTCTAGAAGATCCATCCTTGAGAGTCTTTGTTCCCATCTCTGCTGGCTTAAAAAGCTGCTTTTGTTGAAGAATGAATCATTTCCTTTTCCAGGCTGTGCCAGGCTGCACAGTTGATCCATTTATTTTGTAGTGGCTCATTTTCTATCATAATCCATTTTCTGTGCCTAATAGGCCCAGCACACACTGAAATGCAGGTAATCATTGCTCAGGAGTATCCTGTGACCTAGACAAATTAGTCAGCAAAAACATCTTCTAGATTTTTTTTTCTCAGACACCTGTCAGTACCTCATGAAAACTATCAAAAGAAGCACTTTGTTCAATTCCAGAGCAGCTCAACTGACTTGGATGCACTTACAGCAGGTTTCTATAATGGTGTGGAAGCAATTTTGCTTCTATTTCACAACAGGTGTATGAACGTGGTTTGAAAACGCTTTTGCTTCTATCTGACACTTAGAAGTACTTCAATTCTTTAATGATGGGTTTTTTTCAAATATTTGTACTTTAAACCTGAGACTGGATGTCATCCAGTCTCATTTCAGTTACAAGGCCATCTTGTGGGATCTTTAGAGATCACCTTTTGAAACCCCAGTTTCCCCATTTGTGCAATGTGGATGGTTAATGGGATGACCAACAGAGCTCTACTTCACAGCAATGAAGAGAAACATCTGGCCACCTTTACATAGGAGAGGTAATACTTACACTTGTGAGTAATCCTATTGACATTAACCAAAGGACTCACAGACTAAGTTTTCACAGCTAAGCAATCATTCTTTCACATTTTAAAATTATTTTGCTGTCTTCATATTCAAGGTAGGATTTAACAGAAACCTGATTATTTTAGAAAGTCTCTTCTCAGCCTCTGCTGCTAAATTCCCTTGAAAGCATAAATAACCAGCAGCCCCGTGGAAGTTTAGAGACTTACAAACGTATTAGCTCATGAGATTTCATGGGTAAAACCCACTTCTTCAGATGAAGCTCATAACCTAAATATCTTTGTCTCTAAGGTGCCACAGGACTGCTTCTTTATCATGAAGCTACATACCAAGACAGCTACCTCTCTGAGACTTGAAATCATGAAACTCTGTGACATTGGCTCATAGGATGATAGAGTTTTGCCATCCTGCAATGTGTCTGTCTTTTTTTTTTTGTTTCTTTGTTTGCATGAGAATCACTTCTAGACAGCTGCCTTACATCTGAGATTCTTGGATTCAGGCAAGCAACCAAGTTGACCAAAGTTCAATATAGAACAAGGACTGCATCTCAGCAGATGATAACATCTTTTCATGACCTGGCTCACACATAGTCAGATAAGTGGAATTTATCAAATTCTGTAATACTGACTAGCAATAATGTGATAAGAGCCACGATATATTGATCAGGGTCTAGCCTGTGAAATGAGATTTCATAATTATCACTACAGAAACCAGTTGTGATGTTTTAAACAGAAGATTAGTCCCACACAAAACAAGTGCCAAGTGAGTAGATGACACCACCATTGCTGTGAGGGAGGGAGAATACAGACCTATTCACCTATGTTGTACTTATTTTGCCGTTCACCATGGGTTACACCAGGGGTGGGCAAACTTTTTGCTCTGAGGGCCACATCCAGGCAGGGAAATTTTATGGTGGCCAGAATGTAGAGCTGGGGTGGGGGGTAGGGGTGCAGGAGGGAGTGCAGGATGCAGGAGGTGGCCTAGGGTAGTGGGTACAGGAACTCCCTCAGGGCAAGGGGGTTGGGGTAAATGGAGGGTGCAGGCTCTGGACAGGCACTGCTTACCTCAGGCGGCTCCTAGTTTGCAGCATAGCAGGGCTAAAGCAAACTCCCTCTCCTGGCCCTGCACCACTCCCAGAAGCAGCTAGCACATCCAGCAGCAGCCCTCATCTGTGGGCACCAACCCTACAGCTTCAGTTGGCCACAGGTCCCTGTTCCCAGCCAATGAGAACTGCAGGGCTGGTGCCAGCCACTGAAGACAGTACATGGAGCCCTCATCCCACACAGAAGCTTCAGGGACGTTCTGGTCACATCTGGGAGCAGTGCAGGACCAGGGCAGGCAAGGAGCCATCTGTAGGCCCGTTGCACCGATGGTAATCATAAAGCCTGGATTAAACACCCTGATGTACTGTGTGCAGCATATGAGCTGCTGTTTGCCCACCCTGGGTTATGGAATACATTGAGGAATGAGACTATACATTTGACAAGCATGATTTTATTGACAAACCTTTGCCACTTATCATTCTGGTGCCTAGAAGTGTCTTGGTTTGTTTTAGTCCATATTTGTTCCACTCTTTGAATAGGTTTCCAAATTAAACATAAGAAGATTTATTTGACTGGATCATCACTTTCTTCTGTTTTCCAAGATAATGGTACATTTACCTTTTTCCCCATAATTTGTGTTACTTTCCTTGATTTTTAACTGCTTTTTGTCAAAATGTGTCTTTTTTAAAAACTTGACCTGTTAATTCACCTGATACAAAATGCTGCATATCCCATGGATTGGTTGAACTTTTTTATCCAGATTTCCTTTAAGTGATGTTTCATGGATCACCGGTAGCTATTTGCTGTTTCCTTCATTCTTCCTTTTTAGGGGAATTGTAAAGTTTAACTGTGGTGTTAGAAATGGTTCAATGATTTTTGTTGTTGCAAGAAGCCCATTTATTAAAACTGAGAGGGTTGAGTTTAACAATTTTCCCAATTTGAAAAAACGTTTGGGGAAAAACCCTCAATATTATTTTTCATTTTGAAATCAAATTTATTCAACTTTTAAAAGGCTCAAAAATCAAAGAAAATGTTTCAAAATTATCCAAACCAATCATTTAGATAGACCCAATCTGAATGTTGTGTTTTTTCTCAATTTGTTGAATTATAATTTTTTTCAAGCTTTTAACTTTTTGTCCTGTATCAGGATGGAAATTTTTCTTCCAAATCTTGACAAGTCTCATGAGATGGGAAATTGTTTCCTTTCAACCCCTATTTTTAACAGGCCCCAAATTTCTTCCACACTGGGGAGTTTTAATACTTCTGCCCATCAGATATAATTTACTACTACTGCTAGATTTTGTAATTCCTCAACAATTCCTTTTCCAGAATTAGTGGTTCAATCCAGCAAAGTCCTTAAGCTTGTGTTTAATTTTAAGCATGATTAGTCAATAGTGCTGCATCACATGGGGAAAGTTGAGCACATACTTAAATATTTTGCTAAATCTGAACAGTTTGCTGAAGTTGTCCTGCTGAATTCAGTTAACCCATTACATGCCATGGTGAATTCAAAAGACAATTCTCCTTTAGTGTTCTCCATTTTCCCACTTCTCCTTTACCTGGTGTCCAACCTTTTCTAGCATAACAGAGTCTGGGTTGAAAATGAGAGAGTTCCTTGTTGAGACATACTTGTTTGTATTCATACCAAGCAACACATAGATCTCGAAGCTAAATTTCTCCCTGGGAGAATGATATTATGCAATGTTTTTGTTTGTTTGTTTGTTTGTGTGTTTGTGTGTTGCAGTGGAGGCAGCCATTTTTTACAAAGTGCTTCAAGATGCAGGCAAAAGAAGAAAGGGAAAGACAAAAGTCCAACCACAGCAAAGCTCAAAAAGTCCAGTGAGTGGGAGGGGGAAGGGATCATGGTCCTCCGATAACCTTACAAAGATCCAGGACTCATAGTGCCCTCTAATAAAACCTCCATGTCAATCCTCCATTGACCTCATCACTTAATGGGATCATGTTTGGTCACTAAGGGTTTCAACTGTTTGCACTGGAGTCAGGTTGGATATTTTCCCAGGCATGAAGCTAATTAAAGGGTAAGAAATATTTTATGTTACACAGTTCAGCTCTGACTACTCATTATGCTGGATGCATCTCTGTATCCTTCTCACCAACAGAAACAAAGCCCTTCTTAGGGATCATTCTTCGGAGCCTTCCAAAGTACAGTGTGTCATGCATTTGAATATTAATTAATTCAAGTAATGACTAAACCAAAAATGGACTCCAATGGTAGGCATTAGCCAGGCAAGACAACACGGCCATGTTCCTCAAAGTTCTTTAGGTTCCTCCAAGGGAATTAGTAGATCCCTGTGTGGACACAAAAATGTGGAGCCTCTTCCGATCCACCTCCACCAAGCTCAATTTGTCATCTGATCTGCTGGATGGAATTTACTTTCACCTGCGTCTGCACAGCAAGTCATCTGGAGAGGAGTGGGAGGAAGCACAGGCGGACGTGGCGAGGGAACAGGGACTTGAGGGAAGAAGCAGGCAGCACGAGGGGAGAGACTGGTGGTAAGGAGGAGCACGGGGCAGGTAGAGGGTCTCAAGAGGATCTGAAGAAGAGAACAGATGTTGCCCCTGTGCTCCTCCTGTCGGGGGCTTATGAGTATTGGCTCCTGGCAACAGCAGCTTCTGTCACATCACAGGTAGGCAAAGGGGGCACAGCGTGAGGGCCCCGCCCACTCCAATCCCCATGGTGTGAGAGGTCCTGCTGCCCAGGAACCAGCTGGTGTCCAGGGAGCTGCCCCTGCAGCATCAGCTCCAGCCCCACAGAGCTGGGCCCTCCCCAGAAATCAGCCATTTTCCCTGTGCATGCCCCAAGCCGCACTACCCAACAGCACAGAATAGCACAGGCCAGCTCTCTCCAGGCGAAGGAGGGGGGCTTGGCCGGCACTCATCCCACGTTCAGGGAGATTGAGGATCGTGTTGTGCCCCTTTCCCGTGGTCACTGCCGAGGCCTGCTCTGGTGCCATCTCCCTCAGCCCAGGGGAGGGGGATGATCCCTTCTTGGGTATCCACTCCATTATTCACAAAATGACCTGGGTCACTGGTGCCCAACCTGTTCAGGGACACAGCACATTTCAAGGAGACACACAATTCCACTGCACACCCACTTTTTTCAGCTGAATCCATTGCTCATATACTTCCTGTTTACTCACATTTACTATGGTTGCAGTCTTACTAGAGAGGTTTGCAACACAGTAGTGCCCACGACAAGCTAAACAAAGATCAAATGCATTCATGTTTCAAATCCAGCACAGAATACACCATCTTAGGCAGTGAGCACAGGCACATTTTCAAAATCTGCTCAATGCCATGCTGGGGATATTGAGTAAATGAGTAACCACTGAAAGCAGCTGCCCACCCCACCAGCCCATTGGTGCCAGGACACAGCATTGCAACTGCATCCCATCTCCAACAGGCTTCTGCCTTCACCTCCCTCCCAAACGGCCCAACAGGGAGTGGGGGCAGGCTCCCTGCCAGCTCGTTTGGACCAGGAAGAAACATTTCAGCTGCTTCCTGGCATGCATGGAGTCTTGAGGGGTCATCAATTTCCCTCCAGAGTGGCAGTACAAACAGCCCCCACTTGGGGGAAACTGACAAAATCTCACAGTAAAGTTGCACAGGTCTCACAGCACACCAGTGTGCCATGGCACACTGGTTGAGAACAAATAATCTAGATAGTGCTTGGTCCTGCCATGAGGGCAGGAAACTGGACCTGATAACCTCTCAAGGCCCCTTCCAGTTTTAGTGTTCTATGATTCTATGACATCCACGGATATCCATGCATGGCTCTATGAATTCAGTATCTACATATCTTGGACAATTTTAGCCCATGTCAATTTGCAGGGTCAGTTCCTCATCCTGTGTAAAGGAATACAGCTCAGTGTAGCTGTTCCTATTTATGCCAGAGGAGGAGATGATCTACACTCTTCTCCTTTTCCTTGCCCTGCCCTCCTCCTTCTTCCTTGTGTTGTCCTCACTCCATGTTTGGCAGTAGGAGGGGATGGCAGGCAGTGAATGGAGTCTGTGATTCAGGTTTAAGGAAGTGATCCTATAAGAAGTGGCCCACTGGTTGTAGAAGAAGAGCAGCAGTGGCAGAAGGTGACAGAAGGAAAATGAGCTTGGGCTACCAGCCAGATGGACTCATGGAAGAAGTAGTGGGATGGAGATGGGTACGTGACTCAGATTTGGAAGAAGCCTAGACAAGGCAGATTGGGGACATTAAATGGGGACAAGGGGTGAGTTTCAGCCCCTGAGCCCAACCTAAGTGGAAACATTTACACCACCATTTTTTAAGTCCTGAAAGCCTGAGTCAGTTGCCCCAGCCTCTGACGCTAGCTGCCATGGTATTTGGATTTTGTTTTTGTCTTGCTGGATGTGCCACTTGCGCTTGGAGTCAGCTTCAGGAAGCTCCAGACAAGTTTTAGTAAAGAGGCCAAAGAGAAGTAAGCAGCTGGCACACAGCATGACAGGGATGTAGAATGTTGGCTAAGTAAACCGGACCAAATCCCTCCTCTTACGGAACCTGCGCTGGGTGTGTGAATGATGATAGATGGCCATGAAGGCCTGGCATTTTGTAGTCTCACCTGAAAACTCAGCTACATGGGCCATACATGAACATGTGGAGCTGACACACATGAAAGAGCTGAACCTGAGATTCCAGAGAGTTGAAACCTCTCATGCTTAAAGCTTCAGCCATTAAACTATGAAAATTTATTCTTAATCTGTCAGAATTTTCAGAGGCTGAATTTCATTATCTTTATAATTCTACTTAACTTTCTAATCCTGTTATACGGAGAGACCCGGGAGCAAGCGGACGGGAAAGGAGGGTAGCAAAGAGGGAGTGCAATT
Source organism: Carettochelys insculpta (assembly GCF_033958435.1). Classification (NCBI taxonomy): domain Eukaryota; kingdom Metazoa; phylum Chordata; order Testudines; family Carettochelyidae; genus Carettochelys; species Carettochelys insculpta. The sequence continues at coordinate 123,238,336 of NC_134141.1, forward strand.
TATAAATAAAATCATTAATTACTATTTGTCTCATTTTATTTTTTATGATTGAATCGTTTCATGCCTTTAGAGGATAATTGTGTGATGGATAAAGAAAGATGACTAGCAATGATTGGCAGGAATAAAACAGTCCCTCTGCACAAGGAAAGCAAATATTACATTTAAGGAAATGGCAGTGAAACCCATCTTAATAAATAACTGAGCCAAGTTGACTTAAGCACGCATAATGCCAGTGTCTGCGATAAGCAATGGAAACATTAATATAAAATGCTTCACCATAAATGCATACGGTGGAGTTCAGGATGATGTATCGTTGCTCAGCAATCTCTAGCATGGCATGCTTTTAAAGTGATGTTTAGGATCAGTATTATTTTGGTAACGATGGGGGAGGGCGGGAAGAACAGAACAGTAACATTGTTATCTGCTAAAGGGGAGCTGCAATAGGAAGGTTCCCTGATAAGACCCTAAATAAAGTTCCAGCCACAATGGGAGAACATTTGTGCGAAGTTAGAAGTGTGGTAGCTACCACGCCGGCTATAGTGGGTACATTTCTGAGCCCATGGTGGACAGAATTCCATGAGAAAATTCAAATTCAAGTTCTACTCATCGGAGGAAGGGCTGGCTCAGTGGTTTGAGCTTTGGCCTGCTATACCCACAATTGTGAGCTCAACCCTTGAGGCGACCATATAGGAATCTGATTCAAAACTCTTTCGGTGGTGGGATACCTCAGTGGCTTGAGCATTAGCCTGCTAAATCCAGGGTTGTGAGGTCAGCCCTTGAGGGGGCCATTTAGGGACCTGTAGCAAATAGATTAAACAAGAGATGGTGCTTGGGTCCTCCAAAGAGGACAGGGGACTGGACTCAATGACCTCCTGAGGTCCCTTCCAGCTCAATGAGATGTGGTGTTCTAATTCAGGCTCCACATAGTGGCAGTGGGAGTAAACACAGTTTGAATACAGAGCTGGACAAATGCTTGTGTACAACAATATGACAGCATTACTAGTGCCAGGAAAGGCAGGGCTGAACAGTTGATGGCTCATGCTTCAGCCAGCCAACAGCCTGGGTCATGGAAGGATTTTTTTTTCCTCTCAGTGTATTCTCAGAGGGTTTTTATTAAATTCTTTTCTGATGCAGCAGGGATGGGCCTAGCTGGAGCTGGGACAATGGATGGGGATATCTAGAGGTCTGAGGTGGTGGTGAGCATTCTCTCACTCAGGTGCTTGGGTGGCTGGTTCCTACTCACATGCTCAGTCTAACTGATTGCCACCACTGAGGCTAGGAAGGAATTTCAGCCCAGGCCAGGTTTGCAGTGACCTTGAAGGTTTTTCACTCTCCTCCACAGTGTATGGATGTTGGTAAATTGCCAGGATTATCTGGATCTGCCAGGATTGCAGGATTAATTGCCAGGATTAATCATGGGGAGGGTCCAGCACTGGCACACCCTGTTGTCTCCTTTCTCTTCCTCTGGCACACAAGAGTCTCATGCCCTCTGGCATATAGTACTTTGTCTCCCTTCAGTTGCTGGGTTCAGTGTGCAGGTGTTAAGTGGAGCTGGAGACCTGTGAGACCCTGGAGGTCAGACCGATGATCTAGTGGTCCCTTCTGGCATTAAACTTCTGTGACTCACATGCATATTTCCAATTGCTGGAGCTCTGTCCATCCTTCCTGGGCTGTTACATAGCAAATGGTGTGTACCACCAGACCTCCCAAAATGTCCAGTGGCTGAAATATGTATGGCCCGTCCAGCACCCTTTCTGTCAATAGAGAAGAAGGAGTGAATGGGCCGAATTGGTTTGGGGGATTGGAAACATATACTCACCTTCCAATTTCAGTTCCACTTGTCTCCTTATGCAGTGTTCAAAGGCAAGTGGAAGAAAAAAGCTGCGTCTACACGTGCACGCTACTTCGAAGTAGCGGCACCAACTTCGAAATAGCGCCCGTCGCGTCTACACGCGTCGGGCGCTATTTCGAAGTTAACTTCGACGTTAGGCGGTGAGACGTCGAAGTCGCTAACCTCATGAGGAGATAGGAATAGCGCCCTACTTCGACGTTCAACGTCAAAGTAGGGACCGTGTAGACGATCCGCGTCCCGCAACGTCGAAATTGCTGGGTCCTCCATGGCGGCCATCAGCTGGGGGGTTGAGAGATGCTCTCTCTCCAGCCCCTGCGGGGCTCTATGGTCACCGTGGGCAGCAGCCCTTAGCCCAGGGCTTCTGGCTGCTGCTGCAGCAGCTGGGGATCTATGCTGCATGCACAGGGTCTGCAACCAGTTGTCAGCTCTGTGTATCTTGTGTTGTTTAGTGCAAGTGTGTCTGGGAGGGGCCCTTTAAGGGAGCGGCTGGCTGTTGAGTCTGCCCTGTGACCCTGTCTGCAGCTGTGCCTGGCATCCCTATTTCGATGTGTGCTACTTTGACGTGTAGACGTTCCCTCGCTGCGCCTATTTCGATGTTGGGCTGAGCAACGTCGAAGTTGAACATCGACGTTGGTGGCCCTGGAGGACGTGTAGACGTTATTCATCGAAATAGACTATTTCGATGTCGCAACAACATCGAAATAAGCTATTTCGATGTTGGCTGCACGTGTAGACGTAGCCAAAGTGAGCAAAGTGATTGGCTGCTATTGGTTGCCTATCATCAGCCCTTCAAGAGCAGAGGAGATGGATAGAGCAGCTAGAATCGTAGTAATTGCACAAGAATCATGGGAATAGATCAAGTTCTGCTCTACTGAACATATGGGCTGCTAGATCTTGGAAGAAATGGTGTTAATGGTGCATGGGGTTATTTTTTCCTTGTTTCATTTCATTCTGTTTTGTGAGCTGCTGGACTTCAGCAGTAAAGCACATTCATTGCCTGAAATATTTTATAGCTGTCACCCACAGTGTAGGGTGATGTAAGAAAACATTGCAGAGGTCCTAGACCTCTGTAACTGAGTCAGAGTGTGGAACACATTGCTGGACCCTGCAAAATGGCTTAGCTGGCCCTTTAAGTGGAGTCAGGTTCAGCCTCGCCTGTGGTGGAGCTCTCCTTTCCCTCAGCTGACCCCAATGGGGTGAGGAGCAGATGAATGAGTTCAATTATCTGACACAGCTGGGAAGGAGTTACTGCACAAAATTCTAGTGCTCTCTGCAATTCACACCCCTGTGCCCTCAATTCTGGGGCCATGCAGACATAGACTTAAAGTGAAGCACCACAGGACATAAAAAATGGCCAGACTGCAGCAGACTTATGGTTCATTTAAGTCAGCATCTTGTCTCAGGTGGTGGCCAACACCAAAGGCCGGCGTATGAATTCCACAGCAGTTGATGTACAAAAAGCTGCCCCTCGCACTAGGGTACACCCTGGTCTCTAGAACCTAGAGGTTGGCCAAAGCTTTGAAGCATGAAGTTTATGATCTCTTGAATAGCAAATTCTTCATTGATGATAATTCTGAATGTTGGTGTGCTACCCTGGTCCTTGAACTGTGTCCATTGACCTCAGGTCTCTGAGATTCTACAGCAAAAACAGTATAACGAAGGTTAGCCCCAGAGGAGGTAAATATGGCTTGTGACAGAGGGAGATCTTAATCTGAACTGGAATTTAGAGAAAAAAAGGAGCTTCTGCAATCAAATAATCTGAACTCTGTTGATCTGCAAATAGAAATAGGCTGAAGATTGTGTGAGAACCCATGGCTAGGATGAAGCTTCAAAGGTACCTATGGAAGTGTTCCTTATGAGCTGAGTGCTTGGGTGGCCATCCAGGAGAGATTCAGGTACCATCCAGCTGATTAGCACAGCACCCACAGCCACCCAAGGAAGGCAGCCTGTTATTTCTATTGGTGGTGCACATCTGCACATGCCTTGGTGCACATAACATTTATTCCACCCACAGATGGAAAAATAGAGGGAACACTGGCCTATGGGCTAGCTCAGACTTAGCCATTGAACTCAGTTACTCTCTGTTGAGAGTTTCCCAGCCTCCCAAAGCATCTGAACACACACTGAGCTCCTCAGGAAGAACTCACAGAGGCAAATGAGAAAATTAAAGAAAAAGAGATAGGAACTATTATTCATCCAGCTCTCTGAATCAATTTAGTTTCTTCTTGTACCTTAAATATTAGGTTGGTCTCTATTTTATATTTTTTCATTCTGTTCTTCGAAACTTAGGCTATGCAACCTCCCTTCAAATTTACTTCTTAACCAACCAAAGAATCAAACCAACAAACCAGTCATGTATCTGTGGGATTGACCAATCAAACATGTCTTGGGTTATTAACTTTGGATGAAGGGCAGATGGAGTTGCATTGGTTGTGGAGGATTGCCCAGAAGCCATTTTTACCAATTTATATTTTCATACCGTATCATCAGAGCACCTCATAATCGCTAACATTCATCCTTACAACTTCTCTGTGTCAATATAGTTGTGATCATTTTACAGATCATAGAATCATAGGATCATAGAATTCTAGGGCTGGAAGGGACCTCAGGAGGTCATCTTGTCCAACCCACCACCAAAAGCAGGATTAACCTCATATAAATCATCCCAGCCATATCAAGCCAAGACTTAAAAACTTCTAGGGATGGAGATTCCACCGCCTCTCTTGGTAACACATTCCAGTCCTTCACCACCCTCCTGGTGAAATAGTTTTTCCTAATATCCATTCTATACCTCTCCCTCTGTAACTTCAGACCATTGCTTTTTGTTCTGTTATCTATCACCATTGAGAACAGTCTTTCTCCATCCTCTTTAGAGCCTCTTGCAGAAAGTTGAAGACTGCTATCAAATTACCCCTCAGTCTTCTCTTCTGCAAACTAAATAAACCCAAATCTCTCAGCCTCTCCTCATAGGTCATGTGCTCCAGACCCCTGACCATTTTTATTGCCCTCAGGTGAACCATCTCCAATGAGACCAAATCCTTTCTATACTCAGGAGCCCAGAAATGGATGCAATTCTCCAGATGAGGCCTTACCAGAGCTGAGTAGAGGGGAATAATAACTTGTCTAGATCTGCTGGAAATGCTTCTCCTAATTCACCGCAATGTGTCATTAGCCTTCTTGGCTACAAGGGCTCACTGTTGACTCATAACCAGCCTCTCATCCACTGGCATCCCCAGGTCCTTTTCTGCTGCACTGCTACTTAGCTGTTTGATCCCCAATCTGTAACAGTGTATGGAATTCTTCCATCCCAAGTGCAGGATTCTGCACTTGTCCCTGCTGAACCTCATCAAATTTATTTTGGCCCAATCTTCCAATTTCTCTAGGTCACTCTGGACCCTATCCCGACACTCCAATGTATCTACCTGAGCCCCTACTTTAGTGTCATCTGCAAATTTGCTGAGGGTGCAATCCATCCCCTCATCCAGGTCATTAATAAAAATGTTGAACAGTACTGGCCCTAGAACTGATCCTTGGGGCACTCCACTTGAAACCGATTGCCATCCAGACACTGAGCCATCGACCACTACCCATTGGGCCCATCTGTCAGGCCAGTTTTCTATCCTTCTTACAGTCCATATATCCAATCCATACTTCCTTAACTTATGGGCAGGAATATTGTGGGAAACTGTATCAAAAGCTTTGCTAAAGTCAAGGTACAGTACATCCATTGACTTCTCCATGTCCACAAAGCCAGTCACCTCATGATAGAAGCTAATCAGATTGGTCAGGCATGACTTGCCCTTGGTGAATCCATGTTGACTACTCTTGATCACTTTCCCCTCAGCCATATGGATTCCTTGAGGATTCCCTCCATGATTTTTCTGGGGACTGAGGTGAAGCTGACTGGTCTATAGTTCCCTGGATTGTCCTTCTTTCCTTTTTTAAAGATGGGCACTACATTTGCCTTTATCCAGTCATGCAGGACCTCTCCAATCTGCACGAGTTTTCAAAGATAACAGCCAAAGGCTCTGCAATGATATCTGACAATTCCCTCAGTACCCTTGGATGCATTAAATCCAGACCAATGGATTTGTATGAATCTAGCTTTTCTAAATAGCTCGTAACCTCTTCTTTTTGCACTGAGGGCTGCCCACTTCTTCCCATACTGCATTGCCTAGTTCTGTAGTCGGGGAGCTGACCTGGTTCGTGAAGACTGTAGAAAAAACAAAACAATGTGTACTTCAGCCTTTCCTACATCATCTGTCACTAGGTTACCTCCTCATTCAGTAATGACCCCCTGATAATCTTCTTGTTGTTAACATACCTGTAGAAGCCCTTCTTGTTGTCCTTCACATTCCTTGCTAGCTGCAGTTCCAATTGTGCTTTCACTTTCCCGATAACCCGCCGGCATTCTCCACTCATATAGTTATACTCCTTCTTATGCATCTGTCCAAGTTTCCACTTCTTATATGCATCCTTTTTTAGTTTAATCTCACCAAGGATTTCCCTTGAATGCCAAGCTATTTCCTACCATATTTGTTTTTCTTACTGCATACTGAGATGCTTTGTTCCTTTGCCTTCCATAAGACCTCTTTAAAATACTGCCAGTTCTCCTGAATGCCTTTCCCCTTCAAATTAGCTTCCCAGGGGGATTCTGACCATAAAGTTCTCTCAGGGAGTCCAAGTCTGCTCCTCTGAAATCAAGGGTCTGTATTTTACTGTTCACCTTTCTTCCTTTTATCAGAATCCTGAAATCTACTATCTCATGTTCACTGCAGCCCAGGTTGTCACCCACTTCTATTTCTCCTACTATTTCTTCCCTGTTTATGAGCAGCAGGTCAAGCTGTGCATGGCCACTAGTCAGTTCCTTCAGCACTTGTACCAGGAAGTTATCCCCAACATTCTCCAAAAACGTCCTGGGTTGTCTGTGTGCTACTGTATTGGTCTCCCTCTAAACGTCTGGGTGATTAAAGTCTCCCATGAGAACCAGCAACTTTGATGTGTAAGCTTCTCTTAGTTGTCTGAAGAAATTCTCATCTACCTCTCCTACCTGATCTGATGGCCTATAGCAGACCCAAACACTACATTGCCTTTGTTGCTCCTGCTTCTAAGCTTAACCCAAAGACACACAAGTGTCTCTTCTCCCTCCATAAACTGGAGCTCTGAACAATCATATTGCTCTCACATAAATCACAACTCTCCTCCTTTTCTCCCCTGCCTATCCTTCCTAAAACGTGTATACCCTTCCATGACAGTGCTCCAGTTATGTGAGCCATCCCACCAAGCCTCCATTATTCCAATCACTTCATACTTCTTTGACTGTGCCAGGGACTCTAATTCCTCCTGTTTGTTTCCCAGGCTTCTTTCATTCATGTACAAACATCTTAGATAATAAGCTGATTGGCCTACTTTCTCCTTTTCAATGAGTGGTCCTCCTATGTTGTGCCTTCTTCCTTTCCCACTTACCTCAGGGCTTGGGTCAACATCCCCTGACAAACTTAGTTTAAAGCCCTCCTCACTAGGTTTGCAAGCCTGCCTGCAAAGATGCTCTTTCCTCTCTTTGTTAGGTGGATCCCATCACTTCCTAGCAATCCTTGTCCTAGAAGCAGAATCCCATGGTCAAAGAAACCAAATCCCTCTCTCCGACACCACCTGCACAACCAGGCATTTACTTCCATGATTCAACGATCTCTACCTGAATCCCTTCCTTCAACAGGGAGGATGGATGAGAATACCAGTCCTGCTCTATATTCTTTGATTTTCCTTACCAGAGTTACATAATCCACAGTGATCCGCTCAAGGTTCTTCTTTCTTGTGTTGTTGGTTCCTACATGGCGAAGTAGGAAGGGGTAATAATCCACAGGTTTGATTGTTTCTAGACGTCTTCGGTCACATCCTGGATTCTAGCTCCTGGTAAGCAGCAAACTGCCAGAGATTCCAGGTCTGGACAGCAGGTGGATGACTCAGTCCTTCTTAGGAGGAAGTCTAGGACCACCACCACCTGTCCTCTTGTCTTGTGGTTGGTGGTCGTAGAACTGCCATCCCGAGAACTACTCATCCCACACCTTCCAGCCAGTGGGGTCTTCTTCCGATCCCTTCTCTGAGAGGTCTCTGCCTCGGCATTCTCCACTATATCACTCATGCAGAGAGCTTGACAGCGGCTGCTTATGTCTACAAAAATTGGAGATAACTGAATTGGCTTTTGTCTCTTGGAGGTTATGTGCTTCCAGTTTTCCTGCTCAGTTTCTATTGCCCTCATCAGTTGCTCAGCCTGCAGTGAGTACTTCCAGTACTAAATGATGCCTCTATCAAGGAAGTCTTCACCTTCTCTGATGGCCCGAAGGGTTGATATTTGCATCTCAAGTCCCCTAACTTTTTCTTCCAAGATGGGGACTAGTTTGCACTTAGTACATACAAAATCCCTTCTATCTTCCGGGAAGAAAACAAACACAGCACATGCAGTGAAGGTCACAACAGCTGACTTATCAGTATACTTATCACTATCCATTTTTTTCCCCTTTCGTCAGAGAGTTTGCTCAGAAGATATGAGAACTGATTGGAAGGTCAGCAGAGAAACAAAACAATAAAAAAATCAAATAATATTATGGGGCTCCCCACCAGGCAAACTCCCCTGTTAGCAGCCCCCTGTGTGCAGCTCCCAGCTGGTCACACTCCCGCTGTCCACTAACCCCTGGCTTGTGAAGCCTTCTTTCCTTTGGTCCCTCCTACCCCTGGTGAGTCACAGGGGGAGGAGCTCACTCACACACACACATACAAACTGCCAAAGTAACTGGAATTCAAATTCAAGCAGACAATCAGCCTGGCAAATGGAAATGCATGGTAAACTGAGGCACAAAATAGCTCGCTGATTTCTCCATGGTCCCACAGAAAGTTGTAGGCAAAGCAGTGATCTGAAGATAGGTCTCCTGAGTTCCAAGACAGTGTCCTAACCATCTGAGCCCACTCTTGCATGCTGGGCACTTCTATATAGATAAAGCACGACTTTATACTCAGAGGCAGAAGGAGAAAGAATTGTCTTAGAACTTTTAAATGGAAAGAGTATATGCCTCATAATAAAGAAAAAAAAATCTGTCAACACAGAGTGCATGCTATCTGACAGTCTTTATGAGTATTCCCAGCCTGCAGTAAAAAGTAATTATAAATTTGAACTGAACAGATGTAGTATATGGAAGTGCTTTAAAAATTATTAGGAACAGCTTTTAAATTAGTGGTAATAAAGCGATACCTGCAGTCCCAGCTTGTTTTGCCCAAGTTCAATAACAAAAAAGGGTTGATTATGTTGCTTTTATTATATACACATCCATCTGTGTATCTATGTTCTCTATCTTTACTTTCTTTTCATGTATACCTCTATGTCCCTCAGTGAGTAGAAAACAGCCCTACAGTTCAAAGTTCTTAAATTTATATTTTAGATAATCACAAGGCAGGAAATCACTGTGTTTTGATTGCTGGCACAACTCTGCTTCTATTTGTATCCAATATCCAGTTTTTAATTACATGATCATATTCCCCTTCTCAAATAACACAACAGAGTAATCACCAGCTGCTGGAACAGAGCATGGGACCACTAGAGGTAATCGTATAATCCCCTAAAACTTGAGCTAAAGGACCAATGTTCTTCTATGGGAGCTGCAGTTGAATCATAGCCTCTGTGCATCAGACGCAAACAAGGAACAAGAACCAAACAGAGCTGTGGATCACAATTACATGCGGTGAATGAATGGAATCGTGTTCTATTGGAATATGCAGTGCTATGGAATCACAAATGTTTCATGATGTTAAATCAATTTCATCCTGGAAGAAAACTGGAGCAAAAATCTCTCTTAAAATGAGACATTTTGATATCTATGAAATAAAATGTTTTGAATTTTCATGTTGAAACCTTTCTCTTTTGTATTATAATGATAACTTAAAAATGAATTCAGTCAACAAAACACTGTAAGTGACACTCAACAAAACAAAAAACACACGATATAGATTTATATTTTTAATTTTCACTCTGATTCAGAATGAAGACAAATTTTAAAATCTTGGAATCCTTTATGAAATGAACCTCCATCCTCTGCACAGCTCTAGTTACAGCAGCATACATTTTTTGTTTTTCTTTAAAACAGCACACCAATTTTTGTTACATCTTACAGTGATGTTTGACTCAAAATTTAAACTCATTTTATTGTCATGCTTGTTTATTCCTAGCCCTGTTACTAACCTGTCTCTGTCCAAAATGAAGCTCCATATTCTGACAAAGGATTGCTCATTATTATATTCCTTATTGCTGTTGTGAAAGTGTCATACACTAGAAAAATGTGGAGGTTTATCAGTGTTTTCCAAACTGTGTTCCATGGAACAATGGTGTTCTGTGTGATGTGAGTAGGTGCTCTGTGAAAAAATGTTGATGCTCATGATATTTTTCCTTCTTAAATGTTAAATATGAAATTATGTTTATCAAAAATACTGTTATTTGAATAGCACTTAGACTATAGGTATATTAATATTCATAGCACATTCATAATAGTATAGTTCTTATTACGTGACTCGTGCCAAAATAATCAGAGTTGTTTCAGACTGCTTTGTCATGAGTCATGTTCAGAGAAATCACATGGTGCTGCACCTGAGATGAGGATCCAGCTCTCCAGCATCATCCCTAATATTAAGCACTCTCCCAACTAAAAAACTGTGAAATGGTCCTTATTTTTATTTCCAATAGTTTTCCGTAAAACTAACAAATTTATAAAAACACAAAATTTAAAAATATTTTCCATACCTCATTTGGTGTGGATTTCTTTTTCACACACACACACACACACACATATGTAAAGATTTAATGAAGATCAGTCCTTTTTTTTTTAACAATATTGTCCTTTCTATTTTTTGTACCAGAGAGCAAGATTAGCCATCCTTCTTTCAGCTGTTTTATTGATGTTTTGGTTTAGGTTTCTATTTAATTTCTAATTTTTATACTAAATTATAGGGTTGCTAACCACCCTCCTATCAGAAGGATATTAGTTATTTACTCGGATGACTTTCTCTTGTTATTTTTTGTTCTTTGTAAAATAAAATACAGCCAAAAAAAACTCTTTTAAATAAACTTTTGAGCATTATGTGTAACAATTTTTCGGCATGGAACCCTCCCCCTCACCTGAACCAGCATATATGTGTTCTATCAATATATTCCATGCCCAAAGATGTTCTGTGTCCAAATTAGCTTGGGAAATGATGATCAATGATACTTAAACAGCTCTCTTTGTTGTAGTGTTTGAGTGCTACATATGCTTTAATCTTGCAACAACCTTTGAAGCAGAGAAGTAGCTATATTCCAGTTTTACAAAGGGGGAACGGAGGTATTGAGAGGCTAAGTGATTTGCCCATGGTCATTTAGGATGTCTGTGGCAGAACAAGGAAATTAAGTCAAGTTGTGTCAGGCTGCTGCTATAAGAGTACCTCTCCCGAAGCAGAAGACTCACTGCATTTGTGGGAAGAAGACAAATTTTTCAAGGCCAGGAGTCTTGCAGGGAAAACTCCCAATGAAACAGTTGGGTTAAAAAATCATGATATTATTGCTACAGCCACAACACCAGCACTGCTTTTGAGCTTGTCTGAACAAATGGCTCTCAGTCAATGCTGGGTGATATCCAGCTACAAAACCTCAAAGTGCTGCAAAATAATGTATAGACTAGCACAGCTCCCTCTCTGTTACTATTCAAAGTGCTGCAGTATCACAAGGGGGCTGCTTTGATAGGCCCAAGTGTGGTACTGCAGTCATTCCCTGCCTTACTCTACCAGCTGTGGTTGCCGCCTTGGAGCAGGGTGACTTGAAGATAACAACACTCAGAATTTGACTGACTGCACCTGGAACAAACAAGCAAAACCCAAAGGTAAGCAATTCAGTGCAGGACTGGAAAGTAAGACACTGAGCATCTCCATCCTAGTCTCACCTCACACTGCCCTGAGGAAAAGAAGGAAAGCCTCCTTAACTGCTCTGCTGGCCCATGATTGGTCAGCGTCTCCTCCTGGCCCTTTTGCGCCTTTGGAGGACCAAGGGCTTTTTGGTAGCCTGCTCTGAGTGGGTTTTCCTGGGCTAGAGACATATCAGGGTGGCAATCTGGAGGAAGTGGGGGCAGAGGAGGCCTGAAAGAATGTCACATGCAGAAGATATCGTTGATGGATCCACTTCCAAAGGCAGTAAGGCAAATCCCATATAACTCAATGGGATCCTTTCAGCTGATATCATTGGTCTATGCCTTGCCCTCTTAGTAACTGAAAAGAATAAACATTTGCTTCCTTTTCTCTAATGCACTGGAAATGTGGTCCCTGTAAAAGGTAAAATAAAAGGTGCTTTTAAAGAGAGTCATTGTCAGAAATAAATAAGTGACATGTATTGGCATATCTGAGGAATGGAATTCAGTGAACGAATGAGGAGATATTTATCTGATCTTTATTGCAAAGAGGGTTTATTTCCTGAGAGAATGCTTAGGAGTTAAGCGTCCATGAAACAGCCTCGGAGTAAATAAAAAGAAGTATTAACTGCAGCCTGGAAAGTAGAGGCTGTGCTAAGCCTTGCTGAGTCCATGCACTGACTACAACACAGGGTTGTGGTTTCACACTCTTGTCAACTGAATGGAGAGGTGAATTTGATGCCAATGATAGAGGTGGACCAGAGGCTAGAGTAGGTGTTTCAAGGTGACCATCTTTTTAAATTCTTCATAGTGCAGGTGAAAGGTGTTGAATTGGAAGCATCAGACTCCTCATCCTTGTATTTATTCAGGGAGAAATTCTTTCCACCCAACTACAGCCTGAGTTTACAGGTGGAACGTGCAATGGTGGTGTGGGTCCAACACAACCCTCAAATCAGGGCAGCCCTATCCTAAAGACAGCTAGTAAATTGGTCGATTGTTTTGCTTTTTGTTTTGGCCACTAGTAGTTCCAAGACATGGAACGTAAGAAGGTCCACACTGGGTCAGACCAATGGTCCATCTATCCCAGTATCTTGTCTTGTGACAGAAGCCACTTCCTGTTGCCCCAGAGGGGGTGAACAGAACAGGGAATCATCAAGTGTTACCTTTCCTGTCATCCATCTCCAGCCTCTGACAAACAGAGGCTAGGGACACCATTCCCATCCTGGCTAATAACCACTGAAGGACCTATTCCCCCATGAATTTATCTAGTTCTTTTTTGAACCCTGTTAAATTCATGGTCTTCACAAGTTCTTCTGGTAAGGAGTTCCGCATACCTACTGTGTGCTTCATGAAGAAAAACTTCCTTTTGTTTGTTTTAAACCTGCTGCTCATTATTTTCTTTAGGTGACCCCTTGTTTTTAATATTATTGGAACAGAAATAACTTTTCCTTTTTCACTTTTTTATCGGTCATGATTTCATAGACATGTATCATATCCCCCCTAAGTCTCCTCTTTTCTAAACTGAACAATTCCAGTCTTTATAATCTTTCCTCATATGACACATGTTCCAACCCCCTGATTAGTGTTGTGTTCCTTTTATGAGGCCAATATACCTTTTTTGGGGATGAGGTGACCACATCCAAATGCAGTACACAAGATGTGGGCATGTCATGGATTTATAGATGCAGTAAGATATTTTGATTGAAAGAAACTGAAGAACTAAACTGAAGAAAACGAAAAAATCAGTTTGGATTTAAGTGACTGAACAATGAGCAAAATGATGACAAATTTGAGAACTCTGTCTCAGGTCAAAGGAATCACAATGGCCCACCTGTACAAAACGGACTGTATGTGTCTAACAGCTACATTGACAGTAATGGCCAAGGAGGCAGTAGAACTGGCTTAGTAACTTTTAGCCATGTGGCTTAGACATACGTGCTTGTTGTGTGAGATGAAGTCTGAGTTCTCCACTCTGTCTACTGTGGAAAAAGGGGTTTGAAGTTGAGAAAACAGGACACATTCCTGCAATGTAGTACAGGCTGAATATTGGATTTTTCAGTTCATGCATAATTCCAAAAAAATGGGGAAAAACCATTTCAAGTCAGACTAAAATGGAAGCATTTCAAAATTTTCAGTGAATCAAAAATGGGGATGTAAAAAACACTTCACTTTTATTTTGACCCTTTCAATTGTTAAGTTGCTTGTTTGCTTTGAATTCAGGCATTTTGACAAAAGCACAGGAGAACTAGATTTCTAAACCAGTGGGAGAAAGGAACCTAGCTGACCTCCTTTTAGCCCAGTAATTAGGGTCATTTTGTGAGATGTGGGGAGTCCTAGTTCTGTTACTCCTGTGCCTGGGGCAGACAAAATATTTGAATGTGGGTGGCCTATATTAAAGGAAAAGAGACTAGGTAATAATTTAGGCCATAGGGAATACCAGGGCATATCAATCTACATTACTGAAGCTATTGTATTGTGTATCAATAACGTCCCTGGAGCAGTGGCCTGCACTTAAGTCTCTCACATCCTCGATGAGTGCCTTCCTTACATGGCTAGTCAGTTATCCTCATTTTTCTCTAGTCCAATTATTATTCATTTCCATTCACAGTGGCAATTCATGTAACTACTGACTAATAAACTACAGAACCTCATTGCTGCTTGACACCCCTAGATATATTTGTCTCATCTAGATCTCACATTTCTAAAATACCCTTTTGTCTGAAAGATTTCAAGACACTTTATAAACTGACTTATCAGGGTGCCACCCATGACCTTCTACATGATGGTTTGATCAAAACATCATTGTTCATCCTACGGTCTTGCTACCCTGCACCTGGGTCAGTATGTTCCTCTTATCCTTGGGGAATGCATTAGTACCAAGATCTCTCCTAATGAGATGCTCTGTTACCATCCCTCTGGAATGTGCTTGCAGCCTGTGCCTAGTACCAATTAGGTCTGAGTGTTTCTGCAATATCAGCCCTGTTCATGCCAAGTTTTGTGAGTGGGGCCTACCTCTTGCTCACAGCTCAATTTTGCTTTATGTTAGCAAAGTCATGATCACTGTTGCTTAGGTTGGAAAGTACTATATGCCTACTAGCCCATGAAACATCATTTTGGGATAACTGAACCACCGTCTCTATCTACACTAGAAGCAGCGCTTTGGTAATAGGGAGCTCTTCCATGTAGCATACAGAGATAGAACAAGATCCAATGGCCAGAAGTTGGAGCCAGACATAGTCACAGTAGAAATAAGACGTACACGTTTAACAATTAAGAAAACTATTGGAACAATTTACCAATTATATTGGATTCTCCATCTCCGGAAATTTTTAAATCAAGAATGGATTCCGCCCCCCCCCCCACCAAAAGATGTGACCATCAGAACATAAGAATGGCCACACTGTGCCAGACCAAAGGGCCATCGAGCACAGTATCCTGTCTTCTGCCAGTGGCCAATGCCAGATGCCCCATAGGGAGTGAACAGAACTGGTAATCATGAAGTGATCCCTCTCTTGTCATTCATTTCTAGCCTCTGACAAACAGAGGCTAGGTACACCATTCTTTACCCATTCTGGCTAATAGCCATTGATGAACCTAACCTCCATGAATTTATCTAGTTCTTTTTTGAACTCTGTTAAAGTCCTGGTCTTCACGACAGCATCTGGCAAAGAGTTCCACATACTAACCATGTGCTGCATGAAGAAAAACTTCCTTTCATTTGTTTTAAACCTACCACCCATTAATTTGGTGGCCCCTAGTTCTTATGTTCTATAATTTAATTCAAGAGCAATTAATTCAGGATTGTTTGGTGGTCTGTGTTATATAGGAGGCCTGCACTAGATGATCTCATGGAATCTAAGATGTTTATTCTGTATTTTTAAAGACTATGCTAGAGATGAACTTGCCTCAGTAAAACACTGATCCATTCTACCTATTAGCAGGTACCCAACCTCAAATCCCGGCTTCGCACCAGATTGCAGGGCTCTGCATGCCATAGTTTTATGCTGCTCCCAGTCACTACAGGGTCTAAGCACCTTCCACAGAAAATGGACAGTGAATTTTTTCAGGGATTTTCTGGCACTTCTTTCTTTTGGAGTCAAAATTCTACTTGGAGTCAGTTTTTTTGAGAGCATAGAAGTGGTTTGAGAATAAAAGGGACATTCCAGGTGTGAGTGGTACCCATGGTGGCAAGGCTTTCTCAACAGGGAAGGCCTTTCAATATTTCCTAAACATAAGCACTCTGAATTTGCTTCATCTCCTCTGGTGGGTTTGGCTCCATAGCCAGTTAGATTTCTTCTTCGTAAGCTCTTAAGCACTAGACATGGAGAGGAGTCACTTTTAGAAGCACATTGTCCCCTAGCATCATACAGAGTGTTTAATTCAAACTGGTCTTTTGGGATACGAGATTCCCCCTACTGATTGGCAAGTCCTTCCTCCTGCCACATTTAGTTGTTTCATGGTGATCCCATGAATACAGCCCTGGTGCGATTCTAAGCCTGGTGCATTAACTAGACACCTTTCCTGTGGGAAGAAAATTTTGTCTTTGTGTAGCAGAGTGGGTTTGTTTGTGTTTACAGAAGCTCAGTGATATTCAATGGAATCCACCCAACAAGGCAATGAACTCTCTTGCAGAAATCTCTACACCCACAGTGGAGGGTGATCACAGAACAAAGCAAAATGTTCTTTCTTGTTACTTCATATACATATTAATTTACCTCCGAGGTAGAAGTATAATAGGAAACCATGATACTTCAAACAATGCTAAGCACACTGCTCAGTTCATTCTGGGACATATGGCTACGTCTACACGTGAAGCCAACGTCGAAATAGCTTATTTCGATGAATAACGTCTACACGTCCTCCAGGGCTGGCAACGTCAATGTTCAACTTCAACGTTGCGCGGCACCACATCGAAATAGGTGCTGCGAGGGTACGTCTACACGCCAAAGTAGCACACATCGAAATAAGGGTGCCAGGCACAGCTGCAGACAGGGTCACAGGGCGGACTCAACAGCCAGCTGCTCCCTTAAAGGGCCCCTCTCAGACACAGTTGCACTAAACAACACAAGATCCACAGAGCCGACAACTGGTTGCAGACCCTGTGCCTGCAGCATGGATCCCCAGCTGCCGCAGCAGCAGCCAGAAGCCCTGGGCTAAGGGCTGCTGCCCACGGTGACCATAGAGCCCCACAGGGGCTGGAGAGAGAGCATCTCTCAACCCCCCAGCTGATGGCCGCCATGGAGGACCCGGCAATTTCGACGTTGCGGGACGCGGATCGTCTACACGGTCCCTACTTCGACGTTGAACGTCGAAGTAGGGCGCTATTCCTATCTCCTCATGAGGTTAGCGACTTCGACGTCTCGCCGCCTAACGTCGAAGTTAACTTCGAAATAGCGCCCGACGCGTGTAGCCGCGACGGGCGCTATTTCGAAGTTAGTGCCGCTACTTCGAAGTAGCGTGCACGTGTAGACACAGCTATAGTCTCCTTCTTGAATCAAAATGCTGTACATGAATGGGAGTAGACAGGATCTGGGACTGTGGTTTGGAGGAATCATCGAAACAGCTGCAATGGACACAGAGATTAAAATCAACTCAACCCATAATTAAACATTGAGGCTGCATCTACACATGCACACTACTTTGAAGGAGCGGCGCCAACTTCGAAATAGCGCCCGTCACGGCTACACATGTTGGGCGCTATTTCGAAGTTGAATTCGAAATTAGGCAGTGAGACGTCGAAGTCGCTAACCCCATGAGGGGATGGGAATAGCGCCCTACTTCGAAGTTGAACGTCGAAGTAGGGCACATGTAGACAATCTGCTTCCCGCAACATCGAAATAGCGGGGTCTGCCATGGTGGCCATCAGCTGAGGGGTTGAGAGATGCTCTCTTTCCAGCCCCTGCGGGGCTCTATGGTCACCATGTGCAGCAGCCCTTAGCCCAGGGCTTCTGGCTGCTGCTGCGGCAGCTGGGGATCCATGCTGCAGGCACAGGGTCTGCAACCAGTTGTCGACTCTGTGGATCTTGTGTTGTTTAGTGCAACTGTGTCTGGGAGGGGCCCTTTAAGGGAGCGGCTTGCTGTTGAGTCCGCCCTGTGACCCTGTCTGCAGCTGTTCCTGGCACCCTTATTTCGATGTGTGCTACTTTGGCGTGTAGACGTTCCGTCGCAGCACCTATTTCAATGTGGTGCTGCCCAACGTCGAAGTTGAACATCGACGTTGCCAGCCCTGGAGGACGTGTAGACGTTATTCATCGAAATAGACTATTTCGATGTTGCTACATCGAAATAAGATATTTCGATGTAGCGTGCACGTGTAGACGTAGCCCGATTGTTCCAAATTGATTTTTTAGGGAACTCTCTCTTATGCAGTGTGAAATTTCAATCTCTTAACTCTTCATCCCAATCTAGAATTAAGACAAACATTGAAATCAGAATTTCCCATAGGTCAGATATTCCTTTTTTCAATCACCTCTAGGCTGTGTCTACACGTGCCCCAAACTTCGAAATGGCCATGCAAATGGCCATTTCGAAGTTTACTAATGAAGCGCTGAAATGCATATTCAGCGCTTCATTAGCATGCGGGCGGCAGCCGCGCTTCGAAATTGACGCTCCTTGCCACCGCGCGGCGCGTCCAGACGGGGCTCCTTTTTGAAAGGATGCTGCCTACTTTGAAGTCCCCTTATTCCCATGAGCTCATTTGCATGGCCATTTCGAAGTTTGGGGCACGTGTAGACACAGCCCTAGTGTTGGAAACTGTAATAAAATGGTTGTGCCTATTGGTTGAAACCAGGGCTGTCAGATTTGAAATCAGACGTCCTGACCAGGCTTAGAGTGAGGTCAGAGTGAGAGCCAGGCTGGAGGAGGACAAGGAGCAAGACTGGAGCAGGCCAAGACTTGGAGAATCTTGTGCTAGTGTTAGGCAGGAGAGAGTTCCAAGCATTTGAATGACATTGAGCAGCCTGAGTCACTGCTCCCCTTTTGTGGCTAATGTCCCTGCTTTCAGAATCACCAGACCACTTTCTGTCTTGTGAGTTGGACGGAACATAACACAGAGTTGACTCATCACCTTATACCCCACCACCACCAGACATACACACGATGGAGCTTCCCCCTTTTCGGACCTGGCTTGTCAGGGTGTGATTCATGAAATTCACAAAGAATGTTGGATGCATGTGGTGCTACCAGCCAGTTCCCATGAATGGTCAAATGGGCTATACCCTTCCTACTGCATAAGATGTTCCAGTCATCTTCAGGGTGAATTAAGTGCAGGATCTGCTTTGCCACGTATTCTTCTTGGCCCTGAAACAAGATGGGAAGTGTAGGTAGTTGTGTACATTGAGGAAAGGACTTGTCCACATAGTCCCTTTAACAAGGAAACATGTAACGCTAGTATCTTCACATTGCAGGGTCACTGGAGCTTGAAGGTCACTGGGTTACTCTGGTGAATGATCTTCAGTAAGCCAAGAGAACTGGGGTCTAGTTTAGTTGGTTGCTGATAAGTGTCCAAATGTGGAGCTGAGAGTCGTTCCCTGTCTCTGACTGCAATGGGAGGAGAGGCCTGTTGATGGCCGTCAATGTATCATTTACAGTCCTCCCTGGCTGAGTGTTAGTGTGATCTTTAATTCTGTTGAGTGTGTTGTAGGCAATGAACCATATCACAGGACTTTGGGACACAGAATGCGGGTGGTACAAGTGGTAGTCATAAGTGGCATAGAATGAAATTTGTAGGGTTGGTTTGTGATTGAAGTTATTGTAAGAAAACTTGGTAAAAGGCAAGAGCCATACCCAGTCAAGTGGATGGTACTGAAGATATTGTTCTAGACGTGGGTTACCTGTTCTCTTTGTCCATCCCACAAGGAAGGAAGGTGTGGGGAAAGCATAGATAGACTTCCAGTATTGGCAATGATCAAACCAGTGCTTCACCTGTCGATAAGCTGATGTCAACTCCTACTTGGTCTGGACATTCAAGTACATCACCAGGGGCAACAGTAACAGCAAGCAACATGAGATACCCCCATAACTTCTGATAGTTACCATCCAGTCTCTCTGGTGGCAGGATCTTGGGCCAAGATCCTGGACTGCTGTGGTTGAGGTTGCAAGAGGGGCCAGGGCTCCTGGGATCTGCAAGTGTAGGAAGGGATTTTCCTGTTGAAGCTGGGATGCTTGCTTTTGGAGACTGTGAACTAGTCCTGCCATCTCAGTGGCAGGGATGCCTGGAGACATCATTTTGATTGCAAAGGGAACCTTTGAACAGAAGGAATCCATATTGGTCCCTACGTTGATCGGCATCAGTCTGTGTGAAATGTCTGATACCATGATGAGAATGATCAGGCCTAGTGGTCAGACTGAGGGAAGTCAGAGCCAGAATCAAAAGTCCAGAGCAGGGTTGGAGAATGGCCAGAGAGAGAGTGAGAGTGAGAGAGAGAGAGAGCAAGGTGAGAACAGACTAAGGTTAGGGTCATTATATTGTCAGTATCAGGCAGGAGACAGTTCCAAGTTGCAGCATGAGGGCTGGCATCCACGCATTGAAAATGGAGAGATTTTTTTGGCTCCAACTCAACAGGATATTTAAGCACATGATTTAATCCCTGTGTAGTCAATGGGGCTACTCACATGCTTCAAACTAGCTACAAGCTTTGACAAGCTCTGGGTGAGTTAGGGACACACAGGAAAAGTGCATGACATCTTATCAATCTCCCTCAGCACGCGGCAACTTTTGCACTTGTGCAAAACAATGATTTAAAATTCCACCAGAAAAGCATCGTGACTCCACCGATGACCCCAACCTTACAGCATCATGGGACTGGTGTGTTAACCAGTAATGATGTTCCTTTCCTTGGGGATTTACTGCAGTCTAGCAGGGAGACTTCCTGATCATAATCAGGCACACGAGAAATGGTTTATTACTTACAAAAAAATCAGTTAAACGAAGGGAATTATAAAATCATTTTTACACGAGTCTTTTCAATAATAAATTGCAGCGTCTTAAATATGAGTAGTTTTTTTTTTACCTGAGTGTATCTTGTCTAGATGGACCA
Source organism: Carettochelys insculpta (assembly GCF_033958435.1). Classification (NCBI taxonomy): domain Eukaryota; kingdom Metazoa; phylum Chordata; order Testudines; family Carettochelyidae; genus Carettochelys; species Carettochelys insculpta. The sequence goes on from NC_134141.1 coordinate 123,259,143, forward strand.
GAATGCTATAATCAATCACTCAGATTAACTGTAAAATGGTTCTCTCATACATGTGTGTTCTCTTAGAAATAAAGTTTTAACACTTACACATTACAACTTATTGGGCTTCGAGGTTAGCCTGGCTCCGTGTTCAATATTATCTGACATTTTATTGGATACAGCACAAACTTTTGCCTTAGAGAGTCATTTTACATAGAAAAAATTAATTGCAGGGTTGACCATAATAAAATAAATTTTCTCAGTGGAGTTAGTAGGAGGACAGAGCTAAACAATAGGTTGAAGTGAGGAAATGGCTGAGCAACCAAGTTGTGGAAAGAGAGGAAGGAGGAAAAGATACCACATGTTGAACCTCTCTAGTGTGGCATCCTTGGGACACAACCAATGCCGAACCAGAGAATTTGCCAGACCATGGAAGGTCAATGTTGCCTTGCAGCATTACCAATTCTTCCATTGCTTACTGGGCTTTTACAGATTTAACAGAGGCAAGGGCAAGTGGCCATCCGTTCAGTGCCTACTCTCTTTCCTGCCTTATTCCATCTCTGCCACTACCTAGTTGCAGCTCTGCTCCCTCTCCCAGCTTCTGAATCCGGTTCTGATCAACAATGCTGTCTCTAACCACAAAGTAAAACCACCTATGTTCTGATCCCTGACAGCCCAGGATGCTGAGTTAGCTCATGGGGAAATACAAAATAATTTAGCAAATATGAGCCCCCGTGCCAGTGCTCTTACAAATGACTAATGAGTTTGAGACTCTCAGGCTGTGTGTCTCCAAGGTGAGAAACATGAAAGAAACCTTATTTTCAGAAATGGCTGTGAAAATCAGGCCCCATGTTTAGCAGCTGAAATATGAGGCCACACAAATTGCTAGAAAAAGCTGATGAATTCCAGCAGAGCTGGTCAGAAAATCCCCAGCAAAGTGCTCTTCTGCCAGAGAATGATAGTCTGATGAAACTGAAGGGTTTTGCTAAGGGGTCTTGACTCACCTTCCCCTTCAGGTTGCAACAGAGACTTGCCCCATTTTCGGCCAGCTTTTCAACTGCTCAGAAACCCACCTGCACACTGACAGGAACTGAGAAGCCAACGTCTTCTATGCTACCAGTATCTGTACAGCTCACATGATACAATTCTTAAGTTCCCTTTTAGCCTGCTAGGTGAGCTACTGAAAAGCAGGGTGCATGGGAGCACGAGCTACTGAGCTCTGAGGAATCTGGTTCTGCTGGGACTTCGAGTTCCCAGGCTGAGGGCAACTTGGGCTCCCAGCATCCACTAGTCTAGAGCAGCTCACCAGCAGACTTCCTCTGGGCTGGGGCTTCCAGGGCCTAATTTTCCAGAGTAGTGTGTCAGACAGAATTCCCTGGAACAAGGGCTTACTTTCCTTCTCTAGAGAAGTTAGACATTTTGGACATTTTTGGTCCAAAGAAGAAACAAAACCGAACATCCAAACCCTTCAAAATTTACCTCCCTTCCAGTGCACAGCTCTAGTTCCCACTAGCAGGTCCTCTGAAGCTGACTGATGTCCCCAGAAACTGCAGTCATCTGTCACAGATGTGGTGGGAGTGATAGTTTCTGTCACATGGTGCTTTGCCTGCACCTGATGGAGGCAACTCCAGCACATGGGTAAAGCAGCCTCCACAAGCTATTTCCCTCTTTAATAATACTGCCAGCAAACCAGGGGCAAAGATTATGATGGGAATGGAGCCTACCACATCATGTAGTACAAACATCTTTAAAAAAGGACACTGACTTTCAGTCTCTGGTGTTGTGGACTGGTTGCAAACCAGTGACCTACTTGTGGTCGTATCTCTATACCATTAAGAGCCTCTGGTATCATAGAATATGAGAACTGGAAGGAATCTTGAGAGGTCATCAAATTCAGTCCCCTGAACTCATGGCAGGACCAAGCATCAGCTAGACCACCCCTGACAGGTGTTTTTCTAACCTGCTCTTGAGCATCCCCAATTATGGACATTCCACAACCTCCCTAGACAATTTATTCCAGTTCTTAACCACCCTGACAGTTAGCAGGTTTTTCCTAATGTCCAATGTAAACCTCCTTTCCTTGCAATTTAAGACCATTGCTTCTTGCCCAGTTACCAGAGATTAAAGAGAACAAATTTTCTCCCTCCACCATGTAACAACATTTTAGGTCTTATCATGTCCTCTTGCTCAGTCTTCTATTTTCCAAGCTAAGCAAATCAATGCTATCAACCTTCCATCACAGGTCATATTTTGTAGCCCTTTGATCATTTGTGTTGTTATTCTCTGGTTCCTCCTCAGTTTGTCCAAATCTTTCCGGAAACGTGATGTCCATATCTTGACACAGTACTCCATCCGAGTCCTAATCAGTGCAGAATAGAGTGGAAGAATTACCTTTTGTGTCTTGCTCACAACACTCCTGTTAATAATTCACAGAATGATGTGTTTTGCAAGAGTTTCCACACTGTCAACTCACATTTAGCTTGTGGTCCACTAGCTTGCTTGATTCCTTTCCTCAGTAGTGTCTTCTGATCTTTATTCAGCATACAATTCTAGATGTAAATTCTGATTTACAGAGTTGATGGCTTCCACTGGCCTGAGTTTCACATATCATAGAGCTGGAAGGGACCTTGGGAGATGATCTAGTTCAGTCCCCTGCCCTCTTGACAGGACCAAGCACCATCCCTGACATTTTTTTTTAATCTGTTTGCCCCAGTCCCCTAAATGGTCTCCTTAAGGACTGAACTCACAACCCCAGGTTTAGCAGGCCAATGCTCAAAACACTGAACTGTCCCTCCCCTTCTCAGCAAGGAGAGCTGAATGTAGCCCTCTAAGTGTATATTTTCGACTTTTAACACATAGAAGGTAATTAGCACTAGGAGAATAATGCTATTTTTAGTATTGTTTGCTTGCTAGTCCCAAACAAGCAAATGGGTTTCAGGGTGACATATATAGATATAGATATACAGATATAGCTTTTGTTTTATTTAAAAAAGGAGGGGCTTGAACAAAATACTTCATTTTGATTTTGAGATTTTGTATCTTGAATACAATTGAAGGAAATTTCAACAAAGTGCTTTTCGTGTTTGGAAAATGACAATGTTATTTTTTAAAATTTTTATATCCATCGAAACAACTTGTCAAATTTACAAAATATTTTGGTTGACCCAAATCTGCAATTTTTACCAAAAATAAAAGAAAGAAAAATAATTTTTCCCCATTCCTGGGGGTAATACTTGTCACTTACATCCTTCCTCTGAGAGATCTCAAAGCACTTCATCAAGATAAGATTTATTAAAAATGTTGTTTTCAAAAGTGATCACCATTGAAACAGGTTCTATTCTCATTAATATAAATGATAGATTTGCCATTAATTTTATTGCGAGCAGAGCTAGGTTAAGACAGACAGTTTTTGCCAATCCTATACTGTGTGATTTGGTATTCACCAATAGCTGAACTGTTAATATTGGACAGGTCTCTGGAATCCCCTATGTCCTTGCTCTAAAATCACAGGTGACATCTCACATATATGCTGACACATCTGGGAGGGGCCGGGAAATACCTGCGGCTTCCTAGGAGGCATATGTCTCCTGTACAGTGCAAGAGACATCTTTGCAGCATAATGTGGAAAAAGTGGCCAATTTTGTGAAGAATTTTGCAACAGCGTTAAGTTTCTGACCGCTGCTCCAGTGTGAAATTCTGACTCATCGGGTATGTCCACAGAACAAAGAAAGACCAGCAGCTGGCCTGGGCTGGTGGGTTAACTAACAGTAAGGCTGCAGGGCTTTTTCACAGCTATATAGACTTCTGGGTTCAGGACAATCACGTTCTTGAAGCTTAGCTTAGAATTCTACCCAGCAATGACACAGCCCAGCAGTGTGAGCACAAGCTGGCTGTCCCAAGCCAGCCACGGACACCTCACTGCTGTCCAGACATACTAATATCAGTGGCATGACTGTCATTGAATTCCATAGAATCAGGATTTCAGCCCATGTGTCTGCAGCAGACAACAATGACAGAGGTTGAAAAATATTAAACAGGCGTGGTTTTGCCAGGAGTTAAATCTCAGAAACAAATGCATGTGTTGTTATTACAGTCAATATGTTCATAATATTATACTTTTCATTTGAATTTGCAGGTTTAGCAAGAATCTGAGGATTGTTCCATTCATAACTGTTTATATTTTTCCTTTATTTGCATTTTGTTGCAACTTACTTTATACATTTTCCACCAAAATTCACACATGGGCAGTGCCCCAAGGAAAGTTTTGGAAGTAATGCCACTGAAACTCATATGTGCATTGCCGGACTACTAGATTTTATTTGGCCCATATTCCTTTAACGTAACTCTGTAAGTCATGGCAGGATTGGTGCTGTGGAGTCTAAGTCAGCATTTAAACAAATACTTGAAGCATGTAGTTAAGTCCATGATAATTAAGTGTCTTGCTGAAATGAGGCAGTAAGGCCCAAGCCTGCAAAGATTTAACTTTATACATTGGGAGCAACTTCAGTAGCCGGGCTATGCATGTATTCATGTAAGAGTGTTTTCTAGATCAAAGACTAAGTGAAAAGGCGGTGCATTAAATCAACCTGGATTGCTCTGTTTGATCTAATACAATAGATCCCCCCCATACCCTGCCCGCAAACTAATCCATTTCTTCTCCTGTCGTGGCATATTTTTTTCTCTGATGCTTGACCCAAAGAACATAAAACTAATTCATTTCCATAACAATGACATTCGCCAAATACAAATGGTGCTTTGTTCCAGTGAGTTCAAAGCAAATGTAATTTTTTTTAATGCCACAAACATTTATTACCTCATCCTCAAAGAAACAAAAGTAAGAGAGCATGTCTATTGAAAGCACAGAATTTTCTCCTGGAATAATACCTGGCCCTCTTACACTATCATATATCTATCTATGCACTTCTGCCAAAGATCTCAAACCCTGAACAACAGCAGGTGGGGAGGTGTGTTTGTGTACTACTGACTAAGAATTTTATACATCCTGGGATTTATTATTGTTATTATTATTATTTATTATTCCATCTCAACCCTGCCTTTTCCACTACATATAACTTTCACATCCATTTTGGAACAGGAACCACCACAGGACCTACTACAATGGGGCTCCCAGTGTGTTGACATCTAAGTGCTATTGCAATATAAATGTTAAACCACACCATCTTGGTAAGATACATAAGCCTTATACCCAGTTTAAACACAGAGGGATGAGTATAGAGATGCTAGGCATTGATCACCTGAGTTAGCTCACAAAATAAATGTCTACTCCCCTGACTTCGTGTCATCTGCTGTGGCCACTAGATTACCTTCAGCATGGGTCTCTTATCAGAGACAGGGTAGTGAGCAAGATGGATAATGATTTCATGTCCCATGGCAGCTCTTCTTCTAGAACTAAGTTTCATTATCGTGGGGTAAATAAAGTGTGCTGCTTCAAAATAGGCGTGCTGGGCTTAAATGAGCGTCAGGGAAGGATTGTCCTTTCCCCAAAGACCCAACGAAATTTCTAGAAATTTGGCTGAGTTGGCTCAAAAGTTTTTTGGGGCTGAATTATGGGGAGGATATTGCCAAAGATTAGGAGTGAGTCATGTAGACATAGGCGTGTGGGCCCAAGAGTAGATTAATAAAGGGACATGGACGTTACGGTGACTTCAGTCTGCTTGAAGGAAGTACTGTCGTTAGTATAAAAAAATATGTAGAATAAGGAACATGGAAGAAGTAGAGTTGATGGAAACTTCCCAGATTTTGAAATGGATGAAAAAAAATTGTCAGATCTTAACCTAAAACAGTAAACTTGTGGGAAATTTCTACCAGCTCTAGCAAAGAACTTTGGATACATAATGAAATAAATGGTCTCTGTGAAGGGGTGGGCTTACCCTGCAGTGGTCCAGAAAGGGTTAATACACTGTGTGTGTGGCGGTGGGGGCAGGAAGTGCCATCACCTCAACCACACTGGGCATGCTCCAAGTGCTGGACTGGTATAAGAGGGAGCAACTCAGCCCACTCTAGGTTAGATGCTGGAGAGGGAGGACTTGGATTAGGAGCTCCAGAGGCAGGTCAGCAACAGATCCTGGCAGCTGGAGCCGGAGACAGGAATGATCATCTAGATCTGGTGGAACTGGCTGGAGTGACGTGCACTGCAGAGCCTGAGGAACCCAAGCCACCTGGATCACCGTGCCAGTAGGGAAAATAGGAAGTGACCCAGAAAGGGTGTGTGAGTGGGATCTTCCACCTGAGTGAGCTCCATCTGTTTCAGTGGGATTCCCCGCTGACACAGTGGTGGACTAACCCATCACGGCCAGGCCTGGCCCAAGTATCAGTGTAGTTGGATATGCTGAGCACTGCTACTGGGGCTGCTGTGTCACCCTCTTCTTCTAGTGACAGCCCCCTTATTACTTGCCATTAGGCCGTGCAGCCCTGCAACCAAGGGCTAAGCCATAGATTCTGGCCATTAGACAATGCTGCCCTGCACACACAGGCTGTGCCCTAGACTCTGTCTGTTAGGTCTCATTGCCCTGGTGTGACAACCAGACTTAGGTTGGAAGCAGCAGTTGTAGTGTCCATGCACACCAGAGACAACCCCCGCCACCCTCTCAGTGCCTTCACCACCACAGTACCCAACAACCATTCACTCTATGAAGAACAAAATACATGTAGTATTAATGGTGCTGAGAACAGCACAATAGTAATTGCTAGAGGAGATGATTTTTGAGGAGAACAGAGAGATGCTCACCAGGTCAGGACGTGGAATATTCATTGTATAGCTTGGAAACATTGTGGGGCAAAACCTGTTCTGTCGAAAAGACTGATTTTGTGATGCGAACATTTTATGATTTCATGTCTATTTTGCTGACCTGTGCATCTAGGGGAAAAACTCTGAAAAGTTCAAAGCATTTCTGACATTTTTAAAAATGAAATGTTTGACTTCTCAGTTGAACCGCATCTGTTCCATTTTATTTTAAGCATCAAAAATGCTTAACAATAGTCAAAATGAATAAATCCCCCCAAGCCCCAGAGCCCTTGTGTTGGAACAGACATTGAGACCAACTCAAACCAAACTTTTGTTGACTTCTAGTCTGACCCAAAAAGATTTTTTGTTCTCAGTTTTTGAAATTGCTACCCCCTGTTATTCACCCCTGTCATGCTGTGTGTGTAGGTGCTAACCTCACCGACATTGGAGAGGCAAGAGGAGAAATAAAAAACAGTGGTTTAGAGGGTGGAAGTGCATTTTGTGGATGAGGAGATAAAGAAGGTCCATTGCTTCATCCAAAGCATGAATTGGCTTGGCCAGGGAGAGAAAGGATGAGGTAACAGGCCCACTGATGGGCAGGGGAGGGCAAAGGGACCAGTTGCCCCAGGGCCAGGTGTCTGAAAGGAGCCCAGAGCTCCAGCCACTGCTGCTGCTACTTTAGCAGTGGCTGGAGCTCCAGGCGCCATTGAAGTGCAGTGGCAGTGCTGCTTCATTGCTCTGTGGGGAGGTGGAGGCTCAGCACCATGGTCTAGGCAGTGCTAAGGGCTGACCTCCCTAGGCACATCCCCTTCCACCCTTGGCCCTGCTTTTCTGGGTTTGCGGAGCTGGGCCCCTGTCCCCAGTTGTCTTGGGATCTGCTGTGAGGAAATAAGGTTTTCGCTGCCAGCTACTTACATTTTTCAGCAAAAGAAATTTGACTTTAACTGGCTTATAAAAAACAACAGGTTTAAACATGCAAAGGAGTATTCTGAAAATAATGCTGAAAAAAAGTTACTTTAAAAACATAAAAAATGCCAATTTTGACTTTTTTTTTTTGCATGATTAGTCTTCAATAACTCCAACGTTGTTTTGTCATTTTGGTGAGGAGAATTTTCATCAGAACTTTTTCACCAAACATTAACTTGAGATCATTTGGGATGGTAAATTTCTACCATCTCCAACTCTGGACCTGTTTTGTGACTGTGAATCCTCCTGATGTCTGGGGCTCTCTAGCTTTACTGTGAATATTTTGAATAGACTCAGTAATTCACATCAAGACAAACAGACACAAATGCTTTGGGCCAGTTTTCTGAGCTGGCATAAATCATGGCGGTTCTTCTACTGATGTCAGGAAGCTCTGCTGACGGATGTCAGCTGAAGGTTTCACTGGAATAAAACTCACAGCCAAACTCCTGGTGCTCCTCACCACTGCAAGCACATTAGAATACAGAGCAAAGCTCCTGTACGTTTTGGCCAAGCACTATGGTAATTGTTGCAATATAGATTAGCGTAGGGACAATAAGGGGAGACAAAGGATGGGATGACAGATAGGAAAAGTATCATTCTCTCTACTGTGGGGCTTAACTGTTTGAAAAGATGTTTGAGATCCCTGGATAAAAGGGGCCATTCATGTCCAGAGCATTCTTTCACCTGCTTTACCATTATTTTTTATTTGTACCAGATACTGTCAGGTCCACCGACAAGGGCGGGGATGGGCAAAGGGGGCAGTTGCCCTGAGGCCTGGCCACTGATGAAGTAGCAGCAGCAACAGCCAGAGCTCCAGGCCCCTTTGTGCTGTGCTGCCACTCCACGTGTGGTTCTGAGGAAGTGTTGTGGGAGGCACAGGGCTGACTGCCTTAAGCCCATCTCCTTCCATCCTTGACCCAATCACTTTCAGGAGCAGGAGCTGGGCCCCCTTCCAACCTTTCCTTGTGGCTGTCAGCTCCACTGGGTACCATATAAACATAGATGATCCTATCTGCAAAGAGCTTACCATCTAGATAAAGCAGAAAGCACAGGCTGGGGCAAATGGAAAACATAAACCTGATTTTTTTTCTTGGTAGGAGTCAGCGGGACAGGGCAGGGTAGAAGCAGGTAAGAGGGCCAAGCACAATGTGAATCTAGGCTGTATTGACTAGACACCAGTCTCCTAAAGACTTGAAGGAGCAGAAGTCTGGTTTGCATAATGTTGGGGGATAATCTTCCCCCCTTAAACATCATTTAAGTAATAACGAGGGAGCTTTTTTCGCCTGCTCTTTTTTCCTCCTCACAACAAATATAAAAGCCTCAGAATGACATTAAGATGACACCTCAGCAGTGTTTTCCTTCACCAATGCGACTTCCATGGGCAATGGGAAAATGTAAATGACTTCTGCAGCCACAGAGTTCCTGTTGTGGGGTGGAGAAGAGAGCAGCCATCACTATGATGGTGGACCAGTGTTCATGCCATCTGGCAAATGATTCAGTCCCCTTTATTCTTGGGAGGGATACAGTGGGTTGGCTGACACCCTGAATCTATATTAGATATGGCATCCAGAGATCAGGTGAAAATGAAGACATTAACTACCTCTGAATTTCATCGAGGAAACAAAAAGAGGGAGAGGTTGGAGGTGGTATATGGAGACTTGTTTATCCAAATCCAACTGAAGGGTGAGATGGTACTTTCCTCAGTAGGAGGGGTATTATTGTGCTGCTTGCCTGCACCAACTAAGCTGGCCAGAGGGTGATGTTAGAGTGAAGCTACCTGTTCCCTGCTCACCTGCTGTTATGAGGGAGTGAGTGATCATTCTGTGCTGTCTTACTCCTTTACACCAGATACACAATTTAAGCAGGAGGTGCCAGAGGAGTTTTTACGCATCTTTCAATGGACATGGAGGCTAAGTCACTAGCTATCCCTCAGTCAAGTAACTCAAAGCCATCACCATACCAGACTTATTAGGACATGACTGAGGACACCAACACGACAAAAATAACCAATCAAAAGTTGGCCCACCCAGCACTCTTAGCAGAGGGAGAAAAAACCAAAATTATAATCACTCATTTATTCTTTGCATGACAAAACTATGCTATGGCTCAGGACCATAGAGAGTTTGATGTGCTATAGGTAAGTAACAAAGAAGATAGTCCCTCACTGTTGGAAATAAGTACCTAACTTCAGGTATTAGGGCTGTCAGTTTGGTGTTTTTCCTCAACATTGCATTTACCTGAAAGAAAAGGAGGGAAACTGCCCACAAAATGTATTGGGGTGTGTTGTTCTACGGATGACAGAAATGCGAGCTGCGTGAATCGAAGCCTGAAGCATGGAAGGTTAAGTTCCCGCGAGAGGAAACAGAAGATTCAGAGCTGAGGTGCTTTCTCAAAGTGACTTTACAAAAGCTTTCTCCCCACCTCATCCCTCACCCCTCCTCTCTGCAGTCTCCTAGGGATCTCATGTATCATTGCTTTGTGCACACGACTTTCTGTGAGATGAGTTTAATGGCATTATAAAAGTCACATTGTGCACAAATTGGGAGCTTCAGTGCCTCGGAACTGCTCTGATGCATACACACTTTCAAAGTTTTCAAAGCAGAAATGTTGAAGGCACTTCAAGGCACAAAAACAGCCTTGGCTAAATTACTTCCTATTAGTATGTCACATATTTCTTATATACGACTGTGGATTCATGAAGTGACAGCCGTGCTTGACAATAAAACTTTGCACTCTTTTTTATTTATATTTTTCCTGATTTTTTTATTTCTTCCACATTATATAATGTCTGATACTAACTCACACATATTTCTGCTACCAGTGAGACCAGCGTGGCTTGCTTTGCTTACCAATAAGCTGCAAGGGTCTCTTGACTCAATCTAAGAAAATGAATGCTGGAAATGTTAAGTGCTTATAATTATTGACAGCTATCACAGAGAGGGGATGGAATCAAGAATTTAACACATATGGAGGTTCTAACTGTCATGGCCTGTTTAGCATTAATGGGGAGACCAGTGATAGCGGGGAAAAAATACCCAAAACTACATTTTCTGGCTTGTGTAAAGTACATCTTAGATCAGTGAGTCTCAATCTTTCCCTAGAGGTGACAACCCCAATTCAATAGAAGAAAAAAAAAAGCCTTTTCTCCCACTTATGTGGAAATAGAAGATACAGGTTAAACCTCCCTCATCCAGCACCTCCAGGGATCCGACTGGTGCCAGATGAGTTTTCCGAACCACAAGAAGTCAATATTGTCTAGCAGCATTACTAACTTAGTCACACCCATGATAAGTAGACAGCCAACTAACTAAAATCAAGACAGATCACAGATGTTGCCAGACGAGAGTTCTGGACTAGAGAAGTTCAATCTGATTTTTGATCCCCAAATCCTGTTTTCAGTTTTCACCTCCATCATGACTCCCAGCCTGAGAAGTCATATTTTAGTTTATTGAATGGAGGAATCAAATTTGCTTTTTGCTGTTTTACTTCCTGTGTGTTAGCTGGACTTTGAACTGTCAGTCCTACTTAGAGTTTACTGTCAATTTCCACTTCCTGGCTTAGAGTGCTCTGTGGTTGAGTCCAAAATACTATGGGCACATATTTCAATTCTCAAACACAGCATGCTTTTCAGTGTTCTACGGTGGAGTGGGGAAATTACATATGTTGCTACAGAACATTTTTACCATGCTTATATTTTGAACCGAAACTAAGAATGAAGGGCCTATATTCCTATATGTTAGCATGTGAAAAGCTAATGAGCCAAGGGCAAGAAAATTATGCTTAAACTACCACCATTTAGAATAATGAGTTAAACCTAGAAATTAGCCATCCAGGGTGGTTAAAAACTCTAAGAAAGGTACTGCAAGACACTTGTGGATGTGATAGATAAAGACGATCCATTGGTGACATCTCATACTGTGCTTGTCACCTAGTAGCTTAGCAACTTCCAATAGCAAAGTGGCAATAATTCAGTGGTTCTTTCTTCTTCCTCCCCGCAACTTAGGGGAAAGTTATATAGAGGATGCATTTAATTTAAAGCACAGTATGTACACTGTGCTACATGGTTGTAGTACAAAAAGTGAAGAATTATCCCTCTGAAGCTGAAGGTGAGGCTTGTGGTGGTCTTTAGTTCCTGCAGGGTTTTGTTCCTTGTTTTCAGGCTGGTTCCCAAGAAAGTTCTGCCTCCTCTGTCAATGATCATTACCTGTTTAGTGAACAATTTCACTCTGTTTGCTGTGTGCGTAGCTGTTTAGTGCTGTCCACAACCTGGAATTTTTGGTGATCTGAGACAGAGCAGAAAGCAGCTTGGCAAGGGAATGGATGTTTGATGGAAGCCTTTAGGCAGTGAAAGTAACTGATCAAAAAGGATGTGGGCTTTTCCTTTAGAGAGAGACAGCCAGGTTTTGACACTCTTTGTGGTCCCACTTATGGAAAATGGTGCATCATGAGGGACTCCTCGAATAAGGGACTATTCCATGTGAGTACAAGCATCAAAACCATGATCTACGAGTGAAAGTGAATGGAAATAAAACTACCTTAAATACTGTGCATATCATGCCACATTCTAGCACAAACAACTTCTGAATGTCATCCACCCACATCCTTGGACCTAAGGGAATTCAGCCCTTTTCCTGTCTAATGGCAGGGACTCTACCAATGCAGGTTTACATTTCCTAGCATGATCTTTGAATAGTTAATCCTGAAGCTCTAAGGTAGAAGACTGGACTGGTGCCAGATGAAAGAATTTTGTGGACCACAGGTGGTCAATGTTGTCTAGCACATTATCAACACTTCCACTGCTGACAGGGCTCTTAGAAGACATGTGGTGTAAATCACAGCCAAAAGAACAGCAAAAAAACACTGAAAGACAGGACTGGTGACTGTAACAAACTTTATGGAGTATGTAGCCACAGGAAACATGGTTACATACTATTTGTGGTTGTTCAGCTAACTAAAATCATGGCCGATTACGGATGTTACCGGATGAAAGAGTACCATGCTAGAGCAATTCAACCTGTACCACCTTTGGCCAACGATAATGGGGCCCTAGTGGTAGAGAGGACTATTATAACAATCTGGAAAAGTAATTTGGTCCTTATTAGCTACCAAGTGTTTAATCTTATTGTTCTGATTTTCCCTTTCATCTTATTCCTGTAGAGGTGGTACATCTTACAAAGAGAACAATGCAGGCCCCACTTCCAAGTCTTACCCTGGTAAGTGTTGGGTGAGGTAGCATAATCACTATATGGAATAAGAAGTGATTTGACTCGAAAAAGATTTATTCTGGTCAACTTCCTTATTATGGAAAAATATACCATACACATAAAACAATAATATCAATCTTGCTTTTATGTTCACGCACATGCACAAAGAAAAGGAAACAAGGTAAATTTGGTCTCAGTTTACACAGATGGATAATAAGACTTTCAATTATTATTGCATTATTTGTAAGTATGTGCATGAAAAATCGGGTGACAATATGCAAAATATATTTTCTGCATATTATAATATTTAGTAATGTCATTTGATTTTTATATGTTTCATTAAATTGTTTTGTGGCTTTATTATCTACCCAGATGCACAGCTCAGAAATACAATTATTCAGATTTAGAAGCAATAAAATTTGGCATGCATTTACTTGTATTCAGAATTCCTGCATGTTAAAGAGAAATTACTGCATTCTCCCCACATAGCTCCATTCTCACGCCTGTGCTGAACCATTCATTAGATGGAGCACATTATAGAAAATACACCATTTACGTTAAGGAGCCCTCTGATAACAGATGTATTTGTACAAAGCAAATATTTCAATATATCATAGCCTTTTGATCATGACTCTAATAGAGGCAAACCTATACACATTTTCTGTAATGTACACCACTGTTATGTGGCTATTGAGAAAAAAATGAGTGCTATATATTATATCTTGGAAGGAAAGGTACCTGCAGCCATAGTTGCAGCTGTTGACGATGCTTTGAAAACATTATTGAAAGCAATACAAATTGTTCTCCTTTATAATGAACGTTTCATGTCTCCCAGTGGAAGATCAGAGAGTTTTGCTATGGCCATCTTCGGTACGTTCTTTCACCTTGTTCTACAAAACAGATTCTCAACCGTACTACATGCAAAAGGGCCAGTCTGGTCCCAGCCCTTCTACAGTTATGACTGGTGCAGTGGCCACAGGGACTTGACTGGGCAGTGTGTAGGTGTAGGGAGAGGGAAGAGTAAGCAGAGCTTAAACAATGATGGCGGTGTATTTGAGGATCTCCATGAATATTGGACCACACCAGGGCCTGCAGTAATGGCACAGGATGTGAACAGAGGGAAAAGGATCTCAACTGGTGTGCAACATTTCTGCTGAAAGACCACTCTGGCTTGGTACCAGGGACCAGACATAGCACTAAAAATGGGCAAGCACACAGACAAACAGTACAAACCCAGAGAAGTTACAATATTTCACCAACTTCTCTTGCTGCACTGAGTCCATCCCAATCAGTAAAGCTACGGTTGCACTAGCAAGTTTTGCTGGCGAAAGTGCTGAGTTTTGTTGACAAAACAGGCGGAATGTCTGCACGCAAAATGTGTTTTGCTGATAGTTTGTGGACAAAACTCAACACTTTCACTGGAAGCCTTCTGCCTCTCAGCTGTGAGGCATAATGCTGCTGTTGACAGATTCTGTCAACAAAAAAGCTGTATGGATGCTCTGGGGGGCTTTCACTCGACAGACAGGACATCCAGAACAATGGACAGCCCTGTCTTCTGTGCTTCTGGCTGCCTGTTTTCTTGAGACAGCAGCCAGTCAGTCCAGCCATTCTGTCAACAGAGTGTAGCGCTCTTCCAACTGGCTTGTATGCGTGGTCGCACTCTGTCAACAGAAGTCTCTTCCGATAGTGACTTCTGTTGACAGATCTTTGTAGTGTAACCATAGCCTAACACATTTGTCCTTACCACAATTTCGTAACACAGAGAAGGGCTGCTTTTGTCAACAAGTTCCTGAGGCACAGAGGAAATTGCCATTCTGTTGACAAGTTCCTGAGGCACAGAGGAAATTTCCCCACTTGTCGTGGGAAGTCAGTGGCAGATTTGGGGATTGAACTCAGGTGAGTTGGTATGAGTTTACTTCCTTATCCACAGGACTGTCTTTCCAGAAGAATAGGCTGGGCCTAAAGGAGCTGTGGCCTAAAGAGCTGTGGTTTCTGAACAATGGCATGAATTATTCAACTATATCCTAACTATTTCTTCAAAATGATTAATTCTTCTACATCTGGTGTAACTCCACTGACTTAGTATCTGAGGGGTTGTCGTGTTAGTCTAGATCTGTAACTGCAACAAAGGGTCCTGTGGCACCTTACAGACTAACAGAAAAGTTTTGAGCATGAGCTTTCGTAAGCACAGACTCACTTCATCAGATGCTGGTCATGGAAATCTGCAGGGCAAGCAACATTCCTCCTTATTTGCCTTGGTCTGAGAGCAGAATACGTAAGTATTAATATTTGCATCAACACATTATATGAAGTTTCGGGGTGATCTTTTATTCTTCAGTAATAAGAAAAGTGCTGAACTCACACCCAATAGATTCAGACCAACTTCATGTTACGATGTGATATTAAATAGATTGTGGCGGAATAAGAGCTTCCAGATTTCTGATATGAGTACTTCACCACCGATGTGTTCTGTCACTCAGGCACCACAGCTGCCTTTTGATTTAACTCTTCACTGTGTTCCAGCCACCCTATTTTATCGTCCATCAGGAAAGAAATGTTAGTCACCACCCTATCAGCTATCTGAAAAAATGGCTAAAATAAATACAGGGCCTCGTATATATCAGCAGGTGTTTTTCCTGTTCTTGTAAGTCAAACGAATGCCACTTCCACCAAGTTTGCTCCAAACCATGCTATAATATTGTTTGCACACCAAGAGCTACAGCTGAGATTCTCAAAGATGGAGAGTTATGCACAGTAACTAGGAATAAAATGGGGGTCTAATTAGCTCAAAAGTTCATATGCACTATTCACTATTGTTTACCCTGTGCTGTGCTTGTACACCTCAAAGGGGTGGTGTGATGGTGGTAACTCAAATGAAGCCTGTATGCCTCCACTTTCCACTAATTGCTTCTCCACCAAAAGCCCAAGCAGCCCATAGTCCCTGCTGTTCCTTAACATGATTTGCAGAGCTGTCCCCCATCTGTTTTGCTCCTGTAGGAATGGTAGTGGAACTCACTGATCTGCCTATCCTTCCATGTGCATGGGTCTTCTTTTACTGCTGGGGTGATTCACAGATACAAGAGACAAAAGAACCCCCAAATGGCCAATGGCCAAGTTCTATTCTTGAATGTATGCGTGACTTTACTTCATTGTGACTACCCATGTAGATCTGAGGGGTAAATGTCTGCGCCCTGGGAGGCAGAGGGTGTCGTTCCTGGTGGGCTTCCATCTCACTTTTACACAGACCAATGTGAGAGAATGAAACCTCCCAGGTGTTCCCCATACCATGCTGTGGCAGTGTTCCTACTGAGCCCTATGGTATCAGCACTGTCATTGGGATCCTGTAAAGGGAATCGACTGGCTTTTTGACCTAGGCAGAGGGGCAAGGGGTAAATGGGGAGCTTTCTGTTGTTTCTTTTATTATATTAATACCAGCATAGATTATATGAAATAATCACAGCCGTGCTGGGGCAGACAATGATCCACCTAGCACAGAATCCTGTTTCCTGTCAGTGGCCAGTGACGGGAGTTTCAGACGGACTGAACAGTGCAGGTGATTATAAGTGGTCCATCCCCATCACCCATTGCCATCTTCTGGCAGTTGTAGGTTTAAGGATCCAGAACGTGGGCTTGCATTCCTGACTATTTTGACTAATAGCCATTGATGGACCTATCTTCTGCAAATGTGTCTAAATGGTTTCTGAACCCCGGTATACTTTTGACCTTCACAATATCTCCTGGCAATGAGGTCCTCAGGCTAACTGTGCCTTGTGTGAAGAAGTCCTTCTTGATGTTCCCTTTTAAGCTGATGCATATTAATTTCAACAGATTACCCCCAGCTTTTGAGTTCTACTACCTACTGATGGAGGGCATGGTCTATGAGGTGTCATGCAGATCTGAAGAAGTGGGTCTGTCCCACGAATGCTCATCACCTCATAAATTATTTTGTTAGTCTTTAAAGTGCTACATGACTGCTGTTTTGTTTCGTTCTACTGTGTTACAGCAGTATCGCGGGAAGGTTGGGCTACACTTTACTCAAAATGGGAGTTATTTAGGACTTTACAGGAGGGAATTCCCTGACCTGCTCCACCTCAGACACTGCCCTAGGCGCTGTCGTCTGAAGCATCTGTGAAACACAGCTGTCTTCTCTGTGGGCTAGGGCTGGAGAGTGAGGCTCAGACAAAAACAGGTCGTAGCCTCCTCTGACTCTCATGGATGAGAAATTTTAATTGGATCTAGAAACATATGGAAAGACAGTGGAGAGTATGTGTTCTCAAGTGTGTTTTAAACTCACCCAAGTCTGCTCTTGTCTTGTGCCTCTGGGAGATCTGATCTAGATGGACGAGCCCAGATCTTTGCACTTTCTTGGCTGTTCTGATGGTTGAATGACATAAAACTAGAGTGGCGGGTAATTATTGTTCTAACCCGCAGGGCTGACAGCCACAGCAAGCCTCTGGGCATGGTGGAATGGTGGGAAAGACACCACACTCCCAGAAGGGGCAGAGCCAATGGTGGAAGACGTGTGGCCTAGGCTAGTCAGTGGAACTGCACTCCCCCACTCAGAGCTGTGCAAGCAGTACAACAGGGCTGCCGTGGCCTTTCAAAGGGGTCTCGAGCTCTAGTCACCACTGCTGCTGCCACTGCCAGTCTTCCAAGAAACTGCCTCTTTGCTCTCTGTCCCACCAGTGGGTCCGATTCTAACACTACCTCCCCCAACCCAAACAATACAATGCCCAGGCTTGCAAGATGACAAGATGAGGCCCCCAAGCTGTGTGTTCAATGGGTGACTATCCTAGCACTAAATGAATAGCCCCTACATACTACTGGAATTTCCTATTCCTTTGCTTAAATTTAAATACAGTTGGACTTAGAGCTCAAAATACCTATTTGATTTCCCTCCCACTCCCTGGATGTGTGGCATCTCTTAAAAATTCTTCCTTGTATGTGCAGCAAGCCGAAGCAGAGTGACAAAACATGGACAGGGCAGGTACATTTCCCATATTAGCCATCTGCTCACGTACACTGGCATTTACTACAGTTTTATGCATCTCAGAG
This sequence comes from Carettochelys insculpta, assembly GCF_033958435.1. Lineage (NCBI taxonomy): Eukaryota > Metazoa > Chordata > Testudines > Carettochelyidae > Carettochelys > Carettochelys insculpta. The sequence continues at coordinate 123,277,092 of NC_134141.1, forward strand.
AGGGTTGTTTTGCAGTTTCCAGAGCTTCCTTACTATTATTACCGTTGAGCTCTGAAGCTTTAGCATCCTCAGGATTCCTCATGTCAAGGCACAATGATCAGAAAAGAGAATGGTCTTGAGGGGTTAGGAGGTTTTGCTCTTTGATTTCCAGTTTCAAGCCAGTGCTTAATAGGTGCCAACCAAACATTATTACTACCTAATAGTTGCTTGGTGTGCTATATGAAGTGAATTGGAGGTTTGAGGAAGGACACGATAGGCTTCAGATATGTAGAAGACTGTTATGAAAAGGACAGAGATCAATTGTTCTGCTTGTCCACCCAGGGTAGGACACGAAGAAATCTGTGGGTTTTTTTCTGCAATGGAGATTTAGGTTAGTATTAGGAAAAACTTTTTTAACTCCATGGATTGATAAGCATTGGAACCCAGGGAAAGTGTGGAATTCTCATCATTGGAGGTTCATAACACCAGGTTGGACAAATACCCAGATATACTTGAACATACTTCAGCATGGGAGTGGGGTGGATGGATTCAATGACCTCCTGAGGTCCTTTTGGCCTTTCATTTCCATGTCAGGACAATCAGTCGCATTAATAAGTGCTCAGTCAGCAGTCTCACCATTAATGAATGAGGGCCACTGCCATATCAATGTGCTACTTGTCCATCCTATCATGCAACGGTAGGAAAACCAATCCAGCTCAAGGATGTTCCACCCTCTTCAGTTCCTATAGCCCTAGGCTCCAGTCTGAGCCTCTATAACTACACCACAATTAAACAAACCCATAGTCTCTGCTCTGTGAGCCCCAGCCAGCTGGCATGGGACAGCTGCAGGTTTTTAATTACCATCTAGAGATATCTACAGACTGTCTCTCTTCTCCTAGTTCATCTTTTCTGACCCAGCATGGCCTGCAGCATGACAGGCAATCTCCCAAGTAGCCCTGGCCCAGGAGATGTTCACTAAGGATGGAATCTCTGGGGAAATTGGGGAAATGGATGTATGTATGAAGGTTTTCTGTGCATTCTGGCAATTTCTAATTCGGGGTGGGAAAACTCCAGCCTGCAGGTTGCGTCCCACCCATCAGCTGTTTTAATCCAGGCCTTGAGATCTCGCTGGGGTGTGGGCTCTGGGGCTTACCCTGTTCCATATGTGCCATGGCTCAGTGCAGGTCCAGGAGCAGCCTCACCCCAAACATTACTCCTGCACCCAATGGGAGCTGCAGGAGTGCCTGCAGATGGGGAGTGGACAGAGCCACCAGTCTGCACCTCCACTTGGGAGCCGGGGTCAAGTATGTCGCTGATTCTGGGAGCTTCTTGAGGAGGTAGGTGAAGCCCAAAGCCTGCAACCCTGAGCTTCCCCTGAACCAGGCCCATTGCCCTAGCCCAGATCCTGCTCCTGCCCTCCAAACCCCTTGATCCCAGCCCAGACCAACTTTTGCTCCCTAAACATCTCATCTCCAGCCTCATTCCAGAGCCTGCACCCCACGTCTGCTAAAGGGGAAGGCGGGGAGACAAATGGGGCAATTGCTTCCAGGTGAGGCACCACAAAATGCTGTGGACCACTCCACAGGTGGCTCAGAGAGAGCATGGGGAGGGCAATTCTAACTGTCCCAAGCCCCACCCCTTCCACCCTTGGTCCTTCCCCTTCTGGGAGCTGAGAGCTGGGCCCCCTCCCACCTGTCCCAGGACTCATGGCACCTATCAGCACTGCTGCTGCATAATCATGCCGAGCCCTCCAAACTCCTACCTCAGCACAGAGCCCCTCCCATGCCCTGAACTCCTCATTTCTGGCCCCACCCCACGGCCCCACCCACACCCACCCCAATTTTGTGAGCACGTGTGGCCCTCCATACAATTTCCATGCCTTGATGTGGCCCTCGGGCCAAAAAATTTGCCCACCCCTTCGCAAATGAAGCATTAAGGATGTGCCTTTTGCTGTCCTGTGACAATCTGTCCAATATTTTGCCATGTTATAAACCATTCAATAACTGCAGTTTGCACATGCTTTACAGAGGCCTCTTTGGGTAAGTCTACACAGCAAAGTTATTTCAAAAGAACAGCCCTTATTTCAACATTACTTTGCAAGCATCTCAACTGCTTTTTTGAAATAATTTCAGAATAGTGGTTATCTTATTTGGAAATAGGTAAACCTCATTCCACGATGAATAGAGCCTTTTTCAAAACAGGGGCTGTGTAGACAGGGAACAGAGCCTATTTCCAAATAAGCCATTGTGTGTCCCATGGCTCTATTTCAAAATAGGCTCTATGTGTGTAGACACTCTATTTCAAAATAGCTGAGGGCTATTTTAAATGCATTTAGGCCGTGTCTACACTTGTCCAAAATTTCACCATCCCCTTATTCCTATCAGCTGAACATTTGTGGGGTCCTTTTGAAACGGGACCCGTGCAGACAAGCTGTGCGCGATCAAAACGTGGCACTTTCGAAGTGCCGTGGCTGGCAGCATACTAATGAGGCATTGAATATTCATTTCAGTCCCTCATTAGTATTCTCCGATTTGGCCATTAGCATGGCCCTTTCGAAATTTTGGCCTAGTGTAGACACAGCCTTAGCGTATAGCAGCCTTATTTTGAAATAATCTATTCCAGAATAGATCTTCCAGAACAGCTTATTTTGAAGGAAGACTGCTGTGTACACATACTCTTAGATTCCCCCATCACCAGTGGGGAGCCTCTTAATGCCCTATCCAAGGAGCACAGTGGGGATTAAATACCACTGGAAGTTCTGCTCAAAGGATCCAGAGTGAGGTACCCTACAGCCTTCTCATTGTCCCATGCTCGCTATTTAAACCTGGAGGCTGGCCCAGGAAGTTGCCAAGGCAATCGTGCAGAGTTCCGGTTTGCTGTGATGCCAGACCTTGACTAGCTTCTGACCCAAAATCCAGCCTGGTAATTATGTCTGGTCTCTGACCCTGGCTCTTGCCTATTGATCATGGCTCTGGTTATTCTATTTACGACTGTATGCGGAGAGCCGCAACATGACTGTCCTTGACATATTTACACCAAGCTAGCCAAGACTGCCTACAACCTAACATCTGGTTGTGCAAATGAAAAAGTTCCTAATGCACACTAACATAGTTTTCTTCAAACAGGGCTATGTTAAGTGCAAACTAGGAACTTTTATGTACTCTATTCACACCCTCCTAGTCCAAACTGCAGGGCAGCACAATCATAGATTAGGTGATTCAGCCACAGAGCAAGGGACCAAACTCAGCTGTTTCTGAGCCACTTGCCAGTCCATTAGCCAGTCCATTAGCCACTACCACCTCTCCATCCATGACTCAAGAAGCAAACTCAGACTGATGCAGAGTCCAAACAGTCACTGGAACACAATGTGGATGTAGCAGTCTGCTTGCCTGTTGGACAGTGTAAGACTGAGGATCAAGGTAGCAAGTTCTTTCATGGGCAGAAGAAACACAGGTATCTTCAGAGCTAGGTCTCCGTCACTGGACCTATGGCTCCAGAACACAAGCTTTTCTTAGGTCAAGAATCAAAGGAAGAGCTGTTAGCTGTCACCCATACAAAGACCATCACTACAACCAACTAACAGTAAATAAAGAATGTCTGGTCTAAGCTCCAACTTGCCAGTAGAAGGCAAAATAGTCATTGTGAAATAGGTATTTCTTGATGCTGTTTTCATTGAAATCTATGGTAACATGGCTGTCACGGACATCACAAAGTGCAAGATTGAGTGTGTACCTCCCATTCAGATTAGACACTTGAAACACTGAATTTTCTAAGATTTCAGCAATATTTCAGAATTTAAGATTTATTTTAATTGAAAAACATTCAACACTTTTCCCCAATTCTTGACATGTTGCAATGTTGAATTTCGAACTTCAGAAATACAAAAAAGATTTTAGTCCCTCAAATGGAGAGCAAAATGTTGTTTGCTTGGTTTTGTTTCTAACTGCTTCTAATTGAAATCAATGAGGACATGATTGGGCCCAAATTATCCACAGGAAAAAATCATTAATTGCTTTGTTTAATTATAATCTATGCTCCTCAAATGTATTGCATTAGTTTTCAAGGAGAGTGTCTGTAAAGACTGAAGGGATATTAACAAGCTTTTTTTTTTTTTCCTTTTATCAAAAAGAGACAAAGAAATGTTAGACAAAAGTCAACATTTCAAATAAGGTCATTTTTAATGACCTGTTACTGGAAAAAAATGCATTTATGAATTTTCTTTTAACTGCATTAGAGGTTCAAAACCAATCTACATTTCTTTTAGACTATATCTGGCATATATTAGATCAAATAAAATTTTCAAGGCAAAATTATGCTGAAACAAGGGCTTTACATTATTTTAATTAAACTTTGGTGAAACTGTTGAAGATACAAATGCACAAAGAAGAATAGTTTAAGAAGGATAGCTGTGTTAGTCTGTACCTTCACAAAAAGCAAGCAGTCCTGTAGCACCTTAAAGTCTAACAAATTTATTTATTTATTACCTAAGAAATAAAATTGTTAGTCTTTAAGGCGCCACCGGACTGCTTGTTTTTCAGTAAGAAAAATGTTTATTTTCTGAAATCAAGTTAACACAAGCTAAAACTGTAGCAAAGAAAAAGTCAGCTGGCAGTTCAAGTGGGGTATAATAGCTCAAGGTAAAGACAAGAGGTAATCTGGGCAGAATTTTATTTTTGGTTATTTATAAGCCTTTTTTTCAATTGTCATCTATTTACATTTTCACAGCAGTGGGAAATTATGGAGGGGGTTGGAAAATGGGCATTTCGACACTTATTCAATGACAGTAAATAATCAGTTGCAAAAACCTGAAGCTTTATAACACTTAAAACAGAAATTGTCCACATTACATGTCAAAATATATGAAGCAAATGCCCTTAAATCTAAGTCCAATTAGTGCTCCAGCAGCATTTTTCTTACTTCATCTATCTGAAATGTTGATTATTATGGGAGGAGATATATATTTCAGCTGGTGTGTGCACACTGAAATCAATGTCCACTTCCATTTACAAATACAAATTGAATCCTTTCAAATCTAACTATAGGGGATCATAGAGTTTATGTGGCTCTGCCTAGATCTAACCAGGAACATTTCTTGTTTTAGTTCTTAGCTAATGGGAAATCAGAACACATCTTTTCCGTGTAGTGATGAGAAGACTTAACTCATGATAATACACAACACGAAGGGATGGGTATATTGAGGAAATCAGAAGACACAGTTGTTCTGTAACAAAGGTGAAGGACATTGGCTTGTTTCATGATGAGCCCTTTAACTGGGATGGTTAGGTAAGATTATTCACCAGAGTATGGGAAGGGAAAGAAAATAAAAATGACTGTTATAAATGATAAAATATCTTGCTAAAGTGGAGGCCTAATTTGGAAAATATTCATAAGGCTTCCTAGGCTGGGATGTTTGAGACAAAAATAGCTCTTACCTCTTCAATGATTTATAAGATTGCTTTAGTGAGACAAGACAGAACATATATAGTGAGACAGTGAGTGAAAACACTCTTAATTGTAGACGTGTTGCCATTTAGGAGTAACAACACCGCTTGCATGGATGATTTTTATGGAAGAGTTTCCATGATCAGCATAGAGCAGGCCTTTGGGAGTGAGAGAAGTACATAGCCTCAGGTCCACCCTGAACAGCAAAGGCTCAAAACGCCAGGGTTAATCTCAGCTGACACTGACATCTTACTTGATCTTGGTCAAACCTTTGAACTAGTTTCACTTAGGGCCCATCTCACCTCACCTGAAGTTCAAAAGTGTCTTTGGGAGCCAAGTCAGGCCCAAAGTTTTTCCACCTCTAGAGGTGACAATAAAACCTACTGCAGGGCCAGAGGAGGTGTCTCTGGTGATTCATTAAATTAGGAAAGTACTCAAATTCAGCTTTGATTAGCTGGAGGCCTAGCAGCTCTCAGAATCCTGTCTTGATTGGTAAATTACTTCTTTCTTCTAGACCAGAAATGAGCCAGTTGCATTCTGCTGCAGCCCAGGGTCACCTTGTTAACCCTTTCCAGAATCCTCCAACATTCCCCATGTAGGACAATGTGATCAGATGCTGTGGTCCCTGCAAACCAATGTACTGGTCCCTGATTCCCACCTTGCTCACTGGCCTTCCTGCTGTAAATGAGAGAGGCAGGGATAGCCATGGAGGGCAGGTGATGGTAACCACACCAGCAGCATCAGGGAAAGATGAAGAGAATCAAGACGGGTCTGCTACAGACTGGATTGCCCCAAGTGGTAGAGCTCCTGAGACTAAGTCAGCATGGTTACAGAATGAACCACAGTTGAGGGGTATCAGCAAAATCTCTGTTTGGAACCGAAGATGGCTGTAGACGTAAATGGTGATAAAGACCAGCTAGGGGAAACTCTGGAGACACGCTGAGAGAGAGGGCCAGGAAGCTCACTATCTCAGAGACTAAAGTAAGCTCCTCAGGCAGGGAGACAATTTGATTAAGTAAGGAAGAGCTAGAGAGACCCAGCATGGTACTTAAGAGGCCAGGTAGAATGTAGTCCAGGGAAAACTGCAGCAGGTAAAGCAGCAGAACTATTTGTTCAGTACAGGGCCTTGGGCTGTCAATGGGGTTGGATTTCCCTTGTGGCCCTAGGAAAAGGGGATTATAAGCCCACCAAAAGGGTTACTGAGCCCAGCAAGAGGGCTACAAGCTGAGCAAAAGGCAGGCTAAGGAGTAGCCCTGGGGAGGAAGGATTTTGTTTGTATTTAAATATATCTGGGGATTTTTTGTTTGGACAGGTGTGACCCCAGGAGAGGAGGAGTTACGAGGATGACCCAATCAGAACCCTGAGTCACTGCAACAGTTTTTTGTCAGTGCTGACATGACCAAGGCCATCCTTAGAGTTTCTGGGACCCTACATGTTACTGTTAAAATGGTGCCCCTAGGCCCAATGGTAGATGTGCAAAATGATGATTTTTAAAGAGGCAATTTTAATAAACTTCAGCAAAACACTATTGAAATATTTTTAAAGCAAATTTGAAACTAAGGTCCTATCAGCTAACTCAGTACAGTCTGACAGTATGTACTTGGTCTCACTCTCCGGATCCTCACCTTGTCCTGGTGGGTAGGCTTGTGTGTTCCAATGAGCCTGAGAGTGGTGCCGTAGAGAGTCTCATACTCCTGGTAGTGTTTCTGTGGTGGCAAGGTCAAGAGTGGTGGTTGAGATGAAGAAGGATCCTAAAAGTCTTCAATGGCAGAACAGGCAGAGGATAGCAAGGGTAACACTACAATGGCTGTGAAGACAGGTAAAGGCTGTAGGGGACAGGAGAGTGGCTGTAGTCATGGATCCCATGCCATTGGACCTGAGCTGTCTATCAAGAACCATGTGGTAGCTGCAGCGCAACAGTCCTCCCGTGTTAAAAGAAGTCCTGCACAGACATCTTCCTCTATGTACCACTCTCCTAAACTTAAGCATGCCAGCGACTGGCAAATGGCAATGACAGCAGGATTGTGACATCTGGAACCTTTTAGTTGTGGACCAGTTCATAGGTGGGAATTCATCATTCATTCTGTTTCAAGGACTGACATGATAGAACAGTCCGGCTGCTGCATCGATGACTGAGCAGCACTTTTTAGGATCCACTCTGCTCACCGCACATGGGAAGGGGACTAGAAAACGTTCCCTAAACAGTGTCCACCTCAGCCCCCTTGACTGGTTAACCAAGTCCAGTGTGTTCACCTCTATGTGGTTGAAATCAAACAGTTAACTTTGGAAAATAGAATGTTTGGACTCTAATGTGGACAACCCAGACAGTGAGCAACCCAAAAGACGCACAACAATTATCACCTGCGAGCTGTGACAATTCAACAATGATATAGCTGCCCTGGCAGAAACAAGTAGACCAGAAGAAGGACAGCTAAGAAAAGAAGGTGGAGGGTTCAATTTTCTTCTGGAAAGGAACCCCAAAGGAAGAAAAATGAATTAATAGAGTAGGATTTGCCATAAAAAATGAACTGACAAAGATGATCACTGACGTTCCTGTCGGCATCAATGAGAGTCTCATTACTTTCCACTTGAAGCTTGCCAAAACCAACAGGCAACTGTCATCAGTGCTTATGCACCAACTATAGACACCGAAGATGACATGAAGGAGAAGTTCTACACCCAATTGTACACAGTCCTGAAAGACATCCCCAAGGAATACAAGATTATTCTCATAGCATTTCAGTGCCAGGGTCAGAAGAGATGTGGACCTCTGTCAGACTACCATTGGGAAAGAAGGAGATGGCAACATCAACGACAATGAAGTGTTCCTCCTTATGAAATCTGCAGAATATGAGCTCATCATCACAAACACGCTCTTCCATCAGAAAAAAACAAATTTAAGACTTCATGGCAACACCCTCAATCAAAGTGCTGGTGCCTCATAGACTATGTCATCATCTGCGCTTGAGATAAGCGTGATGTCCTTCTCACATATGCAATGACTAATGCTGACGACTGCTGGATCAACCAGTGCCTGATTTCATCCACAATGATGATTAGGATTGTCACCAAACAGAGAAGTCAGAGGAAGCAGTTTGAAAGAAAGGTCAACATGCATAGCTTGAAGGGCTCCAGCAGATGAAGGGACTTCCAGGTAGTGGGGGAGGGATAGCTCAGTTGTTTGAGCATTGGCTTGCTAAACCCAGGGTTATGAGCTCAGTCCTTGAGGAGGCCATTTAGGGGTCTGAAGCAAATAGATTAAAAAAATCCTAGTGATGGTGCTTGGTCCTGCCAACAGGGCAGGGGACTAGACTTGATGACCTCCCAAGGTAAGGTCCCTTCCAGCTCTATGAGATGTGTATGTGGAAGAACACTGGCGTCTATTGAAAAATGCCATCAATAGAGCTTGCAGAAAAGCCACTGGCTACCATTCCAGTAAGCATCAGGACTGCTTTGATAAGAATGAGGTGGAAATTGAATGCCTCATTAAAGCCAAAAATTAAAGCCTTTAGGACCTGTCAAGATGGCATCAACTGCACAATGAAGAGGAAAAGTGCATGCCAAGATCAGAAGTCCAACATAAAACAAGGGCTCTCAAAAATACTGGTGGACTGAGAAGGCGTGAAAACTCCAGCATCTCACAGCCCTCACTGATATAAGAGGTTGCTTCAGTGCCACCAAAGCTGCTTATGGACCAAAAATGGTGGAATCAGTCCCCTGAGATCAAAGGATGGTACCCAACTCTAAAAAGATAAGGAAACCATTGTTCCTCTCTGGACGGAGCACTATAAAGAGCTCTTGAATTGCCCCTCCACTATGGTGCTAGAATCCCTTGACCAAATCCCTTAGTAACTGCTTGAGGATGATCTTGCAATACGCTGAGTGAGGACCAAGCTGCCATCAAAGGGACGAAATGCAACAAGGTGTCTGGACTAGATGCCTGCCAAACTGTTCAAAGAAGGTGGGCCAGAGATCCTCAAACAACTTCATTTCCTAATTCTCAAAGTCTGGGATAGGGACCAGATGACATGAGATTTCAGGGATCATTAATCTCTTCAAGAAGGTCAACAAGTCAGACAGTGGAAACTATTATGGCATCTTCCTCCCGGCAATTACAGGTAAATCTCAGTTCAAATCCTTGCAAACCAACTCCTGTCACTCTCAGAAGAAATTCTCCCAGAATCCCAGTGCAACTTCCAACCATTCCAAGCAGCAATGACCATGATCTTCACCACCTGGCAACTGCAAGAAAAATATTGTGAACAAAACCAAGTCTTATACATGAGCTGCATCTACCTAACCAAAGCAATCAACTCAGTCAATTATAGCTCCCTGTGGACCATCCTTTCAAGGATCGGCTGCCCCAGAAAAAAATTCATTAACATCTTAATGCTGCTTCACAGCAACATGATGGCCACATTACTGGGCATCAATGGATCCCAAAGCTACCCCTTTCAGCTCAAAACAGGAGTCGACCAAGGCTGCGTCATTGCCCCATCACTCTTCTGCATCTTCATTGCCATGACACTTTACCCCATTGATGGCAAGCTCCTGGATAGTGTGAAGATTGTCTATAGCGTGAACTGGAAGCTTTACAATCACAGAAGACTGGAGACTATCTCATGTACCCCCTATTGAAGTCAGTGGAGAACCGCTGGAAAACGTGGGCACTTCCCATACCTTGGAAGACATTTTTCCACTAAAGTCAACACAAATGCGGAAATCCAGCATTGTCTGAGCCATGCAAGCTCTGCTTCCACCCGCCTGAGACAAAGGCCGTGTCTACACTAGCCCAAAACTTGAAAATGGCCACACAAATGGCCACTTCAAAGTTTACTAATGAAGTGCTGAAATACATATTCAGCGCCTCATTAGCATTCCAGCAGCTGCAGCACTTCAAAATTGCTGGGGCTTGCCACCGCGCAGCTTGTGCATATGGGGCTCCTTTTCAAAAGGATCCCTGAAACTTCAAAATCCCCTTATTCCTATCAGCTGGCCATTTCGAAGTTTTGGGCTAGTGTAGACATAGCCAAAGTGTCTTCAAAAACTGTGACATCTATCCCAAGACAAAGCTCCTTGTATACTGTTCAGTGGTTGTTCCAATGCTATTGTATGCATGTGAAACCTAGACAACACACGAGCATCATTTGAAGGCACGTAAACAATATCATCAACGGTGCCTCAGAAGAATCCTAAATATCTCTTGGGAGGATAGGCGCATGAACACTAGTGTCCTGGAAGAGCTGAACATGACCAGCATTGATGCTATTATCATTCATTAACAACTTTGTTGGACTGATCACATAGTTTAGATATCCAGTCAGCACCTCCCAAAACAGATTCTGCATTAGCAGATGGACAGAGGAGTGTTGGGGGCCAGATGAAGTGATATAAGAGTATGCTGAATGCATACATGAAAATGTGCACCATCAGTGTCAACACCTGGAAGAACCCTTGCCCAAGGCCAGCCACAGGGGAGAATGGTAGTCCATAAGGGGGTCGTGCAGTCTGAGAGGTCCCAATGCAGTGCAGATGAGGAGAGGAGGAGAAGAAGAACAGAGCATCAAAAACTTGCTCTGTACCCCTCCAACATCTTTCAACATCTGCCCCTTCTGTGGTAATATCTGCGGCTCCAGAACTGGGCTCATCAGCCATTAGTGGACACAAAATTAGGAGGGTGACATGAAGACATCCCATTTGTTATTGAGTGACCACCAAAATGGATACTTGGGGTTGGCAAATGGCTGTTCAGTGGCTTCATAACCACTGGAGCAGATCTTTTATAGGTTCCATGTTGTGCTGGTAGCTCTATCAGGCATTGTCACTTTTAGGTTAACTAGATCCTCTCCAGAGGAAGCAGAGCCAAGGATCACAGACAGGAAGAGGTGGATGGGTGGACAGTAAGAGACGGGGGTGCCCCAAATTTTCAGGTGCCCTATTCTGCATATGGGTAAGGAATGTCCTGGACCCAACCCTTCCCGGGGGATGCTAGCCCTGAGAGAGCTTCAACACTGTCTGGCCATGGGAGGCACTCACCAGTGTGTACATTTGTTACCCTTAGCATATGCAGGATGTGTCTAGTGTGGCATGTGATGAGAATTCATCGCCAAATTTGGTCTGCTGGTTGGATTGCCCAAAGCACAACCCTCGCCCCCATCTTCTTCCCCTAGGTTCATCCACTCAGCCTTCTGTCTCACTGCCTGCAGGCTGAAGGGGCTTGAACTATGTAGTCATACATGGAACAGACCCAGTGATGGGGGGAGACAAAGGTGCAACTGCCCCAGGCCCAGTGATTTGAAAGATCCCAGTAATGCAGGAGGGGCCAGAGCCCTTGACCCATTAAATCACTGATACAGCCCCATGCAGTGTGGTCTGGATGGTGCTTAGAGCTAGTTTCCACAGCTTCGCCCCTTCTGTCCAAGGCACTGCCCTTCTGGTTCAACAGAACCACTCCCCACCTTCCCCACATCTGCCAGTCTCCCCTCCCCCCACCCCCTCCCCCACATGGCCATTTCTATGCAGGGGCTCTCCGCAGAAGCAATTTCTTTCAATCCCCAAACCCAGTCAAAAATAGAAGTGTTTTAACATAATTATTTGTATGAGTTCCTGTAGGTGCCAGCCAAGATCTGGAGGTTTTGTTGTGCTAGAGGATGTACAAAGGCATAGCGAGAGTGTCAGGAGTCAGGGACTGCTCCTGAGCCTGGGGTCAGGTAGGTGACCTACTGGTCAACACTCCATTCATCAGCCTCTGTCCCCACCAACTGCCTGAGAGAAATCACCACACCTTCTCTTAAGTCCATCAGCAGCATCAGGACAGCAGCTGCTCAAAGCTTATGTCGTCAGCTGTGATTGCTGCTGTGGCCTCAGCTTTGCTCCTTCCCTGGTGCAGTCTGCCAGATTCCTGCTTGGTTCCTAACCTTTGGATCTAAAACCTGGTTCCTGGCTTTACTGTTCTGGTCACTAGTCTTGAGTGTCCATGCGCTGTTCCATGACAGAGTCTTTGTCACTAATAGCTTGCAGTCAAAACAGACACAGAAGTGGGGAGGAAAGTTTATATCTTCAACATTTGACTGATGGCAGGGTAATCAGATGGCCCAAATTAATAGGGACAGCACAGAAACTTAGGGCTTCATCTGATATAGGCACTGATGACCCTCCCACCCCCATCCTGATTTGCCACACGTGCTCCCTGGTTACCCTAACTGATGGTGAGTAGCTGCTCAGAAAAATTTGTTTAACATAGCACAGGAATTGTTCAACAGAGCCAGGATCTTCCGAAACCTAGGTCAGAGGTCGTAATCTCTTTCTACCTCCTGCAAATTGTACTGAGTTATTGAATTGTTAAATTGCAGAGATGTTTATACAATCGTAGAATCCTAGGGATGGAAGAGAACTCAGGAGGTCACCAAGTCCATACCACTGCTGAAAGCAGGACAAATGTAACTAAATCACCCCGCCAGGCTTTGTCAAGCCAAGACGTAAAAATCCTCTAGGGATGGAGATTCCACCACCTAGCTAGGCAACCCATTCCAGTCCTTCACCACCCTCCTAGTTAAATAGGTTTTCCTACTGTTCAACCTAGAACTTCTCCCACTGAAACTTGAGACCATTGCTCCTTTGTCTGCCATTGGTCACTACTGAGAACAGCCTCTCTCCACACTCTTTGGAATCCCTCTTCAGGAACTGAAGGCTGCTATCAAATCCCACCTCACTCTTCTGTGCATTACATAAGCCCAAATCCCTCAGCCACATCTCATAAGTCATGTGCTCCAGCCCCCTAATAAATGTTGTCACTCTCCACTGGACTATCTCCAATGCATCCACATCCTTTCTGTAAGGGAGGTCCCAGAATTGGATGCAGTATGCCAGGTGCAGCCACACCAGTGACAAATAAAGGGAAATAACCACTTTCCTAGATCTTCTGGCAATGCTCCTACTAATTGTTGGAACAAAGTCTGGGCACTATGTATGAAGCAAGCAGGAGGGTTTATTACACATAGCACTGGTGGAGGGCCACTTTGCCCATCAGGACTCAGTGAAGCACTGCCAGACAATAGATTACAACTGATTACATAGATTATTGATGGGCAGGGGGAAACTATGACATGGGTGTCACCCACGCCAGGATATGTTCTAGCAGCAAGAGAAAATGAGCACAATAAGCCAATAATTTAAAAAGGTTACAGAGTATCCCCATCCATAGCTTATAGAACATCTTATCTTTAGTACAGGTGGTTTCCTCTATGTGTTAAACAAAACAGATACTCAATGACCGGTTCATGTCAAGATAGGTTAGAGGATGTGGCGATGCCTCCACACTGGTGCATGGAGGTGGGTGTGTTATCTAGAAGATTTAAACCACAAATCATTAACAGCACTAACAATTGGTTTCCACATGCAGGGCCTCTCCTTGGAACGTGGTTGCTGAGGCAGCTGTTCCTCTCTTCAGTCTTCAAGGTCCTTCCTGCCTGAGCTGGGATGTCCTTCTCTAGGTCTTGTCAGAAGGGGCCCAGTGAAGTATCTTTCCACTTGTGTTAGCTGGGTTTCTATATTATAGGCCTACTCCAGACTTGAAGAATCGAATAGCGTGTCTTTAGCACAAACCATAGCCTGCCTGAGGGATTTTCTCCCTACGCTGATGCACTCCATTATGCCATCAGCCTGCTTGGCTACAAGAACACACTGCTGGTCACATCCAGTTTCTCATGCACTGTAATTCCCAGGTCCCTTTCTTCAGAACTGATTCTTAGCCACTCGGTTCCCAGCCTGCAGCCATGTTTTATTCCTCCCTTTTAGCACCAACCCGTCCCATCTTGCTTTCCTGTGCTCATAATAGCTTGTGATTTCCTGATGTAATCAATCCCTGGTTGCAAAGGCAGAGAAATCTGAAGTCAGCTAATTCAAAACTCTTCTTTGTGTGCTGACCACTAGGGGGCAACAGAACCACAACTGTGGAAGAAGGTCTGATTCTGTTTGTAAGGGAAGAAGGAAACCCACACAAATGCCTATTAGGGTGGAAATGTGGCCAAAAGAGTGATGGGAGAATCAAGGCGCATGCCCATTGACTTCAGCTGCACAACAGCAGTGGAAGGCTGCAGATTTGGACAAAGGATGAATTTTGCTCATTGCTCTCAGTGGAACCAGGACCAAATGCTGCAAGGACACATAGCAAGAATAAAGTATCTCTTTTGCAATGATCTGTGAAAGCACGTTGAACCCCTTGAACAACAAACATTTTGTACTTGATGAACAACCCCCTAAAGTCAGGAGAAGTCTCCCTTAACTTGAGTGAGGTACAGCTCAGGCTGTAGATGAATGCACAGGACACACCATTTCCTTTCCTAGCTTTCAGTGGATAGTGGTAATAAGACCATATCTCTGCTTTGTGGAAAATGCCAAAGTTAACCCAATCACTCAGTTACATGAACATACCAGGCCAAATTCTTCTGTTCTGTCTGCGTGGACTTGTGCATTGTAATGCCCACAAAGAATACGACTGGCTGTAGCCAATGTTTTAACCACTTCAGATATGGGTTCCTCAAATAGAAATAAACAACGTACCAGATTTTTCCAAGGGACATTTCTCCCAGCCTCATTTTTTTTTTTCAGCATAGTGTAAAAATAAAGAAATGGACACAAATGAAGCAAAGCCCAAAGGAACTAAACGGAGTGAAATGAAAACGAAGATTGAATGTGTACTTAAGATTATGCACAAATTGACTGACAAGTTGGGCTCGTTTGAATGAAGGCCAGCGCTCCTTCCTTCATTCGCACTGTTGTTATTAGTACCAGTCATATCATTTGTATCAGGTCAGATTTTCCACATTGTTCAAGTATCCTAAGTCCCGTTTTCAAAAAGGGATTTTGGCTTAAGTCCAGCTGACTTCTAATGAGAACTGGGCTCCTAAAAATCATAACTTCCAAGGCCAAAAGCAACCACTGTGATTGCCTAATCTGACCTTCACCAAATAATTCCTAGAGCAGAGCTTTTAAGAGGAGACAAAATCCAGTCATGATTCACAATTTTTGGAAGTGATGGAGAAAATGCCATGATCCTTGGTAAATCCATCCCTGCTGTAAATCGATGCCTTATCTCCAGTCTGAATTTGTCTGGCTTCAACTTTGCATTATTAAAGTGTGTTTTCCACTCCTTCTAGATTAAGAAGTATGTTATCAAATATGTGTTCCCCTTTTGTATACTGATGAAGTCACTCCTTGACCATTTCTTTGTTAAGTTGGATAGATTCAAAGGGACCATTCAATAGAAGACGTGTTTTCTAAGCCTTTTATTGCTTTTGTGGCTTCTCGAAACCCTCTTGAATTTACCAACATTCTTCTTGAGTGGTAGACATGAGAACTTGACACGTTACTCACGCAGCAGACCTAACAGAGCCAAATAAAATGTAAAATAACCTTTCTACTCCTACACAAGGAACTCCTGTCTATGCAGCCAAATTAGGCCTAGGTTCTAGGGATATTATTGACACTACGCTGGATTCAAGTTGCCCTGATGGTCCCATACTGTGAGATAAGGACATGTTCTCACTATCCCCTGGAAGAAACCAAGAGGATATAAAAACATAGCTTCCAGGGAACAATATATACACTGGAACTTTGGAATACATTTGTAAACTCAAGTTCTAACAGATGAGACTGCTGAGGAAGGCCTATTATAAAGTGATTTTTATGAAGTCTCTGCAGTTAGCCATGGAACTTTTTTTCTTTAAATGTACAGCAGATGGGAAAATTATAATAGCAGGTTTTACATCATCAGTCTTTTTTGCTCTTTCTTGTCAGCCCTGAGTCTGATAGTAAAATCAGCAGAAAGACAGTGAACAAGTCCAATGCTGGCAAGAATACAGTGGGACCTAGAGAAAATCTAAATGTTACTGTAGATGACTACATACTATACTACAGAGCAGTGGAAAGCTGGTCAGCTATTAGCCTGGTTGGAAGGAGCATGCAAGAGGACAAGGATGAAGGTGAACATCTTCAAGGTACAGCTGCCCAGCAGCAGAGTGGTGGGATGAGAACAGAGTCTGGTGACATAGCCGGAGAATGGTATCCTACATCAGCAGGAGGGAATCACTCTTAGGAGAGAAAGGCCACTGATATTCTCTGAACACATGTTTGTAAGAGACTGAGATAATATGGGCCTGGAGCCATAAAATTTAGATAGAGTGGTGGTATCAGGTTTTTTGATTATTTAAATCAGCAGTAGCCCCATGGAAACAACATCGTGACATTGATTTACCCCAGCCGAAGATCTGGTCCACTGCTTCCCTAAAGCTCATTTTGGTAAGTACAAATGACCATCAAACAGGGGAGTTGTGTGAGAAAGTTGTCCAAGGGAGGCCAGTGCTGCTAAGTAAGGTTGGGGTGAGTTTGTCCTCTGGTGGTAGACCTGGGGCTTGACTGTAGTGTGCAGCATGGTCTGTTTGGGGGACTTGTGCTAAGCCAAGCAGTCTGGTAGGCATGGCTGAGAGGTTCTTAATGAGGCTTTGATCCCTAATCCCTTTAGGCTCTATTAATGGTTATCTAAAAAGCAGGGCTACACAGGGAGAACAGGAGCTTAAAAAGTCAGCTTGAAAGCAATTGAGAGCTGGCAAATTGGAGCATCAAATTAGAGTCCTTTTTTTTTTCTTTTTTGGCAGAGGAAGAGGTGAACACATAAAACATTCTCTAAACACAAGACAATAACCTCTTGTCCCACCCCCACCCTCCAAAGAAGCCCAAACCATTAATCAGTGGCATGTTTAAAACACACAAAAGGAAGTACCTCTTCACACGATGCACTCAGCTGTGGAAATCCTGGCCAGGGAACAGTATGAAGATGAAAACTATAACTGCATTTATTTTAAAAATAGGTCCATCTGTGGCTATTAGCCAATACGGTCAGTGATACAAGACCATGCTCTGGGTGGCCCTAAACATCTGACTGTCAGGAACTTGAGGACTGCCCCGTTCTGTTCATTTCCTTTGAACCATATAGCATTGGCCACTGTCAGAAGACAGGATACTGGGCTATCTGGACCGTTTGTCTGACTGAGTATTGTCATTAAGCCAGAGTGGTCTCTTGCCAGGCGATCTCTTGTCCTACTTCCTACCATTCCTAGACAGCGATATCTACTAACTGTAACGTGCTTTGAGATCCTTGGTTAAATATCCATATAGGTATCAATTCTAAGGTGGTTGAGTTGTCTTTTGCCTGCTGTAGAATACAGTAAGAACTAGCACATGAGTGAGGGTTCGAAAGATAAGCTGGTAAAGAGACAGGGTAACCAGATTAGGGCTAATAGGATATAGCTGATAATGAGAGTAATTGAGAGGCCTGAAAAGCAGATGGAGATAACAGGATTTTTTGGAGAAGGTAAATGTTGGGTGATGAAGTTTGCGGATACTCAATGGGACAGGAAAAAAAAAAGCAGGAGACAAAATAATAATGGTAGGACCCGGGAGAGGAGAGGGAAAAGATTGTAAGTGAATATAACACAATAGAAAAGACAAATTGCCTAGAAGTGGGTTGGGAACAGGAGGAACGGATGAAATGAAATAAGGGAAAATGACAGAAGCTGAGAGTTGGGAATGAAACTCTACATATTTTCTTGGCCAGAGACCTGAAGAATAAAGCCAGCTCCTTCGTCCATAATATCGATGTCATTCTTATTCCTGCTTCTTCTACTGCTAATAAATGCAACAGCACAAGCCAGTGTTCAGTTTGGAGAACGGACCTGAACTTTCAGCTATTCAGCCCTGCACCAGAGAATCCTTCTGAGACCAACAAGATCCAGTGGCTCTGAAAAAAGAATCCAGATATGTCCCAGTGCCAACTTAAGTGCAGCACTCAGCAGCTGAGAGAAGGTGGGGGATGGAGACTAAACAGGTGTGTATGCACCCAGGGGGAGCAAAAGCCAAATTTCTGTTAATGATGCTTGTCCAGAGGCTTGGCTTTTCCTCTTTGTTTTGTTGTCTCCTGTACTTTGAGAGTGAATCAGGAAAGATTGGTAACAAGACACAATCCTGCAATGAAGAAATCTGTGGGACTTTTGGTACTGTCATTGCAATTCAGTGAGTGCGGCATCAAGCCTATGGTGAAATAGTAAATGGCAGATATTTGGAAACTCAATAACACTGGAGGGAAGGATGGTCCAATAGTTAGAGCACTGACTTTGGAAATGAAAATTCAGCTCCCTGCTCTACCACAGACTTATTGCATGACTATGGTCAAGTCACTTAACATCTCTGGAATCTGTACCATAGGGTCACAACACTTTCCTACCTCACAGGAGTGTTGTGAGGATAAATACATTAAAGAACTGGGGTGGGACTCTGACACTGCAGTGCTGGGAGTTGTGTAAGTATAGAAAGCGAAGGGAAAAAAATCTGCTATTTTTGTGTCTGTGTGTGCGTAAGAGAAAGAGATGGACAGCAAGTGAGGAAGGAGTGTTAGCATAGATATCTGAACCGTTTTCATTTTTCCAGCACAAATATATACCTGGAATCTGAGACCCTGCAGTGCACTTTGGCCACAGAATAGTGTGTTGAGTATTTTGAATGGTAAAACAAATGGTCTTGAGAGAGTTGCCAAGTTTCAGAGGCAAGAGAGATGTGCTACCATCATGGATGGAAGGTGACTGTGACTGCTGCAGGGGAATATATGCAGCAGAATGTGCGTTGAGGTGAAATCCTGGGTAAATAAAATAATCCTTGCCCCAGATTAGCCAAGGGATTGATTCCTCTGCTCTGCAGAGCAGAGGAGGGAAGGGAAGCCCGGGATAGTTGAGACACACTGTCAAGCTGTGATGCCCCTAAATTTAGACAGGGGAGCAGGGAACAGGGAGACAAAAAATGACTAGAAATATTTTCACGATAGTTTTACAATAGGAGGTTCCCTTTAAAGGATAATTTGGGGTCTTTACACCAGCACATATCTACATTAATTTCAGCTGAGTCACTCCAGATTTACATATAGTAAGAGGAGAATCCAGCCAACCATCCTGCCTCAGAAGTGTCACAAACTTCCGCCCCATCCAGCACCAGGAAGTGAAACGTCTAAAAACCAAGTGTGAAACTGACCAGGCTGGGGTCACCATTGCAGCTGAGTGACACACATAATGAATCACTGGCACAGCTCTGAGTCATAAGACCAAATCCAACACAGTGGCTGCAGTTGTCTGGTGGCTTTCAAGATGCACGTCTGGTGATCTCCATCCAGATCCTAGTACATAAGTGTCTGCATTAGAAAAAGTTCTATCCAGGCTGGTTCTAATTAGCCTTCTTCACTGCCAGTCTTTCTGCCGAAGGTCAGCATAAATTGATGGAGGCCCTTTGACGAAGCTTGAACTACCATTGTCCCTGCTGGTGCTCATCTGTGGATCTCAAAGCGCGAAGGAAGGTAAGTATTGAGACCCCCCATTTTACAGAGCCTGAATCTGAGGCACAGAAGTGACTTGCTCTAGATCATAGCCAAGAAGATCAAGTGATCATAGCCAGATACCTTAATACCTTGGGTCCAGGCTGCCTTTCACAAAAGCAAACGTTCAGTCTGCAGGGCTCTAGGGTATCCCGAAATAGCTGGCCACATCTGTGCAATGTGCCCCTTGTCTCAAAACAGTTTTCAAGATAACGGGCACACTATTCTGTCATCCCTGTACCCCTCATCACAGGAGGAGTACAGAGATGCCTCGGAATAACACATGATTTCAAGATTTGAGAGCTGGGTAGACATAGCCTTAATATGGAGCATAAGCTTTCATCGGCAAAGACCCACTTCATCAGATGCATCTGATAAAGCGGGTCTTTGTCCATGAAAGCTTATGCTTCAGAATATCTGTTAGTCTATAAGGTGTCACAAGACTTCTTGTTGTTCTCGAAGCTACAGACTAACATGGCTACCTCTCTGATACCTGCAGCCTTAATATGGTATATTTTACTAGCCCTACAATCACATGGAAAAGGGTGACAAACTGCACAAGTGGTGGAAAACATAAATAAGATTTTGAAGGTTTTACTCCATTTTAATCATCTTTGGTGTTTATTAATAGGAGCGTGTGGAGGGGTCAGGGAGAGTCAGTCAGATAATGACAATGTCTTTAATAATCAAGGGAGAAGGTGTTCATTACATATACAGTAGAGGGGAACCGTTCAGTAAGATGGCAATAGAAAATTTCAAGAGAAGAAAGACACAGATGGATTTTTTATTCTTCCATTCTTTGGCTATTATGAACCATTTCTGAAGAATCCTTTTATAGATATATAATCGCTTATGTACTTACTGAGTAACCCCGAAGGGAAGCAGGAACTGTATACACAGAAGAGAAGGACGAAATTAATCCAGCGCTGACCCAGCTCAGGGAGCACCACCTGGGCTGAGAGAAGAATTTGGTTTGATAAATTGAACTTCTTTTCATACCCGTTGGGTTTTACATGCAGGACAATGAGCCCGGTGCTGGTAGGGCAGAGGCTGTGGAGGAAAACACAGCACTCATTGTGTGCTCAGAAATAGCTTTCGTGTAGCATTATGGATGGAAATCTGCTTTAGAGAGAATGAGAGAGAACATAGGCCTTGAGATCAGCATTATCCCTACTTCCTTTCTGAAGGGGCCAGGGGATTCTGAACTCCCATCCTGGCTGTCGCCAGAACGGGGCACGAAAGGAATGACTCAGTGTAGCAGACTCCTGCCTTTCACCTTCACTATCAAGACACTGATGTCATCTGGCCCTAGCCCATATCCTTCCCTTCTGCTGCTAAATTGGTCCCTGACCACCCTCCTGTCTGGAGTGTTCCTGTGCTTTCTTTCCCTTCTTCTTGGCTTTGGGACAAGCTTATGCCCATTGGAGTCAATGGCCTTATCTACAATGAAAGTTGTACCAGCGAAAGTTCTGCCAGCAGAGTTCCACCGGAATAACTCTTCCGGCAGAGCACGCTCACTTGGGCTGGGGCATTGTGTCCACACCTCACCGAGCTACAGCAGAAGAATCACGATGTGCTGCAGCTGTTAGCAGAGGTGCCAGCGGTTGCTGCAGCCTTCAGAGAAAGGTGGGAAGGGGGCCCGGTTCCATGCCCTAGAGGGGCCGGGGCCAAGAGTGGAAGGTAGAGCCAAGAGCGGTCAGTTCTCAGCACCGACCAGACCACGGTGCTGCCACCTCCCCTCTCCCTCAAACACATGCGCACTGGTGGCACATGTCTGCTCCGGGCCCATTTGAAACACCGGGCCTGGGAGCAACTGGCCCCTTCCCCCTCATTGGCAGTCCTGGGTGTTATTATTTGTTTTATCATAGTGTTTGGACCTAATCCTGGTTCAAAGCAGCTTTGTGCTAGGATAGTCCTTGCCCCCAAAACCTTACCGTCTAAGGAGGCATTCGCGCATCCTCTGCCCCAGGTTCGCAAGCACTGCCTTGTGGGAAATTGCTACAGTGTGCTGTGGGAGGTCTGCTTGCCTCTGAGGGGATGCTGGGTTAGCCAGGGTCTAATGTTCACCACTGCCCTTCTTCTAGCCTGAAATACTCCATTAAGATGCACCATTCATGAATTTCTCGCTGGAAATTTCTTTCTACTGACTGCAATAGCTGTTGGAGCAGCAGCTGCCTGTTTGTACAGTGGTCTCCTTTCTCTTCCTCCAGAGGCCTTCTACAGCCTCACTTCTTCCATAGGTGCTTCCTTATGTGACCTCACCAATAATCTCTTCCTTACCTCTCCATTCATTTGGGAAAGTGGTTTTTGCCCATGAAAGCTCATGACCTAACAAACTGGTTAGTCTCTAAGGTGCCATTAGACTGCTTGTTATTTGTGAAACTACAGACTAACACAGCTACCTCTCTGAGACTATTTACCTTCTCCTTGGTTGTGATGTCCATTTCAGGCTTTCATCCTTATAGCCAGAGAACTGGTCTTACCTCACATCTATAATACCCCAGCCTGGTATAAGGGGTGATTAAGAATAAATAGCTAGAGACGTTTGTATCCATTTCTTATTCCTAAGCCTTTGTGCAGCATTACTGTGTACTGCTAAACAGCTGTTCTGTGCCTTTGCAGAGGTGAGTGCATTACCATGGTGGAAGAAGTGAGCTTTGGATGGATAAATCAGAAAATATCAGACTGTAAAAAATGCTTGAGGCTGTGAAAGCTACAGCATAAAGTGACAAAAATGTGGGTGTTGGTGGCGTTTTTAATTACACTTGGCATTTCCGAGTTTAACTGGCAAGCAACTACTCTTGCTGCACAGTGCTGTGTGAGCAGTGTAAAAATTATAATCCCATTTCCTTCCTGCATTCATATGGTCTTAAAAGAAGAAGATTTGATGAAACATTAAAAGCCTGATGTTTTCATTTCAATAGCAAGTCTCCCTTTGAGTTCACCAGGAACAGAATCACACTCTCCACTAAAAAAAAAAAGAAAAATACAAGTATGATGAGTGACTTAAACTCTTGTATGCTGCATGGAGCGTAGGTCATCTACAAGGCTCCTCCATTTCACTCTGTTTCAAACTTCTAGCTGACCCCAGGAGTACCCCAGTTGTCCTTCAGTCTCAGTAAATCTTCTCCACATTGTCTAAGGTCTTCCTCTTCTGTGTTTTCCTTGTAGGTTCTATGTGAGAGCTTGATGGACTATGCTGGATGATGGTTTTCAGAGAGGGTGGCCCAGCCATTTTCACTTTCTTCTGATTTGAATGGCCAGTGTTTCTTGTTCTGCTCTGTTCTAAAGCTCCTTGTTTGTGACGAAGTCTTGCATTCAATGCAAAGGATGTACCTCAGGAATTTGTTTATGAATGTCTGTATCTTGTGATTGGAAGACTTAGTAGTCCAGATCTTACATCCATGCAAAAGCACACTCTTCACATTTGTGGTGAAGATCCACAGTTTTGTCTTTGCGGGTATTATTTGTGACCTCCATATAGGACGAAGAGTATCCAATGCTGTTGTTGTCTTCCCTATTCTGGTATTTCAACCTAACTGGAACTTTCATAGCTATCTGGGATGTAACAGATTTTCTTACAATCTATATCCCAAGTTATGCCTCTCTGCCACCAGAAGACAGGAGAATAAAATTGAGGCTGTGTTCTCCAATCTTCTGATGGTTATATAATAATGCCATGTTGCTAGCTACAGTGGAATTACTTCTCCATTTTCTTAGGTGTATGTGTGCTCAGAAGTGAGACCACCATGTGAGAAAATTAGTTTGGAAAATAGGGCATGACTCACACCCATTAGTGAGTGCTCACTCACACAAGCAAAATTGTGCGAGGAAGTGTTCACAGGATAAAGCAAAGGTTTCACACTTACACCCCAGGAAACCCACTGACTAATCACGAAAAGGTGGGTTGCTCAAAAAGGGGCTGTGAAGCCGAAATATTTTGACCAAGTGACGGCCATAGATGAAGGATGACTTTGCACATAAGCCACTGGTATAAGACAGGAGATCTGAGCTTTGCCACAGACTCTTTTTGTAGAACTTGGCCTTGTCTCTTCATTTCTTGCTCCCCATGCTGTTCTGAGAGTCAGTGTCATGTTGGAGTTTATCTAGCTGTGATGTCACCTGAAGACTGCTTTCAAGACCTTTACTTCCAAAACCGTCATTCTAATACCTTGTTTCTCCCAAGTCTTTCAATGGAGGCTCTCAGAGTATTTTTACACATAGCACTATATTAAGGGTCTAAATTGTAACCTGTTGGGAATTTGCAAAGGCAAAGTGTTTGGTTTGGTTGTCGCAATCGGAAAATGCTGACTCATCAGAACTTGGTTTGATTAAATTTTGTTGGGAAGGGTTTATAGACCCAAGGTAGAATATCTAACCAACTGCAGAGCAAAGCAGACCACAAAATAATCAGGTGATTAAGACTCTTACTTGAGGCATGGGACAACTCACGTTCAAGTCTTTAACCAAGCTATTAATCTGCTGGGCTGCGTCTACACGTGCACGCTACTTCGAAGTAGCGGCAGTAACTTCGAAATAGCGCCCGTCACGTCTACATGTGTTGGGCGCTATTTCGAAGTTGAAATCGACGTTAGGCGGCGAGACGTCGAAGTCGCTAACCCCATGAGCGGATGGGAATAGCGCTCTACTTCGACGTTCAACATCGAAGTAGGGACGTGTAGACGATCCGCGTCCCGCAACATCGAAATAGCGGGGTCCTCCATGGCGGCCATCAGCTGGGGGGTTGAGAGATACTCTCTCTCCAGCCCCTGCGGGGCTCTGTGGTCACCGTGGGCAGCAGCCCTTAGCCCAGGGCTTCTGGCTGCTGCTGCTGCAGCTGGGGGTCCGTGCTGCATATACAGGGTCTGCAACTAGTTGTTGGCTCTGTGTATCTTGCACTGTTTAATGAAAGTGTGTCTGGGAGGGGCCCTTTAAGGGAGCGACTTGCTGTTGAGTCCGCCCCGTGACCCTGTCTGCAGCTGTGCCTGGCTCCCTTATTTCGATGTGTGCTACTTTGCCGTGTAGACGTTCCCTCGCTGTGCCTATTTCGATGTTGGGCTGAGCAACGTCGAAGTTGAACATCGACGTTGCCAGCCCTGGAGGACGTGTAGACGTTATTCATCGAAATAGCCTATTTCGATGTCGCAACATCGAAATAAGCTATTTCGAAGTTGGGTGCACGTGTAGACGTAGCCCTGGTGTGTTACCTGGAGGGGGTGGCTGGAACCTAAAACAGTGGGAACTAGACTGTTTCTCTCCAAGTGGTGTCAGGACTCAATCCAGGGGGGTGCAGCACCTCCATCTTCTGATAAATGATAGGTAAACACAAGTGGGCTCTACCTAAAGCTACAGTTCATACACACCTGTGCAATAGGTTTAGGCTATCCCAGAAATAGTTAAACACAGTCTGGGATAGTTTCAAGTGATCGTCAGCCAGGCTTCTGGAGACCCTCTCATTGTCTAGCTGATTGGAAGCTTAAATGTCATCTCCTGTCCCGAAAACCTGCTCCCTGTCACTACACCAAGGTATGTACTTTTTCCTAACCTATTCCAGTTACCTCTGAAAAAGGCCAGAACTTGTAATGACTCCTAGTGGGTCAGCATAATAATCTCTACTGGGTCACCCGTTCTCCTAATTTCAGCAAGCTACTCATCATCTCAAAATGTTCCTCGGCATAACAACTCTACGGCAGGGTCAGTGTTCCCTCTAAATATTTCCATCTAGAGGTGGAATAAATTATATGATGTGTAACAAGGCCTGTGTGGATATGCATCACCAATAGAAACACAAGCTGCCCACTGAGGGAGGTTGAAGGTGCTCTGCTAATCAGCCCCTGAATCTCTTTTGAGCATGTGCCCAAGTGCCCAGTTTACAACCAACACTGGTCAGAAGCACCTAAAACCAAGGCACAGTTGACTCATTCCCCTCCATAATCCTCCCTCTGATTACCAGACTGCAAGTCCTATGCAGCTGTCTGACCTTGTCTGGCAAAGGGTTAAGTTTATTCCTCTTTCTTTGATGCTTAGTTTTCGGCTGGCTGTGGTTGATCATACACAAAGTTTTGTCAGGTTCTGGGGTACGTACAGGGATGTCAGATGTGGGGTAACAGTCTCTCCAGTTGTATAATGCATTACATAATTGAGTATTGATTAGGCCAGAGAGAAAGGAAAGTGACTGTATAGTCCTGCAGTTAGGGCTATTTGTGTGATCTTTCTGGGCTTTTTTCCGCCATGAAAATCAAAGCTGTCAGATTATTCTTGCTGCCAAACAGGAGAAAAAATAAATCTCAAACATTTTTGTCAGCTGGGAGATGGTTTAGTGCCCTGCTGTACTGTAAGTTCTGCTGCTCTAGTACTATTCAGTTCAGTTTACAGAGAGGGAAACTGAGGCACAGAATGCATAAGTGACCTGCGCCTGGCAACCTGGTCAATAAGTGCCAGATTTGGAAATTATAAGCAGTTCTCCTGATTGACAGTCCTGTGGTTTTGCCACATGATCATCCTTCCTCTCTGACAGAATAGAAATTCCAGTTATAGGACATTTTGAGTTATCCAGATCAAAACAAATAATAATAAAACAGCCTCATCTAGGTCCTGATCAATAATCAGGGCTAGATAAATGGGGTGGGTTTTTTTTTTCTGAAATAAGTTTAGGGTCTGATTCTGCTTTTAATTCTAAGATGGATTTTTACCCAGGGTTAAACCTATTGATTGCACCAGAGTTACTCACAGTTTACACAGGTGTAAATTAAACAAAAATCAGTTTCTTCCCAACTAGGTTTAGACATATGGAAAAATCAAAAGTAGAACATGACAAAAATAGGTCCCTGGATATGAAAGCCATTCCCTGGCTATTGGGGAATAATCTGTGACTGTTAAATTGATGAACTGGTTCATGTGGACCCAGACTGCCCTCCCCAACCTCCCTTCCCTTATTGACTTCTGATTTTCAAAACTACAAAGGGCTACATTGCAAGAAGAGCAAAATCAATGACACATGATAACTGGGGATAATATGCTGCATTGACCCAGCCAAGCACTTTGAAAAGGAGGTTGAGGGGAGTGTCACCAACTGGTTAAACTCTTTTTTTTTTTCAAATAAAATAAAAATGTCCCAGGGAGGTTTTATAATAATAATAATAATAATAATAATAACAACAACAACAACAACTCCTGGAATAACTTTCAATGCCTATAAACATTTGAAGGGAACTTTATGAAAGCTTGTGCGGTGAGTTGAAGGGGACTGTGTGTGTTTGTGGTTTGGGCTGTGTGATACATCCCCAGGTGTCCTAATAAAAATATAACCGGGGAAATGCCTGACTGTGGCAATTATGAAATAGGAGCTGCTTGCAATATGAGGACAGCCACTCAGCTGGTGTGAATGAGGAGAATTCACAGCAGCAACGGATCTGCCTTCTTCTCTGCTATAGGGTTAGCTGCAGCTGTTGTCTGTTCTGCCGGTAGCTGTATAAAGCTGTTTCCTCTAGCTTTGTAGACTGTAATCACATCTGGCTTCTCTGTCCCACTCAGGAGGCAACATGGGGCGGGGAACTGACTGCTGCTGGCCAAAGTAAAATTCTGCTTTCAGAGGAGAAATGCGAGTACTCAAGCAATGAGCCTTGTGTCTACTCTTCCTACAACTTGGCTTAGAGAAATGAGATTGGACAGCAGGAGGCCTGGTACAGACTGAACCTCTCTAATGTGGCACTCCCAGGACCTGGCTAATGCTGGATGAGAGAATTTGCCAGACCACAATTTGTCAGTATTGTCTAGCAGCATTACCAACACTTCCACTGCTTACTGGACTCTTATTAGAAGACAATTAGGGATGAAGTGCAGCTATATAACAGCACAGAACACTGAGGGTATGTCTACATAGCAGCCTTATTCTGGAATAGCTATTTTGAAAGAATGCTGCTGCACACAAAAATGCATTTTGAAATGCCACTTAGCTATTTTGTAATACTTTGTCTGCGCACATAGTGCCTATTTTGAAATAGGCGCTCTTCCTCATGGAATTAGGGTTACTGATTTCTAAATCACTCAGCCGATATTTTGAAATTGTTTCAAAATAGCAGTTGTGTCACGTAGATGCTATTATTTTGAAATAACTATTCTGTGTAGCCATACCCTGACAGCCAGCGCTGGTGACCAGAAACAAACTTTATGGGACCACAGGAAACTTGGCCACACCCATGATAAGTGGTTATCCAGCTCACTAAAATCATCGTGGATTATGGATGTGGGAGGACAAGAGAGTTCTGGATTAGAGAGGTTCAATCTGTACAGTAGAACAAACCAAAAACACAAGCCATCCTGAAGCACCTTATGGACTAATAATTTTATTTTTTAGGTAATGAGATTTTGTGTGTAAAACGCATTTGGAAGCTCATTAACTAATAAATAAAATTGTTAGTCTTTGAGGTGCTACAGGACTGTTTGCGTGCGTGTGTGTGTGTGTGTGTGTGTGTGTGTGTGTGTGTGTTTTGTGAAGCTACAGACTAACATGACTACCCCTCTGAGAATATTAAGCAGAACAGTTTATGCCAGTAGTGGGCAGCCAGCGTCCCATGGGCTACAGACAGGCCATAGGGGTTTTACATGTGGCCCAGAGACATTTTGTTTATCATTCCCCACATGCAGATGTGCCAGATTCTGCTGGGTTCTGTCTGAGGAACACGCTGATTGCACATAAAATTGACTGTCAGAGCCGTGTGATCTCTCTGCATCCAATCAAAGTGCTGCAACAGTTCAGTCAGCCCACCCTGCAAATTCTAGGTGCGCCAGCACAGTTAGCAAAAACACCTTACCCTGGGAAACTGTCTTAATTATGGGAATCTTGTTGTGCATGGAGATAAAGGAGGGCCACTCATGCAGCCCACTCATTCGCCTAGGTTGCCCATTGCTAGTCCATGCTCTGTCCATGTATAGGCCATTCAAGATGTTGTGTGCCTGCATTACAGGCTCCAGGAACCCCACGCTGTCCTTAGAGAGGTAACTCTGCTTCATACAGGCTGTTGGTATTTAGAAATTTGAAGAAAATTTCCAAATTCTTTCTAAAAGGAAATGGAGCCTGAGCTCAGGGGCTGCCCGCATAGTGAATGACCCCTGACCTCTGGAAGTCCTGAGGTCCCCACCTGAAAGATGGTTTGCCTGGCTGACTGCCCAAAGCCACTGGAGTGAGCTGGCAGTAAATGAGGCAGGTTTCAGAAGAGGTCTAGCAGGCAGGGTTCCTGGGTTCTCCTGCACCTTGTTTGAAATCCAACTGACTCCACAAAACAGTCTGATTTTGACAAATTGGCTAAATGAAAAACAAGTCATGGACAGAATTTTTGGACCAACTCCACTCAGGCCTCGGAATCATAATGGAAGTGCTGCATTGACATGTCTCTCCTGTACTGATTTCAGTCATAGGAGGGAAACAATCCCATTGAACCCACAATCATTTGCTCCTACAAACCTAGGCCTGATTCTGCAACAATTATGCATCATTGTATTAACATGTGTCATTTTTCCCACACAGCTCAGGCCTGTGCAGAGGCAGAATCACAGCATATACTTCACTTGGTGTTGTTTGCATATAATGTCAGTCCCCGCATGGCTGCGGAGGCATTGAATGTAGAAATCCAGACTATCACTAAGACCATAGGGGGAGTCCACATAGAGTTATTTTTTCTTTTGGTGTTAGTAGGGGTTTGTTGGTAGGGTCTGTTAGTCTTTAAAGTGATACATGACTGCTTGTTTGTTCTGATAGATTACAGACTAACACGGCCACCTACATGTTACTATTCAGCATATATTTGTGGGTGGAACATCAGACTGGGATCCAGGAGTTCATTAGTTATTAATCCAACCCTGCAACTGACTCCATCTGTGGGCTTGGAGGAAATATTTGATTTCTCCATAGCCTTGACCTTGTTTGCCACTGAAATAAAGAATTTTATTTCCAGTCACTTCAGGGGGAAAAGGTTTAAGTCCCTGCCTCATCGTCCTCATGCATCCACATAATGGTGCTGGGAAACCTTAGGACCACATAATATCCTGGAAATTTTAGGACCACTCCACCAACCACTGCCCTTTGAGCCAATGCAGTAGCTAATTAGCAACAATACTCAGTGGCCCAAGCATTGGCCTGCTAAACCCAGGGGTGTGATCTCAATCCTTGAGGGG
Source organism: Carettochelys insculpta (assembly GCF_033958435.1). Taxonomy (NCBI): domain Eukaryota; kingdom Metazoa; phylum Chordata; order Testudines; family Carettochelyidae; genus Carettochelys; species Carettochelys insculpta. The sequence goes on from NC_134141.1 coordinate 123,307,099, forward strand.
TCCATTTAGGCATCTGGAGCAAACAGATTTAAGAAAAGAAGCAAGAATAGTAGATGCTATCCAGACACTCAGTTCCTGGGCCAGAACTTGCATGCTTGCCACTTATGTAATTTCAGGAAGCGTCCTTTTCAGCCCCAGGTGGAGCACAAAAGTGGAATTTAGTCAGTAAAATCTAAGTCCCTGCTGAGCATGAGTAAACTGCAATGTTTCAATGTCTTATAAATAGGCCCAATTGAAGCAAATTTTCACTGGGAAATCAATAGGCACCTGACCCAGAGGCCACCCCCCTTTCTTGGGAGCCGCTGAACCATTTTGACTGAAAGTTTCCAACACATTGCCACCTGAACTAGAAACCTGGAGTAGAAAATCATTTGGCAAAGCTCTAAGAAAGTGAAAAAGGGTCTTATAATGGGGAGTGCTGGGTGACCTTAATAATAAGTGGTGATCCCAGCCCTGCCTATATCAGAGAACTAGGCTAGATGAGGGTGAAAGGGCAGAGCAGACTTGGTTTTACACAGAGATCTAGAAATACAGAAACTATTAGATCTATGTTAACTGAAGGTACATTGTGTTTCATTTAGTTGGTGTGCTAGGGTGAAGATTACTCTTAACTCTTTGGCGAAATGATGTTATATGTCCAGCATATTTTACCTCTTTCACAGCCCTGCTTTAGTTAATGGCACTATATGATTAGAGAGAACTGTTCCAGATGTAGAATTTGGGTTTGGCTGTTGAGCACTTCATTGGAAATATTTACAATCATGTCTTGGGTTTGGTGTGCCATTTCCAGCTTGATTCTCCCTCTTGTAATATCTAGGAGATCAGAGTAGATCATCCGATGGTTCCTTCTGGCCTTAAAATTAGGACTTTTGTTGTCTGGTGTTGATTGTGTATGTGTTCTCTCTGTGTGCTGATCCAGCTCTGTGCACATAGTGGACACAGCAGATCTTGACCAAACTGCCCAGTAACCAAGGACTTATTTGTATCAAAGGAATTTGGTCAGGTTAATTGTGAACGAAGGATAGCAGTAGTATCCTGTAGAGTCTGCAATCAGCGGTAGGACTTTCCACCGCCCTCTAGGCTGGCCAAAGACATTCCCTTTCTGACTCCACATTATATATCAAGACAAACATGGCCTCAGACATGGTTAGCTGCCACCATATTCTGCTTTGTACATTTGTTCAATGAAAACATTTCTATCCGTCATGATGTCATCCTGACCTTAGCTAAGAGAGATCAACATGGTCCCGTTATCTTTGGGGAATGTGTTGATATCAGGGCATCCTGGAACCACTCTTCTGGAATGTGTTATGGAAGTGTCCTTGTACGTAGCTTTTCTCATAAATGGGCATATTTCTGCAGTACCAGCCCTAGATTTGCCAGACTCTCTGAGCTTGCAAGCAGACTGAGCCTCACTTCTGCTTGTTTTGTTTCTTTGCTTTAGGTTAGTGAAGTTGGACCACTACTAGTTAGGCCTCATACAGGCTTCCGATACAACACCTTATGGCCCAGGCTCTCTATTTACTATAGCTTTGAACTGGGGTTGGGATTTTGAGCATGTATAGGGAAAGTGAGAGTTCAGGTCTGACATCTTGCTTTGGCCAAATAATAAGAACGAGGAATCCTGAATATTAATCATGAAGAGTTGGTTGTCAAACTGAATGGATTTATTTAGTAAAGTCCCTCAGAGGTCTAGCAAAGGAATTATTCTTTGACACAACACTCAGCCAACCTGTGGAACTCATTGCCAGAGGATGTTTTGAAGGCCAAGATTTGAACGGGATTGAAACAATAACTAAATGGAGCAGAGGTCCATCAATGGCTATTAGCCAGGATGGGCAGGGAGATTGTCCCTAGTCTGTTTGTCAGAACGTGGGAACGGACAACAGGGGATGTATCACTTGATGTTTATCCATTCTGTTCATTACTCTGGGACACCAGGAATTGGCCATTGTTAGAAGATAGGTTAGTGGGTTAGATGGACATTTGGTCTGATCCAGTATGGCCATTATTATGTTTTAATGTCCTATATTCTTTTTTTTTCATTATTGACTTGGATAAAGGAGTGAAGCATGTGCTTACATGGATGAAACCAAACTAGGAGGCATTGCTAATGCTTCAGGGGGCAGGATTTTATCTGGCACCTAGATAACTGGCACATTCAGCTAACTGGCATGTTGTGGGGTTTGTTGCTCAGCCAAAGCTGGCTGGTGTAGGGTTGGTTACCTGTCCAGGGTTGGCAGAGCAGGCCAGCTGCCCAGATGGGGCTGTGAGAGTGGGGCTGCATGGCCACTGCCCAGCCAGGAGGACAGACCAGGGATGGCTGCTTTCTGCCCAGCTGAGGGTGGGCAGAGCAGGGCTGAATGCTGGCCTCAGCTTGAATATCTCTCACATTTTATTATCAGGCATCATCATCATCTGAGAAACTGGGGATGCTTGAAAATAAAGCTTGTACTGTGCTGCCCTTAAGAAAAATCAGATGTACAAATACCCACAGAGAACCACTAGCTAGGCAGTAGTACTGCAGCAAAGGAGCTAGGGGGTTGCAGTGGCTCACAAACTGAATATGAGTCAACTGTGTGATGCAGTTGCAGAAAACACTAATCTCATTCTAGGGTGTATTAATAGCAGTGTCACATGTAAGCCAGGTTGGACAAACACCTGTCAGGGCTGTTCTAGGCATACTCAAGCCTACTTCAACATAAGGGGATAGACCAGTTGACTGCCTGAGGTACCTTTCAGGCCTATGTTTCTATAATTCAATGAAAATGAATAAATATTAAAGACTTGTGGTTTTTATGTATTTTTCCTCACTCAGTATTACCTGCTGCCATCATGCTGTTTCAGTTCCCATATACTGATCAACTCAGGGAACTAGCTATCTGTATGCTCCCTATATCTATGTTACCTATAGTACAAGAGAGCTTCCCAAACATGTAAACTTAGAATAACAAGTGCTGTCAGAAGATCAGCCTGAACGAAACTGAAAAGTGCAGTTTCCAAAAGATCTGGGCATGCCAGGGCTGAGAACAGCACAAAGTTTAAAAACACTGTAGCAGGGCTAGGATTCTCGTCTATGTGAAGATGCAGCTGAACAGATTCCTGGCCCCTTTTCGCAGGATTGCTGATCTTTCCCTGACCTATGCTTGGGTGAGAATCCTCACTGGTCTATCACACTACTCCTGTGGCCTTCACCATTTTGTGATACCTGCATCACAGCCTTTCTCCAGCCACCTTCAAAAGCCTCACCCACAGGTCATTCACATTTCTTACATTGGAAAGGAATGGACAGGATCCCTGGGGAATGAGAAGGTAAGATATAAGGCTTGATCCAATGTCTACTAAAGGCAAGACTTTTAGTGGTTTCAAAGGACATTGGATCAGGCCCACAAATTTTAAGAGGTATTGAAGAGTGAGCGCACGTTCTTAATACAAGGGTTAACCTCTCTTGTCCAGCACCCTTTGGACCTGACCAGTGCTGGACAAGAGATTTTGCTGCATGATGGGAAGGTCAATGTTGTCTAGCACGTTACCAACACCTCCACTGCTTACTTGGCTCTAAGAAGACTTTTAGGGGGCAAGTTACAACTAAATAACATCACAGAACAATTATCAGAGATAATTAATAAAAAATAATAAATAATAGCCCTGATAGTCTGTATCTTCGAGAACAACGAGAAGTCCTGTGGCACCTTATAGACTAACAGATATTTTGGAGCATGAGCTTTTGTGGGCAAAGACCGGCTTCATCGGATGCGTGAATGCCGGGGGCGGCAGTTCAGAGGAGTATATGAAGAGTGAGGTCCCACTAAAAGGGAGGGCCAGAGCTGACAGGGTCTATTCAGTCAGGGTGGAAATGGCCCCACTCTTTAAAAACTCCTCTGAACATCCCCACCCCAACTCATGCATCTGATGAAGCGGGTCTTTGCCCATGAAAGCTTATGCTCCAAAATATCTGTTAGTCTATGAGGTGCCACAGGACCTCTTGTTGTAATCACAGAACAATGAGATCCAGGAGTGGTGCCTGTAAACAAATTGTATGGGACCATGCGAAAGCTGGACATGCCTCTCATATGTGGTCATCCTGCTAAGTAAAATCATGCCGGATTACAGAGTTAGCTATATGAGAGAGTTCTGGATTGGAGAGGTTCAACCTGCACTGGCTAAACGGATGCAGTAGTCTCATAGCATGGTGCTGAGTGAGATCAACAGATAGATAAATGGATGATCAGGGAAATGAACCAAAAAGAGCAAATGCTTTAATTTTTTGTAATGCATCTAGATTTTAGAATCAAGGACGGAGTATAGGAAACATTTATGAAATTTGGCTATAACTCTTCATCTCTGTGTACAGTATTTATAAACACACAAACGTGCTTTCCACACTTCGTAATCTGGTGTAGAACTGCATTAAAATGGGGATACATGAAGTCAACAGTGTTAATAGAGGTCTTCATATCACAACCCATAAGCAGAAGAGGAAAACAGAAACATGACTGTTTCTTGCAAGGCGAGCATTACACGTGTTAATATGTCTGCTGTTGAAGTTGTGCTCATTACATTAACTGAGTAATGTCAGAAGCAGGTTTGTTACTAGATGGAGCATGTCACAGAATACTGGTAAGTCCTGACTATTCATAGTGGATCTTCTGTTTCAGTTTCACCTTTGACACAACATTTTCCAAGTGTTCACTGATTTTTGGAGGACAGTTTCAGACCTTTAGATCCTGAGTTTTAAAGGCGTTGACCACCAAAAATGACATTATTTCCTGATTAAAGCGGTCATCCAAAAATGAATTAGTTCTCAAGAAGTGAAATGTGTCCCTTTGCAATTATGTGCCTCTGTTTCCCTACTGGCAAAATGGAGATACTTACCCAAAAGATACATTAAAAGGCCATGAGTGAAGCTGCAAAATCATTCTTTCAATAGCTAGGAAATACCAGAATGAAGGTTTCCTGTGCAACATCCATTCGGCCCCTTTGTGCATATGAGTTATGATTAGAGATGAGCAGTTAATTAATGTTGTGATCAGGAGCTAGACTAAAAAAAAATCTGAAGAACAATATCCTCTGTGCAAAAATTTTTTTCCTTATCAAAACAAAAACAAAAATACATTTTAGGTCAAACAAAACATTTTGTTGAATCCTACATGATTTTTTTCCCTTATTTTAGATTTTATTTTGACTTGTTTTAGATTGATTTTTAACTTTTTATTTTTCAATTGTCTAACTTGGATAAATATCTAACAGGGATCATATATATGGTGCTTCGTCCTGCCGGGAGGGAAAGTGACTTGACTTGACAACCTCTTGATGGCCCTTCCAGTTCCAGTATTCTATGCATAACTATGCTAAATGCTGTCTTGAAATGACAAGCCAAATAGAATGGTTCAAACAAAGATGTAGATCCTTCAGTTTTTTCTCTCAGTCAAAACTCTTTCTGATTTGTCCTCCTTGCTTATTGTTTTTGGTTCTCTGTGCCTTAAATATTGAGTTTGTTCTGGTCTGGCTATGGTCTGAAGAAGTGGGTCTGTCCCACCAAAGCTCACCTAATAAACTATTTTGCTAGTCTTTAAAGTGCTACTTGACTGCTCTTTGCCAAATGTGATCCAAATTCATGAGTGATTTCAGCCACCACCAGTTCAAGTTTTGGTCTACTGATTATTTGCTGGAAAAAGTTTCCCAGTCCTAATTATAATGCAGCTTTTCCTTATATGATCACACCTTTTGCACAGAAGCCAGGCCTTGTTCTGTGCATGGAATAGATTATACTTGGCAATATTTGCTGACAGCACGGCAATGTTGAGGCTCGGGAATCTTGCTGGAATTTCACTTTAAGCTCTGGAGGGAAAGGTTCTCTCATGGGCATGAAGTCTCCTGCCCTCTCTTCCCTCCTCTGTCATGCAGGATTCCTTTTGATCAATCCCCCCTCCATCCTGTCCATTTCCTAATAGTCCAAATTCCCCATACTTGGCTGCTTGTCACAGTCTCCTCATAGAATATGGAACACTAGAAACAGAAGGGGCCTCGAGAGGTTATCACAGCAGGACCAAGCAACTTCTAGAGTCTCTAGACAGTCCCTGCTAGGTGTTTATCTAACCTGCTCTTAAATATCTCCAGTGATGAGATGCCACACTCTCTCTAAGCAGTTTATTACAGTGTTTAATCAACTTGACAATTAGGAAGTTTCTCTTAATGTCTAACCTTGCCCAGCAAGTTCAGGTCTCACCATCATGAACTCCTTCCTGTCCCAGTCTCCATCCCCCCTCAACTCGCAGGGTCCTTGCCCAGCCTGTACCAGTTCTCCCATTTCTGTATTTAATGTCTGGTGCCCAGATCTGGGCCCTGAGGCTCTCATCAGCCCAGAATGTTTATTGCTAGTAGCATTCTGCTTAGTCTCATGATGCAGCCTGCCTAGTGTGGATAGAAGAGTAAGTGAAGGTATCTGCTAAAAATGGTTTGATGCAGGGTAAATGAAAGACACATCCCTGATGCAAACATCCCTTGTCAAATGTGAGATTCCAGCCCCAAAGCATAAAGGCACTAGAGATTTTCCCAAAAAAGTCACCACATTTTTAAAGGGGGGCAAAACAATACCTTTCCCATAGCCTTATTCTCAGAACACGCTCAACAGTTTTGCTCCAGATTAAAGAAAAAGATCACTTGAGTCAGATGTTCACCATGGCAGATTTCAAACCGAGAGGATAAAGTATGACAAAATTGTTATGAGTAACTGAACACAGTGTCTTACAATGGTCAAAGACCTGCAGCCTTAACAGCAGGTTCCTACAATATGATTTTTTTCCGTACCTCAATTGGGCACTGTGCACATTAATTGGTTAAAGGTTGTGCACTGATTTAGTGATGAAAAATGCAATATGAATCTGTGGTGTCATTGTTCTTTTAGTGTAATCTCTCCTGCTTCAGTTACTACATACAGAGAAATAGTGGCAGAACGTATGATGGAAAAGGGACGGGAGATCATTGATTTGATGTCTTCTTTCAAAAAACCTAAAGCAACATGTTTACAGTGGATAAATAAAAATAATTAAAAAATGAAGATACCTATGTCATAGAACTGGAAGGGACCTTTGGAGGTCATTGAGTCTAGACCTCTGCCCTGTTGGCAGGACCAAGCACCATCTCTTTTTTTCTTCTTCTTCTTTCTATTTGTCCCAGATCCATAAATGGCCCCTTCAAGGACTGAGCTCAGAACTCAGGGTTCAGCATGTCAATACTCAAACCACTGAGCTACGCCTCCCTAATACAGCACCAGTCATGGGAATACCCAAAAGATGGTTGTTTAACAGAATTTAATGAGTTGATTTAGTTGTGTGTGTACACCAATGCGCATTCATCCATGTACAAACATTCATACACAGTCTCATTTTGAGCCACTAATACAAGAGTAAAGCAGCAAAGAAGTGCTTCCTTTTATTAAGATAAGACTTTATGCTGCCTGCCTGTGGACTGCAGAATCTAGCCCTATCCGAGTCCTTTCTGCTGCAGTTATTTTTCGAGTCTCAGTTCAGTCACTCTTTGCTGTCCTTATGAACACAGCAAAACACTGATTTCTGGATTCATGCAGGACTCTGTCTTGCAAACGCTCATGTGAGTAATCCTTCCTCACATGAATAATCCATCTGCTTTTAATGGAATGATTCCCAAGAATTCAGATTGCTGCCGTGAGTAAGAGGTTGCATGACTGGACCCATAACCAGGTGCACTCCTTCTTGCCTGATTGAAGAAGAATCTGTCTCTTCTTATTTTATTGCATGTATCAAGGGCCCATCTGCAGCTAGCATTAATTTTATTTTAATGAGAATAGGACTGGGTGTTCCTTAACAAGAGCAGTGACAGCTACTGAGAGTATTCCCATTGAGTTTGGTAGGCTCTGCTGGATTTGCCCCTTCCATAGTAATTGGGGGTATAGAGGTTTGGTGTGAGAGTCAAAATTAAGTTTTATTTAACTCATCTCATAGTTTGCTTGACAACACTTCAGTAAAATAATAAGTAAACCATCTCTGACTATGTGTATTGAATTATCAGCCCAGATCTATAGTGGGGTGAAAGCTTATTTTTTAATGTGTATCTATTAAATTTGTCAGATAAATTATGTGACAAATACCAGTTCTATTTATAAAGTCTCCCTCTGCTAACCCTTAACTGCTATTCCTTTATTGCTTTTCTACTTGCTAGTGCAGCATGCAGGCAGTAGGGATTGGGATTTTCCTTTTTCTTCTTCAGGTGTTGGTCCACGTTCCCATGTTCTCTTCAAGCACCTCTAGTCCATCTTCACCCAGAGCTCAAGGAAACATCCCTCTGATTTCATGAATATCAGGATTATCTTTCACTTTCCCACCCACAATGAAGTTTAAAATTCAGTGCTGCCAAAATGCTTATGCATATGAGTGTCCTGTCTGATGTGAGAAATCTTTCAACCATGACTGGGTCTGCTCATATGATTAAAGTTACTCACAGGCCCGAGAGTTTGCAAAAGTGGGCCCAATGAAAGAAAAATGAACCAGCATTCCCAAAGGCCTGATCCTGCAACCTTTCAACATGTGAATAATGCTTATGCATGCTAGTGGTTCCGCTGATTTTGCTTATCCACTGCTGACAGCGTATTGCATTATAGGTCAGACTGTAACCCTTAAGTTGAGCAGTGTTATTCTATGAGAATTCATCTTGAAAAAAATGGAGCTACTCAGAGCAAGAAAGTACTCACCATGAGAAGAGGGAGAACAACTGGACATAGGTGTTGATTTGAAAGTCGACAGTACAACATTTATTAATAGTAATAAATACTTGGATTCAGTTGTTATTCCCTTAAATTCTATATTTTGAGCAGTGACTTGTTTCCACTGCCTAAGAGAAATCACATCTGTTACTGCGGCTCATAGTCAGTCAGATCAAACTCCTCTGGACTGCAAAGGCAGTTTTGCCACTTAAAACCTGGAAAAGTGGATTCACTGTATTACCTCTGGGATTACCAGGGTATAGTTCTCACCTGGGAGTAGGCTCAGTCTATACCTAATTTCTTTTTCCACTCCTTTACAAATAAGGTTTTTTTTTAAAAGAAAGTAGTACAGTCCTTTATCCTTGTATATAGGTGCTTTTAGGAATATTGCTTATTTCCATAGAATTAATATGTTATATTGCTACAAGCAATTTTAAGCTGCTATAACTGTGTCAACAGCATTTTAAGGTTTTATATTGCTGTCCATCACCAGGGCATTGAAACGTTTGGAAGGATTATTGCTTTATATCAGCTTCTAAGCCACTATAGGTATAGACATAAAAAACTGTATGCGAACCAGTAGAAAACTGCCCAAGGCACACCCTTGCTAAGCAGTAAAGTATCAGAGGGGGTAGCCGTGTTAGTCTGTATCTGCAGAAACACCAAGAAGTCCCGTGGTACCTTATAAACTAACAGATTGTTGGGAGAATAAGCTTCCCTGGGCAAAGACCCACTTCATCAGATGCACATGTTACCCACGTACGTGTCTTTGCCCATGAAAGCTTATGTTCCAAAGAATTGCTTAGTCCATAAGAACAAGAAGTCCTGTGGCACCTTATAGACTAACAGATATTTTGGAGCTTAAGCTTTGGTGGAAAAAGACCCACTTCATCAGATGCATGAGTCACTAACATGGCTACAGCTCTGATACTTAGTCTCTAAATTGCCACAGGGCTTTTCATTGTCTAAGCAATCAAATTACTCTTTACACCGGCCTGTTTTCGATGTTGTCGTACAAAGAGACCTGCATTCGGAATAGTTGTTGTATGTGCAGGGGCTTGCTCCATGTAAAACGTGTTAACAGATCTACCCTTTGAATAGGCGACTTTGGAGTCTGTTCCACTTTCGACATAGGTAGCTATTTACTCTTTTAATGGGGTTTAACAAGTATTAATTCAAAAGGCCTGCCTGACTTGGACATACATTTGATTTAAAATTCGGAAATCACAGTCTTTCCCCAGATCTCTTCCTTCAGATATTCTTTTCAGCCAGCCCTTCTGTGTTGGTATACTGAGACTTAGATATGGGCCTCAGTCAGCATTGGAAAGCAAGCCGTGCTTCCTTTGTATTGAAAGAGGAGCTGGGCTGAAGCGGGTGCTTTTTTATTTTTTTATTTTTATTTTTATTTTCATTTTAGTTTTACATTCATAAAGATGCAGCAAGCCTGAGGGCTAAGAACTGCCAATCCCCCAGGTGCCAGAGCCCAGCCCTGGCAAGCCCTGGCACAAATAGAGCACTGCTGGCAAGTAATTTGAAAAAAACAAACAAAAACAAAAAAACCCCACGGCGTTAGATGGAGCACTCGTGTATCCGTTGTATCTGGCTGGTAAATGCTCTGGGAAAGGGATGCAAACACCCCCGAGAACAGCACTGCCCGATGTCTGTGGAGCTCTATAGTCTGGTGCCCCAGAGCAGACATCTGAGAAGCAAGGCCCTTCCAATGATCAACCTGAGCTATTCAAAGAGCCGCAAAAGAGAAGGCTCTGGCAGAGGTAGGGTTTTGTAAGGTTATGTCTGAGTTAGCAAAAGAACTATAATGGGAGGGAAGGACTGTCTAGTGCAGCCCTCCAGCACCTGCTATCCACTCTGTGATGCTTGTCTGGACAATGCATTGGCACCTGGGACTGAGGACGAGCTGAGGGTAGGAGCTTAAGGAAGGACCTGATCCAGCCTCTCACCCTCTGGAAATCAATAAGAGATGAAACTTAGTGCTCCCTCCCTAGCCACTGGGGTGTATTTCATTTGCAAAAAAATCTGGCCCCTTCCCGCAACCTTTCCCCTCACCCCTAACCCAGGGGGTTATTCCAGGGAGGAAGGCTGGTGCCCCTGCCCGGCATTCCCACACCTCTGCAGCCTTGGCTCATTTAACACAACACACCAAGTGTAGGGCAGGTTCCTTTAGCGTTTGTAGGCAGAAGGATTAAAACAAAACAAAACAAAAAGTTTTACCACCGCATTGCTCTGCAAACTGAGAGGACAGATCTGCCAAGGAGCTGGGTAAAGCCACTAAAATTACACGCAGGGCCTACCGACTCTGTTCCTTTCCATTTTCACTAACTCGCGTGTACACACACACACACAGGGTGCACAATGCAGCTGCCTGACTGCTGCGGCTTCCTGCTCCCCTGTCCCCACGGCTGCTCCATGACATGCTGGGGTGAGCTGGGGAGATGATGCGAAACAATGACAGCTCCCTCCCCTGGTGCAAATTTTGAAGTCCAGGCAAGATGAAGATGAGTTGCCTGGTGAACGGATGGAGGGCCCCGTTCTGAGCCCGGCGACGTATAACAGCCGTGTGTGCTCGCTCGCTCGCTCGCTCTGAAATCACCCAAGAAGCTTTCTTTCTTCTCTGCGGGCCAGGTAACTTGAATCCTGCAACGCCTCTTTCGTGCGTCCCAGTCCTTCCCTTCTGTGCTGCATCCCGCCCAAGATTTCACTGGAGTCGCAGGGAAAAACAACGCTCCTAAACCCCGGATTTAAAACCCCTTCTGCAGCCGAGGGGGGGCAGAGGGGGGCTGGTTGGTTGGTGCCCCCCTCCTCTCCCCTCCCCAGCCAGGCACTGAGCTGGTGTTTATTTAACCGCCTAGGAATTGTCTGCCAGGCATTGTTCGGCCAAAGCCCCGAAGAGCACAACGCGGTGGCGAGGCACAGGCTAGGCTGCTGGGCTGCGAGCCGGCCAGGGAACTCGGGTGGGAGCCATCGCTCCCCGACCTACATCCTCTCGCCTGACCCACGCCCGGCATGGGTTGCTTGTCAAAGAAGTAGCGTCATTAGTGCTAACGGTTCTCCCACAGCTCCCCCCGGCCCCGATCGACAGTAACACCCGCCCGGGGCTGATGGCACAACAACCCCCCCCCCAGCCCGCGGGGTGATGTTTTTGCAGCGGCACAAGCTGAGCCAGACAGACAAACAGCGAGACGTTCGCCCAGCCAGAGCGCCCGCCTCGCCCGCCCGGCCCTTATTGTCAGTTTCATCCTCCGCTTCCTCCTGCACCGGCTCCCCGCGGCCGGAGCTCCCCGCCCCGCCCCGCGCCCCAGGCAGTTGCCCCGGTGTGGGGGTGACATGAGCACACGCCGGCGAGGGATCGCAAAGGAGACGGGAGGGAAAGAAAACCAGCCCAGCCGCTCCCCTTTGCTGCCTGGGCACAATGGAAATTGACTCTCTCTCCAATAGCCATGCGCCTGCTGCTATTTATAGCCAGGGGCTGGCTTGGAAGGTACCATTGTGTTGCTCCAGAGCGGGCAGAGCCGGCGGAAGGGGGGCGGGTGTGTGGCGGTCGGGGGGTAAGCCGGGAAAAAGGCAAAATCGGATCGCCCCCCCCTCTTTCCAGTCCCCACCCTGCTCGGCCATCCGCGCAGCGCCCCCCTCGTCTGGCTGGGCGCTTGGGCCGCTCCAGCCTGTTTAAACGGAAAGGACACGGATCCTCAATGTAAAAAAAAAAAAATAAAAATAAATAAATAAATAAAATAATAATAAAAAAAAAAATCCGCCCCGACCCAGGGAGCGAGGGAGGAGTGTGGAGCGGGCGTGCATGTGTGTGAGCGCGCAGCCAGAGCCGAGCCGCGCGGGGGGCAGAGGAAGGCAAGAAGATTTTCTCTATGTATATAAAGATGGCCACGTTGGCGAACGGAGCCGCAGACAATACCAGCCTGAGTAGCAACCACAGCAGCCCCGGCGCCAACGGGCACATGAACGGATTAACCCACAGCCCCGGGAACCCGGCCACTATCCCCATGAAGGACCACGATGCCATCAAGCTCTTCATCGGGCAGATCCCCCGCAACTTGGACGAGAAGGACCTGAAGCCCCTCTTCGAGGAGTTCGGCAAGATCTACGAGCTGACGGTGCTGAAGGACAGGTTCACCGGCATGCACAAAGGTGAGCGCCCCCGGGAACTTCCCCGGGAGAGTTTGGGAGCGCGGGGGGCGGCCGGAGCCCCCAGAAAAGCGGAGCCCGAGCAGGGGGAGCGGTGCCACGCGGGGCATTTCTTCTTCTCGCACTCTCTGGCTCGCTAGGCTTTGGCGCTCGGCCGGCGAGGCGAGCCCCCCAGCCCGCCGGCAGGGAGCTGTCCGCCGACGGGTGGTGCTGAAAGAGACGGAGCGGGCTTATTTCTTTCTCCGCCGGAGCTGCCCAGGTCTCCGCGCGCAGGGCGGAGGGGGAAGCGGATTGCCCGGCGGTGCTTTATTAGAGAGCGTTCAAAACCAGAGACCCGCCCTGGAAATAAAGGGCAGGGGGAGGTTTCGTTATTGTGAAGCCACCTACCCCTACAACCAAACGCCCGAGGGGAGAAAGAGCAGGCGAGGGGCTACAAAATTGCCAGGGAAGCTGGAGCGAGAGCAGCGGGGCTTGGTGCAAAGCGGAGTCTTCCAGCAGCTCCAGCCAGCCCCGAGACACTTTCCTCAGGGCGGCTGTTCAGCTCTGCGGGCGGGCTGGGAGCCATCCGTAACTTTTTATTTTTATTTGCTGGGGACGGCCCGCCGCGCCCTGCCCGGAGCGGTGGTTCCTCCCCAGCCTCGGCTGCAACGGCGGAATGGGGTCTGCAAACGTTCCCTCCTCCGGGCTGTCGTGTTCCGAGGGGTAGCTGAGCTGAGAAAGATGCCGCGGGAGTACAGGGCTAGACTGATCGCCAGGCTTGAAAGTAGGACGAAACTGAGCAAGTTGGAGGCAATTTACATAGAAGACCCGCTTGCTAACAGGAGGCTTGGGGAGCCAGCAGGAATTACCTCCTTGCCTCCTGCTTTTATTGGCATTACTTTATTGCGCTGGTTTTCTTCGTGTTTTCATATTACTAAGTCATTATTTCGTGTTGCTTTTAAAAGAGGACGCAGCCTCGCTACAGCACCACACCAATACGAATACGTGCTCTTGAGCCGGGGAAAGTCAGCCCGTTATTAAATTAGCGATTAAAGGCCAACCTCTGCTAACCCAGCCAACTCCTACTGGAGAAAAGCCCAGCGAACAATTGCACTGGGTCCATAGCTGTTCCGCTGCCTAGATGAGTTGTAAATCTTAAAGTTAATGGCATGGGGAGAAGTCAGCTGCTTCCCCCGCCCCGGAAAAGAATGCACAGATAACCCTCCCTCCCTTCCAGCAAACAATGCACCGAGCCAAGAGCCTGGCTAGGGTTTGTGAATTGCAAGGCGCCTTTCTCCCCCAGATGCTCAGTGTAACCTACAAGCTCCTTTACCTTCCCATCAAGCTTCCTAGAAACCACATCTCGGGCAGCGTTTGATGGTTCTCGTTTAAACAGGTCGTGGATTTAAAACAAAATAAATACAAAAAAATGTTAAGTGCCAGGAGCTTGTGCCTAGCAGATGAGATCCTGCGTGTGTGTGTGTGTGTGTGTGCGCGTGTGTGTGTTACACGGGGCCCTTTCATAGGACTCATAACCATAATAAAACTTCACCCCAGAGCACCGCTGAGCGCAAAATGTAGGCAGCGCTTGGAGCTGGGCTCTGGCTTAGAGGGTTTCTTCTCGTAGTGAATCTGTACTTATTCCAGCTCTGGGCCAACTCCAGATTCTGCATCTCTAAAATACCAGTGAGCTCAGGCTCCAGCCCAGCCGGAGAGATGTGAGTTGGTGTGGATGCATATTCTCAGAGGGGAGGAGAGAGCGTTTATCTTTGCGGGCTTCTGCTGGGCAAATATTCCTGCAAGAAGCCACTCACCGTACTGCTTCTCCCCCCGTCTTTGCTTAGAGGTGCCCCTGAGCTCTGGAGCCCGGCTGCGGCTCAGCCCTGGATGCCCACCTCTTCCAACTTCTGGGCTTGCGATGGGTCGGGCTCCGGAGCGCGGCTGGGCACCCCCACGCCAGCCCTGGAGAGATAAGGTTGATTGAGTCCGGCCGAGAAGCTTTTGAACTCCTCGCGGGCCATGGGGCGCTGCCGATTGATTAGCTAATCCTGATCAAAATGCGCCTCTGGCTACCTGCAAAAATGACTTTCTTGCCACCGGTAATTAATTCCTATTGGGTCCCAAAGCACGGCGGGGCTGTGAAAAATTAGGGTTGCATTTGCTTCTAGTTATTATTATTATTATTATTATTATTATTATTATTATTATTATTATTATTTTCTCCCTCGCAACAGAAAGCAGAATATTAACTCTGATCCTCCTTTTTTTGGCTAGGGCGGGGCGGGAGAGTTGAAGACTGGCATAAAGATCTGCCAACTTTAGGGCGTAGGGGCAAAAACCCGAGATACTTTCCCCAATTGCTGTATCAGGAGTGTGGATTTTAATAGGTTCCTGACCCTTGTAGATTTCACTCGCAGAGCTAGGACTGAGAGTGCAGGAAGGCAACGGTTAATGGGAGCTGTGGTCTGTTGAGCTGCCTGGAAAGAGAGCCCTTTCCAAAATAAATAAGATTCGTTTTAAAAATGACCATAGAGCTGAAAAAAATAAGAAAATTCTGCGTGCATCTGAGGTGCACATTTCCTGAGATGAATAATCTGTGTAGATGAGTCTCAGATTCAAGGGATCCCAGTGGGATGTTGTTCTGGGATGGGGGAAATGGAGTAGGGGGGAGCTAAAGGTAAATTCAGTGGTTGTCCCCTTCTCTCTTCCAAAAAAAAAAAAAATCCATTTCCCCAAGCTCCTGAATTCCCAAGTTCTGTGATCGTGTTTCAGCTTTTCCCCCAGCCCAGATACTGGAGAATACAATATTTTTGCAGGCACGTGTGTGTAAGTGTAAGGATCGGCGGGATTTTGATACAAAAGTGCTTTCAGGGCTTCAGGTTAGCTCCTATTTTCCCTCCATCCCCTGAGCTTTCCTTCTGCCTATGGGGCAGGAACCCACATGCTCCCCCTCGGCTACTTTGTGGTGGTGTGCCAGGTTTGTGAGGATGTTTCACCAGCAGAAATCTAAGCAGCTTTGACCCACCCACACCAGTGTGCACACACACTCAACTAATCACCGTGGAATAATTTAGCAAGCCATCCATTCATAACTCCACACACACACACACAAACACACCCTTGTCTAGCAGCAGAGTATGCGTAAAGGCTGAGTTACTGGGAGACATAAAGGTTAGTGCTCTCTGGACAGCCATATTACATTGCATTATTTGAAGTCATTTAAGACCAATTTTAACAGTATTTAATATAATATTTATGAATTAATGTAATCAAATATAGAGTTGTCCCCACAGATTTAAGCAGCTTTACCTTGCTACCGATGCAGCTTGTACCCCAAACGTGGGATGTGTTTGAATCTGAAACACACCAGCCGCATAATATGCTATTTAGGAAGTCAAAGTAGATCTGTGTCTCCCACTCTCAACTGCGATTCAGTGAAACACAGGTGGGTTAGCTCACTTAAGGAGTGAGATTGTGGGTGCTGGGAGGTATAGCAAGAAGCATTCCTAGCTCTGAAAGTGACAATGTCCTTTCAAATAGCCTCTGGAATAAAAAAAGAATTCAGAGAAAACCACTGCTGCAGTCACATTGTTAGGAATAGATGATGCTCTCAGATGACCCAAATCTCACTCAACAAATCAGTAAAAGCATCTAGCAAGATGCAGAACCAAAATATCAATTTGTTTCCCCTGCTTGCTCTACCCTCTTCTCAAAAGCATGACTGATTTTTGGAAATCAAGCCACCTGGCGTGAAGATACCCAAGGCTTCCATTCATTACTTTCTCCCATGAGAGAGTTCTCAGCATGGTACCAGTTTTTCGTATAACTCAGAAATGCAAAATAACATTGACTATTAAATTAAGAAGCATGATAGAGTTTGAGGATATATAGCTAGATGGAATGTATGGGGATGGATAGATAGATAAACATTTTAAGAAATGAAAATTCAGACAAAAAGGACCACAACTAAATACAGGCACTGAATAAACACTTCCACAACTGAAACATTAAAGGTTTGCCTGGCTGAACGCAATGCACATAGTATTTAGCATGGTAGTAAAACAGAGAAGTTTTAGGGAGGAGAATGCACAGATAAACTGGAACGAAAGCATAGGTGCTTCAGGTTTGCTGTCTGAAGAACAGTCCCTGCAAACAGGCAAAAGGCAGTTTGATAACTTTGATCTAAGAGAGGGAAATGAAGCAACGCAAAGACTGATAAAAACAAAACAAAACAACCAAACCAGCCCCTGTATTTTAATAGCACTCTGTATAAATGCATCTGTAGCTATGTACATCGTATATCAAACAAATAGCCCAGATTGCCACGTAAATTACAACAGTAGATTTTAAGTCTCTTTTTTCCACTGGCCTGGACCTCAGTTCTGGTGTTTAATAGAATCTGCACCCAGTCCTGTTATGCTTGTTACCACTGTGTCAGCATTTCTGATACAAACTCCAATTTTCAGGGTTCTCTCACTTGGCTGTTAAGTTTTACACTCAGCTGCAAACTTGTTCTTCTCCCCATCCCCTTATCAAATGAGATAATAATAGGAGCAGTTAATCTAATGTGCTTTGCTTATAGTTGTATCCCTGGGGGTGAGGTGTGACAGAAGAAAGAAAATAGAAATTTGTACTTCCAGGTGCTTTTTTTCGTTGCACTCCCACAGCTTAACTCTCTGTGTCCTAAATTTTGATAAATTGAGACTCTTTGTGCCATTCAGTGATAACAGCCATTAGTGGGGAGAAAAAGTTGTTTAAAGGGCTGACTTATTTTTAAAGTAAGCCCACCAGAAGAACAGAAATGGGTACTGTAAAAGGAAGGCTGGGAAGGCTGTAATATTTTGCAAAGACTTGAAGGACCATTGAGCATGGTCACTGGAGGAACAGACCAAAAACGCCAGTCCTGATGGTAGAAAACACTAGAAATATTGTCGCAGTGAGGCCGAGGCCTGTGATCCATCTAGTCCATGCTACGGTCTATGACAGTGGCCCATGCCAGATGCGTCAGAGGAGGGTGCAAGGCAGTCTGTGGGGGATGAGTCAAACAGAACATTAGCAGACTCGGGCAGGTGATGGAATGGGATGGGGAGAGGAGCTGATGGAGTCATGGGAATTTTGCCCGAGTGAAGAGGGATTAAAGTGGCAGTGACTGTCGCACTCAACAGGATTTTGGATGCTAGCCCTTGAGAGGGAGGGCAGATTAAAGAACTTCTGTGGGTTGCAGGTGGGCACAGAGTGAAGGGGCTGGCAGACAGCGGAAGAGCCCTTCTGCCCTCAAGAGCTGTGAATACGCAGCGTTCTCTTTCAGTCGGGGGAAGAGGATTTTTTAATCATGCATACCCTATGCACAGGCAGGCCAGCCACACTGACCCGGCAGATCATGGTGACTCTGAGGAAGCTGTTACGGTCCCTCACAGCAATCGAGTGTGACTAACGGAGGGTTTATGTGACAGGCAGCAGCGGTTCTGAAGAAGAAATGATTGAGGGAGATGATACAGTCTATTTGGGTCATTTACCTGTAATCAGGAGAGAAAGCAAACACAACAACAACAAAACCCTACTTTAACCAGTTCCAACACCTTGAATCTGGTTTGTCTGTAAAGTTATTGTAACAGTCCAGAACAGCAGAAGGCCATGAATTTCACAGTGGTTCATCAACCACCTCCTTTGTACTTGTGCCCTACTTTGTTCCAGTGTCTGTCCAAAGCAGACAAACAGTTGCATGAGCTAAGCCAAGCCTAGTCCTCAGCGAATGGGACTCTGAATCAAAGCATCTCTCTCTAGCACCAAGGGCCTGCCCCCTCCTTCCCATGTGGAAATCAGTAGGCCTTCTGCCAGCTGCTTCAGTGGGAGCGGATCAGGCCCCAGATTTGCATACAGCCAGTTAGCTCCCCACACAGCCCTGTGCTCATTGTGTGGGCCACAAGATTTTTAAAAGCTGTGGGTGGGGGAGTTACTTAGTAAACACAATGTCTTCCGTTGATGTTATCAGTTGTCCTACACTTCCAGAGCTGACGACTTGTCTCCGATTCCCTTCAATGAAACAAAGTAATACTCAGAGGAAGAAGGGAAAACAAGCAAAATAAGTCTTATTATAAGTCCCTGTCTTCCTTTCTCAATCACACAGGAGTCCCACAGATGCAAAGAGGGTGGTACCAGATGTAGTTCTGGAGAAATGAGCCTTAGCTATTAAACACATCAATGGGACTGGGGAACAGAAAGCATCACACAAGGTAGAAAATAAGGCTGCTAATCTGCCTTAGCTCCATGGACTGAGCTGGGGTCTCTATTGTGAGGATTTTTTTTTTCTTTCCGAGTCCTCCAATGTGCCCTGTACTGACTGAGATCTCAGGGACTGCTTCCCTGTATGCTGGGCTGAAATACTTGGTGGGAGCTGACATCAGGGTGTCATTGTGTAATTTTGATATGGTTGCTTTTGTCATTTGAGCCCCAGCCTGGATGCAACACCCAGGTGAATGCAGCATCTAATGCACATTCATTAGCCACAACTGACATCTTCTCAAAGGAAGAGAAGGCTTATTATTGTAACGGCTTACCATAAAGATAGATGGGAACACTACACCTCTCAAACAAAGTGCCTGGGCATATGCAGTGGCTGAAAATAAATAAGATACAGCCATCTATTCCATAGAAATGAATGGAAAGACATATAGATGTTGTGTTCAGTTTGTCAAGCAGGAGCAACCAAAATTATTGATCAAGGCAAGGGGAAAAATTGATAATGAACTGGACTCCGAAGAGATTTTAATTGACAGTGACTTCCATGAGCCAGCTTTGGACAGTGTATATAAACTGACCACGATGGAACTTTATTGCGAGGTTCTCTTCTTTAATTAATTGTCACCTTTGTTAAGACTGGCTACAGATCAAAGGTTTAAAGAGACTTAATAGGTTCTTAGTAACAAACCCTTAACGTGCCTTAGAAATATCCGACAGCTCAGCCAATGAGGCATACAGCTTTCGATCTACCTCACCCTTATCTGTTTATTTCTCCCTCCTTTATTCCATTAACCATTTTCTGGGATGGGTGTGTGATGGATGCTCTTGTCACTGGGACCCTGTTGTCTGGAGAGGTGGGCTACAAAGATGTAAGTTAGAGTATTTTGCAGATTGTGGATCAGACTAAGACGCAGTACAGATATACAGAGAGAAATTGTCGCCTTTGCTTATGCCATACAATCTCCCCCCACCTCCACACACACACACACACACACAATGCTGTTCAACTCCATATTTCTCTTATTTAATTCAACAACAACGTTTTGAGATATAGTTTGCATGTAAGATACTGAACTGACTAAAGCTGTCTCTATTATTTACATAGAGATATTAGTACATATGTGTGTGTATATCTATCCACAATCATACAAATATTTTACATACATATTCATGAAAACACACATTTAGTATCCGAGCAAATAAGTATATATATGTGTGTGCAATATGTACACACTTGTATACATCTCTCAATATTTCACTTCTTAAATGCAACATTGCAGAAAGCTTATTCTTCGTCACAAATGACCGGTGACTCGAATTCTTGGAATCGGTATGTGAGGAGCTGAATGTGCTACAAAGCTGTTTGTTCATTGTACTCTAATGATACAGTCACACTTAATTAATCCAGGTTGGGTTTATGCGTAGCGCATCTGGGTCTCAAAAATGTTTCAAGATAACCGGCCTGACTTTCCAGCCTTGTGACTGTGTGGCTCCTGAGATGAGTTTTCTTCAGACAGAATAAAAATGGAGCTTTGCAGACAAGGGTTGGTCTGATTAGATCTGATGGCACAGTTGGGCAGTTTCTAATACAAATCTCTATGTACAGAGTGCACAAACAGAGCACGCATGTACACATGGATAGAAAGGACAGAGTTACATTTGCCCATAGTTCCTCAGCTTTTCAATCTCTAAGGATAGATTCACTTCACACAATAGCCATCATTCACTGCAAACGCACACAAATAGCTTTGTTGGAGTCGACAGCTTCTTGCAGGTAGATGAATAAAGCAGCATCAACCTAATAATAACCCAATAAAACAGCGCTTCTTTAAAAGGATCCAGAGGGATGAAGGCTTTCAAAAGATCAAAATATACATCACAGAGTGCTTGTAGAATTCCCAGGATTATGTTTCCTCTACATAATGTTCCAATTCAGTATTTGATCAATTCTAAGGGGACCAGTGGTTTAGGAGGGGTGGGAAGAATATTACTTTACCAGCCTAAGATGCTTGAGGGTGAATGAAAATCACACTTAAAATTGTATGAGGAATACAGTAATGAGAGTATCAATACTTCTTTAAGGAAACTGACAGCCTTATAGGAGAGATTCAGTTCTGTGAGCAAAGGTCACAGTGTAGATATTCTTCATTAATAATATTGATAGCTCGGTTGACCAGTCTAACCAGAGATTGTATAAAGTAACTGCTGGAATAGTCAGGGAGGAGGACGATACAGAATTTACAAAACTGTGCCGTAATGTTAATAATATTGATTGATCCTAATAATATACTACAGTACAAATGTTTTGAAGCACTTCTTTGAAATATTGCCTGCCAGACAGCTCCCTTTCCTGAGCAGACTGCGCTGGCTTGAAACTCTTTGAAAGCTTCACACAGTGTAAACTCGGCTTCACTGCCTGTTAAAAGTAGGGCTCATCCCTTCTTTGGTATTCAGAGAAAGGAACTGCTGCCCTGTCCAAATGGCAAGTGACCCACTTCTCTGCTATCACACATCTCTTTGTATCTTTCTTTCAAATAAGATCCTTGCAGGACTGTATCGCAGAAGCAAGGGGATCATAGACATTAGAGATAGCAAACGCTACATAAGCCACATAGTCGAGCCCTTATCAGAGCTGGATTGATCCCTAAGAGGAATTTTCCTTTGCTAGCCTATGTGATGATGCTGACAAAAAGTTCATTTTTGGCTATTTATTTTCTGGTTATTTCACTTTACATTTTTCATGTTTCAAAATATTTTTATTTAATGTGAAAAGAATCTGGGGGGAAGGACTGCATACACCCACACCCGCACACGTCTAAACTCTTCACTAGGCAGACAAGGACCTGATTTAAAACCTACTGAAATCAACAGAAAGAGCCCCTTTGATGTCAAGGGACTTCAGATCAGGCCTCAAGCTAGAAACAATTTTGCAAGATACTGCTCATGAGACAAGAACTCCCAGTAATATGAAAAGCAACTGCCTTAAGATTGTTACTCTTACAAATCTAGACATGCAGACCTGCTTGCATCAGGATCTATTAACTATTCCCTATTCTGCAACCTGCTGTCTTACCTCAGTTCGCAAGTGCATTCACTCAGTTATGCCATTCAGCTCAAAGCATCTCATTCTAGTTGCTGTATGGTAGTTTCAGAAAGGTTTGCCTTGCATTATGCCTTGGCTCAGTTTCGAGGGCAAGAGTTTTCCTTTCTCAGAGGTTTAATTGTTTATGAAAGTTATTTATTTGATCAGAATCAATCTTCAATACTACCTGAATCAGGGATCTGATTTTTCACTCATTTGTGACAAGCACAGTCCCTGATTTATGTAACCCCTCCCTCCCTCCAAAAGTTTGTTGGTTTTGTTTTTTTTTAAATAAAAGACAAAAGCAGATCTCATTCAATAAGCTGGCAGAAACAAAGGAAAACATAACCTATGTACCATGGTGGGAAAGGGAAGGTAAAAACACCTTTAGAAGAGACGTTGTTTGCGAGAGCCAATACATAAGAGACTTAGCAACCCAGCAACTAAGTATCTCATGAATGATTTCACTCCAAGTTCATGATGAATGGAAGCAGGGAAAAAAACAACCCATCAATATATTGCAGAAGAATTTGCACATAAAGATGCTGCTGGAGATAATGGTGATATAGGGGTGACAGTTTTTACTTTCCACTGGCGGGGATACTAAAACTTAATGGCAAATTAAACAAAACAAAAGAAAACATCAACATTCATTCTCTACTAGTCACTACAGGCTAATACACAGCAGAGGCTGCACATTTCCAGGTGCTGCCAGTGCTTTCTGTTGTTTTCCAGCTAGGCAAGGAGTATGGTCTAGCGGTTATGGGCTTACCCTAGGAAACCAGATCTCCTGGGTTCTCATCATAGCTTTGGTGCAGACTCACCAGGAAAGTTGAGTCAGTCATTGAACTGAGAGTCCTGAGCCAAAGGTCTGTAATCCATGGAGAGGATTCCATAGGTTCTGGCTCACACCCTTAGTGCCTTGATCTCTAAGTTGGAGATCATTTCTGAGGAATGCAGGGTTAGGATGTGAGGCTTAATCAACATTAGGAAATGATTTTGAGACTTTTAGATGAAGGATGCTAGATCAGGGCAAATTACTGAGACCAGGGGAAACACACTTCCCCGAATTCAGGATTTCAACCATAGGCATGAGAGCACGAAATGAGTCTCACGCATTTTGGCTGAGCGTCTCGTTTGGCTGACATCCCCTGCAGCAGGCCGTGGGGGTTTTGTCATTCATTTCAACAGGAAGCAGGATCAGGCCCACTTTTTCTGATGTTGGTGCCTACAGACAGCATTTTATTCACTGACTCAGGGTCTTGAATGAAAAGAAATAACATTTCAGTGAATCAGACAGAGACAATGCATTGTTATTATTATTGCTCCTTAGGGAACTGTATGGCTCCAGGCTCTGGGACAGAGCTCCGCCACATCTTTCCATTTTGAAGGCCTGGGGCAAAGCCCTTGATTTCATTGAGCCTTGAATCAGGCTTAAGCCAATGGGCCCATAGCAAGCAAAGGTCAGTGGGGACAGGACACTACTCCTGCCCGATGGCTCCTCACTGCTTCAGGTTCACTGAATGTCTATCCATTGACTAGGGCATGACCAAAGCCCATTGAAGTGAATAGTAAGACTCCCACTTGGCTTTAGTGTGATTTGACTCTGGTGCCTAGTGAACAGAGGGACATCACAAAAAGCTACCACACCACTGGGCCTAGAATCATAGAACACTAGAACTGGAAGGGACCTCGAGAGGTCATCACGTCCAGTCCCGTGCCCTCACAGCAGGATCAGGTGCCATCTAGGCCACCCATGAGAGGTGTTTTGTCTAACCTGTTCTTAAACATCTCCCATGAAGGAGATTCCACAACCTCCCCAAGCAATTTATTTCAGTGTTTAGCCACCATGACAGTTAGGAAGTGCTTCCTAATGTCCAACCTAAACCTTCACTGCTAATATTTAAGCTTCTTACATGAGAGGACATGAATGGAGGAGGCTGTGGTCTGTGCAGGGTGGGCGAGGGGAAAAATGGGAACCTCCGAGGCTCCACTGTGTGGAACAACAGGATTCCAGAGCCTAGGCAGTCAAATCAGCCTGAAACTCATTTGTGAATCATGTAAGTGAAAAGGAGATTTTCAGTGTATCTCCCATGTTAACCCACTAGGTACCAACACTAGCAAATGACAGAAGTGGGTTTGCATTTCTTCCAGGGTTTAGGTTTTTGTGGCTACTACATTGGGCTCATATCTGTCATCTCTCATCCCACTGAGCTCATCATTCTGAAAGCCCAACATAGAGGTGTGTCATTGGGAAGGGGGGCTCTGACTCACTGATGGTGTAAAGTCACCCACCCTCCTTTTTCAGCCTTGGTTTGCTTGACATCATGAGGATCTGCTTTTGTCACAGATGTTCTGCCAAAGGTGGGAAGGTGTGCATACAATGGGATGCTGTCTGAAATCCAGCTTGGTCTCAGTTTCACATGATTGGGGCAGCAGGAAAGTACAGGTTGAACCTCTGTGATCTGGCACCCTCAGGACCTGACAGGTGCTGAAGAAGAGAATTTGTTGGACCATGGGAGGTCAGTATTGTCTAGCAACATTACCAACACTTCCACTGCTTATTGGGCTCTTAGAAGACGTGTAGGGGTAAATTAGAGCTAAAGAACAGCTCAGAACACTGAGATCCAGGACTGGTGGTTGTAAACAAACTTTATGGGATGACAAGAATCCTGGCCATACCCAAGATAAGTGGTCATCTGGCTAACTAAAATCATTCTAGATTATGGAGGTTGCCAGCTGAGGGAGTGATGGATGAGAGAGGTTCAACCAGTATGTGTCTGATTATCTGTATTTTTGTAGCTTCACCAATGGCATGAAGAAGGGAAAAGGTGGGTTCTTTTTGAAAAGAATGGACTCTCTTTTCTCTCAATTCTTCTCTCACCAGCAGTGGGTGGGTTGTGTTTTTAAATGCTCTCTGGCTATGGTTGGTTTGTAGGCAGAGGTCACATAGGTGCTAGTAGGATTTGGACTCAACTATTCAGAAACGGATTCAACCTTGCTCCCCCCCCACCCCATATGCATATACACTTTCCCCACTAAATTTGGTTGCAGGGCTGCTCACTCCCCAGCTCAATTCTTAGAGCCAGATCCATGTATTTGCTTTCCAAATTGACTTCCTAGGTTCTTCCTCTTCAGGTTTGGTCCAAAGCCCTGGCTCCTTTAGCTTAGTTGCCAAGCCGTGTCTTTGCTCTCCACGTGAACTTTCCAGGCACAAGCTCTCATACCAGGCCTTGAGTTCTCAGGGTGGCTCTGTGGAACTCCACACTTAATGCCCCAGTTCTTGGTGCTTGCCCCAGAGACCTGGTTCTCCTGGCCACCTGCTGATTTGATACATTCACTTGCCAGGTCTGTGCTCCATTTCCACAGTTCTCACTAGCTTCACCAGATTCCTCACTCAACACTGTTGCTGCCCAGGTTGCCTGATGCATGCTAAATTCTCACCCTGTGCTTTCTTCGGGCACTGCGCAACTCACCCTATCTCTGTCTTGGCTCTAAAGTTTAACTCCCATCATTCTTGCCTGTCCCCTTGCTTCCCTGTCATCCACCAACTAGGCAGAACTGGGGGCATGCTCAGCATTTACACAGGAGATATGCTATGCTATGCTATGCGGGCAAAATAAGAACCATGACAAGGATTAGACTCTGTCCATCCAGGCCAAAGAAACCCACCTCCGTACAGAAGTTCAGGGCTGTAGAGGAACAAGGACTTAAACTGTGGCAAGGGAGGCTTAGGTTGGACATTAGGAAAAACACTGGAGAAAATTGCCTAGGGAGGTTGTGGCATCTCCATCACTGGAGATATTTAAGGACAGGTTAGATAGCTATCTATCAGGGATGGTCTAGATGGTGCTTGGTCCTGCCATGAAGGTAGGGGACTGGACTCAATGACCTCTCAAGGTCCCTTCCAGTTCCAGTGTTCTATGATTCTATAAGGCTCCATTTCCTCCTTTGAAGATTTTTTTTTTTAAAAAAGGCTATTTGTAGTACCCAGAGGCACTGAGACCTCATCTGTTGGCCTTACAACTGGTGCATTGGCTGGGAAAACTGCTGGAAGGTCTCAGCCCAGGGAAGCATGTAGTACCCAAAGGCACTGAGACCTCATCTGGGGTGAGCGAAGTCTCTGCTTTACAGCCCCAGCTTCACACCAGCTGGCCTTTAGGTCATGTGATAGACAGCAGGGCTTTAGACCCTATGCGCACAGGTTCTATCTCTGAAGCATAGGTCTGTTGGTGTTACAATATCATTTCACCAACATTTTTAAGTCAAATTAGCACCAGATTTCTCCACCATAACAATGATCCCTCATATATTTTCCTCTAGACTTTGTTTTCCCTACACAACAGATATCTTGCTTCTTACAGCAGATCTTTCGTTAGTTCTGAAGCATTTTTCATATTTTAAATCCTTCTCCACAGTGTAAGACTGAGGGGACTGGACATCAGGAAAGCTGTGTGCTGTTCCCAGCCTGCACTCTGTGTCATCTTAAGCACAGTCTTTAAACCAATCTCTGCCTCAATCTCTGTGTGTGTACGAACAAGAGTGATGATGTCCAATTTTGCTCAGCGCTTTGTGTGGAAAACATCTAAGTACAAAATATTTATTACTATTTAATTATCCACAGAGGCTGTGGAATCTCCATCCCTGGGAGTATTTAAGAGCGGGTTAGATAGACATCTATCAGGGATGGTCTAGATTGTGCTTGGTCCTGCTGTGAGGGCAGGAGACCAGACTTGATGGGCTCTCAAAGTCCCTCCCAGTTCTAGTGTTCTATGATTATTAGGTCTGCCATAGTGTACTGGGAGACTTGTCGTTTCTTAGTCTAGCAGGCCAGTGCAAAGAGCGGCAAACCTGGAATTCTCTGTGAAAGTATCAATGGCTGTCTCAAAAGCCATGCCAGTAGATGCATTCTGATGCCACAGATCTGCTCCTATTTTCTGTTACCCTTCGCTCTGTTCCCTTGTAGCAGCTTGCATGCCCATCCCTGGTCCCGGCTGTGTGGTTTATTTGTAAAATTGCTGGCAGTGTGTGTGTTTGTGTGGGCACCCGCACGAACATCTCCAAGCTGCTGAGCGAGGCATCGAGCATCTTGTAATGTATTTAGTAAAGGATAATGCAAACCACCAACAAATAGTGCTGAGAGGAGGAGAGGAAAAATCCTTAGAGCCAGGGAAGAGAGAGTTTGAGGTGGAGAGTTCTCCCCCACCCTATTAAATCACTAACCCCACCTTTCAGTCAGGGGCAAATGCATACATTTCCTGGGTTGTTGCTTGTTTGTTTTCATAGAGGCCAGTGAAAAGCACAGAGCAGTTCAAAGGAACCCAGAAGCATTTGGCAGCTTCTTTAGAGACGGCAAAATTCAAGTCGCATGCACAAGGCAGCGCTAGTCAGCGGATAGCTATTACTTACGCTTGGCTTTACTACTGGGGAAAGTGTCGGAACATCTATTCAGATCAGGATAGTCAGCTGTGCCAAAGGTTTAATCAAATATTAAACATGGTCAGTAAACTTGAACCAATGTTGGATGTGCAGCGGAACGGCTCTCTTTCAGGCAAGCACTCGGCAGGAGAAAGTTTTCTCTCATCGCCATTCGACTGCGGTTTGCTGCAGGAAGAAGGAGCTTCTTTTAGACATGCATACATCTGTCTAGCTATCTTTCTGTCTGTTTATCTGTCCATCCACCCATCTCTGTGCATCTATCTATCTATCTATCTATCCTTCTGAGTCTGGGTATATAAGATTTGTGCATAATTGTAAGGTAGATGCACCTGCAGAACTGTGTTATGGTTATGTATGTGTGCACACACACCACAGGTAAATACAAAGGTGTGTGTAGGTGTATGTGTGTGTACATATTTGCCTATAGGTGTACACACGTACACATAGTGGTGTGTGTATCACACCTATAACTATATTCTCTATGTGTGTATGTATACGCATAGAAGGTGTGTATATGTATACAGCCCCTATTTATTTGATGGGAAGGGTACTAGGGGATGGATGCTTTGCAGGGAGTTATGGTTTATGACTTTCCCTTCTATTATTCATTCTCTCTGATTTTTATCTAATCTCTCCCTGATTGTCCTGGTGCAGCTTAATAGCCAAAGTGAATTTTTATTACATCATCAATATAATCGCCAGCTAATCAGCATCTGTGTGTGCTGCAGTGCACCCTTTAGCTTTTCATCTGTGTTCATAAATAATACGAATGAGAATTTGGGCCTTTTTTCTGCTTGGATTTTTGGTATCAGGCTAAGCATTCCATGCAGCATTTCACTCCAACTGGTTTGTTTTTGCAGTTTTATAGCCCACTATGTTTGATCAGCGTGACTATTCCCCTGATTAATTTTTTGGTGCCTAACATTTAAATCACAGGTGATTTTATACGTGTCTTTTCAGTGCAGTGGAGGCGTATGCTAGTTGAACTATAGGATTATACGGTGCAAATACAAAGAGACTCCTTCATGTACAATGTGTTGTCCGTAACAGTGTGCTGAAGTGTTTGCATACACGCTTCTTATATACAGCTGTGTACAATACACTCACATCTATCGCTTTACTTTGATGTGATAACCACTTGTTGTACGCTAAGGAGACTTGGAAGTGGGGTTCCTTGATTTTAGTCCTGATTTTTTCACTAGCTGACAGTGTAACACTCACCCAGTCCCCAAGTGCAGAGAGTTTTGTAGGCCAAGTCCTTAAGTTCTTTGTGCCTTAGTTTCCACCTCTGTCCCCTGAGATCCAAATAAACGATCAGTGCAGGCAATGCATACAGGAAAGCATAATGCCAGCTAGCCACAGAAAATAAGGGGGTCTTTATTAGCTGCCATTCGAGAGAAGAGATCTTGGCATCGCTGTGGATAGTTCTCAGAAAACATCCACTCAACATGCAGCAGAAGTTAAACACTAACAGAATATTAGGAACTGTTAGGAAAGGGTTGGAAAATATAACTGCAAATATCACAGTGCCACTATATACATCCACGATATGCCCATATAATGAATGCTGTAAACCGTTCTGCTTGTCCCATCTCAAAAACGATGTATTACAATAGGACAAATACATAAAAGGGCAATACAAATTTTTAGGGGTATGGACAAGCTTCTACATGCAGACAAAATGAATAAGGAAGGGATTAATTCTGTTGCACTTCTCTTACACTGAGCCAGGCTTGCTAACGGGACTAGAGGGGGGCAACAGGAACAGTTGTGCGTGTATCACACCTACAACTATATTCTGTATGTGTGTATGTATACCTATGGAAGGGCCTGGTGTTTCAAAGCATCCTGGAGATCTAGCCACTGCCAGTGCTCTGGTGGCGTGCAGCTGTCAAAGGATGCGGGGCTGTGCTGAAATCCAGGTGACACTGAAAGCTGCCATCCTTGGCCCCACTTCATCTTCTCTTGGACCTTCCCCATCCAGGACATGGAGCTGGGCCTCCATCTCACCTTGCCCTGGGGCCCACAGTGGCTGTTAGGGCTGCTGCACCCATTGAAAGTAGGCAGCAGATTTAAAACAAACACAAGAGAGAATTTATTCACCCACCACACAGCCAATCTATGGAACTCCTCGCCAGGGGATGTTGTGAAGGCCAACAGCAAGTCTCTGTCAAAAAATGAATTAGGTAAGTTCATGGAGTATAGATCCACCAATGGTTATTAGCCACAATGACCTAGGATGCAACTCCAAGCCCAATTAACAGAACAGCATCTAGGAATACTAATCCCTGCTTTCTCCTCAGAGTACACATCTTTTGCATTCATCCCACACATAAATTGTAACATCTGTGAACTGTTAGGGCTGGGATTGATTCTGTTACATTTGCTCTGCATCAAACACAAGCACACAGCCAGAGCTTAATCAAATGAAATGCAAGGGAGAAATGCAAATTTCCTGTCCATAGACACAAGTGGAGTACTTGCAGATCAACATACGAAAGAGCACTGTATCCGGGTGGATGGATATATAGCTCTTTAAGAGGAAATGGAATTATAGCACATTGGTCCTGGTCCAGCAAAGTATATGCTTACTTTAATCACTTAGCAGCCATGCTGAAATCCATGGCCCAGAGGTCTTGAGGCCAATCTAAGGCCAGAGCTACACTAGGGCAATAAGTTGATTTCAGACACGCAATTCTAGCTAAGGCAATTGCGTAGCTAGAATCGATGCATCTGAAATTGACTTAGCTGACTGGGTTCACTGAGAGAGGTCGACAGGAGCATTTCTCCTGGCGACCTCCCTTAACCCTCGTGATACTGAGGAGTACAGGGGTCAACCGCCGACCCCAGACAGATCGATTTCATACATCTGTACCAGACACGTGAAATTGAACTCCGGAAGATCAATCCTTACTGCGTCGATCTTCCCGGAAGTGAAGACCTGCCCTAAGGCATATAAAGCAGAACTACACAAATAGGAGTGTTCTGAGATCTGACAAGAAAGCATAGTATCACCACTCAGAAATGGTGCACTTTAAACTACAAGCTATTGCAATTGTAAAGGAAGTTCTCAGCACCCTGAATACTCAATGACTTGTCCTACTGTCTCCACAGCATTTCCTAGTTCTTAATAGACTTCCTTTATTGTTTGCCTTATAGGGAGTGACAGGTCGGAGCACAGCAGGAAATGTCTCTGCTTCTTGCAAAAATGTGGCAAACGAAAACAGCAACAAAGTTTTCATTCTTACCCAAAGTTTTATTTTGTCGGCAAAATCCTCATTCCAAAATTCCTTCAGAATCAGATGTTTTGTTTGGAAGACAAAGCCCTTTTGTTATAGTAGGAAGAAATATTTTGCATTAAAAATTTTAAAGAGATCTACTAAACATTAAATAATCTCCCATTCTTCTCCTATTCCTTCTTCCCCAAAAAATCTATAAGTAAGGGCTCAGCCCTGTAACCAGGGGGAATTAGGGACTCAGCATCTTTCAGGACTAGGTTTTGATGCTCTGTGATGCAGGGGACGGATTCTTTGCATTCTGTATGAGTGAGGATGACACGCTATACAACATCTCCTGGCTGATCTGCATGTCTTTCGGACTTGTTTGCTTTTTAATTTATTGCATGTGTATTGCCACAGTGTCTTTATTCATCTCCCCAACCAACCGTCCCTGAATCTACCAGCTAAATCCCCTGGGGTGGTACGAATGCAGCCTGATCCTTGACAAAAATCTACCTTGAAGAATGAAGAGCATTCCCTGCTTGTAACTGGAAACATGGAAAAGAACGCATCACTTATCTGATTTTGCTGTTCATCCAAGCACTGTTTATGGAGATTTACAATACCTCGCCTCGACAAAAAGCTCCATTGTGCAGCAACTGCTAGGGGATTTAGGTGGTGGTATTAGCCGGGGTATTAAAAATGCATTGGAAGGCACGAGGTGGGAGATTAGTTGGCTAGAAAGACCCATGAATGAAGGGTTAATTACATTCAAAGAGGCCAGAGGAGGGAGCAGAGGAGGCAATAGGTTTCTTTTCTTCAAAATTTACTAAATAGCTGGAAACGCGGTTTAATGAATTTTAATGGGATCATTCTGAATCCCATGCATATTACATCTGCTGACTGTAGGAAGTCAAGGTATTGTTGAAAGGAAGGGTATTGCCCTACTGTAGGTTTCACGGTTTGTTTTTTTTTCAATCCTGCAACAAGCACTTGATTTAGAAAATATGCATTTCTGTCTTTATGAAAAAATTCCTTTGCAAATGGAAAATCTTGCACTACCTGCGCATTTTCCATACCATAGATTATTCTTAAGTTCTATAGCAAGTGTGCTTTAAATTATTGAATCAAAATGTGCCATCAAATCAAATGAACCTTTAGTATGTTTCCCTACTTAGGAGCTCTCTATCAAGAATTATGTTACTACAGGTTGAACCTCTCTAATTCAGTACCCTCAGGACCTAACCAGTGCCAGATGAGAGTTTGCTGGACCATGGGACGTCAATATTTTCTAGCAGCATTACCAACACTTCCACTGCTTACTGGGCTCTTAGAGGACATTTACAGGTAAATTACAGCTAAATAACAGCACAGAACACTGAGAATCAGGACTGGTGTCTCTAAACAAACTTTATGGGACCACTGGAAACTCAGCCAAATAGTGAGCATTGGACATCCAGTTTACTAAAATTATGCACAGATTACAATTCAGGGTACATCTACACAGCATAATTTTGAAATAACAGCCATTATTTCAAAATATCTATCCTAGCATCTACACAATGCACCTGCTATTTTGAAATAATTTTGAAATAGTGGTTGGTTTATTTCAAAATTGGTAAATCTCATTCCATGAGGAATAGTGCCTATTTTGAAATCGCTATTTAGAAACTGGGGCTGTTAAGACAGGGAATGGAGCCTATTTCAAAATAAGCCATAGTTTGTCCAATGGCTCTATTCTGAAATTGGTTTAGGGGTGTAGAAGCTACATTTTGAAATAGCTAAGTGCTCTTTCAAAATGCATTTTTGTGTGGAGCAGCATAATTTCAAAATAAGATATTTCTGAATAGCTCTTCCAGAATAGCTTATTTAGAAATAAGGCTCCTGCATAGACATACCCTCAAGAGCATTGGGCTTCTAGTCCTAACTGTCTGTTTTAGATACATCTAGGGTGCCCTGATGTCTGGGCACAAAACTGTTTTCTGCATATAAGGCAGAATAAGGTCTCGGGTAAAAGACAAGATGAAGCAGAAACTGTTTCTGGTCACTAGTGGTCTAGTCTTGCATGGCTAAAAGCCTTGTCTCCCATTTAGGTCCTAATTTCTATTTCTTATAGAGCTGATGGAAATGAGCATTATTCAGAATCGGGCCCTTTATAGTCAGGGCTTGTCTACACAAAAGATAGATCAATATAAATGATTTGGTGGCTTGGTGCACATGGAGTTATACTGGGCTAGAGGTGCTCATGGCAGTCTCTCTTATTCCTGGCAGGAAGGGATATGAAATGGGTATAATTGCATCCATGCTAAGGGCAGTACTGTTATAACTATTTTGGTTAAAAACAAATCACACTCTTAACTGATATAATTATACTCTATTAAAACCTGTCTGTAGATGAGGAGTCCCAGATCCTCTTGACAGACACGACCCAAAATGTCCAAACAACAGGGCCTGCCTCAAGTTGTCAAGCTGGCATCTAGGGCATGTGCATCCTTACCAGATCAGTGCTGTGGTGATCAAATCTTCAAGGATCAATTTAGTGGGTCTAGTGAAGACCAACTAAATCAAGCGCTGATTGCTCTCTTGTCAACTCTGAGTCAGTCTGTACTTACGGGATGATTGTCCGTGCTGCAATCAATCTTCTGGAGTTTGATTTTGCTGCATGTGTTAAGACACAGCAAAATCGATCTCTCTGGGCTCGGTTCTCGACCCTGGTACTTCATGCTTTTGCGTGGAGTAAGGGACATCAGTGTGAGCCCAAAGAGCCTTGATCTACACAGGGTAAGAAAGTCGATTCTGATACATTGTTTCAAGCTACGCTGATGGCGTACCTAGAATTGCATATCAGAAATTGACTTTCTACCCTAGTGTAGATTACCCTCCAGTACTCCACCAGAATGATAAGTATAAGGGAAGTCAATGGGAGAGTTTCTCCTGTCACAACTCCACAGGGGAGATCCTCACAGCAATTTGACTTAAAGTATGTCAACTTCAGCTATGGTATTTACATAACTGGAGTTTCATAAATTAGGTCAACTTTGCCCCACATTGTAAACCTGGCCCTAGATCTGGGCTCTTGGGTTGGCACATTATGAAGGGAGAAGCCAGCGACCAAATTCAGATTTGAATCTTCTTTCCCCAGTGCTGAAGGTACACAGCTCCATGTGGCTTTTTCAGACCTTACAAGCAGGCAGTGTAGTGCTTTTTATAATGGCATTGACATGTTAGTCAAGCAGAGAAATGCCAGACAAAATGCCAGAAATGTTACCCTAAGTGCCAGCATCCTGAGCCCTGAAATCCAACTAAAATACTTCGTTATCAGAGTAACCCTTTCCCAGGCCTTTTAGATTGTGTAGATTGCCTTAATTCAGCTGCAAAGAACCTCTGTCCCCTTACATCTGTCCCAGCTATAGGCTCCTCATAAGGCATTATCAGCTTACCAGCAGCATGCTTCCAGTCTGGCCACAGCTGTTCTGAAGCTGTCAGTGTTCTCAAATAAAGTGTTAAACAAGACTTTAGATGAGCTCAGGTTGTTTCTGCCCATCTCCCCCTACTCCAGATGCTGCAACTCGTGTTTTATGTCTGCTGTGTACTAAAGCAACACAAAGAACGTTTTTTTCCCCCTAATGCTTCTTTATGGGACTGTTCTTGCCCTGGGAGATAAAATCAGACAATGGGGTTTCTTCTACAAAACCAGGAAGTCTTGTGAATCTTATGCAAAGCCGCCTGTTCTGACAGATCATCCTGTTCATGTCCGATAAACTTCCCAACTTACTGGTGCTCAGGTAAACCCTGATCTAGCTCCAGACCTTGTGCAATTTCTCCAAGTATTTGTTTCCTCTAATTCACCCACTCTTCTCTCCATTCCTACCATTGCCGCCTCTGACCAACGGGAGCTGCAACTCAGCAGATGTGCATTCTATTCCAAGGCCTGCCGCTGGCTCACTGTGTCACCCTGGGGCACGGTCATTTCCTGAGTACATTTTCAGAAGGGATCATTAAAATGTTTGGGGCCTTCATGTTTTGAGTGCCCAGCTTGAGACAAGTCAGAGGCTTCAGTTGGGGACCCAAAATTAGTGAACCTTTTTGCAAATATGGTTTCTCAAATCCTTTTGTGCCTCAGTTTCCCTCCAAAAAGAGAGGAATGCAACTGCCCCCACCCTTTTGTAAAGAGTTCTGAGATTCTTTAGATGTTCTAGGAATTGTATTACTATGGCATTCCAGCATAGGAAACTGACGTGGCTTCTCAGTTCGGCTGATATTGTATGAATACACATTCCTCTACATAACTCCAGAGGCACTGAGGTCACTGACAAGGGAGAGTGAAGTGTCCACTCTACAGCTTTGACTGAGAGCTAGCTACGTTTTAGCTCATACTGCAGAGGCACATGGCTTTAGTTCCTAAAGTTGCAGGTTCATTTCCTCTAGCCGACACACATTGCCAGCCTTACACCTAGTATCCAGAAATGTTAAGAGGCCGTAGAAAACTGCTGGCTTATTTGGGCACAAGGCCTTTGAAAGCAGCAAACTCCTTTTCTATTTCAGTTTTCTGATGCTGGGGAAAACCACTGAAAAACTGAGGTTGAGGAATAAACTTTTCTCCAGGTTGTCTATATGAGCACTGACCCCAGCCCTAATAAATCAGCTGGGATTTGCTCTAGGAAGGACAAAGATCAGCCAAGTTTGACTTGCTGTGTGTCTCCGGCACACCAGATACAATGCTGCCACATTGTGGCTTATTCCTCTTGGTTCTGCCGCACACGATACACACACCTTATGCCTGCCTCCAGGAATAGAGAATTTTCACTGTCTCTCCTGGGAGGACTCCTCACTTGATGACTCACTGGATAGTTTTGCGCACTTATGGACAAAAAAGACCCTGCACCAATGGCTGTAAATTACAAACAGGTTACGTGAGCTTTTTTAAGCAAGGCTGCTTGGGCTTGATCCAAAGTCAAATAGACTTTAACATGTGTGCAGCAGAAGGCAGGATTTGACTTCTATTGGTTTCAGATACAAAGCTGCTTATTGTAAGCATTGATGCTGCTTGGGGCTCACTCCCCCAAACACCTCCTCAGGTAAGGAGTTGCTGTCAAGGACTCTACATGTCTTACAAAAATTGGATCAGACCTCCTAAAAATTCAGCCACTTTTCTCTTAGTCATGTTCCCAGTTTTCCCCTTCCCTTCCTTCCTTTAGCTGAACTATCCCAGAAGGAGGGAATTAACTCTCTCTACGGAGAAGAGGTGGCGTGACACTGCATTTCACACATTTATTGCACAGTGATTACTTTTGGGGGCAGCGAGCAGAGAGAACAGGTCAGGGGAAAAATGTCACCTGACTTATTTGGTAGGAATCATTTTCCCCCTTGCACAAAAGGCAGCTCCTTTTTGCAAAAGCATCAAAGCAACCGTCTGTGCTCACATGCAATAAACATGTTGGGTGGGAACTGCTACTGTCAGTCTGCATACTGTGATTGTTACCTCTTCTGGCTTGTATTAATATCTGTGCTGTGGTCCCCCTCCAGGGATGGATCTAGATGCTCTTTATTAGGGGAACGGGAGGGTATTTGCAGGGCCGGGATTCACCATTTAATTAAAAAACAAAACAAAACAAAACAACCCCCCAGGGCACCAGAGGCTGGTTAGATCCCTGGCAAATCTTGTAAGATTTCAGGAAAATAACATTTGGTGACTGTGTCAATATTTTGCCATTGTTGTTTCCACTGCTTCCCACTCTGCAGATACTTTGGCCTTTCTTACAAAAACCAGGGCACCCTGAAGGTCATGTGATGGGGGATACCACATGATGCTGCCTCCCCCCGGTAGCGCTGGACCTATGTCTGTGGTTACCGAGTGCTGGGTGCACGGCAGTATTATCCTCATGTTTGGAAGCTGTTCTTCTTCAGGGGAACAAAGCAATGAGCTGTCCAGGAAGGCTGTCCCCAAGCCATGCAGTGCCGTTCCCTCGGTTGTGCAATGCTTTCTCGCTTTGCTAGGCCAGAGAAAGTCCACTGGATCCTGGGTGTTTCCATTCCCTGCTTATTTTCATATCCTCAGTGTTCTCTGTTTGGAGCCCTGATAGTATTATTTGCCTGCATGGATCGAAATATCTGATGAGCGTGGCCTTTTGCGAAACCGCATCTCACGCGATCATGGCTGCACTACACACCCTTTGCTGTGTCGGCAGAGTGTAGACACAGAATGCACCAACAGAAAGGGTGCGTCTATGCTTGCATTCCTCTTTCGAAAGAAGTATGCAAATGAGGTAAATCAAAAATGCAAATGAGGTGTAAGTTTGCATATTTGACACCTCATTTGCATATTCTAATTTCAAAAGAGCTTCTTTCGAAAGCAGAAAGCCAGTGTAGAGGCTGCTCTTTTGAAAGTAAACCCCATCTTCGAAAGAATCCTTCTTCCCATTAAATAAATTGTAATATCCAAATGAGATGTCAAATATGCAAAATTATACCTCATTTGCTTTTTCAGTTTACCTCATTTGCTTACCTCTTTCGAAAGAGGAATGCAAGTGTAAATGCACCAAACGGTTCTGCCGATACAGCACCACCACCTCTATGGAGGATGCAATCAATGCAGACAGCAGCCCTCTTTGTCTGACAGCCCACAGAGCAGCTGTGAAATGCGGATTAATGTGCTTTCAAAAATCTCACCATGAGTGGTCCTGCAGCACTTGTGCTACCTTTGGAATTATGAATGAAAGGTGTGGACTAGCAGTCTGCACAGAGTATGAGAAGCTAGGAACTTCTGAATTATAATTTATTATTAATTATAAAGTTTTAATAATTAATACTTATAAGAAGGACGGGGGAAAAAAAGAAAAACAGGAGACAGGTGGTGTAGTTCAATACTTAGCTCCCAGACTGGGCGTGAGTGTGCTATCCATCACAGCCCTCACCAGGGAGAGCAGACAGGGTAAGGTTTGCACCAGGGCCTTTCTGCCAACTGGCCCATTCAGGGCTGTACAAGTAACACTTGGAAATGACTGAAACGGAATCGATCCTGCAAACACGTGTGCTTGTGTGTCTGCCCATGGATGTGATTTGTGTGCATTAACGACTGCCCCAGCAGGCTGTGAATCCACAGGGGGGACGGTGGGACAGACAATGCATTCCCTGCTGACAAACATACAAAATAAAAATTCTCAGAACATTAGAGTTTTTTTTTTCTTCTGGTTTCATTGTGCTAATAAGCCAGGTCCCCAGCGGATGGGACCTCGGTCAGCTCCACTGAATGAGGGAGGATCCAGCCAGTACATTTAGGTATACTTGTAACAGTAGGAGGCAGAAATGTGATTTTGAATGAGATGATGGCCCTTCATCACCAGCTCTTGTTAATTAAAGGCCAGACTATGAACATTTTACTCCTACTGATTAGCTGCTGCTCATGGGAGTAACTGCTCATCTGTGCAAGTAAACTGCTCACGGTCTGACCCTACCCATACTACAGTCGCAGTGCACCTCAGGTAGACATGAAAAACAAGTTTACTATGTCATCCTTGGACACAGTGTAGCATCACCGTATGCAGCATATTACTTTATCATGAATGGCAATGTTAAAGGGGAGAATCCATCATGTTTGCATACAGCGGGTCCTGCTGCTTGAGCTATGTGCACTTTTCAGAGTGAATTTTCTAGTTGGAGAACGCACCATGTCACGTTATTTTTATTTCTAGGCAATCTTAACTGGGATTTCTAAACTATTGGATGCTGAACTTTCTTAACTGTTTTTGTTGTTTTTGGTTTTTTTTCCCCTCTGAGGTGTGGAATGACTTGTTGATATGCAACAAATTGTAATAAAGTGAGATTTCCCTCTCATTGCAGATACTGGAGCAAAGTGCAAGTAATGGAGATCTTTTTACATTTTACAGATTTCATTTGTGCACAGATACAAAGCCATATTGGCAGTTGCATTACAGATTAAGTGCTGGATTTTGCACCAGTTAAACCAATGGGACTTTTGCCACTGATTTCACTAGGAACAGGATGTGGGGGCTGAATTGCTGTTGTAATGAGTAACTAAGGAACAAATATTGACATAACTAGGTCAATAATAGTAGTGTTTAAGTGCTAAAATTGTGCATCATAGTGTTTTGTCATGATCCTTGAAATGGCAGAGTAGCTACAGTACTGTTAAAGTATAATAGTTTATTTTCATTGTTGGTACTATGGTATCTCCCTGAGGTCACAACTGTGATCTGGGCTTCATTTTGCCAGGTGCTGTACATACATATAATACAAAAAGAATTCCTGCCCCAAAGACCATACAGTTTACATAGACAGCCCAGAGCAAGCACAGGATGGAAAACAAAGCCACTGAGAGATGAAGAGACTTGCCCAAGGTCACAGGACAATGCATTGACAGAGATCCGGTAACTCCTTGTCTGGAGCCTTATCCAGGGAGAAACTAGGAGTTATATAACTGCTACCCTCATCCCCACCCCGCCCCATCAGGCAAAATCTAACTAGAAATGCTTAAGCAAACTCCCAGGCATGCATGTCAGCATAGTAGGGAAAGGGATTTGTTCTCACAAAAGGCATCCTTGGTTAAAGCAGCATCCAGGAATGCTGGGATATGCCTCCAAGAGACACACTCTGGCGTGGACCAGAAATGGAGCCATCCCCACAGGAGCAGAGTGAGAGAATTGTGCTCTGCCTCCGTGCACTACGTGAAATTTGTAAGTGGTTATGGTCCCTGGAGGATCTCAGGCACATTGCTGTAGATAGGCCTGTTCCCAAATCACAGCACATCTTCCCTTGGCTGTGGCATTATCCGAGTACAGGGATTTTTAAACCAGCCCACTCCAAGCTATTTTCCTTTGTTCACTGTGTTGCCGAGTGTTAATCACAGCATGGAAATGAGGTAAAAATCCAGGTTGGAAGCAATCAAAGGCAAAGCGTGTACAGAGAGTGATTTCTGGGAAAGGACCATTGTGTTTTGCTTTGCAAACCATAATAGTAAAATTGTATTAGCTTCACAGAGGTTTAGTTCACCAAAAATCCTGATTTAACAGGGAGTGGATTGAAATAGACACTGATTGTGCAATGAACTCTGTGGTGACAATACGTTGGTTTTACCGAGCATCTGTGGATATCTAATAAACAGCACCACCAATTGTGGAGAGCTGGGAGGAGGAAAGTGAGAAGCTGACATGGAGCACAGGAAGTTAAAGGGGCCCAGGGCTTCTGGCTGCCATCACAGCTATGTCAGCAGCTGCAGTGATTGGGGCAGACTAGCCCCCAACCCACCCTTAGTTCCACCTGAGGCCACACTCCTTCGGGGGGGGGGGCAGTGAAGTCTCTCATCAGCCCTGACAATGAAGTCCCCATGGCTTGACCACATCAGCTGACTTGGCCTGCAGGGCTGGGACTCCCAGGCTATAACACTACACTGCAGCTAATTCGGCTGAGGCTGAAACCTGGGACCTGACAAAGGTGGAGGGTCTCAAAGATGTGGCTCCAGCCCTAACCCAGATGCCTACAGTGTCGTGTTATAGCCCCACAGCCCAGTCCTGCAAGAGCAAGTCAGCTAACCAGCCCAGCCATTGGTGTCTCATTACTGTCTAAATATATCCCTAGAGACTCCAGCTATAGAGACTGGCTGATCAGCTCAGGAGCTATCTGAATCAGCACCACGCAGCGACCAAGATGGTGGCTGTCACTTGCAGAATGGCGACCAGCAAATGCACCTTGCTTGCCCCCTGCTTTTATCAATGTTTCTTGTGGGGACTGATCCTGCAAGGATGTGGTGAGCCTTCTGGGGCAGTGGGGGTAGGGTGGCACCGGGTGACTTTTTGTGGATCCTTCCCGACTCACATTTCTATGATTTTATTACGTTGGCAGGTACTGATTTTCAACTCTTTTTGACAGATGGGAAAGCTGAGTTGTCTGGACTTCTCCTCCTTCTTTGTTACACCTGCAATTGATTTCATAGGTTCTGAATATTTCCCCGTATATGTTAGGGTGTTCTTAATGGCTTCCTTCCTTGTCATTATTTCTGTCTAACAGCTATTTGTTCAGTAATCCGCCCTTAGGGATTGGCACGCTAATAAGCAGTGAACATTACAAGAAGGAAAGAAACATAAAGGAAGAATACTTGGGAGAGCGCATTAATCTCTTCATGTCCTGTTGCTAGTCTATTTGCTATACATATGTCGATTCTACTTGACGTATCTACAGCATCATTCAAGCATGGATTTCCAAGTGCTTTGTAAACCTGGACGCTCACGCCACTGCAGTGGCAAATCTGTCTCAGCACCACTGTGCTGCTGCAGTCAGCGTGGTGAAGATGCTCCATTATGATGGGAGAAAGATCTCCCCTCAACAGGAAAAAACCCGCCCCTACAAATGTCATAAAAACACCAGCCAAGATAGCACTGGATAGTCAAGCCTTTATGTCACTGCAATTGACACCCCTCAGGGTGGAGAATGGTTAGTAACACTCCTGACTGATATAATTTTTTGCCAGCTTGGTGGTAGTATGGGCACAGCCTCAATTTCCGAAAGTTGATGTGAGTTAGGAAAGTCGTGTCAACCCTATTTCACAGACCAGGCACTTAAATGAATGTAAGAGGTTGACTTTAGCAAGGCCTTACTAGGACTCAGTGTCAAAGTAGTTCAAACAGTTTCACTGTCCTTTTACATCTGTGGTCCCAAAGTAACAAGCACCCACTCAAATAAATGGAAGGAAGTCTTTCTTCATGCAACACACAGTCAACTGGTGGAACTCCTTGCCAGAGGGTGTTGTGAAGGCTGGGACTTTAACAGGATTCAAAAGAGAGCTAGATAAATTCATGGAGGATGGGACCATCAAGGGCTATTAGCCAGGATGGATAGAAATGGTATCCCTAGCCTCTGTTTGTCAAAGGCTGGAAATGAGCAATAGGGGGTGGGTCACTTGGGCCGTGTCTACACTATCCAAAAACTTCGAAATGGCTATGCAAATGGCCATTTCAAAGTTTGCTAATGAAGCGCTGAAATACATATTCAGTGCCTCATTAGCATGCAGGCAGCCGCGGCACTTTGAAATTGATGTAGCTCGTCCAGACGGGGCTCCTTTTCGATAGGACCCCAGCTACTTCGAAGTCCCCTTATTCCTATGAGCAGATGGGAATAAGGGGATTTCGAAGTAGCCGGGGTCCTTTCGAAAAGGAGCCCTGTGTGGATGAGCCGCGCGGCAGCGAGCCGTGTCAATTTCGAACTGCTGCGGCCGCCCGCATGCTAATGAGGTGCTGAATATGTATTTCAGCGCTTCATTAGTAAACTTTGAAATGGCCATTTGTATGGCCATTTCGAAGGTTTTGGATAGTGTAGACATAGCCTTGACGATTACCTGTTCTGTTCATGTTCATGCCTCTGGAACATCTGGCATTGCCCGTTGACAGAAGACAGGATACTGGGCAAGATGGACCCTGGGTGTGACTCAGCACAGTTGCTCTTATGCTCCTCTACGTGACTGTGTCTACATGAGCCCCCTCCTTTCGGAAGGGGCATGTTTATGAGGGGAGTTGAAAGATGCTAATGAGGTAATGTCAAGAATATGCAATGTCTCATTAACATAATGGAGGCTGCAGTGATTCAAACATGCTACTTTCGAATCATGCACCGCCCATGTAGCCAGGGGCCTTTTGAAACAACCGCAGTCTTCGAAAGCCCCTTCTTCCCAAAACAGATGGGAAAAAGGAGCTTTCAAAATCCTGGGGGTCGATTCGAAAGGTCCCTGGCCTACATGGGCTGTGCGATTCGAAAGCAGCACTTTCGAATTTCTGCGGTCATCATTATGCTAATGAGGTGCTGAATATTTGTGTCAGCATCTCATTAGCATCTTTCTAACTCCCTCATTAACATGCCCCTTCCAAAAGCAGGGGGCTCATGTAGACACAGCCCATGTGTTTAACTTTATCCACAGTAGTGCTTTCGGTAAACTCGAAGGTTCTGCTTGCATATTGGATTTACGCACGAGCACAAGTGTAACAGTTGGCAGGATGGAGGCCTATCTTGTGATACTGGTTGTTTTCTCCTCCTTGGGAATGGATAAAATACTATCCACTGATAATTGTGCTCTCATGGCCAAGAAATGGGGCGCTTGTGCAAATGTACCAGAGAATTCAAGGAAAAAAAAGCAGTTGACAACATACACATCACATTGCAGAGGATTTTACAATGCCCCCACGACCTGTAGTTCTGATGCTGTTTTAAAGAAAAATTATTTATACACACATGGTGCTTAGTCAGGTTTTATGCTTTACAATCAGTTCTTTCCCAGAAAAACTATCAATCTAATTTGCCATTTAGGACTAATTTAGGCCTGTCTTGAAAGCTTTTGAAAACAATGTTTTTCCTGAAAATTGCCGCAACACATTTTGGTCGGGATCTGTTAAAAGCATCCCCCCCACCCCCGCTCCCTTGTGACTGCGTATTAAACTCTTTTTCAGACTGATTCTTCTCACTTCTACTGAGCAACAATGAAACCACTCATGTGCATACAATTAAGCACAAGGAAAAACAGCTCAATAATTGTGTTTGAAAAACCTCGTGTGCTGTTAGTATTCCTAAATAACTAATGCCTGTGAATACATTTTCAAAAAGTCATGCATGCCTCTCACTGTGTTTTAAAATACCCATGAAACACAGGCATGCACGAAAGCAAATAATTCTAAAGTCCTAATATGGTCACATGATCTGCCCTGGGTTAGGCATGGATTCTGAACAATTAAAGTTAATGGGAGGTTTGTTACTGACGTCATTTGGTATATGATCATGTCCTTACTCTTGTGGAACCTCAATTAATTCAACTGGGGTAGGTCTACATAGCATAGTTATTTCGAAAGAGCAGGTGGTTTATTTCAAAATTGGTAAACCTCGGTCTACGAGGAACAGTGCCTATTTCGAAACAGCTATTTTGAAATAGGTGCCGTTAAAACAGGAAATAGAGCCTCTTTCCAAATGTCATAATTTGTCCAATGGATCGATTTCTAAACAGGCTCTGTGGGTATAGACACTGTATTTCAAAATAGCTGAGTGCTATTTCAAAATTCATTTTTGCATGTAACAACCTTATTTCAAAATAAGATGCTTCAGAATAGCTATTCTGGGATAAGGCCAATGTGTAGATCTACCGCAGGGGTTGTATGGGTGTAAATCAGGGCAGAATTTGTACTCTAATATTATACAGATTATATTACTTTTTAGCAGACTTCATTGGGAATTCTTTATTGATGCATTTTTCCCCAAAAAATTCAGTTCTTTGAAGTTGAAACTGTTCATGAAACAAGGTCAGTTTGGACATATTTCCCACCAAAAAGGGTTTGGAAAAGAAAGTTTTCAAGTTATGCAAATGTTCACTTGTCACATTTTTGAACCAATTTTGAAGACA
This sequence comes from Carettochelys insculpta, assembly GCF_033958435.1. NCBI lineage: Eukaryota > Metazoa > Chordata > Testudines > Carettochelyidae > Carettochelys > Carettochelys insculpta. The sequence continues at coordinate 123,351,342 of NC_134141.1, forward strand.
AAACCACCTTTTTTTTTGAATATTTGGTTCATTTAGAATATAAAGATTAAAAAAGGAGAGAGAAAATGGTCAAAATGGAAACAAAAAGTTTCCAAAGGATTTCAGCAGAAGGTTCTCTTGATCTGAGCCAAGCAAATTTTTTTGTGTTTCAGTTTGTGAAAAATTTTGAGATTTTTGACAGTTTGTCCTGATTTGGAAAAGGAATTGCCATTGCAATCTCACCCTTTTTCATGGAATGGAGAACCTGATATGTATCCAGCCCTACAGCTTGGCACAGGGAATGTCTGTGGGATGCACTAACCAGAGTTGCTCCCAGGAGCATGAGCGTGTTTGTGTCTGGGCAGTGAAAATAGGACAAGGTGGAATATTAACAGCAAATGTCAAGGGACTCACATTATTTTTGGTAATGTTCTGGAACTCCCGTTTTAGGTCTTCATAGTCGCACATTGCTATGTTAAAAACATACAGCAGAGGGAGCTAGTACTATTATTCAAAAGGCCATAGAGTTGCTAGTTTTGCACATGGATGGTATAGGTGGGTTATGGGAAATTGCTGTTCAAAAGTTTAGTAAAGCAGTGTTATCAGGCCCTTTTCCCCAAGCAAGAATCAGACTGACACAAAATCATAAGTGAAAAAAGGAAAAAAAAAACTTTGTGGTCTTTTATGTGCCTTCTGGGTTCATGTTTTCTGGCTTCTGTCAGACAATCTGACAGCTAAGAAATTACTTGGTTTTTTTTAATCTCAGACGAGTAGCTGCAAAAACAAGGAAGAGTTCTGTGGCTCCTAAAGATTAACAGATTTATTTGGGCAGAAGCTTTCATGGGTAAAACCCACTTCATCAGCTACATCCCCTTGTTTAATAAAAGCTGAAATTCTCACACATGCACATACTTCTAAGAACCGGAGCAAACTTAAAAGAAACCAAATCACCTGAAACTCTTACCTGGGTCCCAAAAGCTGGAAGCAAAATTGCAACACAGGGAGATGACTATGTAGTCAGCTATGCACTCAGAGTATGGAGGTATTCTGAAGCCGGCCTCTCACAAATGCACTGCCTCTCTCATGATATTTGTTGTTTATCTTCAAGCCCCAGCTCTTGGAGTCTTGTGAGTATGATTCTCAGCCTTCAGAGTTGTGGAGAATAGCTTGAGAGCATTACCCCCAAAGGTCTGAAAACAAACAGCAAATAAAAAGAACCCCAAATGTAGGGGCTTTTTAAAAGAAAAAAGTCATGAATTTGATGACAGCCTCAGGATGTCGGTAACCCAATTGATGATTTTTAGGACTTGGAGTGGTTAATAATACCATATCTCCCTGACAGGTAAAGAGAAATATAACCCATGCAACTCCTTAAGAGATCTTTAACACTGAAGCTGTGTGAAATGTTTGCCATACAAGCAGAACAGATGTTTCCTCAGAGCCTGGCAACTCAGACCCAGTTAATTTCAAAGTCCATCCAGTCATTCAGCTGAGCGAAGACCCAAGTTCAAATGAGACTGGCCTGATTGGTTTTACGACATGGAAAACTTGGGGTGGTGCAGCAAGTGGACAGTGACAGATTCACCTGAGATTTGCTGTCAGTGGTCAGAATGAAACTGTGCCCACGCCTCCCTTTTCTTTGAGTGTTTAGAAAAGTTCCTATTCATTTCTCACTGCGGGGAATGCACTAATGTGTGAATAGCCTCTTCGGCCTAAGAGTAGCATGGGACGGCGCTGCCAGAGGTTAACAATAACCACCAATCTTACTGATACAGCAACAGCCAGTTATCTATTTTGATCATGCTAACGGCCTATCAGGAATAATCAGCTCCTATCTCAGCCTTTCTGACCCCACCTCTCTCTTGAAAGCCTCTCAAGGAAGACAGACCAGGCAGCATGACCATAGAATCACACGAAGAGGTCATCAAATCTAACCCCCTGCTGAAAGCAGGACCAACCTCAACTAAATCATCCCAGCCAGGGCTTTGTCAAGCTGGGACTTAAAGACCTCTAGGGAAGGAGATTCCGCCACCCCAGAAGGTCAATAAACGTTGGTCTTGCTCAGGGGCAGATTTAAAAAAAAAATCCCCCGGGGGAAATGAATGGGTAGATCCCACAATTTGTGGCAGGCAGCAGGAAGCCAATGAAATTGGATCTTGAATTGGTGAATATTCCTAGTTCTCTTTCGGTTTCTTATTTTTACCTTTTACCACTTTATGTTCTCACATTTGTTTTTCCACTCTTTTTTCACTTTGTCTATGTCTAGATCACAGCAATTTGTTGACAGACATTTTTGTTGGATGATATCTTCCGACAAAATTTCCGTTAACAGATTGCAACCAAACTGCCATGCAGGTCTCAAGAGCGATCTGCTCTGTCAACAGAGAGAGTCTGGGCTGCCCAACTGCTCTCTCAACAAAACAGCCAACCAGATGCACAGCAGACAGGGCTGACCGGTGTCCTGGAAGCCCTGTCTGTCAACAGAGGGCTCCCTGGAACATCCAGAACGACTTTCTGTTGACAGTTCACTGTCGACAGAGGAGTTACACCTCTGGGGAGAAAGATAAGACTTTATACAAAAGTGTTGCATTTTCTCAATTTACTGTTTACAGAATGCCTTGGGAGTCTGAATGCACCCTGGGTTTTGTTGACAAATGTCAGTTTTGTTGACAAAACCCTCCAGTGTAAACATGGCCTTTATGTTCCACTTTCCAGCTGGGTCTCTGGACAGCAGTCATGAGGTTTATTCCTATCTCTGCTCCTAGTTTGGCAGGTGATCCTGGGCCAGTCACACCACTGCTCTGTGCCTCAGTTTTTCCATCTGTAAAATGGCAATAATGAGCTTTTGTAAAGCACTTTGAGATCTACTCTGGCTATACACACACTAGAGTCAGTCCTACAGTCATTCCATACATCAGGGTTCCTACCGAAGATAATACAAGGTGTTCCATTTGGAAAGATTGCAGGAGTAGCACACTGAGGGCTTGATCATAAACCCACTGATGTCAATGGGAATTTTTTTGTGATCACTGGGATTGGGCTAAGGACAATAATGAATAACTGAAAATGTTTCTTCTTTAACAACACTATACTCATTTTAATGACACAAAAGGAGTTGGTTTTGCACCCTGTGTCTGGTGTTGCTGTAATATTATTACTATCTTCTTATTTATCCCTATCAAAGGCCCCCAGCAAAATTGCAGGCTACTTTGGATTGATATTCAAACCATTCTCCATCCCCAATCCACCCCCCACATTGCTTCTTCACCAGCCCTCCACGGAATACATTTGCATCCTTTAAATGCTCTTGTTTATTCTACATGTTGGAATATAGTTATCTGAATATTAATTATGGTGTTAGTGCAGTTCATGGGCTGAAAGCAGGAATTGAGAATTCCTCCTCGGTTGCAGCCACCTGCTTAGATTTCTGTGTTTATCTGCTTCACTGAGTTTAAATCAGTTTCTGTAAGTGAAAGTCTGTTGCTTTGAGCAGATGTTAATGCTCAGAAATAGTGTACAGTCTGCTATTAGCATATGTACCGTAATGCTAATAAATAGAGGCAGGCTGCACCCTAGCTTGAAGGTGATTTCAATAGCTCTCCCCTCCCTCCCTCCAGCCCGCCTCTCTTTGCAGGACCTTTGGATTATGTGATGATGGCAAGCAGGAGATCTCGCCTCACCCTGGCTCCCGCCCCTGGTGAGACTTAGGGAAATGGTCTGGTCTGTTTATAGTACATCTAGATGATTAATGATATTGTATATTGTAACTAAATTGTACCGCTATTATCATCAGGTCACCGCTGACAACTAGATATATCATCTATGGTGTTTATATACAGATAACAATTTTAACTATGTGAATAAGTAAAGGCTCACGGTTCTGCTAACGCTAATGCAAATGTTTCCACATGCTGGATGTTGGTAATGGACCATAGATGGGGATTTCATTTCAGCAGCTGACACTGGGAACCATACCCAGCATGGCTGGAGCATCAGTGGTGCAGGTTGAAGCTCTGTAGTCCGGCACCCCCAGGACCTGACCAACGCCAAACCAGATAATTTGCTAAATCAAGGGATGTCAATATTGTCTAGCAGCATTACCAACACTTCCACTGCTTACTGGGCTCGTAGAAGACATTTAGTAAATTAGAGCTAAATAACAGCAGAGAACATTGAGAGCAAGAACTGGTGCCTGCAAACAGCCTTCCTTCATGGGACCATGGGAAACTTGGCCACACCATGATAAATGGACATCTCTCTCACTGAAATGTTGCAGGACCACGGATGTTGTTGGACCAGGGAGTGCTGGACTAGAGATTTATTCCTGTATTCCTATTATCATCTTTGGCTTTGGGTATCACTGCATGACAAGAGCAAAGGTGGTTTTTCTATCACTGTGAGAAATCCACCTCCTTAAAAGGTGGTAGCTATGTCAGTGGAAGAGCTAGTCTCTCCATCTAGCCATGTCTACAGACTGAGAAAGATTGACCTAACTACATCACTCGGGGGTGAGATTCTTCACAGCTCTCAATGAAGCTAAGTCAGCCAAAGTTTTATGGGTAGTCTCAGCCTTTTTGTGTTTGTTTGTTTTGCCTCCAGTATTTGGAATAATCCATCTATGAAAACTGGGAATCATTTAAAAGTAAATGAGCTGAGGAAGCAACTAGATAAATTGATGGAGGGTTGGTCTATCAGTGGTTATTAGCTAAGCTGGGCAGGGATAGTGTCTCTCACCTCTGTTTGCCAGAAGCTGGGGATGGGTCACTTTATGCTGACCTGTTCTGTTCATGCCCTCTGGGGCCCCTGGCATTGGCCGTTGCCAGAAGACAGGATACTGGGCTAGATGGACCTTTGTGCTGACCCAGGATGGCCATTCTCATGTTCTCATGCTCTCTTCCAATTCACAAATCAAAATGGGTTGGTGGGTCTGGTTAACTTATTCCTAGCCTGAGCTCTCTGTGTTATGCCTCCTGCATTTTGGGGTACACTAAGAAGGAGTTCCACTGAAAGAAAAAACTTTCCTCAGGTTTTGTCCAGCAAGGGCAGAGTTGAAAACCTCAAGAGAAAGCTAAGTACTTTGAGATTCCTTGCTCCATTTCTAGAGCCCATGGCTTGAAACTTTCCTCCCGCAAGCAGTCATTCATGTGAGTCATGCCCCTACCTTCAGTTGGAAGACTTGTATGAGTAAGAACTAGTCACGTGAGTAAGGGTTTGCAATCTCAAACCTAAAGATTAGTGGAGAAAACTTCAGCTAAGCAATAATTCACACTGAATGGTGCCTCTACCCTTTTTGCTACTCATCCATCAGTAACTGACACATGCCAAGCTAGCTTTCTGCCTAGAAATTAATTACTACTGTTAATATCTAGGAGCATCTTCAAGCCTGACTCTATCCTCAGGTTCTCCAATATAAATCAGGAGCATCTGCTGCAAAGTCATTGGTATGACACCAGTGTAATCAGAGTCAGGCGTGCAATCAAACTCAGGTCCAGGGTCTTTATGGGCACTTACAAAACAGGGGCATGATTCTTCTCTCCTGATGGTGTAAACCTGGGCAGACGCTGGTTTAGTGAAGTGAACAGCAGGCTCAGGCCTGTTAATTTTCACGACAACCTTGTGAAAACCATCGGCTGGCATTGAAAGTCAATGCTAATGCACAATCATCCCACAATGGTACACTAACTTCAGATACTGCTGTATTTGTGTCATGCTAAGAAACAACTGGTCCCAGGTCCTGTGGTCTAATAGGGGTTGGCCTTCTCCTGGCAATCATTACAGGCAAGTATTCAGTCCATTTTCTTCCTGGGGAAACTAAGGTAAAAACCAAGTGATTTGTCAAAGGAGAAAGTGGAAGCAATTCAGTGTCGGAACTGTGGTGTTCTCAGCAACTGTGGTGTTGGATGATCAGACCATGCTTGTGGCTGATTATTAGATTAGAATTAACCTTGCTTCCCATCTTTAAGGCACAGTTACATGAATACTGTCACTGGGGAGGGCAGGGGTTTTAACAATACTCAGGATTAAAATCAACTGGAATTAGATCCCTCAGTCACCTCGGGGATCTATGCCCACAGTGTGAAAGTATCTCCAAAGCAAGCATGGCAAACCAGTTCAAATGTCATAAGAAACCGACCTGGCCCAACTCAGTACAACATGGGTTCTCAAAAAATTAGAAAGCTTTGTCGCATCTCAGTCTTCACAGGACTCTGCCATCTGAATGCTGGGGCCTGATCAAACCGAGCTTTTGATATCTGCTCATCACTAACCATCACACCAGCCCACCCGATCATTTAACTTGACAGCATGCACCTTCTATCCAGGTGATCCATCATTAAGACAGCTCTTGAGCATCTGATCAGAAGCAACAGGCAAATGGTATTTGCGGGGCTTAAAACAAAGAGAAAAGCTGTTCTCTTTTTAAAAACAGGCCAGTCAACAATTTAACAGTTACAAAATGCGGACTGATTCGTATCAATTCATTTTTATTCCACCAGCGTTTGGTTCTTTCTCCCTACTATATCGTTCCCTTTCTGTGCTTATTGATCCCAAAGTAGGCGATTAATCCTGAACCCAGAAAAGATTAGAGATAAGTCAAAAAGGACTTGTCATTACACAAAGGTGTAAAACTTATCCTGGGGGGAGAGGAAGGGAGGGAGGGAAAGAAAGAAAGAAAGAAAGAGTTTTGGATGCATAACAAAAGAAAAGGCAGAGCAAGGGCGGAGAGACAGAGCTGCGGTAAGATATGTAGCCAGGCTGTTTGCGATGGTTTTGTCAGAGACTACCTCATATGATATGTTGCTTTAATGAAGGAAAGGGGAAAAAAAAAAAAACAGCAGAGACTCGCCGTCTCTTCCTTGGTCTTCCTTTGCAGGGCCCTATGGACCATAACTCTTTCAAGGCAAATAACAAGCGTTCCCCATCCAAATGTAAGCACATTGGCACTTAATCCTATTTTATAAAGGTTATAGTTTTACATAAATCACTAGCTCTAAAGGCACTTTAGTCATCCTCCTCGTGTTAAGTTTCTCTTTACGCCTAACCAGGCAAGGAAGATTTCTCCCACCGGCCCTTTGGACATGACCCCACTGAGACTGAACTACCCACCCCCTGGCTATTATGTCTGGAGGAATTCCACTGATACCACAAATGAAGTGGATTAACCCCATCCTTCCCCCACCCCTCTCAGTCAGCTCCTCCAACTCACCAGGCTGATTGCCTTCAGGAGACCTCCCCTGTTTCATTCCAGCCTCTGCCATTAATATTTGTCGATAGAGGTCTCATCAAAACACATACTGTTCCCTTTCCCAGCAGAATACACAGCCCCAATGGGGTGTGCAAGTAAGCAGAAGGGTCAGGCCCCAAAAGGACCTTTCACAAATGGCTGGGCTGCTCTGGATACAGTAATTCTGGGAAATCGCAAAACAGTGGGGTATGGGACCATGGCTGCTTTTGGTTCTTTAATTAGTCTGCCATGCATCCCCAGAGGACAAGGCAGAGACGCCAGTGCAAACACTGAGCTCTCACTTTGTAACTCGGGAGAAGAGAGTGAATTTAAATGCCACAAGAGAAGGAAATAAGAGCTCTGTGCTATTCAGAGAGCAGCGGAGGGCAGATTAAAGCGTGGAGCAGGAACCAAGGAGCAGGAATTTTTGCTGAGGGGTGACACACAGATGCTCAGCAATCAGCCACACCCTGTTAGGAGTGTCCCAGGCAAGAAAGAAACATTCTAAGCTAAAATTCCAAGTATAATGCAACCCCATGCTTTGCAAGCTGCCCACTCTGCTATCCCTGGTATTCTTGGTCAGTGAAGATCTGCAACAATACTGTTCCAAAGGCCACACTGGGGATATGTCGACACAGGAGCCTTATTTCGAAATACACTATTCTGGAAGGCTGCGTTGACGCTACCCCTCCCTTTCAGACGGGGTAGGTAAATGCAGAAGTTCAAAAATGCTCATGAGGTGCTGATGTGATTATTCAATGCCTTACTTGCATCATGGCAGCCACCTGGACGTTCAAAAGTGCTGCTTTCAGATTGCAAAATAGCTGTGCAGGCAGGGTTCTTTTGAAAGGAAACCCCAAATTCAAAAGCACCCTTCTTCTCAAAAAGCCTTGGGAAGTAGTGTTGTCTAGTGGATAGCACACTGGCCTGCTGTGTGAGCTTGGGCAAGTAGTTTCACCGGCTACTTGCCTCAGTTTCCCTATCTGTGAAATGGGCATAATAATACTGACCTCCTTCTAAAGCGCTTTGAGATCTAGCCTATTTTCCATAAGTGACTTTGGAACCTACATTCTATTAATTTAAATGAAAGCTACCAGCATAAATCTCTTTCAGGCTCTGGGCCCTACTCTCGGAAGCACAATGAGGTTTCCTGATAAGAGCTGTAGAAGACCACTGTATTATTATTACCCTTACAGAAGCGTGATTTGATTACAATCTATAAGGATCCGCACAGGTGGCAAATATTTAACAATGGACTCTTCAGACTAGCCAAGAAAGGTACAAAGTGATCCAATAGCTAGAAGTTGAAGCTAAACAAACCCAACCTGGAAATAAGGGGTCAGTTTTTGACAGTGAGGTAATTAACCACCGGAACAATTTAGCAAATGTCATGAATGTCATGGTGGATTCTTCATCACTGCTGATTTTTAAATCAAATTTGGATGTTTTTTTCTAAAAAATTGGCTCTATGAACTATTTCATGGAAGTTCTCTGTCCTGCATCATCCAGACAGTCAAAGAAAAGGATCACATTTGTCCCTTTTGAATTCACAGCAAGTTAAATGATCCTCGAGACTGTCACCAATTTTGTGTGACTTGGAGGAGTGGTGACTCTTTGTAGGTGGAAACTCTAACTCCCTGCACTAACAGTGACATTACAGTAGAGGACAATGGCAGAGGCAAATAGCAATAATTCACAATATGGTTCATGTGAGGTGGATTTATTCATCATTTGCTTTATGATAGTATCTGGAGACACCCACATAGATTGGGACCCTATTGGGCAAGATACTCTATGAACACGTGCTGAGAGATAGTCTCCAAAGAGTGTCTGGTCTAACTAGAGAAAAGAAACAGAGGTGGAAGGAAAAGAGATGAAATCTATTTACTGTGATTAGCAACAAAGGAGGGAATTAAGCCGAAGACTTCTAAGTGCTAGTCTGGTGTCCTACCACTACGCTGTGTTGTGCCATCAGATAAACAAAGATAGCACTCATCACTGAATAATTGGACCCCATTTTTATAGATGAAGAACTAAACTATACAGATCCTAAGGGACTTGACCATGGTCCCAATGGACGTCTGTGGCAGACTAGGTCTCTGAGGCACAGCTAGATGAAATTTGTGGGACTTTTATTTCTGTGTGTGTGTGTGAGTGTGTATGTGTGTGCGCGCTAGAAAACAGTAGGCTCAATTGAAACATACAGTGAATTCACGTGCAAACTTGCCAGAACACAAACAAAAAATACATTTTAATAAAAGACTGCATTCAATGAGTTCAAAATGAAACCGTTTGACCTGAAATAAGGTTTCAGTTTGAATTTGGCTTCAGTTTTATTTTTAAGATGGTTTTAAAAAAATCCAAACCAAAGTATTTAATTTGGCTTGGAACTTTTTTGCTTTTTGGAATCAGTGGAAAATTGACCCAAAACATTTTTCCTGTTCTTTTTTTGTTTAACCAGTGAACTCAATTCCCTCCACAAAAAACAAAACAAAACAAAGTTCTCTGAATATCAATCCTCCAAAGTCCTATGGCTCCTAACCAGCTTCCCCTGTAACATGTATTGGAAATAAACCACTGTGACAATTTGCTCCTGGTTCAAATTTGCAATGAGACGGAAAAGAAATTTCCTTGCACAGAGAAGCAAAAATGAATTAAAACGGTAGCTTGGCTCAAAGCCCTGATTTCAGAATCAAGACATTAGAGACAGTGAAGCTACAGCTTGTCTGCCTTGCCAGTGCAGAATCCCCAAAACACTGGTCAGGTTTCTCTTTGGTGCACATTGTTTATTTTGGGATCTGTAGTAGCTGTCTGGTCAGATCAGTCGCATGTGCTCAGTGGTGTATGCAGTTACCCAGCTTGTTCCAAAAAGCCATCCCTCCATGCTAAGCACATCCACACCAGCAAGTCAGCTGCTGCCCCTCAGCTATGCCCGTGATTGCTAACCAGCCACCCGGTGTACATACATCCCCCCACACAAATCAAAAAGGATGCAAAAATGCATAGCAATTTTAAAATCTAATCCTCTAGGGTTCCTTGCTTAAGCAACCATGGGAATAAAGCTGTGCTAGGCCATGGGAGCACACAGACTGGGCATTCTTTAACAGAAAGAGAGAATGATGCACTTGTGACAAAAAAGGAGTGAGATGCTATGGTTAAAAAAAACTACAACTACCTAATCAACCAAACAAAAATGGTTGAGGCCTAACAGACAATGAATGATAAACAAGAATACCCCATGTTATTCATGTAGCAGTGCAGCACTGGATCTGGATACTAAACATGACTGAGTGGTTGCTCATACAAAAATGAATGCACAGTGATTGTGCATGTAGGTGCTGGAACTCGGGATGCGGTGCGGAAGTGGGGCTGCAGCATATCCTCAGTAGACGTGGTTTACATTATATCCAGGGTTTATAGTTTGGTTCAATGGCTTTCAGCAGCCCCACTGTATGCATTGCTCTAACCCCCAGTTGTGCATGCCGGCTGGGGGGTTTGCACATGCAAATGAATGTGTGATTCTGCAATCATCACAAGCCACTGCCATGATCACATACCCCATGAAAGTACATTGTCATAGTATCTGCACTCAGCAGTTAGGCATGTGGTTGGGCACACCCAGGACACAGCAGCACCCGTGCAGTTTGGAAAACAGTGTGGGAAATGCTCCACAGGACTCTCTCCAGGGCATCCATACACTTTCTGTAACAAAGGGCCCAGAATGGCACACAATACTCCAGAAGCTGCCTCCCCAGTGCTGAATAAAGGGGAATAATCACTTCTCCAGATCTGCTGGCAATGCTTCTACTAATGCAGCCCAATATGCCCTTTGCCTTCTTAGCTACAAGGGTGCATTGTTGGCTCATATCCAGCTTCTCCCCCACAGCTACAGAGATCAGAAAAGCACAAAATATTTTATTTTTATAACTGTTGTTTTTAGGTGTATCCAAAATACCAGGGAGAAGACAGTGGTCAGGGTAACATTGCAGATTTAATTGCACCAACTTTAGGAATTTAGAAAGTAGTCCTTTTTTTTTTTTTTTTATAACTAGAGGACTAGTCCTGCAACAGCTCTTGGAAATAAGGCCCCTGCAATGACACCAACCCCCTCCAAACTCAAGAGGCTTCCAATGACAGCAGCAGTTCAGTGTAAGATTTGAGCTCAATTTCCCCATTCCACATTTATAAAGCTAGAAGCTCAATTCATGTAAATTGGTGCCACTTTATTGAAGTTACAGGTTCTGCACTGATTCACAGCCATTGAGGCTCTGGCCCTTATATATATACATATATAATTATATAATTATGACTAGACTGATCATTAAATGCCTGTTTTGAGCATAGACTAAGATGATACACTAAACTAAAGATGAGGGTACCATGCGAATAGTAACCTTTAAAAAGTGGCCCCTTTAGGGCTGCAAACAGCTCTTACTGCCAAGGTGTGGATAACAGTGGGTTTTCCATTTCCTCATTTTTGTGAGTTTAAATTAATAACTTATTTTCATTTAATTTCTTTGATTTTTTTTTTCCCACAAAGAGATGGAGAAAGCCTCTGATCATCAAAAGGTATGTAATTTCCACTTATTTCAGTGGAAGTTAGGACCCTAAATACCTTAGACCATCTGGGCTAACTTGTTTCTGCTTCACAAGCATAGTCCGCTTAAAGGCTACATAGGCTTCAAAGTTTGTAATTCATTGTCATGTGTGAGACAAGGGAGGTATAAACATATTTCTTTATTCTGGCTGTTTGACTAGCAGCAGCAACCTCAGCTAACAGGGCAGAAATATGCTGGTTTACATTGCAACAATTCTATGTACATAGGGGAAAGATATCTGTAAACATTGACCATCTGTAGCAGTGCTATAAAACTGAAATGCAGAAAGTGGTCATGACAACCCATCACAACCTTTGCTGCAATCCAAGCCGCTCTTGTATTTCATTAAGACCTTTACAATCTTCTTCACACAGATTTTCCCCAGCTGTTCCAGGCATGCTAGGTAAACAGAATGAGAAGTTCTCACCCCTACTTTGGGAACATCACACACAGGGTGAGACATCATTGGAATCTTAGCTGGTACCCAGTGAGCATAGTCAAAGCCAAATTTTCTACATGCTTATTCATTGTTTATATTTAACTACTTCTCCCTGCCTCGAAAAAAATAAACAAAAATTAAAAAAAAACCCTCTTGGCAAAGAAATGTATATATAGACAATGAGCTCCCAGTTATTTATTCAGCTATAACTCCAACTGACAAGTGTAAGATTAGAAGCAGCACATCATCAACACCTTTCCTTTGCTACTACTTAATTTCCACCTAATCTTACCTAGCTACAGCTGTCTTTGTTTAAGGAGCCTGATCCCAGCATGCATTTTGGGGGAGGCCTTTTAAATTTGGCAGAAAGAGCCACTTGCAGCCCTAAAGGGGCCAGTTTACAAAACACAGTTGCTTCCTGCATATCTCTGTGCTAACTGGTGAGTAACAATTACACCTGTAATGTTTCTTCTCCCTCAGGTGGTTTGCATGTGCTTGAAGGACCCCAGGCCAAGAACTACAAAGGTTCACTGAAATCAAGGGAAGTTAGGAAACAAAAATGTCTTTAGGGTTCTGGGTGTCTTTATTTTCTCTTCCATAACCCACAAACAACTGAAGGGATTTTGCTGAAACTGTATCAGCCCCCTGATTAACTCTTGGTCAAGTATGGACATTTTCAAGCCAATAGGAGCATATTTTTCAGAAAGCTGTGAGCACTGAAGTCCTGTTCTCCTACAGCGGGATGCAACCAGTATTAATTGGTAAAGTAACAGATTATATTGAACCCTCCTGCTGCGGTCATTTCTGGGGACTTACTTCGAGCCCATAAGCCAGCAATAGGCAGCCAAGAATAGTGAGGGAGCCTCGTGAGTGGCCCTTCTGCCTCTTAGTGGGCCACATGACCAGTAGTGGCCAACCTGTGGCCTGTCTACTCCATGCCACCATGTACCTTTTGTGCAGTTGGGCACTAGAACCTGTGTTTCCTACTCCTTCTTCTCTCTCCCTTTCACACCACCAATAATCCTCCTGATTTGTGGCTTTCTGGCTTGGCGGGTGGGAGGGGATTGGAATGGAGTGCAAATCAGCAGATTCACAGTGCTCTGCCAGGCCTGGGAAGGTGGGGGGGGGGGGGGGGGCGGCAGGAAGTTCAGTGCTGCAGTGTGCGAGAGGTGCATAGGGGTGTGGGGCAGATGGGTGAGCTGCAGGTTGCCCTCCACTGTTGTAAACTCTTGAGGTCTGGGATTGTCTCACAGTATTTGTACAGCTCCTGACACAAAAATTCAACTTGGGAGCCATTTCAAGCCACATAATAACATAGAACTCCTTCCAGGTGCAAATGTGAGCCTGTGCCCTGGTTTTTATGGTACTGGGGCTTAGGTATCTGCAAAAACATGTTCTAGGTATAGTCCCCTCTGCCCTGCAGTCCTTGTGCACTGCTCTTTCACTGTAGGATGGTGATAAAGCCCACTGGAAAGAACAGACCATCAGAGACTGATAGGTGGGCAGGTAAGATAGTTAATAATTTATTATTTAAATGGGATTGTAGGCCAGGATAGAGATGTGCTGTCAGAGCTGGGGGGGCAAGATGCCTCAGTGGTTAGAGCACTGGTTTGTAAACCCAGGGGTGTGAGGGGGGCCTTGAGTTTTTGGGGCAGGTCATCGGAAAAAAAAATGAGGGATGGTGATAGGCCCTGCTGTGCATGGAGGATGACCTCTTAAGGTCCCTGCCAGTCCTATGAGAGATGCATATCTCCACAGGCAAACATAGCAGGAAACATTTATTTCAGTTTCTGAACTATTCTGATTTATGGCTGCATTTTTCCTTTAAAAGTTCTGAGTCCTTGTTAGAGGCAGTTAATGAGTATAGATACCATTTTATTGTATCCTCCTTTGCTGGTCACACTGAATTGTCATTTCTTTCCTCTTTTGCAATGTCTCTTTTGCACCTATCCAGAGTTTGTTTCCCTTGTCTGTTTCTGTTCAGCTGTACAAACCCACTTGTTTGTCTCTGCTCTGTTTCCTTGCATTTACCACCCTAACAGTCACCAGCCTTGGAAAAAGGTCCTGAATCTGCAAACGCTTACGCAAGCTTTGAACTTTAAGCACATGAAGTAGCCAGTTAAGTCAAAAGGGGCTACTCCAGGGCTGAAAGTTAGATGTATGCCCAAGTGTTTGCAGGATAATCCATAACGGCCCAATTTGTCCTTGTAGGGCTACGTCTACACATGAAGCCTACATCGAAGTAGCTTATTTCAATGTAGCGACATCGAAATAGGCTATTTCGATGAATAACATCTACACGTCCTCCAGGGCTGGCAACGTCGACGTTCAACATCGACGTTGCGCAGCACCACATCGAAATAGGCGCTGCGAGGGAACGTCTACACGCCAAACTAGCACACATCGAAATAAAGGTACCAGGCACAGCTGCAGACAGGGTTACAGGGCAGACTCAACAGCAAGCCGCCCCCTTAAAGGGCCCCTCCCAGACACAGTTGCACTAAACAACACAAGACCCACAGAGCCGACAACTGGTTGCAGACCCTGTGCATGCAGCATGGATCCCCAGCTGCAGCAGCAGCAGCCAGAAGCCCTGGGCTAAGGGCTGCTGCACACGGTGACCATAGAGCCCCACAGGGGCTGGAGAGAGAGCTCCTCTCAACCCCTCAGCTGATGGCCGCCATGGCGGACCCCGCTATTTCGATGTTGCGGGACGCGGATCGGCTACACGTGCCCTACTTCGATGTTCAACTTTGAAGTAGGACGCTATTCCCATCCCCTCATGGGGTTACCGGCTTTGACGTCTCGCCGCCTAAAGTCGATGTTAACATTGAAATAGAGCCCAACACATGTAGCCGTGACGGGCGCTATTTCGAAGTTAGTGCCACTACTTCGAAGTAGCGTGCACATGTAGACACGGCTTAGGTTCCACATAAACAGTGGTGATACATTTCTTTTTTCTTTTTCTGAAAGGTCTTTTTGGCCATGTGGGTTGAAAATGACTTGATGGTTCTAGTGTAAAAGCCACCTTACATGTTGGGCAGACTTGAGGGAGGCTATGGTAAAATCCTTTCTCTGCTTTGGCATGTGCTCTGTGGTCAGCAGTGGCAATCACCTGACATCCCACCCTCTGCTGTGGCCCTGACAATACATTTTCCTTCCTGCATAATCCTGTTTCTGTAGAGTCCAATTTAAACCCTCTCATTCCTGGGAAAGGCCCCCCAGGTACACCTTAGCTAATTCTCTGGCTCTGTCACTACAGTACTGAGCACACTCTTCAGTGTATTTAGCTTCATGTTGTTCCTGGGAAGTTGGGCTGTGCTGTTATCCCCATTGTACAAAAGGAGAACTGAGGCACAAGCAGACTAAGTGACTTGACCAAGGCCATGGAGATAGTCTGTAACAGAGCAGGGAGTTGCACAGATCTCCTAAACTGTAGGTAAAAATCTGAACCCTGTATGAGTCACATGGATTTATAAGAAAGCCAACCCCAGGAGTCTCCAGCGTATTTGTAAAGAGTGGGGCAGCCTCAAATCCATGTGGTCTCAGTGGCAGCTCAGTGATTCCAGGCTTCACTGAATCAGGGCTGGGCAGGAGGTCTGATTATGTGAAGCACTGAGCAGCTCCACTGGAGCTGGCAGGAGACCGGGAGTCTCCCTCCTTCACCCTCAGGGGACCTCATTCAAAGGAAAGTAAACAGTTGGGAAAATACGGTTACTGGCAGAGTCACCGGAAAGCCAAACAATATTCCATCATGGGTTTGAGGCCAGAGCACTAATTCATCGCCTGCACCACATTCGGGGAAGTGGCCCGGCATACTAGAAAGGCCACAGATCATGATACAAAATGTAAGTGCTCTGCTATCCCCAAGTTAACTTGCTTTGCTGTGTGACCTGATCAGCTGGACAGAAACATCCTGAGGTAATGACACAAACTGAGGGTGGGGCAGACTTCAGCCCTTTGCACCAATGAGCAGATTTAAATCTTCCTTGCATTTGGTTGTTTTTGTGCTTGTGGGTGTATAGACACACACTCATTTATATATCAGAGAGGAAGCCGTGCTAGTCTATACACTATCAAAACAAAAAGCAGTCAAGTAGCACTTTAAAGATTAGCAAAATAGTTTATTAGGTGAGCTTTGGTGAGACAGACCCACTTCTTCAGACCATAGCCAGACCAGAACAGACTCAATATTTGAGACACAGAGAACCAAAAACAGTAAGCAAGGAGGACAAATCAGAAAAAGATAATCAAGGTGAGCAAATCAGAGAGTGGAGGGGTGGCGGGGAAGATCAAGGATTAGATTGAGCCAAGTATGCAGACGAGCCCCTATAGTGACTCAGAAAGTTCCCATCACGATTTAAACCATGTGTTAATGTGCCGAATTTGAATTTGACTGTAAACAATGGATCTAGTCATGTGTGCAGGATGGAAACTAGAAGGGTGTAGATAAGTATAGCGATCAGTAAGTTTTCGGTACAGTGTGGTACTGATCAGGCCATCCTTGATTAGTACCGTGGTGTCCAGGAAATGTACCTCTTGCATGTTGTAATCGAGGCATAAGTTGATGGTGGGGTGTAGATTGTTTTCAGTCAAGCTCTTAGGTACAATCGCATTTGCTCTGATCCAATGGACAGAGACCAAAAATAACAAGAACTTTCCCAAATATTCATAAACCTGAATTACCCACCAGGAGAAGTAAAAAAACAAATCGACAGGGCCAGACGAATACCCAGAGACCAGCTACTCCAAGATCGGCCCAAAAAAGCCAAGAACAGAACACCACTGGTCATCACCTACAGCCCCCAACTCAGACCACTGCAATGAATTATTAAAGACCTACAACCTATTCTTAATCAGGATGCTACACTCCAGAAGGCCCTGGGTGACATGCCTGTTCTCTCCTACAGACAACCTCCCAACCTCATGAGGATCCTTGCTAACAGCCACAGCCTATACCCCAGGAACACCAGTCCTGGAACCTTTCCCTGCAACAAAGCCTGCTGCCAGCTTTGTCCACATATCTTCTCTGGAAATACCATCACTGGACCTAACCAGGTTACTCACAGAATCACGGGCACTTTCTCATGCTCCTCTACTAACATCATATATGCCATCATGCGCCAACAATGCCCAGATGCTTTGTATATTGGACAGACTTCTAACTCCCTTAGACGAAGGGTCAATGGGCACAAAACAGACATCAAAACACTCCAGATCCACAAACCAGTTAGTCAACATTTTAATGGAATGGGGTATTCTGTCAATGACCTCAAGGTATGTGTGTTACTGAAGAGAAATTATCGCACTGTTTTAGAGAGAGAAGTGGACAAGCTGACATTTATATTCAAATTCGGCACATTAACACATGGTTTAAATCGTGATGGGAAGTTTCTGAGTCACTATAGGGGCTTGTCTGCATACTTGGCTCAATCTAATTCTTGACCTTCCCCCCCAACCCCTCCACTCTCTGATTTGCTCACCTTGATTATCTTTTTCTGATTTGTCCTCCTTGCTTACTGTTTTTGGTTCTCTGTGTCTTAAATATTGAGTCTGTTCTGGTCTGGCTATGGTCTGAAGAAGTGGGTCTGTCCCACCAAAGCTCACCTAATAAACTATTTTGCTAGTCTTTAAAGTGCTACTTGACTGCTTTTTGTTTTCATATATATATCGTTAGCCACTCTATCCACAGGAGGAAACCCGAGGGAACTCAGAACTAGAAAGCAGAGATGTTAAGGAGTCATTAGTCCAAAGTAAATGAATGCTTTCTGCTTTTCTTCCCAGTTCATCTGCATGATTAGGAGGGTTGATAACCATGAAATTCACCAGATATTTCCTATTGTTTCATTTCTCAAGAGCTGACAAGGCTGTTCAGATCCGGATAATCAGGATGCACTTTGTTGTTAATGTGGGTGAATCAAAAACTGTCTTCCTGGTTGGCAGATGGTCTCTTATAGCAGAGGGGGAGAGAGGAGGATGCGAGTGTGTGGAGGGAGCACAGACAAACAGTGAGTGAGACAGAGGGAGAGCCTGGTGCGAGGACCGAGAAAGGGTGCACCATACAGCATATGTGAGAGAGTGATGCACCATGATAACCCAAAAGCATCACGAGGGGCGTGCAACGTGCTGAGTATAACACAGACGGAGGGAAAGTTGTGCCTAGCAGTCTGAGAGGAGAATGCGTGTGGGTGGGGGACCACGTTCGAGAGAGCCCCTTTCCCACAAGTGTGAGCATGGTTCCACCTGAGTGAATGAGAGGGTGTGTGCACGTCCGTGTGGCACCTAGTATGGCGGGGAGAGCATGAGAGGGCATGTCACGGGTGCATGGTAGTGTTGCGGGGAGAATGCATGTGGTGCACAGTTATGCGATTGTGAGGGAAAAGGTGCTAGCAGGCATGGAAGCCTGCGAATGTGGTGCCCACGGCGAGTGAGGGAGAGGCAGAGGCAGGCACGCAAACAGAAGCAAAGAGTCCCTGCCTCCACCTGTGATTTCACCTCTGTCCCTTCCTGTTCTCAATTGGTCCTGCCCACACTCCACTAGTCATGGGGTGGGGGGAGTGGGGAGCAGCTCTCCTCAGCTCACCCACACCCCACTAGCCACCACCCATGGGGTGGGAGGGACCAAGGAGCATCCCTCCTCAGCTCTTTCTCTGCACTCAGGTGCCCTGCAAGCCAGGAGTTCCAGGTCATCACCCCCTCTCGCCAGGGTATTTTTAGCAGGACCTTTGTGCATGATGTGCTGCTGGGGGCACTTGGGACAATTTCCCTCTGGGGTAAGAAGAAACTGGAGCTGACTAAGGCGTGTTGAGGCAACACAACTAACCGGCAGGGCAGGATGAGTCAGAGGTGAATGCCATGTGGGGGCTGGGTGGGAACTGCGGGGGGGAAGAAGTAGTGAGTGAGTCATGTATGCCCTAGAGCAGTGATGGGCAACCACCAGGAGTGGCTGGGCTGCATGTGAAGCCCTCCTTCACCTGGGGTTCCACTTGTGGCCCTGCAGCCCCTCTCCCCGCCATTGTGCTCCTTGCTCCCCAGGGAATTGGAACCCTGCACTTCCTTGACTCCCCTCCTTCCCAACACAGTTGGCCAATCACCTGATTCGTGCTCCAAGCAGCTCCCCAAAGCAGGATCCCCACGAACAGCGGATTTGCACAGGGGAGAGAAGGGCGGCTGGGGTCCATGGGCTGGATGTGGTGCTTCGGTGGTCTGCGTGTGGTCCAGAGGCCGCGGGTTACCCACCACTGCCCAAAAGCGAGGGCAGTTACTCAACACACCTCACTAGAAGATTCCACATCCCACTGCATTCTTCAGGCCAAGGACTCCTTGAGCTGAATGTTCTCCTCTGTCACACAATGACGAGGGCAGCATTGGCCCTCAAGTGGCATTGGCATGAATGGTGGTCTGCCGGGGGAGAGCGCTATGTACTGGGGGAAGCCAACCCCCATACTGAGTAACTATCACAGGTTGAACCTCTCTAGTCCAGCAGCCTGTGGACCTGACCAGTGCTGAACCAGAGAATTGGCCAGGCCATAGGAGGTCAACATTGTCTAGCACATTACCAATGCTTCCACCATTTACTGGGATCTTAGAAGACAGTTAGGGGTAAATCACAGCTAAAGAACAGAACACTGAGAGCTGGGACTGGAGGCTGTAAACAAACTTTATGGCACCACAGGAAACTTGGCTACACCCATGATAAGTGGTGATCCAGCTAACTAAAATCATGTTGGACCTGCGCTGGGCTAGAGAGGTTCCACTTATAGAGACACCAAGTGCAGCCCACTGGTCCACATGTGTTGTGTCCCACTCTGTACTTCATCCTGTAAGGTGAGTCTGTTACACCATTGGAGTCTTCAGCTCAAGCTGTAGATTGCTTTCAGTGCTTGAGTTGCCTGTTCCAGTCCCCAGCCTGTTGGCACCGAGACAGAGGCATGTCTACACTGGACTACGAGGCATCACTGCAGACTTCCCCATACTAATGCTAACCACCCCATGGCTAGAGCTGCAGAAGAGGAAGCGTGGTGGTGAAGGCATAGGGATAATGGGATCTGTGCTCAGCTTGAACACAAGCCTCCTTGACAAATAACTTGGGTTATATCTATGCTAGGCAAAGGAAGTCAACTGCAGATAGTACAGTTCTATCTATGGCAATTGCATAGCTTGAATCAACATATCGCTTGGTTTTCTTGGCTGCCTCACTGAACAAGGTCGACAGGAGAACCTGTCGACCCCCCTTACTCCTCGCATCTCACAAGGACTACAGGGGTGGACTGCAACCCACGAGGGGTCAATTTCATGTGCCTCTACCAGCTATGTGAAATCAAACCCCAGAAGTTTGACTCTGATCAGGTCTATCTTCCAGGCTACTGTAGATGAAGTCATAGTGTCCCCGGGACTTAGCTCCCCAGCTGTAACAAGGGGCTAATTGTGCTTCATCAATGCCTTTGGTCTGCTTTGCTGGTTTGCTATATCCGGACTTTGAGGCAGAGGGGCCTTCTTAATTGGTGTTCCTACAGCACCTAGCACTAGAGTACTGAAATCTTGCTGGGAGCAGCTGAGTGCTGCTGTTACAGGACAGTTACCTGCAGTAGCAACAAGACAGACTTTTCAACAGCGGGGTGCTCCAGACCTGGTTCATCCCAGACTGAAGATGCTTAGAGCTTCAGGATTTATACTACTCTGAACACAGGGATTTAAGGGCCTGATTTCTACTTCCTTCCACCCTGCTGCGAGGGTTGAGGCAGCCGCAGAGGGTGGCCTGGTTGTGAGGCGATAACAGAAATAAAGATGGCTCTGCATTGTTGACCTCCCACCTCTCTCCTGCCTACACTTCAGCCTCGACAGGAGTAAATGACCCTAATGGGCCTGGACACCATAAATTTGATAGTCTCCGGTCAGTGTCCCAGGAATTATGTCCTTATTGAAAATGGCTCTTTTCATTTTTCCTCTCAACCTGCAACATCTGCTGTCAAAAAGATGCAAGAATTAATTTAGAAAGAAATCTAATGACACCGCCTCAGTTCCTCTTTCCCTCTGCCCTGCTGGAGAGCCAGGTGCAAATGTTCTTTGGCAAATCCTGACTTGGACTGAGATTTGGACTCTAGGAGGAAGAATACCTGGTGCCTACTTCCTGTATGGTCACATTCAGATCTGAGAGTCACTCACCCGACCCCACCTCCTAATTTCATCAGACCCCAGTGCACAGAATCTGTAATACCCACTGTTTCATACAATAGCAATTCATCACAGGTTGAACTTCTCTAATCTGGAACCTTTGGCACTTGACCGGTGCTGAAGAAGAAAATTTGGAGGACCAGGGGAGGTCAATATTGTCTAGCATCTTTACTAACATTTCCACTGCTTACTGGGCTCTTACAAGACATTTAGGGGTAAATTATAAGTAAAGAACAATAAAGGACACTGAGAACCAGGACTAGTGGCTGTAAACAAACTTTATGGAACCATGGGAAATTTGCCCACACTCATGACAAGTTGTCATCTGGCTCACTAAAATCATGCCAGATTATGGATGATGCCAAATGAGAGAGTGATGGATTATAGAGGTTCAACCTGTAGAATGTCTGTTCCTTTACTTAAAAATGTTTGAAGAGG
Source organism: Carettochelys insculpta (assembly GCF_033958435.1). Taxonomy (NCBI): domain Eukaryota; kingdom Metazoa; phylum Chordata; order Testudines; family Carettochelyidae; genus Carettochelys; species Carettochelys insculpta. Next base: position 123,373,192 of record NC_134141.1, read on the forward strand.
TGCGTAATACTGGAGGTCCATCTCCCCTCTCTCCTTCCCCCGGCCGCAGGTAAATTGCTTTCTTGTGTATTCGGGGATTTTGCAAAGTGAGAGGCAGTTTGATTCCATGGGGATGACTGAGGTGGGATCTCTGCTTTCTATCCCCAGCCATGAAGCTGCCCTGCTGCACCATGTTGGTCAAACCATCCCATCTCTCCGCTTCTATTTCCTCTCCCCTCCTTTGTCTGCCTTGGCTATGTAGAGTGCAAGAATTGAGGAGGGGTGGTTGGGGGAAGCAATGGTTGCTCACCATGTCTCTGTACAGCAGCCTGTAGATGTTGTGTAGTCCAAATAAGAAATCATTAGAAATTGAAGAAAACTGGCTAAGAAACAAGCAGGAAGCAGAATCAGTGGCCTCTCTGTGCTTCCTCCAAAATATAGTTCAACCAAGTGGTGTGATGGGGCCGGCATGATCTACCAAGCACAGGAGCGGGTGCCCTGAGTTCTAAAGGTCCTGAGGTCTTCAGTTTATTGCTTTCTTGCCCAGTGATATACTTGGGTTAAACATTATGTGGATGAGTAGTCTAGTGTATTGCAGGACAATATAAGTCACTTGTCTGAGGCAGTCTAAGGTATAGGATTACTTGTTGTTATTAAGTATAAATTTTTGCCAGTAGTTCCCAGTTAGAATCCAGGGCCTCTTATGCAGTGCATGCTACAGACACATTGTGAGTGAGAGGTCTTGAAGAGAGACCAGAGAGAGAATGGTAAGCAGCCCAGAGGCACAGAGAGGCAAAGTGACATAGGTCTGTCCCACGAAATCTCACCTAATAAACTATTTTGCTAGTCTTTAAAGTGCTACTTGACTGCTTTTTGTTTTGATGGTGGTCACACAGTGGATCAGTGGCAGAGCTGACATTAGGGCCCAGGGTTTCTGACTCTGCCAAATGTCCCAGACCCTTAAGGTGTGTGTACAGAATGAGATAAGCTGAAGGCAGAGTGTCCCAGAGCTCAGGCTCACAAGGACCCATGCACCAGTGCTTAAAAACTGATGCTTTGTAGATGTTCTGGCTTCACCACTCTCTCTAGGCATTGGAGCCTGAACCCTGGTACAAGCCACACCACTATTTTAGTGCTGTAGCACAAATCCTGTGACCCAGCCAGTTGCGCCTTCCTCTTCTCATCAGAATTCTGCAAATAATAATAAAAACCCAACAACAATTTCTCAGTTTGATGTTTATCTGATAAATTGGGGGAAGGATGACTGTAACTGTGGCAAGTATCAGAGAGGTAGCTGTGTTAGTCTGTAGCTTTGAGAACAACGAGAAGTCTTGTGGCACCTTATTGACTAATGGGTTAATCTGAAGTGGATTTTTAAAACTTTTCTTTGAAAAGTAATATATATTGGTTTGAACAAAATATTTCTTGTCACCAGAAACTAGATTTTATAAATCTTCAGCTTTTTTAAAAAATTAAATTGATGTCCAAGTTAGACATCTGAAGAGGACAGAATGAAATGTTTCACTTTGGAAGTGTTGAAACAAAGGTTTGATATGTTCAGGGTTTTTTTTTGTTTTGTTTTGTATTTTCCTGGGCAAAACAATGTGGAGAATTGGACATGAATTTGCCAAATGGTTCCATTGTCCTGAATCTGCATTTTTTTTGTTGAAAAACAAGTTGTGTCCCAAAAACTTCCTTAACTTTCCTGTGTGCTCGGGTCCCCAGCAGTAGTCAAGACTGAAGGGAGGGAATTCTGAGACAGCATTTTGTGATGGAATATCTGGCACAGATCATACTCAGTTTGTCTGTTCCTCTTTTGATAATATTTAACTAAGGGTAAAATAAAGTCTACCGCTATCCCGGCTGCACCGTCCATCGTATATATCAACATAGCTGAAGCCAATGAAGCTCTATCAAATTACACCTGTTGACTATGTGCCCTAGCGAGTATTTCTAATGTTGATTTCCTGGTCGGAAAAGAAGAGACGGGAAGGGGTGCATTTCTTTCCTTTAATTTTAGTACTATGAAGAGGAGATGGTGGTGCCAGGAAAATTGCTTGTGGCATAGGACATGAAGACAGTTTCATGGCATCTAAAGACTAAACCAATGAAATTCTCAGTCACACAATGTCTTTTCTATCTGCTCTTTCATTGTAAATGTCATAGAAAGAAAGGATCTCACCAATATTTCAAGGAGCAGCAAAGTCTGTGATGACATGACAGTATCAAGATTTGCATATTTATTATAGATAAGCTGTCAAAACGTATGTTGTCAATTTCACCTTCTACTCAGAATTTAATGATGCACATAAAGGACAGAAAATCTTTACTATTAATATGATTTAGGTTATAAGACTTCATTGTGGATATCAGTCACCCAATCTTTAAGGACATGTCACTCAAGTTGATATAGTTTATAGAAAAATAATGTGATCCATTCTGTATGATCTATTATGGGGGATAGTGGGAAAAAGAGAGTTGGAAATGGGTTTGGGGAAGTAGGAGAGTCCTCTTGTACGTGGCTGTTTCTTCCTATGCCAGTTCTGGCAGAGCGTAACCTTTGCTGAACAATGGCATCTGAGAACTCTTTGTTGTTAAGTTTCTGTTGTGGGGGTCAGCAATATTTTCATTGGCATGTGAGGCAGGAGCTCAGCCTGGCCCCTCCGTCCCCATGCAGCTGGGAGCTTGCTCAAAGCTGTGCACCTGTGGATTAACAAAAGACCAGCTACTGCTACAAACTACCACCTAAACTGCAAAGTTCTGCATCTTTATTCATTTATTAACGAAGCTGTTGTAAGTAGGACTATGAGTGACTTTGAAAAGTATCACTGGCACTCAGACCACACATACAGGTCAAAAAGTTGAATTTCAGCCCTCCACTTCTGGCAGGTTACTGACCCCTGGTCTAATGCAATGAGTCTCTAATCTCAGCTGCAGGCCTCTCAGTGCTACCTTAATGTGACTGGCCCCAGACCAGAACAGCTTAGCTGTCAGGCATGAGGGAAGACATCCCAAAGGTCTTCCCCTTACTGCTCTTTGCACCTAGTGTTGCCTAAATAGTGCACGAGAGCAGTTTATAATACCAGAAATAGACAGGCAGGGGAGCTCTTATAAATAAATAACAAATGAAAGTCAGTGCCGAGAGAGACCGGGCTCTCAGCAATGAAGTCATGAAAAATGGATCAATGTAGTTAGTTACTACTGGAGTTTATATATATACCTACTTTTCTTATCTATGAAAAGACAAAGTCAGAACAGGCTAAATAAATCAAAAAACAGGGTGGCGCGGGGAGGGAAATGAAAGAGTTGTACCTGTCCTGCTGCTACAATCTCTCTTCCATGGGACATTAAATGGATTCAAAGTGGTGCACATTTTGTATTAGTGGGTGGGTTAAGGGAAGGAATTGACTCCCCTCCTCTTTACATCTCCACAAGCTGATAGGTAGACACCTTGAATGTCTTTCATTCTGGGAAGAGTACAAAAAAAATTCCGGGATCTCTTTACACAATGGCAAAATATTGAATCAGGAGAATTTTTTTATCATATGGCCCTGTCTTTAGAACAGCTGTGAAACTGACCAGACCCCATCTCCTATTTATGGACCATATCCATCCCCCCCCACACCTTTTGTTAACCCACCTAGGGCAATTAATCAGAGGCATACCTGTTTCTCATCCGTTTTCCTATAGTGGTTGCAAATGCAAGAATGAAATAAAACTGACAAAAACTGTTTCTTGCCTTGCACATTTGGTCCTAGTTATATCTGTTTATCTCCTTGTCTGCAATATCTGCTTCTCTCTATTAGTGTGTCCTCTTTCCCATGTTTTATCCGTTAATACCTCTTGTTCAGCTGAGGATAAACTCAGTAATAATTGCACTATAAAACGAAGAGTACACTACATGTCTCTTATTGCTCAGGGGTCTGTTAATTGGAATTTATAAAGTTCAATAAACTGTAATCCAATAAGACCTAAACTCTTATTCATTTATCTTAGAGGTAATATCCATCCTGCTAGAAGAGCAGTGGAGAAGGCTGAGCCATGAGCACTCACATGCCCATGCAGAACATGTGTATATTCTGCAGCTTCGCAGGAATTACCCATGTTTCCAGCTATGCCTTATCAGGGCAAAGCAACTAGGCTAGTGCCTGTGTGGGAGATTTAGGAGGCTTATGGTGGGAAGTGGTCTGGGTGACGGGAAAGACGGCCCTCACTGTCGCTGTGCCGCCTTTTCTGGGTGAGATGTTCGACTGAGGCTGTGCCACTAAAGAAGCCAGGGCCGTTTGTCTCCTAAATAAGAGTTCACCCTGAATGAATTCCATCTCATGTCTTTAGATGCTGCCTACAGGAAGTCCCTGGGCTAGGCCAATTGATTAAGACCAGGGGTCTCAAACTCAGTTGACTTTAAGGCCAGTGCCAGTCCTCAAATCTTCCTTGCATGGGATTATGTGGTTCTGTCCGTCCGTCCACCACACATGTCCCTGGTCCCGTCTACAACAGACTGAATACCCCTCCCCTCCCCACAGCAATATCCAGCCCTGTCCACCCTCTCTGGGAGATTAAAAAAAAACACTTGAGGCCCTTGTCGTCACCACCACAGCAGCTCAGTGGAGCTAGGGGGACTTCCCATACAGCATGCAACTCTGGTGCCGGGAAGTGGGGTGCAGAGCTGCCTCCTCGCTAGGATGGTTTGGGGGCATCCTGGGCGCAGAGATTAAGGAGGCTCCACAGCAGCTTCCTGGATCATCCGATGAATGGGGGGGTTCCCCACCCTTGGTTTACCCCCAGGGCCCTGGGTGGGGTAGGTCTGGCAGGAGGAGGTCGAGCCCCGCTTGCACATTCTGAGCCGACGGAAGCTCTGGGGAAGCGGAGCAAGTCTGCAGCCTCTGCTCTTCTGCATCTTGCAGGCAAGCCCAGTTGCTCTACTATCACGCCACTTCCCTGCAGCTATTGCTGCTGCAGTGAGTGCAGATGGTCCATACAACCATAATTCCCAAGGACGCTTCTGTCAGGGGCGGGGTGTGTGTGTGTGTGAGAGAGAGAGAGAGAGGGAGGGCCGAGTAGGGGCTGGGCTTGGGGGAAGGCTACAGACAAACCCCACCAACCCCAGGGACTCACGAGCCAGCAGCCATCTGGGGGCTGTATTATGGACCTGCTAGGACCATAGATGGCTCATGGGCTGTACATTGGAGACCACTGGGTAAGACTGTTCTTCAGATCCTGGGGTAAAATACAGCACCATTGCTGTGCTTCAACACATGCATGCCCACAGCTCAGTGGTGGGTAGTGTCACCCCTTTGTACATCAGTTTTGTCACTGTGGGATGGCATTTTTCGAGTTGAGGGCTGCTATACAGACGTTATCAGCTGCCGTTGCAATACAGTGTGTTTCACAGATGGCCTGGGAATCCAACAGTCGCTGGCGTACTGCTTGAGAGAGACAGAGAATAGCAGTGTTTGTATATTCCTCGCCTATATTATGTTTCAAGTTCTTAAAATAAACAGCCTCCTGTTGGCTGGTAGGGAGGCGGATTGTATGCCCTGTATTTCAGTATCAAATGGTTATGCATTATGTAACGTGATCCCGGCTGAGATTTCACCAAATGTATTTTTGTGGTAATGCAGCTTAGACAGCAAGGGATCAAGAAGACAAACTAAATAGACAGCAGGATAACCAGTTATTGGATTACTGTGTATGTTTAGAAATCAAACAGACTGAAGTTCATAATGCTTTCTTCAAGCAGCACCTGAAATTGCATGCATCCGGCTAGCTAACTGTAGTCCTCTGGTTTTACTGATAGATATGATTAATATCAAGCTATTGGAAAAAAATTATTGAAAATATTTTTTTCATGCACATACAATGAGAAGTCCTGTGGCACCTTATAGACTAACAGATGTTTTGGAGCATATAAGCTTTCGTGAGCAAAGACCTGCTTCATCAGATGACGAAGTGACAGAGGACTTCTTGCTGTTTTTGTAGATACAGACTAACACGGCTACCTCTCTGATACTTTTCATGTGCATGTTTGATTTTCAATTGGAATAGCTGGGGCTTAGTCAACAGAAATGTGGAAAATAAAAGTAACCATGAATAAAAGGTCGGCATTTCATCTTCCTTTACATGTAGGGGTGAAACCAGTCAGCAGCTACAGCTACCTGAATACCTCCAGTATGATATACTTTTTCACTTGGTTCATAGTTAGGGAAGGAGCCTATTTTGCCTGTCAGTAAAGGAGGCCCTAACAGAATAGCTTAAGAGGGCTTTTTCTTTTTTTTTTTCTTAGTGGTGGATGAGCCTCGAGAGGTTTCTACCCAGTCTTCATTTAAAAGAAAGTACAGCAGAGTCAATGGGACCTCACCTGCACATGGGAGTTGTCAATGGAGGAAACTGCCCAGTTAAAACTCGCTGTTTCCCCTCCCTCCCAAGCATTTATATAGTGCTCAGTGAGAATTTCAGATTTCTGAATGTGGTTTTGATTAGCACTTACTATCTAAGGATATGCCTATACTGCAAATACGGTACCAAAGAAATAAACAATAGCATAGCTGCATTTCTCGGAGCCTGGGTGAACTGATTTGGGTTCACGGTACAGCAATAAAAGTATCTATATAGATGCTCCTGGTTGGGCCGCTGAAACCCAGCACAGGGGCAGGACTCTCAGACTTGCCTCCAGCCTGAAGAGGACGACCACAATGCAGATTTCAGCTTCATAATGCAAACGTGACAGAAGTGGCCTACCCTCTGAGACTGGCTGTAGCAGCGTTTTTTTTGGTGATGGTTTTTATTTATTCTGTATATTTACTCTAAGCTTCATAGAGAACTGGGTTGTCTTCTGACTAAAAGTCGCTCAATCACTCGATTGAAACTCAGGACATTTGTAGAACGGTCAGTTAATATTGTGCCAGGTTCCTTAGAATTAATTGGTAGTCCAGTATTTTGAGTCTGAAATCAGACTGGTTGAACCTCTCTAATCCAGAAGTCTCTCTCCCGGCAACGTCCATAACCCAGCATGATTTTAGTTAGCTGGACGACCACTTGTCATGGGTGTAGCCAGCTTTCTGGCGATGCTATAGTTTGTTTACACTGCATCAACAGGCCTGTCTCTACGGCTTTGTCTATACTACAAAAATAACTTCAAAGTACAACTTTGAAGTAAGCAACTTGAAGGCTAAGCATCTACACATACCCTACAATTAAACTTCAAAGCAGAGCACTACTTCATTGCCTGGGAATGGAGTAAGGACTTCGAAGTTGGGCTCCCTTGAAGATAACTTCAAAGCAAGGGAAAATGCTTGTAGACTCGCTGCTGGCTACTTCAAAGTAGTGCCTAACTTTGTAGTTAGTGTCGAAGTTAGTGCCTAGTGTAGACTCACCCTAACTGTTCTGTGCTGTGGTGGAGCTGTAATTTATCCCTAAATGTCTTCTAAGAGCCCAGTAAGCAGTGGAAGTGTCAATAAGGTTCTAGACAAGATTGACCTCCTGTGTTCTGGCAAAATATCTCATTAAGCACCATTCAATTTCCGAGGGTGCGGGATAAGAGAGGTTCAACCTGTATCTTTTGGTTCCATGGATACCTGCTGGTATCTTGCTGTGGGAAGGTAGAACCCCAGGAATAGGAAGGCAGTGTGAAAATCTAGGATCCTTTTCACCGAGTTACCCAGGTGCTGCTAAACATCCAGGTGAACTCAAGTTGGGGCAAGTTTTAAGGGTTTCTTATTTCATGTGAATGGGTCTTTCACTGCCTGCTCTCTGTTCAGGTTGGGAAAAGACTAAATGATAAGACCTAGGATGGCTAATGCTGTAAAGCAACCAACAGTAATGTGAAACATATGTAAGTATGTAATGGCCATGTCTACACTAGCCCCAAACTTCGAAATGGCCACACAAATGGCCATTTCGAAGTTTACTAATGAAGCGCTGAAAAGCATATTCAGCACTTCATTAGCATGCGGGCAGCCGCAGCGCTTCAAAATTGACGCGGCTCATCGCCACGCGGCTCGTCCCGGCGGGGCTCCTTTTCGAAAGGACCCCAGCTACTTCGAAGTCCCCTTATTTCCATCTGCTCATGGGAATAAGGGGCCTTTGAAGTAGCCAGGTTCCTTTGGAAAATGAGCCCCGCTGGGACGAGCCACGCGGCGGCGAGTCACGCGGCGGCAAGCCACGTCTATTTCGAAGCGCCGTGGCCACCCGCATGCTAATGAAGCGCTGAAGATGCATTTCAGCGCTTCATTAGTAAACTTCGAAATGGCCATTTGCGTGGCCATTTCGAAGTTTGGGGCTAGTGTAGACGTAGCCATGGAAAGCCAAACACCTATGAAAACTGGACAAGCACTTCAGTTATAACACCCATAGGGTTTCCATCAACTAATGTGCCAACTGTAATATCTTTAGAGCCCTGCAAACCCGTGACTAGCCACAGCTCCTTTTTTTGTGGATTGCAAATCAGATGCAAATTTTGCAAGGTTCTAAATATGTTCACTGCTTTCTGCTGCTGCACTGCAGTAATGGATCTTAGAGCAGCCTAGGCCTCAATTCAGGACGACCCTTAATCATGTTCTTGGTTCAATGAGATTTCAGCGTGTGCTTGAAGTGAAGCCTATGGGTAAGTGCTGTGCTACATAGGGTTGGTTTCCTGAGCTGGAGCTGTGCTCAGTGGTGCCCTTGTTTACCACGAGGTAAGGGAGAGTGCATGCAGGTGGATGAAGGCTGATAATTCATCGTCCTTGTTTGGAAATACTTATCACTGAGCTTGGCGATGTCTTAAAATACCACAGTGCAATTAATTAGCTATTAATATTATTTATTCCTTGCATAACACCTGTAGAGTGGTAGGTGGCTCACAATCAGATAATGCAAGTAATTAATGTGTTTAAATCAGTTAGAAGCTGCAGAGAAAAGGGTGGTGTTAAGTAGTAATCGGACTTTTCCAGGATTTCTTTCATTCCAAAGTATGTAAATGTATATATTGGGCTAAATTTGCCTAGTACTGAAAGGCATCTATTTCTGGGGTGTAATGCAACAATTTTAGCTATGCATGGTGCCATGCTTAATAATTTAGTGCGGAGAGTAAAGATGCATGCCAGACTGTATTGAAAATGCAGTGGGAATACATTATAATTTAATATTTAGTTTAACTATATGAGTAACACCGGTAGGCTCTGGTTTCTGATTTGGGCCTCATTGAGATGCTGGACCAATGTGAATGGAACTAGGCAGAATGCATAAAGTCAGGCATCCGGGGTTAATAAGCTACTATAGCAAAGAATGCCACGGGATCTTTGGAGGCCGAGGCAGTCTAGACCCCTCTGGGTTTTGCATCTCACCTGAAAGATGGTACCTTCAGAAGTAGAGGCCAAGATTTAAAAAAAAAATAAATAAAAAAACAAACAAACAGGTACCTAAAGTGAGACTCTTAGGTCTATATTTAGGCATTCCAATATGCAGCTTCAGGTTTCAAAAGGACCAAGCACCCTGCAACTCCCATGGAAATCAATAGGGCCATCTCATTGCTCAGCAGTTTTGAAAATCATGCTGCTTATTTTTTCTGGTGAAGCATTGATTTCTAGTTCCGCGGCATGTCACACTAAGATGTGTGTTGGTGAGGGTCACACAGGGCTTTGTGTTTGAAGTAGAAAAGTTCTCTCCCTCTCCCTTAGTGCGTGGTGGTTAATTTTCCTCCTCCCTGATCACCCCAATCCTTTGAATTGCTGTCTTGTGATTATTCTGCTGCTAACTCTATGGAAGACTTTTACAGCTCTCATAATACAATTTGCTGTTTGCTCATCGTATTTAGGAACATGTTAATTAGATTTTTTTCAGTGACTGATGTTTTAAAGTCTTTCTTATTGTTCCTCTGGATCTTGTGTTCAGATATACTTTTGGGGGGGTCAAAGTTTAGAGACTTTTATGGTGTGGTGATATTTGCTGCTCTTTGCTTAAGTAAAGAAGTTGCCTGTGGTCTGGCAAGTGAAACTAACAATCAGTTAGGGCTGGCTGGAAAATGGGAAAATATTTTTGGTGAGAATTTTTGCAAGAAAAAAAGAAAAAATCATATCATTAAACAATTCACAATTTTTCAATTAAGCAAAAATGTTCATTTCAGTTGGAACCAAAGCCAGTAGTTCATTTTGGGGTTTTTACATGAAGTTGAAACATTTAGTCAAAATGAATTGTTTTTCCCCACAGAGAAGAAATGTGTGGGTCAAAAAGCTTTTTTATTTGTGGGGTTTTTTTTGGTGCAAATACGATTTGTCAACATTTTTTTAAAACTCGGGTTTACAAGCACATTTGTCACTGAAATCTAGGTTTATTATGCAACAGTCTACCGCCAGTCACCCTTCGCTTAGTGATGCATAAAGTGGCTTAAGGAGTTCTTTCTCATGGAGGATGCATTTTGCACAGACTCCATTTGAGTTGACGATGAGGATGATGTCAAAGCCGTGGCAGTGGTTTTCTTAGCTCCATGGTCTCTATAATACATTTAGTTCCATCAGTGGGAGTGAAGTCTGTTTGTGGTCTTGTGTGGACCTTTATCTTCATAAGTAAGAATTCTGCTTGATTCTTGAAAGCTGTCAGTTTTTGATGGGATGATGGGGAGTAATCTTAGTCATAATAAGAGACCAGGAGGGGTGATACATTGAGAGCATAGTGGCACGGATTACAATGGAGGTGTAGGAGATCTCTGAATATTTTGTCTCATACGTGAGTTTGTCCTCTTTTTTAATAAGACCAATGTATTTTTGCAAATTCTTTGAGAGAAAAAACACTAGTCTTTGCTGGACTAGTAGCCGCTGAGTTAAGATGGGAGGGCACGTCTGCTGAGCCAAGCTTCATGTTATATGATTGAGTCACGTCGTGATATTTCTGAACGAAGTCTGAAATTTGGGGCTTATTTCCAAAGATGGAGGAGACTAAACCCTGTATGGTCCAGCTGCTTTAGAGTAAAAACAATCTCATTCATACTGTTACAAATACTGACATCTCGTTTTCATTCTGATGAATGTCCAGAATTTAAATTTGGAATTTAGCCATATTTTACATTTTGTAGCTTTTTCATTGTGGTCTTATTTTCTGCCAATGAATCTGTATAGCTTTGGCAATATGTCTGTTTGCCAACATAGGCTCATTGCGGAGGTGAGGGTGGAGCTGGTGTGATATTCTGTAACCGAGGGTGCTAGTGTTTCTCTGTGCAGGTGGCATTCTTCTAGGAGTACATGAGACTTTCTGTCCATTTGGTGGGCTGGTAGTGTTACTAGCTTGCTGTCCAGGGTGTCTCCTTTGATTAAAGTTGTGAGCATTCCTACTCCTGATTTGTTCAGCTGTTTCTTACCACACAGGGGATAGGCTGGGAGGTATTTTGATGATGTGCAAACCATGAGACCACTGTTCAGTATGGAGAAACTCTTTTATGAGCAGTTCCCTTTTATAATTGCCAGCAGTGAGTCTCTTGGGCACAGAAGAATCTCATAATTTAACTGGCTGGATGCATACAAAGGGAGAGGGGAGATGCATACAGAATGATGTGATTCAAATTCTTTCTTCTGCTGCCATCCAGGTTTAATGGGACAGGTGTTTTATCCTATACGTTGTCAGCAAAATTAAACAAGATATTTTAACAGCTCGTTCCCATGCCAGTTTCCATTCCTTGTTTGTGACTCCTTTCTCAAACTCCTTCTAGTGTTGCCAAGTGTGTATTGCAGCTGCTCTCCCCAGTTCTGCTCCATTGACATTTGTGCTAATGGAAAAGTGTGTAAGGAGAGTTTGAACTTCTTCAGTTATTGGAAGAAATTCCGGTGGTCTGACTTCCGAGCATTCTGTGAATGTACTTTCCCCTCCCAGCTCTGCACACCTGCATGAGTCTCACCCTATATATAGCCATATAATCTGCAACTCAAATGTCTTTTGTGTATCTGGAACAAATTATGCTGGCCCTTTGCCATGCAATGAAATCATACAGTTTTGCATTACACTCTCAGAAGCTTTAATTAGTGAATAAGGCAGCTGTATTCTCTCAAAAATACATCTATTGGTACAATCTGCTGCATGACAGTCCAGAAGAAAATATGCCAGTGTTTCTTCTTGCACTCCCAAAGCTCACTAAGCTGATATGAAGGTAATTCACATGAGAAGTGGGTTGTATGTTTTCTCCCAGTAATAATAAAAAAAAAAAAAGGTGAAATGTGGTTAACACAACTATGTGTAGTACATTCAGATGATTAGAATGAAGTGTCTTTATATGGAAATGACATGTTCTTTTCTGTCCTGTCTAGTTAGGTCTATGGCCTGTTATCACTGCAGAGGAATGAGGCCATGGCTACGCTCCAGAGGCAGGTTGAATGAAGATATGCAATTTTTGCAATGTGAATTACGTTGCCAAAGTTGACATACCTTAATTCAGTCTTCCGTGCCATCTCCAGTAAGAGATGTCAATGGGACCCTGAGCTCCTGTTGACCTCCCTTACTCCAAGTGAGAGGCAGGAATACCCCAGTTGATGGTGGTGCCCTATAAGTTCAATTTAACACATCACCACTAGATGCAGTAGATCAAGCACCAAAGATCGACTGGGATAGAATCAATCTTCCCCGTAGAGTAGAAGTACCCTTAGTCACAAATCATTATAATTTCTGAGGAAAAACAAAAAAACAAACAAGATTGCTTCTTTGACAAAAATGTTTCTTCTAAGTTCTTTGAAGTTTTGGATGAAAACATGACAAAATGTTATTGTCTGAATTTTTTTGTGGGGGAGGGGGATAATCTCAGCTGGAAAATACAGAATAAAAGGCTCAAAGACGAGTGAGGCAGGTATAAAACGGAGGGCAGTGGAAAGCTTTCATTTAGCTCTATTAACACTACTGTACTGACGGATGAGAATAAGAAAAGTAAGTTTGAGGAGTTTGTTGGAAATCTAAATCTCAGCTCTTTTTGGTTTTGGTGGGAAAATGTTTGGTTTTCAGATGTGGAAAATTGTGACTGGCTGGAATTGGTTTTATAATAAAAACCCTGAAAAAGCTGGAGGAAAATGGACACTTTTTTATATGAGGATTTTTTTAAAAAGCCACTTTCCATTTAACAGAAACCATCACCACTTTTTACCATGGAACATTTCAACCAGTTCTGTATCTGAACAGCTCACAGATGTGCATAGACTTTTATATTCACAAAATTGCTGTGAAACAAGGAAATATCCGCATTTTACAGATGGAGAAGTCGAGTCTAAACTCAGTTGTGCTGCATTCCAAACCAGTGCCTTGTCCATGACACTGTGGAGGCATCATGAACTATTGGATAGAGCACTGAAGTGGTAGGTTACCTTGGTCAAATTACTTCCCTTTCTGTGCCTCATTTTCACCATCTGTAAAATGAAGACTTTCATTTATAAAGTGCTGTGAGATTTACTGATAAAAAGCTCTGTATTAAAGATATGTATTTATTAACATTGTTATTCTTTCCTGCGATTTCCCTATATTGCCTTTTACATGTGTTTTATTAGTTAACCAATGAACAGTACAGTGTAAGACATAAATGAAATGAAATCAAGTCAATTCAAATACAGACAATATTGGTAGTGGTCTGTGGTGAGGACAGAGCTATTTAAGGATGCAGTCCATGCAATAGTCTCTAATGGAGAGTGATGAAAAGAACAGTGGTAAGGCCTGAAGCGACTTAATTTTTTGAAAAACAGACCTGAATTACCCCGAATAATCAGAGGAAAACATTAAGAATATTTTCACCAAGTATAGATCTGGCTGGAATTTTGATATTTAAAAAAAAATGTTCAGGGAAAAATGTGATTTTATGCAAAAATGGCATGAAATGTAGTGTGGCAGGTGAAATTTGTGAAACTTCTCTGACTTCTTCTGAGCTGCTTTAGAGGAGTTGCTTGTCTCCATCCATTTCTTATCCTAACTCCTGCACCCACTGTGAAACGGTGTTATCCTGCATCAGTTTCCTGCTCTTGTAAATGGTTTGTCTCTTCCTTTACCAAGTGCTGACTCAAATGTGGGCCTCCTCTGATGGTGACCTCAAGGTTGAGGGAGGGAGCCCTAGGGTACCTCCCCATTGCAGAGTTGACTTGATGGATTTGTGCCCACACCTGAGTGAATGGGTCCATTGGCACCAAGGTCAGGCAGGACTCTTATGACTAAGGTGACCATCCATCCCGTTTTCACAAGGGCACAGTCCCTAATTTAAGCTGCCTCACAGGCATCCTGAGTATAGGAAAATGAGCAAATTGTCCCTTATTTTGCTGGGTTCCTGTTCCTTGGTGACTTGGTGTCTCGGGGCTTCAGCCCCCACTGCCTGCTTGCTCCTCCATAGGGCAGCTGCCCTGTTCTACGGTGCCCTGTGGCTTGGAGCAAAGCAGCCCCTTCTGCAGTGTCTTCTCCGTGGGGCGGCTGCCCCGCTCCCCGGCACAGTGGCATCTTCCACTGCTAGCAGTCTCTGCCATGGCACAGCTGCCTCCTTCCCAGGCATCCCATACGTAGGGTAGGCAGCTGCTGTTGCCAGGGGTCCCCTCCATGAACTGAATGACTCATTCCCCAGCATCCCCACCTTGGGAGCCAGGTCCTGCTAGGTGGAAGCTCCTCTGCAGAGCAGCTGTCCTGTTCTCTATACGCCCTTGCCAGGACACTGCAAAGCCCCTATTCTCAGCACCCCCCACCAAAAGGTGGTAGAGACCTCATCCTTTGCTCCACTCTCATCACGAGGCTTCAGAGCCTCCCATCCCCCATGCCTCACCATTGGTCAGCTATCCCCATTGCTGAGAAGTCCTGACGTGGGACAACAGCCCCACATCCCTGGAGGCTGGTGTCCTGTATTTGCCATAAGGAAATATGGTCACCCTAGTTGTGATCTTCTCATCCAGGCATGGGGAACCTGTTTTGGGTAGGGGCCACTGACTGACAAAAAAATCAGAGGCAAGTGAGAGAATAAAAACCCTCACCAACCTGGCCCCTGACAGAGAGAGAGACAAAAACTCTTCAGGGGACCCAGAGCTAATAGATTTTGTTGGTCCCTTCCTAGGTTCTGAGTTGGGGTCAAAAATGAGGGATTCAGTGTGCAGGAAGGGGCTGATGGGGAGCTGTCTGGGGCACATTCCAGGCGGGGAGGTAGCAGGAGTAGGTTGGGGGGTGGGGATGCAGGGCCTGGGTGGGTGGGAGGGTACAGGGGAAAGGTATGGGTTTTTGGGGAGAAGGTGCAGGAGCGGGGTGGGGTGGGGGCTGCACAGGAGGAGCATGGGATGATGGCGCTAGCCTAGCACATCTTCTGAGGCTGTGCAGTTGGCTCTGTGTGGCTCTTTGAACTATTGAGAAGAACACAACCCAGGCACCTCCCCCCACCACTCCCATTGACCAATGGGAGTAATGGGACCTGATGGACGCATGGAGAATTTCACTTCTGCACAAAGTGGTGGTTTCCCACCACCAACAGGCAGAGTCCAAGGGCTGAATCCATCCCCAGCTTGTTTTGATTGGGCCCATGAGGCTCAAGACTTCTCTCCCACACTGGGGAGCTGGCACTAACACTCCTGTCACAGCATCCCCTGCATAGCTGAAGTGTTGTGCCAGCTTACACCTCTGTAGGGGGTGAACCCTGTACCTCAGAAGCTGAACCAAGACAAGATGCAGTCTGGGTCCTGGCACAGGCCATAGGTTCCCCACCCTTAGTCTAGTCAGACTGGCTGTATAACACAGGGCAGAGAACCTCCTGAGAATAATTCCTAGAGTAGATCTTCTAGGGAAAATCTATCCAGTCTTGATTTAAAAATGGCCAGTGATGGAGACTCCAGCATCACCCTTAGTAAATTGTTCCTATGGTTAACTACTCTGTGTTCACATATTACTCCTTATTTCTCATCTGAATGTGTATTGCTTCAGCATCTGGTCATTGACTCATGTTATACTTCTCCCTGCTAGACTGAAGAGCCATTATCAAACATTTGTTCCTTTGGTACCTACTTCTAGACTGTGATCAAATCACCCCCACCTTTCTGTTTCTTCAAGCTCCTTCAGTCTATCTCTAAAAAGCACGATTTCTTCTCTCTCTCTCTTTTTTTTTTAAATCTCAGTTGGGGTGTGAACAACCAAATAGCAAAGCCTTATCTGAGTTAATGGATTGTCACTGCTCCCACGGCCTCGTGTCCCCCTAGGGCTTCTGGGGACCTATCTCTATGTTCTCCATGCTACCATCAGCTGAGCTGCCATGTGGCTCTTTCCCAGTGGATTGTAGCAGACCTTATTGGTCCTTCTGGGAACCCAGGAGGAACTGCGGGAAACCATCGGCAGTTCAGTGATTTAACTAACAGCTTTACTACCAAATGAGAGAGTTACCCACTGAGAAGGAAAGCCTTACTCAACTTTGGTCTGCATTCCCAGAAGGACCAGCTAGCCTCAGTTAAAAGCACTGTTAAAATTGGGTGAGAATATTTTGTGTGTGGAAGGGAGAAAGGAGGAAATGTTAGGGTCAAACTCTGAGTAGGAACTCTGGTTCTCTGTGCAGTGAAGACACCCCTTTTGGTCCCGTTTACACAATGCACGTCATTGGGGCTGTGTGTACACTAGCTCCCTACTTCGAAGGGAGCATGGTACATAGGGTGTCATGAGATTATTAATGAAGTGTGGTGCATATGCAGCACTTCATTAGCCTAACTCTCCCCCACAGCAACTTCTAAGTGTGAAACTCAAAGTACTGGCTCACGTGGAGCTGCAGCTAACCTGCCGGTACTTTGAAGTGCCTGGGCAACATTGAAGTCTCTTTACTCCTCAAAATGTTGAGGAGTAAAGGGACTTCAAAGTACTGGCTGGTTAGCCACGGCCAGGCAAGAGCTGGCACTTAGAAGTTGCCGCAGGGGAGAATTAGCTTAATGAAGTGCTGCATATGCCCCTCAGCACTTCATTAATAATCTCCCGGCACCCTACTTACCATGCTTCCTTCAAAGTAGGGAGCTAGTGTAGACACGCCCTGGATTCCGAATTTTAGCCTTTAGTTCTCTGACCCATCTGTCTCCATGTAGACAAATCTCTGACCAGAGTTGGAGGTGTTTTAAGCCTAGGCTGGAAGACTAGCCTGTGGGACAAAGGTAAGACCCAGGCTTCTCTTTTTAACTTCTGTTGGAACATGCTCCTTTGGCAGTGACACCACGAGTTCAAGCATTCAGATGCTAGCAGTCCTCCCACTCCTGTTCCACTGTTTTCCTATAAGGCTGCCTGGGTTCTCGTGTAGTTGATGCAAATATCTGGGAAAGAAACCTAGAATGTTTTAGCACAAAGAACCAGGTGGCAGGTGGTAGGGCTGTCCCAAATGCTCAGACCTGGGTGCTGGTCACCAGTTGACCCCTTTAATGCAGGAGCCTAGAATGTAGATTTGCAGACCATCTCCTCAGGATTTAACTTATGCCATCTAAAAACTGATTTCCTCAACTCACGTCACCGTCCTCCTGTGCATACACAGCTATTGACTTTCATTGAGTGAAGTAAGCCAGTCCAAAATAAACTCATTAAAATCAATAGAGTGGGTGCCCCTGTGAGGAGATTGCACCTATGTAAGTGGCTGCATAAACTCTGCTACACAGCCCTGACTAATTAGGGGTATATCTTCTTTAGGGGAAGAAAAAGGGGGTCTTATCATGCTAGCAAACGTGGTAACAGTGAGGCCAACAGCCACTGTGGGCCCCAAGACCGTATGTTAGCAGGGCCCAGCTTTGCACCCCAGAAGGGGCAGGGCCAAGGGTAGACAGCCCATTGTGCCAGTTGGATCATAGTACCAGCATTTCAAAGGGGCTCAGAGCTCATGTTGCCACAGCTGCCAAACTAGCAAGCAGCTGCTGAGCTCCAGGACCCTTTGAAATGCCGGGCCCCAAGGCATCTGCCCCCTTTGCTTCCACTGTCCATGGCCTGTGTGGTGGTGAACAGTAGGGGCTTGTCTTCATGTACAACATTACAGAGATGTAATCTGTGCCACTGAAGCACATTAGCAGAGACACTTATGTTGACGGAAGAGGTTCTTTTGTTGGTATAGTTAATCCACCTTCCTGAGGAGCAGTAGCTATGTCAGTAAGGGAAGGTCTCTTTCTTGTCAACACAGCGCTGTCTCCATGGGGCTTAGACCAGCATAAACAAGTATGGGTTATTCACAACCCCTGAGCGTCATAGTTTTTAGCATCTGCAGTACAGATCTGGGCTAGGTAAAAACCCTAGTGAAGAGTAAGCGATTTGTAATATCACACTTGTTAGCCAGTCCAATGATGGGTGAGCCAAAGGCTTTGTCTTGTTACCTCTTGCAAAGCAAGAATGAGAGCCGTACAAATAATTGACTTCTCATTTAGCTGGCCTTGAGTGGGCACTGGTGTCCTTACCACTGTAGTCTTCAGCCCAATGGTTTGAGCATGAAACAATTCCCCCTCATCCCTTTTTGACAGCCAGAAATTTCAAAACATTCCTGTTTCAGGATGATCCAGAAATTATTTTCAATTATTATTTTGGGGGATTTCCAGCAAATTAAAAAAGACGGTGTGGGTGAGGTAATATCTTTCATTGGACCAACTTCTGTAATATTTGGGTAGGGAAGAGACACCCTTTTGAGCTCCACAGAGTGGTGTTTCTCTTTCACCTGCATATGCTGGTCTGGTAAAAAATTACCTCAGCTATCTTCTCTCTCTCACACCCTGCCTCTACCAAAGCAACACCAGATGGCAGTGAACTGAAAAATCAGTTATCCTTACTGTTCTACTCCAGATACCTGGGTTCTATTTCTGGCTGTGACATAGGCCTTTTGGATAATCTCCCTGGAGGAGACAATGATATTGATCTCCTTTGCAAAATGGCCTGAGAGCTACTGATGAAAAATTCTGTACAATAATTAGTGTTATAGTAGTGAGCCCTATCGCTCTCTAGACCAGTGTGTCTCAAACTTTTTTTTGTAAAGTTCCCCTTTTCAAAAAGGATAAGTACATTTAAAGACTTCTCACATCTACCCCTAACAATATTCATATCACTGGTTGAGAAACAGGGTCTGAAAGGTAATCTGCGGTCTCGAAAGAAGTGTCATTCAAACATTCCAGAATGCTGTACCCTTTTCAGGTGTCGGATTTGTTTTGCATACCATCTAGTTACATCTCACTTAAAAACAACTTACAAAAACCAGGCAAAAATATCTCAGAAGACTACTACTGAAAACTTGCTGACTTTCTACCATTTTATTATCAAATACATGAAGTATAATAGAAATATGTTACTTAGATTTCAACGTAAGGCATGTGAAGCAGTTGAAACAAGTAATTGAATGATTTTTTATATTGTACTGACTGTTCTAGTGTTTTTATATAGCCTGTTGTAAAACTAGGCAAATATCTAGATGAGTTGATGTACCCCTTGAAAAATCTCAGTGTACCACCAAGGGTATGCATAACCCTTATTGAGCCACACTGGTCTAGACCATACCTATTCTCTGGAAAAGTAGGATATTATATTCCTGGATTGTTAATCCAAAATATGGCACTTGTCAAGAGCACTAAACATTTAAAGACTTCCCTCAAACCCTCCAAAAAAGTAAATGTGTGAGGGTCAGAGGTAGTAAAAAGGGGTAAGACAGAAGAAGAATCACATCTGGTGAAAAGTGCTTTAGATTAACTGTTCAGACCACGTCTCTGCACTGTCATGACTGATCTAATTACCTTGGGTAGAGATGGAAACCTCCAGTTCTCCAACAATTAGAAATCACTGTGAGCGAGGCCTCAAAATGCAGCTGTAATGTCTGTGTTTTTTGGGTTTTTTCCCCCCCTAGGAGATGGAAATTTGTAAACATCTCTAAAATTAGAGCTGAGCATTGGAACAATGAATTCCAGCTCTTTGCATTGTGTGTGCTCTGAAAGATATTTCTGGTGTTTTTCTCTGGCCCGTAACATAGCGTGTATTTATATTTTTTTGAAAAGGATCTTTTTGTCTCTGCATGGTCCAATTAAACTGAATGGAATTTCTTTTTAAAGGGAAGTATAAACCCCGTGGCCATGGTTACATTTACAGACCTGGAACTGAGGGTTAACACCTATATGATATCCTGGGCTGAAATTAAAAACATTGCCAACTTCAACATGAGGGTACAAAGGGAAACCATAGTTAACACCCTCTAGAAGCAATGTTGGGTACCTTCAAGAAGTTCTGCAAACAGGAGAAAGGTCAAATACATACAATCACTCTGTAGGCTTGAATCACTGTTGCTCCTGGTGCCCTCTCAAACCCAGCGGGCCCCATGGAGCAGGGGACATTCTGACGTAGATTTGGAGCAGATCTGGGTGACCAGATACTCTAGTGATCTTTCAAGCCAGTGATGACCAACGGAGGCCACAGCAGCAGATGGGCAAGACAGGGCAGGCCCCAAGGTTTAACAGGAGTGGTGTGAGCCACGCTTTGCTTCTGTAAGAGAGTGCCTGGGCTGAGTCCAGGGGTCAAGCGATCAGAAATCATCTAAACCTACAGACTGGAGTGATGTTGGAAGCTTTGGTCAGCCCAACTCAGAGCTGCAGCCTCGAGCTGGTTGAAAAATCTCCAGTGGAATATATTTTTTCCACTGGAAATTTATGTTTAGATGGAATCAAAACATTTCAGCCCAACCGCCCACCCACCTCCTGTGTTGACTCGCTGCTTGGCAGCTCAGAGGGTAGAGTTTGGAGAGCTGAAGGACAGCTTTTAGTGAAAACATCACTGCCTGGGTTCATAGAATCCTAGGGCTGGAAGGGAGCTCAGGAGGTCATCTAGTCCAGCCCCCTGCCCAAAGCAGGGTCAACCGCAACAAAATCACTCCTGCCATGACTATATCAAACTGGGACTTCAAAATCTTTAGGGAAGGAGGTTCTACCACCTCTCTCGGTAATGCATTTCAGTGCTTCATCACCTTCCTGGCGAAATAGTTTGTGCTAATACCCAACCTATGCCTCCCCCTCTGTAACTTCAGACCATTGCTCTTTGTTCTGCCATCCGACACCACTGAGAAAAATCTCTCTCCATGCTCTTTGGAGCCCTCTTTCAGGAAGTCAAAGGCTCCTATTAAATCACCCCTCAATTTTCTCTTTTGCAAACTAAATAAGCCCAAATCTCTCAGCCTCTCCTCATAGCTCATGTGCTCCAGTATCTTAATCATTTTCGTTGTCCTTCACTGAACCCTGTCCAATGCGTTCATGTCCTTTCTATACTGTGGGGCCTAGAATTGGACACACTACTCCAGGTGTAGCCTTCCCAGTGCCACGTAGAGGGGAATAATAGCTTCTCTAGAGCAGCTGGAAATGGGGTGATTTGGAGGAGCTGGAGAATGTGTAAGCTGCTACTGAGGAGAAGATACTCCCAGAGGATAGACAGCTAAGTGCCACAGAGCTGGAGAGAGAGTCTGGGCTTTGCCCTTGATAGTTGGGAAAAATGTAATGTGCTGTATACAAAGATGTTGATGGTCCGTAGCACACCTCAGCACCACAGATGAGTACCTAGAATCCAGCTCAGGACAGCAGTGAATTTTGTGCCTTAATGTATGGAGACAGGTCAGAGGCTTATGCAATGACTTTGCTGGGTCTCTGGAAACTAGTGAATGAGGTGTCCAGATGGCATACTTAGCCACCACCTGGGCATTGTCCTCCCTTCTCTGTGTCTTGGCAAATGATGGCTCCTGCCTCTGGGAGATGTACATTGTTTCCTTCAGAGTCCAATAGGGTTTGGGTGGGAATAGATTGCCTGAGGAGTCACCTTTACATCAAAATTGGGACCGTTGACTTTTCCAGCACATTGACTGAATTTTCTGGGTTTTCGCAGACCATCTCATTTTCATAATTTTGTTGCTTGGGTTCCCAGCCTCCTGCCTGCACCGAAAAGTTGAGGTGAAGTAATCTTTGTTGACATTAATCAACTCTCTATGGATAGCCCACGGGCCTGGTGGGAGAAAACTCTGGTGTCCAGGTGAAGAAGCTGGAAAGGGAAATATTATTTAGAAACAAATCCTGTGGCACCTTATAGACTAGCAAATATTTTGGAGGATAAGATTTTGTGGGCAAAGACCTGCTTCATCAGTGGGTCTTTATACATGAAAGCTTATGTTCCAAAATATTTGTTCATCTATAAGGTGCCACAGGACTTTCTTGTTGTTCTCGAAGATACAAACTAACATGGCTACCTCTCAGATAATTGTTTAGAAAGTTATAATAAGGGTCCAGGACATGAATTCTCTCCAGCACCCTGTCCATAGTGTTATTTAACAAACTGCAGCCACACATGTACAGAAACCAGGTCCTCAATGGAGTTGAATCCAAGACATTGGGTGATGAATGGAGATGTCTCGCCAGAGAAGAAAGCTGGTCTGATGCCTTGACAATTCAAGTGAACAGTTTTTATTCCTCATGTAAGCCACTGGTTTTCTGAGCAATCTTTGATATGTTGCTTAATCTATGCTTTGCATGTCTCACCTTACCACCCACCCTGTGATATACCTGCTTCTTCTGCAGGGAGGGAAATGTAGAAGCAAGTAGGTGACAAAACTTTCAGAAGGAAAAGTTTCAATGAAAATTTCTTCTTCCAAATCATGCTTCTATCCTCAGCAAAAGGCTAGATCTACTGAGTAGTCCTCAGGTTGGGTAGGGGCAAGTCTAATTTATGAAGACTTGGAATCCAGTTAAGTGTACAGTGATGGAAGGCGTGGTGGATCATTGCATTCATGCATATGCACATCATCCACCTATCTATGAAAGTTCAAAGGCCGCCCTGAAAATATAGCATTGTCAGTGTCAGGCCATGCCATGAGGTTCTGCTCTGGTGTACCTCTCAGAGGTTCTCAGCAGAGAACAGAGATGCACTTAGACACCGTCTGATCGCTGGCAGAATGCTGGGCTTTCCTAATAGCCATGCATTTCTTTGGCACCTTTGATCCCAAAGTGCATTACAAAACTGTATGTACATACAGATAAAACCTTTAACTCACTACTGACATTCAGACATAGCAGAGGAGATGGTCTATAGCTGTTTAATAGCAATATTACATAGCAGTCTGGAATGAGCACTGACGAAGGATGCTGTATCAAATTGAAACCCCAGGAGGAATTTAGGTAGGCAACCGAAATGCCACTGTTTCTCCTTGCACTCCCAAAGTCCACTGAGCTGACATGCAGGTAGTTTGGATGGGAACTGGTTATATCTGGGTTGTGCGTTTTCTCCCAGCAATAAGAAAAGGTGAAATGTGTTTAAACCAAATGTGTATAGTATATTCTAATGGTAAGAATGAAGAGTGTTTATGTGGAAATGTCATGGTCTTTGAGATTTGGCCAGGCTAGCTAGGCTAATACCCTTAATTTTGGGGAAAATACACTTTTTTTATTGCAGGGTGGCAGAATGTCTTAAAATTTTCGTCCAAAACACACAGTTTAAACAGCATATAGGTGTAGGGAGCTAGGCAGGATGGGGGAAAGGGATTTATCACACAGGCAACAGTTCTTTGAGATGGCGATTCTGAGACGTAAGTGTGGGGCTTTTTACCTACCACAGGAGAGGCCATAAAATATCTATGGATGAGAAGCAAAAGATCAAAGCAGCCCCTGGAACTGAATAAGAAATTGCTTTCAAACTAGTTCACCACCAGCTAGGCAGGTAATTGATCATTTTAGCATTCAGACTAGATTTAAAAAGTTGTGGTCATCTCCACTACTGTCAATTTATGGGCAAGTAATTTACCATAATTCCCTCTGAGTCCTGGTGCTTTTTCCTATTGTTTAGCATTATACACAAGACTGCAACACCCAGGATGGTCTTTTCTTCACCTTCTTACATTCATGTACACTTCAACTCTTCAAACCTTGTATGCCCAATGTGAGTGCTCCCTTCATGGTATAGCCAGGTATCACAGCCCTGTTAGACTGCCCTTGGTGGTACATACATACATAGACTCAATATTCACACCCCCGTTTGCCCAGACAAAAAATTAAATAGGCAAGGTGCAAAAGTGTGTTGATTGAAGTCTAAGATCTTTACTTGGCATCACAACTTGATTTGAATATATATGAATCAGTCATCTTTAGGTCTATCTTGCCCAATCCAGCAGCTCTCAAACTGTGTTACGTGCACCAGTGATGGTCAGCAGAACTGGTGGACCTCATGGTGCTGGTTCTTCTCCTTGTTTTCAGCTCTTAAAATAAATTGTCAATAACCTAGTTTTCCAGAGGCAGCTGCAGTGATGGCTTGTTTGGAAGAGAAAAGAATGGGGAAAGAGTTATGCATTTTCAAAGAGGCATGGAGAGATGGTCTATACCATTTTCCTATGGACCCCTTCACTCCCATTCACTGACACAATTAAGATATTTTTTGCTGCCAAAAAAAATTCAGAAACCCCGATGTAGTAGACCCAATTTCTTGTACAATACATTCACTGGGACATCCAACCACCTGCCAAGATTGCAAGCTCTCACCAGAGGGAGCTCTGTGTAGCTGGAACTCAGTGTAATGATCAGTGTTCCCTCTGATCTGTTCTGTCCATGCGTGGAATTAATTTTTATGTGCACTGAGGCCTAGGCCAATGATCCCCACCAGTAGAAACCAACAAACAAAAGCTAGGTGGAGGCTCACTGAGAATGAGCTGAGAAGCATATGGATCTCTCCTGGGCAGCTGTACAAGCACTTTCTGCCATAGCTTGTGGATGTAAAAACAAAAAGCAGTCAAGTAGCACTTTAAAGACTAGCAAAATAGTTTATTAGGTGAGCTTTCGTGGGACAGACCCACTTCTTCAGACCATAGCCAGACCAGAACAGACTCAATATTTAAGGCACAGAGAACCAAAAACAGTAAGCAAGGAGGACAAATCAGAAAAAGATAATCAAGGTGAGCAAATCAGAGAGTGCAGGGGTTGGGGGGAGGTCAAGAATTAAATTAATCCAAGTATGCAGACGAGCCCCTATAGTGACTCAGAAAGTTCCCATCCCGGTTTAAACCATGTGTTAATGTGCGAATTTGAATATAAGGGCCAGCTCGGCTGCCTCCCTTTGAAGAACGGTGCAAAAGTTCTTTTTCAGTAACACACACAGCTTTAGGTCATTAATAGAATGCCCCATTCCATTAAAATGTTGACTAAGTGGTTTGTGGGTCTGGAGTGTGTTTTGATGTCTGTTTTGTGCCCATTAACCCTTTGTCTAAGGGAGTTAGAAGTCTGTCCAATATACAAAGCATCTGGGCATTGTTGGCACATGATGGCATATATGATGTTGGTGGAGGAGCATGAGAAAGTGCCCATGATTCTGTGAGTAACCTGGTTAGGTCCAGTGATGGTATTTCCAGAGAAGATATGTGGACAAAGCTGGCAGTGGGCTTTGTTGCAAGGAAAGGCTCCAGGACTGGTATTCCTGGGGTATAGACTGTGGCTGTTAGTGAGGATCCTCATAAGGTTGGGAGGTTGTCTGTAGGAGAGAACAGGCATGTCACCCAGGGCCTTCTGGAGTGTGGCATCCTGATTAAGGTAGGTTGTAGGTCTTTAATAATTGATTGCAGTGGTCTGAGTTGGGGGCTGCAGGTGATGACCAGTGGTGTTCTGTTCTTGTCTTTTTTGGGCTGATATTGGAGCAGCTGGTCTCTGGGTATTCGTCTGGCCCTGTCGATTTGTTTTTTTACTTCTCCTGGTTGGTAATTCAGGTTTATGAATATTTGGTAAAAGATCTTATAGTTTTTGGTCTCTGTCCATTGGATCAGAGCAAATGCGATTGTATCTAAGAGCTTGACTGTAGACAATGGATGTCGTGACTGCAGTTGATGATGGAATGCTGGTGCTCCTCTGGCTGCAGGGCGATGCATGGTTACAACACGCCTCACCTCCCAGCTGGCCAAGTTAATGATTGACTTCTCACAGCTGTCCTTAAGCACAGGCAACACAATTGGCTTTGTGGGCTACTGGGGAGTGCCAGCTGCCTGACACAAGCTCTGTCACTAGCCAGCCTCATATCTCCTCCTCCTGGTCCACCTTCAGGAACGTGAGGAACCTCTGCAGGGTCTTCTCCTTTGACAGCAGAACTAGAAGGCAGAGGCTATGTACTTTTGTGAATGTGTTGGCAGCTTAGGGAAGTTTGTGACATAACCGGATGTCCTGCCCATTAAAATGCAGCTTGGAAACCAATTGCCCTTGTACCACAGATAATAAGCATTTAATAGGGATGTGTTTGATCAGGTAGTGATGTCATAAAAATATGTATGCATGGTATAGCAGGAAGGGTGGCTTGAAAACAATGCTACAGAAATCCATCTTGTTATTAATACTCTAATGCACATGCCAGCATGTCTGTGCACTGCTGACTTCTGCTGGAGAAAAGCAAAATGTTCCCCAAGAGGATTTTGGTAGACTAGGAAGCAGGCCCAGTGGGTGGCAGAGTGGAAATATCTGGGGTCTATTTTTAGCACAGCCCCAGACCTGCCACATGAATAGCATGTTATTTAATCTGAACCAGTGCAGAACATTGGACTGAGATTTGAGTGATTTGGTAGCTATTCCAGACTCTGACATGAACTGTCTGAGTATTTGTGGGTAAGTAAATTCATCTTTTTGCCTCCGTTTTTCCATCAGTAAAATGGGAAACTAATACTTTCTTTGTAAACTACTTGAAGATCTACTAATGAAAAATGCTTTGTAAAGGGCTAACTATTGTGATCCTATATCCCCATCTGTAAAAATGTGATGATAATTCCTATTGGGCAAGGGAGCTATGAGGATAAATTCCATTAAAGACTATGAGGTGCTCAGATAATCTGGTAATTAACTGATGTTTCATAACCTCCTGCACTGCTCATTTAGGCTACGTCTACATGTGAAGCCTACTTCGAAGTAGCCTATTTCGATGTGGAGACATTGAAATAGGCTATTTCGATGAATAACATCTACACGTCCTCCAGGGCTGGCAACGTCGATGTTCAACATCGACGTTGCGCAGCACCACATTGAAATAGGCACAGAGAGGGAATGTCTACACTCCAAAGTAGCACACATCGAAATAGGGGTGCCAGGCACAGCTGCAGACAGGGTCACAGGGCGGACTCAACAGCCAGCCGCTCCCTTAAAGGGCCCCTCCCAGACACACTTGCACTAAACAGCACAAGATACACAGAGCCGACAAAGAGTTGCAGACCCTGTGCATGCAGCATGAATCCCCTGCTGCAGCAGCAGCAGCCAGAAACCCTGGGCTAAGGGCTGCTGCACACGGTGACCATAGAGCCCCGCAGGGGCTGGAGAGAGAGCGTCTCTGAACCCCCCAGCTGATGGCTGCCATGGAGGACCCCGCTATTTCGATGTTGCGGGACGCGCAATGACTACACGGTCCCTACTTCGACGTTGAACATCGAAGTAGGGCGCTATTCCTATCCCCTCATGGGGTTAGCGGCTTCGACGTCTCACCACCTAACGTCGATGTTAACATCGAAATAGCGCCCAACACGTGTAGCCGTGACGGGCGCTATTTCGAAGTTAGTGCCGCTACTTCGAAGTAGCGTGCACGTGTAGACACGGCTTTAGAGTCTCTAAGTAGCAGATTCCTGTGCTTTAGAAGCATGAGGATATGAATTCGGTCCTTGATCTTTGGAACTGGCTGCAGTTATGCTAGGTGTTGTATTATAGCTAGCTAAGGGACTGTGAGAGTAATTGCATAAGAGCAGCCACACTGGGTCAGACCAAAGGTCGGTCTAGCTCAGTATCCTGTCTTCTGACAGTGGCCAATGCCTGATGCCCCAGAGGGAGTGACCAGAACAGGTAATCACCAAAGTGATCCCTCTCCTCTCATCCATTTCCAGTCTGTGACAGAGGCTAGGGACACCCTTCCTGCCCATCCTGGCTAATAGCCACTGATGAGCCTAATCTTCATGAATTTATGTAGTTCTTTTTTGAACCCTACTAAAGACTTGGTCTTCACAACCTCCTCTGGCAAGGAGTTCCACAGGCTTACTATGCACTGTGTGAAGAAAAACTTCCTTTACTTAATTTTAAACCTGCTACCCATTAAATCACTTTTTCCCCACCAGTTATGATTTTTAGACCTCTAATCATATCCTCCTGGCCTTAGTGTCTTTTGTTCTAATTTGAAAAATCCAGTCTTTATAACCTTTCTTTGTATGGCACCCATTCCAAATCCCTACGCATTTTTACTGCCCTTTTCTGAACTTTTTCCAATGTCAATATGTCTTTTTTGAGATGAAGTGACCACATCTGGACACAATATTCAAGATGTGGGTGTATCATGGGTTTATATAAAAGCAATAAGATATTCTGTCTTATTCTCTATCCCTTTCTTTTTAAATAATTCTAGCACTTCTGCACAGTAATAG
The DNA here is from genome assembly GCF_033958435.1 of Carettochelys insculpta. Classification (NCBI taxonomy): domain Eukaryota; kingdom Metazoa; phylum Chordata; order Testudines; family Carettochelyidae; genus Carettochelys; species Carettochelys insculpta. Next base: position 123,401,486 of record NC_134141.1, read on the forward strand.
CCCTCATTGGTAAGCAGCAGTATGGAATGGGAAAGCAAGGCAGAAAGGTTGTGCTTTGTCCAAGGACACAGCAGTGAATGGTAGCAGAGCCAGGCTGAGGGGTTTCAGGTTCCTCACAACAGCATTAGGAGAGCTCATCTTCTCCCCAAACACAGCACAAAACCATTGTGTTGGAGCCAGTGTTAAACTCTGCTGCTTGACAAAGCCTGATCTTGGTGTTTCCCGAGAACCATGGGGCTCAGCAGCATGCTGCTGTGCAGTAAATTCATTGTGTATTGTGCAGGGGACCATTAGTTAGCTTATTATTAATACATGTGTGGGCTTTAATATACCAGTGTTGTATCTGTCAGCATCTCTACCAGGTTTGCTTTCGTCCTTTGTGTTTTCCCCAAACAAGCTTATACAATTAGTTTCTTCTTGTTTCCTAAATTATTTTTGCTGCTCCTAATTATTTCACACTCCATATAAAAGAGTTATTGGGGTAGGTAATGGGAAGCGAGGGATCGTGTTGCCAGAGCAGTGCAGGCAGTAGGGTGGGAAGGCAGTTTTGATTTGTTTTATTTATTTATTTTTATGGCTCAGCAGGGTTAAGAAGAACTGAAGATGCTGAGGGATTAGGGGAAGCTTTCGATCCAGCACTGGTGGGTCGTAATTTGTGGTCGTATAAATTGAACAGAAGAGCAGTTGGGCCCTGCCATGCATTCCACTGTAAAAGAGAGGCATACTTAGGTAGCATTAGGCAAGCATGTAATGGAGTTTCTTCCCAGGCCCTCAGCTGAATGCTTCAATCCCAGAGAGCAGAGTTATACAATTCTCTTTGTGTTTCTAGCTCTGTAGCTCCCATTCCCAGTTCTTGCTGTCCCCTCCTTGGACTGCATGTGATTAACTTCCTTGAAAACAAAACAGCAGAAATGTAGTGCTTTAAAGACTAACAAAATGATTTATTTGATGATGAGCTTTCATGGGACAGACCCACTTCACCAGATCAATCTCATTTCCAATATGGACTGTATTGATCTGGTGAAGTGGGTCTTTCCCACGAAAGCTCATCACCGAATAAATCATTTTGGTATTTTTTAAAGTCCTACATTTCTGCTATTTTGTTTTCTTGGAGTACAGACTAACACAGCTACCTCTCTTATTATTCCTCGGAAAGATCAGTCATGGTTTTGCCAGTTTCTGTTGAGATGGGACTTACGCTGTTGGAACTGAAGGCTGCCTGCTCTCCTTTCCACGCCTTTTATAGGTAGTTAGCTGAAGACCGTGTGGGTACGTGTGTCACAGACAATCCTGCATTGTTACAACAGGCTCCCATTTGGCCACGGAGCAAAGAATCCATCCTTCTTGTGCTCGTTTGGACCAGCAGCTTCTGAGGTCCCTGTGGTCCATGAGTGCTAGCAACTTCCCTGACCCCAGTACTTTTCACTCCTGTGTATATGGCATGCCACTGAAATTGTGAAAATATCCCAAGCCTGTCCTTGGTGTGGCTGCTCAAGGGGGAAAAAAATTACTGTAGTATTACAGCAGAAGCTGCACTTTGTGCTAAGCTCCTAGTATGAGCGGGGCTCAGACGTATTTACTACCTTGTCTTTTGGAGAAGATAGTGGTCAAATACTTGAGCACTGTCTGCTCACTCTGTTAGAACATAAGAACATAAGAACGGCCATACTGGGTCAGACCAAAGGTCCATCAAGCCCAGCATCCCATCTGCCGACGGTGGCCAATGCCAGGTGCCCCAGAGAAGGAGAACAGAAGACAATGATCAAGTGATTTATCTCCTGCCATCCATCTCCTGCCCTTGTTATGAAGGCTAGGGCACCATACTTTATCCCTGGCTAATAGCCATTTATGGACCTAACCTGCAAAAATTTATCAAGCTCTTTTTTAAACCCTAATAGAGTCCTGGCCTTCACAGCCTCCTCAGGCAAGGAGTTCCACAGGTTGACTGTGCGCTGTGTGAAGAAAAATTTCCTTTTATTAGTTTTGAACCTACTACCCATCAATTTCATTTGGTGTCCCCTAGTTCTTGTATTATGGGAAAAGGTAAATAATTTTTCTATATTCACTTTCTCCACACCATTCATGATTTTATATACCTCTATCATATCGCCCCTCAATCGCCTTTTTTCCAAACTGAAAAGTCCCAGTCTCTCTAGCCTCTCCCCATATGGGACCCTTTCCAAGCCCCTAATCATCTTAGTCGCCCTTTTCTGAACCTTTTCTAATGCCAATATATCTTTTTTGAGGTGAGGAGACCACATCTGCACGCAGTACTCGAGATGTGGGCGTACCATAGTTTTATATAGGGGAAGTATGATATCTTTTGTCTTATTATCGATCCCTTTTTTAATAATTCCTAACATCCTATTTGCCTTACTAACTGCCGCTGCACACTGCGTGGATGTCTTCAGAGAACTATCCACTATAACTCCAAGATCCGTTTCCTGATCTGTCGTAGCTAAATTTGACCCCATCATGTAGTACGTGTAATTTGGGTTATTTTTTCCAACATGCATTACCTTACACTTACCCACATTAAATTTCATTTGCCATTTTGCTGCCCAATCACTCAGTTTGATGAGATCTTTTTGTAGTTCTTCACAATCCCTTTTGCTTTTGACTGTCCTGAACAACTTGGTGTCATCTGCAAACTTTGCCACCTCACTGCTTACCTCATTTTCTAGATCATTGATGAACAAGTTGAACAGGATCGGTCCCAGGACTGAGCCCTGGGGAACACCACTAGTTACCCCCCTCCATTGTGAAAATTTACCATTTATTCCAACCCTTTGTTTTCTGTCTTTTAACCAATTCCCGATCCATGAAAGGACCTTTCCTCCTATCCCATGACCACCTAATTTACATAAAAGCCTTTGGTGTGGGACCGTGTCAAAGGCTTTCTGTAAATCTAGGTATATTATGTCCACTGGGTGCCCCTTGTCCGCATGTTTATTAACCCCTTCAAAGAATTCTAATAGATTAGACAGACACGACTTCCCTCTGCAGAAACCATGCTGACTTTTGCCCAACAATTCGTGCTCTTCTATGTGCCTTGCAATTTTACTCTTTACTAGTGTTTCTACTAATTTGCCTGGTACTGATGTTAAACTTATCGGTCTATAATTGCCAGGATCTCCTCTAGAGCCTTTTTTAAATATTGGTGTTATATTGGCCGTCTTCCAGTCATTTGGTACCAAAGTGGATTTAAAGGATAGGTTACAAACCACTGTTAATAACTCCGCAATTTCACATTTGAGTTCTTTCAGAACCCTTGGGTGAATGCCGTCTGGTCCTGGAGACCTGTTGCTGCAACTGTGCAGGTGGTTGCCCTAGTTCTGGTACTAAATTGAAAAGCACATACAAGGCCATCGTAGCACGTAACTTAGAGCAGGCTCACCTTTTCTGGCGTAGGGCAGAGCAGCTTTTGTGTCCCAAAGGCCAGTGGTATCACAGAGGTTGTGTTTTGGATAAGATTCCCGCTGCTCCTAAGGGATTGTTCCCCTCTGTGTAAGAGCCCTTCTTCCATCTGTGACATTATGTCTGTCCTTCCAGCAGTGCTTTGAATGGGAATGGCTGGAAGGAAAGTCTTGTGCTTCAATATGAGGTCAAAGAGGAAAGAAAGGGGTTCAATTCCTGGCTCTGCCGTAGTCTTCCTGAGATGCCTGATGCTAATCATGTATCCCTCCACATCTCAGTTTTTCTCATCTGCAAATGGCATATTGGGGTGCCTGATGAGGAGCATTTCCAGTAGCTCTAAATAAGTTATTCTCCTCTATTCAGCACCAGTGAGGCCACATTGGAATATTTGCCCTAGTTGTGGGACCCACAAGTATAGAAGGATGTGGATGTATTGGAGAGGGTCCAGCAGAGGGCAACCAAATAGGAGGTTGGAGCAAATGACCTACAAGGAGAGGCTGAGGAATCTGGGCTTATTTAGTCTACAGAAGAGAAGACGGGGGGGAGGGGGGTGGCAATCTGAGAGCAGCCTTCAACTATCTGAAGAGGGGGCTCTATACAGGATAGAGAGGCTGTTCTCAGTAGTGATGGAATGGCAGAATAAGGAGCAATGGTCTCAGGTTACAGTGTAGACAGTTTAGTTTGGATATTAGCTAAAAACCTGTCAATAGGAGGGTGGTGTAGCACTGGAATGCATTACCCAGAGAGCAATCTCCATCCCTACAGATTTTAAATTCCCTGCTTGACAAAGTCTTGTTGGGAATGATTTAGTTGGGGTTAGCCTGGCTTTGGGCTTAGGGGCTGGATGCGATGACCTCCTGAGGTCTCTTCCAGCCCTAGGATTCTATTAGAGATGCCATGAGCCTGAATCAACTAATTTCCATACAGTGCTCTGCTCTGAGATCCTTTCATGGAGGAGCACAAACTGTTACTATCTATCACCATGTTGGAGGGAGTTCAGAAAGGACCATAAGAGCTGGAAAAGACAGATTTTTGTAACAATTGGGTAGGCAGAGCTGGGCCATGCAGTGACAAAAGGAGGGTCGGAGATGGACTGCTTTAGTATCAGAGGGTATAAATACTAAGGAAGGAAAGGATTTGTTTAAGTTGTTTCATACAGAAGTGGGAGACAATTAGACAAAAGAGAACTTAGGTGGACTATGGGCATTAAGTTTCTAGCAAGGTCCAATTGGCTGTGGAACATTCTCCCATGAGAAAGTTCTTTCTCAGAATGCTTGTTACTAAACCGTTCTGAGCCCTGGTGAAAAGGCTGTGTTGAAAAGGATTTCATGACTCAGAGGGGCTTTTCTATCCCCAGCTGCATTGATTCAGTGATCCCCAGGAGGAAACAAACACATAATGAGAAAAGAAAGGGGGAAAAGAAGTCTCACAAAACATATGAAAAAAACAGACAAAATTCTACTAAATAGAGCATTTGTCAATTTTCCATGAGGTACTAGTGGGTCTTTAAACTCTTCCAAGCTTTGGTGTATTTGCTGTTACTTTGGGACAAGCTGAGGGAAGGAGGAGGGACAGAGGGCAACTCATCCATTTGGCCTATGTTCCAATGCAAACTTCTTGGGAATAGATCAAATTTAATGAAAAGGAGGAAAATATGGGGCTTTCACAGTGTGTTTGGTTTTACAGGATGCTTTTGTTTTATGAGAACCACTTATACGACTCTTTAGCCGTGTCTACACGTGCACGCTACTTCGAAGTAGCGACACTAACTTTGAAATAGCGCCCGTCACGGCTACACGCGTCGGGCGCTATTTCGAAGTTAACTTCGACGTTAGGCGGCGAGACGTCGAAGTCGCTATCCTCATCAGGAGATGGGGATAGCGCCCTACTTCGACGTTCAATGTCGAAGTAGGGACCGTGTAGTCATTGTGCGTCCCGCAACTTCGAAATAGCGGGGTCCGCCATGGCGGCCATCAGCTGAGGGGTTGAGAGACGCTCTCTCTCCAGCCCCTGCGGGGCTCTATGGTCACCGTGGGCAGCAGCCCTTAGCCCAGGGCTTCTGGCTGCTGCTGCTGCAGCTGGGGATCCATGCTCCAGGCACAGGGTCTGCAACCAGTTGGCGGCTCTGTGGATCTTGTGTTGTTTAGTGCAACTGTGTCTGGGAGGGGCCCTTTAAGGGAGCGTCTTGCTGTTGAGTCCGCCCTGTGACCCTGTCTGCAGCTGTGCCTGGTACCCTTATTTCGATGTGTGCTACTTTGGCGTGTAGACGTTCCCTCGCAGCGCCTATTTCGATGTGGTGCTGTGCAACGTCGAAGTTGAACATCGACGTTGCCAGCCCTGGAGGACGTGTAGACGTTATTCATCGAAATAGCCTATTTCGATGTTGCTACATCGAAATAAGCTACTTCGATGTAGGCTTCACGTGTAGACGTAGCCTTTAAGTGAGAGATGATTGGGCCTTTTATAAAAATGAAGAGAAAACCCACTTCTTTGTCTTTTTCTTTCCCTCACTAAGTAGATGCTATGATTGTTTGTGGTCATAATTTCCCAATAGAAAAGTTACGTTCTGGAGTGCTGCCTGGAAAGATATGGCGTCAGAGTGTCGATTTCACAGGCAAAAGACCAATGAAACAAAGAACCCAAGAGAACACTTATTCAGGGTCTTTAGGGAGTAGATTAACTTGTGTGTTTCTCACAGAAAGCCACTCCAATGTGCTTAGAATTAGGAGGACCCCATCAAATTCGGTTCTACTTTATTGCTTTGATAAAAATATTCGTCACTTCTTTAGCCTAGTAGCATCTCAAAGAGCTTTCCAAGCTTTAATTGAACATCACAGGCCAGGCCCCTTTTTAGGCAGTTGATACATAATTAACTCTTATTTCAGAAACAGGCAAACTGAGGCACAGGGTGTCTGAGGACAAGATTTTTAGATGTGGCCGTTGATTATGGGTGTCTTGTTTAAAATCCTTAGGAGCTGATTTTCAACCTTCAACTCAGACCAGAGTTCAGGGGTGTTTCATTGCCCTTCGCACTCAAAGGTACCTAGGGATCAAAGGCCCCTGTTACCATAGTATCCACAGACCCAGACTTAGGGCAAGGTGAGCAAGGAAGTTGATTAAGGTCACACTGCCTTGAGATGCACAAACTCTTTGGCTGGGCCTGAGTTTCTAAGCACCTCAGTCTTTCATGTATTTATTCTCATAACACCTGTATGAGGCTGGGCTGTTCTCCCTTCTTTTATAAGTGACCCTGAAAGGCTAAGTGGCTTTCCCAAAACAGCAAGTCTGTGGTGGTACTGGAAATTGAACACAAGTATCCCAAGCCCTCAATATTATTCCTAAATATGGGACCAGCCTTCCAATAGCTTTAGAGGTTTCATGATGTGGGCAAATATCCAGTAGATCCATCCAGTCCATTTATGCCTGTGACCTAAGGCAGCCTGGAGGGCGAAAAGGTCAACAGATGAACCCCTGAACCAACTTTCCACCCTCCCGTTTATCTAGAAGATTTGGTGGTTAATGGATTTAACTAAGAGGAATTAGCCATTTCAATTTCTATTCTGCTGCTTTCTGCATTTCACGCGCTCCCTGTAAGTGATGAATTATTGACTATTTAAATGGGAATCCAAACAGTCTGAATGAGGAAGTCAGGCTTATCACTAGTGATGCTAAATCTTGGGCTATCGGTCAAGAGATTTTCTCTTTTCAGTTAACCAGCAGAATGCCAGCCTCCCAGCACACACAATAACCCAGCACCAAAGGATTTTGTCTGGCCAGTCACTAATGGCCCAGGGGGTTAAATATTGTTAAGTGTGTGAAATTTAACCTATATTATTGATATTGGGTTCTGACCAAAGTGTCTACAAAGTGGCTTAAGGGAAAGAGTTCATTATAGAATAAAACGTATTGGCAGGGGACCAGTTCCACCTGCCCTTAAATTTGTTCCTATTGTTTTTTTTTTTTTTTAAATCACCTAGATTTAAATATCAAGTCTGCAGCCTTTGGGACTCAGGGATTTGTCCTGTGAAAATAGGTAGGATTCTCTCCACATACCCCGTGGAGAGCAGGGCAGGAGCAGCAAAGAGCAGGCAGAGGGTTCGAACATTATCTGTGCTGGATAATAACCCTGGGCAGAGCTTGTAGTGCAGCAGAGACAGAAGCTCTGCTGGGAGCACAGCAGTGTGGCAATAGCAGCCATGGAGTGTGATGGGACAGGGAGAGGAGAGTTCTGGAAGTGGGGGCAGGCTCATGCAGAGATGGCCCAGCAGGGCCTGGATGATGGGCAGGGCCCAAGGCAGCATGTTTATGTGTGAGGGAACCACATTTAGACACCTGTAAAACTAAGGTACAAGGACTGTTCCACAGGTAAAAATTCTTGACTTTTGCGAGGGGAAGGGGTTGATCCCTGATACAATTTTGCTGGAGAAGTGAGTGTTTGTTTTAAAGGCTGTCAAGCAAAAAGTTTACCTTTGGTTGGCTCCATGATTTTGCCCTTCGCATAATATCTCCATATCAGCCATAGAAACAGCAGCAATGAAACAGCAACAATAGACGACGACAACCAGGTCTCATGCTTTCAAAGCGGGAACTGACTGATTGAATTGACCCTGAGTGAATTTCTCACGATTGCGGGGCAGGGTGGTGGGAGGAGTTTTGTGTTTTTCAGGCAAATGCCATTTACTCCCAGGAGAGCGATGGTAGGAGCAGAGACCTTCCCTGACAGTGGGCACAGCATAGGGGTCAAACTTTCTTTTCCAGGGTCTCTGTGAAGGATTCTGACTTTGCCAGTGATGCACACTGTCATGATGCTGCAGGGTGGTGCTGAGTCTGGGTGAACAGTGCGGGGGAGATAGGAGAAACAGACAGAGAGCAAAGCACAGGAAGAGATGGGTAATATGGGAGCTCCTGATGTGGCAGCACAATACTGAGTTGGGAGCCAAACTTCAGGTAATACAAAGCAAAATGTTTGCACCCATAACGTTGCTGTACAGGACTGCCTCAGGAACAGTGTGCTGCAGAGCAGACCAACTGGGCCTTGGGATTAAATCCTTCCTTTCATTCCTCCTCACAACCTTTTCCTCATTTTTCTCACTTGAGCCCACCAATGAACAGCCCTGGAGAGGCCAATGTCAGTACTTGCCTGCCTGGTCTGGTGTGGAGCACCATCATGCCTACCCAAAGAGAGTGACTCCTGACTATCAGCTCCTGTGCTCTCCAAGATGGCTGCCTGTCCCCTCTGCTACTGGCTCCATCCCTCATGCTTTGGACATATAGCATAAGCTACCCTTTACAATCGCAGGGTTTACTCCAGCCACCACCAGTTGTATAGTGGAAACATGTCTCTTTCTTTCTCTGGTGGCAGGTTGGTAGCAAGGCAGATTTGCATTTCACCCTTCTCTTCCTAATGCAGAGTGGCTCTAGTTTAAGAAGCGAGAGAGAGAAAGAGATGAAGAGTCTTAAAAGCAAGGTAACGGTGCTGCAAGGCACGGTGGGTAATGACATGCGAACAACGGAAAGGCAATAAAATTGCTGGAGTAGCAATTTGAGCAGGATGACCCTTAAGTTAAGGAATTTGCCTTTAAAACTGAACCTGAAGAGAATAAATCTAATTGATGGATAGGGAGTGAAGCAAGATTTTAAAATATGTTTGAAGTAGGTTTAAAAAAAGTGTGTTTTGTCTATGTGTAAGTGCAGGAGGAGAGGAGCACTGGGCAGGGTTTGTTCACAGGTGTGATGCTGGAAGGAAAGCCTGGCCAGGATGTCTGGAAAGGAAGGGGAAGAGTGTGCATTGTGCAGTGTTGGGCTGGCACACGAGAGGGTATAAGACTTAGTCCCTGGCTGCAGTGATTGACACCATCAAGTGCACTTGCTGTTCCTAAGCTCTTGTCTGTCCTGGGCCTATCTGACACTGAGCAAGGGGTCAGAAAAGAATTAATCTGCTGTAAATGAATCTAAATGGATTTCAGGGTGTGGCTTGTGACAAGAGTAAGTGGCAGAGGAGTTCGAATTGCAAAGGGCTACAATTGGGCTATGCTGGGTCATTCATCTTTTCCACATAAAATGCAAGGAACCTAATCGAGAATGGGGAGGTGGGGGGGCAGGAGGTTAGCAATTTAACCCCAGGGCAGTTGCCTTTGGAATAACTGTGACTATTAAAGTACCACTCAAGTCACTACTAAAGAAAGGAAAGAATTTAATAACAAAAAAAACCACCACTAATGGTTGCAATTCTGGCTGCAAAACCCCAGTGATGTGCTGTCGCATTCCAAAAGATGTGGAAAGGGAAGCATTCAGCTGATGCTTGAACAGCAGCTAATTCTGCGGAGGAGGAGGAGGAGACTGTGATGTAGCATGGAGTGCTCTTGATGGGGGTGGGTGGCTCAGGATCCTGAGTTCTGCTTCTATCTGGGAAAGTCGCTTCCTTTCTCAGAGTAGATAATAAACATTTTGGCTTAGAGGCTCTGTCACTTGTGTGTGTAGAGCACCTAGTGTGATGTGATGTGATTGGGTTTTAGGATGAAGGGGCAAAGCATTATGGTAGTCCCCTGAGCTATGCGAGGATTGTACTCCTGCATACCCTTGCATAATTCAAATTTCGTGTAAGTGGGACAGGGAGAGAGCCGGGAATGAGGCAGCAGCCTGGCTCCAGCTCCCCTAGGCTTGTGGGAACCAGGAGTGGCTTCTCCCTGACTCTCGCAGCTGGGCAAAGCTGGGAGGATGCAGCACTACCACGGCTGTCTGCCTGCCTGGCTCCTTCAGTTGGGGGAAGCAGAGGAGACACCCCACAGCAGCAGCTGTCTGCCCGCCAGGGTCCCCAACAGGGGGACCCTGGTTGTCAGACAGCTGCTGCTGTGGAGCTTTTCCCCTACATCCCCCAGTTGAGGGAGCCATGGGCTGCAGCACTTTCAATTTGCACTTAACTCACGTTAATGCAAGTTAAGCGCAACTCAAAATGGCTCATACTGGGGATTACTTTATTGCAACCACTGTCCTAGAATTGCACCACAAATGAGGGGCTGTTGAAGGCTGGTGATTTGCTGAATCTGCTTATGCTGCTCATGTGTTTGTATCATTTTTAGCTGTGGAGACTTAAGTATTGGCTTTGTGCTTGCATTTGAAATTTTAGTTTCTGGGAGACCACAATAGGAGACAAGGCAACTTACTATGTCAGTGTTCCCAGTCAGGGGAAGTGGTATTTGTGGACAAAGGGCCTTATCAGATTCCAGTCGAAATCTGAGGAATGTATCTGAAGATACAAGCCAGCAGAGAGGCAACGGCAGATTGTCTAAAAGGGACATGGACAGGTGACCTGCTCATATGACAGGTTCCATCTCAGCTGTGCTTACACATAGGGAGGAACGTTGGAATTCCCTCCACACTGGCAAAGGGATAAAGAGGGCCCTGAGGGGCCTCCATCTTTATCTTTAATCCACTTCCTCACTTCAGGAACAACTGATGTGAACTGAGCCTGGAAGGATTGCTGACCTGTCCTAACACAGGATGTACTCCAGAGACTTTTAAGATAGCAGCCTATTCCACCGCTGGGGCAAGCCTGAATCAAGAACTTTGTGATCGGTGTATATAATTTGATTGCTTTAACATTTTCACTCTCCACTTATTCTTTCTTTTTATTAATAAAACTTTTGATATTAGATTCGAAAGGATCGGCCCAGAGTGCTCTTTGGGTAAGACCTGAGGTGTATGTTGACCTGGGAATGAGTCTGGTCCTTTGGAACTGAAGGGAACTGTTCAGATTTGGTCAGATTGGTTTTCAGAACCTCTCATCTGTATAAGGAGGCAGACTAGTTGTGGCACAAGGGAAGCTGGAGTGTGCAAAGGAATTGTTTGTGTGACTTCTAGCTGGCCAGTGTAGCACTAGAAGAGAATGGTTTGGTCCCTTATAGTGGAGGAACTCCAGTCTTGGGCTGTAAGTAGCCCTGCTTTAAGCAATTTGTCCTGATTTGGTTCTCTCAGCTGTGCCCAGAAAACCCTCTGATATTGCACCTAGTATGCTGGGGACCCAATTTCAGTTGGGTGTTGCAATCTTAAGATTCTTTCACAAGTGGGAAGAAATTACTTGTGTATAGATGAGCAACCTAGGCTAATGATTGGGCACATGAATGATCCTCCCTCACCTCAGTGAGGCCACAAGATAGTTGTAACCAAGATGTTACCCCAGGAGAAGGTCATTTTACTGAGTGTGATTGCGTACTTAGAATTTGCAGGGTGTGCTGATCAACCTACAGCTGCCCTTTGACTGGACGCAACATGATCACGTTCCTCCCAGTCGATCTAGTGTGCCATCAGCATGCAGTTCACCTCACATACCATTGCTCTTGGTGTATCTATGGAAATCACTGGAAACTGCCAAAGCAGCACGTGGGCAATGGTAAACAAAATGTCTGCTGGGCCACATAGAAATCAAGGCTGATGGCTGGCCACCACTAGTACAGATCTAGTTCTCTAACTACAAACTTATAACAATCCCTGCTGCTGTTGTCACTGAGCCAAAATGCATATATATGAATGAACTGATATCTCAGTATTCAGATAGTCTAGTGATGGATGCTGTAGAAGAACCTAAACTTAGACAGATAGGCCTGAATTACTGTCTTGCTGGTGCCTATCAATAGGCAGTTGCTGCTGCTGACATGCTGTGTCTCAGTGGGCTAACAGTAAAGCCTGTAAGTAAAACCAATTATTGAATGTATAATGTCTAAGTCCATTAGTTGTGTCCTATTATTGACTGACGTTAGATTAAAAAGCATGTCCTCATTGCTCTCTCCTGTCATTAATGTGCCAGGAAAGGTCAGTCAAGAAGTATAACTGAACGGTAGACTCCTGCATCCATCGCTAGGACAGCAGGAATGGGGCCACGGAGTATCAGAACCAGACATGGGGGAAAGTCCAGATCCACTTTTCATTTCTGCCACTTAACCTTCATCCGATCACCTCCAGCTAGCCTGGATCCTCTTCTCCAAACAGTAGAGCTTGCTCTTGTGAGTTTCCACATGGGTAATTTTTCTTTTTCAAAGTGCCAAACTGCTACAGGAGCCAAAGGTGTGTCTGCACAGTAAAAGCTATGCCCCAGCTAGTGCGAGTGACGAGAGCAGTGTAGACAGTGTGCTGCAGGTTTCGGAATACACCAACAAGCCAAGTATGTACACAGGGTCTCTTGCACTGTACTGTCTCTGTTGGTGCTGTTAGCTGCACCTGCTAGATGCAAGCCAACTCAGATAAGTTTCAGAGAGTGAGTCAGGTTAGTCTGTTTCAGCAAAAACAGTAGGGGGTCCTGTGACACCTTAAAGATTAACAAATAGATTGGGTATAAGTTTTTGTGAGCTGCAGCTCATGTCATCAGATGTTCTGGATTGTATTTTCTCACTCTGTGCATCTGATGACATGACCTGCAGCTCACAAAACGTGATGCAAAGTGAGCTGCAGCTCACAAAAAACTTGTGTCCTGATAGATTTGTTAGTCTTCAGTGTGCCACCAGACTTCTTGTTGGTTCAGCTGAGTTACGTAACAACTTCCTCATGCCTTGTGTCCCATTTGACTTGGACTCTTCAATGACTTAGCTGCTTTTGAAATTTTTGTCCAATTTGTCTACCTGTCGGTACTGCATGAAAGAGATTTTGTTTTTTTAGAGCTTTAAGCAACTAACTGTTCCCCGGGGTTTCATTTGTGTGATTCCATATTCCCCTCATAATTTCCCTTAAGTTTTCAGTTCAACTCAGCCCCTGAATTGAAGCCACAGTGTCTCAGATGGTAACTCAGTGGAAAACTGGGTTTGCTCCAAGACCCACTGAAAGGATAAGTTCTCATTCCCTAGCATAGGCTTTGGATGAGGGCTGCCTTGCAATAAAATCCCTGCATGCATGAGCTTAGACACCTATCAGGGATGGTCTGAAGACTGTAGATGGTGCTTGGTCCTCCCATGAGACTAGACCTGATGACCACTTGAGGTCTCTCCCAGGTCTCGTGTTCTATGATTCTGTGAGAGTTACTGCATAACATCAGCTCCCTTAACAGTATCCAAACCCAGTACGTTTTTTGGTTTGTTCCTCTTTGATTTACCTAACTGATGCATCGATCCACATCAGTGTGACCAGAGCCCCTTTTGAATTTTTCAAATGGAAGAGTGAGGATTACTCAGCAAAGACCCTTAAAAAATGTGTGTGGAGGGTGACTATAAGCTTTATGTAGCAGGGACCAAATTTCTGTTTTGTTTGTCTAGTGCTGAGCACAATGATGGTGAAAGAGTCTCCGTTCTAGGCTGGGTTTCTGCGATGCCACCACAATACACAATAAAGAATAAGTCTATGTGATTGCCTTGTAACAGTCCTTTCCATAGCATCTGTCACCTGAGGATCTCAGTGCTTGATGGGATTATCACTGAATTGAGCATCCTGTGAGGGAGAGGAAGTGATATTATATCCCTTCTGCAGGTGGGGAAAAACTGAGGCAAAAAATGTTTGACTTTTCCAGAGTCAATGGAAAGCTGGGGGAATTCACCCAGTGCTTTAAATACTTGTCTGCTTCCCCCCTGAAGCTTTGAAAGGGAGCCTGCCCTGGGAAAGAGCATGGAATAAGACCATCAATACTATTTTCCATAACGCTTAGTGATTTAGAAACTAAAATCTCATTTCCAAAAGTGACTTAGGCACTTGATAGCCTCCATCTCGTTGGAAGTGAGAGGGCCTTTGGTTCCAATGTGCATCTTGTTTTTTTGCAAATAGAATATAAACTTCCAAGTCACTTAAGCACTTGGAAATATTGTATGTTATGTTCCTGGAAGGAGAAGAAGGTTAATGACTCAGTCGAGGAGTTGTTTCCTTTGACACAAGACTCATCAAACTGTGCCCTGTGGTGGGAATAAGAATGCAGGGGTAAGTCTTTCAGGTTACAGCAATGAAGGGGGGAAGAACAAAGAAGCTGTTTGTTCTTACTATCAGGGAGGAATTCATCAAGAATCATTCAACCATTTGAACGTGCAGCCCCTGTACGACTGCCACAATCAATGAGACGGGAGCCAAGGTGGGGAGGGCTCTGAGCTGACAGATAGACTTCTTTCCCAGGTGGCTGGCTGGGGAGGTTTGCCCACATGGGCAACATCCAGCTGATCACCATGTTTGAGGTCAAGCAGGAATTTCCCCCAAGGTCAGGTTGGCAGAGAGACTTTCCTCAGCAACCAGCAGCCATGGGTACCTTGCTGGTTGGAACTACAGCAAAGGGTAGATTCTCTATAATTTGAGAGCTTTGGATCAGCGTTTGAGAACTTAGATAGCTCAGCACAGCGGTTGTCAGCCTAACTCAGGAATGGGTGTTTTTGTGGTATGATTGGATGATCATGATCAGGCTGCTGAGAGAGGGAGGGAAAGGGCGCAGTTACCCCTGGGCACAGGTTTTCAAAGGGGCCCAGAACTCCAGCTGTCGCCGCTGCTACTTTGGGAACAGCAGTGACTGGAGCTCCGGCCCCTTTGAAGTGCCACAGCAGTGCTACTCGAGCTGAGAGGGAGTAGGAGGGAGTCCAGTGTCACTTGGACCAGGTGGTGCTGAGGGCTGAAGGTCCTAGGCCCCACCCCTTCTGCCTTTGGCCCTGCCCCCTTTCAAGGCATGGAGTCAGGCCCCCTTCCCACCTTGTCCCATGGTGGCTGTTGGGCCTGCTGATCAGGATGGACTCTTCTGGATTTAAATGCCTGGAGTCTGAGACCTTCAGAGAGTCCTGCATATTCTTCTGAAAATCTTGGGGGCAGTTTTAAACTCCCGTTGCTCCTGAAAATAAAACAATCCTACAGCCAGAAGTGCACTCACGGCACATAGATTATTTTGTCTATTTCCCTCCTACCCTCCCTCCTTCAGCATTTTCCCATTGTTCCCTCCGGTGCTGCTGTGTGTTCTTCAGAGATGAGCCTGAATCAAAACCCTGGCTCCAAACATCCCTAAGTGTTGGGAAAGATTGGCTTGCAAGCTGATGTAGAGCCATCTCTGGTGCTGTTTCCTCCTGCTACCTTTTTGTTCCTGTGGTGTTCTTCTGATGCGCGTGCCAAACTGCAAAGCTGAGAATATCGGCTTTCCCTAATGTGTCCCCCCAGGAGGGCAGTCTGCCATGCTGCTTCCTATAACAGCTTGTTACTGGGAAGCATCTCTCCTCCCAAAAGATCCTAAAGCGCTTTGTGAACTGATCTGGGAGGAAGAAAAATGGACTGTTTTAAAATTTGGGAACAGGCTCTGTACTGGCATGGAGTCAGACTCCGGATTAAATAACCCGGAGTGACTAACCATGGAATAGGCAGAGAGAAAACAGATGGTCTTCTGGCTAAGCCACTGTGTTGTAATGCAAGGTGATCTCAGTAGAGGTTGAGCCTCTCTAGCCCAGCGCTCTTTGGTCTGGGAATATCCGTGGTTGGGCATGATTTTAGTTAGCCAGAAATCTGCTTTTTGTGGGTGTGGCCATGTTTCCTGTGGTCCCATAGAATTTGTTTACAGACACCAGTCTTGATTCTCAGTGTTCTGTGTTGTTATTTAGGTGCAATTTACCCCTAAACATTTCCTAAGAACCCAGTAAGCAGTGGACATATTGGTAAACCTTCTGCTTCAGAACATAGATCTCCTGCTGTCTGGCAAATTCTCTGGTTTGGCACCGGTTAGTTCCCCAGGGTGCTGGACTAGAGAGGTTCAACCTGGAGCTCCTTTTCTGCAGATGGTGATCATACCAATGGTCTATATCACAGTGTTTCATGGGGTTAAGTGAATGATTGTGATACTGTCAGCTGCTGTGATAAAGGGGCCATGTTAAGTACCGTACTTTCTTCCCACTGTTTGTCTGCTCACTTCTGCTTAGTATGTAAAACAGAGCAGTGACTGTCACTTCCTGTGTATATGTTGTATTTCTGTGCATGGAGGCTCTGATTTGCTACTGGAGACCCTCTAGGCACAATACCATCGTCTGAATAGATAAAAGTAATTGCTATCAGGCAATCCTGGAGCAGGTGTTGAGTTTACAAAAGCTCAGGGGTCAGGGTGACTTAACTCGCTTTACTTAAACCCTTGGACTTCGAGTGGAGCATAGGTCATCTCCGCTTCATTCTGTCTTGGAACAAAACTTCCAGCTGACCCCAGGAGTACCCCAGTTGTTGTCCTTCAGTCTCAGTAGATCTCCTCCATGTTGTCCGAGGTCTTCCTCTTTTGCATTTCCTTGCTGGCTCCATTTGAGAGCTTGACAGACTATGCTGAATGATGGTTTTCCGAGAGCATGGCCTAGCCATCCCCATATTCTTCTCTTAATTTCAAGGTTAAGTGGTTCTTAGTATGTTGTGTAAAATCAGGAGTTCTTCTGGTCCAGTTTTGTGTTATCCAATGCCAAGAGTTCCCACTAAAGGTGGATGCACATTGTGCGTAATTGTCTGGAGTATAATGTGGCAGGTGAAGAGACAATAGCCTGGTTGAAATTTTTAGTGGAGAAAATATTACCGCCTAACAATTTGGTTTCATCAAAGCCATTTTTGGGCAAGAAAATGTCAAGTCCTTTAAAAAAATCAATTTATCTTTAACAAATATTAAAGCAATATTTTTAAGTCACACTTTCAAATAAAACAATTTTTGTTTCATTTTGACATAAAAAGGCATGCACTTTTACTCTTTGGTATAACAACAATCCCCAAATGAAAAAATGAGTCATTTCAAAATGGCAACACGAAACAACTATTTTAATTGCAAACCACAGCTTTCAAGTTTTCCATCTTGGCATTTTCAGCATGAAACTTTTAGGTCCTGCAAAATGTTTCCATATTCTGTCCTTCTCTTCTAATTTGGAACATCAGCATTTCTCACAGAATGTAATTTCCATTGGCCAAACAGTTTTACCAACCCCCTCTGAGTTGGGATGTAGCAGAATCTTTCAATGCACATCTCTTAAGGTTTAGTACAGGCAGTGGAGACCAACAATTCAAACTGAAACGATAAGAATTTAGGGAGGAAGGAATTTGATTGGATGACAGGAGAAGGATCACTTTAAATTGCCCTATTCTGCTCATTTCCTCTGAAGCCTTTCTGGCTCTGGCCAATATCTGAAGACACACTACTGAGCTTAAAGGGCCTGTGGTCCGATCCTGTATGGCCCTTCGTCTGTTCTTATCTTGTGGATACAGTTGTTCGAAATGGAATTGGAGCAGATCTTTGTGATAAACTAACCCCCGAATTTGCCCTCTCCTCTCTGCACAGAGGTAAAAACAATGCTGTGGGAACTTTAATGACTACATTGGGGTCATTAGAGTCTTGGTTTTATGTCCCAATGGGGAGTGGAGTACGAATAGTAGCATTGTGCTCCAGTACTAACTCACCTTCTGAGTCAGGATCACCTCATGAGTGTTGCTTGGAAATCTTTCATCCAAAGGTTAATTGGGCCCCAATATGCTTCATCTGAGAAATCTAACCATAACATGGACTAAGGAGGAATGGCTGGGAATGGTTCCAACCTGAATACTCTTGTGAAAGCAAGAATTACAAGAGAACCACAGAGGGTATATTACCCTTCCATGCTGGGAATGACAACTGAGTGTTGACGTTGTGTGAGGGGAGTTCTTATTGTGGCACAGACTTTTTGACAGCACTCTTTGAATCAAATGGACAGTGGCTTGGCTGCAGGGCATTCACTCAAAATCTGCTACAGCCTTAGGCATAGACTCACGGAGCTGGAAGAGACCTCAGGCGATCAAATCCAACCCCCTGCACAAAGCAGGACCAATTCCCACTAAATCATCCCAGTCAGGGCTTTGTCAAGCTGGGGCTTACAAACCTCTAGGGATGGAGATTCCACCACCTCTCTAGGTAACTTATTGCATGATTTCCAGAGGTAAGTCTTTGGAGATACTCACTCACTGCATTTCACCATTTTAGACATGAGGCTTCATTAAGGTTAATCTCTGTGGTTTCCATCTTTATTTTAAGAGTCTTTGGAAACACCAGGTACAGTGTGCAATCCATTGATGTCTAACAGTAGTGGAAATATCTAGGCAGAAGGAAAATTTTCTCTAGTAATAGGGGGGTTTAGCCATGCCTTCAGAAGGAGATCTCTAACAGCAGTAGAGGCACCCATCGAGGACCTGGGGATTGTCCCGTCTACAAGTTGGAAGCTCTCCTTGTAACAGTAGAAACACAATCTGTTGCACCTAAATCATGTGGCTGTAAAGTACATTTAATGTTTGGTTCCTGTCAGAAGTGGTACCAGATGTGTTAGATAACAGCAGACCAGGCTATGAAAACAGGTTCAGATAGTGACTGGTAAATCACTGGGAGATGCAGCAAGGACAGGTGATTGAGAGACAAAGCAATGTTCTTTGCTTCTCGTGCAGGAAACATCTTCGTTATTGGTAATAGTGCCTTGTGGCCCTGTCATTGATCAAGGCCCAGCTGTGCTAGGTGCTGTACAAAAACACAACAGAGAGTCCACTGAAGGTGAGTGGGATCCCTTGGGTGGAAAAAGGCCTGGTAACTGAAGGATATTCTAATTTACATGCACAAAGGGCCAAACTCAGGATGAGTTGTCAAAATTTTATACTGACATTTCCTTGTCTGAGTGTTTGACTTTGCAATGTTAACTTAAATTTGTGAATGGGTTTTGATGTAATTTCCTAATTTAAAAAGAGAGAGAGTGAAAAAGGCAGAGCACCACCATTAACACCACCTCTGCCTCCAGCCTGGGTCATCAGAAGGGTTACTACTAGATCAGGTCAGAAATTCCAGAACAGAATGTCTTTCCATCCAAAGAATACGAATTTCATCAGAATCTAGGGCTTCCATGTCCAGCACACACCAGTGAGAGTGGCAGCCTGCAGTGTCACAGCTGTTAAAAGCAGGCTGCATCCACACTACAGCGTGTAGCTACACATGAGTGAAAGGCTCTGGAAGAGGAAACCCAGAAGAGGAAGTACTTGGCCATACCCTGATTCCAGAGCCTTTCACTGCAGCTAGGGCAGGATCTGTTGTAGGGGAGGGAATAGAGGCAGGGGGAGCCTTTTCCATCTGCTTCCCACATGCCAGAGATGTTCCCAGCAGCCGGAGTCTTTCCGGGCGGTGCAGAGAGGCCACAACTCACTACATAGCTAAAAATAGTGGCGGAGCTGGGGAAGCACAGCTTGTGTGAATAGATGCACATTTCAGGCATGGCTTTTAGTCCCTCCAAGTCATAGCTCACCAGCTACTCTGCTAGTCATGCCTGAGTTATGGAGGCTATCCAAGAGTGTGCACTACATGCCATGGACAAAAGCCTGCTCAATGGGCATAGCGTCAGCGTTCTGTGGGGACAAGTTTTTTGGACAAAAACCTCCCTTCTCTCCTGTCAGCTTGCCCACTGAGCTTTTCAGTAGCCCATCTTAGCTCCAATCTACTGGTATAAATGTGGCTTCCAGGATCCATGCTCGTCTCCAGACTATCAGGTGGGTTGAGGAGGAGCCTGGAGGACATGGGAGAATGGGCTCCCAGAACCGCAGCAGATCAGGATGAGAACAGCCCACCAGCCAGAGACCTGAGGGCTCCCAGGGTGTGCTGGCTTTTCCTGGCTCAGGTGTCAGGGCCATTTCCCCCATGCTACCACAGCACCTGACTCACATGCTCCTGCCCCTCCTCTAGGCCTGGTGTTTCTGCTGGGACCTGCAGTGACTGCAAGACAAGTGTGAGCTGGGCCAGGAGTCCCATCTGATGCTCTGTGGCCAGCCCTTCCTCACAGCCTGCAGTCACCATACAAATGGCCACAGTGGGCCAACTCCACAGTCTTTGTACAGTGGCCAAAGCCAGGTGCTTCAAAGGGAATGAAATCGTGGGGCATCACTGAGTGAGCCAGCTCCTCTTTTCCACTCCCAGCTTTTGCCAGTCAGAGGATAGTGACTCTAGAGCATGAGGTTGCATCCTTGGCATCTTGCCTGAGAGCCAGTGGCTGTGGGTGACCCCACGGCATGGGGAGGCAAGCAAGCACCCCCAGCCCTACCCCTTCTGCTTGAGGCACCACCCCACTGTGGCCACTGGCCTCACCCATCCCTCCTCCCCGCCTGTCCCCGCTACAATGGCACTGTGGGTCTCCAGCCCAGGATAGTGTGGCCTCACAGCTTCTGGGAGTCAGAGGCAGGAGTGGTTTCAGCCTCCCATAGCTCTGGGGAGCCAGCGGGCATCACACAGTGTAAGAGCAGGCTGGGGAAGGGCACCTGAGGTGCTCTGGTTGAGTATAGGTAGTATGGCAATTTGGGAAGGCATTGCTTTCCCCCTTCTATGATACCCACCAGCCATCTTAACAGCTATTGAGGGACCTTTTCCTTCAGGAAGTTAGCTAATTCTTTTAAAAACCCAGTTTTATATTTGGCCTTCAGAACCTCCCCTGACAATGAGTTCCACCATTTGATTGTGTTGTGTGAGGAAGTACTTCCTTTGCTTATTTGAAACATGCTGCCTATTAAATTAATTGATGAGCCCTACTTACTGTGTTGCATGAAGGAGTAAATTACTCTTTTATTCACTTTCTCCATGCCAGTTGTTTTCACAGATTTCAATCATATCCCTTCTCTTTCCCAATGTGAAAAATCCCAATGTTTTAGCTTTTTCAATGGCCACTCCACACTGAGCAGGTGTTTTCACAGAACTAGCCACGATGACTCCAAAATGTCTTTGGAGTGGTAACAGCTAATGTACAGCACCTCATTTTATATGCGGGGATAGGATTATATTTTCCAACGTGCATTAATTCGCATTTATCATCACTGAATTTCATCTGCATTTTTGTTGCCCAGCCACCCAGTTTGGGGCGATCTCTCTGTAATTCTTCACGGTCCACTTTGAGCTGAATTTTCTTGAGTAATTTTGAATCTCTGCAAATTTTGCCACCTCACCGTTTACCCCTCTTTCCAGATCACTATATTGACTAAGGGTCCTTAGGGGACTCTTACATGTACCTTTCCATTCTGAAAACTGACTGATTCATGTCTTTTAACCAGTTGCTTATACAGAAAAAGGACCATTCCTCTTATCTCATGACTTCTTTCTTTGTTTACTAGCTTTTTTTTTGGTGAAGAACCTGGTCAATGTCTTTCAGAAAAGTCCAAGGCATGATATCCCCTGGATTCCCTTTGTCCCTATGTTTGTTGAACCCCCATCAAAGACTTCTAATTTCTGCATCCCCACCTCCTTTCCCTCACTCTCCCATCTCCACCTTTATAAGTGTGGAACCATAGCTTGGTCTCACTCTTGCCTCGGTGAGAAATTGTGTGGCAAGACTGCAGAAGCATAGATCTCTGCTACCCCCGATATTTCAAGTGTAGGGGCATTAGCTCCTCTTTGCCCTCTCCCTGCATAACATTTTATGTATAACTGGCTATATTTCAGAACAGATATCAATCTCGTTACCCAAAAAAAAAAAGGCTCAATCCAGATTAAGTTCAGAGAAGCCCTTGCAGATAAAACTGCAACTTAACCTAACCATTTGAGGTTGTTTCCTTTAGTTGTAGATTACTATCATGGCCCATATTTCATATCTTGTTTGTTCTAAACAGGCTCCACTTCACTCTCCTACTTTCTGACGTCGGCTGGGGTTCTCCAGTGAGTTTCAGCCTCTCAGTCACTCAGCAGCTGTTCGCTATTTTTATCCTCGCCAATGGAACAAAATAAAAGAAAACTGCATCATTAAGGGGTGTGTGTTTTGTTTCCAAGCATTCACTAGGCAGTGATTCAGACATTCATGCACTTCTGAGATGGACGGATAAGACCTACTAGGCCAGTCCATCTGTCTCCCAGTCAGTAAAATGTGGTTCCTTTTGATACGCTTCTAGTTTCTTTGTGCAGTCCGGTTTTGAAGGACTCAAGCAAAAGGGAGAAGCTGGGCAGATTAACCATCTTTGGATAGCTCTCACTTATTGGAAATATTTGCCAACTTTTAGCCTGTAGTTTTATTTGCTTTCAATCTCTTCTTCCTGGTTTATTTGCCCATGGACCACCCCAAATGACAGTCAAGGAGGGGAACACAAGACCATTTGGGGTATCTTCTTAACCATTCTGGTGCCCTCGGGTGACTATAAAAACATGCCCAGCATGTTATGATACTGAAGTCACTTCCTGTCTACTGGAATCAATCAGAGGCTGTGTCTACACTTACCTTGAAGGTCGATGTCTGTTACACAATTTTTCGTACACCAATTGCATACCAAAAATTGATTTTGCAGCTGTCAGCTTCTGTGCCTGTCTACACAGCAGAGGGGTGATGGGAGCACTCTTCCCACTGACCTTTCTTACTACCATGCAACTCGGGAGGAGTTTCAGGGTCAATGTTGACCCTGGAATATGCCTTTTCACACATGCATGAAACAGCACCCCAGAAGATCGACCCAGAGCATTCAGTCTTCTCTGGTAAGTGTAGATGTAGCCTCAGTCAGAAAAGGACCTCATGACTGGCTGCCTGAGTCTGACAACATCAGAATCAGAGTAGAAGGTTGACCAGTCAGCCTTGGATGGATTGTTGCTTGGGATCTCTTTCCACTCCCATCACTTGATACCATGTTTTTTAGAAGAGGGCTAGCTTTCTTGGAGAGCTGTTCTTGTGCATTGAAAATCAAAATGTTTCTGTGTTTGGAAAGAGGTTGTGCTGAAATTGCAGCAAGAGGGATTCCCCAAAATCAGACATAGATAAAGGACCATGAAGTCATTACTCCACCTTGATTCAGCCTGTGCAGGATTGTTCTCTGACATAGAATCACAGAATCCTAGAACTGGAGAAGACCTCAATACATTCTATGATCGTAGTCTGAGTCTACACGTCATCGAGTCCAGGCTTTTGCACTCACAGCAGGACCACACCTCATCTAGATCATCCCTGACGAATGTTTATCTAACCTGCTTTTAAATATCTCCAGTGATAGACATTTCACATCCACCCTGTTCCAGTGCTTAACTACCCTGATGGGAAGTTCCTCCTAATGTCCAACCTATGCCTTCCATAATTTAACTTAAGCTCATTACTACTTCTCCTATCATCAGAGGATACAAAGAAAACTATATAACATGTATATTATAGTCCCCATTTCTTTGCATAGTGTCATTCTTAATGTCTTATGCAATGGCATTTCCATGACTTCCCTTTTCGGTTCATTAAGTTTAGAGTTGGGAGGGGCCTTTATAGTAACCTAATCTGCTGTTCTACCTAAGTTACCAAACTTCATGCAGGAATTACTGGATGGAGCCCAATAACACAGGGCTGAGCAGCATTGGTTCTGAATCAGGAGAGTCATGGACTCCAGCAAAGTTTGGGTGGATTCAGACAGTTGCAACAATGCTGCCTTTTAATGCTAAGAGGCAGTGGCCCTTTCTCTTGCTGTTGTAATACAGGGGCCTGGTATGAAAACAGTTGAGAACTATTGAAGTAGCCCATATTATTTCGAATGACATCCAACTGTGTTTTAAAGACTCTACAGCATGAGGAATTTTCTTTGCAAGACTCTTCCACTGCTATAATTTCTTGTTATGGTAGCACTTGGAGGCCTCTACTAGGGATCAAAGTTACATTGCGTATACAAAGCTGTACACTTGCAGTATGATTTCTGCCTCCAAAATGATTAGACTCGAGAGAACAGCTAAAATAAAAAAAACAAAACAGACATTGAAACTGCTACATGGTAGAGGTCCTGTGGCTAGCAAGCTTTGCTGATATTCAGCCTAAATATTAATTTGTTGAATTTCATCTCGTTACTCCAGTTATTCCATAACACCTCACCAAATAATTCCTCTACATATGTAGTGTTTACACCCAGCAAAGCCTTGAAGTTGGCTATCATCTATCCCCCTGAGTCATCATTTAGCCAGGATAGATGTGTTTAGTTCTATTGACTTTCTTCATAATTGGAAAGGGTTCAGAGAAGGGCAGCAAAATGATTAGGAGTATAGAATAGCTTCTATATGAGGAGAGATTAACAAGAGATTAACAAGACCAGAACTGTTCAATTTAGGAAAGAGACAAGGAAAGGTGGAGTATGATAGATGCCTATGAAATAATGAATAGAAGGGAGAAATTCAATAGAGTAGTGTTAGTTATCCACTCAAACAACGCCAGAAGTAGAGATCATCTGTTGAAATTAATAGACAGCAGTTTTAAAAAAAACAAAAGGCAGTACTTCATAAAATCCACAGTCAACTGATAGAACTCATTGCCACAGGAATGCTGTGAAGGCCAAAATTAAAACAGAGTTCAGAAAAGTGAGAGAGAGATGGCCGTGTTAGTCTGTATTCTATCAAAACACAAAAGCAGTCATATAGAACTTTAAAGACTAACAAAATAATGCATTAGGTGATGAACTTTTGTGGGACAGACCAACTTCTTCAGATCATAGACTTACTGAACAGACTTAATGTCAGAAAAAATTGTTATGAAGGTTGGGAAATCAGAAGAGCAGAGAGACAGAGGTGTTTGGGATGGGGGGTGTTGAGTGAGGTCAAACATCAAAGTATGCAAAAGAGTCCTTATAATGGGTCAGGTAATTCTGTCTCTGTTCAAACCACGTGTTAATATGTCAAATTTGAATGTGTGTGTTCATTCAAGCATTCTCTCTATAAAACCTGGAAACATTCTCTTGAAAACTCATCACCTAATAACTTATGTTATTCTTTAAAGTGCCACATGACTGCTGTCTTGTTTTGATAGGGTTCAGAAAACAAATAGTTAAGTTAATGGAGGATAGGTCCCTCAATGGCTACTAGGGATGAATGTCCGGGATGCCTCTGTGTTCCTAAAGTTCCAAATGCCAGTGTCTGGTGCTGGATTTAAGGGGATGACTCACCCAAGAGTTGCCCTGTTCTGTTCATTCCCTCCAGATCTGGCCAGGGCCAATGTCAGAGACAAAACACTGAGTTAAGTGGGCTATTGGATTACATGTCATAGTTCTTATTTAGAATCAATCCTCACAGGCCCTTAATTATGTTTATTGCTGTTCTTTAAATTTCTTTTATTCCCTTAGGGTCTTTCTGGTGCCCAGGTACTCAGAACTAATGGCATTCGAGTAAAGCCCAGGGCCACCTGTAGAAGAGACTGCATCTGCTTCATGATGTGATCCCTCTTCTGAGACATCCCTCTGATCATATTTGCAAGATCTTACAGGTTCACTACTACTTACGGGTGTCTTTTGGCATTACTGCTTTCCAAGTTCCTTCCTCCATTTGAATTTCTGGGTGTTTTATTCTTGGGTATTTCCTGTCTGTTATAGTATTTGTAAACTCTGCAGGAGCTGAATCCTTTAAGGTGCTGAGAGATGTCAGCTTCCCACAGTGTAGCTTACAGGTGCTGAAAACGTTGCAGGGCTCAGCTCCTGGCAGGATGCATCTGAGAGTCCATTCCATCATATCTTTGTCTATCCTAACTCGTGTTTGCAACACCTTCCAACGTTGCGATCTGCATATCTCATTAATGTCTCCCTGTCCTCAATCATGAATGTTAAAGAAGAGCAGACTGTTGCCCCACTAGCTACCTGCCCCACTTTGATGCCGTGTCATGTATGAGACACAGGCCACCTTCCAAAGCATGGACAACCCTTCTCAGCAGGCAGCCCAATTTGAATTCATTTTCCTAGGTAGTGTTTGTAAGGCACTGTAACAAAGGCTTGAGTTCAGTATAACAGCATCCTGTCATTTCATTTGCCAGTTTCACAATCTGACCAAATAAATGTGATCAAGATCTCTCTCGCCACTAGTGACATTCCAGCTTGTGATTTCCCTTCACCAGGAAATTGTACTTTCTCACTTCAACCTGACAAGAGCCCTCTTTTACCTAGGAGACAAAAGGGTTTGTAAATTACTCAGATCTCTGTTCAATTAATGTCACTGCCTCTCTCTCTTCCCTATCCTCCCAGGAAATTGCATCTTCTTACCTTTGTGAAAACAGAAAGCATTTTAGGACATCTCTCTGGTCTGAGTCATACACTTTTCACTCAACTTGCATTATGGGTACTCAGATCCTATGGTTCTTGTCGTAATGGATTATTTGAGAGTTCTGGAAACATTGAAAACAAACTTGGAAAGAGCTCCTGTGATGCGAGTGGGACTGATGATCAAATATATGAGAAAGGGAAGAAAAAACAGCTTGAAAACATCTGTGAATGTTCCAGAATCCACTGAGTCATTCCTGGGCCACCAACAAAAGAACAAATTCCAAAAGCAGGACCCAGAACAGCAGGTTCAGAGCCTAAGTAATCTGTAGACGCTGTTAGAAAAAAAGTTAACACGCCAGCTACATCTACACAACAGAGATATTTTGAAATAAGATATTTCAGAAAAGCTATTTTAATAGATCTTATTTCTTTATAACACAGCTGCACACAAAATACATTTTGAAATAGCATGAAGATGATCTATGTACCTATATTTCCCCCACACAGCATACAGAGGTTGTGGTGTGGTAGAGATAGGCAAAAGAGGTGATACCACTAAATCAGTGAATGGTTCTTCACCAAAGGTGCTAGCTTGCCATGAAGGACCTTAATCACTATGAAAATACCAGAGAAAGAAATTAGGTACAGGTTGAACCTTTGTAGTCCAGCATTCTCTGGGCCTGCCTGGTGCTGAACCAGAGAATTTGCCAGACCACAGGACGTCAATATTGTCTAGCACATTACCAACACTTCCACTGCTTATCAGGGTCTTAGAAGACATTTAGGGATACATTACAGCTAAAGAACAGAACAGAGCACTGAGATCTAGGGTGGGTGGCTGTAAACAAACTATGGGACCAAGGGAGAAACTTGGCCATGACCATGGCAAGTGATCATTCAGCTAATGATGCTTGTCCACAGTGTTGTCGGACCAGAGAATGCCAGTTTAGAGATTCAATGTGTCCATCTCCAATCCCAGAACATTTAAGTGATCAAATCTTGGAGGATGCTCTCTAGAATGAGTGAATTAGAACAGTTTCAATAAGAGAAACAAAGATCCAAGATAGCTCAAAAGAAAAACTGACATAGAAGAGAGATGTCAAGTGAGATGATCACCTTTAATAAGGGAGTTTTCCAAACTGAAAAAAAAAATCTGTTTATAGTTGAAATCTCTTTTACTTACAGAGAAAGGATTGGGGTGTAGCTTGGACTTTGACAGATGTGGTGCAAGTGCCAGCTCCTCCATAGACCTGGCATTTGACCTTAAGCAAGTCATTTAGTTTCTCTGGGCCCCAGTTCCCCACCTGTTCAGTTGGACTAATATCACTCCCACACCTTTCAGATGTGTAGTGAGGAAAGATCAGGTTTCAAGGTGTCCAATTATTATCATACTGAATGAGTAACTAAAAGTAAGTCTTTGCTGCCAGGAAGATTGATGCTCCCAGGATTGATCTTCTGGAGTTTGATTTAGCATGTCTGGTAGAGATGCTCTAAGTCAAAGTGACCAGACTCTCCTGTGAGTGCTGGTACTCCAGCCCCACACCAGGGGTAAAGGAAGTCAATGGGAGCGTTCGCACCTGTTGTCTTTCTGCAGTGGAGATGGAGCAGAAATGCAATTTAAGATAAGCTATGTAAGCAACCTAGCTGGAGATGTACATCTTAATTCAACCTTCCCCTTTAGTGTAGACCTGGCCTAAGACAGAGATGCATATTCTTATTTTGCATGTTTGTATAGCACTTCCCATGGTTGGCTGTAATTCCAGCTTGGGGCCTGTAGAAGATATCAGTATAGAAATCAAATAGGGACAACTTTGGAATGTTTCATGACATGTTTTCCTCATCATTTTTATTTGAATAGAAACATGAAATCTTTTGGGTGTGTATGTATGCATGCATATTTGTGAAAAACTGCAAAATATATATACTTGAAAGTTTTCACAAATTGATATAGGTCTCAGGTAGGTTAAAATGATGACTTTCCCTTTGATCTAAAAATCTATGAGGAAACAGTGCAAACACCACATGCTTATGGGAAATTAAACAAGCTAAATTACAATGACTCATCACAGGAAAAGGTCTGACCTGATAGAAACTGTTTCGGCAAATCTTCTGGCACAGGCTGCCTTTAAAAGTTTTGTTAGATCAGAACTGGAGACTCTGAAGTAAAAATCGTTTTGAGGAGTATCACCAATAGAGTGAAAACACTGGTTTTATTTTCACATAACTTAGATCAGAATCTGACCCATAGGTGCTCAGGTGCAAGAAAAAATATTGTGAACTCAGTTCATAAAATCATGGGGTTGGAAGACACCTCAGAAGGTCATCAGGTCCAACACGTTGCTGAGAGCAGGACCAATCCCAGCAAGGTCCCGAGCAGTTCAACAAGCATATTTTTAGAGTAACGATAATGAGGTTTCTCTGGATTTAAATACAAGTCATTGAGACCAGAATCTGGTTTATAGTGTCTTGGCTTTCGTTTGAAGATCTTAAGATACCTTGCAAACTTTAATTAGGCTTCACAAAACAAATGTATACATGGAAGCACAGAACGATGAAGGGCTTAGACAAACCGTACTGACATTATCTCCTTTGGCTTAGTGCCACTCTAAGTGACTTTTTTTCACAGGCACATAGCAAACTGCAGGAAGATCTTTGACTTTGGGTTGTGTTCTAGCCACTATGCAGCATTTCCCCATCCAGAGATAAAGGTGTGGCAAGTATGCATATAACATTAGGTGTGCAGTGGGAAGCATGAAGTTATGTAGAAACATAGAGAAAATAATGTGATGTCATAAAACACCAGCAAAGAAATGGTCTTAAGTTGTTAAGCACTTGTCCTTTGGTCTATACAGTGGGCAGAACAGAGAGTCTGTGCCAGGAGAGTGGTGGCTGTTTGCCAAAATAAAGCAGGAAAGGGAAGAAGCCCTTAATTACAACTATTAATAGTTGGCCAATATGAGTCATCTTCATCCCGCAGATATATCACTGCATTATTACTAGAGGTCCAGATAATGCACAATCCCTGGGGTGGCTGAAGGAGAGCAGAGGAAATAGGAAAGATATCCTTTGCTTAACAATAGCCAAACATGACTGGCTATGTGAGCAAACTCATGCAGTTCAGTCAGTAGAGAGAGATCAAGCAACATAGGTTTAGATTCTGTGGGTCAGAGTCTAACTTCAGTGACACTGGCATAAATCAGACATAATTCAGGTGATGGGTAACTCTGTAGTTTCCATGGGTATTGCTCAGGTCCAAATCTGAGCCTATTTCTGTGCTTCGACCCCCAATGTGTGCAAATTCTTTGGGGGATTTATTATAGGGATGAAGTCAC
Organism: Carettochelys insculpta; assembly: GCF_033958435.1. Classification (NCBI taxonomy): domain Eukaryota; kingdom Metazoa; phylum Chordata; order Testudines; family Carettochelyidae; genus Carettochelys; species Carettochelys insculpta. Next base: position 123,431,125 of record NC_134141.1, read on the forward strand.
CAACACTGCAACTATTATCTCTGCGTATTCCATGCAATTATTATTTTATTGAATTCTCTGGAGGTAAAATTAAAATAGAGCTTTTCTTTTTCCATCTCTGCTTCTGTTTTTGTTTCCCCTTCTCTTTAACAACCCAGTCTCCCAGGAGGACACTTGATACAGCCTTATGCTTCCTAGAGACTGCGGTTCAATAGGCAGAGAGTTAATTAACATCTGGGAGTTTCCAGATGTGCGTGTCCTACCCCAAAAAGCTGTCCATCAGTGAGCAGCCAGAAAAAGGCAATCCAAACAGAGCATCTTAGGGCTGATTGATATATGTCTGAAAAATTCAACAAAGTCCAGCGAAGCTAAATTGAAGTTAGCTATAATGAAGAAAAATGACTTCGTTATCAACAATTAGTCAATTTGAATTTTTGTTCAGACTCAGGTGCAAGTTTTAGGCATTGTAGTTGTATATTCCCAGTGTCATCCATACAGTTAGCTGACAGAAAAAGGCACAGTCTTCAAACTAACATTGTTTAAAAGATGTGCTTCAAAAGTACCATTAAATGAGGATGTGATATTGGACTGGATGGCTCAAGTGATTTGTTATGGGGTAAAGCATTAATCTAGACATCAGGGTTACATTCAGCCCAGGTTGTTGAAGGCAAGCTGTTCTGTGAAGTAAGATGTTGATCATAGTGCAGAAATTTTCATCAGAATGATTTTTCAGCAGTATGTGGTTTCTGCAAAATTGAAATTTTCCTGAGGGAAAAAATTGATTTTGTCTTTTTTGTCTTCAATTCTTTCTGTCTGAGAAAAAAAAAAAAGAAAGAAAGAAAAGATGTTAACCCTCAAACATTTAGACTGATTTTAAATGTTTCATGTTGAACCAGGTCATCATTAGACTGCACTTGCCTATGTTTCTATGACATTTCATGTGCGTTTGGATATCTATTGCAGCCATGGTTGCCTATGGGCTGTACTTGTAGTTCAGACTCATTTCCCATGATGCACCCCAATTCCTTGTTCTGAGCAAGCTGCCTAATATATCATGGAATTCAAGTGACTCTGGGTGCGTTATTGGAGATGTAGTCTGGCCAGGAAGCACAGCCCATTGGAGAGAATGGTACTAAGGGACACCGTTACTGCAGCTCCCCAAGGACGCCACAGTAGAGCTAGTGTGACGTTGAACTGCCTGTTCTGACATTTTTCATAGCTTTTAACTCTATCAGAAAAAAATTAATATTTCATCCTGATTTGGGATGAACACAAATGTTGAGATGTCAAAATTATCTCCAAGAGGGAAATTCCTTTCTTCTACTAATTCCTCCTTTCGCATTTCAGTCCAGTTCCCTAATGTGTTTCAAAACTTTCCTCACAATTATCAGTGCATTGGCCTCTGGTTTGCCTAGCTGACCTGAGAAGCCAAGCCAGACAGCTAGGAGGTGGCTCCTTCAACTACAATATGAAGAGACTTGCACTGGGTTTACCTCCTCTCTCTCATTGACTGGTGGAAATGAGGTAACCCTCTCCAGTGTTGTTAATCTAGGAACGCTAAATTCACTTAAATATTTGATTCTTAAAAAGGTGCCACTGAGGCTGTGCCATCAATTTCTCTAATGAGACGTTATCAACATAAATTATGACTCTCAGGCCTACTGTGTATTATGGCGGATGTTGAAAAGTTACTTCAACAAAAGCTTTATTTTTCCCCAGAAAATTTTGTTCCCTTTCTTCTCTGTTGCCATGACAAGTGTGAGCCACTGATTAAATTTCCCTCTTTTGTTTCTACATCATTATGCCCTGAGTGCCTTGTTTGGGGAGTCAGTGACATGTTGATGCTCCCTTTATATACAACATACTTGGGAGTTCTTTGCAATTCCAGTGCAGGCAGATAGATCTGCGGAAGGGATTTCATTCTGGTTGCTTTCCTCCTGATAACTCTTCATATCCTTGATGGATCTCTGAAGGAAATGCTGCTTTTATAATAAAAGGAGGGGCCTTCTGCCTGAGAGATCTGAATTATATTCACCATGTGGCCAGCATTGCAGGGCTTCATTATTCTATGCTGTCGCCATGGCCATCACAATAAGAGGAAATATATAACTATCATTATGGGAGTTTTATGCCATATAGTTTATCTCTATAACAGTGTGCTATGATGTGGCTCATTAGGCTGTATCAACTGGACCAGGTCTGCTACCAAAGGAAGATTTTCTTATTGTGTCTGGTCAGAGAGCTCTCTGATTGTGATTTAACGCTGAAACTAAATTTAAGCATCGTTTCCCTTTTGGTTAGCAAGCTACAAACAACTTTTATAAAACCCTTTTTTATCCATTATTACCTCCACTCGCTGCCCTATAGCCTCCACTGCCACTGTTTCCACTCCTCTCTGGGCAAAACTGAATAAAACGAGAGGCCCTGTTGGACAAGTGGAAGTTGGTCTGCAAGAAGTTTCTAGACAGAAACCTGTTGTAATACACATCTAAAGTATATGGGTTGGGCCCCATGCTGGCTGGGGGAGGGGTTCTGTTGAGGCTTGGGCTTGACCCTGCGCTGGCCAAGGGAGGGACTGGGCCTGGCATGGTACGGGGCAGGGGATCCCTTAGGGCCTGGGCCGGGCCCCATGCTGGCTGGAGGAGGGGCTAGGGCTGGCACAATGCTAGGGGGATGTCTCTGTTGGGGAGCTGCACCAAGCCCTGTGCTGACCAGGTGAGGGATTAGAGCCCGCACACTCAGCTGGGGTGGGGGGAAACATGGTAGAACCTTGACCAGACAGATGGATGAACACAGGAACAATAATATATATGACGTATGCACACGTACGCTCAGCTACAGAGAGTTGGAAGAATTAAATGATACCAATTAGAGGAAATAAAATCATTGCTGCTCAGAGCAGCTCTGCTTGCTTTGCTTACCTCACTGTTGGTTTGCTCCTGACGTGCACAGACACTGATACATGTGAACGGTTGGAATACACTGAAAGGAGCCATCCCTGCAGGCAGAAATTAGATAAGATGATCCAGTAGGTCTTTTCCATCTCTCATACTAATGATCATCCAATCTGTGGAAGGGAGGGGGATGAGACCATCAAGAACATCTTTAGAAAATGCCTTAACTTATTCCATCCTCTAAGCCATTTTATTTAGAGCTTCTAAAACAATAGATTTGACCTATTTTATTTCTTGCATTAGCATCCATGGGTCTATTGAATATCAGGGCCCAATTGTGTTAGACATCACGCGGACCAATAATGCCAAAGCAATCTGTGTCCACGAGAGGTAATATTTAAACAAAGTGTGACAAGTGAATAAATAAAAGGAATAGGAGCTGGTGGGTTTAAGTATATTTGATCTATGCAGCCCTATATTTTTATGATTCTAAGATAAAGTAATTGAACAAAAAAGACCCTGTTGAGGAGTTTTCTCCCTCGCAGATTTGTAAGAAATGCCCAGTTGGGTGGACAAACCATTTAAATTTTGACTGGTCAGATAGCTCCATTCGAAGGCACTGGAGGTGAGGAGTAGTTTGTAGCTTTTGGTAACTTACCAGGGTAATGTCCTGCATAACAAGCCATTCTTTTGCTGCAGTAACCAGCAGGCTTTCTGTACACTTCACTTCGGCGGGATAATCAGCTCATGTCACGTGCACAGATAGGAAGTTGCAACACTGGCCTGTTGCATATTAAGGTGTTTCACTTTCCTCTGCCAAGGCAGCCAATGGCCCCTGCAGTTGATAAGATGTCCCATTAGATGGACTGGCAACCCAATCCATTGTGGTAGCTCTGAATTACTTATGATTTATAAAGCAATAAAAGATTTGGGTGGTTCATCTGAGCCTCAGTGGGATTGCCTTCCTGTGCCTGGCTTTGAGGAAGCAGGGAGTGCAAGGTGGTTCTTCTCCAGTGCGAACACAAGTGGGCACAACTCTGGGATGCCAGCTAGGTTCTGCGCAATGTGTCATCTTCTGAGACTGGAAATCTAAACACCGTGTGTGCCCTTTACTCTGGGTGCATGGTATGCAAGGGAAACAGGAGGATTGAATCATTGGCTGAGGAAATCTTGGTTCCACATCCTCTCCTTGTTCTCATTGATGCAATTAAGGAGGAATAAACTGTCAGCCCCAGAGCAGCAGCCTTCTTCATGTAGATGAGGTTCCCCTCTCCTCCCCACCCTGCTATTTATTTGGTACTTGTGAATGCAGAGAAGCAGAATTACCCCTCCTTCCCCTCCCCTACACTTCCAGTGAGTCAATGGTGGACACCGTTTGCTGTTTTTGTGACAAGCTGGGGAAAGAGAGCATCCCCCTGAGGAAAAGGCATCTGTGGCTCCCTTACTGGAAAAAGCAGAAGCTTTGCATTGTTCTGCACTCTGTTCCCTTGGCGAATGGCACTGAAGCACTGTACTTAATGTGATGTTGCCTTTCATTTGCAGGCTGCGCCTTCCTAACATACTGCGAAAGGGAGTCTGCCCTGAAGGCCCAGAGCGCGCTTCATGAGCAGAAGACACTGCCAGGGGTGAGTCCAGATAGCTGGTTTCATCTGCACTGCGTTGGAAGTTTGGTTCCCATTTGGGAATGATTAATGTCTTGTTGCTCAGATGAGCTCGTATTTGTATTGGGCCAATACAATCAAGGTGTCACAATCCAGCCTAGATGTTTTCAGACACACCAAACCCCAATTTATTGTTGTATCTGGAAGCAGGCCATGGACTATAACCCATTTGCAGCTGGATTCTGCCACCATTAATCATATGAGAAAGTGGCTTTAAGACAGAGCCTTCTGAGTGGTACATGGACATGAGTGCATGAAGTAAAACCTCCTTTTTCCTTCCCTCAACAAAGCAAGGTGTGGTGGGAAAAAAGAAATGGATTGAATTATTGAGTTATCACAGAAGGCAAATATATTCCTGATGACAAAGTGGTTTGACTCAATTGCTTTAGTATTCAAGCAGCTGCAGCAGATTGGAAAAGCAGTGAGACAGGGAGAAGAAACAGAGAGTGAAGAAAGAAGAACAGGAGCTAATGAGGAAAATTATTCACATGAGAAAGATCTGAGGTTCAGACAACACAAGCAGAACTAAATATAGAAACAGTACTATGAGGGAAGACCTGCCCTGCAGGGGCAGATGAAGACAGTTGGGTTTCTTGTTGGGGGTGGAGGGATGGGTTGGGGGTGTAGTTGGTAGACTGGGGCAGGAAGCAGGACAGTGCAAATCTGATTTCAGTTGCTGTGAAGTTTTGCCACCTTCTCTGTCTCATGGGATGATGGATCATGGACTCAGGAGGGAGTGAGGGGTCCATGAAGGTGAGGCAGCATTGGGTATGTGAGGAGGTAGGAAGGAAAGGCATGCCCATAAATCAGTGTTTTGAATAAGGTGTTACTTTAATCTACACTGTGTGCAAATTGGGAATTGCTATCTCTATATGCAAATTACTCTAAACTGCTGAGAAATTGTTACTTCTGAGAGTTCCATGGCCTCCTGTCAATCTCTGCTTATGTATCCTCACCAGTGTGGATGCCTTGTTCAACATGGGGCATTTTTTGTCATAAAGGTCATCCTTTGTGCATTTATCTGTTGTTCATTAAAAGTCTCCTTGTGCCTGCTGACAGCTCTGTCAACTTTTCCCAAAAATACGAATGGCTTGGTTCTGTTGTTGCTACAAATGCAGAGTGTTTCCCTTCTGTTTTTTATTTCTGTGCCCTTTCTGCACCTGAGCTGCCAAATAATGTGTGTGTTTCCCTCACACGCTCACAAAGAGCAAATGCTCAGAAAAGGGACATGTCGAGGAACAGCTTCTTTGTTTGTTTATTGAGCGTGTTTTAGAGCTGACAAGGGGAACCTGTTTTGTCAGTCAGGGACCACTGACCCACAAAAAGGGTTGAAGGCCCTACAAACAGAAGAAGCCAAAAAAAAAAAAATCTCCCAGACCTGTCGCCCCCACCCGTCCAGTGAGAAGCACATGCTTGAGGCCCCACTCATACTAGAGTCCCACTGGGAAACACCTGCTCCCAAAGGCTTACTATGGTTGGGGGCAAAGGAGTGGTGAGCCTCACCAGGTGCTGCCTGATCCCACCTGCAGGTTTTTCACCCTTTAAGAGGCATACGCACACATGTGAAAACACAAGGATCAAGATTTTCGAAGGTAAACCCACACTGAAGTGTCTCAGTCAGGTTCTGATGTTCCAAAATGTTCTCTATTTACTAGTGTCATTTACTAGGAGCCATTGGACACTCAGGAATCGAAAGGCAGGCTGTGTAAGTCAGGTACAGAGTGAATGTCCTTCACATTAGATCATAGTCTTCTCTCAGTGAGGGTGGTGTGGAAATGCAATAACTCTGCTGAGGCTCCTGGCTGCTTAGGTGAAAAACTAAGTGCTTAAATATGGATGCTGAGCACCTGATTTTTAGATACCTGAATTATATAGCTGGGCTATAGGCATGTATGTCTAAGAACTTTTAAACAAAGCTTAGGGTGAAATCCTGGGCCCATCCAAGTCAACGGAAAAAAGTTTTTATTGACAGCAGTAGGGGTAGAAGTTTACCCTTAGGGTTTTATATCTGATACTGTAAGAATCTGAGTACCTCTAATTTTTATCAGTTCAAATTCTGACCTGATATGCAAGGCCATTCATATTTAACACCAGGTGTAGTAGTGATCACAATCTGACCTTGGTGCTGGTGATTGAAGGTTTTATTCATATCAGGATCAAAGCCTGTGTCCCACCCAACTTGGCTGTGGACAACCTTCCACCTATTTTCCCAGGTCATTGGCTGAATGATGTTGCTTTAGATTATTTTGGGAAACCAGCCTTGCCTTTTGATAAGCTCTCATGCCTGTGTACTGGTTTATGTCTCTTTTTTAAGTAGCAGATGAGTATTTATGATGTAGCTAACTGTACTTGATGACATGTACTGGCAATATGAAACACAGTTCATCATCATAAACTAAGACACACCCCTTAGGTCAGGGATCTAAGTCCTTTTAACACAAGTTCACAAATGATACATATATAACACATTCCCTTCACCTGCTAGTTTCTGCGACACAATAATACCACTGAGGAAGCATCAAAATAATTAACAAGTCAGGTATAGAAAGGGGAAAAATAATACACACAGTAGATCACTGACTCAAGGTTTTTCCCCATGGTAAATTATACAGTACTTGCCCTTGTATTACTACTGCATGCATATTTGTGATTATAAAACATAGAACTGAGTCATTTGTAATAATATGCACATAAATGCAAATGCATGGAAATGGCAAGGCACCGGTATTTTGTGCCTAGACCCAAGCTCCTGCCTTTCAGCTATGTATCACTGTGTTTTTAGTGGAGTGGTTACATGCACATATTTTACAGTAATTACTTTCTGGATGTGCTTTGTAAGGTGACAGAAATACGTTTCACATATTTTCTTGTTATACGTGAGATATAAAGTCATCTTGTGGAATAATCAAAAGACTTCTAAGCAGGTGTGTGTTGATTAATAAAGTCTTTATGGCAATTTTTTTAAGATCTGGAGAATTGTGATAAATAATTTGCAGGAAACAGACCATAGAGTAAAATATCAAATTCTTTGCTTACTCTTCATCAGCCAATGACTTGGGACAGCATGAATGTCTGGGGGGGGGGCGCATTTAGAATGCTGTTGAGCGTGTAGGGCAACTCAAATTCAAACATTTACTTGTGATTGTTTATTTTACATATAAGAGAATAGCAGGATGATGAAGTATATTAGTTCTTTAATATTTTATAGAAATGCTTTGATGTTGCAGTAATTACATTAAAGGTCACATATCAAAGGTAATTTGGGTGAGCAGCTGTGATGGTTTCTCAGAAGCAATCAATATTGCTGTCCATGGTGCTGATTTCACCAAGGGGACTGCCAGATTAAAGGAGGCTTATTACCAGCCAGACACACACAAGGGAAATCAAGAACAGATTGGAGAGATGCACCATTCTCTTTCCCAACCTATAATTAACACTGTTCACCATAATCTGCACTAATCCTTCATGCTGGGAAAACCACTGGCATTTCTAGACATCTCAAAGGCAAATTAGGCATGGTGGAGTATTTTAATGGGAACGGGTGGGGAGAGAATACAGAAAGTAAAAGTTGATCCCCCCTTGGGAATTCTGAGCCTGGTAAGTCTCCTCACAATGAAAGTGCAATATCAGAAATGCAGTCCATAATCTAGGAGAAAGCCAAAAATATGACCCCAACAATGACAGTGCAGGGGACATGAAAATTATGTGCCTGTCCATTCGGTTTAATATTATCTATTGGCCCTACAAAGCTCCATAGGAAATGAAATCAGGCAAATAGAATTATATTTTAAGTGTAGTCATTTTGATTATGAATGATAGTGAAGCCAACTTTTTTTCCTCTTTCTTGATTTCTTTCTGAGGCTCATGTCAGAGGATAGTGCTGAGAAATGTAATTAAGCTATCAAGACGGATTTTTATTTATGACCCAAATAAACTGAACTCATGTATGACAAGCACAGTCACATTTTTGCTGTGTCTTTTTGGCTTTCTCAGACACAGGGAGTGAATGGGGTGTTGGTTGGAGGCTGCTGGCTGTTCTGTATGAGATCAGAAGTCATCATCAAGATGCCAAAACATAAATATGAAAATAAGGAGTTGGTAAACTGTTAACCTCAGAAATTTTAAATGCCTTTTGCAGACTTTGGAAACCATTCAGATCTGCTTTACTTTCTAGAGCTGGGGAAATGGTACTATAACTGTTATATTTCTCAGCAAGTTACAAAATTAATGTCTTGCTGCTAATACCACCTCATATTTATTACCTTCTTATTCTGCTCAAACCAACATAAGCCATTCTGTAGTACATCTGAGTGTTTCAGGAAAAGAAAAGGAGAGTAATTATGTGTTGCAATAATATCAGGCAAGAGAATGGGTATCCAGGTGCTTTGATGCTCCTTTTTAAAACTGTCATGAATTGACAGGTATTGAACCCATAGACCTGTTTTTCATGCATGTCACCAATCATGCTTTGATGAAAGGCATGTGTGTGTTACCAGCCACACCTCAGTGAAATTCTATATATATAAGGGGGAAAATTCAGCCCTTTGTTACCAAAACCCTCACACCAGGACCTGAATGGGACTCAACTAGCACACAGACCTTGCACAAGGGGTGAAGTTCACCCCATGCAGTAGTCTAGGCTGTAATTTTACAGCATTAATTCACTTTTTGATGCTTCAGTGGGTTTTCTAGAAGCTTGTTAGGAACCCATGAAGTCAGATATTGCCCTGCACACTTGGTTAGGCCAAAAGCTGGAGTTAGCTTCCCCCTCCCTAACAACAAAGTGCATGCTACCAATGTAAATTGTAATTTGGTCAGCAGTGGCAGGTTGGAAGGATTCCATTGATTAAAGTAACCCTCTGAACATCCAAGCTGCTCACCGTGCCCTTTAGATTTTGAAAGAAAACACATTTAATTGTTCCCCTGGGAGAAATATGCCTGTTTCCAAAGTTAAAAATGAAGATGAAAAGGAACAAAAAACTGATTTGAGGGAAAAGGCTTAGAAACATGGAGCCTGTAGAAATTCCCCTTGAAACCTTGGGGCATCCATGTCATGGTTAAAAAAAGATCCTCCTCCTCCACCCCACCCCCCGCGCTGCCCAGGCTGATCAGAATGTCAAAGACTTTTTGGATCTTACTTTGGGGAAGGGAGTGGGTATAAAGCCACTTTCCATTTACTAAAAACCCCTGTAGTATGGCAGTGCTGCGCTATTCACCAGCTGAGATGAAACACCTGGGTCCTAGCTGCTTGGTAAACATTAAAGTTCCATTTCACTAGTTAAAGATTGCCTTCTGGAGCCCCACCACAGCAACCATAGGAATACAAAGTAAACTCACTCTCTGTGTTCCAGTCCAAAGAGCTCTGAAGGAAAAGGCTACAGTGTAAGTGTTGTGTTAAAATCAGTGAGTTGTGTGCTGCAATCTCATGACAGACCATCAGGCTCATTGCATCTGTGCCTTCTGAATAGCTCCCTTGTATGTTTTCAAAATTCAAGCAGTGAGACCTTGCTTGTCTTTGACCTATAGAGGAAACTAACTCTTACATTAATAGACAATAATTTACACACACGCACACCCCTGAATATTGAAACGAAATTCCAAAGGTGGTGATATCTCTCTGGGGAGTTTTTGTGGGACACCTTTTCATTTGGCTCTCAAAGGACAATTGCTGAGTAATTTAACAAAAGCCATCACTGGACCTACATTCGCTTTGTGTGGTACTCAATGACAACTTTTCTCTTTCTGACGTGCCTGCCATAGGAGGATCAATCTAATTTTATGTACAACTGTAAAGATGAATGATAAGTAGAAAGGATTCAGGCAAGTACAAGCTGAATAAATTATAAAGGGCAAATGATGACAAGGCTGGGGATCCCAGGAGACAGTGATATGATAACAGAAACTAAAGACGAATTTATGATGGATGTAGTTAGCGTGTACTAAGGCTGTTAATTCTTCAGGGTAGTTTTACAACTTCTTGTGATTGGAGCAATCAAAGTATTTCATTTTAAAGCAGCGCTATATATTTTCACTTGTCTGCTCTGCATATTTGTATGTATGGCCTCGTTTATATGCATAACAGTAAATTCCCATAGGCTAGCAAAGCTTACCTCCCATCAAAGGGTCCCTATTCTCCAAGCCATAATGCCACTGTTTATGCATAAATAAATAGATAATGTGTAACGATTTGAGGACAAACCTGGATCTCAGCAAAAATGTTTTTATTTTCGTAGGCGCATTTTAATTAAATCAGCTCGGGGACTCATCCAGTGAGAGGTGGAGTGCCCTCAGCATCTTGCTTAGCCAGACCTGGAGACTGAGTTAGACTCCCAGATCCCTGGGTTTTGTGCGTATTTTATATACAATTATAAAATGACTTTAGGGTAGATTAGATGTTGGGCTTAAGCAATTTAAAGAGCAGCTGAAGCAACATTATAAAGTTTAAACCAAATCTGCTTTTTTGGTTGCATTCCATGCAAGGTCTTATATTCCACAACTTGGTCCTTATCATTAAGGGAATTAGCATGACAATTATTCTACTCCTGAAGAATTTAATCTTCTCAGTAACTTATCTTCACTGTGGTCTATGTTTGTATATACCAGAGCCTTGATTCTGCCCTCTCTTACACTACTGTAAATTAACAATAATCTGACTGAGATCATTTCAGTGACATGGTGTAACAAGAGGCAAAGCAGCCCTCAATCTGCTGCAGCTAAAATGATAGTGGAATTGATCAGGTCATCTGAGATGGGCATGCATTTAAATACTTTGCTGAACTGGGGCCTTTCAGAGCTAATACATGGTGTAGTGTCCCATCATAGTCTTCCAACTCAGAACTACTTCTAACGTGACTTGACATAATGTGACCTATATAATACCTGTACTTCAGTGGCTCTATTCTTTTTTCTGGCAGTGGGGAGGGCAAGGGGGGGCATGACTGGACTTGGATCTGTGCTATCAGCTCAGCCAAGTCCGTAGCCGAAGTGACTTTGTTCTGCTGAGTAGCTGCAGTGCAAACCTTAAAGTGTGTGAGCGGCTGCTCTTGGCAGATTCCCAGCAATGTCAAAGCTTTCTGATTAGTTTCTGTAAGTACAAGGACAAAATTAAGCTTAACCTATTTTTCAAAGAAAAAATGTGGGTTTTTCTCTTTAATGGAAACGTGCTTGTACCTGGTTTCCCATACTTTCTCCCGCCTCCACATAAAAGTCTTGCCTTATTAATATATGGTTTAAAAGTGTTTTCAAACTCAGGGAATTGTGTGCGGTGAGTTCTGACCTTAGATACATATTCCTAATCAGCTTCTTGGTGACTTGGTGTACTTAAATTCCTTCCTTCCCCCATTATGCAAATTTGTGAACCCTCATAAGCCTTTGCTGCTTCAGCCATATTTCCTCCATTGTAACTTCTACACTTACCTGGTTAGGGTCAATCTTCTGCAGTTCAGTTTTCTATTCCTCCGGGATGTGTGAACTCACACTATCAGGGCTCTTCAGGTGACCCCTGTACTCCTCAATATCATGAGGAGTAAGGGAGAGGACAGCCTGATAAGTTGATCCTAAGGAAGTCAGTTCTAGCTACACAATTGTCATACCTGGAATGGCATATTTAGGATCAACTTTCAGATCTTGTGTAGACCTGCCCTTCTTCTTTGGAATGCCATCTGGATGGTGATGTTGAATATTTGTTTCCTGGCCAGGCAACCAGCAAAGCAAATTCTAGCCAGCTGTAATGAAGCTCTTCTAAGCTAATGCTCAGCTTATTGCTTAGCTCTCATGTTGATGTGTTGGGTTTATTTGTCCCTTGTTCTATGCCTCACTTGCTCAGCTCTGCTCTGAAATCATTTCCCGTAAATTGGTGTATTCTAAAACATGTTGGGACCAGCTTCTGATGTCACCTATACTCCACCAGTTTGTTAAATGTACTAATTCCAATTTTACACTAGTGTAAGCTAGATTGGAATCAGGTTCATTCTTTGTGCTCTTTGTTGTGAAAGTACCATTGAGTAACCAGAGCCCCAAAATTTACCGTTTATGTCAAGTATTTTGCAAAAACTAATGTCAATAGGATTTCATTAAATGTTAGATTAAAAAAAAAGCCTAACAAAAGATGTTGTTTATATTCCTGCAAAACTGGTGTGAGATCTGAATCAGACCCAGAGATATTTATATTATATAAACAGACACATCTGTCTGTCTGTCTGTCTCATATCTCATCCCCATCTATCTTCTGTCATGCTATTGAGATGTCTGGTTCAGCCTCTATCTTTGCCAATGGTATCAGCCTTCTTCATACATTTGTTACGCTTCCCAGCAAGCCCTTTTGCACTTACTCCCGTAGTGACATTGTGCCTGGAAGGATATGGCAATAAATAGCCATCCACAAGACCCACGTCAGAGTCCTTCTTTACAGTTCCTCCTTAGTGTTCTTTTTTGGATACTGGCTAAGCAGCTGGCAATTTGTGACTGCTGCTCAGCTGGCTAATCACTATTGTATCCTCATTTCCATATGAACAACAAAAAATGATTAAAGGTCTAGAAAACAAGACCTATGAGGGAAGACTGAAAGAATTAGGTTTGCTTAGTTTGGAAAAGGGATGACTGGGAGGGGAAATGAGAACTTTTAAGTACTAACAAGGTTGTTACAAGGAACAGGAAGAAACATTTTTCTCCTCAGCCTCTGATTATAGGACACGAAGCAATGGGATTAAATTTCACCAAGAGAGGTTTAAGTTGGACATTCGGAAAAACTTCTTAACTCTCAAGGTGGTTAAGCACTGGAATAAATTGGGAGGTTGTGAATCTCCATCGTTGGAGATATTTTAGAGCAGCTTAGATAAATACCTAGCAGGGATAGTCTAGATGGTACTTGGTCCTACCATTAATGAAGTGGACCAGAGGTGATGACTTCTTGAGGTTCCTTCAAGTTCTAGAATAGATAATTCTATGGATATGCTACTCGGGTCCACTAACTGTTTGTTGTATTCAGTGGTTATCACTTGTCTGATGCTTAGATTATACTATGCTGGGATACAGACCACTGTTAGGGGTTTGCACAGTGCTTTGCCCAGTGATCAATGTGATCCATAGCCATTACAGTAAAAGAAATAACACACATATAAGGAGGGAAACTGGGAAGTTCCACACTGCAATCCAGCTCTGAACATCTTCAAAAGGATGCTTGGAATCTGGAGCTTTGGTTTCACTCCATCTGCATTTCTTATATCAAGCTTTTTACATTTTTCTGCAGTGCCGTTAACCCAAGCAGCACCAACTAGTGCCAGTAGCCTCCAAAGTAAGTCTGTCCAAACGAGTCCCATTGTCCTCGTTGAGGGAAGTGCAAACACTAGACAGTGAAAATGGACTCAGACATGTAGATTTACAGTTATTTCAGTTTGGATGATCTAATGTTGTGGGCGTTATGATGCTGAGAAATATGCTTTTCAGAACCAGGGACCTAATTCTGCACACTGTTTCTCTGAGGTAAACCCAGAGACACACTACTGTCTTCGGTTAGACAACCGCCAGTGTAACTTGGGTCAGAATCAGATTTTTACTCTGGCAGTTTCCCTTTATGAGACCATAAGAAGCTGCCACCCTTTAGGCAATTGATGGTCATTTCTTTTTTTTCCTGGACTGAGGCTGTGCTGTTGAGCTTGCCAACCTCAGGGAATCCATCATTGTTTGAGCATCTCTTTACTCTAGGCATGGAAAATCTGACTAAGAAATCACATTATTCCCTTGCTGCCATCTCTGTGGAAAGCATTCCAAGGAGATGCCCTCCATACTTTTTCCCGTTCTCAGCAACTCAGGCCCATAGTCTTGCTCTTCATGGATGCTGGTGTAAATCCAGAATGATCCCAATGGATTTAAGCAAGTGCTGCTGAGATTGAAATTTGTCTCTGTTTTAAAGTTCAAATGTGTTCATTCTTCTTTGTTTCTTCCCTTTCTTGGCAAAATGTAGCCTGCTTTCCTCCTCCCATCCACAGATCCTCACAGCAACGCAATGTATTGTCAGACAATCTTCACCAGGACAATCACATTTGAGCCCAGTGTTTTTCTTGCAGACCTGGCATGTGCATTGCTTAGGCCTCTGCTGTTAGTATAAGCAATAAATGAAACCCATTAGAAGAGGATAATCAGGGCTCCAAGAAGGCCACCTTCTTATTATCTAAGGAGGTCATGTTAAGCCTCTGTGCTATTAATCTAACTTTCCCATGTAGACATCTGAAGACTGAGACACTTTTATTCTTCCTTCTTTTGCACTGATGTGCAAATTCTCTTTGTCGTTGTGACTTCCATTATTATTCATGGCACAGCTGGTTGCCCACAAAGCTTCTCTGGCGTTTTTTGGAGTCTCGGACTGTCCAGAGTGATTTGATGCTTCAAGTCGCTTGAAGGCTCTCTGTTTAGATTCTGGAAGTCCTTTCTGGGTGTTCTAGACCAGGCATTTCCTAAACTTTTTGAGACAACAGAACACCAAACAATAATATTTTTTGTATGGGACAGCTATGAATTTTTTTCCCCAAAAAAAGAAAATGTTGCATCAGACCCCGCCCCACCCCCACCGCCAAAAATAACCCAAACAGCAACATAGACAGCAAAACCAAAATGAAGTAATGTGATCAGGTATGGTAGCAATGAAGAAGGAACATTGTATGTGATTTTAATAAGAGAAAATATATACCTTCAGTGTATGATATCAAAAAATGTATTACGCGCTCACAACATACCTGCGACTTGTCCACAGGAAAGCAGTATTCTGCGGGACATAGTTTAAGAAACACTGTTCCTGTAAGGCTCTGCCAGCAATTTCTGCATTGCTTTATCAGAGCTAGTGAAAAAGGGCTGCAAGCCCCCTTACCTCAGTGTCACCCACTGATGCTATATCTGAATTTGGCTCCAGGCTGGGGTTAGGACACTGCTAGCTAGCTTGTTCCACTCTTAGGGGCTTGCTCAATGACGACTTTGGGCACAAATTTAGGGAATGAAAATGTCCTGTTTGTGAAGGAAATCTAATCCTTCTGGAGTCCTCACAGCAGGGCCAAAGGAGGGGAACTGATGAAGAGAGCTGGGTAGAAAATTGGTACATTAGAGACTAACAAATTTATTAGGTCATTAGCTTTTGTGGTTAAAACTCACATCCTCAGATGAACTGAGGGGGAAATTACAGAATCCAGCATACGTATAGATCCAATTGATACAAAATACAGTATATTTTCCTGCTCTATATATACCCTGGATTATACAATTTCCACTCCAAATGCTTGCTCACAAAATCAGGCACAAAAGTGCAAACAAATCCAGTCTGCTATTCCGGAAAAATTGCTTCTATTCTCATTTTATCGTATCATTATAAAATATAGCAATTGAAGTATAAATATTGTACTTACTTTTCAATGTATAGTTTACAGAGCAGTATAAACAAGTCATTACATGAAATTTTAGTCCATCTGGACTTCGCTGGTGCTTTTTATGTAGGCTGTTGTAAACCTAGGCAAAAAATCTAGATGGGTTGAGGTACCCCCGGAAGACCTCCCTCAACCCACAGGGGTGCACCCGTTCAGAACCACTGGTCTTACATGATTGATTAACTTTGTGTGTCCTGAGATTTTGCAGGGTATAATATAATTGCATATAAAGACCTAAACACAATTTTGCCGAACCCCACCATATTTTCGTTCTGAAATGATGCCCCTACAGATGTGCTTGTAGAGACTGATGTCCATCCTAGAAGACATCAGTGTACTCTGAGTTTTCAGGATGCCTGAGCTAAGGTGCTGAACAATCACTACATCTGGGTTTCAATTCCTGTCTCTGCCACAGACCCCTCCAGAATGGCAGTGGGAAAGTCATTTTGCTAGTCTTTTAAGTGCTACTTGACTGCTTTTTGTTTTGATAGTGTATAGACTAGCACGGCTTCCTCTTTACTTATCATTTAATCTCTGTGTGCCTTGGTTCCCTGCCTGTGAAATGGGGATATATAACCTTTCTCTCTTGCACTCTGTCTGCTGTGTCTATTTATATTGTAGCTTTTGAAGGCCAGGACTGTCCTCACTCTGTACAGCACTTCACAACACGGACTCTTGCCTCAGTGGAGGTCTCTAGATAATACCATGGTATAAACAAAAAATAAATAAAAGTCCTCGGCTGCATGAGCATTGCCTTGAACGTAAAGCCAAGTCTCAGGGTGAGTTTGCCTTACAGAAAAGAACTGTGTCTCCTTTCCCTTCCCCATGACTGATCTGAAAATAAATAAGGCCAGAGTGACATTCTTCGTATTACCTTTTTTTTTTTAAAGGAAAGAACAATTTCTTGTAGACTCCAAGTACACTTCCGTACACTGTATTTGACATCTGTAATAAAACTCGGGGCAGATATATCTTTCAATAAAAAGAGGCATCCCACAAACAACTCTGCACGAGTATTAGGGTCATGTCAAGAATAATAAAGAGAACTATTGTCACTTCAGCCTATCGCTTGGCACTGGTTTTTTTTCTCTCACTTTGCTTCCTGCTCCTATCCCAGACACAATGCAAGATGTTTATCAGGTTCTTCTGCACCTTGCCAAGGGCCAGGGAGTGAAGGCTGCTTAGCAGCACTGAGGGCTTGTCAATGTCATCCTGTTTGCCACCTTCTTCTTCTGCAGCCCCAGGTGAAGAAAAATATGGGACAGTGCATTGCTGTGTTAGTTCGCCTGTGTCCTTTGTCCCCGTTTGAATGGATGGTTTCAGGGGGCAGGGGAAGGGCATCTTCCAGGTAGGATCTGGTTTCTCTTGGGGTGCAGTGTTGTTTTTTGTTTTGTTTTGTTTTGTTTTCCATGATTAAGTTTGACAGCGATGGGCTAATGAGGCATTAATTTGTTCCAGGAACAATGCAGATGGGGGCTACTCTGGTAATCACCTCCACCCTCACTGCATTTCTTGCTTTTCCAGTCCGATGGCTTTTTTTACTCATCTGTCAGTTCCACTTGCACTGCCCTGCTGCACTCCCTGCTATTCCAGCACTGTGGTCTTGCTTACATTATTTATTATTACCGTTCATTATTTGTATTGCATAAGCATGAAGTAGCAGGGCCCCATTGTGCTCAACACTGTCAACACACACCACACAAAGACAGCCTACGTAGCCCCTCTCTGTATAATGCCTGTGTTGCAGATCTGCATGCTGCTCTGCGCTAGCACCTCTGACCCCATCTGCGTGCTCTCTGCTAGCCCAGGCCTGAACACACCCTGCGATGCCCTTCCTGTGCCCTGCTGGCTGCTGTTCTAGCTTTGGAACTCTGACCACTGAACTTCAGCTCCCTTTGCTAATCAATACCTTTTGCTATTCTGGTCCTTGAGCGTGTCTGGAGCGCAGGCTTTCAATCATACTGAGTTCTGTGTTGGGTGAGATAGACAAATAGAAGCTGGGAGGGGGAGACCAGCAAACTCACTTTTGCTTGTGATCCAAGCCAGGTTAGCATAGGTAAAGGGCTCCCACTCTCACTTCTTTAACTTCTGCCAAGGAACTGCTGCTGCTGCTTATTGAATCTCTGTTTTCATTGGCAATTGTATTTTTGCTGTAGGTGAAAAACTGACCTCCTTGACCCGCCTGGGCTGCAATACTTGCTCTTCTCTGTCTGCAACATGGTTACACTTGCTGGTTCCCACATCTAAACTTCAGCTGCTTCCATTTGATGTCTCACACCTGTATTTCTTCCCCCTTTTTCCTGTGCTTTCCAAAGCCTAGTGACATTCTTTGCTGTGTTTCAGGTGCTGACACAGATCAAAGTCCTCATGGGATCAAACAATCTGCCATGTGCCATCCATATGGTAACAAACAAGTCCTTTTGCTGATGGAAAATCTCTGGTCTGCTGCATTTCCAGCAGCCGATCAGCCTGATGCAAGACGAAGCTTTTGATTCCACAAGTAAACTTTCTCTCTTGCTCTCCCCTTCACAGAAGGTGTAGGATGCTCTTTTGGAATGGCAAGGAACAGGGAGACTGTTTTTGCACAATGACTTTGGAGACAGACCTTTGTTAATACAGCCATGCAATAGGTTTGCATATGGGTTGAGGGTGTGATTTATAGAGGATAAAGAAGGGGAAGTGTATTTAGTGGTGAGAACAGGAGACTAGGAGTCATGGATCTTGACTTCAGTTCTGAGCTGCTGCGACGCTTGGTTTGTTCTGTGACCTGGTAGAAGTCAATAATTATCTTACTGCTTCCATTTCTCGATATAAAAATGCCCCAGAACTGGAGCCTGAGCAATGGAGGCCAAGAAGCCTTTGCCAGTTCAGAGAGGGAGTGGGAGCGGCAAGATATGAAGCTGTTTTTTTCGTGCCTGATGCATCTAGCCAAGTCACAATTTGCTGGCACCTGCAAAACATTCAAAAGGCAAACAATGGTTCCAGCTCAGACTGAGAACAATTTCTTTAAATTTTCAGTCAGGGAGGATGAAAAAGCTACAGTTTTTTTTTAATGGAGATTTTAATTTTGTTTCAACAAGAAATTTTGTTTCGATTTTCTTCACTATTTTGCGATAGTTCAGTGGTTAGCACATTGTTCTTGTAAACCTAGGGTTGTGAGTTCAGTCCTCGAGCAGACCCTTCAAGGTCCCAGATTAAAAAAAAAAAAATACCAAGCCTGTTGCGGATGCTGACTGGTCCTGCCAAGAGGATAGGGGACTGGACTCAATGACCTTTTGAGGTCCCTTCCAGCTCTATGAAATATGAATACATATTTTACTTCCTTCATCCCTCCCTCCCTCCTATTTGACACTGAAGAGACTTTCAGTGGGGAAGGGGGAAGGTGAGATTTCCTCCTCCAGCATGGCAACCCAAAACGTCATCTGACCATAATAAATTTTATCAGAAATCAATTATGCCAAAAATGGATTGTTTTGAGCATGCCTGTTCACATGCATGCAAACAAGATTAGCATCCAGTCTCTAATAATGATTCGATATGATTTGCCCACTTTTCTGGTCAACAACCGAAGGCAGTTATGTTACAATTGAATAGACTGTCTTAAACAGGCCTGCTGATGTGTGGTGGGGAGAGGCTAGTTGCTCCTGAGCCTGGCATTTCAAAGGCCCAGAGCTCCAATCCTTTTTGAAATGCCAGGCAGCACTCTGCTGCTGTTCCATACGCAGCTGTGAGGAAGCACGCGGAGAGGGGCAGGACTGATTGCCCTAAGCCCTGCCCTTCCGCTCTTGGTCCCACCCCTTCCAGGGTCAGGGAGCTGGGTCTTCTTTCACCTTATCCGTTGGCCCTTAGTGGCTGTCAGACGACTTTTCTTAAGTATAATATACCTGATCATATGTTATTTTATATTGGTATAGCTCAAGTAACTAATGAGATCAGTTATATTGCTTGTGTTTGTCACTGATGTAGGTGAAATCCAAGTCAAGTGCATTGCTTCTAGAAGGGAAATTAGAGATAAAATGCTCCCCCCAATCTCCATTTCTGCAGCATTTGTCTTCAAGGAACTAGAATTTTTGGTGGAAGTGTATTGTGAATTTCATTTCTGTATTGGCTCTAGTGTTCACATTTTAACAGTCACAGGTATTTGACACCTTGGCCACTGAGGATGGAAACAGAAGTCATGTTATCTATTACTCTGGCCACAGGGTCTGCATTTTTTTGGGAGACAATACCGTTTCCCATTGGGATTGCTGACACCTTAGGGTCCAGTCATTGAGATGTAGGCCCCATGCTCTCTTCTGATAACTTTCGTGAAAAGTAAATAACTCCCCTTATGCCAGGTGGGTAATATTTGTTCTCTTTCTTTTTGACTGAAAAGGAAGTAGAGTGGTTTTCTGCATTAATGGATCTTTAATATTTCTAGGCTATAAGTCTCATAATAACCTCTTTCTCGTCTTCTGTTGGTTGAGGGAAGGACACTGTCCTCAACTGATTTTAATTCCTTCAGTTCATTCAGGCCTTTATTTTTCCAGGAAACTTCACTGAGGATTAAATTTATCTTTCCCAAGAAGGCCCCCTCCTCCCATTTCAAGAAGCTGAAGCAGGAACAGTCGCAAATTATGATAAAAATCATTACAATAATTGTACATTAGTTCCCTTGGCTCAAGGACACTAAACTTCCACTGGGGAATAAATTGGTTAAATTAATGAATCTTGACAGTGACTGTGGCATGGAAAATGGAATGGGGGTAGCAGAAGATCAAGGGGAGATCTGACAGCAGATGAGCCCCAATAAGTTTATCAAGATTTTAAAAATGCTTTGTAAGTCATTCTTTAGAAAACTTTTGTGTAATAGTATCAGACAGCTGTCTAGCACCTAAGGATCGCAGTTAGAACTGGTCAAACCCCAGGAAACCAGATTTAGCAGGCATGTCATTATTATTCAAAACATGGTACAGATAAGCTCATAGAAGATAAGTCCATCAATAGCTATTAACCAGGATGGTAGGGATGGTGTTCCTAGCCTCTATTTCCAGAAATGGTCAGCAGGGAATAGATCACTTGATGACCACCTGTTGTGTTCATGTCGTTTGGGGCATCTGTTGGAAGACAGGATGCTGGGCTAGACGACCTTTGGTATGATGCAAGATAGCCATTCTTATGTTAATATTTCACAGAAATGAACCCTGCCTCACTTTGTTGTTAAATTATGGCCTAGAGTTTCTGAACTATCTCAGCTGTGTTTGGCATCAGTTCAGAGAAGCTAAATGGGATGTTACCAACAATTCTTCATGCAAAACCTTTGTGGCTAGTAGAACTCTCCCATCTACATGGTGAAGCCCAAGACTGCCTAATTGGGGAGATTTGTTGATGTGATAAATGAAGCATTATATGTTCATAGATGGAAATTGGGCTTTTTCTCAAGTTTGGAGCAAAACAAAGTTGTTCTCTTTCATTGCAGGAGCATTTCCTCCTGGAAGAAAATCAGGTGTATCCTATCCTCAAAACATTGTTCAATGTTCTGCAAATGAGCCATTTAGAAATGACTCTTTCATTCAAAAATCCATCTTATTCATTACCAGGAAAAATAAAGGCTAGTTCGGGAACCTGGCAGAAGGAAAGAGAACTAGTAAGAAGTTAAAAGTCTCACTGCTCCAGTGAAAACAAAGTTAGGACACCACTGAGTGCTTTCAAAAATCTCACTTAGTCTGTGTGAGCAACATTTTCACAGTGTTTGGTCTGATTACACTTGGGAAACTGAGGCACGAGGCACTTGTATAACTGGCCCCAGGTCTCACCAATAAGAATGCATTCCCACAATTCCTCTGTGTACCCAGAAGGGACAGACAACTTCTCCCACATTCACTAGGAAAGAATTGTAGAGCAGCTTAGCTTCAGTGCAAAGGACCATGGAGTATGGTCCCTAGTGAGAGACACCTGGCGGAATGCAGCAATAGTGAGGACACTGGCTCAGGAAGGGTTTATGGTATGTCTGCTAGGTTCATCCAGGTGCTGATCACACCAAGCAACTCTGCAGTGAAGACATATCCTTGGAAACGGAAGTACCTTTTGAATCTGCAGAACAGGCACTAAAGCATTAACATGTTGTGTTTCTCCTGATGGGCTAGAATGCTGTCCCACCTTTAGGGAAGAATGGTAGTTTAGTCTTTACAGCTCATTCTCTCATTAGCTACTTTTTCCTCAGATTGGCAGCAAATGAGGACCAGTCCTACTGCAATTATCGCTGGTCATTATTACGCAAAATTCTTTTCTGTAAGGCGATGTCTTTTTGACTAAACAGACAATTTTTGATAAATTGTGACAGTTTAAATGAACTTTCCCATGAAAGGCAAATAATTTTGAAAATACTTTTGAAATAGATTCAGATATTATTTTTATTGATCCAGTCTGTTGTGGTATGTCATTAATAGCACAAAATATGACAAGTTATGCCGTGCCATATTATGGGCTGCTGACTTTTCATGTCATGTTTGTCAGTTGGAAGAAGCAAATAACTTTGTCAATCTTTTTTCAATACAGCACAAACAGGAGACATACTGAATTAGAAAATAAAATCCTCTGTTTCTATCTTCACTAAGTGTCAGCAGCTCTTAATATTAAAAATGACATCAAATATTATGAAATAAAATGGTAGTATAGCAAATCTGTCATAAAACTGCTGTTCACATACATTAAAATAATTACAAAAAGGTAAAATAATATAGAAATAAATTTTAAAATGGAAATGTCATCAGAAATTTTGAAAAACAAAATTAAATTTTGAAAACTGACACTTTTAGCATTTCCTTTATGTGGGGAGCTTAGAAAATATTTTTAATTCCGAAGGAAAACAAGTGCTGAAATGTCAGTATTTTTCATGGAATGTCAATTCTGTATTTTAGATAGCTCTAAATGTGAGTCCCCAATACCTGGTCAAGTGCAGCCATGGGAGGTCAGAGAGAACACTGCACAGTAATCAGCTCTTACTGACCAAATGTGACCTGGCTGTCTCAAGTGTCCACCTCCTATTGCTAATCCATGCAGGCATTGAGAATCTTTGAACTCCAAACAGAGCATTTCAGAGGGATAATCAGGGCTCTGCACCCACTACTGGAACCAGATTTTCAAAAATGCCTCCTCCTGAGCAACCTAAATAATGGTCAGCTTGTCATCACCAGCTCCATCCCCAGTGCTCTCTGTGTAACAACGCTGAGAGTTTTTTGAAATCCTGCTCACTCATTCTGGGGCCTAAATGGAAGGAACAGGGTTTGGTTTAAATTTTCCCCTTGCTGATCCAGGCAGTGTGGCCTAGTGGATTGTGCACTGGTCTGAGATTTGGAAAAGTTGGGCTCTGCTCCTGATTTGGCTGATGGGTGACTGTGGACAAGTCACTTCACTTTCTATGCCTCAGCTTCTGTGCCTTTAAATAGGGATAATGGTAGTTACCACCTTTTGCAAAGCTATCTAAAGGGTGAATATTATTATTAATAATTAAAAAAATCAGTATCTCCATGCACAAGAGGGCTTGTGCATATTGCTTTCCCATTGCACTGTAGAGTCATAGAATACTAGAACTGGGAGGGACCTCAAGAGGTTGTCAAATCCAGACTCCTGTCCTCATGAGAGGAGCAAACACCATCTGTGTCATCCCTTTTAGATATTTATCTAACCTGTTCTTAAATATCTCCAATGAGGGAGATTCTACATCCACCCTAGGCAATTGATTCTGGTAATTAACCACCCTGACAGGAAATTTTTCCTCATGTCCAACCTAAACCTCTCTTGCTGCAGTTTAAACCTATGGTCAGCTACTGGCCAGAATAAGCTGAGCAAATGCTAATCAGCTTCTTTCTCTTTCTCCTCAAAATAATAAAGATATAGAAATAAATATTTAAGCTATTTTGTTAAAGCCAGATCTGATGTATAGGGTAGTCGTGGGAACAAGCCAAAGGCCTTCACCCTGGCTTTGCTGCATAGCTTGATGCAATTCCAATCTGATTATTAAACTTGTAGCAGGCCCGGGGCTGGCAGAAGCTTCCCACCACGCCCCCAGGGGGATTTTCTTTTTGGTTGATGTATATATTTCCTGCCATAAATATTCACCTGAGAAGCAAAGCCTATTTGGTGGTTGCTTAGCTGCTTCACTTTATGAAATGAAACTCAGAGCTGGTGAGTTGGATCAGCAGCAGCAGCAAATTACTCAGGGCTGTAAAATAGAAGCGGGATTGGTTGACTAGGCTTGCTGCAGTCAGGTTATTTTCTGTCTGTCTCTTTTTGTTTACCTAAGTGCTTTTGGCTTCAGTAATAAAAGATGTTGCTTCACAGTTCTGGAAACAGAAGTCCTCCATTAACTCACAGTAGAGGCATGGTCCTGGCTTGCAGCATTAGGAGTTGCTATTCCCACTACCTTGACCCTATACTGAAGCCTCCCATCTCTGGGAGTGACAAGTAGAGTTCAGTTCCCAAGGACCATTCAAAACTTGTCTCTCAGTTCCGGAGGTCACACTAGCTCTAATGATGTCTTCTGGCCTTAAACTCTGCGACGGTATAAAAATGGATGTATGTCCATTAGGATCTGGCCAACATATTATATCAGAAAGGCCACCAGGCAGCTTTCAGACAGGGAAAATGTTGGCCAATATTTGCTCCGGAGCTAGAATTTTCTACTAATCCTTTTTATTTGTCAGGGTCAATGTTGTTATGGAAGCTGCCAGCTGATTTCATCTTACTCTAGAGATCAAATTCTCCTCTGTTACAGGGGAGCAGTTGTCACACACTTCAGTAAGAATTGCATGTGTGTGAATGAAGGGGTGACCATTAATTTAGAGCACTGTTCCCCCACATTTTAAAACTTGGATTACATACGTGGCCCAGTGTGCACCCTACAAGACTTGCACATGAGTTTCAACTCCTTAGCCAAGCTAGGACAATAGAACAAAGCTATATAGCATAAAAGTGGAGCTAGTTGAAAACAGTTTGACACTTTTTTTTTCTATAGAAAACAGCCATTTTCTGGAAGATAGAATATTTCCTGGAAACCTGTTGGTTTTAATTAAATTTTTCTCAGGAAGTTTTTTTCTTTCTAGGATGACATTTTCCATCCAGGGTGAGAGAACCAATATACTGCCTGATTTGGAGTACGCTTGGATGGAAAACTCTTTTGAATCAGGCAGTATTGTGATGACTAGGCTAGAGAAGAAGTCTTCTCTTTTTTTAACCCTGTCTAGTGGGGGGGAAAAAAAGTAGAAAGGTCTCATATGTGGAACAAAAAAAAAGATGCCCCAGTTTTTACAAACCAAAGTTCTTGTTTTCCATCCTTATTAACAGGGCAGATGACGGTTGTTTAATGGGTCCTCTTTCTGATTGGAGCTAGTGTGCCAATTACATTGCACCAACTTGCTTTGCTCGTATACCAGGTACATGAGATATTCAACGTTCGGTGAAGAATACCTAGAATCTAGCTATCCTCCAATTTTTCTGATTTAGAAATGCTGTTATTAATAACCAGCCTCTAAAATGATTTTTGGCCAAAATTTCTCAGGAGTTTTAATCAGCCACATATATCTTTCAAAAAATATGGGAAACCTCCTGTCCTCCAAAATGAAGGTTTTATTTAGCCCTAAAAGGAAAAAAGTAGACTCCTATTTCATGGCATGGTTTACTTTAGTATATGACTAATGTTTACATTAGAGATCAGTCTGTCCCCAGTGAGGCTCTAAATCGGAAGTAACTCCACAAGTAGCTGTGAAACTGATCAGAATCAGTCCCTCGTGATATTCTCCCACATCCACTTCGGACTTTGTATTGCGGTGTTCAGGTGGGCTGCTCACTCTCTTTATTAAATGATTTATCTCAGAGAACTTCATATTTTCTTTTAGGATAAACTAGAGATAATACAATGTGCTTGTTTTAATTTGCAAGGTTAACTGATCTAATTATCTGTGTGTGTTTATTTAAATCCTTTCAAGCACTATGCAATTGCAGGTGGCTGCTTTATATTCCACCAACAGGAAATCTCTTAAAACGAGATGATATAGCTCAGCAGGTCTTCTCGTATAAAGGATTTTCTAATGATGTATGAATTTATTAATAGACAAAGATAAACAGAGGGTTTATTTACATTAAACAAATTCATAAGGTACAGTCCCCCCCATCCCACCAAATCATAGCCCTACACTGATGTTATAACAATTATCCAAACATAGTAGAAACCTCACACTTAAGCCATGGGAGTTTGGTTCCCAGCTTTGCAATATTGTCTATATGATGATGGGCAAGTCATTTAATCTCTCCAGGTAAACTTTTCCAAACTAGCTTTTGGTTGGTTTTCATCTAAAATATTTTACTGGTATAGAATGGAGCACCATTACCTGCCACAAGATGCTTTGTTCCGCCAGAAGCGGTTTGTGGGAGATACAGTTGCCATAAGCAAAAGATAGCAACAGTACATCAAAGGGAGTCTAATTAGTGGGACATTAGAGTCCCTGCAGCTTGCAAGGGAATTTGGGTTTAAAGTGTCATGTAGGGTTGGGGAAGAGCTACCCTAAACAAGTTGAACCACTTCAGTCTGGCACACTCTGATCCAGCAACATCTGTGGTCTGGCATGATTTTAGGTACCTGGATGGCTATTTATCGTGGATGTGGCCAAGTTTCTTATAGTCCCATAAAGTTTTCTTACAGCCATGTATCCTGGATTTCTATGTTCTGTGCTGTAATTTACCCCTAAATGTCTTCTAAGAGCTCAGTAAGCACTGGACGTGTTGGTAATACTGGTAGACAATATTGACCAACCCTGGTTTGACAAATTCTCTACTTCAAAACTGGTCAGGTCCTAAGGGTGCTAGAGTAAAGGGGTTCAAGTCGTAATTAGCTGTGGTGGAACATCAGAGTTAAACCTTAGAATGGAGGTTGTTCATAACTCTGAACAAAATATTATGGTGGTTCTTTCAAAAATTTACAACTGAACATTGATTAAACCTTTGAAACTTTACTATGCAGAAGAAAAATGCTGCTTTTCCTGTATTTTTAGGAGTTTAACACAGTATTGTACTGTACCAGTGCCTTTTTTGCTCTCTGCTGGTGCCTGATGGCACACTTCCAGTTCCAAATGAGGTGGGTGTTGGACTGGTCAGGTCTTAACTCTGAAGTTTATAATGCTGAACATCAACTGTAGTTATCAAGTAGAAAGAGACCAGAATGGCAAAGCGTACTGGCCCATTCTAGTGTCACCTTGTCCAGGCATCTTTCCAAATCCGAGCAGCATGTTCTGCTCCTTTTGCTGCTGTGCTTCCCAAGTGAGCTCTGAAATTCTGCAGATGCCAATTTACATCCGCAGCTATCACTGGTATAGATTTGTATCCATGTGGGGATACGCAGGGAGACTGAACCAAAGCCTCTAGTTACATGAAGGAAGGCTGCAAAAAATGGGCTTGTTTAGTTTGGAAAAGAAAAGATTGAGGATGGACATGATAGTGGTTTTCAGGCATCTAAAAAGGTGTCATAAGGAGGACGGAGAAAAGTTGTTGTTCTTGGCTTCTGAGGAAAGAACAAGAGGTAATGGGCTTAAACTGCAGCAAGGGAGGTTTAGGCTGGACATTAGGAAAAAGTTCTGAACTGTCACAGTGGTCAAACACTGGAATGAATTGCTGAGGGAGGTGGTGGAATCTTCTCTGGAGATATTTAAGAACAGGTTAGATAAATGTTTATCCGGGATGGTCTAGACGGTACTTGGTTCTGCCATGAGGGCAGGGGGCTGGACTCGATGACCTCTTGAGGTCCTTTCCAGTCGTAGTATTCTTTGAAATCAAGTTATGCTGGGATCTTTGGACTGGATTTTCCTGAGCTGTTTGGCTCATCTAAATCTGGAGCTGGAGATGTGGCACGAATTGGAGCTGTGGACTGAAGCCCTCTGGAACTCAAGAAGAGGATCAATCCTGCTCCCCACAAGGAAACCAGAAGTGTTTTGCACAGACTCCTGAATGCTGCAGGTCTGGAGGTCGGTGAGAAGCGCTCCCAGCTTCTGTGCTCCCCAATAGATTGCTCAGCAGCACCAAAAATCTGGCCCTGAAATTATTAAGCTGAATGGAGCCCTTTCCCAATGGTTATACAAGTCAGCCAGGCCTGGCTCTCAACTGACTTTTTTCTGAAAACTCAGGAACAGGCCAGTAATGAAATAGAAAATTTATGTTTTGTTACAATCCCAGTGGGAAATTTTTCTCAAAAAAATCTTTTTGGCAAATCTGTTGTGGTTGCTTAAATTAGAAAGGCTCTCACAGAATTTCTGGGTTTTTCTAGCATAAGATTATATGTGCAGCTCTGCCTATGCATTGAAGGAGGATAAATGCGTACATTATGAATTTTGTAGCTTGCGACTTTACTGGGACAGATGCTGCATAAATTAGGGAAGCGACAAGGAAAGGAGACTGGCCAGTGAAGGTTGCCTTTGGGAGGCATGGCTGGGAAGCGAAAGATCCCTTTGCTAACCAGCAGTGAAAGGAAAAATGAAGAGCTCTGTTGCATGGTGGCAAGGGAGTCACTCAGCCTGCTTGAGCTGAACGGGAGCCTGCAGGAGGAGAAAAAGTTCACTGACTACATAATTGCAGGAGGTGCTTTTTGTCCCAGTGAGTACACAAACCCTTGTCAATAGTGCTGAGGCGCCAGTGTGTTAATTAATGATTTACTTACACTGACCCTTGAACCTGAGGCAAATAAAGGGGATTTGTTTTGCGTCTATTAACTCCTCTGCTCACTGAACAGAGCCCCTGCAATCTCCAGGTTTCCCGGCATTGCCTGGCCAGCTGGGAAGTTGCAGGTGTCCTCCCTGCCAGGGTCTGATATGAGTGGTTTCTGCTGTTGTTCCCTGCCACTCTCTCAGTTCTCTCTCTATTAGTTACTCTTGATTTAGACCAAAACAAAAAAGCAGTCACAGAGCACTTTAAAGACTAACAAAACAATTTATAAGGTGATGAGCTTCTGTGGGACAGACCCACTTCTTCAGGCAACAGCTTTACCAGAATAGACTCAATATATAAAGCACAGAGATCCAAAAATTATCAAGGTTGACAAATCAGAAAAATTGTTATCAACCTTGGCAAATCAGAAAAGCGATGTGTGTGGTGGTGGAGTGGTTGTGGGGTGGGGAAGTTGAGTTAGATGAAACATCAAAATATGTAAGAGTCCTTATAATGAGTCAGGTATCAGAGGGGTAGCCATTTTAGTCTGGATCTGTAACAGCAACAAAGGGTCCTGTGGCACCTTATAGACTAAGAAAAGTTTTGAGCATGAGCTTTCTGTCAGGTAATTACTATCCCTGTTCAAATTATGTGTCCCTGGGTCGAATTTGAATATGAAGGTTAGTTCTGAGCATTCCCTCTGTAGACGGTTGCTAAAATCCCTTTTCTGTAGCTCACAGACTTTCAGATCTTTAACAGAATGGCCCACTCCGTTAAAGTGCTGGCTGACAGGCTTGTGTATTTGGAGTCTTTTGATGTCTGTTCTATGTCCATTCGTTCTTTGTTGAAGATTGTTTGCAGTCCGTCCTATATACTTGTGTGGGCATTGTTGACACATGATGCCATATATTATTAGTTGAGGAACAGGAGAATGTGCCCATGATTCTGTAATTAACAGGGTTAGGTCCAGTGATGGTATCTCCTGAATAGATATGTGGACAAAGTTGGCAACAGGGGTTGTTGCAAGGAAAAGTTCCAGGATTAGTATGATAGTGGTATAAGCCTGTGGTTGCTAGTAAGAGTTCTCATAAGGTTGGGAGGTTGTCTATAGGAAAGAACAGACCTGTCAGCTAGGGCCTTCTGGAGTGTGGCATCATGATTTAGGATAGGTTGTAGGCCTTAAATGATGCACTGAAGTGGTTTGAGTTGGGGTCTGTAGATAACGACAGGTGGTGTTCTGTTGTTGGCTTTTTTTGGGCCTATCTTGGAGTAGTTGGTTTCTGGGTATTCTTCTGGCCCTGTTGATTTGTTTTTTCACTTCTCTCAGACTCTCCCTGATGGCCTTAGTGAAAGTCTGGATTTCTACATTCAGTGCTTTTGCAGCCATGCAGACTAACATTGTACAAAAGCAACAGCAAATGAGACGCAGTTTCAACTATGCTGAACGCTATGCTGTCCAGAGTCTCAAAGATAACTCAGACATTATAATCAAGCCGGCTGACAATGGGGGTGCTGTTGTCATCATAAATAAGTCAGACTGTGAACAGGAGGCAGCCAAACAACTCTCCAATACCATATTTTACAGACCTCTTTCCTCTGATCCCACTTTGGAATTCCAAAAGAAACTACACCAACTACTTAAGAAACTACCTGCTTCTACTGAGGACCTTATTCACTCAGGCACACCATCTGAGCCCCGACCTGGATTATTCTATTTACTTCTCAAAATTCACAAAGCTGGAAACCCCGGACACACTGTTGTTTCGGGTATTGGCACCCTTACCACTGGACTATCCCGTTATGTAGACTCCCTCCTCAAACCCGAGGCCACCAACACTTCCAGCTATCTCCAAGATCCCACTGACTTCCTGAGGAAATTACAAAACACCAGAAAACTTCCTGACAACACTATCCTTGCTACCATGGATCTAAAGGCTCTCTACACTAATATTCCACATGAAGATGGACTACAAGCTATCAGAAATACCATCCCTGACAATACCACAGCTATTCTGGTGGCTGACCTATGTAACTTTGTTCTCACCCACAATTATTTCCAGTTTGGGGACAACTTATACCTCTAGATTAGCAGCACTATTATGGTCACCTGCATGGCCCCACAATATGCTAATATATTTATGGCTGACTTGGCAAAACGATTCCTCAGCTGTCATCCCCAATTACCCCTCCTTTACTTATGATACATCAGTGACATTTTTATCATTTTGACCCATGGTATAGAGACTCTAGAAGAATTCAACAGAAACTTTAACAATCTGCACCACACTATCAACTTATGCCTTGACCACTCCACATGAGAGCTACATTTTTTGGACACTAGAGTACAAATTGTCTATGGTCTGATCAATACCACTCTCTACCGGAAACCCACTGACTGCTACACTTACCTACATGCATCTAGCTTCCATCCTGCACACACAACACGATCCATCATTTTCTGTCAAGCCCTGAGATACAATCGCATCTGCTCTGATCCTACTGGCAGAGGTCAAAAATTACAAGATCTCTACAAAAATTCATAAATCTGAATTACCCACTGGAAGAAGTAAAAAAACAAATTGACAGGGCCAGATGAATATCCAGAAACCAACTACTCCAAGATAGGTGCAAAAAAGCCAATAATAGAACACCACTTGTCATTACCTACAACCCCCAACTCAAACCATTGTAATGCATCATTAAAGACTTACAACCTATCCTAAATCATGATGCCACACTCCAAAAGTCCCTAGGTGACAAGTCTGTTCTTTCCTATAGACAACCTCCCAACCTTATAAGAATTTGCATTAGCAACCACAGGCTATACCACAATCATACTAACCCTGGAACTTTTCCTTGAAACAACCCCTGTTGCCAACTTTGTCCACATATCTATTCTGGAGATACCATCACTGGACCTTACCACATTATTACAGAATCACAGGCACATTCTCCTGTTCCTCAACTAGCATCATATATGCCATCATGTGTCAACAATGCCCACACAACATGTATATAGGACAGACTGCAAACACTCTTCGACAAAGAATGAATGGACATAGAACAGACATCAAAAAACTCCAAATACTCAAGCCTGTCAGCCAGCACTTTAATGGAGTGGGCCATTCTGTTAAAGACCTAAAAGCTTGTGTTCTACTGAAAAGGGACTTTAACAACTGTCTACAGAGGGAATGCTCAGAACTAACATTCATATTCAAATTCAACATATTGACATGTAGTTTGAACAGGGACAGCAATTACCTGATCCATTATAAGGCCTCTTTTACATACATTGATGTTTTATCTGACTCTTAACTTCCCCACCTCACAGCCCCACACCCCACCCCACCATTTTTCTGCTCTTCTGATTTGCCAACCTTGATAACAATTTGTGAACCCCTGTGCTTTATATATTGAGTCTGTTCTGGTAATGCTATGATCTGAAGAAGTGGGTCTGCCCCACAAAAGCTCATCATCTAATAAATTTTCTTAGTCTTTAAAGTACTATATCACAGCTGTTTAGTTCTGATAGAATACAGACTAACATGGCTCTCTCTCTGTCACTCTTGATTTAGACCAGTGTATGTGGGCACCAGGGTCAGGCCCAAGAGCAGTTGAAAACAGAGCCTATTGGCCTCATTCTCCCCTCCACCTGGTGGGACTCTATGGATTGCAGGGGAGTCAGTGTATATCAGGTGAGAATCAAGGCCTTTGGGTGTGCATTTTTGTAACAATCTCATCATCTCCTGCATCGATAGAACAGAGGGTACTGGGAGTCAGTCTTCAGTTAAAGCTCAGCCCAGTGGATAGGGTGTTGAGCAGGGTTTCTGCCTTAAATGCTGTGGGCAAATGACGTAGCCCTTGGCCTGTGCTTAACAGTTAGGTTGATATAGCTACATTGGTCGGGGCATATAAGCGGGAAAAAACCCACATCCGTGACTGATGAAGACCTAACTCCCCAAAGTAGATACAGCTGTGTCAGCAAAAGAATGCCGCCTCCTCTGCAGCTGCCTTTGCTCATGGATTTGGTGTTCCTGTGCTGATGTGGAAAACCCTTATGCTGGTGTAGGCTGTATGTATAGTGTGGGTTTACACTGGCTTAGCTGCAGTGATGTGGTTATGCTAGTGTTGTCTACCTAGCAAAGGAATCCCTTAGTCTCTTGGTGCCTTGTCATGTGCCTCTTGGGGAGCAGTAACCTCTGAGGGGTACATAAGAATAATGGCGAAGTGCTCGGATTTCAGGGAAAAAGGGGATCCTCATAGACTCATATGGCTGGAAGAGACCTCAGGAGGTCATCAAGTCCAGTCCCTTGCACAAAACAGGATTAACTCCAACCAAATCATCCAGCCAGAACTTTGTCAAGCTGGTACTTAGAAACCTCTCTAGGTAACACATTCCAGTACTTCACCACTCTCCTGGTGAAAAAGTTTTTCCTAATATTCAATCTACACCTCCCAGTCTGTAACCTGAGTCCATTGCTGCTTGTTCTGTCATCCTTCACTACTGGGAACATCCACTTGAGACTGCCCCCCATCCCCTGCCATTCAGGACGTTGAAGGCTGCTGTCAAATTACCCCTCACCCTTCTTTTCTGCAAACTTAACAAGCCCAAATCCCTCAGCCTCTACTCACAGGTCATGTTCTCCAGCCCCCTAGTCTTTCTGCTTATCCTCCTCTGGACCCACTCCAGTGTAGACACATCCTTTCCACACTGGGGAGCTCAGAACTGGACACAATACTTCAGACGTGGCCTCACTCATTCTGAACAGAGGGGAATAATAACTTCTCTAGATCTGCTGGAAATGTTCCTCCTATATACCAGAGCTCTGAGCAATCATACTGCTCTTACGTATAGCACTGTGCATACAGCAGGGTCACCAATGTGTGGGGGGAGGGTAAAGGGGGCAGCTTCCCTGAGTTATGGCAATTTAAAAGGGTTGTACTGTTGCAGCAGCAGTGGTTGGAGCTCCATGCACCGAAAGTCACCGCTAGAGCACTGCATGGCAGCACAGAGGGCTGGGGAGGAAGCCTAGCCCTAGCCATGCTCCTTCAGCACAGGCCTGCTGACAGGGTAGGGGGACGTGGGGGCAGCTGCACCAGGGCCTGGCATTTAGCAGCAGTGGTGGCCCAAGCTCTGGGCCCCTTTGAAGTTATGTAGCAGTGTTGTTCTGCATGTCTGGGGGTGAGGGGAAGTGCATGAAGCAGGGCCTAACACCATGGTTCAGGCAGGGCTAAGAGCTGACTGCCAGGCCCTTGGTCCTGCCCCTTCCAGGGGCATGGAGACAGCCCCCCCCCAAGCCTTTGGGGGCTGTCGGCCCGGCTGCTTCAACAACTTGCTCCTTTCAGGGGGACCAGAGCTTCCCCTTGACACCAGCTCAGGGCCTGGTGATGTCTGTCATCAGCCCTGCATTTAAGGAAATTAAATAGTTTGAGCATACAACCCCCAGTAGGTGTTAGTTGGAGTCTCCAGTTTTGGGGGTTTTTTTTTTGTTTCAGGGTTATTGCTTTGGGCATTACATGTGGAAATGCCAGGCACAGTTAAATCAGTGTGGAGGAGTCTCTGAATAGCAACACTGCTTTCTCATGGGACGTCCTGGTCTGTTTCAATTTCTCATTAACAGATATGGGATGACTCAGAGTGGATTGAAAGGCAGGCGGACTCTGCTGTATCTGAGGATTACATTGTTATTAAAGTGGTTGGTAGTTATGTTGGTGGAGGGGTCACCTGCTAGTCCTATAATCAATAGAACAATGCTTTTTATGTGAGATTTACTCCTGATCAGTTCCAGTTTTGCAAAGAATGTTCACATTCCAATCAATAATGAGCTGTGGTGACAAATGAGCTCATTTCAGTGGAATCTGGTGTCATTAAAACATTTAAGGGTTTTTTTTCGTACTTTTTTTTTAAGACATGAAATCTTTCTGATCAAAGATGGGTCTGGAACTGCAAGCTGGGAGGAAGAAGGGCAAGATTCTTATCTCCCCCTTGTCAATCTGGAATAGCAGTCCAGAATTCAGTGAAGTTTAGTGACAGTTTTCAGCTTAAGATCAACTATAACTCTTTATGCCCATAAGCAGGTTTATTCCTGGTGTTAATCTGAAAAGCAGCTTTAGTACTGCTTGCTCCTTGCCCCTACTGCTGGCCTCTTTTTTTTTTTTTGTTCTACCTTTTTTCCCCATGAGAAAATTGTCTTTTTCTCTAAAAGAAAATTGTCACTGAAGACACAGCCTTGATATTTTTTTTTTTTTTCATTTCTTCTGAAATGTGTCGTCTTGTATTCAGCCAGAGTTTTTGGTTTGTTTTTCAGAACTTGAAAATCTTTTAGTGTGTTTGGGGAAGGAGAGAATAATTGAAAATTTAGGAAAACTGTAAAATTAGAGCTATATTCATAGAATTATAAAGAAATTAAGTCACCGAAGGAGCTAGTAGGTTGTCTGGTTTGACCTGTTTGTCAGAGACCAAAACCAGCAACAACAAAGCCAACAACTGGAATGAGACCAGAGCATTGTAGACCTTGGGACACTAAAGTGGTGTGTGCCACAGGTGGAGAACAGGAGGGACTGAGATGCACCAGTGTGTGAGACCCTGCAGTGGCAGGGTGTGTTTTGAGTAGGAAATGACAAACAAACTTCTTTTTTTCCTAGAAGGACCCTTCCAAGCCTGAGAGAGGAGTTAGTTCACCTTCAACCTCAACTTCTGAGATTTAGGAATGTGGGAATCAGCACGATATATTGATGTGGCCCAGTGCCTCTAATCCAGTGGGCTGTTACTGGCTAATTCTTCTGAGGCGAGAACAAAGGTGGAACAATATGCTCCATTGTTGTAGGGGCGGAAAGGAGCAGAGTGCCTGGCCCCAGGCCGTTGGTCTGGTTCAACTCTCATTAAAGCTAATGAAACTTTTTCTATGCACTCCAATGGAAGTTTAAGTCTTGGGGGAATTCTGTCACAGTATGTGTATAGTCTTCATGGCCCCTGCAGATTTCTACGCCTCCCCATAGAAAAATCATTTCTGATATGGAAGTAAAGGGAAACCACAAGAAGAGTCACGAGTCCCTGCCCAGTAGTGCAGGCAGGTCTGTTTGGGTAGCCAGTAGATCTATAAAGTCACTCCTGGGGTGAAGATATTGGGCAGTCATGTATGAGAGAGAGATTCTGTGCTTGTGGCATGATCAGCAAAGAGGGAGGGGCTTTGGGGTGTTTCTGAGCCGGTCAGTGTGGTACAGGCTCTGTCTCCTGAGTGCCAGAATGTAGCAACCAGTCTGCTTTGCAAATTGTTCCCACTGTTCTTAGTGAATTCCCATGGGTGTATGAAGTAAGTATAAAAATGTTAAGGCTCCTTTATGTTGCAGGAGTAGTGTAAAATGAACCTTCTTGCAAAGACCAGTGTGGCCTGAAGAATGTTTACAGTGCTTTAGTGATGAGAGCTTGTTTAACTTTTGGACTGAAAAACTTCCCTATCAAAATGTGAGTTATGAACTTTTTGCCTCTGATCTTTCTGGAGGTGGCCGGTAGTCAGTATAAATTATGAGTTTGAGTCCCCCACCTTCACTTGTTCTTCAGGTGCCCTTCCTGTAAGGTTGACCATATGGTTGCATATAGCTGCCTAATAACTAGAAATGAACAGTCAATGCTAGCTACGTTACTATTAAATGGGGGGAGGGTTGGGAATGTCTTCCAATCTTATTCTCCATTCATCATAATAGTTTAAATTACCAAAATAATTGAAACCAGTGTGATTATCTTGTTATTTTAAGAAATAAAATATGCAGTTTTTTAAAATATTACCTGCAAAATTTTTAATTTTTGGTGCAGAAGTCTGCCAGGAGTAAAGCTCTGGCAACTTGGTTTATGCCTTGGAGTAGAAGGCAGGTATCTCCCTTAGTATTTTGTCCTGACCACAGTGTAAATTGAAAATAATCTTATGGAAGTAGAAGTCTATCAAGGGATTGATTGTGGCACCCATGCTCTGACCTGAGCAGGCAAGTGGTGAGGTAATCAGGCAGCCAACTGTGGCTCTATTGTCCTTTTAAAAAGGTCTAGGATGGTCCCAGTCCAGTGTAAGTTAGAGCAGCTCAGAGGCTACTCTAATTTACATTGTGTGTGTATGAGTGCGGGCATGTAGTTGTTAAGGGGTCATACGCTAGTTGAAGGTCAGTGTAGCAGAGCTTGCCCCCATATTGGGAGCTGGCGGAGCTTTATCAGTTCAACATTCCCCTCTGCCAGACAAATTTGTAGTTGGCCAGTTATTGCCTGATGCCCCCACATTTGAGACTCTGGCCTATAATGAGAACCTAAGCAGAGTACGATCAGATAACTTGGTTAAGAGGGGAAAGGTATCTGCTCTTAGTGCTTATTATGTATTTTCTCATCCTTCCATTTCTGACATCAACATACATGATGTATTTGCTGCCTACTATGGACCACTATCTACAATGCCAAATTCTGAGCATTTCTGGCTGCCCAGACTGAATTACCTCATCCCTTGGAACCTCGCCAGTCAGTCTAATGCTGACTAGAGCACAACTGTGTTTATAGATTGTTAGATTTCTTAATATCCTAATAATTCCCATTCTTGGCCAGGCAGCAGTGTGACTTGTTGCTATTCCAGTAAGCAATATCAGCCTGTTCCCAGTGAGTCTACATCATGTTGGGATAGCGTGTGGCAGGGGACAAAGGTCAGCTTTTGTCAGCAATAGCCTAGGTGGCTGTAGAGTTGAATTCCAAGGGATTATCCAGTGCAATTGGAAAAAGGGGTTTTAAATATAGCTTCCCCTTTCCTTCTCTGAATCTGTGATACTATTTTTGCTTTTACTGCATCTGATTGAAAGGGAAGAAAAGAAACCCTGAAAAAAAAAACACGCAAGTAATCAGCTTCCTTTTACTTATTTTCTTCTGCGCTGCGTCTGGATCTGGGGCCCAGTTTTATGTTGTGCAACCAACACGTGTATCTCTATGTAGTGCTGGATCTCTTCAGCTGAGAGCCTGGAAAGGACATGCAACCTCTTCTGTCGTGACTTCCTATTACGGGTGTTACCTGGGCTGACCTGAACACTTTCCAGACATGCCTAAAATGGGATGGTCCCTGCTTCAAGCTGCTCAGAGTGTGTGGACAGAGAAGTAGGCAGAGGAACAAAGTAGGCATTTGTGCATCAGTTGTGTTGTCTTGGTGCCGAGCAGCCCCAGCCATGGGCCAGGATGCCACTGTGCTAGGCCAGGGATGGGAAACTTTTGTCCTGCAGGCTGCATGTGGCCCACTGGCATTCCGGCTGCTGCCTGCAGACCTCCTGTCTGCCCTCCTGCCCTATCCGTCTCTTGCAGATTGGGTCACTGGAGCCCCATGCTTCCTACCTCTCCCCCAGCCTCTCAGCACTTTCAGAGCACCAAGAATCTTCTGATTTGTGTTCCAACCCTGCTGCCCTCGGAACTGAAATTACGTGAATCAGCTGTTCGTGGCTTTTCAGGCTCAAGGAGAAAGAGTGAGGAATGGGGACAGAGCATGAAGCAAAAGTGTTGGAAGCATGGCAGGGAGACTAGGAGTGGGGTTCTGGTGCCCCAGTGTGAGAGAGGTGTGGCGGGTAGGGTGCAGAAAGGAGGTGCATAGGCTGCAGGCGGAACAACGCTGGGCTGAGGGCCACACGTTGCCCACTGCTGGTCATGAAACTCACTGAGATGGAGGATGACTTATGCAGCCCACTCTTTATTTTTGGCTGCTCATTGCTGTGCCCAAGCACTTTACACCTACAGAATACAAAGACAGTCCTTGCCCCGTCTACGTTCCAAGCTAGTATTTATCACAGTAATTAAAGTGGGTGAAATAAGTCTGTTAAGAGAGTTGAAATGTGAAAAGAACAGAGGTCTGGCAAATAAACCCAGGGGTGTCATACTGTGCATTTATATCTGCTCATGAAAATCTGAGTATAAGATTCATAGATTCTCAAGCCAGAAGAGACCATTGTGATCAACTAGTCTGACGTGTATAACAGGCCATAGGATCACAGAATACTTGAACTGAAAAGGACCTCAAAAGCTCATCGAGTCCAGTCCCCTACCCTCACCCCAGGATCAAGCACCATCTAGATGATCCCTGATAGATGTCTGTCTAACCTGTTCTTAAATATCTCCAGTGATGGAGATTCCACAACCTCCTTAGGCAATCTATTCCATGTTTTTCACCACCCCGACAGGAAGTTTTTCCTGATGTCCAACCTAAACCTCTCTTGTTTCAGTTTAAGCCCATTGCTTCTTGCTCTATCCTTGGAGGCCAAGGAGAACAAATTTTCTCCCTCCTTGTAGCATTCTTTTAGATACTTGTAAACTGCTATCATGTATCCTCTCCATCTTTTCCTTTCTAAACTAAACAAGCCCAGTTCTTTTCGTCTTCCCGCATAGCTCATGTTCTCGAGACCTTTAGTCATTCTTGTTGCTTTTCTCTGGACCTTCTCCAATTTCTCCACATCTTTCTTGAAATGTAGTGTCCAAAGCTGGACACAATACTTCAATTGAGGTCTAATTAGCACAGAATAAAGTAGAATAATGACTAGAAATGCTCCACAGTAATTTCTAGACTGTATGTTGGGGGGGAAAAAAAATCTAATCCTGATTTAAAAATGGTCAGTGATGGAAAATCCAGCTCAGCACTGAGGAAGTTGTTTCAGTAAATTACTGTCAGTGTTAAAATATCAGCCTCATTTCCACTCTGCATTTGTCTCACTTCAACTTCCAGCCATTGGATTGTGTTAGATTAAACTTCCCATTATTATGCATTTACTCTCCAGGTTGATACATTACAATTCCTTTAATCCAGCCTCTGATGATTAGGAAATCCTGATGGTCCAATATCTGGGAAAAATAGTCCCATTTATGGAGACAATCCAGCAAAATTTGAAGATCCAGCATATAGTAGTGAAGGGGGAAGAACACAGACGTGGTGAAGAAGCTGCGTACTCACGGTGGTAGTGAAGAAGCTGCAGGAGCATGGGGTGGTCGCATCCAATATTCTGGAAAATTTGGTAATCTGGCACCTGTCCACTCCTGGACTTGCGGGAGTAAAGACATTTTACTGTATTTATTGACTGGAATCACATTGCCCCTTAACCATTCCCTTCCTATGCTAAATATTTTGAGCACCTGAAGTCTGTCCCTAGAAGGTATGTTCCCTAAATCCTTGAATCATTGCCATTTCTTTTCTCTGAATTTTCAACATCCTTGAGAAACAGACACAAAAACCAGACAGTATCCCTGAAGTGCCCAAACCAATGCCAAGTATAGAAGTTAGAAAACCTCCTCCCTGCTTTTGTTTGAGATTCCCCTCTTATGCACTACAACAATCTGTCAACAGAAGTTACTGTCTGAAGATATTTTCCGACAAAATTTCCGTCGACAGATTGTGGCCCCATGCGAAAGCGGATCCCTCTGTCAATCCGCTCTGTGGACAGAGAACAGCCAAACTGCCTGGCCATGCTCTTGACAGAACGGCCAACTGGAAGCATAGCAGATGGCTGGGTGGAGACCCGAAAGCCCTGTCTGTCAACAGAGGGCACCATAGATCATCAATGTGGCTTTTTTGTTGTCAGATTCTGTTGAGAAAGGAGTTCTGCCTTGGGTGGAAAGGGAGAAGGCTGTTGACAAAAGTGCCAAGTTCTGTCGACAGTATGTCAACAGAATGCATTTTTAGCATGGACACTCCATGAGTTTTGTTGACAAAGCTTTCTACTGTAGGCATATCTTCAATATATTGAGGGATTTTGTTGGCCTTCCTGACCACAGCGTTACTGTGGAAGCTCATGTTCAGCACCTTACTGAAGTCTAAGTAATTGCATCCTTACTTTTATCAGCCTTGCTTGTAATTTCATGAGAATATCAAATTGTTTCCCATAAACTCATGTTGATGTGCATTAACTACTTTACCCTCTTTTAATTCTTTGAGTCCCACATCTGCTGATCCTCTTAGCTTTTCTGGAATCAACGTCAGCCTGACAAGCTTATCATTCCTGCATCTTCCTATTTATTTAAGAAAAATGTCCCATTAGCTCTCTCGCAGTCTTTCAGAACTTCCCTGGTGTTGCAAGTCACTGAAAATCAACATCAGTAGTCCCATGAACACCTTAGCCTACTCTTTTCAAACTCTTGGATGAAAGTTATCCAGAATCTGGTGGTTTTAAAATGTCTAAATTTAGTAGCTCCAGTTTAAACATATTCCTGAGGTACAAGTGGGAAGGGAAAGAGTTTTTTCGCATAATATGTGACTACATTGTCAGTCTCTTTCCAAAATAAAGAACAGAAATATATATTGAAAGAGTACCCCTTTTCTGCATCATTACTGATTATTTTGGCATTTCCACTTAGAAATTCACCACTACAATTGTTGGCATTCTTTTTGTTCCTAACATGCTTAAAAATCTTGCTAGTTATCCTGAACTTTGCCAGGCATACATTTCTGCTTAGCATCCCCTATCAGTGTCCTAAGATTCCTACCTTCTGATTTATATGCATTGCTATCATTTCCACCTTTCTTCTGTTTGTTATAGATATGGTTTTATTTCTGATTTTTTTACAGCAGCCTTCACTTCCCCTCTAAACCAGCTCTCTCTTTTTAATAAGAGCTAGGTATTGTATATTACACAGGGGAGAAGGAAGCACAGAGGTGATTGTGGGAAATACTGACAGATGGATTTCACACTGGGAGCAAGACAAAATTAACTTTCACCTGAGCCCCTATTCCAAACAGCCTCCCAAGAACTGAAGGCTCTGGATGATGGCTGTTTCAGTTCCAGCATCTAGGAGTGATGCTTCATTTCAGCGGCAGTGACATTGCTGTCTTACAGACGAGGTTAACGCTACCGTGTGTGGGGTAGATTCCTTGCTGCTGTTTCTCCCCCGTTACCGAAGTGGTTTATGAGCTCTGAGCTCTGCAGTCTATTAAGGTTCAGTTTTCAGCCAGTAAAAATGAGGAATTAGCTCCTGCCATCCCACAAAAGGAGTTTTAATGCCCTCAGTCTCCTGGAAGCCGAAACAATAGTTCTGTATCGCGGGTAGTTGTGTAACATAAAGCCTTAATAAAGGTTTATAAGAGAAGGCTATGAAATGGAGGTGACTGAGCTCAGCTCTGCATGCAGCTGTGATGGGGAGTCAAACACCAGAGAATGTGGGGGCGGAGGAAGGTGAATAACTGAATTCCCTTGGGATGTTGGTTGTTGTAACGACTCCCTTAGGGCCTGGTCCTCTGGTCCCTATGAAAGGCAAAACTCCTGTCAGCTTCAAGCCCCTCCACAGGGACCAGAGGATTAGTATTGTGGAATGTCATGCTACATTACTGTGCATGTCACAGAATCTCAAAATCATAGGGCTGGAAGGGACCTCAGGAGGTCATCTAGTCCAGCCCCCTGCTTCAAGCAGGATCAACCCCAGCTAAGTCATCCCAGCCAGGACCTTGTCCAGCCAGGACTTAAAAACCTCAAGGGATGGAGAATCCACCACCTGTCTAGGCAACGCGTTCCAATGCTTCACCACCCACCTGGTGAAATAGTTTTTCCTAATATCTAACCTACACCTTTCCCTCTTCAACTTCTGACCATTACTCCTTGTTCTGCCATCTGACACCACTGAGAACAGTTTCTCACCCTCCTTTTTAGAGCTCCCCTTCAGCAAGTTGAAGGCTGCTATTAAATCATCTCTAAGTCTTCTCTTCTGTAAACTAAACAAGCCCAAATCCCTCAGCCTGTCCTCATAGGTCTTGTGCTCCAGCCCCTTAACCATTTTTGCTGCCCTTCACTGAACCTGCTGTAACAAATCCACATCCTTTTTTTACTGGGGGGCCCAAAACTGGACACAATATTCCAGATGTGGCCTCACCAGTGCCGAATAAAGAAGAATAACTACTTCTCTAGATCTGCTCAAAATGCTCCTTCTAATGCACTCCAGTATGCCATTAGCTTTCTTGGCTACAAGGGCACACTGTTTACTCATATGCAGCCTTTCATCCACCATAACCCCTAGGTCCCTTTCCATCGTACTGCTGCTGAGCCAGTCGGTCCCCAGCCTGTAACCATGTTTGAGATTCTTCCGCCCCAGGTGCAGGACTCTACACTTCTCCTTATTGAACCGCACCAGATTTCTTTTGGCCCAGTCCTCCAATTTATGCAGGTCCCTCTGGATTCTCTCTCTACCCTCCAATGTATCTACCTCTCCCCCTCGTTTTGTGTCATCCGCAAACTTGCTGAGGGTGCAACCCAGTCCCTCATGTCTTTGAACAGGCTTCTTGCAGGTGGAGGGCAACTCCTGTATGTTCTGTCTGGTGGCATTAATCTGTTCCTCTGCTGCCCATTATAAGGGTGATGTGCAGTTCATGAAGGTATGCTAACCCCCACGCTCAATCACTGCTACAGCATCTCCTAAATTAGGCTTGTATCCAGAGCTTAGGGCTGGGCCTGGCTGATGTAGATTTGGATATGTCTACACTGCTGTCTGGACAGCATGTTTTGGCATTCCCAGTTAGATTGCTAAAAAGAGCTGTAAAGGCACAGCAGCATGGGAAGCAGGACTGCTAGCTGAGTATGTACAGAAGAACTAGCCCATGCAACCATTGCTACACAGCAATTTTCAGTGAGCTAGTTCAATTGGAGGTAGCTTGGGTATCTCGACGTGCAGCAGTCATGCCAGTTGGTAGCAATGTAGTCAGTTCCATAGACACTCACGTGGAAGAATTAGATATTGAAGAATCTCAACTTTAATATTAAAAATCAAAAAATAGCCGGTCTAATTTTTTCACCAGTGGCTCTTTTTCTCTGAGTATGACGGGGTTTGTGTCTCTATGGCTGTGTCTACACACCCCCTCCCTTTTGGAATAAAGGAATTTCTAAATCAGGGTTTCCTTTCAAAGCGCCGACATTTACACAGCACTTTCATATTCAAAATGACTCCACTTCGAAAGCTTCATCTCGTGGGAATACGCAAATGAGGTTCAGGATATTTAAATTCCTGCCTCGTCTGCAATTTTGATCCCACAGATTTACATACCCCCTCTCAAAGGGAGCGAGTGTGTGGATATGGCCTATGGTTCACATGGTCAATAAAAAATACAATTTTTCCATTTTCAACTTTTTTTGGTATTTTTCTTTCTATTTCCGTCCTATCCTCCACTGCCATTTTTTCAGTAGATAAATGGTGGCATG
Source organism: Carettochelys insculpta (assembly GCF_033958435.1). Lineage (NCBI taxonomy): Eukaryota > Metazoa > Chordata > Testudines > Carettochelyidae > Carettochelys > Carettochelys insculpta. The sequence goes on from NC_134141.1 coordinate 123,474,907, forward strand.
GAAGGAAGTGAGAAAGGAGAGAGAGGGAAAACTAGGAAGCTGATTTTTTCAGTATTTTTCTAGTATTCTGTGGAACAACTATAGGTTAAAAACTGGAATATGAGAAATCTTTCCTGTGTTTTCAATCAGCACCAGTGGCAAAGAATTTTCTAGCTTTCAGAATGTAAAGACATCTTTGAGCCTGTAACCAGAATTTCTAATGTTCTAGTGATCTCTGTGTGCATCTGCAAAGAGCCTGAACCAGTAACTCTGGGAAGTGTGAATTTCTAAGTCTCCATTAATCTCATTTAGCTGTGTTAACTGTAAAGCCTAATGCTGACACATGAAAGTCAGCATTAAATTTTCATTGCCGCTCTCCTCTAGAGGTGTAGGGGGATAAAAGGATCCCTAAATATCTCTTACTCCTTTATTGACTTGCTAATATGCCATGATGAGTTGCTCATCCATTTGCGTGGTAAAAAGCAACCTCACGCACAAAGACCTCTGAACACAAGGCCAATTTCCAATCTTTTCATGTTGACCACAATACTGGGAAATCTGAGCCAGTTGCAGGCTACAAAGGGAGCAGCCATATTATCTCGGGATGGAAGATTTCATGAGGTTGTGGACTGTTGCAGTCCAGGAAAAAGGTGCAAGGCATGAAGCCAAAGCAATACACGTTCATCTACAATTGTCTCCACTATGGCAACTGCAGGTAGGATTGGAGATCCAAAATTGGTGTTTTGGTCTCCCAACAAGTGACTAGCTCATCCATTCAACTCAACTGGCAAGAGCATGGGTGTTACAAGTTTAAACAGATTAAAGACGGAAAGTGCTATGGAAATGTGTCCTAAAAGTTGCAAATGCTACAGACCCAAACACCAGCAGGAGGAAAACTAACATTGTAAGTAGACCATCAGGGAAAAAAATGCTTGAAAGAATACCTTGAACAAATTAAATCCCGGGGTCTAAAGACAAAAAGAGGGAAAATTAATTTTATACAACTATGAAATATTCGGAATCAGATAAGTTCTGTCATTAGAAAAGGCACTAAGCAGCAAATGTCTGGGTAATACTGCCACTTCTGTTCTTCTGTTGGAACCTCTAAATACATTAAATCCATAAAACTAAATGAAAGCAGCTTCAGTTTTATAGAAAAGACTCTTGTATTAAAAAGCGGAAAGCTTATGAAATGAAAGAAATAATAATAAAATTAGAAGGGGCAGGGAAGGATAGTAGCTCATGGAAACAGGCTCCTGTGGTCCTTTCCAGCCCTAGGATGCTATGATTTATTAAAGCATCATGCAAAAGGACTCTCCGTCAGCACATGTAAGGCCTAGGCAGACAAGGTTCACATCTTACCCATTGCTCTCCAGTGCTTTGCAAAGTATCAAAACAAAAGGTGGAATGGACATGGGAGATGACCGAAGACACACATCAGTTTAATTTGTAGGCAAGTTTGCTTTGAGGAGGAGTCTGATTCTAACGGATGTTAGACTGGTCCTCTGAGGTCCTGACCATGATTGGTGTCCTGTTGTGCCAGGATCTGTAGAATTATATACCGATAGACCATTCCCTGACCATCCAAATAGACATGAAGGACAGAGGGGTAGATGAAAGGAAGTGATACAGATTAAGGAGATCACACAGGGAGTCTTTAGGACTCCGACCCAAGATTGCACTCCACTCACATCCCAAAATTAGTGTAGCCATGCCTCAGTTTGCCTAGCTGCAAGGGGAAAGGTGACAGTCCTCACCCACATGTCAGGGAGGGCATTGGAGGTATCGTTTATTCCCTGTTGCAATGTACTTTGAGATCCTGGCATGAAAGGTGCCAAGTCACTCCAAGTACATGCAAGCAGCCATGTCTGAGCTGTTTGAACAGGGCAGACACTGACAGCAGTTGATGCTTCTTCTGTTTTGATTTTTTTCTCAGCTCCTTGATTAAAGAATCACAGCCCAGACATTTGGAGATGTACGTGTGTTTCATTGCAGTGCAGAGGTTTCTATGACCTCAACCCATGCATGCCTTTCCTCTCCCCACCACAGACCTGGAATTCTGAGCCCCCTTCCTGTTGCATTATGCCTATATCAAAGCAAAACAGGCCTTTTGAGCGCAAAGCAGCCTCTGCTCTTTTCCTAGCTGTGCTATTACCTATGAATACATGTTTTCTAGTCCTAGTTGGAGGTGTTTGTTTTAGTATGCCTTTTTTTTTTCCCTGAGCACAATTCCAGCTTGCTCTTACTGGATAGGTTTGTCTGGAGGCAAGGCATATATATATATATATTTTTTTTTTTCAGCTGAAAGAGATTGTTTGTGTGTGTCTGATCCAGACAGAGGACCCCACCTATTACTTCCCAAGTAACTCTCCATGGTACACATTTTTCAAACTTGTGTGCAAAGAAGAGAAATTAAACCAGTGTTGTTAATGAAGTTCTCTCCAGGAAAGACAAATAAAGACTTAAGAGTTCTCTCTTTTAAGACAAATAAAGACTTAACAAACAGGAAAAGCCACCTCCTCTGTCATAGGTGAGAGAGAAAATCAGTTTATTCAGTTAAAAAATTAAACAAAAATATATGCTTTAAATTCAAAAGTTTTGCATAGCTGCATCACCTCCAGCTTTCAGCCAGAGGGGATTTTGCCTTTCTTATCCATAAAGACTTACACTCTCTCCACCTTTTCTAGCAACCTGTCAGTCAAAATAAGCAGGCACTTAATACCAAAATTCTTCTTTTATAAAGCGACAATTACTGTTTTTTTTTAAATTTCACAATCTGTCGAGCTTCCCCTCCACATGAAAAATATAAGTACTGCCAAAAAAAACACAATCAATCAAATATGATAAAACTTCCAGTACATATCAACATAGGAAAGCAGGTGCATTTAAGCAGGAGCTGGGGACATTCTCTTCCTGGCCCCGTTACTGTACCTGGAGGAATGGGTAGACAGAAAAACTCATCTACCTCTCAGGAGTGTCAATGAATCTTAGCAAAATGCTTTGAGATCACCCCCAGATATGATGAAATACGAGCCCTTGTGATGCCGTTTGCTCATACAGCCATATTCTGCTCCTTCTGGTTAATGTAGGTCTCAATTCTTTTTGCCTTGCTGTGGAGATGCAAAGGTGGAGCATATTTAGAGGGTCGTTGTTGTTATTATTATTATTATTATTACAATTTATTATTTATCTAATTCTTCTTCTTTTTCTCCAAGGGTAAGTGTTCTAGTCCAGCAGCACAGAGCTTGTCCAGCGTTACCACAGCAACTGAGTGTAATTATGGCCTGATTCAGCTGCTAACAGCTGTGTTCATTTTATCTGCCTTGGACATGTGTGTGTCTGTATTTCTGCATACCTGTGTAACCCCAGAGGCACTAAGACCACTGACAAGGGAGAGTGAAGTCTCTGATTTACAGCCATAGATGAGAGCCAGCTGACTTTTACATCATTCTGTGAAGACACTGGCTTCACCCCTTAAGGTCACAAGTTCCTTCCTTCCTGCTGACAACCCAGGTCTCAGCCTTACAATTATATCTGGTTTTAAAGCTGATGCTTCGGGATATCTGTTTCAGTAGATGTAGTCAATTTCAGAGTTCTTCCTGTTCTAGTAGTGACTAGGAAGGTACCTGATTTCTTAAACACCCCTCCTTTTTATAACTACCGATTATAAAGACTCTTGAAGAAATGCACAGAGCCAGAGAATGAGCTCTGTTCGTGGTCTTAGAGTTCTGACAAGTCTTGGAATTGATTCTAGCCTTGCCACTAACAATGGGCAATAGGAGACACTTGGTAGCACCCAGTGGCTCCAGCGAACGTGTCAAGTTCTGCAATAAGTCACTTAACCTCTTTGTCTGTCCGTAGCATCCACATGCTCCCAAAAGCCTTCGTCTGACAGTCCCCCTCCACACTCCTCAGCATGGCTCAAGTGTGTGCATTGTGGTTGATCTTGTGATGATAACCTCCCAGGGAAGGTCAGCTCTGAAGACTGAGCTTGGGACCTCTGGTTTTAAAAGAAGGGCCTCCACTGAAGGACCAAACCCCTCACTTGACAGAAGGGCTGAGAAAAATCTTTGCTGGGTCCTGGGGGACCTGGAAAGGGCAGGGCCTTGGGCAGAAGGGGTGGAGCTGGAGGGGGCTAGCCTCCCACAGCCAACCATTCAGCACTGCCAGGGGCTCTGGTAGTGATTTAAAGTGTCTGTGGCTCTGGTCAGTTATGCTGCTGAGGTAATAAAGGTGGTGCCTAGGAGCACAGGCCCTTTTAAATCACTGGGCCCAGGGCAGCTGCCCCCTTCAACCTCCTCTCCACCCCCACACTGACAGCTATACCTGACTGGCACTGGCACTACCATACTATTACATGAGCTCCAGCTGCTAAAGGAGAACCAAAGATGTACGTTGTGCTTGTGTGGGTTATGCAAATGATGCTTAACTGGCTGCCGTCTTGCTTTCCAGTGATTGTGGTTAAAGGAAACACGCTGGCCACAATTTTGATTCTTAACTATCAGAATTTTTTTTGTGTGGTCATATACAAGGTGTGTCTCTCTACAGATGAGTATTTGGCATCAACACACACAAATATAGACACATTTACCATTTCCAGCACACAGTGTTAACTCTTCTTTGAGCATGGGGTAATGCAGCAAAGCTGGGCAAATGAAATCAGCAATATCTACTTGTATTTTAGATTTGTATAACACAGCCTAGATTATTAGGGTTCTAGTATCAGTGCTCAAGATTTTAAACTTCTTATCTGTGTGAGAGGGAAAGATGTGTAAAGACTGGAATTAAGAGCAGCTCTCAGGGAAGGAAGGTGACCCACAAAGGAACTGCAATGCAATCAAGGCAATGATGTTGTTGGAAAGAAACTTAGCTGCTGGTAGACCTCTTACAGGTCAGATGTTTATTAAAAAAAAAAAAAAAAGCTTCTAGGTTTGCACCTGCATTCATTTCTACATATATGCACATTCAGGCAGTGTTTCTGCACACCAGTTGGATTGCTAGGTATCTAATAACCAGAACACATGCAACCAAATGCAGGTGTTTCATATGCAGAATTGAAGATACCAGTTTTAGGGGCACAAAGGGCTGTATTTTACCCTTCCATCCTGCTGTCTGTGGGCTCAGTTGCATATTCTAATTTTTGCCTTCTCACCACCCATTTGTGCATGAAACTATGTAAATTCTATATTTGCACAAGCAAGAAAGTGTGTGAAAATGGAAGTTGGGGTTAAAAAACTGGCCATGTATGGAAGATGTGCTTTCTAGTTGTTAGGCGTATCAGGCAAGAGGCCTGGGAGCTCTTTTAAGCTCTGCTTCTGTTTTTCTGGCAAGGAGCAAGTCTCTTGACCTTAGCTAGCATCTCAGTAACATGGTACTCTCTTTAGAGCCATTTTGGTAGACTTGAGCTATTTGCACAGCACTTTGAGATCTTCCACTGAAAGATACATGTGTGCTAATGCTTCCCATTGATCCCTGATACTCATTTGGCTAACAAAACCTACAATGCCCACCTGCTGACACTTTGAATGACAATGCAGCAAGTGCCACAATTGATTCGCAGGCAAATAATTCGACCCAGAATGACAAATAACATATTATTTTGAGTTCTGAAGGAATCTGGGGGGAAAAGTACTTGGAGATGTTTGATTAATCATTTTCTGTGGGAAGAGGCATTTCTCTGTTATAAAGTTGGAGCTAGAATTCCTTGGAACAGTATTCAAAATTATGGTTGATTAAATATGTAGAAAAAAATTGTGAACACTCTTTTTGGGGAAAAAGTGTCCATTTTTATATGGCTAAAAAGAATTTTTTTTTTTCAAATTTACCAGATCCATAGCAAATCGGAAAATTAAATGTTTTTTTCCCAAATAAATGTGAAAAAATGGTTCTTTTCTATCAAAATATTTTGAAATTCAAAAATGTTTGAAACTAAAAATTACAGCATCCTTAGCCTTAGGGATTATCGCAGTTTTAAAGCCCCAATGTTTCAAGAGGTCACAATGCTCCTAGTGTGCTAAACATTAATCTACAATTCCAATGGTGTATAATGTTGTCCTCTGTTGAAAACCTCTCAGAATCAAAGAGGAGTAACAGAAATTCACACATAACCAGGGTAAGTGGAAGGATAGGATACTGAAGTCAGAATTCTAGTGAGCTTTGAGAGCTGGACTGTAATGGATCTAACTACATAGCTGCTTTGTTATTTATCTTCTATATGTTGCCTATTTAAACCTCTGAGGACTGTGACCATTTTGTCTAGTATTCTTTGCAGATTCTTCCAGCGGAGAATGAACCCACTCTGCTCTTAAGAAGAGCCTCCTTTTATTGGTTTGTTGTTCTAATCTACACAACTCATGCCATCTGAAGACATCTTTGCTCGTGTGAGTAGACAAACATATTGGGGGCTCAAGATCAATATTGACAGTGTTTCTGGACAAGGAATCAGAGAGAAAAGAAATCATTCATGTCAGGGGTGCTATGTCTGATTTGGAAGGAGTACATGGGAAAATGGAATTTACAGACCCAGGGTTCAGATATCTAAAGCTTCTGGGATGGAGTAAGCTTCGGGAGCTTAAAAGTTGCATTTCTTGGAGAATAGACACCCAGGTCCATCTACCAATCAAACAGACTCCATTCCTTTTCTAACACAAGATTTGCTCTAATTATGAAAAGTATATAATAATTCCTCATCACACTCTAATCCCTAAGCAAACTTCTCCTTAGCCCCTCTTATCCAGAAACTAGTCTACCTTAACCAATCTAAATCCACATATCCATATCAAACATATTCATGAACCTCTCTCTCTGTATGAAAAATCTTTTAAGTGTAGGTTTAAGCTAATGGCTTTGTGTCTGTTATTTAACACCCATCCTGTCTTGTGCTGCCCCCCTTGTGACCTGACACAGGTGTCTCAGTACCTTGCAATCAGGCACTGCCTGTATGTGGTATTTCATGAATCCACACCAGCCCATACATCTTATAGCTGAGTGTGGAGGTGTTTGGGGTGACTCTGGTTTTCTCATTCCCTTTGGTCCCATGCTGAAGAAGTTTGAGTTTGACTGCTAAGGATCAGGAATTTTGATGGTAGTTTTCTTGTCTGTATGTTTGTCTAATTAGAACATCAAAACGTAGCAAACCTACTTTTGCATGAATTAAAAACATCAAAAAAAACAAAACAAAAACAAAAAGCAAGTCTCTCCTGGTTCCTTTTTTTTTTTCTTTTTTGCCACTTGATCTCTTATTTCCCTAGATGCTGTAACCCTCTTCCTTGTTCCTATTCCTAATTTCCACGTTCCTTCTTTTCTTTTGGATCCCAGCCTTGCCTCACTTTTTCCCCTTTCCTTTTTTTTTACTCCTCCCTACAGGGTAGTTGGGGAGGGGGGCAAAAACACCCTTAGCTGATTTTCCTCACCTAAGGAAAATGGTAGGGTAAGATTCTGTCACCAAAACTAACTTTGTGTCTAATTCAGCTCTGGTTTATTTTCATTATGACCAAAATTCTATAACAATCTTCATTTCAAAACATTTTTCGGTGGGTAAATATCTGAAGTTCCATTTTACAGGTGGCAAATTGAATCACACAGCACTTTAGTAACCTTTTTCAAGTCACACAGCAAGTCAGTGGCACAGCAAGGAAAGACAACTCAGGTCTCAGGATTCCTAGTCTGGCATCCAAGACAGTTTGATAATTCACTATTATTTAGATTTTGATTCAAAGGGAAGGATCAGCTAAAGAGCTAGATTTTCTGTCTTAGATTTGCCTCTCCTATTGTGTATTTGCAGAAATGTCCTGAGAACACATTGCATTTGGAAAAAAATCAGGGTTCAAGCTTTAGATTGTGTACAGTCCAATTTATAATACAGTCACGATGTGTGAAAGCAGTTCCTGAGCAAGAAGACATGATTACTGTGGAATTTATATGTATGTTTCTTTCTAACCCAATGGGCCATTTGGCTTCCTGCCCCCCGCCCCAAAATCAGCAGGGTAACCATGTTAGTCTGGAGCTTCACAAAAAATGAGCAGTCCTGTGACTCCTTAAAGACTTAAAAATTTAGGTAATGATCTTTCAGGGGTAAGACCCACTCCTTTGACTTCCTGCCCACAAAAAGCTCATTACCTTACAAATAGATGTGTTAGTCTTTAAGTTACTACAGGACTGCTGGTTCCTTATTTATATACATCCCCTTCTGTGCACAGAATCTACTGATTTTTATTTGGATTACTGAAAAATAGAATAGGCATTCATAGCTCTTTAGGGCTAAAGGAACTTTTGGGCTTACCTAGTATAACTTCCTCTATAAAAAGAATTATTTTGGGGAAGCTCTCCAGCCTGTGTTACCAGGTCAGCTGATTGGGGTTGGGGGTTGCAAAGAAGGGCAGTTGCTATGTGGCCAGTGTTTCAAAGGGGCCCAGAGCTCCAGCCCCCACTGCTATTACTTCGGCAGTGGTGGCAGCCAGAGCTCCAGGCCCCTTTGAAGTACGGCAGCAGTGCTGTTCTGGTTGTACTTGGCTGAGGGAACGTGTGTGTGGGGATGGTGGGGGGGGCTCAGCACATCAGTTGGTCCCACCCTTTCTGCCCTTGCCCAACCACTTCCAGGGCATGGAGCTGGGTGCCCCTTCTCCCTTGCCTCTGGGCCCATGGTGGCTGTTGGCCTCACTGTATGTTACACAGGTTAGTCCCATTAATTTATCACAATGGTCCTTTCTAGCCTTGGACTCTGTGAATCACCCAGGCTGTAAGATTTCACTGAATTAATTCCTGTTTGAAATAGACAAATATCATTCAGTAGAAAAAAAAAACTTTCTGTCTGTACTTTAAAATTGGCAATGATGGAGAATCCATCACAACCCTTGGTAAGTTTTACAATGTATAATGACAATTAAAATTATAATTCTAAGCATGTGGTTGCAGCCAGGGAAGCTCCATGCTGTTCTCTTGTGACCTCCGGCTCTGACTCCACAACTCATATTGGTTGTGATTCCTCGAGCCCATCCTTAGGGCAAAGCAAGCAAGGTGGTAGCCTTGGACCCTGCATTCCAGTTGACTACAGCATCCATTGCCCACCGGTTGGGCCCCGCCCACTGGTTAGGCCCCACTGGGACGGCTGTGTGGTCCCTGGCCAATGTGAGCTGAGGAGCCTGCACTGGGGGAGGGGCCAACCTGTGGTGCTTCCCAGTCATTTGCTGACAAGGCTGAGGCGCTACAGGGTTACCTGGTGGCCACTTGTGTGAGCAGCATGGAACTAGGACAGGTAGAGAGCCTGCCTTAGCTCCAGACCCCTTCTTCTGTGCCACCTACTGGGCTTTTAGTGGCCTTGTCAATGGTGCTGACTGGAGCTACCAGAATCCCTTTTCAACTGGGCACTCCAGTCGAAAACTGAACACCTGGAAACCCTAATTCTGGTATGCTGAGACAGCCATCTATCATGCTGATCAAGCCTGACTTACTGTGTCCTTGTATTTCCCCATCGGTCAGCTTGTATCCATTTCCTCTTCTCTTCTGCTAAGATTGTAAGCTTTTGAGGGCAGGGCCCACTCTTTTCAACTGTGATTGTCCAGCACCTAGTATAATAAAGCCTGGACTCTGCCTGGAGCTCACAGAAAGTACTATAATACAAACAATCATAAGTTATTTCAGTGTGTGCTTCATTTTTTTCATTTAAGATGTGTTCGTGTATTCTCAAAGACGCTGCAAGTGTCTAAGGCTTACAGACTTCCTTTTTTTGCCATCATCCTCTGGAGTTAAAAAAGAGAAGTAGCCTGCAATGAAGTGAGGCCTCACAGGGTTGTGTCATAAAACAAAATTAGTGTGTGCATGAGCAGGGAGGAGAATGAAAGCAAAAAACTAAATCAAAACATCCAAACCCCAGGCATCCTGGTTGTATGTGTGCACGAGTCCATCATTGCTTTGCACTTCTGTCATTTAAAACAAGCCAAACTGATTTATTTCAAAATTTGTACCAAAAAGAAAGGCAAAAAATCAATTGAGGCTGAGAGAGACTTTGTTTGCCAAGTTTCCAGCTGCTGTTTTGAAGTGATATTTTATGGCCAAGTTATAAACCTTTGAAAATAGGAGTTTCTAATGGAAACACTGACGGACCTTTTATACAGGGCTATTGAAGCTGGCACTCTGAGATTGTCCTTGTCTTTTTATTTATCTATTTTCCCTCTTTGTCCTTACGGTTTGACTATGTTCAGGTTGACCTCAGTCCCCAGGAAGCTAAGGGAAGAACTCCACTGTCGTTCAAAGGGGATTTTTAGCTTGTAAGTGGGAAGGTTTAGGAAGCCGAGAAAACATTCTGTTTGGGATATGAATGCTTCCCAATGTGTTTCGTACTGCACAAGTCCTTTGTTTTCCTCCTTTTCTTTCCCCCGGCAGCTAATTGCCTCATTAACGTAAATGCTCTCCCTCCCTCTAATTTTTAAACTAGGAACAAAAAAAAGTTAGCTCAAGAGCAGGTAAAATTATAAGTGGCTGCATGTTCCAGTTTTTCTTCAGCTGATTTTTTGGCCTTAGGTGCCTTTTTGTTGTCTACGTGTATTGGCTGACCTGAAAAGGGTTGCTGCATGGCACAGCAATGATCTGTTTTTATACAGCCTGTCTTCCCATTCTGCATTCTGTGGCATGAACCCTTGCCTCAAAATTGCAGGATTTTGGATGTGGATCATAGTATTCCCTGTGAAACATGGTCCAGGCCACCAGAAGACTGGGCTAGGAGTCCAGATACTTGGGTTTTGTTCTCCTTTCTGTTTTAGGTCCTTACATGTACTTTTTGTAGCATCTGAGAACCTCACAATCATTAATGGGAAAAAGGGAAGTGCTGTTGTCCTGAATTGTTGGGCGGGGGGGGGGGGGGGGGGGGCGGTTTGCACATTAGGAAGTGAGACATGAGTGAGACTAAATGACCTGTCCAGGATCACACAGAAATTTGTGGTAGGGCAGGGACTTGAACCAAAGGCCCCAGAGTCGCAGATTTCAGTGCCCCAGTGGTGCACAATCTTTCCTCTTGTTCACTAACTGGGCTTTGGACAGTCAAGGTACTCTAATGGGAAGGTTCTTCTATCCAAATGAGGCTATGTGGCACAAAGAGGTCACCATGCAGCTATCTGTCTTGCTCTGTCGTATAAGGAGAATTGTCTAAATAGCCACTCAGCAGCAGACGTACATTGGACGCCCAAGGTGCTCCAAACAATTCCCTCCAGGTGTGCTCATTTGAGCTTTGTCCATTACTTATGTATAAGAGTGGCATAAACTCCTGGATCACAAGGGCTCACAACCCTCTCATGTCCCCTTTTGCACTTGTAAAATGAGTTGGAGTTTGGGAACTGTTGAGAGAGGTGTGTGGTCTGCTCCCTTAGGACTAGTAGCTGGCATGACGAGAGAGAGGTCAAGACCAGTACGTTCAACTAGAACATAATCTGAGACAAGTTAGGCGCTATAAATAAAGTAGGTAGACAATATTTATTTTTATTAGAATTTTTCATTTCCTTTCTCTGCTCTTTTTCCCCCAGTCTCTCTGTCTTATTGTTTTTCCTCTTCCTCTGTTGACATTTGTTTTCCCCTCCACTCCTTTTTCTTTGCCATTTCTCCTAAGCTCATGGCTAACCCAATAACGTTGATGCTGCAGTAGGACTTCTTAACCCAGCGTGTTTGAGTGGGCTTGAAATTAAGCGCTCTGGGGCAGCCGTTCCTCATTTTGCGTGCAGGCCTGAGGGAGGGGACCTAGGTAATTGAGGTATGAACACATCTCTAGGTTTCTTAAAAAGGCTTTTGTCCCTGTTGCCTGGCAGTAGACTGTTGCTTTTAACTTCACCCTCTGGAATCATATCTCAGTTAAGAAGTAGATGTGTACTTTGCAGCTTGCACGAAGATTCAATGAATCAATGCCACCAAAGGAGTTAAAAATTGCTTGGTACTTTTATTGGCTTGTGAAAAAAATGGAACTTCACTGTGTTTGAAGGATTGAGCACAGGGCTTGGAAGTAAAACACATTTACCTGAGCCTTCTGTTCACATCTCTGCCCTTTCACTCATGAGCCTTCACCTTTAGCTGACAGGCTGGAGAATGTTGCTGCCTCACCCTAGAACTGGCCTGTCCATTGTACTTGAGGCAGGAAGGAGGCTCCAGTGCTTAGGATGTTATCCTAGGACTGGGGAAATATGGGGCCCATTCCCACTCTGCTTCAGGCTTCCCATGCAACCTTGGGCAAGTCACTGAGTTCAAAGGCATTTAAGCACCTAAAATTACAGACAGACACCTAGGCTATGTCTACACTAGCACGCTACGTCGAAGTAGCCTATTTCAAAGTAAGAACATCAAAATAGGCTACTTCGACGCATATCATCTACACATCCTCCAGGGCTGATACCATCGACGTTTGAGGTCGAAGTAGCGACAGAGAACATCGACAGTAGCCGCCCCGGAAGGAAATGTGGAGCGTCCAGACACACAAATGCTCCCTGTCAAAATAAGGGGCCTGCAAAGCCCCAAGCCGCTCCCTTAAAGGGCCCCTCCCACACACACTCGGCCTGCACAGCAGGAGATCGACAGAGCTGACAACCAGTTGCAGACCCTGTGCATGCAGCATGGACGCCCAGCTGCAGCAGCAACAGCAGCAGCAGCCAGAAGCCCTGGGCTAAGGGCTGCTGCACGCAGTGACAATAGAGCCCTGCAGGGGCTGGACAGAGCATCCCTCAACCCCTCAGCTGATGGCCGCCATGGAGGACCCCGCTATTTTGAAGTAGCGGGACGCCGATTGTCTACACATGCTCTACTTTGACGTTGAACGTCGTAGTAGGCCACTATTCCCATCTTCGGATGGGAATAGCGATTTTGATGTCTCGCCGCCTAACTTCGATTTCGACATCGAAATAGCACACGGTGCATGTAGACACGACGTGTGCTATTTTGATGTTGTTCTGGCTACTTCGAAGTAGCTGGCTAGTGTAGATGCACCCCAAGTGTGGTGGCTTTCAAACATCATTCACGGTGCCTGTGTAACCCACACACTTACTGGGGGTGGGTCATCGTCCAATACAGTGGCATTTAGAGCACATACAGAGGGAAAGAATGAGCCTTCTCTACACCCTTCGCTAGAAATCAACTGGCTTTTAGCTCAAGTGATAGAGGCCCCTGAACTAAGCTCCAGAGCATGTCAGTGTTATACCTCTACAAAGTTAGGTGCCTTAAGTGCCTTTTGAAACCTGATCTTTAATCTCTGAGCCTTAGTTCTCCAAATGTGAAATGGAGATCACAGCACTTTTGTGTGTTCTAGGACTGCCACCAAGGTAAATGTGATACAGATTGTGAGGCACTCAGAAAATGCTGTGGTGGGGTAGCAGTCCATTTGTCCAGTTTTAAGCTGGACAGGTCTGCTCTTCTATGTGTATCCCCCACCCAGTACTAAGACAAAAACTGTGGTTTTCTCCTGAATCCTATGGGCAGCCCTGAAAGCTACCTGTATTCTGGGAAGGTGAATGTGGCCACCTAGAAGGCTCAGTATGTACTGTACCTACATAGAGTGCCAAGTCCTCCTAGTAAGCTACATAACGTGTGTTCTGCTTAGCCCCTCCGCCCCCATCCCCTGGCATTTTTGGCAAGTGACCCAGGGTTCATACCTGTTGTGTGAAATTCTAAAGGGGTGGCATCATGTCCTAATGCAGCTGCCATCTACAAGGAGGAAGAAATGCTATGGAGTCTTCTCAGGAGACAGAAGGGAGGGCAGAGCTCTTCTGCCCAATAGGATCCTCCCTTTGGAAAAGTGGATAGATCAGACATACTTTGGAGTGTTGATCCCGACTGGGCTTCTGGAGCATTTGGCCATGGCTGGATTTAGTAGATCACAGACATGCTTCTGTTCTTTGTACATAAGGCAGGAAGTCAAATACGTGCTGCATGCTTCAGTGCTCCTCAAACACATTTGCCATCTTAACTTTCTTCCTTGGTTTCTGTTACTCCAGAACAAACACAGCTTCATGTTTTCATTGTTATACACGGGAGCATTTTTTTTTTTTCTTTGTAGCCTCTGGCTGTTGCACCACTTTTACAACATTCCTCCCAGGAACAACAGGGCTGAGACATTTCTCTTCATTATGTGCATTTTCATGCTCTCTTTTTCCTCTCCTCCCCTCATTCTCTCTGCCTTTTTGATTCCAATTAACCTTTCTTCTCTAATTAGCATCCCGACCTGGTGCATTGAGACCAAAGAAGGAAGCCAAAAAGCCATGACAGAACGTATGAGGACACCCAAAGAGCATCCTGACTGTGAGAAACGGGCATTTCCCAAGCTGGAGTTGGTTGAGTGACTCTTAATAAGAGGAAGACTCAGGGTGGAAAGCAATAAAAATTATTAGGGGGCTGGAAAGCATTATTTATAAGGAGAGGCTGAGGGAATTAGGCTTATTCAGTCTACAGATGGGAAAAGTGAGGGGGGATTTGATAGCAGCCTTCCACTGCCTGAAGGGGGATTACAAAGAGGATGGAGAAAAGCTGTTTTCAGTGGTGACAGATGACAGAATGAAGAACAATGGTCTAAAGTTGAAGTGGGGGGAGGTCTAGGTTGGATATTAGGAAAAACTATTTCACTAGCAGGAGCAGTGATTTTTTGGAGCATAAGTATGCATCTGACAAAATGAGTCTTTGTTCATGAAAGCGTATGCTCCAAAAAGTCTGATAGTCTATAAGGTGCCACAGGAGGATATAGCCTAACATGGCTACCCCTCTGATGCTGGTCACTAGCAGAGTGGTGAAGCACTAGAATTGGTTACCTAGAGAGGTGATGGAGTCTCCATCCCTAGAGGTTTTATATCTGGACTTGATAAAGCTCTGACTGGGATGATTTATTTAGGGCTGGTCCTGCTTTGAGCAGGCAGTAAGACTTCATGACCTCTTGAAGTCTTTTCCAACCCTCTGATTCTTTGACCCTCCATGGAACTGAAGGGTAATAGTTGGTGTCGTTGCTTGGAAATACTTTGTTTTGGACTAAGGCTGGTACAGAGGGCATTTCTTCTCAGCTTTTAAGATAGCCTCTTGGTATCTCAGCAGCTCATCTTCTTTTACCTACGTTCATAACCAAGACCCTTGTGAGGTAGGAAAAACTGTTAGCCCCATTGTATCCATAACTTCTCTGCCTCAGTGACTATGTGAATTTCCCAAGGTGATAGGAAGTCTGTAATGGAGCGAGGAATTTGCCACTGGTTCCCTGGTTCTTGTTCTAATCTATGCTCTGGCCTGGGCTCCCTGCTGTCTGGGAATGATAGTGCATTCAAGTAGAGCGACGGGAAATTCAGTTGCTCTTTTGTGACCCTCGGGTTTTGCATGGTGTGAGAGAGACTCAGATGATGTAACAATGTATTACTTCCCTGCCCTCCCCCCCCAGTGTGTGATCTATATGATGGATGCTGCCAATCAAATTAGTTCTCTGGGTAAGCAGCCTTAGTGGATAACAGCTCAGAGAGTTGAAAATATATCTCGGAAGGAAGAAAAGGGTGAAAGGTGACAATGGTATTGAACCTGCTGCTGGTAAGTAAGACAGGAAGTCTTCTGCTTCCTTTACCGAACCAGCAGTGGGGTGGCACGTGATATGGCACAGAGTGAAGGACCCAGCCCTGCAGCCCAAGGCAGAAATGACAAGACTTCCAATGGCATCAATTGCTGTGCAGGCCAGTTCTTTAACTGGAATCCTTCACAGGTTCCAGGCCTCGTCCCACTCCCATGGGCGTCAACGAAAGAACTGCAATCGACATCAGTGGAACGTACCACAGGCCCCTGGTGTTTTCACAGCATGCTGATAAGTATTGTTCCAACCAGTTTAATCTCCGTCTTTCCTCATTGTGACATCTCAGCTCACCTTGCTTCACTGTGGGAAGGGAAATCTTGCAATCCTGTTTTACTCCAATACTGGCTTTTTTGTTTTTAAGTCCAAAGATGGCAGGCCAGTTACTAAAGCCCTTTAATCAGGCAAAACCTCATTAGCACTGACAGGAATTATTGGTATTCCCCCACTTCCTCAGCAAGATCCACATCAGGCTATCAGGACATGACTGGATGCATTCAGGTCACTGGGGCTAGTTCTGAACCACTCACTTGTGTTAATAGGGAAATGAGTCTGTCTGGCTCTACATGAGGATAGACTAGTGAATGAGGATCTAGTAGGTGAGGTTATAATCTGTATCAGGGTCTGCTTGGAGCATCAGAGAAGGGAATTGTCTGTCTGTGGCTTCGAGACTTTGCCGTTTTGCAGCTCTACTCTTGATGTAACTGAGAGTGGTGGTTTCCGACCTGTGCTCTGCAAAACCTGGCAGTCTGCAGACTGTCTGACGGGTCAGAGAAGGGTCGTCATTGCCGTAGAACAGTGGTTTTCAACAAGTCATCCCTGGATTTCTGAGAGGATGTGATGTGCACAGAGATCCATAGCTCCACTTGAAAATTTTTAGGGATCCAGAAACAAAACAAGATGGAAACTACTGCCTTGGGATGACAGTAGCCTGGTCTAGCCTGTGTTAGCTGGTAGTCTGTCAGATGACATTCAGAAAAGCACATTGGTACTCTGGTCATGCCTACAGCTCACTCTCTGCCCTGGAGAAAGACACAGCTGTGGTGCTGAAGCCAGCTTCATACCAGCTAAGAGTTTTCCTCATGCCATGGGAATTTCCATCCAGACAGTCATTTTCTTCCTTGGTCAGAGGTGGGGGTGGGTGAGCACACCTTCCTCTGGTCCCGGGACAAGGAGGGAGTAGCTCCACACCTCCGAAGGGCAGGTCCATGGCAGCCAACCCTCAGAACTGTCTACAGTGCAGCGTTCTATCAGTGATTTAAAGGCTCTGAACCTCTGGATGCTACTTCTGCTCCAGCAGCAGCCAGGAGCCACAGGCCCCTTTGAATTGCCAGACCATGGGGCAAACGCCCAGTTTGTCTCCGGCTCCCAGGGCTTATTCATTGCTGGTATCCAGTCTCTTTGCACTGCCTTGAATGGTGAAGTGACTGGATCAGGAAGAGAAGAATACCTTAATGAATAATACGTAATATTTTCCCCAACTTGCTCCTGTATGGTCTAATCTATCAGGAAAATGTTTCAAAGTTCTCCCTGTCTCTGTTTCATTTTTCTAGCTTCTTGATTGGCTCACAGATCCTTCATTCCACACAGGTTTCTTTCCTCTGAGAAGACAAGACATGAAATTGCACTGTCAATAACACAAAGGGATGTAGCCAATAGGGAAAGTACTTGGAGATTTATAACATGACTGAAGAAATTAATAAGTACAACAATATTAATTTAACTCTTGTGTTTCCCTCCCCTAACCAAGAAATATATAGACCTTTCTGCCAGAGAAAAACACATCATTGTAATTGGTCAGGTATAGAGTTTTGTTGCTTTGGGGATATTAATTTAAAAGCTAAAACAACAACAAAAATTAAGAAAAACAAATTCCTCTTTTAATTGTATAGGCTTCAAACTTAAATCTTTGATCATATGATCAGCTGCTATGCTTTTTCTTCTGTCATTCCTTCGCTTCTCCTCTTTTTTCATTTTTTTTTTCCTGCTAGGATGCTCTCTGCATACAGAGCTCTGCATGAGCCCAGGGATTTCAAACCCTGGAAGGGTTGTTTATTAATAGTAGCAGTAAAGTTGCCTTGCTGCCATTGCTCTAGCCAGAATTGTTTGGAAAACTCTGCAGGGAAACATGCCAGGGACGCCTTGGGGTCTAATGTACTCGCATCTAATGGGCAAATCTGTTTGGGTCCCCATGTTAATGTAAAACTGATTTGTTAGTTGTGTGGTAGATTCAAAGTACTGTTAATAACAACTTCAAAACTGAGCTCATGGGCCTCGGTGTTCATCTGAAAAATAGAAATTCAGTGCTGTCTTTAAGCTTCTGTACTTTTAGTGAGTAAAATTGTTACTAGATCTGGAAATAAATTCTCAAGATATCACCATTTCCGTATAGGAAACTGATATTTTTGAAAGAATGCTATGAATTTAGGGTTGGGGGAAGGGGCTCCTTTGAGAGCTCTGACTTTATTGAAGTCAGTGAAAGGACTCGAGCAGACTTGAATGGAACACTACGGTAGATTTGCAGCTCAGTCAGTAACACAGAGTTCCCCTTCACTGTTCAGCCAGTCTTCCCTTGATTTGTTCTGCAGGAATGCTTGAGGTTGAAATCTGCAAAAGGTTATGTTAATAAAATTTCCTTCAGGTCATTTTGGGCCCTTCAAACTTGACTTGCTTGTAAAATATGACCAAGAATTGTTTCATATTGGAAAAATGCCCAAATTTCCCATTTAGAATTCTGAATTTTGAAAGTCAAAACCATCTTCTTGTCAGCTTTGGGCCATTGTACCTGTCTGCTGGGCTCACTCTGTTTTTCTGTGCTAGATCTGGTGGTTTGGTTGCATGGTGACACCCCCTTCCCTGTTGCTGATTTCACATCCACAGGATTGCGATGGCTTTCCTGCTACCTCAGGGGGAAAATAGGAATAGGAAAGACAGAAAACGGGGATGAGAAATGGTCTCATGTTCACATTTTCTTTGAGAAAGTACGACGACAAACTATGCCACAAAATGCGTCCTTTTTTGAAGCTTGTAGGAAAATATGAAAAACCTGGTACTTTGAGTCATTATCAAAACAAAAAGCAGTCAAGTAGCACTTTAAAAAATAGCAAAATAGTTTATTAGGTGAGCTTTCGTAGGACAGACCCACTTCTTCAGACCATAGCTAGACCAGAACAGACTCAATATTTAAGACAGAGCACCAAAAACAGTAAGCAAGGAGGACAAATCAGAAAAAGATAATCAAGGTGAGCAAATCAGAGAGTGGAGGGGTGGGGGGGAAGATCAAGAATTAGATTGAGCCAAGTATGCAGATGAGCCACTATAGTGACTCAGAAAGTTCCCATCACAATTTAAACCATCAAAACAAAAAGCAGTCAAGTAGCACTGTAATTCAGGATGATCTCTCTCATTTACTGAGGTAGAGGAGTTTAAAAGATCCAGAATCAAAAACATAATGACTCAAATAGTAACAGAGAGTAATTCTTGACCTTCCCCCCCACCCCTCCACAAGGTGAGCAAATCAGAGAGTGGAGGGGTGGGGGGGAAGTGCTACTTGACTGCTGTGCTATTTGACTGCTTTTTGTTTTGATAGTGTATAGACTAGCACAGCTTACTCTCTGTTACTATTTGAGTCATTATGCTTTTGATTCTGGATCCTTTAAACTCCTCTACCTCAGTAAATGAGAGAGATCATCCTGTATTTCCTGAGGTTGTCAGTTGTGAGAACAGTTCTTGTATGAAGGATACAGGTATTCTGTGATCTGGCAAGTCAACACACAACAGTCATGTTTCAATATGTTGGCATGTACATTGAAAGTAACATCTTTGGTGGAAATGATGGAAAAATCTCAGCTTGAGAGAGCAAAACAAGATGTTGCCAAGAGAACACACGAAAGTCCCATCCAGTCCTCGGAATCAATGATTCCATTATCGTTGAGAATGAAGCGGGTGTTACCAAAAATTCGGTCTGCCTAGCTCAGAGCCAATAACAACTAGACAGGGATAAGGAAGATTATTTTATTTCTGCAGAAAGAAAGGAGAGCCAAGTACCTTGGTACAAAGACTCTGCCTGGATACAGAGCCAGGGGTCTTTTATACAGTGGTTACACTTAGCCGTTACTTGATTGGTGGTTATCAGAATCCTTCCAAAACATCACTTTTGCAGAAGTGTAAACAAAAACTGGTTTAAGGCTGGTTTTAGCTGCTTCAGGGTTGCAGAAGGGGGGGACAGTTCAGCAGTTCAGGGCCGTTGTGTACACAATGTGTCCACTTTCACATCATGGCTGCTGATTTTAGATCGCTGTAAACTGCCCAGGCTGAACTTTTCCGTGACATGGGTGTGGTCGGGCATCTCTACCAGCACAGTGCTCAGACGTCCAATATGCTCCCTTTGATGTTAATCACTTTGGACGCGTGCGTGTGCTTTCTTTAGACAGCAGTGCAGACTCCGTGGTTAGCCAACACTGCAGACCATGGAGAGCCCTCAAGAACCACAAATCAAGTAAGGTATGAAGGCACTGGAGCCAGGTTTATTGTCATTGAAGTATGGTCTCCAACACGCTTATGAGTGTCCAATATGACTCAACAGTTTACATGGGTACATACATATCCTGTGACAATGGACATGACTCAGTTGACAGCAAGGGGGCTTCATCATCCCCTAGGTCACTCGACACAGCCCCAGTTATGCACACTTTTATACACAGGTATGAATAAGTTGTGTATCCAGATACGACCCCCTCATCGTAATACATTGACACCCCTGATGTAACCAGATCTACCCATTAACTTGGGGGATAATGGTGGTGCCATCAAAACAACACTACCCATCATGTTGTCATTACGACCTGTTCCTGAACTTGGGTGGGAATGTACCTGGCGCTAAGCTGTTATCTATGGGGAGGGTATGGGGAGTGCATGGTACCAAGCACAATGTGTTTATGTGGATCACGAAGTGCCTGTCTCTGGGTGTTTTTATATTTTCAGGCCCTGTGACTTATCAGCTCTGTCTCTTGTTGCATTCCTCTGGGCAGAATCTACCTAGCACAGTTATTGCTTTAACCTACTATTGTTCAGGCTTCAGGCCTTTAGCTTTGCTGTATGTTGACAAAGCATTGACTGTTGTCCTCGGCCTTTAGCCTTACACCAAGCATCTCATTACTACAGCAGGAAACAAAAGTGTTGCTATTTTTTGGTATTTTTTCTGTTATGTTGAGGAAATGGAGTGTCTGCAGTGGATAAAATGTATTGGCTTCTGTGAGGGGAGGGGATGACAAACCCAAAACTGGGAAGGACAAGGTTAAGGAGCAACTTTGGACCAACGCCTTCACAAGCTGGAGGAGGGATTCAGAAAGGGGAGCAGAGTAGTTCAGCATCTGGCAGGGGCGAGCTGACCTGTGCAAATGGACATTTTTCCCAGGAACCCTCAGCACAGGTCAGCTTGCCCCTGCCAGACGCTGAACTACTGTTCTCCTCTTTCCGAATTCCTCCTCCAGCTTGTGAAGGCATTGTAGGTCCAGTGGGACAAGGCCGCATTGGTCCAAAGTTGCTCCTCAACCTTGTCCTTCACAGTTTTGCGTTTGTAAACCCCCTCCCCTCACAGAAGCCAATACTTTTTATCCACTGCACCCCACACCGCAACGAGATCACCCCCCCAAGTCTCTTCCTATGAGTCACCCCTGTCCATCTTTAGGGGATGGTAGGAGAATCCAGGCCCATTTACCCATTTATCAGACTATATATACACCCAGAAAAAGAGAGTCTGTCAGAAGGCTTGAGACACTCTCAGAAGACAGAGTGGTAATACCAAAAGGGAATACCAGGAGGAAGACAAGCTGCCGCACCCCACCTGACCACTAGGTAAAGCTGTCAGTGAGTGTTGCTCTTCCCCACCTCAATTTCACCTTAGGAAGCCCTGTAATTCTAGGCAGTTCTATTCCTGCAGAAGTGCAAGCAGACTATTTGCCTTTCTTTTCCAATGACCGAGAACAGCATCGTTGCTTTTGTTGATGTGGTGCCTGTAGATCTTCTCACACCTGACAGGTGCACCTCTCCGGGGACCTCTTTGTCAGCCTGAAATTCTCCCTCCCAGCCCCAGCAAAGCAAAATCCGATGACCTGATTAGCATGAGGACTGCTGATTCACCAGGTGGGAAATGAGAGAAGATTGCCTCTTTGCTAATGTCAGGCATCAGTTCAAGGTAACTGTTGACCCTTGGTCCAGTCTCGTGGTGGGAAGTTCAATCGTACCTTGGCCATTCTGCCTTGACCGAAGAGATAAAAAAATGATTACAAACTATATTGAATAAAACAAAAACCCTCCATCCCAGAGACAATTGGAGGCGAGGTTCTCCAGTGTATTACCCATTTGAAAATATCTTCATCCATCTTTCTGACTTTCTGCTTAGAACACTAACCTAATCCTAACCTAATCCCTTTCAATTTTCGAGGAGAATTGGAGAGTGAAGAAAAACAAAAGCATGCAATGGAAAGCTTTAAAGCTAACAGCGGGGGTGGGGAGAGAGGAACCATGTATAAATTACACAGGAAACAGTCCCTACTGATGTTAAGTCACTGTTTCCCAGATAAAATCGTCTGAAAGGTGTTTCATTTATAGGACAAATTAAATGCTCTCTGAGTTGTGTGAAAAAGCCATTCTGTGTCCCCCAGATCTTTTTTCCCTGTTAGGTACAATACCACTTGTTCATGATGAACAAGAATGTCCCTGGGTTTAAAAAGGATGGAACACTTGACGATTACCCATTCTGTTCCTTCTTTCTGACGTGCCTGCCATTGGCCACTGTCAGAATACAGGATGCTGGGCTTGATGCACCTTTGGTCTGACCCAGTCTGCCCACCCTTATGTTCTTATAAATGTTTAATTCTCTGGCCAGTGCACATTCCAGAAACTCACCATAACAGCTGTTGCTGTTGGCAGTTTCAACAAAGAGATGGAGTATTTGAATTCACCAAAGGAATGTATGGGCTGGGCCACTCCTTCCCCAAGAAAGAGAATAGGCAAGGCAACCTCTAGGAGGTACGTTTCTGAAAGTCCTCTAAGGAAGAGGCAGGGGCACCCTGAGGTCTGGAATAAGCTGTCTCAAACTCCTGTGGTTGTTCATATGGCAGATTTGTGCCTTTTGACCCTATTGTTCATTGGTAGTGAAACTCTTTCCAGAGCCTCCATTGGCTCCTTCTTTATGCACAAGGTCTGGTCACCTCAGAGAGGGGGACTCTTCAGGAAAAGGTCCTGACGCCACTGCAGAAGGAGCAATATGAGTCAGGCCCTGTTTGATTTACTGTGTTCTTTCACTATACTTGCTGTGGGAATGGGGCAGATGACAGAAACTCCTTGTCTATTAAGAGCTCCCTTGGTGGGAATGTTATTCCTCTGCCTTCCAACAGTGGGCTCCAGTAACTGGCCCGTGTCCAGTTTTCCCTTCTTCACCCGTTTAATTCCTTGGTATCCAGGAAGGATGACGTGCCAGAATGTGGGATACTTGGTCTGTCTCCCATCATTCAACATTGTTCCCACTCCCCATGATCCTTTGATCTGCTCTTTGCTGTGTTCAAGGCCAAATCCTGAGCAACAGAATTTAATGGGAATTTTGCCCCTAGCTTCAGAGGGAGCAGCAGATGAAGCCCTTACATTAAACTGCATGCTATGGCATCTGAAAGTTTGTTGGCCTGTTCCTCTACATTTGGTAATTAAAAACCCCAGCATGCATTGCTAGCAGTGTGATATTTTCACCCCTTGGAGTGGGACCAGCAACACCACAGCTGTCTACTCATGGGAGTGTGTGGGAGGGGAGTAGGGATGTAAAATGTGGGGCTTGAAATGCCCTGTTGGGGTCATTCTGGATTTATTGATTATGGATCCACCTGTTTTGGGAATACTAGAAATAACATGTTGGCTGTTTCACTTGACATTAAGACACTAGCTCAAAAACACGGACGGGAAGAGCTAACGTTTTATCTGGCTGTAACTGATGATTGTATCTGCATTAGAATGATGAAATCCCAGGCACTGATACTTATTTATCCTGGCTTGTTGCCTTGTAGAATTTAACTCGGTAGGTAACATAGTCAATAAGATTGTAATTTTAGTATGTTACAGCAGTGCCTAGAGGCCCCGACAGAGATCAAGCCCCCATTATACTCGGTGCTGTGTAAGCACATGTAAGGAGACAGTCTTTGCCCTGCAAAGCTGACAGTGTAAGTGGATAAGATAAGACAAAACAGTCTGATCCTCAGCAGTTGTGCCAGGTGTCCTGAGTCCCAGCCTAGTGATCTGCCCAGATGAGCACATGGCCTTTGTAAGTTGCTGTCCATTGACACAACACACTCCATCTTGCATTGGGTTCTGTCACAGTACGAATATTAAATGATGATTTCAGCTTTCTGATCATTTCAAAGTGTGTGTTGCAGTATAAACGAGTTAGGATTTAAGCTTGCACTTTATAGAAGATGCTTCTCTGGTCCTGCCAGCTGCTCCGTGTGCAGCCCCATTGGTGGCCCTGGAAAATCTAATATACACACCTAATGAAGAGACTATATTGGAAACTCTGTATAGAAACGTAACAAGAGTCTAAAACCATCATTAAATCAGTGGCAAAGGCTGGAACAGAGCCAGAGATTGGCGCACCTGTCTGCTGCTCTCACCGCACGGCACCTTTGCAGCTGCACAATATTGTTTTTCCCCAGTAATTCTTAGCAAACCTGATAACAGAGTAAATGAAATTATGTGCATGCTACAGTTACTCCTCTGGCCCCTCTGCACCGACAATGTGATTCAGTGTGATGATTAGATGTGCACTCACTACAAATAATAAAGGAGCTGCATTTGCTTTGTTTCTTCATTCCGCCTTTGCTGGAAACAAACGAGCGATGTGGCCCAAAATAAAAAAAAGACTGTGGAGGTGGATGAGCTGCCTTATGGAAGGAGATTGGTGAGCATTTATTTTTAAAAAATCTTCTCAGCTTGATATTGTCTTTAACACAGGCCTGGGCAATAAAAGGTGGAGGTCCGCGGAGATTATTCCTTGACTAGCCTATCCCTCCATATGTATCAGTGGTTCTCAGCTCCCGTTGGCCATGGATCACCATTTGTGGCCAATGGGAGTGGTATGGTCTGGCAAACCACTTTCCACCAGCCACAAATGGAGATCTACAGCCAAGGAGGTGGGAGCATGCCAGGGACTAACCCCAGTTTGCTTCGATCTAGCCCTTGGGACACTATTTCCCCACCTTTGCTTAACCCCTTGCTTGCCTGGACAAAAAACAAACCAGGTCAGTAGTCATCAAAGTGAGTATTCTCCAGCATTGTGGTAGCAACTTTGGCTGGGTTATTGGAGAAACCAGCTGGTGGGGCCAAAATCTGTTGGTGAGAGAGAGAAGATTTTGGGCTTACACAGCATGCTTCTTCAGAACTTGACCCCAGCTGCCCTGCTTCTTAAGGCTGTAGCTGAGCCACTCAACATTCCTCCAACCCATGTTTTTGTTTCAGTATGAACTTTGGGTATCTGAATCCAAATCTAGTGCACATAGCATCCATCTTGCTGTACGATCTGTCCATTTGACATCACGTGCCCACCTCCTAGCAGAAACTGAATGGCTACACCAACTTACAGCATAATTGGATTCTTCTGAAGAGGAAATGGTCAGGGGTGAGCTTTCGGGTTTGGCCAGGGGTCTGCAACCTGCGGCTCTGGAGCCACATGCGGCTTTTTAAGGATTTCTTTGTGGCTCCTGATGCTATAATTGCAAAGCAAAAAAAGATCCACTCCTGATTATTTTTTGATATTTGGTGAATGTCTAAAAACCAAACAATGAACAATTCATATCTAAATAGCAAACGACATGTGATTTCAAGCCATTGGATAACTCCCCCTTTAATATGAGCAGTGCATTGTGGGATATGTGTGTGTGCTGTTCTTAAAATAGGGGTTAAAAAAGTTTGGTGACATTATTTATTAAGGACCATCTTGTATTCACATGCATTGAGGCTCTTGAATTTTCTTTTTTTCCACTGAGTTTGAAGAAAAAATGGCGGTTCTTGCTTTTTTACGTTGAGGACCCTGAAGTAGACACATCTAAGATTTGTTCCCGATGTTGTCCTGAGTAGCTGTAGTATGATGTGGAGATATCAACAACAGGGAAATTGCTAAGCAGATGTGGGTTTTTTTTACACTGTGTAGGAAATCACAATGTTTTACCCAAAGGCTTTTATTAAACGAAGACAAGGTTTTTGGTTTTTTTTTTCTGTCCACAGATTGGAGAAGAAAGTGGTTTATGCTTTCAGTTTGGTGAGAAACACCAGTAGGCCAAGTTCCTCCCTCCTGCCTGTGTCTTCACTGAGACTAGGGATTTGAGTGACCTAGGAGAGAGAAGCCATAGTTAGCACGATAGGTGTGTGTATTCCACTTAGAACTAACCTAACCATCATTTGGAGGCAGAGGTTGTCCCATCTGGAACGCTGGTTAGTTTTGAGCATAGGACCGTACTTTGCCCTTGCTTCAGTGAGGCATCAGTGCTTCTTGTCTCCTTGTGCCTGTTCTAAAAACGCTACTCGTGTTCCTTCTTTACGTAAGGGCAGGAAGCAATTGTTTTGCCCCAATGATTGCCTAAAAGTTTAGTACCAGTTGAACCTCTTCAATCCTGTGCTCTCTCATCCAGCAACATCTGTAGTCTGGGGGGACCACAGATGTTGTTTGACCCAAAGAGTTCTGGGGCTTGACCCAGATCTGCATCTGCAGGGCAGAGACTAGGGCCAGAGCAGTGGCTGGTAGCCTGGCCAGGGCCAGAACCAGAGCCCCACCAGCCCCACTGTAGCAGGAGGGAGGTGGGGACCAGAGCCCCCACTGGAGCAAAGGGCTGGGACTGCAGCCATTTCCAGAGGCTCCTGCTGCAGCATGGGGCTGGAGCCATGTGGCAGCTTCCAGAGCATGGGGCCCAGGACTGGAGCCCCACTGCAGCCTAGGCAGCTGAGAGTCCCCAGGGACCAGGAGGCTGGGGCTGCCTGGGGCAGAAGTCCTGGACCTCCCCAGTCCAGCAAGTTTAGTTTGGGACCTGTCAGGTCCTGACCATGCCAGACCAGGAGGTGCTACAATAGGTAAAGTTTGTGACAATAGGAAAAGTATGTGACAATTAGTAAAGTTTCAGGTATCCACCAATGATTGCTGGATGCAGAGGGCTAAGTGATGAGAGTTAGTCATGGACAAATTGACAAATATACCTGGAAGAAACAATAATAAAAGAGACATACACATGAACCTGTTTAATCTGGCAACCTTGGGACTCAGGCTAAGCTCAATTCTGGAATTTTCCAGACCATGGGGGTTCACTATATTATGAAGTGTGAACAAAGTCTGTTACTAAAGCTTTTGTATGCACACACCATTATAGGGCACTGTACCTGTATAAGAAAAATACAGACATAAGTCATAAGAAAAATCCTTAATGGACTATATTTAAATCTCTCTTGTTTTTATTGTCATACATAGGTAATTAAGCAGAAAACCACTGATTGTACAATACAGTGCTCGGCCATCTCACATGTTTATGGGTTAAACCTGTGCCAGACAGTGCAATATATATGTATCCTTTCTGGTTTTTTGCACTATGCTTATGGTGCTCCAGCCACTCAGGGGATCTGAACCACAGGTATTTCCAAGTCACAGGCACCAGAATTAAAGAGGTTCAAGTGTATTGTCTCAGAAACTACCTCTGTATCCCTCCTTGCTTTCTTACTCTGGATCACTGGTTGATGATCCTCATTCGCAGTCATTGCTGGGCAAATTAATAAAGTCCGACCTCAATTATTTCATTCTCGGCACAGGTGTCTGAATGTAAGTGAAGGCCTAGTGTTGTTATCAGCCAAGGTTTTCAAAAGTGCCTAGTGATCCTGAGCACAACGACTGATAACAGACTCAAATGAACACCTTTAGGGGGCTGTTTTACAAAGGGCAGATGGGGCATCCAGACACCTCAGCACTTGTGACTTTGGAAAATCTTGATCATGGTTCGCAATGCCAACAGGCTCTTTGGGTCCTGGGGCAAGGTGGGAGGGGAGACTGGCTCTTCACCTCAAAAGGGGTGGGGTCAAGGGCAGAAGGGTGTGGCTGTGGCCCTGCCCCCCTCCCCACACACACACACTCCCTCTGAGCTGCCAACAGACCAACTCACAGTACTCCCAGGAATTTCAAAGGGGCCTGGAGATTCAGCCCTGCTGGTGGCCGGCGCTCTAGGTAATTGCTCCCTTTGTCCCACCAGTCAGTGGGCCTGATCCTGATGCTATCATGTAGCATCTAAACTAACCTTCCAGCAATCCAAACTGTGCCGTACGCAAGCAGAGCAACGTTCATTTCAGGGGTGTTCTGCACAGACTGATGAAGTACAGTGTTTTTTAAGCAATCAGCCAAAAGGCTGCTTACAAGATCATGTCTAAATTAACATGACACATGACAAGGGACGTGGACAAAGGCTGGGTCACGTGAGGAGGCCGAGGTCTACAGCAAGAAGACTGTGGCTGCCAGTTCAACCAGATGTATTGTTTAATTTTCCCTCCGCCTTTCCTCCTCTTTGTTTTCATTGTCCTCCTTCACTCTCTCAAAATGTTGCCTCATTGAAAGGAAAGAAATATTTTATTTAGCCTCGAGAACAGAAAAAAAAAAAGTCCAACAATCAGTCTGGGATGTATTCATCAAGGAGAGGGCTGGAGTGGGGACATTACATTTCTTGTTTGAGTTCTGAAACCTGCCTGTGAAAAACTCACAATCAGACTTTTATTATTCTTGGGCCATCGGCTGGTAAGTGGAAATATTACAGAGAGGAGAAATTGGCGAGACGGAAATGAAACATATCCATGTTAAGACCAGCAGCTTTCATCTGGAGGTGGCCCATGTGTCATTACAGACATTACCAATGGGTTTATGGACATGGATGAGGCCAGCTCTTCTATGGGCACAAGTCCCCTGTGCTCTACAGAGCCACTGAAGTCACTTGAGTCCCCTGCAGATGCAAAGGCTGGTTGCACAGGCCAGCCTGAAGCGTCAGAAGTTTACGGGGATAGTATTGATTCCACTGAAGCCAATGGGAGCCGTGCCACTGATTTTGGAGGGGGCTGGGATTTCATGCCTATGCGTTGTCTACATGTGGCTTAAACCATAGGCAGCATGGCAGCAGTTGAGCTGGGCCAGCTGTCTCAGGCTTGCCCGGATTGGGCTGCAGTGCTAAAAACTGTTGTGTAGATGCTTGGGCTCTTGTTGGACCCTGCCTTCCACCCAGTAGCCTGGAACCAGCCTGAACCCAGCAAATGCCCACTGAGCAATTTTTCAGCCCAGGGGCCAGAATCCCATGAACGCAAGTCAGTTGACCCCAGCCAGCAACAGGCTGTTCATCCTAGTGTAGACATAGAGTATAACTCTGGAGTGGAACATGGTAGCAGTGTGAAGAGCACCAGCAACATGCCACAACAATTTAGGCCAGAACAGTGTGATCCTAACTGCAGAGTTACCATGTTTGATCATTCAAAAAAGAGGACACCCCTGAGCAGGAGTGTGTGTGTCTCAGTATTTACCAACTCGCACTGAATTAGTGTTACAATATAGATAGTGCATGCATACAAAAGTGAGTGGGTAGATACCAATACCCTCCCTCTAGGGGGCGTGCTCTTTTCTGTATGGTAACCCCACCAAACATGAGCTGAAAGATGGGGTGCTTTAAGGGAGGCACAGTGGAATTACTCTTAAAGGGGACAAATTGCAGAGAGAGGTTCCTTACATTCAAAGTGCCCCCTCACAGGATCATAGAATCCAAGGGCTGGAAGGGACTTCAGGAGGTCATCAAGTCCAGGCCCCTGCCCAAAGTAGGATCAACCCCAACATCTCAGCCAGTACTTTGTCAAGCAGGACTTGAAAACCTCTAGTGATGGAGATTCCATCACCTCTCTAGGTAACATGTTCCAGTGCTGGTGAAACAGGCTGGTGAAACAGTTTTTCCTAGTATCCAACCTACACCTCCCGCACTTTAACTTCAGATCATTGGTCCTTGTTCTGCCATCAGTCACTACTGAGAGCAGCCTCTTTCCATTCTCTTTAGATTCCCACCTTCAGGAAGTTGAGGGCTGCCATCAAATTGCCCCTCCCCCAATGGTCACCACAACACAAACAGCCTTTCTGCTGAGTTGTTTTGTGTGGGGTACTTGTCCCCACAGCACCTCCCTAGCCTTGAAAGTGAGACGATCTGATGATCCAGACTGAGTGGAAGATGTCCTCTATTATTCTTGTAGCACAGATGCCAGGGTATTGCTACCTTCAGCAGAGCCATCTATCTAAGCCTTACTGGTAAATTGGAGAGCACAGCATATGTTCACTCAGCCTAATGATGATAGAAGGGAGTTGTATCTGTTGGTTACCTCGGTAGCAGCTGCAGACAGCCTGAGCAATTCTGTACAAGAGGGAAAAAAGTTTCTGAAGCTCACTAGCTATTGTCAATCACAGATGAACTGTCTCCTCTCTTGGCTTTAAAAAAGTATTCCGCAGAGCTGGATTCTGTTCTTGATTATATCAGTGTGAATACAGCGCAAGTCCTTTCCTTTTGGTGTGGTTACTCTAAATTTGCAGGTTATGACTGATATCAGACTCAGGCCCCATTTTTCTGGAGAGTCTATTTCTCCTGGTTTTGAGAGAGAGCAGTGGCATTGCATTGGTACAAAAGAAAACGTAGCATTACAGATCCTGGTCCCATTAAACTCAGTGGGAGTTTTGCTGTTGGCTCCAGTGGATAAAAGGTGATAAAAAGTTTGTGTGATTTTTTTTTGGTGCCTTAGATGCCAATTTACCCCTAACTGTCTTCTGAGAGCCCAGTAAGCAATGGAAGTGTTGGTACTGCTGCTAGACAATATTGACCTCCCATTGTCCAGCTAAATCTTTCATTCAGCACTGGTCAGGTCCCAAGGGTGCCGGAGGAGGGAGGTTCAATCTGCATTTGCTTGCTGTTTAACTAAAGTGACATGCACTATACGTTCAATCTACATGAGCCAATGTACAGATTTATATCTTTTAAGGGAAATGCAGAGAACTATTTTCCCTGTAGTCAAAAAGTCAGAAATGATTGTCCAATCTCAGGCAAAACTCTCACTGTCATTAACCTCAATTAGACCTGTATCGCATACTGTGTGTTGGTTTCAATCTATATGCACATCCATTCAAACAACTGATCTGTTTTAAGCATGTTTGCAGTGTTGTAGCCATGTTGGTCCCAAGATGTTAAGAAGACAAGGTAGATGAGGTAACTTTTATTAGAGTAAATTCTATTGATGAAACAGACAAGCTTCAGGTCCTCCCTCAACCAAAGTTGGTTTAATAAAAAACACTACATCTACACCCTGTCTATTCAAAATGCTCCTATCACCCAGTCTGAATGCAAACATTAAAAAAAAAAAATTTCAAAATGATTCACAGAGGAGCAATGACACTCCAAGGAAAGGTAGGGGAAAAGTGAAACTCAATTCTTGCAATTTTCTGCAGACATTCCATTTCTTTCCTTTGTTGTCTGTGTATTATTCCCTTTGTCCCCCGCCTCCCTGCTTCAGCAAATAATGTTCCATCACTATAGGGAAATCTTTGGGAGTGACATAATGCCAAATAAATAACATGATCAAACCCAAACCCGTTAGTGAGTAGGTCACGCGAACAACCCTTTTAAGACTCTTCTCAGTGCTAAAGGAAAAAAAATACATGAATCAACAGGCAGAACAGAAGGACCTTGGTTTGCTGAATGACTCATCCTCATAGTGAATTGTCCTCATTAGCATAGTGTCACCCATATGCTTTCCTTTGTTGAGGAAAAAGAATTCAGATGCCCTTCCTGAAAGTTATTTTGGAAGTCTTCTTTGCTAGTCTGGGTAACCTGGCTTACCTCTCTGTCTTTGTAGCTTGACTGCATGTTTTTTTAATAAGTAACATAAAATGCTCTGTGAAAAACAGCATGTTGATGCTTGTAGGATTCTTATTCTATCCTATTTAGCTTCTTATATCCATCCCAAGATACGATATTCTAGTCAGGTTCCTGGATAGTGCACACCTCACCACTGAAGTGGATCATCCATCTGAGATATTTTCCCCTCGTATTTTGTACCCCTCAGGTGTGTAGCCTCTTGTTATTCCTCATAAGAGGGGAAAAAAACAAAACAAAACAGGACTTACTTGAGTTAAAGGTGAAGTGGTGTGTTCAGTGGAATGACAGTCCAGTACTGCACACATCAAATCCTCACAGAATATGGCTACCATCAAGGAAGGACGTCTCATGAGGTCAGACTTCTGCTATGCTTTTCCAGTACCTTCTGGGAATGTCTCACAAAATTCCATCTTAATAGGGTTTGGGTTATACTTCTAATGGAAAGCAGGAAAGTCAGAATCTTGTCTGTAGTTACAACACAAAAGGAAGATTTGCAATTGACTTTGATATGCAAAGTTGAAGTCTGGTTGGAAGTTCTGAGGCAAAGGTCTTAGGTTGGCCCTCATCTAATCACAATGTTAGTTATCATTCCGGCAATAGCTCTAAAGTAAAAATTGTATAAAATGAGTGGGACTGTTTAGTCTAGTGTAATCTAATTTAATCTTGTCTGTCTATCTGGGAGATAGGGAGACAGTATGTGCGTGTCTAGTTATATTACAATTATAATTAAGGAAAGGCAGATTTTTTTTTCTCTCTCAGGTATTTAGGTGAGGAAATAGATTAATGGGGTGGAATATATTGGGATAATTATAATATAGATTATTCATTTTAGCTTCTTTATGCATGTGCAGACCAGTACATTTAATAAAGATTTAAAAATACTTTAAGCCCTGCTAAGTATCCAGAGTTTGAGAGAGCTGCTAATAGAATGAAGTCACTAATAAATAACAACACATAAGTAGAATGCTAGAATTTGGAGAATGCATGTGGAAGAGGTAGAATTTGTTAGGGTCATGTTACAAGTTATAAGTATGAATGATGGATAGAATTATGCTAAGGTTTTTTACTGGCTATCAGGGAAAAAGTATCTTGTCACAAAACTTGTTGAGCTATAGATCAGTGATGGGCAACCTCGGCTAATGTGTGAGCCACGAGTGGCCTCCTTCATTTCAGTGGGCCGCAAGATGGTTGGAACCAAGATGGCCTCCCAGGCAGGATAGATTTGCTAAGTGCCTGCTTACCTGGATTTTGTAGGGTGCGCTGACAAAACTATAGCAGCACTTTGACTGGATGCAGAGGAAGCACGTGGCTTTTACGGTCAAAGTTGTGTGTAGCACACACCTCGCTTTGTGTGCCCTGGCTTTACCTGTGCCATGTTAGTAATATCAGTAGGGAAAAAACAAACAAACAAACAAAAAAACTATGCAGATGGAAACCAGCAGAACTGGGCAACACAGAATGGACAGTGGTAAACAAAATGTTTCACGGGCCACAAGTAGAAGATCAGTGGGCCAGCTGCAGCTCCCAGGCCACAGGTTACCCACCACAGCCACAGAATGGTGGAAATCCATTTGCTTTGAACTAAAAGTACTTACGCTTGAAGGCATCTTTAATCTAGCTGACAAATGCGTAACAAAATCCAGCGGCAGGAAGTTGAAGATAGAAAAAAAATATCTGAAGAGCACATGCAACTTTGAGCCTTACTTATAACTAACTTTTGAAACAGCTTGTGAAACAGGATGTGATACGGTCTCCATTACTTGCTGTCTTTTCTGCTGATATCTCTCTAAAAGATGCACTGAAGGTCAACCTCAATTTCATGGGTTTAGTGTTGGTCATGTATGAAGTAACAAAGAACTCTGTCTACTGCAGGAATTACTGTGTGAAATGTCATGGCCTTTGTTGCAGGAATGTAACCTGGATGATTGTATGGTACCATCTTGTCTTGAAATCTGGAAGCTAAAACCTGGAAGCTGATGAATGGAAACATACAGGAGCACGATGGTGTGATGGAACTTTTCAGCACTGACCAAGTGGGCTGAACTTGATGACCTAATAGAACTTCTCAAACAGGAAGGTGTGTGGTTATGGTCATTAAGCCTCTCTAACAATGGCCACAGAGTAATCTTTCTGGCTGTCATGCTTTGCAATGAAGCTCTGCTCCCAAAACAAGAGGTCATGTGGCATTCGCTTTGTTTTGAAATACACTTCAGCATTTCTGTGCACCCAGATATCACAGATGAATACCAAGTCTTTGCAATTAGATGGCCTTATTGCAGGAGCTTAGCAGTTTCTTGAGCCTGCAGCAGCAAATCGTTCTTCAGTGATGGTACAAAGTATCCTCCACAGGATTGCTCCCATGTTTGGTGATCTGCGAGCAGCAGCCACACAGAAAAAACGTGTCTGATTTCAACAAAGAACTGGTGGTTTGGCTGTCAGGGCAGCCCACGCTGTGGCAAAGTGTTTGCCCTTATCCCCTTCTTTTACCTTTTTATTAATGAAGCCTCTCACAGGTGCTTTCACTTCTTTGCGTAGGGAGCTGCCTGCCTGGAGGTTTGCAGTGAGCCTTGGCTTAATGATGTCAGCAGATTTGCCTCCTTTATACAGAAAGAATGGAGGTGCTCAGTCTGTGATAGACACATGTGGCTTGCCGGGCAGAAAGGAGGCATGAAGGGAAAGCAGCCATTTTGTAATGCATCCAGCAGGCATATTAGCATCACTGCACTTCCATGACCAGCCCTTCATTATTTGAACTATCATAGTGCCTGGAGAGGCAGGACGGGCTAGTAAGACCCGAGTTCAGCTTCCCTGCTCCAGGACAGACATCCTGTGTGTCCTCAGTCAAGTGACTTAGCTTTGCTGTGCTGCAGTTCCCCACCTGTGCTATGAAGCAAATAGCAATGTTCTGCCTCACAGGTGCATAAATGCATTAAAGAGGGTGA
Source organism: Carettochelys insculpta (assembly GCF_033958435.1). Taxonomy (NCBI): domain Eukaryota; kingdom Metazoa; phylum Chordata; order Testudines; family Carettochelyidae; genus Carettochelys; species Carettochelys insculpta. The sequence goes on from NC_134141.1 coordinate 123,509,337, forward strand.
GGTGCTTAGATATAGTGGGGCTGTTGTAAACGCCCCGGATCACTGCATTGCAGCAGAGCTTAAAAAAGCCAGGAGTAGAATTTAATGGCTCCAGTGCCATTGCTCATTTGCAGGAGGATTAAGCAGCCAGCTCACTTGGAGATCCTTTATTGCTCAGGCCTGGGCCTAATCCTGCAAGGTGATGTTTTTCATCTCTCACTGACTTCATTGGGATCTGAGTGTGCTCAGCACCTCCCAGGATCCAGACATCTTAATTCATATCTGGGCCTTAGCCTACCCATTCCTTGAACAGGGATACTGCTTGCTGAACAGCCCAACCCAGTCTTAATGCAATGCAAGAATACGAGCACTTCTCATGAAATTCATGGCACAGAGTAAATGCTAAGTATTCTGTGCCTCTCAAGAGGTATAAGGTAATCCACTGAAGACCACGTTAAACTCCTATTGATTACGGTGGGAGGAAGAAGGGGGCCTATTGGGAAAATGCCAGGGGGCTTAGTCAATGTTGGGTTCATGTTCGCTTTGATCCTTCACCAGCATTAAAGATTCCTCTATTCCTTAGTCATTTAGGCCTTCCAGCAGAGAAGTGGAAGGAGAGGGGAAGAAAATATGGAGCATGTAAGGTAAAATTAATTATGCATGCTGCTGGCTGTGCATTGCTACCCCCAGTGGAAACCTCGCTGCTTAGAGCCGTAGAGCGATCAGGCAATGAAAAATAAAATAAAATAAAAAGCTTTAGATTTTCTATTCCCACTCTCGTATGTTCTCACTGTGGTTCATATGGATTAGGACTTAAGTTCAAACATTCCCTGTGGAAACTGGGGCTTGCTGATTCAGAGCTAACATCTGCAGAAATACAGGTTAAGTGAACTTGGAACTGTTCAGGTTCAATTCAGGTTTCAGCCACTGTTTGGTTGGAGAGAGAGTGAGTGAGTGAGTTCAATTTTTGACTGCGGCCCAAGCACTAATGGGACAACTGGAATTCCAGGGTACCTTGCAATGACATTTTTCTAGCCCCTTGCGCTGGGCAAGATGAAGTTTCAACTGGACCTGTGGTTTGGAACGTTCATGTAACTCTTTCCCCAGCCACCCTGAACAATGGAACTTGGGACAACCCTGGCTGTCTTATAAATGAGCATATCTTAGAGGACAATTTAGAAACCTGGAAAACAGCCCGCGAAAGTGCATTGCCTGGAAAAATAAGGGGAGAAATAGAGGTAGTTAATGAGACTCCAGCAGAATTCAGCCTGTCCATTATACCTAGCAATACTTAGCAGTTTCATAGAGCAACTCAAATGAGATATTCAAAGACATAAATGGTGGTGGATTTTGAACAGCATTGTGAGTTGGACGTCATACTGCCATTTGACTCTGATCTCCATTACAATTAACAGGTTTTAATCACAGCTGTGCGTAGACATAAGGTTTGGAACTCCCTCCTCTGAATCAGAGTATAACATAGAGTGAAAGACAGTCCCTGCACTGAAGTACTTACAATATAAATAGGCAAATAGAGGGTATCAAGCGTGACTTGTTCAGAATCACAAAAATGTTAGAAGGAACTAGAACCCAAAGTCACCAAATTGCTCAAGTACTTGGCCAGCCAGGTATCTGTTATATTTAATGCAGGTGTTGTATCTATATATTAGCACATCTGTGTGCATTATGGAAGTCCCAGGGTTTACTTTTCAGAGCTAATTGTGAGATTTAGATTCACAGTTACCGTGGCCGCAGCCCTAATCTCGGAAGAGGACTTAGAACAGTAGAATTCTTGGTCTAGAAGGGACCTTAGGAGTTCGTCTAGTCCAGCTCCCTGCCTAAAGCAGGATCAACCCTAACTAAATCATCCCAGCCAGGACTTTTGTCAAGCTGGGACTTAAAAACCTCTAGGGATGGAGATTAAACCATCTCTCTAGGTAATGCATTCCAGTGCTTCACCACCCTCCTGGTGAAGTAGTTTTTCCTAATATCCAACCTACTCCTCTCCCACTGTAACTCGAGGCTATTGCTCTTTTTCCTGCCATCAGTTGCTACTGAGCACAGTCTCTCCATCCTTTTTAGAGCCCCCACTTCAGGAAGTTGAAGTCTGCTATCAAATCACCCCTCAGTCTCCTCTTCTGCTAACTAAATAACCCCAGATCCCTCAGCCTTGCCTCATACGATATGTGCGCCAGCACCTTAATCATTTTGGTTGCCCTCTGCTGGACCCTTTCCAATGCATCCACATCCTTTCTATACTGGGGGGCCCAGAACTCAACACCGTACTCCCAATCTGACCTCACAAGTGCCAAGGAAAGTGAAATAATAACTTCTGTAGATCTGCAGGAAATGTTCTTCTAATGCATCCCAATATTCTGTTAGCGTTCTTGGCTACAAGGGCACACTGTTCACTCATATCCAGCCTTTCATCCACCATAATCCCTATGTCCCTTTCTGCTGTACTGCTGCTTAGCCAGCTGGTCCCCAGCCTGTCACAATGCCTTGTTGAACCTCATAAGATTTCTTTTGGCCCAAACCTCCAATGTATCGAGGTCACTCTGGACCCTATCCCTACCCTCCAACATATCTATCTCTTCCCCCTAGCTTAGTGTCATCCACAAATGTGCTGAGGGTGCAAGCCATCCCCTCATCCAGGTCATTAATAAAGATATTGAACAATACTGGCCGTAGAACCATTTCTAGTAGCACTCCACTTGAAACCAACTGCCAACCAGACATTGAACCATTGATCACTACCCATTGGGCCCGACCGTCTATCCATCTTACAGTCCATATATCCAATCCATACTTCCCTAACTTATAGACAAGAATGTTGTGGGAGATTGTACCAAAAGCTTTGCTAGTGTCAAGGTACATCATCTCATGAAAAAAAGGGCAGGTCTTTGGTTCAAGATAGCTTTTTGCTTCATTACCTTCTCGAGATGGGCCCAAACCCCAGGACCATATTCAAGAGCCTGTGCATACCAGGGAAGTTTGGATCTAGAATTCAGCTCCACCTCTGGCTGACATCTCTGCATTGTCTGAATCTGTCCTTGCTCCCTAGCTGACTTTTGGGATGTCCTCTTTCCCAATCTCTGTCTAATCACAGGCTCATCTCTTGTATCTTTCAAATTCCAGAGGGTAATACAGTACATCCCATGTTTCCTAAACCCCTACTTTATTTTAGATTGAATTGTCCATTCAACTACACTGTAAATCAGTGGTGAGCAATCTGCACCTCCTGGGCTGCAAGTATCCCAGCGGGGCTCTACCTGCGGCTCACAGACACCTGACTGTCCCCCGCCACCATTCCCCTCTTGCACACTGTGCAACCAGAACCCCATGCTTCCTACACCCCTCCTCCCTCCAGTGCTTTTAGAAGAGCCACTAATTGCCTGATTCACACTCTGCCCCACTCCTCCCAGAAATGGAATGCTGTGACCAGCTGACTCCCAATATTCCAGCTCTGGAAGGGAGGGTGGGGATTGAAGACAAGAGTGCAAATCTGGTGATTTGAGTGCTCTGAAAGTGCTGGGAGACAGGGAGGAGCAGGTATCTGAATGTGCGAGAGGTGCGTGGGGTAGGACAGATGGGAGACCACAGGTAGAACCTGGTGGTCCATAGGCCGTTAGGAGCCACTGAGGTGAAGGAGGTCCACTCATGTGCCCCCCCACAGCTAGTTGTGATTGCCCATCCCTGGTGTTCACAAGAGCCCTGCATACCACATTGAGTGGCTCTGACAGAACCAAGCCACGAAGAAATCTCTTTCCTCACCCACACAAACCAGCATGTCTTGGTGGTGTCAAAGGGGAATCTCATGGCCTTTCTCCTTTGCTAGGAGTCATCTGATTTCTGCTTTGGGGACAGCATTACTGATGCTTAGCAGGAATTTACTTGCAAGGTGCTTCGAAGAGTGTATCAGGATTTTACTCCATCTAAAGGATTTGTTTCTGGCTCTTAGGACCTGTGCAGCATCCTGGCTCTAATCTCTGAACCTGGCTCTCATCTAACTACTATATTAATGTAATTCCATTGGCCTGATGAGCATGACCATAAGAAAGATTAGAATCAGGACCTCTGAACTGATTGCTGCCTCCCGTCTGTGTCTCTTTGGACCTAAGTGGCATCAGATCCTGATCTCACTAATAGCGGGGATGATCTGGGCTAATTCCATTAATGGCAGTCTGTTGAACCTGCGTACTGACAGAGCAAATTCCAGCTGTGTGAAAAGTGAGGGGATTCCCTAGTATGCGTAGAGGGGCAACCATGTGTCCTTGGCCAGGAATGATCCTTCAGGAAGCCTGTCATTCAGGCTCATCAGCTCAAATTCATCAAGTATTGGGTTTGCTGAGTGTTACAAAAACTGGGCCAAAATGACTGATTGTGGGAGGCCAGTGTGAAAACACCACATCCACTGGGGCAGCTCCTGTATAGCACAACTGTAATAATTTCTGTGCACTCCTTCCCTGGCTATGTAAGTTGAGGTAACAATTGGCTCCTATGTAGTAATTGCTTCATTAATATTTGTGTGGGCTGATTGTGTACATGAAATCCCTGCTAAGGCAATGGACTAGACATTAGAAACCATGGTTTCTATTGCTGGTGGTGCCTCAAGACTGTCTGATGACCTTAAGCAAAATTTTTAATAAGGAAAGTGAAGGCAGGAGACTGGACTCAATGATCACTTGAGGTCCCTTCTGGTTCTATGATTCTATACCTCACATTTCCTATCTGTAAAATGGGGATAATGTTACTTACTTTCCTATGTAGCATGCTTTGAGAACTGTGGCTGTAAAACCCTTTTTTAAACCAGAGTAGCAATGCTAAAACCTGAATGGTTTTGAAGCAATGCATTTAAGAGCTATATAGATAAAGCCATAGTGGAATGGGTGGAGGTGGGCAAAATTTTTCAGATGAATTTGACAGAAAATGCAGATTCAATGGTACCAAGACATTTTGCAACTTCATGGTGCTTTTTCTAAATGTTTTCGGTTAGAGAAGACCCTAAAAAAATCCAAACAGTTCTAAACTTGTTGATTATTTTCTAACAAAATGTTTTGATTTTTCAGTTCAATTTTTCTTTTAAATTTAGTTTAAAGAATCTAAAATGTGAAATCAAATCAAAGCTTTTCTGTATTGTCAAAACAGAGCATTTTGTTTAACTGGAAACTGTTTTCCTTACTTTTAATTCACTGAAATCTTTGAAGAATGTTTGACCGCAAACAATTTTTTTGTTTTGTTTTGTTTGCCGGTGATCTGACAAATCTATTATTTGCCCAGTTCCAGCATATGTCTGTGTTGTAACTGAATTGAAAAGGGGAGCGTTAATGAGTCTTTTGAAGGGCATGAAAAAGGAACTTGAATAACTTCAATCTGGAGAGGATAGCAAGTATAAAAGGTGGCTTGAATTGAATGACGGACTTGTGGGTATGTTTATTTGAAGAAGGAAATGTAGAACATCTGTTAGACCAGTGTATTTAGTTCTCCTGGGAGTGGCTTTGAAAACGTACCTCTAGGTGCCTGTGTTTTTCCACGTTGCCAGCTAAAGATGAAAAGAAATCCAAACACAACTACACACTTGTGTATGCCTATCAGACTGCATTATCACCAGCTTCCAGCCGCATGCACAGATCGTAAGATTTTCTCATGGCTTATGTCACTGGTAATCTCCAGTAAAAATCAGGCATTTTATCCTACATTTGGTTCGTGTTATGGTGTAGCTAATAGGATGGCAGATCCAAGTATTGAACACACATTCTTTCACTAGCTATCTAAAATTAAAGCTAATCATAAAGACATGAGAGCACACATAGAGATTTCCTTTATTACAGCCTTAATGTGACCTTATGCATTGCACCCCATCTGATTAGCATGCAATACCTTGGAGCAAGTCAGTTAACACACATGCATCTACTAAAGCGTCAAAGCAATGCCATGCATCCCCTAAATGACACACAATAAATATTCCACTTCAGTTTTTTCCAACAGCTGGCTTCCTTGGTCGGACGTATCCATGAATTGACATTGGTACCCTATTGATGCATGCCGTGAGGCCAAATTAGATGCTCCTTGTGTGAATAAGACCATGGGGTCAGATCCTCCACTAGTGTAAACTGGCATAGGTTCAGTGAGTTCCAGGGCCAGATCCTCAACTTGAGTTTTTTCAGCTTTAATGCGGATCTCTGGGGTTTTTATCCTAGCTGGGCAGCTGACATCTTCCATAAAATGAGTGTGTGTGTGAGAGAGAGAGAGAGAGAGAGAGAGATCTATATTCCATAATATCTTTTTTGGAACACCACATCCAGTTTAAGGATCAGTGGTTTGTAGTGGGGGTTTATGCTTATAAATCCATGTTGTGCATAATGATGATTCCTCATTTATCTGTGTCAATATGTGTGCATAAGGATGATGATCTTTTCCATCAAGTCTCCTTCCTTCTTGGCAGTCGCTTGATAATGAGTGGGATGTCTTCCTGTCACCCTCCCATTTGAGATTCCTTTGATGGCTGGCCAACCCAATTCTGGCAGAAGCGGCAGGGGCTGAGAGCCATTGGAGGGGCGCAAAGCAGTTTTTGCTGATCTTTTCTTGTTCTCTGCCTCTTCTCGTTTACACTGCAATGGGACCTCTCAAATTGCACCACTGCCTCATAGCTTACTACTCTCCACTGGGGACAGTCCTGGGCAAGGTTCTGACAAGTCAAATCTAATAGCCTGACTCTGATTTCGGTCCTACCAGTCTAAATCCAGCAATACAGTAGCCAAATTAAGCTTTGCTTAACTGGGTCCCAGGAAAGGATGGAAAAAATAGACACATCTCTCAACTCTCCCAAATATTGGTTGTCAGGCCAAGGTGCCATACATTCAAGTACACATTCTAGCTATGTGTTGTCAGGATCTACTGTTTGCCCCTGAGTTTTTCAGGCTATATCTATGGTAACATTTAGAGCCCTTATACAGGTTGGCAAATTGGAAGTTTGTTTGTGGCACAGTGGGTGGGAGCCTATCCACTTGATTTTAACTGCCCTTCCTTCCTCCTCCTGGGGCAGAAATGTTATTGTATAATTCTGTACCTCAATTATTTATTATTATCTATTTTTCATTATCTCCTTATTTATAATTTACTCACTATCCCTGTGATGCAATTTGGAACCTCCATTATTAATTCCAAGAAACACTGGAGACAGATTTGCAGTAGGGAAAAGCGGTATATAAAATAAATTGTGTTTTTTATTATAATGAGAGAAAAGAAAATCAGGGACCACCCCTGCTTTTTCCTTAAGGAATTCAGGGATTTTTAAAAAATGCTGATTACCCCCAGCGCTTCCATTGTTCAGTCTAAAAAAAGGGCAAAATGCGTAAAAGTCCCTTCTTTCTATGAATTTGTACACCAGTATTTTAGCAACTCCCAGTCATCCCTGGATGTTGTCCTCTCAACCCTCCATGGGACAGGGCAGTCCTCATCTTGCTTTACTGATTGGGAAACTGAGGCAGCGGGTAGCTTGAATGATTTGTCCTCAGTTACACTAGAAGTTTTCATTTGAGCCTAGAACTGTGCTCAGGTCTTCTGAGTCCTAATGTAGTGCCCTAACCACACTGTCAGTCTCCTTGTACCTTGTCTCTTTCCCAACACTTGTCATTGTTCTGAAACGTTTGGGGGCTGACTGCTTTTGACAATCTGGTCACTTGAATTAGGTCCAAAGTAGGACCTGAGCACTTTGATACTCTGTTCCTCTGGTCTTACGAAGTGCCAATGCTCCCAAACTCTCAGGCATTCAGTTCCTCTTGTTAGTTTGGAATATCTGCTTTCTATATTGACCAAACCACTACCCTGGAGACTCCGTGAGTTTCACAGCTGGATCCTGCGGGCCTGAGATTGCTCACTCTGATGCAGATCAGCAGTAAGTCTCCTGAAGTCAATGGAGTTAGATCGGTTAGGGCAATCTCACCATATGGACCTCTTTCGGTGATGGGCTATATGAACACCAACAACAGGTCTGCACATTTCATCCTTTGAGATTTGGGTATGCTGGGGCCTTTTACTTGATTATTTATAAAGTAGCTATGGCAGGTGAGAAAGGGTTTTCTGCACTAATCTTACCTGCTTGTTCTAAGCAACTTAATGCACTAGGGTTTACTCTGTTTGCATATCTGGCTGCTGACCCTGGAGGAGCTGGTCAGACAATGCCTTTTGAGAACAAAGGACATTCCATTGGCTTGCAGTGGCCCTGAAGTAGCAGTAATGTCTCCCCTATTCCAATCATGCGGAGAAATATGAAGGAGTGAAGGAATGGGGAACCTGCAACCTGTTTTCTTTTGTGAGATGACTCGGTGCATGTCTTCACTACGTGGAAAATCAGCCTGGTCAGGATTGACCTTCCAGGGTTCATTTTCATGCACTTAATGGAGACGTGAAATCGACCTATCTGGGGTCGGCAGTCAACCCTTGTATTCCTCAATGTTGTGAGGGATGAGGGAAGTCAGCAGGAGAGTTTCTGCCTTCGACCTCTCTCTGTGAAGATGGCCAGGTTAGTCGAGTTTAGATAGGAAATTCTAGCTACAGCAATCGCGTAGCTAGAATCAACCAATCTACAATAAACTTTAATGACTAGTGTACACCTGGCTTCGGTCATGTCAGAGGTTATGTCTTTAGCACAGAGTTAGCTGTTGTTCCTAAGACCCTTGTCCATACACACAACCCTCTCAGCTAAGTTTTGTGGTACTTTAAGTGCAGGCTAGCTGGCCCGGTAGGGGGCATGGTTAGAGCTAGGTTGCCACGTTCACTTGAGTCACATTGTGGGGGGGAGGGGGATGTAAACGGCATTACTCTTGTGCTAATGATCCTCTAGTGACTTGACTTAATTGACTTGAACTCCTGTACTCAGAGTGGAGTATTGGTCATCTACAAGTCTCCTGCACTTCACTCTGTCTTGGGACAAAACATCTAGCTGACCCCTGGAGTTACCCTGGTTGTCCTTCAGTCTCAGTAGATTTTCTCCTTGTTTTCCAAGGTCGTCATCTTTTGTGTTTTCCTTGTGGGTTCCACGTGAAAGCATGACGGCTGGATGGCGGTTGGTGGTTTTCTGAGAGATTAGCCTACGCATCCCCATGTTATGGTCCCCTAGTACCTTCCCACAGTCCACCCCAGGAGCCCAAGACAGATAACTTCTCCACTAGATAATTGGGAAAGAATCCTAAAGGAACTCAGCAGAATGACACCCAAAGAACTGTGGGATATGACTGCAGGACTCCTCATGACACATGGAGGAGTGAGTGCAACACCAGTGAGGAGGGTTATTCTCTTTAATTTTTTTTCCATTCATGCATGGAATAAATATTGTTCTGTGCACTGCAGATGCACACCACAGTAGAAGCACACGCTGCCAGCTGCTGATGGCTGGGGGCGCTCTTCTAATCAGCTGGGTGGCATTTGAAACTCCCCTAGGTGGCAGCCCAAGCACATAGCTGACATAGAAAGCTGGTGAGGAGCCTGTAAACTCAGGTAAGATCTCTGCCAGCATTGTTCAGAAGAAGGACAGCAAATGCTATAGCAACCTTGATGATGCGGGGACAGAGACATACAGGTTAGGATGGCCAGTAGTATATTGAACTTGGAGGTGAGTTAAGCCGATCGTTTGTCTGAGGAAGACAAATCTGAGAGCTCCCCTTGATTTCCCTGCATCATTGTCTTTTTAACTGTGTCTTCCACCCAGCAAGTGCAAGGTTATGATTATTAGGCGCTCTGTGAGTTGTAGATCCATAGAAAAATGTTCAGTTTGTGGCACAGACATATTAAAGGCAGCAAATGTGGAGCTGACGCTGGCACATACTTCTCCTTAAATCACTATATAAAACACACACAGCTTTCCTAGGGCTCATCAGACCCCTCTGTATATTACAACATAAAGAACAGTGTGTACGTACACTTCATTGAGAGGGCAAAACAGAGAAAATGCGCTTTTTAGAAGGTGGTAAACTGAAATAGATTTATTTAAGGAGACAAGTGCATTTCTTAAGAGTTGTTCCAGATGCTTTCTCTTTTAACTTGGGCAGAAATATTTTAATTGTAGGTAGTCCCTTTTGATTTTTAAATTTAAAGTTTGCAGATCTGTTGCCAGACCCAAATCTTTTTTTACGTGCTCCTTGAGAGAGAGGGGCTCAGACAGATTGACCGAATTTTTAGCAACATAGTTCCTGGAACTGTAAACCAATTTGACGAAGGTGCTGTTAGAAAAGTGCTCTTGTGATGGCTGATATTTTCAAAGGCTGTAAATGCTCAGCTGTTGGTCATATTTCTAATAGGAAATTTATCAAAATGGGACAGAAATTCTGGTGTGAATTTAAAAAAGTGAAAAAAATTAGCTACTCTTTGACGTGTGATTTCTTGTCTTTTTGTAGTTTGTCAAGGCAGTAAAATCGGCACAGGCTTTTTGACATGTTTATTATCAACCGAGTGGACAGATGTGATTTACATCTACATGGCAGAATAAGTAAAAGTTAGACACTCTCATTGCGGGGGTGTTTAAATTTAAATAAGCCAACTCCAGATAATAAAGTTGCATCAGGTACCATCACTGTGGGACATAATGAGTAGTTTGGGTTCTGTTTCCACAGGAGAAAGCAATGTTGTCTAATGGTTATAGCCAATCATGGGATTGGCTCTCAAGGAATCTCAGTTAGAGTCTTAGTTTTGCAATGAGATTGGTGCCTGTCTCTGCAGCTTGTTTCTTCTGCTAAAATGAAGGTAAGGTAGCAAAGCTCACCTTTGTGGAGCTCTTAATAGTCTACAGAAGGGCTCTGTCGAAAGGTGACACCTTCTCATTAAAGTCCTAGGGGGGAGGTAGAAATAATGACTTTTCATAATGCAATCACTGAGCTCCCTGAAGAGATGGGACTGCTGTGATAAGTGTGAGCCAAGCTGTTGCACTGGCACCGCCAGCTGGGTGCAGCAGGGCCATGTACCAGCTGAACCAAACCCAGTGTGGGTGTATTAAGCTAATAGGCAGCTCCCCTGTCCTGCGGCCCTTCCGTGTCTTCTACAGTAGACAGAAAGAGAGAAACAGATGAGCCTGGTGCTTAGGATTTTATGATGGAGCGTAAATCAGGTCTGTCTGTACTTGACCAAGGTTGAAACCCACAGTGCTGCATGGTAATTAGATTTTTAAAAGGTTTTTTTCCCCCTCTGGTTTATTTATATAGCAGTAATTACCTCCAGCACACAGTTGGAGTGACTGCTTGTTGTTCACCACCACTCTTTTACCCTTTTGTTTGACTGTCCTGGGCTTCTGTGGTTAATACAAGTATCGGAGGGGTAGCTGTGTTAGTCTGGATCTGTAACAGCAACGAAGGGTCCTGTGGCTCCTTATAGACTAACAGAAAAGTTTTGAGCATGAGCTTTCGTGAGCACAGACTCACTTCATGATCCATTCATTACACCCTGCCCCTGCCCCTGCCCACCTCTGCCAGGCCTTGGGTGGGTGATTACACAGCTGGGCTGTGGCACACCAGCTTCAGTGTGAGTGGAGTTTATGGGCTAGGCTGAGCACTGGGCACCTGGATGCCTCCCCACCAGGCTGTCTCTGCTCCTGTACTCTGAATATGGAGTTGAAGGAGAGTTGAGTGCTTCCCTAGGACCCCTCTCTGGGAGGGGCTCAGGTCTCTGATGCCGGCTCTTTCCCTGTTCCTGTTGCAAGCCCAGAGGTACTGAGACCACATGACATGGCATGAGAGCATGAAGTCTTTGCTCCACAGCCTTGCCTGGGGTCCATGAGGTACAGCACGTCTTTAGCCCCGAAGGCCAGAGGTTTCTTCCCTGCTGCCGCCAACCTGGGTCCATCAGCCTTATACTCTCGCCAAACAGGAGTTAGGAGGTAGTGACACAACAGCACCAAAGAGCCAGGTTCCCTGATGCTTCTCAGCTCACAACGCTCCACACCTGTGCTGGCACATACCTCTGAGGCGGATGCCTCGGTTGGGCAGTGAAGACAGAGGTGAGAGGAGGATGAAGGGCAGGCAGTGATTGTGAAGGGTACAGAGACTTCATCTCTGATTCTGATCCTCTTCCTACTTGTCTTGGAGACTCCTTCCTTGTGAAGATCCTCTTGTGCCAAAAAGTTTGTGGGCTCTCTCCCCTCTAACTCGAGTGATGCCTAAGCCTCTCCTTTGTGCCAGCCTTCAGCTCTGGTAGTAGCTCCTTCTCTCTGTCTCTTAGATACTTATCTGACCCCTATCATGACACACAGGGATGTAGAGCAGGGTGCTTATTCCCATTCTACAGATGGAAATCAAGGCACAGAGACTAAATGACTTGCTTGTGGTCACTCAGGAATCCTGACGCCAGCTGCATCACATCCCAGGCTGGCACCATCCGCCCTTCATACCCATCTTTCATTTTAGGGTTAGATAGACCAACAGCAGCTCCAGGTGGTAGCAGAAACATCAGCTTGTTTTCGGGGGCAGCTGGAACTAGAAGCAGTGGCTGCCCCTTTAAGTGTCCCAGGTCCTGGGAGTCTCCTGGTTCAGTTGCTTAGCAGAACAGGACTTACCTTACCAGCCCCTCAAGTTTGGAATGACGCTGGGGCTTGTAAAGGGATGAGCTGTGCAGCTCAATGCTCAGAGATCAGCTGTGCTGAAATGGAGCAGCATCTGAGGCAGGGAAGCAGGAACAGTGTCCTGCCTATGCCCCCAGGTGAATAAGCAAGTGTTGCCTTGTAGCAAGATTGTCGTGATCAATAGGCATCGGCAAGTCTGTAAATGGTGGGGATCCTAAAGTGACATTTACCTCCCAGGTCAGGTGCTCACCGTCTCAGCTCAGAGGAGCTTTGGGTCATGCTGGTTTGCTTCACACTGGACCACTTCATGGGATGGGCCAGCACAGCCCTAAGCAGCCAGCAGGCCACTTGTGGGTGAGTTCTGGGATGCTTCCCTGGAATATACAAGGAGAAGCCACCTGTGAGGTCCTTCTCCCTCTGTTCCCGGCCACTAAATAGACTGCAGGTCAGAGACTCCTGTTACATCGCTGATCTCAGCCGTTGCAGATGTATCAGTTAGCCAAAGGCAGAGGTCTCCAAACTGGGGTGCAGAGGAACTTTATGGGGATAGGTGCAGCTGGGGCCCAGGCCGGGCACCATGGGAGGCAGGGAGGGATTCTACGGAGACACACATGAGCTCTTCTGATTCCACATAGCTTCGTGCTTGACCCCAGCCCTGGCTGCTGGCGGTGGAGTAGAGGTCCTCTCCCAGCCCCACCCCAGCCTTGGCCCCCCTTACCCTATCTTACCCCTGTAGCCAGGACTCCTGATTCAAGGGTTGGGAGGGCAGGGATGTGGGTCAAAGAAGGGTATGAGTTAAAAACTGTAGGGGCCCTGGTTCTAAGGGAAGCAGGGTTTTGTTCCTTTGTTACAAGAAATTCCTATTAAATCCCAATATTGCATGAGTCCTCATTAGGATGATTATTTTTAGCCTTATTTTGCAGATGGTAAACTAAGGCACAGAGTTTAGCGATTAATCTGCCATCCCCTCGGAGACCTGTAGCAAAATTGGACAGGCTGATTGACTCCCAGCCAGTATTTTATCCACACACCCATCCCCCCCGCATTCATCTCCTGCTTTCAGACTCTTTCCTTGCTCTGCGCTGTCCCTGTTTTCACATGTATTGGTGTTGTTTAAAAGATACAAGTGTGGCTAACCCATTTGCTTCTTCCGTTGCTGCCAGGAGATCACTCTTCTCTTTGCATTGTGTTTGTAACCTTCAGACACTTAGAGGTGACTCTCCCATCTCTACAAGGCAATGTTCACCCAAACAGCTTATGCTAAGTTCCTTTCCTGTCACTCTTTCCAACTATCCAACATTGTATTTCTCTCCACTGTGCTGAGCATCATCTGGTACGCAGGTGTCCAGCATGCTCCTTCACAGGCGTGTGTGTGTAGTACCTATTAGCATCATCAGTGAGTTACTGCTGCAGGTGGGTAGGCTAATGCGTATGTGTAATGCGGCTTCCTATTGGATACAAGCAGAAGAGCTCACGTGTGTCTCCTAGGTCATGGGAGCAGGAGGCAAGTTCCATCCAACCCTATTGTTGCTACGAAGTTGCCCAGAATGTGACAAAATAAGCCCCAGAATGTATCATGGACTAGCACTGCTATTCTGGCAGGAATTCTGGACTGCAAGTGGCTTGTAAGAAGTGGAGGCAGGGGGGCTGTGTAATTAAAGAGCTCATTAATGTTCCTCTATTTAATACAAGACATCACAATGAAAAAAAATAACGAAAATTAGCAACCTAAATTGGCCATCCACAACTTCCAGCTGAGGGTCAACATGCAATTGCTGAATCCATTTGCAAGAACCACAGGAGAGGAGTTTATTTGTCCTTCCTACCTCCCATGCAAGGAGAAGTCCAGGCCACATGCATACCTCTTTAGAGCCATGTACCTTTTCAATGAAATGCAAACCAGGGTCAATGGCTTCCCCCATCCAAGCTGCATCCTAAACATCAGAAGCAAATATCTTAGAGTTCCAAAAATTACGACTGTTTTATTTCTGAGAGAGGAAGGAGGCAGTTATTTCTCCATTTTCCTAGCCCACTTCCTGCTTTCAAGGCTTGAAATCCCAAACTACTATCGTAGGGCTGTCACTGGAATAAGGGACTTCTGGACCTCTCCTGAGAGAAACTCTTTGTTGGACGTTGGCATGCCAGCCTCCAACCGCAGAGAGCCTGGCTGCTTTCAGATATTTCAGTGAAATGAATTTCTGAAACAAGTCCTGTCCTACTGTTTCTCACTCTTCTATAAAAATAAGGAGGCTTGGTCTGTTCTTGGGACTTGGATACAATGGAGACCTGAGGACAAGTCCGAGAACTGATCCCAGGGCCCATACTAGCATCTGTCCTGTGCTACAAATGCCCTTCCCTCTAACTGTGAGCAGAACCATGCTGGCAGGAGTAAGGATCACCATCTTTGTAGTAACCCTTGGAAGAGACGTTATGTAGTCAGGTAGGCATACTCTGTGCCTCCTCATTATAGAATGATCAAGGCACCCACCCTGGTGCTCCCACAGCCTACCTATGGGACTTTGGTTATTTTCTCTACCAGAGTATCAGAGTTTAAGATTGTCTAGTCTGATCTTTATATCACAGGCCATCCTCCCCAAACACTAAGTCCAACAACTGAAACAAGACCAGTACATTACAACCATTGTGTGCAGCAAGCCGAGAACAGGAAGAACCAAGATGTGCCACTGACTGGAGCTCCTCATGTGGCAGGAAAATAATGGAGACATTCCCAGGTAGTCAGGGAGTGAGGAGAAAGGAGGAGGTGCCTGAAACAGAAGGGCTTCCTAAACCCAGGTAGGGCACCTTTAATTGGCCAATAGCATAGTGACTATTTGACTTCTCCACACTCCACTCCCCCGGCTGCTCCGCCAATCACTGACCTGCTCCAGCTAGGCAGAGGAGGTGAAACTGTTATGGCAAATGAAAAGTAGAGCCACATCTTTGACCACCTCTTGTCAAAGCAACATCTGGCATGATAAGGCCTCGTAGGCTATGCTGAGCAGAAAGGATGAACCCTCCGTACTCACGGTTGTGTCAGCAAAGGATCCTTGTTAAGTCCCCGAGTCCATCTTGCTGCCAGGGTTGCGTATGTCTGGGTATGGTGTTTTTCTTGGGCTTTCTCCAGTTCCTCATCCTCTCCTGATCCAAATGTGCCTTTCCAGCAGCATCCTTCCCCTGCCCTCCAGCTCACCCTGGCTCATACCTTTTTTGTTTAATTTCTTCCTTTTCTTTCCTTTCCCTGAGAATTTCAGTACAGCCTTGTACCCAATTGCAACTCTCATCCTCAACAGGTCTGGGACTGAAGCATCCTGCCCTCATGCATCCCATTTACTCAGTCGCCTAGATGGCCACATGGTGCATTAGGGTTTGTCCTAAAATGTCCTGCAAGAAGGCAGAATTACCACTCCACATCACTGAACGCTAGCACAACGCAAAGCTGTTCCTTCACTTCCTGGGCTGGGGCAGCCCTGCTCAGGGCAGATCCTTTCCTCCTCCATAACACACCTGGTGCCTCTGCTCAGGAAGCAGCATTAGATGAGCCTTCCTTTGAACACTCTGCTTCAGGGATTAAGACGTAAACGCCCTAAGTGAATTAAAATGCTAGGTCAGAGCTCTTTCACTCCTGCGAGAGATTGCAGAGGACAAAAGCCTCCATAGGTTTTTCTTTTTTCCTTTTTTTTTCTTTTCTTTTCACGCAGTTCAGCATAATCTGGGCTTCTGCTCTGAGCAAAAGAGACATAAGGCTGAAGGGAAATGGAAGGTTTTCTTCCCTCTGCCATAAGTGCTGAGGAGAGGAGACCTCTGGCACAGGGATGGAATCTCTGTTGCCTCCGGCCTGTGTCTACAGAGGGAGCCAAACTCCTCTAGCGCATGAGCTCTCACCCGGTCACCCCTCTCTCCTCTTCCCATCACTTGCATTTCCAACAGAGCTCTCACACTGTTCCCACCCTGGCAATATTAACAGTGGCTCTCTTGGCTTGAGAAATATATGAGGAATATAAATGTTTACCCAGCCCAGTCCCACCGTTCTGGTCTGCCCTGCCTCCTGCCCTAGTGTCAACCGAGTCAGCAAGAGCTCAGCCAATCAAATACATGCAGCAAGGTGCAACTCTGCAGTCCTTAGAAGGCTTCGGTGATGGAGCTTCTTGGACTTGCTTTTGTCCTTTGCAGCTTTTGGAAACCACATATTCCATGAGCAGCTTCTTTTTCTCCCTTCCACCCCAAGCAGTGTCATTTTAGGGGCAGAGCGTGTCTCTCTGGTCTATGTCGGAGTTAATCCTGTGGCTCACTGAATATTATGGAACAATGGGAGAAAAGGCGGTGACAGCACAGAGCGACGCTCCTGAGAACAATTTCCAAGGGCTGCCTTCTCCCCACTCCATTGCAAACAAGCATCCCAAAGAATGAGTGAACTGGGGCTACTGATGCAAAAATTACAAGGTCATCCAATAACCCCTAGAGAAATATCTGGGGGCACCTCGGTTTTGACATGAGTTTACAATGGGGTTGAATGCACTAGCAATGAGCTGCACTCCATATCCCAGAAGGTCCCTTTGACTCTTCCCTTCTGCTCCTCAGAAGGTTGAGTTAGTGGTTATGGCACTGGACTAAGAAGCAGGAGGCCGGTGCCCAGCTGTGCTGCAGCCTTCCTAAGTGACCTTGGGCAAATCGCACGATCTTTCAGTACCTTAGTTCTCCCAGTATAAAATGGGGCCAGAAAAACCCTGCTTCTGCCATCCATTGCTCTTCCTCTCTACTGAGTTTGCAAGCTCTTGGGAGCAGGGGCATTGTGTGTGTGTGTTTGTGTGTGTGCTTGCACAGGGCATAACACAATGCACTATTTGAAGTCTCTAGACGTGGCCAGTTCCCAACCATAAATAACTTGCTGCACTCATGCTCGGAGCACGGCCGGTAGCATGCTTAAAATCGCTGTCTTCCCCAGCACTAACTTTCCTCGAAAGGACAATGTCAAGATAAAAATCAAATATCTACTCCCATGCATGCGCACATGCCTTGGATTATTAATTGGGATGTGATTTCAGTCATCTAGGTGACCTACCAGTTAGGCTGTTGGTTTGCACGTGGGTTTGATCTGCTCTTATGTTAAGACGACAGAACTGAGGTGGGACCACTTCTGATCATCATCTGTTCTGCCTCCAGACCCCTCCCACTGGCACACATCAGTTGTGTTTTGTGTCTCCAGCCTTAGAGGACTGCAGGGATTTATTTTAAGATAGATTAATGATTTAGAACCTGACCCTTGAAATGTTACCGACTCAAGGGCTTGCTACTGTGAGTCATTCTATGGAAACCATCCAGCAGTAAGCACTGTGTTTGGAAGGAAGTGTTTGTAGGATTGGACCCTTCAGGCCTGACTGGAATCTCAATGAGGTCAATAAGAAGGCTTCCAATGATGTCACTGGGTTTTGGATCTGGCCCTTTCTATGTCAGAGCCATATTCTGATTTCCACTCCAGGATAACTCTGCTCTTGAACGGAGTCATTTTGGGTCTTTGCCAGTGTAGCTGAGAACTGAATCTTTCCACAAACATTCGTTGCAATGCTTTATCTACACCTCTGGCAAATGCACGCATGAATCCTAGAGAGACCAGTGCAGTCTTTCATTGGCAGTTCCATTGATTTCTTTGCAATTAGCTCTGCAGAGTGCATGGAACCCAAGAATTCACCCTGCAAGGAGTGTGTCCTCATGTCCCTTCATCAGAAATCCCCTTGGCACAGCACCATGGCACATATGTGTAGTCTGCCTGCCACTCCAGAGATGGCTGCAGTACACGTCTGCTGTTTGCGTGTGCACTCATGAGATGTATGGTGCCATGGAAACCGAGGAGGAAGCTAATGTTGCTAAATTGCAAACCAAAAATAAATGTTCTTTTCCTGAGCTCATCAGAACAACTCTGCCTTTGCAAATCCAGAGATGCTTAAAACCCTGGCTTTCTACACACACATGCAAATCCAGAGATACTTAAAACCCTGGTTTTCTACACACACACACACACACACACACACCCCTCAAGATTTTGGGTGCCCAACTCAAACCACTTCCAATTGTAGCGCACCCACAATCTGAAAGTCAGGGTTTATGAAGGCATCTCAGGCCAACATCCAAAACCAAAAGTCACTCTGATGACCTCAGCTTGGCTTTGAAACCTAAATTCAGCATGCGCGCTCTCTCTCGCTCTCTCTCTCTTTCAATTACCCTAGGGCCAGGGAAGTTCATTTATGGAGCTTTAAAGATATAGAAGAGTGGAGCAAGTCCAGTGGATCTATCGTCTGCAGGCATTTCCAGGGCTCACAGCAATTCACTCTCGGGCACTAGAGCATGAAAGCTAGATTTTTCCCCCCAGGCAAGAATAGTCTCCTGTGGCTACTGCAGCTCAGAGTGGGATGCTTAGGAGTAGAATTGGTCACTTATAGCCCCAAGTATGTGTAGGAGACAGTTGCATTGCTAGATGGAGAGTTTTTGAGTGGGAGTCCCAGGAAGAACATGCATCAAGATGTCCTTAAGATGGCGCAGCATGCTCTCTTCTCTGTGGCTGGACAGGGCTGCTGGGTGGCACAAAGGAGGAGCAAAGTCATGTTCCCACCATCTTGGAGTTGGGTTGTATGTCCATCCCATCTGGACCAAATGCAGAAGGACTCTAGCAGTCCCTGTATGTGTTGCTACAGCTTGAGCTGAAGGGCTGTAGGTCAGAGAGAACTGGCAGTGGGTTGCCTGGAGAGGCAAGGAGAGATTGTGACTATACCTAGTCCTTGTCAGGAGCAGTGTCCTTGCAATCTCCCAGCTGTTGCGTGTAAAGATCATGCACAATTTTGTCCTTAATCGTGATATATGTCATTTACAATTGTTGCAACAGAAACCATTAGAGCTTTACCCTCTGGCTAAGGAGCATTGATATTCATGCTCTTCTCGATACGGGACCTGGAAAACATGCCTGTGGTTTTAACGGCTTGCAAACAGACAATGGAAAGCTTTTAAGGAGCAACTACATTCATTCACCCTTTTATCTGGAAAGCCCAGTGTTGCTCCTAGAGGTGAGCAGCATATTCCCCATTTCAGAAAACTTGTCTTGTGACTTATACAGTGAATCAGTGGTTAGAATCTTCTGGATACCTAGCCATGTGATGCAACCACTAGGTTTCAGTGTGTGAAGCAATCCAGAGACAGCAGCAATATTTTGGGGACCTTCAATTCCTCTCTTTGCCACTTGCCCACTGAGTGACCTCAAACAAATCACTTAATTTCATGCCTCAGTTTTTCTATCTGTCAAATGGTCATAACCATGCTTTTAACCAACTTTCGTCATATGATTTGAGACTGACCTATTGAAAGCATTACAGAAGAGCTAAGTTTCCCCATTTGTGAGGCCAGGATGGGATAAGTAAAATCAAGTGTACTTTCCCAATTACATCTATTTAAACCAACACTGACCCATTTTGGCTTGTGATATCCCAAGAACCTTTTGGGTGAAAAGCCATTGTATTTCAGTGGCTTGGAGCTCCTGGTTTGCAAAGGGAGAGGGCACTGGGGAAAAAATCTTTATAAAAATTAATGTTTGATGAACAATTTAATGAAATGGAGAACTACCTCTTGCCCCACCATTAATATGTGGGGTAAAGGAATTAAGACCATAATAAAAGACAAGGAGAAAACAAGAGTTAAAAATGCAGTCGGCAAATGGTGGGTACAGCCCACTGAAGAGCTAAGTGACAGAGCCTTATTCGCTCATATGAATTAATAATTGATTCAGTAACAAATCACTAATGTTGCAGTAGTCATGGTGAATAAGATAATAAATGTGCCCTGTCCAGGGAATGCAATGTTGTTAGAATTCAGCTGAAATTATTCATAAATGTGCTACTTTTCCTCATCTCCAACTACTGCTAGTTTAGCTTTTCTGCTTAATCTTCCTAAGCTGTCACTTTAGATGGTGGAGTCGGTCACATTCCATATACAGTGGAATATTAAGGGGAACAGCGGAGACATTATGTCAAATTTCAATAGATAATAGACACAAATTGGGAAACAAAGTGCCTGCATCCCTTCTCCCTGGCTTAAGTAAATACATACATGTGCACACACATTATTTAATAGCCTGCAGGTGTGACCCATGCAGCAGTGTCCATTCTCTTTTGTCACCCATGTCCACACACAAGACTTGATGCCTAGGCCGTTAAATTCAATGGCAGAGTGTTTCTGTTGACTGTAGTAAGCTTTGGATCAGACCTACAGATCAGACTGGATGGGGATCTTTCCAGTGTCTTCAATAGCTGTTGCATCAAGCCTGTTTGGTAAAATTAACCCCTTGTGCAGAGGTGCCAACACAAGTCACAACACAATCTCGCTAAACCCTCCAGTTCACCAAGGGGAAAACGGATGCAAGACGAGAGGTTCTGGGACAGTATCTATGCAGACAATGAACAGTAGAAGTCTGGGGAACACGGTTTGGTAAGGCAGATAACTACTAACCAGCTGGTCTTTAAACACTGGAGAGGGTGAGAAGAAGATGGTTGCTTGTTGGAAAGGATTGAAGAGTGTTGGAAGCCTGTGATACTAGGGAAATAGCTGGTACTGTATCAATCCATCAGAGAAAAGCATTACATGAACCAATAGCTTTATGTAAAAACCAGGCAAATTCCAATCAGAAGTAGAGAATATGATTAATTGTAAAAGTAATAAGCCATTGGTACAACCTACCAAAGACAATGGTGTAGTCTCCTTCCCTATGGGCAACAGGACAGGGATTGCTCAATGATTACCTGTTCTGTTCACTCCCGCTGGGGCGCCTGGCATTGGCCATGGTCAGAACACAGGATGCTGGGCTAGAGGGACCTTTGGTCTGAGCCAGTATGGCTGTTCTTATGTTCTTTGTGTCTTCAGAACAAATGGAGGCTCTTCTGAGAGGTAGACTTTAGCCAAATGTAGGTTATCAGGTAACAGATGAAGTTCTATGCCCTGAGTTAAGCTGGAGATCAGACTAGAACAAATGATTGAATGGCTTCTTTCAGCCTTAAAATATCTGATTAAGGCAGCTGAGGAACACTAGTGGAAGGTGAAAGGAGAATGGAAAACAGCTGAGGAAACTAGGAAAGCAGGTAGAAGAGCCATGCAGTGAGACAGAGGCCACGGGGAAGCCAAGAATGACTCAAGGGCAGGTAGAAAATGGTGGGTTAGAAACCAAGGACAGCTGGGTTACCTGAGGCAAAAGTAGAATGGGAGGAAGCTGCCAGAGCCAGACCAGCTAAGGAAGAAATACACTGAGCTGGGGAAGCAACATACTTCTCTCCAGGCTAGATGGAGCTCAAAGGCTCTGAGACAGGATGGGGAATTTCTCACCCTGGGTGAGAGAGCCTAATTCCAAAGGTGTGTGCTCCACCCCTCCTCCACAATACAGGACTTGTTACACACAGGAGACATTGTGCTGAGAGTGCATGAGGGAAAGTGCATGCTGTAGTACCAGGACTGAGGGCTTCTGCAGTCCCTCCCCCCACTGCCAGCTCACTCATGTTACAAACATTCCCACTTTGCACTGCTCCAGTGATTTTCTCCAAAGATCTCAAAGCCCTTTATGAACATTGCACAATGTTGTCATGATGGCTGTAAGGGCTCAACTCTGCAACACACTGAAATGCAGCTTGGCCTGGGGTGGAATACAGCTGTTCCTCAAAAGCATGGAATTCAATACGTCAGGGTAGGAAGTGGAGGAGAAGGCTGCAGTCCATTGAAAAGGCAGTGAGAGTTTAGCCCAGTAGAGAGCAACTTCCTAACCTGGAACCTGGCCAAGGCAAAGCTGGCATTCTTGCATTCCTAAGAAAGCCACTAGGAGGTCTGAAGGGGTCACACAGGATCAGGACCTTGTCTTCCTCTGCTGTCCTGAAAGGTCCTGCCTTCTGGATTGTGACACCCCCATCTGGTGGCATGAAGAATGGCTGCTCTGCAACTATACTAGAGAGAGAGAGACAGTCTGAGTAACTCACTGCACTTGCAGGAGAGAGGTAGGGGATGGCAGTTTCTCTGACAGCCGCAGTGATGTCAGCCGGCTTCCACATGGCAAGGCACGTGCTGCAGGGTTGCCTTGATATGCTCCTCTGAAAGGCTCTGTGTTTACTCTCACTATGCTGCATGCTTCGTCTCCGCATCAGTACAACACCCCTCCCTGAAAGGCTTCAGGAGGAGGAACCAGGGGAAAAGTTTAAACAAAACCAAAACCCTACCATGTGTTAAAGCCCACATGCCTTCCCTCCCTTTTATTATTGGCAACAAGCATCCTCTGCTGATGAGGATGTGATGCCGCTTTAAGTGGCTCCTCTGCCCTTCTTCCTATAAGGAAGAGAGAAGATAAAGTGGAAGTTAAATGTGAGGAATGTGCATAGATGGAGCCCTAGGCTGGTCATCTGCTACTGTCCACTCCTCTCCAGTCTCTGCTGCCCTGCTCCCACTTTCTTCCCAGACGCACGTACTCTTCTTCTCAGTAAGTTATTAAAAATGTAGCCATCACTGGCTCCCAGGGTCAATATGTTGTTTTTAAATTTAAACATGAATTTCCATTTCATTGAGCCTTCCGGCCTAATGAGATGTACTTTGACAGGAGCAGCTAGCTGGAAAAGGCATGATTGAGGAGCGAGCCAATAATATTAACGCACAGCACAAAGCGCACAGGCAACGCCAGAGCCACGAGCCTTGATTCGCTCCTTTCCAGAGCTCCGGCAGGCAAAGGTTTGTGCTGCAGGGCCTGCAGTGAAATGTCAAATTCATTTAACCATCTGTGAGCTCTGCTAAGCCTTGCCCTGTGTGGAGTCTCTTCAGGGAATGCCTCCAGATTGGGATGGGGAGAAGAGGCTGAGAGGATTCTGGGAATGGTATTGCCCATTTTACCGGATCCAGTCCTATGGCTTTGTGGCTATAAAATATCTAGCTCAGTAGTTCTCAACACGTTGTCCATGGACCCTGGGGTCTGCAGACTCCCTCTGCGAAAGATTTAGACCAAAAACTTATTCAATAAAATTCGGCTATATGTACGTACAGTGGGATCCATGCCTCCAATCAACCTTTTTAGGAATCAACTGACCAAACTAATAATAAAAATCCCAGCTGTTATCTAGCACTTTGCCTGCTAGGTGACGTCATACAACCTTAGGCCTGGAAGAGACCTTAGGAGGTTATAAAGTCCAATCTCCTGCCTAAAGCAGGACCAACCTCAACTAAGTCATCCCAGCCAGGACTTTGTCAAGCCAAGACTTAAAACTCTCTAGGGATGGAGCTTCCACCACCTCTCTAGCTAACACATTCCAGTGCTTCACCACTCTCCTGGTAAAATAGCTTTTTTCCTAAAATCCAACCTAGACCTTCCCCACTGTGACTTCAGGCCGTTGCTACTTTTTCTGCCATCCGTCACTACTGAGAACAGCCTCTCTCCATCCTTTTTATAGCCCCCCACCCCCTGAGGAAGTTGAAGGCTTTTATCAGATTGCCTCTCACTCTTCTCTTCTGTAGCCTAATGAGCCCAAATCCCTCAGCCTCTCCTCGTAGGTCATGTGATCCAGCCCCCTAAACATGCCATTTTCCAGAAAGGGGCTCCAAAGCAGTGGTAAATCTGCAGCGAACAACCGGCCAGCCTACCTCTTGAAGGGATTTTGAAGAGGAACAAGTTCACAAGTGACTCGTGAGTTCAGCTTGAGGTGTTGTACATGTGGGAGAATGTCATGGAAATGCAACGTGAGGCTGGCTAAGCCAGGGGCTTGAAATCCCTTTCAGCAGGGTCCGTCTTTGTCTCAGATCTAAGGAGTTATGAGGTCACCCCTGTTTCTCAGTCTCTGCGGCTGAAAGGCATGGTCTTGTTACTGACAGAAGGACCGCAGAAGGAGCACAAAGGATTGCTCGCCAGTTGAAAGGTCTGTCCATACTAGGGCTGGTTGTAAATTCTTTCTTTGTGGAAAATTGAGGGTTTGATGACAGGAGCACGTTCAAAGGAAAAGCTTGTTTTCTGCAGAAAATACCAATTTATTATCAAAACTCCAAAAAAATGGATAGAAATCAAGTGTTTTCAGTGTGTTTGCACAATCATTCTAAAAGAGTATTAAAAAAGTTCCAGGGGAAAGTGAAAAAGAAACCCTTTTTTTACCCCCCATTTTTGGGATGGGGGTATTGTTCTCAGTAAGTTGGGCACTCAGCTGGCCACTCGAGAGACTTGGGTGCTGCGCAGCTGATTAGCAGAACTCCCACAGCTGAAGCTTGTGTTTCTGTTGGTGCTGCTCATCCACACATGCCTTGGTGCACAAAACAAAATTTATTCTGCACATCGGTGGAAAAATAGAGGGAACATTGGTGTGAGTAAAGGGAGATTCCAACAACTTTAATCCGAATATCCCAAGGTTGCCAGCCATGTAGAAAATTACTTCTCTTGCTATTTATCATCTTTCTTGGTTCTGTTTGGGCCAGGACTAGAATATGTGACTAGCCTTCCTTGCTGTATTTCAGTGCTTTTGTTCCTGGCTGGAATCCCAATGGGCAGACTTGGCATCAGAGAAAAATAATAATACTGACTAAGAAAGTTTGCTGAACATTTAGAGCCTTTGGAAGAGGTTACTTATGAAGCTAGGCAAACCTTTGAGGGTTTCCTTAAGAATTTGTTTCTGGAACATTTTACACTTGGCTTCATTCGCAGAAGTAACAAAACCCATGTTAGTGATCCCTCTGAACTCAATGAAACTACAGTGAAGCAGAAGCGCTTGTGGGAGGGCAGCCTTTCTTTTTTTGTTGTATTTGGGAGCATGGCAGGTAGCATATTGTATTGATGAAGTTCTCTGTCATAGCAGGGGACTGGTCTCTATGGTCATCCAGTCATGTGTTGCTGTGTATGGTGAGATAAGAGATTCTATGGTTGTGCTACTTAATTTTCATACTAAAGATCATAAACTGTCTGCCCACAGTAGAGCTGCCTTGTGGTATATTCTCTTCAGGTTCCTCAGTCACACCCAGATCTGAGCCCCTCCTGACCTTGTTGTGAACCCCCAGACTTTGTAACATGACACTGCGCTTTCAGATTCCAAATAGCAAACCCCTTTTGTGCTTTCGCCACACCTTCCCTCTGAGGTTCTCCATAGCACTTTGACAGCCCTGAAGTAATTCAGCCTGACAGCTGCTCGATGAAGGCCACAATTTCAGCACTGACGACTCTCGTGATTTTTTTCCCATGTCTGATGATATTTGATGTTTTCTTTAAAGTGCCAACCCCTGGAATTTTGTGATATGTTGGAAGAAGAAAAAGAACAAAGTGTCTAGACTTCATGATTGCAAAGCTGAATAAAAATGCGAGCCTGCAACGCTCCTAACTGGAAGGCAGCGAAAAGGAATCTAGGAAAATATTAAAAGTTTCATGATTTTTCAGACACTCTTGTGACTTTGGGAGGTGGCTGACTCAAGAAGTTTAGCCTCTTGGGGTTGAGAGGTTTTTAATTCCCATTTGACACACAGGAAACCAGAGAGGCCTACATGTTAAAGATTTGGCCCATGCTCACAGAAGCAGTCAGTGATAGAGCCAGGAATGGGTACCCTGGTATCTAAGATCCAAGTCCTTGCTTTTTCTGCTGGATGACACATCTAATGGAAGAGCTGCAGGCCAGGCATCCTGTGGGGAATCAGAGATTTGCTGCTTTCACATATAGATGTGTTCCATAAGCTCTGTTTCATGATTCAGCATTTCTGAGGGCCCTAACTTAACAATAATAAAGAGTCCATAAGTGCTGAGTTTGCTTAGGTAAATTTGGTTCTGAAGTGAGTGATGTACCTTGTGGTAATCAGGTGCAATTGTGATTTGAAAACTTTAAAACCTGTGAAATACATTCCATGTTGGTTGGGGGGGCTGGCTTGATTCCTTACCCCCATCCCGTAGCTTTAGCTGTCCTTAAAAACAGGATCCTCTGTGGGGTGTTCTATGTTGTCTCTAGAGAAAAAAGAATAGAGAATGCTGTGGTGGGGCAGGCTGTATGGGGATAAATACAAATCTCCCAGCTGTATTGATTTTGGAGAATTGCAAAGGGAGGATTAGAGACCTTCGCGTAGAGGGGGTGGGTAAGTCGGAATGAAGCACATCTTGGCCAGGCACATTTTCTTTTCCAATGTGCTTTTCTCTTAAGCAGTATCTTGGAGAAGAGTCAAACTTTTTTCATGTTTCCTGCGAATTGGAGGCTTAGATCTCTGACCTTTTAAAAATCCATTTAGAGTCTCGTCTTTCAGAGATTTAAACAAAAGATTTTGACCTCGAGGGCTCTCCTTTTGCACTTGATGAGAAAGAAAGGCTAGGAACGAGGGTGCAGCGGAACGAATAGTGACATAAATTGAACGGCTGAAATCTGGCGGTAATTTTCCAGGCAGCAGAGGGAAGAAGGAGCCTGAAATGATATGTGTGTTGTGTCTTTAAATGAGTAGAGAGAAGTTGGGCCGGGAAAGACTCAAGGAAGAAGTTTGGCTGCAAAACAAAGGGAGAGTCAGAACAGCTGTAGGGATAATAATGCTGCTTGCCTCACTCAAATAAAGCTGCTTGTTCAGTGGTAGAGTAAAGGGATTCTTCCTCTGCTCTTTTCCCATTGGCCTTCCAGCTAGTTTCTTGAATGCATTTGGAATGCATTAACTAGAAATGCTACAGTAATAGCCCAGTGTATCTTAGAGGGCTGAGAACCACAAGGTGGTGGTTGCTACCATCTTCCACAACACACCAGACCTTTCTGTTCCTCTCTGCCTCTGGCCCTGTGGCAAAGGGACTTCCTGTCACAGAAGAGGAACAGTGTTAGAACTTGACTCCTTTTTAAAGAGATGAAATATCTCTGTGTGTTTGTGTGCATGTGCACGTTATCTATCTGTCTATCTTGTAACTACATTGAGATTTAGGGAAAAACTTGGACATCAGACTATTCAAAGGAGTCAAGAATGGGTGACAAACCAAAAATCTGGTGTGGGGGAGAAACTGTGCAGGGAAGATTGTTTTAGTTGAAATTATTCATGAGAAACAAGTAAACTTCTAGACTGGTGCTAGGTGGCATTTCACTATACTAAGGAGAGGGCATGAGAGCAATCCCCTTACCCTCAGCTCAGGAATGGGGACAGTCCTCATGTCTGGGAGGCAGGAAGCTGTAATGAGTGGAAGGAACATCTATCAATCTACACTGCCCATGAGAAACTAAGCCATAGCAAGCTCTGTTTTTAATCTTCCACTTGTCTAGACATTGTGATGTGCCCAAGGCCAGACAGGAAGCCAGTGACAGTTACCAAGTTGGAAGTCAGACATTCTTGCCTCTCAACCACTTGTTCAGGCCAAGTCTATTTTGTTGCTTTGTGTGATCAATGTTTTTCCAACCTCAATAAACACTTGGGTTGAGTCACATCTGGGACAGAGTTTTAGGTGAGAGAGATTTTTCTGAATGTAAAACCACTTTGTCCAGCCTTGATCTGATCCCTTTTTTGCATTTTAGGCCACACATTATTACGTGCAAATAAATGATTCAGTGGTAGAATAAAGGGATTCTTCCTCTGGTTATTTCCCATTGGCCTCCCAGCTAGCTTCTTATATGCGTTTGCAATACATTAAACAGAAATACTACAGTGATAGCTCAGTGAGTCTTAGAGGCCACGCAAAAGGTCAGAGAAATACCAACACCGAAAACTGATCATCTTTCAGCTTTAAGGCCCCAGGCAATTCAATCAAACTTAAAGTACACTTGGGGTGCTGTGAACGGGCAGTGCCTGGAAAGCAGTACAGGAGGTGGGGCTCTGCATTGTTTATGCGGGAAGTAAAGGTGAGAACATGCTCTATGAGCAGGAGGATATTGTGAGTGACACTAGAGAAGGCAGGAGCTCTGGAGTCAAAAGAAGTGGTCAGAAGAGAAGACTAGCCTGGCACACACAACTCTGAGTGACGAGGGAAAACTGAAAGAACTGGGCTTGTTTAATTTAGAAAACAGAAGAGTGGGAGGGGGCATGACACAGTTTTCAAGTACCTAAAAGAGTGTTACAAGGCAGAGGGAGTTGTTGCCCTTGGTCTCTGAGGATAGCACAAGAAGCAATGAGCTTAAATTGCAACAAGGCAGGTTTAAGTTGGACGTTAGGAAAAACTTCCTAACTGTCAGGGTGGGTAAACACTGGAATAAATTGCCTCAGGAGGTTGTGGAATCTCCATCACAGCAGGTATTTAAGAGCAGGTTAGATAAACACCTGTCAAGGATGGGCTAGAGGCTTTGGACAGGGCTTGGTCCTGCCATGAGGGCAGGGGTCTGGACTCAATGACCTCTCAAGGTCCCCTCCACTTCTACTGTTCTCGGAGTCTATGAAGGTGGGTCAGAGGAGGTGCTGAGAGGTGTAAGCTGGTGGGGGGAAAATAACTATTGGTGAGCTTTGCAAGTGGAATGTACAATGTTGGATGCACTGGGGAAGCTATAAACCACCACAGTCCATCCCCTACCTGCAGAAGTTAAAAACTGACATTACAGGTGCACTTCTAAGCTTTCCTCTTCACTCCTTCCCTTCCATGAAAAGCTGCGTACCAAATAGTCTCTCAAATGTACACAGAAAGGAGAGGCTTTCGCATGTAAGAAAAGCAGGACAACATTCCATCTGGGAGGCAGAGACAGGTGTCCCTGTGGGATCTGTGGAGGTGTGTTTAAAACAAAAATAATGAAGGAGGTTAAAGGAAAGCTGCAGTGATTATATAAAGTGGGGTCTGATCCTCAGATGGTGTAATACGACAGCGCACCACTGGAGTGGTGCTGGGTTAAATAAGTTTGCAGATCTAGCTGAACCGTTTATACGCCCTTCATCTGGTGAAATTAAGGACAAATGCAGCCTGAATAGCCAGCAGAGTCATATGAGAGCTCGAGACTGTTTGAAAACTTTGCACTTCTATAATCCTGTCCATCTGAAGAGCTCACAGCACTTTATGAACATTAAGCCTTCAACCTTCTTAGGGAAGCAAGCACCAGCTCAATGGGAATTGGGAGTTTAATTCCTTTCGGCTCCTTTGAAAAATTCAGCTTCAATGTATTAAGCCTCCAAACGCTCCCTGGGAGCAAGTGAATATTATTCTCCCCATCGTACAGATGGGCATACTAAATTTCAGAAGGGTGGTGATAGAAAATCTGAGAGGTTCTGCTAGGTCATCTTTTCTCTTGCACTCTCTCTGCCAGTGTGTGGGATAGTCTCCAAAAAGAAGCAACAGAAACCAGTGTGGGGTCAGTACAACCAGACTGTACAGGAAAGTGGGGAGATCAGCGGGTGGGAGATATCCCAGATTGGTAGAGGGACAAATACACCTTTTCTGGTAGAGTCCATAGGAACTATACAAGTATGCATGGAGATTTCAGTAGGGTTGGGTGGCCCATGAATACAGTTGTCACTGTCTCCATAACCATCTGTGATGCTGGAGTTTGAGAGTTTTCTGGGTCATCTAGAGAGGTGATAGAATCTCCATCTCTGGAGGTTTTTAAGTCCCAGCTTGACAAAGTCCCAGCTGGGATGATTTAGTTGGGATTGATCCTGCTTTGGACAGGGGGCTGGACTCAATGACCTCCTGAGGTCTCTTCCAGGCTCAGGATTTTATGATCTTATGAGAGCACCAGCTGCTGTTCCACTGCTTTTTTCAGTCTGGTGCTGTAGGTTGAGATGTTGTGATTTCAGGGACTGGGAAGGACATAGAAGTCCCAGATGTTGTCCCCGACTTTGTTACTGGCCTGTGGTGAACCTTAGGTAAATCACTTAACCTCATTTGCCCTATTTGTACAATGATGATCATAGTCCTGATGCATGAGAGAAGTATCTGCTTTTCAACATGTCTGTCTTATGCATTCAGATGAATCCTTTAACCCAAGCTCTTGAATTGGTTTAATTGAAGCAAGTTTCTTCTCTGGATGTGTTGGAAGAAGACAGTCCAGCTAGTTCCTCCTACACCCACTCTTCTGAGCTTCCTCCCTGCATCAGTCTCCTTATGTTAAGGACGCAGGAAGCATACATGTGGTATTGTCAGAGCTATTCAGTGCTGCCCCTAGCTGAGGCAGGAGGCTGCTGGAAAGTCACACTTTTCCTCCTCCTGGACTCAGCCTCGCTCTCCACCACAGCTCCACCTTCACATGTTTGTTCTCGGGCTGCACCTCCCAGCTGGCTTGTGGACAGTGAGATATTTTCCGCAGATGCTCGTCACACAGCCTCAGCTGAAAATGAGCCAATGGAATAGGATGCTCATGTTCTAACAAGGAGCGTGCCATAAACACGATATGAAAGTAGATGCCAGCTTCTCTTATCTATTCATTTTCACTTCAGAGGGCTTTTTTTTCTCCCTCTCCACCCTTTTCTTTTGGATGAAGAGAAGGTTTTGAGCAATCTGTTCCTGCCAGTTGCTAGCACCCAAAGCACAGAATGCCGGCTTAATCCCCAAGCTGTACACCCACTGTTCTTTATCACTCACCTCCTGGTTTATTCCCACTAGTGTTGAGCTTTGGGTGGTGATCATTTTCAGGGCTGGGGGCAGAGGAGGAAGCTCAGCCAAGCTGTTTGCTCAAGATATGATGGCAGAAAGGGCAAGCAACATTCTCTCTCTTCTGTCTGTCTCTCTGTTTCTGTCTTCTGATTGTAAATATCAGCCCACCGGCATGGGTGGCAAGAGAGGAGTGGGTGGGTGGACAATGGAAACTTTCCCCACTCTGATCCTCTCCTCTGATGCTCATCTGTCAAGGGATGCAAGTTCCCCTGGGTTGTTCCTAATGATCTAGAGGCACTGGGAATGAGGCCCTTAGCAAAGTCTGTTTGATTCATAGAATACTGGAACTGGAAGGGATCATGAGAGGTCATCAAGTACAATTCCCTGCACTCAGGGCAGGACCAAGCACCATCTAGACCACCCCTGACAGGTGTTTGTCTAACCTGCTCCTAAAAATCTCCAAAGATGGACATTCCACAGCCTAGGCAATTTATTCCAGTGCTTAACAAACCTGACATTAGGAAGTTTTTCCTGCTGTCTGATCTAAGCTTCCCATGCTACAGTTTCAGAATGTTGCTTCTCGTCATATCATCAGAGATCATCTGTCCTCCTTTTAACACCCTTTTAGGTGCTTGAAAGCTGTTATCATGTCCTCTCTGTCTTCTTTTTTTCCAGACCAAACAAACCCAGTTCTTTCATTCTGCCTTCAGAGGCCTTATTTTCTTGACCTTTAATAATTTGTGTTGCTCTTCTCTGGACCTTCTCCAATTTCTTTACATCTTTCCTGAAACACAGCTCCCCAAACTGGACACAGCACTCTAGCTGAGACCTAACCAGTGCAGAGTAGAGAAAAAGAATTATTTCTCGTTGTCTTGCTTACAACACTCCTGTTAATGCATCGCAGAATGATGGTGTGTTTTGTTTTCTTTAACCATGTCACACTGTTCACTTTCTGCAGCACTCCTTCCTAAAGAGTCATTTCCCATTTTGCACATATGAAACTCATTATTCCTTCCTAAACGGAGTACTTTGCATTTAGCCTTGTTGAATTTCATCCTCTTTACTTCAGATGATTTCTAAAGTTTGTCCTGAGTTATATACCTCTGAAGAGCTAGCCAGGATTCACCAGGTCCTGGTTATTCTTCTGGGGATGTCATCCTTACAAGTGTGGGGCCATCTGGGTAGTGCAAAGATGCGCTTACACAATAAGCGGTGTATTGTGACATATTTGTAAAATGTGCCATGTCACCCTCTAGTGGCTGGTCCAGATAGAGGATAATGTATTACTGTTAACCTCTAGTAGGGTTAGGCAAAAGGCCCAAGCTTTGATGTTGAAGGAATTTCTCCACTAGACTTTGTATATTAGGGCTTTTATCAACTAAGAACCAGTGTCCTGAGGTTGATGTGTGTGCATGTGTGACTAGCACTGACATTTTTCTTGGAGGAGGGCAGCAGCATGCAGTTCTGGGACAGTGATTGCTATGCATTGCCCTGGAAACTCATTTAACCTGGGCTTCTGACACAGGACTATTTCCCATGTTTCAGGACTTCTTCTTAAATGTGTTTGCAACCTGTTCTGGCCCTGTAAGGGGAGGGGCTGGCAGCTGAGGGAAGCAGACTATATGACTTATTTTCTCCGGAGGGTCTCAAACATTACATAAATGATTTCCACAACCCTTCTGTGAAGGAAACAAATATTATGATGCGGTTGCTTTCCATGTGGAAACTGTAGCACAGCGAGTTTAAATGGCTTGTCCCAGGTCATGCAGTGATAGAATCAGGCAAAGAGCCTGGGAATCTCTGACTTGCTGCTGTAATCATTGGACCCCTGATTGCTCCATGTAATTCTGAGGTGAGGGATCTCTCTCCGTCCCAAATTATTGTAGGGACTTTCAAGGTGCTTTTAGTTTTACTCTGTAAAACAGCTGTCCAGAGCTGGCTGGTAGTTTTTCTTTTTGACTCCTTGGGATTTACTGTTCCTCCCCTTCCTATCTTAATTGTGTGTGTGAATAACCCACATATCATTTGGAGGGCAAATAAAATCCAGAAAGACCTGTTGCAGGATAGATTCATAAACCAAACTTCACTGCTAGAGAAAGGGGAGGCGGAAAAAGTCGTGTAGCATTTTCCCCCTTAGGCAGTTAATAAAAAGATCTCAAACAGCTATTTTAGAAAAAAAAAAAAGCCTCTGGTAAACTTTTGTAGGAGCCTGGGAGAAGCCAGAATCCCAATAGCCAAGAAAAGCTTGGCATCTCTGCTATCCACATAGCCATGTCTCAGGGCTTTATACATGCCTGAAACACTGAAGAAGGCATTAAAATTCAGTGACCTTGGACTCATTTGTCCCTATGCTGAGACCCCCAACCTTGGCAGATCAAGCTGGTCTAGAGCATATATTCCCTGACTCCACAAAGACAACCTGACAGCTATACTTGGTTGGGAAATTTTCTTTTTATCTCTGGAAAACTGTTGACCACACCACACATGGCACTCTTTTTCTTTGCCATATTTTGAGTTTTTTGTTGAAAACCTAAGTGTTTTCATTTTCTGCTGAAAATGGAACAAAAAATTTTATTCGCTCTTACGAAAACCCCAAAGGTTCAATAGCAGAGATCAGTGTATTCAGAAAGCCGTTTTTCTTTCAAATGAGTATGATGGAAAATTTTCAGCCAGCTAAAGAGAACCCTACCAAGAGACTCTTCAGTGAGTATCAGCAGTATGAAGTCTATGAGAGACATCTGAGCAATTCTAACTCTGCATTCAGACCTTGGCAGTGTTTTACCGAGATGATGCCAGAAAATTGAAGAGTTCATATAAGAGCAACAAAAATGATGTAAGGCTGGAGAGGGCTGACTTATAAGGAGAGATTAAAAGAACCAAATATGTATAACTTGGCCAAAGCATGGTTAAAAAGGAGAGGTTAGTCATCTCTATATATTTTGCAAGAGCATAAATTCCAAGGAAGGAAATGAACGGCTCATGATGACACAAAGGGAGATTTACAAGGACTTATTGCAGGTCATTAAGCGAAAGAAAATTTCATCTGAACGTCAAGAGAAGTTTGCTGAGGGGTAAGATAATGAAAATAAATAATTACCCCATAATACATTCAAAGTGCTGTAGTAAACAGAAGCTAACTAAACTTCACACACAACATTTCTGGGTAGTAAGGGAAATGTTCATCTTTGCTGATGGTAAAATCAAGTCATAGACAACCTAGTTCTTCTTACTCCTGAATTAAAAGCAAAAGGAGAATCAGGCCATTCAAAGGCTTGCCCAAAGTTAACAACCATGAGACATCGTCTGCTCCTTTTCACCCTTGTATTCGCTAAAAAATCAAGTTTAACTTGATTCTTCCCAGCCTAGTTAGACAAAGTGGTGGTGCCTGGTCAGTACAAAAAAGAATGAGTTGGGTTTTTTTCATCATGCAAGCTAGTCATGGTAAAACTTACCAGGAACACCATTTCATAGTGGTCGGTCCTGCCATCGGGGCAGGGGACTGGACTCGATGGCCTCTCGAGGCCCCTTCTGGTCCTAGTGTTCTATGATTCTATGATTCACCCTGAGTAGCAGACCCCATGCAGAACATGACTGGTCTTTATCTACACAGATATCTGTTACCTGATTTGGTGGTGAACAATCAAGCTCTATGACATTACCAAGGTAAGAGGAGCCTATTGCAGATGAAAGAATCATTTTCACTGGCTTTGTGGCTTGTGACCAGTGATCATCTCTGCCAGGTATGAAATACTTCCATTCCACCTTGCCCAGGCGATGTTGTCATACAAGCGGACACTCATTTTTCCTGAGGCTAAGGCTACACTGAGGTTTCTATTTTGGGACACATTTGTATCTTGAAATTGAAACCCTGCAGTCAAACACTGCGCTTGAAATAGCAAAGCTATTTTGAGCACTGTTTTTTGTTCCCAATACCTTTTGTTGTGAGGAGGAGAGTGGGAAATTCAAAAGAGGCACTTATTTCAAACTTGGGTGCTGTGCAAATCACACTGAGTTCAGAATAAGTTAAGTCAGAACAACATACACAATTTGTGCCGTACAAATTGTGTGAGTTATTTCAAGATAGGGCTACTATGGTCACTCTAGCCTAAGAGTTTTGCAGTCAGCTGGGAGCAAATCTGGAATCAAAGCCCCAGGTTTGTAGCACTGTGAGGCCATGTCTACACTAGGAAACTGTTTCAAAATAACTAAAACTGAGTTATTAACTCCCCAAGTAAATAAATTGAAATAGCTTGTCCATATCACTGTTATTTCAAAATAAGCATTACTCCTCAAAGCCCTGGTCTACTCTAGGCACCAATTTTGAAATAAGGCCTCCTATTTGAAAATAACAGGCATAGTAGTTTGGATACTCTTCTTGTTATTTCGAAATAAGGGGCCTTACTTCAAAATGGATTCCTAGTGTAGACCAGGGCTGATCCAAACAGTCGCAGTCTATTGAGCTGTGGTACCCTCTTTAAGGGAAGAGGCAGAAGTCTTGTTCCTAGATAGTCTGGATAGGAGAAGCTAGTCTCCTCTGCTCCACAGGTAGGGGTCTGTCATCTTGGAACTGCATTCATGTGGGTAGCCTGATCTTCTTTCATGTTGCTGTGATTACCCAGCTAGTGCATGTACTGAGCTGAAAATAATGCCTTCCAGTTTCACTGCAGAAATAGCCACTAATGTCTGAGTCTCATCCAGTTCTGAATCAAGCCCACAAGAGTTTTGTAGGGTTGAACCGCTCTAATCTGTCACTTTAGAAACCTGACCAGTGTTGAACGAGAGAATTTGCTAGACCACAGGAGATCAATATTATCTAGCATAATACTAACACGTCTACTGCTTGCTGGGCTCTTAGAAGATATTTAAGGGTAAAGAATAGCATTGAACACTGAGAGCCAGGACTGGTGGCTGGAAACAAGCTTTCTGGGACCACAGGAAACTTGGCCACACCCATGATAGTGGTCATCTGGCTAGCCAAATCCATGCCAGATTAGGGTTGTAGATGAGAGATTTCTGGATTATGGAGGTTCAACCTGAAGTTATACTGATCAGGTTCTAGGTCAGGTTAGGAACCTCAGATCTTTCTTGACATCTCTGGAAAGCGTTTCACATCAGTCATGAGGAAATCCATCTCTTCTATGGCATGCATGGTGTACTGGACAGAGTATCATCAGATGTGTAAATTAAAATTTCATGAGATATTTACAATAAAAGTCAGGGAGGAAATTCCTTCAAATCAATGGAAGAGATTCTACAGTGGAGTCATTTTGATTAATACAAAAAAAAGAGGAGGTTGCCTGAAATAAGCAAAATTTCAAGCTAATGGGAATCTCATTCATTATTTAATCCACTCCTTATCTGAAATGTACAAAAAATGGAATCTAATATGGTGTATGTATGTCTGTTGTCTTAGCAAAAAGACAGGGGCAAAGGCCTGCAATTTCACTTAATATATTAAATCCAACTGCAGGCTTTGAGCCAGATTAATAACTCTAGTGAGCTAGAAAATCCCAATATATATTTTTCTAGCTCCATGCATGATGTAGCTTGATTCATAAGCAGTCCCATTGCTGGGCTTTATTAAATACAAATAACATATCTCTTTTGTTTCAAAAGCCCACAAGATGATAGAAGAAAGGGCAGGGGACAGGTCTACCTTTGCAAGCTAGGATATATTGTTTTTGACTTCTTACTCCCACCCCTCACTTCCAAAATATGCATATGAACACAGACATATTATTGTGTGTGGTAATCACGGGAATAAATTGAAAGAGAGGAAAGAATCTGTTCCTGGTGATCATGGAGTATTGTGAAAAGGGATGGTGGGATCTTTGTACCCTCAAGTGACCATGACTCAATTTTGTGTCTCAGGCAGAAGAAGACATCTTCAGTAGCACAATGATCCATAGCCCCATACTGAGCAGTTGGTCGATTTCTGCTGTGAGAGAGTTAAAGAATGACACACAAGCTCCTCACTGGAAAACCTCGACTTTGCCTTAATTGGTAAAGGGTGATGCAGCACACACAAGCTGCAATTGTCAAAAATCATGGGCAGCAGGTCTCTATATGTCATGGTATTGTCTTAAAAATCAAGGGATTAAAATTGTGTGTTGCTAAGGGTCCATTCAAACCATGTTTTCAACCTGCGGTTTTATTATTTGGTCCTCCGGAAATTAGGGATTTATGAAAAGTCCCCAATATTGTGAAACCATGAGAGGATCCTGAGAGTGGGCACCACTGGTGTTGACAAATGTTGGCAGGTAGCCCCGTTTATGGGGGGATTGCTGAAACATATGCTGTATGTAAAGTGTGGGCTTAAGCGTTCCACTTAACTACATGTAATGCTGACAGATCTGGGTCACTGGCACTAGGGATTGAACCTGTGATCGTAGGGGCTAAAGCGCTGTGTTCTACCACATGAGCTAAAGGCCACCTGGCTCTCAGCCAAGGCTGTAGAGCAGACACTTCACTCACCCTAGTGTGAGGTTTCAGTGCCTCTGGGTACCACAAATGGTCACCTTAATCAAAAATTATTGGACTCGGTCCATTGGGAACTGGATGAAAGGCTATGTGGCCCATGAGACACAGAAAGTGAGACTATGTGATCTAATGGTTGCTTCTGCCCTTAACATGTCTAAATCTGTGCAGAT
Source organism: Carettochelys insculpta (assembly GCF_033958435.1). Taxonomy (NCBI): domain Eukaryota; kingdom Metazoa; phylum Chordata; order Testudines; family Carettochelyidae; genus Carettochelys; species Carettochelys insculpta. The sequence continues at coordinate 123,546,991 of NC_134141.1, forward strand.
GCATCATCCTCAAGTCTGAGCTCCTGAGCAGAGCTAGGTCTGTGGGAGTACCTGGTTGGGGGACTTCCAAAGACATATGAATTGTCCAGGTTCTGCAAGAAGGTACTGTTAGATCACTCTAAGTTGCTCTGCGCTTAATTACAGCAGCACAAAATGGCTTCAGCCAGGTGCTACAACCTGCTGGCACTGTAGGCCCCCCTGGTGTTTGTACAGACTTGTTGGGCCCTAGACAAGGTCTGAGGGGGTAGCTCTGTGCTCCCAGAAGGGGAGGAGCTTGAGTAGCCAGCTCTCAGCCCTGGGCCCCACATCCCTCAGAGCCACCCGGAGTATACTGTGTGTTGCTCTAGCAGCAATTACAAGGGCCTGGGGCTCCGGCTGCTCCTGCAGTAGCAGCTGGGAGAGCAGGGCCCTTTTGAATCACCAGCCTCCAGGGCAACAGCCCCTTTGCCCCCTGCCCTGTTGGTGGCCCTGCTGTTCCAACCAGCTTCTAGTCAAACAGGCAAGACAAATGAAGGGAGGGGTTATCATTACCATCTGCAGCTGGAGAAGTGAGGTGCACAAGGATCAAAGGGCCACAGGAAATGAAATGGTCCCTGTAATTTACAGTAAGTGTCAGGGAAGTTGAGTCAGAGTAAGTCTCTTGCTATTTTCTGATCTTTGTGCTCACATACAGTGGCTTGATGAAAACAAACAAAAGGATCAATTTATTTAATCTACATGTCCTCAGCAAATGGAGTTTGAATTCGACTGGAAAAAAAGATAGAATCGCCGCATAAAGGAAACGTACCCAAGTGGCGTTTATCTTGGCTGATGGGAAAAGGATTACAGGGCACTTTTGTAGGATGGATGGATGAACAGATGGACAGAGGGAAGAAAGGGTTGCAGATGGTCAAGCATTAGAAAAAATAGAGTAGTGAGGTGGTGGTGGTGGTGTTTTTCAAAATGTGTGTGTGTGTGTGTGTTATTTAAAACAACCACACATTAGTTGCTTTTTCCACTCACATGCTTGCAGTGGGTCCAGGGATTCCAATCCAGACCGCACTGAGCTGATGGAAATGAAGGCTCCAAGGACTGAGGAAATGTCTTTTATGCTGAATGAAGGATCTGTCTCTTTTTGTGTCCATAAGAAACATTTTCATGTTTCTAAATAGGAGTTGCCCATCGAGATTGTCATATATTATCCCACTGTCTGTCTCCTCCTCCTGGCAACAAGTGATAGTAGGATGAGTGTCCAGTGTTCGTGAAGATGAACAGGGAAGTGGGGCCAGTCCTATATCTAGATCTAAAATAGCTGTGAAATGCGATGCAGTTATTTATTGTACAACAATAGTGCTCAGATGCCCAAATCGGGGATCAAGACCAATTAAGCAAGTTACTGTATGCACATAACCAGTTGATGATCACTGCCCCACAGAGCTTATATCCAAGTGTATGATGAGTGAAGACAAGTGGAAACAATGCATGAAGGGAGCATAAGGTAACAGGAAGCCCATTATAATTGGCTAGGTAAGGAGCAGGGTTAGCACACCAGCTGCTAGTGAAGGTTGTATGGCTTGTAGGTGTCATGACAAAAGTGAGTTTCAAGAAGGGAACTGAGGAAAGATCTTGTACCAGCCTGCTGCTTTCTCTGTTATGGGACATCAGACATATCTGCAATATACTAGTAGGCAAGGGGTCATCATCGGCATGATGTTTGTCTGGACTGGACTTCAGGGAGGCTGTTCCAAATCTTCCTCAATCCAGAAAAAAATGGGAAAGGTTCAGCAATTTTAAGGACACACAGGATCTGTCATACTGCATAACAGAAACAAGAGAATTTCAGCCAGGGATTCCTGCATTGCATCCCAATACCTTGTAATTGAGCAGGAGCAGATGTCTCCTCAATGTAAAACATCCAAGTGATGCAAAATCTGATCTGGTGCCTTTAGTTGGTAAGGTCTGTGTCTGTCTGACATATCATATACATGATGTAGCGTTCATTAAATCTGCTAATAAGGACGTTTTCAAAATCTCTGGCTATCTAAGCATGGTTATGTATACTGCAACGGCAGCAACTGAAAGCTAATCTTAAAAAATCATGCTGGACAGTGGGACAAGATGTGCCCTTTAAATGATGGTCAGTGACCTGTGAAGAATTTCTTGAGTGCAGGGGGACCTCAGTGGAATTGTTTTATACCTAAGAGTGTGTGGCTCAGCAGTTCCTATTGGAGCGGTGGTAAGAGGTATATTGCTTTCCTTTGATTTGTATTGTAAGGGATGGTTCTAGACCTAGAAATATAGATTTTTTTTACAACACTAAATTCAGTAGAAACATTCCTTTTGGCTTAAAAAAAACAAAACAAAAAAATCTGCTTTGATTTGCACATTCCCTTGCACTGTTTATGACTCAAACTTTGTGTCTTCCTCTGTTGGATGCTTCCATATGGCACACCTCTTCCAAAGTCTGGCAAACGTCAGAGGTTAACTGATTGTGGAAGGGGTGGCCCTTTAATTAAGGTACTAGGGTTCATGAGCGCTAGATGCAATTCTTGACTCTGTCATGGACTCCTTCTGGGGCCATAGCAATTTACATAATCCTAGAGTGCTTCAGTTCCCCTTTTCAAAAAAAATAGTGGGAGAAATATTTGCTTTCCTTCACCCATTGTCTATTTAGATTATAATGTCTGCTGTGGATTTTCTATCTGCTTTTGTGTACACTGCCAAGCATGATGGATGTGGAACTACTCTGGGGCAGTTGAGTGGTGGTGTAATCACACTGATCAATCAGTCCGTCAGCCCTCAGAGACAGACAGCTCCAATCAGAACACATTGTTTTAGATGTTATAGATACACCTTCAGCCACCCACAGGTTTCAGTGGACATCCATAGCCCAGAACCTCTGAGCTCAAGCATTCCACCAGTCTCAGCATCCCAGATAGCAGGGATCGGAGTCATGTACCAGCACGCCCAGGTGCCACTGCAATATAAAAAAAATTGAAAAGCACAAATAGCAAACAACCTAAAGGAGCAGAGGGGTGGGGAGTGCATGGGAGTAATTAGGTTTACAAAACGTGAGTCATCATCAGCATTCATCTGCACATTGCTTTTTGTTGCACCAGAATCCCTGTTCTTCATTTGTACCTTGTCTGTTTAGATGGCACGTTCCAAGATCACTGTCTCAGAGGATACTATTGCAGGTATGCAAAATTAAGAGATAAATCACATAACAACAAAGATAATCATACTAATGGTCTAGAGCCTAGAAGTGAAATTAACAAGAAAAAAATGTGAAATTGATTAATCTGTTTTCCCTGTGTAAGTGGAAAGAAATGCAAAGTCGGGAGATATTGCCAAGTTGGAGGAAGACTGGAATATCGTACAAGGAGATTTGGATGATCTTGAAGGCTGGAGTAATAACAATTAGATGAAATTTAGGAGTGCAAATTGCAAGATCTGGCATTTGCGGACTTATCAGTTGGAAATAACAGAAGAGAAAATATAGCTGCGTGTACTAGCTGCTTTCAGAATGATTAGGAGTTGCCAACATGATATGGCTATGAAAAGAGCTATGTAATCCTACGATACGTCAGGTGAGGTATTTGCAGTAGGTAAGTGTCATTGCTCTTACACAAGCATTGGTGGTACCCCATCTGGAATATTGTCTGTATATCTGGCCTCCCATGTTTAAAAAGTACACTCAAAGTGTAAGGGGTGAGCAAAAGGCCAGGTAGGATGATCAGAGGAAGGGAAAAACTTCCTTTTGAGAAGAAACTCAATGAATTGGGCTTGGTTAACCTCAAAAGCAAGAAGGGAGAGGAAAGATATGATTGTCCTCTATAAAATCCTCAGATGGATAAACACTAGGGAGAAAGGGAAGTTATTTAAGTTAAGGGCTACTGTTGGCACAAGGACAGATGGATATAAACGTCTCATCAACAAGTTCAGGCTTGAGAGTAGTTGAAGGTTTCTATCTCTCAAAGGAATAGATTTCTGGAACAGCTTTCCAAGGGGAGTTGTGTGGGCAAAAAATATAACTTGTTTCAAGTCTGAGTTGAAGTTTATAATGGGTATGTAGGATATGGTAAGGTTGTTACAGTGGCATATGCTCCGTCCACAACAGCTATTAGCAAGTATCTTCAATGGCCAGAAATGGGATGCTGCTTGGGAAGAGCTTTGAGCTACTACACAGAATTCTTTCTCGGGTGTCTGGCTGGTGGGTGCTAACCACATGTCCAGGCTTTAACTGATCACTATATTTGGTGATGGGAAGGAATTTTCACACAGGTCAATAGCAGGGACCCTGTGGTTTTTTCACCTTTCTCTGCAGTTTGGGCGAGGGGCTGCTTGTTCACTTGATCTAGAGTAAATAGCAGCTTCTCAGTAACTTGAGGTCTTTTAATCAAGATTTGAAGACTTTGGTAACTCATCCCAGGGTTATAGTGTATTCTAGAAGTGGGTGGGTTAGGTTCTGAAGCCTGCAACGTGCAGGAGGTCTGACTAAATGATGATGATGCACTCTTCTGCCCTTAAAGCCAACAGTATTAATGGTGGGAAGTCAATTATATATGTTTTTTCAATGTTAACAGTAATAGTTCTTTAAAAGGAGGTTGCCATTATTTTCCCATTTTACAGATGGGGAAAATGAGGCAAAAGAGGGGTGTGTGACTTATACTAGGTCATCCAGTGGACCATTGGTACACTAGAATCCTAGTTTCCTGAGTCCTAAACCAACGTGCTATCTATCTTCTGTGCTCAACTGCCTCTCTAATACTCTATGGTGCGTGCAGAGACTGTCCTTTGTTAATGTGCATTTTTTACATGATGACACCCCTTTTAAAGAACAGGTTACAGGTTAAATAACAGGTTACAGCTCATGAATTAGCTACCAGTTCCAGGAATGTTTGGTTTCTTCAGGAAAACTAAGTATGTTCTTGGCATGAACCAGCATGTGCCAGTAAATGGAGACTCACCCAATTAAAAGATTGTACCCCATTTTGAAGTAAAGTTGAAAGCTGGTTTCAGATCAAAACCCTGTCTCCAGATCTGGAAGAAAAATCACAACTGGACTTCAGCCATTCAGAATTTCTCCCTCTTTCCATACATTGCAAATAATGGCACAAATGCCACCTGAGCTCTCGGGACAATTCTCATCCCAGTCTCAATCTGAACTCTGATTCCCAGTCCCAGCTCTGCTTTTTTTACATTGTAGGAAACCATCAGAAACCTAGAGGAGAAAGGCAAAACAAGAATAAGTGACTGAAGCCAAACAGATTCCAATCAGAAGTTAGGAATGAATGTTTAACAGTGAGGGTTATGAAACACCATCTTAAATTCCAAAGGGAAGTGATGGATTCTCCATCTTGGTGGCTTCTCATCCAGCTGGGATGCCTTTCCAGACTGCAGTTTATCTATTCACAAATTATTAGGCTCTAGGCAAAAGTAACTGGGATTGTGTCTACACAGCAATGTTATTATGAAATAATGGTCACTAATTCAAAATAACTTTGGGAACATCTACACAATGCAACTGCTGTCTTGAAATAATTTTGAAATAGCAGATGCCTTATTTCAAATTTGGTAAACCACATTCAGTGAGGAATAGTGTGTATTCCGAAACAGGTATTTTGGAATAGGATTTGTGTACACTCAGAATTGGGGCTATTTCAAAATAAACTGTTCCAGAATAGCTTATTTTGAAATAAAGCTGTTGTGTAGATATAGTATTTCAGTGCTTCCAGTGCCTCCTGGTGTTATAATCTGAAATAGGCTCTATTGTGTGTGGATACACTCTTTTGGAATAATAACAGAGATATAGCCATGTTAGTCTATATACTATCAAAACAAAAAGCAGTCCAGGTTCTCTGTGCCTTAAATATTGAGTCTGTTCTGGTATGGCTATGGTCTGAAGAAGTGGGTCTATCCCATGAAAGCTCACCACCTAATAAATTATTTTGGTAGTCTTTAAAGTGTTACTGGACTGCTCTTTTTCTTTTGGAATAAGTTTTGCTTATTTTGGGACTTCCCTGTAGTGTAGACACATTATTCCAGAAGAGCTTATTTTGGAATAACAACTTCAGAATGAGATATTCTGGAATAACTCTATAAAGTAGACATACCTATGTGAAATTTAATGGTTGGTCAAACTCTTTTTTGACCTTAGATTCTTTGAATCTCTAGATCCTGTCATCTCTTCAATCCCATTTTAAAATGTACCTCTGCCTCAAGGCTTAGAAAACACCTTCTGTTCTGTTTTTTAACAAACATGGGGTCTTGTCACCTGTTGCTGATGGTGTCTGAACATTCTCAAGTGGTTCAATGCAACTGCCATCAGTCCTGTGTCGTTTGTTCTGCCAGTCCTCTGAGAAGAATTGTGCCTGTCATCCCTTGGGCTAGTGTTTTTCCCAGCTCTTCCCAGAGCGGCAAAGCCTTCACAAAGGGTATGTGTATGTGCGCAGCATGAGAGGTGGAGTGGAACAGGCAATGGGCAGCAGGTTTTAGTCAACTTGAGAGATTGGGAAATTAGAATCATAGAATCCTAGGGCTGGAAGGGATCTGGGAAGGTCGAGTCCAGCCCCCTTCCCAAAGCCGGATCAACCCTAACTAATTACAGGTGACCAAATCATTCGTCGTAGAGAAATTGAGTTTATTCCAATAATCACTGTGGTTTCTCAACACACATCTCTTTCAGTGCACCTCAGTCGTGATTAGCAATTCATTGTCTGCTCCCCACCCCTTTTCACCAGAAAATATCAAATTGTGAAAAGTGAATTTTGGGAGAGGAGTAGTTTTGATAAATTTCCCATTTTGACTTTTTTGAAAAATGAGGTTCTGACAGTCTCAAAATGTTGCTTGTTAACATTTTGCAAATAACTACCTTTTTTCCAGTTCCAAAGAGCTTTTTACTCTGACATTGAAGATGATTTATTGTTAAAAGCTTGACGATAAAATCAAATACTTCAAAATTTTCAAAACTAAATATTTCAGTTGACCAGATTTGAATTTTTTAGGGACTCCAAGTTTGGTGACATTTTTTGAGATTTCAACTTTTCATTCTGATTCAGGAAGGGGAAAAGTTGTGAAATATCGAAAATTCTCATAACACGGGGAAAAAATATTTCCCACCTACTACAACTACTTAACCCTTGTACTCCTTGGCCATGTCTACACTAGCCAAAAACTTTGAAATGGCCATGCAAATGGCCATTTTGATGTTTACTAATGAAGCGCTGAAATACATATTCAGCACCTCATTAGCATGCGGGCGGCTGCGGCACTTCGAAATTGATGTGGCTCGCCGCTGTGTGGCTCGTCCAGATGGGGCTCCTTTTCGAAAGAACCCCGCCTACTTTGAAGTCCCCTTATTCCCATGAGCAGATGGGAGTAAGGGGACTTTGAAGTAGCGGGGGTCCTTTCGAAAAGGAGCCCCGTCTGGATAAGCTGCGTGAATTTTGAAGTGTCACGGCCACCTGCATGCTAATGAGGCACTGAATATGTATTTCAGTGCTTCATTAGTAAACTTCAAAATGGTCATTTGCATGGCCATTTTGAAGTTTTTGGCTAGTGTACACGTAGCCCTTGTGGAGCATAGGTCATCTACAAATCTCCTCCAATCTGCCCTGGGACCAAACTTCTATCTGGCTCCAGAAGTACCCCAGTTGTTGTCCTTTAATCTTAGTAGACCTTCTCCACGTTGTTCAAGGTCTTCCTCTTTTGTGTTTTCCTTGTGGTTTCCATGTGAGAGCTTGACAAACTATGCTGGATGGTGGTTTCCCACCTGGATCTAGGTTTTTTGTCCTCCCATGCACTCAAAATTCCTTCCCTTACCCAGCTAAACGTCCCCTTTGTTCTCCCACTGTTCTCCAGAACAAGTCCCATTTACCTGCTGGAACTCATTGTTACATCACATCACCTGCGTCCAAGGACCTAGCGGGATTCACAGTAATCCCTAATGTGGATAACGAAACTATACAGAGAAATCATGGTAAATAAAGCAGAAACAAAGACTTTAGGAAAGGATCTAAATTTCCATGTGTCAAGGCATAAATCAACCTGTATTTTTTAGGGATTAGAAAGAAACTTTCCATGGTCAGAGATTATCCCATCACTGCAGAGTTTCTTCTACATTCATCTGAGCAGAGACAGGATACTGATTAGACAGGCCAGGGGTCTGGTCCACTTTGGTAATTCCTAAATTCCAAGAGAGGATATAAAATTGCTTTTGGTTAGGTGATATTGACAATATCTTAGTCTTGAAATAAATATCAATTTTTCAGGCCTTGCTATTTATCAGGAGGGGGAAAAAAACCCTCCATGAACTTCTCATAAATAATTCAGGCTTCTCCATCTGCGAAAATGTTGGATTTGGCCTGATCCCCCTCATACACAAAGATCATCATCTGGTCTAGAAACAAACACAGTTGAATCTGGGTTGGGGAGGAGGATTCATTTCCCCCAAGATCTGATTTTAGTTCACCAGTCCAGGGTGAAAAATCCCTTTGCGTAAGCTCTTTGGACAGCCAATTAAAATCCCTTCCCTGCATCCGTGTCCTTGTGAAATGAACGCAGCTTGAGGCCGCTATCCTAAAACACAGGTAAACATGAGAAGATTTACTCAGATCTGCCAAGTTCTGCCTTGCCAGAGCCAAATACCATTGGCAGCATTTGGGGGATGATGTTGCCAATCAAGAAAAGGAGGCACCTGGCATTGAGGTATGCAGATGGAGCCCTGAAGCATCACAGAAATAGCTCCTCTTCAGAGGTGGTATGGAAATTATTGGGTGCGAGTTACTTGACTTCTGTTCTCCAGGTGGACAGCCATGATGGCCTCATCTGGCCTTAAAACCCATAGACCACCAATGATGTAAGATTTTTCCAATTGTGAAGATTTACATCGGGAGTGAATTGGGGTTTCCTTGAAGGCTATTGTGAGTAGATGGCAGGAGAGGGAGAGAGGTCGGGAGAAAGGAGCTTTCAGGGATGTTACAGACTTCAAAGCTGTCAGGAAGTTGAGATCTAAGCAAAGCTGTTTTTATGTGCTCTACTGAAATCATGAATGCGCCTGGCCCAGCTGTCTCCTTTCATGATTGCTGGAGCAGAGGGGAAGGTTAATTAGGTCAAGCTGGTCTGAGAGTTATATGAGGTAGATTTGAATCCTGATTTGGTGTATATGACCTTGGACACATTACTTACTATATTTGAGTCTCATTTTATTTCTGTGTGAAAAGGAGACCATGATCCTCAGCTCCCCCAAAGAGGCCTTGTGAGACCAAAGTGAAATGAAGTTTGCAAGTGTTCTATAAAGTTCAGGCAGCAGCAGCAATAGGAATCCTAGGCTACCCACCCTATATTTATGCTTTTGCACCATGCCTGGTCTAACCTGCTTTTAAACTGTGGCAGGTTTGGCAGGCCTTAAAAATCTTTTGTGAAACTCAAAGCACAGGTCTAGTTTAGTAAGCTGTAGATCAAGTTAAAAAAAACAATCTACCAACAGCTCTCACAAGGAATGGGTGAAAAATACTTGGGCTGCTACAAGCTGGACTTCTCTTGTCTGCCACCCAGCTGGTCCTAATTCATCAGATTAGGGGCGGTCCCCTGCCACCAGCCTGCCTCTGTCCTGATTCGGCACCGGCTTCCTCTGGTCTCAGTGCTGGCTGCTGCATCCCTGGGCCACCAGCCCTGGGCTCCGGCTCTAGATGATGCTCTGCTTCCCAGAGGTCTGGCATTAGCCCTCATTGTAAGTTGTGACCCCGGTCGCAGCTCGCACAGCCCCACTGAGGACTTGGGGCACACTGCCACAATCTCTAGCCCAAGGTTCTCTGGTCCTACAATATCTGTCGTGCCACTTGACCACAGGTATTGCTGGACCACAGAATCCCAGTTTTTAGAGGAACAACATACAGTGAGCATTGAAGAACAATGAAACACATTTCTTTCTCCTTCTGCTTGCTCCTTTAGGTCACAGTGAGATCAGACTATGATCACAATTTGTTCAGCCCTCATTGAACACATGCATGAAAGAGATTTCTGATTGGAATTTACAAGATAAAATATGTTGGTTTTGCCAATCTCCTAAATCTCCAAACATGCTCATGAGTTTTTGCTTAAATAATCCTGTGGAACTATATCTCTAGGCCTGCAAACTTTTAGCCCAAGGGATTTTTTTCTCAAAGTTACAAGTGCATGAAAAGTAGGGTTATAACGGAAGCTTCATTACGTCGTTAACTATAATCTACTCCATCATACTTACTGTAGTAACAAAAGCATATGCAGCTATACCGATTGAACCTCTCTAGTCTTGCACCCTTGGGACCCAATTCACTGAACCACAGGAGGTCAATATTGTCTAGCCGCATTACCACCACTTCCACTGCTTATTGGGCTCTGAGAAGACATTCAGATGTAAATTACAGCTAAATAACAGCACAGAACAATGAGAGTCTGTTTGCAGCCACCAGTCCTAATGTTATGGGACCATGGGAAACTTGGCTGGACCCATGATAAGTGGACATCTGGCTAACTAAAATCATGCCAGATCACAGATGTTGCTGCACTAGAAAGGTTCAGCCTGTATAACGGTCTCTCTTCTATCTAACTCCCCACTCATCCAGCTCTTGGTCTCTAATTCATGTTTGTTCTGTAACTGGCTGAGATTAAATAAACATTGGGTTGATTAGCTGAAGATAAGGAAGAATCCATTCCAAATTGCTGAAAATTAAGCAAAATTCAAGACTTGCTGTTGCTGACCTATTGCTGGATTCCCAGTGATTACAGTGTTATTGTCTGAAATATACTTAGATTCTTGAAGTATTGTGGCAGGTCTCAAGCAGCCTGCTTGTGGAAGTTTCCTCAGAGTTGTGCTGCTCTATGAAATTGCCTCCTTAGGAAAAGTAACCAAGTTACCTATTTCTGTGCCAGTTTCAATCTCTCCTTGGAAGAAGCCCGTTCAGCATGAAATGGACAACAGGTAGTGATTGTTCTGCAGCTGGTTAGTTTCCTGAAGTCTATTTCTCCTGGTGTAGTATGCTGAGGAAATATGCTGTGATTGCTTTCCATTGGGGTAGTGAAAGGAATGAGATGTGTCTTTTGTAATGCAATCCCAACAAGCAAAGTAATGATTATTTCAAGTCGTCTGATGGGTGGTGTCTGGAGGCTCACAGAGCTGAGGGACTCTTTGAGATCAATAGAAAGAAGGAGAAAGGGTTGGAGGGAGAGAAGATCTGGTTTTCAGCTAACTTCTACTGAGCCATTGGTTTTGACAGGTCTGCCTGGCCTTTAGGTTAGTGTCTGTTTGCCTCTCTTGCTCCATGGGTTTGTCGTGCATGCTGATGGAGCTGTTGTATCATAAGAGGAAAACATTTGGAGAAACAAACCTGCTTGAATTCCCCCAGGGGAATCTGTGAGTTCAGAAGCTTTAAAGATTGCATTTGAAGGATGCCCTCCCTCTTTTCCTCCCTCCCTCCCCACCCCCATATTTCCTGCAATCTGAGCAGCCTTTTGCCTGTGCTGCACAGAATTTGTCAAAGACAGAGCTGGGAGAGAACTTCCTATAGGTAGAACATCTTTAACCTGGCACCCTCGGGATCTGACCCGTGCTGGACAAGAGAATTTGTAAGACCACGGGAGGTCAATGTTATCTAGCAGCAGCATCAACACTTCCACTGCTTACTGGGCTCTTGGAAGATATTTAGGGGTAAATTACAGCTATAGAACACGGAGATACAGGACTGTTGGAATATAAACAAACTGTATGGGACCATGGGAAACTTGGCCATATCCACAGTAAGTAGTTGGCCGGCTAAGTAAAATCAGGCCAGATTATGGATGTTGCCAGATGAGAGAGTTCCGGATTAGCGAGGTTCAAACTGTAGGATTGTCCATTTGGCCAGGGCAAGATGGTTCACTTCACCATATCCTACCACAGGAGGAATGGTGCATTTGCCTAGTAATATCCCCAACTCCTCTCACTGATATTGCCAAGAAAGAGAACAAAAAAAGAAAATCTCCTCCTGGGTGGCAAACATGTTCCTTCTTTGCAGTTCTTTCTAGCTCTGGATTTAGCTGATCTCTAAGAGAGTTGATGCACTTCAAGTCAGTTAGGGAATGGCCTCTCCAGCCTGTAAAACAACCCTTTCACAGGGATCAGCCTATTTTTAGTGTGTTGGCGTCTGAGTTCTGGCGAGCCAGGGTGTGGATTTGAGAGACAGAGAAGTGGTTATGAAAGCGCTGGCTCCGACGTCCTCCCTTTCAGCAGGTTATTGTCTCACATAGAGCATCCAGTTTGCAATTCCCTATCTGATGCTTTGAGACTCCAGCTCACTCACCTGATATATAATTTTTATTCCCCCTCTTACAGTCCCCCCCACTCCCTCTCAACACTCTAACACATTATAACAGGAACTAATTTTGTCTGGACTATTATTAGATCATGAGATCAGGGCAACATAGAGGTCATAAAATGTTTCATTCTCTCTGAATGGCCATCGTGCCCCTACCAGGTACCATAACGTTAGGTTTGCTTATTGTGCAGATTGCTTGAGTTGCAAATTGCACATTATCCAGCTTAAACACCTGGCATTTACATTCATTATAACCCCAACACCCCCCTTTATGGCCTCCCTCGAGGGCCTGCCAATTGGTCAGGAGCACAAATGAATGTTTTATGATGATGATGAATAATGTGAGGGCCTCTGGAGAACGCAAAGCAGAGAGAGGATTTCATGGAACACTTTGACAGGACATCCCGGTAGACGGGTGTCTTAGTCATGACTTTGTCTGGTTTTGTAGTGTTCAGAGTTACATCAAACAAGAAAGGCTTTAATTATGGGCAGTGCTGAAGGATGGACTGCTTCTGTGGACTCAGAATGTGGAAGTTTTGGGACGCATCCCCCTTCACCCTGCTCTGTCACTGATACACTAAACAGCCTCAGGCAAGACACTGCCTCATTCTGACGCCTCAGTTCCCCCATCTGTAATGCAATACCAGCCTGCCTTAAACAGAGAGACAAGATGGGTGAGTTAGTATCTTTTATTGGGCTAACTTCTGTTGTTCAGAGAGACAAGCTTTCACACTAAATCAGGATGAATTTGCTAAGGGGGAGGGTGAGATTAGAGTTTTTTTCCCCGGAAACTATAGACATACGCAGGTTTTTAGCTACACCTTACCGGTCTAACAAAAGAGACAAGGCCAGATTTTTAAAGGCATTTGAGCACCTCACTGGAACTAGTCACTTTACTTAGACTAAAGACTCGGCCAGGAATAGATGGTCTCGAGGGGTCAGCTAGAAGTTTTGTCCCAAGACAGAGTGAAGTGGAGGAGATTTGTAGATGAGCTATGCTCCATGCAGAGTACAAGGGTTTAAGTCAAGTAAGTCATGTACCTAATTTCTTTCAAAATCAATGGAAATTAGGCACTAAATCACTTCAGAGCCTGCCCCTTAAGTCTGTTTGGGGGGATTCTTGGTGTGGAGATAGAACAGTCAAATGTGGGTGTACCACAGGGGTCTGTAACATTTGCCAGGCTCTGCTAGCAGCTATCTGACTCAGGATGAAAGACAGTCCCTTCCCCATGGGGTTACAGTGTAAATGGATGACTGGAGAGTAGATAAGAAGGGAAAGGGATGAACGGACAAACAGAACATGGTGTCTTCCCTAACTTCTAGTCAAAGCTGTCATCAACACTGTGTGAGAACAGAGTGTGAAAATGAATAGAAGAAACCCTATGCCCATGAGCTGGGGATATGGCCCAGTAAGCTGATGCACATTTTTGAAGGCCATCTGTGTATGTGTCAGGCTGCATTATGTTGATGTGTGGGGTTGGGTAGTATGTTATCCGAGGGGATGGTGCATATTATTTTGGGTAGATATGGAAGAAGGAATTGTATTCTCCTGGTGCATGTTTCATGGGTGTTGGGAGGGTGGTAAGGCTTTGTGGGGGTGTTCTGGGGTGGGCGTGCATGATTTTGATGTGTGGTTGTATGTCTTGCTATTTTAGGGAATCAAGCTTGCGTTGAGGGTGCATGATTTTGGGGTGTTTGCATGCATGTGTTGGGATAGGGGTTTGATATTTAGATGTGCATTATCAAAACAAAAAGCAGTCAAGTAGCACTTTAAAGACTAGCAAAATAGTTTATTAGGTGAGCTTTCGTGGGACAGATTAGATGTGTATATGATTAAGGGGGGGAAAAAAGTAAATTCTCTTTTTTAACTGGACGGAGGCCAGATTTTCTCTTCTGGGAATACCACACAGCAAAAGGCTTTCATTAACTAACATTACTCCCAAAAGACCCATTCCTCACCCAGTGGTAGAGAGGGGGACGAAGCTAGGTTGACAAACCTGCAAAATAAACATTAACAGTAATTTTTGCCATAAGTCTTGAGTCTTTTGGCATCTGGTGCATTTTATTGTCTCCTTCCTTGTATTCCAATTACATTGTCTCCTCTGCCAGGGCAGCCTGTCCATCTCTGGCGTCAGGGTAGGAGCATTGCAGGACTTTAACTACCTGACTTCGCTCTGTGCCCTTCAGTATCATAAACCTCTCCATTTCCACTGACCTACCTCCAGCATGACCAGGAATGATTCTGTGATGGGGAAGCTGCACTTAGGACAAGTTTGTCTGGCTTCTAGGTCCACATCTGGACCAGGGAGAGCAAGTGTAAGTTCCTGGCTCTGCTGAAGCCAGCAGGAGTTTCATTTGGGTCAGGATTCCCAAGGTCATCCTGGATAATAGCCATTGGTGGACTATGCTCCATGAAGTTATCTCATTCTTTTTTTCTTTAAACCCAGTGCATTGCCAAGCCATTGAGCTCATGTACGAGCCTCCGCCAGTCCTCTGGCCAAAGGAAGAGGTTGAGGAGATGGGAGTGTTCCTATTTGGCCAGAGCTGAGGACTGGGAGACCATGCAGAGTTTTTTTCAAAGCCATGCTGGGTTAGCGTCAATGTCGTATCTTCCTTTGGTGGGGTGGAGGACATGATTGTTCCAGGATAGGCTGCAGGGATAAATAAATAAAATGAGGTGGTGCATCTCCAGAGATTGTATGCTAACTTAAATCATTTTAATTAGTAAAAGATTGAAAGTTGTCCAAAAGAGAGGCTGAGGCACTGAGAGATTTTTAACCCCCTTTTGTCTCTTGTTTTTTGTGCTCTTCTGTTTCTTTTCATTCTCTCATAGCACTTTGTGGATACCTGAGTGATTTTTTTTGTCTGTCTGGATGGGTGAGATGCTCCAGTATTATATGACTAGTTACAAGATAGAGAGCAGGTGGGTGAGGGGTGTGGAAGTAGGAAGGGGAGAATGCACACACCATTTTTGTTGAAAAATTAATGTTCATTTGGGCGATAATCAGGTTGTTAGAAAAGAAGATTTAAGCTTTTGAATACAGTCTGAGGATGTGCAGAGAGCTGAGAGCATTTGCTACCCCATCCATCCACCCACTCATCCAGGACCCATACAAACATATAAGAAAAGGATGTTCCTGCCCCATAGAGTTTACAGTCTGAGTGTAAGATGATAAACAGGTGGAGGAACGTAAGGAAACACTGGAAGGATGATGGCCATCATGTACAGTTGACCTCTAGAACTTCTTGCTGGGAGATTGTTGTGAAGGTCAAATGAATAAATGGATTCCAGAAAGAATTAGATACCTTCATGGAAGATAGGACCATCAATCAGTAAATGTTAGGATGGTGAGGGATGTGACTTCATGCTTTGGGTGTCCCTAAATCTGACTGCCAGCTGCTGAAACTGCATCACTGGGGATAAATCACTCAATAATTGTTCTGTTCATTTCCTCAGAAGCGTCCAGCATTGGCTGCTGTCAAAAGACAGGATGCTAGGTGAGATAGACCATTGGTTTGAACTATTATGGCCTTTCTGATGTTACGTAAAAACAGTGACCATAAGAAGTTAATTCTCTAACCATCGTCAAGTGTTTTGTGAATATCACAAGGAAAATGTTTTAAAGAAAACAATAGGTTATTTTTGCAGATCCCCTACCCAGCACTGGCAAGATGAATTTATAAAGACAAGCAGGGGGTAATCATATATTTCATTGGCTCACCTTCCGCAAGTAAGAGTGACACAATGAATGAGCTTTTGGGCTACACAGAGACGGTACTCAGCATCACAGCAACATGCATGTTGGAACAGATTGTTTAGTATAAATGGTGTGATGGGTTGGGCCCCCAAGGAGATGTCATCTTAGGGGGCAAAATACCACTCATTAAATCAGCCTGTTCTGCCAGTCTTGGTCCCCCTTCACCAGCTCTTGCTGGGCCTGGATCATATGCCTTTTCCAGACACACATACAGTCTGGGGCACATCCAGCTCTGGGAAGACTCAGCTAGGACTTGCAACAGCCCCAGGCATTCATCTCCCTTGGAGCATAAGTCCAAAATTATATGAAATTTGCCTCCTCCCTCAATGTGGAGCCAGGGATGCACAGTTCCTGCCTCCTACACCCCTAGTTAGAAGTTACGTGAGCTGGGTTATATTGTAAACAGGATGAACGTTTATTAAATACACAAATTGGAATTTTAAGTGGTTAAAGAGGTAGCATAGGGAAGAAAGCAGATTACTAAGAAAATAATACAAAGCATACAAAGAAAGCTTAGTACACTAGATAGGATATATATTCACAAAGTCTCACCCTGAGTGAGAAGCAGGCTGGGAGATTCTTAAGGCACAAGTTGCCTTGGCTTTCCCAGGTTTTCATACACAGGCTAAACATCCTTCCAGCTTGGGAACATCACTTCTCACTGTTCAGTCTTTGTTCCCTCCAGCTGTTGTTTACAGTTGTGTTGTAGGGAGATGTCATTGTCCCTCTTTTAGGAGTACTTCCCACTTGCTGGTAAGATCTTTTGGTGTAACCTGGGTGAACCAGTTCCCATGGTGTAACACTGTCATGGGGAGAACAGTTGCTGGGTGATGCTGGTCTGCGTGTACGTTTCCTCGATACACCATTAACATTGTACAACCTTTTTACTGTTGTACCTGACAGGAGGTTTTGAATGTCACAACATGTCTCAGTAATACATAGAGCACCAAGCTTCATTGCTTCACATTATGACAATAGCATGCACAATCCTACGAGATATTCGTGTCAAGCAGACCAAGACTTTCAGAATGATACTTCACAAGATGTACTTTGTACAAAACATATCCTAATTATATCACAGTGGTGAATGTTGGGATGTCCCAGCACATATTGTAAGGGAGTGTCGCCTTTTTGCTGTGACCTTGGGAGAACTTTTCCCGGACTTGAAGAAGAGCTCTGTGTGACTCAAAATTTTCTCTCTCTTGCCAACAGAAGCCGATGCAATAAAAAGGATTACCTCATCTTCCTTGTCTCTTTCCTATCTGGGAGCAATGTAGCTACAAATATACTGCATCCATAGAATTTATGGCAGTTGTAATGCCCTGGATTGAGTCATCTGCTGAGATAAAACCCAAGACCTTGCTGTCTGAAAATACAAATAGGAGTTGCTTGAGCTAAGGGATTAAGTTCATTAGCTGCAGGCAACCATGGACTAATAAACCTCTTCTTGTAGACAAGCCTGCAGACACAGTGGATGCCCTGCTTGAGTTAACATGGGTGACCTGTGTATTGCCAATGGTTGAAAATACTCCCATTTTGATCTGGGAATGGAATTTCAAGAATGCTAATGTCCTAGTAAGATGGATTCCTAGGCAATGGGTGGTGGCTGGAAGTTTAGCTAGCAGTCTCTTATGGAAAAGTTGTGGGGAAGATTAAACCAATGTGATTTTATAGGAGTGAGTCTAAAAAGTATAGAATTTATTAGAAAGAAATATGCATTCGAGGGGTGCTTTGAACTATCCTAAAGAATCCTGCAGTTGAATATGTCTTCATTCAATCTTATAGGTTAGTGTCTTTATCTATGCACCATTTTTGTCTGTAGAGTGATATTGTGTATGAATGTCAGAGACACAGATTTCAATAGATATACTGGTTTCTTAGTCCAGACCGATGCACCACTTAGTTTACTTTTCTGTCACCAGTACCAGATTCCTATAGAAAAATCCACATAAAGGACAATTATTGAATACTCTAAGTTATTTTTCTTCCTGAGCATGGATATTTCTTGTTGACTTATGCCTTGAAGCATGAGAGTTATGTCCCCCCGCCAGCATTTTTATCCTATTTAGTGTATTTCTGGATGTTTTCACGATGCATATTAATGTCTTATCCCTTTTGGAAAGGTGCTTGAAGACGTCCTACTTGTTATCAAGTGATTGCCAAGAAGAAATGTCTTTGCTTTCATGGTACCTTGTGGCAATCAGTTGTGTAGGTCGATATATGCATCAACCATGCATTTTACATCATTTTGAAATGTATTCCTCTTTAAATGTACAGGGACTGTATCTACAGCTGGTAATAACTTTCAAAAATGGGAGAATTTTTTTTCAGATGTTTCTACCATAAGTGTATGTATACATGGCTGTATATTTCCTAGATAGATTTAATCCTGCTGCTCTATGGGGGAAAGGCCTCTGAGGATAGAACAAGAAGCAATGGGATTAAACTGCAGCAAGGGAGGTTTAGGGTGGACATTAGGAAAAAGTTCTTAACTGCCAGGGTGGTCAAACTGGAATAAATTGCCTAGGGAGGTTGTGGAATCTCCATCTCTGGAGATATTTAAGAACAGGTTAGAGAGCTGTCTATGAGGGATGGTCTAGGCAGTGCATGGCCCTGCCATGAGGGGAGGGGGCTGGACTTGATGACGTCTCAAGGTGCCTTCCAGTCCTAGTATTCTATGATTCTGTGATAAGATGAAAGTTGAGCACAAGAAGTCATAACAACTGGAAGCTGAAGCTCGACAAATTCAAACTACAAATAAGGTGGAAATGAGAGCCCTCAAGCACTGGCGTGGCTTGCATTTGCCATCACTTGAAGTCTTTAAATGAAGACAGGATGTTTTTCCTAAAAGAAATGCTTGAACCAACCAAACTTATGGGCTTGATGCAGAAATTGCTGGGTGAGGGTCTCTGGCCTGTGCTAAGCAGGAGGGTAGACTAGATGATCTCAGTTGTCATTTCTGGATGGAAAATCCATGAATTTATTATTTCTATCAGACACAGAAAAATAAGTCTAGAAAGGTTTGATTGCTTAAATTAATTTTGATGGATGTATTGGTGTTTCTGGCCTAGTGGTTGGGGGAAGCTGTAGGTATGCCGTATCTTGACTTTAGTAAGGCTCTTCACAACGAATCACATGACAGTTTCATAAGCAAAGTAGGGAAATGTGGTGTAGATGAAATTATTGTAAACTGGGTTCAAATCTGGTAAAAAGACTGTACACACAATAGTTGTCAATGGTCCACAGTGAAGCTGGGAGAACCTATTTATTGGACCACATAGGTCTCAGTCCTGGGTGCAGTAGTCATCAGTGTTTTTTGTGGATGACTTGGGTAATGGAGTGGAGGTTACGCTTATTAAATGTGTGGAAGGCACCAAGTTGGGAAGAGCTGCTTGCACTTTGGAGGACAGGATGAGAATTCAAAACAGCTTTGAGAAATTGGAGAGCTGGTGTCAAATCTACAAAATGACACTTACGAAAGGCAAGCTAACAAGTAGAACACTTGAGAAGGAGAAGAAAAGGGCAAAAAAACGAAAGACCAAAAAAACCACCTCCACAGCTACAAAATGGGGAATAAGTTGCTAGACGGCAAGTTATAATGGATCACAAATTCCTTCTCCATCAAGCAAGGTTGTGCAGTTGCAAAAAGAGTCAATATCCTTGTGGAGTGTATTAACAGAAGCATTGTATGTAAACTGAGGGAAGTATTTGTCTTGCTATATTAGGCATTGGTGAGGCTTCAGCTGGAGTTCTCTGCTCAGTTGTGAGCGCCGCACTTTAGAGAACTCAATGGACAGATTGGAGAGAGTTCAGAGGAAATCAACAAAAATGATGACAGGTTTTGAAAACCTGATCTGTGATGAAAGGCTTGGGAAAAAAATTGTGAAAGGAAGATGGAGGGAGGACCTGCTAAGGCTTCAGAAGTGTTCAGGACTGTTATAAAGAAGTCTGGTGATTGTTCTCCATGTGACCTCGAGGTAGGACAAGGAATAATGTTCTTAATCTCCAGAAAAACAGATTTAGATTCGAAATTAGGAAAAACATTCTAGCCAGAAGGATTGTTAACATCTGGAATAAGCTTCCAAATGTGGATGCATGATCCCTGTCATCAGCAGTTTTTGAACAATAGATTAAATATCTATTGCAGTTGGCCCAGGTATAAGGGGACTAGGTAGGTAACCCCCCAAGGTTTCTTCCTGTTCTATATTTTTGTTTGTATGTTTATTTCCTGTTCCGATGGCCCAGTGATTATGGCAGCAGCAGCAGCCTGAGCTCTTTAAATCACTGCCAGAGCAACGCGGACTATGGGGTGGGGCCAGGGTGTGCCGCAATCCAGACAAAGAGGAGGGCTAGTTGCCCTTGCCCACCTCTTCTGTCCAAGGCCCAGCTCCTTCCTGAAGCATAAAGCAGCACCCCTTTCCTCCACTGCCCACACACACACCTTGCCCAGGGGCCTGGTAAGAATGTCGGCCCTGCTGGTTGTCATGGGTTTTCTATCCAGGTTGTCAGGGACTTGGTCATTGGTTTTTAAAAATACAGTGCTTTTTGAATAAAAATAATAACTGGAGGCAGGGGGATTGAATCATCATTTAATGATTACAGCAGTGACAGTTCAGAATAGACTCCCCTCATGAAGTCCAATCAGGGTGTATGCAATAGTATTTATTAATGTTTACAAGTATTCATTGGAAAAAGCTATGGACTCTAAAAGCAAACCAGATCTCTCCTGTAGGGTTTTTTAGAACCACCTTATAGAACTGTATACAATAGATGCAAATCTCAATTCAATTTTGTTGGATGGTTCAAAAGAATTATCGTTTTCTGCCAGAAATTCTATAAGACTTTCCACCAGGGTAAGAAATAAGCCAGATCCTCAACTGGTGGCAAGGAGCCCAGCTGGCTTTTATAGTAGAGCTAACCTAATATACAATGTTTGCGGATCAGATCCATAATAGTGCATCATAATTTATACTAGCAATCTCTTCAGAAGTGCCTGATGTATTTTGTCAGCTGTCAAGTGCCTCCTTAGCTACAAGTTGGTTGTGTATCTGGGCCCAGCTCCACGTTCACCATGATCCCCTTCCTTGGACACCCGTCTGCTTCTTCATACAGTGACTGAAAACACCAGAGCTCCGAGTGAAACAACAGCAGCCGTGTAACATGGCCATACACAAAAGTTCTTTTAAACCTGACAAATGAAGCACTTAAGCCAGGTCTATGTTAGACTTTAAAGTTGATTGTAGACACACAACTCCATCTATGGCAATTGTATAGCTGGAATCGACTTATCTATGATCAGCTTACCTCCTAGAAGGAGGTCAATGGGAGAAACCCTCAAGTCAACCTGCCTTACTCTTTGTGAGATTGAGAAGTACATGGTTCAACTGTTGACCCATAATAGTCCCTACTGGGCATGTGAAATCAAACCCTGGAAGATCAATCCATAGTGTAGATGTAGCCTTCCCCATCCAGAGTCACATCCTTAAATTGAGGTAGATGGATTTGCTCCTGGCTGGTGTATGTCCCATAGAATCTCTTAAATTAGCTCCTTCCTTTAAATTTTAGCAGATGGGCCTGATCCCTAGTTGGCATAGATCAGCAGGGTGCCAGTGAAGTTAGTGTAGCTGTACCAATTTACACCAGCTGAGGAACAAAGTTTCCAGGGGATCACAGAAAATGATAGGACTCCGCTTTTCTGTGCTAAGTCTTTTCTCGCTCCATGTCTGATTTCCTTCTTGCCACGCCCCCACAATCCCCAAAGCCTGGCTCTGAACCTCACTGCCCTCTCTTTCTGCCCCAGTCAGTATGAGAGTCTGCCAATGTTGACAGTAATTAGTGCCGACCTCTGACTGCCCACTTTTCCCTACGAATCCTGGTTGTCAGCTCCCCACTCCCAGGGCTGCGAGGAAATAAAGCATTTAGAGGCAGGGAGACGCGGGAAGGAGGAGGGGAGATGTCCCCGCACTACAAAGCACATTGCTATTAAGGTGTCAGTTTTTTGGTTTACTGTTGCAGTTTGTGTGAAGAGTTTATGGATCAGCAGATAACAGTAATTATCTTGCAGGCTTTTCAGCTAAAGCCTAATCTGACCATTTATCGTTTTGTACCACTAGGCCCTTTTTTTTGGTTGACTAATCTGGTTACTATCCTCCCCCCCAACTCCGACAGTAAATCAGGAAAGTGACGGGAGGCAGGCAATGGGTTTTTTCTGAGCAAGGGGAGTTTATTTTGGTGAAACTGACACATTAGCAAGCACTGCTAGAGAGAAGAATGGAGCTAGAATGAGTTGAGACACCTCAGCAGAGTGAGGGCATGGGACCAGTGCAGAAGAGTACATAAAACCATATTCAGCTTTCATAGACAGTGGTTTCAATAAAAGGTGACTTTGACACAGTCCATGGAATTCCTCTGGATATGGGGACAGAAGACAGAATCTGTCTCTAGAGTACTTGGAGAAACAAAATTGGAAAATTGGGGAAAAGTTAGTTTAAAACTTGTTCCCACCATCATTACAAGTTGAAGTATATTTTAAAGAAAAGAAAAGGAAATGTCTTTTGGACCAAAAGGAAAATTTTTGTGCAAAATTTTCACTTAGTCAAAATGTATGTTTTTTTATGAAAATAATAGACTTTTTAAACATGTGATTTCAAATGAGCATGGAAGTGAAACACAAATCATCACCATCATCACTATGTATTCTATTACAGTAGAATTCAGGAGCCCCGGTCAAGAGGTGGGTGGTACGCAAACTCCAAACAAAAAGCTCTTCCCTGCACCCAAAATGTGTATAGTCTTTCTCATTTGATATTTTATTGGGATGGGGCAGAGAAATTGCACAACATTTGAGCATTTTATTTTAAATGTGCTTCCATGTTCTGTTTTGACACACACTAATTTTTATATGTACTATGGTAGCTTTTAAAGGCCTTACCCAAAATCACAGAGCCACAATGCCAGGCGAAGTACAAGTACCTAGGAAAAGAGAGTCACTACTACCATCAAGACCTTAAGGCCTAATGGATGAGACCAACCAAGCAGAAATAAAATATTTTACAGGAAACTGAGGCTGGGAGACACTGAATTATTGGCTCATGGGCCCACAAGAAACCTGTGGTATATCAGGGACCTGAACATAGAGCTTCTGAGGTGAACACACCTTTTACCGTTGGACCATCCTTCCTCTCAAGCATCGAAGGTTGCAGCTTATTTTCTAGTTCTTTGTCCATCCCTCCCTTAAACGACTAATGTATTGGGAGTTTTGACACTTCCCTAATAGGTATTTTTTTGCAGACTCATCCCAGTACTTGGCCCTAACACCTATGTACCTCAGAGACCAGGCTTCCTAAGATTTAGTAATCTTAGCAACCCTTTTGCAATCCCAAGATGCTGAGATGTTTTGACTCCCTCATGCTGTGAGGGAAATGCCCACATTTATGATGTTGAATTGCAGAAGGCTGCCACTACCTCTTCCTTAGGTGGTACCCTAGAGAACATGTGCTTTCAGTCTGGTGTGGACTTCTGGCTTTCTAAGGACATATTAACATTTGGTAAAGGGCTTCAGGATATGATGGAATGCAGATAGTATAGGCAAGTCTGAGGGGGGAAAAAGTGATCCTGGGCATTACAGCAAAATATCCTTCCTCCTAGTTGTCCTCTTTCCGCACCAAATTTAGTCTGAACCCAGAATGACCCGACTTTGAAGTGCAAGCAACATGTTTTCATTATTATTTCATTTCCCTTCTCATTTTGCCTCTGTGCTTCCTGGTTCCTCAAGCAGATGCACTAAAATACTGTGAAGAATGTTCTTGTGGATGTTTTTGGCCTCACTAGAAGCTGGCAGTGCTGATAAATCCCCAAGAAGCCTTTCTGCATGAGAAATCTGTCCTAGCTTAGCAAACCCAAAAGGTTCCCATGGTGCACCCATAAGCAGAATGTTGTTCAAATGGAACCCCTTCCTGGGCTTTTCCATTTTTTTTCCAGTTAAAAACTAAAAATAAAACAAAGAAGAAGAAGATAAAAAGAAACTGCAGCTTGAGCTGCTTTATATGGTTGGTTGCTTCAAGTGTTTCTCCCTGCTGGACCTCTGTTGTTCCTGGTCTGAGTTCCCCCTTCTCACAGAGACATTTAAATCCTTGTTGATATTTGATGGCCCACTCATTGGGTGAGTCAGCAGCATAGATCTGCCCCTTTGGGCGTGTCCGACAATTTGACTCAATGGGATAAGCCCAGATTTTTGGAGGTTTATCTCTCATGATATATCTGAGTTGATTTGCAATCGTCCAGAATAGGTAGAGCCCTGCACGGACACAAAATGTGTATGCACATCTGTTTCTGCAAAAATCAGCCCCAGATGTCTGCATCCACATCCATGGATGCAGATATCTGCAGATATTTGTGGATTTTCAGAGCTGTATGAACAGGTGATTTGTAGGAATTGGCATTGTGCCTTTCCTGAAAATTAAGTGCTTAACTTTTATCTCCTCTATTCACATTGAATCTTAATGTCCTTGGTGAAGTTGCCACCACATATGTTGTATCTGGTGACCCTCAGCAATGTCTGATTTGGATGGAAGGAGAGTGGGCAAATCACTTTGGAAGTGATCAGCTGTTATCCCTTGATAGAGAAAATACTGAGTTAATGAATTATGCCAAAAGAATAGAGAGACTGAGGGAGTCTAGAGTGTCAGTAAAGGAGACTTTCTCAGCTAATACTTTCCATCCATGACAGAAATAAATCTCTCAGCCATCCCCATCCTGTCCTCAAATCCTAGGACTGAGGTTGCTTAGAGGAGAAACTAAAGCCAAACTAAAGTGTTATTAAGACATCTGTGTGTCTAATGAAAAGTTACTATGCAGGAGAGAGTCACAAATCATTATGAATCAATTTAACCCTGGCCAAAACTGTGCCGCATAATTCATACTGGAGTTTGAGTTAAATGCTGGCATTTTAAATATAGTGGGGTGTCAGGGCTGTCTCCTGACTGGGTTGGCCTAGAAGGAATTACAGTATTTCATCTGCCAGACCAGAATACCTTTAGAACAGTGGAGCCACATAGTGGATGTCTCCATATAGTCAGATTTATCATTGACACTTGATGGTGATCATTTTTTTTCTTCTCCTGAAACGTCGCCTCTGTCAGAGGCAGCGTCTCACTGGGTTTATGTCACTGGTGTATTAGGAGTTAGAATCCCAGTGGGGTTAGACAAGTCTTTCATCCTTCTAATTGAGGAGTTCTATGTGGTTTACTCTTTCAGTGGCTTTAGCCAGGGCCTTAAATCCCAGAAAGGCAGCATGGTCCAATGGTTACACATTAGTCTGTGACTGAGGTGATATGGATTTAACTTTTTGCTCTGCCACAGACTTGCTGTGTGACCTTGGCCAACTCAGTCTCTTATACCAGTCTTTGGGAAGTCTCTGTGCCTTCATTCAATGTTGGTATAGTAGAGATAATAGCATTGCCCTAACTTTGAGGGGCTGGGAGGTTATCTGCATTAGAGGTGTGAGGTGCTCAGATCATGTGACCATGGAGACAGGTAAGTAGTTCCACTTCTTTCTGTTACCCCGGTCATGGTGGCTTCCTTCCCCTCATCAATTTACAGAATGGGCTTGATCTGCCTTGGTGTCCTTAGCCAAATTTTCCTGCCCTCTGGGTGACTGCACCTCAGTGGGTATTTCATTCCTGTACAGCCTGGGAGACTTAAAATACCACTTGTCCCCACAAGGAGGAAAATTTCAATGTCTTGCAGGAACTCAGTGTCATTCACGGGAACTTACACGGCAGGGCACAGGAGGACATGAGGAATCTTACGGCTACTGGGATGGTAGTGTACATCGCATGTTGGGATGGAGATCACAGTGGGTACAATTCACCCTTGTGCTTATGGCCAGCATAGGGTTGCTAATTTCCTAACTGCACAAATCCAAATACCCCAGCCCCACGGCCCTTCCCCCACTAACTCCATCCTGCCTACCCGTAGTTCACTGTCCCATACTCCTGCTCACTTTCAGCAGGCAGAGGGGTTAGGACGGGGAAGGGGGCTCTGGCCAGGCCTGGATTTGAGGGGTACAGGAAAGGGCTCTGCGCTGGAGCAAGAGATTGAGTAGAAGTGAGTGTGTGGGGTCCTGGTGGAATTTACTGTGTCTCCCAGGAAGCAGCTGCCACATCCCTGCAGGCCCTAGGCACACATAGGGCTGGTGAAGCTCCGTTTGCTGTCCTTCCACCTGCAAGTGCAACCCTGTGTCTCCCATTGGTCATGAAACCTGGATTTGTGGAGCCAGCACTCAGCAGGGGCAGTGTACAGAGCCTCTCCGGGTCTAGGGACCTTCTGGTCATTTTTGGGAGCTATGCAGACCAAGGGGATCCTGCACTAGCCACAGGATCCTGCTACACTGTCAACCAGAGTGACCAGGGTCCATTTTTCACCAGGCATTCCAGTCAAAAACCACACACTTGACAACCCCAGGCCAACACAAGAGCCAGCTACCACCTATGCCCTACTCCCTCCCGACTGAAAGGGAAAAGTCAGTGGTTCACAGACAGGCCTTTGGCTGGCTCTCGGCACAGGCGTGAAATTCACCCTATACGAATGAAAAATTGTATTTGACTCCAGGCATGTTGATTGTTCCTCGATAGCTTGTGGTACAGCAAAAGCCCTAATGTTCACTCTGAAGGGACACCAAACCCAGCACTGCCTAACCTAAAGCCACAGACCAACCTCGGCAGTGGCAAAAGGGAAAAGCCACAACCCACTTAATCCTGTTGTTTGAGGTCTGTACCAGCCAACACAGGAGCTCTTGGGATTTAGTACTGTCGGACAGAAATTTGGGTCTTCCTGGTCAATGGACAAAGCCAAGTTTCTATTTTGGTTTTGGTGTGAATGAGAAAAAATAGTAATGTTTCCAACCTCCCATTAACATGGAGGGTTTTCATTATTACCTTGGCACAGGAAACTTGAATATAAGCAGGGCAAAACACCATTTCTCCTTGGGCAACAATTTGTGGTTCTAATTTTTTTTCTTCTTTTTCCATCTTACTCAAACTTTGAGATAGCTTTTGTATTAAGCCCTTATCCCTCCTCTTTCCTTGGCCCCCATTTATCTTCAGTCTTAAGCTAAGACCTTCTCAGCTGGCCACAAATATTTTTTGTTTAAATCTCTTCCCTAAAACCAATTCCGTCTTCTTTTCTCCTGAAACTGGAAGAAAATTGCTTTAGCCAGGACAGGTGGCTGCTTGCATTGCAAAGGCTGCCCCATTGCCTTTTCTGCTGAACTCCAGTCCATCTGGCTGATGAAGCTTTGTTGCTACCAGTCTGTTCGACATTCTAACCAAAGTTGTCAGCTAGTTTGCTGGGAAACTGAACAAACCAATGGGTGAACAGCAAGCCTTTTGAGTCTGGCTGTAAATTGTATCTAGCTTTTGCAGTGGAAGTTGCATTTTGGCCTTTCACAAGTACGGTAAAACCAGGGTGACCATATCTCCCTGTGCCAAATATGGGAAAAGGAGATGTGGGGGGAGAGGTGGCTCCTCCCAACTCCATCAAACCTCAGGGAGCTGGGAAGGAGACGACAGCAGGTGCACTCCCTGGGAGTCCTAGGGAAGTGGCAGCTGCCGGCGATCCCCCTGGAGCCCCAGGGAAGCCACAGCTGCCAACACTGCCCTGGGGCCCCGGCGAAGCTGCAGCCACCAGCCCTGGCCCAGAGCCCTAGTGAAGCAGCAGCTGCCCACACTCCCCAGGTTTCCCTGAGGCTCGGAGAAGTGACTTCCGCCAGCAGCTGTGCCTGCACAGCTGCTGGCAGAAAAGCTTCAGGGAGGGCTAAAAAAAGGGAAAATTCACCTTTTTGGCATCCTGAATATGGCACCATCCTGCCCAGTACAGGATGGATGGTCACCCTAAAGAAAATGGACTCCTGTGTAGATAGTCCAGGACAAGACCTGTGTATCACATGAGGTCTTTAGAGACCACTGTCATGTCCCACTTCTTTAAATAGTTGGGCTGTCTGTATTCAGCACAGAGCCTCAACTCGGTTTGGTTCTGTTTCCTGAATGATAACACCACTACATAAAACAGCATCTTCAAATCAGTTTCCCCCCCATCTGTCTGTCTGTCTCCAAATATAACAGCTTTACCACATTGATTAATTCATTAACGCTTCTCCAGCAAACAGGTGAGTCCCCTTTCAAATTACCCAAGTGTTGGTGTGTTCATTTCTGGGGAGGGAGCAGGGTCTGGCCAATGTTCCTAGGTGTCTGAGATTATATCCCATTCCAGAAGAATCATGTTTCAGAAAGGCAGGCACTCACATGCGACTCCTTTCTCTGCACTGGGAGAGAGCAGTGCATTCAAGAAAGCAGTAAGGAAAGGACAAGAGAGACAGAAGTATTGATCCTAGGGTCTTTATCATAGTATTAGAGTGAACAGGGTGATTTTGGTCAACTAGTTCATCTTTTGAGCACTGCAGGACAATTGCCTGTGGTATACCTTGTTATCATTTGCTTTCTCCAGAGTCGTCTTCAAATGACCCTTCCTGTATTTACCACTGGGAAGCTCAGGGATCTCTGGAATGCAGTTCTTGATGCTGCTATTGTCTCTTTGAGGACTTGAGCAAGTCATTGGAGATCGAGATGTGGAGAAATTGGAGACAGCCCAGAGAAGAGCAGCAAGAATGATTAAAGATCCAGAGAGCATGAACTATGAGGGAAGACTGAAAACTAAGCTTGTTTAGTTTAGAAAAGAGAAGACTTAGAGGTGACATGATAGCAGCTTTCAAGTGCCTAAAAGAGGGTTACAAGGAGGAGGGAGAAGAATTCTTCTCTTTGGCCTCTGAGGATAGGACAAGGAGCAATGGGCTTAAACTGCAGCAAGGGCTGTTTAGGTTGGACATCAGGAAAAACTTCTTAATTGTCAGGGTGGGTAAACACTGAAATAAATTGCCTAGAGAGGTTGTGGAATCTCCATCACTGTTCATATTTAAAAGCAGGTTAAAGAGACATCTATCGGGGATGGTCTGGACAGTGCTTGGCCCTGCTGTGAGTGCAAGGGACTGGACTCAATGATGTCTCAGGGGCCCTTCCAGTTTTAGTGTTCTAGGATTCTATACAGTTTTTGGGCTCACACTTGAGGTTTAGGATTCAGCACTTCTGGGGCTTTTCCAGGCCTGTGACTCTTGGCAAATCACTTAATTTGTCCGCCTCAGTTTCCCCATCTGTAAAATGGGAATATTTCCACGCCTGTGTCTCATGCACCCATTGGTCTTTGTTGTTAGTTTTTGACTGTAAGACTGGATAGTTCATTTACATTTTATTTACACCAGCTGAGATTTGGTCCTGACAGCTGATCTAACATACAGTCCAAGCCTGGTAGCCAGTCCTGTGAGGTGAGTTGTGTGCTCAAGCCTCACGGACTTTATCTGGAGGTTGAGGGCATTCAGGATCTTTTGCAAAACTGGCCCCTTGTGTGTGGGCTTCTGTCTTGCTGCGGATTGCTTGTTGTTTTGCAAAAGCCTCACACTGCCTGGCTCAGCTCAAAACAGATAGCAGCGTGTGATGCTTAAGAGCTGAATTGAAAGAAGAGGAAGAGCAAAGCAATCAGCAGGAGGGAAACTTAACAACAGCTTAAAATACGTTTGAAATGTCATGAAAGTCTCTTTGAACTCAAAGAAAAAAAAAAGCTGCTGCATTGTCTTGTTAGTGGCTTGAGAGCATCACTGGATATCGGGCAGCTCTCCCCAACTCCTGTAGCACAAACACAGCTGCCAGAGCCATCTGAGCTCACGAGTGGAACTTTGCTCCTCCCTGCTTTGCCCTGATCCTGAGATGTACAGGAAGAAAGGCGGGGGACTCAGCAGAGCTCTGGTGACATGATGGATGCCCATTGCCGAAGCAGGGTTAATTGCCATGATGACAGCACTTCCCAAGCATCCTTCCTTTCTCCGTTAGCCCCCTCGCTGTATGTGTTGCGTTAATCTAATTTGTTCAGCTCAGTGACTAAACAAATAACTGCAAAGCTACCGCTTATGCAGACGTGTGGCAGAGAGGGGCAGGTCAAGGGAATTATATTTCCTCGGCTGTCTGATGATGAACGGGTTGTGGGGGAAAGGACTTTGACATGGAGCAAGAGAAGAGAGGTGACATAAAGGGAATTTTATCAATGGTAGTTGAATATTATTGTGTCCCCTGGCAGTAACTCAGGTCATGGTGAATTCAGCTTTTCCCAGGGCATGCTATGAAATGCTCCGGGAGTTCAGCTACAGCTGATCCTCTCTTAATGCACAGTACTGACAACTCTGCTGGAGCTGCTAGCCGGAGGAAAGAGTGCATCTCTACCCAATCATGGGAGTTTCCATTCACTTCTTACAGGCAGCTCTTGCAGTGGGATCTGGGTGAACAAACCACTGATCCCCAATGGAGCTTTACTGTAGTCCAATCCAGGTGTAGCGTTTGCTCCTCTGTTTTTATTGCATCACCTAGTAATTCCACCCATCTTAGGCCACTGAGAACCCAGAAAATCCCATCTCACCATGTTCGTTGCTTGGCTTATAACTCTGTGTAGACCACCAAAGAGCCCTCCAGTTGGAAGGTCTATGTGGCACTATCCAATTCGGCCAAACTTCAGTCTGGAAAACTCCAATGGAAGGTTTATGGCCAGGCCCACAGATGGGAGGGGCAAAAGGGGTAATTGCTGTGGCTGTGTGTATGGGGCGGGGGGCAGCACTGCAGACTGGGTGGCACTAAGGACTAAATGCCATAGGCCCTGCTCCTTCCCCACTTGGTTCCACCCCTTCTAGGGTGTGGAGCTGGGCCTCCTTTCCACTTCCTCAGGGTCTGCAGTGTCTCTTGGCACCTCCTGCTTAAGGCTGTTTTGCCCCTCATTATTACACCTTTGGGGTAGTTCCCATAATATATGATGTGCTTTCCAGGCAGAATATAAACTCCACACAGCACCCGCACTCTCAGTCCAGCCCATCAGAAGCTGGCTGGATAGGGAATGACTTATGAGTCATGAAGAAGATGTTTGGGCAGGCCCTGGGCAACATATGGTCCTGTATCCCCATCCCCACCTCCTCGTCATTTAACGCATTTACATTACTTTGCCAGATAAAGTCGGTGTGGTCCTGTAGGCAGCGTGGAAGAGGTTTGCTTTCAGCAAGGATTTAAATGCTCAGGGGATAGGGAAGGTCATAACATCTGTGTTGGGCCTGTGTGGAGGAAGACATGGAGACATTTCCAGAACATTGAGAAGGGCATCTTCCATGATGTCTCCTAGGCCCCTGGCCTTGCAGCAGGCCACGTAGGGAGCCTCTTTCCATTCAGGTTCTCTGTTCCCATGGGGTTCATAATGCTGAAGTTCAACTGCAGCAAGTAACAACTGCGGGGAAGTTGCAGCAAGCTGGGGCTAACCCCTGGAGCGCAATCTGGGCAGGCTTGTGCAGCTTCACTGTTAGTTAGCAAGATCAAAACTAGCTTGGGGATGTCTATGCATGTTGCAGGCACAGCTCTGCTTGGCTTCAGTGGGAGCTTGGCTAGAAAGCGATCTATCTGACACAATGCTTCAGTAGGCCGATAAGCTGTTTTTCTTTGTCTCTTCACTCCATCCTCTTCCATAGCACTTTTTCCCTTTCCATCCGACTCATCTCCAGTCTTTCCTGGAGCCCTGATGGAAAGATATGCCAGCCGTAGAGCTGGAAAAAAATTCTCTCTGTAGGGCAAAAATATCTGATACAGATCTTCCCCTTCCTTCCTCCTTACCGGCTGTGGGATACTGCCAGTGCACCTGCTTAATGCAGAGACCTGTGAGTGGTGACCAAAACATCAACACACTGAGCTCAGAGCCCCAGGCTGTTTTTCTTCCTATTGCAGGAGAACACAGACCCACTAGGTCTGCCCTGCAGCTCTCCTCCCAGCAATCTGGATTCTGGTTTCTTCTTCCTTCTCCTCCTTTCCCTTCTTATTTTATAATTATGTTTATTTGAAATTGAATTTTAAAGGTTCAGTCCCTAAAGGCAGTGAGATGTAATTTCTGGTAGATATTAAAACTGCATAAAACTGCTCATATATCCCCCATGAAAAACAGCTGGTACACAGAGGGAGACTGACTCTTACCTTCTTGCCAGCTCTGCCAAAGAAAAATCTATTTTTCTTTACAAAATAAAATAGGAATTACATAATGCAAAAATGAGACTTCCTCATGGGTTATAAGCTGGAGGTATGGCCAGAATTGCAGCTGGTGTTATTTAGCATAGCTCCAGCGATTGCAGTCACTCATACCCGTTTACACCAGTTGAGGATCTATTGTGGAGCAGATGCCGCTGCTTGTGTTGCAGACATGCCTAGAGAACCCAATGGTGATCAGAGCCCCTTTCTGCTAGCGTTTCAGTCTAAGGCCCAGATTCTGTTATCTTGTTCTCCTGGAGTGGTGCCTTACCTCTCAGACAGAGCCTTTGAAATCGGCAGGGTAGGAAGGCTGGTTAATGCTGTAAGATTGGCCTAGGAGGTAGATTCAGGAGACCTAAATTCAGTTCCTGATTTAACCACGAGAGTCACCTTAGGCCAGGTCTATACCACACATTAAACTCATGTGTACATATGTAGTTTTAGCTATGGCACTAGCTGGAATCAACTTACCTGACCATCCTCATGGAGGGAGGTCAATCTCCCTTAGTCCTCATGAGACTGAGGAGTATAGGGTCAACTGTTGAGGCCTGATAGTTAAATTTTTCTTGTCCCCACTAGGTGCGTGAAATCGAACCCTGGAAAATCAACTGGGTCAGGGTCGATCTTGCAGGTAGTGAAGACATTCCCGTAGTGAAACCACTTGATCTACTTGGTATCTGACAAAGTGGGTCTTTGCCCACGAAAGCTTATGCTCCAAAAGATCTGTTAGTCTATAAGGTGCCACAGGACTTCTCATTATTTTTGCAGCTACAGACTAACAGCTACCCCTCTGATACTTTCTCTGATGATGTCTCAGTTTCAGGCCAAGCTTTGCCATGTCTATGTATTGACCTGATTTTCACTGTTGTCATATCTGAGTGCTGTGCTGCTATTAAAGGGTTTTAGCCCCATATCATCAAGGGAGCAGAAGCCCACAGGGTTTAAGAGAGTTCCTTCAAGGTCTCACGGGGAGTCAGCGATGAAGCCAGGATGGAGCACAAAAGGTCTGAGTCCATACCAAGTGCCTGGAGCCACCTGCTTCTCTTAATATCCAGGACAGTGTTTCCCCAGTACATGCTCATGGATCCTTATCATCTCCATGCCACAAAACACCTCTCTCTAGAGTTTCCACCACTTTTCTTTCTTTGTGTAGGGTCATGAGGCTGACCAGACCTCCTGGGCATTGCTAACAGGCTGAAAGCAGCTGATGCTGTCACCAGCCAATGATCCACAAGAAATATCCTGCACCTGAGGTTTTACTTTGTTACTTTCAGCACAGAATGAATCAATCCACAGCATTTCCAAGATTCCATCACATCACCCAAAGCAGAGAGCCAAGGACCCCCTTCTCATCTGCTTGCATAGGTACAACCACTTGGGCAATGTGGGAAGAGCATGTCTTTCTACAATTTGTACCACCTTAATGATGTCCCCTGAAAGAGGTATACCAGCCTCAGCAGCAATATTACCTCTATTTTGTTAATATCTGTGTGCAGAATGAATTTTATTATGTGCTCTGCAGTATGTGTGGACATGCACCACCAACAGAAACACCTGGTTCTGGCTCTGGGCACTCTGCTACTCAGCTGAGTAGCATTTGAATCTCCTGGATGGTGGTCCACTCATCTTACAGAGAACTCTGCCCAGTAGGCTCTTACCTGCTTCTCACATGCTTCAAATGGTACCCAGACCACCTGTGAAATAAGAAGAGGCAGAGTTTGCTTCCTAGCACTTTTCATCATCACTTTGGCGTGGGGCTTACTGATCCTCCCAACAGAGTGACACAAATGCACACAAAGCTGAAGTGACTTTCCCAAGGCCGCTTGACGGAGTTAGTGGCAGAACAGAGGACAGCCCACAGGAGGTCCTGGTATCCCAGGCTTAATTTATATCTCCGTATTAAATCCCTCTGCCACTCAGTGAGATGTCAAATCCTCATTTGCCCTAATTTAGATAGCTTCAGCTAAGGGTGTCCTCCAGCTGCTGGTGCTGAACCATTGGTTTGAGATTGGTCTCTGGCGCTGTGAACCCACTGCAGCCAAGTAGGTTATATACTTGCTAGGCACTGCCAGTTACGGGGAAGATCTCGCTTACCCTCGTGTAACCCTATTGGCTTTAGCAGAGCTACACCACATAAGAGAGGGGAGAGGACCAGGTTTGGAAGAGCTGTCATCATCCAGGCACGCCTGTCATTATGGTTATTTCGGTCGCTAAGTAGAAATTGAGGTCCTCAGATAATCTAGCCTCAGCTGAAGGGACTGAACGTGAATTTAGGAATGCGAGTTCTGCAGGGAGGGGAAATTACTAGGAATGGGATGTGCTGGGCTCTGAGCCTGGTCGGTAATTTGTTAAATGCTACTTGGAAATATCCTGTGAGGGAAAATCATCCTTTTTTCTTTGTAATCATGCCAGCAAATCTGCTGGTCCAGAGAACAGCCGCCGCACCAAGGACTTTTCTCTCAAGCTCCTGGTGCGGAGGAGGAAATGTTCAAGGCTCTTTCCCAACACCCACCTCCACACTTCCACCCTGGACTGATTTGTTCCCGGAGGTGTTCCCCGAGTCGTCCGTTTCCCTCTCCCCACTGCCCCTCTCTGCCTGACAGATTGCTCCTGCTTTCTGCCGTGCATCCTTCTGTGTGACTGCACCCTTAACTCTTGCATGGAGCTCTTGCTACATTAACTATTCCTTCCAGGGGATCAGTAGGATAAGCCCCATTCAAGAGATGACAAAACTTCTCGGAGTGGGAAGAAGCCACTTACTCCAGTGCATATGGAATGCAAGATTCGTGTTCCCTGGAAGCTGAGGTCTTAGGCGGCTGCCCAGGAGAGATTCGGATGCCGCCTTGTTGATTAGCAGAGCATCCCCCCCTGCCCACGGCCAGCAGCAGGAGGTGCACACAACAAAATTTATTCTGTGTGGGGATGGAAAAAATTAGAGGGAAAACTGCTCAGGAAGTCTAGGCTCTGTTCCCTACTCTCCTGCCAGTTTGCTGTGGGATCTTGGGCAAATCCCTCTGTCTGGCTTCCAGACAGCCCTTTGCGCCTCCAGTTAGACTGCAGGCTCCTGCAGGCTGGACAGTCTTCCATCAGTCACTGTCACAGCACAAGCCCTGGTCTTGGGGGTGGCCTGTCTGTAATGCTGCTTGATCCATGACTCAGCCCAAGTCGCACAGCAAGGATGTGGGAGTTGCTGCCTGCCAGTCTTGTGCTCAGACCAGTGGATAACACGCTTTCGTGCAACTGGGAGTGGGGGCCCATGGGTGAGGTGGGGCTGGGAGGAAATCTGCTCCTCTGCCTTGCCCAGTCCATGGCAACCTGGGCTTGTAGGGAAGGCATCTGCTTCATGCAACATTTAGATGGTGCTTTGCCCCAACCTATTGTTGCCTGTGGTGTCCTAAAATCTTGAGGGTCTCACGGGCTGGTCCAGTTTCGATCCATTAGTCTTCAGGACGGCAGAGGGTGCTGATAGGCTGCACGATTCCTTTGTTCTCACCTCCACAACTTGGCTGAATTCTTACTGCAACCTGTGTTCCCTGGAAGCTTAGCTCTTGGGCTGCCAACCAAGAGAAATTCAGCTGCCACCCAGCTGATTAGCATAGCACCCACAGTGGGCCACAAATATTCGTACTGCTGTGGCCCATGTGCACATAAAATTTGTTCTGCCCATGGACAGGAAAAAAAAAAACAGAGGGAACCCCTCCTATGTCCTCAGACCTCATTCTCAGCTCCTCTTTTCCTGCCTTCCCTGCACTCACATACTCAGTGTTTCCAGACTAGTGAGAAGGTGTGTGTCTGTATTGGGGGTGGGGGTTGAATTGTCAGCACCTCCTCCTGCCCCACCCACACAATCAACATGCTGCTTTCTTTCCTTTGATTTTTTTAACCAAGTTAAGCAGTAAATTAAATCCGATCTTGCATTTCCAGGAGATCTTGTCAGGATACAGAGCTTAGAGGGATATAAAGAAGCTCAAGTTGGCTGAACTCTGCAGCCCCTTGATAGTTAATGTTTGATTACCTTTATTTCACCAAAGCTGGTCTGTTTGTCTTGTAATTCATGTGGGTTTCGTGGGCGCCCTCTGGTGGCCATTATAACACATGAGTCGGAGGAGAGGAAAAATAAATAAAATCTTTTGAAGGCTGTGTGAGAGTATAGAGTCTGGTGTCCTGGTTCCAAATGTTTGTGTTAATCTGTGTCTTTTTCACAGGTGGTTGCTTCTAGTTTGTTATTCCTGAACCCTTTTAGTTTGGAATAGTGGGAATGCTTCATCTACTCACAATGTTTCAGCATCATGATTTTGTTCCTACCTCATCCATGATTCTCATGGTGTTCAACAGGCAAGCTGTGTGACATGCACACAGGGTAATACCCAGCTGTTTGCATTAGTCCATTCTCTGTGGAACTGACTGAACAGCAAAGCTGTGAAATTCTGTGAGGGAAGTGGAATAACACTAATCTATTGCTCACCTTGCTTATGTCTACACAGCAGTGTTATTTCAAATAATCCGTTCCAGAATAGCGATTCTGAAAGAACACAGCTACACACAAGAATGCATTTTGAAATAGCATGTCCGGACACACAGTGCCTGTTTTGAAAGAGCACCACTGGACGCCATTGTGGCTTAATTCAAAATAGCGCTATTCCGTGTCTTAACAGCGCCTATTCCGAAATTGCTTTTATTTCTCCTGCAATGAAGTTTATGAAATTCGAAATAACATGCCCGCCATTTCAAGTTGATTTTGGAATAGGGTGTGCATAAGGCAGGTGCTCACAATGTTATTTCGAAATAACATGTTATTCTGAAACACCTTTGCTGTGTAGACGTAAACCCTCTTGGCTAGAGCCGGTGAAGGGATACGCTCTAAGCTATAAGGTTCAAAATCTGAGCAGAATAGCTGAGATGATGGCCAGGAGATTCCTCTCAGTGGCAATTACACTTAGGTTATTGAATTACTTTTCTAAACACATCTGCCCAAAACAGAACTCGGAGCAAAAGCAGATTATAGGTTGTGAAATGCTTTCGGGGCGTTGGAGAGGAGAGAAGTTTAAGGTATAGAAGAAACTTTTCAGCCATAATATGGGGAGTCTCGTATTTTATTTTTGTGGTGCCCTGGAATTTTGCTGCTTATGCCCACCTCTGCTGGTTGCTGTTGGGCTTTCCTTGGCAGACGTAGTTCAGACAGAAGGGTTGCACTCAGGTCACTGGTCGCTTACACCACTTTTACAACTAGGTGACTTGGTCGACTTCCCAGGGGTTTACTCCTGACATACTGCACTGCATGAGGAACAGAAGGATCAAGCTTATGCCTAGGTCACTGCTGTTCTTTCTGTATTGTCAGAAGTGGAAAATTTACCCCAAAAGTTACTTGAGTAAAAGTGCACCTGCTTTTGCTTCTGGATTGGTGAATACAATCCAAGATGTGCAATGGTGTGTAAAAGATGTAATATTGGGTGTGGGTGTGTGCTTTTAATCAAGTAGTTTTCCAGAGGGACACCAACGACTGTACGTTTGGGGTACTTCTCCCACCTCTGTAACAGACAGGTAGCCATGTTACTCTGTATCTTCGAGAACAACAAGAAGTCCTGAGGCACCTTATAGACTAACAGATATTTTGGAGTGTAAGCTTTCATGGGCAAAGGCCCGCTTCGTCAGATGCATCTGATGAGGCGGGTCTTTTCTCACCTCTGTTTACTGTTTATTGCACCCTGATGTGCTAGGTGTTTCCCAGAAGACCTAGGATGACACAGCCATAGGTCAAAAGATTACAATCAGACAGGCCCAAATCTTCCCATGTTGCACATTGGTTTCCGTCACAGGTAGTCCCCTTGGAATAGATCCCTGAGTTCGCATAAACTAGCACAGCTGCATTGGAACAGATTGCGCTGTGCTGAATTGCAGGAGCTAAGGGCCTGTTCTTGCACAAGATGACTCATTCATTGCTTAACCCAATACTTCTAAAGTGACTGGGAGTCTCCATGGACTTCAAGGATCAGAGAGGTAGCTGTGTTCGTTAGTACCTTCAAAAAACAACAAGAAGTCCTGTGGCAACTGATGCATCTGATGAAGCAGGTCTTTGCCCATGAAAGCTTATGCTCCAAAATATCTATTAGTCTATAAGGTGCCACAGGACTTCTTGTTTTTGAAGATACAGAGTAATGCAGCTACCTCTCCAATACTTGTCACCATGCAAGGCACTGTATTTAGCCTTATTGAGTGGAAATCCGTCAACCTCATGGACTTCAGTGAGTTGTGAGTCAAGCAGTAACTAGGTCAGGCACAACTCATCAGGGTTCAAAGCCTCTAGCCCAAAATCAGGCCCTACCAGATGTGATTGTGGGTAGGAGGATTGAGCCATCGGCAAATAAGGATGATCTTGCGTTGGCCTCTACCAGCACTGCAAACCATGCGACCAGATGTCTTCACTGGGCAAGAAGGAGCTCAAGGACATACAAACATGACTGGAAGGGGAGGGGAATGAGGTATCAGTCTGTGATCTTGAGACAGAGACCTACATTTCTGTTTAATCCAGAGTTCACACTTAGCGTTGGCGTCAGCTGGAATGCACTCCTGGTATCTGGCCACTTTGTGGATTGCTAATAGCCTAGGCAGGGGGCTGTTTACCAATGACAGTGCGACCTCCCTCACCAAAAAGGAGCAGGGGGACAGGCACAGGTGAGCTAACCCAGCACCCTGCACGTCACCTTCGCATAACAATTCTCAAAATATATGGAAATGCCGAAATTGCATATGCAGAAACAATCCCTAGGAGCCAGAGTGGGCAGCTCCCCTCTCCGCCCCGCTGCCTGCTCCACCACAGACCTCGGCTGGTGAATTTTAAAGAATCCACTGTGCTCAGAGAGGAGGAAGTGAGGGGATTTTTCTTCCTTTCTTCTGCTTTTCCTTTCCTTTGAATGCAGTGAAAATGCCAGTTCCACAGAGCAGATACGTTACAATATGATGTGTGTCTGTGGCATAGAGGTCTGTGCATGCCATGCAAGGCAGACCTTGCAGAAGTACCCCAGATGGGAGGTGAAAGCACAGATAAGAAATAAGGAAAGGCATGGCCACAGCTCTGAAGAGTTTATAATCTAAGGGTATGTCTACACTGTGGAGAACAAGGAGTCCTGTGGCACCTTATAGACTAACAGGTATTTTGGAGCATAAGCTTTCGTGCCTATGAAAGCTTATGCTTCAAAATATCTTTTAGTCTATAAGGTACCACAGGACTCTTGTTGTTCTCAAAGATACAGACTAACACAGCTACCTCTCTGATACTCTACACTATGGAGATATTCTGAAGTAGCATATTCTGGAGTTGTTCCTCCAAAATAAGCAGTTGTGGAATAATGCATTTACACGTCACACAAAGACCCAAAATAAGAGAACTTATTGTGAAATAGAGGCCTCATCCTCCCCCATTCAGACTGCGTAAATTCTGGATAAATGCACCAACTGTGGTTGGGGGGCGTTGGCCTACTATTGAGATGTTCATTTGGGGTGTGGAAAGGATGCATAGAAATGAAGGGGTTAGTACCCCAATAAGCTGTTGAGTTTGATGCAGGGATCTCATCTGTGTCATGCGGATGATCAGAGTAGATGCTCGTAAATGGTCACTTCTGGTCTTAAAAAGTCTAGGAAGCACAGAAAGGACTACTAAGCTGCTTCTACACAGGCCCCTTCCTCTGGAAGGGGCATGGTGATGAGCAGCCCGGAAGATGCTAATGAGGTGTGGATGTAAATTCCCCATGCTTCATTAGCATATGGCCATGTGATTCAGAGACCAGAAGAAGCTCTTTTGGACTCCAAAATATCCATGTGGACATGCAGCCCATGATGAACTTCCAGAAGGAAACTCTCCTTCCAGAAGCCTCCTCTTCCTCAAGGTGCCATATGCTAATGAGGCACAGGAAATTTACATCTGAACCTCATTAGCATCTTCCAGGCTGCTCATTACCACGCCCCTTCCAGAATGAGGGGCATATGTAGAAACAGCCCTAGGGTATGTTTGCACAGCAAAGTTATTTTGAAATAACATTGATTATTTTTTAAATAGCTTTGTGAATGTCCACACAGTTCAACAGCTGCTTTGAAATAATTTCAGAATAGCAGATGGCTTATTTTTGAAATTGTTAAACCTCATTCATGAGGAATAGTGCCTATTTTGAAATAGGTATTTTGAAGTAGGGGCTGTGTAGACAAAGAATAGTGGCTATTTTGAAGTAAGATATTCTGAAATAACTTATTTCACAATAAAGCTGCTGTGTGGACATAGTATTTCAGATTAGAGCCCCTGGAAGCAGTGCTCTATCGTGTGCGGATACGCTATTACAGAATAAGTTTTTCTTCTTTTGGGACTTCCATGTAGTGTAGGTGCATGATTCCAAAATAGCTTATTTTGGAATAATAACTCCCAAAGAAAATATTTCAGAATAACACTGCAGTGTAGGTATCTATCTAGTCTGTGTCTACATAAGCAAATTCTTTTGAAAAAATCAGGTCTTTTTTTGAAAAAACACATGGAGAATCCACACACAAAATGCATTCTTGCAATCTGAAATCGAAAAAAAGCGGCTTTTCTTCTGGAAACCCTTTTCTGCTCCTGGATCAGGAACAGTTCCTCCTTTCAAAAGCTTCTTTCAAAAGAAGCATGTTCAGATGCTTTCAAAAGTGCAGTCCTCATGGCGCTGGATTTTTCGATCCCTGGCTCATTCTTTCGAAAGAGTGGGGGCTGCGTGGACACTCTGTATCAGAAGAGTAGACCAACATTTCAATCCACTTGCTTGTGTGTGGACACACTTTTCAACGAAGATCTTCTGGAAGATCATCTTTTGAAAGATCACTGTAGTGTAGACATGGCCGTAGAGCTCAGAGGGTGAAGGTTCTCTTGCAGGACTGTGGAGGGCACAATTTGGGGTCTCTGCAGAAGGCTGCTAAGAACATTCTTTTCCGGATTTGGATCATTTGGTTTGAACACCTCCACTTGTCATTTCAGTTGTGTGGGGTCAAATGGCAGAATTTCCCTGGTTTAGACTTGCAGCCATCACTTGGGACAGCTTCACTGGAAACATTCCCAAATCTTTCAGTAAGGTTTGGCATCTGTAGTCTGCAACCAAGTCCACAAAGCAGGTGAGTATGGTGTCAGTTCAGGTTTCATTGAGAACAATTCATCTGTCTCTGCACATAACACCAGATTTAAAAAAAGAAATATCTAGATATCTAATGATGAATGTCATTAGATGTGTTTGAAAATGCCATTCTGTTCTTAGCTGCATCTTTAGTCACCTTTGCAAATCTGGGCTTTAATATCCATCCCAACCACCTTTAGCTGAGACAGGATTTTTCCCCACAGTATGTTTTCCAGCCCAGGAATAAATGTCTGAAATGATGGAGCTTGGCCATTAAAGGACATGCTGTATGGCTCAAACCAATGGTCCATGAGGATTTGATCTCTTGCCTTTGCATCAGATAATACTTGATGTTCAGGAAGACTTTTAAATAAATCCCCCATAATGCATCTTGGAAGGGAGAGAGAAAACTAGAAGTCTTTCTTTACCTCTTATTGGTGGGGGGGAAAAAGAAAGTAAGAAACATTCAGTAGAGCTATCAAAACAAAAAGCAGTCAAGTAGCACTTTAAAGACTAGCAAAATAGTTTATTAGGTGAGCTTTCGTGGGACACGAAAGCTCACCTAATAAACTATTTTGCTAGTCTTTAAAGTGCTACTTGACTGCTTTTTGTTTTGATAGTGTATAGACTAGCACGGCTCCCTCTCTGTTACTATTCAGTAGAGCTGTTTGCAAAGAATTCC
Organism: Carettochelys insculpta; assembly: GCF_033958435.1. Classification (NCBI taxonomy): domain Eukaryota; kingdom Metazoa; phylum Chordata; order Testudines; family Carettochelyidae; genus Carettochelys; species Carettochelys insculpta. Next base: position 123,589,021 of record NC_134141.1, read on the forward strand.
ATAAACGTTTTCATTACCAAAAATGCTGTTTTGCTGGAAAGGGTTTTGAGTTCCAAGATTTGTGGATATAGGGAAGGAGAAGGGGAGTAGACACCAGTCTACTGTTTAGGGCATCTAACGAAGTAGAAGATGCATGTTTGAGTCACAGATCTGACGGTAACAGAGTAGGGTCTTGAACTGTTGTCTTCTGTGTCCCAGGAGTAGACCGTGAGCACTGCAAGGCCAAGGTGTAAGGTGACTTATGTATTTTTGTGAACGTTTTTTTAAAAACATCTGTCTCATTTTCATGCCTGCAAGAAATACGACCATATTTCCAAATCTCCTCACTTTTCAGGAAATGGAATTCCTGTTTTCTTGTCAGCCCTTTGCAGCTCTCTGCTAATATATGCGTGCTTTCCCACTGCAGAATCTTTCTCATACATATACTCCCCAGTTCAGACATGTATGTGCTCATATGTGGTCCATTACACCTTCCCCTGTCAGCTTCCCTCCAGCCACAGACGCATGCTATAGGAATCGGCCTCTGAGACAGTCAGTGTAAGGTGACTTTTTCTTGCCATCTGGGTGTTCGGTGGCACAGTTCCCTGGTCTGCCTACGCACGCATGTTCCCCGTTCTCTCCCAAAGCTGGCAGCTAAAACAAAAGGGAAAGCTTCAAAAGCACAGCGTCAGCTGCCTGTGTCAGTGTGGGTTGAAAGTACAGCTCGTAGCCAGCTCATCTCCCAGTAGGAAAGGGGGACTTGCATTTCAGTAAATTTGCATACTACAGAAGAGTGCAGAATAGATTGCTTTGGGGAACTCTCCACATAGATGACTGAGCCCTTGACTCTCACAGGAATGGTTTGATGCCGCCTGCTCCACCTTGGTCATGTTCTCCACCTCTTCCATATTCAAAACCTATATCTCTAGTTCATCCCATTGTGTGGTTCCGTTTTCTTCTCCTAGATTGAGTGAAAAATGCTGGATTGGCAGATGTAGCGAATGGAGGCCTCAGTTTATCACAAGGCAGGTACTGCGTGGTTAGTGGCACGGCCAGCTTCGCATATATAGCCACATAACACACGTAGGTCTTCAGTCAGATGGAATTCCTGTAGGAAGTGTGTTGCTAATTTAGTGTCTGTGCCCTTGCAGTCCTAAGCTTTTCTCATGGTGAGAACTCAGGGAAATGTTCTCAGCTGAAACAGATTTCTGAGACAGTGGGGTCAGGGTGTTACTGAAGTCCATATTTTTTGTAGGAGATTGTCAGTTTTGATGAAATTGTCTGATTTTTTTCAATGGGAAAATTGGAGAGGAAACTTTTTTCCAAAAACAATATTTTTGTGTTTTGAGTGATGGCTTTTCAAAATGGAACATAGTGTTTTGATCAAAAAAAAAAAAAAGGCAGCAATTTTCCTTTATACATTTCAAGTGATTTTTTTCCATAACTTTTCATTCCAGCTTAGAATGTGAACATACAAACACATCAGAATGGCCGGCAGGAAAGACATTCCAGGTCTCTGGATTAAATGGTGCAGCCTCTAAAAATTTGACAAGCTAGTCCCTGATGTCACTGATCACAGCTCAGACCACATTAGTGAAATAAAGAGAGTGATGTCCAGATGACTGGTTGCTAGAATTTATCAGTGGATCTGTATGGTTCCAGGTGGTGGGTTTCTGCAAGATGATGCCAGAGATGAGGCCAAGGATTGAATTGGGACATAGGATCCCAATGACTGACTCATACCCAGAGACAGCTTATCCATGATACTGCTAAGGCAGTTTTGTAGGTTGGAGAAGTATCTTGCTATACCTTTCCAATGGACAAAAGGTACTTACTTCCCTAGAGCTCTGTGATAGGACAAGAAGGATGATCCAGTATTGAAGGTACTAGTCGAGGATGTAGAAGATCTTTGTTCAAATCCCTATGCCACCAGAGACGTGCAGTGTAGCCTGGGGCAAGTCATTTAACATTTCTGTGCACTGAGTTCCCCATTTTTTAAAATGGGGCTCAAAGCACTTATGACAGGAGGATTGCTGGAGTAAAATACATGTAAGTTGAGAGTTGAACAAGTATTACGATGGTGAGGACCGTATAAGCACCAAGGACACCATAAAACAGAAATGACAAAGGGTCGGCTGAAATACACCAGCCAACAAAAGTCGTGACCTGCTACTTGGGAATGTTTCTGCCATGCTGCAGGGCCCTGTGAAGTACAGCCCATGCATACGTACTCCATGAAAGGTCGAAGGTTGGAGCAGCAGGCTCTGAGCAGGGTCATTTTAACACCTCCTAACCAAGGAGCATTCATTTAACGCAGAGAGGGAATGGCAGAGCAGCAGCGACATTAAGACAGAAACATTGTAATCTATTAAAGGGCCTGGGCCACCGTTGATCAATACGGCAAAGTCAATAATAGCTTTTGATTCCAGCATATTAGGTGGACTGTCAGATTCAGGTTTATTGGAAGTTTTTACAAATAAGTGAAGCATGCGACTAGAAGGAAGGGGACAGGCAGCTGAAAACACAGGTTGGAGTTTTTCTTCCTGCTGTCACCTCTGGAACACTACACTTTGGAGAGCATTATATGGAGAAAAGGACCATTCTGGATAGTTACTGAAAGGCAGATAAATTGTACATCCTGCTAGAATGACATATGTGAGGGTATGTCTACAATATAAAGTTATTCTGGAATATCTTATTCTGGAGATATTATTCTGAAATAAGCTATTCCAGAATGTGTCTACACTACAGAGAAGACCCAGAATAAGCAAATCTTATTTCAAAATAGTGCATCCACCATAGAGCTTATTTTGGATTAGAGCCCCTGGAAACACTCTGGGACTATGTTTACACAGCAGCATTATTTCAGAAAAAGCTGTTCCAGAACAGCTTATTTTGATATAGTCCCCATTTCCTGTCTGTACAGCCCCTGTTTTGGAACAGGTGGTATTCATCATAGAATGAGGTTTACAGAATTCAAAATAAGCCACCTAAAATTATTTCAAAGTAGCAGGTTTTTTGCTTAAATGCTCTCAAAGTTATTTCAGAATAGTGTCTCTTACTTCAGAATAACTTCGGTGTGTAGACATACACTGAGGCTCAGAATCATGAAGGATGCAAGGGTGAGGAAGGATGTTTTCCAGCCAAACTCAAGTGTTGCCAGTTCTTGTGATTTTATCACAAGTCGTGTGATGTCAGGACTGTTTTCCTAAATCCACAGATTTCAGGAGAATATGAATTTTCTCCTCCAAAAACCATACATTTCTAGCCCTTGTGCTAGTGCCAAAAATCATGACTACTTCAGTCAAGGGCATCCAAAGGGTTCAGAAACCAGCAGGAAAAAAAAATATCCATGTATTTTTTTAATCATAATTTTTTGACATCTGACTCATGATTCTGAACTCTTGGAATTCAGCGGAGAGACTGGAAGGACAAATCAATTAATATTTGAGAGCTACATGGCTATTACTGTGATGGGGAAACATGGAACTGCTTAGGTAGAAATACAGTAGGTGGCTGATACTATAGTACAAGTTAATATGGACCAACATCTTTCTTTTCCATAAAGTACTTCCCACCAATAATTCCGTGAGTTCAGTAAGTCGGTACAGAGCCAATAGAGAGAGCAAAATTAAAGTCGCTACAAAGTGGGGGAAAGAGAGGTGTTTCTGGGTGGAACGACTGAAAGTCCTTGGGGTGGAGAGAAGAAATGGTGCAGGAGAGAAGGGTCTGTAAGAATCAGTGGTGAGATAGCATAAGACAAGGGAAAGCAGGGCCAGATGTGGGAGCACTGGGTAGTGAGAGATGAACAGAGTCTGTGTCATGGACACACAAGTGTCCACAGAAGGCTTTGAAAATCAGGGCGGATGACTTTGAGGTGGCTCCTGTGTGATTGGGTAATGGGTGGAGTTGTTGTGTGGCAGTTTTGTTTCACTAACTGGAGCCGCAGGGAAACATATGAAAAGAGGCTCAAGTCCTTATCTGATCCTCCTTGGAAATGTCCGTTGTTCCCTTTTAGGTATTCAGGGCATTTGATATATTTTAAATGTCTGTTGATTTTTCTGGGCTTCACTCCTTCTTCCCACTGATACTTTGCCCTGTTGTTTTCCCTTCCATCAATTCCCCTTTGTTGGCAATTGGGTTGGTGCAAAACTACCAGGGCCAAATGTGCGGGGTGAGCAATCAGAAAATCATCAAAAGGAGGGATCCCAGGAAAATGATACAGGAGAGGATATTCCCAACAGGATTTGTGTGTAATGTCTAGTTACAGGCTTTAAAACGTCGCTTTTCCTGCATGGTGTTTCCTTTCCTGCGGTGTACATTCCATTCGATGCCAGATAGACTCTACTGTACTAATAGATCCCTAGAGAGACTGAATAGAATTGACATCCTGTAAAAATAGAATTCCCTCCCCCTTTCTGCAGGAGTCATTATGTTGAAACTCTAAGACGGCACAGCAATTAGTATTTTCTAGGTTTTGCCCTCCCCATTTCTTTCTTCTGTTGCTGCCAAGACCATTGGGGTTGCCCGTCCCAGTACAGTGATGGGAAGCTGAGACCCCCTGATGGTAGACTGGTAGCTTTTGTGAAATGAAGAGAGTCCAACAATGTCTACGTCCTAATAAAGAGTCCAACGCTTGGCCCCCTAAGTGAAAATCAGAGCTGAGAAGAGCCAGGCCTGGTTGATCCTGCAGTGACTATTATCCTCTCACCATGAACGTTGGGTTCCTCCAGTAACAGGGTTCATGTGTAAGACACTGTTCTGTGTGGTATGCTGCATCCCCCTCTGTGCCTGTTTCACACACTCTGAATCTGCTGTAGGTCTCAGCTGCTGATCCTATTTCTATACCCCAAGCTGGGAGACAGCAGACGATTTTAATTCCAGAACTATCTGGGTTAAATCTCATTGTTGGCCACGACTGGTTGTCCCACTGACAAGGCGTTACAGAGAAACTTGCACTGCACGTGTTCTGTTTGTTCCCAGGGCTGCCATTGTAGCGCCATTCTCCGGCAATACGTCAGCTAACAAAGAGAGAAATATCTATGTTCCTGGCCTGTTAAACAGGTGAGCTGAAGAGAGAACAAATTCAGAACCTTGCAGTCTATCGCAGGGCCCCTCCAAAGCATTTACACCTAGAGATGATTTTCCACCCAAACTGCAGGCCTGATCCTGAATTAGGATTTGAATATCATGATCCAGAGATGCAGCTATTGTAAACCTGTGCTGTTCCATTGTAGCCAATGGAGCCATGTCTTTACACTGGCTGAGAATCTGGCTCCTTATTTCTTTCAGAAGGCAAATCAAACTGCTCCAGCTTTGAGTGTTTCAATCTGGATTGGAATCCAAAAATAATCCAGTATTCTGGAGAGGATGTTTCAACTCTGTGCAGATATTCCATCCAGACTCTGGTCTGAACAGTGAAATAGGATCTGGATTGGCGTGGATTGGGTTGAATTCTTGAAGAAAAAAGTAAGTTTAAAAGTTCCTAACAGTTCTGCGATATTGTTCTCATGTCTGATTGCGTAACTTCTGCCCAGCTTGTCTTTCTCTCCCTGTCCCTCACACACTCCTGCACACACAATCTGTGGTAGTTTCGGGAATGTTTTGATCGTCTTTAGCATCTGAGCAGCTCATAACAAGGTCTCAGGCTGTGGGAAGGAGAGCGAAAGAGCAAGACTTTCAGCAGGGTAACAAACACTCTCCTTAATGAGCCCCTTGCAAATTCTCCTTGCATACTTACAGACACCCCCGCAGTTACTTAAATGGGTATTATCGGTCACCAGGTCCTGAGGTCACCCAACAGAATGGGTTTGTTAAAAATAGGAACGAGAGTTCAAGGCACGGGGTCAAGAGAGATTAATTGAAAACTCCTCTGCAGGCCCGACATCATCTGTGGAATCTGCAGCACTCAGACACTTCCAGCTGCTCCTGGGTTTCTTGCGAATGTAAATGAATGGTTCCCTTTGTGACAGCTGGGTGGGTTCCAATCTGGGCTTTCTTTTCCTTTCTCTGTCTCTTTGTTTTCTCTGTGGCAGAGAGCAGGGAAGCGGAGTCACCAGCGTTAAGCTTGCGTCTGCCCTACTATCTGTTTTGCTGGCAATTGTGCATTCACGGGGGAATGGCATGGTAGCAAAGCATAATGCAGCCACTTTGCAAAGAGGTGGCTCCTGATAGGGCCTGAGCCTCTTTCCATGAGCGATCAAGCATATCACTGCTGGGATTTCCCCTGGGGCGTCACTGTGCAAGCAAAGAGCCATGGCTCACCTTGAGAAGTTCTCTTCCACACGCACTCTGAGTTCCAATGGTCCCTGAATACTGCAACCAAAACCAGTTATGTGTTGTTGTTCTTTGTATTTTTGTAGTGGTGTCTAGAAGCAAACAAAATGATCATTCTGTTATGCTAGGTGCTGTACAAATGTAACTGCCCTTCAGGCAGACTTGAACCCAGGACCTATGGAGTTTAGTGTAGGCATCGCTACAGCTGTGCTCTCTAAAGGTCAGCTGGCTCTCAGCTTAGATTGTGGAGGACACTTATTCTTTCTCTGTGAAGTGGTCTAGGTCTCACTACATGGGAAAGTTAACCACACCTAGGTGTGTGGGTTACATGAACACATAGTTAGGTTGTTCCGTTAAACTTCTGGTGAACACATTTAACAGACAGATGAAGTGACTTGCCCAAGGTCATACAGCCAGTCTGTGGCAGAGATTGGGAACTGACCATGGAACTCCAGTGGTCTAGTCTAGTACCCTAATGACAGTCCATCCTTCAGCAGTCTGTTCCGAGCTGTGCCATTTTGAGAGTGTTTCGCTGGGTGTGTGTCATTTGGCTCTGGGCTCACCTCTGCTATTGGTGTGAAAATGTGAGCAAATATACATACACTGGGGTCCCACACACAAGGGAATGAATTTATTCTCTCCACTTTCTTCAACATTCACATTTTGCAAGACAGAATTCTTCCATAACAGTGTAATTTAAAGCGCCTATCAATCCCAGGCATGGAGCTGAGCCTTGACCAGTTCATCTGCGTAGCCCTGACATTCAACTGCCTGCTCCATCCCCAATCTCAGGGCCATCTGTGGCAGATCATTTATTTATTTAAAAAAAATATTAGGCGTTGAAGACCTAAAATTGTTGCTGCCTGCACAGCTCTAAAAATAATATGAATCGGTACCTAGGGACCACTTTGGTTTTGGCTGCATGAGAAAGTTTAGCAGCAAAAGAGAAAGGGGAGGCCGTGTGAACGCATAGATCTTTGTAACTAGCCTGCTGTGTCTGCAGCCTCTCAGAAAGTTTAGAAAACTATTAGGAAGTTTAGTTCTCATTGTATCTTGCTGGCGGTTTTCTCAACACAAACGTCTCTGCCTTACTACAGGCCCTACCCAGCAACCTCTATTGCGATACTTAGCATCTTCTCGTGACCAGGGCTACACCCAACGGCCTGTGATGAGTGGGGGGGGGAGTGTCTTTTCCTAACTCTGGTGAAGGAGCAGTAAGAGTAGAAGCAGGTGTGGGCTGAATACCAGGGAGACCTGGGGTTAAATTCTGGTCTGAGCTCTAGTGCTCAGTCCTCAGAGTTTAGGATTGTAGCCCAGGGACAGCAGCAAGCCTGACTGCACTGGCAGCAGTAGGGCAGTTACCAGCTGGGATAGGGATGATGCAAACCTTTTAGCAGTTGCACCAGAGAGAGGTATAAATGTTCAGAGGAGAGGCTAAGAGCAGGGAGTGGTTTGGGGCAATGTGGATGTGGTTGGGACATAGTGTGTTAGGAAGAGGCCAGATGCCTCTGGACTTCACCCTTCAACTCTTTGGAAATGTGCCTGTGGTCCCTAAAGCCCACTCAGCAGTCTGATAGGCTGAAGGTTTTAAAGGAGTTTAGGCATCTTTCCTTGAGTCTAAACACGTATTTGGACTTGGTGCCTGCTGCTTCTGCTCCCAGCCTGGCTGCCCCGGCAGTGGAGCAGATTTCACCACTTCGAGGTGTTCCTCCATTCTGCCTGCAGAACGTGTCAGATCTCTTCAGTCTAAATCCCTCGCAGCAGATGAACCTAATGCTTTGTGATCTGCATTTACTATCATGGCCACGCCTTGTTGTCGTTGGGGTGCTGCTGTAAAGGTAGCACTTAACTCTTGCTTATCATCCATCGATCCAAATTCCTATATGCTTTACAAAGGAGGTTAAGTGCTGTCATCTTCATTTGCATTTGGGAAACTGAGGCACAGTGCAGTCATGTGCTTTTCCCAGGATCACATAGCAGCAGAGCAATAGACAAAATCAGAGTCCCCCTGACTCTCAACCATCTTTAAGGACAAGTGCCAGGCTCAGCGGCCAGGGGAGGTTCCAAGAGTCGTCTAAGCAGTAAGTGCCTGTTCTTGTGTGTCTTATCGTGCCTCCTTGAACATCTCCTTTGTCCTTTTCAAATCAAATGGAGAGATTGTAAATCTGTTTAAGTAACATGATAATGACCGACAGAACAGTTATGAAGTCACTGAAATGAGCTATATATAACAAACCTAGTGTATTAGCAGGAGCAGACAAGACAAGGAGATAGGGCAGGAGAAGTGCTTTGAGTTAAATACAGATGTTTATTAACTACCCACTCTGAGGCTGTACTTAAGGGAAAACAGCTCCTGGCTCAGTTGCAGTAATACCACCCCTTTGCCCATTTTTTGCTGATGTATAAGAAGTTTCATTTTAATATTGAAGGGTTTGTGGTTTTTTCAGTCTAGGCACAAGGGGCCTAAGCTGTCTGATCTGTTTCACTGACATAGCACAATGGAGATGCTGCTCAGAGATATTAAAGTCTGGTATTATCAGCTCAGTAGTGTAATATTATTTTCATCTCATCCTCAATAGATTGTCCCAGCAGTGACACACTGCCAAAGTTAAATGAATGAACGGACCCAGAGAGTCTCTTTGAGTGCCACGCTAGGAAAAGGAAATAAATAAAGGAGATGGAACCCCAATGTCAAATGCTAATGGGCACGTGGGATGTAGGAAAGTGTTGGGTCTCTCCTCTTTGCACTTCACAGGTGCCACCGTAATTCAGGAGGGGCTGGGTTTGTGGTTTTGGCCAGCCTGGAGCTAACTGGAAACATAACTGGGTGAATCAGTGAGTAAAAATATACCACTAGTAGGCCACGTCCTTGCTGTAAGTGGTCATTTCTGTACTTCCTCACATGGTTGCAGAAAGAATCACCCTTAGAGGAAAAAGATCCTGTAGATCAGTGATTCGCAACCTGTTCAGTGACATGGCACACTTCAAGGAGACAAACACATCTATGGTACACTCACGCTTTCCAGCTGAATTGATTCTCATCAACGTCACATTTACTATGGTCACAGTCCGAGAGAGGTTTGCCACATAGCAGTGCGTGCAAGAAGCTAAACAAGGCTCAAATGGGATGTTGAGTAATTGAGTAACCACTGAAATGTCTGATTACTCACGGGGTGGGAAATTGACCAACCTACCTGAGCCCCAGCTGGCAGGGCGCTGGTCAATTTCTATCCCTTTCCCAACCTCTGTAGTAGCTCTGCAAAGAGCTGAGGTGAGGGAAAACTGATGAAATTTCATGGCACACCAATGGGTTGTGGCGTGCTGGTTGAAACCACTGCTGCAGAGCCAGTTGTAGCAGGGGAACTACAGGAGCAGGGGTAATCAAAACCTGGGACCCCAGAAATATGCTGGAATAGCCAAACTGTGCCGCGATGGTTTCACTGCTATTGTAATTGGACTGAGCAAGATCAAGGCTCTCTTGGGAAGTCGGCACATGCTGCAGTCACACCCATGATTGATGTGTAGGCCTGTCCTTAATCTTCTCCTTCTCAGTTCCCCACCTGCCACCTGTGGAGGTCATATGCTTTACCTCCCTTGCAGAGTTGTTGTGGTGAGGGTGAATTTTTGAATGGCTGTGAGGCCCTTGGATGACACTCATGGGGCTTACACAGGTATGTCTCCACACAGACACCCTTGCTGAGTCTCATTTCAACTGGAATTTTTGCTGTGTAAACACCAAGTTAACAACAGGGGAAGAACCTCTGTGTGTGAGACTATAGCTGAAGTGTTTTACATTGCCATGCTTGGGTCCGTTGCTCCTATGTATTGTTGTGATCTGTATTAAGGACCGACTATATATGCCATAGATTTTGCTGAGCCAGGAGATCCCGTAAGACAAGCTCAACTTATGTACTTGCTTACTCATTGTGATGAATGTAATCCATGGACACTCACTTTCCAGTGTTGTCATCAGTCCTTTCCTCAGTCATTTCTGCAGCCCATAGGAACTGTCGCTGGTTCACATTGCTTTGTTCAGCTGGGATCAATGAAAACTGGTTACATTTCCTTTTTGGTTGCATCCTCCAGTCAGCCTGCCTGCTGCTGGAGATCTTCCAGGCCCTTTGCTACAGGCAGAACCTGGCAGGCATAACTCATTGAAGATGTATCTGACAAAACCCAGACCCAGAGAGGTGCTGATTGGTGGTTCCTTCATTGCAAACAGGTCTTGAACCTCATCAGCCATTCAGGAAAACCAGCAGAGAAAGGACCCACTTAACTAATTAAGTCTTCATGAGCTGCTCTACAGGCTACAAACAGCAATCTGCTGTTCTGACAGCCCATCCCAAATAAAAGGCAAAACAAAGCAAAACCCTTGAACTCTTCCTTCCTACACCCTGGCATTCTTGGAAATGATTCAAATTCATATTATTCGTTGGTATCTCAGCTGCATAACCAATAAATATCTCAGACAGGGGGCAGGGTCCTGTGAGAAATACGTATGCATTTTGCTTTCACTGATATCATGTGACAGCTACCACCATGATCCAGACAGAGCAATGACACCCGCAAACCTGTTGTCTTAGCTGCCTTGTGAGTGATGCCCTTGGAGGGCCAGTTGGGCAGATCCTCTTTGCCTCCAGGAGTGAGCATAAATCAAGTTCCCTCTCCAGCTCGGGGTGTTTGGAGCAGAATGGAGGGCAGCCTTTCATGTGGATGAGTATCTCCGAAAACATGAAAAGATGACCTACAAGCAGGTACTCGAATATGTTAGTATATTTTTGGGTCATCTAATATCTGTCCTTCCACAAATGCTTTGTGGTGGTAGATAATGTAGTCACAATGCTAATGCTAAATAATATATATAAGCAGGGGGAGACAGAGATCCAGGCCCATCAGACAGAATGAGCAGTAGATGTTTTCAGCTGAGATATGGAAATGGAGGCAGAGTCAATGCAGTGCAGGAATAGGAAGAGAGGAGCTGGGAGGCAGATAGAAAGGTGTCAGTTCCAACACTGGGCAGAGTATCTGAGAGGACACAAAGGAGCCTAATGCCAAGATGGCAAAGGGAGTAGAGCAGGGACAGTTTTCTCTTTCTGTATGTACAGTCCCTAGCTCAATGGGACCGTGATCCCTGACGGTGGCGTCAAGGTGTTACACACACAGAATTACAGAATCATAGGGCTGGAAGGGACCTCAGGAGGTCATCTGGTCCAGCCCCCGGCTTCAAGCAGGATCAACCCCCACTAAGTCACCCCAGCTAGGACATTGTCAAGCCGGGAGTTAAAAACCTTAAGGGATGGAAAAATCCACCGCCTCTCTCAGTAACGCATTCCAATGCTTCACCACCCTCCTGGTGAAGTAGTTTTTCCTAATATTTAACCTACACCTCTCCGTCTTCAACTTCAGACCATTACTCTTTGCTCTGCCATCTGACACCACTGAGAACAATTTCTCACCCTCCTCTTTAGAGCTCCCCTTCAGGAAGTTGAAAGCTGCTGCTAAGTCACTCCTAAGTCTCCTCTTCTGTAAAATAACAAGCCCGAATCCCTCAGCCTATCCTCATAGGTCTTGTGCTCCAGCCCCTTAATCATTTTTGTTGCCCTCTGCTGAACCTGCTCCAGCAAATACACATCCAAATAGCTCCAGCAGACCTAATGAGTACTATTCTCTTATGAAGTACCTCTGTACCGTATACCCTTTACTTTTTTTTTTCCCCCATCCATGGTTGGAATAAATTTTATTGTGTATTAGCATAACAATCAGTAACGAGCAGAAATCCATGAGGCTTGTTGAGTCCAGAGGTAGTTCAAAACAGGAGAATAATGCTGATCTCAAACAACCAATAGGCACCCAAGATATGAGCAAAGCCTAGGAGAAGTTACAGAGATGATGTGGAAGAGACGATATATTTTATTGGACCAACTTCTGTTGATGAGAGAGAAAACATTTGAGCGTAATGGAGCTCTTCTTTAGATCAGCGTATGCTCAAAAGCTTATCTGTTTTACTAAGAGCAGTGGGTCCAATAAAAGATATTCCCTTACCCACCTTGTCTCTCTAACAGCCTAGGGACCAGCTTGACAACAATAGCACTGCATACAGAAGTACTCTTCTCTCTAAGCTGAGTGCTTGGGTGGCTTCCCAGGAAAGATTCAAAAGCCACCCAGCTGATTAGAAGAGTGTCCCCAGAATCCACTGCAGGCATCATGTGTGTCTAATGGTGGTGCACATCCACATATCCCTTGGTGGACATAACAAAATTTATTCTGACCATGGATGGAAAAAAAATAAAGGCTACACTGTAAAGAGGTACTTTATAAGGGAATAGTACTCATTAGATCTGCAGGAGCTATTTGGCAAGAGTGGAAACTCAAAGGCCCAAACAGAGCCCATAAACAATGTGAGGAATACAAAATCTTTTTCTGATAAAGCCACACTTCTGCCCCCTCCAAATTACTTCAGTGTCACTTGCTCAAAACAGAGGACAGGGTGAAGAAGCTACAACTCCTTGTGATATGTGCAAGAAAGTGACCTGAATGGCATTTTTTTCCATCCCTATATGCTCTCCCTCCTGTCCCATATCCTTCAAAGACAAGTAAAACTAAAGTGTCCGCCTCACTTGGAAAAACTTATAGAATTGAAAAGAGCAATGTTATTTTTTAGGAATGCTTTTTAGTGTGTGCGTGGTTTTGTTTGTTTTTTTAAACCCATCCATAGATTTTGATAAAGTTATACTTCAGCTAAAAATTCCATGGGATAGGGAAAAAATAAAAGCACTTTTTAAGCAGGTTCTCCTCTATTAAAGTCCTTAGTAATTTAAAAGTAACTTCTATAGAACCCTTTTAGCCTTATTACAAACTCTAGAGGAATCTTCCCTAAGGTATCCAGACAAATCCAGCTGTTTAAGCCCCTGAGCATATTTCTTGCCCAGGGGAGCTATTTTATCTCACTGATTGTTTGGATAAAATACGAGCATCTCTGTGGTTCAGTCTGGTTTCCATTGGCTGTTGCAGAATGAATGCCAGCCTTGGAAAAAAGAGGTAAGGGAGAAGTGGGGAGGTAGAGGAGGATGTAGTAGAATCATGGATGGTTCCAATCTCTAATAGCACTCAGCCCACAATGTTTTGGCTTCAGCTGGCTTTACTCATACCACCTTACAAGAATTTGTCAGGGATCCCTCACTCATTGGATTCTCAGAGATATAATACATGTGTAGCATTTTAAAGTACTTGGTGGAAGTTCTCAGTTGGGATTAACTGATCTTCAGGAGTCATGTTTAATAACCACTGGTATCCCACTTCACAACTTAGGAAGCTAAGACAGGAAAGAAAAATGACTTGTGCAAGGCCTCTCAGCAGTGATTTGCAGGGCTGAGGACAGGGGACACAGCCTCTTAATAGCCAGCCCAACACACAGCTCTCCAGACTATGGGTGAGGCCCACAGGTGTCCATAGGTTACAAATCCACTGCTGTCCACATATTGCTGAATGGGAGAGGGATCCTGGAGGGATGGGAGAGGGTTGTCTTCAAGTGGAAATGGTTGAGCACAGCTGCTGCAGACCTTGTTGTTTGTAAATAGGGCAAAGAGAGACACCTGATGAGATGGAGGGATTCAGAGGAGGTGCAAAGCTCAATGTAGGAGGAGAATTGTGAGGTGCAGAAAGGCATTGGTTAAGCATGAGAGTGGTAGGTATCGATGGTGGCTAGAACAGATGCTGCTCGTTCGTTGATCATCTGGTAGGGTTGATCTGGACCTTTCTGCCCTTGTTGTCTTCATTCTCATTCACACCAGTAATCAGCCATCCCCCTTTCACCAAAGACATTTCCTGAGCTTGCTAATCTTCCATGAAAGCAAGTGGGGTCACTCTCCACCTTTCTTCCTCATCTCAACAAGGCTTGTCCCCCAGAGAACCAAGAAGAAAGGCACTTTTTTGTTGTCATCTGTGCAATTATCAGCTTTGAACAAGATGGCAATTTGTTGTTGTTGTTGATTTCCTTTGTTATGCAAATGTGCAGGCTCATTCTGCGAGTGCTTTTTCTCTCCCTTCGCACAGCATAAAAAGGAATATTACACATTTAATTTCATGTTATCATTTGTTTCCCTCTGAGATTTCATCCAGCCATTTTTGGTCTCCTTCAGGCCAGGGGGAGCTAAGCAACCGTATTTTGAATTCTGACTTTGTCACTTCTATTTACTTTTTATCATAAAGGGGTATTGTCAAAAGGCCTTTTGCAGCTCCTATAAAACACATTTAGGAATTTAAGCCACCACTAAAACACAGAATTTATGTCTCCTTTTATGATTTACAAGTCTAGTTTCTTAAACTCAGCTTTTAATAGTCTAGACATTTATTTCATGGCGATCAGTGAATATTCTGCATGAGTTTTAAAGTTACTAGTAGTGAGAATCAAAAGAGTATAACTGAGAGGCGTAGGCCAATGCAACAAACTTCAAAATAGGGACTGCTCCAGTTTTGTGATGCTCTGGTCTCTCAATTGGTTACAGTCCATTCCCTGTATAATCCATAAATCTTTTCCTCTCCCCACCTCCTCGCCAAATGGTGAAATTATTTATTGTTCAAACCTCAGATGGCTCCAAATCCCCAAGCACCCTTTTCTTTTTTTGAGAGTACGCAAAACTGAGCTGAAAATGGATTGAGAACAGGTTTTCTTATGAATTCTGCTTTTTTCTGCTTCCAGGCTAGTGTGAAATGCAGTAAGGACCAGTCTTTGTACTGGCATAATACACAAATCAATAAAATGAAAAGAAGAGAGAAAATCAAGTTGAATTGTGTATGCCCTATGCTAACTTAGACAAATATAAGGCAGACAATTGTCTGTACGCCAAAGCTGGTTTTGAGTATGAGGTGTCAGTGTTGTTTTAGCTTTCCCATAACCCTGTGGGTACAGACAGGCAAGTTGTTGCAATGGAAAGGAATCCAAAGGAGCACTGCTTAATTCAGTTCCTTCCTTTGTAATATATAACAAAACAAGCAAGCAGTCATTTAGCACCTTGTTGACTAACAGAATAAATTTTCAGGTGGTTTTGTTAGTCTTTAAGGTGCTACATGACTTCTTGTTTTCTCAGAATACAGACTAACATGGCTACCTCTCTCTAATATATAAAGGGCCAGGCTCTGTGCTCAGTTAACACCAGCATGTATCTGAAATAGTTCCACTGGGTCAACTGAATTATTCTGGATTTAAAGTGGCAAAACAGAGGGCAGATCCTGGCCCACTGCATACAAATCATGCACACACAGGCTGTGTTTACTTGGGTATTCCTCTTTTGAAAGAGCTATGCAAATAAGGGAAATCAAAAATGCAAATGATGTGCAGATTTGCGTATCTGGTACCTCATTTGCTTATTTTGAAAGAGCTGCTTTTGAAAGAAGAAAACCAATGTAGACACTGCTTTTTCAAGAGTAAACCCCGCCTTTGAAAGAATCTTTCTCCCCTTTTTTATGGGAAGACAGATTCTTTCGAAGACGGGGTTTACTTAGAAAGAGCAGTGTCTACACTGGTTTCCTTCTTTTGAAATAAAAATATGCAAATAAGGTGCCAGATCTGCAAATCTGCACCTCATTTGCATTTTTGATTTCCCTCATTTGCATGCCTCTTTCAAAAGAGGAACACAAGTGTAGACACAGCCAAAGGGTTAAAAATTTCACAGTGGCTTCCAGTGGGTGGACTGCTATGCTCTGACATCGGCAACATACACACAGGTAGCCTGGCAAATCATGTGAGACATAGGGCACCTAGGAGTTGGGTATATTTTATGGAACACTTTTGTGAGAGGGTCTCCCTTTACTGCAGATGGTTTTGTGCCCAGGAATTCTGAAAGGTCATTGGTTGGTCTGGTACAGCACGGGTGGTTGTGGGAGATGGTGTGATGCACAATGGAAAAGAATCCAGAGATTAGGTGATTAGGTAACTCACACATCTAATGGGTGTGGTTCACCATCCCATGTAGTGGCACCTAAACTGCTTACGGAGAAGGAGAGTGTGTCCTCTGCACCCTTAGCTGAGCACCAGGTGGCTTTTAGCTCAAACTGTAGAGCTCCTGCACTAAACTGTAGAGGTCCCAGGGCTGAGTCTGCCTGTCTGCAGTTACAATACCATGTCCATTGAATAGCCTATTGTATGCATGCCTCAAGCTCTATGCACCCAGTGAACATGGCAATGCACTATATTGAGGTGGCCATAGTGGACTTCATAGACCATATGCAGCCCACAGAATCAGTTGTGCACTCCTGCCTGAGGGAAGCTGCAGGTCTATCATGGGCCTCATCATGAAAACATGGGTAAATTGAGACTTGCCCAACATCATAAATAAAACTGGAGGCAGAGCTGAGAATTAAATTTAGGCCTCTTAAGTCCTGCTCCAGTGCTCTATCCACTAGTCCATCCTTCTCTGTAATCTGCAATGTTGACAACTTTAACCTGCTCAAATTGCCCATTCCTATTCAAGTGAAAGGTCATTGTGGTGTACTTCATTGCACAAGAACTCTGTGGTTTGTGATAAGTTGCCTGTTAAGTAGTCACGTTGGTAGATTCTAGGTGCCCTTGTCCTATTTACTGTTCATTGTGCCAGTCAGTGTCTGTTTTTCTTTTGAGCGAGCAATAAAATCTGTAGGGAAGTGAATTTGTCTTGTTAGGATCCTTTAATCCCTTTGTTTGCACTTTGTGTTCTTTGTTCTGTGGTGTGTGTTTGTTTATTTTTCTGACCATCTGCACTGGGAAAAGATACCGTCATTTGAAGGTTTTCCATTGTCTGTGCTTGCTGGATCTGAATTCTGAAAAGAGGAAGGTTTTTATGGGTTGTCAGTGCTAGGAGGTAGGCTTGGGATCTTAAGACAGAACTCACATAAAAGAATTTGAACTCTTGGGAAGTTCAGAGCTGGCTCTGAACGTTGCTGTTGCCCCCTAGTTTCCTGCAACCCAAAGGGAACATTTGGCTCCAAACTGGGTGCTGATGGTCTATCTCTCATGTGCTATAAAGGACTATATGAAGTGATTCTTAGCAGCAGGGAAGTGACAGGAGAACGGGGTCCTTTGGAGCCCTGCAGTTGGTGTCAGTTTGTACCCAGGAAAGTGGCAGATTTCTGTGCTCTCAGCCCCGTCACATATATCCCCAGGAGATTTCACCTTCCGAGCCTCAGCTGGCCATGATAAACAACCAAGTCACCAGACCGTGCCCAATTTGTCTCTAGTGGGAATCCATTGACTTCAGAGACTGCAGTAGATGGACTTCATTGCAGTATCACCAAGTTGGCTTTGGGTCTAAGTATGCAAAGTGGGACCAGGAATTCTGACTATTCCCCCCTGTGCTTTTAAAGAAGTCAAGACACGTGCTTGAAGTCAGATGCTGTAGTGTGAGGCTTGAGCTGGTTCTTTCTAGTACTTGTTCAAA
Organism: Carettochelys insculpta; assembly: GCF_033958435.1. Classification (NCBI taxonomy): domain Eukaryota; kingdom Metazoa; phylum Chordata; order Testudines; family Carettochelyidae; genus Carettochelys; species Carettochelys insculpta. The sequence continues at coordinate 123,606,687 of NC_134141.1, forward strand.
AGCAGGCAGAGATGCAAGTCCAGGATTTCCCCCACCCTTCGTTTCCAGCCCTGTGCACGGTACACAAGTGAAGGGTGCTGCTCACCAAAAATAGGTCACAAGTCCTGCGCATGTTTATCAATGAGGCTATTCTTGGCCATATCCAGGGCTGCCCTGGGGATCCCTGCCTTGGATCTTACACCGCTAACAATATTACATGCACTTCAGTGAAATGCTTTCACAAAGTCAATCCCCTCTCACCACACTTGGTCATGTTTAGGCTGGGAGCTTTTCACCTGCTGGTTTTCCAAGAGTAATGGGGCCAATTGTTTCTCAGCAGCATTAATCAGAAGCAGCAGCAGCCATGTCATCTTTCAGGGGAGGGACAACAATGTTCAGAATTAAGAACCAAGCCGCAGTTAGACTGCCATGGACTCAACTGGGAGAGATCAGGATCAAAACTAAATGAGCCACTAATATCCATGTTGTATTTCCTGAGCAGGAAACCATCTAGGTCACTTTAGTTTCTGACATATTGAAAGTAATAATATTAATAATAGCATTAATTAATTAATTATACCTTCTAATTTTCTTAGTTCTGTGAGACATAAAGTGTGGAAAGAGCCAGAGATTTGTGTTCCAAGGAGGAGCGCCCAAGTGAGGTCTCACACTGAAACTAGATGAGGTCCATGTTTGGTGCAAGATATGTCTTTAAAGGGGCTGGCTGTCACTTTAGGTGGTGTAAGAAGACACCCAAGAGTCTCCTGGCTTCACAGAGCAAGGAAAGATCTCAGTGGAGTTTGCTGCAAACCTTTCAGTGGGAGAAACCTCACAATTGGTTCAATTAAATACACACACTCATAAGTCCTTTGTGAGGAGTAATCCACTGGAAATCACCTTGGAGTCCTTATGTCACTGCAGCTCCATTAGCTGTATTCTGGAGGGTGGGACTGGGGCGGAGAGGGGCAGGGGAGAGGAAAATACTGTTTTTCTATTTACCAGTGGGATAAACCACCAAGAGCTATGAGAGCTGTTGTCCTATGACAGGGTGACCATCCATCCCATTTTAACAGGTCTGCTTTTAGTGAGAGGCTGCAGTCCCCATCTCCTGGGACCACTGCTTGGAGGCTATGGAACACCTATCCCAGTTGCCCCACTATGGGGCAGCAATGCCTATCACCTGCGAAGCCTGACATAGGACAGTAGCCCTTCCATCCCTGTAAGCTATCTCCATGGGGTGGTAGCCCTGCTCCAGTGCCCTACAGCATGGGGAACCTGGGGAGCCTTTCCCCTTGACAGGGCAGAAGCACCCTTCCCAATGGCGCCTTTTCTCTATGTTCCATATTTGGCATACGGAAATGTGGTCTCCCTATCCTACGATTAAGACACTTGTCTGCAACTCAGGATACCTTTTCCACTCCTGGTTCTCCTGTGGGCTTCCTATATGACTTCGTGACTTCGGACACATTGCTCGGTTTCCCCATTCCTCAGTTTCCTCATCTGTAAAACTGAGATCATGCTGGCTTTCTTCCATCTTTTGCCTGCCGATATTGGAAACCCTTTAGGGGAAGGTCTCTTGCTATGTGAGGTATGGTCCCTTCATCTTGGTTGGGACATTATGTATTTGCATGGTAATAGCGATAGGTCAGCATCCAGGAACCCCAGAGTGCTTTGTCTGTTGAGCTGTTGTGATGCAGCTTGACGATCTTGTGCCTCGGAGGGTTATGTTGTTACAAAGTGAAGTATGACAGTAGAGTGATATTGCATTGTAACGTGGCAAAACATTCTCGTGTCACAAATGTTGGCTGGTTTGTTTGTGTGTGACCGGACTTTTAGGGGGGAACTCTACTTCTACTGTGTAGTTACGCTTAAATAAGGATTGCACAGAGATGACACCTCGTCCTTCCTCCAGCTGCTTTGAAACCAGTTAAAAATCCCAGTAGCTTTCCAGAACCTCAAAAGCTGAAAGAACCAGATACATTTTTACTCTGCACAAAATGGCATGACGCAAACAGCTATCCTGCTGGTAGGGAGCATCATGAGGAAGACCCCATTTATAGTCTCATGGGCTCACAGAGCTCTTCACAATTTTCTGGAGCTTTTGCTTCCTTAGAGGTAAGCAGCCGAGGTGTGATTGCAGCATTCGTAGACCTTACAGAATGGACTTTTTCTGCCCAAAGAACAACAGCAGTGAAGCTGTGGCAGCACAGGCTAGTTACTTGATTATAATCATGGTTCAGGGTGAGCTTGAACAGCCTGTGCTGCTGCAGTTTTGCGTCTCTTGTTATTGCAGCTAGCTGGATCAAAGCTGGATCAAGTACACGGTCTACACATGCTGCTGTCACATCTCTGATGGCAGCATCAAGAAACCCTTTAGCTATTTTTAAGCCAGGGTAATGAGACACTAACACGCATGCAGATCTGTGGTGGCTAATTCCTTGTCAGCCGGAGGTGAGCCTTCATTCATTGACCGTCTCAGTACAGCTCCATCTTGGCCATCAGCAGGTTGAGGAGTATAGACAGCAGGCACTTAGCAGTTCCAGTTCTCAGTCTCTGGCCAAGCCTTGCATTTTGCTGATTCCAGCGCTGCTATTTTCAGGGCTTTATGAACTGACTCAGATTCACTTGTAATGAACCATGTGCTAATGCCCTAGTCTATTTTTCCCCTTCTCTTCACATTAATTTCCAAAAAAGCATGTCTGATTTTGTAATGAGCTACACAACTGTCTCTCAATTACACCAAATTTTACTGCTCCTCCGTTGAGGTTGAGTGGCGTGATGGCTTAATTTTAATGAAGGACCAGCACACTCTAAAATCTACAGTTATTCTTCAGCAATTCTGAAAAGCCCTGGTTCCCAAACTGCTCTCTGTGAAGGAGGTGCTGCCATTGAGCTCTTGAGGATGCTAATGGAGCTGTGTAGACCTGCTGGAAAAAAAAACAGCCTTGAGGTTTTAGAGAATGGGGATTTCCAAACCAAGCATGAGGGTCACCTTTTAATCACAGCACATCTAACTTCTTCCATTGTGCTGTGGGCTTATTGTTTGTCAGAGGCTGTATCTTCCTCATTTTATACAATCCTGTGCAGGGTGAATACCTATGAGTGTATAAATATCTGGCTGGTGTAGAAGGGCTATTGGTTTAACTATATTACCATTCGGTGTGGAGAATGCTGCAGTAGGATCTTCTTTGATTGATTAAGATGTCGGAATGCAAAAATCAATATGCTGTTTCTCACTTTCTAACTTCAGCTTGAGTCTCATCCACCTCTATTAATATTGCTTTAGGGTGTTCCAATGTCCCACACCCTTCCAGTGAGTCTCTCCCACAAGCAGACCCTTTCCCCTCCGACAGCTCTTTCTGTAGTAACATCTCCGTAGGTATAAGGGGCCTCTCCTCATCTTATTCCCAATTGCACTGTGCTGCTTTCTGGTTTGGGTAGAAACCAGATTTCATCCCTTCATAGGACCAGTAGGAGCAATAGTGGTCATCTCATCAGACCTTGCCTATAACACAGGCTGCAGAATTTTGCCCAGTGATTCTTGCATCTAACCTAACTGCACCAGTGTCCGTGGAGCCCTCTGCAAACCTAGCCTAGCATTTAGCCCTTGCAGCAGTGGCCCTGAGTGATGACAATTAAAGATGCTGGTACCCTCCCTTATAGAAAAGTCACCCTTCTCGGTGATTCACAAAACGCTCTTGAACCTTCCTGGGTGGGATCAGAGCATGATGGGATGTTTGATTTTCTCCCAGGGCAACACTGGTATTTTGTGTCTTTGGGACCCTCATGACTTCTGGTTGTGAGCATTTCATAGGTCCTATAAGCTTGTGCATGTCACTGTCTGTTACCAATATCAGAGAGATAGCTAAGTTAGTCTGCATCTTCAGAAACAACAAGAAGTCCTGCAGCACCTTGGAGCATAAGCTTTCATGGGCAAAGGCCTGCTTAGTAACGAAGTGGGTCTTTGCCCATGAAAGCTAATGCTAATGCTCAAAAATATCTGTTAGTCTGTAAGGTGCCACAAGACTTCTTGTTGTCTGTTACTAGTAAGCAAGCCTAAATATATCTATCTATCTATCCATCCATCCATCCCCCCCCATACACTCGGTTTATCCAGTCATCCATCTCTCTGTTTGTTCATTCCTTGTTTTTCTTTTTTTCTTTCTTAGCAACACTTCCTGTGCTTTAAATCAGAGAACCTGACAGCTAGCATCATACGTGATCTCATGAAGTGCCATAAACCATTGCAGTGTGCCATCCCAGGTCAAGACAGGATGTTCTGAATCACAAAATTGTCCCAAAACACTGCTGACCATTTCTCATCTAGCCCATGGTGGCATCAGCAACAGCACAGGAAGTTGGCTGAATGTCACATGGCTGTCATGGCTCCAAGACTTCAGTACAGTGAAAAAATGCCTCCAGGAATCTGTGGAGATTAGGAAAAGCCTTGTGCTGGAAATGTAAATGCAAGCAAACACGGGCTAGTGTCCAGAGCTGGTAGATCAAAATGTCTGGGGCAAAAAGTATGACCCTGCATGCAAGTATTAGGAACCTGGAAATTAATGAGCTCAAGTGGACCCAGGACCTACAACAGCAAAGAGCCCCTGAGCTGGGAAGCACATCATGTGATATACCTGGACTTTAGCAAAGCTCTTCATTCAGTCTCTCTCAGTATAATTGCCAGCAAGTTAAAGAAGTAAGGATTGGATAAATGGGCTCTAAGGTGTATAGAAAGCTGGTTAGCTCTTAGAGCTGGCTCAACAGGTTGTGATCAATGGCTTGATGCCTGGTTGGTGATGGGTATCAAGCAGAATTCCCCAAGGCTTGGTCCTGGGTATTTTTTTTCAACATCATCATTAATGACCTGGGTGAGGGAATGGATTGCAAGTTCATGCATGACACTAAGCTAGGGGGAGAGGTACATACTTCGGAGGGTAGGGATAAGTTCCAGAGTGATATATGTATCTGATAGAGCTGGATGGGACCTTGACCAGTCATAGATTCCAGTCCTCTGCACTCACATCAGGACCTATCACCCATCTCTGACAGATTTTGGTTTTTAATTTAACCGCCCAAAGTCCCCTTGAAAGGCTCCCTCAGGGACTGAGCTCATGACCCTGGATTTACAAGGCACATCCTCTAACCACTGAGATATCGCTCCCCCCAACTCAAACAGAAGTCATGTGGACAAATTGGATGACTGGGCCAAGGGAAATCTGCTGAGGTTTAACAAGGACAAGTGCAGAGTCCTGCACACAGTTCATAAGAATCCCAAATGCTGCTACAGATTGGGAACAAGAAGCAGTTCTGCAGAAAAGGACCTAGACATTACAGTGGATGACAAGCTGAACACGAGTCAACAATGTGCTCTTGTAGCCAAGAAGGCTGATGACATCAGTAGGATCATTGCTAGCAGATCTAGAGAAGTGATTATTCCCCTTTATTTGACATGCATGTGGCCACATTTGGGATACTGTGTCCAATGCTGGGCCCCCTCATTACCAAAAGGATGTGGATGCTTTGGAGAGAGTCCAGTGAAGGGCAACAAAAATGATTAGGGGGCTGGAGCATGCAAATTATGAGTTGAGGGATTTATGCTGAACGGCCTATTTAGTCTACAGAAGAGAAGAGTGAATGGGGGATTTGATAGCAGCCTTCAACTCCCTGAAGAGGAGCTACAAAGAGGGTGGGGAGAAGCTGTTTTCAGTAGTGATGGATGACAGAAGGAGGAGCATTGGTTGCAAGTTGCTGTGGGAGAAGTCTAGGCTGAATATTAGGAAAAACTGTTTCACCGGGAGGGTGGTGAAGCACTGGAATGCATTACCTAGAGAGGTGGTGGAATCTCCATCCCTGGAGGTTTTGAAGTCCCGGCTTGACAAAGCCCTGGCTGGGATGATTTAGTTGGGGTTTGTCCTTCTTTGAGAAGGGGGTTGGACTTGATGACCTCCTGAGACCTCTTCCATCCCTATGATTCTGTGTTAGCATCTGGAGCAGGCACACCCTCCTCCTCTCCAGGTGAAATGTAGGTGAGTAGTGAAGCCCCCAGACAGGTTGGTGAGGGCTGGTAAACGTGTAATCTGAGATTATTGTACCGACCTGTTGCCCTCTGAAGTGCTGGAGTGTTAGCTAGTCCAGAGTGGTGGGAGCAGAGTCCTCTCAACAACTAGCCTCACTGAATTCTGACAGTGCTGCACAATCTAAGAGCTAGGGGCACATGTTCTTCCCTCAGCATCATCCTGACAGTGCGTATGAAGTCATTAAGGTTGTTCTATCCCTCCAAGGTAGAGGGTCTCATCCAGACTGAGAAAGGGACAATGTCTTGAGTTCAGGTGTCTTATTTAAGGAGCTCCTTCTCCATTACACCTTTCATGGTCATCTAGGCATTGTGTAAGGCCTTTTTATTTGTGCCAGTGCATCTTTGGTGATTTGGCCTCCCTGAAATCACTGTTCTTCCTTGCAAAATGTTTTTTTTTCTTCTGCCTGAGTGTTGTTGGCATAGCTGGACTTATACTTTAATTATTTTAATGTTGTGTGGTGTGCTCATTGCTTAGAGATGGCCCCTTTAGAAAATTATCTGTACAGTGCAGGGAGAGAGTCTGAAGAGAAATTATTCATTGTACAAATAGATATGGGATTCCAATCCCTGACCCATGGGAGCTGGCAGTGTGACAATTTCCACTTCCTTTATGGCCATAAAGAAGGCATCAGCCTCTCTCTGTGCAGTAAAGGCTAGAGGAGCCATGACTTTCTGATGCCCTTCTTCTGTTGACTAGTCAAATAGCCAGTGGAAGATCATCTTCAAGACAGAAGCGGCGAAAGGGTTTACATGCAAAATACATAATTCGAAGGGAAAATGAAAAAAAAAAAATGTAATTTCATCCTAAGATCTTTTTTGCCTCTTGCCTGGAAAGATACTGAGGGGGAGAGAAGCACCAGTGGCTGAATCGTAAATAATGCAAAGGGTTGGTGTGAACAGTGGATCTCAGAGCTGCTTTATTGCTTGGATTTGCAAAGCTGGCCTGGAGATTTCACCAGCATTTCAAATGTCTAGCCAGGCGGTATCAATACTGTGGCACGTCTACTTCAGGATGGAGTCAGGGGAAGCAAAGATGGCTGTGGAAGTGAAAGGTAATTTGGCACTGCAGGTTTGGCTGGAAGGCCAAACTCCTTCAGATCAACACACAGAAGTCTTGGGCTCAGTGGTGCCTACAGCTGCTGTGGGCCTGGAGGCAAGGAGGGAGGGAGGGCTGGCTTTCCACACCCAGAAGTGATGGGACGAAGGTGGAAGGCAGGGACTTAGGGCAGTCAGGCCTGAGCTTCTCCCATGATCTCTCACTGATGCATGCATAGCAGTTGCAAAGTGTTCTGCAGAATTTCTAAGGGCCGTCGAATTCTGCTACTTTGGAGGCAGCCATGGCTGGATCTCCAAGCCCCTCTGAAATGCCATGCCTGGGGGCAACTGCCCTCTTTGTGCACCCCCATCCCCATTGGTGGGGCTCCTTGGCTATTTGAAGGGGAGGTTCTACCTGGTAGTTCTTCAGGCTGAACTGGTTTCCCTCATCCTGCAGATTTCTGTTCTCTGCCAAAGCTGATTGATCTTTCTCCTCTTGCATTCCGATTTGGTTCCCCAGCTGCTCTGGTATCATGTGCAATACAGCTGAGGAAGCAATGGGGGAAGGCAAAGGTAGTTTTACGCCACTTCGTCAATGTCCTGGAGCCATCAAGAGGTAACCCTGGCAGGCTGCCCCGTTTTAATTGTCCAGGCTTTCCCGAGAGTAACTCTCTCGACATCCCAAAATGACAAACAAAACCCTTCTACCCTTAAAGCCCTCTCCTTTGTGAGGTAAAAAAGTCATGTGTTAGCCCAGAGCACTCCCTTCCATCCTGAGAATGCCTGAATGTTTTCTGACAACTGACAAACTAAAAAAGACGGAGCTGTCAAAAGCAAAGAATGGGCCTCCTCCTTTTGGCTGGTGTCCCTCTGCTCGATTCAATTAGGATTGATCAAGTTATGTCAAAGGTCCCGTCTGTGTTTGAGCGGTCACCAGGAGCTTTCACAATGACTAATGACAGACAAGCCTTAAAAGGAAAGGGGAAAAATACTAAGGGCTGTATAGTTTTTTTTTTCCTGCTTTTTCTCCTTATGGTCCCACCAGGTGCATTAACTTTATCACTCACCAAATGAAATTCATTCATCAGTATCACTTCAACTCTCTTTTCCTCCAAATGTCCACCCCTCTAGGAGAAAAACAGTTGCAGGTGGCAAAACCTTCCGTTTTTCGTGCAGACAGGCTGGAGATGATAATGTCGAGGTTCAGGTATACATGGGGAAGAGGAAATGAGCAGGGCTGGCCTAGAGTAATGTGAGAGACTCTTGGGGTCTCACCCAGCTCTGATGTCTGATTGACTGACTCGATATCCCTTTCTGGTTCCAGAAATGAATGGGGCAGCTGTCACCTGGCTGCTCTTCTGGTCAGTCATGGCCCCATTTAGGTAAGTCTTGGAGCAAAGGTTCAGGTCCAGTCAGATTGCATTTCAAAGGGCTGACCTCCTTGGGTCTTGCACCTCCCAGAGAGCTCTCCTGTCCTTAGAGAGGATTACCAGGGGCCGGGCGTGGGTGGCGGAGGCAGTCTGGGGCAGCAGGAGCCCCAGGGGATCTCCTCCCCTCAGCCTCACCCCTTTCTCGGTACTCACCATGTGGCACTCTGTCATGCCCTCCCAGTTTGCTGAGCCCTGTTCCTCCATGGGTAGCTGGGAGGCCTCCCACTGCCTGTGGACAAGCAGGGCTCAGTGGACCAGGTGGGTGCAGCGGCTCATGGCATGGTGAGTGCAGAGAGGGAGATCAGGAGGGAGGTAACATGCTTCTGCTGCTGCTGTCCACCAGGTAATCCTCAACGAGGCTGGTCAGGGAGAGGGGAAGGATCAGGGTGGAAACAGCAGGGGGAATGGAGATGTGCATTGAGTGGGGCCCCACACCTGAAGCACTGGAGGGGCTTGCCCCAGGCCCCCTTCTGCTCTGAGTGCCCCTTCTGTCTCAGGCTCCACCCTTCTGGGGGCTTGTAGCTGGGCTCCTGGTGGCTTTCTGCCCTGCTGTGTCCTGCCTAGCTGACTAATGGTAGTCATGCTGCGTTCCTTTCTCTTTGAAGAATAAGCCATCCACTAACGATTGGGAGTTAGAAAGATACTCTCATGGTGTAGTTTATCCTATAGTTGCCTGCTGCGTAGTTTCTTACACCTTTCTCTGAGGCAGGTGGTATTGGTCACTGGTGAGGAGGCTGGATTCAAAAGAGAACTGGCTTGATCCATTTTGATAATTCTTGTGTTTCTGCGTGTCTGCTTAACGCTCAGCTCAGGTCTGCTCTATGATGGGTAAAACTCAAAGGGTTTCTGAAGTCCATCCCAAAAGCCAACCCAAAAGCTTAGATCTGAACAGTACCCAAAGTCCTCCTGAGCATTATCGCATCCATGAATCCGGGCGAAGAATCTCTTGAGCTCTCGCACACCTGGGTGCTCTCATCACCTGATTTTTTTATGGGCCAAGTGAGAACAGAAGAACATGAAACTTCTGAGGCTTGAGATCTGCCAAAACGTGAGTTCAGAATGGTGGTGTGGCAAGGTCATGGGAATTATAATGCTGAAATATAACGCTTAACTCTTGAATAATGCTGTTCAATAGTGGAGCTCGAAGTGCTTTACAGATAGGATCTGTATTATCTCCATTTTATGGATGGGAAAGTTGAGCCACAGAACACTTAAATGATTTCCTAATGTTGCCCAAAATTCCAAGAACAGTCCCAGCTAGAAAATGCAGATTTCCAGTCTGACTCTATCCACTAGGTATCACTGCCTCTTGCTGGAATTGCTAGACTGCAGCAAACCTAAAGGTCCATTTAGTCCCATCTCCTGCCTCTAACAACAGTCAGTGCCAGATGCTTCCAAGACAGGTGTTACAATCCTGCAGCTGGCAGATAAGGAGGTTCTTTATTTTATTCCTCTCATTGTCCTAAAAACAGGACGAGAACTTCCACACTTTCAAACTGTGATTAGTTACATGCAGAGCTCAGATGTCTGTCTAATTCTAAACACATTATCGGGCATTAAAATTCCTCTTGAAAATCAGTTATTTCATTTAGGAGAGGAAAGTTTAGACCAGCTAGAAAATATTCTGTAAATGCCTAATATGTAAAAAGGGAAAAAAGCCCTCGTGTTGTGTTTTCATTTTGTTTTATTGGAAGATGGTTAGTTTATTTTTTTGCAAGACCTCAAAATACTGCCAGGTTCCTCCCAACCCTAATTCTTATTCTGCCTGGGTTTCTCCTGCATGTGTCTTTTGAATACTTGGCAATTTCTGCCTGACCAGGATGCCCAGTTTAAGAATGAACTGTCAGCTCTGGCACTCCAGAGAGCGTCAATCACTGTGTGCTAGAGATGAACCTGAACGAAAAACAGACCTGAGCACCGCTGAACTTGGAAGTGTTCAAAATCTGGAACCAATATTTGCGTCTGGAGCCTTCTACCCCAGCTCTAAATGAGAGAATAAGCGAGCGAGGCCCTCAGTGGGGTTTATTTTTCAGCTGTATGGCCATTGTTACTGGAGCTTATATGAAACGCAGCTGTTTCATTTCACAGGGGGTGACACTACCTGGCTTAAGCTGTCAGTTTCAGGCTCAAACAAGCCTATAAAACTTAAAAGTAATGTGTAGTTCAAGCCAACAAGTTAGACCAGAGTTCATCTAGCTCTGTTTATAAGCAGGACGCAGATTTTGAAAGACACAAAGTTAGATTCCCAAATGAAATCAATGGAAAGTGCGCACCTTGTTCTCATCTGTGTTTTTGAAAATCTTCTGTTATATGCCAAAGTCCCTTTGTGGTCATAACTTAGGGCTGCAGTGAACGCAAAAACTCACTGGGGGGAAGAGCAAATGGAAGTATGGAGCAGAGTGAAGATCGTTAAGGCTGTAATGTCTGGTTACGAAACACCAACACACTGCTTTTATTCTGAGCTTTAACATCGAAGGATCTCAAAGCGCTTTAAAACCACTGGTGCATTAAACCCTGGCTGCTATGATTCATTATGTGCTTTTTACACCTCCGTAAACTGAGGCTTAGGGGAGCTAAGTGAGTTAGTCAAGGTCACAGAGAGAATCAGGAAGAGATCCCAGGGATTTTGATGCCCAGTCAGCCGCCTCGGTTACTATGGTGATGGGCGCTACAAAATCACCTAACCGATAATCGCCTGCTCCAAAAAAAACCTCAAGCAAGCTGAGGCCCTCCAGAAGCTGAGTGTTATACCTAAACATAGTGAGGTGTATCTTAGTGCCTGCCTTTCCTTTCTTATAATCTGCATAGACGAAGGAATTGAAAAATACTGTGCCCTAAAGGGCTTGTCAATCTAGCAGAGACAAACATAGCTAGAAGCAGTGGGGCCACCAGCCACTGTGGGTGCCAGGGCAAGATAGGAGTGGGGGGGCAGCTCTGTGCTCCTGGAAGGGGTGGGGCCAAGCCTGGAAGGGGAGGGGACTATGGACATCAGCACTTAGCACCAGGTGGACCATGGTGCTCAGCCCTACCCGCTGTCTTCAGAGCTGCAGAGTTGAAAGCAACCCAGGGCTCAGACTGTGGTCATAGTGGCAGCATCTGGAGTTCAGGCCCCTTTAAAATGTTGGGCCTCTGTGCAGCTATTCTCCCTTACCCCTCACCCCATCTGTGGGCCTGACTGGAAGCCAAAGCCAGACAAATTCAAAGGAAAAATAAAGCCCAGGTTTTTAACAGTGGTGATGATTAATGTTTGGTACAAACATTCAAGAGGTGTGGTGGATTCCCCAGCTTTGGATGTCTTCAAACCACGGCAGGGCATCTTTCAGGAGGAAACACAAGTTGTAGGGCACCATATAGAGGTAACTGGATGACATTCTGTGGCGTATGGTCAACTGGATTTCAGACTTGATAATAAAATTGTCCCAATGTATATAAATCACGACTGATGGAAGTGATTTGATGGGAATAGAGCTTTCCTTTTTCTGCCCCTCAGTTCAGTGTCCTAGTCACACGATCCCCCTGCTCTGCAATTTAAGATTATCTATGTTGTCCTGAGAATAATTTTGAGTCCGTATTCCTGTGAGTCTTTCCTATGTGAATCTGGAGCACTTAATATCCATCCATGGTATGTACTGTCCAGCAACTCTGAAGCTTAGCTTTCCAGAAAAATCTGTTTGCTTTTATGGCACCTACAGTGTGAAGTGAGCAAAACCTTTCTGTTTCTTAGTGTCTGCAACTTACACTTTGAAAACCATCAAACGTCACTGAAATGCACATCAGAAAGCCATGCCGATTTCCACTCTTTGCTGGGGGGGGGTGGGGGGAAATTGACTTTTCAGCGCACACAGAGAACCGAATTGCTGTCTCCTCTCCTTTCAGAAAATCAGACCATGAAGTGCAAATGCTCCAAGTCTTTGCTATATCCTGGCAAATTGGTTTGGAGCAGCGGCAGAGCTAGTTCTGAAGTCATTAAGGGAGGCTCCATCATTGGATCTTGCTCAGACAAGCTGTAAATAAATGGATGGAACTGTCACTGCAGATGGGTGACGCATGGTTGTCAATGAGTCCCCTGCCCACTTCCTTTTCACCTCTCCTTTTGGCAGGTTATATGCACCACTTTTCAGACTATCTATTGCTTTTTAGACAAGAGTTGGAGGCGCTAGTTTTAGTGAATAAAAAAAAAAAAAGAGGAGAGAAAGGGAGAAAGCAGAAAAGCACAATCCTGTATGAAGTATGTAATATGTATTGCCTTACCAGGTGGGGGAAGACTTCAGACTTGATGAGCCTTTTAGCAGCTCTTGGCATGAGAGGGCAGGAGTCTTGGCCTGAAAGAAAAAACAGAGAAGCACTGTTTTGGTGCATGGTGGTCATTACAGCTCAGAGAATCTGCACACCTGTGGAATAGATCCCAAGGTGTAATCAGGCTCCACATAACTGTATCTTCCCCTGTCATGATATGCCATTAATTGAAAGTACTTAAACATGGCTCTGCCTCTCTATCCCTGAGTTGTGGGACACTAGGTCACCAAATATCCACTCGGACAAAGGGATATATTGGCATTAGAAAATGTTCAGAAAAGGGCGACTAAGATGATTAGGGGTTTGGAACGGGTCCCATATGGAGAGAGGCTAGAGAGACTGGGACTTTTCAGTCTGGAAAAGAGGCGATTGAGGGGCGATATGATAGAGGTATATAACATCATGAATGGTGTGGAGAAAGTGAATATAGAAAAATTATTTACCTTTTCCCATAATACAAGAACTAGGGGACACCAAATGAAATTGATGGGTAGTGGGTTCAAAACTAATAAAAGGAAATTTTTCTTCACACAGCGCACAGTCAACCTGTGGAACTCCTTGCCAGAGGAGGCTGTGAAGGCCAGGACTCTATTAGGGTTTAAAAAAGAGCTTGATAAATTTTTGCAGGTTAGGTCCATAAATGACTATTAGTCAGGGGTAAAGTATGGTGCCCTAGCCTTCAGTACAAGGGCAGGAGATGGATGGCAGGAGATAAATCAGCTGATCATTGTCTTCTGTTCTCCTTCTCTGGGGCACCTGGCATTGGCCACTGTCGGCAGACGGGATACTGGGCTGGATGGACCTTTGGTCTGACCCAGTATGGCCATTCTTATGGGATTGGAGGCAACTTTCCTGACCGATTTGACAACTCCCCACTGCTGGAATTTGATTACGTCCCAGGGAGGTAAGGCAGTGTGGTCATCTCACTAGCTGCAGAGATGGTGTAAAGGGGTTACAGAAGCCTCTGGGTCACCAAATCCAATCCAGTGCATGCTGCAGGTGGTTGATGCTTGCTTGTGATGTGTTAACACTGTGTTTGATAAAATGCACATAATAAGGTAATTCCTACCCTGGGGGTGCTTAGAGTCTACCAGACAAATACTAGGACACATCGGGAGACCCGGGAAAATGCTGCCCAAGCTGGCTCATTAATACCGCACATGAAATGAAATGTTGAGTCTGGGTCTATGTCTGCTGGTCATGTAAACAAAAGCCCAGCTGCACTCTTTTGCTGCAGGGAGGGAATCTTACCAGCTGAGCCCCCAAGGATGGGGTGTACCCCACTGCTAGAGGGAATGAATCCCTGTTTACTGCATTAACTCACAAGCAGCCTAGAGTTTTACACCCTCCCCTGTTTTTATCCCCTGAAAATTTCATCTAGAAAATTGATGAGAAAGGACTACATAGGATTTCCTGGATGCCATATACACCTGCTTTCCGTGTGGGTCTCACTTATAGCCTGACGTGGGACACTTCAATGTCTTTATTCCAGTAAGTTCTTTTTTAAACATGCTCCTTTCTACGTCTTTTATTACAAAAGGATCCCATTAGAGTTCAAATTCCTCTGTTCCCTTCTGAGTCAACTGCTCTCGCCAAGGGGAGGAAATCCTTTCTTCTTCAAGAGGATCAGATTATGATGGATGAAATATAGAGAATAATTAAATTAGCAGTGTAATGGCAGTGTAAACCTTAATTAGAAAAATATTTCCATTGTAATAAAGTCAGCCATAAATTGTAGAAACCATCCTTTTTTGTGGCCTTATAATTCTTAGCTTGTGCAATGCCTGTCACTCGATATGAATGCTTGTGTGTGTGTGTGGTTTTGTGGGTGAAAGAACATGTTTCCATGGCTAGGGCAACTAATGGGAAAAATACTCATAATCTAACTGACAGGTGTGGTATTAGGGTAACTAAAGTGAAAGGATATGGGCTTTGTTCTGCCCACATTCAGGCTTCTCTGATCCTATTAAAGTCAGTATAGTTGCTTTGGTATAACTGAGGGTGGAACAATATCCTATATGTCTATCTTTTCTATAGCCTAGCTGCATAATCTTTGTTAGTATGTGCATGTCACAAAAACAGAGACCGAAGCAGAGATGGGCAAATTTTGAAAGATTCGGCCTGCATGAGCATTTACTTTCTTCAGATCCCAGATTTGAAATAGATCCAACCACTTTGCTCTAAAAAACACTTAATGAGCCTTTCCAGCAGGATTTCAATAGTTTCTGTCTTGGACTGTGTTACAATTAAGTATCTGAGTGAGATTTTCTAGTGGTTGACTGAGGTTCCCACTGCCAGCTTCATCCACAATCAGCAAATCAAGTAACATATAGAAAAAAAATGGCAAAGAGAAGTTGATCTCTTGAAAATGAGTAGTTGAATGCTTCAGTCTGCTCTTACTACATCTAGGTAATGTAATACTTCCCCAAATTAATATCTCTGTTGTTGTGATGGGCTTTATCCAGGACCTTTCCACTATACAGCAATTCCTTGTGAAAATGCACAAAGCCATGAACTGATTACAGGAATCCCTGGCATTCACTGACAATTCCGTAGGCCAGAGGTAAGCTTCTTTTGTAATCGCAAAGGGTATGTCTATACA
Source organism: Carettochelys insculpta (assembly GCF_033958435.1). Classification (NCBI taxonomy): domain Eukaryota; kingdom Metazoa; phylum Chordata; order Testudines; family Carettochelyidae; genus Carettochelys; species Carettochelys insculpta. Next base: position 123,622,105 of record NC_134141.1, read on the forward strand.
CTACTGCAGAATAAACCCAGAGTTCAAATGCAGGCTCAAGGCTACCCTCCTTCTGTCTACACACAAATGCACTAACCCAGGGCTTGGTCTCAGGGTCCCAAGAATTAAAGTACATGGAGGGTCCAAGCCTAATTAATGGACGAAGACATTTTTTTTATCCATGTAGACTGAACTCCACTAGATCCAATCTGTGGGAGTGTGCCAAGAATATTCCACAATTTCACAGAGCAAATTTCTTTGTCTTCTGAATAGATGTGGTTAGTGGACAACTTTTCTCAGACTGCACCATAAATGAAGAGTTAGAGCAGCCACATTTTGGGAGTACATGACTAGCCTTGGTTATGCAAGGTTGTACTTGGGCCTGCATAATCTAGCATAGAAGCTAAAACCCAGGTGGAACCCAAGTTTCAACAATTCTTAACCTGGGGTTACAAATGAATGAAGATGCTCCAGAATTAGGTTAACAAATCTGAGTCTGCGAACTCAAGTTCTGCCAATGTGAGGTTTACAATGAAATGTGGATGTCCCCAAAGTGGGCTTTTTCAGGCATATTAACCTGTCCTTGTTTTGTGGGCACTGAGGTTCTCGGTCAATCTCTGCCAGCAAGGGGTCAGACCTGAATTCACAGACAGCTGTGAAGCACACTAACCCTACTGTCATTAAGCTGTGATAGCAAACACCTAAAAAATGTCCCCCAAAGTCCTCATGAGTATAAACAATCAAGGCACAGGCCATTGAATTCTAAGTATGTGGATACTAGTTCTGGAGGCCTTTTTGCTTTCAAATCCCTGGAGGTAGAGCCCTGCAATAATGATTCTTTGTACCTGTCAGCCCTCTGGGATAACAAAGGGCTTTGTCAATGTTCGAGGCCTGTTGGAACTGCTGTTTGGCCGTGTCTACACTAGCAAGTTCTTTCAAAACATTTTTCGAAAGAAGTGGGCTCTTTCAAAATATCCTACAGAGCTTCTACACATAAAAAGCATTTTCAAAAGTAAATTGAAAGAATGTGGTGCTCCTTTTGAAATCACTCTTCCTTTCCCATTTCAGAAAGAACACCTCCTTTTGAAAGTGCCTTTTGAAAGAAAACATGTGTAGACGCTCCTCAGGCCTGATATTTCAATCCCTGGCCCATTCTTTTGAAAGAGATGGAGCTGTGTGGACGCTTTCAAAAGAGCAGATCACTTTTCTGGCTGCTTCTACACACGCCCCTTCCTCCAGAAATGGCATGGTAATGTGCAGCCCAGAAGATGCTAATGAGGCACAGATGTAAATTTTCCATGCCTCATTAGCATATGGCCATATGATTCAGCGCCCGGAAGAGCTTCTTCTGGACTCCGAATTATGTGGCCATATACTAATGAGGCACAGAAAATTTACATTTGTCCCTCATTAGCATATTCTGGGCTGCTCCGAAGGGGCATGTGTAGAAGCGGCCTTTGTGTGTGAATGCACTCTTTCGAAAGAACTACTTTTGGAAGAGATCCTCCAGAAGAGCATCTTTCGAGAAATCTCTGTAGTGTAGACGTAGCCTATGAGCGTATTCTTTCTGAACTGGCAGAAGGGGCACTGAAGCAAAGGGAGGGTGGATGGGAGGCTCTTCCATGCTGGATCGCATAGCCCATGGTCAGTTGCAGATCCGAGGATCCTGTTCCCTGGTCCTGTGCTTTAGCCACTAGCTACTTGTCCTTCCTTATGTATTGTGAGATGATGTTCTCTGAGGGGAAGAAGCAGGTAAAAGGGAGTCACTGCTCTTAGTCGCATAAGCTAGGGGTGTGACGCTTGCTTCTGTTGTCTAAGGAGGGGAGTCTCAGACAAGATCCATAGATCCCAAGGGCAAGAGGGATGAGTGTGAGCAGCTAGTCTGACTTTCTGCATAACAAAGACCTGACCACGCCCCTTTTTGCCACCCCTGCAGCCGGTGTGATGGTACACCATAGGGCCTGGAATTGCTGGGGACAAAGGTTGCTTGATCCTCTTATTAGTGTTTATCATCATAACTGCGCATTGCCTTGCCCATTATGCTAATGAATTAGAACAACAGTCCTAAACGTTTGTTGTTCTATCATGCTCATTAGTCTCTGAGAGGGGCTCATTGCAACATGAACGTTGAAGATCTCAGTCATAGGAATATTACCAATTAAGTCGTATACGAATGTGCAATTAGGTAGGATGGCGTGCTTGATTTACATTGCTTTATGGCTAAGCAGGAGAACCAGCTTTGCAATAGCAAATAACTTGCTCTCGTCTCCTACTGCCCATCCCTCCCAGGTGGGGCCATTGCTACCACACCAAGGGCATGTAGATAGAAAACATGGCCAGTTAGCCAGGCCATCATTTAGCTGTTTGAATTCTCCAGACACTGGGATGGAGGCAGCACTGCTGTGTGTGCATGTTGGCGGTATTTGATCAGCTGCTATGAATTCCTGCTCAGCCCTGAGTCTTTCATTCTGGTGCAGCCTGGCCCCTCTAACCCTGCATACACCTGCACATCTCTTTCTCTCTCTGTCTTTGAGGTGCCTCTTCTCAGGGCTACAGGCGTGGCAGATCCATCCCCACCAGGACACCGAGGAAAAGAGACTTTTCATAGCTGTCCCCACCATCCTCCTTGTTTGTTAACTTGGGGGAAATCTCTTTTTCTCTTCCCCAATAATGGGGGCCTCCCAGGCAGAGAGGGCAGGAGGATCACTCCCCTTTAGCAGGATTTCAGTGAGGCTGAGGCAAACAGGTTTTTTACAGCCATGGACATTCACCATTGTTTCACTTTCTTCCCATGTGCCTACTGGTCCCATCCTACTACAGTGAGGGCCTGATTACATTGGGGCCTTTAGTTTATTGCAACATTTAGTGCTGGATCAGATAATGTGTTCCAGTATTTCAGGCTCTTGGTCCCAGGAGGCTACCACTACGAGGTACAACTGAAGGATGAGATCAGAGGTTTCCATTGCACAGCATTGTTAGATGTTGGTAGAAGATTCAAAGTCCTTCTCCTGTCTTTATGATAATGGAGTGATCTAGGTTACACTCTTGTTCTGGACTTTCTTCTTAACTTACTGTTGTACAGCAGCTCCCACTGGTACTTCTTTTTCCAGTGCCAAAATGTTGACATCTGTGCTGAAATAAGAGCTTGGAGAGCTAGCTGGACAGTATAGCAGCTCCTGGAGAAACAAAGGGGCGGGATAGTGTGGAGGTCTAAAAAGATCTGTCTGTGTGAAAGGTGCAGTTTGAGAGCCTGGAATGAGAGAGGTAGGGTTGAGTTGGACATCCGCAGAGAGTTCTTTTGTTATGCAAAAAACAAACAAACAAAAAACAGCAACCTTAAGATAACCAGAGTGGAAAGGCGTAAAAATGGGAGCTGAAGTTAAAAAGGAGTTGTGGAGATGCACAGAGAGGCAGACCAAGTATCAGTGGGGTAGCTTTGTTAATCTGTATTCGGAAAAACAACGAGAAGTCCTGTGGTACCCTTATAGACTAACAGAATGTTCCAAAACATCTGTTGGCCAGACAGACTGACCATCTTATGGACAGATATGTGTGTTTGCGAGTGCCTTCCAAAGTGGCTCATGGTGGCATCCCTAAGTCTGGGACAGAAAGAGACACATAGCACTTGGGGTCAGGTGACATTGCAAAGTTCACCTGGATACGATGCCAATAACATCTGTGCTGCCTGGATGGCTGGGCAAGAGGCAGACCATATCTTTCCTTTCTTCCTTTGCTCAAGTGTCAATGAAAGGTACATAATCTTCAGTCCTGGAGGCTGATGTCCCCACTCCATCAAACAAGCATGGCATGGACAGTAGCTGCGCCAGCCATCCCATGCTGCCCTGGGCAATGTGTCATTCCTGTCTTTGTGGGGTCAATTCTATCAATTAAAGTATATTAGTTTGTCTGCCTCCAGTCATCGGCAACATCTACACAACAGGGTTTTTCCGGCAAAACCAGCCTTTTGTCAAAAAAAACCCGCAGAGCGTCTATGCGCAAAATGTGCTTTGCTGACAGTCTGTCAACAAAACCCGGCACATCCGCCAGCAGCATTGGGTCTCTCTGCATTCAGATATAACACCTTTGTCAATAGTTTTCTTTTTTTTGGGGGGGAAAAAGCCATGTAGACACTCTGGGGGCCCTTTTGTCGACAGACAGGGTTTCCAGTTCCCCAGGCAGTTGGGTTTGATGAGCTTCTGGTTGGCCGTTCTGTTGAGAGAGTGGCTGGGCAGTCTGGCTGCACTCTGTTGACAGAGTTGGTTGCTTTTTCAATCCATTTTTCCATGATCTGTTGACAGAGATTTTGACGGAAGATCCCTTTCGACAGTAACTTCTGTCAATGGATCACTATAGTATAGGCATAGCCACAGCCCATCCTGCTCTGCAGCAGCTCCCAACAAGGCTTCCAATTACTTAGGACTGTTGTGGGTGGTTAGGGCATGTGGTCTACTCTCCACTAGCAAGTGCACTGGAACCCACCAGCTCATTTTGCATAGGCTACTTAAATAGCCCTCAGGTCTCTTCCCATATTTATCCGTCTGAGCTGGATTTGACCCTAGGAAGTACAGGTGGAAAGTTCCAAGGAAGCCTGAAGTATCTCAAGTTGAATACTCAGTGCCTCTGGCCCCCTTTCTCTATTGCACACAGTTCTTTTCTCATAGATTTCATAGAGTTAATACAACCAGGGATCCTCTACTCTGACTCCGTGTGTATTATAGGCCATTAAATTCCATGAAGCTTCCCATGTGGTGAGCCCAGCATCTTTATCCTCAGCCTAATGTGGTGTGTCCCACAGGCAGATAACTAGAGAACCAGAGATGCTAGGAGAAAAGAGTGGACATACTTCCTTAATCCTCAGCACAAGAGCTGGATGGGGGTAACTGGAGAGGATTGGGATGGATGGTTATTAATGGGCAGGTCTCTTGTGGGGTTTTCGGCTCCATGGATTAATTAGAAGAACCTCTCCTTTCTGGTGCTTTGGCAGCTGGTTAGTTTGTGCTGCTAGCCAGCATGCGCTGCTCTCTCTTGGTGGACCGAAAAGAGGAGAGCATTTTCCCACAAGCCATTCAGATGGGAACTGACACCACAGCACGATGGGAGAACCTTGGCAGTTCTGATTTTTCATACATGTCAGAGAATGCTGTTCTGCCGCGTCCCAGCTTTAACCTTCAGTTTAAAAGACAGGGGTGAAGGGGAGATGAATAAAGATGTTTAATGGCTAATTTTGCTACAGTGATCTTCATAAGCATAAACTCTGTGGAGGTCATTTACTCTTAGGCAGGTTTTAAATCAAAGATCTGTCGCTTGCACTGCTGCATGCGGATGAGGGAGGAGGAAAGCGTAACCCAACGGCACCCCCAAGTGAATACTGCAGGAATCACAAGGTGCTCTGCAAAAAGAGTCAAGGAGGTTGTCATGTCCAAGACCAGTAGGACCTGGGACTAAGTACAATACAGCCAACATTTCAAAAGCGGGCTCTGATTTTAGCTACTGGCTGGAGTCACCAGGAAACACCTTGGGCCTGTTCTTTTCTTAAAGTGCTCAGCCATCTTGTGTTCATTTGGTGTTGTGCATCATTCAGCCCTTTTGAAAAGCCCAAGGCAGAGGCATCCAGGGTTCCAAATCAAAGACCCCACTGTACGGATCTCCAGCCCTTTCAGTGAGTATGGTGTAGAGTCAGACAAAATGCTGCTGCTGGCATGCCAGGGTGAGAGACGGTGGGGGAGACATGATTGTGACCTGTCCTGGCTTGGCTTAACCGCTTTTATATTTAAAAAGTTTGATTAACTTGAGGGAGGGCAGGGGAAAGTTATTTTTTATTTTCATGTATATCTTCAGCTGTGGTTTCTCAGCAACACCACCACAAGAAAGGGAGAAAATTAGTAGAAAAGCCAAGCATTCTCCTTTCAGTATTTCCAGGTGTTCTGCAACTATCACAAGACAGGCTGCAATCCTGGGGCTGCTACGATTTCATGTTTTGTGGGGCGGCTGGATTATCTGGACAACGGGGACCAGGACTGGACCTTTGGGTCCAAATTTACTGAGGCTGTGCAAGATTCAGATTTGGATCTTCTGAATCTACTTATACCATTCTAGTGCTTGGTCTTATCCCAAACTGGAAAAATGCAACCTCTTCTTGTCCTGAGTCACATGAAAAGGAAGTCTGTTATCCTTAGGTGCTGTCTTGAGAAATTGACTAGCCTCTGCAGCTTTTATTTCTGAAATCTTGGCCCCCAATATGTTATGAGAATAACTTGTTAGCCTTTCATCCAAATCCTTCCTCTCATTCAACCTTGAAACCAGGCCCCAGATACCACCTTGACCTTACCTTAGATCCAAATCCTACCTCCTTGCCACATTTCTGTTAAGGGCTCATCTTCAGATCTTTAGGAATTGAACTTAGACAAACTGCAAGACGGTTTCCCTCTTGCACCTGCAACCAAGTTGGCTAATACATCAGGGGCAGAGGAGGGGTGCGGTCAAAATGTGGGTGAAGCCATTTTGTTTAATTCAACTTCAAACCAGCTAAGAGCAAACAAGCTCATCATCATAAAGAGTTTTTGTGAACTTGAAAGGGCATAGGATAATTAATTCTGCTCTCAAGTGTATATATGTTTCTCTATCCCTTCAGTAGGTTTCCTGAGCATGTCCAGCATTTGTTACTTAAAACGTTAAAGCCATTTTGTTTAATTCAACCAAATGGCCGAATCATCTAATTTAGATGATTTAGTTAAAAGGTTACATTAAAAAAACCTACCCTTGCACACATGTACCCTCAGGCACAGTCTGTTGCGCAATCTTACCTGATTTGTACCAAGCTTTAAGTGAAACTCGCATCAAATATGAAGCTAGACATCTTTTGAGGTCCGAGGTTCACAAGCTGTTAGCTGTGGGGTATGAATCAGATGGCATCACTGGAGAAAGAAGGATATTGTCAGCATCACTAGACCTGCTCCTTGAAATCCTCTCTTCTGCACATTAAACTTCTAGCGAATCTGTTCCCTTTTTATTTTTTCTGTGCTCCTTTCGCGTCCGACTCAGCACTCCATCTGACCAGCTGCCACCGCCTCTCCCATCTCTTCCAGTGCATTCAGATCGAACCAGATTGACATCTGTGTGACAGATGGATGGACAGAGAGCTGGATCGCACCAAACTCGTTCGCACTTTAAAAATTGACAATGCGACCGAAGTAGCAGAACGGGGAGAGACAGATTGGCAAATGGAATAAACGGTCCCTGGAAAGTTTGTGATTAATCTTTTCACTGTCAAGTAATGGCCTGATAATGCAGGAATTTAATGGGAATGACTTCTAGTTCACAGGCATCCATTAGTGTGGAGTAAAGCAGGAAACAGTAATGGGTATTGTTCCTCTTCTCAGCCACTGCAAATTGGGAGTGTAGTTTTTCAGAAGCACCATATTTGCCTGGATTCTTTCTTCTCCAATGGCAGGTTCACACCTACCTGCCCTAACTGATCACAAGGGATACCACTCATTGTACATTCGAGTTCTCCCACAGTACCTCCATGGCAACCTGCTGTTACATTTGGGGTCTATTTGCAAGTTCTCCTGTCCGGCCCCATCTCTACAAAATAGGAATTCAGCGTTCTCCAATGGAGTTCACTCTAAAAGGAAGGATGAATTTTAAAGGGCTAACAGCACTGCCTGCTGGTGGTGATGGGTGTGAAATGTTTGGAGGTTTTGATCCATCCCCGAACTGCCAGAAAACCATTGGATCTAGCATATTTGAGCAAAAAGATTATCTTATGAGAGACTTGCTGCTGCCAGATCTTTAATTCCATAACAAAAAGAAGAGAGTTTATGAAATTCACCAAGCACACCTGCTCTTGTGATGGGTCTAGTCTGATTCCTGACCAAACGAGTCCTGAGAAATCTTTGACATTGGGAGAAATTAATTCAGAACTTCCCAAATGTTTAAAGTTCTCCTCTTGCTCCTGAGTGTCGTTAATTGTTATGTAGACCGTGATACATGTGATCCAGTGTTGCTCCCTCTTCAGTTAGAAATGACATGACAGTAGGTGAGAGAGAACATTCTCTGTGATATTTTCATGTAGTAGCTTTTAAACAGCAAATTAGTAGGAGTTTTAAAACCCATGTTTGTCATATCTGTGAAGTTCTAACATATAGAGCAGGGGACAGTGACCAGGACTTAAAACTTCTAATGGTTTCTAATACCCAGCTTGAATTGTCTGATTTTCAGGAAGTGCTGAGCACCCATGTTCTGAAAACCATGACCCTGTTAAGATATCTCAAGCTAGACATACAAAATCAATGGTCATCTTAAAATTCAAGATTCCATGCTACTGACCTTCGGTGAGTCATGTAAATGCTTTGGGTGTGTCTACACTAGCTGGCTACTTTGAAGTCGCCAGCACAAAGTCGAAATACCACGCATCGCATCTACATGTGCTGTGAGCTATTTCGACGTTGAAATCGACATTAGGTGGCGAGACATTGAAATCGCTATTCCTATCCGAAGATGGGAATAGCACTCTGCTTCGACGTCCAACGTCAAAGTAGGGCGTGTGTAGATGATCCACATCCCACTACATTGAAATAGCGGGGTCCTCCATGGCGGCCATAAGCTGAAGGGTTGAGAGACGCTCTGTCCAGCCCCTGCAGGGCTCTATGTTCACTGTGTGCAGTAGCCCTTAGCCCAGGGCTTCTGGCTGCTGCTGCTGCAGCTGGGGGTCCATGCTGCATGCACGGGGTCTGCAACTGGTTGTCAGCTCTGCAGACCTCGTGTTGTGCAGGCCGAGTGTGTCTGGGAGGGGGCCTTTAAGGGAGTGGCTTGGGGCTTTGCTGACCCTTTATTTCGACAGGGAGCGCTTGTGTGTGTGGATGCTCCACATTTCCTTCCAGGGCGGCGCCTTTCAATGTTCCCCGTCACTACTTCAATGTTGAACGTCGATGGCACCAGCCCTGGAGCACGTGTAGACGATATGCGTCGAAGTAGCCTATTTCGATGTTCTTACTTTGAAATAGGCTACTTCGACATAGTGTGCTAGTGTAGACGTAGCCTTTGTGTGTCAGTTTTCCCAGGCATAACCCGGGGCAATGCAATAACAGGGTAACAGTGAAGGTTAAGTAATGTTTACCAAGGTTTTGGGAAAGCTTTGTGTGAAAGGAGCTACAGCAAATGCCAATGGCTGTGCTCACTGGCCCGCTATGGAAAGATCTAAAGTTGGTTGAAATTATAAGTTTCCTTCCTGTGGGAAGTTCCAAGATTTTGATAATTTGTTTTTGTCCTGAATTGTTACAAAAAGCCTGATATGCCTTTTGTTTTGCAAAATGGAACATTGCAAACAATATAACATGGAAATAGAAAAATATTTTGTGTTCTTTCAATTCATCACTGAACTGAGTCTGCCAAGACTGACATGGGACCTCCTGGGATTTGTAGTTCAAGGTCCTCAGACTTCCAGATTCATGTTGAACTGACCAAAACTGAAACAGTTCCTTTCAATTTCCCCATTTGAAAATGTTCAGCCAAATTGAAATTTTTCCATCCAAAATTTTCATTGTGCAATAACTGTGTTTTCTATTAAAAAGAAAAAAAGGTTAGAAAACTCACGACCCATTCCAGAGAGAATCTTTATTCATGAAGAGAGGTGCTGCCCTCTCTACTCTATTTAGGAATCTGTCATTTACATTCATTCAGAGATAAGTATCAGAGAGGTAGCCGTGATAGTCTGTATCTTCAAGAACAACAGGTCCTGTGGCACCTTATAGATTAACAGATATTTTGGAGCATAAGCTTTTTTGGGCAGAGACCCGCTTCGTCAGATGCAGTAGGTCTTTGCCCACAAAAGCTTATGCTCCAAAATATCTGTTAGTCTATAAGATGCAACAGGACTTCTTGTTCATTCAGAAGAACAGGCCTCTTAGAATAGTCCATTGCATGAGATTTATCCATTCGAGTGGGAGAAAGTAAGGATGTAAGTTGGAAGGTGCATCTTGTGCGTTGCCTCAGCTGGGCACCAGGACTCATAAATTCTGCTAAGAAGAGGTCAACACAAAGTCCTACCCTCGGCTAACCTGGTGGTAAGAGCCAGGCTGGCGTTGCCTCCGACTGAAGGAGCTGTTGTGCATTCCTGGTATTGAATGGCTTTGCATTAAGAGCCTTATTGGATTAGTTTCCAGCACCGTAGCAAGTCGCTGCGGTTTTTGCTCTTCAGGTCCCATTTCTGGCTGAGCGTCTGATTGCAAAGCATGGTGGGATGGAGCGGAAAGAGGTATTTAGCGTGAACCAAGAGGGGCAGAGCAAAGTGAAGAGTAGAAGAGATGTGTTGGTGGAGTGCTGCGTGCTCTAATATCAGCCTGAGATGCCCCAGGACTGAGTGACACTAAATGATTGAGTCACCTTCACGTCAGTGGGGAGGGAGGACAGATAGAAGGTAGTTTAGGACTCGGAGAATCGGTGCAGCTGCAGCACCGGGGGAGGGAGGATATCGGGGGAGGAAGGAGGCTCATTATGACTGATAAATAGAGGTCTCCCATTGTCAGCAATGTCATTGCATTCACCTTTTTCATGGTCCCCTCTTTCCAGCTGTGCAATTAATTAATGGATTGGAAGTGCTCAGTTTTCAGTGATCTACAGGTTGACCTTGCACCTTGCTCTCCTTCTCTGTGGCTGTTATCCACAGGCCCAGCTCAGGGAGTTCTGTCCTGCTCTGCACCTTGCCACCTTGCCCCAGAAATGGAGAAAATGGGCTCGATTCTTCATTGCTCCTGTGCCTGACAAAGCCTTCTCCCTACTTCAGAGTGGCTGTAAGCTATTGCCAGTCCAAATGACTTTACACTGAGGCACATATAAACCCAAGGTGGAGGGCAGTGGAGGAGTTGGCCCAGGGTGAGGCAGAGAACAATCTCAGGATGATCCTAAGGTGGCTTACTTAGCTGGACAAAGCTTGCAGCCCATCTACCGTCTCCATGGCCAGGCGTAGTTTCCCTGCAACTCATGGACAAAAGTTACATACCCATCTAAGCAAAAATGCAATCCAGGGCTGGAAGAATTGTCTGGTGGATCAGACACTGGCCTGGGACTCGCTTACCTGTGTCTAGTTCCCCGCAGATGTAGGTCTTATTTACGCTCACCCAGAGATTGACGCGGCAGAGATCGATCTCCTGGGGGTCGATTTAGCAGGTCTACAAAAAAACCACAAAATTGACATGCTGATTGCACTCTCTTTGACTCTGGCACTCTCCCAGAGTGAGAGGAATAAGGGGAGTTGGTGGGACAGCGTTTCCCATCAATGCCTCAGCAACTCAGTCTATGGTGTGTCTCTATCCATGTAGCTGGAGCTGCATACCTTAATTCAACATTGCTCCCTGCTGAAGGAGGCCTCACACTGTGACCACAGGCATGATAGCAAGGTGGATTTACCCTCTGTGCCTTGGTGCCCCCACTTGTAAACTGGAGAGAACACTACAGTATTTCTCTGCATCCCAGCCTAAACTCGTTAATGACAGCTGTTGTTGAGATGGGGCTGTATAAATACTTGGAGAATATTGTAGCTATTTAACACAGACTTCTGGGCACACCTGGGTAGTGCAAACCCCAAGTTAAGATGTAGCCCTGTGCAGAACAGTTCTTCCTGTGGCTTCTATCTGCTCCTCCTAATACAGTGCTAGGTCACCGAATGGCTTTAGGTGGCTTTGCAAAACTCTTGTCCAGTCACCAATTACAAGGGGTGTATAGATATAGATATCAGTAACATGGATTGGAAAGCAGACATGGTGACCCGGTTAAGAAATCTTCATGAACATTGCAAACTAGACTGAGGACATTGAGGCTGGGGGGAAGGACAGAAAAAAAGCCCTTTGGCCTCTGGCTCACTGGTCTGAATCTGACACAAGTCAGTAGAAACTAAAAGTGCTCACTGTCAAATGGTTGGCACAAATTGGGCTTCTGAGACCAACTCCAGAAGTGCCAATATTCAGAGCATTAAAGCTCAATTTGTTCAATGTCTCATGGCAGTAGTTGAAGGAGCTTCAAAGATATGACACTTCACCTCCTGGTTTGTAGAACTGAATTGATGTGAAAAAAGTTCTAAAGTAGTCAGAGCGCCTTTTCATTGTCCTCCAGAATCAGAACCTGGAACCAGAAAAGAAAATGCTAAGATGCCGTTAGAAAATCCCAGAGACACATTGGATGTGGTAATATGTTTAAAGCCACTAGTTCATCCACTTTGTCTTTCTGGTCTCCTGGCACCCACATGGCTGCAACACTACAAACAAGTCTGCCTGTCTCTGAATTGGTACTTGTGCCTTCTCTATAGTATCTGGGCACCTTCTGTGTAACATAGATTGGCCATAAGCAAGTCCTCAGTGGTCTTCAAGGAGTTTGTGTCTCTGCCATTCTTAGGTTATAGAAAGTTTTACTGGGGCAGCTTAAAGGTAGAGAGAGGGGTTTGGTAGATGTGACAGAGGAAGGGGGTGGGGAATCTGCTAGCTTTTTGCAAGGCTCCCAGTTTTATTTTGCAGACTCAATAGGTTGAGATGGTTTGAGCAGCTTCCAATTACCGTCCAAAACACAAGACTTGTCTGAGCCCCATCCAAGTGGTGGATGATCTGCCCTTCTTGTTCTCCAATTGGGAGTCTCCAGCAGAACACCACTGGCTAAATGTGCCACAGAAATGGCCTCTCCTTCCTTCCAGTCGTGGGTGTAGCCTCAGGCTTGAGACTAGTTGGTGAGGTATTACCAGCTGTATCCATCCCCTTTCTCTGAAGAGCTCAGCTCTCAATCAGGCACTTCTGTCTATGGCCAGATTTTCAAAACATTGCTGCATGTTTTTTTTCTGACAATCTGGCCCCCTCTGTCACAATGGGAGTTATAAGTGCTGGAAGCCCATTTCACAAACTGGCTACAATTAACAGGCCAGTTTGTCAGCTGAGCAATTTTGGGAAATCTGTCCCCATGTGGTGGGTGGTGAGCACATGAAAAGCTGGTCTTTGTTGTCTCCAGGCTTGTTGATCAGACTTCTGGAACAAGCTCTACATTTAAAAAAAAAATCCCCAGCACTGACTACCCCAAGATATCATAATAAAACTACATAAACTAGGGCCTTGCACTGCAAACAGCCCGTCTTTGCATGAGAAACATTTATTCAACTGAGTACCCCATGGAAGGCAATGGGATTACAGTAGCTCAGGACAAATAAAGATTACTTGAGTGTGTTGCAAGATCAAACCCTGAAATAGGAAGTTGGATATTCAAGCGAGAGTTTCTCTCTGACATAGTTTAAAGCTGGAAAAGGACTCCATTGTCATTTAGCTGCCTAACTGAAGGCCAGATTTTCAATAAGGGGAGCAGCTGTCTTTGTGAAGTGACCGGGTTCTCCAAAGACTGCACTCTGTGTTCTCTGTGGCCTCACCAGAATCTGAGATCTATGGAGTATCCAGCCCAGCAGGTGATTCTGACCAGAGAAAGATCAGGCTAGAAAAGAAACATAATTGAAACTCCAGCACACGTTTCAGAGGGTGATTTCCCTCTTGTTCTGTCCTAGCTGCTTACAGCTACGGAGATCAGTTATCTGAAAGTAAAAAAATGGTCTTTCCCTCTCCCTCATTCCGTTCTGTCTCCTCACACTGTTCTTCACAGCCCCATTATATATGGTCATACTTCTCCTCTCCAAATCTGCATCATCATTTCGGAGAGAACTTTGAGGCACTGGTGTGGTAGCCTTGTAAGGGGCACAGCCCACAGATCCTCTGTGTCTCCACTCCTCCTCTGCAGAGCAAAGGCAAGAAGGAAGAGGGCTATTAATGTGCAAATTTGCACAACATGACTGGCTCCAGATTGCTACTTAGGAGTTGCATATTCAAAAACATTTTTGTGACAGCATTTAGCTGATCAAAAAAAAGGCAGAGATTCAAAATGAGACAAAAAGATGTTTAAGCTTTTCCCTTATAGTTCCTTTTATTTCCACTACCACCCTCCCAAATCTCTCTCTGGTTATACCACATTCAGATGTGCTTAGACTGCTTGTCTATGTCTACACATGAGGAGTTTTGTTGACAAAACTGGCGTTTTGTCAACAAAACCCAGGGATCATCCAGATTCCCAAGGCATTCTGTCCACAGTAAATGGACAGAACTCAGCATTTTGTCAACACTCTTATTCTGGTCCTCACGAAGCATAATACCGCTATCAACAGAAGCCTGCCTGGACATTCCTGGCAGCTTTCTGTTGACAGGCACGGCTTCTAGGACACCAGGCAGCCTTGTCTGCTGGGCTTCCAGTTGGCCATTTTGTCCATAGCGCATCTGGGTAGTCCAGCCACTCTGTCAACAAAGTGGATCGCTCTTGTAACCTGCTTGGCAATTTGGCCACAATCTGTTGACAACTTTTGTTGGAAGATAGCTTGATATGTTGATCTGTTGCTGTAATCTAGGCATAGCCCCTATGTGTAGCTCAATGCATGTAAACCTGCACAGCTCTTGACGGACATGATATTTTGCAGAACGGCCCTGCATGGAGACAGACAAACAGCACCGTGCTGGCAGAAGTGAGGCAGGTTTCACCTTGTGTCTGTGCATTTGAGGAAGGAGGGTATATATAGGAACTGGACTGAGGGGTGTGTGTGTGTGTGTGTGTGTGTGTGTTTTCTTTTTCCCTACCCTTCAAATCTTTTCCTATATGTGCTTTTATCTTGCTCAACTGAATAAACTGGGGCTCTTGAAACTGTGATCTTGACAGATGTGAGCCTTTTCTGAGCTGCACTGGAAAAAAGTAAGATAGTGTAAACCTCTAGGGCATTTGGGCTTAGCAGAGCCAGCGAAAAGGGTTATTTCCTAGTGTGCTGAATAATGTGCTCTTCTGAATTACTTAGTTCATTCTTTCTGTCCTTCTTTCTATCTCTCTTCCTCCTTTTTCCATCAAACACTTGGAGCATCAAATACTCTCTTTGCCATCCTGGGAAACCTGTGATCAAAACCTTTCTCAGGTAATGGACTTTCCATCTCACATGCACGTGGTTGGAAAATGAAAAAGTGAGCCACATAAACAGGGCAACTCCTACATAACTGCTGCATTAAAGATATATTCCCCTTCTCGGTTAATTACTTGTCACATCCGTCTTGGGGGAGAGCTAGCTGGCAGATTGCCAGACTCTTTCATTGCAGGAATCTCTGTCATGCATGTTTGTTCGCAGGGCCTTGGCCCTATGAGATTTGTCTTCCTGATTTACTTTCTTGTATCGGTGATTAAAGAACAGCAACAACTAAGAAACAACCTGGAAATCTCTCTCACTCCCCTCAATTCCAGCTCCTATACCTGTCTTGCTACGTCCTGCACATTGCAAGTGCTTTCATTTAGAGAGGAACATAGTTATCAAGCACCATAACCCATACTGCCAACAATTCAGATGGGCCAGGCACCCAGAACTCCAGCAGAAGCCAATCGGTGCTGCAAACACAGCTTTGGTTGTCTCTGCAAAGTAACTGAATAACAATGAAAAGTCCATTAGGAATCACTTAATAGAAACTTGCAGTAAGTATTTTTCTCTCCACACCCTCCACTTCTATTCTATGTAGCTGGTTCATTAGTTTTTGTTTAATGTTTTTCCTATCTTTCTATTAAATTTTGTTCGTCTCAGTTACCATTTATTAGAATTTTCCAGATCTGAAGAGGTGGGTCTGTCCCACGAAAGCTCATCACCTATTCAATTATTTTGTTAGCCTTTAAATTGCTAGAGGACTGCTTTTTGGTTTGTGAAGACACAGACTAACACGGCTCCCTCTTTGGGACCATGAGGAATCAGTTCCCCCTTCCCACTCTAATTCAGGTTGATCCAATCAGCCAGAATTTTTATCACCGTTTACCACCAGAGCATATCAGTGAACGTCATTCTCCTGTACTTACATCCTCTGAGTCTCTCCTTCGTGCCTGGCTGGTGAAAGGGGAGGGATTTGACTGAGATAGACCCTTTCCATGAGAATAACCTGTTTGGTGAGCTATAGGAAGGATTTTACCAGATAATGAAGAGCAAGCTGTACCTAAACTGCAGAGAACCAGCCTAGTGTAAGGCAGGATGAGTAGTGCTTCTCTGTCATTGGGAGCCACCTGTTTTGTGTGTCACTTAACAACTGCATTGGGTGCAGTCTGACCTAGCAGTCGGATCAGCAGGCAACAGTGGGGAAAAGTTGCTGAGAGTCAGAGACTGGACACCAGGGAGGTGGATCAGAACCGGAGTCAGAGGCAGGGGTAGGGAAGCGGGGCTCAGGAGTCAGGCAGTAAGGCACAGTCTGGTGTAACAGCCAGGCAGGAGCTAATTCGCTGGCATGGACAACTTCCTGTGTCTCTTTCTGGCTTACACTGTGCAGCTAAGCCAATAAGTGGGGCCAGGCGCTCATCCACTCGGGATCCCTGTGAGCGGTGCCTCTAGTGGGGTTAGACTTTCATTACCCATCCGGCTCTCCCGAAGCTGCTACACGGTGGCTGTGACAGAACAGTTGCCTGCAGACAGCGGTTCAAGACCTGTTGCTCCTCACAATGTCCCAGTTTTGCATCTCAGTACAGTGCTCTCTGAGAAGGGAATTAGTTCCCTTGTAACCTTCCGGTCAGAGTGTTCTCCACTGACTGCTCCATGTGTTTGCCCTGATCGAATGACTCCCCATCTGCCATGTGTTTATCCTCCCCAGCCCCCGGGCAAAGGGTGCTGGTTTCACCTAAGACAGATGGTACACTGAGATGCACCGAGAGATTAAGTGATCTGCCCAAGGTCATGCCAGGAACTGAACCAAGGACTTCCAAGTCTTAACTAGCCCCTTTGTACCTACTTCCTTCAAGCTACTTTTAGGAAACCTGGAAATCAAGATGACTAGAGCCTGAGGCTGAGGCTATCTGCTCTGTAACATACACTGGCATAATTAACGTCACTTGGGGCATAAATAAAACCTCTGAAGCTACATACGTTATGCTGGCACAAGTGCTCATGAGCACAGTGCTATGTCAATGAGAGAGCATCTCCCACCAACGTAACTTCTGCCACTTGCTGGGTGGCTTTTTTAATGCTGATGGGAACAGTCTCTGTCATCAGCTGGAGCAGCATTTCCCAACCTTTCACTAGGGTGGACCCCCCAAACTGTTCACAGACCCCTATCAAAGCCATTTCTAGTCCCTATGTACACTTTCTTAAATTAAAAAGCAAACGGCACACTGATTTTTTTTTCTGGACAGCAATTAATAACATTATCTGAAGATAATTAATTTCAAAGTGATTGATTGTAACTTAGCAATTTATTTAAAACTTATTTTTATGATCATTTATATTTATTCTTTTCTTCATGCACCCCGGCGGACCCATAGGGGTCTGCGGATGTCAGCCTAGGAATCATCTTCACTACGTATGCTGCAATGGTGCAACAGTATCGGAACAGCTGCAGTGGTATATGCCTAGAGATGGCCTGAGTGTGTAAACAGCAACCGCAGAGATGGTGCTATTTTCCAGGTGGAGCCTAGAAAAAAGAACCTCATTTTCCTGTGGCCAGGGTGAGGGGGCAGAAGAGAGTTAGCAGGCCCTTGGGTAAGCGTTAGTCTGCCATGTCTTTTCTCTTCCTCCACTAACAAAACAGATTTAAAAGAAGCCCAGTGGGAAGCCTGGACACCACTGGGGCCATACATCGGTGAGTTTGCTGGCAAGAGCAAAGCTGCCATGTCTGTGCAATGTTTGTCTCAGGATTATCTGACTCCCAGTCAAGCTGCAAACAAACCTGAGGTCTTCTGTCAATAGCGGAGCGTGAGCTGAGAAACATAATTTCTTCTGAAAGAAACTGCAGGAGCTCTCCCAGTAAAAGGAGCATCGAGGAGGCTGAGTTTGTAGACTTATCAAATTGTAGAATGGGACAGCCTGCAGTGTGATCCAATCTGGTGCATCTCCCTGGGGCCAACACAAGATTATCCCATTGCCCAAGATTATCCCATGCCCATTTTCTGGTGCTTTCCTCTGTCTAATTGTTAAAGTCCCAAGTGAAGGACCATCCATGGCATTTCTTAGGAGGCTATCCTACAGCCTTGTTCATCTCACTGCCAGGATAGTATCCTAGTATCCAAGTCTATATTTCACCTTTCTTAATTTCATCCCATTGCTCCCAGTTAGCAGCTCAGTTCTCAGCATCCCCTGGAGTGACAACTTTTGATGTCAGGACGTGAGATGACAAAGCTTCCATCCTAGGACCTGAATGCATTTTCAACTGCTTGAGTGACAGATCCATAGCACAGAGCAGTCCTATTATTCCTGCTCACTCCTCAATTTCTCTTCCAAGGTGGGAGTATCCCCAGATGGTGGTGTGACTTTGGAAGTCACCTTAAAAAAAGACCCCATATTATGGCCGTGTGTTGCCTGTGAAAAGCCCTTACTCCAAAGTACTACTGTGGAACATTCCAGGATGGTACCAAGTCAGGAAGTGCCAACCATCGTGGAGCACCTGTTTCCATCAGGAGAGCATCCTCCAGGTACTGACCTTGAATGAAAATACTGATGTGCTCTACATCAAGTGAGCGCTGGGGGGGCGTAGCAAAGAAGGGTGGCTGCGTGACCAAGCAGAGGCTGCAGAATGACCAAGAATGTGGGAACACAGGCAAACCTTTAAGCAATGCCTGATGCACTGACTCTGTCTACTTCCTGTGTTCCTGTGTAACCATAGCCGTGTCTACACATGCACGCTACTTCGAAGTAGTGGCACTAACTTCGAAATAGCGCCCGTCACGGCTACACGCGTCGGGCGCTATTTCGAAGTTAACTTCGACGTTAGGCGGCGAGACGTCGAAGTTGCTATCCTCATCAGGAGATGGGGATAGCGCCCTACTTCGACGTTCAATGTTGAAGTAGGGACCGTGTAGTCATTGCGCGTCCCGCAACTTCGAAATAGTGGGGTCTGCCATGGCGGCCATCAGCTGAGGGGTTGAGAGACACTCTCTCTCCAGCCCCTGCGGGGCTCTATGGTCACCATGGGCAGCAGCCCTTAGCCCAGGGCTTCTGGCTGCTGCTGCTGCAGCTGGGGATCCATGCTGCATGCACAGGGTCTGCAACCAGTTGTCGGCTCTGTGGATCTTGTGTTGTTTAGTGCAAGTGTGTCTGGGAGGGGCCCTTTAAGGTAGCGTCTTGCTGTTGAGTCCGCCCTATGACCCTGTCTGCAGCTGTGCCTGGCACCCTTATTTCGATGTGTGCTACTTTGGCGTGTAGACGTTCCCTCGCAGTGCCTATTTCGATGTGGTGCTGCGCAACGTCGAAGTTGAACATCGACGTTGCCAGCCCTGGAGGACGTGTAGACGTTATTCATCGAAATAGCCTATTTTGATGTTGCTACATCGAAATAAGCTACTTCGATGTAGGCTTCACGTGTAGACGTAGCCCATCTGAGGTAAGGGATGGCATCAGGTCTCAGCTGCATCTTGGGCATGATGAAGACCTGTCTTACAGATGGGGAAACTGAGGTTATCCTGCCTCCTGAATCATAGAACACTAGAACAGGAAGGGACCTCGAGAGGTCATCGAGTCTAGTCCCCTGCATTCATGGCAGGACCAAGCACTGTCTAAACCATCTTTGATAGGTGGCTGTCTAATGTTCTTGATGAGGAAGCTCTCCATATTCATTAATTCGTTTTTTATTTCTCTGTGGGTTTCACACATGGAAATGTGGGGAGGGCGAACGAATGAGGAAATCAGCAAGGACGATCTATAGCTGCAGCAACCATACAAAACCACTGTCAACTCTTCCCCCACCTCTGCACAGTGTGCCTCTTGCTTCTCTCTAGTGTTCGTCAATAAACATTCAATTAATGTTTTCCTATGATCAAGCTCTATGGGGGCCAGAGAAACACATCCTAGCAGGATGACTGGTGCTGCTACATCTTGCAGCTAATTCTCTGCAGATGCAGAACGGCTGTGGGATGTGACTTTACAGAACGGAGAGCTCTGGGATCCTGGTTTTATTTTTTAATGAAGATGGGAATGTAAAAGCCTCTATTTTTGACAATTAATTTTATGTACTTGTCTCAATTATTTCTGTTCCCAGAATGATTTAATGGGTGGGGGGAGGCAAGTCTTTTCCTCTTTATTTATTAATTTTTAGACCTGAGTGATATGGTTGGAAGATTAAAGCCTTCTGTCAAGTAGTGGTAAGAGATCTGTTTATTACCAAGTAGTGGAAGGAGATCTGTTTATGACCAAGAGTTCAGTGGATACAGAGCAATACCACAGGACTGAATTCTAGTCCTGGCTGTGGCACCAATTGCTTGTATGTCCTTTGGCAAGCCACTTAATTTCCTGCATCTCACTTTCCCAATGGTAAAATGAGAATATTTGTTCACCTTAGAGAAATATGGATGAAACAGTCACATGGGCCCGAATTCTCTGCTGGCATATGTGGCCTTAGCTATGTTGAGCTAACCCAGGATTCACTCACTTGAATCCAACCAGGTCGGAGCAGTGTTCACCATGCACATGAACTGGGCAGCTGACCATTCACCTAGAGAAAAGCAATGTATTTGTAAGTGTGTGTCTGGGGTGAGGTGTGTTTAATTTCATATTGCTTTGGTGTTGTTCCAAAGTGGAAATATCTGCAGGCCAGGACAAGAACCAACTTTCCGTGTACCTCTGACCCAGCCTATGTTAATGGGCACTTAACACTTAATCTGGGTGAATACAATTTGTCTGAAAATATTTTTATGCAAAGAATGCAAATTCAGGTCAGCTGAAACATTTTACAAATTTGTGTCAAATGCACCAAATTGTTTCATGTGGGAAAAGCCTCAAAAATCTAGAAAAAAGGAAACAATTTATATAAAGGTTTGGACGAAGAAGATTTTTGTTTTAAATTTTATTCAATTTTTTTCAAAATACATTTGTGTGTTTACTAAAACAGGACCTCCATCCCCCTGGTTTAGTGCTTGGGCACCTTCAGCAGTGATGAGAGGCAGAGCTTCCAAAGTTAGAGAGGTTCATTTCCAACAGCTGCATGTCGTGTTTCACCTAAATCATCTAGTTTAGGCATGGTCTTCTGAGGTGCTCCTCACTCAAGTAGCTGAACATCGTTTCTCTGCCCTCAACATCTGGGCTGGAAAATTTACAAGAACAAGCTTGTTTCATTGGAAATAGTACAAGAACAGCCACCACAGTTTAAATATGCGGGTGCTTCTGAGCCCCATTGGGAAAAGGAAGTTCCGAAGGATAGGAAAGCACAAAAAATAAAATGAAAGGCCGGGGTGGGAGTTAGATATGGAATATTTTGTACCAACAAAAATATTAGCTGGGGTTTGTGGTTGGGTGGGGTCTTATGGCATCATAAAGCTAGTAGGATGCTTGGGATCCACTGAGCTGACTTATTACATAATACAGGCCATGACATTTATCTTGTCATGCTTGCCTCAAGCCAATAACATGTAATTGAAGCAAAGCTGCTTGTTTTTCCTCCGTCTGGTTTGCAGAGCCCTAATTTGCTTTCTTAAGAATCCTGCAGCCAGAAGAGAGCCTGCAAATCTGCTGAGTACAGCAACAAGTTGCCATGTGGACATGCAGAATCTTTTCTGCAAATGGCAAAAGGTTTCTTTCAGCCCCTAATTTGCAATGTCAGAGTAACCCATTATCAAGACGATTAAATTTAAAGAGACTGCAGTAAATGCTAGCATACAGAAGACATCAAGCATCATTAAAATGTAATTGGAAGCAAGGCTTAATGAGGTAAAAGGAAAAAAAAATACCCAGAATCATTTTAGGTTCCTTCCCCTATTTACTTTGTCTGAGCTAGCAGCTACTGTATTAAACAATAATAATACTAATAATTTGCAAGACAATTTTATTAACCGTACTTTGCAACAGCTAGAAGGCATGACAAGACTCTGGATACTTTCACTGTAAGAGGTCAACAACATGCAAGACTTTGGAGGCAAAGCTGTGAATCCCCAGTTTTCGTCCAGTTTGAGTTTGGAGGTGATCATCCCTTTGTTCATCCAGAGGTGACAAATGGCACAAAATGAAAACTGTTTGTTTCAGCAGCTTTGTGTGGGTGGTGAGACTCTGCAGGACTTGAATGAAGCTTGGTCTCTGTTAGGAATGTGACTGGAAAATGTAATGTTCACTGAAATGGGAATGGCTCAATTAGCAGGTAGGCTAGAATCCCTGATTCCTGAGGGAGCTCCCTGCGGAGCAGCTGCAGTTTGGTGGAGCTCATTGTGATGTGCGTCCCTTGGAGAGGGAACTGGTCCGTCCATTTCTTTTGTTGGGGGTCATTGAGACCAAGCTTGGATTGGCTCCAACTTCTGTTTTGCTTAAATCACTACACCTTGTCGGGGCATGGCCAAGGAAGAGGTACATGACTTTAGTTGTTGCACTCTGTGTTCTCAGCCACACCCATCTGTGTTCATTTGTAGAGCTGCATCCTTCAGATGTGCAGAGTGATTCTAATAGAGCCCAGGGCACAAATTTATTACCAAACCCTGAAATTCTGTGAGTAGCACTTGGTCTCAGTGGAGACTCCATGTTCAGCCCAGATGCACTCAGGATAACCAAACTGTACCAGCCTTGACACAGCAAATATGGGACAGTTTCATGGTGATGTTTCAAAACCAAGGTTAAAGCTAGTTGCGTCTAGATCTCTCTCTTCTCAATGAGCAAACCCAACCCTGTTTCAGAAGATGCCTGTATTTGGGATTCAAAATCAATGTCTGAATCCAAATGATCCCAAATTCATGATGTTCAGATTCACCCTATGATATAGACTCAAGTTGCAAACGCAGAGCTGAATGTAGTAAGAATTTCAGGGTCAGCTCCATCCCAGGGAAAACGTGTGAAGTTCATGGCTTCGGCACACAATGAAGTCAAACCTGGCAGTTCTGAGTGAGACTATTTTTAATGAGGATATGTGGTCCAATCGGTCAGACCTCAGTCTGTAGCTGAAGAGAGCTGGGTTTTAGTCTTGTATGGGACTATGAACTTTGGTGATCATTCTGGGTAACATTTTCAAACCCACCTAAGTGACTTAGGAGCCTAAATCCTATTATCAAAAGTGATTCAGGCACTTAGCTGCCCCAGTCTTGTGAGAAGTCAGTCAGGTTTAGGCTGTTAAACATCTACAGGTACATCTACCCTGCACATACACTAAGCCCTCACTTTGTGC
This sequence comes from Carettochelys insculpta, assembly GCF_033958435.1. NCBI lineage: Eukaryota > Metazoa > Chordata > Testudines > Carettochelyidae > Carettochelys > Carettochelys insculpta. The sequence continues at coordinate 123,645,222 of NC_134141.1, forward strand.
GGACTCGACTTACGTGTTTTCTTATTAGCATGAGTTGAGTCTAGGGGGACACTACTTTATTGTACCCCACCTTGCTGCTTACCTCCACACTGCCAGTTAGATCAGAGGCTCCTTAGTAGGCAGCTCCTACCTTGCAGCTGCCTGGCACTGCAATGCTCGGAGCGAAAAGGGGCAGGCCTGGCTAGAGCTGCCCAGGTCTCCAGTGCCACGGATCGAGCTGCCGCCACCTGAGCAGCCCTGGAGCCAAGCTGCACCGTGGCCATGGGGTGGCAGAGGCACTGTGGCTGCCCCTCATGGCAAGCAGCTGGAGCAGGAGGTGCCTCACCGTGCCCCTAACTCAACCCCTGCCAATCCTCAGGGGCAGCTGGATCTGCCAGCTGGAGCAGAGGCTCCTGCAGCCTGTTTCTACCAGACAGGAGAATTCTGGGGATCTGCCCAATCCCCTCTGCCCCCAATTTATGCAACATTTGATTTACCCGCAGGTTACCCAGGACACAACCTTTGCGTAAATCAAGGGTTCACTGTAAAGCCCACAGTGGCCAGTCTCAGAAGCAAGGTCCATAGATTGGGATTGCACTGTGGGGCTAAAAGTACTTCCGACTAGGGCTCTGAAACCTGGTGAAGTGGAAGGTGTTTGAAACCTGAGCAGGAATATCTGCACTCCTATTTTCAGCCCTGTAGCCCCAGTTCAAGTCTCTGAGACTCTCTCTCATGGGTCTTTGTTTGCCGTGTTGGTGTATCCTCTTTCACTTTAAAAATTGGATTTAGTCCCTGTTAAACGTTTTACCCTTTGTCTCTCAGTGGCCCATTTTTGCTGAGCCACTCTGCCTGTCTTGTCTGCTTAGATTTAAAGCTACAGGGGGCAGCTGCTGTTCCTCATGAGGGGAGGGGCTACTGTAGACCTGAAGGTTGATCCCAGGTATGCAATTCCAATTATGACAATTGCATAGCTGGAATCTACTTCTCTAGGATTGATTTATCTGGTTGGCCTCACTGAGCAAGGTCCACGAAAGAAACCCTCTCATCGACATCCCTTACTCCTCGTGATAATGAGTAGTACGGGGATCAACTGCCAAGTCCCGGATAGTTCCATTTCATGCATTTCCGCTAGGAGTGCTAAATCAAACGACAGAGGATTGACCCTAACCCGGTCAATCTGCCAATAAGTATAGATGTACCCTTTGTGTTTTACAGTACCTAACACAAGGGAGCCCAGATCTCACCCTCTTTTCATTACCATAACGCAAATAATGATAAAACTGAAGAGGCACAAAAAACACCCCAAAAGTTAATTGAGTAAAATTGCAGCTATTTTGGGGGGAGGGGGAATATAACTAAGAAAAAGTCACTGGTGGCCCTCTTGAAAAAGCTATGTGAGTAAAAGTATTCATGCATGTGCACCACATCTTGATTGTACTCAAGTATCCAGAAGAGAAAGCCATTGCACTTTTACGCAAATAACTTTTGGGGTACTTTTTCCACCTCTGTGAAAGTGGGACCTGGACAAATCATTTCCAAAGAACTGATCACAACACACAAAGCACATGTGCCTGACCTGGAAGAATGCTGGGTATGGGATACCCATTGATCTGCACCCTTTAATCATCTGCTTTCTTCATTTTCTTTTAACTGCAGGTGGAATGTGAGTTTCATTCAATATGGGGAATGATTAGTGGAGTACCATCTGGTCAGGTAGAAGCCTCTTCAGGATCCTTAGGTGGCTGCAGTGAGATCAAACAGGTCAATTTCACTAGGTTAAAAAGGACTACTGCTGTCCTTAGCAGAGGGCCAGATATGAATAGGCTTGGAGGCTGACATCTCTCCTCTCCTCTTTAGAGTTGGCATCCTTGGCAAAGGGGTGAAGTCTCCTGTTCTGAGTGTAGACAAAAAATTCCAGTCTCCCCAGCCCTGAGCCAGCACCTGATATTGCCACTAAAGAAAGTAAATAATGCCATTTAAAGAGCCATGGTTTTTGGAAATTTGTATCCAATTTTCCAGAGGCAGCAAGAAGAAATGTCTCTCTTGCAAAACACCAGGCACAGGAGATGTGGACTGCAATTTCAGTTAGAAAAGTGCCTGTAAGAATACCCTCTTTCAAGCTCTGTAAGTCTGAGTCACATCCGCATGCTTTGCTGACACAAGAAAGTTTTTACACGTTGAACCTCTTGAATCCAGCACCCTGGGGACCTGACCAGTGCTGGACGAATTTGGTCAATACTGTCTAGCACATTACCAATGCTTCCACAGCTTACTGGACTCTTTGAAGGCATTCTGGGGTAAATTAGCATTAAATAATAGCACAGAAGACTGAGAGCCACAGCTGGTGGCTGTAAACAAACTTTATGGGACCGTGGGAAACTTGGCCACACCCATGATAAAAGGTTGTCCAGCTAATCATGCCGGACAAATGCCAAATTACGACTGTTGCCATACGAGAGTGCAACCTGTACTGTTGTTAGCCTGGTAGAGCCAACATAATAGGAGGGCAAGATTTTTTTTTTAAACTTGTCACTTTAACAACCACCTTGTCATCTGCGTTGTTGTTGCAGGATCTTGGGAAAACCTCTTCCCCTGCCCTGCTGAGCTTGTGATGCCCACACTTGTTTCGTACACAACCAAGATACTTTGACGTGAACTGTACGGAGTGTACAACTCCCTTCTTCGCTAACAGAAGTCATGTGGCTGACATTCTGTGCCACCATTTTGAAGATTTAGGATATTCTGTTTTTGCTTCTTTCAGTACAGCTTAATGGCTGTAACTGAAGGCTGAACCGGACTTCTGTTGGATGGTGTTAACTACTGAACTGAGAGGCGCTTGTTTCTTCTGGGTGTTTGGATTATCCTCAAGCATCTCTGACTTGGTTGGGGCATTTTCCCTCCAAGGCATACTTTGCTGACACTACTGGAATTGCCCAGTATTAGAGCTGGGCATGTGGCATTTCTTGTTTTTCTCTCCTGGGGAAAAGTTAGATCTTTTTCTATTAAAAAAAAATCACTTTTTTTTCCATCCATGGAGAGTATACAGACACACCTCCTGGTTTTCTGAATTTGTTTTGTTAGAAAATAAATATTATTGAGGAATCATACACATTTAATTGAAACCATAATTTTCAATCATAGGAAAAATATTGATGGAGAAGTTTTGATCAAGCCCTAACTGTACAGAAGTCAGCATAGAATTCAACCATCTAAACATACATCATAGAACCCCCACCCCCGCCCTTGGGGCAAAGTCATTTTCTCCTAGAAACTAGGATCAGAGGTTTCACTGCAACTGGACAATACTTTGAAAAAACCTGGACATTTCCATCTATGAGCGCCAGTTCCCGACCACCAGGTTCCACTGCTTGTTAACAGTGTTTATGTTTAAAAGATGGCAAAGAAGCTCTGGCCCAGATAAAAGCGCTGGCCTCCAGTTCAGGAAATGGCAATCGAACCAGAAGTTGTGTTGTCCTGGAGCTTTGGGAAGACTCTCTAGACAAAATAAGGAGGTGTATGTGGTGAGGAGGGGAAGAGATAACAGTTAAGCATCACCAAAAAAAAGGATAATAAGAGGTCCATATTCACATTGTCATAAAAATAGGTTGCCCCGCAGGTCCTCCACTCTGGGTACATTAACTACTCTGGGACTACAAGAAACAACTGGGCAACAATGAGCTTAGAGCTGGCAAAATGACCGCTGTGCACTTTTTCCACTAATAATGACCTCCCAAAGAAAGGGCTTGCTCAGGCGGAACAATTAAAAAGCGCAGAGCTGCAATCAAAGGCAATTGAGGTTCTCTTTCTCTTTCATAGGAGGGCTCTTACTTCCCTTCTGTCTCTCTTTCCTCTCTCGTTTGCCGGGATGGTGGTTTAATGTGTAGCTCCCCATGGGCTGGTGTTAAATCTTCCTCTGAATTAGCATTCCCATTCCCCAGGGAGGGCAGCGGCGTTGATGACTAAGGGAAAGGGTGATAAATGTTAACAGAAACACTTTTGCAGAGTGCTGATGGTGTGTTTTTAAAACACGCACCTGCACAAAAGATGCAGAGCGAGGGAAATCGCTCCATCTTTAGTGGAGACAAATGCACACAGAGACACAGACTTATTTAACGGATTTCACAGGAATGACCCCGTGCAGCTTCCCCAGGACGTTGTGTGGAAAGCCAGAGGGAAAGGAAATGAATGGGTTAGAGAGGAAGAGCTGTCTGGTGGGTAAGCCACTCAGCTGCCTTCAGTTTCCAGCTCCGCCACACATTTCTTGTGTGACCTTGGGCAACTCTCTTAGGCCCAGACATTGAGAAGTATTTAGTTGCCTCACTCCTATTGAAATCAATGGGAGGGAGACACCCAAATACCTTTAAACATCTGGGTGTCTTTCTCTCTGTGAATCAGTCTTCTGTGCCTGATAGGGATACAAATAAGGGGGGCAGTGATTCTCTTTTCCTATGCTTATGTACAGCACCCACACAATGGGACCTTGATCTCTCCTCTAATAAAAGCAATAAATACTAATAACCTGTCCACGCTTGGGTTTGTCTACCGGTTGCATTAGTCTGCATCACCATAGGTCTAAATTCTAATGCCCCAGCTGTCTGTGGGGCACTGAAGGGTATGTCTACAATGCACACTAAGTGAGAGTCTGTGGGACCTGGGCTGGTGGACCTGGTGTTCTCATGTGCTCGAGTATCCAAGCTGCAGTGCAAACTTGGGTTTACAATTGCTGCCCCAGGCCTTGCAGCAGTGTTAACATGTCCGTTCTGCACATCTCACCCATTCTGACTTGGATATGGAGCTTGACCTGTGTCCACACTGCAAAATGAAGGCACTTGGACCACCTCACAATGGAGCCCAGGCTCTGATCCACACCCTGGCTGGTCCTTAGACCTGGGTCCTGAGTGCTTCCTGACCACAGCTTAACTGATCTGTGTGTGGATGGAAGAGGAACTTGGGTTCAAACCTGAGTTCAGAACATGGACTTTGTGTTTCATATAGACATATCTTAAAAACCTGTGTGGGCCCTGCTGTATGCACCAGCCTTTCCCTGGTGTGCATGACATTAAACTAGCACAGTCAGAAACAGAACCACATTAAGGGTGAGGGGGGACTTTCAGCGCATGTGTGCACTCCCTGCGGGGCATGCTGGTTCATGCGTTCATGTCCCCATGCTTGCTGCTGTTGAATATAACACCAGGCAGAGAAGCCGCTGGTTTGGACTGTAAAGCCAATGCTAGAGTGTGAAGTTGGATCAGAGCTGAAATTTTGTGAGAGTGGATTTCGTCAGCTGTCAGACATTCAGCATATTGGAAATCTCAGGAGATCCACTTTTCCCAGGTGGTTTCCAGAATGCTGGGCTGAAATCTCATGAAAATTCAGCTGTGTCCTCGTGCGCATCCAAAGCAGAACTGGCCCAGAGGTCCCTACTGCTTCTAGGTGAAACTTGAGCTGAAAAACAGTGTCTGGGAACACGTCAGGACCTGAGAAGTCAGGTCCCATTATCCCTCCGCTCTGCCCCACCTAAAATCCAAAGGGGTTGTGGGGGGAGGATTTTGTGTTTGGCTTGTCTCTAAGGATAATCAAAAGTCCACCATAGGGTGCCCTAAAACTGATATATAATTTCCCTTTGCTCCATTGCTTTCTGATTTTTAATTGTTTTCCATGGCAGGGCATTTTTCTTGGGTTGTTTCTGGGGCGTCTTTATTTGTTTAGTACATTTTTATGACACTACCTTACATTTTCAGGGATCCTGATGTGCATCACAAGGTACGGGCTACATGGTCCCCGAAAGGTGCTGCCTTGCTTTTCAGGGTGGGCACAAGGAGATGCCATGAGGGAAGAGGATCAGCTGTAGCTGACTCAGCTGGAATTCTTCTTGGGGGTAGGGTTCTCCAGACAGTGTGGTGATAACACTGCCACCCTTTAAATGTACTCCTCCACATGTGCTCCTCCCCTCCCCCCATACCTGACCCTTGCTTTGCTGCCCAGCTTAGGATGGGGCAGAGCCCATGTAGTATTTGTTGAGTGGGCATAGACTCAGCTCTCTAGCTACATGGTTGCTGGCCTCTGGTCCAAGAAGGAAACTGTTTTGAACCTTCCCTTTCAAAGGTTTTCAAAGGGGCCCGATCTCATGTTGATGACAAAAATACAAAGGAAAGAAAGACAACAGTGTGTTGTGTTACTAGAAATGGGCTCAGGTACCAAATTGGACTCTGAGCCGGGAGGTCCCAAAATCCAGGAGTGTTTGTTATCAGGTGTGGTAAATAGTCTTAGAGGGGTAGCTGGGTTACTCTGTAGCATAACAAAAGCCTAGCAGTCCTGTGCAGCTTTAACAATTTTATTTATTAGCTAAGGAGATTTCTTGGATAATACTCACTTCATCAACTTGGCATTACCCATGAAAGCTCATTACCTAACACATGCTATTATAATTGGAGATACACATCTCCTAGAACTGGAAGGGATCTCAGGAGGTCATTTAGTCCAAACCGCTGCCCTCTTGGCAGGACTAAGCACCATCCCTGACATCTATTTGCCTAATCCCTAAGTAGCCTCCTCAAGGATTGAGCTCACAACCCTGAGTTTAGCAGGGCCAATGCTCAAACCACTGGGCTATCCCTTCCCCTGGTTAGTCTTTAAGGTGCTAAAGGACAGCTCTTTTTTTTTTTTTTGTCTTATCTCGTGTGTTGGCTCTGTTGAGAAGGCAGAATGCAAGTTCAGGTCTGGAAGCCCTTCACCAAAGCGTTGTTGGGTGCAGCTCTGGGATGTGGCTCTGTGCCCTGACGGGGATTACTTGTCCAAAGCACTTTTCCTCTGAAGATCTCGCAGTGCTTTGCAAAGGAGAGGGAGCATTTGCCATCACAGTCCAACAGGCACGGAGAGGTAATTTCTTTTGTTGTACGATCTCGCAGCAAGAGAAGCCAGCTCATCTGACCCCGGGCTGCACCCAACAGACCACGCTGCCTTTGACGTGCCTCCTAACATAAAACTCAGAAGAAGTTGCAACCCTCTGCAAACAGCAGTGCACTGAGCCAGCAAAGTGACTGACTCCATCTAGCCAGGAAAGGAGGGGCAGAGGGAGAGAGGCCGAGTCACAGGCGATGTTTAATTAGGATGCTAATTTCATGACATCACGCCTCTTGGCCTTTATTCCATTAATGAAGCTGAAAGTAGGCCACAGACTACAGGGATTTCCTCTTCCCTGTTGGGACTGGGTTATATTTGTCTGTCTGCTTACATGGAAAAAGCCGCATCATTCCCATTTGTTAAGTTATTCCATAAACATTCAGCATCCACTCTCCTCTTCCTGTAGCCTCATTTATACTGCATGCTTAATGCCCTGCATAATTTGGCTTTCTCTGCATACTGATGTTGGGTTCGATAACTGTTTTTAAAGAGAGATGGGCAAAGCTAGTTCAGGGCCAGCCAGCTCTGAGTATATCCCTATGGGTGAAACTCACTGTATGAGGGCTGCATCCCAGGTTACTGAATGCTCCTTAAATAGAAGCATTGAAACAGAATAGGAGAGAATTAATGTTAGCTTGATAGATTATATCTGCGCTGCGAGATGAGTGCTCAGATTCTTTCAACTTAGTTCTTATGTGCAGCAAACTTCCATAACAATAAATGGGAACTTTATCTGTCCAAGAACTGATTAGTAATAACTCTCATAGAGCAGATTTTATCCAGAGTTCTGAAAGTGTTTCACAAAGGAGCTCCAAAGCATTACCCTTGTTTGATGAATGGGGAAACTGAGGCAGGGGGAATGAAAAGACTTATCCACAGACACCTATCGGGCAGTTGGATCAATGTCAGACCTCAGAATTGAAACAGAAGTGTCCATCAGTGCTCTGACCACGAGGTAACAGAACCTCCACATGGAAGTGCTATCGCCTAACAATAATGATGAGATATGTAAATAACTTCACACCTTTGGATGCGTTGTCTGCAACTGGAATATTTTGAACCTGCAAGCATTTCTACATCCTGAGCTAAAATACCTAGCTTGGTTAACTCAAAGCTACTAGCTGATTTGTAAATAGGGTATAGGTATCAGACTAGGCCATAAAGCCACACTCTGTAAACATGCAGGAAATCTAATCATTCCAAAGCCTAGCTCAGGACTCTTGTGGCGTATTCATAGGTATTACAGTCAGGAGAATCACTAACATAACCTATTCTGATCTCTTTTATAGCACAGGCCTGAGAATTTCAACCAGGACTTTCTGTAGGCAAACGAATGGTTGTTCATTAACTCTAGAGCTGAGCAAATAAAGCAAGAAAAATATTATTTTGGTAACTTTTCTTCTGGCTGCTTTTAATAGATTTTTTTTTAATTTCATTCTGTCTCCCATGCAAATTACTTTTTTATGTTCATGTTCCATGAAGGGTTATGCCCTTGACAATTACTGACAGGAATATTTGCAGAAAAAAATATTCAAAGTCAGGTGCCTGATCATTTGTAGAAATGGACTTTGAGATTCTTGTGGAAAAATTTGTGACACTCACCCAAGTGGGGAGTGCAGAAAAAATACCATGTGACTAATCACAATTAAACCATGAAACTTGAATTTCGGATATTCACTAGCAGTCCATAGGATGAAGAATTTGAAAATTGGTCAATGAGATGTTCTACCACACCTACACACACACAGATTGCAGCTAGTATGTGCAAACTATGGTGATGCTTCTCGCTTACCATATGTAACTCTTGTGCTCCAGAGATTTTACATACTTCTAGCTGGTTTCTGAATGCAGTTCAAGGAATTGGGTTAGCTCTGTAAGTCCCTTCGTGGGTTGGGTTTTGTGTCTCTTAGAGCTGGCCCCTTTCTCTACATAACTTGATCTGATAGTTGGGCTAAGCTGGAATATTTGGCTAGAAGCCACCAGTTCTGTTGGTAGGAGTCAGTGTAAGGGATTCAGCTCAGGAAATCATGTGTCCTTAGGTCAGCAGAGGCCAAGTGGGCAAATGTTGGTGCTGATGAAGAGCATTTCTCTTTGATCACAATTTTGCTTGGGAGCTTGTCTGAGGGATGTTCGCTTGTACTTTTCTTGGCATGGTGAGGAAGGGGGAGTTATTTCATTTGTAAGAGCTAGTCTTGTTTTAGCTGATAGCTGGGACTATCTACAAACTCTCTCAGCTGACCAAAACTAAAATCCAGACCCTCATGTGTTGGCCTAGTTTGAGGGAAGCAGCTCTTCTACCTCCAGTTTACAGTACAGGGCTTTCTGCATAGCCGGCCCAGCTGGGCCTGGCCAGTGGACAAGACACAGGGTGGCACACTGAAAATGGGGCACAGCTGATGGTATTGGCCATTATAGTCAATTGAAATGTGGGGCTTGAAGGCATATGGCCCAAGATGACTGTCTTGCTCATGTTTCCCTCCAACTGGGCCTGTTTTTCTCCTGCCTGTGTTCCCACAAGACCTACGCTAGCGCTCAGTGTGGGTCTGAATCAGAGTCATGTTTATGTGACCCACGTACTCTAATACCTATGCCTATCAGACAGGCCCAGTCCCCTCCCTGTCACTACTCACCCCTGCTTGGTTTCTGCGCCTGAGGCACCTCATCTGCCATTGGCATCCCTTCAGGAGTGGCATTGTGCCCCACTGTCATTATTGAGGCTGAGCAGTCTGGCTCAAGAATCCCACAGGGACGGGTCTGTCTGGCAGCGCAGACTGTTATTGTGGGGTCAACGAGCCAGCCCTTGTGAGTTGTTTTAGAAATACATCTTCCAGCCAGTGGGTCAGCAGCATAAGGACTTCTCTATGGAAGATAGCAGCCAGACAAATGCTTAGCAGATCCCTCACCATCCCAAATCAGGTCTCGGAGTGAGTCTCCTCTCAGCCACGGCAGCACATACTGTTCTAATGGTTCTGTGCCAAGCGACTTTTGAATCCGCTGATTTTTGGACCTAAGTCACTGTCGGGGGGTAGATGACAGAGCTCCTCTGACCTGCAGGAAATCGGCAGGAGGAAGGCACAGGATGTGGAGATGGCTGTGGAAGGGGGTAGGGGAGTAAGCATGGGACAGGGAGAGGTTGGAAGATGAGTGACATGACTATTAAACCCTCTTGCGCCACAGAGCATCAGGAAGTCCTGGAGCTGTTAAACTCTCCTCACAGGCTGACAGCCAAGGAAGGAAAACAGCTTTAATCTGCACAAGGAATCCCAATTTGTGTTTGAAAGCACATGTTTGCGTTGGGAATCAAGCCGCTGGCTCTGTGGTGCTTAACTAGTAGGTCAATGGCGTGGACTGGGAATTCAGCTTATCCGCACAGACTTATGTTGTCATGGCAGTAGCTCAGAGTGGCATTTGCACTGAGGAAGGAGCAGGGAATGTGGGTACTTTCAAAAAGCCTACAAAGCCCCAGGCCCCCTTCCAAATGCTGGCTTGTTTTCAGGAAGGGCTCTTCTCTTTGGAACTGGTTTTACAGGGCAGGCGGATGCTCTCATCAGTGAGGGAGGCTGGAGGACACTGACTGGATTCAGGACAAGCAGGGGTGCTTGGGATGGAAACTGCCTTGCTTTGAGGTGTTAGAGGCCTGACTGGCAATCTCTTTGTGCTGTCACATTGGTGCAAATACTTCCATTCTGAGTGGGTGGCATTTTAGATCCACTTTGCATATTTAGAGCTGACTACACTAAGGACAGGATGACTACGAATGAGGCTTTTGCCACTTTTGAAAGCAGAGCATAGACTGGAAACTCTACAGTCTATTTTATTACAGTGAAGCCTGTGGTTTTGACGTGGGTCCGGCCCTGTGAGGGTCTGAGTGCCCTCAGCTCCCACTGACTTCAGTGTGATGTGTTGGGATTGGATCCTGTGTCCTAGGGTGACAATATACCAGAAGCCAAATATTTCTTTTGCACCTGACTTCGATGCTGATTAAGAAAAAAAGGCAAGACATCAAGAGAGAACAAATTTCCTCATGATAAAGTAGCCTCAAACCTAAGTTGTGAATTCAACTTGGTTTGGTTAAACTGATGCACACTACAGAGTGTATGTTCTTTCATTGTGGGCTTGATTTATTTTGAGTTATCATTCAGTTGATGAGGAATGTGTTGAAGCTATATCAAAATATGCAGTGGTTAAACAGAACTGAGTGTTTGCAGAGGGACTGGCACCTATTTAACTAAATGGACTTAAACATTTAAAGTTAAACTTTTGCAATTTTCACATGTAGACGAGGCCCAACTCCCAAGGAGATAAAGCAGTTATTCACTCATTCCCAAAGATCTCTGCTTGGTGCTCAGAAATCCACCCCACTCTGACATGCCTTGCATTGAGAGGTGCAGCACACAGATAGCAGAATCAGAACCATTTGCAGCACTTACATCGGGTAAGTCACACCCCCTGCCACTACCACGTTCTGAGTGCTGTTGGCGATGCAGTGGTTTATTTGTTCTTTATCTCGTCTCACTAGCCATTGCTCCACACAAAGCAATGCCAAAGGGGACTACTGCTTTGCTGTACACAGCGGGGGAAGGGAATCCAGCCTTCTGGAGTTTTCAGAGCCAGTCCACCTCTTACACCCCATTATCTCCTTTTCCCTCATGTAAAGGGATGCTGTGGATACTGCCCTGACGGGAGGTCTCCTGGGTTGAGGGAGACATTAGATCTGTTTACCTTCTTCTCAGATTTTCTTTGAGGACCAAGGGGATGGAGAGAAAGTTGAACCTCTGAAAGGGGGTTGGATGTTCTGTTTGAACCTAGAACCACTGTTCTTATTGTGTGCATGATCTGTATAATGAGAACTGCCTGAAGCACTCAGGACCATGATGTACTCTCTTCAGTGTGATAGGAGCCAGGATTCTAGCTCTGCTCTCTGGAGGCTGCAGAGTTCATGCTTATCTGTTAAATCTCCTGAGGCTGGTTCTGAACAGCCTAGGACAACTCCTACAATATCATGGGAACCATTTAGCAGACAGCAAGGGGCAGAAGATTAATCTCAAGTCTCCAAAATCCAGTCATGTCTCTGACTGAGCTTCCTGATCGGTGCTGGGAGTCTGTTGTGTTCAGCATTATGAAGTGTAGAGTGTGAACCATTCTGTTTCTCTTTCTTGCTCCATTCTGTAATGGGGGAGCAAGAGATGACTTGATGATATTAATGGCAGGTACATTTAGAATAAATCAAATGATACACCACCGGGTGAACCTCTCTTGTTTGGCACTCTTGGGACCTGACCGGTGCTGGAGGAGAGAATTTGCTGGACGAGGGGAGGTCAATATTGTCTAGTACATTACCAATACTTGAATTGCTTACCAGGCTCTTAGAAGACATATAGAGGTAAATTAAAGCTAAATAACAGCACAAAACACAGAGAGCCAGAACTGGTGGCTATAAACAAACTTTGTGGGACCACAGGAAACTTGGCCAGTCCCACGATCGGTGGTTGTCCGGCTAATTAAAATCATGCTGGATTATGGATGTTGCCAGATGAGAGAGTTCCAGATTTAGAGAGGTTCAACCTGCATATGCCCATCCACTCTGGGATTCACAGCCACAAGAGGTCAGTAAGATGAAAAACAACGGCTGGAATATTAAAAGCCCACTAGATAATGTTATTAGCATCAATAACATTTATAGTTATGTAAAATGAGATGATGAGGGTAATCAAATCTCATGCTTCAGGGCATGAGTCAGTTGCTTTTGGGGGGTCAGGAAGATGATCCTTTTCCTCATGTGCAGTTCTGTACACTTGAGTTGTGTCTACATTACTAACTTCCTTCAAAGGAAGGATGGTAATGAGGCTGTTCGGAGTTTACTAATGAAGTGCTGCCGTGCCTAGGCAGCACTTAATTAAGCAAATTCCCGCCCCCGCAGCAACTCTGAAGTTTTAAACTTCGAAGTACCAGCACGCAACTAGCCACGGTGCACCCGCCGGTACTTGGAAGTGCCAGGGCATCTTCGAAGTCCCCTTACTCCTCAGCATGGCAACACGGCATGCGTAAACTCTGAACAACCTCATTACCATCCTTCCTTCGAAGGAAGGTGGTAATGTAGACACAGCCTTGGCTAAATGTTACGTATAAGGGCTTTTCACCTTTCTCTGGAGCATCAGAGTACTGACAGATGTTGGGGCAGGCCACCAGATCTTGAATGAGTAATGGTCTAATTTAGCACTTCTGCGCCAGCCACAGTTTTGTGCTTTAGCAAATGAAGCTCCAATGAAGTTGAATACCCTGCTTTTGGGGATGATGCATTACCCTGCAGGTCAAGTAGAAAGGGGAGGCTGGGTGCCTCCAGGGCTGCCTGTGAGGCAGAAGAGGCAAAATTCAACCCTTCTGATTGAAACAGCTTTCCTGTCAAGATTTCAAAAAACTTTTCCACTGCAAATCAGGATGAAATATTCAAACAAGTCCACAAATCAAGAAAAATGAAAATAAATGAATAGAATGGGTTGCTCAAAACCTTTTATTTGGATCATTTTGATTTGATTTTTTATTTTCACCGTATATACGTAAATTAAATATTCATTTAATTTTTAAATAAAGTCATTTGGAATCACTAGATGTTTTCATTTTAAAAATGTTGTCGTGGGACATATTAACCATTTTAAAACTTCTTTTCCCGATAATTTTTCAAAACTGGAAATCAGGTAAAACTGTCCCTTTCTTGGGAGAAATTTCATTTTGACAAACCAGCATTTTTTGGACCAGGAAACTTGCGTCAAGAGATACCTAACCAGCTCAATTTCTGCTGCCTAGCAGAGATGCTCATTCTGAAGTCCAGCTTCTCTTGAGTCTGGTGATGAGTGCTGGTCTGCTGCCTCTGCTTTAAAAGCAGAAACCGACTGGGCTCAAGCTTGAGAGAATAATCAGGGTAGCTTTTTAAGTGAGTTTTGCTTTATTGCCTTGGTTCAATCTACTTTCGCTTGTAGGCTATAGAGGAGCATCCTTAATTTTGCCACTGCCAGGGATGATACACCCATCTCTCTCTCCCACTCAGATGGACTCCTAATGACACTTTGTCCTCCCTCACCATCTCTTGGGTGTCAGGATCAGGGCCTACATCAGCCAGTCTCTGCACACCCTAACAAGCACAGCTGGAGTGTTGTTGGCTGCCTGATTGGCTACTTGACATGCAGTATGGTAGCTGCTCAAACCATTTGCCTGTGGGTGCTGATAGTTCTTGTGCGCTCAGGGCTATTCTCCCACAAGGGGTGGGGACTTGGGTGGAAAGGGCCGGGCTGGAGGGTGCCAGGAGCACACTCCATGGCACTCCAGCAGTGATTTAAAGGGCTTCGCTGGACCCTGGGGCAATTGCCCCATTTGCCTGCCCTGTCAACAGGCCTGCTCGTCTCCTGCCTTGCTCCTGTGTTGGGCTCACTCTAAATAGCCCCGTCCTAACTCTCCACTCCTGTTTCTGGCTTCTGACTCCATCTCTGACTCTTGGTATCTGGCCTCTGTCCCTGAGTTCTGACTCTTGACTCCTGCTGTACCCATGGGGCAGGAAGGCAGGACCAGGGGAGAGGTAGCTCAGTGGTTTCAGCATCAGCCTGCTAAAGCCAGTGTTGTGAGTTCTCTCCTTGAGAAAGCCATTAAGGGATTGGGGCAAATATATGTCACAGATGGTGCTGGGGACTGGATTAGATGACCTCCCAAAGTCCCTTCCAGTTCTAGGAGATGCATATCTCTAATTTTATATACAGATGAGGCCACGCCCTTCCTGGTCACTGACCTTGGGCCAGGTAATTTTTCTGTGGTGTCATACCACCCCCACCACTAAACCCTCCATTTGTATTTGCACTTGTTTCCCCTCCCCCATCCAAAGTGTGCACAGTAGGACAACCAGACACGCACACTCCTCCCCTCCCTCGCCTCTGGAATTTGTATCAAGCACAGACAAATTGGGAAGCTGCCAAGCTCCATTAAGCCCCCTGCTTCATGTGGCAGAACAACCTGTTGTGTGCACTTTGAAAGGGGCTCTAATATAGGCACGACGTGGGGGTCACCTCTCCGCTGGCAGAGCCTTTTACTGGCCCACTCCTTGCTGATGTAGACAGATGCCGAGCGCCCCTCCCGATACCTCTTTCTAACCAAGGACCGTGGAAATCAACAGTGTTTTTTGAGACTCCACTGGGGCCACAGAGATTTCCATGTTACAGTTAATAACTTTGGAAAAAATATTTTGGAGATGCTTTAATATGGGGCAAGGGTGAGGTTCCTTCCTTAATTAATGCCTCCACCTTTCACTTCCTCAGATTTTCTGCCCATTCTCCATCCTTCTTACAGGCCAATACCCGCTTCTTTGGCTTCTCTGAAGAGGTCTGCCACAGGAGCACTGTCGTGTGTGCAGATTGTAAATTCCCACAGCAGGCAGGGTCGTGGGACACACCGTACTGAGAAAATGGACTGGGGCATTACCTCTCAATGTATCACTGGCTTGGTCAGAGAGTTCCATAGGGTGCATTTTTTTAATGCAACTCCCTAGCAAAGCTGGGATTTTCCCACCAGCCCAAGACCTGCCAATAGGCTGTGCAATCACACTGAAATTCTTAGTGACTGCATGTTCTTAACATGAACATTTGTCCAACACACCCCAATGTGGAAAGGCTGGAGGGACCTTTCTGTTGTCTACTTAGACAGATATATATAGCCCATGTCCTCAGCATAGTACTGTCTCCTCGCTGCATCTCTACCGTGCAAAGCATTTTTATCATCCCTATTTTAAAGATGAGGGCCATGGCAATGTGACTTACCCAAAATGGTATTTAATGTGTGACAGAGCCAGGAACCCCAAACCATAGGATGGTTCTGTAAACACAAGAGCTCCAATATACCATTGAATATACATTTAGTAACCCATCAGTCTTATGGAGTTGGTTGCTTTGTCCTTCAGTGCAATTTCCAAAGCGCTCTCGCCCACAGAGGCTGGTCCAGCAAAGGACGTTACTTCACCCACCTTGTAACTTTGTACATATAGAACTCAATATGCTTCAGAAAGGGGGATAGTGAAATTATACCTTTGTTATAGATGGGGAAACTAAGGCAGAAGAAGGCAAGTAATTTGCCAGTGGTTGCCCAGCAGCAAAGTTGGAAATAGAGTCCTTCTCTCCTGAAGCCCAGTCTAGTGCTCCATCCACGTGGCTAAAATGCCTCTGTTTATTAAATCAGCTGCTTTGTCTATTAAGGTGGTTTCCAAAGCCATCCAATCACATCTTTGGGAACTCCAGCAGGCCGGGAGCAAAAATAGGCATTGAGACCCTTGGCTGGTGCCCCTGAATGTACTGGGGCTTGCTCTGAGGGCTGCTGTGCCTTGGAATTCTTTGAGGAAGAATCACCTCCAGAGAAGCAGTGATACTGAGGCATGAGGTCAGGCAATCAGCTTCCGACTATGCGGTGGTGTCATTCCTTGAAGCACCACATGACTGGGGTGGTTGTTTGCAGAAATGATGGAGTAGCTGGTGCATACTCCACCCCCTGGTTTGCCGAGAGCTCATTCTGCCTGCAGGTGTCTGAGCAGCTCCATTCAAAATAGAGCTACAAGAGAGCCCCACAGCAAAGGAGGTTTCTTACAATCTGCCATGCCAGCCAGTACTTTTGCCTTGTCTTTCCCTTGCTGAGGAGCTGCTGCTGTTCTACATCCAGTCTGAGAAGGACTTCCAGTGTCAAGTCAAGAACATAAAATCTCAGCTCTCTGGATAGGGTGGTTGGTGACTTGTCTAAAATGAAGAGGTGGTCTCAGTTCAGAAATTATCTGCCATGTCCTTATATCACTCCAACCGACCTCATCCCTGGATCTTTGGCTGGCAGCTTAAGGATTGAATGGGCCAACTATAACCATGCCTCTAGAAGTGGTCCTTCTAGATTATAGAGAGGAGGGAGCATGGATAAAGAACCTGGAATGACATGTGCTGCTTATGCTGACCACAGCAAGGAGATCACTAGTGAAACCAGAGAGAACTCGAGCAATACTGAAGCCAAATCACTCTCCAGTTGCAAGCATTCAAAATTTCCCAGCTTAAAAAAAAATTGCTTGGAAATAGATTTTATCAGGAGATTTGGGGGCTGATTTTCATCGACACAAAAGCCCCTTTATGTAGCTCTGATGGTGAACCCAAATTATTTTTACACCCACCTTTATTGCCTCAGAGCAGTGTAAATAGGGAGGAGTATGTGGGGAGAGGGAGTTGATTTAGATGCAGCATTCAGAGGGACTCCAACGCAGTAGTCCTCATCACAATACATAGAAACTGCACAGGCCTTGTGTAGACTGAGGATGTGCTCTGGTCTGTCATCGGAGCAGCTGCAACATTGCAAACCCAGGCAGACTGGCAACATCACTATGTGCATTAGTGAAGTTCACCCACATTTTCATCTCCAGGAGTTCAAATTGCAATGTTGCCTTCTACACTAGGGATTTGCAGTGACTGTGGTGGCCGTAAGGCAGGTACCCCAGTCTAGACAGTGCCATTTACCTAAACCAGCAAGAATGCTTTTCTTTTCCTGGAACACTATCAAAATGTTCTCTGGAAGATTAATGCCTTCTTCTGCTCCCACCTTCCCCTCTTTCCATTTTTATCACTCTGGACAGCCCAACCTTTCCCTCTTAATGCTCTGCTCAAAGGTGATATAAAACCCAGACAGTAGCACAGAAGGCAGCAGCCAGGTTAGAATTTAGGTTGTGTCCTCTGAGTTCTTTCTCAGAATACTGCAGGCTTAATTTGTTGTCTGAGCATCTCCCGTATTTATAATAATACCTGCTATTAAACAACATGCCATTAGCCAAAATGTGATTTACGTATTTATTAGATATGCTTGCGTGCCTCAGAATCAGCCATGCTCATTCACCTGTGGTGTTGCTGTTGTGATTATTTCCCCCTTTATGTGCACTTACAGATAGATTGAGGTTTTTCATGGGGGTGGGACAGGGGGTTTAAAGGGTGGCCTAACAGAAGATGGGCATGGTGGAAATGGGTGTAATGCAGTAAACCTGGAATCAGGACCAGGTACCCAAGAGGTCTGCTGGACCCTTCCCTCATTAAGAACTCCATATCTGCTCACTGACTAACCTGGCAAATGAGTTCATGCTCAGTAGAGGAAATTGATTACTTTCCATTGCAATTAACATCTGGTCCTGGGTCAGATCATTAAGATAATTTGTTATAGAGAAAAAGAATACCACCAAAAGAGCTAGCTGCAAGGTAATAAAGTTTCTTCTGGACCCAGTTAAAGATGCATTCTCTGGCTTTTTCTGCAAGACTTGAGCCATCTCTTGGGGATTCGTCAGGGTAAAGAGAAGCACAAGCAGTGGGGTGTGGGTGTGGAATTGTGGCGTGTTCCATGTAGATGCCAAGTAACTAACTGCAAGAAGTGATTGTTGTCAGCGTGGTGTTCCTGGTTGCCTTCTGGACTTCTGGTGTGAGGCTGGAATCTAGTTGGTGAGGAATGTGGAAGTAAAGGGACGGTGACCCCTTTGGGAGGGGGACACATTCCAATGGTTCATTCGTGGAAGGAGTTTTGAATTTAGAATGTCATTGTGACACCAAGGATTGAAACTGGATCTTCCTGTTGTGTAAGCGCAAACCCTTTGATTCACAAACAGAGACCCCTAGCGTCTGAGCTCAAAGGGAATCACCATTAGAAGTAGACGCTCTAGGAAAAACAGTTGGGTACCTCTGATTCTTTTTAATAGTGGGCACCCTGGGACAACCATATTTCCTATCACAATATATTTCCAATTGGGAAACACCAGATTAAACTATAAGCAGGGCTCTGAAATGCAACATGCTTAATTTACCTTATTGTAGCTAAGGTTGAGCAAACTGGTTTCTCGTAAAATAAGAACTCCTCTTTCCCAAACATTTATCCAAATATTGAACAAAACTTTGGCTATTTTGGAAAAAAAATTATCCTGCCCCACACTGACTGTAACTATATTCATTTTCATGCACTTTCAGCTTTCTCAATGGGATCAGTATTGGAAATACTGAGATAATGTGAGAGTCCCATGGTAGTTCCAGCCTGATCAGATGCAGAAAGCACTGCAAATGTCTGGTGGCCACTATCCTGTTGAGATGTCTCACCAAGTTTCACAGACTTTATAGTTTGGGTAATCTTGGCATAACCATGCAAATTTCGGATGACCAGTCAAACCTAAAGGCAGGACCTGTTAAAATGTATTCATCATGCACTGTAATCTGTTTTGCTAACAGGAAAGCAGAGCCCCATTGAGAGCTTGTGGAGGACTTTGGGTTGGCTATATCTATGCATGTAAATATATTTAAATCTCAAAGAATTTCATTCATGGAGGTGCAAATCTATACACACTCTGGTTCTAGTATTCCTTTGTCGCATATACTCATGTCAATGGGATTTGGAAACAAGGAATATAGATAAACACCAGCTGGTTCTAGATAAGTTTAGTTTCCATCAAAGATGATCCTGCCACAGATCCAACCTTCTATTTTAATTGTGTTGCTTGAGCACAGCTGTGTCCATAACAAATGTGAAGACCTACACTGTGTTGAAATCAAGCCAGGCCTCTTAAGGTGAGGCCCTGCTTGTTCTGTTTAAGGGGCTGCAATATTTCTCATGAGGATTGTCTACATTGGGTGGACTATTATATGCAGTAGCAGCAACTGTGTCCTAAGCACTTTCCAAAGGAGTTGGATCCATTCTTCTGAGGAACTTTCCATGTAAGGACAGACAAGCAGACACAGTAGGGGGAAAGGGAAAACAATAGACGGTACATCTGAAAGGCAGCATAAAGCACTGTAAGAAGAACGGCAGAAGTGTGTCTGTAAGAGGGATTTCAATATGAATCAGGTAGGGGACTGGTGCACCTGAAAAAATGGTCATATCATTCAACGAGAGGGGTTCAACGTTTAAGAAGGCATAGAAGAAATACTGGTGGTCTGTAAGGCCTTCAGAAAAAATAAAAGTAGCCCTGCAGAGCGTATCTGCACTTGTGACATGAATGAATAAGATCTCAGTGGTCCTCCTTAACTCTGAGGCTACTCTGAGAGTCCTTTCTTTTGTAGCTTTCTGGTGATATTTCCTGTTACAGAAAGATCCATTTAGTACCTTAAAAAAGCATTTGGAATTAATTCTTATCAAGGCCAGCAGCTGATTTATAAGATTGCTTCTAAATTGGTAATTAATTAACCTATTACCAGGAGGGAGGGGTGCCCTGTTTGTCAAGAAGTTGGAGCTCATAAGTAATGTATGGAGGGGTTATATTGGCTTCACTCTTTGATCACTTTGGATGTTACCTAACCATGCATTATATTTGAACATGAATCACAGCTCCATGGTCTTTATATTTCCTAAGCCAATGCTTGACACACAGAGCTATGGGTAGATCTCATTTATTATTGCTTAATTAAAGGCTTGGTGTGCAAAGAGATGTCTCTCACTTCACGTTAGCTAGCCAGCACGATCGTAATTGTACTGAAGTCGGGGCCAGCTCTCTAAGTAGCTGTTGGAAGACACTGTGAGGAAGATCTCAGTTGTTCTGCTGAGAATTCTGCACAACAAAGTCACATTCATAATTTTAATTAAGAAATGGGATTTCCCCCCCCTATGGGGCTGCACAGGCAGGTTGGTTAGTTTGTTTTCTTGGTAAAGTGCCAGGCCCAAGCATTGCAGGGTTACAGCTCAAGATGCAGGGACAGACAGTCCATGGGGATTTAATGAAGAAAGCAGCATGGCCTAGTGGAGTAAAAACACCATCACTAAGTTCTGACTGCAGAATCTTCACAATCCGTGGTGATACAAGCTGCAGGTAACTTATAATATGTCCTGGGGTGATTCCTTGGGCTAGCAATTAGGAAAAAATATAATAGACTTGAACAAACTTGAGCTGGAGTCATGGAGACAGTGAGTGACTGAAATATCAAACCCCAGGATGGTGTTTCGACAGATTTGTTTTAAGAGCAACTGGCTGTGATAAGCCCGTGTTGGGCTAGCTGTACTCCAGCTAGCTTGCTACCGGACCCCCTCCTCCTGAAGCGTACTCACTCATGAGCCCAGCTCTGAAGCTCACACGAGCTAGCCAGACCACAGCTAGCATGGGATGGCTGTGAATACTGTCATTCACACCCCTGGCTGCAGTGTGGCCGTACCCTTGAGTGAGAGACCAGGAAGGCACAGGGATGAGGGCACTATTTCAAATAAGTTACAAAGTGTTGAAATGTGCAATTCTGAGAGGTTGACCACTCTCCAGGAAGAAGGGAAGGAGTCTCATGAAGAGTAAACAAGAATTGCTTCCTACGTAGAAATACTGTTCGATGATCTGGTGCTCTTTAGACATGATTATTGCCGCTAGATGCTCCAAACAAGATCAGCAGCTCTATTTTGCTTGGCACTGTCCATCCTGTAGCAGGGATCTCTAAACTGCATCAGCATCACCATGGCAGCGTGAGTATATCCACAGGATTGCAGCCACCCTGTTATTTTCAGTGTGTCTGACCAATGCAAGAGAGAGGCCCTGCCACAAGACCTCACAGTGTAAGTAGAATGAGAGACAGAGGGAGAGATGGGAACACAAATGGGATACTTTTACAAATGTGTAACAAATAGTCTAGCAAGGGAGACAAGGCTATAGGATTTGGACTTTGAATTCAATTTATCTTGCTATATGAGTTTCCTCCATTACCTGACCCTCGGACCTCAGATATTGTTCTCGTTTCTACTGGTGTAAACCCATTGTCTGTGATAGGGCAGGGAAGGCCAGTGATGCACTTTCCCAAAAGGGGAAAGGACAAAGCTGTTCTGATCTCACTCTGAAGGGGTGCGGCAGAAATGCATCACTGCTGAGATTGGGGTGAGTGTCTGGCTGACTTCTGGAACAAAAAGCTCTTCTGTTGCTGTGGGCGAGATAAAGTTGCTCTCTAGCTTCTCTGGCAGCCAGATCAGTAGATTGTATTGAATTAACCCCTTCCTTATAGCAGGGGACTGTCTCATCTGGCTCCAAGCCTCTGCTTCCATTTTAAAATCAGGGATTGAAATTTAGGAACCTGATATCTATATTTTTGAAGTGAAGATATCAAAGATTGACCCTCACTAATTAAATTCAACCTCACAATGTCGGGGGCTCTTTTCTTAATGGTGGGAAGGGAAAGTGATGAAGATGTCCTCAAAACAGGAAGTTGCCTGTAGACTTGTAGTTCAAGTTTGGTAGCCAAAGTGTTATATCACTGACCCCTAACTTTCCATGTTGAAATGAGCAGCAATCCTAGTCAATTGCTAATAAAAAGTTAAATGGCTTAAGAAGGGAAAAAAGAAAAAAAGCTCAGCTAAATTTAATTACGCTTTGTGTCCACAAAATTACACAGATCTAACCTTGTGTGTAAGCAAACTGTCTGTCCTATGGGGGATGAACTGAAATAGTTATTGTGTGTGGCCTTAACCACGTAATGTAGATGTACTCTATGGTGATGGACAGGGAAAGGACTATCCCTGCCCTTGGAACAGTGGCTAGATTGTTGGAAGTATTTTCTCTTGACGGAGTTATATCCACACTGTGGGACAAATCAATGTAGGTATGGGGCTCTGGGGTATGGGTGGGGTTTTTCACATCCATGAGTGACATAGTTATGCT
Source organism: Carettochelys insculpta (assembly GCF_033958435.1). NCBI lineage: Eukaryota > Metazoa > Chordata > Testudines > Carettochelyidae > Carettochelys > Carettochelys insculpta. Next base: position 123,667,747 of record NC_134141.1, read on the forward strand.
GCCAACCCTTTTCGTGTAGGCCATAGATTTATAAGTCTCTTAAGGGGAAGGAACAATTTCCATTCAGTCCCAGGATGTAAATACGACTGACCTGAATTACACCCACGTGTAAGCAAGAGTTATCTCTACTTAATCTAGAAGATCTATGCCTGATTTGCACTAATGCAACCGAGATAAAAATATTTTATATACTCCTTTAGAAATGACATAGGCAGTGACATCATTGACTGCCATGTTTAGAGGGATACCACCACGCTCGGCAGGCTCAAAAGGTGACTTGCTTTTGTTCTCCTGTATCTCTTTGTCAAACCCCTCCTCCCCCGACCCCACACACATGTTCTTTCTATAGATGTTCTTTTTATCATAGCAAATTATGGTGGTTTTATTTGGAAAATAAGCCCTGGAAGCCATTCATATATGAGCAACCTTAAATTAATCAAACTGGGCGTGCAGTCCCCTGCCCCTTTGTAGACTTCCCAAGTAAACTGCGGAATGCATCTGAGCTTGTGAACTACCCTACAAAAAACAAACCCATGATTGCCACCTTGCACTCCTCAGCAGTCAGTATGGATAACCCACAGCAATAGCATAGTGCCCCTGAGCAAACCAGCAGTAACCAACCAGTGCGTAAGGCCAATGGCAGAAGAGCAACTCAACAGTAAAGAAAAACTCACTTGGTATAATCCATTATTAATGACTGCATGCTAAGAAAACGAGCTCACCAGCTCCACAGTAACGAATCAGCTTGCACCTTGGATTCCTCGTCATAACAATAAGGCGTAGGACAGGAAGGGAGATCCTGCATCGTTGGGTCCAGTCTGCTGATATTGCAGGCAATCTTGTTATGTCCTCCCATTCATAAGTATATGGAGCCCCATCTTAACCCTGCAGAAACAACCGTGCGCTTGGGCACAGTTGAAAGCGGAGCAGAGTGCGACATTTCAACCAGGGAACAGGTTTTAATTTCAAGCTCCAAAAAGTTAGTTAGAAAATTCTTAGTATCAAGCAAACCACACAGCATCAGACTGCGTGAGAACTACAGAAGGAGCTTCCCAATACTGACTGTCCAAGGAACATACTGACCCACTACTCTGATTCGGTTTGAATCAGAGTATTAAACTTTCAGTGAGTCTGGCGTATTTACGCTGTGCCTACACGGGCCAACATTCTGTCTGTTTCATTTTCTGAAACTTGGGATAACGAACTTTATGATAGCAATGCTGAGTAGCCATTAATTCTCATTTCTTTCAGCTATTCCTCAACTCCAGCTTATGAGTTCTTCAATAAAAATCTCCCAAAGTTACCTTGGCGACTCATACGTTTGCCAAGCTGACAGATTTATGACAGTTACATATATAAATATTTATATGCTGCGGCAATGCAATTTTTAAGGCAGACATACACACTTGCACAGAAACTCTCCAACAGAGGCAACAGGCACGCTCTGGCATGCACTTGAACATACTTATGCACAAGTTGGGGTTCGTGCACATGTGGGCCTTCACACGCAGACACATTTCCGTGCTTTAACATACACATGCAGACTGGGAAATACACCAGCTCACATTGTCGCACACTCAAATGCACCACAGCCACAGACACTCTCGCCCAAGCCAGAACACACTAACATACATACAAATTTAAAACACAAACATAGACTCTTAAATGAACCAGCACTTACATCTCCCAGTGTGTACGTACTCACATTCTCATGCAATCTCTCAAGCAAGCTACAATCTCTCCCATGCTCCCCTGAGCCAGGGTTCAGTCACACTTCCTACAGTCACGTGCAGATTTTTATTAATCCCTTACAGGCAACCTTACAAACACCCATGGAAAAATTCTCCCATAAGACAAGACAGTTCCCCTCTCCCAACTCAGCTCTGCTTTCCCTCTTTTGCTTTTACTTTTCCCCTTTCGTGCTATCGGCCTAGACAGATGACCAGAGCAAATATTTGGCCTATAAATTCTGGTGATGAGTTCAGCTGTTTTGTTGTCTGGCAGAATGGATGGTGATGATACAAAGTCCAAAGGGAAGGAGAAGGGGGCGGGGGGGTCATTTATATGTTAACGACAGGAGCAATTTATTGGAGGAGCATGGGTCTTTTATTTTCCTGAGACCCAGGACGTGCTTGATCAGCAGTCATTAACCCAAACCACACTTGTACAGCACACATACCGCTCACTCGCTTTCCCCTTGTTTGGTTTGAAAGTCTAAAAATACAGCCATTCTCGTTGTCTTAAAAATAGAACGGAGGTGAAATCTCTCTCCTCCTCCCCCAACCTTCTAGTGGATGCCTTCCCCCCGCCTGATTGCTGCGGAGTCTCAATGTCTGTTGAGATTTTGTTTGTGTGTGTTAATAAAACATCACAAGGAAGTTGTGGAAAAGAGACCGAAAACCTCAGCTGTGACAACAAAGTGCTTTCAGTTCCACACTTGCCACTTGGATTCACTGCAGCTCTTCCTGCTCTTGACAAGCACTGGCTTCAGCAGCATACACAGGAGGAAGAAAGTGGCAGAAAGGTCACCAGAGCATGTAAGGTGTGTGTTTTCTCCAGTAAAAGGACGAATGTGATGCAGGAACTCTAGCCTTCCTGTTGCTAGGCCAAATTCCTGCCACATTCTTGAATGATGCCCTACAAACTAGGAAGCTCTGTGCAGCTGGAGTATTGAGCTGCTGGGGTGGGAGTGAGGAAGTTCTGAGTTCTAATTCTATCTTTGCCACAGCTTCAAGGGGTGGGCAGGGGTAGGTGATTTAGGGTGACGTGTCCCCAAGTGACTTCTGATTTCAGGTGTCTCAGAATTCAAAATGCACATCCTTTGAAAAGTCAGATTCACAGTGGATTGAGTTGGGTAGCCAGAACAATTGTCTCTCTTGAAAATGTTGGCTTTTACTTCTCCGCATCCAATCTACCATATGTATAATGAGAATACATCCTGTATTTACTTCCAGAGGCCATATGAGGAACTCATTAATGTGTGTGCAGCTTGGTGATCAGTGTGGTCATTTATTTACTTTTCTATGAGTAATGACACCTGGGGACTGTCTTGAGAACATCAGAACCAGTCCAATTCCCTGGGTAGTCTTTGAACCTGAGTCAAATCTGTAAGACTGAACATATCTGCATATTGTTTGCAACATTTCGTTCTCATTTGCTTCTGCATTTCTGGACAAAATTAAAGAATTAGGAAGTGCTGTAAAATTTGAGCTCCTGAGGTATTTCTACTTTGCATGGAAGCAAGGATCATGGAATTCATAGGAAAGTTCCATCCAACTTTTTGCAAACTCAAGTGGAACAAAGCACCTGATCTAAGCCTCTGAAGAGTTTGATGTTCAACCATAACTTGTTTTTGTCCTTAGAACGCTTTCCATTTCTTCTGTTGCCTAGTTGCTTAGGACTTGATTCAAAGCCATTTGAAGTTAATAGAAAGGCTTCTGTGGACTTCAGTGAACATCGGTCCAGGCCTTATTGTGCCATGTGGTCTATCTGCTCTATCTCTAATTACGGAGAGTTGTAACTTTACATTTCATATCTTATTTTTCTCCTCTCTTTTCTGTTAGAGAATATCATGCAACAAATATATTACTTCAAAACATCCCAAGAGCCTTCAGATGTGTTAATTTTGTCCCTCTATTAAGAAGGACAGAATCTTAAGAAGAGCCAGAAAGCTGAACATCAGCTACAACATTCCTGTCAAGCATCTGAACTTCAAAGCTTTGGGGTCTATTCAGATTTAGGTTTCTGTCTCAGATCATCATGGATCTGGAGGCAAACTTCACCCAAGTTCTAAGCACAGATGGGATCAAGGGGGTTGATTTAAGCCCATCTCAAGCAGAGGAATCTGTTTGAGCCAGAGTTTTTCTATTGACTGCAAGACTTGAAATAAAGCTGAGCTTGGGTATTATATTAAGTGTGCTATTACGTGAGGAGCATCTGTATTTAAAATCCCTTTCTAGGAACTGAAAATGTTGTGCCATAAATGTCCATCTGTGTTTTTTGAGTGGAAAGTTAAAGTAAAATAAAATCACCCAGTCCACCTTACTTTTCTTTCTCCAAAAGTGTGGGTCTTCAGACACTCCGACAACCATGTTAAAAAAGCTGTGTGCATGCACGTACCCCTTTTGAAGTAAGAAGAGGAGTGAGTAGAACCCTTTAGGAATTTACTGCAACTCAGTAATGGATTTTGCTTGTTTTCCGGCCTAGTTTTAAAATGTCTTGTAAAAAAAAAAAAATCCCCAATGCATACTGTGTAGGAATTAATGTGGAGCTGGAGGAAAATTACTTTGCCTCTTATGCATTAAAAATTCCCAGTGACAGGAGGCTCAAAACATTACAAAAATGTGTTCTCTCTCTCTCTCTAATATTTTAGCAGCTCAGTGTAATTCTTGATCATTGTGGCTTTTGATATATTGGAAAGGGGACCTTGAATATGGGATAAGTATCCTTTTAATAGAGCTGTAGGGTATGCAATCTACAACACACAATGTTATAGAACAGAGTCTGATGCCTAGTAACACCAGGCCAGGCAGAGCTTACGCTGGAGTCATTTAAATCCTAGCGATTAAAACCCTATAGCATGCTGGCACAATGCCCTGGTGTCAGGCCCACAGTCAGGAGTTCCAGGCCCCAGGCCTGCACAATTATTGAGTCCCCTGTCCCCTCCTTCAGACAGAGCCACAAGCCACCCCCTGTCCAGGAAGACCCTGAGCGCCACCCCTCAAGCACAGGGCTGCTTGGTCGGTCGCAACCTCATCCCCCACATACCTGGAGGTGCCCCCTGCCAGCCTCCTTTTACTCTCTGACACCCCCATAACAGCTGTGTTCCACAGTGGTCCTGTGCCCAACTCAGCCCTTTCCCCTCTCTGCCTCCCATCCCCAACAACTCTCTTTTCCACCTCTGCCTTCTCAGGGTTCCTGTGACCAGCTTGCCCCATCTGTCTCTGGTCCACAATGGCCCCCTGCCCAGCTCTGTCTGTCCCCCAGTGTTCCTGTGCTTTTAGTTCTATGTGATGTACTTGAAAGTACAGGACAATCATACACTGCTACGAACTGGACAACCTAATTGGAAAAGGCAAGAGATGCAAAACAGCTGCAGAACAACAAGAAGTCCTGTGGCACCTTATAAACTAACAGATATTTTGAAGCATAAGCTTTCGTGGGCAAAGACCCGCTTCGTCAGATACATGAGTGCAAGCACACTAGTGCAAAACACATGTGCAATCGCCCTAACTTGCATACCCAGTGGTACGTGGCTGTGGCTAGGAATTGGTTACACAAAGAGCAGAGTTGGGATTTACCTTGCCAAAGGGGGCAGCAACCCCAGGGCCTGGTGATTCAAAAGGGCCCAGGGTTCCCAGGCACTGCCCTGCTATTGCACCAGAAGTGTTGGCTGGCACACCAGGCCCTTAAAGTTGCCACCAGAGCACCATATGGCATGCTCCAGGCAGCATGAAGCGCTGGAGAAGGTGCTGTGGGCTGAATGGCCCCACCCCTTTCAGGAGCACAGAGCCACACACACCCAGCCCAGAGAACCGGCGAGGCTGTTGCTTCCCCTGCCTTGCAGAACTACCTGATTTGCAAATGCAGCCATGTGCAAATTAGATGTGCAACGGTGCTCCCATTTTGTGTAACTGTGCCTATAAATTGCCTGAAAAATCTGTCTCAAAAGATCTCTCCCATCTCTGGCTTACATCATTCTGTATGCTGAGCAATAGATCAACCAGCGCAAGACGATAACACTTGCTTGGTTTTGAGAGGAAATATCAATTAAAGGGGTAAATAAACTTCTGGTCAGGTTTGGGATTTTGTTTTTCACCTAAATCTCCTTTTGTGTAGCCACCAGAGCAGAAACCTGGAATTGCTCTAAGACCTCACTCAGGCTGTGAGTGGTAATTGTTTTCTACAGTCACTCTTTCTGGCTGCTCGAAAGAAAATATTTCTGGTTGATTTTTTTTATTATTGTGAGGTATTATTAATATTACAAAAATATCCACCTAACTCAAATTCTACTTTCAGTTCTAGCCATGAAACTTCTCTTGAATCCCATCAGAAAAAGGGTTAGTTGTGGCCAGAATCCACCTTTCTCTAAATGATGAAATATGAAAAAAATGGTGAACAAGATCCCAAGACTAGCATCACAGTTGAGGGAAATAGCATAATCCAATGACTAAATTCCAAGCTAAAAATTCAGCAAGTCAGAATTCCTTGTCCCTGCTCTGCCCAGGATTAATGCAACAATAACCATAATATAGTGGTTTCACTTGGCATCTGCAGATTGCAAAACACTTTATAAAGCAGACAGCATTAACCCCCTTTTACACATGGGAAAACTGAGGCATGGCAAAATGAAGTGATTTGAACAAGGTCACCCAGCCAACCACTGGCAGAGACAGGAATACAATATGGATCCCTTAAGTTAAGTGCTCCTTCTGAAAGTTACTTCCCTTCTGTAGCTTAGGCCATGTATTCATTACTCAGAAGATCAACCTGTTCAGAGTTAATCTTCTGGAGTTCAATTTCTTACACTTGGTAGGGACACCCTATCGCATGAAGTAAGGGACATTGAGGTCAGTCGATTGCAAATAAGTCAATTCTAGATAAGAAATTGCTGTGGCTAGAGATGCATACCTGAAATGGACTTACCTGCCTAGTGTAGAGCAACCATTAGTTGCCCCCCCTGCAAAATGTGTCCAATGATTCTTTTCCTTGGTAATGTGTGTGGAGACTTACGGATTAAAAGCTCTCTATAAATGTCAACTATCCCAATCTCATTTGTTTATCAATTGGGTTCACACTGTGCCCCACCCAACAGGGTTCTTTTGGGTGCTAAAAAGACACAAGGAGCGATGCTATCTTCTTCCTGCACAATCCTGAAAAAGAGGGACTATACATAAAAACAGGAGGGAGGGAGAGAGGATGTTTTAAAGGCAGCAACACATCACCCAGGTTCCATTCTAGTTTACAAACACGCACTTTGCCTGTCAGAGGCACTCCCCACATCCGCTCGCCTTCCAGCCCAGGGAGAAATGCCGGTACAAAGCTTTCAGAGAGGTATCCCTGGGAGTCTGTGTCAGTAAAAACAAGGAGTCCACTGGCACTTGAAAGACTAATAAATTCATGAGGGTGTTAGGACATAAGCTTTCATGAGCTACAACTCACTTCCTCAGATGCTGAGGAGAAAAGAGCTGCACAAAGGATCTCTTATGGCCTGGCTTGAACATTACAGCTTGAAGCAGGGAGTGGGCAGAGAGAGAGAGAGAGAGATTTTTGCCTTTCCTTTGGCTCAGCTGCATCTCAGAGTCAGTGGGTGTGGGTTGGATGGGTGGACCTGTTGGCATGGAAATGCCTGATTCATTGGTGTGTCAGCCAAGCTCCCCTTTGGGGGATATTCCAGCTGTGAGGACTATACATCTGATCCAAGTTCAGCTTCTCCCAGTTCAGCTTCCCCCGACTTCAGAAGGGAGAAGCTTCTTGTTTGGATGCCTGAGCAGAAGCCATGGAAGTGTTTTGTAATGGTATCACTTAAGTGTTCTGTGGCAAGACTCAACACACAGCTTTCGACCCAGTTTCTTATGGGGCAGCCTGGGAGGAGCTGGTACTGTCTATTCTTGAATCTTCAGGCCCTGTACTGGCCTTTCAGAGAAGGTGCTGTAGGACTGAGGCAGACCTGAGAGAACTCCATGGCAATATTTTAGAAGGGAGATTCCATAAAGGCAGATTTGGTGGGCCTTATTCTGGCCTTGTTACACGGGTGTAAATCAGCCTGACTCCATTGGCCTTTGTCGGCCTAGTTCCCGGTTATTCCATTCCTGAGCTCAGGACAAGGTTGAAGGGGACAGTAGGATTTCAGCCACCTTTATGTTGTCCAGCTTTAGATCCTGTCTCGTGTGATGCCGCCGGTGTGCTGTGGTTTGTAACACGAGTCCAAAGAAGCAGAGAATAGCAGTAGAGTAATGCATTCTAGTCAGGCACCCGATGCACCCTGGGGGATGAGGGCAGGGTTGATGGATCTCCCTCACACTGGCTAGGGGAGCTATTCTGGGGGGAGTGGGGAGAAGGTGAGGTGGTTCCTTTCTTTTTAAGGCTCTTTCGTGCTCTCTGACTGGTATACAAAAGCTCCAGGGTGTCAGAAAGATTCTCATCAATGTAACAGGTCAGAATCTGGCCAAGTATCTAACAGCTATGCCAGGCTGTAGCACCTGATTTGGGAGAGAGTCATTACAATGCCCCAGGGCCTGTCACAAACACAGCATCAGGGTTCAAACTTCTGCAGTATTAAATCAGTTTCCTTTTGCTGCTGCTCTTAAGCCTCGTGAGCTAAACTCAGGCTGTGGTGTTTGAGCAGAGGGGGCACGTGTGAAACAGGCATAAGATTCAAGGTGAGTTTTAGAAGACAGTCTCTGAGATGAAGAGGCTGAGGAAATCTGCTGCAGAAGAGCAGGTGCTCTCAGCAGAGGAGCAGGCAGAGCGTTGATGTTGGTGCTAGGCCGAGAGAAGATGAGCAGGGATAGAGGAGAGCCAGCACATCAGAAATAAACAGGAGCAGCCCCTTGGTGAATGTGGAGAGCAAAACAGCACCACCTGAGCAGCACCCTGAGATCAGACCAGGGGAGTTGGTGGGGTGAGTCTTGTACATTTCAGAGGCCATAGACAAGGGAAGAGCAGCCAGTTTTCACACTGGGCAGAGCTTCCCCACTTCCTCCCTCTCCCAGCAGGTGAGAAGCACAGCATTTCAGCACCTGCCATGCTCCCTGCTAGGAAAACACAACAGCTCCCAGTCTCCAAGTATGGCTTTGGGGCAGTAGTGCACTGGAGTGGGACTCAGGAGAGCTCCGTTCACTTCACAGCTCTGCCACTGGCCTGCTGCGAAACCCTTGGGTACCTCATTTCCTCCCTTTTGCCTCAGTGTCCAAGTGTGGTTAAAGACAAGGTCGGGGAATGCTAGGACACTGACCTCCTTCATAAAATGTTTTGCTTTTGCAATCTAAAGTGAAAAGTACTCTACTAGCGCTCGGTGTCGTGATAGCTTTAACTTTCCAGGTGCCCATCTTTGGCCCCCATCCCCTAAAATAAACCCCGCGTGAAAAAGAGAAAGGAGGCAGCAACCCAGCCAAACCTAGCCAGCCTCTGAAGGTGCATGACTGCCTGAGACCAGCTAGTAAAGTGCAAAAAGCATCATTATTATTATAATTAGCAGTTGCCGGGGGAACAGGGAACAATGAGATTAGATCTTGGCAGGAAAGTGACAGCTTTTCAATTCCCCTTTAAGGTGCTTTGCCCTGCATTCTGCTCTGAGAAAAGCATAAGTGTTAACTTCCAGAGTCTATCTGGGGCTCACTTACTCCTGCATTAGTATGTGCTGCGGTAATAACAGTAATCATTCTCAAAGGCCAAGTCATCAGACGACAGTGTTCCAGAGAGAGACCAGAGAAAGGAAGTGCCTTGATCTCCTGCTTAAGATAATGCCATACCTGGCAAGCACATCCCTTGATCACATCAAAGGGGTTCATTCAGGTAAAATTACAAAGGTATGAAAATGAGCCAAGACCCCTTTGAAGTCAAGACAATTGGCGTCATCTTGCTGGTCATTTCTGATAGAGGTGACTCTATCTTTATTAATAATAAAATGGAGCACTTGGATGGTTCCTTTCATCCTGAAAAAGATGCTTAAGCAGTAGCTGATGTGTACAGCACCCATATGAGGTTAGACAGTACTGTTACCCATGCACTGAAAATAAGGAAACTGAGGCAGAGAGGCTCTATAACTTGTCCCAGACCTCAGTGCAAGTCGTGAGAGATGTAATTAGAAACATCAGTGCTGGTCCTCCCATGTGTAAACTGTCCCAAGTTTACAAGGGCTGTGCCCCTAAGAGTTTTTGGCCTTGAGTCCTGTGTTCTAACCACTAGGCAAACATACTGTTTAATCGCCTACATGGTCCTTCCTGCAGGTGGAGAGGATGATTGGCATATAATCTGTAATGGAGGTAGTTGGAACGTTTTTGGCAAAACAGTTTTTGACCTGAAAATGTCTTTTGATGAAGTTCCTTTTTTCATGAAATCATATCAATTTTCAAAATGGTTGGGTGGGGGCAAAAAAACAAAGGTAAAAATAGTTTTAAAAATTTTGAACATTTTACGAAGGAAAAGTCCTTTGTATTAAAACAAAAGAAAAAGCTCAAACACAAACCATTATGAACAATCCCAAGCAATTGTATTCCAAATTTTGTTTTTGTGACAAAGTTCAGCCTTTTAGTAGTTTGTCCCAGCTTGGCTTACATTTTATAAAAGGGTCACAACCTCAGTAGGGCTCCCAGGGGTGTGACACCAAGTGCTCAGAGCTCTCGGGATGCAACGTTACCAGCTTTAAACTCCTTCTGAGTGCTAGGCATAGAAACCAATTGTCCTTCCTGCCAGTTCTTTCCATCTCAAGCCCCTGAACCATGTTCCTTTCCAAAGCAATGAGTAGAACTCAGGTGTCCTGACTCTCAGGGCTACCTGCTCTGAACATTAGAGAGCATATTTTTCCAGAACTAGCAATTAAACTCAAAATCGGGGCTTGCAAGAATTCCCTGCCTAAGCATGGAACTAAACTGCCGTCATGACTCCTACTCTTCCATTCTCTAACCCTGAGCCCCATGCACCAGTCTTTCCCTCCTTAATGCGAGGAATTATGTCCCAGATAGAAGGTTGCTGTATGAGGTTGCCAGTGCATGGAATGGGTTCTAGCAAAGACCTGCCTTCTACCAATGCGGTGGGCTTCAATTGTCATGAGCACAGACTGGAACATAGGTGGACAATTAAATAAAGTCCCATGGAAAACAGTGCATATGTTGAACATATGGCAAGGAGGATGAACTTTACCGTTTCATATGAGCAATGTATGCTACAGTAAATATCAGAGGTAATGATATTGACTTTAAGGTTTTACAGCTCCAAATGTCACTTCTGCTCTGTCTAGAACTCCTTTTGATTTGACTTACATTTCTCCCCACCTGTTATGCCGAGAGCTGCAGACAGAGGCTGCTGGAATGTGGGTCTCTTGTTGATTTTCATGTCACTGGTCCCTGGCGGGGGCTTAAGAACTAACTTCCTGGCCCTTTGTCTCCTGCTTTAATTCAGATTGTAAATAACCCTGCTCCAGGCTGAGGGAGGGTTATATGGATCAAGTATCAACAGCCTGCAAAGGGACATTAGCTGACAAAGGTTGCTGTGCAGAAAGGTCAGAAAAGCATTAGCGGCAATTTCAGCTGACGGAAATCAGCCCAAGGAATTGGAAGGGCTCATAAGCATAACATTTATACAGTTCTCCTAAGCCCTTTGCATGCACAAAGTAATCTGCATGGTGTCTCAGCAGTGTAGGCAGCATGATCTCTCTTTGGCTTTAAATGGGCCAGAACTGAATCCACTGACTTGAATGTTTCTGCATTATGCAGCGGGTCGGACAGCCGTCCTGGGCCCTGCAGCATGATGGAAGGGGGGCCTAGCTCCGCAACCCTAGAAGAGACGTTTCCAAGAACAGGGGTGGGGATTAGGTCAGTCAGCCCTTACCACTGGCTGGACTGTAAAATGCCCCCTGCTCCCCTCAACCTCCTGCAGCGTCATGTGGAGGACCACTGCCATGGCACTTCAAATGGGGCTGGGGCACTGGCTACCACCACTGCCAAAGTAGCAGTGGTGGCAACAGATGCTTTGGGCCCATTTGAAATGCTAGGCCTGGAGGCAATAGATCTCTTTGCCCCCACCCACCTGTCATTGGGCCTGGTATTATGAAGCTGGCCCCTATCTCCATAACATACTGAACTGAAACCCTGGATCTGAGCCATCCCACATCCTTAAAGGTTTGCCTCTGACATTTAGACTAGCACTGAAGAGGAGATCGTTTTCCCTTCCCATGAAAGCTTTTTCAGCTTTTGACTTTTTTCTTTCCACCTTAGAATCAGATATAAAGTTAACATTTGAAATATTTTACCCAGCCATACTCCAATAAATAAGGAAATAATAAATAAAAGTAAAAGGATGAGGACAGCACAAACATTTGGTTTTGATTTGGAGCAGTTCATATTTTTAAACTGTTTTCCTTTGTATAAATTGAGTAAAATTTCAAAACAAAAATTTATTTTGAATCAAAAAAGCAAAACTTTTGTCATTTTGAAGGTGTCACAATGAAATACAGTTTTGAAACCACGTCTTCGCAAAAGTTTGTGAATCAGGGTATTTGACTGAACAGGTTGCAGGCCAACAATTATAGGTTTGGACAAATGGATGTTTTCCAATTAAAAATAAATATTGTCAGAGAAATCCCAGCCAGATCAAATGAAGACCTATCTCTCCCTCCAGGAAGACGTCAGCCCTCGTGCTTTAAAATGTGTCCAAGTCACTGTGAAAAGAGGGACCTTTTTCCTTCCATTCTTTCTCAGAAATTTGCTGAATGGGAGTCATCTTACGCAGTAGATGGAATTTTAGAGGGCCTGTTCTGAAAGCCAGAGAATTTAATTTACTTGCTCATGATCAAACAAAGAATCAATGACTGAGCCAGGTATAGAAATCTGGAGATAGCAGCTCTCAGGCCATTAAAGGGGAGGATACCAATAGGAAAGATATGAGGACACATTTATCACACAATAAAGATGTTGAGAACAAAATTAATCAGGGAAATAAAGGAGCATCTTAAGTGTATTGAGAACAAAAAATAATCCTGAGAATGGCATTAGTCCATTGTTAGATAAAAATGGTAGAATATCAATAACAGAAAAACGGAATTGTTTGGTAAATATTCCTGTTCTGTATTTGGGGAAAACAGGTCATACGATCTCATAACACTCCTGCCATTCCATTAGTATCTCAGGAGGCTTGTAAAACAGCAGTTACTAAAGTTCAGCATTTTTACATTAGTAGGTTGAAATGCCTTGAATCAAAGACTTTTAAAAGAACTGGCTAAAGAGCCAGCTGGACTCCTAATGTTGATTTTTCAAGAAGTCTTAGGGCACTAGGGAAGTTCTAAAAGACTGGAAGAAAGCTAATGCTGTGCCACCATTTAAAATGGGTAAACAGGATGGCCTGAGTAAGTAGAGTCCTATCAGCCTGATGTCAATCTCAGGTAACATGAAGGAGCAGCTGATAGCACACTCAACAAGAAGGCCCATGGCATCTGGTAGCCTACCAGATTTTTTGGCACATGCACTTTTATGGGCAAAGACCCACTTCATCAGATGCATGTATGACAGCATACTTGAATAATAAAGTTTAAAGTGTGGTAATATAATTAATGCCAATCAACATGAGTCTGTGGTAATCATGTGCTGTGCTGTCATGCTAATTTGATGCATCTGATGAGGTGGGTCTTTGCCCACGAAAGCTGATGCTCCAAAATATCTGTTAGTCTATAAGCTGCCACCAGAGATCTTGTTGTTCTCGAAGACACAGACTAACACAGCTACCTCTCTGATACTAATTTAAAGTACATTTTGATTAAAAAACTATAACAGTATAAAATTAGCATGGCACACAGTATGTGGATGGCAAGCTGGCTAACTCAAAATGTCATTGCCAATGGGGAATCATGATCATCATCGTCATCATGCCAGAGTGTTTTTAGTGGGGTGACCTCCAGTATCTGCTCTTGTCACTACACTAAGGAACATTTTATCAGTGACCTAGAAGAAAACAGAAAATCATCACTGGACAAGTCACCGATTAAGAGCAATGGTAAATTGGGGGCATGCATTCAATATGTATTCTAATATGTCCTATGTATGCACCTAGGAACAGAGAACACAGGCCATAGTCACTGGATGGAGTACTATATTGTGGGAAACAGTGACTCTGAAAAGCATTTGGGGGTCATGATAGTTAGTTAGTGGAACATGTTAAAGAGTTAAAGTAGTACGTTAGTATGGGAAACTTTTTGTGGGAGTGGAGCCCTGTATGTTGGCACTGGCTGGAAAATTTAAGAGGAATATCAGGAATAAAAAAGTACTTGTTGGTGAAGTGTATAAGACCATGGAACAATGCATGTATTGGCCATAATATTAGAAAATACACGAAGGAAAGTTCAGGCATTGGTGAGGGAAAAAATGGGATGACCCACAGAAATAGGCCATTTTGTTTCTTATTTGTAATCCTAGCAATAATCATTCTATAAATCTAACTTCTATCTCAGTAAAATAGTGGCATATAAAGAAGAAAAATATCCCTACACTTCTAGAAGGCAATAGACTGATGAGTCATCAACAGGATGAGTTTAAGAATGATCAGATTAGTGGATGAAGGGTAGCGGGAGGCATAATCCGCTGAGATTTGAGTGAAGAATAAACTGTGTAGTGCCTCAAAATCTTTCCCTCAAAAGGCATTCAAATTGTGTTATATACCATCACTTTGACCATAAACAAGGGCAATGATCAGCCCTCAGGTATCCAACTGAGAGGAAATGTCCACAAAAAGTGTTCAGTGATCTTATCTGTCTTTACATCTTTATCCGTGATGCGGAAGAGCAGGTAAACTGCCTGGAGATGACATTCGGAGTTGATACTAAATAAAGCAGAGTTCTGAACACCCACTAAACCAGCATGGTGGAATTTATGAAGATTATTAAACTGGTAAAGTGTTTCTCTGAGGGCAGGTTATTTCATAACTGCACAATCATGGGGTTCTTTATCTTCTGGTACTGGATACATCTGGAGTCAGGGGAAGGTGGCAGAGTAGAAGGACCACTGTTCTGATCCAGTATAGCAATTATTATATTGCTAGTATACTATGGGAAGGGAGACACAAAGATGTTAGATCATGCGCCAAAATGCCACAGTGACCCCATGACAGAATAAAAGGCCTGATTCTTATTTAAACTGAGATTCCTTTACCCTAGTGTAAAGGAACCATAATGCAAATGTTAGCCAAGTGTGTTTGAATGACCCTTTACTCTGTCAGAATGGTGTAAATGGGCCATCGTTTAAATGAGATTGTAGCCTCCTGCAGTTTATTTTTACACTCAGTAACCTGCTGCCTCTCAGTAACTCACCACCACTTCACACAGAGTGTGGGAGTTACACGTGCTGCATTAACCCCAAGTCGAGGGTAATTACTTTCCCCCAGAACACAGAGGCCTCCCACAGCTAACATAGAACAGCATGTGCTAAAGGTGTGCTTCAGAGGTGATGTGAGTAATAAAACAAAATTTCCCGGGACCTGGGAAAAGATGTAACCTTAAATCTGATTGCTTGGAGTGCAATTTCAGGGGGAAGGAAGGAGCAGAGCAGTTCCCTACCTCACAACCTCAGCCTGAACACTAAGCAGCTTCAGCCCATTCAAAATCAAAGTTACTATGGAAATCAAAGCTACCCTGCTTTCCAGTGGGCTCTGCCTCAAAAGACCTAGGTTTAATTCCTCCCTCTCCTGCAAGCAACTCCGCAGCACAGAAAGAATGTGGATGCACTGGAGAGGGTCCAGCAGAGGGTTACCAAAATGATTAGGGGGCTGGAGCACATGACCTTTTAAGAGAGGCTGAGGGTTTGGGGGTTATTTAGTTTGCAGAAGAGAAGAATGAGGGGCGATTTGATAGCAGCCTTCAACTAACTGAAGTGGGTTTCCAGAGAGGATGGACAGAGGCTGTTCTCAGTGGTGACAGATGACAGAAAGAGACACAGTGGTCTCAAATTGTAGCTGGGGAGATGCAGTTTGGATATTAGGAGAAACTATTTTACGAGTAAGGTGGTGAAGCACTAGAGTGGTTTACCTAGAGGGGTGTTGGAATCTCCATCCCCAGAGGTTTTTAAGTCCTGGCTTGACAAAATGCTGGCTGGGAAGGTTGAGTTGGGGTTGGTCCTACTTTGGGCAGGGGTTTTGACTTGGTGACCTCCTGAGGTCCCTCCCAGCCCTATGATCGATGAACTCAGGTGTCATCTCTGTACTTAAGTTCCCATCTGTAAAACAACAACAACCCCTGTCTCCCAACCTTTGTCTGTTTGGACAATGAACACTGTGAGAGAGGAGACACCCTTTTACAATAGGTCTGCTCAGTGCTAAGTACTATGGGTGATGATCGTAGGCAGGGCTTTTGTTTGCTACTATGTAATTATAGCTGCCTGAGGAACATCTTACATTCTTTTCAAAGAATAAGCAAGTCCCACATGTTTCTTGCTGTGGATTCGGCCTCTGTCTCAACATGGAGTGACCTGGCAGACTGCAGCCTCTCCTATTCTTTGCTGCCCCAAAGGGACAGGGGTGGGGGAATGTGTTTTAATTTACTCAGACATGCCCTGATTTTATTGTGTTGTGCTGCAGCATTAGCCATTTCCTGGCTTCGGTGGTCTGTGCTGGATTCAATCTGAAAGGTCAGCCAGAGAGGGGAGGTCAGGTCACCGGGGGATGGGGGCTGTCAGAAAACTGTGTTTAATTACACACACATTTACTGCAGCATGTCAGGAAGGAGGCAAGGAGCTTGTCCCATGGAAAGGTCGGGCTTTGTATGGTGGCTTTACTCAAATTGCACAAGGAGGCATGGAAGGGGGACCCTGACCTTGCATAATGAATATACAACCCAGACCCTGGCATGTGCAGTGTGTTCCCATGCTTGGTTCATCTTAACTCCTTCCCTGCCTGTTCGAGAGAGAGAATGGACAGAAATGAACGCTCTTCCACTTCAGTAGAAATGTCATTGTGCATTTCTTTTCTGGTCAATTAGTTAGATTAATAGGGTTGTGGAGGAGAGGGACTTCCAAGAACATGTGACGCACAAAAGCCAATGGATAGATACTTATCTAATTGCTGCCCAAATTCAACAGGCATCTTTTGTCAGGCATTCTGATAGCCAACATTTGTTGCTTATGGTTGGTTTCTTTCTGTCTTTGGGTTTGGTACTGACATCCAGCACCACAATACCTGAACAAATCCCTTGTTAAAAGGAGGCCCATGGCAGAGCTGGCTGAGAAAGACATTCCACAAAACTTCACATGCCTATTTCACAGAAACCAAACCCGTTTTGTGGAACTATGTCGCTTTCAAGAGTTCCTTTTGGAAGTTCTCTCAGATCTCATGTGGAATTGGCAAGAGGAGCTAGACAGACCAACAGACCCACCAACCACAGCACAGCCTTGTTCTAAGGCCATTACCCAGGTTCAGCTCATTCCCCAGCAGAGTGAAGATGAATTCCAAAACTTTGAAATCTTTCACAAAATGGCAGGGTAGTTTCCCAGCCAGCCTGAGTCTTTGGCTCTTCTCTTCTCTTACATAAGCAACTGTGCTTGGCAGGAGTTTCTTATATTTTGTTTTAGGGTTTATTTGTTTTTAATTGGGATGGGACAACTGTTCTTGCTAAAATTTACTTTAGCAGTAACACCTACAGGCCACAATCAAGTGTCTCATTCCACTATGTTCATTGTGCCAGTTACTGTGTTATATTAACCACATCATCCAACCTAAACATTTAGATTTGTTTCCTGTCTAAAAGTTTGGGGGAATTCAAGCTATTTTTCCCATTCCCAATTAATCACAGAATTTGGGGCTATTTACTGGTGTTTTCCAAAATTCTTCAGTAACAACTCAATCTATTCTTCATGAAACAAAAAAGCAGTCCTGTAACACTTTAAATACTAACAAAATAATGTATTAGGTGATGAGCTTTCATGGGGACAGTCTCACTTCCCCACACTCTGTCAGCTTCACACCATCACACCCACTGTAAGGAAATCAAGCTGTCCACCACAACTACATCAAGGCTACGTCTACACGTGAAGCCAACATCGAAATAGCTTATTTCGATGTAGCAACATCGAAATAGGCTATTTCGATCAATAACGTCTACACGTCCTCGGCTACGTCTACACGTGCCCCAAACTTCGAAATGGCCATGCAAATGGCCATTTCGAAGTTTACTAATGAAGCGCTGAAATGCATATTCAGCGCTTCATTAGCATGCGGGCGGCAGCGGCGCTTCGAAATTGACGAGCCTTGCCGCCGCGCAGCGCGTCCAGACGGGGCTCCTTTTCGAAAGGACGCCACCTTCTTCGAAGTCCCCTTATTCCCATGAGCTCACGGGAATAACGGGACTTCGAAGTAGGTGGCGTGCTTTCGAAAAGGAGCCCCGCCTGGACGCGCCACGCGGCGGCAAGGCTCGTCAATTTCGAAGCGCTGCTGCCACCCGCATGCTGATGAAGCGCTGAATATGCATTTCAGCGCTTCATTAGTAAACTTCGAAATGGCCATTTGCATGGCCATTTCGAAGTTTGGGGCACGTGTAGACACAGCCCTCCAGAGCTGGCAACGTCGATGTTCAACTTCGACGTTGCACGGCACCACATCGAAATAGGCGCTGCGAGGGTACGTCTACACGCCAAAGTAGCACACATCGAAATAAGGGTGCCAGGCACAGCTGCAGACAGGGTCACAGGGCGGACTCAACAGCAAGCCGCTCCCTTCAAGGGCCCCTCCCAGACACAGTTGCACTAAACAACACAAGATACACAGAGCTGACAACTGGTTGCAGACCCTGTGCCTGCAGCATGGATCCCCAGCTGCGGCATCAGCAGCCAGAAGCCCTGGGCTAAGGGCTGCTGCCCACGGTGACCATAGAGCCCCGCAGGGGCTGGAGAGAGAGCATCTCTCAACCCCCCAGCTGATGGCCGCCATGGAGGACCCGGCAATTTCGACGTTGCGGGACACGGATCGTCTACACGGTCCCTACTTCGACGTTGAACGTCGAAGTAGGGCGCTATTCCGATCCCCTCATGAGGTTAGCGACTTCGACGTCTCGCTGCCTAACGTCGAAGTTAACTTCGAAATAGCGCCCGATGCGTGTAGCCGCGACGGGCGCTATTTCGAAGTTAGTGCCGCTACTTTGAAGTAGCGTGCATGTGTAGACACAGCTCAAATGTCCATTTGGGACCAGCAGGGAGAGAAAGTATGTGAGACTGAGATAGATAGATAGATAGATAGATAGAAGAAAGGACTTCAGAACCTTGCTACTTGTGATTTCCTAACATGGACACATGCAAGGATAAAGCAAGTTGCCAACTACATTACAGATTAATAAGTGGCCAGCAATTAAATTCCATAAACAGGAACAATGAGATAAAATTGAAGAGACGGCTTAGGCTAAATCTCAGGGGGAAAAAATCCTGTAATTGAAGTCAGTTTAACTCTGCAGCCATCTCCCAAGCAAAGCTCAGGTTGGACCTCTCTGGTCTGGCATGATTTTTATTAGCCAGATGACCACTTATCATGGGTGTAGCCGTATTTCCCACAGTCCCATAAAGTTTGTTTCCTGCCACCAGCCCTACCTCTCAGTGTTCTGTGCTGTTATATAGCTCAATATTACCCCTCAATGTCTTCTAAGAGCCTGGTGAGCAGTACAAGTGTTGGTAATGTGCTAGACAATATTGACTTCCCGTGGTCTGGCAAATTCTCTGGTTTGACACTGATCAGGTCCCGAGGGTGTTGGACTAGAGAGATTCAACCAGTATCAAAGTTCTTTTGCTTGAGTTACTGTAGAACTACAGAAGACAAAATGCTGGGAACCAGTGTAGTGTACTAGCAAAGGGGTGGGCTAGTTAACTTAGCTATCTTCTGTCCCCGAAGTCTATGATTCTTTATCACTTGATTTACTTGATCTTACAGCAAGCTGTGAGATGCTTAATACCATCACTGAATCAATAGCCATTATGGCTCTTCCTCATCACAATCTTAAATGACATAATTGTGTATTAACTGATGAGTGTCCCTAATGTATGCGTTGATCACTAGAATGATGTGTGTCTGTGTTGTTGTGGTGTTGGAATCTGACTGAAGCACCCACCTCTATTGGAGATGCAGTTTTAGGGTCGAATTATTATTACTGTATCATATAGAGGTTCTGGTTCTGATACAAGGGCGCTGTGCAGTCTGTCTCCCCAAAAGATACCAATCTCAGATTCCAGTCCTTCAAACGCTACGGCACTTACAGGGTCCTTGTCACCAGAGCACTGAAGAACCTCATAATCTTTAAGTGTGTGTATCCCCACCATCTGCAGGGCCATGCTTTTATTCCTTTTTAGATGGCAAACTGAAGCACAGAGAAGCTAAATGACTTGGACAAGATCACACAGGAAGTCTCTGGTTGAGCAGGGAGTTTGATGCTCCTTCCCCAAGTCCTGCTTGGATTCTCTGACCACTGGAACAACCTTCCTTTGTTACTAACCTGCTCAACTGTACTGCCATGAGTTGTCTCTGGGTGTCCTACTAGAGCTTAATAAGCCCTTTTCTGTTTATCTCAAGTGGTAATCTTTTGGGGGTAGGGTCTTTGATTTCCTACTTGTTTGTACAGCACCTAGTACAATGGAGCATCTATCCTGACTGTGGCTCCTGGGAGTCACCAGAATATAAATTAAGCCACTCACAGCCCTGTCTATTTATTTGAATTATGCCTGTGGAAGTAGCCACTGAATCATTACAAATTCAGGTTTAACATCTACCCTTCTTAAACCTTTAAGAACAGCCATACTGGGTCAGACCAAAGGTCCATCTAGCTCAATATCCTGTCTTCCAATAGGGGCCAATTCCAAGTGCCCCAGAGGAAATGAACAGAAGAGATAATTGTCAAATGATCTATGCGCTGTCACCCATTCCCAGTGTAATGCTGACTGAACCACGTTGCCGGCCCCAGGGGTAGAACCTGTGAGCACATAGTCTAAAGCCCTGCACTCTACCACATAAGCTAAAGGCCAGCTGGCTCTCAGCCAAGGCCGTAGAGCAGGGACTTCACTCACCCCAGCTGAGGTCTCAGTGCCTCTGGCTACTACACCAGCTTCTGGCAAAAGTCCTATGTCGATTCTTTGTTATAGACATATGCAGGCACACTGACTTGGGGGCCAAAGGGGATAACTGCCTCCAGCTCCAGTGATTCAAAAAGGTCTGGGGCTCCTGGTCACCCCCGCTGCTACTGTGGCAGTGGCCAGAAGCCCAGGCCTTTTAAATCACTGCCAGAGCCATGTGTTGCCCTTTCCGCTTGAGGCCCCACCCCTTCTGCCCAAGCACCACCTCTTCCAGGGGCAGAGATGTCTCCACAGCTTGCCCAGCACCCAGTGAGTCTGTCAGCCCCCCCATGTCCATATGTCTATCCTTAATCTCATCTGCGCTTCAGGAGTGTTCGAAACAGCACACAGACCAATGAACCCAGTTAGCGCCTAAAATCATGGCTTGGTCTGGATTCTGTTCTCCTTATTTCTACTTTCTCCTTCCTTGCTCCTATCCTATCCCCAGGACTGGCATGCTCTCAAATCCATGCTACAGGGGAATATGTCTAGGGTGACCATCCGTCCGGTACTGAGCAGGATGGTGCCCTATTTGGGACACCAAAAGGCATCCCGACTTACTTTTTGAAAGGGACGAATTGTCCTGTATTTGGGCCCCCCTCCCACCTTTTCCGCCAGCAGCGGCACAGGCACAGCAGCTGGCGGAAGACACTTCCCCGAGCCTCAGGGAAGCAGGCAGAGCACTGTCAATTGCAGCTTCCCCAGGGTACCGGGACAGGGCTGGAAGCTGCCACTTCCCTGGGCTCCCAGGGAGCGCTGGCAGCTGCCACCTCCTTCCTGGCTCCCCAAGGCTTGACAGAGCTGGGAGGAGCCACTCCTCTCTCGATATCTCCCTGTCTCATATTTGGGACAGGGAGATACGGTCACCCTAAGTATGTCTGAATGCTGACCTATGTGGCTTCCACAATGTGCTCTGAATTCAGGAGCTGCTGGTGCTCTGATCGCATGTCGAAGTACTTTACGAGGTGAGATGAGGTTTGGGAACCTTATGTAATTGGTGTTTGCTAGTGCTCAGAAATCTCACAAGAAAGACCCTAAAGATCAATACAGAGTCGTTATAATCTATGCTTATCCTTTTTAAAAGGTTGTCATCTCTTATTAAAACATGGACCCATTCATTAAAATTACAGTAACACAGGCCTCTTTTATATTCTGTCGCATGCACATATATGTGCACATATGAAAATTACAATGGGGTAGATTACAATTCTACAATCTGAACTAACTGAGGGACAGGGTTCAAAAAGAACTAGATGAATTCATGGAGGTTAGGTCCATTAATGGCTGTTAGCCAGGATGGGTAGGACTGCTGTCCCTAGCCTCTGGTTATCAGAGGTGGAAAAGGATGTCACTTTGGCAATTACCTGTTCTGTTCACTCCCCCTGGGGCACCAGTCATCAGCCTCTGGCAGAAGACAGGACACTGGGCTGGATGGACCTTTAGTCTGACCCAGGATGACCGTTTTTATGTTCTTATGACAAAATGTAGTTGCACTGATCTAGGAACTGAGGATAATCACCATTTTTTCCCAGCTCCTCCATAACTCTGTGGAGAGAGTAAATTACTTCGCCCCTTTCCGTAGTGCACCTTATGTGGCTGGCTGGTCACTTTGGCTCCTTTCCAGCCCTTTCTACCCCTTCCTTATCCAGATGCTTGCAACAAGGATACCAAGAGAGCCTCTGCTCTGCCTTCCCCAGCTCAAATCACTGTCAACAAGAGAATAAAGTTAAGCCTTCCTAACTGAGGCTATGTCTACACTAGGCAAAATAAGTCGACTGTAGATATGCAATTCTAGCCACAGCAACTGCATAGCTAGAATCAATGTATCTGCACTCAGCTAACTTGTCCATCCTTACTGAAGAAGGTCGATGGGAGAGTTTCTCCTGTTGACCTCCTTCACTCCTTGTGTCTCGCAAGGAGTACATGGGTCGATTGCAACCTCTGAGAGGCCAATTCCACACATCCCTACCAGACGTGAAAAATCTACCCCTGGAAGGTCAACCAGTTCAGGATTGATCTTCCGGGCTAGTCTAGACATAGCCTGAGTAAGGACTGGGACAGCTAAGTCTCTCATGAATATGTCTGCACCCAAGCATATGCTAATGACAATTTCATTCTGTGCACATCTAGCCGACACGTAGAGATCTGTCTCCTCCCTCGTTCATGAGTCTGGAATAAAGGCACTGAGAGATCACAGGTTCCTTATCCCATTTCTGAGAAAGGCTCTGAAGGTTAAAAAGAAATGTATCAAAGGAACAGAAAGAAACACACACAAAATGTTCCTCCAGCACTAAAAGTCAAAGCTGAATTCGATAGTGAGAACTTTTTTTTTAACCGAAACCTCCAATAATTGCCTCACATTTGTGGGAATGTAAATTACTCTTTTTTGCTCTCTATATGGGGAGCCCAGAGATGAATAGGAGTCTAAATTGGTTTTGCTTCCTGTTCCCTGTAGTGGATGCGGGATTAGTCCACTGTGCCTCTTTGCCCTTCCATTTCCTTGAAGACATAGGAAACCTTCATTTTGCCAGTAGTTACTTACTCATTAAAATGAATCAAACAAGCCAGATTGTAGCAGGCATTTGAAAACCTGCTATCTGTCAAGAATTTTAAATTTAAAATTAACATTGCGTCCTCCTTTAAGACAAAAACCTTGACCTTAAGTTGCGTCGTGATTGGCACGCGCTCCCCATCCCCTGACTCGATTAACATTTAAATGCCATTTTGTGTGAATATGAGTGGTGCCTTTGGAACAAACAAATTACTAACGTCTTCCTGCAGGAATGGAGCATCAGAGGTGCCTTATTAATTTGATGCCTAATTGAAAATCCTTCCCTTATTCCTGGGAGGTCAGAAGGGACTGAGGTGGGTGGGTGGGTGATGGGGCATTGGGAAATGGGAGCTAATGGCTCTTAGAGGTGATATCACAATTAATCCAGGTTTCCTTTACTTTGTTTCAGGGTCAGTGGTGCACGAGTGAGTGGGAAGGAAAAGGATTTGAAAGGGATGAGAGTGCCTAGGAAAAAGAAATATTTAGGATTTACACTTCTGGAAACCTTTCTATGAAAGAAGGCTTGATTACTAATCAGCAGACATTAATTAAGCCTCACAGCATTCTGCATAGTAAATTGTCACAATCCGTATGGGTAAACTGAGGCACTGGGGGATTAAGACATTTTCATGATCACACTAGTTCAGAGAGAGAGAGAGAGAGCCAGGAATGGAGCCCAGGAGTTCTCAGCTGTCAAGAACCATGCGAAAAAAGTGTAATGCTGCCCAAGGAGATCAATGTCTTTGTATCTGACTGTGGAAACAGTAAGATTCAGATCAAAATCTGGAACTGAACTTCCCCTCTTGTCCAGTCTTTAGAAGAACCCACCGCCCCAAATGTGACTATATTACAATGCCCCAGGCCTGCACATGATATGGAGTCCTTCATCAAGAAAAGTACAGAATCATGTGCCTAATTTTAAGTACCTGAATAATTCTGTTGATTTCATTTGGCATACGACCACTGAAAGTTTTGCAGAAAGTTCTGCACACGCTTAAATGCTTTGCCATATCAGGGCCTTGGCGACTGCAATTTTGATACACACATGCACACAAACTCCAGGTAATTCATTGGGAATAATAATTCCCAAATCTCCAGGATAATAATGAACCCAAACCCTAAATAGTCAAAAAAATAACTTTCATTAATAACGGCAGTTGACCCTTCAAAATGTCTTTTATGTTCAAGCTGGTTCAATTTCTGATGATTTTATGGGTTCTTGATAGCAGGGAAAGTAGCCTCAGTGACTGAGGATGTCCCTTCCAGGCCGATGATCTTATATGTGGTTGTAAAAGCATCCACGATAATGCTGAGCAGTTCGTTTGAAAGCTTTTACCCTTACCACTAAAGAGGCCCTGGTCTAAACTGAAAGAGGGGCAAAGCGGTTAAGCCTTTGATTCTGCAAACACTTGTGCATATGCATTAACAGTCATAGGAGTCAAGTCAAAAGCCAGACCTATGTATAAGCAATGAGAGGTCCTGTGGCACCTTGTAGACTAACAGAAGTGTATGAGCATAGGGCACAGGCCCACTTTGTCAGATGCAGGTAGTGGAAATTTGCAGAGGCTGCAAATTTCCACTACCTGCATCTGACGAAGTGGGCCTTTGCCCACGAAAGCTTATGCTCATACATTTCTGTTAGTCTATAAGGTGCCACAGGACCCCTCGTTGCTTTTGCAGATCCAGACTAACACGGCTACCCCTCTGTTACTTGAAACCTATGTATAGCGTTTGCAAGATCAGGACCAGAGAGCTTCCCAAGGCTAAACAGAAATGTAACAGAACCCAGATTTTCTAAACCCTAAGCTAATGCCCCATACTCTTCCATAGCCCTTTCCCCAACAGAGATGCTAATGTACTTGTATCGTCTTTCCTAATATGTTTCTTTGGCATCCCCATCATTGGAGCCAGGATGGGAATAGTACTCCTTGTATCATGCAATTGTGAGGCTCTGGAGACCCTTGAATTTGGAGGGTATTTGAAATCCCAATCCAGATCTGAGTTTTATCCGCAAACCCATCTGTAATATTTACCTGCTTTGCATCCCAGTGAGAGATCTTGGCGGGGGAGAGGATGCAAGAGAATACTTTGCCAACCAAGGCATTTCTCAGCCAGCACTAATTGTGCAAATGGGGAAGAATTTGTAAGTTGCAAAGGTGCTGCTCAGAGAACAGCAGAATTTTCTTCTATAGCAGATAAAGAAATATGAATATGCAAATTAGAAATGGGCTTCTTTCCTCCCCCTTCCCCCAGGATAATGTCCATTGTCCTCTTCAAAGTATGTCAATTTGACATTGAAAATTTTCAGGGTATAAAGAGAAATCCTCATACACTGGACCCAGGACTTGTGTTCAAAGTTGGTTAATTTGTTTGTTTTGCTGTTTCTTTAAATTTGTCCATTAGTTGTCACTCATCACCTTACAAAGCTGCAATACAGTGTTCAGTTTCGGAGCAAAGGTTTGATTATGTTGATTATGTTTTTAGCTAGTCCACTGCCTCGCTTCTTCCAAGTGGGATTCTCCATAGCTACTTATCTTCCTCCCCTTCCTGCTGTGTGCAGACAGTGGGCATTCCCCTCTCTTAAGGCTGCTTCCGATCCAAATGCAAACATAAATGTTGACAGGAAGATTTCTTGCAAGATTTCCAGCTCAGCAGGGCAAAAAGGGTTGGGTCTCTTAGATGGGGCTGCTGACTGCTGCCTGTCTAAGGGTCTTGTATAGCCCCTCCCTCTGTGCTTCCTGAGCACTTTACGGTTTCACACACCCCTATGGAGGAGGGAAGTGCATTCTCTCAGTTTACAAATGGGGAACTGAGGCGCAGAGAAGCTAAGGTATTTAAGTCCCAACTGCCACTGACTGGAGGGAAGAAGGTGCCTAAATACCTTTAAACATCCTTGCCAAGGTCACACAGTCCACTATGGGAATTGAAACCAAAGCTCTCAGGTTAGCACTTTAACCAGGCCTGGTAATGGAGGGGCATGAGGAGGAGGGGGACAAGGAGGGCAGTTGCATAAGGGCCCAGTGTTTCAAGCTCCAGCCACTGCCATTACTATTTCTGCAGCAGCGGTGGCCTGATCTCTAGTCCTTTTTGAACTCCTGCAGCAGCTTCACGAGGCTGTGAGCTGGGGGCCCAGTGCTACAGTCTGGACAGAGCTAAGGGTAAACTGCCTAAGGCCCTGCCCCTTTCACCCTTGGCTCCTCCCCTTCTGCAGCACAGAGTCAGGGCCCTCTCCTACCTTGCCCTGTGGCCCACAGTGGCTGTCATCACCCCTGCCTTAAACACTTTTTCTCGGTAGTTTCAAGTGCTCATCTGCATTGAATCCCATCTTCAAATATCCTCCTGGCCGCTCATCATTATAGTGTCTGTTAGTCTACTGATGCTGGAGTCGTACGTGTGAAGCCTGTGTGTTATCTGTGCCTACCTGGAACACTTGACAGAGTGAGATGGGATGAAGCGTTCCTCTGTATATGGTTAGTGTGCGCACCTTACTCACAATTTGCTGAATGAAGTATTAGAGGCTGAATGTACTGTCAGTTGGCCCGCCAGTGATTAGATTATTCTCCTGCAATCTTGGCCTTGTTTTTTCCATCTAGAGGAGATGGATCAGTGGGCAGAGTGCAGGTGACGTGGTCAAAGGTGCGTGATAGATGCAATTTATCACACCGTTCTGCTGTTTATCATGTGGGGCTGCAATTTATCACATTAGCACCATAAATCTATACACAAACATCCACACAGCTGGTGATAAAGACCCTTTTGCATGTGCTGTGACCAGGGCAGAAACCTGAAAAGCATATTTATTTATTGTTTGGGTTTTTACAAGCTGGATATTATACACATATAGCTCATCTGCCAAGGAAAGTTGACTTAACCTTTTAAGCAGAATCCAAACATAATGAATTTCTCTTATTCCTGAACTGGATGATCTGGAATAGAGATCATTTTGTAGGAGGCCAGGAGGTGGTGGGACTCATCGAAAGGAAAAGTCCAGGAGGATAGCTAACCTAGAATCCATGCATGGGAGAATTGGTCATTTCAGAGCTGGAAAAGATTATCTAGCTCATGAACCTGCAAGATCATTCTCAGGTGTTTATTGTCCATTTTTTGTCTGATCCACTGTTCAAACCAATGAAGGTTTTCTTATCTCTTTTGGTCCACATGGGCTAATCTAGTTTCTGGTGTAGGAACTTCTGCCTGATATTAAGCCTAAAATGTATATTGTATGTAGCATGACTGGCAGCATGTGGACATTTTGTACAGGAGCTGAAGGCAAATTGTTCTTTGCATAGAATTATCATCCTGTATCTCACCTTATAGTAATGGGGTCCTTTAGCACATCTGTAGTTCCAGCCCACTTATATCTCTCATGAACCTGATGAGTACCATTGCTCAGCTTTTTGTTTTTGAAAACAAATATGTTGGAAATTGTTTGTTTGGTTTTTTTTTAAAGAACCGAACAAAATGTGGGGGTTCCATTTTTACAAAGTAAAGGGAATTTTGAACAAAACGAAAATATTATTTAGGGGCAAAATGGCTGTTTTTCATTGAAAACCAGTTTTGATGGAAATTTTCAGACAGCTCAAGAAAAATTAAGGTCCTGATGAGATTCCCTAAGAATCCTTCGAAATAGAGTTGCTGGAATCTCCACTCAGGCTTCTGTGTTTTTGAGATTTATAATTCTTGAAAACAGATGCGAATGTCTCATTTTCAAGAGACTGAAACATTTTGGGACATGCTACGTAAAAGAGGCCGGAGGTCTCCTTTACCTTGTGTTTGGATTCAGGGAAAGTTGTTGGGCCAGTAAGGGATTTCCAAGTGAGTTTGCTTTTATCTAATCACATGCCAAACATCTTTCATAGTTCTTCAAAAAGCTTTCAATAAAAACCAAATAAAATGCAAGATGAAATATGGACTCACAAAAAAAATTCAAATGACCATCCCCACACAGGCACATAAATAAAGATTCAGCTAGTGAGACACCCACAAAATACATTTTCAAAAGGCTTTTAAACTGATTAAAGGGGTCTACTTCATATATCCTGACAGTGTACTGATACATTTTCCTTCACAGAGCAGCCAGTCAGCCAAGGAAGAATAGATAAAGGGCAGTCCAGACCCACGAGTCTACAAGAAGTAGAAGACAAGCAGTGTCTTGTAACAGGTTGCTGCAAGAGACATATCACTGTTAAACCTTAGAAGAAAGATTAGATGGGGTTGGTTAGTTTGCCTGTCTTTTTTCTTTAATAAAACAAAGCAATGCAACCCTCTGCATTAGCTCGCCCATTGATAGGGTGAAAAAGCAACATCGTGATAGTTATTTCCAACTTCTGCTGTGTGCTTCCCTTCAGCAACCTACGATGTGAAATAGAGATGGGAAAAGCCAGAGAGAAAAAAAATATGGGAGGGCAAAATTCAGGGTGGCCAGCACTCATGGGTCTTGTGGAATTTGCTGGACTGCTTACAGGCATGTGATTCGATGAAAAGCACTGCTTCAGACGGGCTGCAGCGATGTGCCCTCTAGTTTTCCATCCCTGTGTGGAATAAATGTGCACCACCAATAGACACACACACTGCCAGCTGCAGGCACTCTGCTGATTAGCTGAGCGGCATTTGACTCTCTCTTGGTGGTTGCCCGAGTGCTCAGCTTACAGGGAACTGTGGTCCCCAACCTACAAACATGACAAGGGGTGGAGCAAGGGTGGAATCCCTGACCTGTGTGGCTCTTTTCTTTGTCATCTAGCTATGTCCACCTTCATCCCTGTAACCTTAAGTGCCAAGTGGGTAATTTTGAACTTTTGCCCTGAGGCTGGAACAGAAGAGAGGGATGGGCAGCCTCTGAACCAGATCATGACTTAGAGATTGTGACTAATCTTCGCTCTCGAAGGAGGAGGAAATGCTTTCGTCTCTGGTGGGGAGCAATCCATTCTCTCCCTGCGTGCGCCCGGCCTGCTATATTAGCTCCCAGCTGGGAAAGGTGCAGTCAGAAATATATAATTCTCTGTCTGCCTGCTCACATTGGCAGTTTGGGGACGGGAGCCTTGATCTCCCTCGTCTGCAGGTGGAGTCATCATTTGAACACACCTGAGCAGGGGGCCAAGAGGAGCTGTATTCCTCTATGCAGACAAATGAAGCCTGGGACAATCGAGCTCCAAGCATCCAGCAATGAGACCTTAGATCTAATGCTCAAATCCAGGGCTTAGCTTTGGGCTTTGATACACATGGGCTTGCAGGTCTTTTTAAAAAATGCACCCCAGTGTGTGGTGTGGAATTAGATAATAAATTAGATAATAAAATGAGCAAAACCTGAATTTTGCTCTTTAGTTAGGGCTCGCTTATGGGCAGCAGAGCCCCGAATGAAGGACAGTGCGTAGCTTGAATAGGCTCATATCCTGCCATGGCTCCCTTGCCGTTCAAGAGGTGTATGCACACATAGTCTGTGTCTACACTACAACTGAACACCCACAGCTATGCCGGGTCAGCTGAAGCAGGCTTGCAGGGCTCGGGTTGTAGCAGAGAGTTCTTGTGCAGGGATTCTGGGGCGCGCCAGCCACAAGCCCAGTGGTTCCTCTGATTTTTTTCCATCCATGGGCAGAATAAATTTTATGTGCACACAGGCATGTGTGAATGGCACCACTATTAGAAACACATGCTGCTAGCTTGGGCATTCTACTAATTAACTGAGTGGCACCTGACTCTCTCAGGTAGCCATCCAAGCCCTCAGCTTACAAGGAAGATGGCACTGTGACCCTGTGCACTCTCCCCCCAACACATCACCCCTGGGTTGTGAGGCTGGAGCCAGGCTTCTGGGACCCTGCAAGTGGTGATGATCGCAGAACTGAAGCTCTACCCTGGATCTGGAGGGCTGCACTGCAATTTTTAGCCCTGATGCTTGAGCCTACATCTCCTGATTCCGGACAGCCACAGCTGTGCCGCTGTTACTTTTTCCTGGTGTAGACATCGGCTGGGGGGTGTTTATGTGTCTGGGGGTGTTATGTTCCCCTGTGATGAGAAACTCCCCAAGCTGCTGCATTGTTTGGTCAAAGGAGACAGATATCCTTCTAGTTCATTTTTTTTCTGCACCCTGCTCACCCATTAGCCAATCCAATTATAGAAAATCAAATAACTTGCTAGAGCCAGCCAAATTCAATTACACAGGTACTTCTGGGCAGATTTTGGCAGTGAATAGTTTGCTGGCTTTGCCCAGGCTGTTGTCCTTAATAGAATGCTCTCGGTTATTCATTAGGTTTTATTAAAACACAGCAAAACCACACATAAGGAACAAGAGAGCAGTCATTCTTCAGACATCTGTTAAAGGTAAGTTATTCACCTCCATGCTAATGACTTCATACTAGTGTGGGAAGGTAGTACAACTCCACCCACGCTGTTATGAGTGCCCAGAAAATACAGGTTGAACCTCTCTAATCCAGAACGCTCTTGTCCAGCAACATGTCTAGTCCAGCATGAGTTTAGCTAGCCAGACAACCACTTATCATGGGTGCGACCCAGTTTCCCATAGCCCTATAAAGATTGTTTATAGCCACCAATCCTCGCTTTCTGTGTTCTGTGCTGTTATTTACCTGTAATTCACCTCAAATGTCTTCTACAAGCTCAGTAAGCAGTGGAAGTGTTGGCAATGTCTTGAACAATATTGACCACTCATGGTCCAGCAAACTCACTCCTTTGGCACCCTTCAGGAGCTGAGGGTGCCAGCCCAGAGATGTTCAGCCTGTACTACCTCCAAATGATGGGACTCAGCATGCTAATATTATAAGAAGAGACATTGGAGTGAAATGTCAAAAAGGGAAGTATTAGAAGTGAAAAATGAAAGATTCATATTCTAAAGTAGTTCAGGTGCCTTGTCCTCCATGGTCAGACTATGTTGTTTTTGATGCATCATACAGTATTTTCCTGGTGAAGGGCAGTGTTGTATTATGACAGCTGAAGTCCATCTGGGGAGCACAGCTCACAGAGAACAATCCAGATATGATGCAACCAACCTACAATTCCCAGAGCTGCCTTTGTGGCATATTTCCATGATCATGTTTGTTTGTTTGATTGAGAGACATACCCCAAATCAATGTTTCCCATGGGAAGATGTTTTGTGAGAGAAACTATTCAAAAACCCATTGTGATACTACAACCATTTTTACAGAAGAGCAAACCAAGCTGCACACAGGTTAAATGTCTTGCCCAAGGCAACTTGTTGCATCATTGCCAGAGTTTGGAATGCCATATGATAGGTCTGATTTTTTGTCCCTTGCACCACTGAATGGATCTGATGTGGTGCAAAAGGCAACTGAAGAAACAGTAGGTCACCAACAAAATCTGAATCTCCGTGCCCTCACCAAACGCTGTCCAAACACCCTTTAATGTCCTTACATCTCTGATAGATCTCAGGGGGGATTATTACCAGCATTCTGGGTACCGTTAGCCATGAGGTTGTGTTCAAGACCTGGTACAACCTATGTAATAAACTGAGAAAGCAGGGCTGCATTGGAAATGAGCCAGAACTGAAATCATTCCTTGCTCACTTGGACACTGTGTGCTCCTTGTCATCCCAAAAAATCCCTGTCACTTTCAAACCAGACATAAAACTAAAGTTCCAACCTCTCCACATCCTACGCAGAAGAGGCCAAGAGTTAGCCTTGCTTGTATGGGCAATAAAAAGATTTTTTCTGTGAAAAATTTGTGTCGGGTCTAGTTTCACATTGAAATATACAGCAGGAAATGAGGAGTTTTTACTCTGGAATACATTCTGCCTACTCAAAATTGGACATCTCCTTCTACCTTACTTCTAATTGTTTTTGGCATTTATCTTCACTTTTCCTAAATGTTTGTGCTGTGTTACTGTGAGCTGTCAAACAGTTCCTGTGTTCCACCCCAAGTGTAGCTGCAAATCAGTATGAAAAAGCGCTGATCCTATGGAGCCTCATCTAGATCAAGAACTGAGCAGAACCAAGGGGTGAGGGGAAGCATGGGAATCAAGGCCATGCAGAGTTACAAGAATTGAACAGAACTTTAGAAGGTGTATAAGCTTTCCTGCTTCAGCACACAGAGCAATGAGGTCCTATGAGTATGTTATCCCAGATCTTGCTGCTGAAGCGTGTCCTGCAAATTTCATAAAATGAACTGGTAGACTACTGTGCCAGATGGACTGCTGGTCTGATCCATCATCCAGCTCTGTCTGTCTACTTCATTTTTCAATTGCTTCTCACACCCAGGAGACATAAAAAAACACCCTGGAAAAAAGTCAGTCCCATTTGAAAGGATCCTTCCCTCCTTTGGAATGATCTAAAAGCACTGTGTTAATAAGACATTTTGATAGCCACTGGGTTGCCCTTGCACAGCTCTGCCACTCACCAGTGGAAATCCACTCTGCTCATTCAAAAGCACAACTGCCCTCCCAGCCCTGAGGCTGGGAGAGGACTATTAATTTCAATATACTTATTGTATTTGGTGAATGCATCCTGGCTCAGGAAAAGTTTGTCTGGGGAAGCTGCAAGGTGGGAGGGAGCAGCAACTTGTGTGTCAGCATTAGAAAGTCAAGAGGAACCATCTGTGAACAAAGGAGACTCGAGACAAGCTGTTTGAGGACATTGCAGACGGGAGTTGAACGATCATTACTTGGGCGCCAGATATACAGGATAGCCTGTGACTCGTACAGCCGTATATAAATCACACCACTTTTTTTTCCTCCCACCCGTCAAGCAGTCAGTGTTTTAAAGAAGACTTTGTCATATTTAATAGGGCTGTCAACCTTGCAGTTTTGCTGGCCTGTTAATACAGAGTCCCAAAACGACAAGTTTAACCACTCTGCTTCTGCTGCTGAGCTAAGCAATACAAGCCCAAAGCAGTGCCCTAGGCCGAGCAGTGGCTCAAATGAATGCTGGTGAAATGTTGAAACAATAAGCTAAAATCATCCCAAGGCTGGGACCAGAATCTCCAACACCCAGTCATCCAGCTGGGGCTTGATGCTGGAGAAGCAGAGAAGTAGAGTTTGAAATGGGGTGATTTGGGCCTGTCCTGTGGTGAAATAGTTTATGGGACACACAGGGGCCAAGGGAATCCTTTACTGCCTTGCCTCTACTTACATTTATAGCTCACGTCACCATAAGAGGAGTCAGTGCAGTGGGCAGAGTTGACATCAGTTACCTTCTGGGGCAATGAGGGTGGAACCTTCGGGATCCAGGGCTTGATATTTTTCTTTCTTTCACCAGCTTATTCTGGAACCTGAAATCTTGCTCCCCCACCTTTCCCTTACAGCTGTAACCATTCCAGCCTCATTGTCTGTAATATCAGGGGTCAGCAATAAGACATGCACAACGGAAGGGCTGGGGTGTGGGTATGACAGACAGGCAAATGAATCTGGTGATGCTTTGACCCAGCTTTGGTATATACATGTGTTATAATTGGATTTTGTTGGGTGATTTCATTGGAGGGTGGGAGCAGGAACTAGGAAAAAAGAATGGGTAAATTAATAGTTACAGCTTGTAGCCTGCTTAAATATGACTGACAGCTGACCCACCAACAAGGTCAAAGCAGGGTAGTTGCACAGGGGCCCAGTGCTCTGTGTCCCTTTCAACTGACACATCAGTGCAGCTCCACATGGCTATGTGGGGTGGGACAGTGCTGTGATCTGAGTCACTCTAAGGGCTGACTGCCCATAGGTCCCACCCCTTCTGCCTTGGGCCCTGCATACACCCAGGCCTTCTCCTGTTTTCTGTCCCTTGCACAGGGGAGAAACCCGGATAAATCCAGACAGCCTCAAATTTGTCCTCCACAAAATGCTTCCTTCGATTTCACCCCAGATGGGGAAGGCCAGCTCTCTGAGATGCAGGGAGCAAATTCTTTCTCTCTCTATGACTTGGCTCACTGGTTCAGGCTCAGGGATTCAGGCCTAACTGATCACCCTAGGAGGGGAGGAGAAGGAATTTCCCCCTCCTTCAGTCTGATGAGGCATCGTGTGGATCGCTTGCTGAGATTAATTGGGTGTCTCTCACTTAATTGTTCCTCTGGCACCTCAGGAATTGGTGCACTTTGGTCCCTTCTATTTTCTGCCTGTGGCACATAGCAGTGTAGTGACAAGGGAGCTGTGATAGTCTCATCTCTTCTTTGGGATTAGGGTGTGGACACTGACTGGTGCCTGTGATACACAGACATCAGACTGGATAATCTGGGAGTCCCTTCTGGCTTTAAACTCCAGGTTTCTCCCCTGTGAAAGGGACAGAAAACAAGAGAAGGCCTGGGTGTATGCAGTGACATCCTGGGAAGGCAATGGTGGCAGAGTGGAGATGGGCATAGATGTTCCTGTAGGTTTCTGGGTTGGCTATGTGGGGTGGGGCTAAGGGTGTGTTACGCAGAAGATTAACCCTGACTAGGTTGGTCTTCTGGGATTTGATTTTGCGTGCCTAACAGGGATACGCACCATCAAACTATCTGGGTCAGCAGTCGACCCTGTACTCCTCAGTATCGTGAATAAGGGAGAGATTCTTCTGCTGACCTCCTTCTGTGAGGATGGCCGGGTAAGTCAAGTCTAGCTATGCAGTTGCCATAGCTACAACTGAGTATCTGCAATCGACTTTAATGTCTAATGTAGACCTAGCCTAAGTTGTGAAGGACTGGTAAGGTCTGGTTTTGGTGGAGAGCAAAGCGGGGATGCTGGATTGGAGAGGGACAAGAATAGAAATAGAAGAAAGGGGCTCCACTCGGGCTGTAGAAGGGACACGCTAAGCTGTTGGAAACCAAGGGGAGAAGAGAGATTGGGCAGCAACTTAACCAGGAGCTAGGGTAAAGGATGGGTGTATAGAAACATATGGGAGACCAAAGCCACCCGTCAAAGAATTACGATTCCTTAGAGGTTCAATGCAAGATGTTTGTCCATGGAGATGGAGGGATGAAATTGGTTCCTTTGATAGACAGTTGCATAGGAATAGATCAGTGACTAGCAAAGTTGATATAGTAGCTCAAGGCTTCTTACATAGAGGAAAGGAAGGAAGGAAATCTATTTATCTGTCTATCCATCCATCCATCTATCCATCTATCATACAGCTATCATCCCAGATACAACATATTTTCCTGCTGGAGCAGCTCATCAAAACAGATGATTTGCATAGCTGGAATCCTCCTCCCATCTCATGGGAAATGATTGTATTAGCAACAGTTGACTGGACTATTTATATATTAAGAAGTAGCAGGAAAGAAATCAAGATATTTGCACTCCAAGGGCAGTTTAAAGTGTGTGTGTGAGAGAGAGAGACAGAGTGATTTCTCTCAGCATGCTAGGCAAAAAATTCTCTGTCCAGATGGCCCCAAAGCAAACCCACAGCTGGTTGGAGACAGGGTGAGTTCTTGTTTGTTTGCTTTGGGGAGTTGGGGGGTACATATATGTGTGATTTTGCATTACTTAGAACACTTCATACTCCTGCAGCAGCTCTGCCTTTTTCAAATTTTCTGTTTCAGCCATTTGATCCAGGTCATTTCATCTCACATGAAAAAACGTGGGGCTGTCATCACTATTAAGAAAGCTGCCTGTTTGGGGCTTACAGATACCTATCTGGTTGACGTTGTGAGTCCACCTCCCCTCCCCCCCAATGCTGGCTTTCTATTGCACTCATAGAGGCATTGAATTTCTTTATGATTTTTGTAAAGTGGCATCATTTTCACTGCTTATCTGTCAGCTAAAATGGGTCTTAGGCACTTTGAACTCTGCTCACATCCACCTTGCCACAGGCATTGGCCACCTGAGGGCTGAGTCCAAAGTATGACTTCCCTCCTCAGGGTCTGAAGAAGAGGAGGAAAGAATCGGTTTCCTCACTCCGTAAAGTCACAGCCACCGAAAATATCAATAGTAAATGTGGAAGGGAGAAGTCTGGCCATTTGTTTTGTTCATGTAACTCAACAAGTGCCTCATCCAACATATAGTGAATGCAATAGGAATCTTTTCATTGATTTCAATGGGCGTTTCATCAAATCCCTAAGTATGCAGGTTTTGTCATATGGGTTTAGACCATTTATCATCTGTCCCTGATATCTTCCTTTCAGTAGAGGCAAATAACAATAGATTATGAAATACCCCATCATGCAGCCCAATATTTGCATAATGCTGTGTAGAAATGTGATGGGGTGGAATTTCTACCTGACCCCCCACAAGTAATTACATTTCTGGCCAGAAGCATGAGATTTTGATTGTCCTTATCACACTCCACCAAGTGCTGTGGGTGTTTTTGGAGGGAGGGGGAAATCTGCTTAGCTCTGTGGTGAAACATTTAACTTAATATGCACAATGTGTCTGCAGCCGCGTCGCTACTGAAACCTTAACCTTTGCATTTCCTGGCATTTTGTGGCTTTGGATTTGCAACATTAACATTGCATTAACGTAGAGCTCGGCGTTTAATATGGATATGTAGTCATTTGTAAATCAGTTTGCAAAGCACTTTGGGATCCTTCTGGCTGAAAGGCACTATATGAATGTCAGTCATTATTACGATCATTATTATCATTATAAGTTCACAAGGAGACAAACAGGTACATTAGAATAACATCGGGGTAAATTTCAAAGCAGTGAACAGAGATTTAGCAGTGCACAGGGGTACATGAGTGTGCAGTAAATGGAGGTATACATGGCTTAACCAGCATGCACCACACTGGAAATGTATGAGTCAGGGTGTGAGCCAGACCTGTTACAAAAACCAAAGATCAAGTTCAGAGTCAAGATTTCAGCCCTTAACCTAAGCCTTAGGGTGACAGAGCAGGAAACAAAGAATCACAGCATTGGAAGAGACCTCGGGAGGTTATTGTGTCCAGCCTCCTGCTGAAAGCAAGGACTAATCCTAAGTAAAATGTAACAGCCAGTGCTTTGTCAAGCTGTTACTTAAAGACTTCTAGGGCAGGAGATTCCACCACCTCCCTAGGCAACCCATTCCAGAGCTTCACCACCCTCCTAGTAAAGTAGTATTACCTAATAAACAACCTACACCTCCCCCACCACAACTTGAGACCATTGCTCCTCATTCTGCCATCTGTCACGACTGAGAACAGCCTGGCTCCATCCTCCTTGGAACCCCCCTTCTGGTAGTTGAAGGCGTCTAGCAAGTCCCCCCTCGCTCTTCTGTAGACAAGATAAGACCAAATCCTTGAGCTTCTCCTTATATATCATGTGCTCCAGCCCCCTAATAATTTTTGTTGCCCTCTGCTGGGCTCTCTCCAGTGTGTCGCTGTCCTTTCTGTAATGTGGGGGCTGAGAATTAGATGTTATAATCCACATGTGAGCTCACCAATGCCGAGTAAAGGGGAATAACCAGTTCCCGAGATCTGCTTGAAATGCTCCCACTAGTGCATCCCACTATGGCGTTAGCCTTCTTGACTACAAAGGCACACTGTGGGCTCACACACAGTTTCTCCTCCACTGTAATCCCCAGATCTTTTTCAGCACAAATGCTGCTTAGCAAGTCAGTTCCCAGCCTGTAGCCATCTTTGGGATTCTTCTATCCTAGGTACAGGACTCTGCACTTGTCCTTGCTGAACCTCATCAGCTACTGCCTCTCTTCAAAGAATGGGAGCCAAACATGGGCCATGAAGCATGAGTGAAATGTGGAATGAAAGCTGCAACTTGTGACCTTCTTTGTATGGTCTTATCCTTTTGCTTTAACAATTACACTTTAATGACACACTCACTCATTAGCAATGCTATAAGCAGACAGCTTTTTTCCTAACTGACTGAAAAAGCAAGTTATTGTTAGCACATTTAATGACTGAAATAGAAATAATCGTAAACCGCAAAGATTATATACCTATAGATCCTTAGCTTCAGATAGAGGGCCTGGTAACATTTCATATAGTATACACTCAGTAGGCACATATTAGTCGTGTGTGCATGCAATATGAGAACAAATATAAATATAGCCCTTGAATACACATCTACGGCTCACCGTACATGTGTACAGATATGTTTTGGACAGCTACATGGACAGAAGGTGTTTTTACTTAGTTATAATTTAGCATCTGTACATAGGTCCTGGAAGTAAGATTTGCTGGGTTCCAATCTCAGTTCTTCTATGTCCTCTCTGGCCCAGAGCAAGTCACAAAGGACCACGCTTTCAAGAGTGTGCTCAAATTTAGGGTGCTGAGTTTGACACCCTGGGCCTGATTTTCGGGATGGCTGAGCAACTGTGACCCCAACATAGATGTAATGAGATCACTGCCTGCACAGCAACTCTGAAAAATCTTGTCCGAAGCATTTCAAACTGAGCATTAAAAACTAGTGATTGGGACCAAAGTAGACAGTCTATAATCATAGGACTAAATCAGGTGGATCTAAAAACACAATCACTTTTGAAAGGTGGGTCTACTTAACCTCTCTGTGTCTCAGTTTTCTCTTCTGTAAAACAGGTTAATAACAGTCCCTTGCTCATAAGGCCGGTGTGCAGAAAAATTAGTTATTGTTCGCATCATTTGTTTATTTAAAGACAAGCATGCAGAAATGCAAAGCAATTATTGAGGATTCTTTGACAAATATATTCTGATTGAGAGCTGTATATGTAAATCCAGCTGCAAATCCTAACTGTACCAATTTAGCAATAACATACTTCTGTTGTAAGCTTTATGGATTAAGAGACCAAAGGGGATTTGGATTTGGATTTGGAATAGAACAAGCCCCTCCAAGGTTCCTATTGGCTGTGTATTCCTGTTATAATTATGCTATCTTTACTCTATTTTCATGTCAAACTTGAAAAACAGCATTTATTTTCCTGTCTGTCTGAGGATCCCTCTGCTGCATTGGGCTTGATTATAATTCAGAAGTTAATTGACAAACAGGAGGATGAGTCTCCGTTTCTTGCAGCAGCATTTCTACTGGGGAGTTTCTGATGAGAAGAGGACCGTGTTGTGCTCCCACTAATGTGGTACCGGCTTTCTCATGGGGCTTCCTCCTTTAACAATCCCAAGTTACAGGAGGTGCCTGAGGCTCTGCTTCTGGTTTTCTCATCCTCCATTCCTACCTAAATGATGGTGGGTGGAGAGGAGGGACATCTCTGAGGTGTTCCCCTTTCCGCCATCCCTCGTATTCATAAAAGATCTTCCCAAATCCATCAGTAGGCCCTCTCTCCATCAGATCTCCCCGTTAACTCCAGATTCCCCTGCTTAAGTGTCACAGGCCAGACTTCACCGTCTTAGCCACAACAGTGCCTGGGAGCACATGATCAATTAGTTATCCACTGTGGTCCTAGCGTCCTTTTCAGAGTCCTTGTTTCCCTGCCCTGGAAGTGCCGTCAAGTCTTTGTGTATTTTGTTCTTGCTGGCTTTTGATTTCCAGGTCTCTGATTCTCATTCTCCTCCCTTTGTTGAGGGAGACATTTGGCATTTAGTGGCCTTCAGGAAGAAGAGGTCTTTCAAGGAGAAAGAGGGTGGAGGCAGATTCAAGCTGTTCTGGGCACAGTTGGCTGTGTGGGAGAGAGCATGTGTTCTGGGCAGGGGAAAAGGAGGAGTGTGGGGGAAAAAGAAATCAAAACACCGTGAGCAGTTGGCAGGAGCTAAGTCAATTGGGATCTTGAAGCCAAAGACAATGCCTTTTTCGTTATTTCACTTAACAGCAACATTAATACTGACAGAGATCACTGCCTAGATTCGGGAAGTCCAAGTCAACATGCTTTTAAGCAAATTATTTCTTCTGGCTCTGTTCTTCCCATCATCTCCAGCTCGAATCAGCGGTGGTGTATGCAGCTCCCTCTGATGAGGCCTCCTCAGGGGGTTCTGTCTCCTTAATTTAGTCATCTTCAGACAAACCACACTTGCACAGTGAGCAGGAATACCAGGCCAATAGATGCATGCAATGCTTGGTGTCTCATGCTTCCCTGGGACTGCCAGAAGGAGAAGAGGAGCTCTTTATGTATTATTATTTATTTTAAATGCCTCTTTCACTTTGATTTGATCTGTTGTTTTCTTTGTCAGTGGAGGATGCTGCTGTCCAGGAGAACCACAAATGCACAGATAAATAAGTATGCCCTACCATTAATGCTACACCACTGCTACCAGGATTGTGCTGTGCAGCCAAATCCACTAGTTGGTGACTGCTGTGAATGGGTCCATGATGACAGGAAACTGTGCTTCCAGTTACGGTCTTTCTGCTTAGAAACAGCCTCAGGATCTACAGCCCTCAGTGGCCACTTGTCAAAGGTTCCTCCAGTTGGAACCTAATGAGAATGACTCTGAATCAGACTTGGTTCCATGCAGCCTAGAAAATATGCGGGAAATGTTCATAATGGACCCAATCCAAAGCATGTGGAAGTCAGTGAAAGGGCTTCCATGGATAACTGTGGGGTCTGGCACTAGCCCCTAGTGAAGATTGTTGTATCATCTGCTCTGTTTAGTCATGTTCTCATTTGTCTGTTCCATATTGCTGATACCCACCTCAATTTTGGTCCCTACGGGAAATCAGAAAGCCTTCCCATTGGCTTGCATTGGTTATAATTATTTTGACTCAATGGATTGACTGAGCTTCCAGACACACTGTGTGGAGGTTTGAATAGATGTGATGAAGCGTGACAGTTTCTCTCTGGACAGGTGTGACAAGACAAGAGCTGTGTGTAGCTCTGTGGCCATTTGGTGTCACAAAAATATCAATGAGAGCTGTTAGGAAAAAACTGGACTTTTTAAATGAAAAAATCTGCTTCTTCAGATCAGAAACATCAGTCACCTAGTCAGCAGAGTCATCTAGAATGTTTTGGCAGGTAGGCAGCTCCCATGACCTGTACAAGACCCAAGTTCACTTCCTTCTATAGTTCAGATCAGGGACTTCAATCCCAGCTTCCAGTATCCCAGTGGAAAATCCTCTAGACTTGGTTATTATAATGTGTATGTCTCAGCTGTGTGCATCACATGAAAAGGAAATTTAGAAACCTCAGTGCTTGCACAGAGTGGAATTGTGTTCCACCAGCCCCAATATCAGCAACCTGGATGGAATTCACAGAAGTGTAAGAAATGGACTTGATTTAAAGACAACAAACAAAACCAAGCTTTCTTTAATGTGCATCAGTGCTGAAAACCCCAAGAACCAGAGATTATGATCATAGAATCCTAGGACTGGGCTTGCAAGAGGAATAATTATGAGTGACCCTGTTTGTGCTCATGTACAAGAGCATTGAATGCTATACAAAACCGTAAGATAAATGCTATGCAGGGGACTGCCTAATGGCGAGATCTATCTGCATGTGGGATAGTCTCCCAAAGGACAATGGCAGAAACTCAATCCCTTGGGTCATTTATTAGTGTGCATTTGACATGAGGATGAGTGCTGTGACCTAAGCAGGCCATCCTTATCTCTGAATTTGATGAATACTAGGATCTCCAGGAAATGAGTACAAACTTGGTTTTTGCAGTGCCTTTCCCTGTGGAGAGAAGACATAGAGGGCCAGAATGGTCCCCTGCAAGCCTTTGTTTGGAAGGGCCACCAGTGATGCTAGCCTTCTTACAAAACCCTGAAGGAGGGCGGACAGGGAGGAGCTCTTGGGGCTTTGGTTTAATTCAGAGCACCTGCTGTCTAGCTAGGTCCCAGAATTGTGTAGCCTTGTGGGAAGCCAAGATGTAATAGCCTTGCGTGTGATAAATAGCAGCACTAAACGTGCTACAGCAAAGCTTTTGTGTACTATAATAATTGTAGGTGCTGGCTTGATGCAATATATCTTTGCTGGCATGTAGTGATAGCATAAATAGCTGTTTTTAACTATGGGATCAGGATAAGCTAATGCAGTGATTGAGGGAACGTATCCAGCTACGTGTAGTCTGACTTTGACATGCCTCCTTTCCAGCCCCTCCTACCTGGGCTGTAAACACTAGTGATGAATTCCTACAGTGTCAGTGTTAGAATGGTGCAAGTTGTACTGTGGGGGCCGATGTTTAATTGTCATATTTCTACTGAAATCAAACAGGTTATGACAATTTGCCACAAAGTGTTTCTCAGTCAAATCACCCACGCTTGGGGAGCAGAGAAGGCTGGGAGGCTAGCTGGTTCAGAAGTTTATTGATGGGCTACTGAAATGTGAAGGTCTAGGTCATCTCTTGGGAATCATTGCCATCAGTCCTATGAGATGTCCGTACCATCACAGACTCAACAGCTGGACTTGTACATAAGCTGTGCATAGAAGCTGGGACTTCAGGGACCACAGAATCTAAGATGCTCTTCACAACTCTGTCCCCTTTGGAGATGTTCCTTCAGCCAGGTGTGACAGAGCTCATACAATGTCTGCCTCTCCTCTCAGCTGGAATACACCTGAGCTGAACAAACACAGGTAACCTGTTACACTGAGTATTGTGGAACATATTGGTATCAATCTGATACTTCAGCTGATGACTGTCAGAAAAAAATCCAGACTTCAGATCAGTGAATTTAGGAGAGTATTTAAGGGGCAGAAGCTTCTTTCCTAGCACTTCATTGGTAATTAAGGGGAAAATATTCCTCTTCCCAAGCTGTCGAGTTTAAAATGGAGTCTTAATATAGAAGAGTGTGGTTTTTAATTATTTGTTTTACAGTAGCACCTGTAGGCTTCCACTGTGACCAGGGCCCTGTCATCCTGGGGACTGTAGAAACCCATAATGAAACAAGCTCTTTCACCACAGAATTTACAATCAAAAGAGACAAAGAATAGGAGGCAAAGTAGACACACAAGAACCCAATTAACTCTAACTTCAGTGCCCTATTCGCTGAACCACATGGGCTATTTGTTTGTTTTTCCTCTGTCTCTCCCGGTACTTTGGCTTGGTTGGCTCTCTCTCTCCTTCTGCTGAGAATGATTTAGTGCCTAGCTTATCCGTTTCCTAACCAGCAGGAGACGACATGGCTGAGTTTCCAAAACAGAATTAGAATCCTTGGGCTGGGAGAGACCTCAAGTGGTCACTGAGTCCAGCCCCCTGCCCAAAGCAGTATCAATCTCAACTAAATCATCCCAGTCAGAACCTCTAGGGATGGGGATTCTACCACTTCTCTCAGTAGCGCATTTCAGTGCTTCACGGCCCTCCTAGTGGAATAGGTTTTCCTAATGTCCAAGCTAGACCTCCCACACTGTAACCTGAGACCATTGTATCTCGTTCTGCCATCTGTCACTACTGAGAACAGCATCTCACCATTTTCTGTAGAACCTCCCAAAGATAGTTAAAGGCTGTTATCAAAATCATCCTTCACTCTTCTCTTTTGCAGACTAAACACAACCAAATCCCTCAGCCCCTCCTTGTTGATCATGTGCTTCAGACCCCTAATTATTTTGTTGCCCTCTGCTGGACCCACTCTGATGTGCCCAAATCCTTTCTGTAGTGGGGGGCCCAGAACTGGATACAATACTTCATCTGTGGCCTTGCCTGTCCTGAATAGAGGGGAAGAATCACTTATCTAGGTCTACGGGAAATGCTCCTCCTAACGCACCATAATATGCCATTAGCCTTCTTGGCTAGAAGGGCATGCTCTTGACTCACACCCAGCTTCTGTAATCCTGAGTTAGCCCAATTTATGCACTGGAATTATTTTGCAAAAGCTGCTTTTGCCTTGGGATTAAAGCCTGTGAGCTCCTGACAACCCTGCCACAGTGATCCCATACATCTGCATATTAGCCATACCTGACAACAGGCCAATGCCACGCGCCAGCAGGATATGTGATACATTTCACTTCAAGGGCTTAATTAACGCCACCAAACAACCACACACAATCAGTTCTGACACCAAGGAGAAAACAGACCTGATTCCACCTGAGGTAGAATTAGAGTAAGCATCAGAGGGCGTGGTTCTGTCATTAGGAGAATATTCAAATGTAAGTACCAGGAGATCAGAAGAGAGACTACATTCACCTAGGGATGATAGTCTTGGAATTTTGAATGGTCTTCATTGGATTCTTGCTCTTTTGGGTGGGTTTCACTGAGGTTTACTAACTACCCCCTCCCTGGAAAAAGAATCCCACTTCCACTAAGAGCTGCAAGAACATGGCAGATGAGGAGAGGTCTGTTCTGGGAGAGGCCCGAGTTCCTTCCTCTTTGTGGCCTTATTTGCTGTTTGTGAACTGAACCAGGGGATGGCATCTGAAAGTGCTGTTGTGGGCATGAAGAAGATTATAAAAGGCATCAGTGAAACACACATCAGTTCTACCCTAATCTGGAGGATGGAAGGAAATCATGGATGTGGGAGAAATCAAGGCAGATCACAAAAACTCAACTTAATGTTGATTTACCCTATAGTTTCCTCTGCCCAGATAAAGTCAACCCAAGGGTAAAACATGATACTGCTTTCAGTAAACTGTCCTCAGGGATCTTGGAA
Source organism: Carettochelys insculpta (assembly GCF_033958435.1). Classification (NCBI taxonomy): domain Eukaryota; kingdom Metazoa; phylum Chordata; order Testudines; family Carettochelyidae; genus Carettochelys; species Carettochelys insculpta. The sequence continues at coordinate 123,712,367 of NC_134141.1, forward strand.
AGCAAAGGCCTCGATTTAGTGCACCACTTAAGCGCATACTGCCCCAGTGGAACTTAAGGTTCTGCTTGAGTGCTTTGATGTATAGACTGTGGATTATTTATGTGTTTAAATGCTTTGCGGAACTGGGGCCAAAACCAGCCACAAAATTTGACCTTAGCCCTCCTCCCATCTGCTTTGCTCCCTTCTTTCACGAGAGAACTTCAAGGACTCTCTGGGATATTTCAGATAATATAATTATTGTTCTCCTAAAACAGAGAAAGGAAATTAATTGCAAATAACTCTGTGGTGCTAACAACAGGATAAGAATGCACAGTACACAAACCAAAAAAGCCGAGGAACTAGGTAAGTTTCAGGAGCAAAGCTTAGCTCAACTGTTACTGCACAGCCTTTCTGCTACCTGCTACAGACATTGCAACAAAAAAGTAATTTTTTAAGGTGAATATTTAATCTCAAATCGTGCTGAGTTTTGTCATGTAAGGAATCCTACCAACTGCAGTGACACTGCTCTCATTGGGGAAGGGGGCGGGATGAGACCATTAATTGCATAAACAAGATTAGAACATCTGACCTATGCAGTAGTTTTGAAAACGGTCAGAGCCTTGCATTGCCAAAATCCAGCCGCTTGCATGAACTGTATACATGAGTGCAGAACAATATTGAAATATGACTTTACTCGTGCCTCAAGCCTGAATTAAAATAACTGCAGGATCTTTCCCCCCACTGCACATTGTTTCATATTGTACCAAGATGACTGGTTTTCCTTACAGCTACAGCTCAAACACATGTTCAGGAGTTGATGTAGAAATTAGTGGGAGAAGTTCTTTGTCCTGTGCTATGGGGAAAATCAGATTGAAAGATATAAAGATTGGTTCCATGTTGAAATCTGTTAATCTATTGGCACCACATTAAAAATACTTTGCTTATAATATGTATGAGGCTATATATATTGCTATAGATGAATGTGGGATGTGTGAAATATAGATTTGTATGGGTGGAATGTGCATGGGTATTAGAGCTGGAAAAACAATTTCTAGCAAATAGTTTTTTTGTTTTTAGTTTTTTTCTGGAAAATGCATTTTCCACAGAGCTCTGGAACTATTCAATTTTGACATAGTTTCCTTTGGAAAAACTTTTTTTTCTTTTTTTACAAAAAAATAGTTCATTTCAAATTTTAATTTCAAAACAGCATTGCATTTTCAAGTTTGGCCAGATTTAAAAAAAAAAAAATAATAAATAAAGATGGAGCCCCTAAAGAAGGGTGAATCAAATGAAAACACTCAGCAGCTTCAAAAAATGTGTTTCAAATTGGTGTTTTAGTAGATTGGAAGTGAAATCTGCTTTAATGAAAAAATTTAAAAAGGGTTTCGGTGCAAGTAAAATCATTCCTTACACACTCCACACATCTTTTGGTTTGGCCTGAATGAATAAGTACTTTGAATTAAAGAAATCCATTGTTTGCTCAGTTGTAGCTTGTGTACATGTGTATGTGATCAGTTCCTTATATAGTTTCTGAGGAAGATTGCCCACGTGAATAGGTGGGAGAAAATTCCTAGTACAGAGGTTCTTAAGCCATATGGTGTCATCGGCATGGAAGCAACACTTATGAACAAACAGTTTTACTGGACTGGTGATGTTAGGAGGAGGTATGATATATGAGTATCAAAGATGGTCTTCTATGTCCAGCTTGCTCATGGAAAGCCCTCTGTCGGTAGTCAGTATAAGAGCTAAAAGGACATCTTAAAGGCCAATGTGAAGTCATGAGGCATCTCTCCCAGTGATCTGGAAATTCTAGTTCAGGATAGATTGTCCTCGTGGCCACCTATTGTACAGGCTCTCAAATACTTCAAGTCAGCATATCCAGGCACTAGAGGAAAAGCGTAGGATCTGAAAAGAATATGTAGTATCTGCAGTTGGCATTTTTCTATGTGACATCTGTAATCGGCTCTGCCAATCAAGGGTTGTTTTAGTCACTCATCAATAGCATCACAGAAGATGAGGTCTGTTGATCAACGGCTCAGTTGGCATGCATTACACAAACACACACGTATGTATGTTTGTGTTTATCTATGTTTTTTACCTACTTTAAAAATGCTCCTCTAATTTGAGAAATACACTGTAGCAGCAGTGAAAAGCAGATTGCTTTCAGGGCAAATGACCGAAATATGCTGCATACAAACTGCCACATGCTTACAATATTTCTAGAGCATGAACAAATCTGCGAGGAAATGGCTTTATTTACACCATGTCCTCCGTTCATATTCATGAGTTCAGTGGCTCTCGGCATGGGTCTGTTTTTCTCTTTCCCGCTCCACTTTCCAAGGCTAGCTAGCTGCAGGTGTTCCAAATTCACAGATTTCTATTTATTCACAAGCTTGAAAGAAAATGTTGGAAAACAGAAGCTGTTTCTGGCTGTGGATGGTCTCTCTGGTTGTTTGTGTTTTTTGAATATTTTCCCCCCTTTTGGTTGGCAGTGAAATCTCTAAACACACAGGCAAAAAAATACTGGAAATCAGCAATTGGGCACTTTCACTCTGAATTTCACATGCTGCTGCAGTTCTGTGCTCACCAAAAATAGCAACATCATCATCATCATCATCAACAAAAACAACAACAACAACAACAAAAGAAGTAGAGAAAAATATTTAATCCAAATCACTTGCCAGTGATTTTTCCTCCCAAAGCAATAGCATTTACTCTGCTGTAGTGCAGCTGCCTGTTGATCCCCCGTGGAGAACTCTGACTAAGGTATCATTTAGAAACAATTTGGCTGATCCATCATATATATTTCTGGCAAATCTTTTCCCTTGATTCGTCTTTTCCTAAGAAATTGCAACAGATGAACCTCAGATTCTAGAGATTCACAGCTTGAAAACACCTACTGGAAGCATATCTGAACCTCAGACCACCTGTGGAGACGCTGTTCTGCCTTTCCGTCCCCAAACCCAAAATTAGGTAGCTCTCTGAATGCTTCGTCCAAATCTTAGACACGCTGGGCAAAATCATGGTGCCAGTGTAGACCAGCTCTTAAACCTTGCCCTCCATATCAGGTTCTATCCATCCACTGGATGGTTATCCTAGGATTAGCTAGTGTGTCAAAATATCATCCAACTACCCAGCAAGTTCTTACAGTAACATGTTCAGCCCAGGGCTGTGTCCAACTGTCCCTCTCTCCAGTTCACCTTTGGTTGCACTGTTGTCTACTATTGAAAGTGTCTAATTCACTGATGGGCAACCTAGGCTAGGGAGTGGGCCTCATGAGTGGCCCTCCTTCATCTCAGTGGGGCCAAATTGTCAAAACCAAGCTGGTCTCCTGAGACAGGGTAGTTTTGCTAACTGCACTTGCATATCTAGAATTTGTGGGGAGTGAATGGTAGCAGTACGTTGTATGCAGTGGAAGCGCATGGCTCTCACAATGTTGTGGTCAATCAACATACACCTTAATTTCTATGCCCCAGCTTTAAGTATTTGCCACTTTTGTAATGCCGCTAAGAAAAAAAAATTATATGGGTGAAAACTAACGGAATCTGGCAACTGTGTGCTGGGTCAATGGTAAACAAAATGTCTTGCAAACCACACACACAACCTCAGTGGGCCACAGGTAACCCCCACTGGGCCAATTTCTCATATATCTTTAATGTCTTATCGTTCTGTAAATCTCTTTCCCCATTCTCATCACCCAGTCGTTTATCTTCTCTCTCAGCCCCGAGCTGGAAAATTTTGAATAGGGATTGTGAGATGCACTAGCTTCTGTGCTAAACTTGGGTCGTTCCACCTTGATTTTTTTTTCTTGTGCTTTAATTGGGCTGGTGAACACTGAGATATCTGCCTGACATAATGCCAAGCAGATGTCTGGGAATCTGAGGCAAAACAGTTTGACAAAATTTAGTTAGGAAAGGTGGGGTGGGGAGTCAGCTGCCACATAAAGGATCACAGAGAGGAATGGGAAAGTCAGGGTGGATGGGGCAGAAGCAATCTGGTTTCAGGGTGGGTTTCAGTGTCCATGTGAATGCGTTCCTGAATTAGGATTTTTATTTGCACTAGTGATGGGTCTGATCCAAATGCCCTTGGTGCATGGGAAAGTTCAGATCCAGACTCCTTGGTTTGTGGGATCAGGCATAGTTCATTGTAAGTGCAGTACCAGGGAGGGACGGAGCTCCTTTAATAGACTCACTTGTAGATGTGACTGATTCTGTCCACACTGTAGTTTAGAGGTCGGTGTCTGTCCAAGTGTGCACTCAGAGTCCTGGGAGGGTGAGCCTGGCCAGTGCAGTCTCCAGTGCTGTTGCAGCTTCCCTGCTCTGGTCACTTGAGTGAGATCAGACCTGCGTCTACTCTGTTCCATCTGCAATCATACCACCAGATAATAGTGTAACTATACCTCTGAGTGCCTGACTCCTCCAAAGATGCAAGCAGCTCATTGCAGAAGGATTAACCACTGACCTAGGTGACACATCCTAATGGCCACCCACATCCATAAGGAAGGAAGAGCAAAGTTTTCCAAAACTCTAGAGAGGGAGAGGGGTACAATGGAGGAGGAGCCATCTCTGGAAAGGGCAAAGTAAAGCAAACCCATTCAGCTGGGCTTGTTTGACTGTATTCTTCGTCAGCCTTTCTTCAGTTGTCTTCCTGTTCTACAATGGTAATTGAGATATGGCTTCTCCTAGAACTTTTGTGGCCTTTCTCTGGTGTGGGGGCATGTTTGTGTTTTAACTGCGATTGCTTTGTGATTGATCAAAGCAGAATGTATGATGGTCTCAGTGGCAGGGACAGAAATTGTGTTTGCAGGGAGGGAGACAGCAGATGTCTGAGGACCTTGTGATTTGGTGTCCAGGCTGTTTCAGCACCTGAATCCACATTCTAAATGAGGAACTTTACTGCATGTTCTTTTCATAAGGCTGCCCCGTGGTTTGTATCCTTGCTACCCATCATAATTATCCACTGCAATCTATCACCTGCTCCAAAATACATGAGAGCTTCTGGACTGCACTCTTCATGAGCTAGAGGAAATTCAAACAATATGCTTGCCCCATCTTTATTGTGAGGAGGTGATCATCATGTTATCCATGCCCCGTTGCTCTGGCAAATAGAGGCTAGGGACACTTCAGCGCATGGAGTAGTATCCTTGTCCATCCTGGCTAATACCCATTGATGGAACAAATTCTCTATAAATTTCTCTAGTTTGTTTCTGAACCCTGGAAAAAACTTGGCCTGGAAGAAAGTTCCACAGGTCAGCTCAGATTTTTGTGAAGAAATCCTTCCCTTTGTTTGTTTTAAACCTGCTGCCTATGAACGGTAAATCAACCTGCAACTATTTATACTCAGAAAGAAAAGTCCCTTCAAATACCACCCTTCAGAAACACACAGCAAATGGTAGTTTGGGCCTTGGCCATTGGCTGCCCTCAAAATCCATTCACCAGCATACTCACACCCAATTATTTTACACCCACAAATATATTCACACCTTGAGCACAACAGGGCAAAATCCTTTTGGGAATACTGCTCTTCCCCTTCCCTGTTTTGTTACTTCCTTTCTTGCTGCCTGTTGTAGCAGATAGGTGACTTCTGGAATGTGTCTTTCTTGATATGATTCTACAAAGCAAGAACTGACTCAATGAGCATCAATATAGAAGGATTGATAGTAAATGACAAAACAGTTAGACGGAGGGAAATCTCAGGATTATAGTTCACACCAGTGTTTTGACTCTCAGTAGGTACTGCCCTCTCTTTGAGGAATAAGATGATTGTTTGCTGGTGGCCTTTTATCTGGTTTCCAAACATGATTATGAGTTTGCATTCCTATAAAACCCAAATGCCACATGCCAAGACCAGAGCCCCTTGTACGTACATGTAAGATATTATATTTTAGGTTGATAGGATGGGGCAGGGTGGGAAGGGATACAAATGAATTGATATACTCAAAGTCATGCAGTGGATGAATTTGTAGGATGATGAGTAAAATGCACATCTTCTAAATACCAGTCTGGCATCCTAGCCACCAGATCACACTGTATCCCGGGCAGTTAATAGTTCCTGCTGCCAGAAATAGAGGGCACAATGTGACTGACGAGGCAGGCAGAGCTGTCTTCTGTAAGGTGGGTCTGGTAAGTTCATCAGATCCCAAAGTGCATTAACTTCAGGCTAGTATAGCCTCACATTTTATTTCAATGAAAAAATAAACAAACAGATGACAAATTTTGTTTTTCCTGTGGAGTGAAATGCCAGCACTTGTTGAGCTTTGTGTTCATCACTGCCATGGGGGGTTTTGATTACAGGAATCTGATTAAATTATTTGGCTTGGAGTATTTCTTTAATAGTTTGTTATGAAATATATTTCTAATGGGTCAGTGGTGAGAGTGTTTGCTGTACTTTCTTTAAAGCTTACCTCTTGGGGCTAGAGGAAGAGCCCTTATTAAAGAGTTCAATGTTAAAAGTCTGTAGCTGCAGGAAGAATACTCTGAAACAGCTGAACCCTGCATATCTTTTCATAATGATTATCCAGGCCTGCAGAGCCTGTCTGGGTGAGAAAGGGTCATCAATAGAGCTGATCAGGAAATTCACAGTGAGATATTTTCCGACTGGAAAACGACGATTCACTGAAACCAAAACGATTTGCAGGAACTCACCTTTTCACTGAAACCTGCGTTGGGAAAGGCCTCCCAAGTCCAGTATAGATTCTCTGGTGAAGATCTGAGAAAGATTGGCATTCATTCCAGAGCAGAAAACAGCCTGGTGCATTGGGCACATATTTAGATGATAGGTGATGTAGATTCAAATCCCAGATGAATAATTTGATGCTCAGCTGCCCACATAAGAATGGCTACACTTGATAAGACCAATGGTCCCGTCATAGGTTAGGGTTGCAAGAGACCTCAGGAGGTCATGTCGTCCAACCTCTTGTACAAAGCAGGAACAACCCCAAATAAATCATTCCTGCCAGGCTTTGACAGAGGTCAGTGCCACAGCTTCAGGGAACTTCAACTCCAGGACAGTTGGCACATCCACTCTGGATTCCCTGGCTGTCATGCAGAGGTTTAAGGTCGCCCTGAGAATGGAATTGTATCTCTGACCACCTACGCTAATGCCACTGATGCACCTATCACATGAACGTATGTAATTCTTTTATGAATCAAGTACATGGTGAACCTCTCTAATCTGGAGCTCTCTCATCGAGCAACAACCCTAATCTGGCATGATTTTAGTTAGCTGGATGACCACTCATGATGGGTGTGACCAACTTTCCTGTGGTCCTGTAAAGTTTGTTTCCTGCCAACATTCTTGGCTCTTGGTGTTCTGGGCTGTTATTTAGCTGTAATTTACCCCTAAATGTCTTCTAAGAGGCAAGTAACCAAAGGAAGTCTTGGTAATGTGCTAGACAATATTGACTTCCCCTGGTCCAGCAAATTCTCTTGTCCTGCTCCAGTCTGGTCTCAAGGGTGCCAGACAACAGAAGTTCAACCTGTAGTACTTTCAGTTATCACAACATCCCATAGCAATGAGTTGCACAGCTTAATTGTGCATTGTATAAAAAAAATTCTTCCATTTCTTTGTGTTAACTCTATGGCCTATCAATTTCATTGGGTAACCCCTGGGTCTTGTGTTGTGAGAAAGAGTAATTTAAACTTATTCACTTTTTCCTTATAGGCCTCTGTCATAGTCTCTGTCATCAGTTTTCTAAGCCGAAAAATGCTAGTCTTTTTGCTCTCTTTTATATAGAAGCATTCCCTGCCCTTGATCATCTTTGTCATTCTCTGAACCTTGTTCAAATTCCACTATATCCTTATAGACATGGGAGCAACAGAACTGGATACTGGACAATGTCTGAGTGCACAATGGATCTAAATAGTGACATTCAAATGTTTTCTTCCTCTAATTTTCTATCCCTTCCCAGTCATTCTTAACTTTCTGAACACCATTTTGACCACTGATGCCCATTGGGATGAGGTTTTCAGAGAACTACCCACGGTGACTCCAATATCCGTTTCTTGAGTAGTAACCGCTAATTTAGAACCTACCATTACATTTGTAGATTTGGGATAATTTTTTTCCAACGTGTTCTATGTCGCACTTTTCAGTGTGGAATTTCATTGGCTATGTTTGACCTTTTCACCCAGTGTTGTGCATCTATGCAGTCCGCTTTGGACTTCAGTATCTCGACTAATTTGGTGTCACCTGCAAACTTTGCCACTTTATTAATCACACTCTTTTCCAGATCACTAATGAATATCTTGAATGGCACAAGTCCCAGTGCAGGTACTTGGGAGGCCCTGTTGGTTACATCTCTCCACTGTAAAAATTGAACATTTTCTCTTACCCTTCGTTTCTTATTGTATAACCAGTTACCAATTCACAGGAGAACATCTTCTTACTTTATGACATTAGTTTCCTTAAGATCCTTTGATGAGGAACCTTGTCAAATGTGCTCTAGCCACAGATCTATTTTGGATGGATGAATTTCTCTCTTCACCTCCTTTCTTCCCCTGGAGACCATGAAAAAAAACCAAACTTAAAATGTCTCTGTTTTATCCTAATTCAGAATGAGAAAATATTTGAAATCTCAAAGTTTTTTTACAAGATGAGAAAACTAGCTCCTGCCCAGCTTTCTAGACATTAGTGATTTCATTAGTAAGAAATCTCTACCCGCAGAGGTTTAGCATACGGTCACTTGATCATAGCTAATATCAGAGTGCGTCTGATTTAAATCCATCTTCTCCACTATTCTGCAGTGACAAATACCTAGAATTCTGTCTCTGTTGAAACTTCATTGTGTATATAGTGGTACAAAAACAGAGTGCAAAGCTAAGATCATGGCTTCATTGTGCTAAGCCATGCTAAACAGTGTGTAGACACATAGGGAGAGACAGCCCTTGCCCCAAGGGACCTACGTTCTTAATAAGCAAGGCAAAAAGGGGATGAGGTGGTTTGCAGAAGGACAGTGATGTTAAGTCATTTGCCATGTGACCTCTGAGATGTGGCTTTCTTGATATGACTACACAAATCAAGGATTGACTCAGGAAGGGTCAGTATCCAGTGACTGCTCAGGACATGTCGAAGCAGATTGAGGAAGAGAAATCTTGGGGTGGGAAAGATGAGCATCAAAACTGAAAATAAAATGAAACTTTTGATTTCCAGACCAGAATCTGAGCTAATGGGCCACACAGCATCTCTTTCAGGGGACGGTCTTTTTAATAGGAAATCAACACTCCTTGCTCGGTATTTATTTAGCTCTTTCCAGGACTTATGAAGCATTCCTAGAGGACGTGAAGGTGTGGTTTTCCAAAGTGCCTAAGTGACTTAGGAACACAAGACATATTGAAAGGCCATGAGGTTTGTGATACTAGGTCACTTCTGCAGCCTCCACCACAAATCCCCTAACTAAAAACCCCAAACAGCTGAAACTTGAGACTCTATGGGCTACAGGTCTGGTCAGGATACAGCATTATTCTTTTCGTCCATACTCAGAGCCCACCAGAGTCAATGAAAAGGTTCTGATGCGCTTTCGATGAGCCCCTTGTGAAAAGCCAGGCTGCTATCTCTAGGGCTACATCTACCCTGCTAACAAGGGGTATGATTCCTCTACTCGTGTGTGAATCACCGTACCTGCATGAGAGCTAGCACGAGTCTTCATAAAAGTATAGCTATAGCCAAAGCAAGTACCGATCTGCTTCAACCACTTAGGTACATAGCTGTGCCCTCTCTACTCCTGCCTGAGCTGTTGTGGCTATGCTGCTATTTTAACGCGTGCCAGCTCTCATAGAGCTAGCGCAGGTTTGCGTATGCAAGCATGGGATTGCACCTCCTGCTCCATGGCGTAGACATGTCCACTAAATGGTCCATCTATCATACTCCTGTCTTTGGGGGAGAGAGAAAAGAACCCCTGTCACTCTAATGCCTTTCCTCCTTTTTCAGGAAGTGGTCCTCCTACCTCTGCATGTGGCCAAGCCCTATCTCGCTTGTTAAGTCTTTCAGGTTACTCATAAACTGTATCACTTCTCCAAAAGTGATCCATAATATGTAGAAATGCGTACAATAATCATTAGCAGTGACTGCTGCCCGTTTGCAAGACAAATGAGGCTAATCAACAGGATGCCTTCAGAACTTTTGGTGAATCATTTGTTATGCTAATTGAGCCACTTAAATAAACCCTCAACAAGCAGAGATCTTTTGACAGTTTAGAGAAGATGCTGGGCTAATTATCCATCATATGCCAACACCTCTTCCCTTTCCTGATTTGGAAAATTTAATATTAATGAGAGGAGATCATGAAAATTGTCTGACCAGAATCCAGAATAGAGGGTAATGTAGCAAAAGACGGGTCTATTTGGTGAGCTGAAGTTCCTCACTGTGGCAGGAACATCACCCCAGTTGAGAAGGTCAATCACACAGAGATCTTGCAAGAAGTTGGTTGTATCTCCTTTGTTACTGGGACCATTTTAATTAATTTTTTAAAAAATCCATTTCTGCTCTTGGTTATCTGTGCAAATTGAGGGCAACTCCCCTGACTCCAGTCCCGGTACTCCGAATTCATACTAAGCAAGACTGAAATCAGAATTTGGCTCTGAGCTTGGCTATTAAAATACACATCATAATGGTCCATTGGATAGCTCTCTGCCTGACACTAACTGCAATGCATAATGCTCCTAGAGTGCATGAAGGGCTCACTGAACAGCCTGAGCAGGACTGTGAAAGAAGGGGCCACGTTCCGAAGTTCTCGTCTGAGGCATAGAAAGGATCATGGGATTAGTTCTGTTACTGCACAGTAGTGCCACTTCTGCACTTCATACCATGCCACCGATGGAGAGAGCTTCAGCTCTGGGGAGGATCCAGAGCAGTCAACTGTACGGGTTTTGAGTGAAAGCCTTTTAGTCTTATGACATGCCATGAATTACTGCTCTCTATTTACAGTTACATTTTCACATAGTAGGCCTTACCAACAGAGCCCTGTGGAATTTACCAAAGTGTACTCCACCAGGATTTGCATGCAGAAATTGTCATAGTTGCAAGTGTTCCTTGTCTGGTTTCCAGGTTGGGCAGTTTGCCTTCGTTCAGCAGTTCTCCAGCTGTGCATCTGACCACAGAGTGGGTCACAATTCTGTTTTAATGGGGATGCCAGGGCTGGCTTAGACCACCTGGCCCCTGGGGCCAAAGCAGAGCTTGAACCCAAAGTTCAAGGGCAGTGGGGCTCAGTGTATTGGCTCCCTGTTTGGAGCTGAAACCCTTAACTTTGACTTTGGGCATGAAGTGGGTCTGGGCTTTGCCCCTCAACATCTGAGATGACAGGGGGCTCTGTCAGGCTCCAGCTTCAGTCTCCACTTCTGGAATCATGAACTAATTTTTGTTTTCAGAAGTGGGGTTGTGGTTTGAGAACCTGGGATAAAACAAGAACATTCTCTCCACACAGGAACTGAATTGAACCCAAACTTTGTGTTTCCAAAAGTTAGTAAAGGTTGAACCTCTCTCATCCAGCACACTTGGGACCTGATTTGTCCCGGATGAGAGAATTTGCCAGATCATGTGTGGTCAATATTGTCTAGCACATTGCCAACACTTCCACTGCTTACTGGGCTCTTAGAAGACATTTGGGGTAAATTACAGCTAAATAACAGCACAGAACACTGAGAGCCAGGACTGCTGGCTGGAAACAAACCTTATAGGACCACAGGAAACTTGGCCACAGCCATGGTAAGTGGTCTTCTAGTTAACTAAAATCATGCCAGATTACGGATGTTGCCAGACAAGAGAGTTCCAGATTGGAGCAGTTCAACCTGCAGAACTTTTCTTGTTTTAATTCACGGTTTTAAATTTCAATACTTTTTCTCTGTCCTTATTTTTCAGGCGGGTTAACAATTGGAAATACTAACACAGTGAGACAGTGACTGCTCTTCCCTTCTTGTCACAAACCAGTTCTGTGCAATGCAACGACTCAGTCTCACTCTATTTCTTCATCTAGAGCAGTTTAATTTCACCCTGAAGAGGTTGCATTTCAGTGCTGGCTGAGAAATGTTTCTATTATTGCAAGCATCACTAGCAATCACTATTGCTAAGGTTGAATTCTAGTGTCTGCCATAAAATCTCACTTTTACGCTTTCTCAAAACTTTCTGAACTTTTCTTTGTTACTGAAAATTTCCATTCTTGGTGGGCTTTCTCCAAGAGGTTTGAACAAAGTCAGGTCTGTCACACTGGAGCTATGCAAGTCCTGGAAAGAAAACAATATACTCTTCCCATTGTTAGAAGCAACTGATTTGCAAAACAATCTGAAGATGAAGGGTCCTAACGTGGTAGAAATCAGTGTAGCTCCAGCATTCTCAAATGTAATTGCCCCATGATTAATTCAATATTCCCTCTAATCTTTTCCACCCATTTGTGGATTTTTTTCCACCCAAGTGCAGAATGATTTCTTTATGTGCACTGTGGCAAAGTGCAGCTGTGCACCACCAATGAAACACACTGTGGGCACTCTGATAATCATCTGAGCAGCATTTAAATATCTTATGAGTGGCTGAGCAGTCACCCAGGTTATGGGCAATGCTGGTGGGAAGCAGAGGTAACTCAGCATTGCAGGGCAGAGAAAATCCTTGTGCAATGAAAACAGAAATAAGGTTTTGCATCACCACTTCTTAGCCGGTTACTCCCTCCACAAATTAACACAGAATCATGGAGTCCTCGGGCTGGAAGGGACCTTAGGAGTTCATCTAGACAAGGCCCCCCGCCCCCCCGCCCTCCCACCCACCTGAAGCAGGATCAATCCTAACTAAATTGTCCCACCCAGGACTTTGTCAAGCTGGGACATAAAAACCTCAAGGGATGGAGATTCCATCACCTCTCACGTAACACAGTCCAGTGTTTCACCACCCTCCTGGTGAAATAGTTTTTCCTAATATCCAGCCTACACCTCTCCCTCTGTAACTTACAACCATTGTTCCTTGTGCTGCCATCCATCACACCTGAGAACAGCCTCCCTCCATCCCCTTCAGGAAGTTGAAGGCTGCTCTCAAATTGCCCCTCACTCTTCTCTTCTGCAAACTAAAGAAGCCCAAATTGCTCAGCCACTCCTCACCAGTCACGTGCTCCAGCCCCCCTAATGATTTTTGTTGCCCTCTGCTGAACCCTCTCCAATGCATCCACATCCTTTCTATACTGGGGGTGAGGAGCAGAACTGGATGCAATACTCCAGATGCAGCCTCGCCAGTGCTGAGTTAAAGGGGAATAATAACTTCCCTAGATCTACTGGAAATGATTCTCCTAATGCACCCCAATATGCTGTTAGCCTTCTTGGCTACAAAGGCACACTGTTGACTTATATCCAGCTTCTCATCCACTGTAATCCCCAGGTCCTTTTCTGCTGCACTGCTACTTAGCCAGTCAGTCCCCACCCTGTAACAATGCTTGGGATTCATCCGACCTAAATTGAGGACTCTGCTCTTGTCTTTTTTGAACCTCATCAGATTTCTTTTGGCCCAATCCTCCAATTTATCTAGGTCACTTTGCGTCTTAAACCTACCCTCCAACATGTCTACCTCTCCCCCTAGCTTAGTGTTGTCTGCAGATTTGCTGAGGCTACAATCCATCCCTCATCCAGGTCATCAATAAAGTTGTTGAACATTACCAGCCCTAGAATAGATCCTTGGGGAACTCCACTCGAAACCAACCGCCAACTCAGATATCATTTCTATTGCACCCAGCTCGTTGTCTGAAAACTAACCTGTTATTAGATTTCATGATAAAGCTTTTGTGCTATGCCCCAGCCAGCTGAATTAGAAGAAGACCAATCTTGCTGCTCATGCCAGTCTGGGAAGCCCACCTCCTATGGCCAATAAACATGCAGAAACTGCAGCACAAGCAGCTGCAGAAGGTAGTAATGTTGCCAGAATCTCCAGACCTGCTACAAGTAGTTTGGGAGCTCTGCTATGCATAAAATCCACTAGTGCTTCATCTCTACCTGCTCACCTGGTCTCCTGATCTGCCATGGTATGGGCAGTGTCTGGCTGAGCGAGGAAATGCCTTTCTGAATTAAAAGGGCATTAATAGCAACCATCAGGGTCATGTTCTGCAGGGCTGGAGGACGTGGTGGCCAGGTCTTTAAATTGGTACAAAAAATCACATTGGGTTGGGTGAGGTACAGTTACCAAAAGGGAGGGTTTCAAAACCCTTCATGATATGATTCACTCGCCAGTGTATGTCGTGCCTAACCCCTGCCCATCATCCGCAGACAATGTGTGTCTATTATACTCCATTACTATGAAGCCTGCTTCTTGCATTTAGTTTCTACTGTAGAGTCTCATACATTTAGCTCTGTAGGTTGTCAGATGAGTCCCTTCTGGCAGTCAAAATGGCTGGCATCACATCAGTGGAGGCTTGGCTGGGCTTCGAACTGCTACGGACCTCGGGTGCTTAGGACAATCTTTCTTTATCCAGAGGAAATGTGGAACCATAGGTCAGTGAGCATTACAGGAACCTGATCTACAGAAGCTGTCAGTCTGCACTAGTCCCTTTGGTACCTTTGCTTAAGCAGTAGAGCTATGTGGATTTAGTTCAGGAGGTCCCCACTTCAGTCCTGGTGTAGAGACAAAGATGGTGGCAATCACGGAGTAATGTATCCTGGCATATTCAGGTTTCCCATGAAAAGGACCTTTAACAGAATTGTGCATTACTGCTCCCTTAGGAGACCTCTCTTGGGAACCTGTGTTTGATCTGGTACAAGGAGTGATCCTAATCCCAATTTGTTTTTAACAATGGCAAAAAAAAGTTGTTACACCACCAAGGTGGGACTAGTTCATAATACAGGCTGAACCTCAAAGGTCTGGGACTCTCTGGTCCGGCAACATCCGTGGTCTTGCAGGATCACAGATGTTGCCAGACCAGAGAACTTCAGCCACAGATGTTGCCAGTAGCTGCAGCAGGGCTGTCCCAGAGTGTCCCGACCTCCTTTGGTCCAGCAAACACCCTCCTTCAGGACCACTGTGGTCCCAAGTGTGTCAGGCCAGGAAGGTCCAACCTGTATAATTAATCCATATGATGCACCCTTATTGGTTAGCATTGCTTCTCTCTGCCCTGCCTCTGGGGAAGCTTGAAACAGACTTCCCTTGTGCAGCGTCTTCAGTTGACTCAGGGTTGCCAGAGGGGAAAAGAAAACATGAGAGGTAGGGTTTTGTCAGTGTTTTCATACAATGCAAAGGTGTTGGAGTCTGGCACTGGAGACAAAAGATGTTGGAGTGACTGTGGGTTGTGGGATGTTTTCCCAGTACCATTCTGTAACTGGACTCCCTGTATTCTACAGATTCATGATATATCAATTAGAAACGGGCATGTGCCTTGAACTTGGAGTGAGATTGGAATCTGATTCCAGATTTTACACTAACCCTTATCTCCATAAAAGCCCAAATCAAAACCCTCCCAAGCTTTGTGAGGGATGAAGGACAGGGGGACTTGAAATCATGAACCCAGTTTGGCAGACCTGACCTATCCCTGTTTCCTGTGCAGGCTTCTAGCTACTGTACTCCCTTCCAAACATATTGCTTGTTTTCGAGGTGGTTTGTCTCTATCCAGATTAAAATTCCAAATATTTCTTCTCACTCCTTTATACTGTAACCTCAGCTAGGGCCCAGTAAACATTCTGCACACAATGTAGATCCCTGTGATGACTGGAGTAATACACTGGAACCAGATGATTTATTGAGGAGGCACTCGCATACACATGCGAATATATATGTGAGCACCGATAAACCCACATGGATGCATATGCTGATGTCTCTGTAAACACTCTCCCATGAATACATGCACGCTGACCTGTTCACTCGACCTCCACCTATGTGATGCACGTATCAAGTAAACAGTTACACACACACACCTGTCATAGAACAACTGACATGCCAGCTGCCTCTGAAGTTTCCCAAAGAGCAGGCAAACGAGTCATGAGGGCTGGCCAGGATCACATCATTAATCATCGATGAGCGGAGCTTATGTGCTCCCGTCACCTGTCACTTCGTAATGCATGCAAATCACTCCAAGACTAGTATTTCCAGCCTGACATTTCCAGGGCCAGAGCTGGGATCATCCCAGTCTTTGTGTTAGAGACAAAACGGAAGCAAAGGAACACGTAGGGAGAAAGCTGGTGAGCGAGTGAAAAAAGAAAGGAGGAAATAGTAAAATGACTGGAAAAAGAACAAGAGAGAAGTACAGAGAATGTTAGTAGTGCTTCATTGTTTTAAGTCCTCTTATAACAATTATTAAGAATTAGATTCCAGCTGTAGACAAATATATCCCAGTTATGGTTTTAATAAACTCCATGTAAGTGTCTTTTCATCAACGACTAGACCATTACCTATTATTTGAATTACCCAAGGGCCTAAAAGTTGCAGTCCTGGACTACAACCCCATTTTGTGGGTGCTATATGACAAACACAGAACCCAAAGACTGCCCCTTCCCAGATTGTTTACAGTATGAAAGACGAGACTTTTGCTGGGTGGACAAGCAGACAGAGGAGTACAAGGAAGCGGCAGTGGTCACCATCAAAGGCAGTGTTTGCGCAAATCCCAGAGCCCAGCTGGAGCGTACTCTACTTGCTGTTGGTTTTTTCAGGGTAGGAATGTCTATAGCCCCCAGTCAAGTTCTTTAGAAACATGTTGATTTCCTCTCCCACCCCAGCGTACATTCTGTAGGACTTTTCTTTCTCCTACTGAAATTGAAAAAAAAAATTGATCCCATGTACAACCCAGTAATTCTCAGTCTGCAATGGAAACTATCTTTTTTTTTTTTTTTTGGCGGCGGGGGGCAGGGGTGAAGGGAAATTAGAAGACGGCCACATCTCTCCAACCATGCATTGGTTTTCTACGAAACCCATCCATGATTGATCTAAACATCATCCATGGCTGGAAGGGGTTGCATGGCAGCGTTCTAGTGGAATTTTTAACTTTTATGCTGGCTTTCTTTCCCAGTACTAGAATAGCTGTGCATGGCTGTGGCGGGGAGGGGCGGGGTGCCCAGCTGGGAAGCATTCATGTCTTCTTTCTGGTGCCCTATGAAGAGGGATTAAAAAGACTTGGACTTTTCAGCTTAGAAAAGAGGAGACGGAGGTGGTGGGGGGCAGATAAGATAGATGGCTGTACATTCATGAGAGGTAGAAAGAAAGCAAATAAGGAAAAGTTATTTGTTTGTTCCCATAACATAAGAACTAGAAGGACACCAAATGAAATTAATAGGAAACTGGTTTAAAACAAACAAAAGGAAGTATTTCTTCCCATGGAACTCTTTGCCAGAGAATGTCTGAAGACCAGGATTTTAATACGGTCCAAAAGAGAGCTACATATATTCATGGAGGTTAGGTCCCTCCGTGGCTACTAGCCAGGATGGGTAGGAATGGTATCTCTAGCCTCTGTTTGTCATTGGCTGGAAATGGGTGAAGAGGAGGGATCACTTGATGATTCCCTGTTCTGTTCACTCCCTCTGGGGCACCAAGCATTAGCCACTGTCAGCAGACAGGATATTGGGCTGGATGGACCTTTGGTCTAACCCAATCTGGATGATCTTGTGTTCTTCCAACCCATCCCTGTTTCTTCATCCTGCTTTTTTTCCCATCCCTCTTCCTGTCCATTCTCTCACTCCCTTCTTATCGGCTCCAGTGAATCAAAGCAACTATGCCCATGCTTTGGTCCTTATCTAGTAAAGTAATAAGACCATGAGTGGATCCAACTGAAGTCATCAAACTGAGGCAAATGCCAAAAGTTAACAGGTGCTTGCTGAAAGGGCAATCTGCTGGAAATCTTCCTTGACGACAAGGAGAGTGACCATCTTCCTAGTTATGCCCAGTCAACCCTAGTCGAGTCACTGCACATCAGTGAAGGTAAAATTTTGCCCCAGTTACACTGAAAAAGAGAGAGTTGTGAGGAATCAGGGCTGTTATAGACAACCAGCACCAGATTTCAGTCCCCAACAGTCCATTCAATGGCAGGAGAGGGTAGAAATACCCTTTCAGTCTTCCTCTGCTTATAATGCAGTGATGAATCAGCTTTATTCTTTAGTTCCTTTGCTGTTAAGGTGTCCGAAATAGGTTCTGTCTGTGTAGGGATTAACCCTGACAGATTCCATCTCTGGATTTCAAATTAACCCTGGGATATCAGTGGAGAAGGGAGTTGTTTCAACCAGTCAAACTACAGGCTATTTATTTTTCAGGAAAAATTGATTATTATTTATTTCTATAAAGAATCCCTGGCTCACAGAGGCAATTAACCCTGCCTCTGATTCAGGAGCCCTTCGGATATTATCTCTCTGGGAGAGCTTCACAGTTCCATTTGGGCTACATGGATAGGCAGATAATGTCTGCTTTAAATCTGAACTTTTTTACCCCCTCCAAGGGGTGTAGGCTCAGTGAAGAGTTTTCAAAGGAAAAAGTAGGTCCTTGTAGCCCAGGCCCTGTTCTGAGGGGCGGGTCGTAAACAACTGCAATTGAAAAAATAATCATCTGACCTCATGGAGGAAAATTAAATCTTGTACCGGACAAGAAAGAACATGAGACATGGAGAGAGAGATGAGAAGAAGACAGGGGCAACACAAGAGGAAAAGAGGAAGTACTGATGGGCTAGAATGATAAAAATGGGGGGTTACAAACATGAAAAAGAGGAAGGAAGGAAGGAGAGAGAGAGCAAGAGAGAGAGAGAGAGAATGGGTGGGGTGTCTGTGCTTATTTTTCCAGAACAGGCCATTTCTAACAAAAAGAACAGAGAGACTTTGTGTGGTTTTGTCCTTAACTGAGTTCTACCCCAGCCAGCATCTCATTTTCTGACAGGTAAATAAGACTGTCTAATTGGTCCCTGGTTTAAGAATGGGACTATCGAGCAGAGCCTGTACTTTATGAATTGGGATCTTGTCCAATTTCTGGTCCTAGCAGATGTGATCTCTTCAGGGTTCCACTGTAATGATAAATTGAAACATCTGAAGGCTGCTTCCCCGAGTCCCAACGCCCAGGGTTGTGAGTGGTGAAAGAGGATCTGATCGAGTTTCCTTCTGAAATGACAAATTGTGACTTCCAAAAACATGATTTAGCCCATTTGCAAGCCTAACAGTTGCAGAAACCTGCAGAGGAGGGGTGAAGGCAGGGGAAGGGGGTGTTCCAAGGTCACCAGAGCTTGGAGGACTCAAGGCTGGCAGTTGCGATCCGCTCCACAGTGAAAGCGTGGGCACAGGTTGAGTCAGAAACACTTTAAATCAGGGCGACACTTACCAACCCTTTATTGATAATTAATATGCGATTAATGAAAATTGCTTTTTAGCGGGTGAGTTGCTCTAAGACACATTCGTGCATGTGTTAGGGCGATGGGGATAAATATTTACATGCGTGCGAGTTTATAAATGCTCGGTAATGGGCTCTCCACTTTCAGGCGCCTCAGTGTTTACCCCCACGCAGGTGAGCGAGACCTCTTAGAATCGTTTATTTTCAGCATCCATTTCTATCACTCGCATATATTATTATTATTAAGAAAATATTTGCACATGTTGTTCTTAATCTCAGGTCTTGGCTGAGTGCAGAGGGGGAAGAGGGGAAAACAAGGAAGTGTTCTGTGCCTGCTTACCTCTGTTTCTTTTAGAACCGTGGGCCTGTATACTCAGCTGTTGTAAATTATCAGATCTCTGTGGACGACACGGATTTGAGAGTCGGACCTGGACAGCTCGACCCCTCAGTGGGTTTTGTCACATAGGGCAGGGATGAAGATCTATAAAAGCAGCCTGTGCTCAATCATGGAACCAAAGCAATTTCTCTATGCAGTATTGCATGGCTGTACTAGCGAGCGTCTCACTCTTGTGATGGCACAATACTTCCTCCCACACCTAGGCAGGAGGGAAATATTCTCTCCACTGCACAAAGGCAGGACTGGTCTGACAGGAGATTAGATGCCTTGACCAACGTTGTAGAGGGACCAGGTGGCTGAGATGGGAACCAGGTCTGATCCACAGTCCACCTTTCCAACCAGCTGCTCTTAAAATAGTACAAGACCAGGCTCTGATCAGGAATAGTCGATGCGCCTTGAAGTTGGCATGCAGGTGCTCTGTCAGAATGAAACTGTGACCAGTCAGCAGTCCAGAAATCATTCCTGCATGTTGGTCAATGAATACAGTCAAATAATGAATAAAGTTGGGAGAATCAGGAGCTGCTCGATGATGATTCATGAATAATAGATGCCTAGATTTAAAAGCAGCAAAATACTCCAGTACATGAGCTTCTGAATGATTTGCTCAGCTTGAATACCCACGTCCTTCCCCTGCATGTTGGGAGACAGTGTGTCTTAGTTGCTAGAGCACTGGACTGGGTCTCAGGAGCACTCTGCTCTATTCCTGATCTCTGCCACTGGCTTGCTGGATGACCTTGGGCATGTCATTTGCTTCAGGCCCCCTTCCCCTCCCTCAAAAAATCACAGTAATGACACTGATCTCCTTTGCAAGTAGTTGGAGCTTGATTGAGGAAAAGTGCTGTGTAACAGCTCAGTCTTCTAGTTGCCTATGCATAGTGAATGGATGTAAAAGGCTACACAAATAATACACAGCATAAACATTCATGAAAATCCAGGCATACCCCATGCTGCCTGTGCAGCATATGTGGAAGGGGAGCGATTCTGGGGTTTGCTTCTGTGTATGAATTGCAGAGAGTTAGTACTGTTGAGCTGACAGCAGTCAGTTTTCGAGTTTTTTACTGTTCAGCAACACCATCGCTAGGAACACTGTGTGATCCTTCCTGTAAGGCAGGCATCACGCATCCCCTCTCTGAATGCTTCCTCTGAGGGCCTGGCCTGAGCTGACCTCTGCTGCCGGGTCCAACATCACCTCAGCACCAGCCAATGAATAATTCCCCTAGAGATGCACTAACGGAGGGATTTAGAATCTTCACAGATATTGCGACAAACGAAAGACAGACCCGACACATTAAAACTAGATAATCAAATGCAGTATCCCTGCACCTCTTTGGTATTTAGCTACTTCTAAACAAACAAGCCTTAATGCTGGGTGTGTTCTTAAAAATAATCCTCAGTGCCTGTTTGCCAGGGTGAGCAGTGTTGGTGTCCCTCTTCTCTGTCAGTCAGAGGCAGGGAGTAGAGAAGAGGAAACGGATCTCCCGATGATTGCCTGTTCTCGTTATTCCCTCGGGGGCACCTGGCCCAGTCTGCTTTTGGAGGACAGAGTGGGGGGCTGGATGGACTTGTATTCTGGCCCAGTGTGTCTGTTTTTCTCTCTGCTGCCCATTCTATTTATGTGGCCACATCCTGCTTGTACATCCCCAGTATTTAAAGGCAGAAAAGGCAGTAACAATCTTTCCACTTCCCTGGCTGTAAGAAGGAGAGTTTAGTGGCCTTCTAAGCTTTGTTGTGGCAGGCTGTGTGTGGCTGTGTGGGACGGTACTGACTGGGACTGTGGCATGCTTGTGTCAGTATGAAGTTGTTATGTTGCTAATCTGGGGCTCTTGACATCTGGGTTCAGTTCTATGCTCTTCTGTAGCCATCCTGTGTGAATATGCACCAGTCACTGCATGCCTCAGTTTCCTCCTCTGGAATGTGGTGAATGATGGTATTTCCCCACTTCCTACTTAAAGATTAGGGGTGCTTAGATACCAGGATAGAGGGAGACATAAGTGTCTTGGAGAATGGTTGGCTCTTTGTGGAGCGACGTGGGTAGGTGTTTAGGGAGTCTCCAGCTTTTTCTCTGAAGAACCTATTCAGGGAAAGCTACTCCCAGATGTGAGTTTTGTGTTGCACCAGGAGCACGTGGAGAGTAGCAGAGAAAATGACACAGCAAAGGCTACGAGGTTTCATAACAGGGCAGTGTTTAAAGTGACATGAAGAGGCGACTGCATTCTGTGGATCCCTGGGCCCACCTCACTGCCCATGGAAGCCAAATAGAAACGTACCACACCCTGCAGCTGTGTCTCCTTAACTTCTGAGCATTTGCTGAATACATGTATGTGGTATTAATCCTGCAGTAGACTTCATCTTTAAACAAACACACACACATGCAAAATATTTTTAGGGGCACAGGTCTGCAGTTCTCAGTGCTGGATGTGTGTGAGGTGGCGCAAATCAGCTGTGGCATTATGAATCTGTGTTCAGTTTCCCTCCCAGCCTCTTTCTTCCTGTCAGTTCTTGTCTACCACAGTCAGAAATGCTGTTTCTTTGAAGGATCTATCTATCTATCTATCTATCCTGCCCTCCTTATGTATCTGTCTTTCTCTCCATCCATCCATCCATCCCTGTGGGACAAAGTTCAGTGCAGTATCTTAGATGGGACCACAGGAGACCCAGTCTGAGGAAGGGGCATGAGAAGTTGATGTGATGTGGGCCTTGAAGGGAGGTATTGTGCTGTGACACAATTGCCCTTGTGGAGGGGGAGGTGTGGTGGGACCTGTTGTGTGATGTGAAGCCAGAGGGAGGCACTGTTATAGTTCAGCAGGGCAATGTTGTGATACCGTTGGATGCCAGGCTTGGTTGGAAGTTTTATCTCAGTGAAATTCTGCTTGCAGCTGACTGTTCTCCTGCCCCATCAGAAGCTGTCCGTTGTGGGAGCTCCTGTTATAATTAAACTCTTTCTTTAATGAGCTACTAAATCCAGCCTACAAGGGAGGTTCAATGAGGGGTTTTAGCTGTGCCAGAAGACATTTCCACACACTTTTTCTCTCATTTCTCCCTCCCCAAGCCCATCCCCACCTGAAGCCTTGGTGTGAGGTGCCTTTCAATAGCCTACAGTGTGTTCACAGGGAGAGTTAATCTGCATCTCTGAGGATTAGTTAGGTGTATGTTTAGCCCGGTGGAATCTGGGAATGAGGAAGGGGGATCTGTTCCTGGCCATTGAGGGTGTGCTATCCTGATAAGCCCCAGAAAGGAGCATGTGAGCCAGATGTGTCAGCAGATTTAACCCTTCTGTGGATCTTAAAGTGCTTTTCAGGCAACAGGGCCTCCCTCTGTTGTGGCTTTGGAAAGGCATTGTGACAGATGGAGTCTCTTCTACAATGCTGGAGGAATGCATGCAGGGATGGTGAACACCATGCTATCCCAGAAGGTAGGGGGTGCACCCCCTTGTCCCAGCCTCATCCCTGCCCCACTGTCTGCCCTGGCAGGAATCATCCATAGACACTGGCAAATCAAGAGCCAGTTCCTCAGCTGGTGCAAATCAGGATAGTCTCATTAGGGTGCTGCTCTCTGACACCAGAGTAATATCTGGCCCTGAGAGTACTGGGACACATTGTGAGCCCTGCAAATTGTGGGTTCAAATCCTGGGTTCTGCATGTTAGTGTGACTGATTCTTCTGACCTGACAAACCCTGCCAGGGAAATGAATTAAGGTCGAATCGTTTTAAAGTGTCAGAGTCCCATTGTCAAACGTGACATGGGCACTTCAGAGTCTGAGCCTCCTTGAAATTCAGCAAGACTGTGGCTCAGAAAAATAAGCTACCAAAGAAATAATATTTTTAACATTAGGGCAAATTGTCCAAAAGGTGCTAAGTGACTCAGGAGACTGAAATTCCACTCCAGTAGGCTACAGGGTGTTCACCCCAGGGAAGAGGTGGAGGCCCTGTGGTGTAGAATGAGGCTAACCAAGGCAGTAGACACTAGACAAGCGGGAAACATCCTAGGCAGACTTAAAGGGGGAAAACTTGCTGACTAAACAGCAGATTTATGTCCTCTGTCCTTTGAACTTTTCTTTTTTTAATCTAGACCCAACATTGCTGCCTCCCACAATTCTGGCCTGTCCATTATTCCACAGTCTCTCATTACAATTTGATTAAGTCCTCATGTCCTCTCCAGCCCCCAAGAACAACCTTCATTTAACCATCATAATTTTGTGGCACAGTTCTACCATCTCTGTAATGAAATTCAGGCACCCCATGCTGCCCAGCTATTTTCATCAAAGTTCATCCTTGTTTGTTTTCGTTTTGATGCGTTTGTCAGGGTGTGGGTATACATGTATACATGCAGACAGTTTCACAAATGCAACACCACAACTGCACTTAAACTGCCACCTACCATGGCTGTTTTCTCTGTCAGGTTCAAACTGAATCTCAGGCTCTGGGACATGATTCCAATGCATTCATTCTTCAGCCAGGTGCTACTTCTGGACTGTTTGCACACGCAATGCAATGTGGAGGGAAAGGAGGAGGTGTGAGCAATGAAAGGGTTCCTGCTAATCTTCTCCTTCAATTTGTGGGCCTTCTGGAAACCTGTTTTAATATTCATGGTCTTTAGGTAAATAGTCTTTGAGTCAGGCTGTCGGTTTCTGCAAATGTGGCTGTCTCACTGAGCTACTGCACATTTATCAGTGAGTAAACAGTGACAGGAGTAGGGGGATTAGGGAATTAAATTAGTGTGTAACCACTCTCCTCCTCAAGTTTTTGGCATCGTCTTGTGTGTGTTTTGTTCCAAGGAGTTTAGAAAAAAATCACACATGCACAAACATGCGCATGCACGCACACACCGAGAGACATCTTTGAAACCTCTGGTCTCCTTTTCTCTCCATTCTTTCAAAGGATGGGATCTGATCCAAATGAGATCATTACAGTCAGAATCAAGTAAGCCAGATGAAAGGACTGGGATAAACTTGCAGATGCCAAGCCAAGTTACCTGTTTTCCTCCTGGTCTTCTGAAGATTCTCCAGATGGGTTTCCCTATTGAATGACACTGTACCATGGGGATCAGCTAGCACTTTCCTTCTGAAACAGTTTCCCCCATTTCTTCAAGTGCCCACCAGGCTTAGACTCTGACACCTGCCTTGCAGTGATCAGGTTGCAAGCCAGCTGTGCAAATGGCTTGGCAGTGCTAGTTTCTTATCATTCTTCGTTACCATGTCCTAACACACGTGGTTCCCTCCCTTTTTCTTATTGAGAAGAGGGTGACAATTTCATCAATGTTTGGCACTAAACCCATGACAATTCTAAATCACATCAATTAGATCTGGATATTACCTGTTAGCTCCCGCCTATCACCAGTGCACACAGGATTGTTGTTCCCTACCATGTGTCACAGAGGGGATGGTGTTTTGCCATACTCTTTAAATAATGCAAGGACCCTGCTAATCAATGACCCAAACCAATGGTCCCCAGTGGGCAATTTGGAATTCTGCTTAGTGTGTATTAAGTAGAGTATTCAACACTGTGGCTAAAGTGTGCATGAGCTTTAGCCTTTTGTCTGTTCAGCACCATGGACAGAGCATGTCCTCCAAGAGGCTCTCAGAGCTTGTGAGCATAAACTGGGAGAGCAGAAAGAAAATTAACTCTTCCTTAACCATCCCAACGTGTTTCTCAGGCTGTGCTAAACCAGTCCATTGAGATGTCTGTTGCTAGAGTTGGATTAGCAGCACCTGCATGTCTCTCCAGCCAACAAGATTTGATTTTTATATGCTGACACATTATTTCAGTGCTCTATCTCCTCAGCTTCATTACTGCCCCGCAGAACTATACGGACTGCTCACACCAACCTCTGAATACTCTCCACAGTTCTCAGTGGCTTACTCTCCCATCTAGGGGATTTTCTTTCTGGGAGGTACTTCTCAAAATTGAGTCTAAATCCAAGTCAACAGAACTAGGTCCAGTTATAGCCATAATGTATTTTGTGGTCTTCTTGTGGGCATGGATGGCAGATGAGTCTATTTGATTAACTCTTTCCTGGTTGGTTAAGGACATGGAGGCACTTCCTTGCAGGGGATGGTGTGAGCTATGCACCATCTCATCCAGAAAAACCAGGACAACAAATAACATATTGGGTGGGAGGATCTAGAAACAAGTGTGGGGGAAGGGCTGTCTGTGCGGTGTCAGGAGTGGAAAGCATTTATGAATTCCCAACTCCAAGAAAACCTGAAAAGGTTGGATGATGTGCTGTGAAACCAACCAAAACCCAATGCTGACCAAAGCTATACAACACTGATTTGCAGATGCTTGTGGGAAAAGGAGCATGTGACAAAATGGAGGGTCCCACTTGATTCCCCCACAGACTCCCATTCAAGTGTGCTCACATTTTAGGCCCAAATGCATTTGGGACTTCCCCAGAGGCTGGCAAAAGAAGCTGCCAGCCTGAAGCAGCTGCTATGGCTAACCCGATAGCTGTGCAAAAGCTAAACCGGCTATTGCTGACGTGGCTTAAACGCCTCTAAACCGTGTGTTTGCTCTCTACCTATCAGGTCCTCTTCCTCACAGCACTTCTAATGTCAGCTACTGCACATAGATGCCATGTGGCTGGGAAAGCAGTAAGAGCACACGCTTCCCTGAAAAGGACGACAAATTCAGTGGCCCCGTTCCTAGTGATATATTCAAAGGAAAAATCCATAAAAACGTACACAGGCCCTGTCCCTTTTTCTTCTTCTTCTTTCTTCCCCCTTTGTGTGTTGGGTGGAACAATCTGGCTTCACTTGGTGTTTTTATTCCTCTTTTAGGTTTATTTTATGGCACATTCTTTACTGTTGCCAGAATGGTCTGTGTCTCTGTAGCTGTCCCACAGACTGACAGGATTCCCTGTGGAGAAGATTATTTTATTTGTTTGTTTGGCTGTGAGGGTGGTGAGCCCTCCTTTTCACATGCACACCCACAGAGCAATAAGAGGGCAGAAGGAGACTGGTGGGGGAAAATCAATGCCATTGTCATGCAGAGTGGTGGGGAGTAGGAGATTATATTTCCAACACACTGGCTTAGAGATTCATTCAGTAGGAAGCCGAAGTTTGTCCCGTCCACTCTCTGGACACAAGTTCTCTGGGCAAATATGTTTGGATTGCTGATCCCCTGAACTAAGGCCATGGGTGGGGAACTGTGCTGGCCATGTCTACCCCAGGCTTCCTGCCCTTAGGCAGTTTCATAGCTTAGTGGGGACAGGAGAGGTAGCGTACATTGATGCTCACATGGTCAGCACTGAACAATGTCCCTAAAGGGTTTAGAAGAGCATGGTGAAGCAGAGAGCCATCATCCCCACCACCTCTTAGTGGGCTGGGATAGAACAGGAGACCAGACATCTATAGCCCTTTACTCCAGCTGTGATCTTCCAGTCTTCTCCCCTCCCTCTAGGATAGTTACCACAGTACATACACTTAAGAAGCAAATTCCCTTTTCCGTATATCTGTCCTTCCTCTGTGTGTCATAGTCTCAGGGATTCCTTGCATGCAGTGTGCCTTTCTTAAGTTTCTCAGAAGGTACCCATAGCTGTTGGAAGGTTCATAACAGCTGTGCTGGAGGCCAGACACTAAAACTAAGCCAAACAACCTGCATGCATAGCTGTGACCCAAACAGTAATGCAGGGTGGTGCTGGAGCTCAGGGATCACTCTTAATAGGATGTACTTGAGAAAAAACAGGCCCGTGGCATAATCTGCATTATGATTAAGGGGTTTCTTTACTGCCAGCAATGCAATATTGTAACCAAACACATGCAGGCTGAATCAGCCATCTCCTGGATATTTGCAGCCAGTTGTTTGTGGGGAGTGGAAGCCCCTATTTAAACTGAACTGCCGTGGGTTTTGTGGTTGTATCTGGGTGAGGAGAGCCCTGTGCCTCTCCTGGAAATGGCACTTCTGTGGTTTATGTCAGGCAGAACAATGCTGCGTAATGCATTATGGGCCCGGCTGCCTCTTATTTAGTGATCACGAGCTAATGAAGGCACAATAGAGATATTGATGCAGCTGCTAGAATTTCAGCTTTGGATTGCAACTTGCTAAACAAACCAGAGGAACTAAGGAGAAAGGGAGAGTTTAACTCCTTCCCACCCACCCATTTACACACAACTAAGAAAGAGCTAAGCATTGGGTCAGTGGGATATTGCAAAGAGGCGAAAAGGATGCGCTGGGTTCTAGATTTATGATTTCATTGGCCGTGTCCTATCCTGGTCTTGGTGAAATCAAAGCACTTGCAACAGGCAGGCTTGATTCTAAAACTGAGTCTCCTGCAACTAGAAGAAGCCCCATTGAAGCAGGAGAGACAAAGGACTTAAGTCACTGCTGCACTAAGTTGCTCCACTCCACATAGTTCAGGGAGCAGACCTGGGCAACTCTTTCCAGGCAAATCATGCATTTCCCAAAAGAAGCGTTTTTCAAGGGCCTGAAACTATTCCCAAATGCATTTTGAACTCAGTGACTAGTTTTTGGCTGGGAAAAAAAAAAGCTGAAAACAGACATTTTGCAAATGGGGGCAGAGTTTTCTTGAGAAAATGTTGTTCTCAGATGGACACTGTGTGTTGGGAATGTCCTTTTGAGGGGGCTTTTCAAACATTTCGTTCAACCCAACTGGTGAAGTTCCCATTTTCCTTTCACCAAGGGGGAAAAAACATCCAAACAAATAAATAAGCTTTGGTTCTAAATGAACTCTTCTTCCACCACACGACCTCACTGGAAGTTTGGATTCAGTCACCAAACCAAAAAATCATTCGGTTGCTCAGCTTGAGGGGCTGGTAAGAGTGGATTTGGGGTGCATCTCCACCACAGACGAAGGCCATTTATACCCATGGAGCTCCGGTTCTGATTCCTTCCTTGTACATAGTTGCTAGCTCTGGTTGAGTGAGCTTGCTCAGAATAGCCATGTCACCATGGTATTGCAAAGCAGAGGCAAGCAGTGGCCCAGGCTGACACCTCTAGTACAGCCCTGACTCAGGGTAGCCAGCCCATGCCTCTGCTCAGTACATGTGCTCCTGCCCTGGTCCCTCCCCTTTCCCTCAGCCACCCATGCTTCACCCCCTCACACCCTTGCTCTGCCCTCGTCTGCCTCTCCTTGCAGAAGTGCTCTGTTGCTTCCAGTGAGTACAGGGGCAGTGTCCCCCTCCCCTGGAACAGTGCAGCTTGACAGCAGAAGCATCTAAGAAGTACGCACTGCTCTCGGGCTGGGCTGGGCTGCTCCTGAGGATCCCCACGCTTCCACTCTGGATGTAACTTTAGGTGTAATGATATCACAGATAGGCATGGTCAGGCTAGTTATAATTTACCTTGTGTAGAAGAGGTGGTGGCACAGGCCAGGCTGGTGCAAGCCCATGATGAACTTTGGGTGTGGACTCAGGTTGCTGGGCCATGCCAGGATCCCTTAGGCTGTATCATCACTGCTGTAGTTACCCTCGCTGGGTAGATTAAAGCTAGCGTGGGTATGCGTACTAATCATGCCAGCCTCCCTTCACCTGCCTGAACGTGTCCATGCTACCAACACTGGAGCTGCACCATGTGGCTGGGTTAACACAGGGATTGCTGTAGTGGCCCATGAGTTGTAATTCAAATCACTGCATTCCCAATGCTCTACTAGTTCCAGGATGGTGGCACTTGAGCTTCAAACACAATCACCCATACAACCCAAGTCAGATGAGCCCAGTCAGTTCAAGCTCAAAGCATCACTTACCCTGAAGGAGAGATTTCTGCGTGCGGATGGGTGTCAGGCTGGGGACAGCACTCACAGTGAAAGTAAATCCTTCCTGTAATGGTTGGGAGCAGCAGGGCTAGAACCTTTGTAGGAAAAAATCTAGGGGGTTGCATATTGTACATTGATAAATCTGAAGGAAAACAACTTTCTGCAGTGTGATGGGCACATTTCCAAGAGGCTGTGGTTCGGGGAACCTTTTCTGTTTTGTTCCTCTGAAACCAGATGCAGTTTGCCAACCTTTCTTTCGTGTCCTTAAGCTCATTCTGAAGTTGCTGGAATTGAAAAATCTGTTTCCCTAGCCAAACAGGGAACTCTGTGTGCTGTGTATGGATTGGCAGAAACCCCTGCCACTCTGTGTAATTTATGGACACCGAGACCGGGTAATTGGTAGGATAGATAAAATTTGGATGGATGGACAGGTACGTATTGTGGGTATTTTTTCTTTCTCATTTTTCTCTCTCCACTCAGACACTTCTCGCAGACTCTGTTTTTCATCCTGCCTCATTTTTCACCCAGTTGTTTTTATGTTTTTCCCCTTTCTGTTCTTTGTTCACTGCCTCTCGGAATCAGAACACGAACCCAGCTACGTGAGAGGTGAAATTTTCAAGCCCATGATGTTTCTGTAGCTCTGAAATTAGGCAGAAGACTTTTTACCGCCACTTCAGCCTTGTAGATTTCCACAGCAGAACAAGCTCTGCAGCTCTCTTTCCACAGAATAGTCTTGACACAGAATTTGTAGGAGATGGGGCTGTGTTGTTCCTGTTACAGCATCGTTACTACAGAGATAAAACACAGCTACAAGGCAAGGAGCATGTTGCTTTACTGCCAGGCATGGTCTGACAAGTGCCATATAATGGCAATAGGAGACGCTTAGATGCCATGGTGATCAGAGAGAGCACTATCAATACACACATGCCTGGAGGGAGCCTCAACCTTTCTCCCAGTGTTAATTCCCAGTCCAGTGACCATGCTTGAAAAAAAAACCATGTGCTCCCCCTGCCTCTCAGCTGAGATGTAACAGGACAGTACTGTAGGAGGGGTTCTCTGCGTACAGGTTGGATAGTGTCTTCAGGCACAGCCCGGAGTAATGTGTGAGGTGTAAATAGCACATCTCCAGGACAGTCCTGAGAGCCCCTGTACCCCATTCACCATTCTTTCTCTACTTCTTTCTTCCTTGGGGGGATGAGGAAGCAGAGTGCATTTCACTCTTGATTTATCCCTATAGGAGATGACTATGGCTCAGCAGCAAAGATCCGTGAGTTCACGGCTGGAGCGGAACCAAGATTCTCATTCACCCACTGGGGGGTACCTATTGTCATTCAGTCATCACACATGAGCCCAAAGGCCTGGTAGCGCATGCAGAGGTGTAGTGACAGGTCCTTCCTCCTGTGCCTGGGTGCCTAGCCCATGTCAAAAGCTAACCCGATGTCATCCCTCCTGTTTCAAAGCACGGGCCCCGCCCTACAACCCTCCCATACTAATCTGAACTCTTCCCTCACCCAGCCAACGTCAAACACACTCCTGGAATAAGGGAGGGTCACTCATGCAAGTAAGGACTACTGGTGTAGAGATCACCACCCCAAACACCTGCTAGCCGTTCTTCTTCTCTAGTCTGTGCTCATTAGGCCTCAATTGGCGCATTGTGTCCAGTTCTGGGCACCACGTTTCAAGAAAGAAGTGGAGAAATCGGAGAAAGTCCAGAGAAGAGCAACAAGCATGATTAAAGATCTAGAGAACAGGAGCTATGAGGGAAGGCTGAAAGAGCTGGACTTGGTTAGTTTAGAAAATAGAAGACACAAGCTGCTTCTACACTCGCCTCCTCCCATCGGAGCTGACAAGGTAATGAGGCAATTCAAAGCAGGCTAATGAGGCACTAATGTGCATATTCAGTGCTTCATTAGCATAATGGTGGCCACGTGAACTTCGAAGTGCAGGCTTTAAATTGCAGATTGACAGTGTAGATGCGGCAGCTTCGAAATAAGTGCCCCACTTCAACGTTCTCTTACGCCAATCAAGTTTTGTCTAAGTCTTGCCCATCCCTCCTCACTGACATTCACATTTCTTTCATAGAATCATAGAACTCTAGGGCTGGAAGGGACCTCAGGAGGCCATCTAGTGCAGCCCCTTGCCCAAAGCAGGACCAATCCCAATTAAATCATACCAGCCAGGACTTTGTCAAGCTGGGACTTAAAAACCTCTAGGGATGGAGATGCCATCACATCCTCATATGTCATGCGCTCCAGGCCCCTAATCATTTTCATTGCCCTCTGCTGGATGCACTCCAATGCATCCACATCTTCTCTATACAGGGGGGCCCAGAACTGGACACTATACTCTAGATGTGGCCTCAACAGTGCCAAATGGACAAGAATAATAACTTCTCTAGATCTGCTGGAAATGCTCCTCCTAATGCACCCCAATATGCCATTAGCATTCTTGGCTACAAGGGCACACTCTTGACTCATATTCAGTCCCCCATCCACTATAATCCCCAGGTTCTTTTCTGCTGCCACTTGGTCCCCAGCCTGTAAAACTTCTGGGATTCTTCCATCCCGAGTACAGGACTCTGCACTTGTCCTTGTTGAACTTCATCAGATTATGTCTGGCTCAATCCTCCAATTTAGCTCTGTCCCTCTGAACCCTTTCCCTACCCTCCATCATGTCAACTTGTCCCCCTATCTTAGTCTCATTCACAAATTTGCTGAGGGTGCAATCCATCCCCTCATCCTTTCCGTTAATATATTTTAGCATTAGAGGAGAGGCTCTGGTTCTTCCTCTGGACGTCTCATTTTGTACAAACAATCTCTCTGTCCATCAGTTTAACCTCACCTAATGTAGTCTCCTTGTTTCCCTACCTACCTACCTACTCACCCTCTCTCTCTCTGTCATGGGCATCTGCTGGTGTATGTTTCCTCTCTATATATCTCTCAAATCTAATCTACTCTTATCCACCTGCCAACTCTTTCTTTGTCTCTCTCATGTCCATATATTCTCTTCTGCCATGCCACCATAGTGCCAAGGGTCTGAATACATCCTTTAAAAGCAGTCATTATTGGCTCTCCAAGAAGAGGTTACTTTCTTCATCTTCCTAGGCCCCATCTGTGTGGCTCCTCTGAGGAAGGGGAAAATCTTGCTGACCATTTCTTAGGGGCCTTTACCTTTGAAAGAGTAAGGGATGCAGGACACCAGCTTGTGCTAATCTCCTGTGGTAGGGAGTAGGGAGAGAGGATTATTATTGTGAATTTAAGTCCCAGGACTGTGGTAGCGTTCCACCCTGCATGCATCTAAATCTCTGGATTCCACAAAGGAGGATTGTTTTTATTGGCTTGGCTTTACTTGTAGCCTGTGGTAGGCACGGGGCTGATGATATTTCATTCAAATAAGCACCACTTAGTGGAACTGTGCTCACAAGTGCATTCCACTGTCGAGCAGCCCCTGAGCTGCTGAGCAGGAGACAGGCTGTCACAGGCAGCAAACCGTGGCTTCCCCTCCCGCCATTCCGACGTATATCAGAATAAGTAAACCCTGATCTGTGCCTCTTGCTAGAAAGGCAGTCAGGGCGCTGACAATGTGGCAGTTAAGCAGTGTGGCAATTAGGAGGGCTTAATTTCTGCCCCATTAATTTCCATCTCCCCGCAGTGAAGAAGTTTACATAATAGCACCAGGCTGTGAAGGGGTTTGTTTTCTCTGTCTGTATTGTTTCTAACAATGTAACCAGGTAAATGCCTTGATAGACTAGACCACGTAGCCAAGATAGCATTACTAATTTGATTATGTCGCTGCGACATTATTAACCCACTCAACCATCCTTTGGATGCTTGGCTGCATCCTGAATTATATACTACATTTCCTTCCCCACATCTGTCTCAGGATTATCCATCTTTCTAATCTGTCATCCTCTAGTACTACAGTCATCCGCAACAATCGCCTATAATACGCTGCTTTCCTACCCGCTGGCTAAGTGTGCTTGCCACCTCCCTCTTGCTGATCAAGTCACGTACTTCACAAAAATCCAGTCGGTGTGATTTGATTTTTGGATTTCTCCAGAGAAGGGTTAGAAGCTTCATAGCCAACGCCTATTAAGCTCCACCACAGAATCATTTCGCTGTTGTTGTGCCACCCTACTACCTTGGCTGATTTTCTCTCATCGTTACTTTATTGTGACGTATGTATGCCACTGCAGTGCAGTGGTGGGCAACTTGTGGCCCGAGGGCCATACGCAGCCCCCGGAGGTTCTCTACGTGGCCCATGAGATATTTAGTTTACCGTTGTCCATGCACAGGGCTGCCAGATGCTGCTGAGTTTTGCCCATCTAGTTTTTTGACGACAGATATTACAAAAATGCCACACACTTAAAGCAAGGTAGAAGTGCTAACTACACACAACATTGTGAGAGGTGTGTGCTCGCTCTGTAGCCAGTCAAAGCCTTGTTATAGGTCAGTCAGCACTCCCTGCAAATGCAGAAAGAAAGAGGTTCACTCCTGCAGCCCACGCTCTAGCCTAGGTTACCCCTCAGTGCTGTTGTTCCTAGTGAACCCAGGCCTCACTGCACTGGGTGCTATGGAAACACAGAACAAAAAGATGTCCAACAGTAGTGGCTGATGAGGGAAGTTTGTGTGGGGGTATCAGCCACCTACCCCTGCTCCACCCCGGCCCTGCCCCGGCCCTGCTCCTGGCCTGGGCTGCTCCGGAGGAGGGGCAGGACCACGCCTCACTCACTGGACATGGTGCAGTCATGATAGTGAATGTGGGAGGGGGAAACTGGAGGGTGCATGTGTCCCTCTGGGCCCCCCTACATGTCACCCCAGGATTTCCCTACCTCAAGGGGCTTTCAGTCAAAATGTGCAACACAAGCCAACAGGCAGTGAGCAGGAGCGATAGGTAACATGGTGGAGCTCAGAGCCACTAAACCGCACTGCAGACCCTTTATATGATGGAAACCACCTCAAGCCTGGGGTAGCATTCCAGCACCCCAGGTGCTAGCACCTGTAACGCCAGGTGGAGACACACAGGGCAGTTACAGAGATTCAGTGAGACAGTATTGCTCAGAGCAACGGTCTGTGGCCTCAGCAGCCTAACCATGCTCCCTTTTTTATATGTAGTGGTTTTAAGATTTCCGGGGAAAGGACAAGTTTCTAGCTTTAGGTTCGTACAGCTCCTAGCACACTAGGTACTCCTGCAACACAACAAATACCTGATAATGAATAATCTTAAAATGACACAGCGTGAAAAAAATCTGTTAGGGAACAAGCTTCATTGATTCCTGGCTTTACTGAAGAACTGACCTAATAAGTCTCTGATTCCATTATACTAAGCTAATAATAATAGTAATTAATAATAATAAAGAAGATGTCTTTTTCACACCGGTCTTTCAACCACTGTCCAGAAGTAAATAGCACATTAGCAGGGCTTTTTTTCCCCCGGTTCCTTTGTTCAGTAGCAACCAACGCAGAGCAGCTGAGATGATTAGAGAGAGAAAAGACGGTTCTGTGGAAGGACGCTGGTGATCCACAGCCTGTCTCTGGAAGCACTCAGATTCTAAAGTGCACTCGGGCTGTGTTTTGTCTCATTTGCAGAACGTTCAGAGGAATCAGTCTGGAGTCCTTCCCTGCATTAGTTGGTAACAATGCAAGGAGTTAAATAAAGAGGCCTGATTATTCTATTTACCAAAATGCACATTTCAGGAGAGGCCCACGGATGGTGGGGAACACAGCCAGCTCTTTGGAGCTTCAGGGAAGTCAAGTAGGGGGTTGATTTTTTCCTTATTTTTTTCCCCTTTAGGCCATTAGTTGCCATAACAACCAAATGCATTTTGTTGTTGTTGTTTTTGCTCCCTGTCGCAGCATCCCATGATTTTGCACATTTTTTCGCTTTGAAAAAAATGTAGCATACTCCACACTTACAGCAACGTGCACAAGCAAGCAAACCCCAGAGGCTTGGAACAGCAAACGCACACTGACACACAAGTGCCCCCTCCCGCCCCCCAACACCAGATCACTGACATGCGCACAGCTGACCACACTATGGGTTAGAACATAGGTGCGCTCTGCCCTGTACCAGACCCACACAGCACACCACCATGGACACTGACAGTGTACATATCTCTGCACCAACCGCAACACAAAGACTCTCCCCTATTTGTGACTCTCCCACACGAGAGACAAAGTAATACACAGGGCGTACCGTACCAGGCCCCCAAATCAACAGCACAGATGTCACACACATTTCCACTAACATAGTTTCAGTGTACTAGACATCACACAAACACACACAATCCCCCCTCACGCAAACATGCTAAAACATGGTACTCTTTGCATACATATGGATTGTACATGGGGTCTGCATACATCTGCCACATAGTCTGATCCCCCGTACAAAGAAACACAGTTTAGCTCTCGCCAGCTCACACAAGCAAACGCACTTATGACATGCACGTGTGTACGTTTCACACCTCAGCCACACAGCTGCATTACACGCACACTGCCAGCATATATGCAACACACAAAGAAGGTAAGGAGAGGAATAGATTTAAAGAAAAGAAAGCTGAAGAGAAACGGCGTGTTCCCTCCTCCAGGTCGTGTTGGGCTCTGACTCTTGGAAATGTTAAATAATAGTTAAGCAGGTGAGACCATCGACAGAAGGGACAGTGGATGGACTGCATGCTTCTCCAAAGCCCTTGTCCCCTTTGCTATGGAGAACAAATCAGCGTCTAGGGGTTTCTCCTTCATTCTTGGGGCGGGGGGTTGAAAAAATTGCAGCACAGGCTCTGAGTTTAATTGCTCTATAATGCCATCTTGTGGCTTTTTGACTCATGTGTCTAATCATTCCCTGTTTGTCACATTACTCTCCAAATGAGGCAATTATCATGCAATCTGCACACTAAAAAAATAGGAGAAAGAGTCAGGCCGAGATTGGAGGGTGAGGTGGAGTTTCTTTGTAGCTACCATTGTTTAGCTGTGTGTTGGTACTGGGAACAACTTACATCTACTGGGATTCACCACCCACAAAGCAAAGTTGGTCAGAAAAAGACTTTAGCAACACCTGAGGTCAGTGAGATGTGAACAGTTTAAGATGTTGAAAAAAAAATGCCTCCCCTGAATTGGATGAAAACTGAAAATCCTACCCTCCCCCACCGCCGTAAAAAATGGGTCTGCTATTGAAAAGTTTTCTTTGGTTTCAAAATGGGGTATTTCAATTTTGCCTGTTTGTTTACTTATAATTAGCTTAGATTTCAAAGCAGTCAGTTTGAACCTCTGAACTACAATTTTTCACTGGAAAATGTCAAAAATAAAAAACCCTGTTTTGTCAATTTAGACCCCGCCTTCCACCTTCTTTAAATCCAAACATCTGTGGAAATCAGCTAGCCCTGTTTCTGTGATGTTTTGGTTTTGATGGCTGGGCATCTTCCAATGAAGAAGTTGAAAAATTGCTCACCTGTTTTAATACCCACCCCATCAGACTCTCCAAAATAAATTGTGGGGTCAGCAGGAATCCAATCCCAGACAAATGTGGTGGTGTTGAGACTGTTGTATTTTCTGAAAGACCAGGCCCTGCAATATTATCTGCTTTATGGCAGTAGATTAGCTCTCATGTGAGTGGAAAAAGCAGAGAAATTGTTTTCTGTAGGTTTCCCGATAGATGAATGATTACCGAGCAAGTCAGAGGTGCAATTTACAGTGTGGATGCCATTACTGTGCAGTGAAAGCCCTCTTCACATGCTGTCCCCCAGGACTTTCACTGACCTGGAGCAGTGTCCACATAGGGCGTCACTGCCTTCCTATTCTAGCTTCACTGGCACTGCTGTAAACCAGGAATCTCTCAGTTGAAATCGTTGTGTTGTCACCTGTGTAATCCAGGTGCCAGTGAGAGGCGAGTCAGGCTCTGAATTTCCAGGCCCTTTGTATTAAGGACAGTTATGCAAATAATGGATTGTGGAGTGTGCTGGTAGGTCTGAGAAATAAAATTCAATTTCCGTCAAAGCAAATGGATTTTTTTTTAAATTTTCAGAAAATCAAAGTATGAGGGGGGAGGTGTTCAAATTCGAGGTTTTCTCCTCTTATTTATTTAATTTGCTGAATACAATGAAAGGAAAGTTTGAAACAAATAACTCCACTGCATTTCCAAACCTGCCCCTCTCCTTTCCGTGAAAGGTCCCCTCCAGGACTGTAGGCACCGCCTCTGCCATTTCCCAGTTTGGAAGTGACTGTGACCAGGGTTTCCTGTAAGCTGAGCAGTTGGGCAGCCACCCAGGAGAGATTCAGATCTCATCCAGGTGATTAGCAGAGCACCCACAACCAGCAGCCTGTGTTTCCGCCTCGGTGCCGTGAACAACGTTTATTCCACACATGGGTGGGAAAAACTAGAGGCAAGATTGACTGTGAGCCCACAAAAACAGCTTTTTTTATTTCAGCATAAGGTGGTGGCAGTGTCATGAGCACAGCTGGACAGGCAAGATGTCTTCTGTCTGAGCTGGTGGCAATCTTAAAAGACACGCTTCAGGGCCCAAGTCTTGTGAGAACAATTTGAGTAGAATCCTCACTCCTGAGGCACCCTCAGACTTGAATCCCAGTTAACCTAAACCCCATATCTCTAATTAATAATAATATTGTATTGCTAGTGCGAAATAAAAATGATTCAGCTAGCCAGGGAAAAAGAAATATGCACACAAGACCCAGTCATGCAGCTCTTTTGGAATCAGACGGGTTTATCCTGCTCTCCTCAGCACCAGCAGGTGCTCAGAGATACTCTACTAACTTCAGTGGAGTCGCTCAGGGTTTACACCGCTAAAGCTGTGAGCAGTCTATCCCAATGGCTGTTTCCTTCCAGTAAAGGCAGCAGTAGTGGGCACAGATGTGATCAGCTCAGTAGCACAGGGGTGACCAAAAGCCAGATGAAGTCCCATTGATCTCAGCTGACTTTAGGCCAAGTCTCTGTTCCATTTATCAACAATCTCTGTTGAAAGAAAAAAGCCAACTGATTGCTAT
Source organism: Carettochelys insculpta (assembly GCF_033958435.1). NCBI lineage: Eukaryota > Metazoa > Chordata > Testudines > Carettochelyidae > Carettochelys > Carettochelys insculpta. Next base: position 123,750,691 of record NC_134141.1, read on the forward strand.
AAAATTATTACAGAGCAACAAAAGTGTCACTCCCCGGTGTAGCCCGTGGTCATGTTTAAAGAAACACTTTTTTTATGGCTGTTCTGAAGAAAGCAATGAAATATTCTGGAGGCACCTAATATATCTCTAATGAGGAAAAATAGCTCATTTATCCACTTTGCAGCATAATGAAACATACCAGCCACTAGCCATTTTTTAGAGCAGTTTTGTTTTCTCCATGGGTAGAAATCTGGCATGAGCAGCAAATTACCTGTGACTTACCTGTGCTGTGGCCAAGAAGCCTATTTACCACCTGCACCTAAATTTGTTGCAGTTTGGCACCTCTCCAGCCAGAACAAACATCAAGGACAAAGTCATTTATAGGGTAGCTTAGCCATAACTGTCGCACACACTTGTTTGTAGCTGGGAGACAATACGGTGGTGAAACTGAGCCCAGACGGCTGTAAGAAGGTGCAGCAGCAACAGAAGAATGTTTTTAGTGCAGCATTTATTGAGAGCCTGCTTCCTCCCTTGAATGAAATGCAAAAGCTACTGAAGCACTCCTAGAAGAAGAGAAAACACTCTGAAGCTATGGACCGGGGCAGAGGGGTAGGATGAAAAATTATGCAGGTAAGGGATGACTCAACCAAACAGCACCAGTCAAGGAGCTAGACCTAGTGTCAGAAAGAAAGTGTTGGCCCTTAGCCAGCTGCATAGCTGTACACTTAAATGCACACATTATGCTTATGGGACTATACACATGCATGCCCCTGAGAGATTCCGAACCACCATCACCATCCAGTTCATATCCCAGTTGACAGCCCAAACCTTCGTTCTATCATGGGCCACATCCAACCTCCATGAGCTGGCACTGAGAGCAATGAATTGGTAGGCGACTGTGCATATGGTACTTATTGCCTCTTACTGGTTTCAGAAGAATTAAGCTGCGTTCTGATAGCTGACCTTTCAGACATAGGCTTGCATGTACAGACCCTTCTCTAGGATGCAGGAATCAAATCATTGCCTGTAAAGAGGTGATTTATTAACAAAACAAAAGGTAAAGTATACAGATAAAGGGGTAAAGCATACTTCATTGCTAGGTGTTACAGAGCAACTTAAAAAAGGTGGATGAAAGCACAGAGAATTGTTTCCCTGGGATTCAGTTTAGAAGGTACAGAGTACGGGGGAATACATCAGCCAGCCTGAGGAGTCCCACAACGAACCCAAAATAAACAATAGCCTCATTGTGTCTGACTAAACATTTCCTTTCTACTTACATATCTGTATGCCCAGATCTCTTTGCCACTTGGATATTTACCTAATTCATTAAGTCTGCTTAGGCTTAAAAATCTCTGTCTCAACTCCAGCCAGACAAAAGAAAGACCCCCTCAGCAGGTACCTGCTTCAATTCAAAATATCCCTCTCTGTTCCCACTGGCTCACCTGGCTGCTTGCCAGCAGAGAACCTACACTTTCTGGGTTAACCCTTTACAGGCATTCATCCATAATATATGGCGCATGTGCTTGTCCTCAGAGAGTTCAAGCCTCCTTGGGGACACACATGACTGGCTAGATCCTATGAACAAATGCTCTGCTCTGCTCTCTTACTCCACCCTCTGTTTTTATTCTTTCTTTCGCTTTCTTTGTCTAGTTTGTGTATCTTCTCGTTTGCCCTTTCCTCTCTCTTCCTTTCTTCCTGTGTTCATTCTTGCCTTCCCCCCTTCATTTGTTTGTTTGTCTTTCTTTCATTCCATCTTTCATTCATTTATCCTTCTCTCGCCCCCTGCATTTGTTTAGAGAACATTTTCAAATCTATAAACCCATTACAGCCAAGAGCCAATGCTCTGGGCCTGTGGATGTGGCCAGTCCCAGAGTCCAATAACAGGACTTATTTGGAAAAAAAAAACATTGTCAGTAATGTGGAAATGGGTTGGCTTGAGGGTAAAATTTATCATCATTACCCTAATATCATCTCAAGCCCTGGCTGTAGCAGCACTTAAAGAAGACACCGAGGCTTAATTCAGTCAGTGCAGGGGAAGAGAGATGGAGGAAGGGAAGTATGATTTATGATGGAAATCAATGCAATCATAATACTTTATGCTTGTAAAATGGGGCTGTTCCAACAGAGCTCGTGGAGCACAGAGGTCTCTTCCAAAAATTGTGGCAAGATAAAGAGGGACGGGAAGGCTGCCTTGAGATTGTGCCCTGATTTGGGAGGTGGATGGTGGCATATTCTGGTTGCTATGGCCAGTCTGCTCTCAAATTCCAGCAGGGTGGCATCTTACACATCTTGAATTCTGAGGCCAGGTCTACACTAGGGGAATAAATCAATTTAAGATGCACAATTCCAGCTATGGAAATCATGCAGCTGGAGTCAGAGTATCTTAAATCGATTTTTGTCGCCATCCCCACAGTGGGAGGTTGACAAGAGAAACTCCCCCATCAACATCCCTTACTCTTCATGACTGCAAGAAGTACCCGAGTCAATGTTGGCATCCTGAGCATTGGATTTAGCATGGCCCCATCAGGTGCGCTAAATTGAACCCCGGAAGATCAACCGCCAGCGTGTCAATCTTCCAGGAAATATTGACATGCCCTGAGTCTACAGGACAATTTTGGGATGTTCTCCTGCCCTCTGCTGAAGGAGCGTAAAAAAGCAAGGGAAGAAAGGAGAAGAGAAGATAAGAAATGCTAAGCTGTTTGCCATGAAAAGAGCAAGTCATGAAGGGAGTGGTATTTCCAGTAGAAAGATGAAAGAAACATTGGGGAAGGTGCACTTCTAATGGATTCAGGTTTAAATCTAGGAGTTTTACCAGCTATAATTTGAATCAGCACATCTGCTTAAGTGACACTCAAATCAAGAGAAGAAAGTGGGGATGGCTAGGCCACACTCAGAAAACCATAATCCAGCATAGTCTGTCAAGATCTCAAATGGAACCCACAAGTAAAATGCGAAAGAGGAAGACCTTGGACAACATGGAGAAGATCTACTGAGATGGAAGGACAATAGCTGGGGTACTCCTGGAGTCAGCTATAAGTTTTGTCCCCAAAGAAAGTGAAGTGGAGGAGATGACCTATGCTCCACCCAAAGTACAAGGGTTAAGTCAAATAAATCAAACATCAGAATACTTGCAGATCTGGGTTCCAGTTCCTGACAAACAAGATGATGATCTACTTCTGTACCTGAAACTCTGGGTCCTGTCAAACCCCGCTGTTTACACTAGCAAAGTGCAAAGCCCATGCACAGTTAACGCAAAACTCCATGCACAGTTTGATCATTTCAGCTTTCATGCAAGTAGCATGCCTTGTGGAGGGCTTTCTTGCATTTGTCGTGAATGAGCCTTGTAGCATACCGATTTGTCCCTTGCACGACCAGGATGGGAGTGCTACCACAGTTCTTCCTGAAGCTAAGAGTCAAGGAATGCTGGCAAACACCATTATATATAGTGCTCTGCTGCTAGCACTGCTGGTCAGAATGGGGAAATGAAGAGTCTCTTAGGGAAATGAAAAAAAAATTATAACTGGTATCACACCCACACAGCATGTGAGTTACGTTAAAGATGGAACTTGTGATTCAAAGAAGAGCAGGGAAGTGAATTACCTCTTTCAAATGATGGCCAAAAATGTCAACAAAACTTTTTTTGTCATGAAAACAAATAAAACCTTAGGATGATTTCAGGAAGAAGGTCTTTTGATATGCCCAGCGGAAATGGACATTTTTCAGCCAGTAGTAGTAGTAAGCCTCTTCCACTCCCACGTCTTGGAGCATAGGCCATTGACAGCCATTCACTAGCATCCCCTATCCTGGGTGATCTTTTCTAGTTCTGACCAGGTGTACCCCATCTTTTTAGTGTCTGCCTTCAGGTATCTACGCCAGGTGTTTCTTGGGCACCCTCTTTTACTTGTTCCTAGTGGGTTCCGACTTGCAGCTTGCCTTGTGATGTCAGTGGTTGGTTTTCTAAAGGTATGTCCAATCCATCACCATCTTCTTTTCCTGATTCTTCTTCAGCAGGAAGTTGGTGAATCAATTGCCACAGATCTTGGTTATTGATGATGTATGGCCAGTGGATCTGGAGGATGTTATGGAGGCAATTATTGATAAACATCTGGATTTTTTGACAGCCCTCTTTGTTTTCCACGTTTCTGCTCCAGACAGTAGGACCGATTTAACACTGGCATTATATAACCCGATCTTAGTCTGAGTTCTGATCTGCTTGGAATTCACGAGAAGAAAGACTGTTCTTGCTTTCCCAATCTGCACTCTCACATCAGCATCAGTGTCCCCCTCTTTATCGATGATGAGGCAGGCAGGTATGTGAAGACTTCAACTTTTTCCAGCACCCTGCCAGCAAGTAGGACTGGCTCTGTGCTATTAATGTTGATTGTCAGGATCTTAGTTTTTCCCTTGTGGGTGTTCAGTCCAACGGTAGCTGAGATGTTGGCAATGTCTGATGCTTTCTCTTGCATCTGTTGTTGGCTGTGGGACAGAAATGCCAGATCGTTGGCAAAGTCCAGGTCACCCAGCTGGGTCCACAGTGTCCACTGGATCCCATTTCTTTTCACTGCTGTTGTTGCCTTCATGACCCAGTCTAAACCAGGAGAAAAAGAAATGGTGACAACAAGGAGCTTTGCTGGACTCCGGTCTTCACTTCAAAGCTCCTTGTGAACTGTCCCCCATGGTAAACTTTGCAGGTCATTCCTTCATAAGAGTTCTTAATGAGGCTGACTAACTTGGTTTGTATGAAGTAACGCCAGAGCAGCTGTCAGAGGGTTTACCAATGTACACTGTCAAAGGCTTTCTCGTAGTCAATGAAGTTGAGGTAAAGTGGTGAATTTCATTCTACAGATTTCTCCAATATGATTCGTAATGTTGTGATCTGGTCAATGCATGACGTATTTGGTTGAAAGATGGATTGCTGGTCTCTCAACTCTGGGATCAAACTTCTGTCAGTGCCAGGAAAGATCTTCAGCTGAATCATCCTGGAAAGAATTTTTCAGCCAGCTGTGCCTAAACTTTAAAATATGTTTTTTAAAAGTTTTCTCCAAGTGGAATTTTTGACAGCGATTTGTGAAGGAACAATGGGAGAGAGAATAATTCAGACAAACCAGTTCACTGCTCTTGAAGTTTGAAATAAATATCACCTCCATTTTCGTATTGCCACAGGCAGGCTTGTTCGGTCTTCCTCTTTTTTTTTTTTTTTTTTTAAATCCACAGTCAGGGAACTGCTTCTTTGTATCAACTGCCTTTTGCTTTTCCATGGCAGTGATAAAGCAGAGAAAATGAAATTTCCCATCTAATTTTTTTTTCCTTTTCATAAGGTGACAGGATTGTCTTGCAATCTAGATTCATATACAACACTCAAACACTGCCTTAGGACTTGTGTTCTAATACCCCTGGATAAACGTGCTGGAATATATCCATTGATTCGTAAATTTTAGTGCTAGAAGAGACCATTGTGATCATTTAGTCTGGCCTTTTGCATAACACAGGCCACAGAACTGCACCCAGTAATTGCTGCAGCAAACCTATAGCCACATAGACGAACAGAGCTTTCTTTCCTCCCCCAGCCCTCACACCAGTCAGTCTTGATGGACTGGATATGAATTATGTGTTTTCTGTTGGACAAATTTATGAGCAAGATTATGTGGCTGCTGTCCTACATGGCAAGTAGGTCTCTTTTTATGTTGATCTGTTTGGAACTGAATTCAAAAGAGCTGGTCTCCTTTCATGCTGGGTGGCTTTTGACAAGTATGTGATACAGCTGAGTAGTTGGCCTGGGGAACAATCCAGTGCAGGTTGGAAGGACCAGATGGAATAGAGTAAATCTCCTCTTCCCTCTCCACCTGTGAAGAACTCCACCTGGATTGCATAGTTCCTACCAATGGTTCCTGCTTAGAACCAGCAGAGCAGAAAATGTTCTGGTCTTGAAATAACTATGAGATGATTTGGCCCTGTCCTTCTGGCAGCTAAGGAGGAGGGGACAAGAAATGTCTCCCTTGGCTCTGTAGGGTCTCAGAACATTCAACAATTTGCCAAGTGGGGTCCTTGAAATGAGGCCTCACAAGGACGAAGCAATACTCAGAAATATGCAACACAGCTTGTGCCAGCACCTCAAGAACAGGACTTATCTCTGAGCAATTTGTGTTGGGCTAGCAGGAGTGCCTCTTACAGCAATTGACGGCTTATAAAGGACCCATACTTTGCGCAAGGTGCAAGGGTGGTTAAAGTGGTGAAAGGAAGAGGGAGGTGCTATGTCTGTCTTCTTCACTGTATCCCCCTGGTCCTCACAGGCCAGTGATGGGTAGGGCTCAGCAGTGGTGAAGAACCTGCTTCCCTCCCTGGTTTGACATTTTCAGCTGAGCTTTACAGGAGGTGATCCTGGGTCGGTCACTGGGTTTTTCTCTTTTGGACTCCCTGTTATCTCACTTCGGGACTGAGTGATATTTTCAGTTCTGCAAAGTTTCCTCCCCCCCACCAGCATCCTGCTCCCCAGTGCAGACAAGTCTGTCTCACTCTCTTTCTCAAACACACACACACATAATAAAACCCCCTCCCCCACAGCAAAAGAGTGCCTGAAAATTTCAAAGCAATTTGAGTTGGCTTTTCAGATGATTAATGTAGACCCTGAAGATAGATGCATGACTTGCCCTTTCCTTCCTTTATCCTAGCTCTCTTTATTTACCTTGTGGACTGTGATGAATCTGGTATTTTGATATATTTGTTGTATTTGGAAAAAATGAATAAAAAATATAAGATGAAGGCAAGCGAAACACCCATCTCGCAAAGAGATTTACTCTGGGCACTTGGATGTGGTTTGGATTTGCCAGATGCCTTCTCAAATGATGCTGTCACCTTAAGGAACTCCAGCATGGTTTCAGCGTGCTGTCACAGCTATCTTGCCTCTAGAAAAGTTTGCAGTAGCTCCAGGCAGACCAGGGAGAAAGAGGTCTGTGGAATGAATCCAGAATCTATGCACACTGCGCCTATATGCACATGAAAAATTCACCACCACATAGACCACACACAGAAATATGTCACCTTGAAGGCAACATAGTACATATGCACCAGCCATGTCACCATATGTAAACACCACATAGATATAAAATTACCACATACAAATGCTCGTGCCTATAAGCTCAGTTCTTCTCTCACGCATGTTTGCATATGAGCACAAACACACACAAGAATATTACCAGAAGTTCCTCAGTGGATGAGAAGGGAAAAAATCCTATTACACAGCCTGACTGATGTGAAATTTTTAAGTACAGTCCATAGCTGTCACTCGAGAGCTCAGGGAGTAGGCCTCTGTGGGTCTGAGAGTTAATCAGTAATTCATGGACAGGGAATGAAAACCTCTACTGCTAAGGATCAAATCTCAGCACTAATTTCTGACTTAGCAAGAGAACTATGCCAAGCACCTGCCCAGACAGCTGAATTGCATTTCATTTACTGTCCTGCAGCTTTGCATTGACTGAAAAGCCGTTGTGCGTCCTACTTGCTCTGTGGTGTCGTTGGCACAAGTTGGTTTGATTGGGGTGCAGAACAAAGCACATGCTCATAATCTAACTGAAGGGTTTCAAGTCTTGAGAGCTGCTTCTTGTTAATCAGACAGCTGGTGATTCATGATGTTATTTCTTAGTACATGTATTGCCACAGCACCCAGAACTCATGGTGTAGGCACAGTACACAGAACAAAAAGCCACAATCCCTTCCTGGTAGAGTCTACAATCTAAGCATAAGATGAGCCAATAGATGGATACAGGCAGACAAGGGAGTACAGAGAAACCATCAGACAGTATCAGTGAGTGTCTCAGAGGGGGGTCTCTGGACACAAGCAGTCCAGTCATTGTCAAGTCGTGAGGTTTTCATACGTATCACAACAAAGGAAAATTTTGAGCAGGGCTTTGAAGATGGGTGATAAGAGACGTTGCTGATGTTTGTGGGGGTGGGGCATTCGGCAGTGACAGGAGCAGCATTCACAAAGTGGCCCCAGCCAAAACTGACAGTACTGCCAAACAGGGAGCCCATGTGGCCAGGAAAGTGGCATGGGGTTTTGGAGCCATTTGCTTGTAGGTCAACAGTTTTCTTCCAGGAGGACAGATTCCAGTTCAACCAAACAATGGGCCATATTGTGGGAACTACTGGGGAAGCTCTCTGACCCAAGTCGGGCGGACTAGATCATTGTAAAAGTCCCATCTGTCTGAAACGAGTTGAATCCCGCCAGGTTGGGAAGCCATTCCCAGGCAGCTGCTCTTTGCTACCATGTGCCAAGTTAAAAAAAAGGTTTCCTAGCTATCGAGTGGCCTCCCCACAAAACCACTGGCACTGATTGGTGGTTTCTGCTGGCTCCTCCGCCAGAAGGGTAAGCTAACGGAAGCCCCAGTGTTGTTACCTCTTTGGAGGTTAATGCTGCAGTCTGCCAGCAAGGAGAAAGGTGGGGTGCCTTGCATCATCCTGCTGATTAATAGAGGGCTTCAATCTCCAGGGCTATCAATCCAGCAGTTTCACTAATAAGAAAGTCATTACAAACGTACCCAATAAATCCAGGTTATTAATTGCTGCCTCCTGTACAGCATGTGGCACTAACTCCGAGCTTGATTTCAAAAGTTGCTGTAAAGCTGCTGGGATGTACAGTGAGGAGTCCTGTGGCACCTTAATGACTAACACATTTATTTGGGCCTAAGCTTTCATGGGCTGGAGCCAACAGCATCCGCTACCATAGATCCAACGTACTATAACAAGGATTTGTTCTTCCCCATGTAGGAATGTTCTGAGCAGCATTAGCTAAGCCAATGGGGAAAATGTCTTTTGGTGGTACAGCCATGTCTACCTGGGGATTTCTCAGCGCAGCTGTGGCTCTAGAGGGCGACTTTTCACACCCTGGCTGACATAATGATTCCAATATCAGTTGTAAGGGTAGAACAACTGTCAGAACTCTGGGAACAGACATCTGTGATGTCCTCAAGACAAGGTGGCCTTTGAGGTGCAATTATCCCACCTTTGTACAGGGACCATTTGGAGAGCTGGCCATGGCTGTGACTCAGCCGAAGAGGCTGATGAGTGACAGTGTTATGGGGGGGGTTGCATTTTTTTTTCTTTTTTAAAGGCTTGACACTTAAGATGCTGTCTGCAGGCTATGTTGTGTGCCATTTTTAAAGACAGCGCTCTTAATAAACACCGACAGGGAAGTGGGGCAAGAACAGACACAAGTTGTTTCGGGCGACTTCTGTCAAGCAAACAGTAATGCAGCAGGATTAGTGGCAACTCCCTCCATATTGCAGGGAGCAAGTCTCCCGCGGATGAAGTGCTCCAAGCATTGCAGTGAGTCCTTGATCTTGCGGAGCAGACATGAGGAATGCCTCGTTTCTTTGCTGTCCCTCCATGTCCAGCCAAGGGTTTGGTGTGGGGATGGTGGTGTGTTGATTTTCATCCTTCGGGCATCTCAATGAGCCCCAAGCTGAGTGGTCCATCCTCTTCCCTGTGCACCTCACCACCTTCATTCTGCCCATGGAACTGGGTACGCCTTTAATAGTGCAACTGCAAATAGTTCACTAATGGGAAGGCAACATTTTGAGCTAGTGAGCCATTAACGTCATCAGTTCCATCAAGTGCAATCAAGTCTATGCGCAATGCAGACTTAAAAGAGCAGGGCCCACTGTCCCTTTAGAAAACACATTTATTTAGATCAAGCTGTCACTGAAATTGCCAGCTCCAATCATTGCTCCAGCATGGTTATTTGGTCAAATGTGACGGCTGCTTACAGTATGTTGTTCATCTCCCCTTCCTACTTGAGGGAAAGGCCGTAGGACAGTGGTCTGGGACAGCTGTTCCAGGTAAAATCAGCCCTCTTCCCCTGCTGCCTTCCACTCCCGAGTTGGAGCAGTTTGGATGGTGGTCGGTTTCAAGAGGAGTGCAGCAAGGCTTGGTTCTGGGGCCGGTGTTGTTCGACATCTTTATTAATGACCCAGATGAGGGACCAGACTGCACCCTCAACAAGTCTGCAGATGACACAAAGCGGGGGGAGAGGTAGATATGTTGGAGGGTAGAGATAATCCAGAGTGACCTGGATAAATTGGAGGATTGGGCCAAAAGAAATCTGATGCGGTTCAACAAGGAGAAGTGTAGAGTCCTGCATCTGGGACGGAGGAATCCCAAGCATTGTTATAGGCTGGGGAGCAATTGATTAAGCAGCAGTCAGTGGAAAGGGACCTAGAGGTGATGGTGGATGAAAGGCTGGATATAAGAAAACAGTGTGCCCTTGTAGCCAAGGCTAATGGCATATTAGGGTGCATTAGGAGGAGCATTTTGAGCAAATCTAGAGAAGTGATTGTTCCCCTCCATTTGGCACTGGTGAGGCCGCATCTGGAATACTGTGTCCAGTTTTGGGCCCCCCAGTATAAAAAGGATGTGAATGTGCTAGAGCAGGTTCAGAGGAGGGCAACAAAAATGATTAGGGGGCTGGAGCACATGACTTATATGGAGAAGCTGAAGAATTTGTGTCTGTTTAGTTTACAGAAGAGGAGATTGAGGGGTGATATAATAGCAGCCTTTAACTTCCTGAAGGGGAGCTCTAAAGAGGATGGTGAGAAACTATTCTCAGTGGTGACGGATGGCAGAACAAGGAGCAATGGTCTGAAGTTACAGAAGGAGACAAGTAGGTTGGATATGAGGAGAAACTACTTCACCAGAAGGGTGGTGAAGCATTGGAACGCGTTGCCTAGAGAGGTGGTGGAGTCTCCATCCCTCGAGGTTTTTAAGCCCTGGCTGGAGAAGATCCCGGCTGGGATGACTTAGTGGGGGTTGTACTGCTTGAAGCAGGGGGCTGGACTAATTGACCCCCTGAGGTCCCTTCCAGCCTTATGATTGTATGATTCTATGACTGACAGCACAGAAGAGCTACAGGTCCATTTATCCAGTGTGCTGGGACACGGTTGCACCTCTCGTGCAGTACAAAGCAGCCCCACGTCCCGAATGGTCCTCCTCCCTCACAGGGAGTCCTTAGTTGGTGTAAATCAGCTGTCCTGCCTTTTGTGCTCCCCCTGCTTATGTCTGCTGGCATAACGGGGCCAGGCCTAGAGTTCTCCATCCCGGACAGCCGGAACAAACCATATCAGCCACTGGCAGCCAGTGTAAATCAGAGTAGCCATTATATTGTGGGCTAGCTCAGTCACAGAGCTAGAGACTGCAAACATAGTGTACAGGTGTCATTGCTCCCCTCCTCCTGAATGGTGCTAAGGACGTCTGGGCCACAGCACAGGATCTAGGCCAGCGTTCACCACCTGATGGGGAAATTGCAACATCTCAAGCAAGAGCCTATCCCTGTGAGATTTCCAGTAAACTTGTCCTTTCCAGTGGTTGGAACACTAACCAGAGAGTCAGAAGTCCTGGCATCTATTTCCACCCCTGCCACTAGCCTGCCATGTGACCACGGGCGACTCACTTCCCCTCTTCTTCGCCTCACTCCTTATCTATCTGGATGGCTAACTCATTGGGGCAGGAGCAGTCTGGTGCTGTTGGCCTCTTACGGAGGTCATAACACAGGGCCTGGCATAGTGGCTCCTATTTACATGTTACCGCAGTAATCATAAGGGTTCCTTTCCTTGCACTGTGTTGCGCGTCTCCAAGAGCAGGGGCATTCTTCACCAGCCAGGCCCAGTGCAATATTGCCGTACACCCCTGGGTCCGACATGAAACACCCCGCTCTTTCAGTCCCAGATCCAGGCCTATCAGTACAGGCCCTGCCTGTTTGATAGCGCTCCCCAGTTCTGACCTATGCCCTCCCCAACTAGACCAAGCACAATTTGGCTAAAGCACTTCAGTCCAGACTTGTACCAGCCCTCACCCCATTTCTTCCCTGGACCATCTCACGGCTCTGCCAGGAGTGTCTCCTGGAGCAGGGCTTGGTGCTTCTTCTCATGTTTTTCGTCTCTCCAGTTGGTTCTCTCAAAAGAACCCAATTCCTCAAAGCACCCAGATTCTCACGCATCCTGCAATCCCTTCATAAGCTTGGGGCAGTCGGGGTGAGGAGAGCTTTTCAAACATGCCTGGCAGGTCTCACTGCGAGTTTCCTGCCGATATCAGTCATCCTCTCCTCCCCACAGCTCATAGAGAAAGAAAGGCTCTGCGGTGCCATCTCCCAAAGCAAACCAACCTAGAGCAAAAACAAAAGGAGCCCCAGGAAATCTCCAGCTTTTCCTCCAGCTCCTCTGCATTTCAGGCCTGGCAAGGACTGGCTTCTGCTTTCCGAGTTTCTTCTTGCTCTGTCAATGAAAGCACGACATTAAACAGGAGTCTGAAATAGCCTCTCTCCTCCATGCTGTTTTTATGAAGTATATAAAATAACTTAATCAGACCCATACCGAGAATCACACACGCACACCTGAGATGAAAGTGCCTTGCGTTCATAAAGAAAGATATAGTGCTAGTGGCATTTCACACTGAGGTACCCTGGGACCATCACAAGTCTTGATGAGACCAAGAGAGCTCAATAGACTTTCCAAACCTAATTAGTACTTAATGATCTGGAGAGACACGGATGTCCATCACCTCCACTTCAGCCCCTCCGTTCTTCCTCAAATTCTTAATTAACCTTTAAAGAGATGATGGGCTGATGCGTTTCCTAGGATATCTCATTGATTTCTTTCACACACACACACCTGTGTGCACGCACATATAAAAGAGTCTTCTGTAAATCTCGCAGCCTGTGTGTATTCCATCCCAAGGCCCTGCTGATCAATGTTTATTAATGAATCAGTACCTTGAAAATTGTTAATTGATGGCAATGTACACAATGTTGTCTGGATTTTAACCTTATTCATCATTTAAATATGGTGGAGGGTGGTGTTAATTAATAGCACAAAACCAACGCTGGATCGTTCCACTATGGATTTGGGTGGGTGGGTGAGAATAATCATAGGAGCAATGGCCAAAAAACGTGGTGCTTAAATTTTGAAAAAAGAGAGCAAAAAAGTGAGAGGAAATAGAGCCAACGTCAGTGTGGCTTTCAAGATGACTCACTTTGCTCTGCTAATGAAATAAAAATTTGCTCATGAGCTTATATAATATTTTACTATTGTGTCATATTTAATCAACTCTGCGTTTTAACAAGCCAAGAAGAAAGGGAGGGGGGAGCTGCTAGGAATGGAGTGAAAACAGATTAATAAGTTTTGAAAAGTTAATAGCCAAGTTTTCAGATTAAAAAAAAAAATCAATGTTGGTAGCTGAATTCACCAGGGAGAAGATGACAAATGGAGAATGCCTTGCTTAAAGTTCATTTAATAACAATCTAAATACGTGGCGGCAATGTAGGATGTGAGGCTAACAGCTGCATTTTTTCCAGGCTTCTTGCCTTCTCTGTCTTCAGCGGTTGTTTGTTCTGAGAGCTAGAGCCTCAGTGACTGCAAACTTATCTAGGTCATTTAATCCATTACCATGGCACCACCCAATTTTCATGTATTTATCCTCCAAGGGTGAGGTGGGGCAGGGCATTGGGTCTAAGTTATTTACAGCAAATGCTCAGGGCATTATACCAATGGCGAACTGAGGCATAAAGTGGCTGTGTGATGTGTTCAAAGTGGTGCAAGAAAGGACTATCCCAAATCTGTCTCACTGCAGCAGCTTGGGATGAGGTGAGAAGGATTTCTCCATGGCCACTGCAACTCCAGCTGGGGAGGGGTGCTTGCTCCCAAGCAGGGGCAGGTCCAGATCCAGGTTCATCTCCATCCTTAACTCCCCAGTCAATCAGCTAACTGTGCACTTTCCCTGGCTCCCTGGCAAGGATGCACAGCTGGCAGTGTCCCCGTACAGATTGTCTAAAGTGTGTGTGGAGGTAGGAGTCTCGAGGTGGGGGCAGTCCCAGATGGGGAGAGAAGAAAGCCCCTGGCTAGTCGCTAGCACCTGCCTGGTGATTCTGTCTCATTTCTGTATGGTGTTATAAGAAGCAATCACCTTCACGGCACATTCCATTTTCCTGGCATAACCAAACCCTGACCTCACTTCAAGGAATGATTAGAGGATACCAAATATAGAATCATAGAGTCATAGGGCTGGAAGGGACCTCAGGAGGTCAGCTCGTCCAGCCCCCTACTTCAAGCAGGATCAACCCCCACTTAGTCATCCCAGCCAGGACCTTGTCCAGCCGGGACTTAAAAACCTCGAGGGATGGAGAATCCACCACCTCTCTAGGCAACGCATTCCAATGCTTCACCACCCTGCTGGTGAAGTAGTTTTTCCTAATATCCAACCTACATCTCTCCCTCTTCAACTTCTGACCATTACTCCTTGTTCTGCCATCTGACACCACTGAGAACAGTTTCTCTCCCTCCTCTTTTGAGCTCCCCTTCAGGAAGTTGAAGTCTACTATTAAATGAGGTGGTGCTAGCTTTGACCCCTTAGCAGGAGTTCTTCACCAGATGGATGGACAGACAAACTCTTTCAAATACTAGATTACCTAGGGGCCTCACAGTGTCCTACCCTTGGCATACACTTAGTGTAGATCTACACTAGACCTGAAAGTTGATTGCAATCCCAGCGGCAGGCTCCTGAGAGGGATTGAGCGCTCTCAGTGCTCTATACTCCATGGGTGGTGGACTGCCTTTGGCACCTTGTAGACTCAAGTTCATGCCTGAAGACAAGACACAACCCTCCTGGTGTTTGGTGCTGCGTCAGCTTCGTCAGGGAGGAAAGCAGGATAAAGTGGCTTTGTGAAAGCAGGAGAGAGATCGGCATTGTACTCGGCATGTGATGGAGAACAGATGGTCAGGTGGCTAAGGCGCTAGACTGGGACTCAGGAGAACTGGCTTCACTTCCCATTGCTGCTAGTAACACACTAGACAAGTCATTTGAACACTTGGTGCCTCAGTTTCCATCTCTGCAAAATAGGCATAATAGTGCTTCCCAACCATCCAGGGAGGGTAAATGCATGAATGCCTGGGAAGTGCGCCAGTACTGCTGCGGGGGGTGGAATAAGAAATGGGAAGCTCTTCTTAGCAGAGGGTGCAGTGGAGAAAAGGGGTTAAAGGGAACAGCAAGGAAAGATAATATGGAGGAGGACAAGAAATGGCGGGGCAGGGGTGGGTGCTGCTTGCAGGGGCTACCAGGAGCAGTGTCCCCCTATTTTTTATATCTGGGGAAGAATAAATTTTGTTATGTGCACCAAGACATGTGCAGATGTCCACCACTAGTCAAACCACACGCTGCCCCTGTTGTAGGAGCTCTGCTCACCAGCTAGGCAGAAACTGAATCTGTCCTGGGTGGTTGTCTAAACTCTCCCCTCCCAGGGAACACCGCCCAGAAGGGCAAGGAGGAGGCTATTAAAATTTTGGCAGGGGCACTGGGGGTGGGGCATCTCTCGTGTGATGCCAGGAGTCATCTACGGGAAGGGGAGCCATGGACTAGAAGGATTCCCTGGGTCATCGAGTTGAGGAACTCAGCAGTTGCAAGGGGTGTCAGATGAAATGAGAAAGCAGCCTTGTGGACAGGGACTGACCTGTCCAGAATGCTGACAGAGAGAATCAGAAGTGTGGAATTGTGCTTCTGGTTTGAATTACATGCACAATTACAATGTCAGCAAATCATTGCCTGTCACCCTACTGGGGACTGTGTGAAGTCCATATAAAATGCACCCCGGGGTTACTGATGGCTTGCCGGGTTATCCAGGGCTTTGAAAGAATCTGCATGCGTTTAGAGTTCTCCAGTTGGCAACACAGTCTGTGTGCAGTTTCAGGGTCTGGTCTGCTGATTACACACTGGCAGGCTTTCTCCTCCTGGAATCCAGTACCCAGAATTTAAAACCCAAACACCTAACTCAAAGGTCTTTTCACTTCCCTTTGCATGGGACAGTGGCAGCTGCAGTATCTGACAGCAGCTAAACATATTGAAGGGAAGCCACTTCCAGACACTATTGCTTTCCTCTGTCCCTTTCAACTGCCTCCTGTTATGGTCACTGCAGAGTAGAACGGAGAGCTCAAAATCTGAGAGCCACATATTTTTAACCATTAGCATGCTGGCCTGTTTGAGCCAACTAAACGTTTAGAAAGAGGCTGGATATTGCTTAGTTCCAGGACTCTGGGGGTTAAGTTGTATTTATGCCATGAACTTGGGGATGTGATGTTGATGAAGGTGATCCAAGTCAAGCAGGTTTAAATGCTGGGAAGATTTAGGGGCAAGATTCACCTCTGTAAAAAGAGACACTGGAATGTTATAGACTAGACCTGGAGCTTGCCAAGGGCAATGCAGAGCAAAGAGTGAGGGGCTGGTAGCTGTGGGAGTGTGCTCTGAGTGGCAGCCCACAGCCAAACATGACCACAAAACAAGGCACTGACTTTGTTGTGGGGATTAGCTTGTGGTCTGCCCTGACGTGTTACCAGAGTGATCTGGAAGAGCGAGGTCTGGATATAGGTTGTACATAAGAAGATGGTGTGCCAGTAGGTGGCACTTGAGAGTGTGCAGCGTTTGCCATAGGCAGTCTAGATCCAATGTTGTAGTGTGCTGCATTGGCTTCCATTGTCCAGCCCTTTCGGGGGTGCATTCAGCAAGCGCAGCGCGGTGTAAAGGTTGGAGGTTCGATTTCTGCCTCAGCTGCTAATTCCCTGGTAGTCTCTGAACAAGTCGTATCACCCTGTTTCCCAAAATGCCCGACTCGTAAGTGTTTTGGGGCAAGGACGGTCTCTGGCTGAGTGAACACATGCCTAGCGAAAGGGCCAGGGGGTACCATCCTGGTTGTCTTTTCTACCACTGTCATGTAGCTCAGTGTTCCACAACCAGTGTGTCTGGCACACTGGTGTGCTGTGAAGTGGCGTGGAGCGTGCCTCAGAGCTGCCCGCTGGGAGTACCACCTGCCTCGTGGTGGCTCTGGGGTGGCAGCGGCTCTGGTGAGTCGCTACCGTTGAGTTAGAGTGGGGGGGAGGGGTGCCTGGCTTTGCAGGAGGGTCGGGGGTTTGGGTAAAGCAGGGGGCTGGGGGTGCCTGGTTCTGCGGGAGGGGACTAGGTTCTATACATGGGGTGTGCTGTGAGAGTGCTGAAGGGGGCCCCGGGCTGATAGGGTTGCTGAGCACTGCAGTAGCTAACAGTAATGCAGTAGGGATGCCAGTCGCAATGCCCTCGCATAGGGCCGCCCTGGGTGTCAGCAGTGCGGGGGAGGGCTAAATCTGCTGATGTGGGATTCTAACACGCAGCCTCAGGGCAAAAGGGCACCCTGCTGGGTGTCTTGAAGCCGATGGGCATGCTTGGCAGGAGGGAGCGCTCAGCCTGGCATTGTTCGATGCAAGAGAGGAGACCAAGTGGGAAGGAACAGATCTAGATACTGACTCCCGAAGCAGCTGAGCCCATTTTGCCATGCCCCAGAACGCCCACCTGTTCCTGCCCTTTGCATAGCCTTTGAACCAGGCCCAGACCAGGAAGTCTGCATCTGCAGGGAGTGAGTTCCTCTCTGATGGGGAAATTTCTTTCTGCTCGTTGCAACCCATTCCAGACCTCTTTGTGCCTGGAGTGGCACAAGGAGGACAGAAGCTGATCGGGGAATCTTCCCCTTCAAGCAGCCATCCTCAACCACTCTTCATGGGCATCTGGCAAACCTGTGTCTTCCCCTCCTCCCCTTCTTTCCTTTCTTCATTCCCTGGGTCCTTGTCCCGCTCGTGGTACCTTATCCCTTTACCTTCATCCTCCATCTCCATCCTCTTACTGTCCATTTGCAATCTACTATACCCTCCCCCCACCCCGCAAGCTGTTCTTCTGTCCTTCAGACCCCATCTCAGCAAACCAGCCCTGGTTAGCTAGCCAGGTATGGGCTTAACATTGAGCACGTGCTTAAGTGGATTGCTGAATGAGTCATAGGCTGCATATTATCTAGGGCCAGGGCTGTCACCACACCTGTGGTTTGTATAGAGCCTCATGCACTAGGATTGTGACTAACAATTATAATACTAATAAACCGTACATTGTCACCTTGAAAGAGCAGCAGGCGTGAGCTGGTTAGATGTAATGCCAAAGGGGATTTCATCTCCATCTTTTTGTTACTACGCTAAAGGCTGCGGGCTTGTATGAGCCCAAAATGTATGTCGAGTCAACTCCCAGTCTGCATCTCAGGGCTTCTCTGGAACCAGAGTATTTGTTGAAGTGGAGTAGAACAGTCATTACAAATGCTAGTCATTAACGCTATGAACTTTCAGATTCACCTGCCACGGCGGCAGGAGCAATTCAACAATGTCATTCCCTAAGCTCTGACGGTGGGGTTTTAATGACATTGTTCTATTAAAGATCTTCAAATCAACCATTTGAGAGCCGTCTGGCTGCTGTAGTCACAAAAATAATAATGCTTCGACCTTGCCATCCTCTTCCATCTCACCGTCCTAGTCCTGTTTGGAGGCAATTATTCATAACGTATACATCCTGTGTATAAGCTGCAGCCAGTCCTGCTGTTACAGCAGTTAGGGGAGCAATAGAACCTAGGTGGGCTTTGCCAGCTCCTTCACACTGCCCTTTATTCAGCACTTAGACGTGGCAGTGATGATACTTTGCAAACGCTTAGAGGAGGTGAGATTCTCTTGTGATGCGCTGAACAGTCACCTGGCTAGTTGTACAGTTTAATGTGGGAAGGGATGCCATGTCATCAAGTCTGAACACCTATGGGTCACCTGTATGCAGCGGGCTTGTGTGGCTGCCCAGGAGAAATTCAGGAGCTGCCCAGCTCATTAGCAGTGCGCCCATCACCCCCCACAGTGGGCAGCATGTGTTTCTATTGGTGATGCACATCCACACATGCCTGGGTGCATGTAACAAAATGTATTCTGTGCCCTCTTGAGGACCCTTCCCATTCTGTATTTGATGATTCTGTGAACTGTAGAGCACTTCCTTTATTCTTGAAAAGCAGCTTCTTCTGATCAGGCACATGACAGCTGGTTAACAGCACACATCCGTACTAAGTAACAACCTCATAAATAATTCTCCCTCTTTGACTGACTTGTGAGTTCTTTGAGGTGAGGAGTGTCACTCGTTACTTTGTTGTGGACAAAATGAAGTGCTGAAGTTATTTGGGACCTTACCATGCTGCTGTATATAAATAAATAACAAGCAGAAGCATGGTTTCCCAGTGCTCATAGGAAACAACTGGGAGTAACCTGACATCGGTTATGTACTCAACGTCACATGGCAAAGAAGGATACAGAGCCTGACTGCTTTGTTCATTATTTGTTTGTATTGTGGTAATGCCTCGACTTCCTAGTCAGGAAATCTAGGCCCCATTGTGCAAGATGTTGTACGAACACATAACTATGAGATGGTATCTGAGCTGATTGGCTTACAGTCAGAGTTCTTGATGAGATAGCAGGTAGTTGTTTGCAGTGTTGTTGTAGCTATGTTGGTTCCAGGGTGCTAGAGACAGAAGATGAATGAGATAATATTTTGCATTGGACCAACTTCTGCTAATCAGACACAAGAATAAGTTCTGAGAGATACTGAGCTCTTCATCAGCTCTGGAACTGAAGATCTTCATGTGGAATGAACACTGGTGTCTCTCATTAACAGAAGTGGATCCTCTGAAAAAAATTACAAAGATGGACGAAGGAGATGGACATGTTGAGAGTCTCTGGGTTAGACTAAGAGGGGTAAAAAACAAAGGTGATGTCCTGCTAGGAGTCTACTACAGGCCACCTACCCAGGTGGAAGAGGTGGATGAGGCTTTTTTTAAACAACTAACAAAGTCATGCAGGGCCGTGGATTTGATGGTGATGGGGGACTTCAACTACCCAGGTAGATGTTGGGAAACTAATACAGCAGGGCACAGAATATCCAGTAAATTCTTGGATTGTATTGCAGACATTTTTTTTATTCCAAAAGGTTGAAAAAGCTACCAGGGGAAAGCTGCTCTAGATTTGATTTTAACAAAAAGGGAGGATTTGGTAGAGAACTTGAAAGTGGAAGGCAGCTTGGGTGAAAGTGATCAGGAAATCATAGAGTTCACAATTCTAAGGAAGGGTAGAAAGGAGAACAGCAAAACAGAGATAATGGATTTCAGGAGGGCAGATTTTGGTAAACTCAGAGAGCTGGTAGGTAAAGTCCCATGGGAAGCAAAACTGAGGGGAAAAACAGATGAGGAGAGCTGGCAGCTTTTCAAAGAGACATTATTAAGGGCCCAAAAGCAAGCTATCCTGCTGCAAAGGAAAGATAGAAAATATGGCAAAAGACTGCCTTGGCTTAACCAGGAGATCTTGCATGATCTCAAATAAAAAAGAAATCATATAAAAAGTAGAAACAGGGACAAATTACAAAGGATGAATACAGGCAAACAACACAAGAATGCAGGAGCAAGATTAGAAAGGCTAAGGCACAAAATGAGCTCAAATTAGCTACAGGCGTAAAGGGAAACAAGATTAAATGATTTCTTTGCTTCAGTCTTCACGGCTGAAGATGTTACAGAGGTTCCTAAATCTGAGCCAGCCTTTTTAGGCGACAAATCTGAGGAACTCACTCAGATTGAAGTGACATTAGAGGAGGTTTTGGAATTAATTGATAAGCTGAATAGTAACAAGTCCCCAGGACCAGATGGCATTCACCCAAGGGTTCTGAAAGAACTCAAATGTGAAATTGCGGAGTTATTAACAGTGGTTTGTAACCTATCCTTTAAATCCACTTTGGTACCAAATGACTGGAAGACGGCCAATATAACACCAATATTTAAAAAAGGCTCTAGAGGAGATCCTGGCAATTATAGACCGATAAGTTTAACATCAGTACCAGGCAAATTAGTAGAAACACTAGTAAAGAGTAAAATTGCAAGGCACATAGAAGAGCACGAATTGTTGGGCAAAAGTCAGCATGGTTTCTGCAGAGGGAAGTCGTGTCTGTCTAATCTATTAGAATTCTTTGAAGGGGTTAATAAACATGCGGACAAGGGGCACCCAGTGGACATAATATACCTAGATTTCCAGAAAGCCTTTGACACGGTCCCACACCAAAGGCTTTTATGTAAATTAGGTGGTCATGGGATAGGAGGAAAGGTCCTTTCATGGATCGGGAATTGGTTAAAAGACAGAAAACAAAGGGTGGGAATAAATGGTAAATTTTCACAATGGAGGGGGGTAACTAGTGGTGTTCCCCAGGGCTCAGTCCTGGGACCGATCCTGTTCAACTTGTTCATCAATGATCTGGAAAATGAGGTAAGCAGTGAGGTGGCAAAGTTTGCAGATGACACCAAGTTGTTCAGGACAGTCAAAACCAAAAGGGATTGTGAAGAACTACAAAAAGATCTCAGCAAACTGAGTGATTGGGCAGCAAAATGGCAAATGAAATTTAATGTGGGTAAGTGTAAGGTAATGCATGTTGGAAAAAATAACCCAAATTACACGTACTACATGATGGGGTCAAATTTAGCTACGACAGATCAGGAAAGGGATCTTGGAGTTATAGTGGATAGTTCTCTGAAGACATCCACGCAGTGTGCAGCGGCAGTTAGTAAGGCAAATAGGATGTTAGGAATTATTAAAAAAGGGATCGATAATAAGACAAAAGATATCATACTTCCCCTATATAAAACTATGGTACGCCCACATCTCGAGTACTGCGTGCAGATGTGGTCTCCTCACCTCAAAAAAGATATATTGGCATTAGAAAAGGTTCAGAAAAGGGCGACTAAGATGATTAGGGGCTTGGAAAGGGTCCCATATGGGGAGAGGCTAGAGAGACTGGGACTTTTCAGTTTGGAAAAGAGGCGATTGAGGGGCGATATGATAGAGGTATATAAAATCATGAATGGTGTGGAGAAAGTGAATATAGAAAAATTATTTACCTTTTCCCATAATACAAGAACTAGGGGACACCAAATGAAATTGATGGGTAGTGGGTTCAAAACTAATAAAAGGAAATTTTTCTTCACACAGCGCACAGTCAACCTGTGGAACTCCTTGCCCGAGGCGGCTGTGAAGGCCAGGACTCTATTAGGGTTTAAAAAAGAGCTTGATAAATTTTTGCAGGTCAGGTCCATAAATGGCTATTAGCCAGGGATAAAGTATGGTGCCCTAGCCTTCATAACAAGGGCAGGAGATGGATGGCAGGAGATAAATCACTTGTCTTCTGTTCTCCTTCTCTGGGGCGCCTGGCATTGGCCACCGTCGGCAGATGGGATGCTGGGCTTGATGGACCTTTGGTCTGACCCAGTATGGCCATTCTTATGTTCTTATGTTCTTATGTTCTTAAGAAGGCTTTTTATAAATATATTAGAAACAAGAGGAAGACCAGGGACAGGGTAAGGCCATTGCTCGGTGAGGAGGGAGAAACAGTAACAGGAAACTTGGAAATGGCAGAGATGCTTAATGACTTCTTTGTTTCGGTCTTCACTGAGAAGTCTGATGAAGGAATGCCTAACATGGTGAATGCTAGTGGGAAAGGGGTACGGTTAGAAGTTGAAATAAAAAAAGAAAAAGTTAAAAATCACTTAGAAAAATTAGATGTCCGCAAGTCACCAGGGCCTGATGAAATGCATCCTAGAATCTTCAAGGAGCTGATAGAGGAGGTATCTGAGCCTTTACCTCTCATCTTTTGAAAATCATGGGATACAGGAGAGTTTCCAGAAAACTGGAAAAGGGCAAATATAGTGCCCATCTATAAAAAGAAGAATAAGAATAACACAGGAAACTACAGGCCAGTCATCTTAACTTCTGTGCCAGGAAAGATATGGAGCAGGTAATTAAAGAAATCATCTGCAAGCATTTGGAAGGTGGTAAGGTGATAGGGAACAGCCAGCATGGATTGGTAAAGAACAAATCATGTCAAACCAATCTGATAGCTTTCTTTGATAGCATAACAAGCCTTGTGGATGGGGGAGAAGTGGTTGATGTGGTATACCTAGACTTTAGTAAAGCATTTGATACAGTCTTGCAGGATATTCTTATAAAAAAAAAACAAGGCAAATTCAGTTTAGATGAGGCTACTGTAAGGTGCTTGCATAACTGGCTGGATAACCATAGTCAGAGACAGCAACGAAGGGTCCTGAGACACCTTATAGACTAACAGAAAAGTTTTGAGCATGAGCTTTCGTGAGCACAGAGTCACTTCATCAGATGCTGGTCTTGGAAATCTGAGTAGATGTTCATGGTTCTCAATCCTGCTGGAAAAGTATAACAAGTGGAGTTCTGTAGGGGTTTGTTTTAGGACCGGTTCTGTTCAATATCTTCATTAACGATCTAGATATTGGCATAGAAAGTACGCTTATTATGTTTGCAGATGATACCAAGCTGGGAGGGGTTGCAACTGCTTTACAGGATAGGGTCATAATTCAAAATGATCTGGATAAATTGGAGAAATGGTCTGAGGTAAGTAGGAAGAAGTTTAATAAGGACAAATGCAAAGTGCTCCACTTGGGAAGGAACAATCAGTTTCACACATACAGAATCACAGGGCTGGAAGGGACCTCAGGAGGTCAGCTAGTCCAGCCCCCTGCTTCAAGCAGGATCAACCCCCACTTAGTCATCCCAGCCAGGACCTTGTCCAGCCGGGACTTAAAAACCTCAAGGAATGGAGAATCCACCACCTCTCTAGGCAATGCATTCCAATGCTTCACCACCACCTGGTGAAGTAGTTTTTCCTAATATCTAACCTACACCTCTCCCTCTTCAACTTCAGACCCTTACTCCTTGTTCTGCCATCTGACACCACTGAGAACAGTTTCTCACCCTCCTTTTTAGAGCTCCCCTTCAGGAAGTTGAAGGCTGCTATTAAATCACCTCTAAGTCTTCTCTTCTGTAAACTAAACAAGCCCAAATCCCTCAGCCTATCCTCATTGGTGTTGTGCTCCAGACCCTTAATCATTTTTGTTGCCCTTTGCTGAACCTGCTGTAGCAAATCCACATCCTTTTTATACTGGGGGGCCCAAAACTGGACACAATATTCCAGAAGTGGCCTCACCAGTGCCGAATACAGAGGAATAACTACTTCTCTAGATCTGCTGAAAATGCTCCTCCTAGTATGCCCTAGTAAGCTGTTAGCCTTCGTCGCTACAAGGGCACACTGTTTACTCATATCCAGCCTTTCATCCACCATAACCCCTAGGTCCCTTTCCATCGTACTGCTGCTGAGCCAGTCGGTCCCCAGGCTGTAACAATGCTTGGGATTCTTCTGCCCCAGGTGCAGGACTCTACACTTCTCCTTATTGAACCACACCAGATTTCTTTTGCCAGGTCCTCCAATTTATCCAGGTCCCTCTGGATTCTCTCTCTACCCTCCAACGTATCTACCTCTCCCCCTAGTTTTGTGTCATCCGCAAACTTGCTGAGGGTGCAATCCAGTCCCTCATCCAGGTAATTAATAAAGATGTTGAATAACACTGGCCCCAGAACCGAGCCTTGTGGCACTCTGCTTAAAACAGACCACCATCCAGATTTTGAGCCATTGACCACTACCCGTTGGGCCTGACCGTCAAGCCCACTTTCTATCCATCTTATAGTCCAAGGATCCAATCCATATTTCCTTAACTTATGGACAAGAATGTTGTGGGAGACCGTATCAAAAGCCTTGCTGAAGTCAAGGTATATCACATCCACTGACTTCCCCATGTCCACAGAGCTTGTTACGTCATCATAGAAGAATGGGGAGAGACTGTCTTGGAATGACTACAGCAGAAAGAGATCTAGGGGCTATAGTGGGCCACAAGCTAAGTGAGTCTGTGCTCACAAAAGCTCCTGCTCAAAAGCTTTCTGTTAGTCTATAAGGTGTCACAGAACCCTTCGTTGCTGTTACAGATCCAGATTAACACGGCTACCCCTCCGATACTTCACAAGCTAAATATGAGTCAACAGTGTTATGCTGTTGCAAAAAAAGCAAACATGATTCTGGGATGCATTAACAGGTGTGTTGTGAACAAGACACAAGAAGTCATTCTTCTGCTCTCCTCTGCGCTGGTTAGGCCTCAGTTGGAGTATTGTGTCCAGTTCTGAGCACTGCAGTTCAAGAAAGATGTGGAGAAATTAGAGAGGGTGTAGAAAAGAGAGACAAGAATGATTAAAGGTGTAGAGAATGTGACCTATGAAGAAAGGCTGAAAGAATTGGGCTTGTTTAGTTTGGAAAACAGAAGATTGAGGGGTGACATGATAGCAGTTTTCAGGTATATAAAAGGGTGTCATAAGGAGGAGGGAGAAAACTTGTTCTTTTTGGCCTCTAAGGATAAAACAAAACACAATGAACTTAAACTTCAGCAAAGGAGGTTTAGGTTGGACATTAGGAAAAAGTTCCTAACTGTCAGGGTGGTCAACTACTGGAATAAATTGCCAAGGTAGGTTGTGGAATCTCATCTCTGGAGATATTTAAGAACAGGTTAGACAGATGTCTATCAGGGTTGGTTTAAACAGTACTTGGTCCTGCCATTGGGGCAGGGGGCTGGACTCGATGGCCTCTCGAGGTCCCTTCCAGTCCTAGTGTTCTATGATTCTATGATCTACCTGGTGTCTTTAACAGGTAGATGTGACAGATAGAAGGAGCACAAGGTGACAACTCTGCCATACAGTTTTGACTATATTAATGTGTACTAGAAACCTTTTAGCTCATGCCTGCAAATCCAAGATAGGCAATTTCTCCACTAGTCACATGTGCAGAGTTCCACATGCAGGGCAGTGTAGAAATAACCAATAAAACCACTAGGGACAGAGTGATAAACCTCAGTCTTCCATTTCTCATTGATAATCTAGGAGTAATTACACTGTACTACCTTGCCTCGTATATGAATGTCCTTAAATGAAGCATGCTACGTATGGGAGATTTTACACAGGTGCTGTAATGCTGGAATTTACGTAAAATAGCTCCCTCACCCTAATAATGAGCTAGACGATCTTTACTGACCACGTGTTGTGAGGACTACAGCTGGGTACATTATAGATGTTTAGGTTCACTGGCCATTCCGAAAAGTCAAAACAATATTATTTTAGGTTGAACTAAAATTACTTTTTTGAAAGTTTTGGCAAATTTTAAAGAAAAGGAAAAAGTAATGAATCAACCAAAACTTTTTTTTAACTATTTTAAAGCATTCAGATTTAAAGGAAATTAATTAATTAAGTCCTTTTGAACTGAGTCAAAATGTGTCATTTCAAAAAGCTAAGGAAAACACTTGGATATTTTCGTAATCTGTATACATTTTCTTCCTCCCAGTTTACAAAGTTTGGACAACTGACATCAACTTAGGTGTTGTGAATTTACATTTTTTTACTCAACAAAAATATTTTGGATGAAAAATGTCACCTTCTTTAATCTAGACTGCATTTTCTATCTCATCCCTGAAATATGGCCACTCAGAAATCTCTTGATGCTCACCCACAAATGACACAAAAACCCAAATCTATCCAACCTGCCTCATTTCAAAGGAAAAAAAAAGCAAACAACCTAAAATAAAAGATGCATTATTAGCAATGATTATCACATTATTTACTCTTATTCTGCAGTATGTTTTGGAACAGATGGAAATCCAATTAGCTTAGTTATGCCTTCAGCCATTAGACGAAACATTCATTTCAGGGCCACGCTGTGCCTCGGTTGAATAGGTTGGGATAAAGAAATATTTTTTGGACTTTGTGTTCGAGATGGTTTGTCACATAACTCTTATTTTTTCTCTTCATGAAAGGACATTGCCGGCTGCTAAGCAACAGAGTAGCCGTGTTTTCTATCTAGGGACGACAGTCCTCATCAGACAGGCTTTCAGCAGAGAGTAATTCTATTAATTAGGGCTGCAGCAAACTTTCCTCTTCAGCTTTCCCCTCCCCTTCTTTCTTCTGTTGCAGTTATTACTATTTTTAATTAACGTGCCAGAATGCTGGCTGCCAACTACAGCACAGAGTGAGAAAAACAAAAGGGCAGCGGTAGGGAAAGGGTCATCTGCCAAAGAGATGATTCGTTTGGCTAACTCGTTAATGCAAATGCAGATTTGTTCAGCATTTTCTTTCAGGACTGTTGCTCCTAACCAGGGAAGGAGCCAGGGTTTGTTTTGTTTTATTTATTTTTTTAATGGCACCCTGGCTGTGGAGCTGAGATAGACCCACTGAGAATTTTAGAGCAACATTCTACTTTCTCCTCTTTTGTTTAAATGGGTAGAGTTCCTTATGGCTGGTCTAGAATAGAAAAGAAATTCAGCCAACTATGTGCATCTCCAACTACAAGAATTGTGTAGTT
The DNA here is from genome assembly GCF_033958435.1 of Carettochelys insculpta. Lineage (NCBI taxonomy): Eukaryota > Metazoa > Chordata > Testudines > Carettochelyidae > Carettochelys > Carettochelys insculpta. The sequence continues at coordinate 123,777,811 of NC_134141.1, forward strand.
GGAATTGACCTGTCTTAGGTCCTCACCACAGGAGGATGACCTCAGAAACTCTTCGTTGACTTCCTTTACTCCTCATGGCAGTGAGGAATACCACAATCCATAGACGTGTCCTCAGGTTTCAGTTTATCTCATTCCTGCTGGGTGAACTAAATCGAACACTGCAAAATAGACTGCAGCAGTGTCAGTTTTCCTTTTTATGTAGCCATACCCTGAGACTCTGTGGCCAGGTCTACACTGGGGAAAAATTCAATTTAAGATACACAACCTCAGCTATGAAAATTGCGTAGCTGGGAAAGGCATATCTTAAATCAATTTTTGCCACCGTCCGCACAGTAGGAGGTTGACAGGAAAAACTCTCCTGCCAACATCCCTTATGCCTCTGAACTGCAAGTACTGGGGTCGATGGTGCCCCCAGTCATTCAATTTAGCATGACACTACTAGGCATACTAAATCGAATCCCAGAAGATTCACCCCCAGTGTGTCGATCTTCCAGTAAGTATAGGTGTGTCCTGAATTCACTTCTGATTCTGTTTATTAATCTCTCCGTCTGTCTCTGCAAGGCTCTCCACTCTTGATGTCTGCACCTCCACATTAGCTGATAATGTGGCCACATCCTCCTTGACTGAAATGACCTGATTTCTTCTGTCTTGATGTTCACAACTTCACATTAACTGCTGATAAGGGCCACATCCTCTGTGACTCAACAGACCTTGTCAACTCTGTCTCTCGTCCTGACTGGGACTCCCTCCTTTTCATAAAGCCACATGTTTAAACCTTCCCCAGAACCTTCCACTCATACATCTGATGAAGCAGTTCTTTGCCCATGAAAGCTTATGCTCCAAAATATGTTAGTCTATAAGGTGCCACAGGACTTCTTGTTCTACAAGGTTCATCATCACGATATTGTGCCTCAATAATCCAAATCTTGTGGTTTTGAAAGTACTGGTCCTGGATTCAGAATAGATTTACATAGCAGAAAAGGGCCCAAGCTGTAAAATGCAGATCCATGCTTCAGTTTAGAAGAGGCATAGATACCAGGTTCAAGATCTGCTCTGACTTCACAGTACTCTGCATCTACTTTGCACCATTTAATTAATTTAACTTTCAGAACAGCATTACGAGGCTGGTGAATTTTATGATTCCCAGAGTGGTGCTGGTGAGATTGACATACACAGAGGCCATGGTGGGATTCTGTGCTGGAGCTGGGTTTTGAATACAGGAGTCAGACTGGTAGATATTTTATTTCATTGAGACTTTTTTTCAAAAAAACTGGATTTTTAATCCAAATGAAAAGTTATGCAGAGCATTTTTGTTTTGATCGAAAATGACAGGGTTTTCAGTGAAATAACACATTTCTTTTAAAGCAAAATCATGGGTTTTTTGCTAACAAAAAAGAGTGGTTTTATCAAAAAACTATACATTTTGTCCACAAAAATAATTTTAATTTTTAATTTAAAATTGAATTTTCTTTGGCTTGTGGTATCAGACTTTTGTTGAAAGACCTGAGAATATTTTTGAGAATTAAACAAAAAAAAAACCTCAAAAAACAGAAAACAGCAGAAATTCATCCCAAAAATGATTGGCATTAGGGGGAAGGGAAGGTCTGACTGCCTTAAGCCCCACCCTTTTCATCCTTGGCCGCACCCCTCTCCCCCTGCCTTGGGAGGCTGTGAGCCCTACTGACAGCAAGACAGTCCCTATGGTACTCAAAAAGATTTGCAATACGTCTAGAAATGTCCTCCACATAAACTATTCCCTCCAAGTGATTTGCATCTCCAGTGTTAACAAGATGAACTACAACATCCATGTTAGCACAATTAACTACACCCAGCCAATGTAATCTCGCTCCCTGAGCACAAAACATCCTTTTTTTCTGGTGAGTGGGCACTTGCTGGCCTGGTATCTTAGAGGTGAAGTAAATAAAGATACACGGGGCCCTTTTATAAGCCACATACAGGCCTCTCTGTTTTTGATGTGTGATTTTAAAGTTCTGTCTAACAGTGGAAAAGTCGTGGGGATAACAAGCTCACTGTTGGCTTCGGTAATTTCTAGCTGGTTCGTTAGCGTGCATCCCTGGCTCGACTTCTGGTTTTAATTGTGGCTGGTTGAATCATTTCACCCACCTCTGAAACAAGAGAGATGGGCAGAGGGGGATGACCATATATGGCCACTTCCTTGGGCTATTTTGGTGGTTTTCATGGACAAATGCTACCCCCACCCCACATCCATCTCCCCCCCCCCCACTGCCATCTCAGTTTTTATTTGGGGTTAAGAAGATTTAAGGTTTATTAGATCAAGGCTGACGACAGGTGGTAGAAAAACAAAAGAGGGATGATCAGAAACGCAGGCTTTGTCATGTACAATGAGACCTGACTAAGGACACAGGGACGGTGTAGGTGAGGCAGCCAGTTTGTTGGCTGAGAGCTCCACTTCCTGGTAACCTGGCATGTGCTGGAGGAAGGAGGGAATGTGAGATGAGGATGGAGGAAGCAGAGAAACACCCCCAAGAAATTTACAAAGGAAAACTAAAGGTCAGAAATGCTTATTCCTTATTCGTAAGAGATTTGTGGGCTCACTCTTTCCTGAGTGCCAGCAACGTTCTCGGCACTATAAAAAACACAGAAGGAACTAACCTGGCCACAGAGATACAGGACCTGGGGCAATGATCTCATGCTGCCGACTTCACACTGTCACTGCTAGCTCCCTGGACAGGGTCTGCCTGCGTTGGGGATCAGGTATTTGCGATGGCCCTCTGGCCCTGTTACTGTAAGTGAGTACCCATGTGCTCTGCTTTTCACACAAGTAGTTAGGTTCATGTGGGTGTGCATCGGGTTTTCAGGGATGGCACTTATACAGTATGTCTGCACTACAAAAAAATGTCCGTAGTCAGTGTTAGCTATCCCGCATCAGATAGTAACAGAGAGGGAGCCGTGCTAGTCTATACACTATCAAAACAAAAAGCAGTCAAGTAGCACTTTAAAGACTAGCAAAATAGTTTATTAGGTGAGCTTTCGTGGGACAGACCCACTTCTTCAGACCATATGGTCTGAAGAAGTGGGTCTGTCCCACGAAAGCTCACCTAATAAACTATTTTGCTAGTCTTTAAAGTGCTACTTGACTGCTCTTTGTTTCCACATCAGACAGTTTGCCTGTGTATAAGCAGTGAAGATTCTGCAAGGTGGTTTTTGCCTGCATGAGGTTTTCAGTTGAGTGGGTGGATAGCAAAGGTCAGATTTTAACGATGTTGTGGAGAAACAATCTGCAGGATTTAGACACTGTGTGACTCTGAGGATCTAGCAAGAGGCCCTAGGTTCTAGGCGTGCGTGATACAGGTGGAGTCATGGTGTTGTCCACGTTGATTGAGAAAGAAGCTAGAGTGAAGGATGTGGGGGCAAAGAGAAATAATAAGAGCTCTGTTTTAGTCATTTTGCATTTGAGGAGATGGCTAGACATTGTTCCTGGTTCTGCTCAGAAACAGAAGTGACAGAATACAAGAGCTGGGTCAGGCTCTTGTAAATTCTGAGAGCCTACAATCAAAACACAAAGATTTGCTTGCTTCCCACCCCGAAACTTGCAATGGTCTCAGATATGTATGTTTAAAGTTCAACCTCAATGCCTCCACAGCCAGTTTACTTGAAAGAGTCATAAAACATCCCTGGCCATAAATTTTGCCCACCTTTATGCAATCTGGATGTGATAGACCTAAAGAAGTGGCAGTCCCAAGCATTGAAAAATTGACGCCTACCTCAAACATTGTCATACTGCTTTAACATTCATAAGTGTTTAACCACATCATAGATTTGTGGGAACTTTGTCTTTTCATTTTTGAGCTTTGGGGCAGGTGATCCTATTTTTTTAATTTTTATCTGCAACTATGAGAGCTAAAACCTCCTTTTGAAAGTGAGATTTTTATCAGATGACCTCAAGAGCTAATGCAGACCAACAATCAGGCTCACAATCATATTGTAAGAGATGACAGCTCTGCAGGCTCATAGCTGTAAGACTCAGAAGAACTATGGACAGAGATTTCCAATAGCATCAGTAACTGGCTTTACATTTACTGTCCTATGTTGCCCAGATCAGGTGTAGACCTCTGATCCAGGGATCCTTGATGTAGGTATTTCTGATATTGTCTCTAAATGAGCTAATGGCACAGCTCTTCCCAGGACATCTCTGGCCCTTTCTCCTTTCAGGGAAAAATATGCAGAGAGACATGTTAAGACCAGTGGGAATTGACTATGCACTGGCCAGCATAGGTATGGCGGCAGAGTACCCTGGGAATGGCTGGCCAACTACAAAAGCAGTTACTTCTCTCTTGGTGCTCACACCTCCATATCAGCTGCTGGAAGAGGGTTACCTCCTCCATGACTGAATTTACCTTGCCAACTCTGGCCTCTTGATTGGTACTCCCTTCTTTTCATGAGCCTGTATCACTAGACCTGCCTCTGGAATCTCCATTCCAATACATCTGACGAAGTGGGTCTTTGTCCATAAAAGCTTATGTTCAGAAAAAATTCTATTAGTTTATAAGGAGCCATGGGACTTCCCATTGTTTTGTGGATACAGACTAATATGGTTACCCCTCAGAAACAGAGTACCCTGTGGAGATACAGCATAAGAACACAAAAGGACTTCTTCTGGCATAGCTTTGCCACCTCGCCAAATGGCATCAGCTAAGCCAACAGAAGTACTGTTCTGCCTACATATTTGTGTCTACACTTCCAATGCCAGCTAGGGCGGTTGTCATGCTCATTGGCAGTGCAGTAGCTACACTGGCCAAAATTTGTAGTGTAGACTAAGCCTTTGTGTCACTGCTTGATGATTTTTCCTTGCACGTATTTTGTGGAGTTGCTGTTCTTAATCTTTCATGGGAGGTTATATAAGACAGATACTCAATGAACCAGAAGACGTTTATTGGGAATATGGTGACAACATCTTAAAAGGCAATAAACTGAAGAAGCTCTGAACTGTTATTCCCAGCCAATAGTTGTAATATGTGCTCTGTGCACTGAAGAAACATACCATGTAGTAATGAGCTTGCACATTAATGCAAGTCTTAAGAAAAGTATGTTTAAAACTACAGCTGTTACTATTGTTGTTTTAAAGCAATATCATTTTAAAAATCCCTTCTGAGTTACACTGTCAGCAGCCAGAAGAAACCACCATAACCTTTGGCTGTGAATTGTTGTTATACCCTGGGGAATGACTTATTAATCATTAATATTGCTTCTATTAGGGAAGCATTTAGAGGTTCAAGCTGCAAGCTTTTTTTCTGGTAGGGGTCATAGAGAGAAATGATCCCAAAGAGCTTACAATTAGAGCTAGTCAGAAATCTTCTGTTGATTGTGTTGAAAAATTTTGATGGAAAATGCGATTTGAAATTTTCTGAGGGGAAATTTTGATTTATTTGTCCAAAATTCTGGCTTTGACTTTGGGAAAACTGAATCTAAAGATTGAGTTTCTGGCCAGGTCAGCCCAAACTGAAAACTTTCAGTTTCTTGGATGGGATTGAAACATGTTGCTTTTAGTTACTTCAACATTAACCTGTGCCTCTGTCTGCCTGACCTGCTGCACCTCCTGGTGAAGTTGGGGGGCAGTGTTTGTTTTTTTCTTTCCATTCTTTGCCCCCGTAAGGATCCCAGGCTTCTCCCTTCCACTGATGTGGGGGAACTTTTTTATTATCCGTCCAGACCTCAAACAGGACTGAGTTGTCTTAATGCCTCATGGGGTGTTGAAGCTCTCCGTGTCCTCTCCTGTTGGCTGCTCTCCCTGAATGAACTACATTTCCCATGTATCAGAGAAGTAGCCCTGTTAGTGTGTATCTTCGAAAACAACAAGAAGTCCTGTGACATCTTATAGACTAACAGATATTCACACTATGGCCTCTTGACCGACTGAACTGCCATGACACATCTGCAGAGTCCCACCACTGCTGTGAACCCTGGGAAATACAATAGAGACAGGTAGGCTGGTCTGTAGAAGAAGACACACAAACTCAGTTTCGCTTTCTGCAAACACACTCTCTGCCATATGTATTGTTACCAACCTCCCCTGGACTTTATTCAGACCCTGCTGATGGGGAAAGAGGCCATTGCCCCAGGACCTGAACTTTATTCATTGACTTTGAGATACTTACTTACCAACTCAGTCCAACAAATTATTATTACAACCCTGCTGAGTGGGACAAAGCACGTTCCCTGGGGAATGAAGGGTACGAAGCAGCGTTCCCTGTAAGCTGAGCGCTTGGGCAGCAACCCAGAAGAGATTCACCTGATGCCCAGCTGATTAGCAGAATGCCCACCGCCTCTCAAAGCAGGCAGCGTGTGTTTCTACCGGTGGTGCGCATCCATACATGACTCAGTGCACTGAGTAAAGGACTTGTGCAGTATTCTCTGTAGCTTGTGCGGCTGCTCATGAGGGATGCCAATGCCGCCCAGCTGATTAGCAGAGTGCCCATAGCTAGGGTTGTGTTTCTTCGAATGGTGCCCATCTGCACATGCCTCAAAGCACATGACAACATCCTGCAACTGGATGGAAAAGAGTAGAGGGAATGTTGCTTGCCCAGCACTAGCTTTGTCACTGTTGGGCAGCTGCTGCTAAGAGCCAACATCTCCTCATTTGTACAGGTGGGGACCTGAGACACAGATGGGTTGGGTGACTTGACCATGGATGCAGGGAGTCGGTAGCAGAGCTACTGCTGAATTCCAGTCTCCAGAATCCCTGTCCTGCTTTAGCCACAGTGCTACTCTTCCTTCATGCAGAGTTGCAAACATGTACCAGGCTGAGGGCTGTGTGGCAGCCATCCCAAAGGCAGTGGTGGAGTTAAAACCCTGTTACTGGTCCTCTGTTTTTCCTGGTGGGGAGCTGCTTTGCACTGCACAAACCAAGGCCCTAGATGTGGTGTCACTCTGGTGACTGCTTCTGAGCTGGGAAGCAGGCACCGAAAGACCGCTGTCATCAATGAGGAACTGAAGAGGCTCCAAGTTGACATCGCTGCTCTGCAAGAGACACGTCTCGCAGATTCGGGATCTCTAAAGGAAAAGGACTACACCTTTTTCTGGCAGGGTAAAGCCCAACAAGAACCCAGGGAGCATGGTGTTGGCTTCGCCATCAGAAACACCCTTCTACAAATGGTGGAATTAGTCATGGGTGGATCAGAAAGACTCCTTCAGGTCATACTTCAAACTCGCGCTGGTCCTGTCCACCTGCTCAGCGCTTATGCTCCAACCCTGTGCGCCGCACCGGAAGTAAAATACAAGTTTTATGACGTGCTTAGTGCTGCCATAGCGCAAATACCTGCTCGCAAACAACTGTACATTCTGGGCAACTTCAATGTGAGAGTTGGAGCTGATCGTGACTCATGGCCTTCCTGCTTAGGCCACTTTGGTGTGGGAAAAATGAATGAAAATGGTCAGCATCTTCTCGAACTTTGCACGTACCACAATCTGTGCATCACAAACACATTTTTCCAAACCAAGCTACAGCATAGAGTGTCATGGAGGCACCCACGCTCAAAACACTGGCATCAACTAGACATGGTCATCGCTAGACGTGATAACCTCAAAAACGTCCTTCTGACATGCAGCTATCATAGTGCTGACTGCAACACAGATCACTCGTTAGTTTGCTCCAAACTCAAGGTGATTGCCAAGAAGCTGCACCGCTCTAAACTAACTGGAGGGCCCCGCATCGATGCCAGAAATACGGCTAACTCAGAGAGAGCTGAAAAGTTCAGAGCGACCCTGGAGGAGAATCTGAGCAGCAACCCTGGGGGTGCCGATGTGACATCCAGATGGCACCAGTTTACAACACGGCCTTGTCGGTGTTTGGAAGAAGAGCTAGAAACACAAATGACTGGTTCGAAGCTAACTCTGATGAGATGATTCCAGCCATCGGAAAAAAAGCGCGCTGCGCTCCTGGAGTACAAACGTTCGCCAAGCCAGAATACCCTGCAAGCACTCAGAGCAGCCAGAAAAACAGTACAGCAGATGGACAGGCGCTGTGCCAACAACTACTGGCTCGAACTATGCAGCAGCATCCAGACCAGTGCTGACTTTCGTAACCTCAGGGGAATGTACGAGAGCATCAAGAAGGCATTAGGACCCACTCAGAACAAGATGGCACCTCTGAAATCCAAATCTGGTGAAGTCATCACTGACAAAGCCAAACAGATGGAGCGCTGGGTCGAGCACTACTCTGAGCTGGACTCACGCGAGAACATTGTGGTCGACTCAGCCCTCGATGCCGTCGAACTCCTACCAGTAATGGATGAACTGGATCAGGAACCAACTGTGGATGAACTGAAGAAAGCCATCGACAACATTGCAGCAGGAAAGGCCCCTGGCCAGGATGGTATACCACCAGAGGTAATCAAGTGTGCCACTGACACTCTCCCGGAACCCCTACCTGAGCTACTGTGCCTGTGCTGGAGAGAGGGAGAGGTTCCACAGGATATGCGCGACACTAACATCATAACCTTGTATAAGAACAAAGGAGACAGAAGCGACTGCAACAATTACCGTGGAATCTCCCTCCTAAGCAACACTGGTAAACTGTTCACTCGCGTCATCCTCAGCAGACTCCAGAAGATTGCTGAGAGGGTATATCCTGAATCACAGTGCGGATTCCGTGCAGAGAGATCTACTGTCGACATGGTCTTCTCTCTGAGGCAGCTGCAGGAGAAATGCAGGGAGCAGAGGAAGCCACTCTATATTGCCTTCATCGACCTAACCAAGGCCTTCGACTTGGTCAGCAGGGATGGACTGTTCAAACTGCTCCACAAGATAGGATGTCCACCACGGTTACTCAAGATGATCCAGTCTTTCCACGAAGACATGAGAGGAACCGTCCAATACGATGGCACATTATTGGATGCTTTCAGCATCAGGAGCGGCGTCAAACAAGGATGCGTCCTTGCTCCAACACTGTTCAGGATCTTCTTCGCACTCCTCCTTAAACACACCTTTGGATCTTCAACAGAGGGCATCATTTTGCACACAACATCTGATGGGAAACTGTTTAATCTTGCAAGGCTGAAAGCTAAATCTAAGGTGCGGGAAATCCTCATCAGGGAGATGCTGTTCGCAGATGATGCTGCTGTCATGTCACACACAGAAGACCAGCTTCAGAAGCTGCTGGATTGGTTCTCCAAAGCATGCAAGGACTTTGGGCTCTCCATCAGCCTAAAGAAGACAAATGTACTTGCTCAGGACGTTACTGTTTCTCCATCAATCAGCATTGACAACTATACGTTAGAGGTCATCCATGAGTTCGTTTACCTCGGGTCCACCATCACTGACACGCTGTCCTTGGAGTCTGAGCTAAATAGGAGGATCGGTAAAGCAGCCACAACTCTGTCCAGACTCAGCGAGAGAGTGTGGAATAATAACAAGCTGTACACTCTCACACCAAAATGCAAGTCTACAGAGCCTGCATCCTCAGCACCCTCCTTTACGGCAGCGAGACTTGGACCCTGTACGCCCGCCAGGAAAAGAGGCTGAACATCTTCCACTTGCGCTGCCTCAGGCGCATCCTTGGAATGTCGTGGAAGGACAGCGTGTCCAACACTACCGTCCTTGAGCAAGCTGGAATCCCAGCTATGCACACCCTCCTCAGGCAGCGGTGGCTCTGCTGGCTTGGCCACGTCCACAGGATGAATGATGGAAGGATCCCAAAAGACCTCCCGGATGCCCCCAGCTGCGCTACAAAGATGTTTGCAAGAGAAACCTCAGGGAAGTAGACATCAAGTCAAACAGCTGGGAGGAGCTGGCAGACCGCAGCAGATGGAGGCAGGAACTATACAAGGGCCTTCAGAAGGGTGAGTTGAGGATCAGACATCTAGCAAAGGAGAAGCGAGCCCAGAGAAAGTACAGCAAGGACCTGCCAGACACCCATTACATATGCAACAGATGCAGCAAGGACTGTCACTCTCATGTGGGTCTTCACAGTCACAGCCAATGCTGCAAATGAGGATGCCAAACGGAACTACAAAGGGCGCGATCCATAGTCTACATAGACTGAAGGATGCTACTACTACTACTGAATGACTATGGGAGGCCCTATCTCTGTGGGTGGATGGGTTAGTGCAAGATGGTTTGTTTTGTTTTTGTTTTTGTTTTTTTTTCCTGTTACCAAACAAGCATTGTCTTCCTCCCTGAATTACACCTACCAGAGGGAAGTCCTGGTGCTGATACCCATTGTCTCTCATAGTCTGTCTACAACTAGGCAGCACAGACCTGCTCAAAGCAAAGGAAATCAGACACACATGAGCTATGCTTTCCTTCCTGTCACCGTACGGAATGGCTTCTGAGCTTGAGGTATTAGGGTGGTAGGGCAGACTGATCTTGCCTGGTCCCCTCAGCCTCACAAGAGTTCCATGACTCTTTGATTCAACGATACCTTCGTCAGAGTAAGTGCTGGCTCTGATTAAATATTTGTGTGGCATCCAGCACTATTTGTCCCCGACTTGGGTTACCAATAAACATCATTCCACATGAACGGGCAGCCCTGCCATCCTCACAGTTGCATCCCAAGCTGTGCTAAAGGGGAGACTACGACGAGGTCTCATAGTCAGTGTGGGAAACGGGACCCTAGAACACCTACTTCCCTCTCCCAGCTTTGCCTTTCATCTGAATTTGGGCCATTAGTCTCTTTGTGCCTCAGTTTCCTTTTCTGCAAAACAGGCCTGTGCTGAACAGTGACCACCATCAACTGGGCTTTAGTAATTAACTCTGAAATCCATAGCCATATCATTCATTGTGTAACGGGTCATTATCTCAGCCAGCCCTTAACAGAATGAAGCACATTCCCAGGGCAGTGAAGAGTTTGAGGCCCTAATGATTGCTAAGTATGATATTTGCTTGGCATTGGCTTCGTCACTGTTGAACAGCCACTGCTGCCGGCCAGTTTCACCCCTAGAGAGCTCCTGTCTGATGGGCAAGCCATGTCAATCCATCATTTGTCCCAGCATAGTCCTGGGAATTTTTATGTTCAGGCTAACTCAGGCCATCTGAATTGCAGGCTTAGCACACTGCATTTTCTCCATCTTCTTCCAATGTGATTTATCTCCATCTTCTGTTCATTTGTAACTTGTGCGACATACAATAAAGTTACTTCCTGCCAGGGCAACCTGGTGATGATTCTGTGTTTGGGCAGAGGAGGAGGGAGTGAAATATCTATTTACATAATATCCAAGCACGCATATAGCATTTTACATGTACGTATGTATTATTCTAATGGGTGAAATTTTCAAAAGTGTTTAGCATACCCTAAATCTGAAGTCAGTTGGAAGTTGCCATGAATGCCAACGGGAGCAGAGGGCCAGATCTCCAGAAGTATTCAAGCATCAAATTCTCATTGTAATTTATGGGCACCAAGTGTCTAAATACACTGAGGATCAAGGCCTAAGTGAAAACCCCACCCTGTATTAAATTATTAGATGTATGAGCGGCTTGATTGGCAGAGGAAGCATATCTGCTCAGAAAATAGGTTGAGTACATATACAATGTTATTTATGTGTAGAATAAAATGTTTGTAATAAAATCTTTTTAATATATATAATTGAACGGTAATAAGAACTTGATTTTAGAGCACATTTCCCCCTTCCACCCAAGATTCCTATAACAAATATGAATGGGAAAAGCTTTTTTTCCTCTCCAACCTATGAGAATATTTTTGATTTCCAAAACTTTTCCTGGTTTGAATGAGGTTGAAATCTCATTGTCTCAAAATTTTTGCAAACCACAGATCTTCAAAACATTCAGATTGTGTCAAATGAAGCATTTGATGTGGGTAACTAAAACATTTGGTTTTGATTAGATTCTTTTTTACTGATGTTTACAATAAATTAACTTAAACTTCTAAAAGAAAAGTTCTTTTATGCAAAAAAATCTTTTTTCTTAGAATGTGACAAAACTAGGGGATCGTGATAATTTCAAAACTTTGTTCGCTGAAAAAAAAAGTTGGAAATGAAAAATCTGCTGAAGCTAAGTATTTTCACCAAATTGTATTGTTTTGACAAATCAGCACTTCATCCAAAAATTTCCAACCCATTTTATTTTAAGTGCTTTTCAAGTATGCATGAATGAAGCCTTACAACCTCTGTAAAGGATATGAATATTATTTTTATTCCCATTTTACAGAGGGATAAAATGAGGGCTAGACAGCAAGTTCATACAGCAAGTAAGAAATACACCCAAGGAAGAAACCCAGGGGCCCAGGGTCTCAAAACACTACTCTGATCATTAGCCCACACTTCTGTGCTCTGACGTACGGGCTGTTGTATATTACATGTGTTTTTTCCCTGCACTCTGATAAGCTTCCCAGTTGGTGGGAAAATGTTCCTTTTACTTGAGGAACTAATGACAGCGGTGAGGATCGGTGGGGGATGGGGTGGTTGGAGGCAAGTTAATTAATTTCAGGTTTTTTAATCTCTTTTCTTTCCTACAAAACCATAAAACAAAAATTCTGTGTAAGCCAGAACATGTACCTCCAGTAATCGAAAGAGAGGCAAGGATCTGACTAATAGATATTAAGTTCCATTATATGGTCTTGAAGTCAATAAACATTAGGTTACCTTCATGCAGTGAAAAAAGACCAGATTTATTAAAAAATCTTATCTGGAGGGTTTGCATTTCAATGGGATGTGAATTTGCATATTTTAACAATAACCTCCCATCATTCTGTCTGATCTGTGCTCAGTTGGCCATACAGATCACTTTATCTTGAATAGATTATCACTGGTTTAATAAACCCTTCATAATATGCAGGTATAACAATGGTACTTCATTGGATAAAGGAGGTATTAAAGTTCTTTTTCTGGAAATCGGGGTGGCCCAGCTAGTGATTAACTTTATACCTTTGTACATTCTTGTTCTGAATACACGATTAAAGGCGAGTGCTCCCATTATTCACATTCAAAACCCACTAGCTCTTCAAATTTCCTTTTAACTCCTTATTGCCCACACTTGTGATAGAGACCAGGAAGAACGCAGGAGTTGATAAAACCAAGTATGTTATGGCAGTAGCAAATAGCTGATGTTTCCGAAGAAGGCAACATCTCTCTCCTGGCTTCTTAATGCCACTCATGTGCAGTGCTGATCCATGGAGAGTAGATTGGACTCCCCATGAAAGATAGTATGTCTCCACACCAAGCAGTGGAAAGGTTTCTATGCAGAGGACTCAGTGGGTTTGTTGATCAATATTCCTGTAGATATTTAACTACACAATTATTATTTTGTTTGTCATAGAATCATAGAATCCTATAGAATCCTAGAGCTGGAAGGGACCTCAGGAGGTCATTGAGTCCAGCAGATCAACCCCAACTAAATCATCCCAGTCAGATGAATAATAACTTCCCTAGATTTGCGGGAAATGCCCCACCTAATGCACCACAATATGCCGTTATCCTCCTTGGCTACAGGGACACACCGTTGACTCATTTCCAGCCTCTCATCCACTCTATTCTTCAGGTCCTTTTCTGCTACACTGCTACTTAGCCAGTTGGTCATTGGTCAGTTCTGTTTTCTTAAGGAAGGTTCCATTTCCCAGTGAACATAGATTATTAAAGACGAAGCAAGCGATGGTCCTCTAAAAATAATCCTGCTGAGCTACTGTACTTTCTTGATTTCTTTCTTCCTTTCTCCGGACAAGCTGTGTTTGTGCTTGCTTTTCCAAAGCTCCTTTCATGAGCTCTTCGCTCCTCCAGGACCAACTCACCAGTCTGATGCCTGTCATTAGGAGCACACTGCAGCTTGTGAGTAATTGAAAGTTGTTGACCTTCAATAACCTAGTATTATGTCAAGCATTGGTCAGCTGGACATTATGTCCAGGTGTGGAGTTTTAGATTTCATCATGGCAGAATTTCAGTTCATGTCGAGGTAAGGCTCTTCTGGGGAAATAAGCAAAGTGTTCTGAATAAGTGGCATGAACCTTTCTCACAATAGTCCATGTAGGCTCAGACCTTCTCTGAACTTTGGAAGAATTCATAGAGTCATAGATTTTTAAGGCCACAGGAGACCACTGCGATCATGTCATCTGATCTCCTGCATCACACACACCTTAGAAACAAGAATTCCTTCATCCAGTCCAAGAAGCAGTAGTGAAAGTTAGTGTGCGTCTTTTAGAAAAAGATCCAGGCTTGATCCCTTTGCCCTATTGTTTTTCACATCTGCTCAGCCAGTTCATCTCCTCTTGGTTCCACTCATAAATGGAAATCCCGCCTTAACCCTTTCTGGAGCAGGAAATTCTGCTTCCTGAGCCAAAAGGCTGTTCTCACCATACATCCAAGTTACAGTCCCTACCCACTGATTAGGTCTGCTAAAACAGACCACTGTGGATCCATGAAGAACCTCAGTGGACCTCTGCCTTGATCTGTGCTAGTAAATTTCACTGGTTCAGGTAAGCATCCAAATGTATAGCTGTGAGCCAAATTTCTGAATCCAAGATGAACCCAGATACAGTAAACAGGTGCCATATGCCTCCATACTTTGGTAAATGCAAACATTGGGTCCATCTTCCAATACATCTGAACTTTGTAACTCGGGCTTATATATTATTCATCTATCAGCACTCAACAACGGCAGTGCAGTGTCTGATGCATACATACAAACTTGAACATGCTAGTTTATTCTCCTGTATACAGTCCATCATATCCAAGTCCAACAGTAGTGACAAACGTTTCCAAAATGACTGCCCAAGTAATCCTTTCTTCCACTCTGTACAACAGACTATTACACTGGCATTATCCCTCTCTAGATACCCTGGATTTATAGTGCTTCTAATAAATACAAATTTCTCTTTGCATACACCCCATTTAATCAAAGCCTTTCTTGTTTAAGAAGTATGTTTTATTACATTATCAGCCGATGAAAGCATTAACTCGCTTAGAAGAAGCAACTCTGTAGTCTTGAGCACCTCTGGTGTAAATATTTCAACAGTATATATTATGCAGAGTATGTTACATTATAATAGCCACGTGCTTGTATCGTGCTTGACAACTCCAAAATCCTACGCATATGCTCTCTATCTAATACTCTCAACACCCCTGTGAGGTAAGGATTGGTAGCCACAGTTTACAGATGGGAAAACTGAGGCAAGGAGCCACCATAAGAATGTCTATACTGGGTCAGACATAAGATTCATCTAACTCAATATCCTGACTTCTGATGGTGGCCAATACCATGTGTCCCAGAGGACACGGTCAGGGACAAGTTTTTAAAGATTTCAGTTAAACTAGAAGCAGATTTTCAGCAGTGTCCAGAGCCCAGTAACTCCCATTGAGACACCTATGTGACAACACCCAACATGCTGAGGTTTGCTTCAAATCTCTCCACATGTTTTGATCCCTCAATGGGACCTTGTAGAATTCTCATAGAATCAGACAACCAGTGCCTCATGCTGGGTGCCCATAAATGACTTGTTTAGCAATTTTGGCCTAACCTTTTACCTCAGTTTCTCCCGATGGTAGAATACTTGTAAGTATCCCTCCCATCATTTTAAAACCCCTTTTATAAATGCCAGACATTATTGTTAAAAATGGTTTGGTCACAAGAAATAACTGTCTGGAATGCAATGTTCCATTACCAAGACTTATGCTCATCTGTCTCCATCAAATTAGTGTAACTATTAGCAACCCTGACTAAGCTGCTTTTGTTTGTTTCCTTGGCAAATAAGGCACCATGAACAACTATGGCAATGACTGCATAATATTAAAATGAGGAGAGCGGATATAATAAAAGATTATATTTACTTTCTTTTGTAGCATCTGGCTTGCTTTAATGCTCCTACCAAATTTTAGCATTTTAGAGAGACTGAGCCCTGCAATTAGGGGGATATTATTTTTTTAAGAAAAGAAAGAAATCACATAAATGGGCTTATATAAAACAATAAGAATCAAAATAGTTCCATACTTTTTTTGAATCTTCAATGATAACAGGTTTGGGGAGCAAATTTAAACCTTTCTGTGTGCAGCTTGATCCCCTTAACTCTATGGGACTTTGTGAGCTCAGACATGGGAAATAAAACTGAGTGGAAATGGAAGATGCAGCTAATCAGCCCAGGCACCCTGTCCAAGCAAAGAGAAAACAAACAAATTAGATTTCCAGAACTGATATGGTCAACTGCAAGCATGCATAAACGACGGCTGTCTTAAAAATGACAAAAATTTACATATTCAATTTTTGGGTGTGTTTTATTTGCCTTCAGGGGTTGAAGCCTCTAGAGTTTGTGTTTTCAGACTTGTCTCTGCAACTGGAAAGGCTGAGAACTTAGTTTTATTTTTAAATGAAAGCTGAGACTTTTGTACTGCCTCTGTATAAATCTATAGCATGCCCACATCTTGACTATTATGTATAGATGTGGTTGCCTCATCCCAAAAAGATATCTTGGCATCGGAAAAGGTTCAGAAAATGGCAACAAAAATCATTAGGGGTATAAAATGGCTGTCATATAAGGGAGAGTTAAAAAGACTGTGACTTTTGAACTTAGAAAAGAGAAGAATATGGGGTTATGACAGAAGTCTATAAAATCATGTTATATAGAGAAGCTGAATAAGAAAAAGTTATTTACTTGTTCCCATAACATAAAAACTAGGGGTCACCAGATGAAATTCATAGGTAGCAGGTTTAATGTCAACAAAAGGAAGTATTTATTCATACAGCACACAGTCAACCTGTGGAACTCATTGCTAGGTGATGTTGTGAAGACCAAGACTTTAACGGGGTTCAAAGAAGTACTAGATAAATTCATTGGCTGCATCTGCACATGCCCCTTCCCCCAGAAGGGGCCTGGTAATGAGCAGCCCAGAAGATGCTAATAAGGCATGGATGTAAATTTCCCACACCTCATCAGCATATGGCCACATGATTTGGGGTCTGGAGGAAGCTCTTCTGGACTCCAAAATAGATGTGTAGACACATAGCCCACAGGGATTTCTCAGAAGGAAACACTCCTTCCTCAAAATTATGAAGAGGAAGAGGCTTCCGGAAGGAGGATTTCCTTCCAGGAGATGCCCATGGGCTGTATGTCTACATATCTATTTTGGAGTCCAAAAGAGCTTTTTCTGGACTCTGAATTATGTGGCTATTTGCTAACAAGGTGTGTGAAATTTACAGCAATGCCTCATTAGCATCTTCCGGGCAGCTCATTACCATACCCCTTCCAGAGGGGCATGTGTAGATGCAGCCACGGAGGTTAGGTCCATCAGTAATTACTAGCCAGGATGGGTAGGAATGGTGTCTCTAGCTTTTGTTTGTCAGAGACTGGAAATGTATGACAAGAGAGGGACCACTCAATGACTACCTGTTCTGTTCACTCTCTCTGGGGCATCACGTATCAGCTTCTGTTGGAAGACAGGATACTGGACTACATGGACCTTTGGTCTGACCCAGTCTGGCCAGTCTTATGAGATCTTCAGATAATCACTCAGTTTCAGAAACTGAGGCTATGAGAAACACAGTAGACACCATGAGCATTGTGTTAAAATCATAAGCATTGACAATGTGGAAAAATGCTTATAAGGATAACCTGCTCAGGACACCTTATAAATATAATTCAACATGGTTCATTATTCAAGGTATTGACAAGCATTTTTGGCTTAAAGAAAGTGATCTCCTAAAAGATAATTTTACTTAATGAGTACTGGGTCTGATCTCTTTCACCCCAGTTTTACCCTAGTAAATGAAGCCGCCTCTAACGTACTTTGGTATATGTAGACTCAAGGCCAGATTTTCAGAAGCACTAAGTTGTTTTGAAAGTCTCATCGTATGTTTAGGAGCTCTCTGGGATTGACAGAGAAGTCATTTTAAAAGGCTTACACAGGTTTTACTGTTAGTGATTTTTCTCCTGCCAGTTCCTCTTTCAAACACTGTGCTGTGTCTTTTTTATCAGTTCTTTTAACTGTTGTTTTGAGCAGTGCCACAGTATGGTGGGTGTTCTTCGCCTCTGTGCTGGTTCAGACTCATTGACTTCATGCGGAGTTGCTTCTGGTTGATGCGAGAGGCAAATCAGACCCTGCGAGCTCCGACATATGCCATTAAAAGGTTAATGGCTGATGCTGCCTGAAAGTTTATTGCTGAACTTTTAGTGTCTCTCATCAACGCACCCTCTTTGATCAAATGCCACAGCAAAATATACATATATATGCTGCCAATGAGTTTTCACTTCTTGATGAGATCTCGCCCATTCATCTATCCCAGCATTACTCCAGGGCATCACCCGAGATGAAAATGTTACACAAAGAAGGTAATGGTTTGAGCCAGTAACCTCGCGAGAAGCCAGTGGGAGTTAAAGAGAAGGGAGTACACAACTTGGAGCTCTCGGCTGGGATGTTAGGGTGCCTGTCAGATCCCAGCCATGGACAGGTGAACCTTTACACCAAATCAATCATCATATTTATTCTAATTGTATTGTAATAGTCCCCCAGGAGCTCGGTTCAAATGAGCTTGACATTATTAAAATTTTAATGCCCAGTTTTCATAGCTGAATGAATATTTAAAGGGTATGTCCTGGGTTTAAGTTATGATGATGAAGAAATTAATGGAATGTCTTGTTTAATGCATTGGTACACGATGATGCAAAAAAAAAACAACAGGTGGTGTTCAGAACAAAATAAAGCACAGGGAGGGTTGGGAAAAATTAGACAGTAGAGGGAGGGAAGTATCCAGGATGCGCTCATCTTAGGATAAGAGCTTGCTGAGTTCCCGGAGGAAATATTTCTTATTTGGATGTGGGGGGAAAATAGGGAGTGGCCGCAAACCAACAGCTAAGTCAGCCCTCCAGTTGATGAACCAGAAAAGAATCCCTGTTAGCCGTGAAACATCTGTCCCCTTGTTTGGCACAACACAGTCATTGGCTGGCAACCGTAAAGCCTTTCCTGGCTGAGTTCACAGAGACTTCTTCGTTCCTCAGCCAGGGTGTCTGTTTACCCAGGTCTGCTCTGGAGGATGGTCTAATCCCTCTGGCATACTCATCACAGTAACACCAGTTGGAAAAATGCCTATATGGATGGAAACCATGGAATCTGGCAACCCTGATTGTGTGGGAAATGGTAAACAAGGCATTTCACAGTCCATACTTAGAACGTCAGTGGGCCACATGTGTAGCCCACCACTGGCCTCGCTCACTTACAGTCCAGCTGCATTGCAACCAGAGATATGCAAAGCAGAACCAGGAGATGTACCTGTGCTGTTTGTACTCTAGTTAGCTCAGGAAATGTAGAAGTGAGGATGGTGCGGTGTGAGCATCAGCACGCAAACTGGCTTGACGTCCCAGGATATATATTCTCACACACCCCAGTGTCTTCCCCTCTATGTTAGACTGCTAGTGTGAGTACATCCACAGGAGATGCCATTCACCACCACCTGCCATCACCTTAGGGTAGCTTTAAGTCCCCTGATGAGCACGGTGCAAAGGGGACTTTGCAGAGTCAATGACTTGGTCCATAGTCCTTTAGTTGTAAATTGAGCAATATTTCAGTTCAGACAAAGTCACTTTGGTCTCGTGTAAGTGACAAACTTCCCAGGTATAATTAAAGGTGTGGTTTTTAGTATGGCCCTGCTCTGGTACAGCTAGCATCTGTCTCCTAGATGCTGTTCATGGGTGGGAATTACAGAAGTGCCTAACGTCCACCCATGCCAGGAAATTGCAAACATCAGCCGTGGCATGGGAGTGGTCAGCTGCCACTTGTGACACCCTCTCTTCTTGTCTTCAGACAACCACCTACCTTTGCCGAACTCGTTTTCAGAAGCATCATCCCCTTACGTCATCAGCTGCGCCTTCGGAATTGTCAGCAATGAGAAGCAAAGTTTTTGGTTGGCCCTGCAGAATGAGGCTGGAGAAAGAGAAGGCAAACGCATGAAGGGCAGTGGCAATGTTAGCCTCCTGAAAGGGGTGGAAAGGTGCAGGGTTTTTAGATGTTCACTGCTTATCAAAAATAATGAGGAGGGCAGTTTTGTTGTTGTTGTCATCATTGTTGTTTTAAAATTTTCAACTATAGTGGCAGGAGCCACAAAAAAGTCCTTAAAGAGCCGCATGTGGCTTCGGAGCCACAGGTTGCAGACCCTGCTCCAGGTCTTTCATGCCAGGTAGCACTATGAGGCTGTTTCACAGACCGGCCTGATGCCTGGCTCTTTGAGAAGTGGATTTGCATATAAAATCACTGCTTGTCCAGTGACCGGCACTTGTGAAACGAAGCTGGTGAGGTCCCTCTTGCTCTGAAAAATGAGACTTTATTGTTGCAGGCAGCTTGTGATACATGCCTCAAAATGGGCTTAATCCTGCCAGGCTCTGAGCATGCCAGTGAAGTGCTGGGAGCCTTCCAATGCTCAAGGGTTTCATTTGGAAGCAGAAGAGCTCACCGGTTGAGTTCCAGAAGCTTAATATTCCAAGCGACAACTCATAGCACATTTTGAATGGAAAAGACTATATATTAGTATTAACCAGATCAGCAAGTGCTTCTGAGTCGGCCTGAAACACTTCTCAGTTAAGACGTTTTGGGATTTCTAGCCAAAGGTTGCTGTGCATGAACCCGCTCTGAACTTAAGGCCCCTCTAGGTTCATCTGTATACACGAGACAGATGGGAAGATGAATCGATAGTTAGATGGATGGATTATAATGTGTTTTATATGATATATAGAAAATACTCCTGGAGTGCAGGGATGGCCAGTAGCAATCATTCTCAGAGGTAGGAGCCAGAGCATTGAGTGATTTGTAAAGGTCAAAGCCTTCAAGATATTTTTTTCATATCTCATGCAATCCCATTTCAGATCCTCTCATCTATTTGTGTACACGGCTCTGACACTCGGCTCAGCTGGGAGGGGAAGGGAATGAAGACTCCATGCTAGACAGATAAGGTTTGGGATAGAATAATCTCAGAAACATTCTTCATGACCAGCACTTACCCATAAAATGCTGCCATGGTATTTTCATAGCTTGTTTTTTTTTTTGTTTGTTTGTTTTAAACCCATTGCCTTTCATTGTTTAATTAACCACAGGCAGCTTGAACTTTTTTATTTTGCATGTCTCGCTTGTTCAATGTAAGGCTGCTGGTGTAATCAGTCTATTTTCTCCCAATGCCACTGGATTTTTTTTTTCGTTTAATTATAGGTAAAGATAAAAAATTGAGGGTCAAACCCTCAGCTGGTAGAAAACAACGTCTCTCTGACATTATCATGAGCTGAAGGTCTGCTCCTAAGTTTGGTTTCTGACTTGACTCTGATGCCACTGACAGGTTTACACTGTAATTCCTTTCAAATCAGTGGAGTTACTCTTGACTTATTGATGTAAGTCAGACTCAGGCCTAGAACTAAGCAATCAGTTATGAAATACAGTACAGTTGTAAATTAATTTTCAGTCCTTCCCAACCCTGACATTGATGCAGCTTGTATTTCCTTACTGTCTCTAATTCTGAAAGATCACCCAGTAGCTATGGGCCCAATGCTACAAATGCTTGTCAGTTTATGTAACTTTACTCACAAGGGTAAGCCTGTTGATTTTAGAGGCGTTCTCCCTGGGGATAAGTTACTCACATATACAAGCGCAGCGTTGGACTCCGGCTCCCAAAATGCTTTGCGAACTATGGGCTAGTCCTTAGAAGAGCTGAGAGCTCTGGCCTAGATCCAGCAAAGCACTGAAGCACATGCCTACCGTTAAACACATGAGTAGTCCCTTGGGCTTCATTCCTGCTGGCTGCAGCAGAGCTGTCATTTGCCCACTAGTGAAATAAAGTCTGCTCTGTGGGGAGATTGGGAGGCAGTTGAAATGCACCCAGCAGTGCTAGACAACCATGTAGAACAGGGAGTGCTGGAGAATAATGTAACAGTACTGGTGGAACCTGCAAGGTAGTTATCCAAAGGTTGGACTTTGTTTTGGACTCTCAGTTAATCCCCCATTTCCTGCAAAACTGCCAGGAAACTTTAATAACCACCAGTGATGTGAAGAGTGATGACACTACCTCTCGTATAGTGCTTTTTATCAGGTGATCTCAACATTTTTCCCAATTGCTACTATAATTTTCCTTGCAACACTTCTGAAAGGTAAGGCTGTGCATTTTTGCATTATGCCCATTTTGCAGATGTGGAATTGAGGCACAAAGAGGCTAAGTGACTTGACCATAGCCGCAATGAAAGTCTCTGGCAGAACAGGGAAATCAACCTGGGCCTCGTTAGTAACAATGAACATACAGCAATGACAATATATGGTTGGCAAAGGAGAGCACCTTTTGCCTTATTAGTGGCTGGAACTAACTATTGGTTCAGTGCTGTATTAGGAGGCGAAGGACCACCAGCTGAACCAACATCCCCTTCATAGGACACAAGAGTCCTCTTGGAGGTGTCTCAAAAGGCAGGATCCAATGCCTATTTTGGTGGGCTCAGGATCAGATCCCAAGTACAGTCTTGGCTTGACCCTCCAAAGCTGTAGATCCCAGGCTTCTTGCTGTGTTACTTTCTACCTCAATTTGTCTGTCCTGTACCTTCTCAAAAAGCCTTTGTCCTGGCATTGTGCATACACATACTATGAAGTCTCCTTCCAATGACTATCCCAGGTTGAAAGTCCTCCTGACTGTTCAGAATTCAGAAGTGGTTTGAAAGCACAGAGCTACTTGCATTGGAATGATCTAGTCTCTGTTAACTGAGGCTGCATGGGGGAATTGTTTCTTCTAGAACAGGGAAAGCAGCCAATTTCCACTTGGTGTACCTACTTCAGGCATGGAAATGACTTCTTGGTCACAGGAAATTCTCCCACCTACCTCTGGTCTAGCATTTTCCATCAGTAGCTTTCAAAGGGCTTTTCCACAGAGGTCAGTTAGCACTATCCCCATTTAACATATAGAGAAACTGAGGCACAAACCAGTAGGAAGTGTCTTGCCCAGCAGACTGGTTCAAGGCCTGGGAGTTTTCTGACCCCAAGCTAGTGTTCTGTTCGCTAGGCTACGCTTCCTCCCTCTAAGACTAATGGGCTATGGAGAATGAAAGTTTTCCTTCCAACAAGCCCTAAAAGTGAAGCTTTGGGAGAAAAATGATGAGGTGGAATCAGGCTGATCTGCTCCCCACGTGCCTTCAAAGCTCTAACTAGCACCGATAAAATTTACTAGATGGTGTTGGTCAAAAGGGACCACTGACATCTGTCCTGCACAATACAGGGCATAGGATTCCACCCAGAGAGTTCTGCATTGAGTTCAACTACTTAGTCCTACACTGCTAGTTATCAGGCTGGTGGTGACAGACTTCTTGGCAAGAGAACTGGTTTCTATTCTGCCACACGCATCATCAGTGTAATTATTAATTAAATTCCAATAATCTTTTTATCCTCCCCTTCCTTTCCTTGTGTCGGTCACGCTCTCCTGGCGTCCTGCCTCAAATCGGTTTCTCACCCGCGTGGGGCAGAATCTGTCTTTTTTCGTCTGTGTCTGTACAGCCCCTAGCACGATAGAGCTTCCATCCCAAATGAGGTTACTGGACATCATGGCAACAGAAAGATGAATGAAGGAGGGAGGGAGCTGGAGAAGAGGAGGGTTGAAGGGAGGGAGAGGGAAAGTTAAAAAAAAAGGAGAGAGATGTAATCAGAGAGAAATCAGGTGTCTCTCTCTTTTCCACCTTCCATTCCCAGGTGATCCTTCTGTCAGCTCTAAATTAATTTCAAAGCCAAAGGGAGCAGAAAAGGATTGGGATGGGGGGAGCAATCCTTAAAAATTCTCAGTACGGAGAAGCGTCTGTCCCCTGTCAAATTCCTGCGCTGGCCTGTAGCGGATGATGCTGTGAAATATACAGCAGCCGGCTCTGACATTTCATTTCTGCAGAGAATTGAAAAAGGGCTTGCTGTAATTCATCGCTTCTTGTAACTCAAACCTTTCCTGACAGGGGTACCTGCACTGTCTCTTAACAGTGGCACCGCCACTGCTGTAATTGGACATGAAAAATGATGTCGTGTTTGTACGTGCAGGGAAGATTCAGCTTGAACCTGGGTGGGGTGCACTGTGGGCTCAAATGGGGTGATTCGGGCTAGTTCTGGCTGGTATTTACAATTTCAGTATTAGGGATGGGGATGGCTGGGAGGGCATTTGCCTGGGGATCCAGGCATGCAACAGTGTTACCAGCACCTGCAGGGCAATCTCTCCATTGGGACTGAAGCTGCAAGGTGCAAAGCATCATGGGAGACAGGAAGCTTTGTTCAGAGTTGTATCATGGGAGATTATTTGTACGAGTGAGGCAACAACTCCCCAATGACCCATCTACTTGTTTACCTGTTCTATGTACTGAAAGGCCCGATGCTCCCTTCCTGGAATGCAGCCAGAACAACTGGGCACAGAAGTCAGGAAACAGCAAGAAGTCCCAATGAGGGTGGGGAAACTGGGACACAGGGCATTGCTGGGACATGCCTGATGACAAATCAGAGGCAGAGCTGGGAATACACTTTGAGTCTCCTGCCATGAGAAAGAGTTGGCAATTAAGCCTGCAAGGAGGAGAGTCACGCTATGTGAGATCATTTCAAAGTCATGGTCACCATCCCAGTCTGGTGGCAGGTAGGATATTCCTACTACTGTATATTCCTGTCGTTGAAGTATGGATTTTCTATCCATGGAGATTCTGTGATGCAGATGCAGTCATTTAAGGTTCTTACTTTCTTTAACTGTATGCCTCCTTTCACATACAGTACCACATCCCCAACCTGTGCAACCTTCTTTATTCTGTAGCCTCATATTACCCTGCCCACTGACTGCCCATCTATGATGCCTGTTATGGCAATATGCTCATTTCATACCAGGCACTCTTGTTCATCCATTTAAGTGTTTAAACTTCTAGTGCATGTGTATTAACAGGAGTGTTGTGAGCAAGACATGGGAAGACATTTTTCTGCTCTACTCTGTGCTGAGTAGGCTTCAGCCAGAATATTCTGTCCAGTTCTGGGCACTACATTTCAAGAAAGATGTGGAGAAATTGGAGAAGGTCCAGAGAAGACCAACAAGAATGATCAAAGGTCAAGAGAACATGACCTATGAGGGAAGACTGAAAGAATTGACTTGTTTAGTTTAGAAAAGAGAAGACTGAGAAGGGACACGATAGCGGTTTACAAATATGTAAAATGAGATTACAAGGAGGAAGGAGAAAAGTTGTTCTCCTTGATCTCTGAGGATAGAACAAGAAGCAATGGGCTTAAACTGAAGCAAGAGAGATTTAGGTTGGACATGAACAAAAACTTCCTAACTGTCAGGGTTGTTAAACACTGGAATAAATTGGCTAGGGAGGTTCTGGAATCTCCACCATTTGAGATATTTAAGAGCAAGTTAGACAGATACGTATCTGGGATGGTCTAGAGACTCTAGGCAGTATTTGGTGCTGCCATGAGGGCAGGGAACAGGACTTGATGACCTCTTGAGGTCCCTTCCATTTCCAGTGTTCTCTGATGATGATTCTATATAAGCATGTGTGCGTTTTGTCAGTGTTCCATTGCTTGTCTTTATGTGTTATATTTAAATGTTCTTCAGTAGCTCCTACCTGTTCTTTACCAACATCTTTCCAGTAAAGGCAGCTGTTAATGGGATTACCAACTTTACTGGTCTGTTTTCTCATGTACTGGAGGTTTGTTTTCCTGCTTAGCACTTTCATCCCTCCGCTGCTCAGCACGGTGAATCCCAGTTGAAATCTCATGTTTGATTAGAGCTTGGTCTACACTAGGGAGGTAAGTTGAGTGCAGATACACAATCCTAGCTACAACAATTGCATAGCTAGAATCAATCAGCAATCAACTTACCTGGCCATCTTTTCAGGAAGAAAATCTACCATTGACCTCCCTTGCTCCTTGCGATGTCGAGGAGTATAGGGGTTAATCCCGGATAGTTCCATTTTGCACATCTCTACCAGGCATGCAAAATGGAACTCTGGAAGTTCAACCCTGAGTGGGTCAATCTTCCATGTAGTATGGACAAGCTCTAGGAGACAAAGTTCCCTGCTACCATGCCCACTTCCAGCATAGATCCATTAGAAAGCAGGATTGGTTGAATGGATTTTTGTCTGGGAGGTGAACGTTGTCAGTAAACACAGTGGCAACTCCCGGGGGTGTCCTGGGCAGGATTAAGAGGGTGAAACAGCACCAGGATCTCATCAGTGTCTTTGAAGGGACATGTGAAGGGAGACTGAAATGTCCATGGAAAACACTCTGGGTAACTCATCTGTGCTGTCTGTTACCTTCTGTTGCCATGATGTCCTGCAAACACTGTATTCCTATATCCAATTTCATATA
Organism: Carettochelys insculpta; assembly: GCF_033958435.1. Classification (NCBI taxonomy): domain Eukaryota; kingdom Metazoa; phylum Chordata; order Testudines; family Carettochelyidae; genus Carettochelys; species Carettochelys insculpta. Next base: position 123,804,048 of record NC_134141.1, read on the forward strand.
GATTAACTGTGGGTATCATTCCATTCACTTCAATGAGAGTTACTCCCCACTCTTGCGACTGTAAGTGGGTGGAAACCCAGACCCACTTGGATCCTGCTGAACTCAGCTATCCTCTAAAGGTTCCCAGTTCATGCCCCTTCCTATCATAGGCTGAATGGAAATGCCCAATCTGAGCATCTGTAAACTTTGGAGATGCTCCACCTCATAGCTCAAGTGAAGCTGCTGGACCCCATGGAGAATGCTCCAGGCTGCCCCACAGTGTGCTTGGGGGTGATGGGAGTCAAAGGACACAGGCTCTCTCCTCTGGATACTACTCCTCCCAGGGCACAAGGGGGAGGCAGCACATTTTAATAAAGATGATTTCATTCACTCTTCCATTTCCATTTCATGGGCTCCCCTCCTACAGAGAGGTCTGTGGACAGCAGTATCACATACCCTGTGTGCTCACTGTGAGCAGATTCCATGTTTCTAAAACTAAACTGGATCTCTGGCTTCCCAGGTCCTCTCCCAGCTCTTTCTTCCTGCACCACGTGCTCCTTTCTCTAAGTTCCTTGCATGTTGCTACTACATAGAACGTCATGGGAGTATATTGACATTGGAAGACGTTCAGAAAAGGGCAACAAAAATGAGGGGGTTTGGAATGGGTGTGTCAGAAGGGAGATTAAAAAGACTGGGACTTTTCAGCTTAGAAAAGAGGAGACTAATGGGGGATGTGACAGAGGTCTATAAAATCATGTCAGGTATGGAGAAAGTGAATAAGGAAAAGTTATGTACTTGTTTGCATAACATAAGAACTCGGGGTCACCAAATGAAATTCATAGGTTGCAAGTTTAAGTCAAACAGGAGAAAGTATTTTTTCACACAGTGCACAGTCAACCTGTGGAACTCCTTGCCAGAGGGTGTTGTGAAGACCAGGACTTTATCGGGGTTCAAAAAAGAATGAGATAAATTCATGGAGGTTAGGTCCATCAGTGGATATTAGCCAGGAGATGTAGAAATGGTGCCCCTAGCCTCTGTTTATTGGAGGCTGGAAATGGATGACAGAGGAGGCATCCATTCAAAGATTTCCTGTTCTGTTCATGCCCTCTGGGGCATCTGGCTTTGGCCTTTCTCAGAATACAGGATACTGGGCTACATGGACCTTTGATCTGATCCAGTATGGCTGTTCTTATGTCTTCTGAGGGCTCCAAGCTCCTCAGTGATCAGGAAAACCAGCCAGCAAATGAGAGGCAAGGAGGCTCCATGGTGATGCCCCTTGCTGCTGGTAGACCCCCCTGCCCCCGAGATCCAAGGATTCGGGTTAGGACTCTATCTTCTTCCCCAGGAAAGTCTGTCTGTGCATCTCTTCCCAGATGGAGGCTGCGCAGGAAAGGGAGTAAAGGGTATAATGCAGCTCTCTGAATTCCCTTCACTCTGAACAATCTCTTCCCCTTTGGGAATGGGACCCCTCTGCCTTGATCCCCCTTCCTTTTCCCCTACGCTGCCTCCCTGCTTCCAGACTTTCTCCACGAAAGTTTTATGGATGGAGAGAGGAAACTTAATTATTTCCCTCTCAATGTGTCTCCCTATAATTGGTGTCTTTCATGTCAAGATGATCTTAATTTGTATTATGGGCTCCGTGAATGCAGCACTTTCTCTTTGGTCTATAAAGAAATTGTCAAGTGTATAAATCATAATGCACACTAAATTACACGAGGCTTTTACTTATTAATTTCCCCAGTTTTTCCCCTTCACTGGATGCTGCTTCCCTTCCTCTTGTTCTCCTCTACCCACTGCCAAGTTTCTCTCCCTCTCTTCGCACTTCTCCCCAGTCTTGCCAGATTGCTTATTTTCAGAAAAAAGTGAGTAGTTCTGTCAGCTTCCATCATCATTGTCCAGGACTCTGGTTATCTCCCCACTTGCCTTGCAGCTGATTCCAGCAGGCCCTTCCCCTTGAGCAGGGGTCAGCAACCCCCGGCATGGGTGCCAAGAGTGGCACGCAAGACGATTTTCATCAGCACGTGAGGCAGGAGCTCAGCCCAGTTCCTTCTCCCCGCTGAAGCTGGGAGCTTGCTCAAAGCCTGGCCGCCTGTGGATAAACAAAAGATCAGCTAATGCAACCAACCCCCCCGCAACCAGTAAAGCTCTGCATTTTAATTGATTAATAAAGCTGTTGGAAGTAGGACTATAAGTAACTTTAAAAAGTACCACCAGCACTCAGGCTGTATGTAGAGATCAAGAGGTCAAATTGCAGCACTTCACCTCGGAAACATTGCTGACCCTTGCCCTTGGGCAACAGGTAGGAGTTTTGTCTTGAGCGGAGCATGGTGACAAGTATCAGACAGGTAGCCATGTTAGTCTGTAGCTTCAAGAGCAAGATGCATCTGATGAAGTGGGTCTTTGCCCACGAAAGCTTATGCTCCAAAATATCTGCTAGTCCATAAGGTGCCATAAGACTTGTTGTTCTTGTCATGAGCTGTCATGGCTCTCCCAAGACCACAGTTGAACTCAATGGGTGTCTTTCCAGGCCCCTGCTTGACATGTATCACTGATGTTGTGTAATGCACTGTTTGCTCAGGTCTTCCTTTAGCTGGCCCCTCAGACTGTAACAACTTCCTCTCCTCAAAGCCAGTCTCAAGTAGTTGAAATAGCTGAGGTTTGTGACTTTCTTGGAGAAGGTATGAGGTTCAATCACAGCTAATAATTCATACTGTCAGTGTATGTGTCTGTGGGTCATTACAACTCCAAAGCCAGAGACTGGTGAACGACAATAAATCCCCATAGCCAAATTCTGCTGCTGATTGTGCTGGTTCAAATTATTTGATTTCACTGAGCTTGCATGGGCACTGGGGTGGGCAGATTTGTCCTCCAGGGTCCAGAGCCACTGAGCTACCAGTCAAACCACTCTTCTGTTGAATATGAGTGTGATAACAACTGTAGTCTTTTTATGTCTAAGTACATTCCGCCCCTCGAGACAACAATGCGGCAGGATCCTCCAGGTCCTCCATCATGTTAACCTACTTGTCAGCCACATTGATAGCTTTTTAATACTAAATATGTTTGCGGCACAATTAGAATAAATTTAGACAGTTATGAAAGACTCTCCAAATGGGGGGTTGCAAAACAACTTCGCTGTTCAACTAAGATTAACCAGAGCCAATGTGGGGGCCAGTCAGCCAGCTGGACTGCAGGGGAAAAGTAGACGATGGAAGGTTAGAGGAAAGGGCTATGGAGGTCCCCAGTGTGTAGAATTAGTCAAGTCACTGGGGTGGGAGGTGTGGAGTGGGAAGAATGAGAGTTAGTCATCCAAGATACAAAGAAAAGATAGTGCCAAATAACCTTGTTATAAAGGCAGATGATTTAACATCACCATGTTGGATGCTGGCATTCTCTGCTCTGCACCACAGTCTGTGCACAAGAGGTAGAAGTGGCAGATCGTATTGTTTGGGGCAGAACTTTTAGAAGGAATTCCAGACATTTCAGAAATCTTCCTTTGTTCTCCCAGGTTGCAAAAAGCTAGCCTAGCAGTTCTGCTAGGATCACAGCAGGTTCTTTTGCTGGCTTGGTGCAGAGTATTCAGGGCTCACCTTAGCTCTTGCTTGGGTCTCCTGCAGCACTACAACCCACAACTACATGGTGGTTGGCCCCTGGTTGAGAAGAAAGGAGGTGAGGGTTCTCTACCCCGTCCCCTGTCCAACCACTATTACTTCCTCCTCTGAACTGTTCTGCATTCTTTTTGACTGCTCCTCAGTAGATACAGATTGAACTTCTCTAGTCCAGCACCCTTGGGACCTGACCGGTAGTGAACAAGAGAGTTTGCCCAACACGTAAGGTCAATATTGTCTAGCATGTTACCAACACTTCTACTGCTTACTGGGCTCTCAGAAGACATTTAGGGGTAAATTATAGCAAAATAACAGTACAGAACACTGAGAGCCAGGACTGGTGGCTGGAAACAAACTTTATGGAACCACAGGAAACTTGGCCCTGATCATGATAAATTGTTGTCTAACTAACTAAAATCATGCTGGATTACAGGTGTTGCCAGAAAACAGAGTTCCAGACTAGAGAGGTTCAACATGTACTATGTAGCCCCCTGGCTTCCCCTCCCGAGGTGGCTGCATTTATTTAGTGGTTGGGATGAACCCTGTGCACAGGCTGTTTTATATTAGTTCAAGTCTCAGCACTATTTTGAGGGGAGGTGAGGAAGGCCTTGAAGATGAAAAACTCCATTGAATCCCACCAAAACATTAATGGGAGATACACATGCTCACCCGTGGCCATCAGCTCTCCTCCTAAGAGTAGACGTTGCGGGTCAATGTAAACAGCAAATGCTGTTTCTGTCCCTCTTGAGTTCTGAGCTGGTCCGCGGCTGCTGGCTACTCAGTGCCCAGCTGCAAACCTATCAGGGGCTGAAAGACCGGAACCCGTCCCACAGCCAGTCAGCGGAGTGACACCAATTATCATCAGATGGGGAATCTGGCCTAAGGTCTGGCCAGTGTGTTGCTCTCCAGCTGTTTTGCATGTGCAGAAAAGCCTGCTGATCAAAGGTGCATCCTCAAACCCCCATAGTGTGAATAGGGGCTCCATTGTTAACTGTGCTTCTCTCTGTGTTTCTCCTGCAGATGAACAGACCAATCCAGGTGAAGCCAGCGGACAGCGAAAGCCGAGGAGGTAGTTGACTACATCGCTCTCAGCCACTGTGCTAAGTATAATTGTTGTCTCTGGCTTCTCTCCGGCAATGCGCTGATCAATTAGCAACATAATCACTGCCAAAGAAATTCCCTCAGCAGCAAAGATTCTCTTTATTAAATCTCCTTTCCTTCGGCTCACTTTCCTCATATTCAATTATTATTTGATTTTAAAAGGCAGGCAGGTGCCAGCAATTGCCTGGGAAACAAATAACTGCCTTGTTAAGAAATGAAGCATCAGGCACTGGCTTATCAAAGTTTAACAGCATTGACAGCAACTTATCTTCTGCAGATCATGCACCACTGGTAGACCAAACGGCAGGGATAGCTCAGTTGTGTTAGAACAAGGCAGGTGTTTCACTGAGTCTCCAGCCCTCGTATTTCGCTGGTGATTAGGAGATAGCAAACTTGATCTGGGATATTTCTGGCACCTGTAGCAGTATAGCCTGATGAATATACCGTATCAGCTAGACCAGTGTAGGGCAACCTAGGCTAGTGAGCAGGCCACACGAGTGGCCTCCTTCATCTCAGTGTTACAACCAAGGTGGTCTACCAGGACAGAGTAGTTTTACTAACCATGTTTGTGTACCTAGAAGTTGTGAGGTAAGCTGATGGGTAGTAGCACTACGGACGCAGAAGGAGTGCACATCTCTCACGATGTCTGTAATCAGCAAACACCTCACTTCAGGTGCCCTTGTTTTAAGTACGGGTCACTTTTGTTATACAGGTAGGAAAAAAATACTCTGCAGCTGAAAGTCAGCAGAATCTGGCAACCCTGTGCATAGACAATAGTAAATGGAACGTCTCGTGGGCCACACATAGAGCCCCAGTGGGCCACAGGTTGCCCATCACAGAGCTAGATGCTCATCTCAGTGAAACAGAGTTGCTCTGGATTTGCACACAAGTACCTGAGATCAGAATTTGCATGTGCCCCCAGATGTTGACACCTCTTATTTAGGGCCCACAGTTGCCTCCAGAAGGGTGGATTTGAAACAAAATTGTATTGGAAAGTTTGGAGATGTTTCACTGAGCTTCCCTAAACCAGGAAGATGTTTGTCAGATGTAGTCCCAGAACTGATTTCATTGTCTGCAGGAGGTTAATGTAGGCCATGAACTCTTCATTATTAGGTATTATTTATCAAAGTCTATGTTGTGGCTATGTCTCCATGTTTCTGCATACCTTGTGGTTTCTTCCTACTCCTGTCAAATCCCATCCTGTTCCTTTGATTGAAATATTAGGTTGGTGTTGTTGATCACACAACCATCCAGTGTATCAAGGATCACTTGCACAGGTCATACTAGTGCTTATAGAATCAGTATCAATGTCTGCATAGGTCAGAGTTTTCTGTTAGTAACCCAGTTCTTCTCTGGGTACAACCTCTCTGGGTCCTTTTCCAGTAATGTGAATTACATCACTCTGTGGGCAGTGGTTGAATTATCCAACGACTGTCATCTAAAGCAAGTGCAGCAAATCACAATAAAAGAACATGTTATATTCTCTTTTGTCAACACATTGGCATTCCAGTCATTTGAATATAATCAGAGGCTGAAATTCACCAGTGGCTGGATTCAGATGGAAGGCAGAGAGGAAAACCTGAGGTTATGAAACGGGAGACCTGGTTGGTTGACAGAAGTTTCATACGATTGATTTTTAGGTCTCCAGAATAGCTCCACTACAATGTAATCAAAGTCAGAGCTAAATCTCTCGCTGTTTGAGTCTGACGTGCCACCTCGGTGAATAAAAGCAAGCATGTGCCAATGGTATCGATTACGAATGGTCATGGTTCATGTTTGCTTTATTCTGCAAAGGCTCAGATCTTCAGCTCATGTAGAACAGTGGAATTCTCTGGTTTTCATGTAGCCACACTGATTTACACCAGTGGAATATCTGGGCTCATATCTCCCTATAAACTGGCATGCCCAGGGCACTTGTCAAATGCTGACCTCCTAGATCAGCTGCTTTGCTGACAGCTTGGGCCAGATGCACATTCCGGCAGAGCCCACAACGACAGGCTGTGTTCAGGGGTGGTCTTTTGTCTGCTTAATTAGACACACCAAAAATAATAATTAGGCCAGCCAGTGTGTTTATTGCTTCTGCAGAGCATGGGCCTGTAAATCGCTCCCTTTTATGTAGCTGGCTAATCGCAGACATGCACCTGGCTTGCTAGAATGGGTTTTAAGCCTCTCTTGCCAGCAGCAGCTGCCTTCAGGAAGGTGGGTTTGAACTGCAGAGTGCATCACAGTGGCTGTTTGAATCATCTTTACCCATCACACTGACAATAGACTTCCCCCATATTTTAGCTAATTATCTCCCCTCTACCACTCCTTACCCTGGTTTATTGCATCTCTCCGCAGTGATCCTCAGACGGGGCCCAAGCTGGTTCATTTGGCATTGAAATGAAAGCGAGGTTGTCTGAATTCCCCACTGACAAGTTGCTTCTGGGTTAGACAAGTTGCAGGACAGCATGACTCCAGGGCACTATGGGAAAAAAGAACAACTGGCACCCAGGGGAAGCATTGTATGAAAACTTGTGCTCCTTGTGAGCCCACTGGTTAAGGCAGGCACAGCAAGCAGAATGCTAAAGAGGAGGCCAGGTGTCTTAGGAGTGCATCAAAAGACAACATTAGAGCTGCAAGATAAAGGTCGACTCCAGCAACAAAGAAACTTAAGCTGTTGCTCCAATACACAGCATGTGTGTCGTGTGGGGAGGAGAGGGACTGGTTCTAACCCATAGCTATATGGTATGACCCCCAAAGACCATTGGGCATATGGGCCATCCCTTTTGCTCTTGTCTCTGGGGGACTGCCTGATGCTCCTTACAGCATTACAAGGAGAAGCAAGTGCTGTTTACTAGGTAGTTAACTGGGAAGCCTTTATTGAAAACAATCCGTGTGAAGTGAGATCTTGTTCTCTGCAGTGGTATACACACGAATTCAGATAAAGTAAGCTTTTTCCCCGAATACGCACCCAGCGTCTACTCTGAGATGTGGTTTGTTTGGTTTTGCTTTCCATTATTTGAATATATTTAAAAACACTCCCACTGTGAAATGAGGTCTTGTTCTCTGTAATGATGGCTTCATGAGTTTCAGCTCAGATAAGAAGCCCCAGATTTCCCCCAAATCGTCATCCCAAAACTGAAACCAAGCTGAGTTCAGTATCTACTTTGAGAGCTAACGTCTGTTCTGTCTTGCTTCCTTTATGTGAATGTGTTTAAAAACCTTCCCATTAAAACATGTTGACATCAGGTTTGGAAGATGAGAACGCTTTTCAGTACTCTTCATTATTTTTATCAGCCTAAGTGCCCATCAAATTAGAAATTCATGATTTTTCATTATGATTTTTTTGGAAAAGCAAGGGTTTAAATCAGAGGGAAGAAAGTCCTTGTCAACTTCACAAGAGTTCGAAGAAATTCTTGAAATTCAGAATTTAATAGAGCAGAATCCCTTCTATGGAATTCTTAGTGATGGTTCAAATAAGGTGTTGAAAGGTTATCATTTCATTACATTCACTAAAAGGTTTTAATCAGGGTAAAATCAATAGGTTGCTGTAGGAAATCACTAGAGCTGGACATTATTCTAAAAACTTTGCTCAAAACGTTGGCTTTATGAGAAGTCAAGTGCAAAACTCACCCTTATGGTGGAGATTGTAATAGGAAATCATCATCTCAGCTTCCGTGCATGTCCATGGAAAGGCAACAATTCAGCGCTAAATTGTATCCAGGGCCGAGTGCAGAAATTCAATTTTCACTCTTTTTGTGGGACACATTCTAAGCTAACCCTCCACCTGCCTCTGCCCACCCAGCAGGAGCACAGTCTTCCCTCCCTGCCCTCTTCATCCTGGCAAAAACCCTCCCCATCATCCCCAGCTTCAGCAGGAGCCTTCTGTCCCTTTGCCCAGTGCTGGAGCTTGAGGAGTTCTGTGCCATGACAATTACTGAGGGGCATGCCCCAATTTAGCCACCCAGGCACAGCCCCCTGAATTCTACTGTTGTGAAAATATCCCCACTGAAGTGTTAGATGTTGTATTCATTTCTCCCAGACTTTCCCAGAAGATTCTAGTTTCTAGCCCCATGTTCAGGCCTAAAGAAAAGGGGCAAAGTTTACCAAAGGTTTCCAAACTCAGGAAAGGTTCTAGGTTTGGTTAGTGACTGGGGGCAAAAGTTTTAAACCAGTTCTTATTTTATCCTGTCCATCCCCCTGCCTCTTGCACTGACTGGAGACTTTGGCTGCAGTGCTTTCCGTGAACTTAAGATAAACCCTGCCTCTTGATTCCCTTGACTTCTCTTGGCCTTAAGATCCTCAAACCCAGGGGACTCTTCTTCCACTCCAGTTGCTCTGTTAGTGAGGTTTTGCTGGATTCTTCCTTCCCAGAGCCACAGAGAGGATCCATAAAGGAAGAGAGAGATATGCAGCATGCTACACTGACCCAGTGCCAATCTCTGAATGCAAACGCCCTGGGAGTGGTGTCAGCAGATCTCCCAGGCCTGAAAATTGCTAGATTGAAAAAAAGTGTGTGTTAAATAAAGTCCCAAGGTGGTTGAGAGTTCAAAGGTAGCAATGCCCTGCAGAGAGGGATTAGAGAGTTTTACACAACAGTCTCCATTTAATTCCATTACAAGCCTTCACTGAACAAGCACATCTCTCTCCCTCTCTGTCTCACTGGTTTTCCAGGATGAAGTATATCATGGCAGCAGCTGTAAAGTTTTGGTTTCCTGAATTTCTGATGACTTGCATGATTTCCTTATTGGGGGAGGCAAATGCCCCTCTAATCAGTATGGTTTTCTGGAACCACTTGCTAGAGTACAGAGGAGCTGGAGATTCCTTTCCAGAAATTAGTTTTGAGGCAGATTGGTTATGGAACTATTTATGCTTGGCCTTGAGCCAACCTCGTTCCTGGTTAAGAAAGCTATACAGATACCCGTAGCTTGATGCTCGTTCAAGGGAAGCAGGGAATTTTTGAGCATACTGGTGGAATATTACCATAACATGAAGGAATGATTTGCATTTCCCCACACAATTTGGCCTGTGGACCTTGAAGCGCTTTGCAAACCTTATGGATCTGATTGGGGATAAAAAAGAGGCCAATCTTGAGGTATTTTCTCTGCAGCTGTTCTGTTGCAAGTAGGTGGTGCCTATGTCCATCTTCCAACTGGATGGCCATAAAAAAGAAGCCAAGTTGGATAGTGGGTGCTGGAAGTGCTGCCGTTGCTCTGGAACACAGAGGGAGGAAAGCCTTTCAAATCCCACGTCTAGCCTGGAGACTCCTTTCCACTCCCAGCCTTTTCAGTGACACTGCACACTTCCATGAGACAATCTGTAGTTTAGACATTTGGGTGTAATCTGCAGCCCAAATTGGGGACCTGCCTACCTGGCAGGGTCCTGCCTGAACATCCACGCCTGTGGCTGCCAACCTTTTCATCAACACAGCACATTTCCATGAGACAGACAATTCCACGGCACACCCACCATTTTTAGCTGAATCGACTGCTCATAAACATCACATTTATTTGGATTTACTATGGTCACAGTCTTACTCGAGAGGTTTGCAACACAGTAGTGCATACAACAAGCTAAACAAATGTATTCATGTGTCAAATCCACCACAGAATACACCATCTTATACAGACACATTTTCAAAATCTGCTCAACACCATGCTGGGGATGTAACCATTGAAAGCAGCTCCCCTCCCCACCTGTCTGTTGGAGCCAGAATGAGGCATTTAAATTGTATGCCAGCTGCAACAGGCTCCTGTCTGCCCTTCTTCCGCCTCGACACAACAGAGAGTGAGGGCGGGCTCCCCACCAGCTCGTTCTGCTGGGAAGCAGCATTTCAGCTTCCCTCCGGTGTGAACAGAGTCCTGCAGCATCAGCATTTCCCCTCACACTGACTCTGCAAAGGGAGACTGGGACTATGTGAGCTGGGACTTAGGCAGACTTGCTGCTTGAGCACCAGCTGGTGTGGGGTCTTCAGTTTCCCCTAGCCCCTTCCCACTGTGGCTCTTCAAAGAGCAAAATTTCAGGACACACTAACAGTTCTCAGGGTACACCAGTGTGCCACAGCACACTGGTTGAAACCCACTGGTCTACACTGCAATTAAAAAGCCCCCTAGCTCAAACCCTGCCAGCACAAGTCAGTTGGCATGGCTCAGCTGTGGGTTTGTAACTGCATTGCAAACATATCCTCAGTCTGCATAGAAAAACTTAGGGAGTCGCCAATGAATCCCATGCTTAAGTGACCAAGATCCTATACTTGTGTGTGCGGCTGATGTGCTGACTTGACCTCCCAGCCTTTATGTTTCTTCTCTATTTAGATCATCATTTTTTGATAGGTAGACAGAGGTAGGAAAAGTACCCCAAAAGCTACTTGAGTAAAAGTACTGCTTTTTGGGGGGACGCGGGGTGAATGTACTTAAGTACAAGTCACTGGTGTTCCTTTCGAAAACTACTTGTGTAAAAGTACGCATGCACAGATGTACACACACACACACGTCACACCTTTATTGTATTCAAGTATCCAGAAGTGAAAGCAGCTGCACTTTTATTCAAGTAACTTTTTGGGTACTTTTTCTACCTCTACAGTTAGGGACCGCCTCATACGCCATGTATGCACAGCTCCCAGCATGATGGAGCTGGCTGAAGAGTCTAGGTGTTGCCAAATAAAATTAATAATTAAAATGAGGTACATGGGAATAGGACTTAGGGGCTGTGAACTGCGCACCTTGCAGATGTGCAGAGTAATGCAGGCCAGCAATTCATACAGTGACATCTGAGGTCTTTTCAACAACAGGACAATAACTAACAACCTGGGGGAAAAAAATAAAGGTTCAAGTGAGAAAAATGTAACTATAAAATTCCACCTCTGGAAACACAAGTTGACATTCCATCTGATCCTGGGGACTCGTTAGAATCCTGGTAACTTTGTAAGGTAAAGGTTGCTTGTCAATGGGTTATTATGCAGCATTAATAATGCATTTATAGACATGTTCCCCAATTAATTTGCAAAGTATTTATGGCACCGAACAGTTAGAATGCATTAATATAATCACTCCTAGTGCATTGGCTGTGTTGCCAGGGCTTTTGCTCATCATTCTAATTGGCTTGTTATTACACAGAGATGTAATAACCCCTCTCTGCATAGTTGTTTATAGCCCATCAATAGTAAACGCATTCCCTTTATTGGAAGTGATGTGTGTTTTATTATAATATAGCCCAATAAGTGCAATTCATGTAGATGAGCGAGGTTGCTAATGAATTGGCTCCCTAAACAGTTGAAAAAGCAAACCGGTTATTACATATTTTGCTATCTGAGGTATAATTGTAATTATGGTTGCAGCCGCTTTTCTTTAAATATCAAAAGGCACGGTGGAGGGTGTTTTTTTCTTTTCAGTGCTCAAAAGAGAGGGTTTGGCTCTTGCTCCTAATTTACAAATTCAAAGCTATGGTTGAAATTGCCAAAGCATCTTCACAGGAACTGGGTCATTTAGGCAATTTTGAAGCAAACGGTCATCCTGTTTCTATCTAATTTTCCATAAGGTATTCTTCTATACCTGCCTGAGAGGTCTATCCAGAGTGAGGAGAGAATACAGGATCTCTTATCCCAGAATTATAAGGTGGTACTTGGCTTGAAGGTGAATCTCTGTTAGCTTTAGGAACATTGAGGCAACTTTGCAGTTCACAAGGCTCAGGAAAGAGAAGGTTAAAAAAGATTTTTAAAAGATGCCCAAATTCTGTTTTGTTTTGTTTTGTCTTTTGTGTATTATTTATTTTAGAGTAGCTATTTTACAGTCAATCTATTTTTCACTCACTTAAGAGTTGTTCTTTTTTCTGAGCATGAATATGTAGCAAGTAGCACTCTCCCTTCTGCACATCAGCTGAATACATTCATTAAAATAGGAACAATTTAGAAACAGCAGCATATTTGCTGAAAAAGTCAACTTTTTGCTCTGAAAAAGTTTTAGGTAATGACTGCCCCACATCTGCCTGAAGCTTTTTGTATGTTCACCCTCAGGGACCATACTCAGGCCCAAACAATTCACTAATCATTGTGGATAATATTGTTCAATTTATGCAAAGCAACCTTTGTGTGCCTTCTTTGAGAGTGGCCTGACTTCTTGGAGATGACACAGATGAGGTTATGGAGTTGCTTTACATATGCAAATACAAAGGTGATGAAAGCAGCTCCATCATTTGGCTTCTCTCCTGTCCAAGAATCAGAATCAGAATCTGTTTTGCTGTTGGAGACATGTTTCTTTTTAAAGTACCCTCCAAGCAAAGCAAAGTGTTAATTATGGGGCACTAATTCCTCCAGGAAGTGCTAGTGACTACACACAAATTACTCTTGCTTCATTCTTGCAGATGACATCACCAGGCCCCTACATCTGAATTAAAGGCCGTATCATTTGCCGCTCCTTTGACTTGATTCAGTACAGAATCTGTGTTTCTTTTCTGGCATATGTATGGATTCCCTTAACTTCATCAGGGAAATGGGGCTTGTCTATGCTACGACATCTTTGTCAGTATATCTTTGTAGCACAGCCCCCTAGTGAAGATGTGGTGTAAGATGACAGAAGTCTCTTGGCAGTCATTTGATAATGAGTAGGGCATCTTCCTGTCACCCTCCTATTTGTGAGTCCCTTGATGGCTGACCAGCCCGATTCTGGAGCCACAGATCTTATTACAGAAGAGGCAGGTGCTGGTAGGTGTTGGAGGGGCACAGGGACAGTTTTTGCTTCTTTTTCCTTCTTCTCCACCTCTCCTCATTTGCACTGTGGCGGGATCTCTCAAATTGTGCCATCCCCTCGGGGATTACCGCTCTCCACTGGGGACAGTCCTGGGCAAGGCTCTCCCAAGGGCTGACACCGATACTGCACTTTTCCATGTGTGCCTTCGGCATGTCCTTATATTGCTTCCTGGGGCGCCAAACGCTTCTCCATCCTGCCTCCAGCTTCGGAAACAGAATCTGTTTTAGAAGGCACTGATCAGACATCCAGTTCTGTTGTCATAGCTACACCACCTGCCCAGGCAACATTATCTGAGCTGCCAAAGCATCTCCTCTCTCAGCCTGGGTGTGGCCACACCAGGAGTTCTGCTGGCATTGCTTGGTTGTCTAGGGTCAATGGTCCCTCTAATTTTTGCCATCTATGGATGGAACAAATTTTGTTATGTGCCCCCAAGGCATTGTGAATGTACGCCACCAATAGAAACACATGTTGTGGGTGCTTTGCTAATCAGCTGGGCAGCACATGAAACTCTCCTGGGCTCGTGTGAATGACTTTTTTCACACTTTCCTCTGACACAGCTAGCCCAGCAAAACATTATATTACTGTCTCAGCCTTGGATCCAGTGTCTGACTTAGCTAAGTAGTAGGCATTTCTGCTTACTCTGGAAACCCCATCCTGTTCCTGGCTTGGTATGTCTGAGCATGATGTGAGTTCAACAAAGACATGATTAAAGAAGATCATGATTATGTCTCAGTTTAGTCTTTTGTGCCTATGACTCTAAAGCCTCATAGTCACAGCTAAAACACAACAAGAATTCCTGTGGCGCCTTATAGACTAACAGATATTTTGGAGCATAACCTTTCGTGGGCAAAGACCCGCTTCATCAGATGCATGAGTGATTCATGCATCTGATGAAGCGGGTCTTTGCCCACGAAAGGTTATGCTCCAAAATATCTGTTAGTCTATAAGGTGTCACAGGACTTCTTGTTTTCAAAGATACAGACTAACATGGCTGCCTCTCTGATACAGCTAAAAAAGTTACTGTCACGTCTCAAGTACTCAGGATCCTGAGGTTTTGGACCTTGATGCAGTATGTACTTATGCATGTACTACAATGAGATAACTGGCTCTGTGGATAGGGGGAAATCAATGGATGTGATTTCCCTTGACTTTAGCAAAGCTTTTGATACAGTCTCCCACAATATTCTTGTCAGCAAGTTAAAGGAATGTGGATTGGAAAAATGGACATTCAGGTGGATAGAAAGCTGGCTAGAAGGTCAGGCCCAGCGAGTAGTAATCAAGGCTCGATGTCGGGATGGCAGTCGGTTTCTAGTGGAGTGCCCCAAAGTTCAGTTCTGGGTCCTGTTCTGTTCAACATATTTATCAATGACCTGGATGAGGGGTTGGAATACACCCTCAGCAAGTTTGCGGATGACACTAAGCTAGGAGGAGAGGTAGATATGCTGGAGGGTAGGGATCGGGTCCAGAGTGACTTAGACAAATTGGAAGACTGGGCCATAAGAAATCTGGTGAGATTCAATAAGGACAGAAGGGCCGGAAGAATCCCAAGCATTGTTACAGGCTGGGGTCCGTCTGGTGTAGTCATAGTTCTGCAGAAAAGGACCTGGGAGTTGTAGTGGACGAGAAGCTGGACATGAGTCAACAGTGTGCCATTGTAGTCAAGAAGGCTAATGGCATATTAGGTTGCATCAAGAGGAGCATTGCCAGTAGATCCAGAGAAGTGATTATTCCTCTTTATTCAGCTTTGGTGAGGCCGCATCTGGAGTACTGTGTCCAGTTCTGGGCCCCAGTTATAGGAAGGAAGTGGACACACTGGAGAGGGTCCAGCAGAGGGCTTCTAAAATAATTAGGAGGCTGGAGCATATGACCTGTGAAGAAAGGTTGAGGGAATTGGGTCTGTTTAGTCTGCAGAAGAGAAGACTGAGGGTGGATTTGATAACAGCCTTCAACTTACTGAAGGGAGGTTGCAAAGAGGTTGGAGAGAGGCTGTTCGCAGTGGTCACAGATGGCAGAACACGGAACAATGGTCTCAAGTTGCAGTTGGATGGGTCCAGGTTGAACATTAGGAAAAACTTTTTCACTAGGAGGGTGGTGAAGCATTGGCATGGTCTACCCAGGGAAGTAGTGGAGTCTCCATCCCTGGAGGTGTTTAAGTATCAGCTTGACAAAGCCCTGGCTGGGCTGATCTGATCTGATGGGGACTGGTCCTGCCTAGGGCAGGGAGCTGGACTTGATGGCTTCTTAGGTCTCTTCCAGCTCTATTGTTCTATGATTCTGTGATGGGTCTGACTTTAAGCACCTGAGTAGTCTCACCAAAGACCATGGAATCACTCCTCTGCTTAAAGTTAAGCAAATGCTGGAGAACTTTGCAGAGTGTGACCTTGATGAGGACGAACTAGGTCCTCACCATGCTGATAACTTGTAGCACATGTTGACTAGTCTGTTTGATTGAAACCATGGAGAAGGGTATGCCTGACCCTGGACCATGCTGTGCTTTACATACTTCTGTCTTCCAACACTGGGTGCAGTTCCCCACTCCAGCTGAGCTCTGGGAAGGACCAGGATTGTTTTACTGGGACTAAATGAACATAACCTTTTATAACCTGTCCTTGTACAGATACTCAGGCCTTCACAGCAGGTGGGACTGTGTATACACCAGGTCTGACATTCAGGTCATTGTATGATGAGCTTAGTTTTTCATGTATAACAAGCAGTCTGATAGCACCTTAAAGATTAACAAATGTATTAGATCATGAATTTTTGTGGGTAAGGTCCCCTAGTTCTTTGTAGAAGCCATTTACTTTGGGCCCAACCCTTAATTTTTCTGGGTAATCCACATTCTTTTGTAAAAGTGCACTTGAATATGGTGCAGGCACTGGGAAATATCTGACCAGACCTTGGTGCCCTCTGTTGTTTGCAAACAGATTTAGAGCTGAGTAAGTTAAGATAAGCCCATCTCAGTCCTCCAGGCTGAAAGTGGCTAACCTGTCAGGGATCTGAGTGGGAGTTTTGCTGTGTGATGACTGAGTCTTTCCCCTTTGCTACAAATGACAGATTCCTGCTCAGATCCTAGATTACAAGATCAGGACTTAGAACAAGTTTTGAGATTCATAAAGTGCCATAAGGCAAAATTCTTTTCCCCTGTGGTGTATACTGTAGATGGGAATTACTCTATATTTGGAAGAATTTATGTGAATTCATTCTGGGGCAGAGGTTTAGAACGTTGCCTCCTAAGTCCTTGACAAGCTAGACAATGCTATGGGCAACATTTGTTAACTTTTACCCAAACACAGTCTAGGCATTACAGATCCCAAATAGGCTGGGAATCATGAAACCTTGGATCTTGTTCTTGCAACTAGCAGGGCCTTTCTGGGTGCGTCTGGATAAGGGACTTCTTACAGTGCCTCCATATCCCTTCCTATTGAATGTAGATCACAATACTGATCTGTGTGAAGTTCTTTGAAATCTGCAGATGACCTGCAGCTTTCAAAAGTGGGTAGGGAATAAGCAAGGTTAGCCTTAACAACTAACAAGTGATCTTACCCATTCTTACTGCTAACACAAATTTTTTGAGACCCTCAGTTCTTGATGCAAAGAATCACATATTTTTAATGTTACGGTCAGCTGTACAGGATGAACCTCTCTAATCCATAACTCTCATCCAGCAACACCTGTAATCTGGCATGATTTTGGTTAGCTGGAAGACCACTTATCATGGGTTTGGCCAAGTTTCCCACAGTACCATAAATTTGGCTTCCACCCACCTGTCCTGGCTTTCAGTGTTCTCTGCCTTTATTTAGCTGTAATTTACCCCTAAATGTTTTCTAAGAACCCAGTAAGCAGTGGGAGTGTTGGTAAACTGCTAGACAATATTGACGTTGGTCTTGCAAATTCTCTTGTTCGGCACCTGTCAGATCTCCATGGTGACGGCCGAGAGAGGTTCAACCTGTCCTTATAAAGTGTAGCGAGATGCCGTTACTGGTGTGGTGTTTTAGCATATACTCTGCTCCCTGCTGTGTGGATAACCTTTTGCTGTGTGCGTATTTGCCTTCTCTGAATGCCAGTGCCAGCTCAGATCATTTAGTCCAAACACAGACTTCTGTGACCCCCCAATAACCACAAATCAAGCAACGTGTGAAGGAGCTGGAACCAGGTTTATTGCAAATGACGTATGGGCTCTAGCCTTCCAGACATTTAGATGTCCAGAGTTTACACTTGTACGTGCATATGCTGTGACAATGGACTGCGGACTATCCAGTGAGCAGGACCAACCAGCTATTCCCCGGGCTGGATGACGCAGTCCCGGTAACATACACTTTTATACCCAGGTACAAACAATTTACATGTCTATGACATATCCGAGATGCAACCCTTAATTGTAATAAGTTGACACCCCTTAACATAACTAGATTTTACCCATTACCTTGTAGGTAGTGGTACCACCAAAACAACTCTGTCCATCATGCTGTCATCTCGATCCTGTGCTGAACCTGGGTCGTGATGTATCTGTCGCTAAGCTTTACCTACAGGTAAGGTCCTGGTACCACACAACATGTCCTGTTATCTTCCTAGAATGAGTTTGTGTATCTCTGAGTGCTTGGCACTTTGGGGTAATGTTCTGACCAGCCCTGTCTTTGCCATATTCCTGTGAGCAAGACTTGGGTTTTGCTCACAGTTTAACTTTTTCTGTTAGCCTTGTTAACACTGTGCTGTTCAGGCTGGAGGTGCTTTTAGCTTTACTGTTCAAACCTGTAGCTTTGCTTTATGTTAATAAAGCATTAACCCTTAGGCCTCATTGCCAGGCCATCTCATTACAACATTAAGCACCTTGCATTATCCAAGCTGAAAATTCCCAACAATCATATTTACTTTTCACTATCAGTATTTTTATTTACTGGTGTGTAATTTTTGCATCCCATTCAGCTTGAACCAAGAAAGCAAACTGGTCAGTTTCTTGTCAATGTTCGTTCCTTTATTTTTAGTATCTTATCCTACTTTGCCACATTGGAAGTGAAAATCACAGTTAGTCCAGTGGGACCTGCTACTGTTGTGGCCAAGAGTAGAATAGAGCTCACTGGAAATTCTCAGATAAATAGAGACTCACATGCATCAGGATTAAGCCCTTAGTGGGTTTGTTCTGGGAATGTTGGATGCATTTTCTAGGCATTCACAACCCACACAGTTCCTCTTGCCCATGAAAATGTTGTCTGACTGGTAATTAATTCCCCAAATCTTTATTTTATCCATCTCATGAGTCATTGAAGAATGGCCAGATGCATTGATTATAAACCACAAACACTGAAGCTTGCAAGTAGCCATTCAATTAAATTGAAATTATGCTGCTACAATGTAAAACACATTTGGTTTGTTTCTCCTGATGCTCATTATTTTATTTTATTTTAAGTATGCATAATAAGGACAAGGGGTGGGAGACCAACCCAGCAATCCCAGACAGATGTAATGAAAATGATGTGATTTAAATAAGCCTTCATTAGAGATGGGTCTAAACCAATCTACTATCCCCATGCTATTGAGCAGAGTTTTGATTATATATTACTTATATTAGTCAGTGGGACTTACAGCCCCCACAGACCCCAGGGCAAGGAGTGAGGAGGGGGGGCACAGATCCACGTCCTGGAAGGGGTGGGGCCTTGGGAAGAAGGGGCAGTGCCAAGGGCAGTCAGCCCTTAGCGCCATCCTCACCACAGCACCCTCCCTCCCCCACAGCCCTCAGAGCTTCATGGAGCAGTGTTCCAGAGCTCCATCAGCCATTCAAAGGGGCTTGGGACTCCAGGCACTACTACTGCTGTAGTAGCACGGGTGGTGACTGGGAGGTCTAGACCACTTTGAATCACTAAGCCCCAGAGGCAGTTTCCCCTCTAGCCTCACCATCAGCTGTCTTGCTTGCAGTGATGTCTGACAGCCCCACTCATGGAGCAGAAAGCCTTGGTGCGAGGCATTGTACAGGCATAGATCAAAAAGTTGGTCTTTGCCTTAAAGATCTTAAAATCTAGGCCTAAGTTATGTCTTCACTGCCCAGAAGATAAACCTGGTCAGGGTCAGTAGTCTGGGATTCGATTTCACACACCCAGTAGTGATGTATGAAGTGAAATGATCAGGGGTTCACAGTTGACTCCTGTACTCTTCAATGTCCTGAGGAGTAAGGGAGGTCAACAGGAGAGTTTCTCCCGTCACTCTCCCTCTATGAAGAATGCCAGGGAAGTCCATTGTAAATAAGTTGACTCCAGCTACTGAATTCCTGTATTTAGAATTGCATATCTACAGTTGACTTTAAAGGCTAGTGTAGACCTGGCTTAAGAAAAGGAACAATAGGTGGAGATGAGGGTGCCCAAAGAGACGATGAGACTAGGTCAGTAGTGGTCTCAACACACCAGCTACTCAACCTTTGTCAAAACAAAACAGCAGTCATGTAGCACTTTAAAGACTAACAAAATAATTTATTAGGTGATGAGCTTTCATGGGACAGACCCACTTCTTCAGACTTCAGAATACAAGTTAACATAACCATCTCTCTGGCACTATTCAACTTTGTCAAGTGTTAGTAGATGACAGGGCAAAAGAAGTTTTTAGGAAGGACTGTGATGGAAGAGAATGAGGCAATGCAATGGATATGTAGAAGGAGCTTGACTCTAAGGTGACATCTGGAGCAGCTTTGGGAAAGGCACAAGGTATGAGAACACCTTAGCACGCTGGGAAAGCTCAAATCCTGACCCAAATGTGATCATTTTCCCGTGTCTGTGATGTGCTGAATTTATCCCTCTCCCCTAGAATATTTAGATCAATTTCTTGAACTAAACATGGGATCAACAACCTGTGTCTGGGCATTATCAGAAATCTGTTTTTTGATTAAGGATGACAGGGAGATAGATTTGGCTCAGGCAAAAACTGAGTGGGAAGTTCTATCACCACCAGGCGTGAATCAAAACCTTTCTTGAAGTTCAAAGCAGTCTGGTTTCCTCCACAATTTTTTTCACTCTGTGCTTTCTTTTCTTGACCTGGACTATAAGTGGGAGGGCCAGAACTTTGCTATTCTCTTTACTTTAGCTGGACTGGAAGAACATGAAATTCACAGATTAATGGCTTTTAAGGCCAAAATAAATTTGTAGGTCAGTGTTTCTCAACATCCAGTACCTGAGCTCTCCCTGACCTAGTTTAGGAAGGAAGCAGGCTGGTTTAGTCAGATCTCCAGCATTGACTAAAGCATAAACACAACTGTCTCCAAAAGGTGGTGTTCTGGGGTTTCTTGCTCAACTAGGAGATCTAATAGTTTGCAATGCATTTGAAAAAAAAAATCTGAATTATCTCTAAAACTTTTCCTTATACTCATCAAATGTAGCCCATATTTTGATTAATCACCAGCCATTTTATTAAGAAATCTGTATAACCATTAGACCTGTAGCATTTTTTCCTCAACATCCTCATTTTGATCTAAATTTATCCTGGTTTTCAAAAAACAAACAAACTAAAAAGTGAAAACAAAATATGTTCTCATTGAAAATAGGGAGTTTCCAGGTTTGGGGTTCAGCTGCCATTCAAAAGGTTTGAGCGTTGGTTTTCAAAACCAGAATGTTTTACCGAAAGATTCTCCAAAGCCGATACATTTTTTTTTTCAGTTTCAGCTGTTCATCAAATAAGAAAAAATAATTTAAATAATTTTTCAGGGGAAATTTAAGACCTAACATTTTTCAGAAGTTCATTTGAAAATAATTATTTTTCCACCAGCCCTAAAAACAATCCTTTATCCTTCTCATTTGATGATCTGAAAAGCCTTTACTGATAATGGTGAATTAAATGCCACAATACCCTTGTCTGGTAGGGAAGAGAAGTATTATTCCCATTTTATAGATAGGAAAAAATAAGGCACAGACAGATTAAAGGACTTCTCTTATGTTTGCACATTAAATCTGTGGGCAGATCAGAAAACAGATCCATATCTCCTGTCTTCACTCTTGGGCCTTAAACATAGAACCATTCCTTTGTCCTCTCCCCTCCACTAAGAGAACTGACACTTTATTGGCACAATGAGTGTGTTTAAAATCAGTGAACAGACAATGTAGGGATAACTCTGCATTTGCCAACCAACTTTTTGATCTCCAGTCTCGATAATTCTTCTAATTCCAACCAAAGAAGGTGGTAGAAATTTGTGAAAAATGGCTGACATTATCCAGCACCATAAATGACCTTGGCTTTGTAGCACAATAGAAGTTCATCACAAATCAAGAGCATAGCTAAGTGTGGCTGATGTGGATTGCTGTGCTAAAACTAACCTGGACAAAGCACCAGTAAATGTACTGTAGGGGAATAATCCAGTGGTAGGATATGGAGACAGACAGACTGGTCTTCTCCTGTCTAATACCTGTGATATTTGTGATTCTCCAATAATAAAGAAACTCCACTAAACCTTGATCTCTTTATCTGCATGCATCAGTTTACACAGCTCGTTCTGCACGCTCCAAAGCTATCACCACAGATGTGCGCTCTCCTTCTCTCCATTTTCCAATGATAACATCTGTGCAGTGTTTTTCCTACATCCCAGAAGGTTCATTTACAAACTCCACTGAGACGTGTGCTGTCCCCATCTGTTCCCACTGGAATTTCTGGCCAAGCTTGGCCAGGGCCCACCGAAGCAGAAAAGAACCAGGGTGAAGAAACATTGCATAGCATTGGGCTCTACCTGGCCATCGAACCAAGAAAGACTGCATTTCTCAGCCATCTGTAACACATTGACCTTTAACATCATCACAAGCCTTCACTCTCTTTAATGCGTTACATTCTTCCTTGGGGGAAAAAGCTTGTCGCTAAGGGTTGAAATGAGCAGTGGATCATAAGGCTGGCTCTGCACTTCAGTTGCCCTGACTGATTTAGGATCCATTTCTTTCTAGCATTTTTTTAAAATCTCAAATCTAAAAAAAGTAGTGACCAGGCTGGCAGTGACATGTGATTAATAGATTGCACCTTTAGAAAGGAGCTAGCAGTAGGGGATTAGCTTTGCAGCCTATTATTTATTAATTAAAGGCAGACACCTTATTTATACCAATGCGGATGACATTAATCCATGCCCGTGCTTTGGGAGTGCATTATCCATCCAGTCTCCTAGGGTCATAATGATTTTGATTAAGTTGTTGTATATCCTGCTGCTATTCTTATCTTCTACCTGACCTTCCCTTTGCGCTGTCTACTAGTGTTTTGGGAACTTATGTTGGACTTTAAAGGCCTAAGTTCAAGTCCCCAGTGTACCATCTTGTGTGACTGGGTGAAAGCCCCTTAATTCAACCCCTGAAAAAGTGGGAACTTTCCTTCCTCACAGGAGAGTTGTAAGGGTAAGCACTCCCAGGTGCTATAGAAATGAGTACCACAGTACCGTAGCTAGAAAACTTGAGCTGCTCCAGGCTATCTTATTCTTGTCCTCCTCTCTACTTTGTATAGGCAAGTTAGGCTCCCTGATTCATTCCAGCTCACTCTCAGATATATACCTACCATCCACTTCATCTGAAACATAAGCTGAAGAGTCATCAGAATTATTTTTGGCTTCGGTGCCAAGAAATATGCTAGGTATCTCACAGATCGAGATGCACTTCCTGACCTCAAGGAGAAAGGCAGGACCAGATAAATCAACACAATGTGGCTGAGTACCCTATCCATCAGTGTGAATGTGCCTTGTGCTAGGATATGTTGTGACGCTGACGAAGGATTTGTCACTACTGCTTGCAGAATGATGTCTGGGAATTCCTTTAATAGGAGGAGACTGGACTTGATGGCAAAGCATCTCCCTTCCAACTTCTATGCTCTTATGAAGAGTTTTGTGTACTTTTGTACAGCACCTAGCACAACAGTGTCTGGGGCTGTTTGGGGACTGTAGATGCTATTGTAATAGGTATAATAAATAACATAGGTGAAAAGACAGGAACCATGCTAAGACCAAGTCCTTGATGTCTTATCCAGTGATTCAGACAGCAAAGATGTTGCGGGATGGGTCTATGGAAAATGGATCCATAAAACTTGGGTCTGGTTCTATGCTGGGACTTTGGGCACCCCAAGTTTCAGAGACTTGGGGATTCTCTTCAGCCCTGTCTATAACAAGAACCTGCGAACCAGCCATTGAGCACATGGTGCTTATGGGTTGCAATTTCGATGTGATTGTTTGTACCACAGTCATGTATGTGGAAGTTGTTGTTCCCCCCTATTCGGCACTGGTAAGGCCACATCTGGAGTACTGCATCAAGTTTCGGGCCCTCCAGTATAGAAAGGATGTGGATGTGCTGGAGGAGGTTCAGCAGAGGGCAACAAAAATGATTAAGGGGCTGGAGCACATGACTGATGAGGAGAGGCTGGGGGATCTGAGCATGTTTGGTTTGCAGAAGAGAAGACTGAGGGGTAATTTAATAGCAGCCTTCAACTTCCTGAAGGGGAGAGCTAAAGAGGATGGAGAGAAACTGTTCTCAGTGGAGACATACAGCAAAACAAGGAGCAATGGTCTGAAGTTACAGAAGGAGAGAAGTAGGTTGGATATTAGGAAAAACGACTTCACTAGGAGGGTGGTGAAGCGCTGGAGCGTTTTGCCTAGAAAGGTGGTGGCATCTCCATCCCTAGAGGTTTTTATGTCTCAGGTGACTTAGTTGGGGTTGATCCTGCTGGAAATGGGGGGGCTGGACTCGATGACTTCTTGATGTCCCTTCCAGCCCTGTGATTCGGTGAATAATGAAGGTTATTTAGCTTGTTTATGTTTTTACCTGAGTCTAATTTTAAGATATAACAGAAAAAGGGGGTGATTTTTTTCCCTATCATTTCACCTATCCCTTATTGTGATGTGCTATAATTAAATAAGGAATGTGAAACAGCACACAGCTGTCATTTTCAGATCCAGGCCTGGAGGGAAACTTCCCCACATTTGAGGCTGTCGACATGTGGGTTTTTCTTTTGGTCCCTTGTAAATCTGGAAAGGCAGTTCATGAGTAATTTCCAGCATTCAGAGGCTATTGAGTTCTGTAGTTTGCTTCCTGGCCCATCTTTAGTCAACACCTCGGTTTCTGAACATTAAAAGAAAAAGTCATTTTCTCTGGCAAATTCTTCCGTGATTACGGAATGTTTTGATACTATGGCAACGGTTCAGTGCAAATATTGTATTGTGTTGTATTAATGGATAGTGCCACCTCAGTAGCTGCCATTAGCATCCGTATCTCTTGATGAATGGAAAGGGGAAGGCAGATGCAAAGGTGTGCACATTTCTGCTTCTTGGATGTTTGTTAGTTAAGGGCTTTTAGGAATGATTACGATTGAGAATCCATTGCGGTAGTTTGTAAATAAGCATGAAATAAAATAGCTCACGGGCTTGGCTGTGATTAAGTTTGTTCCCACTGTTTATTAGTGACTAGACAAGATGCTAAAATGTACCGGCTCTTAATATAACCCACGTTGTGACAAGCAGATCCTTCTAATTCAGTGTTGTGGCCTATTGGCCAAGTGTGTCCTGCTGATTTCCACGAGGGGTCCCTTATCTATAGTGTACAGGCACAACTCAAGGAAAGCCACATTTTCTTCTGCAGCTGAACTGCAGTCACTGCAGGGGGGTGGATCTCAATGAACTGGTTATGGACCTCTGATCCTGGTCTATGAATTAGAGCAACCTAGTGGCTGCTCTAATATATGTTAGGTTTGTTATCAGCAGGTGAACCTGGGTTTCCACACAACCTCATCCTGCCCTAATAATGCCCATTGCTGAGGGGGAGGTTGTTTGCATAGGAGGCAGCTTTGCTGGCTTTATGCCAACAGATAATTTTCAGTTGCTGAATGGAATTTTCTGGCGTCCACTTACAGCTGAATTATAACAATGGCCATACTGAGACAGACCAAAGGTCCATCTAGCCCAGTGTCCTCTCTTCTGCTGTGGCCAATGCCAGGTGCCCAGAAAGGAATGAACAGAACAGTTAGTCTGTGTGTGTTACAAGATGCCTCCTATGGCTTAGGAGATGCTCCTTTGGCTGAACGGGGAACAGAAAGGTAACAGAGAGTAAGCCGTGCTAGTCTATACACTATCAAAACAAAAAGCAGTCAAGTAGCACTTTAAAGACTAGCAAAATGGTTTATTAGGTGAGCTTTCGTGGGACGGACCATATGGTCTGAAGAAGTGGGTCTGTCCCACGAAAGCTCACCTAATAAACTATTTTGCTAGTCTTTAAAGTGCTACTTGACTGCTTTTTGTTTTGATAGGGAACAGAAAGGTGTTCCATGTAGCCCTGGCCTACCCTGGTGTTAGGGGGCTTCCTTCTTCCCACTCCCCAGGTTCGTGTCACACAGACAGAAAGCAGAAGACAGCAGTCCAAAGTGCAGGCAATACAGTGTACACTGGGGTTAGTGTCAAGAAAGCATCTCCACAGTTCTGATGCTTCAGAGGCTTCTTTTTCTTGTCCACCCTCCCCTCCTCAGCAGGCACACATACACCTGTAGTGCATGCTTCGGCCCACCTCTTACACGTTGTGCTCATATTCCACTCAGGGTTGTGAACTGGGGGAGGTGAGTCTGTGGGCTTCAGTACCTTTTCTTTTGTACCACATGGGAGGGGTGAGGTTGTTCTAGAGTCAACAACAGGCAATTCTTTGGCCTTTTAATGCTTCTTATTCCCCACCCCCACCCCTCCAGGTGCAGTCCCTTTTGGCCATCTCAACTAATTGTTTGAGCTTATCATGGGAGTGGACTTTGAGGCAGGATTTTCCTTCAAGTGTATGCTTGTGCAGTATACACCCTCCTTTCCTAGTAAAAGCTTGCACTCTATCCTTAGCTCTGGCTGGGCAGAAGCAACACACCGAGTCTTTGTTCCCACATATTAGTACAAATATGGAAATGTCAAAAATCAAACAGGCACACAAATCCCTAAATTCTGTCTCAGGCAAATATACAAGCCAGACTCCTATGGTATCATCACTAACACTGCTACCACTGACTTTTCGATACTGTCCCTGTGGCAGGCAAACACCTCTCCGTGGCCCCTGCTCAGGAGAAGATCTCTGCATAGTGTTAAAGAGGTGCCAGCCCCAACCCTGACCTCTGTGCCAGGAGATGCTGTCACTGCTAGCCACTCAGTAACAGTCTCTCCCAACTGTGGCTGTGGACATGCAGAGTCAAACACGTACAGCTGCGTGGTGGGCACAAAAGGCTTGGCCTTAGCTCAGGTCAGTTTAGATCCTACAAACAAACCTTAGGCTGGGATATCTCCCTTTGAAGTCTTGTTTTTTCCTTTTCCCTCCATCACCAAAAGGCCAGCAAGCCTCAGAGCTGTAAACACCCTGCGGTGCAAACACCAGCTTGCTTTAGAGAAGTTGTTTGGTGCCTTGAAGCCACAGCCTTGCACTTTAAAATGAAAGGCGCACTTAGGTAAAGCACTTCTCTGCTTCAAAGGCTTTGCTGTCCACATGCTAACAGTTGGGGGCACCCTGGTCCATGATGGACTCAGCTCAGCAGGGCCAGTCTTTGGAAAGGAAATGTCACTGTGAGATGTCATTGGAGAATTATTTTCTTGTGAGCTATCAATGGAACATTACTGCCCCACGGTGGTTGGGGATAGAGATCATGCCAGTAGAGGCGCTAACTATCTTGTGCAATACCCCCCCGATGAAAATCCCTTAGCGCTTTTCAAGTAGAGATGGGTAATACGGACGCCATGTCAAAGTTCCACTGTAGATTTCCTCATAGGTTGGGCTCCATTCTCAGCTGTTATAAACAGATTCATCGCCACTGGCTTCAGCGCTTCAACCAACAGGGAATTTGGCTTGCTTGTTTTTGTCTTCACTTCCTGTCCCCAACCAAGGGGCAGTGTCACTGTGTAACATTGAATAGCTCCCAGAGGCGGCTGCTTTTCCGAAACAGATGAAGAGGTGTAGTGGAAGTGCTATCTTTATCATGCATAAAGGGCTTTTGGAGCCTTGAGCATAACTGTAAGAAATGGCTTATCTTTATGTCCTCTTAGCTGCAGTGCATTGCTGTGAATATAGAAAGTTGCCCTCCTTAATTACTAGAGAAGCAGGTGCTAAGATGTCTTCATTCTATTAACACCAGCCAGCATCTACTGTGAAATTCCATACTCCAGCTGTCCTTTCGCTTTGGTAGTTCAGAGGCTTGTCGGTGGAACTCGAGAACTTCTGCCATTATTTTAAGAGTGCAGGCGGCGCATTTGGAAGTAGTTTTCAGAAATCCAAACATGTAGCTATGTACGGAAGCTTGAGAGGTGTGGAGGTTCCTCTTTAATTCGGAAGTCGCTGTGCTCTTCTGCACCGAAGTCAAATCCCAGCATGGCTGAGCTTCGGTGTGTGCAGGTGTATACAATGTAGGGTTTCATATGTGGAATGCAACCTGTGGGTGAAGCTTTCTGTCAGAGGTCTTTGATAGAGAGCTGCAAACTTTAGAGAATCAGTGGAGTTAAAAAAAAAATACCCTATTCTTTCAAGGACAGCATGGAATGACAACTGGAATACGCCCACCAACTGGCACGAGCTCTATTGGAGCCAGTATTTCAAAGAGTGGGTACTAGAAACCAAGGCCAAGTCAGTGGTATTGCTTTTCCTGAATAAATATTGCTCTTTATTTCTTTTTGCTTTTTTGAAGAGAAAATGTTTGTGGTTACAATTTGGAATCCTACCATGATCTCTTCTGGATAAAAAGTCAGTTGCATTCCTCTCCATATAAAACCCTCATTTTTATTCTCTCTCTCTCTCTCATTTCCTCCATTTCCATACCTCTCTGTTGCTGTTAAAAATCAGCAGCAATTTTCCCAAATTCCTATTTCCAAGTTACTGGTTAATATTCTTCCTTTGTTCCTTTCTTTTCACCATCATCAAGATACTGTAATAAAAAGTAAGTGAAGGAAGAGTCAAGGTTCGTTGTTAAATTGAAGTAACTAACCAGTAAGTTTGAAAAAGCCACCCTGGATCTACCCTAGGACAAATAAGAGCAGAATCCAGTGTATAGGGTCCAACCAGAGAATGACTCTATGTATGAAAGGCCTCTGGCCTGAAGCTGTAGAGGTTAAGGAGTCTGCTGGGGCCATCTGTGAACAAGAAAAAAGAGGAAAGAATCTGAAGGGGAAAGAAGAGTTCTGTCATTATG
Organism: Carettochelys insculpta; assembly: GCF_033958435.1. Classification (NCBI taxonomy): domain Eukaryota; kingdom Metazoa; phylum Chordata; order Testudines; family Carettochelyidae; genus Carettochelys; species Carettochelys insculpta. Next base: position 123,832,576 of record NC_134141.1, read on the forward strand.
TCCAACTGCAATGGCTATGGAGATAGTTCATCTGCATAAGCTTTTTTCCAGAAATCTTCCAGGTGACATTCTAAGGACTCACCAGAACTACACATGAACTCTGTACTGGTGAGTGTAGTGGAGCTGAACTAGGAAGGGAAGCAAGGGAAAGGGTTTTCTCTCTTTCATCACAAACTGCAGCCCTGGTGACAAAGACTCTGCTCAACAGTCTTAGATGCCATCAGGCCCTCTCCACTGAAGACTTCACACAAGGAGATGATGAAAAATGACTTCATAATGAGAAATGACACAGAAGTGGGAGGGTTTGTGGCCAGACCATCTGCTAAGATTGCTCTTTCCTGAAGTCACAGTAGGCAGCAACAGAGCTGAATGACCTCGGTAAAGGGCCCCCCTTACTCCAGCCCAGTAAAGCTGAAATGTCTACAGCTGGACTGGACTGGACTGGATTGGGGGAATTAAGCCTAATGACCTGGCTGGGCACCATTTCCCTCAGTAGTTGAACACGGGGCGTTGGGACTGTGTTGCCTATGGACATCAGACTGTGAGATGGGTTTAGCAGAGGAGGAAGGGGTGATATGAAAAGGACATTTGCTTATCGGGCATTCCCTCCAACAAGAAGAAACCACGTTAATAGGCTACTGCCCAGTGTTACTCATTATTCATTGAAACTGATTGTGTCTCTCTTTTCCCAAGCTGGTGCTGTGTCCCCTTGTCCTCTCCTTGTTTTGTATGTGGACTCCGCACTTAGCAAGAGGGAAATTTTGCCTATTAAGGCTGCTCAAGGGAGGATTTTTTCTAGGTTTCTGGGTGAATCTTAAAAGAATGGTGGCTGGTAATTTTAAAAGGATCATCTCCTGATTTAACCCTCAGCCCCAGTTATTTCTGAGAATACCTGGCAGAGGGTTTACACTGATGTGGTTATATTTAGCTCGTTAATTAACATCAGAAGGTCGTATACCTCCACTAGGTGGACTGATGCTAAAGACTGTTCTTGGAAGACCTTGAGGTTTAGAAAGATTAGTTCAGATAGATCCCAAGAGTTTGGGTGCATTGCTTTGGTTACATTGTTGTGATAATCTAGAGTTTCTGCATCCTGTGAAACTTCCAGAAGTGATGGTGAGAAAGTCACCCAAACATTTTAAAAAATGCAGCTGTTTAGGGAGATCAGTTCCTGTTCAGTGCAATTTATCCCACCCAGCCCTACTTTTTGCATCCGTTCTTCAGACACAAAGAATAGATTTTGGATTTCTACAGTTTGCAGCTGAAACTAGCCACCAACCTATGCTGCTCAGCTGTGACCAATCTGATAGCAGTGCTGGTATGTGTCGCTTGATGATGATCAGTTCATACAATAAATGAGTCAAGTATATCTGTTATTTAAAGCTCAGATAATAACACGCTTATTCACCTTTGCCTTGTCTACAATGGTGATGTAAGTTGATCTCAGTTATGCTGTTTAAGTTATGTAGCTGCAGTCAATGTGAGTCACAACTTCATGCACAGTTTATAATGCACTGTGCCAATGGCTGATGCTCTCTTGTTAACAAAGTTTCTGCCTCTCATTGAGTTGGTTACAGTCCAGTGTAGTCAAGGTGGGGTACTTGAATTCAGAAACGTGTCTGTTGGTTCTTACCCAGGGTGAGGTGGATATAGGTTTTGGGGGTGGGGAGGAAGAAAAGAGGCAGGTGGTGGCTGGATGTATTTAAAAATATTTTATCTCATTTGAATACAGTTGTAGTTTCAGTTATTTATCATTAAGACATTCTGGGGCCATCAGGAACGGGCTACCAACAAATTAAAATACATTATTGTGAGTAATAGTGGCCATTTCAGCCTGATGCTCTTTTTTACCTTTATTTTTCTTCTTAATATTAAATATATTGTGAATTTTAGCATATTCTCCCTTCAGGAGATATTTAAGTGTGATATTTAGCTTAAAGCACACAACTTGAAAACAGCATTATTTTCCCAAAGGATATCAGAATTACACCAGTTTTTTGAATCCTTCCAATTCCAATTATTTTGTACAACTTGAGGAGAGACTTTCAGTCTCGGGGAGATATTTGTTATATGATTCACATATTCACAGGATTCATCCTGACCTTTGTGTCCTAGATGAGCCTGAGACACAGTTTGGATCTGGGTAAAGCACAATTCACCCATTCATAGTTCAGATATATGAATAGAAATAAGTTCCCCCAATAATGTGCAACAAGATCTGGATTTTGATGGTGTTTATTGTGCGGCATAGGGAATTATAGTCTTCCTTAAGCAGGAGGTGTTTAGTAAAGAATACCACTGCAGATGTAACCAAACTGGTTTCCTGATAAGTTGGATTCAAACTGTGTTTCCCTTGTTTACCAGAAACCGCTCCCTGTCTAGATCTCTCAGTAACCCAGAGAACCATCTAGTGACTTAAGTATCTACTACAAGTAAAGATACTATTGCCAGGGTTTTGTGAAATGCTTTCTCCAAATGAACAATCTGTAGAACCTTCACTAGTGGAACCAGGAAAAGGGTCCTATCTCCCAAATAGTGGGGATTGTTCTAGAGTGTAAAGTCAGGGGAGTCAAGCCCTGGAAGATACGTTAGTCAGTGAAATGGCTGCATAGAAGAAGTGACAGGACCAGTGTTCTCAGTAAGATGAACACTTGGGTGGCCACTCACGAGAGATTCAGGTGCTTCACAACTGATTAGCAGAGTACTCACAGCCACCCACCATGGGCAGGCTGTGTTTCTATGGGTGGTGCACATCCACACCTGCCTTGGTGCACATAATAAAATTTATTCTGACCATAGATGGAAAAAAATTAGAAGGAGCACTGGAATGAACCCTTAGTGTTTGAGTCATTTTATAGTTGGATAATGCACTGCAAAATATAAGGGACACTTTCGCAGTGGCTGAGAAGAGTGAGCGTATGGATTAGATGAATTAATATATCTTTTCCATCTCTAATTGCTTTGATTCCGTGAAAGGACATAGGATGAGGCCCGTGCAGCAGGAGAGCTGGGAGACTCAGTGACAGGGAGGGTTAACGCTGTCATTCTTAATCATACTGTAAGAATCCTGTGACACATGGGCTATGAAGGATACAGACACTGACAGCTCACATGATTCTATTTTCCCCATCGGCACAATCTCTTTATGAGTTTGTGTGTTAATTAGCTCTCCTGCTCTGCTCCTCAGCAGAACCAAATCTGTGATGATTGTCATGGAAGCAGCTTGTGATTGGCCCCAGTGACTTTGCTGTTCTTCAAAAGACTGTGGTTAGGCAGCAGCTGTCTTGTTATCTTTGGGCAAATGGAGGCTTTGCTGTATGTAGGACAGAAGAGTTCTCTCTTTGGGCCCTACCTGTAAATACTGAATACAGGTTGAACCTGTCTTGTCTGGCACCCTTGGGACTGAGTATTCCAGTATAAGAGAATTTGCCAGACGACAAGAGGTCAATATTGTCTAGCAGTATTACCAACACTTTCACTGCTTACTGGGCTCTTAGGTATTTAGGGGAAAATTGCAGTAAAATAATAGCACAGAAGGCTGACAGCCAGGACTGGTGACTGGAAGCAAACTTTATGGAACCACAGGAAACTTGGCCACACCCATGATAAGTGGTTGTCTGGCTAACTAAAATAATGCTGGATTATGGATGTTGCTGGATGAGAATTCCGGATTAGAGAAGCTCACCCTGTGCCAAAAGAGCTGATTGAATAAGTGTGTTTGTCTCTGCATGTTGAAGGATGAAAAATAGGTCAAAAACGGTAAATAAAATGAATGATATAAAATTAGACAGGATAGATATCAATTATTTCCAGTGCTACTCCGGGTACTACTCTTCAGGCTAGTAAGCACAAGGAACAATGGGCTTAAACTGTAGGAAAATTTAGACTCACTATTCAGAGGAGCTGGGGGAAAAACATTTGTTGCTAGCAGAAGAAGCTGGGTATTGTAAGATGGGGGCCTGACACATAAGCCCATGTATCACAGGCTGAGTGTGAAGCCTGACTGGAAAAAAAGGAGGGGAAGGAAATACTGTTCCATCAAAACTAACTTGATTTAATTGAAACAAACAGTTTTTCAGTGAAAATTCAAAAGTGCTGACTCTCACTATAAATTTTTAAGTTTTTTGCTTCCTTTCTAGTTAGAAAAATCCTGCTTTTTCAGTGTCCCCCCTTTTACCCTAGCAGAAAGAAAGTATTTGTTATTATTATTAGAGAGTTAGCCATGTTAGTCTGTATCTTCAAAAACAACAAGACATCCGGTGGCCCCTTATAGATTAACAGATATTTGGAGCATAAGTGGGTCTTTGCCCATGAAGCTTATGCTCCAAAATATCTGTTAGCCTATAAGGTGCCACAGGACTTCTTGTTGTTCATTATTATTAAGTGATTATTCATTATTGTTTGTGATTGTTCATTATTATTAAGTGACAATGATAAGTATCGGAGAGGTAGCCGTGTTAGTCTGTAGCTTCGAGAACAACAAGAAGTCTTGCGGCACCTTATAGACTAACCAATATTTTGGAGCGTAAGCTTTCGTGCGCAAAGACCCGCTTCATCTGATGAAGCGGTTCTTTGCCCACGAAAGCTTATGCTCCAAAATATTGGTTAGTCTATAAGGTGCCGCAAGACTTCTTGTTGCTCTTGTGACAATGATACTTTCCTAAGAAAACCAAGCATAATTTTTCATTTCTTTTTAACAAAGTTACCCCCGGCTCAGTTTTTTCCTTCCGTTCTAAAATCCTAATAAAATACACTTCCCTTTGTTGAGTAGCTCTGGAAAACATTTCTGCATGTCTCTGGGCCAGACGAATCTGCCTAGGGTTGCAAAGGAAGGCTGAGGTGGAACCGGGAAGTGAACCTAGGTCCATAGCCCAGTCCAGTGCCTTTCCCATAAATCTATCCCTCTTCTCTGACAACCCCATTATTAAGCCACAGGACTCAGTTTACTTTGCTTAAACTATGCTTTAAAAAGAGAGAGGTGTACTAATAATATCCACAATGCAAATATAAACATAGAGGGGGAAAAAAGACCTACAGCAACTGCTCCCAGGCCCCAATCAACCCTATTACAAGCAAATGGGACACTCGGGCAAAGACTATTAAAAATTAATCCATTGTATAATAATGACAAACTTTTCACACCTCACGTGGCAGAAGCAATAAATCCCATTGATTCCTCCAAGCCAATTTACAATTAAACACTGATTTGCAATAAATAAATAAATAAAAGTGAAATCCATTGTCCCCCCTTTACATTGTCGAATCAAAGCAATTGGAGCGGAATTGACAATAATTACCAGATGTGTTGCTTTGTGCTCAAACCAGAGCCAGTTATTTACAGCCATCAGTGATGTTCCTTATTTATTGCCCGTACTGGCCTATACTGGTCTATTGCCATTCACTTTTCTGTTACCATTCAGTTTTCTGTTATTTAAGCACCATCCAAAAAAATGCAGCCTTCCTTTTTTTTTTTTTTGTAGGTGGAGAGCAATGTTTTTTGAACCCAAACACAGCCTGTATCTCCAGAGTGACGTGTTGTTTTGGGGCACATCATACATTCTTTATCTGAGCCATGACTTTGGTTTAATTGGCCTTTTACATGTAGAAGCAACAGACGCAGGTTGCTAGCACTAGGGATTGAACCTGCAATCATAGGGGTTAAATCCCAGTGCTCTACCACATGAGCGAAAGGCCTGCTGGCTCTCAACCAACGCTGTAGAGGAGAGACTTCACTCACCCTAGTATGAGGTCTCAGTGCCTCTGAGTACTACGTACACATGGGCAAACAATCTGATGCTCTTTTCACTCCAAGTGTAATGAATATATGTTTTTGCCTCTCTTCAATGGTATCTCCTTCAGGGCAGATATATTTAAGTGGAAACTGACCTGCAGTCTCGAGCTTTAAGAGGGTTTGACGCTGCCAGTGGGGACCAAGAGCAGTCATAAATCTGGTGTGCCTGTAGCTGTATACAAACACAAAGGAGTATTTCCAGGTCAAAGGACCTAAGGATGCTGATGTTTGGGTTGTGTTCTTTTCAGTCCCAGTTCGTAGTCAATATGCACTCTGCATTCACTGGACCAAAGGGCAAGGGGTGGGGGAATACTACCAGAGGACTTAGTATTAAAAGTGGGATAGACATACTAGGGCATCTAATCTATCCCCCAGACCCTTATATTATATTATCCACTGTCTCCCTTATAGCACGTGCTGGCAGATCTCACTGTTGAGAAGGTTTTTTTTTTTCCCCCCCGGTATCCATCCTAAAGAAGAGAAGAGGAAATATACTGATTTACATCAGTTGAAGACGTGGCCCTTTAATTTTTCCCTTCTCTTAGGCTGCGTCTACACGTGCACGCTACTTCGAAGTAGCGGCAGTAACTTCGAAATAGCGCCCGTCACGTCTACACGTGTTGGGCGCTATTTCGAAGTTGAAATCGACGTTAGGCGGCGAGACGTCGAAGTCGCTAACCTCATGAGGGGATCGGAATAGCGCCCTACTTCGACGTTCAACATCAAAGTAGGGACGTGTAGACGATCCGCGTCCCGCAACATCGAAATAGCGGGGTCCTCCATGGCGGCCATCAGCTGGGGGGTTGAGAGATACTCTCTCTCCAGCCCTTGCGGGGCTCTGTGGTCACCGTGGGCAGCAGCCCTTAGCCCAGGGCTTCTGGCTGCTGCTGCTGCAGCTGGGGGTCCGTGCTGCATATACAGGGTCTGCAACTAGTTGTTGGCTCTGTGGATCTTGCACTGTTTAATGAAAGTGTGTCTGGGAGGGGCCCTTTAAGGGAGCGACTTGCTGTTGAGTCCGCCCCGTGACCCTGTCTGCAGCTGTGCCTGGCTCCCTTATTTCGATGTGTGCTACTTTGGCGTGTAGACGTTCCCTCGCTGTGCCTATTTCGATGTTGGGCTGAGCAACGTCGAAGTTGAACATCGACGTTGCCAGCCCTGGAGGACGTGTAGACGTTATTCATCGAAATAGCCTATTTCGATGTCGCAACATCGAAATAAGCTATTTCGAAGTTGTGTGCACGTGTAGACGTAGCCTTAGTGTCATCTTAATACTCCTATTGGTGACCTCTTTGGACAGCCCAAAGTAATTCATCTCACTACTTCGTGTTGCTACCTTGCAAGATTTCTGGTTGGTTCTTTTTACGTTCAGAGGTGATTCCTGTTGTGTGGAAAGGAAAGATCTTCATGTAATGGAAAAGAGTTGAACGATCAGGAGAGTGGATGAGGAAGGGACATAGAAGATGAAGCTTTTGAAGATGCAATTGTTGTACCTCTTCCTTCAGGTGAGGAGAAAAGCCTGGAGAGGTGAGCCAGGAACCTCCATCCCCCCAAAATGAACATAACTCTATTGACCTCAGAGGAACTGCACCACTTTATCCCACTAAGCATCTGACCCAGTGCTTGAGTTTTATGGTATCATGGCAGCCAGCTATCTGCAAGTCTATAGCATCGGGGATAGAAACCAGAAATCCAATGGGTGCTTTGCACTGCCTACAGTGGAACTAAGAGCTCACTCCAGGAATGTTAGCTACAGAAGCACAGAACACATAGAGAACCTTGGAGAGAGCTAGGGGTTACAGGCCAACTACCAGAGCAGGGGACACAAATATACATGGTTGAGCAGCTTTGACATACTCCAGCACATGTCTGTAAGGCCATTGGATTTCCTCCAAGCTGAAGCATGCCATGCTTCACTGGATCACAGCCCTTTGCCAGTCTGTTACACACACCTGCAAGGAGAGAGGCTGCACACTGGATGCCTAACAACTGCAGAACAACTTTCAGCAAACACACAGTAAACAGCTCCCCAAATATGTCAGGCTCAGCTTGTCCTCATGCAACCCAAACAAACTAGGTCACTCCGCTCCTGTCACTTTAATCCCTCTTTTAATTCATGCTGTGCAGTAAGGGTATTTCATGAGAATGTACAGGCTGGTCCCTTGTTCTTACAGTAATTATATCCTGGGTGTGTCTGGTTTTATTCAGGCCACAGTGGCTACTACTTTGTACAAGAGAACAGTTCTCAAGATACCTTTTCATAAGCATGTTAACCACAATGGCTTGGCTAAATCTAATTCCATTCGTTGCAGTCTCCTGCCTACATTTACCCTTTGTGTTTTCAGGTAGAGAGAGCAGTTATGTCTTTCAAGTCCTAAATTGACATGCAGTATTGCAATGCATTGTTAAATGTGACGCTCTGCTCCACTCCAGAGATAGCTGCATTTCCATGGGGGGGATGAGCGTTTCTTATCACTCCAGCCCACACTGTCATGCATTGGTACGATACTGAGTTGGAGGACTGTAGTGGAGCAGGAGCAGTGTTATTTTCCTGGTTAATTATTTGCACTTTCGGTCAAGTGACCCTCACTATTTTTAGTTACTCATCAGAACCAAAAAGTGAACTGAAATGGACTGGAATGGAAAGGTGGTCTCTGGGTCACTCTCCGGATTCTGTTTCACAAGATGCAATCTTCCTCGATTTCCAAAACCAATTTTCTCCCATCATCTTATAAACGTAGAGGTCATCCCATGAAATGTGATATCTCACCAGCTTTTATAAAGGAATGTGCCCTTCCCCGGGAAAGGAGGGTTCATTAAATCATGCAGCTGATCAGATTGCAGAAACATTGATTGGCTGACAGCCAAAGCCAAGAAATCCACGGGGAAGGGGTGAGAGCCACCATTGAAACAATGTGCCATACGTCTTGGGCTGAAATAGAGCATTTGAGTCATGATTTGATCCAATAGTAACAGGAATCAGAGATGTGGGGAATATGGTTGCTTTATTTTTCCATCAGAGACAACAGAAGAAAGGAAATATTGAGCAAGCCAGCTCTGAATTTCTGGATCACCACTTCATTACTAATTATGATCCATAGTATTATTTAATGATACACCTTTGCACTTGCATAACTCCTTCCTACCTCCACACAGTCCCAAATAACTTTATAAACTATGTGCCACATTGTCTTCACTTATCATTAAATTGCAGCTACCTCTGGAGTGGAACACAGCAGCTGTTCAAAACGTTTACAAAAGAATTGAAAGCCTGTTGAGTGTTGTTTCAAACCCCAGTTGGTCCATGATATGGACCAGAATTTGAACTGGAGTCATGCAAAATATGATGGTTACCCTTGATTTCATATTTTACCTCCATAGCTACGTCTACATGTGAAGCCTACATCGAAGTAGCTTATTTCGATGTAGCGACATCGAAATAGTCTATTTCGATGAATAACATCTACACGTCCTCCAGGGCTGGCAACGTCAACGTTCAACATCGACGTTGCGCAGCACCACATCGAAATAGGCGCTATGAGGGAACGTCTACACACCAAAGTAGCACACATCGAAATAAGGGTGCCAGGCACAGCTGCAGACAAGGTCACAGGGCGGACTCAACAGCAAGCCGCTCCCTTAAAGGGCCCCTCCCAGACACAGTTGCACTAAACAACACAAGATCCACAGAGCCAACAACTGGTTGCAGACCCTGTGCATGCAGCATGGATCCCCAGCTGCAGCAGCAGCAGCCAGAAGCCCTGGGCTAAGGGCTGCTGCACACGGTGACCACAGAGCCCTGCAGGGGCTGGAGAGAGAGCGTCTCTCAACCCCTCAGCTGATGGCCACCATGGCGGACCCCGCTATTTCGATGTTGCGGGACGCGGATCGTCTACACGTGCCCTACTTCGACGTTCAACTTCGAAGTAGGGCGCTATTCCCATCCCCTCATGGGGTTAGCGGCTTCGACGTCTCGCCGCCTAACGTCGATGTTAACATTGAAATAGCACCCAACACGTGTAGCCGTGACGGGCGCTATTTCGAAGTTAATGCCACTACTTCGAAGTAGCGTGCACGCGTAGACACGGCTCATATCAGGCAAAACCTGGAGACTTGAATGCATATGTTTTGCTTTGTAATTGTGGGTTCATGAGACCCCAAGCTCTGTCTGGTGAGGCATGTGGGACCGAGAGACAAAGACTGACCCAATGTTGTCCATTGCTACTAAACCCCCGAGAGCCAAACCTGTTGTTTCACCAAGTTTCAGGGCCAGATTCTACAACCACTTAAATGCATGGATAACTTGACTAATGCAAACATGACCATTCACTTCAGTGGAGCTACACACATAAATAAAGTTATGTACACAAGCAGTAATTTGCTTCTGGTTCTGAGGGCAGCACCTCAACAGAGCATCATGCTCTGAGCCTTTGTGGGTCTGGTTTTAAACTTTTCCCTTCTTCTCTCAAATGGGTTAGCCTGGCAGAATTTGATTTTTTAATATAATTTGCATGGAAAATAGTGCTTTCATTTTAAAAAAAACGTTTTTTAATAGTTTACATTTTCACAGCTTCAGAAGTTACAAGGGGGCATCCGATATGGCTGGGTGGCAATGCAATAATTATTTAATGACTTTAGATGTTGAGATTTAAAAAGGTAAAGCTTTATAATTGATGAAACACAAATGATTAATGTCACATCAAATGTGTATCCTTCAATCAGACTCTAAGCAGTTCTCAAGCAGTGTTTTTCTTATCTGTAAATTTCCATTATTAATGCAAATATTTTTCCATCGGTTTGTATATCCGCAGTGAAATCATGGTCTACCAGCTTTTAGCAATACAAATATAATCCTTTTAAGCCTGAAAGTGGGCCATTCCCCTGGGGGTTGGATTTTCCCCATTTTGGTGAAAAGTGAGACTGAATTTGGGTTTCAGGAATCTGAATAATCATCCTGATGTATTTTATGACACCACTCACCTCCATGGTGTCTGACTGCAGTGTCTCAGTGCTCAGAGGAAGGGCATAGTTGATAAATATACACTGGATTGCAGACACATACCTTAAGCATCAAGCATACATATTAAGCATTAATATAGCAGGTAATAGTCCAGAGTAGTCTGTACCTTTATTATAATCCTGTTCATTTATGCTAAGTATCCCAGAACACTTTGCAGTAGCTGATGTAAACTTTGGCTTCTGTAGATAGGAAAAGCAATATGTGGACATAATTGTCTTCATGACTCTTCATCTCTAAGGGCAGGTATACACTGGACCTAAAAGTTGATCCTAGGTACACAATTCCAGCTATGAAAATTGCAAAGCTGGAATCAATGTATCTAAGATCGACTTATCCAGTCTTCCTCACAGAGGAAGGTCAACCGGAAAAATTCTCTTGTCGACCTCCCTTATGCCTCACAAGAAAGAGGAGTACCAGGGTTGCATGTCAAGCCCTGACGGTTCAATTTATCGTGTCCCCACTAGGCACACTAAATTGAATCCCAGAAGATTGACCCTGACCAGATTGATGTCCCAATAAGTATAGACGTTCCCTGAGATGCACATATCCAGTGCTAAAGTAAGGGAAAGAACAAGTTAGGGAACTGAGACAAACTTCTGGGTTGGTTTTCAGGGAGATGTGTAACTTGTGAAATCATATAAATCATATAGCTAAAATGTTTAACTTAGGGAACACTCTTTTTGCGTAAGGTGACTGAAATATTGGTGCCTGGGGCTGCTTGTCGGAGACTGTATGGAACCTTTTCCCTGTGCTGTATTAATGAACCTGACTGACGTTGGCTATGTGGCCTCTTGAGTATATCGCATAACAGACCAAAACGTGGTCAAGCAATTGATTGTACAATTTATCAACAGCTTTCTCAAGAGATTCGCTAGCCTGAATGAAAGTGGGAAGTTTCTAGGGCAGCCTGGACTCAAAGACTCCCATTACAGTTCTGCAGACCCCTGGGGTTTGGCTGTCTTGGACGAACAGTCTACCTTTTGGCTGCTTATATCAGGCAAGGCTGGGGTACTGCATCCATTTTCCCTTACTCATGGGCTGTAAGAATCAGTCAGCTTTGGCAGGGAGCTGGCTGAACGCTCTCAGCTCTCATTCCCTTCTACCTGATACGGCGTTGGGATAGGATAACTTTAGGGAACATGCCAGTGTGAAATTGCTCACATCTGTGGAGAGGGGTCCTGACAGTATGTCATCACTACGCGGTAGGTTTTCACTACGAGCTATGTCTTCTCTACGGGAAAGATTGACCCCGTCAGGGTTGATCTTTGGGGGTTCAATTTCATGCACCTAGTGAGGATGCATAAAATCAAACTATCTGGGGTTGGCAGTCGACCCCCGTACTCCTCAGTCTTGCAAGAAGTAAGAGAGATTGAGGGGAGAGTTTCTCCCGTCAGCCTCCCTCTGCGAGAATGGCCAGGTAAGTTGATTGCAGATAAGTTGATTCCAGCTACACAATTGCCCTAGCTAGAAGTATGTATCTACAGTTGACTTTAATGCCTAGTGTAGACCTGACCTCATATTCTATAAACCTCTCCACAGAGATACAGCCTCTTAGAAAGATGGAGGGAAGGCTTCCCCTCTCCAGATTACAAATGCACTGACATTTACCACCAGTTCACCCAATGACAACAGTCATGGACTGAAGGATGCTATTTCACCAGCCAAAACAAGGACTTCCAGAAGTGCAATAGATATTCCTTTGTTTTCACTCTGCTAATCCATTTAAACCAGTGTATTGAGCGTCCCATTTCATAAACCTCCTGCTGAGCAGAGCATGAATACTGACTCACCTCCATCAGGAATAGCAATTGCAGCTGGGTGCATCTTGTTTTGTATTTATATTTTTTCCTCTAATGTTCTTCCTGGAACATTGTAGGCACTGCTGTGTTTGTAACCCCCTGCAGGAAGAGATGAGAAAGGGCATCTAATCGGACAAAGGGCACCAGGTTTTTAACCAAAAGAACCTAAATTTCTTCATGGATATTTTGCAGAGTCTTCAAAGCTAGGCATGTAAGTAAATGCTGGGATTCCTTGAGGTACTCAGCACCCATGACAAATTTGCTTAGCTGGGATTGCATCCTTCCTCTAGTAGCTGCTTTGCAGAGGGCAACAGTCTCTCACTGGTACCAGCCTGTGGAGTTATCCTTTTTGGGTGAGCATTAGATGTGGGCACTAAAGATCTGCGGTTCACACTGAATTATGACTTGGTGTGGGTGGTTATTATCAACCCACAGATTCTGTTGACTTCAGATTCTCACTCATGAGATTAAATGAGAGCAGTGGGCATCAGACTTTGAATCAGGTGACTCACTTTGGTGCTTAGATAGAAGGCTTGTAATGTTAAGCAGCCATGTTGGAAAACTTCAGCTGAATGAGTTAAACTTCATTAACCAATGAATCTGTCATTTATGGATGGGAAACGGAGGCGTGGAAAGGCTAACCGGCCTAAGATAGCATTTGTGGAAACCCTGTTGAGGATGAGAAGCAGCTGTATTGTCTTGGCTTAATGTGCTATCTAGGACTTTCCCTAGTTGGCTTCCTGGTCGTGGCTAATTGTGCCACAGCAATCCTCGACCTCCGTGAGTGGAGAGATCTAATATGAGGAAACACCTGCATTACCTGGAAGATCGACCTGCTCAGGGTCAGTCTCCTGGAGTCCAATTTTGTGCATCTGGTACGAGCAGAATAAATCTATCAGGGTCGGCAGTCAACCCCTGTACGGTCGACCGGAGAAACTCTCCCATCAACCTTCCTCCGTGAGGATGGCCAGGTAAATTGATTTTAGATAAGTCTATTGTTGCTACTCAATTGCCATTGGTGGAACTGCGTATCTGAAATCAACTTATTTTCCTAGAACAGACCTGGCCTCAGTCTCCTAATAGCTGAGCACACACACGCAGTTCCATATTGCCTCTGGGATTGGGAATTTTATTCCTACACCCATCCTGTTCAGTAACTCAAAGGTCCACACCTGTCTGGTGCTCTCCTGGGCAGACTTCAGGCATTGGGAAGAATATTTATTGTGGAAAGCAAGCCATAATCTGGAGGGACAGACAGACGCACAGAAATGAAGTGCATTTGAGTTTAAAAAGAAAAAGCTATCACCATTGAATGATTAACAAGGCTGCCCCAAATATCTCCTTGGCTCACTGTAAATAAACCAGCTTAGTGCCACTATTTTAGAATAAAAGGCAGAAGAGGTTTTGTATTGACTTTCTAATACCCACTCTCGAGTCTGAAGAAGTAAATTAAAGATAATAAAATAAAGGTGCAAACCAGCAAAGCGGAGATGGATGGCTCATAGTAAAGTCAAGCCCTAGTGTGCTCTGGCCAGCACTGGAAACCAGCAGCACAATGTGGCGAAGATTAGCATCGGAGATAAGATTGTGAAGGTGCTGGCAGATCCCAGTCTGTATGTGGAATGAGGACAGCCTCAGGATGATATCACGCAAGTGAGGATGATTCAAAGCCTCATGGCTGTGTTCTGTCCATGCTGGGGGTTATGTCAGCTGGGTGGCATTTGTCGGCTATTCAAAGGATCATGTTGACTTTGTTGAAGAGACACAGCCCGAGGGGTGTTCCTCTTATAGTGGTAAATTTGGCCTTTCCTGCCCTATCCAAATTCCCAGCAAAAGCAGAGGCATAGCTGGCAAGATGAGTTCTGTGCAGGTCTCTATCCATTTGTATATCCATATAATGGCACCATGCCTGGTGCCAAACTCTCCTTGTTTCTCTTCCCGGAAAGTGCATCCTCTGGATCTGCTTGCTTCTCAGGACTGGCCTGGCTGGCTCCCAGCCAAAAGACGTTCCCTGCTGAAGGTGCACTACCAAGACAACCATCTGTCTTTATACACCTCTTCTAAAAGCTCTTTCTCCAGCTTCTTGTAAACCCCTTTCAGGCTCATTCCTGGGCCCCTGTGTGAACTGCCTTCAACAGAACAGCTCTTCAAAGCTTAGCCCATGGTAAGGAAAGCAAGCTGCTGATATCTTTGTCCCACTGCCCAGTCTGATCCACCACTTAACTCCCAGGAAGGCTTCTGAACAGCACATCCCAGCATGCCTTGTTACAGTAGACAGACAGTGTTAGGGTGTAGGCCTGCAGTCAGGAGCCAGCCCCTCTTGCACATCTATAATGGTTATTAAACTGCTAGGTGATAGACGGTCCTTAGAATAGACCTATGAAGAGCCTGACCTGCCAGAATTATTATTTATTAAGCATTGTCACATGCTTGGTGATTGACCAAACAAAGGAGAAGATACGATCCATTCCCCAAGGAGCTAAACAGTTGAGACAAGCAGCTCACATGCAATGTAAGGATATATCTACACTTACTTGAGGGGGGGGATTTCGATCTTCCGAGGTTCGATTTTGTGCATCAAATGGTGATGCGTGAAATTGAACTATCAAGGCTCAACTGTTGACCCCTGTACTTCTCATTATTAGGAGGAGTGAGGGAGGTCTTCCATCAACCTCCCTCAGGGAGGACAGCCAGGTAAGTCGATCCTAGATAAGTTGATTCCAACCATGCAATTGTCCTGTCTGGAATTGCACATCTAGGATTGACTTTCTGGTCTTGTGTAGACCTGCCTAAGTGTCTGATTTAAAGTACCATTTTTTCTTTCAAAAATTAGCAGTATTGAATAGGTGCTGAAAGGTTCTCATTGAGTAGGAATAAAAAAAGAAGGTTGGTACCTGGTTCACTGGGATTGGCAAAGATTTCCAGGTATAAGGAGCCCATTTGACATCAGGCAAGGGCTACATCTGCACTAGCCAAAAACTTTAAAATGGCCATGCAAATGGCCATTTCGAAGTTTACTAATGAAGCGCTGATGAGCAGATGGGAATAAGGGGACTTCAAAGTAGCTGGAGTCCTTTCGAAAAGGAGCCCCGTCTGGATGAGCCACGCGGCTGCAAGCCATGTCAAGTTCGAAGTGCCGTGGCCACCTGCATGCTAATGAGGTGCTGAACATGCATGGCCATTTCGAAGTTTTTGGCTAGTGTAGACACGGCCAAGATGATGACATTTGGAGATAAAGAGAGAATCTGGAGGTGGAGGGCAGTTCCAATGGCAGAGTGAAGGGAGCAAGAGGATGCCGTGGGAGGAGAGGCGAGCAGATCTGTAGCCACGGGACAGCATGGTGAAGAACTTTTAAAGTGCAGATGGGAAGGTCCACCTGATAAGCAAGTGGGAGGAAGACAGTGGAAGGATTTGTTCAGCAGGTGAGGAAGATGTTGATCGCTGAAACTGACAGCCCTCACTTTGCAGGAACGCATGCTCTGCGGAATTAAAAGCCACATGTAATGATGTATATGATGTCAGCCTGCCTGCAGCCTTGCCACCAGAGACGGACCCAGGAACTAACCTTGACTGCAGCTGACCAACCTGCCTTTGTTTCGGTCAAATCAACATATACTCTCGGTTCAGGATAGCTCAGCCCTCATGTTTTCCTTGTTCAGTGCCACCAGCTGCCAGCAGTACGAGCACATAACAGCCGTAGTGCTGTGCTCAGACAGTTGGAAGGTGTGATAGCCTGTGTGCTGTTGGAAAGTATCCATTCAATTGCTTAAAAAACATGAAAGTTTCTTTGTCTCTTTTTGTGGTGTCTGTGGGAGGAGGATGTTAGATAAATCCCAGCAAAGGGGAGCATGAGAACAACAGTTTAGAGACCCAAGGAAGAAGTGTTATAACAATGGAATGTGTGTGGTGAGCCACTGCCTTTCAGCTGACAGAGATGGATTGGTGCCCACGCGCCGATATTACATAAAACACCCCTTGCTGACTGTGATGGAGTGGGGGATACCTGTGTGTGTGTGAGTGGCTCACAGAGGGTGTGGGGCTCCTGCTGAGGGTAACCTTGACGACCAGGTAACACCTTTGTACTGCAGACAAAGGAGGAGGTGGAGCCTGAGGGGTTTGAATTGGAACTGGAAGCAGTTAGTCTGGGCTGAGGGAGAGAGAGACCAAGGAGGGGGCCAGGCCCCGGCTCTGGGGGCCCCGCGGGGCCTCCTCTCCCCAACATGGATTGGACTGGCTGTCTCTGCCTGCTGTACTGACTCCTCTGTACGATGCTGTGTCCTGTCGGCTAATAAACCTGCTGTTTTCCTGCTGAGTGAGAGACTCTCCTGCCTGCGGACAGGGTGCAGAGCTTGGGGGACCCCAGAACCCCATCACACTGGTGTCAGGAGTGGTATGTTCTGCACCCCGAGGATGGAGCATCCAGCAGTAAGTGACCGGGGCCCTGGAAGAAGTGGGGCCTGCGAGACCCAGGTGTGCTGAAGGGCAGTGAGGTGCAGTTCCCCAAGGCGGAGGGGCCTGCGGCCGAACCCAAGCAACTGCGGTCGTGGTCCTCGAGAGGGGGGTGTCACACCTGAGGAGGGGTTACTCCTGGGAATCTGTTGAAGTCGGTCCCAGAAGGTGGAGGGGCCGAGAGCCCAACCCCCAGGAACAAGTGACCCCTGAGGAGGCTGACGCTGAATGAGTTCTTCCCAAGACAGGGTGCTCATGGTCCCTGAGAGCGGGTGTCACACTGAAGAAGGGGTTCCGCTGGGAGTCTGTTGGAGTCGGTCCCAGAGGGCAGAGGGGCCTACGGCCTAACCCCGGGCAGCTTGTGACCCGCAAGAAGCCTGGCACACTGAAGGGATTCTTCCAGGAATCGTGGGGTGCAGAGGGCATCAGCCTGAGAGCCTGCAACCACGCTGAGCAACTCCGCTGTGAAGTGGCAGCACCTAGAAACCGAATCGAGATTAAAGAAGCTGGACAAGGCAGCGTGGATGTGCAGTGGCGGAGCTGAGGGCTGGGGAGAATCCTGCAGAAGTGAGCCCGGATCGGGGCAGGGAACCCGGGACTGCCTGGATTTCTGAACCGAGTGGCCTGCCGCAGCTCAAGGAGTGAAGGAGCGATTCCAACCCATCATCTACTAGTGGCCAAGACAGACCTGCGAAGAGTTTTCCAGGCCTGGGCCGAGGAAGGTGCCTGTGTCTCTGTGCAGGAAAGCAGCTGATCCACTGGGAATGGCAAGTTGTCTGTGAGAGAAGCTGCTCCACCTTCTGTGTGTGTGTGGAGACCAGCCGGGGGGCTGGGACAAAGGAGAAAGTGTCTCCCATCGTCTGTCTGTGTTGAACAGCAGCAGCAGCCTGGGGAGAGAGCAGAGCCTGCGTTTGGAAAAGATGCCAATGAGGAAACTAGCCCATTGTCTGAGGAAGATTCACCAGCCTGGGGTGGCTGGAGAAGGATCCACCAGAAAAGAGCATTCCAGGTGTGTCTCTGAATCCAGCCATGGGGGCTGGAAGAGAGGGAATGGCTCTGGGATGGGCAGTGGTATCCCTGCTAAGGACACTGGTCCTTGGTGCAAGAAAAGTGCTTCTGCTTCTGGGGAAGTGAATCCTTTGCCTGAGCCTGTGGGGGCTCGAGATGGAGCCAAGATCCCAGAGCTGGATCTGAGGGCAGCTGAAGCCCAGATGGGAAGTGGGCCTAACTCTGTGTCTCTCAGGGGGGATGATGCTTTAACTCGGTCTGATCCAGTTAGTATCATCAGGGAATCCCAGAGACCAGACGATTCTGGTACTTGTTCTTTGCCTGATGCTGAGGTGTTACTGGGAGGGGGTGAGAGGACTCTGTCCTACCAGAGTCATCCTCTCACCAGGACACAAGAACAGACGGGCAATGGAGTTACGCTGACTGATGAAGATAAAGGAGCCGGTAGCAGAAGGGAGGAAAGGGACCCTAACCTTCTGTCCGGTGGTACTGGCTGTCTGCCTGGAGGGGGATTACATGGGAATCTGCCTGATGGGCCAGAAGTGATCCTGGGTGTAGGTGAACCCCAGGAGCTGGTTGTGGCTCAAGGGAGCAGTGCCCCCGTGGAGGCAGACGGGGTGAGTTATTGTTTGGGGAAGCTCTTAAGGAAGAAAACGTCCCTGAAACTTTTCCTGACCCGTCTGGGGGGACTGCAGAAAATGGGAGTGAGGTGAAGGAGAGTGAACAGGAAAGGTGCTTGTCTGTAAGAGCCAGAGCAGCCCTTTACCTGGGGAGAAGTTTGTTTCAGCTCCTGACGGCCAGGACCTGCCTGAGTGTGAAACCACTGGCTGTGCTCTGGAAGGGTCCAAAGCAGACAGTGTAAAAGTTTCTCAGGAATTGGAAGCTGGTGCAAGTAAAGTAAAAACTATCAGGGAATGTGAGCAGCCCTGTGAGAACCAAGTAAAACAGCTGCACAGCCAGTCTCTGTAGGATGCAGGAGAGGTTCAGCAATTCCCCATCTCCAGATGGTGGAAACACTTATATTCTCACACTGGACTCCACTTCTGATTCCATGGGGAGGCAGTAGTTGGAGGTGGAAGGACAAAGGAGCTTTGGGCCTGGTGGGCCAGTAAGGGATAAACAGGGATTCCTTCATGTGGATTCTGCGTCTGGGACTCACAAAACAACTCTCAGAAAGCA
This sequence comes from Carettochelys insculpta, assembly GCF_033958435.1. Lineage (NCBI taxonomy): Eukaryota > Metazoa > Chordata > Testudines > Carettochelyidae > Carettochelys > Carettochelys insculpta. The sequence goes on from NC_134141.1 coordinate 123,851,819, forward strand.
GTTTGGTTTGCAAATTTCCAGACTGGCTGGAAGGGGGCCGTCTCCCTGAGATCATCAATGGCCCAGCTCTTGTTAGAAGGGAGGGCACAGCCAGAGAGATCAGATTTCCACCCCGGGGGCAAGAGAGACGATTAGAACTTGATGGTGCTAAGAAAGGCCTCAGCCACTTAGCCCCAAAATACCAGATTCTCGAGGATGTTACACAAAAGTTGTGGTCTACCAAAGAGCAACGTAAATGTACAGTTGCAATGGGTTTGTTCTGTTACTCACGCTGACTGCTGTAACCAAGGGGTGCTGCTACCAAAAGCTGTAGAATTGTACCATGCACTGAATGTTTAAAAAGAGCCATGTGACATGATGACATTAATGTAGAAGCATGAATTGTATGTTGAAGGAGTCTGTAACTCTGAAATGTCACCATTGTTCCCTGTAACTAGTCTTGCAACCTCTGACATGAGAAGGAACATTCCAAACCTATTGTGTGGCATGAAAGGGGAAACTGAGGCACACAGCCATTGTGGTGGTCTGGCTAAATGCCAAGGATGGAAGCATTTGTACCTTCCGTTACTGGACTGTAACTGAATTCCAGACATTGGCTGGAGCAGCTGTATGGGCTGGTGGTCAGATGGGGCAGGACCCAGACCACAAAAGACCTGTTTGATCTGTTGGTGCTGCAGCATCTGTATGGGCTCTGCCCGCCCGACTTGAGAACGTGGCTGACGGACCGGGGCCGAAGCAGCGAGACCAACCAACCCAAGGGAACTAAAGGGACTTGCCGGCTAGGGCCAAGACCAAGCTCCTGACTTGGAGCCTCCCCCAGCAGGACTATAACGTGGAGGTGGTGCACATCAAGGGGAGAACAGAGGGTACAGCCAATGCCCTGTCACAAGGGGAGAGCCCCGAACTTCCCCAGGTCACCAGTTGAGTGACCCCGCTCAGTTCGGTCTGGAAGGGGGGAGAGATGTGATGGAGTGGGGGATACCTGTGTGTGTGTGAGTGGCTCACAGAGGGTGTGGGGCTCCTGCTGAGGGTAACCTTGACGACCAGGTAACACCTTTGTACTGCAGACAAAGGAGGAGGTGGAGCCTGAGGGGTTTGAATTGGAACTGGAAGCAGTTAGTCTGGGCTGAGGGAGAGAGAGACCAAGGAGGGGGCCAGGCCCCGGCTCTGGGGGCCCCGCGGGGCCTCCTCTCCCCAACATGGATTGGACTGGCTGTCTCTGCCTGCTGTACTGACTCCTCTGTACGATGCTGTGTCCTGTCGGCTAATAAACCTGCTGTTTTCCTGCTGAGTGAGAGACTCTCCTGCCTGCGGACAGGGTGCAGAGCTTGGGGGACCCCAGAACCCCATCACACTGACATGGAGGAAACCATCTCTGCTATATGCAACAAGCGATGAAACTCAATCTGGATGGAAAGATTTCAAGAGCCTGGCAGGGAAACACTAGGGGAAGTGCTGACACAGTGATGAGTAACACAAAGACTAGGTTTCCCCCTCCCCAGGTTAGGTATGCTCAGTATAACTCACCACCAGTCTTCTCCAAATGCATGAAAGGCACCTCAAGTGGGAATAGGCAGATGCTGTGAATGAGATTCATGGAGAGATTGTGTGTTAGAGCAACTTTTTGAAAGATAGGGATGGATAAGTATTGATGGGTTTCACAGAGTAGGAATAGAAAAGTCACTGGATACCTGGTGCACTTGGGTCAGAAGAGGCTTCCAGGAAGAGTGAACATAATAGCCATTGTTATGGGCAGGAACCTGAGGATAGAATGTGCCTTAACCTCTCTGTCAAGCTACCAGTGATGTTGTACTTTCAGTGTTGGTCAAAATAAGTTGCATTGATGTAGGTGCAAAAAAGATTCATAGATTATGAGGCCAGAAGGCACTGCTATGTCCATCTTGGGCAGGTCTACACTAGACCAGAAGGTCAAATTAAGATACACAATTCCAGCTACATTCATTGCGTAGCTGGAGTCAATGTACTTTAATTCAGGTTTCTGCATCATCTCTACTAAGGAAGGTCAATGGGAGTGTCCGTTCCCATTGTCCTCCCTTACTCCTAAGAAGGAGCAGGAGTACTGGTGCTTATGCTGACACCGTGTAAGTTTTATTTAGCATGTCCCTACCAGACCCACTGCATTGAACTCCGGAACATTGACTGTGGCAGAGTCAGTCTTCCCTCTTGTGAAGACCTACCCTGAATGTGACATCGTGAACTATACACCTTACCCAATAAAGGTCACTGTTTGACCTGGGAAATTCAAGGGCATCCCTGAGAGTTAGGCAGCTGACATGGGATTTGGGCAGTTCATTCCTTTAAACTCCTTTGATAAGCCCAGGCTACATTTATCAACGTGTTTGGTAGACAGGACATAAACGCCTGACTGTGGCATTGCCTAGGAAGCAATGCAAGCCCAATCTCCCTGCTACACTGAGCTAAAAGTGCTTTATCACATCCACAAAACGTTATTTGAGGACAGTAATAATAATAATAAACGAAAGGGCGGGGGGTTGGAACCATTCTCAGCAGGCCGTTTTTCCTGGGCTGAAATCACACACCAGGGTTGATAAGACAGGTGGTTGAAAGAGTATTGATTTGACTCTTTTAGTTTACCCTTAAGGCTTAATGACTTTCTTGCTTCTGGCCCGCCTTTTATACTCAGCCCCACCATGTGTATTTACTGCCAGTGTGCAACTCCAACATGTTTTGTCCCAAGTCCTGTGACTCTTTAGAATGGTATTAAGTTCCCAGTAAGAATCAAGTGGTGTCATGTGGGATTTTTTCACCCTCTCCCCTCCTCCAGGTTGTTGTACCTCATCTTAACCCGTCCACCAAATTTTGATCTTTGAAATTCAGTTCAAGTCAGTGGCATTCCTGTAAAAGAGACGTTGTTTTCTTTTACTTGAGCAAATGGAGAACAAAAATTAGCATCATGTTGTCCATGTTCACATGTAACACACACACACACACACACACACACACACAGAGAAAAGTTTTGCAGTATTACCTGTGTTATAGTAGCATCTAGACACTGTAACTGAGGTTGGGGACTCATCATGCTGTATATATGCATAGTAAGAGACCGTTCCTGTCTTGAAGAGCTTACAATTTGAATAGGCAAGGCAAGAGTGAAAACAAAAGCATGGCGATATAAAATGACTTGCCCAAGGGCATAATGCAGATCAGTGGCAGGGTCAGGAATAGACTCCCAAGTCTCCATCTGCTGTTGTATTCCCCAGCCACACTGCCTCCTTTAGCACAAATAAATCTAAAATATGTATTAACTTAACCAACCTCATGGAGGGGCTTTGTTACTCATCAGTTCCCTATCACTGGCAAATATTTGTTCTTCAAGCTTTTATGACTGATATTTGGAGTTTTTTACCCATAACCCAAACCATTCAATGCATTTTTATTTTGCATAACATCTGTTCTACAAACTGAATCCTCCAAATCCTCGGATTAATATAGAAAAGGTGAGATCTGCTAACAGATGGAGATTTAACCATGTGGAGAGCTCAGATAGGCTCTGCATCTGTATCTGGTTCCAAACTGGCCCCGAGTTCAGCATTTGGACTTTACAGACATAGGCTGGAGCTCTGAACTCAGCTATGAATGCAGAGTCTGGGTTCAGCTCCAGGTATTTGATCTGGAGCCAGCATTTAGCAAAATGATGCTGCATGGCCAGGCTGTTCCAGGTGGCAGGCGATGAACAGGAAAAGGCACTAGCAATAGCATTTTAAAAATTGGAATGAGGGAAGGACAGGAGGATAGTGTTAAGCAAGTGGCAAAGGTCTGGCTGTGAAATGGGAAGAGAAGGTGCATGAGTGTCGGACATCCCGAAGGAGTCCATGGCTCTGAAAATTGGACAAATGAGACTCAAGAACATAAGAACGGCCATACTGGGTCCAGACCATAAGTCCGTCCAGCCCAGTATCTTACCTTCCAACAGTGGCCAATGCCAGATGCCCCAGAGGGAGTGAAAAAAAGAGGTAATCATTGAGTGATCTCTCTCCTGACATCCATTTTCAGCCTAGGGACACCATTTCTATCTTTCTGGCTAACTTCCATGAATTCTTCTAGCTCTTTTTCGAACCTTGTTAAAGTCCTGATCTTCATAGCATCCTCTGGCAAGCAGGTCCACAGGCCTACTGTGCACTGGGTGAATTAAAACTTCCTTTGTTAGTTTTACACCTACTACCCATTAATTTCATTTGGTAACTACTCGTTCTTATGTTGTGGGAACAAGTAAATCACTTTTCCTTATTCGCTTTTTCCACACCTGTCATGACTTTATAAACCTCTGTCTTATCCCCCTTACTCTCCTCTTTTCTAAGCTAAAAAGTTCTAGTCTTTTTAATTTTTCTACATATGGCATCTGTTCCAAACTTCTAATAATTTTTGTTGCTAGCTTGTATCTTGAATTGAAGGAAAGGTGGCTCTAAAATTAATGGCAAAGTTATAGGCACTAGGGGTGCTGGGGTGCATCAGCTCTCCCAGACTTGAAGTGGGTTTCATGATATACAGGGTTTACAGTTAGGGTCAATGGTTCTCAGCACCCTCACTCTATCAACCATTCCAGCTCCCATGTTTGGTGGTGGCTTTCCACAGCTTGTAGGTTTCTGCTAGCCTGAGTCTAGTTAACCCAAAGGATTCTGCGACAGTGTGGGGAGAGCTGGCTGTGTCTAGGACTGCCAGGTGCCTCTATTGGTGTTACTAGTCCGGGGACAAAAGAGTAGTTATGCCAGCAGATCAGATCAGGATTCTCACATGAATGATTCCCAGCCCAGCCTGCATGCTGGTATCTAGCCATTTCCCTGTTTGCTGGCATGTTCTCCTTAGGCCATTGGCAGTCCTTGGAATAATTTGGGTGGAGAAGGGGAGCAGGGAGCCATGCCAGTGGGATTTCACAAAAAAAGGCTTGTAGCAATGGGAGAGGCCAGAACCTAAAAAGGAAAAAGCACCTTTGAGTACTTGCTGCATTGTGCACCAGTTCAGATGCACAGGTGCTCACTGCACTTGTAAGCAAAACCACCCCTTGCCCAAGACCAGTACACCCCCTCTGTACATGGCATGGTATATTTACACAGGGAGCTCTTGGTGCCACTCTGATTCCTGATTGCTTCGAAAATCTCCCCATCGTCCGCCTCAGTCCAACCAATAAATGTCCTGTCACGCATTTATTCAATAAGCCAGTTGGGGTGATTAAAACCTGGGATCTGTGAAAAGGCTGGTTGTGAAGCAGGGAGGTTAGTGAAACGTGTCAACTTCAGCATGAAGTCAAGTGTCTCCTCTGGGGAAGGAGGTGCCTGTGCAAGCTATTTTAAAAAATTATTATTACAAATTGAACTGCCCCCCCTCTTGTCATCAGTATTTTAAGTATGACTTGGGGTAAAATCTTGATCCCATTGTGTGTAAGAAGAAGTCTGAGGAGGTGGAATTTTAAATACCCAATGGCTTTTTTATCAGTGCAAAGCCATCTTCTCCAAAAAGCTTTATCTGCCTCCCCTTCCATCTGTCCTTCCCAGAACAGGTGGTTATCAGGAGAAATTTTATTCCGTATGCCTGTTCTGATAACACTTCAAACTATTAAAAAAGGCTCCCCAATGACGAGAGCTGCTGAGTAAGTGGTTTGCTCCTTACGAAGGGCACATCTGAGGGTGTCTGGCTGACAGAGGCACTCCGCTAACGTAAGCTCTTTCCAGGCAGGCTTTGCTGGGATGCGGTGGCCTTTGCCCCTTCCTTGGGAACATGCAAACTATCCCAGAGCTCCCGCTATTTAAAATATTTCTGGGCCCTTGTTGGAAAGCGGAAAGTTCCAGTTTCTCAAAGCACGGAAGCCTCGCTATTAATAATTTGTGTGGTGAGCAGGATACCGTCGGCTGAAGTCTTGAAATGGATTTGGACCAGGTGTGTGGGGGTGGAGAAAGGCAGGTGTGGGGAATTATATTTTTGTGAAACAATGTGCTCCCATTTACCCGAACCCCTCAGATCCAAACTGCTACATTATCCAAAGCTTTTCTTTCCCTCATGCATGTGCAGCCAGGGGCTTTCCTCCTCCTCGCAGACCTAGCTGGGTGCATGCGTGTCTTTGCCCTCTTATCCTAATCCTAATCTCGTGCTGCAGGCTCTAGGATGGGGTTTGCGTCACACAGAGATTAGGATAAAAGGGCAAAGACACGCACGCACCTAGGCAGGTCTGCAAGGAGGAGGAGAGTCCCTGCCTGCACAGGAAGCCTGTCTGCAGCAGGTGGCTCTGGGAATCTCCTGTCACAGGAGTGAACAGAGAGGGAGTGAGGGGGGTCCTGATAACAAGGCTGCAGAGGTCCTCTCGTACTGTCACAGGCCCGGTGACACCACAGACCTGCAAGAACCCGTCATGGGGAGGGCTGTGGTCTTGATGTGGCAAAGCAGAGTTCTGGTCGAGGGTCTCTGCTCTGCCCTCCCAGGACCACAGCCTCTCTCCAGCACTTGGCAGGGAGCAGAGTCACTGGCCCTGCAGCAGGGCAGGGGGCCCTCTGCAGCCCAAACCTGTAGGACTGATCCAATGGGGCTGAGCAGAGAGAAGGCAGTGAGAAGAATATGACCCTGGCTATGGAGGAGGCTGTTCAGTGCCTGATGGATGGGATGTGGATCAAGAGGCCAACTGCATAGAGGCCTGGTGTTTCAAAGGGGCCCAGAGCTACTGTGGCAGCAGCTGGGAGCTCCAGGCCCCTTTGAAACACCATGAGAGGGTCACTTCGCTGCCCCATGCAGCTTCTGAGGGGTAGGTGGGGACCCAGTGCTCTGCTCTGGGTGGCAGTAAGGACTGAGTGCGCTTGCCCCACCCCACTTCTGCCCTTGGCTCCGTCCCTTCTGGAGGCATGACACCCCACACCTTGCCCATGGGCCTGTGGTGGCTGTTGACCCCATTGGCCAGTGTTGAATGCCTGCCTCCCTCCTGATTACCCAAATGCCCTCCTGCTGTTTGTTTGATGGGAAGTAAGTGTGTTTATCTGTACATACAGGCATCTGTTAAATGCAGAGACAGATGAAATATGTATAGAGATATATATCCCTACACACATACCCACTCGCTCACAAGAAGTGAGCCTGTCTCTCCTTATAGCAAGAAAAGCTCTGGACTCCTCTTTCTGACTCTGCCACTGACCAAATCCCTTGGCCTCATTCAAGTCATTTACCCTCCCTTATGCCCATTTATAAACAAGGAGGTCTTGTGGTGAAAGCCCTAGACTGGGTTCTATTCTCAGATCTGCCTCAGGTTCACAGGACCTGGGGCAAATCACTGAAGCGCTTTGTGGCTTAGTTTAAAGGTGTGGGAAGTGACCAGAATACACTTATGATCTGAGCACATAGGTAGGGCAAGCTTTCATGCACTATATTTCTGCTTTGTGCTTTCAAATGGACAGCCCTGTAGAATTTGGCATTACCGTCAGGTCCAGGAGAAAGCAATTTGCTGATTTGCTCTTTATGAAGCTTTAGCCTTCCCTGTCAATTCTTTGCTTTTCTCTCCAAATTTTAAGCTCTGGTTTTGCTGCCTTTACCTGTGAGAGTATCCCTGGCTCCTGCTACTAGACTCGTTGGTTGCCGTGGTAAAGCTCATGTTGCTTTGGACTGCTGGAGCAAGTGTGATTTGCAGGATCAGGCTCTCCAAGGCCAGAGTCAATATGAATCCTACTGACATTGCAGTGCTGATGCAGAGCAAGCACTGGATTCTCAAAGCAAATATCTTTTAAGATAAGCCATTCCCTGCTGCCAGGTCACTACTGCCCTGCTCCGGCAGCTGTTGCCCCAAGAGAACTTAAAGGTCTCATGGAACTTTCCCAGGAGAAATGTCACCTGGCCGTCCTTACCAGTGTTTCCCCCTCTGCAACACAGGGCTGACATCCAGCACTGAGAACATGAGGTTTGCCTATTTGTACTACACCTATACCTTCCTTGTGCGACCCCCCAAGCTGGAATTATTCTGGAGATGGTCTCTGGCCTGTGGAGGGGAGGTCAGAGCAGATCATCACAGTGGCCCTAGACTGTAAGAATCTGTGCATGCGCGCACACGCACACACACACACACACACACACTTGATCCATGTATTGAGATGTAGCAATCTCTTGGAACAGTTGCATAGCCATCACATCCTGCTGGAAGGGGACTTTCTGGGAGCACGTTCTTTTGCAGTGGAATTGGAAAACCTGCTGCAAGATGGGCTTTTATGGCTTTAAGATGGTCGAGGCTCCAGAGTTGGATTGGCTGTCTTATTGCTATTGCAATGGGTTCCCCTGTTTCATTCAATGCTCAGGCAGCCTAAATAGCTGGTGTGTCAGCATGTTTCCCTCCTGGCATTATTGTTAGGAATTTGGATATGCACAAGCTCCCTGTTGGACTTCCCTTCCCCAGAGCCACCCACCCTCACGCACTGCACGAAAGGCCAATCCAGACGCCCCCCAGCTGGACAGCTGCAATTCTGTATGCAAAACGAAAATTCATCACCGTGCAAGTCTTCAGACCCTGCTGTCGGTGCCGGCCTGCAGTCGCTCGTCTGGGTGGGAGAAAAAGGGCCGGTAGGCATGAAGAAGACAGCATGGAAAGTGACTCTATTTAAATATGCCAGCACATAATTTTTTCTCCCTGGACTTTGATTCAAATCGCCTCTAAACCTCAAAGATATTAATGCGGTTAGTGGCCTGTGGGTGCCACCTGATTTGACTGCTTCACACAATTGTCTGGTAAATAAGTGAGCACTAGTTTTGTTTTGAATGCGACTGGAAAGAGCCGCATTTAATATAGCTTGTCTGCTTGTGGCTTGTGAGATGAGGCTGCCTTCTTGGGCTGGAGAAGTGTGGAAACAGGGAACGGCCTGGGTATTTTTGCAAACAGCACAGCCCAATGGAAGCTGCCATTTGACACACAGCAATTTCATACCCTACCAGCTCAGCAAAAGCAGGCTTTTTATAATCTGAGAAAGGACATGGGCAGAGGGGACCAGAGGCCAGGAAGGATGACCAGGACACAACTTCCTACGTGCTCCTGCATGGCGATGGGGCTAGCATAGAACTTACCCCAGATCTGATCCCCATTCAAAACCAACAGCAATAAAATTGTTTATTTATTGATTTCCGGCACTGTGGGTCTCTGCACTGGTTGGAGTCAGCTAGAAACCAGAGACAGCAGGAGAAGAAATTTCTGTCTCTGGGGCCAGAGTCAGTGTGAGATACACAGTGATAAAGTGATGAACGTTGGCCAAAAAGCAGACCTAATCTGTGCTATGGGAACAATTTTTAGGATGGGGGTGCCAAGCTGTGCTCCACCTCTTGCCCCTCAATAAACAAGGGACTTTGGGTAGCAGCCCTCCCTGCCCCTAACCCCACCCCCAGGTGCAGGCTGATGGCCAGGACCCTGATGGAAGACCAGTGGTGGAGACTCTGGGCCCAAAATCCGGGGGTGCTACAGGATCCCCACCACACACCTGTGTTTCACAAACCCATAGGCCTAATTGTTTCGATATGAGTCCAAGCTCCAGGATGTATCTTTGAATGGGACCGAAAATCTGATCCTTTTGAGGTTCATATGCTGCTGGTCTTACAGAGTCTGTTCGCTTCCCCGGTGTGGACGTCTGCATCTGGGTAATGCAGGGAGGGAACTGGCCATGGTGCAGAGGCCAAGCACTAGATCAAGTGCACCCTCAGGCTCTTTGTAAGGCTCAGGCGCTTCACTGACCGTGTGCTGACCCTCTGCACGTGCGTCTGTTTCCCTTGCAAGAGAAATGTTAGTGGTCCAACCACAGGACTAAAAATCCATAGATGTGGATTCTTTCCCTGGCTCTGCTGGGCCTCAATGGAGCAGTGAGCCACCCTGGGACCATTTCCCCAGCTGACAAATCGTTATGGTGCCAGGGAACAACTTCACAGGGAGGTTGCGAGGCTCAGTTCAGCCATGCCTGGAGAAGCATTTTGGAGTCTCAGGTAGGAGGTACTATGGGCACAGGTTGGCCAACTCCAATATGTAAAAACTCGACACTCCAGCAGGAGGGCCAGAACCTCCCCTATCTGCTTCTTTCCCCTGAGGCCCCACCCATGTCCCGCCTCTTTCCCCCAAGACCCCACCCCTGCCCAGCCTCTTCCTCCAAGACCCCAACCCTCTTTCCCTGAGGCCCCACCCCTGCACGTCTCTCCATTTGCACTTCTTCCGCCCCATTTGTCACCTGCTGATCTTCCCCTCTACCCTTCCATGCACTGACCGAGACAGAGAGATTTGCCTGTGGAACTGGGGCTGAGAGCTACAGCCACCCAATGCAGGTAGGAGGCACCCCCAGCCAGGAGGGCCAATGGCCACCACAGGCCCTGGGACAAGGAGGGTTTGGTTCTGCACCCCCAGAGTGGGTGGAGCCTGAGGCAGCCTGCTCTTAGTGCTGCCCAGATCGTGGCACTGTCTCTCCTTCTAATCCTCAGAGTCCTGCAGAGTGCCTGGCCCAGTGCTACAGCAACAATTCATAGGGATCTGTGTGATTCCAGAGGTCAGACTAGATTATCTCACTAGTGCTTTCTAGCCTTAAATCATCAGCCCCTGGGGGGAAGGGTAGCTTAGTGGTTAGTGCACTGGCCTTGTAAACCCAGGGTTGTGAGCTTAATCCTTAAGGGGGATTCTAGGGGCAGGTTTGATTAAAAAAAAAAGAAAATCTTTAAGGGATGATGATTAGTCCTGCTATGAGTGGAGGGGGCTGGACTCAATGACCTCTCAAGGTGTCTTCCAGCTCTGTGAGATATGCATGTTTCCAGTGTCCAGCACCTTTTGTGCCTGGCTTTTCCAGTGGACAACACAGTGCATGGTTGTGATGTGTTACCTTTGCTCTGCTTGGGTGGTGTCATTTCCAATGGTTAGGATTCAGTTAAATGTTTGTAGTACTATAAGATGACACCAGTGTATCCCTGTAAGGGCCTGGTGCCATATCAGCTGTATGTCATCATGTAACACTTTTAATTTCCTTACCTCCTGTAGCACCTTTCAATGGAGGCTCTCAGGGTGTTTTGCAATGTCTTAAAGATTCATGGTCCCCCATGATACAGTACCATTCCACTCCAGAAGTCTCTTGTCTGGCAACATCCACGGTCCAGCATGATTTTAGCTAGCTGGATGACCACTTAGCAGGGGTGTGGACAAGTTTCCCATGGTCCCATAAAGTTTGTTTACAGCCATCAGTCCTGGCTTTCAGTGTTCTGTGCTATTATTTAGTTCTAATGTGCCCTTAAATGTCTTCTAAGAGCCCAGTAAGCAGTGGAAGTGTCGGCAAAGCTGCTAGACAACACTGACCTTCCATGGTCCAGCAAATTCTCTCATTTGGCACCAGTCAGGTCTTGAGGGTGCTGGACGAGAGATTCAACCTGTATATATTAAAAGTCAGCTAGTCAAGGCTGCTAAGAAGAGTAGGAGGCTAGAAAGCATCCAAGTGAAAAGGGAATGAATAATCAGACATTGAGCAGGTAAAACGTATGTCGATGCATAAAGGATACAATTCATTCTGCCTGTGTAATTTCTCATGTAGATTAACATAAGCAGTAGTGTAGACTAAAATGCCATCAGCAAAACTAATCTCTCATTATCCAGTTAATTAAATGCTCCCAACCTGTCTCCTTAGTAGCTGAGTACTGACCTGGGAGAGCTCATGAATTCAACTGGGCAGATTCCCCCTTTGATGTAAGTGAGTGCATTTCCATGGGTGGTCCCTACTAGGCATGTGAAATCAAACCTGGGAAGACTGACCCTAAGCAAGTTGACCTTCCATGGTACTGTAGGCATGGCCTTAGATGCTTTGGGCATTGTTTCTGGCTCCGCCATTGACATGTTTCATCAACTCAATCAAGTCATTCCCTGCTCTGGGTCTGTTTCCAATCAGTCCCTTTGTCCAGTCTATTTAGATTGAATCATCTTTAGACCTTGGACTGTTCCTCCCTGAATGTACACAGTGTAGTGCACAGAGACACCAATCCTGCAGTATAACCTTAATAATAATCTTTGTGATGGTGGGAGGGTTTGAGATTCCAAAGGAAGGAGTTCACTGCTAAAGTCCCAGGAAGGTCTCTGGAAGGTCACCAGGAAGGAACCATAAAGCTAGCAAATGCACCCAATTAGTCCTACCTCTGCCCGTACCTAGTTGCCTCCTGGCCAGAGAGGGTGGTATTTAGGTCAGAAGAAGTAGACTGAAAACAATCTCTTCTGGGGGAGATACTGCAGGTCTCTGTGGCCAAGAGGAGCCCAGGGTTAGGGTAACAGAGGCTACGTCTACACATGAAGCCAACATCAAAATAGCTAATTTCGATGTAGCAACATCGAAATAGGCTATTTCGATGAATAACGTCTACACGTCCTCCAGGGCTGGCAACGTCGATGTTCAACTTCAACGTTGCGCGGCACCACATCGAAATAGGCGCTGCGAGGGTACGTCTACACGCCAAAGTAGCACACATCGAAATAAGGGTGCCAGGCACAGCTGCAGACAGGGTCACAGGGCGGACTCAACAGCAAGCCACTCCCTTAAAGGGCCCCTCCCAGACACAGTTGCACTAAACAACACAAGATACACAGAGCCGACAACTGGTTGCAGACCCTGTGCCTGCAGCATGGATCCCCAGCTGCCGCAGCAGCAGCCAGAAGCCCTGGGCTAAGGGCTGCTGCCCACGGTGACCATAGAGCCCCGCAGGGGCTGGAGAGAGAGCATCTCTCAACCCCCCCAGCTCATGGCCGCCATGGAGGACCCGGCAATTTCGATGTTGCGGGACGCGGATCGTCTACACGGTCCCTACTTCGACGTTGAACGTCGAAGTAGGGCGCTATTCCCATCCCCTCATGGGGTTAGCGACTTCGACGTCTCACCGCCTAACGTCGAAGTTAACTTTGAAATAGCACCCGACGCGTGTAGCCGCGACGGGCGCTATTTCGAAGTTAGTGCCGCTACTTCGAAGTAGCGTGCACGTGTAGACACAGCTAGAGAGAGCTAAGGAGCACAGCACACTGCAGAGAGGAAAAGCACATGGAAGAAAACACAACAGGCATCTTCACAAAGTTCCCTGTGACATCCCCATCTGTGATGGGGTTCAGGGGTCCCCATGCACTGCAGCCTGTCCACTGGCAGGAGTGACTGTCACTTAGCAGGTACAACAGGAGGTTTATTAGGCAACAGATGCACAGTTTCTCAGAGAAGTGTCAGTACAGCAGTCAGACAGTCATTCCAACCCGTCCTGGGGAGAGGAGCCTGAGGTGTGCCCCTCTGGGGTGTAGCATCCCCCCTCACCAGGCTGGCTGCCTTCCAACTTCCTCTGTCCTCCAGCTTCTATCTGCTGCCCCCGATTCAAAAACAGCTCAGCTCCTCCCTCCTCTTTGTTCAGGGCTGAGGAGTTACCTGCCAGCCTAGGTTATAGCCCCAGGGTCATCCTTAGCCGCTGGGAGCTTCTCTGCTTGTCTCACACATGCATCCCCCACTCCATCACACCATCCCACCCTATCTCTGTGCTGAAATCCATCCCAAGCAACCGGCCACAGCGAAAGCCACAATACCCGCTCACCAACTCGTATAACCCGAGAAAGCCAGCGACGTGAGCGAGCAACAGAATGAAGAGAAAGGAGAAGGCGGAAGCACCATCCCTGTGTGATGGCCTTGTTTGTGTAAGTGGCCTGAGGGAAAGGGTTTATCAGCCCCACATAGGAGATCGTATTTGGCGCACCACGGCATTTGTTTTTGAAATCACCACCCCGAAGCCAGTCACGGCATTTGCTTTAACTGTCAAGTTGTCTCCTTCTAACTCTGCATTTGGCTGTTCAAGAGCATGAGTAAAGCAGCATTGAGATCAGTGCTCCAGAGCTTTCCTCTCCCCTGCCCCTCCTGCTAGTGGCTTATCAATTCTCCTGCCCTCTCCCCAGCAATTCTCACCAATCGGTTTCAAATGATGGGTCCCAGAGACAGATGTTTGGTGAGTAATTTCGCTGCACGAAGTTCTTCAGACCGTTTGCTTTTCCACCTCCTGTTCGTTTAAAAGATCTTTTGAGGCTTATTTTTCCTTTTCAAAATGTCTTTAACTGCCGAGCGCTCGCTCCCACTGGGCGGACTAATGATGTTGGACACAATATGTGTGAACATCTCTTTAGAGGCTATCTCCCGTCGGCAACGTTCTTGCCTATAAAATCATTGTTTATTTAGTCCTTAGGCCCAGGAACCATCTGCAGTCCCCTTGGCTCCTGTTGTTTTTAAAGTCCTATTAAGTTTCTCCCCTTCTCCTCAGAGCATTATTTTATTTCTAAACAGCCACAGACAACTTCCTGTCAACACGGAGTCTGCTAGGCAAATTAGAGATGACAGTTTCATTCTTTTGACTGTGGCAGGCTTGCCACCGATGTTATTTAATGTGAAAACAACTGTTGTTTATTTTAAAAAATAAAATACAAAGAAGATAGCCCAGGGACCTTACATTGTGAAGCCCACACAACTTTAAAGCATGAGGCATTGGAAGGGCCTACTTTGTGGTCATGGCAGAAGACAATCAACGAGTGTTGACTTTGTGCCATTCTCCATCTGCCTTTCTCTGACAGGAACTGAAAATTTGAGGGGTGTGGCGCTTGCTTTTGCTTTTTTTTTTTTTTTCCCTGCAGAATAAATGTTTGCTGCTCGGAGGGCATTTCAGAATTCAGAGCATGACATGAAAGAAGGAAACAGACCATGACCTGATTTATGCCCCCATAAAGCTGGCGTGAATCTGTCTTCCTGTGGACGAGGATCACAGGGTAGCCATTTTAGTCTGTAGCTGCAAAAACAATAAGTCCTGTGACACCTTATAGACTAACAGATATTTTGGACCATAAGCTTTCATAGGCAAAGACCTGCTTTATCAGATGCAGGTTGGATGCATCTGATGACGCGGATCTTTGCCCACAAAAGTTTGTGCTCTAAAATATCTGTTAGTTTATAAGGTGCCACAGGACTTCTTGTTGTTCTTCTTGTGTAGTTATTCTGAATTGGCCTTGGTGCAACTGAGGTCAAAATGAGGTCCAATTCAGGAGCTCCTGTGGTGTTAAGCAGTCAGAATGGCAGGTTAGCTGGCCCCATGAAATTTCCTGGAACCAAAGGGACCTCCTGATAGCACAGAGACGATATCAGGGCACCCAACCCTGCCTCCTCTTGAAACTATGGGAAGCTGAACATGGCTTTAAGAGAAACCAGACCATTTCTGGGTTGGCACTAACACACAAGACCCACAAAGGTAACCTGCAGCCACCTTTGCTCTTCCTTACCTGCAGAGACACCAGGGAGGCCTGTGTGAAGGGAGAGGTACCCTGGTTTGCTAGGGGACTCAGTTACTTTCCCTACACAGACAGCTCCAAGCAGTGCCTACTTCTCACTGCATGGCAACGGAGTCATGAGGGGGTCAGAGAGCCCTGCCAGCCTCGAGATACCTCCCACCCTGTAAAATGGGAGTCTGTGTGGCCCTGGCAGCAGGGTCTTCCTTGGGAAGAAAGGAAAGGGTGTAGCTTGCTGTAAATGTTCTCTTCTGCTGCATCCTTCTGGGCTGTGCAGGGGTGGAGGAGCCAGTCCCAGCATGGAAGCCAAGGGGGAACAGGCAACTGGGCAGCACTACAGAGAGGATTAGTGTTTTGTCTCCTCAGCATCCAGGTCACTTAGGTATGTCTATACTGCACAATAAACCCAGGCTCTGACTCTGGTTTGCGTCTAAGCCCCCTAAAGTCCCCATACAAAACAGTTTGACTCAGGTCAGCAGGCCCTTGGGATGGGGGATCTAGGGCCCTGCGATGTCAGCCAGAGCAAGTCCCTCTGTGACTCAGGTCCAGGCCCTTTAATTTTGCAGTGTGGACACAGCTCCAGCCCTGGCCTGGAGTGAGAAGGTCTGCTTGGCGCATTAGGGGAGTGTTAGCACTGCTGCGAGACCCAGCTTTATAATGCAGCATCAGTGCTCACACATGGGCTTGAAAACACCGAGATTGGGTCCGGCAGAGTCAGATTTACAAAGCTGCACAGACACATCCACAGAGGACTCATCTCTGCCTTCACGACAGCTCCCCAGCTCTCCTACTGGAAACTGAGGGAAATCAACCCCTCTGGCTCTTCCCCAGGGCCCTCTCTCCCCCGGGGGTTTGTTTTATTCTGAGAGGCAATCCCAGTTGTTACAGGAGTATCAGCTTTGTTAAGAGATTTCTCTATTCTTCTGGAAAGCACTTGGGCCTAGTTCCTGCTCGGCACTCACAAATGCAGTCATTAAAACCCACTGAACACAATGAGCGGCTGGGCTGGAGGTGCTTATCTGAAAAGACCCGTGGGGGAATTCTGTCACCATTGAGCCTGTGCCCCACTGCCAAAGAGCAGTTGGAGGAGAGAAATGACAGGCAGGAAGAGGCCAAGATTCAAGAGTCCGGGATCAATGTCTCACTTCTTCCATCGACCCACTGTGTGCTGCTGAGCATCTCCCTTCTGCGTGTACCTCTTTCCTGTCCCACCCTGTGTCTCCTCTGTCTATTCAGATCGTAAACCAGAATTGTCTTGCAACTCTGCATGCAGCGACTGGCAAAACAGGGTTCTGATCTTAGATGGGGCTGCTAGATGCTACCATCGCAAAAGGCAGTTATTATTCTAACAACCTATGACAGATGGCAGAACAAGGAGCAATGGTCTCAAGTTACAGTGGGGGAAGGCCTTGGCTGGATATTAGGAAACATTATTTCACCGGGAGCGTGGTGAAGCACTGGAATGCGTCACCAAGGGAGGTGATGGAATCTCCATCCCTAGAGGTTTTTACGTCCCAGCTTGACAAATTCCTGTCTGGGATAATTTAGTTAGCATTGATCCTGCTTCAGACAGGGGGCTGGACACAATGACCCCCTGAGGTCTTTTCCAGCCAAAGATTCCATGAGTCTATGAACCTGTGCACAGTGGGAGGAATCGAATGCATCCCCATCAGATACTGACAAAGAATATTAAAACATGTGCTGAAGGGTGACGTATTTCATGATGGGGATACAAAGTGGCTTAACAAAACCCAGTAAAGGGGCAGACAGATTATGCCTGGGGAAAGCTTTCTGCTGGATGCAACAACATATAGGAAACAAATTTGTGAACATCCCCCCTTTGTCAAAATCCAAATTTCTGTATTTCTGTCTAAGTTTTTATATCAACTCTGAAAGCAAGGATGGATTTGGGCAACAGAAAGACAATGGGTAGAGAGGAAAGTTGGTTATAGAGACGGGTGAATAATCTGAGTTCACTGATAGTTCCAAAAAGTAAAACTAAAATATTGTTTGGGGGTTGGACTAAGAATGAGCAGTCATTGGGTAGTCAGAAAATTGAAAAAAGTAGTGTTGGTTGGAATAGTTCCTTTCGTTTTGACAACACCCAAACCCTTGGGTTTTATGTCCAAACTTTTAAAGGTGTTCTGGGATTTTTTTAAAATACAAAAATTAAAAGCAACTTTGAAATAAAAAATTATCACAAGCTAACATTTGAGATATTTTCACTCCTTTAGGGTTATGTTTTCTTCTGAAATGAGAAATCTGACAAAATCAACACAAATCTGCAAAATGTTTCTTGATCATCAACATGGCATTTTTTCAATAAACAAAGTTATGGATGAAAAACTTCCCCCAGCACTAGAGGCTACTAACTGAGAACCAGAAAAACCTAGATTCTACACTCTGCAATACAAGGCTTAAATAGCAGAGGCAACTTGTATGACCGTAGGCAAGGACATTAATCCACTATGTGCCTCAGTTTCCCCAGCTGTAAACTGGTCATAACAACACTTTCCTAGCTCTCTGAGGTCTTCTATGGCTTAATTTATTAATGTTTGGTAAGCCATTTAAGATCTTGGGTAGAAGACAGTTATCAAGTGAAAAGTACATTATTATATATTCTATGGTAAAAAAAAAAAGAGCCCTTTGCAATAATATGACAAGTAAACAGCCAAGTATCAGGACATTAAAATAAGACTTTGTAATTTTAACTGTACCCTCTTCTCAGCATGCATCACAATGAAGAGTTTACAGCAGATCCTCAGCTACTGTAAATCAGTTTTGTTCCACTGAAGTTTCATTGATCAAAGAGCCACAAGTGGCTTTAAAACCAGGAGCTGGCCTTTAGCTCAAATATTGCCTCTCCTGGAGTTCTGACAGACTCGCTACCTGATTTAGGTATGTGTCTTCTTCTCTGTTCATGCGGTGTGTAACCTCAGCCAGTTCTGGACAGGCTGCCTAGAAGAATCTGCATTTGGGGCCTAACAATGTCATCTATTGATGTTCTGCAATCACCAAACGATATCCTGCTTGTTGAGATTGGTTATTGAAAGAACACTGCTGTGCTGCTGGAGGAAGGGGGCAGATCCTTCGTCCTTTCTTCATTGTGTGTAATCTTGACACAAATCAGCTCATTGACATCAAATATGTTTTAGAAGGGGGCCCTAAATCCTAAAATCCTAAGACTGGAAGGGACTGGCCGAGGTCTTTTAGTCCAGTCCTCATGTGGACAGTATAGAGCTTTCATGGATGAGATTAGGATATCTGGGTCTGTGTGGCAGAAATAGGGAAAAGAGATAAACTATGAAGGGGGAGGGGCGTTTTTGCCATGAACTAGCACAGAGAATCAGAGCTGCATTAAAAACAGGCTCATTTTTTATTAGGGTGCCCCCACAGAAGAAGGCATGCAGTGCATATGATGGTAGTCTTGGGCACAAAATACCTGGGTTAAATCATCTGTTCTCCCATCAGCCCTGGGCTGAAGCTTGCCTCAGTTCCCCATCTCTAAAATGGGGATAATTTGCCCTATGTGCCAAGGACCAGGATAAATCCATTAAAAATCACAAGGTCCTCAGTTACCATGGTAACAGGGGATAAATCCATATCTAAGAAAGCGCGATGCTGCATCTTTGAATGTAGCGGCTGCTGCACTTGCCATTGGGGAAGGCATCCTGTGGCACATTCCACGGTGAAGTGGTGGCATGCTGATGGGATCACTGAAGTGAAACTGTTCTGCCAGGCCGCCGACTGGTCGGCCTGCCCTCAAACAAGCTTCCCCCCATGTGAAAGATGCCTTTGTGCCCCATACCCAGTTGTTTCTTTTACACGGAGCGTGCGGGGAAGGGAGGGGGAAATTACTTAGAGCTGGCACAATTGAACCGAGACAGTACTTGGATGTGACTGCAATTAAAACAGAAGCTCTTGTAGATGCAGGAAAGAAATTCCAGCTTGCAGAGTCCATGGAGAACACAGCATTTTTGTATCCACAGAGGCAGGCATACATTATAAATACATCTGTAGCTACTGGGATAGGTGTGAAAATGTAATTAACTAAAAACCTGTGCTGTTTAAATGGACTTTTAGTTGTTTCTTTTTTTTCCTTTCTTTTTTTTTCCCAGTGCCCCTCTCCCTCCCTATTAAGTTAAGTTTAGACTTGTGCTTCTTCTAACTCCCACTGGCACAGTGTAATTTAGCAAAGGTTGTTCCAGTAGAATTTGAAATTAATAATTTCAAATAGGCAAATCAATGATATTTAAAAGCTCCCTCTTGAGTGTTTGCACAATCTGCACAGGTATAAAAGCTAATCACATCTTGCTAAGGAAGAATATTTCTCACAGGTTTTAAGTAGAGCCTGGCAGACTTGGGGGTGGGGGGAATGTCAGGTTTCATTTGAAGTGTGTGTGTGTGTGTGTGTGTGATTTAATATTTCACATTAATTTAGTGTCCATGAAAAGTAACAATCTGTTTAAGCTGGAGGAGGAATCATCAACACTCTCAAAAGGTCACATGCTTTGGTGGAACTTTGACAGTATCCTCAATTAGACTGAGGGCAAAAAGGGGCATGGTAAGTAATGAGGTTCAAAAGGAGAGCAGAAGCAAAGACTGGCTGTCTAGTAGGGTGACGTTCTGTATTTATCCACCAAGCAGATACAATGTTTACAGCAACAGTGTAGGGTTCTGTCATGCTCTCCTTGCCCAACATTTCCTATCCATGACCCCTCTCTACACACTCAGGGTATGTCCACACTACAGAGTTAGTCCAGAAAAGCTTATTCCAGAGTAGTTATTTCAAAATAAGCTATTCTGGAACAACACATCCACACTGCAGGAAAACCCTCAAATAAGCAAAACTTATTCTGAAATAGTGTGTCCACACACAACAGATCATGGCTTCCAGGGGCTCTAATCCAAAATACTATGTCTACACAGCAGTGTCATTTTGGAATAAACTGTTCTGGAACAGTTTATTTTGAAATAGCACCATTCCCTGTCTACACAGCCCCTATTCTTTCAGAACAGATGCTAGGCCTTGTAGAATGAGGTTTGTCAAATTCAAAATAAGTTAGCATCAATTTCTAAATTATTTCAAAAGAGTGGTTGTGTTGTGTAGATGCTCCCAAAGTTATTTCGGATTAGTGGCCGCTATTCTGAAATAACTGCTGTGTTGTCACCCCTTCAGGGAGCAGGTCAGTCTTGATTATTTTTCTGCTTCCAGAAACAGCAGCGAGGGATGAGATGGCTGTTCTGTGACAGATCACTGGCCATTGGAAACTCACCAGAGGTAATTTTTCAGTAAGCCACTGTCCACCCTTCAAGTAGCAATGGCTTTTGGTCTCTGACCATGTTGGCCCCATTTCTGCAAACGCATGGCCGTATGGGTATCTTTGTGCAGCTGAGAAGCCCCACTGATGCCAGTGGGATGCTGATGTGTGCAAAGTTACCAGATGGGTTAGTAACCCCATAGTTGGGCTGGACCAAAAAAAATCTTAGCTAGGGCTACAAGACTCCATACACCATTACTGATTCCTTTAGCCATCCCGTGTCAACCAGTATACATTGACAAAAACAGAAGTGCCAGATCCTTAGCAGGTGTAAAACAATATATCCCCCATTAACTTCAGTAGAGCTCTGTCAGTTTACATTAGCTGAGGGATTTGACTCAAAGTCTCTAAGCGTATGGTCTCATCAAATCTTTGTTTCACTTATTTTTTTTAATAAAATAGGACACTCCTGTTTGGAATTTCTGCAAAAGACACAATTCTTGCACCTTTCATTAGGCCCACATTTTGCACCTGATCCTACTTTTTAACTTCAGTTGGTCCAGGTCTGAACCATCTAGACTGATAATAAATTTGATCCCATTCAGACCTTGGTGTTATCTTGCAATAAATCACTATAAATTACAGTAGACACTATTTACAGTGACTTCAGCTGAAAGTTACTTGTGTGCTACATCATGTGAACATCGTAGATGCACATTTCTTCCTCTGTCCAGCAGAGCACGCTGAAGTCAATGTGACCACTCGTACTCAGAGCTGTGGTTCAAGTGCTTTTTGTCCTGGCAACCTACGAGAGCCCCTCCTGTTCGTTTTGGCCCTGAGCGGAGCCTCTGTTTATCAGATGGAAGTGTTCTTTCTTCTGTGGAAAGGAATGACTTTCATTACGGAAAGGTTCCATTTATTCTGACATCAGGAATATGGAACCATGAAACCGGGGCAATTAACAGTATCAGTCCTGCTTGAAAAGTGGCAGGCCACTTTACTTCCTCACTTCTTTGCAATATTCTTTTTATTGTATCTCTCATTTTGGATCATCTGGTCCCTCTTTTGGACCTTTGGAACTATAAAGGAATTCTTCATCACCCAAAGTACATTCATAATTTTTGCTTTGATGTCCTGCAGCCAGTTCCATAGGTTGGTTGAGGGGGGTGATGTCTGGGAGGGAGCATAGGAATTGGCAAATTAGAATAGCCCCAGTAGTTCATAACATCCATTATCTTGATCATTGCCCCCTGTAAACTGAGCACTTGGACAGCTGGCCAAGAGAGATTTAGCTACTGCCCAGCTGGTTACTGGAGCACCCGCAGCCAGCAGCATGTGTTTCTCTTGGTGGTGCACAGCTGCACATGCGTTGGTGCACATTACAAAATGTATTCTCCGACGGACAGAAAAAAAGCAGAGAGAACACCAATTTTGATCCAGATATTGCCTAGGAGTAGATGCTTCAAGAAGGTGAAAGACAGCTGCATGGAGTAACTTGCTCTTATGGGGAGTTTCTTCCTAGCTCCCTTCTTTAGTGGCTGGATTTAGGGTTTCTATCTTGTACACATTAATAAATGTGGATCCATGTAAATGGGTAACCATTGTGTAAATCCTGCTTAGATCTTAGCCTCAATTTCTTGCGGCAATGAGTTTCAAAACTCGATTGTGCAGCAAGTAAACAAGTGTTCTCCCATGAACTACAGAGCACCTTTTATTCACTAGATCGCTGTTTTCCCCGTGCTTCTGCATTCAGAGATCCTGTTCAGCCAGTCCTGCCTTATCTGTAGAAGAATGGACAGCTGTTTGTGCTGTAATATGCTTTCAAAAAAGATCCAAGAAGGAGGAAGTATCTGACATTTGTATTCTCCTTGCAGCATCTCTTAATAATTTAATTCCCATTAGAAGTGCCTGTGTTGTAGGGGAAAAAGATTTATAGAGAGATTTCACTCCAGGTTGGGGTTTTGTCTTTCTGTGTTTTCCTGGCATTTATCATGCATGTTTTAATTTGGATCTGAGTCTTGTTACCATCTGGTCATTATTGCAAAGAAATATTCATTTTCTCTGAGTGACATGGGCTTCATTCATCATGGAACTAGCTGATTGCCCCTTGATTTTTTTTCCTTTACTTGAAATGAACTCCAAAGTTACTTAGCATTGAGAGTAAAGTGGTTCAGGGAAGCTTCCAAAGTTAATGACATTCAGTACTTGTCCTTTGCAAAAATGATAGCCCTGATCCTTTCACTGCCTTTGGGTGGGCATATCGCTGTGCCTGAACAGAGCTACTTGTGCAGACCCAGCTGTATGACTGAGGACTGAAACAAAAAAAGAGGACTAGAGTCTATCTAATGATCCAATTCAACTTCAAATATTTAGCCACAAAATGCTGCCAAAGGCCAAGTGAACTCGAGAGGATAGAGCCAAAGGTTGTTCTCACCTGCACCGGTGGAAGCCAGGAGGAGAACAGAAGTTGGCCTGGAGATTTGTATGAAAATTCCCTGCAGTTGGTGTTTGTTTCACAAAGGAAGCACCCTGCAAGCCCCCCACCCTTGATGTTAGTGGGACTGCTTCTTGCAGCATCAGGCAAGGAGCTTTGGGGAAAATTAGTTGGTGTTGCTTTCCAACCGTTTTAGACCTGTCTCTTTCTCTGCATAAGGCCCTTTGTTTTATGTACACCATTGGCTAGAGGCTGGTGCTAGCAGAGTATGCATGTGGGGCTCAGAACTGGCCTTGGGACCCTGGGATATGTACCGCTGCACAGGAATGCATTCTTCAGACCCCTCATCAGTACATGGCTTTCAGCTTCCTCTTTCTCCCAGGTGGTTATTCCACTTCCTTGGACAAAGTGGATGCTGCTTGACAGTTCTATGGACTGATCTGCTTGGCAGGGTGATGCCCTTTTCTGATTGATCCTGGCCTCACCAGATTCTTGTGGAAAGGGGAAAGAGATTCAGTGGTCTGTCAGTGCAAGGAATGTTGGATGCATGGGACAGATTCAGAAGACCTGAGTAAGATGGTTCAAGTTAGACCATGGTTCCCCACCAGTGGTATGGAGAGTTTCTCCAGAGGTTACATCAACTTATTTAACTATTTTGCCTAGTTTTACAACAGGCTCTGTAACAAGCATGGGCTAAGTCAGTAAAAACTAACATTTCATACATACAGTGATTTGTTCATTCTGCTCTGTACACTATACTCTGCAATGTAAGTATAATATTTAGATTGCCATTGATTTATTTGGTAATTGTCTTGTAAAAATGAGGAAGTCACAATGTCTCAGTAACCGTGTGCTATGATGCTTTGGTATTCTTCTCTCTGATTTTGTAAGTAAGTGGTTTTTAAGTGAGGTGAACTTTGGGGTTTTGAGAGGCAAACCAGATTCCTGAGAAGGGTATAGTATTCTGGAAGAGGTAAGAACTACTGAGTTAGATGACCAACCTAGAATCTTTTCCATTCGTTCAGGCTTTCTTTACTTACTTATACTCTTATTATTGACATATCTGGGAGATTCGCTGTCAGTTATTCCCACTTCGGTTCATTTATCTATCAACAGAACAGGAGCTGGAAGGTTTGTTGGAAGCAAAGCAAAAGCAGTGAGCAGGACTTGGTTTACAGTACTTTAGATATCACCTCTGCATTTGGTGCCTGACCTTTGGCTTTTCAGCAGGATATGAGATGGAAGGAGGCACAGTTTTGCCATCATGAGCAGGAGTCACTGTGGTTCTGGCCAGATGCTTTTACTCTCTGGTGAATTTCTGCTCCCTCATGTGTCAGCACGCTGAGCATCCAGAGGGGACAACAGAGCAACTTGGTTCATTTCAGTTCCACTGCCATTTCTGAAGTAAGAAAGCCCATTCTTCTTCCAGCCCGGCAAAGGTTTTGGGAGAGCTAGAGAAAGAGAGAGAATATGTTTGCCTTTGGTGAAAGGGAAAGCTGAACGCTCTTTGGTGAAGAGCATATTCTCAATATTACCTCCGCACCTGGGGTCGTCTCATATTCACAGTTGTTCTACCTCAGTGTAATTTTAACGACTTCACGGGAGCTGCTCCCAAGATAAGCAGGAGCAGAACCAGAACCTTGAGTTGCTTGATATGAAGAGAAAGAGAAGCACACCAGAATCAGCCAGCACAGCAGTAGGCAGAGAGAATAGGGCAGTCAGTGAAAATACTGGAAGCCCCCCAGGTTTTGAAAGTGTGCTGGGGAAAGGCTGCCTTTCCTCTTCAGTGATCACACCAAGTGCACCAGGTGGTTTTTTTTTTCTTTTTTCTGGATCTCATTTTATGACAGTGTCTGCCTGGAGAACATCTGCTTCCTCAAGTCCAGACCAATGATTAGAATAAATTATCAATATCTGGCAGAAGCTTATCTGGAAGAGCTGGAGTTTTATACGAGTCTCTAGTTTAATAATACCAAAGGTAGCAGCTGGTATTCCTCCCAGGTAGCCAAGTATTGGTCCCGTTTTGTCTCTTTTTATTCCTTTTATTCTTTTCAGTTTTCTCTCAAATCTGAGTATCATCACATAATTTTTGCCATGGCTCTTGGCTCCAGAAAAAAAGCCATTAGTATCCTATAAATCAAAAAGAAAAATTACACCCTCAAACTTAAAAGACTCCCCTGAGTGTTTGCCATTATTACCTGTGCAAGGTTGCACACATGGCTTCAGAAACATCTTCTTCCATCAGGAATCATCAGGTAGCCAGACTTCTCACTTCCATGCAAGAGACAAGTTTTATTAACTTCCTTTGCAGTATATACCCTCGTAGTTAATGATGCAGCACACCTTTGAGGTGTCTTAATGTAGGCCGTTTATCAAAACCTGCAACTGCGTATAAATAGTACTATGTTCTTTCAATATGATAAATCCCAGTCAGTGTTGGGATGTTCTACATCTCTCTCTTAAGTATAGTAGCTTCCTCTAATTGCATGGTTTGACTTTCATAGCAAGTTCTGACAAATGTCCTTCCACTACAGGTCTCCTCCCCTATGCACATATTCACGCATATGCACAAGAGAAAAGTAAGTGCTAATTATATCCTTGTTCATTCTCTGGTTCAGCAAAGCTTGTAAGCCTGTTCCAAAGTCCCATTCAATTCAGTGGGACTTAAGCAGATACAGAGAGTTAAGCACACGCTCTAAATGCTTTCCTGAATTTGCGCTTGTGGCCTTGATTAAAGCAAAACAGAAAAACTCCCATCAGGAAAAGGGTAACAAAAATGATTAGGGGTTTGGACTGGGTGCCATGTGAAGTAAGATTTAAAAGTGTGGGACTTTTCAGCTTAGAAAAGAGGAGACAAAGGTGGGATATGATTGAGGTATATAAAGTCATGACAAGTATGGAGAAAGTGTATACAAAAAAAAGTGATTTACTTGTTCCCACAACACAAGCATAACTGGCTGGCTAATCGCACCCAGGGAGTAGTTGTTAATGGTGCTCAATCCAGCTGGAAAAGCATAACAAGTGGGGTTCCACAGGGGTCTGTTTTGGGACCAGTTCTGTTCAATATCTTCATTAATGATTTGGATATTGGCATAGAAAGTACGCTTATTAAGTTTGCAGATGATACCAAGCTGGGAGGGGTTGCAACTACCTTGGAGGATAGGGTCATAATTCAGAATGATCTAGATAAATTAGAGAAATGGTCTGAAATAAACAGGATGAAGTTTAATAAAGATAAATGTAAGGTGCTGCACTTAGGAAGGAATAATCTGTTTCACACATACAGAATGGGAAAAGACTGTCTAGGAAGGAGTACAGCAGAAAGGGATCTAGGGGTTCTAGTAGATCACAAGTTAAATATGAGTCAACAGTGTGATGCTGTTGCAAAAAAAGCAAACATGATTCTGGGATGCATTAGCAGGTGTGTTGTGAACAAGACACGAGAAATCATTCTACCGCTCTACTCTGCGCTGGTTAGACCTCAGCTGGAATATTGTGTCCAGTTCTGGGCACCCCAATTCAAGAAAGATGTGGAGAAATTAGAGAAGGTCCAGAGAAGAGCAACTAGAATGATAAAAGGTCTGGAGAACATGACTTATGAAGAAAGGCTGAAAGAATTGGGCTTGTTTAGCTTGGAAAAAAGAAGATTGAGGGGGGGACATGATAGCGGTTTTCAGATATCTTAAAGGGTGTCATAAGGAGGAGGGAGAAAACTTGTTCTTCTTGGCCTCTGAGGAGAGAACAAGGGGCAATGGACTTAAACTGCAGCAAGGGAAGTTTAGGTTGGACATTAGGAAAAAGTTCCTAACTGTCAGGGTGGTCAAGTACTGGAATAAGTTGCCAAGGGAGGTTGTGGAATCTCCCTCGCTGGAGATATTTAAGAACAGATTAGATAGATGTCTATCAGGGATGGTGTAGATAGTGGTCGGTCCTGCCGTCGGGGCAGGGGACTGGACTCGATGGCCTCTCGAGGCCCCTTCCGGTCCTAATGTTCTATGATTCTATGATTCTATAAGAGCTCAGGGTCACCAAATGAATTAATGGATAGCAAGTTTAAAACACATAAAAGGAAGTATTCCTTCCTGCAGTGCACAGTCAACCTATGGAACTCCTTGCCAGAGGATGTTGTAAATGCCAGGACTTTAACAGGATTCAAAAAAGTAGTAGATAAATTCATGGAGGATTGGTCCATCAGTACTTATTAGATGGGATGTGTAGGAATGGTGTCCTTACCCTTTTTTTTGTCAGAGGATGGAAATGGGTGACAGGAAGGGTGACTTGATAATTCTCTTTTCTGTTCACTCCCACCGTGGCATCTGGCATTGGCTACTGTCAGAAGACAGGATACTGAGCTAGATGGACCTTTGGTCTGACTCAGTATGACCATTCTTATGAGTATATATGATAAAGAATAAGACCCTGAGGAATTGATTCTGCTGCCTTTATTCCACCTGAGTAGCATTTATTTGTAGAACATCTCAGAAATGTTTCAATTAAACATTTTTCACACCAGCATGCCAGTTATTCCAAATCAAAACTGTTTGTGGATCAGCAGCAGATTAGAGGAAACACCATATTTGATATTTGCTCTTAAATTATAGTTTTGAGAATGTCAAAATGTCCCATTTCACCATGGTGGAACCAGAACCCTTTAGATATTTAAGTCAAAATGATGATGACTCATTTAGAAATTTTAGTAAATTTACACTATAAAGAGGTTTTAAAAGGAAGTGTGGTGATGCCAAAATGAAAATGAAATAGTATGGAATTATGAGGATGAAATGTTTTGATTAATCCAAACCAAAACAATTTTTTTTTACATTTTCAGCTTGTGAAAATGGAAGACATTGACTTTTTGATTTGTAATGGGAAAATTCTTGTGGGATAAAGGAAAGGTTTCCTACCCAGGCAGGCTTATGTATCGAAGTATATATTATGTTTCCTTTGTCTTAAATGGAACCGATCAGCTCAGTAGGGTTATTTCAAGCAGAGTAAGGGAAGTTGTATTGGGCCCATAACACTGGATGGGAGGAACCAGAAAGACCCGTCGGTGAAAGTGAGTTTTGGAGTTTTGGAAGACCTAAGGAAGTGCCAAGTTCAATTGTCTCATATGAAAAATAAATCACATCAGGAAATATGGTTGCTAACCCCCCTGCATTCACATTGTCACTCTTGTGGATTTGTAAGAGTTGGAACAATGCTTGGTGTTGTAACAAATACAAAATAAAAACAGATTTGCAAGGCAGACTTTGCAGCCCCAGGAAAGTTATTGTTGGGTGGTCAGGCTCCATGCATGTGGAGGCAGTTACAAAACAAGCACCTTCTTAGAGCTTTCAGTCTCAGCAAGATAGAGTATGCAGGAGCACTCTGGTAAGACCACAGGAGGGTGATCACCTCTGAATATCTACATACACAGGCACACAGGGTGCTGCTTGAAGCATCAGAGCCTCAGACACACAACTCAGCACCTCTGAAAAACAAAATTGCCTCATCCCAAAATCTGGCCCTTTCAGAAAGCAGATTCCTTTTTGACACATGGGAAATCACTTCTCCACTTCCATTTCTCCATCTTCAAAACACTTGTCTCACACGGGGGGGGCTGCAAACACAAATTAGTTAATTATGTAAAGTGCTCAGAAGATGAAAAGTGACATCTTAGCACCAAGTACTACAATTCAGAACAAAAATATACCCCATAACAGATTTATAAAGGAGGAAAAAAAGATGATTATAGAGTTCAAATCATGCCAGAGAGGAACACATTGAAAAGTGGGAAAACATAAAAAATATGTTAAAAACTGGTTTTGCTTTAAGTAATTCAAAAATTCAGGGGAAATGCTTCCATCATTCCAAGACTGCACTTGATTGAATTGGCAAAAGCTGGTGTAAGTCTCATATTCCCCTCTTTTGCTGAGAGTTTTATAGTTTCTTGACTCAGTGTAGTGCGTATTTGTGATTGAAGTCAACGTAATACTTGGATGCTCAAAGCTAATCAAGGTGGCAAGTGTTCCGCTGAATTGGGACTGAGTTAAGTATATGCGTAAAGTTGACTGTTTGCTTAACGCTTGGCTTTTCAACAAAGCCTAATAGAGAGAGGTACCTATTGGACTTCATATGGCATGGGATGTCTAAGTCTTCTGAGCTCCGTGGAAAATGCTTGGCCAAGTACTTAGGAGAATTCTGGCTAACATACAAAGGAAAAGCCCCAGTTATACCACAGAGTCTTGATTAAATTTTAGTTTAGAACTGCACTGATTTTTAGGACAATATTGTTAAATCCTTGATGAATCTCTTAGGGCCTGATCTAAAGTTGATTAAAATCTATGGACAGGCTACCATGTCTCTGACTCAAGTCTTACCAAATTGCAGTGCATTAACAATATCGTAACCAAAAGTTTCCTGGAGTTGTTCGTGGAACAACAGATGAATTCCAAACTCACTGTAGAAATTTATCTACTCATTAAAAATGTACACAGAATGTTCAAGTGATATCAAAACTGAAATTAACAGGAGTTCTGAAATATTCTCCAACCCGTACATGACTGTGGGTTGTTTTGTTTTTGAAGGGGGGGGCTGTTTTCTTTTTGTTTGTTATTTTGGCAAGAAGAGGGTGTTCTCTGTGTGCTGTTTATGCCATGCTAAATTTAACAAACACATCTTGAGAATGAAGAAATTTGTTAGAATACAGATCTCTCTTTCATTCTTTCTTTTTTTCTTTCTTTCTCAAATGTGAGCGACTGCAGTGTAAAAATGGCTTTTAGGAATATCACCCTCAGTTTTCATTATGGTAAATTTATAATAAGGGTGTTCTTTGTCAATGTCTGAGAGATTTATTTATTGTATCTCACCTTTGAAACTGCTGATATTGATTGTTTCAAGAGGTTGCCTTAAAGGGGGTAAAAAAAAACCCAAACAAACCAAGAATAAAAAGAAATGGCCATGCTGTTATCAATTACTTCATAATGAGATGTTAGTGGAGAATTTTAAACATTATTCCTAGCATTACAGTGCAATAAGCAATTATTTACTGGAAATTATACTCCAGTGATGAATGGTAGAGTTTAAAATGTAGCCTATCCTAACAGGGAGTTTCTCTAAATGGCTAAAGCATGCATGTCAAAGAAGCTTTTTTTAAAATGTTTCCTGTTTATGCCACAGACTGAAATTAATTGGCTTTGCAAGTCCAAAACACAAAAAATCCCAAACCTTCCAAAAATATTTCAATCTCAACCTTTTTTGCTGTCATCCCACTTTACCCCCTTTTCTGTCTCTGGCTCTCTCTGCCCCTAGTTTGCTTTCTACCAAATAGATTCAGTGGAAATGATTCTGACACTAGCTTTCCCTTCATTCAACCACCTACCCCCCCACTGCCACACAGTTCCCCAATACGCACCCTCCTGTAGAATAGAGAACTGAGCATTAGTCACAGCAGTTTCTAGCAATGACACACAGCAATTTACCATTTTATTGTGATTCGGCGTCTTGGACAGAGGCAAACACTGCCTGTCATGCTGTGTTCATCACCGACTGTTGAAACAAGCATTGCTGTCAAATGGTAGAGCCCCTATAATGAGGACACCTAGGTATAACATAAAAGATTCACTGGCAAAGGACTTCTTTTGTAGGGCTTAAAACCTCTAAAGCAGCCTCAGCCAGTTAGAGAATGGAAAACTTCAGAAGTGAGACAGTCAGATATTTTTGTCTTACATCTGGTTTCGTGTATCAGTAATGGTATCAAGAGCACAATCTGTAAACCTTTGTATGGAAAAGACTAAGTGCTCTAGTTGCATTATGTAGCTGTGTTGCAGTGAAAAGCTAAAATGGGATTGGGGAGATGGGATGGGGGAGGGAGAGAAAACCCTTTTACCTATCAGCAGCGCTGTTGGATTTTCTCTAATGAGATTTTGGATTATTTTCATTTGTCTTCATTTCTAGCCAGTGTGGCTCTGCAGGGCACTTTCTCATAAAGAGAACGCTAGCGGTGGACCAGCAGGTTATTTCACGCACGTCATGCCAAAAACAGCTGTCGCAGGGAAGGAAGTTGACACCTGAGTTCAGATTAATCCTACCATCAGACTTAATTGGAAATAATGGACCTGATCCTCAACTGATGGAAACTGACAGAGAAACATTATCTTGGATGATGCTAAACCAATTTATGCCCACTGAGGAGCTGATCCACTATATATATAGTATGCACATATTTTGACCTCCTATCTATCATACCTATTGGATATTGAAGTGTTCCACAGTAGCTCGGCTCATACTCTAAACCTTTCTCTTCGATGCTAAGGTTCTTTTAGGCATGCAGCCTGTAGTCAGGAAAGATCTCAAAGCTAAGATGAAGGAAAGATTTGAGAGCATACATGAAAAGAATGAACGCTGGTTAAACCTTTCACATTGTGCATGGAATTCACATAGCAGCATTGCTATGAAGAACCTGAGACCTGCTAAACCATCCTGGCCACACAATGTAGCTTTCCAGGTCTAGTAGGCCTTACCCAAAGTGATTGCAACCCTAGACACAGTTCCCCCTGTTAGGGTTTATCAGCATGGAATTGCATGTTGGCAAGGTATAACACTCTGAAGTTATGTCTACTCGACCCCGCTCATGGTCGATCTTCTGCAGTTCTATTTTGCACATCTAGTATGGACATGAAAAATTGAACTCTCAGATCACAGTTGACCACTGTACTCTTCGCAAGATGCAAGGAGTAAGGGAGGTTGATGGACGAAACTCTCCCATCAGCCTTCCCCAGGATGCACAGCCAAGTTAGCCAAGTAAAGATATGTTGATGTTAGCTATGCAATTGCCATAGCTAGAATTGCATATGTGTGATTGACTTATTTTGCCCAGTGTAGGAGTAGCCTGTGTGTGTGTGTGTGTGTGTGTGTGTGCCTGAATGTAGGTAGGACATACTCTGGCTCCCACAGTAGATGGACAGGTGTTTTGGATAGAGTTCATGGGTGTGTATATGCTGTATGACAAACCATTGCAGTTTTCATTGACCAATTAGGAAAAAAATAAGTATATGCTACATATAAGCTTTTCCAATCCTTTTGGTTTCTTACCAGACATCAGAACATTTACACAATATCAGAATATTTATACAATATCACATACAGGTGTTTTCAGAACCATGGATAGCAGAAGTGTATTACCACGTGGTGGAAAGTATTTCCGTATGGAAATTACACCACATGCTTTTAGGCTTCTTGAATTGAACAACAATGAGAATCTGCACAAGATCATCTGTTTATTATGTCAACATTTTTGCGACCTTAGACATAATGCTATATAAATCTGTCTCCAAACAGTCTGGAATCTCATTTGCAAGCAAGGTTATGTTTCTTTTAAGGAGAGATGGAAATATAAGGGAGTTATTGGTACCAATGTTTAGGGAAGTGAATGTTTTAATAAAGCTGATGGAAATGTATTTAGAAGCCGAGGTGCTCTTGAACTTTTATATTGTTAATATTACATATAATTGTTATATTGTTAATATCACATACAAATTTGAACATCCGTGAAGCTAAATGGATTGATTGGGTTTCTCTGAGGATGTGTGAGACATAAATGCAATTGTTTGTTACTCTTATTACACTTTCATTTACCGTACTAGGAAATGTAACCACCTGATGACCATAGCTTAAGATACACAGGTAACAGTTATCAAGATAGTACTTTATCATTATTTGAATCTATGAAACAGTCATTTGTCAATTTCCCTCCCTATTTTTTCCACACCTAAGAAAGGAAGAGAAAACAATATGTGAAATTGAAAAATGGTGCTCACTGAGGGGTTTAAAGACATTGAAATTTGAAATATATTTTAAAGGTCAATTTCAACAGTAATTATATTATAATGGTGAAGATCTTAGAGAATGTGAAACATAAGATTAATATGTTACCAGATAGAAAGTGACAGAAGCCTCCATCTTTGTGTGTATGTGCCATAGTGTTTGTAAGTGAAACTTCAAAGCTGCCATTATTGAATCAGAACTGTTTGCACAAGTGCAGAGGCGATGTGTCATCATTTATGTAGGTATAGGACTTCCACTGATATCCCTGAGAGTGTGCCTTAAGTATGGTCCTACACTGTTAACATAGGGTAGGGATTCAAGATGATTGTGATTTTTTATTATGTTTAATTTGAATCACAAAACTCATAGAGACTTCAGCGAAGATCACATGCTAAGTCCTGTGGAGACACACAGTAAGACCAATGGGACTACTTAGGCTTAAAGTTAAACAAATTCTTGTGCTTTGCCGGGTTAGATTGATGCAGTCACCACAAAGGGAAGCATATTTTCCACATTTTTACTGATGGGAGCATAAATGCAGTAAGACTAAGTTACTTGATCAAGGTCATACAGATTGAGCAGAGTCTGTGGCAGGGTGGGAAAGGGATTGTGACTTTTTTAGACTCACGCCAGAATCTTAGCCACAAGATCATCAGTTATCTATTGGTTTTATTTCCAGCCCAGCCAAAGTCCCCACGGGCCCTGAAAATATCATTTAACTTTTCTGTGCCTCAAGATGACTATGCATAAAACTGAAGATAATACCATTGCTCTGCTAACTGGTGTGGGTGTTTTGAGGCCTGCAGCTGGTTCAGGGCTCCTCCCCTTCCGGGTCAGTGGGTGACTGTCCCACCCCACTGTCACAAACATCCAACAACCCCCCAAGTCACTTATTCGGGGGGTTCCCACCTTGCCTCAGGTGGGTGAGAAGCAACCGTTCAAACCCCACTGCCTTACGTCAGGAAGGTGCTGGGGAAAATCAGCTCTAGTCAGGGTGACAGCAAACCCACAGTCTTTGGCAGCCTCCGGCCCTAGCTCAGGGTGGGGTGGCAAGCATCCAAGAAAGCCCAAGCCCTGGAGCAATGCAGGGCTGGCCCAGGCCCTGGTGCAGGGTGGGGCAGCAATAACACAGTCAAAGGAGCCCAGGCCCTAACTCAGGGTGGGGCAATAAACAACACAAAAGAGCTCTAGCCCTGGAGCTAGGCAGGGCAACAAACACACATGGTGTATAGGTGGCCCCCAGCTCTAGCTTAGAGTGGGGCAGCACACATCAAACAGAGCCCGAGCCCTGGAGCACAGTGGGGCAGGCCCAAGGCCAGGCCCTAACTTAGGGTGGGGCAATAAACAACACAGAAGAGCCCTAGCCCTGGAGCAAGGTGTGGCAGGCCCAGGCACTGGTGCAGAACGGGGCAACAATCAAACACACGGTCTTTAGGTTGCTCCTGGCTCTTGCTCAGGGCGGGGCAGCACGCATCCAAAAAGGCCTCCATGCCCTGGTGCAAGGTAGGGCAGCAAACAACAGCTCCGCTGCACATGCCTGCAGAGGCGGCAGACTGCCACCCAGCAAGTAGGTGGCGGGGGGGATCCAGACCACATCACGCTGACCCTTGGACCTTTAACAGTCCTCTCCACCCGCTGGGCCTCTCCCAGTCTTCCTCCCCCACCGCACCCAGCGCACACCAAAAGTCCATCCGACATCTCAGGGCTCACGGGGTGTCAGGTCCGGCTGGGGCCCGGGTGGCCCGAGTCCAGGCCTACGCAGCCTATTGATTCCACTGCCTCAGGCTGGCTTGGGGGGCAGGCTGAGGCTGGTTCTCCCGCCGTCTCAGGCTGGCTTGCAGTGCAGGCTGAGGTGGGTACTCTGGTCGGTCCTCAGCATCCGGCTGGTCTTCTCTGTCCGGCAGGTCCCTCTGGGTTCCACTGGGTGTCAGGACTGGCAGGGGCCCAGGCCGCCCAATCCAGTCCTTGGCCTCACTTACCTGGCCCTCAACCACTAAGACAGGGAGCCCAGGGCCATCCCCTGGCTCCTCGGGAGGCCCCACCCCAACTGATTCCTCAGGCTGGCCCTTTCTAGGCCTGGCCCCACCTCCTGACTTCCAGTCAGGTGACCGGGAGGAGCCAGGGTCTATACAAAATGGCTGACGGAAGCTGTCCTCCCCTTCTGGGTAGTGGGGTAGCCATCCCGCCCCACTACAGGCCTAATTAATGTCTGCAAAGTGCCTTTTGATCCTTGGTTGAAAATTGTTAGGTAAATGTGAGAACTCACTCCAAATGAGTGGCTCCTGTAATCAGTCTCCTCATATGAAATCCAGTGTGAAGTAACCCCATCGTCACCCAAATGAGTTTATTTAGAAAAAGTAGATGGGGATTTTCAGCAGCACCTAATGATGGAATGCCCTAGCCTCTGACTGATGTTCCTAACTCCTTTAGGTTCCTTTGAGAATCCCAAGCTCACCACATGAGAGCTCCAATTTTGGACATGTGCCATGTGCTCTAACTGTAATGGATTCTATAAGATACCTGCAAAAACAATGAGAAGTCCTGTGGCACATTATAGACTAACAGATATATTGGAGCATAAGCTCTCGTGGGCAAAGACCCACTATGTCAGATATCTTGCTTCATCCACAGGACTTCTTGTTGTGTTTGCAGATACAGACTAACATGGCTACTCCTCTGACATAAGGTACCTGGACCCAATGGATAACACAATAGACAGCAATAAACCAAACCATGATGTATATTAAGAAAATATCCGCACTTCCCATACTATATCATCAATATTGCACTTATACTGTTAATTAAATGTCTGCAACTGAAATAATTTATAATAGAGATGTAAGCGCTCAATAGACGATTAGAGAAATCCAGCTTGTTTTATTCCAGAAGGATTAGACTAAGACTTATTGCCTTATAAAAGTTTTAAACCATTCCTGGCTTAGAAATGTTTCTTTCCAGGATGGCCATACAGCACTAATGAACATGTTATACAGTATAGATTATGAGAGGAGTATAGTTTGTCTGCACTTTTTTTCTGACATATTTCCCATACAAATTAGAATAAAAGCTCTTACGTGTCTCCTAATGAAATAATGACATACAACTTTGCAATGATCTGCCAAAACCTCACATTTGACAAACTCTTGTGGCATGTTGGGTTGTCTGCTGAATTTAGAGCTGATGAAAACTGCTGCATGTAAAGCCAATGATCTGGATTCTTAGCTGACATAAATCCGAATAGCTCCATTGACTCCAATGGACCATTGCCAATTTACGTCTGCTGATGGCCTGGCCCCATCTCTGTTAATATCCATTAAATCAGGTCACAGCAAGCTTCCCCTTTACTCCTCCAACTACATGTCTCAACCCCAAACTGGAGAGATTCCCCCGATGGGCGCTGGGCAAATCGTCAGTTTCCAGGGGTCCTCCAAAACTTGACCTCTCCACAATAAAAGTGAGAAGGGATGAAGCTGTTGCCATTTATCTTAATAATGTGGACACTCATTTTTACTGAGATCTGGATCAGACTGCCAGAGGACCCCATAGGGGCTCCCAAGCAGTCACCAGGCAGTGACAACATTTGGTCACTGACGACTGGAGTTGGTCAAAGACTCAGTTTACATTTGTTCCTTTCTATTTTTAAAGGCCTTCTGGAAAGCATCTCTGCCTCCTGATTCCTCCTTCTTTCATGTCTTTCTTAGGGCAATATATCAGTGTGACTATTCTTTATCCAATAGACTGAAAGGAGCTTCATTTGGAACCCATCAACTTTGCTTCTCATTTAGCCAGAAGGATCTGAATCAGGACAAGGTGGCCTTTTAGCTACTGCTACTGCCAGGAGCTAAGGAATCAGCTCCCCTTTTTCCCCAGGTCCTGTTGTTTTGTTGTTATTGATTTAATAAGCATCAGAGTTTGCCTCACCATCATCTCCCCTTCACACTCAAAGGATGTCCCTGTGTTGTACATTAAAAGTTTGGTGCCACAGGGTGAGCCGAAAGCTGGGTCATATGTTTTGTTATGTTGTTCCCACTACTTCAATTTTGTCTAGAAAGGGCGAATGGTAAATCTTCTTGTGAGTTAGTAGAGCATTCCTGCATCAAGGGAGGGGTGAGGGAGTGAATGAGAGAAAGAGTTTTAAAAGCGTCTTACGTATCTTCGCCAGTTGAAATTCTCCTTTGTCAGGTTTCTGGGTAAAGCAATGTTTAGCACTTCTCTACATATATCCCATAAGCACTTTAAGCACATTAAATAACACCCAAGTGAGTGTTGGTCATCTGAGGCACAGGATGGCAAACCAATTGCGTATCAACTCAGTGCCAAGCATAAAAACCCGGAGTCCTGACTTTCCATTCCTGGTGCTAAACCTTATCTCCACTGAATCACCTGCTAGATGAAAGAGCAGTGAAGTATTTATGTAATGTAATCTAATGTAATATAATTTAATCTAACACTAGTCACACATGGCTTCACCCAGGGTAGAACACTGGCTTAGTGACTTGATGGCGCTTTCAAGTACCTAAAATGGTGTTACAAGGAGGAAAGAGAAAAATTATTCTCCATTACCTCTGAGGACAGGACAAAAAGCATAAGGCTTAAATTGCAGCAAGGGCGGTTTAGGTTGGACATTAGGAAAAACTTCCTAAGTGTCAGGGTGGTTAAACACTGGAGTAAATTGACTATGGAGGTTGTGGAATCTCCATCCCTGGAGATATTTAACAGCAGGTTAGATAAAAATGTCAGGAGTGATCTAGATGTTGCTTGGTCCTGCCATGAGTTCAGGGGACTGGACTTGATGACCTCTTGAGATCCCTTCCAGTTCTAGTATTCTGTCATTCTTCTGCTCTCATCTCTCCCTGTTTCTTGGAATTGCAGTTTGATGGACATGGAAAATGGCAGTGAACTGCAGATATTATAAATGGCATTCTGACAATGATGGAAAAGGGTGCTTCCATTTCCCTTTCAAGCACCCTTTGGCCAGTCGCTGGGTTACTGGGTAGAATTTGGGATGATCTCAGACTGGTGCTGAACAACATAGCTCAGCATTCTTTTCCTTTGTTGAACTCTGTGATTCCTACCCATCGGTTTCAACAGAGTCTCTTTCTCCCAAAATTAAAGAAACAGGTGAAGAATTACTCAACTTAGATGCCATTCCAGTGTAGGGATGTGTATGAGGTCAGATGCTTAACTACGCAATTCTCGTGAATTTGAACTGCTTTTTAAAGCAGCCTCATCAAACAATTTCCCCACCTCACAGGCTCCAGGTTTCATATACCTTTCTCTGACTCTATGAGCTGGGTTAATGCATTGGGATTAGGTGTATGTATGCTACTAGTCAATGTATTCTAGGTACTCACATGATCCCCCAATAGCAGGGTATCTGCCCACCTCACAGCTTCAAACATGTTTCTCCTCAGGAAGTGCTCGGCTTTCCATTTTCAGGATGAGGAACAATGAGACTGAGGATATTTCCACACAGGACTCCACTGCCCTGAGACCAATATAGTACATTGTGGGTCCAGTCAAGAATGGGCTTGGAAATCCTGAGTCCGCAAGCCTGAGCCCAGCAGTCCTGAGCTTAGCCTGCAGTTCAAACACAACCTATGTGACTTGTCCAAATAATTCTGTGGCAGAACAAAGGGTGGCAGCCAGGTATTTCCATCATAGGACCGTCTTTCATGACAATTTCATGGGATTGCAGGAGGGCAGTGATTAAAGCATCCACAGAGCATCCCACCTTTGTTTATGTATTATCTCTTTACCTCCAATGGCTATCCTTTCCCCTTCAGTTCTGCACCTAATCAATAAGTGCATTGTCTCTCTGACGGCCTCTAAGTACATTCAGACTGTCAGAGGGAATTTTGCTTTGGCATGGTTAAAGGTCTGCTCTTCCACACATTAAAAAAGCGACAAAATCAACCCAGACAAGGTTATTTCACACCCCTCATTTCCAGCACACTTTTTTTCCAAAGCTCTAAGATGCTTTATCATGTTTTTTCACTCTCCCCTCTCCCACTGCTAACAAAAATAAAATATATTTTTGAATCAAGATAAAGCCATCAAAGAACTAACTAAACATGATTAGGAAGGACCTCTCCTTAATGGGAAAAAAATCATGATTTAGACCTGGCTGCTTTCCAGATATCTCTGTGCAATCAAGCAAAGAAACACATTTTAGAAAACAGAATTGTAAAAGTAACTTTGAAGAATTGGTTGCCATAGAAACAGATCTGTAAATACTTAACTGCAAACATTAAGTGACACAATGATATTCCAGAGCCCAGAATGCCTTAAAAGGGTGGTTAAATTTCACCCAGCTCTTTAAATAATCAACTCAGCTGTGCTTTGATTTTTTTTTCTTTTTTTGTCTTCTTTTCACACCGTTCAGTACAATTGCATGCCTGTTCTGAGGCGTATGTGATAATAGAAATGCCAGAACTGTTTTTATAAGAGAGATCTGATATTTTATAGTATGGGAGAGCACCAAGCGTGGGCTAAATGCAACCTGTGGAGTCTGAAAAACGTAACCGAGAGTTACCCTCTCTCAGGGCAGCTGCAGGGTTAGCAGAAAGCTTGATTGTGACTTTTCAATGCAAATCACACCTAAATCATCAGCCATTTCTTGTCATCTACCATGGAAGAATCAGGTTTGAGGAAATAATGGGGTATCATGGGGTGCACTAGTCATTTGTTCTCCCTAGTAGAGCCCCCACTGCCTTGGCACACCCTGTCCTATGAAACTGCTCTTTTAAAAGGGAAGACCAGGAAGCTCAGGCCAAGAGGGGCCTGTCAGGATCAGCATCTCTTTTTTTCCAGATTCGCGGTCGGGGTGCACCAAGACAGCATGTCTTCCAGTAGGGGGCAGCAAATGCCTGCGGCTTCCCATAGAATCATAGGCCTGGAGGCGATCACAAGAGGTCCTCTAGTCCAGTCCCCTGCCCTCATGGTGGGACCAAGTGTTATCCATCACGTAGAGTTATGAACCATTTCAAATTAAGCAACTGTGTTCAGCCATATAAGTCCAAACCTCGATGTCCTCATAGTGTTAACTAGGTCCTTGCTCAGCCTGTCTGCTCATGCGTTTCAATGGCAAATGGTGATCATGGAGCAATGTCTGATGTGAGAATTTGAGCCATAGGCACTGAATTGCATGTCCTCAAGTTTCCAATATGGCCCTTGATGTCAGAGTCTTTTGGTACCTCTAACATAAGGCCCAGAACTGAAGTTCTTCTTCAAGCACAACTATTATTGAGTAGATTTCAAGTGGTGCTTCTTGCAGGTGGAATATAAGGCCCTTAGATAGAGAGCAGCATGGCTCTTTGATAAAGTGGATGGAGCGTACGACACAGCTACACTTCCCAGAAGATTGCCTTGGTGGCAGTCAATCTTCCAGGGTTCAATTAAGCATGCCTAGCGGTGCTGCACTAAATTGAACCATCAGGGCTCTGCTGTCGACCCTAATAATCCTCACAGTCGTGAGGAGCAAGGGAAGTCAATGGGAGAGTTTCTCCTGTCAACCTCCCGCCGTGAGGAGGGCAGAAAAAATCAGTTTAGGATACGTCATCTCCAGCTACACAATTCACGTAGCTGGAGTTGCATATCTTAAATCGATTTTATCCTGTAGTGTAGTTCCTGGACTCAAGGTGCTGGTTTACTCCCCAAAAGCCTAAGCCACATAGAACTTGGCTACATCATGGTGGCATGGCTACATTTTTCTATCAGTGAAGTGACTCAGGATTGTGTCCCCTCTGGATACAAGTGTGCTTCTGGCAGGGCCTTCTCTGGGAGGAGTCCTTGATTCTCATCCATCCCAGCTCCACCAAAAGTCCAGACTTCCTAACCTTCTGGGCAGGCTGCAAACACCCATATTTTCTCACAGGCATTAAGGACTGCCAGGATGCACAGGGGTGGGATAGTGAGGGCTAGCTTAGGTGGAAGATCTCACAAAATCAAAAATTGCCACAGTGAAATATCTAATCCCGTAAATGCAGCAAAATAGAAGTTTTTGTGGCATCTCAATCATCTTCCTTGCCTTGAACCCTAAGAATGTGGATTTTGCCACTGATTGAACTGCTCATGTGCCTGAGCTCTTTAGAGTTTGTTACTATATTTGCAGTAGCCTTTGGGGAGGGAAGGGTGTTCTTGAATGATATCTGGATGCTCTTAGGCAAAGGGAAGCAAATGGATTAAAGAACATGCTCCTCCTACTGGAATCTCTGCTGTGAACCAGTGTTCGGGCGTACACTCTGAATCCCTGCTGCTGAGCAACAACCTGCTAGCGCTGGCTCATCATGAATTTAGTAACTGTTTTAGGAAGACCTTTAATAACCTACTTGCTTTCATCATATTGGTGGGTTTGGAGGTTTTCCCTTCTTCCAGGCTGGATGTGTCATCCTACTGAAAGCTGAGCAGTATTATCCTTTAAGCCGATTTTTTCTGCCCATCTGAGGAAGAGAATGGAAGAGGTTAGGGGAGTAGTAGAGGCTAGGGAATCAAAAGAGAAGTGGAGAGGATCAAATTAAAAAACAGAATAAGAGAACCCCTGATCACTAGAGTTATCATCTTTCACTTAATCATCTTATGCTGTGAAAGTCCAGACAGGTGCAAGAAATTCTGTTCTCTCTCTCTCTCTCTGGGGTTACTGGATTAAAGAGAAAAGCATAGACAGAGGGGTAAACTGAGTCAAGGATAAGTTAGCAAATGTTTAATAGGGACATTTATGGGAGATAGTTGAAAAGTTCTAAGCATCAGCACCTCTTCCCCCACTCTCTCAATCAATCTCTCTCTTGCACCCACAAAACATGGAAGCTTCTGTATGACTGCACCTGGTTAGAGATCTCTGTCTGAGATGAAGGATTGCACTCCTTGTGGGAAATACACAAGTGTATAGTGAGAGAAAGAAGGGGGAAATCACCCCTATGTACACACACAAATACCACCTTTTTTATTATTGTAGCCAGCAGGGCAAGTATAGGGGATATGGGCTGAGGAGGTAACTATCTTTTACAAAACCAACAATGTTGCCATTCTTGGCACGGCAATGTTGTGTGTGTGGTCGGGGGTGGTAGAGCTTGTCAGTTCACTTTATCACAGCCTGGGCTCTCGCCTTGTCACTCGACACTTACCATGCATCTGAAAAGAGGTTGGCCTCAATAACTTCACACAAGTACTGCATTGCCAGTGACTTTAGAGGTGGGTGACAGCAAGCAAGGAATTATAATGAGTTGCTGCAAATGCCTTCATCGCACAAATTACAGTTATTTCCTCTGAGCCCGTGTGCCTTGTAACACTTGTGGTATTTCAGTTCATGAGCTGAGGGGATGAAAGAAAAAGCCGCCATGCTCTGGCTTGGCATCTTTCCCCTTTTTGGCAATCAGAGCACTGATTTTCCTAGTGGGGATGACAGACATTCAGCCAAGAATGTATTTGGCTTCCCTGAGACTTGGGGGAAAAGCAAAGCAAGAAAGAGGTGTTTGTTGGCTCTATTTTGAGCTCCCTCATCTTGCTAAAGCCCTTTTCTGTTTTTAACAGAATCCACATAGCCATTTTCCTCTCCAGTAGACTCTAGAGCCCATTATTTGCTTCAAGAATCACTTTTAAGGTTAGAAAAGTTTCTTTGTCCATGAGGTCTGTCGGGGAAGTTAACCAAAGCTTCTTCCAAAGGATATGTGTGTGGACATCATGCCTACAAGTCCTATTTAAATGCAGCCCAGCTTTTAACAGAGGGCTTTGTACTATAGTGTGGTTGTATACTCCTTACACTACGTGTGGCATGAGGACAAAGTTGATAATTTTGTATGTTACTGGTTAGTTCAAGCCAGGAGCCACTTAAGTTGCTACCTCAAGGGATGAGTTCATATCACAAACAATTGCAAGCCAATAATCTGATTCCATGGTGGAGTTCATGTACAAGCGCATGAGCAGAGGTCTTGACAGGCTCCAGGCAAGTTGCCAATGTGTAGCCCTTGTTGTGATACCTTGGATAAGGAGAGGAAGTGCCATCACTTTGGCCAATTGGAGTAAACATGCTTCCCACAGTTGATGTGAGATTCATTTTGTCATCTTATTGGAACTAGCCTACCCCAGAGACTGTAGCTGGACTGAGCTGACAACTCTTCCTCCTAAAACGAATGGTATTTCAAAAAATGGAACAGGTATAGTAAATAGTGCCAGTATACTGCCTCAACACAACATGAAAGGAGAACTATGGAAGTTCTAGGAAATATGCTTCCTTTCTTCACTGTGGGCCTGATCTAAAGCTTACTGAAGTAAGTAAGAAATCTCATTTTGCTATCAGTGGATTTTGGATTAGGCCCTTTATGGACAAACAGGTCACCAAGTAGTTGCCACATGAGTCAAGGAATTAGGAGATCTAATCCCAGCCTCTGACAGTGGTTTTCCCTGTGACTCTTAGGGTGTGTCTACTCTAGGAATTAACTTCGAAGTTAGGTACTACTTCAAAGTAGCTAGCAGAGTCTACACACATTTTCCCTTACTTTGAAGCGAACTTTGAAGTAGGGAGCCCAACTCTGAAGTCCTTACTCCAATCCCGGGAATGGAGTGTAGTGCCCTACTTTGAAGTTTAACTTTGAAGTAGTGTGTGTGTAGACGCTCAACTTTGAAGTTGCTTACTTCAAAGTTGTATTTCGAAGTAAGCAACTTTGAAGTTATTTTTGCAGTGTAGACACAGCTTTAGTGAACTGCTGAATTGTCCCTCCATTTGGCTGACAGTAAAATGGGAACAGTCTCAAACACCTTCCTCAAATATTCAATTCCACATCAGTGTGTTCAAACCTTATTAATGACAGTTCTCTTGTTCTTTGCTTATTGAGCAGCTCTTTTCTGACAAGATTGGCTCAAAGAGTTGGTAACACAAAGTGGGATGACTTCAGTTGTGATGGATTTGTTCTCCAATGGGAGGAAGAATGCTTGTGTAGTTTAGGTCCAGGTTAAATGAAGTGAGCGGGGTTGTGTTCCTGTTGGTGCCTGTAACAGAGTCTGACTCACTGCTGCAGTGCCTCCTGCTGGTCTTTCAGGAAATTAGCTCAATCTTCGGCAGAGTATCCCTGTCTGTCTGGTGTCTTGCTCGTTGTTGCTCCATGCTCTGTGAACCCACATCACTCCCCAGGATCATGGTGTCCTCTTCAAGACATTGCCCTCTGGCAGTGCTACTTTACTGGTCTCACCCTCTCCTGGAGGTATCAACAGAACTGTGTCTGCACACCCACCACTGGTATCCACCACAGTCACTGTCTAGCCCCTCAGCTCAGGGACAAGCTACAGTCCATAAAGAACACTCCTCAGTGTGGTTAGAAAAGAATAGTGTGCAATAGAAAAGGGGGAGGAGAGAACCCAGGCCCACTCACTACTCTGGGTCCTGGCCCAGAGACCCTCTGACATCAGTCTCATCCTGCCTTCCTCCTCTCCTCATCTATTGCCTCCTGATCCTTGGGCCACTTGCCCATGACCCTTGCACTCCCCTATCCTGGCCTGCAACCTGGGAGATTACAGAATAGAAGCTCTCCCTAGCTTGCCTTAGCCTGCCCAGCGCTGCTCTGTCCAAGGTGCTTCCTCTCTTACCAGGAGCTGGTCCTAAACTTTTCCTAGTCAGGCCCTGCCTCTGCTCTGATAGGCGGTTCCTTAAATGCAGGGCTGTCTCAGCAAACTATTCTCTCATAGGCTACTTATAAGCCCTTTTGTGACTGGTCATGGCTCTGCTCAGGCTCTCTCCAGCCTGCTTTAATCCCTTCTGGCCAGGATGGGGCAGCCACTCTATTACAGTACGTCAGGGGTCTGTGAATTTGGGTAAATCTCTCTCTGATGGAACTGAAGATAATTCTTCTCTACTTCTGAGGAGGGTTACAAAGTAAAGACGATGGGTGTTTATAAAGTGATCTGAAACATAAGGCACCACAGGAGTGCAAGACGTTATTAAAGTGGCAGAATGTTCAGACGAGGAATGCAAAACAATACATTCTTACCAACATCCTCTGATCCCTATGCGTCTTTGTGTTGCAGCTGATTATTTCCTAGTGGGAAAAGGTTGTTAGCACTGCAGAGTCAATGCAGCTAAATAGGCACTGCCTCACTTCCAGTGTAGTGAGTCACAAAATATGAATTACAAGTAGTTTCAGTCACTGTACCTGTCCTTGAATCTCTCTGCTGACTTTTGTTGTCCTACAAGCTCTTTTTCCTAATTTTTTGATGTTTTTCCTC
Source organism: Carettochelys insculpta (assembly GCF_033958435.1). Lineage (NCBI taxonomy): Eukaryota > Metazoa > Chordata > Testudines > Carettochelyidae > Carettochelys > Carettochelys insculpta. The sequence continues at coordinate 123,896,814 of NC_134141.1, forward strand.
CCCCGTTGCCACATGAAAGACCACCTGCTGTCAAATGCAGAATGATCACCATGGCTTTGGTCAACAAAAGAAGCTGGATTGTTAAATTTGCTGGTTTCCCTTTAAGTAAAAAAGGAAGAGGATTCCCTTCTGCTGAGCACAACATGAATGGAATCATCAGGAAACTTCCCAGCACAGCACTTGTATTGTAACCACTGACTGATGGTAACCATGAAGCCCACAATTTCACTGTAACAGAGGCGTTTTTCATTCACTCAGAGGCAAATTCAGAAGTGAATCTAAGACCCTATCCCCAGGAAACTTGGGCCACGTCTATACTAATGGGGAAGATCAAATTGAACTATGCAACTCCAGTTATGTTAATTGCATAGCTGAAGTTGACATACCTTAATTCATTTTTTCATGCAGCCTGCATGGCAGGAGGTCAACAGGAGTGAACACTCTTATCGACTTCCCTTACTCCTCACTATGAGCAGTGCCAATGCAAGTGTCGGGCACCATCTGAGTTTGATTTAATGCGTTCTTACTAGACACAATCGAATCCCGAAAGATCGACTGCAGCAGCAGTGATCATCCACTAATGTAGACAAATCCTTACACTGGTTAGTTAAATTGATTTATCTAACCCAGTGCAAATCCCAACCCAATCATCCTTATTTCCATGGGAGTGGCATAGTTCAGTTTAGTTAATCCTGTTCCTAAACAACTTATGCTAAAGAGAAGTAAGAACATCTTCACAGCCCTTTGGCTTGACTCAGTCCATTTTAACAGACTGGAGCTATGATCAAAATTTCAGCCCAATATTTTCACATTTGTCTTTTTTTTTTACTTGAATGTGAAGAAAGCATCAAAAAGATAGAAACTTTTAATAGAAAAAGTTCCAAAAATGTTGACTCCAACACTTTATAAACATTCCATGTCGACTTTTTCCATTGAACCAAAATGTTTATCACTCCCAGTTGAACCTGGGTGAGTCAGACATTAAATAGAAACTGCTTGCTGTCACAGTGGTTCATATGGTTTTTTGGGTGAGGAACCCAAGCCTCTAGACATGAATGCGGCCATGATGCCACTTGACTAGACCATCCATGAGAAATTAAAAATAATGAATTTTTCCCACCAAAAAATCATTGTTTTCATGGAACGGTCTAATTGTTGATGAAACTTTAAAACAGTAAATGTTGACCAAAAATGTCCATTTTTAAAATATATTCATAGTTTTCAAATTGTAGGAAAACTCCCACTTAAAGGGGAAAATAATTTTAAGGGAAATGGGGTCCATCTCACCAAAACAAGCCAATATTGGAAAAGAAAAGCAAAGTATTTTGTGCAATATTTGGAACAAAATGAAACTTCTTTCATGAAAAGTATGTGTTTTTTTGCAATCAGTCCTTTGCCTTAAATATCTTATTCTGCAGAACTCCAGCCAGGGAAAAGCAGGGTTTTGTCCAGCCAGCATTAGATTATGAGTGATGCATGTCAGGGAGCATGATTCATTTTGTGCTACTGAATTAATAATAATAATAATAATAATAATAATAATAATAATAATGACTTGCATAAATAATTATGAATGCAATGTTCAGGCTGTGGTGAATTCAATGACTAGGTGCTCTGGTTACTTGGCTTAAAGTTCCTTTAAAAGCCCAGTTGTGAAAAAAACTTATTTGAGATTCCAAAACAGCATTTGGGTGAAGTGGGAAAAAGGAAGGAAGCAGGTGTAAGCCATTCCTTTTCTCACGAGTCCGGTGAGCCCAGAAGAGAGCAGAGATCTCTGTGCTTTCTCAAAACTATCCCTATGCAATTGCATATGTAAATTGCACAGTCAGCTGTGCTTGAAATGCATTAGTCTCCCTTGAACTTCATTTTACATTCCACTTGAGGAAAAGCAGAGGGGGGGAGATCCTTGAATTGCTAGCAGAAGAGAAATCAGATGGCAGATGAGGAAGCCCAGCTGTCTAGCTTAGCATCACTTGATTTCTTGAGCATGAGGGTCCTTTCTCCCTTCCTCCCCATTCATTTTCATTCACTGGCCCCATGGTGCACTGGAGAAGAAATGACAGTGGTCCCCACCAATCATCAGTTGGGGCGGGGAGTTATACAGTTCCTGTTTTTCTAGCAGGATGGATCCATCTAGACTTCCAAGCAAACCTAAGCCACAGCGTTGGGGAGCTGTGTGAGATGGGAGGATGAAACAACAGTGTAGATGCAGTCTTGGCCATGTGGTTGTAATGCTAGAGGTGTACAATGTGTTGTGACTCAGAAGAGTTCCATGCTTGATTTGCTGGAGCAAGCTGATTGTGGAGGTGAGCGCTGGTCTGTGAAGGCTATGGGTCAGGTCTGTATGGCTACGTCTACACGTGAAGCCTACATCGAAGTAGCTTATTTCGATGTAGCAACATCGAAATAGGCTATTTCGATGACTAACGTCTACACGTCCTCCAGGGCTGCCAACGTCGATGTTCAACTTCGACGTTGCGCAGCACAACATCGAAATAGGCGCTGCAAGGGAACGTCTACATGCCAAAGTAGCACACGTCGAAATAAGGGTGCCCAGCACAGCTGCAGACAGGATCACAGGGCGGACTCAACAGCAAGCCACTCCCTTAAAGGGCCCCTCCCAGACACAGTTGCACTAAACAACACAAGATCCACAGAGCCAACAACTGGTTGCAGACCCTGTGCATGCAGCATGGATCCCCAGCTGCAGCAGCAGCAGCAGCCAGAAGCCCTGGGCTAAGGGCTGCTGCACACGGTGACCATAGAGCCCTGCAGGGGCTGGAGAGAGAGCGTCTCTCAACCCCTCAGCTGATGGCCACCATGGCGAACCCCGCTATTTCGAAGTTGCGGGACGCGCAATGACTACACGGTCCCTACTTCGACGTTGAACATCGAAGTAGGGCGCTATCCCCACCTCCTGATGAGGATAGCGACTTCGACGTCTCGCCGCCTAACGTCGAAGTTAACTTCGAAATAGCGCCCTACGCGTGTAGCCGTGACGGGCACTATTTCGAAGATAGTGCCGCTACTTCGAAGTAGCGTGCACGTGTAGACACGGCTTATGTGGGTTATAAGTCGAGAGATGTTATGTATCAGGAGCCGTGTAGCAAAGAAGGGAGTTGGGAGGAGTAGGTAGAGTGTCTGGTTATATGGGTGTGTGCAGGGAGAGGTATGTGTGTGAAGGATTGATGTGGGATGGGGTGGGGTGGGGTGCACAGGGAGAGGAAATGTTGGAAGAAACGGGAGCAGGAATGACATGAGGGGTAGGTGGTGTGTGAGTGGGTCTATGGCTGTGCCTAAGCAACATCTCTGAACGGTGTGAACATATGTGCTGTGCACCCCAGTCCCTGTCCCATTCCCATCATCCCTAGCCCAAGACCCCATCAGCAACGGATGAACACATTCAGGTAAAAGTCTCAGAGGGGTAGCGGTGTTAGCCTGTAGCTCCACAAGTAACAAGATTTCCTGTGGCACCTTAGAGACTAACAAACATATTATGTCATGAGCTTTTGTGGGTAAAATCCACTTCCTCAGATGGTGGTGAGATGGTACACTGCAACCTTGGGTGAGCACCACGCAGAGCTAAGCCCAGTCAGGCTTGTTTTTGAGAGGGAAAGACACCTGTAGGTGACAGGGACTCGGTATCTACCAAAATGGCTGCCATTAGGCCACAGGGCCAGGTGAAGAAGTCGCAAAACCAGAGTTCTTTGATTCTATATCAATTTGACAGCACTGCACAGCACAGCACAGTAGAGCAGATTCCGCACCAGGTGTCACAAATATGAGTGCCAGGATTTTCCTTCTCAAAGAGGAAAAGGGACGGAAACAAGAAAGACGTTGGTGACATCTAACCTCCCACTCCTGACAGTGCAGAGGGAGAGAACTGTCAGATCCCAGGAGGTCAAGGAAACCTCAAACTGCTCCCACCCTCCCTTTGGAGACTGTCTCACTCTACCTTGTGTTTTGCACAGAGCTAAGAGGCTTTGATTAAACGAAACAGTATTATAAATTCTCACTGTAGTGGACTTATATCATCTTGGTTCATATTGACACCTTTGTCAGCTATCAGCCAAAGGAATCGGGAGGGAATTTCTCCTTGCCTTAATACAGAGCCAGAATCTAGGGGTAGTCTTTGGGGTGTCACCTTGTTAGGAAGCATGTGGTTGTTGTCCAGGCAGAAGGTCAGACATGCTGGACCAGGTTGATCTGATCTGGCACTGTGAATTCTATTTTCTTATTTTACTAATGACATCTCTTCTACTGCAATGGACAAGAACACTGAGAGAGCAACTTGAAAAAAAAATCTCTTGAATAAAATGTCTTGTCCGTTTAATTTTCATATCTTTTCTCGTTTGATGGACTGTTCCCTGCCCTTGTAGAGGGATGAACAGAGTGAGCCAGATTCTGATTGCAGTGTACAGTGAGCTATGCTTTGTGAATTATGCCACTATGGATTCTGTTTTTCCTACAGACAATGCAAAGGGGTCAATTATTATGGGGGGGTGTCTTTCATGTCACAGATAAACCACCACAACTAGGGTACTGAAACCTAGTTATGCTTACCTGTTTTGGCTTGCAGTTTGCTATCCTGTTGGTTTCACAGTCTCATAACCCACAGCATGTTGAGGTTGCATTAGATTTGGATAGCTCTAAAATAGAAAAAAGCCTAAATGCTCCCCCTACCACCTCTTCGCTTGCATGAGTGCTTCTCAAATTGGAAGTGGCAGATGGCAGTGAAATGAATGGGTTTGACATTGACGTAGTCTGTCTTTTTTTTTTTTCAAGAGGAGCTCAGGGAATGCAAAGTCCCACTGATGGCTTTTAGGTCTAGCCTGCAGAAATCCTCTTGCAACTGGACATGATGCCTTTTGGCTCAGATGGAGCAGCATATGGATAGGGGCAGAGTAGGTATGTGGGGGGAAAAGGGGATCACAAGCTAAATATGACTCCACAGTATAACATTATTGTTAAAAAAAACAAAAGTAAACCTCATTCTGAGAGATATTTTCAGGAGTGTTGTCAGGAAGACACAAGAAGTAATTCTTCCACTGAGCTCCACACTAATGAGGCCTCAACTCTGTCCAGTGCTGGGCCCCACATTTTGCAGGAAAGATGTGGACAAATTGAAAAAAGTCCAGAGAAGAGAAACAAACATGATTAAAGGTCTAGCAAAGATGATCTGTGAGAGAAGACAAAAAAAACTGGGGCTGTTTAGTCTGGAAAAGAGAAGACTGAGAGAAGACGTAATTACAACTATGAAGTACATAAAAGGTTGTTACAAGGGATTGTTCTCCTTGATCCCTGAGGATAGGAGGAGTGATGGGGATGGGGGGGTCATTGTGGTAGTTACTTAGTCCCCCTCAGCCAACTCACAGATTCTTTCTGAAAGTCTGAAGTTAAGGTTGCCAACCTGGGCCCTTTTAAGTCAGTAGGAGTGCAAGCCAGTAGGCAAATATATCACATGGGAAAGATAAAATCAAACCAAACTACAGTTCTGTCCCAGGCCCTTTCCTCAGTGCCAGCTTCATTAAGGCTACAAAATTGAAAGCCATTCAGAATACTTGGTCCCGCTGATCAGAGGCCTTTCCAGCTTTCAGAAAGCAGGGAGGGGAAAGACCACACTTTCCATCTAGGGAGCTATTCTGAAACTACTCTCCCTATTCTTTTATATCTGCCCCTCACATCACCCCTGTGATAGGCAGGGAGGCTGGATTATTCTTGTGACCCTTCCCATTCTGAACCAGAAGGAACATCATTATGCTTTCTCACAAGGATCATGGCCATTGATCTGAATGGGATCAGGAGATGTTCTTCAGAGCATTAAAACTAACTAAAGGAAGTTTTTCTTCACACAGTGCGCGACAGGCCTGTGGAACTCCCTGCCAGAGGATGTTGTGAAGACCAGGACTTTAACAGAATTCAAAAAAGAACTAGATAAATTCGTGGAGGATTGGTCCATCAGTATTTATTAGCCAGTATGAGTAGGAATGATGTCCCTGGCCTCTGTTTGTCACAGGCTGGAAATGGATGACAGGAGAGAGAAAATTAATTGATTACCTGTTGTGTTCACACCTTCTGGAGCATCTGCCATAGTCCACTGTCAGAAGACAGGATACTGGGCTAGATGGACCTTTGGTCTGACCCAGTATGGTCATTCTCGTGCACTGACGTGCTGCATGATAAGGGCTGGCTTGCCAGTCCTCCAAGGCTATGTCTACACTCCCCCCAAACTTCAAAATGGCCATGTAAATGGCCATTTCGAAGTTTACTAATGAAGCACTGAAATACATATTCAGAATCTCATTAGCATGCGGGCGGCCGCGGCACTTCGAAATTGACGCGGCTTGTGCCGACGGGGCTCCTTTTCGAAAGGACCCCACCTACTTTGAAGTCCCCTTATTCCTGTGAGCAGATGGGAATAAGGGGACTTCGAAGTAGGCTGGGTCTTTTCAAAAAGGAGCCCTGTCGGCACGAGCCATGTGGCAGCGAGCCTGTCAATTTCGAAGTGCAGCGGCTGCCCTCATGCTAATGAGGCGCTGAATATGTATTTCAGCCCTTCATTAGTAAACTTCAAAATGGCCATTTACATGGCCATTTCAAAGTTTGGGGCTAGTGTAGCCATGGCCCAAGTGTTCCATTCCCAACAATGTAAAAATGATAAGAGAAATGACCAACAGTATTGCCACCCGCCAAATATTCAACTATGATGTATTGGCCCTCCCAGAAATCATCAGGCTGGCTTACAATCTTTTAAAATTAATAAATTTAGATTTCATTGTCTTTGCCACTTGGTTTTGTGCCATCAGCGTGCACTCAGTTCACATTTTCAATATGATGTCTGCAAACCTCAGAGCTGCCAACTCCCGTGCCCTCTTCTTCTTTAACCAAAAGCTGAGATTCTCACCCAATGAGAGTGCTCCATGAGATGGCATCACTCCCAAATATCCAGAGACTCATGAGGTCATCAGGGTTGGCAACACCAGTTGTATCTACAATTGCATGGACTTCTTTGAAGCAAACAGGTACACATTTAAAGAAAAAAAAATAATAAAGTCAGAAGCGGTGCAAAGACCAACCAATCCCTGCAAAAGGAAAAACTGCAGAGAATTGGTGAATAGTGGCCCAGACCACACGGATGCTCAAGTAGTCATGGAAGATTTGTTGTAGGATGTGAGACCCAGTGATAGGTTTTGGCACTTCATCAGCTCTCAGAGGTCCTGTCTGGCTGCATACAGGCTCCTAGAACTCAGCTTGGGCCCCACATGTAGCCACAAAGAGATGAACATAACTTTCCATCACTCTAGGCGACACATAAAACTTACTTCAAAACAAAAAGCAGTCTGTTCTGGTCTGGCTATGGTCTGAAGAAGTGGGTCTGTCCCACGAAAGCTCACCAAATAAACTATTTTGCTAGTCTTTAAAGTACTACTTGACTGCTTTTTGTTTTGATAGTGTATAGACTAGCACGGCTTACTCTCTGTTACTATAAAACTTACTCCATTGTCATTCTCCATACTGTGAAAATCAGCAGGGACAGGATGAACTCTTCCCAAACAGAAATACCTTTTTTTTCCTTTACCGGAGCCAAAAAACAAAAAAACAAAAAAACAAAACCAGTGAGAGACTAAAACCAAAGCCTGGGGGGACACTAAAGCAAAGAGATATCCTAGAGGCCTCCGTTGCTTAAGAAAGACCTTTTGAATGATCAATTCCCTGATGCTGTTCATTGATTTTTTTCCCCTGGTTCTCCCTTATCTTTGCTTCCCTGTTGATATCTCTTTAATTGATTCCTGATTACAGATTACACCAGTTACAAACTCTTATTTGTTGAACAATGTCTCAGGCACCCTCCTTGCCGCCCCAGGAAATGCATGCCAGTCTTGATAATTTAAGAGTTTTCAAAATGTACAAACCATCGAGTGCTTAAGATGATAGTGGTGATAACTGGTTAAAAACAGTCTGTACAGATGTCTTCTCCTGGCAACTCTCTTGTTTCCATTCCCCTTCCTTTTCTGTCCTGTGCAACTCTGTGTCCTGTAAGAATTACTATGTAGTTGAAGTTGCAGCTGAGTTCGGGATGTGCTTCTTGGACTCATTATCCACTCCAGCTCTGTTTGCAATGCTTAACACATAAATTATTTAAATTAAACTAACAGCATAAATTATTCATTTTTTTCTTATCTCCAACAGACACCACAGAAAATTCAGGGACTAGACAGGTTATGCCTCACTGCCAGTGCAAGTGTGGTCAGAGAGAATCTCCAAATATACCCTACGAATCAATAAACCATTACCCTGTGTAATGCCAAATATTCTTCCTTTGGGAGTACATGATTCTGATCTCACAAATCAGGAGTATCTCCACCTTAGTTGGTGTGAAGTGAGATCAAGAACAGGATGACTAACTTAGAACATGTACAAAATTGCACTATTAAATGCCAAGCGTTCTCCCTTTGGATGCACAAGGGGCATCCTCAGAAATCACGTGGAATCCCCGGCTATGGATCTGATAATACAGTTTATTCCCATGTAGTGGAATGAGCCAGAGAAGAGTTTCCATGAATCCTTTCTTGCTTCCTAGCTCTAGTGTCACTTGTCCTGAGCTGACAACTGTGAAGGATAATCTCCCATTCTTGGCTGGAGGAGATCTTAGCAGTAGCGCAAGGAAGGCCTGTACTCTATTGCCTTCTTCCTGATCGTCAGTTGCCTTTCTAGCCCTCCAGTCTGAAAGCACCTGTAGGGAGTTGTCAGGAGGCCAGATTGTGACAGAGAGAGATTGGTCCACAGACATGCAACCAGAGTGTTCATTCGGGTGCTATGACAGCTTTGCGGATTACTCTTAGTACGTGAAACCCTTCTTCCTTCAAGGGACTATTTTTCCCACGTGTGTTTTAATTTCACATAAGACCATCAGAACAGCCTGGCTTTTGAAGGTAACCGGTGCTCAGTGCTTCAGAGGGAATGAACAAAACAGTGCAACTCATCAATTGATTCATCCCTGGCATCCAGTCCCGTGTTTTGAATTGCTTTTGTATCATATATTAAGTAGTCTTCTGGTCTCCTGATCTTGTCTTTGTTTACTTCCACTGTTGGTGAAGTCCCAAAATAGGTTTCATTTAGACTCTTGCCCACCTTGGTCGTTGGGTCATGCCATCTTTATATTCTTTATGGCATTGGGGGAGCCAATTAATTTTGCCATTCTTCAGGCTCACCCTAGTCACCCAGATAAGCCCAGGGAAAGCTAACGGATAGAGGAGGCAAAATCAGAACTTGCTGTTTCAGCGTTATTATAGTTCTCATGGGCAGGTACTTATCCAGGGTACAAAGCACAAGGTACTTAGGTACTAAGTGAACCCACACAGTGTAGTTTGCAGGTTAAAAAGGGTGTGAAGAAGGTTATTGTGGACCATATGGAAAGAGGTATTATATTCAAGTGATTTAAACCAGATAATGAGAACAGTGTGGTCAGTTCTCTCAATTTTACTGTACGTCCATCAGCATTTGATATTTTTTTCTGATAGTCCCTGCTCCTGGAATCATATTCCTGTGTGAGTTCATTCATTCTTTTATAAAGGTAACTTTGCAAGCCTCCTGTTTGTGCTGGAAAGCTAGAGGACATGAACCCACACGTGTCAAACACAAGAAGGCAAATCAAACAACCCAAGAGTTATTGTTTGTAAAAATCTATTTGTAAAAAGTCATTCCCATAATTTTGGAGTGGGAGCTGTCTCTAGATTTTTGATGTTGTGGGGCTGGCAATAATATAAGTTGACACAAGATATGTTATACTCAGTCAGGATGGATGCTGCATCCTGTTTTCATCTTAAACCATCAGGATATTACATTTTTTGTGGGGCAAGAAAACTTTCAAGAGTGCGGGTCCTGAAAGTCAGATCCCATCTGCCCTTGAGCCTGAGCAGTGGCTGGCTTACAGTGCCTGGGGCCAGCTGGTAGGACCCAGTGCAGGGTGACAGGCAACAGATGCTGGGACCCGTGTGTGGGACAAGCAGCTGGGACCTTGGACACAGGGCCAGCAACAAAGGCCCCATACCCTAGTTCCTGTGTCTATATACGTATGTGTGGACGTGTGAATTGTTTGTGTGTGAGTCAGCAACCAGAGTATCTCTGATAAGACCATGCTTCACACTAGTCTGTACTGAGCAGATAAACCTAGTCACTCTGGTGGGATTGCATTTACTTCTTTCTTATTTACTTTGTTTCTTTTACTTCAATTTAGGGGGCCTGGCTGAAATTGACATGTTTTCTCCTTCACAAGCTGCCTCCTCTCTCCAGGCCGGGTCTCTGGGCGCTCAGTTAAGCCAAACAGTGGAATAGACTGGCTGTAAATAGCGAGTTGATAAATTGGGTAGATAACAGGGCCTCAGTCTGGCTTACCCCAGTGTACAGTGTAATAAAGCGGCTCTTCCGTTCCCTGAAAGGTCATCATATCGACAAAGGGAACCAGCGTGGGCATGAGGCTTTTGCAAGCTGCCTGTCACCAAATGCCACTTATCTAGGAGGTCTGAAGTGAATGTTCTGAACGCATCCCATTCATGCCTCCTACTCCCTGCCGCCTTGGTTGCCTTGATTTAACTGCTGCTAAGCCCTGTCCACCTGGGGAGACTTCCTGGTGGAAGCCTGAGAAATGATGCAGCCACTGTCTGACTTGGTAAAAAAGCCTCCTGAGGTGCCAGAGATGAAACAGAAATCAGCCCAACTTGTAGGTGGTTTTCTGAGTCAAACTGAAAATCAGGGCTGGGTTCTAAGTCCTACTTTTGGACCCTTTTCAGTGAATACCGAATGAACAGCCGCCTCATTCTGCTTGCTTCAGAGGCTCTTGTGGGAGTCCAGGGACGTCATGGGACTGCCTCAGATACATGACTTGTTCCGACTTCTTTAGACCTCAGAAGCAGGCCGAGAAGTCTAATAGATGGTAGACAGCCCACCTTTGAGGCATGCTCACAAAGCAGTTTACCACATATGTTCATTGTCTAGGGCAGTGTTTTGGGCGGAAGAGCACTTCAAAGTTGTGTGGGTACTTCGAAGTGCCCACAGCTGCATGACTTGCTGGCGCTTGGAAGTTGCTAACTTCAAAATTCATGCAGCAGAAATTAGGCTAATGAGGTGCTGCATATGCAGCACAGCACCTCATTGCTATTCACCAAATGAGCTCGTTTACATGCCCCCTTCAAAAGAGGTGGCTAGTGTAGACAAGCCCACAGATTTGGAAACCTCTGCTAGATGGGATTTGTAGGGAACCTACCTGAAATGAGAAGAGGTTGTATTTAATGTGGAAATGTAAAGCCTTGAGATGATGATAACATGCTAGCTTTGGGTAGCTCCAGGTGAGCCCAACGATTGACTTAGGAGGAGGTGATCTAATGCATTTTTGCTATTGCTGGAAGGGGGTGTCACATATCTCGGGTCTGCAGCCTTAGCCTTGGCCAGTGTTCCACAGAGTCGCTAACGACAAGCTCGTTAAGTTGCAAGATTTATGCTTCTTCCAAGATGCTGATCCCCATCCAGTTCTGATGTGTGCCATCTGGTTGGAATCTCTCTCCATACACCCAAGAGAACCTTTCCACAATTCTGCAGAGCCCCACGGGGATGGAGCCCAGTGTGGCTGGCAGCCATTTAATAACAGCCACCTTTGAGAAAAAGCAACCATGGAGCTGTTTGCTCTGTGCGCTGAAGTGAGGCAAGAATCCAGGTCAGTCAAGACCTCTAGGCAGTAGTGTAAAACAAAGACTAGCTTTGCTCATCCCCTCAGAAGCCTCCGCAGCTGTGAATAATAGCTACCTTCTCCCAGCAGAACCCTGAGCTTTAGTGTCAGTGGAAACACCAATCATCCTCATCCTGAGGTAAAAATCTTCCCCCCCTGCATCAGTGACCTAGCCCATGAGTTCTGCATAAATAAAATTATTTCACTTAAGCTTCCCAAGGGTCACAGAGCTCTAAAATGACTATGGGAAGAAAAGAAATAGGGACCTCCGCACCTGACCCTCACCTCAGCTTTGTCCATTGGGCAGGAAATGGGTAATGCATTCTGCATGCAAAGCAAGTTGGGGTTATAACCACAATTCTCATAATTGGGTTTTAAGATCCATCGAAACCACCCAGCAGCGATAATAGCTTTGCACCAGAAATGCCTTAAGATGGAGGAGAACAGCTCCTCTGAAGTGTTAAGAATCCCAGCACATTTATCTTAATAACTTTTATTACAGCCTGCCAGTTTAAACCTAATGACTAATTTATTGTATAAAATACCAGCAATATATTTTTTGATTTTGCTAATTAATTATCTCAGACAAAGGTGATATTTATAAAACTGCCCAGAAATGGTATGTGCATTAAAATTGCCTTGCAGCAGGAGATGAAATTATTACTAATATGGGATCAAATTATTACTGTATTGACTTAGTTACTTTATTACTTTGTAATGGATTTCTTCATTATTTTCCCCAGGATTGTAGCATTCGTGATTGCATTAAAGTCTGTTAATCTATGCAAATATCATTAGGCGCTACTAATAACCACGGCAACTTTTCTCCATTTCAAAGAATGTACTAAGTACTTTCTATGCACATTGTTATGTTCTGTTAGTGTGATGGGATTAGCTCAGCATCTGCATTCTTGGGACAGTGAGTAGGTCTAAATGCCTTAGGAGGATGTTATCGTTTGCGGTTGGTTAAATTAGGGAGGAAGGGTGCTCTTGCTGTTCAGAATAGGTGTTCCAGAATAATCTTGTGGTTTAGGAGAAACTACTCCATCAGGATGGTAGTGAAGCAGTAGAATGCATTACCTAGAGAGATGGTGGTATCTCCAAACCTAGAGATTTTTAAGTCCTGACTGGACAAGGTCCAGCTGGGATGATTTAGTTGGGGATGGTCCTGGACTCAATGACCTTCTGAGTTCTCTTCCAGCCCTAGGATTCTCTGAGATGCTGGTGTGAAATGCAGCAGATCAGAGGTTTAATTGTGGCTTCCCCTTTGTGACTTGGAGTGAGATGAATTTTCAGACATGGTCTCTGGTTTTGAATGGCCAACTTGTTACACGAGGGCCTTCCATTTCAGAGATGCTGAGAGTCCCTCAGTCATGTATGTTCAGCAGATCAAGCCCAGGGTATCTTACTTCAGACACTGAAAATCAGTGATCACTTATGAGGGCCAACATTTTCAACTTTTCATGTCTTTGTTCCCCATCTGTGAAATGGGTCTAATAAAACCTCCCTACTTCACAGAAGCCTTTATGGGGATACATGCTTGTACAGTATAGCAGTAGGACCAAAGAGATGGAAGAGGTGGGGTGGGGGTGAATCTATGTGGTTAAATGATCCTTTTCACTCAAAACACAGGCTCAAGTCTGAAACTTTCTTGGAGTTTATATATGTGTGTATATTACTTTGAAAAAATCATTGTTTAACACTTTTGGATTTTGATATTAAAATGCAACAGGAAAAGTTAGCCTCAAGAGAATTTCAGGGCTGGATAAAAAATCCCCAGAAAGAGATGGAATTCTCACTAAAAAGAAACCTGTTCTCATCAGATTTTTGGAGCAGAGGTGAGAACAAAGGGTTCTCCAAGATTCAAGATAAAAACCCATCCATATTTTTTCTGGTTCACACTCAGAAAAAGCTGGCAACAAGTGGAGTCAGCATTATTGGATGGTCATTTTTTCAGCAACCTGTATTTTTAATAAGAAACAGGGTAGTGGGCATGATGGACCACAATCTGCCAAGGATTACAGCTCTTGTGTTTTTATATTAAATTAGATGAAGGGTTGTTTCTGTCCAGTTTGCAAAGAAGTGTTCATACTGCCTAAAACCACCTTCAATGACATCTTCAGTAGCAGGCCAGGAACTGAATAAGCACGAAGATTTAGGTGAGTTTAGAGACTCTGGTGAGGATAGGGAAAGAGAGAAATTTGAATTAATGCTAGCAATGTTATACACGTGAAAGAATTCATATCTCTAGCTGCCAGTTATCACCAACACTAAATCCCCTGAGATTGATAGAGGGATTGGAGCCAGAGGGATAGGTAGAGGGACAAAAGTAGCATCTATCTAGTTATCTCTATTTTTTGAGATTAGTCTAATTTCTGATTTCAGTGTTTAGATATCAAGGCTACAGGCAGCAATGTAGATAGACACACACTGGAGAAAATGAGGCAAAATAGAAATTTATGGAAATGGATGAAATTGTATCCGAAATAAAATTCTGCACCCTTGTTCTCTTCTAAAGGGCTAGCGCCTCCCTGTCTTTTATTCATAATCTAAATCAATAATCAGTTCTAGAGCCATACAATCCAGAATGCACTTTTCAGGTATCAAAGCTGCATGATCATTGCTGAGTTACTGCTCTTTATCTCTGCAATGTTTCAGGTTCCCAAAGGGCCACCTTCATTCCCAGAAAAAAAAAAAAGAGATGTACTGTGGTACCTTAAAGACTCACCAAATTTTGGGAGCGTAAGCTTTTGTGGGCAAAGACCTGCTTCATCAGATGCATCTGAGGAAATGGGTCTTTGCAGACAAAAGATTATGCTCCAAAAGTCTGTTTGTCTACAAGGTCCCACAGATATCGGAGAGGTAGCCGAGTTAGTCTGTATCTTCAAAAACAACAAGAAATCCTCTGGCACCTTATAGACTAACAGATATTTTGGAGCATAAGCTTTCATGGGCAAACACCCACTTTGTCAGATGCAACAAGGTGCCACAGGACTTCTCATTGTTTTCGCAGATATAGTCTAACATGGCTACCCTCTTGTACTTCAATCCTGAAAAGCACCTGCCGCCTTATATTAAATTTGACCTTAAAAATTGATTTGGTCCAATTATGAGAACAACTGAAATCTGGGTACCCTGGTTTTACTCTGTCAGTTTGCACACCAAAGCCCAAAAAATAGTAGGCAGGCTTTGAAAATGCTAAAGGCTTCATTTCTTCATGGAAAGCCGTATTGTGCACTATAAACAGTCAAGGCAGGGTTGAGGTGGTGATGAGAGATTCCACAGCTTCAGGGGTTACTGAAACTTTTTTTTGGTTAACAATGAATATAATTTTCCAAAATCTGTATAAAAACAGCTGGTGTGAAATTCAGAGCTCCTGCAGCATCAGAGCACGCCTGCTCCAACGATGGAGTTGGATTAGCCATTTGCACCTCTGTAAATGGATTAGCAAAATGTGATTGTTTGGTTTTTGGCTGTCAGTCTGCATTTGGCTCCAAGAGGGTAATTTTAACGTGCAACATGTTAAAAAGTAATTCCATAGATTGCAGCAGTCTTGGACCCTTTGAAACTTTCGGCTTTCACTGATGAGCTGACCTTGTTTTGTTATAGCAAATACTCCCTGAACAGTGCTATGGAAACAAAAGAGTCATTCCAATAGTAAGTACTTCTAACAGCAAGTGGAGGAGAAACCTGCCTTTTGGAGGATAAATGGCTATCATTCAGGTCTATAAATAGGCAGAAGATGTTGACAATAAGTGACAAAACCTGGTCCAAGTTATTGTTTATTATTTATATTACCACAGCACTGAGGACCTCTGACCCACACCCGCGTGAATTAGGCACTATACAAACACAAGACAAAAAGATGACTTATAATTTATGATAATGCTGTTATTGCGAGTTTGTATTTCTGTTATCCTTAGAACACTTTAAAAATATCAGTTAATTAATCCTTTGCATTTATAGGCACTGTACATCAAAGGATCTCAAAGCACTTTGCACAATTAATTATGCACCCCTCCCATCTTATTTTCTTCCATTTTACAAAAGGGAGGCATTTGGTAATGGTGCATAAATAATTGTTTGGGAAGATGTTTTGCGATCCAGGGATGATGGAGTCCTGATAAACGCAAAGTGTTGATCAGTTGAGGATGAGGGGTTCAGTTTTCTTCTCCACCACAGACTTACTGTGAGACCATGGGCGTATCACTTAGCTGTCCTGTCCATCCCTTCCCCATCCGGGCAATGGGCTAGTAGCAGTGCTTTGCTGCACAGTGAAGTTGGAAGGATAAACACATTAAAAATTGTGATATGTTTTGATAAGTGTTGAAGATTGTGGTATAAGAGCAAAGTATTATTACTAAGTAGCATATTCATAATATCATGGTGGGTCAGCTGCAAACCCCACAGGAAAACACAGGACTTCTGCCTCCTTGTTCCTTGATCTGTCTATCTTATGGTTTTCCATTGCACCATCTCTGTAGTCTCCAGATGCTCTGTCTTCTCAACAGCACTGCCTTTACCGCTGTGAGGGAAAGACAATTTGATTGCTAGGTGCAGCAATCTGCTTGCTGTATGTTTTGCAAGCAAGACCTCCAATCCTGCAATTCGATTGGCCACTGCTGAACCCTGCACTCTTACACTTCAACAGTGCGTGTCATGGCCCCAGCAGGGCCCCCTGAGTGACTCCAACCACAGGATGGGATCCTGGGAAGGGCTTTGCAAGGCACAAGTCCATGATGTCTCATGATTTCCCTGATTTCATTTCCAATCCTTATTGACTGCAAAGTACCAATTCTTTGGGCTGTAAAAGATTGTGCTTCTTTTCCTAGCTCAACTGGGGGGTGTCAAGTACCAGTTCAGGGTAGCAAACAGAGAACATCCATATTCCTCTCTTTAAAAGCATGGGACACTCAGAGCACCATGCTGGGAGTGTCCCTCACCTCTGTTTGCCAGAAGATGGGAGTGGATGCCACGGGATGGACAGGCCTGTGCCAGTGGGGTTGGGCAAAGGGGGCAGTTGCTTCTGGGCTCCTTGCTTCAAAGAGGCCTGGAGCACCGGCTGCTGCTGCTGCCAAAGTAGCAGTGGTAGCAGACATAGCTCCAGTCCCCTTTGAATTGCTGACGGGATTAAGAGGGGGGCATGACGCAATCCAAGACTCATTGAGGACTGAATGCCATAGGCCCTGCACCTTCTGCCCTTGACCCCGCTCCTTCCAGGTCCTCCTCCCACCTTGCCCTGCAGATAGATCATGCAATGACCACCTGTTCTCTTTGTTTCTTCTGAAGAACCTGGCATTGGTCACTGTCAGAAGACAGGCTACCTGGATAGATGGATCACTGGTGTCACCCCCTGTGGCCATTTTTATGTTCTTAAGAGTTAATTGGCATCGACCATCTGTTGCCAGTTTGGCACTGAAAAAAGCAAGTGATGTAAAGAACAAACCCATTTCAGCCGTATGCAAAGGAATCATCTGATTGGGGGCCATCTCAGTCCCTTTTCTACCTGGGGTAGGAGGAATAGAAACTGCCTGTGATAGTATCTCCCTCATCCCCTGGCACTACAGTCGGGGCAATGGGGAGAGGAACAGGTCTACCACTCCCCTCCTGGGCTAGAATAAACACTTGTCCCCCTCACCTCCATTTCCCTTCTCCTCCAATCTCCTTTCTCCAGTTGTGCGGCTTCGTCTGGCTCAGAGACACTAGTGGTTGCTGTGCTGTGCGCAGCGGTCCTTAGCCCCCTGGGATTTGAGTTTATGGCTCTGCTGTGTTTAAGACCTTCTGGACTTGCGGTGGGAGGAAACAGTTAACCCCAAACTAAGGGTCTCCTGGGGCTTCTGGGAAAGGATGGCATCTCTGCCACAGGTTACACGTTAGCCTAATAGGTCTTCTAGTGAGATTTTAAACCCGTGTCATTACAGTGCTACTAAAGGCTACGGAGGCACTCAGCTGGGTTTAAATTGGTGTTAATTTACTTTACCTGCAGTCAGTTAGGCGTAGGGTCACTCTAAGTCAAAATATATGTCCACACAGGGGCTTTGCAGAGGTTTCATTAACCTGGTTTAATTAAACTGAGTCCAAAGCAGTGCACAGGCAAAGCCTGATTTTCTAACGCTGCTACCCATGAAGTCATCTCAGTTCCCAGCACTGAGGTTGGGCCAGATCCTCAACTGGTGTAAATTGGCACCTATCCATTTGAAGTCAATGGAGCGACACTAATTTACACCAGCTGAGGATCTTCTTGAGTTGTGCTCTGGTGATGATCTGCATTGCCTGGCCTCCCTGAATCCCTTGCTTGGAATGTACACATGGCTTAACTTCATGCCAGACTTCTTTGCATTGTCTGAATACTAATTGCGCTTCTAGGCAGACGCTTATATTAAAATTAATGCTTAATATAAAAAATAGAGATAATTGAACCGACCCAAAATAACCTCTCTCCTTGTGTCTTAAGCACTTGAGTTTTAGCACAAATCTCTTTTACTGTAGTGGCTTATGTTGTGCCACCAGCCAACGCAAAGAGCAATTAAACATTTAACATGATTGTAAGAAAAAGGGAAAAGCTGCTGTTTAAGTGCATCAAGGAGAAAGAAGCCCAGCCCTCAGGAGCTAATGACAGACCAATGGAAATGATGCTGGGGATGGATCCATTCGGTTCAAGAGCTTTGTTTACCCAGGATCTGGCAAAACATTTTGAAAAGCAAAACGTTCGCGTTGCTGTGCTTCTTAACAGGATTTTCAAACAATCCTAATGTCAGGAAGCTGCCGGGTGGATGTAATCGCTGCAGGTAGGCACCAAACAACGGAAGTTTCACACTTCCATTGTGCTCCTTGCTGTAGAGGGTTACATCGAAACATTTGAAATCCGCCACTGAAAGAATTTACACTTCTATGAGCTCTGGTTGCCCCTTAAATAAAAAAAAAAAAACTTCAATCCATTGCAAGTCTGTAATAAAAATTTTGTTCCTTCTTTCTGTCTGCTTTCTTTCCTACCTGACACATGATTTCGCCCCTCTTGAAAGAAATAAATAATCCAATTCAATGAGCGCAAAACATTTTGTGGAATTCTTTCTCTCTTTCTTTCTGCTCACTCCCCGGCATGACCCAAAGCAGTGCCCAGCACCAGTCCTGACCACCCCTCCCCTTGGCCACCAGTAGGCCCAAGCTCCAGGCTGGCAATTGCAGGTGAGCCCCTGCCAGATTCAAGGGAGAGGGGTAGGCAGGATGGGGCCACAGGGTGGAATATGGCTAGAGCCACAGCCTAGGATGAGGAGGATACCCCTGGTCCATAACGAGAAGCAGTTCAAGCCTTGAACAACATACAAACAGGCCAGGCAAACAGAGGATGGGAGAAGTGTCAGATCAGCAGGTCAGAGCCGGTGGGAGAACACAGATCTCGCGGGTCCCTGTCGAGCCCTATTGCCTCCACCGCAATACATGGGCAGAAAATTTTCACAGGCCTCTTAAGGGTCCAGGTTTGTCACATTTGCTCAGATCTTATTGAGACAGAACGCCTGCTGAAATCAATGGGAAATATATCCCTCTAAGAGCTGTTGACGTTCTTAACAACAGAGCCCATGCATGCCCATGGCACAATTAGTCTCTCAATTTGCTTGCTAGTGTTTATTCTTAGACTGCAATATCAGACACAAAGCTGCATTTTGTCTGCTAGGTTGTGCCACTGATACAATAAAGGTCTAATATATTAATGAATAAGGATCTGTAATATGCTAATATTTCTGTATCACATTAATATTCTATTAGACTAATGCATTATTATGCTAATTTGGTCTATTAAAAATGCAAAATATAATTATACTCTCTGTATGGCTCTTGTGCTGAAATCCCATTCTTGCCCTAGGCCACATTTGTGTGAGTGTGCACGCACGCATGGATTTCTTAAAATCATTGTCTCTGCTGTGAAAGGCTTGGGAGGATTCACTAGATGCATACATCTGATATTTTCCTTAGGCTACATCTACACTAGCCTGGAAGACTGACCTGCAGAGCGGGTTGAGCTTCCAGGGTTCGATTTCGTACATCTGGTAGAGACATGTGAAATCGACCTCTCAGAGGTCGCCGTCAACCCCTGCTCTCCTTGTGAGATACAAGGAGTTAGGGAGGTTGATGACAGAAACTCTCCTTGTCAACCTCACTCACTAGGGGCAGCCAGGTAAGCCGAGTGCAGATAGGTCACTTCTAGCTACACAATTGCAGTAGCTAGAATTGTGTATCTGTGGTCAACTTACTTTGCCTAGCATAGTCATAAGCTTAGTAAATCTAGCGCTGGCCCACACTATCACAACTCCATTGCCCATGGGAAATGGGCTAAGGGAGCCCAATGGGTAAGTGACCCTTCTTGTTAGGTCTTGGGGGGCCTCATCCTATTCCACTTGACGTCGATGGGCACAAAGTCAACAGCCAGTCTTCCATTGACTAAAAGTAGTACAGCACTCACCTCGTAGCTTTAACACTAATAGATACACTCACACCCCAACTGACAGGTGCAACAGAGAGGCTGAGTGTCAGCTTGGACCCACATACAGAACTGATAGAGCTGGAGACTGGAAACCCATTGGCAGTATCCCCTTGCGCTAGCCACATGGCCCTTCTCAATGGATAAACAGGGAGCTTCAGCCTTCGAGGTTTTCAGCCCATGTCTTTGAGCAATTACAATTAAAAATTTAAATACGTGGAAGGAGGGGGTTCACGTCCAAGAGAATATCAGGCCCACACATATGGCCAGGGCGTGAAGCCAAAACATTCAGTGCCACTTAAGCAAAGTCAATTAACTCTCTTGGTTCCGCTCCTCAGCAGGGGTAAATTGTCCTAGTTCCATTGATTTCAGTGGAGCTGTACCCACTGAGTCTCAGCCCCCTTTTTCCTGCAAGAAGAGGTGTGCCCTCCTCTCCCACTGATGTCAAGAGGAGTTGAGAGCCCTCAGCACCTTGCAGCATTGAGCCCTCGCTGAATCCTGAAAGGTCGTTTGCAAAAGTGCCTCGTGCCCTTACGCACACCCTTGTGAGCTCCTGAGTAATGGAGTCTGAATGAGGGGTCTCCTGGAGTTCTTTACATTGCTGTTAAATGCTCGCTTGATTGCTTTTAGATGAGCCAATTAAGAATGAAAAGGGAAAGTGAACAGCATGGTTTTTTAAAAAAAATAGCCTGGGCTGCCAAGTTTATGAAGCAGGAGCTCAAAATGAATGTTGAATATTCCAATTTTGCCTCTCAGAAAGGTTTGCAGATGGGAGACTGCGGGGTGGATTTGCACTTTCCTACCATCCTGACTTTTGTGCCTTGGCGTTGCTTCTGTGCATTGGGGTAGTAGGATGCTGGTGGGTTTGCCTGGTAGAGCACCGTATCAAACAAGAGACTGTTTGTGAGATCACCTGGACTTTGGGCTCAAAACGCCTCCACTCATGGTGATCATGCACAATGTTTTTGTTATTGGAGCTAGTTAGGTGTGTAGCTTTTGGGGGCTTGCTTCATACTCCAAAAGCAAAGAAGACAGAGCTGCACAAATATTCTGTTAATGAAACCATGGAGCAGATGATGTTTTCCTTATGTCTGCTTTTATTATAACACAGAAATATGGGCCTCGCTGACTATGGTTTGTGAACCTGGTGCTCTGCAGGCAACCTGGTACTCAGGCAGTTTTAGGCAACCCTGGTGTAATGTTTCCAAATTGGGGTGTGAGCAACATGATGGTCTGTCCCACACAGCCAATAAAGACATGTGAGTTCCAGTACCTATAGGAACTTTCTTGTAATTGAAACAGCAGAAGCCAGGTTGAAGAACAAGAATCCTAGCACCAGTTCTCCAGGGGATGGGTTCTGATTGATATTTCATTCTATTTATTATCTGTGCAGTGCGGATTTTCCTTATCAGGTTAAGCACTGAGTCAGCCTGGGGCCAGGTTTCAAACTGAGTTGTACAAAATCTGATATTTTCATTTCAGGGAATTCTGTGGGAACATTTCTGTTATTTCCCTTCATTGTAATGTTATTTCCCAGCTCTGAATGACATAGTTTTGCAAAATGGCACTGAAATGGCTATTTGCTTGGAGAAAATACAAGCCTTTGACTTCCCTTCTCGTTCTGGCACAAAGCACATGTGCCTTTCAAACAAGTCTTTTCTTTAATTCTAAAAGTGTGAAATTAGCGACGTGTTTGTCACAGAAATGAGTCCGCTTTGGAATTCTCAAAACCCCTTGATTTTTTAATAGTGCTTGGCTTTCAGTCAGCCCTTTAACAAATTTCATTTGTATTTATAAAATAATCCACAACCTGTACTGCAAAGTTTCCTGTCTAACCTATGGACAGAATCTCACAGGGTGTAAATCAGCTGAGCACCAGTGAAGTTCAATGGAGCTAAGTGCAGTGCTTTTTGGTGCTGGAACTCAAGTCTGATGATTCCTCGTAGGGGTTAGGGTGTTCAGTTTGAATGCCCTGGTCCCTGCATGGCTGCAGGACTAGCCCTGGTCCCTGTGCTGCTGCAGGGTTGCGAGAGCTCCTTCTGGGTCCCCGCACTGCTGCAGAACTGGCAGTGAAAATTTTTCTGATGTCCTAATGGAAAAAAGGTGCTGGAATTCCATTCTTGTGTGTGCCACCAGAAAAAAGCCCTCGCTAGGTGAATGTATATCAGCTGGGGATCTAGCCCACAATCTGTGTTACAAATGACAGAAAGCTTTAGTGGTTTTGCTTTCTTTTAGAAAGCTAACACTTTTCACATCAGGGCTGTTGGTTTCCTTATCTAACAGCACTGTTAGCAAAGCACAGAAACCAGAAAAGATGGGGAAGCCCATAAAAAGGGAACAGTTCAAGGTGCTGACGTGGGCAATCTCCCTGTAACACTCTGTTGTGCTCTTATTGAACAAGTCCATGCAAATAAAGGGCTTGCTAGGAAAATGTGTCCTGGGGTTTCTGTAGAGACAATCAGGCTACATTTGAATGGGGTAAAGGGCTTTAAAAATAGGATGGGACTGGTTTCATTTTTAGACCAGCCATGCAAACTGCTACCCAGCCAGTCACCTCAGCAACAAACCTGTTTGATGGGCGAGCAAAATATTCCCTCCTTTGAACGATCGGCTTTAGCGTAAGAGATGCGTGTGCAGATTTTGGGCCTGGGCGTGGAGAAGAACATGAGGATCTTGTAAGGTTGTGTCTGACTTTTCTTGCTTTCCACTTGAGATGCCTAAAGAAGGCCTGTGCTTTTTGCAAGTGCATGGGGAACAGATTGGATAGCGCTGATCAGACCCAACAACAGGGGACAGGGATCGGTTGCCACCAGGCCTGGCTTTTCAAAGGGGCCCACAGCTCTGGGTGCCACCGCTGCTACTTCGGCCCCTTTGAACAGCTGCGACAGCACTGCTCCCCTGCTGCGCATGGCTGTGAGGGAGTAGGGGAGGCAACGCTGCAGTCCAGACAGTGCTGAGAGCTAACAGACATTTGCCCCGCCCCTTCCTCTCTTGGTCCCGCCCTTACTGAGGCACAGAGCCAGGCCCCCCCCTTACTTACTTACTTACAATCTAGGCAATGTAACCCTAGCGGCAGTTTTCATTAGGCCTGTTGCTTCCTAATTAGTTTGTACACTTATCTGACTGGTCTTCTTTCCCAAATGAAGAGAAAGGTTTGTGTTCCTGCAGGTAGGATGGAAGTGAGTTTTGGAGGCAGAGCAGTATGACATAGACCGAGCACCGCTCAGTTCATTCCTTCCTTGTCCATCACAAGTTGCCCATCTTGCTAGCTTGTTACTGGAACTGGTTGCCAGCATCCTACTTACTCTTCCTTTTCTTTCCTTCACTTGCTGATCTTTCTCTCATTTTCTCTTCTCTTTCTCACTCTCCGTCACCTTCAGTCTCTTTTCTTCCTTCATTTGCACATTCTCTTTTTCCTTGTGTCCCTCAGCTGTCTTTCAGCTCTTTCCCTCTGGCATAGGGTTAGAGATGCATCCCCAGCCATACAAGAAACTGACCTAGGCTGTATCTGACCTGTGAGGGACCACTTGGCACCATCAGCATCGGCGGGGAGAGATTCAGACCCACTGATAACCTTCCTGATGTCCATCCCAGCATGCAGTGGGGCTCTGTGTGTGTGCTGGTGACTGAGATGTGTACAAGAAACACTTTTAACCAGGAAGAAAGATAAGGGACAAAACACTGTCACTGGGAAAGGAGTCTCCACAAGAGAACTCAACCATCATGCTCAGTTGGCCTTCATCGCTTGGCCCCAGTTCATTGAGACCACAGCAGCCAGTGTAGGAGCCCAAAGGAAAGATCAATGCGTGGTTATGTGGCAATGCATGCTTTTCCACAGCCGGGGGAGTGGTGGAGAAATTGCTCTATCTTGGGGATGCGTCTCAGAGGGATGGTGCTGGCGTCCATGCATCCTATGAGGTGGATTTTACCCATGGAGGTTTATGCCCAAACAAATTGGTTAGTCTTTAAGGCCTCACAGGACTCCTCGTTATTCCTATCTTGGAAGCCGTATTTATCATTGTGTCAACCCGCTCACTCCTCCCCTCATCCCAGTTGTGACAAGTGCCTCTTTCCACTGAGTTTCTTCTTATAAACCCAGGTCAAGGCAGAAGATCCTTAAAACCAGTGTCTCCCTTTGGCTGCAGTTATGCCTCTGCTCAGATTACCCATACATCCCTTCCCCATTAGAAGAGTAAACTTCTAATGAAATATTTTGCACATCCCTGCTGCTGCATTACATCGCACCAGCCATGCCTTGACAGGCTGCATCAGTCAATAACGATGCAATATTAAAGGGTAATGACACAGCCACGCGGCGTAATGAGAGAAAGCAATTTCTCTCACTATTTAGCCATTTACCAATCGATTGGATTTGAAGCCGTCAAGTCGAAAACATGGGGAGTGGGTGGAGAGTGAGCGGGCCAATGTTCATCCCCGTAATGCTGTGTGTTCTGCTCGGCTGGCTGACAAAAACCAGTATGAGCAAATTCACTGAGTTAAATACCACTCAGAGTCAGAAGAAATACAAGGACAGATGGAAAAACTTGTAGTGAGGACTATGGGAATGGTGAAGAATCGGGGATAATGGGCCAGTTGGTAAGAGAAGAAGGGCATGAGATTAATTTTGCTCCAGTCTACAGATATAGGACAGCAGGGCTATGTCTACACAGATCTTTGCAGATCTTTGCCCATGAATGCTTACGATCCAATATATCGGTTAGTTTATAAGGTGCCACAGGACTTCTTGTTGTTCTCAAAGATACAGACTAACATGACTACTTCTCTGATACTTACCACTGTTTAGGAATTCTCACAAGCCACCCCTTGGTATAATTAAGAACTGACTGTCCAAATTTTACAGAGGGAGAAAAACAGGGACACAGCGGAAACCTAAGGGCAGGTTTACACTAGCCCAGAAGATTGGCTCAGTCAGGGTATATCTTCCAGGGTTCGATTTTGCATGTCTGGTGTGAACGCGTGAACTCGACCTCTCGGAGTCACAGTCAACCCCTGTAGTGCTTGCAAAAGGTGAGGAATAAAGAAAGTTGATGGGAGAAACTCTGCCATCGACCTTCCCCAGTGTAGACAGCCAAGTTAACCAAACACAGATATGCCAATCTTAGCTACGCAATTGCCGTAGCTAGAATTGCATATTTGGGGTCGACTTTCTTCGTCTTGAGTACACATAGCCTCAGTGATTCTCCCAGGATCAAATGGCCATTTCACGAACAGAATCCCAACTCAAGACTCTACTGCCTTCTTTGAAAACAGAGGCAAACCCGACTCTAACAAAAGAAATGCCAGGAGAGCACAGCTGGTGGAAAATGACACAGTTTTGTGGGAAAAAATTATCCTTTTTCTTTTGAAAATGTTCAGTTCATTCAAACTGAGAGCAAAGCTGAGACTAGAAGCATCATTCTTTACATTCTGAATGTGAACACTCCCCCTTTTAGGAAACAGTGGGGTCGCGTGGATAGAGGGCTATATTAGAGTTTAGGTCACCTGAATGCTGTCGCCGAATCTGCTGCTGGGTAACTTTGAGCAAGGTGCTGTACTGCTCCTTGCCTCAGTTTCCCTGTCTGTAAAATGGAGATAATGCATCTTCCTTTGGAAAGTGCTGTGAGCGCTACAGAAGACAAGTGCTAGGTAAGGGCTGATTCTTATTATTGGAGGTGTTTTAATCTGGGAAAATTGGGTCAATCCTTTATGAAAGAAAGATGTCACTAGCAAAATGTGGACCTGGCTGATTATTATAGTTATTTTTAACCTTTGTAAGCTGGACTGCATGCCCAACCTGCATATAAGAGCCATGTCTACATGTGCACGCTACTTCGAAGTAGCGGCACTAACTTCGAAATAGCGCCCGTCATGGCTACATGCGTTGGGTGCTATTTCGAAGTTAACTTCGACGTTAGGCGGCGAGACATCGAAGTCGCTATCCTCATCAGGAGATGGGGATAACGCCCTACTTCGACGTTCAACGTTGAAGTAGGGACCGTGTAGTCATTGCGCGTCCCGCAACTTCAAAATAGCAGGGTCCGCCATGGCAGCCATCAGCTGAGGGGTTGAGAGACGTTCTCTCTCCAGCCCCTGTAGGGCTCTATGGTCACCGTGGGCAGCAGCCCTTAGCCCAGGGCTTCTGGCTGCTGCTGCGGCAGCTGGGGATCCATGCTGCAGGCACAGGGTCTGCAACCAGTTGTCGGCTCTGTGGATCTTGTGTTGTTTAGTGCAGCTGTGTCTGGGAGGGGCCCTTTAAGGGAGCGGCTTGCTGTTGAGTCCGCCCTGTGACCCTGTCTGCAGCTGTGCCTGGCACCCTTATTTCGATGTGTGCTACTTTGGCGTGTAGACGTTCCCTCGCAGCGCCTATTTCGATGTGGTGCTGCGCAACGTCGAAGTTGAACATCGACGTTGCCAGCCCTGGAGGACGTGTAGACGTTAGTCATCGAAATAGCCTATTTCGATGTTGCTACATCGAAATAAGCTACTTCGATGTAGGCTTCATGTGTAGACGTAGCCAAGGACACACAAGCAAGTCTCTGCTCTGAATCATTTACAGATGAAATAATTTGGCTTTGTATTTTGCAAATGTCCAGAATTTAGGTCTGCGATTTTGATTCTAGCTGAACGAGAGCGGAAAATGGTTTGAAACAGCAATAAAGGATAGGGGCGGCAGGAATATGGGACATACCAGAGCTTACCCGGTGCAAGTGTCAGAGGCTGAGAATCCCAGAAAGTGCAGAGCCCAGCTGCTAAATGATAGCTTTGCATTGCACTCAGCAGGGTACAAGGCAGCAGGAGGGTAAGTGGGATGCTGGAGATGAGGAACAGGTGAGTGGACCAGGAGGAAGTAGAGTGGCATCGCAGGAGTGAAACATAAGAGCATGGGATGGAGAGGGGCGAGGGGGAGGGGTGATGCCTGTTTGTTTTTATTTTATTTCCTCTGAGCTGATTATAAGAGTAATCCAGCAACTGCAGAGTATAGATTCTGCACAAGTGGCAGAGGTTACTGCAGCTGGCAGGTTTCTGATAGAGTTTAACCTCATGGCTTCACTTCAGATACAGAAGGAGAGGGGAAAAAATGTGAAACCTGCACAGAAAGAACCTGATCCAAAGCCTTTGAAGTCAGTGGGAATCTCTCTACTGGTTTCAATGAGCTGTGGATCAGGCCCTAAATGTTCAGCTTCTACAAAGGCAGATGGTGTGAGCCTCTGGCCCCCCTGGAAGGGGGAAGGGGCTTTTTTTTACACTGACCCCAGAGGTGAAGGAAAATAAGTTTTCTCACTCCTCCTTGCAATGGTCTTTTAAATATGTGAACACAGCCATCATGTCGCCTCTCAGGCTTTTCTTTCCCAGGCAAACAACCCTAATTCTTTCAACCTTCCCTCATAGGTAGGGCGACCATATCTCCCTGTCCCAAATATGGGACAGAAGGACCTGGGGGAAGGGGCAGCTCCTCCCAGCTCCACCAAGCCCTGGGGAGCTGGGAAGGAGGCAGCAGGCGTCGGCAATCTCCAGGAACCCCAGGGAAGTGGCCAGGACTTGGCAGCTGTCTACACTTCCCTGGCTTCCCTGAGGCTTGGGAAGATGACTCCCGCCAGCAGCTGCACCTGCACAGCTGCTGGTGGAAAAGGTCAGTAGGGGGAGGGCCCAAATATGGGACAATTAGTCCCTTTTAAAAAATAAGTAGGGACACCTTTTTGGTGTCCCCAATATGGGACTGTCCCACCTAATATGGGACGAATGGTCACTTTACAAAGGGGGCAGTTGTCGTGGGGCCCAGTGTTACAAAGGAGCCTGGAGCTCCAGCCATCACCACTGCAGCTATTTTTGGCGGCGGCGGCTGCTCTGAGTGGCACTGAAGGAAGAAGAAGATGGCCCAGCACTGGGGTCCAGGTGCCACTAAGGGCTGACTGCCCTAGGCCCCACCGCTTCCGTCCTTGGCCCTGCCCCTTCCAAAGGCTTGGAGCTGGGCTTCCCTCCCACCTGACACAAGCACCTATGGTGGCTGTTGGTCCTGCTGCTTGACTGTGACGTCTCGGGGGAAGGGATTGTCTCTTACTGTACGTATAGCACCAGACACCCTGGTCGTAGATATAAGCAGTATTCTGGGGCATTGAGGTACCGCCATTATACTGATCATAGGACAGACAGAGAAAATGGTCCAGGATGTTTACAAGCTCCAGGCCAAGTGAGATGCAGCACTGAACAAAGAACCCTCAAGTGTTCTTTAAAGGACTTTCATTTCTTAATTGCTGGAAGGCTAGTAAGCAACACAGAAAAGAGAACTTAAATTTGGCCTCCTTTTCAGAATTTTCTCAGGCTTTCGAGTCTTGCCAATACATCAAAGGCTGAAGGAAAACATTCAGCCAAATTACACATTGAATAGGACAAATTCTGCCCTTTTTTATTTTTCTTTATTTATTTTGCTCTGGGCAGACTTTTTAGTCCTTTTAAATGGATTTCCTTTACCTGCTAACAGCACTTGTAATCATTTTCTCTTCCCCAGTTCCCCACTCTGCTCATTTTCGCAATACTTTGGGCACTTCCTGTCTTTCCTTTGCTGCTCTAGATTGTCTCCTTGAGAGCTAAGGACAAACTGGCAATAATTTATGTTATGGCGAGATATGAAAAAAAATGCATTACACTATAAATTATAATATGAAGGGTGAAATGCCAGGAAATATGCCAAGTGCTGGTGGAAATCCCATTAGACAACAGAGTTCTACTGCAAAAGCATTCCCCACAGAGATCATAGGAGGCTTGCATAAAGCTGGGTGCGGGGAGGAGGGGGTGATATAATGTAACAGATAAAATGTATAATCAGTCAACTGGAGATATAAAATTTTTACAAATGCCTAAAAAGAAAGGTGACTTCCATTTAGAGCTATAACAATTTCAGATTGGGTCATTTGGGATCTTGTAATGCTGGCTTGAGCTTGAAAGGAAAAAAAAGTCTGTAAGTGAGGTGGGGGCAGGAGGTGGGCACATGTTCCACAGGTGCCTGAATAGCTTCTGGTTTTT
The DNA here is from genome assembly GCF_033958435.1 of Carettochelys insculpta. Classification (NCBI taxonomy): domain Eukaryota; kingdom Metazoa; phylum Chordata; order Testudines; family Carettochelyidae; genus Carettochelys; species Carettochelys insculpta. The sequence goes on from NC_134141.1 coordinate 123,926,033, forward strand.
CATCTGCATGGGAGATTCCACTCCCACCTGGGAAGTTGCCTTGTGTGACTCAACCCATTGCTTCAGGGCCTTTGATTACTGTCAGTCAGAGGTATGCTCAGTGGATCCTCTATGAGGCCAGGTATGTGGGATAGGGATGGGATGCTTCACATAGGAAAATGCCAGAAACGGGTTCAAATTATTGGTGTTTGGAACCAAAAAATTGGTTTGGGTCCTTTTAAAAATGACCTATGAGGGAAAACTGAATGAATTGGGTTTGTTTTGTTTGTTAAAGAGAATACTGAGAGGGGACATAATAGCAGCTTTCAAGTACCTAAAAAAGTGTTACAAATAGGAGGGAGAACATTGTTCTCCTTGACCTTTGATGACTGAACAATAACCAATGGGTTTAAATTGCAGGAAGGAAGGCTTAGGTTGGACATTTGGAAAAACATTAGGTTAAATACTGGAATAAATTGCCCAGAGAGGCTGTGGAATCTCCATCCTTGGAGATACATAACAGCAAGTTACATAAACATCTATCTATCATGGATGATCTAGATGGTGCCTGGCCCTGCCATGCATACAGGGGACTAGACTTGATGACTTCTCAAAATCCCTTCCAGTTCTAGTATTCTATGATTCTATTAAATGATCCCAATGAGCAAAATTTGGGTCTAAAGTGGACCTTTCTGGATGTGATTGACCTGGTGTAATATCATCATCATCATCATCATCATCAGTGCTATTTATTAATTTGCCAGTCATGCCCCGAGTTTATCAAACTGACTTTTATAAAAGCCTTCACTTGCAGATCCCCTTCACCTAACCTCTGCCCATCTGTCTGTCCCTGTTTTTGAGCTCCTTATGTTAAGAACAGCCCCTGAGCTGATGTTTATCCTGCAGCTGAGAGAGTGCTTCCCTGCCCCCAGGCAGACAGACACATGCTATCTCTGATCAGCCTTGCTCACTGAAAATAGCAATGGGGACATAACGGGATGGGGGCAGTTTGGGCTAGCAGCCAAACCCTTGGTCCAAGCTCGGGTAGCTAATCCCAGCTACCATGCGTGCTGTTCACACTGTAAAATCCATACTGCTATTTTTAGCATGCTAGCACCAGTCTATTTACCCCAGGATTCATGCTCCCAGCTGCAGTGTAGACATACACTGAGTATGTGGAAAGGCATTGTAGGTGCTACAATAAGTTAATAATAAGTCATAGTAAGAAAGGAGCAACCGCAATCTGCATGGAGAATTCCAAGCATGAAAGATGCATGAATCCTCTTGCAAGGAGCTTACAGGCTAAAAACAAACAAAAGAGTAAGTCAAAAGAGTAGAGAAGTACAACAGTTTTGCTAACCAACTGGCAGACGTCAGGCATGTAAATTCTACTGTCATTTACTCCACACGAGTAATACTGTTAGTGAGCAAGTTTCTCATCAGTACCATGACTAAGATGAAACCAATACTAATCTGGAACCTCAACCAAAACTTTACCCCAGTCCAAGATAAGTTTACAGAAGAAGATGGGATCCAATGTTGCTGTTATTTTATTTATTATGTTAAATTATACAGCAGAATGGATCTTGTGTAAAAGACAGAATTCTCCTGATGGACTCAGAATGAGAACATTTCTATTTTCGCTTCAAGAAATATGAGTGCGTATGTTTAATTTTTGCTACAAAAAAATCCTCCGCAACCCAATCAATGGAGAGAAAAGCAGCTTTGAGCACCTTATCGAACTGACCTGCAGAAAAAGCTTTGGAACTTCGAGCTCAAACAAGTCCCCAATAAGATGTGAAATGCAATGGAAAAATCATTTAGTGAGAACAACAGAGAAGCTGATTTTGCTCTAGTTTTACAGGTTGGTTCAATAAAGGTTCCTGAACTTCCCTTTCTGTGTAATTCTACAGATGGGTCATTTAATTAATACATGTATCTGGAGGAATACAAATAAGAACAAACTTAAAACATGGATTATATTCCAAGTTCAGCATTCCAGACCTTGGATCTCTCTCTCCCCCCTCCTTCCTTCCACAAATTTGCTTTCTTATTCTCTCCTTGTAGTTGTGTGTGTAAAGAATAAATAATGTCAAAAATATAGACTCATGGGTAAGACACACATTTGAGGCATTGCTTTCACTCTCTCCTTTTGTAATTTTATTTTCTTCTGTACAGTAAACCCTCGATTTAACAAACTAATGGGGGGAGTGGTGTCCGGAATTCTCGAAAGTCCATTAAATGCAAGGATTTACCCCCGCCCCGCACCCCCGCAAAATAAAACACAACAAAATCCTGCCACTCACCAGAGCCACCGCTGCTGGAGGACTCGCTGGACCCCATCTGGTGCAGCTGGAGGCACCCTGCTCTGGCCTGGAGGAGACACCGCCGGAGTGCTATGCACTCCTCTCATAAGGAGTGGGGCGCATATACGAGTGCCAGTCTGCCCATGTACATCCTTACCCCTGATGGGAGAAGTATGTGGCAGCTTTGGCAGCTCCTCCAGGCTACAGCAGCGGGAAGTGTCTCAACTTTGTTTTTAAGGGGTAGGGGAGAAGATTTTACAGACCCCAACGGTCTTCAAGTACAATGCGGGGGGGGGGGGGGCTTCCATTGTTCCCAAAGTCCGCTATATCGGGGTCTGTAAAACTGATGGTTTTCTATCTGTGTTCTTACCTCGGTCCTCATGGTTTTACTGGATGATCGTGTGTGGTACAAACACATCTATGCACACATTGTATGCTGTCTTCTCATCAAAGTCTTTTAGACCACATTCAAGACATGTTCCGAAGTCATTTATGCCAGTGTGACTCCAAAATATGTTGATGGAAGGACTCTGGATTTATTCTGGCTTCACTTTGTTTCTTGCCCATTGGGTAACTAATGACACAGCCAGGAAGAAGGAGGGGAGGTCACAGGGCCAAGGGCTTGCTTTCACCAGGGTTTTACATCACTGCAATTCCACTGGCTCCACTGCAGTTACTTTGGAGTTATTCTGTTAGAGCAGAATCAGCTTCTGGGGATATGTCTACAATGTAATCAGAAGTGTGATTGTAGCTTGAAACGACATACATTAATGTAGCTAACACAGGTAGAAACTACAGTGAAGATTCAGCACCATGGACCCCAGTGAAAGCTAGGAACTCGTGTTCCAGATGGGCTTGTGCTGCTTGCACTGAACTCTGTGCTGCTGGGCCTTTACTGTTATTTTTAAACGCACTAGCTAAACTAAAGCTCTCACAGTTTTGCCTCCCTGAGCTGCAGCCCCATCTCCAATGGCACTGGAGCCATAAATCTCATCATGCCTCAGTGTCTCCAATATACAATTAAAAATCTGCACCATAATTTGAGATGCTCGAGTGGAAGGTGCCCCAAAAGTATCTTTCTCATGCAAACCAGAGGAAGGTCCTGTAGGGATGGATGTACTATAAATAGGATAAAGAGACCACAAGGCTGTAAGATGTATGACACAACGACGGTATCTGCTGGGTGTTCGCATGAGAGTGGAGCCTTGGGTTTTGGATGACCACCACTGGGCGCTGCACTAGAAAGATATGAATATGTTCTTCTCCTTATGCAAAAGCAACAAGGGGTCCTGTGGCACCTTGTAGACTAACAGAAATGTATGAGCAAAAGCTTTTGTGGGCAAAGGCCCACTTCGTCAGGTGCAGGTCTTTGTCCACGAAAGTTTATGCTTAACAATGCGCCCTGCAAATGCAATCTTTCCTTTCATATGATCTCCCACGAGCATTTACTGAGTTCCAAGCACCTCCAATGATTCTTGGTGGGTTAAATGATCTAGCATTGCTACTTTCAGAATTCTTCTATATTTTCTTTGAGCGTAATTATGGATAAGGTACTGGCCTGAGGTCTTTCCTCCGCTCTGCCAGATGCTGGGACTGGACAACAGGGGCCACATCCCCCAGTATTTGCCCTGTTCTTTTCAATCAGTCTGAAGCGTCTGCAGTTGACTGCTGTCAGAAGAAAGGGTAACTGCCCGTTGGTTTCACCCAGTATGGTCATTCATGGAGTAACCTTGGGTAGTTTTGGGTTTTGTGTTCAAAAGCACATTGGATGCAGAGACCTTCTAATTTTTTTTTTCTTGTGTCAGCTGAGAACCTAAAAATCTGATTCTTGATGTCTTAAGTCGTGGGGTAAGTGGTAACTGTTTCTGAGAGATCAGCCTGCTTTGTCTCTCTGTTTTGAGGGTCTTGTGTGTTAGCAGAATTCTGAGAAATAGGTAATGAGAAGGTAACATTTCCTTTCTGTATCTGGTCTATATACATTAAAAGCAGTTAGTGGGACATTTCTCTCTTGCTTATGGCTGCATGCAAAGCCTAGCATAATGGGACCCTAATTTTTAACGGGTGCCTCTAGCAGTTACTGCAGGGCACACAATTAGCAATATACTGTGGTGTACTGGAATAAGGTAACATCCCTTTTAAAATAGTTTGGGAATTCTGTAGTAAGGCTCCCTGTGTTCTGTGATTTTCGAAACCAATAGAAACCAGTGAGAGCGGCAATACACACGTAGGTCGGCATCATGTGTTTTTGTAGATTTAGTAACTTACTTATTTGTGCTTCTGTCATTTTTGTTTTGTTTTATTTTGTTTTATTGTTCATGTCATTTGGTACATATAGAGCAAAAGGTGCCATCGCAGAGAGAGGAAATTTTCATGATCTCTTCCTAAAATTTCAGGGCAGGAATTTCATTGGCAGGGAAAAAAAAGGTTTATAGGAAACTTTCTAATGTGCAAGAGAGCAGAATAAGCTTTCAGTCTCTCTGTAGTGAATCTGGGGAGAGGAGCTTTCTTTCCCCTCAAATGCAGCCTGGCTCAAAGAAACGTGGCGAATATATCTATTTTTTCATGTTTTTCCAAATATCATTCCTGCTTGTCACAATATTTATAAAAACCTTCTTGCTATCTCAAGCTGCACAGCCTTTGGCTCAGGCTCCTGCTTATGCAAAACAGGGTCATAAACATGTCACTGTGTATTTGATAAATCCATCTTCCTCTTGTCATTGTCACCGAGAAGCTGAGATGACAGGAGATTATGCCGTCAAATCGCTGTGGAAACGCCTGCAGAGTTTATGAATTTTCATAGGCTATAAGTCCTCTTTAATGGAAAGTGGCGCCTAGAAAAAGCTCACTATTTTTAAAGATTCTGTGTGTGTGTCTGTGTGTGTGTGTGTACATATGCCCCACACACACATGCCAAAAGCATACAGCATCATACAGTATGTAGCCAGACCAGAGCTCCCCATGACAAAAATCAGAGTAGATCCATTTTCTTCAGCCGAATTGTACCAGTTTACACCGGCTGAGGTTCTGGACCTAAATATGTGTACATACAATTTTCATGTACACAAAAGCCTCTTTACACCATGCTATAAAGGGACTATTCAATATGTGTAAATACCTTTTTAGTGTACATTTATTGATCTAACACATATCTTGAGCATTCTCCATATACAGTTTTGAAACGCTTGTGTGTTAGTTAAATCAGCCTGCCCTTCTGCTGCTTCATTTTTGTCTGCCAAAGGCACTAGCTACACCTCATTGAGAAATATATCCATGCCAAGTTTCAAAGGGCAAGTGTGTAGTGTATTGAACACTGTGTTAAAAATCTCCCTTTAAATTTCAAGCTTTTTCCTGGTCCTTTTGCAGACTAGGGTTTAGGGCAAATGTGTGATCAGGGCTGATCAGCCATCAGTTAGTCGACAACTAGTCTATGGTAAGGTGGTGTGAGCTGTGCCTCTTCCTGTCTTAGAAAGCAGCCTGTTTTTTTCTCTCTCTGTTTTGGAGTTCTTGTGTATTATCATTCAGAATTCTAAGAAATAAAGTGCTATGTTGGAACCTTCCAACAAGAGTATTTATGTATTCAAATTATTTGTGTAAATGTAGTGAACATAACAAGTGGTTTTCTCTGTATCCATGTCTAAAAGAATGGCTTCCTGAGCAAAAATGTTTTAATTGATCTAAGCCAAAAAATGAAATTTTTGCTTCACATAAAATTGTGCCTCCATTTGGCACATTTTTCTGAAATCTCAAAGAACATTTGCAATGTGGGAAAAATGTTTCTATCCCAGATTTACACATCACCTCACTGGAATGCTCAGGCCTTTGCAGGATTGTATTCCAGGCATGGAAAATAATTGTGGAAAAAATTACTGTTTAGAATATTTTGCACGTATGAGATCAGGAGGCTAGAATGGAAACTATTCTCAGTCTTAACAGAGCTGTTAGGCTACAAATAGACCTGGCTGGAGTTTTCATAAGTGTTGGTGTGATTTAAGAGTACAGCTTTGACTTCCAGTGATAGTTGTATTCCTATGGCCTTGCCTACACACAAAAGTTGTGTTGTTTTACCTGGCATAGTTAAAGCAGTACAACCCCTAGCTTGGTCATATTTATATCGGTATAAGTGTGCTTAATACGGTGTAGCATAGTCCCATAAGGGAAGGGAAATAAGTGGATATCAATATAAAGAAACCTAATACCCATAACCATAGAGGTAAATTATCCATAAAGCACCTATGTAACTATATTGTTGAAAGAGACACTCCTAACCGTCATAGTTACCCCAATATTTAAAAAGTGTGTGCGGACCATGTCATAGGCATCTTAAAATAGCCTATGTGTGCATACGTCCACACACATTCTAAAAAGGAAGCTTAACTATCTTAGCTAGTGGGGCTTTTACATTCTGGATGTGTGTGTGTGTGTGTGTGTGTGTGTGTGTGTGTGTTTGAATACGTGAGTTCAACGCAGCATTTAACCAAGTCCTCTCATGTAGAGGGTCAGTTTCTAGACCCCACTGATCTTAAAGGGCCCTCTTCTGATGTCCCTGCCTCTCAACTCACAGCATGGCTTCTTATTGCTCCACTCTTCTGGTGTTCTTTTCCTCATCTTTAATTTGAAGCCAGCTCCCTGCTATCAAACTGAAAATGATGACGATGCTAGTTATACATGCCTTCAGCAACCCAGGTACCAAAACAGCCCCAGAGTATGTCTACGCTTCGTTAAAAGACCTGAATCACAGCCACTGCTAGCCCAGAACAGCTGACTTGGGCTCTCAAGTCTCAAGCTGCTTGACTAAAAGTGCAATGTGCCATGGGGATCTGTCCTGAACCTGGGCTATGAACCCCGCCTCCCTCTCAGGGTTAGGGGGTTGCATGTGTGTATACAGAATCTTACCCTTTAGGACCAGCTTGCAAGGTCATGGAGAGGCAGTATGCACATATAACAACAGCACAGGATGGTAGTAAGTGTGTTGGAGATCATATTACCTATGTCTGTAGAACTAATTTAGTACAAATCTGCCTGGATTCCATGGATCCGTAATGAGCACAGCTACCCCATGCCCCCAGGCACTGTAGCCCATTCTACCAAACTTACACTGCTGTTTTTTAGCACAGTAGCTCAAAGGCAGCTAGTTTGAGTGTGTCCTCCCACACCAGGAATCGGACCCAGAGCTCCAAGGCTAGCCATACACCTCCTGGGGGAATTCTGCAATTTTACTTTGGCTCCAAATGCAACAATTGCACATTTCCCCCAGGACAAAGCCTTTGAGCATAGAAGGAATTTTCTGAGCATTTACAAGAAAATCCGTTAATTGGTTTGTGCTAAAATTAATTAAAAAGGGTCTTTTAAGAAATAGAGCATCTGTGTTAGTCTTTCCTTTGTCCCAAATGGGCGTAATAGCAGAGCAATACAGACTTCAAACTTTCCATATAGTTAAAATTAATTTCATTCTTGTGCACAGGCTACACTTGAAGACATTAAGCTACAATTAAGCTAAATTATTGAAAATTGTTAAATCTAATTGCCATGACTCTATATACTACAAACAGGGGGTTAACAGCTCATTTAACTCTTAAATAAGATTGTGGTGACGTCAAAGGTAACTCAACAAACCATAACCTTTCCTCTAAAGCTAATTTGCGTGAAACAATTCTGTTGACTCTAGTGCCTTGCTAATATGAGGTAAACTGGACAAGGTTCAAGTGTACTCATTGGTAGATTACTTGGCCCAACAGTCACTCCTCTTTAAACATTCTTGGGCTGCCTGCTATCTTGGACATCTGTCTCCATAGCACTGCTGCCTCAGCTCCACTGTGCATTGATGAAGCATTACCAGGGAAAAAAAAAAAAAAACCCCTAAGACAAGAGGGTGTTAAAGCAAAGACACACTGAGGTTCATGGATGGGACTCCTCCCAGCCTTTACATAACACAGATTCTCTACGGTAGCTCTCCAAACCAATAAATCAATTACAAATTAAGGACCAGTTTTACCAGCATAGATCAGCTTCTTTGCACTTCTCTGTTAAGGAAAAGCAGTGGTAAACCCATTCTGAATGGGTGGTGTGCATTAACTGCTTTGTGGCCATCTGGTGAGCCAAAAAAAATTGTCCTGAAAAGGTGAAATCATTGCCAAAACTCTTCCAGGCTTCAACAGAGCCAAGATTTCAGCCTGCACATTTTGAAAACATAAGAAATAGTGTATAGTAGCATTCTCTTTAAGTTTCTTGATAGATGTGAATGCACGAACATTTATCCTCTAGAGACAAACAAGAAAATTGCAAAACAAAACCACCCCAGTTATAAAGGAGAATATAGATTATTAACTTCATGAACATTACAGAAATGTTATAAATGTGACAAACTCAAACATTATGTATCCAACACTAGATCACAAGTGATCCCTTCTGATCTTGGAACAACTGAATCTATAAAATTCAGAATTAAGAGACTTTAAACTTCAGTTAAATTCAGAAGAAGCCCTAACATATTAAGTCATAGAAGTACAGAATTAAGGTACCCAGACAACTTTAACTCTGCCTTGAAACTCAAACAACCTTACTTTGCCTTGTGGTGTCACTCTGAGAGACAGAGATGTGGAAAAAGAAAAGAAATATGTTTTTAAGAATTATAGGCTGAACATTTCAAGTCCAGCAAACTCTCATCTGGCAACATCTGCAATCTGGCATGATTTTAGTTAGCTGGATGACCATTTATCATGGGTATGGCCAAGTTTCCCACAGTCTCATGAAGTTTATTTACAGCCACTAGTCCTGGCTCTTAGTGTTCTGTGCTGTTATTTAGTTCTAATTTCCCAAAAATGTGCTCCAACAGCCCAGTGAGCAGTAGGAGTTTTGATAATGTGCTAAACAATATTGACCTCCCATGGTCCAGCAAATTGTCTCATCCGGCACTGGTCAGGTACCAAGGGTGCCAGACTAGAGAGGTTCAACTTGTAGTTTAATCTAATATGAGATTACAAACATTCCACATATTTTAATCATCAGATTATTGCACGTTGTCATTAGAAAAAGTTAATGTTGTTTGGTGCCTTTAAAGTGCATGTTGAAATGGAATAATTATAGTATCCCTGTATTGATTGTAAATATCGTGACTGATAAATGTTTTCAACTTTCACTCCATTTGAAAGCTCTCTGTGTGGGCTATTCTTTTTTTGCTGTGAATTATTATACCATTACTGGTACCAACTGGCATGGTAGCTGCATTTTTTAGTGGTGGTAGGTGTAGGTAGAATCCAACTCACGTGCTTCTCAAATGCAGCAACTTCTGGAGGGCAAAACAGCTTTTTAACACCATACAGCAAGGAAGAATAGCTTCCCTCACTGAAACTGATCCCCAGTTATCTGGGCAAGGGGATGGGGGAAGATAACATGATGAGCAGTGGGGCTGACAGCTACTGCAAGCCTGGGGAGAAGATGGGATAGGGGCCTGTCTCCCCTCCCCTGGAAGGGGTGGGGCTGAGGATGGAAGGGCTGGGGCTTAGGGCAGTCAGCCCTGGCCTTCCCCACTCCCTCAGAGCTGTGTGCAGAGCCCTAGACAACTTCTCCTTCTGTCTCCTCCCCCCATCAGCAGGCCGGACCATGAATTATAAATGGCAACCTGTCAGTTTTATCATTATCCATACACAACCAGAGTAGATTCATCCATACTGTCCCTCCTGTTGTGGCATCCCCCCTCATTATGCATTCATTTCCAAGGCGCCTCTCCCCTTGTATATTTTATATTCAGGGCCTGGCTCAGTGTTACATTCAGGCTCTGTTTGCAGGAGATGCATCCAAGGGCTCAGCTCTTTCACAAGCAGATCTAAGAGCAGTAGCATGCTCAGATGTGCACGATGGGTAATAGCAGAGCAATTTGAGTGATATGGTCCCAGGAGTTCATATATTTTTATACACTTGCAGGGCACACATCATCCTGCTCTGACAATGAGGCTAAGTCAAGTATCCTGGGAATGCAGCACGGGGAATTACAATACTGTTCCTTCACTTGTTTTCTTTCTCTTAACCAGGCTAATCAGTGCTACGATCTACCTTGCACTAAATTCCCAAATTGTGGCTTTCATTCCTCCAGCCCTTCCACGCTTCTCTCCTTCCCTCTCACAGAGTAGGGTGACCATCCATCCCGGCTTGGCTGGAACGGTCCCGTATTTCAGGCACCAGGAAGGCGTCCCGACTTATTTTAACAAAGGGGCTAATTGTCCTATATTTATGCCCCCTGCTGAGATGCCCTTGCCCCAGGTCAGTGCAGCCGCAGCTGCTGGCTGGAGAGCATGTGGGGCGCATACTCACCAGCCATGTGTGGAGGCAGCAGCAGGGGCCATGCCATAGGCTAGTAAAGCAGGGTATGTTGGGGTGGGGGGGTACTGTGTGTCCCCCAGTCCTTTTTAAGATTTTATTGGGATCTGGTACAGCCAGGGAGACTCCCCTCCCCCCAAGGCAGGGCTGCAGCCCCGCTCCCAGCTCCCCATGGCTTGGGGAAGCTGGGAGCCTCACCAGTGGTCCTGCAGCCCTGTTCCTGACTTCCTGCAGCGTGGGGAGAAGCTGGGAGCTTCATCCAATGGGAGACAGCCCCACTGCCAGCACCCGGTGGTGTGGGTCATCTGGTGAACCTCCCACCTTCCACAGGACAACTGCCTCTGCAACCAGAGATCTCCCCTGTGGGGTGGCAGCCCCCTTCTGGCACCCCATAGCATCGAGCGGCCAGGGAGCTGAATTGCTTGGCAGCCACAGCTGAGGAGCTGCCTCCACTCCAGGGTGTCCCATATTTGGCCTAGGGAGATAGGGTCACCTTACCCACAGAGAGACAAAACTAAGTAGTGTGTTAAGCATCAAGGAAACTTAAGTACTCACATTTCAGGAGCAGCATTCGCATTCCTAGCACCTGAGGTGTAAGAATGGCTAGGGTATCATTTTTTTCCTCCCAAAGCCATGTCACATTGTCAAGTGAAATAAAACTGACAGAGAAAGTTAGATGCAAGCAGAAAGCTTTCTTGTTTGCTGCTTTAATATTACCATTCTTTTTTTTTCTCCAGCACTGGAAAATGAGAGTCAAATTCTGCCTTCAGATCAGATGCAGCCTGGGTCTGGCAACCACTTCCACAAAAGCTGGGCCTGCTCATTCTGGAGTGAGACTTTGGGTTTTTTATGTTTGTTTCACACTTTGTACCTGAAAGATGAAGGATAAACACTCGTTTTCTCCCTCCAATCTGCATCCATTTAGTAACACTGTTACAGTATTACTAAATTCAAGTATTCAAAAGCAGAATTTAGGCTGCATAGTTTCATAAATCTGGGATTTTTTTTTTCACCTTCTGTTTTTCTAAAAGTTCCCTGTCACCAGTAGTCTTCACTTATGCAAAGTGTCTCTTCAACCGCAAGGGCTAGCAACTTTCTTAAAACAAAAAAGCTGAGATTCTCAGATAATCACATGACTCTGGGAACGGGGCTTAAGAAACCCAATATTGTGAGACATGGTTTAAGAGAGTTGGCCAATAGAAATAGACAGCATAGTTCCTGATATCTGAATTAATATTACATTCATGCAAAGTCTTATACCTGTCAGATTCCCATCATGTGTTGGAGACTATATTGAAAAGGAGAAATAGTGTCAACTCTGAAGTACAACCACCCTGAGAGAGTAGCCAGTAGCAATTTTAATGACCCACACCAATACCTGACAACAATCTCAAATCAGCAAGGGTAAATCACACTCAAACAATACTGATCTATACCAGCTGAGAATCTCACCCAGGTGCAGGATAACATTACTGTGCCTTTAAAACTAAATTCACATCACAGTAGTCTGAATTCCTGCTTCGAATCTGAGTCTCTTAAATAATGATATAGATGAAGGACTAGAGAATGTGTTGTAAGACCAGTTCATTTCTTTCTTCCCTAGTATTTTGTGAAGCTTCATGCTCTCACCTCTGTAATGCATTGGGAGGTACTTAGTTATACACCTGCAAGGCTGAAAGAACTCCTCGGTTCATTCTTAGGGGCAAGAAAGCTGTGTCTTGGTCTAGATTAGTAACTGGTTCAAGGTTCAAGATCGAAGCCAAACCTGGATTTAAGGAGAGGGTTTCAAGGCAGGGCTAGACACCACTCAAATCTCAGTGTTGCCAAGATCTCATGAGAGCATGGTGGCAACCTCCTGAGATCAGATCTTCTTAGCAGACTTATCCCACCTTGGGCCAAACTGGAGCCAGACTATAGGCATCTTTGTCATTTTTGTTCTCTCATTCATATATTTTAGGACCCATCTTAGGCTCTGGGTGCTTTGTTCTACCAAACCATAAAAATCAGTAAGGGTGCATGAATGCAAGTTCCCTTCCACTCCAGACCCTCCCAAACTGGAGCAGTAGTTTGTTTCATGAGCAATAAATGAAGGAGCGTGCCCGGCCAAGTTGTAGGAAAGAGGTACTTACTAAGAATGGTGAGGGGCCACAGTTATACTCTAAATCTCTACAGGTTACATGGAAGAAGATGGACAAACAGACACAAAACAAACTCCCTCCTTAAACTTGACCCTTTTTGCCAAGTTCCATTCCTCAAGTGGCATGGGTCAGAATTTGCAAACCCAGACTGGCGTCTGATTCGGGTGGCTATAGTCGGGGGGGGAGTTCATTTCGCCTATGTCTAGCTAGTCAGGCTTCTTGTAGCTGCCGGCTGTGGATTTCCATTTGGTCTGAGGCAGCAAAGATTGATGTGCATTCTGTACAGCGTCAGTACTTTCCCCTGCCTGCTAATGCCTCAGCGACAGCACGACAGCCTGGGATGAATTAAAGCCCCCGTTACGCTAACTTGTTTTTCTTTTTGTAAGAGCATCCGACTTCATTTACTAAATCAGAAGTGACAGGCACGGATTTCATCCTGGGTGTGCAGCCGCTCGTTCAGTGGCTCCCTCTGGGTTCCTAATGTTTGCTTAGGCTGGAAGTAGACCACCCTGACTGGATCCCTGACTCCTGTGATCCCAAACCCTCCACACAAACACCCTGTGGCAACGTTCAAAAGAGAAATGATGTATTACAGCTATAGAACATGTGGACTGGTTGTTGGGGAGAGGAGGGGACAGAGAGAATAAGGTGTGAGAATGCAGGAGATTTGCAGGGTCCCTGGAGAGGCCATTATCAGGTTGATCATATACAGGCAGATAGATCCCTTCTCCAAAGTTCTAGCTGTGGTGTATCCTCTGGGTACAGACACTGACACGTGGGCTACGTCTACAGTAGCACACTATATCGAAGTAGCCTATTTTGACGTAAGAACATCGAAATAGGATACTTCAACACGTATTGTCTACAAGTCCTCCAGGGCTGGTGCCGTCAATGTTCAACATCGAAGTAGCGACGGAGAACGTTGAAAGGAGACGCCCTGGAAGGAAATGCGGAGCGTCCACACACACACGTGCTCCCCGTCGAAATAAGGGGCCAGGAAAGCCCCAAGCTGGTCCCTTAAAGGACCCCTCCCAGACACACACAGCCTGCACAGCACGAGATCCAGCCTGCACAGCACGAGATCCAGTTGCAGATCCAACAACCAGTTGCAGACCCTGTGAATGCAGCATGGACCCCCAGCTGCAGCTGCAGCAGCAGCAGCAGCCAGAAACCCTGGACTAAGGGCTGCTGTATGCAGTGACCATAGAGCTCCACAGTGGCTGGACAGAGTGGCTACGTCTACACGTGAAGCCAACATCGAAATAGCTTATTTCGATGTAGCAACATCGAAATAGGCTATTTCGATGACTAACGTCTACACGTCCTCCAGGGCTGGCAACATCGATGTTCAACTTCGACGTTGCGCGGCACCACATCGAAATAGGCGCTGCGAGGGAACGTCTACACGCCAAAGTAGCACACATCGAAATAAGGGTGCCAGGCACAGCTGCGGAGAGGGTCACAGGGCGGACTCAACAGCAAGCCGCTCCCTTAAAGGGCCCCTCCCAGACACAGTTGCACTAAACAACACAAGATCCACAGAGCCGACAACTGGTTGCAGACCCTGTGCCTGCAACATGGATCCCCAGCTGCCGCAGCAGCAGCCAGAAGCCCTGGGCTAAGGGCTGCTGCCCACGGTGACCATAGAGCCCCGCAGGGGCTGGAGAGAGAGCATCTCTCAACCCCTCAGCTGATGGCTGCCATGGCGGACCCTGCTATTTCGAAGTTGTGGGACACGCAACGACTACACGGTCCCTACTTCGACGTTGAACGTCGAAGTAGGGCGCTATTCCTATCCCCTCATGAGGTTAGCGACTTCGACGTCTCGCCGCCTAACATCGAAGTTAACTTCGAAATAGCGCCCGGCGTGTGTAGCCGTGACGGGCACTATTTCGAAGTTAGTGCCGCTACTTCGAAGTAGCGTGCACGTGTAGACACAGCTAGTGTCTATCAACTCCTCAGCTGATGGCCACCATGGAGGACCCCGCTATTTTGAAGTAGAGGGATGCGGATCATCTACACACACCCTACTTAGATGATGAACGTTGAAGTAGGGCGCTATTCCCATCTTCGGATGGGAATAGCAATTTCAATGTCTAGCTGCCTAACGTTGATTTCAACGTCGAAATAGCACACGGCGTGTGTAGACACAACGGGTGCTATTTCAACATTGTGCTGGCTACTTTGAAGTAGCCGGCTAGTATAGATGCACCCATGATGGATCTGATTGCCAAAGACATGCTCTGGACTTTATTGCTCGTTACAACCTCTGAAATGCCCCCAGTGCCAATGGCACAGGATGGAAAAAGAACAGAAGTCAGAATCTGAGCGTGTACTCACCACCGCTTCCAAAGAGAGTCCGAAACTGGGGAGAAGCCCCCATGTGGTGACTATGATGGGAAGTGATTTGGGTTACATTGTAGGAGGAAGCTGAATATTAAGACCAGAGTTGGTCCTCAGCATCCAAACTCATGGACAGGCTTTAAAACCCAATGGACGCCCAGAAGCCGGGTTTACACTCTGGTAGAAGGTGAGGAGATGACCCTGGACTGGGGTCTGTGTTCTAAATGTCAGCTAATCAAGCCCCCAAGTGTGAGTGGCAGCTGGAGCTTACAGTCATTGCTCAGTCCCTGGTGAAAAGAGATTCTACTTATGGACAGACACAGACAGGGGAGGTGCAGGCATACATGTAAATTTTAGAACCAGGGGAACTTTGTTAGTCGAAAAGCAATCCTAGCTTTGGAATAAAATGCCAAGGGAAGTGGTAGAATCATGGTGGGGATTTGTTCAAGGCTGGTGAAGACACTAGTTTATCAGAAGGCATTTGAGAATAGTGACATAAATTATGCTACTGCATAGAGGAAGGGTTATAGGCTAGGTGTTCTACTAGCAAGTCCATTTTACCGTATAAGCCTCTAACTTTGCCTAATCCCTTCCCAGACACAGGTCTCCCTGCCTCATCGTGCAGCTGTCCACATCCAAAAAACTCTGAATTTACTACAAGGGAAAAAAATTGAGTCCAAGTACCATGAATAGGATCTATGGCCGCATTCTATCATACATCAGTCCTACTTATAACATAATAGCCATATAACTCATACCAGGCTCCGGCTCATGTGAAGCATGGAGGTCTACATTACGCAGGGGAGGAATGAGCAACACAGTCACATATCCTGTCGCTAGGTGAGATTACAATACAAGCAGCAAGCTTGTCATGCCTTAACTGCTAGAGGAAAATACAAGGTGGGTGAGGTAATATCTTTTATTGTACCATCTTCTGGGGGTGAAAGGGACAAGCCTTGGAGACACTTGGAGCTCTTCTTCAGGGAAGTGCAAGGCACAGAGAGTGTTCCGTGTATGTGTTTTATTTAAGGTAGGCCATATTCCTTATAGCAGAACTTCAGAGAGTTAGTAAATGTGTGTGTGTGTGTGTGTGAGAGAGAGAGAGAGAGAGAGAGGGAGAGAGAGAGAGAGAGAGAGAGCCTGTGTTTTTAATTGGCAATAATTGTTGGCTGCTTGAGCAGAGAAAGAACTGAACTGGCCATGAAAACTAACTTTTTGCCTCTGGAAATGGTCCCATCCAGTGAGGGAGGAGACTTGAGTGGAGCAGACTCTCAGCTGGGGTACCTTGGTTCATGCTACTGGAGTCGATGGAAGTCTGTTATGAAGGTAAAATCCCATGGTATAAAAACCACTGAGTCTACACCATGATATTCAGATGGTTGGATCAATAGTTGCACTTCCCCAGGGCTCAGGAGACTTTCAGAATAGGGACTCTGCTTCCAGGCATTCTAGAGATAAATATAAACATTGGAGCTTAGCTCCATATTTGGATTAATATCTAAGCTCTTGTCCACCTTGAGGAGTTTGGATTTGGGGTTCCATTTCATATCACTTACAGAGCTGGGAGCAGGTTGTGAAGTTTGAATGAGAATCTGGATACAAATTCGGTGCCTGCAAAGGTTGGATCCAGGATTCAGGTTAGGGTTTGATTATCGTTTTTGCTATTCATATTATCATTATACTTAGATAATTGCTTTAGGCCAAGCTGCCCCTGATTACTCAGTCCTGTGGAATTACTCATTCACTTCGTTCCAGGACAGTCTATGGAACTGTCCATTTAGGCAAGTACTCACCAATGCGAGTGATGGATTCAAAATCTGGCCCTTTATTTTTAAGTTAAGATTTGAATTCAGAGTCTTGTCTCTTCTGTCAAGGTGATAGACCCTGCAAGAGGTTGTGGACCTTAGAAAGCATGACCTCAGTTCAGACAAGCTTTTAGAGTCACTGAGGCTTGTTATTGGGACTGTTAGATTCACAGAGGCTGAGGTCAGAAGAAATACCCTGGCCTCCTGCGTAACTCTAACCAGAGGATCCCCTGAATTAATTCCTTATTTAAATCCAGTAGCTGTAGTTTGTCCTCAGAGTTGCCACCAGCGTGCTGCTCTGCTCTCTCCAATGTATCACTCGGCTGCGTGCGTGTGTTCCCTCTGTGTGCTGCCCCGGCTCTGCAGATAGCTGACACAGCAGACTCGAAGAGCACCCCCAATGACCACAGAGTCTAGTAAAATGCGAAGGCACGTCGGCCAGGTTTATTGCTGTATTGGATACAGTAGTAGTTCCCTGTAGATTTCTTAGCCTAAGTCAGGGCATACTACAAATATGCACCCACGGTCAATGGACTCGGCTCAGTCAGTGGCGGGACTGTCCACTGCCCCCTCAGCCGGACCCAGACCACATCCCAAGATTACATTCTTATACACAGGTACAAACAACTTACTCATCACTCCTGACGTATTGAGGTACAACCCTTCTACGTAATCAGGTGCCACCTCTCACCTTGTACATGGTGGTTTGAACAAACTCTATCCATCATATTACCCTTTTGCCCCTGTCATTGGGATGGGTCGGCCTGTTCTTTCTTATCTGTGGAATGTTCTAGGGTCGGGTGTTCTGGTACCATGTTTCTATTTCAACATGCTAAGTAGATAGGTTTCTGCAACATCAACCCTCTTCTTGCCAACTTCTGTGAGTAATGCATTCCTTTAGCTCACAGCTGCACTTCGCTTTCTGTTAGCAAAGTCTTGACCATTACTTTGGTTCAGGCCTAAGGCCTCATACTAGGCCTGTACTTACTATATAGTTGACATAGAGCAGGTCTGCTAGAACAACATCTTTTCTTGATTTTAGAATTCCCAGTGATGTGAAATCCAGCACAGTCCTTGGTAAATTGTTCCAGTGGGTAACTGCCCTCTCTGTTAAACAACGGACTCCTTATTTCTGATCTGAATCTGTCTAGCTTCAACTGTCAGCCGTTGGACTGCTGTTATATGTAATAATAATAATAATAATAATAATAATAATAATAATGGGCCATTTCCACCCTGACTGAATAGACCTTGTCAGCTCTGGCCCTCCCTTTTACTGGACTCCCCTCTTTAAATACGCCTCTGAACCCACCTCCCCACCACTCGTGCATCTGACAAAGCGGGTCTTTGCCCACAAAAGCTCATGTTCCAAAATATCTGTTATTCTATAAGGTGCCACAGGACTTCTTGTTGTTCCCCAAGGCAGATTTAGTTTAGCTTCCTAACTGTTAGGGTAGATTACACTGGAACAGATTACAAAGGGAGTTTGTGGAATCTCCATCACTGGAAGTTTTTAAGAGCAGGTGAGACAAATCACTGTTGGGTGGTCAACATAAAACTTACTCCTACTTCCATGAGGATGGAATGAAATGACTTATGAAGGTTCCCTCTAGTTCTGCATTTCAAAGATTTATGTCACCCTTCTTGTATACAGTGTTCATGCCTTTTCAGAAGAGTCGATATGTCCACTGAAGAATCATCCTCTGCATCCAGTCCCTATGAATGTATACATGGAAAAAATTATCAGTCACTCTTGTCGTTGTACATGCCCAACCTAAAAGCTGGAGGAGGAAAATATCTGTCGGAGTTGGGGAGAGAAATGAAGGGGGAAAACCCAGGACACATGCAGTTAAATTATACTGTAAGGGATGGGCAGATGGGAAGGGAGGAAGAAAGAGGGGGTCGTGGTTATCAGGGGATAATTGCACCCATAGGGAAATTAGAAGGTACAAGGAGCTGCAGATATCCTCTGCTCTCCCAGGAGAGTGATTAACTGGTCCTAACTACACCCCTGGAGTTGCCTTATTTCCATTATGAAGTCCTTAGGTTTTTTTTATTTATAAATGAAATATTGAAGTGCCTGACTTTGATCGCCAGGATCTGCTAGTTAGCGCCGGCTTCAGCCATGAGGTGCTGAGATAAAAGATTAATCAAAGGCAGAGGATTAGCGTGCCCCTTTGGAATGCTGAGTCACCAGTCAGGGAACTGCTCGTAAGACCCATGTATGTGGCTCGTTGCTCGGGTTGTCTTGTAAATTTGGTCGTCTTCTGTTGCCCTGCAACTTGCCAACTCACCTGCATGGGTGACCTGCATGGGAGTAAAAGCCTGATCCAGGTACAAAACAAACTGCAGGAATGGAGGGGAACTGCACTGCCTTTAACTGAGGGACAGTGTTAGCCCATCGTTGAGCAGCTGGATGTATAAACCGTACTTAACATCTGTGTACTCAGAACCAGCACAAGCTCTTACAACTACAACCAGGCCTCTTTTAGGTAGCTTAGTTTGGACACCTGAAACCATCTGCCACTGTTGAGCACCTCGGCCAACGATTTCCTTGCTGACTACAAAAGAATCCTGAGATGCCCAGAAGAAAGGCCCTGTATGAAAGCAAATGATTGGTAGTGGCTGCTCCCCTGCAGAAATCTGTGGTTCTCTGCAAACCACTTTACTTGCCATTCAGCCTAATGGGAACTGTCAAGAGATGCAACAGATAAGGAAAGGAAAGGAAAGGAGCTGCTTTGGAAACACACAAGTTCATTCCAATAAGCTCTCTATCTGGCTCCTGCCTGAATTTCCCTCCCCTAACCCCCTGATATTCAGTTTGGAAGGTAAGTAAATACATTTGCTCCTTGCCCTGCCACATGTGTGTTGGGATCTTTGTTTGCTTGGATTCATTTTAATCACAAATATATTTTCCCTCTTTCCCATTGCCAAAAGAAAATAATAAGCCGGGGCTAGGAAAGACTTAAAATCTGGTGGTGTCTGGTTAGATAAGGTTTCCTTCTCTCTTGCTCTTTCTCCCTGACTCTCTCTTTCCTATGATACAGTTAAGATGCCTAATAACCTCTTTCTCCTGCCAGATATCATCATGCAATTGGAAATACCATTGTTTTCTTTAGGCAGATGGTGATCCTGGTCCTTTAATCCTCTCTCTAAACTCATTAGAAAACCTGGCCTCAGACCAAGCCTTAAAAAGAAAAAGAAAAAAAAAAAAGATGTGTGGGTGGGTGGGAGGGGGAGAAATGGATACTAAGGTGATGAGGCTCCTATAAGACCCTGACCAGGCGAGAATAGGAACTATTATTCTCTATTTGTTTTTCACTGGGATCATTCACTCTCTGAGGTCTGCATCTTTCCCTGTTGCTAATCAGCTTCCACTGGCCTTTGTTTCAGTATGTAAAGGGTGAGTGCATGCATGGAATCAAAGGCCTCTCCGCTTCTCTCACCCTGTGCCTGGCATGTGATAAGAGCCCAGTACAGACTGGGCAGGCTCAAAGCCTGGGCCCTGAGCACTGGCTTTGCTATCCATTGATCAGGGCTGCACTGCATGTGTCTGAGCAGTGTGGAGGGTTCTGCTGGGCGGTTCCAAGCGCGATGAATTGCAGGGGGTGATGGGTGACACTGCCCCCTCATTTGTCACCCTGGGTCCAAGCCATTCGTGTTTTCTGGCGCAGGACATAGGGGCCAAAGAGCCACAGGCAAGTACAGGGACTGTCCCAGTGAAACACAGAACTGTCGCCATGGTCCTGTGCCACTTCCTGAGGGAGGGGAAAGGGAGTGGGGGCAGCCAGACATAAGTTACCACAGTTGTGATCCGTGTTTGGGACAAATCATTCTGCAGCTACCTCCAGACTAGGAGAGAGTGATGCATGGATAAGTCCCAAAGGCAGGTGCTCTACCACTGGACCACTCCCAGCTTGGGCCATAGCCTGCCTGTAAGTCATGGTTGACAAGTTAATTCTGAGTCTCAGACAGTCTCTGGAGCAATTGCGCCTCTGGCCAAAGACATTGCTTTGCCCCACAGCAGGCTTTTCCTGTGTCCAATATCACGACTTCCCACACTCTGAACTGCAGGATATAAAATAATCACACGCAATGTGCAATATCCTGACACAGCTCCCCCACCCCCACCCCAGGCACCAAAAAAACCCAACATTTTCTGAAGTGACACCTCAGTTCTGAGATCTGACACCTCACGTGGCTCCAGGATGTCAAGCGTTTAGAGGCTCAGAGTTTCCTGTGCCCTCCTCTTTGGAAAGATATGTCTCAGAGGCTGAGATTGGACATTAGGAAAAATGTCCTAACTCACAGGGTGGGAATAAATTGCCCAGGGTGGTTGTACAATCTCCATCACTGGAGAAATTTAAGAGCAGGTGAGACAAATATCTAACAGGGATGGTACAGATGGTGCTTGGTCCTGCTGTGAAGTTAGGGGGCTAGACTCAATGACCTCTTGAGGTCCTTTCCAGTTCTAGTGTTCTGTGATTTAGAGAGCCCCAGCTGCTTTGTAGGCAACACATATTCTCCTCCAGAGCGCCCTCAATCACAGCCTGACCTGGCAAGGCAGTGAGCATCCTGGCTTCCCCTCAGTACCAGAATTAATTGAGGGTTTGCCCCTCCCTGTAGGAGCTGACTCTTTGGGAGTCTTGCCTGAGCAAGGCTTAGAGCATCAGGTTGGTAGCAGATCACCATCTTGTGTAATTGTCTTGATTATTATGACTGGACTTTTTAAATGCACTGTATAATTTTATATCTGTGGCAAACAATGGGGAATGAATAATTCATCCAACAGGTTTTTTATTCTTTTCATGCTTTCTGAATATCCATGAGCAGATCCTGATTTCCTCTGGTTTATTTATTATTTGAATTTATTTGATACATTTCCTGCTAATGCCTTCATTTTTTTTCACACCATTGATTGATCAGAGAAAGTTCTGTGACTTTAGTAGATAACGTTCAGAACCACTAGCAGCCAGCATTTAGGGCACTAGCCTAGGCCTCGGAAGATCAGGGTAGAAGTCCCTATTCAGCCACAGACTTCCTGTGTCCCATGGTGACCACTTATCTGCTCTGTTCCTCAGTTCTTCAGCTATAAAACGGGGCTAACAGTACTGTCCTGCTTTCCAGGCATTGTGAAAGTGAATTGAAGATTATGAGGTCCTCTGGTTCTATGGTAATGGGAAGTCTATAAGTTCCTTAGATTCGTCCACCTAATAACCTACCAGGGTCCTAGTAGTTGTACAGACAGGTAACCAGAGAGCATACACAAATGGGATGGATGAAATAATGCAATGAGCAAAGTTTAGGAGGAGAGTGGGATCTTGTGCCCTCCCTTCCCTTGCCAATGCCAGACTGCAGTGACTTGCAGGCACCAAAGCAGAAGTAGGTTTAAATTCAGATTCTGTTGCATAAGTAGGCTGCCTGAAGAGGTCAAAGGGGTATTTTAATTCCCGTGTGTGTAGCACTATCAAATTAGTGAGGTGGTTTCCACTGTCACACCCAGGATATCTTACCTGATGGACAAAAGGTCTGAGCCATTGTAGTAAATCCCCTCTTTCTTCATGGACACATTTGGCTTTCCACCTTTATGAAGGGCAGATATATGAGCAGATGGTCTTAGAATTCTACCCGCCGTACTGGGAGAAGTTCGGCCTTGTAACCTGGGTGCTGTTGAATAACACTGAGTTCCTGCCAAAATTCATCCTTTTCTGGAGTGTAACTGAATGGTAAGTAGGGTGGGTATTTTCAATAGAACCAAGCTTCAGCCTAGCTCTGCCATCAATGATACCATTAAAATCCAAGGGAAGCAGACTTTGGCCAATGTGAAAAAATCCTGCCATAAAGGTCATGGGGCTGTAGGGTCTTCTCTATCTGAGGCCAGGTCTACACTAGATCTTAAAGATGACTGTAGATACACAATTCCAGCTATGACAATTGCATAGCTGGACTTGACTTATCTACGATCGACTGACTTGTCCATCCTTACTGAAGGAGGTCGAGGGGAGAAGCTCCTCGTGAGAGTGAAGAGTACACTTGTTGACTGCTGACCCCAATAGTTCGATTTTTTGCTACGCAGGCCAAATCAAAGCTGATCTACCAAGTAGTGAATATGTGCCTTGAGTCTAGAAGGGAATGATTCTAAAGCTACAGAATATCCAAAAGATTTTACTATTGTGTATGCAGGAGAAGGGTATTTTGGAGGAATAAAACAAGGGAGTGAAAACACCAACCATTCCACTTTTTTTTTTCCCTTCTCTGTCAAGCAGTATTTTTGGGGGTAAGAAGTACCTGAAAAGAAACAGCTTTCAGTATCTTCTTATGAGAGCAGTAAGCTGAGTTCAGTGAGGTCAAACTCAGTGTGTTTTATGGGCTCTCCCCTCATCTTTCTGAACATCTGCTCCATTTTCATTTAAGAGCTCAGTGTGCTAGGATAACTCAGACAGCCCTTTCTCACCTCCCACCCACCCCAACCATGTAATCTTGTTACCCTAACTATGCATATTTCTACCCACAATGCGTATTGGTATAATCATCCCCCTGATCAACCTCTCATAAGAGAAGGAGGTGCTTTTCTTTCAAGCTAGTGTCTTTATTTACAAGGCTGTCTCAATTCAGGTGAAAGCATATGCAGCATTCAGCACTATCAAATTATTTTCAAAAAAGTAATTTTGCAGCTTCTTGTATCCAGAAAGTCACAATCAGTTACATATTCTCATTCACTATTTCAAGGAAAGATGGTGACTAACCAGAGTCCAACCTGAGCAAATTTGCAGGAAATAAATTTTAGTGGAAAAAAATAGAGATTTTCAAGGCAAATGCAGTATGTTTTGCCAGTTTGGTGATACACTCTAGGGAATCATTCTGCTTTCAAAGAGGAATGAACTAGATGGTCTAATAACAGAGCTGGTCAGGAATTTTCTGAGACTATTCTTTCATCCGAAAATGCTATTTATCCAAATCAAAACTGTTTGAGGAAAAAAATACTAGCTTTGCTGAATCTCCCCATTTTAAATTTTATTTGATGTACATGTGTTGAAATTGTCAAAGCATCCCACTCTGACATTTTCAAAATGAAAATTATTATTTTAGAGTCCAAAACAACTGTTTATCATAAATTCCAGTTCATTTTAAAGAACCATAAAAAGAGTGAACAAATTACAAAATTAAAACAAACTTGTGGACATTATCAAAACAACTTTTTGATTGACCCATCCAGAAGGACTTTGGACTTACTAGTTCTTGAAAATGTAAGAGATTTTGACTTGCCCATTGCAGCTTTATCTAATGGGTCTTTTCACACCTAATATCTAAGGGGTCTTTATGACTGTTCCCAGAGAACCCCAAAAGCAGGATAACTGTTGAAGAATGGATCATAGAATGGGCTTAATTACCAAATAGCTGGCTGGGCATTGCAAACAGGTGATGACTGTTCTGTTTTTCTAAGGCTACGTCTACACGTGCACGCTACATCGAAATAGCTTATTAATAGTCTATTTCGATGAATAACATCTACACGTCCTCCAGGGCTGGCAATGTCGACGTTCAACTTCGACGTTGGGCAGCACCACATCGAAATAGGCACTGCGAGGGCACGTCTACACGCCAAAGTAGCCCACATCGAAATAAGGGTGCCAGGAACAGCTGCAGACAGGGTCACAGGGCGGACTCAACAGCAAGCTGCTCCCTTAAAGGGCCCCTCCCAGACACAGTTGCACTAAACAACACAAGATCCACAGAGCCGACAACTGGTTGCAGACCCTGTGCATGCAGCATGGATCCCCAGCTGCAGCAGCAGCAGCCAGAAGCCCTGGGCTAAGGGCTGCTCCACACGGTGACCATAGAGCCCCGCAGGGGCTGGAGAGAGAGCGTCTCTCAACCCCTCAGCTGATGGTCGCCATGGCGGACCCCGCTATTTTGATGTTGCAGGACGCGGATCGTCTACACGTGCCCTATTTCAACGTTCAACTTCGAAGTAGGGTGCTATTCCCATCCCCTCATGGGGTTAGTGACTTCGACGTCTCGCCGCCTAACATCGATTTCAACTTCGAAATAGCGCCTAACATGTGTAGCCGTGACGGGCGCTATTTCGAAGTTGGCGCCGCTACTTCGAAGTAGCGTGCACGTGTAGATGCGGCCTAAGTGACAAAAGATATCATTGACAATAAGTTCCCTTTGGAGGCATCTATCTTAGCAATTTCACTGAAATAAAAACCAGTCATTTGCTGAAAGGTGCCTCTTCAACAAAATTTAGCCACATCCTGCTAGCAAATTTTGTACGTTAAAATGATGGCCGTCTGTTGAAGAACACGAGTGAAAATGACAAAAGCATGTACATGGAAATTGTGCCTGGAAAACAACAACAGCTAAATATGGAGCTGGACCAGTGTAAGGCCAACACCCTTTGCTCATGCTTGACTTGAGATTCTGGCAGGCTGGGAGCTTTTAGATATAGCATGGAAACCAATTCAGGAAGCATCTGCCTGCCTCCCTCGCTCAAAGACCCGATAGTGCAATTTTTGCCTCTTACTGTCAATGCAGAGTCTGTGAACAGAGCTGGCAATGAGTCTTGGGTTATTCTTTCTCATGACAGGACTATCTTTGTCACTTGAAAGCCTACAAAATTAAAAATACCACCCTACACAGAGCTGCAAGTTGTCTGTGGCTAATGATTGGTAGTCTTTATCTCACTGATACGTCAGTGAAAAGTTCTGGACAGTTAAAAAGATTAAGACCTTTCTCGTTTACAGTGTAGCAGTTAAGTTTCAGATATGGAACAGTAGAGTCCCAGGCAAATTCTGGAGCTAAATTTGTAGAAGGGGATAACTCATTTTGTGATAAATTACATTTGTTCTTCTCCATGACCTCACCGGGTGATGAGTGGGATGAAGCTGCCTCTTAGGTGTTGAATGCCTTCAACTCCCATGGAAGTCAATTGCAGCCAAAGGCACTCGGCATCTTGCAGGAAGCTCTCCGCATTTCACAGGATCAAGCCCTCCCAGTGAGACAAGCAAATCTCCTTACTTTGAATCAGCAGGAGGTAAATACTACCTCAGGCAAGATGTGCCATGTTCAATGATGCGAGGGTTGGAACCAGCCTGGCATACCCTTCTCTTTGTTCTCTTCGTTCCCCCCTCAGAAGAGAGGGAGAAATTTCACAATACCCTTATCCGGTCCTCTCAACCTGACACAAGCCCTAACATGGGATACAGTGTGCGATGGAGATTTAAAATGAGGGACAAGCATACAAAAATGATTCATACAAGAAACTTAAAATTCATATGGCTTTCCTTCCTCAAGCATAAATCCCTTTCCTTGCAGCCTCCGCCCCATGGTTCTGAATTCCTCTGGTCAATAATTCTGAACTCTAAAAGTGGGGTGGGGGGTGAAAATGTGGCCACTTTTGGCCTTGGAGTTCAATTTAACCTCAAGTAAACTGGTAAATTTAAAAAACCTCTTCTTCTTTGAGTGGCTCAGCTGGCTTGATCTGCCGGCCACGTGAAACTTGTGTGTGTCAGTATACACACATGCACACACACATTTTTTTTTAAAAAAGGGAAGAAGCAGCAAAACTTTGGCTATGCTCCAAATCATGTTGAACATGCCACCTGGAAGAAACAGAGACATCTGGAAAATCATTCCACGATCTCTGAGGAAATTACAGGAGAAATGCAGGATGATTGGAAGGCCAGTCTTTTGTGGAACTCTTTCTTTATCAGCCAATTTCATTTTAAATTCATTTTTTTTTTATTTTTTTTTTCCTGAGGAACATATGTTCAGGACTTTAACAAGAAATCCTTGAGTTCTGGGGATTTGTTTATTTATTTTCTTTGCAAAGAGAAAGAGTTTTGAAAAGTTTTGAAACAAATGAGAGAATGTCAGGCAGAAAAAACATGGAAGAAGTGTCTTGAAGGAAGGAAAGAAGAAAGAAAGGAAGGAAGGAGGGAAATGAGAGAATACCACATGAGGAAAAATAATCAGAAGAAAAATTCTTTCTCAAATCATAGTGTTCCCTCATGCTATATATTGTTACAGGGTAATAAGGCCCTCCACCTGCACAGTTGCATAAGTCAAACTTGAACTGCTGAGCTTCTGCACCCAGAATAAGGGCTTCTTGGGTGATACTTCCCACTACAAATGTGAGCAGAAGCAAGATAGGGAGTAGGCAGAGGTATGCTGGATAGGAACCTGTCAGTCAGCAGAACCATGGTTCCATCCTTCCTGGAAAGGGCTGACTATCTTAGGAATGTGTGGGGTTAGTGGGGACAGCAGACCTCTGGAGGAAGAGGGCTTTAGCTGGATGCTATGCAAAGTTTCATACTCAGAGCTTTTCTGTTCTCTTCTGATTCTTGAGCTGTGCCCAGCACGGCTGCATTTGAGCTCTTCAAGCCTCAGTGTAACCCTCCATAAACCCAGCCAAAGAGTTTGCAGGGCGGCATGCTGACAGCGAGGCCTGGCCAATGAGTGGGGCCCAACATTGCCCACTGACAGTGAGGCCTGGCCAGTGGGTGGTGCTCCAGGCTGCATGCAGACAGTGGAGCCCAGCTGGTGAGAGTGTAGGGCCTTCAATGCACCCAGTCCAAGATAACCACCTTACTTGCCTTGCCCTGAGGCTGAGCCTGTGTATAATCGTTTTCAGGAAGGAAAGCAAGCCTGAGATACCTACACAATAGGCCCCGATCCAGCCAGCTCCTCTACAGTCAGTGATGTAACAGTGAGAACAGGGCAGGCCCTGGAGTTTTATCCAAATTCGGTACTCTTTGATGTGTTGTTTTCTTAGCTGAGCCACTGGGTGCAGCTCTGTGAGGAGCAGTCGTGGGAAGATGAATATTATCCCTGATTCATAAACATCTTGAGCATTTGGAAGCTTTTCAGCAGATGCCATTCTGGCAATGTGTTTCGGAGCCTGCCACCTGCACATGTTTTCTTTGTTTATTAGCATAAGCTCCAAAGATGAGAAGATACAGGTGGAAGCTTAACGCCCCCCGCCCCCCCCGCTTCCTGCCCACCTCCCCTTGTGTGTTTTAATCCTAATCTGTATCAGCCAAAATGAGTTGCTTCTTTAACATGCACACACAAAATACTATTGAGGCCCACTGAGGAGAAACAATGAGCTTGGATTCTATAATCAATCGCTGAGAAATTCATTAGTGCCAGCAACAGACCTTCTGTGCAGGAGGAGCGGTCCCCACGGCCCTGCCTGATTCAGACAAGCTTCATGAATAGCCATTCCCTTCTTTTTTCTTTGCCTCGAAACGTACCATGATAAGCCTTTGTCTCAAGGAAGTTAAAAAAACAGGGGCTCAAGATCTGAACATTTTTCTTCACTGCCGACTGCCTTTCTCAGATTGCTTTTCTTCCGTTGTGTGACAGATGAGACATAAAATAGACCTCTTGACCATTCTGTGGTCCTTAAAGGTCCTAAGACCTTCTTCATGAAGGTGTACCTTAAACATCCTGCCTTGGAATTGTGGTATACCTTTCTCTGTTTGACTGAGAAATCCATTGTTAAATATTTTTTCCCAGTGTAGGTACTGATAGACTCCAATCAAATCACCCCTTAACCATCTCTTTGTTAAGCTATATAGTTTGAGCACCTTGAGTCTATCACGACAAGTTAGGATTTCTATCCTTCTAAGCATTTTTTGGCTCTTCTCTGATTCCTCTGCAATTTATTAATATCCCCCTTGAATTGTGGGAACCAAACCTGCATACAGTATTTCAGCACTGGTCACACCATTACCAAACATAGAGATAAAATGTTCTACTCCATTTGGAGATTCCCTGGTTTACGCATCCCAGGATTGCATTAGCTCTTTAGTTCCTGCCATCCCATTGGGAGCTCATGCTCAATTGCATCGAATATGCATCTGATGAAGTGGGTCTTTGCCCACGAAAGCTTATGCTCCAATAAATCTGTTAGTCTGTAAGGTGCTCGGCTGATTATCCACCACAATCCTCAAGTTTTTTCAGGGTCACTGCTTCACAGGATTGTTCGCAGATGCCAAGTAGTGCCTGGATAGAATGATGGTGGACACATTTATCACAAGATTGTCAAAAGCAGGTAGATAAATTTGAGCTGCTAGTCCCACATTTAGGGACCTAAATAAGCAGCTTTATTTTCAAACATGCTGAGGCATCAGATGTTACCACTGTTTGGATAAACAGCTGAGTGGTAAACAGCAGTTCTGAAAATCAGAGATGAGATTTTGAAAAGCAGACGACTTATAGACACATACAGGCCAGTGAATGTCAATAGGATTTATGTTCCCAAGACATTTCAAAAACTCACATCACTTGTTATGTAGCAGAATTTTTAAAAGTACCTATGTGACTTCGGCACACAAGTCCCACTGAAAGTCAAAGTTACTTTAAGTCATTTAAAAGCTTTGGAAATTTCTGCCCTAGTTGTCTAAATATGTAAAAAGCTATGTTCTGATGCGAGCATCATGTAAATTTCACCCTCCCCCATTCCGTGGCAATGCTGGTACTGGGCTGTATTCTTCACTTCTGTTGTACAAAGGAGTTTGTAGACAGGCGGAAAAGAGGCAATTAGTAAATCACACTGGGATATCTCAGGAAAACAGGCAATATATAAATGTAAGAAATTCATAATTCACAGATTGATGCTCTCCATTTGGGGTAACAAATTTGCAGACCATATTTTGTTAGGCCGCCAGCTGAAGAGTGTAGGGTGGTAAAACTTGGATGGAAATACAGCAAACATTCTGCCTTGCATGTATCTGGCTTGGTTGGAATATTACCAAGACATGTAGACTGGCTCTTCCCTGCATCTAGGGCTTTTCTCTCTGTGCACCTCAACCGTTCTTTACCTCCAGCCATCACAGTCTGTATCATTATAACATCTTTTGTGGCAGTCTCTGTAAGGAGTCAGCCTCTATATCTGCAGACTGAGCCATTCAGGACAGTGGAATGACCATTATATTGGGCTTTGGAGCAGGTCCCAGGTAAGTTCAAGCCTGTATTCACATAGTTAACTTCAATTGACTTACCACTGAGAAGTCTGAGGCACAGCAGCAGGACCCAGAGAATAGCTTCTCCAAATTCCCCATTGTTCTTATGAATCTCTTTGACTATGTTCTGCAAAATAGCATTGTGGTCCCTCAGCCTCACACGCAGTTTTTTGCGAGTGTCTTTTGTGTGCATTAAGCATAGAGGTTTAATCTGTGATACCCTAGAATTTGTTTCTGTGCGGTTTCTTTCTGTATAAGGTCTGGAGGCTGGAAAGGCAGGGGCTAAGTTGAGGAAAATACGCCAATCACTCTGTGCTGAACTATTTGCCTCAGCACCACCTTGAACATTATAAGCTACTTTACTGAACTAGGTAATAAGGATTGGGACAATAGGGCGCTGAGTCCTTTTGAGAAGTGCCGTGGGACATTTTATCTTCCAGCTGCTGAGCCTACGATGCCAAGCAGAAGGATGCTGGCTTGCCTTTGCTACGAACCCATTTAACATAATTCTGGCCACCACGGTGCTCATTCCTTTTGATAAAGCTCTTTTGCTCTGTTCTTCCTCCTTGACCTTGCCACGCAGCTCCCTGTGAAGTAATGCGAAAGCATCTGTTGTCTCTTTCGCTCCATTTGTAAATACACTCCCAGTGGGCTGGCAAAGCACATGTAAGCCTGAGTGTCAGTCATCAGAACCAAAGTCATAAATGCCTGATCGTACCTCCGGGGAAAGGCCCTTCATCCTTAGAGAAATGTGACCTCTGTCCATCAGCTGGCCTATGGCCAAACAGAGAGAGAGAGAAAAAAAATGGGTGTGTGACATTTCTCCAGATGTAGAGAGTACATGTGTGTTTCCTACAATGCCCATGTCAGTCCGGGGACAATGGGCCCAGTGCATCCCACATAGCGTGAATGGAGTCAGGAGAGTTACACCGGGAACAATTCACCTCAGTATGTTTTACATGAGATAGGAATCTCATCAGTATCTAAACTTTTTGCACAGGAGTGGAGGGTCTTTGCAGATGAATGTATGTAATTTGTAGTATGTAATTAATAATATTGGGCCAGATCCTGAGGTTATGGTTTTGTTGTTTACTCAGTATTTGCTGAGGCAAAATTCTCACAAATTAAAAGGGTGTTTTGCAGAAATAAGGCCTGGGAACTTACCTCGAAGTCTGACCTGAGATTATTCCTTATGGTTATTTTTATTACTCAGACAGCTCCCAAAAAGCTGAGCACCCCCAAAAATCCAACTGACTTCAGCAGCAATTGCAGATTGTCAGCATCTTTGAGGACTGTCTCTCACTGAGACAGAGATGACTTATTCCACGACTGAGTGACCTTGCTGTTCACATTCTCCATTCTCTGCACACTTTCAAGTTAACCAAAAGCCCCCAACTCTTCTGCTGGCAGTGCACAGCCATGGAAACCATATGAACATGTGGCAGGGCCTCTTCTATTGAGTGCAGCACCACCAGCAGAACTCCAGAGCCAGAGTCTTTCCTGTGAGAAGCAGCCTACCAGACAGCAGAGTTTTGTTGTCAACATTTAGGCTGAGTGCGAGACATGATAAGTTAGAAAGCAAGTGTAAAATGAGCCTATTTCTTTGGAAATCATTCATAGGAAACAAATATAGAGTCCCGTAGAGTTTTTTTCTGACTACAGTCATACTTTATTAAGCGCACTTATCACTGATAAGTCGTTACACACGAGTTCATCCCAGGTATAGCACTTTATAAGTCACTGGAGTTATTTTGGGGATCAGTACCTTCCATTCACTCATTAACCCTCATGCTACCACTTTGAGTCAGGAACTTTGTTGTTATCCCTATTTTATGCATGGAGAGGCTGACACAAAGAGATGTGGAGTAACTTGCCCAAGGTCAGACATCAGCCTTGCAGCAGAGCTGGTCTTAGAACTCAGGAGTTCTGGCCCCAAACTCAGTCCATTAAACACAACTGACCTTCATTACCCATCACTCCACCTCCCAAACTTTCTGAACTCCCTGGGCCACTGTAAATTGGGGCCTGGTAATTGACTTTGGAGGAACTGTGCTTATCTACAAGCTGTGTCATGAGACCTCCATGTCCTCTCACACCAACAACACATTGAAATAGTGGTACAGGTTGAAACTCTTTTGTCCAGCACCCTTGAGACCTAACCAGTGCTGGACAAGAGAATTTGTCTAACCATGGGAGGTCAATATTGTCTAGCAGCATTACCAACATGTCCACTGCATACTGGGCTCTTAGCAGATATTTAGGGGTAAATTACAGCTAAATAATAGCACAGAACACTGAGAGCCAGAACCGGTGGCTGTAAACAAACTTTACGGGACCGTGGGAAACTTAGCCACACCTCTGATAAGCAGTTTTCCAGATAATTAAAATCATGCTGGATTACAGATGCTGCCAGATGAGAGCATTCCAGATTAGAGAAGTTAAACCTGCAGGTAGTTGCCATGATGATCAGCCCTTTCATAAGTGCATTGCTAGACCAAGAAATAGATTCTATTATTTCCTATTACCCTAACTGGGCTGAACGACCTAACGAAAGTTAATCCTTAATCCCAGTCGTTGTCGGAGGACGCAGGAAGCTTGAAATGCCCCAGAGCTTCTGGATAAATTTTCGACCCCTCTGAATTCTTCCAACTGGCTTTGTACATGACTATTTCCACTTCTTTTCCCACTCCCCCTCCAACCCTGTCTGCGCCTTGCCAAGAATTTCCTCCACTGTTATTTGTGAAGCATGAAGGGAGTGATGACAAGTGAGGGATGTCGTTAAGCCATGCCAAGAGGAGATGTCATCCACCCTGCAAACATCTTCCTGACACTCCGCTTTCAAATGATTTCAGAAACTGCACTGAGATGATTGCACATTGGGTAGGCCTGTCAGCTCTGATGGGGCCCACACCTGGGCCTGGGTGCAGGAGACAGCTCCGTTGCTCTTCAGTTGGTTGTTACACATGTAAACACACACACACACACACACACACACACACACACACACACACACACACACAAGCACACACAACATTTGATTATTTTCATGCCAGCCGAAGACATACACACACACACTGATTATTTGTGTGCCAGCCCAACTCAGATATCCTTGAAACGCTTTGGGGAGACTCAAACTTTAGCTGCCAGTGAAAGCCTTAACATTCAGAGGTTTCTTATGTAATGCAAATGAGCCGGAGAAGTGGAAGGCATCCCAAATGCCACTCAATGCATTTATAAAAAGATAAGGTGAATGTGTCCTACTCTACCCTACCAATTCATTGCCAAATGTCAAGTAAGAGCCTGGAAGCTTGATTGGTTGATGAAATCACATGACCCAAGTGTTATCATCCAAGAACACATGAAATTATTAAGCCTGAGCAACCAGCGTATATAAATATACTGACAATTTCTACTAATCGACCAATCAAAGTCCAGGATTTCTTTGTTTCCCTCTATAATAAAGGCTTTTTTATCTAATTTATAATTCAAGGGATTTTGCCACATAGTATATTTATATTATTTTCTCTAATATCTATTTGAAGTTTGTTTATGTATTATTCATTTGATCTTTGTTTTCAGTCTCCATTGTTAACCTCAAATGCAATGTTAATAGCCTCCAGGTCAGAGATCAGGGAAACAGTCACTTTGATGCTCTGTTAATTCCCAGACAAAAGGACTGGAAGTTTGCATGAATAAGAAGGCTTTTAAAAACACAGTTCCAAATCATCACCCCCAGGACCATGCCACCTAGGAGCTGCCGTACGCAAAATGTTAACATAGACAAAAAAAAACACGCACACACACACACAACCTACTCTTGCTTTGTGTTGGTAGTGATGAGTCGGATATTTAGATATAATTCCCTAATGGGTTTGAATGGCATTGGAGAAAAAAATGAATGGATATTGACAGCCTACATTTAGGGCATCAACCAACATCAGTCAGCATCCACTGTGGTCTACAGAAAGCACCCCCACTCTCCCAGTGACTTCAGTATGGATTGGATAAGATCTTCAATAGAGCTGTCAATTAATCATACTTGACTCATACAATTAACGTAAAAAAATCACAGTCACAAGTTTAATGGCACTTAAAATAGAATATCAATTGTAATTTATTAAATATTTTCTACATTTTCAAATATATTGATTTTAGTTTTGCAGTGCAGTGCTCACTTTATAGCACTTTTATTACAAATATTTGCAGTGTAAAAATGATAAAAGAAATCGTATTTTTCAATTCACCTCCCACAAACACTGTAGTGCAGTTTCTTTATTGTGAAAGTGAAAATTACAAATGTAGATTTTTTTACACATCTGCACTCAAGAATAAAACAATATAAAACTTTAGAGCCTACAAGTCCCCTCAGTCCTACTTCTTGTTCAGACAATCGCTTAGGAGAAAGTTTGCCTACATTTATGGGAGATAATGCTGACAGTTGCTCATTTACATTGTTACCAGAGGGTAAAAACATGTGTTCCCATGGCATGGCACTTTTGTAGCTGGCATTGCAAGGGAATTACATTTCAGACACACTAAATATTCGTATGCCCCTTCATGCTTTGGCCGCCATTCCAAAGGACATTGATCAATGCAGATGTCATGCATTAAAGAAATTAATTAAACTGGGGACAGGCAGAGAACTGTACATCTCCTGATCAGTCTTACCCATGTTCTGCCATATTTTAAAAACCCTTTCACTGTAGATTTGATGAAATGCAAAGAAGTTGCCAATGTGAGATATCGAAAGATAGCTACAGCACTTGGACCAAGGTTGAGGAATCTGCAGTGCTATCCACAATCTTAGAGGGAGGATTTGGGAACATTATTTCCGAAGTCCTAAAAGAAGAGCAATCTGAGGTAGAAACTAAAGAACCCAAACCAGCAGAAAAGAAAATCAACATTCTGCTGGTGCCATCTGAACATGGGTCAGTTTGCACTGCTTTGTGCCATTATTGAGCAAATCCCACCATCAGCATGCACCAGGCCTGCTGCCGGGGTAGAGGAAGGGGGCAATGGCATAGTGGTTCAGCGTTTCAAAGGGGTCTGGAGTTCCCAGCTACTGTCACAGGAGCTGCAGCGGTGGCCACAAGCTCCAGCCCCATTTGAAACATCATGGGAGTGTCACTCCATCAAGCCACATGGCTTATGAGTACTAGAAGCCGACCCAGTACCATGCTCTGGGCAGCGCTTAGGGCTGACTGCTACTGGCCCCGCCCCTTTAACCCACGGCTTTGGCCCTTCTGGGGGTGCGGAGCTGGGCTCCCCCACACCTTGCCCCTGAGCGCACAGTGGCTGTCAGCCCTTCTGACATGGATATATGGCCTCTGGAACGGCATTTGCCACATGAAGAGACATATGAATCCTGAGCACATCTGGCATGTAAATATCTTGCGATGCTAGCTACAGCCATGTCTGTGAATGCCTGCTCTCACTTTCAGATGACATTGTACACAAGAAGTGGGCAGCATTATCTCTCATGCAAATGTAAAAGAACTTCAAAACAAAAAAGCAGTCAAGTAGCACTTTAAAGACTAACAAAATAATTTACTAAGTGAGCTTTCATGGGACAGACCCACTTCTTCAGCTCATAGCCATACCAGAACAGACTCTGAAGAAGTGGGTCTGTCCCACGAAAGCTCACCTAATGAATTATTTTGCTAGTCTTGAAAGTGCTACTTGACTGCTTTTTTGTTTTGATAGTATATAGACTAACACGGCTCCTTCTCCATTACTATTCAATGTAAAAGAACTTGTTTGTCTGAGCAATCTGTTGAACAGGAAATATGAATGCACCTTTAGGCGCTAAAGTTTTGCATTGTTTTATTTTTGAATGCGGGGACATTTTGGTGCATAATTCCATGTTTGTAAGTTCAGCTTTCATGATTGCATTACTGTACATATAAAAGGGGAATTTGAAATTGCTGTTTCTCTGGTTTTTTTTACAGTGCAAACTATTTGTAATAAAAGCAAATATGAAGTGACCACTGTACACTTTGTATTCTGTGTTGTACACATTGAATCTCTCTAATCTGGCATGCTCTGGTCCATCAAAATCCATGGTCCGGAATGATTTTACTTACCATAGGTGTGGCCATGTTTCCCACGGTCCAATAAAGTTTGTTTACAGCCACCAGTCCTGGCTCTCAATATTTCTGTACTGGTATTTAGCTGTAATTTACCTGTAAGTGTCTTCTAAGAGTCCAGTAAACAGTGGAAATGTTGCTAATTTCGCTAGACAATATTGACCACCCATGGTTTGGCAAATTCTCTGATTCAGCACTGGTCAGGTTCCGAGAGTGTTGGATTAGAGAGTTTCAACCAGTATTTAAACAGATGTATTTGAAAATGCAGATACATCCAAAATAGTTAAATAAATGGGATTTTATTAGTGTTTCACAGTGTGATTAATTACAATTATTGCTTCTAATCACTTGACATCCCTAATCTTTAGGACATATTGTGTGCATCTACACTAGCCGGCTACTTCGAAGTAGCCGGCACAACATCAAAATAGCACGCGTTGCATCTACTCGCACCGTGTGCTATTTTGACATTGAAATCAACGTTAGGTGGCGAGACATCGAAATCGCTATTCCCATCCGAAGATGGGAATAGCGCCCTACTTCAACATTCAGCGTCAAAGTAGGGCATGTGTAGGCGATCCACGTCCCGCTACTTCGAAATAGTGGGGTCCTCCATGGTGGCCATCAGCTGAGGGGTTGATAGACACTCTGTCCAGCCCCTGTGGGGCTCTATGGTCACTGCATACAGCAGCCTTTAGTCCAGGGTTTCTGGCTGCTGCTGCTGCTGCTGCTGCTGCTGGGGGTCCATGCTGCATGTACAGGGTCTGCAACCGGTTATCGGCTCTGTGGATCTCGTGCTGTGCAGTCCGAGTGTGTCAGGGAGGGCCCTTTAAGGGAGTGGCCTGGGGCTTTGCTGGCCCCTTATTTCGACAGGGAGCACTTGTGTGTGTGGACGCTCTGCATTTCCTTCCAGGGTGGCTCCTTTCAACATTCTCCATTGCTACTTTGACGCTGAATGTCGATGGCACGAGCCCTGGAGGATGTGTAAATTATAAGCATCAAAGTAGCCTATTTCAATGTTCTTACTTTGAAATAGGCTACTTTGACGTAGTGTGCTAGTGTAGACGTATCCATTCTGTTTGAGAATCTCAGCTGGACTACTCCCATGAGTAAAGTTAAGCAGTGCATATATGTGTGTGGGATCGTGGACTTAATTAGTACAGTAGAACCCCAAGTTACACACACTCAAGTCGCGCATAATTCTGGTTAACACGACTCTGAGTGGTGGGGAGCAGATGCCAACTCCCCACCACTCAGAGAAGCAGCAAAACTGACCAGCACTGCTGCGCTGCTCAGTTTCCTGGCTCCTGTGAGTGGCGGCCTCCAGGAGCCAGCCACCAGCTGCTCACCACTTAGGGGATTGGGGAAATCGCTCCTGTCATGGGCAGTGAGAGTCAGGCTGCTGACCCTTACAGGAGTGGCCAGCCTCCCTGCTCATTTCAGGGGTGGCAGCTTCCCTGCTTCTGTCAGGGGTGGCAAGAGTCAAGCTGCCACCCATGACAGGAGCAGTTTCCCATCTCCAGGTGTCAGCCTGACTCTGGGCTGCCGCCATTGACAGGATCAGGGAAACTGACCACCACAGCAGTGCTGGTCATTTTCCCCTCTCCTGTGAGCAGTGGGCAGCCCAGAGCCAGACTCTCAGCTGCCTACCACTCAGAAGAGACAGGAAACTGACCAACATAAATTGGGGGTCTTCTGTACCTGTCACATTGTGCACTATAACAGATGTTTTCAACCCGGACTGTATGCACAATTTATGTAGTTCACAGCTTCTTTGTGGCTTGTCATGTCTGACACATGTTAATAACCGAATACTGCAACCAAGTAGTGAATTTACTGAATCATCAGAAATCAAGGCTTTGGGTGCTCATGGAAAGGACAGATATTCAGTTCCCCCAACAGATGTTTGATTTTATTTTTGCTAGATTTACCTAACATATTTTGCAGCAAATGATGAGTTAAAAAAGTGTCGGACTTTTATTTCAGTCTGGTAAAAATTTTGTGGCTGTTACCGGTGTGTCTAGATAACAGCACAGCTGCGGCTCTTTTACCACTGAACAAATATGCTTGGTCAAGAGGAAAACTCATGCAGTCTGTGTAGGAAGAAGTGAAAGCAGCAAACAGGGCTAACTTGAGCGTACAGCTACTGCCCACTAGAAATCTGGCACGGGCAGGTAACAGAAGTACAAGACGATCATATGAAAAGAGAATTGAAAGTGACAAGCAGCACATGTAAATAGAGGTAATTTTGTCTGATAGCTGACAAAATTCCACTCTAATGATCTCTCTCTGGCTTCCATAAGACAAGACAGTTCTAGGCAAGAGGGAGGGTCCTCAAATAGCATGGCCAAGACAGAGGCTGCTGAGAAGCGAACATATTTATATCAGTGAACCCGCGAGTCACCCATCCAAGAGTATGTCTACACAGCAGCCTTATTTCAAAATAAGCTATTCCAGGACAGGTGTTCCAAAATAGCTTATTTCAAAATAACATAGCTACACACAAAAATGTGTTTTAAAATAGCACTTGACTATTTTGAAATACATCGTCTACACTCAGAGCCATGTCTACACTCAGAAGATCCCCTTCTGGAAACAAAGCTGCCATGTAGATGGGGCTCTTTTGGAACACTCGTCTTCTGATCTGCTCATTACCATGCCCCTTCTGGAATGGGGGAGCTAGTGTAGACACGGCTACAGAACCTATTTTGAAACAGAGCCATTGGACACACTAAGTCGTATTTCAAAACAGGTTCTATTCCCTCTCTTAACATCACCTATTTTGAAATAGCTATTTAGAACTACACGCTATTCCTCATGGATTGAGGTTGACCAATTTTGAAATAAGCCAACCGCTATTATTATTTTGAAATAACTTGGCTATGTGGACCAACCCTAACATTGGGTTACACTGGTGGCTGGCATTCTATGGAACATCAGAGACACCTGTGCAAGAGTCTGTACTGCAGAATAGAGAAAATAAAGGACATGAGAAATAAATTACACATCTCACATTTCAAAGAGGACCCTGGTAGGGTCTGGTGAAAATAAACAGATGTATAGCACTGGTTCAGAGCAGTGGGTGACTAAGTGACTTCCATTTTTTCTTTCCTTGCTTTCTCCTTCTCTTGCCCATTTTTAATCTCACCCACTAAAAACTGCCATAATATCTAGACTCTTTCAATTTGAAAATTCAGACTTTTCCTTGGCTTGGAAACCGTGCTTCCATGGAGACGGTGTGCATTTCCCCTATGGCACAGGAGTAGGGTTACACCTGATGTGACACTGTTTATCGTGGGATTTTTTTCTGTTTGGTAACATAAGACTTTCCCCAGGAAACTCCTTGGCACTTTTGATGATTATTCTTTTTCCCAAAATGAATTATTCACAGAAATTTGAAGTATATCTATTGAGTTGTTTCAAAGTTACTCATTGGACTGAAATATTAGATTCGTGTGTTCTCAAGACTAAAGATCTGGATTTTTGTACCCTTTGATATATATGTGCAACCTGTCTGATGGTTATCTTCAGTGCTTTAAAAAAAAAAAAAGAGGAGTCCATACTGAGCTGGCTCCCCACTATCCCCCATGGCAAATCCCACAGCTGGGGTTGCTGAAGAAATGGTACTTAGTACCAGCACACCAAAAAAAAGCACTGGTTATCTCCATTTAAGTCTGTGACCAGAGATTCACTCACTACCCATCTGAAACACAAATGGGAATGAAGGAAACCCACCATGCAGCAATTGGAGTATCCCATTGTTGAGAGCGGTCAGAGTGATGCTTCCAAGGTCTATGGACAACTTTAAAACAAAATGTCTGTGGGGGAAGTATATTACTACAGTGAAGTCTAGCTAAAAACTATGAATTAGATTCAAGCCGTGTTGCTTAACCATCCAGAGATGTTGCTTAAATATTCATAATGAGCTGCCAGCTGATTTAATTTAGAATAGGGACCTACAAACAGTATAAGAGGTAGTAACATAGAGATAGCCATGCTAGGCTATATGCTATCAAAGAAAAAAGCAGTCCAGTAGCACTTTAAAGACTAACAAAATAACTTATTAGGTGGTGAGCTTTCGTGGGACAGACCCACTTCTTCACATCATAGCCAACTGATGTTTGCCTCCATTGATTTCTAGAATAAAGATCTTCTTAACACATGGACAAAACTTGAAAGACTTACGGGAGAGATGGTGTTTCTACTTGTATTCAAACACCTTCAGACTAGAGATCTGAGTTAAAACCTGACAGCAAAGCCCATCCCGGGTTCAGAATTCAAGTCCCGTTCATATAACCACGTGGAGGTTTAGAAGTGGAATCTTGGCCGTGTTCAAGTAAATGAGAGTTTTTTCTTTGATGTCACATGATTTCTCCCAGATGTATATCTAAACTATCAGAAGTCTGTTGAGTTGGGAGGGAAGCAGCATGAGAAATAGCTTCCTCACTAGATTTCTGTTATTTCCTGTCTCATCAGGAAAAAAACATAGGCAGATTTCCTCATTCAACAGTGGTGACCACCCCAAAGCCAGCTTTTTGTCTGCAATGGTAACTGGAAGTAACATGCTTTCCCCTTGCCTCCAGTTATCTACCTATTATGTCATCACCTGGCAAATGTGGTCATATTAGTGGAATCAGATGTCTCTCAGTTAGAATCAGATGTATCTCAATTATTTTGATTCCAGGGGGGTCTCATGAAATTTCAGATCCTCAAACAAATATCTGGTTCTGAAAATCGGTGTGGAGCAGAACTGGTCAGAAAATGGTGGCAGAGGTCATGAAACATCAGTGACTTTGGCACAAGGCAGACACTTCCCTCAAAGCAAATTATATTGTCATTTACAAAAAAAAGTAAGTAACCATTCGGTCAGCCCTAGGAAGGGAAATTGGCTCTGTCAGGCCTCTAGTTGTGGCCCATCACCATTTCCATTAAAAAGAGGGAGACAAATTCTTCTCCAAGATGAAAGGAGACAGGAAAATCAGGAGGGTTTTGACGCACTGAGTGAATGGGGATCTTGTCCCCTTCTCCCCATATCTGAGTATGGTTGCATGGAGTGAAGAAGACAGTCTGCTGAGCAGGAAGGGAGATGGGGCAGCGGGGAAGAAGAAACAGAAAGGAAAAGAAAAGAAAACAAAAATTCCACTTGATTAGCTGGTTAGCACTGGTTGGATGTGACAACTCTTTGAATATGGATGAAGCCTGCAAGAGGGATGATCTGCCAGCAGTAGTTGTTACCAAGGAAGTAAGTGATACGAGAGGTTAAAGGTCACATGTCTTGCAGGCTAATGAAGGAATTCTAGGAGACAGAGCATTTCCAGCTGATTAATACACAGCTGTAATTCATGGCTTCCCCACCCCCACATCTTATCCACTCTCCTTTTCAAAATGATACTGAGGTTATGGTTGCTGCTGCATGTGGGATGTGAAAGAACACATCCTAGGAAGAGATTCTCCCTTTGGAGTTTTTATTTTGCCAAGTAAATTGTGCTGCTTTTACTGTCCCACACAGCGTCCAGTAGGAAAAACAACTCAGCATCTTCACTTCTTGCAGACGTTCTACCAGTGCTGCTGTTTGCTCAAAGTCAACTCTAATTTTTGGCATCTCAGGGAAATCTATGTTGTTGTGGTTAGAAGGGGTTGATCAAACCGGCATGTATCAGCATATGTCTGTGGAGTGGGGCGCCAAGCAATGCTTTACCCTTAAAGGTAAAGAACATGTGTTGGTGAACACAAAGAATGTAACCCAGAAGTTCTCAGTATGTGCTCTGCAGACTGCGACCACTGGGACCATGCGGTCTGGAAGGCAGATTCTGTGATGAACCTGGTGTAGCATGTTGGCCATTGAACAACTCACTAAGGCTATGTCTACACTAGCCTAAAACTTCAAAATGGCCCTGCAAATGGCCATTTCAAAGTTTACTAATGAAGTGCTGAAATACATATTCAGCGCTTCATTAGCATGCAGGAGGCCACAGCACTTTGAAATTGATGTGGCTCGCCGCCGCGCGGCTCATCCCTATGGGGCTGCTTTTTGAAAAGGAACCCCAACTGGACGAGCCGCACGGCGGCAAGCCATGTCGATTTCGAAGTGCCGCAGCCGCCCGCATGCTAATGAAGCACTGAATATGTATTTCAGCGCTTCATTAGTAAACTTCAAACATGGCCATTTCGAAGTTTTGGGCTAGTGTAGACACGGCCTAAGAGTATAGGCTTGGGATAGTCATACATTGTAATGGAATCATAAAATTGTAGGACTGGAAGGGCCCTCAGTCGTCCCTCTTGTCCTGTCTCCTGCAGTCATAGCTACCATTTCCAGTTCCAGCTTCGTCCTACTGAAGTTAATGAAGACCAGAATGCATCTCTGACAGTTTCTTTTGGGCAGACAAGACTCCCACTGAAGCTGGTGCAGACAGCACAATCAGCCCAGGCAAGTGCTTCCACATTAGTGAATCTGAGAGCTGAACTGGTGACCTAATGGGACCTGGACAGCAGGACTTCTAGTGAAACCAAACCTTTTTCCCAGGCTGAGCCTGTCTCAGCTGGATAAGTAACTGTTTGCAAAAACAGACTCTCAGCTACTGTAACTTAGTGGCATCCCACTGACTTCCATGGTTCTACATGCAGTATTTATGGGACGATCAAGTCTACATATTTTACAAGAAGGCTAAAGGCTTTGCCTGGCTTCTGTGCAACCACTACATGTATTTACACAGTATTTCAGAATGTGATAGATGCAGTCAATGAGGGTCCATAAAGGGCAGAAGTTGGTGAATGAGTCTGATGCCTCATGGATTTCACTGCAGCCTGGGGGTCGATATATTTCGATTGGAGACGAGAATAAAGTGCTTTCCCCTGTACTGAAATAGAGAGAGGCTGGAACTTTTCCATTGTTGAGCTATCACTCAAAAACTTTGCTAGACCTTCAGTTGATACTGCACAAGTGAGAAAAGATGCATATCCTGAGTTTGTTAGTCCCAGGGTAGCCCCTGTACATGGATAGTTAAGGGGTTGTAGTGATGTGATACATCTATCCCAGAGTGTTGTGAATAAAGCACTCTTCTCCAGCTCCCTTTGACAGAGGAAGAAAGATGCCTTAAGTTCCTTATCGTAGCCCAAATTGACTGAAAGGCATTCTGTGCTCTCCTGCTGAAGCTGGGTACAATTGAATCTCCTCGTATAACATTTCATTGGGCCTGCACTTTCAAAGATACCGTAGCAGAATTTATCAACAGAATTTACGCTCCAATGGCATGAAGACGTTACTCACCCTAGATCAAGGCAAAAGCTGGAACCGGGTTAGATGCTGCATTTGGCGGATGATTTGATCTTTCATGAATATTTTTCTGACCCTTTTCAGCATGTGTCCTTATGTATGTATGCATATGGACACGTATATCTCGGTTTTCTCCGATTTTTCACCGTATTTCAAGGGCCGTATAAGAACAATCAGCTGAACAACTGTGTGGAAAATTTATGCTCACAAGTGCACATCTAGTGGCAAGTAAGGTGATTTTGTGGGCAAAGCAGGTATCTTCATGTTTAAATGACCACCTGGCCATTTCTGTGTACAGTCAGGGACCTCTGCTTGCAGAAATTACCTGTGAGGTACAGTGCAATGCTGTGTACCTAACATCTAGAAAATTAGGCCCTAATTTCCTATGCTGCATCCCACAAACTTTGAAGAATGACATTTATAGAACAATTGACATTATTAATGCCAAAACCAAATCTGAATTCCTAGATCTTGGATTCCAAAGTCTGGGACATTCTGGGACATGGGATTCTGGCTTGAAGTTCTGAACCCAGCTTTATTATTATTTTTGCATGTGCAAAACATGTAGAAACGGACCCAGGACCAGATTCTGCCAACCTTACTCTATGAGAGGTCCTGTTGGAATCAGTGGGATTGCTCCATAGGTAAGGTACTGCTCAGTAAATGAGTACTGGTCTCAGAATGTGGCCCATTGATTTTCAAAACTGCTGATTCCTACTGCTTCCAATGAAGCCAATAAAAACTGTGACTACTTAGCCCCAGTTTAAAATCAGGCATGTAGGTGAATGATAGATAGACAAGCACACAATTAAGAATACCGTGGACAGTTCTTTGTATCAGTTTATGTCCATAACCAAGGCTACCATTTGTCCTTAACAGATAGGACCAATGATCCCTCCAGTCCAGTATCTTACCTCTAGCAGTGGTCTCGGCCTTAAGAGCAATGAGATAACACAGCCATATGACACCTGGATGCATCGCATCTCATAGAGCTAGAAGGGATCTCAGGAGGTCAGCACATCCAGTCCCCTGGCCGTTTTGCAAAGCCAAGCACCATCCATAACAGATTTTTTTTCTTTAATCTATTTGCGCAAGTCTCCTAAATGGCCTCCTCAGGGACTGAGCTCACAACCATGGGTTTAGGGGGGCACTAATGTGCAAACCACTGAGTTACTGCCATGCAGAGATGAAGGTGATGGGAGGAATCCATCACAGACCCAGCAGAGGACCCCTCC
Organism: Carettochelys insculpta; assembly: GCF_033958435.1. NCBI lineage: Eukaryota > Metazoa > Chordata > Testudines > Carettochelyidae > Carettochelys > Carettochelys insculpta. The sequence goes on from NC_134141.1 coordinate 123,970,482, forward strand.
TGGCTTGATGCTACACACAAAGAACACTTGGACCGGAATTTTGCAGACATAAATCACTGTTGTTCTATTGAAGTCAGTGTAGCTATGTTGATATACGCCAGCTGAGGATTCATCTCTTTTTGTCTGTAGGGTGCGTAAGCTGCAGTCCATCATTGGTACATCATGAAAAATGAGACCCTTCTCTTCACCCCACACATCCAGAGCGAGCGTGTTTGTCTTGATGACTCATAGCTAAAGCCTCCTTGGGAACGCGTTGATCTCCACGTTCTTGTGGAGACAGAGAGCAATTTACTGATTTAGGATTAGGCAGTCGGGTGAATGCCTTAAATCTGGATTTCTCAACTGTTGTCTCAGAGTCCCTCGGTTGGCCCTTTCTCTGGAAGGCAAGCTGGCTACACAGTTCCAGAGCCTTTTCAACAAAGGACAATGGATTCCTCAGACACTATTCAACCCCAGCATTGGGGATTTGCATGTGTAAAAAGGACAGTGAGAAGGAGACAGCCAGGCTAAGCTTTTGTATCTGTCACCGGTGCTGTATTTTTTGACCCTTACCTGCGTAGCATTGCAGTCTGAGAGAAAACAAAAGCGCTCTTCCCGTGACAACCTGTCCCCTCCCCTGTGCTCCTCTTAGTCTAGCTGGGAAATCAAAGCCACGGTCTCCCACAGTTAGCAATAAAAAACCCAGCTTAGATAACCACAAGCACAACAAAAAAATATTTAACTGTGCTAAGGCTGGGAAACGAGCAGCATCCCTTTTAATTAAAAATCTGCTTCCATTGATTTTTTTTAAAGGAACACATTGGAAAGAAAATGAAGAAAATGCTGGCCCCAGCCCCAGTGCATCGCATGGAATATGTGCTTGTGCTCTTAGCTCCAAATAAGCCTTTGATCCTCTGATTGCTGTCAAGGACAATGAAATAATGTACTAGATGTTGTATAATTGCAAACATAGGAGTGGGAGGAGGGCTGGACTTCTGGGAGATAAGGCAGAATAGAAATGCCCAAAAAATGGGGCGGGGGCGCAAAAGAGAGGAGAAAATAAACACAAAAATCACAGCTGGTGAAGAAAATAGTCTCGGTGCCCATGGGCTATAAGGACCAACTGTATAGGCCCTAGCTGGGAAAAAATACCATGCAAGTCCCAAGCTATACTGAAATTTTCTCTGAAAGAATATAACAATTACAAGTGTTCTACTCTATTACAACTGCATTAAAGCACACACACACATGCTTGCAAACCACCATTCAACAGGAGACCAACTTTGTCCTCTTTTGAGTGGTGTAATAAAATACAGCACAGAATGGAAAGAGAAAGATAATCCAGTGGGCTCAACTCCCTCAGCCATAAGCTTTCTATGGGATTGTACAAATGACTTGGATTCTCAGTGCCTGAGTTTTCTCATCTGTAAAATGGGGAGAACATATCTGCCCCCTCCCCCTTGGCATGGGCACAGTGCAATTCTCAGGTACCCTGCTAACAGGGGCCAGATAAGGTAGATAGCCTGCACTGGCTACTCAGCTGGTGTCGTTGATTGTACTGCTATTGACTTAGTGGTTTTACACCAGCTGAATTCCTGGCCTTTTAGATTGCAAGTAACTAAATGCTGAGACAGCCTCAGAAGTATTATTCATATCTTGCAGACGGCGATACTGAGGCAAAGAAAATAGCTTCCCTAAGCCATAGAGAACTAGGTCAGAGCCAGGCCTGGAGCCCAGTGCAGAAAAGCACCTAACCACATACTATATCTGATCCTGTGCTTAGGACCCTTTGATGGGACTTACACACATGCCTTTATACATTGCTAAATAAAGATGGACTTAAACATGTATGTGCTTTCCTGAGTCTGGGCCTTAGAGATTAGGCACACATGGTTGCTGCTATTGCCCACTATTCCACAACACAGAGGCAGACATGGCCTCCATTGTCTGCAAAAGCTGGGAATTTCCTGAAAATATGTCACCAATCTTTTGAAAAATGTTAGCATTGGGAAATTCCAGTAGCTCTTGGATAAACTTGTCAAAAGTCCTTCAGTGACTGAAGCCCTTATACCTCCATTTCAGTGTCACTTTGGTGCTTGGGTGCCTAAGTCTGGCAGGCCTGAGGCTCCTAAATCATATAGGTATTTTGGAAAAGCTTCAGCTTTGCTCCTCCACTCTTTACATTGCTTCCCTTTGGTATAATTTCCTTCTTATTAAGGCTGCCCCACTTTTGGTGAGGCATGTGCATAAAGTTCCCACATACCTGCCCAAAAGCCTTCTCTCCTGTTGCATAGTCCTTCAGAAGAGTTAATACAGCTGATCTTGGGCAGATCTGAGACTCAGAAGCCCCTGCAGCCCCTGGCTGAACAGAAATGAGGACAGGATTTTTTTTAAAGTGGGGGCAAGCATTGAGCACTCGGCCTCAAAGAGCACCTCCCTCTGCTGCAATGTCTACAAATCATTTCTGCTTGTCTGCCCAGTTCTGTTCCGTTTATTGTTGATTCATGTTCCTAATTCACTCCCATTGGATTTGTCTGTTTAACCTGCTAGTTGAATCCTATCTGTCCTGTGCATTGTGAATTCTTGGGGGCAGGGACTGTCTTTTCAGAGCCCAGCACAATGGGACCCTGATCCATCATTGGATTCTATACCTACTACAGCTATGGAAATCATAATACTAATATCGTGGTCTAATCCAAAGCTCATTGAAGTCAGTTGGAGCTCTTTCGTTGGCTCCTTTGGGTTTTGGAGCAAGCATTGAGTGAACAACCAGGGGTATTTGTCAAAGCGGACAGAAGTTTTAGATCTATTCTAAGATGTGAAGTCATAAGTGGAACCCTTGAGAAGTTGTGTTTGCTGGTGCAAGGTGCAGCATTGCGTCCTAGCTCTTATTTGCAAGTTCTTCTGAAGGCATCATTTTAAGAGATATGTTTACAAAGAGCCAGCTCTGGGAGTTGGGGAAAGATTGGGAGGACAGCCTGTTTAAAGAGGCAAATTGGGCAAAAGCATTGAGAGAAGATGAATTTATACCATCAGTCCTAGAAACAACAGTATTAGATGTATTTCCTACTGGGGATGGATGGATACTATCTGTTTGAATTTGCTCAGGGCAATAGTAAGCAATGGTCCCTGTAAGCTGACTGCTTGGGTGGCTGCCCAAGAGACATTCAGGGGCCACCCAGCTGATTAGCAGAGCACCCACAGCCAACCACAGCGGCTGGTTGTTTCTATTGGTGGTGCACATCCACACATGCCTGGGTTCGCATAACAAAATTTATTCTGCCCATGGATGGAAAAAATTAGAGGGACCATTGATAATAACCAGTCACTATTTTGCAGCCTATGTCAAATGAGCTGGCGAGCATAGGCCATTTCCTACTGGCTATGTGTCAATGTCACAAACTCCTCCCACCATTGTTTGCACTGAAAGAGATTAAATTTGCCTCTCACACCCTTGCCATGGGGCATGGCGACAAAGCGTAGCCTTCAGGGTTCTTCTGTTGAGGTTCATTGGGCTGTATCTCTACACCGGATGGCAGGGGGCAGGGCAGGTAGTGGAGAACTTTGGACTTCAGGATTGTCAAGCCAGGTCTTTTATAGAACCCCCATCTCTGAAAGGACCCAAATATATACAACAGTGATGAAGCAGGGGGAGAAGACATCTTTGCCCGTGAGACATGAAAACCTTTTATTTCCCATTTCAGAATCTCCAGCAAAACCTTTAGTGATTCATAGCACAAATTTTGTCATCAAAATAATTTATTCTCCCGCTGTGAGAGCTTCTCATTAACCAGTGACACAAAAGCAACCAAAGTTCAGCTTAGCAACCCGAGCGAGGGAATCGATCCCGTGTGATGCCACGTCTCTATTGGTTAATTACCTCCCCTTCCTCAGTGGCTAGCACATCCATGAGTGGGCGCACATGTGTGCCATCTGTGTTAATACATATGTATGTGCAGTTTTACATATCAGTTCTATAAGGGCTCAGCAACATCAAAAGGGACCTGGATAATCAGAGCAGCCGATAGAAAAGATCAAACGGAATATCTTTTAAACAGATCTGAGAAGCTTAATTTTCCTCCAATGTTACTGCAGGAGCTTTTTCCTCCCCCTCCCCCCTTAACTTGCATGAGTTTCTTTGATCTGGTTTGATGTCTTTTTCAGCTCCTCTTTTTCAGAAATAATTCTTTTTAAATCTCTTTTTTCCCCTTTCCTTTCCCCCAAAGTCATGAACGCATCTACGGGTAAGAAATTCACTGTATCCAATACCTCAGCCCCCTCCCCCCTGGTTCTTCACACTTTCTGTTGAGCTGGCAAACCTCTGATTTCAGGGCAGGTGTATGAAAAAAAATGAGTGCCAAATGCACCTGAATTGCCCTTGTGTCCTGGGTTTTCCTCCTTGCTGCTTTAGAGTCCTCCTTGGTTTTTGTATGGGGCTGCCATGACATAAATCTGGGGGTCACTGAATGAAATTAATGAGTAGTAGGTTTAAAACTAGCAAAAGGAAGTTTTGTTTTTTTTTTCACGCAGGGCATGGTTGGCCTGTGGAACTCCTTGTCAGAGAAGGTTGTGAAGACCATGATTGTAACAGGGTTAAAAAAAAAGAACTAGATAAATTCATGGAGGTTAGATCCCTCAGTGGCTATTGGCCAGGATGAGTAGGAATGATGTTCCTAGCCTCTGTTTGTCAAGGGCTGGAAATGGATGACAGGAGAAGAAGCAGTCAATGATTACTTGTTGTGTTCACTCCCTCTGGGCTAGACAGGACACTGGGTTAGATGGACCTTTGGTCTGACACAGTATGGCTCATCTTCTGTTCATTTGAGGTGAATGTTCTTCTGGCAGCCATTCAGTTATTTCACAGAGAAAGACAAGGCAGAGTTGATTTCAAACCTTAGTTGCCTTTTCCCATTGGTCACCAGGTGGGCATCAGAGTCAGGGCACCTGGGTTTTAAGCATGCTTCTGTCATGTCTTGCAAGTTACCTTATTTCCCTGTGCCTCAGTTTCTCTATTTGTATCTCTGGGGAATGTCCGCTGACTTGGATGCAATTCAGAGAGGCCCCAAAACTCTATGCACTGTTTGCACCATGCTCACCATCCTGGAGCACTCCTGTACCTTCTGTGCTGCCAGAGGGAGGGTCTTCTTTTCACAGGAAATCAGTATTACTCAAGGCAATTTGGCCTGTAGTGCCGGAAACCTTGAGCCAGAACTGTGAAGGTTACAACCCTGGTATGCCCCAGGATAAGGTTTTAAGAAGAGTTAAGGTGTGTGCAGGGTCTTGTGCTTCAGGATTGAATCTCAGCTGGAGTGGAAATGGGTTTCTGTCTGGAATTTGTTCTAGGACACAGCCTGTCTGGTAGCATCCTGGTCCTTCCAGGGTTTTAGTGGGGTTCTGGAGTGTTGGTGTCCAGGTGCCCATTAACTCACATTGATACCAGAACCAGTCTCTTCTGTTCCACATACTAACCATACTAACCCTCTGCAACCCCTGCTATGTCAGCCTGACCCTGCTCTTCTGTCCCTGCTTCAGTCCATCCATGACACTTGGGGACGGGGGGGCGGGGTTGGAACTCTCGTTCATACTCCTACCTGCCCGTTAGCTAAAAGCTGCTGCCAAGAGGTAGAACTATATGGTGGGTGGCATGTAGAATTCCACTGAGAAATGCCAAAGCTTGTAAAAGCACCCTTCTCCCTGCCGTGAATACCAGTCATGCCCTCCCCGCCATTGTGTACCGCCGTTTAAACCCGCTTTTACTATTACTGTTCTACATGGAAGCCAGCTTACGCCAGCCTCTTTGCTTTGAAAAAAAAAAATCTCTGCAGCTCCACAAGGCACATTCTCTGTGGTGTACAGCCACTGCAAGAAAAAGCTAAGCAAAATCGATTGGGCAAAATTGGGTTGAATTTATGTGGTGGTTTGTTAGAAAGGGGATGACAGTCAGCTGGGGACTGAGCAGAAGATGCCAGAATTATTTTCCTCTGGCTCTCGAGTGGGCTCCAGGCATGGTCTGCTGGACAGAAAGACTCTCATTTCATCCATTAAGCTCCCCCCTCACTTCTCTGTCTTGCCCTGCCCAGAACAGGAGTGCCTTGCAGTTTTAGTTATGGCCCTGTGTTCCGTATTAATATGATTTCAGCATTCTCACAGCTGAGATAAAATGTGGCATGTGTAAATACTGTGTACTCACACAAACACACACACACACAAGTGGCTAGTCTTTGATGCTAGGGTTCCAGCAGCCAGTCAGGGAGTTTGTAGATAATAAAGAGAAAAATCGAACTATTAAAGCCCACATTTTTCTTACTGAAACTGCCCTGCAGATTGCAAATCTCTTTGCCATCATTCCAATGCCAACCAAAATGCACCTAATAATAATTGCAGTTCGTGGGCTTTTCAAGTCATTTTTTATCCAGCAGCCTCCTACCAAGTACAAAGCCATCTCACACCTGTCAGCCCAGCTGGGCTGTGCTCAGTCCGAGACATGGGGTGCCAGAAAGTTAATCCTGAATTTCCCAAATCTAATCGAAATGGCCCAAGCCATGATTAATAATTCACCACTTTATTACTGATAAGATGCCTCGGACCATCACAGCATCTGAATAATTGATTCACCAAGAGGGGCGATCTAACCTCTCCTAAAGTGGGAAAAGTTTGACCCCAGAGGTTCCAAGTAAAACTGTCTAAATGTTTTTAAATGGGTTCAACTTAAATCTCTGGCATTCAGTCAGTTTCTGAAGACAATCCAGGCAGAGGGAGCACATGAAGTTTTACATAACAGGACAGGTTGAACTTCTGTAATCCGGCACTCTGTCATCTGGCAACATCCATAATCTGACTTAATTTTATTTAGCTGGATGCCCACTTGTCATTAGTGTGGCCAGTTTTTCCATGGTCCCATAAAGCCACCAGTCCTGGTTCTCCATGTTCTGTGCTGTTATTTAGCTATAATTTACCCCATATGTCATTTCAGAGCCCAATAAGCAGAGGAAGTGTTGGTAATGCTGCTCGGCAATATCGACATCCTGTGGTCCAGCAAATTCTCTCATTTGGCGCTGGTCAGGTCTTGAGGGTGCTGGACTTCAGAGGTTCAACCTGTGCCTGTGAAATAAGTATGGAAACAGGCCTAGAAAGAAAGCTTTACAGTCAACCTCTGCCGCACATATAGCATAGCTATAGAAATACACATAGAAAGAAAAATATACACTCAACCTCTGCTGTATTCTCCAGTCCCCTGCACATAGGGTGGGGTTTATGGGCAATCAGCTCTGTCCCCTGTCCCCCAAGCACCCTCCAAGCTGCATGCAGATCAGTGACACTCTGCCCTGCACCATTTCAAAGAGGCTGCTTCAGCAGCAGTGGTGGCTAGTGCTCTGGGCCCCTTTGAAATGTCAGGCCCTGGGGGCTAGTGCCCTCTTTGCCACCCTCCCACCAACTTTCAGTGGGCCTTGCTGTCAGTCAGACTTGCTGTATGTTATAGGCCACTAAATGCCAAACCTTGGATTCAGGATTTCAGGCTGGTATTCTCGCTACAAGAAGCAATGGGCTTAAATTGCAGGAAGGGAGGTTTAGGCTGGACATGAGCAAGCTCTCCCTAATCCCAGAGTGGTTAAGCATTGACATAAATTGCCTAGGGAGGCTATGAACCTCAGTCAGTGAGCTTTTGAACAGCAGGTTTGCCAAACACCAGGTAGTATTTTGTCCCACCTTGAGAGCAGGGTACTGGACCAGAAGACCTCTCAAGGTGCCTTCCTGTCCTATGCTTCTATGATGCTAGTGAAAAATTTTCCTAGTTTTGCATGATTTTCAACCAGAACCATGTGTGTCATTTCATCTCTCTACACTTCAGTTCCTACGTCTGTAAAACAGGAAATCGTGAGACCTACCATTGCACAGCACCTTCAGACAGACTTTCAGCTCACCAAAGCTCATGCTCAAAACTCTTCTGTTAGTCTATAAGGTGCCACAGGACCCTTCGTTGCTGTTACAGGTCCAGACTAACACGGCTACCCCTCCGATACTTCAGACTGAAGAAGTGCCAAAAACTATAAATATCATCATCATCATCATCATCATCATCATCATCTAAATATGGAGGTGGATTTAGGACAGCCCCACGCGTGTATTTTTGCAGCATCAATGGACTCTTAGCCATGTAAATTTAATGGAAACCATGACCCTAATAACATAAGCAATGCTTTGAGTATTACACAGGAGGGCTAACATAGTTCTGGTATAGTTTCATGGGGCATCCAGACAACTTCTGGAGATTTCACACATCCAGCAGTCAGGATTTCCAGGGAAAGGCTACCTCTTTGTGGCTACCCAGTAACGTGTTTTTTTTTTTGCTATGGTCCAGGTTTTTTTGTTTTTTGTTTTTAAATGCAAGGGCCTGTTCTCCTAAGACAGCAGCAAAGGAGGCTAGACAGCATTCAAGGAGTTAACGTAATTGGAGTGGTTTGGGGGCATTTATTTATTTATTTTCCTTTGGGTGGTTAAATAGAAAGCAAGCCCTGCTGCCTTATTACTATCATTGTGCTGAGATATTACATTAAAGGAGTTTAGGGTTTCAAATTGAATGTCAAATATAATATTGCACTGGAAACTTGAAGTGTACAGCTGAGCTGCTCAGCTGCAGAGGGTTAAGGTAGTTAATGTGGCTGTCCAATAGCATGCAAACCAAGTGATCTTCAATTCAGCCCAGTGAGTTTTCTTCAGAGGCCATCTGAAACTTATGAGAGGAGAAAGAAAAGAACTGATGGATGTCAGCCAGCTGAGGATGGAGGAAACAGAGTTAGTGTAACAAATTGATTGTGGAGGAATTGATTGGAGGGCTGTATTGCTTCAGCTTTAGCATCCAATCATAACTAATCAACCCTTTGTCACTTCAAACTGGAGCAGGCATTGCTGTGGCATGCAGAGGGAGGGGGGAAATATCCTTCGTTTGCTTTGGAGGAACAGTTTCTAGTTGTAAAAGAACCACAGCAATTGCCTTTGGGGTAGATAAGACATGATCACAATTTAAATTCTTCATTATTTTCCTCTTCTGGCCTGATTTTTCCTCTCAGTAAACATTTCATGACTATGTCAACTCCACAGAGATCTTTTGAAAGAAGCCCTTCCAGAAGATCTCTGTGGAAGAAGTTCCTTCAAAAGACAGCATCCAGACACACAAAAGCAGCTCAAAAGAGTGATCTGCTCTTTCAAAAGAGACCATCCACACAGGTCCTGCTGTTTCAAAAGAACGGGCCAGAGATTGAAAAACCAGACCCCATGAGGGGTCAGTGGAGCGTCTACTCACATTTCCTTTCGAAAGGCCCTTTCAGAAGGCAGTGCACTGCCTGAAACAGGAAAGGAAGAGCAGTTTCGAAAAGAGCACCTCACTCTTTCAATCTACTTTTCAAAGAACTCTTTTTGTGTGCAGATGCTTCACAGGATCTTTTGAAAGAGCCCCCTTCTTTCAAAAGAGCTCGCGAGTGTAGACACAGCCCCTAAAAGTATCTCAGGGGAAAGGGATGGTCCCTGTCTCAGTTATTTCCAAAGGGTGCTGTAGGGGAGGTCCAAATCTCAGTGTGGTGGGCTATTCAGAGACCAAGTGCAAGATGAGAATGTGTTGGTTCAGTGTATGATGTGGTTATAGCAAGGTGTTCCTGAGTTAACCCTTCATTCTTCTGTTTTTTTTCAAAATTCTGGGTGGGTGAAAACTGAATGATCTTCAGGTCCAACAAGTTCATTGGCTCCTGCGATGTTCTGTCCATTTTTACCAAAGTGCAGTTTGTGCTTAGATCCCCAACAAGACATAAATGGAATCACACCTCAAGTAGTAGGGAAGGGTCCTCAATTTGACCCAAGCTGCCATTCACCACAAATTCTGCTCTCAGGTCACCCTGGAATTGTAGATCCCGGGCTCAGGGTATGTCTGCTTATCTTAGAAAGTAGGAATTCATCTTTGTGTGTGTATGGGAGTCTTTAAGTCCTGACACTATGGTCAATGGGTTGAAAAAGGAGTCGTATGTTCTCTGGTCTCTTAAAGGATCTTTAGCTTTATGGGATAAGTCTTCTGCTGGTTTACCGTGACATACCCAGTTCAAGTCTCAGCTGAGGTTGATTTGTGGAAGGTGGATGCTGCTGAGTCCAGCCACTAAGCAGGGCTGAGGTGTAAAGAGATTTCATAAGCCTGCAACTGACTGGCAAACAGAAGAGAACATACATGTCCCCATTCACCAGATCATTTGTGACACATCTCCCTTCCAAGACCACAATTCCACAGCTCATTTGAGTCCAGACTGTGGTGGAGCAGAGCACTTCACCCCTTCTTAAATCACGTGTATTTAAGTGATTCACAGTATAGGTGTAGACAACTGAGCCAGGCACACACTAGGTCAAAGGAATCACTCAGAGAGATTCATGAAATTCACAGAGATGTTCTGCCTGTGTACGGAAGGCAGGCATATGTCCAAAGAAGGTGGGTACATAATAAAACCCTGCAATATAATTAAATGATTTCCAGTTCATTACATGTGACAGGGAAGTCATGAAACAGCTCCAGAAATATGGTGTCTTTTGTTCTTCTACCTGAACCATGTCCTTGCAGTTCAGCGAAGGAAGACGGCAACTTTAGCTGATGCCATGTTTGCTTACTGCATTGCACATTATGCTGGAAAAGAAGAACAAAAAAGCTCTCCAGCCCAATAGGGTTAAGTTTGCATTTTATAGCCCTATTGGGAAATAACATGGCAGCAGCAGCTCATTCAACTACAGATGCATTATATTTCGTGACAAACTGTGGTGCATTAAGAACATCCATCAATCATAGAGATAATTTTCCATCTCATCAATTATGCAAATTAAACCACAAAAACTATGTTCAAATCATAGTAAGGGCCTGACATAAACTTAAGATAGCAAGGCAACTCTGAGTACAATTTCAAACCTCACCCTCCCTTTGCCCTGGTATATCAGTAGGCGTGACATGCACAGGCCACGGTGACTAGTCTGTGTTCACAGTTCTGCACTCACATAGGTCTTCTAAACCTCAGCATGGTGAACTGCCTGAAGACGTTTTGCTCCAAAGCCTCCAGAAACTGAAATTGTCCATTTACTGTCAGAAGTAATAGTGGGACTTTTATCCTCTCTGTAGGCCAGAGAATAATTGGAAATACTTTGTCTTCTGCTATGCATCTGCCAAAGTCCAGCATATACAAAGGTTGGCTACTATTTCTAGCCCCATTCTGCCTAATGCCCAGTGGACAACCTCTTTCTTTCGGAAAGTCCTCTACCACTGCTGGACACAGTGGCCTGACTTCAGTAGGAATGCAGAGGCTGACAGGACAGCAAAATCTGTGGCCAAGATTAGGGTTGGAATTAAAAGAGTTTGAATCACCTTTGCTAACAAGGGCATTGATGTCTAACCATTAATCTGTGGTCGTGGGAAAGCCCATTGAAGCTCTAAACCACTTTATTTCACAGTGTGCCCCAATCGCTAACTGATGGGGTTGGACAGAATGTTCTCCTTGTGCAGTTGTTTGCATAAATCTCCACTTCAGGGCTCTTGCACCTTCCCTGGAGGCATCTGCTATGATTGCTCTCAGAGACAGGATACTGGACTCAGGAGGGCCTGACCCAGTATGGCAATTCCTGTTTTCTATACAGCTTTGTTCAGAGATACTTGAGATTCCTCCAGTATTTGCAGGAATTTGCCAATTTGATCACTGGGAGAATGCAGTTGTTTCACCCAGTGAACTCAGCTTTCTCACAGCAAGAATAAGTCAAACAAAATTGACACAGGCTGAAATTTCACACAGTGAAAAGTGATGTTTATTGACAGAAAGAAGCAAATATTTTCCCATAGTCAATAGAATAGGCAACTTTTCACTTGCGATACATGATTCCCCTGAGCTAAAATCTATCTGTCTGTCTGTCTATCACCACACACACCCATTATGTCTGTCTGTCTGCTGTTACATGGTGTCTAAATACTGCAGTGATGGCTTCATTAGATGATAGATAGATAGCTAGATAGATAGCTAGAAAGATATCCCAAAAGATTGTTTACAAATCCCCTCATATCACAACACTGACTTTCACCTCATTTACTGCCGGTGGTGCTGCTTCCTTATTGTTCTGCTCACAAGTGGATTGATTGCTCTTCCCCTCAGTTTGGTGGTGAAGTCTAAAAGTCCGGCACATGACCACAGGCTCTTAAGTGTAAGAGAAGAACCACAGTTCATTGACACATTAATGAAGAAGTATTCAGGAGGTTTATTTATTGCCATTGGTATCACAGTGTGGTCGCAGCAAATCCCTGCAAATAAAGTAAAATTAATTCTATAAATAAGTCAAGTACATTAACTCAATGTCAGGATGGCAAGCCAATGTAGCATACCTGTGAAAGTGACAAAAAGTCAGAGTAACGTGCTAATGAAGGTAACAAGGATAATTTTTTTCTGTACAATGAATGGGCATCATATGCAGATGTAAGAAGTTTGAGTCACAACCTGCTAGCCTTACCCACCACTTCACTAGGATTGCTTTTGCCAGGCAAATGAGACTGGACCCAAAATGGACAGATTCTTCTGCAGAGCAACATCTTAGATACACTACAGAGAGCTTTCAGTACAGAGCTGATCTGTCATGCATCCGTCTATTGGAGTTGATCGAATTATATGAATGATGCTCGTAGTGCATGGTTTTGGTGTGTGGCTCACTTGAAAAGCAGTGTGAATGCATCTATCTGTTCACGGGTATTTGCAGAATAGGTCAAGTGAACTTTTTTCCCTTCACTAAATCCTGAGCTGTTTGCAAACTTTTCATCTTAGACATTCAGGGGCTATTAATTGTGGTGCGTGATTGACCACAGGGTATTGTTTTTCCTCCCTATTGCAAGTCCCATACCTTTTAACAGGAGACTATTGAATGGTGGGTGATGCCTATTCCATATGTACTTCAGTACCAACTTTTCCTGCAAATTCGTACATGTTAAGGTCAGAAGAAATCATTCTGATCACCGAATTTCACTTGCTGCCTGGCACGGGCCATAGAATATCATCCACTGAGCACAATGTCAAGCCAATTGCCTGGGGTGGAGCTAGACCGTACGTTTTCTAAAGTCATCCAACCATCTCCCTGAGCCAGCACAATGAACCAAATTACTCTCTACTTTCAGTTGATGGGTGTCACTGGGCTGACGGCTCGATGGCACTTGCAAAACTAGTGAAAGCTGGTTTGGTAGAGGAACAGAAAAGTTCAGTGCATGAAGATGTGGTTAATGTGGTTAATGGATTCAGAGGTAGATGGGTTCCATCTTCTAGCCTTATTTTTAGCATCAACACAGCCACATCTTTCAATCCTTTGCATCTCTCAGGTACCAATGATGCTGCAGTACGATCAGGAATCCTGAGGAATGATATAATGTACTAAAAGATGAAGGCTGGTTTTTCATTCTCTTCTTTCCAATGTTAGCTAAATCATTCCCTATCAAACAATCCAACCTGTTTCATTGCTAACAGTCAAATACAGCACTTAATATGTCTGAGTGGTGTCTGAAGGGATTTAGGACAACAGAGGGAATTAACCTAGAGTCTCTCAAAGAATCTTAGCTTCCCTGCTTTCCTAGATTCCCATAAATCTACTTGTCTATGTCTTGAGTTTTTTGAGAGTGCTGCTCTGGTGACACAAGTAGCTTGCCAGACCCAACTGCAATTCTGCTCCATTGTCACTATTTTCATTTGGCATTATTGTACTCAGGACAACAGCAACTCCCATGTTTCTGAGGGATTATTGCAGATATGGCTTGAGAGTTCAGGGTGTCTTAATCAGTTTTCAGCTGCGATGTTAAGATCTACAATTTGGACATGTGCGGACGTAATCTACAGAAATGTAATTTGTCGAAAGTTCATTTCTAAGACCTCTTGCGAGGAGCCCAAGGAGGTGATGAAGCATCTTGTAGCCAGCTCTGTAGGAGGCGCAGATTAAAAGGAAAGGATGTAAGTCTTATTGTGTCCTGGTTTAATTTTGAGGGCTCCTTTGTGTACCATTCCTTATACTGTGAGAACTTGAATTTAAAAGTGCCATTGATTTAAAGTTTAACATCTCCCAGCAAGAAGTAACAGGCCTTACAACTCAATATATTGGCCTGGTGAGGCCTTATTTAGAAGATTGTGTTCTTGTCTGGGCACCTGAAAAAGATGGAGGCAACTCAGAAAAAAAGCAGCAAAAAATAATCAAAGGAAAAGTGTTGGAATGGTGAAAAGATTTACGTAATTGATCACTTGGTCAAACAATGAATGATGTAGGCACATGGTAACTGCTCAAATATTTGAAGGGTATATAAATCAAAGGTGTAACCTTGTTATGATGAGCTAAGCAGACTCTAAGAAGGACATATCAGAAATCAAAGGGAACTTTAGGATGACTATCCACAAAGGTGAGATCTTTATGATTATCATGGATGATCCTTCTAGGATGTTGCAAAAAAACCCACTGATTTTGTTGTCTGGTTTAAAAACGGACTGGAGCATAAAAACCAACTAGTTAATTTCTTGGTTGGACAATGTGGCCTTGCAGTTTCAGGTGCGACTTGTCATTCTAGCGGGTTTGAGGAATGAATAGCAGGGGTGGCCTTTGGGATTGATACCAGCAGTTTTTATGTGCTGTCTTTCGCATGAAACCAACAGCTTGTATATAGCGACAATGTGATTTTTATTTAAGCATTGCATAACGCGGCAACAGGAGCCCTGCTGGCAGACGCAGCCGGCCACTGTCAGCAGTTCAAAATCCCACCTTGCAAAAGACAAGTTAACTTTGGGTCACTGCAGCCCCATCGTGCCTCCTAACAATAGCTGCTGCTTCACACGTACCGTGCTCCTATGAAATCACAGCTGCTCCGAGCAAAGGCTGCTGGCATAGCTGGGTCATCACTTGCTGTTGGAGCAAGTCAGATTTTCGAGCAGCGTTAAGGAAAAAGGAAAATGTGCAGCAATGAGGAAGCAATACATCTAATTCACTTCACTTCCCCTCACACTGTTCACTCAAGGATCTCCACGCCCTTTGCAAATATTAAAGCACCATAGTCTTGCCAGGTGCAGATTGCACATGTTATGGGCTTTGACATTATGTATGCTGCCAGCGCTCATCTTGTGTACTTCTTACCACAAATCCAATTGTTGTTTTAATTGCAGTTGCAGGTGGAGTCCCATGGTGCTACCGTCTGGGCACCCAAAATTATAGTCCCTAATCTAAAGCCTTACACATATTCTGTATGGTGAGGGGCAGCAAGAGGTTACCAGAGACAGGAAGCACAAAGTTGCGGGATGATTATGATCAACATGATAAGTCCCATACAAGATATGCTTCAGTCAGACACAAGTTATTACACTCTTTACAGTAGTAACTGAGTGAAATGAACTGGTCAGTGATATAGAGAAAATCAGACCTGATGATCACAATGGCCCCTTCTGGCCTTAGACTCTATGAATCTGTAAAGAGCAGCAGTCACATCGTATTAGCTGCCTAACCATTAGAGTGAATGATTGAGTGTGTGTGTGTGTGTTTGACTCAATTCCATGGCCCCTCTCCTTAGTGGATGGCTTTTGCTTTCTTTGAAGCCATTGCTGGCTATTTTATCAATCCATATTATGGAGACGTTATTGAGAGAGGCATAACAAGAAGCAATGGCTTGAATCTGAAAAGGGAAATCTTTAGTTTAAACATTAGTTAAACACACAATCTTAATGCTAACGCCAGTTAGGCTTTGGGAGGAGCTTTTTAAGGGGGTGTTTGACATGCTTTCACTAGGGGCCTTTTCAAAAAGCATTTTAAAAGTACCTGTGGAAGAAGTGTAAAGGAAACTCCTGCTTGAACCCAGGTGCAAAATGCATACACATAAATGTTCACTGTAGGATTATGTATAGCCCTGGAGATGTTTTCAGTCTCCTGTTGCCTGGCCATCTCACAGACCTTGTATATCTCATGAAAACTTAAGTTTCTGTCCTTTGAATTTACTACGTAAATACTGCATTGCAGAAGCCTTAATTGCCGTATTATTGGGCATGAGCAAGGCCTCAGTCTTGAGAGGCAGCGTGAGGGAGGTAAATGGATCAGCAGATGGGAGATGGAATGTCTGTGTTAGCTAATCTAAGGGGAACACCCAGGGAATCGTTGACAGTTAACAAGATCACAATGGGTAAGAGAAGGATGGAATATGAGATGAAGTGGAAAGTAAGACGTGCATGGACAGCATATGCTGTGTAGGCATTGGTTCCTATGAAGTGACACAAAGCCAATCCCAAAACGTGTGATGCAGCTAAATGTGTATAAAGGAAGAGATGTACTATATCACTTTGGACGTGTGATAAACACTATGCCCATCCCCTTTGCTTGAGCCTGACCAACTGAATAGCTTTGTTTTATGCCAAATAAGCCACCTGTGTGACGAGATGGGCTTGAACTGAGTTCTTGGAGAAGCAAGTGGAAGGAGTTTTGGGGGTAGCCCAACCCATTCTTAGTGAGGGAATTTTAGAGCCTATTCCTTCAACTCCTGCTCACTTGAGTACTCCTTACTCCTGAAGAAGTCTCATCAAGATTACTAGTGAGAAAGGATGGCATGTGAGTGTATTGAAGTCCAAAACCTTTATGTTTAATTTCCTAGGGAAACTGTTTTCTACACTCAATTCTGAACCAGTTCTTCTTCTTGAAATAGTTTCAAGCAAGTACAACCTTTCCAGTCATCAGCTTGGTAGGCCATTGCTGATTGAAGGTCTGTCTATACCACATTCAGATGGTGTGATTGACGAATGGGCTGGCAAATCCTCCCTAGCTTTAATCTAGCTAGTGCAGCAGAAGATAGTATTCCAGACCAGCTGACAGACTCCCAGGCATGGGCTCAGAATGCAAGTACATGTCCAGGGTTCCAAATGGGCTTCTACAACCTGCTGCCATGTCTTTGCTGCTATTTTTAGCTGCAATAGCTAGATTAAAGCCAGTGCAGGTGTGCCAACCTGTGCAGCTATCTCACCTCCACCTGCAGTGCAATCCTGCAACGTGCTGAGCACTCCCGTCCCTGATTCATCAGAGCACTTAAACCCATGCTTAACTTTGAACGTGAGTTCTCCCATTGACCCCAGCATGAAAGGAGCCTTTTGTTTTATCAGGCCCTAATTTGTTTATCAATATGTGGCTAAACAGAGCTGTCAAGTCCAATTGTATCCTACATCTTTTGGCTTCTGGAATTTCCCCACTTTCTCCACACACGTCAGTCCAGGAAGGAAGTTATCTGTCATATAAAAATTGCTATTCATAAGTGCCATCATTCCACCTCAGGGATTGTTACCTGCTGAAGTTGTTGGCTAAGCCCAAAATAGTTTGACTTGTCTAGGGCTCAGTATTTTGGTCTTATTCCCATGACAATGTGGTCAGAGAAAGACACAAGAAAGTTGGGCCCATGTCAGAGTGGTTCAGTGCGGATATAAATTGCTGTTGGTCTGTGCCATTCTTTAATAGGCATGGGAAGGAAAGATACAATAGTACGTTCATTGTGAAAGCCGTCAGGATCTTCAATGGCACTCAGCAGTGCTGGCCTGATTCTGCTCCCATTAATCTTAACAAAAGTTTTACCATTGGTCTTTAGAAAACACCACTCAGTGAGAGCATTGAAAGGACAGATCACAAAGGAGATGGACACTGGCCTACCCTACCATTGTCTCCCCCAAAGCAAAATCAGCCTCTTTCCCTGGACACTAGATGGAAACAGTGCAGGTGTTTGTCCCATTCCTCATCATATTTTCCAAGAAGCCACACCCAGAATGCCAGGGGAGTCTGAAACCAGAAGCCCAGAAGCTGTAGGGCATGATCAAGAAGCCAAAATATTTGGATGATGGTCACTGGCACTCAGTTCTCTCTCTGAATAGATCGGTATGTATGTATGTATATTGATTTACACAAAATGGCCGCCACACCTTTCCATTCTGCAAGTGAGAGAGAGGGAAGGGTCTGATTCTCATTCCCCTCTTGGCAGAAGCAACTTGGGGGGCTGGGGGCATTCTGTAGCCTGGACTTTTTCTTTCCATCCATTCTGGATATGTGAATTCGGAGTTAGTGGAAAGTGAAGTCCTGGGGAGCAAAGACCTCTACTGATCCACAGCATGGACACTGGCAGCAGTGGTTCCCCTGTACTTTTCACTGTCCCCTTAGTTTCCTCTGGGGCTAGGTAATAAGAGATGGGTTGTTCTTTGGCCATTCAGCCCTTGGCTTCTATATTGCAAACGCTCATTATGGGGCTGGATCTTTTGGGAATGTGGATAGTATTCATCTCAGAGCTGAATTCTTCTTGTAGTGGCATTCACACAGCCCCGTGACCAAAGGCAGTGAAGCAGTGTGTATTTGGCATAAGTCCAGCATTCCCATTCCCTTCATTACAAGCTCCCTGTGCACTGTCACAGGAGGTCAAAGTAGACCCATGTTGTTCACTGTGCTCTCCTGCATGGAGGGAGTTGGCAGGATCTGGCACTGCCTTGTACAGCTGTCACCTGCCTAATTAACTAGGTGACATTATGGAAAATGCATTTTAAATAGCTCAAAATTGGCTGTCTCAAAGAGCTTCGCTCCATGGAACATTGCAGCTGCACCAATGTAAGTGCAGAGGAAAGTGGCTGAGACCAGTAGGGTTGCTCTGCATTGCCACAGGCCCACCTAAGCTCAAAATTTGGCCCCCGGGTAAATATGAAAAGCTTTGCATGGGGGCTTTAGTTTTTATTTTAGTGGGTCTGTATCTTTATGTATGAGCTTAGAGTTTGTGGTCCTGGGCACCAAATTCTCTCTGTCCCTTTGACTCTTTCTCTACAACCTAGAGGGTGATAATATTGCTTGCGTTGTGAGGATAATTCAATTAATGTTTCTGAGACTCTCACAAACTGTATTGACAGAGTGTAGCGATTGTATAGATCGACATGTGGCTCTCAGGGACAAAGATGACCTTTGGGTAGGGGAACCCCGTGCTGCTACTTGGAGGTGTGGTTGCAGTATAGCAGACATACTTGAGCTGGCTTTGATCTAGCTAAATTAAAAGTGGCTTAAGTAACAATAGCAGCGAAGCCTCGGCAGCAAGGATGGCTGCACAGGCTTGCTGCAGCTGTCCAAGACCCTGTGGATGGACATATCCAAGCAGCAGCTAGCTCAATTATGTCTACACACACTGCAATTACTCCTCGCATTTACAGTGTAGACATACCAATACTGTGGACAGTGAGGACCTGATGTGGTGCTTGCATCAAGAGGTGACCGCTCAGCCTGAAGCTGCCATGACCCACCACTCAGGTCCAAGAGATCACAGATTAGAAGACACCTGCCCTTTTTAGAACACACTGTGCATCAGACAGGCTCACCTCTTGCCTTGCTTTTTCCTCCTCTCCCAAATTCAGATGGTGAAAACTAAGCTAAGAGAATATCACAAAACTCCCCATAGCTTTGCAACACCTTTGGCAGTTCACCTCCAATTAAATGAATCTTTCCAGCAAACAAGCTGGTGTTTAATTGATGATTGCCCAAGTTAAATAAACCAAAATTACTCCTCTTCTTCCTTCCCCTGACTGGCTCTGCAGACCACAGAGACCACACCTCTTCTGTCAGAGGCATGTTTTTTCCCAGTGATGATACAGCTTGAACCTCTCCGGTCTGACACTCTAATCTGGCAACATCCATGATCCAGCAGGATTTTAATTAGCTAGGTGTCCACTTATCTTGGGTGTGTCCAAGTTTCCCATAGTCCCATAAAGTTTGTTTACAGCCACCAGTCCTGGCTCTTGGTGTTCTGTGCTGTTATTTAGCTCTAATTTACTCCTAAAAGTCTTCTAAGAGCCCAGTAAACAGTGGAAGTTTTGGTAATGCTGCTGGACGATATTGACCTCCTGTGGTTCAGTAAATTCTCTGGTTTGGTGCCAGTCAAATCTTCAGGGTGCCAGACTAGAGAGGTAAAACCTGTCATTCATATTAAGATCTGTTAGAACGACTATAACTCATTTATCTCCTTGATCAGCAATGATAGTAAACACCATAAGGAATGTCCCAGAAGAAGATGCTTAGCTGACCTGTCTCAATTATCCAAAACACCTATCCTGCCAACTGAAGTACATGATAAGGAATGTCCCAATAGGAGATGGTTAGTTGGTCTGTCTCCATTATCCTAAACAACTATCCCAACCACTGAAGTTGCTGGAATTTCACTGCACTTACTATACTGGGTTCTTCATAGACCTCCTTCGGTTTCTTATTAGATCATCTTTGCCACACATCATTCTCTTTTCCTGACCCCAAAATACATGCCAGCACTTTTTGAAGGTATTTATCTGTCTTTCTTTTCTTTCCACTATTTCTCAAAGAGTTTCACAAAGCCAGTTCCCTGTATTTATTCGGCTCTTATTCAGCAAAAGTCTGATTGAAGTGGGATTTTAGCCTGAGTTAGGCCTGCAGAATATCACCCATCTTGCTACAAAATTGACTTATTGCCATATTCGTTGGTGTTTTGTTTTGGATTTGAACACATAAGCTGTTTAAGTGAGCAGGGCACTTCTACAGAAGGGCTCCATCTCATGCCCTCTGAAGTCAATGTTGATATTCCCTTTGACTTCACTTGGCAATAGAGAAATGCCTTGACAGCAAGTGAAGAACATTCAAATGGCGACATCTTTCCAACCAAATGAGTGAAATTCTTTTTCACTGTGTTATGTTAGCTGAAAATCCACTGACCCTATTGGCCAACTAGAAGTTTCTTGATCATTGTGCCATCCATTGGCTCTCATGTGGACTTATTTTCACAGTTAGGGTCTCTCTTGATGTGGTAGAAAAGTTTCAAAATTTTGATGAAAATTTTCATCAATGTTTGGACTTTTAAAGAAAAAAGGAGTTACATTTCTAAGGAAATTTTCAAATATTTTGCCCTTTTTTGACTGATTATGTTCCAGGGCTGAGAAAAAAAAAGCAGGCCCACGACACATGAATCTTTATTCTCCCATCTTTCCATTCCATATACCCCCTCAAGTTTATCTGTAAAAGAGAAAGCAGCATACACGCAGTCAGTGGAAAAACCAAATTTGATTGTTGCAAATGGGCATCGTAAGTAAAAAGAAACTGCCTGAAAAAATGGAAGAGCCCTGAATTAATCCTCTTTCTGGCATTCTTTAACTGCTCTTTGTTTTTTGCCACATAGTATCTTTTTAAAACTGTTGTGCAACATGTTTCCTTTGCAGCCAGCACTGACAGAAACAATAGCTTGACCCAAATATACAAATCAGCTGCTTAGTAAGGGAAAAGAAATTTAGAAAGGTCTATCTCCCTGCATGCTGTGTTCCCATGAGTCTCCTGGGATGGTTGCTTAATTGACATGTCTCTCTGTTTCCTAGCATTTGTGTCAATTCAGAGAATACTGTTCAGTTTGTATATAATACACACATCCACAGAGAGTGGGAGAGGAGATGTGACGGGGTGGATGGATGGATAGATAGACAAGATTGAGTAAATTTCTTTTCTCATTCTCTTTGTTATTCTAGCCCATTGCACTCACAGACAGGTAGGATAACAGGATGTGTTTGTTGGATCAACAGTGAGGCTACCCCACACCTTATGCAGGTGTTGGCAGGGGACTCTTTTTTGGCCCCAGACTGTGTCTTTCTGTTGGCCCCAATAAGAGATGTCACATTTTCTGTCCTGTCCATGTTTTCTCAAGGGCCAATATGGCTACAAATGTTTCCTGCTGTTGCACCATCTCAACCTGTCACTCTGCTCGGCTTGGAAATGCAAATCATTCCTAACCCAAGTGCTGACCTGTCACTTTCTTGATATACTGGGGAGTAAATGACATGGACATCTGCATCCCTGTCTGCCGCTGCCTCTGCCACCGTTTGTTGTGCATGGGTGGGCGGGGGAGGCTATAGATATATACCTTGTTTATAGTCCTCCTCCCCACCATAATTTCATCTCACAGCTGTGGTGAGTTTGTAGAATCTCTGAAGTGCTGTGGTTACTAGCTGCCTTGAAGACACTTCAGACTGAGCAAACTTCAGCCAGATGTTCAAACGTTTTCACTGAACTAGGCAGTTCTGTGGTCCTGGGTAGACAGGATCCAGGATTTTGATGCTGTTCGGTGTGGACACAGGGACCCATCCGAAAACTCAGATTTGCATTCAGCATTGGGTGGTAGTGGGAGCCAATATAGAAACCAAAATGCCCAGAGGGTTAGAGCCTCACACTATAAAGGAGTATAACAGTGTCAGTCCAGTGGTCCATCTCACCCAGTAGCCTTTCTTCGGACAGTGGCCAGTGCCAGACGCTGGAGAGGGAATGGCCAGCACCAGGACACGGAGTGATCAGGGGTTCCTCACTAGATGGGGTGAATACAGGCTGCAAGGATCAGCAGGGTGGCCAAACCTTGGCTCATGAGCCACATGTGGCCCTTTTAAAGTGGGGATCCTGGAGTCCCCCTCTCCCCCCATTCTCCACTTATCTGACTGTGGGGGGTGGGGATCCTGCCCTGCAGCAGGATGAAGGAGCTAGGGTCTTCTGCTAGAGATGCCACGTGGCTGCTGAGAGTGTGTGAGGAGGTACTATTTACAGGTCCACTCCCCCAACAGACAGAGTCATGCTCGCCCCGCCCCCGCAGGAACACACAACCTGTCTGGCCCTCGGAGGCTCCTCCTTCTACTCATGGCCATTTGCTCCTTGTGCTGGGAGCTACAGGGAGAAGCTGCTGCTTTAGCTCCCTTTGGGGGAGAGAGCAGCAAAAGCAGTGCCTCTCCCTGCAGCCTGCAGCTCCCAGCCGTGCCAGCTTCAGCAGCTTCCCTGCAGGAAGGGGGCCTTCCAACACCATGTGAGTGAGCAGGCCAGCAAAACCTGGAAAAAGTCTGGGGCAGCATGTGGGCCCCCCACAGTGGCAACTGGTGAGGGCAATTCCAGGGGGGCACCAGCCATATCCCCCCCACCCATCCAAGAAGGGCTGGAACCCCTTCCTCTGCCCCAGGCCCAACTCCCTACTTGTCCTTGCTTGGCACCCTCCCCACATCATCTCTGCCTCTTTCTCTCCCCTGCTCTGCCCCACCCTCCTCTTCCAGTGAATGTGGGAGTTGCCCCCCTCTCCTCCAGAGTGGTCCGGCCTTACCGCTGGGAAAGGTAGAAAAAACTCGCTTTGTGCTGGGGCTGCACCACTGCAGGAGCAGGACAAGACCAACCCCCCCACACTCACTGGAAACAATGTAGCGTGGACAATGAGTGTGGGGGAGGGCAGGCACTGGGGGAGTGGTTTAACCCTCATGCACTCCTCACACATCACTCCTGTCCCCATCTATCATCTTTGGCTTCTGCCCGCTCAGGTGGGGGACCTGGGTATCGGAGCTCACCTGCAAGGCTGGGGGGCTTCTGCAGGAGCAGGGCAGACCCTTGAGCCCCAGCAGGCATCTCTCACTGGACTGAACCCCGAACCCCAACACTCACACCCTGATTCTTGAGCTTCTGAAGATTGACATATGCAGCTTGGGAGGCCAGTAAATGCGGCCACCCTTGATATGGACACGGAAGGGAACCAGGTCTCTGCATCAGTGCACATCCATCATGATTAACGATAACTCCCAATGGACCATTTGCCTGGAATAGTTTGGTTTCACACAGCTAAAACTTGCCCCTCCACTGCTTCCAGCCAAGGCCTGTGGGCAGTAGAACCATTACAGTTCTATTGCAGAGGGTCACCACACACTGGGTTCTGAGGGGGGTCCTTGCACATCTCCCAAGGGTTGAGAGGCAGAACCAGGAAGGTGCTGTGGCAGGTTCAAGTGATCTTCCTTGACATTGATCCCTTGGCCACTTGGCCCCTGCAGAGGGAGGGAACACAGCAGCAGCATGAATAGGTGCTGGACCTTAGGTTGCCGTGGGTGCTACAGCACTCCTTGGCTTGAAGTGGTTTCCAGGCTTATAATTTGGTTCAATGGCTCTCAGCACCCTCACTGAAAATCTGTGCACTGGGTCCCAAATTCAGACAGTACAGGTTAAACCTCTCCAATCTGGAACTCTCTTATCTGGCAACATCCGTAATCTGGCCTGATTTTAGTTTGCTGGACAACCACTTATCATGGGTACGGCCAGGTTTCCTGTGATCTCATCAAGTTTGTCTACAGCCACCAGTCCTGGCTCTCAGTGGTTTGTGCTGTTATTTAGCTTTTAATTTACCCCTAAATGTCTTCAAAGAGCCACGTAAGCAGTGGAAGTGTTGGTAATGTGCTAGACAATATTGACCTCACGTGGTCTGGCAAATTCGCTCATCCAGCACTAGATATTTCTTCACAGGGAGCTTCAGGACTTTAAGCAAAAACCATCCATCATGACTGGGAAGAGTAGGGGAGGGAGCTTTTCACCTTCATGGATTTTTTTTTCCTCCCTCCATCTCACCTTATTCATGTTTCAATGGATAGAAATTCATCTTTCTCTCCGAAGAGCCGATGCTTAACCAAGCCGCTCATGTTGGGAGCATTTTTCAGGCTCTCTGTCTCTCCTGTCCCCTGGGGCCCCTCGACTGACATAGCTTCTCATTTTTATGTTTGACACCTCAAAAAACAGCCTCAATGAATGGGTCCTATTTGTAAAAGAAAAGCAACTTTTCTCAACGCCAAAACCTACTTCTCCCCAGGAGAGAAATGAATCCCTCCTGAAACTTTCTTTCCCACCACTTTCTGTGGGAGGGAAGGATGGCATATAGCATATTAGTATGTAGGGATGTTTGCACAGATAGATAGATAAATGGGTGTGGATCGATACCTGGGTGTGTGCAGCTTATATTACATTTAAATGCACTTCCCTCTGCAGACTGCTAAGGAAGGCATGCAACTTGTAAGGTAGTCAGCTTTGAAGTGAGACTGTGTGATATGCATATTGCAAATACAGTGTGTGAGTGTGTGTATCCTCTTGTGTATTGTTTGTGTGAGGTGCTAAACAGCTGCCACAATCCACCCCAGAGTTGGCTGCATTTTAGGGGTGGGTAAGTCATTCTGAAAGACTGAGAGGCAGTCAGTTGGACAGTCGGGTGTGTGTGTGTGTGTGTGTGAGAGAGAGCGAGAGAGAGAGAGAGAGAGAGAGAGAGAGAGACAAAGGGAGAGAGAGACTGCCCCCTACTTGAGGGAATCAGAGCTAGTCAACTGCAGCTCCTCAAACTTAGCTAGCACTCAGCAGATATTCTGCTCTTATGCAAATGCTGGCTCCAGAGTTCCCGAGCTTTTGGACTGGGAGCCTGTGGCAGAGTTGTGTACGAGTGAGCGTTCTCTTGAGGTCCAGCTTTAATCAAATTTCTACTCAGATTTCCTATTCAAAAATAACCTTCCTCTGACCTGTCTGCAGCAACGTTCTGGGTTGCAGCACACTGCTGCAATATCCTCCTGGAGGGTATCTAGGGTCAGATCCTGCCCTCATCTCAGACATCTGGGCTGGGAGTTTGCACTTAGCACCATTCGCGAGCTGACTGCTTCGCAGACTGATATCACGTGGTTATGAGAGGGAGCCACAGCCGCAGTCGCTCTCTCAAGGGGAAACCAGCTCATGGCAGTGGAGAAGAATCACGGAAGAATCGTTGTACCGAATCCTCATATCAGTGTATGGGAACCAGGGTGATTGCTAAAGCTACTTTGTCTTGCTCTCTTGGCTTCCCTCCGCTAGACCCTTCCCCAGGCCATCTTCCTGCACTGCACTTTTAAAGGGCTAATCGGCATCACTTCTTGCATCCAGAGGCGAGACCTGGTCTCTTTAGCTTGTAGTGAACTGTTCAGGGCATGGCTGGTCTCTTTTCTGTGACTGCACAGTACTCAGCACAAAGACCCTGATCCTGGCCTTGGGTGCTGCTGCAAGAAGAAGGAAATGATGGGAACAAACATGAAAGGCAACAAACTAAAGAGCTGTCTGGTCTAGTGTGATCCATTATTCCCTACAAATAAGTGGGCCAGACAGTGCGGAAGGGACAGTCACCTGGTTCCTCTTTATATATGAGCAGGGCATGAAAGGGCTGAATAGGTTGAATTATACTTGAGGAAGAATCAGCCACTAGCACTTCCCTGCTCAGTTTTCCATCCAAGGCAGGGTCAGATTTTCAGAGGCTGAACAGGCAGTTGATCATCCAACTGAGTTAGGTGCTTCAGTGCCATTGGTGTCAGTAACCCCTTTCTCCCCAGCTATAAAGTACATAAGATATCCCACCAACCAGCCCTCCTTTGCTTTTTCTTCAAATACAATTGCTTTGGTTTCTTCCCATGCACTTTGAGCGTTGAACAACCTCCCAACCACTGACCACACACCCTTGAACTGCAGGAGAACAGAAAACAAAAACAGGGTTTTTTAAGGCCAGCTATTATGTTGAACCCTGCGTGTCCTCAGGTCAATGTGTTTCCACTGGACAACACTCAGAAGTATCCTTTAGATATGGCTGAGACACAGAAGCTGACCTTTGCAGAGATCCATGGGAACACGTATCACTGGTGGGTTTCATCCTCAATCTCCAGTTTCCCTGAGGCTCTGCAGGGATGAATTACTGAGGTGGGACCAGTGATGCTCAGCAACAGTTGGCTTTCCAGTCCTGACAGAAGGGTTCTGAATCAGTCCTTCATCCATTTACCCAGGGTCGCCTTTCTCCTGACGAGCTGTTTGCACACATCACCAGAAAGAGACACACAGATCTATTTGAATAAAATGCTATCGTTCTCCAAAGCCTGTGAAAAGCAATAACAACCCGTCTTCTGTCTTTTTAATCTCAGATGATTGCAGCAAATGAAGCTTCCAACTTGAAGAAGGCAATTTTCAGACCTACTATGTAACAGCTCATTCCCCAACTTGTCAGTATGGACGAGAGCACATAAACAGTCACTTGTGGTCATTAAAAACACCACGGCACATTAGGGAACAATAAGAGCGTTAGCTCCATTTTCTTGGCCAAATTTCAATTTGATGAGTCAGTCCTGCCAGCCTCTGCCCCTCTGAGACTATCTGCCAGCCTGTATTTCCCTTTTCAGTCATGTAGACATGGTAATGTGATACAGAGTCCTGTCTCGCAAACTGCCCTCAGCTCTTATGTATTGTTCAAGTGAGGTGCTAAACAGCTGCCACAATCTACCCCAGAGGTGGCTGTAGTTTAGTGGTGGTTAATTCATTTGGAATTTGGCCAGTCTGAGGGCAGCTGCATAAAGTGTCTGACCCCACCACTTCATAAAGCAGAATTGCACTACTACAGAAGGCACTGCAGCAAAGCAAGCATTTGCCATGTGGTACCTTGGGTATGGGAAAGATGTTGAAACACAGAGAATCTCATTTAGCACAGCTAAACATGGTGTGATTAATGGTGCATGTTGTGGAATTTTATGCATTCCTCTGGGGCATTAATTCCCGCTGGAGAGATAAGAATACTAGACTCAGAGGGCTATTGTCCTACTGATATTCTAGATTCAGACACAAAACAAACTTTCTAGGCTTGCTTATCACTACTTACCTGTGCAAGTGTGGCATGGATCCACTTGATACTAGAGAGGAGACAAGAACAAAATCCTAGCTCCTGATACCCTCTTGTAACAGATCCCAAGATGTTTCTAGATCTGAAGTTCAGAAATAGTCTGAAGTTCTTCACTCAATGCACAGTTAACCTGTGGAACTCCTTGCCAGAGGATTTTGCGAAAGTCACGGCTTCAACAGGGGTCAAAAAAGAACTGGATAAATTCACAGAGGAGAGGTCACTTAATGGCTATTAGCCAGAATGAGCAGGAATGGTGTTCCTAGCTTCTGTTTCTCAGCAACTGGGAATGGGTGACAGAGAAGGATCACTTGATAATTACCTGTTCTGTTCATTCCGTTTGGGCTATCTGGTACTGGCCACTGTCAGAAGATGGGATACTGGCCTAAATGGACCTTTGGTCTGAGGCACTATGACCATTCTTAGGTTCTTATATTAGAGTATTTCTTGATAATGGGTTGAACAAATACCACAGACCCAAACACACCCCAAATTTTGAGGGAGGAGAGCTGTTCAAAATCTGGGTTTGCGTCCAGATTTAAATATTGTGCCCGGACTCACCACCTTTACTTAACTTTTCGAAAAGTATGGAGTAAAGCTGAGACAATGCAGAAGGCAAAGTGAGTTAGGTGAATATTTCACCATCACTCTTGTGTATTTTAGAGCTGAATATGAAGGCCAGGTCCACAGCAGGTGTAAATCAGCATTTGTGGAGGCGAGGGGGGGAGGGGTGACAGTCATTTGTACCAGCTGTGAATCTCTCACTGCTTGGCAGCCCAATTCTCAGCCTCTAACCCAGGTGTCGCTTGTATGGTACTAACCCCTACATGTTTATGTGGGTTTTTTTTTTATATCAAAGAGATGAGCATGTAGCTAGCCCTGTGGAATGCCCAAACTGCACGCTTCAAATTCTGTAAACGGAGAGCAAATGTCTTTCTTAAGTCCAGGAGGAAGTGCAAGAAAATCCTATTTGCTGACGTGCAAAAGGCTTTGTAAACCAGAGGCCTCAGCCTGAAATCGCTTGATTTGTGGATCCTTACGATTAAGTTGAACTGAATGACATGCAAAGCTGGCAATTGAGATAAAGAATAACTCCAGGCCAGGGAATGGAGGCAGCTAAGATCTGAAAACAAAGGCTGCTAATCTTGCGCTCGTCATCTTTGAACAGCTAATGCTAAAGTACAGGTAAGAATTAGCTGATGCCTTCAGATTACAGGACTCCCGTGTTGTCTTTTTTCTCTGCAAGACTCATTTTGAATCTGTGGCTGGCGAGCTGCCCCTCCCCCAGCATTCTGCTCCTCAATCCATTCCTGTCCCTGAAGGCTTAGAGAGAATGTGTCCTCCCAGAAGAGGAGCTTTTTGGCCTGTACACGAATTGCTTAAATAGGTAGAGAATTCTTTTCAAACTGCTGCAACGTTGCTGGTGGATCCTGCTGGAG
Source organism: Carettochelys insculpta (assembly GCF_033958435.1). Classification (NCBI taxonomy): domain Eukaryota; kingdom Metazoa; phylum Chordata; order Testudines; family Carettochelyidae; genus Carettochelys; species Carettochelys insculpta. The sequence goes on from NC_134141.1 coordinate 123,999,414, forward strand.
AGGGCTGTTTCATCACGGCCTCTGACTCCCAACCCTCTTCTTGGTCTTCTCTGCACTGGATTGAATCCAGATGGGCTTTTACAAAACTCATACCCTGCTTTGACTTTGAAAGATCTAGCGCTGCCTGCCCAAACCACAAGACGGCTGAACACAAAGGAAAGAAGTAGTGTCTTGTGTAATCCCAGCAAAGAAGCCAGTGGTTGTAGTAGAGAGAAATGATTGGGCTTGTGGTCAAATAGCTAGACTGGGTGTCCAGGGTCTGTCTGTGTGCTCCTGGATGAGCCTTTTTACCTCTTTGCTCAGTTCCCCACCTCTAGGATGGAAATAACTCTTCCTCTCTCCCACCATTTGTCTGTCTTGTCTAAGCTGTTCAGGGCAGGGGCTGACTTCCACTGTGTCTTTGTGTTGCCCCTAGTGTGTTGTGGCCCTGAGTTTGGTGCTCGGTCCCATCTAACCCAGCACCAGCCTCTGGACCCAAGAGCTTTGATCAGCTTCCTAGGCTGTGCCTGCCAATGCACCCAGTTTGCTACACAAGCAGGCAGTGCTGTTTGATACCCACCAATCAGGCCAGAAGTTGGGTCTGTTCATGGGCATTCCCTCTGCTCTGGTTGCTTTAAGCTTCAGGGCACTGTCCAAGACCTGCTGTGCTTTAAAGCAAAGCCTCAAGACTTGCCAGCTGCCGAAGCACCGGAGATGCATGTAGAGGAAAAAGTCAGATTAGGCCTTCTCAGTGGAGCTGTCTGAGCCTGTCTTGCTGGCTCCCCAGCCATACAGCCCTGCTTCCCCAGCCTGCCTCCTCCAGCTGCTGCTGGCAGCCGCCCTGCCCTTTGCATCAGGGAGCAGAGAGGGGAGGGCTTCTCTGAGCCCTCTTGGGTAGCCAAGGTTGGGTGGCAGCAGTCTGGAGCCCAGTGAAACACCATGCTAAAAGGTTGGTGGGACAGTGTGGAGAGGGACAGACAATGTCCACCCAGAGAACTGCCCCCTCCCCCGCCCCCCCAGTGAGCTCTGCAAAGGGCAGTGGGAGAAGGTGGCAACTGGAAAGTTAAGCACATCAAAGAATTAAGAGCTGAATGCTCAGCTGTATTTCCACTGTCGCCCGTCATCAGCTGACCCAGAGAAAAGTGCTGGTAATAATCAGCCTGTCCCATGGGCATTGGGTATATCAGGCTTTGGTTGCCAAACTACTTGGATTGCATCTTGCCAGCCTCACACTGGAGCATCCTTGTACGAAACCACTGGAAGCTGAGGGCCCTGTGGATGCAAAGCAGCTTTAGAATGGAACTCTGGCCACAGTGGACGTGGACTCCAGCTGGTGTAGTGTCAGCATATAGGTCTGTGTGGTGTGGACAGTGCTGTCATCTGCATTTGCAGGAGTCCATCTCTGGAAGGGTGGTGTGTGCCCTGGGCTGCATTTCTGTGACATATGAAGCATTTGAAATGTTCAAAAGTTGCAGGCTAAAGACTCTTCCTGGCTTGTGAGTTTGGCATGTTACAGCTCAGTGGGAGATTTCTCTGGGGATTTGGAGCAATTGGAAAGATCGACTTCCTCTCTATGGAGAAGTTTTAATAAGGATGAAAATAAAATGCTCTCTCACTCTCCGCCTATTTCGGCAGTGGAGCGCCAAAGCGCCCCCCTGTAGTTTCAATAATTCAAACTTCAGCTTTATTCAGCCGAATCAGCCTGAAATTCACCTGCAAAAGTTCACAAGGCTAAATGGAATTCAGAACAAACTCCTCTTGTTTCCAAACTCATGTATAATGCAACAAGGGAACCTTGCTCGAAAAGCAGCTGCAGCTTACTGCTAAATTCACGGTGCTCCAAAATGGAAAACAACGGCAAGGGATAAACTGACAGTGCAGCAAAAAGGCTGGAGGAGGAGAAAAAAACACAGATCACAAATTATACTTATTGGTATTATTAATATTAGTGCATTATCCATTTTATATGACAGCATTAGAAGTACTTGTCATGATCAGGCCCCCGCCGTGATAAGCACAGTGCAAACTTATACTGAAGGACAGTCCATGTGCCCAAGGACTGACATTTTAAATCAATGGGGAACATGGGAACAGAGGCACAGGGAAGGGAAGTGACATACAGAAGGTCACAGTCAAGCTATACAGAGTCAGAATTGCCTCTTCTCATAGCCCCTTCAACAAACATTTCCCACCTGTAACGTATCTTCTATACTCGTGTACACTCACTGAGCCTTGGTCTCTGCTAGGTAGGTAAGTTGCTAGCAGATATGCGATTCTAGTTACAGCAATTGTGTGCTAGAATCGACGTATCTGCAGTTGACTCACCTGGTCGTCTTCACTGAGGAAGGGCGATGGGAAAGTTTCAACCATCTACCTCCCTTTACTCCTCATGACGGGGAGAAGTCTGGGGCCAGCTGCCAACCCCTGATAATTTGATTTTGTGTGTCTCTACCAGGCACGTGAAATCAAACTGTGGACGATCAACCCTGAGTAGTGTCGATCTTCCAGGTAATGTGGATATGGCCTTAGAGTCCCCCAGACCTAGAGAGATTCTTACCACCATGTAACTTACACTCACTCCGATGCAGCTACAACCCTGCAGATTGCATCCATACACATTTGGTCCACATCCATAGTCCCACTGTAACTCTAGCAGAACACCAGTCAGTTTCTCTGGCACCTTGACCTGAAAAAGGACTGGATAAGGACCGTGGAACTTATCCCTAGAGTTATCCTCTCATTGGAATCTTCAAACACTGAAGAGATTCATAATATAAATTATTAGGGACAAATTCTGTGCAGTCACCTTCCTACACACTATGGCCCCTTTGCAGCACTCCCAAACATAGCCAAAAATTGGAGGATGTTGCCAGAAGTTGACAACTACTGTTTTACTTCTGTAGTGGGAACACTGCCTTAATTTAGAGTCTGATCCAAATGACAGCAGGCAATAATCCTCTATTTTCATGCTCCCATTGAAGTCAGTGGGAATTGTTTTACTGATCTTGGGGGGGATTGGGTCAGACCCATTGAGTTTAGAACATACATGGCAAGATGCCACCATTTTATGCAACAATACACCAGCAGTCTCTATATGCCATCAGTCATGCTCTACAACCCCTTGTAATAGCTGTACCCATCCTCCCCTATCTACTGGCCCATTTGTCTTAGGAGTCAGACACTAACAAAGACCTAGGTTGTTATTGATTCACTGAGGAACGTGTCGAATTGTTAAACCTACTCATGAATTCCACTACTGATCTTAGTTCTCAAACAGCTTTCTTTCTTTCTGTGGTATTTTTATTTTAAGCATTTGATTTCACCTATCAGTTTTCTGGGACAAAAGTAACTCAGATGCATTGAAAGGCCATTTCTGAATAATAACTACTTAAAGAGTGATAGTACCTTTTATATGAAGGATCCCAGGGAATCTTATTAGACAGTTAAATATTTCCCAAAACGGAAGCCTACATAAAAAGAAAGATAATGTTGCAAAGTCAGCGTTGAACAGTTAGGCAGTGCCAGATGTAAAGTGACTTGGAGCAATTTTGCCCAGGAGTATGTATGCATTATGATACAGTCTTTAATTGCATGAGCACATAACAGTGTCTCATACTGATTGGACTGTTGGTTATACACAAACGGGTAAGCAGATAGATTTCACCCATTCATTCTGAAAGGAATAGGTTTCTCAAATTGGGCCCCCAAAATCAGTGTTTAACTTGAAAATCCTGCTGGATTATATGGTCATCTGGTCCCAGGCTTCAGGAATAGAATCTATAAAAATATAGTTTGTAGGATTTTTTTCACCCATGCTTTACTGTGAGCAGCATGTTGTTACTATAATCCTGGTCGAGGGACTCAAATACTGATCATATTTGCACGTTTGGGAGGTAGGTTGGGGCTAGCCAATGAGAGAATGCACTTAGTAGTATAAAGCAGCTGAACAGAAAAGACCAACACAGCAGAGTTCATTCAGTATAAACTTGTGAGAACCCAGAATGCTTCATCTTCTTCGTCTCTCTCTCTCTCTCTCTCTCTCTCTCTCTCTCTCTCCTGCAACATTTGCTGCATTATAGTTAATGGAATTTATAAGAACGACTTGTAATTCTCCAAAACTGCCTGGTGCGGTCATTTTAGCTGGCGCAATGTGAATTATGCAATAACCCATTGCCTTAATTAAAACAAATTGCGTTTACTGTATCAGTCTGTACTATAAATCACTCCCCAGGGCCCTTCTTCCAGGTTTCTACGTGGCCTGTGCTTGAGAAATGTTGACAGCCACCTCCATTACCACAAACATTTTTGTGCATTTTTTTAAATATCTTTTCTGTTTTACAGTCTTTGAGCTCCCTGCCCTGATAGACAAAACAAATGCCATCCCAGGCGTGACAGCAGAACAGCGTGAAATAGATAAAATGCATTATCTGCCTTTATTCTCCTTTTCCTTGCAATGCGCACAAAGCCGCGATGGGGAGGTGAAGTTTGTTAATTGCAGTAATGGTGACAATTAAAGGACAAGCAGAAATCTGCAGACTAATTATTTTCAAAGTTAGGAGGTACCAGGGATTCCTCACACCAGACACCATAATTAGAGTGGCCAACAAGACAACCCGATTATTAGTCCTTTGTGTAGATCCTGTTTAATAAAGAGAATGACCATTGGGCATTTATATTCATTTGAGCTCAGAGCAGCTTAAAAGGAAGCGTTAAATACACCATATCCTACTACAGGATGCAGGAAGCCAGCTTCTAATTTAGAACCTAATCCAAAGCCTGCTGAAGTTGGAGGGGAGGCTATATCTATTTCCCTGTGATCTGGAAAATGCCTTTATGACTGGTTCAGCAAACACCTCTATTCAGGAACCCATGTAAGGTCTATTGGTGTAAAATTAGGCACATTATTGGGTGATATGTTGAAGAGGGATGTAGTTAAGTACGTGTTTGAATAACTTGCGTCGGGGGACCCTATTTTCACAAAGGGAAAATGAGACACCCCAGAATAGCCTTCTTTGCCTACAGCTGGCCCAAGTAGGGTTGTCAATGGGTGTATTCCTGGAGGTTACGTCACAGGACAAAATCTTTATTAAAGATTAAGCTGCAATCCCTAGGGACTTCAGGATAATCCTGGAGGATTGGCAAACCTAGGCCCAAGGCCTCCCTGCAGCCTGCTGGTCCATGCACTGGCTGAGGTTGTCCTCCTCCCAGGGCCAGGCCCAACCCCCCACCACCTCCCCATGTATGGGGCCCATCCTCTGAGCCACTCCATTGCCTACCGATGTACAGGGCTGGTCATCCAAGGCCACCTGCCTACAGATGGGACAGGTCAACTGAGCCCATGAGTGGGGCCACCTGAGGTTGACCTCTCACCTGCATACATGGGCCCACCCCAACTTGCCCTCTCTCCCAGGTGTGTGAGGCAGACCAGCTGGCTGGCACCACTCCCCCTAGCCCTAGGGAGGGATAGCTTAGCGGTTAGAACGTTGGCCTTGTAAACCCAGGATTGTGCACTCAGTCCTTGAGGAGGCCTTTCAAGGTCTGGAACAAGTTAAATTAAGAAAAAAAATCAGTGAGGGATGGTGATAGGTCCTGCTGTGAGGGCAGAGGATTGTGCTTGATGACCTTTCGAGGCCCCCACCAGCTCTCTGAGATATGTATATCTCCATGTTGCCCTCCAGGGCAAGTTTAGAATTGCCACTCACTCTCCTGGCACATTCCTCTGCACCTCACTAGAGGTCCCACCCAACATTTGACAAACCTGGGCATTTGTCTTGTTCGCTCTCAGCAGCTTATGATCAGTTGGCAACACCAAACGGGACAAACTCCCATTTTTGTCAGTGAAGGCAGGATGGCCAGAGCAGGGCCTAAAAAAAGTACTGCCCCAGCCAAAACAGGAAGTATATGTAACCGCCAACAGGCAGAGCTGAATCTGTGACCTCTGGAGCTTACGGCATGTGTCTCTGCTGCATGAGCTAAAAGCTAGCTGGCTCTCAGCTAAGGCTATGGAGAATACTGATTCTTTCTGTAAATGGTCTAGGTGCCTCTATGTGGGGCAGTGAACCACACCCAGGAGGTATGTGGGTTCCAGAGGGTCACCCTAATCTTGCTGAACTCGGGTCTTGATACCCAGTCTGTAGGTTTAGGGCTTCAACCTTGTCTCATCTGTTGCTCTAAATCAAGAGGGGCTTCCACTAAAGGCAGCCTAATTCCACAGAGTAATACTAATGGCTCAGCTACGTGGAGGTTTAATGTGCAGCAGGCCCACCTGTGAATCAGTAGCATACCAACTCACTGCACACGATCTGGCGATGGAGCCCTGCTTCTGCACACTGCCAGGTCTGCAGTGCATTTTGATGTATTTGCTTTTCTGCCAGCAAGACAGCAACGTGCACCGCAGAACTTTTAACGTCCACACAGCCAGTTAGTGCACATCAGTCTGCTGGCTTGTCACACATTAGTTCTCCATGTAGACAAGCCCTTATGTGGGCTACAGCAAATCCTTTCAGAAGTTCAAATGACCACTCAATACCAGCGGTTGCAGGATCCACTTAACTCTAGCTAATATTTTGGATGTTGAATGTTTTACAGAACTTTATGAGCCAAGGTGGCTATTTTGTGTCTTAAAGGATTTGGCAGCTCAAGTTACTAGAAAGTGTCTGAAGCACTGTCATTAATAACCTAAGCAGTAGGGTCATTGAACATAAAATCAGCCCCTACTGTCTGATTGAAAGTCCACTGAAGCTAAGAAAAACAGATCCCATCAATGAGGCTTTGGATCAGGCTCACAGAGGCTAACCTAAACTGAATGAATCTGCATGTTTATTTTCCTCTTGATAGGTACAAAATCATAAACCAGACAGGATTTTCCGCAGGCATGATAATGCCTGCACAGTTGTGAAGATTAACTGGCTTAACCACCGAGATGATAAACATGTCAATATGTGTTTTCTTTGCTTAAAAAATGAAATGAAGAGGTGATTGGAAATGTCAGAGTTTCAGCTATTCCTGTAGTCAAGCAGCCAAAATAAACTGGGTGATTATTAGTATTGAATATATAATTTGAAAGCAGACAAGCTAAAAAATTCTCAAACATGTCTAGAACATTTCAAAAATATCTGTATTACTTTTGTCTCCATATCTGATTATTCTTGCGTCGTACTTGATTACTTAGTTTATTAAATACCAAAAAATGGATTGACGCAGTATTCTGAATGGAATGCTAAATGCAGAAGAGTCAGGAAATTCAAAGCAACAGAGCCAACAGCAAGTGTGACATGGCTGTACATGTATATCTAGAAGGATATTTTCCATCTGTGACTAACATGATTCCCATTGTGAATGGCCTGTCTATTGGTTCCCATCATGTCTAACTTTTTTTATTTCTCACCCAATTTTTCTCACGTTTAGCATGCATAGCTCACGGAGGCTTCTGTACTTGCTAAGCATGTGGTTTTCAATGGAAACAAAGTCTGAATTACCTGAGCATGAAAATAAGCAGTAGACTCTATTTTTTTTTTTTTTTTTTTTTTTGTTTAATGGCAAAACCCTGTTGGGTTTTTCAATTCAGGTAACTCAAAAATGGCCAAACAGATTATCTTCCAACTTCCCAAATAAATTCACTTTTGGACTGTGAATAAGAAAGCATGAGAAAATTTCAGCCCCCAAAGGTAATTTTGGGGGAAAGTGATAAACCACTGAAAATAGCTGCTTATAATGAAAGTGTCATCTGAACCATAAAAGGTACTTCAGTGCACTGAACGGGCACTGTAAAATATGATTGAAAGGGAGTTTAGAGATATTGCTAATGCCTGCTACACAAGTAGTGTGGCTGTTAAAGGTGCCCACTGCAAATCTTTGAAGAGAGTCAAACCATCCAGGCATGCAGGAAATGCGTGATTGTGACCGACTGCTCATGCAAATCTGCTTAGAGAGAGAGACCTTCCAGTACTTCAGGATTTTACTTCTTTGAACATAGCACAGCTTTTTCCAGGTTTGAACAGCTTTGTGTCCCTTGCACAAAGGGAGGGGATTTGGACAAGTAGTTAAAGTAAGAGCCTTGATTTCTGGGAGCTAGGACTGCTGGCCACTATCCCTGGCACCGAAGGTTAGTGTGGTCTACTGGTTAGAGTAGGAGAAAGAAGTCCTGGGATTCTATTCCTGGTTCTGCAGCTGACTTTCTATATTACTCTAGGCATGACTCTTTGCATCTGTCCAGCCTTTTCTAACATGGATACAAACAGTGCTATATCTCCCTTAGCTGAGGTATTTTGAGGCTTCGTTAACATTTCCAAAATACTCAGACAATCTCTGGAAGACATTGAATAATTGTCAGATAACAGTAGCAGCTGCAAAAAATCACCTGCCTGTTTTGCAATGGCTGCCTCCTTATGACATGAGCAGTGAGAATAACGGGGGTCATTTTATTCAGGGCCAATCAAGCAGCTTTGCTGAACACATTTAGTTAGTACTACAGAGATCATGTTCTGATCTGGAGCTACCTTTTGAATGTCTGACAGTTCGGAGGATGTTCCAGCCTGGCCATAATGGGAAAGAAGCACAGGAAGGGTGGTGTTTCTCTCTCTCTCTTCAAAAAGTTTTGTTTAAATAGGACTAATAGTCTGGGAAATAGTCTGATCCCTAAATTACTGCTCCTCTTGGCCATAAAACCTCTTCTTCAAACATTTCTCAGCCTCTCCATCTGACAAGTTGCCTTCTTATATTTAAAGAAAAACAACATGCATCCATGTTTTGGACATTCAAATCCCTTCCAAATTTCCAGGTTGGTCAAATGAGGGACCTTGAATGGGTTCAGCACTACCTGGCAGTAGTCAGAGAAACACTCTTCTTTCACATTATTATGCAGAACCAACCCCTCCTCTTCTCACACCCCTCATATCATGCAGGCAAGCGTTCCAAATCCATGAGCCAGGCCTCTAAAAATCGTCAGAGTTTGTGCTTTAACAATGCATTTGAGGGGAGAAAAAGTATCCGTTTTCTGCTTTCAGAGCCTTTAGGGTCTCTTTGTTGCACATTTACAACCTTTTTTCGGGCAACCACTGTAGCTGCAGTTCTCAGCTGAGATTCTCATGCAATCCTATGACTCCAGGTGCTGGTGCTTTGAAGGAACATTCAATATCACAAGACTTTAGATAAAGCCTTGACAGCTGGTGACACTGGAGTATTTCATGTGTCCTGTCACAGGTGCCACCCTACCACAAACTCATACCTAGTCAATGAATTCCACATTTGCCCTTGTATTACACATATCCAGTCCACCACAACCTCCTCCTTGGCTTCTTGCTAAAATGGCATGTAGCACCTAACTCCAGGGGAGGCAGGTCCACCAATAGGAAAAGCTGCAGAGGGTTCCAACATTTCAAAGGAGCCCAGAGCGCCAGCTGCTGATGCTGTTACTTCAGCAATGGCAACGGCTTGAGCTCTGCGCCCCTTTGAACCGCTGTTACAGCACTGCCCTGCACAGTTATGAAGGGAAGGGCTCAGCAGTACAGTCTGGGTAGTGCTAAGGGCTGACTGCCCTAGGCCACACCCTCTCTTTCTTATTTATCGTAAGCATCCCCAAGGGAACTTCTCTTTTGCTAATGCTCCAGCATCTGGAACTCAGTCTGCTTCATGCAGCTTCAGAAACTGTCTTGCTGCCTTCCAGGCTTATCCCAGGTCCTCAGGCAGCAATCACAGAAGTGCAGGTGGGAGACTGTTGAGTACATACAGTTCCACACCAAGAAGTAAATGGTGATAACCATTGGGGAGGCTCGAGCTGTGGCTTTTCTGAAACCAGCTCAACTGCAGGTTGGTCCGTAACAAAAATAAACATAAACCGGTCCTTCTGACTAACTATTGTTACCAGACCCCACATAAGTTCAGAGAGGCCCGGACCACATCCAGCTTCTGAGGCTCCTACCCATAATAAAAAGAAAAAATGATGACACATGAAAAGAAAATGAGGCACCAGAAAAGGACTGAGGCATAATTTTATTTTTTGTTTAGCAAATGTTTTTCTAGCATTTTCTGTGAAAAATGCACTAATTATTGAAGAGAAAAATAGCTTTGAGGTCCCCTCTGAGTGTGAGGCCATGGCCAAATGGCCCTTCTGGCCCCTCCTGTGATTGGTCCTGATCTTCACTTTTCCCACAATTTTTAATTCTTCAGCTAGCACCCCTTGACCACCTGCCCCCCACTTTTCTCTCGTGGTCTCTGTCCTCTGAGATGATTGTGTCTTTAATGGGAAGATGCTATATAAGATATTTTCCCAGACTGGATTCAAAGCTGGGGCAGTTCTTTTTTGATTCCTTGAAAGAAACTCTCAGAATAAAGTAGAAGAGATTCTTTAGCCTTCCGGAGTGTTAAACTAGTGATTAGAGAAGAGTACATGGCTTCAGGAATCCTATTCCCATTGATCTTGAGCATTTGCTAATAATAATAATTGCTAGCTTATATATCATACTTCTTCATCGGTAGATCTCATACTGCCTCATGTGAGAATTGGAAAAACTGATCACTCTTTATCAAGTGGAACAATCTACCAAGGGTTGTGGTGCATTCCCCCGTATCTGGCAGATATGTTGAATTTAGCAGAGCTATAACTGAACATTTATGCTGGAGCTGAAATATGAATTATCTGTGGGAAGTGCTGTGCCCTCCGATATGTATCATATAATCACAGTGGTCCTTTCTGGCCTGAGAATCTATGAATATGGGGTTTGATGGGGTGTCTAAATGAAGATCAACCTAAAAGATCAGGGGGAAAAAAGAGGAACCTCCTTGATTTGAACCAGAAACAAATGTGTACATTGATATGAAAATGAAATGAAAACCACAGAAAAGATACTTGTTTCTTATCAACCAATATGGACCGAGTCAGAACGAAATGACTTTGGGGTCTGTTTTCAACTGTTTTGAGTCAAACAAAATGATTCCATTGACTCAAAGCAATATTTTTTTCTAAACTTATTTTTCATTTTAGGGTTGACCATTTCAGGTGTATCTTCCTAGAGTTTTTCTGTAATTTGTTTAAATTTGTCTAATTTGAATATGTTTTTTGAATAAAAATATTAAAATGAAATATTTCAATCCTGCCGAGTGGAAAGCCTGAGAGAAGTCGGCAAAGAGACAGACAAATCACTGGGTGGATGGGTAGCACATGGAAGACATCTTAGAGCTTTGGCCCCCAAAGTGTGGGGCATGTCCCCCAGTGGAACATGGAGGAACATTCTGGGAAGGGGTGTGGCAGGAACCAGGTCAGCCCCCGTGCTGGGTGGATAAGGACCACCACCCATCTCCACTCTGCCTCCTGCTCTTCTGGTGGCCCCAGCACTGACCGCAGCCCCACTCCTGGCCCCAGCACCAGTTGCGGCTCTGGTCCCAGTCCCAACCACACCCTTACTCCCAGCCATGGTTCCACTCCTGGATCCTGGCCGCAGTGTGTTCCCAGACCTGTACACAGCCCCACTCCCAGCCCCCAACTGCAACTCTGGCCCCAGCCCTGGTTCCCAACCATGGTTTTGTGGGGGGTGGGGTGCAGACCAGGAGGGGGGGTGAATAAAATTTGAGAACCACTGCGTTAGAGAGTCAGTGTATGTAGGCAACAATACCACTGCTATCTTCTTATGTCACCAATAGCTCAATAAAAGGTAGCCATGGACCATATCTCTATCCCATCTTGTTCTACCTGGTGAACACAGGGGCCCTTAATAAGTTGAATGTCACCTGCACAACTTTCTTGCCTTCCAAACAGACATTACAACGCATCCCCACTCACTCTGGCTGCTTTTATCAGGGAGTAATTTTTTTTTTTTACTGGTTGCTACTGTTCCTTTGCCTCTGTCTCCCTCCCAGCAGTTATGCCTGTGCCTCATTGTACAGTATAATCTCTTGGGCCTCATTTTTCCAGCCCAGCCCATCTCTGTGAGGACACTCAATGCCATTATGCAGCAAGCAACACTTTCAAACAATGACCTATTGATTATGTGTTTCATTAACAATGGTGAAATCCCTATGAGAGGTTTATTATTCGTGTAGTGTATTTTATTATTTCATTTTATCATTAATAGATACAGCTATGCTTCATTTCAGTAGCACTCACTTTCTGGAAAGGAATGACAGGACTCATTCGAAAGGGGCATAACCAATGTCAGCAAAGAGGTTCCTTTCAGCTTCAGAAAAAGCGAGTAATCCAGTGTCAAAAAATCATTGTGAAATTTGGAGAAAGTTTCGGGAGATTCTACAAATACTCTGATTCTCCAGACACGTACTCACGCATGTACATTTATTCACACAAGTAGTCTCATTGGGGTTAACAGTGAGTAATATCACACACATACTTATGCGTTTATAGGAACTGAAGCTAAATCAAGGTCTCGTGTTTTCCTAAGCCTCTACCATTCAGGTTCCTACATGCCCAAAATCATCTGTAAACCAGGTGCACAAGTGTTCCTGATAGGATGCTGTTGCCAAAAAAGTTAAAGCCCTCCTGGGATGCATATAGTGGGGAACACAAAGTAGGAATGCAGAGGTTATTTTACCTCTTTATTTGTCAGTGGTTCAACTGCTGCTGGACTCCTGCATCCAGTTCTGGTGCCCACGCTTCAAGAAGAGGGGTGATAAATTGGAGAGACTCCAGAGAAGAGCTATGTGACTTCATAAAGGATTTGCCAGACCACAGAAGGTCAATATTGTTTAGCAGCATTACTGTCACTTCTACTGCTTATTGGGCTCTTCAGAAGACATTTGGGGTAAATTACAGCTAAATAATAGCACAGAACAATGAGAGCCAGGACTGGTGGCTGTAAACAAGTTTTATGGGACTTTTGGAAATTTGGCCATGCCCATGATAAGCGGCCAACCAGCGAACAAAAATCAGTCTGGATTACAGATGTTGCCAGACAAGAGAGTTCCGGGTTAAAAAGGTTCAACCTGTATATACGTCCTGTGGATGTGGCCCACATCACACATAGAGAAGTACATGTGGTAAATACGTTGAGAACCACTAGTAAATACAGAGAGAGGATGTGCAAATGCATATATATGTATAAAATGGTGAACGGATACATAATTGTTAAAGTATTATAAATACAAATACTAACCTCTGTTTTAGTAGCCCTCCCCTCATGTACCCTAAGCATGAATAATGCAAAGACAAAGTGAGCTGCATTTTTATGGACATTGTTGCTATCTGCAGTTAAGAATAATGGCTGTCTAATTGTAGTGGTGCATTGTGTGCTGTGTCAAAGCGTGGGCAAGTAATTGCAATCATCAAAACCCTTTCAGAGTGTGTCCAAAACCCTGACCCGGGATCGCTTGCCATCAAACCTATCTTAGCCACCATGCACACACATTTGCTGGGCAGAGGCGCTAGCTGAATGTGTTTTCAAGGTTGGGGCTGGGGAAAGGGGGCGTTTATTTAGCGATGTGCACATAATCACTTTCCTGAGAGCTAATTTAGGTGCCAGACATTTAAAAAAATTATACAAAATAACATGGTAACCGGCAACTGGAGAAAAAAATTGATTCTTGTGGGCTGCTGAGTGTTACAATTTGAGTGTCTTTCCATTCAATCCTTCACAAGAGACACGGGAAGGAAGAAAGAGAAACAGTGGTAGGGTGGCAATCTGTTTTTTCAACTGCTAGTGCTGAGACGAAGGAGAAGATAGTTTCTCAATGCAGACAGGATTCATTGTCTTTAACGTACTCCTGTTTCTATTTTTATACATTAATATAATCATCCTGACTCGTTGCGTGCTTATAGAATAATGCAGACTGACTCTTAGTGCATGTATTTTGAGTGTGGCTCACTGATGAATCAAGGAAATGCCTCAAGGAAATAGTTGCTTTGTTTCTTGTATTATTTTGATTTCTTAGCCTGGCAGTGTTTGGGACTGTGTTTTCCAAACATCCATTTACACTGCATCAGTCTTGTTAATGTCTGTGTAGGACTATATGCCTAGTCTACACTACCACAGGCCATCAATCTAAGTTATGCAACTTCAGCTACATTATTCACATAGCTGAAGTTCATGAACGTACATCAACTTACCGCAGTGTCTTCACTGTGGTAAGTCAACAGCTGACACTGTCCTGTTGACTCTGCCTTCTCTTCTTGTTCTAGTGGAGTACAGGAGCTCATGGAACAGCGCTCGGTGGTTGATTTCTCATTTTTATACAGGATAACGTGACCCCCGCTGGATCGATTGTTGCCCCAGGGTCCAGCAGATAGTGAACACGTGTCCATAGAATTCTATGTAGGTGTTAACTCTATATCTATCAGAGATGGAGAATGTGGTGGGCAAGCTTCATCAGTGCGTTAGAGATGACACACACAACTCACTCACAGCTGCATCGTGTGGGAGTAATCCAGCCATGCTCACCGAGCCATAATATGTATTTACATGGAGCATTATGTATGTTCACCACTGCATCAGATTGGAGGGTGAGAAAATGTGTTGTTAGGCCTACACTGAGACTTCGACCCCTTATCTAAACTCTTACTAAGCCTCAACTTGGGGTTATGTTGAGACCAGATTTTAACATGTGACGTTAGGAGAATATGGTAGTGTTGAAGACCCACAAGCAAGCCACCCAATCCCTGCTTCCCTACCTGCCTTTCTTCTGCATTTACTCAGACACGCTTGATGGTCACAGCTGGCAAACACAGGTGTACCGGGACATATGTGTCTGCTCAGATTTTTGTAATGAGGAGCTCTTAGGCTGTGTAATTAGTCTCCCAAGGGAAATGGTGAAAGCCTTACCATGTGGTTGAAATCAAGCAAACAAGAAATTTCGGCTGGGATATTGGGAATAATGTCCTAATGGGGCAATCTATCAGAGTGTAGAAGAGTATCCCAAGGGAAGTGGCAGTAACTCCACTATCTGAATTATTTAAATAAGAATGGACAGAACACTTATGAATGCTTAGTAGAAAACACTCTTGCCTTGGTGGGAAGAGGACTATGTTTCCTAAGAGGTCTTTTCCACCTCTGACGTGTATGACTTACCCCAATATTTCTCTCCCATGTCCCAGCCCCTTCCCCACTCATTTTCTATTTTTGGGCCTTAAAAAGAAAAATATAGGGGCATTGCACAAGGCCTCAGCATAATGCCATAGAGAGATGTCGTCACGGGGAAGTGCCTGCAAAATGCCAGATTGCAAACTCTTAGACAGTCCAGGTTCTTCTGAGGGAAACTTAGCACAGCCATTAAGGGTGTTAGCTAGGCAAGCCTCTGTGGGATAATGGACTGCATGTGGAGATCAGAGTTCTAGTCTTGACTCTTCCACCAATTTGCTGTGGATTGTAGGTAGGTCTACACAATGCAACTGCTATTTTTAAATAATTTCAAAATAGCGGTGGGCTTATTTCGAAATGGGTAAACCTCATTCCGTGAGCAATAATGCCTATTTCAAAATAGCTATTTCAAAATAGGTGCTGTGAAGACAGGGAACAGCCCATTTCAGAATAAGCCATACAGTGTCCAATAGCTCTATTTCAAAATGGGCTCTATGTGTTTAGATGACGTTTTTTGAAAATGCTAAGTGCTATTTCAAAACACATTTTTGTGTGTATCAGAGTTATTTCAAAATAAGCTGTTCCAGAATAGTTCTTCCGGAATAGTTTATTTGGAAATAAGGCTGCTGTGTAGAGATGCATCTACACTTCCCCCTCCTTTCGGAAGGGGGATGTTAATGAGGCAATTTGGAAGATGCTAATGAGATGCTCACATGAATATGCCTCATTAGCATAATGGTGGCCGTGCATGATTCAAAAGTGCTCAAAGGAGGGGGCAAGTGTAGACACAGCTGCCCTAGGGACAAGATACTTAGGACCCTGCTGCTTGAGATTAATGGAAGGATTCCCATTGACTTCAACATGAAACTGAAGATATACTTGCTGCCTGGATTAATAGGGAGAATGATGTCTGGCTGGCTGTTCTGGCATATTTAGATGGCTGAAAAGAGCAATGTAAATCACGTTATCACAAAAAATGGGCTAGCTCCATTCGAATATACATGCCCCATGACAGGTTTGGAATATGGTAACTGTCTTCTGAGGAAGAGCAGCTATTGGTTTGTATTCCCATCAACTCATCTAAAAGCCTGGTCTATATGTACCCAATGTGCCACCAGAAGAGTTCCGTCTTCATTATTTTTCCTAAATATGGACTAGAACCTCATTGTGCCAGGAGCTGTACAAACACAACAAAAAGACAGCCCCCACCACAAAGCGCTTGCCATCTATACAGAAAACTGGAGACACCAGATGGGTGCAGGTGGATTGAAAAGAGGAAGGAAGCAATGAACCAGTGTTGGTCAAAACAATTAGTGGTCGCAGTACAGCATCAGCCAAACAGCCCCCAGGTTTTATGTAGGCAGAGCAAAGGAGAGTTTTTGAAGGAGGATATTGAGCATTATGGATGTTTTCCAGTGTACTTTTCACAAATACAAGGGAGCTATAGGGGAGAAAGCCCAAATATACCTGTTCGTAAATGTAAAAGGTGGGTACTAGGAGCTGGCGCCATGGACTGGTGACAGGCTGGTGTTGAAGTTTTGCCAGTGAAGGAGAGCTGACAGGGCAGGGATAGGCCATGAAGGGCCTTTATAAGTGGAAGACAGAATCTAGACAGTGACTTCTCTGAGTTATAAAACCATGCTGTTACCAGCAGCAGCATTCCCAGGTAGGGAAGGCCTCCCCCTTGGCTGCTTGTTTCCTCACTCCATGCCACTGGATGAGACCTGGCCTATTGAATGCTCAACCCCTCCAAGCTCCCTGAAAACCTCAGCAGCTGGAAAGGAAATAACAGTAAAATTCTACGGCTGTAATAAAACGCATTAGCCATCTGAACACTCATTTCAATCAAATAATGCAGCCCATTCATATTTAAACGGGAACTATTGTTTAATGTTTATGGTAATGATCAAATCAAATTTTAAAAATTAAACATGAAATTAAACATTAAAGCCAGGTTCCAACATTTGGCACGTGGGCCGCCAATGGCAACACACTGCTTTGTGCTGCAGCAGCCAACGCCTGCAGTGATTGGGATCTGGCAGCATCGCAGCTCTGACCTCTTTGTCATCCATTTGTGCATGATGTCTGTGGATCTACAGAACAGGGGCACTGTGGGGAGGGTTGGTATTGCAAAAACTAAGCTGTCAGAGCAACCAAGGCTGCTGCCAGTGAGGCAGTGGGTCGATAGTTGTCCAGAGCTCTGATCCAGCCCCCATACTCCTGACACGTGCCTGTGCTCCTAGTCGAAGATGGTACAAAGGAGTGATGAACCACTGGGATGTGCGACATACCGAGGAAAGGAAACCTGAAATATTTCTGAGGTGGAATATGCATTAAAATTAGGAAGCAGATAATTGGGATCTGTCTTTTGTCTCAATGAAAGGCAGCCAGTGTCTTCAAGCATTGAAATACAGCGGATTCCCATTTCTCAGAAAGCCAAAGTGGAGGAAAACAATCTGTTTCATAGAGTTTAAGGTCAGAAGGACAAAAGAACAATCATATAATCTAGTCAGACCTTTTGTATGTCACAGGGCATTAAATTTCACTTCTGTTGAGCCCCTGAATTTAGGGGTATGTCGTCAAGTTTGATCTTCTGGGGTTCGATTTTGCATGTCTAGTGGGGACACACAAAACCAAATTATCAAGGTCAGCAGTCAAACCCTATACTCTTCAATCTCATGAGGAGTAAGGAAGGTTGATGTGAGAGTTTCTCCAACCAACCTCCCTCAGTGGGCATGGCTAGGTAAGTCCACTGTTGATTCCAGCTATGCAATTGCCGTAGTTGGAATTGCACATTTAAAGTCAACTTTAAGGCCTAGTGTAGATCTGGGACTACTTAAACTAAAGCATTTGGTCTTCAGGTAAAGTGTGCCATAGGCAGACAACAGTAGGTTGAAGTGCAAGCAATCCCCAAGTCTCTTGCAATGGCAGGGACTTGACAAGGTAGGATATACCCAAATGAGCCCAACAGGCGACCTAAGCCCTATGATCCAAAGGAAGACAAAAAATCTCCAAGGTCTCTACCAATCCTACTAGGTGGAGGGGGGATTTTTTTTCTCAGATTAAATTTAAATTTGGAGCTCAGTTAGCCCTGAGCATGTGAGCAACACACCAGCCAGGCCACTGGACTCCTTCAGCACACCGATTCAGTATCCCATTTCTGGGCATGGCGGATCTCTGACACGTTGGATAAACTCCTCTCCAAATCCCAACTCACAATTATCCATCTGGGGAAAAAAAATACTTCCTGATCTTTGCAGGAAACCACAGCTATTTCTTGAAGCTAGATTGACCTCAGTGAAGCAATGTTACGTGACACCATTGATGATCTGGGCCTGTGATTTTTCCAGGTATGTAAAGCCATGTTTGACATTCACCCAACCATCATTTATAAGAAGACAAGCCAGAGCTGCAAACTAGGGGCATGTAGCTGAGCTTCCCCAGAGTTCTGGGGTGCTTGCGTCCAGTGTTCACATTTGCCTCCCTATCTAGTTTGTTAGAGATTAAGTAAAGACTAATTTCCAAGTCATACTGCAGCTGGAAGCTGTGGGGACAGAATGGAAACACCCATGTTGACATTTGTTGAAGACATGAGGCCTAACCCCCGATGCTTGCACGAGGTTCAATCATCTCGAATGATCACAAGCACTCCAGTTTATACCAAACTAAATTCTGATCTCACAACACTGTAAAACCAGACTTGGAGACCTTCCTCCTTCTTTCATTTACACCAGTGTAAATCTGGAGTGACTCCATTGACGCCAGATCTGGTTGTATTCCCTGTGCTCCTAAGCAACTCCACTTGAAGTCAGTTGAGCTCCTCCAGGTTTACATTGCTATAGGGAATGTTGGAGCTGACACATTGTCAGCACGTTTGCATCAGTATGAGCTGAGAATTTAGCTCATCTCTGATTCTGCTGTATGCCCACTTTTAGGACCTCATCTTTGGGCAGCATTGCTCATTTCTCAGAGGCATGCATAAATTCACCTGGGCTTGTAGGCTGTCCAGGAAGACTGCTCTTTTGCTCAGATTGTTGGATCTCTCTGCGTATCACTTTGCTGGTGGGAATTAATTTAAAATTAGCAATGCTTTGGCAAACTGCCAAATTGCATTTTGATCTTAAAAACTATTGCTTAAAAGTGGACTCACTTCTTCCCCATGCTGTAGGCTCTCTGCCGGGGTTTATGGTTGAAGCAGCACAAGCAAAACTTCTTCATTTTCTTTTCCTTCTTTTCTGTTTTTTTTTTCAACAAGACAAGAAATTAGCTGGGAGACTACAGCAAAACGGTGAGATTTATCTTAACCTGTGACCACCGTGCTCATCCTTGTGCCATGCACTTTAAATTGGATTGGGATCCTGTAAGAGGCTGTCAAGATTTCGTTTGTTCTGCTTGACATACAGATGTACAATTGGTAAAACTGCATCTTATCTTAGTAATTTTCTACAGTGCTGTACCTTGTTATTGACTTCAAAAGTCAGGATTCACTGGTGCTGCTCCTTTATCCCACACCATCCAACCAGCCCCAGTTCTATTCGTGCATTTTTCAGTCAGCTCCCTTTGCTAAATCATCACCCCCCTGTTTAAACGTTTGTTTGTACTTGGATTTTCTTTCGTTTATTTTATGGCACATTAAGGTATTTATTCTGTTGGGTGAATGTTTTAAATGATTTCCTTGTGGCCGCTGCGGCTGTTGAATATAGAATTTGGTTTGTCTGGAAGATCTGTCTTGGGCATTAGAAGTGGCTACCATTGTTTGAAATCTGCTAAAATAAATGAAAATGAGTTTTCTTTTAATTTATTTGGTGGGCAAAATAAACAAATTCATGGTAGGGAATTAATCTACTTTAAAAGTTGATCATATAAAAGATACAAAGAATGAAATTCCTATCTAGCTATCTACTTAGTGAATCTATTGGCATCGTATCTCAGCATCTTTTTAATGCATGTACAGGCTAACATGATGACCCTGAAAACCTTTTTTCACTCATCTGATATCTCTATGTTGTTTGGTCTTCAAACGTGGCTGAGAGTAGATCTGGTAAAAAAATGGCATTTTTTCTGACAGAAAATTTAGTAGAAAAACATAAATATATTTCCAAAAAAAAAAGTTTTCAGATTTTGATGTAAAAAGTCAAACTTTTCTGTGAAATGCAGATATTTTCTATTAAGTATTTCTGTTCAAAATCAGTTTTGATGAAATTTTTTGGACCAGCCACAGCTGTGAGTCTCTTCCCAGAAAGGGGATTTCTGGGATTGCCTTCTCTTTTGATACATCTTCCCAGATAGGCTGGGAACACTAGAAGACCAAACTTAGTCAAAGTATTGCTGCTTCTCTACTCCTTGTTCCCACTGGAAATGGGAAAAGAAGAAGGCCAGGAATGGGCAAAATAATGAAAAATATTTCAAGCATCTTTTTAGAAGGTTTGATTTCACATTAACTCAGAGTCTTGGGAAGAAGTTTGCATCCTTTCCCTTCTTCCTTATTTGTAATGATTTGTATGTATGGAGGACAAACTATACACTAAAAAGTAACATGCATGGCAGAATGCAATGGCTGAAGAAATATGTCATGAGCCCAGTCCTGGGCATGTTGAACCTTTTGGAGTTGAACAGAAGCAGAACTGTATTCCTATGTTCTTCAGAAACAGCAGGGAGTTATAGAAGCATCAGGTTGGTTTCTCAATAGAGTTACCAGTCCTGTTTCCATTAAAGACATTGGCAAACCTACCCCTGAGTTCAATGAAATCAGGATGTGTCTGATATGAGTTAAGAAATCACTTTTATATGTATTTATCACAAAGACAAGAAAAGCTGTTTCACCTCCAGGGACAAATTATAAGTTGGGATGACAGCCCATAATATTGTTGAAAAGAATCTCTGGGGCTAGAGCCATTATGTCAAAAAGTTGAAAGTTAAGATGACACTTAAATTAGGGGCTTGATATGATAGATCCATTATTCATCCCCAGAATGACTGGACACCATGGACCAAGGCACTGGACGAAGCCAGAAAGCTACTCAAAATGCCAAAAGGTACATAAAATAAAGCTAGGACACCAGCTGCATTTTGGCTAAAACAAAAGTCCAGTGGTATCTTTGATGGCTGTAATCTTTGATGGTATCTTTGATGATCTGTTTTAGTATAGGTCTACACTGGAGAAGAAAGTCAATCTACAGTGCACAGCTCTAGCTATGAGAATAACATAGCTGGATTTGAGGACCTTAGGTGGATTTTCTCCAACATCCCCACAGCAGGAAGTTGATGGGAAGAAACTCTTCTGTCAGCTTCTCTTATTCCTCATGACTGCAAGGAGTATCCAGGTCTACAATGATGCCCTGAACATTCAATTTAGCGCTTCCCTACCAGATGTACTAAATCAAACCCTGGAAGATCAACCTCCGAAGCATCAATCTTCCTATCAAGATTGACATGACACTAGTCTTATTAAAACAGAGAATCTCTGTAACACTATAGGCAGTCTGTGTTCTTCCTTTGCTGTATTTATTCTGATTTGTCACTGGGAAAGTGCTGTTGTCTTTTGAGGATTAAATAAATATTTTCCCGTGGTCAGATTTCAGATGATCAGTATTTTTCCTAAAATGAAATGGCCCCGTAATGCTTGGAAGGATCTGCATAATTACAGAACCAAATACCTAGTACACATGGTTCGTAAGTGGTATATAATGCAGATCTGGTATAGTCTCTTAGAACAAGAGTTGTGTTTGCGTCTCAAGTTTATCCCAGTGCTTTTTCTTACAGGCAGATTTATTTCAGGGTTTTCTGGGAAATACAATATGACTTTTGCCATTCACAAATTATGTATTAGTTTTGTTTGTGCATTTTTTTTTAATTCTTAGCAGGCCCACTGGGTGCCCATAACAATGTGGCAAGCAACACAGACCCATGTTGTAACAGTGTGTTCCCTTTGTGTGTAAGTCAATGCAAAAACTGCAAATCCGCCTCAGGGCTCTGGCATCTTTCTTACCTAAGGAGCCAGTGGAAGAGAAGGCATCTCATTATGCTGCCGATGGTGCTGGTGAAGATCTGTCACTTGACTTTTGAGGAGATATGTTTCCTATCATTTGGCTCTTCCCCCTCTCCCCAACCTTCTTTAGAGGTATGTACTGAAAGATAAACGAGCAAAAAGGGGCAGTGGTCTATGCAGGGACCTGAATGGCAGCCCAGCAGCAGGGGGTCCATCTCTGTGGAACAGCGTACTGCAGTGTAACAGGGTGGCGTTCATCTCTCATGGGTACCTGCCTCTGGCTGAGCGTGTGTGCCTGCTCTTTCTCAGTTTAAAAACCTCTTCAGCAACTCTTCCCTCCAGCCACATCACACACACTGTGTGAGAATCACAAACCCTTTCCCAGGTACACATTAACCTGGGGCCCATCTCAGTGCCCCCTTTGTAGTATCTTTCAGTCCTTTCCCACGGTCTGGTAGAGAGTGGTGCCTCCAGGGCTTCCCTGCCTGGAGACTGCACCCTTGCCCTTAACCTCAGGTCTTTATCTCACATTCCTAACAGTCCATCAGACTCCCAAGTTCTCCATTTGGAGCTATCCATGGTGCTGCTGTACTCCTAGCCAGCCAGTCAGCCAATCTGCACATCTTGAGGCCTCAAGAGGAACTGAACCGCCTCTGGTCCTGCAGCTCCTTTTTCAGGGTGTTTCTGGTCCCTGATTGGCTGCTTCTCCTCCAGCTAATCTAGTTTGCTAGGAGGACTTCCTTATGACCTTTTCTAGGGTGGTGCGTGGCAAGGCCACAAGCCCGACAACAGGGGATCTCAGGGCCTGGTCCGCCCTATCACAAGGAGCAGTTAAGGCACAAGTTCTGCTTTCACATGTTTGTGCACATTTCTTACTGGCTTTGGAAGAGAACTCCCTGAAGTTGCATTAAAAAGCTGAATTAAAAATGTCTATATTTAAAGAGTACCTTTTTGGAACAACACAGGGCCTCAAGTTACCCAACTTCAGATGGTGCTGTATGAGTATAACCCAAGGCAGGGTCTGGCCCTTCAGTGCCTGTCACGTTGTCTCCTTGTCTGTCCCTCGATGGCAGCAATATTGGTGTAAAATTTGCAACCATACGGGAGAGTCTGGGAGTCATGATAGAAGATGGAGATTAAGCCCTGAAAGAGAAATCCCAAAGAGAGTGTTGAGTCTCTTCAGTTTTCCCCTGCAACCCTAAATCGATGTACAAATTTTGCCATCAGGGCAAACTCACCAACTTCCAAGTGAAGGGTCAATGAAGATTGACCTAAGTGAAGTTCATGGGTGTAACTGAGAACAAAAGTGGCCTCTTGTGATCTCCATGCATCCAACTCACCTCTGAATGAGGGCTGAGCCATTGAGCTGGGATGAAAGAAGAGTTGACTCAAGACTTTTCCCAGAGCCTGAAATGAGCCTTTAATTTTCCATACATTTCCATTATCTCTGAGTTTGTTTAATAGAATCCATGTTCAGAACTGTCCTTCCAGTTCTCCACCAAGGGAAAGTGGAAGTACCATTTTTTTCTGATATAGCCTGATCCAAAGCCCTTTGGAGAAAATGGATTAGACTCACAGTGTTTCCAGCATGTCCTGTTGTGGATACATTGAGAATCAGCTTCAAATTGTGAGCTTTCCTACCAGATTTCCAAGTCCAGTAAGACTAGCCATCAAGGGCTACGTCTACACGTGAAGCCAACATCGAAATAGCTTATTTCGATGTAGCAACATCGAAATAGGCTATTGCGATGAATAACGTCTACATGTCCTCCAGGGCTGGCAACGTCGATGTTCAACTTCGACGTTGCGCGGCACCACAGCGAAATAGGTGCTGCGAGGGTACGTCTACACGCCAAAGTAGCACGCATCGAAATAAGGGTGCCAGGCACAGCTGCAGACAGGGTCACAGGGCGGACTCAACAGCAAGCCGCTCCCTTAAAGGGCTGTTCCCAGACACAGTTGCGCTAAACAACACAAGATACACAGAGCTGACAACTGGTTGCAGACCCTGTGCCTGCAGCATGGATCCCCAGCTGCCGCAGCAGCAGCCAGAAGCCCTGGGCTAAGGGCTGCTGCCCACGGTGACCATAGAGCCCCGCAGGGGCTGGAGAGAGAGCATCTCTCAACCCCCCAGCTGATGGCTGCCATGGAGGACCCGGCAATTTCGACGTTGCGGGACGCGGATCGTCTACACGGTCCCTACTTCGACGTTGAACGTCGAAGTAGGGCGCTATTCCGATCCCCTCATGAGGTTAGCGACTTCGACGTCTCGCCGCCTAACGTCGAAGTTAACTTCGAAATAGCGCCCGACGCGTGTAGCCACGACGGGCGCTATTTCGAAGTTAGTGCCGCTACTTCGAAGTAGCGTGCACGTGTAGACACAGCTAAGATTAGGTCAGGTTTTCAAATGAAGTCTGCCTAGGCCAATTTAAGGGCAGAATTGGGGGTCTTAGTGTCCTTCTTTGTTAAAAGAGTCTTGTGAACACCAGGGAAAAGAAAGGAAAAGAAAAGAAAACTCAGTACATACAGTTAAAGAATTAGCTGAAATTCGTGTACACCAAGTTGATGAGCTTGGTATAAGGACTAAACTAGAAAATGGAATTATCTGAATAGTTAATTTAAATAAAAATCATTTCAAGTGAGAGTGTCTCTTTAAATCTTTAGATAGTAAACTCTGAGAGTGTGAGAGAGAGAGAGAGAAAGAGACTGAGATCCTCAGATGAAAGTTACGGCCATATAAACATGAAATTTTGTTATTACATTGGACTGTAGGCAGGCTGTCCTCACAGAAGTCTCAGCTCTGAAAATACAGGCCATGCTACCATACATAAGCATTTGCTCTGAATATGCCCATGTTTGTCAGATGTCCTTCCTTATTGGTCATTGACATTTATGTGCTGGCAAGTTGACTTTTCCTAAGGTAAGAGTAGGTTAAAGATTTAGCTTTAATCCCAGAGGCAGACTTCCCCACCCTCCATGCTCAGCTTTCTCAATTTCATCCTGCGCTGACATTACATCAAACTGTGTTTCTACCCAGTGGGGACAGCCTCAGATTATTTACAAAGTACAACATAGACGTCAGACTAAATGCAGATGAAAGATGTGCACACAGTGTGATTTCAGTCCACACCTTTCTAAGAACTGCTTATGAGGGAAATGGTCCTTTTAAGCAGTATTCTTAATCCTAAGAATTAGAAACTATGAATATGATCTGACTTGACAACTAACAATATCTATTGATCAGTTTCCTCCAGTAATAATAATGCTAATACCAATTAACAATTAATAAACCACAATAATGTATACACATAGCATGTCATCTAATGAAAGGGCAACATCCTTTACAAAAATTCATTAGTTATGCACCTGAACACTTCATTTCTCATTATGCAGCTTAGATTTTACTAAGGGACTGTGGACTGGTGGCTTAGAAGAGAGGACAGGCATTCGGAATAGATGGGTTTTAGTTGCAACCCTGCTATTGTCTCAACATATGAGTGGGGAGAGATGTTTTCACTCTTCTGTTTCTCGGGTTTTCCAACTGTAAAATGGAGATAATGATATTTACACTTAGAGACGATTTTTGGAAAATTTTTGACACAAGAGTTTTCATCAGAAAAGGCAGTTTTGAAGGAACTGCAAAGCTCTGTGGATGCATATGGATTCTGATTATATTTCCCACAAAAGAAAAATGTACTGAAATGAAAAAGTGGCATTTCCATTTCACAGGAAATTCTGAAAATGTTTGGCTTTGTTCTGAGTCAGAAGGGAAACATTGACATTTCCTGTGAAACGGAAGTTCTGTGTTTCAACCAGCTCTATAACATTACCTATCTCATAGAGTTGTGAGGCATAATTAACCTGCATGTTAATTATACATACACAGTGTCTGGAGCTCATCTGCACATCTATATAAGTGCAAAGTTTTATTACGAGGAAGCAAGTTGATGTTGAAAACTCTAGAGTTGCAGAATTATCTAGAATCTTATCATGTTTATAGCCATTTAGTCCTCAGGCTAGGGAGTTCCTCTGTAGTCTGAAAGCAGAATACAGCATTAACAGTAAAATAATTCATGATTAATACTTCGTTGCAATTACTTTTGCCTCATGCATTATCTGCAAGCAGACTGGAGTGTCCTCAAAGCTATTAACATTCAGATATTTATTATTTGATGCACGTTTTGGGGCAGGAAACATTGATTTTATTGTCCCTAAAGGGGTGGTTACCTGATATGGTTACTCAAGCTGTGTTTGTTCACAGTTATTAGTTAGTTAAAACATGGGCTATTTTATCCGTACCCTGACTGAATGAAAGCAAGCACCACCGGACAGAATATATATGCAGGCAAACATAGGTCCAGTCCTGCAAATGATTACACATGTGCTTTACCATTACGCATTGTGAGTAGTTCCATAGGTGCCTGTGATGCAAACTAGCTGAGGATTTCTGCCCTGAATGCAGCCTTGAAATTCCCTGTCTGTGAACATCCGTGCCAATAAAACACCATCATGAATGTTTGCCAATAGTGAACCTAAATAGACCGTGATATGACAATTCTCAGCTTTTATCTAACGCTTTGCATCCATAGATATCAAAGCACATTACAAAGCTGGTTAGTATTATTATCCGTGTTTTACAGGAAAAACTGACACACTGAGAAACCAAGTGAGTGGTCCACAGTGACCCAATGGTGGAGTCAAAAATAGAACCACTGTTTATGAAGACCCAGTGCAGCGTACTATCTACTAAGCCTCACCTCTTCTAAATGCAGCTCTTTAAAATATTTAACCATCCATTATTTTTGACCTGCACTCGCCCCTGCTTAAGACACATTCTGGTGACTTGTCTTGTCCAGGCCAGAACAATAATCGTTCACTAAAACAGCAAATGTTTCATTACCAGGCCCAATCTACTTTCAAGAAGAAGATGACTATTCCTCTGTTTGAAAGATGACTCAGTTGCAAGTCCATGGCTCCAGCAAGCCAATATTAACTAATCTACCCTAGCAATGGGAACTTCACAGTGTTTGTAAACTAGTTTCAATGAATTATAAGAGTTAGAGACAGAAAACCTTATTAGCGGCCCTTACGACCATCTCCCTGGTGATGTAGAATTGTTCCTTAATCTACATTGTATACTCTAGTCATATATTTCTAAAAGTCTCAAGTAATGTGGCTTCCACCACTTGCTCTCTGGGACAATTCCACAGTGTAACACATCTCTCCATCAGAAAAATCTCCATCTCCATCTCCATCAAAAAAAGCCTAAGATATTCCTTTCTTAATTTCATCTCATTATGCCTAATTATGGAGCCGTACTAGCCAGTCCCTCCCTCACATAGCTGCAGATGGCTATCGCATTCCTACCTGGATGCTTTCTTGCTACAGTTCTTTGATCTTTATCATTGTTCTTCTCAATCACTTATTTCTACTTTCCGTCACACAGTTACACACATACACAGCAACACACGAATGCATGCATGTAGGGTGTGTGTTTATGCACGTACGCTTAAACACAGGGCCATAAATGCCGTGGGCTTTCAATGGACCTTATTAAGTGTACACCAACTGAGGATCTGGCCCATCATAGGCACAGAACGATAGAGACAGAGGGAGAGAGAATTTACATTGGGGACTAGGTGGAAAGAATTCTCTAGGTTCTCTCCAGACAGCTGATGCTCCTTAAGGCAGTTGTCATCATGCATTAATTTGCCTTATTCTGCCTCAGCTCATTCCTTTTTGTCTTAAATGCCATATTACAAAATGTTACAAGGCCCCCCTGTCTCTTGACATACCCACAATTCACTGGGGCATGTAGGGACATATGGCATGATCCATCCTGACAGATGTCAAGAAGCATCGCATCAGGGCCGCAGCTGTGTCACCCCCAATGAGAGTGTGTGGTAAGCTCACTGCTTGAGTATATTACACGCCTCCTTCCTCCAGGGGAAGTGGGCAGGGCTATGCTAACTGGCTCTGATCCCCGAAGATTGGGGTGGAGGGAGGAAGTGCCAGCATCCAGAACAATGTGGCCAATCTGTCAAATCAAAACGGGAAGGTTACAATGTATTTAATTCCTTCCAGTGCAGAATGGGGTGGCTTTTCCTCAGGCAGTGTATCAGCCCAACTGGGACAGATTTGTAGCCCCACAGTGAGTGGGAAATTTAATCTTATTTCTAATGAGTATTTTCAATAGTATTGCTGTTGAGTTTTCTTTTTAAAAAAAAACAAAAAAGCCTTTTCCTTCCAAGCCCCGTTGTGCCATTTCTTTCTGTTCCGTTCAGTGTGACATTTTGGGATGTGCAGCTGTGTTCCTACTGGAGGCGTCAGACACTTAGAACGCTGTGACCACTAGAGGTGCAGTCTGTTTGGATGCACCTGATCTGCTCAGCAGTCCTGCAGGTGCATAAGACCTACATGCACCTGGAGAACTCAGCAGCTCTACGGGAGAATTCTACCTGGAGATACACAAGAATGCTCAGCAGTTCCATAGACTTGGTATCTCTCTAGGTGCCTCAGGATTGCTTAGATGAAGCATATGGCTCAGAAAGGAAAATGAAAATTCAAATCTTTTAAACATTTAAGATATTTTTATTTGGGGATTTCACCGGCAATTTGATTAGACATCAAATTCCCTGCACTGTCATCAGCATACTAAATATAGGTGTTAAGTACTCACTCTTATGTAGGACTGGCTCTTAATCTTCAGAATGGAAGTGATGTCTAAAAGTTCACTTGCCAAACCAAAGAGCAGTGAGAGAACCCAGGTTGTCTGAAATCATTAACATGCCTAAGAAACATCAGTTCAAGATGTCCCACCCATATAGACAACCCCAGCTTTCTAAGTAGCTGCAGGATATACTACCATGAATTAGGCATGAGTGAGCTGTCAAACCTGCCGGGATACATTCAGAGTTGAGATGAACCTTCACCTGAAACTCAAACTAAAACTTTCCTGAGGTTTAAAAAAGTTCTGATGGCATTTCCCCTAACCCCACTGAGCACTTTCCATTTACTCATCTGTCTGCACTTCCTGCTTCCTACCAGCAATATATTGTGTAAGAGGCTCTTAAAACATAGCTGCAGGAAAAGACATGCAGTGTAAGTTAGTAGTAACAGACAGAAAGCCATGCTAATCTATATACTATCAAAACAAAAAAAGCAGTCAAGTAGCACTTTGAAGACTAATAAAATAATTTATTAGGTGATGAGCTTTAGTGGAACAGACCCACTTCTTCAGACCATAGCCATACCAGGACAGACTCAATATTTAAGGCACAGAGAACCAAAAATAGTAATAAAGTTGACAAATCAGAAAAAAAAATCAAGGTGAGCAAATCAGAGAGTAGAGGGGCAGAAGCGGGGTGGGAGTCAAGAATTAGATTAAGCCAAGTATGCAAAAGAGCCCCTATAATGACCCAGAAAATTCCCATCCTGGTTCAAACCACGTGTTAATGTGTCGAATTTGAATATAAAAGAGAGTTCAGCTGCCTCTCTTTCAAGACTGCTGTGAAAATTCCTCTTCAGTAAGACACAAACTTTTAAGTCATTAACAAAATGGCCCACTCCATTAAAATGCTGGCTGACAGGTTTGTGGATCAGGAGTGTTTTTATGTCTGTTTTGTGCCCATTACATCTTTGTCTAAGAGAGTTTGAAGTCTCTCCAATATACAAAGCATCTGGGCATTGTTGGCACATGATGGCATATATGATCTTAGCTGAGGAACATGAGAATGTGCCCGTGATTCTGTGAATAACCTGGTTAGGTCCAGTGATGGTATCTCCAGAATAGATATGTGGACAAAGCTGGCAGTGGGCTTAGTGCAAGGAAAAGTTCCAGGACTGGTGTTCCTGCAGTACAGACTGTGGTTGTGGGTGAGAATCCTCATAAGGTTGGGAGGTTGTCTGTAGGAGAGAACAGGCCTGTCACCTAGGGCCTTCTTAGTGTGGCATCCTGATTAAGGATCGGTTGTAGGTCTTTAATAATGCTTTGCAGTGGTTTGAGTTGGGAGCTGTAGGTAATGACCAGTGGTGTTCTGTTCTTGGCTTTTTTGGGCCTATCTTGGAGTAGATGGTCTCTGGGTATCCATCTGGCCCTGTTGATTTGTTTTTTTTTTTGTTGTTGTTTTTTTATTTCTCCTGGTGGGTAATTCAGGTTTTTGAATATATGATAAAGATCTTGTAGTTTTTGGGTTTTGTCAGTCAGATCAGAGCAAATGTGATTGTACCTACGGGCTTGACTGTAAACAATGGATCTAGTTATGTGTGCAGGATGGAAGTGAGAAGCGTGTAGGTAAGTGTAGCGATCAGTGGGTTTCCGGTAGTGTGGTACCGATCAGGCCAGTAGTCGATGATGGAATAACCTGCCCACCAAGTAATTTCTTTGCTAGCCTCCACTAATTGCAGGTTAGCTTTTGTCCTGATACAAAAGGATTTATTTCCCTCCCCAAACTCATCTTTTTAACCCTTAGTCTTGTCATTTGTTTTGTCCCCATTATCCATATAAATCCCTCATCTTTTTTTTTTTAAATTGTATCCCATGGGAAGCCATCACACACAGGGTTCTGAGAGGACTGGATCAGATCGACTGGGTATGTTGTATACCTGTGTTCCATGAATCTACTGGGATAAAAGGGGGTTGATTTTTATGATATGGTTAACCAAAGGGACTGAAGTAAGTAGTGCCAGAGTGCCTTTGAGTTGCCTAGCTTTACACACACCCCATCAAGAGCTTCAGTGCTGGGAGAGCGAAGAACTGTCAAGGGTACATCATGGTGAAGGCATCCCATCAGCTGCAGGGGGAGCTTCCTGGGAGTTGGCTTGTGAATCTGACAGACGACTGACAGGGGTTAAAAGCTTCCTGCCTGCTTTCCCGCATTGCCTCCTGAGTGGTAAGGCAATGCCTGTCCCTCACACAGAAGGCATTTTGAGATTTCAAAGCATTTTGATGGAAGCACTGTACTGAGTATCCTGGGCTAGCACAGGCTTTGGCAGTGATGGGCAACTGGGCCTAGCTCCCTGTGTCCTTGGCTGATTAGACTTATCATGAGGCATGTTCAGTCCTAAAGGCCCATGTGAGGGAGTCAGAGGAGGGCCTGGCAATGCAGGGGCTAAACAAGGCCTTTTTGCCCAATTAGCCCCACCCCGTTTCACCTGCAGCCAATGTGAGGCCTGGAGGGAGAATAAAAAGAGGGAACTTGGCTCAGTTAGGGACTGATCAGCCAAGAGGCAGGAACTGGTTCTGCTGTCCACAGCACCTGAGGCAGAGCTGTCTGCTGGGTCGGCCGCAGGAGGATGCAGCCTACAAACCCTCACCCAGGGTTGAAGGGGGAGAACCAGAAGGAAAACCCCACTGAGGAGAGGGAAAGTAGACATTGGGGGCCACACCCCAAACTGAAGAAACAGAGTTTGGTAAGCAGCTGGAAGTCCTACCTCCCAGGCTTTCAGTTAGCATTGGGACCTAACCACTAGGCCACCCTGCTGCCTGGGGGGACCTGACCACAGATCATCTGCTACAAATACCAAAAAGTTAGTTAATGTCATGATGTGAGATGTGTCAGCTGGAGCCTGCAGCCTCTGCTTAGTCACAGAACACCCTGCCCCAGCCTAGACTGTGGGGAGGAAGGGAGCTCAGTCCTATCTCATCTCTGGCTTCTCAGCTGAGGCCTCCAGCAAGGTGGTCCCTCTGTCCTAACTTGGGTGGAAGCTCCTGCAATGGGCACCTCTGTCCACTTGGAACTGAACCGAGACCTCAACCTCCTTTCGAATAGGCTGCTCATTCCCTTTGTTTCCTTTATTATTATTTCAATGATTGCAAGGCTGTAAAACAACAACTGAGCCAAAGGGTGTTAGGAGCACAAAGTCCCACTGAAACTCATCTGAGTTCCTAAGTCACTTAGGTGCTTTTGAAAATTTGGTCCTTAATTAATAATAAGGACTGGAATTGGCCAAGGTCCCTAAGAAAGTTAGCTGCCCATCTTCTATTGTCACTGTGAGTATAACCCCCCTGTGTTTTTGTGAACATAGGAAGCAGTAACCTAAACAATTTGGTTCACAGCTGGCCTGGCTGACTTTAAACTGGGGTGGTATGCTGGTGGGATGAAAACCCAGTTCTAGTCTTTCCTGGCAGGACCCTGTTACTACAGTATCTCCTGGGGTAGGACAAGGAATTGTCCAACTGGATTCTGCACACAAATGGCCAGTATGGCTTGCTTCAAAGCAAGGGGCCAAAAAAGAAATTCATTGTGGGGCAGATGCGAAATCACCTGCCCTCCTGAAGGTCTCGCTGGCATGTTGAGCCCTAAACCAAGTGCGTAGATTTCACAATGATGAGCCTGGTATAAACACCTCGATGTGGAGATCAGACCCTACTGTTGATCCCTGGAGCTTTCCATTCTCCCAGCCTCATTATTTAAATGTCTCTACATCTGAAAATAATTGCTCCCAGGAAATGTCATTGAAATAACTTCTCTGAGACCACGACCTGATTCTGTTTATCGGGTAAGGAGTAAATTAACGGCAGCATGGGCTAGCTCCCAGGTCCAGTTGCAAGCCTCCAGTCTAGCTGTTCCATTAATGATCACCATTTCTGAGGTGGGGGGTGGCCTGGCTGGGTTTTGTTGCTCCATCTCCAGTAACTGCAGGCTGAGTTTCGCTAGCTAATGATGCATTTGCCAAGGGAATACAGGTGCAGCTCAATAGCGCGTGTCTTAATGTTGAGTATGACCCATTGAGTGTGATTAAATGGGTTTCACTTGGCTACAACACAACATTAGAAACATTTTCACACTTTGCAAGGCAAAACATTCAATTAAGGGAGCAGAAACAGGAGATGAATAAACATTATATTTCCACATTCTATCCGATTGACTCATTCAATAGGTTCTTTCTAATAAATAAGATCCGGCCAGACTCAACAGGTCTCAGCACTGATTTTCTTTTATTACTGTAGTGCTGGGTTGTTGTGGGTTTTTTTTTAACCTTTCCATTTATTTAAAATGTTCTGGATTTTGGATTCAATTTCTCGGCTTCCTATTTATTATTGTTTCCTTGAAATAGGAACTTCAAGTACGGTGATAAATGGATTGAAAGGTTGTCTCATTTCACCGTCACATCTGCCGGTCTGCCCTTTGCAGCAAGGCTGTTTTGCAATCCTAAAGCAGTGGATTGCAGCAGATATTAATCAAACTAAAGAGCTACGACACAGAGGAGGACATAACAGATTACAGATATTCCAAATGTGGGGTCACCGAGAAGACAGGTTAGGGTGTGGCCACTGGGTGCAGCTTGGAGCAATAAACGGCCGTGAAACCATGGGAAAATGAGTCTGAATAATAGAAAATTCTTCCTGGCTGTGAGATATGTTGAATTAGAGAGTGGGCCGCCTAAGGATTTATAGATTCTAAAGCCAGAAAGGACCACTAAGATCCTATATTCTGACCTGTTGTATAACACAGGCCAGGCGCCTTTCTTGAATTAATTCCTGTTGGAACTAGAACCGAACTTTTACAGATACATCCGGTCTTGATTCAACACTCTCCAGTGATGGAGAATCCACCACAACCCTGGACAAATTGTTCCAAGGGTCAGTTATGTACACTGTGGAAAAAAATAGCCCCTTATTTTCTCTCTGAATTCATGTAGCTTCACCTTATGTTCACCTTGGGTCTTGTTAGATCTTTTTCTGCTCTGTTGAAGAGCCCCAAGCAGCAGAATATCCCTATGTTACTGGGGCTACGTCTACACGTGTAGCCAACATCGAAATAGCTTATTTCGATGTTGCGACATCGAAATAGTCTATTTCGATGAATAACGTCTACACGTCCTCCAGGGCCGGCAACGTCGATGTTCAACTTCGACGTTGCTCAGCCCAACATCGAAATAGGCGCAGCGAGGGAACGTCTACACGTCAAAGTAGCACACATCGAAATAGGGATGCCAGGCACAGCTGCAGACAGGGTCACAGGGCGGACTCAACAGCAAGCCGCTCCCTTAAAGGGCCCCTCCCAGACACAGTTGCACTAAACAACACAAGATACACAGAGCTGACAACTGGTTGCAGACCCTGTGCCTGCAGCATAGATCCCCAGCTGCCGCAGAAGCAGCCAGAAGCCCTGGGCTAAGGGCTGCTGCCCACGGTGACCATAGAGCCCTGCAGGGGCTGGAAAGAGAGCATCTCTCAACCCCCCAGCTGATGGCCGCCATGGAGGACCCAGCAATTGCGACGTTGCGGGACGCGGATCGTCTACACGGTCCCTACTTCGACGTTGAATGTCGAAGTAGGGCGCTATTCCTATCTCCTCATGAGGTTAGCGACTTCGACGTCTCGCCGCCTAACGTCGAAGTTAACTTCGAAATAGCGCCTGACGCGTGTAGACGCGACGGGCGCTATTTCGAAGTTGGTGCCGCTACTTCGAAGTAGCGTGCACGTGTAGACGCAGCTTGGGAGTATTTAATACTCACATGGACAATGCATGGTAGGCAACAATCCTACACAGGCAGGGAAATGGACTAGGTGCATCATAGCTAGTAGCTCTTTCTTGTATCTTATCTCAGTGATTCCCTACTCCACCTGCAGCCCCAGTAGAGTAAGGGTAGGTCTGTACTTACCTCATGTTCAATACACTGCAATCAATCCTCCAGAGCTCGATTTTGCCATGTCTGCGAAGACATGGAAAAATCCATCTCTCTGGGCTCGGCCATCAGCCCTGATACTCCATGGTATCGCTCTTGCTTATGATGTAACTAGAATTGTATATTTGGGATCCACTTTGTTCTCCAGTGAGACCAGGCCTAAAGCTTCCATTCTGTGGCATGCAGACTTCTCTCGGTTCCATGTGCCCTCTGCGGGATTTGAGACTGGTCAGCCCCCAGCATCTCCTGGAGCCAGGGCTGGTTTCTCTCTCTTTCCAGTAGTGGGAACATGTCACTATCACAAGGGTCACTGACATGGTATGGAATGACCGCTGCTTTTTTTTTTTGTGCCGCTACAAGCCAATACTGAGTACCTGCACTTTGGCAGCCCGAACTATGGGATTGGCTGGGTGCGGAGGCAGAGAGCCGGCTGAATAACGGTTCCCATTTTTTTTTAAACAAAAACGGCCCCAGGAATGACCATTCCTCTCTTAAAACTGACCAACTAACTAGCTACTACAAATAACAAATATCAATATCCCTGTTTATGCAGCACTAAAAATATTCACGGGCCATTATCTTTTATTTGAAGAAGTTCATTCATATACTTGATGCTCCACACAGCCCGAAGTAAGAAACAGCCTCTCTGCAATGCCATTTACATCTTAAAGACCTGAGGTAAAATTCTGGCCTGTTAAACTTAATGGGAACTTTGCTACTCACTTGACTGGAACCAGGCAGGGCTGCTGACAGGGGGATGTTGCTCTGGGGCCTGACAAATTAAAAGGCCCTGGGGCTCCAGGCCACCACTACCATGGCAGCAGTAGAGGCTGGAACCATGGGCCTTTAAACTTTTTCCAGAGCCCTCCACAGTGTAGTCTGGGCAGCACTGAGAGCTGGCTGGGCAAGGGATGTTGCACTCTGAGCAGTTTGGAGCACTGGCTACTGCTAGCCCCACCCCTTCCACTCAAAGCCCCTCCCCTTTCAGTGGGCCCACAGCTGCCTCCCTCACACACATTGCCCCAGGGCCTCATGAAGTCTGTCACTGTCCCAGGAACCAGGATTTCATGCCTGATCCTTCTCCCATACAACTCAACGGCAGAAATCGCCATTGGCTTAGCGCAGCAGGATTACACCCTAAAGCCCAGATTTCGCAAAAAAGTTATGCACAGGCTTATGGGATTGGGGTGTGAAGACATAACTGGAAGATGATTTCCAAGTGCCACCTGAGAAGTGGGGCTGCTGGTCCCCCTGGCATGGCCTGTTTTCAGCTGAGCCCGCTGAGAGGGCCTCCAAAGAGCCTGTGCTGTGTTGCATTCTAGCTTTGGGCTCCCTGCAACATCAGCTGAAGTCTTTGACAATCCTATTGTTCTTGTCCCTAGCTGGAGCAGAAATTTTACCACAGGAAGCACCGCTACCCATGCAGAGACATGCCACTCAAAAGCCGAGGTAATTGGAAAGCGAGCAGGGAGTGACTTGTTAGTGTTCTTGCCAAGACAATGCTCCTTGTGTACCATGCAGTGGTCATTCCAACACTACTGTACACATGTGAAACCTGGACAACATACAAGCATCATTTGAAGGCACATGAACAATATCCTCAACACTGCCCCAGGAGAATCCTAAATATCTCTTGGGAGGACAGGTGTATGAACACTGGCATCCTGGAAGCATCAAACATGACCAGCACTGAAGCCATTATCATCCCTCCACAACTTTGTTGGACTGGTCATGTGGTTTGGCTGTCTGATCAGTACCTCCCAAACCAGGTTCTGTTTGTGGAGTTGAAGGGAGGACAGAGGAGTGTTGAGGGCCAGAGGAAGTGATATAAGGACATGCTGACGGCACACGTGAAAGAGTGCAGCATCAGTGCCAGTACTTTGGAGAACCTTGCCCAGGACTGTCCCCAGAGGAGATTGGTCGTCCATGAGGGGTTGGTGCAATGTCGGAGGTTCCAATGCAGTGCAGATGAGGACGGGTGAAGAAGAAGGAAAGAGCAGCAAAAACTGTCCTGCACCTCTCCAACATCTACTAACATCTGCCCCTTCTGTGATAAGATCTGTGGCTCCAGAACTGGCGGGTTAGTCATCAGCTGATTACAAATAGGAGGGCGACATGAAGACATCCTACTCGTTATTGAGTGACTGCCAAGAAGATGAGAGGGAATTACTTTTCTAACTCCGTAAGCAGAGATGTCCAAGGGTCTGTCTCCTCCAAGCCACTCAAACAGCCATGGCCTTTCTACCCCAATATGACCCTGCCCTGCACTCAGAACTAAAAACATCTCAAATGGCTCAAATGTGAGGTTATCTGAGGCTTGGCCCCTTGCACGCCTCCATAAAAGCTGCTCAGAGCCGTGTTTCCCCTGGTTTTGCTCTTATCACTTCCAGACACCGTGTCACAGTATCAAATGAGAGAATGGGGTCAGTGTCCAGTTCTCTGACCCGCCTCAGTCTTCCCAAACAGACACATACCCCTGGAACTCTATTCTAAAGCCTTGCCTTGCCCAGTGCTTGAGACTTGCCAAAGCTTCTCCGGTGCTACTGTATTGTGCTGTGAAGAAGGAATGTAAAATACCATTAACAGCTGGTTTTTCATCTGACTTACTTTCAATCTGAAGGTCTCTAGAGCATCTGCCACAATTCACAAGCCACACATGGAGCAAAGCCATGGCCAGCCAGGAATTTCACAGCTGTCGCTCTGCTATGTGCTACTCCAGTTGTAACTTCATACCAGCGGCGGGGGCAGAACTCAGATCTTCTTGCCCCAAAAGCACAAATCCCCTCGCTGCTTATGCTAAGGCAGAATCAGCATTAGCTCTTTCCTCTATCGGTTTCATGCCACATCATTTAGCAGGTTGAGACTATCCAGAGGAGGGCAGCACAAGCTTACTAGCCAGAGTACTGCATATAACATATAAATGCCTGTATCCCAGGATTATTTCACCCAGCACCACAATGTGCCACTACTTGGATGGATCAGGGCAACTATTCAGCCAGACTCCCTAAGGTTATGGAATAGCTCAGCCTTAGCCAGCCAGATGAAAACTGTATCCAAGTTTTCTGCCCCAAAGGAATTTCAGAAAGACCAAACCAGCCATCTGGAATTTGGCCAAACACTTAGGCTTTGGTCTGTCTGTCTATCGTCAGTTCATGTAGGCATTTATACCCTCGGCATCACCATAAACATTGTTTGAACAGCTCTACTCTTAGGAAAAGTGAAATGTGTCTTTGACAACAACCTTTCCCTTTAATATACAGGTTCTGTGCTACACCCACCACTCTGGTGTTTAGGCATAATTACCTATGACCTGTCATTTTCTTTTCTGCCCAGTGCCACCCCCCGCCCCAGAAGGATCAACTAGGGAAAGCCCTCTCCTTGCATGGCTATTTTCCCTCCACACCCTAGGACTTTGCTTGCCTGGCTGGGGAGATGGTGCCCAGATTGTGGAGCAGCACTAGCTTAGCTCAGAGAATAACTCTGAAATGGGCGTTTCGCAGTTTAGGGTTATGGGGAGACAGCTGTGGGGTGGGAATCTAGCCCACTTTCTCGCTTCCACCATTCCTACTCTACAGGAAGAGGGACCAAAATAAATATATTGCTGACGATCCATTAATTTAAACGTAGCACCAGGAAGAAGTCAACAGACTGTCAGTTATGAGCTGTCAAAGCCTGAAAAATTCCTCCTGACTTTGTGTTTTCAGTTATTACAGTCTGTCCTGCAAAATGATGCCACAAGTCTGTTGGGGAGCCATCCGAAGAGCAGCCCAATGGCAGAGGGCAAGGGAGCCTTCCTGAGTATCTTCTTTGTCCCTTTCTCTCACTCCTCTTCATCTTTCCATCTCCCCCATCACAGCTCTCTCCAGGCACCAGCCTGGATGAAAACCAGCCTCCTCAGGGGCACTGGTCCTGCGAACTGCTCAGCATACCTGAGAGGCACACAGCACCTTGAAGGATTGGGCTATGCTAGGATGGGCAGGTGATGGGAACAGAAATAAGCCAGTGAACCTTGCACACCGCTAAACTGTGTTAAATACTCAGGGAAAGAGAACACGTCTCTGTCCGTCATGTTAAATTCTTTGCTTGATTCATACTACCCTTGCTGGACACTCAAGCTGCGTCTACATGTGCACGCTACTTCGAAGTAGCGGCACCAACTTCGAAATAGCGCCCGTCGCGTCTACACACGTCGGGCGCTATTTCGAAGTTAACTTCGACATTAGGCGGCGAGACGTCGAAGTCGCTAACCTCATGAGGAGATAGGAATAGCGCCCTACTTCAACGTTCAACGTCGAAGTAGGGACCGTGTAGACGATCCGCGTCCCGCAACGTCGAAATTGCTGGGTCCTCCATGGCAGCCATCAGCTGGGGGGTTGAGAGATGCTCTCTCTCCAGCCCCTGCGGGGCTCTATGGTCACCGTGGGCAGCAGCCCTTAGCCCAGGGCTTCTGGCTGCTTCTGCAGCAGCTGGGGATCTATGCTGCAGGCACAGGGTCTGCAACCAGTTGTCAGCTCTGTGGATCTTGTGTTGTTTAGTGCAACTGTGTCTGGGAGGGGCCCTTTAAGGGAGCGGCTGGCTGTTGAGTCCGCCCTGTGACCCTGTCTGCAGCTGTGCCTGGCATCCCTATTTCGATGTCTGCTACTTTGACATGTAGACGTTCCCTTGCTGCGCCTATTTCGATGTTGGGCTGAGCAACGTCGAAGTTGAACATCGACGTTGCCGGCCCTGGAGGACGTGTAGACGTTATTCATCGAAATAGACTATTTCGATGTTGTCTGCACGTGTAGACGTAGCCTCACTGTGGTGGCAACATACCTTACTGATGGCCAGGTTTCAAACCATGCAACAGTTATTCAGTGAGGCTCAACTATTCCTCAGACCTAGCTGTGAGTCCTTTTTCCCTTTGCCTGCTGAAGCAGAGCATCTGATGGCTCCTATCAGCCTTCACTGAAAGAAGCATGTGCTTTCTTATTGCTGAGCATTTCTTATCTCTCCTAAACCCTCCTACCAGTTTGCTCCACAGACAGCAGCTCCAGGTTCCCTGGGGATGAAGTTAATCAGCATTAAGATCTCAGAGTCTGGCTCTCATTTAGGGTGTTGCATTCTGGGAGAGGGGTGGAATTCTGACTGTGAATCTTTAGGGCTGCCTGTCAGACCCTGCCCCATGCCTCCCCTCCCCGGCTGCTCTGGGTCCATGACTTACTGTGGAGCAACATCAGGGCTGTTCTCCAGTGACACTTAATGAGGGGTAATCATGCCACTGCCAACTCAAGCTTGAACTGAAAGTGTTTCAGCTGCCTGACTCCAACTCTGAGTTCATGCCGAGTCCAACTCTTTTTCTAATCACTTGGGGGAGGGGGAGGTGTCTAAAAACAAATGTCATTTAGCCTTTTATTTCCGATGCTTTATTCTTCTTCCATGCACAATTGTACCATAATTTTGGTAGTTGTTGGAAGGTGTTTTTTCCCCCACTCTTGATTTCTTTCTTAGAGCCCATAAACTTGTTTACTGTCTATTCACCAGGCTGCACTCAGGTATTCACAA
This sequence comes from Carettochelys insculpta, assembly GCF_033958435.1. Lineage (NCBI taxonomy): Eukaryota > Metazoa > Chordata > Testudines > Carettochelyidae > Carettochelys > Carettochelys insculpta. The sequence continues at coordinate 124,039,575 of NC_134141.1, forward strand.
CCTGGCAGTGCGCACTGCCACATGCATATTTTTTCCCCTCACGAGCAAATCTCTGACGAGGCTGAACCTTGAGCCCCAACCCCCAACAGCTGAGGCCAGAGGCAGTTAGGTCAAAAGCTGCCACGTTCTCCAGATATTTTGTGTTATGCCTCATGCTAGGGAATATCAGAAATCTCAGGAGAAACCAGGTCTTGTGGGCATGCCAGAGCAACTGGTTTCCATGATCCATGTATGGACCAAATGTGTTGAAGAAACAGCTGAAATGTTGGCAGTTGGCATGTCTCCCAAAACTAGAGGCATTTTTTTTCAGTACCACAGGTTGACACTCATTGTATGTCTGCGGTTACGTTGGTGCATAGAGTACAGACCCTTCACACCCATTCAACACCGGTAAAAATAGCAGCGTCACCTGTGAGGCATGGCCAAGACGAGTAGATTAGAATGAGTTACACTCCTGATCCCAGCGTGTAAAACCTGAATGTCTCTCTGTGCACCCAGGAGGTGTCTCCCATGCCTATTCTGCTGCTTTTTAGTACTCTAGTGCAGTGGCTCCCAACCCGTTCAGTGACACGGCACACTTTAATGAGACAAACAATTCCACGGCACACCCACTTTTTTTTCAGCTGAATCGATTGCTCATAAATGTCACATATACTCACATTTACTATGGTTACAGTCTTACTAGAGAGGGTTGCAACACAGCAGTGCATACAATGAGCTAGCCATGGATAAAATGCATCCATGTTTCAAATCCACCACAGAATACACCGTCTTACACAGCGAGCACAGACACATTTTCAAAATCTGCTCAACACCATGCTGGGGATGTTGAGTAAATGAGCGATCACTGAAAGGAAGCTGCAGCCCCCAGCAGCCTGTTGGAGCCAAGATGTGGCTTTCAAACCATGCCCCAGCTCCAGTGGGATCTTGCCCTCCTGCCCCCTTGCCTAGCAGGAAGTGGGGGGTGGGCTCCACTAATTTTCACCAGCTGGGAGTATGGCCCATTGATGTCAATGGAATGCCGCTGATTTACACCAGCTGGAGATCTGTCTCATTGACTTCAAGTGAGCTCCACTGATGTGTAGTAGATGGGGACCTGTCCTGTTAACATCAGTGGAGCTCCTGTGGTTTACACCCACTGGGGATCTGGCCCATAGACTTCAATGCCACTACACCAATTTACACCCTTTGAGGATTTGTCCCATTGGCTGTATAAGTTCAGTTTCCTGGTTTCAGGCTTTTTAGAGTGATATTTGCTGTAGGAAAAGTCAAATGATAGTATGTTTAAAGGCATGGCAAGTTAAAATGGGATACCTTCACACATACACACGCACACACACACACACAGGAGGAGCAAGGCTGGGGTGAGAGGCACACATGGTGAAAATCATCAGGGAAGAGGGGGGCGAAATTCCTCCCTAATATGTACAGTCACTTCCTGCTGTGGCCATGGTGGCTGCTGCTAGTACTGTTGATAACAGCAGATTCGTTCTGCAGGTTCCCTGAGACCAACTGTAAAATTAAATTTAGGCTTTGAGGATGATCTGTAATGTCGGCATGTCCTCTCCCCTTCCAAATCGCACAGCTCCCATGGTGGCAGCCCCTTCTCAGCCCAGCCCTGCTATTCTCTGTGCTTTCTTTGCCAGTGGCCCCTCTCCAGGTGATTATTGGAAGGAAACAGAATGTAATTCTCTGCTCTTGGCTTCTCTGTTCTCCTACGCATGCTGCAACTCAGGCACCTGGCACAAAAACCTGCACATATGCACCACACTAAGGGTCACTGTCCTGATATAGCCCACCTTTTTTCAAATATGTATTCACTTATTCCAAGACCAGTCGGGGCCATTGTGGACCATTTAGTCCAGAGGTTCTCAACCATGAGTAAGCATATCCCTGGGAGAACACCGAGGTCTTAGGGGATACATCAACTCATCTAGATAGTTGCTTAGTTTCACATCAGGCTACTAAAAAAAACGCTAACAAAGTCAGGACAAACGAAAATGTCATACAAACAAGGACTTGCTGTATACAGCACTACAGAAACGCAATATTTGTATGCCATTTGATTTGTTTGATAATTATCTGGTAAAAATGAAAAAGCCAGCCAATTTCTCAGGAATCACGTGCTACAGGTATGTTTGTATGTTTGGGTCTGGGCTGCTAACAAGTAGATTTTATGTGAGGTGAAACTGGGGGTGCACAAGACAAATCACACTCCTGAAAGCGGGTACAGTAATCTGGAAAGCCTGAGAGCCACTGATCTACTCTGGATTTCTGTACAGGTCCTCTGATGGGATGGGGCAATGTAGCCATTGCCCCAGGGCCTGCCATTTCCAAGGGGCCTGGGGCTGTGGCCACCACCACTGCTGCCGGAGCCCAAGGCCCTTTACATTTTTGCCAGAGCAACGTGCCATATGCTTCAGGGAGCACTAAGGGCTGTGAGGAGTGCGCTGCACCGCAAGCAGTGCTGAGGGTTGCATGGGAGATGTCATAGCACATGCTGAGTGGTGCGAGGGCTAGCTGCCCTCAGCCCCGCCCCTTCCTCCAAAGACGCCGCTTCTTCAGGGAGTCTGGTGCCACCCCTGCACATACATACATTTTGCCCAGGGGCCCGCGGAAGCTATTGGCTCCCCTGCTCCTGTACAACACACAACACAGAACTTCCCGCAAATAATTTCTGGAGCAGGTCTTTCATGTGCTCCCCCCATTGCTAGGCTCTCAGAGAACCTCTGAAAATTAAAATCAGTCCCTTTCCTGGTCAGAAAATAGATTGTTTGTCGCACAAAGAAATTGTGAGTCTTTAAAGCTTCTCATAAAATATATTTTTTTCAAATAGTTTCAAATCAGCCAAAATTCTTCATTTAGATTTTAACTTTCAATGTAAAATCAAGTGTGAAAAAGAAGTCATCTAAACCAAACGTTTTATTCCAAAAATGTCAAAGCAGGACATTTTGACATTTTCAGGATTTTTGTTTGTTGGCTTGCTTTCCGTTTTTGTTCCCCGAGCAAAATTTCATCAAGATCGAGACTTTGCAGCCAAAAAAAGGCATTTCTGTCAAAAAGCAGAAAGCTCTTTCAAACAAAATTTCCCTAGCAGCTCCACCACGTATCCATTAACTAAACAAACACCACTAGAAGCGGCCCTCTTTCATAGGACGCTCTCTTAACAGCTCAGGCTTCCCTCACCAAACTCGCCTGTGAAAATCAGCGAGCTTCTATATCAGGAACGGCAGCACTCAGGCTAAGCTGTCTTGGCAGAGAGAGGCCTGTTTATGAACTCTTCTTTACTGCCAGAATAGCACCCTGCTCATCTTCACCTTTCTTAAAGGTTAACCTCATTTCCCTCTATTAGTTGGTTTTAGCGAGTGCCATTTGGCACGGCAGTTAGAGAGCTCTGTCAGCAGCTGGAAATGACGGTGGCATTTAAAGCTAGTCGGTGGGGGGGAGAAGGAAATCATCTTTAATAAAATGGTTGCAAGGTGAGGGAGATGCTCAGTAGCATCAATGAAATCTTGCCTTTCCTAGCACAAAAAAAAAATCAGCACAGTCTACTTAGTGGGAAAGACCTGTGCTGATTACAGGAGCAGCTCAAGTCCTGGAGGAGTTGGAACAAACATAACAAGCCCTCAGAAACGCTGGCACGATCAGTCCCACTCTAGTATGGGTGTTTTTTCCATTGACTTTGGGTCAGGCCCCTCCCTATGCAGGGCTCCACCCACTATAAGGATTCCATTGTGTCCGTGGACATGATTTTTTTCTCTCTCACGAAAAGCCCTCTGGGCCATCCCTAACTTAGGGTGACTTGTGAGTGGTGTCGGAAAGGCAGTACTTCTGGGCTTGGGTTCATTTGTTTGTGTGTCTCAGAGAGAGATTTGTGAAGCTAAAATAACATCATCTCTGCAGTGGGTTGTGGGGCAAAATGGGAGGGGGACCCAGCTCTTCACACACACCCCCCGCAGGGTTGGAGCCAAGGATGGAGCAGGTGAGGCCAAAGAGAGTCACCCTTAGCTCTGCAGGGACCATGGTGCTGGGCTTCCTGCCGCCATGCAGACTGGCAGAGCAACGCTACCACCATTTCAAAATGGCCGAGAACTCCAGCCACTGCCAATGTAACAGCCAAGCCCTGAGGCAGCTGCCCCCTATCCTTGTCCAACAACAGACCTGCAGCTCTGTGACTGGGTCTACCCATCTCCTGGACCTGACATGGAGGGGAAGAGCAGAGCTCTCATTCTGTCTGCTTCCTTGATACATTAACAACGTCCACACAAGAGACAAGAATGCGACAGTCCAGAACCTGTGCACATCAGTTATGCCAGCATATTACTCATGTGGGGGGAAAAAGCCCTGGCCTCCTTTCCCTCACACACCTAGCCTGGTTGCAACAGAGCATTCTGCACAAGAGAGGCAGCATGTGTGGAAGGATGGGAGAACACATTACTCCCTATAATTAACATAGCAATACATATAAGCTACGGGCCTGATCCAAAGCACAGTAGGACTCTTTCAATTAACTTCAAAGCACTTCGGATCCAGCCCTGAGTCCCTGATGTTGTTTCAACTACTGATATAACCTCCCCTTGATCAAATGTTGTTTTTCATATGTATTGTCTAGTTATCTGGATGTTTTGGACCTGATTATTCCTCTGTGCCACCCCACTTGTTGCATGGGTCATTTGCAGAGTTGGTCAAAAAAGTTTTGACTAAATAGTTTTCCATTGGAAAGGAAGACCCGAAAAATAGCTCTGTGTGACCCTAAAGCTTCTAACTTTCACCCATGAAGCTGATTTGGTGAAAAACCTTACCCCATCTGCATGGTCTCTCTGTTATCCTGGACCCATTATGGCTACAGCACTGCAGACTTCCATCAGAAAATGGAGTTTCAACAAAACATACACACATTTCTAGAATGGTGTGAATTTCCATTATATGTTTTCCAGAAAAAGAATCAAAATAAACTATTTTGACTTTCTCATTTTGTTTTCATGAAGTAAAAATGTTTATTGTTAACTTTATTGTTTGATTCATTTAGTTCTGCCTTTCGTATCATACAAAAACGCTAATGTTAATAATTGTATCTATTCGATGTTATATTATCATGTTTCTAGGTTACCAAAATAAATGTTTTTTGCATTTTGGAAACAAAATGTGTTGACACAGTCAAAATGAACTGATTCGTCATTACCCAAACAAAACTTTGTTGATGTTTTCAAATTGAAATCCTTTGACATTTTTATTCCACAATAGGTTGGCAATTTGACTTTTTCTTCCCATTCACAGTGAAAACAGATCTAGATGCGTTGGAATTTCCCATGAAAGAGAAATTCTGTTTTCCAGTCATCTGTAGATATTTGATTACACTGATATAACTGAGGGCAACAGATCAGATAGGTTAGAGTACATAGAAAGCAATCAACCCATACACAGAGGAAAGGAGATTAGCAGTCTAATTGTGTCCTCATTTACAAATATAAAACTCCAATGGATCTCCAAGAGTTGAGAAAGTTTGAGACATTGGGTCAGCTCTCTGGCTGTTTTCTGCCACTGTCTTACTGTGTAACATAGTCCTTTAATCTTCCTGCATGTCAGCTCCCCATCTGTAAAATGGGAGAGAGAATAATATTTCTTTTGTGTGTCTTGTTTCTGCTTACCCTGTAAGTTCTTCAGAGTAGCATCTATCTCTTTGTGTGTCTGTACAGAGTCTAACCCAATGGAGGCCTGATCTCAGTTGAGCCATCTAGCTGCTGTTCTGATATAAATGATGTTGATAACTTTGGTAAGAGTGGCACCTCTGGAAGTGAAATCATGGCTAGGCCCTCAGTCATTTTATGCAAGGAAGATGTTATTTAAATTGATGAGCTGCGTGGCTGTGTTTATTTTGTTCTCTTTTTTTCCTTCTTCATCATCTTCTTTTTTTGTTTGTAGCTGTAGAGAGAGAGGAAGCTGGCGAGTTTATAAAAGCGAGGGAGAAAGGAGTTGAGGCATTTTCTGGAGCTCTTTAATGACATTCTGTATAATTTGAAAGTGGGGAGGGGGGAGAAACAGGGAATTAGCAAAAAAACTGGCAAAAGAAAAGTGGAATGTGGAGAGAAGCGTGTGGATGAATTTTAATGCAATCAGAAAGCTGTAATAATGGTAATAAAGGAATATATTCAGACGTCAAGAGAGGGAGAAGGGAACAGGACCCGCGATGCCAGAATTTAAATTAGACATAGGCATATAATTCTCTTTTTTTTTTCTCTTCTTTCTTCAAATGAAGGAAATGGAATTTTTAAGCACAGCGAAAGAGGGATTAACAATTGGCAGGTTTTCAGCCCTTTGTCTTTTGGCGAATCCCATTTAATCACCGTCTTTAATATTAAGGAGGCTGCAGCCAGGCAGGGCTGTCGTGGGTTTGGAGGGAAAGGTGTGATATACAGAGGAAAAGAGAGATAACACTTAGGTGCAGGCGATTGTGAGGAAGTGTTTCAATTACCTCTCCTGAAGTCTTTAAAAACTGAAGTTTAATTTGATCTGAAATGTCGCCATAGCTCCTGTGAGAGAATATATGTCCTTTTTCTCCCTTCCCATGTCCCTGCAGTTGCAGCCATTCTCGGAGGTCAAGGCTTGATTGATTCAATGGATCAGTGTACTGGCTTTTTAGGCTACTGGAGAGGGTCACCCAAGAGTTCGGGGATTTAAACTTATTTTCTTGGCATACCAGCCATCACACCACAGACCTGTCCAAGTTTGTCAAGAATCTTTTAGGATTTGCACTAAACAAGAATGAAAACAGAACTGCCCTGGAGGCTCAGTCCATACAACGTGCTACACCAGTACAGAAGTGTGTTACAATTAAGAGGTGCTAAATTCGTCACATCCACATTATACAGTACCAGATCACAGGAGCAGAACTCAGTGTTTGAGCAGCTGTGTCTCTGCCAGGTTCTGCCAGCTGGGGGAGCCAGGGGCTGGAGGCGGTGGGGCGGGGGCACGTTTTCAATTTTCACTTAACTCGTGTTAATGTGAGTTAAGCGCAAATCGACATTGTGCTTCTCGAAGGTTTACTGTACCCACAACCAGCAGAATGTGTTTCTAATAGTGATGCACATCCAAGCATGTCTGGGTGCACATAACAAAATTAATTCCACACATGGCTGGAAAAAAATTTGCTGGAACATCGGTCCAGAAGTAACAGGACATGATTTAATTTGAAGTCTCATCTGATTAGGTCTCAACTGGAGTACTGTGTCCAGTTCTGGGCACCACCTTTTAGGAAGAGGTGAAGAAATAGGAAAGGATACAGTGAAGAGCAACTAGAATGATTAAAGGTCTAGGAAATATGACCTATGAGAGAAGATCAAAAGAATTGAGTTTGTTAGTTTGGAAAAGAGAAGGTTGAGATGGGACATGATAACAGCTTTCATATACCTAACAGGGTGTTACAAGGAGGAGAGAGAAAAATTATTCTCCTGAGCTTCTGATGATAGGACAAGAAGTAATGAGCTTAAATTGCATCAAGAAAAGTTTAGATTAGTTAGAAAAGTTAGAAACATTAGAAAAAGTTAGTAAAGTTAGAAAAATTTCCTATCAGTGGTTAAGCAGTGGAATAAATTGCTTAGGGTGGTTGTAGAAACGCCAGTGTTGGAGATATTTAAGAACAGGTTAGATAAATACCTAACAGGGATGATATAGATGGTGCTTGATCCTTTCCTGAGGGCAGGGTACTGGACTTGATAACCTCTTGAGGTCCCTTCCAATTCTGATGTTCTATGATTCTATGATAATTAAAGTTGTAATGGATTAATTTCTCTAATTGGGAAATCTGGTCTGCTGTATTTAGGATTGATGAACAGATTCCGATGAATGAAAATACCAGGCACACAGCTTTTAAGAGAGTCAGAAAAAGTTCAGTTGTGAGAAAATGTTTTTTGTTTGTTTGTTTGTTTTGTGGATATGGATGCAGGTATAAATTTTGTATATAGATCCCTGTAAATCAAGGGATACCCACTTTATATTTACAGGTATCTGCATCCGCAGATGTGAATGCAAATATCCATGGCTCATTTTTGAAGAGATGGATGTGGACACAAATTTTGTACCCACACAGGGCTCTGCCAGTAATCTTTAGCCCAATGCTTAGGGAACCCATCAGAAATGTGGGAGACTAAGGTCAAATCCCCACTCGGGATCAGACCCTAATTGGACTTTTTTTGATGCATTAGAAATGCCCCCAAAAATTCAGGTATACTTCAACTCGAACTTCCTAATAGGCAGCGAACTGAAGCTATCTCTTGTTTTGCCTAGGAAAGAGTCTTAATAAGAACTGACACAATCCAGTGGGAGCTGTGGTGGGTTAAACTCACTGTTGGCAAAGAAAGGGTTCTTGACATTAAAGTAACTAATTAAATTACCAGTTCCAGGCATGCAATTAAAATAGCACTGTGTTATATTTGTGAGGGGTCATATTGATACAGTCCAGGCGCTGGAAGAAATGACAGCTGTAATCCCAAGGCAGAGCAAGGTTGCTAGGGAGATGGTCAGCTGTGCTTATCACAGATGGGTGGAAGGACGTGGGTTTCAGGAAGATGAAAGTTGCTGAGATGACAAGCTGCACTTCTGACAGACCCTGCCCAGCAGAAGATAGGGAGTAAAGAAATGGTTTTATTGTTACCAGAGGGCAAGTTAAACTAGAACCTCCTCCCCTCACCCTCAAGCCCAGACAGTCCCCAGACTTAAATCTCCAGTTCCCAACTCATGCTAGGGTTTGGACTGAAATGAATACAAAGCTGGAAAATGACCTTGCCCACAGGTTGGCTTGCATTCATGACCTTGCTCAGGGAAACACATGGAGTTTTGATTTAGGGCCCAATCCAACTTCAGCTGAAGGCGTTGGGGAGTTTTCCATCTAATCCTTACGAGCATCCCTCTGTGGTACTGTGAGAACATTGGCAAATAGGTAACTGCAAGACCCTCCCTCCTCCTCAATAAGAATAAGGAAACACACAGAGGTTGTGTGACTTTGCCTGATATAATGAGTCAGTGGTGAAATTCAGGAAAGAACCCAGACTCCCAGACCTAAAAGAAGAGAAAAATGTTCACAGGTTCAGATGCAGGGCATTTAATCTGTCACCACTATCCTTTGGCATGGCCCTTGGTGACTATAGGAACTGTGTGGTTTTGTACAGTATGGCCAGAATCCCTTTAAATTTCAGGTTTTGGATTGCAATTACTGGTCGAACCTCTCTAATCCAGGTCTTTCTTGCCCAACAGCATTAGTAATCCAGCATGATTCTAGTTAGCTGTTTGGCCACTTATCATGAGCGTGGCCATATTTCCCATAAAGTTTGTTTGCAGCCACCAGTCCTGGCTCTCAGTGTTCTTTGCTGTTATTTGGCTGTAATTTATCCCTAAATGTCTTCCAACAGACCACTAAGCAGCGGAAGTGTTGGTAATGCTGCTACACAACACTGAGTTACCATGGTCCAGCAAATGCTCTCGTCCGGTACTGGTCATATCTCGAGGGTGCTGGATTAGAGAGGTTCAACCTGTATACAGTTAAAGAAAACCCTTGCAAAAGAAGGTTTTTTTTCCAGTGGATAACTGGGGGTTAGCATGCTTGCAGGAAGATGGATCTGCCCTTCCCTCCCAACCCTAGGCTTATGCACATTGGCACTTGCCCCATCACACAGCTGTTCAAATGAGCTGCTAGTCTCTCTACCCTGAGTGTCTCTGATGCGTCTGTCTCTGGCACCAGAAGACTGGCATCTGTGCAGTCATAACTCCTAACGCATAGGATATCAAGAATCTCTTAAGTAGAACAAGAAGGGAAATGGGGGGGAGAATTACACCCAAGGAAACTGCTCCAGCTGAAATATGATTAGGGTTCCCCAACACCACCGCCATGCAATAGGCGGGTGATTTCAGCAACCAACTTGCAGCAGCATGGGCCCTTAAGGTGTGTTGTTTGAAGCAGGTAGATTTTGTTCTTCTTGTTTCGAGTTAAGTTGTTTTGGGGATGGGATTTTCTGTCCTAATTTTCGAAACAGTTCCATTTTACAAGGTTCATGTGTTTTTCAGCAAGGTACCACGGAGAAGTTAATTAGCTAATTTACAATTAGCTACAACAGAATTTGTAATTGCTTCCCCTGTGGAAAGGAAATAATCATCATCACACAGCCTTAGGACTGCTGTGAAAATGGCAGTAGGAGCAAGTGGCTCGGACCACAGGAAATGCCCTGCTTTTAGCCTACTGAGTTGCCTGATTAGCAAATGTGAGGGAGGGGAGGTTTGGGGTGACACAGAGGCAGGATAAGGAATAGAGCGTGAACCAGCAAAATTCAGATTCAGAACTGGAGTGGGTTCCAAACTGTCCCAGAGTTTGAGGGCTTCGTTCGGGCACATCTGGAGTTCCCTCTCTATGCTTTGTCCCAACATACACATTAACTCTGTTCAGGATGCTAACATAGGCTTATGGGATCTTTTTCCTTCCTGAGGTGAAACCCAGGGGTTCCCAACCTGGCTTGTGAGTCATTTTTGATCTATGGAGAGCTGGTCAATATGACACTACCTTCACCTCCTTCTTTCCAGCTGCTAGTATTCGCCTGTAGACTGCTTACTGCAGAGAAGAACATAGAGGCCTGTAGAACCTGCTAGGAGCAAAGAGGAGAACCAGCCTTTGGTGCCTGTGTTAGTGGCTGGGGAGGGGGCCAAATCTGGAACTGCCCTAATATGTAAGAAGGGTGGAGTAGCAGTGGGCCAAGAACAAGAGAGAGGAGAGCTAAGGACTAGAGCCTGTGCTCTTTAGGCCCCATCACTCCCCAGACAAACATTAGCCCCTCCCCGTGGCCATACGTGAACAGGCTTGGGGCTCTCTTTCTGGGAAGGGGGACGTACGACATTGCCTCTCTCCTCTCCAGGTTTTCACTCTCCACAGAGTTCAAGCACCTGTTAAGCTTTACACTGTCATGCCTGGACCACCTTCCCTCTTCGCTGCAGCATGCTGCTCTGTGCAGTGAGCAGCCCTGCATACGTACGGTGTGTCTACGAGATCAGCCTGCTGGAGTGGGTAGGAGATAACTCTGCCTCTCTGCTCATTGGGACTCGCCACGTCTAACAGGCTGTCATGATCTGTTTATCTAAGCAACTGTGCTGGAACACTTTTCCACTGGGCTGGAGGACACAGGGCTCACTCACCCTGCAGCTGGATCTGAGCTCTGCAGTCCATTCTCAGCTGGTAGCGTTTAGAGGCAGACCAGAACTGAGACAAACCAGGAGGAATAGTACTAATAAGGAATTAATGAATATCTGGATTTGAAGCCAAAACGAAGGTATGCAGCTGGCTGAGCTGTGAATATTAGAAAGTCAGCAGTTGCCTTATCACATTTCCTAATGTATGTGCCTTTGGCAGGACATGAAAAGGTATATATTTTACCTGCTTGTAGGGTACACGCACACATGTAATGCACCTGCCTACACACACACACACACACACACACAAACACACACACACACAATTATAATGTATCTGCCTATAGCATATGCATACCCCTGTAATGTACCTGCCTAAAGCAGAGACACATACCTGTAATGTACCTACCTACAGCAAACACACACATCTGTAATGTACCTGCTGACAGCAAACACACCTGTACTGTACCCATCTTTTGCACATGCACACATATCCGTATTACACCTGCCTATAGAATTCCACACATACAAATCTACTCATCAATGTTATATGCCTTGGGGCCATGAGTGTGATACACACATGCATTACTTTCACAGCCCAAAGACACTGTCGTGATCATCTCTGTCCTCCGACTTGACATAAGCCACAGAAGACATTTAGATCCATCTCTATATTATGAAGCACTGGTTGCAACTTCAGAGATCATAAGGCTGGAATCTCTTTCTGACAGAGCAGGGATTCAACCTCTTTGTTTAGTATTAGGAATACATACAGAGAGAGAGAGAGAGAGCTAGCTGCACATATATGCATGTCCCTGATTTTTCCCCTCTGTCCTTCACTCTCTCTCCGAGTATCCTACCCGTCCTTTGCTCTGCAGAGGGTCAAGCAGCCTGCATCTCATTGTCCCTTCTCCATCTCGATTTGACACTTCTCCCCCCACCGACACTCCATGTACAACATTCTATTATTGCACCTTTCTTGCCTGCCATCTTCTTCCCAAGGCCCGTCTGACACCTCTGCCTTCCGCTTATCATGGAAATGTAACATTTAAATACAAATAGAACAGGGAATAATTTAACCCCTATTCACACCAAAGGAGGTGCCAGGCCTTCATATAAACGCATCCCGGGAGATTTATAGACACTGTATATTTAGCTAACAAGGTACAATTCTTCACCCATGTGGCTTGCCAGCCAGCACCACTGACTCAAGCGAATCCTTGTGGGGCTGTCAGAGCAGCCTGTGGGTAGGAAGCCCAGTTAAATGGTGATATCAGAGGTGACATTAAGGATATGTTTTATAAATACATATATCTAGAGAGAGAGTGAGAACTCTTATATAATGTATGTATGTTTGTGCATTTTGTTCAGTTTATCCAACTTTTAGGGACATGTGAAATCAAACTACCTGGGATCGGCAGCTGACCCCTGTACTCCTCGAGAAAGGGAGGTTGACGGGACAGTTTCTCCCGTCAACCTCCCTCTCTGAGGACGGCCAATTAAGTTGATTGCAGATAAGTCGATTCCAGCTATGCAACTGCCATAGCTAGAACCGTGTATCTGCAACTGACTTTAATGTCCAGGCCCCTCGCATTGCTGCTGGAATGGATGGGAAATGTAGGTTTCCTGGGGCTAATCTATGGAGAGAATGAGAGTCCTTGTGGTTAATTTATATTTTAATTCATTCAGTGTGTTTCCTGTGCTGATGCCTACAGACAGGTCCGCTGAAGGGGTACAAAAGAGGCAGTTGCAAAGGGACCCAGCATTTCAAAGAGGCCCAGAGCTCCATCTGCCACCATTGCTACTTCAGCAGCGTGGGCAACAGGAGCGCCAGGCCCCTTTGAACTGCTGCAACAGTGCTGCTATGCCACTTCATGTGGCTGTGGGAGGCGGGGCCAGCACGACAGTCTGAGCAGCGCTAAGGGCTGACTGCCCTCGACTCTGCCCCTTCCACCCTTGGCCTCACCCCTTCTGGGCCACAAAGCCAGGCTCCCTCCCATCGTGCCCTGGGCTTGCAGTGGTTGTCAGCCCTGCTGCCTACAGACCAACCCAGATTGGGGCCTTGTGCTAGGTCCTGTACAAATACAGAGCCCTGGACAGTCCCTGTCCCCAAACAGGCAAGGCAGACACAGAATAAGGAAAGAATCAATCAGCACAAGAGCTGAAGTGGCCAAGCAGAGAAATCAACGTGTTGGCTGAAAAGGACCTGTTGGGGAAGTGCATTAGATAGAATGGGATGAGCTAAATAGAAAGACAAAGGGAAAGGAGAGGAGTAAGGGTAACACACCAGGCAAAAAGGAACGTGGATTGGATAAATGGATGGTAAGACGGATAGAAAGCTGGCTAGAAGGTCAGGTCCAGCAGGTAGAGAAGGTCTCCACGGTCGGTCTCGTGGAGTGCCCCAAGGTTTGGTTCTGGGTCCTGTTCTGTTCAATATATTTATCGATGACCTGGATGAGGGGTTGGATTGCACCCTCAGCAAGTTTGCAGATGACACTAAGCTAGTGGGAGAGGTAAATATGCTGGAGGGTAGCGACAGGGTCCAGACTGACTTAGACAAATTGGCAGACTGGGCTGTAAGAAATATGATAAGATCCCATAAGGACAAGTGCAGAGTCCTGCACTTAGGCTGGAAGAATCCCAAGCATTGTTACAGGCTGGGGTCTAACTGGCTCAGTAGTAGTTCTGCAGAAAAGGACCTGGGAATTGTAGTGGATGAGAAGCTGGACATGAGTCAACAGTGTGCCATTGTAGTCAAGAAGGCAAATGGCATGTTAGGTTGCATCAAGAGGAGCGTTGCCAGTAGATCCAGAGAAGTGATTATTCCTCTTTATTCAGCTTTGGTGAGGCCACATCTGGAGTACTGTGTCCAGTTCTGGGCCCCCAATTATAGGAAGGATGTGGATATGTGGGAGAGGGTCCAGCAGAGGGCGACCAAAATAATTAGGGGGCTGGAACATATGACCTATGAAGAAAGATTGAGAGAATTGGGACAGTTCAGTCTGCGGAAGAGAAGACTGAGGGGGGACTTGATAACAGCCTTCAACTTACTGAAAGGAGGTTGCAAAGAGGCTGGAGAGAGGCTATGCACAGAGGTCACGGATGGCAGAACACGGAACAATGGTCTCAAGTTGCGGTTGGGAAGGTCCAGGTTGAACATTAGGAAAAACTTCTTCACTAGGAGGGTGGTGAAGCATTGGAATGATCTACCCAGGGAAGTAGTGGAGTCTCCATCCCTAGAGGTGTTTAAGTCTCACCTCGACAAAGCCCTGGCTGGGCTGAGCTGATGGGTTTGGTCCTGCCTAGGGCAGGGGGCTGGACTTGATGGCTTTTTTAGGTCTCTTCCAGCTCTATTGTTCTGTGATTCTCTGATTCTATGAAAAAGAGGCAAGGTGTAGAGTGAGGCTGAAGTATTAAGCCCACAAGACTGAGGGCATGAAAAGGAGACTGGAGCAACCAGTCAGCACAGACTGGAGAAATCACAGGCAAAAGCACCAAAAATATAACCAGTGTTCACCACTGCCAGCTTTATTCCTACTGAAGATGACTAAGAAGGAAAGGGACTAGGCTGGCTCTCAGGTTCCAAGTTCGGCTCTTTTTCTGCTGGCACTTTTTACGTGTAAACTGAGAGTAATTGATCTGAAATCACTGAGACACAATAACCATGGGGCTCCGCAGAGCAGTGTGTAGGGACTCACATTTCAGTCCATAACCCCTCTCTTTCTCCAGCTCCGACAAATGGGATGATACAACCCATCTTCTTCAAAGGGCTGTTCCGAAAATGAGGTAGTCCATGTTTGTGAACCCCTTTAAAGGGGAAAAGTTCAGCGTTTGGGATCTGCAGACCCAGATTCTGGTGTGGGTTCTCCATCCCAGACACCAATGACTGCATGGAAATCAGATCCAAGTTTGAAACACACCCTCATTCCAGACTGGTTCGGTCCAGGGGACTGTTTCGAGTCCATGCCCAGTCTTGAAAGTTTGATGTCTCTCCCTTTCTATTAAAGTTCCATTGTGCGGGTCTCACCTTTCCCTTCAAGCTGCAAATCGCAGCGGGAAAATCCATGTGGTCTGAATGACAGCACAGTTACCTCAGTGCAGTTACATCTCAAAACAGGATGCTTTGGAAGCATTGCCAATAGAGAGAGTCTGTAGCGTACATTCATCCCTGAGCACAAAACCATACTGGGTCCAAGGCAATCCCTCTCCATTTTGCTTTGGTGGCCTAACGTTGTGCACTCTCAGACATATTTGATGAAGTTGAGTCAAGTTACCCTGGCGCTTGACGTGTCAGCCCTTTGTTTGGGACTTGGCAAAGTGTCTGCAGGCACTGGTGGTGGAAAAGGTTCAGAGTAAGCTCATTAGCAGATTATGGTGCTGTAATTTCAGCAGCATGCAAATAAATCCAGGTGCACGTTGAGCTCAGGAACCCACTGGATGTGCCCAGCCACTGTCATGCTCCTCCTCTCTTCCCATTCAGTGCACAGGGTATGCTATGTAACTTAGCAATGAGCTTACTGGCAGGTCTGGAATGCAAAGAGCAAACATCAGAGTTGGTTAAAAGACCACCTTGGAGCCACCGGTTGATAAAGTGGCTCATTTCACAAGCTGGTCATGTGACCACAGAGGTGTCTGAGACAACAGTTGCCATAAATCACTGTTTCAAAATCAAAACAAAACAAAACAAAAACACCCAGGCAAAGATTTTCAAATGTACTCAAATCTGAATCACCTTAAAGGGGCCTGTTTTGCAGGGTGGAGGGGAGCATCGCTTTCTGAAAATCAGGCTATTTTTAAGGTGAATCACCTTGGTCCCTAAAACACAAGCCATGTTGGAAAATCTTGGCCCAAAGCCAGGGGTAAGTGAGCAGGAGGCTCTGTCCAGTGGCTGGTGGTCACGTGGCCACCTGGTGAAGAAGTCACAAAACCTTTTCCTCGCTGGATTCAGTGTGACAGGGATGACCGTGTATCAGGGAAAGGGGAGCAAAATCAAAAATAAATCCTTTGCCTAATATACCTACACTTATACTGTGCCTAACCTGAACTAGGCCAGGCAGTCTCAGATGGATCTACTCCAAGAACTTCTGCTGGTGTTAGAACATCAGTTAGGTGTGAGAATTTTGTCTGTCACATCAACACCAGCAAAAGACCCAGTTATATCAGCATAGAGGTGCTTTTCTAGAGAGCCGCTATAAACTGTACTGGCAAAAATGCTTTTGCCTGTATTATCTGTGTCAAATCTGTGCATTTGCTTGGCAACACTGGGATGGTATTCATCTTCAGACTTGGTTTTAATTGTCCTCAAAGGTTTCTCTTTCCCCTGTACCTCACTTTCATCTGGGGCAGCCTAACTTCCTTCTCCAAATCAGTGTCCCTTGGACACCTACGCAAACAGTAGGGTTTTAGCCTCAAAGGTCTGTCTAGATGCAGCCTGGAAAGATGCTTCTTTGAAGATCTGACGAGTTTGGATGGCTTCCTTTCAAAGGCTGATCACCCCATCTCAGAGATTCCATTGCAGATAGCAATTTGCCCATTGAGTAAAGTGGTGGTTCTGATAGGCCACACACATTGTATCTTGAAGATGATAACTTCATCTGGCTGTGGAAACTTTTCTACAGTTGAATCTTTCCCTTTCCACATGTGCCTACCCAATGGTTACAAAATATTCCTTCACTGGCAGATATATACATCTCCCATCACAGCGATGTAACCAAGGAGGAGGCTGGAAGCCCCTCGGACTCAAAGAGCCATGGAGAACATTTATAATATTTAGTCTGTTCCTTGCCACTGGAGGATTAAATGACTCAATTACTCAAACAAATGGTTCAAGCAAAGCACTGAAAAATGTACATTGGGAAGTCCGGCACTGCACTAACTGATCTTTCTAGTTTCTATTTTCGTGGTTCACAGTAGATCTGGTTAAGACAGTCATCACAACTATCACTTTCCTAACACGTGCCTCTACCAAACAGCCTCTGAGTTGTCCATTACTTCAGCTGCCTCAGTTGAGGTGAGAAGGAAAGAAGGGTTTGGGGTAACTCAGTGAATTGTGTTCCTACTGTCTCAATGCCAGCTGCTCAGCTAAAGATGATGTAAAAGCAGGTCATCTTCCCACTTGCGCTGTCTGTACATTTTCTAAAGACAGAGTGCTTTTGGTTCATTGGGATCACCCTAGTGGGAAAGGAGCAGGGTTCTAATCCACTGCACGAAAAATTAGCTTTCGCTGAGTTTCTAAGGCAATTTGCTAATTTACAGATGACCCTTGAATATGTGAACATCGATCAAGCCAGTTTAAGTGGAGCAGTTAACCTAAATCACCACTTTCTCAGAGAGTAAAGTCAATGCAAAATCATCCCTGTTCTCAGCCAGAAAAAGGTTTTTGTAACCGGACAGTCTGGTCAGGTTAGGGTTATTGAAATGCACATCTGAAAAACAAAAAAAGGCATAGGATTTATTTATTTACTAACAGGCATTTATTCAAATTGGTTACATCTGTTCTGTAAACTGCTTCGAAGAAAAAGAAAACACTTTGGCTCACACACATTTACATAGTACTTAACACATGATGAGTTAGACTTTTATGAATCATGTGTAACTGGCCTATTTACATACACACACTATAACCACATTTTTTTTTCTTTTGTGTCATGCAGTGATATTGTATAGGGCTGCCAGTGGCAATGCCATGAATAGAAATTCATTCTGCCAGTAGATCCAATGCCCATTCCAGCCCATGAGACTCTTTCTATTGACTTTGGTGGTCAGTGGATTGAGCCCTGTTTTCAGGTGCTTTGTCGAGATTTGTTAGTTTTCAGATGGAACTTTCCCTGCTTAAGCAGGGTCCACTACATTAGGATTTCTTTACTAACACAGGTATGATGATATAATATAATATAGTGGCAAAGTGCTCATAGCGTGGACAATTCTTATACCGGCAAAGCTGTGGTTTCACTGGTGGTGTTTATTCCACACATACAGCACACCCAAGCTAAACAAGCAACACCAGGAAAAGTGCAGTTTTTTCCAGTAGGACTGCATCTGCATGAGAGGTGATGCAGGCATAGCTCCCTGTTGCTCAGACACAATGCTTTTTCACATCTGTGACTAACATTCTGGTACAGGTTGTACCTCCCTGGTCCGGCCTGCTCAAGACCTCACAGGTCCCAAAGGACAGGATTTGCCAGAGCAGGGAGGCCCAGGGTTTCTGCCCCAGACAGCCCCCCAGCCTCCTGTTCCCCAGGAACTCCAGGCTTCCCAGGGCTGCTATAGGGCTCCAGCAGGTGGGGTATCCAGCCCCATCCCTGCGCTGTGGGGAGCTCTAGTGAGGTCTCCAGCCCCCGTGTCATGCTCCTGCAGGGGCTCCGGCTCTGCACGCAGGCAGGAGCCTCCAGCCTCAACCTCACCCTCCTGTGGAGGTTCTGCCCCCCACAGATCCCCCAGCCCATGCTCCAGCAGGGGCAGCAAGGGCTCCAGCTTTGGTCCAGTCCAGGCTGATGGCCTCGGCTCTGGCCCCAGCCCCTGGCCCATGGATGCAGGTCTGGCCTCAGCTTTGGGACCCTCTGGTCCTGGAACATCCATGGTCCTGCCTGACCACAGATGTTGCCAGACAAGAGAGTATTGGATTTCAGAAGTTCACAGTGTAGTGTAGAGTAACCCACACACTTTCTGGAGGTGGCAGAGGTCTGTTCCACCTCCTGGCATGGAATCAGCTTTGAGAACTCAATGAGTCTGCTCTACAGCTTTAGCTAAGGGCTTGCATCTTGCTCCAGAGCTCCCTGGTTCAGTCCCACTGAGCAGGGCCTATCAGTGTTACATAAACGCAGCCTTACTTTAATCCCAAAGGTAAATACAGTGTTTGCTGCTCAAACACCAGCAGCTCCCAACAGAGCACAGTGGTTTGTCAGAGGTGCCAGTGAGTCTCCCTTTAGCTGACCTAGGACATAATTGTGCTATCTTAAATATTAATATTGGTAAGTTTTGGCTTTAAATGGTGAACCACTGCAAGTCTGGAAAAGTCAGGTGAAACGCCATTTAGTTGGCTTGAATCAACTGAACTTCAAACCGACCTTGAACACATATTTGTCTGTTGTGCATGTAGATATTTGTGTGTGTACATAAATGTGTTCCTATGTAACGTGTGTCAATGTATATATTTATATAAGACAAAACTTATTTTAAAAACCAGCGCTTCCATTCCATTTAATTACTTCCCTTGCTGCTTTAAATCAAAGACCAATTCAAAATAGATCTGCTTCCATTAAACTTAATTATTTTCTCCTGCAGCTTGCAGGGTAAAGGGGTGGCTCCTAAAAAGGGCACTTCCTAATTGAAAGTTGGTTCTAAATGCCATCCTTGTGTGCATTCCCTTTGAGTGGCAGTCTGGAAATACCAGGGTTTTATTTCTGGGGAGTCATCTACAAAGACTGAACATAGAGGACTGACTCAGGAGGCCTGAGGCATAAATTTTCAGAGGTGACTAATTGGTTCTTGGTGCCTTGGTTTCCTCGCGCTCAACATGACACTGCACACTTTCAGCAAGTCAGGCCTCTTAAAGGCCTTTTCAGTTTGGCACCTCATATCTCTAGCTGCTTCAGAAAATGTTTGCCTTGGGGATGGACATCTCATAGAATCATAGAGTTGGAAAGAGGACCAATCCCAACTAAATCATCCTAGTCAGGGCTTTGTCAAGCTGAGATGGGGATTCCACCACCTCTCTAGGTAACCTATTCCAGTGCATCACCACTCTCCTGGTGAAATAGTTTTTCCTAACATCCAACCTAGACCTCTCCTGCTGCAACTTAAGACCAATGTTCCTTGTTCTGTCATCTGTCACCCTGAAAACAGCCTCTATCCATTCTCTTTGTAATCCCCCTTCAGGTAGTTGAAGGCTACTGTAGTACCGAGAGGCACTGAGACGTCATCCTAGGGTGAGTGAAGTCTCTACTCTACAGCCTTGGCTAAGAGCCAGCTGGCCTTCAGCTCACCTGGTAGAGCTTAGGGTTTTAGCTCCTATGATTGCAGGTTCAATCCCTGGTGTAGGTGACCTGGGTCTGTTGGTATTACACTACCATCAAATTACCCAACCCACCATGCTTCTTGTGTGTAGACTAAATCAACCCAAATCCCTCAGCCTCTCCTCATAAGTTATGTGCACCAGCCCCTAAACATTTCAGTTGCCCCTTCCTGGAATCTCCCCAATGCACCCACATCCTCTTTGTCATGGGGCAGGGGCACAGAATTGGATACAATATTCCAAATACAGCCTCACCAGTGCCCAATAAAGGGGAATAGTCACTTGCTTAGTTCCTCTGGCAATACTCCTGTTAATGCAGCCCAATATGTTGTTAGCCTTCTCAGCTACAAGGGCACATTGTTGTTGACTCATGTCCAGCTTCTCCCTCCCACCTCCACCTTTTGCTTGTTGTCTGGAGTCATCTTGGCTTTCACCCTCCTCCTGAAATATGGTAAGCATCTCTTTATTTCGTTCCAGAAGACAGAAAACTCTTTGTGGGCATGCTCAACAAGCAACAGTCAGAAGACGACGTGCGCAGGCTATTCGAGGCATTTGGGAACATCGAGGAGTGCACAATCCTGAGGGGACCTGATGGCAACAGCAAAGGTAAGATGTCTCATGATGTGCAGTGCCTCGCTCCTCCCACCAGCCCCAGCCCCCAGGTCTGTACAACAACATCCAGTAACTCAATGGCTAAATGAATGTTGGCCTTTGAATTCATTAGCAGTGGGACAAACTCTCTGCTGCTATAAATGGGTCAAGGTTCAATGAAGTCCATTTACACCAGTTGAGTGTTCTGCTCTCCTCTCTGAGCAATAGATACAATGCCTCAGGAGCATTATGGATTTTCTTGGGAAATGTGGGACTGCAGGTAGGAAAGTCTGTGAGAAGCTCTTTGGAGGGCAGGGAAGGACTCTAGCTAGAAAAGCTGGGAGAGGCTGCTTGATGAAGAGCAGACAGGCCTTGAGGCTGTGGATGAACTGCTGTGTAGTGGGTTGATGAACTTCTTTGTGGGACTTGGAGGCTTGCTTGAGCTTGTTTGTGATTAGATCCAGCCCCAAGCCAGGGGTACTAGCCAGGGAAGAGCCTTAGTGGATCAATTCTAAGGACCTGAGAGGAAAATTTAGTCAAGGCTGCTGCAGAGCTGCCCTTAGTTACAAAGAGGAAAACTGGAGATACCAAGTCAGGCTACAGATACACAACAGCCCAGATCGATGCTCTGAGATCCATCCATTGGCATCTGATTTAGTGGGTCAAGTTAAGACTCACCTAAACAACCACAGATTGCTCTCCCACTCAGTCTGTGAATCTACCCCACAACAAGAAGAATAAGGGAACCTGAAGGGGTAAGGTATGTCAAATCCAGCTACGTTATTCATATAGCTGGAATTGTGTAGCTTACATCAACTGTCTGTTGTCGTTTAGATATAGCCTCAGTTATAATGGGATATATAACTTCAAAACCCAAGATATTTTACCCCCAAAGTTGTAGGGATGTTTTCTTGTGCCCCTCACTTTCTGAGAAAAGATGGGTAAATTTTGCCCAAATAAAAATTTTCTATGATCAAAATGTCAAATGTTTCAACTACCTGTATAATGCAGACCAACAATACAGGCTCCAAAAATTTGGCTGATTGCAATAATAATGCTGACTTCTGAATTTGTTTTCTTACTTGATTTTTGGACATTTGAAAATAGAACTTACTCCACCATTAGCAGAATCTAAAAATGTTGAAGCCAGAAGTGGCCAAGAAGACAGAATGATGCAGCTGAATCTAGATTCCAGATTTCTCCAGTCTCCATACTGTGCTTTTTCTAACTGGAAGTGGTAGAAGCCCTATCATATAGAATCATAGAATACTAGAACTGGAAGAGACCTCAAGAAGTCACCAAGTCCAGTCCCCTGCCCAAGTGCCCAGCACCAAATGCCATCTAGACCATCCCTGACAGATGCCTATCCAACCCGCTCTTAAATATCTTAAATACCACATAAAGCTGGCATGGGCAAAGTGGTGAAAAATGTCCCCTAGGAAGGGATTGTTCTTGCATTTTTTCCCAGAAGAATGGACTAGATAACCACAGAGATTAAGTAACTATCACAGCAAGGCCTAATATATGTGCACAAGGCAGACCCACAATTCCATACACATGGGAGTCTGCACTTGTAAGAGAGATAAATACACATATACATGGGCCATTTTGCAGGTGCATATACCTCCTACCTCGCACAGCTGTAGGGTAACAAATGCACATGCGTTTTTGAGTGTGCATCCATTGAACCCTGACTTCAACAGTGTGCCACGGTGGTATTTGCCCTCTCTGATTAAACTGGTTTTATGTCTAGTTTCACAGGCAAATACGTAACATGAGGAAATTGGTCTCATTGAACTGACAAGTCAGTTTCTGGCCCTTTTGAGACAGTACTTACCCCGGACATGTGCAGCTGGGGGAATGCTGTCCTTGAAGTATGGTCTTTTCTCTAGCATCAACATTTGAACAAGGAATTTCTGCTGAACATCCCAGTCATTCTTCCAGCCACTTCTTAGAAAAATTATCTTCAGTTGGAACAGGAAACCCTCCTCTCTTGACAGTGAAATGCAGCCATTAAATATTGATCGGCTTGTAATATTTCATCAGATGTGCTGGCTCATGTGAAGAAGATACCAGCCCTGCTACTGGAGTTCATATGTCACCAGAGATTATGACATGTGACAACATCGGCAGGCATATTTTTGCAACACGGAGACAGAAGATCCTAACCTCAGTGACACAGTTGAGACTCTGATATGCCTAGAAAGTCAGCAAAGATTCTTCCCCTTCAGACAGGCCCCTGCAAGCCTAGCACTTGGGCGACCACCCAGGAGAGATTCAGGTGCTGCCCAACTGATTGGCAGAACACCCACAACCCCCACAGGGGGTAGTGTGTGCTTCCATTGGTGGTGCACATCCGCACATGCCTTGGTGCTCATAAAATTTATTCCACCTGTGGATGGAAAAATTAGAGGGAACACCTGTCCTCACACTTTCTCTTGATTGCTCCCCTATTCCCAGTACTGAAGGCTCCCTGCTATAATGAAGACAGCCAAAGGCCTGAAGCTGATTGTCTTATACATGGCTTTTCTGCCCTTACCCCCCAGTGCTGTCCCAATGTTCTCATCCCGTAAGGTCATGGAATTGGGGTATGGAAGGGGGAAACAGATGCCAACACTTGCATTTTGAGTTTAGGGCTTTTCTTAAAGCTCTGGATCCTGAAGTCATGAGAATCTCAGGTTTCACTTTTTTAAAACAAGTAGGTTTCCAGTTTCCTCACAGATGCAGGAACAGGCTGGAAAAAGACTCAGATGTAATCTAGGTACTCAAATCTCAGAAAGCAAAAACAACCTCTCTCTACATATATAATTTTATTTTCCTCCCGGACAGCACAATGATATCATCACATCAGTCTGCCTCCTGGGGAGTGGAGACAGGGAGAAGAGGTGGGAAGAAAATCCAGGTCAGCTGGAAAGGATGGAGTGCTGGGAAGGCTGGGACCACCCTGGCAGGTCCCTGTCCCATCCTCTAGAAGGTTGGGGTTGGCCACGTAGTTCCCCAACCCCCCCCCCCAAGGAAATCTGGGACAGACTGTACAGCTCTTCAGCCTTGCCAGGGCCTGTCCCCTTTTCCCCCCACCACATAAAAATCTGCGGCACATAAAAAGCACTGCTCTTGTGAAACAGGGCAGGGCTGTCATTCCCATTTTACAGATGAGTAACTGAGGCAGAGAGAAGATAAGTGACATACCCAAAGTCCCCAGGCACAGTAGGGGCATAGAGCCATCTCTCCTTGGAATAGCAGTGCTTTTCTTCAGGGCACTGTTTATCTGGTTGACGGATGTGTTTTCTGTCTGTTGCTTTAGTAAACAGAGCTCGTAAGTTTATGTGGCTAAAGCTGAAAAATCTTGTCAGTTGTTGCACACTTGGAGATGCCAGAGAAAAAGACACTGAATGCTGGCAGTGCCAGTCATTGAGTTTTATGGGTGGATGATGAATACAGCTGATCAAAATATTCTCCGTTTCAGTTGTCCAATTAAAGTTTTCATAGAATTTTTGACCGGAAGTAAAAGGTTGGGAGTCTTTTTCCACACAAATGCTGGGGGAAAAATTCAACCCTATTGAGGGAGCAGCTCTAGCACCAGGCTGTGTGTGGAAATTCTCAGTGAAAAATGTCATCCAAATTTGGAATTTTGATATGGGAAAATGGAGCAATTCTCCATTTTTTCAACTAACTGTATTATAGGAAGTGGGGAGGAAAAGCCAGACAGATTGGAAGGTGGTGGACTCCAACTTAATGATCTTCTTAGGTTAAACACTCCATTAACTGGAAACACCAGTTGAGACTAAGCAAAAGCAGAAAATCCAGGTGCCCTCTGTATTCACCCAAAGCTGCAACGGGTAAAAGATAACCACAAAGGAATCAAACCTCAGTAATAATAAAGGCAATAATCATAGAGATCTGTTAGCAGCTGGCACCAAGGATGACACAGCCCTAGAGACTTATTCTCCACAGCTCTCTCTCCCTCTCTCTCTTTTTAAACAATTTCATTATAACCCTGGACCTGAGTGACAGCACCATATTGCTAACAAGTTTAATTATTAGCACAATTGAGCTGAAGACTCAGCCTCGCTTTTCAAAATGCCATTCAGGATCAATAGGGAGCCTTGACCGAGTTAACATCACTAGTTTCCATTTGCTGGTGCCATTTGTGGAGGCAGCAAGGGCCCTGATTTACACACACAGACTAGTTAGCCAACAGGGAAGCTGAGGGTCCTTGTCTGTTCTTGTAAGACAGTGAGATGCGGTGAAGAGCTAGCAGGAATTTCAGGTAAGCTGCTACTCCACCTGCCAAGGCCAATGTGATGCATCACACTGGAAGAACTAATTATTCCATGGCATTAATCATTCTCATGGTGTTTTCTTCTTCTAAGGTCTTGCCTAGAGTAGAATTTTGACCATGTCTACCCTAGGAAAAAGGGATTAGACAAGAAAGCTGTAGTTTTAATACATATTCGACTGCCAAGGCCATCAAGGGAACCTTGGCTTCATCGTATCCAGTTCAGCACGTCAAAGAATACAATGGTCTGATCACACTAAGCTCTTAGTTAGCACACGTGAACTCTTGGTAAGCACTGTTGGGCAACTAGACCTGGATGTCTCTTATTTACTTGCTACTCATCATCTTCTTTTTAGAGATAGAATGTGCTAATTAAATGCCCTGATTCTGGATAACTGCTAATTAATGAAAAGGAAGGTGGGGTATCTCAGGAGCTTAGGAATGCTGGTCTACAATCATGAGACAATGGATCCTTAATGTTTTCAGCAGATGTTTATCCATCTCAATGTCCCACAACCGTCTTCTCTTAGCCCCTTGTAAATTAGATCAGGCCACCACAATAATCACCACACTTCCCCTGTGAGGGAGTCTGAGCTGAGCTGAGGGGAGAACATTTAAAGGCTCACGGTTACATTTTCGAGTTGGGGTGGCTTTCCCCCCAAAATGACACTTTTAACTCCCATGGTGTCAATGGCTTCTTTTGTAATCCTCAGGGGAAGCGTGGGAGAAGAGCCTGGTAGCACGAGAAAGGGCTGGAAGTCAGGGCTTCTGAGGTGTTTTCCCACTCCCACCTCAGCCTCTGCCTGTGTGAAAGTGAGCACATCACAGACCTTCCTTCTGTGTGAATTCGCTGCTGTCTAAAATAGTTACAATAATCAGCCTTCCCTATACTGATGATCTGAGACTCCTTGCCCTGGACACAGGGCTTAAGCCAGGGTAAAGTTAAAACATGGGGCTTGTCATGCTAGTGCCTACATGCAAATTCACCACTCATTCCCCCCACTCCCAAACCTGGGTAGAAAAGGCTAAGAGAAATGACCTCTGAATGTCTATGTGTACTGCCCAGCTCGCTTGCTCTATCGTTTTCTGTTGTGTGTCATCGCTGTGACAGGTGCAGAGATGTGACTGTGTACAGACCTGCTGACGGGGGTAGGAATAAGGGGATAAATGGCATAGAGGCCTGGAGTTTCAAAGGGGCCCAGAGCTCCCAGCCACCACTGCATTTGTGCCAGCTGGCAACTTTGAAAGGTCTCAGGAGAATCACTCCGTCACCATGTGGAGAGCTTCTGAGGGCTGGGGAGGGAGGACCACTCCAGGGCGCTAAGGGACTGACTGCTCTTGGGCCCATCTCTTGAACCTGAGGCTTTGCCAGTTCCAGGGCATGGAGCTAGGCCCACACATGCCTTGCCCCAGGGCCTGCAGTAGCTGTTGGCCCTGCTAGCTCTGTGGCAGCCCAGGGCTCAAGCTCAAGTTGTAGTGATCTCCGCAAGTCCAAAGTTCTGTAGCTGCTGTTGGCCAAGATGGCAGCCACTCCTTAAACACAACCCCTCCTCTTACCTCTCATGTCAAAAGCCATCACGGCAAGCTCTTTTGGGACACAGATCAGCCCTCGTGGGTAAATCACTTTCACAGGGCTGGCCGCGGCTGCCCAAGTTAGAGGCCTGCTGCTTTCAGAGCTCCGTTTTTAAAAACCCTTCTCTTTCCTCTCCCTCCTCTCGCAGGGTGTGCATTTGTGAAATACTCCTCGCACGCAGAGGCCCAAGCAGCCATCAATGCCTTGCATGGGAGCCAGACAATGCCGGTGAGTAGTGGGGTAATGTAGGAGAACACCTTGGAGGTCTATTCTGCCCAGACTGGCCAGAGGCCTGATGAAAGGGAAAGAGGAGAAAGGGCTGATGATTTATTGGGGCTTTCTGAATCTTCTCCCAGGAAAAATTGAAAGCAACAGAGGCATGTGGGGCCTCGGGTTTGTTTAGATACTCAATTAAAAGGCCAGGATGGCACTGAGATAGTTTCACATAAATGTGAGCTCAAGGGACACAGGGCTCTGTAACTGGTAGGGATAGACTTTTGGCTGTCTGCAAAGACACCTGGCCACAAACATTAAACGAGCTGGGCTAGATTTATCCCTGGGGTAATGCCACTGGTTGTGCAGGGAAGAATTGGGCATGTTGCCAGTGTTTAAATGATTTTTTCTTTGCAAAGAAAAACTGTCTATATGGGAACAACGAGGAACATCCTGATTGTTCAGCAGAGAAGAGCACACAATCATGAGGGAAGCAGAATTTAGAGCCGAGTGGCACTCTGATTTGCACCTCCATGCAACCTCCAAAAAGTACATATCCAGGCAAAATTAGCACTAATCCTCACCTCTGAAGCTTAGAATTAAAAGAGTTGTGAAGCTGCCTAGCTACATCTACACTACAACCCAGATGGATGCTCTGAGATCAATCTACAGCTGGTCAATTTAGTGGGTTTAGTTAGGACCTTCCAAATTGACCACAGATCATTCTCCCATTGACCCAGTTACTCAACCCCTCAATGAGAAGAGTCAGGGAATCAATGGGAGAGTTTCTCCTGCGGGCTCCCCATGGTGTACAACTCATGGTAACGCAACTTCAAATGTGTCAACTCCAGCTATGTCATTCACATAACTGGAGTTTCATACCTTAAGTTGTCTTTTTGCAATAGTATGGATGCAGGCTTGAAGATTCTTCCTGGCTATCAGCCTGTGATCACTCCATTTGGACAAACTCCTTGTAGGATGGAGTTTCCAGTTTGATTTTTGAGGAAAACATGAAAGGCTTATTTTTTATTTCACACATGCCCACTCATATGCATGCATGTACATGCATCCACCCATCCACCCACCCACACACACACACACAGAAACTTATATGCCTTATGGGGAAGAGAATGCACAACAGTTTAGTAACCTGAGGGAGAGACAATCTGTCTAACATTTTTTTTGCTTTATTATTGTTGCTTTGTGCTTTTATTAAGCATTATTAGTAAAATAAATACTACAAATTGGAAATAGTTCAGGAAAGAACAACAATTATTTGAAATATCATAAACCTGCCTTAGAACGAGGATCTTAAAAATCTTATTTGTTTGTCCAAGAAAAGATTAAGAAGTAGCTGGATCATGGCCTACAAGTACCTACAAGGACAGAAGACTTTTAGATAGTAGAGAGCTCTTTCATGCTGTAGACAAAGGCAGAAGAAGATGCAATAGCTGGAGGCTGAATCTCAGCATCTTCAGAAAAG
Organism: Carettochelys insculpta; assembly: GCF_033958435.1. Classification (NCBI taxonomy): domain Eukaryota; kingdom Metazoa; phylum Chordata; order Testudines; family Carettochelyidae; genus Carettochelys; species Carettochelys insculpta. The sequence goes on from NC_134141.1 coordinate 124,067,893, forward strand.
CAATAAGGTGTACATTGTTAATTGTCAGGGCAATTAATCCTTGGAACAACATACCCAAGGAAGTGGGGGAATTCTTCATCATTTGAAGTCTTTAAATCAAGATTGGCTGTATCTTTCAAAAAGCACTGCTGTAGTTCAACCAGACATTATGGGCTTGATGAAAGAATCAGTGGCTTTGAAATCTATACATCTCGAAAGGTAGAACTCCCAGAGCCCAGTCAGGGATCAGGGTCCCACTAGGCACAGAAATGTACAGACTTGTAGCAAAGAGACACACCCCAAGGGACTTTCACAATCTTTGTTAAAACCCTGTGTTACTTCTCTGCCTCAACAAGCAGAACTCTCCTGGGGCTGAGATGGTGCATCTGTTCTTCCCAACACCAGTCTGTCCAGCAAATTCCCCAAGACCCCACCAGACTTAACTTTGCTTTACAAGTGACCAGCAGTTAGCCCCCAGTTCCCAAGTTCCCCGCTGTTGTATCTCTGCAGTGTTCATCTCGGTCTCTTACTGCACATTCACAGAAATTACTGAGTTCACTGCCTCCACAGAAGCAGTATGCACCCCAGACAGTTCAGTTCACTACGGATTCCATCGTTGTTTCACAGTAACAGCACTCAGACAGTGCACAGGTAAACTGAAAGTAAGTTTATTAATAAGAACAGAGATTAAGTGATACCAAGCAAGATCTCATAAAGAATAGTTACAAACAAGACACTTTTTCTAGTGCTTAAAACCCTGTTCTAGCAAGTCATTTTTCCCCTAAACGGCTTTCTCATTTACAGCATCTCCAGCCTATTTCTATCAAGAAGATTAAACTTTCACAGAATCAGAGGGTGCTGTCCCCTTTGTCCCCTAAGTGGTGGATATCTAAGAACTTGACTAAGGGGTTTACTCCCCTTCTTTTTGTTGTCCAATGGACCTTTGAAGTGTATCCCTCTCACAAGCCTTTTTCTTCCTGGCTGCTTGGGCAGGTACAATTCTGTCTCCCTCCTCCTCTGGGCAGTTTAGCTTTCCTGATTGTCTTCATCACTTTGCTTACCTTCTACACAACTGAATTCTGGCCTCATCTTGCTCAGTTTGCCTTGAAGATACAAGCCAAGAGGCAAAATCATATTCCTTTGTCTAGAGCAATTCTGTGTCCCTTCTGTCTCCAAAACTGATTTTAAAAGCACATTTCCAGCATGTGCACACAGCTGTTTGTACACAGCCTGTACATACACTGTGTGATGATATTGCATGGTCCTCATGTTGCCATTTTTTATGTGACACTGAACAGGACACTATCTGTTTAGATACCCGAACAACAGGGTATGAACGTGTCCTTTGCCAGTTGGCGTAATGAGATATTTAGAGTGATACCAGCCCCTTTGTCTTTTAGAACCAGTTGAGGAAGGCATTTAAAGGTATGTCCAAATCAAAGTCCGTGTGCCTACTCCTCTGCTGTGAGCTTCTGACGTGCCCGGGTGAACCGGGCCCAGGATCTAAGACCTCAGAAGGAGGAGAACTGCTTTTCTCTCTCTCCTCACGCTTTCTCCCACTCCCATGACTATTAGTGCTAGTCCGGCTTGTCCAGATGCAAACCCAGCTCAAAGCTGTCCCTGTAGTTCAGCCAATTTAAATGGCTCTTGTCTCATCCGCGTGTACAACCAACGGGGCATCCATCATCATTCTTGTCAGGTCTTGAGTTATTCATTCTTGCAGCAGGCTCCTGTTTCTCCACAGCTGCCAGGATTATTGCTCCACTGTGACTCCCAGTTCACACAACATATGCTGCCTAATAGTTTCAAAGGCAACTTTCTTTTGTGAAAGTTTTTTTTTAACCTTTCCCTTGGATACAAGCCTGGTTGCCATTCACCACATGTCCTGTACCTCTGTGTAAGGATTTTATTCCTTCGAGGGCCCAGCCCTGGTGCAGGCAACATTGGTATAAAAGAGCTATTTTTTGCTCTGATGCAGCTGACTCATGGAGTTACTGCCTGTGCATCTTCTGCTTTGCTGTGAAGTCAACAGTTTCATCCACACTTGTTGACTGATGGTGCTTTTATGGCCCCTTTTACAACATCATCTGAGCACCTCACAGTCTGTTGCTGACTTTAATTGACTGACTCTCTAAACCCTTTCATTTTATATAAGGCCCACAGTTTCAACCATGTTTTTCTGTCTGTGGTATTTACACAACCCCCTAGGTTCCATGGCTTCTGTCACTCTGTCCTTTCCCATTTCTCCTCCTACCATTCTACTTTCTCCCTCAGTCGAGGCTCCTCATCCCCCTTCCTCCAACTTTCTGTGATGGTGCCACAGGGCTCAGTCCATGGCCACCTTCTCTTCTCCCTTGACACCTTTTCCTTCCACAAACATACATTCAGCTACCAGCTCCAGTATGACTACTCTCTCTACACTACAGTGTTAGCCTGTCTCTCTCACATGTCCTTGTGGATATCTCGAGTCAGTTGAAGCTGAGCATAGCCAAAGCAGAGCTCTTTAGTTTTCCACTCATTCCTGTCCCACTACTTCCTTTCTCAGAAAATACCAACATCATGCTGGTCCCTTAGGCCCATTACCTGCCCATAATTTCCATATGGGCCTCTCTAGTTCCTCACACCCAACTGTATCTAAATCCTGATGATTCTTTCTGCATAACAATTCTGTAGTTACATCTACATTTTGTCTCATGGAGATGCATGAAATCGACCTATCAGGGTCAGCAGTCAACCCCCGTACTCCTCGCTATCACAAGGAGTAAGGGAGGTCGATGGGCGAAACTCTCCCTTCGAACTTCCTTTGCAAGGACAGCCAGGTAAGTCAATTGCAGATAAGTCAATTCTAGCTATGCAATTGCAAGAGCTGGAATTGTGTATCTGCAGTTGACTTGCCTGCCTAGTGTGAACCAAGCCTAGGATATGGACTTCCTTATCCATCCTCACAGTTAAAACTGTCATCCAGGCCCTCATAAGCTTATTTCTCATTTACAGCAATGTCCTTTTCATGGACAAATGCCAGCTTGCCCTGCTCACATCCTTTCAGGAAGCTGCTACAAAGATTATTTACCTACCCTGTCATTTTGACCATGTCCCCTCTCCGACTGAATAATTCCACTTGCTCCCCCGTTTTCTATTGCTTCCAGAATTAACTGCTTGTCTTCACTTTCAAGATCCAGTTTGAACTACCTCCTGCCCAAATTTTCTCTCACTATCAGAATGTCAGCTTCCACCTCAGGTCAAGCAGTGATACCAACCTCCGTCACCAACCTGTTACATTTTCAAAGAAGTATCTGTTCTTTCTCCCCTGCTGCCCCACACAATTGGGGGGAGCTTAAATGAGAATTCTTTCTAGTGTCTTCTTCCCTGTAAACTCTTATCATTTGCTATGTTTTAACAAACAAGAACTATAGTCAGTTTGGTTTCCAATAACATTTTCTTCTAATTTTCAGACCACAAGCATTGATTTAGCTGTGCCAAAAGAGACCACTGCTTCAATTTTTCCATTTTATTTATTTTCCATAAGGCTTATTAAAATGCAATCCCATTCCAGGTTCATCCTCTTTTTCCAGTTCTTCTTAGTTCATCTTATTTCAACATTCACTCAGTTATATCAATTCTGTACTTGATTTGGTGATCCTTTCTTGTTTCTGTTTTGTTTTATGATCAGCAATCCCATTTCAGGCATATCCCATTTCCCTGGCACAGCCAAACCCATACATTGCTTTACGTTATGATGAGGAAGCTGTATGTCCAATTTGGTAGAGCTAGCTCTTACTGTTTAGGAGGCATTCTTGATCAAACAAACAAACTGTCTAAAAGATATAGTGGATGTACTGCTGCTTATCATCCATTTAACTATACATTGGAGCCTGCAAGCCCATCCTTTCCCGTTTCTCTTCATACGACCCAGTTAGACACTTATCTTCTCATAGAAGTGGGTGATCTTTTGAGGGATATTCTCCAGCATTGTAAGCCTCCTGGAGAAGGGAAGATGATGCTATCCATTAAACTCTTTTCAGTACCTCTTAATTCTGTTGTTTTGCTCCTTCTCTCAAGCCCCAAACAAGCTGTGAGGGTGTCATGGGATGGAAGTATTTCTCCAATGGAATCTATAGATGCATGCTGCTGCATACACTCTCCTGCTCTGGCTTGCAGCCTAGCTCATAAGGATCTTTCCTCCCTAGAGGATGGCTATTCTAAGTACTTACATGGCCTCTGTCACCTCTAAAGTCTCTCAGACATGAATAGCAAGGTAGGGAAATATTCTGATTCCCATGTTATGAGTGATGAGCTGTGGTCAAACAAGCATGTGACATGGCCAATATCACACTAAGGCCATTAGTATGTGGCAGAGCCAGAAACTGAACCGAGGCCAATAGCTTAACCAGAAGATACCCATGCCAAATTCAGAGACATAGGTGGCCAGGATGGAAGTGTGGTTCCAGGATGGAAGTGTGGTTTTAGGTTGGCCAAGTTACAGGAGAAATAAAGACAAGAAATAAACTTGAAACATCTATTCTCCTTTCAACCTATAGACTACTAAGACCGGATTTCTCACTACCCTGCCTACACCTTCTCCATGGGTAACTTCATCCACTTTCTAAGCTTTACCTGCCACCTTTTCTTGGACTCTCAGATCTACCCTTGTTCATCCTTCTTTCAGCGTGCTCTAACATCTTCCGCTTCAGGCTGTGTCTGGTTTAACATGACCCACATTGAGCTTGCCTTCCCTTCTGCAGTCTCGCTGCTCCATTCAGTCACTGTCATTACCAACATCATCACGCTCCTTCCTGTCACTCAGACATGTAATTGATACTTCCCCTCTGCACCTCCAGGACATGCCCATATCTGGCACCTCTTCCTTCCTCCTTAATGTCACTGAGGGTACATCTACACTTACCAGAAGATTGATGTGGTGGGGGTTGTTCTTCCTAGGCTCGATTTAGCATGCCTAGTGCGGCTGCATTAAATTGAATGATCAGGGCTCTGCCAACAGCCCTGGTATTCATCTCAGTTGCGAGGAGTAAGAGAAGTCAAGGGGAGAGTTTCTGCCATTTACCTTCTGCTGTGGGAGCATTAGGAAAAAACAATTTAGGATAAATCAACTCCAGCTACACAATCCACATGGCTGGAGTTGTGTATCTTAAATCTATTTTTCCCATAGTGTAGACCAAGCCTGAGGTTTGACCTTGCCTCCCCATTCACATAGTCAGAATGTTCTCACCTTTGGCAGCCTCTTCCTTGCACCGAGCCACTCACCAACATTCAAAACATCATGGATAAGATCACCTTCCCAGCTTGTCACTCTGACCATGTCATCCTCCCCTTTTAGTGCCACCCCCTGACTACTCCTCATCCAGCTCAAGCTGTTTGTTATTCCTTTAAGGTCCTACAGAAACTCTTCCATTCTCTACGTAACAATTCTCATATCTCATCATATTGTCTCCTCTCCTATATTCTAATAATTCTTCTGTACCCTCTTCTTTTATTCATGGAGCCATAGACCATACAACCATCACCTAGTCAGACTTCCTGTACAGAAGTGGCCTTCACCAACTGGTGGTTGAACTAAAACATCTTTTATCTGTCTGTGAAAGGCTCTCACTGTATGACAAAGGGTACATCTACACTACAGGGAAGATCGACCCTGCCACAGTTGATCTTTCAGAATTCGATTTAGCACACCTAGTGGGGATGCACTAAATCGAACTATCTGGGGTTGGCAGTCAAGCCCTGTACTCCTCAAAATCGTGAGGAGTAAGGGAGGTTGGTGGCAGAATTTCTTCTATCAACCTCCCTCTGTGTAGATGGCCAGGTAAGTTGATTGCAGATAGGCTCATTCCAGCTGCATAATTGTCATTGCTAGAAGTGCGTATCCACAATCAACTTAACTCCCTGGTATGGACCAAGCCTCAGGGAAGTTAATGGGAGCACAGGTTCCCATTGACCTTCCTCAGAGGAGGGGGTGTGGAAAATAAGGTACAACTTTAACTATGTAATTAACAGAGCTGAAATTGTGTACCTTAATTTGGCCTTCCCCTGCAGTGTAGACCTGTCCTTGGTGAAGTTTCTGCTATATCTGGCAGGCAATTTTTCATCAACACTTTTTTTTTGACAGAAAATTGGAGGGTTTTTACTATCATAACCATAGTGTCTAGGAAACACTGTCACATCCTATGGCTCCATGTAGTGTACCAATAGGGAACAAAAAGGCAGTCCCTGCCCCAAGGAGCTGACAAGGAAAGAAAAATAAGCTTTTCAGATTAACTTTATGGAAAGAGTCTCCTCTTCCCAGAAACATTTGACTTTTCCTCACAAAGCTAATGATGGAATAGTTTCCAACTTAAAACCTTTTGGTCTGGTTTGAACATAGGCAGATGTTGACTAAGAGGGTTTTTTTCTACTGAAAACACAAGCAGTTTGCAACCAGCTCTGTGTAGCAGCCATCTTCCTCCAGCTCATTCCTCAAACCCTCTCTCTCCTAGGATGACCATGGGAAATTCCCAGTTGTTAATGACTAAGTCGGCAGCCAGCTGAGACTACTGCTATGGATTTTATTTACCTGAGGTTTTTTTTAAACAACGAGAATAATATTGATTTAGCACAATCAGCCATGTGTCCCGCAGCTCTTTACCCCAGCCATGGCTCTGAAAATCCTGAGGTCTTACTAACTTTTACTGTATTTACTAGCCCAGAGAAGCAGTTGTTTTGCTGCCTGCACTCAACATGGAAACTCACTCTTCCTGCCGGAACAGATTTTGTAGCTCACTAGATTGCTTGGATGAAAACTGTGGCTTGGACCACATAGGCCACTGGATAGGAGCTGCTAAATATTTATTAGCGAAACAAATTCATGTTGCACCTGGGACTGTCATGGTTCTCATGCTGCAGTCAATTGTCACCTGGCACTTCCTAGTTAGAGTGGCGAAAAAAAACAGATTCCAACTCCTTGGCACAGGTTTCTACAGGATGAACCTCTCTAATCCAGATCACCCTCCTCCGGCAACATCCACAGTCCGATATGATTTTAGTCAGCCAGATGTCCACTTATCATGGGGGTAGCGAAGTTTCCAACAATCCCATAAAGTTTGTTTCCAACCATCAGACCTGGCTCTCAGTGTTCTGTGCTGTTATTTATCTCTTGTTCACCCCTAAATGTCTTCTCACAGCCTGGTAAGCAGTGGAAGTATAAATAATGCTGCTAGGACGATACTGACCTCTCACGGTCCAGCAGATTCTCTCGTCCAGCACTGGTCAGGTCCTGAAGGTGCCAGACTAGAGAGGTTCAGCCTGTACACATAAACTAAAGGAGTGACTGCATTAGTTGCTCTCTGCTGATGGCACACAGCTGAATGATTCTGCATTCAGCCAGTAGAGCGCAGTGTTACAAAAAATACAAACCTGTAGCCTGCAGTATTTCTACTTTTGTTTTTTGATGAAACATTCCTGGAGTGCTACTAACTTGTACCATGCTTAACAACGTACAGGCTGAGACAGTTCTGCTACAGTGTGGCGGAGAGGAGACAGGGACAAACAGCTGTTGTCATTCTACCTCTTTCTCTTGGTGGTCACTCAATAACGAGTAGGATGTCTTCCTGGCACCCTCCTATCTGTGAGTCCATTGATGGGTAACCAGCCCCATTCTGGAGCCACAGATCTTATCACAGAAGAGGCACATGCAGGTCACTGTTGGAGGGGCGTGGGGCAGTTTTTGATGCACTTTTCTCCACCTCTCCTCATCTGCACTGCGGTGGGACCTCTCAAACTGCTATACCCCCTCATGGATGACTGCTGTCCATTGGGGCTAGTCCTGGGCAAGGTTCTCCCATGAGTTGACACTGGTATTGCCTCCCAAAACAGATTCTCTTTTCCAAGTTGAAGGAAGGAGAGGGCAGTGGTGGGCACCAGAAGAGGCAATTTAAGGACATGCTGAAGGCACACATGAAAAAGTGCTGTATTCCACTGTAGCAGAGCAGGAGAACATTCAGCCAAGTCTGGGATGGGGGTGAAGGCACAGAAACACCGTGGGAGAGGTGGAAGGGCAGGCAGGGGAGATGAGCAAGCCGAGAGAGGAGAGGAAACATGCCTGTCTGGTCCTGATGAAGCTGTATCTTGTGCAGCAGTGGGGAAGCTACTCTTATTGTGCCAAAGTGCTGAGTAAGCAGGAACGCCACAGAAGGAGTGGTGTGGTGGCTGCAGTGTGCATGGGCCCCACACTGCCAGAGATCAGCTGAGGTATTTTTAACAATTATTTTGATATAAACAGCTCTGTACTTGAGAAGCTCCATGTAAATGGGAAGCAGTGGGGCTTGTAATTAGGTTCGTGTACACTTTCATAAATTGCTGGGAAACATCAAAGCTGTGATAGAAGGCTATGGTGCACTTTATTTCCTTCTTCTGTTCTTCTGTTAATTGAATGGTTGATGTGTGGATAGGAAGTGCTGGCTTCATGGAGTACTATTTACAGACCCGCTGACAGCTGCACTGTGAAAATTAACAGGAACAGAGCAGCCTCTGTCACAGCTTTTCCCAGAAGGGACTTACTTCAGATTGGATCATTTCTTCATAGAAGAAACTTTCCTTGTCTTAAACACCACCCCCAACACACACACACACACACACACACACACACACACACACACATACACATTCATCCTCCACTTCCCAGCACAGACTACAAGCAGCCACCTGCTTCTGAATTTTTTTTAAAGACACATGTCATTTTCTGCAAACTTGGGGAGCCTTTGACCCAAACCCAATTATTGCTGTATTCAATTGATGTCAGGAAAACTCAGAGAATCCTAGGGCTGAAAGAGACCTCAGAAGGTCTTTGAGTCCAGCCCCTGGCCTCACTCAGAACCAAGCCCAACTAAATCATCCCAGCCAGGACTTTCTCAAGTTGGGACTTAAAAACTTCTGGGGATTGGGAGTCGACCACCTCTCTTGTTAATGCGTTTCAGTGCTACACCACCCTCCTGATGAAATAGGTTTTCCTAATATCCAGCCTACACCTCTTCCACTGCAACTGGACACCATTGCTCCTTGTTCTGCGATCCGCCATTACTGAGAACAGCCTCTCTCCATCCTCTTTTAAAAACCCCTTCAGGAAGTTGAAGGCTGCTATCAAATCAACCCTCAGTCTTCTCTTCTGCAAACTAAATAAGCCCAGGTTCCTCAGCCTTTCCTCACAGGTCATGTGCTCCAGTCCCCTAATCGTTTTTGTTGCCCTCTGCTAGACCCTCTCCAATGCATCCACCTTCTTTCTATAGTGGCGGCCCAGAATAGGATGCAATACTCTACATGTGGGCTCACCAGTGCTGAATAAAGAGGAATAATAATTTCCCTAGAATTTTTGGAATTGAGCCATGGGAAGTCAGTGGAGCTAATCACTTGAGTAAGTTAGGTAGGCTTGGTGCCTCCCAGGTGCACGGAGTGTCAAGAGATGCAGGCAGTTGCTTTAGATGCCAAGAGATGTTCAGTATTTCATGGGAGCAGAGTTGGATTCACCCTAGCAGGCTCCTCCGCAAGTAGGATCTGATGGCTTCTACTTACTGGCTTGTGGTAGATCCAAGGGATCACCCGAGCTAAGCTGCTGCCTCTTTGTGCTTGTCACTGGCCAGACTCTGTAAAAGAGAGTCCCTATCCCCGGTGCTTATAAGCTAAAAGGCAAGTTGTAACAGGGGGTGAGAAAAACGGGTGGAAGGGAGGTTGACAATGACAACAGCATGTTTGACTGAGGCTATGTCTACACTTGCCCAGAAGATTGACCTGCTCAGGGTTAATCTTCTGGAGCTCAATTTTGAGCATCTGCTAGGGATGCATGAAATCAACCTCTCAGGGTTGCAGTGAACCCCTGTATTCCTTGTGAGATGTGAGGAGTAAGAGAGGTCAACGGGAGAAACTTTCCCATTGACCTTCTTCAGTAGGGATGGCCAAGTAAATCAATTGCCACGCAATTGCCATAGCTAAAATTGCGCATCTGCAGTCGACTTACTTTGCCTAGTGTAGACATAGCTTTAGAATAGCACTGTGAACAATTCCCAGGTCTTATAAGATGATCAACAGAAATACTCCCAGTTACTGCAAACCCTTGTTCCAGCAGAGAAGAGGTAACTCAAGGACACTCGAGTGTCTAAAATCCTAAAATTAACAAGAGATGGAGGGTGATTAAAAGGAAACCATGGACATAATGCCAGGCTTAATGACGCCCTTACAACACATTGCCTTGTGTTCATATGGCCTCTCTAGCTTGCCAGCTGTTCTGGGCTGAAATCTTTTCTTTAACTCATCCGCAAAGGATGTAGTGCATTGCTGGTGTCAGGGGACTAAATCTTCGGCCTCATCAGGGATTTCAAGGGAACTATCTGCACTTCCTGTGGTTTGTCGAGTGCCACCAGTGGGCTTGTCACTGTGCAGTACACAGGCTGTTCCAAAGAGCTTAGGGTTAAATCCACAAAGGGACTTCCATGTGCCAGTGCTGGAGGAGAGAGCATGCACTGTCCCTCTGACAAAATTTTATTTGCTATGTGGGATGCCCCCCTGCCCTCTCCCTCTCTCTCTGGCCCTCGCTGGGTCTTTCCACCTGCCGGCATCACGTACCTAGGCTCAGCCTGAGAGCACCTGCATGTTGCATCTCCATGGAATCCACAGTTCTGAGTGAGTACCCAATCCTCCTATCCAATGCATGGGGAGCAACTATGTGTGCCTAAGAATGGGAGCCACAAAACCCAGCATGCTGAGCAGAGACCTGGCTAAGCTAGCCAATGGGAAATGCTGCAGGCAGGGTTAGGGCCTAACACCCACCTTTCTCTGGGAGTTAGGCACCTATCTCCCAGTGGGATTCATAGCTACCCTCTGCAGGAAGGCACCTAAGCCATTCCTTGTGAGAAAGGTGGCATCACGTGCCTAACTCCAAACAAAAAGAGAGAGAAAAAGGTGGGGCCCTGCCTTGAAACCTTGAGTCCAGTGGTTGGGGTGCTACACAGGCTAGTTCAACTCTTACCTGTGTGGGTTTCCTACATCTCATTAGCTGATGGGAGTATGGGCTCTTTAGGGGGAGTTGGTGTCTCTCAGATTCCTGAGAATTCTTTCCCAATTAAAGTTTAATCAAAGTGGACATATTCTCACAAAAAGTTTCATCTTCAAAGAATTGGCCTTTTCTGGAAATAATGTGGTTGAAAAATCCAGCCAGCCACACGTGTTTCTCAGTCTCGGTTTGCTATCAAGCATCACCACAACCCAAAACTTAGCAGCCAGTTTTCTCTCATCCACCACCTCCCAAGAGGGGATAGACTTTTGCAGTTGGGCCCACCCCACTCCTGCCACCACCACCACTTGTTTCACCTCCTTTGGCCAGAAGTGCATGTAGCACCCAGGCAATAAAATCTGTAAAGTCCTACAATGAAATAAAATAAAATCCCAGGGCAATGTTCCCTCCTTTCCCCATTGTTTCATAAATGAACTAATAAATCAGATGTTTCTAGGCCCCAGAACAGACCGCCAGGCAGCCCAGCTTCCTGACAGGGGGTATGAATCATGCCGGCACAGAAGATGGCCTTTTGGGGCCTGAGCACTCAACTGAGCTGCATTTCCTCTCTAGTCACATCCCCGTAGCAGTGCAGGCATCTGGCAGGACAGCTAAGAGGCCCAGGGGAGGTGATAGGCTTCAGTTGCAGTATCTCTCTCTCTTTCTTGCCTTCAAACTATTCTGTGCTGGAGAATTCATTACCTCCAAATGGGCTAAGAGGGATAAGCGATAGCAAGTCTCTCACATCCTTGCTTTAGACAAAAGGAGCTAATTGGCACTATAATGTCCTTTTATGGCTCCAAAGGGAGGAAGGAACTAAATCAACAACAGGAGGACGTGGCTGGAGGTGGGTAAGCAAGGCGCAGCAGCTGAACATTGGAGAGGTCTTAATGCCATCAGGAGGATCACCCCCAGGGAATTCCATGCTCAACTCCTGTCTTTTTTTGCATGAAATTAGAACCTAGTGTAATCCTTCTGCCAGAAGGAGTTGGCAGCAACCGGGGCCGGGTTCAACATCTAGGGGTTCCTTTTAACCCATCTCACACAGAACCGGCTCAAGCCCCCACTCAGGACCCTGGGAACTTCACACACCCCTGGGCACCTTGGAGAGGCAATGGTTCCCCACATGCAAGCACAGGGCTGAGTGTAGAAAAGAAATTTTAATAAAAGAGGCAGAAAGGTCAATTAGCATAAGCTTGGGAAAATACCACACCCAGAGTTCATAACCAATCCTCAAGTAACTGTCCCAGTTCAAATGCATTGAGCAATGTCCTTGGCCTGTCAGGCTCACCAGTCCAATACTGTAAACAACTAGTCCCCACACCCAACTTTTTCCACACCCCCAATTCAAATGCCCCACTTACAACTTGGTCCAGTCCATGCAGTCCCCCATGGAACCTGAGACTATGCCACCTTTGCGCTGGTCCAGCGTTCTGCTTGTTCCTACCAGCCAGCTGCCAGTTACACCCTCTTTCTGTCTGTCCATCTATCTACTTCTCTTTCTCCTACCAGCTATCTGTACTATTTATTCATCTGTCGCTGTGGGTTTGGCCTGAGGCAAAACCCTCTGATTTCAGCTCACAGCATTTACAAATGTAGAGTCTTCTGTGAGATACAAACACTTGTATCCAGCTCTTTCTTTTAACAGATACAGAACACTAATCAAACCAGACTTATAACTACGTGGCCAAAACACTCTACCAGCTAACTCAACCCATATCTTTCCCCTTCAGCTTTACAATGCTTTAAACCAGGAGACCCCTGTGTAATCCATGTCTTAGCAGTTATGATGACCTGCCCTGTCCCCCACAATGACCTGGAGCATTGGTGAGATTTCACAATTCTTATACTGAGTGTTAGCATAAATTGTGATTTTACAACAATGTGTTTACAATAGACAGAATCTCATTGCTTCCTTGCTATCCCATCAGGCTTTGTTTGCAAGGTATCACATATGCACCCCTTTGCATTCTCATGCAAATGATCTCTGGGAGCTACGTTCCTCCCAGCCTTCAGCATCATTGAGTTCCTGCTGGCACGTTCCTTACACTAGGAAGCTAAAATAATTTCCAAGAGCTGAAATTTCCTTTGTAAACATAAGATTCTGGAGCCTTAAATCTTTCCCTCTCCTTCAGGGGGATTTGTAGCCCAACAGAAATGCTTCCATTGGATAACATTGAGATCCTGTATTAAGAACACATTCTTCCTTTAGAGAGAGAGCAATTACATTCTTATGATTGGATCTTTATCACTTTGATGGTTTTCTTTTCCTTCCTGTCACTTCTTTCTCACTAGAGTCCTGATCCAAAGCCAGTGAGATCTTTCCAAGGGCTTTCAACCAGGTTTGAAGCACACTGGATGCTTCCACCTATTTCCCTTGAATCCCTGTCTTCCACCCAGTTTACCCTTAAAGCAGGATATTTTCACACTATGGTATCAAGATGTTCCCATGGAGTAGCTTCAGGAGTGAGCACACCTCTTTCCCATAACCTACAGAGATAAGCCTAAGGGACCAGTATGGCTACATCTACACAGCACCCTGAACTCAAAATAAAATATGCAGTTTTTTCGAGTTTATTTCAAAATAAGCTATTTCGGCATTTGGTGCTGTCTAGAAAGTGCCATATGTCAAAATAATGCCTTTTTTCAAAGCATCCCTTACATCTCCTGCAATGAGGAGTGCAGGGAGGCTGAAATAGCATGCATTATTTCCTAAAATATTTCAAAATAATGGGCATGTTTCAAAGACACAGGGCAGCTATTTCAGGATACCGAGGTATCCCAAAATAGCTCTGCCGTGTAGACATAGCCTAAATTTTTATCCATTCCATAGTTCCTTTATTTTTAAGTGACTTGATTGTTTTGTCCACACTGGTCAAGTGATGACCCAGATCATTTTTAAAGGTCAAAGATATGGTCAGATCACAATACCCAGTTTCAGAAAAGATATGAAATCAAGACCCCCAATTTATGGTTGTGAAGGATCCCATGGTAGTTTTTTTTTAGTTTGGTTTTGGTTTTTTGTTTGGTTTTTTTTTGCAAAATTAGATTAACCCAGGTGTCCCAGCCAAATTCCAATAAGTACATTCTGGGTTCCTAAAAGCCCCTGGTAGTTTCAATCAGATATGAAATTATGCTTCATTCCCTGCCCTGAACTCTTGCATGGCAGTATGGTACACGTTTTACTCAAACATCATAGATTTCAAGGCCAGAAGGGTTGATTGCGGCCAAGAGAGAGATCATCTTCAAAATAATTCCTAGAGCTCAGATCTTTTTATAAAACAGCCAGTCTTGATTTAAAAACTGTCAATGACTGAAAATCCACCACAGCCCTTGCTAAATTATTCCAATGGTTATACTCTCCCCATTAAAAGTGTATGCCACATTCCCAAGTGAAGGCTTTTGCTTCTAAAGAGCCAGATCCTCAGCTAGTGTAAATCAGCATAACTCCATAGAACTAAATGAAGCTACCCTGATTCTACCCCGGCTGAGGGCATTACATTGTACAGCCATCATCTTGTGTGCCTCAGTTTCCTTATATGTAAAATGCAGATGATAATGCAAAGGTGACATGAGATTAATTGACAGAGTGATGGCAATCGAGAGGCTTTGGATCTTCAGATGGAAGATGTTTTGGAAGTGCAAAGACTGTTGTTTAGTCTATTTTAGGGAAACATTTTAATGCAGAACGATATAATACAGAAATGATTTGTAATTTACGGAGATGTGCAGTGTATTTATAACTAAATAATGGTATTGGAGTATTCCTTATCCTATTCAGCGTTCCAATTTTAAAACAAGCTTTGTACAAATTGTGTATCTCTTTAAGTTGCAGGCCCTTCTTTAACTTCGACTTCTTTCTCAGATCATTCCAGTCTCATCTACTGAAGATCTCACACCAAACTATCACTTTGGGATCTCTATGGCAACAGTGCCTAATGGGTAGAGCACTAGACTGACCTAGGGAGTCTATTCCTGGCTGAGCCATTGACCTACTTTTTGACTTTAGACAATTCACTGCACCTATCAGTGACCACGTCCGCACTCATTTTTTGGTCCATCTTGCCATTTAGATTGAAGGTCAAAGACTGTCTCTTACTATGTGTTTGAATCCTGCTTAATGCAAAGGATCCTGATCTTAGCTGGGTCTCCCATAATATAAATAATAGATCTGATCAAACCATTTTGTTCAAGATTTTTTTTCCATGCAAAATGGCTTTTTTCTGGGAACAATTTATTTTCATAATGTGCAATTTCTTTAAAAAATGAATTCTCATTGAAAAAACGTTACAATCAAAAATGAACCCAAAAACTGAAACAGAAAAACAACCCAAATCAATTTGAGGGTTTTCAGTTTTGCTATGAAGTCCCAGTAAAATTAAATGAAAATAGTTTTTTTCCTTTTACTCAAAATGTTTTGTGAAAAAAATACATTTTCACCATTTAATGAACAACAAGGCTTGCCTTTCAGTAGCATATGAAGCAATGTGAACAGCTCTGGCATATGGGGAATTTATTTACAGATATAGCAACAAAATCCAATCCTGGATTGAGATCCAAGCGTTCCCCCAGTGTTGTTATTTCCATTTGGGGGTTGTACTTCAGGGGCAACTCTACTACCTGAGGTATAGTACCATAGAACACTAGAACTGGAAATGTTTTAAGAGGTCCTCGAGTCCAGTCCCCTGCCTGCACAGCAGGACCAAGCATGATCTAGATCATCACTGTTAGGTATTTATTGAACCTATTCTTAAATATCTCCAGTGATGGAGATTCTACAACCACCCGAGGCAATTTATTCCAGTAATTAACTATACTCATAGTTAGGATTTTTTCCTAATGTCCAATCTAAACCTCCCTTGCTGCAATTTAAGCCCGAGTATGTATACACCTAGTTATTACATGTTGAACCTCTCTAGTCCAGCACTCTCTCATCCAGCAACATCTGTTGTCCGGCATGATTTGAGTTAGTCAGATATCCACTTATCATGGGTGTGGCCGAGTTTCCTGCGGGCCCATAAAGTTTGCTAACAGCCAGCAGTCCTGGCTCTCAGTGTTCTGTGCTGTTATCTAGCTTTAATTTATCCCCTAAATGTCTTCTAAGAGCCCAATAAGCAGTGGAAGTATTGGTAATGTGGCTAGACAATATTGACCTCCCAAGTTCTGGGAATTCTTTCGCTCAGCACCAGTCAGGTCCCGAGAGAGCTGGACTAGAAAGGTTCAACATGTACCAGTTAAAATCAGGTATATTTTCTTCACTAGTTAATGTGTCAGTTACCCTGCAAGAAGTAATTACTTTAGCTCAAAGTGATACAAACTCACAAGTGTGTTGTGCGGGAGTAAGGCCTAAATCAAGCATCTAGTCACGTAAATTACAACTCAGGAGACCTGTGGACAGAAGTACCTGCAGCTACTGTCTCTGCTTAGACATTCCCTTGCCAAGAGAGTAGCAATTTCAAAGGCCTCTGTCACTCTCGTGCTGGATGAATGTCTCCTATCCCCTTCTGGCTCTGTCACCCACAGCTCAAGCGTGTCTAAACTTTACCAGTGAAGTTAAATCACGCCTTGTGGCTGCTTTCCCACTCATCTTGAAGATGAGAAATGAAATTGAAGCCCTGCGTATGAAAAAAATGACATATTTTACAAGAGTGAGTTGTTAGTCCTGATGTCCTGGCCTGATTCCAGTTTGTGTAATTACATTAAGCCTATGTAACGTTCCCTGTCCTCTGCAAGGTCTAATTGCTCACAGTGTTCTTTTTCACTTCCTGTCTTAAACTTCAAGGATATTCAACTGTCTTTACAACCTGGGGCCAGATCCTCAGCTAATGTAATCCAGCATCCTTAATTTCAGTGAAGCTACAGATTTGCATTGGCAGCTGTGGCCCTGTTTTCAGTCTTGGCAACAAGCTTCGCCCACTGACTGTTATTGCCCGGCTTCAGGCATAGTGGTTTGGAAGCATTGCCCTTTGTGGCACATCAGTTTCACAGCTGGGAATAGAACTCCAGCCTGAGATTTTCTAAGGTGGGCTCCTAATTTCATATGGTGGCATCTAAATAAGAATCCTGATTTTCAAAACAGCTCTACGCCAAGCAGGGCTGAGATTTCAATAGGCCCCTACTTGAATTTGAGTACCTAGATCTCTTAAACCAGGTCTGCACTAGACCTTAAAGTCAATCGGCTGATGTACGATCGACTTACCTGGCCATCATCACTGAGGGAGGTTGACAGAAGGATTTCTCCTGTTAAGCTCCCTTACTCCTCGCGAGGTTGAGGAGCACCTGGGTCCACTGTTGAGCCCTGATAGTTTGATTCATGCACCCCATTAGGCGTGTGAAACTGAACCCCGGAAGATCAACCCTCACCAGGTTGATCTACAAGGTAGTGTAGATGTACCCTAAGATACATTAAAATCTCAGTCTAGAAGCCCAGCTTTAAGCAGCCAAACACTTATTACCAAGCCCTTGATCTAACCAGTGTACTGACCCACCTGTACCAGATATAGGCAATAATTCAACAAAACACTATAGCCCATGTTCAGCGGCAGTGGGTCTGCTAAGATAATCAACGTTAAACATGCTTAAATGCTTTGCTGAATGTGGGCTGAGTTACAGAAATAATCTAAGACTATGTCCACACTAGGCAAAGTAAGTCAATTGCAGATACATAATTCTAGTTATGGCAATTGCATAGCTAGAATCAACGTATTAGACTCGGGTTACTTGGCTGTCTCTACTGAAGAAGGTCGATGGGAGAGTTTCTCCCTTACTCCTCTCATCTTGCAAGGAGTACAGGCATCAGCTTCAACCCCCGAGAGGTCAATTTTGCGTTTGCTTACCAGATGCATGAAATCAAACCCTGGAAGACAAACCTGAGCAGTTTGATCTTCTGGGCTAGTATAAACATAGCCTAAATATTACTAAGGGAAGTTGCTTCACAGAACCCAGAGGTCCTTATGCTTATAGGTCCTGCCAAATATATAAATACATAAATATATATACGTAATTGTACTGTGCAGGGACATCATTTCTCCTGACTTTTTCATAGAATATTGTGCTAGAAGACAGAGGTTTGCCTGGAGTAGTACAGTATTATTTTGTCTCCTGTAAAGTTTGTACTTAATTTCTGTATACACTCCATTTGGAGGACATAACTAATGGGAAGCACTCCAGACACCTGGGGAAAAGATTTGTTTTCTTGCCCTTTTAATGAAATATCAATGGATGGATATTTTATTTTTAGTTGAATATGAAATTTCACAAGCGACCTGTCAAGCATCCGTTTTCAAGAACGACTTTATTTCACACGTCAAGACAGGCTGGGAAATTAGTTTTTTTTTTTTTTTTTTCCCCACAGAGGACTCTGATTAGGGATTACAAAGTGAGTGTAGTGGCAGGGAACTTTTACGTCCATTTTTTTCCTTGCAGCACCAGACCGCAGAATGTCTGCTTGTGCCAAGGGAGCAATATATTACCAGCTGCACCAGGGGAGCAAACAAGGATAGTCATGTTAAGTAGACTTGCCAGGCTTGGAAAGAATTGGAAATAATATCTAACTCTTATCCGCTGATTCACAGCAGTAGATCTCATAGCATTTTACAAAGGAATTCAGGAGCAGTGTTCACTTTAATTTATTTCTATCCGTGTGTGGATGTGCACCACAAATAGAAATACACGCTGCCCTCTGTGGGGGCTTGTAAGCACTCTGCTAACCAAGGAGGCAGTACCTGAATCTTTCCTGGGGCAAACGTGCTCACCTTCTAGGGAACACTGGTCAGGAGTAAAGGAAATGAGCTCTGGTTTTAGCCAGCCTGTTGCAAATGAAATACATGGGACTGCCTTATGGTGGTTAGGGGCCTGATTCAAAACCAGTGGAAGTCAATGACTTCCATGAGCTCTGGAACAAGCCTACATGCTTCTCCTTCATGGTCTATCATGGTCCTCTCAGAACTGCCCTCGGGCGCTCCTGTAATAATGCTTTGTGGGGATAATCAGACAGGGAGATGAGGTGTTAAGCAGGAGGTCAGGCTAAATTTTCATAATGGTCCTCTTGGCTGTTAAAGCAATGAAGCCACGTGGTGGCCCAATAAATAAACCTTCTCTATCCGCCATGTGAAGCAGCTTTCACCCATGGGTCTCAAAGCACTTTTCAGGCATTAATGACTACAGCTGGATAGACAATCTTTGGGCTCAGGAAGTACTGAAGAGGCCCCATCTTATGGAGTCCAATGGGGACCTGTCTGCAGATAACAGTAGGCATGGGACCAGTTCTAGTATTATCTTTTTGCAGAAAAGTAGAGTCAGATTCTCAGCTGGCAGTGACTCCAATTTACACCAGCTCAGATTTTAACCATCTTCAGAAGTGATTTATATTTCACATGATGGTCCTATAGAATTCCCTACCCACATCCATTGGGAATCTGGCCCATTTAATGAGCTTCATGATGGCAGATGCTGGGGCTGAAGTGTTGTCTTAAACTTAGCGTGCGGAAAGTAGGGTTCAATTCCTGACACTGCCTCATGTAAACTGTAAGACACCTAATTTTTCTGGGCCTCAGTTCCTTATCAATAGAATGGAGATAACAACAGGGATTGGTGCTCTTTTCTATGTTAACTCTTAACAACAGGGGTTATTTCTTGCTAGACAGCACCTTGTACGTTGAGGTGTCAATGTCATTTGAGACTTCTAAGCACCACCTGTGATACTGCTACTAGTAACGTAATCAAGGAATTCAGACTTTTAGGCCGTCACTCTAACCCCTTGTCCAATGCTCTTTCACACAGTAACCATGTATTACTTATTTCACACTGGAATCCTTATGGAGAATTCCCACTGGCATTAGCTTTGTTCTTTATGAGGATGCAAGGCAAAACATAGGTGCAGTAGAGGAAAACATCTGCCATCCCTTGCTGTCATTGTCTTACCAACTTAGGCAAGCGTTAGATATTTCACAGGAAGGCCCATTTTTCCCTGACCACTCACACAAGTTCACATTAACACTTCGTTTGCAGAATTAACAGAACCTGAACAGTCTGAATGAACAGAGGCACAGATGCCAACTAACTTAGTGTTATGGGTGAAGCAACAAGCATGGAGAATAAGTCTCCTTAACATTGCATAGCATTTTTACTGATAATCCTTGCATTAAAACCCTGTTTAAGTCCAGCACAATACGTCTCGCAAGCGCTACATGTGAAGAACGGCACCTTAGCAGCCATTTGCAGTGTACAATGATCAATTTCATGAGTCCTCTATAAACAACTGTACTACATATTCTTCAGCACTATCTACCGGCACTTTGTCTATTAATGCTATTTGCATATATGATATATGTATATTTGCATACATACAGACATCTGTTTTACACAGCAATCAAGTAACCTGCTTTTTTTCTGTTTGGCTGCAGCCAGTAGACTTCCTTCCCCACCCACGTCACAACTTAGCCTGGCTTGTAACCCCTGCTTTACCAAATCCACCGCTATTTGTAGATTGGGATGTTTCTTTTCTTCTCCTTGTTTTATCTGATAGCCTCAGGGCTGGCCTCAAAGAAAATGGCACCCTGGCATAGCACCCCCCATTTCCCCTGGTTCTCATGGGGATCCCCAGCGTGTGCTGCCTTTGCTACTAGCCCCTGCATTGTGCCCCTTTGCCCCAATCTCTGCACAGTGCTGCCTTCACCCCCGTCCCTGCAGTACCCTCTCCCAGCAGTCCAACCGCAGCCCTGCACTCTCAAGGTGCTCTGCCACCAGGTTCCCCCAGCCCAGTACCCTCACTTCCTTATGCCTAGAAGTCCTCATACCCAGTAGCCCCACACCTGGAGATCTCCACCACAGATCCCCACTCCCAGCACCCTCCCACTCACAGACCCCACCCCCAGTGCCTGGCACTCCCTCCCAGCCCTCTCACTGCAACAGGCCAGCATCCCATATTACTGGGTGTAAAGGATTTAAAGAAAAATGTGCAAGTATTTTTTAGGCAATTCCAGAACCTCAGCTGCGTGCATATGATTAGCCTATATATGCAAGCTGGTGATTTAATATTGCCATAACCCCTCTCCTTTCTCTCCATCACCATCTTCATTGCTCTCATTTATTATGTTAATTTGCAACTGGATGGTTCCCAGCAGAGGAGGGAAACAAAGCAATGAAACGTCTTTGTTTCCATCCCTCCCTTCCAGCCTGCTCCTTGCTACATTCAGACTTCAGTGCCCAGCCCAGCTCCCCACAGCCAAGTTCCTGCTCTACTCCCGCAACCCATACCTGGCTCTGACCCCTGAGCTCAGCTCTACCCCTCTCAACCTCCTGGTATCTCCCCCCGCACACACACACCCACTCTATTCCCAGCCTGGCTCAGCTTACCTCCAACCCTCTGAGCTCACTGACATGGTGAGAAAGTCTTGCTCTTGGTCCCAGACCCACAGGGCCCTACCCCCTGGTGGAGACTGGAGGGACTCCACCCCACTCCAGAAGGTGGTGGGCCCAGCCACCATGCCATCAGTCATGACCTGCTCTACAACAGGCTCCTGGGAGTTGGGGGGAGGGGGTGATTCAGTGGCCTGCCCTGATGTACCAAGCCAAATTCAGGATCCAGTTGTGCTAGACGGCCCCACAGCAGCCCCAAAGCCTGATCAGACAAGGCAAACAAAGAACTGGGAGTGGAGGGGTATCTAGGGAGGTGAAGTGATTTTCCTAAGGTCTAATCCTGCTTCTTGCCTCCTCCCAGTTTCGCACCCTACCTACCAGACCACTCTGCCTCTTTGAAACCTGTCCCGGGAGGTAACTGTAAGTCCCTTTACTCAGCTCCAAAATCCTGTGTCCTTTCAAACCGTGTTCTTCCTTGGCTGGCCCAGCTCTGCCATGTGAGGCTTCTGAGCCGAGCCCCCCAGCTGACCCTGGCCCAAAGCTTCTCTCCAGCACGGTTGCAAATACGTTCAGATCATTAGATCCAGGTTACCAAACAGCCTCTTGGATCAGGGTTAATTAAATGAGTGTTGAAATCTAATTAAGGACTGGTCCGGGTGATAATTAGCAGGAAATGTATGCATTAAAATATTCATTTGTCAATGAGCTGCAATTAAGAGTGTGATTTGGGGAAGGATCAATAGCTACATCGTGTGATTAAAAAAAATGAGAACTTGCCCAGCCTTGAGCAGAAGCCCTGGTGAATGCGGGTTTTATTCTGCTTTGCTCTTTTAATAACTCCTGTATTCCACTCTCCATCCTAGAATAGGGCATTCATCTCTCGCTCCCTTTGTTTTGCTAAGCCATTTGTTTCACTCCCTTGTTCTGCACCACATTGTTCAAGTGGGTTATAGATTTATTAGCAAGAGGGGGAGAGAGAGAAAGAGTGGCAGGTCAAAAAGAAAGATTCCTCACCAATGAAAATCGCTTCCTGTGCTGCTAATCCAAGGGAACATTGCTCATTGTGTGGCCTCAGACTAGCTTCTTTAGCAAATTAATTCCTCCGCTATTTATTCCTTACAAGGATTTGCAGGAGATGTTGCATATGCATATGCTGGAGCTCCTGCAGACATATCTATTATTTATTTATTTGTGTTATTGTAATATCTGGGATTCATAGTCCAGGACCCTGTTTTGCTAGGCATTGTCTGTGCATTAAAGAATTCTATTAAGATATCGCTAGCTAGCAATAACGTAACTCTAACTTCAGTAGAATGAATCTTGTTCCCCGATTGGGGGAGGAGAGAAAGCAAGTTAAGTTTACTCCCCCTTCTGCATAAGGGCACACGTGTCCTAGAACAATTAGAGCCCAGGTTGTGACAATACAATACAGGCTGAACCTCTCTCATCCAGCACCGGTCAGGTCCTGAGAGTGCTGGCTGAGAAAATTTCCCGGACCACAGGAGGTGAGTAATGTCTAGCAGCATTACCAATACTTTCACTGCAGGTTGTTGCTGGAATCTCAGTACTAAGGCCCAAATGCCAAGATGAATTAAAGCCAGGTTCTTGTCCCACTGAGACATAACTGTGATTGAGAAGTAGAACCTTGTACCTTGCCCCATTTCGCAGTTGATTACTTATGGTCAGTCATCTGGGGAGAAGATGAAGGTCTTAGGAGTGAGAAAAAAAAATAGTTCCATCAAAGGACCAGGTGGAAGAAAGTCTAGCTGCATGATGAGTTTGAGTTTGCATGAGTTAAAAAAGCATACTAATTACCAGCTGTAGTTATGACTCATATAGTACATGTGCTTACCGGAAAAACCCATATGTTAACTGAGCTCTAATTTTGTAGCAATGTGCATAGAAAATATCAATGTGCCTGCCATGTTCTCTCTCCTAAGTGGGAAAGGAGCCTGACTAGGCAAGATTTGCTAAGGTGCTCAGAGGTGGCTTTTCTCTTTCTCCTTAAAACTTCCACTAGTGTCAGAGGGATCAGAAAGAGAGCAACATTATGGCCGTGTACACAAACACCACCACCCCCACTTCCAGAAGGGGCAAGTGTTTGCAGAAGAAGGTCTTCTGGAAGGGGGATTTCCTTCAGAAGGACCCCCCCGTGTCTATACAGCAGCTTTGGTTCCTGAAGGGGATCTTCCAGAAGTGAGATCTTGCCCAGATATGCAAATGAGGCACGAGATATTTTAATCTGTTCCTTATTTGCATCTTCCACTCTGCTTATCACCATGCTGCTCCCAGAAGGTCAGAGCAGGGAGCATAGATGCAGCCCATGTGTTTTGGAAAATTCCTACCCAAGAGCAACTACGTCACTGTCTGGAATTTGAACCCAAGCAGGTCCAAAGTTGAGCACAAAGAGTTTGCCCTTCCCTAATTATTGCATACTGTCTGTGCCCGCTTACCGAACAGGGTTGCTCCCTTGTTGAGAACTTCCCTTACTCCACCTGAGCAGAGCTTTGCTAACTGCAGCTAACAAATGCCACATTTGCAGCAGGGTTTATCATCCCCTGACCTCTTCTGAGGTCACTTCTGAACTGCCCCCTGTTCTCAAGACAGAGGAGGAAACTCTTATCACCTCTCTGTCTCAGTGAGATGCAGCATGAGGCTTAAGCATCTGCAGAGAGTGCAGTGCTAAGTGCTGGAAGCAAAGCTCACCTGCATGTCCTTACTAGACACATGCTTAAAAACAGTGAGGGCCCAGCTGGAGAAAAGAGGACCCACCAGCAGGATCTGGCAAGGATAGAACTAACCCATTGCACTGCCCACAAAATAAATCAGGCCAGTTGTACTGCAGAAGTTACCAGCTTGCCAGGCAGTGGCACTAGCTCCCCATTGGGAGGGCTGCACTCCAGAGAAGGCTAACAGACCAGTAGTTTTGCTAGGTGGGAAAGAACAAGCCCCTCCCCTTCACAGAGGGTATTTAAACCAGCACACAGAAGGGAGGAGCTCAGAGGAAAACGCAGGCTAGTCTGATTGCACACTCTCCCTACCCATGTGGTATAGATTCCTTTTCCTCTTAGCTGTTGCCCTGCATGGCCTGCTGCAAGCTGAAATCATGGTGGAATTTAAACGTCACGGCAGGGTGCCCATGGCTGTGTTATTTCTAAAGCCCACTGCGTGAGCCTCAGCCAACCTCTGTTACAGGTGCAGTTGCAAATTGGGTTCACTGGGCACTAATGGGAAACCACCCCGGTTGTTTTCTTTTTGTTTCTCTTCCTTCAGGGGGCCTCCTCGAGCCTGGTAGTGAAGTTTGCAGACACGGACAAGGAGCGTACAATGAGGCGCATGCAGCAAATGGCAGGACAGATGGGCATGTTTAACCCCATGGCCATCCAGTTTGGAGCCTACGGCGCCTACGCACAGGCAGTAAGTATAGGTCCCGTTCTTGGCATATTCATTAGAATTGGCTTGTCAGGCAGCAACCGGCCAATAGCACAGCACACGGGCCACCTTGCAGGAAGAACAAATGAGGGAAGAAAAGGACTGTGTGATGCCTTTATTAAACCAGCTCCACAGTGATGGGACAGACACAAGTCCAAGCCATTGACCCACACTGCCTGCTACAAGCTAGTACATTCAGAAGGCACGACAGCTGCTTCCAGTGATGATCAAACTATAGCCTCACATCCAGCCCCTCCTAAGCTATGTCCAGTTGGGTCCAACATATAACCACCAAAATGAGACTCCACAAAGTATCCAAGATTTGGATAAAACAGGACCCAAATCCAATTCCACTCCAGTTTTGTGTCACCCATCTCCAACCCTATTTCAGGAAATTGAAACCATCCCTGGTTTAGCCTTGTGGCCTTCCCAGGCTGTGAACCCCAAGGTGGCTCTCAGATCTATTCAACCAGTCTCATGATTTCAATGGTGTTTTCTCGCTATTCTGTGAGTGCCCTTGTTCAAGTCCTCAGAATCGGTGACTAGTGTAGAAAATTGTGGTTTTCATTTTGGTATCTTCAAAATCATAAAAGCATGCTGGGTAATACACATATACATACAGACATACATGGTCCCTGACCCAAGGAACTTAAATCTGGGTCAAACGGAGGTAAAACAGTTGAGACACACAGAGCAAAATTTGCAACGGAGGCGACCTACTGAATGGGACTCCTGGTCAATCGGTAAGTCTTGTATCCCATCTCTGACAGTGGCTGTTACCTAGAGGCTTTCCAGAAAGGTGTAAGAACCCCGTTGTAGGCCAATGTAAAAGTGACAGGTGATTCGGGTTGCCTCAACATTGAGCAGACCCAGGAACTACATAGCCACGTATCTGCATGGATCTCTTTACCTACTTACCTTGCCTGTGGTGCCATCACTGGGGAACACCTCATGGTCATTAATGGCTTTGAGCCTGATGGCTACTCTACCCAAAGATGGGGACCTGAGGCAGCGAGTGGTCAGGGACTTTCCCAGTTACACCTAGAAGCTGTGACTGAGTCACAGTTGAAGGCAGGCATACTTGAATCCTATCCCGGTACTAACCCTAACCCCAACCCTTTCTATTCTCTTGGCTTCCTCTGGCATGTTGGCACTCAGCCCCATCACAATTCCCCGTCCTCCCTCTTTTTTGATAAGGGACTAAGCAGCTTCCATCCTCTCCTAAGTGTTCTGAGCATAACTGGATCCCCTGGGGAGTCATGCGTGCTGATTGGCATCCAATTGCCTTCTCCTTCAGGGAATTACCTCCCCTCTCTTGTCTGGCTCAATCCTCAGCATGTGTAGAGTTGTGTGTTTGGGAGGATATATCCTATCATCTGAGGAAGTGGGGCTTACCCACAAAAGCTCATGGCCTAATAAAATTGTTAATCTCTAAGGTGCTACAGGGCAGCTTGTTGTATTTTGTCGTGTCTTTCTGTGCCAGATATGGATTGCCTCTAGAGCTTGCTTATACACACCATGACCATCATAAGATCCTCTAATATTCTGCGAGTTATGGCTGAGGTCAGCTGTAAATAAAATATTTTACACAGCACCACCTTGTGGCGGAACTTTGTAATGCAGTTTAGCATTCCATCACTTCTCCCCTTGTACGTTCTACAGGCTCACACTGTCATTGAAGTTCAATACACGTCTATTGTGTCCAATTCATAATGGTTTCCTAATTGCCTAACTTAAATGCATAACAACTTGGGCACCTAGCTGTTCATTAGTTGCAACATCTGCCAGTGGAATCCTTGAGTCTTTTTGTTCTGCATCTGACGAAGTGGGTCTTTGCCCATGAAAGCTTATGATCCAAAATATCTTAGTCTATAAGGTGCCACAGGACTTCTCACTATTCTGCATCTGTCATCCATAGAGTTTGCTTTGTTGATTCTTCTTTCTGAGGAATAAACTGGAGATGCAGATGACCTATGTTGAGCTCTCCATTGCCTGTCTCAATCATGTATTGTCTGGGCACCGAATTCCTTTCCTTTATGACAGCACCCATCCTTTTTCTCCCTCTGGTGTGACATGTACGCAGCCACCAGCTACAAGACCAGGCAGTTCTCTAAAGCTATGAGTATGCTAGCGAGTGTTGACAACAAACCGGTGGACCATCCATACACAAAATGCATTTTGTCAACAGTTGTGGACAAAACTCAGCACTTTCACTGGAAGTTTTCTGCCTTTCAGCCATGAGGCATAACGCTGCTCTTGACAGATTCTGTCAACAAAAAAGCCATGTGGATGCTCTGGGGGACCCTCTCTCAACAGACAGGGCATCCAGAACAATCAGCAGCCCTGTCTGCTTTTCTTCCAGGTGCCTGTTTTGTCAAGAGAGTGGCTGGGCAGTTTGGCTGCTCTGTCGACAGAACGGAGCATTCTTCCAATTGACTTTTGTGCATGGCCGCACTCTGTCGACAGCAGTTTTGTCAGGAAATCTCTTCTGACAGTGACTTCTGGTGACAGATCGCTGTAGTGTAACTGCAGGCTAACTGAATTCTATCTGTTTTTACAGTATTCATAAGCTCTCTTAGTCTTTTTATCCAGTTTGGCTGCTTTCTGAGTGTCTGGCTATTTTCGAGGTAGATTTTTTTTCCCCCAAAATTTGCAAACGTAGCTCTGGCTTGTGCTCACATCAGGAG
Source organism: Carettochelys insculpta (assembly GCF_033958435.1). Taxonomy (NCBI): domain Eukaryota; kingdom Metazoa; phylum Chordata; order Testudines; family Carettochelyidae; genus Carettochelys; species Carettochelys insculpta. The sequence goes on from NC_134141.1 coordinate 124,095,379, forward strand.
TTATTTTGAACTATATTCAGTAGCTGATAATTGGTACTGATATGTAATTGAAAAGAGCAAGGAGTGATCTTCCTGTTGTAGGATTTTCTCAGCTGTCTTTACAACTCTCTCAGCCTCTCCATTCAGTTGTGGATAATGTGGGCTGCTAGGAATACGATCAAAAGCGTATTTCACTCAGAATGCCTTAAATTCTGCTGCAGTAAATTATGGCTAGTTGTCTGTCACAAGCTGGTCTAACATATTGAAATGAGCAAAAGGGTACTGTATTTAGTCTTTCAGTTACACTTCAACATGTTATGTCTTTCCTGTACATTATTTCTATTTACCTGGAAAAATACTCTGTGATGACCAGGTAATGATATCCTCTGAATTTGCATAAAGCTGTAGCCAGTCTCTTCCACAGTCTGTCTAGTAAAGTATTGTTATTAAAGTTTCTTTTTTTGTTTCTTTGTCTGTTAAATCTGCAATGTTCACATGCAGCTGTTTTACTCGTACTGTCCTTGCTGATTCCTGGCCACCACACCGACTAGTTGGCCTGTTCACCGCATTTAGTTAACCCCTTGATGCCTTTCATGGACGAGATTTAGGATTTCTCCTCTCATTTCTTTGGAATTATGACACAATTGCCTATAATCATAAGTCCCTCTGAACTGCTTAAGTTTCCATGCACCACAGAACAATTTCTTGTCAATATCTTGTCAATTTCTTATTGTCTGTTAGAGGTTTGAGCCAGCCTCCACTTCCCCAGTGAAACTTGGAGCATCCTGAAGTTGTTTGTCGCTCAGAGTTGATTTTTACAGCTGGTTAGTCTCTGTTCAGACACTGTCCACAGCTTTAGGTCATCTTTGAGCTCCTGGGTAGCTGAGCGCGATGCTGGACTCCATGACCTAGGGCCTGCTACTCTCAGATTCTTTCCTGGGAACATATTTAGTAATGGGGTTAAGTCACATTAACCTTAATAATAGACTCTAGCACCGTGGTGTTCAATACATTTGCTACTCACCACGTGTGGCGAACGGGACACCATGGCTACGTCTACACGTGAAGCCAACATCGAAATAGCTTATTAGGCTATTAGGCTATTAGGCTATTAGGCTATTAGGCTATTTCGATGAGTAACGTCTACACGTCCTCCAGGGCTGGCAACGTCGATGTTCAACGTCGAAGTAGGGCGCTATTCCTATACCCTCATGGGGTTAGCGACTTCGACGTCTCGCCGCCTAACGTCGAAGTTAACTTCGAAATAGTACCCGGCGCGTGTAGCCGTGACGGGCGCTATTTTGAAGTTAGTGCCGCTACTTCGAAGTAGCGTGCACGTGTAGACACGGCTCATGTGTGGCGATTCCAGTTCTGGAACCTCAGGGCAGCTCTTGGAGCCTTTAAATGTGGCTCCTCCTAGAGCTGCGCGTGGGAAGTGCCATCCGCCTGCTCCATGAACATGCCCCACTGCTCGGTGGAAGAAGCATGTAGCGGCAGTGACCCTGGCCCCGGGGCGGCCCCGGTCGTGGCCCTGGTGGCTTCAGCCCAGTAGCGGCTCCGGTGGCCCTGTTGGCACTCCAGAGATGGTTCCAGTGCTCTGCTGAGTCACCGGCATTGATTTAGAAGGCTGAGGGTGGTTGGCTCTGGGGGAGGGCATTTATTTAGAGTAGGGGGGGCTGCGTGGGGGGCTGGCTCTGAGGGAGAGGGAGGGCATTTATTGGGGGAGGCTGTGGCAAATATGGAAGGATGACAACCACTAGTGCGGTGATCTTTGAATTCCTGTTGAACACCACGGCACTAGCATTTCAGCATTACTTGATCCAGGTATTTTCCCTTTATGAGAGTTACCAGCCAGTTAAAATCTGTTAGCAGCACAAACGAATCCAATCTGCCTGGATTCTCACGTGTCCATAGAGTTGCCAGACACTCGTTTTCACTACTTTTTCTGCTTCAGTGAGTGCATGAGATCAAAATGCATGTGGCTTCCGCTCAGAGCCATCTTTGGGCAACAACCCATCATCCAGGTCAGACCTGCTTACATCCATACTGGCCATGGTAGGTTTGTTCACACTGTAGTACTTCAGAATTGGAGCTGTTGAAGTCCTGTCCTTTACCTTTCTGAAGGTAATATCTTGATTTGTCTCCTGTAACCAAGGTGTGCTGGCCATTAACAGTTCATTCAGTAGTTTTGTCAATGTAGGAAGACCTTGTTGGTATCAACTAACGTAATATACCTTTCCCAGAATATATCTCAATTCTTGTACATTAAATGGTGCATTCAGTTCTGAAATTTGTGTTCTTTTTCAAAGCTAGGCTTGATTCCACCTTTGTTTATTGTCTCTCCCAAAAACTCAGTTTGGGGCAGGCAGAAAATGTGGTTTTCCTTGTTTAGCATCAGTCTAGACTGGTTAGGGTTAGGACTTGGTTGAGGCTTTTATTGCATTCTTCCTTTGAAGAGCCATATATTGGAAAATTTTCCATGAAAACTACAACTCTGTTTGTGTTCGTTAACCGTTCTGCTATCTTTGGAAAACTTCAGGGGCAGTGGTCACCCCTGAAGGTCACCTTCAATAGCAAAAGCTCCCAAAGGATGTGATAAATGTAGTCATCTTAGCACTTGCTGTTGGCTAAAGGAATCCACCTGAGGCACTGAATTTAGCAAATACTACAGCTCCATTCACTTGGGGGAGAAAGTCATCTAGTGGTCAGAGTTTAGATTTTTCTCTCACAGCCTTTTAAGAGAGACACAGATTTGTATGTTCCCGTTGTGCTATTTCACTGGTGCCACTGGGGCACATCATGCCCAGAGAGCATCTCAATTATGCCCATCCATTATATTCTCTTTAACTCGGGTTCCATTTTATCAAGTAATGGGATAGTAACCCTGTGAAGTGCACATATGCTCTGCGATTCAGCATCGTCTCTTACAGCAGTTTGTACTGGATCACCTTTCAGAAGTGTCAACTTTAAAGTCAATAGTCTTGCCACAAATAGTCAGTTTCACTCTCCAGGTAGCCTCTATGTCACCATAAGTGATAGATCCCAGAAAAAATGGCATCGTGATTGTCTGTAATACAAGTCAACTTGGTTTGGTGCAGCAAGCAGCTGCAAAATGTCCATGTTTCCTGCATTAGTTATCCTGTGTGCTTCTGATGGAATATGCATCATTTCTCGGGATATAACTTTTCCCACACCTTGTGCATGTTGGCTAGAATGTTTCCCTCTTAGCCTGTGCATTCTCTCTCCTTGCCACTGGGGTATTATGATAATTACTTTTGCATGAAAGTCTCTGTTTACAGATTCTAAACTTGATTCAGGTTTTTCAAGATTGTCAAGTTGCTGCAGATGTTCAGATTTCTTTGCTCTCTGTATACTTCCTGGCTAGGGTTAAATCTCTCTTCAGTTCTTGATGCCATCAAAGGGTTTCTCTGGGTTATTTGCATTTATATGTTAACCCCCCACCAGTCCCTGATATTTTATTCTTTTGCATTCCCAAAATCAGCCAGTGTAGGCAGACCTGTAATAAAACATTCAGCCTTTCCCCTTCATTCTTGAATTCTCTGGTGGAAACATGCTCTTTCTTAAACCACATTTCTCTGAGGTATAAAGTATGCGTCAAACATCGCCAGAACCCTTTCATAGTCATCTTCATTCCTGTCTACACTCAGGTGAAAAGGCTGAAAGATATACACTGCTTACTCCCCCGTAGCATAGATTAAAGTAGATACCTGAATAGCCCCAGTTTCTTTGTATGACTTGGTAGCAATGTGATATCTGGCAAAGTATTGTTTCCAAGCTTTCCACAGTGAAATGCAAAGCTGAATGTCTCTGGGAGCAATGAGTCACACGCTGATGGGATCCTGCAGCCGTTGTTGCCTTTTTCCTTCTGCTTGCAACCTTTGTTACTTTCTTCCATCTGTTTCTGTTCTTAGGCCCATGTCCAGTCCTACTCCCACTGCGCAAACACACATTGGTACAACTGCACCAGTCTGGGTGCAAAAAAATCCACACCCCTGAGCCATGCAGTTAGTTACCCCAACTCACCTCCCCAGGGTAGACAGCACTCTATTGATAGGGGGCTTCTCCAGTTGACATAGCTACTTCCTGTTGCAGCAGTGAATTGTCTACACCTGGGAAAAGTTCTCCCATTGGTGGACAGGTTGAACCCCTCTAATCTGGCACCCTCGGGACCTGACTGGTGGCAAACAAGAGAATTTGCCAGACCACAGGAGGTCAATATTGTCTAGCAGCATTACCAACACTTCCACTGCTTACTGGGCTCTTGGAAGACATTGGCCGTGTCTACACTAGCCAAAAACTTCGAAATGGCCATGCAAATGGCCATTTCGAAGTTTACTAATGAAGCACTGAAATACATATTCGGCGCCTCATTAGCATGCAGGCAGCCACGGCTCTTTGAAATTGATGCAGCTCGTCCAGACGGGGCTCCTTTTCGAAAGGACCCCGGCTACTTTGAAGTCCCCTAATTTCTATGGGAAAAGGAGCCTCATCTGGATGAGCTGCGCGGCGGCGAGCCACATCAGTTTCAAACTTCCACGGCCACCCACATGCTAATGAGGCGCTGAATATGTATTTCAGTGCTTCATTAGTAAACTTTGAAAAGGTTATTTGCATGGCCATTTTGAAGTTTTTGGCTAGTGTAGATGTAGCCGTTTAGTGGTAAATTACAGGTAAATAACAGCACAGAACACTGACGGCCAGGACTGGTGGCTGGAAACAAACTTTATGGGACCCTGGGAAACTGGGCCACACCCATGATAACTGGTTGTCCGGCTAACTAAAATCATGCTGGATTACGGATGTTGCCAGAAGAGAGCATTCCAAATTTGAGAGGTTCAGCCTGTACTAGCATCTTGGCTGAAGCTGCAATGTTTTAAGGGAAAGCCTGCCCTTAGTTTTCTCTCGACACCATGTCATGCACACCTGTATCATATATGGACTGGTTCCCCAGCTTGCTTATGCATATCAGCTGTATTCATCTGAAGGTCCTTTAATGCTGTGCCAGGTATAACAAAGGTTAGCCTTAAACAAATTATTTTACAAACAGTGCCACTGCATGCAGAGCAATATAATCCAGTTCAGCATTCTATAAACACCCTGGGAGCCTCAAGAAATTGCCCCCCACCCCCATCCCAGGACCACATAACTGCAAGTTTTCATTGTTTCCCCATAAGGGCACTCATCTTTTGTGCCAGTCTCCTGTTTGCCCTATTCCCTCACTGTTAGGAGAGAACACCTCCACCTCTCTTCCCAGCTCCTCTCCCCACATGATGAGCGAAATATCCTTCCCCCTGCCTAGCTGCATTTGTTCAGCCTCCCCAGCAGTCAGCAGGGGAGTTCATTAACACTCCATGCAGCCAGGCCAGAAGGGAGCCCAGCGTTGCCCAGCACCTCAGTAGTTCAGAGTATCCCTGCTGGGAGGGTGCTGCTTTAGTGCCCCCTTATGTACTGGTGGCAACTGGGGAGCATGCAAGAAATGCGGGCCAGGGAGAAGCATCTCTAAGGGCTGACAGGAGTTATTCCCAGCAAGGCAGAGCAGAGCCATCAAATCCTAGGGTTGGAAGACACCTCAGGAGGTCATCAAGTTCAACCCCCTGTTCAAAGCAGAACCATTCCCAATTAAAACATCCCAGCCAGGACTTTGTCAAGCCAGGACTTAAAAACGTAAAAACCTCCAGGAAAGGAGATTCGACCACCTGCCAAGGTAATCCATTCCAGAGCTTCACCACCCTCAAGCTGTGTCTACACGTGCACGCTACTTCGAAGTAGCGGCACTAACTTCGAAATAGCGCCCGTCGCGGCTACACGCGTCGGGCGCTATTTCGAAGTTAACTTCGACGTTAGGCGGCGAGACGTCGAAGTTGCTAACCTCATGAGGGGATCGGAATAGCGCCCTACTTCGACGTTCAACGTCGAAGTAGGGACCGTGTAGACGATCCGCGTCCCGCAACGTCGAAATTGCCGGGTCCTCCATGGCGGCCATCAGCTGTGGAGTTGAGAGATGCTCTCTCTCCAGCCCCTGCGGGGCTCTATGGTCACCGTGGGCAGCAGCCCTTAGCCCAGGGCTTCTGGCTGCTTCTGTGGCAGCTGGGGATCCATGCTGCAGGCACAGGGTCTGCAACCAGTTGTCAGCTCTGTGTATCTTGTGTTGTTTAGTGCAACTGTGTCTGGGAGGGGCCCTTTAAGGGAGCGGCTTGCTGTTGAGTCCGCCCTGTGACCCTGTCTGCAGCTGTGCCTGGCACCCTTATTTCGATGTGTGCTACTGTGGCGTGTAGACGTACCCTCGCAGTGCCTATTTCGATGTGGTGCCGCGCAACGTCGAAGTTGAACATCGACGTTGCCAGCCCTGGAGGACGTGTAGACGTTATTCATCGAAATAGCCTATTTCGATGTTGGCTTCACGTGTAGACGTAGCCTCAGAGTTTTTCTAATCTCCAACCTAGACTTCCCCCACCACAACTTGAGACCATTGCTTGTTGTACTACCATCTGCCACCACTGAGAACAGCCTCTCTCCACCTTCTCTGGAACCCCCCTTCAGGTAGCTGAAGGCTTCTATCAACTCCCACCGCATTCTTCTGTAGACTAAATAAGCCCAAATCCCTCAGCCTCTCCTCATAAATCATCTGCTCCAGCCCCCTAGTCATTTTTCTCACACTCCGCTGGACTCTCTCCAGTGCATCCACATCCTTTCCGTAAGGGGGAGGCCAGAACTGGATGCAGTACTCCAGATACAGCCTTAGCACTGCTGAATAAATGGGAATAATCACTTCCCCAGATCTGCTGGCAATACTCCTACTAATGCATCCCACTATGCCATTAGACTTCTTGGCTACAAAGGCACATTGCTCATATCCAGCTTCTTTTCCACTGTAATCCCCAGGTCCTTTTCTGTTGCACTGCTGCTTAGACAGCCAGTTCCCAGCCTGTAGCAGTGCTTGGGATTCCTCCCTGTTATTCCTCCCATTTTCTGCTCTCCCTCTGCATTCTTCCCTTCTTTCCAGTGTCATTGCAACTAATGATTTCTGCGGTTACCCTAAGTCTGTGCTGCCATAGCTGTAAAAGAACTGCTGAGGCGACTGAGTCCCTCTGGACTTACACCAGCGTAACTGACAGCAGATCCTCACTTTTTACTTTTGATAGCAAAAGTTCCCCTGTAGGAAGCAAAGGAAGTCGGGGAGGAAAGATGCTTGTGTGAGGATTTTTCTCTGCAGAAGGAGGAACTGTCACTGGGTCTGCTCCTGCTTTCAGGGACCCCAGTGAGTGTTTTTCCATCTATTTCATGGGAATAGGGTTGGCCTCTGCCCTCTTCTTCAGATAAATATGATAATGGGGTGGGAAGGGATCTGGTTTAGAACTCAGCCCCTCAGCTACGACAGGCGGGTGACACCAATTACCCTGGGGACTTCAGAGCTGTCTAAGTGACGGGATCACATTTCTGTGTGGCGTCTGCATATTCCAGACGTGCTTGGAGACTGTCTCTCAGTCAGCTGAGCTATCTCTGCCTCTCCCTATCTGTCTTATCTCTGAATTACACACAAAAGAAAGGGAGCGAAGTGCTCAGGCTGTGAGGTTTTCCACTGGTCCTGGTTCATCCACATCAGGCTGCCAGTTCTTAGATACGGGGCTGATTGGCACCTTATAAATACCAGCAAGGGATGGAGAAAGTGATAGAAAAAGAGAGAGGGGAGCATTTTTCTTTTAGCTTGAGGATGCTGTGTATGGTTAAGAGCTCAGCCTACTGCCTGGATGGCAGGTGCTGGGTAAAGTGAAGAGAAGCTTGGCCTAAAGTGCCTGGTGCTCAGGGGACAGGGATAATTTCTCAGCTCTGCCACTGACATCCTGTGTGGCCTTGGTCAAAACATTTAATTTCACTTTAGTGCTGTTTCCCCCGTCTACAACATGGTGATAACAATCCTTATTCAGATTGTAATGCCCTTGGGACAGAGACAGCTCAGTGCAGCCACTATCTTGGTTGGGACCAGTATGTGCTACCATTAAAGAAACAATATGAATGTCTTAGTGGCCAATACCCAGTGTGGCAGGGTGGGGCCAGGAGGGGAAAGGCATGAGTGAAAAACAGGGCTGACAATCAAAGCGGGAGCAGCTGAGGCGTAGGCTGCCCTAAATCAATTAGCGCCAGCTGATCCCACTCAAAGCTCCCTTCTCCATGCAGGGCAAGGGGGGAGGATAGTTTGGAAGGTGAGTGAAGGAGATTGGGAGGCACACCAGAGAGCACAAAAAAGAGGAGAGTCTCAGCAATCCAGGGAGATGAGCTACCCCAACACAGGGGGCCTGAAGCCCAACCAGAGACTGGGGGAACTGGTCAGCTGGAGGAGCCAAACAAAGGAGGGGACTTGCTGCCATGGCTTTGACTAGCGGAAGGAGGTACCGGGAGAATTCAGTGGGGGAAGTGGCCCAGGGAGAAGAGCTGTGGGGCAAGGGCAAAGGGAGTTGGCCCTTGCTGGTAGCAGCCATCCAGGGTCCCCGGGCTGGAACCTGGAATAAGTTGGTGGGGACTGGGTTCCCTCCAGGCTGACCCCTGTCCCAGCAAGGGTAACAGGGTTTGAATGGTGAGGCCAGTGGACTGATCAGAGGGCCTGGGGCCCAGGAACGAGACTGACCCTGCCATGCTAGCTAGAGCATGACCAGCATAAGCGACTGGACATTGAGTTTGTAGTCACAGCCTGGCCTCCTGGCTGTTCCACTACAGATCTGTTTTGGCCTGCATGTGCTCCAAGAGGCCAGAGCAGTGGACAAAGCAGTCCTGCACCAGCACGCCGTCTACCTTGGCAGCAGGTAGCCAGCGTCTCCCCAAAAGCGCAGAGAAGGGAAGCCATGTCTGCTGATGCTGATCAGAGAGAAGGCAGAGAAACAAGGCCAGCCCCTCAGCCCTACCCCTTTCCCATTGGCAGGCCCAGCTCCCCCAGAAGTGAACTGAGGGCCTTGTTCTGCACTGCAGAAGCCAGTGGGAGATTTTGCACCCTCTTCATAGGGGCCTAATGCAGCTCCCTTGGAGAGTCTTCTGAAGGCTCAATGAAGTGGGTCATGTCACTGAGCCAACATATTCCCCTTTCTGTGCCCTGCGCACTGGGATGTGGAGGCTCAATCTCTTTCCCATGTCTGGCCTTTGCACCTCAGTCCTCATGGAGCCCCAGGTGAGGCTGCAACAATGGAACTGATCCCTAGTACACAAACATTTCCGTCACCCTAGGCTATGTCTACACTAGCCCCAAACTTCGAAATGGCCATACAAATGGCCATTTTGAAGTTTACTAATGAAGCACTGAAATACATATTCAGCGCCTCATGAGCATGCGGGCGGCCATGGCACTTTGAAATTGACGCGGCTCGTCCAGACGGGGCTCCTTTTCGAAAGGACCCCGCCTACTTCAAAGTCCCCTTATTCCCATCTGCTCAAAGGAATAAGGGGACTTCGAAGTAGGCGGGGTCCTTTTGAAAAAGAGCCCCATTGGGACAAGCCACGAAGCGGCGAGCTGCATCAATTTCTAAGTGCCATGGCCGCCCGCATGCTAACGAGGAGCTGAATATGTATTTCAGGGCTTCATTAGTAAACTTCAAAATGGTCATTTGCTTGGCCATTTCGAAGTTTGGGACTAGTGTAGACATGGCCTGAAAAGCATGTACACCAACCAGCCTCTAAGCCACATGTAATAAAAATCAGCACAGAATATTGCACTCACTGCAAGAGGTCAGGTCTGGATTAGCTGCAATAGCAGGCTTTTTTAGCTCCCATTTTTCTTAGGCTATGTCTACACTACTCCAGAAGCGCAACTGCTCAGGGTCGATCTTCCAGGATTCAGTTTCACACATCTAGTGTGGACAAACAGAGACCCGCTTCACTGTAGAGCTTAGTGCAATCATAAGACAAGGGATAGAGAAGAAGCTTGAATGCAGCCCTCCCCACCACTAGACGAGTGCTCTAGACACTGGACATTCTGGCGACTCTGAGTGTAAGTTAAATGTGACCAACTCTCTTGCCATTCTGCTCCACTACATCTACAGCAGTGCAGTCCATTTTACACTACCAAGCCACTGAAATCAGTGGGATTTTAGGATGTCTACAGTGCAGTTAATCGTAATCGGCAGTTTCGGCGCAGCCTTGGTTTTCTACATGAACGTGGAGAGAAAAATGCCATTTGTATCTGTTGACTAATGTAACAGAGGTAGAATAATGACAGTATGTGGCACGACTGCGCACATCAACCTGGCACTGTCACGTGCCACCATGGCATGTGCATTTCTCACTGTGTACGTGTGAGCCTGATGACAGACCAAGGCCTGTCTTAGAGGATATTCAGCAAATAGTTTTGAACACCTATTATGTCTGAAACAACTGTGAACAACTCCTGGACATGGCATGAACAGGAGAAGAGATTATAATCATCCAGACAGTGAAATGTTACACACAATTTGCTGGGTTCTAATAACTAACATGCAGCATGCATGAAAGGGATTGTTTTTGAAAGAGTGTGACTATATATGGTAGCAGCGAGATTGTCCTTCATCTGGAAATCATACAGTCTAAACAATAAGACACAGGAAGAATCATTATCCCCATTTTACAGATGGGGGAACTGATACCCATAGATGTTAAATGCATGGATCAAGGTCATCCTGGTGTTTGTAGCAGAGTTCCAGGGCGACTGCGGCGTCATAGTCCAGTCTTTTAACCGAGCTTATGAGCAAGTGTTATGATGCCCCCATCATAGGTCATAAGTACAGTAGGGTCTCAACATCACAAGGGTTCCATGTTGAATTTTGCGAATATGGCTCCCACCTGGAGCCCAGTTGCTGGCACTCCTGTCCGGAGCCCTGGGGCAAGGAGCAGCTGCCAGCGCTCCTGTCCAGGGCCCTGGTGAAGTGGTGATTGCCAGCACTCCTGTCCAGAGTGCTGGGGGAGTGGTGGCTGCCACCACTCCTGCTCAGAGCCCCAGAGAAGTGGTGGCTGCCAGCGCTCCCTGCCCAGGGCCCCTGGGACGTGGCGGCTGCCGGCATTTCTGCCCAAGCCCCAGGGAAGCAGCCGCTTGCGAGTAATTGAATTTGCAAACATTAAGTTCGCCAGTCATAAGACTCTGCTGTAAATGTCTGAACTAGAAACCTTCACACCAAAACACAAAGCTGTATCAGTTTGAGCAGAGTCCCAGGAGCTGAAACCAGTAGTAGACTATTAGCCTGTCTGCAGACTAACCACTGTAAACATTTTACAAGCATGGCACCGAAACATTTTTCCAGCTTTGACATACTTCAGAGGAATAAGGGGAAAGTCTAACGCAGTCAGCAAAAACCAACTGATGCTCAGCTCCACTCAGCCCTTGAAGCACTCCTTACCTCTGAGAAATACTAATTTGATTAGCAGTATTAAGCACACCCTGGACTTTGGCCATCACTTACATAACCAGCCATGGAGCAAGCTCTGTCCTCAGCCAGCCAGAAGTATAACTGTCTAGCACAGGAAATGAGTGATGGGTCGATAGACACGCAAATCCATGTTTAAAGATGGATGCATTCCCTCATCCTTTCTCACTTTCTTGGCATCCTTAATAAAATCACATGCTCAGCACCTGATCCAGGGAATAAATCCAGTTGATGCCTACTAACAAATTTGCTCCTTAAAGGGGTGTGGCATTGTGCTGTCATATAAAAAGCTCATCTAATCATTCCATCAGTAATTACAAAGAAGAATAAATCACTAATTGAAATACGAAAATGTTTTACACAGTATATAATAAGGAAGAGTAATTAACAATCATAAGGGAAGCCTCTGCCTTGGCACAGAGATGCTGCATATTAAGATGCAAGATATAATAACATTCAGGTCTTATGCAACACTTTTACTCCATAGATCTCAGGCACCTTTAGAAAGGAAGGAAAGTTTCATTATCCCCATTTTACAGAAGGGGAAACTAAGGCAGAGAGAACTGACAGGGCTTGTCAAGATCACAAAGCAAATCAGCAGCAGAGATAGTGATGTCTAGCTCCTGGGTCACTGTCTGTCCACTGGATGAGACTGCCTCTGCATCTGAATGCCTGGGGAGCGTGCTTTCAACATTGTAATGTGATTGCTATTTTTTTCATGCTTATGATTAACTTAGTAGCCACGTAACTGTTAAATTTACCAGGAAACACTAATAAACCTTCCTTTGCTATGGCTTTGAAAGTGTCCTTCCTGTCCAGTGCTGAGTCAACATACTAAACTACATTGTCAGGCTGTGATATCAGATTAAGAAGACAACAAAATAGCAGACTGAGTCACTAGTTCGTCTCCTCCCTAGGCTCTGAAGAGAGTGAAGCAGAGCGCGCTATTTCTAAACACAAGGGGTGCTGGGTTTGCCCTGCCCTACACCTTGTGTTCTCATTTACTGTGAAGAGTAAAAGTAAAATTCTGTCCAATCAAAATTCTCCTGGTACTCACAGGAGTGGGAGCTATTGACATGCATTTTTGTACTCCGGTTGCATAGGAGTACCTGAGCAGCACAAGTGGAGAACAGATCTTTGTGAGAATCAATGACTAGACCTAGTTGGGACCTGGGATTTCCATCCCATGGGAAATTCTGACATTTTGGGGGCAAAAATCATCCCAAATCCAAACAAAAAGCCAAACTCTTCTACAAAATGGAAATTTAAAAAAAAAGGGACCATTGAAAAAATTCATTTTGCCAGTATTTTCTTTTGACTTTATCACTTTGATTCATTTTATTTAGACTAGTATGTGAAAATATTAAATATATTTGTTCCATAGGTAACAATAACTATAGTGCATAGAATAGAATATAGCACTAACAATTTGCTATCACATTGAAGTCTAAACAAAATTAATCAAAAAGTTAAAGCCGAAGAAAATCTGAGTCTATCAATCTAAATTGACATGTTGCCATGATATGTTTCAATTTCAGTTGGACTGAAGTTTTCAAGGGAAAACTGAACTGTCCATCACAAAATTTATTATCAGCTCAGATGATGACTGTGCAGATCTTTACTTTTAAATAGACGCACAGACAGGCAGGCAGAGAGATATCCTGCAGCATGTAACCAATCGCTGAAAGTTTCCTTTAAAAAGAGTAGCTCATGATGACAGAGTGAATGAACGATACATCTCCCCCTGCCCTCTGGTTCCTCTGGGTCGTAAAGGTAGTAACTTCACTGACTTGAGACCAATGGAAATATTGCCATCTCATGCATGTAGCAAGGTGATTCCCAAACAGAGCCCACAGGTCTTGATTGAAACCCTTCCAGTTGGGCTGTCTGGCAGGTTTCCGGTGGCTTTTTCTGGGGTTGGGCAAAGCGAAGCCCAGCAGAGAACCACGCTGGCATCAGAGAGAGCCCCTCAGGGCCAAAAAGGAGCAAGGTGCAGGCTGTGTGGCAGAGCATTGCAGGTAGCACTGGGCTGATGGAGGCAGTACTGGTGCCTCTGCTCAAGCTGGTCTGGTGAAAAATCCAAGTGACTGGTCTGTGACCGCAGCGTCTCCTCTGCAGAGTTGCCCTGCTGGTGAATGCGTGATATTTTTTCCCTGTTCTCTTTGTTCCAGCTGATGCAGCAGCAGGCGGCAATCATGGCCTCCGTAGCGCAGGGGGGCTACCTGAATCCCATGGCGGCCTTCGCAGCAGCCCAGATGCAGCAGATGGCGGCGCTGAACATGAACGGCCTGGCTGCTGCTCCCATGACACCAACCTCAGGTAACGAGCCGGCAGGGCAGCATCAAACCCACGCGGCAAAGGAAGAGTCAGATGCAGAGGGAGAGGAGTGCTCAGGCACGGGTAGCCATGACAGAGAGCAGAGAGAGAGGGACGTGCCCAGAGGGTGGCAGGAAAACACAGAAAGGCCCTCTTGTTTCCTATTAACCCTTCTCTGCACCTGTTCCCATCTCTTTTCGCCTTTCCAGACAGGGTCGAGGGAGATCAGTGGTCGCTCTTGGCCTCCTTACAGGTAGCCCTTGTCTGGAATTGATCTGGCTGGGAAATGGTAACTACATTCCCTGGAAAGTTTGGAGAGGAGTGACACCCGTTTTCTTTTGGCTGTAATTTTCTTGGGGCGGGGGGTTGTGACATTTCATTAAAGTAAAAATGTTCATCAACATTTTTTCATCTTTCTTACTTTCCTTTTTTTTTTTTTTTGGTTTCCACTCCCTTCTTTCCGTCCCCTCCCCCAGGAAGAAAGAGGGGGAAAGGAAAACAAAACATGAATATTTTTCATTTAGATTTGAATTAAACTGAATCCAAACTCTTCTTTTTCTGATTTTGAGGAAAAGTGATCATTCTGACCTCTGCCGTAGTGGAGAAGACAAACTGTCTGGTGGTTAAATCACCTATCCTAGGACTTGAAAGACCAATCTTCAATTTCCTGCCCTACTACCAGCTTCCTATGTGACCTAGGGAGGTCACTTAGTTGCTTTGTGCCTCAGTTTCTCATCTATACAATGGGCATACTAGCACTGTCCTCTAAGGGATGTTGTGAGGAAAGTATGCATTAAAGAGAAGTCTGAGAGGGGACAAGATAGCAGATAAAAGGGAGTTACAAGGAGGAGGGAGAAAATTTATTCTCTTTAGCCTCTGAAAATGGGACAAGAAGCAGTGGGCTTAAATTGCAGCAAGGGGGGTTCGGATTCCGCATTAGGAAAAAATTCCTGTCAGGTGGTTAATTGCTGGAATAAATTTGCTTAGGTTGGTTGTAGGCTCTCTGTCACTGGAGATATTTAAGAACTGCTTAGGTAAATATCTAGCAGGGATGATATAGATGGTGCTTGGTCTTGCTGTGAGGGCAGGGAAGTGGACTTGGAGATCTCATTGAGGTCTCTTCCAGTTCTAGTGTTCTGTGAGGTGTCAAGTGACCTAGAACCAGGCCGGCCTGCTGGGGATAAAGCCTGGAGAGAGAGCAATGAGGCAGCTGGAGGCTGGTGGGGCTTGGTGAGTCAGTGAGCCCTGGCTGCAGGACAAAGGGGCATGAATTCTGTTTAAGAGGCTAACCTAGGGTGTGCTATCTCAGAAGAAGTGCGGTGGCAGGAAGAAGACAAGATACCCCCACAAGGGTGGACTTTTGGGGCTTAGCAGAGAGCCAAGGCACCTTAGCGTTTGTCCGCCAAACTCCCTGGGCCCATGAAACTCCCTGAACTCACACCTTGCAGCAGCATCTGGAGATGGAGTCAGCAATTATTGATTCAATGGCCTTTTCACCTATCTCTGCCCTTGCTTCTCATTCTGAACTGGCTTATTGAAAGCTGAGGAAACACATCACTTGGGGATCTTGTCCCATACATTTCAAAATCTATGTTTACACAATGGCAAACGTCTAAACAATGAGTCGATACGGCTACTGCAAATCCAGATAGAAAAGTGGCTTAATTATATCTGCACCCTTTAAACCTGCCACTGACAAGATTATCATATTTGCATTAGCTATATTTGTTTTGTGTTGGTGGGAGAACAGAGAGCCTCAAACAGCAAACAACTGGAATTCAAATGCTTTTGGGGCCTGAAAAACACCAAGTCTGTCCAATATGGTGCATGATGGCCCTCAAACAAAACAACACAAGCTCTTTTGCATATAAATAAGGCTGGAAAATGAATGAGTTTTGCAAGTTAGGTGTATAAATACCAATATAACAGCCAAATGCTCTGCCTGCTATGACATATAATGTATGAAACCTATCCCTGCAAAATTTCTGTCCAAGCATCTATATCTTCGGGAAGATATTTCCGACTGTAGGGCCTAGTCCACTATGGTGTTACTACAATTTCACACTGAATATGTGTGACCATTCGTGAACCCCTAAATAACTCTTCATAGAATCATAGACATATAGGGCTTCAAGGGACCTCAAGTGGTCATCACATCCAGTCCCTGGCAGGACAGAGGCAATGTAGATTATCCCATGAACATACCCATTCATGAATACCATTTAATGTTTGTTTATGAAAAGCTGAGCATTGGAAATATCCCCATACAGTAACAGACTCAAAATTTGCAAGGAAGACATGCAGGGAGTGAATTTCACATGTATATGGCTAGCCAAGTTGCCACCCCCCAGGTAGTAATACAGACCCATCCTACATTATCTACCTGGCTGTCATCAGTAGAGGAACGTGAATTCTGTTCCAGGAAGGATTTGGAAATCTTAAGATTTGTTTTTGTTCTGATTTAAAGCAATACCCGCAATATTCCTGCTAATTCTTAACACCTATGGGCAGAATGAATTTTGACTGCGCACCAAGGTATGTGCAGATCTGAACAACCAATAAAAACACAGGCTGCCTGCTGTGGGCGGCCATGATAGTGCTGCTAATCAGCTGGGCAGCACCTGAATCTCTCCTGGGGGGCTGCCCAAGTGCTCTGCTTCCAGGGAACTCTGCCCACCCCTCAAAACTTGAAATGAAACCTTAAAAAACATTCAAAACAAAAAAGCAGTAAAGTAGCACTTTAAAGACTAACAAAATAACTTATTAGGTGAGCTTTCATTGGACGGACTCATGAAAGCTCACCTAGGCTA
Organism: Carettochelys insculpta; assembly: GCF_033958435.1. Taxonomy (NCBI): domain Eukaryota; kingdom Metazoa; phylum Chordata; order Testudines; family Carettochelyidae; genus Carettochelys; species Carettochelys insculpta. The sequence continues at coordinate 124,111,883 of NC_134141.1, forward strand.
CCCCTACACTAACACACTACGTCGAAGTAGCCTATTTCGAAGTAAGGACATCGAAATAGGCTACTTCGACATGTATCGTCTACACGTCCTCCAGTGCTTGTGCCATCGACGTTCAACGTTGAAGTAGCGACGGAAAACGTTGAAAGGAGCCACTCCACAAGGGAATGCGGAGCGTCCACACACACAAGCACTCCCTGTTGAAATAAGGAGCCAGCAAAGCCCCAAGCTGCTCCCTTAAAGGGCCCCTCCCAGACACACTTGCCCTGCACAGCACAAGATCCACAGAGCCGACAACTGGTTGCAGACCCTGTGCATGCAGCATGGACCCCCAGCTGCTGCAGCAGCAGCAGCCAGAAGCCCTTGGCTAACGACTGCTGCATGCGGTGACCATAGAGCCCTGCAGGGGCTGGACAGAGCGTCTCTCAACCCCTCAGCTGCTGGCCGCCATGGAGGACCCCGCTATTTCGAAGTAGCAGGACGTGGATAGTCTACACATGCCCTACTTTGGCACTGAACGTCGAAGTCGGGCACTATTTCCATGTTCGGATGGGAATAGCGATTTCGACGTCTCACTGCATAACATCGATTTCAACGTCGAAATAGCACACGGTGCATGTAGACGCGATGCGTGCTACTTCGACGTTGTGCCGGTTACTTCAAAATAGCCGGCTAGTGTAGATGCATCCCTAATAAATTATTTTGTTAGTCTTTAAAGTGCTATTTTACTGCTTTTTTGTTTTGGTAGTATATAAACTAGCACAGCTTTCTCTCTGTTACTTAAAAAACATTGTTTTAAAAAATCTAATGATTTCATTCTGATCAGTTCTAAGCAAGTCCACCAGCTGCGCTAGTGGGAAGCTGGTTCTCCAGGTTCTGGGCAGCCTAGGGAACTGATGTACCAATTTAGATGGAGTAAGTTAGCCCAAAGATTGAAAGATGCTAACGTGACTCTGAAGCTGTCTGATATTAAATAGTTTTCAGCGAGGTTTGTTGTTTAGTACACAAAGAACTCAGCCTGCTTAGAACTATGGCAAACACAGCATTCAACATCCTTTTAACTTTTTCTTAAAGATACCAAAGCAAAGGTGAAACAGTTAATGCACTTGAAATATAAAGTATTAGCTAAGACTTTTTTTCTAACATCATCCTGGTCCCTTTGCTCTTTATCTGGAGCGAGTCTATAAAGGCAAAATCTCTTGTCTGACAGCCTGTTAGATGTTTGCAGCATTGTTGGAGTCATGTTAGTCCCAGGGTGTTAGAGGCAAGGTGGATGAGGTAATATCTTTTATTGTACTAACTTCTATTGGTGAAAGAGACAAGTTTTTGAGCTGCATGCAACCCTGCAGAAGAGCTCTGTGTAAGCCAAAAGCATGTCTCTTTCATCAACAGAAGTGGGTCCAATAAAAGATATCAACCCCTCCTCCTGCCCTCAGTCTGTCTCATCTCTTAGAGGATAATACCTGCCTTTTAAGAAAAAAAAAATTGAAAAAGTTAGTTGAGTTTAGCTGGAGCTGTGTTGTAGCTGTTGCTTTTTAATCTCGCTTCTGAGAAGACAAAGCAAGTCGAACACACACGAACAGAGAAGGAAGAGAACAGCAAAGAGAAAAAATGCAACATTTCCTCTCTGGTGTTGGCTTTCATTTGCAACCTCACTGCTGGAAAACACAGGGACACCACATGATTTTGTCAGAGACCTGACAAATTTGGGCCAACATAAGGCATTGCATATAATTTCCTCTTTCTGGTCACAGGCCTATGGCAATATTGCAAAATCTACAGATAAGCCAGACACTTCTTAGAGTGAGGCCAAATGGAGGCTAAAGCTTGGTCTGTACTAGGCAGGTAAATTGATTGCAGGTACACAATTCTAGCTAGGGAGCTGCGTATCTAGAATCAACTTATCTATAATCAACTTACCTGGCTGTGCATACAGAGAGAGATCAATGGGAGAGTTTTCCCATCCACCTCCCTTACTTTTCATGATATCGAGGAGTACAGGGGTCGACTGTCAACCCCAGATTAATAGAGATTCTCAAAATCAAACTGATGCACGAAACTGAACTCCTAAACAGGTCGATCTTCCCTATATATAGACAAGTCCTAAGAAAGAGAAGAAATAAGGTGAAGAAGGAAAAGAACACACAGGAAGTGGGGGTGACAAAGTGTCAAATGCCAGGTAGAGTTCAGGATTCAGCTGAAGCCAGTGGAAGTGGTGACGTTATCTGTGTCGCTTTCTCTGGCCTGGCTTGGTCATGTCCATTTTAAGGATTAGAATGAAGAAAGTCTGGTGTCCCAGGAGATGGTGAGGGTGGCTGCCAGAAAATTTCCAAACACTTCTAATTATCATCCTTTGTTACCTGCACTGTGGTTCTCTTAGAGTTCCCTCTGAGCCTAAGGTCTCATTGTGCTAGGTGCTCTGCAGACACATAAGCCTCCCCAATGTTCCTGCGAATGTTTTTCTTCCGTATGCAGATTTTTTCTACCCATGTGTGGAATAATTTTATGTGCACTGAGGTATGTGTGGATGTGCACCACCAGGAGAAACAAAAACTCTAGATGTGGGTGCTCTGCTAATCATCCAAGTGGCATTTGAATCTCTCCCAAGCAGCTGCACAAGCACTCAGCTGAAAAGGAACAGTGGTCATGAGCCACAGAGGTTACAGTCTGAATACATAAGACAAAGGCTGGGAGAGAAAAGGAGATGTACATCATAGAATCATAGAACACTAGAAATGGGAGGAAACCTCAAGAGGTTATCAAGTCCAGTCCCCTACCCTCATGGCAGGACCAAGCACCATCCAGATCATCCCTGTTAGATATTCATCTAACCTGTTCTTAAGTATCTCCAAGTATGTAGATTCCACATCCTCCCGAGGCAATTTATTCCAGTGTTTAACCACCTTGACAGGAAATTCTTCCTAATGTCCAACCTAAACCGCCTTGCTGCAATTTAAGCCCATTGCTCTTGTCCTATTTTCAGAGGCAAAAAAGAATAATTTTTCTCCCTCTCCCTTGTAAAACCTTCTTAGTTACTTGAAAGCTGCTACAATGTCCCCTCTCAGACTTCTGTTTCCAAACTAAACAAACCCATCTATCCATCTACGGCTATAAGTGCCTCTCCATCTAGTTTTCTGTCTGTCAGTGATACTACTAAAGTGGCTAGTGTGGTAGATAACTAGATGGCAGTGCCACATCTTGATCTTTAGACCATGTGTGACTGACAGGACACATCTTATACCCATGCTGTACAAAATTTGCCATTCATTCCCCCTCCCACACCTTTCTTCTGTTTGTTCCATGGGCTTTTTGTCAGTCTCACATCTGTATAATCACAGCAAAATGTTTGCAAATGCAGGCTCAAATCCTCAGCTGATGCAAAGTGGTTTCTCTCTGCTCATTGCAGTGCTACTATGCTGACTTACTCTAGCTATGGATCCAGCCCCACTGGGTTTATGCAACAGGAAATTAAAGCATTGAGGGGAATAAACCTAAAAAAATTCCTTACTGCCATTTTAAGGAACACAGGTCACATTTCCTATGCAAATAGAGGAGAGCTCAGTAAAAGCTACTGAAATGCTAACTAGCCTCTGTGACATTCAGACTGGTAATGTGTGCAGAGAGTATTGCCCATGGATCTCAGGATGTCACCTCTTGTTCCCTGGGCCTGCATAAGGATGGAGGGAATTTCTTTAGGCCAGCAGCATCTGACACAAAGGGGAAGCAGCGATGTGTCTGTTCTGGACAGCTGGAAAGTGTTGAAATAACATCCACTATGATATGGAGAGAGCTTAGTGTCTGTACATCAAAAGGCTTTAGGACACGAGGATTCACAAGTGTTTCTGCTCTCCTCAGGCCTCCAGCTACTAAAGCACTGGTGCGTGTTTAAAATTAAGCCTGTGTGTCAGCGCTTTGTCGAGCCAAGCCAGCGTAGAACATTTCCTGGTGCAGAAACATTCTGCCCCACATGCCTGTGATAAGCCCTCCGCTGCAGGGGCACGTGCCCAATAGAAGCAAGGGACTGAGGATTTCATTTATTTAAACAAAACCACCTTTTTGCATGCGCGGCAAGGGAGCGAGAAACACAACTTGTTCCCGGAAGAAAGCACAACTCAGTCTCCAGCCAGCTTAGGTAACAGAGGAGAGTGCAACTAATGAAGAGTATTAGAGGACCTGTGACAGAGTCAGGCCAAAGGCTACAGAAGAGTGAGCCTATTGGCATCTGAGTAGTGTTTAGTGAGTAATGCTAAAAGATTCCCCACCCCCACCCCCCGGGGTGATCCACAGAGCTCAGGAACCCAAATAATTAAGGGGAAAACTGAAAGGAAAACAGGGACAGTCATGGAGGTCATAGGATTAAAACAAGGGAGCTGGAGATGGACACTGAGCAGAGAGCCCCAGAAGGTGCCTACTGGTCCCCAAAGGCATTGAAGGAACCAGTGGACACCATCAAGAGGAGCTTTGCCTGGATGCATGAACAGATAGAAAAGAGAAAGTAGGTCTGTCAGTCACAGTCTCCTGCCTCAGCCAATCTCCTTGCACTGGTCTTATAATTGGCCGTAGCCAGGAGGAGGTTGATGGGAAGGTTCTGCAATTTTGTGGGACCATGGATGGGGTGTGCAAAGATCATTAGGCATGAGGAGAAGGGCAGCCAGAATCACAACAGGAGACTCCAGAGGAGCCAGAAGAGGGGCTGTAACCTGGCGCGTGCGAGATAGATATGCACCAGAGTCTCCCTCAAGCCACAAAAGGAACACGTGTTAGGGACAGGCATAGATCATGTAAACTACAAGTTACATGAGTGCCATGGAGGATCCCCCAGCCAATGTCCTGAGCAAGCCACGGGACCAAGATGGAATACAGACAGGCCCACCAAATGATAGAAGAGAGAGATATTAGCTCTTGACTGAACAGGTGTCTGTTCCCAGAATAAACAAGCAAGGGCAGACCCAGAACCATCAGGAACCTGTTAGATGCAATCCGGACAATTAGGCCAATTAAAACAGCTGGATCCGTTTAGGAGGCTGGTAGACTCAAGGGAACCACTTTAATCAAGATAGCTGGAGCCAATGAAGAACCACCTGAGCCTGGTTTTGAAAAGTCTTCTCTTCTGCTGGCTCAGTTGCTGGGTGAGCAGTGGAGGAGACGAGGAGCTGTGGAGAGTCTGAGAGGACCGAGTGCAAGCAGGTACTCAAGGGATGAGCTTGCAATAAGGAAGGTGCTGGGGACCGCTGGGGGAAAGTGGCCCAGGGAATCTGAAACTGGAGACTCTATTAGTTCAGAAACCGAACATGCTATAGCCAAACTCCAAAAGCAGTCCTTGGATGACATAAGACCACAAGGCTCACATCTCCAAGCCTGAAACCAGAATGAGAAGATGCTCTACAACGATGGAACTCAGAGTTCTCCTTTGATGTTTAGGAAACAAATGCCTTGGTGATTTACTAATAAATTAAGCCAGACTCTTGCATCACTGCAGCTATCTCAATTGACACCAAAGCCATGGAGGAAAAGCCACTTCTGGAGTTAAGGTAGCTGAGGCAAATCTTTCTCATGTAGAATGCTCCCCAACTAGCGCAACTGTTGCACTGTCATACGCACATGTCTTATGGACAATGCAAACCATCGCTTGCATTGTGAGATTAGTTTGACTTTTACTCATTTTGTTTTCTATAGGTGTCTTCTGGCGTTCCTCACCATAGTGTCGGGGTTTGCTACATGTAGTATCCATCATCCTAAGGCTCATTTTTTTGTCGCTTCACTTCCTTTCTGTAGGTGGAAGCACACCTCCTGGCATCACTGCACCTGCTGTGCCTAGCATCCCATCCCCAATCGGGGTGAATGGTTTCACTGGCCTCCCACCGCAAGCTAATGGGCAGCCCGCCGCAGAAGCCGTATTCGCTAATGGCATTCACCCTTATCCAGGTAAGCCAAATCATCCTGACTCTCAGACCCAGTCATTTTCCATGCTATTGAGACAGGCTGGTCCTGAGACCTGTATCTGATACACCCTCATTTTCTGAGCAATAATATCCTGCTCCAGCATGTTTCTCACTGCCATGAATGCTGCCTTGTACATGAACACTAAGGTCAGGAGATCTCATGTGGTAAGAAGGCCTCAAGAACATGTGTCTCTCCTGCATATATGTGCAGCCAGGTCAAGCTGAAATCAACCTGGCACATGTGTGGCAGTTCTCCCAGGTGTGCCAAAAGAGGTGTACCAAAAGGGGACTTTCTCCTAGGTGATGATGTAGGCGCTGTGCTGAGCCTGGCTCTGCTGAAGGTTATCACTTATATCTCTTATTGCCCACACTTCCCGATCTCTTCCCTGAATTCAGTTGTGTGCGGAAGACTGACGGAGTAAGGAGCACACTGTGGAAATCTGTCTTGATGGGATGGGATGGAATGGGATGGAACTGACGCTCAGCTAGCCAGCCCTATGCATCTTGCATTGCAACCAGCAGTGGTCTACCCAGGGCCTTTCACTTGATGGCTCACTGACCCACTAGTCATGTCCCTGCTTAACTCACATAACTGTCCAGGAGACTGAAATCCTTTATGCATCCACAGAACTGGTCCAGCTCCACACCCCAAATATGGTTCAACCCTGCAATGGAGAGACTGTCTGTAGGGTTGTAGATGAGACCAGTTTCCATAGGCATCAAGATATTGCCTATTTGGTATGACTCACACATAGGGTGACAGCTACGAGATGGTGTTTTCTTCAGGTTTTGGCAGTCTATAGTGAATGGGAGATAGTAAGTGAAATTATGTTCAATAACTTATAAGGTACAACCATGGCTGTTATCACCAAGGATGTGGCAACATCTCATGAGGCCCACCTGTGCAGCTAAATTTTTCCGATGTGTGGTTATCTCCCTATATCCATCCTTCCCTCCTCAAGCTGCATATTTCCTGGCAAGACGTTTCTTGCCATTTTACATACAATGAAAAAAATGATTTAAATAAATGTTACTAATTAACGCTAACCACCAGCTGGTGTAGGGATGTTTTACCCTGGAGCACTTGGCGATTAATCTGGCCTATTAGAAAGTTGAACACCCAGTCAGTACTTCATCCAATGAGCTTGCCTCACATGTTGCAAAAAGCACTCCTTTCATTTCAGCCGTTCTCTTGCATTAGGTGAATTTAGCCTCCCTGGGAACTTTATGGATCTACAGAGGAATTGGGGCAGGGGAAGTTTGAGGTGATAGACACAGGGCCGAGCAGACAGTTATTTCAGTTTCGTGGCCGAACCAAAAAAATCTAAAAAGATTTTTTTATTCTAGGTCAAATGAAAATGTTTGAGGTTGCATTACATTCCATTTCCTCGTTTTTCTGACACACATACACACATCCTTTCCATAGTTCTTTGGCTTTCTAAATTGAACTACATTTCTAAACCTAGTGTAATTCTCAAGTAGTTTGGTCACGTGATCTAGTTGCTAATTTTAGCTGGTCTGAATATTGATGTAGGTCTGTCATGGTCGCATCTGGAGAAGCAGAAGCCTTTCGATATGCAGGTTCGGTTTTGGTTTTGACATGAGACCGAGTAAAAGCTGGTGGCACCTCTCCAGTTTTGTGTGAGTTTGGTGTCTTATTCAAACCATCAAACTGAAGCTTAAGGTGTGTGAATCCAGGCAATGGTAAAGTTTGCTCAAGCACCTAAAATGGGAGACAGCACTTGCCACTCACATTTGGTTGTGATCCCTGGTAGTACTGAGTGAAGTTCACCTTTGTTCAACTTCAGTAATTTGACTAATGTGTTGATTAAGCCTATTGAATTATTAATATTAAGGAGTCCATTCCTACCACCATTCCAGCTGGACTAACATAGAAGTTTTCAGTTCAGGCCCATTTGATTAACCCTGGCAGTGCTGCTTTGTGCGTGTTTTTGGGGGATACAGGGAGTTGTGAATATTGTTTTATTCCTTGATGGCCCTGGCAGGACAAGAATTCCTTTTGTATCACAATCTTCACTGCTTGCCTAGCCCAGGCCTCTGGCTACATAACTAAATAAATTTCTAATTATTTTACCAGGGAAAGCCCATACCTTGCATTAAGGAAAAACAGTTTTCTGAAATTCGATCAAGTTTCACAAAATCCAACAATTTCTAGTTAGCTCTGGTCAGGAATTTATTGACAAAACATCTTATGTTGGGAAATGCCCATTTGTCAAAACTGAAATATTTCATGGAGATATGTCAGCGTCTATGAAACTCTTATTGGGAAGGATTTCTCAGTGGCAAGATGAAATTTCTGGTCAAATCAAGAGAAAGAAAGGTGGCGTTTGTGGGTGTTGGTGTGGGTGTGTGTTTGAGAAAGAGAGAGAGAGAGAGAAAATACTCTTGGCTAGTGAGAGTGCAGGAACACAGCTCACAACCAGGCTGGCCAATCCAAGACAGTAAGGAGTGACATGGAAACAGTATGGCTGTGTCTACATTAGAGTTTTGTTGACAGGAGTGGCCTTTTGTTGACATAACTCAGGGAGTGTCTAAGCTCAGGCTCAGGGACAATTCCTAATCTTTAGTCATTGCCACACAGTATCATTGAGGCCAAGAGCTTAGCAGAATTCAGAAAGGGATTAGACACATAGATGGATAATGAGAACATCTACGGTTATATTAGAGTGGATAAAAATGGATAAAGACACAAAACCTCATGCTTTAGAATAGAATCCAACAGCCTGGGGTTGGGAAGAAACATTTAGTGTTCAGCAGCTTATTCTATTATTGATCAATATGAGATATTTTGCACGCTCCTGTGAAATATCTGATAGCAGCACTGTCTCATAATCTGGTGGTGCTATGCACAATAATTCTAATTAAATATTAAAATGGGATAGATAACCACATCTACAGGCATAAAGTCCACAGATCCCCACCCCACCGCATAATATGTATGTTCACAGCCCCTAACAACATTTCTGCACTCAGCTTCTACCAGGCTCCAGATTACCACATAATCCTGACACAAAAAGTCCAGGAATAGCTATTTATTTATTTATTTATTTATCTATTTATTTAACCACAGGCATAGTACTTTGTGACTTCCAGTTGAGCTCTCAGTTACTCTTCTGTAAACTCTGAATAACTCCATTGTGGGTTTTTACCATTGTAACGTTTTGACAAAATTTGACCTGCTCCCTTCCTTGCATGAAAAGAGCAAAACATTGAGCAACTGCTATCTTTGATCAGGGCTTAGCAGTCCCTGGCATGGGTGCCAAGAGTGGCACATGAGCCAATTTTCATCATGCCAAGAGGGAGTTCAGCCCTGCCCCTCCGCCCCCATGCAGCCAGGAGCTTGATCAAAGCCGTGCTGCCTGTGGATTAACAAAAGACTAGCTAATGCTACCAGGCACCACTTAAAGGGTGAAGCTCTGCATCTTATTTATTAATGAAGCCATTGTAAGTAGGACTGTTAGTGACTTTAAAAAGTGTCACTGGAACTTGGACCAGACATAGGTCAAATTTCAACACTCCACCTCAGAAAGATTGCTGACCCCTGCTTTAGATACACATAGTCTGGAGTGTCAGAATGAATGTAAATTCCATTCATCATGCAATCTATCTACGGATGGATGGATCGATCGATCTGTCTATCTGTGATTCAGCCTGTCTGTCAGTCTGTCACATCTAAATGCCTCGAGCATTCCACCAAAAATCCTCAGTCTTTGAAACATAAAGGCAGAATGACATCATATAATTATCTTCCTTTTATTTTTGTTGACTATCTTCCTTCAAGGCAGACCCCAGAGCACACAGTCGGAGTAGGAGTGGCACACACATCTGAAAAGATAGCCTCTGATTTTCGGTTGCTCCTTTTTACCATCCTCTCCTCTGGGGCAGGCAGAGGGCATGATCTCAATAGCATTGAAGTTCAGGTTGAATTTTTAAACCCACTGTGTTTGAGCAGCTTTGGGAATTAGGCACTGTGTGTGTACCCGCAGCTGCTTGTCAAGTGTGTTCTCCACTCCAAAGCCTGCATCTGCACCACTCTGTACTGTTGGGACGGAGCAGTGGCTCCCACTGCTGATCTGTCAGCTGCAGGCAAGCCTGGGCAGAATTCCCTGGGCTGAGGTTGTCTCTCAAACAGGGGTTCTGTCTGGGGAACAAATATTTTCCTTCCCTTTACACTAATCTAAGGCCATATGGGGGCATTGCTCTAGTTTATCTGCTAGCCCTTTGGCCCTGCGGCGTCTCAGTTCAGAGCACTGTGAACGTGGCAGGGTGTCATAGCATATAGCAGCAGGAAGGCCTAATCTTTCATGCCACAAGATTCTGAGCAATGTCACAGCAACCCCAGAGTACTCACCAGCTCATGCTAACCGTAGTGACAGACCGCACTTGCCCAACGAGACATCGTTCCAGAGGAGATGAGAGCCGAGGGATCAGGGCTTCATTTACAGGAGTATATGACGTGAACAGAAAGATACTGACCACTTTATGGGCTAGATTCTGTTCTCCATTGCATCACTAGCAGCCTGGGCTGCCAGTAGAATCACACTGCATAATGCACAGCAGAAGTTGGCCTGAGATAGCTACTGTTAAACCTGGCCTGTGTTCCTAATAGCTCCACTGCATGGGATAAAATCAGACAGGTCCCATTCATTCACTACTTCTCATGCACAAATGCAAGGTTGCTGTTAAAAATGGGACTGAGGGTTCTGAAGCACACAGGTGAGCTTGCAAAATTTATGCCGGGCCTCTTGCCCAACATTTTAGCGAGAACGTGAGAAAGCATTCCAACCCACCAGCTCACTAGAGGTAAACGCGCATATTCTTGGGCTTACCCAGCACTGATGATTTCTCATGAAAGCCATAAAATATTTTCAGAGAGGTAGCTGAATTAGTCTGTATCTTCAAAAACAACAAGAAGTCCTGTGGTACCTTATACACTAACAGATATTTTGGAGCATAAGCTTCCATGGGCAAAGACCCCCTTCTCTATGTAAAAGAATAAATGGACATGAATCAAACATCAGGAACAGTAACACACAAAAACCTGTAGGAGAACACTTCAATCTCCCTGGACACTCAGTAACAGATTTAAAAGTGGCAATCCTACAACACAAAAATATCAAAAATAAAATGCAAAGAGAAATTTCAGACCTGCAATTCATTTGCAAATTTGACTCCATCAACCAAGGATTGAACAGAGCCTGGGAGTGGTTGGCCCATTACAAAAGCAGTTTCTCCGCTCTTGATGTTCACAACTCCACGTTAGCAACTGACAATGGGCCACCCCCCCCCCAATGAACTGATTTATTTTCTCTTCTCTTCTCTTGATGTTCACAACTCCACATTAACTGTCGACAATGAGCCACATCCACCCTGACTGATTTGACCCTGTCAGCTCTGGCCCTCCCCTTTACTGAGACTCCCTCTTTAAAGCCTTCTCTGAAACTTCCCCCCTCAAATATGCCAAATTTATGCCATATTTGCATTTTCGACTTACCTCATTTGCATGCCTCTTTCAAAAGAGGAATGCAAGTGTAGACGCACCCATAGGCCGTTTCTACACAGGCCACTTCCTTCGCATGCCAATACACAGAGTGAAACATGTTAATGAGGCACAGATGCAAATTCCCCGTGCTTCATTAGCATCTTTCACTCCGTGTACTAGCATGCCACTTCTGAAGGGAGTGGCCTGTGTAGGAACGGCCATAGTGTACAGATGTTATTGCACTAGTGTGTGAGGTGTGTGAATGGTCACCTCAGTACCTATGGGGTGGTGATGGGGGACATTTTCAAAATCACCCTTGTGTGGTATTTCTATTCCTACATTCCCAAGGCATACTTGGAAATCTCCACCCACATCTTCTGTGGGACTCCAGAAGGCAATAGGATTTCACACTCCTGTGCTGGCCTGATGTTATATCAAGTGGTCTGGAACAGTGTTCCTTAAACGATGTTCCACGAAACACTGATTGTCCATGAACAACTCACAGGTGTGCCAAAAGCACCTGATACCTTTTTGATATCATACGCTGACAGTATATATTTTCTGTTATTAAAACCAAATACAATGTTACTTCTTTATTGCTATGATACCTGATTAAATTACTTCATTTTGGTTTTTCTGTTTATGTTGCTGTTTGGGTTTTTTGGGGGGGGGTTGTTTTTGATTTTGTTTTGTTTTGTTTTTTTGTCTGACAACAATTTTGTGAAGAAAATTTTCATAGGTGTTCCTCATAAAAATACTGTAGCTTGCTGTTCTGTGATCTCAGAAAGTTTAAGAAACACTGGTCAAGAGCAATGTAGTGCAGTTCCCAGTCTACAGCAAATGGCTCTGATGATAACAGATCAGCATCGTTAAGGCAGAAAGTAGGGCAGGCTGCTTTGGGCGTGAGCCCAGGGGTGTCAAGACAATTGACTGGAAGTGAGAACCCGACAGAAAATAAGACATACATTTTTGACAGCAAGGGTAATTAACTTTGGAACAATTTAGCAAGGGTCATGGTGGATTCTCCAGGACTGACACATTTTAAAGCAAGATTAAATGTTTTTTTTCTAAGAGGTCTGCTCTAAGAATGTTTGAGGGGAAGTCCTAGGGCCAGTGTTCTGCAGAAGGTCAGACCAGGTGACCACAATGGTCCCTTCTGGCCTAGGAATCTGTCAATCTCTGAAGGCATGAAAGCAACATAAAAAGCCTGTGGGGAAAGTACTGGAGAGGTGGGTTAAACTCACAGGCAGTAGGGTCACCAGCAACCAGGCCACCCTTCAGCATGTGGAAAAGAGCACAGAGCTTCAGAGTGTGACTCCATCAGGATTTCTTTGGGGCGCTGGTTGTGAGCCTGGCACTGTCACCACTCAGGGGAAGGGCAACAAAGTGAGTACCCTTCGTGCCAGGGCACCATTTTGGAAGAGCCGGAGGGAGGTGTGGGCAACAGCTGTGTGTACCCGGGTTCCTGCTTGCTCTTATTCCCACTCCCCTGGCTGTCAGAGAGAGGGGGGAAGTACACAGCTCGCGTGCATGCCTCTCACTCCTGGCTGATGAGGCGAGGGACAGAGGAGTCATTCGGCAGATCTGTGTGCTTCCCCCTCACGCCTGGACAGTCAGCTGAGTTGCACAGCTGCTGCTCCTCCACGCCCTCCCGAAATGGTCCCCTTGCCTTTGTGGCTGGCATGGTGGATAACAGAGCATTTTCTGACCTTTCTCGGGAAACTGTAGTGGGAGACCTTGCTGCTCGCACTGCCAGCGTTTTCACCCAGCGTCATCTTGCACCCTCCTAAAATCATTTCTCTGGGCCGTTGCTCTATGTCACTGCCCTTGTCGTGTCCTGCCACTCGCTCCCCTACGTTCCTTGGCATCAAACACAAATGTCCAGCTCTCCTTTTCAAAGCCCTTTATCATATGGCCACATACATCCACCCTCAGACCCCACTGCAAGGTTGAGTCCCCCGTACTCTGCCTGACACATCAGCCTGGCTCACTGGCTTCTCCATTTCTCCATGGAGTTCTCTGGAACTCTTTCCCACGCCACTTCTTCCACATGGAAAAAGCCCCTGGTTAGAATGTGGAAAGAGCCCCCGGCTTGTCCTCCTCCCAGTGCCTCATGAGCACTCTCCTTTTCCATGATGCACACAGGAAACTGCAGCCTCATAATGGTTCGGCAGCTGGCAAGCTGTGTTCACTGTTCCTGATGGATGAAAATCTGCAGCCATGCTGGGGTGTCTGTCCCCCTGTCTCTCCTGACCTGTGCCCAGGCTATCCATGGGTGTCACCCATCTGTCAAGATGTGCCTTGTACACCCTTCAGGTGTGTTTGCACCGCCAGCAGCACCCGCCACAGTGGGCCTCTGAGCTCACTCAGCAGACCAGGACTCATGGGACTCAGTCTAAAAATAGCTGCATGGAATGTGATCTGAAGTTGCGTCTCAGGTTGTAGTTTGGGCTCTAAAGGGGTCTCCCGCCCACGGGGCCTCGAGGGTCCCAGCTCCTTCCTGACCCGCAATGCCATTGTTAACATTGTAGCACAAACCCCAGTATCCCGTCTCTCCCAGCCAATACGAAGGGTATGCCCACGCTTACCAGGAGATCGGCCCATTCTGGGTCGATCTTCCGGAGTTCAATTTCATGCGTCCGGTAAAGATGTGTGAAATTGATCTCTCTCGGTCTGGCAGTTGACTCCCCCTGGACTCCACCTGGACTCATGAGGAGGAAGGGAGGTCAACGGGAGAAACACTCCCATTGACCTCCCTCAGTGAGGACAGACCTTACAGTCGACTGCAGATAAGTTGGTTGCATATCTGCAGTTGACTGTAAGGTCTAGTGTAAACCAAGAGTTTGCTGCCATAGACTGTGTGTAGACACAACCTGTCATTTTCTCTTTGTTAGTACAGCACCTAGCACAAGAGGGTCTCAGGCTGGCTGTTTCTAGGTGCTGACACAATATTTATATATTTGAAACAAGCAATATATCAGGAGACTCGGCTTTGCCACTGACCTGCTATGTGACCTTGGAGAAGACTCTGCCACTGTTCCTGCCTCCATTCCATTACCCCTGTGTCTGTGTCGTCTGTAGTCTGGAAGCTCTTTCGGGCTCATGATGTGCTCGTACAACACAGCAGATCCCTGATCTCAGTCGAAGCACGCAGGCTTTGTCATAATACAAACAGTGAATAAAAAGGAGAATGCCCAGAGGCAACTTATATTAATTTAGAGCAGGTGGGACCTCTTGCCCCTTTGTTGTTCTATCCTGAACATATAAGAAGCCTGGTGCTCCAACCATTGCCACGTGGATTGAGAAGGGGATTTTCAGCCGTGCAGGGGAGAAGCTAAAGGACAGGTCCCTTGGGTCTCCTGAGAAATGTCTCAACGTGAAAGGCATGGAGGATGGGGTAGCATACCTTTGTCAACACAACATCCAGCCCCTATAAAGCGGAGCAAGAACAGAAAGCACAGGATCGGTCGCAGTTTTCTGCCGGATCAGCACATTCTTTCTGTTATTGCAGTTATTGTTGTGTCTGAATACCTAATTAATTACCACCGTAAACGCTGGCTTCTTTAATCACAGCATCAGCTGTCCTAATCAATCTTAATAATATGGAATCCGTACTATGGCACCCATGAATTTTAATCTACATAAATTTCGTAAGACCTCTCGCAAGCTTGTTGTACGAAATGATATAATTATGGATATAGATTAGGGCTGTAGAGAGTGATTTAAATTGGATTTAAGGAGAAGGTGACTGGAGTCCTCCCCCTCATTTATTTATTTATTTTGATCCTGACCTTGCAGAGAGTTTTCTTTTTGTAATTATTTTATTTCCTTCTAAAACTTAAAAAAAAAATAAAAACATAACCTAACACTGTGGCTGGCTTTTCAGAGCCTATCCCCCGCCCCCCACCACACACACACACTGTTATCATAGAATCATAGAACCCTAAGCCTGGAAGAGACCTCAGGAGGCCATCACGTCCAGCCCCCTGCCCAAAGCAGGACCAACACTAATTAAATCCTCCCAGCCAGGACTTTGTCAAGCCGGGACTTAAAAACCTCTAGGGATGGAGATTCCACCACTTCTCTAGGTAGCGCATTCCAGTGGTTCACCCCACTCCTGGTGAAATAGTTTTCCCTAATATCCAACCAAGACCTTCCTCCAACTGTAACTTGAGACCAGTGACCCTTGTTCTGCCATCCATGACTACTGAGCACAGCCTCTCTCCCCCACTGTTGTCTTGGATCCTTCCACCAAAGTGAAATCGCTGGCTCTTTTAGGACTACCTGAGGGTGTTCAGCAACCCAGTTGGCAGAATTTTTTTTTTGAAAAATCATAAATTCATTGATAAACACATTTTTTGAGAAACAAAGATTTTCATCAGTTCTGACTGAATTCAGCAAATTGTTTCAGACTAAAACAGAACAGGATTTTTTAAAAAATCAGAATGATTCCTTTTTAGCCCTATGTTGAGTTTTCACTTGTCAGTGACATTTCATTTAGATATGTACTTGTTTTATACCAAACCCCATGCTCCACCCCAAAGTGCAGGGTCAGAAGCCAAAGAAACCCACCCCGAATCGAACAGCAAAGAGGGCGGGTCATATGAGATGAAACAAAAAGTTTCATTCTACTCAGAATATGTTTTTCAGTTATTTTCCCCAATTTAAAGGAAGAATAACAACAAAAATAAGTTTCATTTGGAACCAAACCAAAGTTGTTTTTTTCCTTCATTTTTTTCATTCAATCCCTGAATTGAAAAATCAGTTTCTTGCTGAGTTCTGCTCAGCACCTAAACGATTGAAAGACCCCACTTAAATCAACCTGAATGGATTTCAGCAATCACATTTGCTTGGCAGCCTGTGCGCTGCATGTCTTTGCACCTGAGCTGGGACACTCAAACTGCAGTAGTCTGGCTACATTGGACCTCAGGGTCCAATACAAAGTCTATTAAAAACAAGAGAGCGACTTCCATTGTCTTTAGTGGGAGCTGGATTATCATAATCAACTAATCTTCCTCATCTCACCTACCCCAGTGTACCTCTATTGACTTCAGTTCAGCTTCTACTGATTTGCCCTCATGTTAAGGAGAACAGAATCCAACCTTTTTTGTACGTAGTCAGTTTAACATTTTAGCACCTCAACACTGGATAACTTGAGGCTGTTGTGTTTGAGTTACTGTTGCTCCAGAAGGAACACAATATTTATTACCTCTTTTTCAAAGCACTATTTTCACTTCATTTCTTGTTAAGAATATGCGTTAGATTCTGTAACCCATTTGTTCCTAGGGAAGCTAAATTTCAGGCCTTAGATCAGCTGTGTCCCTTTAAAAAGCAACAAATGTTATAGTGGTATGAGAGCTTCCTGACGGTCCTTTTAAAGTCCTGGGACTTTGTGCTGACTTTGGGAAGCTGCCCCTGGTTGTTGTTGTTGAATTTTTTTGTTTGTTTGTTTGTTTGGTGTTTTGTTTTTGGGTTTTTTTTGGTATTGGGCAGAAGATTTAGAAAGCGACATAAATGGATCTATTTTCTTTGGAAGACTAGGGAGTCATTTCTTTGAAGGATTTGGGAGTCATTTCTTGACTTCTGTCTAATGAATAAGTGCTGCCTTCGTTAAATTTATGTTTATGGTCGTAAAGTAGGTCATTGGCTTGCTTTATGTCTCCAGGTTAATGGAAGGTTATCTGCTATGGTCACCTTGTGTCATCTTGGCCAGTATCATCTTGCAAAAGAGTGATTGTAGCAAAGCAGAACTTTTCCCATAGAGATATGGAAATGATCAAATTAATATCAAGGCAATCTCTTTGCCTCAGTCTCCTGTCCAGGCTCTTGCCTCTTGCTGGCAAAAGTTACTACTAGCATCTGTCCTCACAGTGCACCTTTCTCTTGCATTTACTGGGCCAGATCCTCAGCCACTCTACATCAGCATAGCTCAGGTGGCTTTCAGCAGAGCTGAAGTGACATCTGCCATCAGTCCAGCCTCTCTCCAGTTCTAACGGACACCGATCTTCCAGATCCTCACCGTGTAAGTGACACAAGCTGAGATGCCCTTGCACATTGGCAGAGTAGCTGAAAGATCTGTGCAAGTCTTATGGCAAGAGAGTTTAATTGAAAGTGTGTCTAACTTACACTTCTGGGTGCACATCTCAGAATGTGACCTGTTATTTTCCAGTGCTGTCAGTCCAACACCTTGCCCCAGGCTAACTTCTGCTTACGTCTGGGTTGAAGCGAGAAGGCAGATCTACAGAAAGGAGAAGTGGGCAGCTCTACAGAAAGGGAAGGGGAAATGTCATGAGGTAGCAGAACTTGTCCGTTATCACCACTGAACCCCTGCCAGTATTACTGTTCCCTATAAGCTGAGGGCTTAGGCAGCTGCTCAGGAGAGATTCAGGTGCCACCTAGCTGATTAGCAGAGCACCCACAGCCACCTACAGCCGTCAATCCATGTTTCTATTGGTGGTGCACATCTGTACATGCCTTGGTGCACACAAAAAAATTATTCTGCCCATGGATGGGAAAAATTAGAGGGAAAGCAGGGCATGAGTAATATACTCCTATGTTAGGATACAGAGAATTAATTCATCCCCCCGACCCTCTTCACTCTGAATTTTAGCTAGCGAGACTAGCCCTATCCCAGCCAAAACCCAGGATCCAAACTCATCCGAACCCTGGGAAAATTAGGACCTGTATCTGGACTGTGCAGCTCAGACCCATCTTCAGTCTTAACTCCTGTTTCATTTCACTTTCAGGTTAATTGAGCTACAAGTTGGCTGCTTTATGCAGTTGCCACAGCTTTTGAGCTAAAGAAGCTAGGTCCTTTAGCTCAAGCCAGAGAAGCTTTCAGTTCCAGTGGTCCAAGGTTGAGTCCCTGCAGATTAGGATTCAGCCAGGGGCATAGAATCATAGAACAATAGAGCTGGAAGAGACCTAAAAAAGCCATCAAGTCCAGCCCCCTGCCCTCAGCAGGACCAAACCCATCAGATCAGCCCAGCCAGGGCTTTGTCGAGGTGAGACTTAAACACCTCCAGGGATGGAGACTCCACTACTTCCTTGGGTAGACCATTCCAATGCTTCACCACCCTCCTAGTGAAGAAGTTTTTCCTAATGTTCAACCTGGATCTTCCCAACCTCAACTTGAGACCGTTGTTCTGTGTTCCACCATCCGTGACCACTGTGAATAGCCTCTCTCCAGCCTCTTTGCAGCCTCCCTTCAGTAAGTTAAAGGCTGTTATCAAGTCCCCCCTCAGTCTTCTCTTCTGCAGACTAAACAGTCCCAATTCTCTCAACCTTTCTTCATAAGTCATATGCTCCAGCCCCCTCATTATTTTGGTCACTCTCTGCTGGACCCTCTCCCACGTATCCACATCCTTTCTATAATTGGGGGCCCAGACCTGCACACAGTACTCCAGATGCGACCTCACCAAAGCCAAATAAAGAGGGATAATCACTTCTCTGGATCTACTGGCAACTCTCCTCTTGGTGCAACCTAATATGCCATTAGCTTTCTTCACTGCTGTGGCACATTGTTGACTCATGTCCAGCTTCTCGTCCACTACAACTCCCAGGCATCTTTCCACTATTGATTTGCAGCCTTATGTTTTTTTCCAAGGGGCCTTGGCAAGGAATGAAGTAGTGAATTAAATTGATTTAATGGTACCTAAGTTCCACAGCTCCTTGCATGTTGCTCCCTGCAGGTCTCTATGAAGTGTGGAAATATGGGATGTGACCTTTCACCATGACTCTACTCCCTGGCTGGCAGATCTTACAGAGTGGCTTAAGGCTCAGTGCAGGCATTTTGGCAAAAGCACCTTCATCTTCCTTAACTGGCTTTAACATTCCAGGTCTTGATGCAAAACCTACTGAAATAGAGAAAATTGCCACTGACTTCAGAGAGCTTTGAGCTGGGGAGGGCTTCTCCATTTGAAACCTGGAGAGAACAGCATCCCCAATACAAGTGAGACACCCACAGCCAGAAGGTTAGATAACACTCATGCTAGCAAGTCTTCTAGAGGCAGAAGAAAATGATGAGCTCTAAAAGCTTCGCATGGGAGGGGTCAGAGCTGTACTCTGTTGTTCCGAACCTTTTCTATCAAAGATTTTTTTCTGTTTTGAATATTTAATCTTAAAAGGCTAAAAGTAATTTAAAATTAAGTTCCCTAAGCTGTTTGCCTTGGTCCTGCTGATGAGAATGTGGTTTATAGGCTATGTGGGCTTCCCACAGATGCTGAAGGCAGACCAGGGAACCTAGAACATCTGCATTGATTCCTATCTCTGCCACTGTGTGGCTGGGTGGTGGTGGAGGATGAAGTCTGGTTGTCAGAGATGATGAGGACCTTCTGTAAGGGCTGCCAGCACTTATCACCTCTGCCGAGCTGGCCATCATGAGCATCTCTGCGCCTAAGTGCACTTATCAAAGGAGGCTCCAGAGGAGAAGAGGGCAGAGAAAGATAAAGCCAGATAGCTGAGGATTCTTTGTGAAAGAGGGTGGAACCAAGGGGTCCCTGGCCAGCTGTCCTGGATCCACAAAGACTAGAAGCTCCAGAGTTCCCTGCCCAGGGAACGCCCCCCACACACACACTAGCATTCTGCCAGGTGAGCTGCGGAGGACTACCTGCCACACAGTACTACACCATTGCCTGGTGGCTGAAGGCATGTTGTCAGAATTGAGCCATCTCTGCAAAACATTTCTATTTTGATTCATTCAGAAATTCTCACCAAAAAAAAAAAAAAAGCTTCTCGGGTACGTTTCCAACTAGCTGTACCCCAACTATCTATCCAGCCCGCAGATGGACAGAGGGCTCTGTAACTGGCACCTTGCGCTCTTCCAGTGGTCACAAGGCTTTGTTAATACTGAGAGGTTCCACCTCATTCTCAAGGCATGGACTCAGCCATATTTGGAAGGGGAGGCGCATGGCATGATAATACAGTACTTACCCATTTTAGGTGAAGATAAACGCAGGCATATATAAATTAAGGGTGTTTCTATGTGGTACCGTTAGACTGTCTGATTGCCGCCTGTGGCTGAACGCTCAGGTTAACCTAGCGCAGGTGTGAGCATTCTCACCACTGCTGTGTCTTCCTTGTTTCTCACTCACTCCGAGGGCACAGATCTTGTTTCTTTGTGCTGAAACACTCCAGGAGCCTTCCCCAGGCAATTCTGTCAGTGACGAGAGAACGTGTTCCCTTAGTGGGGATTGTGGGAAGGAAAAGGCGGACAGCCACTGCTTGGGTGATCTCACCTGCATCCTTGCCCCAAAGTGGGATAGCGCCCGCCTGGACTAAAAGAACAGCTCAGGCCTTCACTTTACCTTCAGCTCTGTAGTTGAGCCTGGTTTCAAAGCACAAACTAGAATGTTCTGGAAGGGGGTGGATGAGGGGAGGTTGTGTGTGGATGGTCAGAGGGTTGGGCAAAAATGTGTGTAAGAGCACAGCGTAAGACCACAGTGTGGGAGTGTAAGCCCAGGGACCAAACTCAGCCTCCAACCTAACCCTCATTCCATCTACACATAAATTGTGCTAATCTAGATAATTGGTTCCAGAATACATGGGTCAAGTTAGGGCCCAGGGTCACAGACCTATTGTTCTGCAGTGTAGACACAGCCCTTCTGAGAATGTGCTCTTGGAATCCACAACAAGAATCCCATGGGCTGAATTTCTTTGTCCTTTGGATACTTAGATTGGTGGATGGTCGTGTTTTCCCACACTGCAGCATGCACAAAGGGCTGGCGTGGACACATTTTGCAATGGTGAGAGGAAGTCTGAGATGTGGTTGGGTATACTTGGCCTCAAATAAGTCAACATAAATGCTGAAGCCTCTGTCTCAGACTAAGGGTTCAGTGATTCCTAAACTGGGCTTATGAATCAGTGTAGATGCTCAAGTCCTAGGTTATCAAAGGTGGGCCTGCTAACTCAAGTTCTACGCCTCCTGGCCTGGGCACCTCAGTGAAGACACATCATCAGAGCTGGCTCCAATAAATCTTGCCATCAGCTCTCTGCTCTAAGCTTTGTCCAGTCTGACTTCTTATCATCCTCAGCATCCCTCCAAATCAGCAGCCCAAAAGAGCTCCTTCAGACTAACTCTGAAAGCTGTCCAGAGCTTGTCTCTGTCTTCTAAGATCTGTGCAACTTGCCGCTTCCCTTGTCCTGAGCCCTGGTGAGGTGAGTCCACTAGGAAATCCGGTAGACCTCCATTATAGCTAATCACAGATGGGAAGAGTAACACAGATGGCGGATACAGAGCTCTCCCAAAACTTAGTACCCCTCACTATCACATATTCATTGTCTTCCCTTAGTCTTATCAAGGGCAAGTGTCCTTTCTTACTAGACCTCCACATCCACTGCCCCATCTGAGCCCTGGCCTCCAGCCACACCTCCTTTCTCAGAGAAAGGAGACCAGGGAGTGGGGAAAAGGAGCTGCTCCCTAAGTGATCATCTTAAAAGTACAAAGCCTGGAGGGGCCACATAAATGTAAAACCGTGCAGCACCAATACATACAAAACTCATAACAAGAAATGAAATATTAGGGCCAAGATGACATTTGGACTGACGGTTCAGATAAGCTTTGCTTTAAATATTTTATGGCAGCAGATAAAGAGCTTATTCAACTCTTTTTTTTTCCATCAACCAGAGGAAAAAGAAGGAAAAACCCTACCAGCTCTGTCTCTACTTGAACTAAACTTCAAAGTTTCACAAAAACAAACATTTTAAGGGGAGTAGGAGAGTTTGTGTAGAAAGAAAATGCACTTTGAAGCCAGTCAGGTAACCGAGTGGCTTACACAGAGATTGGCTGCTTTCTCTCCTAAAGCTGTTGTCCAGCCGTGATATGTCCTTTGAAACAGCTGCCATATCCTGCCACAGCAGTGGCTGCATTTTCACAGCTGGTTAAATGAGATTTTGTAAAGGGCACAGGGAAGCTTTGGGGATGAAAGGAGTTTTTGTTTCCCTCTGCTCCCCATTTGTATGCCCGTGTTCATCGTCTCTTGTTCTATGCTAAGACTTGAAGCTTGCTGGGACAAGGACTGTCTTTTCATGCTGTGTTTGTACAGCCCCTGGCACAGGGAGGTCCTTGGGCCCTGGGGTGCTAGAGTAATACAATAAATAGTAGTTAGAAAAAGTTGGATAACTGGTAAAGTTAGAGATGGGCACCAGCACCAAAGTTGGGTCTATATCTAAATTTGTCTTCATACTTAGAGAAGATTTGGCCCTGAGTGTCTTGGTTCAGGGTTTCTCTAATACGGATTATTATAAAGAAAAGAATGATGTGTCTTCCAAATACAGTCATTTCACACCTGTCTCCCACATACAGCTCCTCAGTCTGACATCTGCATCACATGTAAGAAAAATTAAAAACACTCATTGAGCTCTTGACTCTTACCACAGTGCACTATGCCCACAGTGTCCATCTTGTGACCCTTGAGGTTGGGTAACATTCACACTACAACACACGAATTAAAGAGAGGCCTCTTTCTGAAGTCCTTTTCTTTCTTTGTTTTTTTTTGTTTTTCTTGTATACCTCCCCACCGCCGGGGAGAGGAATGAAAATGTTCCAGAGGGTAACGTGGAAAGATTATCCTGTGAGGATCAGGGCACTATTGGGAGTTTGGCTGTGTCAGAATAACTGATGTGTGCAGATAAAGATTAGATTCTGAAGCCACATTTTGCCAGGCAGCACAAGATGGAACTCCCACAATCCCACAGGGTGGGTTCTCCACAGAAAAATCTTTGCTGAGAAGTTCATCCCACTTTCAGAACCACAATCTGCTCAGTCCTGTGTCATTTCAGTCTCTCCCCTGCCCCTCCTCCCTCCAGTCCATCCCCAGGGGTTTGCTCAGTTTGATCTACTCCCTGCAACCAAAAGTTCACATCTAACTGGGGCTGACACAACCCTTCTCACTCGTGAGGAGGTAAAGCGAGTGTTGTGTGCTTTGCTGTGGGGAGCATGTACCGTTATCTGTTTGTGTGGATTTCTCTCTCCAGGTTCATCCATCCTGCACGCGAGACACTTGAGCGGGGAGAAAGCCCATGTAAATGTGGTATTTTAATACCTTTGTTCTCTCTCTCTCTTCTCTCCACAGCACAGAGCCCCACTGCAGCAGACCCCTTGCAACAAGCCTACGCTGGAGTGCAGCAGTACGCAGGTCGTTAGTATTAACACTTTCTCCCAATAAACCTTTCATGTCCCCAAAGCCTTGAATTTCTGAACATGCCCAAGGGGACTGGGGAAAGGGAGTTATTCCCAGGGGCAAAGGTTCATGGGCTTGTCTTTGCCTCCACAGCCCAATCCTGCTCTCCTTAAAGGGCCAGGAGAGACTCCTGTTAACTTCAGTGGGAGCTGGATCAGGCTTTACATTAGTGTGGAGAAATCATTGCAAATTTACACCACGGTTTGGGAAAGGAAAATCAGGCCTGTGGCTCCTGCAGCTTCCCACTTTCCAAGGTCACTGTGCAAATGTCTCCCTGGTCTAGTGGCTGAAGGAGGGGGCCAATGGCAGAGCCCCACTTACCCACTCCCAGCCTTCCCCCGGGCTTAGAAATTGGTTTCAATTTCCCAGCATCTTCCCTTCAAGTCCAGCCTCTGTTCTCCATCATGCCAGTGTCAATGCAAGTTGACCCCTCTTAAACTGATGGACTGACATGAGCTGGCATGACTGGGTGCAGAGTGCGTTCAACATTCCCTCAGGAGGTGACCCAAGCTACCACCATGAGGAAGCCGCAACCCCAAAGTCATTATTTCCTGTGGTAACTAGAGCGGTCGCAGACTCCCGCTGAGGAATGGCTATTATCTCATGTCAGGGCTGTATCTAGGAACTTAATTTAATTCTCCATGTAAGGCTTCATTTGCTGGTGTTTTAGTTATTGTCATTTATAGCTCGTGAGGTTTGATGGATGGGCAGCAGCTCAACTCTTTGAGCTGTTAATTAACCCCTCAGCACACACCCTTTTCCTCTCTCTCTCTTGGGCTCAGGCAGCCCTTACACTGCATTTCTGAAAGCCAGGCACATAATCCACTGGCTGTGGTAATAAATGGCTCCCCTCGTCCTTTAGGTGGGGAGCTGAGCGTGGTAAAATTGTTCCTCAGAGAGACGCTGCTTCCCCTTAAGGAGAGAGGGAGGTGTGAGCTAGTCTCTCTGATCATGTAGGAGGATCAGACTGAGGGTACCAGAGACCAGAGGTGGAGGGGGTATAGCAGTACGAAAGTCAATGTGCTGGGATAGTGAATGCATTTGTGTGAAAAAGAGGAGGGTTTGTGTGTTAGTCTGTGCGTTAGTCTGTCTCTATAGAAAGAGTATTTCTGTGGTCTCATCCTGCCACCTTCATGCCCTTTGAACTCCAATCAGAGTTTGGGGAATCCAGCTTCAGCCAGTCCAGGAGCCTTAGCCAGTCGGGGACCCATCACCATGGCAGCAGAACAGGCAAAAGGATGGAACAAGGCCCCAAAAGCCTGAGCGAGTCTTGTGCTCTGTGAAGCAGTCAGGCTGGGTTCCAGCAGAACAGACCACTTTGAGACCAAGCCTTTCCCTAGCCAAGCTGCCGTTGTCCGCTTCAGGCACAAATGCCATCCTTCAACACCTTCCCTGTGTTATGAAACACACAGGCCCAAATACTCACCCCAGATCCTCCCCGCAAGTGGCTGGACCCATCCCTTCTCTTTTGGTGGCTGAAGTCCACTGATCGGGTGGCAAGACTAGCTTGAAGTGGTGAGGTAACATGAAAGCCGCTGTAGGATATGTTTCCCAAAGTTCCCTAGCCCAGTCTGCCTCCACACCATTGAGAATCCAGCAATTCCCTGCAACAGCTTCAGGCTCATTTTCTAGTGTTCATCACCAGCCAGTCTAAAACAACAGCTCCTCTACTCATCCATACACAGAGAACATAGTGGCAAAGGAACTGTAGAGGAAGGTACACCTAATATATCGGCAAATTGGTAGAGCCCTGCGTGGATCCAAAATGTGCATCCACATCTGTATGTGTATCAGCAAAAATGAGCCCTGGATATCCACATTGACATCTGCTGGTGTGGCTACCCCTGGATATAAAGCTAATATCTGCAGATTTGCAAGGTTCTTGTTACAAAATTTGTTTTTGCATCTGCAACCGTATTCACCAAACTGAGCCGCAGGTATCCACATCCACAAATGCGGATACCCATGGATATAAAATGGACACCCATGGATTTGCAGGGCTCATGGTTAGCCTGCTTGTGCTTTAGTCTCTCCATCTGGAAAAAGGAAGTGTTGGGATGAATTGGCTAACATTTGTGATGAGCAGAATGACCATCACATTAAACGTGCCGTGGAAGTGCCTTGCCTGCTTGGGAGCTCCTCAGGGCAGGATGTTGTCCCCTTTTTGCCGGTTAAGCACCAGGCATTTTTCAATGAACAATCTCAGATTAACTGTTGTAAATTCAGAAATCCACCAGTCCATTCCTAAATCAAACAAAGGGCTGGATCCTTAACTGGGGGAGCTCCATTGACCTTAGCAGGGTTCCACCACTTCATGCAAGCTGAGGAGCTGGTTGCTGTTAAGTCCAGGTGATTGTCAGTGCAAGGACTCAGAGACCTGCCAGAACCTGACATTTTAATCCGTGTTGTGTTGTCCTTGCCATTTGGGCATGTGCTTCTGTCCTGTGTGGCTGTTGCAATCAAAACATAAATACAACTGTGTGTGGTGATTGGCGTGAAAAATCTTGATTTCCGCAGACTGAACTCTTCCTTTCTTTCTTCTCTCTCCCTTTTTTTTCTCCTATAGCTGCTTATCCTGCTGCTTATGGCCAGATTAGCCAAGCGTTTCCACAGCCACCTCCCATGATCCCCCAGCAACAGAGAGAAGGTAAGGCAACAGCAGCTTTCCCGCTTATATATTTCTATCTACGGACAGAATAATTTCTGTTATGTACACCAAGGTGTGTTCAGATGTGCACCAGTAATGCAAAAACATGCTGCCCAGCGTGCGTGGCTGTGGGCGCTCTGTGCTGGGTGGCACCTGAATCTCTCCCAGGTGGCTGCCCAAGTGCTCAGCTTACAGGGAACCCAGGCCAACAGACTGTTGTCCCTCCCATACCTACCGCATCATCCCTCTTGCATTGTATTTGTCTCACCCCAGTTACAAGGAGTCCAGGAAACACTTCATTACTTTGGCTCCTCCCCACTATCCACTCTCCATCTGTTGTGTAACATCATCAGGTGTTACTGGTCACCTGTGGAAACTTTCAAGCTTGTGAAATACATACTTAGGTCCTCTCTGGGCTGCAGCCACTAGAAGGCAGCATGACTGAGAAGGTTTGATTTGCATTCAGTAGCACCTGGCAATGGCATGTACTGGAGCTGGTTGAAAAAAGCATTCCTCAGAAAATCCCATCTCATCCAAACATTTCCCAGGCATATGCCAATTCTAACCATTTTTTTCCAAGGGTTAAAAAATTGAATCCTTTCATTTCAGTCATGTCAAAACCTTTCATTTCAGCAGTGTGGTTTTGATTCATTCTGTGTCAACTTGCGTACGGCAGTAAAATGTTAATTTTAATATTTCATTTTATATGTTGCATTTAACATTACGTAGCACATATCCCCATTGAGTTCTTTAACGTAATATGAAATCTAAACAAAATGAATCAAAATGACAGTGGCAAAATGAAAATGTACGGTTTTTGGAATTTTCATTTCCTGAGAAAATTTTAAAAGGATGCTTTTTGGAAGAGGGCTGCGGTCAGGCAGGCTGAAGTATATGCAATTTCCACTGCTGCATGCCCTACAAGCAGAATTTAGATGGTATACCAAATACCAAAGAACATATTGGCACATTATATGGAATTGACTCATCTGCCAGCTATGTCCTATTGCTTTCCCTTTGCCTGGATCCTGGATATTTCTGTTTAAAGTGCATTGATTATCATAATTGGGACTGTGTATAAATGCCAGCATCTCCTGCTCCCTGATGGGCTGATTCGCCTCTTGCTTTTATTAAGGTAGATTAAGGCTTTGTCTACACTAGGCCAAGCAAGTCAACTGCAGACACGCAATTCTAGCTACAGCAGTTGCATAGCTAAAATCAACATGTCTGCGCTTGGCTTGCTTGGCTGTCCCTCCTGAAGAAGGTCAATGGGAGAGTTTCTCCCGTCGACCTCCCTTAGTCCTCACATCTAACCAGGAGTATAGGAGTCGACTGTAACCCCTGAGAGGCACATTTTGTGCATCTCTACCAGACACAGGAATTCAAACCCTGGAAGATTGACCCTAAGCAGGTCGATCTTTTGGGCTAGTGTGGACATAGCCTAAGAATAAGTTCTTTGAGGTTCTTGGAGTTATTCCAGCTTGTGATTAGAAGCATGCCCTTTGTGCCTTGGAGGCATACGAGCTCATTTAGATTTTAGTACAGCACAGCCAAGGCAGCTATGGGCAAATGAACTTGATTCTGCCCTACCTCATAGATTACCATTAGCACTGCCGAGAAAAAGCTAGTCATTGAACCAGCTTGCAACCCCACTGAATTCAGTGAGAAAGACAGGGATGTATCATCTCAGCTGGTGTTCACATAACCATAAAAATATAGAGCTGGAAGGGTCTTTGAGAGGCCATCTAGCCCAGCCCCCTGTGTTGAAACCATCCCTGACAGGACTTCTTAAAATCATCAATGACAAGAAATCTGCCACCTTCCTTGGTAGCCTATTCCAGACTGACCTATGCTTACAGTTAGAAAGTTTTCTTAATGTTTGACCAAACTCTCACTTGCTGCAGATTAAGCCCTCTACTTCTTCTCCTACTTTCAGTGGACACAGAGAACAATGAATCACCTTCCTGTTTATCAGAGCCCTGCACAGACTTGTAGACTTTTAGCAGGTTCCCCCCATCCTTCATCTGCTTTTCTCAAGGCAAAACGTGCCTGCTTTTTTAAATCTTCCCTCACAGGTCAGGTTTTCTAAAGTTTTTGCCATTTTTATTGCTCTTCTCTGGACTCTCTCCAATTTATGCACACCTTTCCTAAGGTGTGGTGCCCAGAGTTGGGCACAACATTCCACCTGAGACTTCACAAGTCTGAGTGGAGCCAGACAGTTATCTCTCATAACTTACATGCAACTTTCCTGTTAATACACCCAGAATGATATTACTCCTCTTTGCAACAGCAGCCAATTGTTGGCTTCTATGCAATTTGTGATCTACTGTAAGCCCCGGGTCCTTGTCAGCATTATTACTGCCCAGCCAGTTATTTCCCATTTTACATTTCTGCATGTTTTTTCCTTCCTAAGTGTAGTGCTTTACACTTATGTTTACTGAATTTCATCATATTGATTTCAGACATCCAATTTGTCAAGGAAATTTTGAATTCTGATCCCATCCTACAAAGGAGTAGCAAACCAGCCCAGCGTGGAGTCTTCCACAAATGTTACAAGCCTATCCTTCAAGCCATTATCCCGGTCATTCATGAAAAGCTTGGTTAGTACAGGACCCAAGATGGACCTCTGGGAGGATTCTATGAGATATAACCTCCAAATATGACAGGGAGTCACTGACTGATACTATTTGTCCCTAAACTCTCAGTGCAACTATGTGGATCTCCAGGAACAAACTGAGTGATTGGGCAACAAAATGGCGAATGAAATTTAATGTGGATAAGTGTAAAGTAATGCACATTGGAAAAACTAACCCCAAGTGTACATATAATATGATGGGGCTAATTTAGCTACAACTAATCAGGAAAGTGATTTTGGGGTTATTGTGCATAGTTCTCTGAAAACATCCACACATTGTGCAGTGGCAGTCAAAAACGCAAATAGGATGTTAAGAGTTATTTAAACACAGGGATAGAAAATTAGACAAAGAATATTTTATAAAACTATGGTATGCCCACATCTTGAATAATGAGTACAGATGTGGTCTCCTCACCTCAAAAAAGATATTTTGGCATTAGATAAGGTTCAGAAATGGGCAACTAAAATGATTAGGGGTTTGGAACAGGTCCCCGATGAGGAGAGGTTAAAGAGACAGCGACTTTTCAGTTTAGAAAAGAGGAGACTGAGGGGTGATATGAAAAAAGTATATAAAGTCATGAGGGGTGTAGAGAGGGTGAATAAAGAAAAGTTATTTACTTGTTGCCACTATATAAAAACTAGAGGACACCAAATGAAATTAACGGGTAGCAGGTTTAAGACTAATAAAAGAAAGTTCTTTTTCACATAGCGTACAGTCAACCTGTGGAACTCCTTGCTAGAGGAGGCTCTGAAGGCAAAGAATCCCAGCAGGGTTTTTTTTTTTTTTTATTTCTTTTTTTTTTTTGACCGTTTTGCAGCGCTGGCAACCAAAATAGATTCTTCTGAGTTGAGAATTGAGCAAATTGTATCTGATTCACTGAGATGGAACCAATGAATGCAGGGGGCTGGACTAGCAGACTTCTTGAGGTCCCCTCCAGTCCTATGATTCGATGGTTCTATTTGATACTCCACAGTGTCACAGTCACCATTCAGAACATGGCTGCACTTTAACCAAGGGCTTTACTTCCTTCCATCTTCCTCCTTTGTGCTTCATTCCATAGTGGAGTTAGAAACAAAGCTGATTTAAGGCTTAACTTATAAAGGTTTCCTCATCCTGAGTCCAACTTTCAAACCTAGGAAAGGCTCCGCATGCCATTACCTCTTTCAGCCAACTGTTTCTGAGCCTTAATGTGTTTTGCTAGGTCAGATTACACTAGGGTAGAATTCCTGCTCATGCTCAATATATCCAAGACTCCAGGATATGCATCTGCCCATATGTCTGTCATGGGAGGTCTTTCTACCTCTAGCAGGTACACAGAGGTCTGTCTTCATCTCATACTTTGGAAACATTTGCATATTCCTGAGCAAATAGAGATCATTAATTAATTTTATTTTTCAATTTGGTGTGGTTCAACTTAGACCAAAAATCATTTAAAAAGTTTTTCATCCATTCATAAAACCAAACCTAAACTTATTTCCAGTTGACTGAAATATGTCAAGTTGAATTTAAATGCATTTTTGGTTTCTTAGGTTTTTCATTTGATTTCAAGTTGACATTTTGGGTAACTCCAAATTGTATTTATTTTTTTCAAGGTTTTCATTTTGATTCAGCCATTTTGATGTTTTTCACGCTCATTTGTGGGCATGCCAGGGACTTTTCTAAATTGTCCGTATATGAAATCAAAATGCAACTTTGAAACAAAAAGTGAAACAAAATGTTTTAAACAAAAAAAGTCAAACCATGTAGTTTAGCGTATTTCAAAAAAAAATTTCAGCTAAAGCTGTTTCTCACATATGACCCAGTTTCAAGTCTTGAATAATGCATTTTTCAACAAATACTCAGTTGGCATGTTTTGTTGCCCATTTCTACAATAAATTCTCATTGAACTGAACTGAATTGAATCTGTTTGCTGGAGAATGAACAACAGTCACTAGAGGAGGAAAGGAGTGACCCTGAAGAAGGTGCAGATGTAAGGTAAATCTTTGTGTGAGTTAGGGCGGCTACTCAGGTTCAAAGTAATTTAGCTAAGCAGACAACTGGGTGCCTAATTAGTTAATTACCCTGATGCACTGCCATCCCCACCTTATGGGATAATCTCTGCACCAATCTTGCAACCTCTGGGAAATGCATGAAATGCAAAGGATCAGCTGTTCCTTCCTGACAGTCCTTTTAGCAAATTAGTGGGGAAAATTGTGCTTAGCAAATATTCATTAGGGCTTCATTTTCCATTAATCCAAAAGGAAATGTGGAGAGCCCGTGACTTCAATCATGCTGAGGACCAGGAATTTTAATGAGCTTTAAATGGGCATCTGTCAGAATCCTGACTTCACCGTACTTATCCTGCCAGCCAGGGGAATGAGTAATGGCCAATAAAAGGTGGGAGCGCCAAGGCGAACTCCCCTCCCTAACAGAAAAGGCAAAGTTGTAATTTGCTGTGTTATGACACTATAATTATAACCTGATGAAGAACGTGAGAGCATTAAAATCCTTCTCTCTCCCCACGTCGCACCGTGCTCCAGCAGTAAATGATATAAACCCTGATTTGCTGGGGCAGATAGCTGCATAGTGGAGGTTAGGAGAGGGGAGGACACAAAGGTCTTCCCCTTTCCCCCTTGTGATTTTCTCACTATCAGGATTGGGAGCACAGCTGTGTGCTGGGCAAGCCTCCCCCAAAAGAATGAACACTCCCATACACCAGCTAGCAAGGGTTCACTACCATTGGGTTAAGGTCATAACTGGGTTCAAAAAAGAAATAGAGAAGTTCATGAAGAATTTGTCCATCAACTGCTGTTAGCTAAGATTGTCAGGGATGCAACTCCATGCACGCCATGTCCTTAAACCTATGACTGCCAAAAGCAGGGACTGGACAACATGAATGGCTCATTCAATGATTTTGTTGTTATGTTCATTTCCTCTGAAGCACCTGGCATTGACCGTTGTTGGAAGACAGGATGCAAGACTAGATGGACCTGTGGTCTGACCCAGTATGGCCATTCTTGTGTTCTTAAGAGCAGAGCAGGGCGGAGACCAGGAATTCCATTTCACAGAGGCATTTGAGATTGTGACATTTATTCCCGTTCTGAAGCAGAACGAAACATGAACATCTCAAAATTAACCATGGAAGATAATTCCAAAAAACCGTTCATTTGAGATTGACTAAAACATTCCATTTTGAGAAAAGTAAAATGTCTTGATGGATCCAAAATGAAATTTTCTCTTATGTTTCCATTTTGGGTTTTTTACTCTACGCAATAAAACACAGTCCATTACATAAGTGGAAAAGTCACGCTGAGCAAAAAAATCAAACATTTCTTTTCCAAAAGTGTCAACAGGATCTTTCAATACTGTTGGAGCCTCCCCCCAGCATTTTTTTTCTGAAACAAAATTTCATGGTTTGATATTATTTTGCAAAGCATTTCATTTGGACAAGACTGCATTTTCCAACAGAAAACTGCTCTGTGAACATTTTCTCAACCAGCTCCAGATTAGTGTCCAAGGCGTGTTTTAAAAAGCTGCATGAACTTTTGATTTAGGACAGGGGACCCCAGATTGAGAGGCATACCAGAGCATCTGGGGTGGGTGGGGAACATCAGGGCCTGTGCCAGCCACCATCAACTGTGAGGAGAGAATGCCACCCAGTCCTGCTTTACTCCTGACTCTGCCACACCCCCAATGCACACACATCTGCGGGCACAACCCTTACTCAGAGTCCTGCCCACCAGTCTTCACTCCTGGGCTCAGCTCTGTTCCCTGCCACAGACCCAGACCCACTGCCAGGTTGGCCCACTTTAACGTATCCATGTCCCCCTCCCTGGAGCCACCATCCCAGCCAGGGCAAGGGCAGTGAACACAGACAGGGATAAAGGATGGCACAGCCCTTAAAAGTTGGGGTACCACTCCTCTAGCATCTACTGCAGACCCAGGAAAAGAATGACAAATCCCAACCTGGACACAACATGTACAGTAGGAATTCTTCCATTGGGGGTTGTCCATCTTTCTCCTCAGTTGCAGCACTCTTCAGATGGGCATCGAGGTTTCAGCTCTGGCCAGGTTCTGTCTGAGTTTGGGCAGAAAGGTCAGTGGCTGAGTATAGAAGTCCACATGTCATTGTGTCTGTTCCCACTCATCATCACCAATCATCTCAGTAGCTTTCTGAAAAAGATGATGGAGCCTCTGCCTGTGAACCCCCCAGAGAGAGGGGAAGCATTCAGAGTGGTCCATAGAGATGGATGAGGTATGGGGAGGGGAGGTGGAACTAGCATTAAGGAGAATAAACAAAGCAAAGAAAAATTATGAACTGAATGCCTCTTTCTTTCCAGCTCCAGCCATACCGCTCTGTCTAGCTGCCTAGCTATCAGTTCTACACTAGTGCCATCCCTGTAGTGTTTGTTCACCAGGCAGGCCGCTTACATTGGCATAACAAGGTCACTATGGGGTCTTCTGCTCTCCTCCCTTCTCAGATCACCAGAATCCCAGTGTGGGGTGGGGATATTTTCCAACGCATGTGAGCAGCTGGGAAGGTTATTGTAAACACCACTTTGGTTATTTGTTGGGTCAGAATATGATTTAGCCAAAATGCCTGTAACAGGCAATTCCCACAGCCAGGTCTCCTCCACTATTGAATGGCAAGGAAATCCAATGGCAAGATCTTAGCAGCCTCCCAAAGGAAGCAGTAGAAACTCCCATTCCTAGATGTCTTAAAAACACAGATGGGACAGAACTATGGCTGGAGAATATATTGTCCCACTGAGAGAACACAGTGTGGTCTTCAGACTGATGATTCCTTCCTTCCCCAGTTACTCTTATTCAAGTCTCCTCCCTTCTTCTCTCTCCCATCTCATCTGCAGGACCAGAGGGCTGTAACCTGTTTATCTACCATCTGCCCCAGGAGTTTGGGGATGCTGAGCTGATGCAGATGTTCCTGCCTTTCGGTAATGTCATCTCCTCGAAAGTGTTTGTGGATCGGGCGACAAACCAAAGTAAATGCTTTGGTGGGTAAAGATAACAAAACAATTAGATTCATCCAGGAAAGGGCTTTCTCTGAACACTTTGCCTTTCGAACTGCTTTCTCTTTGCTTACGTTTTTTGATTTCTCAATTTACTTCTGTTGATACTTTTTTCTCCCTCCCTTTCCCCCTGAATCGTCTCATGCTCAGAACTGTGTGCACTGCCTAGAGGCAAAGGTTTGGAAGATCAATAGCAGATGGATGCTTCAACTGCTGGCTACAGGGGAGAAAAATCCCACTGGCTGGGTGGGCATAGGGAAAGTAAAGCATTTGGAGAGAAGCTGGTGGGATCAGGGGATGTGTATTTGGTGGTGGGGTTGATGGCAGCAAAAAGTACAATGTCAGGATGGGAAGAAAATTAAGGCCTGTCGGGAAAGAATGGCTCTTTGGGCCAGAGTCCCAGCTGATTTAGACTTCAGGGGAGCCATGCTGATATCTCTCAGCTCAAGATTTGGTTTTTGGAGTGTAAGCCACTGAGAGAGATTGGCTTCAGGGCCCTATCAACAGCCAGACATATGATATCTCAGTCAGACCTCACTGCAGGATCTCCCTTCCCTATCTCAAATTCTCATGGTGCTGATGTAAATGTCACAATCCAGTGTTGTTATGGATGCAAGGGACTCTGTCCACTTTCATCCATGTATCTCTGCTCATCAGTTCCCCTCCCGCACTGCCCATGGGCGTGGGGTGTCTCTCAGGTTGCACCTTCCCTCTGCTGTCCTGGTGCTCACCCCTGGGATCTGCCAGGTGGCTCTCTGCTGTCACTTGCTTTGTGCACACACACACACACACACACACACACACCCTTTGAGAGGTGCAATGGAGCAAACTCCTTTTACTTGCCCTGGATTCTCCTCCTGCCTCTCCTCTGGACTCAGTTTCCGGGAGATCTCTCCACGCGTCAGACATGTATTTGGTTTGGATGCTGCTCTCAATCTCCATGCCTCCCTTGCCCATTCCCTTCCTTGTCTCCTCCATCTTTCCCCCCTTGGACAACCCTTCCAATTGCTCTTGACTGGTTTCTCACTGGATATCAGCATCATGCTGATAGCAACCAGCTGGCTTGGACTGACATAGCCACCAAGAGCCCTTCATCCCAACATTCCCTGGTCTATGCAGTTCTTTCTCTCCATCTGAGACCCCATGAATGGGACTATGGACAGACCATTGAGGACTTCCCAATGGGAGGGAACAGTGGTCTTCTTGTCAGCTATTACCATTTCATGCCCTCCTGCTCTCATAAGCTCTTGGGCACTGAAAGTGAAGGACTGAGATTCAGTCCCATCACCTTCTTGTTTTTCAGCCCTATTGAGGTCCTGCTCAAACAGGAGGACCAGACAATTCCATGTGTCAATGGCAGATAGTGCAGTAATGATAATCCATAGTGTGGGACAGACAAGTTGGAGTTTCTGGCAGAGAAATGGCCATCTCCACATTATTCTGTACAGAAAAACAATGGATCTGGTTCTCCTCTTACTGACAGATGTAAAGCAGCTGGAATGCTGTAGACACCAATGAAGGTGTGAAAGTAGTGTAAGTAAGATGGAAGTCAGACGCAATGGGATGGGAGGATCATACAGGGGCCAGAGTGCTGGGGTCAGGTTTCTCTGTGTTCTCATCTCAACTCCGCTGCTTCCTAGGCTTGGATCTTCTTGCTACACCTATCTCTGGATGCCAGAGGTCTGTACACCATAAGGTTTCCCAATAAGAGATTATGTTTAACTTAAAGTTCTACATGCATAAAGGGCACCTTCATTACAGCCCAACTACATGAAAGACTCAATACTCAGATCCTCCTGTGATGCACCCATAGGACATGATATCTGGTCAGTTTATTGGAAAAGCCAGTGGTGAACAGTCATATCATCTACCCTGAACTTTTTGATAGTATGTGAACACAATGCTTAGAAACAGAGCAACAAAAGAAACCTGCATATGTACATCTGGATGAAAGAGGCAACATGGAGAAACATGCCTGGAGCAAGTTGTCACCTCACTAATATTTGCAAGGTGGGTAGTGATAGAGAGGCATGCACAGCAGCAAATGTGATGGAGAAGGTTAATCAGGCACCAATTGGAAAGAGGTTGTTTTGATTTCTTTTGTAGCTATTAAGGTAGGAAAGATTGTTAATCTTTTGTGGGAGCCAGTGGTCTGCAGCTGGGGAAAGCTGCTGCAGGGAGAGTCCTGGTCAGAAACAGCTGTGAGTTGTCTTGGTCCTTGATGATAAATGCCTAGTACAACACGCATTGTACTTGAACAATGTAAAATTTGCTTCCATGCTTACAGTGTTGCCAAACGGTGATTTATCTATCAATCTCAGAATATTAGGCCCTTTTCTTAAAATTTTAGCTCCTGAAGGCATGTGATTAGGAATGTCTCCACTTCCTCTTTTTAAAGTATGTTTAGTCCTCATGGTTAGAGAGAACAGCTTGAAAACAGAACAGCAGAAGGACTAATAAAAAAGAATTCACAGGTTATTTTAGAGAGCAAGAAGTCTTGTGGCACCTTATAGACTAACAGAAAAGGTGCCACATGACTTCTTGTTCTCAAAGCTTCAGACTAACACAGCTACCTCTCTGATACAGCTTATTTTAGAAGGTTAATGCTTTTAAGCCAGTTTCTCTATTTTTGAATGCTTGAGGTTGGCTGTGCTGCTCTTTGCTGATTTACAGTTTGATTACTCAGATATGGGAGTAGTGAATATTTAGATATAATAATTAGAAATGGATGAAAATGACAATTATTTACCACAAAATTTTTTGTTGCTTTTTATA
Source organism: Carettochelys insculpta (assembly GCF_033958435.1). NCBI lineage: Eukaryota > Metazoa > Chordata > Testudines > Carettochelyidae > Carettochelys > Carettochelys insculpta. The sequence goes on from NC_134141.1 coordinate 124,148,568, forward strand.
CTTTCTGAGATTTTTTTTTACATTATCATAAAATAAAACCAAAACCTTTTTGAGTTTCCAAAACTGTTGGAAGGAAGGAAGGAAGGCTGGCTGGCTGGCTGGCTTTTGAAAATCTTTTTTAGATTAAATAACCTTTTGGTTTTTGAATAACATCTTGAATTATTCATGACAAAATCTGATTTTTAACATAAACTGAAAAATTAAATGTTCAGCTTAATTTACATTTTGGTATGTTGATTTATGCTCATAACACAGCCATGCCTACTCCATGTCCACTTTTTTACTGTGTGTTGTTACAAGCTATGGAGTGGTTATGCAAAGGACTTAACTTTATAGTTCAGGATGATATGCTCAGCTCTCAATGTTCCTCCCATTGTATCCATTTACATTACAATGCAGCAGCCTTGTGCTCTTTCCTGTGTATCGTGCAAAAATGTACCTGCTCAAATTGGAGTTGTATTTTCCCTTCAGGACTCTAGAATTCTACAGGGAATCATTCATCCACGCCCCTCCAAACTTCTTATAGTGCAAGAAATCTTTCCCTGCGTATGAGGAGGGTCTCCTATGTCCACTTATAATAAAAATATGATCCTGCTTGGATCGGATCAAATTAGCAATAATAAATACTCAGTGCTCATTTGACAAAAGCATTATTCCTTAATCTGGTCTAAAAACTGAAATTGAGACCAGTGCTGCATGAAAAATGTCCTGCTTTTAACTGAGTTATGGAGCGGTTAAACTTTTTCACAAAACATCAATATTGTGATGATTTTCCTTATTTGTAAATACTCTCTTTCATTTCTCAGTTCGCTGTAGTTGTCATTGCTGTAAGACTATGCAGTGCTTTGCACAGAGTTTGACAGAGAAGAGGCAACTCTGTCCTCATCTGTACCATTTTTATACGTACGTAGCACTAGGAAGTTGCACAGGACATAAATGAAATGACCAAGGAGCCAACCTCCTGCTCCCTGAGTAGTTTGGCACTTCACAGGGCATTACTCAGCAGAAGGGAGTGGATTCCACCCCTGAAAGGCCTCTGAGGGTTATTATTGGAGGCAAGGGATAGCTCCGTAGTTTGAGCATTAGCCTGCTAAAAACCCAGGGTTGTGAGCACAATCCTTGAGGGAGCTGTTTAGTGATCTGGGGCCAATAAATTTAAAAAAAAACTGTCAGGGATGGTGATAGGTCCTGCTATGAGTTCTGGGCATTAGACACAATGACCTTTCAAGGTCTCTTCCAGTTCTACAGGATAGCTATATCTCTGCATCCTGGTGATGGCTGAAATGCTGCATGTAACATTTGGGCAATAGGAAGCTGCTTTTTTATTTATTTCTTTATTTCCAGGGCAATTGGTAAAAATGAATTGAGAGGCTGCTCCAAATGCCAGATGTGAGCTGTCAGAAGGAACAATGTTGGGATTAGGGAGAGGCGAGAAAGCGAGAAGCCAGGAACATTTGTGAAACATCTAAAATTCATCTTATCAGACTACAGATGATCCAGGATTTGTTGTTTTCTAAAAGCTGTGGTTTTAGAATAGGAATTGATTCCATGCTTGTGTTATAGAAGAGGTCAGACTCACTGGATGATCACAGTGGAGCCTTCTGGCCTTGTAATCTATTAATCAGAAACACTAGAGTACAGTTTACACCTTTTTCATTGATTCACAGAAGCGAGAGATTGACAATCCTTTAGGTAGACTCATCTGTCACCCAACGTTCCAGTGCTCAGTATCCATTTTTCAGCACGTTGGCCTGAATGTACAAAATGAATTAGGAACCTAAGTCCTTGTTGTAGATTCATAGAGTCATAAAATACTAGAACAGGAAGGAACTTCAAGAAGTCATGGCAGGACCAAGCACCACCTAGCCCATCCCTGACAGGTGTTTGTCTAACCTGCCCCTAAAAACCTTCAGTGTTGGAGATTCCACAACCTTCCAGTCATTTCATTCCAGTGCTTTACCTCCCTGACAGTTAGGACCCCGTTAGTTAACCACCCTGACACCTTTTCCTAATACCCAACATAAACCTAAATCTCCCTTGCTGCACTTTAGGCTCATTGCTTTTTATCCTATGCTAAGAGGTTAAGGAGAATAATTTATCACCCTACTCCTTATAACAGCCTTTTAGGTACGTAAAAGCTGTTACCACGTCCCCTCTCAGACTCCTCTTTCCCAGACTAAACAAACACAGTTCTTTCAGTCATCCCTCATAGGTTTTCTAGACCTTTAATCATATTTGTTGCTCTTCTCTAGACCCTCTCCAATTTGTCCACATCTTTCCTGAAATGTGATGTCCAGAACTGTACGCAGTACTCCAGATGAGGCTGATCAGCACTGTGTAAAGCAGAAGAATTAATTCTTGTGTCTTGCTTAAAACATTCCTGTTTGTACATCCCAGAGAGATGTTGGCTTTTTTTGCAACAGCATTACACTGTTCACTAATATTTAGCTTGTGGTCCACTATGACCCCTAGATCCCCTTCTGCAGTACTCCATCCTAGGGAGTCACTTCCCGTTTTGTATGTGTGACACTGATTATTCCTTCCTAAGCAGAGTACTTTGCATTGGTCCTTTTAGCCATCTAAGGCCACATTTCAGGTCCCTGGCAGTGCACAAAAGGCACTGAAATCCTGTAGATGCCTAAACAGGTGGCCAGTTTTGCTACCTATCTTTTTGCTGTATAAGTTCATTAGACACCTGTGCTTCTGATTCCAGGCATGCACACAGCAGAATCCCTGTACATATCTGTGGTCCTAACTCCCACCTAAGAGTGATTCACAAGCCAGGGAAAAAAGAGCTGTTCAGCTGTTTACCAGATTGGGCCTTTCAGGTGAGGTTACACTAAACATTTGGACTATGTCTACGCTAGAAGCATCTGTCAACAGAAGTTACTGTCGGATGAGATGTGCCTACAAAACTTCTGTCGACAGATCGCGTCTACACATAAAAGCAGATCAATCTTTTGATCTGCTCTGTCAACAAAAGGGCCCTGGAGCATCTACACAGTGCATTTTGTGTGTAAATGCTCTGCGAGTTTTGTCTACCAGACTCTCTAGTGTAGACATAGCCTTGAGGTAAATTAGAGGAGGAGGAGGATGACTTCCCCCTTAAATAAATTTCCCTTATAAAATATGCAGATGATGCCAGATGAGGAGGGGTTGCAAGTTCTTTGGTGGACAGGATTAGAATTCAAAATTATCTACACAAGCTGGAGAAATAGTCTGAAGTCACTAGGTGGAAAATCAGTAAGGACAAATGCAAAGTCTCTTGGCAGTCACTTGATAAGGTGTAGGACATCTTCATGTTGCCCTCCTATTTGTGAGTCTGTTGATGGCTGAACTGACTGATTCTGGAACTTCAGATCTTATCACAGAAAGGGGCAGGTGTTGGTAGCTGTTGGAGGGACACAGGGCACTTTTGACCACTCTTTTCTTCTCCTCCACCTCTGCTTGTCTGCACTGCAGCAGGGCCTCTCAAATTATGCCACCCCCTCCTGGATTACCACTCTCAACTGGGCAAGGCAAGGTTCTCCCAAGTGTTGACACCCATGCTGAACTTTTTCATGTGTGCCTACAGCATGTCCTTATATTGCTTCCTCTAGCCCCAAATGCTTCTCTGTCGTTCATCCAACTTGGAAAATAGAATCTGTTTTGGGAGGTGCTGATCAGGCATCCAAATCACATGACCAGTCCAACAAATGTGTTGGTGAATGATAATAGCTTCAGTGCTGGTCATGTTCAACTCTTCCAGGAGGCTAGGGTTTGTGCACCTATCCTCCTAAGAGATATTTGGATTCTCCTAAGGCAGAATTGATGATATTGTTCAAGTGCCTTCAAATAATGCCTGTATGTTGTCCAGGTTTCACATGTGTACAGTTGTGTTGGAACAACCACTGCACAGTACACAAGGAGCTTTGTCTTGGGATAGATGTCCTAGGTTTCAAAGACCCTTGTCTCAGGTAGGCAAAAGCAGAGCTTGCACAGCTCAGATAATGCTGGATTTCTGCATCAATGTTGACTTTAGCAGAAAAATGACTTCCAAGGTACAGGAAGTGCTCCGCATTTTTCAGCAGTTCTCAGGTGACTTCAATAGAAGGTACATGAGATTGTCCCATTGGTGAGGGTTAGTTGGAGCACGTTGGTCTTTTTGACATTCAGTGTGAGGCCAAGATTCTCATATGCTTTGGTGAAGGTGCTTAAGATTGTCTGAAGGGCTGCAGGAGAAAAAGCAGCAACCAGGTTGTCATCCACATACTGGAGCTCTGTGATAGAGGGCATGGAGGTCTTGCTTTTAGCCTTCAGTCTCCTGAGACTGAAAAGCTTCCTGTTCATTCTATAGTCAATCTTCACGCTATCTGGAAGCTTGCCATCTACTTCTCTTATGCAAAGTACTCGTCTTAGAAAGGAACAATCAACTACACAAATTCCAAAACGGGCCTAGGAAGGAGTATTGCAGAAGTGGATCTGGGGGTCATCATGGATCACAGACTAAATGAGTCAATAAGGTGACATTTGTTTCAAAAAATGCAAACATCATTCAGGGATGGATTAGAAAGAGTGTTGTAATGAAACACAAAAAGTAATCCTTCCATTCTACTTGTTTCTAAAGCCCCCATCTATAGCATTCTGTCCAATTCCAGCACCACATTTTGCAAAATATGTGGACAAACAGAAGTCCAGAGGAGAACAACAAAAATTATTAAAGCTCTAAACTGACAAAAAATGTTGTGGGTTTTTTGGATTTTTTTTTTAAGTCTGGAAAAGAGAAGACTGAGGGGGACATGTTAATGCTCTTCAAGTATGCAAAAGACAGTTATAAAGAGCAGTGTGACAAATTGTTCTCCTTATCCACTGAGCACAGGACAAGAAGTAATGGGCTTAACTCGCAGCAAGGGAGATTTAGGTTAGACATTAGGAAAACTTCCTGACTGTCAGGGTAGTTAAGCACTGGAACAAATTACCTAGGGGAGGTTGTGGAATCTGCAGCATTGGAGGTTTTTAAGAGCAGGTTAGACAAACACCTGTCAGGGATGATCTAGATCATATTTTGTCCTGCATCAGTGCAGGGGACTGGATTATATCACCTGGTGAGGCTACGTCCTGCCCTACATTTCTATAATGGTTAGCCAAGTGGTTAGACTGCTCACTCAGGATGCAAAAGCCCCTGCTTTAAATTCTCTCTCCACCTAGGCCGGAAGAAGGGATTGGAACAGGGATCTGCTGTTTTTCAGCTGAGTGCCTAACCTTGGATATTCTGACATGGGAGGGGCTCTCTCAGTGCCTCCTGTTGAAACTCTTCCATTGTGGATAAATAAAGTCATTGGAGTGGGGCTATGGATGCTAGGTCTGCCGCAACAGTGGGCATTTTAATACAGCTAAGTGTAAATGTACACATCTAGGAACACACTTACGGGGTGGAGGATCTATCCCTGGGAAACAGTGACTCTGAAAAAGGTTTGGGGGTCATGCCATGATGTGTAAGGTCAGGCAGGACCAGACGCTCATCCAGTGTGACCTCCTGATTGTTCCGCAGACCACTGACGCCACCCAGCACCCACACACTGAACCTACCAACCACAGGTGGCCAATCAGTCATGGAACATGGCTGCATCTACACTGATCCATAGTGCCAGCAGCTTGATGTAAATGAGTGGTCTCAAAAATGCAAATTGTTGCTCATTTGCACATTTGCATGGGTCATTTGCATATTCGCATGAGATCATCCTGCCAGCAAAGGCTACTGCTGGCAGAAAACAAGTAGTTTAGCGGTGGTTCTGCTGTGGGGGGAAAGAAAAAACCCTTTGTGAGCAGACCATTATGCCTGGAAAAAATTAGGGATAAAAGTCTGCTGACAAAGGGGTTTTTGCTGGCAGAACCATGTTGATACTGCTTGTTTTTTGCTGGCAGCAGCCTCTGCTGGCAGGTCAATTGCCCGAGTATGAAAATTAGCTACATGAATGTGCAAATAAGTGGCCATTTGCATTTTTGAGACCTCTATTTACATCAAGCTGCTGACAACAGTTCAGTGTAGACACAGTCTATGTGCTGCCAGGGCGACTCTAGAGACAGAAAAGTTAATGCAATCTTTGGATGCATAAAGAGGGAAATTTCAAGTAGGATGAGAGAAGTTATTTTACCTCTGTACTTGGCACTGGTGCCAATATCCTGCTAGAATATCATATCCAGTTCTGGTGCCCACAACTCAAAAAAGACATTGATAAATTGGAGAGGTTCAGAGAAGAGCCACAGGAGTGATTAAAGGATTAGACTGTATAGTGATAGACAGCAGTGCTCAATCTAGTAAGTTTAACAAGGAGAGGTTAAGAAGCAACTTGAGTACAATCTATAAATACCCATATGGGAAACAAATATTAGATAATGGGCACTTCAGTTGAGCAAAGGAAGGTCTAATGGGATCCAATGGCTGGAAAATGAAGCTGGACAAATTCAGACTGGAAATAAGGTGTCCGTTTTTGACATTGAAAGTAATTTGCCATTAAAACAATTTACCAAGGTCCATGGTAGATTCTCTGTTACTAGGATTTTTTAAATCAAGATGGGAGACTTTTCTTAAAAGTCTGCTCTAGGATTTTGTCAGGGAACAGTGGCCTGTGTTCTTCAGGTCAGACGAGAGGACCAGAATTCTCCAGGCTGGTCTTGGCATCGCCCAGTCTGGTGAAGGGTTATAGACTCACTCTCATGTCCGTGCTCTCTTTCTCTCCGACTCTGTGTCTCAAAGGGCTCGTCTACACTTGCCCCCAGCTTCAAATTTTTGAGGAATAAAGGAACTTTGAAGTAGCGCAGGGACTTCGAAGTGCCCACGGCTACACATATGCCGGCACTTCAAAGTTTGAAGCTTCTAAGTCACCACAGGGAAAAATTAGCCAAATGAAGTGCTGCGTATATACCACAGCACTTCATTAGTAATTTCCCATGGCCCTGATTACCACGACCCCTTCGAAGTTGGGGGCAAGTGTAGACACAGCCAAAGACTCGTTTCAGCTAGAAGAGAGAGAGAAAGCATTCACATATATGGGAATGACACTACAGCCTGGTGCTTGGACCGTTCTTCAGAATGCACATGAGTTTGTCCCCTGCTCCAACGAGTTTTAAATAATAATCACCAATACAGTCGCAACAAGGGAGGCATTGAGGGAGCCCCACATCAGAGTAGTGCAGAGCCCAATGGTTAGGGCAGTCAGCTGAACAATAGCAGAGCTTTTCTCAAATCCCTTTTCCTTATCAGGTGGAGGGAGAACTTGAAGAAGCAGTTTTCCACATCCCAGGTGAATGCCCTACACAGTGGGCTAAAGATTACGGGGGCTGGCTGTGGTTCCCTACCCATCCCACTGTCTTCCTGCAAAATTAGCCTGAGTGCCTAACTCTCAGAGAAGTTCACAACTAGGAATTGCAAACAGACCTAGTCAGCCCCTACTGGTGAGTTTAGGTGGCTCCCTGCCTAGCTTGCTGGTGTTTCTTTGTGAATCCCTTTCCAAGGCACCTGTCACTTTCCATCCCTTGCTTGGCATGAACTTAGACTCTGTGATTTCCCAGACACCTAAAAGTTAGGCTTTGTGCCCCTCAGCAAACAATGCCTAAATCCTTTCTTGCATTCACGCCTTAGTCCAGTTACATGTGTCCCTTCTCCAGCAGCTAGGACCTCTACTGCTTCCTCTAGGAACTAGGGATCTTTAAACAGAGCAAGCTGGATGCCCAGTCACATCCCACTTGAAGCCTAGGAAAAGGAAGGATAGTTTAGTGCTTATCATGCTGCTCTGGGGTTCAGCAGACCTGAGTTCAAAGGTCTCCTGTGCCAAACACATGCCACCTCCTTGAGCAGTTCATTGGTGGCTGCATTCGTTAGTGGACTGAAGCAGTGCGAAGTCTAATTCCTGGCCATCCTAGTGAATCCACAGCCCTAAGTTAGGTGGCCAGGCTCTGCACCAACCCAGAGAGAAAGCTAGGTACTTGAGGGTATCTCTGCACCCCCCAGCTGGGGGTGTAATTCCCCCATTGAGGACACATACCTTTGCTAGCTCTGATCAAGGCAGTGTGTTAAACATGCAGTGCAGCTGTGTCAACGGGACAGACTAGCCTCCCAAGTGCATACCCGCCTCAGCTGGTAGATGTGTGTGCCAATAGCCCCTGCCACAGTACTCTAGCTTGACCAGAGCTAATGTGGATGTGTCTCCTTCAGCTGGGAATTAACTTTGCACCTCAATGTCGACGTACCAAGAGAAAGGGACTCTCAGATGGCAGGAAGCCAAGCAGGGAACTGCCTGTGTGTGTGCACCACCCTGTGAGGTGGGAGAGTCAGAGCTCAGGCCACAGCCCAAGCCTGACCAGCTACACAGCCACAAAACAGCCCCTGAGCTTCACAAGCTCAGTCAGCTGGCACAGGCCAGCTGCAGGTATCTGATACAGAGCAGATATACCCTCAGTTTAGGCATCCTTCAGTCTGCATAGACTATGGATCGCGCCTTTTATAGTTTCAGTTGAGGACTTCATAGTCGTTCCATGAAGACATGAGAGGAACCATCCAATATGACGGCGCATTATCGGATGCTTTCAGAATCAGGAGCGGCGTCAAACAAGGATGCGTGCTTGCTCTGACATTGTTCGGGATCTTCTTCGCACTCCTCCTGAAGCATGCCTTTGGATCTTCAACAGAGGGCATCTTGCTGCACACAAGATCTGACGGGGAAACCCTCAGTTAGCAAGGAGTAAAATGCAGAGGAAAGGCACAGTTCTCCGAAGGGTTGATTCCCACTGGTCTGGGCTTCGAGACAGCTGAGGAATTTGAGGGAAGCTCCTGTCTCTGCTCAGGATTCTCTGCCCAGAGCCCTCTCCTGCAGTGAAGAGCCTGAAATGGTTCATCCTTTGCACATGAAAAACCAGAGAAAGTGAGAGAGGCCCACCCCACAGCTCCATGGATCACACTTATGGGATCAGGCCCTGGGAAGCGACAGGCGTGCTTTGTGTGTGACGTCCTCTGGGGCTCCAGCTTGCGTGAGGTCTCTGAGGTGCTCGTTAGCTGCGGGTGGGGACATTAGGATTTAGGCAGCTTTTCACATGCCCGCAGGTGAAAATGGAAGCACATACAGGGTGAGGCAACAACAGAGCAGCGGTTCTGAGATTCACACTGGAACCAGGTGCTGTTAAGTGCTGTTAGGTGCCTGAGTCCCTTTGCAAACTTGGCCCTTAGTTTCCCTGTGCCTCACTTCCCCATCTGTGAGAGAGGGACAATACTGCAGTTCCCGCTTACCAGGGTGCTGTGCAAGTAAATACCCTAAAGACTGTGGCACCCTCAGATACTCTGCTAATGGGAACGAGGAGTCCTGTGACACCTTATAGACTAACAGAAATGTATGAGCATAAGCTTTCGTGGGCAAGGACCCATTTCATCTGATGAAGTGGGTCTTTGCCCTCGAAAGCTTATGCTCATACATTTCTGTTAGTCTCTAAGGTGCCACAGGACCCCTCGTTGCTTTTGCAGATCCAGACTAACACGGCTACCCCTCTGATTCTGGTAGTGGAAACGTGGTACATTACAAATGGTAGAGCTATAAGGGCTGGGCAATATAACGGCTCAGGTAGGGGAGGTTGGAGAAAAATTGTAGGTTATAAAAAAAGAGGGAAATTATTACAAAGAAGCAGCATTATTGAGGCTGCAACGCCCTTCCTAGGAAATGAAATTAAGAAGGCAGTTAGGGCAGCAGGCTGACAGGAGTGACGGAAGAATATCACTAAGTGCTGAAAAATTTTACAGTTGATTATTGTAGCTGGAAGGATTCAGCCCACTTTCTGTCTTGCCCTGCACACCCCTGCCATGTCCTATCATTTTTCTCTTTTTTTTTTTTGTATTTCTAAGATCGGGCCCTTTCTTTCGCTCCAGATATTTGAGGGGGTAAAATTCAAGAGCTCATCCTCTTCCCTCTGGAGCATTGCAGGTTGTTCCTCGAAACCCACAAGTCTCCTATCACCTGTCCACAAAGACTTCAGCTGTGAGGGCCTACCTTTTGCCTTTGGCCATCACTGCCTCAGCATGTGTTTGAGTCCCTCCAGTCACCCCAGCTGTGCATACGCTAGCACCTGCCTTTCGAAATGGGTATGCTAATGAGGTGCTGCCATGAATATGCAATGCCTCATTAGCATAATAATGGCCATGCATGTTTCGAAAGTGCCGCTTTCAAAATGCACGCTGCTTGTGTAGACAAGGGCCTTTCAAAAGGACCCCCACACTTCGAAAGCCCCTCCTTCCCATTTGGTTTTGGGAAGAAGGAGCTTTTGAAATCCAAGGGGGTCCTTTCAAACGGCCCCTGCCTACATATGCAATGTGCATTTCGAACATGGCACTTTCAAAATGTGCGTGGCCGCCATTATGCAAAAGAGGTATTGTATATTCATGGCATCACCTCATTAGCATCTGCCAAAGTGGCTCATTAGCATACCCCTTTCAAAAGGCACGGGCGAGTGTAGACACGGCCTCCATGTTTTCTATCTAAGCAAGTTCCAGCTTCTTCAAGGCCATTCACAGTCTGTCCTTTCTATGGACCTACCTCCACTCTCATTATCCTCCACCTACCAGCCACAGCCTCCAACCACCACCTCTCTTCTTCTACAGTCACCATCCACCTTCATGCTTTTCCCATTCTGGTTTTCACTCATGTCACGCTATTCAAAACCAGCTCCATAGTCACTGGCCTTGTCATTCTTAAGAACCACATCCACTGTGATGCCTAAAAAGATTGACCAGTTATTGACATACAGTCTTATGGGCACACAAGACATGTAGACATTTATTTCCTTATTTTGAGCTAGGTATGTATGTGTGGAGGCGGGAGAGGATATATGCAGAGATGCTGTCTTGTTGGGTATATAGTACATACCGACCCTACTCAATAAGTTCATTGCTGTTTCAAAGATATAATTGAATCTAGTGGTATTTCCTCATGTCAAGTATATGGAGTATGTAAGGGTGTCTAATGAATGTTCATATATTACAATGAATAACCTCTGCCCGTAGATGCTGCTATATCACGGTTGTACTCCTGAACTGTTGTCTTGTGTGTTGTTATGTTTGTTGACCTGATCTCAGAGATTAACGGGGAGCTAAGTCCTTCCTATATGTAGTGGAGATGGTCCTTGCAGTGTCCCAGTACATTCCTGTGATTCTATAAGCGAGAATCAAAATGGGCAAATGGATGTCAAAAGCATTTTTGCTTGAGAAGGTGAGACTGGTGATGCAGATGAGACAAGAACGTGTGAGAGACTGTTCCCCTGTCCGGGAGATAGCCTGAGTGAAGCAGAACTCCAAATCTGGAACTGAGCCTGCCTGGAGGAGCATGGGTCCAGCCACAAACCAGGAGAGACTCCCATGTGAAATGTCAGTTTAAAAATGGCTTAGCCATGTAGCTTTGGCGCCTCCTGGTGAAGGAGGGTAATGCACCTGCTAAACTAGATTATAGGAAGAATTCAAAATTCGGAAGCAGAAAAATTAGGGTTTCCTAAAAAGTGTCAGCGGCTAATTCCCAAGCTCAAGGCAACTCCTTTGCACCAGATTCAGCCCTTCAAAAAATGATAGCCAGTAAAGTGGCTAAAAAATTGGGGGAGACCCAAGTGCAAATTATTCATAGGTGACAAATGGTTCAAAAGAGAGAGACTGTTTCCCAGGGGAATCCCAAACCCGATGACATTCGCAGATTATGCCTAGGAGACTTCTTTACCTTGGCAGAGTGAAGCCACACCAGGGAAACTAGCAGTTGCTGAAGTAGTTGGACCACTGTCAGCAACTATTATAATGACAAGTTGCAGAACTACCTGTTATTCTGGGTCTGGAGGCTAGAAAAAATCACAGTGCTGTTGGACTCAGGATCTAAGATAAGTCCAATCCTTGGTGAACACCCAGTGCTGAAGAGCAAAAGTGGCAGAACATTTATATTGCAGGGTTAAATTAGTGACTATTAATCATCAGCCACTTGTGACATCAGGAGAAATCCAGCTCCCTCTGAGTTTGGGGTCTCGGTATCCTAAGTGGATCTTTGCTGCGATAACCTATATTTCTAGTGCTGATGTACAGGGAGTGGATTTCATCTGAGAGCATCACAAGAAGTCCTGGGGTGTTAGCAGAACACACTTGTCCCTGGAAAATATTCAGATACTCATGCAGGGTCTGAGTAGGAGGAAGTGTGGATTCTGAGAAGCAGCTTTTGGGGCCTTAGAGATGGCTCCACCATGCATGCAGGAAGGCAGAGGTGAACTGCTTCTGGGGTGGGAGGATCTCTCGGAATACAGTTTTGGTGAAGTCGGAACATCATGCAAAAACACCCCTAAAGATAAAGGACGGCTGCTGTGAATCTATAAGAGCATTTGAAATTACAAATTTCCAGTCCAGATGGCTGAGTAGCAGATGTCAGTTTCAAGCTGGATCATAGAAGAAGTTCTGTGTAAGAACAATGAAGGTAACTAACCAGAAAACTCAGCTACTGAAAAATTAGACTATGGGGACAATGTCCCATGTAGTCCGTGTCTCAAAGCCTCTCGCAGGATCAGAGATCAAGAACTGCTAAGCAGGCCAGTCAGTAGAAGAGCTGGGAGTTGCTTTGAGAAAAGCAGCTATAGAAGGCAGAAATAAAGCAATTAGAACAGCTGCTGATGACATGCAACATTGGACTGTGTTGGGCTAGAGAGTGTTCCTGTGAGCTGGCCCTCATGTTGGATTCTCCTACTGTATCAGGTCACAGTGAAAGAAGAGCTGAACTGCATGCTAGAGAATGGCCTGTCTGAGCAATCTCCAGCACCCTAGGCATCCGCAGTTGTAACTGTGAAAAAGCTAAAGGGGCCTTGAGGTTATGCATTGACTACAGGAGATTTATTCCACAGATGGCTCCAGATAGAGCCTGACATAGCAGACACACTAGATAAAATGTTAGGAGGAAAACGTTTTAGTAGCTTGTATGTGGTGTCTGGATACCAACAGATTCAAGTGACACTTTAGGATTAGAAAAAACAGTCGATGGCCGCGTCTACACGTGCATGCTACTTTGGAGTAGCGGCACCAACTTCGAAATAGCGCCCGTCATGGCTACACGTGTTGGGTGCTATTTTGAAGTTGAAATTGAAGTTAGGCGGCGAGACGTCGAAGTCACTAACCCCATGAGGGGATGGGAATAGCGCCCTACTTCGAAGTTGAACGTCGAAGTAGGGCACGTGTAGATGATCCGCATCCCGCAACATCAAAATAGCGGGGTCCGCCATGGCGGCCATCAGCTGAGGGGTTGAGAGACGCTCTCTCCAGCCCCTGCAGGGCTCTATGGTCACCGTGTGCAGCAGCCCTTAGCCCAGGGCTTCTGGCTGCTGCTGCTGCAGCTGGGGATCCATGCTGCATGCACAGGGTCTGCAACCAGTTGTCGGCTCTGTGGATCTTGTGTTGTTTAATGCAACTGTGTCTGGGAGGGGCCCTTTAAGGGAGCGGCTTGCTGTTGAGTCCACCCTGTGACCCTGTCTGCAGCTGTTCCTGGCACCCTTATTTCGATGTGTGCTACTTTGGCGTGTAGATGTTCCCTCGCAGCGCCTATTTCGATGTGGTGCTGCCCAACGTCGAAGTTGAACGTCGACGTTGCCAGCCCTGGAGGATGTGTAGACGTGATTCATCAAAATAGACTATTTCGATGTCGCTACATCGAAATAAGCTATTTCGATGTAGCGTGCACATGTAGATGTAGCCTATGAGTCCCTATGAACTGCTTCAATTCAACAGAACTCCTTTTGGACTCATGGGGGCACCAGAGCTGCTTCAGAGGGTAGTGAAACATCTAACACAAATTTTGAGAATTGATGAAATCTCCACGGCTACTTTTACACTACAGCAATCTTTCCAAAGAAGTTCTTCCAGATGATCTCTTCTGAAAAATCTTCTTTCGAAAGATTGCATCATAGAATCATAGAACAATAGAGCTGGAAGAGACCTAAAATAGCCATCCAGTCCAGCCCCCTGCTCTAAGCAGGACCAAACCCATCAGATCAGCCCAGCCAGGGCTTTGTCGAGGCGAGATTTAAACACCTCCAGGGATGGAGACTCCACTACTTCCCTGGGTAGACCATTCCAATTCTTCACCACCCTCCTAGTGAAAAAGTTTTTCCTAATGTTCAACTTGGACCTTCCCAACCACAATTTGAGACCATTGTTCTGTGTTCTGCCATCTGTGACCACTGTGAACAGCCTCTCTCCAGCCTCTTTGCAACCTCTCTTCAGTAAGTTGAAAGCTGTTATCAAGTCCCCCCTCAGTCTTCTCTTCTGCAGACTAAACAGTCCCAATTCCCTCAACCTTTCTTCATAAGTCATATTCTCCTGCCCCCTAATTATTTTGGTCGCCCTCCGCTGGACCCTCTCCAGTGCGTCCACACACACAAAAGCGGATCAAACGAGTGATCTGCTCTTTTGAAAGAGAGTGTCCACATAGTCCCCACTATTTTGAAAGAATGGGCCAGGGATTGAAAAATCCGGCACCATGAGGACTGTTCTTTCAAAAAAAGGGCTCACAGGGTGTCTACACACACTTTTTGCCATGAATATGCAGCACCTCATTAGCATAATGGTGGCTGCACACACAAAAGTGGATCTGTTCTTTTGGAAGAGAGTGTCCATACGATCCCCGCTCTTTCGAAAGAAGGCGCTCTTCATGGTCTGGGAGTGGAAGAAGGCTTCCAGAAGAAGAGCAGCATTGTTTTGATTTTGGATTGAAAGAGCACATTTTGTGTGTAGATGTTCTACACGTTCTTTTGAAAAAGGGCTGGATTTTCCGAGCTAACTTGTTTGTGCAACTGCAGCCCACATATTTAGATATCTTCATTTATTTCTACATATGGGAGGAACATCTGGTAGGAGTGGAAAGAGTTCTAAAGCTCTTGAAGGAGTCAGGATTTAAATGTGCGGGCAACCAATGTAAGTTTGTGAGAAGTTGCCTCACCTTCCTAGGACATATAGCCAGAGAAAATGGGTTGGAGCACCAGCTCCAGAAACTTAATGTTATAAAGGATTAGAAGGTTCTTGCAGTCCTGGCCGATGTACAGTAGTTTACAGTCCACGTCAGATTCTCAAGATTAGTTAAAAAAGAATGTGTAACAGATAGCACCGTTATACCAGCCAACCAGAAAGAGTTCGAATCACTGAAGAAAGGACTTCACTATCCAGCACTTAAATTCCCAGGTCTATCCTAGTCATTTATAGTCATCAAGATACCCAGAATGACAGAACAGGTCTGAAAATGTAGGATGAGGAGTCATCAAACAGCCCCGCTAAAGCAAGGTGCATCTTGTGCAACCCTCTGGCACACACCTGGGCCAGAGAGAAGAAAGTGAAGGAGAGGAAGGATAGGTGAGACCTATTTTAAGTAAGAAAGTAAACAAGATGAGGCAGGAGCAGAATGTTTCGAGAGTGGTTTGTGGGGGTACTTTATAGACTAACAGATATTTTGGAGCATAAGTTTCATGGGCAAAGACTTGCTTCATCAGATGCAGCTGACGAAGCGGGTCTTTGCCCATGAAAGCTTATGCTCCAAAGTATCTGTTAGTCTATAAGGTGCCACGGGATTTCTTGTTGTTTGTGGAGATACAGACTAACACAGCTACCTCCGTGATACCTGGGGGGGACTGAAGTCAAAAGAGTGATTCTGACATCAGAACAGGAAACAACGGCTGAAGCAGGTGACACAAGCCCATCAAAATGCAAGAACCAGCCGCTCAGAAGGGACGCATCTTACAGGTCTGAGATGAGGAGAAGTTTTCTGTCACCCACTGAAAATTTAAATTCAGGTTCCGTCCCAGGGCACCAGGCTGTGGTGTATGCTGAACCGAGGAGAAGGGGTCGCCCTCCATTTGATAGGGAGTGGACTGGAATGAGAGAGGGGCACCGAAAACTTATAGCACCCCTCCAATCTCCACAGACATTGCAGTTGGTTAGGGCGGTGTCAGAGGGAGGAGGTGGCGAGAGAGAGGAGCAGTAGAAGTATTAGGGCTGTGAGCCGCTATTCATTTACAAACTATAATTAATTTGATGTTTAGATTAATTTCTGATGCACTCTCAAAGGTGCACTGAAAGCATTTTTCCTTTATTATAATGTTGATTGCTTATTGGGGAGATAAATCTAACTGTCAGTTATGCACTGACTTACCAAAACTTTCAAACCAAGCAAGCATGTACACACAAGGAACAGATGTTTGTAGCTCTTCACTTAAAGGGACAACTCTACCTTTCCCCAATAGCACCTATTAAGGAAAATCTATACACTATAAGCAAGAACATTTTTTTTTCTTTTGCAGCATAAGAACGGACTCACAGGTTCTGGCTTTTGATTTTGTCAGGGAGTGCTTCTGAAGAGGTGTATGTTGCGGGGGTTCTGTCAATTTTGGGGGAGAATGTTTTCAGCATACTTATACACTTTTTCATATTCTAGATATTGAATTTTTCTGATTGTGGTTATTTTTATTATTTAATAATGTTTCAATTGTTATGAATGACGTAATTACATTTTCATGAAATACAGTATGTTAAAATTATTGCACTCGCCTAGAAGCTGTCTTCACTAAAGTCCCAGTTCAAAGACATGATGTCTCACTGCAACTTTCTGGATGAAACTGTCAGTAGTCTAATTTGCATCTGGGTTTCCTGCTGTTACCTAGAATCCCATGTACAATTCTGCCCCCGAATTCCAGAGAAGGTTAGTGGTCTTTCAGTACCACTTACAGAATCCCCCTATAAAGTCATCTACGTTTCGTCCCCTCAGATTGCAAGACTTATGATGTGCTATCAATACACACACTATATTCCTCAGGTATTAAGCATCCACATTTTGAGCAAAGGATGTGTCCTAAAAGTCTCTTTGCCTAATGATGGTTCCACTGTCCTTGACTCTGGATGTAAGAAGATATTTATGCTTAAACAAATGAACGTAATCCTAGTCTGTCACTGATGAGCTGACCCAAAACCCAGTGTAGTGAAAAGATGCCAACTGTACCAGGGGTTTCATTTGGCTTGAACTGGATGGAATCTATCTACAATAGGTTGGATCAGGAAAGGGTACAGATTATGTGGGGACTTTTCTATTTGGGGATCCATTTGTTCTCCTCTTGATCACAAAACCAAGATCATTTTTAATTTGTGAACAGTTCATTGCATGTTACAGAGATTTGTTGTCTCATCAGTTATACTTCTAGGATTAATTGCTGTATTTTACATGGTGAACTACATGTAGAGTTATTTTAAGGGGCTGGAAAGTTTCACTAAAAGCTGTTAATCAATGCTTCTGAGCAGAAACTTTTCCACTATCCCCCTCAAATAGCTTCGAGTTTTTTCATCCATTTATTAAGAAACACCCCACCTTGGCAGTAAAGTACAAGACAATGGGACAAAAATGAGGAACTCTCATGTAGCCAATAATCAGCGTCTAGTGTAGCACTATGTCAAGAATTTGTTTTTATTTTTCACTGACTTTCTAATGCCTATATAAACATTTGATAGTCTCTGGAGCAGTAAGGATTCAGTGAAAACTAGACACCAATTTGTAACCTTGTTACAAC
Source organism: Carettochelys insculpta (assembly GCF_033958435.1). Taxonomy (NCBI): domain Eukaryota; kingdom Metazoa; phylum Chordata; order Testudines; family Carettochelyidae; genus Carettochelys; species Carettochelys insculpta. Next base: position 124,166,142 of record NC_134141.1, read on the forward strand.
CACATCCTTAGTTAATGTTTTCTAGCTGTTGTTTATTAATATATTTTATTTATTTATCTATTGTCATTATCTATTATTTTATTCATTAACCAGGAAGCAATGCGGCACACCATGGTATCTTATTGCACTTTTGGGTGCACCATTATGGTGATTTTATACATTGGCTCCAGTACTGGCTTTTGGCAGGGACCATCTACAGAATTAGATGGCTTATTGATCTGTTTGGACATGCAAAATATCATGTTCTTATTTAGACACTTCCCTGATTACCTAGAAATCCAGTAGCACTGGTGAGAAACTAACATGGGTGTAGATGATGACGCACCTAGTAGTTGGATCAGATGGATGAAAACAGGTAGTGCAAGCTACAGCAGCTAGTGACATCTTGACACTGTGCTCCTGAAACAAAGCAAACTCACCCGTGGATTCAGCAAAGCCCTTATGCACAACCTTAATTTTAAGCATGTGTGTGGTGAAATGAAGCTGAATGAACTGAATATAAAGACTGATCTCTACAGGAATGAACCAACCACCTTTCTTTGCAGCATAAATTATTCCTGTTTGGTGAGATTTCTCAGAAAATGGCACTAGACTTAGCTCTCTTGGGCCTGGGAACCAAGTGATGCTCCATTTCTATGCAAATGTATGCAAATATAAGAAGAAATAGAAATCTGACATGGGTGATTATACCAAAGAAGTCTCATCCTAGCTGCAGTGTTCAGGGGAAGTTAGCAATCTGAACACCGCGGCTAGGGTGAGACTTCTTTTTTACAATCACCAATGTCTGATTTCTAGTTCTTATATTATTTGAGGATCCTGACCAAGAACCCTGTATCCAAACTTCACAGCTTGTGGAGCTTGCTCTGTAATCTGATCACATCCAAATTTAGTGAAAGTTCAGGTTCTGATCTAGCACTGAATCTAATTCTTCTGACTTGAACATACAAATGAGTGGTCTTCTCCTACTTGCCAAGCTGATAGCTCCAATGTAGCAAAGTTTGTTCTGTAAGAGAACAAAAGGGTGTGGGAGCAATAATTCCCCTCGACTTATACCATCAAAATTCAGTGTCATCTGGTACAGGCAGAATTTTTTCACCTCTTCCTAACAGGACCACTTCTTAGAGAAAGATTCTGGTGAACGTCTACCTTACATGGACCACTTCCTGTCCAATCTGTGATCACACTGTATCCATGTGGCAAACCAAAGCAATTGCATACATGGGAAAGTGATATTAGGAAGATGTTCATCCAATTCTAGCAGTCTCTTGTGCTCTAAGAAGCACTTTGAAGAAAGTTAATCATAGGTCTATTTTTTACTGGTCATTCACTCTCCCCTTCTCATCTGTTTGTCTCAGCTGAAACAACGTGAAGAGAGCCAATACCCTGTAACCAGGCAAACCAAATCTCTCACTGGTCCACAGCCCATAATTTAAAACCTTTGGTTCTGAGACAATGGTACAAGTTGTCAGTGACACCATGAAGACTACACCAACTTACGCCACATAAATGGGCAAGAGCTATTATGCCTAGGTTCTGCCACAGCCATGTGTGGTATCTGAATAAATGATAAGACTGGCAGATAGACGGAGAATTAGGGCATAAGGGACCCTTTTGATCACTGAGTCTGACAACAGTATTCAGTAGGCCAAAGAACCCAATATTTCCTTTTGAGCCATAGCACTCATTTTAGAAAGACAAAGACTTCACGTGATTGAAAATCCACCACATCCTGAGATAAATTGTTCCAGTGGATTATTACCCACATAATTAAGGAACTGTGCCTCAATTGTAATCCACTTTTTTTCGAACTTCAGCTTCCAAACATTGGAGAGTTTCTGTGCTAAAGTAAAGCAGACTTTTACCATTAGAAACTCCTTTTCCATATACTTGTACACTCTGGTCAAGTCACCTCTTAACCTCCCCTAGGATAAATTGAGTTTTGCAAGTCCTTTTTGAGTCACTGCTTTTCTGGATGCAGTCCCTCGCTTTATAACTGTGACCTTTAGGCATGACCTTGCATTTGGCTGTGTACCAATGCATGTTGTTCAAATGGCCCAGACCTTACTACATGATCCAGGTAGGTCTTCACAGCTCACCTGTCCCCATCATTATTTACCACTTCAGTCATATTTGTGCCATCTGCAGATTTTACCAGCAGTGATTTTATATTTTTCTAGCTTATTGATAAAGGCATTGAATAGCATTGGGTGTGGAATGAATCCTTTCAGGACCCTACTAGTAGCACCCTCACTGAACAGCAATTGCCTTTTAAAATTATTTTGGGACTCTCTAGGTTAATTTGTCTATAATAAGAAGACCCATAAAGTATCAGGTCAAAGATCCAGCTACCTCAGTATCCTGTCTTCTGGCAGTGGCCAGTGTCAGATGCTTCCGCAGCAATGAATAGCACATGGTAATTATTGAGTGATCCATTTCTTGACGTTCAGTCCCAGCTTTAGCTGTCAGAGGTTTAGGGACACTCAGTGCCTGAGTGGCATCCCTCACGATCTTGCCTACCAGCCATTAATAGACCTACTCCCCATGAACTTACTGTTAACCCAGTTACACTTTTGGCCTTACAATGTTGCCTGAAAATGAGAGCCACAAGATATCTGTGCATTATGGGAAGAAATACGTCACTATAGCTACGTCTACACGTGAATGCTACATCGAAATAGCTTATGTAGTGACATCGAAATAAGCTATTTCGATGGATAACGTCTACACATCCTCCAGGGCTGGCAACGTCAACGTTGAACATCGACGTTGGGCAGCACTACATCGAAGCAGGCGGTGCAAGGGAGTGTCTACACACCAAAGCGGCCCACATCGAAATAAGGGTGCCAGGAACAGCTGCAGACAGGGTCACAGGGCGGACTCAACAGCAAGTCACTCCCTTAAAGGGCCCCTCCCAGACACACTTGCACTAAACAGCACAAGATCCACAGAGCCGACAACTGGTTGCAGACCCTGTGCATGCAGCATGGATCCCCAGCTGCAGCAGCAGCAGCCAGAAGCCCTGGGCTAAGGGCTGCTGCACACGGTGACCATAGAGCCCCGCAAGGGCTGGAGAGAGCGTCTCTCAACCCCTCAGCTGATGGCCGCCATGGCGGACCCCACTATTTCGATGTTGCGGGACGCGGATCGGCTACACATGCCCTACTTCGACGTTCAATTTCGAAGTAGGGCACTATTCCCATCTCCTCATGAGGATAGCGACTTCGACGTCTCGCCGCCTTATGTCGATTTCAACTTTGAAATAGCGCTCGCCACGTGTAGACGTGGTGGGCACTATTTTGAAGTTGGCATGGCTACTTCGAAGTAGCTGGCACGTGTAGACGTGGCTTATATTTGTTTTAAACCTGCCGCCTAGTAATTTAATTGGATGATCCCTATTCCTTGTGTTATGTGAAGGGATTAAATAATGTTTCCCTGTTCCTTTCCCCACACCATTCATGATTTTCTATACTTCTATTGTATGCCCCTTTAGTTGTCTGGTTAATATAGGCTGCATTGACTTTCCGTAGTGCTATTTTTCATCCACATGCTTTACAGAAGACTGACTGTATCAGATCAGTACAATTACCTTTACCAACCAAACAGGTGAGCTCATGAAGAAAGTCATGTTTGTTTGACCACACCTTTTTTCCATAACAATATGCTGATGGGCATGAAATATGCTACCATCTTTTAATTCCTTACTGGCTGCATTCTATTTTATCTTTCCCATAGTTTTGCTCTACATCTCCAACTAACTATCCTGTAGTTTCCTAGGTCATCCTGTTATTCTTTTTAAATATTGGCACATCATTATCTCTTTCTCAGTCCCACTCAACCTTCCCCCATGTAACAAGATTTGTTAAAGAGCAAACAATATTTCACAGCGTTCCTTGACCATTTCTTTTAATACACTTAGATAAAAGTTAAATGCTCCTGCAGATTTAAACATGTTTAACTTTAACCATTGCTGTACATCCACCCTGGTAACTGATGTAATAGACTGTGTTTTATTATCACTGTAACATATGAATACCTTGTCCTGCTTCTTTACAAATGAAGAGCAGAAATATTTCTTATCTATCGCACCAAGAGATGGTAAAACACCAGCACAAGGTTAAATATTCCAAAAGTCATCCAACTCCATTAGACACTGGAAAACAGCCGAAATGATGTCCTTGGTCATCAGACATACTCCATTACTGAGGATTTCAGTAGCCATAAATCACATTACAATACAATATCTTCCAACACACATGTACATTATAGAACTACTTCCATAAAAACTGCATCCTGAAATTTTTACAGAGCTAAAAAAATTGCAAGACAATAACTAGTGCTGGAGTTAAAGAACAAGGCAAGGCAAAGACCTTGCAAAATAATTAAATGAGAGCTTCAATTCATCGATAGAACTAATAAATGAGGGAAGAGGGAGAATAAGAGGCATCCACCTGGGAGTAAATAAACGAGATGAGAAATGAAAGGGGCTGAGGTCTTGAGGAGGTGGAGAAGGCAGACTGCAGAGGAGCAGGCTCTGGCACTGACACAAGAAGCTGTTTTGAAGCAAAATCTTTCGTCCCCCATGGAAAATTCTTCCCATCTCTGTGCCTCACAGTTTTGTGGCATTAGCAATCAAAGTAAGGCATGTTCTAAGACAGACCAAGGACAATGTGATGCACTTTATCCACAGTAGGTGGGCCAGCAGCCAGACAGTTTTCTGTTATTATTATTCATCAATTATTATTTACTTTTCGTAAAGAGCTCTCAGCATATTAGGAGCTGCATAGCTTCACTCAGGGCACATTGTCCCCTAAGCAGGGTTTCTGATGTAGGGCGCAAGGAACTCCTTGTGTTTATAGCACAGGGAGAGCCCAACTAATGATTCTATGGACAGGCAAGGATTGGTGTATTCTGTCCCTGGGAATGAGAAACATTTATCCCCCTCAACCCATTGACCTCCTGAAATCCAGGCTGAATTGCAGAGATACAGCAGGGCAGCACTGATGAAAGGATCGTCCAAAGGTTGGAGTATTATCTCTGGTCATTTCCTCATTTTGCCACAGACTCCCTGTGGGACCTTGGGCAAGTCACTTATTTGTACTCTATACTTCAGTTCCTTCTATGTGAAATGAGGATAACAGCGCTTTCCTCCAGCATAAGCTGCTGTGAGGATAATACAGGACAATTGTGGGAGTCTCAGATATTACAATAATGGCAAGCCACATACATATTTAAGATCGGTTAGTGATATGTTTGCTGTGCTGCCTATAGTGCAGAAGACATGTTTCCTGGAGTCTTCCCTTAGATGGACACTTCGCTGATTGGCAGGAAGCTGGTTCTAGTTAACCCTGGCACAGTCAGCATGACATTGGTTATTGTCTTTTAAAACTGAGCACCTAATTTACATTTGCTATCAACACTGCATGGACAACTCGAGCAGTTGCCTATGTAAATGGAAAGTAATGTGTCCAATAAGCCATCTGCATGTCCAACATACACAAAACGTGCATTCAGTGATGTCATTTGCTCATGGAATTGCACACATATTTTTGCCTTCACATTTAAGTCATTGTGCAAGATTCGGACAAGGTAGGCACTTTTATAGAGCAATAACCACTCAATTGTGGGTATATATTGTTAATTTTTACCCATTTTTCTTACAACGATGCAGTATGTCATTAAATATCTGCTCAGTCAATGTGATTTTGAATGTTTGTACTGCATAGTTCTCGTGGATTGCCATTGAACTTGCTTAACTCCAAGCAATTTAGCAGGTGTCGGGAAATATGGTCAGCCTAGACTGTAAGTTTCCTGTTAATCTTCCATGCAAAGGACAATAGATGGGCATCTTCTCAGCTGCAGAGAGAGACGTTGTTTGGGTCAATGCAGAATTTTTGGGCCCTTCAGCGTGCAGGGGGAGCAGCTCCACACCTTAGGAAGGGTGGGGCCTTGGGCAGAAGAGACAGTGCAGGGGGAAGTCAGCTCTCAGCACTGCCTGACCATGCCGTGCTCTCCTCCTATCCCCACTCCTGCCAGCCCTCAGAACCACCTGGAGCAGATCTCCAGAACCACATCTTTAAAGGAGAGAAGCAGGGCTGGGAGCTTTTGCCCATTTTGAATCAACAAGTCATGGGACATTTGTCCCCTTTGCCCTCCCTCCACATCAGCAGTCCCAGTCATGACTATGGTAGCTCTGTGCTTTCAGTCTTCCAGCTGGTACCATCCATTTTGCACTGACGGCCAGAGTTTAGTTGGGACCCTCCAACAAAGTCTTGTATTTTGTGGACAATATGCAGTTACTAATTTTCTATTGACCTACAGAGAAGCTTTAAGATGATTGATTACTGGGGTCATGGTCAGGAGACCTGGGATGTATTCCTGATTCTGTCAACGACCTGTCATATGTCGCATTGCCACTATGTGCCTCAGTTTTCTCTGCCACCTTTGGTCTGTCTTGTGGATTCAGATTGCAAATCCTTTGAGGAAGGGCACTGTTTCTTCTGGTGGGTAGGTACAGCATGCAGCAGGGAGTGGCTCTGATCTCAGTTGAGGTATCTAGATGCTACTGTGATAAGTAAAAAAAATCAGGAATACATCCTCCTTATCCCATCCCAAACCTTCCTCAACTTCCCGACTTACTTCCCCTGGGGATGCTAACTCCTCACCTGTGAATTAAACATGTTAATAGGGAGCGGGAAAGGGAGCAGAAGAGAGCGATGGATTTCAATTCATATTCCTTCTGACAATCACTTACAGTAAGATAACAACCATTGTTATCTGGCCTGACTGTCAGCAAAGTGTGGGGGATGAATTATCTACATACAGGGCAGTATGCAAGCTGAATAGCTTTTGAATTTAGCCAGTTCAAGTTCATTACTGGTGTGACATAAAAAAGATCAGAACATATTTGAAATATTCAACATATTTCCTCATTTTGCCACTGTGATTACTTTTTTCCAATGTGCATTACTTTAGACTTATTAATATTAAATTTCATTTGCCATCAGCAAATTTTGCCACCTCACTGTTTACCCCTTTCTCAAGATCATTTGTAAATAGGTTGAATAGGATTGGTTCATGATTGGACTCTTCGGGGACACCATTAATTACCACTGTCTGTTCTGAAACTCACCATTTATTCCTGCCCTTTGTTTCCTGTCTTTAAAACCGGTTTTCAAGCCATGAAGGGACCTTTCCTCTTCTCCCATGACAACTTACTTTACTTAACAGCCTTTGGTGAGCCAAAGGCTTTCTGGAATTCTAAGTACATTATATCCACTGGATCCCCCTTGTCCACATGCTAACTGACTTCCTCAACAAACTCTAGTAGATTAGTAAGGCACGATTTCCCTTTATAGAAACCATATTGACTTTTCCCCCAACAAATTATGTTCATCTATGCGTCTGACAATTTTTTTCTTTACTGTAGTTTCAACTAATTTACCCAATACTGATTTTACACTTACTGGTGTGTAATTGCCAGGATCACCTCTTGAGCCCTTTTTAAATATGGGCATTACATGAGCTACCTTCCAGTCATTACATACAGAAGCTGATTTAAATGATAAGTTACAAACCACAGTTAATAGTTCCGCACTTTCACATTGAAGTTCTTTTAGAACTCTTGTGTGAATGCCATCTGGTGCTGGTGATTTGTTACTATTAAGTTTATCAATTTGTTCCAAAACCTCCTTCAACGACACCTCAATCTGGGATCGTTCCTCAGATTATAAAGAATAGCTCAGGTTTGGAAATCTCACCAATATATTCAGTCGTGAAAACCAAAGCAAAGAGTTCATTTAGGTTTTCCACAGTGGCCTTATCATCTTTAAGTGCTTCGTTAGTATCTTGACCATACAGAGGTCCCACTGATTAACAGGCTGCCTGTTTCTGATGTCCATAAAAACTATTTTGCTATTACTTTTTGAGTTTTGGGCTAGTTTTTTAGGCAGTTACACTTCCAGGGCTAGAAGAAAGAAAAGGACAAACACTGGTCAGTCACTGACTCATCAGCATGACAAGCCCAGGAATAGCAGTAAATGAAGACTGGAAAAGACCTGCTAAGAAATCAAGTCCATTCCTCAGCCAGCATAAAAAGTTCTCTTGCAGTATGCTTTCTTGACAGCTTTGGATTTCGTTTAACTTTCTGTTCCTCTTCATTAAGATAATAGGCACTCATGCTCCAGAAATCACTTGAGTTCCTGCCCACAGGGTGTGAGAAAGTAAAAGTCGTAAGTGAGTGGTCATCCCTGGAGATATATTCTCCAAAACAACTACAGAAACCACCTGGGGGGTTATTTATCCAGACGGAGTCAGCTCTGGTGGGAGAAAGCTATGTTCTGTATTTTTCTCTTCCATTTCTTTCACCCTCCACTCATGGAAGTGCATTTAGTGTGGGTGACAAGAGCACCAAACCCTGGAGACTGAAGTCCTCTTTTAGCCACACAACAGAAGTGGCCTGAGCCATGAGAGGTGCAAGTGTCCTCCCCACATCAGCCTGACAGTGTTACAACTATGTCCTGGAAGGTTCTTCTGCAGGCATGAGGTCAGTCGCTCTCCACGTCTATTCTGTCTTCAGCTTCTCTGCTGACATCCCTTGCAATGGGGCTGGTTTGGGCCTATCTCTCCTAGCAACTGAGTAACGTTTCATTGTTTGCACTGTGATGTTGGACCTGTTGGATTTGATCCTGCCCTGTGCAGTCACCATGCATGTTGTTGAGTAGGAAACCCAGAAGATCACAGGCTTAAGAGAGCCTGCTCCAAAGGCCACCATAGCATTTAGCCTAGTAAAAGGCATGAAACAAAAGAAAGGACATAGATCGATGACAGGTTTATTTTGCATTTTGATGATTGTGCCAAAAGCTGTCTGTCCTCACACCACATGTTCTCCTTGCACCCTGCCACCGGGGCATCAAGCACACAAGACTTGTAGACTTACCAGACAACCATTGAGGAGCCCAGTCAGCACCTGGAAAGGGCCAGCAGGATCAGGGATGGAGTGCTTTGGGGTATAAAGCAACCTTCATGTACATCTCTGAAATAGACGTGATCTGCTCTTCCCCATTCTTTCCATCCTCATCTGGGGCAATTTAAATGGAAGAACAGCCAAAAAGCAACCTTCTCAGTGCCCTGTGGACCAAGATCATGGTGGTGGGGATGGCCTGCAAAACTCTAAGAGAACCTTAGAAGCCTGGAAAGAAATGAAGACCCAATTCACACCATTATCCTGACTTTGTTTCTGCCCACTCTTCATGTCACAGTCAGGAGAAGCCATGGACACGGGAGTTGAGACCTTTTTAGAAGTGCAGTGCAGAACAGAGGAGTATTGATCTGTGTTCATGTCATGCTCCATGTCAGTACCCAGCCCAGGCCGGAGAAGCTAATGATCCCAGCAGCTCACCAAATCTGGTGGTGAATTGTGGTCTCATGCCACTTGAGGCACGTTGTGCATACACTGAAAGAAGTGGAGAACAAGGGAGATCATACATTAAGAAATGCAGAACAAGGGATATTCAATGCCCTGAGCTGCAGTCCTAGCAAATTTCTTGCTCCTTTACTACCTTGGTAAATCATTTATTAGAACAGCCTTTTTACATAATCCCTGAAAAAAAACCCATAAAATAGATTTATCAAAAAATCCTGTCCTCCTACCAACCATCTACAGACTGGTACCTATATTTCTCTGATTATTAATTAACTGATGCACAGAAACATCTTTAAGCTTTTTAACCTCTCCCTCTCTTTCTCTCTCTGTCCTTCAAGAGTGTAGACTACAATGCAGGGGAGATGTTAAAAACATAGGTGTTATGAGAATGTGTGGTGCATTAAAGCCAACAGCAGCACTTTAGTAAAACATTTCAGGCATATTTTTGTGCCAGACTCTCCTCTTAGGCATGCCAGTTTCAAACTGGAGTCACTCCGCTGAGGTTGGTGGAGTTACTCTGGATTCTCCCTGCAATCACGGAGAGCACAATGTTGCTCATTGTCATTGTCCTGCTTACAGAGTCTCCTTCGACGAGTGGCAGTGATCTAATTCGGTAGCAGGCATCTGACTTGAAAAGAGAAGAGGATTTGACTGCATAGTCACTGCCTGCCTACCGATCAATCCCCTAGCACTGCAGTTTCTCAGTTTATGAGTTAAAATAGAGCATCTCTGCTGTTTGGAGTCCCAATAGTTGCCTCACCAGCATGCAAAGCAACCCTGTGGAAATAGTAAAGGGCAGTTAGATCTGAGTGTCTCAGCACCTCCTATGCATGGCAGGCCACTCACAGCCAAGACTGTCACCTTCAGACTGGAGACACTAGCTCTGGGAAATTCCACACCAGCTGCTAGCTAGCCGGTCATTTTTCAAGCCGTGCTCTGAAATGCCAATGGAAAATGTTGACAGTTGAAGAAAAGACATTCTAAAGAACCTAAACCTGGCCTAGTCTATGCACCCAATAGCAAAGAGTATCCTAGTACCTCTCCCTTCATTTTTCCCCCCTGTGGTCTCCATGCAACATGGTGGGTGACCACATTTTCTGTCATGTTTGGGAGCACCACCTGTCATAGGGTGATAATCCATGTGGCTCTGCACAGAATGTGTCACCCTGAGAAATCTACCATAAGATCTACGACTTAGTAGCACCATCATAAGTCTATGAGTTTGTCCAGACGAGAAGATATTTCAGTGGAGTAACTACACCAGTGTAGTTTCCCCAGTGTAAAGCCCAAGCATACATGTATTGATGCAAGACAGATTACATCATGATGTAAATCCCAGAAAGAAGGGTCCTGGACTGAGGAAATAGGGAACCCATCATATTTTGCAAAAAATATAGCTAAGAGGATGGAATCCCAAATTCAGAGGTCAGTCAACGGCTACGTCTACACGTGAAGCCTACATTGAAGTAGCCTATTTTGATGTGGCGACATCGAAATAGGCTATTTCGATGAATAACGTCTACACGTCCTCCAGGGCTGGCAACGTCGATGTTCAACATCGACGTTGCGCAGCACATCGAAATAGGCGCTGCGAGGGAACGTCTACACGTCACAGTAGCACACATCGAAATAAGGGTGCCAGGCACAGCTGCAGACAGGGTCACAGGGCGGACTCAACAGCCAGCCGCTCCCTTAAAGGGCCCCTCCCAGACACACTTGCACTAAACAGCACAAGATACACAGAGCCGACAACGCGTTGCAGACCCTGTGCATGCAGCATGAATCCCCCGCTGCAGCAGCAGCAGCCAGAAGCCCTGGGCTAAGGGCTGCTGCCCACGGTGACCATAGAGCCCTGCAGGGGCTGGAGAGACAGCGTCTCTCAACCCCCCAGCTGATGGCTGCCATGGAGGACCCCACAATTTCGACGTTGCGGGACACGGATCATCTACACAGTCCCTACTTCGACGTTGAACGTCGAAGTAGGGCGCTATTCCGATCCCCTCATGAGGTTAGCGACTTCGACGTCTCACCGCCTAACGTCGAAGTTAACTTCGAAATAGCGCCCGACGCGTGTAGCCGTGACGGGCGCTATTTCGAAGTTAGTGCCGCTACTTCGAAGTAGCATGCACGTGTAGACGCAGCTAACACCTCCTGAAACCAGCCTGTCTCTAAATGAGGCATGTTCTTGTTGTCTCTGGAGTAAGAGCATTAAGAGTCTAGAAATGATTTAGGAGAGAAAACAGCTCTTGCTAAGAGCTGTACTGAAAGATATGAGCCAGGTGAACAGGAATTTCAACTTAGGAGCTAGGAAAATACACTTGTTGGCGCTCTTGGGATGTTGTTCCTGCTCCACTGATACCAGTGGGGAGTCTTTCTAGCTCCTTCGCTGGGAGCAGCACAAGAGCCAAGTCAGTCAGACAGCCTAAGATCATCACATTATCGGCCCTCTTACTGGCTGCTTCATGATCTCGGAGGCAGGACAATTGTTATCTAATAATATCCAAGATCTAATTGACTCTTCTGTGCATTTCTCCAACCATCGTGCTCCAGTTTTCTGCCAAGAAAATGAGCAGTAATATGAGAAGCAAGCAAAGGTCTATGCTCTCATCTTCTCCACTGCAATATGAGACCTTCCTCATCACTGTTATGCTCTTAGGACAACTCCACAAAACGCTGATTACTAACTTCAGTATGGGGAGGAAGAGGTACAAGTTATGTCCATGGGCAGGCCTCACACTGCCACTTGAAGATGTGACTTGCACACTCATTGAGGGGCTCATCAAACTTTGATGTAACCCTTCAAATCATTCATCTCCTGGCCTCTCACAGAGCTGCACTGACAGCCAAAGACAGAGTGTGTGGTTTAAAGATGTGTGTGTGTGTGTGTGCGCGCGCGTGTGTGTGTCTGTGCCTGATTCGCAAAAGAAATCACTTCTGTAGTGTGTGAGTCTTGCTGAGAGTCTGGAATTAGCCCAGAGATGAGACACGATAAGCCTATGGAGGTGCAGAGTGGTAAATCACAATCCGTTCCATTGCCAGGGCAGGCGTGTATCTGTCAGCAAGGGCTCACTGTTAGCTTCTGGGGGGGCCCGAAAAATGTTGCTCTGTCTCACTCTTTTATCAGCAGAACCTGGATTCTGTGGGGAGGGTTTGTGCTGCCAGATCCCCATACAGGGAGAATCACAGAAAATTAAACCGTTTTGTCTGAATGTATCTCGCTGCTGTGGCACCCCCTGCTGGTGGGGGGTAACCTGCTGGTTACTCAGGGAATTAGCTCTTCCAGGCTCTGAGGTGCCCTTTTCTGGCCATTGTTTGGCCAGCTGTTACCTGTCTTCTGTTAACCATCAATTTATATCAGAACCTGCCGCCCTCCCAGACCATGGTTCCCTTCCCTCAGGATGCTGCCCTGTCACAGTGCACCCACACTTTGGGGTCCTCCCCACCCAGTGAACCCCAAACCCTGATACCCTCCTTGCCTCAGTGGCCTATTGCCAGTCATCATCCAGCCCCTCACATGAGGGTCCAACTGCAGTCCGAAATAACCGCTCATCATTAGGTAAAGGGGTTTTAGACCTGCTGCTTTTGCTGCCCTGGCTGCTTCCCTGCAGCCTTAGTACCCTCAGGCCTTGTCTCAGGCCCTGCAGCCTTAAAGCTTGCCTGGCCAGAGCTCCCCCAGTTCTGCCTGCCTTTCCCCCAGCCCCGCTCTGTCTCAGGAAGTCCCTGTAACTTCCCTGGCAACCAGGCCCGTCATGCTCCACAGCTGGAGGAAGAGTCTTCTCCTTTCCTCCTCTCCTGGAGCCCCTTTTTGTACAGCTCCAGCTGGGCCCTAATTGGCAGCTAATTGCGTCAGCTACTGGCTCCTCAGCCTATTCCCAGGGCTGGATTTTAACCCCTTCCCTGCAGGAGTGAGGCAGTTTCCCACTGCCCTGAAGCACAAGGTGTCGTTGCATAGCATCCATGCACAGACCCATGCACTCATCGTGCTCGTGCATCTCCTCTCAGACATTGTCCCCGCATGCTGGGAACTGACCTTCCCTTGCTCTCCTGGTTCCAAAGTGGCCGCTCCACCAGCTGAGATGATGGAGCATGTCATTAGCCACTTATAAACTACCCCATTCACATGGCCAGCCACAAATGGTGCTCCCATCACAGCAAGCTCTGCATACCTGTTTGCTAAGTGCAGTGCTGTCTAGATGCTGTGCCAAATAACCAGAGCTACTCATGTAACCCCCATTAGGGAAATATGGGTGTTTGCCTCTCTCAAAGGTCTCTGATAAGAGTCTGCTATAGCTACCAGTAAATGGAGCATCTCCTTCACCTCAAGTAGCAACTGCTCAAGGTTTAGGGCTGATGGTCTAGAGTTCAAGCTAGCTCAGGTTGGCATGGGAAGGTCATTGGGTTCCCCCCTTATTTACTTCACCGTTATAAACAAGTAGCTGTGGATATTCAAGTTTCTTCCTTCATAAACGCGTCGGGGCTTGTAGGAGGCACTGCAGAGAAGATACGAGAGAAGCATCACGGGCAGTAGATTTACCCCAGCCTTGTGGGGGGAGAGAGACACACACAGAATAAATGCCTTGAAAACACCTCCTTCTGTGTGCCAACTCATAGTCAGAGCTGGCCTGGCCTCCGAGCTGCGTGCATTCATGCTGGGGTGCAAACACTCGGGAGACCCCGGATTCTGTGTGGTGTAATGTCTCAAACTGCTTTCGGGTCCAACACCACAACCCATAACAAGTCACCCCGATGGCAACCATCCTTCCCTCGCCCACCCACCTCCCCAGTCCTTCCCTGCCCTCCCGCCCCCATGTTCATTCTCAGTGGTCTTGCATGTAGTGCTGCAGCACCCTTCAGTTTGTTAAATCCCCCGCCCTGCCTCATGTTTTGACAGGATTTGTGAGTTTTGACAACCCCGCCAGTGCCCAGGCTGCCATCCAGGCTATGAATGGGTTCCAGATTGGCATGAAGAGGCTGAAGGTGCAGCTGAAGAGGCCGAAGGATGCTAACCGCCCCTACTGAGAAGATGTGGGAACCACAAGAGACACATGACTAGCACAGGTAACTGCACGGGGGGAGGGGACATCACCTGTTGTCTTACAGATTCTGTGTTGTGGACCCTAAAGATTCATTCCGCGGCTCTCCGGCTTCTATCTTTTCCACTAGGTCTCTGGCTAGAGCCACACCACCACCCATGCACACACACACACACACACACACACACACAAGGAACCAGTTGTGTGTGCACTTTGGTAGATGGAGAAGCAGAAAGAGGCTTAATATGGGACAGGCCAAATTCCCCCATCCCAGTGGTGCCATGTGACTGTGCTGAGTCTTCCTGACAACTAGGGAGGACAGTTGCTTTTCTGGTCACCTGCTCAGCCATGGAAAGTATTCTGAGGCCAGAGAAGACCTGTAAATCAGAGGCAGGAATCACGCTACACTTATTTCCAAATTGTTGGACCTGTCCAACATATATAGCAGTAGCTCCAGGTTGCAAATCTTCAGCATTTTTCACTCTTCACATGGTATATTTTGTACCCAGTTTCATCTCAGCATGACAAATTCCTGTCATAGGTCACCTTGACGTCTAAATATCCCCTGACTACTTGCTTCTTGGACTAGAGAAATGAATAAAAGAATTCATGCTCATGTCCTCACTCAGCTTCTATTAATTCCTTACTCTGGTCAAAAACAGGGCTTGGTTAAAAACAGACTAATGGCCTTGGGATTAGCCTCGCCAACTATAAGTTGTTTGCCATCAGGAGGCAGCTAACCTGGGCCTCTGAGGGAATTTCTAAATACATATAACAGTGCCAAAAATATCAGAATGACTCACTTGTTTTGTTGGAATTTAAGCCTGCCCCTACCGGCAGCAAAATGGAGTCTAGGGTTTGGGAAGATTTTCAGAAGTTCCTAAGTGTCCCATTTTCAAAAGTCATGTAGGGTATGTCTAGGCTGCATTGAATCAGAACCCAGAGCTGGGTTATATCCAGGATAAAAAAACACAGCTGGCCCATGTCAGCCAACAGGGATTGAGCTGTGAGGCTAAAAATCACTGTGTAGGCATTCAGGCTCAGGCTGGAGCCTGAGCTCTGGGAACCTGTGAGAGTGGGCCCATGCCCCAAGGTCTACACAGCCAATTTGAGCCCCACAAACCTGAGTCAGCTGATCCAAGCAAATCACAGCTACGCTGCAGCTCTTTTGCCCCCCACCCACCCCCCTCGGCATTCAGAGGTGCTCAGAATTTTTACTGGGACTTAGGCCTCTGAGACCAAGATCCTCGATGATATTTGGCTACATAATTCCCACTGATTTACGTCAGTGGGAGTGAGGCACATAAGTACTTTTGAGGATTTGGGCGTTCAGTGATTTTTGAAAATGGGAACTTGGAGCCTATGTTACTTAGGCACTTTTGAAAATGTGTACATTTCTGCCCCTGAAACAGCTGGTTCTCATCTCCAATGCATCGTGATGGCATTAGTGTACTCATAGCACCCTACCATTCAGCTACCAAAGGTGAAGCACATGTTGATAAGTGGTGCAGAAGCAGAGGTAAAACACTGGGCTTTCTGATGGCTCTTGCACAGCATGGTGGCATGGAGGCATCACGAGTGGTAGCCCAGTTCCTATCCTCAGAGGCCACAGGCATCCCTTTCCAAAAAAGGACACAACTTGGTGTGTGTGGTTGTGCAAGTGACAGCGGGTCAGCCTGTGGTAAGGTGGACACCATTGTCCTCAATCGGGTGAGCAGATCTTGTTCTTCCTCCCGATGACCATTCATCAATTAACTCAGCTCTTCCCCTGCTGGTCCCAAAATGTTAGCATTTGATGATTTCCCCAGTAAATAGTTCCCAAGAAAATCTATATGGATGAGTGGTTTATTGTGGAGATGGAGAAGCCAGCCATTCCACAGTGATAGCTAGGTGTGAGTTTCTGTTGGAAGGCCAGGACTAGAGATGTACCTGAACTGCAGGAATCAGCTGGATTTCCAAACTTTTCCAAACTCCATCTCCATAAATGCATTAGTTGAGCGTGTTAATTTCATGAAGGTCATTTGAATCTTTCAGGGGGATAATAGCTCGGGAAAGGTACAGTCTCATTAATCTAGTATCTCCTTTGTATATGATTATACAAAGAAGATTCTCGAAATATTCTCCCGCCCTTTTAAAAATACCTCTTTTCTTTTCCTTGCTTATGACAAGGCCTCTTAGAAGCTTGAAACTGAAATATGCTTCCGTAGCCAAATGCTTGTTGCTTCATCGCCTTGCGCACACGCTGGCTTCTTATTGCAGGTGCCAGGGGAATGCATGCCAACTTCTCAACACACGGTATAACTGTTGGGGGCAGATTTTCCATTGAATCGAAGAGATTTAGGAGTGCATGTTCCACTGAGGTTTGAAAATGTCTTCCTGAATGCTGAGCTGGGTACAGTGGCTTAGAATTAGGGGGTAGCTCTGAGTGCTGAGCTGTACACACTTGTTTGTTGTTATAGGTGAATCCTGAGCCCTGGGCTGTACACACTGCCAAGTGATTGTAGGGTTGCTTGTGAGCACTGGGCTGCACACACTGGTTTGTCATGATAAGGCTGATCCTGAGGGCAGAGTTGCTACCCTGACTTATTTCAGGAGGGCTGCACCTGGGTAGGACTAGTGGATTTTAATAATAAATTATACAAAAAGTAATTGACCGTGAGAAACAAGCTGTCCTTCAGTTCTGCGCTGATTATTCTAATTGATGAGTGCCGTAGCTTCCCACACAGCCCAGGTTTTAACTTGGCTTCTCTCAGGTTTTTCAGTAAAACTGGGTCAGCAGTTAACATCCATTCTACTCCATCCTCTGCCTGTAGCCCCTATAACTGGCGGTGTATGTGGTGCCCAGCCCGAGAGGCCCCGATTCTGATTGGATGCCACCTAAATAAACAATCAGTCATTCTTTTTTCCTCATTGCCCCTCATGCCTTGCTGTAAATGCTGAAAGAGCTATGGGCCAGCCTCCTGTATAGCAGGGGAAGTTTGATCTGGTAAAATTTGCTCTTGCCGTTCCGCAGAAAAGAGAAAGCAGGTGCAGAGGTGAGCAAACTGCACCTTTGTCTGCCTCCTGTGCAGTGGCAGTTGAACTGCAGGGGGCTCAGGTGGGAAGCAAGCTTTCCTTTCTGGAAACGGGGTCCCATGTGAGTGCTGAAGAAGTGCACCTCAGGGAGGACTTGGGATGAAATGAAATGGTAGTTTGGCAAGCTCCAGCTGGAAGACAGGTGAGCTCAGAGGCATTCAGATCCTGTTTGGGGCCCATCTCTGCTACATAGGGATAAAGACATCATCAGTTAAGCATATTTGTTGGAGCTCAAACTGTGTGTAGCTCTGTTACACCAATACGATTCTCAATGCCATTGGTGCATGGGCACAGTAAGTAGGGGCGTGGGGAATGCTGCAACCTCAGGTTTCACACCTGGCTTTCCCATCCCCAGGGGCCAGCTTCTCTGTTGACTCCCCAGTCCCAAGTCCCAGCCTCCAAGCACCTCCTCTGAGGTCTTGCCAGCTCTGCCAGCTTCAGCATCCCCATGGTCCCACTGCCCACCAGCTCTGGAGTCCAAACCACCCACCCTGAAGGCTGTGCTGCTGCTTGGGGGCCCGTCACCAGCCCAGAGCTCTGCAACCATCTGCAGCTGTGGTTAGGTTGCCAGCTCTCCCAGACCAGACAGACCGGACTCCATTTGTGGTAATGTCCTCCAATCCATTCAGTCCTGGAGCACTGACAAACCTAGGTGTGACCCCAATGAGGAGCACAAACAGGAGTAAAGGGAGGCACAGCTCAGCACCCCCACCATAAAAATACTTGCAGTGCCACTGCATTTGTGATGGGGGTCACAAAGGCAGTCAGGTAGGCTGAAAGATGATAGATATCTATGCATACAAAGCTGGGAGGTAACCAACTCCCTCAATGGGCGGAACATCTTGTAATAGTCTGGGGAATGGGCTTTTTCTTTTCAGACTCCATTCATTAAGATACTTAATTTTACACTTAGCTTTAAGCATGTAAGTCATCTTGTAACGCACACACCTAGGTGTGGGTTGCCATCCCATGTCGTGCCACCTAGACCACTTACACAGACAAAGGTCTCTGAGCTCACCTTAGCTGAGAGCCAGCTGGCTTTTCGCTCAACTTGTAGAGGCTCCTGCGTGAAGTTCAAGTCCACCTGTGGGCAGTTACAGTCTCGTCAACTTCAATACTGGTGCCTAAAAGTAGGTTTGTGCTTAAGAGCTGTTCTGTTTGGCTCCTTTCCAAGGAGAGCTTGTGTTTTATTGGAGTGCTTTACAAAATTCGGATGTTACCCTCAGAAATGCGAGCTAAATCCAGCCTGATACGGTAATACACAGAATCTTTTCTTTCCTGCTCCATCCCCTCCAAGCCCACCAACCTTCTCTCAGTGAATTTTAATTCTAAATTCAGGTCGTATCAAATCTCCCTTTTAGGACCCAAATCGGTTTAGGCCACATTGCTTTAAAGACGTTTATTTCACTAATGATCTAAAAATCGCTGTCAACCCTAAAAAAAATATTAATAAAATAGAATAAAAAAACCTGCTGCGATGTGGCAGATAAGCTCACAAGCTACAGTGAGCAAAACCCAGACAGAGTCATGGCAGAATGCTTCCAAAATGGCTGCCTTCTGCTCTCTCATTTCTTTCTAATAACAGAGGTTGTACCAAAAGGGGAGGGAGAGAAAATAGGATCATTTGAGGCCAAAATCAATAAATTCTATTACAAATCTGCCCTTAGGAATAGGAGGCAGAGGTACTTAATGTGTCTGTCAGATAGTAAATGCACAAAATAATGACCAAAAAGATGGTAGTGTAATCCACTACTCACATGGGTGCCCCTTCTTGGGAGCACCAATGTGCTATAGATTAACTCTAAATTGTAGGCACAAATTACAGTACCTAAGGGACAAGTGTAAGAGCAAGAATGTAACTCTGTAGATAGCCACTCCTGGCACATTGCTACTTGTGAGAGCAATGCCCACTCCACTGTATCCAGCCACGGCCATATGGAGACACATTCATCCCCCCACCCCCAACCCCCCACTTCCCATTGTCATAGTCTGTCATTAACACATTAGGAGAAATAATAGTAGTTCAAACTGCCTAGAGTCAAGTTTACCATCTCGTAATTGTATCACAAATCTCCCAGTGTTTGCTGTTACATAAAGGCCCAGCTTCAGGAGTCCTGTGATTACATGAGAATCTCCATTTAGGGGTTGGTTAGTTGATTGGCTGGCTGGTTGGTTGGTTTGTGGATATTTGTATTGTCTTAAGTACATTTATAGCACAAAAGCTTGGAAACTTAATCAGAGCATACCCTAAAGGCTCAAGAACCTGAAGGGCAAAGAAACAGCACCCAAAATGTGTCATTTAAGAAACAGTATGTTGTTTTAGGCCTGAGTTGTGACTTTCTTAATCATTTGGAGTTGGCAATGCTGGAGACCCCAACTGAGATCAGGGACCAGTTGTGCTTGGCTGTGTACCAATACATAGTAAATGGTAGTTCCTGTCCATATGAGCTTATAGTCTAAACAGACAACACAGACAGAAGATGGTGAGAAAGGAAGTCTTGAAGTTCCTGAGAGTATACACATCACCCTACCAGGCCCACCCAGTAGATCTGCCAACTCTCATTTGTTTGGACAGACCCTCTCTCGCTGAAGTCACAGTCAGGTTTTGAAGTGCAGCATCTCCTTGTGCGGAAGGGTTTTGCTACCTGTTTCTATCTATGGAACATTTTAGCTGTGTCTACACGTGCACGCTACTTCGAAGTAGCAGCACTAACTTCGAAATAGCGCCCGTCGCGGCTACACGCATCAGGCGCTATTTCGAAGTTAACTTCGACGTTAGGCGGCGAGACATCGAAGTCGCTAACCTCATGAGGGGATCGGAATAGCGCCCTACTTTGACGTTCAACGTCGAAGTAGGGACCGTGTAGATGATCCGCGTCCTGCAACGTCGAAATTGTGGGGTCCTCCATGGCAGCCATCAGCTGGGGGGTTGAGAGACGCTGTCTATCCAGCCCGTGTGGGGCTCTATGGTCACCGTGTGCAGCAGCCCTTAGCCCAGGGCTTCTGGCTGCTTCTGCGGCAGCTGGGGATCCATGCTGCATGCCCAGGGTCTGCAACTCGTTGTCGGCTCTGTGTATCTTGTGCTGTTTAGTGCAAGTGTGTCTGGGAGGGGCCCTTTAAGGGAGCGGCTTGCTGTTGAGTCCGCCCTGTGACCCTGTCTGCAGCTGTGCCTGGCACCCTTATTTCGATGTGTGCTACTGTGGCATGTAGATGTTCCCTCACTGCACCTATTTCGATGTGGTGCTGCGCAACGTCGATGTTGAACATCGACGTTGGCAGCCCTGGAGGACGTGTAGACGTTATTCATCGAAATAGCCTATTTCGATGTCGCCACATCGAAATAGGCTACTTCGATGTAGGCTTCACGTGTAGACGTAGCCAAGATGTGTCACCAAGCCTTGGGCGTTTTGCAAATGCCCCTTGTTCAGACAGCCCTCGTGGAGCAGCCCGATCTGATCACCAGAAGTGATATTCCGCTCTGTGTAAAGCACCAGCACGTAGCCATCGTACCTCTTAAATCCCATATAAGACCAGTTTTAATTCATTGGAGCATAGGACTCACACTGGCCCCTGCACAGAGGTGAATTTCACCGTAGCTCAGCAGAGCAGCTACCTGGAGAAATGCCTGTGAATGGGGAACCTGGCGATTATGACAGTGTGGCTTCACTGTGGTGATTAATCATCAGCAAAGCACCATTTACCACCTTGTAGCTTCCTTTGCTGGGAATATTATTAATGCCAAAGACAAAGAAGGTTTGGTTACAGCAGGCCCGCCAGGAGAAATGCAATGAAACTATGCAAAGGTGAATGTAAATGGAGTAGCAAGACAAAACTCACTAACACCGAGACCATTTTGGTTGTGGAGTAATCTCCCCAGGGAAGTGAAGAAAAACCCCATCAGCAAAGCATTGACAAATGAACTGTCAGAATCATTCTTGCCCTGACTGACATACGAGGGGAAATACAGATGGTTGGGGGTGGTATCAGAACAGAGTTGACACTTTCAAACATTTGTTGGTCTGATTTGATATAGAAGCCACGAAATGCTTATGGTTGGAGGTGGGCAGAAATGTGGAGAGCAGACGGCAGAAAATTTAAGCTTCTGGTCAGAAAGCCAACCCCCATCCCACCCCAACCCCCACCCCGAAAATGGTATCCAGAAGAAATTTGAACAGTTTTTGTTTCTCTCGTGAAAGACTGAAACTGTTTGAGGCAAAAAAACACTACCTGCGTAAAACCCCAATATTGCCTATGGAAAAGAAGTTCTGATGGAAAACATTTTGACCAACTCTGTGTCTTCAGATAACGTCAGTGTAAAAAGGTTGTTATAAGGAGGAGGGTAATAAATTGTTCTTCTAAACCACAAAGGACAGGACAAGAAACAATGGGCTAAAATTGCAAGACAGACGAAGGATGCTGAGAAAGGAAGTCTTGCAAGAAAGAGTGAGACATTCCTTTCTGTACAGACTGTTTTCAATTATCGTATCTATCGTTTAGAGTTTGCCACCTAAACTGAAGAAAGTTGCACTGGCATGACCATGTTCAGAGGAGTAGCCCAGTTACTTTGAATCTTCAAAAACAACAAGAAGTCCCGTGGCACCTTATAGACTAACAGATATTTTGGAGGATAAGTTGTCATGGGCAAAGACCTGCTTCATCAGATGCATGAGCAGGGGGTTCCAGAGGAAGGTTTAAATATATGGGCTTATGAAAAGGAGGGCGTCCCAGTCAAGAGGAGGGCCAGAGTTGAAAAGGTCAGTTCAGTCACAGAGGATGTGGCCCATTATCAGAAGTTAATGTGTAGGTGTGAACATCAAGAGCAGAGAAACTGCTTTTGTAATTGGCCAGCCACTCCCAGTCTCTGTTCAATCCTTGGTTAATGGTGTGAAATTTGCAAATGAATTGCTGCTCTGCAGTTTCTCTTTGGAGTCTGGTTTTGAAGTTTTTTTGTGTAGGACGGCTACTTTTAAATCTGTTACTGAGTGTCCAGGGAGATTGAAGTGCTCTCCTACAGGTTTTTGTATGTTACCATTCCTGATTTGTGTCCATTTATTCTTTTACGTAGAGACTGTCCAGTTTGGCCTATGTATATTGCAGTGGGGTATTGCTGGCACATGATGGCATATATTATATTAGCAGACGTGCAGGGTAAAGAGTCCCTGATGGTGGGGTTGATGTGGTTAGGTCCTGTGATGATATCACTGGTGTAGATATGTGAGCAGAGTTGGCACCGAGGTTTGTTGCAGGGATTGGTTACAGGTTTAGAGTTACTGTGGTGTGGTCTAAAGTTGCTGGTGAGAATTTGTTTAAGGCTGGCGGGCTGTCTGTAGGCAAGGACTGGCCTGCCTCCCAAGGTCTGTGAGAGTGAAGGATCATTGTTCAGGATGGGTTGTAGATCACTGATGATATGCTAGAGAGGTTTTAGCTGGGGGCTCTATGCAATGGCAGCGGTGTTCCGTTGATTTCCTTGTTGGGCCTGTCTTGTAGCAGATGGCTTCTGGGTACACATCTTGCTCTGTCAATGTTTCTTCACTTCCTTAGGTGTGTAGTGTAGTTTGAGGAAAGCTTGGTAAAGGTCTCGTAGGTGTTTGTCTCTGTCTGAGGGAGTGGCACAAATGCAGTTGTACCTTAGTGCCTGGCTATAGACAGTGGATCATGTAGTGTGACCTGGATGGAACTGAAGGCATGTTGGTAAGCACAGCAGTCCATGGGTTTCCAGTATAGGATGGTGTTTATGTGACCATCACTTATTTGCACAGTAACATCCAGGAAAAGGATCTCTTGTGTGGACTGGTCCAGGCTGAGGTTGATGGTGGGGTGGAAACTGTTGAAATCACGGTAGAACTCTTCAAGAGATTCCTTCCCATGGGTCCAGATGATGATGATGTCATCAATGTAGCACAAGTAGAGGAGGGGCGCTCAGGGATGAGAGCTGAGGAAGCACTGTTCCAGATCAGCCATAAAAGTGTTGGCATCCTGTGGGGCCATGCAGGTGTCCATAGCGGTGCCACTGATTTGAAGGTATAAATTGTCCTCAAATCTGAAATAGTTGTGAGTGAGGACAAAGTCACAAATCTCTGCCACCATTTGTGCCTTGGTCTCATCAGGAATAATGTTCCTAACAACCTGAAGTCCATCTTCCTGGGGGATATTGGTGTAAGGGGCTTCTACATCCATGGTAGCCAGGATGGTGTTTTCAGGAAAGTCAACAGTGAATTGTAGTTTCTTAAGGAAGTCGGTGGTATCTCGAAGAAAGCTGGGAGTGCTGGTAGCATATCCAGACAATCCTGTAGTAAGAGTGCCAATGCCTGAGATGATGGGGCATCTGGGATTCCCAGGTTTATGGATCTTGGGTCAAACACAGATGAGCAAAGTAGTACTTGTATCAGTGCAGCTTCATTCAGCAAAGCCTAATGCTGGGCATTCAAAAAAGCCACAGATCAACCAAAATGTTTCCAAAAATTCCTTCCTTTTTATAATTCCAGCAATAACTAGAATTAAACATTCCCTCCCAGTGTGTCTGCAAGTGAGGCTTTGTATCAGCACATGACAGCCTGAAAATGAAATTTGATCAAGAAGGACTAATTCTCCTCTGTTTGTATTATCTAAGGTGCAGGTAAAAGCAGTAAAGAAATGTGTTTTCTTTTTTGGCCTATCATTTTTAACCCAACTGTCCTTTCAAATTACTAAGCACTTTATTATTTTAAAATAACTAATTTCTGTTTTGCGAGATGCAATTTCAATACCAATGGAAGCAAAATTCCATTTTCCTAATTATCGTGGTTATAGTAAGATTGGCACACAATATAAATGTGCTGATGGAAAACTACAATAATTAATTGCTGCATTCACTCAAAAATTACAATCAGTAATTACAGCGTCAAGGCTAAATTCCATTCAGAGATATTTGGAACTTGTTCCTTTTAAAAAGAGGGCAGCTACTCAGGAGCATTGCTGTGTTTGCATCTAAATGAGCCCAGGTAGGTTTCTGCAGCAGCCACATTGTTCATCTTGGGAGTGCTGGTACTACCCAAAGCAATATAAGAAACATTTTTGTTTTATTTTATGGACAGTTTGTCATTAACAAACAGTGTCCTTAAATGTTTCTATGTTAGATAGTACAGTTATTCCAAAGATAACTAATAGATATCAAAGCAGCTTCCCAGGTCTCACCCTCTTGTGATCCCATTGGCACTGATAACCTGAAGTAACTTCTTTCAGACTTGCTAGTACATTTCACTAGTGGACATCCTTTCTGAGATGGCTAACGCCAAGTGAGATTGGGCCAGGGCCTTGTGAAAGGTGGCTAATTCTACAAACTTTCAACAACAGCCACAAAGCCAATATATGGAGATGCACATCTCGTAGAGCTGGAAGGGACCTCAGGAGGTCATGGAGTCCAGTCCCCTGCCCTCTTAGCACAGCCAAGCACCATCCCGTTTTTTAAAATCTGTTTGTCCTAGATCCCTAAATGGCCCCCTCAAGGATTGAGCTCATACCCCTAGATTTAGCAGGCCAGTGCTCAAACCAGTGAGTTATCCCTCCCCCACAGCAGTAATGGCTCTCCTAGGGTATTTAGTCCCAGACAAGTGACTGAGGAAGATCATCCAAATTCTCATATGGACCACAATTTGTAATGCTGCCCGTGACTGGAGGCACTGGCTGCATGAATTGAACCCAGAGCCCATAGATCAAAACAACATAAGCGTCTCTTGCCTCATCTGAGGGATCAGCTCCATTCACTTGAGGGCAGAACCAAACTCGTAAACCTTTCCATATGATCCACGAACAAGAAGGGGTAAACATAAAAGTGGCGTAATCTGTGAATTTGCCACGGTGCTAGTTAGACCTTTAAATCCACAATCTCACAAATTAGCCTTTCCAGGCTATCGTAAAATCCAATGAAGCAACTTCTTTTTACTGGCAAAACAAAGCAGCAGAAATGTAGCACTTTAAAGACTGACAAAATGATTTATTCGGCGATGAGCTTTTGTGGGACAGACCCACTTCTTCAGAAGTCTGAAAAAATAAAAATGGACAAATCAAGTACATAGGATTGAAGCAGGGGAGTGAAAAGTGGGGGATGCCTCAGGCAAGACACTTAACATCCACCATCTCTCAGCCCCCTCCTTCAGTCCTATGTTCTTGATTTGTCAGTTTTTAATTGCAGTTTTGGGGACCTCTGTACTTATAGCTGTCAGTCTGTACTGGAAATGCGATTGATCTTATGAAGTGGGTCTGTCCCATGAAAGCTCATTCACCTAATAAATCATTTTGTTAGTCTTTAAAGTGCTAAATTTCAGCTGCTTTGTTTTGTTAGAATACAGACTACCACAGCTACCTCTCTGTTACTAGTCTTTTAACTGAGTACCGGAAGCATTCGCTCACCAGACTCACACTGGGGTCTTTCCAGGTCAGCTTTTAAAACAGCAAATCTCAGATCAAAACACTTGCTTATTCTTAATCAACCAACAATTAATTAATTCACCTAGAATCTATATCAATATATAATCAACAGTTCACAACACATAGACACAAGCAGAAGTTTATGAGAGACTCTTGCTTTGGTGATTCTCAATATCCTCTGTGACAGGGTCAGGCCAGAGGGCTACAGGAGAGTGGTGGAAGGGAAGTAGATAAGCTCCAACTTAAATAGGTCCCTTTTCCCAAAGTAAACAAACAAGGAGTAATCCAGAAAAAGCAGGAACTTGCCAGAATCAGGGCAGACAGGCCAATTAAGAAACCTGGAGTCAGTTGGATGGTTTCAAGTGAGAAAGGCAAATCAGGACACCTGGGCTACGTCTACACGTGAAGCCAACATCGAAATAGCTTATTTCGATGTAGCAACATCGAAATAGGCTATTTCGATGAATAACGTCTACACGTCCTCCAGGGCTGGCAACGTCGATGTTCAACTTCGACATTGCGCGGCACCACATCGAAATAGGCGCAGCGAGGGAACGTCTACACGCCAAAGTAGCACACATCGAAATAAGGGTGCCAGGCACAGCTGCAGACAGGGTCACAGGGCGGACTCAACAGCAAGCCGCTCCCTTAAAGGGCCCCTCCCAGACACAGTTGCACTAAACAACACAAGATCCACAGAGCCGACAACTGGTTGCAGACCCTGTGCATGCAGCATGGATCCCCAGCTGCGGCAGCAGCAGCCAGAAGCCCTGGGCTAAGGGCTGCTGCCCACAGTGACCATAGAGCCCCGCAGGGGCTGGAGAGAGAGCATCTCTCAACCCCCCCAGCTGATGGCCGCCATGGAGGACCCGGCAATTTCGACGTTGCGGGACGCGGATCGTCTACACGGTCCCTACTTCGCCGTTGAACGTCGAAGTAGGGCGCTATTCCGATCCCCTCATGAGGTTAGCGACTTCGACGTCTCGCCGCCTAACGTCGAAGTTAACTTCAAAATAGCGCCCGACGCGTGTAGCCGCGACGGGCGCTATTTCGAAGTTAGTGCCGCTACTTCGAAGTAGCGTGCACGTGTAGACACAGCTCTGGAGGCAATGAAGAGGCAGTTGGTACTGATTAAAAAGGTTCCCCCTCTGTTAGCTAACTGTGTGCAAGAAGCTGGGGGTGAGAAGATGTTGTGGAAGGTCTGGGAGAGACCAGCACTAGCAGAAACCCAGAAGAAGAGCCAGTGGTAAGCAAGGTGCAGGGGAGGGCTGTGGGGAAGTAGCTAGGGAATCATAGCTGTCACATAGCTGGATCTGGAAACACTATATAGAGTGGCTCTCACAGGGTCCCTGGGTTGGAACCTGGAGTTGAGGGTGAGACTGGGTTCCCCCATATCTCATTAAGCTGCAGGAGTGAACTGAACTGGACAGTGGGACATACCATAGGGGAAGGACCTGTCTGGAAAAGGAGTCTATCCTGCTCCCCAAACCTGCTTGAGGGGCAGCAAAGACTATGGGGCTTGATTGCTCCTCCTTTTCCCATACTGGCCAATGTTGAGGGTGGCTAAGTAAATGGCAAGTTTGTACCCTTGAGAAAGTGCCTAAACTGAGGGTTGCCTTGAGCCTCTGAGGCAAGCAGTCTGCCTTAAAGCATAAGACCTACCAAGGCAGAGGAGGAGCCTTGCCACACTTCATTTAGCCATATTAGTTTCTATATTGAGGTAAGGGACTCCTGAAAGGTGGCTGATCCCTTGGACTAAAGATCTCACATGATGTGAAGCATTTTCGTAGTGTCTTTATTGGTGGGTCGTATTTTGGGATTGACAGAGGTGAAGAGCTTTTCTAATATTTTTATGTTCATGGCCAGAAGGAATAATTGTTTGTTAATCATTCAAGCCACATCAGTTCCATGTATCCCTTACCAGCGGAACAAAGAACATTCAACTAGTGCATGAGAGTTCTTGGCTGAGGGTGGGAAAAACGAAGTGGTACAAGCAAGGGAGAAGACAGTTGCTTTTGGCTGTGATTTGAAATGAGACAGAAATACTGTGTGGTCGGGGGAGACAGCTCTGCCACCAACTCTAGCAAGACTAGATGGCAGGACAGAAAGCCAGCGCTGGACAAACAGGGCAGAAACAGAGAGACAAGGTTTGTGAGGAAGATGATGCAAATCCATGAAGGGTTTTCAAGACAAGTAAGGCTGCTTTAAACAGGATTCTGAAATGGAGAACCAGAGGCATTGTTCAGGACAGGCAGGCCACAGAGTAACCCTTCATTGGGTGTATGAGAAGGTAGCACTTTTCTTATTCTTAATCAACCAACAGCTTATTAATTCAACCAGAACCTACATCAATACCTAATCAACAGCTCACAATGCAAAGGTAGACATAAGCAGACGTTTATGAGAGATCTACAGTCTGGCCTGGTGGGCACCACGAAGCAGGCAGTTCTAGTAATCAAGGCAAGAGATCACAGAAGTCAAAGAAAGAATAGGCCTCTTGGATCCTCCCTGAACCAGCTGATGCAGAATTATTCTTGAGTCTTTTTGCTCCCATTAGAGAAGGGCGTGGTTGGAAAAGACAGAAGCAGAAGGGCAGAAGCACAACTGCAGACACTGAAGAGGAGCGAGGAGAATTAAGAGTCAGATATAATATGGAGGGAGAAGGAGACTGGAAGGGTGAAAGAAAGAAAGGAGACCTAGAGACAGGCCCCAGCGTAAAGCTTATCTTCATGCTGCTTTCAGTTTTGCAGCCAGAACAGTAAACCCACCACAGCAGACAGCTGGTCTTTCATCCACTCCCTCTACTTCTATCTGTCTCCTTCTCTGCTGGCTCCAGGTAGACAACATTTGGCAATGCAGCATTTCTGTGCTGTGCAGGAACAATGCTCTGGCTGCAAGAAGAAGAAAAAGTAAGCAAATAATGATTTAAAATAAGGAGACAAAAGTTCCCCTAGAGGAACAGGGTGACAGTCTGCTGGCTTTGTTGCTGGGACATCATGTGTCAGCTAGGGAGAAGTGGGCAAATAAAAATAGAATAAAGGAATAGGCTGCTTCCGAGGGCCTGTGCAAAGTAAGCAGGCAGCCATGCTGACCAACCATGTACAGTGATTCAGGCACTGTTGGTCTATAGCCAAGAAAGGTAGCCCAAGCACAGCCAAAAAAAGTGCACAAGCACACAGATTGCTCTCAGCTGGCAAGTGCAGATAGTGCATAGTTTTAAAAAAGACTCCCCAGTGGAAAAGGCATCCAGGAATCGGGAAGTCCAACAGAAGAACAGAGAAGTAGTGCCTTTGGAGGGTAATGTCAGCGTGTTCAATGAAAACCAGGAATCCAGGATGGGAGCCCTCAAATCTTTGGCAGGAACAGTGTCATAAGTTACAAGTTCCTCCATACAAGTGTCATTCCTACTGACAGTGAGGGGTCAAAAGGTGTATGAATATCTGCATGGCCTATTATCTGCATCTGACCATGCATACTGCAATTACTGCAGCAAGAAGGGAACTCTTTTTTTTTTCCTAATCCATCCATGATAGCTAGGGCCCTACCAAAGTCAAGGTCCATTTGGATCAATTTCATGGTCATAGGATTTTTTTTTTTTTAAATCACAATTGTCATGATTTCAGTTATTTAAACCTGGAATTCCACAGCGGTGTAATTGTTGGGGTCCTGACCCAAAAAGGAGTTATGGTGGGTCACAAGGTTACCGTAGGGAGCAGTGTTGTGGTGCTGCTACCCTCACATCTGCACTGCTGCTGGCAGTGGCACTGCCTTCAGATCTGGGCTGCTGGAAAGTGGCAGCTGCTGGCCAGGAGCCCAGCTCAAAAGCAGAGAGGCCACCAGAAGCAGCACAGAAATAAGGATGCCATGGTATGGTATTGCTACCCTTACATCTGTGCTGCTGCCTTTGGGGCTGGGCCCTCAGTCAGCACCTGCCCCTCTCCAGCCTGCAAGCTCTAAAGGCAGTGCAGAAGGAAGAGTGGCAACACCATGATCCTCGTAAGATAAACTTGTGACCTCCCCTGCAACTCCCTTTTGGGTCAGGACCCCCAGTTTGAGAACCATTTGGCTCCTTCACGACCTATACAGTATAGGGTTAAAAACACACAAGACAGTTTCTGGTGGGAGACCAGATTTCACAGTCTTTAATGCATTTTTCATGGCTGTGAATTAGGTAAGGCCTTATCAGCCTATGGATGACACAGTGAACAGATCCAGAAGACATTACTGACAATTGGCACTTACATGCGAGAAGGCTGTTGAATTGGCTGTTGCAAAGGAGAAGGATTCTCTGGAACTTGATGTGAAATGAGAAGTTTACCTCCTGCATCCGTGAAACAGAAGACCTGGAAATGTAAAGAATTGCCATGGGGCTGTTGAGTGCACACTGAAGAGAATTTCTGGGCATGTTGGGTCATTTGAGGAAAGTGTTCTTTCTTCATACATCAGTATGACCTGGCACATAGCTCAGTGACCAGCAACACAGAGTAACACAGATCTCACATGATGTGAAGCATTTTCATATTGTCTTTATTGGTAGATCCTATTCTGGGAATGACAGATGGAAAATTTTTCTAATAATTTTATGTTAATGGTCAAAAGGAATAATTGTTAATCATTCAGGGCACGTCAGTTCTATATATGCCTTACAAGGGGGACAAAGACACATTCAACTAGTGCGTGAGCTCTTGGCAGAGGGTGGGAAAAACAAAGATACAAGCAAGAAGACACCTGTGAAGACTGAACCTAGGAAATGAGTGAAGTCAGGAATTCATAATGTGGGAAAAGACAAGGGCTCTAGTGGCACTGACCAAGACTTTGCACCACATTATCAGAAGCTGGAGTCAAAGATGACATCTGGCTTACTGCCCTTGATGGAAGAAGTTCCCACAACTGTAGAAACTGATACTGGAGCAGGTGTTTCACTGATTTCTGCATCAACCAATCACTAGAGTTTGTCACAAGTTCCCCTAGCAAGAACTGTCATGGTTTGAAGTCTTATACTTCAGAAAAATTAGTCCCAAAAGGGATACTGCAGGTGAAAGTTCAACTAGATGGACAGTCAGTCATTTCACCTTTGCATGTGATTGCATGGACGTATCCACCATTATTTGGCAGGTCTTAGCCTAAAAAAAGGATTTGAACAAATGAGCAACCTGTCAGCAAAGCTCACTGTTGCTGCATTCAGTCAAAATACTGCACGTCTGGATCTGTGCCTTATGCTCTGATATCGTTGGTGGAAGCTGCTTTGGACCAATTAATAAATATTGGAGCCTTGTCACTGGGTTTACATGGTTCGGAGCTTACACCCATTGTACCAGTGATCAAGAATGGTGGATAATTCCAAATTTGTGGTGATTTCAAAGTGACACTGACTCCAGGTGGATCAGCATCCACTACCTTGTATTGAAGATTTGTTTACTACTCTTAACTGTGGACAGTTTCAGTAAATAGGATTTGCTCAGTGCATACCTACAATAGAAATTGATACAGCATGTCACAAGTGACTCACAATCAACGTGCAAAAAGGCTTAGTTTGTTACAAATTGCCCTTCAAAGTACCACATTGGCACCTGGCGTGTCCTAGGAAGTCCTGAGGATGACCCTGATGGGACTGAATGGAGTTTGGTGTTCTGCATGACGTCCTTGCTAATGGGAATAATCAAGAAGATCATCTTCAAGATTTGGATCCTGTCTTCCAGCATTTGGAAGACTGAGAGTCCACCAGACCAATGTGGTACTTTTCAAAACATTAGCTGAACAATTCAGACAGGAAATTCCTCCCATGGATTAAGCAGATCACCGGAGAAAGTGAAGGCTTTTCTTCAAGTGCCATCACCAGTTACGTTCTTAGGGCTACCCAACAACTGTGGCGATTTTCTGGTGACCCTATTGGCAACTTTTCATGAACTCTTACTAACAAAAAGTGGAAATGCGCCAAAGAGTAGGGCTGGATTTCCAGCTAGGTGCTGTAAGTGCATATGTAGGGGCACCTACAAGTTAAAAATGAGCTAAAGGTTTGTGGGGGTGTGTTTTGTGTTTGTGGTTTGTTTGTTTTTTTTTGTTTCCAGAAGACACAAAAACCAACTATAGGTGGAGGAGCTGACAGTGCCCTGCCTAGGGGCATATAAGGTATAAATCCAGCCCTGCTGAAGACTGAGTGTGCATTTCAGGAAGCCAAGAAACTGACACCAGCTATAACTCAGAGCATTTTGATGATTCTTGACCATTACAATTGGTTTGTGGTGCTTCACCCAATGGAATGGATGTGATTCTTTCCCACACATTTCCTAGTGACATGGGCAAATCAATTGCTTTTATATCATGAACACTTACTATTCCTGAGAAATCTATGCACAAATATAGCAAGAAACTGTCAGCATTATCTGAAGAATCTATGTGATGGATATTCTACTTTGGTGAAGGAGCCCATGGCTTTCAGTTTTTGAATGGAAATATGGAATTTCAAAATTAACTGCTGCTTGTAAGCAAAAAAGAGGCACCACTATTTTCAACTCATTCCTATACTATTTCAGTTCCATAAAATGGCCCAGCACAAGAATGCAGAAGTACTATTATGTTGACTGTGCCAAAGTTTGTATTGACTCAAAGAAACTTTAGACAGTGTTCTGTCTCAGTTTGATGGATAGCACTAGTGATGGGTAACCTAACATCAATAAAGAAGCTGCTAAACATGATGTACTTTGTCTTGTGAAGCTACAGGGTACGGTGTTGGATCAAAAGAAATCCCCATTTTACACAAAGGCCAGCACAAATTATCTGTAACAGCAACAAAGGGTCCTGTGGAACCTTATGGACTAACAGAAAAGTTTTGAGCATGAGCTTTCGTGAGCACAGACTCACTTCATCAGATGCTGGTCTTGGAAATCTGCAGGGCCAGGTATAAATAAGCCAGGGCAAAGGTGGGGATAACAGGTTAGCTCAGTCAGCAAGGGTGAGGCTTACTACCAGCAGTTGATCTGGAGGTGTAAACACCAAGGGAGGGGAAGCTGCTTCTGTATTTAGCCAGCCATTTGCAGTCTTTGTTTAAGCCTGAGCTGAGGGAGTTGAATTTGCAGGTGAATTGTAGCTCAAATTTCTCTTTGGAGTCTGGTCCTGAAATTTCTCTGCTGTAGGATAGCTACTTTTAAGTCTGCTACTGTGTGGCCTGGGAGATTGAAGTGCTCTCCTACGGGTTTTTGGATATTGCCACTTCTGATTTGTGTGCATTTATTCTTTTACATAGAGGCTGTCCAGTTTGTCCGATGTATATAGCAGAGGGGCATTGCTGGCACATGATGGCATAAATTATATTGGTAGATGTGCAGCTGAATGAACCCATGATGGTGTGTCTGATATGGTTAGGTCCTGTAATGCTGTTGCTGGTGTAGATGTGTGGGAAGAGCTGGCAACGAGGTTTGTTGCATGGATGGGTCCCTGAGTTAGAGTGACTGTGGTGTGGTGTATAGTTGCTGGTTAGGATTTGCTTCAGGTTGGTAGGCTGTCTGTGGGCAAGGACTGGTCTGCCTCCAAGGCCTATGAAAGTGGGGGATCATTGTCCAGGATGGGTTGTAAATCCCTGATGATGAATTATCTGTGACTCACAGTTGCATCTCATGGGGAATGTGACTGATCATTCTGCAATCACTTCATTCTCAGCTTTTGGAAGTGCCTCACAAAGGTTATTGTAGGAATATCTCAAAGAAAGCCAAAACCCAAAGTCATGTCTCAGCCAGAGGTTGGCAAAAACTTTGAGTGGAAGGTGAAGAGCTCTACTACATGTTGGCAAATTTAAACATAATCACAGCCCCAGCTCCTCTACATCCTTGATCACGGCCTCAGGCTCATTGACATAAACTGACACTGACTTTGCTGGACTGTTAGAAGGTTATGTGTTTGGTAGTAGGAACCATCCATTCAAAATGGCCAGAAGTTTTTAGAATGACATCTACAGCTGTAACTGGACATCTTCATGCTTTGTTTATCCAGTTTGTTTTACTGTTTACAGTTGGTGAGTGACCACAGGCCTCAATTCTGAAGAAGTTAAGAGAATTCAAAGGGATTTAGCATATAGGTGCATATGCTTACCATCCTGCTACAGTAGAATGCTTTGCATAAACATACAGCATGCCTTAAAAACTAGCAAGACTATTCTGAGTCAGCAGTAGAAACTGGACAATTTCTTCCTTGTTCATAGGAACACACCAAGAGTCACTTGCAACTCTTTTACTGTGGTGACGTTTACATACCTAGAGGGACCTGCTACGTCCTAATGTTGCATCCTGGGTAGCCAAATTCCAGGCTATGCAAATTGATTGACCCGAGACTCACTGTCATCCTTTTCAAGTCAGAGATTTAGCATGAACCCACATCTACAGTTGTGGAACGAACTAGGTACCTGGAGAACTTGTAAGCTGAAAAGAAGGTGTTTGAAATATGGCAAAAATATCCAGTAGTATTTGCTGGAAATAACATGTGGATTAGTTGCAACCTCAACTAGTACTGCAGTCTGGGTGTGGTCCAGTAGGACTTTCTGTTCTTCATTTGAACTTCCTTCCATTGCAGCACCTGATTTTGATGACCTGGTAGAAAAAATTTGGTACCAATACTTGATTTGATTTCTTACCACTAAATGCTCCTGTTGCTCATGACACTGATGTACTACCATGACCATATTGTCCTAGAAAAGTGAGATCAGCTGTGTGATTGAAATTAAAAATTGTTTGGCTACAGAATTGCTATTCCAGGGCAGAATAATCCCTTATGATTTAAGAGCCTGCAGTAGTCCACCTGCAACTTTTAGTTGGATTATATTGCATTCTGTGTTAGCCAAATAAGCGATATTATCCATGTGTTTGGAAAATTTTTGAAGTAGGGTGTCAGAATGTGATGTCCTGTCCCATTAGAAGTTTGAGCACTTTCTCTTCCCCAGTGCAAAGAGTAAATTTCATGCTAGTTTCAGTGTTGCAGCCAGAACAATAAACCCACCACAGCAAACAACTATATGTCCATTAATTCCCTCTCCATCTGTGTCTGTCGTCTTCTCTGCTGGTTCCAGAAATAGAAAAGTGTCTCTCACAGGCTTTCTTTTTTGTCACTGAAGTATAATATTGACAATACATGCCAACATGTGCTCTGGCCCTAAAGAAAAGTTAATTAGCAGGGACAGTAATGCAGACGCCATGAAACTCAGAATAAAGTCAAAGTTTAAAGGATTCTGGTTCCACTCATGACTTACACAGCTCAGGTCAATTCTATAGCACACTTTTGGCTGTCAGGAAGTTCTTCAGAGTTACCACAGAAACATACAGTGGATGCTAGAACAGCCCTGCCTAGGACAATTTTTGTAGTCCTGTCCCACTCCAGCTATGTTTTTTTGAATATTTATCCCTCTCCTA
Organism: Carettochelys insculpta; assembly: GCF_033958435.1. Classification (NCBI taxonomy): domain Eukaryota; kingdom Metazoa; phylum Chordata; order Testudines; family Carettochelyidae; genus Carettochelys; species Carettochelys insculpta. The sequence goes on from NC_134141.1 coordinate 124,201,472, forward strand.
CCCACAAAAAATCTGACAAATCTCACAAGACAGATTCCCACAGGCTACTAAAAATACCACATTTGGTTAATATATATATATTATTTATATGCAGTTTTACTAAAATTCTGCATAAATTATGTAAAAATACTTTAGCTCCTGCTATAATAGACTTCAAACCTCTTACTGTCCTTTGCCTAAAGTATTCAACCCTTGTTTTTTTTTTTTTAAAAAAAAAATAAAAGCTTGCTTTACCTTGCTGAAATTCTATCCATGACAAACTGAAATTTAATGTTTTCCTGCAAATTACCAGAGTCTGTGGGGTTGCCCTCCCAATCATGCTGAGAACAAAATACTTTACCCAGTCAGACTATTACGGCAGTGGATCCTGTGACATCCATGGGATGCGTGTCCCACTGCAGTGCTAGTGTTGCTAGTTCTTAGAAAGTAGCTGTAAAGGAAAGTAGACTAACGAACACCATGAAATTTGCTCTGCTTCAGGAATGGTCAAGAATCTTAAGGTGATGCAACAAAACTAATACAGCAGGGGACAGACTGTCCAATAAATTCTTGGATTGCATTGCAGACAACTTTTTTTTTTTTTATTCCAAAAGGTTGAAAAAGCTACTGGGGGGAAGCTGTTCTAGATCTAATTTTAACAAATAGGGAGGAAATTATTAAATTTGAAAGTGGAAGGATGCTTGGGCGAAAGTGATCATGAAATCAGAGTTCACAATTCTAAGGAAGGGTAGAAGAGAAAACAGTACAATAGAGATAATGGATTTCAGGAAGGCAGATTTTGGTAAACTCAGACAGCTGGTAGGTAAAGTTCCATGGGAAGCTAAACTGAGGGGAAAAACGGCTGAAGAGAGTTGGCAGTTTTTTCAAAGGAACATTATTAAGGGCCCAAAAGCAAGCTAGCCCGCTGCATAGGAAAGATAGAAAACCGGGCAAAAGACTGCCTTGGCTTAACCAGGAGATCTTGCATGATCTCAAAGTAAAAAAGGAATAGTATAAGAAATGGAAACTAGAACAAATTACTAAGGACGAATATAGGCAAACAACACGAGCATGCAGGAGCAAGATTAGAAAGGCTAAGGCACAAAATGAGCTCAAATTAGCTACAAGCATAAAGGGAAACAAGAAGGCTTTTTACAAACACATTGGTAACAAGAGGAAGACCAAGGAGAGGGTAGGGCCATTGGTCAGTGAGGAGGGAGAAACAGTAACAGAGAATTTGGAAATGGCAGAGATGTTTAATGATTTCTTTGTTTTGGCCTTCACTGAGAAATCTGAAGGACTGCCTGACAGAGAATGCTAGTGAAAAAGGGGTAGGCTTAGAAGTTGAAATAAGAAAAGAATAACTTAGAAAAATTAGATGTCTGCAAATCACCAGGGCCTGATGAAACGCATCCTAGAATCCTCAAGGAGCTGATAGAGGTATCTGAGCCTTTAGCAATCATTTTTGGAAAATCATGGGAGACAGGAGAGATTCCAGAAGAGTGGAAAAGGGCAAATATAGTACCCATTTATAAAAAGGGTAACAAGAATAACCTGGGAAACTACAGGCCAGTCAGCTTAACTTCTGTGCCAGGAAAGATAATGGAGCAGGTCATTAAAGAAATCATCTGCAAGCAATTGGAAGGTGGTAAGGTGATAGGGAACAGCCAGCATGGTTTTGTTACAAACAGATCATGTCCAACCAATCAATAGCTTTCTTTGATAGAATAACTAGCCTTGTGGATAAGAGAGAAGCGGTGGGTGTGGTATACCTAGACTTCAGTAAAGCATTTGACATGGTCTCACATAATATACTTATCAATAAACTACTCAAATACAACTTTGATGGGGCTACTATAAGGTGGGTGAACAACTGGCTGGATAACCGTACCCAGAGAGTAGTTATTAATGGCTTTCAATCCTGCTGGAAAAGTAGAACTAGTGGGGTTCCACAGGGGTCTGTTTTAGGACCAGTTCTGGTCAATATCTTCATTAACGATTTAGATATTGACATAGAAAGTACACTTATTAAGTTTGCAGATGATACCAAGCTGGGAGCGGTTGCAACTTCTTTGGAGGATAGGGTCATAATTCAAAAGGATCTGGATAAACTGGAGAAATGGTCTGAGGTAAACAGGATGAAGTTTAATAAGGACAAATGCAAAGTGTTCCTCCTTAAGTGGAGCAATCAGTGTCACACATACAGAATGGGAGAGGACTGCTTAGGAATGAGTACAGCAGAAAGGGATCTAGGGGTTATAGTGGACCACAAGCTAAATGAGTCAACAGTGTGATGCTGTTGCAAAAAAAAAAAAAAAAAGGCAAACATGATTCTAGGATGCATTAACAGGTGTGTTGTGAACAAGACACGAGAAGTCATTCTCCTGCTCTTCTCTGCGCTGGTTAGGCCTCAGCTGGAGTATTGTGTCCAGTTCTGGGCACCGCAGTTCAGGAAGGATGTGGAGAAATTGGAGAGGGTCCAGAGGAGAGCAACTAGAGTGATCAAAGGTCTAGAGAACATGACCTATGAAGAAAAGCTGAAAGAATTGGGCTTGTTTAGCTTGGAAAAGAGAAGACTGAGGGGGGACATGATAGCAGTGTTCAGGTATCTAAAAGGGTGTCATAAGGCAGAGGGAGGGAACTTGTTCTTCCTTGCCTCTGAGGATCGAACAAGAGGCAATGGACTGAAATTGCAGCAGGGGAGGTTCGGGTTGCACATTAGGAAAAAGTTCCTAACTGTCAGGGTGATCAAACACTGGAATGAATTGCCAAGGGAGGTGGTAGAATCTCTATCACTGGAGATATTTAAGAAGAGGTTAGATAGATGGCTTTCAGGGATGGTCTAGAAAGTGCTTGGTCCTGCCATGAGGGCAGGGGGCCGGACTCAATGGCCTCTCGAGGTCCCTTCCAGTCCTACTTTTCTATGATTCTATGAACGAAGGCTCCATCAATGTGAGCACCTTCCACTCGTGCCCTTGTGATTTTGGAAGACACATGCAATCAGCTGCACTAGAACATTGTTTGTTTGTCATTCACGCTGTGGCTTCCAGTGGTGTAGCAAACAGAATAATTGCATATTTGAATTATTCATGAGCACGGTAACTTTGGCTGGACTACTAAAACTCCAGTTTCTGAAGTGTTTACTTCAACTCTGAAGGCTTCAGGTGTGATCCAGGCTTCAGGGGTCTCTTCCCTCCTGCCCCATGACTATGGTTGTGGAGAAGATATCTCTTATTTCAAGCGATTCCATTCTTCCACTGAGGTGAGCTTCACCCAACCCCCATAAGAGACTAGACTGAACAGCAAATCAGCATGGGGTAGGTGAGGGGACTGGAACAACAGCCATTAAGTGGTACACAGCTGAGACACGCAAGGAGTCAGAGCAGAGTGCACATTCCCTGGGAAGTTAATGGCCATTCAGAGAGTTGGACCATGTTCTCAAACTGCAGTAAATTGGCAGCTCCACTAAGTCAATGGGTGTGAAGAGGCTGGAACTGCACCTGTTTACACCTGCTGAGGCCCAGTTTGGCCCAACTGTCATTTCAATTTTAACTTCCACCAGAGAGGATTTTAGTTTACTAGAGGTCACTTGGATGTAACATCTGCTCTCCAGCCACTCTCCGGGCTTTCCAGAACATAGCTGCACTGACATGTTTACATCCTAATAGATTCTTGTGATGAAGTGAAACACATTTTCACAGAGCTGAGATACCAACTTCTGAAGGGGGAGCTCTGTCCTTGGACATCCCTGCAGGTGCGCTGAGGGTTGTGATTGGACTCCCAACTGGAAATTGCAAGAAATTGCTGGCTTTCCCCCACCCTTGTTCCTGGTATAGGACCAAGCCAGTCAAATTAAAGATTTTTCCCTACAAGGCTCTACATGTCCACATGCATAGCCCATAAACTCTCCACAGGGCCTGACAAGGCTGTAGGGGGCATTTACCAGCTATCTTGCATTTTACCAGTATGTGAATGACTTACTTAAAAAATTCCCATGGGGAGTTCAGGCTGAGAATTTTTCAAGGCTGTCCCACCTTTGTTAAAATCACTACGGCAGGCCCACCGACGAGAGAGGGCACGGGGGAGTTGCCTTGATGCCTGGTGATTCAAAGCGGCCTGGGGTCCCAGTGACTGCCACCGCTACTGTGACAGCAGCGGCATCTGGTGCCATGGGTCCCTTAAACAACTGACGGGGTGCAGTGTGCGCTGCGTGACTCCGAGGAGTGGGGAGGACCAAACACCATGGTCTGGCACTGAGGGCTGGCTGCCCTGCCCACCCAGCCCCTGCTGCGGGGGTGGTGGCAGCACCAGGCCCCTTCATATCTCATTAGGGGCTTATGGTCATTACAGCAATAATGAGATCAGTTTAGTGAGTCCAATTAAGCCAGCAAACAGTGTCATGAGTTTTGGGTCAGGTGAGCTGACTGTTGTAGAATTCTACAAAGCAAACTTCTTAAGTCTGTATTCCTTCCCAAAAAAAGAATCGAATATGCTTAATTTTAAGCACTATCAGAGTGGACCAGATACCAATATAATCTATAACCCCTACAAACCGTAAGCTGTAAATCAGTTAAAATTAAACTCAGGTGCAGGATTTAAAAAAAAAAAAAATAATAATCCCATCTCCAGGAAGCACTCCATTCTTATTCAGACTGCATTTCACTGTTGTCTGTGAGATACAGTCAGCACATGCTTTTTGTTTTGTACTCTGTGCAGCCTCCTTGCGTGTCACACATTGCTGTTTCATGGCAGACTGCATACTGGGGTCAGAGGAAGCAGAAAAAGAAAAGCTTTTCTACCCTTTTTTCTCCAATGTTTTGGAAATCAGCTTTTGGGGAGTAAATTCTTGAAATGTCTGCAGCATTACAAACAAGGGTCTTCACCCTTAAAATACAGGGTGACCATTTGGTCTTATGGCAATCGGGACGTGCCTTAACATAGGGGGTTGCTATACCAAATAGACTAAAGGGTCATGTAGCCCAGTAGCTTGTTTCTCCAGTGCAAGAGAGGAAGAAGCACCAAACCTTTCAGTGTGCTGATAATCTGCCCCCCTGGGAAAGTCGTCTCCTCACCTCAGTGCCACATGGTATTCCTAGTATCAGAGGGGTAGCTGTGTTAGTCTGGATCTGCAAAAGCAACGAGGGGTCCTGTGGCCTCTGCAAGTTTCCACTACCTGCATCTGACAAAGTGGGCCTCTGCCCATGAAAGCTTATGCTCATACACTTCTGTTAGTCTGTAAGGTGCCACAGGACCCCTCGTTGCTTTTGCATGATATTCCTATTATGAGAGGTAGGGTCCCACTAACTCCATGGCTCTCAAAGTCATCAGACTGTAAAATCTGGCGTCCCCTCATGAAATTAGTGTTTTGCTGGCTTTTACCCTATACTCTTGGTGTCTAGCATGCTAGCTGTGAGCCACATTTGGCTGAGTGGGACTAGTTGGCTTGAACAATAAATGTTTTCAGAATTATGTGGCTAGCTCACATGAGCAGTAGCCATTCTAGTGGCTACAGCTTCAGAACAGGTTGGACTGTACTATAATGTCCAGATGTCATGGAAGAGACCAGTGTGTTTCACACTGGAGGCCCTGATCCGAAAGGGAGTTGCAGGGGTGTTGCCGGGTTATTTTAGGAGGGCTGTTGTATTGGAACCCACACTTCTGTGATGCCTTCAGAGCTGGGTGGCTGGAGAATGATGGTTGGTGGCTGGGCAGCCATCTCTGGAGGGGGCGCTGTACTAGCAGCAGCAGAGAAGTGTGTCCCGTTATCATGCCACCCTTACTTCAGTTTTGCTGCCTTCAAAGCTGGGTGACAGGAGAGTGGCGGCTGACAGAGGGCCCAGGTCTGCTGGCAGTAGTGCAGAAGTCAGAGTGGCAATAGCTTACCAGGCCATCTTTCCTGCTGCTAGCAGCTGCTCTGCTTTGAGAGCTGGAATCCCAGCCGGCAGCCACCACTCTCCAGCTGCCCAGCTCAGAAGGCACGCTGTTACCAGCCACAGCATGTAAAGGCAGAAATACTGCCACTCCCTACAAAAACCTTATGCCTCCTCAACCACGAAATTTCAGATCAAATGGCTGAAATAATGAAGATGACAATTTTTAAAATTCTGTGACCATGAGATTACCAAATCCATGGGTCATTTTGGTCAGGCTCTTAATGAAGGAGGTTGCCTGTGAAAGCAGGGAATGAGATTCCATGGACAGGTGGTACCTTCTAGTGCTGTGGTCAAATCTAGGGATTTAAATTTCTTCTGGTTTGCCATTAGAGCTTTTGTAATTGAGCAGCCTCGTGGTTTTGTTTGGGTTTTTTAATACACGCTTTTGAAAGTTCGGTTGTCACACTTGTGTGTGCGACCTTTCCTCTTCGAAAACCGATCAGCTGCATTATGTCATGATCAGTGTTATGTAGGTGCACCACTGTGTTGACTTCTTGAACCAATTCCTGTGTGTTACTTAGAACTGAACTAAGGATAATCTCTCCACATGTGCTCTAACTTCAGCTGGTCTGAAGAGCAGCCAAGGAAGGGGCCAATATATATTGGGTCAGATCATCCTGGGTATGAATCAGATGCTAACGGAACTATGACGATTTATGCCAGCTGATGACCTGGTCTGGAGTATTTCTAACCCTCTTCCTCTCTGTGATGGGGTAGAGTAGACCCAAAGGCCACCTGCCAGAGTCCTCAGAACTCTGCCACATCCATCCCTGGAAGGGAGCAGTGGAGAGGTGCTCCAAGAAAGCTAACGTGCCTGCAGTGAAAGTAGCCAATCAGGGCCCAGAAGAGCCATATAAAAGTTAACTTCTGTTTTTCAGAGGGAGGAAAAAAAGAGCTCAGGCCTGGCTGAGCAGCAAGGCCATGGACAGCTCAGTGTGGGCTGGGACTTGGGGAGCAAGATGCTCCTGGCTTGCTGCTAGGACTCAGCCAAAGACAGTTTGCTAGTAGGGACAGGGGAGCATGAGTGGCTGCAGAGACTGGATAGGGAGTAAGCTTGGGGAGGCCACAGGAAGATAGGGCTATATCCTCAAGCCTTCCTCCCTAGAAACTGTCAGGGATTCTTCCCCACTCTGGCACTCTGAGTGCAGAAAGTGAGGTCCCACAAAATCTTTAACACACCTTGGCTACGTCTACACGTGCACCCAACTTCGAAATAGCTTATTTCGATGTTGCGACATCGAAATAGGCTATTTCGATGAATAACGTCTACACGTCCTCCAGGGCTGGCAACGTCGATGTTCAACTTCGACGTTGCTCAGCCCAACATCGAAATAGGCACAGCGAGGGAACGTCTACACGCCAAAGTAGCACACATCGAAATAAGGGAGCCAGGCACAGCTGCAGACAGGGTCACGGGGCGGACTCAACAGCAAGTCGCTCCCTTAAAGGGCCCCTCCCAGACACACTTTCATTAAACAGTGCAAGATACACAGAGCCAACAACTAGTTGCAGACCCTGTATATGCAGCACGGACCCCCAGCTGCAGCAGCAGCAGCCAGAAGCCCTGGGCTAAGGGCTGCTGCCCACGGTGACCACAGAGCCCCGCAAGGGCTGGAGAGAGAGTATCTCTCAACCCCCCAGCTGATGGCCGCCATGGAGGACCCCGCTATTTCGATGTTGCGGGACGCGGATCGTCTACACGTCCCTACTTCGATGTTGAACGTCGAAGTAGGGCGCTATTCCCATCCGCTCATCGGGTTAGCGACTTCGACGTCTCGCCGCCTAACGTCGATTTCAACTTCGAAATAGCGCCCAACACGTGTAGACGTGACGGGCGCTATTTCGAAGTTACTGCCGCTACTTCGAAGTAGCGTGCACGTGTAGACGCAGCCCTTGCTATACACGGGCTTTACTTTAAAACTTTCTAAGGTCACAGATCCCCTGGAGCTTGGATGGTAGAGCTGCCATAGCCTAGTCCTTGGAGATCCCTTTAGCCCAGGCAGGTGTACTGGTGCCTGTCCCCCATGAGTAAAACTGCAACCCCGTTCTCCCCAGGGTGCTTGTGAACAGCAAGCTCTACCTTGAGATCTATGTATCTGAAGGCACATGCACAGACCATTCTCAGGCACAAACACCAGATTGTTTGTTTTAAAAACATGATTTATTCACAAAGCAAGAGAATCATGGGTTGCACATAGAGAAAATATTTCTGTGGGATTCAGCTTAAAAGTTACAGGGGGGAAAAAAAAAAAAACAAGTCAAACAACACCACAAAAGAGAAACATAGCAGCCAGTCCAACCAAATTCAAAAGAAGGATAACCCAATCTCATCTAACTATACATTTCCCTTTTACTTACACCTCAATGGCTGGTTTTGCGACACTCAGTCTATTTCTGATTTTCATTCCAAATTGCCTAGAAGACATCTTCTTCCCACCCCCCAGGCAGTCTTCTCTGTTAGTCCTCACAAAAAAAACCCCCTGAAAGCTGCAATTCTTCTCAGTTTAAAAAGTTACTTCACTCCCATTGGTTCACCTGGGATTCAAGTTACATCAGGAAGATTAACCACTTCCCTGCACTAATTCATGGCAAGCGCCATACCAGGGGTGGAACTACATAAAGCCCAAAGAGGACTACAGCGGGATAGACCCCAGTGGAGTGTATGCCCTGGAAGGGGCATGTTCTGATGAACATGCAGAGTGTGTGACTTAGCCAGAGCACTATGTCACTGACAAAATTTCCTGGGAACCACTGAAAGGGGTCACCAGAACAAAAGAACAGACACACCCAACCAGGAGCAGGACAGGGGCCAGCCCCATTACTCTGTTGCATCATTTGACCAGTCTGTGTGCAAATATTTGAAGTCATGCATGGTTATGTATTAGTACACTTCATTGCCTGTCTGATCTGACACCTGTGATACATCATTTGGTGGCTGTGGTAAGGGTGATCCCACTGGGTTTTGTGTGTAGATTAGATTCCTTGAACATAGAAGCATCAGACCTGAAGGCACTTCGAAATATCATCAAGTCCAGTCCCCTTGCTCTCATGGGAGAACCAAGCACTATCCAAAGTTTCAAAAGTTCTCAGCAATAAAATCCCAAAACACATGCGGGGAGCATCTCCATGTGGAAGATTTCCAAGGGATTTTATCTCAGTCTCATTTTATTAAAATAGCACTGCTCACCTTTTCAAAAATGTCACTGCTGTACACAATGTCCCTTTGCCTCTTCTCCAGTTAATTAGATGAGGAGCAGAGAGAAAAGTAAGGCCATTCACCAAATGAGCTTGCTTATCTTCTGTAGGGTCAACGTGAAGGAGAATAAGAGGGAGGATATTTTATTTTGATTGCTTTGTTACACATTAGAATAAGTGCTACTTGCAGTGACAAAGGAGAAGACTAATCTGGTTGACTGTGTGCCTGTTAAGCACCTGAAAGACACTGGTGATGCATATCCCTGTGTTGAACGAAGTGTGAGTCAGGCTTTTACTGTCAGTCTAAACAATCAGGCATCAAATGAGTTGTGTGCCGTTATTGTTCACCTGGAAGAGCAGAGCGGGAGCAGCAGCCCCAAGATGCCATCTGGAAGGCAGGTGAGAAAGTGGGCTCTGAATGAGCACCAGCCCAATAGGTCATGGCTAGAGGCGAGCCATCCACATTGGTTTGTGTTGCGTGCCACAGAGTGTCAGAGACGCATTCCCCCTCGGAACAATCCAATTGACTGAAATGAGTCATATTAGCGAGCCCATCTGTCTGAGGCCAGAGCAGAACCCCGGTGTTCGTTTAATAAATGATGTTCATTAACCCCTGCTGAAAATATAATCTGGAGAGACTGATGGGGTGAACAGAGCAAAGAATGAGCAAAAGGAGAGAGCAGTTATCGGATGTCATTTGTCCTACTGCTACGGCAGAAGTGGGGCTTGTTTGCTGAAATCTTAATTTCATTGAGCTGAGGCAGAATCCATCCAACAGGCTCGGCCTGCCACACTGATTGCTCTTTCGCAGACCCCCAGCGGAGAGCAGGGCATTTTTCTCTTTCCTAAATCGGGAAAGACGAGCTCTGGGTCAGGGGGACAGAAGAGGGCTGTTGGGAGACGCAGGCTACATCGCCACTGTGAGCCCTGGGACAAGACAGAAGAGGAGCCCAGCTCTGCGCCCCCAGAAGTGACAAGGCCAAGAGCAGAAGGGGCGAGGCCCGGGGCAGCCAGCTTTTGCACCACCTCGGCTGTGGCACTGGGCCTCTGCCTCCCTCACAGCCACATGGAGCGGCACTGCCACAGCTGCTCAAAGGGGGCTGGCACTCAGTCTGCCACCACTGCTGAAGTAGCAGCAGCAGCTGGAGCTCCAGGTCCCTTTGAAATGCCAGACCCATATGCAACTGCCACCCTCCCATCCCCCCATTCGCAGGGCTGACTGCAGTGCTAACCCATGCTCCAACCCCATCCAGCCACACACAAAAGCCTGTCACCTGAGACTGGAGATACCTTAAACCCTGGCTTGGCTTTGCTTTGCTATGGGTTGGAACCCAGACTCTGCTTTCACTCAGGCTGGGACCTACCCCCTGTGCCTTAAGAACGCAGGTGGAGTCACACAATCTTCCACCACCTCCCCACACTTGATGGGCACAATCACGCACTATGAGGAACATAAGCACTGGCAGCGTCTTTCCCAGTCGCAGCATGAGAACCCGTGGGATATGCCCCAGAGGCACATAGGTAGGATCAGAAATAGTGGGCACACAGTAATGCACCTAGGGCCTCCCTCGAGGGACATTTACATCTGGGCGAGGCTACCCTGGATGCCATGCTCATGACTAACCTGGCAATGGAGCCAGAGTCGAGCTAAGTGACTGTGAATCCAGACAGCTATGCCAAGTTCTGGAGAGCTGGATTGAATGAACAGTCCCTTTGCCACTAAAAAAATCTGCTTAGCAGAGTTGCATGTGCGCTGCAGCCCAGCCAATGTGTTAGCACGGGGACGCTAGTCCTGTCCTGCAGATCAGCAATACAGTAACTGACCTTAATGAGTCAATAGAACCTGATTCCTTAACAGCCATTTGCATCCATGCAAAGTGGGTGTGAAAAGCTCCCATTCTGACGTGGTCTTCTCAAGCCCAGTTGCAGTTACAGCCTCATTGGCATTTCAGATTCACGGCAGTGTGGAGCTCAGGCATGTCGCTTTTCTTGTGGTTTGAAGCAAACAATTCAGCTGGTTCAATAATGCTCATTGCACCATCTGAGGGTTTCACCCATTTGAAATATTTGGGGCACTCAGTTGCACCTTGCTGCGTGGAGCTAGAGAGGCACTGGCCTTTGTGCAATTAAAACGAAGCAGGAAATCATTTCAGTTAATTGCACTGTCCTCCTGGAAGGTAAACCAAAGCTGCAGGCAATAAAATAAAATATCAGGTTCAGTACTGGGGCTTTGCAAGCGTGTTCCTGGCTCAGTGATGGTTTGGGGGCACTGCACAGCTGACCAGCCTCAGGGCAGCTCAGCTTTGAGGACTCAGCACATTCCCCTCCGCTGGGAAAGATTCCATTGTGTATCAAAGGCCCTGGACTGGGCAGATGGTTAGGGTAAGTAACTGGGCATTGCGTGTTCCATTCCCAGCCCTGTCAGTGGCCGATCTTGGCAAAGTCACTCCAATAACAGTCCACTGCTCCATGCTCAGAGAACCATGGATGACTGAAGAGCAAAAGGTCACCTCCAAAGCAAGCAAGGCAATTATTAACTGGGGCCTTCCTTTTGCAGCCAACCCTACCCACTTCTTCCTTCCCCACTGCGAGCAAGCTCCAAGGAGCAGATACCCTCTCTGTCTGCTGCCTGTTGTCCCAGGTCTGTGTCAGTTCCTTCAGCCTGTGTTCTTAATGCTACCCAGCCTGCCTGTGGGCTCCCAGCCAGTGCGCCAGGTTGAGAAACTGCCAAGCAAATCAGGTCCTCTCAGGAGTGAGGGGCAGCCTGGAACTCCCAGCAGGAAAGAATCCCTATTAACCTGACCCATGGCCGAGCACCCTCCGTCTACCCCTGCAAAACCCTTAGTCTGTATAAGGTGAGGGCAGAAGCCACAGACAAACCTGCTGCTCCTCTTGGACATGGATTTGTGCATCCAGCTCAGTGCACAGATCCTCTGGCAATGCCTGCGACACACTCGCATGCCCCTTCCCCTCCCTCCCAGCAGTGTGAGCCACAAAGAGCTCCACCCCCACAAGCCTGGAGGATGGGGGTCCCCTTATGTAAACCACTTCCCCACACACACACCTGAGAAGCCACTTGGGCCACTGCATTCTGTGGAACTGAACGAGAGCTAGATTGTCTCCAGCTCGTCTGTGGACCCCACAACTGTGCCCCCCACTTCTCTTGGGGTCCTGGTGTTGGTGGTCCGATCTGTATCCAGGCAGTGCGCCCTGTAAGCTGAGCACGTAGGTGGCTTCCCAGGAGAGATTCAGGTGATACTCAAGTTCGTTAGCAGCCAGCCCACAGCAGCCAGCCTGTGTATCTATTGGTGCTGCACGTCCACACATGTGCATAACAAAATTTATTCCACCCCTGGATTGGAACAAAAATTAGAGGGACCCCCTGATGCAATGTCTTGAATTCCACAGAACTGTAAAGTGGGGGCAAATAGCTCTGCCTCGCCCTTAAAAACAATAGACTAGGAAAGCGGCAGAAGTCACAGCATTTTGATGCCTTCATGTTGCTCCAGAAGAAACAAATTGAGAGCAGGTGCCGAGACGCACGTTCAGCCTCCCAATTAGAACTGCTTTTCAAGCATGTGCAATTTTTTTAAATTAAAATGTTGTCATGGTGCTCGGGAGCTCTTGAACATCTCAGTACTGGCTTGATCTCACATCCTGGTGTAATAAAGAACCCATATTAGGTCTAACAAAGCAGCTCCTAACAGTTCATCTCCTGCCTAGAACAAAGCAGCCAGCAAGGGGGGTGTTGTCACAGGATGGGGCCAGCAACCAAAATAGCAAGAAGCACCATTTTTTTTTAATTTGGTTAGAAAACACCCTCAATAATTCAAGAGCCACAGTGCATGTGCATACAAGCCAGTCCTTAATAAATAACAGCAAACCATACTTGTTTGTAAACCCTAATTTAAGTGCAGCACGCACACAGTGTGATATATGTTTGGGGCAGGGCATTCACAAACTTTTTACATTTTCTGTGTCCTCACACTTTACGTGGGTTTGTACCACTGTCTTTCTGACTTTCAGTCCTGAACCTTCTTTAATTATGCAGTTTTACTTCATGTTTCCTTTCAGTTTTCTTAATAGGTGTGTTGTTCTTCACAGCAGGAATGCCACAAGCTTCCTTTTCCTTTTCAAAACCAAGACTTTAGTAGCAACTTGACCAAAACACAGATACAGTACACTAAAGCCTCGAGTTACACATGCCTTGCGTTCTTGCAACCGTAGCATAACTCGAATTTTCACACAAGGTGAGGGGAAGAAGGAGCCAGGCATCAGCCTGGTTCCTGGCTCCCCTGGGCTTGCAGGAGCTGGGAAATAGACCTTCCCACCAGGGCTGGTCAGTTTCCTGGCCCCCAGAGTGGCAGGGAGCCAGGAACCCAGGGGGCAGCCTGGCTCCCATCTCCCTGCTCCTTGTGGAACCCTGGAAATTGACCAGCCCACCAGGGCTAGTTGATTTCCTGGCTGCTTCGCCCTGCTTTCCTCCAGTGGTGCAGCTATCATCCTGTCAGCCGTCCTGCTGGGGGAAGGCAGGGAGAAGGGGCCACAGACCAGCTTCAAGTTGTGCTTAACGCATGGTAAAGCGAGTTATGTGCAACCTGAAGCTGTGTATGTCAAGGGTTTACTGTATCATATCCCACAATACACAGCATATATTAAAGGGAGGGATTGTCCAACATTTTGAGATCATTTGATATTTAGATATGAGCTGTTCATTGTTGGGCTTTTAGCCATTCACCATTTATCGAAAATAATCAGGAGGCAGGCTTTTTTACTTTGCAATTACAGTGTTGGGAGCTGCAAAAATGTCTTAAAGGCTCCAGCACTGCAGGCTTCAGACCCCTGCGTGAGGACCAAACTCTGTTTGCCATGAGCCACAAGTGTAGGACACCTTCCCACCAGTCCCTGCCAGGCTACCCAAGTTATGTGGGGCTGGGGTTGGAAGAAGCGGGAGGTGAGGGTAAAGAGAGGGCCCTCCTGCCAGAAAGAAATGGCCTGGGAAACCATAAAAGTGAGAAAAATTACAACCAAAACTCAGAGGCTACATCTACCCTAGTCCCTTTCTTTCAGAAAGGGCATAGTAATAAGCAAGTTGAGAAGATGCTAATGAGGTGCTACCTTGAATATGCAGTGCCTCATTTGCATAATTGTGTGCCACCCATGTTGATGGGGGCCTTTCAAAAGGACCCCCCCCCCCGGTCTTCGAAAGCCCCTTCTTCCTAAAACCAAGTAGGAAGAAGGCGTTTTTGAAGCCTGGGGAGTCCTTTCGAAAGGCCCCCGTCATGGGTGGCATGTGATTCGAAAACTTTTGAATTGCACGCTGCCACCATTATGCGAATGAAGTGCTGCATATTGATGGCTGCACCTCATTAGCATCTTCCCAACTCGCTCATTACTGTGCCCTTGCCAAGGAAGGGGCTACTGTAGACGTATCCAGAGCAAAGCCAACCCAAGTGCAACGATAAGCAATGAGCATGTGAAATCCTGGGCTGTGTTTAAAACAAATACACAGCTATAAAGAACTGTCACTCTGGAGAAGAGGTAACTCTTCCCCTGCTCCTGCTTGAATGTACAATGGACCAGAGCTTGGATTGGTTGTTTTTTTTCCCGGTATGGCACTATTTTCTAGCGAGAGCATCACAGACAGTGATGGCAGAGATGGTGCTTAAGTGTTGGGCAGGTACACCTCACTCTTTGCACACAGAAACCCCATTTCCAAAAGCTGTGCAGTTGCACTGCAGGCATGGGACCCTATGATGTTTAGCTGAGCGCTAACCAGAGGAAATGGTGTTGTAGAAAAGTTTGAGGACCAAAGCTTGGGCTGGGCACGGTGCTGATAGTGGGTAATGGCATGGGGGCAGCCATGAAGTCTTAGTTTGCTAGGGGAGATGCTAGCAGTTTGATTCAGTTTGGTGGCAAAGGAACTGTTTTGGGAGGGCCAGGAGGGGTGGGCAGGAGAGCAACCATGTGCACCAGAACACCACTTGCTTTTCTTCCCATTTCCCTGACTGTCAGGCGGTGAGGGGAAAGTATAGAGATTGCAAATTATTCCTTTGCACTCGCCCCACACTGGCCAGGAGGCAGAGGCATGCACCCAATCCATGTGCTTCCCCCTTGAGCCCTGATAGTCCAGGGAAGGGGAGACAGAGCAAGCGGCACCCTGGCATGCATGGCAGCTGCTCTCCCCTGCCCACCCAAAAGGGCACCTTTGTTCAGAGGAGTTTTCCCTTGCAGCTGGGACCATGCGAAGGAAGCAGGGGAAAGGTTGCTCGGAGGCGATGACCACAAGGGAGCAGGTTGGCAGAGCAAAGCAAGCAATGGCCTGGGGGAGGACGGCAGCAGAGCCAAACAGAAGAGCAGTTTTAGGAAAGGCATGGACAGCACAAAGCAATAAACCGAGGGGAACTCGGAGAGGGCCAGAACAAACCGTCAGCCACACCAGCCCCCCAAGCAGAAAATGCAGCTGAGTTGCAGTCAGTGTTCACGTGCTCAGGACTGATTCAAATGCCACCCAACTGATTAGCAGAGCGCCCACAGTTAGGTTTTATGATGCTTCTGGTGGTGCACATTGTCACATGCCTCAGTGCACATCAAATTATTCTGCACATGGATGGGGAAAAATAGGCACATAATGAAATCTATTGGCATGCTAAGGTGCATTAGGAGGAGCATCTAGAGAAGTGGTTGTTCCCCTCTGTTCGACATTGGTGAGACCACATCTGGAATATTGTGTCCAGTTTTGGGCCCCCCCAGTATTAAAAGGATGTGGATATGCTGGAGCAGGTTCAGCGAAGGGCAACAAAAATGGTTAAGGGGCTGGGGCATAAGACCTATGAGGAGAGGCTGAAGGATTTGGGCTTGTTTAGTTTACAGAAGAGAAGACTGAGGGGTGATTTAAAAGCAGCCTTCAGCTTCCTGAAGGGGAGCTCTAAAGAGGAGGTTGAGAAACTGTTCTCAGTGGTGTCAGATGGCAGAACAAGGACTAATGATCTGAAATTAAAGTGGGAGAGGTGTAGGTTGGATATTAGGAAAAACTACTTCACCAGGCAGGTGGTGAAGCACTGGAATGCGTTGCCTAGAGAGGTGGTGGATTCTCTGTCCCTCAAGGTTTTTAAGTCCCAGCTTGACAAGGTCCTGGCTGGGATGACTTAGTGGGGGGCTAAGCCTGCTTGAAGCAGGGGCCTGGACTAGATGCCCTCCTGCGGTCCCTTCCAGCCCTGTGATTCTATGAAAAAGATGAGCGATGTCCTTGGTTTGCAGTCCCTTCCCTGTAGCTGCGTCTACATGTGCACGCTACTTCGAAGTAGCGGCACCAACTTCGACGTTAGGCGGCGAGACGTCGAAGTCGCTAACCTCATGAGGAGATAGGAATAGCGCCCTACTTCGACGTTCAACGTCGAAGTAGGGACCGTGTAGACGATCCGCGTCCCGCAACGTCGAAATTGCTGGGTCCTCCATGGCGGCCATCAGCTGGGGGGTTGAGAGATGCTCTCTCTCCAGCCCCTGCGGGGCTCTATGGTCACCGTGGGCAGCAGCCCTTAGCCCAGGGCTTCTGGCTGCTGCTGCGGCAGCTGGGGATCTATGCTGCAGGCACAGGGTCTGCAACCAGTTGTCAGCTCTGTGGATCTTGTGTTGTTTAGTGCAACTGTGTCTGGGAGGGGCCCTTTAAGGGAGTGGCTGGCTGTTGAGTCCGCCCTGTGACCCTGTCTGCAGCTGTGCCTGGCATCCCTATTTCGATGTGTGCTACTTTGACGTGTAGACGTTCCCTCGCTGCGCCTATTTCGATGTTGGGCTGAGCAACGTCGAAGTTGAACATCGACGTTGCCGGCCCTGGAGGACGTGTAGACGTTATTCATCGAAATAGACTATTTCGATGTTGGCTGCACGTGTAGACGTAGCCTGTGTGCGCTGGGAGTGACATAATCATATGGTCAGATCCTCCCTAGATGGCATCTCTGTGGGGACGGGCCCATGCCTGCCTCACTCTTTGTACAGCACCTCATGTGGTAGGGCCCCAGTCTCAGCCAAAAATAGTCATTAGTAACAAGCAAAGCTTTTCTGGTGGTGGTATGTGCCAGTTCTGCATACTGCCACCTCCGCATCAATGGTCTCACAGCCAGGGTTCCCGCGGCTGGGGCTGCCAGCTCCCAGCTGTGGGACCAGGAACCAGAGCCCCCACCAGCCCTGCAGGAGCTCAGGGCCAGGAGCCGGGGCCCAGCTGGCTCCACAACAGCGTGGGGGCCAGGAAGCTGCCATGGGGCTGGGAGCCAGAATCCCCACAGCAGAACGGGGCTGGGAGCTAGAGACCCCACCAGCCCCGCAGCTGCATGACCCAGAAACCAGAGCTGCCAGCAGCCCCAGCCACAGGAACCCCATCAGGGTGAGAGGAGGCGGGGATCCCCAGTAGACCCGTGGCAGGGAGCCAGCAAGAGCAGGAGTCCTGCCAGCAGCCTTAGCTCCAGGAACTGGGGGGCACAAGGGTAACAAGACCAACCCTCCTGCCATCAGCATCAGTGGGCATTTTGCCCTTGCCACCAATGGGAGCTGGTCCTAAACCTGGATTTATCAGCAGTCCATATGCAATGGTGTAGTCCTAAAAGAGGGGACAGCTGAGGGACCCTGGGTCTATTACTCTGCAATAATAACAAACTCATGTGCCTCAGGTGGAGCAAACTGCTGGGAGCTGCTCAATAAGGTTAAGGCCCATGAGCATGAACGGTGCAGAATGTTTTTTGTGTTACTGCTCGTCTGAAAGGAGTTGGCACAGACACGGGGGGTGTGGAGAGGAGGACCAGCACCAGGGAATTCCTCAGTCAAATTTAACATCCTGCCCACCTGACTCAGGGAAAATGCCCAACACCCACAATGACTGCACCTGCTGCTCAGGAACTACAAAGTGAGCAACCCCCGCGCCTCCTTTCCAGGTGGCACACTGAACCCAAAGCATGCTGGGACAGGGCTGGGGCCCTGGGAGGACTCAGCCCAGGCAAAAAATCACCCAGTGCCAAAGGGGTGCCCCATTTCAGTGGGATTTTATGGGTACCTAATGTCAGTTTCAGGATCACTGGAATTTTAAACTTCCCCTCCCCCATGGCTTTCCCCAAGATCTGCTTTGGAAACACCCCCCCCCCGGAGTTCTGATGCCGACCCTAGTCATTCCCACTTCCAGGGCAAGGGCGTGCCTGCCACTCCCACCCGAGCTGGGGCTCTAGGCTAGCGCACCCTGCCATCACTGTGCGCGGATGGGAGCAGCCTGTGCAGCAATTCCAAAGCACAGTACAGTAGACCCCCGACTTATGGGGGCATTGCAAGAAGTCAAAATTTCCCCAGGCAACTCGGGGGAGCCAGAAAACTGAGGAGGACACCAGCCCTGGTCAGTTTCCTGGCTCCAAGGGATGGAGGGGAGCCAGGGACCAGGCAGCGGCCTGGCTCCCCGTTCCCCTCCACTTGCAGACCTGGGTTTCCCTGCTCCTGTCAGGGGTGGCAGCTGCTCCTGTCAGTGGCAGCAGCCGAGAGTCAGGCTCTCAGCTGCCACCACTGACACAAGCAGGGAAACTGACCAGGCCATCAGCCCTGGTCAGTTTCCCAGCTCTGCAATTGGAGGACAGACGGGAGCCAGGTGGCCGCCTGATCCCTGGCTCCCCTCCACTTGCTGGCGTCCTTGTCAATTTCCTGGCTCCCCTGAGTCACCCAGGAAATTTGACTTCTCACAACCCCCGCATGAGTCGGGGTCTATAGTCGTGTTAACCCAAGACACACGCAACTCAGTTGCATGTATCTGAGGGGTTTACTGTACGTGTATTGAAGGATATTGCAGGACTGTGTAAAACAGTAATAAGGTCTAAACACTTCTTGCTCCCTCATACCAGAGGTCACCCATCATTCTTGTGGGAACCCTGACAGGTTATACTTGTTCCAACCCTCCCATTGGTTAAATTCCTCCCTCCCCACCCCTCAGATCAAGGGTAAGGGACAGTTGTATCAAAGGGAAGGCCTCCCCTTTCCATTCAAGTTGAGCCCTTTTTAGTCTCCTCGGGCCTCTGATGGGGTTCCTGCTTTCACGAGTACTTGCAAATCACCCCAGAGGCATGATATGTTGCTCGAGATGTTTACAATCCCATGGCCTATAGTAATCCCTTCTCTGAAGGGGCTGTCGTAACCCACACCATTTTGTCCTGGCTCGCTACAGACCCATGAATGTCACCTGCTATGGTCAATAAAGCACCAAAAATGACCACCTGCAAAACTTGGTCAGTGGTGCCTTTAATGCAGCGTGTCCTCTCCCGCTGCATAGTTCAGGCCATATCAGCGGAAACCACAGTAACAAAGGCTGTGTCTAGATTGCAGGCTTCTGTCAGGAGCCCAGAGGTCTCCTGACAGCAGTCTGCCGCACCAGGAGCCCTCTGTGAACATCCCAGTTATCCTCGTTCCATGAGGAAGAAGGGAGGTGTTTGCAGAGGGGGGTTCCTGACATTTGGCTCTGTGTGAACGGGCCGAATGTCGGGAAACCCTCTCCCGGCAGAACAGGTGGCAGGAGATACACAAATGCTTTGTGCAATTTATGTATCTTTTGCCAACAGATCTCTTTAATCTCGACATAGCCAAAGAGAGCAGAGGGTCCCTTCTGTAACCGTGCACAGTCCAGCCGCATCTTAGAGCCTTCATTAAAGACAGCCTCAGTCACTAGGGACTCACTGGTCGATGAAAATTGTGCCAAAGGAGAGCTGTAAAAACCTTCACAGTAAAGGCCTGTCTAGCAGGAGATTGCAAGGCAGTGCTGATTTTAGCCTATTGCCCGGAAGTATGTGCAGTTATGACAGTCTGGAGCTCAGCGCTGCATTGCACAATCACCTCTTGTAGCCAGTCTCCGAGGACGCAAGGCGGGGGCCACCCTAGCCCTTTCTAACTAAATCTCACAAGTGTCAGAGGCCCATTTCTGTATCAGGCTGTATCCCGACCATCTTTAGCCACGAATGCGATGGCTTATATACTTCAGCCATAACCCAAAGCTCTTATCTGCTCCCAGAGGAAGTGAACTAACTGCTTTTTAACTAGATCTTACTGATTTTTATTTGAATGCATTTGTTTTTGGGGTTCTTTTCAGTAAGCGTGAATCATTTAAATATGTATAGGTCTGTGTATACATATGCGTGTATATATATGTATACAGTACATACATATATATATTTATCGTCACATTCATGTCTGATATTTCAGTGTTAAGGCAGAGTGTATTGTGCTTGTCATTCCAAAGCTGACACACAGTTGCCACAGGTCTTGCCTATGCCATGCCTTAGGGACGTGTGGTATACTGATAGAGTTGCGTTGGGCCCAAGCTGTAAGAGAGACGGTGCAGAAGAGGTCATATCTTGCATTGGCCCGGCTGCAGCTGGTGAAGGAGACAAGCTTTTGCGCCTGCACAGAGTATCTGACCTGTGGGTCTCTTTCCTGGACTTCAAGAAGCTCTCAGTGGAAGCTCAAAAGTTTGGCTCTTTTGCCATCAGAAATGGATATGGCCTCTCTCCACAGGTCTCACTGTGCATTAGGGGAAATGGCTCAGCTAACAGGCTGGGCTACTACGTTTTCGTGCAGGTTAGCCCTGCAAAGAGGGCAGGCCACTCCCAGGAGGGGAGCAGGCACTGAACTGCTCCTCAGAGTTAACGCTCCAGTCCCTGATGCATTTGGGAAGTGCGTTGAGTCAGCCCTTTCCCCTCTGCTCTAACTCGGCCATGCTGCTCAATATCTTTGGTCTGCAAAAGGAGAGCTAAGACCCAGTCCTGTGCTCCTTGATCCTGGTCATGTCACACCTACTCTCCCCTGTTGGTGTGACTCTCAATGCAGGCGCAAACTCTGAGGGATAAGGCAACTCCTTCCAGCTTTTGATTCCTTTGCATGTGCGTCAGAGTTCACAAGCTGGCCTGGTGTGACTTTTTAATAGTGATTGTGGTGCGTGAGCGACAGCAGCCATACCACAGTCTCCACAGGGCAAGGCCTCATGTGCCAGCACTGACGAGAGGTTTGTTATACTGTTACCCTCTCTTTCTGTATTAGAAATTGATCTGAACCCAAATCCGGTCCCAGCACCAGGAGCCAAAACTCACCTCTTTGCCAGGCGTCATCCAGCCCCTGGAGTTGAAAACTCCAGCTTTCCAGGAAGTTCAGATTCAGCCTCTGGCTTCTCAAGCAAGATCCAGGGGATGTGTTCTGCCTATGGTAGCGACACAGGCTAGGTAAATCCAGCATAACAGCAGCAATCCATGCAGGGACTCCAGATTTACCATGCTACCACCGAGATCAGCGTTCAGCTGCTGCAGTCAAATCCAGAGTGCAGATCCTGGGTTTTGTTGGGAGCCATCTTCCTTCCGGATAACATTTCCCCCTTCCACTTGCCAGCACGCACAGTTTGACTTCGAACAAAAAAGTCTGTGTAAAAATCCTCTCTGGCCAGCTTGCAGGACTTCAGAACTAGAGTCTAAAGTCCTTGTGACAACCCGATGTGCAGTGAAATTTCAGTAATGTGCAGTGACTTTTCAGGAACAGACATGCTGGTGAGAAATCAACCTGCCTTTTGGGTCAGGAAGCAAACAACGGAAGTACAGTCATTCTAGCAGTTGGCTGAAGCCACACGTTTCCTTGTGTGCAGTGACTTTTAGGGACTTGATCCTTGCAGGGCTCATTCTGGCAAAGCTGCCAGAGCAGGTTAAAGGCAGTTTTGCTTGGTAAGGACTTCAGAATCAGGGAGAAAGGTGGGGGGAGTCCCAGGGCATCTTGCCTGAGGGAGAACTGCAGGATCAGGCTCATAGGCGGGTTATGAAAATTTTATTTAAATGTTATGTAAATGATGCTGACTTAGGTATTATCACATCAGCAGAGCCAGCGGTGTCTACTTCACATACCTAATCAGCTGTGCTGCCTGTCTGAGCATCGCATCATAGGACCCCCTAAAAGCGACAGACAGCCAATGGAAACTAGTTGCTTTTCTCAGTAACCAAAACAGTCCCGCTTCTTCTTGTTTACTCCGCCAGCATGCTAGCTTTTCAGATGCACCCAGAGCAGGTGAGCACCGAATCCAGAGCCCACTGAAGTCAACAGAGAGATTCCAATGGGCTGTGAATCAAACCCTTAGGGAAAAGCAATTTTGCGGTAGTTGGGGAGGGGGGG
Source organism: Carettochelys insculpta (assembly GCF_033958435.1). Taxonomy (NCBI): domain Eukaryota; kingdom Metazoa; phylum Chordata; order Testudines; family Carettochelyidae; genus Carettochelys; species Carettochelys insculpta. Next base: position 124,223,740 of record NC_134141.1, read on the forward strand.
GCTACCCAGAGAAAGATGAACCAAACCACTATGGTTGGCAGCAAATGTATCTTCCAGCCGCAAACCGATCTGTGTGTGCTCCCATCCATTCAGTGCATGCTCTCCTCAGCAGCCACCGCACAATGTTTTGTTACTGTTCACCGTTGTTCATGTGGCCACATAAACTGTGTGTAATATGTCTTTGTCCCCTGCTAGGCCTCCTCCATTATTTTTTCCTTTCCTTCGTTTCTGCTTTCTTCTGATTTTGTTTTTATTGTTTAATTGCAAGTATTCTCACTAAAGCTTCTTGACCGATGCTGTGTTTGGTACTTTTTTATTATTATTATTATTATTATTATTATTTTATATATATTTTCTTCCCCATGCCTTTCCCTTTTTCCACACTATATATAAATATATATATATAAAAAATCTTTTCTTCTTTTGTCATTCGATCAAATTCCAACAAAACCAACCAAGAGCCAGTCAAATCCACCACAGTCTCGAGCTGAGCTAGGAAAAAAGTTCACGTAATGACATGAAAGTGGAGAATACAGTCCCCCAGTCCGTAAGTTCAAATCAACTCAAAGTTGAAAGTGTGACATGATGGCGTCATGTAACAAGCTAAGAATTGGTTGCATGACATGCCGTCAAGTTTCGTGCAGGTGCCGTGATTGAAGCATTTTTCTTGGATGTTGTATCAGTTGATGATTGGCCAGTCATGATCACATGTGCCTTTTTTGACTTTGTGCTGCCACAATTTTTTGCTGTGCTCATTTTCGTTTTGTTTGGTGCTTGCAGTGGTTTCTTTATTTGTCGTTTAATTTCTTGTCAGCGTTTTATGCTTCTTTAGATGTCACATAGAAGGAAAAAAAAGATGGATTCCTAATTCTTTAGAACATGGGATTGTTATTAACTGTACAAATACGTTACAAAAAATGAGAAAAGAATATGCGTGGATGATTTTTTGCACTTGAAAAATATTGTGATTTTATTTTATTTTTTTCCGGAGAATTGGGGGCCTTTTTCAATTGACGCTTTTTTTTCCCCTTAGGATATTTCAAATCATTCTCCAAATTTTTTTAAAAAAGTAATGATAGAAACGGTAGTTTAAAAACAATAGCTGTCCAAACAAAAAGCAATCTAGAGAAAAGCCTGCGGCCTCTTGTGTGCCTTGTCTAGAATTCCTAATTCTAAGGGTCCATGTCACAGCCACTCTGACAAATTATTTGTTTGCGGGGTTAGGGAGGGATTGTTCAGAAGGGAAAAAATAATCCTGATCCAAAAGCAAAATGCATCTTTTTGTTTACAACTGAAAAAGGGTCCTTGACGAGTGTTTTTTTTCTTATTATTTTTATTCTATTATTTTTGGTGTTGTAATTGTTTAGACTGCTGTGTACGGTTTGCTGTTTGTTGAACCAACAGTGTGAAAAACCTGCCAGCATGGATTGATATTCCGCATGACACTTTTCCACCAGACCGGTGGACCTTTTGCAGTTTCTAAGTTTCTTATGTAATAAATCACCGAGTGTTTAAGAAGAACCTGCTTGCTAGAAAGAGATAAGAGCTAATCCGTAATGATTAAGCATCCTACTTAAATGTCAAGTCTAGTCAGATCATGATTAAATTTTTTTAAATAACTTTTTTATTTAAGAAATGTTAGCTTTACTTTTTTTTTTTTCAAAAAGTTCATTCCACCTGATTTTTTTTTCTTTTACCTCCCATAAATTGCCTGTTCGGAGTGTTACTTTCTGACATTTACAAAGGACTGTGCATTAATGGCAGCTCTTTCTCCACGGAAAGTCCAGATATCATCGTATGCAGCACATGGTTAAATTTTAGAGCAATTTTTCCTACATGCTTCCAACTCTAGAAAGCCCAGCCAAGCAGGATGGTGATCTGGCTTTGTAAAGTGGCCCTTAAAAGAAAAAGGATATATCTGTACATATATATGTGTATATATATTTATATGGATATATATCATTATTGTTAAAAAGGCATAAGGAGCAATTATATTTTTGTCTATCATGATCTTGACTGCCTTGCTCAAGCTGGGTCTGAGCCAATTCCCAGTGAAGTCCATGAGAATCTTTCCATTGACTTTAGTGGGAGCATACCTCAAAAACAAACACCCATGGAAGAGCTCAGTCCTGTTTCTCTTGATTTGGACGGAAAAAATACATTCATTTTCAATGGGAGCAGGATTGGGCCCAAAAGAACAGGCTCTTTTTTTTTTTTTAGTTTCTTTTTTTATTTGTTTATTTTGCCTTTTTAGTTTAATTTGCAAAATCTTCTTCGTTTTTTTAGGGCAGCAGCTGAATGGGCCACATTTAGAAAATATATACATATATATATTTTAAAAAAACAGGAACTGTTGGATTACACCTTTGACATATCAGCAAATATCAATCAAGCTGAAGACTTCAGACTTATTCTCTCTTTGATTGTTTAGACTGTAATATTTCTTCAAGAAAAGTATCACGTCTGCTGACTTCGAAGGACAAGCGCTGGAAACAAACGAAATAAATAAATAAATAAATCAGAACAGGAACAAGATCAACCAGGATTTCTGAAAAGATACTGATCTCACCACAGCGGCTTTTCTCCAAACAGGAAATGCAAACCTGGATAATGGACAAAGGAGTGCCTGTTTGCCACCAAGGATGCTGCTACCATGTTGACCCCATGGTAACGATCACAGAGCATCTTTATCTGTCATTCCTTAGCTATATAGGGACCAAAGGACAAAACTTTTTATCGCAGACTTGTAGCTGTATGTAAAATATGGAAGTTCTTTGCTTTTCTCTGAGCTGTTCCTAAAACAGTTTTGAGAGCAATTATATGAAATATGTAAAAAATTAAAAAAAATGCTTAAATGCTTTTAAAATGGCAAGATAATAGTTCTTTGATACTTTGGGAGGTTCTTTGGTTATACATTAATTAGAGTCTATGAAACTTTCATATGGTTTTCTGTATAATATGTAAGGATTGCGCTGCTAAAAGCAGGTAATATGATGTCTGTGAAAAGCAAAAAAAAGTAAAATAAATAAAAAGGCATAGCAAAGAGAAAAGGAAGAGGGTTGATAGTAAAAAAACAAAAACAAAAAAGGTTTGTAAATGCTTCTAACTCTCCCCGTTTAAAATCCTAATAGTTGTACAGAATTTAAAAAAGAAAAAAAACTTTAAAATACCTATATAATAGAAAAAATTAGACAACAAAAAAGCAAAAAAAAAATACTACATAGAAGTTAGCGTTAATGCTAAAAACAAAGATGTTGTAGAACTGTAATTTTTGTAGAGTTTAGATTGAGCATAAATTCCTACTCTCTGCCAATTGCTGTTGGATGCTGATATTTATCGAGGAGAAAAAGGAGAGAAATGGCTATTTTGGCAGCTTTTTTAACTGCAAGCATTCCAGCTATTAAAAAAGTAAACAAACAAAACTCAATTCTTGTAAACAATGCAAATGGGGAAAAAAAAACCAGTTGTCTTTTTATCAGATATAGTTCTAACTCGAACAACAAAACACAGCTATATGCTTCATGTCTTCATGATCTGCTCTCCGCAAATTCCCATCATCCTATGCTTCAGTAGCTTCCATATTTGCTCTAGAAACCTTCAGGGCAAGGGGTTATCCTAGAACCTTAATCTTAAAAAAGAAAAAAAATAACATAAAAAAATAAAAATAAAAAATAACAATAAAAACAATCTCTTTGAAGAATTTCTGAAACTGTTTACAAGGAATTTTGAAAAACAGGGGATGTTTAAAAAAAAGATGCTGGCTCTGTTTTTCTGTAAATAAATTTGCATATTTTGTAGGACTTTTAATTGTAATGATAGAGAAAAAAACAAGGAAAACTATTTAATGAAAGCACGATATTTATCTTTGGTAAATGACTTTAGAGCAGTTAAAAATAAGACATTGCTTTAAAAACCGAATCAGAAAAAAACAATGAATTATTTAAGAACACATATATTTTAAAGTATATCGTATTTATTATAATTTATTTACAGTGTATTCAGACTTGCTTTGGATCAGGCTCACTCGTTTTAGTTGAACTGAGAAGCATGTGTTGATTATTTCTGATTCTTTATTTAAGTTTTGGTTGATTTGGGGGTTTTTCTTCTTTTTTTTTTTTTTGTTTAAATACCAATGGTATCGCTATCTTGGCCTTTTTAAACACCTTATTGGTTCTGATCTTACTGCCCTTACTCTAGCAAAACTCCCACTGGGTGACAGTAGGTGTTTTGTCTGAGTGAGGGCAGCAGAAAAGAGCCCACAGCCAGGACATACAAACATGTAATGCAGCTGCAGTTCCATACGACTGCTCTGTCACTCTCAATTCCCTAAAACTCCTTGTAATCTTCTGTAATTATTGAATGACGCTTTCCAGCTTAGCCCTAAATAAAGCACAGTTTAAAAAAAACAAGCCATGTACTTTACTTCTTGATGGCTTTCCTTAATGTGTTTGCTTTGAGAACAAAATGAATCTATTTCAACTCTTTCATTAATATACATTGTTTGAGTATCAGAACAAATCCCTTTGTTATATAAAACATAGCTCATTCGATTGAATTAATGACACGGTTTCATTTAATGTCTGCTTGATATTCTGATGTGAGTTACCTGAAACCTGCTAGGTTAGAACATCAAATAATGGTACTGCAAATTAGAGACGTTGCAGCTCTCACTTCAAGCCTTATGTTTGATTCACATTTGTAGCTATTTCACGCTGATGAGTACAGGGGCTAAAGCTCAGGACTTTGCTCCTTCTGTTGCCCTGGGATAACTGTGTGGCTAGGTCTACTCTAGCCAGGTAAGTCTATTACGATACGCAATTCTAGCTACAGCAGTTGCGTAGCTAGAATCGACTTAGCTGCAGGTGACTTACCGGGCCAGCTACACAGGAGGAGGTCAAGAGGAGAAACTCTCCCATCGACCTCCCTGTCGCCTCGCGATATTGAGGAGTGCCGGGGTCAACGGCCAATCCCAGATAGCTCGATTTTGTGTGTCTCTACCAGGCACATGAAATCAAACTCCTGAAGACCAACCCTGACCGGGTAGATCTTACCTGTAGCGTAGACATACCCAGTGAAACTGACGAGGCTCTGTAGACCCAGATGCAATTTTTCTCTGAACAGTCTTCTCATTTCTGATTTTTAATGCTAGTTGCAGATCAGCAGGACTGAGCATATGGCAGAGACTCAGGAAACTAAACTCTTTTCCTGGCTCTCCCAGTGGCCTGGAAACTTGGACAATTTGTCCCCGATGGCGCCATTTACACATGGGGCGCACGCTGCTTGTCAAGGCTTTGAGCTCCGTGAAGACAATGGGAATGCCCAAGAGGACAGTGTTATTCACAACAAATAGCTATTGATGGGTCAGATTATTTACAGGAAAGAAACAAACAAAAGCAGCTGGAGATAAGACCTCCATTCAGGGATGGGGAAAGTGCTTGTTATTTTCTTCTCAGCTGACAGTGAACGCACAGTGCATTAGACACACACAACCTCCGTCTCTGCCACCTTGTGCCAGAAGACACACTCCAGCAAACTGCCACAGAGGAGTAGCCGTGTTAGTTGGCAGCTTCACAAATAAGCAGCCCTGCGGCACCCTAGGCTATGACTACACACGCACACACACATATATGGCAATGTACAAATCTCATAGAGTTGGAAGGGACAGCGAGAGGTTATCGAGTCCAGTCCCTGCCCTCTCAGTAGGACCAAGCTCCATCCCTGACAGGTAGTTTTAAATCTATTGGCCCCAGACCCCTAAATGGCATCAAGGATTGAAGTCACAACCCTGGGTTTACAAGGCTAATGCTCAAACCACTGAGCTACACCTACACGGCAGCATTATTTCGAACTTTCACATGAAATGTATTTCAAAATGGCCTTCAGCTAGTTCAAAATGGAGCCTCCACACAGTTAGGAGGCTAACCTGCATTCGGGGGCATCCGGAAACAGTTCAGACGGGGCACCAGGTCAGTAGCTGCTTACTCTGGCTGCTGCCTGAGGGCATCTGAGGCTCATGCTTCAAGGGAATAACTTGGACAGCTGGTCCTCAGGTTTCCTTACCTGCTTGCCTACCTCTCCAAGGGCCAGCAAAGCATTGCCACTAGGTGTGCTAGTTGAGGACATCACAGCACTCCCCCGCCAGCCCCCAGCCAGTCTCCAGCTCCTGCTGCAAGTCACGCAGTACTTCCCACAGGCTGCCTCCCAGGACCCGCAGGAATCCAACCCCTGCCATACTCGGTATGTGGGGGAGCAGATCCAGCAGCTGGAGGCCCCCCGCCATAGACCAGGCACCATGCCCTGCCATACCTGGTGTCTGGACACTAGTGCAGACCGGTGGGACCACATCACCCTGGAGTGCTGGGGAGACCAGCAGTGGCTCCACAACTTCAGGATGCAGAAGGCCACCTGCCTTGATCTCTGTGAGTGGCTCAACCCTGCCCTGCAGCAACAGGACCCACACACGAGGCCTGCCAGCCCCCCTCCTCTTGGTTCGAAATAGCCCTTCGTCCCCTTCTTAACACCAGTTATTTCAAAATATCTATTTCAGAACAGGCGCTACTCCTCCTGCAGTGAGGTTTACCGAGTTCGAAGTACTGCGCACGCTATTTTGAATTTGTTTCAAAAGAGGGGTCGTGTTACTTAGGCACTAGCAAAGTTATTTTGAAATAGTGACTGCTATCATAAAATAACTTTGCTGTGTGGTTGTAGCCCTTGAGACAAACTACTTTATTAGGGCATGAGCTTTTGTGGTGGGTTTTACCCAAAAAAGCTCATGAGCTACTAAATTTTTTAGGCTCTAAGGTGCCACAGGACTGCTTGTTATTTGTACAGCAAACTGATTAGCCTAGGGAGGGGGTAAGTTATGATGCATCTCACCTCCCTGTTCACTGGCTGAAATCTAATTCATGTCGGAGGTCTGTGGATGGGACTTATCTCTAGTGAGACAGTGGCTCCCTCAGTGCAACCGTCTAGTTTCACTGAGGTAGGCAATTCCAGCCTGGGCTGGCTGGTACAGCCTGCTGCCCCTACTGAACAACATGCTGGCATGGCTCAGCTTCCTCTCAGAGGGTGGAACAATTCATATCCTCTGTCGCTCGGCTCAGGGAGCACCTGTAAGAGGCACTCACCAGTACCTGATGCTTGCGTGTGGCCTTTGTGCAGGACACAAGGAACAGCCCACACAATCAGCTTCGCCTCCCTCTTCAAGGCCTGCATTCAGCTGTCCTCACAGCTGGGAGGATGAAGATGGTAATTGGAAGCAGGTGCCTATGCCTAGTCGGCTGCTGACTGTCCCACCTTCAGACGGGCTTTTAAAAACGTGGGACGCTTTAGTTCAGCTGAGCCCCTGGAACAACGACGAAGGCACTAAAGACCATTCCCCTTCTTCCACCCCCTTTTTCCTGGTGCTCTTTCTAGTGCTATGGATTGCCTCTGCCCCCCAAGCCCTGCCTCTCTGACTTCCCCCACAGACCCTCTCCCCTCACCCAGCACCTAGCTCATGTCACCTGGACACCCTTTGGGTGCTGCATGTTGCCCAAGGTAATTACACGCGACTACCAGCTCCAGCCAGGCCAGGCTGTCACTTTACCCTAGGAACAAGCAGCCCTGTAGCACCCTAAATACTAACAATTTTATTTATTGAGTAACAAGCTTTTGTGAGTAAGCCACATTTCATCAGATTTGGAGCCAATGTAAGAATCCAGGGTGTATATAGTTGGGCAGGGGGAGGAAGGAGAAAGGGGAGGAAACCACCTGTCATTAATAGGATCTGTGGAACAAGTAAATTAAGATAGGTGGTATGGGCACCCCGCCTTTCTTCCTCCCCTGCTTCCCTTGGCACTGTGTTGCCTTTCTGGCCATGCTGGTTAAAACCAGCTCTGAATTCCGGGGGACCGTTTCAGAACATCTTGCTATTATTAACCACCCTTATGCCTTTGGAAACCAGAAAACAAATTCCACTGACAGGGACCAAAACAAGAACGTGGGAGTGTAAAGCAGACAATGCCACTAGGATGAATCACAGAACATGGTTGGGGGTCTAGCCTTTGAAAGGCTCTCCAGCATGCATCTTGCATATAGTGCCTCTTAAAGGAGAGGTCACCTGTATTCAATTTGAGCAAAGGACCACAACAAGAGACAACGGGTCTGGTGGCATCTGTGAAGCATCTGATCATAAAGTGTTACAGTTAACAAGGTCAGGTCTCCCCCACCATCCTCACCAAATCAGGCCCTTGGGCACCTCCACCATTGGAGGAGTGAAATTGTTACTATGGCACCCCACCGAGAGTGTAGCATGGTGCACTATGAGCCAACCTCAACCTCAGTCTAACTCCATGTTGAGCCCCTTTGGGGCTATTTTCCCACTACTCCTGGCAGACACAGCAGCATTGCCTCTACCAGCGGAGCAGTCAGAGGAAGATGGTGGAAACTGAGTAGAGCTCTGCAAATAATGGATGTTGCAGGTCACTGGTATCTGAGCTGATCCCCACGCTGACGCTCTCAGTTGGGGCCTCCCAAAAGATCTTAATAATACCTTGCCACCTCGATAGGCTTCTCCTTTAAAGCTTCCCAAGGTCACAGATTCCTGATCCTGGGTTCCAAGTGAGAACACACCCACACACACCTCTTTAAAGCCCAGGAAAACACACGTGGGAATGTCGCCCTGTGGGATTAAACCCAGGCACCTACCCCACCCTTAGGACAGAACTTGGAAACAAGAAGAAATTAAACTGCAATCTGAGACCTGACCTTTTGGTCTCGATATGACTATACACAGACCTTTCTTTAGGGCACAGGAATCGAAGTGTGACCTTAAAAGAGTAACATTAACAAAACAAGAAAGCGACAAAGCATACTTGGTTGCTGGGTGTTACAAAGCAACTAAAAACCAAGGTTAGTGCATGGAGAACTACTTCCCTCGGATTCAGGTTAGAAGTTACAATGTATGGCGGAAATATATCTACCATTCAACAAAGTCCTGCACCAAACCCAAAATAAAAAATAACCTGATTGTGTGTAGCTAAATATTTCCTTTCTACTTGCACACCTGAATGCCGAGCTTGTGTTGTAGCAGGATATATACTAGATTCATTAAGCCAGTCCAGGATTAAGCATCTTGGTGTCTCTGCTCCAGCCAGAAAACAAAAGACCCCCCTCAGGAGACAATTGCTTCAGTTCAAAACAATTCCTCTCTCTTCCCACTGGTTCACCTGGCTGCTTGCCAACAGAGGACCCCACCCCACCAGGTTTAACCCTTTACGAGCATTCATTCATGACACTTGGCAAGAACAAAACACTAGGGTGAGGCAGGGAAAGGAATTGTTTCAAATCATACTGAGCCTTTTTCATCAAAACAAATTATCTGAGGCTCAAACAAATTTTTTTTTTCAATTTAGCCTGTTTTTTTAAAAGCTGTGGTTGTTTTTTTAAAAAATGAAACTAATGGAAATGTTGAAACAAAAAGTTATTCGAATGGACACAGAAACATTTCCTTTGGCAAATGTGAAAATGAAAAATTTTGATTGTGGGTGTGTGATTTACTTATTTATTGAAACAATGCTGCAAACTGGCGCAAAGTCACTAAGATGTTTTGCTGTTGCCAAATTTGCGCTTTTTCTCCCCCCCAAAGACTTCATATGAAGAATGCTCAGCACTGCACACTTCTGAAAATCAGAGTAAATATGAATTTAAGAGGCTAATGTAGGTAATCTCGTTTCATTTTGCTAGTCTTCAGATTTAATCAACATCAATCCCCCCTTCTTCTGCATTCTTGCCAATGAAAAGCCAAGCTATGTGTAGGATTATACCATTCATGCCATTAAAAAGCCCAGTGACTCAATGAAGGTCAGGGTTCAGAGTCATCTGTCCCTACTGGATTACATTTGATGAAATGGGAGGCTCACACCCTTTCCCCACTAGGTCACAACTTTGCCTCCAGCCCCTGGTAGTGATGTAGTTGGCCAATTCCCATTCGGTAACTGCTGTACATGAAATCATATGATGGTCTCACCTTTGTTCCTAACCCGGCAGGGCGGGTAGGGCTCTATCACAAATTTATGAACCAAGTTGACCCACTTGTTCCTGTCAACTGAGAAGCAGATGAATGCATGAGCTCTTGAGACAGAGCTTCAGGGCTGGATTATATTGGTTTGGGAATATATAGGGAATTTACATGACCGCTGCTGGCCCCTTCTATGGCTATATAGCCTCACAAAATTCGACATGCAGGCTCCCAATCTGGTGGCCACTTTCAGCACTGCACTCTCAAAGGGAAACCATGGTCGATAAGGCAAAATTTGACTCAGACAGATGCGCAGTTGTTCGACAGTTTTTATGAAACCTCCTGCAGATGAGAAGGGACCTGCTGCAAAACAAGGATGCAAAACCATTATGAGTGCAAGCCCTGGCTAAAATGTGCACTGCATCAGTGTGATTGATGTGCAGCCCAAGTAAATGCAAAGAAGGAAGGGATCGCTGTGTATGCAAAGCAGGCAACCATGCTCATAAATGACCTCAGCTGGCCATTACAGAGTTACTCAATTCACTCAGTAACTACAAGTGTAAATTAAGTGGGTGCCAGTGTAACCCACACACTTATGTGAGGTACCTAGACCACTTCACCGAGAACAAATGTGTCCTCTACAGCCTAAGCTGAGAGCCAAGGGGCCTTCAGCTCATGCTTTAACAATGCCTCCATTAAGCTTCCCAGGTTTCATAGAATCATAGAATACTAGGATTGGAAGGGACCTTGAGAAGCCATCGAGTCCAGCCCCCTGCCCCAATGGCAGGACCAAGTATTATCTAAACCATCCCTGATAGACATCTATCTAACCTGTTCTTAAATATCTCCAACGATGGAGATTCCACAACCTCCCTTGGCAATTTATTTTGAGCCTATACCTGTGGACAGGTAGGGTGGTACAGCTCCAACTTTTCAATATCTTCTTCTTAGTGTCTTTTTAACAATTAAAGGTGGGATTTTTCAAGAGGCACCCTCACTGGGCTAACCATACACAAAAAGTCAAGGCAACGTTACACTTGACTCCCGTGAGCATCAGTGAACTCTAACCCACAAACTGATTTCCTAAAGAGCCTTTAAACCTGGACCTAGACATCTCAGCAGGTCAAAAATCACATCCTATACAGAAGAAAACCATGCACGGTATGCCACTTTGTAACAGACAATCTGCCATGCTCTGGCAGGCTTCTGTGTGAAATCCACTTCAGCCCCTCGCTTTATCAGACATATTGTTAATTCCTCCTTCAGTAATAATCTCCACTGAAGCCACTGCATTTTTCTTCCAATAGTTAAATTATTTATGAGCCGAGCAAATAATCCCGCTTTGTCTTCTCACCCTGGTTTTGTATATATACATGTAGTTTTCCACAATGACCCCGTGAATGCTTCAGCTAAAATATGCATTCATTAAAAAAAAACTTCAGGGGTGGGTTTTTCTTTTCCCTCGCCTCTTTATTCATTTGAATATGTTGTAAACGTGATTAATGTTGCCGCCTAATCTCTTTTTTTCTAGAGAGAACACCTGGAGATCCTTTAACCCTCCTCAAATAGAGAGGGAGAAAAAAAAAACCCTAAACTTCAGTTTCATGTCTTCGTCATGTTTTCCATTCCCTACTCCCAAACTGTTGCTCTCTTCGCTAAGGGAAAGGACACACATATGAAACACTTATGCTGAGAAGCCAGACAAAGGTGTGGAAGCCTTCGACACCCCTTTGGTTTGCTTAGTCACCCTCATAATGTACTTCCTTCCCACCTTCTATATCCGGGATCAGCAACCCCTGGCATGCCCGCCAAGAGAGGCATGTGAGCTGATTTTCTTCGGCACGCAAGGTGGCAGCTCAGCCTCACCTCTTTCCCCCATGCAGCCAGGAGCTTGCTCAAAGCCAGGCCACCTGTGGATTAACAAAAGACCAGCTAATGGTACCAACCACCCACTAAATGGTGGTGCTCTGCATCTTCATTTATTTATTAATGAAGCTGTTGTAAGACTATTAGTTGCTTCTAAAAGTATCCCCAGCGCTTGGACCTGGCTATAGCAGTCACATTTTGGCATTCCACCTTGGAAATGACTCTGATCCCTGGCTGTATATGTTGGAACTTGTTGGGTAGATTTACAGTGGCAATTCACCTGGTGTTTTCACAATATGTTTTCCTACTCTCTCTCTCCCACTTGTCATCCACAGTTCTGCCAAAGCCCACGTTTATTTAATACCACTGAGTAGCCACATTAAATCCACTTTCTTCTGTGCCTTATTTTTGTCCAACCGTTTCTTTGAAGAAGGAAATCACGTCTGAGCCAATGTTCCTGGGGGGTCTCTTCTTGTGCCTTCATCCAAAGATTTCCATGGGCATCAATCACCTTTGAAGTAGAAGCATCTTCTCATGTAATGTCGCTAATGTCTCCATAACTTCACTGGCATTAGCTGCAATGGAGTTGAATTCTCAGCAGATGCTGGAAGGGGAGAGTTACTGTACTGCATACCATCTTGTGTGTTCTAGGGATGAGTTTCTGAGTTCTGTCCCCACCTCTCCCTGGTGTCATGTCAACATCCCCAGCTGTAAAATGAGAAGAAGAAGACCATAAAAAATGGTCCTACTGGGTTAGAGCAAAGGCCCATTTAGTGTCCTGTCTTCCCACAGTGGCCAGTGTCCCAGAGGAATGAACAGAACAGGTAAACATCCAGTGCTCCATCTCCTGTCACCTATTCCCAGATTCTGACATAGAACAGGGATGCTCTCCCTGCCCATCCTGGCTAATAGCCATTGACGGACCTCTGCTTCATGAATTTATCCAGCTCTTTTTTGGATCCTGTTAAAGACCTGGTCTTCACAACTTTCTGTGGCAAAGCCTTCCACAGAAAGAAGTTCACCTGCCTCATGTGGGGTTATGAGGATTAGGGGAGTGATTTGTCTACGTCTTTAAAGGCAGTTAGGTTCCTGCCTCCCATCCCTTTGTGCCTTTCAAGCCTTAGGCTGGATGATTTAAAGAATTTTAAGTGAAAGATGCTAATATAGGTGCAAAATACATTCTTGGTTGCTACATCAACTCTGTGGCAGTTACTACACTCCAGCTCAAGAGTATTCAGACAGCCGTACAGAGCCCAAGTTTTTCTGACCCAAAATCAGAGGCCCCTTGTTGCTTGCCCTAAAGGAGAAACAGCTGTTAGCAATATAGGCACCATGGCACACACCACTGGACAGGTGTAATTCAATCTAGCAGAGGGCAGTTTTGCACATGCGTGTTAGCCAGTTCCTTGCACAGCGCCATCATTCAGCAATTGTCACCCTCACGTGTCTGTGGCCAGACAGATGGCCCGTGGCATCCTAGCACCAGCCTACACCCTGAAGATAAGCAGAGGGGGCTCTAGCCTAGCAGTCACAACACTCTGACTTGTAAGCACTTATGTGCATCAGAATCGCCAGCTGCGAGCAACTCAGTGGTGATCAGCCTGCACACTTGAGCACAACGTCCTAGGCAAGGCCTAAGAGGCAGAAACATAATGGCCACTCAACACCTTCTTGGCTGACAATAAAGCTAAACACATCTGACCCATCTTCTGGAGATGATACATGACCTACTTCTCTCAGGCAATTGCATGCTCCCCAATTACACCTGGGTTACACCAACACCAGGAGGTGTGATTCCCAGGTGGTGCTCACAATAGTGCACTAATAATAGTCCTATAACTGCAGTTGCTTGGGCAGCATTGAGCAGAGGGCTGGGCTAGCCACCCTGCCTTGAACCCACCTGTACTCCATAAGAACTTACTTGGCATAACTAGCTCAGGCCACCACTCACATTACTGCAGGTACACTGCTATTGTTAGCATGCTGGCTCAACAGAAGTTAGCACAACTATGGATAGCTACGCACGCTGGGCATCGCACCCTTCGTGCCAAATGCAGCTGTAGTCCTGGCGGCCGACCTTTCTGATTAAATACACGGGAATGTGCGCAAGAGAGGGACCAAAGAGCTCTGGTCCTGCTAAGGGGATGTTCCACATTACTGGGTCACCACACCGTTAGTACAAAGGAGAAGGGGCTACTGGCCGGGGATTCTTGATGACTTTGCCATTTACTCTCCTAGCTGGACCAAAATCACCTGTGCCCAGTGTTCCCTGTAAGCTGAGCATTTGGGTGGCTGCCCACAAGTGCTCTGCGTGCTGCCCAGCTGATTAGCAGAGCTCCCACATCTGGCAGGATGTTTCTCTATTGACAATGCGCAGCCACAGGGTGACTTAAATGGCTGCATCAAGGTGTGTTTTTAAGCTCTGCCAAAGGCGTCAAGAGCCCTATTTAGTGTTTGTTACATATCTAAGTACAATAAATGTGTGTGGGTCCGACTACAATGGCGAGAAGCACTTCCGGGCTCATATGCTAATAATCATTACTAGAGGAGTCACAGACACCGTACGGTCGGAGGAGCTAGTGATGTCTTCCTCGGTCATTTACATGGAAAAGCAACATGTGCCAAGTACAAAGCAGCGTGGATGGTTTGAGAGACATGGGAGGGGGGGGAGCTTTAAAGGTAACTGAACTGCCACCCGCTGTGCTAAAAGGAATACAATAAAGGTAAAAGCTCTTAGCGCTCTGCTTGCTGATTAAGAAAATATTTATGTCAATATTTATGCTGATGACCGTTTTCCTCTCCCATTTCACTTCCAAAGAGCACTACCCTTTCCCCTCTGCCCGCTGTTTCATGCTGCACGTGCCGACTGAGGTTGAATGAGTTGGTGCCTGCACACGCTGTTACAGAGTACTGACACTTACTAAATTATGCTCTTAAATACTGTAGAACAGCAATGAAATACATTGAAAGGCCATGGAAAGCTGCCAGACCTTTTCTGAGGGAGAGAGAACGAGCACTGTTTGGAACCTTGCCTGTGGCCCATAATTTTCGCTTCCTCCTGCTGTGGTGAGAAGCGACAAGCAAGGACTTGTAAAGTCAAATTTAAAGAGTGGGTCTAAGGTTAAGTTGCTGGTGCCAGGCAGCGAATGGTAACGTTTGGCCTACAGGAGTGTTTCAGGAGACGCTGAGATCCCATCACACATTATTAGTATTTATTGGCGCGCATAGAAAAAAAAAATGGAGTTTCTGGCTCACGCGACACTCCACTGTCCCACTATTTGTTCTCACCCTAAATTGCGACGAAAGCTTTCCAGGGGGTAAAAATCCCCACCCCCGCCCCAAACAAAAATATTCAGCTGGGAGAGGGTGAAGCATTTCATGCATCACAACACCTCCAGCTGAGGGACAACTATAGTGCGTCATGGCCGATGTCATCCAGCCCAGGAGCCTAGCGCAGAAAGGAGACCGGAGGGATGAGGTATCTGAGCTGCGATGAAGTGGGGACCATGAGTGTTTAGGGTTGCATGTGTTTCCTGATGCCCTGTAGTTCCCAGCAGTTTCCCTAGGCAAACCATCAGTGCATAGAGGTGATGGGGGGGGAGGTCCTCCCACCTTAGGCTACGTCTACACTACTGCGATCTTCCAACAAAACTTCTGTCGACAGATTGCGGCCACATGAAAAAGTAGATCATGCTCTTGATAGAACGGCCAACTGGAAGCACAGCAGCCTGGGCTGCCTGGTGTCCCAGAAGCCCTGTATGTCAACAGAGGGCCCCTCAGAACATCCACATGGTTTTTTTGGTAACAGATTCTGTTGAGAAAGTCATTCTGCCTCGTGGGGCAAAGACAGAAGGCTGTCGACAAAAGTGCTGAGTTCTGGTGACCGTATGTTGACAGAACACATTTTTAGTGTGGACGCTCCACAAGTTTTGTTGACAAAACTGGGGTTTTGTTGACAAAACTCTCCGTGTAGACATAGCTTCAGTGTGTTGACTTCTCACACCAACCAAAACAAACCAGCAGTCATGTAGGACTTTGAAGACTACCAATGATTTATTAGGTGTTGACCTTTCATGGGCTAGACCCACTTCTTCTTCAGCTCTTGGGGGACTCAGGATGTGTGACTCAATGTCATCTCTTCAGATCTGAGGAAGTGGGTCTGCCCCATGAAAGCTCATCACCTAATAAATCATTTTGTTAGTCTTTAAGATGCTACGTGACTGGTGTATCGTTTTACTAGACTACAGACCAACATGGCTACCTCTCTGTTACTTCTCACACTTAGACAATGATCAGAGAGGTAGCCAAGTTAGTATGTATCTTCAAAAACAAGAAGTCTTGTGGCACTTTATAGACTAATGGATATTTTTGGAGCATAAGCTTTCGTGGGCAAAGACCCGCTTCATCAGGTGCATCTGACAAAGCAAGTCTTTCCCCATGAAAGCTTATGCTCCAAAATATCTGTTAGTCTATAAGGTGCCACAGGACTTGTTGTTGTTTTTACTTAGACAATGGAAGCTCCTGACCTTTACCAGCAGGTGACACCTTTGCTCCCCTGGAAACAGGACCAAGGCTGGAGGAGTGGCCTGGCTGGTTTGACCTGGAACAGGGCAGTTGGGAGGTAGTCAGTTTTCAGGCTGGACAGGAACAAAGGAAACAGGGACCTGGCTCGGGGACCACCCCCCTCACCCAGGCTTCCTCTCCCCAGGATGGATCATACTGACTGTTTCTGGTCTCTGTGCTGACAAGTCTGTTCTACACTGTGTCCCTGTTGACTAATAAACCTTCTGTTCTCCCTGCTGAATACACATCACATCTGACTGCGGATGGGCTGCAGGGCCTGGGGACCCCCACACTCTGTGACAAGTTCCCATAAAACCTTTGTGGCAGCTCAGCCGGATTCAACCCAAACTCAAAATATCTGAAACAAAATGTATCAAATTCCAGGCGGTCTGACCCCCAGTAAAATATTTGTTTCTGTTTTCCCCAAGGGAAAATCAAATTTTGGGGACAACGCTCACATTTCTCCTCAAGAAAACGTTTACACAGGCAATGCCCGGCAGGCAATGCACACTGAGAAGTCTGCTACTTCTTGCAACAATAGAGGGAGAGAACAGCCAGTGGTAGGAGCAGGGGCCTTGTGAACTGAGGGCTGCTAGTTCAACCAAGGAATGGGCCTTTCAAGGGCCTGGAGTAGGCTAGATTTTAAAAAAAAAAAAGTCTGAGGTGGTGTACATTTAGCACAAAGCATGACATTTTGCACCAAAGCTCCCCATTCACCGCAGAAGAGATAGTCTCTGCCCCAGAGAACTTACAGTCTAAAGAAACAGCACCAACACAGAGAGGAAAGTGGGGGGGTGGGGGTTAGAAAGGGAGCCAGCATGTGAACAATGAGGCTTGCAGATAAGGCACCAGCCTGGAACTGACCAGAACTGTTCTATGTTAAGGCTGATCAAAGTACAGACATCACTGTAAAACTACCCAAGCGGTCCGTCCTGCGCTTAAAACTTGTGGACAACCTACATTGTTCACGACACCCTTCCCTAATCTAGTGCAGCTACAGATAGGTTAACGGAAAACCTCCTCTCTCAGCCTAACTACTGCCTCTCCGAGAAGTGGTTTACCTGTAAAAAAAATCCTTTTAGTACTGTAGGAAGCAGCTGCGCTCTGGCGCTACACTACTGTTAGGCTGCTGGAGCACAGGCCTTGCCTTAGCCTTCCTCGTAACACTCACTGTTTAACCAACACACTACGCATGAAGCTTGCGTGTTTGGTGCTCAACCGATGGTTTGCTAGCCCAGGGTTTCTCAACCATTTTGATATCAGGGACAGGCTGGCTGCCTTCAGAAACTTTGTCAGGGAGCTCTCCTTTGAGCGACTCTGTGCTAGACTGTATAACAAATTCCAGTTATTAAATATATTCAGCGGCAAGCACAAAGAGACAGATTTAAAGCCCCAAACTCATCTAGTTCCACATTCCACTCTGAGCTGAAAAAAGCACATACAATTTTAGCCCAATTTGCAGGCCAAAGTTATGAGCACTTGAAAAAGGGGAATTGCAATTCAACCTTAATCGTAACACATGACTCTATGCCATTATTACTTGTCAATTTTAAGTGGTATATTTTACAGACTGGATTTTTTACTAAAGTCATCAGATCACTTGAGTTCTCCTGACAATTGTAGCCAAAAGACAAATTTTAAAGGACTTTATTATACATTAAGATTATGCCAACAAATACTTGAGGATGAAACCTTACAGAAGATAGGGAGCTCTAGGTTCTGGACTACCGTGTCTATGAGCTTTGGAAGAACAAAACGCTAAAAGATGCAGACAGCAGTTTTTCAGGGTCCTTAACCTTGATGAATAAATGAATAAAAATCCCTTTTAAAATGGCAGTGTTTCTTTCAAGAGACTTCCAGTATGTTAGTGATCAAGACAAGCAAAGAAAATTACCAGGAAAGGAGATGACTTTCCTCTGTGTCGTTCTCACCACGGAGATGGCCAGACAGACTTGAGCTGTAAACACATACTAGGCAAAGCAACTTGTGACAAAGTGAGGGGAGCAAAGGGCACTTTTAGCTCCCCAGAGTGCATTTGGAACACAGGTAAATTGATCGTGTGACTCTAGAATGTTACTAAATTAATGCTTTGGATGCAGATCTGGAGCTTTCTAATTCCCCCTATCTGGGCACAAGCTGAACCTCTTTGGCCCAGGACTCGCCAACCTGAGACATCCATGGTCCAGCAGAAGCTGGGGCTGCACAGCCAGGAGGAAGGCTGGGGCCAGTCGTACATCTGGGAGCAGGGCCAGCAGCATGGCTGGGAGCCCACTCAGGGTCAGGGAGCTGGGGCTGGCAGCACAGCCACAAGCAGGCCAGCAGTGTGACCTGGAGAGCAGCTAGGAGGGGAACCCGGCAGCCAGGAGGCTGGCACTACCCCTGGGAGAACATGGAGGCTGGCAGCAGAGGGGGCAGCACTGACCTCCCTTGGTCCTGCAAACTCTCTCCTTTGGGATCAGTCAGGTCCTACGGGTGCTGGACCAGTGAGGTCCAAACTGTTCTTACTACAGAGCTCTTCACCACAGCATCCCGACCACCTCACAATCACTGATAGAATCATCCCCGTGAGGCAGTGGCATTAGCCCCATTTTACAGGCAGGGAACTGAGACCCAGCGTAATTAAGGGTAACATTATCATGTGTGTAAGTGGTTTAGGAGAATCCATCTTATTAATGCTCAGTCAGACTCAGACCTCATCTACATTAAACCATTTTGTCAACAAATGCCAGCATTCATCAACAAGCCAGCAGAGATAAGATGCTCCTTCTGCCGATGTAACTCCCCAGCTCAGCTGACAAAACAAAACCACTTTGCTGCGAGGCTCATAACTTTTTATAAGGTAACTAGCATGCCGCAGTGTCAGCGTACACACCCTAACTGGCCTCCCAGAGGGGTCCCACAATGCCCATCATGACCAGTCTGCTCACTAGTTTGAGCTCCATTACCCTGCAGCAGTATAGGCACACTCCCCCTTCCCACTATTTAAAGGCCTGGGCACTCTGAAATTCTTCTACCCTCTTGCCTGGCTCAGGTTGTTCACCCAGCGTCCTCCCAGATAACCATGCCGACTGTCTGCAACAGCTGCTCTCCAGGGGCTGTAATAATTTTTAAAGTTGGGGCGCTCGGAGCCACTGAGCCAAACTGGAAATCCTACATATAATGGAAACCACTTCAGACTAGGGGGTGCCGCACCACAAGTCCCACCTCCTGTTCCAGCACCTAGGGATGTGCTGCCCTGGAGACTACACTGGAACTGTTGAGTCTATGGGGATAGGAAGTTATGGCTTTGTTCCAGTCATAGAAACGTTGATATCTATGGCTGACTGCTCATGGCATGAAGGAAAAGGGACATACAGCAATGCTGTGCTAAGACCAAGAAGCTGAGGCAAGTGCACCACAAGGTAAGGGTGGGGGGGCAACGATTGTTGTAGGACAGCCCCAAATGCATGCCACTTCTGCAAAGAGCTGCATGCCAGCATTAGTGGCAACCCCATCTCCACCAACATGAGCTGCATGGATAATTCAGGGGTACTGTAGGGGTAGCATACAGCAGAGTCAAGACTGGGGATAAAGCAGTGGATGAGGAAGTGATGTTGGAAGAGGCTATAGGACATTCAAAAGGGATGTCCAGTGGCAAGCTAGGGCCTGGTTTTAACATTGGAGGGACGTAGCCAGTCCCTGCACTCTGTCACCAACACACATGAGGCAGCAGAGGCAGGATCTGGTAAGCATGCATTTTACTTTGAAATGACCTGGCAGTAGGAGGTTGAGGTTATATGACAGAGGAGGGATCGGGGCAGAAATTCACAACTTAGCCTATGCACCCATGCAGTGGGAGCATGGCAGAAAAAATTGTTAATGTGCACTGGGCTGTCTCAGGAATCTTCCATAGAGAACTCCAGGAAACCTTTATGGAGATATTCTGCAATTCTCTGCTGAAGGTTTCCTGGAAGAGCTGCCTGGTTTCTCCACACTGCAGGAAACTTTTTGCTGCACCACCCAGCAATTATTTCTGCAGGCACCAAAGCAGCACACAGGCAAGCAGCATACAGAACCAGTCTAAAGCCACATGCATGCAGGAGATCCACCCTTGCATCCTGGTTTATCCTCCAGAGTGTGATATGGGTTTGGTTATCTGAATCCATGGAAAAGGGTGCCAATGTTCAGAATATTCTCCCTAGCCACATGTAGTGACCCTCTTCACAAACCACCCAGACCATTTCTCCCCCATTTTTCCCATTCCCTCTTCCAGACCCCCACCTCCAAAACTCGCCATATTTAGGACTCTTGCAGAGCTGTGTGCTAGCCAAGGGACAGTGAGAGAAAAAAGAGCTTGTGATGGCAGTGATTCACAGTGGTGAGTGCATTCACAATGCTGCATCTGTTCATTGCCTCTTTAGCTTCTGCAGATGTGCCCTTGAGGACCAACTCCTACATGTCAGCAGAGCACCTCCCTCAGGTAAGGAGGCAAGCTGGGAGAGTAAAGAGGGTGTTTTGCAAAGTGCTGAAGTCAACAAATACAGGTAGAGAGTGGAATGAGATATGGGAAGAGACAGTTCATGAAAAATTCAGGCTGGATCGGCTGGAAAAGGCCTGGGCAAGGAGCAGGTGACAAATGGCCAGGAGTGGATGATGAAGCTACTTGAGGGCCAGACAGAAGTGTTTACATTCCCTGGAGCGCAGCAGTAGGAGTTCATATGTGCATGACTTCCCCTGAAGTCAATCCAAGTGCTTTTCCATGCCCTGCCCAAATTCCTCCAACCCATCCATGTTCCCATTCTGTCACTGTACCACTTGCATTGATTCTGTGATGAACACTGGAGTGACAGCTGGGAGAGCCTCATCTGAGAGACTTTTTCTCATAGCCATGTCTCCTGCTTGAAAAAATAGTATGGGTTTTACCCTTTGAAACAAAGCGACTCTTCATTGGCGCCATGCCCGTGGCAGCTGCTGCTACTACTCAAACACAGAGGTGGAAACATTTGCTTGCTGCAATTAAAGTTCAGGAAGAGAGCATTACAGGGGCCATTCAAGGTGGCAAGTAAACGCTGCCTGGGCAAATGCATCATGCAAAGGCACATTACTGGGGTTAATTGGCAAAGACTCCCTGATAAAAATAACCCTCTCACTAAGTTCCTCTAATTGCCCTGGTATCTGGCTGCTCAAAATCAGCAGCCAGCCAACCCAACTCAGTGCTCTGCAGCTGGGGGAATTCGCCATCCTTCACTTCCCAAATATTAGGCAGAGCACAGCAGGCTGCTATACCATTGGAATATTGTCCTCACTGAGGTCTAACCTGTCAAAAAGGCAACCACCACCAAACTTTTCATCTGAGAAAGGCACAGTCAGTGATCATTCAGCGCCTAGTGAGGCTGTTGTTGAAGGACTCCTGGCTGCTATCTAGGTCTAAGGCTTCATGAGCCAAAAAAACCAAGGAGTAAGTGGTATCTCCCAGGATGACTGTGGGAACTTGTACATCCCCCTCCCCCCGCCCCAACTGGAATCTTCAAGTCTGGAAAGAAAGTGCAGCTTTTTGTACAGTCCAGTGTCCCTGAAGATGCATGCATCATGCACCTTCCCTTCACTGATGTCAGTGAAACCCTTTGTGCTCCATTGCAAGACAATCTGCAGCTACAATTGAGATAGAGGTATGCCATCACCCCACTGCAGGCAGGGAATCCTATCACCTCACAGCCCTCAGTTATTTCCCGAACATCACCCAGAGTCACAGTCCATTGTATCAAGAGGCAATTAATGGCCCAGCACACTTGTGTCACAGCAAACTCCTCCGTGGCGAACTCTCCAACGACAAACTGATTTGCAGCTGTTTGGTAGCAGTCCAGTATCGCCAGTTTCCACACTGCAATCGCCACATGCTTTTCGGCCGTGAGGGCAGCTCTCAAACTGGTGCACTTGGGCCTCGGGTTAGGGGTGAGCTCCACACATAGTTCCAAGAACATAGCTTTGCACATGCAACAGTTCTGCAGCCGCTGCACCTCAGCCCATACCGCCCCATGATGCAGTCCCACCTCTCAGTGCTCGTTGCCCAAGCCCAGCTGCTGGCATCCGCGGAGCACCTGCACTCTTGAATTGTTCCTCTCCAGTGCCAGGCAGGAGCAGCCGTATTGTGTCCACAGGGCTCATCACAACACTCAGCAGCAGCTCAGGATCCATGTTTCAAAACTGGCACGAAACAAAGTCGGAAGCTCGTGGAATGATGGGTTGGAGAACTGCATCATGGGATGTGTAGCATGCCCCCATGAGGCACTGCAATCTGGTCCCACACCTCCCAGGGGCAGAGGGTGGCGCCTTGCACAATGCGATAGCTGCCCATGATGAAATGCTGTCTGTGTTAATGCTGGAGCACTGACTGCGAAGGTACTCTGATAACACAAGGAACGTTGCGTGGACGTGCATGTTCAGTATGATTAAAGCAGCTTATGAACATCAATGTAACTTAAGTCAACTTCACTCTCTACTGTAGACCTGATCTTAGACTCCTAAGTGCCTACACTGGTTCTGACAATATTACTCTAAAGAACATGCCCACAGTCAACATGTGCCTGAGCAGGGAATTGAACCCATGTTTCCTGAGGCCCCAGCTAGCAGCCCTGCAGATAAAATTTTAAGGGAGTTGGGAACTGCATTGCTTAGGGCCTAATCCTGCTCCCTTTGAAATGAATGGCAGGACTCTCATTGTTTCAGGAAGAATGGGGTTGGGTCTCTAGAAGCTTCTTAGAGCTGAGGGCTGCATGGTGAGACCCTGGAGTGTGTCTACATTGGCACAGGAAGGTATAAACTCCAGCTCAGGCAGATGTGTCTGGCCAAACTCTGATGAAGCTATCACTCTGAATTGCCATGGCAGCCACAATGGACTGGCAGCCCCAGTGCCTACCTACGGTCTGTGGGGATCATGGCTGGGGCACCTCGTCCATCCCACTGCACCACCACCCTGTATTTTTTTAGTAAAAGAATGGCCATATTAGGTACGACCAAAAGTCCATCCATCCCAGTATCCTGGTTTCTCACAGTGAATAGTGCCAGGTGTTGCAGAGGGAATGAAGAGAACAGGTAACCATCAAGTGAACCATCCCCAGCTTCTGGCTAAACACCACACCTAGCCACGCTGGAAATTAGGCCTTCCAGATGCAATGTGGGCATACCCCCCATGCACGCCAACCTGGCACTGTCCCTCTACACCGGGCAAAAGAGCTGGATCAGCACACGGAAGCTCTAAAGTCCCGATATCCAGCAGAGGGAGGGTTGCCCCAATTCAGCAAGAGCAGGGGACATCACAAGGCTGCCTTTCGCCATCACAACACCAAGCCCTGTGGCAAAAGACCTGTCCGAGGCGGGGAAGGAATGTCTGGGATCCAGCTCAGCTCTGTGGAGACTCTGAGGTTGCCACAATACAGACAACTCTAAGGAGTCATTAAATCACACTGGGGACCTCTGCAGCCCCCTCCCCTCCCCTCCCCTCCCCTCCCCCACCAAAATTGGGAGCGAGCAAAGGCAGCTGAAGAACACTTTGCTCCCCCACCCTCCTCAGCCTGAGTTCTATGCTGCCCCCTGAGAAGCTCAACACAGAGTCTCACCCATTGAGCAACACATCATACCACTGGGGCCAAAGAGACAACTGGTGCTGTCTGGTGGACAGGCGAGCACCTCATAGTCTGGTCTTTAGACAGCAGTGATGCCTCCCCTTGGAAATACCTTAGATTGCTACTGAGATGCGATTACATCTACCCAAAGGCTCTGGCCTTCACATCAAACATGGCACAAGCTCTCTGACAGCCATGAAAGCCTCTGGAGCTAAATTCAGAAAACCATATTGCTTTGTCTAGCCCAGGCTGGCCTTAGGTACTGCCTGCCGTACACATTTCAGAATCATATTTCCCACACACACTTCCAATTCTTTATACATGTCATCAGTTTTACAGTCATCAAATATGTTAAAGGCTGTTTTGAGGAGAACTGTGGTCAGTTGTTTTCCATGTCTGCTGATGGTAGCACAAGTAGTACCTTGCTTAATTTGCAGCAGAAGAGATGCGGGTTAGATGGTTTGAACAGCTTTGTAAGCCTTTAAGGGAAGTTAAGGTCCAGAATAGGCTTCTGTGGGAGGTGGTGGAATTTCCATCTGCAGGCTGGACTTAGTGACCTCTCAAGGTCCTTTTCAGCCCAACATTTCTATGATTCTACACACACCATCAGAATTTTTCTGTTTTTCATTTTCCAAAGCCGAATTCCAGCAAAGTCAATGCAGTTGCGCTAAGCATTTCATCACCAACAGGACTGCATAGTCTACATTCCTCCTACATCTACATTCCTCCAGGCAGCTATATGCAAATCCCGGTTTAGTGGCTGCTCCAGGCAGGAGAGCAGTACGGAAGAAAACATGGAAATGTCTAGAGGAGGAGTAGTCAAGCAATTGGCTGAGGCTGCAATCAAGGAGAGCAGAAGGGGAAGACTCTATAAGAGATGGGACTGGCAGAGTTGTACAAGACCCTGAAGACAAGACAGACATTTCTCTGCCATCACAAGAATCTGCCATGCTTATTTTGGGCTCTCGACTGCTCCATTCACACAATCTTCCTTCCAACCTTTCTTTCTTCTCTCCTACTACATCATTACATCAACCTCCTTGTCTCCCTACATCCCCCCTTTCAACCACAGACCTCAATTAGCCCATATTCTCCTGAGAAAATTACCTGACACTAACAGGACAAGTGTCTAACCATCACCCTAGTTTGTGCACTCTGCTCCCATTGTTTTGTCTGCTTAGACAGAGAGCTGGTTGTGACAGGGACTGTCTATTGATCCATGTTCATACAGAACACGGCATAATGAGCCCCAGTCCTGACTGAGTCTGCTAGGTGCTATCTGAGGGAATGTCTATACTCACCTGGCATTTGATGTGCCGCGATCGATCTGTCGGAGCCCCATCTGGCCGCGCGTGTGAAGAGTAAGTCAGTCCCATTGGCACGAGCCTGAAAAGCCCTGATATATATTAGGGCAGAAAGTTGTTTCTGATACTTCGATTCTAGCTACACTTATGGGATAGCTAGAACTGCGTAGCTGGGATTGACTTTGTTCCCTAGTGTAGACCAGGCCTGAGAATAGCAGGAACAGGAAGGAAGTGGGCCTGTACAGCCCAATAATTGTATAAAATTCCTCCGGGGGGCCTCTTGGACTTGCTTCTGACTTATCCAGTACCGGCTGGACAGGGCACTGAGCTGGTTGGTTCAGACCTGGAAATCCTATGTTCGCAACCAGTTTGCCCCACAAAAGGCATCCCAGAGACAGACTCAGCCAACAGTGGACCCAGTATGTCCTCAGCCAGCCTTCATCAGCCAGGGAAGACATGGATCTAATTCCTCTATCACAGCCCAAGTGCCACTTGCTCCCCGGTGACCGACACGCACCAGGACTGAAGGAGAACTGATGATGCAGCGTTGGCTCCCTTGAGACACTGCTCAGTCACCACAGAGGCAGACCACTCCCTCCCAATGAGCTGATCTGCAAAGCAACGTGAAAATTCCTCACAGCAGGAGGGAGTTAGCAAGATGCACCTGAAAAAAATTAAACAGCCTATTTCCTCAAACACTTCCAATCCCATGAATCTTTTTCTTCCTTTATCATCCCTGCTTACCATCATCCCTCTTATTTATACCTCCGCTAGGCGCACGTATCAACATCAAAGCCTCTCCCCAGACTGCAGAGGCATTCTTTGAATCCATTACTTGCTCATGGCCTGCTCCCACCAGAAGTGGATTCCCCCTGTGAGCTGATGAGTAACCTGAGCTCCCTCCCTGGGTTAGCACCTCACTTTGGTGAAAATCACTCCCTACAAAGGGCCTATCCAAGACCCTTGAGGTTTTAGGTCCCATCTTGGTTTTAGGTGAAACTTGACAGCTCTACAGAGGGGTGAAGGTTACCCACGATAAAGCCCTTAGCTGGGACAGTCTCACATAGCGATCTCTGGAGAGAAGATCTGGAAGCTGTCTTCCGGAAGATCTTCTTTCAAAGTGTAGTACCCAGAGGTACTGAGCCCTCATCTGGGGTGAGTGAAGTCTCTACTCTACAGCCTTAACTGAGAGCCAGCTGGCCTTTAGCTCATGTGGTAGAGTGCAGGGTTTTAGCCACTTTGCTTACAGGTTCTATTCCTGGTGCTAGCAACCCAGGTCTGTTGGTGTTAAAACCTGGTGTATTGGCAGGGAAGAACTGCTGGAAGGTCTCAGAAGCTGGAGACATGCTTCTTCAGCTCAGGGAAGCATGTAGAGACCTTATCTGAGGTGAGTGAGTCTCTGCTTTACAGCCTCAGCTGATTGCTAGCTGGCTTTTAGCTCATGTGGTAGAGTGCAGGGCTTTAGACCCTATGCTTGCAGGTTCTATCCCTGGTTCAGGCAACCTGGGTCTTTGGTGTTACAAAAGGATCACTTCCACACATAAAAAGCAGACCAGAAGAGCTATCCATTCTTTGAAAGAGCACCTCCACATAGCCACAGATACTCTCCTGAAAAAATGGGCCAGGAAATGCTGCAGATGGGGAGGCATGGCAGGAAAGCCCTCCTGCGAGCACCAGCCATGTGCTGCCTTAAAGGGCCCCCCCAAAACACCCTGCACATGCTGCTGAGGCCTGCCGAGCTGTTTACAGTGAAGCTGAGCCTGTGCCTGGTTCTGACCCTTGCCTTTGGTAGCCATGGACCCACAGGATTGCCCTGGCTTGCCAGCTGGCTATCCTTCTGGCAGCCATCCTCCACCTCCTGCCGGCCCCTACATGAACAGGAAGGGCTACCACTCCGTCATGCTGCAGGCGTGAGTGGACAATTTGACATTATGGGTATTTATGCGGGCTGGCCAGGTTGGGTGCACTACATGTGCGTTTTCAAGAACTCTGCCCTGTATCACAGGATGGAGGATGGGACCTACGTCCCCCAGTGGGAGCATGCCGTCGGAGATGGCACCATGCTCCTCTTCATGGCGGGTGACCCGGCCTACCCTCTGCAGCCCTATCTTATGCAGCCAAGCATGGGCCACCTCACCACCCTCCCAGGCGCTCTTCAACTGTGCCTTCAGCTCCTTAAAAGTGAGATTTAGGTGCCTCCTCACATGTCCCAACATTGGAGTGGAGCATGTCCGCCAGACTGTGGGTGCCCGCTGTGCCCTCCACAATCTCATCAAGGCCAGGGAGCAGATCTTCTCCCAAGGCTGGATGGCCAAGGCCGGTCCCAGATACAAGCAGCCCACTGTGCCCCCCCACCCGCCAGGTCCACCCTGACAGGCTCCACAGCTGGGAAGCCTTCAGCCACAGACCAAAGCTCATGGGAGCACCCTACACTGTTGTGTGTAGGAAGTTCTCTCAATGCAAACGCTGCTGTGTAGGTGTACTCCACAGCCAGCTCCTTCCCACAGGCCTCACTCCTGACTTGTGCCTATTGCTTAATGGACTGAAACGATGACCTCAAGATCTTTCTGCTGCATTCAAAATCCAGAGCCAAATTTTATGGTGAGGCTGATATCTACCCCAATCCTTTCTCTTCCATGCTGCTTACAATCCAGGAGTTGGGCCCATTCACCACAACATCCTTTACTACTTCCAGATTTTCACAGATTTTGCTTTTTCCTCTTCCTCTGTTTCTCACCCCAGCATCCTCAGGACTTCCTCTTGTTGGGTCCCCATGCTAATAACCACTGATGGACCAGGACCAGGCATGCTCTGGATTTTAATAGCCCCAAACTTGGGGCCAGTTCCTAGGGGGTTCAAAATCCCACCTGGTACAGTGCTGCCTGTTGGGAGAAGCGTGCAACAGCAGATGGAATTGTCTTGCACCAGAATTAACAATACTGGCCAGGGAAACAAGGAAAAATGCACAAAAGGCACATGGCTGGGTGCAGGTCCACCTGCAGGATGGGCGAAGGGAGGACAATTACCTCAGGGCCTGGTGATTAGAGGGCTCCTGGCCGCTACCACAGCAGCAATGGTGGCCAGAGCCTTAACCCTATAAATCACTGCCGGATCCCCTCACAGCATGGTCTGGGTGGTTCTGAAGGCTACCTGGCATGGGCGTAGGGGGCACTGTATGCAGAGCTGAGGGCCCCCCGCCACCCCAGCCCTACTCCTTCTGCGCAGGAGCACAGAGCCCCCACCTTACCTTGTTTCCTAGCCTGGCAATTCTGTCACTGCCCCACCCATGACTGGGCTGTTTAAGTATAATGTGTATTCATTCCCCCCACCCCCCAACAAGGGCATTAAGAGCTGTGCCTGAGTGAGAGCGGATGGGGGAGAGAGAAGGTGAAAGGGGAGTTGGAATCACAATGTTTGAAGGTGAAAAGAGTCTTTATTTCTGGATTAGTGGAGTCCTGGGGCCTTCAAAAATAGTTAAAATTCCCTTTTTTTGAGTAATGGAGAAGTCGTTTGCATTGATCTTAAGAATTTGCTTATAGTTTTCCCTCGAGTTCAATGTACTGGGGAGCACAAAGCTGACACAGCTCAAAAGTTTTATGAACCTCAGGTAAGAGCGTGAAAGGGAATTTTAATAAATATTACATTTATTTAAATTTAATTTTTTTCCTTGTTAATAGTAAAAGCCATCCTTGGTCTTCTGGGCTTTTCACATATGCCTGTTTAATACAGCTGCCGAATTGTGGAATTATTTATATTTTAACTTCGTTTTCAGTAAATCGTCAATCATCTGCCTTTCAAGAGCATTAAATTCAGAGACGAGTGACAGGGGAGAAGGAGACTGGGAAATAAATATTGACTTTTAAGGGTTTTTTTTTTTTTTTTTTTTTTTAATAGCAGCTGTTGCAGACAGGAAAGAAAGAAAGTAGTTTGTACCAATAGATTTCTTGCTACCGCAGACAATCCTTCCTGCTTCTATTTTATACATGGGGAGCTGCATCCAGATTTCAGGGGTATTGGTACCATAGGAGAACTTGGTTCCTGGTGGCTTAGGCCCACAGCCTCAAAGCTATTTAGACACCAATGGGTACCTAAATAGCTCTGCAGATCTAGGCTTTAGTGACTGGCAGAAAGAGCTGGGTAAAACTGTGGGCCTGTGACACAGAGGTGGTCAGAATACATATGGCCCCTTCTTGTCTTAAAACCTCAGCGTCTAGTCCAGTGCTCACTTTGAGTGCTTGGCCGACCACCCTTGAGAGATGCAGGTGCCGTCCAGCTGATTAGCAGAGCACCCACAGCAGGCAGCATATGTTTCTATTGGTGGTGCACATGCCTTGGTGTGCATAACAAAACTCATTCAGCCCCTGGATAGAAGAAAAATAGAGGGAACACCGGTCTAGTCCCTCGCGTTTAGAGGTATATGTTGTGGGCCTGGCCCCTTAAAACAGTCAGTAGCATTGCATCAAATTCATGGAAAGAGGAGCAGGCACAGACAGGAAACCAATCCCATTAGGTTTCCCCAATGACATCTCCATCCTGACTTCTACAAGAAGATTCTCCTCTACCCAAAGCATCTGAGAAGCCCCCAGTTACCCCCTCCTGCACTCTCCCCTCCCAAGAGATAGCTTAAGAAACTTCTCCTGCCCCCATTCTCCTTTTCCAGGACAGGACATCCTCTTCGGCCTCAACGCAGGCTGGACATCTCACTATGTCTCTCCTGAAACGACCTCTCCTTCCAGAATTAGCCACTTCCTTTTCTCTCCCACCAGAAGCAGCAAGTGCAGAGTCATGTGAAAATTAAACAAAAAGGCTGCAGACTATCTGTAAAACAACAGGGGAGATGGAGGGTGTTGTGTCTACAGCCTGACACGGGGGAATGACACTCAAGGATCCCTTGTGTGGGACCTGCTCACCACCCCACGAGCCGGAAATATGGTCCCCAATTCCCACCCAGACCCACGTCTAGGAAATAAAGTCCTTCAACAACGATTTAAGGTCTAGAGAACATGAGCTATGAGGGAAGACTGAAAGAACTGGGCTTATTTAGTTTAGAAAAGGGAAGGGCTAAAAGAGGATTACAAGGAGAAGGGAGAAAAAGTTGTTCTCCTTGGCCTCTGAGGATAAAACAAGGAGCAATGGGCTTAAACTGCAGCAAGGGAGGTTTAGGTTGGACATTAGGAAAAACTTCCTAACTGTCAGGGTGGTTAAACACTAGAATAAATTGCCCAGGGAGGTTGTGGGATCTCCATCATTGGAGATATTTTAGAGCAGGTTAGACAGACACCTATTGGGGAGGGTCTAGATGGTGCTTGGTCCTGCTCTGAGGGCAGAGGACTGGACTCGATGACCTCTCAAGGTCCCTTACCGTTCTAGTAGCCTATGGTTCATAGAGTGAAAGAGGTTAAGGCCCAAAGAGAGCATTCATCACAGTTATTCTGACCTCCACTAGATCACGGGCCATTGAATTTCACCCAATTATCCCTGTGCTGAGCCCAAAAACTTGTGTTGGCGTTTGCTAGGGTGTATCTTTCAGAAAGCCATCCAGTACAGATTTGAAGACTTCAAGGGATGAAGAACCCAACACTTCCTTTGTTTGTTCCAGTGGTTAATCTGCCCCACTATCGAAAACCTATGCCTCTGTTCTCATCTCGTCTGTCTTCTGAAGCTTCCAGTCATTGGTTCTTATTATCCTTTCCCAGCTAGGTGAGAAAGCTTATTAGTTTATGCTATTGTCAGCTAGTGAAGGCGCTTGCTAAGTCTTCCCCTGCCATGTATTTTCATGGAAGTTTTCTGCACTGTCTCCGATTTTTCAACATCCTTTTTAAATGTGGAGAACCCAGCTGGACACAAGATTCCAGTATCAGTCTCATCAAGATTGCATTCTGACTGAAGTTACTACTTACTGCTCCCTTGTTTCTACAGCCAAGGATCATGTTAGTCTTTTAGCCACAGCCTGGTGCTGGGAGCCCATTTTGAGATGCTTGTCCAATGCCCATTCTCAGAGTTGCTGCTCTCCCCCTCACAATCCCCCCTTGTGTAGGTGTCGTCCGCATTCCTGTTTCCCACACACAATAACCTTGTATTTGGCTGTATTAAAACACAGTCCTTTTGAATGGGACCAGCTTACCAATCAGTCTAGATCACTTTGTATGGCTACATCATCATCATTATTTACCCTGGTTACCCCATTAGAAATACCCACCCCTATACAATCATGCTCTCTCTTTAATTATTTTTAGATCTGTTAGAGAGTTCTTAATCCATTACACATGTGCTCTATTGATGCCATAAAATGCTAATTTTATCATCAGAGCATTGTGTGGTACTAAGTCCAACACCTTACAAAAGTCTGACTATATTACATCTACAGAGTTACCTTTACCACCGCCCCAAACTTGTAAGCTCGTCAGGGAATGAAATCAGGTTTGTTTGACAAAGACCTATTTTCCATACAACCATGTAGAGTGGCATTAATTGTACCACTAGCCTTTAATTCATTGTCAGATGAATCTTTTATCAATTTTGTGTCAAAGTTTGAAGTCAGGCTAACCAGCCTATAATTATCTGGGTCATCCCACTTGCCCTTTTTGAATATTGACACAACACTAGCATTCTTCCAGTCTTTCTGACTTTCCCTAATATTCCAGTATTTATTAAAAATTAAAAACAGTGGGGCAGAGATTGCCTCAGCCAACTCTTTTAGGACTCTTTGGGGCAAGTCATCTGGGCCTGTTGATTAAAATGTTTATCCTTAGCAGATGTTTTCTACTAATAGAGTAGGGAGTACATCAACAGCCTCATGTGATATAAGTACATGACCCTGCTTCTTCCCAAATGTGGAGACAAAATATTTACAGAACCCTCAGCCTCACTATTTTACAGTCCATGGCCAATTTCAGGTGCCCAAGGCATTACAAGGCCTTGCTGCAGAACTAGCGCCCTGGAGCTAGGGCAAAGAGCTTCCTCCAAGTCGCCAGAGGCCGAACTCGTGTGGCTGGCAGAGAAGTCTAGCAGCTGACATTATGACAGACCACTCTCCTTTTTCAGTTAAAGTAGTGCCAAGTCCCCCTCCATCCCTTGCAGCCTTCCAGAGTCTGGTGCTGATGCATTCTGAGCAGCTGCAACTGTGGGAGACATAGGAACCCTGCTTCTGTGCCCTTGGTTCCCC
This sequence comes from Carettochelys insculpta, assembly GCF_033958435.1. Lineage (NCBI taxonomy): Eukaryota > Metazoa > Chordata > Testudines > Carettochelyidae > Carettochelys > Carettochelys insculpta. The sequence continues at coordinate 124,256,239 of NC_134141.1, forward strand.
CTCACACCCAACAACTGCCTTCCAGGTCCCAGGAGGATGCCTCATGAATTCCACAAAAGACCGAAGAGCTGAAAATTGCTAGTATTTAAAAATACCTGGGGAGCATTTGCATGTAGTTGCCTTTTGTGTGGTGGTGGTATTTATATGTTGAGCTTCTTGGCGGTGCTGCATCTCAGAGCGCTTTGCACAGTAATTAATTACACACCAGCGCTGGCGTGACTGTCTACAGGCAACTGCATAGACCATTATCCACTCAGCAACATCCAGCATACAGCTGTGAACATTTATATTAGTGGCAAGTCACTGGGCTGCCATTAACGGAGTGTTAAGGGATGCTGGGGGCATCTTACTCTCCCAAAAAGGAGACTCAAACATGCATGAGAACACCAGCTCTGGGAATCAACCTCTCTCTCTGCTGCCTTCCCAGCTCAGCACCTATGCAGCAAAGCAGTCCCTTGCTCATACAAACAGCCCCACCAGGCCTGGTGCCCATCAGCTGAGCACTTGAGCAGCCGCCCACAAGAGATTCAGGTGTTGCCCAGCTGATTACCCACAGCCACCCACAGTGGGCAGCCTGCATCGCTATGGGTGGTGCACAGCTGCACGTCAGTGAACATAAAATTTATGCCACCCAGATGAAAAAAATTAGAGGGAGCCCTGCACTGAGTCACATCCACCTCGCGCAGTATTCTGTCTTCCAGCCGTGACCAAGGTCAGGCACTTCAGAGGGAAGGACCGGAACAGGCAAGCACCAAGTGATCCAAGCCCTGTCAACACGCAAGACTGGAAATTCTTGGCAGGCTGCAGGTTCATTACTGATGATTCAATACATGTGTTGCATATTATCTGACTAACCAGAGAACTTGTGTGTTCCAGGCATAGGCCTGCAGCCACCCCAGGCCCCGGGCCAAGGTGTGGGGAGGCCCAGCTCAATGTTCCTGGAAGGGGCAGAGCCTTGGGCAGAAGGGGTATGGCTCAGGGCAGTCAGCTCTTACAGCCTCCCAGAGCACGGCACAGTGCTCTCCCTGGTTCCCAGAAGCTGCACCAAGTGTCAGAGTAACACTTCTGCAGCATTTCAGAGGGGCCCAGAGCTCCTAGCTACTGCCACTGCAGCAACAGTGGCAGCTGGAAGCTCTGGGCCCCTTTGAAATGCCAGGTCCCTGTTCTTTTGCCCCCCTTAGTGCGCCCTTCCCCCATCAGCCAGCACTGAATGCCACAAAGCACCGCACAAACACTGCACAGAAAGACAACCCCTGCCCCAAAAGCATGGCTCAATATCAGCCGTGCTCTCCATATTTCCAGACACGGCGTGTCCCTACCACCTGGTGTGCTGACCCTGCTAGAGGTACCGCCTCAGCAGGACTCGGCTAAGTCTGCACAGGGATGGCCGATCACTGAGATAACGCTGTAGCCAAAGGTGCTGGTGAATCAGCAGGGGGCACTTTTCACTCGGAATGAAGATTCAGTCAATATCCCGTCACCGTGTCACGCTTGGGTGATATGTCCCGCCAAGGCTCAACCACTTGTCGTGAGCAGTTCCGCGGTGCTCTTGGAAGAGTCAGGTGTAAATTCTCACTGGCCTGAGCAAAATCCAAAGGGTCGTTGTGCCCCAGCCTCCGACCCCACTGGCACCTCAGCTGACTTCAGCATTCTTCTTCCTGCCCTGGCCTAGGCGACCGTGCTGCGTGAGTAACCCACCCACCCGCATTGCTCAACAGCAGCCACCTTCCAGCCGTGGGCGAGGTGGCCTGTAAGAATGGATTGGTTCTAAAGCAGTGGGGGGTTCCTTCGGGATCACACAAGATATTACTCTCCAACAGCCTGGATGGGTTGGAGCCCGTTCGGCAAGGTATGTTACCATTTCATAGGCGCTCACATAGGCAATACTCTTCCTACATTCACGTCCCATGCCAGGCCGGCCTGTATCCTTTTGACTGATCCCCAGCCACGTGGCTAGCAGGGAACCTGCACTTGCTACCCACAGATGCCAAAGCACTTCTTCTGTCGCGCAGAGGGGGAAATGGAGACACACAGCAGGTCTGAAAATAAGAAGTTTTGTGGCACCTTACAGACCAACGCACGTTTTGGCAAAGCCCACAAATGCAGATGCGCCAAAACGAGGGACTTCTTGTTGTTTTTGGAGCTACAGACTAATACGGCTCCCCCTCTGATATGTGCCAGCAGTTCTGAAACGTCCCCTCAGTCTCACAAGAGCGCGCTCTGGTGAACCTTGGCTTCTCCATTGAGCCACATTGTTCTAATAACAAAGGGAGACACACATCTGATAGAACTGGAAGGGACCTTGGAAGGTCCTTGAGTCTAATCCACTGACCTCATGGATGGACCAAGCACCATCCCCCCTTTTTTCTAAAATCTGTTTGCCCAATGACTAAATGGCCTCCTCAAGGACTGAGTTCACAACCCTGGGTTTAGCAGGCCAATGCTCAAACCACTGAACTAGCCCCTTACTTTACATTGCTTTGGACAATTTGGTAGTTCTACCCACCTGTGATCTTTGCATAGGCTTGGGACAGATTCATGGTAGATGTTAGGCTCCCATTAAGTAGCATCGCCTGAGGGATTTCCAGCTGAATTCAGCACAGCAGTTCAAATCATTTGGATTTGGGCCTTTGGCATGCATACGCCCTGACTCACCTACTGGAGACCAGTACACACAGCACTATGCCCACATGCAAGGTTAAGCGCTAGGCCCAATTTTTGGCAGCAGAAGTCTCCAACCCCCTACACCATGGCTCCCTTATTCCCAAAGGTGCAGGACCACATGGGGTGGGGAAGAGCAGCAGTGGAGAAAGGCTACATTGGAGGACGCACGTTCAGGGTGATCCTACTTTGGGCAAGGGGCTGGACTTGATAACCTCCTAAGGTCTCTTCCAGCCCTAGGATCTTATGAGTCTATGAAAGGAGGCACTTGTCTTTATGGCCTTATTGCCACCTTGAGCTACCTACTGTCAACCAAAGACAGCTCCGCACTCACCCAGCTACTCAGTGGAGGCAATTCCAGAGTATTGCACGAAGGCACAGTCAGGTTCCCCAGCATTCACCTCGTGGCTCTAAGCTTCAGTGCACTTCACTTTACACCTGCTTGAGCCTCCCAATCCATACACAGGATAATTACAAGGGCTGTGATGGAAGGAGAGAGACTTACGCACTGAACAGCAGGAGAGGGAAAGTCTTCCAAGGTAGCCGGTTTACAGCAAAAGTGAACATCTTTGGAAACAAACTGAAGTGATCTCTGCAGGGAGTGGAGAGGGAGTTTTATCTCGTCTGTGCTGCCAGAACTAATTTCCTGATGGCGAGCCCCCTCGTGATATGCATGGGAACATATTAATGAGCTTCCCGGAGATAGGACCTTTATCCCACTCAGTGTAGCTAACTGGGATGCTATTCCTTGCATTCCTGCCACCATCTTATCATGATTACAGTTAGTGGCTGGCACATCATGTGTCCCCCATTTCTGACCCGCTCCCAAATCCCAACAGCCATTCTGGCTCTCCTTCACATGCAACGAAAGGCCAAGCCTTGGGTACAGGCAGCTGTCCAACACCACGCTGTGAGGCAAGGGTCTCAGGTTCCATGTACCAGCTCCCAAGCACCTCACCGGGGAGGGGAAGAGGAAGGAGATTGTCCAGGGAGCTGGAGAAACTTGTGGCATTCGAGATTGAAGGTTTCTATCCACAGAACAGGAACCAGCATAGGCAACCTCAGCGCAAGCTCCCTCTTAGCAACCTGCTACCATAGCCCATCTCTGGCCCAGGACTAGAGGTACCAAGGGACGGTTCTGTATCCAGTGAGGGTGTTTGTCACAATCATGCTGGGGAGCACGAATTAAACCATTTCATTCTTTACATCCGTCAGAGAGCAACAAACCAGACCCTGCTCCTAGCCATTCAGTCCATCTTCATGGAGCCCTGCCCTGCCCAGAAAGGACACTTGAAGCGTGCAGTTTCTGGAGTGTAGAGCACAGTGGTTTAAGCACTGGCCTGTTAAACCCTGGGTTGTGAGGTCCCTCCTGGAGGCAAGCAAGAGATTTGGGGTGGAGAAACAAAGAAAAGTCTGTCAGGGAGGGTACTTGGCCCTGCCAAGAGGGCAGGGGACTAGACTCAGTGACATCCCAAGGTCCCTTCCAGCTCTATGATGTGTGTGTGTGTCTCCCCCGGCGTGCATTATCGCACACAATTTGAACTACTGGCTTTTGTGCTGAGACCAAAAATGGCCACCATATCATCTGTGATGCAGACATCTCTCAGTGCTGGGAAGTCATCTGAGAACCAACAAGCTATTTCATATAGTCCATGAGAGACAATTTCAGACTAGAACAACAAGAAAGTCCTGTGGCACCTTACAGACTAACATATTTTGGAGCATAAGCTTTTGTGGGCAAAGATCCGCTTCATCAGATGCATCACAAAAGCTGATGCTCCAAAATATCTGTTAGTCTATAAGGTGCCACATGACTTCTTGTGGTTCTCAAAGATACAAACTAACACAGCCACCTCTCTGATAATTTCAGACTAGTTATGGGGTGTGAGATAAAATGTTGATTTACACAGCAGTTAAGATTCTCTCCTCTGCAGGAATTAGGCAAAAGTCTGCTCTGCGGTATGCAAGTCAGAGCAGACTAGCAGAGATGTCCCTTCTGATCTCAAAAATCTGTAAATTCTGATTTGGGTGAAACTGGGAGGGTTTGGATTTGGATAAGCACTCACGCATGTAAATCAATAACAACAATCACCAACAACAAAGTGTAGCCCAAACACCTGCTGGGTGTCATTCACTGTCCCATGGGGTGGTGCTGAGATCACTTCCAGAGAGAAAAATGAATCTTCTCTACTGCTGTAATGATGAGGCAAGTGGTTTTTAGCTCAGGAGGTAGAAACTTATGCATTAAGCTCCAGAGGTCCTCAGGTTTAGTTCCACCTGTTGGCATTACAAATATGCTCTTCTCACGTTTAAGGGGTAACGTGATCACATTACCAGTACCTACATGGGGGACAGCTATTTGACAACAGAATCTCTCAGACAAAGTCTAGTGAAATCTAATGGCTGGAAGTTAAAGCTAAACAAAATCAAATGAGAAACAATGTACACTAGCAATGAAGGTGAGAAACAAGTGCAAAAATCCCCCCAGGTTTGGGGAGAATTGTCCATCACTGGAATTTTGGAAATCGTGATTAGACGTTTTTCTACGAGCTCTGCTCTGGTTCAAACAGGAATTAATTCCTCAAAGTTCTATGGCTTGTCTTGGATCAGCAGTCAGATTAGATGATCACAACAGCCCCTTTAGATGTTCTAATCAGTGAATTTCTAACTTGTGAGGCCACTGAGACACAATTCAGATACATCAAAACTTTGGCTCTCTCTGAAATGAGGGGAGGGAGAAGTGAAGATAGAAGTAATTAAAGCTTTACATTTTTATGAAAATATATCCAAAGTGAATTCTGCTTCCCCTCTAAAGGCCATCAAACAGCTGTCAAATGCTAACAACTTTGAGTCACTGCTTATCTGTGGATGCTAGCTTACAGGTGAAGGATTTCATATTCCATTGCACATACCTGAGCTGTCCAGTCCCCATAAACACGGTGAATTAGAAAACCATATTGCTCACAGAAAGACTTCCGCATTCACAGCCAACTTTCATGTCTGGTTGGCAGTCCATTTCAAGTGCAGTGCCCCAAGGAGCAGTTCTAAGGCTGGTATAGTTTAACATCTCTATCAATGACCTGGATGAGGCGATGGATTGCACCCTCAGCAAATTTGTGGTTGACACTAAGCTATGGGTCAGGTAAGTATGTTGGAGGGTAGGGGTAGGGTCCAAGGTGACAAACAAATTGGAGGATTGGGACAAAAGTAATATGATGAGGTTCAAGAAGGAAAAATGCAGAGTACTGCACTTGGAACAGAAGAATCCCAAGCATTGTTACAAGCTGGGGACCAACTGGCTAAGTAGCAGTGCAGCAGAAAAGCACCTGGGGATTACAGTGGATGAGAGGCTGGATCTGAGTCAACACTAGCCAAGAAGGCTAATAGTAAATTGGGGTTCATTAGGAAGAGCATTTCCAGCAGATCTAGAGATGTTATTATTCCCCTGTATTCAGCACTGGTGAGGCCACATCTGGAGTATTGCGTCCAGTTCTGAGCCCCCAGGATAGAAAGGATGTGGACGCATTGGAGTGGGTCCAGCAGAGGGCAATTAAAATGATCAGGGGGCTGAAGCACATGACCGATGAGGAGAGGCTGAGAGACTGGGGCTTATTTAGTTTGCAGAAGAGAAGAGTGAGGGGCAATTTGATAGCAGCCTTCAACTTCCTGAAGGGGGGCTCTAAAGGGGACAGAGAGCGGCTGTTCTCCATAGTGACTGATGGCAGAACAAGGAGCAATAGTCTCAAGTTAGAGAGGGGGAAGTGTAAGTTGGACATTAGGAAAAACTATTTCACCAGGAGAGTGGTGAAGCACTGGAATGTGTTACCTAGAAAGGTGGTGGAATCTCCATCCTTAGAGATTTTTAACACCCAGCTTGACAAACCTCTGGTTGGGATGATTTATTTAGGGTTGACCCTGCTTTAGGCAGGAGGCTGGACTCGATGACCTCCTGAGTTTGGGACTGAAAAACCTCTAGGGATGAAGACTCCACCATCTCACTACGTGCGCTAAATCGAACCCTGGAAGATCGACTGTCAGCAGGTCAATATACCCATAAGTGTAGATATATTCTCCCTCTCTCTCATGGAAACACTTCCAAGGCACTGTCCTCTCCTCTTCCCAGACAGCTAAAATAAGTACTCACCCTACCTCACTCCAAGTGCGTGTCACTGAAATGCACCATTTTGGCATCACTGCATCTGCGTATGGCGTAAGGTAACCACTTTTCAACCTCTGCATTCAAACGGAACTTCTGCTGTTAGCTAACATCATCCCAACCCGCTAGGGCACCAGCGCCTTTTACACCATTCACTCACTGCAGGAAGACTCACCTCCTGTGTTTGTTCCCTTGGAGTTCTCACATCCTCACCACTTCTGCGGCATCTCAGTGCTCAGCAACAACCACAACTTTTGGTCCCCTGTCTAGGAAGACGGTGACTCTTGACTTACTTGACTTGCACCCTTGTAGTCTGGGTGGAGCATAGGTCATTCACAAGTCTCCTCCACTTCGCTCTGTCTCAGAACAAAACTTCTAGCTGATGCCAGAAGTACTCCAATTGCTGATATTCAGTCTCATTAGATCTTTTCCATGTTGTCCCAGGTCTTCCTCTTTTGCATTTTCCTTGCAGGTTCCATGTGAGAGCTTGATGGACTACGCTGGATGATGGTTTTCTGAGCACATGCCCTAACCATCTCCACTTTCTTCTCTTGATTTGAACGTCAAGCGGCTCTTGTCCTGCTCTGTTCCAAAGCTCCTCATTTGGGCCCAAGTCTTGCCAGTTGATGTGAAGATGTACCTCAGGCATCTGTTTATGACTGTCCAGAGCTTGTGATTTGGAGACTCTGGTGCTTTGGAAAATACAAGCTCGCTCTGCCCTTTACAGACCCTAAATTAACACAGTGCCAAAGAAGATCTTACTTGATGCATAAATTCCTCAAGTATTGCAATGGAAAAGACACTGGGCAGGCGGGGATTCTTTCCCCCCCTTTTTAAAAGAAACGCATTTTCAGCTCCTCTTCAAAGATTGCCTGATTTGCTTTGAACAACATAAAACTGCAAAGAGGGAAAAAAGAGAATATTAATCTCACGGCTGTAAACAAGCTGAACCCAGCTGCCGCAACAGAGCCGCTTGCATTTTCTCATAAAAGAACCACAATGAGCCTTTTTTCCCCCCTCTGAACACAGGTGAAAAAGAGGCTTTGCACAGGGCTGGGAAAACGCACACAGAGGTGATGTTAACTAAGAGGCTCAGAGTGTTTCCCACTGAGGCTATTTCTCTGGTTGGGTTATGGCCAGTTTCCCTTGACTCCTGACTGATGCCTGATCCTGAGGCCACTCCTGGGTAGTTGCCCTGTGGATTCCTCCTTGCCCTGGATGAAATATTACACAGCTCACCATGTGAAGATTTCATGGGCCCCACACACAACAGAACAACCAGAAGGCCATGCGGGAAGAGGAAAGGAACCTGAAGCCGAGAACTACAGAAACAAACAGATGGAAAGAAAAGAAGAAAAAATGTATTTTTTTCCAGGCTCCCTGGAGAAAATTAGTGCAAAGCAGGAAGAAGCTGATTGCTGTCAAAGCCTGCCAGAGCCGAGATAGCCAGCTGCAATCCCCAGGCACAAAAAGGGATAATAGCTAACAAGCTAAAATCATTAACGGTAATGATTGCTCCTGTACGGCCCTGATGCTGCGGAGGAAAAGCCAACACCAGGAAAGGAACGATGGCCACTTGGGGTTAGTTTTTCCAAGCCCTCTTTTCCCGTGACCCTCTGATCCTTGTAAATACTCTCGTTCTCAGCAACGGCCCCCAGCTTCTCAGAGCTCTTGCTTCTGTAATCATTTCTTGTTCCTTTTTGGAGTGGAAAATTAGCTCTCACACCTGCAAAATGAAGACAATGGACTAGCTCTGCCTTGCACCTGGGAGAGACGCCACCAGTTTCCAAGCCCGTGGGGGTGGCTGGCTATCAGCCCATGACCCTGATATCAGAGGGTTCTCAGCCCTCCACCCACCCACACACTGCTTTGCCATGGAGATGGGACAGGACCAGTGTTCCCTGTAAACCGAATGCTTGGGCGGCCACCCAGAAGAAATTCAGGTGCTGCCCAGCTGAATTGCCGAGTTCCCTCAGCTGCCTACAGCCAGCAGCATGTGTTTCTACCTGTGCTGCACATCCACACATGCTTTGGTCCACCTAACAAAATTTATTCTGGCCATGGATGGAAAAATTAGCAGGAACATTGGACAGGACTTGATAATAAAGACTAGGGATGGGAATTCTTTTCAGATGTTGCTGGATATAGCCCACCCTGAAGATGTTCACGGTCTGGGATGTCTAGCCATGGTCTGTGAATTATATGACACCCTGGGGACCATGACCATCCTGCCTTCCCCGTACTGCTCAGTGGAAAAGGGTGAGACTTACTACCCTGGACTCATCCCTCTCTTCCACCATATCTGAGCACTACCCCAGACAGCTCTATTCCCGCACACCCTGGACTCTGCCAATAAGGATGATGTCAAATGGAGCCATGGGAAGCTCTGTTTCTCCCAGCATCTAGGGCAAGCAACATGTTTTATGTCAGAGTTACGCAGTGGGGAGTTTTCCGGTCTCCTTCCTGAGACGTGAAGGGGAGGGTCAGTAGGTTTTGTGCCCACGCTGGTAACTCCACAGACGCAACACCAGGTCACAGGCATTGTGCTGAACGGGGATCGTCCTTCAACTCAAGTGGTGGAGCTTTTACGTCGGGACTAGTAGGGCTGCAATTCTGCCTCCGCTGCCATGAAGTTCCAACCGATCATGAATTTGTTATATCATCATCATCAACAACCATAGTCCACCAGCACCTGCCCCTTCTGTGATAATATCTGCGGCTCCAGAACTGGGCTGGTCAGCCCTCAATGGACTCACAAACAGGAGGGCATCAGGAAGACGTCCTGCTCGTTATTGAGTGATTGCCAAAAAGAGTTTGCTTCTTGCCTTCTGACTTCCAACGGCGTTCGGTGTTTTCTCCCTGCTGGCTTTTCACAGCCGACTCCAAGCAGTCGTGCTCTAGGTTAATTCACCACTTCCATGAGGTTGGAAAGCAGCTCTGAAAAGCATACGTTGGTCTGGGCTGACTTAGTGAGGACGTGTATTTGGCACTGAGGGACGAAAAGACCCAAAGAAAACAGTCCTTCTTCAGGAGCCGAGCCGGGCCGCTGCCGTTCGGCCTGTGAGTCTTTTGCATCGCTCTCTCTGGAGCAAACTAGAAGAGACATTTCAAACGGAGACAGACAGTGCATGAGTTCCACACTGCAGGTCCACCTGGCCTCACCAGGGGCCACAGACAGGTTGCAGGTAATTTGTCTGCTTTGGAATACATCAGGCCACCGGCAGGCCAAGTCCCCTAACTTCTCATGATGCAGGTGGTGCAAAACAGACTCCAAAGATCTGGGTTCAAGTCTCACCTCTGCCACAGACTTCCTGAGTAAATCCCTTAATCTCACTGTGCCCCAGTCCTGTGCCTGTAATACAGGGCAATAGCACCTCTTCTCTCCGGTCATTTTGACTGGAAACCCTCCATTCTAGAGGCTGCCTCTCAGTAGGTGTCTCTGTACAGTTCCTAACAACACTGCTAATGATCTCATCTACCTAGGCTTGTCTAACATACCCCTCACCATAGAGCTAACTGAGCCCCGTCGGAGGGATTGGTTCCGGCCTGTCTCTGGCTCTCGGGACAATGGCAGTTGATGTGGCTTTACACTAGAGACAGTTGGTCTTTGCCCAGTTGGTCTTTGCCCAGCAAAGGTCTAATGGCAGGTGCCAGAGAGGGGCCACGTGGTGCCAAGGGGATGTTTATTTTCACAACATAATTAAAAGCTAATCTGCAGCTGAGGAATCCTGAGCAAAAGGCAGCTGGGGATGGCACAGGACTCACCATCTCAGCGTTCCTGCTCATGGCAGGACCTGATATGGTTGTACTTCTGCCTCAGTTTCCCCACAACAATCTTTGGCCTTCTCCCGCTGTAAAGGTGAGTGGGCCCTCCCAGAAAGCCAATGCAAAGTGTCCAACCCAACTGAGTCCAAGTCAACAGAACCGTCCTCCCACTTCTCACAGGCAGGTTCCCAGCAGCAGCCGGTCGCTCAGTGCAGCCACTCACACCTTGGCTCCGATTGGTTCCATGAGCAGGGTCAGGCCTATGCAGGTGGCTAAAGTGTCTGCCAGCCTATAACACTTCATTCATTCCTCGCCCAAACCCAGCACCTTGCTCCATGCTGGAGCAGCTTCCCCACCTTCCTCCCCACCCAGCCCACAGCTGCTGGGCTGGTCTTCCTCAGAAGTCGTATCCCTACCAATACCGGGTAGCTAGGTGACAAGCTGTGGCTTTGCCTCCTTTCGATCTCCCACAGCAAAACAAAAACAAAACCCACACACATCCTCCAATCCCATTCAGTTGGCTTGTCTGTTGCATCCCCTCTGTGTGGGGCTGCTTTTCTCTTTCAGGGAAGAGGCCATTTCTTTGTACAGTGTTTCTTTGACACTGTTTCTTTCCTTTGTTTCTTAGGCCCATCAATGGCTATTAGCCAGGATGGATAGGAATGGTGTCCCGAGCCTCTGTCTGTCAGAGGCTGGAGACGGATGACAAGGGATGGATCACTCAATGATCACTTGTTCTGTCCGCTCTCTCTGGGGCACATGCTGTTGGCCACTGTTGGAAGACACTGGGCTAGATGGACCTTTGGTCCGCCCCAATGTGGCGGTTCTTATGTTCAGCCAGCCCAGCACAGCTCTGATCCTGACTGGGCCTTTGGTGTCCTCCTAGTATATAAATACGCAGTGCTAGCAAACACAAGCCGGCTCCCACACAGCCGTGCTGAGCCAAGGGCAGCAGCACGCGCTGCAGAGCTGACGTTGGCATGGAAGAGATGCTCCAAGTTCGCTCTTGGAGGGAGAGGACGGCTGTTCAGCTGGCTCTGGCTCAGGCTTGGAGCTGTGGCTGCCTGAGATACTCTCCATCTCCATTTTGATCAAAGGACTGTCTTCAGGAATGGATGAAATTACTTGTCCTGATGTCCTGAACCAGGACCCACAATGCATTGCAAAGGAAGGCAAGTTTTGCTATGCCATTTTATGGCTGGGGAAACTGAGGCATTGAGCAGAGAAGTGGCTTGACCAAGGCCACATAATGACTCCATAACATACCCCAGTTGTCTCATTCCCAGTCCACCATCCTGCCCCCGGGCCCCACTGCTTTTTTTTTTTTTTTTTTTTAAATCAGAGAAAATATTTCTCCTGCTTACAGTTCTAGCTTGCAGGCATTGGCCTCCCACTCCACTGTCACATCTTTTTAAAAAGTTTCATTTCTCTAGGGATTCCTGCTTAGGAATTACCTGGCATTGCCCCAGGAAAACATTGCCCTGGTGATGCAGTTAACTCAAGCACCCTTGCCAGTCTGCTTCGAACAGAGTCTGTGTAGCCCAAACTTACCCCTTCTCTGGGTAACTTAAATAACAAGAGCATAAGCCTGTGCTTTCTTTGGTCCTAAAACTTCCCTGGAGAACCAGTCCTGTCCCAGCCCTACTTCCTGCTTTTGTCCTGGTTGATGCTTTCATATGCAATGCCCAGACCCTGTCTGAATGTCACCAAGGGATGGCTACAGCAGATTGAGACAGAATTAATACAGCATGTTACAGAAGGCTCACACACACTGCTGTTTCCCATGAAGACTTTATTTTTCTTCTTTCTTCTTTTGGTATTTTCTTTGGGGGAAGCACACTGGTGTTTCAGGAGAGAAGTGACCCATGAGGGACTAAATCACACATGCAATCAGCACCATGAATGGCACATGTGGGTGGCAGATGCTGAGCTAGCTCCTTTCATGCATTGTTCTCTAGCGGGCACTACAATTTGACCAGGGTCAAAACGCCAAATCAACAGAAACTGGAACCAAACTCAGCATGCCTTGCGGTTGTGTATATTCTTGTTTTCTGAAGCTCCCATGGTCCAGAGCTTGGAGGGGGGGAGATGATCGAGGCCTTGCATCCTGGCCCGTCTTCCTTTCCGGATGCTCAGAGCAGCTCTGCGTGGCATCCTTCAGGTTCATTGCATTCCATTCAGTAGCCTGAGAATCTCCATGTGATAACTCATCAGGTGCCAGGAGGCAGCACAGCCTGATTAGCCATTCAGAAAACAGTAACTCGTGTTAATATCAATCACTGTGTGGGCTGGGTGCTCAATAATGGAGGGTGCGAGACCTAGAAAGAGGAGGAACCAGGTGGAAGCACACTGAAGAAAGCCACCTGCAGACCATTGCCCCCAGCATGGCTCTCTCTAATTTTTTCCCTCCGTGGGTGGAATAAATTTTGTTGTGTGCACTGAGGCATGTGTGGATGTGAACCACCAGTAGAACAAATGCTGCCCCCTGTAGGTGCTCTGCCAATCAGCTGTGTGGCACCTGAATCTCTCCTGGGTGTCTGCCTAAGCGCTCAGCTTACAGAGAAGAGTGATCCCCCCTCCCAGTGATGGGCAGTTAGAGAAGAAGCTGCACTTGATGATGAGAGTCCCAATACTCAGCTGCACAGTCAGACCTGCATCTCTCCTTGCAGACAGTGCACTGTATAGATGGCTGGAGACTGGGACACCGAGTCTGATAGCACAGGACTTGGCAGACCTCTCTCCGCCAAAGACTTCCCCTGGGACCTTGGGGGAGTCACCTAGCTTCAAATTTCTCCCACTCATCACATGGGCCAAACAGCACTGCCTGCCCTGTCGGGGGTGCAGGGAGGGTAAATCCACTGACATCGTGATTCACTTGGATGCTACAGGAATGCAGGGCCATATAACTACATGTAATAGAAATGAGCCCCTCTCTGTTAGACAGCTGGGAGATGGGGGGGCAGGGTGGAGTATCAGATCTATGCCACCACACTGGGCAGTTCAGACTGTATCCAGTCGAAATATTCAAGAGTATATTGTTTGCACTCTGGTCAAAGAGAACGTACACCACATGTGTGGCACCTGTATCTACATGCAAGGAGGCAGCTCTTTTGGACGGTTTGTCTTGCAAAATATCATTGCTTTTTAATGTAAGTTCTCACCGCTCTGGCAGGCTCGCTGGCTGCCATTCAGAACAGAGCAGTGATGGGTAGCGCCTGGAGCGTTTTCACCCACAAACGCTGCCATTGCTAAGCTGATTTGGATGGAGTGACTCAAAATCTCTCTCAAGCATGTGCGCCATTGGCAGGGTACTTGGAAAGCAAGTCGTTTGCTGAGGCGGTTAAGTTGTGGTTTGCGTCTGCAGAACATCAGGGTGCAGCAAAGCAGGGAGTGAAGCCACCTGCATCTGTCTGAATGCACTTGGAGTTTGTAAGTGGGGAACCCATTCTTCCGCAATTAATTGTTGGCATTGCAGCTGCCTGATGTCAGGGTTTAATTTTCCAGCTCAAGAAACTCAAATCTGTTCTTCTGGAGGATGGTTGGATTAGTCCCCAACACGTTAGCCAAGGCCAGGAAAAAGCTGAATCACAGACGATGCTTGCAAAGCCCGTTCCTGTTGAGCGCTTGCTCTAGCTAGTCCGTGGGCTGTGACACTGCAGCAGGTGCCCTTCGGAAGTTACCCTTCACAGGTCGTACTGCTCTGGCCTACAAGGACTTTTTTAGTTCAGTGAATGAGGGAGGGAAAGGACAGACAGACAGTGAGAGCTGGGTGAGTCATCTGAAGGCAGGATTGGGAAGCAGGAAGTTGTAAGAAAGAAGCAGTGGGGGCAAGCGGATAGGGCACTGGATTGGACTCTAGAAATTCTGGTTCTATTTCTAGTTCTATAAGCGACTTGCTCTGTGACCTTGGTCAAGCCACTTAATCTTTCTGCGCCTGAGTTCTCTACCTGTAGGACAGGTATAATAGTACATCCTTGGTTCCGCACCCTCCCTTTTTTACTTAGATAATAAACTCTTCATGACAGGCAAAGTTTCCTACAATGTGCATGTGAAGCACCCAACACATTGGAACCCTGAGCATGGCTGGAGGCTCTACTCACTCTGGTAATACAAAAGTAAGTAATCAACAAGCATACTTGGGCTGAAAACAACACAGCTGTCATGGCCCCTCATTCGGCATATGGCAAAAGTGTAACCAGGAAACAACTTACCACATTTTACAACAGTTTGGAACAATTTTGCTAAGTCCAACTTCCAAATTCTTAATGGTTCTAACAATGATACACGGGAGACTCTGGAATGTTGTGCTTAATGCTGAACATAGGTAAGAGCAGAGATTAAAGGGCTATTTGAGGGCAACTTTCAACTTCGGAAGTTGGGAATACAATGAAGACTTGAGCTGGCTCAAGGCCTGTGGGAATAATTTCTGTGACCCCTCCCACCCCCACTGCTGCTGCTGCTGCTGCTTGTAATGTAACTCACCTTCACTGCCCTATTTGTAAAAGATACGAATGACTCTGGGAGACAAACTCAAGGAAATAGCTGATCCTTGCAGATGGGGGCCAAGATTTCATAGTGACTAGCAATTTTAGATGCCTGGGATTTTAGGGGCCCAACTTGAGACATTTTACAGGATCCTGAATTCCAGAAAGAATTGAGCACCCAGTGTCGGAAGAAAAGAACCCTTAAGAGTGTCTCAAACTAGGCACCCAGAAAGCTGAGAAACTCCAGAAACATGAGCCCCTTTCTAAAATCTTGGCCAAGTTGTTCTGGGCCATCAGTTTTCAGAGCCAGATGAGTGAGAATGAGATTCTGTCATAGGTGCAGAGAAGATATTTATTACTTTGGTGTCTAATTGGCCATGCAGATCTGAACTTTCACTCAGAATTAGAATCAAACTCTTCTGGAGAGTCAAGAAAGTGTGCGAATTTTTTTGTTTAAATATGCAATTTGGGGATGTGTAATGGGGTTACACTCCTTTCTGCCAAGTGCCCCCTCCCCAAGTGTGTGTGCCTGCACTCACTCTCTGTGGGTTTGTGGTGGGCCTTCCCAAACTCAACCTTCAACCAAGTTGTACACTGTCTGTGAGGGTAAAAAGTCAAGCAAACCCCTTTTGGGATACAAGTTCAACAGGGGCCTCTCCCAGTGTCCCCATCTCTCTGTGTGCCCCTGCTCCAGAACACAGCAATGCCCCACAACTCCTTCCCTGGCATCATGTCTTATGCTCTCAGGGCCTTTCTGGCCCAGCTGAAGAGGTAGGCTTCTAAAAAGCATTAGATCCCCAAAACCTAAGACACAAGCATCCAGCTCTGAACCCTGATCTGGCTGTGAATTTCACGACCAAAACTCCAGAGCTGAACCTCACTGAACTTCGGAGAATGTGAAATGTAGGCCTAAAATTTTGAAGCTTAGGACCAGCTCTGCTTTTGAGTAAATCCTGGCTTATATTCAAGCAAATCTGGACTGAAGTCAGGTGAAACCCAGCTGATTTGGCTGAATTTTATATTAAAGACAGACCATGAAATTGGATTTTATTTCTAGGCCACAGTTACATAGTCTGGGTCAGAGCGACAAAGTTCCATAACCATGCTGCACAGCCGGAGCCAGTTTCATGATTTCTGGAATTATGGTTGGTTTTGAGCAAGACTTATTTATTAAAGTAAACTAACAGATAGGCAGCCAACCAGCTCCAGCTTTGTCTTCCTTTTGCTTACCAGGAACCATGTCTGGATGAGAAGCCACAGAAACTAAACAGTACACTGCAAGTAAGGATATTTGTCCGAGTCCATACCTCCTCATGCCAGCTGCTCCTGTTACAAGTTTCGCTTCTCACATTTTGGGGTTCATTGAAAACTTGAAACTCAAAGATGTCTAAAAAGAGGAGAATGAAGGAGTGGGTTCGTGTGGACAAATACACCAAGGACAAAAAAAGGGGGGTCTTTTTACACTGATTTCTGCAAAACCAAATCTCACTTTCTCCCAGTTGTTTTCCTCTTCATATTTTGGAGACACCTGGATGCCTCCCGCACAGTGGACGCTTTCACAGATGCTTCAGCCATGTTAGAAATGAGGTTTCTCAGAGCAGGGCTTATCAGGATTTATCTGCCCAACATTTCTGTGCAGGGGAATTAGAAAAACCACACACCCCAGAGCTGGTCTCTAAGCCATTGCTGTACATAATCACTGGGCTCCAGGTCATGTGTAATCCCATTACGTAGAAATTGTCTAGTGACCTGGATGGCATCAGAACACCAGACTGATAGAGGCAAGACTGTTTACGTTTATCTCTGCTGGCATTTGGTAGCATTAAAAGCAGCCCGGGGTACAACGAATTTAACAATCACTTCTAAACACCTGGGAAATGCTAACCCCCTGCTCACCAGGAACCCTACAGCTGCTCACCGCTGTGGTGGAAATTCCTCCAACCCTTTCACTGCCGCTTGTATATGTTGTCCTTTATGAACTTATACAAGTTTTTTTTTTTTCACATGCTACCCGTGTCACGCTGGCGTGAAATCAAATCTAGACCCTTCTCATATAAACAGGAAAACCAAGGGACCATTTTGTACCAATCGCAAAGGGAAGGTCCATCCATCATCGCTCTGTCCCGGGATCTGGAGTGCAGAAATATCCAAGATCTGTGGTTGCAAGAACAAAACACGGCTGGGTGAGCAATAAATGCCCAGGTGGACAAAGGGTTAGCAGTGGGAACAGAAGTGGGGGATTTCAGTGATATTGAAATGGAAGGAGCAGCTGGGAAGATGCATGTTGAGAGAGGAGATAGGGGGATATAGAGATTACAAGCCAGGGGAATGGAGGGAACCGCGGAGCACGTAATGAACCTAGAGAAAGAATCTCCTCAGGCCCTGCTGACTTGAAAGTGTCTACTCCTTAGCCTGCTCTTTCCCTGTTCCAGTTCGTGTTCCTTTCCCCTGGTTAATATCAATTGTACATAGCGCCTGTCACAACCGAAGTCTTTTTAGTAAAGACTGATGCCAAATTGGCTTTAAACACCTCAGCCTTCTTGGTCTCATCCATTGTTAGCAAGCAGGGGCAGGTCAGCAGACAGCGTACACTTGCTTTTGTCTGTTCCTTCTAATGAATTTTTAAAAATCTCTGCTTATTACCTCGTAGGACCCTCTCTGGGCAGAATTCATTTTCTGCCTTAGCCCTTCTGTGTTTGCCGCTGCACGCTTGTGCTTTTCCTGGGTATGCCTCCTTAGCAACCTGCTCATGTTTGCAGGATTCCCTTTTTGATTCGCATGTCATTGAAGAGCTCCCGACTCAGCCATCTTGAGCTCTTGCCAGTCTTCCCGCCTTTCCCTCAGCACAGGAGAGCTTGCTGTCGTATGTTTACAATGGTCTTGCTGAGAAACTGCCAGTTCCCCTGAAACATTTCCCCATCGCAGGGGACTTCACCTCCCAGTTCTCTGAGTTTGAAGCCCACAATGGTGATTGGAAAAAGAATTTGTCCAAGGAAGCTTGAAGACTTGTATTATGCAGGAGATCAGACTTCTGGATCGCAGTGGTCCCTTCTAGCTTTGTAATTAACAGACCACAGCTGCATCTCTGTAATAGAGGGTCCCTCTACTGTAGGTTGAGCCTCTCTCACAGTACCCTCAGGACCTGACCGGTGCTGAATGAGACAATTTGCTGGCCCACGGGAGGTCAATATTGTCTAGCCGCATTACCGTATCCTTGTTCACTGGACTCTTAGAAGACAGGGTAAATTACAGCTAAATAACAGCACAGAACACTGAGAGCCAGGACTGGTGGCTGGAAAGAAACTTTATAGGATCACGGGAAGCTTGGCCACAGCCACGATAAGTGATCGTCTGGCTAACTAAAATCATGTCAGATTACGGATGTTGTCGAACGACAGAATGCTGGACTAGAGAAGTTCAACCTGTACTGTGCTGAAGGGGATACTTAATGAATTCTTTCACATCTCCTCCCGGGCAGATAAATTTGGAGTACAGCAAGGAATGCTAGCTCCGTGAGGAAAGCAGACACTGAGAAAGGAAGTGACTTGCCCAGACTCACACTATATAGCACTGGCACCTGGGAAGGCTCATTTACTCATCAGAACTGGGAATCAGGACCAATGGTCAAGCCAGAGTCAAAAGCAGGACAAGAGCACAGGGCTGGAGTAGACAAGGAAGCCAGGCAAGGAATGAGGTAAGTTACAGAAGAGATCATGCCCCATGGACATGTGTTGAGTAGCAATTGACCTGCCACTGTTGATGTGCTTAAATGAAGGCTTTTGGCTCCTTGCAGCCAGATGGGAAGGCTGGCCAGTCAGATGAATCTACCATGCCCAGCTGGGCTCATTAACCTGTCTCAGGCCTGAGCTGGCTAACCCCAGGTTCAGCGGAGGGACCACGAGCTCACAGTTCCCAACAAAAAGAGGGCTCCTGTTAAACTAGACTGGCATTACACTTCAGATCTCCTGAGTCCCAGGCAAGAGCTGTAGATATGAGGCCTTGTTTCCTACTCTAAATCTCACCTTTAGCTATGTAATTGGTTTTTATTTTCCCACTTAAGCCTTGCTTCCACCCTTTCAGTTCCCTTTAATGTCATCGGGGAGAAAGGGTTTCCCATTAGCCAACCCCCTCTCCAATGTTGATTAACATGTCACATTCCCTTGCCGTGTTATCCTCAAGTACTGTAAATCCCTCACTATTATTCTGACGTGATATAGCGAGTGTGTCATTTTGAAAGGAAATACATAACCATATATTAATGAAATCATGGATCTCCTCATTCACGTTTAAAACAAATTTATTACAATGTAAGAAACCCTGAAGAGCATGAATTTATTATAATGATTTAAAGCTTCTAGCACTTGAGTTAAAAATGCTTCTCAATAAATAACTTTCCCTTGAAAACACAGCAAATTAATATAGTTTACCATTTTCAAAGGTATATAAATCCAAGAGGCTTAAATCAATACGGTGTTGGATAGGATTACTGTACCTCAGCCAGAGTCTCATATCAAAGCTCAACAACGTTGCAAAGAATAGTAAAAATTAGATAGCTCTGTTTTCCACCTCTCTTCTTTCAACCCCCCAAGGCTACGGCTGCTCCATAAAAGTCAGGCTAATGTGAAATGGATACAAAAGCAGCCGTGGCCTTGCGCACAGGTATAATTAAAACAGAGCAGCTACTTTAACACCTGATGCAAAACAAGGGGGGCTGGATATTTCCCTGCCTTCTCTTTTTCACCCACACCGACACACTTGTCTATTCATGGGGGTTTTATTTTCAATTGCAACGTATTTCATGTCAAGTGGGGACTAGGAACCAGGCTGTCTCCAACTTCGCCATAGAGATACAGCTTTCTCGCCAGAATGCTCTGGGAAAGAGGGTATTTTCACTTTGAGTCAAGCTTTAAATAAAGTTCTTATGAGAAGAGTATTTTAGATATCCACACACAAGCAGCAAGTTAATTTTTCTCTCTTTCTATGGGTCACTTTAACTCAGGGTTCAGCAAAAGCAGATGTGTCCATTGAGTACATGAGATTATCGAGAAACGTGCAACTTGAGTGCACATCTCTTGGGTTAACACAACTCTGAGTGGCGGGGAACGCGTGCCTGGCTCCACTGAGTTGCATGAATTTTGACTTATGAGGGGTTGCGCAAGAACTCAACCCACGCCCATGTAAGTAGGGCATCTACTGTATTTGGAATGAGTAAAAGAGGGGTAGCCATATGGAGTGGAAATCTATCAACCTCTTGAGGAAACTTGCTCTGGCCTACTGATTTATACCTGCCTCTGCAAATTTCCACGACCTGCATCTGCCAAAGTGGGTCTTTGCCCATGAGAGCTTATGCTGATACATTTCTGTTAGCCTATAAGATGCGACAGGACCTCTTGTTGTTTTTATGTTTCGAACTTAACAGATAGGGATTTTATACAGAGTTGTAACTGAGTAATGCAGGAAAAAGCACGTGTGTGTGTGTAAAGTCATCATACGTTAGCCTGGGGTAAGACGTCAACTGCAGGATTCCCCCAGGACTGATATGTATACAGATTCTCTCTCTCTCTCTTTTTCTCTCTCTGTGTGTGTGTGTGTGTGTGTGTGTGTGTGTGTGTGTGTGTATATATATATATATATATATATATATATATATATATATATATAGACAGACACATACAGCAACAGGACACAAGAATGTGTGCGTGCATGAGAGTGAAAGAATCTTGTGTGTATCCAACTTATGCTCACCTGTTCTTGCTAGCCCACTGTCAATTACATCTCAGCATAAACCTAAGTGGTGGGGGCCAGGGACTTCATTCTCCAATCTTCAGCCAGTTCCCATCATGTGCACATACCGCTCCATGTTTTCTTTTCTCCTGGGTTCAACTGGAGGAGGCCAATTTCATGGATTGAGAAACACCACCGTAAATTCATAGGCGTGCCACAGCTGTCATACAGGTTGAACCTCTCTAGTCCCGCACTCTCTGGTCCGGCATGATTGTAGGTAGCCTGATATCCACTTACTATGGATGTGGCCAAATTTCTTGTGACCCTCTAAAGTTTGTTTCCAGCCACCAGTCCTGCATCTGGGCTGTTTGTTAGCTGTAATTTACCCCTAAATGTCTTCTAAGAGACCAGTAAGCAGTGGAAGTGATGGTGATACTGCTAGACAATACTGGCCTCCTGTGATTAGATAAATTCTCTGGCTCAGCACCAGTCACGTCCTGAGGACGCCAGACTAGAGAAGTTCAAGTTTGTCCTCCTTGTCCAGCTCACATCACAATGTGGATTATGTAGGTAAAGCAGAAAAGATGCAGGTATGGAGGGAAGTGCTATGGTATTTTCTTAATGCCGTTGATTGCTCCCTGCTACCTTCCCTCAGCCTACTTTGGGAAGGGTCCGTCCTTTATTGTGTGTATTGTAGTCGTGTCCATCTTCATGTCTACCTGAAACCACCTCATGCTGACAGATCTGTAGTGGAAGTTGAAGATGGAGAGGAAGAATGGTCCTGTAGCTAAAGCCCATACGTCTGAAAGAAAGGGACCTGAGTCTTCTTCCTGGATTTGCCACAGATGTCCTTGGCCAAGTCACTTAGTTCCTTGGTTCCCTTGGCCAAGTCACTTAATTTCTAGGAACTCCCAGGGTGACCAATGATTTTGGGGTTAAAAAATACCTGACATTTGCTCTTCCTGCAAGGCAGGAGGGATGTCAAGGCTGGTGGACCACAGATGTGAAAAGCACTGTCATTATTTCTACAAGACTGGGATCCAAGAATATGTGAGCTGAAGGGAGGTCAGGACAGAGAATTTACATCTCGGACAGGTTGGCAGTGCAAGAATGGGATTGGAAGTGGTTTAAGTCAGCACAGAGGTTGGGCCAAGAACCATCCACCCAGCTCACCAGCCCAAGGAGAGCAGGATAGCCGCTGGTCAGACTGCATACTTTGGAAAGCCACTCCCTTTGCTCAGATCAGAGCACATGGCCAGGCATTGCCACTACTTAAAATGACTCCTCTCTCATCTGTGCAACAAACCCCCAGTCACGGGCACTCCTGCATGAAGGGAACACACAGCATGTACAAGGGACTGGCTCCCTGCACTTGCCAAGCCAGGCCCTGCTCCCAGAGAGGATCTGTGGTTTTTTTATTTATTTTTTAGAGTGCTTTTGTTGTTTTACTGCCAAAGTGTCAGTGTTTTTCTTGACATCGATTGCTTTTTAAAGACATTTTGACAGTGTCAGCATTGCCAGAGTACACACACCTCAGCTTTGTACTTGTGAATTTAGTGTGGCTAAAAAACGCCGTGTTGACAGCCTTTGCAACTCACGTGCGCCTTCTCGCGGGCTCTGAAAAGTGATTAGAAACAGAGGAGGCTTTTTGGTCTCTTGGTGCATCTCCCCACCCCACCTTTTAATTGTCTCTTACCCTGGCTATGAATAGCTAACTCTTCTCATCTTGAGTCCCCGGTATGTCAATTTGTGCAGCCTCTGATCATTTTTATTACTCTTCCCTGAAATCCCTCCAATCTGTCAGAAACTGGGTGGTAATGAGGTCAGAAAGCACAGGTGTGATATGATGGCATTGGATTCACAGAGAGCTCCAGTCATGTGCTGTTCTGGGATCTTGCCTCTGCAGAAGCTCAGAGTTTTCCTGGTGTTTTTGCTGCTATAGCACAACACAATTTCCTGTTCAGTTTGCTGTCCACTCGTTCAACATTTCTGTTTCCTGATTTTTTACTTCCCTTTATCTGTTTGTTTTTCTGTTTATTTTTCTTTCAGTGTCTCAGCACTTAGATTTTTCTCCTAAAGTTTAATTTCACATTCTCTTCTGTTCCGTCTTTCTGCTCACCGCAATTTCCCTGTCTCTGTGGTTATGTGCAATGGCTTCCAATTTCGTGTGATCTGCAGATTTCACCTATGAGCTTTTAATTCTCTTCTCCAGGAAATTAAATGGTGATAGGAAGCTGCAGGAGATCAGGGCTGGCAGAGAAACCAAAACTGAGTTTCTCAAAAAATTCTGAGGCTTCAACATTTGGTTTTGTTTTGACATGGAATGGAAATTAGACCTTTTGCCTTTGTTTTGTAAAACAATGGAGACCAACTGACCTACTGCAGAGTAACCAGCCACTGATGGTTTGAGATCTCACCTGGAATGTGGGAGACTCAGTTTCAAGTTCCTACTCCAAATCACGTCCCATTCCTGAAAAATGCCCAAAGCTATTGGGCAGTCATTTGTTTCTTCTCCCCATTCTATCTCAGACCTGAGGCGCTTTTTAATCGAAACAGCTGTATATTTACCAAAAGACTTGTTTTCAATGAATCAGCATTTCCTAGCCGGCTCAACATGAGACCAACTACCAAGTGCTAAAGAATCCCCCAACACAAATCAATGTGTCACTACATCACAGGTCCATTATCAAATCGTTACTCTCCATGTCTTCACAGGAAGTCACCACTCCCCACGAAAGGGGCTCCAACCAAGAAACGGACTTTCCAAATAAGTCATCTTTGAAGTAATCTTTTCACCTGGGTTCCTTCCATTCATTAGGTCAACCAGAGCATGAGTACCCTGGGCAAGGTCAGTGCCAGCCTCTGCTACACACGCAGCCACACTGGAGAGCTTCCAGGCTTCAGTTGGTGAGTCCCTACTTTCTCAGCCATATCGAGTTTGGTTTCTGTGGCCTAATCAAATGCTAGCCAACACAGCCCTAAGTCAGGAGCCACTAGACTGAAGAATCACCGTCAAATGGAAGTGTGGCTTGTCAGAAGTGTGGATTTGGTGATCTAACCACTTTTTCCTAGTTAGAGGTTTTATGCTTTAACGTGAGGTTACAGAAGGGACTGGGCACTTGGGGATTCTACATGGAACACTGCATGCCGCACTGCTGGTGCCAGATGGTTTGTCAGTGCTGAGGGATTCACACCCTGCACTGTCATCAATACCAGCGCTCAGGCAGAGCAAGTTCATTGCCACTCTAATTGCTTCCAGGGTAGCTGGCGCCAGGATTGCATTGGTCTGTCGCAGGGCCACTTCTAGCACTGGACTTGCCATTTCCGACCCTGGAGACAACTGTGCCAACCTAGGCACTGGTTCAGGGGAGGGTGCTTAGCTTTCAGGTGCACTCTGCTCAACTCTCTTTCCCCCCTTCTCTCGGCCGTGACGGGGAAGATCTGAAGACTTTATATTTCTTCCTACAACAGGTGGTGATCAGTGCTGGGACTGACAGCACTGGAGGTACATCCCTCACTGAAAATGCAGCACGAGGCAATGAGTTGGACCAGCCTTCAATGGGGTCTACTGTCCACCTCCATAAGCAGCAACCTCAGTGTAGCTCCCCTTCCCTTTCCATCCTCAGCTTGAATTCCAACCAAACCCGCCGCCGGTCTTTCATGTGCTTTGCCCAGGCACTTAAAACAATTACTGTGAAGGTTACGCACCAACACAGGCTGAGCAAAAAGCACATGGCTTGTAGCTCAGTGACTGGCTTGGTGCTGGTGGCAGAACCCCCCCAGTAGAAAAACAATAAAATCTATATATTTGTAAACAAAGCAGTTAAAATGCATTAACCAAAACTATTAACTACGACATTATTAGATGTACAGAGCTGAGAGAAAATAATGAATAGGGGTTCCAGGGTCTGTTACAAGCTGTGAGAAGGAAATCAGGGTGGTTGGAGTTGGCTCTGCCTTTAATACTGGCACCCCTAAATGTGCACCACCAGAGGCAGTGAAGACACTTGACAGATACCGACCATGAATTGTGCATGCAAATGCCAGGAGAGGGGTTCCAATGGGGTACTCGCTTGCAGAGTAGCTTTTGCTGTCTTCTATCCTCTTTGTTGTAGCCAATAATCTCTGTGGGGTAGGTACTGTCTCAAAATACGCAGGCTTAGCAACCAGAACCATTGGGCCATGACCTCAGATGGAAGCTGTAGGAGGTATGGTAATAAACAAAAATTCTAGTATATGCCAACAAGTTCTGCCAGCCAGGTGTTTTTGCTCCATTGTAGTTGAGCAAATTCTAACTGGGATTTCACCAGCCAGCTGTACTCTCCCTCTGACATCACCATTTCCAGGAAGGATTCCACAGTTGCAATTTAACTGACAGCGCTGCTGCTGATGCATCAGAATCCCATCCATTCCCCCATGGCTAAGCGGAATCATCATCATAATAAAAGCTTTATTGGCACCATGAGTGGATATGACTCAAAAACCCCTCACAGGGGAGCAGCTTTGCAGAAAAATAAGAGACGTTTTCCTGAGCCGAGCCACCTTGTTAGAGTGGATTTCCACACTTCTGCTGGTTTAAATCACCTAATTAAATGTTCCATGATGTCTTTGTGGTGCGCAGTTATGTAAATTTCTAACGCATACACTAATTAGCACACAAACAATTTAATACATTCTACAATGTACCAAAAGGAAGTTTATAACTAGCCAGGCTGCATTCACTTCCTCAGACTGTGCAAATTAAAAGCTATATATTGAGGTATTTTAGATAGGTTGGACTATAAAGCTTTTTACAAAGCTTCTACCCACAATTCTGACATTTTTCTTTCAGATGGCAGTGATGCTTAGGTGCCCAAAGTGCAACGCATCTCAAGTGTCTTGGAGACTTCTTCCCCCCACCCTTGTCATCACTCACAATGCCACATGGGTGGGCTCACAAAATTGGTCCATTTTTTGTTCCTGCCTGACATCCTCCTCTCTCCACCCCATCTGAATTCTTTCCCAGGCCTGGTCCTGATTCTTCTACATAGGCTACTATCCAGCACTGCTTCTCTCCCCCTATTTATAAAACACAGCCTATGCTGGGGACTTGGGGGGCTCAGCTGCCTCAACTTCCTCTTATTATGGACTCTCTATCCCATGTCCCCTCCCTCCAGTTCATCAAAACCAGAGCAGCTAAGGTTAAGCCACATCCTCCTTCCCTGCCTGAATCCATCTGGTATTTCTAAGGAACCTGTCACCTTGGCAATAAGTACCAAACCCTCTGACTTGCTGTTCCTTAGCTTCCTCACAATGTTCTAACCCCCCTCACCTTCGTCATCAGGGCTGGCAGAACTTCACACCTACCTACATCTCTCTGACACTTTCCTGTGCTTCTCTGTATCTTCTCTTCTAATAGCTCCCCCTGGCTCCTTCTCCTGCCTGCAACTTCTCATCTTCCTTCCTGTTGTTCTTGGGATGTGGAATGGGTTCTTCTTCTTATCCCTTCCTAATGCCCTTTACATTCTCTGGGTAAAGACCCTAGCCACCAAATGGTTGTGCATGTATCATGGCGAGGGAGTAGACAGAAGTTAGTACTGACCAATTACCTGCAACCAATCTGGATTAGAATGGCATAAGAACATAAGAACGTCCATACTGGGTCAGACCAAAGGTCCATCCAGCCCAGTATCCTGTCTGCCGACAGTGGCCAGTGCCAGGTGCCCCAGAGGAGGTGAACCGAAGACAATGATCAAGGGATTTGTCTCCTGCCATCTGTCTCCAGCCTTTGACTAAAGGCTAGGGGCACCATACTTTACCCTTGGCTAATAGCCATCTATGGACCTAACTTCCAAAAATTTATCAAGCTCTTTTTTAGAGTGCTGGCCTTCACAGCCTCCTCCAGCAAGGAGCTTCACAGGCTGACTGTGCGCTGTATGAAGAAGATTTTCTTTTATTAGTTTTGAACCTACTACCCATCAATTTCATTTGGTGTCCTCTAGTTCTTATATTATGGGAACAAGTAAATAACTTTTCAATATTCACTTTCTCCACACCATTCATGGCAGGAGTTCAGAACGGAGAGAAACTGGAGGGCAGAGTGAGACATTGTACAGAATACAGTCTGGACTGTTGAACAGACATGTCCCCTCTGTTCAGCAACTTGTGGTGCCTTCCCTAGTGCGTTGCTGTCAGGGCAACCATTCCTAGTCTGCTCTCACACAGCCTCCAGCATGTAAATTACTCCCAGCCATACAGAATGAGCACTATGGCCAGCCACTTGAGTTACACTGCAGAGCAACTCCAGCAACTTCCTAGTGCCAGACTTTCCCCCAGAAATGTACATCTTCTACTACCAAGTCCTAAGCCGGACAACACAGGCTCCGCTGAAGTCCATCCTTTTTTGAACAGAAAGTGATATACACAAATCCTGGTGTCTCACATGGACTTTCCCAAACACTTCAATTCAAGCAATAACACAGGTTTATTAACTTCAGATAGATTTTAAGTGATCACAAGAGGCATTAAAGTCAGAATTGATTACCAAGAAATAAAAAGTGAAACATAACCAACACCTAACTTAATATGCAAAGCGATTCCAAACCACAAGCATTACTGACCATACTTTAGCTGTCTTACTGGTTGAATTCCTTTCTGTCAGGACCCCTCTCCAGTCCAGTGACGTTTCCTTTCTCCTTTAAGTGTTGGTGACACTGAGAGGAAAGATGGATTGAGAGATCTTTTGGGGGCAGCTGTTCCTCTTTCTTATAGAACATTTTTTTCTTTAAAAATCACCCCCTGCTGAGGTTCAGGAAAGCAGGAGGTCCAGGTAGATAGGACCCTCCAAATGTTTCTTTGCCAAAAGGTAGATTTCTTGCTCACACCCTTTTTCTTGCTGAAGAATGGCCACTTACTCAGGGGATAGTCCATTTGATTTTATTGACACAGGGGGCAGGCGTCGGTTTGCCTTTTGTCTTTGAGGAAAAGACAGTTACCCGTTCTGTAACATGTTCTTCGAGATGTGTTGCTCATGTCCATTCCAATTTGGGTGTGCGCCGAGTGCATGCCCTGTTGCCAGAAGCGTTTTGCCTTAGCCGGTAGCCTTATGGTCGGTGCAGCGCCCCCTGGAGTGATGCCCGTATGGCCACCCATATATGCACCACCTGCCCCGCCCCCAGCTCAGTTCCTTCTTGCCGGTTACTCCGGCAGAGGGGAAGGCGGGAGGGTTTTGGAATGGACATGAGCAACACATCTCGAAGAACACCAGTTACGCAACAGGTAACTGTCTTTTCTTCTTCGAGCGATTGCTCATGTGCATTCCAATTTGGGTGAATGCAAACCAATGTCTCGGAGGTGGGGTCGGAGCCCCAAAAGGTGTGCAGGACAGCCCTGCCCACTGCAGCGTAACGCGTTGTGAATGTGTGACTGGAGGACCAAGTGGCTGCTCTGCAGATGTCCTGGATAGGGACTTTGGCCAAGAACATCACAGAGGACGCCTATACCCTTGTGGAGTGTGCCCTGATTGGCGGAGGGGGAACCCCTGCCAGTTTGTAACACTCACTGACACAGGCTACCATCCACGAGGAGATCTGCTGAGAGGAGACTAGATGCCCCTTCATTCTGTCTGCCACTGCAACAAACAGCTGCTGTGACTTCCGGAAGGGTTTGGTCCTGTCCATATAGAAGGGCAGTGCCCTCCGGACATCCACGGTGTGTAGACTCTGATCCCTAGGCGAGGCACGGGGCTTTGGGTAAAACACCGGTAAGGTGATGTCTTGGTTAATATGAAAAGGGGAGACCACCTTAGGCAGAAACGCCGGGTGGGGTCTTAGTCTAACCTTGTCTGTGTGGAACACCGTATAAATTGGGTCTACCGTCAGGGCCCTTAGCTCTGACACCCTTCTGGCTGAGGTAATGGCCACCAGGAATGCCACCTTGTAGGTAAGGAACAACACAGAACAAGAGGCGAGAGGTTCAAAAGGGGGAGCCATCAGCTTAGACAAAACCAAATTAAGGTCCCACGTTGGCAGGGGAGCCCGAACCTGTGGTTTAACTCTCTCCATTCCCTTCATATGCCTCTTTTTACCACCAGGTCTGAGAAGACCAAGGACCTCCTGTCCCCTGGGTGAAACGCCGAAATGGCTGCCAGGTGCACCTTTAAGGAGGATACTGACAGCCCCATCTGTCTTAGAGCCAGCAAGTAATCTAGGACAGGGTACTGGGGCCTCTCCCAGGGATATCCCCTTTTGGGTGGCCCAAATGGTAAACCTTTTCCATTTGGCTACATTTGTTACCGTTGTCGAGGGTTTCCTGCTGTTCAGCAACACTTCCCTGACAGGTTCGGAGCAGGCCAGCTCAAGCGGTCTCAGCCATGGAGCCTCCATGCTGTGAGATGAAGCGCTTGGAGATCGGGGTGCTGCAGTCTCCCCTCCTCCTGTGTCAGCAGGTCTGGCGCAGCAGAAGCACCTCCGGGCGTGAGTGGACATCTCCAAGAGGGCTGAGTACCAATGTTGACGAGCCCAGGCCTGGGCCACCAGGATTACTGATGCTCGGTCCGACCGAATTTTCAACAGCATTCGGTGGATGAGCAGCATTGGTGGAAAAGTGTACAGCAATGGGCCCGACCAATGGATGCTGAAGGCGTCTGCCCAAGAGCCTGGACTTCAGTTCTGGTAAGAGCAGAACGTCCTGCACTTCACATTGAGATGCGTGGCAAAGAGGTCTACCTGGGGACATCCCCACCTCTGGAAAACTGAATTTAGTACTTGTGTGTGTAATGATCACTCGTGGTCCATGAAGGACCTGCTGAGGTGGTTCACCAGAGAGTTGTGAGTCCCCAGGCAGGTAGAATCTGGTGCTGGATGCAGAAGTCCCAAAGCGCAAGGGCCTCTAGATGCAGGGGTGACAAGCGTGAACCCCGTTGTTTGTATATATAGCACATTGCTGTGGTGTTGTCTGTGCTGACTGCCACACAGTGCCCCTTCAGCTCGTTCTGAAATACTTCGCACACCAGACGAACTGCTCTGAGCTCTCGCACATTTATGTGGAGATGAACATCGGTCTTGCCCCACAGGGCCTGCATCCGGCGGTCCCCCAAGTGTGCTCCCCAGCCCAGGTCTGAGGCATCTGTGACTAGGAAGAAGGAGGGTTGTGGGGGATTGAAGGGTACTCCTATGCAGACTGACCCGGCTTCTAGCCACCAATGCAGTGTTGTCAACACTTTGGGGGGGACTGTGACTAACTTGTCTATGTTGTCCCTGACAGGTCTGTTTGTTCAGATTTTGTAGGTCCAAGATTGGCCTCAGCCCCCCTTTCGCTTTCAGGATTAGGAAATAGCAGGAATAGAATCCCTGTCCCCGGAATTCCAGGGGAACTTCCTCTGTAGCTCCCTTTTGGAGGAGGATTCCTACCTCCTGTCTGAGAGCTATCTCTTGAGAGGGGCCCCTGAAGAGGGACAGGGAAGAGGGTTGTGAAGGGGGGTAAGAAGAAAATTGGATAGCATATCCCTTTTCTACCATGCAGAGGACCCACTGGTCCAAAGTTATGCTGCACCATGCATGGTAGAATGGGGATAGGCAGAGTGAAAATAAACCCTGGGCTGGCACTATAGAAGTAGCCGGTGTGTCGCTCCTGACCACCCCGTCAAAATTGGTGTTTGGGCCCGGGTGGGGTTTTAGGGGGGCCCTGGTCCTGTGCGTGGTGACCCTGACGCCTCCTATTATGATAGCCCCTTATCCTGTTCCCATCCCGTTGTTGTTGGGGGAACTGTCTTAACTGGGGCCTCGGGTTAAACTGTCTTCTGTGGGTGGCCAGTGTGTATCGACCCAGTGAGCGTAGCGTGGACCGAGAGTCCTTCATGCTATGAAGTCTCTCATCAATTTTCTCCAAGAATAAGGAGGGACCCTCAAAGGAGAGGTCCTGAATGGGCTGCTGCACCTCCTGTGAGAGTCCCGAGACCTGAAGCCATGCTCCCCGTCTCATGGCAATACCCGAGACCATGACCCTAGTGGCCGCATCGGCTGCATCTAGGACAGCCTGCAGTGCTGCTCTGGATATGACCCTCTGCTCCGCCCCCAGGGCTGTAAATTCCGGCTTGGCGTCCAGTGGGAGCAGTTCAGCGAAACAGTCCATGGAGCTGGCCATATTGTACGTGTACCTGCTAACCGTGGCATGCTGGTTAGCAATTCTCAACTGAAGGACACCTGTAGAGTAAATTTTCCTACCGTACAGGTCTAGTCTTTTGGCATCTTTGTTTTTGGGGGAGGGCCCTGGAACCCCATCTCTCCCTATTGTTCACAGCATCCATGACAAGGGAGTCAGGGGGAGGATGGGTGAACAGATGTTCATATCCCTGTGCTGGAACAAAATACCAGCGTTCATTTTTCCGAGCCATGGGCAAGGCTGAGGCCGGGGTTTGCCACACTGTCTTGGCTGTGTTGGCAATTGTCTTTATAATGGGCAGTGCCGCCCTGGACGGTCCAGACACCGAAAGGATGCTTGTAACAGGATCTATTTCATCCCTGACCTCTTCCGCTTGTACCCCCAGACTCTGGGCCAATCTCCTCAACAGCTGCTGGTACGCACCTCCATCCTCCAGTACTAGGGATGCAGAGGATCCAGCTAACGCCTCATCTGGAGACAACGAAGATGAGGTCAATATACCCTCCAAGTCCGCTGGTGTGGAGTGTTCTGGCACTTCTACTTGAGTCCCCGGTACCATAGTCTGTGGTGCCGTGCTCGGTGCCTGCGGTGGAGGGCCCCTAGCGGTCTCTGGTATGGCGCCATGAAGACGGGGCCACTCTGCACCTGGGACGGCACCAGTTCTGTCAGTTCCGGTGCCCACTGTACCACAGTTCCCAGTGCCTGTAGGGGCAGCACCCATGCCTGGGTCACCTCAAAGTGTCCTGGTGCCAATGTCGGCGCTGCTGTTGGTGCCGACGACTCTGCCTGCTCCTTCGGCGGGGCTCCCAGAGAAGCTGTCAGTGCCAATCTTGGCACCTGAGGGTTGTCAGGCGCCCTGAATGGGAGTCCTGCATCCCACCCTTGCACCTCATGGCTTGCCCACAGGGTCCAGAAGGGCCATTGTGGTGCCTTTTGATGGGGTCTTTGCCACTCTCCTTCTAGGGAGCATCGGGAGTACCGCCGGTGCCCGCTGCATCAGGATGACCTTGTACTCTCACTCTGCACCAAGCTGGAGTGAAGGGAGTCCAATTCCAATGCGGACCTTGACGCCGACGACCATGGTGGTACCAAGGGTCCCGTACCTCTCATTGGTTCCTGTGGGCTCTGTACTGTTTGCACGGCGCCAACCGTTTGTTGGGGTCCCAGTGGCATTGGGAACCATGCCGAGGTCCCTGGAGCCTGTCCAGGTGCCTGGAGCAGGGGTGATGAAGGCTCCCGGTGCGGCATCTGTAGCGGCACTGTCATTTGCGGGAGGCCTTGGTTCAGCACTAAAGGCCTCTGGCGTAGAGGGCAGCCTGGGAGAGCGCAGGCTCCCACCTCGCACTGGAGTCGACCCCCGCACTTCATGACCTCAGTCACGGTGCAATGTGGCGGACTCCCCCAATGCCTGTCTTCGCCCTCTTCTTTCTTGGGATAGACCCCGGTACCATCTCTTCTTCTTATGAGGCACCGGGGACTGGCTCTTATGGCGCCAGGAGGCGCTAGGTGCCAAGTCCTGCTCTTGGCACCGAGAGCCCTCTGACGGCACCGAGGGTGCCGGAGTGCTCTGCACCGAAGATGCGGCGCTCTGTGTTCCTGCCGAGAAACCGTTCGGGCACAAGGCTGACTCCATCAGGAGAACTTTCAGTCTTTGAGCTCTATCTTTTAAAGTCCTGGGCTTGAAGGCCTTGCAGATAGAGGAGCGCTCCTGGAGATGAGTCTCACCGAGGCAACCCAAACACATCTTATGCGGGTCGCTTTTGGGCATACATTTGCCACATCTCGAACAGTTTCTAAAACCCCAGGAGCCAGGCACCCACCTCGGCTTACTAGGTGCTAAAAAGGCACTATTTACCTACAAAGATAACTATCTAAACTATTTACAACTAATTAAAACTATAAAGGCTACCAGCGAACTCTCCACAAGAGTTAAGCTCCAGCAACCAACAGCATGGTGAGAAGGAATTGAGCAGGGGGCGGGGTGGGCAATGCATATATGGGTGGTCATACAGGCGCCACTCCAGGGGGCGCCGCACCGACCATAAGGTTACCGGCTGGGGCAAAAAGCTTCCAGCAACTGGCATGCGCTCGGCGCACACCCAAATTGGAATGGACATGAGCAACCACTCAAAGAAGAACTGGTTTGTGCCTGCTTTTCTAAAAATACAACCTGCCAAACATATTTTGCTATGATAATAATGACCAGCAAATTATGAAGAGTAACAGAGGTAGCTGTGTGAGTCTCTACTCCAACAAAACAAAACAGCAGAACTGTAGCACTTTAAAGGCTAACAAAATGATGTATTTGGTGATGAGCTTTCATGGGACAGACCCACTTCATCAGATCAATCTTATTTTCAATACAGACTGACATTTATAAGTACAGAGGGCCAAAAAATTGCAATAAAAACTGACAAATCAAATACATATGACTGAAGGAAGGGGATGAGGGGCCGGGGATGTTAATTATCCTGCCTGAGATAACTACGAGCATCAAAGGAAGGGAAACAGTCCTTGTAATACTTGATGTCTCTGTTCATACCACATGTTAATGTGTCAAATTTGAATATGAATTCCATCTCACAAATGTCTTGCTCTAATCTGTTTTTAAATTCTTTTCGCTCCAGGACACAATGAGTTTTCAAATGATACTTCACAGCAAGACATACTTTGTGCAAAGTTTATCACAACACTGTTAAAATGAGTGAATGTAGGTGCACAGAATGTCACACAGGGATCAACAGCTACTTACCAAAAGTCAGGATGCCAAGAAGTCAAGCTCAGGGACTGGAACCAGTGAGCAGGAAGCAGTCACTAAGGATAAGGCCAACTTAGCAGCCAGGAGATCAGGGTCAGCAGCAGGACCAGGCAAACATCTGACCAGTGGTCCATGGCATGGTGAAGCCCAGTTGTAAAGACAGCTTCCTGTTAGACCCAATGTAAGCTACAGCATGAAAGACCCAATCAGGAATCTTCGAGTTTAGCAACTCGTTGTGCCTTCCATACTGCTTTTCTGTCAGGGCAACCATCCCTGACAGAGACTGGGTTTGTCCCCCCAGTTGGCTTCATGGACCTCAGTACCAGGCGGTGGAGGATAGGATTGTGATGACCACAACGGACCCAGATTCAAGATCGAGGGGGCCTCGCAGTGTGCTGCAAACTGTGTGAGTAAGGCTGGTATCTTCAAAGGCTGGGGAGGTCCAAGGGAATCAGGCACTTAACACCCAGAGGTTCTTTTGCAATCCCCAGCCTTCAGGCCCTCTTAGGTCCTTTACAAATCACCTCTGCACCTCCAACCGCTGGGGCCAGTGTAGAATCAGCCCAGATATCTATTCTCTGCTGCTTTTTCTGACATACATTTAGGTAGATCATGTGATGGGGCTTCAAGCAGTTCTAAACAGGGAAGCTCCAGTGGACTGCAGAATAGCATCCATTGTACCCTCACTGTTAGAACTGCTTGAAGCCCCATCATTTGGTATACACCTTATATCCAATGCTAAATACTGCTCCACATTACCACGGTGACAGCATGGCGTCTGCTTTTATCAAAATTAATTCCATGTTGTGCTATGCCTGGACACATCGACGCTCTGACAGCACACCTCTGGACTTTACCCAGGGCAGCCTACCGTGCTGCAGGACAGACGTCTGCCTCACCAGAGTACATTGGGAGGGTAGTACTTTGAATGACTCAATGACTGGCCCCTGCAGATGGAATAGGCGGCCACAAGAAGGGGAAAGCTTGAATGGTGCGGCTAGAGTTTCTCAGTTTAAGCTCAAAGAACAGAGACAAGGGCCCTGTTGAAGAGGGAGCTGTGGCTCTTTGCAGGGAGCTGACCACTGCCTCATGTAAATAAGACATGGGGGATGAACCCTGTCCAGCTTGAAACACTGATAAACTATAAGAAGGGGTGAGCTTGGCCTAGGGGATGGGGCACTTAAGAGTGAGTTAAGTCATTAGGGTTAAGAAAATCCCTTTGCTGGGCCTGTATTTCTCGTTATCCTGCCTTGCTGTCCCCAAAGGAGTGGAACTAGGAGTCCAAGGGACCCACCATGGAAGTGGAGCTCTGAGGGAGTGTACGTAAACGACTGTGAGGCTGCAAGGGTGTCAGACATGGTTCACAGGTCTAAGTATGCTAGAAGGTAAGGACGCACATCCCAAGGAAGACCTCATGAGAGAGCTAAGCCCAGCATGGTTCCCTAAGGCCACAGAGATAGAACCAGTGAGTAAACTTCACCTGGACCTAATTCAACGTGGAAGTACATTGGAGCACCACTGGGGCTCACCAGAACAGAATGGTGATACTATGGCATAGTAGACCAATTTGTAGCAAACCCTTCCATGCACTGTAAGTAATTACTCTCCCTCCTTGATAGTCACATCTTTCTATTACTGCAACCTTCCCTCCCTTTCTGTGTGTTTTCTTTCCTGCTGTTCCTCATGTTTCGGAGGAGCATCCCGAAAACATCTGTGAAACTGACTCATCAGCCTTCCCAAACTCCTTGTCTAACCTCTACTTTTCCACAATGTCCACAAAAAAACTTGACAATTGTTAGCCTGTTGATGTGCTGAGAACACTGCCTATTGTGCTGATCAACATGGTCCCATTGTTTTCTTGTGCATCGCCATCCGTTTTTAATTTCCCTCTATTGTCTCTTGTCCTATATTGAATCCTGTATGAACTCTTTGGGACAGGATCTATCTTGTTCTGTGGAGTCCCAAGCTATGACCAGAGGGCTTCTAGGCACTATGGTGATACAGATGAATACTAATAAGTTGGATGTTGTTGAACAGAAGAAAAAGAATGTTGCAGTATACTTGGTTTCTGTGATCTCAAACAAAGGAAATGTCCATTTGTGGCCCATGGTCTCAATACAATCCATAGCTACCTACAGCAGACAGTTTGGCATTGCTGCCCAAGTATCAGGTTTGCAATACCTAAATCCACACTGGAGCCATGAGTTCAAACGCTGGGAGGTACAGCTTTGCCATTCCTCCCCTGAAATGGACACTTTGAGTTCCATGCAGTTAAACACGTGAGACTTCAGGATAAGATCTTAAAAGTGCCTTATCTAGGCAGATATTAGAAACTTTGTGCTGCAGATTGCCCTGATATTCACAGCCAACATTTCCCCTCCTGTCACTGCTGCACAGAGCCAATTATTGCTGACTGGCTGCCTGCACAACAGAAGCGGTTATGTTGCAAAGCCCATGAAGGTGCTATGAGTTACCTACTCCCAGATGTATTTCTGAAAGCTCCCAGCACTATTATCTTGGTGCAGTTTATGTACTTATATAACATTTTCCCCAAATTTAGATCAATGTTCTCCTCCCATCTGATACCACTGTCTTGCGGGAATACCAGCTCCTACCAGTATGTGCGATGGGGGCAGAGGGACAGCAAGAGCCGCTTGCTAAGGGGGATCCCACAGTCAGGAAAAAAGCACTGCAGCCTGCAAGGATCAGATTAACAGACCAGGGAATGACATCCATAACTAAGCGCTGTCTACTGAAAACACAACCTCCAAACACCTTGTGTTCATCCCTCTGGGTTGTAAAGCTGAGACCTCAGATGTCAGTAAATTATAAGGGAAGAGAGCACTCCAAAATAGCTAAATGACACACCATTTGGGGTTTTATAAACACAGACCAACAGCTGGAGGTTGTCTTGTAAGTGGATTGAGAATGAGATTGTAGGTTACTGTACTCTGTGTGATGTGCTCTCATGGGTTCGTCCTACTTAAAAGGCAGGCCAACAATTTCTGCAACAGCTGCACTACCTGGATAGTCCAATGTAGAGCATACTGACTTCTTTTTCTTGATGTGGCAAAGGCATCACAGAGGACAGGATGCAGTGGACACGCCAGAGGAAGAAACTTCCAGGCAGTTGCCCTCTTTGGGAATGTAGAAGCAGAGATGAGCCCAGCAGGACCCAGAGATTGAGTGACAATTGACAATCCATGAACAATCCTTTGACTGAGGGCATTTTCGCTGTCCCCTGCAGTATACTTCTCTTCAACATTCCTTTATGTAACGCATTGGCTAAGCACATTGTGCCCTGCCTCCAACAGCTGGCTGACTTGACAGACAAATCTGCTACTGTGAACTAAAGGAGTTATTCCTCAGTGCTAGTGCCAGGGGCCTGTGCATTTGGAGATGATGGCCCCACATTCAGTCTCATGACAGAGGCTGTTATACTTGGATAAGCCTAAACCACCTGCTTTCACGCAGGTCCCCACCTCGCCAAGCAGTAGAGCACTGGGAAGACAATGGCACTGGGACTGCTGAAGAGACACAAAGCTGCGTGTCATCAGCCTGCTGCTGACGTTTCATTTCATAGACTCCCACCATCTCCCCAGTGATCTCACAAACATGTTGAAGAGGGTGACAAGATTGGTCCCTGTGGGACAATACAGAAACAAAAGCTCTCGGGGAAGTACTCTGGTGCATTTTGTCCTTTTCTAGGATCTCTGAAGAAAAAAGTAAGCTGCACTTCTTTACTGCAGCTTGCTCATGCGGTTAGATCCCACAGAGAGGTGAACAGCACTCGTCTTCAATGGTGTTGAACGTGACCAAAATACTGAACAAGACACAGTCCTGTCTCTCTATAAGGGTCTTTCTCTAAACCCGTGAACAAAATGAAGGAGAAAATAATACAATAAATGAAGCTCTGAAAGATAAAATGAAAAAAAGATAATTTATTAAATTAAAACCTCACACACACTTAAATATATGCTTGGGTTTAAGACAGGACTCACCAAGTGGAAAGAAAGTGTGATTGCTTACAGAGTGTGCAATAGATTACCACACATACACAGCAGGTGTTGGCACACAACTCAATTCAGTTAGAACACAAAGTCAAGGCCTGGAGAGCAACCAGAGCAGCCTCCTATGAGATACAGCCTTATGTGATCCTGAAACACATTATTTGGGAGACTCTGGATAATCTAGGGCTGCTATATCTTCCAATTGGGAGTTTAAAATATATGAATTTAAACTCAAAAGACCCTGTCAAGCGATTGCTTTTGCTACTTTATTTTTTGAGATTCCTCTGTTGTATTAGCAGATGGAAAATAATTCCTATCCCCATCCAAACTATTTGACAACGATTGATTTTCTTCCAAGGCTATAAATGTTTTAATAATTTCAAATTTGTAGTGCCTCATGGCAAAATACCTTTACTTACATTGACTGCTAAATGCTATTCCTAGTGTGTGTTGATAACAGCCATCTGGAGGTGGTGTGTTTTTATAGAATTCACCAAATTAGTAGCCTCTCCTGGTTTATATTTACTGGATAATTAGAATCTGGAGGTCTTTCTCAACAAGATAATTTTAAACCCCTTCACTCCAGAATTCTTTGCTATAATATGCAAAATATGCTTCACGTATACTTCCTACAGGCGAAGACGTGGTTTTGTTTGAGGCCCAAAATTTGACAAATGTCCATTTAAAACACAATTATTACTAAAATACAGATTCAAGACAAAACCCCATCAGCGTTTCAGAGTTAAAATAATTAATGGACAAAAAGGATCATTAAAAATTGGAGAGTGGTTAAATATTGGAACCCATGAAGCACTGGAGAATATAATGCCCCTCCCCCCGCGCAGAATTCCCGAATGCGTACACAAAGGCACCTTTCAAACGTTATTTTTGCTGTTTTCAAATCTCTGTTAAAAAGACATTCAAGTTACATAAGTCTGGAAAAGAACAGAAAGTGAAGGTGTTCGGTCTAGACCCAGACCAGAAACTGAAGGTCAATGTTTGGTCTAGACCCAGGCTGTCTCCACACTAGCTCCAAACTGTGAAGACAGCCTGATAAGCAGGGTGTTGGGAGTTTACTAATGAACTGCTGTGCTGCATATGCAGCACTTCATTAAGCTAATTCTCCTCCACAGCAAACTTCCAAGTGCTGGCTTGCATGCACGGGCTACTCCTCAGAATAAAGGGACTTCAAAGTAGCCTGGGCACTTCGAAGTAGTGGCAGGTTAGCCACGGCTACACGCAAGCCGGCACTTCGAAGTTTGTCGCTTCGAAGTTGCCGCTGGGGAGAATTAGCTTAATGAAGTGCTGCATGTGCACCGCAGCACTTGATTAGTAATCTCCCAACACTCTACTTACCATGCTCCCTTCGCACTTGGGAGCTAATGTAGACCCAGCCCCAGAGAAGCATTTCTTTTACAAAAACCAAACCTTTAAAAAAAAAAAAAAAAAAAGTCCAAGCCCATGCCCTATTGTCTATTCCCTCCTTGTTCCCCTGCCAGAAAACACGAGCTGCCTCTCCTGAATTTATCCCGGTCGAATGCAAAAATACCCAACTATTTAAACTTGACTTCTTGTGCCCAACGAGGAGAAACACCTGTCATGATGGACAGAGATTCCCTCCAGCCATCTGGTGATGGACCATATGCCAGATCTCTTGGACCTTAGGCCAGAATTCACTAGACAAAAGTAGTATCCTAGCAGATTAAGGGAGCAGATCAAAAGGGATCCATGTCATAGCAGGGTAGTGATAGACACCATAATTCTCCACGGGAAGGGCTGGAGAAAAACAGATGCCTATGATGACAGTTTCTCTCCAGGCTCACCAAACTGCTCTTATGTTCTCTGTCCTTGTACCAGCCAGCCAGCTTTTAAAATTCAGCTGTGATGCAAGAAAAAGATATCAACTGACTTGTAAGTGACATTAGATCAGAAATGGTCTGGAATAACGTAGGATGTATTTTTTCCCTCTCCATCATCCTTTTTAGCACCATGTTATAGGAGTCCTGCTGTTGGCCTTCAGAAACTTCCATCTGCCCCATGACTCTGCAAAAACTAACCTATTGCCATGCTGTATATGTAATTTAAGAGCTGGGGCTGCTCAAGAATAGGGTTGGCCCAGCCTGTAATTCCCAGAAATGCCTTTAAAAATAATCCATTACAAGGTTTCAACTCTTCAGATCTTGTTCTTAATCAGTAGATGTTCCACAATCTGTATGGGGTGCATATGCCAGCCAGAAAAACAACTTGGGTTGTATCATCAGGTCTTACCAGCTTCACTGAAGGACAAGGTGGCACTGAGGTATGGAGCAGGAGCTTGGAGGACCAGTCACAAAAGTCTTAAAAAGACACTCAACTCCGTGTACCAGTGGTTGGGAACAAACAGCCTAGAACTTGTCTGCACTGCTGTGATTCTGACTCTCTCTAGTTGCACTTTTATTATGTGAAAGGAATATTTCAGCTTCATATTTCTAGGAACACATGCCAGTGGCTATACTGTTGCAATAAAATATGAACACTGCATTGTGGAGAAAATGACCATTAATCCTGTAACCTGCAGTCAGTTTTTACCAATTCTGCACAGTTCTTAAATAGACAAGTAAGCGTAGTAGAAGGGGTTGCGTTTAAATAAATTGAAATAGATATAGCATTAACAATTAAAGTTGGCAGGGAAATGTGCATTACAAGCTGCCAGTAGATATAATTACATGTTTGTCATATTTACAATGGAACCTGGAAATGGTATCAAAATAGTGCAAGTTAGTGAAAATGCCTTAAGACTGTTCTCACTCTATAACACTATATATCTCATTTTCAAGAGCACATCAAATACGGTTTGCAACTTGCCTGGCTCTATGAGATATTTAAGGTGTTGGCAATAGGGTTCCCAGCATTTACACTACATCAAACAGCACTGATTTAAGGAAGACTGTTTTCAAACAAGTGTCGAGTGCATTAACCCTGCAACATCCATTAGCATTATTAGACATACATCTGAGCAGAGTATACGCTCGCCGAAGTCTCAGCACAGTAAATATCCAAAGGCTGAAGGAAATGGCAGATCACAGAATCCTTGGACATAGTTTTCAAGTGCTTATATCTTTGAACATTGTTAGGTTTTGAACAGGCTGTTTTTTTTAATTAGAAACAATCTAATTGAAATGCAGGCGTTCTTGTGTGTTTTGCAGCTCTTGCAAACTGCTTTATAGCAAAAAAAAAATCGATAATGAACTATACTTCTGATATGAAAGCTGGCTAAGCTATGACTTCAATCGACTCCAAGATGCTGTGGATTTAATTATACTTTAGAATAATTGTTTGGCACAAGAAAAGTTTATGAAAAATTTACTAATACCTTCTGATTGGACTGTCCAAAACCAATGTTATTGTTCCAGCATGATTCCTAAATTCTATGTGAAAGAGGAAGCCACTGTGCTAACTCCTTGGCAAGGAGGGAGAGAAACATATATCCATCTAATAACTTAAAGTGATACTGTGCCAAACAAACCCAGAGCAGAAACAGGAACGAGGTCCTAAAAATCCCGCAGAACGGCTGCAGAGCAACGAGCCTTGTCAAATGAAGAAAATATCCTCTAGGATCCGGCTCTCCTCAAGCTCCTCTGCTTCACTTCGGGTTCCGAGAGGGGCTTGGCACCACACTGGTTTTCTAGGGCTCCCTTTCCGAGGGCCACAGGCTTTCTTCCAGTGGTTAGATTCTCTGCAGTGCTGTCCTAGGGCAGCGCGTGGACTCATTGCTTCAACCAGGTCAATAAGGGACGTCTCATACCTGGAGGAAAATACCATGGAAATGCAGTCTCATTACATACAACAGCATCCAATACATTCCTAACTCTGTCATCCTGACTAGGGTGAGAAATGTTTAATAGTACCAAAGGTGGCAGAAGGGCGAGCTTACAAACAGGCTGCACTTGCTGCAATAGGCTCTGCCCCAGATTTAGGCACCTAAGGATTTGAAAACAACAGGCACCTTTATTCTTAGCAATACAAAGCACGTGTGCTTCTTATCAATCTCTACGCAGGATATAGAAGCTGTGTGTAACTGAGGGACCAAGGGAATATAATCCAAAGTACCATAAAATCAACATTTCGGGCCTCAAGAGAGAAGGCAAAGATGCTAAACATTATTAAGCTGTCCTTTAAGCGTTGTGACTTAAGATGTGGCGGAGGTTACCAGCCTAGATGTGCAGTAACAAACACAGAGTAATGGCAAGTATTCTAGGCAGCTCAGACAGAGCCTTCTTATTACTATTCACATTGGAGCAGACCTGATCTACCACCAGTGCCGGACTGATCATTACAATACATTTTCTTCTCTGATTGTCCAGGCTTCAATGTTTTAAGCAATACAGCTGTCACCACTTCCCAGGGGAGGCCACTCCGCACTTCAGTAAATCTCTCTGAAGAAGTTTTCTGGATTTCCTGCCTCAGCATCCCTCTCCCTCAGTTCTGCCATTACTGCTAGCTATGCCTCCCAGCTGCAGACGAAGTCATACCTTTTCCAAACAGTGTTTGCACCATTCCAATAATGCATACAATCACCTACAATTTACACCCACTGAGACGTCCCTGGTAGAGACATGTGAACTCGAACTATATGGAGTCAGCAGTCAACTTCTGTACTCCTCAATAATGGGGGGAGTAAGGGAGGTCGACGGGAGAACTTCTCCTGTCAATCTCCTTCCATGAAGACAGCCAGATAAGTTAATTGCAGATCAGCTGACACTAGCTCCGTAAATGCCGCAGCAAGAATCGCGCATCTACAATTGACTTACCTGCCTCATTTAGACCAGGCCTGTGTCTTACTGCTGTAAACCACAAGAACATGCTGCCCCCTCAGTTACTACTCAGCAAGCTGTAATTGTGCACATGGCACACAAAGCAATGGTGAAAAAGCTAACCTTTACCCAATTACCCCCACAATGGGATCAGCGATAGCTAAGTGCTTGTTTAACTCCGAATTGTAGTAGTCAAGGGTAAACGTGGATTTTGAAGACAACCTTCCAAACTATAGTTGCACTGGTCTAAATAACTTCAGCTCCTTCAATCATTGTTATTGCTCCCTCCAGTTTGCCATCCACTAGCACTCCCATGTCAATGTGACTCACCTCTACTGCACTGCAACTCCATTACTGCACTGGTCCCCCCAGCTAAGATGTCATTAGTTGTCCCCTAGATATATTACCTTGCATTTTTTGTGGATTTCCCGCCTACCTCTGCAGCCTTTCCAGGTTGCTTTTTAATCTGTCTGTTCAAACCAGCCACAGGAGCCACAGATAAAGCAGCTCAAAATAAAATAAGCACAACAGAGTTCTACTGAGAATGGTCGTTTAAATGGCTAAACCATCTTTAAGATGATGTATTACAAGTATCCTGAGCAAGACTTTAATGATGATTTTGGATATCCAACTTGAATAGAGTGATCATCTGTCCCTGTTTTGGCCAGGACAGTACCATACTTTAGGTGTCAAGAAGGCATCCCAACTTATTTTAACAAAGGTGATAATTGTCCCACGTTCACTCCCCCTTCTGAGCTGTCCATCCTTCCCCCAGGTCAGCACTTCTGCAGGTACCAGTTGCAGGATGGAGAGCACGTGTAGTATGTACTGACCAGCCAGGTGTGTAGACAGCAGCAGGAGAGAGAGCCAGCAGGGGCCGTGCCATAGGTAGGGCAGGGTATGTTGGGACAGGGGGTAGTTAGTGTGTTTCCCCCAAAGTCTTTTTAAAGATTTTAAGGGGACCTGGTGCCCTAGGCAGCTGCCTCTCCAGACAGGGAAAAAACTCCCCTCCCCCAAAGCAGGGCTACAGCTCATTTCAAGGACCCCCACAGCATAGGGCAGCCGTGAGCCTCACTCACGGGGCTGCAGCCCGTTCCTGGCGCCACTCTATTTATTGCAGCCGAGAGTCTCACCTGCAGGGCTGCAGCCCCATTCCCAGCTCCCCATGTCTTGGGGAAAAGCTGGGAGCCTCACCCATTGGCCTATAGCCCTGATCCCAGCTCCCCATGTCTTGGGGAAAAGCTGGGAGCCTCACCCATTGGCCTATAGCCCTGATCCCAGCTCCCCATGGCTTGGGACAGCCAAATCCTGGGCTGGGCAAACTCCCCTG
Source organism: Carettochelys insculpta (assembly GCF_033958435.1). NCBI lineage: Eukaryota > Metazoa > Chordata > Testudines > Carettochelyidae > Carettochelys > Carettochelys insculpta. Next base: position 124,300,060 of record NC_134141.1, read on the forward strand.
GAGCTTGAGAGCTTCCCTGCTGCAGAGAGACAGCCAGTTCCCAGCACCTCACAGCACCCTTCGGTGTGGGGCAGCTGTGGAGAAGCCCTCTCCTCCCTGGGGCAGCAGCCGCATTGTGCCCCATTGCTTGCAGCAGCCCCACCACAGCCAGGCCCTTTCCCTGTTGGGCTGCATTTCTGGTGCCCCATGGCAGGGCAGCCACCCCCACAGCCAGGGAGGATCCCCCACAGGCCTGCAGGCTGCAGCCTTCATTCCCGGGGTCCCCTGCCCCCACTGGGAAGTTGCAGCCCCTATGCCCAGGGCCACCACTGCACGGCAGGAGCCCCCACTGTCCAATGCCCCACTGCAGGGCCAACAGCTGGGAGTGGCCAGGCTTAATCCCGCAGTTCCCATGTGCTCCCTGGGGAAGAGAAGCCTCTGGAGCCCCGGAGCAAAGTCGGGCCAGGTCAACCTCCTGTAGGCCTGGAGCCTAAACACTTATGTGGGCCTTTACGAGGGCAATGGAGCCTTGTGCAGAACCAAGCCACCTCTCCTTCTGCTCACAGTCCCATTCTGGGATCTGTGATTTCACACCCAGCTGGGCCCCCCTCTACCCTACAGCCCCACTCAGACTGTCATGGAGCGTGGGGCATCATGGAGCCCTTTACCCCCATCTGCCGTCAGATGTGATCCTCAGCCAGCAAGGAGAATAGAAAGCTTTATTTGTGCCACGGGTACAGCATAAAACAGACTTGTCAGCCTAGGAACCAAGGACAGTCAATACCACCCACCTTGGAGTGAAGGGACCTAGAGCTAGGCCCCTCTCTGAACCCCAAGCCAGTCCAGACTGACACACATGCCCAGTAGCCTCCCTTTCTCTCTCCAGCCAGCCCCTCTTCTCTTTGTTCTCCTTCAAGGACAACAGGTGTCGCACCTCTCTGCTGGGGTTAGGAAGGGCATAGGCGATTATCAGCTATTGTCTACATGGGAGGCTGCTGGGCAGCCTCAGTGAATGAGAGTCACACCCCAAATTCCTACTACTGTCTAGTATGCGGTGCAGAAACTGAAGTGCCCACACACAGGAACTACAATAGAGCAGTAAAATGCAGTCTACTAGAAGCATCACATACTGGAGGATGGCACAATGAAGACAAGGCAGGCCTTTCTAAAACACAGTTACCATCAACTTGTGAATATACACAGCTGTTTACCCACGAGTTATAAAAACATATCAAAACAAAAAGCAGTCAAGTAGAACTTTAAAGACTAGCAAAATTGTTTATTAGGTGAGCTTTCGTGGGACAGACCCACTTCTTCAGACCATAGCCAGACCAGAACACACTCCATATTTTAGGCACAGAGAACCAAAAACGGTAAGCAAGGAGGACAACTCAGAAAAAGATAATCAAGGTGAGCAAATCAGATAGTGGAGGGGTGGAGGGGGGAGGTCAAGAATTAGATAAAGCCAAGTATGCAGACGAGCCCCTATAGCGACTCAGAAAGTTCCCGTCCTGGTTTAAACCATGTGTTAATGTGCCGAATTTAAATATAAAAGCCAGCTCGGCTGTTTCTCTTTGAAGAATGGTGGGGAAGTTCTTTTTCAGCAACACACATACCTTTAGGTCATTAATAGAATGCCCCATTCCATTAAAATGTTGACTGACTGGTTTGTGGATCTGGAGTGTGTTTTGATATCTGTTTTGTGTTTTGGTATAGGGAAATAGGGGCACACTAAACTTGAGACTCTAAAAGGGGGCCATTTTTTGTCCGAGCTGAGCACCAGCCCTCTAAAAATTGAGTCCTCCTAAGGGATCTCAAGATAAACCCCCAAAGTCTCTCGTAAAATCCAGTCCCACACCTTTACAGAGATGACCTTTGAACCAAACACATACATATACACTCCATGCATCTAACAGGAAGCCCAGCTCTCCCATACAGTGGTTTCATTAGCCACGCTTAAAACCCTCTTCTAGACTCATCTAGCCTAACACGCAAATGCCTATCTCCCTGCCTGCGGCTCTATCAGCAAGTTTCAATTTCTCCAGAAACCACATTCAATCACAGATTAGTTTGGGAGTGGGGAGAGGCGACACAAAAAGCAACTGTGTTTGCAATGAACCTGCAGCTCCCGGATTTCAGCAGCACCTTGGAGCTAATTTCTTCTGCAAGTTTATCTAAGTTTTACAGCATTTCTGCTATCAGGAAGGCTAAATGATTTGGCAGATTACAAGAGCAGCAAATAGCAAAGATTATTTAAAAGACCAGGCATTGTAAATCAGTTTATTTGACACCACAGTTATATATGCAATAAAGCGAACAAACTCAGCTAACGGAGCACTATCTGATAAAGAGAACACTCCTTGCAGGTATTTAGTGTTTAATCCCATGGAAACAGTTTGCTCTGATTTGTCTAGGTGACATCAGAGAGCATCTGGCTGGAGGCAACAGAGTTGATCCAGCATGGCTTGAACATCACAAAGGCAATTTCAACATTTATTTCCATCAGAGTATTTAAAGGGACACTGACAACATGAACGGGTCCTGAAATATACCTTCTGCTAAAGAAAGCACGTGTGTCCCTTGCATGCACTGATTAACAATCATTGAAACAGAGCTCATTACTATTCATACAGCACTGTAGATTTGACCGACACTACTGAAAGGTGGTGCACAGTTGTTAGAAAAGTGTATTTACCGAGAAACTATCAATGGCTCACAATCAAACTGGAGAGGCGTAATAACTGGGGTCTTGCATAGATCTGTCCTGGGTGTGATTCTATTCAATATCTTAAGGTCTAGAAAGCAAACACTGGGAGGCAAGATCAAAACCAACCAGGCAGGGTTTGATTAGTCTGGAGAAGGGAAGGCTGCGGGGTGGGGATATGTGATAACAGTCTTCAAGTAAATAAAAGGTTCTGATAAAGAACAGTGTGGTAAATTCTTCTGCTGTGCCACTGAGGACAGGACTTCCAGTAATAGGCTTAAATTGCAGCAAGAAAGATTGAGGTTGACATTAGGAAAAACTTAAAGGCAGTTAAACACTGGAACTGCCAAGGGAGACTGGAATCGCCATCAGTGGAGGTTTTTAAGAACAGGTTAGACCCACGAAGTCCAACACGCTTGCATCCGCCACGTGGCCAACTGGACATTGCGGTGTGGTGGAGGCACACACATGAAGCGCCCTTCACCCACTCCATGCATGCGCCCCACCACTTGACAGCTCCAGCCTGGAGCCACAGGCTCCTGAAACATCAGCAGCTGCGGCCCACCATGACCCCAGTATAGACCCAGGTGCGGCTCTGGCTCAGTTTGCGCAAGGGTTAGGGGGCTCTGTCGATCCTTAAATATCTAGTGGATGCCACTGGGTTAGACAAACACATGTCAGGGATGATATAGATAATACTTAGTCCTGCCTCACTTTAGGGAATGGATTAGATGACCCATTGAGGTCCTTCTAGCCCTACATTTCTACGATTGCACACCGTCTACAGATTCAAGATGAAGTGTCCCAGAGTCAAAACATTTCAGCCTTATCTCATAGAGTTGGAAGGGACCTTCAGAGATCATTGAGCCCAGTCCCCTGCTCTCTGAGCAGGACCAAGCACCCTGCCTGACAGTTTTTCTTTCTTAATGTATTTGCCTCAGATCCCTAAATGGCGCCCCCCAGGGACTGCACTCACACCCCTGGTTTGAGCAGGCCAATGCTCAAACCACTGAGCTACCCCTCCCTGCTGCAGCTGTTCGGCTTGCTCTTTACAGTCCTCACTTGCCAAAGATGCACATACTTCTGTGGAAAATTAACAGGCAAGCATGCTTTTTGGTTTCCATTTAAGAACAGGGAAGTTCACAGGTGCAACATAAAAGAACCACAGTGAGTTAGTCACCTTAACCTGGAATTTCTGCAATTCTGGATGTTTGAATAAGCAACCAAAGTGCAACATGAGTGTTGGCTTTTGATGCTGAGTGTTCTACATTTTCTTCTTCTAAAGAAAACTCCGTGGGGAAGTGGGGCAGACAGATGGACTGGGTTCAAACTTGCAATTCTTCTCTTTGCTGTTTTAAAGTTAACACGAATTCCAGCTAATTATTTGGCACCATCACTTTTTGTTATGGAGTCAGGCTGTACAATAGTCTCCAAGCTCCACCTAAGGTAGACATTCCCCTTCAGTGTTCCCTCTAATTTTTTTGCCATCCATGGGCAGAATAAATTTTGTTGTGCACACTAAGGCACGTGCGGATGTGCACCACCAAATAAATACATGCTGCCAGCAAGGGGCGACTGTGGGCACTCTGCTAATCAGCTGGGCAGCACCTGAATCTCTCCTTGGTGGCTACCCCAGTGCTCAGCTTTCAGGGAACACTGTCCCCATGCATATTTTCCCACCCCAGCCTCTTGCAGCCTAGAATTTTGCATATTCATCTTGCTGGAGGAGACTTTGCTGAGGAAGTGTTAGATTGTTCACACCAGCAGCATAAGGACAATGGGCCTTAGAAAAATAGTTGCTTCGCTTCTGGAAATTTATTCTAGTGTTTCCTTTGCTCACAACCAGCTGCTCAGTGCAGAAGGTTTAAAGTTGTTTAGCCTGACTGTCAACTACTGCACAGACCTAGTTTTATTTCTTATTTTTATCTCCTAATTCTTTACTTCATGGGGACCTGATTTTCAGGCAACTGGGAGTCAAAGGGAGTTGCAAGTGGTCAAGACTCCTAAAAACCAAGCCAGCTATCTTCCCTCAATGTATCTCTTTACCATTGGAAGCCTGAGTTGATGATATGTGTCACAAACACCATGCAGGACAGAGAGCACACAGGATTGGTGTGCATGGTGTACAGCAAGAGGGAAAGAGGATGGGACCTAGAAAATAGTTCAGTGGAATGTGAACTCTGACATTGGCATTGCTGGAGTTTGTGCTATTGAGTTTATAATGGACACTCAGTGCAGTTTATCAGCCCTCCACCAAAAAAGACAAAGCCAACACCTACAAAACTCGCAGAGCGCCCACGCACAAAACTCGCCGCTTTCGTTGATGGCCTTTTGCCTCTCCCACATAAGGCAAAACGTCTGCCTCGACAGAATGTGTAGACAAAAAAGCCATGTGGAAGCTCCAGGGGGCCCTCTTTCAACAGACAGGGCTTCCAGATCACCAGGCAGCCCTGTTTGCTGTGCTTCCTGTTGCCTGTTCTGTCAAGAGACGGCTGGGCAGTCCGGCCCCTCTGCCAACAGGGTGGATTGCTTTTTTGATTGTGTGTGTGGCCGTACCCTATCTCCAGAAGATCTCTTCCAACTGGGACTTCTGTCGCCAGATCACTGTAGTGTAGACATAACCAAAGGGTAAAACTTCAAAAGCACCTACACAGCTGAGTTGTCTAGGCACTTTTGAAAACTTTAGCCAAACAATCTTCTCTTAAGTTTTAGGTTCTAAAATACAAAGGCTTTGTAAGGGTGAAAAAAACACCAGAGGCAAAGGAGTTTCTTAGCCCATCGCTAAAGTGACAAGAAACAGCCATATATTAATATGACTCACTCTAAATTACATATTCATATTTTAAATTAAAGAAGAAAACACTACTCCCCCCGCTCCCCTGCCACAACACTACCCCTCTGTCCCACTGATACCTCTCCCTCCTTACTGGTGAGCGAGATTTTCTTACCCAGCATACTGGGAAAGTGTTTTAATTTTATTGTGTTTCAAATAGGATTCGCAAAGCTGAAATGCACTCTGTGTGATTGCTGGTCTGGGAACAATACGTTTGCACGTTCACAATACAGAGTCTGAGATATCACTACACAATGATTATAAAAATCTTTGCAGTCTTGCTAATAAAAACTGCCATCCAATCAGAGTACAGGGAATGACACACTATGGAGTTACTGAGAAATGCTACGGTTATACAAAATTGACACCCAGAACCAACATGAGTGCAGGAAACTGTGTAACGGAGGGGAAAAAAAACAAACAGAATAACAGGAGGGTTATGAAGCAGTAACCACACTACATCCAGGCACTCTGATTGGCTGAAACAATATTACATACATTTAGATTATGGAGTATTACATTGCATTTTGAATGTGCTTCTGTCACCGATAGCCAGTAAAATATGTAGTATTTTGTGTACCCAATGCAATATATAAATTACACAGTTAGTTGTATTATGCTTTTGTATTGCACTGTACAGTTTAACTAATAAAATCATATACTCCTGTCTGCGGAAAACAGCACAATCCCAAACAAATTTGATATTTGCCAGTCAGTAAAAATTTCCCCACTCGTAAAATAACTAGATTTATTAGAGTCATAAACACTCTGGCAGTGAGATATATGTATATTTCCTTAAACAAGCAGTGTCAGGTATTATTTTATCATCATGTTCAGTGATATCTTTTCATTTACAGTCCCTGAAAATTTATTCTTTGACCATAAATGTCTAGAACACACACAGGGCTTTTTCTACAAGGTGATGACATTTCAACAAAGAACACCAGCAATATGCCATAAGAGATTAGTAGCTGTACAGGTTTACTTTTATTTAACTAAATGTACTCAATGAAGTAAAAAAGTTTCTTTTTGTATTTCTGCTTGAATTCTCAACATAAACCTCCAAGTGGTTAATTAATATTACAAGAATTGCCTTTGGATTAGAGTTGGTTTTGAAACTTGGGAGGCACAATATTATGCAGTAAACTCTTTCACATCCAGCAGCCCTGGGACCAGGATATTCAAATATTCTGGATAATAGAGATGTGTACTAGTAATGCACATCACAAAAGAAAAACAAGATTAGATATTAAGAAACAAAAATGTATGCAGAGTACTTTATTTACCAACAATACTATTGTACACTCTAAACTGATACTGTATTTGCTGTATTTGTATTTACTTTCACTATACTGTACTTATGGAAAACGTAACTAAAATTTATTTATGGTTAAAATGCTGGTTATTTGAGAGTTCTGGATGATAGAATGTCAGATATGAAAGAGTTCAGACATACAAAGCAGTAGTACAGTAAACATTAACTATATCTCCAGGCACTTACAAACATTAACTACAGCTAATAATACTCCGAGAAGGTGAGGGATCCACTTCACAGAAAGGGAAACTAATGTCTGAACAGGTTAGCTGCGAATGCCTAATATTATGTAGCAAATAACAGTTCCCACAGCCTTACAGAAGTAATTTAACAGTAGAGGGCAAGCAAAAACTACCTCCTGGGTGGGAAAAAGAACAGATACAGATGTTCAACTGCTCAAGCAATCAATTCACTGACCTTATTGTCAGTGGTGATGGCAGCTAAGGCTCACTGAAGAGCCGGCCCAGATGCTTAGTTCCAAGATCTGAAGTGGGGTGCAAGATTCCACACTGCAAAGCCTTACCTGAGTTACTGGGGCTGCATACCTTCATGGGTGCTGTGTGTCTTCCAGGGGCATATCCCATGCTTCTTCGTGCTGCCAACAGCAGAGTGACAGTGATTCTTGCCTACAGGATTGTGGGAGAGTTTCTGTCCTGGGCAAATGGGGAAATGGTGGGAAGGCACTGGAGGACTATCAGAACCCAAGTGGTGTAGCTGACGTCCTCACTGTAAAATCTGCCAGCCTGATTAAACGTGGAATTGAGGCTTAAACTACCCACCTATTCCAAGCCAGGCCAGGCAGCAGGACTGGAGCACTCACTGAGAAGTAGGGTATGCGTAAGTAAAAGCCACAGATACCATGTTAAGGAGGACCCTAGATAACTCAGCAGAGAAGCCATACTGGGAGAGGTCAAGAGCAGGGCTGGGAGAGCTTGCCGTTCTGGTTTCAATGGCTGAAGAACCAAGCAAACGACAATGGGAAAAACAAGTAGGAAAGCAGGATATTAGTTTAAACAAATTAGAAATGAGGATGGGTGTGACATCCCTGGTGTCCCCATCTGCTGACTCCACCAAGAGTCTGAAATAGGAAACTAGCACATGCCTGGATTAGGTCTATGGAATGAGAGGCCAAAGAGGAGGAAACAAAGGACTGCAGGCAAACTGAAAGTTCGGGATTCTGTGGAACATCTCGAATGACTCCAAATCTTTTACTTCTAGACAGGCAGAGATACTGCCCAGACTGTCCATTCATTGCAGGTGTTGGGAAGATGAAACACTGCAGGATTCATGTAACCTGACATCAGCCTTGGCAGCGTAGGTGCTGATACCCACTGTATATTTCCCAAACACGTCAGTGCTTTTTAGCTCTCGATCTAAAAGGTCAGACTGCAGAATATTTTCTATGTAATTAAAAAAAGATCCAAGCCTTTTATTTAAAATACATCACACCCATTTCTTTGCATAGCATCCTCAGTGAGCGATCCCTGAGTGCTGTAAAATCAATATGTACACAACAGAGAGCTTACAGTATTAGATACATTTCCTGATACTCTCTAAGGCAGTATTTATACAATCACAAGCGCAAGAAAGAAAAGACCTGTTAGATCATCCAGATATCTCACTGCCCATAAAGAATAATTCCCTACAGTATGTTTCTGGGAATTTGCCCCAAGCAGTAGGGCTCTCACTGTAATCCTTAGGAGGCCATTCCATGTCAAATACATGTCACTCCATCATGACTGGTATTTATTTAGATGGCAGTACAGCATCTAAGAGGTTCTGATCAGGAATAGGGACTCACTATGGAAACATCTGTACGAATTTACAGTGTAGTTAAAGTGGGGGAGGAGGGTGGGACACAAGCAAACTGATCAGAGTTGTGTCAGATAAACAAAACGCCAGTTCTGTGAGGTTTTAATTTAGAATCTGTGGAAGGGGAAAGGTGATTTTAGTGTGTTGGTGAATACACACACACACGGCCACGCACAATCCCTACTGTCAGGAAAGTTTTCTAACAAACAACTGAAGCTGAAGCAAAAGTCTTCCTTTCTTAACTTCACCCCGTTACTCAGAGTTACAGATGCCTGTGCAATACTTAAAAATTCATCTCTCTCATGTTACACCCTTCAAATATTTGAATATTATGTTCCTACCCACCAACCTAAGTCGTTACTTATCCAAGCTAGACATATTTCAATCTTTTCTCATCAATCAGTCCCTCAAGCCCAGTGATCATTTTTATTGCTCTTCCGGTAACTTCCTCTAATTTCTCGTTATCCTTCTGGTGACCTGGCATGCAGAAATGAACACAATGGTCCCTACCTTTGGTCACACCAGAGCTGTTAGAAGCCTTGTGCTATATATATATATATATATATATATATATATATATATATATATATATATATATATATATATATATATATATACACATACACACACACACACACACATATATACATACATACACACACACACACACTGAAACGTTTGCAGCCACCATTTAACTCTGCAAAACCCTAATGTGTACCTGTAGATACATCTGAGTGTCATACGTCATTGAATGTCATGAAACCTGACGTGCAACTCCAACAGACGCACTAGCTCACCTTCAGTGGAGTGTCAACCCCGTCACAGAGAACAGTTCTTTGTAAGTTCAGGCATAGAGTGGGTAGGAAAGAAATGGACTTTTGTAATAGTGTCATGTTCTTGGCTAACCGGAAGTAGCCAGGTTTGTCACATTTGTTATTCTTCAAGGTTTGCCCCCCATAAATAGGAGCGTTGAAGAGACCTTGATCCTGAAACTAGTTGAGCACTGTTGGTATGTTCCTCACCCACTGCAGACAGAACAGGATCAGTGTAATAAACAGCAAAGGGCTCAATAGAGTGTCCCAAAGGCCTCTGCCCTGGGGGTGGGCTGATTAGTCAGTTTCCTTTCTCTTGGTGCTCAGCAATAGCTCACATAAGGAAGCATGCAGCTGAAAATGTAGTCCCCTTTGCTACCGCTTCCTCTTTTGTATCAAGCAATCCATTGTCATTTTCACTTAACCCAAAGAGCACTGACTCTTCTCCTCATCATCTTTGCAGCTGATTGGAAATACACAATTCGAACTACAGCAACTGCATAGCTGAAATTGACTTATCTATGACTAACTTACCTGGCTGTCCTCACAGAGGGAGGGTGATGGGAGAAAGTCTGTCAACACCTGATAGTTCAATTTTGTGCATCCCCATTAGGTGCAAGAAATCAAACCCCAGAAGATCGACCCTGACCAGGTCAATCTACCAGGTCGTGTAGATGTACCCTGCGTTTTCCTTCTTCCTGGCAATGATCACTCTCATCCTCCCCTCTCTGGCTCAGCCCAGACCTCAATCTAAAATGTAAAAATGAGCCAGACAAAAACCAGTGGGACTTGCATGGGATTTGGCAACCATCTCAGTGATTGTTCTGCTGGAATTGCCCTTTCTCCCACATACTTTATCTTGTGCACGTTAGGAGCTGTGTGGGTGTACAGTGCCTAGCACAATGGAACCCTGATCTTGACCGTAGTATAAACATCTGAAGAATTGGGTCTGACCCATGAAAGCTCATTAGCTAATTAATAATATTGCTAGTCTTCAAGGTACTACAGGACAGCTTGTTTTTTGTGACGCTACAGACTAACACAGATGCCCTCTGAGGCTACTTAATAAGAACAGTTCAAGCCTTAGAATCCTTAGCAAGTTGGCTAAAGAGCAGTAAACAACACCCCCACATATTGTTTTTCCCACTGAGCTTCACCATTCACTGTTCCAAATGAGACAGAGGCACTATTGTTCTTTTCTACAAAATCTCATCTATTCCCTTGTTCCCCGTTCATAGCTCCTATTTTCCATTCCCTTCCTCCCTTACAGACTCATTCTCACCAACCTTTCCTTTTAGTCTTAACCCCAACCAGTCATTCTCACCCATCAATCTGTATCTCACTAAGCCATTCAGGAATATATATTTTAAGAGACGAAATAAATGTTTAGGAAAAATAACTGAGCTATGAGCAGGTACAGAAGCACCAATGTTCATTTGTGATTTTACACATGTAATCCTCCTCCAGTCCCCTGTCCTGGCCTTTGTTTTTGGCTTCTCTCTTTATGGTCCCTCTCTCTTTTGAGCATCAGTCTTTTTGTGGACAAGGACAGGTTACAAAGCCTGAGGTTGTGTCTACGCTATCCTGGAAGATCAACCTGCTCAGGATCAATCTTTGAGGTTTGATTTCATGTGTCTGATAGGGACGCATGAAATCGACCTATCAGGGGTTGGCATCGACCCCTGTATTCCTCGTGACACACAAGGAGTAAGGGAGGTCAATAGCAGAAACTCTCCTGTCAGCCTTCCTTAATGAGGATGGCCAGAGAAGTCAATTTCAGATAAGTTGATTCTAGCTATGCAATTGCGGTAGCTAGAACTGCGTATCTGAAATTGATTTAGTTTCCTAGTGTAGATCTGGCCTCAGACAACATTAGTGGGAAGCACTTAAATAAGAACAGCCTAACTTTCAGAGACGCTGTGTACCTGAAGTACCCACTGACTTCCATCATTACATGGATTAACAAGCTGCCTTTTTTCACAAGTTCAGTCCAAATTCTTAGCCAGCCATAGAAATAATAAATCTGCTTTTTGCTTCAACAGGTACAGTCATAGGAAGATGTGTCATCTTAGGTCAAGCACTACTAATGGTTTTATGATTCTAAAGTTTCCTACCTTGTCATTTTGTCACTGAACTGTGAGCTTCCACTGAATTTCTAACCATTGTAGGCAAGAAATGCTATTAGCTGGGCAAGATTTAAGACCTTGTTACACAGAGATGCAAGATCCCGGATGCCACTGTTTTAAACAGACATAGGGTGGGGTCCTGCCACACTGAAGTCAATGGGCGCTTTGACTCCCTCTATGACCTCTTACATTTTCTGCATTAGGGTGAATAAGCATTGCAACCTTTCTGTCTTTTTATACTAGCGCAATTGAAAATTAAGCTTCATTGCAACATCTTTTTAACTCCCTCCCCATGAAATATTTTATTTTATATATAATATATACTCTAATGGAACACCTAAATTAACACCAACTTCTATAAGTACTTTACCCTATTCTTGCTCTTGCCGAACAGTTCAATTTCTTCCCCTGCGATTTGCAGGCAGCGTCTACACTAGCAAGTTCTTTTGAAAGATTTTTCAAAAGAAGAGGGTTCTTTCGAAAGAGCCCATGCAGCATATAGACACAAAACACATTCTTTCAAAAGTAAACGATACTCCTTTCAAAATCACTCTTCCCTTCTTGTTTCAGGAAGAGCACCTCATTCTGAAAGCTTCTTTCAAAAGAAAACATGTGGAGATGCTCCACAGGGCCCTTCTCTTGAAAGAACAGGCTTCATTTTCGATCCCTGGCCTGTTCTTTCAAAGGAGCGTGTGCTGTGTGGACGCTCTCTTTCGAAAGAGCAGACCACGCTTTTGATCCATTTTTTGTGTGTGTGAACACACACTTTCGAAAGAAGCTCTTTTGGAAGAGATCTTCTGGAAGAGCTTCTTTCGAAAGATCTCTGTAGGGTAGATGTAGCCACCGTGTTTCCTAGTGGAATCAAGCAGCTAAACACTATTGTTCCCTTACTTATCTCTGCCCTTTCAGCTACACACTGAAAAAATTGTGTTATAATTAAACAATTCAGATACAAATAAACACTATGTTGTGGTAATATAATGTCCTGTGTTATTGGCTTTAAGAAAAGTGCTGTTTCAGGGAGGTTTAAAAAAATTTAAGTAAGCCTCGCACTTTTAAATGCCTGAAAAATCTAAAGCTATCTTCAATATCTTACTCGTTCTGTGGAATCATGATATGCCATAATGGCTTTTTTAAGCGAAAGGTTTACTGCTCGGCACAGTTGCTACTTCCTATTAATTGTGAATTAAAGCATAATTTAGTGTGGCTGTATGCCAGAACAAGTAAAATTTGCAACCACTAACTTCAGCTGAATAGGGGAAACAGCACTTAAAGATGCCTTTAAGTAATAGAAAGTCACTCTCAAAGCTGTACTTTAAAACTAATAGCAGAGCTTCATGTTGACAAACTGACCTGGATTAAGAACAGAACTGTTGAAACAAAAAGAAAAGTGCTTGCCTTCTAAGTCTTACAGGGCAAAAGTGATGCGTGGTTATCATTCTGTTTATTAGCATGCACTTTGGAGAGTTCGGGGCAGGTCTGGATACACATTCATTCCATTTTATGCTGCACGTTACTGAAAACACATTGGACATAAATAATTCATAAACACATTGTTTGAAATTTAAGATTCCAAAATGCCACCTGGCTTTCAGCTTTATGGCTGCTTGGTCTTTAAAACAGAAACAGACAATGGATGGGTGAACTTGGCAACCCTGATGAGAACACATCACTTAGAATTACACACTAGGGGTAAGAGTGAATGTCTTTTAGCTTCAGCTTGATGAAACAGTGGGGCCTCAGAGATAGCCACACACAGTCACACTGGCTGGAAATACCATGCTTAGGTCAGCAGTCAGCTGGCATGGAACAGGGCAAAAAATGACATAGGAGCAGAAAGAGTAGTCATGTGAGTACTGGAAAGACTGATAGAAAAGTTTTGAGCAAAACTTTTCGGTTAGTCTATAAGGTGCCACAGGACCCTTCGTTGCTGTTACAGATCCAGACTAACACAGCTACCCCTCCGATACTTGATAGAAAAGTAGGTATTCAAGAAAACAAATGCTCTGGTATTTTCATTTAATAGACTGGGTACACCTTGATGGAATTTGAGGCAGGAGAGGAGACTCACAAACAGAAGACATTGTGAGCAACCAGAGAGATTGAAAGAAAGCTGTTGAATTTAATTACTGTGTGGAATGTAAAGAGTACTGAGAACGATCCGATGTTACTTTTTAATAAACCCATATTCTGACCACACAATACACCACGTCATTTATCCCAGCATCTCTCCCTATTTTGGTATGAAACTGAGCATAAGTCCCTGTCTGTTTATACTGCATTGCCTGTGCTAGAAAGCCCAATCCTGAATGGAACAGAGCACCCACAACTTCCACTGAAGTGAAGGCGCTGTACACTTTGTTGGAGAGGCCTTTTCGATTGTATGTTATTTGGGATGCTCCATCTCACTCATGATGGATCTGTTGTGTGCATCAGGCTCAGCCACACTTTTGTAATTAATGAACCCAGGAAAGCTCAGCTTAGCCAGCAGCTGACCTTAGTAAGACACGCCCCACCCAGCCAGTGGGCTAAGAAGCACTAGTAGTTCCCTGAGACTTACGTAAAGAAATCACTGGTGGATTGGAACAGAGAATGTTCCTATTTGCCATCTCACTACTTGATCTTAGTGCCTCAAGCAGTTTTTCTTTCGAGCAAGTGTCTGAACTAAGCTAATACCCATCAGAGACTACCTGGCCTGGGGCTATGGCAGAGAACAAGAGCTCCTAGAGGAACAGCGTTCTACTACATAAAGTCTGATAAACTCCCAGATGTGTACTCTATTACACAGGATCCTGGACTGAAGACAGTTCATTCTTTACCATTTTTGCTGCCGCTCTCGAGGGTAATTTTTAAATTAACTCAGATTCCATACGTCTAAGTGAAGGCTCTGTGATTCAGCAGAAGCCACTGAACTAAAATAATAGCCATAGAAATGCACAGGGTTGGTGGGACCTGGGTGAAGTCAGCCTGCTAGAAATGAGCCAGAGGGCTAGCGAGGAGAAAAATGGTGAGCATGAGAACTCAGGATAGGGCGAAAGAGGCCAGCAGACTTGAAACATCATTAGAAGGCACATTCAGGAACAAGCCAGCCGTAAAGCTAACGCATAGAGGGCCTGGGCCAGCCTCCCCTGGGCAGCAGGCATTACACTCTAACAACTTATTTCAAAAACAGTTCACAGTTGGTAGGTGTCCCAATGAGATAAATTACCTGCTTTTTGCTGCTGAACAGATGGGTAAGGAAGAGACATTTTAGTTTGCTAACTCACAGCAATAACTAGTAGGCCTGTTCTTGGGCTCCTTGGGATTAGTTTTCTATAATGATACACTAGTGGATATCCCACATTTCTGTTACAAATTACCTGGTACCACTGACATACTATGAAAAGGAAAAAGGGGACTAAATGACTCAGGAGACTGGTATTAACCCTGCCATGTCCCGGGTGCTTGCTTGAGTCCAGACCAGGCTGCAAGTGATCAGAAGCTGTTCCAAGCTGCTGTGTGATGGGTTACATAAAATGAAAGGTTGAAACTCGGTAGATGTATTCTCATTACAAAAACAACTCCAAGTGACAACTTACTGGTAGCAACAGCAGAGGAGTCAAAGACAGAAAGAATTATGTTGACTGAACCATGACTCTGTGGCAAAAACTCAATACACATTGGTGTGGGAGCAAACTTCAGCCTTTACTGCCATGAAGACCCAAAATCTGGTCAAATACTCATGTAGGTGTATGATGGGTAAGTTGCATGATTGTTTGTCACCTCACAGGGAGCCATGAAGGGTGGTAGAATGGACTCCATTGAGAACTAGATGTTGCTTCTCAGACGAACTTTTCTGTCCCTCTTTCAAACATACATTTTTATTAATACATTTGTGTGTGCGTGCACACCTGTCTGTGTATTTAATTTTTTTTAATGCATGGGCCACGTTTATCCATTTCAAAACGGTTCATAGTAGAAAATATTTATATTGGTATTAATTAATGTTATTCTAACATCAATTTCCACTTAATTTTCTTCAAAGAACTCAAAGGAAACAGTTCTTTTAACTGAAAAAAAAAAAAAGCCACCCAAAAACCAATACAAAATGAATGAGACCCAGGGACTTACCCTTCTATGCGACAACACAAACAGAGTGCACAGAAGACAGTGAAGTCTGCAGGGCGTGAAATTAAAATTTTCACATAGATACAATGAAGTAATGATACAGTGTTAGAACCTTGGCACAGAAATCTTCAGGTTTGAGAAAAGTCAGTGCCATGTGATGTTACGGTTTGTGCCCCAGTAGAAATGGCTTGCTGCTGAAAAGTCCATCTAACAAAACACAGAGATGAAGCGGACTGTATGGATAGTTAAAAGCAGGGGCTGTACGTTTTCCTCATTTGGGCATAACACAAGAATGGACATACTGGGTCAGACCAAAGATCCACCTAGCCCACTAGTCTGTCTTCTGACCAGTATTCCTTGTAAATTTATTCCTCCCACGGATGCAAAAAATTTGTTATTGACGTATGCCCACCCTGGTTAAGAGTCACTGATGGACCTATTCTTCATGAATTCATTTTTTTTTTTTACTTTTTTTAAACTGTTACAGAACTGGCCTTCACAGCATCCTCTGGCAAGGAGTTCCACATGTTGACTCTGCATTGAGTGAAGCACTTTCTTCTGTTTGTTTTAAACTTGCTTCCTATTAATTTCATGTGATGACCCCTACTTTGTCTTATGAGAAGGAGTAAATAACTCTTATTTATTCTCTGTACTCACTGTCATGATTTTAAGATACTCTGTC
The DNA here is from genome assembly GCF_033958435.1 of Carettochelys insculpta. NCBI lineage: Eukaryota > Metazoa > Chordata > Testudines > Carettochelyidae > Carettochelys > Carettochelys insculpta. The sequence continues at coordinate 124,316,430 of NC_134141.1, forward strand.
TTATCCCCTATCCTTTCTTAATAATTCCCAGCATGCTGTTTGCTTTTTTGAATGCCACTGCATATTGAGTGGGTATTTTCAGTCATTTCACAGGTACCCATCACTGTCATATATAGTTGCCATGTTCTACTGAAGAGATGGCACACTACTCTCCCACATCTGGAAATCCAGGTGGTTAGATATAATTGGGGAACAAGTAAAAAGATTTGGTCCTCAGGATCTTGAGGCTGGGGGTCTGTCTCATCTGGGAAGCCTGCTACCTTAACTCTGAACCTTTCAAATCCACCAAAAATAGTGCAGGAGTGTAGTCTTTAGCTTACAAGTGTATGCATGTGAATAAGGATATCTCAGCAATTACAAAGCGTCAAGCAAGATTTGGGATGCAAAGTACGGGGGGTGATGCTCACCAATACTTGCAGGAACCACTTTACCAGCCAGAAGTCAGAAAGGTGGGTGAGCTAGATGGGTGAACTGGAGTACCTCATATCAAAGGAGGAGATTCACATAATAGGCATCACAGAAACCTGGTAGAATGAGGACAATCAGTGGGACACAATCATACCGGGATATAAAATACATCGGAAAGACAGAACGGGTCGTGCGGGTGGTGGAGTGGTACTATATGTGAAAGATAATATAGACTCAAATGAAGTAAAAATCCTAAATGAATCAAATTGCTCCATAGAATCATTACAGATAGCAATTCCTTCCCCTAATAGCACTATAGCACTAGGAATATATTACTGACCACCTAACCAGGACAGTGATAGTGATGCTGAGATGTTAAGGGAGATTAGAGAGAATATCAAAATAAAAAAATTCAGTAATAATAGGGGATTTCAATTATCCCCATATTGACCGGGTACGTGTCACCTCAGGACAGGATTCAGAGATAAAATTTCTCGATGCCTTAAGTGACTGCTTCTTGGAGCAGCTGGTACAGGAACCCACAAGGGGAGAGTCAATTCTCGATCTAGTACTGACTGGAACGCAGGATCTGGTCCAAGAAGTAACTATTACAGGACCGCTTGGAAATAGTGACCATAATATAATAACGTTTAATATTTCTGTGTTGGGAAGAACACCGCAACAGTTCAACACTCTGGCATTTAATTTCAAAAGGGGGAATTATACAAAAATGAGAAGGTTAGTTAAACAGAAATTAAAAGGTAGAGTAACTAAAGTAAAATCCCTACAGGCTGAATGGAAACTTTTCAAGGACACCATATTAGAGGCCCAACTTAAATGTACACCCCAAATTAAAAAACACAGTAAGAGACCTAAAAAAGACTGTGGCTTAACAACCATGTAAAAGAGGCAGCGAGAGATAAAAAGGCATCCTTTAAAAAGTGGAAATCAAATCCTAGTGAGAAAGGAACATAATAGAAAGGAACATAAACACTGCCAAATTAAGTGTAAAAATGTAATAAACGCCATAAAAGATTTTGAGGAACGGTTAGCCATAAATTAAAAAAAAAAAATAGTAATATGTTTAAGTACATTAGAAGCAGGAAACCCGCTAAAAAAGCAGTGGGACCCCTGGACAATAGAGATATAAAAGGAGCAATCAAGGAAGATGATGCCATTGCAGAGAAACTAAATGATTTTTTTGCTTCCGTCTTCACGGCTGAGGACATTACAGAGGTTCCCAAATCTGAGCGGTCCTTTGTAGGTGACAAATCTGAGGAACTGTCCCAGATTGAAGTGTCAGCAGAAGAGGTTTTGGAACTAATTGATAAGCTAAACACTAACAAGTCTCCAGGACCAGATGGCATTCACCCAAGGGTTCTGAAAGAACTCAAATGTGAAATTGCAGAGCTATTAATGGTGGTTTGCAACCTATCCTTTAAATCAGCTTCGGTACCCAATGACTGGAAGCCAAGGGTAAAGTATGGTGCTCCTAGCCTTTAGTCAAAGGCTGGAGACAGATGGCAGGAGGCAAATCGCTTGATCATTGTCTTGGGTTCACCTCCTCTGGGGCACCTGGCACTGGCCACTGTCAGCAGACAGGATACTGGGCTGGATGGACCTTTGGTCTGACCCAGTATTGCCGTTCTTATGTTCTTAGGAAATGAACATTAGAACGCTGAGGCGACCCTGGTTTCCTCAGTCAAGATAGTATCTCCTGTTGGAATGCACCACTCAGTATTGTCAGCTCCCAGAGAATTCTCAACGGATCCATGTGCAGATGCAGGAGCCCAAGAATAATATTGGTGCAACACTGAATTATCAATGTGCACAGGGTTTTATTTCCAAGAGTAAGAAAAATGTCCCCCAAGTTACAAATGGTAAACCTGCTCATAAGTTATGTTTCAGAGAGATTTAATAGACAGACACACAAATACCCTACAAAATACATTTATGAACTTCAACTGTAAGCAATAAAATTGGAATTCAGTACTACCACTCAGCTGAGTGCAATATGTCTTGATCCCAGGCAGAGGAAGTTACACACACACGTACTCCTGGCAATATGAGTTGTGTGCAGAATTTCCCTTCTGGAAATTTACCTTAAAGAGTCAGTCCAATGGTGCAAAGGTCATTTCTGACATGGCATGACTCTCCCTACTGATCCAAGACTGAACACGTCGGCAAAACATACAGCAGAAAGTGACTTTTGCCTTTTACACACAAAATAAAAATCTGCAAGTCTTCAGCACATTACATGTTTAAAAATATTATTAATTTCATTTCCATAATTTCATTAGGTTCAAGTTCTACATCTTTATTAAAAAGCAACCAAAATTGAAATATTTCAATAATCCCAATTTTGGATTTAAGTGGTAAAAGACGATTCAATGTAGAAGCAAAAAATGGAAGTTAACAATACAACAACATTAGAGGTTTTGAGAACATTTTCTGAAAGATTCCCTAAAGACACAGGATATAATTTAAGTGACTTTCGAATTTGCTTTTTAATTTATTTATTTTACCAAATGTAAACAATTTTTCAATTCATATGTACTTTAGGGTGCTGCTCTATGTTTTAGACATGTATACATTAATATAAACTCCTGTAAGATTTATGAATTGTAAGACCAAATGGAGAAATAAAAACAGAAGATACAAAGCTAGTTAAAAAAGACAAGCCAGAGTTACTCACTATCAGAAACTAAACAATCACAGATAAAGCCATGTTCAGTAAATTGTTTTTTCCTTTTTATTTGTACTTCAAAGCCATCATCTTGTTTCCAGAGCACTCAAAGTAAAAACAGTAGTTTTACTTTTTCTTTGTGACCTTCAGTAAAAATGTACCAATTGATCAGAATCATGAAATGCATCTGAATGATTATTATATAAACCTCAGTACTGACAAGGACAGAGAAGCTTGTATGTTACATTGAGTAATCTGAGTTCCAGAAATAATGAGATAAAACAACGTCTACGATTAAATGTGGAATGTGCGATATCAAGACGGGGGAGGAGGGTTTTTTGTTTTGCTTAAGAAGCTTGACTGAATACTGATGAGATAACTTGAGAACCCCAGTCACAGTCTGTGACAAAAACAAATTTACCCAAGAGTGTATGTTTTTGAAATGGACCATCTGATTTAGAAAGAGAAACAGAATCAGTCACATCCTGTAGTGAAAATTGATGGATTCAGCTAAAACAAAGAATAACCACAAACTGACATAACAAATCTCCTTGCCACAGCTGGAGGTGGGATTAAAAGGGGACTATGCCCTCATATATTCCTAAAGTTCCCTTCAAATTTATGCCAAGAATTGGAAGACATGTTGTGTGATTCAGTTCTCCAATAGAAATGCTAGAAGCATCCAATACAAAGATCTAACTACTTTAAACAGGTCTCCAGATTTTCAGCATGCTATGCAATGTAATGCTGTTATGAATCATAGCAGTTGTCCAATTGTGCAAAGATGTACTTAATATCTATTTCATTATCTTTTTCTTGAAGAGTTGGAGCCTGATTCCCTTGTGATTTAGCCCTAGTGCAACTTAATTTTCTTCAGTGAAATTACTCCCAAGTTATTCCATCATCCTCAGAATCGGGAGTTTTAGAGTTTGATTTTTTTTTTCACATCAGAGACTTCTATCCCAAGAAAATTAAGAGAAGAATGTATATTTCTCCAACTATTCTCTGCCCTGTTTGGAACCACAGGCAAAGACAACACAACCAGACTGAGAAACGAAAAACAAAACCAAAGCTAACCCTACAACCCCACATCCTTTTGTTTTAAAGTTAACAATTTCTCCTGCTTTAGATACTGACATACATTCTGCAGTCTCTATTATGCTCTGGAAATTCTTTATTAGGGGACCATTTTGTCCTCATGAGTAGCCATCAATACCTGGCTTAGATTATTCAAGTAACTAAAATCACTCCTTCCTATTCACTCATTGTTCCAAGGCATATGCAGCTGCTCAACCAAATATCAAAAGACAAAGACATAATGTAACTGATTACCAATGAAAATGAAAGTTAATGCCCTATCTTATTTACTTAAAAAAACAGGAATATCCCCCATGATAAATGCAATCATGTGACAAGGGGCTACTGTGACCAAATAAAAGCATATGCTAAATCTATCCTTACAAAAAGGAGCAAAACAAACTTCTCCCCCAGAAAAAAAATCGACCATAGTAGAACTTCATAATTATGAACACCAGAGTTACAACTGAGCAGTCAACCACATGCCTCATTTGGAATCTGAAGTACGCAATCAGGCAGCAAGATAAGAAAAAACAAATATAGTAAACCCCTAAAAAAATAAAGGGAAAGCAGCATTTTTCTTCTGCTTGGTAACAGTTCCAGTGTTGTATGAAATCAATGTTCAGATGTAAACTTTTGAAAGTAGAAAAAAGAGAGAGGGTAAGGGTATTGTGTCCAGCACAAACCACAAGAGGGCCTGATTCTGATTTCCAGGACTGCAGGACCATACTTGATAATGATGGTCATAACCTAGGCAGTCTGACAGAGGGTGAGAGTTGCCCTTGGTGTGGGAGGCCCCTCCCAATAATAAATCGGTGGGTGGCAGAAGTTTGAAGTTGAAGCTTTGTTCCCACTGCTGCTGGAGATGCCACTGTTTCCTTTTTTTCTTTGGGGTGGGATACTTCTCATCAATATCTAAGAGTCCATTATGCTGCTTTCAGAAGGAGTCCTGCCCTCACACTCACCCATTCGTAATTAACATATGATACAGGAAATCAAAACACAAACAGATGAGCTTAATTGTGGTGCTACACATAGATGTTTCTACTCAGAAGAGAGAGACTGAAGCTGTCTATACTAGACAAAGAAGGTCGACTGCGGATATGCAATTTTAGCTACGTCAACTGCATAACTAAAATCGATGTACCTGTACTTGGCTAACTTGTCTGTCTTTACAGAGGAAGGCCAACAGAAGCGCTTCTCCTTTCAACATCCCTTACTGCTCATGTCTCGAGGAATACAGGGGTCAATTGTGACCCCTAAGAGCTTGATTTCGTGTGTCCAAACTAGATGTGAGAAATCGAACCCCAGAAGATCGACCCTAAGCGGGTCGATCTTCCATGGTAGTGTAGATAAGCCCTAAGTATGGTAATGTGTAACCTGCCCTCTGGCTGATATGGGATTTGGGAATTTCAATACATAAGAACATGAAAAAATGGTTCATGACTAGGTCATGACTATCTCCTCCCCCTCAAACTTCCTGATGAAAGATGTTAATTTTGCATGGATAATATTTTTATTACAAAGTTAGAGCACTTCTACTGTAATGACGGCAGACACAGTGAGTCCAGACCAAAACGGGCAGGGAATACTTTTTTGGACACCCTCTAGTAGCTGCAGGTCACAAGGACCCATGCTACCCAGCTAAATGGGGAAAGAAAAGTAGGTTCTCCCAGGAGCACTTCCCGATTGTAGGGGCAGAGAATCTTCCCTTTGGTAAGAATATCTTTGACAGACCCTTCAACATGAGTGATATTTAGCTTCAGTTCCTCCTGTATAATCTTGCATTGCAAAACTATCTAAATGCAGGATAGTAGAATACAACTGAAACAAAGGGTGATGGGTCCACCAAGAAATAATGAAGGCATGGCCACAGCGCTAGGAGGAGAACAAGAGCAGCACATTGTCACAGAAAAGAAGAATGAGGTGCAGTGAAAGAGGGTATGATTGACAATGCCCGAGGCTGCAAAGCAGGCAGGGAGACTGAGGACAGAGTACAGGAATTGACATTTGTCCAAATAGAGCTTGTAAGAAACCTAGATGAGAGCAATTTCAGTCGAGTGAAGTTGGTGCAGTTCCAGGATGCCACTGCTGGAGAAGAACCTGAGCCAGAAAAGGCAGTGAAGGAAAGAGAGAAGATGGAAAAATAACTGGAGAGGCAGCTGTTGCTTAGGAATAGGGTTTTTTGATGAGGAGGAAGGGCAGAGCATGGGGAGGAGCCAGAGGATAGGGAGTACTGCTCATTGTTTCAAGTTTGCAGTGCTAGGGTTATGCACACACACACAAAGGGAACTAGGTTCACACCACTACACTGATTTTCACTTTAGACCTAACATGAGATTTGGAACAAGTAAGCAAGGCTAGAGCCAAAAGCATACCACGCATAAGAAGAGGAAGTTGCTCACCTTGTGCAGTACTGATGGTTCTTTGAAATGTGTGTTCCTGTGGGTGCTGCCCTCTGGGTGTTGGTGCATCACCATGCCAGCACTCAGAGATTGTTCCAAAGCCATGGTTTCCCACGCCACATGTGTAGAAGTGCCGCCTTGTGCTCTCTGATGCACACGCAGCGTGGACTCCTCCATCCCCTCTCTACCTGACAATTAGAGCAGGATGCTCCAAAGCAGGCGAAGGAGGGAGAGAAGTGGAATACCCGCAAGATGAGTAACTACCTCTTCTTCTTCTTCGAGTAGTGTCCCCTTGGTGCTCCACTCTGGGTGACTATAAAACAGTAGTCACAGTTTGGCGCTCAGTCACTACTATAGTAGACAACACAGATTGGCCCACTGGGATAGAAGATGCGATGACAGATGAGAGAGCACAGTGTTAGGCAAATGTACTACCGCAAGACCACGTGGCCACCATATAAATGTCCATGAGAGGTACATTCTTGAGAAAGGCAGTAGTGGAAGACACAGTTCGGGTTGAGTGGGCTGTGACAGAACCTGGCAGCTCTCTACAATGAAGAGCATAACAAGTGCAAATACAAGAGGAAACCCACTTTGAAAGTCTTTGGGATGAGACAAGCAGACCTTTGGATTGTTCCACAAAGGATAGGTAAGGCCAGGAAGATTTGTGCCATGATTTCGTGTGGTCAATGTAGAAGGCTAACACCTGACAGACATCCAATGTGTACCATGCCACATGCACCGGGTCAGCATGCGGCTTCAGGAAAAACACAAGTAAGTGAAACAGCTCATTAATGTGAAATGGCGAGGGAACCTTGGGCACCAACTTGTGGTGAGCCGCAAGGTAACTCCATGCTGAGGCTAAGACGTGACTCAAGCAGGTGCAAAAGGCAATCCAAGAGGATGAGTAAACATGCAGTGTGAGGAGGCACAGAATGATAGAAGTCCATCCAGTCAGAAAACTGCCACCACTTATAAAGGTAAGACTTTCATGTCAATTTCTGTCTGCTGTTGATGAGAATTCTCCTTACTCCCTCAGAACAAGTGATTTCAGCCTTCGGGAGCCATGAAGGAAACATGCGTAGAGGTGAAGCTTGAAGGGATTGAGATGCAGATAAAGAGATGCTACCAACATCTGAAAGAGGTATGGGTAACATGTCTGTCTGAGCCAGGCTGGGGCTACTAGAAAAATTAGGGCTTGGTCTTGCTGTGAAAGGCCGAACGGGAAGACCCAATATTGGTTGTGGGAGCGCCCCACTGTGAAACAAAGGAAACGTCTGTGACCCGGATGGATGGTGATACGGAAGTATGCATCCTGTACGTCAAGAGCTGAAAAACAAACATTCTTGTCCAGGGGTGGGATAATGGTAGCAAGAGCCACCATTCTGAAACATCTGTAAAGGACGTATTTGTTGAGTTGTCTGAGATCCAAAAATCGGTCTCCATCCTCCACTCTTCTTTTGAGTGAGGAAATAAGTGGAATAGAACCCCTCAGCCCTGGATTTCCTCAGGGGCATGCTTGATCACCCCCAAACTGAGGAAGTATCAGACTTCCTGGACAAGGATATTCTTGTGAGAAGGGTCCCTGAAGATGGACAGGATAGGGGTGTATGTAGGGGCTGTAGAGTGGGATGGAGTATCCATTTGCCACCAGTTCCAAGACTCATCTGTCTGTTATGATGGCCTTCTACTGACACAGAAAGGGGTGAAGGCACTGACAGAAAGGTGCCCTGTTGGAAGTGATGGAACAGATCCTCAACCAAACCTTTAAATCTGCTGCTTTGAGGGCTGAGTGTGGGATGCCAAGGGCTGTTGGCTCTGATGTTGCCTGCCTGAAAGATGGCACTGTGGTCTGTGCTGTTGATGTTGCTGCTGAAATTGGGGCTTCTGCTGGGACTGTTGGTACTGGTCGTGAGAGCTTTGGAACAGGGAATACCAGGCCTGTTTGGCTGGGAGCATATACAGCCCTAAGCATTGTCCTAGAATCTTTGATGGAATGAAAGACACAAGTTCTGTCGGCAAACAGATGCTGCAGGTCGAACAGGAGGTCTTTGACCTTATGCTGGAGTTATTTTGCCACCCCTGAGGGGATAAGCCAGGAGGTACAATGCATGACTACCACAGAGGCGGTGAAACATGCCACCATGTCAGCTATATCCAGGGCTGATTACACAGCCATACAGGCAATGATATGGCCCTCTTTAATGATGCTGGACAGTGCCTGGTGCTGGTGTTGAGGCAGCATCAGAACAAGTTACTGCAGTTTTGAATAGTTCTGGAAATTGTAATCCACCAGTGTGGCCGTAAAATTGGTGGTGTGGAGAAGGGTGAAGGAGGAATACAGTAGACCTCGACTTACATGATTTTGACTTATGCGTTTTAGACTAATGTGAGTCAAGATCAGCCAGCGAATGGGTGGGAGTCGGGCACCGGCTGCATCTGGCTCTTGGCTTCCTACTGTGCTCATGGCAGTGCCGCACTCCCTCCCCTGGTGTTCGAAAGTGGGGAGGGGTATCTGCCCTGGACTTGCATAGAGCGCTCGGTTGTGGAGAGCATGAGCAGTGCCATTTTCTGGCAGGTATGATGGGAGGTGCAGATGGTGGAGTGGTCCACTTTGCCTTGGCCAGTGGTGGGCTTGTGGGTGCCGATGGTGTCACCAGTGCCAATGAAGTCAACACCCTGTGCTTGTGCTTTGGCAAGAAATGTACCCTTTTTGATGGTGCCAGCAGAGACAGTGCCAGGGAGCCTGGAACTGTTCTCCCTTCTGGCGTGGCCTCTATAGACAGTGCCAGAGGCTAGAAATGGGCAGAAGAGGGACCCAGACCAATAATAGGAGGCCTTTTGGAGGCCGGGGGACACTTGGAGTCCTCACCCTTGGCCACAGCCACTGACTCATCGAGGGCTGGTGGCTTTTCATATAGGGAAGTCTTAAGCCTGTTAGCTTGATCCTTGCAGGCTCTCACCGTCAGGCTGTAACACTGAATGCAGGACTATATTTGGTGGCCTTCTTCGAGGAACTTAATGCAAGATGCATGGCCATCCGAGGTGGACATGGCATCCTTGCAGGTGGCACACTGCTTGACTACCGGGGAACCTGGCATGGCTGTGACACAGAACTAACTCTAAGAACTTTAAAAAAAAAATTTTGTTTATATAACAACTTAGAATAGGGTAAAAATCTTGGACTAGGGTAATGGCTAATGAACTAAGAGACTGACTAATCTTCTAATATTGCAGAGAGTAGCGAGGCTCCATCTGCAGCCAAGGATGGTAGAGAAGGAACTGAGGAGCCCACACCACATGAGCACCAGAGAGCACTAAGATGTACTTCTGAGCACGCACAAAGTGGGAAACCACAGCTATGGAACAACTTCCAAGCGCCGGTGTGAGGATGCACTGACACCTGGAGTGGAGCACCCACAGGGACACAACACCATTCTTCTTTGACTAATCTTAAGAAGGACCTAAAGGGTTAAATGAGCTTTGTAATATAATTTGTGCTCTACTTTCCTTTTTTTATTACTACTTTCAAATCATAATCAACTTATTGCCACATCACTGAGTGATGGAAACCTTGCTAGCTACTTCAAAGATTGACAAGATTTCAGCTGCATGGAACACTACCAGAAAACACTTCACCTCATTTTAATATAAAGTCCTGTCAGATCCAAACAGCTGAATAAGGGGAAACGGTTTTAAAAAATATGCAGCTATAATAGTGCTCCCCCAACTAGTCAAGTTTGGAATAAAAGATGATCAAAAAACTTGAAGATCCAGTGCTAGATTAATGCAAATATCAGCCTGTTTGCCAGTGTACTTTTTGATTAAACTGGCATACATCAAGTACAATTAGAAAGGTTATTTATAACTAAGAAATACATAATTCTGCATTTTAATGAGGGTGACAATTACAGCCGACAGTTACTAATTAACACTAATCCTTTTGCGCTGGGAGTCAGAATTTCCTGGTGTGATTTTTGCTGTCAGCAATGGACAGAACAAAACTGCCACTATCAGTACCCTCTGGTGCAAACAAGAGTTCTCTATATTTAAAACATAAATAAGAAAGCCTCTGTTCATGTTTGAAATTAGACAACCTCAGGTATACCTACAGAATACTATTTCACAATTTAGTTGGTGACTACAAGTATTAAATATAATTAAGCATGGCATTTACATGGTTAAACCCAATTCCAAGATCTCCCAAGAGTATGTTTCCTAGGGTGAAGGCTGTTTTCAGCCCTAGGTCACAAATCTCCCAGTATTTCACTTGTTTTCTTATTCCAGTTTTAGTTTCTCATATACGCTTAGCATGACTAAAAGCTCCCCAGGCCAGATAACAAACACTGCAGATGCAGAGTTTCCCATGTCTTCTCCTGTCCTCATCATTTTCAGAAGCAGCTTGGTGGTACAAATACTGAAGATGCAACTTACGATGCATATCAGTTTGCTACAGAAGCATATTGAGGAAGTGATAAAAAAATCAGTTCATTGTTTTTCCCCTTTACCTACCAAAGCAGGAAGAGTTTGGTTTGGAAAACAAAAATGACTTTCCAATTCTAACCTTCCAAAATCTCTTGCTTCCTTTGATTTTTTTTTAAATTAATACACCCACAACATCCTTAAACAATTTTACATCATAAAAACTGGTCAGATTTTTCTCTCTCTGGCTGTGTCCACACTAGCCCCAAACTTCAAAATAGCCATGCAAATGGCCATTTCGAAGTTTACTAATGAAGCGCTGAAATACATATTCAGTGCTTCATTAGCATGAGGGCAGCTGCAGCGATTCGAAATCGACGCACCTCGCTGCTGCGTGGCTCGTTCCGACGGGGCTCCTTTTCGAAAGGACCCCGCCTACTTCAAAGTCCCCTTATTCCTATGAGCAGATGGGAATAAGGGGACTTCAAAGTAGGCGGGGTCCTTTCGAAAAGGAGCCCCGTGGGGATGAGCCATGCGGTGGCGAGGTGCATCAATTTCGAAGCGCTGCAGCCACCCGCATGCTAATGAAGCGCTGAATATGTATTTCAGCGCTTCATTAGTAAACTTCGAAATGGTCATTTGCATGGCCATTTTGAAGTTTGGAGCTAGTGTAGACACGGCCTCTATGATTCCATGAAAGACAGACCCAGATTTTGTAGGCATGTATTATCAAGAAGCGAGTTATCAGCATTAATCTTCAGACATTTCCTTTTCAGGCAAACACAACAGAAAATTCACTTATGGTCCCTTTCCCAACTGCTTTGAAACGTAAGTAGGAACCTGGTCCAAATCTAGTCCAGGTAAGGATCTGGGTTGTGATAAAAGTGGATACAAATGAGATGGCAGAAAAGGAGCACTGCAAGCTCTCGAGTAAACCAAACCATAATGTACTATTTTACAAAATGCTGTAATTTTCACATTTATTTTGTAAGTATGAAATAGATGTGTTATTTCTACACACCAAGGTGCTCAACTAAAATCAAGATAAGTGATATTAATGTCCTATGGCCAGTATTATTGAACCTTGAAAGCAATAAACTAAGAGTCGATAAATATTACATTTGCAAAGTAGTTAACATTCTTCTACTGTCTCTGGCACTTATTACACATTGTAACCGCAAGTCTACAATACATTATTCATATTTGGGGTGTCACCGAGTGATGGATTGCTGTAAGAGAGGCTGTCCTTTAAATAAATCAACAAATAAAAATGCAAATGTTAACATTTTCAGCCACAACTTTTTCCATCTTGAATGGGGAATGAAAATTTCACATTATATCGACAGCCAGCAGAGAGAACAATTAACAGCCTACACTGTGAATAAGAGAGATTAATTTGCCAATGTCTGGTTTTATCACTTGCATATGCAACTATATTGGACTTTTCGTGCTGTTAGTTCTCCTCAGGGAACAGAGAACGGTCTCCTCTCCTGTTCACCTCCCCACTCCCCACCCCTCTCCACACATACTCTTAATTCTTTAAATGTTTATAAGTTGGGCATGGACTGGAAGATTTTTTCCTCCTTTCGACTCTTAAATTGTGTCTGATATCAAGAAAAAAAACATTTCCTTTACTTCAGATGTTTTTGCTTATATAAGACCTCTGTAGAAGCAAGAATTTAGTACAGGCCAACACTGAAGAGCAGAAACACATTTAGTCATCCAGGGTACTCTCAAAAGCAGCTACTGTATATGCAAAGTTAATGCTTTTTCACATCAGTGTTTTATTTATAAGCATTCAGTATAATGGATCTACTGTACAGCATGCCAGTGTGCACGATTAAGTATATTCTGTGCATTACATTTTACATCAAACAATTTGCTGAAATGTCCCTGAATATTCATCTACCTCATCTGAGCTGAGTTGGGCAATTGGGTAAATCATTGTTTTTAAAAATCCCCCCAAACACAAATTAGTGCAATGTAATCTGTGGGTAAAATTCCAATAGGCCTTTTTGGTCCAACTCATACTAGTAAATATGGGATGGTGTTTAATATATATGTTGCAGGAACTCTTCAATCACTTTTATTTCAATGTCTAAAAGGAACTTAACTCCAAAAACATACATTCAGTTAGCATCAAAGCTTGGTCTAATGCTGCAGCTGAAAATTTAGGATTAATACTAAAACTTCAGGTTACCACCCAATACCTTAAACTCATCTGATTGTGCCTAAACTCAGAAGAAATCATTTTACATAGTTGCCATGAGAGGCAAAGATTACTACATTTCAGCAGAGTTCTCTGGTTCTGTTTAAAACCTTCTCCTAGTGTCCTTTTGGGTTTGAGTGGTAAGTATTGTCTAAGAACTCACCAAGACAACCCATGACACTGTATCTGCATGGAGAGACACACCCTCGCCTTAACCGTGACCGAAACATTTCAGTGGGGATCTGTGCAGATGAAGGTGTTTTCTGCATGGGGCCAGATCCACAAGTGCTCTGGGGAAAAAGTGTCTGACCTTTTATTTCCAAATATAACCACTATATCCCTATTTTGTAACACGTCACTTTGTTTGTTGAGATCAGAGGTCTGTGACATCAGAAAGGAGGCCTAGTTACTGTAGAACCTTACTGATTCCCATCAGTTAGGCCTACAGTACAATTTGGTTGGCAAAACTCAACTTTCTTCAATGAAACGGTGGTGGTGGGCACACTATAATGCTTCCTGTGCTGACAAAATTCTTTCTGTTTTGCTGGCAAAATAAAAACACCTTGATAAGAGGCATAGTGATGTTGACAAAACATCTCTATAGACACAATGCTTGGTTATGTCACAGTAAACGGCCTCTAGGAAGTGTCCCACCATCCCCATCCTGACTGTTCTAATCAGCGCCTCGAACTCCACTATCCTGTACTTGGGCACAAAGGATTACGTCCCATCCTATTTAAAGGACTCGGAATTTTTTAATTCCGCTTCCTTTTTGCTCAGCATGGAGAACTTACACCACATCGCCAGAGTTCACCATTATGGCTCCATGCAGCCATAGGAACTCAGGATTTCTTGTGGCATGCTGGTTAAGGACTACGAATAGGACACATGTCAGTGCAGTGTGATGATAATGGAGCTCAGGGAGGCGTAACAGCAGGCAAGGAAGTCAAACCACCTTTCTGGTGCTGCATCAAAGACCTGCTGCTTCTAAAAGGAGCTCATAGCCATCGTTAGCAGTGACCCCACCTCCACCACCCCTGTATGCTTCGGCATGGCTGGAGACAGTGAAATCACCCCGGGAATGAAGTCATAGACAAGGAGGTCAACTTGGAGGACAACGTGGAACACACAGCAAAGCTGTGTGGTGGCACACCTTTTCTCTCCACAAGAAGAGGTTTAGGTAGACCCAGCAAACCATCTTGAACACACATGATAGAGGAGGAGAGCTCTGATAAGTGATCTTTCTGAGCTGATGCTGCTCAGTTATGCTCGGCAGAGCTATCCTTTGCTTTAAATATTCTAGCAGTGGGTGAAGGGACAGAAATGAAAACTAGCTATGTTTGCATGTGCTTCTCATCCCCCTGTGCAGCTAAGCTGCATGGTGGAACTGTGTGCTAATATACACTGATGTCACAGGAATCTTCCAGGGAGATTTCTAGGACGCTTTCCTACAGGTACTCACCAGTCCTCTACCCGAAGTTCCTTGGCACAACTGCTTTTGTTCTTTTGCAGTGCAGGAAACTGTCTTGTACCACTCAGCAATTGTTTATCCAGGGACCAAAGCAGCTCAAAGGTGAGCAGCACAGGGTTCCAATCTGAAGGCCCACACACACAGAGGAGATGAACCCTTGCTTACACTCAGAAATGAGATAACAGCTTAAATGACCATGCTTGCGGAAAACGGTTGCCAAATTTACACTATTTTCCCTAATCTCATGAACTGATCCTCTTCAAACCAATCAAGAGCCTTTGCCCCATCTTGATGTTCCTTCCCACCCCTTCCAGGCTGAACTCGCCATGTTTAGAGCACTCTCTGAGCTATAATAAACAGAAGCATTTCACTATGATTCAAGGCTGTGCTCATGCTTCCATTTATTGTTTCTTGTGCTTCTGAAGATGTGGCCATTATGGGAACACCACCCCTCTCACCACACACACCAGCTGAGTAAGGAAGCAACCAAGCAGGTACACTGACTAAGCAGCTCAAAACACAAACACCTCTCTTTTTAACATCTACACCAAGTTTTAGTTCACTCTTTTTGCCCCAGGGTGACCAATTCTCCCCAGTGAAAGCGGAAGGTGGCACCAGCCCTATTTTTCTCAAGGGAGGTAAATTTAACACCCAATGAAGGCTGCATTGGAACACTGCCAGAACAGCCTACAGAATCAGTAGGTCTTGTAACTATCCTAGCCATGCCTACTTCTCCAACAAGCATCCTTTCCTTTCTGAAGCTGTGCTAGCACCCTCGGGCCCCTTGCTGGCTGGACAGTTAGACATTTTCTAACTCTTTTTCTTCCAGGCAGATTTTCTACTGCCAATGCCCTGTGCTAGTTAGGGCTGGCATAAACCTGGACAGAATCTAGCCCCTATAAGTTTAAGTAACAAAAAGTAATTAGGCTACATGCACTGCAGATTGATTAAATATGTTCTTAGAATCAGGCTTTGTACAGCAAGTTTCAGACCCAAGCAAACTGTTGTAGTTAAACTTAATCTCCCAAATTGTGGATTTTAAAAAACATGCTGACAGGCCCTTAACTTTAGTAGCACAAAAGAGCTGTAATTCTCAATATTGATTAATTTAGTGAGTTAAACTTGCAGTCTGAGCTTGTAATCAGCTTGTAATCATTCAGTGATGAATTTAGACTGTGTGCAGGGCTTTTTTTTTTTTTTTGTTTCTTTTTTTTTTCTTTTAAGAAGAATAATATCAGCTTTTGGCCTCCAAAGAAATATTTGTCCATTTACAATTTTCAATTAGAGAAGCCCATGAGTAAGGAAAAGCACAGCATGGCTATTTAACCTGGTCAATTACATGTACACACAGTATCAACAGACAGAAAAGGAAAGATAAGGGAGAAGCTTGGGATAAATCAGGTTTTTTTATTCACAGATATGATGACTGACTAATCAGATTTATATGACTGATCGCTTCCTGTATGTGACAGAATTTCTAATGTTATAGTTCAATGATTATTTTATAGTTCAACGATTATTTTACACTCCCAAGCCTTTTTGTTTTTTAAATCAGATTCCCTTTTTTGACCACTTATCACATTGACTTGATTTTTGCAGCTCTTATATTTGCTGCTCTGTGTTTGTAGGAGACTTTCAGGTTTGTTTCTAAATTGTCACTAGAAAATATCCATACATCACAGACTCTCAATATTAGATAAGCTTGGCTTATGAAGATAATGCTTACTGAAATTTGGGGCTTTTTTGTTTGTTTAAACATGGAGTTGTGTAAAACAGAACTCTTATCTAAGTTTTTTATTTTTCCAGAAATATCAATCTTTTCTCAAAAGGAAAAAATGTTGTCTATGTTACTGAATAAGCACAAATTTGTAATATGAATAATGGTTTTCCACCTATTGTATATCACAAGTTTCTCAAAAGACAGAAATGAACTGCCAACCTCTGCCAAAAAACGCAGGGATGATATAGAACTAAATCCTCTGGTTTAAAAAAAATTAAACCTCAATTCAACTGCCAAGCCTTTAGTTTCTCTAAGTAATATTTAACTCTTCTTGTGAGCTGTGTCCTTTATTTTAGTCACATGCTGCACAGAGAAATCAAACTACTACACTCATCCCTCGCTTTATGAGCACAATTGGTTCCCAACTTTGTGCTTGTAGGCAGAAACTCATAAGAGGGACACTAAATTCCTATTGAATTACATGTAGGAGTTGCTGATTAGTTCCTACAGCTCCCAGCTCAGGGAAGGAGTGGCAGCAGGTGGTGCTGCTTTTGAAAAGTGAGTGACCCTTGGGTTGGGGTGGGTTAAAGGCTGGGTGTAGTTTGAGGCGATGAATGGGCAGGAGGGAGGGTTCAGGCTGCCATGGTTTGGGGCCGGCGGGGGGAGCGGGGAGAGGGAGGGTTGGGGCTGTGGGGGTCAGGTGGGGGGGGTCTGGCTGTGGGCCAGTAAAGGGGTCTGGCTGCTGCAGTTTGGGGCCGTGGGGCCGGTGGAGGTCAGGCTGCAGGGTTGCAGGGGTCTGGCCTTGGGGGTTTCAGGCCGCAGGGGCATCAGGCCACAGGGGTTACAGGAAGCCGTGGAGCAGTCTGGACACGTGGGTTACAGGCAGCTGCAAGTGGGGGGTCTGGCTGTGGGGGGTACAGGCGTCCACAGAGCAGTCTGGCCGCAGGGGGTATACAGGCAGCCGCAGGAGGCAGGGTCTGGCCATGGGGCTGGCAGGGGCATCAGGGTGTTGGGCTGCAGAGCTGCGGGGGGTTACAGGCAGCTCTGAGATCTGGCTGTGGGGCAGCAGGGTGTCAGGCTGCGGGGCACACAGGTGGCCGTGGGGTCAGGCTGTGGGGCTGCCGGGGGTACAAACGGCATGGGGGCGGTCTGGCCATGGGGCCAGCAGCGGAGTCAGGCTGCCACGTTTTGGGACTATGGGGATGCGGGGAGTGCAGGCAGAAGTGGGGTGTCAGGCTGTGGGGACAGCAGGAGGTCAGGCTGCAGCAGGTTGGGGCTGCAGGGCTGGCTGGAGGGGGCAGACTCGGGGGGTTGGAACTGCAGGGAGGGGGGTAAGGCTCGTATGAGCGGGGAAAGTTCACTCAGAGTGAACTAAGGAAGGTAAGCGTCTCCCTCATTTAAGCGAGTACTCGTAAATGAAGTACTTGAGTGTATTCTATTATGTTGAATATTTCTATAGTACCATACGGGCATCCTGCAGCCCATTAGGGTTCTGCGTGTGACCTGTGGGACATTTTGTTTACTGTTGCCCATGTGTAGGGCTGTGAGGTTCTGCTGGTTTTCATCCACGTAAGTTTTCTCTTACTGGTATTATGAACGTGACATGCACATAAAGCCAAAGGGACGTGAAACGAGGTGTGTGCTGACTGCACACAACATTGACTTTGAGAGCCGTGTCTGTGTCCAAACAAAGCATCGCTACAGTTCAGTTAGCACACCCTGCAAATTCTACATATGCAATCGCAGTCAGCTCACCTTTCCTATGGCAAACAAAGACTAACAAAATGATTTTTTAGGTGATGAGCTTTTGTGGGACAGACCCACTTCCTCAAATCAAGATGATATGGACCTTTTGGTGTTCTTGATCTGAAGAAGTGGGTATGTCCCATGAAAGCTCATCACCTAATAAATCATTTTGTTAGTCTTTAAAGCACCACGTGACTGCTGTTTTGTTTTGTTAGAATACAGACTAACACGGCTACCTCTCTGTTACTTTCCTATGCCAGGAGACTCTTGGTTACGACCATCTTGCCTTCCACTCGTGTGACCCACTCGCTAGCCTGGATTACCTATTGCTGCTAGTATGTTGACATTACTTTTAACAAAGATTTTGCTGACACAAAGTGTATGGTTCATATCAGTGGGGGGTCTTTTTTTTTTTTTTTTTTTTTAAAATACTCACCAATAGAATTGTAATCTCCCCAAAAGGCAAAGCTGTTTTTCAGTCTGATCAGGGTAACATCAATGCTGCTTTCTTTTTTTTCATCAGAAAAAGAAAGATAATGCTGCTCTCCCAAAGTTTTTACAGCCAATGCGCAGCATAATCAAGAATAGCTGACCTAATGTGATTTTATAGCTTGTCATTAAATATAAAATAACATTTGTACGAAATATTTTAAAAGAAATGTCATGTGATAAATTATGGGAAAATATATGAAGGGGGAGGATTAACATCTTCAAGTAGATTTAAAACCTACCCAGGGTTAATGCCATTCCTTTAAATATTTACAAATGTATTTTATGTTTCAAGTCCTGACATATTAAATACTTTCCGTTCAAAATCTAAGTAAAATTAAAATGATAGAACTTGGCATATTCCTGCTTCTCTTATTCTAACAAGCAATTTAAGGCTTACTATAAATGTCAAAGGACATGGCAGTTTTTAGTTTATATTATTCAGCTTGTGTTAACATGAAATATCACAGAAACGCAGCTACTTTCCTGCATCTAGGGGAATATGATGGTTGCCTTTACAGAATCTTAAACCAGAGATTACCCAGCAGCTTACCGTGAAATGTCATGCTGGATTGGTGATGTGGCTGTGGTTACAAGCTCTTTTCTGCTGCCTGTCAGTACAGGAGATGTAGCTGCATCCTTTCTAGATCCTGAGGCTGTCCCTGTGGAAAGGAGGAGAGGCAATCAAGCTAGGAATTAAAGGCTCAAAAGTTTTGGACAGATTCTTTATAGTTCACGTAATTACAGAATACAAGGCCCAAAAGCTGTGCCACTCTTCAGGGTGAGACAGCAACCAAAGCTATTGTTACTGGTTGACAGGTGTTCTACATAAAATACATTTTCAGGATAGTGATGGATCATATTTACACAATATGACATTGATTGCAGATTGTACATTACTACCATGTTTTCAAACTTGGAGAAACCCACACTGCCATGATGGCTTGAAACATCTACAGCACCAGTTTTAGTTTACAGATGCTGCTCTCATCAGCTTCCTACAGAAACTCCATTTTCCTTTTCTTCTCTTATATCACCATAAGACTCTGTGAATCCAAGCCCCCAAACCTCTTGATCTGTCCCTCTCTTCATCCCTCTCAAAAAAAGTAATAACATTTTTATATTTAGCTTACTACAATGTCTTTCAGCAGAGCACCAGAAACAATGACTGAAGCCTCAAACCATCCTTGTGAAATTGGTAAGGATTACTGGTAAGGACTATTTCTAAATAGGCAAATTAAAGTTATGTGATTTGTCTGAAGCTGCACAGAAAGTTGGATACTGGCTTAGCTGGATCACTAGTATAAACTACTATGTATCACCTATACATTTTTACTGCCCATGCTACTAGGCTCAGCCCTAAACACTGCCTAACTAAACATCAAATGTGTGACAACCACCAAGTGTCAGCAAAATTTAGAAGCTTGACTATAAAGTATCGCCATTGTGCCTAAGTAAGGCTATGTGTCTAAGGCCATGTCTACATTACCCAGAAGATAAACCTACTCAGTCTTCTGGGGTTCAATTTCACACACCTGGTAGGGACCTACCAGGGTTGGCAGTAGACACCTATACTCCTTGCTACTGCCAGGTAAGTTGACTTCAGATAAGTCGACTCTAGCTATGCACAGTTCAATCAGGAATACCTCAAAGAATGAGTTCTGGCACCTGTTTCCATCTAACGTTGTAATGGACAGATTGAGGCCAAAGTTGAATCTCTAAGATTTACACATACATCAAGCATGCAGAAGTTATTGACTTACTTGGAGAGACTACTGAGCAACTATAGCTAAGTTACAGTCTTCCACCAGTTGAGAACACGATGACTGCAACAGTGGGGTCATGTCTAAAGTGCAGAAGATAAGCTTTTACAGAAAGCTTTTAAAGCCAAAATCAAAAGGAAGTGGTGCATGCGGCTGACCATGAAGGAGGCTGGAAAATGCAGATTTGAAGGATTTAAGAAGCCCACATCCTCCCATACGGACTTTTGCCGAAGGAAGATGACTTGCAAGTCACTGCTCAAGATGAAAATCCAGTCTATAAAACCACTATCACTATGTCATAGCCATGTGAATCTGCTGCTGCATTCAAGACACATTACACTAACTGCACTAAAAAAGAAAAATATAGAGAGCCAGAGGTTGTCCATACAGCTTCATGAGGGACTTCTCTATTTCTAGACTTGTTGGTACTCAGATCTTTCAGAAGTCTGGGAATTAAATGAGACTACACTGAATCAGATAGTGAGGATAAGACAGGGACAGGAAAAACAGCTGAATAAATGAATACAAATATGAGCTATAATTATGTATATTATAAATATATTGGGAGAAAAGTAATGGAGGTCTGTTTTAGTACAGGGGTCTCTAAAAGGAAAGTAGGCCCCTTAATGAATAAGGAGAGATGAAATCATTGCTTCTAAAACATTTGTGCTACTGAACATTTTAAAATCCACACTGGCAAGTAAAATAAAGATATAGTGAAAATTCAAAACTAATAAAGACCTTGACAATAAGCAATACTTGCTGATAAAAGATTGACTGATAAAGAGAGGGTCTTAGAAAAAATTAAAGTATACAAATCCACAGGTTTGAAGTACATGAAGTCCAAGGCAAAAAGGAAATTAGAAAATGAACTTTAAAAACTACTAGTAATTATGAAAAGCCATGGAGAATTGAGGTGGTCTTGGAAGACAGCACTTTAACTACAACTGTAGGTTTGCAAGTACCTCAAGGATGGAGAAAAAAATAGAAAGGCAGCAATTACGGGAAGGAAACATTCAACTCAGAAAATGAAAGCTAACATGTATGGGGGGGGAATAATAAAGTGGGAGGAAGGTACTTAACACTAAGGAATGATAGCAGACATAAGTCTGCACTCTGACATGCATCCCAAAAGAATTAATATGATCCAGGGCCACACATGCACACAGAATAGTCTATCCAGTTTTGGGTAAATAAAGTATCAGAATGGTATTAGCAAATGGTTACTTAAGGGCCTAGAAGAATTCACTTATGAAGAAAGATTAATGTAAATAAACTTATTCCCTGTGTCTACATGAGCCCCTTCCTTTCAGAAAGGGCATGTTAATGAGTGGGTTCGAAAGATGCTAATGAGGTGCTGCAATGAATATGCAGTGCCTAATTAGCATAATGGCAACCACAGCAATTTGAAAGTGCGGCTTTTCGAATTGCACAGTGCCTGTGGAGACGGGAGGTTCCGAAAGGACTCCCCCCAGTTTTTGAAAGCCCTTCTTCCTAACACCAGATAAGAAGAAGGGCTTTTGAAAACTGGGGTGGGGTTCTTTCAGAATGCCCCATTTCCATGGATGACGCGCGATTCGAAAAGCCGCACTTTTGAATCACTGTGGCTGCCATTATGTTAATAAGGCACTGAATATTCACTGCAGCACCTCATTAGCATCTTTCGAACCCGCTCATTAACATGCCCCTTCCGAAAAGAAGCAGCTCGTGTAGACCCAGCCATTCAGTTTGATCAAGTAACTAACATATGGTGAATATGCTGGTCCACAAGTTTTTGGACATGGAAATACTTAGAAAGAAGAGAAAATCCTCTATTCAAGGAGTACTGGAGTGAAAGTGACAACAGAAAAGACAAGCTGATAAGCAGAAACGAAATTTTAAGGGGGGATAATAGTCATATGCATTCTAGTTCACATTTATGTAACACTTTACACCTTCGAAGTGCTTTGCAAACATTAACTAATTAATTCATTAGACTTCCCTTAGGTAAAATGAAAGTTTCAACTCCTGAATCCCTGAAGAGCCACATTTGAGAAACCACTGGAAAATACACAGTAGGGAATAATTTGGGTTTGGCTGGAAGTATGGACTGACAACTGACTTAAACAGACTTTTTCATCTCCACTTTTTACCATTCATGTACAGAAGGGAAATGGCCCTGCACACCATACAATATTACATGAAAGCTAGATGCTGTACAGCAACATATCACCGGCTGATTCCTTTGCCTAAACACAGAGATCTGTACGTCTAGGAAAAAGGGAAAAAAAAAAAAAAAGGGAGACTTGAAAGATTGTTAGATAAGTGAAGTGGCCAACCTAACAGGAGAATCTAATGGACAGCTTTGTTTTCTAGCCTAAAGGCAAGAATATTCAGAAGAGTGATTTTAGCAGTCCAATGCCTCTTAACTAGACAAGCTGTTGGATTTTAGTATACACTGCCATAGCTGCTGGTGACACCAATATACACTATTTACTGTTGCAAAGGCGCAGAACTGGAAGATTGCCTTGTCTGTTTGAAGTCAAGGAATAGTCTTGCTGCTAGAGCTAACTTCTGCTAAAAGGAGCAAAAATATGTATTGTACTGAGATAATGAAAGGAAAACTAAGAAACAGCAATAGAAATCACTGTATATAAGAGAAAATCAGCAATGAAGTAATGTCAGCGACAGTACAAGCGGAGCCAACGCACTGATTAGCACAAATGTAGCTTTTCCCAAGATTTATGGATGGATCTAAGACTCAGTGATGCAATCAAGTGAAGGCAAGACGTGCTCTCCATCCTAAAGATGTCACAGATAGGACTGCTAGGTAATTTAGAAAGGTTACTCTCCACTTTAACTGAGGCCTCCAAACTCAATACACTTCATAATGCTAATGGCAGCCACAGTAGTAAGGTCATTCTGATATGGTCTTGCAGAAGTTAGCTATTCAGTGCAGAAGCAATCTGATCACACCCTGAGGTTCTGCCACAGGCAAAGGAAAAATAGAAGTGGCCTTTTCAACAGGCACCCAATGAAGCAGATTGCTTGGGTTCACTAGGTATTCATTTTACGCTCACTTAAAGAAAAGTCTGAGGAATTTAACACTGAACAGAATAGTTATGAGAGGTTCAAAAGATGGAAGAACATATCCAGCGGGGTTCCTCAGGAATTGGTTCTCGTTCCAGTTCTCTTCAATCTCTTCATCAACAATAGATAATGGCACAAAGTACAATTATAAAGTTTGTGGCTGATACAAAGCTGGGTGGCATTGCAAGTGGTTTGGAGGGTAGGATTAAAATTCAAAGTGATCTGGGAAAAACTGGAAAAAATGGTCTGATGTAAACCAGAGGCCATTCAATAAGGATGAACGCCAAGTACTCCATTTAAGAAGGACCCAACAGCTGCACACATACAAAATGGGAAATGACTACTTAAGACAGGAATACCGTAGAAAGGGTTCTCAGGTCATAAGGGATCACAAGCTAAATATGAGTCAACAGTGTGACACTGCTGCAAAAATAAAAAAAGCAAACAGCATTCTGGGATGTATTACCAGGAGGGTTGTAAACAAGAAAGTAGCAGCAATTCTTCAGCACTCCTGAGGGCTCACCTGGAGCATTGTGTCCAGTTCTGGGCACCACATCTCAGGAAAGATGTGGACAAACTGGAGAAGGTCCAGAGAAGAGGAATAAAAAAAGTACAGAAAAGATGGTTAAAAGAAGGAGGGAGAAAAATTGTTCTCCTTAAGCTCTGAGAATAGGACAAAAAGCAATGAGTTTCATTTGCAGCAGGTACAGTTTAAAGAAAAACTTCCCAACCCTCAGGGTGCTTAAGCATGGGGAGTAAATTGCCCAAGGAAGCTGTGGAATTATCTTTGCTGGCGATTTTTAAGACCAGGTTATACAAAAACTGGTCAGTTTCCTGGCTCCTGGGAGTCAGGCACAGCAGAGCTGGTCAGTTTCCCAGCTCCCAGCCACTTGCAGGAATTGGGACACTAACCAGTGCTACGGCACCTGGCTCTGGGCTCCCCAACACTCATGTGAGCAGAGAGCCAGGCGCAGCCAGAACTGGGAGACCTGAAGGTGGCAGGGCCCCTCCTCCACCTGGTCCTGACTTATGCAAAATTTGACTTATGCATGATTGCCCAGATAGGCAACCTATCTATCAGTCAGGGGGTCTACTGTATCTTATTCTTGTAGCATTTAAGCCTATATCATATGTTATTTGCTATTTCCTTCACCTTTCACTGTTACTCTGTTTTAGCTGTAGTACAAGAGGCCTACAGGGTCACACTCTGTAAGACATTAGCTTGAGCTAGGTAAGTGTGGGCATCTGGATAGATCCAGGCAAATATAGGTAAGGAGGAGTGCATCTGCATTCCCAGACTTCTGTTTAGCTAGTTTACAGCTTTTTTGTATGTTATGTGGTGCCAAGATGTTATGGTCCCATCAGATTAACCACCCTGGCTATTGCAAAGTGAAGGCCAAGGTCACCAAAGCTATTAGGTGGTATCTTGCCCCAAATGTCCATTTTTGGAGGTTGTTAACGAGACTACATAATACCTTATACATATTCAAAGCCAGGAGTGGGAGGCTGGTAGTGCCATTCCCCAATCAAGTAGGTGTACCCTCAAAATCTTAGGGTGCAAAAGTCTAGTTTGGGCTTTGTGACATAGAGCAACCTATAACACCCATGACCAAGGGGGGCTGCACTTTTTTTCTTCTTTTCCTTACTCCTCCTCTTCTGCACCTTCCTTCTCTTTCCCGCTTTCTCTCACTTTTCAGTTCAGATTAATTTTACCAGTTCTAGTGTTTTAGAAGTCTTCCTCAGATCTAACACTGTCTCGCATCTCACCTTTGAGTGAGGCTGGTCCTTCAACTCCCTGAGTCCATCAGGAAGGATTTTGAGTATGGTGTTAGCCTAGGTGTATTTGTACTTGTGTACTGATTTTATGTAGCTGAAGTGAAGTAATCTGTATGTAACCATTCTAGATATTTAATTGTGAACTCCATTATTAAGTGTACAGGTTGAACCTCTCTTGTCCGGCACCCTTGTGATTTGACCAGTGCCAGAAGAGAGAATTTGCTGGACAACAGGAGGTCAATATTTGCTAGCACATTAACAATACTTCCACTGTTTACTGGGGTCTTAGAAGACAGTTAGGTGTAAATTACAGCTAAACAACAGCACAGAACACAGAGCCAGGACTGGTGGCTGGAAGCAAACTTTATGGGACCACGGGAAACTTGACTACACCCATTATAAGTAGACACCCGGCTAACTAAAATCATACTGGATTACAGAGTTTGCTGGATGAGAGTTCCAGATTACAGAGGTTCAACATGAAATAAATTCTCTGCTGATATTACATCATTTGCAGAGTTTATATGATTCCTGTATGTCCTGCAACTTTCCTCCCAAATAAGAGCTCTTACAGCTACTCATAGATGTGGTCCAGGGTGGAAGATGAACCTAGAGATTCTTAGGTCAGATTGGTGACCTGTTATCCAAAACAATAATCCTGCCAAAATGCCCATTCCCCCCAGTCAACAACAGAGACAAGAATCTTCCAGATTCCATACACAGATGTAACCAGAAAATGGGGGGGAAGGGGAGAGAGAGTGAGAGATACCAATTAAATAGGTACTAAAAACAGAAGACTTCAACTTCTGTGATTAGTGCTAGGTAATTTGCCTTGGGAGAAACAAGCTATCCAACTCAGTAATAGACACAAGGTTGTTCTAAAGCGTGAATGCTCATTTCTTAACTTTTTCTCAAAAAGAATGAGAGGGATGAGGGGAGAAGCCAGGATTTTCTGGAGGCATGTGATTAAGAAGATAATTCCTGGGGGAGGGGGGGGAAAACCTCCAAACAATGTGAAAAATCTTTATTTCACCACTGCAGTACTTCTAGATATAAAGAAAAGAAAGCTTGATGGTTAAAAATAAATAAAAAGGAAAACCATCAGTGCAAATTGCTGCTGAAACTTTGCAGAATTGTCACAGCTTTCTCTTGCTTAAATTGATTGGTGTAGCAATGTTATAAAATGACTATTAGGATTCATTGTGCACAACAGAAAGTGCTGAAATGTCAGCAGACTATACAGCAAAAGTAATGGGTCCTGAACCCCTGTTAGTCAAAAATGATTTTGTTTCAAATTAGAAATTGATTTTTTTGGACACAAGCCCTTTACAGGCTTCCAGCTTTTGTAGATGTGCCTTAGCAGAGATTAACCTCAGCCACTGTTTGGGTCCAGTCTGATGATACCCTTTCAAAAGTTGCTTCACAGGGTCTGCTTTTGTAATGTTGGTACAGTCTTAACCAATAATACAAGCTATTTGTTCCTTTGAGAACTGCACCACATTTTTTTCCCCATTTTGCCTTTTTTATTTTTATGCTGACACAAACCACAGACTGGTTGAAAAGTTGAAAAAAAGAGCCAGCTCATAATTGAACGAAAGATTGTGTTAGACTCTGCAGCAACATCACCAAATGGATTCTATTCCCCACCTCCCCCCACCCCACTTCCCAAGAAAAACATCAAGAAGTTGTATGACAAAGGGGGTCTTTGCCCACAAACGCTTATCCTCCAAAATATCTGTTAGTCTATAAGGTGCCAAAAGACTTCTTGTTTTTGCTACCCCTCTGATACTTATCACCAAAAAAGACAGTTCTCTATGCCATAAGGAGAGATGCTAAACAAAGAGCAGGAGGGATTCTAGTCACAAAGACGTCTTTGTGTAGTAAATATCAGATTGTGACAGTGGTGGCCATTACTCAGGGAAGAAAAGAATGTGAAGATTACATCAGTAAAAGCAAACCCCATCAAGCTTACTCACTGTTTGCTGGGAAAGCAAAAAAAAATGCTGAAGTAATTCTTTCTGGGAATAAACGACTGGTTTATTTTGTCCCATGTTAGGGACACCAACAGAATCATTTGCTGCATACTGGGCTTCCTACATGGTCTATCGTAGTTACCATAGCTACAGCTGGATTGTTTTAAGCCACTTACAATCCTCTCCTTGGATTTAACTGAATCACCCATGAGCAGTATCAGAGGGTAGCGGTTTTAGTCTGTGTTTGCAAAAACAAGCCCTGTAGCACACTTTATAGACTAGGAGTTGCCCATGAATACATGACTGTAACTACTAAATACCACACACAAAATCACCTTATGGGACAGCACGTGCTCTACCTTACCTCTCCTAGACCTGCCCGTTTCCTTCTTTCCAGGCATCCACATGGGCCCATCTTCCACATCTGCACTACAGCCAACGATTCTCCTCCCTCCACTGCTCCCTGGTGTTCTGGACCCTTTGCCCAGTGCTGGTGTTCTGAGCAGGCAATCTTCAGGCTTAGATACTTGACAGCTGAAAGGGGTGAAAGATCACGAGCGGTTAACATGTTGCACATTATTGCCACATTGCTTGTGCAGTTTGTCTAGAAAAAGCAATAGTCTAGTTCTGTGGCTTTGTTTATTTTTTTCTAGCATTTTAATGCACAAGCATGATGGGTAGGGATCAAAATGTTAGCAAGTTACTTTAAACGGGAGACTCCAGGGATTTCCCAGGCTCTCAACACCACTAAACATTTCAGAACATGCACTTCAGTTTACATTTTCATTGAAATTTAAGAGTACATGGCCACATTTGTAGCATGGGAAGTTTTAAGTCATGTAAGTGCACATATTTGACTCAGGCAGATACAGAAGACTTGTTTTATCTCCCTGCTAATAACTAGACGGTTGGTTTACAGGTGTTTCTATAAAAGAAGCAAGGTCAGTGAGATATTATCTTTTATTGGACCAACTTCTGCTGATATGAGACACAGACTTTCTAACTTACACACTGCTCTTCTAAGAGTTATGGTACACTCCAGTTGTGCTTCTCTCTGTGGCCTGCGGGCTGGAAACATACTCTTGTGAATAAAAACTGAGACTTCTATGTAATTGCTTGACTCTAGGAGCGACAAGAAAAATATCAAATATCCTGAGACTCATAATAGAATCGCAAGTATTGGCAACACTTCAACATGGATAAGGAGGTTGGAGCAGATCAACAAGGGAAGGAGGACATCTGGCACCAGGCAGAGAAGTGGAGTTGGGGAGAGAAGGCTACTAGGGATGTTAAAGCAACGAAGGGTCCTGTGGCACCTTACAGACTAACAGAAAAGTTTTGAGCACGAGCTTTCGTGAGCACAGACTCACTTCAGCATCTGATGAAGTGAGTCTGTGCTCATGAAAGCTCATGCTCAAAACTTTTCTGTTGTCTATAAGGTGCCACAGGACCCTTCGTTGCTGTTACAGATCCACACTAACACGGCTACCCCTCCGACACTAGGGATGTTAAAGTTTAACCAGTTAACCAGTAGGGGCTGTAGCACCCCCTGCCCACAGCAGGCAAGAGGTTGATCCAGCCTTGTGGGTCCATCACAGGTAGGATCACTCCAGCCAGGCCAGAGTAGTCCCCCCTCTACAGTGGTCCCTGGGGGAGGGGCTGTGAAGGGGCTGAGCTAGCTGGAATGGAGCACACCTACCCACGGTGCTCCCCAGATGGACCACTGTGGACGGGGGCTACTCCAGACATGATGGAGCACCCCACACCCACAGCAGCACCGTGGGCACAGACACTCCAACAGGGCCAGAGCAGTCCTGGTCCTTGGTGCTCCACAAGCATGGGTGCTCCAGTTCTAGAGTTTAACTGGCTAACTAAACAAACAGGATTTTATGTCCCTAAACAGTACTAGGTCATCTTCTTTCCAGGAATGCTCTACCCCGACAGTGGCGAGCTGCTCTTGGTTTCAGTCATCCTACAGCTGCTGAGTGCAACTTCCTCATGCTTCAAGCATCTGTACATGTTAATCTCACTTCTGGTGCACACATACCTACCTCCTAGATGTGAGATGATCTGCACTTGAGACAAATGTGCACTAGAAGTGGGTGAAACAGCGTGCAGAATCCAAAAGGCAAAGCAAAAGATCCCCGCTTTTTTTTCCTTCAAAAAGGCCTGATTTTAAAGCCAATCACATGATTTTTGGAGGTCTGACTCAAAACTTCTGTTGTTGGCAATGCTGCATACCTTGGCTCCTGCCCCTGCCATGGCTTCCTTTGTCCTAAGGGAAGTGCACCTGGGCTCAGGAGACAAGGAAGGAATGTCCCCATGGTGCTGGAGTGAGGCTGGGAAAAGACTCTCACGCAGCTGAGGATCAAAGAGGTCCAGGCAGGACAGAGAAGACAGAGGAAGAAAACTGGCCAAGACTTGCAAGAGTAAAGTGGCTGATGTCTGCAACATAAAATGAGGGGTGCACAGGAGGAAAGCAGAAGAGAGCTAGGAGTAAAGCTGCATGTCAGGAGAACAAGACTGGGAACGGGGAAGTTGGGGTCAGGAAGAAAAGGTGCAGAGCATCTGAAGAAACAGGTGCAGGTGTTTTAGTCAATTCAGGGCTGTAGGTAATAAAGGAGATGAAGCATGGGGAGCAGAGGATTCTAAGTTTGTGGAGGTAGCTGAGCATCGGCTCAGAGAAGAAAGTTTTGATTTTGGGGAGCCAGTGAGTGGGAGTTCCAGGAACTTCATTTGCTCTGAAGGGCTGAGTTACATGGGGTGGAGCTGAAGAAACAGAAAGTATGTTTGAACTAGGGATTAAAAAATTGGCACAGGAGTTCACACAGCAGGTATTATTGTAGTTGCCACATATACATGTAATTATCAACAGAATCATGGGAAGGCAGATGTCCAGGAGATGAACTCTCCATTATTGAGCTGTAGCACACTGTACAAGTGCATTTGACCACCTTTCATAGGACCTGCATGTGTGCAAATATGCTTTAAAGAGATCCTACAGAAATGGAATATCATGAGAATGTAATAACTCTACAACATTCACCTCAATGAAATTCTCATGCATGCTTTTATCTTTTGTCCTGGATATTCCAGGTCCTTCTCTATAGTCCCCTGAACCACCAATTCTCCTGTGCCACCCAATCATGTCCAGCTTCTGCCCTCAGTGAAAAAACTATTGCCTATGATGGTGATGCCTACAAGGTGCAGCAGATTAGACCTGTGTTTGAGACACAGTAAACAATTTGGAAGATGATATATATAAAGAAATAGCTTTCAGCTCATCTCCTCTTATCTCTGCAGTGCTCACAGACGTAAAACTCAGGAAAACCTTATTAAGGCAAAAGAATATATACAAAATAAGATCTATTGCATATATAAGTGCCATTTTAAAAAGACACTAACAAATGCACAGTGTAATAGTCTGGGATAGAGTTTCTATGAAATACACTATGCAAAATTAATTTGAACATTATTCGCATTTAAAAGATTATGCTACTGAATATACTGCATGCAAGGCAAATGGGTGGATCTCTGATGTTTCATTAGGAAATGGCATCTAAATTAAAAGTTTCAAAATCAATGTGCTGTACCAGTCACTGTTTAATAAGGACCCTCTGCGTCTGTTGGATTATTAGTTCTGCTTCTGCATTATTAATGCAAACTGTTATGCAATAGCTCATGACCTCTAATAATAAGCTGAAGTGTTGGATAAAACTCCTCCGAATAACCTCCATTTAGTTTAGGACTTCTAACTAGATGACTGCTAATTATGTCATACAATGACTTTTCAAATGTATGGCAGAAAAAGTGTATGTCTACACTTACCAGAAGATTGACTCCTTCAGGGTCGATCTTCTGGGGGTTCGATTTAGCGCCTCTAGAGTGGGTGCGCTAAGTCGCACCATCAGATCGCTACAGTCGGCCCTTGTACTCCTCACTGTTGAGAGGACCAAGGGAAGTCAACGAGAGAGTTTCTGCTGTTGTAGCTGGAACTGTGCATCTTAGATCACTTTTTGGACTTGTGTAGACATGACCTAAATTAGTATTTTATTCAAATACATGGAATTAATCTGCTAATTCCTGCAATATATAGTATAGAAAGAGGTGGATTTGAACCCTAATTACTAAAGAAAGTGGCTCAAAGATTCACGGGTTAAAAAGGTCTTCATAAACATACACCATTATAGAGATATTATTCCTTTGCGCTTCTGCATGGTTAAGAGCAAGACATTTAAGGTGGTAGCCATAAGTTTGATATGTCTTGCTTTTTTTTTTTTAAATAAATTTAATTAGAACCTACAAATTCTTTCTGAAGACCATTACCCTGGACTTGTAAATGAGTGGGAGTAGGTAACTTTGCTGGTACACTGTCATACTTTTTTTCACACAGGGAGCTTACACCTAGCATATTCAGTTGGGGTTTGCGTAACCCTATACCAGAGGGAATTCAAAGAGAAACAAAAAGGATTAGGAGGTTTAGAAATATTAATACAAGGAAACAATAAAATGTTTATATAACAGCTTGCCTAAACACTGAGGTAGGGTTTATTCCTTCAGTTTTCAAAGGAATTCCTTTAGTCTTTAAAGATTTGCTTACAGACTGCAGAATCAAACTTGAAAAATGAGCCCACTGAATCTCTATTTGAAAGGATGTACGCCCCAAGGAGGAAGGAGAAGGGTGGCACAAGACAATATTAATAAGGAGTAATATACTGAAATGAAACAAAGAGGATTTTAGGAAAAACTAACTCATGACAGCGCTCCATTCAGCAGTGGAATAATCTGCCAAAGGAAGCGATAGATATCATACCTTGGGAAACTTCAAACAAGAAAATATACCAACTGGCAGGAGGATCTAACTGACATGGTGGGTCCTTACTATTTCCTGTTTATATGATCTATCAATATTTTCAAGTGAAGCTTCATAAATCTGACTCTAGACTATGGTCATCTTCAATGAGCTTTATCGTTACTACCTTAAATAGGATAACTAAGAGGTTAAGGTACTTACTAACCTACAGACTACTGCCAGAGCAGTCAACAAATTCTATCTAGCAAGAATTCTCTTCCTCTCTTCTCATCATCCAGTTTATGAATGCCTAAACTCCTCAAGAATAACAGGGAACACACTCTGAACTTTCTTCCATTTTGTCTATGCTTCATATCGCGATATCCCTGCTGAGCTTGACTGTCAAATTTTAAATGTCATTCAGGACTGACTGAATGCTGGTAGTATTTGCAGTCCATAAAAAGTAAAACAAAAAAGATAACAAAAAACCCCAAAAAGCCCATTAACCTTTTGTTTTATTGAATTAAAATGCCAAGGAAATGCTGATGTAGCCTTCAGAGACCGAAATACTTTTACAAAGAAGAATAGCTGTCATTTATTAGACACAAAGAACAATTACTTGATAGGATGCTTTCTGACAAAAAGCAGATTGGTATTCTCATCATAGAAAAGGCATTGTAAAAAAAAAAAACCCCAGCACAGACCTCTGAGACTTGAATAATTTAAAGCTGCATTTGGTGCAATTTGAATTTTTCTTTAGGGAGGCAAAGTTAAATACCTTTAATTTGTTCTAATTATTTCAAATTTGCAAGTTAATTATGGCTGATCATTAAATAACAAAAAGGACTATCGTCTCCGTAGAGTTCTACCTCCTACCCTCTGCATTACTTAAGCTAGATTTTAGTATGCATGAATTAACTTTCTAAATAATCACACAGTTTGACTAAATGGCTCAGTAAAATGAGCTCTGATCCTCAGAATAGCATTAATGGACATTAGAAAGGCTACTGGGACCCATGTTACTTACATTATAAGTATTTTTAATGGGGTCTTATTTACTAATCTTTATGTACTGTTCAAGTTAGGGCATGATAAAGTTACATTATTCTGCTTTAATAGATGAAAGTCACTTCTTCAAGACACTAAAATAAATGCCCATTTAGAGCCAACTAAATTCATTTTTAAATAAATGCAAGGAACTTATGATAGAATTTTACTCGCTTTAGCTGCTCGTGCTGATGAATCAAACTAACAGAATGGCAGCCTTGCTCTCCAAATGGAATTTTACAGATCTGATGATGTGCTAAACTACTCAAGCAGCAACGAGGCTCGAGTTCTAGCAGCAGAGTAGCACAAACTATAAACCTTCAGGGTTTAAGGAGGCTGAATTTGTTTCCTGTTCCTTAGCCAGTGTTCTACTGACTGGCTCCCAGCCATCAGTTCTGGAATTTCATCTTCTACTTATTTCTTACCTGTACATACATTTTTCACTGCAGCTTGGCATTAGCCAGAGAACAAAAGACTACAGCAGGACCAGTCAGAAACTCACAAATGGGAGGCAATTCACTGCTGCAAGGTATGTGCTCAACAGATGTCTGCCTTAATGTTACCCTCCTGAGCCCAAAGCTTGGGAGCTTACCTATCAGACATGTTAACAGATTGCACTGGTGGATTGTTCCAAAATCTGGCTTTGCTGTAAGTTATTTTTCCACTCCGCAAATTTCATTTTTCAAAAGAACCAACTTTACTGATGGGTTCAATTTCCCACAATCACAAGCTGGCCAAGAATGTGTAATGTTGAGTGGTGAAAGACTAGTGATAAGCAATCAGTGCAACCCATATATATTTGATGGTGGAATTTCATTAACCATTACAGAAACTGAGTAATTCTCAGGTGTATACTGTGGAGAGGACAGACAGAGGCCTAAATACCTTTAAAATTTAGGTCTAAGGCTGCTGTTACACTACCATTCTCCCACTGGAGGTGCCATGGCAATAAGGTAATTCAAAGGAGGCTAATGAGGCACTGACATGCATAGTCAGCACCTCATTAGCGTAACAGTGGCTGTGTGAACAGACTTTGAATTGCAGTTTGACAGTGAAGATGGGGCCAGCTTCAAAATAAGTGCCCTGCTTCGACATTCCCTTACTCTGATCTAGTTCTGCTGGAGTAAGGGAAGGTCGAAGTGGGACGCTTATTTCAAAGCTGCCCCCATCTTCACTGTCAATCTGCAATTCGAAGTCTGTGCAACTGCCATTATGCTAATGAGGTGCTGAGTAGGCACGTTAGTGCTTCATTAGCCTGCTTCGAATTGCCTCATTACCGTCGCACCTCCAATGGGAGAATGGTAGTATAGCAGCAGCCTGAGTGATGTGGGGAGCCCATAGTCAGTTAGGGAATTGAGTCCAAGTCTGAAGTTTTGGGTTATGTCTGTACTTACAACTGATCAACAACTCTTTTGTCGTTCATAGGTGCTTAACCCTCCACCAAAGAATAACAAAAGTTGTGCCATGGCAAGTAAAGTGTGAATGCTGCTTTGTCAGCAGGAGAACTCTCCTGGCAACAAAACAAAAGCCACTCCTGGGGGCTAGAAGTATTTTGCTGGCAAAAGCACTGACAAACCACACACAGGAGCCAACATTTGGCAACAGGGTTGTATTAACACAACCCATTGCTAAAAGCTGACTCATACAGTCATAGCCTTAGACTAGCGCTCCAACCATTGAACCACCCAGCCATTCACATGCTGTTAGGTCATGTCCATTATTTAGGCCCATGAATTAGAAGGGGGGGCAGTCAAGGCTGAAAAGGAGAAGGCAGGTGAATATTCCCATGCATGAAACCAGAGCAGGTCTGTACTGAAGAACAGGACAGCTAAAAACAAGTGGGTGAGAATCTCAAGAGTAGT
The DNA here is from genome assembly GCF_033958435.1 of Carettochelys insculpta. NCBI lineage: Eukaryota > Metazoa > Chordata > Testudines > Carettochelyidae > Carettochelys > Carettochelys insculpta. Next base: position 124,351,345 of record NC_134141.1, read on the forward strand.
CACTCATTCCTGCAGAGGATGAGACTCTTAAGAGAGTCCCAGGAAGTACCTGAGGGAACTGTTCTGGAAAATGGCGTGGACGAAGCACTACGGGGGAAAAATGCACTGAAAGCGCATACTCAGTGAAGGGTATTGATGGTCAGTTTGATGACAACTGTGTTCCTAAGGGCTAAAACAATTTGTTTACTTGAGTAGATTAACCACATTAAAAACCATGTTCTGAAAAACCTTGAAGCTTTTAATCTTAGAAGCATAAAAGTGTTTGAAAAAAATCTAAGCTTAACTTCCTTGTTCTTTAAAAGAGAAAAAAATGGCTCTGGCAGAGGCCTTGAATACACAAGTAAGCTGAGAGTGAATTTTCATGGCCAAAGTATATCACCTGGCATTAATGCAAGACACGTGGACATGCCAGTGACATGAGTGGGATCCAGTGGCTGCTACAAAGAGGCAGGTATCCTCATCCTAGAAATGCACACCTACATCTGCAGCCTGAGACTTCAGGCTCAAACCCATCATTTTTCTCAGGCTGTTCCCCAGGTATTTGTTGTGGGAGAGAGGAGTCATTGTGCTGATCATTTTGTAACTGGCCATATTTTGAAAGTGAAAAGAAATCTGAAATAAAAATAGCATCACATCATCTAAAACATTTCCTCAGAGAAATTCACTCTAAGTATTGGTCTCAGGCGGCAGGCTCTGTTTCCCCAGGGCGCTCAATCCCTACTCACCCTCTGATCCTGTCTCCATTCCACCTTCCTGAGGGAATGCAGAGGGAGGCTCTCTAACAGGACCGCAAATACTACAGTAGCGCTAGGCCTTCCTCACCTAAGGTGCCAGGACCCACCTCCGTGGACTTATGACGGGGTGCACACTCGGTTGACACGGTCCCCAACGAACCCCCCCGGTCAAGCAGGAGCCAGGAGGAACAACGAGACAGACGAGCAGATTTTTTTCTTTGAAAACACTTACAATAGATTTATTAATTGAAAAACAAATAGAATGGTATTGCACTAGTTTGCTTAACAACAGTACCCACTTACTTGGATGAGAGCCATGGTGTTCATGATGACACTAAAGTGGCGTGATAGTTAAAGAAAGTTAAAGAAGTATGATAAATAGATAAATATTAAATATATAAATATATGTGTAACCTTTTCTTATCCAAAGGAGGAGGAAGAACACTACCCCTCTCACCCCTACCGGGATCAGGTTGCTAGCCCGATCCGTATATCAATTATGGTCCTGAAGGAGGATTTTCTTCTCTATTGGACCCAAAAATATATCAAGGAAAAAGGGAGGCCACGCCTTCACCTTAGTGCATATATATGTGGCTGGTAAGTGACCACTAATTCCTTTGTGGTTGAATGTTGTTAACAACTAACATTTAAGATGATTTAACAGGTGTATCCTATCTTCTTTAAACTAGGTTTGCCGGGGACAGGGGAGCAAAGCCCGCAGGTAAGTGGAGAACATGGAAACCTGGGAGATGGGTCGGAAGTAGGAGGGAGCATGGGCAACAATGTCAGAGTAAAAAGAGGGCCAGAAAAAACTGGGGGGAAGTTCAAATCAATATCTAAGATGCCTATATACCAATGCAAGAAGTATGGGTAATAAGCAGGAAGAACTGGAAGTGCTAATAAATAAATACAACTATGATATCATTGGCATCACAGAAACTTGGTGGGATAATACACAATTGGAATGTTGGTATTGAAGGCTACAGCCTGGTTAGGAAAGACAGACAGGGAAAAAAGCGGGGAGGTGTTGCCTTATATATAAAAAATGTACACACTTGGACTGAGGTGGAGATGGACATAGGAGATGGACGTGTTGAGAGTCTGTGGGTTAGTTTAAGAGGGGTAAAAAACAAGGGCGATGTCCTGTTAGGAGTCTACTACAGGCCACCTAACCAGGTGGAAGAGGTGGATGATGCTTTTTTTAAACAACTAACAAAATCATCCAGAGCCCAGGATTTGGTGGTGATGGGGGACTTTAACTATCCAGATATATGCTGGGACACTAATACAGCGGGGCACAGACTATACAATAAGTTCTCAGACTCCATTGGAGACAATTTTTTATTCCAAAAAGTTGAAAAAGCCACCAGGGGAGAAACTGTTCTGGATTTGATTTTAACAAATAAGGAGGACTTGGTTGAGAATTTGAAGGTGGGAGGCTGCTTGGGTGAAAGTGATCATGAAATCATAGAATTCACAATTCTAAGGACTGGTAGGAGGGAAAATAGCAAAACAGAGATGATGGATTACAAGAAGGCAGATTTTGGTAAACTCAGAGAGCTGGTAGGTAAGATCCCATGGGAGGAAAAACTGAGGGGAAAAACAACTGAGGAGAGTTGGCAGTTTTTCAGAGACATTATTAAGGGCCCAAAAACAGGCTATTCCCCTATGTAGGAAAGATAGTAAAATATGGGCAAAGACCGCCTTGGCTTAACAAGGAGATCCTGCATGATCTCAAACTAAAAAAGGAACCCTATAAAAAATGGAAACTAGGACAAATTACAAAGAATGAACATAGGCAAATAACAGAGGAATGCAGGAGTAAAATTAGAAAGGCTAAGGCACAAAATGAGCTCCAACTAGCTACAGGCATAAAGGGTAACAAGAAGGCCTTTTACAAATATATTAGAAACAAGAGGAAGACCAAGGACAGGGTAGGGCCATTGCTCAGTGAGGAGGGAGAAACAGTAACGGGGAACTTGGAAATGGCAGAGATGCTTAATGACTTCTTTGTTTCGGTCTTCACAAAGAAGTCTGAAGGAATGCCTGACATAGTGAATGCTGGTGGAAAAGGGGTAGAGTTAGTTTTTGAAATAAAAAAAGAACAAGTTAAAAACCATTTGGAAAAATTAGATGTCTGCAAGTCACCAGGGCCCGATGAAATGCATCCTAGAATCCTCAAGGAGCTGATAGAAGAGGTAGCTGAGCCATTAGCTCTCATTTTTGGAAAGTCATGGGAGACAGGAGAGGTTCCAGAAGATTGGAAGAGGGCAAATATAGTGCCCATCTACAAAAAGGGGAACAAGAACAACCCAGGAAATTACAGGCCAGTCAGCTTAACTTCTGTGCCAGGAAAGGTAATGGAGCAGGTAGTTAAGGAAGTCATCTGCAAGCACTTGGAAGGTAGTAAAGTGATAGGGAACAGCCAGCATGGTTTTGTAAAACACAAATCATGTCAAACCAACCTGATAGCTTTTTTTGACACGATAACAAGACTCGTAGATAAGGGAGAAGCAGTGGATGTGGTATACCTAGACTTTAGTAAAGCATTTGATACGGTCTCGCATAATATTCTTATCGACAAACTAGGCAAGTCCAACTTAAATGGGGCTGCAATAAGGTGGGTGCATAACTGGCTGGCTAATCGTACCCAGAGAGTAGCTGTTAATGGTGCTCAATCCTGCTGGGAAAGCATACCAAGTGGGGTTCCGCAGGGGTCTGTTTTGGGACCAGTTCTGTTCAATATCTTCATTAATGATTTGGATATTGGCATAGAAAGTACGCTTATTAACTTTGCAGATGATACCAAGCTGGGAGGGGTTGCAACTACCTTGGAGGATAGGGTCATAATTCAGAATGATCTAGATAAATTGGAGAAATGGTCTGAAGTAAACAGGATGAAGTTTAATAAAGATAAATGTAAGGTGCTGAACTTAGGAAGGAATAATCTGTTTCACACATACAGAATGGGAAAAGACTGTCTAGGAAGGAGTACAGCAGAAAGGGATCTAGGGGTTCTAGTAGATCACAAGTTAAATATGAGGCAACAGTGTGATGCTGTTGCAAAAAAAGCAAACATGATTCTGGGATGCATTAGCAGGTGTGTTGTGAACAAGACACGAGAAATCATTCTACCACTCTACTCTGCGCTGGTTAGGCCTCAGCTGGAATATTGTGTCCAGTTCTGGGCACCCCAATTCAAGAAAGATGTGGAGAAATTAGAGAAGGTCCAGAGAAGAGCAACGAGAATGATAAAAGGTCTGGAGAACATGACTTATGAAGAAAGGCTGAAAGAATTGGGCTTGTTTAGCTTGGAAAAAAGAAGATTGAGGGGGGACTTGATAGTGGTTTTCAGATATCTTAAAGGGTGTCATAAGGAGGAGGGAGAAAACTTGTTCTTCTTGGCCTCTGAGGAGAGAACAAGAGGCAATGGACTTAAGCTGCAGCAAGAGAAGTTTAGGTTGGACATTAGGAAAAAATTCCTAACTGTCAGGGTGGTCAAGTACTGGAATAAGTTGCCAAGGGAGGTTGTGGAATCTCCCTCGCTGGAGACATTTAAGAACAGATTAGATAGATGTCTATCAGGGATGGTGTAGATAGTGGTCAGTCCTGCTGTCGGGGCAGGGGACTGGACTCGATGGCCTCTCGAGGTCCCTTCCGGTCCTAGTGTTCTATGATTCTATGATTCTTTTAATTATAATAACAACAGTTCTGATAAATTAACTAATTGTCATTAAAATACCCTGTTTTAAAAATCTCATAAATATCTCTATAACTAACAATTAGATACCATAATAACAGTTGTAAAATGGACATGCTTATTAAATGTCCCTTTTTCTAGATTTCGTCCAGCCAGAGGCCAGCAAGGCCCAGCCTTGGGGTCAGGCCCCCAGGTTCTGCCCCCACCCTGCTAGGCAGAGACACAGCAAGGTGATCAGCCTCGCTCCTGCACTGAGGGTCCTGATGCCACTGACTGGCATGAAGTGTGATAGCTGTGGCTCTGTGCCAAGCACAGGCCTGTGAATGGAGATACTTGTTCTGTTCGGTGTGTCACGTCCGGTGGAAAGGTCACGTCCGATAAGCTGGTCACGTCCCGTGGAAAAGATGGCGGGCTCTGGGAGTCACTGCCAACCACGCAGTACCTGCCCAAAGGTAGGCCAGTTCGACAGTTGGCAGCTTTTCCTCAGAGACCCCACTTGGCGCGTGCCAGGAGCGCGAGCAATGGGCAATCTTGTGCTCCTCCCTGGGCGCAGATGATGTGCAATCTTGCACTTCTATGAGGTACTCAGCTCCTTCTTCCCTCTTTGCCTTTTCAGGCTCGCCTGGGGGACTGGCAGATGTTCCTTGGAACCACGCTTCCCCATCAAGGGCTGCAGAATGGGCTGCGAGCCCTGCTTTTATAGAACGTCCTCATGAATATTTATGAAGGAATTAGCATGCAGGCACAGTCTTCTAACAGCTCCTCACTTGGGTGGAAGGTTCTGGAAACTCTCCATACCCACCCAATCAGAGCACTGCATGCAAATCATGATCCATAATTTCAGGTTGCCAGGGGAGCTAATGGTCACAAAGTGACGGTTGAAGTGCTGCTAACTGGCAGGCTATGACAATTTCAGGCTTCATGTGTCTGAGGAGATTTTTCCTCACAGAGATCTTTCCTGCCACAGGCATGCCGTCCCTGACTCAAGGGGGCAATTATGTCTACAGAGATGATTTAAGCACGACACTTCCCCTGCCCTCACCCTCCCACCCCTTTCCAGCCCCAACCTGAGTATGCCGCATCCCCACTTCTCCTCTTTCCTCCTAACTCCTCCTGCCTGTGGCAGATCAGCTGCTCTGCAGCAGGTGGGAGGTGCTGGGAGGAATGGGGAGAGCACTACAGGCATACAGAAGTGAGAAGGAGAAAGGGAAATGCGGCTGCTGTTGGCTGGAGCACCCACAGAGTCGGCAAATGTGGGAGCAGTTGTTTCACAATAATCCAGATTTCAACATTTACATTATGGTGCCTTGAAGAAATGTGAATCTTCGTCTTTGCCCCATCTGGATTTTCACTATGTAAGGTCTTCTTAATTAAAAGGTTCTGCTACATCAGCTACCCATCATCAAACATCCACAACACCTTTTAGTTGAACTTACTGTCATGACCATTCTGTGTTTGTTTTAAATCGCCTCATCCTCCAGAAGATGATTTCTCCAGGCACCATTCTGATCAGATGCTAAATACCCTCCCATATATCATATTCTACCCACGCACTGTAGTTTAAATCAATGCTCCTTCACTTGGACCAGCTCCTCTCCAAATTCCTCCAGTGTTTGGTCCTCTGAGTATTGCATTCTTTCAGTGAGAGCTAAGGACACTTGGGATCTTGCACGATTATGCCATTAATATGAATGAACTATATAAGACTATATTAAGACCATATATACCAAAGATGAAATCCTGGCCCTACTGAATTTAATCAGAGTTTTGCCATTGATTTCAAAGTGAACAGAAATTCCCATCACAAACCCAGTTAAACCTAAGAAAGCTAAAAGGTTTTTTAAATAATGCGGTTAAATATTCCCTCCAAAGCTGTGTCCTGCTTTTGCTGTTAGTCAAATTTTGACTCCATCTCAGCCTAACTGGCTGCCCTTAGAGACAATGAAATGATCTCTGATCATGTCTCTTTGTTGCCACCAGAGAGTGAATCCAAAAGAAAATTCCAACACAGAACATTTTATACAGCAATGTAGAAATGACCACAGAAGGCAGGCTGGCAAAGCTTTGCAGGACAAAATGCTGCGATTGTCTGTTTGGCCGTTTTTTTTATAGAGCAGAGTAGAGCAGCTGTCGTTCCAGCAAGCAGTGCTGTCAGCCTTCACAAAAGAAAGTCATGTAAATGTCAAGTCACAGGTATAAAAAACAATCCTTCCATACAGTGTCTATCTGAAAAGCCTGCCTAGCTCTCACCATAAGGGATGATGCAAAAGACTCTATGACTTGTTTTTTAATCTAAATCCAAACATCTACAGTTCTTGATCAAACAGCACAACTCTTGTGGATAGGATGAAAACTATACATCTGCAGTGAAGCAGCTAGAGCAGCTATGGGCAACCATGGCTCATAAGTAGGGCGCACGAGTGGCCCTTCTTCGCCTCAGCAGCCCACGGCCCACTGAGGTTCCCTCTTTGGCTCCATAATGCCCCTACTCCCATACCTCTCGTTCAGCAGGGCACTAGAGCCCCACACTTATTTGCTCCTTCCACTCCCTCTCAGCACATTTGGAGCCACAAATCTCCTGATTCATGCTCTGTCCCCTGTCTTCCCCAAGCTGGAATACCATGAACAGCTGATTCATTGTGCTTGGAAAGTGCTGGGAGGGAGTGGAAGCAGTTGGAAGTGCAGAACTCCGGTGCTCCAGTGCATGAGAGGCACATGGGGGAAAGTCGCAGCCAGGTGGTCTGCAGGCCACAGGTGGAGTCCCAGCGGGTCACAGGTTGCCCACTGAGCTACAGGCCCCAGCTTGTAGCTGTGTGCTGCACACTATACAAAGAACAAAAAGACCCTACAAAATATGACACAACAGATGGATACAACAAAGAGAGGGGGACACAAGGAAAGAATGAGACAGTTATGCCCTCTGATGCATACACTTCTGCTTATTGATCAAACAGAAGTGTATGCACTGGCAGGCAGCCGTGTCAGTCTGCCGTTTCACAAGTAACAAGTGGTCCTGTAGCTCCTTAAAGACTAACAAATTTATTAGGTAATGAGGTTTCATGGGTAAGACCTACAGTTACTTACAGTTACCCAGTTACAAACGCATAAGCCACACTTACTGTTGTCCCAGGACTCCAGTCACTTGCATAATATTTTGTTTTGAACTCAAACATGAAATAATTGGTGACATTGTATCTCTTTGGAGCCAGGGACCTTAGCTTTGCTCTGGGCATGTATGTACAGTGCCTGGCCCAAAGGAACCCAGGCTTTTCTGCACACCATAGGTCCTCATATCAGAGAATGGAAACACCAAGGGAGGCCTTCACCCTGCAGAAAATTCTAAAAATTCATTGGTGGTGTTGTATAGCAGGTGCAGATGGTACAACAAGGAGACACTGGGCAGTGAAAGGCAGAGGAGGAGGATTCCACTCATGCAGCACTTTCCTGAAAGGGAGCCAAATCTACAGCTCTTTGTTCCTCAGTGGGATTAGAAGTTGGGGGGGGGGGGGGTGACCAAATTTAGGACAAACTCCAAGTAAGGGGGTGGGGAGAGAGAACACAAGAAAGAGGAGACACCCAGACCAGTGATGGGTACCGCCATGCAGTCTCCCTGTATTAACTGCAGGTTCCAGTACCAAAAGATGCTTGGAGACAGGTCCTAATGAATATGAGAAATGAATATGGGGTACAGTAAGAGGAGTGGGGAAGTGAAAAACAGAAGGGAGATGCTGAAGCTCCTGATATTGCTGGAGAGAAGAGAACTAAGGGGATATAAGAATACAACGTGAGCTGCAGTCCTGGGTAGATTTTCACAAGGCCTATGGCAAGCAGCTGCTCACAGAAGAGTTCAAAGAGATGAGTAACATGCTCTAATCGCTCAGCGAGGAAATTACTCTGAGCAGCTCTGTATTTTAAAAGGAGGTGAATGAAATGGCTATCAGGGAGGCCACAGAGGATTTTACATAGTCAGAGTGTTTAATTTTTAAGTGTGTTATGAAGAGGAAAGCAACAATATGCAGCTACAGCCTAGGTGTGTGAGAAGGAGGATAGGGGAAAAGCAGAAGATGACCTCAAGGTTACAAGTCTCAGTGACAGGGAGGATCAGAAGGAGAAGCAGAGAGAGTCTCAGAAAGAAAAAATAAAGAGCTCAGTTTCTGCCAGATTAGAGTCTATCAGATGGCAAGAGAGCCCGCAAAACAGAGGATATAAAGAGTTATTGACATAGTGAGGGTAGCTAAATCAAGAAATGCCTAAATCCAATTTTGCAAGAAAAAAAATGGTTCAAAAATAGTTCTAAGTGAAATTATATAAAAATACAAGGTGAACCTCTCTAATCTGGTGCATTGGGACTTGACCGGTGCCAAACCAGAGAATTTGCCAGACCATTGGAGGTCAATATTGTCTAGCAGCATTGCCAACACTTCCACTTTTTACTGGGCTCTTAGAAGACATTTAGGTGTAGTTTACAGCTAAACAACAGCACAGAACGTTGATAGCCAGGACTGGTGGCTGGAAATAAACTTTATGGGAGCACAGGAAAACTTGCCCACAACCGTGATATGTTGACACGTGGCTAACAAAAATCATGCCGGATTACGAATGTTGGAAGAGGAGAGAGTTCTGGACTAGAGAGGTTCGACCTGCAGGGATGCACAATACACAAATGTGTGTGCTTCACGCCTTAAACCTTTAATCTTGGGTCTGAGAATCAGGGCTTCACAAGGGAAGAGGACCTTTGCTGTTGTACCAAATGCCTCACCATAAAAACTTAAAGATCATACTGTTTCTAAAATGAGGTCCACCACTAAATGAAAGTTAACCAGGACAATAACTTTAGCTAAACTTCAGGTCACATGCATTAACACAATGAGATGAAGAGTCCGAAAAGGCCACTCACAACAGAATTTATTGAGTTAGGAATGCCATGCTTAGCTGCCTTATAATGTATAATTAATGATCCTATGAAGTTTAAAACTCTCCCAGCTGTCCACGAAACTATTCTTTACAGTGGGTAGGACAAGCAAACCACAGCTTCCACAAATACTTCCCTTTGAGACGCTGAAAAGCTTTTCTTCTCTGTTCTGTCAGGGATCGCACTGCCATTTCCATGACATGCTGAACTTTGAATCATTACCCAAATCAGAATACAGCAGCTGGCAACTCAATATACATCTCATGATAGGCTGGCTATTGGTGAACTGTTAAAGAAAAAATCATTACCTCTTTCCTATTGCTTCTAATACCCTACCTTCCTCTAGATTATTTATAATCCACATTAAACCTACCCTTTGTTTGGAGTCTTTTAGTTTATATTTTTCTATTGTGCTGTCTGGAGATCTGCCTTGTTTTGTACCACTCTCAGGCATTTGGTACTACAAAGGAAATTATTTTCCCATCAAAGGACCTGATCCCTCATGAAGCCCCGATTCTCAGTCAAGGTTAAAGGATTAGGCCTGAAGCACTGAGTACCAGAGGAAAGAAAGCCAAATATCAAAAGAAACACAAAAATCAATCCTCTTCGCCACAGGGGCAGTGTAAAGAACAAGTCAGCTGGGCTGAATCTAACATTTTCTCTGTGTGGCTCTCAAAAATTAGTACCGTTATAAATGTAATGGCAGTTTTGCAAAGACAAAGCACCCCTGGAAAGCATCTGAGCTCAACTGAAAATATCATTACACTCTGGAAAGTTTTGTGTCATCATAATTGTAGATACACGTGCATAAAGTCCACTTCACACAGAGAGAGAGAGAGATCACCTGATGCTATCCTTCTATGAAGTTTGTACAGCTACAAGTAACAGAATGCAATATTTAGAACAGCTTGCTTTTTGTGTCTATGCTCTGTTTGCTGCAGCACAGCCAAGGTCACAGAAGGAAGAAAAAAGTGGGTTTAGTTTGGTATAGTTGTGATTACGGCCAGAAATAGCAGGGTATGGATGAGTGCCTGCTCCAATTTTGTAATACCAATGCTTTTGTTCTTATATCTGAACTGACTGGGCAGTACTAAGTTTTTAAATGGCTTGATAGTTGCAAAGGTAAGTTCCAAATACTGCTAATGTAAAAGCACGTTTGAGAACTTTTTGTTTTAAAAAGTTCTAGCTCAATTTTTCCTAATGAAAACTCTTTGGGACACAACATACATTAAAATATTAGTTGCTATCAGAATAATTTTTTATAAAAAACAAACAGAAGATATACAGTAATATATAATAAAGGCAGTTATTAAAACGTATCAAGCTAGGTTTCAAAACAGTGTTGCTATTCATGGAGTAAGCTACTAGATTTTACTATTTCCTCAAAAGGAGACAACTGTAAGTGTTGTGAAAAATGTCTTTTCCCCTTCCCACGTGCATGCACAGGAAAGAACACCCAGAAAGTGTGATGAATAAACTTACCAGGACAAAGAGAGATCAAGAAATTTTGTCAACACACAATCCGCATCCCAGAATATTGTCAATTTCAACATAGGAAACCACAAAATCACACCATAAGATCTACCACACTCTATTATGCATTAACAGGCCTTTAGAAAATTCAAGAGTGGCTTTTTTTTTTTTTTTTAAGAGAACAACAAGAAGTCCTGTGGCACCTTATAGACTACCACATATTTTGGAGTATAAGCTTTCATGGACAAAGACCTGCTTCATCAGATGCATGAGTTGCGGGGGAAGGTTCAGAGGCTCCTTTGAACCCCGCCCCCGCTGGATCCCCCCCACTCATGCATCTGATCAAGCGGGTCTTTGCCCACGAAAGCTTATGCTCCAAAATATCTGGTAGCCTATAAGGTGCCACAGGACTTCTTGTTGTTCTCGAAGATACAGACTAGCACGGCTACCTCTCTGATACTGTTTTTTTTTTTTTTTTTTTTTTTACTGTGTAACAGTTACCAGTGACATCCAGTAACTTCTTGCCCCACCCACATCTACAAGTATTTGCTAATTACAAACTATCTTGCTTTTTGAAGACTTCAGCTGTAAACCTAGGGAGCTTCAACTTTTCACTCAGACTGACTAAACCTGCCTCCCACCTATGTCTTATGAGCATGCCCACCCATCAACTTCCTGTTCAGGCTTACTTGGATTGTCGATTGTGGCACATGTGATCCTAAGGAGAGATCAGGTACAGTTCAGAAAGAGCAAGACAGAAAACTGCTGTAGTTCAGTGTAAACCTGAGAACGTGGTTATCAAAGCAACCAATGCAAGTGGAAATTAAGTTCTGGATTCCCCACCCCATACCCCCACCCCGCCCCCAAAAAAAAAAAGGAGAGAGAATTTCAAGGAAATCTTGAATAAAATTTTGGTCACCAATATAGGAGTAGAACTATTTCTGTAGAACAGAAAATCAGCTATTCTTTATGCCTGCCTAAACATACCCACACTGCAAAAGAAAACACTTGCAACAACAAGTCTCAAAGTCCAGGTCTATAAACTCACACTTGTGCTATAGTGGTAAAAATAGACATTCCTGGTTGGGCTCCGAAACCTGGGGAAGAGTCTGAGCAGAAACAATCTCCACTGCTATTTTTAATGCCACTGCATTACCCTGAACCTATAGACCCAGGTTCTCAGACTCATTGAGATATGGGGGGGGGACATTATTTTGGGGATTTTTTTCCGTTTTGATTTGTTTTTTTCCAGTACGGATGTACCATGTATACTGTCTTATATAACAAAGGAGTGGGGCAGATACACATTGGGGAGATGCCATGGTTATATATATTACTCAGATGTGTGTCTGCAGCTTATTCAGCATTAGCATTTCTGACAGATACATCAGGTACATTTTTATTGAGCAAATAAGTTCTGAGTTTCCCAGTTAAATATGCTACTAACTACGGTGTAAAATAATTTGCCAGAGAGAGAGAGAGAGAGAGAGAGAGAGAGAGCGCACCTTGCTATTAAAACGGATAACAAATGGGCAAGCAGATTCCAGCTACCCATAGCAAGGATTCTTAAGCCAGTTGATTTCTGTCAGTTTTAATGCTGTCAATCTGCCAGTTGTAAAAATATTCAGGAGATGACAAAAATCCTAGCCAGCTGCATTCCATAAATACGTAAAAGTTGCCTAAGTGGCATATTGGGTTATTAAATGCACCCCTAGAGACCAAGGAACAACTCATAAATGAATTGGAGTTTGGTGGTCTTAAACAAACACTGCAAATTCTGGCACGATTGGCAGCTTCTTCTCCAAAGACTCCAGACTGGAGTAGCGGGAGGTGATGCATGTCGTGATTGAGGAGAATTGACAGATGGCCCCAGGTGTGAAATAACAGGGGTGCTGCAGTTTGCTACTGAGATGCACTGGCACAGCTGTGTGTGCTGGAGTCCTTAAGGACTGGAAAAGCTGGGGTGCAGCAGGTTAGAACAGAAGTGTATTTGCATAATTGTTTGGTTTGGGTTTTTTTTTTAAACAGAGTATGTGAAATAAATCACATGGCTGGAACAGCAGGAGGGGCTACAAGCCATTCTTTTGCATTTATATTTAATTACCTTGAATATTTGGACACAAAAGCAAGAGTGCCACTGGTATAGCTAGCAGAAGGTATAACAATTCGAACAATCCTACAAAAATAGAACCAATAATATGTATTTAACAAGAAGCAAAGACAACTGTCACCTTCTCGCATATAATAATAAAAACATACTGTAAACATGAAATCTTTTACAAGATCCCTGATAGTGTTCCCTCCTGGAACTATCTCCATAACAACGACCATTTCAGTAGAGGGAAAGCGCTCTTAAATTCACCGTTTGATATTTCCGGCTAACTAAAAATATAACAACAAAAAAAACACACAAGGGCGAGATAGATCCACACACACTAATGAAAAAAGAGTTTGATGAAATAAGTGGTTGCAAATTATATCTCAAAAACTTCTAGTACTGGAGGAAATAAATCCTTTCACAGCATTGCCCATTCAAAGAGTGCCTCTAAATAACAAACCTATTTAATACTCATTTGTTCAAACGTTCCTATGATAAACAGATGCAGATGAGGGTTGAGGTAGCTAGGCATATAAATGTGTGAAGTTCCAGAAGTGGATTAGCAGAGGGCACGATATGTGAGAAGGGAATAAGGTGCACTCAGAGAACTGAGGCAACTGAACAATACAACAGCAACGAATCAACAAAACACATCAATAAAGGGAAAACTAGCGGATATAGTGCATGTAGATTTCCAGAAAGACTTTGACAACATCTCTCACCAAAGGCTCGTAAGCAAAGTAAGCTGTCATGGAATAAGAGGGAAGGTCTTCTCATGGACTGATAACTTGTTAAAATACAGGACAAAAAAGAGTAGGAATAAACAGTTTTCAAAACAGAGACAGGCAACTAGTAGTGTCCACCACAGGTACATACTGGGACCAATCCTATCCAACATATCCATAAATGATCTGGGAAAGGGGTAAACAATGATATGGCAAAATCTGCAGATGATAAAAAACGGCTCAAGATTGTGAAGTTCAAAGCAGACTGAAGAGCTTCTAAAGGCTCTCACAATACTAGGTGACTGGGCAACGAAATGGCAGGTAAATTTTAATATTGATAAACACAAAGTAATGCATAGTGGAAAATATAAACCCAAGTATATGTATGAAATGATGGGGGCTAAATTAGTTTTTGTGTTATGTGAAGGCATAAATAACTCTTTCATTCACTTTTTCCACACAAGTCATGATTTTATAGACCTCTATCATATTCCCCCTTATGTCTTCCAAGATAAAAAGTCCCAGTGTTATTACTTTCCACCCATATTGCAACTATTCCATGTGTCTAAACATTTTTGTTGCCCTTTTCTGAACATTTACCAGTGCGAAGATATCGTCTTGGACATGAGATGATCACCTCTGAATGTAGTATTCAAGATGCGGGTGTACCATGGGTTTATGTAGCAGCAATAAGATCTTCTCTGTTTTAGTCTCCATCCCTTTCCTAACATTCTGTTTCCATTTTTGATTGCTGCTGCAAACTGAGTGGATGTTTTCAGAGAACTATCTAAAGTGACTCCAAGATCTCTCTCTTGACTGGGAAGAGCTAGGGGTTACTTAATGGAAATAATAAGTAATAATAGTAAATAACAAAACAAACAAAAGGAAATACCTCTTCACACAATGAACAGTCAACCTGTAGAACTCCTTGCCAGAAGAGGTTGTGAAGGCCAAGACTTTAAAAGGGTTCAAAACAGCTAAATAAGTTCATGGAGGAGAGGTCCATCATAGACTATTAATTGGGATGGGCAGGAATGGAGTCCCTAGCCTCTGTAAGAAGCTAGGAAAGCACCTCTTGGTGATTATCGGTTCTGTTCATTCCTTCTAAGGGACCTGGCACTGGCCAATGTTGGAAGACAGGATACTGGGCTAGATAGACCTTTGGTCTGACCCAGTATGGCCATTCTTATGAATGTTACAGGTTAGAATTTAAGTAACCAGAATAATTAAAGAGGCAACTTGCACAGAATCTCAGTGAGCTATCCCTAGCTCTAGTCAGAGCTATTAGAGACCTCATTTCCATGGTATACTATATTCCTAATCAAAATTAAGATTGAACAAGGGAGAAACTACTGGATTGTTTTAGAATTCCACTCGCCCAGAGGCCTTTAACAGGATTATGCACAGAAGCAGATGCCATGTGGGTACTTGAGCATGCACCAAGGATTGGCACCTGAGAGACAGAAAAAGTTTTTAAAAAGCTTATTTTAAGCTAATCAAATACAGTGGGTTACGCTTTTCTTTTTGAATATTTTCAAGAATCTCACACCCTGGGGCAGACTGGAAAAGAAAACCTAAAAAAAACAAACTTGCCTCTAACTTTGTAAGTTACTAGCATATTTACCCAGTGTTGCTCCTCACAGCAGGGGGCTGAGAGAGAGAGTGAGTGAGTGTGTGTGTGTGTGTGTGTGTGTGTGTGTGTGTGTGTGTAGGGGGTGGGGGTTCAGGCTCAGGGCTTGGGATGTCAGGGGCTATAGGCAGGGGGCTGGAGGCCTGGGGGGTGTAGGAGGCAGGTTGTGGAGGAGCTCAGGGCAAGGAATGGAGGGTAAGGAAGGGCTCAGGGCAGGGAATTTGGAGATGGGGGCGGCAGAGGAGTGTGCAGGAGCCAGGACAGGAGAAGAAGGACCTCACTACCTGGCTGCCAGATCCTCAGGGCTGGGTAAAGTGGCCAGCAACATCCAAAGCCCCAACCCCAGGCAGCCACTCTGTTGCCAGTGCAGCTGCCCCCTTGTGGCCATTCTTTAGTATTACCGTCCCTGCTAGAAGACCCCCGACTCCCCGATTTTTTCATTTTACAAGAAATAATCGAATTCCAGGCACATAATACTGTCCTGGCAAAACCAAACCTTTACCAAATTTGTTGGTCCCTAGTGCTTACCATTTTGAAGTTCTTGAATGGAATCACAGATGGATGGCCAGACACACAAACTCTCTCAATATACAGTAGATACCTCTTTGGCTGAAGATCTGTCCTGGACTCTCACATGTACACAAAAAGCTGGTGAAAACCATCCCCAGTAAAGCCCTGCTTCCACTGCTGTGCCTCTGAGAACTAAAGATTCTGCAACTGCTGTTTCTTCAGCTCCCTAGAGATGGCCAAGCTCTGCTATCAGCAAAAGAGCATTCTTCCCAAATGTGCTCCTCTACCATCCAAGCAGGCAGAGCTGGGCAGAATTTGTTGAAAAGCTTTGATAATTAGTTCAACTGAAAAGGGATACTTATGACAGAGGAAATGAAACATGCAAATCCATTCGAAAGGTGGGTATATTTAAAGTGCTCCCCGGGGTCAAAGTTTTCCCTTCCACAAACAAGCAGTTTGCCATGAATAACTCAGACAGAGCTCAAACTCTGCTCATTATTTGCTCTTGAAATCTCTTCTTCAAGTAGGTAAAAAATTATGCCCTACAGGAGACAAGATGCCTTTAAAGCACATATCTCATTTTTTACTACAATTACCTTTCGCTAGCCTGGCACAGCTGCATGCTCCTATTTGCTTTTGTTTTTTCCATTAAGGGCCTGTCCATTATTTGTACCCATCCTATGCATGCCAATGATGCACATTCCCTTGCCTATGATTCTTTCCACAGATAATAGAGAATAAATTGCAATTAGATTGTGGTAATTGTAGATAATTAACTCAAAATGAGCTGTTAATTATAAAAATCTATGTTTTTCGGTTCTTGATTGTATTATTTATTTCACTTGTAAATTCCAATGTCTCACTTGAGCAAGTTTAATATTTTAAATACTTTTAGCATTTTTTTTTAAATACCAAGAGAATTTGAAACTAAGCTTTGTTTATTTGAAAATTAAAATTAAGTTTTGGGGAGGTTCCCTTGAGAACCTCATCCAAACTGGAAGATAAACAGGGCTGATTTTCCACGATTCTTGATAATATTTGCTATGGCAAAAAGCCTTAGGCATTTCAATACAACTGCCAGATTGTTCAGAAGAGAACAGTCCCGCCTCCCCGAACCCTCATCCCAGCACCACTCACACGCACCCTCTTCTGAGATTGAAAAAAAACACTTCTATATTCAAATGCATAAAGGAGACAAATGGACTTGTCTGCATGGCCTCTTCCTGCCTTACATTAGATTAAATTATTTAGGGAGCCTTTATCTGGTAACCTTTGTGAAACTGAATATTGAATATAGGAAACAAACTTTCAGATGCTTCGCTGGCAGGCTTTGGAACCAGCTTGCCCTGTGACTTATTAACTTTGAAAAATTACTGTGGGTTTAATCAAAAGAACGAGAGAGTGAGAGAAAGGAAAAAACCTTATGAAATCCGGACCTCATTTTGTAAACAACACAGTTTTTCTTCATCTCTCCCCATATTTAGTAGGTTTCAGCAGGTTTTGGCAACCTATTACAAAAAGACCTGGAGATGTTCTAGGTTACACTTTTCCTCAGACTGCAATGCTAGATCATTTAACCAGATCTAGTTTCTGAATCTCCTTTGATACAAGGATCATGCAATCACACGATATTGTACACAAGGGAAAAAATATAGAGATCGCTTTTAGGATTCCTCTTTGGTGGTAGTAACCTAAGTTTAAAATACAGTAGAGTCAACTACCTGTTAACACAAAGGTGACTGGATAATCATTAACTCATACAGCAGAAAGAACAACTAAGGAGCCCATGAGGATATCTCACCCCACTTTTATATTAATAGAGGTGAACATGTGAGTTGCAAAAGTTGAAGGTGTTGACATGATCTTGTGTCCAACCACAAATGGTGGTAAACTAAGATTCGGATTTGGTACACAGAACCCTCAGGTTGCTTAGTACTATGACAAACATATTTAAACATCCCTTCAAACTTTTTATAAAAGATACAGAAAAAGAAGGAAGAAACAATTAAAACATTTGAAATGCAAGGTATTAAGTAAGCTCTCAATGTGACAACATCCTCACTCCATATAGCAGGTGAGGGTCATTAGAAGGAAAACACTAGTTGCTGGATGGTCTCTTCTAGGGTTCGCTGTCCTTTTGGGTAAAAGAGAAACAGCTAGATGGATATCCTGGATCTATTGTTGCTGCTTTTGTTCCAGTCCAATTCCATTTCCCAGAAGGCCTAACAAGACAAAGAGGAAAGAAAAGAACAGCAAAGACAGAAAATACAGCAACTATCCCTGGTGTTGAATGTCACTTGCAACATCACAGCTAGAAAAACCCAAGCATTCCACATACTCTTATTAGCCACTGTAAGACCTGGCAAACTTGTACCAGAGGCAGGCTATTTAGGGCATTATTTTAGCTGCTTCTTTCTGGGCACAGACATACAGTGATGTTACAACATATACAGACTTGGCCAGCTACTCCAGATTCTTAAACAAAAAACAAGAGAGAGAGATAGGAAAGATAAGAAATAAGGTGCAAAGGAAAAAGACATGAGGAAGTTGTGAGAAAGTTTCATATGCCAAATGGTGTTCAGTATGTAATTAAAGCCAGTGGATGTCATCTGGGTCTCTCTCTTTCTGGCCTGCTATGGTAAGGATAGCTCTTTCAATTAGCATGAAGAAGGGCCAGGATCCTAAGAGACGATGGGGGTGGCAGCCATGATGCTGAAATTTGCTCTTTCCTGTTCTTTCAGTCAGCCAGGGTTGCAGGAGCCAGTTCTCCACACACTATCTTTTTCTTAAAAAGATTCTGAAAGGGAGCGATGAGTGGAATAGCACAGCCCTGCATTATTTTGTCCACCAATTATGCCTTATTTACAATATACCAATATTGGGTCATTGATTTCCAGTCTCACATAGTCCCTGCTTATAGAAGCCTTGAATTAGATCCATAGGCTTTTTTGTTTGGACTAATTCAGCCTCTCTCTTTTTTGAGCCCTTCCCCATCATTGTTTATTATACTTTACTGAGACAGTTCATAAACTTTCATTTGACTTCGCACTTTTGAGCTCATCTTAGGGGAAATTTCTAGGCCCAATTGTTACACTACCATCCCAGCCCCAACCAAGAGTAAGGAAAATACAGAAGGAAATTAATATCAGTCACCTGGCAGCAAAGCAAAAAAGCACCTACGCCACAGCTGATAAACAGATTTCTCACTAGAAAGTCCTACGGGTGGGGAAGATTAGAATTGCAGAAAGCATGCCTCTGATTTTTGAGACAGCAGCAGGAGCCACCTTCCCTGGATACACATATTTGTTTGGGTTCTACTGCTCGTTATCTCTGATTTGCTGGAATGAGAGGAGGAGTCATTCACTCAGAGATGAAGAGTTTGCTTGGGATGAGCCAACTCACTGCTAAGCCTATGTCTACAACGTCCAGTCAATGTGTGGAGGTAGGAGAAGAGAACTGAGCAATAGGAAGAGACTCGTAACATCTACAGTTCTTTTCTGGCAGTTGGCCTGAGAACACTAGACATTAAGGAAGGTTTTATTTGGCACTGGGAAGCCTGAACACTTTTTTTATTCTCTCCTCTGCTTTGCTGAGAAAAGGTCTTATACACAACCATTGACCAGTATCTCAGGGCCAGAAGATATACAATGTCTAACTGATTGTGGTCTGGCAGCAGACTGCACCGTTGGTCAGCTCAGAAAGCAGAAAGGGGAGTTGCTTCTTGAGCAGCAAAAGATTTTTTTGCTCAGAGTGGGCATGAGGCATGATGGAATTTTGCATGAGTAAAGACTATCAGATCAGTATTAAGCTTCATATTATGCATCATGACATGTATTCCAGCAGTGCATAAAGACCCCAGATGAAATCAAGGTCCCATTGTGCTAAGCTCAGTAAAAACACCTAGTAAGAGAGTCCTTCTCCTGAACAGCTCACAATCTAAAATGATAAGACAAAAGGTGGCATTACTGCTATTATAAAGAGGACCCCAAGGCACAAGGTCCCATTGTGCTAAGCTCAGTAAAAACACCTAGTAAGAGAGTCCTTCTCCTGAACAGCTCACAATCTAAAATGATAAGACAAAAGGTGGCATTACTGCTATTATAAAGAGGACCCCAAGGCACAGACAAACTCAGGGTACATCTAAACTACATTAAAGCATTCCTGAGTGACCCATCTCAGCTGACTCAGGCTGAGGGTCCTATAGAGTTGTAGCAGAGAGATACAGGTTCTAGGACCCCTTGAAGGAGGAGGGTTCCAGAGATTGGGATCTCTCTGACACTGAAATTTTATAGCCTTGGCTCATACTGCAAATTCTGTAACAGAACAAGGAACTGAAACCAATTCTCCTGAGACCCCATCAAGTGCCTGACACACAATACCATCCTTTCTTTATGTTAAAGACCCATTTTCTAGAGACCAATCTAGACTATTTAATGCGGCCTTTCCTGGTTAGCAGCATTCAACCCAAACCAAAAGGAAGTACAGGTCAAACATACACATGTGGCAGCAAGTAACATCTTTTTGAGAATGAAGAAAATACACCAACTCTTTGAAGCACTTTCTAATCTTTCAAAGAAAGTGAGAGATTACCTTAGCCCCTGGCCAGTACCATTCACCATAAGGGTTGGTCCTCCTGGGCTGCCTTGTGTGACATCAGTGGCTACTTCTGGATCAAGAGCTTGGCCCTTAAACCTGAAAGATTTAAAACCTGTTAATTTTGCCACTTGGATTGACTATTGTACCTCCAGCAATCCCCCACCCTAACAGATAAAAAAGGATCAACTGTGAACAGCACACTTTATACAGAGAAGCTTTAACAAAACACATCCATTTTCCCTCTCATTTAGGGAAACAGCTTCCACATGCTGCCTTTGTTTCCACGGGCTGCAGTTGACAAAATTCTTTAATTCTACTAATTTTTAAGCACTTGCCCCCGAGAAACTGGAGACTGAATACTGTGACAAATATTCATGCTTCATCACACTAAGGGAAGCCCTAGCACCTGGCAAGAGCTCAAGGGCAGCATGAAAACTGCATAAAATATAAGAGGTTGCAGCTGTTCTGCAGCTTTACGATGATGATGCAGTTCCTGGTAACTACAGGTCTCAGCAAACGATACTCCATCTTTATCTGAGTATCTTCTCCTCTGCTCAGGTCAAGTAGAAAAATCGCATACAGGTAAGTTTCCTGTGTGATTTATATAAAGATCCAATTGCTGGCCCTTTTACTTTCCTAGTGGTGGCAAAAGATATTCCTTCCTTGGTGAGTCTTCTGACCATTCAGCATGTTGTATTTAAATGATTAAGTAAGCAAATTGTTGTCATTTGTAGAACACTGAAGCAATTCTGTGGTTAGCAAGGAGACAAAAGAGGGGTATCACAAAGCCAAAACTAAAATTGGAAAGATGACGTTTGAGAAGAATACCTGTAAATAGTAGGCATAGGCAGATATTTGATGTAGATAGTTCATTTGTATTGAACTCTAAAGAGATTGCAAACAACCCTCTTAGGTTAGATTGCTTTAGTGTAGTTGTCTTATTTGAAGACGAGATGGCAAATGTACAAGCATCTACACTGCTGAGAAGAGATAATGGAAGATATTTTCAAGATTCTGAGTATTCATTTATGGATCCTCCTCAGACTTTTTTCAAGCAACTACAATTTCGCAGGACTTGAAATCTTTTCAGAACAAGCTGATTAAAATAGCTGCAATTATAGCAATAACAATGACTTCATTACAGATGTATTCAAAAGTCCTTTTCCTGGACAGCCAGAAGACTCTGAAAATGTTCATTTTAAAGGCAATTCTGCCTGTGTGTCCTTCATATTCTACATACTTTTTCTTAGTAGGATATGTGTGTGGAAATAGAATATTGAAAGAGTAAATGGTCCATTTTTATAATGGGGAGAAGTGAATAGTAGTATCTCCCAGGGGTCTCTACCAGGACCTGTACTGTTCAACATATTCATAAATAATATGGAAAAAGGGTTAAACAGTGAGGTAGCAAAAACTTGCAGATGATACAAAACTGTTCATGATAATTAAGTTGAAAGCAGACTGTCAAGTGTTACAAAGGGGTCTCACAAAACTGAGTGACTGGCAGATGTAATTCAATGTTGATAAATGAAAAGTAATGCACACTGGAAAACATAATCCCAACTATACATATAAAATGATGGGGTCTAAATTAGCTGTTACCACTCAAGAAAGAGATCTTGGAATCCTAGTAGATAGTCTCTCAAAACATCCACTCAAAGTGCAGCTGCAGTCAAAAATGCTAACAGAATGTTGGGAATCATTACTAAAGGAAAGGGATACATAATAAGACAGAAGATATCATATTTCCTCTATGATAACGCCCACATCTTGAATACTGTGTGCACATCTGGATGCCCCATTTTTTAACAAGATATACTGGAATTAGAAATGGTACAGAAAGTGCAATAACATGATTTTGGGCTATGGAACTGCTTCTATATAAGGAAAGATTAATAAAATGAACTCTTCCGCTTGGAATAGAAGCAACAAAAGAGAGATATGATAGAGGACTACAAAATCATGACTGGGATGGAGAAAGTAAATCAGAATGCATTATTTACTCCTTGCCATAACACAAGAATTAGTGGTTACCTAATGAAATGAACAGGCATCAGGTTTAAAACAAACAAAAGGAAGTTTTTCTTCATACAATGCACAGCCAATCTATGGAACTCTTTGCCAGAGGACACTGTGAAGGCCAAAACTAAAAAGAACTAGGCAAATTAATAGAGGACAGGCCCATCAACAGCTGTTAGCCTGGATGGGCAGGGATGCAAAACCATGCCCAAGTGTTCCTAACCTATTTGCTAGAAACTAGAAGTGGACAAAAGAAGACGGATTGCTCCATAGTTATGTGTTCTGTTCATTCTTCAGAAGCACCTGGCATTGGACACTATTGTAAGACAGACCACATCTGGGGGGTGTTAAGAATATATCTGTTCCTACCTACTTCTCACCATAAGTCATAACCCTTTGTTTGTGACCTCAATCATTTGCAAATATGAGAGAGTGGTCACCCTGCACTCACCTGGAAAGGATTAATGCAAATGGAGAAGCTGAGAAGAATCAGGTGGCCATGACTGAGGAAAGGAGCTAAGCTGAGGAGGAATGAGCTGGGCTGGAACTACAAAAACAGGGAACTGGAAATAGAGCTGGTTGCTAGGAAAGTCTGCAGCGATTCTCAGAAAGAAAGGAAGTGCTTTGGTGCTGGCAAACCCAAAAAGGGTCAGAGAGTGGGAGGAGGAAGGAGCCAGGAAGGTTGGGCAGGGCTCAGTAAAGGCACTAAGTTCTACAAGCAATAGGCCTTGACTTCCGGCTTGAGTGATCCTTAGCCAGAACCTGGAGCAGAGGGTGGGCCTAGGTTCTCCTCCCAGCCACTAAAGAAGTAGCACTAAGAAGCAGTTAAAGGAAGACTGCCAAGACTGCAGGAGAGGAAAGACTTTCCAATCCTGGAAGGGGAAAACTATTTGATTACCTGGTTAGAGGGTTACACCACAATGAGGCAGCTCATGGAGCAAGAGGGGGGGCCACAGAGAGAGGTGAAGAGATGGTGTGCAAACACAAGAAGGGATACTAACCTTGGAAGCTATTCCACAGAGTGATCTGGAGATGTGGTATTCAAGGGTGAGTGAAGTGCCCTGTCACATCAACACACACACAACTGTGACTGCCTCTAATCAAACAGGCATTTGGAAACTAAACAAATACAATTGATTTTTGGATTGCATATTATATACAAAAGCAACACAGAAAAGTAGGGTACAGTGTACATGGTCAAAAACCTCCTTCAGCTATAACAGTCTCTTTTATTACTTGAAAAGCAGTGGTGAGGTGGGAGGCAAGGGAGAGAATACACATGTGGGATGCAGGTCATGTAATGCAGAATCTTGAGGGATTCCCTCATCAGTGATGTTTTTAAAATAATATCTACATCAAAGCTCATCAAATTCTCTTATTGTTCCCTTTACAAGACTGCTAACATCCATCCATTCCTCCCTCTCCTTTCCACTAACATCCTCGTATTCAACTGAAATATAGTTCCTCTTTCTAGGGCAACCTCTCTCTTCTGTAGCTTCAATACATCTCCTCTAATCCCTCCCCTCTGCCAGTATATATAAGCTGCTGAGGCAAAATCACTCTTCCTCTCCTATTACTGTCAAACCCATACGCAAGTATGTCCCAGGGCACTCAGTCACCTTCCACAACAAGTGAAAGCATCTTATTTTCAACTCAACAGGCTGCACAATTCTGACCTGTCCACATCACTGTTCCAATTTCCTCCTCCTTGCTAACCCTCGACTGCTTAAGACACTCTACCGTTTCCAACCCAATTACAATCTTGTATATTTTCTCCACTTATTTTCATGCCTTTTTCTATGGGGCCCTTAACTCAAGTCTAGCGCCTCTCTTCTTTACCTCCCAGAAAATAGGCTCCCTGTTTAAATTCTCTTCAAGCCACTTCTTCCAGGTAACCTTTCACCAAACACCACCCAGAATTCAACAATGGCTTCTTGGCTAGAGTTCTGAGTGTCTCTGTATTGTCCACATCGGATTTACATTGTAGTCCTTTGACTGTAGAAAATTTCTTACGTTAATTATCCTGTCTTATTCTAAACCAACAGTCCTCATACTATTCTTTACCTTAACTTTTGTCCCTTGTCTAGTCCCATGCTTATAGCCTTGTCTAGTATAAATTCCAAGTTCTTAGGGTACAGAGCATGATTTATTCTGTTTCTCAATGCTCCATGTAAATGTTAGGTGCCATCAAAGTTCTTTACAGACTAACAATTAACCTATAACTATAAATCTCACAAACTCGCCTGTTGTAATCCAGCCTGGATTGGTGTAGCTGTTGCTGCTTCAGAAGTAATTTTGCTTCTTGCTTAGCGAGCAAATGCTGGAGACGTTCCTTTTCAACTTCCAGCTCCATTTTTTGCAGAAGAAGCTGCTGCCTTCTCTCCTCGGAGAGCCTTTTATCATGCTCTGTTTCTTTTGATCCAGAATCCACACTGTCATACATCCCAGAAACTCGAGAAAGCCTGGTGCAATCACAGGTTTCCTGACGATGTCTTTTGGGCACTTGGCTGACCTTTTGGCTATCCCAAACATTCTCTGCACTCCCTGGCTGGCTACAAGCACAATGACTCATTTGTTGAGGACAAATATTCTGAAAACCATTAATTTGCTGGCCCACATCAGGAGCTGAGCTTGTGGGGCATGGGCTCCTTTGCTTTGCTGACAGCATCATATTGTTACATTTTCTGTGCAAGCCATTTTCCACAGGACATTCATTCAGAACCTCCTTTTGGTTGTAGTGGGTTGTGGTCCCATGCGCATGATTATTTCTACGGTGCTGAGATACTGAAAACAGGACCGGACTTCCAGACTGTGATGTTTTATTGTTCTTGTATAACATTTGTTGTCTAGGTATACTTAGATAGGAACCATCCAGTTCCAAAGGTGGCAGCAGGCATGGACTCCTCTTGCTGGATACCTAAAATAGGAGAAACAAGCTATCATAACTTTCAAAATTTAACAGAGCATGCTAAATTGTATTTTTCCTCAGCAAAATTTACTTTTTGCCATCACACCAGTTGACAGAATAAAGCTGTCATACTGGCACAAGGAGATTCAATGCATTGTGCTGATGGACATGTAGCAAGACTCATACAATGTTTACCAAAAGGCAGCGATAAGCCTGCTATCAAATCTACATTTCAATCAGGCTAAACAAGTACGATAAATAAGAAACTACTGTCTGCAGGATCCTCCTCACAAACAAGCAGCTTCAGAGTACCAAATAGTTGTGAGTACCTAGGGTTACATAAAATCAGCTTGACGACTGGCAAAAAACATTAAATGTTAATGTATGAAAATGTTTAATTTTGCACGCCGAGCCAAAAAAATCCATTCAGCCACTATAAATACTCTTTGATTGGCCATTACACAGCAGGAGATTTGATGTAAAACATTTCACCTTGCGCTGAATGGAATATTACTTACCGCCGGAAATTTGATGAGAGTTTTTGAAATGTCTTTACAGAAACACAGATAAAAACCGACCACTTTCTGTAAAATATGGTTCTACTTCAAAAGCTGTTATTTAAATAAAAAAAACATGTTTAAATTCAGCTATAAATGTAAGTGATTTTTCAATTAAGTTGGGCAAGTGATTATGTTCTGATTAAACTCTACAGAAAGAAAGCAGTTGTAATTCACATTTGTCTTCCCAGTGAAAAGTGAAGTAGAGTGGGTTGGTTATACTCATGGCTATTAGGTAATGGACATCAAAATCCTGCTTTTATCATGGAGTATCCTTGCACTGCAGTTTGTCTCTGCTGTTAAGCATTTGTGTTGCTATGCTGATCAGAACAATAGTGAATCACTCACTCAGAGCTCTTTTTCTCGACATGTGCATTAATTTCAGTAACATATTGCATTTAAACTCTATTTCAGCCCCCAGGCCCTTTGTCAAAGATTTAATTTTGTTTAATTGCAGAAGCCAGGTTTGTCAAAGATAAACAAACCACTTTAGCAGCAGCACGCAAGTTGAAATTTGGTGGTCAATGATGAGCAGAAAATTACTATTTGTATTCTGGTAGCATACACAATGGATTAGTGGCAGTACATATGCATTGGAAGACAATCTCTGCCCCAAAGAGCTTGTATTTAAGAACGCAAGCAACATGCCAGGTGTTGGAGAGGAATGTAATCCAACTATATACAGTTTTTATATGCATTATTTACATTATTTGTATAAACAAATAAATCAACTCTATATGTCTACCCATCAGCACCCTCATTTTGAAGTTGTGTGAAGGACTCCCAGAAGACTATAGATCATCCCCAGAACACCGATATTTTATTATTTTCAGTTTTGTTTTCACAATAATTTGTCCTTTAGTTTTACCATATGATTGAAAGCTGACATGCCAGGTTTTACTCAATGAAGTCCAAATGCGCTAGAGGCATCTGCATTACTGTTGCAGCTAAATGGTCAAGAAAAGTTGATGCTGGGACTGGGTGACAAGTGCAGGGAATTCAAATACTTCGGCAGCTAGAGGGGCTGGAAAGGCTGCCTATCAGAACTGCATCATACTGGCACAAGGCAATCAGAGTTGTTTGATTGTATTTGTTTGATGCCATTGTTGTGCATGATGATATTACAGACACATAAAAACCCTTAATCATCTAAATTAGACCACATTAAAAGGGATTTGGGGCAACAGATAAAACATGGAGTGCATGATGCTAAAGGACATATGAGAGAAGAGACTACAAGCTAATCCTGTAGCTATCTATCTGTTACACATCTCACTTTCTCACCTTACCAAGTTTAGGGCATTCCTGGGGGAAAGGGACTACAAACTGGCTTGGTTCCCAAACTCCTCAGGACCAAAGCTGGGAGTGCACGCAGTTGCTCTCAAGTGGTCCTTCTGGCCTTAAGGATGGAAATTGGAAAATGGGGGAAAAAGCAGAGGACACTAAAAATAAAATCCTTAAAATTTCCTTATTTTATCACTTTGTTTTATTGACTACAGGGGCCAACATTTGTTAAGAAATCTCAGCACATGAACAAGGATGTTATAAAATAATTGCCATGAACAGGTTTAAGGATAAAGGCCCACACTGCAAATTAACTTCATGACTGAGACTCAATTAAAAGTCCCTCAAGGCCCTAAAAGGGAGGTTCCAGTTAGCATTTGTTGACCTTGGCCGCCATTAAATCTGCCCTGATTTTCTCAGAAATGGCACTGACATTTAAATACTTCATAACAACCAGAGAAACTTTAACGTTATTTCACAGTTATGGTATCTTTCTGGTGGAGCGGTGGGGGATATTCTAATTAATATCACAATATGCAAATAGCATTTTTTCATTTCTCTAGATGATGGAGATAGTAATATTAAGTGGCAGTCTCAGCTCCAGATTCACATGGCTTTAAAAGCCACTCAAGGTCTATCCTGTAAGATAAATTAACTAATTTGGGGTGAGAGAGACTGGGGAAATCAATAAACAACTTTGCAAGTTGTCTTATTTTCTGTTAATGCTTAAATTGAAAACTGGAACAGAATGGCATCAATCAGTTCAAAACTAGAGTGACATCTGCACCTGAGTTGGATTTCGAGGCCAGGGCATGATACATGCAATCTGTGATGGGCAGAACAAGGCAGCAACGGAAAAAGAGGATGAGTATTCTAAGACCCCCTTCTCAACTGCACTGTGAACGTAAGGAATTAGGCACTTTTATTAGATGAGTTTAAAGCAGACATTGCCTGTGGGACACACAGAAGCCACAAACAGGCTGTGATGGAACAGATGTGATTCTCCATTTCTGGAGCGCTCCCATCTTCCCTGTATATTATTTAAAGGTACATCTTCCCTTAACTAAAATTTAAACAAAAGACACACTGCTTTTTTTGACATATGGAGTTAACATGATCTGATCCAATGTGAAACTGACAAACAGAAATAAATACACACTAAAAGCATCTCAAATAATTTTGCACGAGCTAGAAAGGAAAACATGAGGAAGCACTATGAATCTCTCCTTGCACTCCTTGTAATTTCTACTGAGGGATTCAGAACACGGTATAAACAAATACCGAGCTCTGCAACTCAGTCAGTCAGTATGCAATTTCTACAAAAGTCTCTTAAAAACAAGTTGTGGATGTGCTCTGCAGAAGTAATATACACACTGATTCAGAGGGCCTATTGTTATTTAGAAAATGCTACTAGTATGACAATGTACTGTAGGGGAGCATATAAAACAAGTAACAAAATCAGATCTTACTGTCCCTATGTAGGCCAAATCCTCATTTTCTTATGTAAAACCAGGTATATTTTCCCAATAGTCACTACAGTAGACCCCTAGTTATGTGGGGGTTTTGTTCCTTGCAAGCCTCACTTAACTAAAATTTTGCGCAAGTCGGGAGAGGTGGCAGCCTGGTTCATGGATCTTCTGGGCTTACAGGAGCCAGGAAACTGACTAGCCCAGAGTGGCAGGCTGGTTACCATTTCCCCATGGCTTGCAGGACCCAGGAAACTGACATGGCTGGTCAGTTTCCTGGGTCCCACCAGCCAGGGAGCCATGTACTGGTCAGTTTCTCAGGTCCTGCAAGATTGAGGGAAGCTGGGAACCAAGCAGCAGCCTGGCTCCTGACTCCCCACCCCTGGCAGGAGCCAGGTGTGGCTTCTCCCTAGCTCCCCCAGCCGGTGGAGTCTGGTGAGTAGACAGCTGCTGTGATGTGGTTTCTTCCAGCTGGGAGAACATAATGTAAGAACTGCCATACTGGGTCAGACCAAAGGTCCATCCAGCCCAGTATTCTGTCTGACAACAGTGGCCAATGCCAGGTGCACCAGAGGGAGTGAACTGAACACGTTAACGATCAAGCATTCCCTCCTGCTATCTATCTCCAGCCTCTGACAAACATGCTAGGGATACCATTCCTTACCCACCCTGGCTAACAACCATTAATGGAGCTAACCTCCATGAACATATCTAGCTGTTTTTAAAAACCCTCTTACAGTCCTAGCCTTCACAGCCTCCTCTGGCAAGGATTTCCACCGGCTGTGTGAAGAATTTCCTTTTATTTGTTTTAGTTGCCCTTTTCTGAGCCTTTTCTAATGCCAATATGGCTATGTCTACACTAGCCCCTGCCTTTTGAAAGGGATATGGTAATAGGGCATGAATATGCAGTGCCTCATTAGCATAATACCGGTCACGGTGATTTGAAAGTGCCACTTTCAAATCACTTGCCACCCGTGTAGACAGGGGTCTTTCGAAAGAAACCCCAGTCTTTGAAAGCCCCTTATTCCTAAAACCAAATATGAATAAGGGACTTTCAAAGACTTGCGGGGGTCCTTTCAAAAGGCCCCTGTCTACATGGGTGGCAGCACCTTATTAGCATCTGCCAAAGTGTCTCATTAACAACTCCCTTTCGAAAGGCAGGGGTGACTGTAGACATAGCCTTTTTTTTAGATGAGACCACCACATCTGTAGGCAGTACTCAAGATATGGGTGTACTATGGTTTTCTATAAGGGCAATAAGATGTCCTCAGTCTTATCTCTATACCGTTTTTTAATGATTCCTAATATCTTGTTTGCTTTCTTGGCTGTCGCTGCACACTACATGGATGTTTTCAGAGAACTATCCATACTGACTCCAAGATCTCTTTTCCAATTTGTTACAGCTAAATTAGCCCACATCATACTGTATGTATAGGCGGGATTATTTTTTCCAATGTACATTACTTTACATTCATCCACATTAAATTTCATTTGCCATTTTATTGCCCAGTCACTCAGTTTGGTGAGATCTTTTTGAAGGCCTTTACAGTCTGTTTTGTTTTAACTATCTTGAGCAGTTTAGTATCATCTGCAAACTTTGCCACCTCACAACTTACCCCTTTCTCCAGACTGTTTATGAATAAAGTTGACCAGGATTGGTACTAGGACTGACCCTTGGGGAATGCCATTAGTTACCCTCTCCATTCTGAAAATTTACCATTTATTCCTACCCTGTCTCCTGCTTTTAAACAGTTTGCAATCCATGAAAGGATCTTCCCTCTCATCCCATGACAATTTAATTTACATAAAAGCCTTTGGTAAGGGACCTTGCCAAAGGCTTTCTGGAAATCCAAGTACACCAGATCTACTGGATCCCCCTTATTCACATGTTTGTTGACCCCCTCAAAGAACTCCTAGAGAAACCATGTTGACTTTTGCCCAACAAATTATGTTCTTCTATATATCTGACAAATTTATTCTTTATTATGGTTTCAACTAATTTGCCAGGTACCAATATTAGACTTACTGGTCTGTAACTGCTGAGAACACCTCTGGATTCCTTTTTAAATATCAGCATTACATTAGCTATCTTCCAGTCATTGGGTACAGAAGCTGATATAAAGGACAGGTTACAAACCACAGTTAACAGTTCCCCAATTTCCCATCTGAGTTCTTTCAGAACTCTTGGGTGAATGCCATCTGGCCACAGTGACTTGTTACAATTAAGTTTATCGATCAGCTCCAAAACCTCCTCTAATAATACCTCAGTCATGGACACTTCCTCAGATTTGGCGCCTACAAAGGACAGCTCAGGTTTGGGAATCTCCCTAACATCCTCAGTCATGAAGACTGAAGCAAAGAATTCACTGAGTTTCTCTGCAATTACTTTGTCATATCTGAGTGCTCCTTTTCTATTTGGGGGAGCTGGGCGGGCAGACAGAGGTAACTGCAGTTTCTCCAAGAGCAGCAGCAGCAACAGCTCTTTGCCCATTGGGCTCCTCCAGCCGGGGCAGCTCAGCAGGTGGTGCATCTTCTCCCCTGCTTCCCTAGGCTCAGGAGCTGGGGCACTTTCAATCTGCACTGAACTCATGTTAATGTGAGTTAAGCGCAGATCGAAAATGCACATACCAGGAGACTACTGTACGTTAGTTCCCTCTATATATTTATACGGGTGAAATCCTGGACCCATTGAAGTCAATGGCAAAACTCCCATTGACTTCAGTTTCTCCTACAGTGCCTATCTTTAATGAATTAATCAGTATGGTACATTAGGAGACAAAGAAAAGAAACCCACAGGGTAATATGGTTAGTATAGACTGTATCATCAGCATGACTCCATCGGTGGATTTTTACAAGGTTTTGTTAGAATGGACGGAGGAGACTATTAATTGGGGACAGTATGCAGAAAGGTGACAGGTTCCTCTGCCTGTGAAGCCACTGCAGCTCTTCAAGATGTGTCACCCTATGGACACTTCACTTCAGGCATGCATGTATCTCAGTCAGCCTGCGAATGGGCCCTATACGGAAGCTATCTAGGACTGTGAGAATAAATACCCTCTACTTCTTTTCTATCATTAAATCCAAGAAAGGAAACTCTCCAGGTAAGGAGTTGAGCACCCACAGTGACCCACATCTCCATGAACTACTGCACTGGGTAAGTAACCTCTCCTTCTCTTTTAAGCATAGGCTGACCATCCCTCCCATATTGCACGGGACGGTCCCATATTTGGGACACCAAAAACGCATCCCTACTTATTTTTTAAATGGGACAAATTGTTCCAAATTTGAGCCTCCTCCGCCCCCACCCTTTCCGCCAGCGGGCAGACATCACTTCGAGCCTCAGGGAAGCAGGGAGAGCGCTGGCAGCTGCCACGTCCTTCCAGCTCCCTGGGGCTTGATGGAGCCAGGAGGAGCCGCCCCTCCCCTCATCTCATATTTGGGACAGGGAGATATGGTCACCCCATTTAAGTAGCATTCCTATGGACACTCGACTTCAGAGCAGTATCCCCAGAAGAAAGCTGCTTCAGTAGACTCTAATACAGAAAACAGAACTGTCCACTGCTGTCGCAGATCTAGGGCCATGGACCAAAGCATAGTGTTTGGAGAAAGTATTTACTTCAGATCATAGAGCAGTCCTGCAGATTTCAGGTACTACAGTGTCCATAAAAAAGGCCACTGAAACTGACTGCGACTACGCAGACTTAGCCAGCATCTTCACACGAAGCTGGGTGTTAGCAATCTCACAGAATCCAGCTCAGACTCTACTGGGTCGGCTGTGCCATTTCTGCAGTGCTAGCTGACATGAAAATACTTATTTTTGTCACTAAAACAGATTTTTTTCTGAACATACCTCAAGAACAGGTGCAGGGAAGAAACTGGTCCCATTTTAACCTTTATTTTTTTATTTTTTTTTTTTTACAAAAAGCTACAAACACAGTTTAACTACTGTACAAAGTCTAGTAAAGGAGCTAGTCTCTGAAATCATTATTAAGAATTTCCCTACGAGAATGTACAAAATGAGAGTTTTGAAATAAATGAGTAAGATCTACTGAAGTCCAGCTTTACCTTTCTTTTCCTTTCATTGCGGAATCTTTTAATAAAATCTCCATTACAAAAAGTG
The DNA here is from genome assembly GCF_033958435.1 of Carettochelys insculpta. NCBI lineage: Eukaryota > Metazoa > Chordata > Testudines > Carettochelyidae > Carettochelys > Carettochelys insculpta. The sequence continues at coordinate 124,384,077 of NC_134141.1, forward strand.
TAAGATGAATCATTATAAAGTTCTTTGATCGTATGATGATTGTCCGTATTAATACCTATCACAGATAAGGAAGATAACTTAAAAGGTTAGTTGCCTATTTTCCTAGCTGAAGATAAGGGGCTGTGTTCCTCATGAATCATGTATGATTACAGCTGTTGTATTCAAGTGTATGACAGAAATGGTCTATTCATGTGCGGGTGCCAGGTAGGCTGCATTGCTCATGTGTAATACCACTGAACTCAGTGGGATTCGACAGGTAGCACTATGACACAAATTGTCCACCAAAGTGCAGCTACAAATAGGCAATGATACTTGGCCCCCAAAAGAACACTTATGATGGTTTGTGGAACCCATCTATATATGAATTCTAGTTCCATTTCTTGAACTCTATTTTTAATGCATTATGGTACCTTTTTCTGCAATCTGGCATCATACTGCTAGTGTTAAAAGGGCACTGGTGCAAGAATATCTGCCTCTGAAGGAGATGGTCATTAAGGACCATCAATGGAATGGGACTTGCCTTAGTAGAATAATGTTGGGTAAAACCATTTTTCTCAAGTCTGGACACCAGGTGGATGGTCACTTAGCAACAGAGCAGCTGATGGAAGACCCTGATCAACAGGGGAATTGGAGGGATGGGGACTTGAGGCTGGAAAGGAGTAGCCAAGGCAGTGGGAACTGGAAATTATAAAAGGTTGAGGGCTGGTCAGCAAACAGCTCTCTCTCAACAGCCAGTACAGGAAGAGAAAAACTAACTGGAGGAATGTTGTCTAGCAGAGGGGACATCACCCAAGACCCAAAAATATGTACTAATGAGTGATGAAAATTCTGACAGAGAGAATGGTGTACAGGTATTTCATTAGTTTGGATAGATCAGTACATCTCTTCTGTCGTTTAAATTCTGTCTCATTGACTTCAACTATCCCACACTCCTGAAGGGTTAAATTATAAACCAGAGTACCCATGAGGATGGAGCTTTTGGGAGGGTGTGTCTAAATTACTGGGGAGTCTTGGGAGGCTCTGCAATAGCCTTTGTTCCTACGTCAGCTGGACTGCAGGGACTTGCTTCTGAGAAGAGGTTACCCAGCCAACAGTCTATGCACTGGGAACCAAAGTTCAAAAGAGCCCATGACTGGAACCTATGCAGATCCAGGTACAAAGGAGTTTAAAAGCATATGTATCCAGGGTTTGCATTCAAACAGCAGCCGGGTGCATATCCAAAAAGGAGGAGCTCGACTAAGTCTGTGTTAATACACCTTCCATTTCGGCTATTACCGAAAAAAAAAAAATTGCAAATAATTTTAAGTTCTCTTTACTAGCAGAGTTTGTACTGTTAAGTCAGGTGAACAAGAAACCTGGATTCACAATGTCATTTGAGCCTTTTGCTGGCAGGCTCCTTTAGCATTCATCTTTAGTTACAACAAATGTACTGCCCTCTCTCTAACTTTGGAAGCACTGACTGCAACTAATCTTTTCAAAAATGACATTATTGTTCTAGATGAGCCAACTCTCCTTAAACTGGCTATTAAAGCAATCCTCAATAATACAGTGCTCAAAGAAAAATATAATACAAAACCAGGATTGAGAGCTAACAATCCTTTTATATTTAGTCTCTGAAGATACTGTGAATGGTGTGCTTATTAAGCCACAAGGCTAGCAATACAGGTCAATGTGATGTCTGACCATTAAAATAAAGCAAACATATTTGCTTTGCAAAACAGAACCATGCGGAATCTGGTTGCATAATGGAAAATATGCCACCACACTAATCATGAAAGCACCAGGTCTAACTATTAACATTCACTGTGCTGCCAACTTTACAAAAACAGAAAATCACAATCTTCTGACTTCAATTTTTCACTCTTGCCCTTTATTTTACTGAGGAATCAGAAGTTCAAGACCTAAATAAATATTTCAAAAACTATACTATTTGTGAGCAGAGCAGGTCACTACCATTTCCCAGTGTATTTGGAGTTCATGTGAAATAAGGGCAGAAGAATGATGAGCTGCATTTTTAACATGGGCATACACAGAATAGTTGTCTAGCTACAGAGAATGCGTAATGCAACATCTGCATGGTATGCTTTGCCAAAGCCCCATCCCAAATAAATGTAGTGCATTCTCCCTAGCGCAATTAAGTCTCCTGCTCTGCCAGGTTTTGCTAGAAGATCATCAAGGTAGATTACCTTCCAGCATACAAACTAAATACTTACAGGTGTTACATCATCAGTTATTACTTACAAACTTCTGCATTTAACAAGACATCCAGGCAAATGAATGATCTAATTTATGAATTATTTATAAGAATTTCACAGCATGCTCCTGGCGTCATCCATGGCCTTTTCCAGGTCATATGACACCAATTAGAGCTGAATTTTAAATTATTCAATAACCTGAACTCTCTTGTTATTTAACATATAGATATCAATGCAGTAAACAAGTTAAGTCTAATGGGCCCTGGAGGTTTGCGTTCCTCCGCCCAGGAGCAGCAGGGGCTTTGTGCTACTACTGGAATAGAAAATAATAGAATGCAGCAGTCTAAAACATTTGCAAGGTTTTAGTAACTTACTTTGGTTCCCTTAGGGATTTTAACATAATTGACAAGCGCTGAATCTAAAATACATTAAAGTCCTTAGCCATGTGCTTTTAAACAAAATTAGAACAGGCCAAAAAAAGTGGGTGTGTGAAGCTGACAGTGCAAAATGGGTCCCAGATCTGAACTGTAGCAAAAACTATAGCAAAACAGATAGCAGGCTGGCTAAGCTATTCACCACCTATTATCTTTTCCTTCTCTTACCTGTTATTCAAAACAAACCCCAGAAGCAACCTATCTTTAAAGGTAACTCTTTTGGGAGAAAAGAAAAAAATTCATATATGATAGCCGTTAGGAAAGAGGTACACTTCACACTCCTCAGTCTCTGATTATGACAGGAAAGAAAACTATTGTTCCATGCCTGGGCTTCCTCTAGCATCTGTATCAGGAAGGATGCAGGGGGTGGGGTGTCCTGTTGAAAATGAACCAGAAACTCAATAACTGTAGTTTTTCAAATAAATGCCAGAATGCAGACAGAGCTATGAAGGCTGTAACAAGAATCATAAAAGATTAGAGTTGAAAGAGACCTTGGGAGACCATCTAGTTCAGCACCCTGCTCAAAGCAGGGCTAACCCAAGAAAATTATTCCAGCCTGGGCTTTGTCGAACCTCCCCTTAAAAACCTCTGCGGATGGAGATTCCACCACCTCCCTAGGTTACTGATTCCAGTTCTTCACCACCCTCCTAGTGAAATAGTTTTCTTCCTACATATCCAACCTAGACTTCTCCCTCTGCAACGTGAGTTCCATGCTCCTTTTTCTGTAATCTGTCACCACTGAACGGCCTGGCTACATCCTCTTTGGATCCCACTTCAGGTAGATGAAGGCTGCTATCAAATCCCACCCCACCCCTCTTCTCTTCTGCAGACTGAAAAACCCAGCTCCTGCAGCCTTTCCTTGGAAGTCATGTGCCCTCAAACTCCTAATCATTTTTGTTACCCTTTACTGGATGCACTCCAATTTGTTCATAGCCTTTCTGTAATGGCGGGGGTGGGGGACAAATAAATGTAAACTCATCTATGCATAAAGCACTAACCAGAATAACTATCTGGTTACTCCAAGGGAGATAGACCAATACATGTCACCTCTGTTCCATATTGCTCCTAGCTCAATCCCCAAGTTTAATTTCTCTTTTGGCCTAAATGAGTTATTCAATGGCATATGAGGCTGCAGGGTAGGATGGGTTGCTATCTACCTGTATAGGAAAAGAAGAGCTGGCGAATCTCATAGAATATGTCCAAATAGTGAATCAAACTATGGCATGTTGTTTTGGCTGCCTTCTTAGAACTGATTTCAATGTTCAAATACTAGGCAACATTTCATTACTGCACATTAAACTTGGTAGCATGGAACAGTTATCACTGTTTTTTAGGAGATGGTAATGCTGGTACATATGTGCAAAGCTACTCCTGCAAATTCAAATTATCTTAAATAAAATATCAGAAAACCTATTTGTACTTGTAATTGCAGATCTTCTATATTAAGGTCCACCGCTGATCTTACTTTCTACTAAGCACCTCAGAATTTGATCTTAATTTGATCCAAAATAGTGCCCTCGAAGTAAAGCAGAAGACAAAAGAGCAGATGTGCCACGACCTCTCTACATAACTGTCTTTACTGTGAGTAATTAGAAACCAAACACCCATGAGGATAGAAGTTGGTATGTGAAGATTACTACTGTATTTGCCATTAAAACATCAGCACTTACCAACACATACACACTCCAGCGATATCTCATGAGCTCCCCAGCAGGTAGAATTTTAAAAGGCACCCGCTTTACATTCAGAAAACCTATCTCGCCAACAAGCCCAACTTACTACAAAAGGCAGGTGTCCCCTGCAGATTCCTTTGAATTTGAATACATACTACAAACAGAGATCTCTTTGCTGTGAAAATAATCAGAATCAGAAGCTACCAAAAAGACTGACAGCTTTTCAGCAACAGCAGACATGGAAGAATTTTGTTTAGTGAAACAGGTAAAAGCAGAAAGTTATTTACATAAGAGAGGAATTCACAAAAAGATAAAACAGGAGAAAATCTCCTGGTTTAAAAAAATAAATAGGACAGCTGTGCCCCAGTGAGTTATTGTAACAGGAAATGCAATAGAGCCAATCAGCATTTAGAGTCCGTTAATGAGCCAATGTCTGGGAAATAATTCATAAACAGTAAACAGCAATTCTCATGTAACTGCCCTTTGATCTTACATTTGTAGGGAGCATCCTGAGGCTAGCTTGCAGTGCCCCCTTGGCTCCATCTGACTGACCTCTATTCTGCCCCTCAAGTAGTGATTATGCTAAGGAATAACAGGAATTGCATAGAGGTAGGCATTTCAGTGTAACTCTGCTAAAGACGGGTTGACTCTCTGCGTCTGTGTCAAAGAGTTTCATACACCAAAAAGAGAAGCTTTGCAAGTACGCTTTATTTTGCAGATACAAATAATTAGGCATGAAGATGGGATCAAGACTAACTCATGATAACTTGGATACTAGATACTATATTACCAAGGCAAAGGAAGGTCTACCGGGCCAGGGCAGTGTGTACCCCCACCCTGTAAGTATGGGCTGAGCAAAGCAAAGATGATAAAGCTCTTGCAACCAAATTAGAAACATTGTCCTTTGCCTCCCCCTGGACTTTAAAGAAGAGTTACCTACAATATATACTTTATTTAGGGGTGTGCATGTCCAGTGCAACAGAGCTGGAGAAGTTTGCCAAGAAGTGCCTGTAGGAAATGGCTCTAGCTCCTCATGCTCATAGTATCTCTCCTAGTTATATGAGGCAACACTGCCTCAACACCCCTCAGTTCCTTCCCACAAACACCCAGAAACCTGATACAGAGAGCACACAGGGTGGGGTGTGAGATACATGCCAGCATCACATCTTGAAGAAGGGCAGTTAATGTAAGCAAGTATTTCTTCTTTTTCCTGTAGCCAGATACTCCACTGAGGTAACTCAAAGATTAATGAGGACTTTACCTGGGCACAGCAAGCAATGCATACAAGAATCATAGTTGTGGTTTGCTCCCATATGACAGACAATGTTTCAGTGCTAGTGAGGGCATCCCCAGGGAATTACTTAAACAAATGTGAACACTGAATCCATGTAATGCTACAGTGGGGTGCAATAAGGAGAGGGCCAAAAACATAGGTCTTTGTATCACAGGCCTGGTGTGAAGGTAACAGTGGTGAAGGCTTTGCTAATATAAAGCAAAGCTAAGCTGTGAACAAGAGGTAGGCCCTGCTCACAAAACTTGGCAAGAACATGAGTGAAACTGCAAAAACTCTCCCATGTAAAAGATACAAGCACAGTGCATAAACATACTCCAGAGGTCAGGCAACAGAACATCTCATTAGGAGACATCTTGGTACCATTATATTCACCACCAGTTAGAATATACTGACAGGGTCTATAATGACAGTATGATGAATAAAAATGTTTTACTCAAACCTCCTTGTACGAGATAAGAGGTGCTAGCTAAGTACATCAAAAGGTGGCAGCCTGATACCTCAGGAGTGAGGTGTAACTTGTTTGTACCATGCTGAATAGTCATAGAGAGACAGCCATGTTAGTCTGTATTCTATCAAAACAAAAAAGCAGTCATGTTGCACTTTAAAGACTAACAAAATAATTTATTAGGTGATGAGCTTTTGTGGGACAGACCCACAATTACCTGACCCATTATAAAGACTCTTTTACATACTTTGATGTTTTATCTAACTCTTAACTTCCCCATGCCACACACACACAGCCCACCATCCCTCTGCTCTTCTGATTGCCAACCTTGATAACAATTTTTGGACCTCTGTGCTTCATATATGGAGTCTGTTCTGGTAAGTCTATGATCTGAAGAAGTCGGTCTATCCAACGAAAGCTCATCACCTAATAAATTGTTCTGTTAGTCTTTAAAGTGCTACATGACTGCTTTTGTTGTTTTGTTTGTACCAGTGTATAAAAACATACTTGGTCCTTGTTCAGCCTAGGGGTCAGTGGAGACCCCCACCATTGACTGAGCTAAGTCCATTGCAATGAGCATACATGTGTTAGCAGAACTGTAGACATCTGACCTGCAGAGATAGAACTGTGCTTCATTGACAGTCAACTTGGCATCAGGCCTCTGATCCTCACCTGATTGTGTGGTCTTCAGAGGTTCTCTCAGAGTCTCCTATGCTGGCTATCTCTGCAGAGCCAGCGCAACACACAGGAGGAACACAGACAGGCTGCTGAATGGTTATCATCAGTAAAGAGAGCAAGATACTTGTCAGGACACCATACCAGTGACTTCTGACCACACTGGTGACCCCAATTAACTTTATACAATCAGTAAAACTTACTAAGAAATAGAGAGGCTGTGAGGTTAGGAACCACACCGACCCCTGATTTGAGCCATGGATTGTAAGAAAGGCCTGAGGGGGGTCGGAGGTGACACTGCCTCACACAGACAGGGGAGGGGCTATGAACATTAGGCACAAACCTTGTCCCCTACAGCTACTGCCAGGCAAAATTCTCTGTACACATATAAGCAGAAGACACACCACACTTTTCAAGAGATGTGGTATATGTGCTGTTCTCTCGGAAAAGGCTAATGGTTTTAATGTTCTACCATTCTTGCTCAGTTACCACTCAAGAAAGATCATGGAGTCATTCAGGACAGTTCTGTGAAAATATCCACTCAACGTGCAGCAGCAGGCAAGAAAGCTAATAGAATGTTAGGTATCATTAAGAAAGGAATAGATAAGACACAAAATATATTGCTTACATATAAATCCATGGTATGCACACATCATACATACAGTGTGCAGTATTGGGACAGCACCTATATGAGTGCCAATTAATAAGACTAGGACTTTTCAGTTTAGCAGAGAGACAATTAAGGAGGATATGACTGAGGTCTGGTGTAGAGAAAGTAGATATGGAAGTGCTGTTTATGCTCTCTCATGACACAAGAACTAGGAGATCACCAAATGAAATTAATAAGCAGCAGGTTTAAAACAAATAAAAAGGGTGTATTTCTTCACACAACATACACTTGACCTGTGTAACTCCTTTCCAGGACTTTAACAGGGCTCAAAAAAGAACTAGATAAGTTCATGGAGGAGAGGTGTATCAATGGTTATTAATCAGAATAGGCAGGGAAGGTGTCCCTAGCCTTTGTCTGCCAGACACTAGGAATAAAAGACAGGGAATGGATCACTTGATTGTTATCTGTTCTGTTCATTCCCTCTAGAGCACTTGGCACTGGCCATTGTCAGAAGACAGGATACTGGGTTAGATGGACTTTTGGTTTGATGCAGTATGGCTGTTCTTATGTAAGTTTAAGCAATCAGCATCTTTTTCCTGAGATAAGAAGGGAAAAGGGAAAAGCAGTGAGTGGAATAGAAAGCCGAACACTCCTGATGTGATACTCAAGACAATAAAAGAAGGAATCCCAATTTAAAAAATCCCAGAACAGTGATGACAAAAACATGGGAAATATTTTCATACACTGGAAACTCTAAACAGTAAATGTGTATATACAGGTAGGAGGTGGTGAAGAGAATTGTAATGACATTGCTCTGGATGAGTCTGAATGGCTAACAGAATGGCCTTTGCTGGACTGAAACAGCAGAGTTCAACCACCGGTATAGCCTTAGAAATACAGATTCCAGAATTTAGCTCCTCCACTTTTTCCTTCTAACCAGTTCATCATTTAGTACGTACACCTGCTTAATGAGACATTTAGCAGGCACTATGGCAATAGGAAACATTACATTACTTATCCAAATCTAGATGTTACTTCATTATTGTACAGGCATTCAGTCTTACTTAAACAGTATGCAAATTTATAAGCCATAGCTCCTGTTCAAAATTGTCTACTGGCTTTGAATGGAGCAAGCAGACTTTTCTCTGGAGATAGCTTCATGTGCCCATTTATTTTATTGGATGTACGGTAACTTCTACTGCTGCATATACACATAAAAACAAGTCAAGATGTTTAAATATTTGAATGCACAAAACACATTTTCAATTTGTCCTTTGCCTCTTGGTTATGATCAGTCCACAGCAGAGCAGAAGCTGTATTGTGATGTTTTAGGCTGCTTTGCGAATGCGGACTGCTGCATACTATGACAAGAATTTGAGCCAATATCAATAAGACTGATTAGCAAGACATGTATTTGTGAGGCCCTCTGAAAAAGTGACTAAATGGCTGGTGCATATGGTGGTTTAAACGAATGGTTAAGAAGATCCACCACTCAAAGTGGATTACTGTAAAGCCATTCAGAGCAATAACTTGTAAAGAAATCCACACCCTTAAAATTTACACTATTTCAATACTCTGTACTCTGGGTTGATGCCTAGCATCCCTATACTTCTAGCAATGACCTGCTTTGGCATCCCCTTTGTACAAAGACAGACTGAGGCATATTATCACATGCCTGTTAAACTTTTCAATATTGCACTGAAAAGGGTCAAGCGTGGTCTCTGCTAAAAGCCAAGAGCCAGAGGATTGTCATGGCTACTGAGAGAGGTTTGTATTGGAAACAATTTTAGAGCTCTGAAACATGCAGGATGTAACATTCTAAATCGGTTGGAAGTCTACGAGCTGATCCAATCACTATGACCACAATGAACACCTATGGAGACCTCCTTGTAGTAAGTACAGGCCCAGTATGAGGCCTTAGGCCTGAACCAAAGTAATGGTCAAGACTTTGCTAACAGAAAGCAAAGTGCAGCTGTGAGCTAAAGGAATGCATTACTCACAGAAGTTGGCAAGAAGAGAGTTGCTGGTGCGTAAACATATCTACCTAGCATATTGAAGTAGGTACACGGTACCAGAACATCCTACCCTGGAACATTGCACAGATAAGAAAGAATAGGCCAATACATCCCAATGACAGGGGCAAAAGGGTAATATGATGGATAGAGTTGTTTTGTTCGAACCAACATGCACAAGGTGAGAGGCGGCACCTAGAAGGGGCGTACCTCAATACGTCAGGAGTGATGTGTACATTGTTTGTACCTGTGTATAAGAATGTAATCCTGGGACGTGGTCTGGGTTCGGCCGAGGGGGCAGTGGAAAGTCCTGCCACTGACTGAGCCGAGTCCATTGACCGTGGGTGCATATTTGTAGTATGCCCTGACTTAGGCTAAGAAATCTACAGGGAACTACTATTGTATCCAATACAGCAATAAACCTGGCCGATGTGCCTTCGCATCTTACTAGACTCTGTGGTCGTTGGGGGTTCTCTTCGGGTCTGCTGTGTCAGCTATCTGCAGAGCTGGGGCAGCACACAGAGGGAACACACGCACGCAGCCAAGTGATACCAACACTGGAGAGAGTAGAGCACCACGCTGGTAGCATCTGACAACACTCCCATATTTATTGCCTTGACTAGATGCAGGCTGGAGAAAGACTCCTTTCAAAGTAACAGAACTTGGGTGTTGGGCATGGGAAAGGTATAAAGAATTAGAAAGGATTCAAGTTGTACCTGCTTCTAAATGAGGGGTCAGCAACCCACCTGCCTGGATGCCAAGAGTGGCATGCAAGCCGATTTTCATCAGCATGTGAGCTGGGATCTCAGCTCCGCCCCCACTTCCTCATGCAGCTGGGAGCATGCTCAAAGCCAGGCCACCTGTGGGTTAACAAAATACCAGCTAATGCTATGAACTACCACCTAAAACAATAAAGCGCTGCCTCTTCATTCAGTTAAGGTAGCTGTTGTAAATAGGACTGTTAGCAACTTTTAAAAAGTATCACTGGGATAGTCAAATGATCAAATTTGGCACTCTGCCTCGGAAAGGTTGCTGACCCAATATAGACTGTTTTTCTTTTCACTGTAACCTTTTGTTTCCAAACACGTTTACGTGCTTTTGACTGCTTACCTCCAACTGGGTAAATAAATTCAGCCCAGTTTTACTAACAACCTAAGTGGCTTGTACTAAGTGAAGGTGAACCAGTGAACCGGGGCATACTATTTCCATGGAGGCCAGGGATTGGTGTACACTAACAGGTAATCAGAAGACAGAGGACTGAGCACTCCAGTGTAACAAATTGAGAGCCTGCAAAGGGAAAGAGCTGGGCTCCAGCCTGAAGCACCTATGTTACCAGCACACTGAGTGGGAGAATTTCCCCTAATGGAACACAAACAGGGCTCCCTCCCATCGTACAGTTATAGTAATTCACCCCAGGCTTCTCAGATAACCCTGAAAAACATCCCACCTACATTGCTTGCCATTCACCTGCCACCAATGCACTGAACTAAGCAGTGCACCTAGCCCCTATTCTAAAATGACATCCAGTTTTAACTTTGTTGTGTGTGACTACTACCGTCTCTAGTTCCCAGACAGAGCTGAGAATGCTTGGCAGTGTCAACCTTTACTTCTATCTGTTGGCAAATATCCTTCACACTGGCACATTTTGTGAGCCTGTTGAAGGGGACAACATAGAGCACTTGGGATGATTAATCAGCTCAGGGACACAGACATTTCAAAAAGGTGACAGAGCACATGACTTTCAGAAGCACTCACCAAAACTTCACAGTAAGAGAACAGTTTGGTACTAACACTTTGGGCATGCCAAAACTTCTCAAAGGCACAACTCTGGATGGCTGCATCCTTAGTCTCTTCCTCTAGATGCCACTATCTTCTAGTATTGACTGTACGAGCCTTGCTAGACTTATTTGTACCATAGGTTGCCATAGTCTGAAAAATCCATTCGTGAAATCAGAATGGTATGTGTAGGCTAGATTTTAAATTGCATTTTAAATTATTTTTATACTGTGCCACAAGAGTTGTACTGCAGCTGTTCTTGGGCTCAGGATTCAGTAGAGAAGAATAATGCTTTGAGGAAGAGAATCTCAAAAGGCTTCTAATGTTGGTCTAATTTAGCTACCAGTAAAGTCACGGGTAAAACTCACTAAACTGGGAGCAAAGTTAGACCACACTGTTGAGAGCTGAGGAAGAATTTCACCTTAAATTCCCATACTATCCACCATATGCCAATCTCAGAGTTTTACAAATATTAATGAGAGTCACCTTGCTGCTGTGAGAGAGGGTGAGTTTTACCCCATTTCGCGTATGGGAAAACTCAACAAAATAAGAGGAGACTTGCCCAAGATTGTACATAAAGTCTGTAGCAGAGAAGGGGAGTAACACCCTGGTCTCCTGATTCCTGACAAGTGACGGTGAGAGAGAGATCAAGGTGTGAGTGGTTAGAAGAACTGACAGAACAATGAACAACTGGGGAGTAAGCAGAGCAGCAAATCAACTTACATGTGTTCAGTCAAGTATTTAAAGTAGGTTTGCTATAATTAGCGAAAATGCAATATAAATTAAAACTTAATTTCTTGGTCACAAAATATTCACTTGAGGGTAGGCTGTACAGCTGGCTATTTTCAGAGCAGATTCAAACTATAACTAATACAGTTCTGCAGCACTGAACAGAAGTCAGTTTCCATGCTTCTCCCAAGATCAAAAAATGACTTGTGAGCAGACAATACAAGCCTAAGTCCCAGCTCACAAATACTTACAAAACAAGGCAAACCTGTGGTGAATGTGAGTCAACTCATTAAAATCGCCAAGGATTATTTAAAGTCCTGATGCCTGACATTAAGAAACTTTTTTTTTTTTTTTAATGAGTAGTAAAGAACATACAGACTCAAGCTAGAGATGGGGGATTTTAACGCCCCAGCTGATCATTAAGTGACCAGTAAAAGGATTTCAGTGCCGCACGATATTTTTGGCATCGCATGTTAAGTGTGATCAAATGGCAGCATTTCAGCATCTGCTCTTAAACTCTCTTCTTTCTGATAGAACAGTTGCGATGGTACAAAGGTTCAACCCTAGCTTCCGGACTGCATAATGACCAGAAGCAAACAAATCAGATCTCTTAAATCAGTGTCTGTTTCATGACACTAGATAAGATTAATAGTTTTGTGCTGATATACCATTTCCTAGGGTGATGTAAAATAACACATTTACAGGAGAGGGATGTGTACAGTAAGCAGCACTCTTGGAAAAGGGCAAAGCCAGATTGTGGCTAACATAAGATAACATAAAACAATCAGAGCCCTTGAGAGACTAGAGCGCTGTGTAGCACTGCATGTGTCAGAACATTGTAGGTGCCTGATTATTTTATGATAAGATTACCAAATGTTGGTATCTCCCCAGAGTAATAAAAATATGGCTAAGATGATCATTTTAATTATCGGATTTCTGAAGAAAACAGCATCAAAATCCCCAGGGGCGGAGGAGGAACAACGTATAACATAATTTCTCTGAAAGTGGCAAACACTCAAAAATCAAACTTGGGAAGTGGAGAAATTAAAGTATGAAGGACTGGGATTCACCCGAAAGTTCTGAAATTGTTCACTATTTCTGCTCCCTTCCTCCAGCCAAACACCAGTGGTCTTGACACAGGAGAGTTCACCATTTCATGAGATACAGGAATGAGAACCCCTCAGGTCCAATTTCTTGCCTGCATCAGGAACCCTTATCTGATGCCTCAGAAAAAAAAAAAAAAAAAAACACATTAAAAATAAATCCTTGGTACCTCTAGGTGTAGTCAACTGTGAATTGGTGCACATGAGAAATTCTTTCCTGATCTCCTGAGGTGATGTTTGTACTCTCCAAACACTATCCATCAGAATGGGCAACCTTCACCGTAACAGTTACCAAAAGGGAAGCCTACAGGCTTTTTCCTTGAAGTGGCTTCTGCTTAACAATCTCTTCAGAACCTTCCACAGACCTGACAAAGCACTAGCTTTAAGCTGATGGCACTTATAACCAGGAATTTCCCTAAAAATAGAGTAAAATTCATTTAATCCAGCTTCTGATGGTCTGGAAATCCTGATGGGTGGCAGGCTGGGGCTGTGGGTAGGGGGTAGAGGAGGCCAGGGCTTCGGGGGGGTGGGGGGGTGGGAGGTGGAGTTGAGCTGGGGTGTGCAGGCATGGTGAAGAAGCTGGGGCCGTGCAGGAGCGGTGAGCCACAACGGGGGATTTGAACTAGGGCATGGGAGTTATGGTGATGTCCAACAGTCTGGAAAATTTGGTAATCCGGCACCTGTCCAGTCCCAGACATGCTGGATTAAAGCAAATTTATTGTACAAAACTCAATCAACTTTCCATACCTGCGAAACTACCTAAATGCCTTTTCCTCACTAAACATAGAGTCACGGAATGCTAGGACTGCAAGAGACCTTGAGAGGTCATCAAGTTCAGCCCCCTGCCCTCATGGCAGGACCAAGTACTGTCTAGACCATCCCTGATAGACATTTATCTAACCTGTACTTAAATATCTCCAGAGATGGAGATTCCACAACCTCCCTAGGCAATTTATTCCAGTGTTTGACCACCCTGACGGTTAGGAACATTTTCCTAATGTCCAACCTAAAACTCCCTTGCTGCAGTTTAAGCCCTTTGCTTCTTGTTCTATCCTCAGAGGCCAAGAAAAATAAGATTTCTCCCTCCTCTTTATGACACCCTTTTAGATACTTGAAAACCGTTATCATGTCCCCCCTTAATCTCCTTTTTTCCAAACTAAACAAGCCCAATTCTTTCAGCCTTTCTTCATAGGTCATGTTCTCTAGACCTTTGATCGTTCTTGTTGCTCTTTTCTGGACCCTTTCCAATTTCTCCACATCTTTCTTGAACTGCGGTGCCCACAACTGGACACAATAGTCCAACTGAGGCCTAACCAGCACAGGGTAGAGTGGAAGAATGACTTCTCGTGTCTTGTTCCCAACACACCTGTGAATGCATCCCAGAATCATGTTTGCTTTTTTTGCAACAGCATCACACTGTTGACTCCTATTTAGCTTGTGGTCCACTATAACCCCTAGATCCCTTTCTGCCATACTACTTCCTCAATAGTCACTTCCCATTCTGTATATGTGAAACTGACTGTTCTTTCCTAAGTGGAGCACTTTGCATTTGTCTTTATTAAACTTCATTCTGTTTACTTCAGACCATTTTTCCAATTTGTCCAGATCATTTTGAATTATGACCCTATCCTCCAAAGCAGTTGCAACCTGCTTGGTATCATTTGCAAACTTAATAAGCGTACTTTCTATGCCAATATCTAAATCGTTGATGAAGATATTGAACAGAACTGGTCCCGATACAGACCCCTGTGGAACCTCACTTGTTATACCTTTCCAGCAGGATTGAGAACCATTAAGAACTACTCTCTGAGTATGGTTATCCAGCCAGTTTTGCACCCACCTTATAGTAGCCCCATCTAAGTTGTATTTGCCTAGTTTATTGATAAGAATATAATGAGAGACAGTATCAAATGCCTCACTAAAATCTAGGTATACCACATCCACTGCTTCTCCCTTATCCACAAGGCTCATTATCCTATTAAAGAAAGCTATCAGATTGGTTTGACATGATTTGTGCTTTGCAAATCCATGCTGGCTGGTCCCTATCAGCTTACCATCTTCCAAGTGTTTGCAGATGATTTCCTTAATTACTTGCTCCTTAATTACTTGTTTATCAATGTAAATGTACAATTGCTAAATGATTACAGTTTTCACAGGACTCCAATTGCAGACAAGTTTCAGTTTCAAAAGGAGATACAGGTTGAACCTCTCTTGTCCAGCACCATCAGGACATGACTGGTGCTGAACGAGGGAATTTGCCAAACCACCGGAGGTCAATGTTTTCTAGCAGCATTGCCAACATTTCCACTGCTTACTGTGCTCTTAGCAGACATGTAAGGGTATATTACAGCTAAATAATAACACAGGACACAAAGCCAGGACTGCTGGTTGTAAACAAACTTTACAGAACCACAGGAAACGTGGCCACACCCAGGATAAATGGATATCCAGCTAACTAAAATCATGCTGGATTGCACATATTGCTGGACAAGAGAGTGCCAGATTACAGAGGTTTAACCCGTACTCAGCAAAGACTATAAAGAACTGTCTCCAAAATATGTAACAGTGCACAAACAAGGAAAATGCTCAAATGTGAGACCTATGCTAACTTCAAAAACCTTTCCTGGATACAAAAAGGCTTGGTTTACACTAAAATGGAAACCATAATGGCACACCCCCCATCTGAATCTGACTTTCTTTAAATCAAAACTCATCATGCTCTAGTTAAAGGAGTCATACTACAATACAAGGATATGGAAGTACCTCAGCATGGTCAAAAGAATCATTTTCCTGGTGAACACAGGACCAATCCTGCCTAAATCATGTTGTAACTGGCCATTCTTACCGGATTGTAATTTTAGCACAGATGGAACAGGAGAGTAAGAGAAGAACAGGCAACTGTGGGCACAGCCATTTGTGGCATGACCACAACAGTGTTGCAAGCCGCAGCCTGCACAGGCCCTGTGCATGATCAAGGCTTCGCCACCCAATCAAAACCCGATATGCCAGAGTGCACTGACAGACCCATGCAAGGCACTAAGGGCTTAGTCACATATGTGGAAGTGTGGCCAGCTAAGGGCTTAGTCACATACATGGAAGTGAGACAACCTCACCAAGCATTAAAAACTCCTAAAAAGGGCAATTCCTAAAGAGGATACAACACTTTGGCCCAGCAGGTTGCTTCCATGTCCAAACTGCGATAAAAGGTCGACTCCCTCTCTCCCAAATCAGAGATGTGTATCTTGACAAGTATGTTGGCGGGCCTGGGTCACTTGTCCCTCCCGCCGAAAATCCACACCCTTTCGGTTAGATGTTGGTGTGGGCTCTGCTCACCACATGAGGTTTGGTAACCGCCCTATAAGTACAGGCTTTCCCCTGTCTGTCACCCAACATTGCATGGGGTAGACGACTAGAGCACACTAGGTATCCCCTGTTAGTTCCCCTCATAACACTGATTAAGTCATCATTAATAAAGCTTTTTTACACTCACAGCTTGTCTCATCTCCATCCACAACTCATCCAGCGAACACCTTTACTCCCAGAAGAGCAACTTTAAAAAGCAGTTAATAATTAATGAAAATCTTAGCTTGAAAACACAATGAAATTCTTCTGCTTATGCACATCAGCTGTTACATAGATATACACACACAAATAGTCTGTATTTCTCTTCCCGTGTTCTTATTGTTAAAGATCACTACATGAAAGCTAAATCTGTGTTTCTCCCGAGTTCACCTGTGCCTGCTGTTTATTTCTCACCTGAAGTCATATTCCTGACATCACAATCATTTTCACTACCATAAATAGAGATGTCACAAACAGAGGTTTATGGTCAGGCAGGGACTAAGCCGTGGGAACAGATGAACTCTTAGGAAGCAAAGAACCTGTTTTCATGCAAATGTCCTTCATAATAGGAGAATAAAAGGACAAAAAAAGATAACATGGAAAATGGAAAATGCCAGAAGCAGCACTTTTTCCCCAATACGGTACTTCCCTAAAGTTTCCTTTGAGGCATCAGATGCTGTTTAAAGAGTGAACACAAAATCATTATTTTTTATAAGAAAACTATGCCATTCAGCTCAATGGAGATTATTTTACCAAGTAGCCTGGGGTGTTCTGCCACTGAAGCTTACAGCCCAGATAGCAACATAGAGCAGACATGCATGCAATTCCCTGAGCATATGTGCACACTTCACAGCCCTGGCTCTGTACTGTATAAACTACAGAACCCTGCCTACAGGACAACAGCTCAACCTTGGTTTCCATTGAACTCAGTTGCTACTTAGAGAGTGAACCCTACACATGCTCTTTCCCAAATTTCCCCAACAGCACAATAACTAAAGTGTCCAGCTCCCTTCTAGAGCTCCCAATAATTTCCATTGCTCCTTTAAAGGGACAAAAGCACAGCTTATTATTTAACTGGTATTACTAATCATATCAATTCAAACACAGCACAGGGTTGGTTTAGATTAAAAGTAAAACAAGCCTATTCAATCAAAAAGCGACAGGTTTCAAGTGAGTTCCAGTGCAAGGGATGAAGACAAAACTATTACAAACCAAAGAAAATTATGCCTCCTTGATCTGAAAATTTAACAAGCTACAGCCTAGGTTCAAGTGAGATTTCTTACCAATCCTTTTTCATTCCCAGGCAGTACCGACTCTCTCAGTTAGAACTTTCAACAAAAACACAAGGTACTGGTTTCCCCTGTTTTCCTTGACCTTTGCCTAAGCAGGTTTCTCACTTAAGAGCCATTCAAGCAGACTTCAATCCCCACTGAGTAACAGACCCATCTTTCTCACCTTGCAAGAACTCTAGCCCTTTGTGGCTTCTTTTCTCTTCTTGGATCCTACCAAACTAACTGTGTTGTCCTCAGACAGAAAAACCTCCAGCTGTTCTTCCAATCTTCCTGAAGATTTATATGTAAATGGGCCTTCCATCCTGTCTGGGAAACAGTCAATTCTCCCACTTGTTTGATCACAGTCTTTAAAGCATAATACAAGTGAGTGCTTGTACAGCACTATCACTGTAAAATGCATATATTAACAATCACTAATGATCATTCTTGGGCAAAGACCCACTTTGTCAGATGCATGAAGCGGGTCTTTGCCCACGAAAGTTTATGCTTCAAAATATCTGTTACTCTATAAGGTGCCACAGGCCTTTTTGTTTTTGAAGATACAGACTAACTTGGCTACCCCCAATACAACTGTCATTAGCTTTCATAAAAGACTTTCTTTTTATAATAAAATATTATTGTATACAACCAGTTCATTCAACTGCCTATCATTCAAGGTTCCAACATGGCAAAAGGCCATCTCCCTCCCTTGCCAGACTGACGGCTGTTCGCCAGTTATGTAAAAATGTAACTCCATTGTCTCTGTCTGATGAGCAGGCTGATCAGACACAAACACACTCCTTTGTCCAACACAAACAGTGCTTATGCATTGCTTACCAAACATCTTTTGAGAACATAATTCTAAGCATATATTCATAACTGTTTGAATACATCCCATACATACATCACCAAGAATATTCAGGACCAATGAATTATTAGCTTTCCAATGATACCTTAAATTAAGTTTTAACTGCAAATTATGACAATCGTGTTAGCTGCAGTGAGCATGTAATGTCTGACAAGAGCAATTAACACAGTGAACTAACTACAAAAAGGCCTCTATGTCACAACCACCTGTTTATGCTCCCTGGTAAGGATGTAGTACCCTGGATCCTAATCCAGGATCCTGACCAGGAATTTGCAACAATCCCTGTAGAAAGGCCTCCAATCATAAATCTCCGGCCCCTGAGTCAAAAAGTTACCATATAACCCAGGACATGACATACTAGTCTTCAGAACAACTCTCCTATTACTTCTTCAATGGACAAATGCCTAAATATCTCCAGCTGTTCACTGTTTGGGAGTATTCTGTGTTTCCTGTGTCTATCCACAGAAGGGGAACATGGCATTTGTCCAATAGGAATTCAAAGATCACCACAATTGTGACAGTCATTTTTCCCTATTCGCCACATTCACCCCACCCCCTTCCAAATAAATTCCCTGCCTGTTCCCAAGTGCCAGGCACCCCCTAGCCCAGGGGTTAGCAAGCTTTCTGAGGCAGAGCGCTTGCCTAGGCCTCCCTACCCCTCTTGCCCTGAATCTCCAATTACTGGCAGGGGATCCACTGCAGGGGGATCCGGCCTTGTGGCAGGGATGCAGGCTCCAGCCCTGGTGCTGCATTCTGGGCGGGGAGGGGACTAGCAGAGGCTCAGACTCCAGCCCTGCACTCCAGAGGGTGTCCCATCATGGCACCGCACTCTTGAAGGACCCTGTGGCTGGGCCTCAGCCCCATACTCCGAGGCAGGGCCCGGTTTTCTGTGGTCTAAGAGCCTCATTCATCACAATGCAGTCTCTTATTCACCTATGGCAAGTGGAGACTGTGTTGGACACCACGGCTTTAAAACATCTTCCCCCTGGATGAAGGCAAGCAGTATTCTTTACTATTGATGATCAACACAAGAAAGAAAGAAAGAAAGAAAGAAAGAAAAGGAGTGTAACAGCCTGTTGCATGGCTCCCAAACTTTACTAGACTGGGTCCATCTGTCTCCAAGACTCAGCCTTTGTTCAGCAAGAGAAAAAACATGCTACTTTGTTTAGGAGACTGCAAGGATTGGAACCACGCCACAACTCTTAAGAGTACTTACTAGCTACTAAATACCTCATCTCATAGTCCCTGTTTTAAGTACAAAAGTCAACTCAATCCTTACTACAAATTTGCAACCAATACTTTGAATGAAGGGTGAGAGATCATGACGCTCAGATATTAGACCATAGCAATATGTGCACTAGAAAGAGATGCAAAACTACAAAAATATTTTAACATAGAGAAGTGAGGGATGACTAAGAGATAAAGCTCTCTTACTGGAAGTTTAAACCACCATCTGTAATACCACTTCACTCAAAGTTAAAAGGGGAGCAGACACAAACATACTTAGGTAGTCGATGACATAAAGGCATCCAGCCACACACACTTACGGTCTGAAGTATCAGCCTTACACTCTCAGGCAGAGGCCACTACTACAACCTGTTAACAGAAAAACAGGTATTCTATGTAACAGCAGAACCCATGCATCTTCTAAACAAAAATCTTTACAATTATAGGACTGATTGTGGAGCACAGCTTTAATAAAGTTTGGAAGTGAAATGCTCTCAAGTATTGGCTAGTGATTTCTGAAATTAGAGGTCAGCTCTACTACCCCTCCATGCTTGACTTCTAAAATTCCTTAAAATATGGTGCTTGTTCCTATTTTCAGAGATATCTCATGTAGTCAAATGTGCAGAGTCAATAAAGGTGTCTCTTCACCTGCTACCTGAATCTTAATTTTTCTCACTTGAAAGTTGCAGCTGGGTCTAGTAACAGCAAACTTTCCACACACATTTGAAATGTGCTTTCATTTGCTATGTAACAGGGCTATATGGCTTAGTAAACACATGCAATTTAGATACAAAATCATAGCTCTAGGCTCTACACTAAGAATTTTATATTAGTGAAAATTAATGGTATATATTTTGCATATGCTTGAGCAATAAATTAAAAGATAACATAGCACATCAATTGGGATTTTCTTAGCCTTCGTTTAAACAAATCATGCACACAGCTGTAGTTTTTTCTCAACTCTAAATAAGAACAACTTTTCAATTAATCAGAAAAAACTAGCTAGAACTTTAGGAATCTTACACTGTACTGAAATTTGTATGTATTCAACTGCATCAATACCAAACTGTGAATGTTAATCTTGGGATGTAAATACAATCAGCACACATAGGATAGTACGTTGTATTATTCATTTTTCAAAGCTGTATATAAACACAAACTAATGTTCATAACATTTCTGGAGGCAAATAATTATTGCCTCCCTGGTACAGATGGGAAGACAGAGGCAGGTGTTGTAGTAATTAACCATGTTCCTGCACTGGTAATGGTGCAGAGCCACACCGTTATGTGGAGATCTCAGTTCCATCGTAATTCCCTGGTGGGCAGAGCATAATATATTCACTTCATTATCCCTCAGGATGCAGCATGCTCAGCTTGTCAGATGGTATGGAAGGAGACTGGGGTCATGCTTCCTTCATTTGATTTGTACTCCCTTGATCTCTCAGAGAAGACTACTTCCCTCTGTGGTGAGATGACTGACTTTCATGAAAGGTATTGAGGTCTCTGGACTTTTTGCACTTGCCTACCTAACAAACATGCCAAAGATAATCTGATTTCAAGACCACAGAACAAGCCAGTGGAAGACCTGGAATGAGAATCTTGGAATTCCTGGCTCCTAGTTGCATGCTTAGTCCAGTAGATAGGTTGCTTTGTATAAAACTTGGGACATTTCTAAACAGGGGTAAACATCCCTTTCAAAATAACAGAACCTGGATGCTGGGCATGAGAAAGGTATAAAGAATTAGAAAAGATTGAAGTTGTACCTGCTTCTAGATCATTCGAGTAATGTTCAGAATATGCATCTACCTTGTACCTACGATGAAGGGTTAGAGTGCATTATACTCAGGCAAGAGTTAAGCTACTGCCAAGTCCTGTGAATCTGTTTTCCCCGTTCAACCAACTTTTGGGACTACAGGAAACTTGGCTACAGCCATGGTAAACGGTCATCTGGCTAACTAAAGTCATGCTGGAATACATATGCTGCCAGTCAAGAGAGTGACAGATTAGAACAGTTCAACCTGCAGTATGAATCTAACATACGAATTAATGTCATTAAACTTCATAGATTTAAAAGTAAAGTAAAAGTTACAAGTGATTACAAAGATTCCAATTATTTCATGAAACTTGTCACATGCTGATTAATTAGTAAAGTGATGGTGAACACCATCATACTAATTATATACAAAATAGGTAAATTATTACAAAAACAGGCAAATTATGAACTGATTGTTCTAGAAAAGTGAAGACAAATCACATATAAGCCAATTTAAAGTGAAGATGGAATTTAAAAAAAAGGGAAAGGCAAACCCAAAGAAATGTGTTTTGCTTGTTTTTTATCCTGCCAGAGAATCTCTCTGAATGGGAAAGAACTGAAATCTTCCATTCTCGTATGACTTGATCTTTGTTTTGAAAGCTTTCATAAAATCACCTTTTTAAATATAACTTTCAATGTCTTTCCTCCATTGCAAAACAAATGTGCGAAATACACCAAAACACAGTTTTCACAACACAATACATATTTATGAAATCTTCAAACTATTAAGCCATGTTCCACTTCGGAACAGACTGTTGCCAACAGAACAGACTGTTGTCAATCAGTCTGATAGATTTTATGAGGAAATCTGGAGTGAACCTACCTTGCTGTAAATTGGCGCATTTGAGTCATTTAAACCACTCTGTCACATATCTTAAAAATCATTAGAAGGAGATAAATTATTGGATTTTCTCTTCTCCCACACTGAGAAAACTGGACAAGGGTTAAACATAAAAATTAACAGCGGTAGTAAAGGAACAGCACCCAATTAAATAACTTTTCAATCTGGGGTAGAAAAGATACTCTTCCATACAAAACAGTATAAAAAGATCAACTAAAGTCTTGCAGGATTCTGGCGTGCAGTAGAATGCCTGATCAAATGGACCAGGTTCCAAAGTGCATAGGCTATCAAGAACTATCAAGGCTATCCCTCTTTCCCTCTTTCTTTCCCCCCAGTGATTATCAAAGCATTTAGACCAGCATCCTCAATACACTTTACTATAATGGTATTTGAGAAGAGCATTGCAGGAACTCATGGCCCAGGAATTAGAGCCAGGATTTCATCCTCAGTATATGCAGCACCATACTATAAGACTTATGACTTTTCCCACCATAGGAGATGAGTTTGCAGCTGTCTTTCAACAGCTCTTACTTCAGTGCTTTCTAAGTGCATGCTGCATTGCTCCAATAGATGATGCCAATATATCATGGCCCACTTCAAAGAATGGAGATCTCGGCCTAATGGCTAGATTACAAGGGTCTAATTAGAGTTCTTTTAAACAAGATTGCAGTGATACCCCAGCTTTTAATACAGACCATCTAAGCTACAGCAAAACATAAAACAGAAGACAATTGTACCTTCTACCTGTCCACTTTGGCCAACCAAACACAGCCTGATCAGCAAGGCTTTGATGCCCTTGTGGAAGTTGCTATAAGCCCTCAACTCAAACTGACTTCAGTGACAGCCAAGAACGTTCAGCTCCCAGCAGAATCAGGCCAGGTCCCATTCCGAGCTAGTTCAGGCAGAACTATATTTGCAAGCAATTAAATGTAGACCCTAAATATGGTAAAAGTGACAATGGACATGAAGCCTAAAGCACTATGTTTCTGAAGTGAAAGGTTAGTCTTTTATCATCATCATCATCATCATCAATAACCGTGGGCTCAGCACCCGTTGGTGTCTGATGTGTCTCTCACTATTTCCTTCCATCTTTCCCTATCCAGTGCAGAGTGGCTTAGTTTCTGTAGACTAGCTCCGCACCAATTTACTACATCGTCTATCCATTCTCTGTGGGGTCTGCCTCACTTATTTGAACCGTCCATTATGCCAAATACTATGTCTTGATTTTTTGTTCGTCGCTCATTCTGCAAATATGTCTTTTATGCAACAATGTAATTCCCTAGGTAAGAAACCACCAATCCAGCATTCTGCCATAGAAAGAGAGACACCATTTTTCTTACATTTCTTCACATTGAAAAGCATGTTTTCTAGTAGCCAGAATAACTGTCTGTCTGCATCCATCATCCTGCTCACACCAGTTCTTTTTAGTAGACTCTGAAAAGGAAGATCTGCTGATTTATACACAGTACTGATGACAACAGTATGAACACTGAAAAATTACCTCTAAAAATCTTCAAAGGGGAAATGTTCAAATCTGTATTTCATGTCACTAAGTCTAAGTGAGTTAGTTCAATATCAAAGTTCTTTTAACTCATACCCTTTAACACAAATGAAAGATAAAGCACAATTTTAGTAAGTGGAGTTAGTTTTGTAATGTATCAGACTGTCTTTAATAGATAGGCTGGTTGATGGAGGACATAACATTAAAGTGGGGAGGAGCACTGTAGCCTACACATATCCAGAGGTAAACCTCAAAAAGGGAGAGGAAGTAATGTAGAGTGCTACAAATGGGAGTGAAGTGATGAAGTGGACAAAGAACAAGCTAAGGCTGAGTATCTGAAGAGTTTCCTGAAAGCCAAAGGTATTAGCCTCTGGAATGATCTTTCACAAAGACTGACTTAGTCCCATCACCTTCGAAGCTAAACTAAACAAAATACTAGGAAGGGTGCAGTACAGAGTGACCTGGATTGGCAAGAAAGAGGCAAGATCAATGGCTCACCATCTTTTCCATATTGTGATCCCCGCTACAACAGAAAAAAAAACTGGCGAGATGGCTCTTGCATCTAGCCATAAAAGGGAGGATGTTCGTGACCCCTGGGACCTACTCATTATCCTGCTGGAGCAGGGGTTGAAATATTCAGAACCCCCCAACTAAATTATCCAACATGTCCTCTCTCCATCTTACCTCTGTGACTGTTATATCTGTCCTGCAAGCTTTAGTGAAGGAAATAGTGACCACAAAGTAAAGTCATCAAGGTGATAAATAAGGACACAAAGATGATGACTGAAGAAGAAATGAAAGTCGTCCTCCTCCTCCTGATTTTAAGCAAAGAGAATGATCCAGATGAAAAACCACAGCAAACATTATTCATAATATATAGTGTTTGCAGGCTGCAGAAATCATTTTGAGGTCCTATATACTGCAAGGCTATATGACATTTCTGGGCTGAGTTCATGATTGGGATGATTACATAAGCTGTTTATTACTTGCTGCAGCCTACGGAGCGCAAAAATGAACTGGTCATTTAATTTAGACTACATTTGTACAAGAGAGCAGAAAAAGCCCAACAACTCAATGAAGAATGAAAAAGCATTATAATCCTGCCACAGAGGAAAGGGCACTATTCCATGCACTGTTCTGCAGGAACACGGAGGGAGGGGTTAGAATACTTTGGCACATGAAAATGCTTTTGAACTAACATATACACAAATGGTACAATAGGAAAGTGTGTGCACACATGCACGCCTGAATACAGGAGCTGTGGATGGGAGGAGTTGGTGGAGCAGGGGGAAAGAGGGGGACAATGGCAGTTAAATTTCCCCAAGTCTCAATTAGCACTAATCAAAATGAATTCATTTGAATCCTGTGATGGCCAAAAATTTCGTCACAAACTGTCCGGCTGTCCAAATGAATGGTGAGGAAAGGGCTCTCATCAATCAGCAACATCTAGGAAGATTGGCACAATTTCAATAGGGATTGACTGAGTTCAGAGCCTGCCAGACTGATACGCCAAGCCCCAAGCTGAAAATGTTCTGACTATTCATAATAACATTACAGTCTAAGGCCCCTGATTGATTAATTCAGGAACTAAAGCTTTCAGTTACTGTAAGAAAAGCATTTAAGCTAACTGTATTTCACCCCTCACTGTGTTTGACTACCATATCCAGCCTCTGCACTAATGCTGCACCTTCATTTGTTACTGGAATGTCGTTAACAATCATTATTTCTAGTGTTGCTGCTCTACAGCGTCTAATGCACAGTGCAGTTTCTTCTTCCCCTCAAGCGATTTACTTTTCTGCAGAAATAAATAAAACAGTTGTAAATGCTCAGTGGCTTGGAGTTGAGAGATTCTGCTAAATGAGCCTTCTTCAGTGCACAAAAAAAGCATTTGTCTTAATTGTTACAAACAGCGTTATCTTTCAGTGTTCTGCAGAAATCTCTGACCAACACCATAGGTTCCTGCCACAGAGTAGTAATGTTGCTAGGCAGCACCGCAGTGCATCCTGACAATTAATCGCTTCAAAACATTAGAAAGGTTGATCATTTTATTGTTCAGAGAGAAGAAAATTCATTTTCATTACGTGAAGACCTTTCCAGCATTCTCAGACCTAAATTTAGTTAGGACAGCAAGGTATCTTATCTCAATGTATTCCAATGAAACAAAGATACGTGACATGACAATGAACTCAGACAAAACTGCACTTATGGGGCCTTATTTTTGTCCCCTCTCAAGAAGGCATTTGACAAACTCAATCACATCATCAACAGAGTTCTAACAGTATATGTGACCGTGTCCCAAAGGCAGAATAAAACAACCCTCTCCCAGATCTAAACTAGATTGCCAATATTACTTACATAGTGGGCCAACGCACCAGCTGCAGGCTCCATCCCCAAATGTTATTTAGTTCTTTCAGTTTAGTTACTAAATGTTATTTTTGTCTACCAAAGAAAGGCTTCATGAGGAAACATTTTAAAGAAATGAGACAGAAACTTGGCATACTAGGTGGAAGAGGTAGTCCCAGGCATAAGAAGCTGCAAGGAAGAAGCAAAGATGAGAGCAGAAGGAGGTTGGTAAATTGATGACTTATTTGATTTTAGTGAGGTCCTGCGGGGATCTGTTCTTGGCCCTATAACATTTAGCATTTTTTATCAATGACCTGAACAAGAAAAATTATCACTGATAAAGTTTGCAGATGACAAAATACAGGGGGCAGGGTAAATTACAAAGAGGACAGATTATTGATACAGAGCCACCTGGACTGCTTGGTTCAAGCAAACCACATGATTCAGCGTAAGTGTATATGCTTAGGAACTAAGAACACATCCCAGCCTGGGGAATGGGGGGGCTCTATCTTGGGAAGAAAGGGGTGAAAGACTTCAGGAACATGGTGGATAATCAACTGAACATAAGCTCCGATATCAACTAAACAAAGGCTCACTGTGACCAAAAGAACTAATGTGATCCTTTAATACTGAAACAGGGAAGTCTTGTGTAGGAATCTTGAGTAGGAATAGAGAGGGTCATTTTATCTC
This sequence comes from Carettochelys insculpta, assembly GCF_033958435.1. Classification (NCBI taxonomy): domain Eukaryota; kingdom Metazoa; phylum Chordata; order Testudines; family Carettochelyidae; genus Carettochelys; species Carettochelys insculpta. Next base: position 124,410,919 of record NC_134141.1, read on the forward strand.
TGCATTTGACAATGGTACAACTGCTGCTGAAATACTGTGTCCAGTTCTGGTGCCCACAGTTCAAGAAGGATGCTGACATTCTGAAGATAGTTCAGAGAAAAGCTGCAAGAATGGTTAGAAAATCTGCCTTTAAGTGACAGGCTCAGGGAGCTCAATCTATTTAGCTTTAAACACAGAAGGTGAAGAGTTTATTTGATCAGTCTATAAATAGTTATCTGGGGAAAAGAAATTTCATAATGGACTCTTCACTCGAGCAGATGATGGTCTAACAAGATCTCATGGTTGGAAAATGAATTGGGACAAATTCAGACTGGACATAAGGCACACTTTTTTAAAAGTGACAGCAATTAACCACTGGAAGAATTTACTCAGGGTCTTGTGGGGATGATAGCTGGGAACTTCCTCCTAAGTGGTACAAAGTCATCAATCTGCCATCCAGACCTGGAATCTCAGGAAGCTTCTTGCTTTACCAGGAGCTAGAAGTTAGGACATAACAGAAAGTCTTCCAAAAATTATCAAACTTGATGATTACTATGCCTTCCTACTTCTCCTTGTAGGAGCCAATGACACAGCAAAGAACAACCTTGAGCAGATCACTGAGGATTAAGTAACTCTGGAAAGAAAGATCAAGGAATATGGAGCATGAGCTGTGTTCTCATCCATCCTCCCTTCTGAAGGAAGGGGCCCAGGTAGGGATAATCAAATTGTGGAAGTAAATCCATAGTTGCACAGGTGGTGTTGGACAGAGTGCTTTGGTTTTTTGACCATGGGATTCTGTTTCAGAAACAAGGATTGCTAGGAAGAGACAGGTTCCACCAAACAACGAGAGGGAAGAGCATCTTTCCAGGAAGGCTTACAGCCCTAAGATTCTATGATTCTACGTTCATTGGCAGCAGGTGAAAGTGCAGTTGGGGAAGGCAAGACCCAGCCCTGCCCCTTCCACTACGAGACTCCACTCCTTCTGCAACCTCCTCCACGTACCACCCCCTAGCCAGCAATGCAGGGAGCTAGGGACCAAGGCTGCCGCACCACAACCCCAGTCTTCCCTGGCAATGGAGGAGATCCAACTTTGCTGGGAGGGGTGAACATAGGCAATTTTGGGAAGGCAATGTCTACATTACCTGCTGGCCATGGTTGCACTGGTTTTTACATTAATGGCGATTTTTAAAAAAAGACAGGCTGCTTTACTAAAATTCATTCTGGGGGAAGTTTATGGGCTACGTTAAGCAGGAAGTGAGAGTAGATGATCATAGCCATCCTTTCTGTATTGGACTCTAAGACTGTATGCTCAGATGGGAATATTTATATGGACTCCAACTTAATCAAAATAAGTAGCTCACTTCACAGGGATGCAGAACTTATCAGAGGGAAGAATGTGTAGCAAGAATAGGGAGAAAGATGGTGGTAAGTAACAGCTATGGGTTCTTCTCTGCTTTTCACTTCCTACTGTATACACAACTTCTTAGGCCTCAATCCTATTTCAGGGCAAAATTACCTTCCCTTGTAAGAGCACACAAAACTCAGAATGAAGAGAAATCTGCCATGGCTCGAACACACAAAAGCACAAGTAGACTATGGGTCTGTGTAGTACTACATTCCCCTTGTGGGAATGTCCTTGGCAAAGAAGAAGAATGGTCAATGAAGATGGGACAGCGCCATGCCCACTGGAGTCACAAACTGTGCACCTCCTGACCACAGGCTTTTGAGCGGGGCACACTGAAGGCTGAGGCTGCTGACCCATTCCAAAGGGGATTCTGTTGAGGTTGTGGGACTGCATCCAGCATTGGCTTTCGGATGGGAAGGATTCCAGATGAATTCATCCCTCTCTACAAGGCTCTTATGCAAGGCCCATTATCTTACTCTATCACATTTCCTCATTTACTTCAGGTGGCCTGAAGAAGTTCTTGCAGACTAATACACATAAGTAGGTATCAGAGGAGCTAGCTTCTATTTCTAATTCTGCCAAACTTCTTGTCTGCCTCCAGGCAAGTCACTTCTCACCTCTCAGGCAGAATTTACCATGTTTAAGGAAAGGGTGCAATATCACCCAGCTTTGCGACCGGGTGCTGGCAAACAGGGTGCGTGCTAACAGGAGGGAGTTTGGAGAGGCTCTCCTGGAGGAGGAGAAGGAAGGAGCAAACTAAAGCACCTTGGGGTAAGTGGCTGCTTATATTTGGAGGTTTTGGGCTTGTGTGTTTGTTTGGAGTTTGGAGTTTGTTTGTTTGGAGTGCTGAGCTGAGTGTTTGTTTGTTTGTTTGAAAGGCCGTGTGCTCAGGCAGGCAGGCAGGCAGGCAGTTGGAAGCTGATTAGGTTTGAATTGAAACACCGTGTGCTGATTGGCTGAGCTGTAGGCAGAGGGAGGAGCTATCAGGGAGGCCGAGCACTTAAACCCTGCTAGTAAGCGACCAGGGAGCTTTGCGACCGGGTGCTGGCAAACAGGGTGCGTGCTAACAGGAGGGAGTTTGGAGAGGGGAGTTGAGAGGGGGAGCTTGGAGGGAGCCAGTGACTTCTGTTGCCCTTAAACTAAATCCTTTATAACAACCTCTATCTGAAACATTTAATTAACCCTCATATATAACTAGAGTAGGAAATGGAGGCAGAAGCCCAGCAGCAGAGTGGGGGCTATCCTGTTTATTGTGTCGAGTGCAGTATGTATGACTACCTACCCTGTGGGCGGGTGGCGTATGTGTGCGCTCGATGCAAGGAGCTCCTGGCCCTCAGAGACCGAGTGCATGCTTTGGAGGCCAGGGTGGCTGAACTGGAGGAGCTAAGGAAGGCAGAGGTGTTTGTGGATGAGACTTTCCGGGACATAGTAGGGCTGTCCCACCTCCAATCTGACAGTCCTGAGGCTGTTATGGAGGATGAAAGGCTCAGGGAAGGAGAGCAGTCAAGGGGAGCAGAGGGAAACCATCCCGTAGTTGGGACCCTCCTTCCAGAGGGTGATGCTGTATCCTCTCGTGCCGAGGATACTTCTCCGGGGGAGGGAGCGCCAGCTGTTAGGAAGAAGCAGGTTTTAGTAGTGGGGGATTCGATCATTAGAAATATAGATAGTTGGGTTTGTGATGACCGGGAGAACCGTATGGTGACTTGCCTGCCTGGTGCGAAGGTTGCGGATCTCTCGAGGCATCTAGACAGACTTATGGGCAGTGCTGGGGAGGAGCCGGTCGTCGTGGTACATGTTGGTACCAATGACATAGGGAAGGGTAGAAGAGATGTTCTGGAGGCCAAATTTAGGTTACTAGGAAAGAGACTGAAATCCAGAACATCTTTGGTGGCATTCTCTGAAATGCTTCCAGTTCCACGCGCAGGGCCAGATAGACAGGCAGAACTTCAGAGTCTCAATGCGTGGATGAGACGATGGTGTAGGGAAGAGGGGTTTAGATTTATTAGGAACTGGGGACACTTTTGGGGTAGGGGGAGCCTATACAGGAAGGATGGGCTCCACCTAAATCAAGGTGGATCCAGACTGCTGGCATTAAACATTAAAAAGGACATAGAGCAGTTTTTAAACTAAGAGGTGGGGGAAAGCCGATTGGTGCGGGGGAGCACCTGGATCGGACGGAGACTTCTCTTACACGAGGCTCCATAGACAGGGATTCCCTAGAAGTTAGTCAGATAGGGAACGTGGGAAATAATATATGGGCAAGATCAGATGTGAAACAATCGTGCATAAAAAAATCCACCACGTCTGTGAAAGGCGGACATATAAATAGTGGTAGTTTTCTAACATGCTTTTACACTAATGCTAGGAGTCTGCCTAATAAGATGGGTGAACTGGAGTACCTCATATCAAAGGAGGAAGTTGACATAATAGGCATCTCAGAAACATGGTGGAATGAGGACAATCAGTGGGACACTATCATACCGGGATATAAATTATATCGGAAAGACAGAACAGGTCGTGCGGGTGGCGGAGTGGTACTATATGTGAAGGATAATATAGAATCAAATGAAGTAAAAATCCTAAAGGAATCAAAATGTTCCATAGAATCATTATGGATAACAATTCATTCCTCTAATATGAATATGGCATTAGGAATATATTACCGACCACCTAACCAGGACAGTGATAGTGATGCTGAAATGTTAAGGGAGATTAGAGAGGCTATCAAAATAAAAAACACAGTAATAATAGGAGATTTCAATTATCCCCATATTGATTGGGTGCATGTCACCTCAGGACGGGATTCAGAGATTAAATTTCTTGATGCCTTAAATGACTGCTTCTTGGAGCAGCTAGTACAGGAACCCACAAGGGGAGAGTCGATTCTCGATCTAGTCTTGACTGGAACGCAGGATCTGGTCCAAGAGGTAACTGTTACTGGACCGCTTGGAAATAGTGACCACAATATAATAACTTTTAATATTCCTGTGTTGGGAAGAACACCGCAGCGGTCAAACACTCTGGCATTTAATTTCAAAAAGGGGAATTACACTAAAATGAGGAAGCTAGTTAAACAGAAACTAAAAGGTAGAGTAATTAAACTAAAATCCCTGGAAGCTGCATGGAAACTGTTTAAAGACACCATACTAGAGGCCCAACTTAAATGTATACCCCAAATAAAAAAACACAGTAAGAGACCTAACAAAGAACCACCATGGCTAAACAGCCATGTTAAAAAGGCAGTGAGAGAGAAAAGGGCAGCTTTTAAAAAGTGGAAGTCAAATCCTAGTGAGGAAAATAGAAAGGAACATAAACACTCCCAAATTAACTGTCATAATGTAGTAAGAAAAGCCAAAAAAGAGTTTGAGGAACAGCTAGCCAAAAATTCAAAAAACAATAGTAAAATGTTTTTTAAATACATTAGAAGCAGGAAGCCTGCTAAAAAAGCAGTGGGGCCCTTGGATGATAAAGATATAAAAGGAGCGATCAAGGAAGACAGTGCCATTGCGGAGCGATTAAATGATTTCTTTGCTTCAGTCTTCACGGCTGAAGATGTTACAGAGGTTCCTAAATCTGAGCCAGCCTTCTTAGGCGACAAATCTGAGGAACTCACTCAGATTGAAGTGACATTAGAGGAGGTTTTGGAATTAATTGATAAGCTGAATAGTAACAAGTCTCCAGGACCAGATGGCATTCACCCAAGGGTTCTGAAAGAACTCAAATGTGAAATTGCGGAGTTATTAACAGTGGTTTGTAACCTATCCTTTAAATCCACTTTGGTACCAAATGACTGGAAGACGGCCAATATAACACCAATATTTAAAAAAGGCTCTAGAGGAGATCCTGGCAATTATAGACCGATAAGTTTAACATCAGTACCAGGTAAATTAGTAGAAACACTAGTAAAGAGTAAAATTGCAAGGCACATAGAAGAGCACGAATTGTTGGGCAAAAGTCAGCATGGTTTCTGCAGAGGGAAGTCGTGTCTGTCTAATCTATTAGAATTCTTTGAAGGGGTTAATAAACATGCGGACAAGGGGCACCCAGTGGACATAATATACCTAGATTTCCAGAAAGCCTTTGACACGGTCCCACACCAAAGGCTTTTATGTAAATTAGGTGGTCATGGGATAGGAGGAAAGGTCCTTTCATGGATCGGGAATTGGTTAAAAGACAGAAAACAAAGGGTTGGAATAAATGGTAAATTTTCACAATGGAGGGGGGTAACTAGTGGTGTTCCCCAGGGGTCAGTCCTGGGACCGATCCTGTTCAACTTGTTCATCAATGATCTAGAAAATGAGGTAAGCAGTGAGGTGGCAAAGTTTGCAGATGACACCAAGTTGTTCAGGACAGTCAAAAGCAAAAGGGATTGTGAAGAACTACAAAAAGATCTCAGCAAACTGAGTGATTGGGCAGCAAAATGGCAAATGAAATTTAATGTGGGTAAGTGTAAGGTAATGCATGTTGGAAAAAATAACCCAAATTACACGTACTACATGATGGGGTCAAATTTAGCTACGACAGATCAGGAAAGGGATCTTGGAGTTATAGTGGATAGTTCTCTGAAGACATCCACGCAGTGTGCAGCGGCAGTTAGTAAGGCAAATAGGATGTTAGGAATTATTAAAAAAGGGATCGATAATAAGACAAAAGATATCATACTTCCCCTATATAAAACTATGGTACGCCCACATCTCGAGTACTGCGTGCAGATGTGGTCTCCTCACCTCAAAAAAGATATATTGGCATTAGAAAAGGTTCAGAAAAGGGCGACTAAGATGATTAGGGGCTTGGAAAGGGTCCCATATGGGGAGAGGCTAGAGAGACTGGGACTTTTCAGTTTGGAAAAGAGGCGATTGAGGGGCGATATGATAGAGGTATATAAAATCATGAATGGTGTGGAGAAAGTGAATATAGAAAAATTATTTACCTTTTCCCATAATACAAGAACTAGGGGACACCAAATGAAATTGATGGGTAGTAGGTTCAAAACTAATAAAAGGAAATTTTTCTTCACACAGCGCACAGTCAACCTGTGGAACTCCTTGCCCGAGGAGGCTGTGAAGGCCAGGACTCTATTAGGGTTTAAAAAAGAGCTTGATAAATTTTTGCAGGTCAGGTCCATAAATGGCTATTAGCCAGGGATAAAGTATGGTGCCCTAGCCTTCATAACAAGGGCAGGAGATGGATGGCAGGAGATAAATCACTTGTCTTCTGTTCTCCTTCTCTGGGGCACCTGGCATTGGCCACCGTCGGCAGATGGGATGCTGGGCTTGATGGACCTTTGGTCTGACCCAGTATGGCCATTCTTATGTTATGTTCTTATGTTATGTATCATCTGCAAACATAATAAGCCTACTTTCTACGGCAATATCTAAATCGTTGATGAAGATACTGAACAGAACCGGTCCTAAAACAGATCCCTGTGGAACCCCACTTGTTATACTTTTCCAGCAGGACTGAAAACCATTAAAAACTACTGAGTGTGATTATCCAGCCAGTTATGCACCCACCTTATAGTAGCCTCATCTAAATTGTATTTGCTTAGGTTTTTTTTTTTTACAAGAATATCATGTGAGACTCTATCAAATGCTTTACTAAAGTCTAGGTATATCACATCTACCACTTCTCCCCTATCCACAAGGCGATTCTTCTTTTTCGAGCACACTGAGGTCTGTTAGTAGAAGACAATTTGCTAGCAGGACTATTTATTGCTAAGGGACAATTCTGTGGTGTATAGCAAATTAAATCATCCAAATGCCATGCGCTATCCTAGTTCTTTTAAGGATGTTTTTTATTAAGGGTTTTGTGAGGTATTTCATCATACTCACAAAGATACATAGAATTACATAACGCACTAGAAATTATTTAGTATTGATATTACCCCCAGTAAATTGCTGCTATCATGCAACTCTGATAAACATCTGTAATTCAACAGCAAACCCAACGCCTGGACCAGACATAAGCTTGCACCAAAATAACTAAATCTGTTTTCATTTGAATATTTTGTTTCAGTGCAAGTCTAAAGCATAGACATTTTTATTCCAGCCCTTACAGAATTAAGCAAAACCAAAAGAAGTAATTGAAACTGAAATAAGTGTCTACACACAACAATCTAACTTTAAGACTATGCCATTAGTTAAACACACATCTGTGTGTCAACCACACCTTAATAGCTCATCTATTAATATTCATCAACGATTTAGATATTGGCATAGAAAGTACGCTTGTTAAGTTTGCAGATGATACCAAGTTGGGAGGGGTTGCAACTGCTTTGGAGGATAGGGTCATAATTCAAAATGATCCGGATTAATTTGGAGAAATGGTTTGAGGCAAACAGGATGAAGTTTAATAAGGACAAATGCAAAGTGCTCCACTTGGGAAGGAACAATCAGTTTCACATATACAGAATGGGGAGAGACTGTCTAGGAACGACTACAGCAGAAAGGGATCTAGGGATTACAGTGGACCACAAGCTAAATATGAATCAACAGTGTGATGCTGTTGCAAAAAAAAGCAAACATGATTCTGGGATACATTAACAGGTGTGTTGTGAAAAAGACACAAAAAGTCATTCTTCCACTCTACTCTGCGCTGGTTAGGCCTCAGCTGGAGTACTGTGTCCAGTTCTGGGCACCGCAGTTCAAAAAAGATGTGGAGAAATTGGAAAGGGTCCAGAAAAGAATGACAAGAATGATTAAAGGTCTAGAGAATGTGACCTATGAAAAAAGGTTGAAAGAATTGGGCTTGTTTAGTTTGGAAAAGAGAAGATTGAGGGGAGACATGATAGCAGTTTTCAGGTATCTAAAAGGGAGTCACAAGGAGGAAGGAGAAAACTTGTTTTTCTTGGTCCCTGGGGATAGAACAAGAGGTAACAGGCTTAAACTCAACAAGGGAGGTTTAGGCTAGACATTAGGAAAAAGTTCCTAACTGTCAGGGCGGTCAAACAGTGGAATAAATTGCCAAGAGAGGTTGTGGAATCTCCATCGCTGGAGATATTTAAGAACAGGTTAGATAGATGTCTATCAGGGATGGTTTAGATAGTACTTGGTCCTGCCATTGGAGCAGGGAGCTGGACTTGATGGCCTCTCGAGGTCCCTTCCAGTCCTAGTGTTCTATGATTCTCTCTCCCCTTTTCCATACTGCCTTCAACATTACACAGTCCTGTTTTCCTAGTTCTTGGCACAGTCACCACTACGAAAGCTGTATAAGTATGGCAAATTGACTAACAAGATCAGCAAGCTTGTTCTTGAGTTGCTCGATAAGGTGTTAATGCATTCAGAAGTATTTGCCTACCCGACTTCATCCAAGAAACATAAAAACTCACTGGAGCCCTTTCTAATTTCAGTCCCTAATCCATAAACCTTTATAACCCATATATATGAAAAAAAAGATGAAAGGGAAGAAGAAAAAAGAGATAATGATACACAATGTGAAGACAGCCAATCAGCCGATGACTCCCCCTTCCCCCCATGCTCTGCGCACACAATCAGCACCAGCTGCAGGCCAATTAAACTCAACAGTTCACAGGTGTTCACAGAAATGACTAACACAAAAGAAATTCTTACTTCAGAAATGTAATATTTAAAAGCTTTGAGGTGGAACCAAGAAAGATAAAAGCTAGAATTAAGTTTATTGCCACCTTGTGCTTCACTCTAATGCAGGTTTTGAACAGGGCCTCCCACTGGTATTAAAAGTTGGATGAACATCTGCATTTAAAATATAGGAAGCCAAGCATATGAAGTGCTTTGAAAAAGCCAGTTCCTAGAGTAGAGAGTAGGGAAGAGGTTGTATACATTCATTTATTATTATGGTTGTATGGCAAAATAATAGAATATATTTGCCAAGTGGGCTATTCACACTCGACTGTAAGTCAACATAATATGCTAGATTGCTAGGATGTTCATAAATATTTTGGTGCTTATTTTCCCTAAACATGATTCTCATTTCCCAAAATAATAATTCTTTAAAGTTTTAATGGAAACAAACCATAGTAAGATCAAATTGTTTTCTCTTACATTTAGATTAGAAACATGAAATGAGAGAAAAGAGCGAAAGAAGCCAGACCCCTGATAAGTCTCTAGGTTCTCTTAAGCAGTAGGATGATGAGAATTGTTCAGCAGAATTTTCTCCCTCTAAACAGTGGCAAACAACAGTATCTATAAACTGAATCTCTCTTTATGGTCCTATATCAGAATATGTATACAAATTAACATCCAAATGTCTTTAATTCCTATGATATGTCTATTAAACAGCAATTCTCCATAAGGCTGTTTAGTTATCCAAACACCAGCCTATAATTATCATATCTTTACACTTTCCATAACTTATCACTCAGTGCCTACGAAAAGCCATTAATTTGGGTCTCTATCTTGGTCTCTCAGGAAATATTCTGCAAAGGGATGCAATAAAAATGTGATTTCTGTCATCATTTCATTAAAATTCCCTGTTAAATTTCTATCTGAACAGTGTACATAATATAAAAACTCAGGGATCTTATTAATGGTGCTAATCCTTATAATATGAACTTTAAAAATCATGAAGAACATTTCTTATTTATAAGACTATTGTTCATTTTTCATTCCTATTAAAATTTAATCAGGGTGGTTTTTAAAAATGTTTAAGTTTCATTACATTTCACCGTTTTAAGAAAAGGAAGAAGCTATTCAATTCATGTGCAGTGATGCTGTCACTCTCATCTGTCTCTTATATTGATATCTCAGTTTTGAATCATTTAAGCTACCCAGCACTCAGGGTACCCACTGGTAACAGTTTACTACTTACCCTTCTCATGAAAGAGTGTGAGGCTGAACATCTGTGAAGGGTTCCCGCTCCTTGGGGCTATGAATGCAAAGCATTTCCTCTACTTCATTACACTCCTAGGCCAGTATTTCAAACCTAGAAACTTAAATTTAGGCTCCTGTCCATCATCTTCTTAGGAACTAAGGGCTAGATATTAAGAACTCACAAATGGAAGGGACTTGATGAGTACCAAGCACCTGTGAAACTATGGACACTATACTGGGGTGCCTAAATAAATTGGAGATACACACATCTCCTAGAACAGGAAGGGATCTTCAGAGGTCATCTAATCCAGTCCCCTGCCCTTGTGGCAGGACCAAGCACCATCCTTGATATCTATTTACCCCAATCCCTAAATGGCCTCCTCTAGGATTGAGCTTACAACCCTGGGTTTAGCAGACCTATGCTCAAACCACTGAGCTATCCCTCCCAGTCAAGCTCTTCCAAACATCAAGCTCCAAGTTTAGATTTGTTAATGGTTTTGAAGAGCAAGCTATCAATAAGCAACCTGGTTTTCTAAACTAAAGCACTAAGCAAGAAGCAGCTTCAACTGACTTCCATGGGCACTTCTGGATGCTTAGCACCTTTGCAGATTGGTCCACTTATACATGATGTTAGGAAACTAACTTGAAGAACCCGCTCCAGAAACCCCTGTCCAAGTGCTCCTTTTTTTAAACCAAAGAACAGTTACCCAACATACAAGGCTACCATGGTTCATTTAAATTAACTGAGTTAATTATCTTGGGGCAACAATACATTGACTCAGTTGATATTTACTAACCAAACATAACTAAAGCAGAATTTTGAAACCAGTGAGCCTACACCACTGGGAGCAGTATCTTCTCACCACTTTTTCTGCTCAGGCCACTTATTCATATGCATAATTTTAGATATCAATGTACAAATATTTTGGCCAATATTTCAATACCAACATGATATTACTTGGATTGTCAATTTAGTTTACATGTATTCCTAGCAATTTCATCACATGACATAATCTTTAATTAAAGATTAATCTTTAATTCCTGTGGACACCAGGACAATCCTGGAGGCCTGGTAATGATACTATAGACTTACTGAACAGTCTATCGTAAGAATGTTAATTTGACTTGCAGCATCTCTGCTTGCTTGTTTCTTCTCCTTAGGCTGATGTGAACAATCAAAGCTAAGCAGAAACAAAATGTGTCTATTTCGTTATCAGGCTTCCTGGGTAACTTCATACAAAATCCCAGGTGCAAAAATTGAAAGAGGATGCTTATTGTTAAAATCCTGGAGTCAACTGGAGGTTTACCATTAATTAACAGATCCAGAATTTCGCACTACTTATTTGAAGTACTATTTTCCAATTAATATTTTTAAATCATGGGAATATTTCTATTAACCATAATAACAAAGATTTTTAAAGGAAGCAAGCCACCTAAATTAACCCAAAAGTATCCTTTTAAGAAGGCCTTTCAATTCAATTACAACCTGGATTTTGTGAGTTTGGCAGTTTATTTTTTTCTCCTTTATGAAAAGATTTGTATTGATTTAAACTAGTTTCATTACTACTAATGCTCTACTTAATTTTAAAGACACTAACATTGAACAGAATACTGTGTTCTACTAATAAATTTCTGTTGAAATAGCAAGCAGATTTATTTTATTTGTCTGTCCAAATAAACCGTAAGATCAGTTTCTGTTTCTCACCTTTTGCCTAGAAAGGCCAGAAGGAGACTTGATTCAAAAAATTATATGAGAAATCTAATCTGAAAAATGAACCAATGGATTTTAATCTGATACATACATAATCAGATAAGTTTTGATCCTATATTTACTATGGCTATATCTACACTACAGCAATCTGTTGACAGAAGTTAATGCCAGAAGATATCTTCTGACAACATTTCTGTTGACAGAACATGGCCACACATGAAAGTGGATCTCTCTATTGATCTGCTCTGTCAGAGAGCAGCCAGACTGCCCAGCTACTCTTTCAACAGATCGGCAAACTGGAAGCACAGCAGACAGGGCTGTTGGTGACCCAGAAGACAAATCTGTCAACAGAGGGGCTCCTGGAGTGTCCACATGGCTTTTTTGTCAACAGATTCTGTCAAGAAAGGCGCTCTCCCTCATGGGGGAGAGGCAGGAGGCTGTCAACAAAAGTGCCCAGTTCTGTCAACTATATGTTGACAGAACACATTTTTCGGTGGATGGTCCACAGGTTTTGTCAGCAAAACTCCCTAGTGTGGATGTAGCTTATATGTTTTACATAAAATTTTCACTATTTACCAATGGCATCGTGATAGAAATGTTAGAAGTTCAGGTGAAGAGCGGAAGCTGGTATTTTTGTAGATCTGATCTAAAACTGAATGGCTAAAGCTCTGGTTTACATTATCACTCCTACTTCCAGTGGAGCAGAAATAGTGTTAGCAACCGATTGAGTACAGAAATTCAGTGTAGACTCAATCCGTTGCTTAATACTGTTAGATTGCAAGCAAGAACAAAGACAAAAACTTGTGTAGCTTAGTGGTTAGAGTAACATAAAGCTGGATTGCCTGAATTCTAGTTCTGGCACTGCTGCCAGTGGTGTACTGTAAGGCCTAAGAAAAAATTATATCCTTGTTGGTCTTCATTTTGCCATACAAAAAATAGATAATGCCTCACCTCAACAAGATGTTGCAGTATGACTTACTGAAAGAATGCAAAAACAGGATACTCTCTGGTCACTAGTAACAGAGAGAAAGCCGTGCTAGTCTATACACTATCAAAATAAAAAAGTAGTCAAATAGCACTTTAAAGGCTAACAAAATAATTTATTCGGTGAGCTTTCGTGGGACAGACCCACTTCTTCAGACCATAGCCAGACCAGAACAAACTCAATATTTAAGACACAAAGAACCAAAAACAGTAATCAAGGTAGACAAATCAGAAAAATATCAAGGTGATATTTTTCTGATTTGTCTACCTTGATTACTGTTTTTGGTTCTCTGTGTCCTAAATATTGAATCTGTTCTGGTATGGCTATGGTCTGAAGAAGTGGGTCTGTCCCACGAAAGCTCACCTAATAAATTATTTTGTTAGTCTTTAAAGTGCTACTTGACTGCTTCTCTGGACACTGGATCCAGGACCAACACAAGAGAAGGTTTGCAGGTATTAACATTTGTACAAGCTTCACATTCTTCAGTTTTTGCTGCCATCCATTCCTCTCGATGGTCAAGCTACAAAATGATGGCATAAAGTATTCGCTTCTCATCTAACTCCAACACTTCTCCATATGAAAGTCACTAAGCTTATATGGGAATCCAAGCGGGCATAAAAGACACAAGATAGCAGATAAGCAGCACCTGCTGGGGCCAGCGACAACTGCTAGTTGCTACTGGAGGTTGGTAACACATAGGCAGGCAGCGAGCTACATGTGAAAATACAGCTGTTTATCACTCTGACCCCTTCCTCCATCATCTCCACCCACACACGTCTCACTCACTCACCACATTTTGCCTTTATCCTGAAGTCAGACAGGTACTGTGATTTTAACCATGTTTGTGCAGCACTTAGCAATGTGCCCTGGCTCCCCAAGAGCGGCTTCTGGTTGCTACAGTAATATAAATAAACAACAGTAACAAATCTGCTAGCCTCAGAATTTCACAGATATTTTAGAATGCCCATCCCCCCTCCGTTTTTGCTTTGTCAGAGGATTGCCCCCTCTGAAATTGTACCTTTTCCTTTTGTTTGTACCGCACCTAATAGCAGGGCTAGAACCTGGAAGCACCACGTGCAATACAGGATTAATTATATTTATCCCTTGCCTCTTCTGTTCACATTAGCCACAAACATCTGCTCTGTGGTTCCTCAGACCTAGTTATAGGCTACACTTCTTGTCTTGACCACGGGAACCAACAGCCACTCTGGGCTCCTGGGCACTGGCAGGGGAGCTTGTGGGGGAGGCCCAAGGGCAGCCAGCCTTCAGTGCCTTCCAGGCTGTGGTGTCCCTCCCTACCTCTTCCTAGCCCGGCCTGGAGCATGCTGTGTACCACCCCACACCTCCCCAGGCAGCCCTAAGAGCCGTGCGGAGGACCACAGCTGCACTCCAGCAACAATTCAAAGGATACGGGGCATGGGGAGTCACCACTGCCACAGAGGCAGCCTTAGCCCCAGGCTCCTCAATCACCAGGACCCAGGCTATTGCCTCTGTGCACCCTCCCCTCACCACCACCACCACTCCCTCACAAGCAGGCCTGGTCTAGACAGATTATTTAAAAGTGTTAAGAACAATCATACAATGGGTTCATGCATTTTTATATTTCATTAAAATTACATGGGTATTTCTAATTTAAAAACAAAAAAAAAAAACAAAAAAAAAAAAACCATCAACAGCAGCACAAAGAACCCATACCTCCACAAGCCTCAGGATTACTTCTAAAGCCTAAAAAGGAATAATACTGTTCCACATCTGCTCTACCCATGACCATCCCACCAGGTAAGAATATAGCTCAAACCTTCCACAGCACAAACAGGATAGTCCTCTCTTTCACAGTCTCTGGCAAACTGAGCTTTCAAGATCATCATAGAAAATGCTAAATACTCATAGCTACAGGGAGGCTTTCAGTATCTCCTGACTAAAGAAACACATTTGGAAAGGTTTTACAAATAGTCACAAGAATTATTGCTCTCTCTCTCATTAACAAGCAAGAAGAGAGCACCCTTTGATCCATTTTGGAATCTTTTTTACTAACCTTTCCTCTAAGTTCCTATTCCCCACTTAAAAAACACCCTGTAACTTACCCATAAGTTAAGGAAGTATGGATTGGATACACGGACTATAAAATGGATAGAACACTGGCTTGACGGTCGGGCCCAACAGGTAGTGGTCAATGGCTCAATATCTGGATGGCAGTCAGAATCAAGGGGAGTACCCCAAGGCTCAGTTCTGGGGCTGGTGTTGTTCAACATCTTTATTAATGACCTGGATAAGGGACTGGATTGCACCCTCAGCAAGTTTGTGGATGACACTAAGCTGCAGGAGAGAGAGATAAATTGGAAGGTAGACATAGGATCCAGAGTGACCCATTACAGGCTGGGGACTGGCTGGCTAAGCAGCAGTACAGCAGAAAGGGACATAGGGATTATGGCGGATGAAAGGCTGGATATGAGTAAACAGTGTGCTCTTGTAGCTAAGAAGGCTAACGGCATATTGGTCACGTCTACACGTGCCACCTACTTCGAAGTAGCGACGCCAACTTCGAAATAGCGCCCGTCACGGCTACACGTGTTGGGCGCTATTTCGGAGTTAACATCGACGTTAGGCAGCAAGACGTTGAAGTCGCTAACCCCATGAGGGGATGGGAACAGCGCCCTACTTCGACGTTCAACGTCAAAGTAGGGAACATGTAGTCGTTGCGCGTCCCACAACATCGAAATAGCAGGGTCCTCCAGGGTGGCCATCAGCTGAGGGGTTGAGAGACGCTCTGCCCAGCCCCTGAGCTCGATGGTGGCCGCATGCAGCGGCCCCTTAAAGCTCCCCGCTCCCTGACCGTGGGAGTGGACCATCAGGTATGTACCCCCCCGGTGCACACCCCTGGGGTTGAGGGGCGGGGGTAATAGATATGACCAGGGCCCTCCACATGTCCAGATGACCATGGCCCCAAGGACAGCAGTGGCATGTCCCTCAGAAGAGTGCATCAGCCCCTGCCCCCCAGCACGACAGTGCCATACCCCATCCCCGGGGCTGGGGGGAGCGGAACCTCTAGGGTCCCCCGGGGGGAGGGGGTGGGACACCCATCAGCAGCAGCAGCAGCAGCAGCAGCAGCAGCATCTCCCGGGGACGGGGATGGGGAACCAGCAGCAGAGGGGTGGGGGGACAAGGGCCATGGCTCGGGGTCCACACTAACGGCTGTCTCCACTCTTCTTTCCCCGCCTCCTGTGTTCCGCAGCTGCACCATCGGAAGGACTGGAGAGCGCCGGCAAGGTGTCAGTCGTCCCGGACAGCCCACCGGGGCCATCACTCCAGGCCAGCCCCTCGGCGGAGGACTGGCCAGCCCCACAGCGGGGAAGATGGCAGACCCAGCACCACCACCCAACGGCGACAGACCCCCAGCTGCTGGCCATCCATCGTCAGCAGCTGGAGGTCGCCAAGCAGCTGCTGCGGGTAGAGGAGCGCCGCCTCCAGCTACAGGAGCGGGCACTGCCCTGGCGCCAGGAGGCATGGGGGGCCTTCATGCGGACCTTCAACCGTATCGCCGACTACCTGGCCCCCCATGCCATGCCAGCCGCCGCTGCGCCCGCCCTGCCTGCTGCACCCGCTGCGCCGTCTGCCATCGCAGAAAGTTCTGGAGCCAGCAGTCGTCGTCCCACTCTCTGAGCACCAGCCACTCCCACCAGTTGGTGCTCGTGGGGTAGCTCCACAGCCGGCAGCGTGTGCGGCGGGGGGGGCGGAGGTGCTGCAGGGTTGGGGGTTGTGTCCTCCTCCCCTGCGGGCAGCTCCTCCTCTGTGGCAAGGAGGTGCTCAGCTGCCTCCTGCATGGCATGGAGCAGGGCGAGCACTGCTCCTACAGGGGCGGCTGTGTGGACCTCTGGCTGCTGCTGCTGCTGGGGGTCCATGACTGCGTCACTCGAGGTGTGCGTGCCTATGGCTCTGCAGACCGCGTGCTGTGCAGGCTGAGTGTGTCTGGGAGGGGCCCTTTAAGGGAGCAGCTAGCTGTTGCCCCGGAAGCGCTAGTCCGCCCTGTGACCCTGTCTGCAGCTGTTCCTGGCACCCTTATTTCGATGTGTGCTACTTTGGAGTGTAGACGTTCCCTCGCAGCGCCTATTTCGATGTGGTGCTGCCCAACGTCGACGTTGAACATCGACGTTGCCGGCCCTGGAGGATGTATAGACGTTATTCATCGAAATAGCCTATTTTGATGTAGCGTGCACATGTAGACATAGCCATTGGGGTGCATTAGATGGAGCATTTCAAGCAGATCTAGAGAGACTGTTGTTCCCCTCTATTCAGCACTGGTGAGGCTACATCTGGAGTTTTGGGCCCTCCTGTATAGAAAGGACATAGATGTGCTGGAACAGGTTCAGCAGAGGGCAACGAAAATGATTCAGGGGTTGGAGCACATGACCTATGGAGGAAAGCCTGAGGGATTTGGGCTTATTTAATTTGCAGAAGAGAGGACTGAGGGGCAACTTAATAGCAGCCTCCAGCTTCCTGAAGGGGAGCTCTAAAGAGAAACGGTTCTCAGTGGTGACAGATGGCAGAACAAGGAACAATGGTCTGAAGTTACAGAAGGAGAAGAGTAGGTTGGATATTAGGAAAAACTGCTTCACCAGGATGGTGGTGAAGCACTGGAATGAGTTGTCTAGAAAGGTGGTGGAATTTCCATCCCTCGAAGCTTTAAGTCCTGGCTTGATGAAGTCCTGGATGGGATGGCTTAGTTGGAGTTGATCCTGCTTGAAGCAGGGGCTGGACTCAAAGACCTTCTGAGGTCCCTTCCAGTACCATGATTCTATGATCTTAAAAGCAGCATTACACCTTGCACTGATATTATTTTTAAACAGTGCAGTCAGCCATTCTGGGAAACAATCTAGAAAAGTGATAATATTCATTGCAGAGGAAGGAGATATGCTTACACAAAATAGATAGCTGAGTTACCTCCATATTTGAAAGCAGTATCAACTCTGGACATCCCTTTTTGCCAAACATTCCAACCACTTCCAGGCAGGCAATCTCTACAACACTTAAGAGAAGATTACCCGATCGGGGAAACAATAACCTGGATGAACAAACTCATCTCCTCCTCAGAACTTCTCCTGAGCTAATGTTATCATAGTCCCTAAACACCATGTTCAACACTACAGGTATATCACCTGCTTGCCAAGGTCTCTTCTTCTGCTCCAGCCAGTTAGCTCTGACTTAATTACCACAATGATTTTCATAAAAAATAGCAACAATGAACACTCAGTCATAACTACCTCATGTATGATGATGTAATTGTCCATGGTCTTTCGCTTATTTACAGATATCCTCTCAAACACATCAAGTGAATTGTCTGTATGTAATTGAATATTCTTACTGCATCAGAATACTCACTTTTCACATATAGCTCACTGCCTGCCTCTCTGTTACCAACTTCATTTTAAAAAGCAAATGAAGGAACAAAGATTATGGATCAAATGTTTAAAGAATGCTGAGAGGCTTCACTTCTCCTTACATTTGAACTTGCCTTTAGGTGAATCACAAAGACTTCAAGCCAGCAGAATGTTGAACTTCACAGTATGGAGAGACAGGACTTCAGCGGAAACTGAAGGTGCATAGCACTTCATAGAAGAGTTCAGGACCTTGTAAGATCAAGCCTTGGGTGACTTTCCTAAAATCACAAATAAGTCTGTGGTATCTCCAAGAATGGAACTTAGCTTTTTCCTCCATTCCATTATAATCTAGATAAATTAAATTTGAAGGCATTTCATTAAAAAGTGAATGACAAAGCCAAAAATGGAAAACAGGGTAAACTCAATTTTATGTGTGGCATACTCCAACTTCTCAGGCTGTGAGGGACACTCAGCACAGAAGTAAGTTAATTTGCTGTCTCAAAACACCTAAGGGATCCCTTTGGAGACACTGACTCAGCGAAAAACAAGCCATCCTGTAGCACCTTAAAAACTAACATTTTTCTTTATTACTTAATGAGCTTGTGTGGGAAGATGACGAAATGGGTTGTACCCACAGAAGCTCATTACCTAATAAATGAAATTGTTAGTCTCTAAAGTGCTACAGGACTGCTGGGTTTTTTTGTGAAGCTACAAACACTGCTGCCCCTGTGACTAACATTGCTATATTTGTGATACTATTGGTTCACTGATTAAATGGGTTATAATGAGTCCTCTGACACCAGTGATGCTTAAGAATGAGGCATATTTCTGCACCTCTAACAGTAGTTCCTTCTGTCTTCCTCCTCTGTCAGGCAAAAAGGAAGGAATATTTCCACTATGTGCATTCCTCCAAACAATTAACTACAATAGTGGCAGACAAAACCTTACCTGCCACTCCTCAGATACCAGATTCACTTACTCATTCAACAATACAAGCTTGCTCCAATATTCTGCTTCTCCAAAATCACAAGCTTGTATGCAAACATGATACACAGATACTTGCAGGGTGTGACAGGTTCAGTCACAGAGATCCCCTCAAGACTGTCACTTAATATACTGAAACACCACACAGCCTCACTGGTTGCCCTCAGGGGCATCTTACTACCCTGTTCTGGTGAGACAGACCCTTTGTTCTCCTCAAGCAATGGCACAGAGTTGGGGTCACAGTCCACAGCATAGCGACACAGACACTGAGATCACCTCAGCTTTGGGAAGGATCAGTCTCAGGCACTCGACAACAGCACACACACGCATGGTCCCAATGGGATCAGAACCCCAGATAAATGCACTTGGCGTAAGATTTTATACAGAGGAAACTCATAAGAGGTTCACCCCTTTATCAATGAAAGAGATATGCACAGCTGTTGGCCCTCCCTTCAGTAACATTGCCACTGGGTTTATTAATAAACAAAGTGATTTTGTTAAATATAAAAAGATTTAAGTGGTTGCATATAATAGACAGCTCAAAGTAACAGCAATGAAGGGTCCTGTGGCACCTTATAGACTAACAGAAAAAAGTTGTGAGCATGAGCTTTCGTGAGCACAGACTCACTTCATCAGATGCTGGTCTTGGAAATTTCTCTTTGGAGTCTGGTCCTGAAACTTCATGTGCCATCATGTGCCAGCAATGCCCCTCTGCTATATACATCGGACAAACTGGACAGTCTCTACATAAAAGAATAAACGCACACAAATCAGATATCAGAAATGGCAATATACAAAAACCCGTAGGAGAGCACTTCAATTTCCCAGGCCACACAGTAGCACACTTAAAAGTAGCTATCCTACAGCAAAGAAATTTCAGTACCAGACTCCAAAGAGAAATTTCTGAGCTACAATTCATCTGCAAATTCGACGCCCTCAGCTCTGGCTTAAACAAAGACTGCTAATGGCTGGATTAATACAGAAGCACCTTCCCCTCCCTTGGTGTTCACACCTTCAGATCAGCTGCTGGTAGTAAGCCTCACCCTTGCCGACTGAGCTAACCTTGTTATCCCCACCCTTGCTCTGGCTTATTTATACCTGGCCCTGCAGATTTCCAAGACCAGCATCTGAAGAAGTGAGTCTGTGCTCACGAAAGCTCACGCTCAAAACTTTTCTGTTAGTCTATAAGGTGCTACAGGACCCTTCGTTGCTGTTACAGATCCAGACTAACATGGCTACCCCTCCGATAGCTCAAAGTAAGTTACTATGGAAAAAAAAAACCAAAAAACTAAGTCTAACAATCTAAGAAACCCGTTACATGCAATATCTTACCCGAATAGCAGTTCTACAGTCTGGGTAGCCTCCCATCTTGGGCCTGATCTTTCTTAATGTTCAGTTGCAGATGGCTGCAACAGACATCTCAGATGGTAAACAGGGAAGCCCTCCCATCTAGCAGAAGCCCCTATTGTTTGGCTTCCCACCTTTATATCCCCATTGCCAAAAGCAGGAATCTTTTATGGTCAGTTTAAACTTTTCACACTACTAGTGTAAAGTACAGCATCCAGAATGTGTTCCAGGATCAAGTGACATGGTGATACATCTTGGCAGAACCAACCACAGGACAGGCTTACAGGAAAAGCAGGACTATTCACAAATCACTGTCCCCGGTATCAGGCCATTAAGCTCCGTGAATACTACTAATGGCCCTCACTTAGAATGTCTAGATTAGTAAACAGTTTTATATTTCATATTTTTAACTTCAAATGCAGGAATAATACATGCACACAAATAGAAAATACACATTCAGCAAATTCCTATTTCTTTCAGAAAGCATATTCAAGTAATGCATATTCATAAGCATATTTGAATAAAGGCTATAGGATGCACTGTCACACTGGGATCCAGGCACTCTGTTCATTATCTGAAGTTCTGACCAATGAAATGGAACCATAACTCCAAAGCAACCATTTGGGTAGTCTAAAGGCCCTCCCCAGCATCTCAGGAATTTGACATTTGCATAGGGGCTTTTATGGTTATTTCATATGCCACAAGCCATAAAAGTAACAAATTTAATTCATCTGGAGGTTACTACCACTGATTTCAATTGAATTACCCTGTCACAAAATTGGAGTAATGTCATTCTGAATCAGGCCTGATTATCCTTCCTTCTTACCTATTGGTTTTCATCTACAGATCTCTAAAGTCTTTCAGAAGGGTGGGTAGGTAATGATTATTAAGCACATTTTACAGATGGATAAATTGAGATACACTGAGGTTAAGTGATTTATTAAGCATCATAAATCGGAGACAAATTTGGAAACCAACTCCAAGATATTGATTCCCTACGAATGACAGAGTTTTGCTGCAGCAAGTGAATGTGGGACAACTGCCTTGTAGGCAGGAGCACTTTTCTGCAAATAAAGTGAAACCCACTCGGAGGGGATGGAAGTATTTTGTTGGGAAATGTGCTGACAAGCAGCATTCACACACGCTGACTTTTAGTAACAGGGTGCTGTCAACACAGCCTTGGCACTAAAACCTGTGCAGTGTGGACTTACCCCTACTTACCCATACTTTCCAGAAACATTGAGGAAACTGAAGGAGCTCAGTGAATCTAGGGTAGTCCTTATGCAAGAATAAGGCATTATGGGAAAAAAGGAGGGGGATATTTTGCTCAGGAAACTATGTAACAAGACTGCAGTGACATATCATTACTCCCAGAACACAGCTCAAGGAAATGTAATACTGCCATTTTCCAAATGCTTGGTTATAAAACCTTTCATACATACAATATTTAAAACCATGAATTACCTTTGAGAATGTATCCAAATGCCTACCACTATCAAGTCATGGTAACAGTTATCTGTTTATAGGTCAGGAGGGCAGTAAATTATTGTGACAGAAAGCAGTAAAGTCTGCATTGTATCTAGTTGTGCAGTTTAACAGGTTGTAGTGAAAAGCAGGTGATGCATGAAACTTCAGGTTTTATAGCTACTGCCTCAATCTCTATTCACTTACATAAAGATGTCACATTTTCAAACATTTAAAAGTCAAATTGTCTGGAGAATAGATTCATATAAAATTTATTTTCAGAAACTGATATTTAGCCTACTGCTATCAGAGTTGATTGCTCTTATGTGTAAGCTTTATTCACGTTTCCCCAGGTTTGAAAATACAAGAACTGACATTTCAGATCCCATACTCAACGGTGTCGTTAACAAGGAACTGAAATGGGAACAGTTCCACTTTCGCACAAGTACTCAGTTGGGGTGGTAGGGTGATAACCACACTAAATGTTTTTGACTTTTTTTCTGAACTGCTAACTATGGCCTGTACTTTAATATAGATGCAGAGGGGAAAATTATGTTTGCAGAAAAGAAATACGGATTTGGTACATTTCTGGCACCACATAACTTGAGAATTGACGAATTTCCAAATTGTGCCAGAAAGCTATTTGTAAGTGGCTAATGGATAAGTGTAACTAGACTGCTGATTTATCTTTCTCACCTTAATTTACTCTGTTTATGTCAAAGATATTTGTCATGCCTTAGACTGCCAAACAAATCAGTGCCTAACTTGTTCAGTCAATTCTTTAAGAATTATCATTTCAGTCTTCACTGAGTTATTTAAGCCACGGAAATACAACACTAATGAGACAGCAATGATGGAAGATGTCAGGAACCTATTAACTACAGCCTTTTAGGACGCAACTGCAAATAAAGGCTCAAAGTAAGGTAAAAAACATACATCACTAAGTGATAGTCCATATCAATATCTAATATTTTTATGATAAATTGCACCCCAAAGATCTTAAAGTGCTTCAGCAAGCATATAATGTAAGCTCTTTGGAGTTGTTGACTGTCTTCGTAAAGTATCTAGTACAACAGAGTCCTGGGCCTTCACTAGGCCTTCGAGGCATGACGGTAACAATATACAGGCGCTAATTTATCCTACTATTTAAATCCAGTCAACTCTAGGATATAGCGTAGGAATTATTTAACAGTGCACTCCAAAATTATACAACTACTGTAGAAAAACAGAAGAAAAAACACTGAAATTACAAGGAAGAGTTTAGGTGCAGTGTACTGCAAATTTGGCAGGCTGACGGAAGTTTAAGATTCTATTGCTTGTGTAAAGTTATGTGACAAATGTAGTGATCCCAAAGGTCTGTATCTCTGCCACTGCAACATTTCCAGCCACAAACTATTGGATTAATTCAGTGATTCAGAAAAAAAATGTAATTTATTGATGCCGCCAACATCACAGGTTGGCAGGCAGCAAAAGTTCTCCCCATAAAGAAGAAAAAAAATGGGTTTTACTAGGTCCCCCCAAAACGTACCCTCTTTAGGAATTGGAGGGGTAGCCATGTTAGTCTGGATCTGTAACAGCAACCAAGGGTCCTGTGGCACCTTATAGACTAACAGAAAAGTTTTGACCGTGAGCTTTCGTGAGCACAGACTCACTTCTTCAGATGCTGGTCTTGGAAATCTGCAGGGCCAGGTATAAATAAGCCAGAGCAAGGGTGGGGATAACAAGGTTAGCTCAGTCAGCAAGGGTGAGGCTTACTACCAGCAGCTGATCTGAAGGTGTGAACACCAAGGGAGGGGAAGCTGCTTTTGTATTTAGCCAGCCATTCACAGTCTTTGTTTCCTCTTTAGGAAGTTATCAATGCTTTTGGAAGTATTTATATAATATTAATTTGGATAAAAACATTACTAGAAATATTAGACCATTTCAGTCTATCATAGAAAACTATTTAGAGCAAAATTAAAAGGGAACTTATGAGAATATCAAGACTCTTGTCATACCTATTAGGCAGCATGACAGCTATCTTCTCTAGACAGATTTAAAATCATGGGTTCACTCCAAGGTCATGCCTATGCTTACTGGGAAATCAGCACTGTGCCAGTTGATTTCCCAGGGGTCAATTTAGTGGGTCTAGTGAAGACCTGTTAACCCAACCACCGCACATGTAGACAACACATCTCAAGAGTTAGTCCATATGTTAGTCCATTTCTGGAGAGTTAAGCTCTTTACAAACATCAGAGATGGATACTCTGAGTCTAATCAAAACACGAACTGCAACAAATTCCTGCAAAATGAAGTATCCAAATGAGACGCTTCTAGACTACAGTATTGCCTAGTAAATGAATGCACATTACCCTTTGTAGCAGCGTTACTTAAGATAGTTAGAGAAATACCCCTGAGGGCGCAGAACCTGTCTGCACCCTGGTAAAATATGATCTCACCTGCCCTAGGAAATCTAAATTAGATCTCAGAACCTAGCAAGGCAACTGACGCCCACACGGAAATTCTCTGGGTTGACCCTTAGAGCTTTCAGCAACAGAAATAAATTCATTTACGTAGTTTTATTTTGTTTCTATAAAGACATAAGGCCATATGAACATATAATATAGGTAACGCTGCTTTAGTATTAAAGCTCCGAGGAGAGCTGAGGGTTGGTTGCTCCACCCAGCTGAAAATCATACCTATAGAGGCTCAAGGGCACAATGAGTTCACATGCAGGCAATGAGCACTGCAAGCTCAGTGTTTCAATCTCTGGCACAGGCACACCTGAAATAGAATATGTGTAGGCAAACACTTACAGACTGGTTATTTCACTAGCACACTGGCAATAACAAGAGACCCTCACTGAAAGGGACTATAGCGTCCACCTAGCCTGACCTGCTATTGAGCACAGACCTTGTAATTTCCCCCAAAAAATTTCTAGAACAGATCTTTTAGAAAAACATCCAAACTTGATTTCACAATGGTCAGTGATGCAGAATTCAACCTGACCCATGGTATATTGTTACAATGGTAATTACTCTCGTCATTGTAAAACTTACAATGATTTTTCTTCTAGCTTCATCATGCATTCTGCTTGTCATTGTGTAAATACATAGTAAAAGTCCACCTCTGCCCATCAGAAAACTCAGAGAGGAGAGAGGTAGGATGGGAGAAAGGATATTTTACTCCTGTTTTACAGATGGAGTAATTAACTGCAGAATCACTAAGAGACTTGCCAGGGTCACACGAAAGACTATGGCAGATCCAAACTGAGCCAAGTACCTTAAATGAACTAGTCCAGGTGAGTTTGAAGAGCTGTGTTTTCCTATCATACCTTCTTCTGATCAATCTTTGCATGTTAGTTTGTTTGGTCCTCCTGGATTTGGGTCACCCCCTGGCCCTTCCGTGGCTCTGTTCCAGCAGTGGACTGCAAACTGCTCCATACCCTATGCTGATTCAGAGGATGTCACATTCACCTTTATCTGTTTCCTTTCAGCCTTCAGTTCTATTCCCTTTGAGAAAACTAGTCAGTAATTTCCCCAGCTATAGCAGTCAAAGCTCAATTCACTTTAAATAAAGCAGCATTTATTGGCAATGTGTGGAGCAGAGAGAAAAAAGTAATAAAAAAGGATTGTTAGATAATATACATCTCATCCACAGATACTACAAAAAGCACCTTCAGGCTAGCCCTAAATTTAAGTTAAAGACAAATCCAAATTACCTAAATGCCACCAAACTCATCACTACTCCTCACTAATGCTGACTTATGTTTAACCTTGTCTCTTTCGGGCTACTTCCCTTCCAAAATTATCTGATATCTTTGGATCCACTTCAGATTACAGTAGTTCTTTATTGTTCCAGTCCATATTTATCTTTCACATGGGCTCATCCATTTTTCCAGTACAGCTAGGTAAACAGCAAAATAAGTTCTATAGTTCAGGTTTGCCTCACAGCATTCAAAATCTTTTGCATATTTCTTCTTTAATCAAGCTAAACAACTCTTTTAAAGATGACCTGTAAAAAAGGAGGGAAAAAGCAAAAACTAGAGCTTGATTTGTGCAGAATATGCCACCTTCCTCCCCTTTTCCTGCCTTTTCAGGGAAAAAACCCCAAACTTTGAAAGGTAACAGCTTTTGATAAGGCAGACGACAAATATATGGATGAGGGTTTTAGCCACAGAGATGCAAAGAAAGCAAGATTTGTGATCTCTTCTCAGAATGGAGTGCTTCAGTTTTTATTTTGAAACTACATCGAATATTGATGGACAACAACTGGGGTTCTCCTGGAGATAGCTAGAAGTTATGTCCCAAGACAGAGTCAAGTGGAGGGGATTTGTAGACGACCTACACTCCGTGCAGAGTACAAGTGTTTAAGTAAGTAATATTTCAGGTGAGCCAATTTTTATATTTTTATAAAAATTTAGTCTCCAAAAAAGGAATACTAATCTTGTTAGATGATGCTCTTACCAAAGTCAGAGACCATATCTTCATGTGCTTGTACAGCACTTTGTTAAATAGCAACCCATTCTTGACGGGAATCTCTGAGTGCTAAGCAATAGATAAATATGTAACACACAAGAATAAAGAGAAGTAGACATGACTTAAGAATTTTTAGGAATCTGAAATTCACTGTCAGGTTTTCCTAGTTGCTGCTTAGTTAGGAGAGAACCCAAACTGAAAACAGAAAATCTGAGGAACAGGAATCTTCTTGAGCCCAAGGAATCAACAGATGCACTGATAATCTTATACAAATAAGAAATAAAAGTGGCCAGCTGTACTTGAATTGAAAAAGGTTAATATGGAACAGGCAGAGCCATGACTAAAGATGTTCTCCTCTCCTCAGTAGAAGATCAAGAATTCCATTCCAGGAAAAATTCAGCTTTCGGTCCGGCTCTTGAGAGTCAAGTCCTTCTCCAAGCTGCAGAATATTTCTACAATTTCTTCCACTGCTTGAGATGGCAGTGAAGGAGGGCCTATGTAACTAGGTCAGACATCATTACTTACCTAGAACAACTGCAATTTTCTTTGCATCTCTGCTTGCTGCTTCTTGAAATGGCAAAAAACGAACAGCGAAGAGCAGCAAGGAAGATGTTCAAAATTGTTTTGATAGAAATTTAACTCTCTTTTAATATGGATGGTATTTTCTATTAATATCAGGGCAGACACCTATTCAAGTAGAGTTCTTCACGTCCTTCACACAAAAGCTCTCTCTTTGCATCTGTCTGACTCTTCTTTAGGTGGGTAGGTAGGTAAGTGTAGCAGTCAGTAGGTTTTATATTCAAATTTGACACATTAACACTTGGTATGAACAAAGCCAGCAATTACCTCATGCATTACAAGGACTGCTTCCCATTCTTTGATGCTCATAATTATCTCAGGCAAGACACTTAACATCCCCCACCCCTCGCCCCCATTCTTCAGTCCTACGTACTTGATTTGGCAGTTTTTATCGCAATTGTTTTTGGACCTCTTCTGTACTATGTAGATGCCAGTCTGTACTGGACATGTTATTGATCTGAAGAAGTGGGTCTGTCCCATGAATGCTCAACACCTAATAAATCATTTTGTAAGTCTTTAAAGTGATACTTTACTGCTGTTTTATTTTGTTAGCGGCATCATGAAGTATTAACCTAGAGTAAATGCTAAGAAGACCAGTTTGAATAATTCAATTCATGTCACCTTAAGTATATTTTCAAATGGAATTAACTCTCTCTCTCTCACACACACAGAGCTACATGTTCCAGTTACTGATGCCACAAATGTTCTGTTTTAAATCATTTCATCACCAACAATTTCAATTTACCACTGCCAGGATATTTCTTTATATTCTGAAGGTTGGTTTCTATTTAAAGGACCCTACTACTAAGCCGAGCTTATGAATAGCAACAATTCCAAGGTCAGGAAAGGATAATAAGATGCAGGCTAACAAAATGTAGGCCAAAGTTGTGGCACTAGCTCCATGTGCATAAGATTCAGGGCTGAATTTCAAACTCCTGCATCTATAGCCCCTACAATTGTTTGGTTGCTACACAACTATCCATTTCTTTTCTCAACAGCATGTGAAAGTTTGGCAAAACTGCTTTATGCCTCATCTTTTGCTTCGCCCATTCCTCACGCTAAAATCAGCCTTTGGATACTGAAAGATGGACAGTGTTATCAGTATTAATCCCATAAAATAAAGAGTAGAAAGGTGAACAGCAAATGGCGCCATAACAATGCATGTGGCATGAGAACACGAATCCAATTAAAACAGATTCAAAAAGGGAGTAATATAGAGACAAGAGAGTTTGAAATAAACCACATGAAAAGGCATTTCTTTAGAGTTCAACTAAGTATCCTCCCATGTGATTCTGCATGAGAGAGAAGAGAAAGGCCAGTTGTATATACCTGTTCTTTGAAGGTCACCTCTGCATATTTACACTTGTGGGCTTTCTGCCTTGGCAGCTGAAACCAGAGGTGTCAATCCCACAAGTGAAAACAGATAGCAGTTACTCAAAGCATATAACAAACCAAGAGGGTTATGGTTGGGTAGCAGACTAGTAGTTGAAGTTCTTGAAGTCTATTTGATGTATCCAGCTTTCCTGAGCTCATTCGAAACAAAACAGAAAAGTTGCCCATTCTCAAATATTTAAATAGAGCTCAGGAAAGATTAAAATGATCTGGACATACAGAAGAAATGGTCTGCAGTAAAGAGGAGGATAGTCAATAAGGACAAATCCAAAGTACTCCATTCATGAAGGAACAATCAGTTGCGTACATACAAAATGGGAAGTGACTGCCTCCGAATGAATTTGAATGACAAAACTAAATATAACTCAACAGTGTAACATTTTTTAAAAAAAAAAAAAAAAAAAAAAAAGGGAAACATTCTGGAGTGTTTCAGCAGAAGTGCTGTAAGTAAGACAAGAAGTACTTCTTCCCCTCTACCCCATGCTGATTAGGTCTCAAGTGTAGTATTGTCCTTAGTTTTGGGTGCCACATTTCAGGAAAGACATGGACAAATTGGAGAAAGTGAAGGGAAGAGCAAAACATGGATTAAAAGTCTAGAAAGCAGGGTAAATGAGAAAAAAAATGGAAAAAAATGGGTGTGTTTGGCCTGGAGAAAACTGAGAAAGGTCAGTTTTCAAGTACAGTAGACCCTCGATTTACGCGAGGGTTGACTTCCTACATCCTTGCATAACCCGAATTTCACATAAATCAGGGGTGGCTTTTTTCCCCTAGGGAGGCTATGGAATCTCCATCATTGGCATGTTTTTTTAAGAAAAGATTACACAATCACATGTCAGGAATGGTCTAGATAATACTTAGTTCTGTTTGAAATGCAGGGGACTGGACTGTAAGACCTCTTAAGGTTCCCTTCCAGTCCTACGAAGTCTATGATTCTAAAAGGCTTTTTTTACCCTGATCCCTAAACAACTTAAGAACAAAGAACAGGAGAGGGCCTCCTGGATCAAGTCCAGTCCACAAGTAACTCCATTATATAATCCTGTTCATAAATTTATAAAGCTCCATCTTACAACTGGTTTGGCTGTTTGCCCCCACTACTCTAACTCTAAGGCTTTCCCAAAACAAATATCACTGAGAAGGATGACTCTGTTGCTCAAAGTTTAAGAGCAGTAAGAAGTCATTTTAAATCTGACCAAATGAAAACTCTCTTGTATGTCATTCCCTTCTTCATCCATATGAAAACTTGCTCTGATTATCAATTCCAACTCCACTCTGTAGGAATGAGCTGGGGACTTACTGCATTCTCTACAGAAAACTTTGCCCTGCTGCCCTGATCCTAAGCCTACATCTACACTTACCACAGAAAATCGGCTGCTCAGGTTCAATCTTCCACAGCGCATTTCACTCATGCTCAAAACAGCATGTTCCAGGGTCAACATCAATCCTGGAACTCCTTGAGAGCTGTGAGGATTAAGGAAGGTCAAAGGGAAGTGTGGACCCATTGACCTTCTGCCACGAAAACAGCCACAAAAGTCAATGGCTGGAAAGTCAATTTTAGGTACACAACCACCATACCTAAAATTGCGTATCAGCTGTCAACTTTCCACCTGAATATAGATGTAGCCTTAGAATATGCAGCCCTAGTCAGAAAAAGCACATTAACTTTCTTTGCCAAGGGTCTGTGATCCTGGCCATATCCTGTTATTGGTGGTCTGGCACTATAACTTGCCCCGTGGTGAGAATTAGGGTGGGTCAATCACAATGCTAAACTGTCTGCCAGGTTCTGTACAAGTGTAAGAAAAGTTCTTTTGACCAGCTGGATGACCTTCAACTAGTTAATTATGTAGAGATGCCATTCAATGCCTTTTTAGGCCATATAGTTTGTGTTAAAGTTTGGGAGCTATGTCTACACCGCAATCAGCTCACGCTCCTATCTGGGTTTTAGCTTTAACTCCCTTAACTGACAACAATAAAAACCTCTAGCCCTGGTTTGGAAGTGCTCTAAATACAGGTTAGTTTACCTGGATGGTGGTGCAGGTTAGGAAAAATGGTTCTGGTTAAACTTGGCCTGAAACCCACATTCTTCATACTAAGGACACAATCTAAATCACTTGATTCCACCAGTCTCTTTCTTTCTTCTTTAAGCTCTTGGACCCTCAGGTGCATCTGCCATTTATTTCACTCTAGTGCTGATCTGTCTAGGTTTGAGAATGTCACACTGACAAGTTTGGTTTCTCTAGGTCATTCTCTTTTTCTCTTTCCAGATGATGTTCTTATTGTCACTTGCTCTGGAAGATGTATTGACATCATCCATAAACCAAGTCTCAACACAAAGACCATTATACATGCCCCCATTTATGGGAGAGTACAGAAATAATGACACAGTAATTTAGGAACCACTTTCCAATGCCAGGCTAGCCTGGGTGCTCAGATCTAGGTGCCAGCCACCATTAGGTGGTTAGAAGGGAGGGAGGCATAGCTCAGGGGTTTGAGCATTGGCCTTGTAAACCCAGGCTTGTGAGTTCAATTCTTGAGGAGGCCCTTAAGGGGTCTGGCCCCAATAGATTAAATATATATAAAATAAAAATCCATCAGGGATGATGCTTGGCCCTCCTGAGAGGGCAGGGAACTGAACTCAATGACCTCTCCAGGTCTGAGATATTTCAATCCAATACTAGCAAGTCTTAACTGCATAGAGTAGACAGCTGAAGAGAGAAGGATGGCTAGACTACAAACAGTAAGACCAGTGATCTGCAAACAGACATTACTGTTGGAAGATATCTCCTGATAAAACTTCCATCAACAAATTTTAGCCACAAACAAAAGCAGATCAC
The DNA here is from genome assembly GCF_033958435.1 of Carettochelys insculpta. NCBI lineage: Eukaryota > Metazoa > Chordata > Testudines > Carettochelyidae > Carettochelys > Carettochelys insculpta. Next base: position 124,442,214 of record NC_134141.1, read on the forward strand.
TTGTCAACAGAGAGAAGCCAGACTGCCTGGCCACTCTCTCAACAGAACAGCCAACCATAAGCACAGCAGATGGGACTCCCCATTAACCCAGAATAGAACCCCCTGGAAGGCCCACTGGAGCATCCACATGGCTTGTTTTTGTCTACAGATTCTGTTGAGAAAGGCATTCTGCCTCACGGGGGAGAGGCTGAAGGCTGTTGACAAAACTGCTGAGTTCTGTCAATAGTGTTGTCAACAGAACACATTTTTAGTGTGGACTTTCTAGAGTAGATGTTGTTTAACAGTTCACAGAAGAGAAGATCTATAACTTGAGGTTCACAGGTAGTGATCTGTGAATACACGTAAGTTTCATCACAAAGTGTCAGCAGAGCTAAAATTAGAAAGCAATGTAAGGTCTCGTCTTAAATAGTTTAAGAAGTTGCTGCCATTAAATTGGGATGAAAAACAGACAAATTGGACAGGCAAGGCGGATAGTCTCAAGACACCATATTTCAGACACTGGAGCTGAAGTCAATCCCAGTTGTGAGTCCATGACACTCTTTGGTGCAAACTATTTGTCAAATGGCAGTGAGCCCTAGGTACTGTGCTGATGCACCAGTCCTTGAGGTGATGCTTTCTTACTTGTGTCTGTCTTTACATTTTGGCATTGAAGCCATGCTGTTACCCAGAGTCCAGAGACAAAGACATTTGTCTGTATCTCAGCTGGTTCAAAGCAAAATATCTCAAGTATAACTTGCCTGCTCATGAGTACAGGACTCACCCCAAACACAGCTGGCAATGTCAAACTGGTCTATGCTGAACTACTGAAAGAACTTCAACTTGGCTTTTTCAAATTCCCCAGTGGAGTGCAGGTGTGAGACTATACACATACACATCTTGTAGAACTGCAAGGGACCTCGAGAGGTCATCAAGCCCAGCCCCCTGTGCTCATGCCAGGACCTATCACACCATCCCTGACATTTTTTTTTTAATCTAACCTGCCCCAGACCTTTGAAAGACCCCCCCAGCCTCGAGGAATGAACTCACAACCTTGGGTTTACAAGGTGAATGCTCTAACCAATATCATGGCCAGAACACCTCAGGCAAGATTTGCAGATCCGAGGAACTCCACACCCAAAGACACACAACATTTTAAAGGCAGCAGAACACAAAAATTTCTATCGATATTAATAAAACCCAAGCCTCACCAGCAAAATCATGTATATAAGGCGAAAGTGAAGCGAGAAGTCAGTTCCTCTTTCTAGATACAAGTTCAGTTTACCTTTAATAAAAAGAAAAGCCAAAAGCCACTCACCAGTATAGACTGCCTCAATAGCTGTGCAGTTTTGTTAGAACACAAGCTCCACAAAGCAGACAGTGTGCCACCTTCTAGGTTTCCTACAGTGCTGAGCTCATTGCTGGCACATAACAGTTACAATAATAGAAGCCCCTAGCAAATCCTGACAGGCTCCACACCTAAAAGCTATACCACTATTAGAAGCTACTGGCTCATGAGACACACCAAAACTGAACATCTGCAGAGGCAAATTTCTGAAGAGCAGATAAGAACAACACTGGCCACAGCCAGGATCTTCATTCTGGCAAAAGGATCAACAATCAGCAGGGTACATATATCAGATAACTAGCTATCAGCAAATCACTAATTGTAAGGTCTACAGATCCTTTCTGGTTGCAGTATACTGGAACCTTAGACCGCTTAACCACTTAGATAGAACATGTAGTATATCAACCCATATTTTCTCTATCAACTTTTTATTCAATTGGTAGCTGTTTTATGAAGGTTCAAAATCAGGTGGACCCCTAATAGAGTGGAAAAGCTCTTAAGAGCAAGCTTACCTCCTTCTGTCTCCTTTCCACTCACTGAAAAGGACACTGGAAATGTAAAAGGCTACTTCTAAAATAATAGCAAATTTTCTATGAAGCACACATTGTCCAACAGAGCTCACGGAAGACAACAATACCGCCTACTTTTTCCTTTAGATTGCAAAGAAAGAGCTTCCTCACAGCTCCCAAAGCATTGCAATAGGATCAATGAATTTGATCTGACTTACTGATCCAATGGTAGTTTTAAGTAATAATGCCTTTCCTCTAGTCCATGTATTAGGGAAAACGGCCATGGAAAGCCAATCATAGAATAGTAAAAGAACATTTATATACTGTAAGACAACACATTATAGTTAGAGCTCTGACAGTAAATGAAAGTGTGTTTCAATGGGATCAGCAATACAGTCATTGCAGAAATGGTATGGGGAAAGAGCTTACCTGCTGTTCCTTCAGCTTGGCAGCGCCAAGCTCTGAGAGAGAGACCGTTAGCTTTTCTTGCTGTTCAGATAGATACTTCTGATATAGGCTCAGAAGTTCCTGGCATTCTCTGTACTGCTGCTGCAGAGGTGAGATAGCAAGTTAAGGGGAAAATATTCCAAACTGAAAAGCTCAAATCAAATACCAATTTATTCTGTGTAAATCTGTTTTGGTCCTGTGGTAACCAAAGCCATAAAATGCAGAGGTTGGAAAAAGACACAGCATGTGTGCACCGTGTGTGTGGGGAGAGGTGGGGAGCATTGAAATGCTGGGTTATTATAGATGTGGACAAAGGGAAATGCAAAGGCCAAGAACAAGTGCAATCCTGTCCGCCACCAAAAGACGCAGAGGAAGCAGCTTCAGCAAATTCACAAGCACTTACAAGGGATGAGCACAGGAGATAGGTTATGGCATTTCGTTTATGGATGTTAGAACAATTAACCAGTTAGCTGCTTTAACACAGATCCCACCACCCACCTCACTGGCCAGCCCCTGAGTCCTGCTACTGGCCCCACTGCAGCTGTGTGGTCTTGCCATCTGGCCTGACAAGTTTGGGGCTGCTCTGGCCTGGTTCAGTTGGTCACTGCCGGAGTTAACTGGTGAGGGCCGGTTAACCAATAAGCATACCGCTAAGCCTCATGTTTACTGGTTAACATTCCTAATTTCATTTAGTAGAGTTACCATCTTCTTTGCATGTGTGGTCCTATTTGTATTTTATAGAGGACGGCACTCAATGCTTTATTCATCAATAGCCAACTGGCAAACAGCCCACTATGGTAAAAGGTACAGCTATGGATTTGGTATCCACATACCCAATTTAAACTATTGATGGATCATAAACATAGCCAAAGTTACAGGACTATAGGCCTTTTGGAGATGAGCAATGATTCTTGGACTGAGCTGGCAAAGCAGCAAACTGTGGTATTTGCAAATATATTAGCAATAGTGTCCTGCCTCGCTTACAGCAATGAAATTCCAAAAGAAGATAAATCTACTCCTTCCCTGTCACTGTGCAATTCCCTCCCTTGCTCACTTAGCATGATAAACCATTTATTCACCCTCCCCCACCACGATCCACCCCTCCCTGATCTCAATTATGCATGCTGATCCGATAAGGGCTCAAAGTCCAAAGAGATTACTCTGAATAAATACTTTAACATAAAGTCATCACAATTAAGGTAGGGAACAAAAACTTCCTCAAATATATAAAATGGTGTTGGAGTTACAGATTTCCTTAACATTTTTATGATCTAATCATCGCTTCTGGGCAAATTCATGTAGCAATCATTTTTGCCAATCATGGCTGCATAAATAACCCACCGCTTTGTTATTCCACATTATGATCCTTTTAAAAGAAAAAGAGCCAAAAATGGGATGAGCAAAGCTTTCCAGGGAGGGAGCAGAAACAGAGGTTATTAAGATCTAATGTTAAAGTAATAAGGAGAGCATCTAAAACACCTTTGCTCAGCATCTTGAAAATAAAGGAGGGTACAAACAATGGTTTAAATAAGCTAATTGCTTTTTAAGTCAATCTGAAGCTCGAGCAGTTTTACATTTCTGTGCATGTTGTCAGAAAGCACCAAAAGGCTGGCGTGATTTGTGGTGGTCTCGGGAGTCTCTGCCAGCTATGATGTATATAAAAGGAATTTTTTATTCTGGCTGTAACTATAGGCAGTAATGTTTATAGTACGTGAACATATTAGCCTGGATGCAGGGCATGAATTTTACTGTAGAAGCAGCCAGTACATTTATACTGCCTAAGAGTTAAATGTCAGTATCTGAAGTCAAATTATAGGCAAATTCATTTAAACCCATGTTATGTGGCAGAATATAAAAACAGACAGCTCTTATCTTTATCATTTTTTATGTCCCTCTTAATTCACTCTGCTTTCAACAGCCCCTTCCTCATACAACAGGACTTTACCCCAGTACTACTGTTCCCTATTGAGGCAGGTGACTGGAACATATACCATGATGGCTCTGGGGTACACGTAGGGAAGGCGTATCTACCCTTGTTCTTGCCAGCGCAATACACATAGTTCTGTATGTCAAACATGAAAATGACAGTATGTAAGTCACACCTAGTGGAACTAATACATCATAAATGCATTAGACTATGGGGTCCCAAACTGCATTCCATGGACCACTGGCAACTTTGATGCACTTAATTAAAGGAGAGCGAAAAACATGACTTGCTTCCCTAACATTACTTCTCCATATCAACAATGGCTGGCATTGTTGAAAGGATACTGAGTGTTCACTAATGAGAAGGGTGATTATTTGCATATGCATGAATGAGAGGAAAGAAATCTATGAGACTTCAGCTTTTTTAAATATCATTCACATTGTAAGAGTGGTTAGGAACCCCTGCATTACAAGATAAAACTTTGTTCATTCACACAATACCAGGGACATTCACTGTGAATTAACCAATAAGCAATGAAACAAAAAAGTATATTAAAGTGTTCTCTGTTCATCCACTAAGACAAATGTAGCTGAGTTTTAGCTGTACTACTTCTTATTAAGCTACTTCATTTGCTGCAATATTAAGTAAGACCATCTTACTTTGTAGGAATTAACAAGATTCTACATGATACACAAATGTGAATCAAACCTGCACTATTTAATTGGGAAGAGCACACACACAATGTAGATGAAGAAGCTGTGAGTACCTACATAGACACGAAGGCTGATAAAGTACTTTCACAGTCTACTTTGAAAAAAGTCACCAATTTCATGGAGGGGTGCAAGAAAATCTACAGAAGTACAAATCCTAGAATGGAAACACAGCTAAATGCTCATAAAAGATCACATCCTTTTTAACAGTTCAAGAGTCCAAATACTGGATTAACAAGATATTAAATATCTGATTACAGCTACTTAGAATTTCACTGAACTATATTCTCATTTGTTGCACAAAAAAATTAACACTTGAATTATTGTTATCTGTTATGTATAGAAAAGTTTGTCAATGCAGTATTAAGACTGTACAGCAATAAGTCCTGACATTGAAAGGTTCATGTTTTATCAGGACACCCTGTGTATTTTATAGGATTCATCTGGTGAAACAAAAAGTCACAGATAAGAGTTCATTTGTGGTTCTTGGAAGCAAAGACCTTGCTCAACAAGACTGTCTAGAAGGGGGACTGCATTATGCTTCTGGGGACCAAAAACAGACATGCTTCCAGGAGCACAAGATGTGGTGAGTGAAATGGCAATATGGTGACCTTTGCCATATGCGTCTCCCTCAACCCCAACCCTGCCAAGTTTTTTTATTGCAAACGGGCGTACAAGATTGGGGGCAGGCCTACTGTTACCACCCACTGCTCCAAACTGTCCCCCGCAGCTGGGCCTCTGGGATTGTTGCCAGTCAATATGAACCTCCATCCTCCAGGTGTCCCTGATCTGGAAATGCCCATGGCATGGACCCTGGTGGAGGAGGAGACAGTGGCTCTGCATGCTGCCACCCCCCCCTCCACACACACACACATTGGGGACATGGCAGTGCAGCAACGCACATCACCGGAGGCTTTTCCCTGCCACTCTCCTAACAACAGAAGGGTGGTGCAAGCTTGACAGCAACCATGGGAAGTTTCCATTCTAAAAGAACATTTTCAGGAGGCTATTTTTAAGGGAAGATGAAATTTTGATTGATATCAGTTTATAGTCATAAACCAATGACAAGGGGCCAATTTCTCTCTTGGCATATATAATGCCCCCATAACCCTAGTAGCCAAGCATGTAACAATCTTTAATGCATTTATCCTCAGAACACCACTTTAAGGTAGGACAAGACTATTACCCCATTGTACAGATGGAAAACTGAGACACAGAAAGTGTCAGCTCAAGATGACAAAGGATGGATGTGGCAGACTGTGCTTCAGATTAGTGCTCTACCCTTATTTACAAATCTGTCACTTCGATTCCCTGACTGTAGGTTTCCAACCTGTTATAAAAAGTATGAGACACCCAAGCCCATCCCCTCCTCCTCGCAGCCCCAAACCCTGTGGGATTTTCTGCAAATCCAGAGATTATTATGGAAAGAAGAAAAAGGAGTGAATCTGGGAAAGGAAACACACAGGAAATATATCATCAGCTTTTAAAATTTAAATCAAAGTTGATACGTTACAGTACGCACACGACTGCTTAATCCGTTCTAAAGTTAGGATGGGGGCAAGGGGATTTGCGGGCATCAGAGCCTGTGATCTTGGCAGGGTATGGGGGAGGCTTGCCGGCACATATATCTTTTGTGTAGGATAATGCATTTTTTTTTCAATCACTGCCAGTGTATAGATAGCCCCATAAATCTGGACTGAGCCCCGAGGAAAAGGACTGATAGAGGGTCAACCCCCTTCACTCCTAGGGGTGTTCCCACCACATCAGAGAGGCAGAAGATTGGTGCAGTACAGGCATTGTATCACAACCACTAGGCTGCTGTAGCTCTTTTGCACAAAGAAAGATCTTCAGTCTGGCATGCTACATCAGCACTAACCTAGGACCTCCTCTTGCACTGCTCTTGCCTTTGAATGTTCATGCTTCAGAAATGAGTCATGATTGACTCAGAAGCCTGAGAGTATGAAAATTTTGTCATTAAGCTGTTCAAATCCAACACTGGACATTTACACGTGGCCTACCACAGCTAATTCAGCTTATGATCTCGGAACAATACTACAAAAAAAGTTTTATGTAAGGCTTAATTGACATTTAGAAGTTTAACACTCCCTATAATAGCAAAAAAAATCACAATGCCCAAAAAAAGCAAGAGTTCATGAATCATCTGCAAGAATACATATGTTCACCTAAACAAACTAAATTCCAGTAAAAGTGAGATGGATTTGAAGTGAAGTGAAGTCCACATTTTGTTTTTAATTAAGTGATCCAAGCACATTTTTGGACATATTAGCACAAAGCAGGCCATAAAAGATTTCACTTTCTCTTGCTGAAGTAGTACAAAATACGTTGTATATTGAGAGGAGAAAAAAGACACCGTTCCTTAGGCAAAGAAAGGACAGAGAGGCCACCCCATTTCCAACAGGAGGCTCTCCCTTCCTCCTATCCAAGAGCAAACTAAGAACCAGTCGGATATGGCTTTACCTATTCACGAATTAAAAGCCACAGCCAATACTAGCATTTTATTTTTGTAAAATAACCATATTGTAAGACCATTAGAATCTACATGTAAGTATTCTAAGATTCTAAGCAAGGGTAAGGTTGTATCTAAACTGTACCACAGCCGGAATACAGGAGGTGTGAATTCCAGAGTGCACCAAAATGTTGCACTTTAACTGCCCCCTTTGGTTCCTGCTAGCATGAACTAAGAGCTACCTAGTTGACATTAATATATTCTTCCTTCAAACAGGACTATGTTAACTGAAACTAGGTGCACCTTTTAGTTCGCATCATCAGGGTCCACACAAGGCAGTACAAATTCAGACTGTGATGCACTCTGCAATTCAACTTCCCTCCTCCATAGTCTATAATGCAGCACAGTGTAGATAAGCCCTAAGTTTAATTAGATCACATTGTTCTTCAGTGATTTAGTTTGCCATACAAATCGTACCTGAAATATAGGTATTATACACACATATATCCTCCACCACTGCACCCTTACATGCTCGGTTCAGCTCACCTCAAAACAAAGGAAACACTATGAATGCATTGCCACAAAGCAGAGTCTGATCACAATGTATGCTGCTTAGGCCTTCAAAGTCACAGCATAAAGAAGTGGCTTGAACCTATGTGAATTATTGTTATGTGAAAAGGTGAAGCCTGGTAACTTTCATGTAGCTTTATTACCTGAACTCTGAAGATGCTGTGAAGTCTGAAGTTAATAAAATGTTTTATGAACAGCTTCACCTCACTGGTTCTTATATAACTCAGCTTATGCGGACTGTCTGGCACAATCAGGTTAAGAAGCTGCAACAAAAATTTCTACATGCCCTTTTATATATTATATATATGTGTACACACACACACTATATGTGTATCAAAACAAAAAGCAGTCAAGTAGCACTTTAAAGACTAGCAAAATGGCTTATTAGGTGAGCTTTCGTGGGACAGACCCACTTCTTCAGAAGAAGTGGGTCTGTCCCACGAAAGCTCACCTAATAAGCCATTTTGCTAGTCTTTAAAGTGCTACTTGACTGCTTTTTGTTTTGATAGTGTATAGACTAGCACGGCTTCCTCTTTGTTACCATATGTGTATGTGTATGTGTTTGTGTACAGGGTTCTGGAGCAAGCCTGAATGCTTGTGGAAGAGTGCTCAGTTCACATCAAAACTTCCCTGAGTCTTGAGATCATCAGGAAACAAGTATTCGAAGCACCAAGGAGGAGAAAGGAAAGTATAACATAGTGTGATGCCCAGGGTTCATTCACACTTGATTATTTTTATGCTCTTAACCAGTAGCTAATAAATTAAGCTAAGATGCAAGAGGAATACACATAAGGATAAAGGTCATGGTGCCCACAGAAGTTAAGAACCTCACTCCTGTGTGAAGCATCATTATGTTATTGAATGATATACCTTTCATATAAAGCAACTGCTAATACATTCCCGTTCTGTTTGAAGGGAAATTAAATTTACATTCTTTGGGAATATGGTATCATAATTAGTTCATGACTTGATTACACTTTGAAGGGAGCCAAGACTTCATATTGTGCATACAAATTAGTTAAGTTATGGTTACCTACCTTAAGCAGGAGCTACAGTGTTCAGAACAAAGATAGGGACTAGGCTAGGGTAGTCCTTTAGAGCTTTCAGGCAGCATATGTAAGATATTGGATTCAAATCTCTTCTACTCCCATCTGGCATCAATAAGTCCAGAGTAACTTAAACATGCAGTTTCCCTTTCATCTCCACCCATAACACCTGCACAGTAATTGTTAAAATTAATTTAAAAAGCAATGACAAGCACTAAACTTCCTATACTAGTCAAAGTACCAATATGATGTATTTCTACAAAGATGATGAAAATTACAGGAGCTACAGTGACAGATCTACATGAATTAGTATTTTCATTTACCAAGCCATTTTATTTTGCTTATTTCATGGCTTTCCTGAGTACGCATTGAAAATAAATTTGAAAACACTGAAATAATATACTATAATGTAGGGCATCTGCAAATCAACAAACCAAAGATCACCTCATCAGGACAAAGGGAACAGACTAAGTTTTCAGAGTTAAAATTAAATGGACAAAGTAGATAGAAAACCTACTGACTCTCAGAAGTCAGACCAATGAGCTACTTAATCTGAAAAATCAGAAACTTCAGTAGCAATTTGCTCTAGTAAGGTGCTCAGAATTACGCCACTATGTCTTAAGAATTAAAATGTGCCAGTCAAGGTAGACAGATTGCCTTCAATAGGGTCCTGCCCTAAAGCTGGGTAAAGATCAAATGCATGACACTATTATATGCCAGTTGAGCATTGATCAGTATGTGCAAATGTCACCTCAAACCTTGCGTTTTTCATTCAATGTGAAATGCACACATCCTCCCAAATACATACAATAGGCCTGAATAAAAATAAACAAAAATTAAAACTGCTCAGACAACTTTCTCCCAAGGAGAGAAAGGAGGAATGAATCATACACAAGTAAAAGTTGTCCAGGTCTCATGGAGAGAGACACCATGTAAGAAATGATTAGTCAGAATGCACACAATACGAAACATTTTTATAAGAATTGCTAGCTCCAACATATGCAGCAAAGGAGTTTCATTCTTGGCTTAAAAATTGAAATCGCATATAATGTTCAAACAAGGGCCAGAAGAGAGAGAGAGATGCGATTGCACCTGGTCCATTCAGCAAGCTTTGCCAAACTCCATATTGATTTTAGGAAATACAAATTTCCTTTGGCATTTCCTCAAGCCGTGCAGCCATTATATGAGTTGACTGGATGCAGTTTCTCTTGGAAACGGTCAAGGACTCTATTACTCGTGCATTTGTCCACCATAATTGTTAGATGTATGACCCTCCTGACAGGGAGCCTTGAGGAGTTAGTAAAACATGATTTCTCCCCAGAAATAGTCTCAGCATCTGTGAAGGGCTGTACACACTTAAACGGGTGTAGTAAAAAAGTAAACAACCTGTGTTGTGTTGGAAGAATTCAAAGCCGAAGAGAGTACTGCACCTCCCAACACCCCCCTCACACACACAAAGCTATTTTTTCCTTCTACATATTTAGAGTGTAAAATTAAAACAAATAAAAGGAACACTGCATAATTTAGCTGTCATTTTCTATCAAATTGCTCATAATTGTAACCATAAAATGATAATACTCTACCATATGTGCATCTGCAAAGATGACAAAAGCACTGGTCAGCGCCACACAGCAGAAAAATAAACCTAATGCTCCCCCTAGTGGCCATTACTAGGGATTACAAGAGGCTAACTACTAATTTTATAAGACCCACAACATTCCTCCCAAATTTAAAGACTAGATCATGTGTCAAACCCAGAGGTTAATTTTGTCACATAGAAGGGTCTAATAACTCATTTTGACACATGCAAGACAGCTGTGCAATCTTCCTAATGCCATTCTACCTAAAATTGTTCCCCTCAGTTCAGAGTCATTGATGGTATAATATAAAATACTTATCTCTAGAAATGTTCAGTGTTTATTTGGAGACTTTTGTGGGAATTAAATAACCTTTTATAGTAGCAACTGTTACTATTTACATTAAAGCTATACGTCATACCAATACTACTTGACACTCAAACAGCTTCATTCTTTTCTCTAACTTGACAACAAAGCTCCTTTAAGGAGTCTGAGGTAAGAAAAGGTGGTTTTAGTCTGTGGTGGGAAAGAGATATCTGATACAGCAGAGGGATTCTCATCATATTCCATAAGGCACACTAATGGGAGAGATGTAACAGGATGAAGAGTAAACTGGGCGGCAGCTGTTTTCAGGAGAAGCTGGGGGTTGGGAGGGAAAGGTCTCCATGTAGCAACAAGGAAGACCCCAGGGCTGCAAAACCTGGTAGCTACAGGACCTCCACCTGAATTTAAAAATATACATATCTAAGAAAAAGGGTGGCTGTTTTGCAGAGAAGAAGAATGCAAGATCACAAAATACTTCATTTTAGCTCATTTTATATCAGAGGTAATCAGGTTTGGTCCTGGTTAATAATGGAATGGACTACACAGTGCTCTAGGTCTTGTTGCTTCCTTGTGAGCAACTATCAGCTCTCTTCACAATTTTATACCTATTTGATGACTCTGGCTAAAAATTTTTGGACCTTAAATACAAATGACATCATCGAGAAAATGCAAATTCTCCTTAGTCAAGCAGGCAGCTCCACTCTGCTCAGCTACAAAGATTTCTGGTTCAATTCCTTGCTGCAACTAAATCCTCGTCATCAAGGTTAAATCTTTTGTTTGTTGTCAGCTCCCTCAGTTGCCTTCTTGCAGCCTGTACTGCCTAAATTAGGTTTGACTAGTGTAAACTCTTATCAGGATGCTCTTAAACAGATGCAAATAATTTAAGCATATCATTCCCAATCTGTAAAATGGGTATCTGAGCCCTCCTCTGTCTTGCAATCCTTGGATGAAAAGTACTAAGGATTGCTACTAGAAAAGAATAAAGAGAAACAAAAGGTATACCAGGAAATCCTACCTTTCTTGTGGTACCGTGCAGCCTGGTGAAATTCCAGCCTGCATGCCTTTCTCATTATAACTATACAGAATCATAGATCATTCTGGCTAATTTTGTTTTTCCTTTTAGCACTATTGCTATTTTGACAGTTTTTCTAACCTTGCTAGAACACAATCTGTTAGCAACACTGTTCATGAGGGAAATGTAAGGCGCTCTCTTCTGAAAGGCAGTTGAGGTCAAATCAACAAATTCTGTACAACTATTGTTACCAATTTTGCGTTTTTTAAACAAAAATCTTGTGTGCCAGAGTACTTTAGGGACTCACTTTCCTGCCACATGCATCAGCTGCATCTCTGTAATTTAGAAGGGTATTTCAGAATGACAAAGGCCTCGAAGTTAGTGCTGTCTTCAGGGAACTGGCCTGAGATTCACCAAACTGAGAAGAGCTGCTTTTACTGAACTCAAGCCAATGAAGAAAAGATTTAATAACAGTCTCATTATAAGGTTCATTGTTGTAGGACTGCTTAATATACAAGATTAGCACATTTTATCTCCCAGTTTCACTGAAACCTATTATGCCCCTCACTAATACATGCACATTGCTACAGCATTTACAAAGCCATCCTCTCAAACAGTATTGTATGAAAGAGGGTGTGTTCTGCTTCTTTTACTAGTGGATATTCTCCTGCCAAGCAAGCACTCTGAACTAATATGAACCCTACAGCTCCGAATGCAAGGCTTTGTTTAGAGAAACTATGTAATTCTCTTCAGAGCTGAGAATCAAAAAGACAATGTGTTTTCCTTCACTCAGGTTCAGCTCTCTGTAGTTCAGTTCCTTCAGTTCCAGACTGAGGAAGGGACACTATTCCACCCACTAGCAAAACCATCACCACCAAAATCTGGAGACATGCTGGTTATGCTTTGTTCCCTTGTGGCTCAGGATTATTAATAAAATGAAATTAAAGAAACAGGTAAACAGAACGTCCAGAAATACCCTCTCTCTAGTCGGGCCCAGAAACAGGTCTCTCAGGCACAAGCGTACACAAACAAAAACACACCTTTTCATGTTAAATAAAAACCAGAAGCCCTAGACAGAAATGTTCGCCTGCAAATGTTCACTGGGAAGGTTTTCAAACTGGTGTACCTCAAGTACAGTCACTAAGATAGGAAAAGATATTTCCCTGCCATTTACATACAAATGTTCACCGTCAGTAGGGAATGAAGGGATTTATAACCCCTCCTCTACCAGTAAAAAAGAAGCTCTAGGACGGAGCACATGTGTAAGCCCATCTATTAACATCCAAACACTAATAACTGGGGTGAAAGTTCTTGAAGACAAAAATTGTCTTATTACACATTAGTACACCTCCAAGTACAGTGGACCCAGACAGTTATGGGGGCTTTGGTGCATTCACATGATGCAATAAGTAAAGAGAATTAGTTCAACAACAGAACTTTTGCAAGAAGCTGAGTGCTAGAAAGACTTTTCTAAGCAAAGAAAAAAAAATCTACTGCCTCTAATATACCTTGGAAGTGAACAGAGACTGACGAACTAAATTGCCACCCAGCCCACAAAGACAGGAGTTCTAAATTGAAGTGTTGGGATTTGGAGTGTTCCCAAGGACAGCTGGCTTAGCCTATGCAGCATCTAGTTTAGAGCCATCCAGGGGTTACCAAAACAACTCTTTACAGATTATCCTGTCAGAAGGGAGGGCATAAACCTGGTTAAGAGCTAACTAGAAAGCATCCATGGGCCTCTGAGAATCTAGTGCACAGTTCACAAAACTTCCCATTGTTCCATTATGAAGTAGTTCATCTCTGGCTGACGCAAGCTTTATCTCAGCAAATCAAGTGCCTCAGAAAAAAAAAATAAAGTTTTTACCTGTACTGATGGTCCTTGAGATGTGTAATTCACGCAGGTATTCTGCAGTAGGAGAATGCACATCTGCTGTGCGTGCATCAGAGAATTATCTACTCAACAGTACCTATCAGAGTGGTACATGCACCCTTCGCTTTCCTCATGTGCTGTGTGAGGGTATAAATGATGGAGACAACAGGCTTCTTTCATTCACCACCATGAGGATGTGGAACATGTTGATGAAATATACGTCTCAAAGAACATCAGTTACTCTACAGGAAAGTAATCCGTCCAGTGCAAGTTTGCACACATATGCCATGTTAGAGGACTCTTTAGCAATAGCCCTACAGGGAGTGGATATGAGAAGTCTCTGTAAACAGAGATTTTCCAAATCTTGCATTGTCCATGGCTGCCTACGCTAATGCACAGTGCTTCATAAATATGCATATGGATGCTCATGTTGCTGCTCTGCAAAGTCCTGAATTGCAAAGCTCACTAGGCAAAGCCACGGAGGTGGACTGTGCCCTGATGAAGCAAGCACCTACTCCGCTGAGCAGCTGCACACCTACTAGCTGGTAATATGACCACCATGATGCACTGGGCAATCCAGTTTGATATTGTCTGTATAAACACAGCTTTCCCTTTAGATTCTTCTGTGTAAGCCAGAAGGAGCACAGGCTATTTCTGGAAGGATTTTTTTCCAGCCAGATAGAACAACACGGCTTTGCATACTTAGAGAAGATGGAGGGTGCTGTAGGAAGTACAAAGGGCAAGATTCAATATCGCTAGCATTTCTTGTTCAACACAAACCCCAGGGAGCACTTGCATTATGGCTGTATCACAATGTGGAAATGAACATCCTTGGGTTGAGAGAAATCCAGGCATGGAGCAATGGGTGTGAACTTGACCTTCCTAGATAGAGGTCTGGAGAACTCTGCGATCTAATATTGTTTTCTAGGCAGTGAGAAATGATATATGGAGATATGAGTATCTCAGAGCTGGAAAGGACCTTGAGAGATTGAGTCTAGTCCCATGCCCTCTGGGCAAGCCCAAGCACCCTCCCTGAGAGATTTTTGTTTTAAATCTATTTAACCCATACCCTTAAAAGGCCTCCTCAAGAACTGAACTCACAACCCTGGGTTTATAAGGCCAATGCTCAAACCACTGAGGTATTTCTCCCCAAAACTAACCTGCCCCAGACCCTTGAAAAGACCCCCTCAGGGACTGAACTGAGAACCCTGGGTTTACCGAGCTAATGTGCTAACCACTGAGCTATCCCTCCCCTCTTAAGTAGCTAAAAACAACGCCACTACCTCTGTGGAGGGGAATCTCCTGTACATGGTGCATAATAAGAGATTGCACCTCTTGTTGAAGCAGAATCTCATGGGAGATTTGTCAAAAAAGGTGGTAAGACACTTTTGCTGACATGGCAATAGGTTGCCAAGATTGCCTAGTAATTCCATAATTTTTCCAGGGACTGAGGCAAGGCTGACCGGTCTGTAATTCCCTGGTTTGTCCTCCTTCCCTTTTTTAAAGATGGGCACTCCATTTGCCTTTTTTCCAAATCATCCAGGACCTCCCCTGATCTCCACAAGTTTTCAAAGGTAATGGCCAAAGGTTCTGCAATGACATCTGGCAACTCCCTCAGATGAATTAAATCATATATACACACACCCTGATAGATAATGCTGACTAGAAAATTCTATACCATAGGTGCACTGGCTTCTATTCAGGTATTGTCACAGCATATCACTACTAATGTGTTGGATGACCTACCAATACTTCCACAAGGCATGCCAGGAGTCTCATTTCAAAGAGTATGTGTAGGGCATATTTAATAACTTGGCGGGGGGGGCAAAGGAACCACCTTCCTGCAACAGAGAAACTGGCAACAATACCATTATTCCCTTTTCTTGCATGAAGATTCCCCTGAGAAGGTGCCCATGGTGGTTTTGACATGCAGATTCTGCAGCATCCTCTGGAAAAGTAAGCATCACTGAAGGGAGATCATACAGAGACAGCCAGTTACAGAGAAGGAGGTTTTCAGATAGCTGACTGCAGTTCTCTCAATGGGCTAATGTCTGAGTAAGCGTAAGATATTTCTCTTCTGTCATTCCACTTGTAGCTGTAAAGATTTTACCAGCCAATCTTCCAGGAACAAGACTATCACGAGGCCATCTTACCAAAGGAAAGAGAAAGCCCACCGTCGTTCAACTGGTGAATATATGAATAACTGCTGTCAATGGCAACAGAACAATGTCCTTTGAAAATTAAGATCCTCAATGACAAGTGTGGGAGAGCACAGGAAAAACTGCTCAGGCATTCCTGCTGCAGGCTCAACGTACACCAAAAAATTGGTCACAAGATTCTCGTGTTAGCTATACTGCAGACTACAGCCTAAAGCTCACAGTGCACTAATGAAGAAAATCACAAGCACAAACAAGCTGGACAGGTTTTATTTTGGAAAAAAAAAAAAAGTCTTGACCTCTATGAAGATGATCACACAGTCAGATCCAGTGCTATTTTTCTAGGAAAAAAAGGTGCCAGAACTCAGCCCCAAACCACACGCCGAACCCCAGGCTTAAACCCCAAAATGGCACACCCAGCCCCCAGACTTAAATCCTTCTCAGCCCCAAACCACCCCCCTCTCGCCCCCAAGGCATAACTCCTCGCAACCCCAAACCTCTACCCCACCCCCAGACTTAAACCCCTCTCAGCCCCAAACCCACGCCCACATCCCCAGGATTTACTTGCTTCAGAGGACAGCTGTGCACACTGCCTACCCTCCCTGGCTGCTGAGGTATGAGGAGCCAGCCTGGAGCCGGTGCCCACCCTGACCACTCGCAGAGCAGACTGGCAATGCAGTCCGGGCAGCGGCAGCGCTAGCACTAGGTACTGGGGATAGTCACTTCCGAGCTGCTGGCAGCGGCAGCAGCAGCAAGGGAGAGGGGAGCAAACAGCTGGTGCAAGAGCAGCCACTTCTCTTCCACCTTTGGCTGCGGCTCCTCACCGCGGCTGGGGCGGAGCTGCCCACTTTCTCCCTGAGCACAGCACCTGGAGTGGGCTGCAACAGCTGGGCAGCACCGGCTGGGTGGTCGGGAGCAGGGCAGCAGCCAGAGGAGGACAAGGCCCCCCCGAGGCTGGGAGCATAGCAAGTGGTGCTGGCCACAGCGGTGAGCCGGCTGCTTTCTTCCCGTCTCCCCGGTATGGTCAGGGGGCACCCGCCTGCAGCTCCTGGTGGTGGCTGGTGGGCAGCACGCTCCTGGATCTGGAGGGAGCTGGGCTCCTGCTCTGCTCCTCCACAGCCGCTGTCTGCCCTCCACTGCTTCCCCCTGCCTCCTCTTTCTCAACCTGCCTCCAGCAGGGGTAGGCTCTGACTCCCCTCCCCCCAGCTCCCCTGTGGGCTTAGTGCTTCCCTGACATGCAGTCCCAAACTGGCCCCAAACCCACCCCCACATCTCCAGGATTTACCTGCCTCAGAGGATAGCAGCTCTGGGAGGCAGGTAGCGTGCAGAGCTGAGATATGAGGAGACAACCCAGAGCCGGTGCCCACTCTGCTCCCTCACAGCGCAGGTGGATGATGCAGTCCAGGCAGCGGCAGCGCTAGCACCAGGAGCTGCAGGCAGGCACTTCTGAGGTGGTTGTGGCAGTGGTGGCAGCAGAAGAGGGGAATTTTCTCTTCTGGGGCTGCCTACTACAGTTGACTGCTCAGCAGCTCCAGAGGCTGCCACCACTTGAACAAAAAAAAAAAAAAAAACACAACTAAATTCAGTTTTAACAGCATTGTGTAAGCAACAGCAGCCTGCAGACTCAAGTGGAGTCAGCGACAGCAGTGCTCAGAGCCACAAGTGGCTCCTTAAAGAGCCACATGCAGCTCCAGAGCCGCAGGTTGCCAACCCCTGCGCATGCAGCTCACAGCGTCCAAAAAAAGTGCCAGAACACTGTTCCAGTGTGTTCTGCAAAAAAAAAAAAAAAAAAAAAAAAAAAAAAGGCAGCACTGGCCAGATCCATCCACTCAAAGCTGCTTGCTGTTCAGCCAAGAAATGAATTCTTACAGAACTACGGTGAGGTCTAACCCAGGAAGCCCCAGTGTTTTAGCAAGGCAGTCACTGAAAAGGTGTATCTATGCAATGCATTCCCTGAACTCAAATTAGTCTAAAGCAACCCCACAACAAATGGCTGAAAAAAAGAAACGAATACATGACAAGATCTTGCAGACGGGATGAATACACACGGCCTGATTTGGCTTGTTCTCTTGTAAACAAGAAACCAACATTCCCATGTTCTCCCTGAGACTGGAGGTGGCAGCTGAAAGGCCATAGACAAAAGGTTTGAATTATCTGGCTCCCAAGTTCCTGTTAGCGTCAGCCAAGGGAAACAAGGTGACATTTAGCAAAGCTTCTTTCTTCAGAGGAACTAAAGACAGCAAGAGCAAGAAGCTTGTCTTTTCCTTGGTGGGATGGAATATAAAAGAAACAGGGAGTTTCATCTAGGATTAATCCTTTGTGCACAGTAGAGAAGCAACAATGTTCAGCAAATGGGGAGTTCTCACTTGAGAATGTAGGAGAAAGATTGTGCTATAGTGGTAGCCTGCACAGAAGAAGCCTAATTTAAAATGCTGGATTAACTCAGGAGTCCATGATGGAGTGGGGAAACCTCATCTACCGCTATCTACTTCCATTAGATCATAAGAATATCTGTATCTTTCATAAGAGAGGCCTGAACAAATGGAAACTCACTCCTTATGCTTTTATCCTTGAATCACCCAGGAAGCAGGGAAGTATTATCCCCTTTTACAGATGGGGGTACAAAAGACACTGACTTGCCTAATGCCACAGGGGATTCTGTGGCAGAGCAAGGAACTGAATACAGGTCTCTAAAGTCCCAGGCTGCATCTACACTATGAGATAAAATTGATTTCTTAACGCTGGGTTTTATCCACTCGATTTTGAGCATCTTCACCTTCCTACATGCTCCCCACAAAATCGACTTACTGCTGCCACACACAAGTAGCTTAAGTCGAGTGCTGCTGCAGTGTATTGTGGGAACTTATCCCACAGTTCCCTGAGCCCTGTTGCAGTCTGGCCCCACAAGTAGATCTTCCCACATTTCATTCCCCTCTTTCCCCTGCCATGTCAAGTATGTTCAAGTAGACGTGGGTGCTACACTGAAACAGCGTGCCTAGGCTTTATTTTGGGCTTGGATATTGATACACACCTCCTGGGAAAGAGTACTCTTAAGTAGACACAGATGTTACTCTGAAACTCGAATGAATCATCAGTAACGACCCAGGGCAGCTAAAAGACATTACACTTTTGACAACCATGAAAATCGTGACCACCCACGGAGGCCCTTTCAGGAACTTGAATCTGGATTTAGGTCACCTGGGAAAGAAGACCCTTATGCTTAAGTAGACATGAATCATTCGAGTTTCAGTGTAACATCCATCAGGCTAAAAAAGACCCCAGACTACAGCCCAGGTTTGCTCCTGGAAAAGAAGGTCCTAAGGACAAGAATATTCTCCACTGCAGGCCTTACTTTGACAACTATGGTAATTGTATAGCTAATATATTGCCTTCATTGAAACATGTATGGCTCGGGGCAGCTAAAAGAACCCCAGCTACAGCCTGCCCCAAAAAGCATGACCGCCAAGGGAGAAGTCCCTCAGGTGGCTAAAAGAACCCCTGCTAAAGCCAGCCCCCAAAAATCATAACCGCCAAGGGAGACGTCCCCCGGGAGGCTAAAAGACCTCTGGCTACAGCCAGCCCCTGAAAATAGTGACTTTCACCGTGCACAAGCTGCCTGGCACCTTGCACAACATGTCCTTTTATTGGTTCAGAGTCAAGCCACGTGATGCGGCTGGGCACAGGAATGTTCCAGACTGTGTGGCACCTTCAGGGAGAGTGAAGGAAGGAGATGTGGGGGGTCAGAACAACATGTAAATGGCTGAAGAGAAATTTCTCATATTTCCAGACAAGCAAGAACCCAACCCACAGCCTAACGGACACATGGTACGGGAGGGCAGTGGCTGATGCAAGGCAGCACAGGAAAAAAAGGCAGCTAGCGGGGTATACACAGAACCACAGACCCCACAGCTCCACCCATAGCAAAGAAAAATTAAAGATTTTTCAGCCTCTCATGACCCTACAGCCACAAGCTGGCAGGTGCTAAATTGGAAGTCTTCCTGTTGCATAATTCTTCTGCAACTGAGAGCAGTGGAGATGCAGGAGGCCAGAGTGGAGAACTGTGGTGCATTGTGGGGCACATACAGGACATCTGTGGAGACGAATGAATTCGATTTAAAGACACGCTGCATCCTCACTACCCTTCATTTGGAATTTTAAATTTGAATTGAACGCTACACCCATCAGGTTACTACGATTTTAGGATTTCGATATGTCAATTTGAGTGGTCCATAAATTGAGCGAATGGAATTTACAGTGAGGCAAGGCACTTGGAAAAATTGGGCTAACTGACAGAGTGGCTGCAGCACCTTGAGCTCAAGTGCTCATGTGAAATGGACAAAAGAAATCTTTTCATTCCAGAGGCTCTAGCTGCATCAGAGATATGGTGAGACACAAAAGAGAAGAGGGGTGGGGGTGTGTGTGTGTGTGTGTATACACACAAAAGAAAGAAATCTGCAGCTGCACAACATACCTACCTCTGAAGTCAGTCGTAACAGAAAGTACCAAAGACTGTTCAGACCTGACTGGTGCACTGCTCAGTCAGTGCTGGCAGGGGAGGCATGAAGGCATTAAATGCCATTGCAAGTATTTTTAAGGAGGTGTGTGGATTGTACAGCAGGAAAGGCCAAGCTGATTTAACAGAACATGTGGAGATTTTTCTCCCCAAATCTGCTAAGCTTTGAAATTAGCACTCTGTGTTTGGTTGTTCTTTTAATGCCTGCATTTATTAAGCAGCAAAATAGCCATGTCTCTTAAATGCCAGAACAACATGGATCCATAAATAACGTTCCATTTCTATTTCCACCTAATTCTAAATATTTATGTAGTAATTTACCAGTAAAACATGCAAGCTATCTTTTAAATGTTACATTGTATTAAAGGTTAACCACATGACATGTTTTATTATGAGGTTTTAACTGACATTGAAGACCAATGTCTTGGAAGAGCTCCAATGGATGCATCGGAGGTGAAGTGGACACAAGCAAGCCCTCATTCACTTTTCACAAAGATAAATGTGGAAGTTCAGACCCCTCTCAGTGCTATTTCAGTCTTCCTGGCCATAGACCAAAGAAGCCAGCAGTGCATTGATTTACAGAGTGAAGGCTATCTTCACTACCAGAAGGGCTAGAAATAGTTATATTAGTCAAACTTGCCTCTCATGCAGAGCAATCATGCAAAGTTTCACTCAGCAAGGATGCCTTTACCAAAATTAGGACAAGACTAAAATGGAAGATGTGTACATAAAGCTCAACTAATTTGCTTAATTCATTTATTATAAGGAAGCTGCACTTGAGAACAGAAACATTCCTGCTAGCAAGCAAAAAAGCATAGAATCGTATCTTATGGCTTTGATACCAGGCAGTTATATTTCTCTAATGATGTCATCCGTACTTTCCCATCACCTCATACATTAAATTCAAGTCCCTCCTCTTGACTTTTATGGTCCTATAAATCTATGTCCCATGTTTGCCGCTGCTCTAGAGTCATACTTTTTCCCTATGCTCTTTCCTGTTCCTTCTGGTCTCCTCCTTCACCCCTCCACCTTCTCCTCCTGCTGCCCCCTGCACTGGACAGCGTCCAACTGCTTCTCTGCCACACTAACTTATTCTCCTTCTACACGTTTCTTAAAGCCTACCACTTCCAGAAAGCCTGCCTCAGGTCTCCTGGCAATAATCTCTATATATTCCCAACCTGAACCATTTTCTCACGTTGTCCCCATCTTCAACTGAAAGATCTTTGAGTCTGACCTCACTCACACAGAGCAATTCTACTAACTTCAATGAAGTTACTCCAAAGCCACACCTATCTGAACAAGATCAGAAATATTTTTCTAAAGCCCATGGGATCTCACACCACTCCACGCCTCAGTTTCCCTATCTGCAAATTGGGGTTATAATCCCATTTCACAAGTGTGTTGGGAGATCAGTGTCCATCAATGCTTTGAAGACAAAGAGGGAAGTATTATCATCACAAATTACAGCCCTGTAATTGAAATCCACCAAGGTTACATGCATAGCTTTAACAAATAGCTTAGCTTTTAAATGCCTTTCGAACAATCTCACATTCCAGCAAAGAGAATAAACAATATGAACAAAGATGAGTGACTACTGCCTAAGTGTGTTACATTTCCCATAACAGAGTTAAAGTACATCTGCTTGCAGGTTGAGAAAGGCTGGTTTTCCAGATATAACTAGTCAGATACAGCAATATGAAGAGATGTATTAATGTCCTTGCTTCAGTGAGAGGCAGAATATAGTAGCTTATTGATGGAATCTGCATTTTTGGTTTTCATTTGTTCTGCTTGGGTAACCTTACCAGACTGAGAAAACACATTTTCAAGCACTCCTGTTTTGAATACCATTGTTCAGTCAGACTATCTTTTTCTCCACTTAGCCATCTCTAGATCAAAGAAAACTTGGAAGCGGAATTCAACTTTATCGCTAAGAGTGGGAACATTTATCCTTAGAATGTAATAAAATTTCTCATCTCAGGTGATACACAGAAATACTCAGAATGTATTACACATGATCAATGCTGCAATGAGGTGTAGAATACTAGTGCAAGCACAGTTCATCTGTATGCATGATATCGTTGAATATGTTGTTAGAGTAAAGTGGTTTTCACAGAAAAGAATCATTGCAATTATCAGTGGTGTTAGCAGTTCTCTAAAACACCAACGTTTACTTTTTAAGAACTATTCAAAGAAGCTGCCAGTTTACAATTATTTCTCTAGTACAGGTTGAACCTCTATAATCTGAAATTCTCTCATCCGGCAACATCCGTAGTCCATCATGATTTTAGTTAGCCAGTCAACTACTTATATTGGATGTGGCGAAGTTTAATGTGGTCCCATGAAGTTTGTTTACAGATACCACATCTGGATCTCAGTGTTCCACGCTGTTATTTACCCCAAATGTCTTCAAAGAGCCCAGTAAGCAGTGAAAGGGTTTGTAATGTACTAGACAATTCTGACCACCACCCATAGTCAGGCAAATTCATTCTTCCAGCACAAGACAAGTCCCAAGGCTGCCAGACAAGAGCGGTTCAACCTGTACTGAGCACAACATTCCACCTTCTTACTGTTATTACCTGTACAGCCTACAGGGAATAAACAAGTTGTCCTAACTTAATGGAAATGGAATGCATTAAAAACCCATTTACACATCAGTCCTCATTGTTTTTGTGTGGTTTTTTCTTCTTCAAAACCACCAAAGGTCCACTTTCTCTATTTATGTCTGGGGCACAGAATTCATCATTGACTTGGGAACAAAGATAACTCAGTGCTAAGTTACGCTTCAGCGTGGTGAGCCAGACCACTGCTTAATTGCTCCTTTTCTTTTCTCTGCCTCCAGATTACTAGAACATCTCCTGAACCTCCAGATGTCAGTAACCACTATTTTAATCCTGGACCAAACAGCATTATTGTGAGTTCTATCTTCCATGCAACCAAGATCATTTACAAACTCAGATTACAGCCACTGCTTCTCCCATATCCACTCCCTTTCCTCCTCTTGCCTTTCATCAAGAAGTGTGGTGAGCCCGTCTATTTGATCTCCCATATTTTACTCTGTGCCTTCTACATCTTACAACCTGGCACATATACTGTCTCTACGAAATATCCCCAGTACTTGTAATGCAAAACAGTTTATGACACTTCTAGCTCTGGGAGAAGAGAAAATGAAGCATGAAATAAGAAATATACTAGCAGAACAATATTCATTGACACTGATAAGTCTTATATACTACTGCACAGGGGAAGTGTTAGTGTTTTGCTATTTTTTTAAAAATACGTTTTGTCCAGCCTTTCTGGCGTCATTGTTTGTTTGGCCCCTTTCCTGTTCTCATGTGTCACGTAGCCTGGTTACTGAATTCAGCACATGATTCACAAATACATGTAGCAGAACAGTTTTATACCCAATCACTCAAATGACAATCATAAAAAGCTACTAAACTTGTGTTCCTACATCTTCAGCTGGTCTTTTATGGCTATCTGAAATGTGCCTGATTTTTCTAAAGGTTCTTTTCACCTCCTGCTGCAACCAGATCGACTCTTAGCAGCAGCTGTGTAGCTTACACATGTAAAAACACTTGTGTGTTTTTTTTTTTGTTCTATTACTAGAGTTAAGGTAGTATAAACACATGGTCATTAAAGCCCTGCTGCAAGGAACTTAACCCCTAAGAGAATGCACCAATTGGTCTCAGCATTGATTTCAACTGAAAAGGCATGTGAATTTACTCTTTGAACTACTTTTACAGCCTCAAGTTCATTCCTTTGGTCAAAAAGAAAGTCAATGTATGGCACTTCATCCCAAATATTGACAGTAGCCCCCAACCTCCTAATCAATCTTAAAACATTCAACGGACTATCAAATACATAGCTCTTTTCTTGCTAAGCTTTTTGAAAGCTAACAAGAAGAGCTTGAGAAAGGACATGCATGATGAAAGCTACTGTATTACTTGAATTCTACATTTCTGGCTTCAGCTGGAATTTGTGTGATGGTAATATTTTAAACTAACATCAAAAAATACTAAAAAACATTGCTCAACTCTGTCAAGGTGGAAAACCAAAAAATGACTAATTGAATTTCTTCACGCAGCTAGCACTGTGTCAAGCAAAAGCAAAAACGGCACATGTTCCCCTTAAAAACAAGGAGCCCTGTGGCACCTTAAAGACTAACCAATTAGGGTGGTAGTTTTCAATGGGTGTGCCATGGCACACGGGTGTGCCATGACAACTGTCCAAATGTGCTGCAACATTTCATCAATTTCCACTTGCTCCTTGCAGAGCCACCACGAGGGGAAACACCAAACATGCAGGACCTCATTCGTGCAGCTGATATGCTGCTTCATGACCTGGCTGGGAGCCCACCCCGACTCCCTGCTGTGGCAAGGGAGAGTAAGAGAGGGTGGGAGGGTAGGAGCCTGTTGGAGGTAGTACATGGTTTAAATGCTGCATCCCGGATCCAATGGGCTGGCAGGGAGGAGAGTGTTTTCTGGGGCCACGTACCCTACCCACAAGTGCTTGAGTAGCCTCTGAACTTTTCAATCATTACTCAATTACTCATCATCCACAGCCTGGTGTTGAGCAGATTTTGAAAACGTGTCTGTGTTCCCTAAGAGAGCGTATTCTGTGGTAGATTTGAAACATAATGCATTTGATCCTTGTTTAGATTGTTGTATGCACCACTGTCTTGCAGACCTCTCTTGTAAGACTGTAATCATAGTAAATGTAAGTAAATGTGATGTTTATGAGCAATCAAATCTGCTGAAAAAAGTGGGTTGGCCGTGGAATTGTTTGTCTCATTGAAGTGTGCTGTGTTACTGAAAAGGTTGGGAACCACTGGATTAGGGCATAAGTATTATGAGAAGCAACTCTCTTTGTCAGATAGACGGCCCATGAAAGCTTATGCCCCCATTAATTGTTTAGTCTTTAACATGACAAGGGATTTCTTGTTTTTGCTGAAACAGCCAAACATGGCTCTCTGAAACTCTTTCCCCTTCAAGAAAAAAAAGTGTTGTTGAGAGCCCATGGAAACTTGAAGGACATCACAGCTGATCCTCAGAAAAATTAATTTACATCCAGAATTGAAAACCGATGAATGGTAGTGGTCAAGCATGATCATAGCCCCTAAAGCATTGAAAATGTTTCGTTATTGCCTAATCAAATTCTATTAATTAACACGTTCTAGAAGTTGACAGTAGGTGAGGCATTATATACCACTACTCCTTAAACTTTTTGAGATCACAGAACACCAAACACGAGTATTTTTGTGCGGAATGCCTATGAAATTTTTCTTTAAAAAATAAATTTTATCAGACCCAAAAATCAAAAACAAATAGCAACATAAACAGCAAAACCAAAATGAAGTAATTTAACCAGGTACCAAGCAATGAAGTAGTAACACTGTATCTGGTTTTAACACCAGAAAATATATACACCCATGGCATGTCATCGTTAGTTGCTGCACCACTGGGGCACACCTGAGAGTTCATGGAACATCAGTGTTCAGCGGAACATAGTTTATGAAACACTGGTATATACTTAACCCTGTGTTAAACTGGACATGCCCAAGCTTGAGTTCGCTAGCTTATTTTAAAAACACACCTTTCAACTCTAGTCTAGACAAAGTCTGTGCATGAGCAACATTTAAAAAATCCTAGCACAAGACAGACAAGATAATGGTAAAACACCAAACATGTTAATGTCTGATGAAAAGTAAATAGTACTGAGGAAAGGAAAAAGACAGCGTGTGCAAGGAATAAACATTTCCTGTGACAGACTTCAGACCTTCAACAAAGAACAGGAATTGGTCAAATGAACATAATTCTTTGTTGAGCAAAATAGGGATATCATGGTCCTGTGTTGGAAGGGAAGTAAAAGAGCACCGTGCTCTGTAGATCGGCTCACTGTGGTTCTACGAGAGAGTATAACATCAGCAGCAGAGGAAATGAGGAAGCAGATTATACCTTCAGATCAGAAATCCGAGGACCCAGGGGGCCACACAGTCTCAACCAACTACCTCATGTCCTCTCACACTCAAGGGAGCCCTAAATCCAAATCTTGTTCCACCTTCTTACCAGGGAAAGATTTGTAAACTTCCTAATGTTTTTTTCTAGACAACCTTTCCTCCTTTCCTCCTGCTATAAATGAAGGATGAACTAACAGCAGCACAGGATGGCCTATACATAGGTATCTAGGGGAATACTATTCTATGCTTAACTGAGAATGGTGTAAATCATGTATTACTGATTTGCTTGAATACTACATCAGGCTTATTCTAATGTAATAGATACCATGAAATACCCAGTCCTGATTTACTCAAGAACTCTGTTGTTGAGAAGGGTTTAATATAAAAACCATGTGAAAATAAGTTGTAAAAAAGCCAAGAGAATCTCAGTAATTTTAAGACTCATTTCCTACAGGCACTGTATAGTCCTTACAAAGGCAATAGCTGGAGTATTGCCTTTAAATTGCTGAGTTTCTCTCAGTTTTCTATTTTCCCTTATTGATTGGAGGAAGGGTGTTTAGAACAATACTTTCACTCGTCCTGGAATCTATCTCCATCTTTTTTGAACGGGAGAAATTTATATTTCTCAGATTCTAAATCGCTATCTGTATCAAAGCAGCAGAATTTTTGGCTAACATGGTCTGTAGTGATACATGCTAAAATAGCATAATTAAACTATACACTCCCAAAAGGGTCAGGAAAAACTATTCAAAAATCTTACCACACGCTCATTTACAGACTATTCCACAAAGAGCCAGTAGCACTTTTTTTCAACTTACTTTGAAACATTAAGGGTAAACTATTCCTAGACATAAGATACTAGAAGGAATATTGTCCAACATGATATTGTACAGTTTTCTTTGGCTCTTAAGAGTCATGTAATTATTACTTCCAAATATTAATTTATTTTGGGAACACAGTACATCATCTTTCAGCCCGTGGTACATCCAGTGGCTTAATATCCATCAATAAATACTTCATCTACCATGGTAAAGCAGTCACCCCAGGCTGAAACTTGCCAGCCGACTAGCAATTTCTTGAACCTATGCTTTAATAAAATGCACTCAAAATGAGTTTGATTTGATTGGAAGTAGTTGGAATTATGGCAATTACACAAATATTGGAATTCTGACTTAAAAACACAGGTTGAACCTCTCTAATCCAGAACACTCTTGTCCAGCAACATCCATAATCCAGCAGTCCAGTTAGCCAGATACCAATTTATCATGGGTATGTCCAAGTTTCCTGTAGTCCCATGAAGTTTGTTTGTAGCCACCAGTCCTGGCTCTCAGTGATCTGTGCAGTTATCTAGCTGTAATTTACCTCTAAATCTCTAAGAGCCCAATAAGCACTGGAAGTGTTAGTAATGTTGCTAGACAATATTGGCCTCCCATGGTTTGGCAAATTCTATTGTTCAGCACCAGTTAGGTCCTGAGGGTGCCAGACTACAGAAGTTCAACCTGTAATCATACAACATCATAGCAACATCTGAAAATGTAAAGTCCTAAATTTAATGCTTCCTGCTCTCAAAGTTAAGTTAAAAGACACTTGAATCAGTAAAGCCAAACATATTTATTATATTTACAAGTCTCTTTTAAAATTAAGTAACGTATTCATGTTTCACAATAAATAAGACAAGTTTATAAAGCTACTGTCCTATTCTGTTGCTTTTAAGAATATATATGAGAGAGAATTGTATATGTTTGCAGATGAATAGTCAATGCATAAAATGTACATTCCACAAGTAATTCAAGATAAATTAGTTCAAGGTATACCTTAAAAATGCCATTTTTCTTAAACCTTTAAAAATATTCAATATTTTATTCCAAGGTATGGCAACCTTAGTGGAACTTTTATCTGGCAGTAGACTTCTGTTCTGGTAGAAAAATCTTATATCTCACTATATTAATGACTTAGACTTAGTGCTGAGCAAAAAAGAGCAACAACTAACCACCTTAAAAAAACCACATACACCACAAACAATGCATTAATCACAGCTGAAAAACATTGAAACTAGCTGTAGGAACTAGTAATGCTAGAGCTGAATTTAAGCACACAATCTACATCTTTCTAAATTAGCTAGAATCTATTCTAGTCTGTAAAAACACCAATCTAACCGCACAATTCATATATTTTTTCCCTTGATTGTGCCTACTTGTCTTTCAAGGGCATTCCTATTAGGAACAAACATTTCTCTATCCTTTCTCCCCCCCTTACGGTGCAGTAAAAATAATTATATCAAGGGAAACGTATTACTGTTTCCAAATTGTGTCTGGCTCTCAGCAGGCACACTCTCCAGGCAAGAGTTTTGCTGCTCCATTATATGACTAATTTTTTTTTTTCAGATGACACTTTGCACTGTAGGTAAAGAGAAAAAGGAGAGAGATCTGTGCCTTCTGATGAGTTAAACCCTACCAAGACAAATGAAATGAAAATGTCTTTTTTCTCTATGTGCACCCAAATTTTAATTTTCATGTCAGAGAAATTTCATAATGCACTGTACACACAACAAAGCATCTGCACAAATTCACCTCTGAAAAGAAGGGTGAAGTTTGCAATTTCTTCTAATTTTGGATCGCTCAATTATTTCACATGAGCACAAAGTGTCCAATTGTGGAAAAAACAGGTACCTAATTTCTGGTTAGCTGGACAAAGCATATACTATCCAATGCTGCCACCTGGTGTCCACATATAAAAACAATTAAATACCAAAACAAAGAGCAGTCAAGTAGCACTTTAAAGACTAGCAAAATAGTTTATTAGGTGAGCTTTTGTGGGACAGACCCACTTCTTCAGACCATAACCAGAACAGACTCAATATTTAAGACACAGAGAACCAAAAACAGGAAGCAAGGAGGACAAATCAGAAAAAGATAATCAAGGTGAGCAAATCAGAGAGTGGAGGGGTGGGGGGGAAGATCAAGAATTAGATTGAGTCAAGTATGCAGAAGAGCCCCTATAGTGACTCAGAAAGTTCCCATCACGATTTAAACCATGTGTTAATGTGCCAAATTTGAATATAAATGTCAGTTCCTCCACTTCTCTTTCTAAAACGGAGCGATAATGTCTCTTCAGTAACACACATACCTTGAGGTCATTGACAGAATGCCCCATTCCATTAAAAAGTTGACTAACTGGTTTGTGGATCTGGAGTGTTTTGATGTCTGTTTTGTGCCCATTGACCCTTTGTCTAAGGGAGTTAGAAGTCTGTCCAATATACAAAGCATCTGGGCATTGTTGGCACATGATGGCATATATGATGTTAGTAGAGGAGCATGAGACAGTGCCCGTAATTCTTTGAGTAACCTGGTTAGGTCCAGTGATGGTATTTCCAGAGAAGATATGTGGACAAAGCTGGCAGCGGGCTTTGTTGCAGGGAAAGGTTCCAGGACTGGTGTTCCTGGGGTATTACTGAAGAGACATTATCGCTCCGTTTTAGAAAGAGAAGTGGAGGAACTGACATTTATATTCAAATTTGGCACATTAACACATGGTTTAAATCGTGATGGGAACTTTCTGAGTCACTATAGGGGCTCTTCTGCATACTTGACTCAATCTAATTCTTGATCTTCCCCCCCACCCCTCCACTCTCTGATTTGCTCACCTTGATTATCTTTTTCTGATTTGTCCTCCTTGCTTCCTGTTTTTGGTTCTCTGTGTCTTAAATATTGAGTCTGTTCTGTTCTGGATATGGTCTGAAGAAGTGAGTCTGTCCCACGAAAGCTCACCTAATAAACTATTTTGCTTGTCTTTAAAGTGCTACTTGACTGCTTTTTGTTTTGATAGCGTATAGACTAGCACGGCTTACTCTCCGTTACAATTAAATACCAACTGCAAAAACTGACACTCAGAAGTAGCTGGTCTGTTCCTGCATGACCATTTTGGAAAAAGCAACGCTTGGCTTCCATTTGGAAAGAAAGTTTAGGGTTTTCCCTTATACTCATCATTATTTTAAATTGTTACTACTAAATGAAACAAAGTCTTTCCCAGAGGGAAGGAACATAAACCCTAACAACATAAAGAGCAGAGACTACATATATTTAAAATTAATTCAAACTAAGGCCTCTGATCCTGTCTTGCGCTCTGCAAGCACAAACCCTTTTGCCCAGGAGGAATCCCATAAGGACAAGGATTCGAGGCTTTAGACTCAGATCCTGGTTTGGTTTAATAGCACAGGATTTAAGATATAGTTTCTAGTCATACAAATAATGTTAGATATTTCAAAGGCAATACACACACACACACACACACACACACACACACAAAAAGAAACCTACACTAAAATTAGTAGGATGAAAAAATAGTTTCGATATCAGGCTAAGGGCCTCTTCTGGAAATAATACTTTTCTAAATCATCCTTCCCCAGTGGTAGAAAACGTAGAAAAAATGCACATGGCTTAACAAGTAAAGGGCACATTTTCTTTCTACTGGGTTACACAAATTTCAAAGAAAATTGTGTGACGGTGTGTTTTTGATGTTTCTAGGGTCAGGACAAAAGTCAGAACTATGACCAGGAAAGGATGATCCCAAGAAACTCCATTATTTGTCCGTAAGAGAATGTTTGCATCATGACAGAATAGGGTTGATAACTGTATAATCACACAAAACACCCTTGCCCCATGCCTACCCCTTTCCATGAGGTCTCACCCCTCTTACTCCCCTCTCCAGACCATCACCTTGTCATGGTGAGAGGGCTTGTGTGTTCCAATGAACCCAAGAGCAATGCCGTAGGGAGTCTCCTACTCCTGGCAGGGTCATCCATGGAGGCAAGGTCAAGAAGGAGGGTTCAGACAAAGAACAATCCTAAAAATCCTCAACGGCAGAACAGGCGGAGGATAGCAAGGGTAATGCTACAACGTCTGTGAAGACGGAAGAAGGCTGCAGTGGACAGGAGACTCTCAGTCATCATGAATCCCATGCAACTGGACCTGGCCCTTCTATCCATCAAGGATTGTGTGGTGGCTGCAGCGCAACAGTCCTCCCACATTAAAACAAGTCACGCAGAGACATCTTCGTCTGTGCACTCGTCTCCTAAACTCACGCAGTACAGCAAATGGCGAATGGCAATGGGAGCAGGACTGTAAAATCTGGAAGATTTCAGTCATGGACCAGCATGCAGATGGTGGCACAAACAAGAGGGTGATAAGGCATCTTGCTCATTATCGAGTGACGGCCAAGACCCCCCTCACTCCATTCCCCCTCACTCTCTTTCACCAGGATGGGGCAAGGCGGTAGGGTGTGGGCTCTGGCTGAGAGGTTCAGAGTAGGTGAAGGAGGACTGAGGGCTGAGTCTGGGGCAGGGAGTTGGAGTGTAGGAGGCAGTGCTGGCTCTGGGGGAGAGTTTGGGTGCAGGAGTGGGTTCAGGGCTTGCGGCTTCAGGAGGCAGTGAGGGGGGCAGGCTCCAGCCAAGCAGCACTTACCTCAGTGGCTCCCAGTTGATGTGGGGCTAACGGAGGTTGCCTGCCTGCTCTGGGCCCAAGCTGCTTCTGGAAGCAGCCAGCATGTCCCTTCAGACCTTAGGGATAGGGAGACTAGGTGGCTCCGCCCAGTGCCCTTGCCCATAGGCCTGTGGGAGCTGCAGAATCACTGCAGAGTGGGGGTGGGAGGACTGTGCGCACACACACGCATCCCACCTCGGGGCCACAGGGATGTGCCAGCTGCTTTCAGGAGCAGCATGCGGCCAGAGCCTACAAGGAGCCTGCCTTAGCGCCACTGCACCACCGGACATTTAACAGTTTAAAATTTCACAGATTATCTCCTGGCAAAACCAGGAGGGTTGGCAACTCAACTGCAGAACCAGCTGATTTGTGGATGTAACCACCGTTCTTATAGCCAGTGATTTTTTATGCCAGTACTTACCAGCACCTCAGCAGCCCCAGCATGGGATTGGCTGGGGGAAATGGGAGTGTGGGGGTGGCGGGGAGGGGGAGTAGAGAGGAGAAGCTGGCTGAGTACTGGCACCTCTTTTGTTTAAGCCAAAAAAGACACTGCTTAGAGCCATTGGTGTGAAGGTATGTTGCACTCACGTAACCTCCCCATCTGCTGGATCCCTCAACCTTCCACTATGAGGCGGCTCGTAGGGAGTTATTTGTATTACAGTAGTGCCTACGAACACTAGCAGAGATAGTCAGCCCATGGAGGGAGATTACACAAACAGCAAGTGAGATCTTATGCACCCAATCCCTGTAGACTGGAAGCAGGGGATTGGGGGGAGGGAGGGGACGTATGACACTGACATTGGTTCTCCTGTAGTCCCACTCCCTTCCAATTCCACTTCTTACAGGACCCCTTCTGTAACACTGGGGGCAAGGTGTTTGATCCCACAAAGCTAAGGGCTGTTGGCCCCATTCCTGTCCCTCCCACCCCCCAAGCTATTCGAGAGATGCATTGTTGTTCATGGGGGTGACCAGCCCACACGGCTTTCAAGACAAAAACCATACTAGCCCGTCTAGGTCTTAGAACTGTGGGACTGAAAGGAAACAAGAACATGGTTAGCTCGAGAAGAGCTAATAAACATTCCCCTGACATGTAAGTGTTTAGAGCTCTGGTTAATGCTTATACTGCTTCTGCAGGGCATTTTCCCTCATCAATAGGACAGTTATTAATAAACAAGTATCCCTCTAAAAATCCTTTGGCACAACAAAAGTTAAACTTTTAGAACTAAATAAATAAATAAAATAAAATAAAATAAAATAAAATAAAAACAAGAGACAAAAATCAGAACTCTCAAGGAAAAACGTCCTGAACAAAAAAGAAAGTAAGGACTACACTTGGAAGACCAACTTTAAAAATTACTTACGCAGCTGGTTTCCCAGTAGGGACTCCGCAAAGCTTGCTGAGAACTACAGGCTTTGAAGCAGCAAAATCCTCTTCGAAGCTTGGCTCCAAGCAACTTTCGCTTGTAAGTTTTTACTCTTTTGTGTTGCAACTTGCAAGAGAAAGTTATTAGTAAGCCTGCAGCACTTCTGATAAAGGTTCCAGCTTCAGCTCCAAAAGTAAAGATAAAGAAATGCTATATGTCAGGGCTCTTCCTCATCTGAAGGTATGGGAGCTGGGGGAGGGGTTTCATAAAGACAGGTACAAAGTTGGTATGCAAGTGAAATTCTAAGTAATTAGAGAGAGCCACTTGCAATTCTGAGTCCCTACCCACCTCATGACCAGCAAGAGCTCTAGAGTTTCTCCCCTTCAGTCTGGCTTCCACCAAAAATGAGCTGAGCAGAGCAACTAAGGACCTCTACCTAGCCAAATGAAAAGGGACCATTCTGAATTGTTCCCATTATTCTCTTTACCTCTGCATTCACACCTCCCGAGACTGCTAGAAGTGTGATCTCTTGATCTCTTCCTTCTCTGCTTACCTTTCCTTCAGTAGGTCCCCATTCCCTCCTCAACATATTACCTCTCTGCTTTACTTCCTTTGTTTTTTTCCCCTTATATGCTCCAATTGTTCCAGTTATAACCTTCTAAGGTGGCAATTCCTGCATCCACTAGCTGAGTGGTCTCACTATCAAATATCTTCTCTTGGGCTACATGTACCCTACAGAATTATTTTGAAATAAGATTTTTTGAAACAGCTATTTTGAAATGCCACAGCTACACACAAAATGTTTCCAAATAGCACCCAGCTATTTCAAAATCCCATTTCTGAGCACATCGCACTATTTTGAAATAATGCCATTGGACGCCATCATGGCTTATTTTGACATAGTGCTATTCCGTGTCTTAACAGCATCTATTTCAAAATAGGTGTTATTCCTCCTGCAATGAGGTTTCCTGATTTCAAAGTAACACACACTATTTGAAATTTATTTCAAGATGCCATGTGCATACTGCAGACACTAGCAAAGTTATTTAGAAGTAACAGCTGTTTCAAAATAACTAATGTAGACATAACCCAGGGAGTCCTAACCAGCACGTTTGACACACAGTCTCCAGTATGGAATTGCAATTTCTTTCCACCACCTCCTCTATCTATTATGATCAGAGTTCAGTCTCTCAATTTTCCCTTCTCCCACCACCACATCCACTATTTGTCAAAAAATTATCAGAAAAAATGGTTATTAAGACTCTTAAGTGTCCCAAGCATATCAGTCTCCTGCTCTATGAGCCTGGATATATTCTTTCAGGGAAGAAAGAACAGGAAAGTTTTCTTTCCAAGGAAGGAAATCTGATTTTAGCCAATAAAATAAAGAGTATGTTTTCCCTGAACAAGTTTCTTATTTCTGATGCCCTCTGGCTTCTTAGTTCGACATATGTAAAGATTCTGATTCCACAAGAATTCTACGTCCCCCTGGAGTTCTTAGAGCTTCCAGACTGCAGCTTTTCTGTTCCTTTTACATTTAATTTTACCTCCTCCTTTCAAAGGCAGATTTGTTGTGAAATCTAGTACAACCAAGTCACCACCATCGACTTGGAACACCACCTTAAATACCTAGTCTACCCAGGGAGTAGGGGCACATTTGACATGAATTTGCCAAATGCTGGGCTCCAAATAGCTATGCAGAGAGACTGCTAACAATAAGAACACAAGCAGGCAATTGGGCCATATCCAAGTTAGAATTCCTGTATGCTCTGTAAAAGCTGGATTTCCTGCTGAAGATTGGCTCTACCAGGATCTTTATCTTCCTGAAGTTTTGTGCTGTGTGAGAACGGCTCTCCCCCAGTAAAGCCAGCCAAAATGTTTATTCAATTACTTCCTGCTGGAGCAACTCAGAATGCAGCAGTAGGTAAAGCAGAAGTTCTAGGCCTTTCCCTTTCTTCTGCACCTTGTCAAAGTTCTGTGATACTCTCTGATGACCCACAAAGGACATCAAGGAGCTTTTCACGGAAGGCGGACTGGGTTGTTTAGGTCACTTCTCATGCACAGGATAATGGATCTGGTGTGCTCGCTATGCCTGTTCTCCTTAGGGACTAGAGTGAAGGTCCAAGGCCATTATCCTCTGTTGCATAATCATAAAATGAGCAGAAATCTGTAACTTACACCAACTGAGAAAGTAAAATGGCCATAAACTGTTCTCAAAATTGTTATAGATATACCCTTACCAAATTTCCTTGCTTCCAAAAGATGAAGACACACAACATATCTGCTAGGGATCTTATACACAGAAAAACACTTCAGATAGTAGTTGGCAGATCATAAATAGAAGCATTTATCATTTTAAGATTTATATGTAGAAGCAAAAGCATGTTCCAAAAGTTAAAGAAAAAAATGTGTTTCACTAAGGCACCAATAACCACAAGGCATGACCAAACCATCCTGTGTAATCATACCGGTATTAGTAAGCACAGCAACTTGTACTACATTTCTGAAATCAAAATGCTGATTAAGACAAGTTATTTTTCAATTTGCTTTTTTTAAAACAAAAAGTATGCCCTTAAATATTTTAGATCCACAAGCCACACACTCATCATAGGGGTACTCGTGTTAGTCTGTATCCATAAACATAACAAGAAGTTCTGTGGCACATTCTAAACTAACAGATTTTTTTGGAGCATAAGCTTTTGTGGGCAAAGATCCCCTTTGTCAGATGCACATAGTGGAGATTCCAGAGGCCACACATTCTATGTATATTGCTCCACAGCACAGACAGCAACCGCAAAAAGCACTCTCTCTCAATGGACCCTTCCAACAGAAAAAAAAATACCCCAAAGGTAACAGGAGCCAAATCAGATTTTCCAATGTACATACCTTCCCCCTGCACATTTTGCAACAGCAAGATTTACAGTAGCTCTCTAGATAGAAAATGAAGAAAACACTTTCTGCAGCTTCCCTCTCTGCCTTAAAATAGGTTTCAAGCCTAGCTCTGTCACAACCTTCTTCTGACATGTTGGGCAAATTACTTAATCTCTTTAATCTCCATGACTTAATCTTTGAAGAAATGATAGTAACACTTTCGCAGCTCACTGGGTAAGGATATAATTCATTAACATTTGTAAAGCTCTTTGAAATCCTGGGATGGAAGGCAGCTATAGGAGTGCAAATACATAATTATTTTAACTCTCAAAACCAATTTTTCAGTGAGCATCAGCAATGAAAAAAACAGCTATATGGAAAAGGAAGTCAGATGACAAATTGAAGATTATGGAATGGCATGATCACAGATTTTCTTAAAGCTTTTTCTATGCAATATGTAAATTCAGGCAAGTTTGTGTTGTCAGTATCTCTCTAGCTATATAAACTAGTGAAACTGACTAGCCAATTAGTGAAATTTAAATTAGATTAACTTTTTCAGTTTTAGTAATCCAACATTTTATTTTTATGTAGACAGGAAAGTTTATGACTGAAAGACCATTTTAACTTTACACACACTGACAGATAAAAACACACTGCACACACAAATCAGTGTGTGGCATTGTCCCTAAAGCAAAGCAGGTAGGCACTGATGACTACTGAGAAACTGAACTGTTTCTCGGGGGCGTGGCAGGGGGTGTTAGGGTCTAACTTTAGACCTAACAACCTTAATACCAGCTCTTTTAGATAGTAATTTAATTTTCTCTTCCTAGTTTAAGTCAGATTTTTATACAGCAGTGTTACAGCACTAACAAGTTTCTTAAAAACTTTGGCTAGCTTTTATGGACAGGATAAAACTATTGTTTTGACAACACCCAGAAAATAAAGTGATGAATCAGTCTGCTTTTGCTATTCATCTTTGATGAAAAGAAGAAGTTGCATGAGAGAACATAAAAATCCAAGGTATGATTTAATATCCATAATTTCATGTCATAGCAAAAAATAAATCAATATAACCTCTATAACCAGGAAATCATGGAGAAAAAGTCTATTTTCAGGATAGTCCCAGGGAAATAATTAAAAATAGTTATCGAAATTAAAGATGTGTGAAGGTGCCTTTTTGTAATGACTAGCCTAGAATTATTGTTGTAAAATATATTTTCAGAATGTAAATTCCAGTATATCCTCAAGCATTTCAGGAAGATATTCTGAAATGGTCTCTCTCAAAACATTTAATAGTTTTTCTGTCATCAAGTGATCCATCCCCTGTCACCCACTCCCACCTTCTGACTAACACCGGCTAGGGACATTTCACAGCATGGTTTTGCATCCTTGGTTATCCTGGCTACTAGCCATTGATGGACCTATCCTCCATGAATCTAATTTTTTGAATCCTGACATAGTCTTGGTGTTCTCAATGCCCTCTGGCAAAGAGTTCCACAGGTTGACTGTGTGTTGTGTAAAATAATATTTTTGTTCATTTTTAATCTGCTACCTGTTAATTTCATTTGGTGACATACTGGGTCTTGAATTATGAGGAAGAAATATCACTTCCTTAATTTACTTTCTCCACAACAGTCATGATTTTATAGACCTCTGTCACATCACTCCACAGCCATCTCTTTTCCAAATTAAAAGTCCCTGTTTTAGTAATCTCTTCGTACGGAAGCTGCACTATATCACTATTTTTTTTTCCATTTTATGTATCTTTTCCAATTCCCATATGTCTTTTTGAGATGGAGGGACCACATCTGCATGCAGTATTCAATATAAGGGCATACCATGGATTTATATGTAAGTTATATGATATTTTCTGTCCGATCTTTCCCTTTCCTAATAATTTCCAAAACTGTTAGCTTTTTAGACTATTCTTGCATGTTGAGTGAATGTCTTCAGAGAAATATCCATAAAGATTTCAAGAACTCTTTCTTGAATGGTAGTAGCTAATTTAAACCCATCCCTTTGAGATTCTTCACAACCTGCTATGGATTTAACTAACTTGAGTAATCTTGTATCATATATAAATTTTGCCACCTCACTATTTACCTCTTGGTCTCACCAGCCTTGGGAACACCACTATTTACCTCTCTCCATTCTCAAAACTAACTAAGAGTAGGAATAAACGGTCACTTATTTTAACCAGTTACCAATCCATGGGTGTGTCTACACTAGGAACTGACTTCAAAAGTTAATTTGCAAGTTCGGGAGCCCAACTTCAAAGTCCTTACTCCTTTCCTGGGAATGGAGTAGTGTCCTACTTCAAAGTTTAAGTTTGTAAAGATGCTCAACTTGGAAGTCTGTTACTTTGAAGTTGTACTTCAAAGTTGTTTTTGTAGTGTAGTCACAGCCAATGAGAAGTTCTTCCCTCATCCCATGGCAGCTTACTTTGCTTAAGAGCCTTTGGTGAGGGACTCTGTCAAAGGCTTTCAGAAAAATCTAAGTACACTCTATCCACAGGATCAATCCTTGACTACGTGTTCATTGACCCTTTCAAACACAAGTAAACACATAATCATCAGGTAATTAGTTACAATCATACAAACTTGGGAGGGAAAACTGAAAGGACTAATTAATTTTTTTTTTGGGGGGGAGGGATAGCTCAGTGGTTTGAGCATTGGCCTGCTAAATCCAGGGTTGTGAGCTCAATCCTTGAGGAGGCCATTTAGGGATTGGGGCACATAGATATCAGGAATGGTGTTTGGTCCTGCCAAGAGGGCAGGGGACTGGACTAGATGACCTCCAGAGGTCCCTTCCAGTTCTAGGAGATGTGTATCTCCAATAATAAAAATGATAAATAAATCTCAGACTATGCTACAGTTATCAGCTTCATCAACATACATAAAAAAAACCCAAAATGAAATATATGTGAAGGCTTAATTCACAGTTAAGGCTCACAGCAAAACAAAGTAACAAAAGTGAGGCTTTGCACAGACTAATTTCAATAGCAATGTTACGCCAATTAGAAAAATACATTAAACCATAAAGTCCTTTTTTTTGTTTTGTTTTGTTTTAAAAAAAGTAGCAAGTACTCAGCCAGCTCCCCACCTCCCTCCAGTCCCATGGCTGAGGTGCTAAGGAGCTGGTACTCAATACCAGCAAGTATCAGCACAAAAAAGGCACTGGTTATAAATAACAGAACCTACCACAAATCTGTACTGACGCCTAGCTAACATTACAAGCCAAAAAATAAAAATCCAATTTAAAGTGCTTTAAACCCACTAAACACTTATATCAACTTACCTTCCAAGCTCCTTCTTCCAGAGATTTTCAGTTTACACAGCCTGTAAATTAATTTAATCAACTAGCTACAGCCACATTCTCCATGTCTATCTTTAAGCAAACAACTAACAGCTTAAAAGTTTTGGGGTAGCATATTCAGTCCAATATTTTAAATGCTCCCATCTTTTCTTACAAATCATCTTCCCCACCAAGCTTTCCATTAAGAACACTTACAAACATGCCAGCCCTGACAATTTAAAAGTTGAGTCATTTGAGTTATCCCCATGACAAGAATGTGGGTGGACAGAACTGCTTTTAAAATATCATTACAACTCAAACAGCTGAAGAGATTTTGCTTAAGCTTTCTAAAAAACATGAATACTTTTGAAAGTAGAGTGTTTAGAAAAAATGGTGTTATAATGGAATCTGTTTGCAAATATGAATCACATGAGTGTTTTCTACCCGTAAGTGGAATTCTTAAAGATGAACTTCTACATAGTCCCACGTCAGGATCAAGATTTTAAGGCATCACTTAAAATGATTTTGGCCATGGCCCCCAAGGATGGATAAAACAAATGCTCTAACAACCCATTCATAACACAGATAAGTTACATTCCTTTATTTTTCCAATTAGGAGTCTGAAGCCAAACCAATCATTTTAAATTCAGCTTTTGTAGCCTGTTAAACAAGTACCTCAAAGACCAACCCAGTACCTTTTTTTTGTTCTCTTGATGAAATCTAGAATTACACCAGGAGGCTAAATTTGGAACTCCAGCATTTTAAGTAGATCACCCACAAGAAACACTTTTGGGAATCTCAGAGACACTGAAACAAGCAAAGTTGGTGTTAGAATGAGGCTCAAACCACATCTGGCTAAATTACTGAAGCCACATGCAAGGACAGTACAGTGAAAGAATAAGTCACAGCTCCTGTGATGAACCGGAATTAACCAGCAGACAACCCTAACTAATCAAGAGTCTACAAAGATGAAGTACAGAAACCTTTCTTGGAAGCACAGTATACAAGCATTTAACACCAGCAGAAGCCACAAAAGGACATGTGCAAACATGGGGTCATACAGAATTAGGCTTTTTCACATTTTATTCCCTATCTTGAAGAAAAGGGAAAGAAAAAGAAAGTTCCACTACTGTGCTAGCTGCCTATGCAAATTCATTGCCACCTCTGTTGTACTGGTTTCATTTCATTCTGCCGCTCTTCTGAATTTCTCCTTTTTCTGGATCAAGCATAGTAGGTATTGGAAATGTGCACACAAATCAAACAATTTCTTCTTGTGACTCTCCAGCAAACCACTGATATTCTTCCAGATTATCTTAACCTAGCATGTTCTGCAATTATTTTACAGTAAAACCTCAGCATTATGAACAGTAGTGTTTTGAACTAACCAGTCAACCACACACTTAATTTGGAACTGGAAGTACACAATCATGCAGCATTGGAAACCCAAAAAAAGCCAAAATACAAAACCCTCATACATGAACTCCTAAAACAATAAAAGGAAAGCCAAAAAAGA
Source organism: Carettochelys insculpta (assembly GCF_033958435.1). Classification (NCBI taxonomy): domain Eukaryota; kingdom Metazoa; phylum Chordata; order Testudines; family Carettochelyidae; genus Carettochelys; species Carettochelys insculpta. The sequence goes on from NC_134141.1 coordinate 124,483,138, forward strand.
AAGATTTGGCAAAGTAAGGAAACTCTTTCTGCACTAGTTTCATTTAAATTAAGATGGATGAAAGCAGCATTTTTCTTCCACGTACTAAAGCTCCAAAGCTATACTACATCAATGCTCAGTTGTGAATTTTTGAAAGAATGGTATCATTTTTTGTTCCAAGTTCTGAACGTTTCAGAGTTCCACCTCCATTCCTGAATTGTTCATAACTCTGAAGTTCTAGCGTAGTCTATAGACACCTCTATTCACTCACACAGTAAGATAAACATGGTTTTAGATCTGAATGACACCCACAATTTAACTGATGGAAATTTCTAAAATAATACTATCATACTATACTCTATTGTCTAAATGTCAAGGGGAACATTAAATAAATGTAGTTAATCTAGGGAATTTTCCTCTTTAATTAAATAGAGACAGGTGTTGGACATAACCCTGTTTTGAATAATGGGGGTTCCATTAATTGAGATTTTATTGAAATTCACTCCACTGAACCAAAAGCCAACTGTCAGATGGTATGGAAATGTCATTAGTCATGTTATTGCAAAAGTTTGCGTGATTAAATTTACAACAGGTTCCAAATTACTCTGAAGATGTAGGTAGGTTCGGGTGTTTTTCATAGTATTAAATTTCAAACAGTGTGAAGAACCATAGTAATTAAGTATAATCAAAGTTAGTTATCTGACAGGGTACCATCTATAGATCCTGCCTCTCTCGCATGAAACTGAGCTGTCTCTGCCAGGTGCCTATTTCAATTGAATCTCTCTCTTTACTCATCCATTTTAAACTAGGAAAAGAAAAATCCACTGCTGTTTTTAGCAAGTTAATTTAAATCATAAGGAAGAACTGTAATAGCCATAAAATTCAATTAAGGCGGTAAAAATGGCTGCCACAATATATTTTTGTTTAAATATGAAAATACAGCAATCCCTGGAAGTACGCATCCTTGCGCACCTTGAAATTCGTGTAAGTTGGGGAAGCCTTGAGGGGATGGACTGCGGCCCTGGGAGGCTGCAGATGAGCCAGGGCATGCAGGGCGTTGGACTCAAGCAGCAGGAGTCTGGGGGCAGAGGTTGAGCCCGGCCAGGAAGTTGGAGCCAGAGCCACAGAGCTGGCGGGTAGAGGGGGTTGCAGCTGCAGCCCCAGGCACAGGTTGAAACCGGAGCCCCATGTACCAGGGGGTGTGAGCTGGGGCTGTGGGGATTTGGGTGGGGGAGGAGTTTAAAGAGGTGAACAGAGCTGGCGGGGAAGAGCCTCATGTGCCTGCAGCAGCTGACAGCTGAAACCCAGCACATGCTGGGGTTGGGGGTGCGCTGGGAACCAGGAGGATTGAGTTGGGTGGGGGGATTGAACAGGGGTGGGCTGAGCTGGCAGGGGCATTAGAGCGCCTGCATACGCTGGTGGTGGCTGACAGTCAGAGCCCCAAGCACGGAGTGGAGTGGGAGTGAGCTGGGGCCACAGAGGGGGAGCCATGCAGGGGAGGGGCTGAATGGTGGGGCACCAGGGCAGGACTGGAGCCCCACATGCAGGGATGAGCTGGGGCCGCACGGAGGTTGGGGTAATTGGGTCCAGGTCCATGGGGGTTGGGGTTGAGGCCCAGGCATGCAGGGTGTTTGGAGCTGGGTCTGCGGGAGTTGGACAGGAGCCCCAGGCATGCAGCTGGAGCCCCTCCCCCACAATGGAGGTGGTGAGCTGGGGCGCACAGGGGGCGTTAGCTGGGGTCATGGGGTTGGGTGAATCTGGGGGGGGGGTCAAGACAGCAGGGGGTTTAACAGGGGCAAAGGGCGTTTTAGCGTTGTGCAAACATGAAGCCGCACAAAGCGAGGACTTACTGTTTGAATCGGGGGTCAGCCATGTAAGAGCAGGTTCACATATTCTGAAACCTTACTGTAGTCAACAAGAATTTCTGCATGAATCAAGTAGCAGTTTAGGTGCTCGAGTTTTACTGTACTAGCAAGGGATTCAGAAGAAAAGATCAGATCTCTTGTACAGTAACTTGAGTTTCATGTGTGTTCTTAAAAGTTCTCCATTTTAGGATATGCACATACCTGAGCACACCTGATAGGAGATCTATGTCACAAGAGTCCTGGATATTCTTGACATTCGGTGCCATGAGAATGAGGAAGGTGGAGTGGGCCCCTCACTGTTTCTGTTCCTTCTTAATCACAAAGTACAGCAAGAATACTCTGAGACAGAGGGGAAGAAGTGTGGTTAATGGAGCCTCCACAGGGAGACATGATGAAGAATTCCAGTTACTGTACAAAGTAACCTGCCCTTTCTCTTTGAGTGGTGGTCCTACAGATGCTCTACATCAGGAGATTCACAAACACTACGTGAATTATGGAGAATGTGTGGAGGAGATGGAGTCAGTATGGCCCAGGGAACAGAATTCACTGAAAGCAGCATCAGCTCTGAAAGGATATACAAGAGCTTAGTGCCAGAAATATGTTTGCACCAAGGACTACATGGCAGACCTGCAGTTGTCTGAGACAGGTATGTTTTTCAGTAGGACCAAAAACGTAGAATGCCCCTATCCTGGGTGGACTGCACAAAACAGCCAAGGCTTCATAACACATTAAGATACACTCTGATTAGTAAGAGAGAGAAAGCTGTGCTAGTCTATATACTATCAAAACAAAAAGCAGTAAAATAGCGCTTTAAAGACTAACAAAATAATTTATTAGGTCAGCTTTCGTGGGACAGACCCACTTCTTCAGACCATAGCTATACCAGAACAGACTCCATATTTAAGGCACAGAGAACCAAAAACAGTAAGCAAGGAGGACAAATCAGAAAAAAAATCATCAAGGTGAGCAAATCAGAGAGCAGAGGGGTGCGGGGTGGGGAGTCAAGAATTAGATTAAGCCAAGTATTCTTGACTCCCCCCACCCCGCCCTTCTGCTCTCTGATTTGTTCACCTTGATATTTTTTTCTGATTTGTCAACTTTGATTACTGTTTTTGGTTCTCTGTGCCTTAAATATTGAGTCTGTTCTGGTATAGCTATGGTCTGAAGAAGTGGGTCTGTCCCATGAAAGCTCACCTAGTAAATTATTTTGTTAGTCTTTAAAGCGCTACTTGACTCCTTTTTTGTTTTGATAAGATACATCCTGAAACCCATCTGGACAGTTTCTGTGTGGACATGGGATACCCCTTCATCCATTCTGCAATTAAGATGGAAAGGGCTTAGTCCTGTCAAGGTAAAAAGCTCTTCTTACATCCAGTGTATGAAGGCTCACCTCTCTCAAAGAGCAATGCTTTGGATAAAACACCAATACAGTAAACTCTCTCTTAACCAGCATTCAAACAACTAGACTACTCTAATAACTGGCACTCTGTCTCGTGCGAATGCTGCCAGCGACCCTGTCAGGTGATGCATAAGTCGCCCAGAGCGGCTCCCCACGCAATACAGTGCGTTGCCCTGCCCAGACTAGCTCCCTGTGCAGTGCGGCCATGCATGAGCCACCCAGACTGGCTCCCCACGTGATGCAGTACCCCGCTCAGAGCATAATGGAACTTCACGCACATCCAGCAACCTCCTGGTTCTCAGGCTACCAGATATCAAAGACTTTACTGTGAGTAAATCTCCCAAATATTGTGGAATGCTGAAAAAAATTTAGGTAGGAAGCAAGGGCGAGGATGCTGATAGGAATAAGGGGATTTTGATGTTTGCAGGGTTCTTTCGAAAAAGACCCACGTGTAGACAAGCCGCGCACGAGCGAAACGCAGCACTTTTGAGGTTCTGCATCTGGCAGCATGCTATTGAAGCACTGAATATTCATTTCAGCGCCTCATTAGTATTCTCTGATTTGGCCATTTCGAAGTTTTGGCCAAGTGTAGATGTAGCCTTTGTGACAACCAATGAGTCAATGTGGTCACTTTGAGGAGGCTACCAGCTAGGAAATCATTGTAGAGAATGGTCCTTTCTTCCAGAATACAGGCTACCTCCTGGGAGATATAACCAGTCTTATGGGCTGGTAGTGGGCTAGGCAAGACTGTTAAGCCATCTGAGATACCCAAGTTTATAGCCATTAAAAGATCATAGTATCATCCAGTGAATGCAGAGGCCCATCTGTGGCATCACTGAACAACTTGGGCCCCTTGAACCCAGAGGTCCTCAACAAGATTTTGTATCTGCCCAGGGAGGTTGAAGACTACAGCCAAGAAGTGTAGCACATAACTACTGTTGTAGCCACAGAACAGGCAGCTGTATCAGAGGAATCAAATGAGACCAGAGCAGATGTTTTGGGCAATTGTCTGGCCTTCTGTCATGAGGGCTTGAAATTGCTTCCTCTGGTCCTGTGGCAATAAAGGGTTCAATAAAAGATGAAAACATTAGCATACTTTGTAAAAGAATATTTTGGCAAATGGGCTTATTATTAGCTGCTCCGAACTACAAAGAAGCTAAGAGTAGCTCTTGCAATCCAGAAAGTCCAGCCACTTCAGCTCCTTGTCAACTGGTGCTGAATGGAACCAATGTTGCCTATGCCAGTTGTTAATGGCCTTGAAAATTACCTAAATTTCTGAGTGGAATACAATATTTTTGTCAGCCATTTACCCATCAGCAGCACAGAATCTGGGGTTTGGACCAGCTGGGCATCACTGACAGACAAAGGAGTTTTACCCTGAATACACATATGGAGGAGGTCCCACAAGGAATGCAGGGATTCCTGTATCTATTAATAGAATTTCTAAGGTTTCTGCTGTTTGTTTCAAACCTGACGGTCCTTAAAATTATTAATGTAAGATAGCTGGGGACACACAGGAGTCTCATTTGGCTATGGGTGAAATTTGTGGGAAGATGGTGCTTTTGCTTCACTCTGGCTCTTGCTCCTCTGTTAAGTTTTGCTTGTGGAGCAGGACTTAAGGACAGCACTTGTTGCTCTTGGAGTTCCTTCTTACAAGACCAAATTCTGTAGCACCTAATAAGCCCACAATGGTGGGGTATAAGAGAAGAGGGCCTCAAGTGTGTCACTGTCAAAGTTCCTGGGCATATCTCCTGCTGGGAGTTTCTTCCTTGGTATACATCTCAAGGGAGCAAGCCTGAAATGGGAAGGAGAAGGAGCCTTGTATGGACACCTAAGAATCAGACAGGTGACATTCCCCATGTTCATCAGAGGGGCAAGCAGTACTAGCAGTCAAGATTCAGTTGCCTCACAAGACAGTACTAGAGGATATGTTGGTACTGACTGGAAGTCCCTCTTCTCTTTGAACCCTTGAAGGGTTTGTGCAGGGCTGATGACCAATACAGGAGCAGGAGAAAAATCTGCCCTTGTAAATAAAAGGAATGATGGGTGGGTCAACTCAGAGCAAAGTTGGTAACAATGAGGATGTCTCTTGGTGACCTTCAGCAATGGTGATTCAGATCCTCCAAGATCTGAAGGTCCTTGTGGAAAAGAACTCTTTTAGTCAGTGCCAGCATCTCAGTATCAGAGTGTGGAAGCCTCAGTAGTACCTGTGCCAGGATGCAAGTTCTCCTGAGACCCAGACTAAGATGGTGACTTTTGCATTCCTCTTACTCCATTGTGGAGAATGGGATTACTTTCCACACCCACTCACCCCCAATCTGGGATTCTTTAAAGGGCCCCAAGACCTCTGCTCACTGAACCAGCAGTGGCAGCCACCAAAACTCCCTGAATAATCAAATCTGATGTATTGGGGTGGAGGGAGGAAGGGAAGGGAAAGAGAATGACTTGAATCCTGAAGGTCTCAGAGAACAGTAGCCCAAACACAGAGAACAAAAACAGGAAGGGAGAAAAAACATTCTCAGCGCACAAAATTTTGCTAAATAGCAGGAACTAAAAGAAACTCAAACACATGTCAAAAGGAAGAAGTGACATAGCAACAAGCTGTGCAGCTCAATACACCAAAAACTACAACATCGCATCTCAAGCCAAAAACAGCTGAGTGATTCCCACTCTCCAGCAATCTCTCCTTCCCCCAGACCCTTGCAACTGAGCATGAAGAAAGATTATCTAGGACACAGGTTTGGATTCACAGACATCACCACACTCTTGACTGGAGATTTTCAAAAACGCACCCAGAAGTGGACACCATTGAAAAAGAAACCACAGTTGTGCAGACAATACTGAAATATCCTGGGCTGGGAAGCTGAGTCTACAACTACCACTGAAGATGCACAACTGGTTATGCACATGGATTACTCCAAATAAAGGGTGTTAATGTAAAACTGTTAGTGTATTGAAAATTCAGGGAAAATACTTCAAGTAGTAAGTCCCATTTTGACAAAACAGATGAAAAACAGCACTAGCTCTTCTGTACTGTTGCATTCAATGGCTACAAAACTGACTCCAACTACTTCAAAACTATATACTTAAACTAATCATCAGTGTTTAAAGCTATGTTAGGCTACCTTATTAATGGATACCCTTCTCTACAGGCATAAATTGTGCCCCAAAAATATACAACAGATGCTTTGCCAGATTCTGATTTAAATATGACAAGCATCTCCCTAGTTTTACCTAATGTAAACCATTAAGTAATAAGACTTCTAAACAAAAGAAATTGAAAAATCAGTTAAGCATTTTGAGAAACTCAAGGTACCAAACTGGAATTTATATACCAGACCACAAAATCAGCACTATAAGGCTGAGGTTCAGATAATATACAAAAACACAAGAACAGAGATTTCAGTTTCGTCCCTAACCCCATAAATACCTCCTCCTATTGTACCATACAATTATTTCTATAAACAACCAATTTTCTCACAGGTATTTAACTTTTATGTAGGTCCTGCATTTTTTTTTTACTAGGATATATACATTCTATGTCCTTAAGTGTCTATTTTTCCCTTATACCATCCATGACACTTACCCAAGTGCTTCCAGCTCATCTCTGTACTTCATGTTTGTCACTTGGTCTCCCATTTCTTTCCTGCCTTTTTCCCTTTCAGGTATTCTCCTTACCGTATTCTCATCAATATTTTGTTACCGTGCATCTGTATGCACTCAGTTATGTAAAATATGTATACAGCATGCATATTATATACTCGTATATAATAACGAGGCTGTCAGATCCTTAACATATCAAACCAAATTAAACTCACATTTTTAAAGCCAACTTTCCATTTTCTGTCAGCCTGAGGTGCAGAAGCATTGAACAGAAATCCCCATACCATTCAGGATTTTAATCGAGAGGAAATTTAAAAAAAAAAAAAAATTAAATGGTTTGTCAGAGGTAAAAAATGAGATTAAGTCCTGTCTAGACTTAAGAAACTTACCCTTCTAAAATCATTTTGTCTTCCCAGCACATTTGTCAATTGCCATGTGTCCACAGAAAAGTGCTCCTTCAGATGTCATCTGAACTGTATTTGCCTTAAGTCCAAAGAACATTTCAGAATGCATGATGTTAACAGCAATGTGGATGAAGGTTACAGAAGAGAATAATTCACCAACCGCTTGCCCACAGGGCACCGATGGCCTACCCCCGCCTTTTTTTTTTTAATTTCCCATAATTTACTGTCGGGGGGGGGGGGTTGTGCTAAAAATAGGGGATAGAAACTTTGAGGCTACGTCTACACTACAGTGATCTTTCGACAGAAGCCCTTCAGAAGATCTCTTCCAAAAGAGTGCATACACATGCAAAAAAGTGGTTCAAAAGAGTGATCTGCTGTTTTGATAGAGCCTCCATACAGCCCCCATTCCTCAAAAGAATAGGCCAGAGATTTAAAAATCAAGAACCACGAGGACTGCTCTTTAAAAAACAAAAAAAAAGTGGGGGGGGGGAGCAGAGTAGGCTTGCAGAGCATCTACACACTTTTTCTTTTGAAAGAAGGCGTTCTTCCTCAAACGGAAGTGGAAGAGCACTTTCAGAAAGAGCCACATTCTTTAGATTTAATTTCGAAAGAATGCTTTTTGGATGGAGATGCTCTGTTGGATATTTCAAAAAAGCCCCTTCCTTCTAAAAATATTTTGAAAGAACTTACTAATGTAGACATTGCCTGAGAGCACTGACACTTCAGCATTTTAGATCACCACAAGTGACGAGACAGAACAAAATCTCAATTTGCACACAATTTGTACGGTATAACCATTTCTGCTCTAACCAGCCCACATAGAAAAAGTTCAAATTTCTAACCTAGATAAGGCTTTAGGAGTGCAACAAAAGCTTCAAGAAGCTGTAGAAGCCTAACCCTTAGAGACATTTCAAATTAAAGATGACAAAGTATCAGAAAGCACTAAAAACTACACTCTTGTCATCATTGCAGTGAACTGGCAAGGAATTCAATTCAATGAACTACAGCATTTTTTACATTTCAGTTTTCCTGATAAATGCTACAGTATGTAGGCATGAAAAAAGGAGATCAGGAGTGCCTCCATGCCTTTCCTTTCATTTCTCTGATTGTTCTGATAATAGTAGAAGATAAACCGGGTGCTTGTGAACAGGGTGCGTGCTAACAGGAGGGAGTTTGGAGAGGCTCTCCTGGAGGAGGAGAAGGAAGGAGCAAACTAAAGCACCTTGGGGTAAGTGGCTGCTTATATTTGGAGGTTTTGGGCTTGTGTGTTTGTTTGGAGTTTGGAGTTTGTTTGTTTGGAGTGCTGAGCTGAGTGTTTGTATGTTTGTTTGTTTTGAAAGGCCGTGTGCTCAGGCAGGCAGGCAGTTGGAAGCTGATTAGGTTTGAATTGAAACACCGTGTGCTGATTGGCTGAGCTGTAGGCAGAGGGAGGAGCTATCAGGGAGGCCGAGCACTTAAACCCTGCTAGTAAGCGACCAGGGAGCTTTGCGACCGGGTGCTTGTGAACAGGGTGCGTGCTAACAGGAGGGAGTTTGGAGAGGGGAGTTGAGAGGGGGAGCTTGGAGGGAGACAGTGACTTCTGTTGCCCTTAAACTAAATCCTTTATAACAACCTCTATCTGAAACATTTAATTAACCCTCATATATAACTAGAGTAGGAAATGGAGGCAGAAGCCCAGCAGCAGAGTGGGGGCTATCCTGTTTATTGTGTCGAGTGCAGTATGTATGACTACCTACCCTGTGGGCGGGTGGCGTATGTGTGCGCTCGATGCAAGGAGCTCCTGGCCCTCAGAGACCGAGTGCGTGCTTTGGAGGCCAGGGTGGCTGAACTGGAGGAACCAAGGAAGGCAGAGGTGTTTGTGGATGAGACTTTCCGAGACATAGTAGGGCTGTCCCACCTCCAATCTGACAGTCCTGAGGCTGTTACGGAGGATGAAAGGCTCAGGGAAGGAGAGCAGTCAAGGGGAGCAGAGGGAAACCATCCCATAGTTGGGACCCTCCTTCCAGAGGGGGGTGATGTATCCTCTCGTGCCAAGGATACTTCTCCAGGGCAGGGAGCGCCAGCTGTTAGGAAGAAGCAGGTTTTAGTAGTGGGGGATTCGATCATTAGAAATATAGATAGTTGGGTTTGTGATGACCGGGAGAACCGTATGGTGATTTGCCTGCCTGGTGCGAAGGTTGCGGATCTCTCGAGGCATCTAGACAGACTTATGGGCAGTGCTGGGGAGGAGCCGGTCGTCGTGGTACATGTTGGTACCAGTGACATAGGGAAGGGTAGAAGAGATGTTCTGGAGGCCAAATTTAGGTTACTAGGAAAGAGACTGAAATCCAGAACATCTTTGGTGGCATTCTCTGAAATGCTTCCAGTTCCACGCGCAGGGCCAGATAGACAGGCAGAACTTCAGAGTCTCAATGCGTGGATGAGACGATTGTGTAGGGAAGAGGGGTTTAGATTTATTAGGAACTGGGGACACTTTTGGGGTAGGGGGAGCCTATACAGGAATGATGGGCTCCACCTAAATCAAGGTGGATCCAGACTGCTGGCATTAAACATTAAAAAGGTCGTAGAGCAGTTTTTAAACTAAGAGGTGGGGGAAAGCCGATTGGTGCGGGGGAGCACCTGGATCGGACGGAGACTTCTCTTACACGAGGCTCCATAGACAGGGATTCCCTAGAAGTTAGTCAGATAGGGAACGTGGGAAATAATATATGGGCAAGATCAGATGTGAAACAATCATGCATAAAAAAATCCACCACGTCTGTGAAAGGCGGACATATAAATAGTGGTAGTTTTCTAACATGCTTTTACACTAATGCTAGGAGTCTGTCTAATAAGATGGGTGAACTGGAGTACCTCATATCAAAGGAGGAAGTTGACATAATAGGCATCTCAGAAACATGGTGGAATGAGGACAATCAGTGGGACACTATCATACCGGGATATAAATTATATCGGAAAGACAGAACAGGTCGTGCGGGTGGCGGAGTGGTACTATATGTGAAGGATAATATAGAATCAAATGAAGTAAAAATCCTAAAGGAATCAAAATGTTCCATAGAATCATTATGGATAACAATTCATTCCTCTAATATGAATATGGCATTAGGAATATATTACCGACCACCTAACCAGGACAGTGATAGTGATGCTGAAATGATGAGGGAGATTAGAGAGGCTATCAAAATAAAAAACACAGTAGTAATAGGAGATTTCAATTATCCCCATATTGATTGGGTGCATGTCACCTCAGGACGGGATTCAGAGATTAAATTTCTTGATGCCTTAAATGACTGCTTCTTGGAGCAGCTAGTACAGGAACCCACAAGGGGAGAGTCGATTCTCGATCTAGTCTTGACTGGAACGCAGGATCTGGTCCAAGAGGTAACTGTTACTGGACCGCTTGGAAATAGTGACCACAATATAATAACTTTTAATATTCCTGTGTTGGGAAGAACACCGCAGCGGTCAAACACTCTGGCATTTAATTTCAAAAAGGGGAATTACACTAAAATGAGGAAGCTAGTTAAACAGAAACTAAAAGGTAGAGTAATTAAACTAAAATCCCTGGAAGCTGCATGGAAACTGTTTAAAGACACCATACTAGAGGCCCAACTTAAATGTATACCCCAAATAAAAAAACACAGTAAGAGACCTAACAAAGAACCACCATGGCTAAACAGCCATGTTAAAAAGGCAGTGAGAGAGAAAAGGGCAGCTTTTAAAAAGTGGAAGTCAAATCCTAGTGAGGAAAATAGAAAGGAACATAAACACTCCCAAATTAACTGTCATAATGTAGTAAGAAAAGCCAAAAAAGAGTTTGAGGAACAGCTAGCCAAAAATTCAAAAAACAATAGTAAAATGTTTTTTAAATACATTAGAAGCAGGAAGCCTGCTAAAAAAGCAGTGGGGCCCTTGGATGATAAAGATATAAAAGGAGCGATCAAGGAAGACAGTGCCATTGCGGAGCGATTAAATGATTTCTTTGCTTCAGTCTTCACGGCTGAAGATGTTACAGAGGTTCCTAAATCTGAGCCAGCCTTTATAGGCAACAAATCTGAGGAACTCACTCAGATTGAAGTGACATTAGAGGAGGTTTTGGAATTAATTGATAAGCTGAATAGTAACAAGTCTCCAGGACCAGACGGCATTCACCCAAGGGTTCTGAAAGAACTCAAATGTGAAATTGCGGAGTTATTAACAGTGGTTTGTAACCTATCCTTTAAATCCACTTTGGTACCAAATGACTGGAAGACGGCCAATATAACGCCAATATTTAAAAAAGGCTCTAGAGGAGATCCTGGCAATTATAGACCGATAAGTTTAACATCAGTACCAGGCAAATTAGTAGAAACACTAGTAAAGAGTAAAATTGCAAGGCACATAGAAGAGCACGAATTGTTGGGCAAAAGTCAGCATGGTTTCTGCAGAGGGAAGTCGTGTCTGTCTAATCTATTAGAATTCTTTGAAGGGGTTAATAAACATGCGGACAAGGGGCACCCAGTGGACATAATATACCTAGATTTCCAGAAAGCCTTTGACACGGTCCCACACCAAAGGCTTTTATGTAAATTAGGTGGTCATGGGATAGGAGGAAAGGTCCTTTCATGGATCGGGAATTGGTTAAAAGACAGAAAACAAAGAGTTGGAATAAATGGTAAATTTTCACAATGGAGGGGGGTAACTAGTGGTGTTCCCCAGGGCTCAGTCCTGGGACCGATCCTGTTCAACTTGTTCATCAATGATCTAGAAAATGAGGTAAGCAGTGAGGTGGCAAAGTTTGCAGATGACACCAAGTTGTTCAGGACAGTCAAAAGCAAAAGGGATTGTGAAGAACTACAAAAAGATCTCAGCAAACTGAGTGATTGGGCAGCAAAATGGCAAATGAAATTTAATGTGGGTAAGTGTAAGGTAATGCATGTTGGAAAAAATAACCCAAATTACACGTACTACATGATGGGGTCAAATTTAGCTACGACAGATCAGGAAAGGGATCTTGGAGTTATAGTGGATAGTTCTCTGAAGACATCCACGCAGTGTGCAGCGGCAGTTAGTAAGGCAAATAGGATGTTAGGAATTATTAAAAAAGGGATCGATAATAAGACAAAAGAGATCATACTTCCCCTATATAAAACTATGGTACGCCCACATCTCGAGTACTGCGTGCAGATGTGGTCTCCTCACCTCAAAAAAGATATATTGGCATTAGAAAAGGTTCAGAAAAGGGCGACTAAGATGATTAGGGGCTTGGAAAGGGTCCCATATGGGGAGAGGCTAGAGAGACTGGGACTTTTCAGTTTGGAAAAAAGGCGATTGAGGGGCGATATGATAGAGGTATATAAAATCATGAATGGTGTGGAGAAAGTGAATATAGAAAAATTATTTACCTTTTCCCATAATACAAGAACTAGGGGACACCAAATGAAATTGATGGGTAGTAGGTTCAAAACTAATAAAAGGAAATTTTTCTTCACACAGCGCACAGTCAACCTGTGGAACTCCTTGCCCGAGGAGGCTGTGAAGGCCAGGACTCTATTAGGGTTTAAAAAAGAGCTTGATAAATTTTTGCAGGTTAGGTCCATAAATGGCTATTAGCCAGGGATAAAGTATGGTGCCCTAGCCTTCATAACAAGGGCAGGAGATGGATGGCAGGAGATAAATCACTTGTCTTCTGTTCTCCTTCTCTGGGGCACCTGGCATTGGCCACCGTCGGCAGATGGGATGCTGGGCTTGATGGACCTTTGGTCTGACCCAGTATGGCCATTCTTATGTTCTTATGTTCTTAAACAAAATGCAATCTGAAGTGGTCTTCTATTCCAGTCTCATCAAATGATGATAGCCAAAACTGAATACAATACACGGCAGGAACTATTAAAACCTGGTCTTTCATTTAAGATCTACTAGAGTTCAAGATAAATATCACTTAAGGACTACGTCTTCAGCTTGCAGCAAAACTGTCTCCTTCTCATATTGTTATTTCACTACAGTAAGAATTTGGTTTGAAACCCAGAAACATTGTGGGAAGCCTGTTTTGTGCAGACTACTCTCACATGAACAGAGTTATCTTAGCATTTTACATTGCAGAACTAGAATTTTGCAGGGCACCTAACATACCGGTTCTGCTTAATAGTAACAGAGAGGAAGCCGTGCTAGTCTATACACTATCAAAACAAAAAGCAGTCAAGTAGCACTTTAAAGACTAGCAAAATAGTCTATTAGGTGAGCTTTTGTGGGACAGACTCACTTCTTCAGACCATAGCCAGACCAGAACAGACTCAATATTTAAGGCACAGAGAACCAAAAACAGTAAGCAAGGAGGACAAATCAGAAAAAGATAATCAAGGTGAGCAAATCAGAGAGTGGAGGGGTGAGGGGGAAGGTCAAGAATTAGACTGAGCCAAGTATGCAGACGAGCCCCTATAGTGATTCAGAAAGTTCCCATCACGATTTAAACCATGTGTTAATGTGCCGAATTTGAATATAAAAGCCATACTTGGCTCAGTCTAATTCTTGACCTTCCCCCCCACCCCTCCACTATCTGATTTGCTCACCTTGATTATCTTTTTCTGATTTGTCCTCCTTGCTTACTGGTTTTGGTTCTCTGTGTCTTAAATATTGAGTCTGTTCTGGTCTGGCTATGGTTTGAAGAAGTGGGTCTGTCCCACGAAAGCTCACCTAATAAACTATTTTGCTAGTCTTTAAAGTGCTACTTGACTGCTTTTGGTTCTGCTTAAGAGAAGTATATGCATCCAACAGCCTGCTATGATAAAACTATAGGAAAGCTGACTTTCTGGCAATACAGCCCATGTCTCTATTAAGCTACAGAACAAAGAGTCAGCTGAGGTTCAAATAAAAGGAAGCACCACGTGGTTGTACTGAGAGTCTTGTGTTTGTCAGAAGTCTGCTTCTAGCTGGCTAAAGTTGTAACACATGATTTGGCATGAATATTCAATACACTGTCATCAAACTCTATCTCTTATGCCAGACTTCTTTCAGGTCAATGAAAATGAGAGACTTTTTCTGGTTAACGCAGGACCAATTCTCTATTTTGTTAATGCACTTCTAATTCAATTTAATGTACAAAAATGTTGGAGTGAATTACTCTCCTGTTATTACAGATGCATCTGGTACTAGCTCCAAGGTTACAACTGAGTAGAGACCAGCTACTCCAAGATCGTCCCAAAAATGCCAAGAACAGAACACCACTGGTCATCACCTACAGCCCCCAACTCAGACCACTGCAACAAATTAAAGACCTACAACCTATCCTTAATCAGGATGCTACACTCCAGAAGGCCCTGGATGACAGGCCTGTTCTCTCCTACAGACAACCTCCCAACCTCATGAGGATCCTCACTAACAGCCACAGTCTATAACCCCAGGAACACCAGTCCTGGAACCTTTCCCTGCAACAAAGCTTGCTGACAGCTTTGTCCACATATCTTCTCTGGAAATACCATCACTGGACCTAACCAGGTTACTCACAGAATCACGGGCACTTTCTCATGCTCCTCTACTAACATCATATATGCCATCATGTGCCAACAATGCCCAGATGCTTTGTATATTGGACAGACTTCTAACTCCCTTAGACAAAGGGTCAATGGGCACAAAACAGACATCAAAACACTCCAGATCCACAAACCAGTTAGTCAACATTTTAATGGAATGGGCCATTCTGTCAATGACCTCAGGGTATGTGTGTTACTGAAGAAGAATTATCGCACCGTTCTGGAAAGGGAAGCAGCTGAGCTGGCTTTTATATTCAAATTCGGCACATTAACACGTGGTTTAAATCGTGATGGGAACTTTGAGTCACTATAGGGGCTCGTCTGCATACTTGGCTCAATCTAATTCTTGACCGTCCGTCCCCCCCCCCACCCCACTATCTGATTTGCTCACCTTAATTATCTTTTTTTGATTTGTCCTCCTTGCTTACTGTTTTTGGTTCTCTCTGCCTTAAATATTGGGTCTGTTCTGGTCTGGCTATGGTCTGAAGAAGTGGGTCTGTCCCACGAAAGGTCACCTAATAAACTATTTTGCTAGTCTTTAAAGTGCTACTTGACTGCTTTTTGTTTCAATCTAAACAAACAATACTCATGGAGGAGGACCTAAAGCTTCTTCTCAGGTAAAGGAGGAAACTGAAGGAAGTTCACCTGCACAGCCCTACATAGCCTCAGTGTCCAGCACAACAAACCACTGGATGCATGTGAAGGCTGAATGACCACTGCTATCAAAGTCTCTGATCATGGCCTATAGAGACATACCTGCACTGGAAGTGGAACACCAATATGGACATTACTCTAAGACTATGTCTACACTAGGCAAAGTAAGTCAACTACAGAAACGCAGTTCTAGCTACGGCAATTGTGTAGCTAGAAATTGATGTACCTGCACTCAGCTAACTTGGCTGTGCATACTGAGGAAAGCTGACAGCAGAGTTTCCCCTGCCAACCTCCCTTGCTCCTCATACCTTGCAAGGATGCAGGGGTCGCTGCAACCTAGGAGGTTGATTTTGCACATCCATGCTAGATATATGAAATCAAACCCCAGAAAATCAACTCTAAGTGGGCTGATCATATGGGGTGTTGCAGAGGTAGCCGAAGACAACAGAAGTTTGCATCTACTGTAAGGTAGTACCCACAGAAACAAGACAATGGCAAAATCTGCTACTATGGAAACACAGAGCAGCAATCAACTATTTAAATATTCTGAAGTTTAATATGCTTGTGCCATATTATGTTAAACTGGATCAATGTCAAGAAAACTGATAGGATACACATATTAGTCAGTAGGGATTTGGGTGTCTGTGTTGCTTAGAATAGAAGGAATGTCCCAGGCTAAGTCATAACTGAACAGCTGAGTTGAGATTAAAAATAACGTCAGATAGGCTCTTGATTAATCTTTGATATAATAATCATGGCAAAACTCCCTCACTCTGCTCCATGAGTCTTTAGATTTCACTTCTAAGTGCCTAAAAATAAAAGCGTTGACACCAACTGAAAACCAATTGTGTCAGAGTCCTAAGGCAAAAAGTCATGTCAAAAAGGATTAGAAAATGACATATGAAACACCACTTACTAGACCTGTAGGACACACGTTTGCCTGCCCTCAAAGTTGAAGTTTTATTGAAGACAAAGCATTAACAACTTCAATTCAATTTGCCACCAATAAGTTAAGGATCAAATCTGTGAACCACATAACGTAAGCCCCTAGCAATACAAGAATTTAGCATTTTCTATATCTGTTCCAAGAACTAAGAAAAATAGCGATGAACATAAGAACGGCCATACTGGGTCAGACCAAAGGTCCATCAAGCCCAGCATCCCATCTGCCGACGGTGGCCAATGCCAGGTGCCCCAGAGAAGGAGAACAGAAGACAATGATCAAGTGATTTATCTCCTGCCATCCATCTCCTGCCCTTGTTATGAAGGCTGGGGCACCATACTTTATCCCTGGCTAATAGCCATTTATGGACCTAACCTGCAAAAATTTATCAAGCTCTTTTTTAAACCCTAATAGAGTCCTGGCCTTCACAGCCTCCTCGGGCAAGGAGTTCCACAGGTTGACTGTGCGCTGTGTGAAGAAAAATTTCCTTTTATTAGTTTTGAACCTACTACCCATCAATTTCATTTGGTGTCCCCTAGTTCTTGTATTATGGGAAAAGGTAAATAATTTTTCTATATTCACTTTCTCCACACCATTTATGATTTTATATACCTCTATCATATCGCCCCTCAATCGCCTTTTTTCCAAACTGAAAAGTCCCAGTCTCTCTAGCCTCTCCCCATATGGGACCCTTTCCAAGCCCCTAATCATCTTAGTCGCCCTTTTCTGAACCTTTTCTAATGCCAATATATCTTTTTTGAGGTGAGGAGACCACATCTGCACGCAGTACTCGAGATGTGGGCGTACCATAGTTTTATATAGGGGAAGTATGATCTCTTTTGTCTTATTATCGATCCCTTTTTTAATAATTCCTAACATCCTATTTGCCTTACTAACTGCCGCTGCACACTGCGTGGATGTCTTCAGAGAACTATCCACTATAACTCCAAGATCCCTTTCCTGATCTGTCGTAGCTAAATTTGACCCCATCATGTAGTATGATGGTTTAAATTTACTATGTTTACTATGTTTACTATGGTTTAAATTTACTATGTATTTTAGAGAGTTTGTCTGTTTAACCACACACTCCTCCTGAATAGAACCTCTGATCCTAACTTAAAGCAACATACGGGTTGGTCAGGACAACAGGATGTGCCTAGAACTGAATTCTCTCTCATAAAAACAAACAGAAAAGAGAACCACCAAATCAAGTACAGTCCTCAAAACTGAGATAACTGAGTGAATGTTGGAAGAGACTGAACCAAAATGAGCCAGAAAAATAGGAAGAACCTGGAATAGAACTGCCTCTTCCTAAACCTTAAAGAAATAAAAGAGAAATTTGGAGTAGTGTTATGTTAGGGCACAGCTAAATCAATCTTAAGGTTTGAAAACTAGAAGAAAATGGTTTTGGAAACCAAATTGACTATAGCCCTTTTTTGTTAATATAGTGAATAAGAGTTTATATGGATGAAGAAAAAAATACACTTGAAGAAATTCCCATTTTAAAGTCATCATTAAAATGGAAAAAATTTAACAATCCTTTTTAAAAGAAATCTGAAATAAAATTAACTTCACAAAAATAACAGTGTTTTTAAAAAATACAATCATTTAAATAAAGCATGTACATTTTCCTTTTACTTTCCCAAAAAAAAACACCTTCATTGACTTAAGGACCCAAGCACTGCCAAGTAAATCTGCCAGGAGTTTGAAGTAGACGCGCTGACAGGAAAATGTTGCACATTTTCTCTACCTGAAATGAACAAATTAATTTCCTGGGTAAAGTCTGAATCCAAGTATGGCATTTGGCCACACTGAACTAAATTCTTACTGGTTCTTTCAGCACGTCCCCCCTTCTCACTGGTTACAGCTACATGGGTCTATTGCATGGGTGCCCAACTTTTTTTTTCATTGGGAGCCATACGACAACTTTTTACATGTTCTGGGAGACAAACACAAAATATCCCAAAACCCGCTCCCACCCCAACCCCCTGGCTTAACCCCTTTCAGCTCCAAACCACCCCCAATTCCCAGGTTTATCCCCTCTCAGCTCAGGATTAACCTACCTCAGACGAACTCCGCATGTTGCCACTGCTCCCCTCTACTGCTTCTTCGTGGCAGCTGCCACCTTCTCCTCGGCACAGCTGCATGGCTCCCCCTACCTCTCCTATGCCCTTCCCCCGCCTGCAGCACAGGCAGCTCCCTGCCCTGCCACGCTGAAATAACAGAACTAAATTTAATTGGTTTAATGACCAGATCCCTCTCGCTGCCCTGCGACCCATTAAACCAATTACATTTAGTTCCATTATTTCAGCAGAGCAAGGCAGGGAGCTGGAGGAGGAGTCAGCAGCAGAAGCATCCAGAGCCATAAATGGCTCCTTAAAGAGCCACATGTAGCTTCTGAACTGCAGGTTGCCAATCCTGTGACCCAGACTCACTTTGCCAGCTTGGATAAAATGGCATTGCTGCCAGCTTCGCAGTCCACATAAAAAGGCTTTGAGGGCTGGTTTCTAGCCCATGGGCCACGTGTTGGCCACCCCCTGTCTATCATCATTTGTGCACTGAAGAGAATCAACCACCATGAAAAAAAGATGTCTCTTTCCCATTGAATACAGACAAGTTTGCTAAGTAAAAGGAAATCATTCCCTTTTAAAAGAATGAGAAAGTATGAATTACAGACTGTAGGACCTTCTCCACAATCAAGAACTCACACCTGCCCACCATCTGCACTCATCTGGGGGAGCCTCTTTTGATTTCCATGTTTGCTACCAAGATATGCCTTTTCTTAAAGGACTTCTTACCTCTAAGAGCCAGTACTTGCCAGAAGAACAAAAACAAAACAAAAACAAAATCAATATAGGCATTATGGTGTCTCCTAACGGCTGAACACCATAAGTAGTATTCATGCCAAGATTTTAGGTCTTTGAGACTGAGACAATATACAATTTGAAAGAACACAATGATTTGCTAAATGCATACAGTGAAAAATATCCTACAGCAGGCATACTATCCCAGGCTTTGGACTGGCTTGATGCAGTTCAAGAGCAAGGTTCTTACTGTTAAGAAACCATTGGCAGATGACAGCATCAATAATTGACTTAATACACCAGAAATCATACAGTATACATGTCCAAAAATATTCCTTCCTTTTCTGAATTCAGACCATTCACCCAGCATTTTGTCTTGGAAGCACCAAGGAAAAAAAAAAAAGTCACCATCTGCAAATCTGACCCACACCCGTCTTGTATAGTAAAAGAGAAGTGAAAGCATGGGGGATTCCTAACCAAGGTATCAGATGCCTTCTGCATAGGTACATTAAAAGCCTCTCTAAATCATGCTAGGGTCTGACTGAAACTGAGCCCATCCACGATCTCACTAACCTTTTCGAAACCAGCTACAGACCATGTTGAAGAGGAGGGCCAAATGGAGGAAATCACTCCCCAAGAAACTTTCAACAATGTGACTATGGGATCAGTCTTCTGGTCTGCACAAGCAAAAGGGAACAGAAAAGCAAGCAATTAGAAACACACCACAGATCTAGTCGAGCTCTCCCTGCAGACACTCACCATTCTGGTGTATTTGGATCAAAATGCTGGATCTAGTGTCCTTTTAAATCCCACTAAATCTGAGCAGGGTCCAGGCAGTCTCTAGCTTCTCAGACTCACTCCTGGAAACCAGACTTCCAAGTCTGATACTACTTCTCATGGAGGGACATCCATGGTTCAGGTGCTTTAGTCCCTAAGACTGGGACTGAACTCTCAAGTCTCCATAGTATGCTAGGCACACACTTCCCCAGAGTTCCATTCTAGTAAGTACTCTGATTTACTATTTAATCCTTCAGGGGAAATTCCTTCAGAGGAAATTCCACACACTCCCCTGCAAAAACATGCACATGGAGGGTCTCTGCTTTTGAGTATTTGTCAGTCCTTCAAGGGACCCAAAAACCTTCTCCTGCTCAGCCTTCAGGTTCTCTCTCACTATGCTCCTGCAACAAGCTTACTTCAGCTTGTTCAGCACTACGAGTCAAATGGCTGCTCTAGCTCAGATAGCAAGTCTCTTCTGAGCAAAGGGTTCAACACTTCTTAACTTGTTCTGCTCTGCTGAGGAATTTCCATTATTCTAACTTCCAGCTCTACGGACACCCAGGAAAAACCAGCTTCCTTTAGCTTGGCCAGTCTCTTAAAGTGTATGTATTCTTTTACCAATGCAAAGTCATTCCATGTCAACACTTCATTGGCTGTCCTACAGCTGCCTCCAACTAGGCCAGGGATTAGCAACCAAAATAGCGAGAAGATCCATTTTTTCCAATTCAGTGACAAAAATCAACACTTCAAGAGCCACAATGCATGCGAATACAAGACAGTCCTTAATAAATAACATCAAACCATACTTTTTGTAACCCCTATTTTAAGAACACCGCACACACAATTATTTGTACCAGTTACAAAGTCTAACCAGTTAAACAGTCTAGTTCTCAAGGCCAAACACTCACAACAACAAACAGTAAGCCATTGTCCATTGATAGGGTAACACAAAGCCTTGACAAGTTTAATATACCTATTTGCATTTGAACAGAGCAGTAAGGTTTTATGAAACATATATAGATACCTGAAATGAAAGCTGGAAGTCAGATCCACATTCACTGGAATTTTATTCAGAAATGTTAAGAGATGGGTAAAATTTTCAAAAGCACTTAAGTGCCTATTTCTGGGCATAAAAAAAACAGGAGAGAGATCCCTCCCCTAAAATGTGAAACCTGAAATAAAGAACTTAGCATACCTGGAAAAAGAGAAGTTACTCACCGTAGTAACTGTGGTTCTTCGAGATGTGTCCCCGTGGGTGCTCCACGTTAGGTGTCGGGCTCGCCCCGGCGCCGCAGGTCGGATCTTCCAAGCAGTTTCTGCCGGACCGCGCATGCGCCGGTGCGCGCCGCTCCCTTGTGCGCTCCTGGCCACGTGCGCGATCCGGTCCCCGCCAGTTCCTCGACCAACCGCCTCGGATGCTCCTGCAAAACACTAAACAGAGATCCGAAGCGGGGAGGATGGGCGGGTGGTGGAGCACCCACGGGGACACATCTCGAAGAACCACCGTTACTACGGTGAGTAACTTCTCTTTCTTCTTCGAGTGTCCCCGTGGGTGCTCCACATTAGGTGACTACCCAGCAGTAACCCAAAATAGGAGGTGGGTAATCGGATTATGTGCAGCTTGTCCCTGAGAGGACCGCTGTTGAGAATGGGTATCCTCTTGGGATACCCTGTGAAGGGCGTAGTGCTTGGCGAAGGTGTCATAGGATGACCAGGTCGCCGCTCTACAAATATCTTTTAGCGCAACGCCCTTGAAAAAGGCTGTTGATGCCGCCACCGCCCTAGTGGAGTGAGCCTTGAGCGTGGCCAGTAAAGGAGTCTCTGAGTTCGTAGCACATTTTTATGCAGGATACGATGTGCTTCGAGATTCTCTGCAAAGAGAGACCTTCTCCTTTCGATTTGGGAGCAAGAGAGACTAGGAGTCTATCCGTTTTCCAGAAGGACTTGGTCCTGTCTATATAGAAGGCTAGCGCCCTCCTCACATCCAGGAGGTGTAGGCGCGCCTCTTTGTTAGAGTTATGAGGCTTTGGATAAAACGAGGGTAAAACAATAGGTTCGTTAATATGAAACTCAGAAGAAACTTTAGGAACAAAGGCTGGATGCAGCCGTATGGTTACCGCCTCCTTGGAAAATACTGTGCAGGGTGGCGTTGCCATAACTGCCGCAAGCTCGCTCACCCTGCGAGCTGACGTGATTGCGAGAAGGAAGGTTGTCTTTATAGTAAGGAAGCGGAGGGAAACCGTGGCTAAAGGCTCGAACGGTGGTCCCGTTAGCGCACTAAACACCAGGTCCAAGTTCCACGAAGGTGGAAGCAGTTTCCGAGGGGGGTATAGGTTTACCAGCCCTTTGAGGAACCTGGTAACCATGGGATGGGCGAACACCGTGTGCCCTTCCTCTTTGTGTCTGAACGCCGAAATGGCGGCAAGGTGGACCTTTAACGAGGATAGTGAGAGTCCTCCTCTCTTGAGGTCCAGTAAATACTCTAATATTACAGGTATAGGCACCGAAAGGGGGGCTAACTGTTTAGTAGAACACCATGCCATGAAGCGAGTCCACTTCTGCTTGTAGGTCTTTCTGGTGGAACCCCTCCTGCTACTTTCTAGGACTTGTTGCACTTCCTCCGCACATGTGCTCTCTAGGGAGCTGAGCCATGGATTAACCACGCTTGTAGCCGCAGGCCTTGGGGGTGCGGATGCACTATGGACCCCTGGGCTTGCGTGAGCAGATCCGGCGCCACCGGGAGGGGCATCAGTGGACGGTCCGACATGCACAGGAGTAGGGGGAACCATTGCTGTCGATCCCACGTTGGGACTATCAGGATCATTCGGGCTCCTTCTCTCCTGGCTTTCTGCAAGACTTTGTGGATCAGCACTGTGGGAGGAAAAGCATAAAGCAGGGGGCCCCTCCCTGAGATCGCGAATGCTTCCCCCAGGGACCCCCGTCCCAGTGCTGCCCTGGAGCAGTATCGTGGGCACTTCTTGTTGTGTTGAGTGGCAAACAGGTCTATCTGGGGAAAACCCCATGCGTGAAAAATCGGTCGTAGCAGATCGGGACGGATCTGCCACTCGTGCGTGAGTGCGAACTGCCTGCTCAGCTGGTCTGCCTTCACATTGTGAGCGCCTGGTAAGTACGAGGCTTTCAAGGTTATACTGTTGGCGATGCACCAGTTCCACAACCAGACTGCTTCCGCACATAAGGCACAGGACCGAGCTCCTCCTTGCCGATTTATATAAAACATGGTGGAGGTATTGTCTGTACTGATCCCGACTACTTTGCCTTGTATATGGTCTCGAAAGTGTCTGCAGGCGTTGAACACCGCTCTGAGCTCCAGTATATTTATGTGCAGTGACTGCTCCGTGGAGGACCACAGTCCTTGCGTCACCTCTTCGCCCATGTGTGCTCCCCACCCTATGTGGGAGGCATCTGTAGTAAGAAAAACCGATACTTGTGGTTGGTGGAAGGGTACCCCTGTTAGCATGTTCTTGGGGTTTACCCACCATTGCAGGGATTTCCGCACCTCTGTCGCGGGCGACACCACCCTGTGACCGGTGTGTGCTGCTGGTTTGTATACGCTCGCCAGCCAGTGCTGCATGCTGCGCATGTGTAACCTGGCGTTCTGTTCTACGAACGTCGCTGCTGCCATGTGGCCCAGCAGCTGTAAGCACGTCAGAACCGGCACCGTAGGGCTGAAGGTGATGACTTGCACGAGGGAGCCGATGGCCAGAAAGCATGTCTCTGGTAGATACATTCTCGCTGTAATAGAATTTATGCGTACCCCTACGAACTCTATGTCCTGTGTGGGGTCTATCTTTAATTTTGCCAGATTGATAACCAGGCCGAGCGAAGAGAACGTGCCTGCTGTGACGCGTATCATGCATAGTACCTCCTCCTTCGAGGCCCCTCTGAGTAGGCAGTCGTCCAGATACGGGAATATAAATACCCCCTGTCTATGCAGGTAGGCTGACACCACTGCCAAGGTCTTGGTGAAGACTCTGGGGGCCGAGGAGAGGCCGAACGGTAGGACCTTCTATTGAAAATGTTCTTTGCCTACCATGAACCAGAGGAATCATCAGTGAGCCAGATGGATAGTTATGTGAAAATACGCGTCTTGTAATTCGAGGGCTGCGAACCAATCTCCATTGTCCAGTGCCGTAAGGATGGAGGCGATTGTGGTCATCCAAAAGCGTTGCTTGCGCAGGTACTGGTTGAGGCCTCGAAGATCTAAGATGGGCCTCCAGCCTCCTGTCTTTTTCTCCGTGAGGAAGTATCTGGAGTAGAACCCTTTCACTTGCAGTCGCTCCGGCACTCTTTCCACTGCCCCTATGAGCATAAGATGGTCTACCTCCTGCTTGAGTCTCGCTTCGTGGGAGGCATCCTGCAGGTGGGGCCTGGGTGGAGGTCGTGGCGGTGGGAGTGACTGGAAGGGGATCGCGTACCCCGTGGCTATGATCTCCAGCACCCATTTGTCTGTGGTGATCCTTTGCCACTGGTCGTAGAATGGTCAGAGGCGATGGTGCAATAACAGCTTCGGATGACATTGTGCGATGGTAGTGATGGCGCAGCCCTGGATCTGTGTGTCAAACTTTGGCCTTTGGCCCTGCCCTGAGGACGCATGGCTCTGTTGGGAACGTCACCTGGGAGTTCTATATTGTTGATGCTGTTGATGTCGCCCTTGCTCGTAACCCCTGTGGTACTGGGGACGCTGTGGCTGATACTGGTACCGTCTTTGCTGAGGGTAGTACTTTTTCTTTCTGTATGAAGAGGTGTAGATCCCTAAAGTCCTAAGAGTGGCTCTTGACTCTTTACTGGAATGAGGGACCAAGTCAGTTGATTCAGCAAACAGCTTCTGCGTGTCGAAGGGGAGATCGACGATCTTCGCCTGCAGATCCCTCGGTATACCCAATGTTTGGAGCCAGGACTCCCTTCGCATTACCACTGCCGTAGCTATTGAGCATGCTGCTGTGTCCGCAACATCCAGGGCGATCTGAACTCCCGTCCTCGAGGCTGCATAGCCTTCTTGCACGGATAGCCTTGAGCACCGGCTTCTTGTCCTCTGGAAGAGAGTCCATGAGGGAGGTTAACCTAGAATACTTGTCGAAATTGTGGTTCGCTAGATGCGCTGAGTAATTCGCCACTCTCAACAGTAGGGTGGAGGAGGAGTAGACCTTTCTGCCGAACAGCTCTAGTTTCTTGGCATCTTTGTCCGTTCCCCCTGTTGTGAACTGAGACGTTTTTGATCTCTGTTGAGACGATTCTACCACCAGAGAATTTGGTTGCGGGTGGCTGAATAGGAACTCCATGCCCTTCGCCGGCACGAAGTATTTCTTGTCTGCTCTCTTGTGGACAGGCGGAATAGTCGCAGGGGTCTGCCATATCATGGTGGCGGACTCCAAGATTGCTTCATCAAGTGGTATGGTTATTTTAGAGGAAGCTGGAGGTCTCAGATTTTTAAGGAGCTTATGGTGCTTCTCTTGCACCTCTGCTGTCTGGATGCCTTGCGTGAAGGCCACCCTCTTAAACAGCTCTTGGAACTGTTTGAGATCGTCTGGAGGATGGACGTCCCCCGGGGCCGTAGCCTCATCCGGGGAGGGCAGCGAGGAACCGCTAGGGTACGCCTCTCTGGACCCCTCCGGGTCCTGTTGACGGTGGTACATCCGCTCGCTAGAAGCTTACGAGGGAAAATCCCGGGGTTCCAGAACCAACTCCCCCTGAGATATCTGAGTCTCTGTCCCCGTTCGCGATTGCCCTCGGGGATACGGAACCGTCTGTGGGGATCTGTCCCTGGTAGTATGCCTATGGTGTCTATGCCCCGCATGATAGGGGCGACCATGGCAACACAGGCACTGCTCCTGGGATGGTGACCTGGACCACTCCCTTGGTGCATACCCCCTACGTCTCAGGGAGCGAGATCTTCTGGAGACATGGGACGCTGGAGAGACCGGTTTGTGATAGTACTCAAGTGGCTCGAAGCCCAAGAAGGGCGAAGGTGGTCCAAGCCATGGGGAGGCTGGCTGTAGAAATGGAGATGGGGGCTCCGGATAGGCTAGGGGTGACCCCTGCCTTCTCGTTGGAGTCCGCAGCACGAGCGGAGGGCTCAGAGAAAGCAGCTCTGCAGCCCTGTCTGGAGAGGGACTGCGGTGCCGTGTTTTCTGTGCTGCCTTTCCCCTCCCCTGTAGGGGTGGCTCCGCCCCCGAAGCGTCGGGGATCTCGGCCCCGTAGTCTGCACCGCGCTCAGCATGCTCCTCGGCGGTGCCGCACGGGCGGTCTCCCCTGGTGCCTGCAGGCTGCGTGCCTGCGTGCTCTGCGCCGCCGGTTCCCCGGGGGTCGGTGCCGCTGTTTGCGGAGCCGCCGGTTCCGGCACTTGCTTGGCCGCCGCCCTGCCTGAGGGGATCATCGGAGGCTGAACCTCCGCCACGTGCATCTCCGCGCTGCCGTCGATCAGCTGCAGCTGCGGGCTGTGCGCTCCACCCGTCCCGCTCGCTGTTGCTGCCGGCAGGGATCGGGTTGGGGAGATTTTCCTCCGTTTTTTCGCTGATGGGGTTAGGGATGCGGCTTTCCTTTTATGGGCCCCGGAGGGTCCCTCCTGCTGCGGCCGCTCTGGCAAATCTGGCTGTAGGGCCTTGTCGAACAGCAGCATTTTCAGCTGCACTTCCCTGTCCTTCCTTGCTCTGGCTGTTAACTTGGCACAGAAGGAACATTTCTGAGTGACATGGGATTCCCCCAAGCACCTTATACACTGACTGTGCCCATCAGACGCTGGCATTGCCTCGCGGCACAACTCACACTTCTTGAATCCTGAAGAGGACATTGTGGTGAGTCTTTGAGTTGTTAATAGGGTACTTAGCACCTTCTCTGTGCTTGCTCCCCTCTCGGATAAAGCCTGCCGCGCTAGGAGAGCTAATGGTCCTAGGCTCCTGGCCTCCGGTGCTCCGCTTGTTACTAGGATTGGAAGCTTTGAATTCCTTCCCTTTCTTTGTTTTGTTTTTTTTTTTTTTTGAAAACAACAACCGACTAACTTAATCTAAGACTGAAGAAACTTTAAAACAATTAAAAACGTTAAATACGCTAACTCTGGCCATAGCCTGAGCGGATTCCGTCTGCAGCTGATGGCGGTTAAAGAGGAACTGGCGGGGACCGGATCACGCACGTGTCCAGGAGCGCGCAAGGGAGCGGTGCGCACTGGCACATGTGCGGTCCGGCAGAAACTGCTTGGAAGATCTGACCTGCGGCGCCGGGGCGAGCCCGACACCTAACGTGGAGCACCCACGGGGACGCTCGAAGAAGAAGTTCATGTTCCCCTAAAGATCTTAACCCTACCATATTCTGGGCCATAAGAAATCTGTCACAGATCATGAAATCTGGCTGTTGTAAAGGGGGTAGTGGTAAACATTCCACCCTTGCTTCCGCAGCGTCTTCAGAACCAGACTGTCAGAGTAGCCGCTGGCAGCCAAGCATTCAGCTCTAAAGACAGCCTTACGTCCTGTAGCTCTGCAGAAATAAGAGCAGCAATACCACAGCATTGCACCCTCAGTTCTACAGTGCTACTGGTGGCGCCATTGCCATCAGAGCTGGGCTCCTAGCCAGCAGCCATCACTTTCCAGTTGCTTGGTTTTGAAGACAGCAGTAGGGAAGGGTGAATAGCATGGTATTCCTATTCATACTTCTGAAATGCTACCGACAGCAGCACTGTCGGCAGAGCTGAGAGCACCCAGCTAGGGAGCTGCCACTCTCCAGCTGCCCAGCCCAGAAAGCAGTGCCATCACCAGCAGCAGTGAAGTAGTAAAGGTGACAATACCATGATTCCCCTACACTAGCTTTGCAACTCCCTCCAACCTCATATCCCCCCACAGCTGACTTTGGGTAGGATACCCAGAGTTATAACACCATGAGATTTAAGGTTTTTAAAATACTCTGACTATGACATTTACCAAAATGGACCATGAGTTTGATGGAGCCCTGTTCATAACTTCAGATAATCACTGGTTTGTGGGTCTAGGTGAGGTGTGACTATGTGAAAACAGCAGCTTCCTACACCACAACTCTCCTTTTTGCATATTCAAAGTCAGACCAATTGGTTGTAGTGACTACCATGTATTTTTATTACCTTTTACTCACGTTACTGTAATGGTCTGTCAGTACCTGGGATCAACTTAGGACCTCCAAAGTGGAACCTCTACTGCATGAGCTAAGACAACTCTGTGAATCAAGGCTGTAGCATGCCCATCAATCACCAGCAAGTCACTAGGAGGAAGACAGACTGCCACATCAAGCAGGCATGGATTACATTCTCCCTCTAGCCTGTGAAGAACATCCAGAGCTTTACAAAGTCCCCAGATGAAATCCTGGACAAGCCCCCATTTGTAATGCTGAGACACTCTAGGATCAAACCTTGGACTTCTGGCTCATAAGGAGGAGTTAAGATATTGAAGTCTACTTGAGCTAAGAGACATATTTGAAGTTTATTGCAGGAACCTCTACTGCATGAGCTAAAACAGCTCTCAAAGAAGGGTATTGCATGCCCAATCTCTAGCTGGTATAACCAAAACTGGAAGTGCACACCAAGAAGACATGGGACACAAAGAGTTAAGAAGGCACATGAGAGGTATTATGCACCACCAGAAATGGTAACTAAGCTTTAAACACCTACACTTGCACAACCCCACTGAAAATAAATCACACAGGTTTTACTGAATACCTAATTGAGACTCTAGAATAGGGGTCAGCAACCCTTCCAAGGCAGAACACAAAAATTTGACCTTTTTGTCTCTATATATGGTCCAAGTGCCGGTAAAGTTTACAGCAGCTTCATTAATAAGTAAATTTAAATGCAGAGCTTTATCATTTAGGTGGCGGTTGGTAGCATTAACTGGTCTTTTGTTAATCCACAGGCAACATGATTTTGAGCAAGCTCCCAGCTGCTTGGTATAGAAGTACCGATGGAAATTGGCTTGCATGCCACTCTTGGCAACTGTGACAGGGGATTGCTGAACCCACTCTAGAACTCTGTCTACAGTCATTCCTGGGAAGACAGCTGGTCTTTCAGTGTCCAGGCTGAGTTTGTCAAAGTAATGATTCAAACCCGTGTTTTTACTTGTAAGAAAAGCACATTACAGATGGAAATCAATGGAGGACGAACATGCAAGCCTACAGTGCCATTTTTACAGAATCAAATTTCATAGTAGACTGACATAACTTCATAAATAGACATCAGCTAACAAGTGCGCAGCTTCCTCTCTCCACATGCACATCTGTATATTAGATATGAAGTAATACTGGGATAATGGGAAGCCTCCCTTTCTGTAGACCACAGAAAGAAGATGGGAGTTACTCTGTTAGTCTGTTGCAGGAGGTAAATGAAGGAGAGAGTAGACTTGGCTTGGCAGTTAAGCGCTAGCACAAAAATCATCTGACTATCTTAAACTAGGTGTGGGATGCTCACACGCATACTGACTTTTCCCTTTTCTATACCTGCATTAGCACAGAGAAGCTGCAGCCGCAGGTACACAGCCTTACCTTTTATTCCCTGGCTTTCTGGACAGCCATGACTGTTCTATAGTGTTTTACTCCCAATATTTGGTATATGCATTCTTCAACTAATTCATTTTTAAAATACTTCACTACTTAAACTGTCATACATGCACAACTCAATACCTGTTTCAGTTCTATCACATTAATTCTATGCCAGTTAATTATATTTCATTTAAGGTAAAATGTCAATCTTCTGATCTTAAAAATCACAGTACTTTACCTTGTTATGGATATATATTAAAATAAGCAGACTTGCTAATTACCTGGAGCCCTCTTTCCAGGATCAGAATGGTAAATTGACAAAAGGTCAGCTCACAATCTCTCTAGTACAGTTCAGTCTCTCTCGCTCGCTGCAAATGCCCTCCTCACACACCCCAGTACTCTAGATGAAATTAACAGCTAGACTTGTCAATTTACAGCCAACTTGGAAGAATGATATGGCTTTAATTCTGGAACCAAAGTTAAGCAGATGTATCTTAGCTTAAAACAGCCCACTTGAATATACCCACTGCAATTTTTAGCAACTCAAAACAATAGTTCCTTGATTTGCAGCTGAGAATAGGTTCTTTGCATGCCTGTTTTAGAGTGTAAAAAGAACAAAACTGGAATGGAATATATCTTTCTTTTCTGACTATACTTTTATGCTGATGAAAAACAGTTGCCATAGCACTTCGTATGGATGTAGCACTCAGATCCTTTTACAGAATCAGGTCCTATACTGCAAGCACTTCCATATCTTGTCTCCATAATGGCCTGCAAAGCAACCAGCAAGTTGCTCACTGCATATAAATAATAACAGAAGTTCACACAGTCCAGAACCCATCAGTGTACATCTCCCACTACAGGATGAACCTCTCTAATCAGGAACTCTGTCTGGCAATATCCGTAATCCGGCATGATTTTAGTTAGCTAGATAACCACTTATCATGGGTGTGACCAAGTTTCCCATGGTCCCATAAAGTTTGTTTACAGCCACCAATTCCAGCTCTCAGTGTTCTGGGCTGTTAGCTGTCATTTACCCCTAAATGCCTTCGAAGAGACTAGTAAGTAATGAAATTGTTAGTATTGTGATAGACAATATTGACCTCCCATGGTCAACCTGTATCACAGTTAGCCTACATATCTCCTTACGCATCAAATACCTCTTCCCTTCCAGTCTACCAACCCACCACAACCTCTGTATTCTGTTCCCCCCCTTGAGGCTCACTTCTTCCATAATACTCAAAAGAAAGGAAACAGTTTTGTATAAAAAACAAGGACAATTAAATCTGATGTATTCTCCTCTTTGATCTCTGCTGTACACTCGTTTTTTGGAGGGCAAGAGAGCTGTGGGAATTTCTTTCTTTGTCTCGCATAGTCCTAGCACATTATTTGTTAAGTACTAACAACAAATAAAAATCATGTACAAATATTAATCCTCACTGTGCGCTGGAAGGTAGGTGTTATCCCCCTCTGTGGAAGAAGGAAGTGAATTAAATTGCTCAGTGTCATGCCAGTAACAGTGAGAGAGCTTGAAACAGAACTTGGAAGTTGCTAGTTCCCACTTCTATGCTCATTTCAACAGGCCATGTCTGCCTCCTAGCAAAATCCTGCATCACTGGATACTTGCTTGTTTCTGTCAGCATAGCTAAACATTTTAAGGCTGGTTTCTTACTGTCAATGCAGAGATGGAGGAAGGGAGGTAAAGGGACGGAGTTCACAAGGAACAAATATGGAATGTTTTGGTTTGTTTTTAAAAGAGGAAAATAAAAGGAGTGATCTTTTACTCTGAAGCTTCCCATTCACTGTTTATTCATGATTATTGATGACACCAGCCTTCCTGCACTGTCATCTTCCCCTGCTTTTAGCATCTTAACCCTGGGCTTCACCCATTGCTCTTTGGGCCAGAAACTCTTCTTGCGACACCAATAATGTAATACATAAAGTATAACCACCGCCTTTTAATTAGTCACTGCCCTTAAACTTGTGATTTCACCAACATCAAGTGTGTTTTCAAAAACCTAGCAGAGAGGATTCCGTGCGCTTTTCAGTTGCCTGGTCTTCTATCCAGAAATGGACCTGTTCTGTAATCCTGCAGCCTCTGTTCAATGGTGGTCAATTATTAAGATGGCAAATTCAAGGCCAGGTGAAGATTGTTTAAACTGATAACTTCTTTACACATTGAAAATCAGCTGCTATACAAAGTAATCCCCTTCATGTGGGCTATCTCCTCCACAAGGAAAATGCCATTCTCCACCCTCACACTACGTAAGGTATTTGTAAAAATATTTTAGAGTGAATGCTAAGGTTGAGTGTAAAGTTTTACTTCATACAGCTATTTAGAGTGAGACAAACTATATCTAAAAAGTGCAGATATGCTTTTTTTTTTATTTCCTTTGCACTTCAGGGAAGGGGGAGGGAAAAGCATCTCTGATTTGTATATTAAAGCACAAGCATCTGTCCTACTGATGATATTCTAGGGAAACACATTAGCATAAAATTTAACGATGTCAAATAAGTGGATGTGAAATAGGGACTGCGTAAAGACACTATTTCCAAGCCTGACAGAAACATCACTGTTTAGAAATGCAAATGAAACCATTATGTTCAATAATTATATGAAAATATGAACAGTTCAGCATGTTTTCCAGCCCTGATGGCAGTTAATGGGATGTACGCTTATGTAAATAACTACTATTAAAGCTAATGCTGAAAAAAACTAATAAATTCATACTAAAGCAACTGATTTAGTATGCTTTTAAACCCCAGCAGTGCTCACTTATTAGAAAGGAGTGCATTCTTATGTTTAGAACTTATTACTGTTACAAGTCACTGCAACTCCATCAATTACCATGCATTAATGAAAATGGGACACACACAAAAAAAAATTATTGCCTCTCAGCAGTTTTCTTTAAAGACAAAATACAGGGGTATTACCATCATGGGGCCTTAAGGGGAGCATATCAGCAACATAATCTTTATTATTACAATTGTACTCCCTATGCTATAACCCTCGGGCATTTTTTGTCCCAAGAAGGGCTAACCTTATGTAAAACTTTTGACATATTTGCAATGCAAGCAGCTGTGTTAGCACCAATAAAAAGATTTTTCACTATTAAAAAAGGATTTTAAAAAAACTGAAATTTGCCCTACTAGGTTAGTTGAAAAACATGGACATGGGAAGACAAATTATTATTTTCTAAGCCAAAACATCAAGGCATAATGAAAACAGCATTAAGAGGCTAGGGGTACAGATGGTAGAGTTGTGAGGTGCTTTTCTGCCTGGGTAAACTCCACCCAGAGTTTTACATTCACACTTTTAATGACCTTCTGGAGAACACTGGAATTAAGAACCTTCTTGAGGATACTGTGTATTTTTCTTTGGTTGGTTGTTCTATTTCCTTAATGATTTTCCAAAAGTAGACTTTGTTGTTCAAGCCCCACAATTCTAACTGGAAACAAAATAACGTGAGCCTAGCAAAGTGTAAGCTATAGACCCTCTCTATGAAAGGCTGAGATGTATCCAACGACTAACATTTCATAATTATCCCCTCTTCATTTTGCAATCATCCTCAGAAAATGAGGTATTATTCGAAAATGAGGCACCCACTAGATAGTTAATCAGCACATCAAGGCTGGAAACGTGTTCCCATTAGTTTGTATTGCCTCACATGATTTGAAATTAAGGCCAGAGACTGAACAAGGTCCTGGCCCTACAGATTACTATATGTGAAAGGACTGCTGCACTCACACAGACCCCCCCCCCACTAAAATCCAATGGAATTCCATGCTAGCAGAGCAATTCACTTATGTTCAAAGCTTTAGTCCAGGCGTGACCAACCCGCGGCCCACATGCGGCCCTGGACAGCTAGTAATGCGGCCCCATAAGATCGTAAACTTTTAACATTACGTGATTTATATACATTAACTATATTATATATTTTATATGCAGCCCAAGACAATTCCTCTTCACTCAATGCGCCCCAGGCAAGCCAAAAGGTTGGACACCCATGCTTTAGTCTAATACTAAAGGCCACAGTATAAAGCTATGGATCATCTCACCATAAATGCAAAGCCAACAACGTTGCAAACTGAACCGTAGAATCCAGCAGTGTAGAAAAAAAGACTCTTTAGTAAATCAGAGATTCTCCATGGCAAAATAGTATGTAGCAAGGTGGAGCGCAAATCTACTAACTTGCCATGTGGACCTTCAAAGGGCAGTAGGTCAAAGCATACTACAGATCTTTTATGAAGAGGGTCTACATATGCACAACTATCTACAGTGGTCTAGATTTACACCCAAGCTTGGTGCACTTAAAACTGCCATATACACAAGCCATTATTTTCATCTAGAAAGAGCTAACAGGCCACAAGACTATCCTTGAGTACAGGCAGGATGGCACAATTCACTAGATCAGTTAAATAAATATTACAATTCGTTTCAGACAATGTACTCTCCACTGTAAAGACACAGTGAGGTAATTCCTGTCCAGAGGAACTTATAATTTAAAAGACAAATACCAGACAAGATGGTCCTGAGAGAGAACAAGAGGATGACAGCAGACAATAGCCAACTAATTGTTCACCCTGTAAAGCTAACATGAATGGTAACAACTACCAGCACAATGACAAATGTCTGGGGAAAAAAAACAGATCTGATTGCTTTCACTGAATCCCTCCATCCTAATGGGGGTAGGGAGTGTTTTGTCCTCTAGACCATTAAAACTATCTCACAAGTGAAGGCCATTCTAAGGTTAAAAACAGGAAGACAAAATTGCTACTGATTAATAATAAAGCCATTCATTTTATTTTTCAAATCTAAAGTAATTACAAGCCACAGTATGGCAAATGGATTTAGCTGAAGCCATTACGTCAGAAAACTCCTTTAAAGAAGAACAGTAATTTAAAACACTAAACTGAATAATGAACTCTCCTGAACAACAATTATTATGGGATTGATTTATTGAAAGTGCATTTAATCATGCAAGAAATGTTTAAACTTTCCAAAATAGTTCAGGGAGACTGCAACACTAATAGCAAAGTCAGCCTAATATGCTCATTACAGCTGAGAACCTAAAGCGGACAGGAAATTTACTGAGTTTTGAACAATAAAGTATTTCAATTTCTCTGAATCCACATTTCTAGTCAATTTGTTACAGGACAGACTTCAGCAATTAACAATCTCATTTCCCATTTGTGCCTCCTTTTAGGCCTCAATGTCTGCTTCCACTTGGTCCAAGTGTACCCAGGTAAAATGTAACTCAGAAAAGATGTTCTGGGAGTTGACAGCTCTAAATCTAACAATGTTTAACCTAAAAAGGTTCAGCAACATTAAATAAAAGTTTGAATAATCCACCCAGAGAAGCAGCTTGCTTAGATTGCATACTTCTGTAAATGAAGTTAAACTGACAGTGCATCAATAAGCACTAGATTTTTCCAGAGTGGAATATGTTTCTCTGACCTATGGGGGCTTATTTTTTGAGGATGACTGCAGGTGGCTTTGGATCTCATTGCTGCCCTGACATCAAATGTTCTATCGCATTTAATTTCACACAATCTCTAGATGGGCGCACACTCCATATTGCTTTTGATTCAAGATAAGAAATTACTTGAGTAAGTGAATAGCACACCTCTGCAACAACTCCCACAGCATGAAGACAGATTCTGAGTATCTCATATGAAGAATACTATACAACCTGTGGGCCGCTACCAATGATTAGTGCTACAGAAGGACTATTCCTTTCCTTCAGCCCTCAAAACAGTGACTCAAAAATCCTTTAGAGTCATCCTTAAGGATCACAAATGGCCTGAAGTATCAGAGAGGTAGTCATGTTAGTCTGTAGCTTCGACAACAACAAGAAGTCTTGTGGCACCTTACAGACTAACATATTTTGGAGCATAAGCTTTTTTGGGCAAAGACCTGCTTCATCAGATGCATGAGTAGGGGTGGTGGTTTCAGAGAGGTATTTAAAGAGCGGGGTCCAAATGGCCTGAAGTATGTAAGACCTATGGGGCTAATGTTAAAATGCAAGATGCAGTTATCATTCACCAAGGCAGGCTCCATGAAGCGGTACTCTCCCTGCATCAGAAGACAGCAAAAGTGTCCCAAAATTTCACTCTATCCCAAAGCCATCAGCTCAGTTTCTCTCTTCCCAAAAAAAATACCCATAAACATAACAGGCAAATCACACAAAGTCTGTAACTGGAATGATAACAAAGCACCCCCAGATTTAAAAGGGGGGTTTTGTAACTAATGCACTGAAATTTTACCCTAAAAAGTCTGATTTACATGAAGCTAAGGCTGATAGACTTTAAGCTCTTCTGGTTAATCCTAAACATTGTCACAGCAGTAACAGAGAAAAAGCCGTGCTAGTCTATATACTATCAAAACAATAAAAGCAGTCAAGTAGCACTTTAAAGACTAACGATAATTTATTAGGTCAGCTTTCGTGGGACAGACCCACTTCTTCAGACCATAGCCATACCAGGACAGACTCACTATTTAAGGCACAAAGAACCAAAAATAGTAATCAAGGTTGACAAATCGGAAAAAAATTATCAAGGTGAGCAAATCAGAGAGTAGAGGGGCAGAAGGTGACCAGGAGTCAAGAATTAGATTAAGCCAAGTACGCACAACAGCCCCTATAATGACCCAGAAAATTCTCATCCCGGTTCAAACCACATGTTAATATGTCGAATTTGAATATATAAGAGTTCAGCAGCTTCTCTTTCCAGACTCTTGTGAAAATTCCTCTTCACTAAGACAAACTTTTAAGTCATTAACAGAATGGCCCACTCCATTAAAATGCTGACTGACTGGTTTGTGGATCAGGAGTGTTTTATGTCTGTTTTGTGCCCATTAACCCTTTGTCTAAGAGAGTTTGAAGTCTGTCCAATAATACAAAGCATCTGGGCATTGTTGGCACATGATGGCATATATGATGTTAGCTGAGGAACATAAGAACGTGCCTGTGATTCTGTGAATAACCTGGTTAGGTCCAGTGATGGCATCTCCAGAATAGATATGTGGACAAAACTGGCAGCGGGCTTTGTTGCAAGGAAAAGTTCCAGGACTGGTGTTCCTGTGGTATAGACTGTGGTTGTGAATCCTCATAAGGTTGGGAGGTTGTCTGTAGGAAAGAACAGGCCTGTCACCTAGGGCCTTCTGGAGTGTGGCATCCTGATTAAGGATAGGCTGCGGGTCTTTAATAATGCATTGCAGTGGTTTGAGTTGGGGGCTGTAGGTAATGACCAGTGGTGTTCTGTTTTTGGCTTTTTGGGGCCTAATTCAGAGTGGCTGGTCTTGGGTATTTGTCTGGTCCTGTCGATTTGTTTTTTATTTCTCCTGGTGGCTAATTCAGGTTTATGAATATTTGGGAAAGACCTTGTAGTTTTCAGTCTCTGTCAGTAGGATCACAGCAAATGTGACTGTACCTAAGGGCCTGACTGTAAACAATGGATCTAGTTCTATGTGCAGCATGGAAGCTAGAAGCGTGTAGGTAAGTATAGCGATCAGTGGGTTTCCGGTACAGTGTAGTACCAATCAAGCCATCCTTGATTTGTACTGTAGTGTCCGGGAAATGTATCGCTCGCATGGAGTAATCGAGGCATAAGTTGATGGTGGGGTGCAGATTGTTAAAGTCTCTATGTAATTCTTCTAGAGTCTCTATACCATGGGTCCAAATCATAAGTATGTCATCAATGTATCTTAAGTAGAGGAGGGGTAATAGGGGATGAGAGCTGAGGAATCGTTGTTTCAGGTCAGCCATAAATATATTAGCATATTGTGGGGCCATGCAGGTGCCCACAGCAGTTCCACTAATCTGGAGGTATAAACTGTCCCCAAATTGGAAATAATTGTTATTATTGTGGCACTAGTGACAGACAAAATGGTCACCTTTTGTTGCAAACTTATTTATTTGCAGTCTACCAGCAAGAGGCATCAAGTGAAGACCAAAAATTCAGCTTTAAATGAATTTCTAAGCTCTGACATGTTTAAACACTTATTTGGATACAGGTTGTGCCTGGTGTGAACTTAGCAGATCATAAAAATTTCAGAAAATGTGGTATTTACTTCATAGTCCTTGACTAATTTTTATACATGTAACAAGTTCCTAAATACATGTAACAAGTTCCTAAATACATGTATTATTTAACTGATAATGAATATTTATAGGCTAGACCATAATGGCAGTAAGTTCTTAATAAGCTGAGCTTTTATCCAACAGACCAGGAACATTTACTCGTGGGAAGCCAATAATATCACTAAGAGAAACACCTTCAAAGACTGAGGCACTTGGTAAAATGATAACGGTCGGTTACTAATTTGTCACTGCTTTTGTTCCCTCAATCTGAAACATTTTCCTACCATTTAAAACACATACAATCCATACATTAGAAAGCAAGGAAACAAACTGATTGATTGATGATATACCAATCAGAAATGAACAGTATAAACTGGTTCACTCAGTTGCCTTAAACTGAAAAATAGAAACGTGATATATGCCATCATGTTCCAACAATGCCCCTTTATCATGTACATTGGACAAACTCGACAGTCCCCATGCCAAAGGACGACCAGACAAATCAGACAACAGGAACTGGAATACACAAACCTGTGGGGGGAACACTTTAATCTCACGGGACACACAATAATGGACCTTAAAGTAACAATCATATTACAAAGCGATTTTACCACTAGATTACAAAGGGAGACATCTGAATTGGAATTCATCTGTAAATTTGACATATTTAACCTGAGAATGAACAGATCTCAGTTATCTTGCATATTATAAAGAAAATTTCCCCACCTTGGCATCCATCCTACTTAGTTTACCCTTTCCAGAGGTCCTATTAATGATCATGACCCATGCACATGCACACACACTTTTTCTTTTTCCACCCCCTCCAATTGTTATCTCTCTCTCTCTCTCTCTCTCACACACACACACACACACAAATTTCTCATTTTTGCTTCAAAAATCTATGAATTGGGTCTTACCCACAAAAGCTCCTTCCCTAATAAATAAAATTGTTATTCATAAGGTGTTACAGGACTGCTTGTTTTATTCATTTCAAGACTTTCTGCAACAGTAGATTTTAACTGCAGTATTGTTAGGCCCAAACAAAGAGTAACAAATACCCTGACCTCAGATTTTTCTCTGGAGACACCCTTCTTTAAACAATTTCTGATAATCAGTGGGTGAAATTCACTGTGAAATGATGAAAACGCATCCGGTCGTCAAACATGCTCTGTAACATAGCTCAAAAAAAGTGATTCATGTTAGGGTGAAGGTCCAATATTAGAGATTTCTTTTGAATACCAAACAGTTAAAGTTACAAAGGCCAAGATTTTCAAACATTTGTGCCACCAGTTAGGTTTTTAAATTGTTATTTGATGCATAACTAAGCAACATGACTTTTCAGAAATGTTGAACTCCTCCAACAAGCAGAGCGTATTCTGTTCCAAGTCTTTTCCTCCATGCCTTACATCTCTTTCCTGGAAGGCCAGACGAAGACAGGTAAAGAGAGACAAGCAAACAAACTTGGGTATGAACTTCAGAACGGAAAGATAGAGGGAATAACCTTCACATGAATGTGCAAACTTGAACAGCTTATTTTCATGTGCATTTACCACAGCTAGGCATTTATGAAATGAGGTAATTTCATAAAGAGTCGTTCACATCTCTGACTGTTTCCTGTAGTTATAACTGAGCATGCAAACTAGGAATGCAATGTTATGCAGAAATATCTGATAATTATGGCCCAAAACACAAAAAAATTGTGTGGGAGCTGTCAAAGTTTTATATGCAGGGGCTCCATTTTAATTATATTGTTTCTTGGTTCACAGAAACACACAATTCTTTATAGGGGATCATCAGAAACAGAGAGGGGGTAATTGAGTGAATTTATTTTCCTTTCACCTAAAAAAGAAGGCAGAGTCTGTGAGATTTAGAGAAGCACATAGCAGAATTGGATCAAAATATCCTAAACACGGATGCTTGCTCTTCCCACCAATTCAGATAATGGCCCTCAACAAGTCACAATTTCTTTAGGTGTTCTGTTGGAATACTGGGATTAAACCTACATTCCAGAGGGGTTGGGCTGATAATTTTGTGCTTTTCACAAATGAGAGCTATAACTTTGTGATTATACTAGAAATCTTATTTTGTCAAAGCTTTTTCAGCTCTCATAAAATGATCTATCCATCCTTTCAGCAACTTAGTACTCTATACTCTCACTTTTCCTTAAAGGATGCTTCTACAACATTGATAGTAAAGTACTCACTAAACTTGTGAAAACAGTAAGAAAAAATAGCCTTCGTAATTAGTGTTAAAAACCACACATGTACACAGTACTCCACATAGATCCAAGATGAGTTGAATTAATACGATTCAGAAAATATAC
This sequence comes from Carettochelys insculpta, assembly GCF_033958435.1. Taxonomy (NCBI): domain Eukaryota; kingdom Metazoa; phylum Chordata; order Testudines; family Carettochelyidae; genus Carettochelys; species Carettochelys insculpta. The sequence continues at coordinate 124,522,988 of NC_134141.1, forward strand.
CGACTATGTAATATAGTGTGAAGGGAAGGCAACAAAGGAATGGACAAGATCTGTGCTAGTGACAATACACAAGAAAAGAAGCATGCTGGAGTGCAAGAACTACAGAATAATTGCACTAATGAGTCATCTAGGCAAGGTGCTGATGATACTGACTGAGATCACAGACAGAACATCTAGTGGATGAGCAAGCAGGATTCAGGAAAGTTAGAAGTACCATACAGCAGATATTGGCACTAAGATTGACAGCAGAGAATGCTCGGTGAAATAAGAACATCTACAACTGCTTTGTCAATTTTCAGAAGGCATTTGACAGCGAAGATCATAAAGTGACTTGGGAGGTGTTGGAGTCATACAGAGTGCATAGCATAGCAGACTGATATGGTTGTTGAAGGATACCAATGACAATGCAAAAGCAGCGTGAGAACATGAGAAGAGTTGGGAAACTGGTTTAGCACAAGCAGAGGTTCAAGACAAGGAGATCCAATATCGCCATGTATCTTCATCATGCAATTAAAGCGATGGACAAGATCAGAGAAGAGGCAGAAAAGATATGGCTGCATGGGATGGGAATTAACAACCTGAGGTTCACAGATGGTATAGTTATCATCAAGGAAGATGAAGAGAAGGTAGCGAGAATGATGCAGGCACTAAATGAGGAAGGGAAGCGGTATGGACTGATTATGAACATTGATAAAACAAAGGCAATGGTATTTGGAGATAAGGAAATCAGAAGGAAGATCAGTGTAGACAGGATGGAACTAGAGAACAGACAAGTTCACGTATCTGGAAAGCAATATGATGTATGATCTAGATTGCAAGGAGGAAATAGGGACTAGAATAGTGAAAGCAAGAGCAAGTTTGAACATTAAGGACAAGATCTGGAAAAACAAAGCAATTAGCTTAGGAATGAAGCCAAGTGTCTTAAAATGTATATTCACTAGCATGTTGTACCAATCAAAAAGGCAGTCCAGTAGCACTTTAAAGACTAACAAAATAACGTATTAGGTGATGAGCTTTCATGGGACAGACCCACTTCTTCAGACCATAGCCGTACCAGAACAGATTGAATATTTAAGGTACAGAGAAAAAAAAATTGTTATCAAGGTATACAAATCAGAAAAAGCGTCATCAATGTGGGCAAATCAGAAGAGTAGAGGGGCGGTGGGAAGTCAAAAGTCAGAAAAAGCAAAGTATGTAAAAGAGTCCTTATAAAGGGCCAGGTAATTGCCGTTCTGGTTCAAACCAAGTGTTAATGTGGTTTCTTGACTCCCCCCACTTCCTCCCCTCCACCCCTCTGCTCTCTGATTTGCTCACCTTGATAATTTTTTTCTTATTTGTCAACTTTGATTACTGTTTTGGTTCTCTATGCCTTAAATATTGAGTCTGTTATGGTATGGCTATGGTCTGAAGAAGTGGGTCTGTCCCACAAAAGCTCATCACCTAATAAACTATTCTGTTAGTCTTTAAAGTGCTACTTGACTGCTCTTTTGTTTTCACATGTTAATGCGTCAAACTTGAATATAAGAGAGAGTTCCCCACTCTCTCTCTGCAGGTGGTCCTTAAAGTTCCTTTGCGGTAAAACAGATTTTTCAGGTCATTAACAAAATGGCCCACTCCATTAAAGTGCTGGCTGACAGGCTTGTGAATTAAGAGTTTTCTGATGTCTGTTTTGGGTCCATTTATTCTTTGTCGAAGAGTGTTTACCATTTGCCCTAAGTACACAGTATGTGGGCCTTGTTGGCACGTGATACATAGAATCATAGAACACTAGGACCGGAAGGGGCCTCGAGAGGCCATCAAGTCCAGTCCCCTGCCCCAACAGCAGGACCGACCACTATCTACACCATCCCTGATAGACATCTATCTAATCTGTTCTTAAATATATCCAGTGAGGGAGATTCCACAACCTCCCTTGGCAACTTATTCCAGTACTTGACCACCCTGACAGTTAGGAACTTTTTCCTAATGTCCAACCTAAACTTCTCTTGCTGCAGCTTAAGTCCATTGCCTCTTGTTCTCTCCTCAGAGGCCAAGAAGAACAAGTTCTCTCCCTCCTCCTTATGACACCCTTTAAGATATCTGAAAACCGCTATCACGTCCCCCCTCAATCTTCTTTTTTCCAAGCTAAACAAGCCCAATTCTTTCAGCCTTTCTTCATAAGTAATGTTCTCCAGACCTTTTATCATTCTAGTTGCTCTTCTCTGGACCTTCTCTAATTTCTCCACATCTTTCTTGAATTGGGGTGCCCAGAACTGGACACAATATTCCAGCTGAGGCCTAACCAGCGCAGAGTAGAGTGGTAGAATGATTTCTCATGTCTTGTTCACAACACACCTGCTAATGCATCCCAGAATCATGTTTGCTTTTTTTGCAACAGCATCACACTGTTGCCTCATATTTAACTTGTGATCTACTAGAACCCCTAGATCCCTTTCTGCTGTACTCCCTCCTAGACAGTCTTTTCCCATTCTGTATGTGTGAAACAGATTATTCCTTCCTAAGTTCAGCACCTTACATTTATCTTTATTAAACTTCATCCTGTTTACTTCAGACCATTTCTCCAATTTATCTAGATCATTCTGAATTATGACCCTATCCTCCAAGGTAGTTGCAACCCCTCCCAGCTTGGTATCATCTGCAAACTTAATAAGCGTACTTTCTATGCCAATATCCAAATCATTAAATGAAGATATTGAACAGAACTGGTCCCAAAACAGACCCCTGCGGAACCCCACTTGTTATGCTTTTCCAGCAGGATTGAGCACCATTAACAACTACTCTCTGGGTACGATTAGCCAGCCAGTTATGCACCCACCTTATTCCAGCCCCATTTAAGTTGGACTTGCCTAGTTTGTCGATAAGAATATTATGTGAGACCGTATCAAATGCTTTACTAAAGTCTAGGTATACCACATCCACTGCTTCTCCCTTATCTACGAGTCTCGTTATCGTGTCAAAAAACGCTATCAGGTTGGTTTGACATGATATGTTTTTTACAAAACCATGCTGGCTGTTCCCTATCACTTTACTACCTTCCAAGTGCTTGCAGATGACTAACTACCTGCTCCATTACCTTTCCTGGCACCGAAGTTAAGCTGACTGGCCTGTAATTTCCTGGGTTGTTCTTTTTCCCCTTTTTGTAGATGGGCACTATATTTGCCCTCTTCCAGTCTTCTGGAATCTCACCTGTCTCCCATGACTTTCCAAAAATGAGAGCTAACGGCTCAGCTACCTCTTCTATCAGCTCCTTGAGGATTCTAGGATGCATTTCATCAGGTCCTGGTGACTTGCAGACATCTAATTTTTCCAAATGGTTTTTGACTTGTTCTTTTTTTATTTCAAAAAAATATATATGATGTTAAAAGAAAAAGCAGTCAAGTAGCACTTTAAAGACTAGCAAAATAGTTTATTAGGTGAGCTTTCGTGGGACAGAGATGTTAGTTGAGGAGCATGAGAAAGTGCCCGTGATTCTGTGAGTAACCTGGTTAGGTCCAGTGATGGTATCTCCAGAATAGATATGTTGGCAAAGTTGGCAACGGGACTTGTTGCAAGGAAAAGTTCCAGGATTGGTATTACTGTGGTATAGTCTGTGGTTGCTGGTGAGAATCCTCTTACGGTTGGGAGGTTGTCTGTAGGAGAGAACAGGCCCATCACCTAGGACCTTCTGGAGTGTGGCATCCTGATTAAGGATAGGTTGTAGGTCTTTCATGATGCGTTGCAGTGGTTTGAGTTGGGGGCTGTAGGTAATGACTGGTGGTGTCCTGTTGGTTTTTTTGGGCTTATCTTGAAGTAGCTGGTTTCTGGGTATTTGTGTGGCCCTGTCAATTTGTTTTTTTACTTCTCCTGGTGAGTAATTCAGGTTTATGAATATTTGGTAGAGATCTTGTAGTTTTTGGTCTCTGACAGTAGGATCAGAGCAAATGCCATTGTGAGGACTTGATTGTAAACAATGGATCTCCCTGTGTGTATAGGATGGAAGTTAGAAGCACGCAAGTAAGTAACGCAGTCAGTGGGTTTCTGGTAGAGTGCCTTTTTGTTTTGATAGAATATAGACTAACACTGCTATCTCTGTTACTATGTTGTACAGATGTAAGACATGACTGATAACAAAAGATTCGAAAAGAAGAATATTGGCATTCGAGAGGAGTTTTTATAGACAGATCCTAAGAATAGGATGGATGCAGAAGACCACCAATGACAAATTATATAGGCAGGCACAGCCAAAAGTGAACCTACTGCAGAAGGTTAAACAATGGAAGCTACAGCTAGTTGGGCATATCTGCAGAATGAATGACGAACAAAAAGTTGAGAACAACAAGAAGTCCTGTGGCACCTTTTAGACTAACAGATATTTTGGAGCATAAGCTTTAGTGGACAAAGACCTGCTTGTTAAAACCCTGGTATTCAGTATAATGGATAGTTTGAAGAGGAGAGGTAGACCCCCCCCCAGAGAATGGGTATATTGCTACAGAGCTAATCTACAGAAGCTAAGCCACTCCACACTGGACAAGGAAAGATGGAAGGAAATTATGAGGGAGGCATCGGACACCAACTGGTGCTGAGCCCATGGTTGATGATGATGATGGCTAAAATCAGGGTAAGGAACCCACAGTCCATGGGCTAGATCCAGCCCATGTCTTAATTTGATCCAGCCCAGGGCAAGTCTTCACACCACAGGCTAGAACCCCTGAGCCTTGGTGCCCCCCTTCCCCCACCTTGCCTGCACAGGGCTGGAGCACAAGCACTGGCTTGTCCTGCTGTGTGGAGAGGCCCAGAGCCTTGGTGCCACCTCACGGACTAGGAATGCAGGCACTCGATCGTCCCACTGTGGGGGGGAACCCTAAGCCTCAGTACCCCCCCACTTCACAGGGCTGGAGCAGAAGCACACACCCAGTTAGGTGTGAAGAGTGGTTTGATTTTTTTGCTTCCCACCTTGGAAACACTGCAACCAAGTGAGTAGTCAAATTGGGAGGGGTGAGGTTTGTTTTATTTTTTGATTCTTACTTGGGAGCAGATGAATGGTGAGGGTTTGTGGGTTTTCAAATGTTTTTTTGTTTTGATTGCTTCTCTTTGTTTGGTTTGGAACGTACTACCTAGAGAAGTGATAGAATCTCCATCCCTAGAGGTTTTTAAGTCCCAGCCCGACAAAGCCCTGGCTGGGAGGATTTAGTTAGGATTGATCCTGCTTTGGGCAGGGAGCTGGATTTGTTGACCTCCTGAGATCCCTTCCAGCCCTTGAATTCTGTGATCAGGTATGAGACTGGTTCACACTATATTCTAATAAGGACACTAAACCTTTCCTCCCTATTCTGAGAAACCGCTCAAAGCTCATTACAAAATTGTGTGACCCTTACAGAGTGCGAATACCCTTTTAGCTTCTTGCAGGCAAATCTGAGTCAATTGGAATCTTCCTCATTTATACACCTGTGCACAACAGCCTGGTCCTCCATAACTCCCTCCAAACTTCCACACCATAGAATTGGGCCATTAAGTATAGAGTGAAATGCATCCTCACTGAGCTAGCTATTGCTTCTAAATAAATAAAAACTTCTCTCTTTAAAGAGAAAGCCAAGATAATGTGTAAGTTCTGTGGTAGTTTCTTTCTGATATTCAAATTAACCCCAGGGAAGGCTGAAATGATAGTTGGTTTGATATTTGCATCTAACAGACTAGAGAATTACTTTGCTATTGTAGGGCACTTGTAAGTGCTCAGCTAAATACAATGTTTTATTAGTACAAAGCTAATTACATTAAGGTTTCTAAAAAAGAACAAGGCAGGTTAAATTTTGAGTCAACCAGGCTTCAGGAGGTTCTCCTTAAGTTATTATATGCCTGGTAACATATGCAAATAAACTCCCTGTGCATTTTTTATTTGTGAAATAGCAAGAATTTGTATTCAGTTTCAGTAAGCCTTTTATATAGCTTCTGGGCTCTGGAACAGACTTCAAGAGGTTGGAAATTAACTGATTGTAAGTATGTGAAAGACTTTGAATCATTCATGTATGATGGATAACTGTTCCTATAGCTAAAATTATATAGTTTCAAATTATATCCTTGCTTTATATTCATAGGTTTTTATAGTTTTATATACTGTAAAACTTCATATTTTACCTTTCTGCTGTCTTTGCCAGACTTCTGGAAAAGATGTTTATGCCTGAACAACCCATTTCTGATAAAAGTAAACAAACAAAACAAAAACACTATAAAAGGGACATAGTTCTTTCCCAGTGACCGAGTAGCAGTCATGAGCACTAATGGAAGTTACATGTACATATTCACCAATACAAATAATATTGCCCCAGAGCATACATCTCACTTAAATGCCTAAGCACATTACAACCCAAGAACTAGAATGCTCTACAACAAAATCCTGACCTTGCTGAAATCAGTGCAAAACTACAAACTGTGATCCCACTGAAACCAAGTGTGAAGTTAGAATAGTTTTTGCAAATTTGTTTGCATTTTGTGGCACCATGTGTTTTGGTGTTTCTCAGCAACATCATCATAGCTCCTCCTCAGGCAGCGTCGACTCCGCTGGCTTGGCCATGTCCACAGGATGAATGATGGAAGGACTCCAAAAGACATCCTGTATGGTGAGCTAGCCTCTGGCAAAAGACCTCCCGGACGCCCCCAGCTGCGTTACAAAGATGTCTGCAAGAGAGACCTCAGAGAGGTAGACATCGAGCTGGACAGTTGGGAAGAACTAGCAGATGACCGCAGCAGATGGAGGCAGGGAGTACACAAGGGCCTTCAGAAGGGCGAGTTGAAGATCAGACAGCTAGCAGAGGAGAAGTGAGCGCACAGAAAGCACAATAAGGACTTGCCAGACACCCACTACATCTGCAAGAGATGCAGCAAGGACTGTCACTCTCGTGTGGGTCTTCATAGTCACAATAGACGCTGTAAATGAAGTCCTCAATTGAAACTTTAAAGGGCGCGATCCATAGTCTATGCAGACTGAAGGATGCCTACCTCCTCCTACCATCATAGCTAGATAGAGGTCTGGTAGATGTTCAAATATTATCAGACTGTATATCATTCAACAGTAGAGCAAACTGTAATGTCACGGTTTTAAACCCTCCCCTATATTCCCTAATTGTTAGCCTACTGAAGGGTTAAACTAAAAAGGCAGCAGTATAATAAACAGGATTTGGGTGATGGAACACAAGACAGATCAAGGATCTAACATAATTCAGAGATCCCTTGTATGCTCAAGCTAGTTATAAACCAAGGCCCGGATCCTGCAATCTGATCCATGGTCAGTGCACAGATTTGTGCTATTCACAGTCCAGCACTGGGACCCAAACGTGTTTTTCAGTTTTTTATATGGGTTTAAATCACATAATTTGGAGCAAGTGCTCTTTTTTAAATCTTTGGTTCCTTTAACAGTACAGTAAACCCCCAAGATATGTACAGCCAAGTTGCGTGTGTCTCGGGTTAACACAACTGCCATCTCTGACAGGAGCAGGGGAAACTGCTGCTGCCAAGAGCAGCAGCCTGACTCTTGGCTGCCACCCCTAACAGCAGCAGTTTCCCAGTCTCAGGTGTGGCAGGGAACTGGGAACCAAGCAGCAGCTTGGCCCCTGGTTCTCCTCCACTGGCGGGACTTGGGAAACTGACCAGCACATCGCCTGGCTCCAGGCTCCCTGCTGTTCAAGGGTAACTCCCCAAATTAACCAAAAATTCAAATTACATAGGGTTGCCAAGAAAGCAACCTCCACGTAAGTCGGAGGTCTACTGTATTCTGCGAACCTCTACCAACCTGAGCTGGCCAACCCCTGATCTCACGGTTGACATTGAAATAAAATCTTCAGTGTAAATTCTGATTCTGGACATTGAAAATAGCAGTAAGCCATGTGAAAGGAGCTTTAGACCTCAATTACAACCAAGTAATGGGATTAAGTGAAAAAAGTCTGTACACATTTTAATGCATAAACTCCTTATTGTCATTTGTAGTTGACAACTATCTATTTCATAGCAAAATAACATCACAGGAACAGCTGGATGGCAGTTTCAAGCTCAAATGAACCAGAAGCACACGCTGACAAGTCATCTCTGATTGCTTCTGAATGGCAGCGCACACAGACTTATTGCCTGCTATAAATTAGAACAATTATTTCTCTGCAGCTCATTTGTTATTTCAGACAGTGAATCCCATAGCACTTTTTATTTTTTTTTAAAAAGGATATCTTCCCTTTCCTTGACGATAAGTTCATTCTGCTCTTCTAGCTGCCTGATCTTCTTCTCAAATGACTCCTGTTCTGCTCTCAGTCGCTCTTCTGTCTCTTCCTTTTCCTCACTTACCCTGAAAGGATTAGAGGGACACCAACAGCCCTGTCAAAGCAAAATAATATACAAGACCACGACCACACAGTGCATGACTTCTGATGGCTATCCTTTCCAGGAAAATGCAGTCTATAACCACTCCACCTCATCTGCCAGTAACCAGTTTATGCCTTCACATGGTAATTTACCACAACTTAGAAGCGAAATATACATTTGACTTTGTGCAAGAAAACTTTTTAAGCAGGTGAGTCTTGGCAGAAAGGTAGGGTGAGGGGGCAGGAAGGAATGTGGCACAGGAACTGCCAAGCAAAGACCCAAAGCTGCAGTTAGATCTGTACATACTGACCCTTATGACCATAATGGAGCCATACTGAGGTCCATACAAGAGTAAGGAGCCTACACATACAGGTCAAGTGGTAGGATCAAGGTCCAAGAGAAAAAGAGTATAAGAACATATTTCCATTGCTCATCTTACAAGTACACATTGTTTGCACATCTTTTCACCACAGAGTTTTTACAAAAAGAGGATATGCCTCATTCAGAGTGCTTTGTTTTTCCACTGCATTAAATAAAAGTAATTACAGGAGTCTTCGCAGGTAAGGGCTGCTTTATTCTCTGACCTAGAAATCCCAAAGCACCCTCCCAGTTCCCAAGCACATGGCCAGCAGTGAGCATCCTGGAACAGAACAAAGCAGCAGTGACATGCATCTGATTAGCTGAGCGCCCTCAGCCGCCAGCAAGTGTTTCTACTAGCAGCGTATATCTGCACATCACCATGCACATAAAATTTATCCTGCCCGGATGGAAAGAATAGGAGGAAACACTGGTCAGGGGCCCCCAATTCAAGAAAGGTTTCCTACCCAATTTAAACTAGTTTCTGAGTTAACTGTATTAAAGGACTCTGACCAGGGATGGTACATGCCTGCTAAATGGTTTCATTACCACCTGAATCCCTCTTTCACAGGTTCTGCTGCTAATAGCTCTGGGCTTTTATGCTGTTAACTAGATCCTTCCCAGAGGACTCAGAACAACGGAACAGGGATTGGAAGAGGCAGATGGGTAAATGTTAAGATCCAGTGGTGTTCCAATCTTCTGGTGCCCTATGCAGCCACATAGTTCGTTTGTGGGTAAGGATGGTGCAGCTCACACCAGCTAAGCTTAATACCCCAAGAAACTTGCTACATGGGATTTCTTACCCCAACAGCACAGTAAACCCGTTTTACTGATCCCAATTTAGCAGACCTTAGGAACAACAGATGCCTGCCAGCCCCACCTCCACCCCACCCCACTGCTCCTGAAGTCCGCTTAACTGAGGTCTGTAAAATCCTAAATTGCCACCTACACCCTCAAAAAAATGACAGGGACTTACCACCCCAGACTGGAGGAGCCGCCACCAGAGCTGCCTTGCGCTTCTCCAACCAGGGGTGGAGCATGCACATGGGCAAACAGCAATTGCGTTTGCACCCCACCCCTGCCGGGAGGAGCACATTGTGGCTCCAGGGGTAGCGGCAACTCCTCCAGGCCACGGCGGGGTTCTTGCTGTCTCTCTCTCTCTCTCTCTCGCTGTCTCTCTCTCTCACACACAGCTCTGGTGCAGCTTTTGCTGCCCATGCGGCAGGGCCCTTGCTGGCCAATGTGGTATGGCAGGGCCTGCAGGCATGGCATGGCTTTGAATGCCACTCGCAGCAGGGCACCAACCATGGCAGCGGACCCTAGTGGCTCCTCCAGGGACGGTGGTTCCAGTGGGGGTGAGTAGCAGGCATTTGGGGGGGGTGGAGGGGGAGAGACTGGGGCTAAGGTGAGTGGGCAGTCAACCCTCCAATTTAACAGTCTTTTGGCTTTAATGGACACCCCACCCCCCATTACTCCATTAAATCAAGGGTTTACAGTAGCTCTAAACACCTTCTCTTACAAGCTAGGCAGTCTCCCAGCTTGGGCCAGATTCTTCCCCCTGTTCAGTCTCGAATGAAACATCAGTCATCTTAGGTGGTAACCAGAGGTCTCCCAGCATCTGAGGCAGCCAGTCACTATTGTTTGGTTTCATGTCTTAATATGTATTATGCCCAAGGCAGGGATCCTTTGTGTTCAGCGTAAGCTTTTCTCACCTTCAGTGAGAAAGTACAGTGTACAAAATAGGTTGCCAATACCTGAAATGATAGGGCATCCAGGGTTTCCAGGTCTGTGGATTTTGGGAAGTAAATAGAATAATCCAGGCTGTCAATGACCTAAAGGTATGTGTGTTACTGAAAAGGAATTATCGCACCGTTTTGGAAAGAGAAACAGCTGAGCTGGCTTTTATATTCAAATTCAGCACATTAACACATGGTTTAAATCGTGATGGGAACTTTCTGAGTCACTATAGGGGCTTGTCTGCATACGTGGCTCAATCTAATTCTTGGCAGTCCCCCCACCCCTCCACTCTGATTTGCTCACCTTGATTATCTTTTTCTGATTTGTCCTCCTTGCTTACTCTTTTTGGTTCTCTGTGCCTAAAATATTGAGTCTGTTCTGGTCTGGCTATGGTCTGAAGAAGTGGGTCTGACCCACGAAAGCTCACCTAAAAAACCATTTTGCTAGTCTTTAAAGTGCTACTTGACTGCTTTTTCTTTCCTATAGGAATTGAGGGAAAGACACTGGTCCCACCAGGTCAAAGAGGCAGAGGTGAAAAAATCACACCTGCAACGTGCCTTTCTTGTGTACACATTACTTGTATTAGTTTAAGCTAGCTAGTTTGTCTAAAACTTTCCTTAAGTTAAATTGTGTTGTTTCCCCTTTAAAAACCACAGGCACTAACTGTTTTTGGCTATAAACTGCTAAAAATCATTATCCTGTCACTCAAACTCGGTGGCCATCTTGGTTTTATTCATAAAATTGGGCGGTCAGTTTAAAACCCCCTTTTACTCGCAGCAGCCTCTTCTGTTGTAAAATCGCTGCCAGCGGTTTTCCTATTAACTGCTGCTAAAGTTATAAACAAAAAGATTCACAATTGTTGTACTTTAATCATTTGTCTTAGTTAAATTGTTTTTATCTTTGTATAAATAAAAGTAATTGTTAAAGCCTTTAAGTGTAATTTTCCTCTTGCTGCTGTACCCGAACTAAACGCAAACCAAAGAACCCAGCCTGCCCTGGCTGCTTAGCGTAACTGCTGGTGCGGCATCACCCCCTTTGCCCCACCAGACCTTTAGCTGGCACCTGGGCATCAGCTCACAAAGTACCACTAACAGCCCTCACTTATCAGGTCTAGATCAGTAAACACGTTTATGCTTCAAATTTCTAACTTCAAACACAGAAATGACATATGCCCAAATAGACTAGACACACACAGTAGACAAGCTTTCCAATGATAGGTTATATGCAATATTTCACACTCAGCATATTTGAGTTAGGCTTTTGAATAGGAATATGCCTTCTTCCATGAAGAATATTGAGGTGCAACATCAGAGGTGTAAAGGAGTTTCAACATAATGGAAGGCAGCCACAAAAATGTCGGTTGGGTCACTGCCTCCAAAACAGGAAGATCTAGCATGAGGGTGAGCCAGAAGGCCAGGGACAGGAGATACCTGCATGACTTCAAACCATCGCCACTCTCAAAGATTGTACAAGAGAAGCAGCAGCTACCTGAGAGGGTTGATGCTAAAGCTCAAATCCTTGCTCTCCAAACCCAAGACCAGAAAATAACAGCAAAATGGGATGATCTGACCCTGTACATATGCTGCCTTGACAGCTGAGCAATCTAAGGCCACTGAGCTAACCTTTAAAAGCATCAGAGAGGTAGCCGTGTTAGTCTGTAGCTTTGAGAACAACAAGAAGTCTTGTGGCACCTTATAGACTAACAGATATATTTGGAGCATAAGCTTTAGTGGGCAAAGATCCGCTTCATCAGATGCATGAGTGGGGGGGTGGGGTTTCAGAGGGGTATTTAAAGAGTAGGGTCCCAGTAAGAGGGAGGGCCAGAGCTGACAAGGTCTATTCAGAAAAGTGGAAATGGCCCAGTATCAACAGTACTTATCAAAAGAGGAAAAAACAAGTCAGATCAGACAGGGGGATGTGAGCCTTTGTCAGAGTCTAGTTTTTATATCACATCATACATAGCAAGAGGTGACTGTGCTGTCAAACCATTGCAGCAATATGAGGATATCAATACTGGGTCAGACCAAACGTCTGTCTAAGCCCACTATCCTGTCTTCGTACAGCAGTCAGTGTTAAGTGCCCCAAAAAGAACAAACAACAAAAATGACCGATCCCAGTTTCTGGCAAACAGAGGAGCTAGAAATACCATCACTGCCCAACGTTTCTCTAATCTTTTGCATCCATGTGTGACTGTACAGAAAAATTTTTGTTATGTGCACTGAGGCATGTGTGAATGTGCACCCCAGTAGAAACAAAACACCTAGCTGTGTAAGCTCTGCAAATCAGCTGGGGGGCATTTGGATGTCTCGTGAACAGGTGCACAGCTGTGCAGCTTACAGTGATCCTGGCTAATGGCTATTGATGGACTCCTATCCTGTATGAATTCATTTAATTCAACAAAGGGACTGTGCCAATTTTCTACGCTGAACACCTTTAAACTAGCTCACGTGGGGGATGCACATGCCAGTGCAAAAACAACGCACAGAAAGCCACATGACCCAGCTCTCAAAGACAGCTCTGGTGCAACTAGCTCCAGGAGCAGCGAACACGAGGAGACCTTTAGGAGGCCTTTGCACCTCTCCAGCATTAGCTGCTCCTCTCTGAACCCACAGCATTCAGTTCAGCTGCAGCAGTACTCATGGCCTAGCTCCATGCAGCTGGTAATAGACACCTGCATTCCAAGCACCACGCAGTTTTTCAGCAAGTAGGAAACAAGGAAGAGGAACAAGGCAAGAGGGAAGAAGATGACAGACAAACAGGACAAGCAGCCACACAAACAAATGAGACAGGAAAAAAGGAGATGAAAAAAGGAACAGAACACACACAAAAAAAAAAAAAAAAAAAAGCCAGCACTTGCAGAGGGGGCATATAAAGGAAGACAGCCATCTCCTAATTGGAAGGATGCTGCTGCACCGGAAAAATACTGAGCCAGCTAATCTGAGCATCGGGCCACGCTTATTTATGACAGAAGTACAGGCTGCACCTCTCAAACCTGGGATACTCTCAGCCAGCAACATCCATGATCTGGTAGAACCATGGATATTACAGGACCAGAGAGTCCCAGGGCTGGGGCTGGCATCTGCAGGCTGGTGTCCAGCAGCATGGCAGGAGCCAGAATTCACAGGGCTTGTGCCGAGGCCAGAGGCCAGCAGCCAAGGCCAGAGCCCCCTGCCTGCCCCGCAGGGCCCAGAGCCAAAGCCCCCTACCAACCCCATGGGGCAGGCCAGAGCCACCAGGTAGCCCTAGAGCCCTGTGGCAGCCCCAGAAAGCCCCGTTGGGACCACAGCACTGGGGAGAACAAGGCTAGGGCTGCAGCAATCGCCAGGCACATGGGGCCACCTGGCAGCCCTGGTCCAGCAAATTCTCCTGTCAGGTCCCAACCATGCTGGACCAGGAAGGTGCAACTTGTATTTAAATTGGACAAAGCATCAGAAAACGCACTGAAAAGAATGATTCTGTAAAGGCCAAAAAGAAAACAGACCAAATCTATCGAGCTTTGCTTATCTTTAAATTCTGTGCTTTCCTATTTGTATTGTCTGCATTGTGTTTGTGTTCTGCACTGCACTTTGTATTTAACACACAGCGCAATGCACACACAGGGAGCTCAGTCATGCTCTTTGATGCACATTGCCAAGTATCTTGTGCATTAAATGCCAGAGTGGTAAGTGATGTCACAAGATGCATAGTCGTATATGCTTATGTATCACAAAGCAAAAGACAGTCTATGAAGGGCACATAAGATACAGAAGACAATTACAAGAGGTAGCAAAAGCAAGTCAAGGGAAAGGAATATAAATGCTGTGTAAAATTATGCTGGATTTGTGTCACATCCTGTACAAGGCTCAGTGAGATTATTATTTGCTTATTTTTCTGACTTTCTTGGAAATAACAGATGGTTTTTAGAGGTTTTTGAGAAGGACTTTGCTGCCAAACTATAATACTTCAATTTGTGGCTTTTTCAAACAGGATTTTCATCAGTCTTTTCTTCTTAAAGATGTCAAGACAGCCAAACCTGCAGAGGGCAACAACACGTCTATCATCCTACCTCCTAATAAGCACGGCTTCTGGGTACGCCGTTGTCATTGTTCACATGAGAAAATGCATTACTGTATTACTGACAGAGAACAAAGATGGAAAATGAATAAAACAATTTCAAGGTTTATTGCCACAATTGCTATCTCTGTGCAATTTACACTCAAACCCATCGGCAAAGCAAACAAAGCCACTTTGTTCAAGATACCTTTTAAATTTAGCTCGGACTAGGTAACTTTTCAGGCAACTACTTAAGGTCCTACTTGTATTTTACTAAGGGCATTCCAGAGTGAAGACATTTCCAGTACACCATCAATAGAAGAAAATCTTCACATAATATGTCACTAAATCAGTGTTTCCCCACAAGTGTGTTGGGGAAAGTTTCTCAGCAAATCACAGGGCCCTCAGCAAACATGTTTCACCCAGCCTGGTGTGGAGGGGAATCGCAAGGGCTGGGAGTTTTAAGAGCGAGTGAGCCTGCTGCTGCACTCACCTGGCAGGAGCAGCTTCTGGCCCGGCTCCAAGCTCTGGGCCACTCAGGTTTGGCTCAATGGAACCGACAGGGAGATGACAAAATTTGCCGATCACACAAAGTTGTTCCAGCTAGAGAGAGTACAGTAAACTCTCTTGTATCCAGGATTCTACCAACCAGAATGCTCAGATAATGGCACAAACGTGTCACTTACTCTGAGAGCAAAACTGACCAGAAGTGACTCCCGGCCATCACTGACAGTTTCCCCAGCAGGATCCCCAGCCCCAGAGATGCCAACACTCCCGCAGTGCTGGCAGTGCTCCTCCACACCACAGCCAGCTCACCAGCCCTGGCACTTCTGGCACGCATGCAGCGCAGTCGGTGCTTCCCAGCCCCTGCCGGCTCCCTGGGCCCAGCACTCCCTGGCCCCAACCAGCTTCCCAGCCCTGGTGCTTCTGGCACACAAGCAGCGCAGCCGGTGCTTCCCAACCCCTGCCGGCTCCCCGGCCCTAGCCCCAACCAGTTCACCACGCCCAGTGCTCTCCCGGCTCACCCGCACCCCACTGGCTCCCTGGGGAGCTTCCCTGCCCTGGTGGGGGTCCCCAGCCTGAAGTGGCTGGCGCCGCCCCACACCTCAGTGGGCTCCTCAGCCCAGAGTTGCCAGCACTGCCCTTCCATGAAGAATATGGAGGAGTCAGTGGGGTCCCTAACCCTGGAACTGCCGCCACTCCCCTGGCCCCAGGTGGCTTCCTGGCCACAGAGTTGCTGGCTCTCTACTATACCCCACCAGTGTGTCCCCGGCCCTGGAGCTGTCAGCACCTCCCCCCTACTCATCCCCAGCAGACTTCCTGGCTCCAGAGCTGTCAGCATTCCCCTGGCCCCAGCTGGGGATTCTGCAGCTTTGTCTCTCCCTGCTTCCTGTGCCTCTCCTGAGCCCCACATGTGCCTCCCCAGCTGCTCTTTGTTAACTAGAATATTTGAATATACAGCAACCTTCCAGTCCCAAGGCTGCCAGATATGAAAGAGTTTACTGTACAAAGAATTGAGAGAAACTCCAAGTCCAGTTTCTGAAGAACTGCAGAGTACAATGGGAGATGAAATTACGTATGGTAAGCAGAAGATAATGCACCAGTATTCAAAGGGAAACTGCCAAGCTTTTATATTCAAATTCAGCACATTAACACTTGGTTTGAACCGGGGTGGGAATTTTCTGAGTCATTATAGGGGCTCGTCTGCATACTTGGCTTAATCTAATTCTTGACCTTCCCCCTGCCCCCTCCAACCCTTCCACTCTCTGATTTGCTCACCTTGAACATTTTTTTCCTGATTTGTCCTCCTTGATTACTGTTTTTGGTTCTCTGTGCCTTAAATATTGAGTCTGTTCTGATATGGCTATGGTCTGAAGAAGTGGGTCTGTCCCATGAAAGCTCACCTAATAAATTATTTTGCTAGTCTTTAAAGTGCTACTTGACTGCTTTCTATTTCAAAAAGTGATTTATGAGCCATTGATTCCCTGACTTTCAATGGGACGTAAGTCCCTAAATTTCTCTTGAAAATGTTACCCAAAATCCCTGCTTTGAAGCACTTACAGCCCCATGGATTTGACCCTACAAAGGGATCCACCTGTACCAAACCTTACACTTGTGGTAAGTCTAACTCTTCAGAAAAGATTGATGCACAAAGAATCAAGACCTAAACAAACAACAAATGGGATGGGGTGGGGAAAGGATGTGCCATCTAAAGCAAAATAGTAAAGCCACCATCTATTTTGTTCACTTCCCTGAGGGGATGACCAGAGCTCAGAGCCCTCAAGAAAATAAGTGTCTCAAGGAGAGGGTTGGCTTTGAAAGTGACCATCTAAGCATCTGGACAAAACAGGACAGCAGCTGGGGCAGCAGCACGAGACAGAGAAGGATCCAGCATGCACAGTGGGGATGAAAAGCAGACAGGGGGCTCCAAGGAAAATAGTTTTGCAGGTGATTTAATAGGCTCTCTTTATCCTGAAAGCAACATCCACCGCTAACTCGCTGCTGAGTCTCCAATCCAGGAACACATCTAAGACCTGAATAAATAGCATCAAATGCTAACTAAACTCAGCATTTTCAGAAACAACAAGCAGTCCAGTGACACCTTTAAAGGCTAGCAATTTTATTATACCATAAGCCTTTGTAAGTTGCAACTTCATCAGATGCATGAAGTGAAAGAGAAAAAAGTAGGTAGACAGAGATGGGAGGGTTACATCAAAGCTAATTCAATCAGGGTGGACATGGGTAAGAAGGTGAGAACACCTAAAGTCAAAAATACTTATTGTAAGGAACGAGCCATTCCCAGTTCCTATTCAGACTCGTTCTGATGGTGTCAAATTTGCATATAAATTCTAGCTCAAGAGGTAGATAGTGGAAAGAAAAAGGATAAATGCAAAGGTCTATGCAGTCAAGCTGAAAAAGGCAGCAGAACACCTGGAAGCCCTGCAGAACAAAGCAGATGCCCCCTGTGATGCTAGGGCATCCTCGTCATGTGCCCTGTCAGATGAGCTGTGGATAGGGAAAAAAAAAATAGGATTAGAGAAATGTATAAAGGATCACTCCATCCACGGCTAATAGCAAGGATGCTCCAGGGCACAACTATTCCCTACCCCACAGGCACAGCAAACTCTCCATTCAGAGCTCCTTCACCCTCATCAACGGAGGACATGAACACTATTATATTGGCCTAGTCAGACAAGGGCGTTCTGTATTCTGTGACAATGCTATGCAAACATACCGAAATGTTCCTTCACCCTTTTCAGGTGTGCACAATAATATTACCACCAGTTAGATGCAGACATCTCAGTCTCAATTTGAGCTAGCCCAGTGGCCTTTGGAAACTTGTATTTGGGGTCACTGCTATACCCGTGTTCTGCCTTTAACTGAAGATTTAATAAAGGGTGAGGACCCCATTTTCTAGGGATGCTCTCTGCCAACTGGTAGAAGGCAAATGGAAAGATGAGGTATTTTTCCTTTCAGTGCTCTAAGTAGGACTGCTAATGAATGAGTCTGCAGAGCATGCATCTTATTTTAGCCTTCTCTTCACCCAAAATACAAGTGAATCTCTTGTACAAACTACATGGACAAACTGTGAGGGCACAAAGAAAGAATTTGGGTGAGGGTAAAGACAGGAATCAGCAAATTTTGCTAACCCAGTTGTAAATTACTGTTTGATGTCACAAGTATCATATTCCTAGGGAGGATGCTCTCTATTCATGGAAGCTGTCCACCCTGGGAGCCCTCACAGAATACAACCCCCCTTCCACTATGCCAGGCACTAAAGGACAGCGGGTGCTCAAGATTCCCACAGAAGTTAAAATACCAGGTTTTGGCTGAGTGTGTTGCATGGCCACTTCTGTAACTGTACCTAGGAAGTCCTGCATGCAGTGTGGGGCAGACACCTGGCTGATCATATCTCCAACTGCTGCTCTCAAAGAAGCCAGGCTAAGACAGCTGTGACTGACGAGCGAGTGTGTGGATACTGTGTGTTACCCTCTGCCCATCACTGCTCTGGGGAAGCCTGCACACAGGATAGCCTGCATCCATGTAAGGTCAAGGAACATCCTCCCTGACTAATCGGTCCTCTTTGGAGAGTAATGGTTTAACTTGTTCTTTCTGATTTATACACACATCAGTACGCCAGAGATAGCTGCCCGAGTATGCAGGAACTTCTGGGTGTTTTTGAAACCTCCATGGGACAGCCACCCAATGATCAGATCCCACTTACTCTGCTCAGTACACAAAGTGCTCTGGTAACTTGGACTTGACTAACCCTTGCTCTGAAATTGTCCAAGGCATCGTCCAAGCAGAGCCCCACTGGGAACATGAAAAAGCTACACATTGCCTGCAAAACCTTTTAAATGTCTACAGGGGAAAAAGGACTGTAAACTGTCTAAACTCCTACTTGCCACATGGGGCCACAATGGCTGTACCCTTAACTCACCCAGCAACACTGTCAATCTATCCAACTACACACTCAGCCCAGTAGAAGAGTTGGCCCATCTTGGGGACTCGCATTTTGTCTCACCACACCCACAAACATACACATTTCTGCGGGAATGTTGAACAGCGCACTGAACCACAGATACCCGCCCCCTACAGTACAAGAAGAATTCCATATGGACTCCCCCGACGGACAAAATGACACCTGGACCTATACATCAAGTGCTTCCACCACCATTCACAGACAAATTGTGGAAAAGCAGCATCACTTGCCCAATAACCTCAGCCATGCAGAATGCGATGCCATCCACAGCCTCATAAACAATTCTGCAATTATAAACAAAGAGGCTGACAAAGGGAGGTGTTGTTGTAATCTTGAATAGGGCAGACTGCAAAAAGGCGGCTGCCAGGCAAGTCTCCGATACCACATTCTACAAGCCACTGTCCTCTGATCCCGCAGGGGACTACAAAAGAAACTACACCACCTGCTCGAGACTCTCCCTACAAAAGAACAGCAACAAATCTAGAGCACACTCCTAGAGCACTAACCAGGTTTATTCTATCTACTACCCAGAGCCATAAACCTGGAAAGCCCGGATGCCTCACCATCTCAGGAATTGGCACCCTCACTACAGGATGGTCTGGATATGTGGACTCTCTACTCAGACCTAGGCTACCAGCACTCCCCAGCTATCTTCAAAACACAACCAACTTCCTGAGGAAACTACAATACATTGGTGACCTTCCTGAAAACACCATCCTGGACAACATGGATGCAGAGACTCTTTACACATGAAGATGGATGTCAAGCTGTTAGGAACAGTATTCCTGATGATGCCGAGGCATAACTGGTGGCAGAGCTCTGTGACTTTGTCCTCACCCACAATTATTTCAGATTAGAGGACAATTTATACCTGCAAATCAGTGGCACTGCTATGGGCATCCACATGGCCCCACAGAATGCCAACGTTTTTATGGCTGACCTGGAACAACGCTTTCTCAGCTCTCATTCCCTAGCACCGCTCCTCTACTTGCGCCACATTTATGACATCACCTTCATCTGGACCCACCAGAAGGAGGCTCTTCAAGAGTTCCAATGTGATTTCAACAGTTTCTGCCCCACCATCAACCTCAGCGTGGACCAGTCCATGCAAGAGATCCACTTCCTGGACACTACAGTGCAAATAAGTGATGGTCACATAAACACCACTCTTTACCGGAAATCCCTGGACCACCATGCTTACCAGCATGCTTCCAGCTTCCATCCGGGCATACCATATAATCCACTACAGCCAAGCGCTAAGGTACAACTGCATTTGTTCCAATCCCTCAGACAGAGACAAACACCTACAAGACCTTTACCAAGCTTTCTTAAAACTACAATACCCACCTGAGGAAGTGAGGAAACAGACTGACAGAGCCAGATGTGTAACCAGAAACCATCTGCTACAAGACAGGCCCAACAAGGAAAATAACAGCATATCCATGGCTATCATCTACAGTCCCCAGCTAAAACCTCTCCAGAGCATCATCCCTGATCTACAGCCCATCCTGTCTAATGATCCTTCACTCTCACAGACCTTGGAAGGAAGGCCAGTCCTTGCCTACCGACAACCCACCAACCTGAAATAAATTCTCACCAGCAACTATAAAATACATCACAGAAACTCTGGAGCCAATCCCTACAACAAACGTCAGTGCCAACTCTGACCATATATCTACATCAGGGACATCATCACAGGACCTAACCACATCAACCACACCATCAGGGGCCCATTCACCTGAACATCTACTAATGAAATATATGCCACCATACACCAGCAATGCCCCTCTGCTATATACATTGGCCAAAATGCAGTCTCCACATAAAAGAATAAATGGACACAAATCAGATATCAGGAACGGTAACATACAAAAACCTGTAGGAGAACACCTCAATCTCCCTGGACGCTCAGTACCAGGATTTAAAAGTACCCATCCTGCAAAAAAATATTCAAAAACAGACTCTAAAGAGAACCTGCAGAGCTGTCATTCATTTGCAAATTTGACACCCCCAGTCAAGGACTGAACAAAGACTGGGAATGGCTGGCCAACTGCAAAAGCAGTTTCTCCTCTCAGTGTTCACACCTCCACATCAGCTGCTGGAAGTGGGCCACATCCTCCCCGAGTGAACTGATCTGATCAACTCTGGCCTTCCTCTTGATTGGTACTCCCTTCTTTTCATGAGCCTGTATATTTAGACTTCCCTCTGGAATCTCCACCACATGCATCTGACAAAGTGGGTCTCTAACGACGAAATCTTATGCTCCAAAAAATCTGTTAGTCTACAAGGTGCCACAAGACTTCTCATTGTTTTTGCAGATACAGACTAACACAGCTACCTCTCTAATATTTTAAATG
This sequence comes from Carettochelys insculpta, assembly GCF_033958435.1. NCBI lineage: Eukaryota > Metazoa > Chordata > Testudines > Carettochelyidae > Carettochelys > Carettochelys insculpta. The sequence goes on from NC_134141.1 coordinate 124,544,276, forward strand.
CATCAGTCACTGTGTGTGGCGGTATGATAAGTCCTTCCAAATTCTCTAGTTGAAGAGGATGCATTTTAAAGACTCAAAGTACAGAAAATGGTGGCATAGAAATGGACCAGTTTCATTTGGAACATCCAGTCTAGTTCACATCCCTTCAACTTAAGATACAAAAAAAGTTTTGATAGGTTCAGAGAAAGACAAAGGTAACTGGGATTTACAAGTTGCGGAAGAGTGCAAAAACTGTAATTACGTAGCCTCAAAAAGAGGATTAGAAGAGATCTGATTGAGTTCCTTCTTTCAACCCAGTCGTAAAATTCAATTTCATCAGGTCCCTAATGCCTAGTGTGCAGTCAGCTCTTGAAATTGCCTGCAGCACAGGTCAGAGTCAAATACTGTAGCTGGATTTCTTCCAAAGCTAAGATAATATTACAGCTAACGACATTAGAATTTAGTCAAACTAAAGTAAAGATAATCCTCTTCCATGCTTTAGTGTATTAGCTAATATTCAGCAGAATCAGGAACACACTCTCTCTCTCTCTCTCTCTCTCTCTCTCTCTCTCTCACACACACACACACACACACACACAAAAAAGGGTGAAGAGATTAAGACAACCTCCAGGTGCTCCACCAGTTATAAACCATTGCAGAAAAGACAAGATATCCAATGTGGGCCATGTCTACACATGCACGCTACTTCGAAGTAGCGGCGCCAACTTCGAAATAGCGCCCGTCACGTCTATACGTGTTGGGCGCTATTTCGAAGTTGAAATCGACGTTAGGTGGCGAGACGTCGAAGTTGCTAACCCCATGAGGGGATGGGAATAGCGCCCTACTTTGAAGTTGAACGTCGAAGTAGGGCACATGTAGACGATCTGCGTCCCGCACCATCGAAATAGTGGGGTCCGCCATGGCGGCCATCAGCTGAGGGGTTGAGAGACGCTCTCTCTCCAGCCCCTGCGGGGCTCTATGGTCATCGTGTGCAGCAGCCCTTAGCCCAGGGCTTCTGGCTGCTGCTGCCGCAGCTGGGGATCCATGCTGCATGCACAGGGTCTGCAACCAGTTGTCGGCTCTGTGGATCTTGTGTTGTTTAGTGCAACTGTGTCTGGGAGGGGCCCTTTAAGGGAGTGGCTTGCTGTTGAGTCTGCCCTGTGACCCTGTCTGCAGCTGTTCCTGGCACCCTTATTTCGATGTGTGCTACTTTGGCGTGTAAACATTCTCTCGCAGCGCCTATTTCGATGTGGTGCTGCCCAACGTCGAAGTTGAACGTCGACGCTGCCAGCCCTGGAGGATGTGTAGACGTTATTCATCGAAATAGACTATTTCGATGTAGCGTGCACGTGTAGACGTAGCCGTGATGAGCTAATAACTTGAGCTTTTATAGGCAATCTTGAGTGGAATTCTAGGCACTTGCATCACTTGACACACTGACTTAAGCATGGCCAGGCCCTTATCCCTTCCTTCAGTTTGTACTGAGATGGGAAGTTATTGACCAAACAATTTCCATCCATGATCCTGTGATAAACATATAGTATTTATTCTCAGCTAATATGACATTTCCATGTGCACAGTGTGGCAGATTCAAGACCTACGAAGTTCCTCTCTGGCCAAATAAAATATGGGGTTTAACTGCAAAATCTATCTGGAAATCGTTCACTATTTTGCAGGTTCTTTTGTTTCTATGAAATATCAAATTATGGAGGATTTTTTTTAAGTGAATGAGGTGAGAGGAGTTGGATTTTAACTTTCCTATCAGTCTTGCAAAGGACTTGTAATTACATCCAATAAAAATATGATTAGGTTTAAAAATAAAAGAACTAAATATAAAATAAATGTGTTCCACTTATTTTACCTTTCAAAATTAATGTTGCTGCACTTTCTATTTTTCTTCACAGAGAAATGACAGCCAGAAATATCAAACTATCCTCAGGGAAAAATTAGAGCATCTGAGACTGTAAAATAATCCCATATTTAAATGAGTTAATGCACTGGAATTCAGTTGGGAAAAGTGCATTTTGAGTCACAAAGTTAGAGTGTTTTTTGTTATTAGATTATATCCTTGTTACATTAAACATTAGGACCAGCATCCAGAAAAGTTACAACATTTGAGCATTTTTAAGGAGGCTACAGTCCAATCTGTTCTTCATTACAGCCTTAGACATCCTAAAACATCTAATAGTTAAAAATAAAGAGTTGGACATTTACTAAATGATTGTAAAGGAAACTCCTGACTTACATGGAGGTTGTGTTCCCGAGCAACAATGTGTAAGTTGAATTTCATGCAAGTCGGGGGAACCGGGAAACTGACCAGCACTGCTATGCTGGTCAGTTACCTCGCTCCCAGGACTGGCTGGGAGCTGGGAATCAGGATCACTCTCCCCTCCTTGCGGAAGCTAAGAAACTGACTAGCGCTACTGAACTGGTCAGTTTCCTGGCTCCCAGAACTGGCTAGGAGCCAGAAACCAGGCTTCCACCTGGCTCCCAAGCTCCCCACTGCTCCTGGAGTGAGGAAACTAACCAGCGCAGCAGCACTGGTCAGTTTCACAGTTCCTGCAAGGAGGGGAGCTGGGAGCCAGGCTGCCACCTGTTTCCTGGCTCCCACAAGAGGAGGGGAGCCGGGAGCCACCTGGGGAGGGGAGCCACCCCACAATTTCAACTCGCGTTAATCCAAGTAACATGCAAGTCAAAATCGCATAAAAAAGGGTTTTACTTTATAGCAAAAATTGATAAAATTATTAGATGGTAAAATGTTCCCATGGATGATGAAAATAAATTGAGACAATATTCCTTCTGATCGGAAGTTATTGACCAAACCATTTCCAATCCATGATTCCAATCTACTGGATGACATCACTTCATCTTTGTGCCTCAGTTTTCTACCTAGAAAAGTAAGGCTAATGAAGCTGGCTTTTGCTATTGCAAAGTATTTTGAAATCTATTTTTAAAAAGTGCTGAGAAGAATTTTTTGGAATTTGTAAGGACAAAAACAATTTGGCTAAAATATGACTTTTTTCTTAACACAACCTTTCATCTGGAAAAATGCAAGAAAATTTTACAAAGTTCTCTAAGGAAAAAAGAAAATGAAAAAGAAAAATAAAAAACAGCACATCGTGGGGAAGAAATTCTAGCAACCCTATAAGAACACGCAACTGAGACAATCAGGTAAAGAGCGGATTCCTAGATAAATTTTCAAAAGAGTTTTGTTTTGTTTTTTAAATTAAAAAAAGAGTGAGCACTATTATGAAGTCTTTTGACAGTGCAAACATCAGATTAGCATTAACTAGGATTTCCAGAAGCACGCATGCCCTACAATGACGACTGTGTTGAAAAACGGTACACTTTTTTGAAGTCAGATAACTTATGCATAGTCAGCAACACATGCAGTATGTGTTTTAATCTCAAATCTTAGTGGAGGGGATAAAATCCGAGGACTTCTTACACTGTTTAATTAGAGCCTGACTTTCCCCATTATAAAGTGACATTCTTTTCTATATTAACCATTGATATTATCATCTGAGAAAAAATAAGCTTCCTAGGGAACATCAAGTACCTAGAATTCACTAGCAACAGACCTTTCCACTGAGCACACACATGCTAAACACCTGGTAAAGTGATTATGAGCCGCTCAATATTCTTCTTAAATATCAGTGTTGTGGTAGTAGCTTCTGGCTCAATCAGATTAAGGTGCAAGTTAGGGGACAACTCTCATCCCACCACTTCCTGCCTCTGCTCTGCTACATCCCACCCCAGCTCCCCTCATCCACCTCTTCCCTTTCAGTTTCCCTCCTTCCCCAAAGGAATGCTGCAAGCCAGAGGAGTGGGCTAGGGCAGGTTGCTCTGCTTCCCACCACTGCTCAGAGCAGAGGCAAGCCTGACCCCTTCTACCTGTGACACCCCTGCTAATCCCATAGGCCACTCTTTGCCCCACATTTCTGCATGCCCCTGAAACAGAAGGGCAGGACCAATTGCCCTGAACTATCCTATGGATGGGATGGCTCTGGGCGCAGCAGTGCTAGGGGCAGTAAAAACACATACGTTGCACTAGAGCGCTGACAGAGCACAAAAACATCTGTTTTTGTTTGTTTTACCATCAAAAGCAAAAAAACGGGTACTCAATGAAACTTGTAAAGTTTCTAAGTATGCAATGCTGGCGATCAACACCAAGTGCCTTTAATACATGGGGAAAAAAAAAAAAGACATCCTAAATTTCAGGGTAACGTAACATTGCAAAATGTGCTCTCTTTTAAAATGGAAACTAAAAGATGACTCATTAGGTTATTTCCATTTCATTTTTCAGCTCTGTGTGCAGAGAAGACCTCAATCCTTTTCACACAAGAGGGACTGAAAATGTGTAAGAGGCAGAGACAGATTGCTATTTCTTTTTCCTATTAATCAGATTCAGACAGGAAACTGAAAAAATAAGTACATCCTCCAACCCAAAAGTACTCTCTTCCCCTCCCTGTTTTCTGATGCCCTCTTATTTTGTTTTCTCTCATTTCCTCTTTCCACTTTCCCCCACCAGACTATAAGGGCAAAATACTTGGTCCATGACACACAGCTGGGGTCTTGTAAAACCCTGGCCTAATCTCAGTTTCATCCTATCACTTCTCCATTCTCTAGGGCCACCGAAGCACTGCAAAAACAGAGCCCCAACATACTGCAGCACTGAAGGAACTGTTCCACCAAGAATTTCTAAGAACATAAGGAGCTCAGAAAAACATGGGATAGCCAGGAACAGTAACTCAAATGTAAACTCACTACTCAGGGACCCTTTTCAAACACATCAGTGACTGGGCTGGTGTTTTTAAAAAACCTTACGAATCACTCCCTTCCAAAGTTTAAAAACTTATTGCATTTGTTTCAGAAATACGAAGTGCAGAAAAGACTTCCATGGAGACAAAACTAAAACCTTTGTTGGGACTACACATGCAAAAAAGCATACCACAGATGAACATGTTTATACTTAATCTGATCAAAAGACCACAAAACTACCTCTAAATGGTCATTCTGTTTTAAAACTTCCTCCTCTGGCAGATGAGCACTGCAGTTTCATACCAGCAAAGATTGTGGCTTCAAAAAACAAAGGAAATAAACTGAAGGAATTCAGCATTTTGTTTCACATGCAAGACGTCTTGCTGCAACTACGGCCATGATCCCATAACTATCTCTGCATGACCACAGTTCTCCAAAGTGCAGGATAGGGACCTAATATCTCTGTCACCTTTTTGGGGAGGGGTCAGAGAAGTAAGGGATCACTACTGCATTACTGATCACCTGTTTGCTCATGTCTCTTTCATCCAGAACAATCACCTTCTGCGTCATTAAATAGACATGAGCAATTTCATAAGGTAGTTCTAAGATGTCTGGCATTAATTCAAAGAATGACTCTCCCTAAACACAAAGCATTTTCAGGTGAAGCTTATTCTCACCTGGCAAGTTCTTTAATTAAGTTTGCAATGCGTCTCTTGTCCTCGGGACATAAATCCTTTAAAGAAGCACTCTTCGGTCCTCCATCATTAATCACCTGAAAAGTAAAATCTGCATTTTAACATGCAATAGTTCTTACAGAACAAGTATTTCTGAAACTACTGAAAGCATTACAAGGTGTAATGGTCAGAAACTGATACTAGATAAACTCAGACTGGAAGCTTGGTGCTCATTTTTAACTTTAAGAGTAATCAATCAGGGGAAAATGTTATCACAAATTGTGGTGGATTCTTCTACAAAGACATGCTCTAATTCAGTGGTGGGCAACTTGCAGACCATTGGAGTTTAACCTGCAGGCCTGCGCAGACCATCTGATCCCCTCCCCCGTGTGTTTAACACACAGTAGGGCTAGTTACAGCTATTCAAGCTCTGGGAGGGCAGGAAGGAGTGGGGATGGAGTGCAAATCAGCAAATTCATGGCAGTCTGAAAGCTCTGGGAGGGTGAAGGAAGAGTAGAAAGTGTGGGGCTCCAGTGCACAAGAGGTGTGGGGGAAAGGGACAGATGGGTTGCACAGGCTGCAGGTGGAACCCAAGTGGGCCACAGGCTCCCCACTAAGACAAAGAAGGGGCACATGCCACTCACTAATCTTGGTAGCCCACTGCTGCTCTAATTCAACATCAGGTTACTGGGTGCAATGCAGAGTTTGCTGAGTGAAGTTCTCTGGCTTATGTTATGCAGTAGATTCAACTAGAGAATCAAAATGGTCCCTTATGGCCTAGAAGTCTAGGATTATGTTTATATTGTGATTGGACCCATACTGACTAATCAAAATCAGGAACTCATTGCATGGCTAAACACAGAAGTCAGAGGGAGAGCAACAGGAATGCAAGATATAGAGTGATAACAAGGCAGGTATCTCATTAGCTTCATTGCATTTTCTTTGTTTACAAACAAACTAAAATGAGTTGCCCCTTCCACACTAGCGTGTTAGTTCTTTTTTATTGTATTTAGAAGCTACACTTTCCTCAACTGCTTCTCAATCACTGACAATCCTGCACCACACAAATATTTTTTAAATTTAATCTAATGCTCTCTTTTCGTATTTCTGAGCCAGTTAACTTTGATATTTGATCAAAAGAAAAAGGATGCATTTGGTACCGATGTCCACCAGAGGGCATGCATAACTAGTTTATAGTTAAAATGCCAGTTCTTCCAGTATCTTTGCTATTGTTAACACAGAGAAATTCATGAAGATTCAATTATTATTGGTAAGCCTTAATTTCACTATGCACATACAAACCAAAGAAATATATTTGCATTGTTAATCAAAACTGGCAAAAAGGTAAGAAAAAACATTGTTTGAGAACTTACTGTTTGATTTTAGGATATCAGCTTTGTATACAGACATATGGGCTGCATTACACTACAAAAATACCTTTAAAGTTGCTTACGTCAAAGTAAGCAACTTTGAAGTTGAGCATCTACACACACACGACTTCGAAGTTAAACTTCGAAGTAGGGCACTACTCCATGCCCAGGAAAGAACTAAGGACTTCAAAGTTGAGTTCCCTACTTTAAAGTTAACTTCAAAATAAAGGGAAAATGCGTGTAACCTCTCTGCTGGCTACTCCGAAGTCATGCCTAACTTCACTAGTGTATACACGGCCCATATGAAGTTGTCACTTTGGCCGTGTCTACACTAGCCCCAAACTTCGAAATGGCCATGTAAATGGCCATTTCGAAGTTTACTAATGAAGCTCTGAAATACATATTCAGCGCCTCATTAGCATGCGGGCGGCCGCGGCACTTTGAAATTGACGCGGCTCGTCCCGATGGGGCTCCTTTTCGAAAGGACCCCGCCTACTTCGAAGTCCCCTTATTCCCATCTGCGAGCAGATGGGAATAAGGGGACTTCGAAGTAGGCGGGGTCCTTTCGAAAAGGAGCCCCATCGGGACGAGCCGCGTCAATTTCAAAGTGCCGCGGCCGCCCGCATGCTAATGAGGCGCTGAATATGTATTTCAGTGCTTCATTAGTAAACTTCGAAATGGCCATTTACATGGCCATTTCGAAGTTTGGGGCTAGTATAGACATAGCCTTTGTGTTTTAACAATTACAAAACTAAACTTCCTGATTCTCAGAAACCGCTGACATTAAGTAATTGTCTGGCCTATACATAATTTTCCGCAAGTGAACATTTTAATATCATTTTTATGATATTACAAGCACGTATCATGTAGTCCAGCACCCTGAGCACATAACTGCTGCCCAGTGAGAGAATTTGCCAGATCATGGGAAAAGACAGTTACCTGTTCTGTAACTGGTGTTCTTCAAGATGTGTTGCTCATGTCCATTCCAATTTGGGTGTGCGCCGAGTGCATGCCCTGTTGCCAGAAGCTTTTTGCCTTAGCCGGTAGCCTTTCGGTCGGTGCGGCGCCCCCTGGAGTGATGCCCGTATGGCCACCCATATATGCACCACCTGCCCCGCCCCCAGCTCAGTTCCTTCTTGCCGGTTACTCCGACAGAGGGGAAGGCGGAAGGGTTTTGGAATGGACATGAGCAACACATCTCGAAGAACACCAGTTATGCAACAGGTAAATGTCTTTTCTTCTTCGAGTGATTGCTCATGTGCATTCCAATTTGGGTGAATGCAAACCAATGTCTAGGAGGCGGGGTCGGAACCCCGAAAGGTGTGCAGGACAGCCCTGCCCACTGCAGCGTCTCCCCATGCGTGCTGCGTAACGCGTTGCGCATGTGTGACTGGAGGACCAAGTGGCTGCTCTGCAGATGTCCTGGATAGGGACTTTGGCCAAGAACATCACAGAGGACGCCTATACCCTTGTGGAGTGTGCCCTGATTGGCGGAGGGGGAACCCCCGCCAGTTTGTAACACACTCTGACACAGGCTACCATCCACGAGGAGATCTGCTGAGAGGAGACTAGATGCCCCTTCATCCTGTCTGCCACTGCAACGAACAGCTGCTGTGACTTCCGGAAGGGTTTGGTCCTGTCCATATAGAAGGGCAGTGCCCTCCGGACATCCACGGTGTGTAGACTCTGATCCCTAGGCGAGGCACGGGGCTTTGGGTAAAACACCGGTAAGGTGATGTCTTGGTTAATATGAAAAGGGGAGACCACTTTAGGCAGAAACACCGGGTGGGGTCTTAGTCTAACCTTGTCTGTGTGGAACACCGTATAAATTGGGTCCACCTTCAGGGCCCTTAGCTCTGACACCCTTCTGGCTGAGGTAATGGCCACCAGGAATGCCACCTTGTAGGTAAGGAACAACATAGAACAAGAGGCGAGAGGTTCAAAAGGGGGAGCCATCAGCTTAGACAAAACCAAATTAAAAGGTCCCACGTTGGCAGGGGAGCCCAAACCTGTGGTTTAACTCTCTCCATTCCCTTCATATGCCTTTTTACCACCAGGTCTGAGAAGACCAAGGACCTCCTGTCCCCTGGGTGAAATGCCGAAATGGCTGCCAGGTGTACCTTTAGGGAATACACTGACAGCCTCGTCTGGCTCAGAGCCAGCAAGTAATCTAGGACACTTGGTACTGGGGCCTCTCCCAGGGACATCCCATTTTTCGGTGGCCTAAATGGTAAATCTTTTCCATTTGGCTACATTTGCTACCCTTGTAGAGGGTTTCCTGCTGTTCAGCAACACTTCCCTGACAGGTTCGGAGCAGGCCAGCTCAACCGGTCTCAGCCATGGAGCCTCCATGCTGTGAGATGAAGCGCTTGGAGATCGGGGTGCTGCAGTCTCCCTTCTTCCTGTGTCAGCAGGTCTGGCGCAGCGGAAGCATCTCTGGGCGTGAGTGGACATCTCCAAGAGGGCTGAGTACCAATGTTGTTGAGCCCAGGCCTGGGCCACCAGGATAGCTGACGCTTGGTCTGACCAAATTTTCAACAGCTTTCGGTGGATGAGCAGTATTGGTGGAAAGGCGTACAGCAATGGGCCCGACCAATGGATGCTGAAGGCATCTGCCCAAGAGCCTGGACTTCAGTTCTGGTAAGAGCAGAACATCCTGCACTTCGCATTGAGATGGCTGGGGAAGAGGTCTACCTGGGGATGTCCCCACCTCTGGAAAACTGAATTCAGTACTTGTGTGTGTAATGATCACTCGTGGTCCATGAAGGACCTGCTGAGGTGGTCTGCCAGAAAGTTGAGAGTCCCAGGCAGGTAGAATACCCTCAGGAGAATCCGGTGCTGGATGCAGAAATCCCAAAGCATGAGGGCCTCTAGACACAGGAGTGACGTGGTTGAGAACCTTATTAGGACTTGCATGCAGGATGCCATCGCTTGGACCCTGCTGTGTGGCAGAAATGCTCTGGTTTGCTCTGCATCTAGACGTGAACCCACGAACTCCATGACTTGAGTCAGGGCTAGCACAGACTTCGCCTTGTTTACTAGGGGGCCTGACCTGTCAAACATTGCTCATATTAGCTGTACATGTTTCAACCCCGTCCTTGTGATCGACCCCGATCAGCCAGTCATCTAGGTAAGGGAGCAGATGCACACCCCACCTACGTAGGAAGGCTGCCACTACTGACATACATTTGGTAAAGACTCTAGGGGCTGAGGAGAGTCCGAACAGAAGGACTGTGAATGGATAATGGTCCTTCCCTAGCACAAATCTGAGGAACCTCCTGTGAGGTGGATAAACTGCCATATGGAAATAGGCGTCTTGTAAGTCGAGAGTGGCAAACCTGTCCCCTCGTTCCAGCACTGGGATAATTATGCCCAGAGATATCATACGAAACTTTTTTTTTTTTTTTTACAAATTTGTTCAGATTTCATATGTCCAAGATTGGCCTCAGCCCCCCTTTCGCTTTCAGGATTAGGAAATAGCGGGAATAGAATCTCTGTCCCCGGAATTCCTAGGGAACTTCCTCTATAGCCCCCTTTTGGAGGAGGATTCCTACCTCCTGTCTGAGAACTATCTCGTGAGAAGGGTCCCTGAAGAGGGACAGGGAAGAGGGTTGTGAAGGGGGGTAAGAAGAAAATTGGATAGCATATCCCTTTCCTACCATGCTGAGGACCCACTGGTCCAAAGTTATGCTGCACCATGAATGGTAGAATGGGGATAGGCAATGTGAAAATAAACCCTGGGCTGGAACTATGGGAGTGGACAGTGCATCACTCACGACTGCTCCGTCAAAACTGGTGTCTGGGCCCAGGAGGGGTTTTAGGGTAGCCCTGGGTCCTGTAACTGGCGACCCTGACTCCTCCTATTATGGCAGCCCCTTCTCCTGTTCCCATCCTGTTGCTGCTGGGGGAACTGCCTGAACTGGGGCCTAGGGTTAAACTGTCTTCTCTGGGTCGCCGGTGTGTATCAACCCAGTGAGCGTAGCGTGGACCGAGAGTCCTTCATGCTATGAAGTCTCTTATCAGTTTTCACTGAAAATAAGGAGGGACCTTCAAAAGGGAGGTCTTGAATGGACTGCTGCACCTCTTCTGGGAGTCCCGTGACCTGAAGCCATGCTCCCCGTCTCATGGCAATACCCGAGACCATGACCCTAGTGGCTGCATCTAGGACAGCCTGCAGTGCTGCTCTGGATATGAGCCTCTGCTCCACTCCCAGGGCCGTAAATTCTGTCTTGGCGTCCGGTGGGAGCAGTTCAGCGAAACGGTCCATGGAGCTGGCCGTACTGTACGTATACCTGCTAACCATGGCATGCTGGTTAGTGATTCTCAACTGTAGACCACCTGTGGAGTAAACTTTTCTACCATACAGGTCCAGTCTTTTGGTGCCTTTGTTCTTGGGGGAGGGCCCTTGAAACCCCCGTGTTAGCCGGTGGCTAACCCCGTCTCTACCCATTGTTCACTGCATCCACAACAAGGGAGTTGAGGGAGGATGGGTGAACAGATGTTCATTTCCCTGTGCCTGGACAAAGCACCAGTGTTCGTTTTTCCTAGTCATGGGCAAGGCTGAGGCCGGGGTTTGCCACACTGTCTTGGCTGTGTTGGCAATTGTCTTTATAATGGGCAGTGCCACCCTGGATGGTCCAGAGGTAGAGAGGATGCTTGTGACAGGGTCTACTTCATCCCTGACCTGTTCCGCCTGTACCCCCAGACTCTGGGCAACCCCCCTCAATAGTTGCTGGTACGCACCTCCATCCTCCCGTATGGGGGATGTGGAGGATCCAGCTCATGCCTCATCTGGAGAAGACAAAGATGGAGGTCAGTATGCCCTCCAAGCCCGCTGGTGTGAGGATTCCAGCACTGCTACTTGAGTCCCCGGCACCACAGTCTATGGTGCCGTGCTCGGTGCCTGGGGTGGAGGGCCCCCTAGTGGTCCCTGGTATGGTGCCATGAAGACAGGGCCACTCTGCATCTGGGACGGCACCAGTTCTGTCAGCACCGGTGCCCATTGCACCACAGCTCCCGGTGCCTGTACGGGTGGCGCTCATGCCTAGGTCGCTTCTAACTGTCCTGGTGCCGATGTCGACACCGACGACAGTGCCAGTGCCGCCAACTCCAGCTGCTCCTTCGGCGGAGCTCCCAGAGATGCTGTCAGCACCGATCTCGGCACCTGGGGAATGCCCAGCACCCTGAACAGGAGTCCTCCATCTTGCCCTGGGTCCTCGTGGATCGCCCATGGGGTCCAGAAGGGCCATTGCAGTGCCCCCTTATGGGGCTTTTGCCACTCTCCTTCTAGGGAGTGTCAGGAGTGGTGCCAGTGCCTGCTGCGTCGGGATGACCTTGTACTCTCACTCTGCACCGAGCTGGAGTGAAGGGAGTCTGATACCAACGCAGACCCTGACGCCGATGACCATGGCGGTGCCGAGGGTCCCGTACCTCTCGTTGGTTCCTGCAGGCTCTGTCCTGTTTGCACGGTGCCAATCGTTTGTTGGGATCCCACCAGCATCGGGAACCGTGCCGGGGTCCCTGAAGCCCAACCCGGTGTCTGGAGCAAGGGTGATGAAGGCTCCCGATATGGCATTTGTAGTGGCACCGTAAATTGCAGGAGGCCTTGTGCAGCACTAAAGGCCTCCGGCGTCGAGGGCAGCCTGGGAGAGCGCAGGCTCCTGCCTCTCGCTGGAGTTGACACCCGCACTTCATGACCTCGCTCACGGTGCAATCTGGAGGACTCTCCCAATGCCTGTCTTTGCCCTCTTCTTTCTTGGGAATGCCCCTGGTCCCGTCCCTTCTTACACGGCACCGGGGACAGGTTCTTATGGTGCTGGGAGGTGCTAGGCACCGAGTCCTGTTCTCAGCGCCAGGAGCCGTCTGCCAGCACCAATGGTGCCGGAGCGCTCTGCACCGAAGATGCGGCGCTCTGCGTTCCCGCCAAAGGAACCGTCCAGGCGCAAGGCTGACTCCATCAGGAGAACTTTCAGTCTTTGAGCTCTATCTTTTAGAGTCCTGGTTTTGAAGGCCTTGCAGACAGAGCAGCGCTCTTGGAGATAAGTCTCACCGAGGCAGCCCAGACAGGCTTTATGCGGGTCACTTTTGGGCATACATTTGCCACCTTTAGAACAGTTTTGAAACCCCAGAGAGCCAGGTATCACCTGGCGCCAAGGGGCTTAAAGACCCACCTTGGCTTACTAAGTGCTAAAGGCACTATTTTCCTACAAAGATAATGATCTAAACTATTTACAACTAATTAAAAGAACAAAAGCTACCAGCGAACTCTCAACAAGAGTTAAGCTCCAGCAACCGACAGCGAGGCGAGAAGGAACTGAGTGGGGGGCGGAGCAAGTGGTGCATATATGGGTGGCCATACAGGCGCCACTCCAAGGGGCGCCGCAACAACCCTAAAGCTACCGGCTAGGGCAAAAAACTTCCGGCAACTGGGCATGCACTCAGCACACACCCAAACTGGAATGTACATGAGCAAACACTCGAAAAATAAGTTGACACTATGTAGCAGCATTACCGTAACTTCCACAGCTTACTGGGCTCTTAGAAGATATTTAGAGGTAAATTTCAGATAAATAATGGTATAGAACGCAGAGAGCCAGTACTGGTGGCTGTACACAGACTTCATGGGATCACAGGAAAGCTGGCCACATCCATGGTAAATGGTCATCCAGCAAACTAAAATCAAGTCGGATTACAGATGTTGCTGGATGAGTGTGCGCCAGACTAGAGAGGTTCAATCTGTAGCAAAAATTTAAATATGTGATTAAAAGGAGACCATATCTGGCAAAATTATAAAAATAATAAAAATTTGAATTTTGCCAAATTTACACAGAATTGTGCACATTTCCCTGGGTTCTTTCACTCCAAGACTAGCCTAACTCAGGAAAAGAACAACTTTATATAGCTAGTGATTAAGTTTTTTAAGACCTGTGCCAGGCACTCTCATGCTATAGTGATGAGCTTAATATAAGAACCTATATGGAACAGAAAATGATCAAAAGAAGAAGTGCAGATCGTTTTAACTGTCAATCAAAATTACTTGCTCCCAGAATTTCATGGTGGTAACACAAATCAAACTAAGTGGAAGTAACAGTAAATACTCAAGAACATGTTTTCAGCATACTATATCTTTACATGTATGTAGTAATACCTGCAACTCTCTGTGTGTTTGAGTAGAAAATTGGAGAGTCCTAAGCCCTATTAGATGATGCAGTCATACCACATAACATTCTTTACATTCTAACAGGATCTCAAGTGGATGTTAAACAGCAGCTACTAAAGTTAGACAATTTTAAACCTGGAGGCCCAGATAACTCATATACAAGAGTTTTAAAAGAGCTGCCTGAGTTGTTGAATGGACTGTTCATGTTGATTTTCAGTACTTCTTCAAGCACTGGGGAATTTGCAGAAGACAAGAAGAAAGTGACTGTTGTTCCAATATTTCAAAAGGATAAATGGGATGACTCAGGAAAGTACAGGTCTGCTATTCTAACACCGATCTTCAAAGTGTAATACATGGCTGAAACAGGACTAGATTAATAAAGACCTAAAGGAGAATAATATAATTAATGCTGATCAACATGGATTTATTTTTAATAAAGATCCTGTCTGACTAACTTGACATCATTTTTATGATATTACAAGCATGAATCCTCAACATGATTTAACCATGGGAATAATTTACCACTAGTCATGTTGGATTCTCCATCATGGAAATTTTTAAATCAAGATTGGCTGTTTTTACTGAAAAGTTCTGCTCTCATTCAACAGGAATTATTCTGGGCAAGTTCTACAGTCTCTGCAACACAGGGCAGACTAGCTGATCACAATGCTTTCTGGCCTTGGAAGCTATGCATCTATGAACTAACTATAAAGTGTTATTAAGTGTACCACGGACTTAATCCTGTCCACAAAGACCGTACAATTTAATTTGGGCAAATTTAATCAGCAGTACAATAAAGAATAACTGTTGAAGCATAGATTGTTTGCTTCATACTTTCTCTTCCTTCCTATAAGCAATAACAGGAGTTGAGTATACACAACAAGGAGAAAACATGTCCTTCAATCCTCAGCAGATTGTTTCAAAACAGTGTTCAAAAGTTAACACGACTCTTATAAGTAGGTTTTGAAAAGAAAGGCCAACGACGATCTCATGAAGAGTTATGTTATTCCACACCCCAAGTTTTAAAACTGCTTTCATTGAAAGCTTTTTTATTTTTATTTAAATATATTTCCTTCGGAAACATTGAGTTTCAGGCTGCAATTTAAAAATGTTCAATTTCACCAGCGCTTTTTCAAGTAGATGTTTGAGTTCACATTCCCCACCTCACACACATTCTGCAGCTACAGTCACGGAGATATTAAGCCTAGAATCTGGCTTAAACTTTTAACACTAGATTAAAGAGTGTCAATGCCACCTATCCCAACCCTCGAAGGTTTAGGGGGCCCTTGAGAGGCTATCTGCCTTAACTGCATCAGAAAATGAGCAACTGGGTAATTCAGACATTTTCAGAGTCATGAAGAATGACAAATGGCTGGAAGCAGAGAGTTCTTTTGATCTGATTATTCCACAGCATCACACAGCGCCTCAAGACATCCCCCCAAGCCCACAAACTGCAATGCTTGCAACAACACAAATGGATTTAGGAGATGAAAAAGCAGCCAGACAAGCTTCTCTTTATGCATTTGGAGTCTACAGCTACTGACAAGTGGTGCAAAGCCTGGAATTCTTAACCTTGCAACTACATTGTTAAAAGACAGTAAGAAGACCATTGCTTCCATGACCAAATGAAACAACAGTCCAAGTTCTACCTGGTTCACATCTTGTCCAACCCCACTGCATCAGTCAGGGCAGAAGATGGCCTTATACTGGTATTTTGCAATTATACAGCATCATTCATCCCCAAAGCCCTTCACAAAGAGTGCCCACAAATCATCACAATTTGCACTGAGATTGGATGCTGTGCAGAGGTTGATGACCAATGGGACAAGGAGGAAGAATTTTGGATAGGGCAAATCCTGATTTACAAAAGATACTAATAGCACCACAGTGTCTAGGAGGAGTTGGCAAAACCTTGTTTTTTTGTGTCTTATCCAAACAAGGCCCACAATCCACACGGTGCTCAGATCTGCTATGTGAATGATGAAAGACCAACTCAGCTCTGCTGGGATTCACATTAGATGGGAATAAAATCCATTTTCTTCAATGCAGTATTCTGTTATCTCACCTCTACCTACCTATACCTGTGAAATCTATCAAAATATACAGGTCAGCTCTTTATTCAAAGCACATACTTAGTACCCCTAGTACAATGGGCACGGGCCATCATGACTCTAGGAGCAAGGAAACCTTGCAAACCTTCAACTGAACATAGCAAGTAAAATATCATGCGATTTCTTTTTCCTCTCTCATGGAAAGGGTAGGGCTGAACTGTTAAGTCTCCATAAGGATTCTTTAAGGCAAGACAACAAGAGAGCCCATTGTAAAAAAGATTATGATCTAGTTTCCATACTACTTTATTATTTACATTGTGGTAATGCCTAGAAGCCTCACTCGGAGGCGGGCTCAAGGCCACACTGTCCATTGAGCTGTGCAAACACAGCACAAATACAATCCCACCCCACATAATTCACAATCTAAGCACAGGGTGAAAGACAAACCTCTGGTGAGACCCACAAAGAATGCAAGACACAGTGGCCAGAGCACAGCAGCTACCTAACCGCTGTCAAGCAATCTTCTAGAAACATAGCAGTGGAGAGTATTAAGGAGGGATTTGGAGAACAAGCTTGCCTTGTGTGTTTATCAGGATATTGGACAGGAAGAAGCAACAAGATCTAGATCGGGGTCAGCAACCCCTAGCACGGGTGCCAGGAAAGACATGCAAGCCAATTTTCTCTGACAATCAAGGCAGGAGTTCAGCCCTGCTCTCCTCCCCACATTCATCCAGGAGCTTGCCCAAAGCTGTGGATCAACAGAAGACCAGCTAATACCACCAACCAGCACATAAATGGTATAGCTCTGAATCTTCATTTATTTATTAATGAAGCTGTTGTAAGTAGGACTATTAGTGACTTTAAAAAGTATCACAGGCTCTTGGACCATACCTAGGAGGTCAAAAGGTCAAATTTCAGCACTCCCCCTCAGAAATATTGCTGACTCTTTATAGATATTGCCTGAATGTACTGGTGTAGAGCAGTAGTAGGCAAACTTTTAGCCCAAGGGCCACATCTGAGGAGGAAACTGTATGGCAGAGCATGAATGTAAAACTGAGGGAAGGCAGTGGGATGCATGGGCGGGGGTGTATGAGGGGACTCAGGGCAGAGACTGGGGTGTAGGAGGGTACTTAGGGTAGGGTGTTGGGGTACAGAAGGAAATGGAGTAATGAGATCAGAACAGGCATGCAAGAGGACATTCAGGGTATGGGCTCCTGACTGGGGCAGCCTACTTCGGGCAGGTGCCAGTCCATGGCAAAGCAGCACTAAGGCAGGCTCCACCCCTGCCCCGATCCCATGGCACTCCTGGAAGCAGCGAGGGGGAGGGGGGCAGGGGACTCTGCATACTGCTGTCACCTGCAGACACAGATCTGCACTTCCACTGGCCACAGTTTCCCATTCCAGGCTAATGGCAGCTGAGGGGATGGCACCTGCCAGCAAAGGGCACAGAGACTTTCTGCCCCACCTCAGGCAGCAGGGATGTGCCAGCCACTTCCAGGAGTGGCATAGGGCCAGGGCAGGAAGAAAGCCTGCCTTAGACCCTCTGTGCCACTGGACTGGCAACCTAAGGACCAAACTAAAAGCCCTGATGGGCTGGATGCAGCCCTTGGGCTGTAGTTTGCTCACCCTCGGTGTGAAGAGTAAAATGTGGTGGCTGGACCCCAGACCTAAGGGATACAGAGGATGGTGGTGACTGATAACGGAGGCACTAAACAGAATTACTCATTTAAATGTCCATGATCAATGTTCTACAGGTTAACACATCTCACCATAGAGTTCTGAATGGCGAGATCTATAGGTTGAACCTTTCTAATCTGGAATTCTCTCTCCAGTAAACTCCATAATCCAGCATGACTCTTGTTAGCTGGATGACCACTTATCATGGGTGTGGCCAAGTTTCCCATGGTCCCATAAAGTTTGTTTACAGCCACCAGTCCTGGCTCTCAGTGTTCTGTGCTGTTATTTAGCTGTAATTTACCCCTACCTGTCTAAGAACCCAGTAAGCAGTGGAATTGCTGGTTATGTGCGAGAAAATACTGACTTCCTGTCTGGCAAATTCTCTCGTCTGGCACCTGAGGTTGCCAGATGAGAGAGGATCAATCTGTATTAGACTATGCAATAGGCCTCCCAGGGAAATCACACTGCTTTACAAGTTGTCTTGAAATTCACTGTAGGGAATAATCTATCGTCAGCGAAATAGAGTAGATGAACTAGCAGATATTTAAACTTCTCATTTCCTATTTTAAGTGAAAAAGATACTACTTAAGAAGTGACACCAGTTGACTAGATTGGGTCCCTTGTTGCTCTCATGTCTCCTGGGTGTTTTGTAGCTTATTTCACAGCTAACCAAAGATCTACCGCATACAGAACTATACGCAAACAATAATACATGTTTAACAGTTTTAGTCTTTGCCCTCTGTTTAGTCTGTAGGCCCCACTAGGGAGGAACTTCATCTCTATTGCTGCCAGCAAGCCATCACAGAAATTTGCAATAGGATAAAAGTCAGTGACAAGTAATGATTATCAGCAACTTTTAAAAGTTAATAAGCCAATAATTAGGAGCCATTTTTCAACTGTCTGTCTGAACTCTTTGGAATATGACAAGTTCAAGCTAACTGACCTGCTGCCCTGTTGGTTCTCTTGTGCTTTTTATGGGATCCATGGAAACAGAAGCAGCAGCTCCTGGCACCTTCAGCTTAGCTTCACTTTTTCGGCCTTTCAACACATGTCTTGTTCTTAAGTTTCCTTCTGAAGAAACTCCTATAGAAGGAAACAAACAGGCTTTTAGAGGAGATTCTCAGTTTACTCTTACAAGCCTCCCACACAAAATATTTACACAACATGGACTGAGCCTAAAGAGAGATGGACAGCACTGGCTTACAAATAAACTCTGCAAATGCTCTCAAAACATGGACTCGGACACACCTGCAAGTTCTGTCTTATGACTGAGGTCCACTGCAAAACACATGTTCAGTTAAAAAAATAAAAGCGTAAACCAAAGGTTGTTCTGCGATACCATCATAAAAAAAACTAATTAATCCCCTAAATAAGTCTAACGTCATTTACATGACACATTATAACAATTCATTTACACATATTTACACTTGGATGGGATTGAACAAAAAGTATTTCCATTGGCAATAATCAAAACATATAGGTTGAAAAAGTAAAAAACATTCACCTTAAGAACTCACAGTTTGACTGAAGTACACTCATATTGTATATTTTGACATGTGATCACGCCAATCTGTATTTTAATGGTTATAAAACTCTTATTGAATCCCATCATCTGTCCTTAAATAATGCCTGACCCTCCATGCTTACTCACAACTGTGAAAATTTAAAAATCAATACAAATTAAAAATTATTTGAAATATAAATTTATATTACCCAAAAAAGATAAAAAATGAATGTAGCCAAGTTTACACACACACACACACACACACACACACACACACACACACACACACACTATTGCTGTATATTTCTGACCACAAATAATGCAGTTTGCTCCTCATGTCAAATACATGGTAACACCATCAACTGGGCTATTAGCTTGGCGATTTACATCAGAACATCCCAAATGCTTCACAATCATTAATGTTCTTATTATCACAACACCCCTCAGGGGTAGAGAATTCCCATTAATCCCACTTAAAAGATGAAGAACCAAGGCACAGAGAGGCTAAATGACTTTCACAGGGCCACAAAGGAAGCCTGTAGGAAACTGAAGAACTCAACCCAGGTCTACGAAAACCATTGCTAACATTACTTCAGCTCCACTGACAGGGAGTACCTGATAAACTCGGACAGTTTTAACCAAGACAAAGCAGTTTTATAGTACAATGTCGGTCTCTCTTTAGAGGTCTATTTATCAACGTTTTGGTCACTGATTAGAAGTACCAGGAAATTTTAATATTTCTCATTTAATCTTACATAAGCAAACTTAATATCTTTATTGTTTGTATTTCAAAAGTGAATCAGTAATTAAAAAAGAACATTTCTTTAGACACTTTCTCCATCCTCCACCATTCATATTTCCTGGGGACAGGGTTGCAAGAGTTATCAGATTTTTTTAGTTCATATTAGATATTATTTCCACTGTAAATCCAGAAAGCTATACTAAATCATAAGCTTTCCTTTCGAGGTCATGGACTGTAAGACCCTGTCATCATTGGGTTTGAAAGATACTAAATACAATCACAGTCAGCAACCATTTTTAACTCAGCTATACCATAGGCTCTGTCTTGACAGGCTTCTGCGGGGCGGGGGGCGGGGGGAGGGAGAAGAGGAAAAGTCAACTGTGCTGGTCCAAACCTAAATCACATGGTTTCTCGATGTAGCGTGAAGCCCAATTCTGCAAACACATACATATCTTAGCCATATTATTTGTTACATGTATATTTTTAGGATGCGAGTACATAACATTGTTATGTGCATTTTATGGCTTTGTGTTCACAACCAGTTAATATGATTATTAACTCTGTGAGAGACAACTAATATCACCATCTAAACTAAATGTAGAAAAGTTCCATACTTTACTATATGTTCGATTTACATTGACTTGACGTAATCACAACCCTCACAACAGCATTGGAGATGTTCAAATCTTTAACAGTGACACAATTATGATTCAATCTAAAACCACAGATCAGACAGAAATGTGCTGTACTGCTATGATAGCCTCCTAAAACAAGTAATCTTCTATTGTACACCTGTATAAGCAGTGGGCCATAAATCCATTACTATAATCTTTCCTGTCTCAGCACAAACAGGAAATTAAAGCTTGTGCTGGTTCTATGTCTCATGGGCAATTGAAAAATACACAACGCAAAAATCATGGCAAAGTTTCACAGGGCAAAGTATCATTTACAACTATTAAAGAGATTATACCTGGCACATACACCACTGGCTGTTCTTCATCAGAAACTGTATTCGATTTTGTTAAAGAAAAACAAATCAAAAAGAAAAAGTCCAAATTGAGATCTATAAAAAAAGAAATATGAAAATGCATCTTTAAATCTGTGTGTTGCAAAAGGAAAAAAAAAAGATTGTTCACCTGATGCCCTTTATGATTCTCCACCATTTAGAAAGCACTGAATGTAGGATAAATTTGCGCAGAATAAAACATGAATGCAGACTTTGAAAGAAGACACTTATAACCAGCTGTATTCTGTGCATATGTACCAGCTTTCATCTAAGTAAAGATCATCCTGATGGATTCATGGAATCAGCCCCCGTTACAACTCCTTGTATTAAGGTAATGAAGCAACAAAATATTTATTTGAATTAGCCTATGTTAACACTATATAAGGAATCTGTTGAGACAGACAGGGAAAGCAAACTACTGAGACTTATGTATGTAGTCATACTGACGACAAACCACATACCACAACAGACTACATAGTGCACAAGGTTTGTGACTAAGCTCATGAAGCTAAAAGGAAGTTGATCATTCTCAGCTGACCATTCCTCAAAGGACAGATAAGGGTTGGGGATTTTTTATGTATTTGCTTAGGCAGAAGACAGTAATTTTGGTTTGAGACAGTTATCTGTGAAGAACGTTACTTCAGATATGTCCAAATAACTGGTTGTCACAAATAAAATTTACTATGTCTAGCCCTCTAAAGGCATATGGCCCTGGGCAACATATCTGTACTAAAGTAGTGCTACAGAGCCAAAATCATGCCCCACAGAAATTAGTCTACAAATAAAACCACAAAAAGAAAAGCAGAATTCAAAGCAGATATGACCTTTGAGTCTCTTATTTAAAGAGAAGGCAGGCAACTTGTGTTGTAGCCTTATCAGTTCCAGGATTTTAAAGAGACTCATTACACCAACTTCTGTGAGTGAGAAAGACAAGCTTTTAAGTTTACATAGAACTTTTCTTCAGGTCATGTTTAAGTTCTCTGTTAGTGCAAAAGCTTGTCCTGGGTCAGTAAAAAGCATTACCTCACAAATCTTGTCTCTAAAGAGGCAGTGTCAGTGAGCAGAAGATGATTGTTTGCAACCCAAATTATTAACCACACATTAGACTGAAAGAATTGCAAAAGTCCAACTCATGTCACAATTAATACTGTTTACTTTTTCACATTTCTCTTGTCATGGACAATGAAACTCAATCACATCAATTGCTCAGTTGTCTCACTTCAAGGTTCTTCTGGCTGCAGTGTTTGGGTCTCAAATACCACAGGGTAATGTTTACAAGCAACTGTTCTCAGTTGTGTCTGTTTAAAAAAAGACACTCCTAAAACATTTCTATTTGTCTTAAGGTCTTATTCAAAACTTATCTGAGAAAACACAAGTAGTAGATCAAACACAAGTTTGACTGTGTCCCTTTAACAAGCTTCATTTACTGAGGCAATGCAAGGCTAGTGATATTAGCAATGAGAGGAGCTTTCACCTCCACATAGCAAGCTCAATTCAAACAGTTTCAGTAGCATTTATCAGTAGTCATCACCCAAGCAATACTTAGCACAAATACAGGAAGTACGACTCCAGTATCTACCCAGACAACTGTGCACAGTACAGAACTGCCACTAACACAACAGGCACCAAAAGCCACAGGCTCTGGCAGAGCAATAAGGGAAACTGAACTCCTTATGAACAACTAGAGCTTGTCTCTAGAGGCCCAGAGAAATAAAGGCAGTGCATGAGGAAGTCTGTGTGAACCTATTAGTTATGCTGTGCCTATACAACAGAGAACTGCAGTGTCCATTAGACCAACACAAATGGACAAACATACAAAAACCAAGAAAACAAAAAGAAGCCGCCTTTGCTTTGAACAAGATCAGCCTCATTCTCACAAGGAGAATGAGACAGCGCTCCAACTGTCGACACAGTCAACAGTGTATTTCAAGGGTGTCTAAACTCTTCAGTAGCTTTCCCAGTCACTGAGGAAGAGCTCTGTGTATGTCAAAAGCTTGTCTCCCACATCAACAGAAGTTGGTATTACCCCACCCACCTCATCTCTCTAATATTCTCAGACTGACACAGCTAAAAAAATAATCTCAAACTCTGCTAAAACAATAACACTGGCAACTTGCTGAGAACGGCATAAAACTGAGCCAACTGCACATGCTGAATGAGGTGGCCCACAGGGGAGACAAGACATGGCTTTCCTCATGCACAACCTTGATCCAAGAAGCCTTTGCCGGGATCAAGATGCCCACAGGACACCTTTTTGCCCCACCTTGTAAAGCTTTGACTAAAATAATAATGTGACAGCAACAACTAACATTTCTGTGAAGTGGCAGTTCTGTGACACTAAGCGTGGTACAGGAGCCAGCATAACCAGCCTCAAGGGCCACTGACTGCGTTACAAAGGACCTTTCTTCCAAGCTGAGACACTTCCCAGTCTATGTGTACCCTACCAAACATCCCCAGAACAGTTTGTACAACTTCCCACTGAGATAATGCACAAATATGCGCCCTCCCCTCTGCCTCCCAAGGCTGAAATAATCCTCCATTTCCAACCATACATGTGACAGGCTGAGACAGGCTCAATCCCTGTATTTCCTCCTCATGAGGTGAAACAGTCCCTGGGTCTTTTCACACAAACACACACAATCTGTGTGTGCCGTGTGCAGAGCGGCCCTCAGACTCTGACTGTTTTCTCAGGTACTTATATGACGCTCATCAGCACAGCGCCTGAGCACTTTTACTTACACACACACACAGGTGTTATCCCCACTTTACGGATGGGAAAGAGACAGGGAAGCTAAGCAACTTACCCAAAGTTACCCAGGATGTTGCAGTACAGCAGAGAATCCAACCCAGTGGCCCCCTCCCCTCCCGCCACAGGATAAGCTAATGCCTTATCCATTGGACCACCCTACAGATTCAGCCCCGAACTCCTCAGGTCTCCCACGGGCTCAACCCCCTCCCTCCAACCCCCATGTCCCTCCCGGGCTCAGCCCCCTCTACCCATATCTCTCCCGGGCTCACCCCTCCCCCAAAGTCCCATGTCACCCCCGGACTCAACGCTCATGCCCCCGCGCCGGGCTCAGCACCCTCTCCAAGGGGCTGGGCTGGGCTCGGCCCGGCCTGGCCTCTGCTCTGCCCCCAGGGCCATGGTCCCAGCCCGCTGCGGCCTAAGCGACTCGCGAAGGATACTGTCCCTGCTCCAGTAAACGGCTCCTCCGGGCCCAGCGGCCACATCCGCCATCTTGAAACAACCGCCACTCCCAGAGTACCCCCGGCGCCCCCCCAGCGCTCGCAGCCCATTGGCTCCCCGACACCAGCCAGGCTCCGCTACAGCCGAGAGAAGCCAAGGCACCGGCGGATCTGTGCAGGTCAGAGGAAGAGCGGTGCATTCTGGGAGCTGTATTTCTCCCTACCTTCTGTCTCAGGGAAAGCAGCTCGGAGCGAACTCCAAATCCCATGAGGCACCTCTCCCAACGGCCCGCCCGCCCCTACGAAGGAAACTACAGCTCCCGGAGTTCTCCGCGGCGCACGCTTCTCTACAGGGCCCGAAGGGGGACAAAATCAGCGTAATACCCTCTCCCCACCCCTCTGCCATACGCACAGCTGTCTAAGGTGTTGAGCTGGGGAAAGGATGTGCCGAGGATGGAGGACAAACCCTACAGCAGCCTCAAGCCCTCTCTGGACAAGCTCACCCTGGGGGTCATCCGGATATTAGGTGAGAGCCTAGAGTTGGCGGGGGCGACGCGTTGACATGGAAACGGCCCTAGTCAGGTGTGTTGGCATGGAAACTGCTTTGGTACATTGGCATGGAAGCAGTGGTTGCATTCAATAGCCTGCCAAGGTAGGAACTACCTGGGCATTGGGGGAAGGGGGACTCGCAGGCTGCCAGCCATTCCTCGGCAGTGATACACCTGGGCACATCACCCCTGCCAGCCTTACATACCCCCAGTGCCTCTTCTGATATGCTCCCTAGGCAGACTCAGCTGGGACATGGGGTGGGATGTGGGGCCCAGACACAGGGCAAGCAACGCCCTGAAGAGCGAATGTTGATTTCCATTCATGATGTTTTAAACCCAAGAGTGATGGCAATAAGTGCCATTCTTGTTCTTATTTAATTACCTGATGGTGAGCTCCCAACGTGAGGCTGTGGTCATAGGAGCTGATACCATTCGGGGTGAAAAAGAGGGGGATCTCCAAGTGGAGTAGCAAAGTTATTATATCTTTGCTGGAGGGCGGTGTCCAGTTCTGGTGCCCATTGTTCAAGCAGGATGGTGATAAACTGGAAACAGTGCAGGGAAGAGCCGTGAAAATGATTGTGACTGGAAAACGTGCCTTATAGCAAGAGAATCAGGTCAACCTATTTAGCTTAACCCTCTCTTTAACGTATGACTGGCTCACAGTTTATTCGTTCCCTTTGTGAGAAAGAAATATTTAGTTGTCTAGCAGAGAGGCGTGCAACATGATCAAACACCAGAAGTGGAAGCTAGACTAACGTAGGCTCGGAAAAAAGTAATCTTTTAGCAGGAAGACTAACTAGCCACAGGAATAATTTACTGAGTGGAGTTTCAATAGGCCGTCCATCACTGACTTACTTGACTTAAACCCTTGTACTCCGGGTGGAGCATAGGTCATCTACAAGTCTTCTCCCCTTCACTCTGTCTCAGGACAAAACTTCTGGCTGATCCCAGAAGTACCCCAGTTGTTGTCCTTCAGTCTCAGTAGATCTTCTCCACATTGTCCGAGGTCTTCCTCTTTTGTGTTTTTCTTGAGGGATCCCTGTGGGAGCTTGGCAGACTATGCTGGACAATAGTTTCCTCAGAGTGTGGCCTAGCCATCCCCACTTTCTTCTGTTGATTTGAACATCAACTGATTCTTGTCCTGCTTTGTTCCAAAGCTCCTTTGTGCCCAGGTCTTGCCATTTGATGCAAAGGATCCATTTGCTGTCCATCACTGGAAATCTTTAAATCAAGACTGGGTTTTATAAAAGCTGTTTACTCTAGTTCAAGTAGGAATCAGTTCAGAGAAGTCCTCTTCTGGCCTTAGACCCTATGAATTCCATGTCTGGACAGAGCCACAGGTGCTGTATGAGAGGTCCAGTCATGTAGCTATATTTGTGCCTACCCCTGAAATGTAGCGTTGGAAGAGCTACAAATACCTCAGGCACAGACAATACCAGCTGACTAACTGGATATACAATACATGGTGCATAGGAAGACTCATGGTGCTGCAAACCATTGTCATTTTATTGTTGTGATATTTTGTAGCATTTTCTTAAGGTTCCACTTCCTAAAATCATAAAATTGTGTGAGCATGTGAGCTTTTATTTAAAAAAATAATTCCTAGTTCTCATGCTTGCAGTGAAGTACTGAAAAATGTGACCCAGGGGCCACCTAACGGTATGGAAGCAGAAGGTGCAGGGTAGGGAGTAAGAAATGAATCTATTTTAAATATGGTGGGTTTAAAATCTCATGATTTTTGAAAGCTTGAGTTTAGCAGTGCTGGACACAGTGCATGGAACCAAGCTTAGATGAGTTGGTTTGCTCATTAACTTACATGAGATAGATACACATGACACTGTTATATATTTCTCATGAGTAACTGTTGTAGTAACTCTCCCGTCTGTTAAGTATGCTCACTCCTCCAGTCGTTTTTCTTTGTCATATGGTTTCATGTCTGATTTTTGAATAGTGCTGAGTGCAGGTTCAGCTTCCCTAGTCTGGCATCCTCCAGACCTGAGTGGTCCTGGACCAGGGGTGTCAATTCTGCCCCTGCTACTGGCCTCAGCCCTTGCTCCTAGGCTCGCCTCCCCACTGTCACCCACAGCGTCCCGACCTCCTCATCCCCCCATGAGTTCCTCAGCTGCCTGCTCCCACCCCCAGCCACCCTTCCCCAGCCACAACTTCCCAGGGCCACAGCTTCCTGCCTAGCCCCAACCACAGCTTTCCGCCCAACCCTGGGGATGAGCTGATGATCCTCAGCCAGGGGCTTCCTGGGTCTGTGGCTTTCCACCTGTCCCCAAAGATGAGCCACCATGAGCCTGGGCTGCCAGCTTACCAGCCCAGGCTCTCTGGCTGTTGCTGGCTCCCAGCTTGCTGCCAGACCAGTTGTGGCTGTCCTGCTCTGGGCTCCTACCGCTGGTCTGGCTGGCCCGTCCTCCTCCCAGCCCTGGGACTCTCTTGTCCTGCAAGATCCGTGGTCCTGCAGACAAGAGATGTTGTTGGATGAGAGTATGCCAGATTTCAGAGTTTCAACCTGTACTAGCAATTCCCCTTGAAACTCAGTGGAAGTTTAGCACACTCAGCAAGCCAAAGGATCAAGTTCCTAGGGCTCAATCATACAAAATCTTACCATATGATGTGTCCCTTTAAAGTTCATGAAGCTTGGCTCTCAGGATTCACGCCAACTTCAGAACCAGAAAAAGCCACTACCGTCATCTCTGCAACCATCTGTACAGTTTAACCTAGAGGATTTCAACCAGCTACCCTATTCATAGGATTTCACATGACAGTTATCTCAGCAGCCATGCCAATATGTGTAGTCATTAGCACTAGACACCTTCGATGAAATTCTGCGCTCCTTGCAGTCAATGGCAAATTCACTTCTACTTCAACACTAGCAAGAATTCATTTCTGGGGTCTGATCCCAGCTCTGCCATTGACTGACTCCAAGCAAGGCTTTTAATCTTTCCGTGCCTTAGAGCTTGTCTACATGTGGAAATAGCCCAGAAAAGCTATTGCAGAACAGCTATTCTACACTAAGTCCCCATGTGGCACTCTTATCCCCTACCAAGAGTGTCTTTGTGAGATTTAGCTTAATCAACAGTGCAAAAAAAGATGGAGTAATACTAGAGAATTCATGCACAATAGCAATGAAGCTTTAAATTCAGACCCATGCTTATTTTGCAACAGAATCCTCACTGTCACACAATGTAAGGCTACTTACCCGAGTCTACATTTCAAGATGTTAATGTGGTGCCTTTGGTAACCACGAAAAGTGGAACAATTTAAAAAGGCAGTCCTATTTTCTTTTTGGGAGTTTGGGAGTTTATCTGTTATCTGTTTTATCTATCCATCCAAACTGTACCTGGATTCTGAAGATTCCTTGTTTCAGGGTTGGGACTCGTAAAACGAGTCTTATTCTTTTAGTTTGCCTTCTTCCTCTGAAGGGCTCATAGAAATCATAGACATTATTCTTCATGAAAGGACACAAAAGCAGCAATGAGCCTTTTAAATCATATGAGTTAGTGGAACATTTTAATGTGTGGAAGATGGTTACAGTTCCTTAAAACTGGGCATGCTCCTTTTAAAGCTTTCGCTCCTTATTGTGTGCAGGAGCTTACACAGGTAAATGCTGTGGTCCCCATTTTACAAATCCTCTTCCTTTTTGAGTGTCCTGGACAAAACTGCTTACTAAGCTCAAACATCTGTGCCAACCTGCTGAAGATTGTGTTTTCACAAGTGTTACAAGGGTGATAATTTGAGGACAGTGGAGTTTCACACCTATCACTCTGGGCCTAATTTAACCAGCAGAAACTATACACTGTTGGTGAGACTTGGGAAAGAAGACCCTTGATGCATTCGCCAAGCCTAGATTCCATTTTGAAGGCTGGCGGAAAGAATCTAACAGAATTTTCCGTTTTCTTGTTTGTAAACTAAACATGCTTGATTTGAGAATAAGGCAAAGGCAGAACCCTTGATGTAGTTTTTACAGTCATTTTTCAACACCAAACCATACTCTAATCTTTGCAAGACCCCATCAGGAAAGAACTCCATTGTTCACCCCATTTTACTGAAAACTTATGACTTGACAAAGGCCAGAAGGGGAATTCGTAACAGACCAAGATTTATAACTTATAATGCGGGAATTCCCAACTCCCAAGTTTTTGCTCAGACGGTTGAATCAAGTTTCTCTTATCAAGTTTGTAAAGCAGTTTGGGAACCTTCCAGGTGAAAGGTACTAAACAGATGGATGAGACAATTGTGATCTGATTCAGAATATTTAAATGGGAAATGTCTCTGCCTGAATTCATTCAGCTTTATCCATATCATTAGCATAACTTGGCCTCTTGATTGTTTCCATGTGGATTCTGAGAAGGTGTCCATGGCAGATTTCTATTTCTTCTCCATATTTAATGCAGCTCCCATCCATTCTTGTGCATGTCTGTTAAGTGTGATCTTCCATTTACTCACAGGATATTTCTAATATAACGTTGAGGCTTTTAAGATACAGTTTCTCTTCCTTTTGATCTCGGATTTGGTACAGACCACTTTAAAGCTTGCAGTTCTTTCATTTCCTTACATCTTCCTGTCACTGATACAATATTAAATCTTCCACCATCCCAGTTATGCCTTTGTGCAAGATGAATTAAATGTCCCCGCTGTTTTCTTTGAACATAAAAAAAATGATTTGGTTAGTACTATCTGAACTTTTTGCAAGACATGCAGGATTTCAAGATGGAAAAGGTTTGTCAGATCATAGGTGCCTTTTACTGAAGGCTAGAGTCCTCATTTAGAGGACAAATTAATTTCTCACCCCTGGACTATTTGAAATAGAATTGGGCAAAGGGACAGAAAGTCTTCTGAAGGCAGCAGTCCCGCATCAGCCAGAGAAGATTAACTTCAGTGGTTTCCAAACACGACAAAGAGAATTTACTCCTCTCTCAAAAAAAAAAAAAACACCTTCAGGATTAGGTCTATAGTTTATGCATCTTTTTTCCATAAGTTAATGTTCATGTCCAAAATAGATCCATGAATATGGAATATGCTACTTCAGATCAGGCTTACTGCTGTATATATGTTGAAAGCCTCAGGAAATGTGGTGCAAACTCTTCTGACTAGTGACTCCAGATGGAGGTCAAACTTCCATATACTGACTGCCACTGTCAATCTGCTTGGAAAACTCTGGGAGGCCCACCGGTTAGATTAGAAAACAAAGCTCGGTTCTGGAGAAAAAAGTATGACCAGAGCTGTTTGGCACCTTTCCTGTCTAGTGCACTGCACTGTGTGTTCTCATAAAATGATTACAATGAGACTGCTCTGGGAGTCAGTATTTATTCCCTTCATACCACAGCCAGTTGTTAAAACACTGTAAAGTGACAGTTTACCAGTGTTTTTAATTCTTGCAGCATGTAAGCAGTCTTTTTAGACCTGATCCAAATCAACTGAAATCAATGGGAATCTTTTCATGGATTTCTGTCAGCTTTGAATGAATAATAAAAATTAATTAAAATAATAATGTGAACACATGCAAGCAAAAAGGTGTTACAGTCTCACAGCAGATAGCATGTCTTGATTTTATACTCTTCCCTTCTGTCCAAGGAAGCCCTATCGTTTGTTATACATTCTGGACTTGCTGCTGAAAGTAGACTAGCCTGTATTCCACTGGAATTCCAGAGAGGAATAATGGTCTGTTCATGCAGATCTGTTTGCAGGAACAGATCCAACATTCATAAAAGGATCGCTTCAGTCAGTGATATTCAGACCTCACAGGTTCAATAATCAAATAAGTGATCTACGTTACCTAAAAGAGACCCCAATAATGTGAATTCATTGTTTCATTTACAATATATTCGTATTTAAATATTATAACACAGAAAATATTTTGTTTTCACATTTATGTTTTATTCTCCCAGCAAAACAACTGACCAGAGATGAGTATTTTGTTAACTACAATTAATTAATAACATAGTAAAAGCAACATGATTGGTTAATAACTTATTGTGAGCTGCAAAGAACTGAGGGAGACACGTTAAAGAACCTCTTGCAGATCGTGAGCCTGACTTTCACTGACTTAACCCTTAAGCGAATCACTTAACCACTGAATTGTATCTATCTCTGGGCAAATTTAACACGTTGTGGCAGCACTGCACAACATCTCTAGTCAAACAAAAAATACTTTCTCCAACTGATACTACATGGCACATTTAGAGAGGCCAAATATAATTATCTGACTCCTGCAGTTTGGCCAGGACACCAGGGCTAAACCTGTGCTTTTATGGAAATTTCCATGAGGTCCTTTGAATCAAGCTCCTGATCCCTTGATTTTAATAGGTCTTAGGCAAAGGATGGGATCTTCAGCAGCACCAGGCCTGCTAATGCCAGGGCATCAGTTCAATACTGAGACAAGAGCACCACCTACTCCCCATATGCATTAGAGGTCTCCCCTTTAACTTCACATGAGGCCTGACTCTGCTTAGCTTGCAAAGCCAGAGAGAACATAGCGCTTGCTGCTGTCACGTCAGCTGTGCTCATGTTCTACTTTTTGTTTTACAGAAGCTTCTCCAGGAGTCACCGAAGTGACATTTGTGGAAAAAGAGCCAGCTGAACGGCATTCTGTTATTTCCTGGGAGCAGGTGAGTGGTTTCATTATAGCACTGGAACAAGCTATGTGTGGGTACAGGACACTGAACAGAACTGGCACATTTCACACACAGCTCAGCCCACAGGTAAGAGAGACTCCCTGAGGTCTATGACACAAATTGGAGCAGTGCTGTCTCCTTTTCAGCTGGTACTCTAGCTTCCGTTCATGCAACCTGTAATTGCAGTGTTATTGGGTCTCACAAGAGGAGAAGGCCACTGATAGGAGTCTAAAGGGAGACTCAAGTTCAGCTGAGAGTAGAGACAGTGATTCAGTAAGTGACTGTCACGCTTCTGCATCAGCCCTGAAACTGAGCTGCATCATGAGAGTAGGGGGCGACTGTGTTGCTCCTCTTTCAGATGAGATGTAAAATCAAGTTCCTTACGGCCATTAAAGAGGGAGACTTGTCATGCAATCAAGTCATTCTGTGTACCCATCTACACACCTTTCTCAACCTCAACCACCCAGTTTCTACCTACTAATATCCCCATATTGCCTCAGTCATCTTGGAGAACCAGTAACCAGCCTTCATACCCACACCCTCATGCTACTCCTGGGGGAATTCTCTGGCCAAAAGTTGAAAATTCTGCATGCCACATTTTCAAATTCTGTATATTTTGTTGGTCAAAATAACAAAATATAATCACACCAATTTCAATTATTTTGGTAATTTGTTTCAAAATGCCTGCCAACAAGTGTGTTTATAACAATACAGATGATAAAAAAGATTCAGGAAATGTTCTTTGACAAATAGATTCTTTACTAGGCATATTAATACAGAACTTTGAGTGATAATTCATGCAAACCACATGACAGAAACGTATTTCCCACACCGCTTGAAAGCAGTGTATTGGCTTGGAGTTGTAAAGGGTAATGGAGGAACTGAGGGGGAGAGAAGTAATTGCTGGGCTGGAGCCTGGGAGTGAACCTACAGGGTTGTTGGGTGTGGGTGGGAGAAGTATGGAACAGGCAGGCCATCCCCTTGCTTCTACCCTTGGCCCCATGGGAGCGCACTGTGAGGAATGCAGTCTCTTACCCTCCCTTTTGGCATCTGCTCTGGCATCAGAGCAGGCCCAGTGGGTGAAAGGCAAAACTGCAGCTCACGGGTGGCAAAATATGTATTCTGTGGAGGAAAAAAAATAAGTGGGGGGACATGGGTTCTGCATGTATTGAGTGGGGCACAATTTCCCAGGATCAAAATGCAGGCAGATTTCATTTCCATCATATCTACATAAACGTAGCAACCCTATTTACCTGTGGGCTACCCTTCCACCTATCTGTCCCTAAGCATTACAGATAAAAATCTCTCATAGTCATCATTTGCAATATAAAACCACAACCCACTTACTTATACCCATCAGTAAGGAAGCCAGGACAGAGCTACAGATCATATAACTTAAAGAAGCCATGTCAACCCTAAAATCCTTATTAATCATCCATATGCATGACCCTGTAACCAGCAATCATAATTACAAGTAAAGCTGGATTTTGAATTGTCAGGCTGGTAGTTGATGAGTGTGGGCTGTGGGTGGTGAAAAGCAGGTAGGTGAGGTTAGGAAGATGTTTTCTGGAGTGAAGTATATATGGGGCATTGAAGGCTTTGTTTCTTTATTTTCCTTGCTTTTTACCAATTGCTCTGCAGGGGATCTGAAACCTACCTCCTTTCATTCAAAATTAACAGATGTCCTTTTGTGAGGGAATACAAATAAGCTGTAGGTTTGATCTTGTGGAATAAGTACTGAGATCTCACAAGGTAGCCAGTGCACTGAATTCCCTTAGAGTAGGTCTACACAACAAAGTTATTTTGAAATAACGGCCGTTATTTCAAAATAACTTTGCGAGCATCTGCCTGACATAACTGCTATCGCCAGCTTATTTCCAAATTTGCAAACCTCATTGTACGAGGAATAGCTCCTATTTCAAAATAGGGGCCATATACACAGGGAATAGGGGTTCTTTTGAAATAAGAAAACAGGTTCTGTTGCATCTGGATGCTGTATTTCGAAATAGCGCTCATCTATTTCAAATTGCATTTTGTGCGTAGCAGTGTTATTTTGAAATAAGTTCTTCCAGAAAATCTCTTCCTGAATAGCTTATTTCGAAATAATGCTGCTACGTAGACATAGCCTTATAGTCCTCGGTGGGAGTTAAGAGTTCTTCATGCCACACAGGTAGCACTCAGCAGTCATCCCCCTTAGGGATGAACTTTCAGTTCTCGTCTTTTCCAGTCTCATTGCTCTTAATTACACGAATGCAAGTAAACGTTTTTAGGCATATTATACCTCTTATTTTATTGTCACAACCACTAGGTGACACTGTTTACCAATTTAATGGAGTGAAAACAGTTGATTCAGACTTTAATATTTGATCTATAGTAAACTTACAATCAGATTACATTACAATCCGTTGCTTTAACTCCCACTGTAGGCCAAGAAAGATGCTTTGTCCTGAAATGTAACCGCATTCCAAACAGCAAGGATTGTTTTCTGCAAATCTTGCAGGAAGTTGGTCAATTCTTTTTTGACTCATAGGTCACTAAAACAGCAGAGACCTCGAATATGAGCCCACTCAGTCAGAGCCCCATACCCACTGGAGTCAGGGGAGTGGGGGAATGGGTGACGAGGGAAAGGGATAGGGCAGCGGGAGGGGAGCGGACCAGGAGAGCTACCTAAGAACTGGGAACATCTTGCCCTCTGGGGAGCACAAGAACTAATCTCTCTGGACTGCCCCAGGGATGTATAGCGCCCCAAAGAGAGATGAGGAGAGACAGAGCAGTGAATCCATGCCAGACTACAAAGCAGGGTAAGCACACAGGGCAGTACCTAATCCCTCAGAAAGGGACACAGCCGAGGACGTGCTTAGTGAGTCCTGAGAAGCACATGGAGTCAAAAGCCATGAAGAAAGAAGGTAGTTCCCCAGTGCACCCTATTCTATAAGATTTTATAATCTTCTAATAAAATCAGATACACAATG
The DNA here is from genome assembly GCF_033958435.1 of Carettochelys insculpta. NCBI lineage: Eukaryota > Metazoa > Chordata > Testudines > Carettochelyidae > Carettochelys > Carettochelys insculpta. Next base: position 124,578,525 of record NC_134141.1, read on the forward strand.
CTATCCCTGTTATTTATAAGCAATGTTTTTAATATGCCTGGACTGGGGCCTGCTGCAGCACAGGTATGCTGCTCCTCTGGTGCAAAGGATGTGTAAAGCCATCAAACACACCTGCCTGAGAATTTCCCCTATGAAGAGCAGACATGGGGGTGTGACCTGAAACATCTCTGAAACTGGTGATATTCCCAGCTGCTAGACCTGTTTCTGGAGACTTCAGCAGCTGGCTTAGACCAGCCCTCAAGCCATAGTAAATTATGTGGAGAGACAGATTGGCCTATGCCCATCTCCAGTGTTTGGGAGCCATACAAATATGGCATCTATCTTCTCTTCCCCTCACTCAGGTCTCACATGGAGTGAGCTCTGTGCCTTTCTATGTTTAGAGTACTGTCTGTTGTGCCCTATCGATTTAATTTCTGTTAACTTTCATATGATTGTGCCTAATAAGGGGCTATGTTGCTATTTGAGTTAACTGTCATTTGTAAAGCCTTCTGTTGTATGTGGGAATACAAGGACCAGCACAAGCTGAGCACTCTAACTTTGTCAGCTGATAGAGTTCCTCACCACTGTACGAAGACATAAGCATCAAACATGTTCTTTCTAGGTAATTTTGTGATATAGCGGCCACATCAGATCAGATATTGGGCATCTTGGTTTTATCATTTATGGTGCTGATGAGTTCAATTGTAGAAAGCACTAGCTGAGCAGGGTGCACGCACCTGGCTGAAGTAAGCCATTCTGGGCTTATAATTTTATCTCACTTTTTTGTTTTAAGACAGTTGTTTGAAATTGTAACCCCTTGTGACTGAAGGTAGCTTGACAGATTAGCCAGCCTTCTTCCACCCTCATGGAAAACACTGAACAATATATCCAGGATCCTGAATCGCACCATGTTCTGCTCTAGCATAGCAACTTCCATGATTGTCTTTAGACCCATCCAATGGAGAAGGCAATGAATGTGAGTTAGCTGAGGAAGTTTCTCAAGTGAAGGTAAAAAGAGAGAGAATGTGACTGGAAACACAGATGCTAATTGATATACAGTAAACCCTCTATTTAACGGACTAATGAGGGGAAGGCATGTCCGTTAATGCCGAAAGTCCGTTACGTACAAATTATTATACTGTATGATGATGCACTGACCTTCCCAGCCCATCACTCACCCTGTCCTCTGCCCCACCTCTTCCCTTCACCCCTCCTGCCCTGTTCTTCCCCTCACACCCCCGTCCCTCTCTGATTAGCAGCAGAGGAGCTGAATGCCGGCCCCTCGGTCCTTCCACCTCCTGCACCTCTCAGCACTGCCACTCCACCAGCCCTCAGCTCTGAGCCAACCAAATGAAGATAAAGCATGGCCACCCCTAGCCTGCCAGCAGGCAGCATCCTCCAACACCATGGCTGCTGTTGAACACCATTTCAGGCAGCAGTGGCCAGGTGTCGACATGCTCCACACACAAGGGGCTGGGGGAGAAGAGCTCCTGCGCCCCCCATGCAGCTCCTCTGGCTCCAGTGGCCCTGGCAAGCCCAGCTACTCTCGCAGCTCCTCCAGCCCTGGCGGTGGCTGTGGTGTATCTCCGGCATTTATTTAGGGGGAGTAGCGGGGCTGGCAGACAGCGTCCGTTATGTCCAAAGTCAGTTATATCAGGATGCGTAAAATTGAGGGTTTAATGTACCTCCTGAAAAAGGAGGTCTCAGGGCAGCAGAACTGTGCACTCACCTCTTATCCCCATCCGCAAATAGACCTTTTATCAGTAGAGGCCTGATTCTTGTCTCTCTCAGGAGAATAACGCCACTGACGTCAATGAAGCTGTTCATATGTGAAAGTTTATTAATAAAACAACATAATTACATGATTAAATAGTTTTTTTTAAAAATGTGACGGTATACGGCATGTAAATACTTGTATTCTGTTAAGCTTCACAACACATCAATCATCTCCTCTCATGCAGCTTCCTTCATTGTTTTACTCCACACCCTGGCTCTTGCAACTAGACTTGTGAAGTTAGAATCCATGAAGCTGCATGTGAAATGACAAATATTTAGCTTTGAAAAGAGCCTGCAAAACAGAGGCACATCTGTTACAGGCATTTGGAAAATTTAAAGCTTATGTGTATGGTTTAGTCTTCTACTAGAACTAGCATTGAGCAACTTTGCCCAGCAGTATTCATTCACCTCTCTCATCACGTAACAGACAAGTCCTTCTCAACACAAAGATGTCTTCCCTTTTGCACCCGCTGCCTAGGGAGACATTTTCAGGAGGTTTTGGAAGAGCCACCCTGCCAGGGACCAAATTGGTGATAGTTTGAGGGCAAAAGGAACCACCAGATCATCCAATCTGAACATCTGTGTGTCACAAGTCATTGGCCACACCCAGCACCCACACACTAAACCCAACAACCAAACCAAGACCAAGGCAGCACTGCAGCCCGTGGGAGATTAGACCTTATGTGCAACAGGAAGAAATTAGGAAGGACTGGGCTGCACCAGTGCCAGCGGATCCCACAGTAGCAGGGAAATGATAAGTGAGACACACTCAGATAATCCTGGCAAGCGAGTCACACATACACTCTGCAAAAATACCCCCAGATCACTGCCAGAATACCTTCCCAGCCCACATATGGCAATCAGTTAAACCCCGAGCACATGAGAAAGTACCTGATAATGGTATGACATGTAAATGATAACATAGCAACAAATTGTATGGTGTTGCAGATAATAATAACATGCAGCAAAACCAAGAATATATGGGCCACAGTAGCAGTTGCCATGGGGAGCAATGGATGAAGGCCACCTACAGATTGGAGAGAGTTCATCATTAACGGCATAGCTGTGGACATACGGGGGCTGGGCTATAAAAGTACTCTTTCTGGATGTTTATAGCCAACCCTTTGAAGTGGGCCCTGCCTTGTGACCTGTGGCATTAGTCCAGTCCTCACTGGTGCTCAGAGCCAACACTGATGCTGACCAGCTGCAGTACTTGAGTCTCACGTCTGTTCCACATCTGCCAGAGTCAATGTGCACCTGACCCACAATCTGCTAGCTGTGTGTTATGTGTATCTTCCTCTGTACCTGCAGCAGCAAGACATCTTAGAAGGGCTGGTGAGTGGTGCTGTCAAGCTGAACCATGGTGGGGATGCTGGCACTGCCCAGGGGACCTGAGCTGCTGGACAAGTAGTGGCATAGCAAGTGGGTGCCGGATATCAGTAGGTATGCAGGGCGGGGTGATGGTAAGGGGAATAAGAACAACTCAGGAAACTACAGATGGGTCAGTTTAGCTTCTGTGCCAGGAAAAATAATGGAACAAGTAATTAAGGAAATCATGTGCAAACACTTGGAAGGTGGTAAGCTGATAGGGAACAGCCAGCATGGATTTGCAAAAAACAAATCATGTCAAACTAATCTGATAGCTTTCTTTGATAGGATAATGAGCCTTGTGGATAAGGGAGAAGCGGTGGATGTGGTATACCTAGATTTTAGTGAGGCATTTGATACTGTCTCTCTCATAATATTCTTATCAATAAACTAGGCAAATACAACTTAGATGGGGCTACTATAAGGTGGGTGCAAAACTGGCTGGATAACGATACTCAGAGAGTAGTTTATTAATAGTTCTCAATCCTTCTGGAAAGGTATAACAAGTGGGGTTCCGCAGGGGTCTGTATTGGGACCAGTTCTGTTCAATATCTTCAACGGTTTAGATATTGACATAGACAGTACACTTATTAAGTTTGCAGATGATACCAAGCTAGGAGGGTTTGCAACTGCTTTGGAGGATAGGGACAAAATTCAAAATGATCTAGAGAAATTGGAGAAACGATCCCTTCCAGTCCTAGCATTCTATGATTCATGCAGCATCTTTCCTTGGCTTGTTTAAACCAGTGCCTGTTGTGAATCTTTTCTGGTTTTCAAAGTCATGTCATGCACTTAGTATTAGGTATTAAAATGTATGTGGAATTTACTGTCCAAGAGTCCCACCCACCGTTTCCACAGAGCACAGTGCCTGCGTGGGGCATAGTCTCACTGAAGTCAGTAGAGCTTCTCGTGGTAATAAGCACTAAGGTTGGCAGTAAGTGTTTGCAGGATTGGGCCCTCCATGTAGATAGGTACACTGTTGGATGGCACATCAGATCTGCTTGTCTGCCTATCCCACTTTAGAGACTGAAAGTCCATGGAAGACAGAAGTCTTAATACTGCAGGTCCTGTAGATTAAATGGAAGAGGTTAACTGTTTTGTTAGTCTATTAGGTGCCACAGGAGTTCTTGTTTTTGCTGGAAGCTGCGTGTGGATTAGCCAATGGCTTGGAGTCTGTGAGTATAGAGAGTGAATTCGTTACACAAGGTGCCGCTGATACGAAAATCATGGAACTCTCTTACAATATTCCTGTTGCTACCGATAGCTAAATTGATAAACCAGTGACATGAAGTTTTCCCAAAGGTGCCTTTAGATCAAATAACTAACCTGCGTTGGGCAACAAATCCAGGAAACTTGAAAGCCTCTCTCCAGTTGTGTGATTTGAATTGTGTTGGGACTCAGTAAGATCTTTGGTGGTAAATGTTCCTTTCTCAACAGTGAGTCAGTTATCTGGATCAAAGCACACTCTATCTATCTCTTTCTTCTGATAATGTTCGGGGGCATTTGTGATTACAGAAAAACTCCTGTGTGCTGCCAGAGGATTTAAAGAATTTCTACCTAATGAGTGATGGCTTCCACATGACTTGGAGTGTGAAGATCGATGGTAAGTCTCCCTGTTCCTTTCCTTTAGCTTAAAATCCTTTAGGGTAAAATTTCCATTCTTTCTGTGCATCCCTGCAGCAGTACAGTCCCTTCCTCTCCATTTGATCACTGCATAACAGACCCCTCCATTTAGTTTCATCTGTGCTGTAGGAGTGACATAATTTTGAATGGAAGAATAACCACTGTGCCCTTTAGCCAGCTATTTTTGGATAGTTCGCTCACTGATGTAGAAAATTGCCTGTTAATTAACAAAAGTCCAAAGTATTTTGTGGAATCAAAAGCCAACACAAGGAAAGCCCCATTGATAAAGGATGAACAACCTGACTTTCTGTGCATGTTACTTCAGGCTTAAGCCTATGATCCGTGAACATGCAGCATTTCCACATGGGATCTTTTTGTGCAGAGTGCTTGCTTGAACCTCGTCTATTTATCATTACTTACATGCCAGTATGTACTGCCTAAATCCACCATCAAATGGATCAGCATGCAAGTTTGAGTTCAGCCTGCAATTTTTCTCTGGTACTTACTGAGCTCAGAGGGAACACCTGCTTGTCAGTTGGCTTCCTACTTTTCACACTCTTCAGATTTCCATCTGACTTTACAGAGGCAGGAGGTGGTCAAAGAACTTTGCCAAGGTCATACAACAGGCAGTAGCTGTGCCCAGGAACGTAGAGCCCTTGCTACCATTGTAATAGTGGGGAACTTTAACAATGAACAACATTTAAATGAAGGTCCTGATCCTTGTCGCTTTGACTGTGGAGGAAGTGTTACCCCAGACTTCCATGCTAGCAGGTACAGATTCTGGGCCTCATTCTGATCTCATGCCAGTTTAACTCTGTTGAGTTCAGTGGAGTTACTCCAGTATAAGTGATAGCTGAACTGGTTCCTCTTTCTTCCACCTGTATCTGGCAGGAACAGGGAGACTCTTTCACTCAAAGTAGGCCCCTGGCCACCACTGTCCAGGCCTTTGCCACCTCAAAGTGTGATTGTTGCAAGGCATTCCCGCTGGAGACAGCTAGCGTCAGTGGGTACCTGCAGAATGTGCTCATCTCCTTGTGAAATGGAGTTTCACATGAAGAGCACCTGACACCAATCCACAGCACCTGCGGGTTGGTTCAAATGGGAATTCAAAATGTGGTGACCCATAGAGCCCTGAATAGGTTTAACGCTTCATCAGCTGACTGACGCTTTCCCTTGCTCCCTTCCGGACTGCTACAGTAGCAGTCAGTACTAGGGCTTAAGCTAGCGTTTCCTCAGAAGAAACAAGAGGCAGCTGCTGACTCGGCGATCTCTATGAGTTGTTCTCACCAGAGCCGACAGCCGTCAAACTTCCAGGCCTGCTGCAATGCCCATTTCTCCTCATTGTTCACAGAATACATCGGGGCTTGAACAAAAAAGAAACGATCACTTCGGCTGTCCTGTCACTGGGGTGTATTAATGATCACTCTTGTCACTGTGCTCTACAGATAACCCCATGCCACTGGGCTCCATGGTGATTAACAGCATCTCTAAGCTAAGTCGCCTTGGCGGATCATCAGCATACGCTCTACCCAGTGCCCCAACCCTCGCAGACTTGGAAGATGATACAGATGAGGAAGGTAGGTCCTCTTGTTGGCAGATGGGATGGCACACCCAGTCTCGGAACGTGCTTTCCCTCCTTCATTCTGCTGTATAGGAATAAGCTGCATTTCTGCATGACAGGCCAAGCTGCACTTTGCTAGCACAGGTAGAGAGGTCAGACGTCACTGTGTGCTGCTCCAGAGAAGGAATGGTCTGGTTACTTAGGGTCCACCTGGGACCATTAACTCCACCTCCCCGCCAACATTGTCTACACACCTTTCACAACCAAACTGCTCCCCTGGCTATGTTTTTCCCTGCCTGCAATTGTTAGTTTGGGCCTCCTCTTTTCATTCAGCTTGGAAGAAGCATGTACATTACCCTATAATATCAACTACCATGGGCAATGATTGCCACTGAGGTGAACAAGCCCACCGGATGCACTGACTTTGAATGCAGCTCTTCAGAGCTGGCAGCATCAGTGGAAAGCAGGTACGGAAACAAGAGGCAGGAGGAGAAAATGCATCCGGAGGTGTTAGGCATTTGGCAAATAAAGAGAGACATTCCCCTCCCCTAACATTTTGCAGGCTAACAGGGTGCAACAAGTGAAATCAGCAGAACATAGTATCATGCTGACTGTGCAGAAAAATGATAAATGTACAAATTGCTATTTGATTTCTGTAGCTCTTCCTTGGCTTGTCAGGGAATCCTGTCTTTTAGCCATTAGAAATCTTTGCCCTAGTCCTCCTATAATCCTGATCCTCTTGCTATTGAAATCAGATAGGCCAAGTTCTGCTCTTCTTTACCCACATGCAACTCTGCTGACTTTGCATGGCACATGCGAGAGCAGATCATGTCTCAAAAGGAGTTCTCCCTTTGACTTTAGTGGGGACCCAAAATCACTTGCTCTTCTATGGTAGAGTCTATCAGTTTATGTCTGTTTTCTTTTGTTGCAGGAATAATTCCATTTTCCTTCCTAGAGGGTGTATTTGTGTTGACTGACCCTAATTTACTTATGAGACTGAGTCATGACAACCATAACCATTAATTGCTTTTGGAATGGGTTTGTGGTTGTTGCATAACGAATAGTATTCACAACATGATGAATAATATGAAAGAGGATTTTAAAACTGCCATTCTAAAATGATGCAGCTGAGCTCTTACCGCCATATAAGCTGGTTTTGTAAGGCTTCAATACATGTGTATTACTATTTAATCTATCTGATATTAAACAATGTTAAGCCCTAGCTTCTGACAAGGGTTATGTAGATCAGCAATAAGGTTGCTGAACATCCAAGTTCTATGAACTTCAGGTGCATTTATGTGTAAGCATCTTTGAGGGGTATCCAGAGATGTCTATAGACGAGCAGAACTAAAACAGTAATTGTCATAAAAATGAAAAACCTGCTTATGGTACCTTTTCATTCAATTGTTTTGAACTTTCTCTCTCTACATTTTAAATTGGCAATCTTTTGATTTCTTGTAAAAAAATTAACAACTTAATTTGCTAATTAAAAGTGAATCCTTCCAAGCCAAATTATGGGCCAGCTGTTCAAACACGCCTCTACTATGGCACTTTCTCCATCCCTCAAGGTTTTTAAGTCCCGGTTTGACAAGGTCTTGGCTGGGATGACTTAGTGGGGGTTGATCCTGCTTGAAGCAAGGAGCTGGACTATATGACCTCCTGAGGTCCCTTCCAGCCCTATGAATCTATGGCACCTATATCTGTTCCATGGGCATAAGTTTGTGCGTGCAACAACTACATTGGAACAGTTTGGGTCCTTCTGCTCCAAACTTCAGTGCTCGCATTGGGTGTGTGGCCATGCAGGTGAGGCCCTGGTGCATATCAGCTCTACCAGTGGAATATACAGCCATGGCTCTGTCAGGCTTATTTGCAGATTTGGCCCCCTGTTCAGTGAAGTCAGACCGTAAGGCGATTTTGTTTCTTTTTAAAGGTAATGAAGACCAGCCAGAAAAACCTCACTTTGACTCTCGTAGCCTGCTATTCGAATTAGATTCATGCAATGGAAATGGGAAAGTTTGCCTCGTTTATAAGCATACTAAACCAGGTAAAGACTAAAAAGACCACAGTTAATCAAGCCCGATAAATGGTTGCATCTGCATATCTCTTACTCTTCTGAACTTACCTGCCATTGTGAAGGAACTCTTGGCTCCATTGATTTCAGATGCCAGAATTCCTGGTAACTTCACTGGAGTCAGGATTTCCCCCTTGGTATTGAACAGATGAGCCCACGTTGTAACTTTAGTGCTGTTTCTACATACACAGAGGGGAAAGGTTCCACACTAGCATGCTGATCCTGCAAACGCTTATGCACGTGAATAGCCGTAAGGGTTCAGTAAGGCACCTCCAATGTGTAAAGTGCCTCACATGTGGAAATGGGGTTAAACAAAAGCCAAATGAAGGACGTTCGCTGGGAAGGGCCACAGCATTTCTGACAGACAGCGGGGAGAACACTGAGAAGTTGAAGCCATTGAATTGGATTCAGACCCTGTGCTTTGCTGCAGTGACCCGCAAAGCTGTTTAGAAATGACCTTGCAACAGGCCTGTCAGGAAAAGTTAACCAAGGCCTCACCAAAGAGCAAGAGAGATGTGAGCTGGGCTAGAAAAGAACTCTCTGCTGAGGTGTCTGCACTGCACACTTCTTCCAGCAGCAGGTACCTCCTTGCATAGGTATAAAACGCAGTGGAGTCAGTGGGGCACAGATTGAACAAGTGGCATATAGACATGCCTGCAGAGTGTGGATGTGAATTCAAGTACACTCCCTGCCCCCTTTCTCCTCACCCGAGCCATGCACTGTGGGTTTCAGCTGAGTAATGTCCCACTGCCCCCACCCCCCTGCTACTGGAACTTTACCCCTCTAGACAGGGGGAGGCAGCCTTTCGCCCCACCCTACTCTGCCGTAACCCTTCCTTCACAGCAGCGAAAGGCGCCAGCCGCAGGGAGCTGCTGATGCTTTATCCGACAGTCTTCTCCTACCAGAGCTATGTACCGCATATGGATACAGCTTGCTTGTCACAGCAATGTTTACCTACAAGTACAGGTTGAACCTCTTTCATCTGTTAGTTTCATTTCTGTTAGTCTATAAGGTGCCACAGGACCCCTCGTTGCTTTTCCAAATCCAGACTAACACAGCTACCCCTCTGATACTTGACACCTCTTTCATCTGGTACCCTCAGGACCTGACTGGTCCCAGATGAGAGAATTTGCCAGACCACGGGAGGTCAATATTGTCTAGCACATTACCAACACTTCCACTGCTCCCTGAGCTCTTAAAAGACGTGTAGGGGTAAATGACAGCTAATTAACAGCACAGAACACTGAGAGCCAGGACTGGTAGCTGTAAACAAACTCTATGGGATTACAGGAAACTGGATATAAAACCAAGCCAGATTATGGAGTTTGCTGGACAAGAGAGTTCTGGATTAGAGAGGTTCCACCTGTACATAACATGCTGCCACCAGTGGGGTGTAGTGGAGATACCACCTGTCACACACCCCTGGAAGGGTTCCAAACACCAGCCATACTTCCAAGTTATAGGACTGAGACTTTATCCTGGAGCCAAGGTGTAGGGTGGTGCCCTTAGGGGAACAGTAAAGTACACGGATCACTTAGCGGTAGTCATCTGATGTGTCTCTGTTTAACCTTGGTGTGTGTCTTTCTCACTCACATGCCACTCTATTAATATACCTGTTCCTAATAAAAACACCCACCGTTGTCAAGTGGTGACTGTTGTTGGAAGTTTAGCATGTGTGCCCAGGACAGAAACCGCTCTCTGATTTCGAGGATGCAGACGTGAAAGTAGTCACAGAGAGATAGCTGGTTTAATTTGTATCTTTGCAAGCAGTCCTGTAGCACCTTAAAGACTATCAATTTAATTTATTTGGTAATGAGCTTTTGTGGGAAAGACCCTCTTCTTCAGATTTAGGAGTAGAACTGAGCAATCCAACCAAGGACTGGCTGGGAGTGATCCCTACACCTAGCAATGAGAGGAAACGGATGCAGGCAGGAGACAGGCATAAAGACCCAGTGGTGCTAGGGAGGTTTACACCAGTGAAATGGCTAAGAAAGCAATCTGGAGTCACACCGCTAACCTGATACTGCATCATTCAGATTTTACACTCTTTGGAGGCTGTTGCCTCTAGCAAGGTAGTATTGATCAGAAGAGGGAGAAAATTCCCTGCAAAGCAGGATTTTGTCAGCAGTTCAAAGGAACCATTGTGAAGTCCCTTCCAAACTCAGGCTATGCTCAGCGATACACATGTTGCATATAGGAAAACAGGCACAGGAACTAGTTAATTTGCACACACCGAGTCAGTAGCAGAGCTGGGAATGGAAGCTAGAAGTCAGGACTTTTGGGTCCCAAACTATAACCACGAGACCATGCTACCTTAGAAAACATTGGATCTGAGCCATGCCCCTCTGGAAGAGTTATCCTTTACAATGTCAGAAGTATCACAACATCACAGCTTATCTGCAGATGACTTCATTTAGGAGCTTCAAAACAACGCTACAATTTAAGTTCCTTTGTTTCAATTCCAGTTGTCACCCCAGACACTGAGATCTGGTTTCTGGACAGAGCTCTGTACTGGCATTTCCTCACTGACACCTTCACAGCCTACTATCGCCTGCTGATCACTCACCTGGGCCTCCCCCAATGGCAGTATGCCTTCACCAGCTATGGCGTCAGCCCCCAGGCTAAGGTAGGAGAGCAGACTCTGCAGCGAGTCTGAATGCAAGTTTCCTCAAGAGTGGTGAGCAGAGCCACCTGCCACAGCAACAAGCAAAGGCTCTCAGCAAGCAAGGTTATCTTCTGCAGGGCATCAGAGTGGGCAGTAAGTGGTGTATATTAGATCAGGAGGGTGAGCTGGCACTGGGCTTTCTAGCAGCCACACCATGGTACTGCTGCTATTGTTATGCTTATTAAGCTCTCCCCATCTGTAGCTATGCAGGGGGATAAGGGTGGGATAAGACCACCTACACATAAAACCAACCCAGATCACAACTCTGGGAATGGTGGAAAGGCAAGGGCTGAATCCCCATTCCCTGTTCTGCTTTCCCCTCCCCAGCTGCTGAGAGCAAGCAGGTAGGAAGGTCCCCTTGCACACTGGGTAGCAGATCTTACCATATGCAAGCCTGGAACATACCACACCTTGCAAAAGGCTGTAGCAAAGCACTCCCCTGCCTTTCTAAGAAATTATGCCTGTGGGGAGCAAGAGTCGCAATATCTCCCAGAGTTATTCCAGGAGTGGTGTTGGTTACATGTTGTTCCTTGACCAGGCCTGGCATAAAGGCACCATCTGATTCTAGCCTGTTCTCACTGCTGTTCCCTTCTTACTGCCACGTCATGGCTTTTATAGCCTCCTGCCTTTCCTCTGAATTTCTTACTCAGCTAAGTCACAACCTGGCTCTTTACTCCACCCTCTGCACCCGTGGGAGACAACACCCTTTCCAGCTGTGCGCTGACCCATGCTGTCTCCATGCGTGTTGGCAGGACCTTTGCTCCCTGTCACATGAAGTTGATCAGGGCTGCTTGTTTCATCACAGAGTTTGCAGCTGTGCCACCAGCCAAATGACATTCCCTGATGCTAGGCACGTGAAACTGCTCTCTGAAGCCAAGAGCAAGTTTCAGCCTAGGGAGGGCTGATTAGGCCCCCTGCATTTAAATTTCTTCCACTGCATGCTGTGCTCTAAATAAAACCCAGTTGATTGATCCAGGCTGTACTCATTATCCTCTAGCAATCGCTTTTCCCAACACACTATTGTATGTATTCATTAACCCTTGTGCAAAATGATTCCCCAACCGATAAATTTCCTCCTAATTTAGATTATGTCCCGCTGACTTAGTGTTTGGAAAGGGCTCTCAGGAGGAGATATTGCAGATCTTCCCCTTACACAGTACATAGATCTACCACCCCGGTCGTGTGGGTATTGACCCTCTGTTTATCTTGGGTCGCATTGTGCTGTGCACTGGCATGAGAATGTTTTGAGGCAGGGTTGAGCCTGGTAACCCTTTCCTGGCTTCATGAGCTAGCTGACTGTAGTAGAAAACGTAGAGAGCAGAAAAGTAGAAGACAGGAATGTGAATTGCGGGATGGAACTTCCTGGTGGCTACAGTATAATGCAGATGGTGATCTACGCTCATCAGACCAGTCAGAAGAAAAGTGAACCCAAGGTCTGAGTGTAGGTTTGCACAACTAAACCTGTGCTGTTAGATGAGCATTGGGGGCTTTTTATTTCACATGAGCAGCCTAGCAATTCTAACAACCTTTTTTTGGCAAGTTAAATATCAAAGTATTACTAATCACTTGCTGCTTGTCAGAATCCAAATAAATTTTCCCTTTCTTGTATTGGTATAAACCAGGAGTAAAACACCCTAATGTTTGTTGAGTTACAGCTACAGAAAACTAGGAGAATCAGGCTTCACTTCTGGCCTCAATCCAGACATCCCTGTACCTTGGGATACTTTTATTGCAATTCTCATTCTGTAGCTACAAACCATCTCTGCTATAAAGCTCATTGCATAAAACCCTGTGAACTGACACCCAAACTGACACAGGCGTCTAACAGCAGCATGTTTAAAATGCTCCAAGCTTGATTCTCAGCGTTTCTCTCCAAGTCTGTAATGTGTGATTTCTCTTCCTCCCCTCTCCCCCTGTCCTCCTTCCCCACAATCTGCTTTCTTCAGCAATGGTTTAGCATGTACAAACCCATCACCATCAATACAGCTTTGCTCTCAGAAGAAGCTGACTCCTTTGTGAATAAACTGGACCCCAACAAGGTCTTTAAAAGCAAGATCAAAACTCCTGTGATCAAAAAGAAATTGCCATCCCAGCCAGCAAGCTCTCAGAAAAGTCATGCAAGCACAACCTCCTCCAAGCCCTCTTCGCTCTCTGGGGGCTCCCTGAAGAAACGAGACCCACAAACCTGACTCTGGAAAGCAGTTTCATGCCAGGTTGTTAAAACCCCACCGGGGTGGGGTGTCTCTGAAGTTCAGATCAAACCACTTCTCCTGCATGAAGAGACTTCCCAGTCCAAACTGTGTTGCAACATTTGCATGACATAAACCACGATTTGATTAATGGGAGATAAAGCTGGAGACCCAAAAAGCTGCAGGTCCTGGAGAGACGGTGGTGAATTCCTTTCTGTTGTGATGGGCAAATACTTGTGAGTGTGGATCAAAAGGCCACTGAAGCCACCGAGCTGGGTGGAGTATGTTACTGCTGATAAAGTACAGCAATGAAATAAAGTAAATTAAATCTCCATCATTATCATATGCTTCTTATTAAATACAACCTACATGCACCAATAAATATTTCTCCCTTGTCCTTTTAGAAGAAAGATGTTATCATGGCATGTAATGAGTGCAGGGTCAAATCCACTGAAGTGGGTGGCAATGCTCCTCTGGACTTTGACAGAGTAGGACTGGTCCTCATGCATGGCCCAGTGATATGTGAGGGCTTCATGCTTACCCCCACCCCCAAATCCCATTCAGTGTTCAGCCCTGGCTCAGGCTCTGAACTATTTATGCAGACTGCATGTTAAAAAAGGGACCTTTGATTGATTGCAGCCTCTTCCACTCCTACATCTTGGAGCATAGGCCATTGATGACCATTCGCCAGTGTCCCCTCTCCTAGGCCATCTTTTCCAGTTCTGACTGGGTGTATCCCATCCCTTTAGTGTCTGTCTTCAGGTCTCTAAGCCAAAATGACCTTTGCATGCTCAAAACCATACCTGACATTGTGCCATCCGTGCAAGAGCTGTCCATGGCCAGAGCAGTGCAAAGGTACCAAGTCACCTCACATGATAACCAGGCAGACTAGCCAAGGACAGTGCTGTGAAACACTGATGTACGTCCAGCAGCACCTCAGCAAGCCCTCTTAAAAACATCCCTTTTTCATGGTCCTGAGCTGCTCTCCTCAGAAGTTCCCTGGCTCCAGGTTAACAGTCTGTCTGGGAACAATGTGGGGTCTGTGCTAGGTGCTAAGCGGCTCACTGACTCATGCAAATCTCACTAGGCATGCTCAACAACTTCCAGTGTCAGGCTTCTCAGGATCAGGCTCTATAAAAGCCTCCTCCCATCGAGGTTCCCAAATTGTAGGTCCGAGCCCACCGCTGGGTCTCAAAAAGTTTGCAGACAGATCAGGAGCTTGCTGCAGAGGGGTTCCCCAGGGGATAAGTGGGTGGGTTGGAGAATAAGCCTGCACCACCCTTATCCTACAGTAGCATCTTGTGTCCATGGGTCTAGGAGCTGGCCACAGCCCCACAGGACAAGAACTGCTGCTGCAGGGCGTGCGTGGGACGTGGTCATTCTGCAATGTGTGCATGTTGGGGCTACACCCCCAATACCAGGCAAGGACTAGGGCTGTGTTGCTGGAGCAGAGGAAGCTATTGCAGGTGGTCTGTGCCCCCTCAGCAGGGTGAGAGAGGTGACAGTGGCAGCAAGCCTATGCATTTTGGGACCCACCCCCTGCACCAATTTGGACCTGGGATGAGCAGCAAGACAAGACACAATGCAGTTGTGGGTCATTCCATGGCTAAATGTGTCCGAACCACTGTACTAACACAGTGCAGCCCAGCCACCCGTGTTCTAAACAAGAATCGCTCTGAGCAAGAACAACCTTGATGGCCAGTTTGTGACCAAATGGAACCCAGCCACTTTTCAAGGGCACCACCTCGACACCAGCAATGATCATTTACAAGGCAGGTGTCTCACTGCTAAAGGGACTGCATACCTGTCTAATCCCAAGCTGCTGCACAAAGTGTTGTATGGGTACAGCACTGGGAAGTATTAAGCCCTGTGTAAGCATTTTCATAAAGATTATAATATTTTCCTTCAACAGGGCTGGGGTTTGAAGCACACCAAGTCCTTCAAAGAGCACACGCACAAAACTCACGACAAGAATCTGTGCTGGGCCTCTGAGAGGCACAGCCTGGACTGGATTGCCATAGGGGTGTGGGCTAAAATGACTTTAAGATGATCCCCGTCTTAGGTAGCTCCCTATACCCCATTATAACTGAGGCAGCCCTGGGCTGCCCTGTGGATGACAACGCACTCAGCATCTCTGCAGTGCTGCTGCCAAGTCCTAACAAGTTCCTCTCCTCCTTGGCCCCGTCCTTAGCATGCCTTTTACACTAGTAGGTCGGCTGCCTCGCAGGGACCCCCTTCAGGCTGTTTCCTGTGACTCCTGTCCTAACGAAATCCTCCCCCAGCTGCATCTGGAGTTTTACGGTTCTTGGTCCACGCTCCAGCCCTTTTTGCCCCAACTGCCGTGGCTCTGAGGGTGGGTGACAGTCTTCCACGAGTCCCTGTATGTTCTGTGTAGTAGGGTTACACAAGAGGACAGTCAGTGAGCTGCTCACTGATTCCTCTTCTGATCTGAGCTAGAGAATTTTGCATCTAGGACACGAGAGAATTGCCTGTGTAGAGTCACCTGACTTGGGTTTGTTTGTTGGGGGGGTTGGTTTTGTTTTGTTTTTTTCCATCTGAGTGATTGATTTGGTGTATTATTTCCATACAGAAAAAAAAAAGTTAAGAAACTTACATTTCCATTAAAATTTTAAGACAGAGCCACTTCTGTCCCCCCAACTCCACACTGTTCTGCCCTCCAGAAAGCCCAGCTAGTCTGACTGAGTTGCACAGACTTTTAAAACCCACCCTTCATTTTAATACCTCCAGATCACGCGAGTAAAAATAATGACGGGACAACTGATGTCCCTTGGCTATTACTGAGTCACTTATCAAGTGTTCTTTAATTAGTGGCATGAAATCAGATCCAGTGATGAAGTCATGTGGTGGATCAAACTTTCCTTTTTCAGCTTTGTGCCAGGAACGCTGAGCCGTTAGACAGGAGCAGTCTGCAATTTACCCTTTCCTTTTTCATCTCTGCCTTCCAGGGCAGCCTGGTTATGAAAGTCAATTGCAAGTTTGTAGACTAAGGCACCAGCCAGACTTCCCAGTGTTGGAGCTACAATTGGGACCCACCACCAGTAATTGCCAGCCCTAAAAGAAAAGACAGAACAAGTCTTAGGTGAATCAGATTTGACCGAAACATTTCTTTTGCTGCCATATTTCTCCCTAGGTAGGCGAAGTTTTGTCTTTGAGCCAGAGTTGCATTCTATTCTTGCACAGTTATTCTTCCCCACAGAAAGCACTCGTTCTGCAGGGAGGTGCACTATGGTTTTATTTTGCATGATTATAGAGCTTTCTGTCTAAGAATCTCAAAGACTTTGAGGGCTTGATCCAAAAATCGGTGGAAAGATTTTCCTGGATTTCAATGGCCTTTGGATCAGACACTAGATGAAGAAAGCTCAAAATAGTATCTGAGGCAGAAAAGTATTCCTAATAGTTTCCAGATGGGATTACACAGAGAGAAGGTAAATACCTTTCCCCAGATGACACAGGAAACCTATTTCAGCATAAGAAGTAGAACCAGAGGTGGGAAAAGTACCCAAAAAGTTATTTGAGTAAAAGTACAGCTGCTTGCGGGGGGATGGGGGGTAATTAAGTAAAAGTCTGCTTGTCCATCTGGAAGACTACTTGAGTAAAAGTGAAATGGTATCACATCTTGATTGTACTCAAGTATCCAGAAGTGAAAACAGCTGCCCTATGGAGACCCAAGTATACTTCTGGATAGTTGAATACAATTGAAGATGTGATACTTTTGCACTTTTACTTAATTACATTTTCCCCAAAGCAGCTGTACTTTTACTCAAGTAACTTTTCTGGGTACTTTTTCCACCTCTGAGTAGCACCCAGATTGAAGTCCTTTGCTATAATGGAAATCACAATTTGCAAGCTGCCGTACATTGAAACCAAGTGGGTATGTAATTTAATCTTATTGTGACTGGCATTTGCCTGTGTCCACATCTGCTACAAGTCCATCCCAGTGCTGTTGAAATGGGATTGGATTAGATGATGGCTCAATCTGAGCTACTATTTTAAAATACGCTAAACAGAGCTGCCAAAATTGGACCTGTTTTCAGTGCCAGCCACGCTGACTGCAGGATGGCTATTTGGGACATACAAAGGAGCAGCATTCTCACTGGAGCAGGGAACCAACCTGTGCACTCAGATTCCAACTAGCCAAGATTAGTATCGGAGGGGTAGCCGTGTTAGTCTGGATCTGCAACAGCAATGAAGGGTCCTGTGGCACCTTATAGATAAGGTGCCACAGGACCCTTCGTTGCTGTCAAAGATTAGTGTCTCCCTTGAAGAGCTTTTAAATGAGGGGCAATAGATTGTATCTTGTGCTAATACATATTTCAGGTCGTGCATTTGTGGTATGTACAAAGTAAAAGGAAAGAAGATGACCTACCTAAAGACTTCAAGTCCCCAGCCTGCCATGGCTGTAAAGATCCTTGGAGGCAGGTCCCTGGAGGGGTTTATTGCATAGCCAGTGTTTAATCCCATCGTCATGCCAATCGCTATCACCAGGAGCCCAGTGACAATCGCCTCAGTACCCTGTAGGGCTCCAGAGTTTTTCTTGTCAAAGATGGCAAGAATGCACAGCATAAGCACCATTGTGGCAAGGAACTGTGGGATTGGGAGAAAGGAAAGGTCAGTAGAGAAGCACATGTCAAGGCCAGGAGGAGTCACTGGGCCATGGGCAGGAACAGAGCCCAGAGGCAGGAATCAGGCCTGAAGCAAAGCTCATCTCTGGGCAGCCTCATCATGACAAGTGACCTACAGCGGCTGCTTGGCCGGCCTTACCCCTGATTAGCTAGACCAGCTAAATCAACTGCCAGCAGATTGATCGCGAAGCATGGATCCTCACTATAATGTAGCGAGCGGCCCCCCCAACCGCCCCCCAAACCACTCATAGACCCCCCCCATTCAGACCCCCAAAGCATTCATGGACCCCCATCAAAGCTATTCTAGCTGCTATGTACACTACATTAAATTAAAAAGGAAACCACAACATAGATTTTTGGACAGCAACTAACAACATTATCGGAAGATACTTAATTTAAAAATACCAATTGATTGCAGCTTTGCAATTTAGTTACAACTTATTTCCTAGGACCATTTTTATTTGTCTTTTATATTTTTCATGGACCCCCTGCAATCCCCTGGCAGACCCCCCAGGGGTCCATGGACTCTAGATTGGGAACCACTGGTGTAGATGTAGCCTGAGGCTCCAGCCACCCTCCTCTGCACTCTGGTTATGTGAGCCCACCTGCCTGTTAAGCCACAGGCCTGCAGCTGGTCACCTTTAAAACCAGTCCTTTGTGCCGCAGCCAAACATCCTCCACTGTACACTCTCCAGGGCAGTTGAGGAATCTGACGATGCTATTGCTGCTGAATAATAACTATTCTTTGCATTAAACCTGTGGAAGCACCTCGTCACCACACCAGGGACCCATGAGCGCAGCTGTGCTCCACACGCAGAAGTTCTGGGCACTGACCTCATCTACAAATCCCCCCAGCAGAGTCATATACGGAGCAGGATAGGTGGCAAAGATCCCAGCTGTGCCATTAAGTCCGGTCACGTAGAAATTTCCGCCCGTAAAATCACACAGCGCATCTAGGAGAAAGGGGAAGTCAGGGGTTAAGGCTGGCCCGCCCTGGGCCCCTCACAGTGCGGGGCTGAGTAAGGCCGTGAGATTTAATTGGGCACTTTTAGAAAAGTCATGGACTAAAAACAAAAAAAAAATCACCAACTGTGCCCTGTCCATGACTTACATTGACTCTTGGGGGAGAAGCACTGCAAGAAGCAAAGGGAGGTGGGAGTGGGGAGAGGAGACCCAGGAGGCCAGTAGCTGCTGTGGCCACTACTGGGGAGAGTTCCAGGGGGACAGCGGGCTGCTCTGGCTGCCACTGGAGAGGGGTTACACTCCATGGGCCATCCCTCCTGGAGGCCAGATGCATCAGCTGCTGCTCAGGCAAGCAGAGCAAGATGCTCACACCCTGCCCGCCCTCAGGACAGACACCAGGCAGACGGGAGGAGGGAGAAAGACACAGCCAAGCCACTACTCTTATTCCAGGAAAGTGAGTGAGTTCATTGATCTCTTTTCTCCTAAGACTTTGCCCAGAGGAGTTTTATTATGGCCACAGGCTCTCGGACAGGCAGGGGCGTGGATGTGGACTTTGCAGGCATTGCTAAGGAAAGCACTGAGGCCACTTGGGAAGAACAGCGGCTCCTTCTCTGCTCCCCCGCAGCCTTTTCAGACATGCTAGAGGTGGCTCCTAGCGCCCCTTGGCCCCTGGGAATTGCTGGCAGTGAAACACATACCAGTCCCAGTGGAGATCAACAGCAGCTGCAGCTGCTCAGGAGCTTTTAAAAGCAGACTACATGCACCTGCCTGCGATGCTAAGTCTGCACCCCTCCCTTAGGGAACCAGAGCTCACCACAATAACCCCAGCCTTTGGGATTCATAGCCCACCGGCCTGCAACGTTCTGTGTTTGCGGTGGCATTTCGAGACCTCTGAAAGCATCAGCTGGCTCCGAATGCAGCCGCCTGACCCCAGGGCAGCTTTATGCAATGGGACTACATTAACACTTGCTCTCCAGCAAATGCACTGGCTTCCCAGGAGTATATTGGTGGTGAGCTAGAAAGGATGGCTTCACCGCAGTGTAAGTCCAGGGTTTGAGGTCATGCCTAACACTCCTTTTACCTACACACAAAGCACACTATGCCAGAGTCCCACAACCGGGGTGGAGGGGCTGAGCATGAGTCAAGATGAGATTCAAGGTTCCAGCTCCTATTGCTTTGCAGTGTATAAACAGCGCCATTGGACTCATGCTCTGGGAGTCCACCAAAAGTATCCCACAGTCTCACTTTCTTTGTTCTTTGCCCAGTCAAACGTTTTCCCATGTTGCACCACGAACAAAGGGTTAGAGCAGCCACGTTTGGGGAGGAAGTCTGGAACATGGGTGAACAGACTCACGGTCATATCATCCAGTGCAAATGCTGGAAATGCAGATTAGCTCCTAGGGTTATCACTCCCTTGGGGTTACAGATGAATTTAGCTGCTCAACCCCTAGGTTAACAGACACAGGACATGCTAACTCACGTTCCACCACCCCTGGGCTTACACTGCAATGTAGACATGCCCCACGTGGCTAGCCAAGGATGGGCTTCTTGCTCAAGACTCAGTAGACGAGGTAGCAGAGGAGCAAATTAATGGTTCCAGAATCTAGCTGTCCAGAAGCTGCGCGCAGGCATTCCCAGCTGAGAACTCAACTGGCCTTCTGATCACAGCACAAAGCCCATAGCTTGTCAGGAGCCTGCCAGAGGTGAATCAACCCATTCCCAGCAATTACCACAGTGCTGGAAATTCCGCCATACCATAATACATGCAATACATTAAGGATGAGGCCAAAAAGGAGCCCAGGAACTGGCCAATGATGTAAGCTGGCAGCTTTCTCCAGGGAAGATTTCCCAGGACACAGTGTGTGACAGTGATGGCAGCATTCATGTGAGCACCTGTTTAAAAAGCATACATACATATAAATTCTCTCTCATGCACACATATTACTTCTGCTTTATAAATAATACATCTATATTAGTGCCACTGTTCTGAAGCCCCCTCATTGGTGGACTAGAACCCAGGACCCTTGTCTCCTACAGTACCAATGTCTAAGAATTCAGACACATCTGTCCACTCTAGACAAGGCCTCCCATGACCTGAGCAGATTTCCCTTTCATTTCCAACACACCTTCCCTACCCCCGCCCCCCACCAACTCTGGAACTCTCTGTTACCCATCAAACCTTAAAAACTCACAAACAAAAATCCCTCCTTTGGTGATCTTATGACCAAGGATTTCCTTGAATATCCTGTCACTGTGGGCCCCAGTCTCTTCTGTCAGTGCAGTTGAATGCACAGGTTAGAGAAGAAAGGGAGGAGTGGCCAACCATGAGGCAGATGTGATATTATTGCCCTAAACCACCATCCCCCATAGGTACCTGAGCGTGCGTCTGACTCATAAGTCATTAGCTATTGTATCTCACTGGCACTACTCTTTATAGAATAGGTGATAAGAGCTCTGACTTTGCAGTGGGTAACATCTGTGCCCCGAGCCTCTATACAGAATGAGCAGTCCTGTGGCACCTTGGAGACTAACAAATATATTAGGTCATGAGCTTTAGTAGGAAAATCCATTTCTTCAGGTTTTCCCCACAAAAGCTCATGACCTAATAAATTCGCTAGTCAGTAAAGTGCCATGGCAGGGCTATGGCCTGAAGAAGTGAGTCTGTCCCACGAAAGCTCACCACCTAAAAATTTATTTTGTCTGTCTTTAAAGTGCTACTGAACAGCCTTTTTGTTTTGATAGACTATAGACTAACATAACTATCTCTCTGTTACTATTCTACATGATGATCTGCATCTGAGCTGTAACTTGATTTGTCTGTCTCTCTATTACATCCCTATGTTTCTCCAGGGACTGCCTGCTAGGGTGGGAGGGTGTCACTTGAAACTCCTGGAAGCATTTTAAACTGGGCAACATGGACGCGTTGTGTGGTTTCCAATCACTGTGGAGTAGGACGGTGTCTCACCACGGGAGAGAAACTCTGGGTATGTCTACACTCCTGGGATCTTCTGGAGTTTGATTTAGTGCACCTAGTGGGAACGCGCTAAATCAAGCTGTCATGGCACTGCTGTTGACCATGGTACTCTTGGCAGTCATGAGGAGGAAAGGAAGTCAACAGAAGAAACTCTCCCATTGACTTCCTGCTGCAGGGATGGCAGCAAAAATCGGTTTTAGATACATCGACTCCAGCTACGCGAGTCTCATAGCTAGATTTGAGTCTCTGGGACATTATTGGGTATTTTAATTAAACATGAAAACCAGCTCTGTAACCACTGTATTAAGTTTGCACCAAATCTTGTGCCAAGCGGGCCAAGCGAAGTGTCTAACGAAAAGTGGTGATTCACTGAATCTGATTATGCTACTTGTCTATCTGTGCCATTTGTGTATGTGAAGTCACAGATATTGGCTCTATGGCTGTAGAAGAAATGTTTTAGTGCTGGGATTCACAGTGGAAGGTGTGGTCACCTCCCAGTCAGGCGACATGGATTGAACAAAGGAACAGAGACTCAAACTTTGACTGAGAAGTGCTGTCTAACTAGGCAGTCAATGGCAGAACGCCCCAGAAGGCAACCTGATCAGGTGATCCTCCACTGAGTACCTGCTGAGGAGGAGAAAGATTCCCTCCAAATGGCAGATGACCCAGGCAGTGGCCATCTTTGTCTTTCAGTCCTCATGAACTAAGCCTGCCTAGACTGGGGATCCATCCCTCAGAGGATGTATTTTCAGAGACAGCCGATGATACTAGCTGCTATCTTAATCATTTTGACGGCTGTATGTAATTTAACCACTATAACAATGTTTCTTTCTCACCCTATGCTTACTTTCTTTCTTTCTTAATAACCCTTTGGATTTTAGATTCTAAAGGATTGGCGCAGCATGCTGTGGTGGGTAAAGTCTAAGTATATATTGACCTGGGACTGTGGCTGGTCCCTCTCAGGGCTGGAAGAATCTGTGTGGATTTGGTGAAATAGGTTTTCATAAACTGTCACCTGCATAAGAGGGCTGGTGGTTTGGGCATGGAGACAGCTAGAGAATCTGTGGGTTTGCTTATGTGTCTCCTAGTGTAGACCTGGCCCCTGGTTTTCTCCAAATGCTCCTGTTGGGAGTGGGGTTTGCCCCACACCCTCCAGCACCACCATGGAATGAACATGTGGGACCATCTCTAGACAAAGGGATCCCAGACCCTGGACAGATGCAGGAGAGGCACAGGCCCATCTGAGCAGAAGTGGGATGGATCCATGGATAGAGTCCAGCACAGGGCCTCCTTGCTCCATGCAGCCTCTACAGGCATGGAACCTCCTCCCCTCAATATTCCCGCTTTTCAACGTCTCAGTTCCCAGGTGTGTGGCAAGGCCCTCCCTGCAGCCACTCGTTCAATGTGCTTTGGCCTGCGCTACTTGGAGAGCAAAGCACCAGTTCCTTTTGGAAGGAGTACTGAGCATCCCCCGTGCGTGCCCCAGAGTGGCAGATGCTGAGTGCTATGCAGGATCAGGCCCCTAGCAGAGTAAGGAAGCAACTCACACACTCAGCTGTACCTCTGGCTCCCTTATAGAAGACTCCATTGAGCTTCCTGCATGCCACCCAGTAGGCTATATCCAGTGTCCCTATGGGAATCTGCCACTGCCTCCTGGGCTGGAGAGTGGCCTATGACAGGGAATGCACCACCACAATCCTGGTACTAGCACACTTCACTGCTGCCCTACTCACCGGAGATGCTGCCAGCTGCATGAATCCCCATAGTGACACCAATTCCAAATGCCAAGTTGATGCTCAGATACTCGCCAAACTTTTGTTTTCCTAATGTCACCTGGGCCACTCCACCTATACCAAAGAACTAAGGCAGAGAAAAAGAGTTCTGTGTCACACCTTTGGCCAGAGCTACAGCAGCACAGCTGAGAGGTCCCCACCCCCTAAAAATCCATCACCTCGCCTTGCCAGCTCATTTCAGAGCATCTTCTTTCCCAAAGGTAAGTCAGCAGGAAGCCCAAGCACCAAACACAGAGCAAAGCCTGTACAAAATAATAATAGCCATATTTTTGCATTTATTGGCAATGCATGCCTGGGAAACTCAGGCCATTCCCTGGTAGGAGACCTTGAAATACACAGATGGAAAGATGTTTTGTCCCTCTTTAGGCAGAAATCTAGCTGAGAAACAGGAGGGCTCAGACCTGTACCTGTTTCTATGGTCAATCACTGTGTGCGGGAAGTCACACCAAAGCCAGGCATGATCACATCAATAAGAGGGGAGATTGTGTGATCCGGAGTCAAAATTTGAGCAGCTGTTGCAACCACAGACGTATTCTCAGTTTGCTTTTATTACAATCAATGTGTTCTACTGCCAGAAGTAGGTTTTTGCAAATGTCAATTAACCCTCAACAAGCCTGGGAGATGGGTAAGGATTATTGTTCCCATTTTACAGGGAAGATTTTAAAAAGTGGTAATTGTATGAGGTGAGATTAGAAGGTGAGAGGTTGTTTCCCCAGTTCTGTGCTTCGATCCTTGTGCTTCACTTCTTTGCCACTCTACCCATCTGTAAAATGAGTGTAGTCAGAGGGGCCAACAGCTTTTGCTGGGCAAAGTGGCAGAGGGGGCTCTATGCTCCTGGAAGTGGTGTGGCCTTGGGTGGAGAGGGAAGGTCTGGGGCAGCCAGCCCTTGGTGCTGCTCAGAGTGCACCATGCCATGTGCATGCCTCCCCTGCCCTACCCAGGCAGCCCTCAGAGCCACCCAGCACACACATTGGTGGTGCTCTGGCAGTGCTTTAGAGGGCCTGAAGCTCTAGACGACAATGCTGCTGTAGAACTGTTGGGCCCCAGCACAATCACCCCACCTGTCTGCAGGCCTGGCGATAACAATGCCAACCTGCATCATATGTGCAGAGTCAGCAGAGATGCCCCCTTGATGACCTTAACCTCCCTGGATAGTCAACAATGGATTTAAAAGTGGCCATTCCTCTAGAAAAGAATTTTTCCACCAGATTGCAGAGGGCAATGCCTGAAATGGAATTCATTTGCAAATTTGACACCTTTAACGTTGACCTGACTAGAGAGCCTAACTATCTTATGCATTACACAGGCAATTTCCCCACCTTTGAAACTCACAGGAATGAGACACATCCTACTTTCATTTGCTCCATTAATTGGTCCTGCTACAGACAGATCACCATCACCATCACCACCACCTCCTCCTCGCTATATAAACCCTGGATTTTGATTTTTCTCTCCATTTTCCTTCTGATGAAGTGGGCTTTACCCACAAAACCATATGGACCTAATCAATTTGTTAGTCTCTAAGGTGCCACAGGACTGCTTGTTACCGTAGCATAACAGGCTTCTTGTTACCAATTAGCTGCTGCTTGGTGTTATTTAGAACAGAGGTGAGCAAAGCGGGGGACTAGGCCCCCTCGGGGAAGCGTGACATTTCTTAAGGAGGGCTCAGCATGATCGGCTGCTGGGTCTCAGGCTCATCCATCTGATTAAAAATGCTGAAATATGTTACTGTATTTATGTCTGTGTATTCCCATTTACAGACCAACACTTCTACATTCTACAGACTTATTTTCTTACATATGCCAAAAGGGTTTTTTTGTTTGTTTTTTTATGAAAATAACTGAACTGTCCATCAGTTTGGATTACATTACTCAGGTAGAAGGACCCCTGCTAACTGCAGAGATGAAAAGTGGAGCTCAGTGTAAAATTTTTGCTCACCCAATTTAGTATATGTTTGTTATTCTTTCACAGAATAGAATTAGAACGGTTATTTCATCCCCCAGGTTGCTCCCTTCTGTCCTGATCTCTGCCTCTGTAACCTTCTGTCTGGTCTCTTTTACCTTGGGGCATTCTCATAGACCCTCAAGACTCATACAAAGCTACCAGATATGATAACCACAACTTTAAGTTAACCATTAATGACCTGCCAAAGCTACAGGCACTGAAGGGGATACAGAATGAGAGCAGCACACGGGTGAACCTGACGTCCACTAGAGAAATGTACAGCTCAGCCACGCGCGTACTTTTACAAAAGGCGTCCCTTACCATCAGGAGGAATGTTGCCAAGGCCTCTGCCAGCCCCTCTCTGACAGTTCTGTTTTTAATGGTGAGCGCTTTCTTAATTTTCTCCAGCATTTTGCTTTCTGTCTTCGGTTCACAGCCTGCAGTGTCCCTGTTGCAAGAGCAGATCTCATTGCACAGAACTGAGTTACCCTTTGAAACTTCGCCTTCCCTTCTCTCTCTCGCAGCTCAGCTCATTTGGTTAAAGAGAAACAAACCAATGAAGGAACCATGAGCTCAAAAGTCCTCTCACTCTTCTGCTTTTTTTTTTTTTTTTTAACTTTTTGTTTTTGCATTGGGGACTATCAGGGCAATTATGAAGTTAATGAATATGATACAGATTTGCATTTTAGCTCTGAGACACAACAAACCTGGCATGTCTCAATTAAGAGTGCGTGCCCATGGAGATGGAACTATAAACATCCTGGCTGCATTCCTGGAACCTCACTAATTCTTCATTCTTTTACACAAGGCACAAGCCAATAAACACTTCATATTATCAGTGTTTTGTATGACAACAATCAGGTTCATATGGAAGTGCCACTGCCCTTTAATGGATGGAATTGGGAGTACTCAAGAGTGTGTCGTAGGCTCTGTACCGAAACCAGCTCATGAGGATTTTCCCTTGGCTTCTGTGCTGTTGGTGCAAGAGGCTAGCTCTGCCGCTTCTGTCTCTTTGGAGTTGCAGGTGTCTCTGGTATGCAGAAAAGTGACCTTTGTGGAAAATCAAGTGGCCAGAGATTTGCTACTGTATAATATTTCAATTCAGAGGATGTTTCTACAGGAGAATGTTTGAATAATTCCATAGCTGGGGCTCTTCCTTTTGAACCAATATGAAACTATCATAAACATCCTCTTGACTTCATCTCCTTCTCTACGTCTCAGGTCCCAGGAAATCCATTTTATGATTGTGAATTTCTAGATTTATTATTTTCTGCTTTCAGGTTTTTTTTCATTTTTTAAAAAATAATTCCGTCTTCATGGAGCTCATCATCGTTGCTTGATACACTGACAACGATTAAATCACCTCCTTTAAGTGCACGACAATGTTCAGAACTGGATTGCAACGGGGAGAACTGATTTAACAAAAAAATCCTACAATTTAAACCAAATTCCTTCAGAAGACACAGTATTCAGTAACAGCAGCACATCTGAAATTACTTTTTAAAGAGGCACACAGTATGACGACCAAACTGACACTGCTGAACAGTAATACCAGAAGTTCATAAAAGTGGTGGTGGAGTGCATGGGAGAGAATGAGAGAGATCGTGTGTGTTGGGGAAGCAAGTGCCAGAGGCTGCTGCAGAGACAGGTAAACCCCACCTCCTCACTCCAGCTCTGCAGAGAGCGGGTGCATCACAGGGAAAGGGGGACACTCTGCCACTAGCCTCCTCCCCCAACTCTGCACAGCACTGCCGATGAGGAGGCTTTCAGGAGCAGCGGACTCTCAAGTTTGGCTGCAGGTGGTTCGGTCCTGCAGCCTGGTCTGCCTGCCACTGCACTCCTAGCGCCAGGAAGAGCCGGACAAAGTCCTGGCTGGGATGATTTAGTTGGGTTGATCCTGCTTTGGGCAGGGGGCTGGACTCAATGACCTTCTGAGGTCCCTTCCCGCCCTAGGATTCTATGGTTCTAGGACTCCTCCTTAATGCTTTGAGTCCCTGAGTCTGTCTGCCTTTTCCTTAATGCCATGTTTATGCGGCTCTGTAAGTGCCATCCACGCGTGTGCAGTCAGAGCTCTCTGTACACTGCCATCGATCCATGTAACTCCAACCCCCCGCCCATGGTCCTGTAAAAACTAACTCATGTAAAACACTGACGTCGTCTTCCATGAGCGAGGTTGTTCTCATAGGATAACGTAACAGCCCACAGGCAGAGTCCGACCTGGAACCTCTGGAGCGTAATGAAGGAGCCCCTACAATTTGAGCTCAAAGCCACCGGCTCTCAGCTAAGGCTCATTTGTTTCTCTCTGTAAGAGGCCTAGGTGCCACTACGTGGGACAGTGACCCACACCTAGGTTTGTGGGTTTGAATAACACCTTTTAGCTAAAGATAGTTGACTGTGAGTGACCTTGTGGTTTAAATCAGTGGTCCAGAGGCCACAAACTGGTTTCAGGGTCCACCCACCTAGAGCTCTTCCAGCCTGCGACTGAAGCCCTAGCCTTGCCCTGCTGACCTCCAGGCCCTGGAGACCAGCCCCACATCTCAATGGCTGAAGCCCTGAGCACCATAGCTCCATAACTTACACAAAGCCAACAGCGGAAGTCAGGAGCCAGGAACTATCCCCCAATTCTCACTGGATCCTACAGTTTTTATAGTGTGTTGTGGGGCAGCCTCAGAAAGAATAAGTGTGGGCACCTTGCATTTAAATAGGCTAAGGGTTTAGAAGGTATAATACAAACACATGGCTGGAGTAGTCAACAAGAACAACATAAAAGTAACCACACACTCGCACCACAGAATCCCAACATCAGGAGATGGAATATGCCCATTAGCTAGTCCCCATCTCTTGCCAGTGCAAGACTGAAAAAATTCAGCTGATGGGGCTTGCACAATCTGTCTGAAGATGATTCCCCAGCTTCATCGATCTCTCTCAGGAGAAGTTTGCCTCATATTCAGCCTGAACTTTCCTTTTCTTAATGTGATCCCACTGCTTCCAGTAATATCCATGTACATCTTTACAACTATTTGTCATGTTCACCCTCCACATACCTTCAGGCCACTCTCAAGCACAATTCTTGGTTGTCATTAAAATTCAACACCTTTAAGACCCTTTCTCCTCAGTCTGGTTCCCCAGCTCCTGGCTTTCTCGTCTTCCTCCTCTCTGCACTTTCTGCAATGTGGCAGTGTTCTGTTGTTGCCAGGGGGCCCAGAAAGATCACAGAATTACAAGTGCAGTCCCACACATGCCCCATAAAGAGGCTCTGTTACCTCTCCACTGTGTCACACGATGTCATTGCAGCTGATGCATCCAACGTTCCATATGTGATGTTACTGCACAGCACAGATGTGGCTTTCGGGGTCCATCCTGACCAACAAGAAGATCTGTCACCACCTGCCCTGTGATTTAGGAAACCTTTGTACTATGCAGCCAGGGTACACTTCCCTGACACCAACACCCTGCCCACAAGCATAAGGTCGCATGGTAGCTCTCACCAGCCTAGTTACACTTTACAGGGTGACACCAGGAGCCCTTCCAGTTTGGGGTCTTCCCACATTTGACTCCCCCAAGTTCTTACAGACACTGTTCCCCTCTGGTTTGTCAGCCTCAGAGGTATGCAACGAGCCCCACAAGGATCCTCTCACTTCGGCACACATTTTGCACATCAGACACCTGCCTGGGATGAATATTTAAAAAAAAATTCTAAATTAATCCCAGATTCAAAGGTGAAACAGTGAAATAAACATGTCCAAGTTACCCAGCAAATAACATGCAGATGCAACCTGAAGCCTTATGCTTCTGTATTGGATACAATTTTTTTTCTAATCTGAAACAGCAGCGAAGGGTCCTGTGGCACCTTATAGACTAACAGAAAAGTTTTGAGCATGAGCTTTCGTGAGCACAGACTCACTTCATCAGATGATCAGACCCTTCGTTGCTGTTACAGATCCAGACTAACACGGCTACCCCTCTGATACTTTTCTAATCTGAGTGACCTTTTCCTTTAAAACAAGTTGTCTGAGTACGCCCAGCAGCAAGAGGGCTCTACCAGTCATGGATAGACTGCCACCTTGAGATCCTCCACATACCTGCAGGCCGCTGTCAAGCACAATTCTTGGTTGTCATTGAAATTCAGCACCTTTAAGACTCTTTTCTCCTCAGTCTGGTTCCCCACCTCCCAGCTTTCTCGTCTTCCTCCTCCCTGTACTTTCTGCAATGTGGCAGTTCTCTTTCTGCTAGTCTGATATCTTCCTAGATCCATTTGTTTCAATACGTGTTAAATTTAAACCAACTACACAGACCAATAAAATACCTCACCACATAGGATCCCCACCAGCCAGGACAAGACTAGGGAAACAACTTCGTAGACACAAGATAATCTTTAGACAAAGCAGAGAGAGAAGTTTTTAGAGACTGAGGGAAATCCTTGTCTTTGGAGAGAGTTTATTAATCTCATTATACTATTTAGCCAAATATGTAATACGTTCCCAAGCTGCCTGAGTTCTTAATGACCATTTAATTACCATACTGCCACTGAATCCCTGCCAACCCCCTGCGAGGTTCCCTTCACAACAGAAGCCAGCTCCACATATTTGAAATCTATGCAACGCAAACATTTCCAGGAAACAATGCTCCAGTGTGTAATGGAAGCTGCAAGTTTCTGCATGTACTGTCTCTCAGATAAGATGTAAAACTGTGGTCCTGGACATTGGTGAGCATTAGAGATCTCTTAGCGCTTGTCATATTTACTGAGACGTAAGTGACTATAAATTCCCTTGTAGCTCCCAAAGGATCTTCACTCTGCAGACAAATTCTGCTCCTTTTTTCCTCTCAAAAAACAAAGAAGCAGTCTGTTCTGGTATGGCTATGGTCTGAAGAAGTGGGTCTGTCCCACGAAAGCTCGTCACCTCATAAATTATTTTGTTAGTCTTTAAAGTGCTACTGGACTGCTTTTTTTGTTTGGATAGTCTATAGATTAGCACGGCTCCCTCTCTGTTAATTTCATCTCACAGTTTATCTCAAGTATTTGCAACTTTGGTGGAGGTATGTGTGGGGGCCTCCAGCCCCAAGTCTTTTCTGAGGGGTTACACCTCATAAACCCTCCTCTCACCAGTTGTCCTCGGCAGCTTAGTCTACAGCCCAGCCTCTGGGGCAGTCCGGCCCTGCGGCGCAGACGATAACACCCTCTCTGAGGGCAGTCCGGCCCAGTAACCTAGTCGCTTCCACAGTCCAGCCCCATGGCCTAGTCCATATAATGGTTCATGCTCCTCCTTTCTTGGGGTCACAGGGGTGGGAGTAGGAGGGCCTGGGCCCATATACTCCTCTGGGCCGCTGGCCAGGACCCTGTTGGTGGTGGGTGTACCCCCAACCACCAGCTCAACAGGGAATCCCTCCACAAAACACCGAGCTCCCCAGGGCAGCCTCCTGGCTCCCTGCCCTGGGCTACCTCCTACCCCTCTTCAGCTGCGCAGGACATTGCTTGGGTTCAGGCTGCTGCTCCCTCAGGCTCTAGCTGCTGCACCTCGGGTGTGGCTCCTAGGTTAGGGCAAGAGCTCCTTCCATGCTGGTGGCCAGCCCCAACTGACCAGCTTCTCTGGCCTTTATACTAGAGTTGCAGCTTGCGCATGGCCAGCAGGGCCTTGGGAGTGGGGCCTTGTCCACCCAATGAGCCTGTCCAGTGCAGGGTTGGTTGCACCCTGTCACAAGGCACTAGAGATTTAACCTGATGTAGCCAAGAGCAGAACTTCACAGTGACCATAGCGTCTTGTGGACTCGTGCCGGGGCAAGGAAATCGTGACATGATATCTAAAACGATCTTACCTGAGTGCCCACCACATGTGTTGCACAATCAGTTCTCTGTGAATTGTGGGTATTCTGTACCTCAAGCCCTGTTCTTCCCCCTCAGTATCCAGAGTGTTACTTTCTAGATCACAATAATAAAACCTTGCAGTTTTCTCTCACTTTTCATTTGGGGATTTCAAGACATCCTTCAAAAAGAGGTCAAACCGTATTTCCTCCAGTTTGCAAAGAAAGAAAAGGCAGCAAAGAGGAGTTAAGGCAGAATATTCAACCCTTGGTGCCTCAAGTTAAGTGCACACACATACCTGAGAAAAAACAGCATGGTCTGGCTAGCCACCAAAAGCCTGCCGGGAAAGCTCCTCCACCAGTCACAATACAGTGTGCTGACTACAGGACATCTCAGGGCCCAGCTAGCCATCACATTGTACTTGCACCTTGAGGACCGCTGCTGCGGATGCCCACAAAGCTTTGTATGTTAGTAGATGTGCTCAGTTTGGGCTTGCTCTTGGGCTTGCTGAAGTCAAGAATACATCTCCCGGTGGGGGAGAACTGGCAGAAGATATGCCCCACCCAGTCACAGTCACAATGACCTCCCGTGTTCAGGGTTGATGCCCCAAGAGTACCTAGCCTGTGTTGTTTGGCAGCATAAAACTCACCTCTCCACACACAGACAATATGGCTTCACAGCATGAGGAGATAAGCAGGGCTTAGGGAGATGGGATTCATGTGCCCTGACCTTGGGGCAGGTGCTGAGGCTGCAGGAGAAAACAGCCTCCCCCGTCATCCTAAGAGAGTCCTGTCTCACCTTAACACGAGGGGCAGCAGGAGTGTGGTGGAAGTAGAAGACAAGGGAAGGATGCCAAGGCCTGCTCCACAAACGTCAGTACAAACTCTCTTGCTCTCCTGCCTAGGACTTGAGGGTCAAAATGAATGGCAAAGAAAGTTAATTTGGGTTTGAAAAATGGGTTTTGCCAGGCAGGGTGCAGCCCATTGTACAGGCAGCAACACCTGTCTTGCACACAGTGATGCAGGTGTGAGAAGTGGGGTCTGGAGGCAGCGATGAAGCACCTCCAGGTTTGGGGCATCCCAGGTCCAGGCCTCTGCCACCTGGGGTGTTGGCAGCTGGCCCTGGGGTCCTGGCCGGCTATTGGCCCCAGCTGTAGGGGATAGTGATGGGTGTGGACAGGTGTAAGAGGAGGTGCAATTCAGTACCCTCACTCCAGAAACTGTTCCAACTCCACTGGCCAGTGAGCTGCATGGACAGAGCAGTAGATTAAAGCTTCTATAAACCTGACTCACCCCATCAAACACAAACTGCTTTGGGCCCCGGTGTAGGCCCCAGTCAGCAGGTCAGCTTTCTGAGGCAGTCACTCAGCACCTCCGAGGCTAGGCAGAATTGCCAGATCTTAAACTGACAAGCTATGGTCTGACCGAGTTTGGCCATACTCCTAGACCCTGATATCCCCAGATTCCCCCTACCAACGCTCCGCCTGCCAGATCTGGACATCATCAAAACCCAGCCTCTCCAGACCCAAACACTGACACCCCATTCCAACTCCTGACCCCCACACCCACACCCAGCCCCCCGACACCCAACCCACATGGCTCGTCCAGACAGGGGTCCTTTTCAAAAGGACCCCAGCAACTTCAAAAGCCCCTTATTCCTATCTGCTGTTATAAATAAGGGGATTTCGAAGTTGCTGGGGTCCTTTCGAAAAGGACCCCCGTCTGGATGAGCCGTGCGGCAGCGAGCCGTGGCAATTTTGAAGTGCCGTGGCTGCCAGCATTCTAATGAGGCACTGAATATGTATTTCAGTGCTTCATTAGTAAACTTCGAAATGGCCATTTCAAAGTTTTGGGCTAGTGTAGACACGGCCCTTCTGTCAACAGCGGTTCTGTCGGGAATCCTAGTGTAGACCCAGACGATGAGTTAAACCTGACGAGGAACCTTCACCAGACTGGGTCCAAGATGATACTATCCCATAGATATCAGTGGTCCCTAAATAGAGATAATGGAATTTACAGTGAAGACAGTAACGTTTTAATATCAAACTAAAGGCATTAAATTCGAATGTATCTCTAGTATAGACGCAGCCTAGACATAGTCTCGCACTCCCTGTTATGAAGTACAGAAGGTTGGTGTAACTGTTCCTCCTATTGGTTATCGTCACCCCCTCTAACCAGTTAAGGAGTGGCATGGAAAGAGAGTCCCCTCCAAGCCAGTGGAATAGAAAGTGTTGTGATGACAATGTGGAAACTAGAAAGCACACTGGTGGGGGAAAGATGGGAACCAGAAACAGCGGCTGGGAACAGGGGATCCCAGAAGGCCCTTTGGGGAGCAAATCGGTCTCTTCCTAGAGGAAGGACTGGCGACGGGAGATGTATGAGAATTGCACCTTGTGTCATCAGGGAGAGATATGCCAACAGTTCCCTGGAGGTAAATGCGAAAACTACTTTGACATTGTACAGAAACACTACAGCAGCTGAAATACCTTGGCTGCTATGCATGCTTCAGGATTCAGACAGCCAGGCATTTAAACGCTGTGTTTTTCTATCAATCAAACAGCATTAGTCAAATCTGAGCTGTCCTGTCACCATTAATCCTTGTCATTGCAGAATCAGTTATGTTTTCAAAACCTCATTTGCTGTATCTAATCTCACAGCATTTTATTGCAAGTATATGGCAAATGACAAGAGAAAACATGTTGCATGACTCCAGATCCTCTGCTCTGGAGAGCACAGGGGAACTATCAAATTGCAACAGCTTTCACTTATCTTGTTTTTACCATAAACTACACACTCTATCTGTTCAAGATGAGTCACCTCTCAGATTATCACTGAAGGCCAGGTGCTTCAAAAGCCAAGATATTTTGTTATCTGAAAGCTTTCCTTTGATCAGTAAATTTTTTTAAGAAGACTGGCAAATTTACTGGGTGGGTCTCATGGTTAAGGTTCTGGACTGCAACTCAAGAGAACTGAATAGCATTCTGGCATACCTGAAGTCAGAACCTGCACCGCCTCCCGCTGGTCTATTAGTTTCCAGAGATACACAAAGCAGCACTGCCACTCTATGAACTTAGACAATACTCCATCTGTTCTGGGTGTGGGTCTAATCAGTTATCTGGGCTCTATACAGCTGCACATTAAAATGGAGAGCATGTCCATCCATTAACAAGCAGGGCTTGCATGATGGCAGATCCTGAAAGCAATTGCACACAACCCCCTAGCCTCATAGTACTTTGCCCATAGAGATCCAGAAACGAATGTAATGTATTCGCACGTGTAACCCTTCTGCCCGGAGTTGGCAGCAACTGGGGCCAGGTTCAATATCTAGGGGTTCCTTTTTATCCATCTCACACAGAACCGGCTCAAGCCCCCACCTAGTAGCCAGGGAACTTCACACACCCCAGGCGCCTCAGAGAGGCAATGCTTCCCCACTCGCAAGCACAGACTCTGAGTATAGAAAGAACTTTTAATAAAAGAGGCAGAAAGGCCAATTAGCATAAGTTTGGGAAAATACCACACCCAGAGTTCATAACCAATCCTCAAGTAACTGTCCCAGCTCAAATGCATTGAGCAATGACCTTGGCCTCTTAGGCTCACCAGTCCAATACTGTAAACAACCAGTTCCCACACCCAACTTTCTCCACACCCCCAATTCAAATGCCCCACTTACAACTGGGTCCAGTCCATGCAGGCACTGACACCTCACTCTGATGCAGTCCCTCATGGAACCTGAGACAATGCCACCTTTGCGCTGGTCCAGCATTCCGCTTGCTCCTACTGGCGGCTGCTAGTCGCGCTGTCCATCCGCCACTGCTCCTCCTGCCGTCTGGCTGCTGGTCACACTGCTGTGGGTTTGGTCTGAGGCAAAACCCTGTGATTTCAGCTCTTAGTGACCTTAGCTGCCACCCTGGGTACGTCTACACTTGCATTCCTCTTTTGAAATAGGTATGCAAATTATGTATAAATTTGCATATTTGACACCTCATTTGCATATTCTTGTTTCAAAAGAGCTTCTTTTGAAAGAAGAAAGCCAGTGTAGATGCTACTCTTTTGAAAGTAAACCCCATCTCCAAAAGAATCCTTCTTCCCTTTAAATAAAGGGAAGAAGGCTTCTTCAAACACAGGTTTACTTTTGAAAGAGCAGTATCTACACTGGCTTTCTTCTTTTGAAATTAGAATATACAAATGAAGTGCCAAATATGCAAATTTATACCTCATTTGCATAACCCTTTCAAAAGAGGAGTGCAAGCATAGATACACCCTCTGTGATGTCAGCTCATAACATCTACTAAAGTACAGACTCATACAACATACAAACACTAGCATCCAGCTCCTACTTTTTAACAGGTGGAAAGAACTAATCAAATCAGGCTTATAGCTATATAGCCAAGGCTTCAGCAGAAAAACCACCCAACTACCTAGCTCAACCCACACCTCTCCCCTTCTGTCTTCCAATACTTTAAACCAGGGGAGCCCTGTGTAATCCATGTCTTATGCAGTTATGATGACCTGCCCTGTCTCTCTCACCCCCCACAACAACTTGCAGCATTGGTGAGATTTCACAATTCTTATACTGAGTGTTAGCATAAATTGTGATTTTACAACAGTGTTTACAATAGACAAAACCTCATTGCTTCCTTGCTACCCATCAGGCTTTGTTTGCAAGGTATCACGTATGCACACCTTTGCATTCTCATGCTAATGATCTCTGGGAGATACATTCCTCCCAGCCTTCAGCAGCATTGAGTTCCAGTTGGCACATTCTTTACACATTCTGTGATGCTACTGGATTTTAAAGTGAACATGAGAACATTCTTGCAATCACCACCCCAGGATTGCAGCAGAACTTCTGCCAAGTGGGCCAAGTGAGGTGTCTAATGAAAGCTGGTGATTCACTGAATCTGTTTATGCTGCTGGTATGTTTGTAACATTTTTATATGTGGAGTTGTAAGTATTGGCCCTGTGCTTCTAGTTGAAATTTTGGTTTCTGAGAGACCACAATAGGAGGCATGGCAACCTCCTGTGAAAGAAGTCCTAGCCAGGTAAAGCAGTAATCAGTTCCAATCCACATCTAAGGAATTTGGCCACAGACGTATAGCCCAGAAGATTGGCAATGGCTGAAAGCCCATAAAACAACATAGACAGGTGACCTGCTCATGTGACAGGCTCCACTTCAGATGTGTTTCTACACAGGCAGGAACAATGGAATTCCCTCCACATGGGCAAGAGCATGAAGGGGATCCTGAAGTTCCCCCATCTTGTCTTAGGTCTTCAATCCAGCTCATCACTTCAGAAACATCTCTGCTATGAACTGAACCTGGAAGGATTGCTAATCCATCCTAAAAAGCATATATTCCAGAGACCTTTTAACACAGCAGCCTAGTCCATCTGTTGCAAGCCTGCACCAAGAACTTCATAATTCATGTATATAATTTGAATGTGTTAACAATTTTACTCTCACCCTATTCTTCGTTTACATCAGGGTCAGCAAACTTTCGGAGGCAGAGTGCCAAATTTGACCTTTTGACCTCTGTGTAGTGGTCTGAGTGCTGGTGGTACTTTTTAAAGTCACTAATAGTCCTACTTACAACAGTTTCTTTAATAAAAAAATAAAGATGCCAAGCTTTACAGTTTAGATGGTGGTTGGTAGCATTAGCTGGTCTTTTGTTAATCCATAGAGGCATGACTTTGAGCAAGCTCCCAGCTTCATGACAGAGGAGGAAATGTGAGGCTGAGCTTCTGCCTCCTGTGCAGATAAAAATAGGCTTGCATGCCACCCTTAGCAGCCATGATGGTGGTTGCTGGCAATGCTTTAGATGTTAGATTCTAAAGGATTAGCACAGCGTGCTCTTTCGGGTAAGAGCTAAGTATGTATTGATCAGGGAATGTGGCTGGTCCCAAACCTTTGTGGATGAGGTGAGATTGGTTTTCATAACCTCTCATCTGTGTAAGGAGGAATACTGGGTGTGGCACAAGGGAAGCTGGAGTGTCTCAGGGAATTGCTTGTGTGACTTCTTGCAGGTCAGAGTGGCAACAGAAGTGCCCTGTGTGACTGGTTTGGTGCCATATAGTGGAGGACCCCAGTCTTGGGCTGTAAGTAACCCTGTTTTACACAGTTTGCCCCAGTTTCTCAGCTGTGTCCAGAGAAACCTGCTATATTATACATGGATTTGGGCTCCATCTCCCAAGCAGCCAGTTAAGCGCATTTACTTGGGTATCTGAATGTCAGATTCATGTACAAACACAGAATAATCCAATCTAAAATGCCATTCTTGCAAGTCCAGCAATGAAAACTTGCTGCAACAGGCATTGGGCTATTGGTCTAGGAAAATGCACTCCCTTTGAAAATCCCGCTCTTGGGGTAATCAAAACAAGGGACCGCTGTTCCAGAGCTTCTGTTGCAGCACTTTCCCAGCACCAGGTTGCATGACAGAGCCACCCTCACCCAGAGATTAACTAGTCTGCATCTGGACATGACCGAGGCAGAACCAGTTGGCTGTAACAAGTTTATCTGAATACCTTGTGGTGTGGTCTACAGCTTGTTATGTAACAATGTAAGAGGCCCAAAAAACTCTATTTCCTCAAAACAGACTTGATCATATTCAAGCTGAGCTTAGTAAAATAAAAGTAAGACAATTCAGAGGCAAGTTTGTGATAAGTTTGGGCATAACTACAAGTTGCGTTTTGGCCTTAGCATTTTATTCAATGCACTGGTGTTTTGGAAAATGCTCCCTGGACTGAGGTCGTTGTCTTTGCACAGACGTTAATTCAGACGATGCTTCAATAGCCAGTGAGGAAAGAGAAAACATTTAATTATGGCAGCCAAAATATGGATATGGTAAAAGGGGGCTTGGATGTTAATTAAGGAGCATTATTAATAAAAGTTAGGGGAAGGGTAGCATGCTAATGTTGTCTGTCCCCATCCACCATCAAGGATCACATCCATCCTTCCCATTCAGGGACTGGTCAACCCCGAACACATCATATGATAGGAATATAAGTGCAGTGTAAGGTTATCAGAATGCCCACTGAACAGGGGCGCAACTAGAGGGCATACAAGACATGCCATGCATGCAGCTTCTCCCAGAGCTCTCCTGAAGGTGAACAGGGCCAGCTAGAGGTGTGGGCCCCCATCCCCCAGCTGGGGTTCCCAATACCTAGACCCCTGCAGTGGAACGGGCTGCGGCCACAAGTCCCCAGAACCCGAGGGCTCTTCCTGACTCTCAGGGAGTGAGGGCAAAGTGCACAGCATATGCTCCAGCCCCTCGCTCCAGGCTTCCCAGGGAGGGGCAGAGGAAATTTCAAGCTGAGTACTTTACCTCACTCCCTAGAAGTTCAACAGCACCAGCGACCTGGTCTGGGCAGCAGCAGAGAGCTGGTCTAGATGGCTGCAGCCCTCTGCCCCTCCCCTGGGCTTGCCTCTCCCACACTCTCTTCTACATCCCCTGCCCTGAGCGCCCCCAAGCCCCCTGTTCTTATTCCTGATCACCACTCCCAACTCCTATGCCCTGAGCGCCCCACAGCCCACTCCATACAGGTACTGTCATGTTGCACCTCTCCACCCACCTGCCCGCAGCTCCACACGAGGGCGATGCAATATGACAATGCCCGTAAGATGGGGTGGGGAACCCACAGCCTGGAGCCAGCCCTCAGCTTGCCTGGATCAGGCCTCGTGAGGGATCCTCCCACACTCTGGCAGTCCAAGAGCAGAAAGCGAGGTCCTTCAGAATCTTTAAAACACCTTGCCTATACAAAAACAACAAGAAGTCCTGTGGCACCTTATAGACTAACAGATATTTTGGAGCATGAGCTTTTGTGGGCAAAGACCCGCTTCATCAGATGCATGACTGAGGGGTTTTCAGAGGTGGGTTTAAAGAGGGAGTTTCAGTCAAGGGAAGGGCCAGAGCTGACAAGGTCTATACAGTCAGGGTGGATGTGGCCCATTATCGACAGTTAATGTGGAGGTGTGAACATCTAGAGAGGAGAAACTGCTTTTATAATGGGTCAGCCACTCCCAGTCTCTGGTTCAAGCCTTGGTTGACAGAGTCAAATGCGTCTCTGAAATCTCCCTCTGCATTTTATTTTTGCAAATTTTTGTTGTAGGACTGCTACTTTTAAATCTGTTACTGAGTGGCCAGGGAGATTGAAGTGTTCCCCTACAGGTGGGGTTGTGAACATCAAGACAGAAGAAATCAAGTCAGTTCAGTCGGGGGGATGTGGCCCATTGTCAGTTGCTACTGTGGAGTAGCGAACATCATGAGAGGAAAAACTGCTTTTGTAATGGGCCAACCACTCCCATCCTCTGTTCAATCCTTGGCTGATGGAGTCAAATGCAGCTCTGAGATAGCTGTGTTAGTCTGTAGTCTATCAAAACAAAAAAGCAGTCAAGTAGCACTTTAAAGACTAACAAAATAATTTATTAGGTGACGAGCTTTCGTGGGACAGACCCACTTCTTCAGAGCATAGCCAGACCAGAACAGGCTCAATATATAAAGCACAGAGGTCCAAAAATTGTTATCAAGGCTGACAAATCAGAAAAATTGTTATCAAGGCTGGCAAATCAGAAGAGCAGAGGGGCGGCAGGAGGAGGGTGTGGTGGGGGGAAGTTAAGAGTCAGATAAAACAAAGTATGGAAAAGGGTCCTTATAACGGGCCAGGTAAGTGTTGTCCCGGTTCAAACCACATGTTAATGTGTCAAATTTGAATATAAATGACAGTTCTGAGCATTCCCTCTGTAAACAGTTGTGAAAGTTGCAATGCTCAGAACTGTCATTCATATTCAAGTTTGACACATGGTTTGACACAAGTTCAAGCACGTGGTTTGAACCCAGGCAGCCACTCTTTCCTCACTCACAACAATGAAAACTCACTTCCGAGAAAGCGATTTATTTTGCAAAGGAGCAGCCAGGATTTCTGACAAACTTACACTATCACTAAACAATTTCTTCCTAACTTATAATTCTTAATATAGACCAAGCAGCTGCTACAAAACAAAGCTTACAGAAAATTACATGATTTAAAACCAGCAAGGACTGAAAGTTGCAGATCTTGCCTCCACTACGTACCTGGGATATCACTCAAGTATGCTGGAAGCCCCGGCACTGTGGATCGGTGTTCCCTCTATTTTTTTTCCCATTCCTGGGTGGAATAAACGTTACATGCACCAAAACATGTACAGATGTACACCACTAAGAGAAACACATGATGCCTCCAGTGCCTGGCTGTTGGTGTTCTGCTAATCAGCTGGGCAGCACCTGAAGCTCTCCTGGGCAGCTGTTCAAGTGCTCAGAGTACAGGGAACACTGCTCTGGACATGAGAACATAAGAACAGCCATACTGGGTCCGACCACAGGCCATCAAGCCCAGTATCCTGTCTTCCAACAGCGGCCAATGCCTGGTGCCCCAGAGGGAGTGAACAGAACGTTCTGGTATGGCTATGGTCTGAAGAAGTGAGCCTGTCACGCTAAACCTCAACACTTAATAAATTATTTTGTTAGTCTTTAAAGTGCTACTGAACTGCCTTTTTGTTTTGAGGGAGTCATCAAGGGATCAATTTCCTGTCTCCCATTTGCAGCCTCTTGCAAACAGAGGCTAGGGACACCGTCCATGCCCATCTTGGCTAATAGCCATTGATGGACGTATCCCCCATGAATGTATCTAGTTCTTTTTTAAACTCTTGCTATAGACTTGATCTTCACGACATTCTCTGGAAAGGAGTTCCACAGGTTAACTGTGTGTTGTGTGAAAAAATATTTCCTTTTGTTTGTTTTAAACCTGCTGCCTATTACTTTTGTTTGGTGACCCCTAGTTCTTGTGTAGTGAGAAGGAGTAAATAACAATTCCTTATCTATTTTCTCCGCACCAGTCATGATTATATATACCTCTATCATATCCCCCCTTAATCGTCTTTTCTCCAGGCTAAAAAGTCCCACTCTTATTAATCTCTCCTCACATGGCAGACATTCCATATCCTTAATCACTTTTTTGGACTGTCATCATTCAGGTGTTTTGAATACTAGGCACAACTAAATCTATGCAAACTTATTTAAACCACTTTTAATACACTGAGGAAATGGGCTAAAATAATGTTAGCTAAGCAGTAATATTCCAGAGATGAGCAGTGAGAGGAGAGGGGGCCCAAATTTACATCATGCATTCCCCCCCATCCCCCAAACAAGTGGCACCCCTGCCACTTAACAAACTAGTTTGTTTTAGATCAAATTTATAATTTGATCACTTGTCTCATTGATGGTCCTCCGCTGTAACTGCTCTGGAAAAATTTGCTTTGGTTTGATTCCTTGTCTTTAAATGACTAAGTGGGAACATGTAAAGCCCGGCAGAGCTTTCCTTTCACTTTATGCGGGTGCCTGCGTGTCCATACACGCACTCACTGAGGCGAAGGAGTAACTGGTGCAATAGCCTAAGGAAAGAGGTTCTCAGACTTCCTTACAGTGCAACATTTTTCTGGAAACTCTGAGGGGTGTGGGCGAGGATGAAGGGAACCAAAGCTCAGAACTTGAACCACACCAAAAGCCCTGCTATGGTCTTCACCCTGTCAACTCTCTCGGCCCTTAATGACAAAGGACCCACCTTAGGGTTGTAAATTCCAGCCGTAGGGGATTTTCATGCAGAACTATGGACTCTCATGTTGTTCCTTAGGGATGAAGACATGGTGACCATACTTCCAGAGAAGAAAACAGGACAGCCCAGCCACTTGCTCAATGGCCCCCTGCCCCCAGTGCTGTTGTAGGTCCCTAGCCCCCCCACTCCCACACACTTTGACAACTGCTCAACTCAGCTACAGAAGTCAGACAAATACTTCCTTTGGGGAAGAAAAGTCGGGCTGGCCAGGACAGGCCATGTCAGCCAAACAGGCTGTGTGGTCGCTCTAAATCACCAGGCCACCCTTGGTCTGAACTTAGTGTTTGGAGACTTCAGAGCACTGGACTCGATTCCTGGCCCACATCCTCCTCAGTAAAAAAGGGAACAGCAGCTCTTAGGGGGCAGGGCCCAGGAATAGCACCTGACTGAATGGCACTCAGATCCAGCTGGAGCCTTGGTGGGCTACAATAGCGACAGAACAATCCCAACATCCCTAGGGTTCTGCGAGGCTACAGTAATAGATAATCATACAGGTAACAGACTGTGGGTGGTTAAAGCCATGGCTGGCTTCACTTCCACGCACTAATGCAGCCAGCTGGGACTACAGATCCCACCAAGAAATGCTCCTGCTGCTCCCATGCCCATTCCTCCCGATCGAACACTTTGTTCCTCTCCGGGGCCATGTAACCTGGAGCAGAATGTGACTCTCACTTGCAGCCTCCAAGCTCCTGTGACATGGCCAAAGCATAAGAACATAAGAACATAAGAACATAAGAATGGCCATACTGGGTCAGACCAAAGGTCCATCAAGCCCAGCATCCCATCTGCCGACGGTGGCCAATGCCAGGTGCCCCAGAGAAGGAGAACAGAAGACAAGTGATTTATCTCCTGCCATCCATCTCCTGCCCTTGTTATGAAGGCTAGGGCACCATACTTTATCCCTGGCTAATAGCCATTTATGGACCTGACCTGCAAAAATTTATCAAGCTCTTTTTTAAACCCTAATAGAGTCCTGGCCTTCACAGCCTCCTCGGGCAAGGAGTTCCACAGGTTGACTGTGCGCTGTGTGAAGAAAAATTTCCTTTTATTAGTTTTGAACCTACTACCCATCAATTTCATTTGGTGTCCCCTAGTTCTTGTATTATGGGAAAAGGTAAATAATTTTTCTATATTCACTTTCTCCACACCATTCATGATTTTATATACCTCTATCATATCGCCCCTCAATCGCCTCTTTTCCAAACTGAAAAGTCCCAGTCTCTCTAGCCTCTCCCCATATGGGACCCTTTCCAAGCCCCTAATCATCTTAGTCGCCCTTTTCTGAACCTTTTCTAATGCCAATATATCTTTTTTGAGGTGAGGAGACCACATCTGCACGCAGTACTCGAGATGTGGGCGTACCATAGTTTTATATAGGGGAAGTATGATATCTTTTGTCTTATTATCGATCCCTTTTTTAATAATTCCTAACATCCTATTTGCCTTACTAACTGCCGCTGCACACTGCGTGGATGTCTTCAGAGAACTATCCACTATAACTCCAAGATCCCTTTCCTGATCTGTCGTAGCTAAATTTGAAAGCAACCCTCAGCAGGGCAAAAACTGGCCGTGTCACACTAGATGCACCTGGGTGACATTTCTGCCCTTATCCCATGTGTTGAGCACTGCCTCTCATTTTATCTCAGCCGTGGCCTGGCAGTGAAAGAGGGATAATTACAAATAAAGAGTCTCTCAACAGCACCGGTTGCTGATTTTACAGCAGCTAGAGCATAAGAAAACAGGTCATACACTGCCAGAAAACTCTTGACACCAGGGCTGTGGTGGGGAGCTGGGGGGAGGGCCCCCCAGCTATTTGATCCATGTGAACAATATACTGGGTCACAGGAGCAGAAAAATGCCATAATTAATAACAATTCTCTTCAGTTGCTAGATGGCTTGGGGGTGAAGTCAGAAGACATGGGTCTGACACTCTGTTCTCTCACCAATTACCTCTGGGACCCTGAACAAGGCATTACCCTAAGATCCCCCAACTCAGGAATGGTGAGAGCTATTTTGAAATGTGGGTGGGGAGGGGACAGCTGTTTGTGAAGGGACGTGTGA
Source organism: Carettochelys insculpta (assembly GCF_033958435.1). NCBI lineage: Eukaryota > Metazoa > Chordata > Testudines > Carettochelyidae > Carettochelys > Carettochelys insculpta. Next base: position 124,622,575 of record NC_134141.1, read on the forward strand.
TCCCTGTGGAAGCAGCTACTGATATATTCTTGTCAAGTTTAGGATGCAGACTGAGACCAGGGCTCCCAGCAGGGAGTCAAACTCCATTGCACCAGATCCTGTATGTTCTTGAGCAAATCACCTGAAGCTTCATATTTCTCAGTATCCCCATCTGTAAAATGGGAAGAGCAAGACTGCCCAGCCTCACAGGAGAGCCAGGGAGCTGGGAGATCCAACTTTTAAAGCATTCTGAGACTACCTGGTGAAAGGCTCTTTAGAGGGGAAATTTGCATGTGATTTACATTACAGAAGAGGGTTTTTTTAAAAGATCGTTTAGGTGAGAAGAGGTCTTAAAATAAGTACATGGCTGTCTTATACTTTTTATATGTTCATTTCCAGCACACCAAAATGGATTCATGTTCTGATTCTGTTCACCATTTTCAGTTTCATAAGGTGGCAGCATTGAACCTAGTATGGCAAAATCTCCATGTCACAGTAACACCTGAAGCATTTAAAAGCGAAATCAGCTCAGGCAGCTGCACCGTGGGAATATCATAAAAATTGCTAAGCAGGGCTGCAGCATGGAGCCAGGCTGAAAAGCTGGATTGCAAATATAACAGGAAACCTTTCCAAATATTTACTCCACACTAACATGCATTACTATGTCCTGCCTGCATCCCCAGGCACCATAGATGTTGTCTGCACAGCCTATTCCCAGCCTATGGTTCAGGACCCAAACATGGGTCACCATTACACTCTCTAAAGATCATCAGGTGGGTGGCTCCGAGCTGCACGTGGCTGTTTAAGAAGCCACTTGCAGCTCCCGCCGCTGCCGCTGTTCACTCCTCTGGCTCCCAGTCCCTGCCCTGCTGTGCTGAAATGGAATTCAATTTAATTGCTTGAACGGCTGGCAGAAGGCACCCTGCCATTAAACCAATTAAACTGAGTCCCGTTTCAGAGTGGCAGGTCAGAGAACTGCCTGTGCTGTAGTCGGGGGAAGAGAGTAACCGGGATGGGAGGATCTCCAGAGAAGAAGCGGTGGTGGCCAGGAGAAGGAACAGTGAAGGGGAGGCAGCAGTGCTCATGTGAGGTAGGTAGAGGGGTGTTTTGGGGCTATAAGGGGTCCTAAGCTTGGGGGTGGGGGGGCAGTTTGGGGCTGCAAGGGACAGCAGGGATGTGGGGGCAAATCAAGTTTTATAATTTTTTTTTTCCCAGGGAGAACCTCTCCCGCCAGATGGTTTTGAATTGCCGTGGGTCACAAAGTCTTCCTGAATTGTCAAGATGAGTTGCCATCTCAAAAAGGTTGGGAACGGCTGGCATAGACGCTAGGAAGATTGTGATTAAGTATCCAAATCAGTGTTCCCCATAAGCTGATCACTTGGACGGCCACCCAGACCTTGGTGCGTATAATAAAATTGATTCTGCCCACAGATGGAAAAAATTCAAGGGAACACTGAACAAAAGCCTTCATAAATCCAGAACACACACCGAGATGGAAGCTCTCCGACTTTTATCTAACTTAACGCTTTCCACAGTAACGCTGTTGGGCAGGACCTCTGTGGATGGGAAAGGACCACAAACCTTGGTGATCATTCCTATAGAGGCTATGTGGCAGGCACCACTCAGTTCTAATACTCCTATTTATAGTCCAAGCAATCTGACTACACCATTGATTTCTCACCAAACGGACCACAAGCCTAGGTCTGCAAAACAAAGTCAGAGACATACTCAGGGGAAAGTTATGCTGGAGGACAAAAACAACAAGAAGTCCTGTGGCGCCTTATAGACTACCGCATATTTTAGAGCATCAGCTTTCGTGGGCAAAGACCTGCTACCTCAGCTGCATCTGATGAAGAAGGTCTTTGCCCATGAAAGCTTATGCTCCAAAATATCCGTTAATCTATAAGGTGCCGTAGGACTTCTTGCTGTTTTTGAAGATACAGACAAACTCAGCTACCTCTCTGACACTGGAGGACAAAGCTGCTGAGAGAACTTATCAATGGACCAGTGGTTGCAGTCTGGAATGCTCTTTTGGATCAAATTGTCATCCTTCATATTACAGTAACATTTAGAACCCCAGATCGGATCAGGGCCCCCCATTGCTCTGGTTCCATACACGTCAGTCATTCTCTGTCTAAAGAGCTTACAAGCTAAATACACAAGAGACACAAGGGGAGGGGAAACTGAGGCACAGAGCAGGGAAGTGACGTGATCAGGGTCATACACCAGCAGAATTAGGAACAAAGCTCACATGTCCTGAGTCCCACTCTAGGTCCCTTTCCACTGGGCCATGCTGCCCCTCATACACAGTGTTCCCTGTAAATTGTACACTTATACTGCTGCACAAAAGAGAGAACAATGTCCCCGAGCTGATTAGCAGATTGGTTGTGTTTCTTCTGGTGGTGCACATTTGCAACTGCCTCAGTGCACATAACAAAATTTATTCTGCACATAGATGTAAAAAAATCCACACATGGGTGGAAAAGATTAGCGGGAACATGGCTCGTATGTCTAGATGTCCCAAGACAAAAGGGGATCAAAACAGAAAGGAGGGTGTCTTGTGCTGACGGTAGCCCATGAACATCCCTTACCTCCATCAGCAATTAACCTACCAGATGCATATGGGCATTTACACTGTAGAGCCCAGCTATAAGCTACCTGCACAGCACATGCAAGGTGCTGTCCCCCAGGACTTACTCAGGCAAAACTCCTACAGGAATGGATTGGTGAGAATTTCCCTCCACACACATACCAGAGTTGGGTTTGGAGTCACGAGACACAAGTTGCCTGGACTCTCTGGCCGATGGCTTTGGGGATTTCCCAATGCACCAGCAAGACAGAGCAGCATCTCCAGGATTTCAGTTGATAGGCTGGTGGGAAAACAAGTCACAGGAGAAGCCTCAGAAGACCAAGAGACTCTTCAGAAGAAGACACACCTTTGGAGAGCCAACAAGCCCTCTTTGCCCACCTGGTGGCATAACTGAACTGCTTCTGATTCAGCCCCTATCCAGCCATGCTGGAGCAATGCTGATCCATTCGAGGTACTTACGTGGCTTCTTTTACCCAGGTGTTCGAGTACCCCGTCCTCTTTAGTACAAGTTTCCTCAAACACTCACTGATGGGCAGGCCAGAGCATCAGCTGAGATTCTTTTTTAGACTTGGGGTTTAATGGTGCTTGCCTAGATGGGATGCAATGGGAGGGGAAAAGGGTGCAGCAAAAGCTTTTCCCCCTTACATCCAGCACAGCAGGCTGCAGATAATTCACTAACCCACAGGAGAAACAACCATTGCAGCAGAAACACAGTCAAGCCTCTGGGCTGATAGGCATATGCAAGGCCCCAAACCACACTACACCCGATCCTGAGTACACAGGGGCCAACACTGGTGGGAGGGGGAGTGCACCTCCGTCTTTGTAAAGATATTCACAAGGGCAACTCTTGAACATGCTCCTACCAGCCACCAGCATCCCCTGCTGGCCCTTTGCCTGCTACAGTCTTACATAGATTTCCTTCCCCTAACAGCTCCCTGCACACCCCCTTTGGCTGGCGGAGCCTGAATTTAGCCCATCATTGTCCAAATCATTGAGTCCTTAATTTGATCTGCCTGACATGTGCTTGCTCACCTGAAGCAGCCGTGATCTCAAATGGCCCATGAGAGGGAATGTTTGCAGCCTGGAGCAACACAGATGAGAGTTATTCTTGTGCTCTGTGCAGTCAGTCCAGCCCTGGCATTCTCTTTGAAAAAATTGGGTGAGCAAAGCAATACCATAGGTGTGCAGTTGCAAAGGCTTCCCTGGAAGCTGGGAGAGGCAGCAGCTCAGCCCCAGGGAGACACCACAGTGCATCATGGGATATACAGTCCAGCTCATAAAGGAATATAAGCATGAAGGGCCCTAGGGCAGAGCCCCATCCTAGGGCACAGCACCATGCAGTAAAGCATGTCCATGCAGGCACCCTGCCAGCCACCCCCACCTGGACCTCCCACTAACACATTGATGACCTCTCAAGGTCCCTTCCAGTTCTAGTATCGTGTGACTACTTTAGCTTAGCTCCCCTTCCTGTTACCCAGTTTATTAAATCTCTGGGAAATACAATCTACAACTGCAGCCTTTTCAGGTCCAAACCCTGCCCTCTTTGCTTTACAATCTCAGCCTCAGCCCAGACGTTATCGTTCCTGGTTCCCTCCCTGCCCCCAGTTACCTCAGAGCCAGAGAGCTCGATCAGCTCTACCGCACTTCTGATTTCTGTGGAGAGCCTTTCCCAGCAAGCCTCCTCCTGTCCAGCTCCCTAGAGTCACAACTGCCGCTTCCCTCCCATTAAGAGACTCCAGCGGCACAATGGTCCTAGTGTGGTTCCATCCAAGCAACTCAGCTCTTCTCTTCCCATCCATGGACACCACTCCCCACATACACAGCTGGGCTACATTCTCCTTTCCCAACTCCCTGCCCTCCCGCTTCCCCGGAGCCAACTAACAGCTGGGCTTTCAACCTGTGGAGGGCCCTCTCTCACCACCTCCTCTGCTGCCCCCTTAACCACCTGTTCTTTAGGAGGTGCCTCATCTTGGAACGGGGAGCCCCTTACTCTTTAAAGCGGCTGGCTCATGCTTTTATAGGCCTGGAATCTCAGCTCCTGTGAGGAACTATGGGGGCCCAAGAACACTTGGGAGAGCATTTGCCCAGGACCATCCCCAGTGGAGAGCAGCAATCTGTGTGGAGTGGCACAGTTTAAGAGGTCCCACCGCAGTGCAGAAGAGGAGAAGCAGAGGAGGAGAAAAGAGTAACACAAACTGTACCCTGTGCCCCTTCAACAGTTTCCGACACCTGCCCCTTCTGTGATAAGACCTGTGGTTTCAGAATCAGGCTGGTCAGCCATCAACAGACTCACAAATAGGAGGGGGACTTGAAGACATCCTACTCGTTATCGAGAGACTGGCAACAGAGAGAGTAACACATTAATACAAGGTGAATTGGTAGATACACATACACTCCCTCTCAGGGGTGTCCTCTTTTTTTATATGGTAACGCTCATAATAGGTGTAAGGATTAAAAAAGTGTACCCAGAATGGCTTTGAACTCAAGATGTTATCAGGGCTGGAAAAATGCTGAATGAGGGGGTCACTGGAAGTATCAATGTATTCCATGTACAGAAAAACCCCTTAAAGGGACACCTGTATTCCTTGTTCAACAACCATATGTTATAGTTGCACCGTCTGTGTAAATGATTAACTGTTGCTTAATGGGGTTTTGAGTACATTAAATATATGCTGTCAGCTCCACTCCCACCCAGAGAAATTATTCTCCTTGCCTCACTTCTCCCCACTTTATTAAAATAGGTTATTGGAAATTCCTTTCTGAGGGTTGCTTGTTTGGAGCATTTCAAACACCAGTTTCCTGACTTAGAAAAGCTCCTATCTGCGGATGGCTGGAGGGTCTGGGAGAATGCAACAGCAGCACTACTCACAGCTCAAGATGCTGATCATTGCTAGAAGTCCAGAAAAATGTTCTTGCTGATAAAACACGCAGACTTGTGCAGTGAGCCAAGAGAAGTAGATGCACACACTGGGGCTCAGCAAAAAGGAGCTGGAATCTCCAAAGTGTCCCCAGCATCACTCACTGAGAAGCAGAAGGTTGAGAGAGTTTTGCAAGGAACTGAGACAATAGCAAGCCTCCTCCACCTCCTAGTTAGATCAGGGCTGAGATCTGCACTGAACTCAACATGGGATGTACCAATTTTTGAGAAATAATTAGTCAGTTCAATTAATTCAAGGTCTTTTCACATTCTCATTATAAAGATAACATTTCATCCAAATTCTGGTCTGGTCTGGGCACATGATGGCTTTTAAACAGCATGGAACTATGGATCTTTAAATACAGAGCCTGATTGACTTCCCATTAGTTTTAATGATGTGACTGCTCTCAGTAGTTCAGCCAAACAATTCTGAAGTTACCAAATCATCAAAGAATGTTAATTTAGTTCAAAATTGCCTTGCTCAGGTGATACTCCTAGTCAAGTTCGGTCACCTATCCATACAAGACTATCAGCCAGGAAGCGCACACCAAACTAGCCAGGAGATACTTTAACCAAGATTAGAAAGGATGCAATGATAATGTTGGAGATTAGAAAGCAGGATGGTGGTTGAAAAAGAAGAAATGGAGAAACCAAGAACAGTGGGGATTGGAGATGGACCTCGGTGGGAGAAAGTCTTTCTCTTCCTAGGGCTTTAATGAGAATTGCAACGGGAAGCCATTTAATGAGTACAGCTCTTACTATCATGGGAGAGGAAGGGATGCCAAGAGTTCCCAAAGACAAATGCAGAAATTACCACTGATGTTGTACAGAGAAGTTGTGGAGTACCTGGCTGCAGTGCATTCATCAGGGATTCAGACATTTATCCCAAGAAGTTTAGACAAATGCCACGTTTTCCTAACTAATCAAACAGCATCTGTCAAACGTGAGCTAGCCTGTCACCATTAATCCCCATTACTGCAGAACTTAAGCCAGGACTTAAAAACCTCTCCATGTGGAGATTCCACCACCTAGGTAACATATTCCAGTGCTTCACCACCCTCCTACTGAAATAGTTTCTCTTAATATCCAACCTAGACCTCCCTCACTGCAACTTGAGACCATTACTCCATGTTCTGTCATCTGCTACCACTGAGAATAGCTTCTCACTATCCTCTTGAAACCTAGCTGAAGGCTGCTACCAAATGCCCCCTCACTCTTCTCTTCTGTAGACTAAACAAACCCAGTTCCCTCAGCCTCTCCTAATGTCATATGTTCTTTTGGGAGCTTTATGATTTTTTCAAATTGAATTCCCAGTAACTTTAAATATTATAGCAACGAAGGGTCCTGTGGCACCTTATAGACTAACAGAAAAGTTTTGAGCATGAGCTTTCGTGAGCACAGACTGTGCTCACGAAAGCTCATGCTCAAAACTTTTCTGTTAGTCTATAAGGTGCCACAGGACCCTTCGTTGCTGTTACAGATCCAGACTAACACGGCTACCCCTCCGATACTTTAAATATTATGTGATACAGAAAAATTGCACAGCTTCCAGCATCTGTATCAGCCCTGAAGATGACCAGCAGATATGTGCATAACATGACAGCTCTGAAATTTTCATGCTGATGGTTTATCCTAACTCATTAATAAGATCTCTTTTAAAGTCTGGCTGGTAGGTGAATAAAGGAGCTGTAGATTTGCAACAGGTCTGACTTCCTCTGTTCTCACCTTGGTGAGACAATTATCAGGATATGCTTAAAGATAAGAGTTTTCCAAGCCCAGAGTGCTCTTTTGTTGTCTAACAGTCCACTTCTTTTTAAAATGTATTTTATGGGAGAAGAGTAACAAACTTACAGAATGATTCTAGTGGTGAAGGCATGGGACTGTGTGTCAGGAGGTCTGGGCTTAATTCTGGCACAGCTCGGGTCAGGATCTGACTCCCCAGATTTGTGAGTTTTCATCGATAGGTGCTGCTGATGCTGCAGCACCTGTGAATAAACTTTGTATCTAAGCAAATATGACATTATTTCTGGGACTGGGCACATCTATCAGCTACCTGGGTTCCACAAAATAACACTTCATAAAGCCCATTAACACATTAAGGGACATGCTTTTCACGATGGTAGATCTGGAACGACAGATGTCCCACCCATGTTCCCAGTGCTGAGACACTTGGCCCAAATACCCAGAGGAGAATGTTATGCATCTCCATCTCCAGGGCAGCCAGCTGAGTGTATTTATAGGCATAGTTCAACGCCAAGCTCACATGCAAATGCTGGTCTACTAAGTCTTGACCTGAAAAACTCCTTGCCACACCCATTTGCCTTGGAAAATCCACTCCCTCCACTCATTTATTGATATCGTTTAAACAAGAAATGGCCTTTCTTGGTATTCTGTTACAGCTGTTTACCAGCAAAAGGCCACATGACAAAGCATGCTGTCGCCAAGAGACGAACCAGATTGTGTCTGGACACAAAAGCAAGAAAGTCTATTGAAGCCAGACAGGTGAGAATACTGCATCCATCAGTGAGGCAGAATCAAGTTGCTTTGCTAATGTTTCTTTGAATAAGCGTAGTCAGCAAGTTTGTGTGCTTGGTGCGTATTGTTTTCCTCTCTACTTTATGCATATGTGTGTCTGTGCCCATACACACAGAGCAGCTAGACAGACAGATACAAATATAAATGTTTACGCTCAGATGCCTGAGACATTGCGTAATGAAGGAGTAGCTGTCACAAGTTCTACAACCTTATTGGATTTTCACACATACTTATAAACTTTTATCTGCTTCCTTAAGATGGAAGGAAGGATCCTCCGCTGGGTTAAAGGCCACAGACAAGGATTTTCTCTTACTATGTGAGGTCTGTTAAAATGGGGATCCGAACTAATTATAGCCTGACGGTTCTGTAAGGATAATGATTTACATTGTTACATGTGTTATAGGTGTAACCCACACACCTACTGGGTGTAATTCACTGACCCAGGTATCAGAGGGGTACTCTGTATCTTCAAAAACAACAAGAAGTCGTGTGGCACCTTCTAGACCAGGGATTCCCAACCTATGGGTCGGGACCCAAACATGGGTTGCCATTAGATTTGGTAAGGGTCGCTGGCTGGGCGGCTCCAAGCTTCATGTGGCTCTTAAAGGAGCCATTTGTGGCTCTACTGCCACTCAGTCTTCCAGCTCCCAGTCCCTGCCCTGCTGAAATGAAACTCAATTTAACTGCTTTATCGGCCAGCAGGAGGGATCCAGCCATTAAACCAATTAAATGGAGTCCCATTTCAGCACAGCAGGGCAGGGAATTGCCCATGCTGCAGGTGGGGGAAGGGAGTATGAAGGCTGGGGAGAGCCGCACAGAGGAGGAGGTAGCAGTGGCTCAGCGGGGGACAGCAGTGGCAGCACGTGGAACTCATGTGAGATAGGTGGGGGCATGGGAGTGCTGAGAGGGGTTTTAGCCTGGGGATGGGGGCCAAGGGGACTGAGAGTGCTTTAAGCTGGAGGGGAGTGTGTTTTTCCTAGGGGAGATCCTCACCCCGCCCGCTGGTTTTGAATTGTCTTGCATCACAAAGTCTTCCTGAATTGTCAAAATGGGTACCCGTCTCGAAAACTTTGGGAATTGCTGTTCTAGACTCACAGATATTTTGGAGCATAAGCTTTTGTGGGCAAAGGCCCGCTTCATCAGATGCATGAGTGAGGGTTCCAGAGGACGGTCTAAATTTATACATTTATAAATTTATATTTAAATTTATGCAAGACAATTTATACTTAAATTTATAAATGTAGACCCTCCTCTGGAGGCCCCATTCATGCATCTGACCAAGCATCTTTGCCCACAAAAGCTTATGACCCATGTAGTGGCACTTAGGCAGAGTTTCCTCATGCACTAAGCTCCAGAGGTCCCATATTTGGTTCTGCCTGTCAATGATTACAAGTGGGGGGCTTGTCCAGGATTCTCTTCTGTATTCTCTGTATAATATAGATTCTTGGTGATTAAAGCACAGCCAGCAGTTGCTCTGGTCTTAATATACAGGTACAGTCAAGACTACAGATTCAACCATGAAATGCTTCACTTTGATCCTGCTGCTTCTTTTTGTGGGGGATGGGGTATAGTGTCCAGTGGACATTCCTCCAGATCAAGCAGCATTTTGTTCCTCTCTTGGGGCTTATGCAACTGCTGACAGGGAGGCTCAAATGTGGGGTCTCTGGGGTTTAATGCAGGTGCCTCTACAGGTTGAACTAAAGCCAGGTGGTGCTCAGCTAAGGCTGTAGAGGAGCCTCATTCTTTATCTCTGTAAGTGGCCTAGGTGCCACTCCATGGGACAGTGACCCACCCTGGTAGGTCTGTGGGTTCCATTTCCATTGTGCTCCCTTTTGTGCTAATCAGGTGTGGGCTCCAAGCTCCTCAGATATAGCCAAAGGAAACTTTAGCTGGTCAAAGTTTGGGCATTTTCTAGTCCAGGCACATATTATATGTTGTGTCGTTCTGAGCCTTGTGTCGCTGATGGGCATTTCCACTTAATTTACCTTAGCTGTAGTCTGGCATTTAAACAGAATTACAGAGGGGAGTGCTCTGGCTAATGTCACATGACATATTAAATAAACTGTAATTATACAGAAAAGGAATAGAGTCAAGGGTGGGAGGAGGGAATTTATCTGTGTATTTACCAAGGCATCATTAAACTGCAGGATGGGAGGAGAGCCCACTTGTTCTGAGATATTATCAGTGATACAGAACTGACAGCTGCACCTGGCTGAGGTACAGGATGTCTTTGTTACTGCAGAATAACCTCCTTAAGAAGAAAAAAAATGGGTCTTTTCTAAATCAGAGGCTGTGGATAAAATGCAGGAGGTCCATCTGTCTATGTACACAGGTGAAGGATGGACAGTAGCATGAAGTCAGGAAAAAGAGCAGTCAGACAACACCACCACAACAGGGCCCCCCAGAACTGGTGAGAGTACATCACCATCCTGGCAGAGAAGCAGACCTTTAAGCATGGATAGCTAAAGGAAAAGACATAAGGGGGACCCAACATTCATCTCACAGTGTCCCAAGAGACCATGGAATGAAGATGATGCAGATGAGGACACCACCTGCAGACCACTGGAGACACCTCCAGCCTTGTGGGAGAAAACAAAAACCCAGCTCAACCTGTTAAGAAAAGCCCTAACAGTTGCTAAGGAGAAGCACAGCAGGCGTTCAAGCACCTCAGCGAAAGAGAATCTTCTGTATAGATCTAAGGCTTCACTGACCGGTATAGCTTTCATTCAGAGGATTTGTCCTCTGAAATAGGCACACCTGCTTCCCGCCAGCCACCTGAAATGATGGTGGTGCTGAAGAAGCACAGAACCTTGATGGGCACAAGGACAACTACAGAAACACAAAAATCTCATCCCACGTCAGTGAATATTCAGTTCTTCCTCTAACACTGCAATCAAATCAGGGGAGTCTCCAAAGACATGTAGCTTCATCCTCTAGACTTTCAGATTTAGTGGACAAGCTAAGCAAGCTTCCCTCCTGTGTATTTTCATCCTGTGGTTGTCTGAGCTTAAGGCTCAAGTCAACAAACTCTTCTTCTCTAGAGCAAGGACTTACAATTTGATCCAACCTCTCCAAAGGCCAGTTCAACCCTTCCTCATTCCACTGTTTCCGTATCTAGATGTGAATCCTATTCCATCCTCTCCCTGTCCACTCTAAAACATAAAACTAAGTAGAGTTTTCCAGGAAGGTGCACAATGAGTAGTTTCCCCGCTACCTTACCTGGAGCATCAATGACCATTCTGGGCTTTATGAAGCACACATGATGATTTTACTCCCAGCGCATTCTGGGCCCCATCCTACCTGGTGTGAAAGTGAGCCACAGAAAAAATGATGCAAGCGACTATCAGAAACAAACAAGTCTTGGGCTGCATCCTCCCTGCACAGCTGACCATTGCTAGGAAGATGGATCTGCTGTCCTTGTTTCTTAGGACGTGAGACGCATGCAAAAGAGAAGAGTAGGCATCATTCCAATACTGCACCATGGAGGCATAGCATTCAGTGAGAAGACTGAGCAAATGCTCCTCCATGTGGAAGCCATAGTATCAGAGATCCTGTTCTATTTCAGTATCAGTCCCCTTCTCTTACACTCCTTACAGTGCAGGGGGAAAAAAGAAGGATGATCAACATGCCTCTAATTTACCAAAAATAAGTTTTGTCTTTTCTCTATTCTATGTTCCTATTCTCTTCAACTCTTAAGTGAGGGTTCAAGACATGGCACTGAAGAAAACCTTCTGTGCATATGATCAGAGGTGCTCTGGAGCATGGATAGAAAGACCTCTATTTCCCTAAAATCAGAGCTGGTGGGGTGCTTAATTATGCATGCACAAACACATGTATATATGCACAGCTTCTATGTTACTGGAGAAGTTTAATGAACTCTGATGACCTCAGCTGTATGTTCTGAATAAATATGCAGAGTCAGGACAGAGGTACTTTTTGCATACCTCTGTAGATATCTGAAACCTTCTCATTAGTAAATGGCCTCACTGTGTTTAGGATATCCAGAATGGCAAATCACTTACTCAATCCTGAGTGTCTTCAGCCTGCCTTGGAACCAAGTACCAAGCCTTGCAAAGAACTATTATCCTACTTCGCTGAAAACATCACACATGTTCAGGAAGGATTCCCAACAGTGTGGATCTGCCCCATCTGCACTCACCAACCAATAACCCACCTGCATCATCAAAGTTCAGTATATTCACTCATTGAGATGTTATAAACAACATAAAAGAATGTTCGCACAAAATCTCTGACTCTAACCATTCTCCTTCCAGCTTGTAGAAATCATGAACAACTGCTGCTACTCCGGACCAAAATAGTCAATGCTGCTTTGAGGGAAAGACTCTTCTCTTCCTCATTTAAAACATACAGTACTCTGACCAAAACTCCCAAAGAAACCAGCCCGAGATATATTGGTTCTAGCCAGCTATTTTCCATTGGCAAATCTCCTCTTCCTGAGCATGCTGACACAGAAGCTACCCAAGGGCAAACTTCAAAATCATCTAATTGAAATGAATGTCCAATACCAGCACAATCTGGATTCAGGCCAGGGTATGCAAACTGAAACGGAAAGGGTGGTCTTCTCCTGTCAGTGGATTGAGGGAAGATATCCATGGTCAGCCTCCTGGACCTCTGCGAAGCTTCCTGAACCTCATTGTTGACTACCAGAAACTACCGGTTGGACAAGGTCACCTCACAGATGAAGACCAGCTGGCAGAAGATGAACCTGGGCAAGATGAAGGTTACTCTGGTGGGCAAAGGAAAGCATTTTAAAAAGCTTGCCCCGATGGCACAATGTCCTTTGGCTGAGGGCAAGTATCTACCACTGATCACTTCAGTCCATATCTTAAGAAATTGCTTGGTTTTCTCACTGACACTAAGCCCCAGAAAGTATTACATGTGGGTGCTGCTGTCATCTCTGATTGGCCAGGAGACTCTGTCCCATCTTGGACCTTCATCACCTCTTGGCTGGTTTCATACTATGACTTTCAAAGTGAGATGATCCTTGTGGTGTACCTCAGCATGAAGCCTTCATCATTTAGAAACTCAGACTGGTACATAATGCTGCATCACCTCTCCACAGTACTGGCTATTGTAAAAACACCACACTTTCTCCATTCTCTACAACTGTTTCCCATATAATACTGAATCAATTTCAAGGTCTCAGTCCTTATCTTCAGGGCCTTTAATGGCCTATACCCCACATGTCAGAAAGATCACCTGAACACTAGGATGACGAGCACAGTCAACAACTTTGTTGCTCAGGGCACAATGCAACTTTCAACAATAAGAGTTTGCTACATAACAATGAGATTTGCTCAGATATGCAAGTGATAGAGCTTTATTTGGGAGCCTGCCCAGACTGTAGAATGAGCTAGGTACATCCCAAATCTCACCATCTTCCACTCTTAAGTGCAAGGCCTATTTCTTTGACCTGGTCTTCTCAAACCTAAGTATACAGCAATGTGTTTGTATGAATAAACAGAATTATAAAAATAATACTACGAGCAAGCTTTCCCCTGCACACACTTCTCCCACTAGGGAGGAGATGAGAGAACACAGGACGAATGTTAGTCAAGTTGCTTAATGCGCTGCTGAAAGGCACTCGGATGCCATGGTGATGAACACAATACAAGCACCAGACTAGAGCAGAAAAAAATGGGAGTGCTATTTATTAAGATAGCAGGTCAATCACTAAATTCCTTTTAAAACAGGGTAGATTTTTATTCTCAATTTTCTGGACCATGCCCTTCAATATTTCCACCTATTTGATTGCATTTTAGAGCAACGAAATTCTTTAGACAAGTGAGATCTATGGTGGGTCGGGAGGAAACTTTACCACAGTGCAAGGTATCAAAGACAGTCACATTGAATGAGTCATATAAAATTGGATTAAGAAAAACAACAGTGGAATTATTCTATCCTGGTTGAGTCATAGCTGTATATATATATTCTAAATGAGAGCTAATTCATCTCTTTGTGTACAATTTCAACAACTCTGTTCTAGTACACCATTACATGAGATTAAAATAAATATGATGGAACTCTTTGCTCTTTTACACGGACCATATCTGCTGCACCAAAATGCTGCATATGTTTTCTGATTATTTCCCACATGCATTTACAAGAAGTGGCAGAATTGCTCCTAGAATTAAGAAAATATGTTGCGTGTGTATTACCTTAACGTGGCCATCCACTACAGCTATCTGACATGAGATGATCCATGCAGTCTGACACACTCAGACTATGTGAAGTACGTATCAAAAGCCTTCAAGAATCCAGAAAAAAATACCTACTGTCTAATAAGAAAACTCTTGAACTCACATCCAACTTCGATGTTTTTCATAATTATGTAAATGGCAAAAAAAAAAAGGCATTTGGGACTGAAGTGATCACAACCCTTGCCAATCACTTCAACAGAGGTTCTGTACTGGGTGATATCCAGTTCAAATACTCCTGCTGACACTTCAGCAATTTGATTACCTCTGTAAATTGTCTCAGGTCTAGGATATAGGCCTTTTGCAAACAGACACATGGGGGCGGAGGTGAGACAAAAGACAAAGTGATGTTAAGATAAAGTAGACAAAATAACTTAACATTAAACAATTTGCTACTAGAGTGAGATTAAATTATTGTTGTTTAGCATCTGCATTTCAGTAGTGCTCGGTGCCCTGATGGAGTTTTGGACTCTATTAAGTGAGTTTGTGCATATACATTGTGACAGGGTCAGGCAAAAGGGCTACAAACAAGTGACAGAAGGGAGATATTATTAGCCCTAGATTAAATAGGTCCCTGTTCCCAGAATAAACTAGCAAAGGCTGATCCAGAACCAGATGGGCTGATCCAGAACCAGCAGGAACCTGCTAGAATCAATCCGGCCAATCAACCTAGGGCCAATTAAGAGGCTGGTAGACTCAAGGGAGCCAGGTTAATCAGGACAGCTGGTGCCAATAAAGAACCCGATGAGACTGGTTATGAAAAGGCCTCTCCTCTGCTGGCTCATTGCAAGGTGAGGAGTGGAGGAGATAAGGAGCTGTGGAGAGTCTGTGAGTGGAGCAAGTGCAAGCAAGTGTTAGAGGGATGAGCTTGCAATAAGAAGGTGCTGGGGACCGCTGGGGGGAAGTGGCCCAGGGAATCATCACTGCCAAGAAACAGACTTGAGACATTGCAGGCAGCTGCTACCACAGGGTCCCTGGAGCCCAAAATAGAGGATGGGCCTGGGCTACCCCCATTCCCTGCTCCTATCCTCTATCCTGGTCTAAGTCACACTGCAGCTCATCAGCAGAGACTCACTCCAGCACCATTTTCACAAGACCATGATGCCTCTTGTATTGTGAGATGTCCCAAGATCAAGAGGGCTTGTGCTGAGACTATCCCCAAAACAGCTCCTCTTAACAGTGGCAATTAACCTGCAGGTGATGTATCTCATTTCCCACCACACAGTTCAGTTGACAGCTCCCTGCACAACGGAGAGGCTCTCTCCTACAGAATGTACCCCTGACTTACTCAGGCAAAACTCCCCCGGACTGGATTGGTGCAGCCAGGGGCTATTTGGTACAGCTGTGAGCTAGCTGGACTCACCTGACATGAGTCTCCTGGCCTTCCGGGGTAATTAAACAGGGGACTTCCCAAAGCAGCAACTGGATGCTGCAGTCTCTGGGGCTTTCAGTGGGCAGGGAAACAAACCAGGAGAGAAACAGGCAGTCAAGCCAGAGACTCGCAGAGAGTTGCTGGGCACTAGCAGAGTTGACAAGCTCCCTGTGGCTACAACATCTTCTTCTCCCTGCTGAAGGGAGCAGCATTTTGTGTTGAGGTCACTAAGACGTGTGTTATCCTGAGGTAAAAACACTGCAGGCCAGGCCCTTTCATTTTACTGTGAGGTAAATTGGGTTCAGCACTGTCCCCTTGCCTTGGGGATGAGGAAAAGGCTGTTGGCACAGCCTCTGATGGGCCACACACAGAGCCCCTGGGATGGTGAAATCTGGTATGTGGGGAAGGGAGACCGCACAAAGCCACTGGCACAGAGGGAGAATGATGGGCAATGGTAGGGGGGAGGGAGACACAAGAGGGGATACACAGAGCTGCTGCCTTGTGGCAGAGGGGGAAATGGGTGCAGGGAACTACACAGAGCTGCTGCCATGGGAGGGAAAGATAGAACAGGTGCCAAGAGGGAGATGGGGGTCTGGCACCGCACTCAGAGCCCCTGGCATATGGCAGAGGGGCGAATGGTGAGAAGAGAGACCAGGGAAAGGAGGCACAATGGAGAGGGGGAGGGGGGACACAAGGCCTTTGAATGAGGTAGGGAATGGGGGAGTTGCAGCCTTCCCATGAAATAGGAAGTTAGGAGGTTGGCCTACACGAGTTTATGAAGGGATGCAGAGAGCCATGGGTACGGGCAACACACTCAGCCTCCAGAAGCCCCCTCTAGCTAGATAACAAATATGCACCGGTCTGGGCCTACCTCCTTCCCACATGGATCTCAGCCCAACCATAGGGCCCGGCCCCTGTGTGCAACCCTGCATCCAGCACCCACAGCACACAGCAACACCTCCTGCAGCTGACACAACTGCTCTGCCCACAGCCTTGTGAGCCCCGAACGCCATGCGCCCCACAAGCACCTCTGTCACTCTCACACCCAGAGCCAACCTGTGGAAGGCTGGGTGTAAGACTGCCTTTGGGCCACACGCAACAGGCAAGTAAGCCAGACAAGCAACGCTTGCTGAGAACTTTTCTTCAACTCAGGTTTAATTCTGGTTGCCCAAATGAGATGCAACAAGCCCCTTTCCCAGCACCCTCACCCCAATTGCAGCAGGCTGCTGCTGAAAGTCCTAGCACATGGCAGACTGCTATTGAAGCAAGCACATGATAAGGTCCCAGGGTTTGGTGGGTGTGTCCAGGGCTCCACACCCAACTACACAGCCGTTAGATTGGAAAGACAGCACTGGGGACAAACACACTCTTCCCTTACATAAAGTAGTAATAAAGACAGCTGTTGCACATGCTCCTGCTAGAACTCCTTGCTAGTCCTTTGCTGGCCATTGCTTTACATAGGTTTACCTCCTTCCCTTAGCCACTGAACTGCACTTAGCACACCCCGGTCTGGCTATAAGAGTCTGAATTCAGCCCTTGATTTGTCCAAATTCCCTAGCCCTTTATCTCATCTGTTTTGCACATTTTTGCTCGCCTGACATATCTGTGAATTTAAATGGTCCGTGAGAGGGAACATCTGCAGCCTGGGGTAACGCACAGGATAATTACATATGTTCCCTGTGAAATCAGTCCAGCTCTGGACTGGTTTTTTACTGAATTAACTGAGCAAAAAAGGCTCTTGTGCAACTGGAAAGCCTCTCTGACAAGGGCTGGGAATTCTGGGGTAGTGGGGAAGCATATTACAATGGCAGCATATTGTCTGCAGCTGTTTATTGCTTGCGATCTCTCCTAACTCCTTGTTGCGATACACTATTTGCAAGGTGCTCAGGCTGCACTGAAATGAGAAGCCTCGTAAATATTACGGGAGCCTCATAACACTCCACAACTGCTCCGTGGCACAGAGAACCCGCAGTGCATCATGGGAGATGTGGTCCAACCAGAAAAAAACAGTTTAGACAGGAGAATGGGGGCATAAAGGTTTTGGAACTTCAGCTCCCGTGGGGAACTGCCACAGTTCAAATGCAAAATAAAATACTCAGTTTGAATTTTTCTGACAGAAAAGTCTACAAAACTGACCCTCCCCTGCAATACACAATGCTCATTTTGAGGAAAACCTAATTTTTGACGTTAAAATAGTTCATTCCAAATTTTTAACCAGCCCTACTTATGGCCGTTGCTTAGAAAATCTCCAACCTTTTCCACCTGTCACACGTACTGCTCATGGCTGCAACCTGATAGCATCATCATCATCATCACAATCACCATCACCATAAACAACCATGGGCTCAGTGCCCGTTGGTGTCTGAAGCCTCTCTCACTATTTCCTTCCGTCTTTCCCTGTCCAGTGCAGAGTGGCTTAGTTTCTGTAGACTAGCTGTGCACCAATCTACTATATCATCTACCCATTCTCTGTGGGGTCTGCCTCTCCTATTCAAACCATCCCATCCGTTATGCCGAATACCAGGGTCTTGATTTGCCATTTGTTATTCATTCAGCAAATATTCCCGAATAGGTGTCCAACTGATAGTATATGTGCTAGCTGTCATTTTCTTTCGGTAGCCAACTCATCGACCCAACCCTAATTGCTCGATTGGTGTCGTGGACCTTGTTTATCCGGGAGACATCTGAGCCAGCATCTTTTATCAGTTAGTTGTATTGGTGTCAGATTTCATTCGTATTGTTGTTTCACAGTCAGTGTCTTGTCACTCATCTGACCAACTCTCCTCCTCCATCCAGGCTTGGGACTGGCATGGAACCCCTAGAGGCTTCATAGAGGAGTTAACCTACTTGCAGCATTTACTAATCATGTACAGGAGAACCCTGATTACCCAACCTTCAATTATCTGGCATTCCATGTTATCCGACACGATGAATATAAGAATTTTTAAGAATGATTGTATTGTGTTTTCATTGGAATTAGTAATAAACTGAGTTTATAGATATTTGTACCTGTTTTTTCATTAGTGTTTCGTATTACCCAACATTTCCGTTATATGACCATCCTTCAGTCCTGTTTAGGTCAGATAATCGGGGTTCCACTGAATTAGCCCTTTGTAAGCCATGAACAAATTGAATCTTAAGAGAGGATGAAATGGTGTCCTGGGTTTGATTCCAGTTTTTATTACTTCTCCCTCTCTGACTCCTGTTCTTTGCTCAGCTGTCAATTCCCCCAATGTTCTCCAAAAAAGCAGGCTCGATTCTTAAATAGCTCCATTAAGAAAAGACTACCATCAACAGCAGCTCCCTGTCCTCCCCATCCTTCTTTGGCCTGTTTATTGGCCCCATGCTCTTTTTGTTCTGGGGGAAAAATATTTTTACAGCACAGCAGGAAACTGTGGGAGGGAGGAGCTTAAATTACACAATTATTCTTAGCCTTTGTTCAGCAGCGATAGGAAACTCTGGAGCTGATTTGGCTTGTGAAGCTGTTTAAGAGTGCTAATAACGGGCCTAGGGTCATCTATGACTGGAAACCTCTTACTCCACTTCTCTTCAGTGAATCTTCCTATTCTGCTTTCATCTCAACTGCCCCTGCACCAAAGCATCACTGACCTCCTGGCACACTTGGTAAACAGCTGTAATGGGGTTAGACAGCACTTCATTCCTAGTATTTCTATCTACCTCCTGTCGTTCCCCAGGAAGCTGAGCAATTCTTCCAAGGGGCACCCCAATGTAGTTGACGTTAAAATGGTGACAGCAGGAGGTCTCACAGTAAGTTTTTGTCATCCTTTGCTACCCCCTCAGAAGTATAACCTTGGAACTCTAGGGTCAGATGAGATTTGAGATGCTAAGCAGTGTTGGCCCTGCCAATGGTTGGATGGGAGACTTGCAGGTAAGCCTGAGAGCTTCAGAAAGTGGTGTTAGTAGACCTGCAGGCAGTACTCTTCTCAGGGGCTCAGGGTGGACCTGCACAGAAAGTTGTGGATCTGGGAAACCTCTGCCCACAGGGTAGTTTGGATCCAGATGTGCAGAGTGGTGGCTGTGCTCATCTTTATAGAGTGCCCTCATGGATATCCTACATCTTCAGCATCAGAAATTGGCCATTATCTCACTTCTCCTGTGGTGCTGTTTCCCTCTGCTGCTCAAGTGCTTGCACAATTTAATTTCTCCCTCTAGCTAAATTAAAACTCCAACCCTTCTGGATAAACAGGAGTCCACATGAAATGTTGGCTTTGACCAGCCATTCATCACCCTCTCTGGTCCCCAGTGTCAAACTAAGGAACTTCTACACTGGGTGCCAAGGGGTAGAGAATGCTAATACCTTTTATTAGGTTCTGATTTTACCCACGAGGCTCTGCTTTGATACAGAAGAAGATCCTTGCTCTCCTTCCAAGGACATTTGCTCTCCCTTAACACCTGCTATTGTGGCTTGAGAAATTAAGTTAAACTCAGTCTACACTGGGAGGGGATGTCAAACTAAGGTGCACAACTCCGCTACATGAATAGTGTCATTGGAGTCCATGTACCTTAGTTTAAGTTACCACAGCATTCCTGCTGCAAGGGGTCAACAGGAGAGTTTCTCCCTTACTCTTCGTGCTCCTGTGCAGTACCAGCATCAAAGGGAGCACAATCAGTGGTTGATTTGTTGAGCCTTTAAGAGCCCCTTGAATTGACACACACGGCCCCAAGGGATCGATCTCTGCAGTGTCGATCTCCTGATAAGACCTCAGAGAGCTCTTGCTCTGCCACCAATTAGAGAACACAGGGCCGTGTTGTACAAAGGACCTAATCTGAGAGAGTTTACAGGAGGCTGCATGTGTCTCATTCACGGTGTGTGTTATCCGGATCTCTGTGCTCTCGTGTCACTCAAACTGAGCACTGGTGTTTGTAAAACAAGGCCTCCTGTACATCCTCAGAGGGAGGATGTGTGGTTTTGCCCCACGCTGAGAACATCGAGGGCCCTGTTACAGTGCTCCCTAGAGGGACAGCACAACTGAATGAGCTGCTCTCTGGCTTGCGACGGGAGGGCCAGGCTAGGCCAGGCACAGCATCAATGCCATTTTAAAATTGGCTGATTTCTTTGTGCAGGATGATGCATTGGAGTGCCCGCTGCTGCTCCTTGTCGGGGAGGGGAGGCATAGCCGAGGCAGACAGTGTTACCAAGGAATCTGCCAAACCCCTTTAAACACCTAGAATTATGGGTCTACCATGAACAATCTTCCCGCTAAGCTAAGTCCTGTATTGAATCATGTAAGTCTTAATTCGCACTGCTCTGGGGGAGGGGAAGAGATTGCTCCGCCCTCACCAGAAGCAGTGCGGTGATTCCGTGGGAAGTGGGAGGCAGAGCAGGCGGGAAGGGGCATGGGTGGGACACGGGCGGGAGGAGGTGGAGCATGGGCAGGGCAAATGACCAGTGCCCTTCCCCGGAATCACGGCACAAGTCACCTCCACTTGTAGTGAACCAACTTCTGTGAGCGAGAGAGCAGCGTCTGAGCCACCTGAGCCAGACAGCAATGGTCTATGACCCTGAGAGTGCACCCTGGCTCAGCTACACGATGCTCCAGGGATCTCAGAGGCGATTCTAAGAGGGGCACTGGCCACATGTCCTTCTCAACCCCTTCCCTGCCCATGCCCCTCCCATGGCCACCCCTGCCCCGCCCACCACTTCCAGTGCATGCAGGGCAGGCCCCGCCTCCCCACCCCAGAGTGGCGCAGCCTAGGAGTAGCACAAGCTAGGAAGTGTGCATTGCTCTCAGGCTGTGCAGCTCCAGAGAAGGCCCACAGAAGCATTACAGAGGGAAGGCCAATGCTAGCGGAAGGAGTGCATGTGGCCTCCTGTGCAATCCCTGTGCATGCTCTGCTTATCCCTTTGTGCTCGTCCTTCCAGCTCCATCTGGAACAATGCTACCGGAAGCAAGGCATGTACACCAAACGTCAGGTGTAGGTGCCAACAGAGACCTGAGCAGGATCCTGGCCAAAGAGAACTGGGGAAGGAAAGGACTTGGGAAAAGTTTTCAAATATGTTATGACAGTGATCAACTGTCCTCTGTGCCCACTGAAGGCAAGACAATTGATAACAGGGTTAATCTGCAGCCAGGGAGATTGAGGTGGTTAGATATTAGGAAGCTCTTTGGAACGCTAAAGGTGGTTAAACTCGGGAATAGCTTCCTATGGAGGTTTTATGAACAAATTAGACAAACACCTTCCAAGCATGGTCTAGGTTTATTCGGTCCTATTTCACACTGAGGGCTGAATGCGATAGCCTCTCCAGCTCCCTTCCAACCTACATTTCTAAGATGAGATATTGTGGTCCTGGGTTATCAATAGTTCTCAAACGGCTGCCGATGTCCAATGTGGAATGCCACCCTACTTTCGCTCACTCTGTCTTCCTCTCCACGCTGTAACCAGTGATTTTAACATTCAGATCATGTGAACCACCCCTATGGGATGCAGTGATGCCAGATCCATCAAAGTCCTTCTTGTCACGGAGAATTTCCTCTTGCTTCTTACCCAGGCTCTTAGCATTGGGTTTAAGTATTAACTAATCCCTAAGACATGGCATTGGTCCATCACTCACCCGAAAGGAAGGCTGCCCCCTCCAGCATCTCTAGCTTCATTTGCTATAGCACCCGCAGTGTTGCGTGAGGTTTCCCATGCAAGCACCAGTCAGGCATGACCAGCCCTGCTGAGCTTTTGAAACCTGATAAGATCGCAAGCCACGGTGGGATGGCTGAAGGCAGAGTACGGTCAAAGTTAGAAACAGTGGATAGAGATCTATGGCCAGTGATGTGACGTACAGAAATACTACGCTATGCATGAATGTGCAGGAGATACGCTTAAGAATAAAAAATGCTTGCACAGATAGGAGAGTTGCTTTTAATCCAAGATGTTATCAAATCTGGAAACATGCTGAATCCATGAGTTGCTGGAGTATCAATGTATTCCCCTGACAGAACACACCCAAAGGGGCACTTGTACTCCCTCTTTGGTGCCCCTATAACAAGGTTACCATATTTGGAGCAGGAAGTTGGGTTAGGAAGGGGCACAGGCTCTGGCAGGTGGCATTTATCCCGGGCAGCTCCCAGAGGTGGACAACTCCTAGGCTAAGGAGCAGCCAAACAGCTCCACAAGCTAGGCAAGCAGCACTCCCGTCGCTCCCATTGGCCACAGGTTCCAGTCAATGGGGAGCTGCAGAATCAGCGTTCAGGCTGCAGGCAACACGTGGAGGAACTCTTGTGCCTAGGAGCCAGATATGTCTTAGCCCCTCTGTGCCTCAGACATTTAGCAGCCTAAAATCTCCCAGACTGACTGCAGTAGCTTCTGGGAGATCACACCCCAATAGGGGAGACTCCCGACAAGCAGAGCTAACAGTCTCTTTAGGCCACTGGGCAACGTGGAGGGCGGAGCCCAGCTTTGGGCTCCTGGGAAGACAGGGCCAAGGGCAGAAGAAAGCAGCTGGCCCTCAGTGCAGCCTGCAGTGTATTAATTACATTAACAAGAACAGCAGAGGGAAAGAGGAAGTCCTATACTCTGGCAAGTTGCAGTAGCTCAGTCGATGGGACAATTTCATCTAGGACAGTTGCTGACAGCAGGGGTTAGGTCAACTTAACTGCGTCATTCCGGGGCACGGATTCGTCACACCCTGGAGCAACGTAGTTATACCAGCTTAATTCCCTAGTGTAGACTAGGCCTCAGTAACCCGACACAACTTCACGTCACATCAGGTTTTTCTTTGCAGCCATAAGAGGCAAAAGCTGATTTTTAATTTCAATTAAAACTTGCTGGGGTAATCAGAGAACTGCCCAAACCTGGTGTTCTCCCCCACCATGCTCCCTTTGTGTCTTGCTTGCAAGCCTCTGATGATAAAGGTTGATCAGAAACACAAGGACTCAAATATAATGATTGTTAATCTATAAGAAGGGGTGCTGGGGGCAATCAATTATTCTTATCAGAGTCCAAATTTCTTGGTCAAGGTCCAGTCAAGATTCAGGCTGCAAAGGAATGTTTTTCTTGCTGCAATAATGATAAGAGGTAGTAACGAGAAGGATTTCCCTGCCCATTCAAAAGTGTCAGGTGGATTTGGCCCCTGGTCCAGCTATTAACTCCACCAATACTATATCATGTGAAATCTCCATCATTTTTCCTCCCTTCCTTCTTTGCTTCAGACAGACCCTTTCTTCCTCTTAATGATTTGTAACTATTACTGCCAAGAGCTCTTCCCAAAAAAGAAAATAAGGTGCACTTGATATTGATACAATCCTAGCACAGAAAGTGCATGAAGTAGGATCATCTTTGTGTAGCTCTGTTAATGTCAGAAAAAGGATTTACTTGCCTCACTAGAGAGAAAGAGAGCAAGAGAGCGAATACCCATATGCATGCAGCTTTATCACACCTCGTATCTGGGTGCAGCTAGAAAAAAATAATTAGGTTAAGAGCCTTCACTGCAACCATTCTAAAATGCGGAACCACAATGCAAATTAACTCCAATCTATTGCTCACCTTTAACTTTTCAGAGACATTTGGGTAACAGAAAAACCTCCAGAAATCTGTCTATGAATGGTGTCTGAAAGAAATACCATACATTTGATTTGTTTTCACTTACATTAGGAAATGTATATGTCCATATTCTTGGTGACACATTAATTCAGGAGTGGCCAACCAGAGCCAAAACAGCTGTAGATAGAGTGCAAAGAGCCACGTATATTTTTATATAAATATATATCTATGTGGCTCAATGCCTTCCCCCTCTCTGAGAGCCAGGCATTCCCAGCCCCAGCCGCAGCCCCAGCTCCTGCCCCCTTGTGGCTCACCTCGTGGCTCACCCTGCCCCTCGTGGCTGACCTCGTGCTGCCATGTGCTTCTCCCTCCAGTCGCTGGGGCACATGTGCAGAGTGGTAGTGAGCATTCTGGGCACTCAGCTCTGAGCAAAAGCCTCATTTCATTGAGCAAAGTCTACACTTCAAGTCTACCCTTCAAACATGACAGCAGCGCAGCTGGGTCCTTGGAGTGCATCAGAATAGGCCAAAGGGACAGGGTTCTCCTTTTGGCATTGGCAGCCACCTCTTTGCAAGGCAGTTCCTAGGTCAACAGACAAATTTCTCTGTCAGCCTAGCACTTGCTGCATGGGGGGCTCATGCTGTAAGAGTAGGTCAACATAAGCTACACTGCATTGATGTAGCTGTGTATGTACCTTCATTTAAATTTAGCTCCTACTAACATAAGCTCCTGTATATGCCAGTTCTGTAAATCCACCTCTCCCAGCAGCACAGAGTCACGGTCCATGGAATTAGGTTGATGCAGTGTCGGTTATTTTATGCTGACCGTTACTGGCTTTCAGGAGCCATCCCACGGTGCCCCACGCAGACAGTACAATCAACAGAAGTACTCCTGGTGAGGCCACACTCTGCCTCCCAAGACCATGAGTGGAAGGGTAGGGCCTCTTTAGGCCCATCTCATGCCCCGTCCCCATTCCGCCCTTTTTTCCCAAGCTCCTTCATTTCACCATGACTCCCTCTGATGACCAAAGCCAGAACCTGCCCAAGCCCCACCACCTGGGGATAGGAGGGGCAAAGCTTGAGCTCCACCCCTCTGGGGCAGGGGACAAAGATGAACCTCGAGAGCTTCAGCCCCAAGCAGGGGGCCTGTAACCTGAGCCCTGCTGCCCAGCTTGGACTCCCTCTTGGTTCAGCTGTGACCCCCAACTGGTGGATCTTGCGCTTTGGCATCAGCCCTGGGCTACAGCAAATTTAACACCAGCCGGATGACCCCATTAAAAATGGCTCATGAGCAACATTCCCCTAATTTTTTTCAACCATGGACGCCAAGGCATTGTGCGGCTGCCCACCACCACTGGGCACACGCACTGCTAGCGGTGAGCTCTCCGCTAATCTGGGTGGCATTTGAATCTCTCTTGGATGGCTGCCCAAGTGCTCAGCTCTAATGTTTTTTCCCCTCACTGAATGGAATGAATTTTGCTACGTGCACCAACGTGGAGGTGAGGTGTAACAGGGAGGTGATGGTTGACGCATCACCTAAATATTGGTGCACATAATAAAATTCATGTGGTGGGAGTGGGGTCAAGGGGTTCTGGGAGCGGCAGGGGGCGCAGACCTAGGGCTGAGAGTTGGGGTTCAGGGGAGTGAAAGCTGTGGCTGAGAGTGCAGGCTCTGCAGTAGGGCTGGGGTGGAAGGGCTTTGGCTGGGGAGAGGCGGGTTGAGGTAGGCCCAGGGACGTGAAGGTTCATAAAATGTCACAATGACCTAAACAGCAAATACTGGTAGAGAAAGGGTGACAGCCCGAGTGAGTCCAAACCAGAAGGCCAAGTGCCATAACCCAAGGACAGTGCTAACATCTTGCCTGGGAAACAAGAAACTGTGGGTCTAGAAATTAACGAACCAAATTTGGTGCATTAGAAACCAGGTCTAACTGGTGGAAGAAATAAAGGGCTGAGCTGTTCCACTCATCACTCCCCTCATGAGGCCTTTAGACAAAGAAACTTTGAGGAGGAAAAAAAATTGGCTATTCGAGTGAGCTTCCCCAGCATGGCTGTTCCACACACCTCACCCCACCTCCGCCCCCACCCCGGGACCCCAGGCCTTCCTCCTAATATTGAGAGATATCCTGAGAAACTGGGCCAAAGGGGGGGCCCGAGCAACATCACCACTTCTACCAGCTCCAGATGAATCCCCAACCCCACGTGGGATGAACTGGGATGGGAATATAACAACAGCTCCCTCCAGCCTATTTGAACTAATTTCTCCCCTCTCCCCCTCACACCCAGGAAATTAATACCGTCTCTGATACCAGGTATGAGTGTCAAACCAGGAGGCTGTTCCATTCCAGAGACTGCCCAACTAGCAGGAAAGGGAAGAAAGGAGGCTGTTGAAATGAGAGCCTGACTTCACAGGTCAAAGGCTTTAGCCCTGTTTCCTTCTTTTCTTGCACACTAATAGAAGGTGAAAACAGACATTGAAAGGGTTGTTTGCCAGGGAGCGAAATATATGGAGATACACATCTCATAGAACCGGAAGGGACCTCAGGAGGTCATCAAGTCTGCTCCCCTGCCCTAAGCAGGCAGTGATCTCTGTATACCTATCTGCAAACCAGGATTAAACACTGTTTAATGTCAGATAGTGACTGTTGGCCCATGTAGTCCATTTCAGCAAATACCACATGCCCTGCCTGTCTCCTTGACCGTCACTGTGCTAAATCTTAGCCACAATCACGGGTGTAGTTTGGGGGTCAACAGTTGCAGGCCTCAGGCAGGTGTGAAATTTCCTCCCCCTCCCCACACAGGAGTCCAGGTTGGCCTGACTGGAACCGCCCCTCCCCACCCAATATGGAAGTCAAACTACAGCCATGATGGTAATTAACAATGCCTGGGTCTTCATCCCCTGCCTCGCTCCTGCAGTGCGAAGGAGCAGTCAGCTGCCCACAGGGAATTCCCCAAGCATAAGGGAGTCCCCTGGGTGGCACACAGCTGCCAGGAGACCTCTGTCCTACACCACACTCGCAACTTCATCTGGGGTTACTCCATTGGCCCTTTGGAGCAGGGATCCTACCTTATGGTATGTCTTGTACAACACTTTGCACAAGGACACGCCAGGGATGCGAGCTGAGCGCAGCCGGCTAAGCTGCAGATGCAGGAATTCTTGCACATCCATGGTGCTGGGACAACTCTCCTGAGAGTGAAACCTACTCACTGGGGGGGATGCTGGGGCCCTGAACTGAGCAGAAGAACTTGGCAAGGAATGATTCTCCCTGGTGTTGTTGTGCTGCTCTGAAACTCAGAGGCACTAACTTCTAGTTCTGGTTCTGCGGCGTGACAGTAGGCAGAACCCTCACTCTCCTTGTTATGCCCAGTCTTCTGCTTGGGGTGTGGTATCCCTTTCCTCCACCACCTGTTGTCTGGCCTTGACTGCAATCCCTTCTGGGTGGTCACTTACCATGTGCAGAGACCCCAGGGATCCCTGATACCAATTCCAGCTAAAAGAATAACTTCTTCCAGTACATCAGAAGGCTGTCAGGGCAGAGCAGCCGCTGCTCCCAGCTGCTGGCAGAGAAGCAGGGATCCATGGCATGGGAGGATGTGGTTGAGTGGAGCAAGCTGCTGCTCATGGTGAAAGGGAGGGTCAGTGATGCCCTGCATCTGCTGCTGTCTGGGGAAAGGTCAGAGAGCAGGGTAGGGAATGGAACAGGGAAGGGGCAGCCATTGGGAGGTTGCCTGGGGCCCCAAGCTTATGGCATGATGGGGGGTGTTGCCCCAGGCCCTGCTCAGGACAGCCCTATCCTAGGGAGATCTATACACTCAGCTTGCATTTGTTTTTATCGCTCGGCGAATACGCCAAGGAGCTGGGTGCAAACTTTCAGCCACCGCTGGGCAGTTGATCAGACATCAAACATCACTGGAGCTAAATCAGAGAAATGTAGCATAGCCCACAAGCATATGAGAGCAATTCATAACAACCTGCAACGGAACCTGCTGAAGTAAGTCACAGTTATCTGATCAGGACTCTAGATATACAGATTGGTTTAATTCTCTGTTTCCCGTTAAATTAATTAGTACGGGGGGATTCCCCCCACCCGGAGCAGCATGACTGCCTCGCCCTAGTCAATTACAAGTAACCCATGCACCTCCAGAAATCTGCATTACGCCCTTCCTCTTTAATCCATTTATGATCAAGACAAGGAAGGTAAAAGCAAGCAGGGGTGATACGCTTGACAATGCACCACAGGGAGCAGTAGCACACAGGGGCTCGTGATCTCTGATTGTGATGATAAGCACACAGAGCAAGTGAGCCAGTGACAAGGAATAAATGATGCAGACTAGCAGGTACAGGGGAGACCAGAAAACTTCTAGGGAGTTGGAAAAATGAGAACTAGGGGCAGGATGCAATGTGGAATATACATCTGGGGGGAATAATCTGAAACAGAGCTCTTCAGGTTCTGCATCACTCTGCAGGGCTGCCATTTAGGAAAGGCGGGTGGCCTCTAGCCTCCCCTGAAGTTTGAGCCCTGAATTTCATACCCGAGGTCTGCTTAAAATACATGTCCAAACCAGAGGTGCACTCCTACCTGTGACAGAGCTTGTGCTGCTCCCAGCTTTGGGGCAGGGAGTCTGTTTATAAATGGAGAGAGGCTAGGTGATTAAGGCAACAAAGGGCTTGTCATTAAATTAAGTGAAGGATGATGTGAGAACATTGCCAGGGATTCCACATAAAAGACAGGTAACAAATGGAATAAATGGTGCGAGTGGAGAGCAGCCATTAGTGGTGTGCTCCAGGAGCCTGTATTGGGACTAGTACAGTTAAACTTATTCATAAATGGTAACAGAGGGGGAGCCGTGCTAGTCTATACACTATCAAAACAAAAAGCAGTCAAGTAGCACTTTAAAGATGCGCAGAATAGTTGATTAGGTGAGCTTTTGTGGGACAGACCCACTTCTTCAGACCATAGCCAGACCAGAACAGACTCAATATTTAAGACACAGAGAACCAAAAACAGTGATCAAGGAGGACAAATCAGAAAAAAATGATCAAGGTGAGCAAATCAGAGGGTGGAGGGGTGAGGGGGGAAGGTGAAGAATTAGATTAAGCCAAGTATGCAGACGAGCCCCTATAGGGACTCAGAAAGTTCCCATCCCGGTTCAAACCACGTGTTAATGTACCGAATATGAATATAAAAGACAGCTCGGCTGCTTCTCTTTGAATAGCAGTGCAACATTTTTTTTTCAGTAACATACATACTCTTAAGTCATTAACAGAATGCCCCATTCCATTAAAATGTTGACTAACTGGTTTGTGGATCTGCGGTGTTTTGATGTCTGTTTTGTGCCCATTTACCCTTTGTCTTAGGGAGTTAGAAGTCTGTCCAATATACAAAGTATCTGGGCATTGTTGGCACATGATGGCATATATGATGTTAGTAGAGGAGCATGAGAAAGTGCCCGTGATTCTGTGAATAACCTGGTTAGGTCCAGTGATGGTATTTCCAGAGAAGATATGTGGACAAAGCTGGCAGCGGGCTTTGTTGCAGGGAAAGGTTCCAGGACTGGTGTTCCTGGGGTATAGACTGTTGCTGTTCTTGAGGATCCTTATAAGGTTGGGAGGTTGTCTGTAGGAGAGAACAGGCCTGTCACCTAGGGCCTTCTGGACTGTGGCATCCTGATTAAGGATAGGTTGTAGGTCTTTAATAATTCGTTGCAGTGGTTTGAGCTGGGGGCTGTAGGTGATGACCTAAGAAGAGGGTGTAGCAAAGAAGGGGCAAAATCTGCATATGATGCAAAATTACTCCACCTAGTTAAGTCCAAAGCTGAATGCAGAGAGTTACGGAAGGAGTTCACGAATCTGGGTGATTGGACAATACAATGGCAGATGGAATTTAGTGTTGATAAATGCAACGTAATGCACATGGCAAAGTATAGTCCTCACCATGCATGCAAAATGATGGGGTCTAAATTAGCTGTTAGCACTCAAGGAAGAGATCTCGCAATCATTGCAGACATCAGCTCAATGTAGAGGGTGCTTGGTCCTGCTCTGGGGGCCAGAGGCTGGGCTTGAGGACCATGCGATCCAGTTGTGTGATTCCACGTTCAGTGGCCCTCACAGCAGCTGACAGAATATTGGGAAGCATTAGAAAAGGATTAGATGATAAAACACAAACTATCATACTGCTTTTATATACATCCACAGTGTGACAGGGGCTTCCCTTGCTTTGTGGAAAGTGAGATATGAACTCAGAGATGGACAAATGTATCTCATGGACTCAGATGGACAAAATGCCTCTTGTGACCTTTCGTTTTCAATGGTGCAAGTGCCTCCTTTGTCCAGCACCCTTGGGACTTGAGTGGTCCTAGACAAGGGGATTTGCTGGGACAAGGGGAGGTTAGTCTGACTGCCAGGAGGGCTCCCCACCACTCCTACAGGGTTCCCCACCAGGGCTGCCAGGTTTCCTCCCCCCCACAGTTCCAGCAGAGGTCCCCACAGCTGCAGGTCTGTCAGTGGGGTTCTGCGCCCCAACTGGCTCCCACCCATGGGGCTGCTGGGGTTCCCCCACTTCCAGATGGGGTGCCTGCAGCAAAGACTACTGGAGGGACTCCATGCCCCACTTACCTCACCAACAAAAGCTCATTACTGAGTGCCCAGCCCTTCAGAGCCTGTTCCACAGAGCAGTAGATCCTGCTTATCCTGTGGGCTTATCCGCTTATCCTCACAAAAAAAACCCAAGCTTTCTTGAAGCACCTTAATGAGTCACAAATGTATTTATTAGCACCCCATGGAGGGGATGTTTAGCAAGCAGAGGCAACAGGGCATTTGACAACATGCCACAAGGAGCACTAGCACATGACAAGCTTATAATGAAAAGCACAGGGCAAGCGAGCCAGCTCTTGGCACCAGCCCACTGGTGAGCTCATGCCTTGCTACCGTTTTTGTTCCCGTATATTAGGCAGTAATTTAAATGAGCTTTAATTATGTCTGCTACGGGGTGGGGTTCTTGCTAAAGGGCCCCCTGCAGAAACTTGTCAGGCTCATGAGCAGTGCTGTCAAACAGACAGAGTGAAACCTAGTGCTAGCTCGGGGAAAGAGTTACAAAATTCCTCCACTGCCGGAAGGTTGGAAAGAGCCAGAGCACAGGACAGAACCCTGGGGGAGGTCCTCTTCAGGGCCAAGGTGCTTTAGGACAGTGACATCCTCCTGCACTGTATAGTAACACCCAACAAGCTTCTACTTACTCCACCCAATGTCCCGAGATGGACACAGCCAGAAAAGTGTGAGTGCGAATACGTGTGTGTCTTGCACAACCCTGGGAATCAGGTACTGCTGGCTTCTGTTCCTGACCTGAATGCACACTTGCTGGGTGACTTTGTGGGCAGGAGTGTTCAAAGTTGGAGGGCCCAAAAACCAGGCAACTTAAATCCAGATAAGTGGCCTGATCTGCAGAGTATCAGAGAGGTACCCTAATTAGTCTGTATCTGGAAAAACAACGAGAAGCCCTGTGGCATTTTATAGACTAACAGATATATTTTGGAGCATAAACTTTGGTAAGCAAAGACCCCCTTCGTCAGATCTGCAGCAATGACAGACCACTCTGGAGCACAGGTTTACAAACATCAATGCACCATGACAACATTTGCAGATGAAGCTAAACTACCCAGGATTGTAAAGTCCAAAGCAGACTGTGAAGAGTTCCAAGAGGCTTTCACAAAACAAGGTGACTGGGCAAGAAGGTGGCAGATGAATTGTAATGTTGACAAGTAGAATAATGCACATTGGAAAAACTAATCTCAACTCTACACATAAAATGATGGGGACTAAATTAGGTATTACCACTCAAGAGCGAGAGCTTGGAGTCATTGTGAATAGTTCTCTGAAAACATCCAGTCAGAAAAAGCAAACAGAATCATTAAAAAAGGGATAGAGAATAGGACAGATAATATTTTATTGTCACTATATAATCCTATGGTACACCCACATCTTGAATGCTACATGTAGATGTGGTCACTTTGTCTCAAAAAAAATGCTGGAATTGGAAAACGTTCAGAAAAGAGCAACAAAAATGATTAGCGGTTTCGAAGAGTTGCCGTATGAGGAGAGATTAAAAAGACTGGAACTTTTCATCTTAGAAAAGAGGAGACTAACAGGGGATATGAAAGAGGTCTATAAAATCATGACTATGTTGAGAAAATAAATAAGGAAAAGTTATCTCTTGTTCCCATAACACAAGAACTAGGGACCACCAAATGAAATTAATAGATAACAGGTTGAACACCAACAAAAGGAAGTTTGTCTTCGCATAATGTACAGTCAACCTGTGGAACTCCTTGCCAGAGGATGTGAAGACCAGGACGTTAACAGGGTTCAAAATAGAACTGGATAAATACATGGAGGATAGGTCTAATGGTGTCCCTCGCCTCTGTTTGTCAGAAGCTGGGAATGGGGAATAGGGTATGGATCACCTCGTGATTATTTGTTCTGTTTGTTCCTTCTGGACCACCTAGCATTGGCCACTGTCTGAAGACAGGATAATGGGCTAGATGGACCTTTGGTCTGACCCTGTATGGCTGTTCTTATGACCCTCTTTTAACAACAAAAATTATTACCTGACTCCAGGAGGGGAGCCGAAGCCTGAAAAAATGCAAAAAGTGTAACAAAATGAGTGTTGAAGTCCCATGTGCAACCTGTTAGGGATTGGGAGCATGAGATCCACATTCCTTGTCCCTAACCTGTTCCTAGAAAGCCTCACCACTCCTTGAAACCAGATACAGAGGTTATGCAAGATTGGAGAAGACAACGATCAAATAAATTATTTCTCACCCACCCTTTGGGTAGAGAGGAAAGGAGCTACATTAGTCACTGAAAATTGTTCTGAGTACCTAACACAAGAGCACCAGAGGTGGGATTGGTGAAAAACCAAGGAGAAATGCAGTCGTACATCATAGATTCAACCTTGTTCTGTTTCCTCATTCTTTAGTTTGGGCTGAAATAACAGCCCCATAGGTTCACAGGGTTTGCTAGTCTTGGAAACCAGACAGTGAAAAAAGAAGCATGGATTCCTCTTGACAAGACGTTCACACGCTTAGCCAGATGTGGCCCAAGTCTAGTAAGAGATGGACTCGCTTGCTGGGAGACATACCCATGTATGGAGAACCTACAGATTGCATATGGTCACATAACCCTGTGTACTATATTGCCTGGTTTTTAGGAGAGCTGTATCTTGAGAATATCTTTTTTATTTGTAATGACTTTAAAATGTGGGCTAACAGCCCTATCCCAAACCCCCAAGGCAAAATAGTTTTCAAGCCAATCTGACTAAGCATGTAGATTTTAGAGCACTTAGGAAAACCACCTAGTAAACAGTACGCAAGTCTCACCCATAACTATGGTGGCACTCCTGCCTGACTATAATAAAGCCGTAGGAAGCCATGAAGCCAATAAAGTAAATTCCAGCTCAAGCAACTTTGGCAGATCCCAGATATGGATGGGATGTTAAATACTTGTGGGTTAGTCTTCAAGGGAGTACCCAGCAAAATGTCCAGACCTGAGAACTAGCTACTAATCCAGCTCAGTTAGTTGGATCAGTGACTGGGCCTTTCTTTCTGCAGCTAGACTCAGCGGCTGTTTCTAACAAAAACAGCCCTAAATATGCTAATGAGGTGCAGATGCAAATTCCCCACATCTCATTAGCATAAGGTCACCTGATCTGGAGTCCGGAAAATGTTCTTCCAGACTCCAGAACACCACTTAGAAGTGCGGGCCCCAGGGGTCTTCTGGAAGGAAGTCCTTCTTCCAGAGGCCCCTTCTTCCCAAAACTTTTCAGGAAGTAGGGGGCTCCGGAAGAAGGACTTCCTTCTGGAAGACCGTCCCAGGGGCCGCTCTTCTAAATGGCGTTTTGGAGTCCGGAAGAACATCTTCTGGACTCCAAATCAGGTGACCTTATGCTAATGAGACGTGGGGAATTTGCATCCGTGCCTCATTATCATATTTTGGGCTGTTTATTATTTATTCGAAGAAAGTGGCATGTGTAGAAACGCCAGCCAGAAGAAGGCCGTGAATAGAGAAGCTGCTCTTATTTCTCCAACATCCAGCCCTATGCTGAGGACTCCAAGGGTATGTCTACGCTACAGAGTTATTCCAGAATAGTATTCCAGAATAGTTTATTACAGCGTTATTATTCCAAAATAAACTGTTCCAGAATAACAGGTTTACTCTACAGGGAAGCCCCAAATTAAGCAAAACTTATTCTGAAATCGTGTGTCCACACACAATAGAGACGATTTTGGATTAGTGCCCCTGGAAGCACTGCTTCTAGGGACTCTGATCCAAAATACTATGTCTATACAGCAGCTTTAGTTCAGAATAAAATATTCAGGAATAGTTTATTTCGAAATAACCCTAATCCCAGTCTACACAGCCCCTATTCCAGAATATCTATTTCAGAATCGACGCTATTCCTTGTAGAATGAGGTTTACCACATTTTAATAAGCATTGCATTGTACAGATCCTATGATAGTTATTTCAAAATAACTTTGCTGTGCAGACCTACTCTTAGAGATCAGCAAATGGCGTAGGAGAACCTGGACACACAGTGGGGTAACTCTGTGCAATGAGTACTAGAAGGACCACCTACCAGTCTGTCTCCTGCAGCACCTATCCAACGGCTTTCGGCTGAAGCCTTTCAGTGTCTGCTGTTATGCCGCACATGTTGCTACATGAATAGTACGGGGCCTACGTTCTGTATTTGTGTACTGACTTGGACCTGCCTTTACAGAACAGGTAAGAAATGGCAGAAGTAGTACAGGTGCTGACCTGCTTTTTGGCCTGTGCCAGGAAATAAGCTGTTGCTCTTAGATGGGGCTGTCATCTCACTGCTGTGCTCCTGACAGAGCTGGGCAGACAGCCCAGGAAACCAAAACCCTCTACATATCCAT
The DNA here is from genome assembly GCF_033958435.1 of Carettochelys insculpta. Lineage (NCBI taxonomy): Eukaryota > Metazoa > Chordata > Testudines > Carettochelyidae > Carettochelys > Carettochelys insculpta. The sequence goes on from NC_134141.1 coordinate 124,657,610, forward strand.
CCAACTGCATGCGTAGGGACACTACAAGTTATCCCCTCTGCACACCTGCTGCCTGAGCACCAGATGACAACCTGTAAAGGCTGAGAAGGACGTTCAGTGTCCATCACTGAGTCCTTGGCTGGAACTACTAGCAGGGGTCCCAGGTGGCTCTTTTGGAATGTGGACGGATGTTTACAATGAACTAGGCTAAGATACACCGACTCCTTTTGCAGGGGGCACCTCAGCACTCTCTACCAACCTAGGTCAGATTGAGGCTGACACCACGAGACAAAAGGGACTGTAGCCTATTCAGAAGCCTCCAACTTTCTTATGCCTTATTATGAAAAATGTACCAAGGTGACCATATAAAAATAAAGCAGACGATCGCATGCCTGGTCGCTGAGAGTGACTGCTCTCCAATAGGAGAAGAAAGGCAACAGAGAATCTGAGACGAGCTGAAGAGTCCTTGGCTTCCCAGCCAGGTCTTAATCCTCAACTCCTTACTGACACCACAGGGAATGGTTGACTGATTAATGTAATTGAATAAAGAGTTTTTCTCCTGCTCGCTTGCTCTCTCGTGCTTTCTCTCAACATGCCAAGCCTGAAGCTGGCTGTAGCCTCCTCTGCCCGCAGAAATTGCCTGCTAGGCAACGCTATCTTATGCAGTGCTTGCTATGAAACCTTACAGTTACACCCAGACCATTTGCTTCTTCTGTGCCATTGTCCCAGTGGCTTCAAAAACCCACAGTGCCCCCCTGCAACCCACCCAGGCTCAGCCTTCCTTCCCACTCGAAAGGATGGGTCTTCCCTCACAAAATACACTCCTGACAAGACTGCAGATGTTGTTGTCCCAACTCCAGCCTAGGGCGTGTTTGCAAGACTTAACTAGCCCGGCTCTTTCCCGAGGTGGAGCTGAGGTGAATCACTACTTTAAGAGGTTACTTAACATCTTGTGCACAGAACTGAAAGAAACCAGCCCTCGTGCTCTTGCTTTGATCTTTCCCCTTCCTTCAGTCTTCTGAATTTTCTTCATCTGCCAGAGGCAGACTCCTTTTGGCTTGCCAGGGGGAGCTGCCTCAGCTTGCCAGGTGCATTGTTAACACACCCTAGCAAAAAGGCGCAGGCTGGGAACATTTCAACAGAACACCCCTGAAGAGCGGAACAATGTGAGCACAAGAAAATGAGCAATGGTTTCAACTGGATGTGAACTGGAAAAATCCAGCCAAAGGATGGGATCCCACTCCTCTCCTCAGTTTTGCAGACACATACGCGAATGTACGTGTACGTGAGCGTACCTGGTTTTAAAGGGTAACTGCCAGGTTAAAAGCTCTATTTCTGAAATATCAGTTCTCCTCCCCTTTGGCATGGATTAGGGTTACACAAGAATATAAGAACTGCCACCCTGGGTCAGACCAAAGGTCCATCTAGCTCAGTGTGCTGTCCGCTGACAGTGCCCCAGAGGGAGCGAACTGAACAGGGAATCGTCAAGTGATCCGTTCGTAGAATTGTAGAACCAGAAGAAGCCTTGAGAACAGTATTCTCTCTACAGAGTATGCTTGTGTGGCTGCTCAGGAGAGCTTAAACTGCCGCCCAGCTGATTAGCCCACAGCGAGGGCTGTGTTTCTGCTGGTGGTGCACTGTGGCACCTGCCTTGGTGCAGATAACAACATTTATTCTGCACATGGATAGAAAAATGTCTGCACATGGATGGAAAAGATTAGAGGGTAATCACTCGAGAGGGCATCAGATCCAGTCCCCTGCCCTCATAGCAGGACCCAGTGCCAACCAGACCATCCCTGACAGGTGTCTATCCAACCCGCTCTTAAATATCTCCAGTGATGGAGATTCCACAAGCTCCCCAGGCAATTTACTCCAGTGTTTAACCACCCTGACAGTGAGGAAGTGTTTCCATGTCCAATCTACCACTCACCCTTGCTGCAGTTTAAGCCCATTGCTTCTTGTTCTAGCCTCAGAGGTTAAGCAGAATAACTTTTCTCCCTCCTACTTGTAACAGTCTTTTAGGTACTTCAGAGCTGTGATCATGTCCCCTCTCCTTGTCGTTCATTCCCAGCTTCTGGCAAACACAGCAGGCCCATACACAGTGGGGGTGTGAGTGTTGCAACCCCCCCGACACACTCAATGGGCCACAGGGCCCCATGCACACACTCCCGCAAGCTGTTGGCCCCACCCCTTTCCTGCTCCAGTGGGCACTGGTATTGCTGGGGAGGCTACAGGAAGGGACCTCCTGCAGCTGCTGCTGACGTCCACTGCCCGCCAGGGCCCCGTATTTGATATCCGCCACCACCCCCGCCTTCAAATTTGAAGGGCCCAAAAACCATACGTCGCTTATGAAAAGTTTGGCCTATGACGTAGCTTCCATTTGCTATTTGTGGAGCTGGGAAAAGGAGAGTGTTTTTGCTTTTCTTTTTCTTAGAGCCCCAGCTGGTGCCGAGCAAGTCAGAGCCATTGAAATTGATGTTCTTCACTCGGGGTTTATCACCTTCCTGGGACAGGACACAGAATGGGGGCGCACAGCCAGAAGCTTTGAGGGGACACAGCAAATCCTGTTTCTTCAGGGCCTGGCTGGGGCACCTTCTTCCTACACTCAGAGTCCAACTGATTTGCCAGGTTTGGAGCTGGGGAGGACTTTTTCCCCAGTCAGATTGGCGAGAACCGGGTGGGACAGACTTCATCTTACTCTGCACTGTGGGGTGCAGGTCACTTGCTAGGACCCTCAGGACAGGTGGTACGTCTAAGAGGCAAAGGGAGATAGTACCCCGCATGGGTCTTAGTGCTCAGCATCTCCCTTCTTCCTATCCCTTGTCCATTCCTGCAGCCTCCCACAGCAACGGCTACATCTACACTCTCATTCCTCTTTCAAAAGAGGCATGCAAAGGAAGGAAATCAAAAATGCAAATGAGGCACAGATTTACATATCTGGCACCTCGTTTGCATATTCTTCTTTCGAAAGAAGAAAAGCAATGTAGATGCGGTTCTTTCTAAAGTAATCCCCATCTTCAAAAGAACCCTTTTTCCTAAAAAAAATAGGAAGAAGGGATTTTTCGAAGATGGGGACTACTTTCAAAAGAAGTGCGTCTACACTGCTTTTCCTCTTTTGAAAGAAGCTCTTCCAAAAGAAGAATATGCAAATGAGTTGCCAGATATGTAAATTTGTGCCTCATTTGCATTTTCGATTCTCTTCATTTGCATGCCTCTTTCAAAAGAGGAATGTTAGTGTAGATGTAGCCAAGGTGTTGCAAACTGATGACCTGTCTCCCAAAGAGTAGCAATTGACTTAAACATGGAAAGCTTTGCAGCTTGCCGGACCTATTAGCATAACACTGAACCTGTGAGAGAACCATTAAGTGCTAATGAAACCATTTAAGGGGCACATGCCAACCCTGAATTTACTGACAAAACCAGTTGTGCATTACTACGTCTACAGGACCTTAGTGTAAAATTTGCTTGAAATATTTCATTAGTTTGTTGCTGAAGATTATAAAATCACATCTCTAAAAAATTCTTGCATAGCTATTTAGATGCAAAATGTGAGTATTCAGCTTTATGTATGACAATGCAAACATTTAAGGCTCAGCTTTTTAATAAATTCTTCCAAAAGCCACCTTATCTAATATACATATTTTAATTTTAATTAGTATAGTACAAAAACTTGTTTCCAAAGTCTTCCTGTTCTTTCTATCCATCCCTAATCTCCTTTCACTCCCCTATTGAAAAGGGCCCTAAAAGAGACGACATTCCCTTTCTTCCAGTTAGCTGGATAAAAGAGTTTCTCTTTTACTTTTGACTATTTGATGATCTAGTTTCGTGAGACTCCTCCACCAAAATCAGTACATTGCTAAGAGATACGTTCCCTTTTTGCCAAAAATCTTTGGAAACATATGGTGAAATTTCATTAACCTTGTTAGGAAAATCACACAAAAGAAATTAATGGTCCCTTTTTCTAAAAGCCAAGAACTTTATTATGACCACAGTAAACCACTCCGACTGCTGAACTTAAAATGTCTTTTTTTTCAGTGAGTTTAAATATGTAGTAATCTGGAATGATTACTTTATGAAGGCTTAATAGTATATTTAAGATATAAAATCAGCTTAGAAATACTGATGAAGAAAAATGTGAAGCAGAGGAGGGCTGCATCACGTGTTCCATAATGTTTGATGTTGTATTCTGCAGGATAACTGATTTGCTCTTACTACAAAGTTTTTGCAAATACACCTCTGACAAACTTCAGGGTATACCAAACAGCCTGTGACTGGCATTATTATTCCCAAATGCAATGCTTTAAATTAAGTTAAATTAAAGACTGGGCCTTCTGCATGTGCAGTCTTCCTTCGCAATCTGCCATGCAGTGGAAAACATGCTCCACTTTCTTTAAGAAGAAATTTTAGAAGAGTGGGTTTGTTTCCAAATGTCATTTACTACACTTAGGTTTAGGGATTTGGCTTGAATGGATGAGCAGAGAGGGGAAGGGACAAGAAGAGAGTGACAGTGAGGAAGAGCGGAGCCTATGCAAAGCAGGGGTGGAGTATGCGGGTAACTCATTTGTCCATGCGGGTAGCTCATTTCTATGCTCCCACAGGCTGGGGAGCCTGCATCCCCAAGCATCAGCTTCGCCCATGGCCCATGAGGGTCAGGATGCAGTCCACGGTCATGATGACAAAGGGCAGAGTCATGATGGATGCTGGGGCTGCAGGAGATGACGGGGTGACAGCCATAAAGAGAAAAGGCTCCTTTCTTTTAAGCCACTTGTCCCTGTCATCCCAAGAACAGGCAACTGTAAAGATTCCCTCCCACTTCCAGGCTCATTCAGCTTCTCATCAGGCCAGCCCATGACATTTCCAAGCACCTGGCAGACCCCCTTCCTCAGTTCTTTAACCTAAACAATCCAGCATGTCCCACTGTTGCCTTTCAGGACAATTTTATGTAACAGGCTAGACGGGGCTTTCCTTCCCTTGCACCACGTTGTGCATGACGGCTGCACAACAGCTACACGGAGTGCAAGGAGCCTTCTGCTGACCTAGCTTCATCTGCGAGGGTGTTAGCTCAGCAGAACTACATTGCGCAGGTCACGAACGTTTTCACAGCCCTGAGCCATATCGCCAAGTCACCCTAGGTTGTGGGGTCAAACAGCCCTTGTTCAGTGGTCTTACACACAGCACGATGGGGGCCTGAGCCACAGTTTTGGCGCCATTGGGATGAAAATAAAGCATAACACACTCTTTGGTTGCAGAGATCAGATGAATCTCTTCGGTCCACAGACAACACAGGACACTTGTAAGGTCTGTGACGTCTTCCCCGGAGGCCGCGTGCTCAAATCAGGCTGCCGGGCATCTGGTTTTTGACTGACACCGCCGGTGGAAAGGTGACTGGGCTGTTACAAGTGAAGCAAAGCTGAGGCAGGGCCGCTGTCTGCCCTGGCTCTGGGCCGCTCCCAGAAGTGGCCAGGCCCCTTTGAAGGGGTCAGTTGCCCCAGTTCCCTTTGAAGTGCCACGGCAGCGCTGCTCCACCGCTGTGCATGGCTGGGGAGCAGGGGGCAGCGCTGCAGTCCAGGCAGTGCTGAGGGCCGACTGCCCTAGGCCCCTTGCCTTCCACCCTTGGCCCTGCCCCTTCCAGGGTGTGGAGCCAGGACTCCTCCCAACCTGTCCCAGGACCCGCGGCAAGTGGACGGCGTGTCCCTGCAGCCCCGGGTGCAGAGGTGACTGTGGAAGCTCTGCTCACTGCCCTCTGAGCCCAGGGCCAGCTCTACAGCTCCTTTTGGTGATTTAGGAGCCTGAGGGCAGGGCTACACCACCCACTGCAGTTGTGCCTCTGTAGTGCCGTGGTGTTCACACTGCCTGTGTTGACAGGAGGGGTTTTGTCCATGCGGGTAACTCATTTCTATGCTGACAGAAGAACCCTTCGGGTGACTGGGCCACCTCTACACTGCGGATTGGTTCGACCTAACCACAGTGCTTAGAGCATGACATTGTCACAGGCCAGAGCAATGTAGCGCTGGGTCTGAATTATCCCGTGGTCACTCTGCCGAGGAGGTCGATAGAAATCGACCCACTTGGAAAGGTGCTCTGTTACCTTCGCTCTGCACAGATGAGGGGCAGCAGCTTTTAGCTCATGAGGGAGCGCACATGGCTTAGTCCCTACGGTTGCGGGTTCTTTTCCTCCTTCAAACAGTCCCGGTCTGTTGATGTTACAAACAGGGGCTCATCTGCAATGAGCTGCTGGAAGGGCTCAGGAGCTCGCAAGCTTCCTCAGCTGAGGGAAGTACGGAACTCCAGAGGCACTGAGACCTTTGATAAGGGAGAGCGAAGGCCCTGCTCTACAGCCTGACCTGAGAGGCAGCTGGCTTTCAGCTCAAGCAGGAGAGGCACATGGCTTTAGCTCCCCAGGTGGCAGGTTGATTCCCTCCTGCCAACAACCCAGGTTCACTTGTCTTACACAAAGGCCAAGGCAGTTACCCAGTCATGGCGTTGATTGCCAAAAAACTGATAAATCACCAAATGAGGAAATAATCGCTGGGTCTCAGAATGCTTTTCTGAAAAGGAGCGTATCGCCCACATCCCTCGCTGCACCGGTCGGGGTTTATGCCACTTTTTCTGAGCAGCGGTTTTACTGGATTTTAGAATCTGACAAATTTCATACAGTAATGTGTCAGGGGTGTCAGAGAGCCTATTCCCCCACTGCGCAGGGCATGTGTCTGTTCCTACATGCAATCACAGATAACATGGCATGTACCTAACCGATACGAGAACTATATGGCTATCTGAAGCTATTAGGCCCATCAGAGTGACTAGGGGCTTTCACGAAAGAGCATGCAAAGGTTAGGAGTGTGGGTTTTGTAAGGCAGCATGTACCTTTCGGGCCCCAATTTTCCAATTTATTTGACACAAGCTGATCACAGCATCCATTTACTCCAGCCGTTTGCGGTATACCTTACTCACTGCGCCCTTACTGCTAGCGGCAGAGCTACACTGCTTTATGTGAAATGGGCCACTTTGTGCCAAGAATGCTTTTGGAAAAAACTAATTTAATTTAAAAATAAACATTTTAATTAAGGCAGAATTAAAATCCTTTCCTAGCCATCAGAGTATTTAAATAGGAAAGCTTCTCCTTTTCTTTCTTTCTTTCTTCAGGCTGCTACTCTGTCTTGCTGAATCTCCCAATTGACTGGACAGTCTAAGCAGTACACTCCCTGGTTGTATTTTTTAATCCTTCTCTATTTCTAATTTGATACTGCTGTGATGTATTGAAAACTATGTAACAATAATATACTGTTGCTTAAAATGTAAAGAGATTTCCTGCAGGCTAGAATATTCTGTAGGGAAGCATGCAATCTGTGTCCTAAGGGGTAAGCCTACAGACAGCCTATGGTCAGCTCCCTGCCTCTCTGCTTCAGGGAGCAGCCTCTTTTGTCACTCTCTGTCTCTGGGTTTTGCGTGTTGAGGTTCTGCATTCTAAGAAATAGGGTAAGATCACAGTGCAATTTTCCAGAAAAAAACTAATTCAATATTTTTAAGCTAACATCTTTGTCTGTAGGCCATAAACACAACTATGTCTTGAAACACTCTCCTGTCAGAGACTCTCAGATGCATCTTGAGCAGAACGGCATTGCTCTTTTAAATGATTAATTCTTTCTATAGTTTCTTACTTCTATGCCAATGACCTTTGAATTTATAACTGGCTTTTTTTTTATATGTACATATAAAATGTTTATACTCTGATAAAAATCTTTCACTGTACAATCAGCCCCCGGCTTCTTGGCATGAAACAGTTTCCTCAGATTTTATTGCTTGCCCCAGCTTAATGGCAACTGACAGCAATTAAAGCATGTTTAGCAACTGCCAGGTATCAGGATGACTGCTCAGGATTCTTCATTCTGTTTCTCCCATACACCCTACACCAAAGTCCTTCAGGCCCTACCCTTCCTGCTGGCCAACCTCTTGTGCTCTCCACAGTGGTAGCTGTTCTAGGGAGAGCTTTGAGCAAGCACACACCCATGCGTGAGCCTCACCACTCTGACAAACACAGCAAACTTAGAGTGTACCATTCTCCATGGCTCCTGTGGAACATGCACAGGAATGGTTAGAGAAGCTGGGCAGGAGGCAAAGCCTTGGAAATGTCTAATGGCATGGGAGGCAATGGATTCACTGCCAAGCCACAGGCCGAGATGATTGCAGAGAGCTCTGACATGTTGTGCGCTAACCACCTTAAGTAAACCTTGCTGGTGTGCTCTAAAAGGTAGAGTGTACCAGCAGGCTGGCCAGGAGACTCTGTAAAGTCACTGCAGCCTGGGACTTTGGTAGTGAATCCAGGGCTTCCTCCCTCCCTGACCATTGCTGAGCTGCAACCCTGGGACCCTAGGGGGCTGAGGCCAGAGAAACAAACTTTCCCCAGCTACAAGCTTTGCAGGGGTGTCCCTAGGGCAGTAGCTGGTCACAGGGCAGGCAGCCCTTTTTCCACCCTGTGCGCTGTGCATCTTCTGAGCTGGCCGTGCTGGTCTGTGGCGGGGGGCGCTCTGGAGTTGGTCAGCACCCAGAGAGAGCTGGGGACACTGCAGCCCAGATGCGACAGAGACACAGGAGCCTGGGACAGAGTTGGACCCAGAACCAGATGGCATTTACAGCTGGGTGCCAGACAGCAGAGCCCTTCGTCGGGAGCAGGAGCTGGGCACAGGCAAAGGGGAGGCGGGGACAGAACAACAGTAGGAGAAGACAACCCTTGCCATCCCCCCAGCCACCCCACTGTTTCCCTCCCACCTTCCCCCCACGCTGCCCACCGGCTCCTGCCAACTCCTCCCTGCCGAGCAGGTAAATTGTCCCACTTCAAAGGCCACCTCTGAGCAGTCAGCCAGCGGGACTGGAGCATCAGCTGGGTCCTATACTGGAGCAGAAATCCCCAGAAGTGGCTGCATCTCAGTTTCTCTCTCTCTCTCTCTCTCTCTCTCTCTCTATATATATATATATATATACATATATATATATATATATGCTCCAGTATAGGACCCAGCTACTGCTTCAGTCCTGCTGGCTGAGTGCTCAGAGGTGACCTTTGAAGTGGGACAATTTATCTGCTCGGTATATGTATGGGCCCTGCTAGCCCTCATGCATCCCTGTCATTGGCCACTGTCGGAAAGCAGGATATGGGGCTAAGTCTGACTGTGGCATGGCCATTCTCATGTTCTTACATAAGTCTGGGTTGTTAAGGTAGGGTTGGACTCTCTCCTGTCCCCGGAAGATAAGGAAGTACAGAACACAGGTTCTGTAATGGGTATGTGACCTGGGTCTGTGCCCTCACCGCAAGCTGCAGTAGTAGTGGCGTGCACTTGGTCATACATCAACATATAAATGGGGAGGTGAGAACTGGCCGAGATGACCCTGGAGCAGTAGAGGGCATGCAAGGTGGACAGAGAGGCAGTGACCAATGCAGTGTGGGATAGCAGTGGGAGGTCTGTCTGAAGCCAAATAATTAATTCAAAAAGGGTCTGCGGGTCCACCTACCTTATAACCGAATACCTCGCTCCACGTTTGAGTTAGTGCAGTCCCAGAGAGGTTTAACTAATGTGGAATGAGAGGCCAGATAATTTGGGGAGCGGGGAAAAAATGTGCACAGCCAAAAGGCTGAAAAGCTTGAAAAGCCACAAATGAATCCCAAATAATTTATGAGCGGCAACAAGCCCTTAGTTCCATATCCCAGCCCCTCACCAGCCCTGCACACCCCAGGGCTCCTCACACATCACTTGCTCACCGCCCAGTTAGCGGTGAGCATCGAACCAACTAAATATTTCCTGCCTCTCCTTAGATTTGCTCCTCATACCCTAAGGGCAGAGAGCAGCTGCAGCAGGACCAGGCAGCAGAGAAGGACCTTGTGGCCCTCTAACCACTTCAGGGCCATCAATTCTACTCCCCAAACCCCTTGCGGCAGCAAGTCTCAGGAGCTGGGTCAACTGAGCGCTCTAGCAGCGTTCAGCCTACACATAGCAATCTTCCCGCTTGGTATCTGAGCCCCACCCACTGCGCTGGGTTTCAGAGCCCAAGCGGGGATGTTTAGGCTATTTTTTTAGCCTCTTAGCACAAGCCTGAGTTGGGCAAACCAGGCCTTGCTGTTGGCAGTGGAGATCAGTGGCTTGCAGCCAGTTTGCTGCAACACGCCTGTGTGCTGTGAGAAGTGTCCAAGTCTGCCATGAAATTTCACCAATTTCCCCTCACCGCGGCTCTTTGCACAACCAGGCAGAGGGAAATTGACAGCCTGGTGCCAGATGGGGCTAAATAGCAAAACTGCCTGAGTCCCAGCTGGCGCAGGGTTGGTCAGTTTCCCCCCTTCTCCCATGCCCCACAGGATACCTACCGTTCATGCTGGGAGGCAGCTGAAATGCTGCTTCCTGTCCCAAACGAACTGGCAGGGAGCCCACCCCAGTCCCTGTTGTGGCAAGGGGGTGTGGGAGAAGGAGGGATGGAGCCTGTTGGAGCTGGGACACAGGTTAAATGCCGAGTCCTCGCTTCAACAGGCTGGTGGGGTGGGGAGCTGCTTTCAGGGGTTACTGCTTTGCTCAACGTCCCTAGCGTGGCATTGAGCAGATTTTGAAAATGTGTCTGTGTCCACTAAGCCGGTGTATTCTGTGATGGATTGGCAACACGAATGCCTTTGATCCTTGTTTGGCTTGTTGTATGCACTATTCTGCTGCAAACCTCTCTATTGACGTTCTGAGCAACGGATTCAGCTGAAAAAAGTGGGGTGTGCCCAGGAATTGTTTGTCTCATAGAAGCGTGCTGTGTCTGTGAACAGGCTGGGAACCACTGGTGTGGATATCACTTTAGCCTCCATCTGCCAGGATTTCAGTCCTCCACCAGCCCAGCTGCATCACCTGTGCCGTCACCGCTGTATCTGTCTGGCTTAGCCGCACGACCCTCTGCTGCAATGCCTGTGAGTCCAGCCGCCTGTTAAAAAAGCTCCTCCGGGGCACGTTTCCACTGCCGATGTTTCAATTTGTTGTTGGCCGCTGCAAGTGCTCCCAGGGGATGTGCCTGCTGGACGCTGCTCAGGAAAACACACCAGGTAGCCCATTAAAGAGAGCGTAACATCGGAAGTACTAAGCCAGACCACACCTGCTGCAAGAAACTGGGCCTGGCTCAGTATTTCAGATGTGTGCTCCTGCCCCGAGGGAGAGCTTGTGGATTCCTGGATCGTTTTCAGATTGGAATTGATTTGAAGACAACCTAAGACAATGTCAAGGTCATGAGGACAGCTGATCATATAATCAAGCCCCAGACTTCCTGGTTTGGCCACATGGCTGCAACCAGTGTCCCTGAACCTCCCCCATGCTCTTCTCCCAGATTCAGTTAGATGCAATAGTCTTTGTCACTTCCAGCCCCTAAAATCAACCGATGTACAGCTTCACAGTGTGCAGTGGAACTGCTGCTGAGCTACTCACCAGAAGCAGCTACATCTCAGTGGTGGATTCTACTCTTAACTAGACCATCTCTTTAAGAAAGACATCCAGTCTTGACTAAGCCTGAAATGATTGCAAATCCACAACAAAAATTGGCAGTCTGTGCCCATGGTTAATTCCCCTGCCTGTTGCAAAGTGTGCTTTAAAGAGTAGATTTTGTTCTTATTTCAAAATAAATTTATTACAAAAAGCTTAAGGACATTTACAGGTGAACAAACTGCTGACGAGGTATCCTCATGAGAACTCATTGGTTTGACGTTTAAATAGGAAAGACGGAAGGAGGACTCTGTTTTTAGCAGTAAGGCACAGACTGAAAGAAGAGCTTTCACAACAATTTTTTCAGGTACACAACATGAATGCAAACAGGACCACAGCTTGGTAGGATTGTCAGCTGCTGCTCAAGGCGCCATCTGATTGTAACATTGCGACTTCCTTTTCCTCTTTAGTTTAGTGATAGTTCTCAGATAAGATTCTAAGATATTAAGCAGCCTAAAACACTCTCTCATCTGTCATTCCTACAGGGCCCCCAATAGAGATATTGGTTGCATATGGAGCAGACCTCTCTTGATGTTGAATCTGTGTATGACCCTAGAATAGGGTTAATTTCTTCCAGATCAGACTGAAATGATCTGAGCTAAGCAAGCTCTGTTCATTTCCTCTGCTTTAACTGATCCCCTGCTATAAGCAAGAACATGGGGAGATATCCTTAGATGATGGGTTTTTGTTTTGTTTTTGTTTTTGTTTTTTTTCATTTCTAAAGGGTGTTCAAAGCCTATATGGATTCAGCTCAGCCTGTGGCTTTCCCATGTCTTTCAGCGCACCAATTCCCATTGCACACTAGGGGGCTGGCTTCTTGGGTTTTTTGTGTTTACAAGATTAGGGGGATGATTCTACCTCCGCAGTGGGTCCCTCCCACACATCTTATCTTTGCCTAGCCTCATCTCAGCACTGCAAATTACAATTCAGAAGGAAGGGGATACATCAAGAAGGCCTCAGTCATCCACTTTGCCCAATAAATAGATTACCCTTTCCTTTTACAAAGGAAAAAAGGGCTGAGAGACCTTTACAGGCAGGCTACTGTCACAGATGACTTGCCAAGTGTCAACATTTACTGGAAATAGTTTAAAAACAAATAAAATAGAACAAAACTGAAAGACCCATTTTACAATCTCAGTATTGACACACATGCAAAGCATGAAAGAATACAACATTTTACATACCGTAAATATGCAGGGACAGGAGAAACTTATATAAAGGGACTCATGCTTCAAAGGAACAGGAATCAAAGGGGTCTCTAATAACATGGTGCCGTGCGGACCAGATATTCTTTGACAACATGACATCACTGGTAGAAAAGGAGATCAAATGGCATGGTGGGAGCTAGAGATTTTTGGACATGTTTGCTGTTAAAGATGGTATAGTAACACAGCACCCCAGGAACTAGAGATTCTCTGCCAAGGTGGTATTATGGGTATCAAAGCTGATTTCAAAACATGATGCCATGAATATTTAGAGATACTCCAATACCCTGGCACCATAGGACTTAAGATGCTTTGACACCATGGGGCTGAGGGTGTTAAAGTTGTTCTAATAACATGCATATTGGAGCTTCTCAGCCAACATGACTTTCCTACTTTAAAAATGCAACATGATAAAGCATCTGTCAGGGATGATCTTGGTGGTACTTGGTCCAGCAGTCAGGGCCAGGGACTGGACTTTATGACCTCCCCAGGTCCCTTCCATTTCTAGGATTCTATGGTTCTATGATATTGCAAAGCCAGTCATTGAGCAGACAGGTCCCTTATGTCACACTGGAATTACCTCTTCCCTGTCCTGGCATTATATGCATAAAGTTAATGTGAAATTTACATGAACAAATACAACCTCGCCAAGAATCAAGCACCATATTTTCAATTAAACATGACCGTCATCTCCATTACTTGCACAATATATACAAAACTTGGATTCCTGCATAAGCCTCTGGATCCGTGTTTTCCTAAACATCGTCTTCAATGACACAGTGAGGGGGAAATGCTGAGGATCAGATATCCCGGTAAAGTGGGCAGGTAAACGTTTTGGCCCAATACAGAATTCAAGCCGAGTGCATTATTGCTTTCTCTCTCTCATACCTTTACACCTAGTCAAAGCCTGATCAATATGACTCTTAATGGTATGCTATTAATGACGCAGATAGAGAATGGGCCATGGTCATCCCTTGTGTAACACCACCGACTTTCAATAGAGTTACACCAGGAATGAGTTCAACAGCTGACTGCCATTGACTGCTTCTTTTCTGCACTTCAATTGTTTTGTTCGTTGCTCTCAATACCCTCTGTAAAGGTTCATGTGAGTGTAACTGCTGGCAGGCAGACTTAAATCTGGGACCTCATTCCCACCCTACCAATGGAGAAGCAAGGACAGAGAACTCAAATTGCCTCTGTCAGGGCTGCACTTTAACCACTTGACTGCACTGCCCACCCCCACCCCTGCTTATCAAAATGAGACTATACGGTGCCTTTGCCAAAGAGTCAAGGGCAAATTTCTAAAACAAATGCATCATGGTGTACAAAGAAACTAGGTCAGAATATCTCAAGAATTAGAGTCTCTTGTTCTTGAATCATTGTTCTCCTTTGCATTCTCTTCTTGGGTTCCTGCAGTACACTGAAAAGTGTCCGTATCTGCCAGCCGGGGATAGCACCTTTCTCAGACCCTTTCCTTGTGCTTCACATTGGCCAGCTGGACATTTTCCTCCTCATTGGAGGGTGGAGTCGGCTTTTCATGACAGCCAATCATCAGCTGGTACACCAACACTCCAGCAATTGCCCCAAGGAAAGGGGCCAGGACCGGGACCCACCACCAGTGCTTGCCCGTTCTGAAAGACACACCAAAACAAGAGGTGAGGAATGCACACTTGGCCATCTGCACTTGGAACCAGAATAACCCAACTCTGGTCATCTCAGAATAGTCCCAAGGATTTTCAATCAGATGGAGGCTCCTAAGAGCCTGAGGCACTTTTGAAAATGGGACTCACATGCCTAAATCTGCTAAGTACTTTTGAAAATTGTCACCCCTGAGCTTGGATGACCCGAAGAACTTTTTGGAGGCATTGGGACTATCTTTGACTCTGCAGTCGTCCTGTCAGAGACCAGTGCTTGACTAATAGGGAGCATGAATGCAGCCTTTTAGAGAGTTGTCCATGCACCCTGCCCACCCCGCCTCACCCTGCATACACACACCATGTCAGTATGGAGAGGCCTTTCCCCCAGCTTTGTTATTTCCCCATTTGGCAAGAGCCATGAAAGTCTCCAAAAGAAAATATGTCCAGGGAACAGCTGCCCTTCCCACTCTTATTGCTAGGCCTACTACTTGATAGCAATGCCAGGGCAGAAGTTCTGCTCTATGGAAAGGGCTCTGCTCCTGCTGCTTCTCGTTGCCCAGAAATCTCCAGGGAGATTGATGCCTTTTAGGACTGTTAACCTGACCCAAAGGCACCTCGAGATGCAAAGACCACTTAGGGGTCCCGTTCTGATGGCCACTTCCAGAATTCCTTTTTCAGCCACCATGTGCCTTGGTCCCACCAGAGCTAGGGAAGCTCCTCATTGGAGAAAACACTTACGTGAACACTTCCGTGCCCCAGCCGGCCAGGGCAGTGAAAAGACGAGGCCCAAAGTCCCTGGCAGGGTTGACGGCGTATCCAGAGTTGAAGCCCATGGACGTCCCAATGACCAGGACCACGAAGCCAACAGTGAACGCCTCTAGGCCCTGAGGGATAGGGTTGTTGTAGGGATCCACAATAGCCAAGACGCAAACAATCAAGGCCGCGGTGCCGATGAACTAGTGGGAGAAGGAGGGAGAGATCTGGTTGAGGTTTGACATTTCATCAGGCATCGAACAAAGTCACCTGGCTACTGGATTAAATGCTTCATGGTTAGAACTTATCCTCTGGAGTGACAGTGAAGAATGCGAACTCACCACTAACTAGGCAGCGGTGCAGGGAACACCAAAGAAGCTACAAAGGCAATGGCATAGGGAACAAGTCCAGAAAAGAACCCACCCTTAGCAAGACTAGAAACATGTGGAGCAGAGTGTATCTCTTTCTCAGCAAGGCTACTCAGGAATAGAGAGCTTTGATTTCCTATGAGCATCACGATGCATTCTTAGCACCATCAGCAGGACACAAGATACTGCATTAATTAGTCCTCTATCAGCCTGCAGCGATACCAGCTCAGGCCAGGCACTCACAAAGCTAAATGAGGTCAGTGTGGGGTGGCTGTTAGAGGGGAACCAATGTGCTACAGGAATCCATCTTCATGACTCTCTTCATGTGACTATACCTTCTGTAGTATATGCCGCACATGACCTTGGGTGGCACTCTGAGTTGGAAGACACCATTTTTCTGGAGAGACATACAACCAGGGTTCCACCTGCTTGTGATCATTAAAGATTCCTCTGTCACTTTTACTAGGGTAGTGCTCTTAGCCCTTGTGTCCTGGCCAAAATTTAGGCTATTTCCATGTGAAGGCCACATTTGGCCACCTATCCCATTAAACCTTCCTTCCTATTCCCAGGCACACTCCTCACGGTGACCCGTGAATGACTGGGTCCCGACCAGTGAATGTCACTGATCTAAATCCCAGGAAATGAAACCCTGTTCCTCTTGCCACAGAGAGGCCCAGGACTGTCCTGCAAATCTCTTACCAGCACCCCAGCTCTCTTACCTGGTCAAAGAATCCATTCACTATGTCCAGATGTTCAGACGGGTACGTGGCAAAAATGCCAGCTGTGCCGTTCAGTCCCTGTATGTACAACTGGTTTTTGCCAAAAGCCCAGATGGCATCTAGAATGGAGAACAGGGAGGGGTTGGTCATCCACCATCACTCTCCTCAGCCTGATTGTTCAACAGCACCACAGACTCTGGGGCTGGGGTGTTATTTGGGAAGCCTATTGAGTATTCTGGACTTAAACCCTCTGAAAATTACAGTGGAGAGTTCCTCCCATATCTGTCCTACACACATTACCAAGTAGCACAGAACTGGCCGTGTCAGGAGATACAATTATTCAGCAGCTGTGGGCTACTGTGACTTCTCTGCACCTGGGGCAGCCTGCAGAGGCTCCACACCTGCACAAGGATCACCTCTCCTAATCCAACAACCCTTCACGGTGCCCCTGGTTTTTCCTGTTCTCTGAGAGTGGCACAGTCGTTTGGTCTCCATTAGCTGTAGCTGGCTGGTCTAATCCCGGGTGTTGGGCTTGGTGTGAAGGTGTTGGAGGCCTGTGACAGGCACGAGGTCAGACTCGATGATCCCTTCTGGCCTCAAACTCTCTGACTGTTACTGCAGTGGGCAGTGCTTTCCCCTGAGCTCCTTTCAAAGTCAAGCTGAGAGTGAACCAGAGCCCCTATGCAGATACACGGACACAGTTCCTGAAGGGGAATGACGGGCGTATGTCTGAGACCAAAGTCTGGTTCAAGGAGTTGTCCGTGAGCTGTACTAAAATTGACTAGCTAATTAACGGTTGAGTGTCGAGAATGTTTTACTGCATTCAAACAGCAGCTCCTGGAGAGCTAAACCTACTAGTGCCCAGCTGTTAGTAACAGAGCCTAGTGCCAGCTGGTCCTAACCATAACACACAAGAGCAGCTTGTCTGCATGGCAGCCCACTGGGGTCTAGGGGGCTGTGAAGTGTATGGCAGCCCAGCATGTTGCATGCGAATCACCTCTTGCAGGCCCTGCTGGCGGGAGCTAAAAGGTGTCCCCTTACATCCTGTTACAAACAGGGCGACATTAACGTGACCGTTAGTTCCTGCCAGCAAGGTCTACCTTGAGTGCAACACTTTAGCACACACTGGTCTTCTTCCCCTTGTGGCCCTCACCATGCTGCTGTGGAGACAAGCCCTAGACCTCTGCATCCCTGCATTGCTGCTCGGCCTCAGTCATTCTTTTCTTGCCAGCGTAAAACCAGAGGACTTCACTGTTACAAGCTGAGGATCAATACGGGCCAGACCAGGCCTGGTGATGAGGAGAGGGCAAAGGAAGCCACTGCACAGGGCCCGGCAGGAGCAGCAAGAGTTCCAGGCCCCTTTGAAACCCCGCGGGAGTATCACTCTGCCACTCCGAGTGGCTTCTGAGGCCTGGAGAAGGGTAGCGCTAACAGCTGACCGTCTTTGGCCCCGCCCCTTCCCCACAAGGTTCCGCCCCTTCCAGGGGCCCCTACCCACATGTTGCCACGGGGCCCACGGTGGCTGTTGGCTCCTGCTGGGGGAGATACAGGAGCACCAGGCACGGGACAGCTCCAGATACCGCTTCCCAGATGGACAGCCCAGCTGTTGCAACGTTGCGCCCCAGCATCATGGTGCTGAGGGGAAGGTGCTGTGCCTAGCGCTGCGATGGAATCTGAGCTTGGCCTGGGAAAGCCCTGAGGGAATTCCAGGGTGGGCAGCAGCCCCACTGCAGGAAAAGACTTGGAGGTGGATGGGGGGGATATTCTTCCCAGCCTGAGAGGACAGAGCAAGAGGGGTGGCGTAACAGCCGAGCGGTTTGTTCACTTACCAAAGTACAAGCCAAAGACGATGCCAGCTCCGAGGAATGCCCCAAGCGTTTGTGCCAGGATGTAAACAGGCAGCTTAATCCAAGGCTCCCGGGCCATGAGGCACAGAGCAAAAGTTACAGCAGGATTCAAGTGGCCACCTGTGAAAGAGTCTCTCATTAGTGCGTTCTGCGCACAGGCCTCACCCCGGAACACCTGCAAAGGGACCAGCACGTTCAGAAAGAGGCGCCTGTATTCACATAACAAGTGCAGCTGCTGAAGCAGTCTGGGAGTGGGTGTGGGACAATACCATCCGGAGCAAACCCACCCGCTAGAACAAGGCCCACACCCACGCTAGGCCCTGCTGCAAGCCTGGAAGGACGTACAGCGGATGGGAACCAGGCCAGAAACGGGGCCCTGCTCACTGCAAGGTAAAGATTAATCCACGTGCCCAGAACTGAGCCCAGCCTGGTCTTTAGGGAAACACACTGCACAAAGCCCATGAAGATTTACTGTAGGATTGTGGGAAGGAATAATTACTCTAAAAGACCTTTTTCCAGCTATAATTTCTGTGAGCCAGTGAGTCTCTTAACAATAAAAAGTTGCTCGATTGATCTATCTATCTATACCCCCTACTATCTAGTTAGCTATCATAGACTATTAGAATTGGAAGGGACCTCAAGAGATCATCGGGTCAGTCCCCTGCCCTCATGGCAGGACCAAGCACTGTCTAGACCTTTGCTGATATCTATCTATCTATCCACCCATCGATCCACTCCACTGACTTCCCTGAGTGCTAGTTGTGCCCACTCAAATTGGTTCTCCTGTGCCAGCACTGGGCATTCAGCACTGGGATGGTGGACCATTGCAAAGAGCAAGAGCTATGGGAAAACAGGTGACAAGCAAAGGGGTCCATTCTCTCCTCAGTGTGGGTTCATTGGTTTCATGCATGGAGAGGAAACTGTTATTAACAACTGAGCAGTGCCCAGTGGACTTTGGATCCCCATAGCACGTGGCGGGGAGCTCAGTGCAAGAGGGAGCCTTAGGTTCTCAGCACAGCCGTGAAGTGGAAGCCACATACCTGACACTTGCCCAGCTATCAGAATCCCGAGAGTAACAGCAAAGCCAAAGGCCAGGTTAACAGTCAAGAAGCCTCCGTGGGTTCCTCTGCTCAGAACGATCTGAGCGACTGAGCCACAGCCAAACATCTGAAAGAAGGAAAGAACGACTTAGAACCAGCTCGGTGGGTTTCTTTCACGAGAGAGAAACTGATCAAGAACGCCTGCGTGCTTTCCGCTCCAGTTCCCCAAGTCCATGACCAAGTCCATGACACGCACTTGTGCTGCAACACAAACTGGGAAAGGCCTCAGCGAAACGGGCTGGCTTGGGTGGAAAATGTCTGGGAGCAAGATCATGAATTTGCCAGGAATTTGATCACCCTCATCTCCTGAAGCCTGCAAATCAGTCTGGTCTTCAGGATCCTCCACAGGTTGGCCAGTCTTCTCCATGTGCTTCTAGCTGCCCAGACTGGTGCCAAGTCCCTGGTCTCCGAAAACACAAGCCTATTCTCTCCCAACTTCTTGTAGTTCCTCCACACTGGATGACGCATCCCTTTCTCAAGGCTGCTTCAACCCACTCCTCCTCCTGTGCCACCTGCATTCCCAACCCCTCAAAGTTCTTTTTACACAACCTTCTTTTGCATCCGGCGTGACATTAAACAGTACCTGGATGTTTTACGGCGTGGCCAGTTAATTATCACCCTTCTCATACTGCTTGGTGCTTTTCTTGCGTCTCCTGCTCCTTGAGGCATACAGCTAATGTGAACCTCAGCTTATAGGTTCTTTGGGCTTCCCTAAGTAAATTTCTAGTTGCAGCGAAAGGCTTGAAAACACAAGCCGGGGCAACCCAACAGCTAAGAAAGAAAGAAAGGAAGAAAGAAAGACCTCACTATGTGTAATTTTTTTTAAAAAAATGTCACAATTGGGATCCTGATGTATGATTTCTGAGCCCGTTTTTTTTGCCAGTACTTGCCGGTACTGAGTACTGGCACCTCGGCAGCCCCAGCCGCAGGAACCCAGCTCAGGGGAGGGGGGGAACTGGCAGAGTACCAGCTCCTCTTTTTTCCCAAAAAAGCACTGAGCAAAATCACTTTTATCCCTGATGAGCCAGAGTAAAATACACAAAGAAAGTGATATTTAATGTCTTGATTTTCATCCAGGCCAGGCTAACCAGATTTCCATGAGCCATGTAAATGATGCCCTAGTTGTTTTGCAACAGATGCACACTGGTTAGACTCTAAATGCAATTCACATGACTCAGAGTCAGAGGTTTTCCAGAGGAGCCTCCATTTCATCCATCCACAAGAGAGGGTTGCTGCCAGGGACGATGGTTGTGGAATATGGAGAGCTGAACCCTGCTCTGCTGACTTTACCTGCCTACCCCTGCTCCAGCATTTTTGGGTTACCAATAAAATGCCACACACCATAGAAATGAAAAAGCAACAGGACCCAGGTCTGCATCCCACAGGCTAAAGTGTGTCATGCCCCTTATGCTCTGCTGGACAATTTCAATGATTACTTTACACATATTAATAAAATGATTGTGCTCAAGAGCTTCATTGTGAAGAATTAAAATTGCTCCCCTGGGTATTTATTAAGGTTAATCAGTGTCTGTAATTGGTCAGGCATCAGCAGGGGTATTGTATCTCACATTGTTGGATTAGACATCAGGGTAGCACCTGACTACAATAATCCCCCAGCATGTGGGATATTGATTTGTGCTTAACTCACCTTAACGCTGGTGCTTCTCAGTTTCCCAGCGCCACCAGAGGAGGGAATCTGGGAGCCAGGCTGCCACCCGGTCCCCGGCTCCCCTCCACTGGTGGGAACCAGGAAATTGACCAGGGCTGGCGCCCTCATCAGTTTTCTGGTTTCCCCCACATTACCTGGGAAATTTGACTAATGGCGGGGGTTGCGTTCTCCCAACCTCTGTGTAAGTCAGGGGTCTATGGTGCCATGTAATGCAGCAGACATACCACTAGGGGGCTCCAAAGCAGCAGCTGCACTGGAAGGAAGATGATTGCCCAGTCCTATACGGTACCGTCCATACCAGTTCAGGTCGGTGTAACTTGCAGCGCTGCAGGTGTGTGGCTCTGTCACAGTGTCGAGCAACATACTTTATAGCAACATAACCGGTGCATCGGCCTGCCCTGAGATAACAGCTCCACCCTTTACGCAGCAGTGAAGACAACGAAGAGATTGGAAAGGGCCAGAGCCCAGGTGGGAAGGTAATACAGGACTTTGGCAGGAAACAGCCATGAGTAAATAACACCAGGTGAGATTACACAACGGAGGGGCTTATCAACAGCTCTGGAGAATGGTGCTTCTGTTTCCCCACCCAGGAGGGGATCATCACTGGCATTCTTCCACATCGCAGCAGCCCGCTTTGCTCTATGATTAACTCTTCCTGGTCTACTGGCAGCTTTCTGCACCCTTAAAGGAGCCACAAAAAGACCTAATTGTATTTACTCTTGAACTTGACGTGGGCCTGATCCCTGCATCGATCTGGGAAAGCTCTGTCACTTTGGCACCACCGACCCAGTGAGAACATTAGCCTCTGAGGCCAGGTCCACACTAGGGGCCATATCAATCTGAGAGAGGCAGACGCTGCTGTGAGACTTGAATAGAGGGACTCAGTGTATCTGAAGTCAATTTTTGCCACCGCTCACACAGAAACTCTCCTGGCACTAAATCGAACCCTGGGACGACCGCTGGCCAGGGCATGGATCTTTCCATAGGTGTGGATGTGTCCTCAGTAACAGCTTTTCTCTTTGGCCAGCAAACAGAGCAGGGCTTAGCCAATGAGTCTTGTGTAAATCTGGCTTAACAGCAGCAGTGAATGGGAAGGCAACTCAGGCTGGGTGGTTTTCAGATTGCTTTGCAGCCAAGAAGCCTGAATGAGGCTGTTGAAAGCTGTTCACTGTGCTGAAAGCATGAGAGGAGGAAAATGGGTAGCAGCTCTCTGTGCAGCTGAAGCAGAAGCTTTAGTCACTGTGGGAGTTAAAGCTGGAGCCCAAACAAGGGTGGCTCCCTCTGACTGGGTGGGGCTGCATGAGGCTGGGACCCTCATTCTGCAGCTGGCTCCAACACCCTGGTTGCCCCCTTCTTTTGCAAAGCCTCAGCTTGACTGAAACCCCACTGAAGTGCAGGCAAAGCCTCCCTTTGACTCCCACAGGCTGTAGGTCAGCCCCTCCCAGCTGTCCTCAGCCACACGCAGCAGTGAGTCAAGGTGGTCTTGGGGCAGCCAAGGACAGAATCTGACTCCACATCATTTGGGGAGCAAACCAACTGTAGTGGTTCATTCTGCCCACAAAGGCTGGGACCCACAAGGCTGGGGCAGTCTCCAGCAGCAGAAATAGTGCAGAAGCTGCAAAAGAAGGCTTTGGCCCCAACTCAGCTTTAAATCCAGGCCAAGGTCCAGCCCAAATCTTATGCCCCCACTTAAGGACTCAGAGGGCTTAAGTAGGGCTTCTGTGGTACACAAACCTTGTGCTGGCTCCCTGCACAGGAGGTGAATTTAACCCAGCATGAGAAAATTAAAACAAATGGCGTTGGAAGAGTCTGCCATGACAGACCTTACATGCAGCTATTTTTCCTCTGAAGCAAGGTCACCCATTCCCCACTGATTTGTGGTATAAAGGTGAATGCCCAGGACCAGGGGTCAGGAGACCACAGTGCCATTTCTAGCTCTGCCACAGACTTCCCATGAGGCCTTGGTTAAGTCAGTTAAGGCCTGATCCCGCAACAAGGAAGGAAGACACAGGATCAGGCTGTTAACTTCTTTTTGCCTCATTTTTCTCATCTGTAAAATGGGGAAATAACACTTCCCCACTACACTAGGGAGGAGTTGGCCTCGTTAGGATGAGTGAAATGCGTTGAGATCCTCAATCGAAGGCAATAGAGAAAGATGTTATTGCCATTGCATTACATAAGTTCCTTGCTCACAAAAAATGCCCACTACAACCACTCATTTGGCCCTGTGTAGTATTACCTGCATGTGACATTTTTGTTGCTGCTCAGAGCTGATTAAATTTACACCTAAGTTTTTAAAACTGTAGCAAAATATTGACATAATGCAAGGACCATGAGGAGCAAGACTGAATGCTAACCAGCCTTTCAAAGTCCTATATAACACAAAAAATGTTGTACCACACTGCTAGTATCTCTGAATACTGAAGCCCTCTACTGGATGAAATCAGAACAGTTTAACTATGGTTCATATGCCCTATACTGCTAGCCACTTAAGGAGATTTACGCTCACTTTTATCCTACAACCACACTATGAAATTTAGGTTCCCATGGCTGTGACACAGGTACAACCACACAGTACCAATTTGTAAGGGTAAAGTCCTATTTGAACAATGACCAAGAAGATCTGATTCAAAACTGCTTTTTCCCTTTTTTGTGTCTAAACAACGGTGAAAACCAGATAAACCAACATGCAAAGTCACTCAAAGACCCAAATTACTATGCTAGCCAGATATGCCTTTAAAGGATACAAGTCTGACCTTTCAGCTAGTTCTGGCATTGAAAACAAAGAAGGGCTGTAGCAATGTAACCATTGCAACCTTTTTGTTTTAAACAGGATGCAAAAAGCTGTGAGGAAGTTTGGGTTTTTTGGTTTTTTTTTTTGGCTGCTACAGTAATAATATAAACAAGAGAAGCCTTGCGATATTCCTTCGATAGTTACACTGTTTAGCTATTGCCAGTAGGTGGCGGCTTTGGGCCAGGCAAGAAGGAAAGCCCGGCTGTTAGGCAGACCCACTGGGGTTTAAATCTCCCCCTCCTAAAATGAGCAGAGAGGTGTCCGTGTCTGGAATCTTAGGTAAGTTAATCTGATTTCCTTGGCTTCTTTGGTTGCATGATTCCCCTGATTGTCCATGAAGAAGGAATATTTTTACAGGCTTTGTGCACAGTGTTTTTGTGCCTGCAGAGAGGTCCTTGCTACATGCAGGGGAAGGTGCCTGTCTTAGCTCTGTGATCTTTGTGCCAGCAACAGGAGAGAGATCTGGCAGGAAGAAACTGGGATCATGCCCATTGCCTTTGCATGTTGCAAATTTCCATTTCCAAGTGCAGGTCTGGGTGGGCTGCCCAGGTTAAGTGCCCAGCCCGACTCCTGTTGAAATCGGGGGACGTTGGACCTCAGAGGGAGTAGGAGCAAACTTTGAGCCTACCTTCGATATTAGTCTTGAGATAGGCCAGACCTGCAGAGGCAGGGACAAATCCAGCCAACTCAGAGCCTGAGCCTACATCCTTTGCCTAGACAAAGCCCCTGCTGTTGTTAATGGGAGTTTTGAGCACAACCAAATGCTCTTTGGGAAGTTGAAAACTACCCCGAGAAATAAAAATAAGACACTTGCATATGATCACATGCACGGCTCCATGTTCCTGCAGGGTGAGCCCCAGCCTGCTGGGACTCCCATGAGCAAGGTGTGCTCCGTATCGCTGCTGGACTCAGAAAGAGTGTCTGAGTGTATCTCCCCCAACCCAGGCAGCTGATGGGCTCCAAGCTAGGAGTGGGAAGGAACAGAGGTGGGTACATGTGATCAGTTCCCTCCAGGCAAAGGCGGGGTGTTGCTATTAAGCAAAGCTAGCTGCTCCCAGGCTTACGTGGAAAGGAAAATGTTGGCTAATATTCTCGGAGACTCTGGCTTCCACCCCTGCTTGTTCCTACCACACCCTAGAGCAAGAAATGATCTGGAGCTAAGAGCAAACAGAGCAAAGCAAGCAGGGAATCCTCAGCCTTTCCAAGTGGCCCTTTCCCAGGTCTTCTCTGACAGCCAGAGACCGCACTGCATTAAGTAACCCTCTAAAAGCGCTTAACGATGTGAAGAGAAACTGAGGCAACAAACAACCACCAGCTGATTAGCAGGGTATCCACAGCCAGCAGCAGGTGCTTCTACTGGAGGTGCACCTTTGCAGCTGCCTCGGTGCATGTAACAAAATGTATTCCACAAATGGAAGGAAAACATTAGAGGGAAGATTGATCCTAAGCCCAGATTACAGTACCACCTGTGACAAGCAGGAGCTGTCTGCAGGCAGATGTCTTCAGGGGAGTTGTAAAAAAAGCTTTTGCCATTTCTACAAGCCCCGAACGGAGGGTCCCCAAGTGTGGTGCTAAATCCTGCCTGTTTTTTGCTAACCGTTTCTGAAAGCTCTGCCCAGACCAATGCCCCATGAATGCCACCTGCCCTCTGCTCATCAGGGCTAGTAAAACACAACAGTTGACGTGCCTCTGGTTCTGCCCACTGCTAATTTCACCAGCTTGTGCCTCACAGAAAACAGTGCCAAGACCCCACCTCTCCACACACACCTCAGCCCTACCTATATGTCCGGGGATTTTGGATCAGGCTCTGAGCAGCTGGAATGTGTTTGATTTTCTTTTCCTGCCAAGTAGCACAGGTGATTCACAGACAGAAACTGCACATACATTCACAGTCAACAGCTGCCCGCCCTTATTCCAAATAATTTTTCAAAGCAAAGCATCGCCCCTTGGTTGCAAGGGGTTATTTATCCTTCTGCAAATAAAGAAATTATGCTATGGAAAACCTAATGTGCCCATGCAAGATTTAGTTGGGATTGGTCCTGCTTAGAGCAGGGGGTTGGTCTTGATGAGCTCTTCTGAATCTATGGTGGCATTTTACTGCTTCTCTGAATCAGCTAAATACACAACATACCTCAGTTTCTCTGGCTGCCCATTGGCTGTATCTTTCCGTTGGTGTGAGGTGATCTGAGGTGCACTCAACTTTTCAAAGTTGCCTGCGCCTTTAACTGTTCTAGTTACTGAATAATTTCTGAAACGATCCTGGTCTCACTTGAACCTGAGATAAGTAGCTGGAATTGCCTGGAATTTACACCTTGGTAAATCAGATTAGAATCTGCTCATCTATCTTCAGAGTGATGCACAAACATTAGCTGACCAGAGCTAGACTATCAGCAAACTAGATATGGTACACCTGTCTGCAGGGTCACCTATGTACGGACCTACCAGATTTGGAAGGGCCCAAATTTTCAAAGTTGGGTGCTAAAGCAAAACCCCCCTATCCATATTTTGCTACAGAAGCCATTGTCTTGATTTTCTGAGCATGAGCAGCTGCAATGGAATTAGACCTACTCCTCACTTAGCAATGAGATGGCCTAGCTACGTGGTTCAGGGCCATGAACAGCCATTGTTGTTAGGTCAACCTCACCGTGCTGCAGGGGAAGCCAGGTTGATGGGAGAATTAGTCTGTCAACCTAGGTATTGCCTCTCAGACAGGTGGATTCACCGCAGCACTCCCTTGTAGAAAGGGAATGTCGCCTATGCCGTGGTAGTGTAGACACATCCTTCAACTGGCGTGGCAGTGCCCAGCTGACTTATTTATTTAAATGCTCATATACAGAAGAAGGTTCCCAACATTAGGCACTTGAATTTGAATCTTTGGATATAGGTGTCTATCATCTCAAGGTCACAGCACCAGTGTTCCCCATAAGCTGAGCACTGGAGCAGCTGCCCAAGAGTGATTTGGATGCAGCCCAGCTGATGAGTGGCGTACCCACAGTTATCCATCATAGGCAGCGTGTGTTTGGTGCATGTCTGCACATGCCTTGGTGCACATGACAAAATTTTTTCCACGCATGGATGGAAACAAATATAGGGAACATTGCTGAGCACTGACTCTTTTGTGTCTACTTACACTTGAAACATATGAGGGGTGACAGATATCCAATGATAGAGTAGACCTGGCTCACAGTGGTAAGCACAGCCATTCTATCAGACTGTATTAGTATAACGCAGTGAACCTCAAAACAGCCCAGCTCTGCCCCTCTCACTTGGCACCAGGACAGGCTGCTGAGATCTGCCACAAACAGTTCCAGCACCAGCACATTTGTAAAATGATGCTTTCAGGAAACGATATGAGAAGAGGAACTTTCCCCTTCAGGCATCTTCTCTCATCACTGTTGAGCTCTTTAAAGCTCAGCCAGTTTTGAAGCAGGCAATACATCGCATCGGGAATGCAATTTCCTTCCAGGAGAAACTTTGTAGTAATACACTTGCTGTTTACACACATGCCTCCTGATCGGGTCTACCCTGAAGCTAACCCATGCAGAGGGTGACATTTTCAGTAATTCAAAAGGTGCAAACATCAGGCTGAACTGGAAGCAACTCAAATGCTTATTGGTGGCTAGCTTTCATACATTATTTCACACAGATCATTTGGGTTTTATTACAGATCCATGAGTCCTCTGGCCAGTTTCAAAGAATCCTAGAACTGGAAGGGACCTCGAGTGGTCATTGAGTGCAATCCCGTGTCCTCATGGCAGGACCAGGAACCATCTAGATTATCCCTGGTGTAAACTGCTTTGTCATATCCCTTTAGCTTTACACTCAAATGACTGCAATTAACCTGTCCCCAGCCAGCCAGCCAAAATCTTAGCCAGGTTCTTGTGTGTATAACCTAGTCTGGAACAAGTGATGTACAATGGACTGTGGTGCCCGTTTAGTATAACAGTGCCCTAATAAAAGGTTGTTCAAAAACACAACAATACCCAAAGTAGCAAAAGGCAGACTTACCACCAGGATCAGGGTCCCCAGGCACTCTGCCAGCGCTTGCCTCACTAGCTTATTTCTGATCTTCAGCATCCCTCCAATTCTATCAAGAATTTGCTTTTGTCTTCCCATCTTGGCTTTGATCTTCTCTGGCCCAGAGGTGGCTGGTGAGTTCTCAGCTCTTTGCCTGGGTGCGGGTAACTGTTCTCCTTGCAGACCTGGGCTTGCTTATAAATAAGGGGAGAGAGCCCTGAAAGACCGCCCCTAAGTAAGCTCACCCCTCCCACCCTCTCCTTGATTGCAACTTTTCTTTCCTAGCCTGGGATTGAGTAAGCGGTTCACTTGGGTTTTTTTTCTAATTATTATTACTCATATAGGCTGGCTTCAAACACATGAGCGCCTGGGGTGGAGACAGGGGGAAACGACGATGCAGAAACCTCCACATCCTGCTTGTGCGATTTCCATGGCCCTCTTTTCCCACACATAGTAGAATCTGCCCCACTATCGATTCCCAGCCAAGCCAGGAAATTCACCTGCGCAAACACAGCAGCTCACCTGGCAGGTGCAGAATCACCTCTTCACAGGCCAGTGAGTTCTGTTCTCCTTTCTACGGGAGCTGACTGCAGCTTTTAGGTGACTTAGCCTCCTCTGCAGGAAGGGGAATTTTTAGCCTCGCTAGCAATAAACAAATGGGAAATGGGGACTGATTTTCCAATCCCTTATTCTAGCTTGAGGCCAGTGTAAATGCACCGAGATCAGGAGCTAACGCCAGCATCAAACTGGTGTCCTGGAGTGAGAATCAGCTCCAAAAAGGGGCCTGCCTCCAAACCCTAGCTCTGACCTCCAGGTCTGGGTGCAGAGACTAACTTGTTACATGTCTAAATAACTTACACCTCTCCCCAAGGCCAAGGGACCCTGCAGTCATTTCTGCACGGCCCAGCGAGGAGAAGCCAGGACAGAATAAGACTCCAGCAACAGAGCCGAGCAGTTCCTCCGAGTCACCCACAGGTGACGCTGCCCCATGAACTCAGGAAGCATCTGCGAGGAGATGCGTGTGCTCCATGTAGGCTGGGGTGCTGGGCTATGCTGGAAGGATTCATTGAATCTGTACGAAAGGAGTCCTCACGCTCTGGTTTAAGGTACCCTCTGTCACCTCCCTATGGAACCCTGGGCAGCGTTTCAGAGCTGGCTTGGAGGAGAGCTATCGCCCCAACCAAAACAGTTTAGGCCACCTGTTCTTGCTGTGCCTCATTCCTCTTAATTAAGTAGTAAAAACTCCTATGGAGGGCCCTGACCGTACTCCGCACACGCAGATCCCTGCCTGCACGGGGCCACCAAGCCAGAGCCAAATAGCAGGATCAGGCAATTTGCCAACTTGCCTGGTGGGAAAAAAAAATCCCATTGTGCTTCCCTCCCCCAGCCCCACGCACCCTGCATAAAGCCACACCTTGCTCCCAGCTTTCTCAGCCCTTTTTTTTTGTTCATTTAACGCCTTCCCTTCTCCCCCCGACCCAAGCGGAGAGGTTTGGTGCAATCATGAAAAGGGCTTTATTCTGCAGGTTAAGTGCAGCTGCACGGAGGAACTCGAGGGAGGCCAAGGCACCCGAAAGACTCAACCGCTGGCAAACCATCTGGGTGAGAAGGCAACCGCGAGAGTGTGCGCTGCAGCGGGGGCTGGACCGCAGCATCTCGTGTGGCTTTTTCACCGTTCAAGTGCAGCTGTAAAGCTGCCACCCCCACGCCCATGCTCTGGGGGAGGTGGGCTGGGAGAAGTTCAGGGCTTCTGCCAGGCAGGCAGGTGGGGCTTGGAGCTTCGGCCCCGAGGGAGCCCGGGCATGTGCACCCCCAAAGCCCGAAGCTCCAGCTCTCTTCTCCACAGGGCAGAAGGCACTAACCCCATCACTCCACCACAGGGCTGACAGCCCAAACCCCGGCCGGTGAACCCTAGCTCTCAGACTTCTGAAGACTGCCATCTGCAGCCACGCTGGCCACCAGGGGAAACCAAGGAGCAGTTGCACAGGGGCCCAGCATTTCAAGGGGCCTGGAGCTCTGGGCCCCTTTAAACAGCTGCAGCAGTGCCACTTTTCACATCTGTGAGGGAGCAAGGAGGGCCAGCATCAGTCCAAGGGCTGACTGTCCTAGGACCCGCCCCTTTCACCTTTGGCCCCGCCCCATTTGGGCCACAGAGCCGCACCCCTTCTGGCACCTTGCCCTGGGTCCCACAGTGACTGTCAGCCCTGCTGTGTGAGGCTCAGAGTAAGTTCGGCCACCCCTAATTTTTCATCTTTCTTTCTTCCAAATTCCCCACCTTGGGTACAAAGCCTGATCTGATGCCTGTCCATGGGCGTCTTTCTACTGAGTCCAGCAGGCTCTGGATCAGGGCCAGAGAATTGTATTGCACATGAGTTTTTGGATGAACTTGCTTTCAAGGAACAGCATTCCTTCTTCACTCTATTTCTGTCTGCCTGTCCCTGTGATTTTCCATCGTTCTATCAAGCAAGCCATGCAGAATCCATCACAGCTTCTGTTTCTCATCTCAGATGCAAACCACATGTTCATTGTGAATCCTCCTCCATTTGCCAGCGTGGCAGACTCCAGTTTTTATTTTTTATCATTTTGACTGATAATATTGCTTATTTGTAAGTCTTTGTTCCCTTTGTTTTCCATTTACATTTTCACAGTTGGGGGCTTTTCTTCATTTTATTTGTATTGATTTAAATGTTCACAGTTGTGGGAAATTGTACAGAGTCAGACTATAGTAGGGGCCAAACATTAATTATTTAAAGAGAAAGATGCCAATGATCAAAATGATAAAGCTTTATAAACCTTAAAACAAAAATTGTTAACATTACACATTGCATATAGAAAGTCAATAACCTTAACTCTGACCCTAAGTTCTCATGCAGCATTTTTATTCTGACATCTGCGTGTAAATTATGATTATGATTGATGGAAATATGTTGTCATCAATTTGTACATGTCCAATGGAATCAACATTTACTGACATCTACCTACAAAAACCTAATCTCTGCTTCAGGTATTCCATATGTGGCTTCACTTGTTAATCAACCTTCTAGAATGTTCTGGGCCTTTCTGGAATCTCATGGAACCTTCCAGACTTCTTTCACATATGTTCTCCTCAAACTTCCTCGTGTGTTCTCAGCTGTGCCTTCATGGGCATATGAGGTACGGGGCGTCACCAGGCAGTCACTGAGATGTGAAAACGATGTGAAGTGAGAGCCCTACTCTGATACTGTGAAACTTGTTTTACTGGTAACAGAAGCAGCCGTGCTAGTCTATACACTATCAAAACAAAAAGCAGTCAAGTAGCACTTTGAAGACTAGCAAAATGGTTTATTAGGTGAGCTTTCGTGGGACAGACTCACTTTTTCAGACCATAGCCAGGTCTGAAGAAGTGGGTCTGTCCCACGAACGCTCACCTAATAAACCATTTTGCTAGTCTTCAAAGTGCTACGTGACTGCTTTTTGTTTTGTTTTACTGGGTAACTGAGCATGTACTTGTGTTTTAACTTAAGACTCAAAGAGTATAAGTAGCATCTAATAAAGGACATATTTAATGAGGCACAGAGATTTCTTATTGAATCCCTGTCTCTGTGGCAATATCAAAGGAATACTGTTAACTTCTTTTGCTGTGATTAATTCATAGTGTTTGTGACTTCATGTCTGTTCATTGCAGTTGTTTGTAACATTAAAAAGTTTTCATAAGCTTAGAGGAAAATGGGGGGTGGGGGTATTTGTGTGTACATATGGCATGGATAAATACAGATTTGCAGATCCTGGCATGCAAAGGTATTAAATGACAGGGATAAATCAGGCACGCAATTGTTCCTCCAAGTCATGCAATGGGTTACAACTTCAATAAAAAATAAGGTGCGTTAAAGTTTAACATGTGGAGGGGGAGGGAGGAAAGAGACTCCTTGCCTGGGGCACCATCTGGTCTTTGAGAGCAGGGATCAAGTCAGTTTAATTCTGTCTCTTGGGGTGGGAGAGAGCAAGCGCGAGAGAATGGACATGTGCCCCTGCAGCTGGTGGAGGCATCCATAATGGCAGAGGTGAGGCGGTGAGTCTCCTAGCGAGTGAGGTGACAGACCTAGGCTGGTAATACAGGAAGGCATTCGTGTCGGCATCCAAGATGGGCATGTACGACTCTCTAGACATTCACATGCCTGAAGCAATAAGTCCAGCAGCGGGAAGTCCAGGGTTCTCATCCCAATTTAGCTGTGCTCTGTGACTTTGAGCAAGTCACATCATGCCTCCCAGCCTCAGTAAAATGGGGACAGTGACGTGGTTATCTCACTGGGTGTTGTGAGAGTGATTCATTGCACCTTGGCATGCAAACGCATTTCTGAGTCCTAGTAACTAATTAATGTTGCGCAATGCTTTCTCAGTTCTCCATGGTTTTAGAACCTAGCAAGAGGCATGGAAGTTTGAGACAAGCTTGATGATTCAGATTAATTTCCCTATGTTTGCCCATGTAGACAACGCCCTGAGCAGAAAGTCCCTGAACTGAATGAGGCCATGGTCTATTCTCACCCCTAGAGATGACACCTCCAGTTCAGTAGCAATGGTTCCACTGCTTAGAGTTGAGGAACACCAGTAGACCCAAAGGAAGGCCTAGCTTTACATACATCTGTACATTAATGAGCCCCTTGCTAGGATCTTCCCAGTGGATTTGGCTGCATCTTCTAATGGAGATAAGACTTGAGACCTTTTTTTCCTGGTTTTCTTCCTGGGTTCAATCTTTGATTTTTTTTCCCCTAATTAGCAATCGGCATAGCTATTTCCCTGGTTGACCAGCTCCTTTTCTTTTAGTCTTGACAATGAGACACATCTAAACCCAATTCTGGAGACTATTCGAACGTGAAGGAAAATGGCTTAATGAGTTTCAATGCCCATGACACACTGAACTTACTCGACCTGAGTCTGTTGAACTTGTAGACATTGTGATGGAACTACAGCATCTAAGAACCTCACAGACGCAACTGGACATATCTTCCCAAGTGTCCCTGATCTTATTTTATGTCAGGGGAAGGGAGGCACAGAGTGTGTAAGGGCCCAATTCTCAAATGATGTAAATTGGCATTATCCCATCACAACTAGTTTTTTCCAGGGCAATGAGACTCTGGTGTCTTATGGCATCTGAGACTCTGCCCCTGTGTCATGTACCAAGCATCACACTGGGAGCCAAGCCAGGAACAGAAGCCAGATCTCCTGAGTTCTGTGCCAGTGCTTTAACCAACAAATATTCTCCCCCTCTTAGAACTGTGTGATCATCTCTTCCTCTCCCACCCTGAGGGCTTGTTGTTAGGATTTCCTAGCTAGCATTGCCGTGATATTTGACTTTGTTTTCTGTGGAATATTGTGGACTGCTGCAAGCCAGTGACTGCTCTTGAGCTGTTATTTCTTGCAACAGACCAGAACCGACCCCCGCAAACCAAGATCCAAGTCTTGATTGGAATCTGCATTTGCGCTCAGATTGATCTCTTGTTATTTCCTGTTTTGCAAAACTGACACACACTTCAGAAGTCACAAAACAAGGGCCAGATCCACAGCAGCTGCAGACCTCCCTTAACAGCAGTGCAGTGATTTTGATTTTTAGCATGGAAGGGACCGAGCGCCACATGTTTAAGTTCTTGTTTAACACCAAGTTTACCAAATTTTTAAAGATGTTGGACTAGGTTTGGTTGACACTTCCAGCTGCGTTTCATTCGATCCACCGTGGTTCACCCATCCCTAGTTGTACAGAACAGCACAGTGAGGATAGAAGTGTGACTCATACAGGCTGTAATGACTCAGTTGCTGCATAAGCACAAAGATCACTGCCTGTCACAAACACCTTTATTTTTGGGGAGATCGACAAGTGTCAACATCACAGGACTTCACCATTATGAAATCTCACCTTGGAAAACAGCCGCGACCGGGGCTTTTCACTTTATCTCCATCATCTGGCTGATGGAGAAGGAAGAGACGTTCATATCTGCAGCCTTCACGCAAGAGAAAGAAGAGGTGATGTAACAAGCAAGCATGGGAAGTGAAGCAAGTATCCCAAGGCGACTTTGGCTGGATAGAACAAGCTGAGCTGTTTCACCATCATACTGAGGTTCCACCCTTCGTAGTACTTCAGTGCTCAGTTGGGTCACCTCAGCCCTGATGAGGTCTGTATGGGTAGATTCCCAGCTAGTGTGTAATAATGAGCACAGGCCAGGCTAAGGGTCTGCCCCACTGAGTGTTGGGCAGATTCTTGTGATGGGTTGTTCTGGTTCGGGGTCTGCTACCTGTGGCTCCGGAGCCACATGTGGCTCTTTACGACTTCTTTGTGGCTCCCAATGCTATAATTGCAATGGTAAAAAAAACTTTTGCTTATTTTCAATAAATGGTGAAGGTCTAAAAGCCCTCAAAGAAACAACTCATATCTAAATAGCAAACGATATGTGATCTCAAAACTTTGGATAACTTCCCTTAGAGAACCCCAGGGAGAGAGAAGGTTCAGGTGTGAAAGTCAGGAAGACAGTCGCACAAACACACACATAAAGTGTGAGGAAATAGAATATGTAAAAAGTTTGTGAACGTCCTGCAGTAAACATGGATCACATTATAAATCATTGTGTGGGTGCTGTTCTGAAAACAGGGGTTACAAAAAGTACAGTTTGACGTTATTTATTAAGGACCGTCTCGTATTCACATGAACTGCGGCTCTTGAATTCGTGAGATTTTTTACCTGATTGGAAAAATGTCTCCTCTCTCTATTTTGGTTGCCGACCCCTGTTCTGGGTGAATTTTTAGAACCTGAAACCCCACCAGGTCTATGAAAACATGAAGGGACAGCTTTACCCCTAGAGAGAGAGAGAGAGACCTGGCTCAGACACTCACTAGCAGTGTGACTTATGGGCAAATCCCTTAAACTTTCTGGACCATGTGCCCCCGCACACCCAGCTGACCTGTCCAAAACCGGCTCCAAGCCACCTTTCCTTTCACCTGATCTTAGGGCAGAACCTGTGTGTTTTTCCAGCAGGCACAGGAAGGACCACTCCCCCCAGCTGAGAATTACAAGAACACAGTATGTGTTGGTCATTCCCTTAGAACATCAGCCTCACGAAACAGAGAATGGGCGTCGTGAAGCTAGCATAGCTGGTTCCCACTTGGGATTTCTCCTGGAGGGGGAGGTTCTGTGTTTCTCCTGATTTATCCTCATCAAGGGGCCTGTCTACAACAGTGAAACTGGCCAGAAGAAGAGCTGTTCTAGAACAGTTCCCTGGGCAAACAAGCTAGTCTGGAATAGAAGTGGCTTTGGCAGCACCTTGTTACTCCAGAATAAAAAGGCATTTATGACAGAGTGGAGTGTATAGGCAGAGCTATTCCAGCCAGTTTGCCCAGGCCCATGAGCATTCTACTGGCTGCAATGGAGCGACTGCCAATTTGGTTGCTTCTGATTTACACTTGTGTGCAATGAGAATTGGGCTTTTTGACCTGCTTCCTAAATGAGGCAGCTTCTCACCTGGGACAATCTGGCAGATGTCCCCACTGAAGTCAGGAGATAGGCTTTCCTCTGGCAATAGAGCTATGTGGTTGCTGGGGTCTAGGGCACAGGCAGGTTGAACCTCTCCAGTCTGGCATTCTCTGGTCTGGCAGTATCCATGGGCCAGCATGATTTTAGTTAGCCAAAGATCCACTTCTCATGAGTGTGGCCAAGTTTCCCACAGTCCGATAAAGTTTCTTTCCAGCCACCCACCAGTCTTGGCTCCCAGTGGTCTGTGCTGTTATTTAGCTGTAATTTATCCATCGAAGAGCCCATCAGGCAATGAAAGTATTGGCATTGCTGCTAGACAATACTGACCTCCCATGGTCTGGCAAATTCTCAGTCAGATCCCGAGAGTACCAGACTAGAGTGGTTTAACCAGCACAGCGATTTACGCTAGCTGGGGATCTGGCCTGATGGCATTTATCCAAGTTCGTACAGTGAGATGGGGACTGACCCCACCTCTTTTGCATTCTAGGCTAGTGCATTGCAGCACTGTCCTTGGCCCCTTTGGAATACTGGAAATGTCTCTCCACTCACAGAAGCCATGAACTCTACCAGGTGCTGGTTGGCTGCTGTCTCCGAGCTCCATCCCCCATAGCCTCCATCGGGCCCAGTTCCCCAGGATCCTCTCTAAAGCCACCTCTGCTGGAGCTACAGGCACATGCCAGGTTCCCTTTAATTCTTTTCCATCTGTGGGCAGAATAAATTTTATTGCATGCACCCAGGCATGTGCAGTCGTGCAGCACCAATAGGAACGCAGGCTGCCCACTGTGGGTGGCCATGGGAGCTCTGTTAATCAGCTGGGCAGCACCCGAATCTCACCTGGGCATCCGCCCAAGTGCTCAGCTTACAGAGAACACTGGCACCTGCCCATATTTTACATAAAAGAAAACCTACGCGCTGTTGAGAACATCCAGTCCCCGGCTGCCTGGGCACGGGCATGTCTCCTGCTGGGGAAGCTGAGGGAGTTTGCACACTAGATTCCATTCCCCAGGTAATTTAAGGGTAAAACATCATCCTCAAGTAAACAGGCATTAGGGAGCTGCATTGTACTGTGCATTGCTGAGATTCTGTAAAGACCTAAGCCAGTGAGCCCAGTAAATAGCAGCCAGAGTTAGTTTTTAGGATTAGGGGGAGAGATCCGATGCTGGGTGTGGTGACTGGCCGGAGCAGGCCAACAGCAGGATGTCTGTGGCTGTCAGGGTAATAGGACAGTAAACGGTAGAGCCGGACTCAGCAGTAGATGAAATACACAAAGGCTAACGAGATTTAAGCCCACACCTCAAATCTGACCTGGGCCAGCCTGCCAGAGTAGAACAAAATGAAATGCACTTTGCCCTGCAGCTCATTCACATCCCGGACACATAGACACCAGGACAGAACCATGCTGGTTTGGTCACACTGGATAGATGGCTGATTCCGATCCAGGTTCCATTTATCCAAAGGCCTGAAGGTCACGCGGAGGGAGGAAGGAAGCGCATGGATATGTGTGGTTCTGATCTGAGCCCCTGGGGCTGAGCTATGTGGTTGCTAGGGTCTAGGTCACTGACAGTGTTCACTGTAACCTGAGCACTTGGGCGGCCATCCAGGAGAGCTTCAGATGATTGTGAGAGTGCCCATAGTGGCCCACAGCTGGCAGCATGTATTTTTCTTGGTGGTGCACATCGGCACATGCTGCGGTGCACATAACAAAATTAATTCCACATGGGGATGGAAAATATAGAGGGAACATTGGCTGTGCAGGAGACCCTCAGGCCCAGATTCTCACCAAGCTACATCCAACCTGGTCTTCCCTAGAACTGAAATCCAGCATTTACTCACCACCGTCAACTATCCCCATTCCCTTGGCTCAGCCAATAGGCCAGCGAAGATGCTGTAACATTGCCAGCTCTCATCATTTTGTCATGAGTTTTGGGATAATTATTGGTTTCCTTAAAGCCCCAGCTGCTGATGTTTGATGATTTCCGCTTTCATTCCTAAAGGAAAGGTAAGTTTTTAGCCCTCTTCGCTGGGGAGAAAGTGTCAAAATGTGACCCTAGTGCACCATGGAGGTTTCATTGGTCTTCAAGGTGTTGGTGAAAAGCTGTACCACCCACCTCCATTCCAAGGCATCCCTCTTATAGAGTTAATTCAGGAGAGATCCCATCTTTGCCCAATTTCGTGGCTGCGATTCATGGAATTAGAGCATCACAGAAGATTCAGGTTGGAAGAGACCTCACGAGGTCGGCTCTGCTCAGAGGAGGAGCAAACCCAACTAAATGTAATGGCATCAGGCTTGTTACTTGGGCCCAGACCACTGTGGAAATCACTTATAGAATCATAGGGTCCAAAGGCTGGAAGCGACCTCAGGAGGTCATCTAGTCCAGCTCCCTGCCTGAAACAGGATCAACCCCCACTAAATCATCCCAGCCTTGACTACGTCAAGCTGGGACTCAAAAACCTCGAGGGATGGAGAATCCACCACCTCTCTAGGCAACGCATTCCAATGCTTCACCACCCTCTGGTGAAATAGTTTTTCCTAATATCCAACCTACTCCTCTCCCTCTGTAACTTCAGACCATTGCTCCTTGTTCTGACACCTGTCACCATCGAGAAGAGTCTCTCTCAATCACTTGCTGAAGCGATGCTGAAGAAGGCCACTAAAAGGGCACCATGTCTCTTATGTACCCTCAGGATTTTGCAGCCAATCTCATGCTTTTTGGAGAACCCGGCTTGCGGGTTTGAGCACTTGGAGTTGGCAATGCTATCGCACCTATCCCCTCGCCCTCTCGGCACTGAACCTTACGAAAAGTCCACACTATATGAGCCAAATTCTGCCATCAGTGGAGTTGCCCAGGTGTAAGAAGGAGCAGCATTTGGAATGTAATACAGAAGTATGTATGTTTTGCAGTTTGCTAGTGAGGGGTGATAGCTAAACCTAGGACTGGGGGAGGCAAAACCCCAGCCCCTCACCAGCTGCGCAAGGCCCTCCCAAATGCACACACCCCACACCTAAAGGGCAGTCCTCCAGCCTCCTCCCTGAGCAGCAGGAATACATGGTCCCAGCACTTCCTGGGACTTCATTGTCACCTCCCCTCCCTGCAGCTCTGCTCCTTCTGTCATGGACCTGGACTGCAAGAAAATAATAGTCAATAGCGGCTAAATGCGAGAGGCAGGGGATTTGTGCAGAATAATACCACCAGAGGGTCGCAGATGGTCCCACCTGTGTCTGTGACAGGCATTGCCCTGGGTGAGGTCACCCTGACCCCGAAAGAGAGAGACCTTCCTGGAGATTCTGCAAAGTCTCCAAACCACAGGAACATTCCCTGTCATATGGGTTGGAAACATCCCTTGTACCTTCCTGGCTGTGCCAGACCTGCAGGCTGCGGGACTAGAGACACACAAAGAGCCTCGAGCATTGCAGGCTCTTCCTGCAGGTAGAATATCGACGAGCAGCTGGCAGCTGCCTCCTGTTCATTCCTCATTTCCAACAGCCAGACATCACGTTCCGTTAGGCTCAGGGTTGAGCGTGTGCTGTTAGTTCTCGCTAGCCACTCGTTTAGCCCCTTTAGGTAGTTGTGATTGGCCAGCTTGGTATTGCGTCAGTTTCCCTGGCCGGAGGAGGACCACAAGCACTGCTGGTGTGGAAAGTCAAGACTTTGGGGTGTCAGTTGTGGCAGTAAAACTCCCCGGCATATGATGGGGAACGTTCCTATGGGTGGGACACTTTCCAGAATCCTTCGACTCTGTATTTCACTCCAGGCACTGACCTTAAATTAAGGATTCTGCGTATTGTAGTCGGACAGGTCTGTACTCAGAACTGTGGCTACAAGACCCAGACACGCAGTCAAATTTTACTTCTCCTCCCTCGGCTACTCATCCCACTAGCAATCAACAGAGACTTTTACCTGCAGAAGAGCTGAGCAGGGCATCGGGGTGAGCAGTGCATGCACGTTACTGAATTCCAAGCTAAGATCACATGGGCTTGGTCTACGCTATAGCATTAGCTCAAGGTAAGGCGGCTTATCCCAACCTACTTATGTCTATGTCTCCACTAGAATGCTGCTTCCATGGAAGGAAGTTGCTTGTTCTACTGGTGTAATAACTTCAACACCACGAGGGGTGTAGCACTTACGTCAGTGTCGTAAGCGCACTAACACAGCGTTTGTGTAGACACTGTGTTACACTTAGGTTGTTGGCTGTCATTCTTGTCAGTTTCAGCACTGCTATTGTGTCCATGGTCATAGGCTCACAGCTGGGGCGGTGAAATTGACAAGGAGGTCCATTTTAGGGCTGGCAGATTCCCTGCTGTGACATTGAAACTGTCCCAGCTCACCCTTCAGGCTGTCGTCCTGGGGTACATGGGGGGCTCCAGCTGTACACCCACAGAATTGTTGGTGCCCCACACTCGGCTGTCAGTGCTCCATAATCCCTCACCTTAGTTGGTGCAAACGCTCGGTAAGAACATGCAACACTCGCAGAAGGAGGGTCATATGGACACCAGCAGCAGCTGGAATTAAACGAGTTGGCCGAATTTTGGGGCAAGCATGGATAAGCCCTTACATTTTCTGGGGCTACACAATCATTTCACGTCAGGTCTGAGCAGTAACCTCCATTCGTGTCCAGCTGGCAACAGCCTTGCATAATTGTCACGAAAACGTACTGGCTGAGAGACCAGCCCTCCACACCCATCCCTCCCATCTTGAACTACTGAACAGACATCGCCTTTGAAAAATAATGGCACGCCCCCCAGCGAATTGTGGGCTGGAATTTCACAAGCCTGCCGCACACTGGGGGAGGGCTCCAAAGCCGCTCACCCGTTGTCATGCTCCTTATCCACTGCTCTGCTAGCTAGCGTGAACCAAGAACACAGAGGTAAACGAAGCCCCACTGGTATCATCACCTGGATGAGGCAATGCCATATGCTGCTGGGCAAAAGCTTCACTTAACATAGACACTGCCATGGTGCAGCCAAAAAGCAGCCCAGGCCTCAGACAGTGGCTGGGTGAGATGCCTCAGAGGAAGTTCTCAGAAGTCCTGAACTGAACAATTATAACAGTGACAGGCTCGTGGTCATGACCTGGATCCGGACCGCGAGGCTCAGGGCTTCCCACTCCAGCATCCAGCCTGCGGCAGGGTGTGGGGTGGGGAATCCCAAGCCTTGTGGGATGGATCAGGCAAACCAGGGCTAAATCCAGACTGTGGGCACTGCCAGTGGTGTTCAAAGAGGAGGAACAAAAATGATCAGGGGGTTGAAGGCAGATGGCGGCCGCGGGGCCGGCCAGAGGGTGATGTGTGAACCTGCCTGCCTGTATCTGAAGGCTGTGATAACTAACAGAGAGGAGGGGGCTCTTTGGGATTGTGGAGGAGCTATAACTCGGGGAAGAGCTGTAAGGAGAATGAAAGTAAGGGCCACGTTAGTCTGAATATTCAGAAAAAACTTCTTGAGCATGAGATCTGAGGGACTGTGTGTCGTAGGCCCCCACCTCCCGCGGGTCCCTCACTGCTCAGAGCAGCTCCTGCCTCAGCTTCCCCTTTTTAAACACCTCCCCAACCCCTTTCCCTCCCATTCACACTTCTTCTTGGGTGCCGGTTTCAAAAACACCGCATGGCCACAGTAAAAGCTCCAGAGTCCAGCACATCGAGCCAGCCCAGGCCTCTCCTGCCTATCAGCCCACCCGCAAGCCCCAGGCTCTCTGCTGCAGCCTGTTCACATTCCCAGTGTGCCGCTATGGAGTCTCTCTGAGCACCCCCCTCCCAAACAGAGAAAGCAGCTGATCCCTTCTCAGGTAACAAGGCTTGGAGCCCCCCTATCTCCAGCCTTAATGGGGACCCCCCCCCCCGTTACACAGTGGAAGAGATGGGTGGCTGTTTGAGTGCTGACGCCAGGGGAACCAGGATTTCAATGTCTGGCCTCGTGCGTGAGTGCAGCAGACAGAGGTGAGAGCCGGTGGGGTTACGCAGACAGTGACAGTATCCACATTGCGCTAGCCCATTCTTGGCTGCAAGCCAGGGAAGTACCACACACGGGGAGCCTACTCGTTGTTCTCAGCAAAGCAGGTGATGAAATGATGCAGCGGATGCAATAGATTCTTTGTTGGCTATTATGCAAAAGGGCGAGATAATATCCTGCCTCATCAGCCGCGTCACAAAAGACCTTGGCTCCAATGGCCAGCAGATCTGCAGTGCTGAGAAAGGGTGTCAACACTGCCTGGCAGGGACAGTCCTGACAGCTCCGCTGCGCACTGCCTGCACAGACGCAGGAAGGCCACTTTAGCTTGGGGCATGCAGGTACCGAGGCACCAAACTGCTTCCCAAGGAAGCCAATGGCTAGGTGCCAATGAAGCTCTGTAAACTACCACTCAGCTACTGCCTGGACAGGTGGGCACCTGAGTTTCTGCCAGTGGGTGCGTGCAAAGCAGCAAAGTCCTGACATCCCATCACAAACACACACACACACACACACCATCTCTCTCTTATACACACACAATCTCTCTCTTTCTCTATCTCTCTCTCTCTCACACACACACATACACCCTTTCTCTCTCTCTCTTTTGCGCGCGCGCGCGCGCGCACACACACACACACACAGAACTAACAAACTGCTCGGCGCACGTGTCTCAGCCCCCGTGGGATTCTCACTGGTTCCAATGACCTGCCTAGCTCCCCAGAGGGACCTGACCCTGAGTCATTGTCAGGGGGCAGCCACGGGGCTGGTTCTCACACACACATCAGTCCAGAGTCCCAGGTCGCCAAGCAGTCCGGGCTTCGTTCAGGGAGGTTGGAGACCTGGGTTCTTGTCCTTGCTGCATAGCTGGGATCTGAATCCTGGGAACCAGGTGAGATCCCCACCCAGCCAGCTGATGGGTCACTCTGGGTGTTCAGTGAGAAAAGGCAGACCTGGCCTAGGCCCAAGGAGACAGCTCACAGCTAAGAGACGTTCTGTAGGTGGGAGTGAGGTGTCTTTTCACCACTGGAGCTCCGGGCTGTAGGCCCTGTGCCCTTCCTCCGAATGTCACTGCCGGCTAGTGTAGCCAGCTCCCTACTCAGCTTGCAGGTGGGTGAAGATCGTTGTCTCGCCTCACTCTCCATGTGTATTGCATGGGGAGCCTGCACCCCAACCTCACGCCTGGGCATTGCACGAGGGACCCAGGAGCTTAGGGGGAGCAATGCTGAGCACTGCAGTGCCTAAATCCCTTTGCACATCTAGCCGCTATCCTCTCTAGCTGCCCCCCATTCTGCGCCATGTTTGACAACAGGGGTCAAATGCGTTACCAGGCCGGCCAGGCCCCCCACTGGTGTCCACCCAGCTGCAGCCAGGCACACGCCCAGGAGAACAAGGAGCCTTCCAATGAGCAGCCAGCCCAGCTGACACAGCACGCCCCAGCCATGCCCAGTAGGGAGACCGAAACGGTGGTAGTGGGGTACCTATCGCAGCATCTCCCAGAGACAGCCCCTTAAGAAAGGGCAGGAGGACGTTTCGAGAGCCCGGTGGTTCTTCCTGGCCTTGCCCCATCCTGCTCCAGGTAGACAGGGGATACCCCAGTTACAGGAGCAGGAAGCAGCCGGGGTGACTGGGTACCGAGGCGGCTGGGCCGGCTGCTCGTCTGCCTGAGCGGCATTTCAACAGTGTCAAGTGGGGATAAGCAATTGTGCAAGTCCAGGATGACTTGCAGATGCAGATTTCCTCTCTTGTATAATCCCAGAGCGCAGCAGGGGCGGGGGAGCTGTCCCCTGCTGAACGGGGAGCTCAGATCTGCACCGCGGGCGCCTGGCCTGGGAGTGGTGCAGGGCTGGGAGGGGGGCATGGCACAGGTTTGGGGCAGGGAGGTTGGAAGAAGCCTCTGAGCAGAGGTTGCACAGCCTGCCTCCGCTCCCCCCACACACAGCAGTGCCGGCCCATCCCGCCACACACCCCCAATCCACAATGCACATCCACACCCCGACTGTCCCATCACACACCCACAGTGCACAATGCACAATCCGCACCCCAACTGTCCCCTTTCCCACCACACACCCACAGTGCACAACGCACAATCCACACCCCGACTGTCCCCTGCCCTACCACACACCCACAGTGCACAACGCACAATCCACAACACACTCCACACCCCAACTGTCCCCTGCCCAGCCACACACCCACAGTGCAGAACGAACAATCCACACCCCGACTGTCCCCTGCCCTGCCACACACCCACAGTGCACAACGCACAATCCACAACGCACTCCACACCCCGACTGTCCCATCACACACCCACAGTGCACAATGCACAATCCACAACGCACTCCACACCCCAACTGTCCCCTGCCCTACCACACACCCACAGTGCACAACACACAATCCACAACACACTCCACACCCCAACTGTCCCCTGCCCTACCACACACCCACAGTGCACAACGCACAATCCACAACACACTCCACACCCCAACTGTCCCTTGCCCAGCCACACACCCACAGTGCAGAACGAAAAATCCACACCCCGACTGTCCCCTGCCCTGCCACACACCCACAGTGCACAACACACAATCCACAACGCACTCCACACCCCAACTGTCCCCTGCCCTGCCACACACCCACAGTGCACAATGCACAATCCACAACGCACTCCACACCCTGACTGTCCCCTGCCTCGCCACACACCCACAGTGCACAATGCATTATGCACAATCCACACCCCGACTGTCCCCATCCGACCCACCACACCCCACAATTCACAGCGCTCAGTCCACATCCTGACTGTCCCCAGCCCTGTCACACAGCCACAATACCCAACCCATACTCTGACTGTCCCCAGACCTGTTGCACACCCACCGTCCACAATCTATACCCCAACTGCCCCATCCTGACACACACACACACACAATGTACAAGTCACACCCAGATTGTCCCCTGCCCACCACATATCCCACAATGCAGTTCAAACACTGGTTGTCTCCTACCCTATCATACACTCACAATAGACAGTCCACACCCTGACTGTCCCCAGCCCCATCACACACCCACAATACACAATCTGCACCCCGACTGTCCCCAGCCCTGTCACACAGCCACAATACACAACCCACACCCTGACCTGGCCCACCCCACCATACAGATACAATGCACAGCCCACAGCCAGGTAAGCCACACCTCCAGTGCACACTCCCCCCATGCAAAGGCCCCACACACCCCACCACCTCCCTGCCAGCCCCCTGTAGCCTCCCAGAGGAGGCTGGGAAGGCTAGGACTGTAACAGCATTTAAGGAAAAGAGCTAGATGAATTCATGGAGGTTAGGGCCAGCAAAGGCTATTAGCCAAGGGTAGCAATGGCGTCCCTGGCCTCTGATTGTCAGAGG
The DNA here is from genome assembly GCF_033958435.1 of Carettochelys insculpta. Taxonomy (NCBI): domain Eukaryota; kingdom Metazoa; phylum Chordata; order Testudines; family Carettochelyidae; genus Carettochelys; species Carettochelys insculpta. The sequence goes on from NC_134141.1 coordinate 124,702,018, forward strand.
CTGGAGATGGATGGCAGGAGACAAATCACTTGATCATTGTCTTTGGTCCAGCCCCTCTGGGGCACCTGGCACTGGCTGCTGTCGGCAGACAGGTCCTGGGCTGGATGGATCTTTGGTCTGACCCAGTATGGCCGTTTGTATGTTCTTATGTTCTGGACGAGGAGCAGAAGTCGTGCTACAGCAGGTCCATGGTGGGGGTCTGAGAACCCAGCCTGTGGGCAGGTGTGGAGCCAGGGCCAAGGCTAGGGCCAGGGCCAGGCCAGGATAGAGCTGGAGGTCGGGGTCGGGAGGGGGGAGGACTTGGCTCCCTTCTCACCGCTGGTGGGGGCTGGCCTGCCTCCCCCACCCCAGAATAGTCTGAATGGGTTGGGTGCTGGGCGATCTGGCTGCATATGTGGGGAGTGTTCACCTGTGTTACAAACAGCTCTCACCGCTGTAGCTGACGTGGGCTATCATAGCAAAGAAAAAGGAAGGAGTGGGCAGAACTGGGAGCAAAAGCAAATCAGTATCTTAAATGCCTAGATACAAATGCAAGAAGTATGAGCAATCAACAGGAGGAACTTGACATCCTAATAAATAAACACAGCTGTGACATAATGTGGTATTGCAGAGACTTGGTGGGATAATACACCCAACTGGAATATTGGTATAGAAGGGGACAGTTTGCCCAGGAAGGCTAGGCAGGGTCAACAGGGAGGAGGTGTTGCCATATATATCAAAAATGTGTACACTTGGACTGAAGTGGACATGAATGCAGGAGACAGACATGTTGAGAGTCTCTGGGTTAGGTTAGAAGGGGTAAAAAAACAAGTGTGATGTCATGCTAGGGGTCTACTACAGAACGCCTCTCCAGATAGAAGGGGTAGATGAGGCTTTTGCTAAAGAACTAACAAAACCATCCAAAGTGCAGGACTGGGTGGTGATGGGGGACTTCAGCTATCCAGACATATGCTGAGAACCGAACACAGCGAGGCACAGACTATCCAGAACGTTCTTGGACTGCATTGACGACAATTTTTTACATCAGAAGATAGAAAAAGCTATTGGGGGAAGCAGTTGTAGATTTAATTTTAGCAAATAGGGAGGAACTGGTTGAGAATTTGAAAGTGGAAAGCAGCTTGGGAGAAAGTGACCATCCAATCATAGAATACATGATTCCAAGAAGTGGTAAAAGGAATAAAAGCAAAACTGAGACAATGCCTTTCAGGAAGGCAGAGTTTGATAAACTCAGAGAGCTGGTAGGTAAGGTCCCATGGGAAGCAAGACTAAGAGGAAAAACAACTGAAGAGGGTTGGCAGTTTTTCCAGAGACATTATTAGGGGCCCAAAAGCAGCTACCCCGATGCTTAGGAAGAGTGGAAATTATGGTGAAAGACGGCCCTCGCTTAGCCAGAAGATCTTGCATGATCTCAACAGCAAAAAGGAGCCATATTAAAAGTGGAAATTAGGAGAAATTACAAAGGATGAATATAAGCAAACAATACAAACATGCAGGGGCAAGAGTAGAAAGGCAAAGACACAAAAAGAGCTCAAACTAGCTAAAGACATAAAGGGTAACAAGAAGACATTCTATATTAGAAGCAAGAGGAAGACCAACGACAGGGTAGACCCAGTGCTCAGCAAGGAGGGAGAAACAATATCAGGAAACTTGGAAATGGCAGAAGTGCTTAATGACTTCTTTGTTCAGTCTTCACCAAGAAGTCTGAGGGAGAAATGCCTAAAATGCTGACTACTAGTGGAAGGAGGGTAGGTTTATAGGGTTAAATAAAAAAAGAACAAGCTAAAAATTACCTAGAACAATCAGGTGCCTTCAAGTCACCACAGCCTGAGGAAATGCATCGTAAAATACTCAAGTAGCTGATAGAGGAGGTATCAGAACCTTTAGCTATCATCTTTGAACAGTCGTGGAAGTCAGAGAGATTCCAAAGACTGGAAAAGGGTAAACATAGTGCCCATCTATGAAAAAGGAAAAAAGAACAACCCGGGAAACTAGAGACCACACAGTTTATCTTCTGTGCCGGTAAAGATAATGGAGCAAATAGTTAAGGAATTCATCTGCAAACATCTGGAAGAAAATAAGGTGATAGATAACAGCCAGCATGGATTTGTGAAGAACTACTCGTCCCAGCCCAATCTGATAATGTTCTTGACAGAATAACAAGTCTTATGGATAAGGGAGAAGCAGTGAATGTGGTGTACCTAGACTTTAGTAAAGCATTTGATACAGTAACAGAGAGAAAGCCGTGCTAGTCTATATACTATCAAAACAAAAAAGCAGTCCAGTAGCACTTTAAAGACTAACAAAATAATTTATTAGGTGATGAGCTTTCGTGGGACAGACCCACTTCTTCAGCTCATACCCATAGCCAGACCAGAACAGACTCAATATTTAAGGCACAGAGAACCAAAAATAGTAATAAAGGTTGACAAATCAGAAAAAAATTATCAAGGTGAGCAAATCAGAGAGTAGAGGGGCAGAAAGGGGGGGGGTCAAGAATTAGATTAAGCCAAGTATGCCAAAGAACCCCTATAATGATCCAGAAAATTCCCATCCCAGTTCAAACCACATGTTAATGTGTCATATTTGAATATAAAAGAGAGTTCAGCAGCCCATTAACTCTTTGTCTAAGAGCATTTGAAGTCTGTCCATTTGATACAGTATCACACGATCTTCTCAGCAATAAACTAGGCAAATATAACATAGATGGGGCTACTATAGGGTGGGTGCATAACTCGCTGGATAACCATTCTCAGAGAGTACTCATCAATGGTTCGCCATCATGCTGGAAGGGCATAACAAGTGGGGTTCCACCGGGGTCTGTTGTGGGACCGATTATATTCAATATCTTCATCAACTATTTAGGTATTGGCATAGAGAGTACACATTAAATCTGCAGATGATACCAAGCTGAGAGGAATTGTAATTGCTTTGAAGGATAGGCTCATAATTCAGAATGATCTGGAGAAACTGTCTGAGGAAAACAGGATGAAGTTTAATAAGGACAAATGCAAAGAACTCCACTTAGGAAGAAACAATCAGCTTCATACATATAGAATGGGAAGTGACTGCCTAGGAAGGAGTAATGCAGAAAGGGATTTTGGGGTCATAGTGGACAACAAGCTAAAGATGAGTCGACAGTGTGATGCTGTTTGAAAAAAAGCAAACATGATTCTGGGATGCATTAACAGGAGTGTTGTGAGCAAGACACGAGAAGTCATTCTTCTGCTCTACTCAGCACTCATTAGGCCTCAGCTAGAGTATTGTGTCCAGTTCTGGGCACCACATTTCAAGAAACGTGGAGAAATTGGAGAAGGTCCAGAAAAGAGCAACAAGAATGATTAAAGATCTGGAGAACATGAGCGATGAGGGAAGACTGAAAGAACTGGCTTGTTTAGTTTAGAAAAGAGAAGATTTAGAGGGGACATGATAGCTGTTTTCAAATACCTAAAAAAGGGTTACAAGGAGGAGGGAGAAAAATTGCTCTCCTTGGCCTCTGAGGACAGGACAAGCACCAATGGGCTTAAACTGCAGCAAGGGAGGTTTAGGTTGGACATTAGGGCTACATCTACACTAGCCAAAAACTTTACTAATGAAGCGCTGAAATACATATTCAGCGCTTCATTAGCATGCGGGCAGCCACAGCACTTCGAAATTGATGCGGCTCATCCAGACGGGGCTCCTTTTCAAAAGGACCCCAGCTACTTCGAAGTCCCCTTCTTCCTATGAGCAGATGGGAATAAGGGGACTTCGAAGTAGCCGGGCTCCTTTACAAAAGGAGCCCTGTCTGGATGAGCCGCGCGGGGGAGAGCTGCATCAATTTCAAAGTGCCGCGGACACCCACATGCTAATGAGGTGCTCAATATGTATTTCAGCGCTTCATTAGTAAACTTCGAAATGGCCATTTGCGTGGCAATTTTGAAGTTTTTGGCTAGTGTAGACACGGCCTAGGAAAAAGTTCCTAACTGTCAAGGTGGTTAAACACTGGGATAAATTTCCTCGTGGGTTTGTGGAATCTCAATCACTGGAGATATTTAAGAGCAGGTTAGAGAGACACCTGTCCGGGATGGTCTAGACGGTGCTTGGTCCTGCAGTTAGAGCAGCAGACTGGATTCGACCTCTGGAGGTCCCTTCCAGTACTAGTATTCTATGATTCTCTGGTTATTTATGCCGCATCCCACAGCAGCTCCGACCCCCTGTGCCAGGTGCTGTACACACGTAGGACGGAGAGACGACCTCAGGAGAAGGGAAGGACCAGCAGGGGGATGAAAGATGATGGGAGCAGGAAGTGACAATGAGATGATTATGGTCAGTGTGACAAGCAGCTGTCACAGTGCATCCTACTGCCTGAGCAGCTTCTGCCACTGCAGTCACTGCTGGAGAGTTACAGGCCTAGCTTCCCTATGCATCAGCCTGGCTGAGTAATCCCCAGTGAGCAAGGGTGGATGAAGTCCAAGGCCAGAAGGGACTGATGTGCTCATCTAGTCTGTCTGCCTGTATTTCCAGGCCAGAGACCACCCCAAAATGATCCCTAGAGTGGAGCTTTTAGGAAACCCACCAGGCTTAATTTTAAAACTGGTCAATGCCAGGGCCCCTGCCACACCCTGAGGTCAGTTGCTTCAGTGGTGAATGCCTCTGACTCCTCCAAAAAGCTGCCTCACTTCCACTCCGAATCTGTCTAGCTGCAGGTTCCAACCGTTGGGTCATGTCAGACCTTTTCTCAGCTCAGTTGACATGCCCGCTGCTAAATGTTTGCTCCCTGGGTGGTACATCTGAGAAAAGACAGACCTGGCCTAGGCCCAAGGAGACAGCTCACAGCTAAGAGACGTTCTGTAGGTGGGAGTGAGGTGTCTTTTCACCACTGGAGCTCTGGGCTGTAGGCCCTGTGCCCTTCCTCCGAATGTCACTGCCGGCTAGCGTAGCCAGCTCCGTACTCAGCTTGCAGGTGGGTGAAGATCGTTGTCTCGCCTCACTCTCCATGTGTATTGCATGGGGAGCCTGCACCCCAACCTCACGCCTGGGCATTGCACGAGGGACCCAGGAGCTTAGGGGGAGCAATGCTGAGCACTGCAGTGCCTAAATCCCTTTGCACATCTAGCCGCTATCCTCTCTAGCTGCCCCCCATTCTGCGCCATGTTTGACAACAGGGGTCAAATGCGTTACCAGGCCGGCCAGGCCCCCCACTGGAGTCCACCCAGCTGCAGCCAGGCACACGCCCAGGAGAACAAGGAGCCTTCCAATGAGCAGCCAGCCCAGCTGACACAGCACGCCCCAGCCATGCCCAGTAGGGAGACCGAAACGGTGGTAGTGGGGTACCTATCGCAGCATCTCCCAGAGACAGCCCCTTAAGAAAGGGCAGGAGGACGTTTCGAGAGTCCCGTGGTTCTTCCTGGCCTTGCCCCATCCTGCTCCAGGTAGACAGGGGATACCCCAGTTACAGGAGCAGGAAGCAGCCGGGGTGACTGGGTACCGAGGCGGCTGGGCCGGCTGCTCGTCTGCCTGAGCGGCATTTCAACAGTGTCAAGTGGGGATAAGCAATTGTGCAAGTCCAGGATGACTTGCAGATGCAGATTTCCTCTCTTGTATAATCCCAGAGCGCAGCAGGGGCGGGGGAGCTGTCCCCTGCTGAACGGGGAGCTCAGATCTGCACCGCGGGCGCCTGGCCTGGGAGTGGTGCAGGGCTGGGAGGGGGGCATGGCACAGGTTTGGGGCAGGGAGGTTGGAAGAAGCCTCTGAGCAGAGGTTGCACAGCCTGCCTCCGCTCCCCCCACACACAGCAGTGCCGGCCCATCCCGCCACACACCCCCAATCCACAATGCACATCCACACCCCGACTGTCCCATCACACACCCACAGTGCACAATGCACAATCCGCACCCCAACTGTCCCCTTTCCCACCACACACCCACAGTGCACAACGCACAATCCGCACCCCGACTGTCCCCTTTCCCACCACACACCCACAGTGCACAACGCACAATCCACAACACACTCCACACCCCAACTGTCCCCTGCCCAGCCACACACCCACAGTGCAGAACGAAAAATCCACACCCCGACTGTCCCCTGCCCTACCACACACCCACAGTGCACAACGCACAATCCACAATGCAGTCCACACCCCGACTGTCCCATCACACACCCACAGTGCACAATGCACAATCCACAACGCACTCCACACCCCAACTGTCCCCTGCCCTACCACAAACCCACAGTGCACAACACACAATCCACAACACACTCCACACCCCAACTGTCCCCTGCCCTACCACACACCCACAGTGCACAACGCACAATCCACAACACACTCCACACCCCAACTGTCCCTTGCCCAGCCACACACCCACAGTGCAGAACGAAAAATCCACACCCCGACTGTCCCCTGCCCTGCCACACACCCACAGTGCACAACACACAATCCACAACGCACTCCACACCCCAACTGTCCCCTGCCCTGCCACACACCCACAGTGCACAATGCACAATCCACAACGCACTCCACACCCTGACTGTCCCCTGCCTCGCCACACACCCACAGTGCACAATGCATTATGCACAATCCACACCCCGACTGTCCCCATCCGACCCACCACACCCCCCAATTCACAGCGCTCAGTCCACATCCTGACTGTCCCCAGCCCTGTCACACAGCCACAATACCCAACCCATACTCTGACTGTCCCCAGACCTGTTGCACACCCACCGTCCACAATCTATACCCCAACTGCCCCATCCTGACACACACACACACACAATGTACAAGTCACACCCAGATTGTCCCCTGCCCACCACATATCCCACAATGCAGTTCAAACACTGGTTGTCTCCTACCCTATCAAACACTCACAATAGACAGTCCACACCCTGACTGTCCCCAGCCCCATCACACACCCACAATACACAATCTGCACCCCGACTGTCCCCAGCCCTGTCACACAGCCACAATACACAACCCACACCCTGACCTGGCCCACCCCACCATACAGATACAATGCACAGCCCACAGCCAGGTAAGCCACACCTCCAGTGCACACTCCCCCCATGCAAAGGCCCCACACACCCCACCACCTCCCTGCCAGCCCCCTGTAGCCTCCCAGAGGAGGCTGGGAAGGCTAGGACTGTAACAGCATTTAAGAAAAAGAGCTAGATGAATTCATGGAGGTTAGGGCCAGCAAAGGCTATTAGCCAAGGGTAGCAATGGCGTCCCTGGCCTCTGATTGTCAGAGGCTGGAGATGGATGGCAGGAGACAAATCACTTGATCATTGTCTTTGGTCCAGCCCCTCTGGGGCACCTGGCACTGGCTGCTGTCGGCAGACAGGTCCTGGGCTGGATGGATCTTTGGTCTGACCCAGTATGGCCGTTTGTATGTTCTTATGTTCTGGACGAGGAGCAGAAGTCGTGCTACAGCAGGTCCATGGTGGGGGTCTCAGAACCCAGCCTGTGGGCAGGTGTGGAGCCAGGGCCGAGGCTAGGGCCAGGGCCAGGCCAGGATAGAGCTGGAGGTCGGGGTCGGGAGGGGGGAGGACTTGGCTCCCTTCTCACCGCTGGTGGGGGCTGGCCTGCCTCCCCCACCCCAGAATAGTCTGAATGGGTTGGGTGCTGGGCGATCTGGCTGCATATGTGGGGAGTGTTCACCTGTGTTACAAACAGCTCTCACCGCTGTAGCTGACGTGGGCTATCATAGCAAAGAAAAAGGAAGGAGTGGGCAGAACTGGGAGGCAAAAGCAAATCAGTAACTTATATGCCTAGATACAAATGCAAGAAGTATGAGCAATCAACAGGAGGAACTTGACATCCTAATAAATAAACACAGCTGTGACATAATGTGGTATTGCAGAGACTTGGTGGGATAATACACCCAACTGGAATATTGGTATAGAAGGGGACAGTTTGCCCAGGAAGGCTAGGCAGGGTCAACAGGGAGGAGGTGTTGCCATATATATCAAAAATGTGCACACTTGGACTGAAGTGGACATGAATGCGGGAGACAGACATGTTGAGAGTCTCTGGGTTAGGTTAGAAGGGGTAAAAAAACAAGTGTGATGTCATGCTAGGGGCCTACTACAGAACGCCTCTCCAGATAGAAGGGGTAGATGAGGCTTTTGCTAAAGAACTAACAAAACCATCCAAAGTGCAGGACTGGGTGGTGATGGGGGACTTCAGCTATCCAGACATATGCTGAGAACCGAACACAGCGAGGCACAGACTATCCAGAACGTTCTTGGACTGCATTGACGACAATTTTTTACATCAGAAGATAGAAAAAGCTATTGGGGGAAGCAGTTGTAGATTTAATTTTAGCAAATAGGGAGGAACTGGTTGAGAATTTGAAAGTGGAAAGCAGCTTGGGAGAAAGTGACCATCCAATCATAGAATACATGATTCCAAGAAGTGGTAAAAGGAATAAAAGCAAAACTGAGACAATGCCTTTCAGGAAGGCAGAGTTTGATAAACTCAGAGAGCTGGTAGGTAAGGTCCCATGGGAAGCAAGACTAAGAGGAAAAACAACTGAAGAGGGTTGGCAGTTTTTCCAGAGACATTATTAGGGGCCCAAAAGCAGCTACCCCGATGCTTAGGAAGGATGGAATGTATGGTGAAAGACGGCCCTGGCTTAGCCAGAAGGTCTTGCATGATCTCAACAGCAAAAAGGAGCCATATAAAAAGTGGAAATTAGGAGAAATTATGTCAGCTCAGTCGACATGCCCGCTGCTAAATGTTTGCTCCCTGTGTGGTACTTATGCTTCACCCCTTAGTCATCACTTTCTTAGCCAGAATACCTTGAGCACCTTGAGTCGATTGCTGTAAGGCAGATTTTCTAACCCTTTAGTCATTCATGACCCAGGGTTCCCACTACTTTTTCCATCCATGGGTGGAATAAATTTTGTTACGTGCCCCGAGGCACATGCTGATGCACACCACCAACAGAAACATACACCAATAGAAACATACCATGTTGGCACTCTGCTAATCAGCAGGGCTGCACCTGAATCTCTCTCCAGTGGCCAGCCAAGCACTCAGTTTACAGGGGACACTGCCTTGACCTCTCTCCAATAGCTAACCAAGAGAACAGACGCCACAGCTGTACTGGCCTCATCTCTCCATGACAACTCTGGCTGGTGTTACTGAATGTGATGGTCAAGCAGCAAGGAGAGAACAGACCCCTACGATTCTGACTACAGTACAGCAGCGAGTTGTGGTACTCTAGGGGTGGGAAGCGACTGTCTAGGAAGGAGTATGGCGGAAAGGAATCCAGGGGTCATAGCGGACCACAAGCTAAATATGAGTCAACAGCGTGATGCTGTTGCAAAGAAAAGCAAACGTGATTCTGGGATGCATTAGCAGGTGTGTTGTGAACAAGACACGAGAAGTCATTCTTCCGCTCTACCCTGCGCTGGTTAGGCCTCAGCTGGAGTATTGTGGCCAGTTCTGGGGGCCTCATTTCAAGAAAGATGTGGAGAAATTGGAGAGGGAGAGTCCACAAAAGAGCAACAAGAATGATCAAAGGTCTAGAGAACATGAGCGATGAGGGAAGACTGAAAGAATTGGGCTTGTTTAGTTTGGAGAAGAGAAGATTGAGGGGGAACATGATAGAGGTTTTCAAGTATCTAAAAGGGCGTCATAAGGAAGAGGGAGAAAACTTCTTCTTGGCCTCTGAGGAGAGCACAAGAGGCAATGGACGTAACGTGCAGCAAGGGAGGTTTAAGTTGGACATTAGGAAAAAGTTCCTAACTGTCAGGGTGGTCAAACACTGGAATAAATTCCTTAGGGAGGCTGTGGAATCTCCATCTCTGGAGCTATTTAAGAACAGGTTAGACAGATGTCTGTCAGGGATGGTTTAGACAGTACTTGGTCCTGCCATGAAGAAAGGGGGCTGGACTCAATGACTTCTCGAGGTCCCATCCAGTCCTAGCTTTCTATGATTCTCAGCTCCAGCCCACCAAGCCATTTACTCTGGCCTGTGACTTTTGGAAAGCTTTGTGCGCTGCCCCCACCACCAGCAAAATCTCTCTGCTCCTGTTGACCAGAAAGCAGCCAGTGGGAGCTGAGAGAGTTTGCTGGGTGTCGGGGTGCAGTGCAGCACAATTTCTCAGCTCCCGTTGGCTGGAAACCAGCAGGGAAGAAGAAGTGAGAGGTTTTCCTGGGGATAGGGCAAAGAGTAAAGCCTCCCCCCACAGTGCAGGGAGCTAGGCAGGCTGGGGCTGCCGACCTTAGAGTGCTGACAGCCAGGAGCTGCTTAGATAAGTGTCTCCTGGCACCCCATCCCTTCCAACACCCTTCTCCTGCACTCCAGTCCTTTCCCCCAAGGTGCCTTCTGCAACCTCCATCCCAGATGCCATACCCACTCCACAGAAAAGTGCAGCCCCAGATCACTTACCAAAATCTGGATGTGGCCCCCCCCCCTCAAAAAAATTACTGCCCACCCTGAAAAATTCAGTGTTCTTCAATCTGATTGCTTCACTGTGATACTGTTGCAGCAGTTACAAGCTGAGGTGCAGACATCATTGGCTTAGGCAATCAAGCTATCTGCGCAATCGAGTGACGACCTCCAATGAGCTGTGACAAAACAAAACCCTAAACTGGCTTCATCATCTGGGCATCTGATCTCTCTCTTCCCCTGCTGAGAACCGGGAGTAACTCCACTGATGTCAGTGGTGCTACCCCAGCAGAAAATACACAGAAAGGAGGGGAGAACAAAATCCCTGATGGGGGGGTTAAAAAAACGACCGAGGGAGATGGATGATGATTCTGGAGGAATTATAAGGTTTTGCATTGAATGTCCTACTTGGTGTATAGCCAGAGGGACCAGTTTCAGAAACACCTAAGTGACTTAGGAACCGGTGTTCACTGTTCCAAAGAGATTTAAGGCCAGATTTGCCAAGGTATTTAGGTGCCTAATAAGAGTTTCAAAAGTGCCCACAGCGAGTGGGTTCCGCACTCTTATTGTTTGTAAAGCTCACTCAGTGCCTATCTGCCTCTCTGGGTGCTTGACCACCTTTGAGAAGCTGGCCCTCGCGCATCGTTAGAAAACAGGACCAAGATGCTTTTGAAACATGCCTATACATGATGAATCAGCCTGGGGAGCGTAGCTATAAGTGGCACTTTGAGGGCTGCACAGCCAGCAGAAGCCCTTTTGTGGTGTGGTGTTCAGAACCAGTGGATGGGACTCACACCCAAGGGATGAAATCCAGGGCCCATTCAAGTCAACTGGCGTTTTGGCATTGACTTCATAGAGCCAGGACATAGGCATTCTGCAGTCCAATGTGTAGGGCTGAATTTCAGCCTGTCCAATCACCAGACCTCTCTTTCTCCAGCTGCAGAACAACACACCCACCTACCTGCCTGGCACAGGTTGCTGTGGGGCCTAATTGGCATTAACAAAGCGCTTTGACAGCCTCCAATGCAAGGTGCTCTGGGATTGCAAACACAGTAGTTCTTTTTTACTGGTTATCTTTATGAACTAACTAGAGATGCCGAATGCTTGTTTGCTACCGCTGCTGCTCAGAGGATGGCACAGCCAGAGAAGAGGAGCCCAGGTAACCCAGACTTGCCCTGTGGGTATTTTGATGACTTATTTCACATTTGTATGCAGTGTCCCTCCCACACCGCACACTTGTGCACTGGGAGTGCTACTTATGGGTGGAAATGCCCAACAGCCACAGGGGAGCCACCCAGCAGAAGACTGAGATTTGCTACAAGGTGGAAAACTTTGTCCATTGTACAAAGGTATTTACTATGGAGCACGTCGGGCAACAATATTCCTGGTATTGTCCAATAACTAGTAATTAGGAATGTTATTTAGTGTTGCTGTTATTGTTACTGGAATGCCCATAATGGTCTATGTACTTTCCAAACACAGAACCCAAAATAGCTTTGCAATGTAAGAGGACAACAAGCATGGGGGAAGGCAGGGAGTTAAAAAAGCCATAGAAACTAAAAGGCAATGTGGAGCCAAGACCAAAGGGAGATAAATGGGCCCTGCATACATTTAGGTTGGAAATGAGAAGAAGGTTTCGAACCAGCAGAGGAAGGAGGCGCTGGAACAAGAAACCCACCTGGTTTTACAGCAGAGTTTGATAAATTTATGAACATGGTTATATGACATGTTTACCTGTGAGATCAGAGACTAGAGTGGATGAGCCAGCTGGTTCCTTCTGGCCCTATGTTCCCAGGAGGGTTGGACAAAATGTATGATTGGGTAGTTAGGGAGAGAGATAACAGGTGTGTTTGAGGATAGGTAGATAGATAGATAGATTTTCCCATTCCTCACTACCTCACCGTTATGCATTGGAAGGGTCTTGCTGGTATTGTGGTAGAACAAGTAGTGGTTTGTGCAATAGAGCAAAACTGGTGTTCCTTGTGTAAGGCACAGTACGGATGAAAGCTCTGATTAATGGGTGATTGAAGCTGAGCTCATTGGCAGAGCATAATAGATAGGTGGTGATGGATTAAGGGGTAAGGTTGGACAAATGGGGCACTGAGTTATATGAAGGGCGTTGAAGGTGAGGACAAGAATCCCAGAATAATAGAACTGCAAGGGACCTTGAGAGGTCACCTAATCGAGTCCCCTGCTCTATTATCTAGATCACTGTTTCTCAACCCTTTTTTTTATAAAGTACCCCTTTTTCCAAAAAAAGTTATAAGTACCCCACACTTCCATCACTTACCCCTTACAGGTACACCTGCCACCAGTTGAGAAACATGGGCCTAAAGTAATCTGAGATATTGAAACAAGTGTCATTCAGCCTTTCCAGATTACTGTATCCTTTTGTTTTGCATAGCCCCAAGTTACACCTCTCCTAAACACTACTCACAAAACTATGCGAAAATCTCACAGGAGAGTACTACTGAAAACTTGCTGACTTCCTACCACTTCGTTATCAAATAAATGCACTGGAACAGAAATATCGTACTTGCATTTCAGCATAATGCATATGAAGCAGTACTTTAGATTGTACTGACTTTACTAGTATTTTTCTGTAGCCTGTTGTAAAACTAGGCAAATATCTTAGATGAGTTGATGTACCCCCTGGAAGACTTCAGAGTACCCCCAAGGGTACATGTACCCCTGGTTGAGACCCACCGATCTACACCATCCCTGACAGATGTTTGTCCAACTGTACTTAAAAATCTCCTGTAACAGATTCCACAACATCCTTAGGCAATTGATTCCAGTGTTTAACCACCCAGACAGTTAGGATGATCTGACCTAAATTTTTCTTGTCGAAATTTAAATTCATTACTTGTTGACCTGCCCTCAGCAGCTAAAGAGTACAATTTATCACCCTTCTTTGTATAACTGTCTTTCATGTACTTGAAAGGTGTTATCATGTCCTCTCTCATTCTTCTCCAGATTAAACACATTCAGGGGTTTTTCAATCTTCCCTCATAAGTCATGTTTTCTAGACCTTTAGTCATTTTTGTTCCTCTTCTCCAGACTTTCACCAATTTGTCCACATCTTTCCCACAGTCCAGTGCCCAAACCTGAACACAATACTCCAGGTGAGGTCTCATTAATGTTGCGTAGAAAGGAAGAATTACTTCTCCTATATTGCTTACAACACTCCTGCTGATACGTCCCAGAATGATGTTTCACTTTTGTTTGTTTGTTTGTTCGTTTTGGAAACAGCGTTACATTGCTGACTCATACTTAATTTGTGGTCAGTGTATTCCCCTTTTCTGTAGGACTGCTTCCTTAGTAGTCATTTCCCATCTGTATATTTTGTAATGATTTCTTCGTATGTGTAGTACTTTTCATTTGTCCTTATTGAATTTCATCTTATTTATTTCAGACCACTCCTTCAATTTGTCGAGATCATTTTGAATTCCAATCCTCTCCTCCACAGTGCTTGCAACCCCTCCCAGTTTGGTATCATCTGCAGATCTTATAAGTGTACTTTCCATGCCACTATCCAAGCCATTTATGAAGATATTAAATAGAATTGGAGCCAGAACTCACAGTGAGCTCATCTAAACTAGTTTTCTCTAGTTTGCTTGTGAGAGGGTCACGAGAGTCAATATCAAAAGACTTAACAAAGTCAAGAAATATCACACCTTCTGCTTCCTCCCTATCCACAAAACTTATTAACCTACCAAAGAAGGGCATTAGATTGGTCTGAAGTGACATGATCTTGACAAATCAATGTTGACTGTTATTTATCACCTTATTTGCTTCAAGTGGTTACAAATGTATTGTTTGATTATTTGCTCCATTATCTTCCCAGGTACCGAAGTTAAGCTGACAGATCTACAATGCCCGTGGATATCCTTATTCCATTTTGTTATAGCTATTTACTAAATTTGCCATTTTCCAGTCCTCTGGGATCTCTCCTGTCTTCTACAACAATCACTAATAGTACAGAGATCTCTTCATCCAGTTCCTTAAGTGGTCTAGGATGTATTGAATCAGGCCCTGCGGGCTTGAAGACAAATGTCTTTTCCAAATTATTCGTAACTTCTTCTTTTCCCATTGTAGCTCCAATGCCTATCCTATTTACACTGATGTTCACAATGTTAGTTGACCAGTCACTGATAAGTTTTTTTAGTGAAAACCAAAACAAAAATGGAATTTAACATTTCAGCCTTTGATGCATTTTCTATTATTGTTTTCTCCTTCTCATTGAGTCAGGGGTCTACCTTTCTCTGGCTTCTAATGTATTTGTAAAATGTTTTCTTATTACCCTTATGTCTCTTACTAGTTTAATCTTGTTTTTTGTCTTGGTCTTTCTAATTCTATCTATCTATCTATTTTTATCTTTCATAATTTGAGCCAGCTTCCACTTCCTGTGTGACTCTTTTTTGAGTTTCTGGTTCTTGAAGATCTCCTGGTTAAGCCAACATGGCCGTTTTTTATGCTTACTGTGTTTTGGGACAGTTTGTTCCTGTTCCTTTAATAATGCCTCTTTCAAAAGCTGCCAGCTCTCCTGAACACTTCTTTCCTTTAAATTTGCTTCCCATGGGATCTTACCTCCCAGCCATTGATTTATCATGTCTAAGCAGATGCAATCAATCAATCAATCTTCAAGCGCTCTCCCATTGACACCATTACTCCACCAGGATGAGAAGGGTAGTCAGAGTCAACAGGAGACCTGCCCCGGACAACTTTACCACATGGAAGATGCCACAGTTAGTAAGTCGGCTTCAGCTATGCTGTTTTTGTAGCCAAACTTGCCCAGGGTAGATTGACAAAGAGTAGAGTTAGTTTAGAGACAAGGCCTGAGTTTACTAATGTCTATCTTTTTAAATATCAGAGGGGTAGCCGTGTTAGTCTGGATCTGTAGAGCAACGAAGGGTCCTGTGGCACCTTATAGACTAACAGAAAAGTTTAGAGCATGAGCTTTCGTGAGTTAACTCTGATACTTGACAACATGCAAGGCACTGCATTTAGCCGTATGGAATGGAAATCTATCAATCTCACGAGGAAGCTTGCACAAATTCAGACAGACATCATCTTTCTCTTCTGAAGAAGTGAGTTAACTCACGAAAGCTCATGCTCTAAACTTTTCTGTTAGTCTATAAGGTGCCACAGGACCCTTCGTTGCTCTATCTTTTTAAAGTCCATTGTCTTTATTATGCTGTTTTACCTCCTACCTTCTTAGAATCATGAACTCTACCATCTCGTAATCACTTTCACCCAACGTGTCTTCTGCCTTCAAATTCTCAGGAAGCTCCTCCTTGTTCATCAGAATCCATCCAGAATAGACTCCCCCCTCGTTGCTTTTTCCACCTTCTGTAATAAGGAATTGCCTCCCAAGAGCTTGTTAGATAATCTGCATCCTGCTGTACTAGTTGCCTATGTCTGTAGCTGAAAATCCCCCGTGCATGATTTTGTTAGTTGTTCTCATCTCATCCTCACCATCATTTCTTGCTGGCTTGGGAGTCAGCAGGAGACACCTACCATTACATCATCATTATTCTTACCACCTGCCCAGTATCGTTACCCCGTGACTTTCAATGGGTTTACCTCCCACTGAACGTCCTACTCATTATCAAGTGACCGCCAAGACCTCCCACTTCTCAGTCAACCTCACTGCAAGTGTGTACACCTTTGATCGACAAGGTAATAAAGACCTCCACCCTTTTTCCCTTCCTGTCATTACTGAACAAGTTTTGCCCTCTGTATCTATATTCCAGTCATGTGAATGATCCCACTAAGCTTCCCTGATGCCAGTTATGTTGTAATGGTGATTATTCACTAGTATTTCAGGTTCTCCCGGTTAATTCCTCATTCTTGGTGCATCAATATACAAATATTTAAGATGCACATTGGATTCCCACTCTATAGTCCCTCTTGCTGTTTCTTTGTCCCTGCTGTGATGGCCCATGTTCCCCCTTCATGCCGGTCTCCACGTTCTGGATTTACCAGTGGGCTTTTGCCTCCTGCCCCCATTGATGCTAAGTTAAAGCTTGCCTCACTAAGTTAGCCAGTCTCTCTCCAAAGATACCCTTCCCCGTCCTTCAGAGGGGGACACCATCTCTGCTCAGCCATTCTTCCTTCAGAACGGCATCCCAGGGTCAGGCCCTCCTGCTGACCCATCTGCACAGCCATGCATTTGCCACCAGGATGTGTCTGTCTCTGCGTGGATCCCTTCCCTGGGGCAGAAGGAGGAATGAGAACACCACATGTACCCTCACCCTGCCTCCCAGAGCTTTCATGGGACTTCTGAGCTGCTCAGGATCAGACTAGCAATAACGTAATGCCCACGTGGACACGCACTGGGGGGTGGTAGTCAGCGGGCTGGACGAAGCTCAGCAATCCTTCCATAATGTCAGATATGGGCCCCAGCAGGCAGCATACTTCCCAGGGAAGCCCAGCCAGGATTACCACAGCCGGGGTGGCCCTTCCCCAGCTCCAACCCAGCCCTGGCTGGAATCTGGGGGAGGGGCACATATCCTGCGGCCCCTGCCCAGAGCTGCCAGATCAGGGAGCAGCTCCATGCCTCCCCCAGCCCAGCTGCTGCTGCAAGGAGAGAGAACAGGGGTGGGAAGAGTCATCTCTTCTCAGTGGCCCTAGAGCACCCTCCTGCACACCAAACGCCTCAGCCCGGCCCCATCCCAGAGCCCACACTCCCTGCCACAGCCCTGAGACACCTGCACCCAGTCCTTGGTCCCTGGCCCGAGCCCCCTCCCATACGCCGAATCCCTTGGCCCCAGCCCTGCACGGAATGAATTGTGTCAGGTGCACCAGTATGACGATGGTGTGTCACATGTCATTTCCACGTTAGTGCACCATTGCACTCAGGAGTGAGAAAAATCAAAGGGCCCCCAAGCTGGGAGGTGCGGGGAGGGTATACACTAGGGAGGTCAGAGAACAGGAGCAGCCTGAGGTCACTGAGAGGAGGTTGTGGGGGTGAAAAGCAGCGGCTGGATTGTGGTGATGTTACAGAGGCCAGGCTGGGTTAAGAGTAAAAGCCATATCGCTTGTGTTGCTACCTGACTATCAGGAAGACTCACCCCACTTACGTTGTCGTGCCTCACACACCAGGGGGACGACAGCAGAAGAACAGCGTTCAGAAAGCCTTGGGGTTTTCATGCCAAATGGTCCGAAGCCACAGAGTTTGGGGCCCAGTATTCTGAAGATATGGAAGCATTTGACTCCAGGGCCATGGTTCAGGGTTGCCCCGAGTTAAGGCGCAGGCTGCAGTTCATTAAGCCAGAAGAACTAATGGCAGGCTGATACGATCTGGGGCAGCTGAATGATAGGGCAGCTGATAGCTCAAATGCTGAACAGGTTTCCAGGCGCCGGAATACATGGCTGGTTCTGAGCCACCAGTGCTCACCCCTGGAGAAAAACCAAAGAGCTGTGAGTCCACCAGGTTCTTGGGAAGCTGCCAGCATGGCCATTGGGTGATCACTTTCCAGTTAGGGGAGGGATAGCTCAGTGGGGTGAGCCTTGGCTTGCCAAACCCAGGGCTGTGAGCTCAATCCGTGAGGAGGGATTGGGGCAAATAGATAGCAGGGATGGTGCTTGGCCTTGCCAAGAGGGCAGGGGACTGGACTAGATGACCTCCTAAGGTCCCTTCCAGCTCTAGGAGATGTGTATCGCCAATCATGGTTTAATTTAATAGCCCCTAGCACATTCTCAGCAAAGCTGGTTTAGCCTGGCAACCCTGCAGTCCCGCTGGCAGAGCAGAGTTCTGCTAGCATAACAGGGTACCCACACACCTAGCTGTGGGTCGATGTCCCTTGGAGAGTCTCCTTCACAGCCTGAGCCAGCTGGCCTTTCGCTCAGGCTGGAGAGGCACCTGCACTAAGCTGCCCAGGCCCAGGCTTCCTGTGGGCAGTTACGCTAGTGAGAGGCAGGACTCAGATTATAAATTTGCTATGGCCTGAGCAGCTTGCAGGGTCACTGCCTCTAGAGCACTGCACCAAGGCTCCCTGTGAGCTGAGCACTTGGGTAGCCACCAGGAAAGAGTCAGGTGCTGCCCTGCTGATTAACAGAGCGCCCACTGCCCCACCACAATGGGCAGGTTGGGTGTCTACTGGGGGGACCATGGGGATTATAGTCCTTTTGTTAGGTTGCAGGCATTTCCTACTGTCCTGTGGTAACACCACCTGGCTGCCTCAGTTTCCCTAGGCACAGCATCACTGCATAGCTGGAGATGGGAGTTTCAGTGTGATGACTTCACACACGCCTTTGTAACCCAGGCAACCAGGTGACACCTTTTCTTCCTTTTGCTCTGGTTAGGCCTCAGTTGGAGCATTGTGGCCAGTTCTGGATACCACATTTCAAGAAAGATGTGGAGAGATTGGAGGGGGTCCAGAAAAGGGCAACAAAAATGATCAAAGGTGTAGAGAATGTGACCTATAAAGAAAGGCTGAAAGAACTGGGCTTGTTTAGTTTGGAAAAGAGAAGTTTGAGGAGGGACATGATAGCAGTTTTCAGGTATCTAAAAGGGTGTCATAAGGAGGAGGGAGAAAACTTGTTCTTCTTGGCCCCTGAGAGTAGAACAAGAAGCAAAGGGCTTAAACGGCAACAAGGGAGGTTTTGGTTGGACATTAGGAAAAAGTTCCTAAAGGTCAGGGTGGCCAAACAGTGGAATAAATTGCCAAGGGAGGTTGTGGAATCTCCATCTCTGGAGATATTTAAGAACAGGTTAGACAGATGTCTATCAGGGATGGTTTAGACAGTACTTGACGCTGCCATGAGGCAGGGGGCTGGACTCGATGACCTCTCAAGGTCCCTTCCAGTCCTAGTATTCTATGATTCTATTCCCTGGGAAACAGGACAAAGTGGGCAGGTGGGGATGGGGGGCCGTCTCGGCTGGCTGGAGAGGGAGGAAGGGGGCCAGGGTCTCAGCTCAGGACCCCCTCTGGGCCCCTCGCCCCAAGATGGATGGTACTGACGGCTTCTGGTTCCCGTGCTGACAAGTCTGTTCTACGCAGTGTCCCTGTCGCCTAATAACCTTCTGTTCTCCCTGCTGAGTGAGAGTCCCAGCCGACTGCGGATGGGGTGCAGGGCCTGGGACGCCCCTGAGTCTGCAACAGGTGCACATTCACACATGCCTTGGTGCACATAACAACATTTATTCCACCCCCGGATGGAAAAAAACTGAAGGCATCACTGCACTGCATCCGTAATTATTCATAAACCACTCGTCATGGCCCAGGGCCCCAGGCTCAGTATTATCATTGTACACCACCGTGATGAGGCTTTTTGAGCCTGACCTGCACGCTACCCAGGACTGTTACAGAATCACAGAATCACAGGGCTGGAAAGGACCTCAGGAGGTCATCTAGTCCAGCCCCCTGCTTCAAGCAGGATCAACCCCCACTAAGTCATCCCAGCCAGGACCTTATCCAGCCGGGACTTAAAAACCTCAAGGGATGGAGAATCCACCACCTCTCTAGGCAACACATTCCACTGCTTCACCACCCGCCTGATGAAGAAGTTTTTCCTAATATCTAACCTACACCTCTCCCTCTTCAACTTCAGACCATTACTCCTTGTTCTGCCGTCTCACACCACTGAGAACAATTTCTCACCCTCCTCTTTAGAGCTCCCCTTCAGGAAGTTGAAGGCTGCTAGTAAATCACCTTCAAGTCTTCTCTTCTGTAAACTAAACAAGCCCAAATCCCTCAGCCTGTCCTCATAGGTCTTGTGCTCCAGACCCTTAATCATTTTTGTTGCCCTTCGCTGAACCTGCTCTAGCACATCCACATCCTTTCTATACTGGAGGGCCCAAAACTGGACACAATATTCCAGATGTGGCCTCACCAGTGCCGAATAAAGAGGAATAACTACTTCCCTAGATCTGCTCGAAATGCTCCTCCTAATGCACCCCAGTATGCCGTTAGCCTTCTTGGTTACAAGGGCACACTGTTTACTCATATCCAGCCTTTCATCCACCATAACCCCTAGGTCCCTTTCCATCGTACTGCTGCTGAGCCAGTTGGTCCCCAGCCTGTAACAATGTTTGGGATTCTTCCGCCCCCCGGTGCAGGACTCTACACTTCTCCTTATTGAACCGCATCAGATTTCTTTTGTCCCAGTCTTCCAATTTATCCAGGTCCCTCTGGATTCTCTCTCTACCCTCCAACGTATCTACCTCTCCCCCTAGTTTTGTGTCATCTGCAAACTTGCTGAGGGTGCAACCCAGTCCCTCATCCAGGTCATTAATAAAGATGTTGAGTAACACCAGCCCCAGAACCGAGCCTTGCGGCACTCCGTTTGAAACAGACCGCCATCCAGATATTGGGCCATTGACCACTACATGTTGGGCCCGACCATCAAGCCAGCTTTCTATCCATCTTATAGTCCAAGGATCCAATCCATAGTTCCTTAACTTATGGACAAGAATGTTGTGGGAGGCCATATCAAAAGCCTTGCTGAAGTCAAGGTATATCACATCCACTGACTTCCGCATGTCCACAGAGCTTGTTACTTCGTCATAGAAGGTGATCAGATTGGTGAGGCAGGACTTGCCCCTGGTGAATCCATGTTGGCTACTTTTGATCACTTTCCCCTCTTCCAAGTGCTTCAAAATGGATTCCTTGAGGATTCCCTCCATTATTTTCCCAGGGATTGAGGTAAGGCTGATGGGTCTATAGTTCCCTGGATTGTCCTTCTTTCCTTTTTTAAAGATGGGCACTACGTTTGCCTTCTTCCAGTCATCTGGTATCTCCCCCGATTTCCAAGAGTCTTCAAGAATAATGGCCAAAAGTTCAGCAATGACCTCTGCCAATTCCCTCAGTACCCTGGGGTATATTAAATCCAGACCCATGGACTTGTGCACATCTAGTTTTTCTAGATAGCTCAGAACTTGTTCCTTCTCCACAGATGGCTGCCCTCCACCTTCCCATACTGCATCGTCTAGGACCGTCATGGGGAAGTTGACTTTGTCTATGAAGACTGAGGCAAAAAAAGCATTGAGTACTTCAGCTTTCCTGCATCATCTGTCACCAGGTTACCTCCCTCATCCAGTAATGTCCCCACACCTTCTCTGATAAGCTGTTTATTGTTCACATGCCTGTAGAAACCCTTCTTGTTACTCTTCACAGCCTTTGCCAGCTTCAGCTCCAAGTGTGCTTTCGCTTTCCTGATTACTGCCCGGCATTCTCTAGCCATATGTTTATACTCCTCCTTAGTCAACTGTCCTCGTTTCCATTTCTTGTATGCATCCTTTTTGAATTTAAGCTGACTAACGATTTCCCTGTTAAGCCAAGCTGGTTGCCTACCATGTTTGCATTTCTTACTACGCAGCGGGATTGTTTGTTCCTGTGCCTTCAGTAAGACTTATTTAAAATACTTCCAGTTCTCTTCAACTCTTTTCCCCTTCATCTTTGATTCCCAAGGGATCCTGCTCATCCTGTCTCTTAGGGAGTCAAAGTCTGCTCTTCTGAAATCAAGGGTCTGTATGTTACTGCTCACCCTTCTTCCTTTCTTCTGGATCCTGAAATCTACGATCTCATGGTCGCTGCAGCCCACGTTCCCCCCACTTCTATTTCTTCTACTAGTTCTTCCCTGTTTGTGAGCAACAGGTCAAGTTGCGCACGGCCCCTGGTCTTAGACACATGGCTGTAAGCTCCCATTAGGAAGCCGCTGCTGTTCTCCGGTAGCACTGCCGGGACTCAGGTCCCCATTTCCATGCGTTGGTGGCAAGAGAGAATGGTCTAGGGATTAAAGCTGGGTTCAGGAGTCCAGCATTTTGCTCCCAGCTCTGACACTGATGTGCTGTCTGGCCGAGGGAAAGCCACTTAATCAGCTAGTGCCTTGGTTTGCCCTCTAGACCAGGAGGGTTGTGAAATCTGGTTAAGGCCCAGGTTCCCGCGTCAGGCTGGGGAAGTTTTCTTCTTCCTGTTTTAGAGCTGGGGAAATGGGTTGGCAGAGAAATGACAGGCCTGGCCTGAGTGGCACCTTGTCCTGCATTCTGACCAACCCACGTCTATGGCTCCCTGGCACCGGGCCCAGCGTCCGCTTCGTACGGCGCCGCGCTGGCTGGCAGAGGGACGGTGTGTGCAAGCTGGAATTCAGCGCTGGTCCTACAGGCTGCAGGGGCGGCAGCCCGGCTGCTCCAGGTGCCGGGTGCTCTCTGCAGCAGCGCTGGCTCTAGGAGCTGAATGAGTTAGTGACACTCTCCTCCCAGTCCCACTGGCTGGCGCTCGCCCCTGCTTTGCCCAAGCTCCAGTCCCACCGAGCAAAGGCCCCCACTAAGCTTCCCAGGAAAACCTGCACCGGGGCTCAGGCCTGCAGCGGGGCGTGATCTCTCCCCAAGCCTGGAAGCTGCTGCGGCTGAGGGGGAAGAGCCTTTCCCCAATGGCTCTGTGCAGGGAGCTGCCACGGCTGGGGGAAAGGGGTCCATCCTCACCATTCCCAGACAGGAACCAGCAAGTAAACCCATGCCCCGCCCCCGCCCCGCACCTTGAGTCTCTCCCCACAGCCCTGAGAACACTCCAGCATCCCAAAACCTGCACCCCCAGCCCAGATCCTACACATCTCCTGCACCCCAAAACCTTCACCCCCAGCCCAGCGCCTGCACAGTCCCTGCACCCCAAAACCTGCACCCCAGCCCAGATCCTACACATCTCCTGCACCCCAAAACCTGCACCCCTAGCCCAGCACCTGCACAGTCCCTGCACCCCAAAACCTGCACCCCAGCCCAGATCCTACAC
The DNA here is from genome assembly GCF_033958435.1 of Carettochelys insculpta. Taxonomy (NCBI): domain Eukaryota; kingdom Metazoa; phylum Chordata; order Testudines; family Carettochelyidae; genus Carettochelys; species Carettochelys insculpta. The sequence goes on from NC_134141.1 coordinate 124,725,125, forward strand.
ATCTCCTGCACCCCAAAACCTGCACCCCTAGCCCAGCGCCTGCACATCTCCTGCATCCCAAAACCTGCACCCCAGCCCAGTGCCTGCACAGTCCCTGCACCCCAAAACCTGCAATCCCCAGCCCAGATCCTACACATCTCCTGCACCCCAAAACCTGCACCCCTAGCCCAGCGCCTGCACATCTCCTGCATCCCAAAACCTGCACCCCCAGCCCAGCGCCTGCACATCTCCTGCATCCCAAAACCTGCACCCCTAGCCCAGCGCCTGCACATCTCCTGCACCCCAAAACCTGCACCCCTAGCCCAGCGCCTGCACATCTCCTGCATCCCAAAACCTGCACCCCCAGCCCAGCGCCTGCACATCTCCTGCATCCCAAAACCTGCACCCCTAGCCCAGCGCCTGCACATCTCCTGCACCCCAAAACCTGCACCCCTAGCCCAGCGCCTGCACATCTCCTGCATCCCAAAACCTGCACCCCTAGCCCAGTGCCTGCACAGTCCCTGCACCCCAAAACCTGCACCCCCCCAGCCCAGACCCTGCACGTCTCTTGAACCCCAAAAACTGCACCCCCAGTCCAGAGCCTGTTGGACTCTTCAGGTGCTACTGAGACCTCGGTTGCCTTGGGCTTTCTTGAGGGTCTGGGATAATGGACGCACTGTGGATGGGGCACGGGGTAGCCTAGACCGTTTCACTAAGGCTCCCACTTCCATTGCTCTAACCCTGGGCCTGCGGAGTTCAGTCAGGCACCAACCTGTCCCCTGCCCACACGCAAAGCTGGGGTGGTTTCGCCAGGGTAGTGCTCAGCTGTGGGTGAGGATTTCACAGCTCCAGGGGCTCCGGGCTGCACCATTGCAGAGATGAGAGCCTGCCAGTGTCCACCCGCCTCCCTCCCTCCCAGAGGCGCCAACCAGCTCTCCCACCGGTCACTGGGAAAGGATTGGTGCTGTCGGGAGCCTCCGAGACGCTCCGGGGGAGGGCGCTGCACCAGGGAGGGCTCAGAAACGGGGCCAGGCCTCAGGTGAGGCTCAGCCATGTGCTCAGATTGCACGTCGATCCCCCCCATTAACCCTGCAGGGACCCACGGCCAAGGGTCTAGCATCCCCGCTGCCAGCCGCCGGGCTGGGGCTTGGGCGACAAACACACAACTGCCCATTTGGGCCTGTCCTGCTGCCAGGGGACGAGGATGGTCAACCCCTGCTCGGTTTTCCATAGCTCTTGGCTGGAGTTCCATAGCTCAAGGTGAGCAACATCCCAGGGTCCATCTCTAGGGCCCTTCATCCAGCTGGGAGAATTCTGCCTCAGTCAGAGGATGCTCAGGGCAAGAGGGTGTTTGCACATGGGGCTGTGGCCAGGACTGGGAGCACCGGCAGAGCCGAGGGGAGGCACTGGATAGACAAGGGGGCTGCGGCCAGGACTGGGAGCACCGGCAGAGCCGAGGGGAGGCACTGGATAGACAAGGGGGCTGCGGCCAGGACTGGGAGCAGCGGCAGAGCCGTGGGGGGGCACTGGACAGACAAGGGGGCTGCAGGCCAGGACTGGGAGCACCGGCAGAGCCGTGGGGGGGCACTGGATAGACAAGGGGGCTGTGGCCAGGACTGGGAGCAGCGGCAGAGCCGTGGGGGGGCACTGGACAGACAAGGGGGCTGCAGGCCAGGACTGGGAGCACCGGCAGAGCCGTGGGGGGGCACTGGATAGACAAGGGGGCTGTGGCCAGGACTGGGAGCAGCGGCAGAGCCGAGGGGAGGCACTGGATAGACAAGGGGGCTGCGGCCAGGACTGGGAGCAGCGGCAGAGCCGTGGGGGGGCACTGGATGGACAAGGGGGCTGTGGCCAGGACTGGGAGCACCGGCAGAGCTGAGGGGGGGCACTGGATAGACAAGGGGGCTGTGGCCAGGACTGGGAGCACCGGCAGAGCCGAGGGGAGGCACTGGATAGACAAGGGGGCTGCGGCCAGGACTGGGAGCACCGGCAGAGCCGTGGGGGGGCACTGGATAGACAAGGGGGCTGCGGCCAGGACTGGGAGCACCGGCAGAGCCGTGGGGGGGCACTGGATAGACAAGGGGGCTGCGGCCAGGACTGGGAGCACCGGCAGAGCTGAGGGGGGGCACTGGATAGAGAAGGGGGCTGCGGCCAGGACTGGGAGCACCGGCAGAGCCGTGGGGGGGCACTGGATAGAGAAGGGGGCTGCGGCCAGGACTGGGTGCACCGGCAGAGCCGTGGGGGGGCACTGGATGGACAAGGGGGCTGTGGCCAGGACTGGGAGCACCGGCAGAGCCGAGGGGGGGCACTGGATAGAGAAGGGGGCTGCGGCCAGGACTGAGTGCCCTGGCCAGACTGGGTTTGGGCACGTTTGCACAGCACCTGTATGTGTACCCTGCCTGGCTCCTGTGAGCCCTGTTATTAATGCGCCTCCTCCAGAGCTCTCCAGCAGGCCCAGCGATGGCTGCTGCCCGTGCGGCAGGGCTCGCCGGTTGCTGCTGCGTTGCTGGAAGCCAGCCTTGTGCACACTGGGTGTGGGTGTGGCGTGGGAAAGCCCTTCCAGCTGCTGTGCGGGACCAGCACTCAAGCCCCGATAGGGAGCAAGTTCCCGTCTTTTAACGACCCGGACTTGATAAGCCCTTCTCCACCCCAGGGGCTTTCTCCTGGTGCCAGCCCAGCACCAGGCCCCAGGGGCCAGGCCTGAGTAAAGGCCCCCACGGGTCACTCGGCCCCAGCCAGCCCAGGCTGAGGAACTCCCTGTGTGGAGATGCCAGAGCAGATAACCAATGGGCTGGGGCAGCAGGCGGGAGTGAGGGAAACAGGATGAAGGGAGCAGGGCTCCCTTTCACACCTCGCTCAACTGCCTGACTAATGCCTGGCTCCCAACGCCTCATGGACCACTGAGTCAGTGGGGTGGGAGCGTTCGAAGGAGTCGCGAAGCACAACAGCTCTGCTCAGGCTGCTGCGTTTTGGTGGTGCCCAGCGCAGGTCCGAGGCCCACCTTACCCACCTGCCTTGCAAGCCGATATGTATTGTTTCAAATAACAGGCTGGAACCAGGAAGCATTTAAGGGGTTTCCTCTGTTACAGAACATCGCTGCCCCCCCGGAAAATGTACTTAATTAAGCACGGCTACGCAGAGTATCAACTTGTGCAGCAGGAATCGTGGGCGAGGGTTCACCTCCCTGTTACAGCACAGAGCAGACCTAATGGAGCGGGGCCGAGGGGAATGGTGTGTGGGAAGGGCTAGGGCTGAGGTGAGGGGTAAGAGCCTTAGCTGGGTGTGTGAGCTGGGGTGAGGCTGGGAATAAGGAGTTGGGGGCATGAGGGGGCTGGGGCAGAACATTGAGGTGTTGGGGTGAGGGCTGCAGGACGGGACTGGAGCTGAGCGGTTCAGGGGGTAGTAAGGGATTTGCAGGTCAGGCAGAGGGTTGCGGGGAGGGGCTTGGGGTGTGGGAGGGGCTTGGGCAGTGCATTGGGGTGTGGGGGTGAAGGCTGAGGGCTTCACGGTGCAGGAGGGGACTGTGGCTGGGGCAGAGGGCTGGAGAGCAGGGCATGAGGGATCTGGCTGAGCAGTGTTCCCTCAAAATGTTTCCTTGAGAGGGTGGAATAAATTTTAGTACATGCACCAAGGTATGTGCAAATGTGCACCACCATATAATACATGCTGGTGGCCGTGGGCGCTCTGCTGATCAGCTGGGCTGCATTTGAATCCCTCCTGGGCAGGATAACCATCTCTCCCCGTCCCAACTATGGGACAGGGAGATATGGGGGGCAGGAGGGGCGGCACCTCCAAGCCCTGGGGAGCCGGGAAGGCCAGTGTTCCCCCAGGATCCCTGAGGAAGCCACAGCTGCCCACGCCTCCCCAAGGCTCAGGGAAGTGACTCCCGCCTGTGCAGCTGCCGGCGGAAAAGTGCGGGGGCCGGCCCGAATGCGTGACAATTAGTCCCTTTTTAAAAATAAGACGGACGCCTTTTGGTGTCCCAAATACAGGACCGTCCTGCCCGAGACGGGATGGATGGTCGCCTGACTCCTGGGCAGCCGCCCAGGCGCCCAGCTTACAGAGAACACTGTAGTCGGGGGGCGGGGGGGCAGGCTCTTGGGTGGGGCAGGATGGGGGATGAGGAGTTTGGATTACATGGAGGTTGCTCCAGGCCCTGCCTAACCCCCACCGCCCTCCCCACTGGAGCTCAGGGGGCAGGGTTCCCATCTCCACCACTGCCACGCACTCACCCTGCACCACTGTCCATGAACATGATCCTGGGGCTCCATCAGGAAACCCCTTCACCTCCACGGCGTGTGCTCCTCCTCCAGCCACAGTACAGCCGCCCCCGCAGCCTGCCACCAGCACCCCGCCCTTACTTGTAGCCCACAGCAGCGCGGTGGCAAGGGAGCAGCGGTGTGGAGGGCAGGATAGCCTCCAGCTGCACAGGCTCATGCAGGGATGCTCCAGAGGGAGGCCGAATACCGAATCTCAACAGTTCCAACCTGAGTCAATTACATCTGGTCCTCCCCTTGGTGGTCGGGAAGAAGAACTGGTCATGTAATCAGTAACACAGCACAGGGGGGAGCCAGGAGAGCTGAGCTCTCTTCCCACCTTGGACACATGAGGTGAACTAGGGCCAGATACCCCCTTTCCCAAGTTGTCAGACAGGGTTTTATCTGGCTTCCCCACAAAGCATAACAGCAGCAGCAAAACCCCCAGCAGACACCACAGTATCTCTGGTGTTTCTCCCCTTCCCATATGAAAACTCTGCCAGGGTTTCGGTGTGGGGGTATTTAAAATGTGCATTTAATTTCAGTGGGTTTTTCTCAATGGCGACTAGCAGGCTGAGGCTTTGGCAGGTTGGGAGTTTGGGCTCACAGAGGCTGGGGCCGTGTCATTCCTAGGATGGAACTAATGTTCAAAGAGGAAGATTCCTAAAATCTTGGGCTATGTCCTCACTGCAAAACAGGCTTTTTCATACGGAGGTCACTGGCTCAGGCCAGGTCTACATTAAACATTGAAGTCAATAGCAGATAGGCAATTCTAGCTATGGCAGTTGCATAGCTGGAATTGACTTATCCACAATTGACTTACCAGGCTGTCCTCACAGAGGGAGGTCAACGGGGAAACTCGAGAGTTCAAGGGGTCGACAATCTACCACTGATAGTTCGATTTTGCACGTCCCTACCAGGTGGGCGAAAACAAACTCCGGAAGATCGACCCTGACCAAGTCAATCTTCCACGTAGTCTAGACATCCCCTGTAGCTCGGTGAGCGCAGAGAATCACCAGCTGTCCCAGTTCTCCTCTCCTCCAAACTTCCCTGTATGGAACCCGCTCAGGAGAAGCTTTGAACGTTGTTGACAGTAAGGGGTAGGCAGGGTCCCCCAGGATCACGACGGGCATTTCCACACAAGCCCCCTGTTATTTGCGATCTGGAAAGAAAGAGTCTCCATGCAGCTGTCGTTACAGAGCACTGTTTCTGAAAATGTGTGTCACGCACCTTTCCAGACCACCGCGCATCTATGTCTATGAAATGGCCCTGCTGACCTACAGGTGTTTAGAGCACCATCGAGAAATACCCCTTCTGGCTGATGTACACAGAGGCCAGCTGCTGGGAAGCAGGATTGGAATATGAGTCCCATCAATCACGGCTCCACAGTTAGGGAACCCTGTTTCTGCAAAGCCTGCCACAATCTCACCCACATTTGCCCTGGTCCCAAGCCAGTGCAGCAAAATGCAATGGATTGCCCTGCACACCTGCAGCAGCACTGCCGCGACAGGAGGCTTCCCCACCCCAAACTCATTGGCAACCAAACGGTAGCAATCAGGATTCACCAGCAACATGCTTCTCCCTGGAGAGAACAGCTCTCGTTTGGGTGTCCTGGCACTGCAGTTCTGATCTCAGCTCAGCACAGAGCTCAAGGAAGGGGGATTCCAGGATGAGCAGGGGCTGATGGGACAATTTTCACATTCTCAGGAAACCCTGTGCTTCCTGGGGACTTCCCACAATGCCTTGCGAGGGAACGAGATGCCAGGCATGGTGGGAGACATGCCCACAATGCTTTGCTGTTATTTCAAAAGGAGACCCTTTAAAGGTGAATGCTCCATTTTGCAATGTGCTAATGCGATGTTTCAGTTTTACCTGTTTGGAACACTGGAAAAAAGTATCATCGAAAAAAACCAGGCCAAAGGCATAGGCACAACTTTCCTCCTTGATAGTTCTCAGTATTTTACTGCCAGCCATCTGCGTGAATACCCTTGATCCAGTGCGTGGCTACCGATGATTCATGCCAACAACCTTGTAAAAGAGTATTCAAATGTCTCCACCCCACCACTTCCATCCCTTGCTTTGCACTTAAAACCAGATGTCACAACACAAAGTACGTGGTGTCTTAATACGTGGGCTCGTTAGCACTTACTGAGATTAGCAATGTTTCCTCTAAGATGAGCGCTTGGGCAGCCATCCATGAGAGCCTCAGCTGACGCCTAGCTTATTAGTAGAGCACCCACAGGGGGCAGCATTTTTTCTATTGGTGGTGCACATCCACACATGTCTTGGTGTACATAACAAAAGTTATTCTGCCCAGAGGGAAAAAATGAGAAGTATCACTTGAGGTAAGTAAGGCAATTCATACCTCTCAGCACTATTATTTCAGGAGCTGTGAACTCAAGCCGATGTTGCTGCTTTTGTTACACAGTTGCGGTTTTTTTAAGGTTTTAGTTCCATCCATAAAACACTCTTTTTTTTAACCCCCAAATGAAAGCTGAGATTTCAAAGCTGTGGTTCAACAAGGAGAAGTGTAGAGTCCTGCACCTGGGGCGGAGGAATCCCAAGCATTGTTACAGGCTGGGAACCAACTGACTCAGCAGCAGTATGATGGAAAGGGACCTAGGGGTTATGGTGGATGAAAGGCTGGATGAGAGTAAACAGTGTGCCCTTGTAGCCAAGAAGGCTAACGGCATACTAGGTTGCATTAGGAGGAGCATTTCGAGCAGATCTAGAGAATAGATTCCCCTCTATTCAGAACTGGTGAGGCCATATCTGGAATATTGTGTCCCATTTTGGGCCCCCCAGTATAAAAAGGATGTGGATTTGCTCGTATTTAATAGACTTTCATGTTTAATGGCCACCCCTCTCCCCATTAGTCCATTAAATTGAGGGTTTATCATAAGTTATTTCTGAAAAGAGCATTCACATTACAAGCGCATTTTGAAATGGAGCGTTCTCACTAGAGAGCCCAATTTCGAAATAAGAGCAATGATGCATTATCTCCCTGGAGGCCAATTAAGTCGTAATTACCTCTGCTTAGTATACTTGAGACAATTTTGAAATTGAAGGGAGAGGGGTCTAGGCAAATGCCCTGTTGTTCCAGAACAACAAGCTTTGCAGTGTGGACACAAGGGGTTTTATTTCCAGGAAAAAGGGTTTTTTCCACACAGAAAGAAAAGAAAAGAAACCCAGTGTAGACAAGCCCTGAGACTCAGTTCCCAGGGAATAAAATCTGGAGGAACATGAAAGGAATCCAGAAGATAAGAAACAGTTGGTCCCCAAACTGATCCTTACAAAGGCAGAATATACTGAGCGTGAGGGGAAATAACTGGTCTGTGATCGAAGAAGGGTAAAAGTGAGTCAATGGGAAGTTAGCCATGAGCACGGGCTTTGCGCAAAGTTGGAGCAGAGACATCTGCTGAGACTGCCCTACACACCTGGCATTGCCCAGCTGTGGAAGTCAAATGGAGCAGATGCCCAAAGGTGCCCCAGGAAACCCATTCACAGGTAGTGCCGCCAGGGAATTTTCCTGCCCTTTATGTCTAGTGTAGTGTGCCTGCTGTCTGGGGACAGAACTACCACAGGAGGCGTGAAACTGCCCTGGACACCAGGTAAAGCTCATGCTGCTTCCAACTGGGAAACACCCATCTGCATCCAGCAAACCTAGCTTTTTAATAGCTATTGCCACCAGTCTGTGCCTTCACCTCTTTCCCCCACGCGCAGTGTCTGCTGCACCTGTGGGTGGCTTAGCTCGCCCTGGCTATTGCGTTTTAAAATTTATTTTCTGACTCGTTCAGCAAGTAGGAGCTGATTGCACAGGGAGATACCGTTCAGTAGTACGTGTGCCGCTGCAGTAAGAGAGCTGTTACGTAAGGCTATTGTTAAACTTCTAGCACGACTAGATGCACACCCAGCGTAACTGCTGATAGGGGACTTGACCCTGTGACCTCTGCAGCTTAGTGCAGGAACGTCTAAAGTCTGAGCTAAAATCCAGGAGGCTCTCAGCTAAGGCCACAGAGGAGACTCAATCCTTCCCTCAGGGAGCAGTCTAGGTGCCACGACACGGGACAGTGACCCACACCCGGTAGATGTGTGGGTTACACTGGCACGGAAGAGGCCAGCAGAGGTTTGCATCCAAAGTAAGATTCCCCGGGAAGAAGGAGGCTGCCCAGCCACAGGCTTTCCCCTGCCAGTCCAGTTTGTTAGCTGGTTCCAAGGTGCAAATAGCAAAAGTGGCTCAAGTGACAGGAGCATCAGTCTCAGTCCTACTCCATGTGGGCAATAGACATACATTGGCATTTCCTTTCTCACTCTCACATTTTTCCCTCCCCTAAGTCATCCATTCGGCAGCTCCTCACTAGTTTGGCTTGCAAACAGGCTTCTCATTGGCTGTTACGCAAGTGGAGCTAATGACAGGGATAGTTTTACTATCAGTGTAAAGGGGCTAAATGCCCTTATTCGCCCAAAGTTGCCATCAAAGTGAAAATCAATAGACATGGGTAAAGGGGTTTCAGGGCTATGGAAAACACTTCAGCTGCATTGGAAAAAGTCACGTATACTACAGAATAAGTGTCTGCACCAGGCGCTGTTGCAGAATCGGGGTGCTGGGACAATTTTTATAGTAGGGGTGCTGACTGCTCTTGAACCAAACTGTAAAACCTGTGTATAATGGAAACCACTGTACAATGGAAGGACTGCAGCACCTAATTCAGCACCTAACAGTTTTTGTGGAACAGTTTATTCCACGGTAGCTCTAGCAGTACATTTCCCTGTGTGGACAGACCCTTGCTTTGGATAGCTACAAATGCTGGTCCCAACCCTGATGCCTGTGTGCCCATTCATACGGATCTGACTGCAGAGAGAGGACATGCGCCCTTCCAATGACTGACTGCAGAGAAGAGCAACACACACCTTCTCAGGATGCTCAAGGGACTTACTTACGGGGAGCAATGAAAAGAACTCAGTGTGTGGCGCTGAGGGAAGATGGGGCACAAAAGAACAGGCTGCACGTGGCTGAAGAAAGGCACCACATTCCCACAGGCGAGACAAGGAGCCGGAATTAGAATAACTGGATGAAAAGGAAAAAAAGTATGTAGTGTCTCGGGAGACACATCCTGCCGGTAAGACCTGTCTTGTGGTGCAACAGCCTCCCAAAGACACGCCGGCCACGTAAATGAGCCAGCAGGCTGAAAACCTACATAATGGTGAACAACACCATGCAGGCTCCGGGAGATGGACTAATTCCATCCCTGACACATGGGAGGTCCATTGTGCTCCATAAAGATGCTGCTTCCACCTTTAAATCCCTCCAGAAGGCCCATTTCTGCCAGGAGGCCTACCAGAAATTAATATCATAAACTTGGGGGGGGTAGCTTGTTTCATCTTCTAACGTGTCAGTACAGCACATAATAGAGCAGAGCCCCTAGCAATGTTCCCTCTAATCTTTTCCACCCATGGGCAGAATAAATTTTGTTATGTGCACCAAGGGAGACGGTGATGTGCACCACCAGTAGAGCCACACGCTGCCGACTGCGGGCTCTCTGCTAAGCATCTGGGTGGCATTTGAATCTCTCCTGAGGGCTGCAAAAGTGCTCAGCTTACAGGGAACCCTGGTGCCTAACAAGACGAGAGGTTTAATGGCTACAGCACAAGTTTGCAACTGATGTAAACTGTGTTCCTGCTCTCCCTGGGGGCTCTTGGACCCAGCTGCACTGAAACCAAAGGGAGTTAAGCACTGGGCTTTAGTCTGGCTGGGCCTCAGTTCCTCATCTGTAATGTGGCGATCACAGCTCTGTTCTACCTCACAGAGTTTGTGAAGCGCTCAGAGACTCCTGCGAAGGGGACCATAGAAGTACCCAAAGCAGACAGACAGACAGACAGACCTGTCTGTGGCCTCCTTGTACTGCAGAACTAATGACAGCTGACCAAGTGGCATTTGTGGGGAGTTATTACTCACATCCACCAAAGGCAGCTTTGGAGAGGGGGACGTAGACTGTAAGCTCTTTGGGGCAGGGGCTGGGTCATGAAGGGCGTGTGACATCAGAGTCTTGTGCATTGCTGATGCCAGCAGGATGCAGCAATCGAGACGACATTTCTTCCGTCCTATTTCCAGGATAAATGGCCTGCGACTGGGATAAGAATGGGAAGAGATCTGGGTGCAGGGTGACAATTGATTCCTTTCACATCAGTTGTTACTTCCCCACTAGATTATTCCAACCTCAGTGTACAGTAGACCCCTGAGTTACGTCAGGGTTGCACTCCTGGGCAACCTCGCGTAACTCAAATTTTGTGCAAGCCGGGGGGGAGCCGGGAACCAGGCTGCAGTCTGCCTCCCAGCTCCCCCGGGCTTACGAGAGCCACCAGCTCTGACCAGCGCACCAGCTTCCTGGCACCCAGAGCGGCAAGGAGCCGGGGAGAAGCCACGGTGGAGCAGCTGTCTGGCCCCTGGCTCTCCCAGCTGGGGGAAGCCAAAGAGAAGCCACACCACTGCAGCTGTCTGTCCCCCAGCAGGGAGAAGCCTCACACAGTTGCCTGCCCACCCGGCTTCCCCCAGCTGCGGGAGCCAGGTGGGCAGACAGCCACAGCAGAGCAGCTTCTTCCTGGTTCCCCCCAGCTGGAGGTGCCAGGGGCTGGCGCATGGAGCTGGCAGAGGAGCTGCACTTCCGCCAGCCCCTGGGGACCCCAGGATTTCAACTCGTGTTAATGCAAGTTAAGCGTAAGTCAAAATCCCATCTATCGGGGGTTTACTGTATTTGAAATTACCCTGTGTCTGCATAAAACCAGCCATTGTCTTTCTCGGGTGCCATCAATTAAAAGGCATTTTACGAAGCGCAGAGCCACACCCAAAGGTCAGCTCTTCGGGTGTGTAAACAGCGGTGCGAAAAAGAACACCCTTCCAACAGAGCTGGGGGATTTACAGCTGCTGAAGGTTGGACACACAGCTCCTACTGGGCCTCTGCTCCCCAGTTTTGGGCCACTCCTTGGCCTGAGAATCAAAGTCTTCCCAGGGAGCTGCAGTAGCACAGTGGAAATCCTTAATAACACTGATTGGCAAATCGGGTCTTAAAACTTGGCAGAAGCAACAGTACTTGGGTAATTAGCTACACAGGTCGGTGCTTGCACCACTGTCTTGTCAGGGCACGTATGAAACTTGGACCCAGCAGCAGTAAGGGTGGGGATTAAAGAAGGCTGCCTTGCATACTAGGCAAATGAGCCGATCATCATTCACTGGAAAAAGCCTGGATGTGTTTTTAGGCACTGGTCTTTAGCTTCCCACCAGGCCTTCCCCTTTCATGTCCTACCTTCGTCCATTCAGTCATGGATTCCTGGTGCTCTTTTAGGTCAGACCTGCTGCAGAACACAGGCCAGAGAACTCTGGTTAATTCCTGTTTGAACCAGAGAGTGCTTTTAGAAGAAGAGCCAGCCTGGATTTAGAAATGGCCAGGGCTGAAGAACCCAGTAGAGGTTGAACCTCTCTGATCTGGAACTCTCTCATCTGGCAGTCTCTGTAATCTGGCATGATTTTAATTAGCCAGATGACTGTTTACTGTGGATGTGGCCAAGTTTCTCATGGTCCCATAAAGTTTGTTTACACCCACCAGTCCTGGCTTTCCATGTTCTATGCTGTTAGCTGTAATTTAATCCTAAATGTCTTCCAAGAGCCCGGTAAGCAGTGGCAGTGTTGGTAATGCTGCTGGACAATATTGACCTCCCATAGTTCAGCAAATTCTCTCATTCAGCACTGGTCAGGTCCTGAGGGAGCTGGACGAGAGACGTTCAAACTGTACACTCTTTGGCCAATTATTCCTATGGTTAATTACCTTCACCACTAACGTCTGCCTTATTTCCAGTCTGCTTTTGTCCAGCTTAAGTTCCAGGCATTAGATCGTGTTAGATCTTTCTCTGCTAGACCAAGGAGCCCATTATCAAATATTTTTTCCTGTGACCAGGTCCCGAGTGGCTAGGTATCTTAGTGGCTACAACCCTGAGTGAGAGGCCCCAAAACAAGGCAGAGCCCTGCCTCCTGTGGGCCTGGCTCAGGAACTCTGAACCACTCCATTGTTACTCCTTAAGTTTGGAGTATGGCCCCAACAGATGAAATTCTCCCTTAGCTGGAGTCTCTCAGGAGGTTCTCCACTTTTCCCAGAGAAGTAGGTTGGGGCTCGTGTGCTCCCCTGGCTGCTGAAAAGGTAAACTGTGGTTCCTCCACTGAACCTCCTCCTGTCTCCCTGGAAGTCAGCCCCAAACTGAGTCTGGCTCCTTGCTTTTCTCCTCCCTCCAGGCCTAGCACTGGTTGCAGGTAAAGCAGGATGGGGCTAGATGGGCCCAGAGGCTCTCTCTAACCCCTTGGGTGCCAGGCCCCTCTTCCCCCACTCCCTCACAGTTCCACATGTAGGTACTCCTAGGTCAAGCAGCAATGCACAGCTGCAGGGGCATAAAGAGAAGTGAAGATGACACCTCCACATGAGACATCAGGTCAGGGCAGCCCTGGCTGTACGAGACAAACCATTGGTTTGATGGTAGAATGTTACAGATCCAGGTGAATCAGAGGTTCTTCACCCCACCCCTCCATCATTTGTACTAGTGTAAGGGTTTGATTCTGCTGCCACTGAGGTCCAGAGCTAAACTCAGAGCCAAAATAAGTATGTTGAGAAGCAGATCTCAATGGTCAAGGAGGCAGGACATGCCAACCCCAGAATATCATGCACCAGTCTGTAGGGGAAGCTTTTTCAAAGGCAGAAATGTGGACTTCAGTGGCTTTTGCATCTTTGAAAGTTCCCCTGGTCACTTTCACAATAATCAGGGTCCCTCCTGGAAGTTGTAAACTGAGGGTCGCATACTGTCCTCTTCTACGGGCTCTGACCAGCGATAGCAGAAAGAAACACAGTGCTGCTCAAAGGTTAAACCTGGCAGCAGGTGTTAAGCATTTAAGGCACAACTATTATCCAGGCTTTGTTATGCCTCTGATTCTGCTCCATTCTTTTGTCGTCCAGGAACGACTGCTGCTGTGTATCTTCCCAGGAGGCCTTGTTTTCAGACTTGGAGCTCTGCAGGTCCTAGCGCCAAACCTGGGAAAGAGTCAGCATCCTGGAAGGCTGGAGTCACCTCCTACGGGGCCGGGAGCACCTTTTTGTTCTGTGTTCTTGCAGTGCTCAGCACAATGGGTAGTGAGATGTAGGCTCCCTATGCACAAATTATTCATAACAATGGCAGGAACGGCTAATTTCATCTTCTGCCCCAGAACTGTGGCTGCCAGTTTGGAAAGAGTGCTATGAATGCTGCGAGTTAATGAGAGCTCCGTGCAGGAGGATTAGAGAGATCTGTGCATGCTTTGCTGGTGCTAGCGTAGTACCCAGAGGTACTGAGACCTCACCTGGGGTGACTGAAGTCTCTGCTCTACAGCGCCAGCTGGCCTTTAGCTCATGTGGTAGAGTGCAGGGCTTTAGCCCCTATGCTCACAGGTTCTATCCCTGGTGGTCTACAGGTTAGGATTTGGCGCACTCACTGCTGCAGCCTGGGTCTGTTAGCATTAACGCTAGCAAAGAACACCAAACCAACTGATAAAGATTTCTTAACTTTCACCAACCCAGGGATAAAACTGCCACCCCTAATTCAGTTTCGCTCTTCAGCACAGGTGGTTTTAGTCTTCTGCCAAACAATCACAAGCAGTGTGGAAAAGCAACAGGCCCAGCCTGGCACTGCAGGGCTGCTACCTCAGTTTCTGAAGGATCATAGCTTCCCACCCCCACTTTAGCATCCCACTGCAGGAATTACCTGCCTTATTGCCACCTGCTGCTGCCCAGGGAAGCATTTGCCTCTCCTGCAGCACCCTCACCCAGCTGGATCGGCCTCATTCTTATCTTCCAGAAGAAACAGGGCCTCCTGGGAAGATAAACAGCAGCAGTTGTTCCTGGACTACGAAAGAATGGAGCAGAATCAGAGGCATAACAAAGCCCGGATAATAGTTGTGCCTTAAATGTTTAACATCTGCAGTCAAGTTTAACCTTTGAGCAGCACTTTGAGTGTTTCTTTCTGCTGTCGCTGGTCAGAGCCCAGTGAAGAGAAGGATGGTATGCGGCACTCATTTTACAACTTCCAGGAGGGACACGGATTACCGTGAAAGTGACCGGGAATGAGATGCTTCCATGTGGGTCAACCTGACATGAAATGAAATACTTTGTTTAGATTTTCCCAGTGGAAATTCCCTGCCAGCTCATACTCCAGGACCTTCCACACTTCTGCCAGGCCTCTGTTCTTTGAGCTGTAGGAATAACTTGGTGAGCAGGGCACAGAAGTAGATGGTTGTCCTCTGTTGGAGCAACCACGAGAAGGAAATCCAACATAATCTTGGTCAGGGCCTTCTACCAGTACCACAAATTTCTTTGCAATTATTTGCCTCATTCTTAGCTTCCAGCACCTGTTGTTTGCTGATCAGCTGGTTGGCTGTACCTGCATGCTGGGCTTCTCTCCTTGCTCCACAAGCTGTTAAAGGAACAGACTGTCCTGTTACCCTGCCAGTTTTACACATCGAGGCAAACTGCCCCACAGTTTAAACTCTGAACCTCTTGGGAACTTGGACTATCAACCTTCTGAATAAATGCTGAGTGATTTCCCATCTCCACCTGCTGCCCCAACACACACACACAGATCCAATGTTATGTTCACACAGAGCCTTTAAGTCAAGTAGAAACATTTACAAAGTGACTTCACCATTCATCAGACAAAAACCATCAAACTCCCCATTCTTTCAAAGCACACCTGCATGTCTTTTCTTCCACTGCAGAGTCAAGATGTGAGAAATCTTAGGTCGTAAGCGTGATTTTTTTCTCCCATATTCTCACAAGCATCTTTTCTGGGCGAGTTAGGTTTGCCTGGAGAGATGCTAGCATTCAAAGAGATGTTCATTTCAATAAAGATGTATACAGCCTGGAGGGGAGAGTTATGAGTTATCCAACACTTAGCCTGCAGATTTTCAGGGGAGGATAATTCCACTCTCCTTTTACATAACTGGCTGTGAAGCGGGTCTTTGCCCACGAAAGCTTATGCTCCACAATATCTGTTAGTCTATAAGGTGCCACAGGACTTCTTGTTGTTCTTCAAGCTACAGATTAACACGGCTACCTCTGTGATACTGATAGCTGTGATTTTGCATCCCTAGAGTCCAGTGGCTGATGCTGAAGGGAATTACAATTTTTCTGAAATTAAAATTAATGGTGGAGCAATCAATTCAGGGTCTGGTGATGCCAGTGTTTTCAGGGGGTACCCATGAAGGGGATGGTTAGGTCTGGTGAGATTGCCTAATGAGATTGCTCATCCGTGACAGCTAACAGCAAACATCTCTGAGATGGGCCACTAGATGGGGAGGGCTCTGAGCTGAGACAGAATTCTTTCCCAGCTGTGCGGCTGGCGGGTCGTGCCCAGATGCTCAGCGTGGATCAGTAATGGAGAGGTCGCTGTGTTAGTCTGTAGTCTAACAAAACAACCCAACAGTCATGTAGCACTTCAAAGACTAACAAAATGATTTATTAGGTGATGAGCTCTCGTGGGGCAGACCCACTTCCTCATACCTGGAGATAGAATATTTCCAGTACAGAACTGACAGGTTTGTAATACAGAGATTGAAAAAAATTGAAATAAAAACTGACAAATCAGATACTTAAAACGGATGGGGAGGGGGCGGGGAGAAGCGCGAAATACT
Source organism: Carettochelys insculpta (assembly GCF_033958435.1). Classification (NCBI taxonomy): domain Eukaryota; kingdom Metazoa; phylum Chordata; order Testudines; family Carettochelyidae; genus Carettochelys; species Carettochelys insculpta. The sequence continues at coordinate 124,741,058 of NC_134141.1, forward strand.
GAAGTGGGTCTGCCCCAGAAGCTCATCACCCAATAAATTATTTTGTTAGTCTTTAAGGGTCTCTCTGATCAACTTATCTGGGGTCGGGGTGGGGGGCGGGATTTTCTCCTAGGTCAGATTGACAGAGACCTTGGAGGTGGGGGTTTTACCTTTCTCTGCAGTGTGGGGCACATGTCACTTGCTGGTTTAAACTAGCATAAAGGGTGGATTCCTTGTCATTTGAAGTCTTTAAACTATGATTTGAGAACTTCAGTAACTCAGCTGGAGGCTATGGTCTATCACAGGAGGAGATGTGGGAGATCAGAAGTGCCCTTCTGGCTGTCAGGTCTGTGAGGTGCAGTGTTATCTTGTGGGATCATTGCATAAAGAAGAAAGACAGCCTCTGGAGGGCTGAATTAGCGTACAGGACCATTGTCTAATTAGAGACAAGGTAACGTGGGTTCTGTGACCTTGGGAAAAATCATTTAACCTCTCTGTGCTGTAATTTTCCTGTTTTCAAACTGAGAATAATAGCTCCAGAGCCCACCAAGGGTTTGAATTTAGCGTACTGTACTTTGTATTTTTAAATATCAAGCAGCTGTTCCACTTTTGAGGCATTTTTAAGGTTTTCCAAAGCCCGGTGTGAATGGAAACTGTTTTCATTTAGATTAAAAAGATATTCAATTAAAACAGAGTCTGGAGGGTGTGGGAATTTAAAGCCATCCCCTGCCCCCACCATAACACGCCCAAACACAGCAGCACTGATTAACTCACAAGACCAGAAAGTGAACTCAACAGGTCTGGTGCATGGGGCTGACAGGAGCCAGGTGCACCCAGTGAATCAGAAGCACGTGGTGACTAGTGAGAGGTTTACTTTTCTTTTAGTGCTAGTTCCTGTTTGTTCAGGGATGGGTTTTGACCATCCTGCAGCCCGAAGTCTTGTTTAGCCAAAGGATGGATGCTGAACGGACTGTGACAATTTAACAGCCCCTCTGTCTCCTGGCTCCATCCCTTACCCCTCACCTGAAAAAGTCCCTGGGACAGGCATGGCGGCAGCTTAGTCTCCAGGTCCGTTCAGGCCTCAGTTGCTTTGCCAGGAAAGAACAGGTGTCACCACTCCTGGCAGCTGTGATCCGGACACCTGTGTGCTGGATGGAGCCCCATCAACATGCCTTATCTCCAGTGATCACGTGCAGTGGCGATGGGTGGAGAGTTCCGGGGGGCCCTTGCATGTGCCTTTGTCCCACCCCCACCCTGCCCCTTCTCCACCATGTCCTGTCACATCTGGTGAGTGCAGGGGCGGTGCCGCCCCTGCCCCCGGAGTGGCACAGCTCCAGAGCAATGCAAACTGCTCCAGGCACATGCTGCTCTGCATGCAGCGTGGCACTGACAGCGAGTGTGGGGAGCGGTGGACAATGGGGGGGCGCATATGACCCCCTGTGCAGCCCACACACATACACATCACCCCTGATTACATGGTGGCTGTTTTCTGTCACTGAGGCATTTGGATTCAGATGAGTGACCAGATGGATTTTCTTCCCTGTTAAACCTATTATCCTCGTGTTATCTGGACCTAGCAACAGCTTCTGCTCTGCCTAGAGAAAGGAGTTCTGGTCCTCAGCAATCCAAGAAGCGACAGTGACTGTACAGTGGGGTATTAGGACGTCAGAGCTGAGTTTGACTCATACAGGTCACTAATACGATCAATTTTCTGGTCTCCACCGTAACGCCATCCACTTGTGCATTACCACTACCTTGTGTTGTCTGACCGCCTGCATAACGCAGGCCTGAGTAGCTTGTCTGTGGCTCAAGGCTGATAACCTGTGTCTGGCTAAAGCTTCTCTTCCAGCAATGCAGCCAGCCTTGAGCTGGAGACATCAAGAAATGGTGAATCCACCACTCGCCCCTGGGAGCTTGTGAACTCTCCCTCAGTCTTAAAATGATGTCCCTTATCTCTTATATGGAGTGGTCTGGCCTTATCTTCCAGCCATCAGTGCCTGTGATATGTCTCTCCCTGAGGTTAAACAGCCCTGTTGGACCTGTTATTTTTCTCTCCATGAAGTTGCTTGTTAAGTCACCTCTTGCTCGCCTGATAAGAAAGATAAAGATGGATCTCCCCTAAGTTAAATGGCCCTTTCATACCTGTTATTTTCTCTCCATGAAGTTACTGATACTTGTTAAGGCACCTTTTGCTGTTCTGATAAGAAAGTTAAGATGGATCATTTCCAAAGTTGGTAGGTTTTCTTTACCAGTTTTCCAAAACCAAAGCAACAGTTGGGATCGAAGACCTGAACAGAATGTGAGGGGAAGGGAAGTCCACTGCTTAGAGTACCATCTTAAGCTATGGGAGACAAGGGTCAATAACCTGCTCTGCCACAGACCTTGATGTGTGGCCTTGGTCAAGTCACTTATCCTGACTGTGCCTCAGGTCCCCATATGTAACAGGGGTCCCAGCACTGACCTATCTTATTGGAATGAAGTGCTCAGATACTACTGGAATGGGACCATATAAGCAGCTGTGGATTGATGCTTCAGCATTAGTTATATCTGGGCAAACACCCTGGAGAATACTAGCAATTGAAATGACTGCACAAGGTCCGATACAGAGTTGAGTCAGCCCCACAGACCCTGGGCTTTGACAGGGGGAAGCGGGAAATCACAAGTTCTGTGGCTGTTCCCTTTATCAGTCTGTAACCTGGAGTCTCTTTGCAAATGAACAACGAACATGAAAAGCCATTGTGCCCATGAAGGGAGCACTGGCTCCAACCCTCTCATGGCTACCCCAGGGCTGATGCAGCTACACTGCTCTTCAGTTAATAATACCTTTCCTCCGGGCTTGCCAAAGGGCTTTACAAGCACTAAACAAATTCCAGTAGCAGCCTCCTCCAGGATGGGACACATGGAGTGGTTACCAGAAAGCCGCCAGGTTAAACAAGAACCTGGAGCACTTGATCTCAATGCAACCATGGCCTGAGCTGCAGTTGGCTTTTCTAGCACAGTGCAGAATTGGGAAGCCATCACAGCATCTCAGCTGGTTGCTGACATTTGTAAGAGACAGAGGTGCTGAGGATGGCTCCGCGTTCACGAGTCAAAAAACTAATCCAGCACAGAAATAAGCAGTGATCTCTCAAGGAGTAATAAATCCCAGGGCTCATGACCCAGTGCTTGGCTGATTACCTTGTCATTCCTTTGCAGCCAGGTCAGAAATTTACTGAGAGTCACTTACATGGCGCCAGGGAGTTGTCTCTCTCGTGGTCCCTGGGGAACAGTAGGCTTAAGCTCACCCTGGCGAGAGGCCTGAGCCATGGAAGCAGTGGGTGGACCCAGGCCATACCCAGTTTCTTGGCAGCGGTGGGTTAACATAAGGGCAAAAGGGGCAGCTGCCCAGGGCCCCCCAGGGCATGAGGTGTCTCAAGGTTCCATTTTGTTTTAACAATTCGCTTTAATGGAACCAAAGCAGTGGGTCATGCCATTCTTATCTCAAAATTACTTTTAATGTAATTGTATTATGCATAAAGAGTAATAATAAGCATGAATAGCTTTTGAAGCATGAGGTTGTTGCATTAATGTTTGAATATATTGGAGAGCCCTTGTTACTGTGTTGTCACAGGGCCTTGCCTGTTCTTACTCTGCCTCTGCCTCTCAGGATGGCCCTGTCAAGGAGCATGATGGAAGACAGAATCTGGCCTCCGGCACCCAACACATTGTGGCTTCTAACTTAAGACCAGCCATACTGGGTGAGACCAAAGGTCTGTCTAGCCCAGTGCCCTGTCTTCAGATAGTGACTAATGCTTGGTGGCCTAGGAATAAACAAAAGAGGGCATAACACAAGTGATCCCTCTCCTGTCATCCATTGCCAACCTCTGACAAACACAGGCTCGGGACACCTGGCCTACTCATCCTGCCAAACAGCCGCTGATGGATCTAACCTCCATTAATTTATCTTGTTCTTTTTTGAACCCTGTTAAAGTCTTGGTCTTCACAACCTTCTCCGGCAGGGAGTGCCACAGACCGACCATGTGCCGTGTGAAGAAAAGTTTCCGTTTGTTAGTTTTAAGCCTGCCACCCCTTCATTTTATTTGGTGATCCCTAGTGCTTTTGTTATGGGAACAAGTAAATGACTTTTCCTTATTCACTTTTTCCACACCTGTCATGATTTTATTGACCTCTATCATCTCTCCCCTTAGTCTCCTATTTCTAAGCTGAAAAGTCCCAGTCCTTTTAATTTTCTTTCATATGACACCCGTTCCAAACCCCTCGTCATTTTTGTTGCCCTTTGCTGAACCTTTTCCAGTCCCAATATATCTTTTTTGAGATGAGGCAACCACATCTGTACACGATATTCAAGATGTGGCTGTACCACAGATTTAATAAAGACAATAAGATACTCTGTCTTAGTCTCTATCCCTTTTTTAATGATTCCTAGAAGGCTGTTTGTCTTTTGACTGCTGCAGCACATCGAGTGGGTGTTTTCAGAGAACAAACCACAATGACTCCAAGACCTCTTCAGTGGTTACAGCTAAATTAGTCCCCATCATTTTGTATGTATCGTTCGGATTAGTTTTCTTCAAATGTGTATTACTTTACATCTATCAACAAAAAATTCATTTGCCATTTTGTTGCCCAATCAAGTAGTTTGGTGAGATCTTTCTGAAGCTCTCCACAGTCTGCCTTGTTCTTAACTATCTTGAGCAGTTTAGTCTCACCAGCAAATTTTGTTGCATCATTATTTACCCCTTTTTCCAGACCATTTATAAATAGATTGAATGGGATTTGTCCCAGTACAGATCCTTGGGGGCCATGACTTGTTACCGCTCTCCATTCGGAAAGCTTCCCTTTTATTCTACCCTTCGATTCCTGGTTTTTAATAAGTTTTCAACCCATGAGAGGACCTTCCCTCTTATCCCATGACGATTTATCTGACTTAAGAGCCTTTGGTGAGGGACCTTGTCAAAGGATTTCTGGAAATCTAAGTGCACTATATCCCCTGGAGCATGTCCACATGCTTGTCGACCACCTGAAAGAACTTTAGATCAGGAGGCATAAGTTCCCTTTTCAGAAACCACATTGGCTTTTCACCGACAAATTATGTTCATCTACATGTCTGCTGATTTTATTCTTTACTATAGTTTCAACTAATTTGCCCCGTACTGATATTAGACTTACTGGCCTGTAAACGCTAGGATGACTCCTTGAGTCCTTTTCAAATATTGGTGTCACATTAACTATCTTCCAGACAAGAGGTACAGAAGCTGATTTAAAGGATAAGTTATAAATCACAGTTAGTGGTTCCACAATTTCATATTTGAGTTCTTTCAGAACTCTTGGGTGAATGCCATCCAACCCTGGTGACTTGTTACTGTTAAGTTTATCAATTTGTTCCAACACCTCTTCTAACGACATCTCAATCTTGGACAATTCCTCAGATATGTCATCTAAAAAGAATGGCTCAGGTCTGGGAATCTCCCCAACATCCTCAGCCATGAAGACCAAAGCAAAGGATTCATTTAGTTTCTCTGCAATGGCCTTATCTTCGAGTGCTCCCACATCATATTGATCATTCAGTGGTCCCACTGGTTGTTTAGCAGGCTGCCTGCTTCTGATGTACTTCAGATCATTTTGCTATTACTTTTTGAGTTTTTGGCTAGATGTTCTTCAGACTCGTTTTTGGCTTTTCTTAGGTTTAACACTTAACTTGACAGTTTATGCTCCTCTCTCTCTCTCTCTCTCTCTCTCTCTCTCTCTCTCTCTCTCACTCACACCCACACCCACACCCACACCCACACACACACACACACACCCCACAATTTTAAATGGCCAAGTTAAATACAGCTCCAGAAATGTGGAGCTGAGGCACTGATCTGAATGTCTGCTACATCCCACCCAAGAGCAGGAGTCCTTTTAGCAGGAATTGATGCCCGGAGACAAAGAGCCCAACAACGCCGTCCTCGAGCAAGCTGGAATTCCAACCATGCACACCCTCCTCAGGCAGTGGCAGCTCCACTGGCTTAGCCACGTCCACAGGATGGATGATCCCGAAAGACATCCTGTACAGCAAGCTAGCTTCTGGCAAAAGACCTCCCGGACACCCCCAGTTGCGCTACAAGACATCTGTAAGAGGGACCTCAAGGAGGTAGACATCGACCCAGATAGTTGGGAAGAGCTGTCAGACAACCGCAGCAGCTGGAAGCAGGAACTACACAAGGGCCTTCAGAAGGGCGAGATGAAGATCAGACAGCCGGCAGAGGAGAAGCGAGCCCGTAGAAAGGACAGCAAGGACCTGCCAGACACCCACTACATATGCAGCAGATGTAGAAAGGACTGTCACTCTCGTGTGGGCCTCCACAGTCACAGTCAATGCTGCAAATGACGATCTTAAATGGAGTTACGAAGGGCGTGATCCATAGTCTACGCAGACTGAAGGATGCCTTGGAACTTGGAACTTGATGCCTGGAGATATACTAAAATTAATGGTGGACTCACCTTGATCTCAATGTTTGCAAGATCTTTCCCACTGTCTGGGATAAATAAAGTTTTTTAATTTCTCTCACTCACTCTCTTAACCTATGAGTAGAAGTGATTGCTTTTCCCTTCCGGTATTAATGTAATTCATTCCAGTCTATAGTTCCTAGCACTGTGCCACTGGTTCCCAGTATGTAGTGTTCAATATTACATTTTGAAAACGGGACTTAGGCTTTTTTGAAAAACGTTACCAGATGCTTCCTCTGACGCCTCGTAAGCCATGAGTGAAGCACAGCCTGGGGCTGGCTGGAGAGCCCCTGCGGGGCTAGCACAGCATGCGGGTGGCCTTCTCTGTACCCGTTACACTGAGCTGGGCCCAGAGCGGCAATCCAAGCACCCACCTTGCAGCAGGGCCCAGAGACTCCTGTCTTTTTACAACTTGATGCCCTGCCCCAGGGCCGTGTTCTTCCAAGGCCTGTCCTAGGCCCAATGCCTCCAAGGGATTTAGGTGCTTAAATACCTGAAAAAGTCTGGCCCTAAGCCTGACTCTTCTCTAACACCTCTCTTCTTCTTTTCCTTCCTTCGACATCTGCCTGCTCACCACTCAGCTCCCGCCCCTCAGGTACTCAGCCAGGTTCCCCCCCGCCCCCAGTCTGGGCCTTGTCTCACCCCTGGAAACACGCACTGGCTGCCCTCCTGGAGAAACATTATAAGCCCAAAGGTGGTGCTGGCCCCGCCCTGCTGCTGGGGACACCCTACAATTATTGGATTTACTACCCTGAGACGTTACAGCTCATAGTCGGCTCCGCGTTGCTTCGTGCGCGGGGGCCAGTTCTCCGCTTCTCCTGGGAGGCAGAGACTGGCTGTGGGCAGCAGCATTCGACACAAGGTCTCCAACCCGGAGCAGTCCAGTCTGGGATGCCAGCTGCGTCTGCTCAGCATATTCACCCTGCCGTGCCAGTCCGGCAGCTGCTTTGCTGCGCTTTAGCATCTTCGGTGCAGTTGTCCTCCCAGCCTTCCTGTGGGGTTCTCCTCCTCACACTGAGGTTTTCTTGGTGCTCTCCAGCTCTTCCCCACTGCCTAGCCCTTTTGCAGAGCTGCTAATATTTCCCACTACCAATGAGCTGCAGACAAGCCACCTGGCATTTCCCAGGGAGGTGCCCCTGCAGAAACACCCAGCAGCTAATGCCATCCAAGCATGGCGCTACTTCGTCATCAGAGCTGGGAAAAAGCATCAGCTTAGAGCTTTCCAATTTCCACCCCGCCCCAGGCAGCCGAAGCAGCCGCTGTGTTAGCACATTCGCTGCTTATTGGAGCTGAGGAGGGATCGAGCACTTTACTGGCTGCTTGTCTGTAATGGATTTTCCCTGGAATGCTGCCGTACACTGAAAGGGGCCTGTTACACAGGCAGACACCCACTTGGAACAAAGACACTGGCAGCTTTTGCTTATGTTAACTTTATTCTTAGGGTCCAGCACTTGCCTGTTAGAAGATTCAGCAGCAGCCCAGAATAGAGTACAGGCTTGTCAGGAGAATGCTATCGGATTGAGGCATTAGCATTGCCCAGCCAGCCCACCTCCCGCAAACACCAAGAAAGCGTTATCTATTATAGAAACACCTGGCTTCTAACCCCAGCTCTGCTGCTGACTCACTCAATGATCTTCTTCAAGTTACTCTGCCTTGGTTTGTCTCCATTTGCCTGTCTGTAAAATGAGGCTAAAGACACATATCTCACAGGGCCCGTCATAAAGAGAATTTCATTGAGAGATGATATTTGGAGATGGCAGTGCAAATAGCTGGGAAAATCTCATCATCATAGACTCACAGAACACTAGAACTGGAAAGGACCTCAAGGGGTCATCGAGTCCAGTTCCCTGCCCTCTTGGCAGGACCAAACACCATCTAGATCATCCCCGATAGGTCTTTATCTAACCTGCTCTTCAATACCTCCAGCGATGGAGATTCCACAATCTCCCTAGGTAACTTATTCCAGTGTTTAACCACCCTGACAGCTAGAAACTGTTTCCTAATGTCTAATCTAAACCTCTCTTGCTGCAGTTTAAGCCCATTGCTCCTTGTCTTGTCCTTAGAGGCCAAGGTGAACAATTATTCTCCATCCTCCTTGTAACCCTCTTTGAGATGCTTGAAAACCGCTATCAAGTCCCCTCTTGGTCTTCTCTTTTCTAAACTAACCAAGCCCGTAACACAATCATGCAATAAAATCAGGTATCATGAGCCAGGGGTGTACCTGCTTCTTACTGCAGATTCTAGGTTAGTGATGGGGTGTGGGGCTCAACTTGGGTGCTCTGGACAGAGGGTAGTTGGGGGTGTTTGTGCGGGAGAAGGTGCTCACTGCACACCGGAGGATGGACACTACAGGACGGGAGGGGAAATGGGTTGAGCAGAGAGGGAGAGCTTGGTGCACAAGGGTGATGTGAAGTTAGGGCAGGTACACCAAAGACGAACAGGGTGAGGGAGTGTCTCTGTGAGCCGTGGCTGTGTGCGGGGCAAGGGAGGGACTTGAGTTACCTTTGCACGGGCCTCAGTTGCTAATGCTCCCGCTCTCACAGGCCAGCTGGCTTCCACTTGCCCACAGAACGCCGCCATGGTTTCTGTTGGCTCAGAGACAAAGTGCCCATGGCCTGCCCACCACCTCATCACCCACGAATCCCACAGTCCCTGCTGGGAGGGGCAGAAAGGGCTGGGTTCTGGCTGACTTACCTCCTCGCATAAGGAACCAGGGGCGTGTAGAAAATATCAGCCGGTTGTTGGATAGTGCAGGGATTTTGGGGTAATATTTTGTGGACCCCCTAGGGTTGCCAGAGATTCCCGCAGGTTACGCAGGACAGGAAGCCCCAGTGGCAGGAACTCAAGATTTCAATCAGCATCCCCGCAAGACATTTTTATGTAAGTGTGGGACACTGGACTGCCATTGAAATGCAAAATGGTCCCACTGGTTGCAGGACATCTGGCAACCGTAAGGCCCCCCTGCCCATGCACTATGGAAGGCCCCTGTTTGAGAACCAATGCTATGGAGCCCCCCAGCAAGCATGCAGCGCCAGAAGCCCCTTTGGGCACAGGGAGCAAGTTAGTGTACCACATCTCCCTGCTGGCCTGGTCATCTCATTTGAACTACGCCTATCCCAGCAGGAGCTGGAAATAGCTTTCCTGATGTTGCGGTGCAGGTGTTGGAGCTGATCCTCTCTAGCCAGCAGGACAACACCTGTTCCTTCATAGAAGTTTAAAGCCAGAAGGGTCCATAAGGTCATTGCCTCCTGTGTATCTCCAGCGATGACCACCACCCAAGCCCCCACACAACCCAACAACCAAAAAGAGACCAAAGGAAATGACAGGACTATTGTGTGCCATAGCAGCACCAAGATGCACTGGTGTCTGAAACCTGTGCAACAGCAGGGAAGTGATTGAGTGAGGAATTATCTAGAGAATCCAGGCAAGGAGCTTATGCTCGCACATGGCAGAGGAAGGTGAAAACCCCAAAGGTCACTGCCAGTGTGACCTGGGGGACACATCCTTCTTGACCCTAACTTGGGCCCTCACTTAGACCCTGATGATCAAGCAAGACCCAACCAACCAAGCACATGGAATCATAGAATCCAACAGACCCCAAAAGATCATTGAGTCCAACCCCTGCCCTAAGCAGGACCAACCCTAATTTAATCATTCCAGCCAGGACTTTGTCCTCTAGGGATGGAGATTCCACCATCTCGCTAGGTGACACATTCTAGTGCTTCACCACCCTCCTAAGTGAGACAGAAGGAGAGAGAGAATGCTCAGAGCCAGGTTGGAGACCCGGCCCACCAGCCTATCTCCAGTGAAGAATTTAAAAAAAACCCTCCCAGAATTCACTGGGTGGAAAAAAATCCCTTCCTGACCCCTGCTGGTCACTTGACTCACCTGCTGAAATTTACTTGTTTGCATAACGCAAGCTCAAGCAATTAAATTAGTAGGCAGCAGGTTTGACAGAAGCACAAGGAAATACTTCTTCACAGCACAACATCAACTGGTTGCCAGGGGATGTTGTAAAACCCAAAACTGCAGAGAGGTTCAAAAAAGAAATAAGTTCATGGAGAACAGCTCCACCAATGGCGATTGGGCAAGGTGGGCAGGGCACAGTCCCACACTCCAGGTGTCCCTAGCCTCTGCCAGAAGCTGGGAGTGGATGACAGAGGATGGATCACTCAAAGATGACCAGTTCTGTTCATTCCCTCAGAAGCACTTGAAAAGGTGTGGGCAAGTTGAGGCTATTTTGTGCAGAGGGTTCTTGGCCCTGGTATGGCTGCGCTTCAAGATCAAGAGGTGCTTGCCCCACCACAGTTTCTTGGAGTTGCTCTAGATTCACCTCGATCCAGCCAAGAGCACAACTTGCCCCAGCAGGCTGCGTCGAGGTGACAAGGATGTGCCACTGAAGAACTAAGTCTGAGAAAGCCCCAAGCCCAGGTTCCTTCTTGTTCACACACTCCTTTCACCTGCTTCTGCAGCCCCGTTTCTCAGAAAAACTTTGGTCTTCTTTTTTCCCCAGCCTTCATTTTAATATCAGGTGATGTAATAAGACCTCTAAAAACAGACACCTGGAAATGATTATCCTTGGTGCATAAAATCATACAATGCGATGCCTCTTAACGCCCTTGTCCTGATTGAAAGAGAGAATTGTGCGCAGGTGGAACAGAAGCAACCTCAGTGTTAAACTGCTGATTATTCCACTTGGGTAAGCTGTGAGACAAGCTCATGAATCTGTCTCCAGGGCATAACAAAGCGATTTGAAGGGCCTCTGAGACTGCTGTTGTGCAGGCCGCACCCTGCTCCTCCTGTTCTGATACCACCCAGGGCAGAGGAGATGCAGTATCAGGAACCACCATCTGACAGCTCAGTCGGAGGAGCAGCTCCACCCCTCCGGTGCAGGTGTTGTAACTCTGCTGGGCCCAATTGACATTGTGTCCCAGCACAGTTTTAATTAATTCACCAGCAGGAGCCACTAGGTTCAACTGTAACACAACTAATAATTAGCCGTATCTAACGAGGAAGATGAATTCAGCTGGGGCGGGGAAATCCCCGTAACTGCTCCTCCAGAGGAGTGCCCAAACCAGCCTGAATTTTGGACCCAACCCAGCAGGATAAGACTGGCTAAGCAGAGGGATGAGCCAGAATACTAGAGCAACTTCCAGAACTTTCTGAGGCATGAGGCCACCTGAAGACACCTTGGCTTGCTCTCGTCCAGCGGCATCTAACACGCTGGCAAATGGGATGCTGAGAGGTGGCGAAAGGGAACGCCCTCTGCCCACATTCCCCACCAGTTGGTAGGACATATGTGTGGTGGTAGCAGTGGCTTCAGCCACCAGGCCTGCACGACTCGCTGGTCTCCAGCCACGGCACAGCTCTGGTGAGTTGCTGGCAGGTGGAGGCAGGTGCCTGGCGCAGGGCGGAGGGGCTGGGGTGATCCTGAAATTTTGGATGGACACCACAGCTAGTCTAAAATGCACCTGCACACTTACCAGCCAAGGGAGCACCTCACCTAGGCCAGAAAGCTGTCAAGGCAGGTTCAAAGCAGGCAAAGAAAATTTGCCCGAATTCCAGCCTGGCTTTTAGCAGAGCTGACCAGGAAACAAAACTACAGGGCCATGAAAAATGGTGAGTTTTTGGCAATGTTTTCATCCTCCATTGAGATAAAAGCCAAAAACTACATCTTTCCCACCAGAGTGGTTCCTGTACTATGTTGCTTTTTGGAAACATTCAGTGTCGCCAACATCCCAGGCAGTGTGGAATGCCCAAGACCATGTCAGTCAGCTATGTGGGTTACGTGCTCTCAAGGAGACAAGCAGGCTGCAAGAGGTCATGGGACCGGGTAGGTGTGCCTACTTGTTAGAGCAGGAGTTGGTACCCAAGAGTAAGAGCCAAGGGTCAGAACTGGGGCAAGGGTAAGTGAGTCCAAGCCAGGATTCAGGCAGGGCACAAGCAGGCACAGGAGCTATCATGGCCATGGCAAATGCTTTCAGCAGCCACTGAACTGCTGCTGCTGGGTGTAAGAGCCAGTTTAACGGCTGACTCTTCCCACCTCTCTGGCTACAGAGTCAATCAGGCAGTCTGTCACGCTCGTTAGGTTGTCTGGAGAGCGGCTGTCCCACAAGCCTTCATTCCAGGCACATGGGTCCAGGGACCCAGCGTGCTGAGGAACATGGCAGCAGGGCACCTTGGGGAGCTGGGCAGGCCACCACCCACCCTGCCTCTCAGCCTGCTTTCCGTTAGCCCCAGGGGCGTCTCCTCAGAAAACACTGACGAGCGAAACCACGACAGTCCACGAGCGAGTTGGTTTCACCCAGTCGGTGTTTTCTGAGGCAATGCTGTCCTGCTGGACGATTTCCAACCGCCTCTAGTGTTCAGCAGTAGAGTCCTGCAGGACGGCAGAGTCCTCCCTTCTTCCGTATTAGCACTGAGAGGAGGAATGGGGGCTGGAGGCTGGAACAAGCACCTAGCCCAAAAACCCCCACACGGAGATAAGCTTTGGCTCCAGCCACTTCACTCGCTCCAAAGCAAGAGGAACTCGGCGTGCAGGAAGGTTTGTAAGATCCTTTCCAAACACTGCAGGTTGAATCCCAGCTGTGGGAATGTGGCCTGGGCTCACCAGTCACGCGATGGATACACGCTTTTCAAGCACATTAGCCAGCACAGTCTAGAATCCAAACCCAGCTCATGCATAGTGGGGAGGGTTACGAACACACGCCCCTATCAGCATAACATAGAACTTGTGAAGGAGCCATTAAGTGCTAATTAGAGGCAGTTGAGCGGCATGTGCCACCCATGAATTTACTGACAAAACCAGTTGTGGATGATGTCCGCAGTTTAAATTTTGCTTTAAATATTAATCACATCGCTACAGAATCCTTCCAGAGATATTTAGGTGCACAACCTGAATATTCAGCTTTAGCCTTAACTGCTTGGATCATCAGACAGGTTTTTAAACACTGTCTTGAAAATCAGCGTCCAGGTAAAATAACCCATCCCCAGGGTTATCCCCCCCCTACACACACACTGTACCCTAACTGCCACTGCCGCCTCCTGCCCTGCCTGCTGTATCCCCCAAGCCCCAAAACCCACCCCCCATGAGCCCTGACGCCTTGCTCTGTGCTCCTCACGTGCCCCAACCCTGACTCCTGAACCCCTGACATCCTAGCACCCAGTCCTAACTTCTGCACCCCCCTCACAGTGCAACCCCCTTGTCCTGAGCCCCTCTCGCACCTCAGCCCTGATTCCTGTACCTCCACCCCTCAGCATCCTGTCCTAACTTCTGCACCCCTTCCTCACTCTGATCCCAAACCATGAGCACCTCATATACCCCACCCCAACTCCTACACCCCCACAGCCCCGAGCCTCCCTCACCCCATCCTGGAATTTTTGGGAGTATTTTTGACTGACTTGTAGGTTTGTTTAGCATCTTAAAGCTAAGCTGTGTGCGGATAAAGAAAGGTTACTCACCGTAGTAACGGTGGTTCTTCGAGATGTGTCCCCGTGGGTGCTCCACATTAGGTGTCGGGCTCGCCCGGCGCCGCAGATCGGATCTTCCAAGCAGTTTCTGCCGGACCGCGCATACGCCGGTGCGCACCACTCCCCCGCACGCTCCCGGCCACGTGCGCGATCCGGTCCCCGCCAGTTCCTTGACCAACCGCCTCGGATGCTCCTGCAAAACACTAAACAGAGATCCGGAGCGGGGAGGATGGGCGGGTAGTGGAGCACCCACGGGGACACATCTCGAAGAACCACCGTTACTACGGTGAGTAACCTGTCTTTCTTCTTCGAGTGTCCCCGTGGGTGCTCCACAATAGGTGACTACCCAGCAGTAACCCAAGATAGGAGGTGGGTAATCGGATTATGTGCAGCTTGTCCCCGAGAGGACCGCTGCAGAGAGACGGGTATCCTCTTGGAATACCCTGTGAAGGGCGTAATGTTTGGCGAAGGTGTCACAGGATGACCAGGTCGCCACTCTGCAAATGTCTTTTAGCGCAACGCCCTTGAAAAAGGACTGTTGATGCTGCCACCGCCCTAGTGGAATGAGCCCTGGGCATGCCCAGGAAAGGAGTCTTTTTGAGTTTGTAGCACATTTTTATGCAAGATACGATGTGCTTCGAGATTCTCTGTGAAGAGAGACATTCTCCTTTTGATTTGGGAGTGATAGAGACTAGGAGTCTATCCGTTCTCTGGAAGGACTTGGTCCTGTCTATATAGAAAGCTAGCGCCTCCTCACGTCCAGGAGGTGTAGGTGCGCCTCTTTGTTAGAGTTATGAGGCTTTGGATAAAACGAGGGTAAACAATAGGTTCGTTAGTATGAAACTCAGAAAGAACTTTAGGAACAAAGGCTGGATGCAGCCGTATGGTTACCGCCTCCTTGGAAAAAACAGCACAGGGTGGCGTTGCCATAACTGCCGCAAGCTCGCTCACCCTGCGAGCTGACGCAATTGCGAGAAGAAAGGTCGTCTTTATCATAAGGAGGCAGAGGGAAACCGTGGCCAAAGGCTCGAACGGTGGTCCCCTTTTCGCATTAAGCACCAGGTCCAAGTTCCACGAAGGTGGAAGCGGTTTCCAAGGGGGGTATAGGTTTACTAGCCCTTTAAGGAACCTGGTAACCATGGGATGGGCGAACACCGTGTGCCCTGTCTCTCCGTGTCTGAACGCCAAAAAGGCGGCAAGGTGGACCTTAAACGAGGATAGCGAGAGTCCTCCTCTCTTGAGGTCCAGTAAATACTCTAATATCACAGCCATAGGCACCGAAAGGGGGGCTAGCTGTTTGGTAGAACACCATGCCGTAAAGCGAGTCCATTTCTGCTTGTAGGTCTTCCTGGTGGAAGTCCTCCTGCTACTTTCTAGGACTTGCTGCACTTCCTCCGTACATGTGCTCTCTAGGGAGCTGAGCCATGGATTAACCACGTTTGTAGTCGCAGGCCTTGGGGGTGCAGATGCACTATGGACCCCTGGGCTTGCGTGAGCAGATCCGGCGCCACCGGAAGGGGCATCGGTGGCCGGTCCGACATGCGCAGGAGTAGGGGGAACCATTGCTGTCGATCCCACGTTGGGACTATCGGGATCATTCAGGCTCCTTCCCTCCTGGCTTTCTGCAACACTTTGTGGATGAGCACTGTGGGAGGGAAAGCGTAAAGTAGGGGGCCCCTCCATGAGATCGCAAAGGCGTCCCTCAGGGACCCCCGTCCCAGTCCTGCCCTGGAGCAGAATCGTGGGCACTTCTTGTTGTGCTGAGTAGCAAACAGGTCTATCTGGGGAAAAACCCCATGCATGAAACATCGGTTGCAGCAGATCGGGACGGATCTGCCACTCGTGCGTGAGTGCGAAACGCCTGCTCAGCTGGTCTGCCTGCACATTGTGAGCGCCTGGGAAGTACGAGGCTTTCAAGGTTATATTGTTGGCGATGCAGCAGTTCCACGACCGGACTGCTTCTACACATAAGGCACAGGACCGAGCTCCTCCTTGCCGATTTATATAAGACATGGTGGAGGTATTGTCTCTACTGATCCCGACTACTTTGCCTTTTATATGGTCTCGAAAGTGTCTGCAGGCGTTGAACACTGCTCTGAGCTCCAGTATATTTGTGTGCAGTGACTGCTCCGTGGAGGACCACAGCCCTTGCGTCACCTCTTCGCCCATGTGTGCTCCCCACCCTATGAGGGAGGCATCTGTAGTAAGAAAAACCAATGTGTGTGGTTGGTGGAAGGGTACCCCTGTTAGCAGGTTCTCGGGGTTTACCCACCATTGCAGGGATTTGCGCACCTCTGCTGCGGGCGACGCCACCCTGTGAACAGTGTGTGCTGCCGGGTTGTATACGCTCGCCAGCCAGTGCTGCATGCTGCGCATGTGTAACCTGGCATTCTGTTCTACGAACGTCGCTGCTGCCATGTGGCCCAGCAGCTGTAAGCACGTCAGAACCGGCACCGTAGGGCTGAAGGTGAAGACTTGCACGAGGGAGCCGACGGCCCGAAAGCGAGACTCTGGTAGATACGCCCTCGCTGTAATAGAATTTATGCGTGCCCCTATGAACTCTATGTCCTGTGTGGGGTCTATCTTTGATTTTGCCAGATTGATAACCAGGCCGAGCGAAGAGAACGTGCCTGCTGTGACGCATATCATGCGTAGTACCTCCTCCTTCGAGGCCCCTTTGAGTAGGCAGTCATCCGGATACTGGAATATAAATACCCCCTGTCTGTGCAGGTAGGCTGACACCACTGCCAAGGGCTTGGTGAAGACTCTGGGGGCTGAGGAGAGGCCAAACGGTAGGACCTTGTATTGAAAATGTTCTTTGCCTACCACGAAAAACCAGAGGAATCGTAGGTGAGCCGGATGAATAGTTATGTGAAAATACGCGTCTTATAAGTCGAGGGCTGCGAACCAATCTCCATCGTCCAGTGCCGTAAGGATGGAGGCGATTGTGATCATCCGAAAGCGTTGCTTGCGCAGGTACCGGTTGAGGCCTCGAAAATCTAAGATGGACCTCCAGCCTCCTGTCTTTTTCCCCATGAGGAAGTACCTCGAGTAGAACCCTCTCCCTTGCAGTTGCTCCAGCACTCTTTCCACTGCCCCTATGAGCATGAGATGGTCTACCTCCTGCTTGAGCCTCGCTACGTGGGAGGCCTCCTGGAGGTGGGGCCTGGGTGGAGGTCATGGCGGTGGGAGCGACTGGAAGGGGATGGCGTACCCCGTGGCTATGATCTCCAGCACCCATTTGTCTGTGGTGATCCTTTGCCACTGGTTATAGAATGGTCGGAGGCAATGGTGGAATAACCGCTTCGGATGACCTTGCGATGGTAGTGATGGCGCAGCCCTGGATCTGTGTGTCAAACTTGTGGCCTTTGGCCCTGCCCCGAGGACTGGAATGAAGGACCGAGTCAGTTAATTCAGCAAACAGCTTCTGCGAGTCGAAGGGAAGATCGACTATCTCTGTCTGCAGGCCCTCGGTATACCCGGAGTCTGGAGCCAGGACTCCCTTAGCATCACCACTGCCGTAGCTGTGGAGCGTGCTGCTGTGTCCGCAACATCCAGGGCGATCTGAACTCCCGTCCTCGAGGCCTAGTAGCCTTCTTGCATGATGGCCTTGAGCACTGGTTTCTTGCCCTCTGGAAGCGAGTCCATGAGGGAGGTTAACCTAATGTGGCTGTCAAAATTATGGTTCGCTAGATGCGCTGCGCAATTTGCCATTCGCAACAGTAGAGTGGAGGAGGAGTAGACCTTTCTGCCCAACAGCTCTAGCTTTTTGGCATGTTTGTCTGTTCCCCCACATTGCGACGACTCCACCACCAAGGAATTTGGTTGTGGGTGGCTGAACAGGAACTCCATGCCCTTTGTCGGCACGAAGTTTTTTTTGTGTTTTTTTTTTTTTCCCCGCTCTCTTGTGGACAGGCGGAATAGTCGCAGGAGTCTGCCATATCATAGTGGCAGACTCCAAGATTGCGTCATCAAGCGGTATTGCTATTTTGGAGGAGGCCGGAGGTCTCAGATTTTTGAGGAGCTTATGGTGTTTCTCTTGCACCTTAGCTGTCTGGATGCCTTGCGTGAAGGCCACCCTCGTAAAACAGCTCTTGGAACTGTTTGAGATCGTCCGGAGGATGGACGTCCCCCGGGGCCGTAGCCTCATCCGGGGAGGAGAGCGAGGAACCGCTGGGGTATGTCTCTCTGGACCCTTCCGGTTCCTGCTGGTGATGGTACACCCTCTCGCTAGAGGTTTGCGAGGGAAAATCTCGGGGTTCCATAACCAGTCCCCCCTGAGATGCTTGAGTCTCTGTCCCCGGTCGCAATTGCCCTCGGGGGTACGAGATCGTCTGTGGGGATCTTTCCCTAGTAGATAGCCGATGGTGTGTATGCCCCGCGTGGTAGGGGCGACCATGGCAGTATAGGCACTGTTCTTGGGAAGGTGACCTAGACCACTCCCTTGGTGCATACCCTCTGCGTCTGGGGGAGGGAGATCGTCGAGACACTGGAGAGAGCGATTTTGCATAATAGTCCAGCGGTTCAAACCCCAGGAAGGGTGAAGGTGGTCCCAGCCAGGGTGAGGCTGGTTGCAAAAATGGAGAAGGGGGCTCCGGGTAGGCTAGGGGGGACCCCTGCCTTCTGGTTGGAGTCTGCAACATAAGCGGAGGGCTGTGAGAAAGCAACTCCACAGCCCTGTGCGGAGAGGGGCTGCAATGCCCCCTCTTGTGTGCAGCCTTCCCCCTCCCTTGAGGAGGTAACTCCGCCCCCTGACGTACAGGGGATCCCAGCCCCGTCCGCACCGAGCTCGGCACGCTCGAGGGCGGTGCCGCACGTGCGGTGTCCTTCGGTGCCTGCAGGCTGCGTGCCTGCGCGCTCTGCACCGCCGGTTCCCCGGGGGTCGGTGCCGCTGCCTGCAGTGCCGCCGGTACCGGCGCTTGTTTAGCCGCCGCCCTGCCTGCGGTGCGGGGCGGGGCGGCTGGCTGATTATCGGAGGCTGAGCCGCTTCCACGTGGCTCTCCGTGCCGCCGCCGATCAGCTGTTGCTGCGGCTGGGGGCTGCTCGCTCCTCCCGTCCCGCTCGCTATTGTTGCCAGCAGGGATCGGGCTGGGGAGACTTTCCTCCGTTTTTGCGCTGATGGGGTGAGGGAGGCAGCTTTCCTTTTATGGGCCCCAGAGGGTCCCTCCTGCTGCGGCCGCTCCGGCACGTCTGGCTGGAGGGCCTTGTCGAAAAGCAGCATTTCAAGCCGCATCTCCCTGTCTCTCCTTGCTCTGGCTGTTAATTTAGCACAGAAGGAGCATTTCTGTGCAACATGGGACTCCCCAAGGCACCTTATGCATAGACTGTGCCCATCAGACGCTGGCATCACCTCTCGGCAGGACTCACATTTTTTAAATCCTGAAGAGGACATTGTTGATGAGTCTTTCAGTTGTTAAACGGGTACTTAGCACCTTCTCTGTGCTATTTTCCCCTTCTGATGGCCTGCTGCAGCAGGAGGGCTGATGGCCCTATGCTCCTGGCCTCCGGCGCTTGTTACTGGGACTGGATTGAAGCTGTCCCGCTTGTAGTTTGTTTGTTGTTTTTTGTTTTTTTTTTTTGAAAAATAACAACCGGCTAACTTGCAGTAGCCTAAGTACTTGAAAAACTTTAAAGAAAAAACAGTTAAAGCCATTGAATACGCTACTTGGCCTTAGCCTAGTTCGGATTCCGTCTGCAGCCGACGGTGGTTAAGAGGAACTGGCGGGGACTGGATCGCGCACGTGGCCGGGAGCGCGCGGGGGAGCGGCGCGCACCGGTGCATGCGCGGTCTGGCAGAAACTGCTTGGAAGATCCGATCTGCGGCGCCGGGCGAGCCCGACACCTAATGTGGAGCACCCACGGGGACACTCGAAGAAGAATGTGCATTTGCTAGCTTGAGTTGCTAGACAGGATGATAATACAGGTGCTCCAAGAGTAGTGTTCCTTTGCTTATTTCATTTCATATTGAACAAACATTGTAAGCATGGCAGCTTGTTAATTGTCCCTTATTTTAACATTTTCTTCCACACCTATAGGCTATTTACTATACTGTGTGTGGGTGGGTGGCTGGGTGGGTTTTTATTCACACTGGTGGTGCACATCCAAGTGCTGCCTCAGTATTGGTGCTGCACATAAGAAACTTTAACCCACCCCAAAAATTCAGCCCTTCCAAGGATGGAACATCTCAGAGGGAACACAGCTCCCCTGCCTGGCACGCCATCAGGAAAGCCCCAGTGCATGTACAAGGCTGCAGGCAGCTAGGAAAGCCCCGGGTGTGGGGCAGCCAAGACCCCAGCGTGCAAGGGAGGTAGGACCAGGGAGAGGGGTAAAGTAGCAAGGGTCCTTGTGTGCCTGGGCACGGCTGCTGGGGTAGGGGAGCAGGGCCAGGTTAACTGGAGCGGGGTCAGGGCTAGCTGGAGTAGGGGAAGAAAGGCAGGGCCCACTGAGGTGGGGCAGTGGTCCACAGTTACAAAAAAAAGCACACACACCCCCCGGAAGTTCCTTCATACGGCCCTGCAAAGAATCCCACCTGCCTCCTGTCTGTTTTATTTTGTCCTCTCTGGGGACAAACTTCCCTGCTGCCCTTCCTGATGGACAAAAGTTCTCTTGGGCAGAAGCAGCAGTGAGTTTAAATGACCAGTTACTGGCTTACCCTGGAATGAAGCAGCCCACAGAAGACACTTGGGATGCAAATAGCTTGAGCTGGGCATTTTTATTCAGACTTCTCTCAGGGGAAAAGCCTTATTCACTTCCCCATAAGTAGCGGTCCACACATGAAAGCCCCAGGGGCTTGGCCCTCCTGTCGCTTCCGCTAAGGTAAATCCCTTGTAAAGCCTTCAAAATCAATCGAGTTACATCAGAGCAACACAGGTGAGAGGAGGGGAGACTCAGAGCCCAGGCCGCACCGTCCATGGAACGTCAGACACCCCTGGAACGGAGCAACAGGTGTACATCTGCCTGTGCTCCCACGGGTGTTACAACGC
Source organism: Carettochelys insculpta (assembly GCF_033958435.1). Lineage (NCBI taxonomy): Eukaryota > Metazoa > Chordata > Testudines > Carettochelyidae > Carettochelys > Carettochelys insculpta. The sequence goes on from NC_134141.1 coordinate 124,761,979, forward strand.
AAGCGAGCTTGGCAACCCGTTTCCTGGTGTCGCAGTAACATTAGAAGTGACCCATCTCGCTGGATTGCGACTGACATTTCCTTGGTGTGCTCCCTTCCTGCTTACCTGCATTTCTTTTAGAGGGGCCGCCCCTTTCAATGCCAACACTTCAAATGACGGAGACTCAGCCACGCCCCAAAGTAAATCATGCCAGCGGGCACTGGATTTCCCCGTTTAAAAAACTGCACCTTATTTCCAGTCTGAATTTGTCTGGCTTCAGCTTCCAGCCACTGCATCGTGGCCACCCAATCGACGACAGCTCTGCTGTGTCAGACACCTTCCCCGCAGGACAGCTGCCGTACCTGCCCACGGGAACGACTGTCGTGAAGCACTGAGCAGAGTGTTGTTAAGATTCACGCAGAGCAAAAGAAGAGCTTTGACAGCCATGACGCTCACGTCCCTTTCAGAGTCTAAGGCCATTAGATCGCCTAGTCCAACCCTTTCTCCTGCATTGAACCCAATGACTTTATATAAACTGGAGCATTTCAGGCCCCTGGGGATTAAACTGTTGTGAGCCAGCTGCAGGCAGAAGAGAGCAGAAGCCAAGGTGCGACCGCTACCAACAGCCCCTGCAATGGGAAGGGACTGATTAGCTGAGAGGGGCCCAGCTGATCTCACAAGGTGATCCACACACCATGCTGAAGAGGAAAGTGTCAAACCTCCAAGGTCCTTGCCAGTGGGACCAGGGGTGAAAACTCTTCTCATCCTCAAATCTGAGTACGCACAAAAGGCTCACCTGCTCAGCACCTAAGAAGGTTCTCACTACCATGGCAGAGCAAATAGATGGACAATCTCCAATACTTCAGTGGGAGCCTTTGGGGAACAGGGAGACAGAATATATCTGCCCAATAGCAGGTTGCAGGGAAAAGGCTTCCTGACCCCTGCAGGCAACTGGCTGAGGCCCTGAAGCATGAGCAGTGCCTTACTCCAGAGCTGCAAGTGTTATGAACATTTTGAGGTCAGTAAGAGCTTGCTGCTGCTCCATGGCCTAGGAAGGAAACGGGGGACAGGGAGGTTCACATATTCCAAAGGCCAGAAGCAGCCGTGGCCATCCAGCCTGAGTCCCTGAACGTGTAGAATGTCTCCCAGCAATTAGGTTAAAATCTCTCTGAGACAGAGATCTGATCTCGTGTTAAGGGCTCCAAGCTACAGTGATCTCACCACACCACTGGGAAGCCACCTCCATGTTTCACTACCCTCTACTAGGAAATGATCTTACTCCCAGGATAAACGTACCTACCTTCAACTCCCAGCCATTGGATCTAGTTATGCCTTTGTCAGCGAGGCTATTTACCAGATTTCTTTGATGTCGTCCTTCCTTCTGATGCCTGCATTGCTCTGACTGTTCATTCCCCTGGACTGTTTGTTCTGGCAAATAACAGTGCCAGATCTACTTGGTGTAGCAGCCCATCTCTGAGTGGATGAATAACAAAGAGCCATTTCATGTGCTCCTGGAGAAGTTCTGGAGACACTCTCTGAAAACCTGGACTGTCACAGTAGACCCAGAGAGACAAGGAGGATGAGGATGTGCAGAAGAGCTCTGTGTCCTGGAAAGCTGGTCTCCGTCACCAACAGAAGTTGGTCAAATAAAAGATATTTCCTCACCCGCCTTGTCCCTCTCATATCCTGGGTCTGCCATGCCTACAACAACGCTGCATAACATTGAATTAGGACAGATGGTCACTTTGATTGTATCTCCCTATTCTACAAGAGGCTACAGAGACACTGAGGCAAACACCACACTGGAACGTGGCTTTGTTTTGTATCGCATTTTTATACAAGCCGTAGGCTCTGAAGACTTAGGTAATATTTACACCAGGCAAAGTAAGTCAACCGCAGATACACAATACTCGCTACAGCAATTGCGTAGCTAGAATTGACCTCTCTGCGCTCAGCTTACTTGGATGTCCCTCCTGAACAAGGGCAATGGGAGAGTTTCTCCTCTCGACCGACCTTACTCCTCGTGTCTTTCACCAGCACAGGGGTCGACTGCGACCCATGAGAATTTGATTTTGCACATCCCTACTAGACACACAAAATCGAACCCCGGAAGATCGACCCTGAGCTGGTCAATCTTCCAGGTTAGTGTAGACGTAGCCTCAGAGGAGATCCCGAGAGATGCAATTCTGCACACTGCTGGTTGCTTTGAAATAATGACCCAAGAGCAGCACTCTCCCATTAAAGCCAGAGAGAGTGTGAGGTGCAAAATTTCAGGGCCTGTAATGATTGGGGGAGAGAGAGACAGCAAGAGAAAAGGAGAGAGAAATCAGAAGGCCTAGGCTGGGGGGGAAGATAGTATTGTGTGGTGTGTGTAAACACCTTCGAGATGAAGGTGAGGAAGTGCCGGAAACGATAGCATTAGCATCGGAAACACAGGCCCATCGTGAAACTTGAGTTGAAGCTGAACCATGTGACCCAAAGGGATCAGAGCTTTGACTGGGGGAATTGGTTTTGTCTGTGTGAGGGGGAAGGGGCAGGGAGAAACAAGGAAGAGCTAGAAGGCCAAGCAGACAGCAACAGAAGATCTGGGTAACTTAGCCCTGAGGAAAGCTTTCCGGGCACAGCACTGACAGAACAAGCAGGCAGTGCTGAAAAGGTCTGTTGCTGCTGTTTGGTTCCTAGGGCATTCAGGGAAACAGGACTTCGGTCTGTGACTATGCACAACAGTAAGAAATAATAAGTATGAATCAGATATGGTAGACGCCCGACTTGAACAGGGGTTGTGTTCCTGCGCAATCCCATGTAAGTCAAATTTCACATAACTCAGGAGAGTCAGGAAAATGACCAGTGTAGCAGCGCTGGTCAGTTTCCTGTCTCCTGTGAGTGGCCACCGCTGAGAGCCTGGCTCTGGGCTGCTGGCTGCTCACAGAAAGGGGAAACTGACCAACGCTGCTGCGCTGGCCAGTTTCCCAGTTCCCATCAGTGGTGGCAGCCCAGAGTCAGGCTGCCATCCTTGACAGGAGCTGTGAAACTGCTCCTGTTAGGGACGGAAAGAGCCAGGCTGCCGCTCCTGACAGGAGCGGTTTCCCTGTTCTTGTCAGTGGCAGCAGCCGCTCCTGTTAGTTTCCAGCAGAGCTGGTCAGTTTTCCTGCTTCTGCCAGTGGCAGGGAGCTGGCCCCTGGCTCTCGCCTGCCCACCATTTACAGGAGCCGGGAAACTGACCAGCACTGCTGCACTGGTCAGTATCCTGGCTCCCCTGAGTAGCAGGCAGCCAGGAGCCACCTCCCTGCAACTCAGACAAGTTAACCTGAGATTTGCGCAACTTGAGTGCATGTATCTCCAGGTTCTACTGTACAAATCTTTGTAAAGAAACAAGGTTGCATCAAAGAAAGCACCTTGTTCTTTCCATCTCTGCTCCTAGTAAAACCAGTGCACCAGGCCCTGAACTTCAGCTTTCTGCTTGGGTCAGAGGGCATACAGCAGGACTTGATGATGTAGAGATCCAGGAAGGCTATTTTGGCATATAGGAACTGCATTGAAGGCTCTGGCACCAACTAATGGGAGTGGGAAGGTTGCAGAAAAGATGTGAATGTCAGACCAGCAGTGTTTGGAGCAGAAGGAGACAAGGTCTGTTTTAAAAGGAAGGTCATTCTGGAACCCAACAGTATTTTGCAGGGAACAATTTTGCATAGGATTAGATGTAGTAGGTATTTTCCTTCTCTAATTCTCATGATGTTAGGTTTTTTTGGGGGTCTTAAAACATACAGGCAGCCCAATGTCGGAAAAGGGGAGTGAAAAGGTCTTATTTCAATATACCCCAGGAAAGGCAGGCAGCTGCCTTGGGCAGATGCTGGCACATGAAGTTTTAATGTCACAAAGGCCGTGAATCAACAGCTGTACTGGCCTAACCTTGTGCATTTAAAATGAGAGCTTGCTATCACCCACGGGTACATCTTCCTCTTCAAGCAGCAAGCCCACCCAATGTCTACACCTGCTTTATGAAAGCCACGAAAACCCTCTGGATATCATCCACAGTGGCTAGAAATAATACGTATCATATGTAGGGATAGCTCAGTGGTTTGAGCATTGGCCTGATAAACCCAGGGTTGTGACTTCAAACCTTGAGGGGGCCATTTAGGGATCTGGGGCAAGTAGGTTTCTTGGTCCTGTCAAGAGGGCAGGGGACTGAAGAGATGATCTCCTGAGGTCCCTCCCAGCTCTATAAGGTGTGTGTAGGGGTTTCTCCTCTTCAACTCGACAGCCCATATACAAATAGCCTGCCTGGTGACTGATATTCCTTCTGTTTTCATCACCTTCTCAGGCCTCCAAGCCAGGATCCATCTCCCAGAAGCTGCGTTCTCCCTCTTTCCTGAAGGCGAATCTCCGGGGAGCTCATCTGTCCTAAACTGTAATTAGATAAAGGAGTCCAACACTTTGTCAAAGCTTGTCAGCAACAAAAGGCTCCTGCTGAGTTTATTTACCAAGAGCTCTAACCATAAAATTGTGGCATTGCCAACTGCGGATGATCTATGAATGCAACCTGCTTTACCAGACAATCAGAGCTTCTGATTTGTCAACCTTGGTAACAGTTTTTAGTTCTCTGTGACTTAAATATTGAGTCTGTTCTGGTCTGGCTATGGTCTGAAGAAGCGGGTCTGTCCCACGAAAGCTCATCACCTAAATCAATTATTTTGTTAGTCTTTAAAGTGCTGATGGACTGCCTTTTTTTCCTGATAGAATATAGACTAACACAGCTATCTCTCTGTTACTATTTAACAGAGCTTGATTAGCTCTGAATGACAAGGGGCAGGCTGGGAGGGGAACTGGGGAGAAATAGCTGATCCAAGGGTGAGCAATAAACAGTTTACAGTTCACCAGTGAGCCCCTGGCAAGCTGTTAGACCCTTTATTTACCTGCATGCCTGCAGGTACAGCCGCTTGCAGCTCCCCTGGGCTGCAGTTCACCAAGCCTGGCCAATGCAAGCTGTGGGAAGCAGTGGCCTGGCTGTACCTGCACACAGGCTGGTAAATAAAGTATCTGGTAGCCTGACGGGCTAACCCTGACAAACCACCTCCAGCCTGCAAGCTGCTTATTACCCAGCCTGATCTAGAAAGTGTGCCCCCCAACCTGCCTATACCTCTGCCAGGGCTGGTTGGCTCCTGTTGTGTTGTTCACAGGTGTTCAGTCCAGTCTAGCTGGGAGAGTGCCAATCAGTGTGGTTTGCCTTACCTCTGAGACAGTTCCATGAGCTAGGAGCACGCGCCCAATGCTCACATGTCGGCAACGCTCCTGCTATAGGCAGCTGCCCAAAAGGCCCCTAATTTGGATGGGTCAACAAAGTTTTGTTTTTATCCATCTTGACTCGCCACCCCGGGGAATTCCCCTTTTGCTCGCTAAGAATTCCGCTGGCAGCCGTCATGGGAGGCGAGCAGCCATTCACCAAGCCTAAGCTAGCCACCATCACTTCCTGGCTGAGACCCCTGTTACCCGCTGAGAAAACCCTTCCCTTTCAGGGCATTTCACCTGAACTTTCTGGGGAGGGAGGAGATGAGGAGACACACACAGCTACCACAAAGACACAGGATTAGTTCCTTAGCAGGAATGGGACTGGGTGAGAGCCAGGCTAGAAACCCATTGTCATGGGACAATCCCTGGCCGGCTGTCTTCTCATAACAAAGAGTCACTCAGAGAGGGAAAGTTCAGCCCAGGTTCCCAAAAGTGACTAGTGAATAGGTGCCTAACATCAGACACCTTAAAGGTGCCAGGTGTTTAGAGGGCAGGGGCTCAGCAAAAATCAGACCTCTTAAGGAGTCTCAAGTTGGGCAAGCAAAAATACAACACGTCCAAGAATCTCATCGAAAATCTTGGCCTCTAACATCAATAAGGAGCTACTGGTGGAACATATAAAGGAATGGACAACTCTAAAGCAGCCAAGTTGCTCTGAGCATTTCTTCATGGCTTTACCAGTTCCGACACTTCACTCCTGTTCTTAACTCATTTTGGTTCCCTTAATCTTAAATAAAAGTCAGTCCACTGAAGATCTACGGCTCCCCACTGTGTCTGGAAAACAACGGGACAGGCGGTAGGGGGGCCAGCTCAAGACCTGATCTTCCCTGCAGTTTGCCACACAAGCTGGATTAAGTAGACATCACTTTGCATGGATCTGAGGGGAATCTTCTTGTCAAGGGGATGGAGGGGAAAAAGCGAGAGAGCACATTCTCTCTCCAGGATGCAGACGACTTGTTATCTTCGGTAAGATGGGGGAGAAAGATATGTAATGCAGACAGACCCAGGTTGCCAGCCCCAGGGATAGAATCTGCGAGCATAGGGTCTAAAGCCCTGCACTCTACCACATGAGCTAAAGGCCAGCTGGCTCTCAGCCAAGGCTGTAGAGCAGAGACTTCACTCACCCCCAGATGAGGTCTCAGTACCTCTGGGTACTACAGATACATACCCATTTCCTGCAGTATTGTGAGAATTAGTTGATATTATTGCAGTTATTTGAACTGTAAAATGCTTTGGGGAAGCATTGTTGCTGCCAGCACTTGCTGGTGAGTCACCAACACCATGAGAAGATTGAGTCATCAGCACATGGGAAGACTGTCAGTCTCCAGGGTCCCTGCAATTATTTGCCTTTCTCCTGTGCCACCAAGCCACCGTAGCAGCTTTGAACCCCACACATCCGTCCCAATAAAAGGTGGGCTGAGACGCACTGGGACCTGGACGTGCTCAGAGACCAAAGGTCTCGGGAGACAAGACTCAGACTTCCAATGGACAACCTCCTCTCCAAAATTACACACAGTTTCCATATTGTCAACCCAAGGTGGCTTGGAAAGCAGGCCTCAAAAAACTAAACATCATGAGGAGGGTAAATTAAGATTGAAAAAACACCACTACCACCATCACATTGGCTTTGTTTCATTAACTTTAGGTTACACTCAAGCGCTGCTTCCCAGGTGCTCTCTGCAATCATGAGGATTAGAAACTTGTTCTCTTTTTCCAGATGTCTCATGCAATATTTTGTAAAAGGATGAGAGACAACTGCAGGAAGTAACAATATCTTTTATTGGACCAATTTCTGTTGGTGAGAGACATGCTTTCAACCTGACACAGAATTTGTCTTCAGCAGTAAACTTGAAAGCTTGTCTCTTTCACCAACAGAAGTTGGTCCCCTCCCCCTCCCAAAATACTACTTCACCCACCTTGTCCTTTTTAAAAATCATAGCTGAGAATCTGCTCCATCACATGACTCCAAGAGCTGGGGCTTTAAGAAAAGCATCAAAGAATGTGAGACTCATGGGAGTTGGCCACACTGCCATTTGATACCACTGACAAGAACACCAGGACAAAAGAGGAGGCACTTTCACCCATAGTCAAGGTGCAGTCAAGAGAAAATTTCTTTACATAGAATCATAGAACACTAGGACTGGAAGGGACCTCGAAAGGCCATCAAGTCCAGCCCCCTGCCCCAATGGCAGGACGAAGTACTGTCTAAACCATCCCTGATAGACATCTAACCTGTTCTTAAATATCTCCATCGCTGGAGATTCCACAACCTCCCTTGGCAATTTATTCCGCTGTTCGACCACCCTGACAGTTAGGAACTCTTTCATAATGTCCAACCTAAATTTCCCTTGCTGCAGTTTAAGTCCATTGCCTCTTGTTCTATCCTCACAGGCCAAGAACAAGTTTTCTCCCTCCTCCTTATGACACCCTTTTAGACACCTGAAAACCACTATCATGTCACCCCTCAAACTTCTCTTTTCCAAACTAAACAAGCCCAATTCTTTCAGCCTTTCTTCATAGGTCACATTCTCTAGACCTTTAATCATTCTTGTTGCTCTTTTCTGGACCTTCTCTAATTTCTCCACATCTTTCTTGAACTGCGGTGCCCAGAACTGGACACAATACGCCAGCTGAGGCCTAACCAACGCAGAGTAGATTGGAAAAATGACTTTTTGTGTCTTGTTCACAACACACCTGTGAATGCATCCCAGAATCATGTTTGCTTTTTTTGCAACAGCGTCACACTGTTGACTCATATTTAGCTTGTGGTCCACTATAACCACTAGATCCCTTTCTGCTGTACTCATTCCTAGGCAGTCTCTTCCCATTCTGTATGTGTGAAACTGATTGTTCCTTCCCAAGTGGAGCACTTTGCATTTGTCCTTATTAAACTTCATCCTGTTTACCTCAAACCATTCTCCAATTTGTCCAGATCATTTTGAATTATGACCCTATCCTCCAAAGCAGTTGCAACCCCTCCCAGCTTGGTATCATCTGCAAACTTAATAAGCCTACTTTCTATACCAATATCTAAATAACTGATGAAGATTTGAACAGAACATAAAACCAAAATATTACTAGGGATGCTAATTTGGGGTACCTATAAAAGCTGATTATTTCTGTCAAATTAACTGTGTAGTGACTAGATTCAACACACCCTTCAGTGGAAGCCTTTGACACTCTAAACCCAGTTTACAGCTGCAAAGAGCTACGTCTACACGTGAAGCCTACATCGAAATAGCTTATTTCGATGAATAACGTCTACACATCCTCCAGGGCTGGCAACGTCGATGTTCAACTTCGACGTCACGCAGCACCACATCGAAATAGGCGCTGCGAGGGAACGTCTACATGCCACAGTCGCACACATCGAAATAAGGGTGCCAGGCACAGCTGCAGACAGGGTCACAGGGCGGACTCAACAGCAAGCCGCTCCCTTAAAGGGCCCCTCCCAGACACAGTCGCACTAAACAACACAAGATCCACAGAGCCGACAACTGGTTGCAGACCCTGTGCATGCAGCATGGATCCCCAGCTGCGGCAGCAGCAGCCAGAAGCCCTGGGCTAAGGGCTGCTGCACACGGTGACCATAGAGCCCCGCAGGGGCTGGAGAGAGAGCGTCTCTCAACCCCTCAGCTGATGGCCGCCATGGTGGACCCCGCTATTTCAATGTTGCGAGACGCGGATCGGCTACACGTGCCCTACTTCGACGTTCAACTTCGAAGTAGGGCGCTATTCCCATCCCCTCATGGGGTTAGCGACTTCGACGTCTCGCCGCCTAACGTCGATGTTAACATCGAAATAGCGCCCAACACGTGTAGCCCTGACGGGCGCTATTTCGAAGTTAGTGCCGCTACTTCGAAGTAGCGTGCACGTGTAGACACGGCTTCGGAATGCTGAAAGCTTTGCGTTGCTGTGAGATCATTCTTCCCGCAGTAGAAGCAAAGGGGCAAATGCCCAAGCCTGGGGCACAGCTGTGTCTTCTAGACACCCATCACACAGCTGCTCTCCTACCCTGCCTCCTACCTGTCTCCTACCCTGCACCCTGCGACCGGGTGCTTGTGAACAGGGTGCGTGCTAACAGGAGGGAGTTTGGAGAGGCTCTCCTGGAGGAGGAGAAGGACGGAGCAAACTAAAGCACCTTGGGGTAAGTGGCTGCTTATATTTGGAGGTTTTGGGCTTGTGTGTTTGTTTGGAGTTTGTTTGTTTGGAGTGCTGAGCTGAGTGTTTGTTTGTTTGTTTGTTTGAAAGGCCATGTGCTCAGGCAGGCAGGCAGTTGGAAGCTGATTAGGTTTGAATTGAAACACCGTGTGCTGATTGGCTGAGCTGTAGGCAGAGGGAGGAGCTATCAGGGAGGCCGAGCACTTAAACCCTGCTAGTAAGCGACCAGGTGCTTGTGAACAGGGTGCGTGCTAACAGGAGGGAGTTTGGAGAGGGGAGTTTAGAGGGGGAGCTTGGAGGGAGACAGTGACTTCTGTTGCTCTTAAACTAAATCCTTTATAACAACCTCTATCTGAAACATTTAATTAACCCTCATATATAACTAGAGTAGGAAATGGAGGCAGAAGCCCAGCAGCAGAGTGGGGGCTATCCTGTTTATTGTGCCGAGTGCAGTATGTATGACTACCTACCCTGTGGGCGGGTGGCGTATGTGTGCGCTCGATGCAAGGAGCTCCTGGCCCTCAGAGACCGAGTGCGTGCTTTGGAGGCCAGGGTGGCTGAACTGGAGGAGCTAAGGAAGGCAGAGGTGTTTGTGGATGAGACTTTCCGGGACATAGTAGGGCTGTCCCACCTCCAATCTGACAGTCCTGAGGCTGTTACGGAGGATGAAAGGCTCAGGGAAGGAGAGCAGTCAAGGGGAGCAGAGGGAAACCATCCCATAGTTGGGACCCTCCTTCCAGAGGGTGATGATGTATCCTCTCGTGCCGAGGATACTTCTCCGGGGCAGGGAGCGCTAGCTGTTAGGAAGAAGCAGGTTTTAGTAGTGGGGGATTCGATCATTAGAAATATAGATAGTTGGGTTTGTGATGACCGGGAGAACCGTATGGTGACTTGCCTGCCTGGTGCGAAGGTTGCGGATCTCTCGAGGCATCTAGACAGACTTATGGGCAGTGCTGGGGAGGAGCCGGTCGTCGTGGTACATGTTGGTACCAATGACATAGGGAAGGGTAGAAGAGATGTTCTGGAGGCCAAATTTAGGTTACTAGGAAAGAGACTGAAATCCAGAACATCTTTGGTGGCATTCTCTGAAATGCTTCCAGTTCCACGCGCAGGGCCAGATAGACAGGCAGAACTTCATAGTCTCAATGCGTGGATGAGACGATGGTGTAGGGAAGAGGGGTTTAGATTTATTAGGAACTGGGGACACTTTTGGGGTAGGGGGAGCCTATACAGGAATGATGGGCTCCACCTAAATCAAGGTGGATCCAGACTGCTGGCATTAAACATTAAAAAGGTCATAGAGCAGTTTTTAAACTAAGAGGTGGGGGAAAGCCGATTGGTGCGGGGGAGCACCTGGATCGGACGGAGACTTCTCTTACACGAGGCTCCATAGACAGGGATTCCCTAGAAGTTAGTCAGATAGGGAACGTGGGAAATAATATATGGGCAAGATCAGATGTGAAACAATCGTGCATAAAAAAATCCACCACGTCTGTGAAAGGTGGACATATAAATAGTGGTAGTTTTCTAACATGCTTTTACACTAATGCTAGGAGTCTGTCTAATAAGATGGGTGAACTGGAGTACCTCATATCAAAGGAGGAAGTTGACATAATAGGCATCTCAGAAACATGGTGGAATGAGGACAATCAGTGGGACACTATCATACCGGGATATAAATTATATCGGAAAGACAGAACAGGTCGTGCGGGTGGCGGAGTGGTACTATATGTGAAGGATAATATAGAATCAAATGAAGTAAAAATCCTAAAGGAATCAAAATGTTCCATAGAATCATTATGGATAACAATTCATTCCTCTAATATGAATATGGCATTAGGAATATATTACCGACCACCTAACCAGGACAGTGATAGTGATGCTGAAATGATGAGGGAGATTAGAGAGGCTATCAAAATAAAAAACACAGTAATAATAGGAGATTTCAATTATCCCCATATTGATTGGGTGCATGTCACCTCAGGACGGGATTCAGAGATTAAATTTCTTGATGCCTTAAATGACTGCTTCTTGGAGCAGCTAGTACAGGAACCCACAAGGGGAGAGTCGATTCTCGATCTAGTCTTGACTGGAACGCAGGATCTGGTCCAAGAGGTAACTGTTACTGGACCGCTTGGAAATAGTGACCACAATATAATAACTTTTAATATTCCTGTGTTGGGAAGAACACCGCAGCGGTCAAACACTCTGGCATTTAATTTCAAAAAGGGGAATTACACTAAAATGAGGAAGCTAGTTAAACAGAAACTAAAAGGTAGAGTAATTAAACTAAAATCCCTGGAAGCTGCATGGAAACTGTTTAAAGACACCATACTAGAGGCCCAACTTAAATGTATACCCCAAATAAAAAAACACAGTAAGAGACCTAACAAAGAACCACCATGGCTAAACAGCCATGTTAAAAAGGCAGTGAGAGAGAAAAGGGCAGCTTTTAAAAAGTGGAAGTCAAATCCTAGTGAGGAAAATAGAAAGGAACATAAACACTCCCAAATTAACTGTCATAATGTAGTAAGAAAAGCCAAAAAAGAGTTTGAGGAACAGCTAGCCAAAAATTCAAAAAACAATAGTAAAATGTTTTTTAAATACATTAGAAGCAGGAAGCCTGCTAAAAAAGCAGTGGGGCCCTTGGATGATAAAGATATAAAAGGAGCGATCAAGGAAGACAGTGCCATTGCAGAGCGATTAAATGATTTCTTTGCTTCAGTCTTCACGGCTGAAGATGTTACAGAGGTTCCTAAATCTGAGCCAGCCTTTTTAGGCAACAAATCTGAGGAACTCACTCAGATTGAAGTGACATTAGAGGAGGTTTTGGAATTAATTGATAAGCTGAATAGTAACAAGTCTCCAGGACCAGACGGCATTCACCCAAGGGTTCTGAAAGAACTCAAATGTGAAATTGCGGAGTTATTAACAGTGGTTTGTAACCTATCCTTTAAATCCACTTTGGTACCAAATGACTGGAAGACGGCCAATATAACGCCAATATTTAAAAAAGGCTCTAGAGGAGATCCTGGCAATTATAGACCGATAAGTTTAACATCAGTACCAGGCAAATTAGTAGAAACACTAGTAAAGAGTAAAATTGCAAGGCACATAGAAGAGCACGAATTGTTGGGCAAAAGTCAGCATGGTTTCTGCAGAGGGAAGTCGTGTCTGTCTAATCTATTAGAATTCTTTGAAGGGGTTAATAAACATGCGGACAAGGGGCACCCAGTGGACATAATATACCTAGATTTCCAGAAAGCCTTTGACACGGTCCCACACCAAAGGCTTTTATGTAAATTAGGTGGTCATGGGATAGGAGGAAAGGTCCTTTCATGGATCGGGAATTGGTTAAAAGACAGAAAACAAAGGGTGGGAATAAATGGTAAATTTTCACAATGGAGGGGGGTAACTAGTGGTGTTCCCCAGGGGTCAGTCCTGGGACCGATCCTGTTCAACTTGTTCATCAATGATCTAGAAAATGAGGTAAGCAGTGAGGTGGCAAAGTTTGCAGATGACACCAAGTTGTTCAGGACAGTCAAAAGCAAAAGGGATTGTGAAGAACTACAAAAAGATCTCAGCAAACTGAGTGATTGGGCAGCAAAATGGCAAATTAAATTTAATGTGGGTAAGTGTAAGGTAATGCATGTTGGAAAAAATAACCCAAATTACACGTACTACATGATGGGGTCAAATTTAGCTACGACAGATCAGGAAAGGGATCTTGGAGTTATAGTGGATAGTTCTCTGAAGACATCCACGCAGTGTGCAGTGGCAGTTAGTAAGGCAAATAGGATGTTAGAAATTATTAAAAAAGGGATCGATAATAAGACAAAAGATATCATACTTCCCCTATATAAAACTATGGTACGCCCACATCTTGAGTACTGCGTGCAGATGTGGTCTCCTCACCTCAAAAAAGATATATTGGCATTAGAAAAGGTTCAGAAAAGGGCGACTAAGATGATTAGGGGCTTGGAAAGGGTCCCCTATGGGGAGAGGCTAGAGAGACTGGGACTTTTCAGTTTGGAAAAAAGGCAATTGAGGGGCGATATGATAGAGGTATATAAAATCATGAATGGTGTGGAGAAAGTGAATATAGAAAAATTATTTACCTTTTCCCATAATACAAGAACTAGGGGACACCAAATGAAATTGATGGGTAGTAGGTTCAAAACTAATAAAAGGAAATTTTTCTTCACACAGCGCACAGTCAACCTGTGGAACTCCTTGCCCGAGGAGGCTGTGAAGGCCAGGACTCTATTAGGGTTTAAAAAAGAGCTTGATAAATTTTTGCAGGTCAGGTCCATAAATGGCTATTAGCCAGGGATAAAGTATGGTGCCCTAGCCTTCATAACAAGGGCAGGAGATGGATGGCAGGAGATAAATCACTTGTCTTCTGTTCTCCTTCTCTGGGGCACCTGGCATTGGCCACCGTCGGCAGATGGGATGCTGGGCTTGATGGACCTTTGGTCTGACCCAGTATGGCCATTCTTATGTTCTTATGTTCTTATGCCTCGGAGAAGCATTTCATGCAGACAAATTGTAGCACAATGGACGTTTACAAGGCCAGGTCTCCATCAAGCAGGTTTGGGTAGTACAGCTATACCAGCAAGCTACAGAGGCAAAGTACATTTCCTTGGGCAAATTAAACCAGTAACACTCACTTATTTCAGTCTCTCTCCCCAAGCAAAAGCAGCTCTGCCACTTCTCCACAGGCGTCTACAGAAGGGGCAGTGGCTGGCCCAGCTTGGTCAGGGGTCACGCTTCTTCCCATCCCACTGACACAGCTATGACAGCTGGTTTGCAGTGCAGATGCAGCCTCTGGCTTGTACCCCACTTGCTCAGGGGCCAGGCTGGGTAGTTCACAAAGGCTTGTCTCCTTCGGGGATAACCACCAGTGAACTCAAGGGACTCCATGCATTTGCAAAGATCCACATGGAGGTTCTCCAAACTTTTGTGCCTTACCCTTGGCAGAACCCAGGAAAGACAAGGAGAGCTGCTGTAGAATCACTGCAGGGCAGGTCTAAGACCCCTTGTGATCACAGCTACCATGGAGCTCTCATCAGCACAGCACTGTGGTCACAGCTCCCCCAGAGCCAGTGCTGCTAACAAGTGCTGGGAGGAAAGCAGTGAATCCAAGCCAATGGGGCCCCAACCTGATCCTGGCTAGAATGAGGGATATTTAGGGAGGAAGGACAGAGTTCTTAACATAAAACAGGGACTGTCCCCCTTAAATAATCCATAAAAAAAACACAGGCAGAGCTCCCTCCCTGCCCACCTTATGATGGGACCTCATTCTGGACCTCGGGTGGAGAGTGGAACTCGCACTCTAGTGGGGAACCTGGGGCTCACCTGGACTAGCCACCTAGGGTGAGAACCACAGCTGCCTCCTCCACACTAGGATTTTAACATTGCAGAAAAACCACAGGGAGGACAAGGTCACAATTAGTGAAAACAGCCCCCCCCCCACCCCCAAACCACCCCCAATCAAAGTGGGCAGGAGGAGACCATCAGCAGATACAGAGAGAGCAAGCGGAGAGCTCCCAAGACCAGCGTGAGATGCAAAGGTCTCCACCCCAGTGTCTTGTTGGCCTCGTGGCACAGGGAAGTTTTAAGGGGGGGAAGTGGAGCAACCCAGTGTAAAACCCACAGGTTTCCGTTTACAGAGTGCTCTTCCCTGCCATAAACACAAATGTGCTTCTGGATAAATATGACCACACGGGACTGGGTGACTCAAAGACGAGTAGCCTGAGTGAAGGCATATTGTGAAGGGCACTGGAAGTTAAAACGTATAGCAAACAGCTTTCCAACCTGTTTCATAGCTGCTACGGGTGTTTGCTAATGAACTCAGTGTGGGCCTGTCAGCAAGAGCAGCTCTCATTTCCAAAATCCCAGCCGAGGCACATAGCTGCTCTGCTCGCAGGTCTGAGGCGTGTTTCTCCCACTAAGTGTATCTGACATTATAGCTAAATTGCACTCAATCTGCCTGTGCAAACACAGCAAGGGTTGGGTGAAAAAAAAAGTGCAGGAGCAAAGAAGTGTTTAGAAGCAATTTAACGCCTTGTGTAGTGAATTAACTTCTGGAATTTACAATACACTTAACTTACCCGACATTTAAAAACTGTTCCAGGAGAGTTGTTCAGGCTTCTGAAAGCAACTTTAGTAAGACACGAATACAGGCCCTGCCATGCTGAATCTGAGCCAAGGTCTGTCTAGCCCAGGATCCTCTCTCTGTCAGTGGTCAGCACCAGCTGCTTCAGAGGAAGCTGCAAGAGCCCTGCAGTAGCACATGCAGGCTATTTCGCCTCCATATTAAGTCTCCTCCTGAGCTCTAGTAGTTAGAGGCTGGTATAAGCCCTGAACATTAGCTGTAACCTCCCCTCCAGAATGCTTTGTGAGCAGGAACTGTATGGATTCAAAGCTGTGTCCGGTCCCTGTGGCAGGGAGTTGCAAAATCTAATTACACTGTATATGAAGAAAAATTTGTACCAGTTTTGAATACCTCACCCTTTAATTCCATCGACTGCCCCTTTATTCGGGCACGATGAGACTGGGGAACCAGAGGCCCCAATCTACCTCTTCTAGTCCACTCACTGCTTTTTTAGGTACAGGTTGAACCTCTCTTGTCCAGCACCCTCGCAACCTGACCAGTGCCTAATGAAAGAGTTTTCCAGAAGTCAATATCTTCTTGCATATTACCAACACTTCCACTGTTCACTGGGCTTGAAGAAGACATTCAGGGGTAAATTACAGGTAAACAACAGCACAGAATACTGGGAGCCATGACTGGTGGCTGGAAACAAATTTTACGGGATCAGGGGAAGCTTGGTCACACCCAAGATAAGTGGCTGTCCCACTAACTAAAATCATGCCGGATTACAGAGGTTGCTGGCTCAGAGAGTTCCGGATTAGAGAGGCTCAACCTGTACTTCTCTCACGTCCCCTCTTGTTGCAGTACTGCGATTCTGGATATTCTTGCTCTCTCTCTCAGGACACACTTGGGGGAGGAGTGCTTTTGTCAGAGGGAGGATAGGCACACAAACACTAGTGTCCTGGAATAGTCAAACATAACCAGCATTGAAGCCATTATCATTCATCAACAACTTCACTGGACTGGTCACGTGGTCTGGATGTCTGATCAGCACCTCCCAAAACAGATTCTTTTTCCCAAGTTGGAGGAAGGATGGAGGTGTTGGGGGCCAGAGGAGGAGATACAGGAACATTCAAAATCACACACAAAAAAGTGCAGCATTGGTGTCAACACTTGGGAGAACCTGGCGTAAGACCGTTCCCAGAGGGGAGCAGTAATCCCTGACTGGGTGTCACAATTTGAGAGATCCTGCCACAGCGCAGATGAGGAGAGGCGGAGAAGAAGAGACGACGTTCAAAAACTGCCCTGTGTGCCTCCAACAGGGACCCATACCTACCCCTTCTGCAGTAAGACCTGCGGCTCCAGAATCTTACAGAACAGGGGGCTGGACTCAATGGCTTAGAGGAGGGCGCTGGACTGGATAGCTTTGTCAGGTCTCTTCCAGCTCTATTGTTCTATGATATGATCCTATGAATCGGGCTGGTCAGCCCTCACCAGACTCACAAATAGGAAGGTGACATGAAGACGTCCCACTCGTTATCGAGTGACAGCCAATTAAAAAAAAAGCTACTGAAGACAAAAATAAAAGCAATTATAAATAACTCCTTACAATACTAGGAATGTCCTTTCTGTTTCATGTTCCAGCAGGTATTTTAGACATGGACATTTTATATAAACATTCATTGTGATGAACATACAAGGAACACTTATGAACAGTTCATTTTGCCTTGAGATTAATTTGGAGCAGGTATAAAAAGTGTGCAAGGTCTCTTCTTTCTATAAAAAAATATCATCCCTTTTCAGAGCCTGCTATGCTGCCATGGAGGAGATGTGTACAAGATTAGACATACCGCTGAAGAATTTTCTTCTCCCAAGCAGATTTCTAAACGGGGTGGGGGGGTTACAGATACGACACAGGAGGCCTAACCAGAGCTCTCGATGGTTTTAGATAGTCCATTTCTCTGTACGTGCCTCCACCGATCTGACCAGACCTTCTCCCATGCTCTCAAAGTCTTCTAGGATGGCTTCCACATTGGGAACAGTAACGAGCTCCTCCCTTAGACTTGCCACCATTCTTCCTTTCAGGTTGGATGCCTGTAACACACACATGCATCGGTTGGACAGACACTTGCATTTTGCGCTCAGCAATCTCCCGAAGTTACGTCTCTAATGCAACCTCTACTCGCTCCCCGTCTTCTGCAATGAGCCCAATGTGTCAAATAAATGCTGCCACTGTTCAAGCTATTTACTCCCACCATTTCTCTGCCTCTTCTGCTTACACCATGTTCACTTCTAACAGCTCCTGTTACCATCGAGAGAGCTGCCAAAAACAGTGTAAACCAGCAGGTTGCAAGAGCGCCCCCTTCAGAGCATACACAAATCAAGCAACCCCCTTAAGGTATCAAGGAGGCAATATTCAATCACAACTGCCCCTTCCACATGCATGTTGAACACTGGAAAAATGACTCACTGAAGCCCTTCAGAGGTGAGGACAGACCCAGACAAGCAATGCCTACAGGATGCCTGAAAGGTCACTGGTTCAAGGACAATGTGTTTGAGGTGACTCTGCTTTGGTCTGTTCCTGGGGGGGGCAGTAAAGAACCCAGCCCAGCAAGCTACTGTAAGCCTGGAACTTCATGGCAGTCAACAGAGCTATAAAGCGAGAAACAGGTTTGAGGGACTAGTTTCAGAGCCGCAGCATTGCTGAGTAGCAAGTGCCCCAGGCACAGAGAGAGGAGTCAGACATCACAAAAGGGCCGGCAGAACAGCCTGGGGTGCCAAAAGAACTGGGTGCTGTTAATCAGAAGTTTCTTCACGTCTTTGCTGAGTTCCTCCTAGAAAGCAGCATGAATCACGCCCACACCTGTGCGGCAGACCCAGCTTTGCCATCCCCCAGGGGCTCTCCAAACCACGCCCTGCTCCCAAACAGCTTTGCACTAACTGTGAGGCACAAATGCAGCTGGGATCCCCCCGCTGCAGTGATGGACTATTGGCACTTCGGAAAAATCCAGCCCCGCAGTGTCAAACCGGGCAGCCCAAACGCAGGCTGCTTTTGAAAAAAATCAGGCTCTTTGCCTCCATCCCCCTACCTATTGATGGAGACAGCACTTGTCTATCCTTCAGGAAGGCTGCAGATGCCACTGCTAGTGTTTCTTAGTGGTTAAGCATGCTGGACTGGAATTCAGGAGACCTGAGCTCTGTTCTCAACTTGGCCGCTGACTGGATGGCCTTGGTCAAGTCACTTTGTCACTATATACCTCAGTTTCCCCAAGCATCAGATGAAATGACACCTACCATCCTTGTAAAGAATTTTGAGAGCTGCTCCATCAGACTAGGTGACACTACAGTTACTACAACCCCCTCCAAACTTCTTACAACCCCAGAACAGACAAGACATTCAAAGCTGAGAGTCAAAAACTCACCTGGAAGGGCTGGGGCTTGAAGCTGGGGGTTTTCCACAACACGCCGATCACCTCCCCACCATGCGAGTCATAGAAGAACAAGGCCAGGTCTCCAAAGGCCTCCTGGAAGAGTATTTGAAAGAGAGTCATGTCAGGTGTCGCTATCAAATCTCTACCCCAAGGGAGATGCTCCAAGACACTGGTTCACAGCAAACCAGAATCCAGTAAAAGCCTCTTGAAAGTACAGGTTCTACAACCATCCCATGGATCACAACATCCCAACTGCAATTAGAATGACCGGCTCTCTGGGGTCCGGCCACCAGGCTCCCCCGCAGTAGAATAATACCAATTCCAAAACATCAGACCTTGTCATGCAGAAGGGGACAGACACTGACTCTGCCACAATAAGTTTCCCTGCGAGGTAGCAACACCAGGAAAACCACTGAGGTATGTACTAGCTCACTCATCCTAGGGGAAGGAAGAGGGGAACAGCCCCCAGGGATCTGGGTTTCTCTTGTCTTCATGCTGTTGCAGGAAACAAAATAGAGGAGATACTTAGAGCCTGGTTAAAGACCAATGAATGACTTCAACCCATCCCACAATGTTTCCTCTAAATTAAGCCCTATCTCCTGCACTCTGGGCTGGACACAGATAGAGCTGGCTGCACATTTAGTAGAGAGATGAAGCCCCTAAAGAGCACAGTCCCCAGCAAGCAGTGCCCCCCTTGTTTGGAGGGAGGACCATATTGCAGGGACACATTCTTTGGAATGGG
Organism: Carettochelys insculpta; assembly: GCF_033958435.1. Taxonomy (NCBI): domain Eukaryota; kingdom Metazoa; phylum Chordata; order Testudines; family Carettochelyidae; genus Carettochelys; species Carettochelys insculpta. Next base: position 124,781,675 of record NC_134141.1, read on the forward strand.
CCTGTGTGCCATGCACTGGTGCTCCCCTGGTGAGACGAACTCCTTCGGGATGGGAAAGCTTGCTTTCTGTTGCAGGCTGGTCTGGAAAGATGGATGGGGAAGCCAGCTCATGGGGCGTCAGTCACTAGATTTGGGCTCCTTCCTGCAGAGTCCCACACAGATGCTCTAGGTGGGCTGCCCACAAACAGTGTAAAACCACCACAAGAAAAGAGTTGTTCCCTCTCGCAGCTAGACAATCCTGCCTCCTTGCCGATGTTTGCCCTTACTACAGCTGTAATTCTGTGCAGGGCTCCGCTGGGGCTTGCTCCTGCAGCATCAGCAATCAGAACGACCCATCCAGCCTGTCTCTCCCCAGCCTACCACGAGGGTCGAGAGAGGAATGTTTGCCAAAGATGAAAAAACCAACTCTTGGCTTGACTGCCCTGCGCCCACACAACCCGACTCCCAGAGCGGCAGGCATTTGAGTGGGGGGATGGCGACTGGGCTAAGTGAACATCACGCGTAGGTCATCTTGAATGTGGGTCACCACCAGACCCTGGGGAAACAGGGGTTAGATCTCGGACCCAGGGACTGCTCTGGGAGGAACCCACTTGGAGCAACTCATATGGCCATACTCCTGGGAGCAGCTGCCAGGAAGAGATGCCTAGAGTGCAATGCCGGAGAGGACCACTAGGATCAGCTAGTCTGAGCTCCCATTGAACACAGGCTAGAGAACGGGCCCAAGATGAACCCTGAGAGCCCATCCCTCCAAAAACTATCCACCACTTCCCCAGGGAACAGCGGTAGCTTGAGCAGTAGCAGTACAAGCTTCCTTGCCCTACTGTGACCATCATCATCTCCAGGTGGAGGAGACCTCCCCCTGTAAGGAGACAGTAATTCCACACTGTGCCTAATCACCTCTCAGCTGAGCAACCATAAAGGGCCTATGAATGGTGTCATTTGCAAGGTGGGCACTGACTATAAACTTTCTTCAGGGCCCCTCTGTGAAGCTTTCCCAGTCATCTCAGAAGGACCTTGCACATGCAGGGGTGGGCACAGCTGAAAACACTGCACTGGGGGAGGAGCAGGTGAACCCAGTCATAATCCTTGGTGCTGGAGCTGTGTGGGTAGGAGCAGTAGTGTCTCGAAGGCAAGAGTGGATAAACAGGGAGCGGCAGAGTCACCTGGGCCCTGAAAGGCCGGTCTGTCAGTGTGAAGGGAGGGATTCCAGGCAGAGGGTGACGTGTTTGGCTCCAGGAGATGGAAATGGATTGATACCAGCCAACTTGTCCCACCAACAGGGGTTCCATTCAGGTTGGGCCGGTCAGGGGACGTGATGCCAAGCCAGCCTTAAGATCGGAGCCTCCCTTCCAAAAACTGACCACCCACACCGTACTAGACATGGGCAAATCCAGAATGGTCAGAGGCAGGTCAATGCCAAATTCCCCTTGGATGAAAGACGAACATGAAGGAAGCGAGCGAGACAAGCCCGTTAGGGAACACGTTCTAGCATACATGGGCTATGCAGTGTGTGTTTGTGTGTCATGCCAGGGAAAGCCATCCCTCATAAAAGGGAACAGTGTCTCTGACACTGCAGAGAAAGCCCCACTTATTCTAAGGGTGAGTTCTCCAGAGTAACAGACACATCTACGTGCAGTGCCATGCAGGCATGTCCAGCTGGACGTCAGCCATTAGCCTACGCAGGACACAGTACGGAGATGGATCATTTCCCAATAAAGTTATTGCTTTGTACAAACAGATCATTTTTTCCATCTGGGTAACAAACGCCAGCACAGCCATTAAAGGAAAATCATAGAAGATTAGGGTAGGAAGACACCTCAGGAAGCCACCAAATGCAACCCCCTGCTTAAAGCAAGGTCAACTCCAACTAAATCATCCCAGCCCGGGCTTTGTCAAGCTGGGCCTCAAAAACTTCTAAGGATGGCGATTCTACCACCTCTCTAAACAACATATTCCAGTGCTTCACTGCCTTCCTGGTGAAACAGTGTTTCATAATATCCAACCTAGACCTCCCCTACTGCAACTTGAGACCATTGCTCCTTGTTCTGTCATCTGTCACCACTGAAAACAGCCTCTCTCCAACCAATTTGGAACCTCTCTTCAGGTAGCGGAAGGCTGCTATCAAATCCCCCCCACTCGTCTCTTCTGGAGACTAAATAAGCCGAGTCCCCTCGGCCTCTTCTTGTAAATCACATGCCCCAGACCTCTGATCATTTTCACTGCCCTCTGCTGGACACTCTCTAATTTGTCCACATCCCTTTGTAGTGGGGATCCCAAAACTGGACACAATACTCCAGGTGGGGCCTCACGAGTGCTGAGCAGAGTTGAAGAATCACTTCCAGCTGCTTGGCTCTTCAAGAGGGTTTTGGATGAGAACAGTATCTGGTCAAAAACCCTATTGATGGACGTATCGCTGACCCTGTGTTATCCCTGCTACCTGAAACCAGAGAACATGGAGCTGGAAATTCAGAAACGTTCAGCTACCTCACAATTGCAGCCTTAAAGATCTAACTGATTATTTGCAGCCTCTGTGCTGTCTTCGGAGTCCGTACGGCTCACTCGGCACGGACAGTGCACGCAAAGAGGTCCACTTCCTGGGCTGCCTCTTCAGCCATAGCCCTGTGCTGGAATGCTGGGCCTGCAAACCCCCGGGGGTAAGGCGATACAAAACCAGCTCTCCGGGCTGTTTGCATCTAGAAGTCCAGGAGAAATTCTCAGTTCAATCATTTCAGACAACCAAAAATTACAAGAACCTAAAATGCCGGGCGTCCACGGCCTGGGAGCCTCTGATCTCAGAAACACAGGTGTGGCAGGACTTGTGCCGAAGGGAGGGAGGGGGCGGACTGCCTGGAGAAGGGGGATATAGTACATGAAGGTTGGTTTAAACTGTGTGACCTTGCGTTTCAAAACCTCGTACCCGCTCCTCCTCTCACTTCCCTGCTGAAGTCCTCACTCATTGCATCAGGCCTGCCTCCAGGCCAGGAGCCGGGTCTGCCCCTCGCCGTATCTTTGGAAAGGGCCCAGCATATTGAGCTCCTACAGCACAATTAATAAATATGCCAATTAAGGTTTATCCAGAGCTTTAAATACACTACAGTGCTCGTAAACAACCGGCCTATATATTTCAATTAAAATTAACTGTAGCTGTTTGCTTACAGTACTCCATCAAAGCAACCACACTTGCCATTTGCACTCCGTGGGCCTTGCTGCTGGGGTAATTGCTATCTTGACCAGCACAAGGAGACTCAGGAGCACACCTGGCACTTGTTTTCCCAGGGTCAGCAAGAAAAGCAAATTGACAACGTCTAGGCATCCAGCCAGGGGACTGGTGCAGTATCCCATGGCGTTGGAGAGGTGAACACGCACCACGATTGGAATTCAGCCACTGAGATTGAGTCACCGAGCAATTTGAAAATGGACATTTTTGTGCAACACACTAAAAAAATATGAGTGGGTTCTTGGCAGCTAATGCGCCCTGTTCCCAGAGATTTATGCAGACCTGCCAACACAGTGTTCTGTATGCGCCATCCGCCAAAGGAAAGCAGCCATGGTCTCTGGGCTGCCTTAGATAAAAGGCTGCTAAATGTGGAACAAGTGAATAAGGAAAAGTTACTACTTGTTCCCATAACAAAAATCCTAGGGGTCCCCATATGGAGTTAATGGGGAGCAGGTTTAAAACTAACAAAGTTAACAAAAGGAAGTTTTTCTTCACACAGCGCATGGTCGGCCTGTGGAACTCCTTGCCAGAGGAGATTGTGAAGGTCAAGACGTCAACAGGGTTCAAACAAGAACGAGATAAATTCACGGAGGTTAGATCCATCAGTGGCTATTAGCCAGTATGGGAAGGAACTGGTGTCCCTGGCCTCTGTTTGTCAGCAGCTGGAAATGGGTGTCGGGAGAGGGATGATTTTGGTGATTCCCTGTTCTGTTCACTCCCTCTGGGCCATCAGGCATTGGGCTCTGGTGGAAGTCAGGGCACTGGGCTAGGTGGACTTTTGGTCTGACCCAGTGCGGCTATTCATACGTTCTTAGTTATTGAATCACACATGATGGAGGTGGAAGAGCCCCACTGGCTCATCTTCCTGGCACATGAAGGATTGTTCCCACTTGTACCATTTCGTGATACATTGTCTTGTCTTGCGGATGTCTCACATGGCTGAATTTTCACCCTTCCTTTGGATTGTGCCACCCAATCTGTAGGGATGCAGACTGCGTTCTGCAACTTCAAGGAGGGTTTTGCAAGACAAGTGGAGAATAAAGAACATAACAAATGACTCAAATATCCTCTTCACTGAGGTTAACCTCAGAGAGAAGGCAGGAAACAAATTCTTCAGATATATTCAACCAGTGCATGCACACACTGGCACATCTGCCTGTATCCTACAAGTCATGCATTTGTTTTGCAATGCGATAACAGGGTATGTCCTAAAGCCACTTGCCAGACTAACCTATCAAAGGGGCCTTTGTTCCGAACAGGAACATTTCCTGTCCTCTGGAGGGAAGCTCCATGGATTCCATCATCGCCAGGACAAAAAGCCTTCTTTATCCACAGGGGCTGATTTTTATCCTCCTTTCACAATGAAGGAGCATATACATTTGCCCACTATCACTTTAAGGTAGAAATAAAAAGTTACTCCTTACAGAATTCTGTGCATGGAAGCATCTCACATCTAGAAGGGTCTTCAAAGAGCTGGCCACTCCCTTCCTGCCTGGAGAGAGATGGTTCTCTCTCTTGGGCCGTGTCTACACGTGCCCCAAACTTCGAAATGGCCACGCAAATGGCCATTTTGAAGTTTACTAATGAAGCGCTGAAATGCATATTCAGCGCTTCATTAGCACGCGGGCGGCAGCGGCGCTTCAAAATTGCCGCGGATTGCCGCTGCGCAGCGCGTCCAGACGGGGCTCCTTTTCGAAAGGACGCCGCCTACTTCGAAGTCCCCTTATTCCCATCAGCTCATGGGAATAAGGGGACTTCGAAGTAGGCGGGCTCCTTTCGAAAAGGAGCCCCGTCGGGACGAGCCGCGCGGCTGCAATCCGCGTCAATTTCGAAGCGCCACTGCCACCCGCATGCTAATGAAGCGCTGAATATGCATTTCAGCGCTTCATTAGTAAACTTCGAAATGGCCATTTGCGTGGCCATTTCGAAGTTTGGGGCACGTGTAGACACGGCCTTGGCGAGCAGCAACAGGAGAAGCTCCACTGCATGGGATCCGTGAAGCTGCTCTCCACAAGGAAGGAAGATTTCAGTATGATAAGAAAAGTTTTTTGTTTTTCTTTTGTGCACGATCCATAGACCCCTTACCGTGGGCAGCTGTCCAGTAGCAGTCTGCAATCAGGCAGGGTAAGATACAATGAAATTCTATACAGCTGAGTAAATAGACACAACCTGTGGAACCCCAACTTGCAGAATCCTTTGCCTAAATGCTGCCTCCCTGAAGCTTGTAATACACATTGTCAACTTCTGCACATTACAAAAAGAACCCACAAGATCTTTCTGTCCTGAAGGCAGCCACTGGAGGAACGCTGAATTTCTGGCCATGCAAACTTCTGGCTTGCACCATGTTATCCACCTGGATGTCAGTGGATGCAGTCAAACAAGAACCTTCACCAATGGATGTGGGGGGGGGAAATCCCAAAAGAAGTCAGTGATTTTCTGAACTCTTTTGTGTCTTTGATGCAGATCTCCAACTCTTTCCAGAGATCCAGTGTGCGGCAAAGTTCTTCAGTAGGAAATAGACAGACCGATGGGAAGGACTCCTCCCTCCTGGAATGCAGAAGTTACCCTGGACGTGAAAGCTGTGTCACTTCTTAAGACACGTTGTCCGGATGGAAGGTGCACAGCTGTGGTTCTGCTGACAAGACTCCCAGGTCCAAAACTCTTCTTGAGGAAGTGAGAATTAAGTGACCGCAATGACTGAAACCACTTTTGAGGAAATAAGGACATTTATGAGAGAGGTTCAAAGGGTTCCTACTGAAGACATTTAGCACTAACGGGGAATCCTGCAAACTGGGGCAGGATTGACAAGAGATGCTGCTCCAAAATTTACGGGTGGGACCACTCTCCATGAGCAAACAAGCACTTTGGTTGCCATGCCTGACTCACTCCCTCGCTTCCCTGCTGAGACTACCAAGGAGCCTATCATTGCTGGCTGCAGTGGTTTATACGCTGTACACACGTACAGCATCCCAAGTCATGTCACACAAGCTACCTCACAGCCATCGTGTGCAGCATCACTCTGAGATGGACACAACCATCTCTACTGCGAGCCACTCCCACACCCCTGCCACCATGTAACCTCCTTCCCATCAATCATCGCAAGAGAGCTCTCTGCAGTGACCCAACTGCTCCTGCACCCGCCACGGCGAGGTTAGGGAGCCAGAAACGTTTACACAACTGAACCGGGAAGACGCCATTAGGCTGATCATTTGCATTGGGACTGTGAGGTCCCTACACAGGGCTCCAGGCGATTCTTTCATCAGCTGATATCCCCACTCCACAGACTAGGGATTTCCTCACTCTATGCAGCAGACAAGAGAGGTTCCAAAGTCTTGCTCCTGCAGTGAAAACAAGCTGCGCACAGGAGGCCTACAGAGAGCAGCTGAATGCACACCCCTTGAGCTCGTAGCAACACTTACCCTCAACTCCTGGAGGTAGCACTGCACCGGATCATAACCCACCACTGGGAAAACGAGGGTCTTGACTGGAGCTTTGCTCTTCAGCATTCCCCGGCTGAACGACTTAGCCGGCCGGTCCACGCCCTCCAGGTGCCTGGGGATCTGCTTAGCATTCAGGTGAATGAGGACATCGTAGAAATCCAGAGGCGGGCGAAAGATCATCTGCAGGAGGGGAGGAGAAGACATGGAACACTGCTTGCAATAGGCAGGATACAGTACCGGAGCACCAGACCTCAAGCCCAGGGATCCCAAAGAAGGAACCCAGCCCTCCAATTCCCCACAACATTAACTCCGCAATGCCCCGTTCTGGGCCAGCAGTTGTTTCAGTGCCTGGGCTGAAAGTGCTTTTTAAATCAGCACAAGTGCTTAGAGCAAGGGACTGCTAGTGGGATACGGTGACCAGACAAGGAAGGAGTAGTCAGGACTTCTAGACCAGCCACTGCCTTGCTGCGAGACCATGGCCAACTCACTGAGCGTACGTCTCCACAGCAAAGAAAAACCCACCAGCTGGCTCAGGATCAGGGGTTCAAGCTGCAGGGCTTGTTTATTGCTGTATTGGCTTCTGGCCAGGCTCTAGGACCATCCCACCACACAGGTCCTCAAGTCCACGCTCCAACCCAAGCCCTGTGCTCTGCACTGCAACAAAACAGCCTCGCGAGTCCAAGACACCTGGCATGGACCGGCAGCAGGTGTCTAGCTGCTGTGCACCTTCCCCCCACCCCCTTAAGCTCTCCTCACCTTGGCTTCCCCATCTGGGAAGCAGGGTTAATTGTGTTTACCCCATAAAACCTTTGGGCAGCCTTAGAAACGAAGCTTCTAAGAGCAACGTATTATGGATGCAAACAACCCTGCGTTAGTGGGATGTGGGACAATAACATGCACATCACTGAGAATAAACCTTCCCCTGCAATCAGTTCACACTGCAGGGGGAACAGAGCAGCCCTAACGAGGGAAGCAGCGTCTGGGAAACCCTCCTGCCAAGCAACACGTGGATATGCTGGTGAAAGGATTTAAATCCAGTGTCCCTGACAGTGTGGGAAATGAAGTCAGGGTCTCCCTCCCTGCAGGGCAGGTGTGGGAGAGTGAGGAGAGATTGAAGGAGGGGGTGGGGAATGGAACAGCTGTTAGATTAGCGATCTGCAGGCCAGGGAAGCAAACCCAGCATCTGAAAGGCATTCTCTGCCAGGCAGCTGCAGGCACCAGTTTCCTTTCAGGAAAGGGACTGAGCAGGTTGCGCCCGGTTCAAACGGAGGGAGCAGGAAGCCATTAAAAAACGGGGTTCCTGAAGCCACGCTCAGTACCACTCCCTCTTCTCAGTCTGGGACTCTCTCCCTGCCGCAAGGCCACTTGCAGCCAGGCAGGAGGAAGGGAGTAAAATGCACTGCCCAGAGGTGGCGAGGAAATCTGATCTCCCACCCACACGTGCAGGGTTTGAGAAGAGCCAGCCGCCAACTGCTCACATGGGATGAGAGGGCAGGGGAGGGGGCAGTGGCTTTCCACACCATTCAGGGTCTGCTGAGAGACCTAGCCCCTATGTTCTGGCCAGCTGGTGGCGAAGGGCCAGCTGGACTCCGCCTCTCACTCCCCACGCCCCGGGAAACCGGGAGCAATGCAGATCAGCAACACCGACAGTGCCAAGGCAAGTCTCAGGGAGCCCCAGAACCTCAGGCAGTGCTGGCCAGAAGATCCAAGAGTGGCCTTCCTAGGAACAAGTACATCCTCTCCTGTCTGGGGTGGGAGGCTGGCAAGCCCACGGGGCTTCCTTCACATGTGAGGTAAGGGTAAGGCCCAGCAGAGAGAAAACTGATTGGGAGAAGGACTAAATGTCAGGGACCGTCAGTGGCACAGACAGGAGGCCCCTAAAGACCTCAGAGCTCAAGAGGGACACTGGCTAGGGAGACGAAGTAAAGCAGACTCTCAGCATCAACATGTCCCCGACAGAGGGTGTGGGAAGCTGAATTATGCTGAAGGGCACTTCTAGGGCTATGTAACAGCAGGGGACAGCCCCTCTCACTCAGCCGCTGTGCATGGGGGCGTGGGGACCTCTCTGCCTCCTCAGTACTGCAGCTGGGACCACAGAAGACAGCTGCGTCTTTGACCCCACGCAGGCAGAGGAGGGGAGGGTTTATTAATAACGGAGCGGACTGGTGCCAGACAGATAAATATTTGGACAGAGGGGGACGTGGGGATTTGGCCGCTGTGGTATTAAAGGGGAAAAAAGCAGCTCATCCGTGGAATAAACGACATCGCCAAGTGCTGACCCCCCCAGCCCCCTCGGCGCAGGAACACACAGGCTGTGGAACACCACACAGGAAGGTGTGACATAAAAGTATCTGCAGCGCTCAGAGGCTGGTCCACAGCTAGGCAATGCTCACACAGGCCCATAACTTAATGGCCTTTTGGCCTACCCTGTGGGGCTAGGGTGAGGGGTAACTCCCACTGAGCTGCCTCCCCTGGGACAGGCTGCTGTGGAGCATTGGCCAAGGTCCTTTTGCAAGGAAGGCCTCTGGTCGCTCTGCCCTTTGGGAGAAGGAAGCTGAGGGAGAGCATGCGCTCGGTGGGTGGTCCTGTCTGGAGAACAGGGCCCTGAGAAGATATGGAGAAGAGAATGGGATGGGCAGGAGATTTTATTTGGTGAAGATGCTACTGGAGAAAGGCAGGAGTCCTAGGGCCTGGCCAGAAGAAGAGGTACTCAGCATCACGGACCAATCTAAGCTGCAGCCCCAGCTCCCTGCTCTGCATCCGGGCCCCTCTGGTTCAGGGAGAAGGGCACCACTCATGGCTGCATTTGACATTACAGTGCTAACGGGATGCAGAGATGCCACCTCAAAGACAGAGAGGAGAGGTGCATTTCCACGGCCCATCCAATCCTCAACCTCCTGCTGAAACTGCCAATTAGGGAATCAACTAATGCCAAGCCTCTCTAAGGGGAGTACCTCACCCACCCAAGATCTTTTTTCTGTCTTGTGTTCCATTGCCACTAACTTTCCTTCTAGAGTCCATAAATAGGCAACGCCTACTGAAGCTCCTAAAAATATGCCTTGCAAATCAAGTCTCTCCTTCCACACATATCTCTAAATCAGCATTTGCTCCAACACCTTCTCATGAGTTGTGTGGGCTATCCGCGATATTTTCAGAATTCTTCTATAACCCCAGTGGGCGAAAGGCTTGTATCGTCGTTATTCTCAGTAGTGTGGATGTCCATGTTCCACAGTCATGTTTTGACAGACCAAAAGTATGTTTTTAAGCATCAGAATTCAGTCTTCAATGTACCTCTCGTCATCAGATGTTTATTCTGCCAGGGTGTCATTAGCTCTTGCTACACTCGCACTGACTTCAGGATCCAGTCTTCCATGTTCTGTAATAATGGTTGCTAAGTAGCGAGAGTTTCCGGGTTGAGGTGCATCTGTGTCATTAACTGGAATAGTTCATGTTTCCCCAGAACCAATGCACATCACCACACTTATGTCTTGTCTACATTCAACTCAACACCATACTCCCCCGCTACATTCATTTATAATCTCCACCGACTTCATCAACCTTCTGGGCCAGACAACAGTACTGTGTCAATCTGTACAGCAAATGTTAACTACCCACTTTTCATTTATCTTAACAGCTTTTTTCTGTTTCTTCAACTAATTTCATAAAACACTGGCTATAAACATTGAATGAAGTCAGTGACATTATACAACCTTCTCATGCTCCTCTCCTGATCGCCCATTAAATATCCATTGTCATCTCCCGTTGCAATCACCTTATGACTCCAGCGTAATGGTTTTATTACCCAGCCTTCATTTCCATCTCTCTCTACAGATCTTAATCTACTGAGCAATTTGTAGTTGTAGATTCTATCAAACACTCTTTGGAACCCAGGGAAACCCAAGTATCTGTTTTCCTCACTTCAGCTGATCCTTCTAATACAGGGGCAAGCAATATTTTTTGACAGGGGTGGGGGAGACGCCAGCAGCTTGATCAGTGGTCAAGGGCTGCACGTTTCCATGGAGGGGGTCTGGGGTGGAAGTTGGGTCCAGAAGGGAGCTTAGAATAACGGGGTGCAGGAGAGAGCGCAGAGTCAGAGAGGCACTTTGGATGAAGGAGGAGGCTGTGACCAGGGGCAAGGGATTGGGGTTCAAGGTCTGGGGGGTGTGGGTGCAGGGGAGGATTTTGGCCTGAGGGAGGGGTGTAGTAAGAGGTGTGGGATGGGGGAAGGACTTGTGATCTGGGGTCGGAGAGAGGAGGGTGCAATGGTGACCTGAGGCCCAAGGGATTGGGGTGCAGGGTTGGGGGGGTATGGGTTCAGGGGAAAACTCTGGCCCTGCAGGAAGGGTGCAGGGTCTGGGAGGGAGCTGGGATGAGGTGTTAGAAGCAGGCTCTGGCTGCAAGGTGCTTACCTAACAACCTCCCGGCCAGCAGCACTCTGAAGAAGGCTTCCTTGCTTGCCAGCTGCCCCAGCCCCCTGGCTATTCCACGCAGCTCTCTGCTGTACCCACCCCCAGCAAAATCTCTCATCAGCTCAATACTGCCAGTGAGCACTGGCAAACTGTGCTGCAGCGCCCTGGCCAACAGGCACAGAAAGATTTTGTTGAGGGCAGGCAGCCCACCCCCGGAGCTCCCCTGCACACCCTCTGCAGCTACAGCAAAAACAAAGCTGAACAGGCAGCTAGATGAAGATTTACTTAATACGGCTAAATATTAGTAGGAAGCTGCAACTTACAATTAGCCCCTAGAGTCCTTATTAAAATTAGTTTTCTTACCCATTAAAGCTCATGACCTGATAAATGCACTACAGAACTGACTGGTATTCGTGAAGCTAGAGACTAACCCAGCTACCCCTCAGACTAACAGCAAGTTGAGTTTTGGGGGTTCTCTTTTAAGTTTCAAAAAAGTTTTAAGTTAAAAAAAAATATAAAAACAAATCTCTGTCTTGCAGTGTTTGCCACCCACCTACTCCAGCACTGAATGAGACCCCAAAAAACTGCCCAGAAACTCATGAGACACAAAAGTGAAACTCACTAGCCTCTTTTCATGGCTCAAGCTGAGAGAAAGGCAAAAAGTGAGCTACAAATGTCAAAAATACATTTGATGTTGTAAAACAAACAAGATGTCCTGTGGCACCTTACAGACCAACATAATTTGGAGCATAAGCGTTTGTGGGCAAAGACTGGCTCCATCAGATGCATGAGTCCTTTCCTCTCCTTTTCAAATCACTGTTATGGAAGAACTGCCCATAAGCAGCACAACAAACGGTTGCAAATAAGGAATGTCCCTGATCAGCAAAAAAAAGTCAAACCTGAGAATAAAGGGGGAAAAGTTAATTCTAAGTAGGAAAAGAAAAACCTATTGGCCCAACGTGTAGTGGTCAATGGCTCAATATCTGGATGGTGGTCTGTTTCAAGTGGAGTGCCGCAAGGCTCGGTTCTGGGGCCGGTGCTATTCAACATCTTTATTAATGACCTGGATGAGGGACTGGGTTGCACCCTCAGCAAGTTTGCGGATGACACAAAACTAGGGGGAGAGATAGATTCCTTGGAGGGTAGAGAGAGAATCCAGAGGGACCTGGATAAATTGGAGGACTGGGCCAAAAGAAATCTGATGTGGTTCAATAAGGAGAAGTGTAGAGTCCTGCACCTGGGGCAGAAGAATCCCAAGCATTGTTACAGGCTGGGGACTGACTGGCTCAGCAGCACTACGATGGAAAGGGACCTAGGGGTTACGGTGGATGAAAGGCTGGATATGAGTGAGGGTTTTATTCACAGAAGCAGAGCCCCTATTGTATTGTATTGTATTTGTTTTTAGATTTTAGCACTGTGCATACAGAATCACAGGGCTGGAAGGGACCTCAGGAGGTCATCTAGTCCAGCCCCCTGCCTAAAGCAGGATCAACCCCAACTAAGTCATCCCAGCCAGGACCTTGTCCAGCCGGGACTTAAAAACCTCGAGGGATGGAGAATCCACCACCTCTCTAGGCAACGCATTCCAGTGCTTCACCACCCGCCTGGTAAAGTAGTTTTTCCTAATATCTAACCTACTCCTCTCCCTCTTCAACTTCAGACCATTACTCCTTCTTCTGCCATCTGACACCACTGAGAACAGTTTCTCACCCTCCTTTTTAGAGCTCCCCTTTAGGAAGTTGAAGGCTGCTATTAAATCACCTTCAAGTCTTCTCTTCTGTAAACTAAAGAAGCCCAAATCCCTCAGCCTATCCTCATAGGTCTTGTGCTCCAGACCCTTAATCATTTTTGTTGCCCTTCGCTGAACCTGCTCCAGTAAATCCACATCCTTTTTATATTGGGGGCCCCAAAACTGGACACAATATTCCAGATGTGGCCTCACCAGTGCCAAATAAAGAGGAATAATTACTGCTCTAAATCTGCTTGAAATGCTCCTCCTAATGCACCTTAGTATGCCATTAGCCTTCTTGGCTACAAGGGCACACCTTTCCCACGGCCTGCTTCCAGGTTTAATATAAAAGCCAACCCCAGCCAGAGGCAACCACCTCATGCCAACAAAACAGCTGCCAGCAAAGGCGGATCATGAGATTTATCCTAAGCGGCTGTCCACTAAGTGGGCCAGGGAGAGACGTCCAGACACAGGAAGAACCAAACTCCACCCCGCCACCCCTGAGGGGGGCCCAGGCTGAGCAAGGAAGAAAGCTGCACAAATCCCCAAGAGTGGCTGTCAATCCCTGACCCAGAGGAATGTAAAGCCTCACCCAAGTTGCTGGGAGCCCAGCCAAGGAACACCTTTGGCTGCCTCTGCAACAGCACCGGTCCAGAGAGTGAGACAGCCGTCCACTGTGGGGAGGGGAGGTGCACAAGAGGATTACTGACGGAGCGTAAGTGATAGCTGGAGTCCCATCTGCCCAAGCCTTCCCCTGTGAGCTACCCTCAGTACCAGGCACTCATGGCTTTCTGAAGTTTCCCCTGGAAACTTGTGTGGACAGTTCCAGATTTGGCTCCTGCCCCACAGAAAACCTTTTTGCCGAGTGCATGCAAAAACCGCAACAAAAGCCCTCACGACATGTCTCAGGGGGCAACTGAAAGGGGGTAAACAAGTTGCCTAGTGCCAATTTTTATTTCTCTTAATTCTCATCTCCTCCAGTTCTGAGATCAAAGCTGGAGGAGAACACAAAGACAAAACATGGCGGGGAGTCACAGCCCTCCACTCCAGGAAGCCTTTTGGTCACGCGACAAGGGGCAGTGAGTAGTCCAACAACTGCCGCAGCACCTGTCCCTTAAGAAAAGCCCCAGGCCTACATGGAAATTACTGTAAACCTTACGAATAAAAGTGTTTTCAAAACCAGGCTCTAACACAGAACCACCATGGCTAAACAGCCATGTTAAAAAGGCAGTGAGAGAGAAAAGGGCAGCTTTTAAAACGTGGAAGTCAAATCCTAGTGAGGAAAATAGAAAGGAACATAAACACTCCCAAATTAAGTGTCATAATGTAGTAAGAAAAGCCAAAAAAGATTTTGAGGAACAGCTAGCCAAAAATTCAAAAAACGATAGTAAAATGTTTTTTAAATACATTAGAAGCAGGAAGCCCGCTAAAAAAGCAGTGGGGCCCTTAGACGATAAAGATATAAAAGGAGCGATCAAGGAAGACAGTGCCATTGCGGAGCGATTAAATGATTTCTTTGCTTCAGTCTTCACGGCTGAGGATGTTACAGAGGTTCCTAAATTTGAGCCAGCCTTTTTAGGTGACAAATCTGAGGAACTCACTCAGATTGAAGTGACATTAGAGGAGGTTTTGGACTTAATTGATAAGCTGAATAGTAACAAGTCTCCAGGACCAGACGGCATTCACCCAAGGGTTCTGAAAGAACTCAAATGTGAAATTGCGGAGTTATTAACAGTGGTTTGTAACCTATCCTTTAAATCCACTTTGGTACCAAATGACTGGAAGACGGCCCATATAACACCAATATTTAAAAAAGGCTCTAGAGGAGACCCTGGCAATTATAGACTGATAAGTTTAACATCAGTACCAGGCAAATTAGTAGAAACACTAGTAAAGAATAAAACTGCAAGGCACGTAGAAGAGCACGAATTGTTGGGCAAAAGTCAGCATGGTTTCTGCAGAGGGAAGTCGTGTCTAACTAATCTATTAGAATTCTTTGAAGGGGTTAATAAACATGCGGACAAGGGGCACCCAGTGGACATAATATACCTAGATTTCCAGAAAGCCTTTGACACGGTCCCACACCAAAGGCTTTTATGTAAATTAGGTGGTCATGGGATAGGAGGAAAGATCCTTTCATGGATCGGGAATTGGTTAAAAGACAGAAAACAAAGGGTGGGAATAAATGGTAAATTTTCACAATGGAGGAGGGTAACTAGTGGTGTTCCCCAGGGGTCAGTCCTGGGACCGATCCTGTTCAACTTGTTCATCAATGATCTAGAAAATGAGGTAAGCAGTGAGGTGGCCAAGTTTGCAGATGACACCAAGTTGTTCAGGACAGTCAAAACCAAAAGGGATTGTGAAGAACTACAAAAAGATCTCAGCAAACTGAGTGATTGGGCAGCAAAATGGCAAATGAAATTTAATGTGGGTAAGTGTAAGGTAATGCATGTTGGAAAAAATAACCCAAATTACACGTACTACATGATGGGGTCAAATTTAGCTACGACAGATCAGGAAAGGGATCTTGGAGTTATAGTGGATAGTTCTCTGAAGACATCCACGCAGTGTGCAGCGGCAGTTAGTAAGGCAAATAGGATGTTAGGAATTATTAAAAAAGGGATCGATAATAAGACAAAAGATATCATACTTCCCCTATATAAAACTATGGTACGCCCACATCTTGAGTACTGCGTGCAGATGTGGTCTCCTCACCTCAAAAAAGATATATTGGCATTAGAAAAGGTTCAGAAAAGGGCAACTAAGATGATTAGCGGCTTGGAACGGGTCCCATATGGGGAGAGGCTAGAGAGACTGGGACTTTTCAGTTTGGAAAAGAGGCGATTGAGGGGCGATATGATAGAGGTATATAAAATCATGAATGGTGTGGAGAAAGTGAATATAGAAAAATTATTTACCTTTTCCCATAATACAAGAACTAGGGGACACCAAATGAAATTGATGGGTAGTAGGTTCAAAACTAATAAAAGGAAATTTTTCTTCACACAGCGCACAGTCAACCTGTGGAACTCCTTGCCCGAGGAGGCTGTGAAGGCCAGGACTCTATTAGGGTTTAAAAAAGAGCTTGATAAATTTTTGCAGGTTAGGTCCATAAATGGCTATTAGCCAGGGATAAAGAAAGGTTACTCACCGTAGTAACGGTGGTTCTTCGAGATGTGTCCCCGTGGGTGCTCCACATTAGGTGTCGGGCTCGCCCGGCGCCGCAGATCGGATCTTCCAAGCAGTTTCTGCCGGACCGCGCATGCGCCGGTGCGCGCCACTCCCCCGCGCGCTCCCGGCCACGTGCGCGATCCGGTCCCCGCCAGTTCCTTGACCAACCACCTCGGATGCTCCTGCAAAACACTAAACAGAGATCCGAAGTGGGGAGGATGGGCGGGTAGTGGAGCACCCACGGGGACACATCTCAAAGAAAGAGAAGTTACTCACCGTAGTAACGGTGGTTCTTCGAGATGTGTCCCCGTGGGTGCTCCACCATAGGTGACGGCTTGGCCGGCGCCGCAGATCGGATCTTCCAAGCAGTTTCTGCCGGACCGCGCATGCGCCGGTACGCGCCGCTCCCTGGCGCGCTCCTGGCCATGTGCGCGATCCGGTCCCCGCCAGTTCCTCGACCAACCGCCTCGGTTGCCCCTGCAAAACACTAACAGAGATCCGAAGCGGGGAGGATGGGCGGGAAGTGGAGCACCCACGGGGACACATCTCGAAGAACCACCGTTACTACGGTGAGTAACTTCTCTTTCTTCTTCGAGTGTCCCCGTGGGTGCTCCACCATAGGTGACTACCCAGCAGTAACCCAGATAGGTGGTGGGTAATCGGATTATGTGCAGCTGGTCCCCGAGAGGACCGCTGCAGAGAGACGGGTATCCTCTTGGAATACCCTGTGAAGGGCGTAATGCTTGGCGAACGTGTCGTAGGATGACCAGGTCGCCGCTCTGCAAATGTCTTTCAATGCAACGCCCTTGAAAAAGGCTGTTGATGCTGCCACCGCCCTGGTGGAATGAGCCCTGGGAGTGGCCGACAAAGGAGTCTTTCTGAGCTCGTAGCACATTTTTATGCAGGATACAATGTGCTTTGAGATTCTCTGCGATGAGAGACCTTCTCCTTTAGATTTGGGAGCGAGGGAGACCAGGAGTCTATCCGATTTTCGGAAGGACTTGGTCCTGTCTACGTAGAAGGCTAGCGCCCTCCTCACATCCAGGAGGTGTAGGCGCGCCTCTTCGCTGGAGTTATGAGGCTTTGGATAGAACGAGGGTAGAACAATAGGTTCATTGATGTGAAACTCGGAAGAAACTTTGGGAACAAAGGCTGGATGCAGCCGTATGGTTACCGCCTCCTTGGAAAAGACAGTGCAGGGTGGCGTTGCCATGACTGCCGCAAGCTCGCTCACCCGACGGGCTGACGTAATTGCAAGAAGAAAGGTCGTCTTTACTGTAAGGAGGCGAAGGGGAACCGTGGCCAAGGGCTCGAACGGTGGTCCCATGAGTGTGGTAAGCACCAGGTCCAAGCTCCACGAAGGTGGAATCGGTTTCCGAGGGGGGTATAGGTTTACCAACCCTTTGAGGAACCTGGTAACCATAGGGTGGGCGAACACCGTGTGCCCTCCCTCCTCATGTCTGAACGCCGAGATGGCGGCCAGGTGGACCTTTAACGAGGATAGCGAGAGTCCTGCTCTCTTGAGGTCCAGTAAATACTCTAGAATTGTAGGTATAGGCACCGAAAGGGGGGCCAGCTGCTTGGTAGAACACCAAGCCATGAAGCGAGTCCATTTTTGTTTGTAGGTTTTCCTAGTGGAAGTCCTCCTGCTACTTTCTAGGACTTGCTGTACTTCCACTGTGCATGTGCTCTCTAGGGAGCTGAGCCATGGATTAGCCACGCTTGCAGTCGCAGGCTTTGGGGGTGCGGATGCACTATGGACCCCTGGGCTTGCGTGAGCAGGTCCGGCGCCACCGGAAGAGGCATCGGTGGGCGGTCCGACAGGCGCAGGAGTAGGGGGAACCACGGTTGGCGATCCCATGTTGGGACTATCAGGATCATCCGAGCCTTGTCTCTCCTGGCTTTTTGCAGAACCTTGTGGATCAGCACTGCGGGGGGAAACGCGTAAAGCAGGGGGCCTCCCCACGGGATCGCGAACGCGTCCCCCAGGGACCCCCGGCCCAGCCCTGCTCTGGAGGAGAATCGTGGGCACTGTTTGTTGTGCTGAGTGGCAAACAGATCTATTTGGGGAAACCCCCATGCGTGGAAAATAGGCCGTAGTAGATCGGGACGGATCTGCCACTCGTGGGTGAGCGCAAAACGTCTGCTCAACTGGTCTGCCTTCACGTTGTGCGTGCCCGGCAAGTAGGAGGCTCTCAGGATTATATCGTGGGCGATGCACCAGTTCCATAGGCGGATTGCTTCCGCGCATAAGGTACGGGATCGAGCTCCTCCTTGCCTGTTTATGTAAAACATGGTGGAGGTATTGTCTGTACTGATCCCGACTACTTTGCCTTGTATACGGTCTCGAAAGTGTTTGCAGGCGTTGAACACTGCTCTGAGCTCTAAAACATTGATATGCAGAGACTGTTCCGTGGGTGACCACAGTCCTTGAGTCACCTCTTCGCCCATGTGCGCTCCCCACCCTATGAGGGAGGCATCCGTGGTGAGGAAAACCGATATTTGCGGCTGATGGAAGGGTACCCCTGTTAGCAAGTTCCCGGGGTTTACCCACCATTGCAGGGATTCGCGCACCCCAGGTGGGGGCGACACCACCCTGTGAACGGTGTGTACTGCCGGCTTGTATACACTTGCCAGCCAATGTTGCATGCCGCGCATGTGCAACCTGGCGTTCTGTACCACAAACGTAGCCGCTGCCATGTGGCCCAGCAGCTGCAAGCACGTCAAGACCGGCACCGTAGGGCTGAAGGTGATGACCTGCACGAGGGAACCGATGGCTCGAAAGCGAGCCTCTGGAAGGTATACTCTCGCCGAGACTGAGTTTATGCGAGCCCCTATGAACTCTATGTCCTGTGAGGGGTCTATCTTTGATTTTGCCATATTGATAACCAGGCCAAGTGCGGAGAACGTGTTTGCTGTGACGCGTATCATGCGGAGAACCTCCCTTTTCGAGGTCCCTTTGAGCAGGCAGTCGTCCAGATACGGGAAAATAAACACCCCCTGTCTGTGCAGGTAGGCTGACACCACTGCCAAGGTCTTGGTGAAGACTCTGGGGGCCGAGGAAAGGCCAAACGGCAGGACCTTGTATTGGAAGTGTTCGTTGCCCACCATGAACCGGAGAAAACGTCGGTGAGCCGGATGAATGGTTATGTGGAAGTACGCGTCTTGTAGATCGAGGGCTGCGAACCAGTCTCCATCGTCCAGTGCTGTAAGGATGGAGGCAATAGTGATCATCCGAAAACGTTGCTTGCGCAGATACCTGTTGAGGCCACGAAGGTCTAAGATGGGCCTCCAGCCTCCTGTTTTTTTCTCCGTCAGGAAATACCGAGAGTAGAACCCTTTCCCTTGCAGTTGCTCCGGCACCTTTTCCACCGCCCCTATGAACTCTAGGTGGGCCACCTCCTGCCTGAGCCTGGCTACATGGGAGGCCTCCTGGGGGTGGGGCTTGGGCGGGGGTCGCGGCGGCGGGAGCGACTGGAAGGGGATGGCGTACCCCGTGGCTATGATCTCCAGCACCCATTTGTCTGTGGTGATCCTTTGCCACTGGTCGTAGAATGGTCGGAGGCGATGGTGAAAAAGTCGTTTCGGATGATCTTGTGCAATGGTGGTGATGGCGCAGCCCTGGATTTGTATGTCAAACTTGTGGCCTTTGGCCCCGCCCCGAGGACGTACGGCCCTGTTGTGAGCGTCGCCTGGGGGTTCTGTACTGCTGGTGCTGCTGATGCCGCCCTTGCTCGTAACCCCTGTGATACTGGGGGCGCTGTTGCTGGTATTGGTACCGCCTTTGCTGTGGGTAGTACCTTTTCTTTGAGTATGGAGGGGTGTAAATCCCCAGGGTCCTGAGTGTGGCTCTTGAGTCTTTACTGGAATGAAGGACCGAGTCAGTTGATTCAGCAAACAGCTTCTGCAAGTCGAAGGGAAGGTCGATTATCTTCGCCTGCAGATCTCTCGGTATGCCCGAGGTCTGGAGCCAGGACTCCCGTCGCATCACCACTGCAGTTGCTGTGGAACGTGCTGCCGTGTCCGCAACGTCCAAAGCAATCTGAACTTCCATCCTCGCAGCCGCGTAGCCCTCTTGCACTATGGCCTTGAGGACCGGCTTTTTGTCCTCTGGAAGCGAGTCCATGAGGGAAGTTAATCTGGCATAGTTGTCGAAATTATGGTTCGCCAAGTGCGCTGCATAATTTGCCATTCGCAAGGTTAAAGTGGAGGAGGAGTAGACCTTTCTGCCGAACAGCTCTAGCTTCTTGGCATCTCTGTCCATTCCCCCTGTTTTAAATTGAGATGTTTTTAATCTTTGCTGCGAGGACTCCACCACCAAGGAGTTTGGCTGGGGGTGGCTAAACAAGAACTCCATGCCCTTCGCCGGCACGAAGTATTTCTTATCCGCTCTCTTTTGGACAGGCGGAATAGTTGCCGGGGTCTGCCATATGGTAGTGGCGGACTCCAAGATCGCTTCATCAAGCGGGATTGCTACTCTGGAGGAGGCCGGGGAGCTCAAATTTTTAAGGAGCTTATGATGTTTCTCTTGCACTTGTGCTGTCTGGATGCCTTGCGTGAAAGCTACCCTCTTAAACAGCTCCTGAAACTGTTTGAGATCGTCCTTGGGATGGACGTCCCCTAAAGCCGTGGCCTCATCCGGGGAGGAAAACGAGGAACCGCTGGGGTACATTTCTTTGGACCCTTCCGGTTCTTGATGGTGATGGTGCGCCCTCTCGCTGGAGGTTTGCGAGGGAAAATCTCGTGGGTCCACGGCCAGCCCCCCCTGGGATGCTTGAGTCTCCGTCCCCGATCGCGATTGCCCTCGGGGGTACGAGGTAATATGTGGGGATCTCCCCCTGGTAGATTGCCGATGGTGTCCATGCCCCGCGTGGAGGGGACGACCATGGTAGTATAGGCACTGTTCCTGGGAAGGTGACCTTGACCATTCCCTTTGCACGTACCCTGTGTGTCTGGGAGAGGGGGATTGTCGAGACACTGGAGAGAGCGATTTTGCATAATAGTCCAGCGATTCAAATCCCAGGAAGGGCGAGGGGGGTGCCAGCCATGGGGAGGCTGATTGCAGGAAAGGAGAAGGGGGCTCCGGGTAGGCTAGGGGGGGCCCCTGCCTTCTGGTTGGAGTCTGCAACATGAGCGGAGGGCTGTGAGAGAAGAGCTCCACAGCCCTGTCTGGAGAGGGGCTGCAATGCCTCCTCTTGTGTGCAGCCTTCCCCCTCCCTTGAGGAGGTAACTCCGCCCCCTGATGGGCGGGGGATCCCGGCCCCGTCGGCACCATGCTAGGCACGCTCGAGGGCGGTGCCACACGTGCGGAGTCCTTGTGCGCCTGCAGGCTACGTGCCTGCGCGCCCTGCACCGCCGGTTCCCCGGGGATCGGTGCCGCTGTCTGCGGTGCCGCTGGTACCGGCGCTTGCTTAGCCGCCGCCCTGCCTGCGGTGCGGGGCGGCTGGCTGATGATCGGAGGCTGAGCCGCTTCCACGTGGCTCTCCGTGCCGCCGCCGATCAGCTGTTGCTGCGGCTGGGGGCTGCTCGCTCCTCCCGTCCCGCTCACTGTTACTGCCGGCAGGGATCGGGTTGGAGAAACTTTCCTCCGTTTTTGCGCAGATGGAGTGAGGGAGGCAGCTTTCCTTCTAAGGGCCCCGGAGGGTCCCTCCTGCTGCGGCCGCTCCGGCACGTCTGGCTGGAGGGCCTTGTCAAGAAGCAGCAGTTTAATTCTCATCTCCCTGTCTCTCCGTGCTCTGGTCGTTAACTTTGCACAGAAGGCGCATTTTTGTGCCACATGGGACTCCCCCAGGCACCTTATGCATAGACTGTGCCCATCGGACACTGGCATCGCCTCTCGGCAGGACTCACATTTTTTAAAGCCTGAGGCGGACATTGTTGGTGAGTCTTTGAGTTTGCTTGTGGGTACTTAGCACTTCTTTGTGCTGTTTCCCCGTCCGATGGCCTGCCTCCGCAGGAGGGCTGATGGCCCTAGCTCCCGGCCTCCGGCGCTGGTTACTGGGACTGGCTTGAGCTGTCCCTCCGTAGCTTGTTTGTTGTTTGTTTTTTTTTTTTTTTTTTTTTTTGTTTGCAAAATAACAACCGGTTACTTATGGTATCCTAAGAACTGAAAAACTTTAAAGAGAAAAACAAATAAAGTCGTTGAATACGCTATGTGGCTTTAGCCTAGTCGGATTCCGTCTGCAGCCGACGGCGGTTGAGAGGAACTGGCGGGGACCGGATCGCGCACATGGCCAGGAGCGCGCCAGGGAGCGGCGCGTACCGGCGCATGCGCGGTCCGGCAGAAACTGCTTGGAAGATCCGATCTGCGGCGCCGGCCAAGCCGTCACCTATGGTGGAGCACCCACGGGGACACTCGAAGAAGAACCACCGTTACTACGGTGAGTAACCTTTCTTTCTTCTTCGAGTGTCCCCGTGGGTGCTCCACATTAGGTGACTACCCAGCAGTAACCCAA
The DNA here is from genome assembly GCF_033958435.1 of Carettochelys insculpta. Lineage (NCBI taxonomy): Eukaryota > Metazoa > Chordata > Testudines > Carettochelyidae > Carettochelys > Carettochelys insculpta. The sequence goes on from NC_134141.1 coordinate 124,804,096, forward strand.
GATAGGAGGTGGGTAATCGGAGTATGTGCAGCTTGTCCCCGAGAGGACCGCTGTCGAGAGACGGGTATCCTCTTGGAATACCCTGTGAAGGGCGTAACGTTTGGCGAAGGTGTCACAGGATGACCAGGTCGCCACTCTGCAAATGTCTTTTAGCGCAACGCCCTTGAAAAAGGGCTGTTGATGCTGCCACCGCCCTAATGGAATGAGTTCTGGGCATGGCCAGGAAAAGGAGTCTTTTTGAGTTTGTAGCACTTTTTAATGCAAGATACGATGTGCTTCGAGATTCTCTGCGAAGAGAGACATTCTCCTTTTGATTTGGGAGCGATAGAGACTAGGAGTCTATCCATTCTCTGGAAGGACTTGGCCCTGTCTATATAGAAAGCTAGCGCCTCCTCACATCCAGGAGGCGTAGGCGCGCCTCTTTGTCAGAGTTATGAGGCTTTGGATAAAACGAGGGTAAACAATAGGTTCGTTAGTATGAAGCTCAGAAGAAACTTTAGGAACAAAGGCTGGATGCAGCTGTATGGTTACCGTCTCCTTGGAAAAAACAGCGCAGGGTGGCGTTGCCATAACTGCCGCAAGCTCGCTCACCCTGCGAGCTGACGTGATTGCGAGAAGAGAAGTCGTCTTTATCATAAGGAGGCAGAAGAAAACCGTGGCCAAAGGCTCGAACGGTGGTCCCCTTTTCGCATTAAGCACCAGGTCCAAGTTCCACGAAGGTGGAAGCGGTTTCCGAGGGGGGGGGGGTATAGGTTTACCAGCCCCTTAAGGAACCTGGTAACCATGGGATGGGCGAACACCGTGTGCCCTGTCTCTCCGTGTGTGAATGCCAAAAAGGCGGCAGGGTGGACCTTAAACGAGGATAGCGAGAATCCTCCTCTCTTGAGGTCCAGTAAATACTCTAATATCACAGCCATAGGCACCGAAAGGGGGGCTAGCTGTTTGGTAGAACACCATGCCGTAAAGCGAGTCCATTTCTGCTTGTAGGTCTTCCTGGTGGAAGTCCTCCTGCTACTTTCTAGGACTTGCTGCACTTCCTCCGTACATGTGCTCTCTAGGGAGCTGAGCCGTGGATTAACCACGTTTGTAGTCGCAGGCCTTGGGGGTGCGGATGCACTATGGACCCCTGGGCTTGCGTGAGCAGATCCGGCGCCACCGGAAGGGGCATCGGTGGCCGGTCCGACATGCGCAGGAGTAGGGGGAACCATTGCTGTCGATCCCACGTTGGGACTATCGGGATCATTCAGGCTCCTTCCCTCCTGACTTTCTGCAACACCTTGTGGATGAGCACTGTGGGAGGGAAAGCGTAAAGCAGGGGGCCCCTCCAAGAGATCGCGAAGGCGTCCCTCAGGGACCCCCGTCCCAGTCCTGCCCTGGAGCAGAATCGTGGGCACTTCTTGTTGTGCTGAGTAGCAAACAGGTCTATCTGGGGAAAAACCCCATGCGTGAAAAATCAGTTGCAGCAGATCGGGACGGATCTGCCACTCGTGCGTGAGCGCGAAACGCCTGCTCAGCTGGTCTGCCTGCACATTGTGAGCGCCTGGGAAGTACGAGGCTTTCAGGGTTATATTGTTGGCGATGCAGCAGTTCCACGACCGGACTGCTTCTGCACATAAGGCACGGGACCGAGCTCCTCCTTGCCGATTCATATAAAACATGGTGGAGGTATTGTCTATACTGATCCCGACTACTTTGCCTTTTATATGGTCTCGAAAGTGTCTGCAGGCGTTGAACACTGCTCTGAGCTCCAGTATATTTGTGTGCAGTGACTGCTCCGTGGAGGACCACAGCCCTTGCGTCACCTCTTCGCCCATGTGTGCTCCCCACCCTATGAGGGAGGCGTCTGTAGTAAGAAAAACCAATATGTGTGGTTGGTGGAAGGGTACCCCTGTTAGCAGGTTCTTGGGGTTTACTCACCATTGCAGGGATTTGCGCACCTCTGTTGTGGGCGACGCCACCCTGTGAACAGTGTGTGCTGCCGGGTTGTATACGCTCGCAAGCCAGTTCTGCATGCTGCGCATGTGTAACCTGGCGTTCTGTTGTACGAACGCAGCTGCTGCCATGTGGCCCAGCAGCTGTAAGCACGTCAGAACCAGCACCGTAGGGCTGAAGGTCAAAGACTTGCACGAGGGAGCCAACGGCCCGAAAGGGAGTCTCTGGTAGATACGCCCTCGCTGTAATAGAATTTATGCGTGCCCCTACGAACTCTATGTCCTGCGTGGGGTCTATCTTTGATTTTGTCAGATTGATAACCAGGCCGAGCGAGAGAACGTGCCTGTTGTGACGCATATTATGCGTAGTACCTCCTCCTTCGAGGCCCCTTTGAGTAGGCAGTCATCCGGATACTAGAATATAAATACCCCCTGTCTGTGCAGGTAGGCTGACACCACTGCCAAGGGCTTGGTGAAGACTCTGGGGGCCGAGGAGAGGCCAAACGGTAGGACCCTGTATTGAAAATGTTCTTTGCCTACCATGAGAAACCAGAGGAATCGTAGGTGAGCCGGATGAATAGTTATGTGAAAATACGCGTCTTATAAGTCGAGGGCTGCGAACCAATCTCCATCGTCTAGTGCCGTAAGGATGGAGGCGATTGTGATCATCCGAAAGCGTTGCTTGCGCAGGTACCGGTTGAGGCCTCGAAAATCTAAGATGGACCTCCCGCCTCCTGTCTTTTTCCCCGTGAGGAAGTACCTGGAGTAGAACCCTCTCCCTTGCAGTTGCTCCGGCACTCTTTCCACTGCCCCTATGAGCATGAGATGGTCTACATCCTGCTTGAGCCTCGCCACGTGGGAGGCCTCCTGGAGGTGGGGCATGGGTGGAGGTCATGGCGGTGGGAGCGACTGGAAGGGGATGGCGTACCCCGTGGCTATGATCTCCAGCACCCATTTGTCTGTGGTGATCCTTCGTCACTGGTTATAGAATGGTCGGAGGCGATGGTGGAATAACCGCTTCGGATGACCTTGCGACGGTAGTGATGGCGCAGCCCTGGATCTGTGTGTCAAACTTGTGGCCTTTGGCCCTGCCCTGAGGACGCACGGCTGTGTTGGGAACGACGCCTGGGAGTTCTGTACTGCTGGTGCTGTTGATGTCGCCCTTGCTCGTAACCCCTGTGGTACTGGGGACGCTGTTGCTGAGTCCGCAACATCCAGGGCGATCTGAACTCCCGTCCTCGAGGCCGCGTAGCCTTCTTGCATGATGGCCTTGAGCACTGGTTTCTTGCCCTCTGGAAGCGAGTCCATGAGGGAGGTTAACCTAATGTGGTTATCGAAATTATGGTTCGCTAGATGCGCTGCGTAATTTGCCATTCGCAACAGTAGAGTGGAGGAGGAGTAGACCTTTCTGCCCAACAGCTCTAGCTTTTTGGCATGTTTGTCTCTTCCCCCACATTGCGACGACTCCACCACCAAGGAATTTGGTTGTGGGTGGCTGAACAGGAACTCCATGCCCTTTGTCGGCACGAAGTATTTTTTTTTTCCCGCTCTCTTGTGGACAGGCGGAATAGTCGCAGGAGTCTGCCATATCATAGTGGCAGACTCCAAGATTGCGTCATTAAGCGGTATTGCTATTTTGGAGGAGGCCGGAGGTCTCAGATTTTTGAGGAGCTTATGGTGTTTCTCTTGCACTTTAGCTGTCTGGATGCCTTGCGTGAAGGCCACCCTCGTAAAACAGCTCTTGGAACTGTTTGAGATCGTCCGGAGGATGGACGTCCCCCGGGGCCGTAGCCTCATCCGGGGAGGAGAGCGAGGAACCGCTGGGATACGTCTCTGTGGACCCTTCTGGTTCCTGCTGGTGATGGTACACCCTCTCACTAGAGGTTTGCAAGGGAAAATCTCGGGGTTCCATAACCAGTCCCCCCTGAGATGCTTGAGTCTCTGTCCCCGGTCGCAATTGCCCTCGGGGGTACGAGATCGTTTGTGGGGATCTTTCCCTGGTAGATAGCCGATGGTGTGTATGCCCCGCGTGGTAGGGGCGACCATGGCAGTATAGGCACTGTTCTTGGGAAGGTGACCTAGACCACTCCCTTGGTGCGTACCTTCTGCATCTGGGGGAGGGCTGGAGAGAGCGATTTTGCATAATAGTCCAGCGGTTCAAACCCCAGGAAGGGTGAAGGTGGTCCCAGCCAGGGTGAGGCTGGTTGTAAAAAAAATGGAGAAGGGGGCTCCGGGTAGGCTAGGGGGGACCCCTGCCTTCTGGTTGGAGTCTGTAACATAAGCGGAGGGCTGTGAGAAAGCAACTCCACAGCCCTGTGCGGAGAGGGGCTGCAATGCCTCCTCTTGTGTGCAGCCTTCTCCCTCCCTTGAGGAGGTAACTCTGCCCCCTGACGTACAGGGGGTTCCAGCCCCGTGCGCACCGAGCTCGGCACGCTGGAGGGCGGTGCCGCAGGTGCGGTGTGCTCCGGTGCCTGCAGGCTGTGTGCCTGCGCGCTCTGCACCGCCGGTTCCCCGGGGGTCGGTGCCGCTGCCTGCGGTGCCGCCGGTACCGGCGCTTGTTTAGCCGCCGCCCTGCCTGCGGTGCGGTGCGGGGCGGCTGGCTGATTATCGGAGGCTGAGCCGCTTTCACGTGGCTCTCCGTGCCGCCGCCGATCAGCTGTTGCTGCGGCTGGGGGCTGCTCGCTCCTCCCGTCCCGCTCGCTATTGTTGCCAGCAGGGATCGGGCTGGGGAGGCTTTCCTCTGTTTTTGGCACCTTTCCTTTTATGGGCCCCGCAGGGTCCCTCCTGCTGCGGCCGCTCCGGCACGTCTGGCTGGAGGGCCTTATGAAAAGCAGTTTTAAGCCGCTGCCCTGCCTGCAGTGCGGGGCGGCTGGCTGATCATCGGAGGCTGAGCTGCTTCCACGTGGCTCTCCCTGCCGCCGCCGATCAGCTGTTGCTGCGGCTGGGGGCTGTGCGCTCCTCCCGTCCCGCTCGCTGTTGCTGCCGGCAGGGATCGGGCTGGGGAGACTTTCCTCCGTTTCTGCGCTGATGGAGTGAGGGAGGCAGCTTTCCTTTTATGGGCCCCGGAGGGTCTCTCCTGCTGCGGCCGCTCCGGCACGTCTGGCTGGAGGGCCTTATCCAAAGCAGCATTTTAAGCCGCATCTCCCTGTCTCTCCTTAATCGCCTCTCGGCAGGACTCACATTTTTTAAAGCCTGAAGAGGACATTGTTGGTGAGTCTTTGAGTTTTATTAAGTGGGTACTTAGCACCTTCCCTGTGCTGTTTTCCCCGTCCGATGGCCTGCCTCAGCAGGAGGGCTGATGGCAGTAGCTCCTGGCCTCCGGCGCTTGTTACTGGGACTGGCTGAAGCTGTCCCGCTCGTAGTTTGTTTGTTGTTGTTCGTTCTCTTTTTTTTTGCAAAATAACAACCGGCTAACTCATAGTAGCCTAAGTATCTGAAAAAAACTTTGAAAGAAAAACAGATAAAGTCGTTGAATACGCTATTTGGCCTTAGCCTAGTCGGATTCCGTCTGCAGCCGACGGCGGTTAAGAGGAACTGGCGGGGACCGGATCGCGCACGTGGCCGGGAGCGCGCGGGGGAGTGGCGCGCACCGGCACATGCGCGGTCCGGCAGAAACTGCTTGGAAGATCCGATCTGCGGCGCCGGGCGAGCCCGACACCTAATGTGGAGCACCCACGGGGACACTCGAAGAAGAAAGTATGGTGCCCCTAGCCTTCAGAACAAGGGCAAGAGATGGATGGCAGGAGATAAATCACTTGATCATTGTCTTCTGTTCTCCTTCTCTGGGGCACCTGGCATTGGCCACCGTCGGCAGATGGGATGCTGGGCTGGATGGACCTTTGGTCTGACCCAGTATGGCCATTCTTATGTTCTTATGTTAATTTTGGGCATCTCCACAGGCCCAACTGCAGATACCTGGGGCCTGATTTTTCAGAGGTTGGGAGCATTCAGACCTTCAGCAAGAGTCACTGGTGGCTGGACCAGCACTCAGAACTTCATCCATAGCTGGCCTTGTACGTCACAATTGAGCACTCACGATGAACGTACCCCAAAGCAGCAGCTCCCTTGACAAATGCGCCACGTCCATGAAACGCCACAGACTGAAGTAGGAAAGCTACAGTGTCCGAAAAACACACACACACACACACACACACACACACACACACAGCGAGCGAGCAAACGGAAACGTACACATGCTCCAGGCTGTTGGAGCTGCAGTTACCACAGGAACCAATTCTTATGCTTTAAGTCTCCAATAACATGGGGAAGAAGGGGGCATTAATGTATTCCCCCACCCCTCTGGGTTTCCTGTTTTCTGCAGAGGTTGGCTGCCAACTCCCACGCTGCCATTGAGATGAGTCAGAGGAGAAGACTGGATTAAACAGAAGCAGTTTTGCAGAGAATCCCTGGAACTGCACACTGTCTCTGACCAGCTCAGGGAATAAATTTTAAATCAAAGCTTCACCACAGCTTATTAAAACCCAAACTCAGCTTGGATTTAGGAAGGATTCCCTTCGTCTCTGCTATAACAACAGTCTCCAAAACCCAGAAACGCTTGTTATTGTTTAGTTGGACTTCTGAGGTAAAATTAAATCCCCATCTTACAGCTGAATCTGTGCACCATGTGTCTCTGAAGAACCCTGAGAGTCAGTTCTCGGACACAGGGCCAAAAATCACTGACTATCATGTGTATCCTGGAAGGGCATCTACAGCTATAGGAGAATCATTGGTTTTTGTATTTAAAAAGCTTGGTGTGTGATCTACCAAGGCAAGTTTAAAAATTGTGAGTGTTCTGTGCAAGGAGACCCATCACACCCGACCTGGCAGTGTGCCAGGCCATTCATCCTTCCTTGCTTGTACAGCAGCGGTGCACACAGGTTCCATCACCAAACAAGCCGGGCGCCGTGGGAATACCCAGTAACAGACACACGCTCCGCGTGCCAAAGGAAGATCCTGCCACTCTCGTTTTACGGAGCTGCCTGAGAGATTTTTAAAGCTCTTCAGGTGTCGCAGCACTTAATGCCACGCTGAGCACTAATAAATTACACCTAAACAAATAGCTTTACAAATCTTGCTTGGCCCAAGGCCACACAGGATGTCTGCAGCTGAACTGGAAGTTGAAACCAGACCTCCCGAGCACCACTCTACTGTCTTAAAAAAACAAGCCAGTCTTCCTCTTAAGCCCGGCTAGCTTCAGAGAGTGAGAGGGGAACTCAGCACCTCCCACACCTGCAAGCCAGAGCTCCAGCATCCACACAACACTACGGCGGGGCGGGGGGGAGGGAATACCCCCAAGAAAACATTTGGGGCCCAATTCTGCTCACATGTATTACCAGGCACAGATTTTCACAGGTCCTCAGGCATTACTCCACTCGGGACTGCAACACCAACAAACCCACGTCCCACTGAATCCCAGGGCCGGTTGGGCTCCCGGGACTCTTTTGGAAACAAGACTTCGGCACTGCAACACCAAGCTCTGCAAGAATTCAGAATCTGGGCCTGTGCTCGGCACTGTTACCAGTCTCCTTAGAAGTTAGTACAAGCAATTCATCAGGACCAAAAGCCCCATTTTTTTCCTCCCTTCAGTAACATCTTGCCAGCTCAGGTAATGTTCTTCTCCTTTACACCACGGCATCCAAAAAAGAGGTAATTCCACGGGATAGAGCTCTACATAAAAGCACCAGCAGCCATATCAATCAACCTTCTCTGAAAACAAGAGCCTGAGAAAAAAGCAGCTGCTGGGGGCCTTCCCCCCACAGGGCAGCTGGGAGACACAGAGCTGCTCTGGAAATGGAAAGTGGGGAGAACAGCCAGGAAAGGGCTGTGGGGTAAAGCTACAGGCAGCCAAGTGAGCATCATGTGTTCATGCTGATCCGAGCAGGCTGTGATGTGAAATGAGCCAGAAGGCTCAGGCGTAAGAACGGCCACATTGGGTCAGACCAAAGGTCCACCTAGCCCAGTGTGCTGTCTGCCGACAGTAGCCAGTACCAGGTGCCCCAGAGGAGGTGAACCGAAGACACTGAGCAAGCGATTTGTCTCCTGCCATCCATCTCCCACCTTTGACAAAGGCTAGGGGCACCATACCTTACCCCTTGCTAATAGCCATCTATGGACCTAACCTCCAAACATTTATCGAGCTCTTTTTTAAACTCTGTTAGAGTCCTGGCCTTCACAGCTTCCTCTGGTAAGGAGTTCCACAGGTTGACTGTGCGCTGTGTGAAGAAAAACTTTGTTATTAGTTTTGAACCTACTACCCATTAATTTCATTTGGTGTCCTGTAGTTCTTATATTATGGGAACAAGTAAATAACTTTTCTGTATTCACTTTCTCCACACCATTCACGATTTTATATACCTCTATCATATCGCCCCCTCAGTCTCCTCTCTTCTAGACTGAAAAGTCCCAGTCTCTCTAGCCTCTCCTCATATGGGACTCGTTCCAAATCCTTAATCATTTTAGTTGCCCTTTTCTGAACCTTTTCTAACGCCAGTATATCTTTTTTGAGGTGAGGAGACCACATCTGCACGCAGTACTCAAGATGTGGGCGTACCATAGTTTTATACTGGGGAAGTAAGATATTCTTTGTCTTATTTTCTATCCCTTTTTTAACTATTCCTGACATCCTATTTGCTTTACTGACAGCCGCTGCACACTGCGTGGATGTTTTCAGAGAACTACCTCAGCGGAAGGAGGTGTTGGGGGGGAAATAAGTGCTGATACCTGATGGAGAGGATAGAGGTAATAACTCAAGTTGGCAAAAATAATGAACCATGTTTTCAGTCCGTGCCAAGGAACAAAATGCTGCTGCTCACACAAGCAGGGCAGCACTTATCAAAACAGCTCCGATTCCCCAGGACAGGCTGGATGGGCCTGGAAAGACTTCCTCCGCGATCTCAGCACACAGGGAAATTAGGATGACTGCGGTCCTAGCGCTTCCTGGAGAGCGGATGAGAGGGTCTGAGCCCATCAGTGACAGGCATCCTCAGAGAACAAGCAAACCAATGCCCAGCACCAGGGAGGGTTATGGCTGCAGAGCCACAAGGAGCTACCAAAGAGGGTGGGGTAAGAAAATAAATGAAAAAAGGAGACTCGGGGCGGCTGTTTGCTGGGAGAGAGGAGTGACCGTGGCCCTCCCGGTCTAATCACTTCCCAGCAATTGCTCCATTTCTCAGCCCCGACAAGGTCATGGATTTTGCCACAGACTGTTTTAGCAGAACCAGGCCTGGGGCTTGCGGGAGGCATTCAGAACTCTGGGACTAGTACTGCCCCCTCCCCCCGGCACATGGGCAGATCCGACTCTCGGCTCTCCATTCAGTTCTCTTGCTGCACTGGTCTCAAAATCCGCCTAACCCCCGGTGCACAGCACTCCAAGCTAAGCAGGATCCAGCAAAGCGGGTCCATGGTGAGGAGACCTCCAGGGAACACTTGGTTTCTTCAGGAAGCGACACTGATCACTGAGTAAGGGCTGCTCCTCTTTCTGAGCCAGTCCCAGACTAATGTTCAACTGCTGCCGCACTGCACCCCAGAGGTGGGTGCATTTCAACTGTGGAGGCAGCAATTCCGTACATCCCAGGCCCACCACACAGGAATGCGAGTGGCTTACTCCTCACTCGCCTTCCTAGTCTGCAGAGCCGCGTTAAGTGCTTCAACCCCAGCAGGGAACAGCTCCAGAAGATCACTACTGACCCCACATGGCGTTAGCCTGGCACGAGTTCTTTCATTGGCAGAACAGCTGTACTGTACATACAGCCCCCACGGCTTTCCCAACAGCCAAATGCTTATCTAGGGCCAGGATCCAGCTGCCGGGAGCAAACGCACCCTCTTCCAGGCTCTTTGGAAAGCAGCCACTTCAAGGCAGTAATTTTTCCAAGTATGCTCCCCATCACTCCCCAGCTCTCTGCTGCTAAGTAACTCGGATGAGCGGCAGGAGAGGAAGAGCAGAGACAGGGAGGGAGCTAAGAGGCTACTATTTGGCATGGATGACTGCACTCAAGAGAGGCCCAGAACCTCCCCGGGGCCCCACAGGGATCAGAGCTGGCTCTCGATTCCATTCCCTCAACAAGATCAACCCTTGCCTTGCGTTTAACACAAGAGATGGGCAAACTTCTAGCCTGACAGCCACCTGGGGTTCAGAAACCTGAGGAGGGAAGGCTGTGCCCCCACCCCGACAGCCAGGCACGGCCAGGCCCCGTCCCTCATCCAACTCCCTGTTACACTCCACCAACACCCAGGACTCCCAGCCTCCAGTCTACTCCCCAGCTCCTGCCCGCGACTGCTCCCCCAGGACTCTAGGCTGCCTATCTACCCACTCTGCTTGTGGTGCCCAGAGCACTGGGGCTGGCTGTGCAACGACCACACCGCCCAAACCCTGGGGCAGAAGGAGAAGGACCAGGGGCCGGCCACCCCCGCTTGCTGGAGTTGGGCTGGCTCCTCCCCACTCAACAGTTCTGACCCCCTGGCTGGCGCGTGCCTGGGGACTGGACGGACGGGTCTGAGAAGCAGGATGTGGCCCACGGTCCATTGTTTGCCCCCACCTGGTCTAATGGCAGGTGGAAATTTTTCAACCAAGAGAGATGCTCCTAAAAAGCGACCACGGGGGGGGCTAAATATTGTTGAAATGTTTTTAGGGTTTTTCCTCCCGGCCACCCACCAAACGTCATGGCACCCCATGAAATTCATGGGCAGCAGGTTCCAAACACAGCTGCGGAAGCGCCTCATGCAGCGCACAGCCGACCCGTGGGACTCATTGCCGGGTCTGCGCATGGAGGAGAGGTCACTGGATTAGCCCCCACGCTCAGGGGTGGAGCCCTGGGGATTCCCCTAAGCTGCTGACTGCCAGAAGCTGGGACAGGCTGACAGCGGGTGGGTCACTCGTTGATTGCCCTGTTCTGTTCGCTCCCTCTGGGGCACCTGGCACTGGCCATGGTCAGAAGGCAGCAGACCGGGGTAGATGGACTGACCCAGCCTGCCTGTTCTCACAAAGCACAGGGAAGGGGGGCAAACCCCAAAGCCAGCTAGACGCCACTCCCCCTACGCAGTCCCTCCAAGGCAGGGCTGAGGCACAGCAGGGTGAGGAGAAGAGCTTGCACAGCAGCTGCCCATGCAGAACCTCCCGAGGCTGCGTATTCAGCTCCTGTCACCAGCACCAATCCACAGGCAGGCTCCGCTCCAGCGCCGTAGGACGTTACCTTCACGTCCTGGCTCCCGAGCGGGTCCATGAGCTGCTCCTCCAAGGCCCTGAGCGATTCCAGGGCCAGCACGAGAAGGCGCTGCAGGATCTGAGAGCGGGAGAGAGTCAGAGGATAAAGCCAAGGAGAGCCACACCACCACACAGCCCCTGCACTGCAAGGGGGACACCTTGCTAGCGGCAGGAGCCGGTGCATAGGTCCAAGAGGGGGCAGGGAGATCCTGCGGCACCGTCATCCAGCTGAGGAGCTTCAGGAAGGGAGGGATAAGGGTGCAGGTGCTGGGGTCTGTTGAGGGCATTGCTTAGATAAGAGAGCGGGTAAAAGACTGCACAACACCTGCTCCTGGGCAGGGGCAGCTCTGTAGCAAGCCCAGCAACGAGGCCCATCTAGAGTGACCCTGACAGAGGAGATGAATGGGAACTGGACCACTCCAGTGCAGGGAGAGGGGAGGCGAGCAGAAATAACTGGCACAGAAGGAACGGGTTGCGGGGGTGCAGCCTGTCTCACCTGCACAGAAGGCCACTCTTTGGTCCACACTGAGCTCCGCTTGTCTCTGGGGGTGGCGATGAACATGACGGGGAGGTGAGGTCGGGCAGCCACAAACTCGGTCCTGATCTCTGCATAATCTGCATCTAGGGAACCAACCCACAACCAGCGTGAGAAGCCCTGAAACCCTACCCCTCACCTCTGCCTGGGCACCTAGCCTGGCCTTCTTCAGCTCCAGCAGCCGGGACCACCACAATGGCGAGAAGCCTCCTCTTGGTGATCTGCAAGCTCACCACAGGACTGGAAGGGACCTCTTATGGTCCTGTGTGATTCCCAGCAACCCAGCTCCACAACCCACCAGATAAATGCGCCAAGTTTGATGTCAGGTCTAGGGAGGTTCCAAAACCACCCGACAGCTCTGTTGGTTGGGATCTGTCTTCTCATTTCCACCATAAATTTACCCAAAGCCAACTGATTTCCATTCACTCTTGGTCCAACATCATCCATTAGCTTCCAGAGCTCCTCCTCCATCCTGGACCTTGCCCCCCTCCGTCATGTATTGACCAAGCGCAATCAGACCCCCCACTCAGCCTTCGGCCTCCTGAGCTAAACAAGCCAAGCTCCTTCAGTCTCCTCTCAGAAGCCAGGCCCTGGAGCGCGGCTGCTCAGAGCAGGTCATCAAACACAATGTGGACCAGGGAAGGGTCTGGGACCTGGGCAGCAGCCCTTTCTCTGCATTCTGTGATGGTGTTAAGCAGTCAAAGCCACCTCCTGAAGCGGGTAAGCAGAGTAAAGGGTGGGTGGTCATATATGGAACAACACACATTAAATACAAACCCCACGGACCAACCCTGGCCCAGATGCTGCCATTGATATGGCTCCAAGGTCACTCGCTGTCTGTCCAAGGTCAGTGCACCATCATCACACACAACCGCTGGAACCCCTGGCACCGCTGACCCCCACCGTCGGCGTCTGGTAACCCAGAGCGACCTCCGACACCAGCAGAAATAGCATAAGCAACATCAGAACCTCAGCCAGCAAGGGGAGGTGCTGCTTGCTCCCCCTACTCCATCTAACAGTGCTGCTGGACCAGCATCTGATGAAGTGAGTCTGTGCTCACGAAAGCCCATGCTCAAAACTTTTCTGTTAGTCTATAAGGTGCCACAGGACCCTTCGTTGCTGCTACAGATCCAGACTAACATGGCTACCCCTCCGATACTGAAAGGAAAAGTGCAGTTGTAGCACAAACAGACATTCCTTTGCCGGCTTTCTGCTAGCTAGCATGTGTGATAGCAGTTGCGTCAATGTGGTGGCAGGGGTTCAGTGCGAGCTGACGACCAGCTTGCACATCCAGGGTCCCGGGCAAGCCAGCACTCTGGCAGCCAGCCTACGAAACTGTGTCTACACTATAGTTACCCAGGCTAGCTAGAATAAAACCAAAGCAGGGATGCCCACTTGTGCTGCAATCAGACCTGCATAGTAGGTATACCCTCAGGCACACTCCTGCTGCCGGGGTGCACAGGGTCTTCAGGAAGAGTCCATGGTCTTTTTTTTTTTTTTCCAAGCCCACCCCACAGGCCCCTCTGTGAGGCAGGTACAACACGGGGCCTAAAAACAGCCACACTGGGGCAGACCAACAATGCACCAACGCTGCAGGTCAGTGTTTCTTAAACTAAGTTCTGCAAACCCCTTGTGCGTTGCAGTGGCGTAGCAGCCAGCAACAACGTGCGGAGCATGGATATATATTCTGTTATTAAAACCACACACAAGGTTACTACTTGCTGCGATACCTGATTAAATTAAAATTACTTCATTTTGGTTTTGCCGTGTATGTTGCTGTTTGGTGGGTTTTTTTCTTCCCCTAGGTGTTCTGCACAAATAATTATTGTTTGGTGTTTTGTGGTCTCAAAAAGTTTAAGAAATGCTGCTATAGATATAAATCTCCTCAACTTTTTCATCTAAATATATTTTTTACCTCCAAAAAATAGTTTTTAAACCAAACCAAACGTTGGTTTGGTTTGAGATTTTCTTGGCTTAAATGAAAAAGCAAAAAGAGAGAAAAGCCTTCAGTTCCGCACAAAGTTTTTCCCTTTTTTTTTTTTTTGGCAAAAAATTTAGACCAAAATTTTTTTTTTCTGGCCATGTCTGAAAATTCAGGCATGTTTATTCCTAGCCTAAAACTGAGAGACAATTATATATATGGTTTGTTCTCATCGGGAACTTACCTATGGTTCCAAAGTAGAGCAGTAAAGTATTTTTATACTGTTGCTTTTGATCAGTAAAAATATTTTGACAACAAAACACCTACCTCTTACACAGCACTTTTCAGCTACACAGCTCAAGAGAGATTAGTAGCCTCTCCTCCCTGCTTTATGGATGGGGAAACTGAGGCACAGGGTGATGTCACAATCAGCCCAGAGGCACCAAGCAAGTCATGAATTGAAACCAGGACTCCAAATCCCAATTCATGTCCAGACAGTACTTCAGGTGGCAGTTTAGCAAACATGTCTCCCAATGAATGCACTAGAGCTCTGGTATTACCTGGGTGCAAACTATGTCCAGGAAGAAATAAGGCAAACTCTTTGCAAACCAGAGACAGTCACATCAAGAGATCAGAGCCGAGCCTGGTCTATGAAACTCACTAAACGAGAGCAAGCAAGAAAACAGAACAAGAAACCAGCCAATGTCCAGCACACTGAAGCCCAGGTAATGTGCTGCTCAGGTTCCCAGCTAACCATGCCAGCGAGGAAGGCGGTCCTGGCCGGAGGGAGATCTGCAGATGGGTAACAGGAGCTGGAGCCTTTCAGCTTCTACCTTCACAATGGCCCAGCTCAGTTGCAGCTGAAAGCAACTTCTCCCAACACAGCTGCTGGGTGGTCTCATTCGGGTTCCTGGCAAGGTAGCTGCTTCCGCCCCCAGGACGGCAACCCAGCTAGCCTCTGGGAATAGGCTGAACCCGTCGCCTTTCCCCTCTTCCCAATCACACACAGAGGGATCACCCAATGACCCTCTTCTGGGAGGTTTAACTGAAGTAACTAGCCCCCCCCAAGGCTGGACGGTACAAAGGCTCACCTTGCACAGCCCAGTCAATGCACCTCTCCTCTACCATGGAGAGGCCTCCCAGGGGAGAAGTCTCCACAGCAGCATTGGCACTATGAGGACAAACTTGGAAAGTCATTTCTCTCTCACCTGTCCACAAGGAAGCGAGGCCCATCGATCCATGGGGCCTGCCTGGCTGCCAGCCACAAGAGATGCAGGCTGCCTGCAGGACAGTGATCCCCAAAACCCTGTGGTGGAAAGTTCCACGTACTGTCACCAACCCCAAGCCACCCAGCACCACCCAGCACACCTGTCAGTCACTGAGAGCAAAGCAGGGCAGGATCTGCCGGGGTCACTCATCTCCTCATGGCTACACCTGAGCTAAGGGCAGCTGGTGGACTTGAGTTACAGCACCGGGGGCCCTGGTTGACTCACCTTTGAGGTCGCTGTTCAGGTTCACGATGAGGGGGCTGTTCTTCCAGTCGAAGGCAGTCAGCAGGTGGAGGAACCGGAGGAAGCCCACCTGAGGGGAGCTGAGGGCAAGACAGAAGCCACGGTAACGGGGCAAGAGAGAAAGATGGCACCTCTTGCACAGAGGCGCGCCGAGCCAGGTGGTGGTGTGTCCAAGTCAGATCTGCAGAGCCCCTACAGGAAGCCTCACCTTAGGACAGAGCCTTCTTGGGGCCAGGGAGGGTACATATTTAGCCCATTGAAAGGACTGTTCACTAAGGCCAGGTGGGAACCTCCCCCCACCCCATACACGTTCCTGCAGAGAGAACAGGGATGGGGCAAAAAGTTCTCCTCGGTCCTTCCCATCTCCTGGTTCTGTTGTTTCTAAAGGTGCGGTTTTGTCTGGTGGTAACAGCAGAAGGGCTGGGGTGCGCCACTCTCGCAGCGGGCTAGGGACACCTGGGTCTCACCTTGGCGGGGTAAAAGGCGCTGGGTGCAAGAACAGAAATGCCGCCAGCAGATCCAGGCACTCCTCCGAGAGGCTGTCGCTCAGCAGCTGGGCACGGAGCCAGCGCTTGGCCAGGCGTGCGGTGCCGCTGAAGGCCGGGTATTGCTGCTGGAGCCTGCGGGGAGAAGAAAGAGAAGCAGCAGCTGTTACGGGGCACAGCATCACCTCCACTGCCCCATCCCAAGCCACCCCAGTGGCCTCTGACGGCACAGCTGCGAACGGCTGCAAGCACGCTGCTGGCACTGGATTGGCTGCGGTTTTCTGGAGAGGGAAATGGGTCAGTCTCATCCACTCCAAGGTCTGGCTGCTACAGCTGCTGTTACTTTGCTACTCAACGACTGCCCAGACCCACCCATCACCTCACTGAAGGGGAATCTGGTATAAAGCTGCCAGCCACTTCCCTACCCACAATGCACTTTTCTCTCCTCCTCTGCCCCTCCCCACATCCCCAGTGCTCTGTCCATTCCTTACAGGCGGAGAGAGCTGGAATACCAGTTCCCCGCTGTGGCCCTCAGCCAGAAAGCCATGTGTAACTAGCAAGTTAACTGACCCAACTTCTACCTTTACAGGCATATTAGAAAAGCTTGTAAATGGTAACTAGTTCTCAAACAATGCAGGTTTGGGTTGCAAAGCTTCTGTCTATCTAACAGGCTTTGGAATGGCTCCAGAGATAAATATGACAAGGTCTTCATATGTGTCTACTCATATCTCGTTAGAGATTAACAAAGTAACCAGACAGTCTCTGTTTCCATATTCTATTGATTCAGAAATCAAAATAAAATATTAACTTTGAGAGAAAACATTATCAGAAGGGTAACCGAGTTAATCTGTATCTTCAAAAACAACAAGTCCTGACGAATCAGGTCTTTGCCCACGGAAGCTCATGCTCCAAAATATCTGATAGTCTCTAAGGTACCACAGGACTGCTGGTTGTTTTTGAATAGTGCCATTATCCATGTTTCTCTTTGAAGTTACCAATAATTTGCCTATAAACTGCTTATTAGACAACTACCTTGAGCTGATAAATGCAACTACTTATCTGGGGATACATAGGAAACAGGAGGTTTAACTTGGAACTCACAATGCTTCACACAGGTACCACCTGCTGTCAAGGGGCTACTGACAGCCTGCCAGAGACTGATAAAAGAACACAAGGTCCCAGATTCAGTATCTCAGATCTGCTTAAGCTTCAGCAAGGGACGCCTGAGTCATGAATACAGCAGTGTCCAGCTCCAGTCTGGATGACCCTGCTGATTCTCACGGATGAATCAAAACAAACTCTACACACGGACTACGTATTTTGAACTAGATCTCTTGAACCAATTCTGGGAAGTCCATCTTGCAACTCAGCAGCTCCTCACCTCTACTGTGAAACAGACCTAAAAACTCTCGTCAGAGCTGCAGCGTGTAGCAACCTTTTAACCATGATACTCTCTCTCTCTCTCCCTTCTGAAAAATAAGTCTGAGTTTAGTTAGTAACTTGGCTACAAGCGTGTACATGGGAAAGACCTGAAATACTCGTCGACCTGTTGGGTGATGCATCTGATATCTTGGGACTGGAAGAACTTCATAGAAGATGAAAATGAGTTTCAGTAATCCTCCTATCTGACTTGGCTATCTGGGTGGGAACCCAAGGCTGTGTTGCTTTAAGAGGGCTGTGTTTTTGGCTTCTGGGTAGCTGCTAAGGTATTTGTGGCTGGCTTGGTGAATTGAATTAGAAATAACCACAGTTTGGGGGCTTGTTGGCCCCATTCTCTGCAGATTGCCCTGATTATGCCATCTCAGCATGGCTCCTCTAGGCACCAATGGTCATACCTACCCCTAATGCATTGCTCCCCCCGTGAGGCACATCCCCTTCCTTACCCATGCAGAGAGCTGGTCAGATAGGGCAAGTGGAGCGTCTCCAATTCCAGCTGCTGAGACTCCTCTGTGTCCTGGTACTTCAGCATCCCCTCTGGTGTGACCACCTCCCTCAGGATTTGAGGCTCCCTGTGGTAGGCCACTTGGAGACGGAAAACATAGCCATCCTAAGAGAGAGGGTGGGAGAATGAGCCATGAGGGTTGGAGACAGGAGCGCACTGCACCAGTGCAACATACAAAAGCTATGAAGTAAACCTGGCTACAGCCAGAGCCAAGCTTTGTCCCTCTGAACCAGGGATGTTGCTGCTTCCCTCGGACAAAGAGGCAGAGCAGAAAGTTACTGATGGGCCTTTGCCCACGGAAGCAGATGCTCCAAAATGTCTGTTAGTCTGCAAGGTGCCACAGGACTGCTTGTTGTTCTCGAAGATATGGACTAACACGGCTCCCTCTCTGATAATTGGCGATACCTAGAGGCTCTTGGAGCTGTCTCGTCCCGCTCAGTTATCCTTTGTGGCTCCTCATGTGCTCCAAGCCCCCGGAGCTGGAGATTCTGAAAGCAGCGATCACTGGTTGGCACGTGTGCCTGGGCTCACCACAGACCTCCAGCCAAAGAGGTAAAGGCTGAAGTGGACCAACCATCTCTCCAGTTCCTTCTCCACCACCAAACACAGATTTGAAGTGAAGGGTTAGGCACAGAGGCACAAAGAGGCAGCCCTCTAATCAGCTCCCCCATCCAGCACCACCCGCCAGCAGGCCCCAGGGTTCAGTGCTTGCACCTCTGGCCCACTGCGATCAGCTGTCTGGCAGCATTTTGGAGGCTGTGGGAAGGGGAGAAATGCAGCACGCTTGGGGAGAGGGTGGACCTGGGCAAGGACCGCCGTTCTAGCAGGTACATGGACAAAGGAGTCCTCAACCAAGACACGGTGTTCTCACAAAAGCATGACAGCTGCTTGAAAAACTTGCCCTGCCAATACCAAAGAAAGGTGCTTCCTGTAGCAAGGCCGTGGCCATTGCTTGTGTTCCCGTGGAATGAGCTGGTGCCCCATGAGGAAGACTAGACAGTTAATGGACTGAATTTTGCTCTGTTGGGACGCACAGAGTGTCTTTTAGAAGTGACTGTCTGACCCCTGATCCTTCCCACCATGGTGACAAACAGTCGAGCAGTTCCTGATTGGGTTTGTTCTCTGGGGGTACAAGGCTGAAGCTCACTAGACATCCAAGGACTGAAGCCTCTTCCCTTCTGAGGGCGTGACAGGTTTGGGAAGAACGCAAGAAAGCAAACCGTTCCGAGTGACGTGCAAAGTGCTTCAAGGGCGAATTCAACATTTAAAACCACTGCGAAATCTTGTCTTTATGAAACATAGCACAAGGAGAATCCACCATCAATGTCCCACCAACCCTCCTGGCTGAGGTGATGGCTACCAGGAATGACACCATGGACAAAGGAGACCTGGAGCTAGTAGCTAGAACTGTTGGTCTGGGGTGCATGGTTGCCAATGAAATTTTTTTCCTTGGGGCAGGAGCATCTACTCCCAGGGAGCAGAGGGAGGACCTGGAGTGCTCTGAAGCGTGTACGGCCTCATCCATCTCCTGCTTGGACAAACAAGTCTCAAAGGACACAACTTCAATAATACCCCAGACACCGTGGGAAACTGCAAAGCCTGGAGCCAGGACTCTGAGCCTTACGATGGCAACGGTCACTGCCCCAGAATGTGTGTCAGCTGCACCCACGGCTAATTCAAGAGCAGTCCTGGCAACCACTTTGCATTCCTCTGTGGCAGCCTGCAAACTAACTCTGCGCTGCTGCTGTCAGCACAGTCCACAAATTTTGAATAGTTCAGGACGTGGTACTCAGCCATTATTGCTTGGTAGTTGGCCATCCTGAACTGGAGATTAGGAGACGACTTTCCTCCTTAATAACTTACCCTCCATATAAATCGGGTAGGTTGTAAATGTTGTTCCTAGACCCCTCTGTGGTGGCCCAAACCACTAAAGAGAATTATGAGCATGGGGAGAGAGCAGAAATTCTTCCTCTTGGCTGCGACATTAATACCATTTCTCTGCCTTCTTACGCGTCTGGACACAGCTAGCTGGGGTACGCCAGATAGTTCTAGCTGGCTCTGTGCAGGAACTAAAGGTCTAGGATCCTCAATACCTTAAGAAGACTCTGCAGCTTCCCTGCCATTCTCTTGGGGCTGGAGACAATAGGGTCACCATCTCATCTGAAGAGAGAGAGCAATTTCATCACTTTGATGGTGGGGCCATCAAACACGGCACACGTTCTGCCTCAGCTGGATCGGGGCCAGTTCTAGCTGCCCTCTCGGAAGGAGAGCCTCCCTAGCAGACCAGACCCGCTCTGTGGAGGGTTCCATAGCCCCCCAGAGACGCGACAGGTTGGATCAAATGGTGGTTGCAGAGGCCCCAAGGCATGAGGTGCCAACAGATCCAAGGCAGATGATGTTGATCCCAAACAGGTGCAGGTCTTGAGACTGAAAAGATGGGTCTTGGAGGAGGGAGTGACAGTTCCCCGAGTGGCTCAGCATCTCCTGATGAAGAGAAAACCGATTCCGGGTCCAAGAATAGTCCCAGCAGTGCTACTGGAGGGGAGCCAAAGCCTAAAGATGGAAGGGGAGACCAACTCCTCCCGCAGGTCCGCTCTGCGGGTGGAGTCAACCTCTCTTGAGAGGGAGGGACCCAGAAGAGGGGGAAGTCAATCCTGGAGAAAGATGATATTCTCAGGAGAAGCGCAGGTCTCAGCTCTTCCGGGAGCACGGGGCGTCTTGTCTGGCTCAACCGCCAGAGCCGCAGTGGAGGCCACCTGCGACACTGCCATGGAAGACAAGGGTGGTAACACAGGTAGCCGATGCGCCCAGAGATCTGTCTTTAGTAGGTGGCAGCAAATCCAAGGGTGTGTGTTTGGGAAGTACTGGTGCTGCAGGCTCATCACCTTGTGCCGAGGGGAGGCCTCGGCTTGTGAGCTCGGTGACACTGCTAAGACTTAGGACATATTAAGTTGTCTTAGGCTGGGCTCCGAGACTTGCTCAGTTTAGGCAAGGCTGAATCAGACTTTCTCCTTCCCAATCCACTCCGAAGAAGGTTTAGCCTCCTGCTTATGAGCATGCTCCCTGCTCACCTGAGAAGACCTCAACATGGCATGTGAGGGGGTCGAGTCCTTCACTCCCTTGTGGAGTCAGGCCAACACAGTCTGACCAGTCCCAAGTCATGCGCATAGCCTAGAACCAAAAGCAGGGCCCAGGGGTGGGGTGAGGGGAGTGGAAAGAGAGCTCTTCAAGCCAGAAGAGTCAGGAAGCTTCAGTCGGCGGAGGCTGTGATCACAACCACGCAGCAATGAGAAGGAACCGGGGAGGTGGTCAGTCTGCCTGAACCTCTATCTCCTTGGGTCGAAGGCACGAGACGAACCCGAGTACTTGTGCAGACCAACAAGCATGGCTTTCACTGTTCTCCAGCTCCATATGCATACGTGCCCCCTGTGGAACACGCCTAGGGACCGGCCTTCCACGCAAAAGAACTGCGACCCAGCCTCAGGCCTGGAGGGCCCTGCGACTCGCCAGCCAAAACCCAGTGGTGAGGCTGGCGGGGACAGTCACCGTGCCCCTCACACAGCCCCTATGGCTCCCTCTCAGGAAGCCAGGCACAAAAGATCCATGGCTCCTGAGACCAGATCATCAGAGACAGACCTCTGGCCTCCCACCGGCCCAGCTCCCTTGCCTGTACCTTGTACACATCTGTGTGGGTGGCCGCAGGCCGGCAGAGGAGATGGTGCTGCTGAGTGAGGAGCTTGGCCAGCCGGAGGTGGAAAGCGGCTTTGACACATTTGATGGCGTCTTTGTCCTGCGGCCACTGGCCGCTCCCTTCCATGTGGCACACCACTGAGGGGTTAAAACAGAGACAAAAACACGAACGCGGCACAGCAGTGAGAAAATAGGCCGCAAGGCACAGGAAGGGGCAGCTCAGTGGTTAGAGCAAGGCACTGGGAGCCACAACTCGTAGCTTTGGTTCCCAGCTCTGACACATATGCATGCTGCTGCATGAAGCCATGGGCAAGTCATTTCCTCACCCCGTGCCTCAGTCTCCCTACCTTTCATTGGGGCTATATACGCCGGGCAGGGTTTCTCAGGCAAAGGAAGCAGAGACTCCTTATCCTTGATCCTCGCATGGTACGAATAATCCGGTTTCATGGGGACTGGAGGGAAGACCTAAGACACAGCCAGGCTGGAGCTTAATGGGGTGAATCTTGGGCTGGAGAAAGCCAAGGGCACATGTCCCTCCCATGCATGGGGTCACACCCATGCCAAACTCCGCAGTCAGCAAAAAGCCCACCCACGCAAGCAGCCTCGTACACGACACCAGCACCTCAAGCCACCTGCTCCACGGCATTGGTGGTCATCACTTCGGGAAACCGTCCAGGAGACAGGACAGAAACCACCGTCTCTGCTCCTCTGGGGCAGCTTGTGGGTGCATGTATGTTAACAGCACCTAGCACAGCGCAGGCCTCTCCCTGCTGGGCCTGTGAGAACTACTGCAGTACAAATCACGGGGCCAGAAGGAGACACTTCCCTCTCTCAGTAAAGTCATCCCCATAGCCACCTACTGCGGTGGCCCTGTACAGATTCCAGCTGTTTGGGGCTGGCTTGGGGCCCAGTGCTCCTCATGGTCACAAGTGAGATCAATGCCGACCACCACCACCCCGCATGCCCCCCGAACCAGCTCTTCTGCTCCTGGGGCAGGCCTGGGAGTGCTCTGACGCCAGGGGGCTCAGCCCCTGGACAGGAGCTAGGGACTAAGCACCGCTTCCCAGCAAAGCTGGCTCCTTGGGTTAAGCTACATCTGACGGAACAGCTGCAGCCTCAGACCCCTTCCAGTACCTCCCTGTCCCTGGCCTGCCACTACCAGCTCGTCTCCACCACACTGGGCACTGCCCCACGGGCAGGGTGTTACCCAGCCCTGCCCGTGCACAGCCTGCTGGGGCGGGGGCACAGTCATTCCTATCACTCACACACACACCCTTCCCTCCAAAGCGAGACTCACGTCTGTGTATCTGAGGGCCGGGTGGGTCCCCTGCACGGCCGTCACTGTCAGCGGCAGCCCCTCCAAGCTCCACAGCTTACGGCTCAAGTCGTCATAGGAGCGAACGATGCTGACCATTGCCTCCTCCCCAGTCTCTGCAGGCTGAACACACCCCAGAGAGCGTGTGTGGAGTTGGGCGCTACCTTTGTAAGCACAGGTGTGACTGAGCCAACCACAGACACCCCCCACCCCACCAGGCGGGATTCCCCCACCACAGTTGCAAGGAGGAAGTACAAGGAGGAACTGCTGAGGGCTGTTCTACCATGGCCGCATCTCACCCCAGAAGTGGCCACTTTTTGATGGCAGGAGATGTAGTCCCCACAGGAGGCATAAAGAATTACACTGTGTGTGTTGACAGAGAAGCTGAGGAAGTTGCAAGCCTGAGAGAGTCTGAAGGTGGGACGGGACCAGCGTTCAGCCTCTATAGTTTGGCGAAGCAATAGCCAACAGGACGGTTATCTGCAGAGTGTGCCACTGCGATGGGAGAGAAAGCATCGAGGGGGCCCAGACGGCCCGGCGAGGGGCCCCCAGCCAGCACAGAGGAGATGGGCTTCGTCCCTCCCCCAATGCCTGCAACAATAGGAATGGAGACAGACTTCAAAAGGAGCAGCTGGGAAGGGCAGTGCAAAGGCTGAGATATGCAGGTGGGTGCCTGATTTCATGGAAGAGCAGCAGTGGCCTCTGCAGGCCTGGTTGGTAACTGCAGATTGAAGTCTAAGGCCAGGTCTACACTAGACCTTAGGGTGTATTGCTAGCAGGGGACGTGCAAACAAGAAGTACAGAGCCCTAGGCGCCGGGGGTGTCTCCACCCCAACAGAACGCTCACTGCACCAAGTCTGAGCTCGGGTTAGCGAGCCATGGAGCACTGAGACCTCCCCCTTTGCAGCCCAAGCATCTGCATGGCAACGGTTAGCTCCACAGCCCGAGCCAGCTGACTCACACCAGTCACGGGCTCGCTGACGGTCTCTTATTGCAGAGCAAATCTCCCCAAGCAGTGCTACATGCTAAACAGGAACCACTGGCTAGGTTCAGCAGCAGGTTAGACCAGATGATCGTAACTGTACCTTCTGGCCTTACTGGCTAGGAAACCCTGAACTTGCAGGCCGCACCCTGCGCTGCCCTTGTTCCCAGGCCCCTGTCTGGATTCCTTCTGGCTTGGCTCCCGGGGGCAACTTTCATTGAGATGAAAGTTCCTGGTGTCTCCTCAGAGCCAGGACTGAGAAAGTGAGAACTATTCTCTACCTTGGTGCTAGCTGGACATCCCGACTGCTCCCTGCTAGAAACAGGGGCAAAGATGAGGCCAGAGAAGAGGCCTGGCTCTCAGACCTCTCCAAAGCTCCTCACCCAAGCAAGCTGTGGACGAGGCAGAGGAATACACCGCCTGGTTCATTGGGTGACAAAACCGCATTATGCCAGCTTTCTACCCCAAGTCACCAGAGAGGCGCGGTAAGAGCCTCCTTCCCGCACAGGACACTGCCTAAGCCGGGGTAATGTTAGCAGACCTCAGAGAGCCACACCCAAGGAGGATGGAAAGGAGAAAACTGATCGCTCTCACCACTGCGAGTCCTCGTGCTGAAAAACACCGCAGTCCTGGGAGACATTTTCTGGGGGCAGAGATGACTGACTGGGAAAAGCATCTAAGGGAAGCCACTGAAGCAACCACAGCAAGACCTGGGTGGAGTTATGGGCTTGGGAGTGATACAGAAGGTTAACATTTTCTCAGGGTTAGTTCTAGTAAGAGTTAGGGACAGGTCACAGGCAATAAATGAAAACTGTGAAACTCCTGACAGGCCTGGCGTGCAGGAATTTTGGAGGTAGGGAGAGGTGCATTTTTTGTAAATCTGGACCCCCAATTTTTTTTTTTTTTAAACTATAAAGGCAGTCAGGGAATCAGTGTGCCCAAGAGAGGTTAATGAAAAACGTGACTGGAAACAGGGATTGGTAAAATGACTGTTATAACACAACTAAAAATGTATACAGGAATAAAGGTTTATAGAAACTACTTTTTGGGATATTCTTGTAATATTTTAAGTGAAAAACAATCTTCCAGTCTTCTGAGGGTGAGATCTGGGCCAAAGCCGCCTACACCCTGCGTAACCATGGTCTCCACTCATGCACGGCTAACAGCCAAGGGCATGCTGGGAAATGTAGTCCCTTCCCTGCTCCAGGGCCAGCTCTTTAGGTGCAGGGAGCTGGCCAAGGAACTACAGCTCCCAGGGTGTCTTTGGTTCCCCCCCCCACATCATGTCCTGCAGGCTCCCCCTGCACAGCGCAGCAGGGATAGAAACCAGACATGGGGGGGCGTTTGCACCCTTTGCAAGTGTGCACCTACACACACACACACGCACACACGGGCCTGCACGACCCATCCCTGACTTTTATTAAAAAAAAAAAAGTGAGAAAATGAAGCCCTCAGGCAGCCCACAGCAGCTAAGAGTCAGGAAAGCAGAAAGCGTCACAGAAGCCTCTGGAACTCACAGGAACCAGAGCAAGGCAGGCTAGTCGCAAACCTGGAGCTGGAAGAGGAAAGGAGGGATTTCAAAGGAGAGGGAGGCTGGCAGGGCAGGAGGGTTCTGAGTCAGGGCATGTGGGGAGCCCCAGAGATGGAATAGCAGGGGACACGCAAGAAAAGGCCAAAGAATTTGCTGCACTGGCTCAAGGCCTCACTGAGCATTCACAAAGGTGCATTCGCTGTCTGCTCATCACCTCCGTATCTGACAACTAACAAGACAGACTCTGGGCCCCAGAGCTAAACCCCTCACACCCTAAACCCCAGAAAAGAAACCGCCTGCCCCAGCCCTGGGATTTTAGAGGAGAGCTCACCTCTCGCACACGTCTGATCAGAGACTCCAGCACGGCTCCCGTGTAGCAGATGGAGGACTCAGGAATATCTGCATGGCTACAGAGGCAAACCACAGCAAGAGGTGTGAGATGCACAGTGCCCCACCCTCGGAGGCCCAGCCTCCTGCAGAAACCCCTCACCGCTGGTCAGTGCCTGCTGGATGCCTGTGGATTCAGCACCCACGCAAGTTAGGGTTAGGAAAAAGGAAAGGATCTCTCAGGTCACCTCACTCCTCCCGTGCCCAGGACGGGAGCTATCGGGAACACCCCCCCACCCCACCCCCGAGCCTGGGTTCAGAGCCACTGGAAGAGTAACTTTTTGGGTACTTTTTGCACCTCTGCAAACCTCATCCCATTCCCCTCCATGGAAGCCAGTACCTTGTGTCTGAGCCCAGCGTTGGCCTCCATTTGACGTAGTTTAGCCCTGGTACACCATGCGGCAGGAACCTGGTTCTGGCCAGTGACCAGCCCACCCCACACTGCCCCTAAGGATCCCAAGCAGGACGGTGCCACCGCCCCTACTCACAGCCACAGCAGGTGCTTGACAATCTGCGCGGGGACGAGGCGCTTCTGGGACATGGTGTCCGCGGCCCACACCACTGCCTCACAGATCGCACCGTCCTGGAACCGCCTCAGCTCCGACTTCTCCCCCCAGAACTTCCGGAACTCGGCTGCCTGTGAACAGCCGGGGGAGAGTGTGGGCAGCACACAGGGGAACAGACCATAGGTACCACCGCAGTGCTCAGCCGCCAGCTGTTACCACCCCTTGTCTGGCTGGGGGGTCCCAGGTCCATTGCCCTAGATGGGCATTCAAAAGCCACCCCTCTAAAGCGGCAGCCAACCCTGTTAGCAAGGCCGTGGAGAAAGCTCTGTGGGTCTGGGAGACGCACACTGGCAGGGCACAGGATACTCACTCTACCCAGGGCACAGAAGCCACTACATGAGCTGGGCACAGGTAGGCAGAGCGAGCCTGCCCAAGAGAGTGTCCACAGCCAGTCCAGTGACGCCCAGGGTGTGGCTGAACCTGATCCAGCAGAGCCCACAGAACTGGTGTAAGGCCCGAGGATTTCCCCTGTTATCACAGCAGTCGGATCCAATCCCGGCCCACGGCGGGGGGTGGAGGCAGAGACCCAGTGCAGGGCCTCAGTCCAGCTCCCTCGCTTCCCTTTGGGCTCAGCCCTCTGACTGTGCTGCCCTCTCTTAGCATCCGGCCGGCTTTCCCTCCTCCAGCGCAGGCAGACTCAGTGCACTGCTCCCCACGCCGTCACACCGCCCAGCCTAGCTACACCCACAGGTCGCTATCAAGAGCTCAGCTTTGCCAGTGACACCCGTCGCTGTGTCCAATCCCCCAGCAGGCCCCTTGGTGCTTTCTCCCAGCCTGCTCCCAGGCCAGGCCAGCACTCACAGTTATCACCCACAAAGCTGCCCCGCTACCCTCTGTCTGGCCCCCGCTGCAACACTGGCAGGACGCTCGGCAGCCAGAACCACTGCGCGTTGCAAGGCTGTAATGCTGGGAGCCCCCGCTCCCCCTCCATCCCCCAAGGGAACTTGCATCATCCGCTGCTCATGCATGGGAACCAGCCTCCTGAGCCCTCCGTGCAGCACCTTGCACGACAGGTCCCTGGGCCAGGCTTCTGGGGCTACTGCAGCGTAAGCAACACCCACCCGTGCCGGGGCAGGACACGGCTTTGCCCTCACCTCAGGCCGATCCGCCTCTGGTCCCTTCTCCAGAGCCCTTGCAGCAAACTCGGGGGCGAGTAAGAGCCCGAACGAGAGGCGTGCGGTGTCCTTGTGCTTTGGCGGCTCCGCGCTGATAGGCCACTGGGGAGAAATGGGGAACGCAGCATGAACAGCGCCACCTGTGCTAGAGCGACACCTGCCTGGGCACCATTGCCCCCTGCTGGGCAGGTACGTCCCACTGGGCCGCTCCCCAATGGGCTGCTCAGCACAGCTGAGCTCGGGGGGCCAGACATGCAGGGCTGCCATGCACTCGAGAGCCCTCCCCCACGCAAGAGCCCACCTCTGCCCTCCCCTGGCTTCAGCTAGCGGGGGCCTGGTTATCCCACTCAGCTACAGCAATGAGAGTTCCCTCCTGACCCCCATCAGCAATAGGGCCCAATCCTACAGACAGCAGGGCCCCAGGGCCACTCTGCAGCGACCACCAAGCCAGGGTAGCGAGGAACTGGACTCAGCCAGTACACAGCTACCAGGTGGCTGTGGGTTTGAACCTCAGCTGGATTTGAACCAGCAGCCTGGAAGCAAAAGGGACCATAAGCTCACCAGTCCCCTGGGAAGTGCCCAGGCACCTCTTTCCTCCCACCCTCCCCTGGCAGTACTGCGATGGAAGGCGCCAGGAGGCCCAAGGGTGGTTGCCTGTACTGGAGAAGCAGCTGCTGCATTACCCCAGGTGGCTGGGGGGTGGTTACCTGCGGCACCTGGGGCAGGGAATGAGTCAGCAGCAGCGCCCTCTCAGCCAGCCCTCGTGCCAGCAGGGAGGTGACAAAGGGCAGGGCTGCGACTATGTAGTTCCCCCCACAATCCATCAGCTCAGGCAGCAGCTGCAGCTTCTTGCAGGCCCCCTGCAGCTTGGAGATGTGCTTCAGGCTGTGGAGAGGGAGGAGAGAGCCCCAGTCACCCTGGAAAACACCCTGGGCTTCCCCGCCCAGGCCACTTCGAGGCAGCTGCACCTGCTGGGTGCTCCGAGGTTGGAGGGATGCTAGGAGGGGGGAGACAGCTAGGAACCAGGTCCAGCCATCAAGGTAAAGGTTGATACAGAGCAGACCAGCTATGCTGGGATTTCCAGCTCTCTCGGGGCCGACTAGGAGCTCCCAGCCTCCTGGTTCAGGGAAGATCAGGCCTTGAAACAGCCAAATGGCTGAGACACAACCAGCACGCCCCGGCTGACGTGCGGTCACCCTGAACTTGCAGGGGGAGCAAGCAGCAGCAGCTGGGGGCAGATGGCGATCACTGAGCCACCGGGGTACATCCGAGCCACAGCTGCGCCAGGATCCGGTGCTGAGCCTGGACAGCCAGTGCCCCTGACTGGCTCCCGAGCCGCGGCGACCCGACTCACTGGAACACGTGGTCGAAGGTTCTGATCAGGGGCTTGGGGGTCATGAAGACCAGCTGGAATCCATCCCCCGTCCTGTCATCCAGAATCTCCATCGAGCGCTTGGCTTCAAACTGCACCTGAGGAGGGAGAGCGGAGAACTGGGGCGGGAGAGAGGTTGTTCCACCGGCTTCTTTCAGCACCAGCCCTTCCTGCAAGCTGGGTGCTTGGCCGGCCACCCAGGAGAGAGATTCAGGCGCCGCCCAGCTGATGAGAGCACCCACAGCCACCCAGAGCTGGAACCAAGTCTTTGCTTTGGTGGTGCACAACCACATGACTCAGTGCACATAATAAAATTTATTCCACCCACAGATGGTTAAAATTAGAAGGAATACAGCTCAGCGCCCTGAGGTCAATCGCAGCCCAGAGGAGACCCCCTGAAAACTGCGGGGGGAGAGCCCTGGCTCCAAGCCCAGAAAATCCTCAGCCTCCCCATGGCCAGATCTCACTGTTGGGCTGGAGACACCCTAAGTAAAACGACTCCAGGCTGGAGTCGATTCAGCTACCTGGGAGAAGGCACCAGTGCCGAGCCCTCAAATCCACCTCGAAAGCATCCGACAGAGTTCCAGGGCTGCAGCCAGGAACAGCCATGCCTGGGGAGCAGGATCTGGGTACCACTTCACATCCAGTGGTGTCTCCGCATGGCCAGCTCAAAGCAGCAGTTCCCCCTGCCCCATGGCTGGTTACCTTGGGTGTGTCAGCATGCTCTGTACATCAAGCTCAGTCCTTAAGGCTGTTTTCCAGCATTATATACGCTTTTAAAACCTCCAGAATTTTAAATAACTGCACTTGGCCCTGGGACCCAAAGCAGCTCACACATCCCTAATAATAAAAAGGGATCAATTTACTGCCACCACTGAAATGCAGCCGCCTCTGAGGTGGAGCACAGCAGCTGTTTAACTGGAGTATAACAACGCAACAAGCCTGGGCACAAAACCTTCAGCCTTTAAGTAATTCCAATCAGCAACACAGGCTTTGGTGAGCCCATCACACCTCCCCTATGCGCTCTATCACCTCCGGCTTCCCCTAGAACCGCAGATCAAGTCCAAGGTCGTGATCCTTGTCAGCACAGTGCTCCATAGCCTGCACCCGGGGTACCTAAAAGACCCTTCACAGCTCCAGGACAAATTTGCTCCTCTGGCACGACGGACCTCTCAGCAGGAAGGCGGAAGCTCTTCTGTGCAGGAGACAGAACCCTCTCCCAGGGCGATCAGAGGCAGTAGAACAGGGCTGGGGAAAACGTGGCCCCTGCCAAGCCACTGGCTCCAGCCCGCAGGAGCCTCAGCCGACTCCCTGTCTGCCCTGTCCCAGCTTGGTGCTCAGAAAAGCCGGCTGCAGAGCTCTGGGAACACTGGGAGCCTGGTGGGGAGGTGTGTCATGCTGCCCCAGCCCCTGGCAAAATCTTGCAGCTCCCATTGGCCAGTTTCCAGCCAATAGGAGCTGCCTGTTTGCAGGCTTGGCAGCGTGTGAAGTACCCCTCCCTGCAGTCTCCCAGCATCAGTTCAGAGCAGCACACAGGGATCCTGCAGCTGCTCTGTGCACGTGCAGGGGCCATGGAAGGCAGAGACTCAGCTAAGGAACCTGCTGGGCTTTTGGCTAGGAGCCACCCAGCTAAGCACCTCCCAGCCAGAGCCTCCCTCTGGCACCCCAGTCCTCCCCTGCCTGCTTTTTTCTGAAAGGAAAAGGGGTGCCCAAGGCAAGGGGGTGTTGGCTCCTAAACCCAAACAACAGGCTTGTGGGCAGAGCCACTTGGAAACAGCAGAGGAAGCAGGGAGAGGCAGGACTCTCCAGCCAGGCCCACGAGGAGCACTGAGGTACCTGCTTGTACTTGCTGGCAGTCATGTCGGCACAGAGGTTCACCAACCCCGAGGGGTCCACAAAGACCACTTCGAACACCTGGTGGAAGTCGGCCAGGGTGGGCTGGAAGAGAAAAGAGGCCTGAGCACACCGAGGCAGCGCCTCCAGAGGTACACCCAGCAACAGCCTCTGTGCTGCCCAGCCCCTCAGAGGAGCAGCAACGCACAAATGTGGAGCGCACCCCATGCATCATGCAGGCTGTTACCAACACGGTGTTGTATCTGCATCATACACTGAGACGACCAAAGCACAGAGGTTAAGGGACTCTTCCACTGCGGACCTAACAGCAGAACCCAGGAGCCCACACCCCGCCCTACCCCGACTTACTCCTTACCAGGGAGCTATCTGCCTCCTTCGACAGGCTGATCCCTGCCACACTCAGGTCTGTGGTAGCTGCAAACAAAAAGGAGTCAGTGCTCAGTACTGGGGCAAGTCCGTGGCCCAGCTGCCGGCACTGGGCTGTAAGACTTTCTGCTCTCTTCTCCCTGTATGGCTGGGGCTGGCTCTGGGCTACAGGCTGGGGCATTTTGCCGTAAGTTCCCAGACTATCAGATAAACAAAACTAATGTAGTTTCCCTGTCTCTTGGGATCAAGAGCCAGGGCATCACTCCACCTTCACCCGGAGCGGGATGGGAGGCATGGAGGATGTGGCCAACCTTGCTCTGGATTCTTAGATCCTTCTGCCATCAGGCAGTTAACAAGGAATCCTACAGTGACAGAGGCTCATCTGTTCTCCAGGCCCCGTCAGGGCTGTGCAGCACACAGAGGTTTCTGCACCAGCCTTCCACCTCTAGGCTAGATTCTGACCCAAGCCAAAGTTGCTCCAAGAGCCACTGGGGAGCTCACCCAGGAACTGCAGCACGCTCCTCAGCACCTGGTAGCCGCTCATCCCCTGGCTGATCTTGTGCCTGGCCAGCAGGTAGGCCACCAGCATGGAGGCCAGGAAGCCGTTGAGGGCCCCCAAGCCCTGTTGAGAGACAAGATGCAGGGCTAAGACAAGCTCCAGGCCTGCCCTCAGCCAGAGGTTGCCTTCCCCAATGCATGGGCAGCTCCAGAGAACCCAGGAGCACACAGACAGATTCGCTGCAGTACTGGGCTCAGTGGAGCAACGACCCCACCTTCAGCTGCCCTTTACCCGACAGTGCCGGCCTTGCCTCTTGGACCGCTGCAAGGATCTAAGCACCTTTCATCTCCCACTGGTCCAAAATCCCCTCCCCAGGGAGCCAGCAGAGAGACTGAGGTAGCACGCCAGGGCCAGACTCCAACCCCGAGGGCCACTGCTGCCCTCAGCTGGCCCCACAATGACACCCCGCCACCCACGCCTCCCTGCCAGGGGAGCAAACCACATGCTTGGACTGGTCTGAATGGAGTATCGTGGGATTCTGAGGGACCAGACGGGGCCGGGAACCTCAACCACAATGGGGTGACAACCCTGTACACCTCCAGCCCAGCTGTGGAGCAGGGACCTGGGGATGGGGAGCTACTGGAGTACCATGGGGAGCCCAGGCCCACACCAAAGGCAGAGCAGGCCTGGGAGAATGCTCCCCACCTCCTCAGGTGGGAATAAAAGGAGCCAGGCTCCAGACATGCTCTGGGGGCAAGGGACGGAGCAGAGTGGGTCAGCCCATACTACCCCCAGCCAGGCTACCTTGTCCAGCTCCCGCTGGTGCAGCCAGACTTTGAGGAGGGTGACTCCGTCCTGCATGCCCGGGAAGTCAGCGCCGGCGCCAGCGAGGAACAGCAGGTTGGACTCCAGCACCATGTCACAGAGGACGGAGTTGTTGTAGTGGGGTGTGGGGGGCTCGGCAACTCCTGGGAGGGAATGAGCCACTGGATCGGACTGGGCTGAGTTACTGGCCCTCCGAACCCCAGGCAACCTTCATGTCCTCCTCCATCCGAAGCTGCCGCGCTGCGAAGGGCTGGTGGCAGGACATGCCCACCCCTTGCACTGCGGCCGTAGGGTGGGATGCGAGGGCCCTCATCCCAGGGGGCGCAAGGCCTCTCCTCCCTCAGCCGCCATACCTGCGTGCCAGGACACTGCAGCTGGTGGGTCCCCCTCATGCCGGAACAGTGCAGTAATGGCTGGTGGCATACCCCAGCCGGCACTGCCTTGTAACCTCCCTGCTCCGTCTGCCCAGCCCCGTGGTGTTGGAAGGAGGCATTAGCCAGCCCGTAGCGTGCAGTGAAAGGAAACGGCACAATGCATGCACAAACCCTCCCCTGGACTGGATGTACCAAGCCCACTGATCGGACAAGCTCCAGAAGAGAATGCGGATGAGTCCAGAGACCCTGCAGGGAACAAGAAACCCATATACAGACCCCTCGGCTCCACTACAGGCTCCAATATGGCCCCTCCCCGGAGGCAATGCTGCTCCCCTCTCATGGCTTCCACCCCAGAATCGGCCACACTCCCACCGAGCTGCCTGGGCATCCAAGCCACAGCCCAGCTCTGCATGCACTAGCCTTACCTTCCCCAGGGGAGCCCTGCTCCAGGAACCAGGCCGTCCGGACATTGTTCTTGCTGGGGTACAAGCGGCTGGGCTTGAAGAAGCCAGGGGGAGGGCAGGCATAGAGCCGGACGGTCACCAACTTCTCGTCTTTACCTGCAAACACCAAGCGGGGGCGAGGTCACAGAGACTGACCCAGAAGGGGACAGCGGGGGACACTAACCTAGGATGGGTGTAGCATAAAATTCCATTTTAGCTGTATCTAATTTAGGACAGTGTTGCAATAGGTCTCCTGCCTCGGATGTCGAATTGAGCTTGTACAAGGGTATGAGGAATATTTGCTAAAACTAACTTGATGGTCTGTCTCAATGCCGATATTGCCTCTATGCTAACGAAACCCCTTGCTGTGTGAGTGAGGAATGTAGGCAAGACCTCCACCAGATGCTCTAGGAAGGGACCAGGACAGGCCTGGACAGTCACATAGGCTCATTAAACCGTGAGAAGAGGGCATATGGCTGGGCTCCAAAGGAGGAAGCCAGCAGCCATCAATGAGAATCGGCACGATGGGACAATCTATGATAGCAGTTTACAAGTATCTGAAAGAGGGTTACAAGGAAGAGGGAGAAAAATTCTTCTCCTCGGCCTCTGAGGTCGGAACAAGAAGCAACAGGCTTAAACTGCAGCAAGGGAGGTTTAGGTTGAATATTAGGAAAAACTACCTAACCGTCAGGGTGGTCAAACACTGGAATAAATTGCCTAGGGAGGTTGTGAACTTTCTATCAGTGGAGATATTTAAGAGCAGGTTAGACAACCACCTGCCAGGGATGGAGATGGTGCTTGGTCCTGCTGTGAGGGCGGGTGATTGGACTCAATGACCTCTCGAGGTCCCTTCCAGTTCTAGTGTTCTATGATTCTACAATACGAACAACTTAAGAAAACATTAAGAAACTCAAGAAAACAAGAACTCTCAACCAGGACATCAAATCCACTGATCCCAATGTGAGAAAAGTGCTGTAAGAAGGGGGCTGCTCTGCCACAGACTTTGGGTTCGTCTGACACTTCCACTGGGATCGCAGCCTGGGATGAAAGGAACCTGGTCCAAATCCCACCTTGTACTGTACTCTCAATAAACAAGGCGCATTGCCTTTTCCTCTGGAAAAGATCCCGTGTGCTTCTTCCAAGCATAACAAGGTTCTACCGTGTTCTAGGAGGCATGAGAGCCGAGGTCTTTCCCTTTCACTCCTCGGAATTCCCAGCAGGACACAGCAACATTATCAGCATGGAGCAGGGTGAGTGCACGGAGCTACTAACTCCTCCTCGTCGCCCCGCTCCCGTCTCCAACCCCCTAAATCCCATCCCCGGGAGGGGCCAGAGAACACCTCTCACTCGCCTTTCCCAGCCCCCTCGTCCTGCAACCCACCATGCCCCCAGGTCTCCCTTTGCCCGACTCTGTGCCTGCAGCAGGCCCCAGACACGGGCAGAGCTGACGCTACACCCAGCAACGAAGGCCCACCCCAAGGATTAACCTGGCTCCAAGGCCCTTTCCAGCTGGCCTGGGAGTGCCATGGGCACAGAGGGTGCTGCACAACCAGCAAGAGAAGGGAGACCGGGGGCGGGTAAGGTTACAAGGCCAGGAACCCAAGCCGAGCTCGCAGAGTGACTCGGAGCAACAGAGACTCCAGAGCCCATGTCCCAGAGGCAGGTACACACAGGATACCAGCACTAGACCCCAGGGTACAGCCCTGCCTGCGTCGGGTGGGTTTTGCAGCATACACCCCTTCACACTGCTTGATATAATGGCGCCATCCGCTGGCCAAGCTATGCAACTTCACTGTCAAGGTGAGAGAAGCCTGGGGATCGGGAAGCCCCAGGAGAGGGGAGGCCGGATGGGAAATGACAGGTGTGGTACCTTGAGGCTGCAGGAGCAGGATCGGCTTGAGGTGGTTGCTGTTCATGTAGGTGAATCTCATGCTGCCGAAGAGCTTTTCCTTGGCCAGGTGCTGTGCAATGTGGGCCAGGTACAGGGCTCTCTTCCGGTGGTAGCGCTGGTTCAAGTTGTCTTTGTCCTGGAGGATCGCCTGAGCGAGGGGAGAGAAGAATTGTCTCTGCTGCTTCCAGTTCCACCAGACACACGCAGCCCTCGCTGGGGTGGGAAGGGAACAGCCGGAGAAACCACACTGCCGAGCGCAGAGCCATCGACGCCGGCGCTAACCAGCCTGCTCGCCTCCTGCCGGCAAGAGCAGAGCTGTTCCACTAACTCAACCTGCCAGCCAGCCCAGGCGGGTCCCATTCACTCCCAGCCAGCCCAGGTACATATAAGGCACAATGACTCTGAGGAGTGAGCCAAAGAGAGGGACAGGAAGCCCTGCTGCAGCAAGCACTATCAGGTGCGACATTGGATAATAACCTACTACAAGCACAGGGGATTGGTGCAAGGGTTTCACCTGCTCTTTGAGACAGGCTCGGGGCCAGGCCAAACTCAAGGAAGCCAGACTGCCCCCAAAGCCAGTGGCCTTAGGGCCGAGTCCCTATGCAGGCAGAGGGAACAGGCAGGAGCAGGGGACGGGTTGTTTCACTCATGCTGGGAATCGAGCATTGGGAAGCTTTCAGCTGGTTCGATTGGGAGGAGCAGGGACAGAGGAGCCCCGAGGGATCAGGCCAACTCCTCGAGCAGCCTATGGCATAAAGCAATGCCTGAAACAGAGGCAGTGTGATCTAAGCCCTCAATGGCAAGCCAGACACATTAGATAGGGAGTCCAGAGGCTGCATGCACCAGGCACCTTTCCCCTGTGCTGGCACTCAGAGAACAGCTTCTATCAGACCCGACGCCAGCTATGGAGACGGGAGGCCACAGGCTCAGCGGTGGCTCGGACTTACCCGTGGCATCGTCACTGCCACGTCCACGTTGATCTCGGGCTTGATGCAGGTGCCCAGAAGGTAGCTCCCTACGACCTTCACCGCGGCCGGCGGCAGGAAGCGGAACTTCCCCTTCACGCTGAAAGGCACCTGCAAGAACGGGACCTTCACGTCCTTCGGCAGCCAGGACTGGTCCGTGAGCTGTGGAAAGCAGGAGGGGGTGAAAGACAGCCGATGCTCCAGCCCACAGCAATGGCTAAGCTCCCCCAGGCACTAGCACGTGAGCCCCGCTCCAGCAGGCAAGGTGAGGCCCAGGCCAGTCCCTCTCTCCCAACCCCCAGATGCAATCCAGCCTCATCCCCAGCTCCTAGCCCTGGGCCTGACCCCGTCCCCACAGCCCAGTTCCGTGATGGCCCCCAGCCCAGGCCCCAGGCTGGAGGCAAGAGCAGGAACAGAATCACCTAACCCTGGGCCCAGGCTGCCATCCCCACTCCTGCCCCCAGCCTCAGCTCCCTTACCTGTCCCCCTCCCGCTCCTGAGCCGTGCCCTGCTTCCGGCCTCAGGAGGGTGCCGCCAGAGGTAAGGGGGAGCAATCCGCACACATGTGGGGACTGCTGCACAAGCAGGACTCTACTAAGCAAACTGGGATCCTGTCACACCCCAAAACACTGCTCCAGCATCAAGGCAGGGGTAGGACACTGCACCACAAAGCCACAACTCAGTGGCTGGAAACGGGTCCTGCGGAGTTCCCCACCTCTCCTGCATTCTCCAGCCATGGTGTCTATAGACTGGGTGGCGATGGCAGAATCTATGCGCCCTCTGGAGGGGGAGCTGCAGGACAGCCAGCATGGCCTGGAGAGGCTGCACCCCTTGGCTGAGTCATAAATATAGCATGTGACACAGGCAGGGCAAAGCCTGTTGGCAGCAGCTCTTTCCCAGCCCAGCTCATTTATAAGAAGACAGCTCCACTGTCTGCCCCGGCCGCCCCAAACGTACATCGGTTTCTGGGGTCTCTGGGACGCCACTCAGGAGGGTGTTGATTTCATGGAGAAATGCATCAATCCGCTGCTTCTTTTTCTCTTTTAGCTTCATCTCCTTCAGCAGCTCCTCAATCTGCAGAGAGACAGAGAGTCCAGGAAGGGCCACCTCAGCGCCCGGACGCGTGGGCGACAGGGCTGAATGACAGCAAACACTGAACGCTGCTCTCCCAGCGGCATCTTCTGTTAGCACGGGGTGGCTCACACTGGTCCCCGGGCTGCTACTAATTCCTGCACGGGACTGAAACTGACAAGAACCAGTCCTGGTCCTATATGATGTGTCGCCAGAACAAACACTGTAACGGAGTGGGCCATTCTGTTAATGACTTAAGAGTTTGCGTCTTATTGAAGAATTTTCACACTGCTTTGGAAAGAGAGACTGCTGAACGCTTTCATATTCAAATTCGACACATCAACACATGGTTTCAACCGGGATGCAAGTTTTCTGGGACACTATAGGAACTCTTTTGCATACTTGGCTTAATCTAATTCTTCACTCCCCCCACCCCCAGCCATGCCCTCCTGCCCTCTGATTTGCTCACCTTGATAATTTTTTTTCTGATTTGTCAACCATGATTACTGTTTTTGGTTCTCTGTGCCTTAAATATGGAGTCTGTTCAGGTATGGCTATGGGCTGAAGAAGTGGGTCTGTCCCACGAAAGCTCATCGCCTAATAAATTATTTTGTTAGTCTTTAAAGTGCTACTTGACTGCTTTTTTGTTCAGAACAAAGAGGTGTGATTGACACCGGTTTCACTGCGGCTAGGATGGGTTAAGGCAGGGGTCAGCAACCTGCAGCTCCGGATCCGCATGCACCTCCGAGAGCTGCTGCTGACTCTAATTCCGTCTCTGGAGGCTGCCGCCGCTTAAACAATGTCCACTGTTAAAACAGAATTTTGGTTTTTTGTTTAAGCAGCGGCAGCTTCCGCAGCTGCAAATGGAGTCACTGGTGGCAGGGCACCCCACAAGAGGAAGCCAGCAGGTCAAGGAGCCACCTGCGTACTGCACATGGGTGAACTCTAAGGTTGCAGGAGAGTCGGGGGTAGGGGCAGCTGAGTCTACCCCTGCCGCAGCCACGCTGAGGAGGAGGCGGCGGTAGGGGGGAGCCGTGGGGAGAGGCAAAGGCTGTGGAGAAGCAGTGGCAGCATGCAGAGCTCCTTGTCTCAGCAGGTAAATCCTGGGGGTGGGGGAGCAGTCTCAGGCTGAAAGGGATTAAGCCTGAGGATTGGGGGTGGGTTTGCGGGATGTGGGGTAAAGTTTGGGGATAGGAGGGTGGATATGGGAGCTGAGGCAGGTAAAGCCTGGAAGTTGGAGATAACTCAATGCTCTAATGGACACAAATCACCGTGCATGCGCAATTCGTAAAATAGGGGTGATAAAAAGTAGGGTGGATGTTATTTGTTGAGGACTGTCTTGTATTCACACACACTGCAGCTCCTGAAGTATTGATTTTGCAACTGAATTTGAAAAAAAATGGCTCTTCGCACTGTTTCGCTGGCTGCCTCCTGGGCTGAGGAAAAGCATCCCTGCTACAGCAAAGAATACTGCAGCGAGAGCTGAGGGGTAGGTGTGGGCACAGCTGCCCAGCTATCAGGCCGCCACAGAATGTGGGTCAGAACTGCTCCTCTTAGGCAGAGAACATTTAAGGCCCAAGAGGCACTGAGATCATCTAACTGGACTTCCTCTCTATTGCAGACCATTAAATCTCACCCATTTACCCTGTATCAAGCCCAGGAATTAATGCTGGTATGGAGTTTTCAGCTTTCCAGCCAGGCTTCAAGTGGGATTTGAACCCAGGGCTTCGGAGGTCACAAACACAATCACTAGGTCATAGAGCCACTTTGTTTGGCTCTGTGACCACCTAGAGTTGTATGAGAAAAGCACGTGCCAATATTTCCTTAAAGTAATGGCCACTGCTGCCCCACCCACACCCAAGGCCTCCTAGTGCACCATCTACAATTCCAGGTACACGTGCAAAACTCACTCCTATGTCCGAACAGCAGCCAAAATCAAGAGCCACCTTCTTCCCCCACACTGAGGCCCTGATCTGGCAATAAGATCCCCTCATGCAGATCCATGTGATCTTACAGAATCACCACAGAACAAAATCCAGAGCTCAGGACTCCACCCCTCCGCCAACGCTAGAAACACGCAGACAGAGGCAGCAGTGCATCTAGCAGGAACGCTGTCCTGTGGTGCACCAAGGAATTACCACCTTGGACGCAAAACCTAGCTCCACAATTCTGAGCCCCACAATTCACAACTTGTTTGGCCAGAAAGGTCACATGTTTTTCAGCCAGCGCCGCTGTCCACCCAGCACGCAACAGGGAAGAAAATCAGAGCACCATTTGCTCATCTGCAACAAATTCAATCACCCCAGATGAACAAATCCATCATAGTTCCCAAGTGCCCCCGTTATCCCCACTAAACAAACTAGAGAGAGGTCAAAAGATTTGCTCAAGATCACAGGACAAGTCAGGGCAGAGCTGAGACGAGAACCGGGCATTTCCCAGGGCTGTAACCCATCAGCTGCTTCCTAAACCTCCACAACTCCCAAACACACGCTCCTGGCGGTTAAAAAAAATCAGGCTACCAGGTCAAAAGCAGCCCAACGTGCCTCCTATTTAACTCTTTGGCTTCTTCTGACCTGCAGGCGGAGAAGGCTGGAATGGAAGAGGTTCTCTGTCTCCTTCAGCTGGTTCAGCTCTTCGTTGGTGGGTGGTTTGTACAGATCAGCCCGGCTGAGTTTTACTGGCTTCACAACACCATCCAGGGCTGAAGCTCTTTTCCTTCCTGGGGGTTTGCCTTTCTTGGAGACAACCCCATTCCCCTCTTCTGCCTCCATCTCTTCCTCCATGTTGTCAAATGCCTGTGTTGATGAAAACACGCCAGTTAGGAGCCATGCGGTCCTGATCACAAATGCCATTGGGAGAAAATGAGAATCACCAAACCAGAGCCTTTAAGAAACCTCAAGGTTAGGCGAGTATCACCCTATTATGTAATGGATAAGTGACAATCCCCATGCTACCTCCGGGACCGGCACCAACAGGAATCCTATAAAAGGGAGTCTCAACAGAAAACATGAGGACTAAATGGGTCATGGAGACTGAAAGCCGTTCTCTGCCTTACATGAGAGGACTCAAGCAGCGCCAGTGGGGGGTGAAGAAGCCGGCACTGCCCCGGGGGAGGTATCAGACTCTCAAATGTCTTTTACTTCTTACCTAGAACATTGTCATCTGAAAAGTGCTTTACAAATCAAAACTCCCTTGAGAGATCAGTAAATGCTACCCCCCATTTACAGCAGCAGGGTGACGGGACTGAGGCGCTGAATTGAAAACAGACACACAAAGTCACTTCAGCCAGACCATCCTTCCTCTTAGTGTTACAACAGGACCTCAGAGTTAGGAGGAATGTTGTTTATTCGTAACTCTGAAATGTTCATAACCGAACAGAACATTCATTACACTGCGCTTCAAAAGTTTACAACTGAACATTGACTTATGCGGCTTCGAAATTTGAAGACCAATGCTGCTTCTGATCATTTTAATAGAAATAAAACTAGCACTGAAACAAAGCTATCTTATCACATCTCTTTTCAAACTCTTCCTTTATATTTGTAATCGTTTCAGCTTCCCACAGCCCTGTACTCGCTTTTGGGGGCAAGAGGTGTTGCTGATGCCTGAGTGCGTACTTCCAGTTTTAAAAGAGGGGTAAGGTTGATGGCCAGCTCAGAACTCTGGTGTCTGAAACCTGAGGCCCTAATGCACATGTAACTACTGCAATTCCTCTAACTCACATTGGAGAAAAACCGGAAAGTATTCATTAGACGTTTGCCAGCTGTGAACATTGCATGCCTGTGTTTGGATACCATGATGCTTGAGCAGATGGTTCGTGTCTATTTCCTTACAATACACTGGGGATGGGGACTGTGGCATAGACAGACTATATCACTTGCCCAAAGATTATGCAGCAAGTCTGGATCAGCACAGGGGAATGAAAGCCAGGCCTGTGGGTAGCAACCTATCAGTTGGTTCATCCACCATCGGTAAAGTACTTACAGATCTCTCGGACTGATAGATAATTCTATATGGACTAGATAACTTCGCATGGTCTCTTCCAACCCTGTTTCTTTGTAACATGCAGGCCCACAACTAGAGGGGAAATGTGAATTACTACCAGTGTTCCCTCTCATATTTTCTATCCAGGGCTGAAACGAGTTTTCTCATGCACCAAGGCAAGTGTGAATGTGCACTAACATAAAACACATGCTGCTCACTGTAGGAGCTCTGCTATCCAGCTGGGCAGCACCTGAATCTCTCTTGGGCAGCTATCCAAGTGCTCAGCTGACAGAAAACACTGGTTACTACCCACTGTACTCGCTCATCAGGATGTTTAACACAGAGCAGAAAGTCCACTGCTAGGAAGAATTCTGCCTGCCAAGTAGCGTTCCCTGGTGGCCACACAGAAGAGATTCAAATGCTGCTCAGCTGACTACCATGCTTATTGGCAGCATATGTTTCTACTGGGGGTGAACATCCTCACAGGCTTTGGTACCCATAAAATTTATTCTGCACATGGATGGAAAAAATTAGCAGGAACATTGCTGCCAGGCAAATGATTCACTAGCTCCCTTTGTCCAAAAGCTGCTATTATAAATACAAACACACTGCAGCCTCACTGCACTACTGGATCTGGGACTTTCACCGCAAGCTTCTCTGGGCGAGGGTTTGTTTCCCTAGTCTTGGTACAGCTGCTGTGACAACGCTGTCTCTGCTGGTCCCAGAAAGGCGGGGCAAGCCCCGAGTTTTCACACCCATACGCCAGCTGAGCACCAAGCCTAAGCCAGGATCCCACAACGGGTTCAATCAGAGCACCTCGCAGAACCGAGGCTACGAGCAACCCAGAGGCTCACTAAGCACAGGGTGACAACAGTAGGGTGCGGGGTGTGTTGAAGGTTAAAGGGAGCCCTGGGGTGACCTCTCCCCTACTTCCCACGTAGCCCCAACCCGCGCCTGGCCGGCCAGGGACTCTCAGCCCCCTCAGGCGGCGGGAGAAGGGTTTTTTCTCCTCTCCAAGAGCCAGATTACAACGCAAGGGCGGTGATCCTGCCCCAGGCCCAGGGACAGGGACCAGGAACCCCGCCCCGGCCAGGCCAGGCCAGGTAGGGACACGACTTTTTCCCCCACCCCAGTCCACGTCCACCCGGGAGGGGGGGGTGTGGGAGCCACGGGCCCCAGGTGGGCTGCGCAGAGAGAAGGAGCGGGGCAGCCCCGTGCCGTGCAACCCGACCACCCCACTCACCGCTTCCGGCTTCATCTCCAGCTCCCGGGGCCACTCGCGCGGACAGCCCTCCTAGCCCCACGTGGAGCTCACCCACCCCCACTGCCGCCGAGTCCCGACCCCCCAAGACGCTCCCGATTGGCCCCGAGGCCGGTACCTCGTCCCCGATTGGCTGCATTGGCCACCCGGCCCTTTGTTTTCCTCTTAGCCCCGCCCACGGGTGCCGGCAGCCTTCAGCACGTTTGCCTGAGAGCAGAGCGCAGGCTCCACCCCCTATCGATTTCCGGCAACTTTACGACTTTGCGGGGGGTGTTTCAGCAGACAGCGCTTCCGGGCTGGGAGGCGCTTTACGGCAGGGGGGGGCTGGTTGCTTTGGTGCCCCTTCTCCATTCCCTGCAGATCCCTGTGCGCCCCCCAGGCGGGGCCCTTCGCGGGGGATTGGGGGTGATGCTCGACGGCTGCCCTGAGACCCCTTCCAGGGGCTCGTCCCAGGTCCCTGCAGCTCCTTCAGCACCCCGGGCGGGCCCTGGCCCAGCCGTGACCCAGCCCGATATAAAGCAGGGCCTGGCGGTGGATGGAGAAGCCCCAGTGAAGGGTGCTGGGTCCCTGTGGGTGTGACTGAGCAAGGTCACGCCAAGCGGGGCTGGGGCTGTGCTAGCAGGGGCAGGGCCTTGTGCCTGTCCCATGCGCGGCTGTGCCCAGGGGGCAGTGTCTGGCTGCTGGCTGGAGTACTGGATTGGCCTGGCCTGCTGGGAATAGGTAGTCTGGGAATGCGCAGTGACTTCCTGCAAGCGCCTACGCTTGTAGGAGAGAGCCAGAGAGTTGCCAAGTGTTTCTCTGAAAGGAAGAATTTCTTCTCGTGCCACACCGTCAGCCCGAGGAACTCCTCGCCAGAGGATGTTGTGAAGACCAGGACTTAACAGGGTTAAAAAAAAAAGAGCTAAATAAATTCATGGAGGCTGGGTCCATCAATGGCTGTTAGTGAGAATGGTTAGGAATGGTGTTCCTAGCCTCTGTTTGCCAAAGCTGTGAATGGGTGACAGGAGGGATCACTTGATAATTACCCTGTTCATTCCTCTGGGACACCTGACATTGGCCAGTGTCAGAAAACAGGAGACTGTGCTATGTGGATTTTTGGTCTGACCCAGTATGGCTGTTTTTATGCCACCCCTCCTACTGGGCTGTAAGCTGCCTGCCTGGAAATGCCTGCAGCTCTCCAAGAATCCTTTATCTGATCCATCTCAATCCCTGAAGAAGAACCAAAGTCACAGCACCACTACCGGTGTGACCAGCTCACATGATTTGATCATGTGCTATTTGAGGTTTTTCTTCAAGCCCGTGACCCCACAGGACTCTGTTTTTG
This sequence comes from Carettochelys insculpta, assembly GCF_033958435.1. Classification (NCBI taxonomy): domain Eukaryota; kingdom Metazoa; phylum Chordata; order Testudines; family Carettochelyidae; genus Carettochelys; species Carettochelys insculpta. Next base: position 124,847,435 of record NC_134141.1, read on the forward strand.
TTTGTTTAAAAAAAAGGCAAGCAAACAGGTTCCTAATCTCACTGTTGCTCAGAAAAGCCTGAAAACTTGAACTAAGAACACCCTAATAAAGCTCCAGAAACTAGACAAAAAAACTGGTTTTTAGGGAGATCAACATGATTTGTTTATGGTTGGGGTTGCTAAAATGTCATTGTTACTTGGGACCAGAAGGAGATATGTTTTAGCCTACAGCCTGGGGTCTTGTTAACATGCCTGCATGAAAGGGCACTTTCCAGGGTCAAGGCTGACCCCAGAACTCTTCACAAGCCGCGAGGATTAAGGAAGGTTGACAAGATGAAAGCTCCCGTTGACCTTCTGTGTAGAGAGTCACAAGAGTCAACCACTGATAAATCGATTTTAGCTAATTGTGTATCAGCGGTTGACTATGATGTCTAGTATAAACACAGCCTTATACTACAAGGAAAAAGAAAACAGGAATGGTATCGGGTTTCAGAGCCCTGGTCTACTGACTTGGACTCGTGCTACAGAGCTGAAAATAAACAGTCACGCTGAGTCAGACCAAATGTTCATCTAGCCCAGTGTCCTGTCTTCCAATAGTGGCCAATGCCAGGTGTCCCAAAGGGAATGAACAGAACAGTGAATCATCAAGGCATCCATCCCTTCTTACCCACTCCCAGCTTCTGACAAAGAGAGGCTAGGGACCCTAGCCCAGCCCATCCTGGTTAATAGACATGAATGGACCTATCTACTTTTCTGAACCTTAGTAAAGTCTTGGCCTTCACAACATCCTTTGCCGAGGCCTTCCACAGGTTAACTGCGTTATGTGAAGAAAAAAAAATAAACTTCTGGGGAAAGGGAATAAAAATCCCTGACAGGAAGTAACTGCATCTTTATGCTCTCTGGAATCTGAGGGGGAAAGAATTATTAAACATAAGCAAAAGCTCCCCTGGTTTGGCCTGCAAGTTTAGTCCTAAAGGACACATAGCTTGTATATTTCAGAAGCCTCTATTACCTTATAACCTAATACTAACTCACTTGGGTGTAGGTTTGTCTTTTTTAACATTGTAAATAACTCTTATTTCTTTTTCCTAGTTCATAAATCTTTAGTTACTTTATCCCAGGATTTGCTACAAATGGGTACCTCTAATTTTTTCCATTATGGGCAGACTAAATTTTGTTATGAGCACCAAGGCACGTGGGGATGTGAACCACCAACAGGAATACATGTTGCCATCTGTGAGTGCACAGCAAATCAGTTGGGCAGCATCTGCATCTCTCCTGAGTGGCCACCCAAGCACTCAGCTTACAGGGAACACTGGCTACAAAAATTGTCTTCAACGTAGGATGTAAAGTGCAATTGCGCTGGTATCCCAAAATAGTAACTCCGTCTCTAGGAAACACACTTGGTATTTTGAAATATTTTTTTAAATACGGGGCATACTATTTCGGCATGTTGCGAAAGGGGTAAGAGATACCACAAAATAGTGCTGTATTTTGAAATTAAATCTCGAAATAGCCTATTTCAAAACTGACTCAAAATTGGATACACAATTTGCATTGCACAAACTGTGTATCTTATTTCAAGTTAAGGGCACGGTGTTTTATGACAGGTATAGAGAGGGTGAATAAGGAGAAGTTATTTACTTGTGCCCATAATACAGGAACTACCGGACACCAAATGAAATTAATGGGTAGCAGGTTTAAAACTAATAAAAGAAACAGCAACAAAGGGTCCTGTGGCACCTTATAGACTAATAGAAAAGTTTTGAGCATGAGCTTTTGTGAGCACAGACTCACTTCATCAGATGATTTCCAAGACCAGCATCTGATGAAGTGAGCTCATGCTCAGAAATTTTCTGTTAGTCTATAAGGTGCCACAGGATCCTTCGTTGCTGTTACAGATCCAGACTAACACGGCTACCCCTCCGATACCTAATAAAAGAAAGTTCTTCACTCAGCGCATAGTTAACATGTGGAACTCCTTGCCAGAGGAGACTGTGAAGGCTAGGACTATAACAAAATTTAAGAAAGAGCTATATAAATTCATGGAGATTAGGTCCATAAAAGGCTATTAGCCAAGGGTAGGAATGGTGTCCCTGGCTTCTGATTGTCAGATGCTGGAGATGGATGGTAGGAGACAAATCGCTTGATCGTTGTCTTCAGTCCACCTGCTCTGGGGCAACTGGCACTGGCCACTGTCAGCAGACAGGCTTCTGGGCTGGATGGACCTTTGGTCTGACCCAGTATGGCCGTTCTTATGTGTAGACATGGCCAGTCAGACCTACCATCCAGCCCAGTATTCTGTCTTCTGAAAGCAACCCATGTCAGGTTCCCCAGAGGGAACGAACAGAACAGGTAATCAACCAGTGATCCATTCCCTATTCCCCGTTTCCAGCCCCTGACAAACAGAGACCAGGGACACCAGCCCTGCTCAGCCTCGCTATTAGCCATTGAGGGCAGTGTACTGTGCTTCTTGCCAGTTGTGCCCTGACATTGGTAGTCACGTTCCTGAGTTTCTCCAGACAGCTTGAAACTGGTCATGTAAAACAAAATTCACTGGACATTTCCCTACACCATAGACACAGACACAAAGATGTAATGGCCCCATTCTTTTCTGATTTACATGGGTTTAAACAGAGCTGTCTCTGTCCTTTCAGAAGGGCCTGTGAAAATATTTTTTACTGCTCTCCTCTCCTCACATAACTAAGGCCTGGCCACCATGACCACATGGTTATTCCCAGTCGTTTCAAGGAGGGGTAACAAAGTGCTTCTTTGCCGTCCCACGCCTTGAATGGAGGGCCAGATTCTGATACCCTTATTCTCACTGAACAGCTGTGAGATTTTAATGGGACAACTTGTGTAAAGCTCCCACCACTATGAGTAAGGGTATGAGAATCTGACCCACAGATGATTCATTGGCCATTCACAGTGGGAGATTTCTGAGTCTCCCCCAGCCTCAGACGCTCGCTGCTTTCTCCTTTCTGCCCTTGTGCTTGTTTTACACTAATTCATCGTCTCAAGGTTAGTTTTTCAAGCTAGGGTAAAATTGGCCTTGCACAAAACTGGGTGACTTAGCAACAAAGTGGTCGATGAAATTCAATGTTAAATGCAAAGTAATGGACATGATAAAACATAATCCCAACTATATGTACAAAACAACAGTGCCTAAATTATCTGTTGCCCAACAAGAAAGAGTTCTTGGAGTCCTTTACATAAAGAATCCTTCGCACTGTGCCTGAATCCTCCTGACCTCATTCTCCAGCATCAAAAGACTTAAAACTTATGTCTAGTCAATGGGCCATATGCAACTGAATAATGTAACTGTCCTTAACATGCATCAAAGCACCAGGGAACCTCGTTGTAAACAAGGGCAGTTTCATTCAGACAGCTGCAGTGAGACATCACATCTTTAAACTGGGACGTTAGGGAAGATAGCTTGTGGGTGACCGCAATAATTTCAATATACTGTAATTCACGATAATGTTATGATGTTGCATCATTATTAAAATAGGAAAGACACCAAAGATAGACCCATTCAAAAACTAGAATATGAAACAAGTAAAACTGGCAAAGTGCCCCACACGTACGCCCTCACACACAACATACACACACCCATCACAGCACCACCAGCAAAACCAAAAGTCAGAGCCGTTGAGGAGAAGCCACCTTTGTCTCCTCGCTAATCTGCACTGGGTAGGGTCCCAAAATAGTTCCCAATGTAATTTGGACTGTGCTAAGTTATGACAGCCCTGCCTGGCCTCCCTGTGGGCAGTTCTGAAACCTGGAGCTTGCCTGGGTGAAAGCAGTATCACGTCCTTAGCCAGATGACCTTGCAAAAGGTAAAAAGGCAGGAACATAAAAATAAAGGAAACGTAGGGAAAATGATGAGCTTCCTGCAATCTTCCCACTGAAAGGAGTGCCAATACTTGCCTAGCACATCTGGTTGCTCACTGAGCACATGCTGCCCTGCATTAATAAATTACTTGTTTTCGTAATAATAAGCCATCAGCAGCTTTCAAAGCACTTTACAAAGGAGGTTGGCACTATCATCTCCATTGTAGCATTTACAGACCTCCACCCCAATTAGGGCCTTATTGCCCAAGGGACTGTGTAAATGCAGAGCAAGAGACAGCCTCTGCCCCACCAAGCTCACAGTCCAATCTGACAGTGGAAACAGAGATGGGAAATGATCCACCCAAGATCTCATAGTAGGACAGTAGCACACCAGGTCTCCTGAAATCCAAAGACAGGCCTTATCCATTAGCCCATGCTGCCTCTTTGCAGCTCTGCTGTGCCTCTCAACTAAGGATTTCAGAGCAATTTATAACATGTTAACGGACTTCAGAAAACTCCTTCACAAGTTGGTATTCCCATGTCACAGATAGGGAAACTGAGGCACAGAGCAGCCAAGAGTCTAGTTCCAACTCACAGCTTCATTTTAACCACTATACCTCACCCCATCTGATTGGTTTCATTTTCCTCGAGCTTTGCTTTTCTCCTATCCCTTTGTCACTTGTTCTGGCTCTTTTTAAGAGCATCCCTTGTTTCATCACCCATTTAAATGCTGACAAGTGCCAACAAGGTTTTGATCTATTTTTCTGGACTATAGAATTCAGAAGTTGATAAAGGGGAAGAGGAGACTTTTTTACAGTCTCCAGCTGGATTTCCCCCCTTTGATTTTTTCCCCTTTCTCTCTGTTTCTCACTTGATGGGCTGATGCCTCTTTGACCTGGAATTCTTGCTACCATTAAGCAGCACCATGGGCATTTTTTCCCTTTCATTTAGGTGCTCAGCCATGCAGCCTGCTGGGAATCTGGTCTGTTACTAAAGAGGACTGCAAAGAGGAAGAGAGAGGTTTGTCTCCTGCCGTCCCCCACAACTTTTAATTATTATGTTTAAAAAAAAAAGCCTGGCAGTTACTTGTCTGTCTTTTACAGAGCACAAGCCCCCTTCTTTTCCCGGACAGGGCACCTCGAAAGGGGATGGCAGCAGCTGTTCCATTTTTTGGAAATTAGAGGCAGCCCTTAGACTTTTGGCAAGCTGTTCATAAGCCCCTGGCTCTGCTGGATGCCATTAGGAATTCACCTGCTGTGCTCTCTGCAGTGCTGAGTGCCTGGCGGGCAACCAGCAGATATCCAAACCAGGTAAATAAAGGAGATAAAATGAGGGCACTTGATGTAAGTAAACAGAATGGGACACAGTTTCCAATAGCGTACCCAGACCCAGAGTCTCATCTTACCAGCCAAGGGGTGAGTTCAGAGTAATGTGGGTAAAGCCGCAGGCTTCAGTGGAGTTATTTCTGATTTACTCCAATATAACTCAGATCAGAGTCTGACCTCAGGCATCCCAAAGCCCTTTACAAATGAGGAGTTCGATAGCAGCACTACGGCGAGTATGTTAAGGCAAACAAAGCAACCGCTCGGTATCTCTTGCCTACAGCCTTGGACCTGTGAACCGGTTTTGTTCAGAAGTGGGATTTGAGTCAGAGAGCCAGTGATTTCAGCAGAGAACTCCAGAGCCACTTTTCCATGGTTGGCTGCTAAACTCAGTGCCATCTTGTCTTTTCAGTAGTCTCCTGAGTGAAGGGGAAAAACCTGCACCAAGACTTGGCAGCCCCCGTGGAGACATGAGTAAGGTACTAATATTATTCTTTTGTTTTGGATGAGAAACTCTGAACTTCTTCGGCACTTCTAAGCTGTGGTAGCAATTCTCCCCTGCGCTTCTTATGCTGCAAAAGGCCAGGTGGAGTAGCTGTCCGCTTGGTCCATTAATACCCCATGTCGCTAGCTTTCACAATTAAAAGGAAAGAAGACAAAGATGTAAACAGCTGCTCTGTTGCCTTCAACAGTACATCCCTGTTTACCATCACAAGCAAAGCACATCCTCCCCTGCCAAGTTTCACCCATGGGAATACACACACACTTGCACACAGCTGCTTATGCAGACTCATGTTGGTGTCATTTTCTGAGCTTGGACTGTAAACACTGTGATTGTGGAAATATTTCTGTTGCTCATCTCATGTTGCCTTTCACCAGGCCTTTAAAATACCCAGTTTCAACAGGCTGGCTACGTAGGCCAGTTCTGTGACATGAAGATACTACTACCTTTCCTCCCTCCAATTTTGGAGTCAAAATCAAGCACCAAGCACTGATTAGAAAAAAAATAAATTCCTTCAGTGCACGCTTTTATTGACCAACACCCTATTTCCACCCAGCATGTGCCACAACAGAAACTTGCTCTCCACCCAATCAGACCCTACACCACAACATGCAGTAATGAGAACCGGGAACAGGAAACTAACAAAAGGCAAATGCCAAGCCTTGGCAACCCACATGGAAACATGAGTAAGGTGCTAATATTACTCCTCCATTTGGGACGAGACGTAAAACCAAGGTCCTGACCACTCATGGGCATTAAAGAGCACGTGGCAGTGTTCCCAGCCAGGGTCCTGGCCAAATTCTAACTTGGGTGCTTCCATTCTGCCTAATTTCTCCCTGCAGTTTCAGTTGGCTCTGGTACAGTTTCTCTCTTCCTGTCCTAACCTGGCATGCAATGTTGCTGTTGGTCCCATCCCAGAAGATGCTTTTCGGCTGTGGACTAAACAATTCTGCCAAGATTTGTAAAGTGCTTTGGGATCCTTCAGGAGCATAGGTTGTTTTTTTTTTCCCCCCTCTGCGAATGTATTAGTAACCACCTTGTATAGATATACAGCGCTATGCACCTGATGCGACAAGGCCAGGCCAGAGGGATGCTACAGAGTAAGAAAAAGGCAGCCCAAAATGGCTAAAAGGCCTGCTAATGAGAGGAGGGGTGCAGGACAATTAGGAGCAATCGACAGGGAGCTGTCCCAGACAGACTGGAGCCAGCTGACTCCACTTCAGGCCTGCTGGAAGTCTGCTGGAGGTCTTTAAAACCCTCCCCAGTTAGCAAAGAGGCACCCACACCTACACCCTCCAAGTGCTGGAGACATACCGATTTAGAGACAGCAGGGGATGGAGTCCCAGAAGGAGTGGTCAGGCTCCCTTGCAGGGCTCCCGCTAGTTTTTTTTCATCGATGGGTAGAATAAATTTTGTTATGTGCAGCAAGTCATATGGGGATGCGCAGCACAAGCAGAAACACATGCTGCCAGCTGTGGGCAATGTGGGTGCTCTGCTAATCACCTGGGCAGCACCTGACTCTCAACTGGGCAGCCACCCATGCGCTCCGCTCACAGGAAATGGCCGAGAAACTAGCTGTTAAGCCAAACCCTTGCTGAAGTGGGAAGGCTGCCAGCCCAAACACTGGCTGGGGAAAGAGGGGCCCCTGCCACACTGGATGATGAGATTTTTAATAATTCCCATACACAAAACTATTAGAGTGGAGAGTCTATAGTAGAGGTTTATGGGTAAGAAGACATTACAAGAATGCAATAATTACTCCCCAAACTTAACTCCAAACATTTTACATTATGTAAATGCACAGCTTAAGTGCCCAGACCACTATATCACAGAGGATGACAATATGCAAAAAATAATTATTTTTAAAAATCAGTTTGAGCTAATCTATCACCAAAAGCATGTTAGTGATTTTGGTTGCGCTTCAGCAGTGTACTGAAGTATCTGCCTAACAATAAGGGAGAGGACAGACCTAGACTAGAACACAAGCAACCTGGGTTGAAATTCCTGCTTTGCCACAGACTTTCTGTGTGACCTTGGGTAAGTCCCTTAGCCTTTTCATGCTCAGTTTCCCATCTGTACAATGGGGATAATAGTGCTGGCCTACTTCCAGGGGTGTTGTGAGGACAAGCATCTCATACCTTGTGAAGTGCTGAGGTGCTAAGGCAATCGGGGCTTGATAAGTACCTGAGATAGACAGAAGTATTCCTACCGACATCCATGGAACGACCCACATGTAATGTTAAACACGTGCCGCTCTGAATCACGGCTTCCTTTGGCTGGAGTGGATAACCTGGCCCATTCTTGCACAGGTGCCGACAATGTCATTCCCTGAGGGTGCTCAACTCTGCCTTGGTCCCTCTCCACTCCTTCCCTCAAGACTCCTTCCCACCTCTTCCTACCCCTGTTCCATCTCCTCCACAGCACCTCCTGCATGCCACTGAACTGTTGATCATTGGCTCACCAAATCGCACGGTGTTGTCCGAAGCCTCATCCAAGTTTTGTTTACTTTAAAGACCCATGTCCTGGAGCTAAGTGATTAGGAATCTCTCTGCTTTTATTTTAATTTCAAGTAAGTTTCTAGCCCTCCGGGTTGAGGAGTAAAGTTTAAAGGCAGGACCCCTACAGCCTTAAAAATCTGAAGGCAGATACAGAAAATTCCCTATCGCTCTTTTAAAGTCTCATGAATTTTAAGCTAGTCTCATGATTTGTGGGGAAGAAGGGGTTGAAGCGGGATTTTGAAGGTTCGGGGTCAGCACTTTTGGAAACTACATGCAGAGAACAATCTGCCATGAATCACGTGGGAGTGGAGGAGCTAAAACAGATATCTCCAGGGAATTTTGCCAGCCAGATTTTTCTTTTATTTTTCGGATTTGTTTACTTTGTGACAGCACTTTCACGTTTTCCCCTGTGCGGTCAGCTTGTTTTTCCTGTTGTTGGCGAGGGGTGGATCTCTTGCCTGATACACCAGTAGGGGAGTTCAGAACATTTTAAAATGATACCCTAAACCTGCCCAGATGACTGAGGACTCAGAAGGAGGGGTAGGACCTGAACTTACTTTTAACCCTCTTCTTGAAATTGTTTGTTTTCTAAGTGCGTGTTTTCCCTTTAGAAGAATCCTATGACTTATTTGGGTGAGGATTCCACCACCCAAATAAAACTCCGAGATTCTGTTCTGCAGAGAATGCACTCTGTTTCCCAAAACAGCCCAGGCTTTTGATTGGTAGGTGCAACTCCTACAGTCAGATTTTCTTGGAGAGAATCAAGAAGATGCAAATGCTATGTTTATTTATGCATTCATTAAATCAGCTGCTGCCAAATTGGCCTGCAATTTGGGCACACTTGCCCACTGACTCACTCCGTTCTCTTCAGCCAAAACCTGAACCATATGTACTTGCTACTGTGCAATGCGCAGTGGAGGTCTCTATTTTTGTTTCTTTGCTCTCTGCCTTGTTGCAGTTTGCTGAAACGTAATGGAAACAGGAGAGAAAGTGTGCCGTGTTATCTTTGTTGTTCAACAAGCCATCCTGGCTCCCGTGCCTCCCACTTCCAAATATTAACTGTGCTCTTGGCCATGGAGAGGATGAGGGAACCTTGACTTTCTGCCCCATCAAAACCAACTCAAGCAGCACAAATGTGGTGGCATATTTCCATCGCTATAGAAACCCCATACCCCTTTCATTCCTAAAGTGCATCAGAGCCCTTTGCTGGGACTGTCTGGACAGCTGGGCCGGACAACTGACAGGGGTGCAGAGGGTGGGGAGACCCCTACAGTGATAAATAACAAAGTTACTTTATACGTACACTTATAGCGCAGTCTTGGCTGGATGAATAAACTGCCATCCGGTCTCAATCAAGGAGGGAAAACCATCTGTCATGGTTCTTGACCCCTGGGATGCCCCCTGAGGTGCTTAAGACACCCAGGCTACGTCTACACGTGAAGCCAACATCGAAATAGCTTATTTCGACGTAGCAACATCGAAATAGGCTATTTTGATGAATAACGTCTACACGTCCTCCAGGGCTGGCAACGTCGATGTTCAACTTCAATGTTGCGCGGCACCACATCGAAATAGGCGCTGCGAGGGAACGTCTACACGCCAAAGTAGCACACATTGAAATAAGGGTGCCAGGCACAGCTGCAGACAAGGTCACAGGGCGGACTCAACAGCAAGCCGCTCCCTTAAAGGGCCCCTTCCAGACACAGTTGCACTAAACAACACAAGATACACAGAGCCAACAACTGGTTGCAGACCCCGTGCCTGCAGCATGGATCCCCAGCTGCCACAGCAGCAGCCAGAAGCCCTGGGCTAAGGGCTGCTGCCCACGGTGACCATAGAGCCCCGCAGGGGCTGGAGAGAGAGCATCTCTCAACCCCCCAGCTGATGGCTGCCATAGAGGACCCCACAATTTCGACGTTGCGGGACGCGGATCGTCTACATGGTCCCTACTTCGACGTTGAACGTCGAAGTAGGGCGCTATTCCGATCCCCTCATGAGGTTAGCGACTTTGACGTCTCGCCGCCTAACGTCGAAGTTAACTTCGAAATAGCGCCCGACGCGTGTAGCCGCGACGGGCGCTATTTTGAAGTTAGTGCCGCTACTTCGAAGTAGCGTGCACGTGTAGACACAGCTCCAGTGAGCCAGGCCTGTCGACAAGAAGTCCTGTGGTACCTTATAGACTAAGAGATATTTTGGAGCATGAGCTTTGTGGGCAAAGACCCGCTTTGTCAGAGCGTTAATCTTCCTGTAAGTCATAGACATGCCGCGAGATCAGCTCTGGGAGGATGCAGCTTAGGGGATTTATTCTAGCACCCAGATGTTCACCCCCCCACCTTGGGATACAAACTGAAAGCCATGTGATGTTCTCCTTCTTCCTCAGTGTGAAGGAAGCCTCTCACCGCTCCCTCCCCATTAGAAATTATATAACGTAGGTTATAGTGTTAACAGGAATAAAATACACTTTTTTGTAATTAATAAACTTAAGTGGTCAAAAAGATAGCAAACAGAACAAAGCAAATTACTAAGAACATACTACAAAGCATGCAATCTAAGCTGGACTCACTCACAACAACAATTTATCACCCTGGTTTTGGGCAAAGGCCAAAAGTATTTCTTCTAACTTGGGTCCAGCAATTTTTCTCCCCAGCCCTTTTGTTCCCAGGTGTTTTCAAGTACATATTTGGGAGAGGAGGCAGAGGTGAAGTAAGCTGGAGACCATCGTTTCCCTCCTTTGTCTTACATAGAATTTCCATAAGGTAGGAAACCTTTATTTGGTCCGCTCACCCTTCCGCATAACGGTTCAGCCCACCAAGATGCCAGTTAGTACCAGGTGCCAGGTCACCTGACTGGGTCATCCATGAGTCAGTAGCATTATGGACTGTCCACAGGAAGGCCAAGCCTTTTCTCAGTCCATTGTACTGGCTGATGGGCCATCAAGCCCCTTCCGACTTTTCCATCAGCCACTCAAGCATCTTTCTTCATTTTTTTAACTGGGAAAGTAGGAGTGATGCAAAACAGCAAATACGAACTACAGATACACAGAGCAATACTCCAAACTTCATCTACAAACAATGACATGTGAATGGAATAATCACATGCATAAAATCATAACCTTTCCAATACTACTTACCTGATTTATATTGGTTAAAGCATAAATCAGTTGTGTCATATTCGTACTATAAGCATATTGTCGTAATGCCTACGGAATGCCACATCACACCATCCTTACCCTGATCATTGAGTAGTTTGTGCCCTTAAGCCTAATGATTGCTGGCACCTATAGTTTTATCCCAGCAGTGAAGATTCACAAGCAAATGTCTAATCTTCCTTTCACCCCTACTTAGCCAGTGGACTCAACATGCAGCGGTGAGTTCCCCAGTTGATTATAATTCTCCCATATTTCTGTAGCATCACAGATGTGCAGGGCATGTGAGAGAACAACTAGAGGCAGCCTTCTTCGCCAGAAGACATGGCAATTGAGAGAAAGGGGACAGCAGCAACAACTGAGGAAAGGTGACAGGGAAGAGGATGCATAAACAATAGGACAATGTGAGGTCGCCAGCTCTCTCATGTCTCTTGCTAGGTAATTTTGATTTAGTTTTTGGAGCAGCAGGTGTTTGTTGCTCTACAGGTTCATGGCTGGTGGAGATCTATGACCTTCACAACAGCAGTCCTCAGTCTTTGCCATATGGTGACCGCATCTTACAACAGAACGTTTTCAGATTCCTCTACCACCTAGCTAGAAAGAAAAGGAGGGTAACTGCTACGTTTCCAGCATGGTCACGAGCAACGTTCCCACTAATCTTTTCCATACATGCGTGGAATAATGTTTATGTTCCCTGAGGCATGCGCAAAGGTGCACCACCAAAAGAAACACAAAACCTAGCTGACAGAGAACACTGATCATGATGGCCCCCAGCTTGAGAACCCAGAAGAGACACCAAGGCGTCATGTTCATCCCTGGCATAGTTCCACTGAAGCCGACGGATTTTCACCAAAGCTGGAATGGGCCCATTGTTGAGACTTGCTCCCAGCTCCAGAGAGCTTTTGCTATAAATTGGATGGCTGCAAGATGCCGCGAGGCTGAGGGGCAGGAGATGGAAGAGACAGGATGGCGGCTGTTCAGCAGTGAAAAGTGACAGAAGATAGATTTAAAGAGAGACCTGGAGTCGGGGGAGAAGGGAGTTTGATGCTCAGGGACAGGGAAGCTGTTCCCAGGGGATGAGGCAGCACGGTAAAAGGGAAGAATTAGAGAAGAAAAGGGGAATATTAAGCAGAAAAATGGAGTACAGTAAACAACTAGAGATAGGGATGGGAGGGGCAAAGTTCTGCTCATTTACACTGGAGTAAATCCAGAGTGAGTTAGCCAGCAATAGGCACCAACGTAAGAGCAGGCTCTGATCTGAGAGCCGAGATACAGGCAGGGGTGGAGCTAGGAGTAGCCATGGTATGGCAGAGCACAACCTGGGTGGGCGCAGCGTTTCCAACTGTGTTGCTATGCGAGGATTCTGCCGTGGGCACGGAGCCTGGTAGAGAAAGGAGCAGCGCTTGACAAATGATGTAAGAAGATAGTGTCAGGCTGAACTAATTCTGCCAGGGTCCTTGAGATAGTCTAATGCCGGGTGAATACATCTAGTGTGAAGCCTTGATAAAGGAACAGCTGCTTGCTCTGAAGGGGAGAAGCCTCGGCTGAAGGCCGCAAGATAAGCAAGAAGCAGAGGCCTGGAGAAATGTACTCCAGCATCTCTCTTCATTTCTTAACCTGGAAAGCAGGCTGAAGATCTGAGAGTACAAATGAAACCAGCACTGACCAGCTCTGGGAGCACATCCACAGCAGTGTTCTAGAGGGCGGGGCGGGACCTAGTTCTGCCTTGCGTTTGCTGATGGGCTTCCAGCAGAAACAGTGATTAAAGCACAACGCTGGTAGTCACGGGACGGAGACAAGCCCATTTCTGAATAGCTGGTGTACAGTAGCAAATTTTGGCCACTGTGGCTGGTTTCAAGCCAGTGTTCTGTGAGCCCATGACCTTCCCTGTCATAGGAAGCAATAATCAGGCCATGTTCTTAAAATAACACTTTAAATCAGTAACCCCAGAGGCACTGAGACCACTGATGGAGGCGAGTGAATTCCCTGTTCTACAGTCATAGGTGAGTGCCAGCTGGTTTTTAGCTCATGCAGTAGAGGTACATGGCTTTAACCCCTAAGGTTGCAGGTTCATTCCCTCTTGCTGACGACTCAGGTCCATCGACCTTACACATCTATATATCATAAAGCCATTTATAGCGGAGGCAAGTATCATAGTCTTCCTTTCACGGTGTGGAAAGTGAGGTGAAGCGACTCGCCCAAGGACAAATAGCAGGCCAGTGTCAGAGACTGGGCTAGCACTAAGATTTCCTGAATCCAGGTAATACAGGATGCTCTCATTTCCCTCCCAGCAAGATATGAGTTTGCATTACACAGAAGATTCATATGATGAATAGGAGGTATGAGACCAATCCCTGTTAATAAATGACAACTTCCAGGCTCACCTGCATTTCCAACCATTTGGAAATACGCATCCAAGGGAAAGAATTCCCCAAAGGCCACCCGCTTATAAACATTGCAAATGCAAAGTCCTGGGAGTCCCAGACAAAAGACTGTTCTAATGTGTTTGTTATTTATTAATCATCAAACTAATAAGAGTAACAGCAGTGCGTTTTCATAGCTCTCTTGTCAGCTGCTGAGTCGTACCGAGTCCTAAATGAATTTTAAAAGAGCAAACTGTGTTGGAAAAAAAGAAATGTCTCTGTTTGGCTTCATTGGAATGGAATTGTGTTACACACGGACAAACCAAAGTACTGAGCAAATGCATGATAAACCCCAGGCTCTGACCCATCACATCCAAGGAAGTGGAACAGGAGAGAAGGGAGAAAGAGGGAGAGAAGAAAGTTTGCGGCTCTTTGTACCTCCATTTAATACTAAAGAGAAATAAGATATTGATGTATGTAAACACCCAGGTGTGACAGCAAACAGATAGGGTGGGCAGTGAGAGCCTAGAGAGAAGCAACGGAACAAAGTTAAGCACCAACAGCACAGGCTAAGTATCAGGACACGCTCCCTGTAGGTGAGATTGTGTTCCAGTCTCCTGAGGGAAGTGCCTGATGTAAATCTGCTCTGCCAAAGACTTCCCCTGGGATCTTGGGCAAGTCACTGATACCCAGATCCTCAAAAGTATTTAGGCACTTACTTCCTATGAAATCAGCAGGCATTAGGCATCTGAATAACTCTGAAGATCAGGGCTCCAGCCTCTGTCTGTCAAAGTGCCCCATCTCTAAGGCTTGGTCTACACTAGGCAGGTAAGTTGACTGCAGATATGCAATTCTAGCTATGGCAATTGCATAGCTAGAATTGACTTAGCTGCAGTCAACTTACCTGATCATCCTCAATGAGGAAGGTAAGGACACTCGGGATAACAAGAAGTATAAGGGTCAACTGCCAACCCTGATAGGCCGATTTTGCACATTTCTACCAACTTATACTGGTCAAGCTTCTGACCAAGATATGACCATGCAGTTCTGGGGTATATAATTAGGAGCTCGGGAGATTTACTGGTGCCTTTCTCTGTGCAATTTGTGAGTGGCTCTTCGAGCATTCATGTAATCTGGCTGTGGTACTGAGTGATGACCATGTCTGGAGGGGTTTGCTACTTGTCATTAGGAAAGCATGTTAAGAGACAACCCAGGGTGGAGACTCAGGGGTGCAAAGGATACACCAATTTCAGGTTCTACCCTGGGGATTTGGTCACAATTAGTGGAGAAACAGGGGTAGCTCAAGCCAGAGAGAACTAGAGTGCAGACGTTCAAGCCGCTAAATATTTCCCCTAAGGCACAAATGGAAAGAAGAGACTCTTTGATCTGTTTCACAGAAGTCTGGGAAGCTACAGTAGACTAACAGGACAAAGTTTGCAGGTAATCAAAGTGCAACATCCAGGGTGGAGTGGCAGCATGGCCCATTGGACTAGACTTTTGGGAGTCAAAGTTGGGAATGGAAATTAGGATCTGACCATTGGGAATGACATCTGGAATTGGGGAGGTGGGAGCGACAGTTTAAATGGAGCAGTTAGACTTTGGCAGAATGACAGCTGGGAACAATGGTTAAATGTGAGCAGCTGGGATCTCAGTTAGAACAGAGCAGTAATCACAGCATCGGTAACTCTTGCTTTTTCATTGTATCTGATGGGCTCACTATAGACCAGAGATGGGCAACAATTTTTGCGGAGTGGCTACTCCCCAAATGTTTGTATTGGAAGGGGCTGGGACTTGGGCAGAAGGTTGGGTCTGGGACCGACAGAGAGAGACAAAGAGTGTGTGAGTGTGAAAGAGAAACACCTTGTGTGTGAGAGACGGACTGTGACACAGAATGAGTACGTGCTGCAGTGTGCTCGTGACTACGCGGGTGGGGCACAGGCTGGGTATATGTGACAGTGACACAGAGTGTGCACGCTGTCTGCTGCAGATCTAAGTTTCATAGAGAAGCCACCTCTGTCTCTTTAAGGGAAATCTGTGCTGCTTGGTTCTCTCCGTCTGCCCCTGCTCTGTACTCCTGAGTGACTTGCCTACTATCCAGGCTTCACACTGTGTGTCTCCTTCCCACTCTGTGCTCTGAAGAGATGAGGTACAGGGGCAAGGGAACACGCTGACTTCAGCACTATCCTCTCCCCCGACTCCCTGGCACAGCTAGCAGGAGAGTCCTAGGGGCAGCTGGGCTGCAGACAGAGCAAGGTGCGGGGAGCGGCAGCTGAACTCGTGCTACTGGCTGTAAGTGTGCAGGCTCTGCTACTCACCTGGGTGGCTAGAGAGAAATGCTTGGCAGCCTGATCTGGCCCCTGGGCCTGATTTTACTAGGGTGACCATCTGTTCCCATTTTCGGTGGGACAGCCCTGTATTTGGGGCACCATTCTCGTGTCCCAATTTCTTTTACAAAAGGGGGTAATTGCCCCGTATGTCACGGGGTTCACCGGCTTTCCCCAGCTGGGGGAGCTGGGAGCCAGGAGCCAGACCACACGGTGTCTCTGTTGCTGCCCAGCTCCCCCCATCAGGGGCTGGAGCTGAGCCAGGACCATGGAGGTTGGGGCCGGACACATGGGGCGGGGTGAACCGGGGCTTCAGTGGGGTTGGATCCAGGGCCTGGGTGGCGGAGTTTGGAGCAGGAGCCAGGGTTGGATCTGGAGCCTCGGGGGGCTGAGCAGGACTGTGGAAGCTGTGGCAGGAGCCCGGGCTGGAGAGGGGGTTGGAGTGGGGCCACTGGGGCCGTGGCCGTGGGAGTTGAGCCGGGCTGCAGAGGTTGGAGCCGCAGCTGCAGCTATGGGGGGTTTGAGCTGGGGGGTGGGAGGGGTGAACTGTGGCTGCAGTGAGGTTGGAGCAGGAGCCACCCAACCTCCCCCAGCTGGGGCATCTGGAAGCAGGACCTATGCAGTGGTGCAGGCTGCCACCCACAGCTCAGGGAAGCCAGGAGCTTCGCTGGTGGGACAGAGCCCTGTTCCCAGCGCCCCAGGTACGGTGACCATCTGTCCCGTTTTGGCCAAGACAGGAGTCATTCCTCATGTCCTATATTTGTCCGGATGTGATATGGTCACCCTAGATTTTGCCCACCCCTATTATAGACTGATGTGAAGCTCTCTTTCTTAGGGCCTGAGGGGTGTGTTTCTGCAGCACTTCCAGATTTGGCTCAGACCCTTGGATATTACAGTGATGAGGACACCATAAGTACCTACATAGAGCCAAATAGACTTCAAGCCCAAGAAGCTGGTGGTTCTTCAGAACCCAGAGCAGAGTTTATGCGTTCTAATACAATGTACTCCCAATAGAGTTGGACTTTGGAGGGTTAAATATTATGTGCAGAGCAAGTAGGTGCTATGCTGAGAGGACAAGGGTGTATTTGAAAAATAATGAGTTAAGAATATGGAACTGAATGCTTCTTGGCGAAAATATCTATCACCACCATGTCCAGTCTGACCACCGCAGAATCTACAGCTTTTTCATAAGCACTGCAGGGAGACCACACTGACAGCTTATGGCTCTGTGCGCACCTGGTAGCTGTCATTGGCTCTGAGGATGAAGAGTTTGGAGAACTGGATTAAAGACTCTTACTACTGCAAAGGCTTTCATGTCAACGGCAGAGCAAATACTCTGAAAGACAGTGACCCCAGATGTAATCTCACCAGGAACTAGGCTCAGTAATTTGGTGTGTGAGCAAGTAGATCAGGGACTTTCAATGGTTGAGGAAATGTTGCACCTGGGTATGATTGCTCTCATCCATCTAAGTCGGGAAGTACTCCATGGGAGTCAGAGAGGAAAGACTCAGGCCCATTAACTTGTGACAATGGGAGAGGCTTGTCTGTGTCTGTCTCCGTGTGGAAACTCCAGTTATGCTGATGGCCCAGAGGAAGGCTGTACAGGGAGGCCTGGGTGAAATGTAACAGATGCTCCTCTGGCTTGTCCCACTGCAGCTGTTCCTTTAGCTCAACAGCAAAGAATTCATTCAAGGACACTGGAGACTTGGATTCAAGCTCCACCTGCAATTTCTAACAGCCTTTAATCTCACTTTTTCAGACTGCTGGTACAATACAGGTATGGATCTACAGCTGGCTATAGGCCTCATGTTCAGGAGGTAAAAGTAACGAACCCAGAGCTGGCTTGAGTGGCTGATGGAAAAGTCGGAAGGGGCTTGATGGCCCATCAGCCAGTACAATGGACTGAGAAAAGGCTTGGCCTTCCTGTGGACAGTCCATAATGCTACTGACTCATGGATGACCCAGTCAGGTGACCTGGCACCTGGTACTAACTGGCATCTTGGTGGGCTGAACCGTTATGCGGAAGGGTGAGCGGACCAAATAAAGGTTTCCTACCTTATGGAAATTCTATGTAAGACAAAGGAGGGAAACGATGGTCTCCAGCTTACTTCACCTCTGCCTCCTCTCCCAAATATGTACTTGAAAACACCTGGGAACAAAAGGGCTGGGGAGAAAAATTGCTGGACCCAAGTTAGAAGAAATACTTTTGGCCTTTGCCCAAAACCAGGGTGATAAATTGTTGTTGTGAGTGAGTCCAGCTTAGATTGCATGCTTTGTAGTATGTTCTTAGTAATTTGCTTTGTTCTGTTTGCTATCTTTTTGACCACTTAAGTTTATTAATTACAAAAAAGTGTATTTTATTCCTGTTAACACTATAACCTACGTTATATAATTTCTAATGGGGAGGGAGCGGTGAGAGGCTTCCTTCACACTGAGGAAGAAGGAGAACATCACATGGCTTTCAGTTTGTATCCCAAGGTGGGGGGGTGAACATCTGGGTGCTAGAATAAATCCCCTAAGCTGCATCCTCCCAGAGCTGATCTCGCGGCATGTCTATGACTTACAGGAAGATTAACGCTCTGACAAAGCGGGTCTTTGCCCACAAAGCTCATGCTCCAAAATATCTCTTAGTCTATAAGGTACCACAGGACTTCTTGTCGACAGGCCTGGCTCACTGGAGCTGTGTCTACATGTGCACGCTACTTCGAAGTAGCGGCACTAACTTCGAAATAGCGCCCGTCGCGGCTACACGCGTCGGGCGCTATTTCGAAGTTAACTTCGACGTTAGGCGGCGAGACGTCGAAGTCGCTAACCTCATGAGGGGATCGGAATAACGCCCTACTTCGACGTTCAACGTCGAAGTAGGGACCGTGTAGACGATCCGCGTCCCGCAACGTCGAAATTGTGGGGTCCTCCATGGCAGCCATCAGCTGGGGGGTTGAGAGACGCTGTCTCTCCAGCCCGTGCGGGGCTCTATGGTCACCATGTGCAGCAGCCCTTAGCCCAGGGCTTCTGGCTGCTGCTGCTGCAGCGGGGGATTCATGCTGCATGCACAGGGTCTGCAACTCGTTGTCGGCTCTGTGTATCTTGTGCTGTTTAGTGCAAGTGTGTCTGGGAGGGGCCCTTTAAGGGAGCGGCTGGATGTTGAGTCCGCCCTGTGACCCTGTCTGCAGCTGTGCCTGGCACCCTTATTTCGATGTGTGCTACTGTGGCATGTAGATGTTCCCTCGCTGCGCCTATTTCGATGTGGTGCTGCGCAACGTCGATGTTCAACATTGACGTTGCCAGCCCTGGAGGACGTGTAGACGTTATTCATCGAAATAGCCTATTTCGATGTCGCCACATCGAAATAGGCTACTTCGATGTAGGCTTCACGTGTAGACGTAGCCAATGTCTCACGGCCTTGCTTAAAAAAAGCACTGTCTGAGTTTGCTGCCTGGGTGTGAGGCTGGAAGTTCAGGCGTTCTCCAGAGCCCTTCACCAATTAATTCACACAGTTGAGTCAATGTTGCTGGCTGCTTAGTGAAGGCTGGCCAGTGACCTGCAACAGTTGCTCTGCCATGTTACAAGCCATGATCCTGAAGACACTGTGCCCATGAAAAATTAATTGAATACTTTGCTTTGTTTCATCCAGTCACAAGGGAGCATCTGCATAAAATAAAGTGACCATGAAAGTCACGTTCATTACCTTGGAAAAACTCTGCAGAATGAGCTGATTCCACTCTTAGCAAATGCTATGAAAGAGAAAATCTTAGAAGCTGTCCATTCTACAAAATACTTTTCACTAGTTCTGGATTGCACACCAGATGCGAGGATTATCGAGCAGATGACAATGGTCATTTGCTGTGCAGATGCATCAAAATCTGCAGTTGAGGATAATGCTGAAATGATCATAAAGGAACATATGGGGGAGTTGTACCATTGAAGGAAACGACTGGTACTTTTATGACTAAATGTATTCTACGAGAACGTCACTGAAGTATGTCATTATCTCTTGAGAGCTTACGTAGCTAATGCTGCAACAACAGGAGTAATATGAAGGGTAAAGACAATGGAGTATAAAAGAGAATAATAGAAATTAATCTTTGAGTGTTTTTTGTTCCCTGCAATACACATTTCCTGAATTTGGTTGTCAATGATGCTGCCTGATGTTGTTTGGAAGCAAATAGTTTCTTTGACGTGGTGCAACGCATATGTGTGTGTTTCAATACACCATTGAGAAGTTCTAAGTGCTCGTGGGCGTTCTCTAACTCTGAAACCACTGAGTCAAACAAGATGGGAAAGTTAAATTGATGCCTTGAAGCCTCTTCAGCATGCACTTGGAAATATCTACAGTGCACTAATTGAAATTCTGATGATACTACCCTACAGGATCATCTGACAGTACAAGGTATGCAGATGCAGAAGCTCTGGCAAATTCAAATGTGTACTCTCACTCATTTTGTGGTATGAAATTTTCTGTGAAATTAAGCTGACCAGTGAAACTTCAGGCAAAAGATTTCAACATATATTTTATATCACAACTGCAAGAGACCAGGAAGTTTCTAGAGGAATGCAGGAGCAATGAAGCATTTAAAAAGACACTACGGTAGTAGATGCTTGCAAGGAATCTGAACTACCAACAGACTTCAAATGAGAACCAGCATGTATTTGGAGAAAGAAGCAACAGCTCACAAATGAGGCATAAGAAGAATCAGTTCAGGATTCAAAATGAAAATTCAAAGTAAACTTCTTTTCACTCCTAATTACTGCAAACCAGTAAGTTAAAGAACTATTTGAGAAGATACAGCAGCTTGATTCAATATTTTCTTTCCTCAAAAATGTGAACAGTTTGCAAAATAAAACTTCAAAACAGACATTAGAGCATTGCTTGAAGCAAGAGTTGGCATTAGAATATGGAAATTCAAAAGATATTGATGCAGTAGATTTATGTAGTGAACCGAAGGCTATTTAACAACAACTTCCAAGATGTCTTACATATTAAGGTGTACTGAAGTTTATTTCTGAAAACAGCTACTGGGTGGTTTACCTGCCTGCTTGCCTGTTGGTGCTAGGTTTGTTCAAGAACTCTTAAACCATAAGAGCTGCGTCCATGAAATTTGGTGTGCAGCTTCCTCTTACCCTAACTTAAACCACAGTCAGGGTTCAGTTGCACCTGGAAAGTGGGAAGTGCCTGGTTCCCAGGATTTCCCAGAACCCGGACAGGGAGGGGCACCAAAAGGAAGGATGACATACTTCAGACTCACCACTGGGGGCAGTGAGTTCAAGGAACAGTGATTGTGCAGAGTGACCACTGGGAGTGGCCACAGCAAGAAAACAGTGGCCACATGGAGACTGTGCTCCTGCCCCCACCTGCCTCCATCCCCCCAACATCCCACAGGGGGAGCCCTACTGCTCCCCCACAACCCCCGCCACAGTTGTTGGGGCCAGGACACCCTGACTTCGCTGGGGCTGGAGCAAGGTGCACAAACCCAACTCTACCCCTGCTGCTCTCCTGGTTGGGGTGAGAGCCTTCTCCCGTACCCCAAACCCTGTCATTCTGGATGTGGCCAAGAGACACGGTGCCAGCCTCCCCAACCCCCCAACGGAACTCAGGCCACGTCCAAGTCCCGCACTCCCTGCCCACTGCATACTATCCCTAAGATACAACATTTCTTATTCAGCCACACAGCTGAAATGCTCATCCAAGCTCACATCATCTTGTGCCTTGTTTACAGCAGCATCCTTCTCTCAGACTTTGACAAGTGCCACCTTGCCTCACTCACATCCCATACAGAATGCTGCTGCAAAGATCATCGTTCTACCCTGGCGCTTGGACCCATTCAACTCTCTTTGCATCCCACCACTGGCTTCTGCCTCTCTACTGCACAAAACATAAATGACTTCTCTTCATTTAGGGGTTATAGTGGACCAGAAGTTAAATATGTGTCAACAGTGTGATGTTGTTGCAAGAAAAGCAAACATGATTCTGGGATGCATTCACAGGTGTGTTGTGAACAAGACACGAGAAGTCATTCTTCCGCTCTACTCTGTGCTGGTTAGGCCCCAGTTGGGGTATTGTGTCCAGTTCTGGGCACTGCAGTTCAAGAAAGATGTGGAGAAATTGGAAAGGGTCCAGAAAAGAGCAACTAGAATGATTAAAGGTCTACAGAATGTGACCTATGAAGAAAGGCTGAAAGAACTGGGCTTGTTTAGTTTGGAAAAGAGAAGTTTGAGGGGTGACATGATAGTGGTTTTCAGGTATCTAAAAGGGTGTCATAAGGAGGAGGGAGAAAACTTGTTCTTCTTGGCCTCTGAGGATAGAACAAGAGGCAACGGGCTTAAACTGCAGCAAGGGAGGTTTAAGTTGGACATTAGGAAAAACTTCCTAACTGTCAGGGTGGTCAAACAGTGGAATAAATTGCCTAGGGGGGTTGTAGAATCTCCATCGCTGGAGATATTTAAGAACAGTTTAGATAAGTGTCTATCAGGGATGGCCTAGACAGTACTTGGTCCTGCCATTGGGGCAGGGGGCTGGACACGATGACCTCTCAAGGTCCCTTCCAGTCCTAGCGTTCTATGATTCTATGATTTTCCAGGCCTTTCCCAGTCAATCCTTCCCTCTACTTATCATCTATTGCTCACTCTCAAGCTCCACACTGGACAGGGAATGATGGAAAGGAATAGTGAGAGAGGCATCAGACACCAACGGGGGATGAGCCCACGGTTTCTGATGATGACGATGATGAGGATGATGATGGCCATGCTCACCTCGATCAGCCGGTGAGACCGGCTTCTGTCGGCCTGTTACATTTTTAAACAAGCTTTTGGTGCTGTCTCTCTTGCTGCTTTTCATATGTGGAGGGCACTCCCTGTGCATGTTCAGAAAGCTACCACTTTCAAATTCCTTTCAAAAGGCTCCTTTGCCGTAATGTCTTCAAAAATCTTGACAACAGTTTGGCTGTTGGTGGGCTGCAACAACAACTTTCTATCATGCTGATTGGCTTTTTTGTCTATTTGTATCCATCTGTTGTCTCTTCTTTTAGATTGAAAGCTCTTTAGGGCCTGGATCACATTTTGATTTGGTTTGTACAGCACCTGGTTCAATGGATCATGGTCGATGGCTGGTGCTCTACGGTAATACGAGTAATGAATTAAATTAATAGTAAAATGAGGAGAGGCTCAGTGGTGACAGATGACAGAACGAGGTGGTCTCAAGTTGCCAGGATGGGTAAGGAATGGTGTTCCTAGCCTCTGTTTGTCAGAGGCTGGAGATGGATGGCAGGAGAGAGATAGGTTGATGGTTACCGGTTTGATTCACTCCCTCTGGAGCACCTGGTAGTGGCCACTGTTGGCAGACTGCTTGCTGGGCTGGATGGATCTTTGGTCTGACCCAGTATGGCCCTTCTTATGTTCTTATGTGGTGGGGGAGTCTAGGTCTAGGTTACATCTTAGCAAAAAACTATTTCACTAGGAGAGCGGTGAAGCTCTGGAATGGGTTACCTAGGGAAGTGGTAGAATCCCCTTCCGCAGAGGTCTTTAAGTGCCGGTTTGACTAAGCCTTGGCTGGGGAGATTTAGTTGGGGTTGGTCCTGCTTTCAGCAGGGGGTTGTACTTGATGACCTCCTGTGGTCTCTTCCAACCCTATCATTCTGTGTGGCCACTAACCATCTCTTCCACCCTCAAATGGCTACTGAAGAAAATCAGTTGCTGGTGCTAAGTGCCAAATAAAGACTTGAGTCGATCTATCACCCAGGCTTCCCGAAGGACCACCCTTCCCCTTCACCATCAATCCATAACCAGAAGCTGCCCTCCAAGTGCTCTTGCTTCTGTGCATTTCATATCCCCATAAGGAAGAAAGGAACTTGCATTCCCTCAAAAGGCAGTTTCACAGTTCTCTCTCCCAACACATGAGTCTGTCAGCTCCACATGTGAGAGAGGGAACCATGCAATTTAGCTGAATCCAACCTGACCCTTACCCTGGCAGTGGTTGGCAAAGAAGGGTGTGATTCATGGAGCGTGTGTCAGGAGCTCAGCTGGCTGCAGGTGTGGTCACCTGGCAACTCAGAGATCCTGGCTGGACTGAATAAACACTCACTGAGTGCCTGTGCTCCCTGACTGGACAGAAGAACCTGCAGACCATCATTTAAACTTTTCAGCAACAGCCATTTGGGTGCTGCTCAATGACGTCCAGGCTTGCATATATGCTAGAGCTCCTTCCTGTACCAATCCTTGGTACAACCCAAGCCTGTCCCCCCCGCAGCCGCACTTTCTGTCTCCTGACAAACCCCCTAGGTCCTGACTCCTGGCTCTGATGACTGATTTCTCCCCTAATTACAACTTCGGTTCTTCTTTAACTCCTGGCTCTCGTCATTGACTTGTCTCCCAAGCATGACTCTGGTTCTTCTAGTTATACTCCGGCTACCAGCTCTGACTTCTGTTCTAACCAGAATGTCATCCTGCCTCCTCTGGTGTGTAGCAGGATTGAGAAGATAAATCTATCAATATATCCTATGCAGTCTTCATTCCCATAGAAAAATAATTAGTGATGGCAAGGATAAAAGGAGAGAAAAAACAAAATAGGGAACCAGGAATTGTCAAACTGCATCACACCCAGGGGCCCTCTCGCACTATATGTTATTGCCAATAGTAGCTGCTTCAGAGGAAGGGGCAAGAATCTTCTGGTAGGAGTTTTGGGATAATCTGTCCCACATGAAGGTCTCAACCTAGTCCTTTCCAGAGATGGCTTAAGACTTCAGTCATGAGTTCTGATCCATTTCAGAACTTGTTTAGCATTGACTGGATGTTCTTGTTATCTATGTAAAGGACACTCTCCCTCTGAATCTTCCGATATTCTTGACCGCAGCAACATTTTGTGGCACTGAGTTTCACAGATCATTTCCGGGCTGTCCAGAAAAAGGATTTCATTTTGTCATCTTGGAATCTGCCACCTTTCAATGACTATCCCCTTGTTCTCTTTCTTCCACACATTTGTAGTATTTAACTCCTGCCCCATAGCTCTGCTTCCACCCTTTTTAGGTGGCTTCACTATTAACTACAAAACCATTTTTTCTTCTTCCATTCCCTCTTATACCTCTGTAAGTTTCTCCTAGAACCAAAGCCTCAGCAGCTAGGGGTGATGGAGCCAGTGCTTGTATGAGGCATTTACTCCAGAACAATTCTGGGTAGACCAGGATGACCTGGGGCATTGCTGTGGTCAAGCAGCAGCCCTGGATCCAAGTCCACCATATACATTATATGGAAAAATTGAATGTCAGTGTCTGATTTGAATAATGGATTATTTTGATTTTCTTTCAGAATTCCCTGAAGATGTCAGGTAATTCAAAGACCTCAGTCTGGAAAAATGTCCTTTGTTTCAAAAAAGAACCTATTGATGTAATACAATGGAATAAATAAAGGGTTCCCGAACTCTTCTATAGTATGGACCAACTCTTTGTGGAGGCTCTGTCTTGGAGATGCCTCTGTCATATGTTGTCATATGGAGCAAGTTCCTTCCCTTTGATGAATATGTAAGATACCTGTAATTATAGCAATTACATATATGGAAAATGTAGTAAAGTGTTTGTCTTTAGTATGAGTAAGACACGTGGCAAACGTGTGCTCTAGTTTTGCTTTATCCAGTTGGAACAAGGAGGAGAGGCACATTTCTGGAGACCACAAGAACGTGTTCTTCAGGCTGTTTGTTTCATATGAAATCCAGTATTACTAACCCTAAAAACATGTTCTTGTAGCTGTGCTGGTTCCAGGATATTAGCGAGACAAGGTGAGTGAGTATATGTCTTTTATTGGACCAACATGCTTACGATTTACCTGAAGAAGATCTCTGTGCAGCTTGGAAACTTTGTCTCTTTCACCAACAGAAGTAAATCCAATAAAATAAACTACCTCACCACCTTGTTTCACTATGAGAAAAAAAATCATGATTCAGGCCCCAAACACTTAACTTTTGTTATTGGGGGTAGTTTTTGTTGCCTGCTGTTCTTTTTAACGTTTAGGATGCATTTGGGTGAGACTTGCAAGCATTCTCTGCTACCATGAAGACTAAAGTTTAATTTTCTTTTTCAAATGAGCATTTAGATTCTCACGTATTGCCATGTCTCCTGGAGTTAGGGCTTTAAGAAAATCATCAATTACTGCAAGAATCATGACAATTGTCAACATGGCGGAGAATAGTTTGGGAACCTCTGCCATAGATTGATGGGCATTTCTGTCAGTTCTAGCCACCAGTATATTTGCATCTGTGCAAATTGCTAGTGGCACAGGCAAAATGTTATTTGCACTCTTAACCACTACTTGACACCAGAGTAAAGGTCAAGTTTCATTGATGCAAACAGCAGCTTTTCCTGCCTACCTTAGTGGCTACGCTAATGCAGCTATACTGTTGTCTGGGAGTGGGGAAAACACCAAGAGATCACTGGAATGGTTGAGGCCAGAGGCTTCCAATCTGTTGACAGTGTTGTGGCCACTTCTGAATATTACTTCTGCCTTTGATCAAGACAATCTTCTGGGCAAACAAGGTCATACACACTGGACCAAATGATCTCGAAGCTGCTGGCTGAAGCGGCTGCTACCTTGCAAGTGCTTCAGCAGGCAAATAGTACAAGACCCATAAAGTGAGGCAAGCTAGGTCCCTGGGGTGGGGAAAATAGGGTGGCATGGCAGGTACCAGGCACAAGCAATGCAAACCACAGTGGGAGGGAGCCTTGGACAGAGATGACCGGTTTCTAGTTTTCTGCTGAAATGTCTGCTTCCAAAGGGACCCTGGCGGCTCTTGTCAGCACCACTGACCAGGCCGTTTTGGTTGATGGGCATGGCAGGCTCCCTACCTGGCTCCATGCAGCTCCCAGAAGCAGCAATATGTTCCTCTGACTCCTACATAGAGGGATGTCCATGGGGCTCCATGCACTGTCCTCCACCCTGAGTGCCTGATCCACATCTCCTGCTGGCCAGGAACTGCAGCTAATAGGAACTGCATGCAGGTGGCGTGGGGGGAGTACCAGCATGCACTGAGCAGAGTTGTCTGCTCATGTCTCTGCACAGGAGTTGAGGGACTTTTCTCTGTCAGACCCCTGAGGTAAAAGCTGCTCAGATTCTCCTCCCCATACCTGCTCCCACACCCCAACTCCCTGCCCCAGCCATGAGACCCCTCCCACACCCAAACTCCCTCCTGGAGCCTGCACTCCAGAAAGGGCCATACATAGGGTGACAGGAGCCTGGGGCAGCTCCCCACCAGTGCCTCCCATGGTAACCCTCCCATGGGCCCTGCCCCTCCTTTGCTCTGCCCCATCCCCACTTCACCCCTCCCCACAAGCCTCCTCCCCCCACATGACATGAGCCAGGGGATTACCCAGGGTCCTGGAGCAGGGTAGCAGCAGGAGCTGGGCCCCTCACACTCATCTAGGCAGCAGCAGCAGCCAGAGTGACCTGGCAGTCTTCTCCACTCTGCCTTGCACCCGTCTCCCAGCCTGCTGTGCTGGGTCACTCTGCTTGCCGCTAATGTGATGAAGTAGAGCACAGTGGGCTGGGAGACGGACTACAGAGTGGAGCAGGCTGTTGGGTCATTACGGCTCCTGTCACCCCTGTGAGTGCAGGGAGGCCTGATCCCTGCTGCTGTCCTGCGCCTGGCCCTCCAGGTAATCCCCCAGGCTTCCCTGGGTGCCCCAGGTCCTGTCAATATGATGGTTGAGTTGGCTGCTGTGGGGCCTGGAGCAGCCACCCTGTACTGTCCTACGGATAGGACGGTTCTAACCCCAACCTCCTGCCCTGGACTGGATACTCCTCCTGCATCCTCAGGCTCTTCTTTGTGAGCACACCCTGCAAACTGCACCCCCAGCTCAGTTCACATGCCCCCTCCCACACTCCAGCCTGAGCTTCTTCCCACACTCCCAACCCCGTAGCTCCACCCCCACCTCTGAGCCCCCTTCTCACTCCAACCCCTTATTGCTGGTCCCGTCCCAGAGCCTGTATCCTGGCCCCCTGCCACTGCCAGGAGACCCCTCCCTCCTTCATCCTCAAACCCTGATTTCTAGTCCCACCCTGAAACCCACACCCCCAGTGCAGATCCCATAGCCCCTCCTACGCTCCAAATCCAACCCCTTGCCTCAGTCCTGAGCTCCCTCCAAAGCCCATATTCCTTACCCCATCCCAGCACTTGCACCCCATCCTTCTGTTTCCGCCTGGAGCGCCTTCCCACACCCTGAGTTCCTCATCTCTGGTTGCATCCCACCACCTTCATCATTTTCTGAACCCCAACCCTCTGGCCTAGCTGGTGGAAATGAGTGAGTGATTGTGGGTGGGATAAGGGAGGTGACAGAGGCAAGGGTGGATATAGTTGGGGGCGGGGCCCCAGGGAAGGGGCGGAGCAAGGATTTGGTGCCATTAGAAAGTTGGCTGCCCTAACCATGCGCGGTAGCACGTGCCTCCCTGAGGTGGGGGGTCACGCCGGGGGCTGCCCCAGGGCTGCACAGGAAGAATGGGGTGCGGGAGAGGTTCCCCTCTGCCTTTCCCCGCTTCCCCAACACATCCTTGGGGTCCAACCAGGGCAGGCAGGGGCCAGAGCCTGTCTCTTTAAGAGGGGGCGGGGCGGCGGGATAAGACCCTCCGGAGGAGCTACGGGGGCGAGGCAGAGAAGAACGGCGGGGCGGGGGGCGTGGCCTCGGCGGGCAGGGGGCGTGGCGTGGCGGAGGGGCGTGGCCCGGCGCGCTGAGGTCAGCGGCGAGCGGCGCCGTCACAAAAGGAAGTGGCGGCGCTGGCCCGGTGGGGGGGGTCCGGACCCGGGCGCGGGCGAGCGGGGAACTGGGCCGGAGGCCCCGGGGCGCCGTCCCGAGGCAGCGGAGCGGAGTCGCCCCCGCAGCCCGAGGGCGCGGGCGGAGCGCGGCGCCCAGGCCCCGGCGGAGGCAGGGAGGCAGGCGGGGCCCCGGGGCGGTGGGGGGCGCCCCGGGCCCGGTCGGCGCCGCGCCATGGCCCAGCAGCAGGTGAGCAGCTCGCAGAAGGCGCTGATGCTGGAGCTCAAGTCGCTGCAGGAGGAGCCGGTGGAGGGTTTCCGCATCACCCTGGTGGACGAGTCCGACCTCTACAACTGGGAGGTGGCGATCTTCGGGCCCCCCAACACCCTCTACGAGGGTGGCTACTTCAAGGTAGGGGCCCAAGCGCGGGCGCGACCCCCCCCCCCCCGCGTGTGTGTGTGGGCGCGCGCGCGGGATGAGGTAAATAGGGGCTCCCCGTGTGTGCGCGTGTGTGGGGGCGCTGTTGAGGTGAAGCCCCCCCCTTCTGGCTGCGCGCGCCTGTGGGGGCGGCGCTGTGAGGTAAAGTGGGGCGTCCCCGTGTGCGTGGGGGGGGTGTGCTGTGAGGTAAGGCGGGGGCATGTGTGGGGGGTAGTGGCTGGGTGGGGTTTGGCTGTGCGGTAAGAGGGGCTCCCTGTGTTTGAGGAGCAAGTTGTTTCAAGGTAAGGAATGTATGGGCCCTAACATCCCTCTTGGGCTTTGCCTCCTGCACCCTACATGGGTCTGTATTTTAAGCCTCTCAACATCACTGTTTGGATTCCTGGTGCCTCTCTGAGTAGGCCTGTCAATGACTGGTGTGGGCAGCCCTTCTAGTTAAGGTGTGGGTTCCTAGTGTCTCTTGGGGGGGAGTGTGTGTGATGGCCTGCCCGTATGTGGGTGGGATCTAGAGCTCTACATGTTAGTGAAAATGAGGGCTCCTCTTCAGTGGAATGGGGAGCACTTTTGTTTTGGTGCCTCAACATACTTCATGAGGGATCCCTTCAAGATAGAGAATCTAGGGGCTCCACTGGTTTCCGGTGAGCAAATAAATCTCTGTTTCCCCTGCACTTGGTATGAGGTGTATACTTTATCTTGAACTCGCAGTGGTCTGTCATCCCCTACACTGGTGATGGTGGTTTAAAATTTTGTGTAGAAGAGAGCTACTCCTGTAAGAGCAATCGGTCTTCTGCTTTTACTGGCCCTTGTGAGAGGGTTCCTTCATCCCATTTCCAAATAATGTATACTTGCCAACACTATGTAGAAAGACAGCTTCTTCATGATAAAGAATCCCCATCTATTTCCCCAAGTTGTCCTTGGGTCAGCAACATGTGTATGTGGCTGTTTCACAGTAAGGGGTTTACCCTGAAACCCCCAACCCCAACTTCTAACTTCTTCCGGCAGCACGTATTATGGGAGTGGATGCTTATTGGTGAGAATTCTCTCTGCTGCAGGAATGTCTTGGATCAGCCAATGTTTGATTTACCTGTTATCCCACAGTGCCTCCCTCCTGCCTCTCCCAAATTTGGAAGAAGTGTTGAAAAGGTCATAAACCTACTTCAGTGCACAGGCAGAGAATTGCTTTCAGTCCCTCTTCTGGTCTTTCCAGAACATTATATAGCCATTGGAGGTCTGGGGAAGTAGCTAATCTGCTTGTTACAAACAACATCTTTGAGGACTGGCTCCTGCAGATGGCAAAGCTGATGGTCAAATGTGGTCTTGCAGAATTTTGCAGTGTCCAGCAGACTCTGGTATGGCACCACCTGTGTCAGGTTATTGCCCTGGGATTCCCACTAGTTAAGTGACTCCAGTCTGCTCCATTTTATACCCATTATGTGGTGTCCTTTGACTTCTGTCAAGTTGAAGAAAAACTTGAATGTGTTTCTCAGGTTTCTTGCACTTACTGTCTACCTGAATCAGGGTGTAGATACAATTTTCTGGGAAACCAAACTATTAACAGCTCTGTGTCACATTTAGCATAGCCTCATTTATATTTTTATTTTGTTTTTTTTGAAAGGAAGGAAGCACTTTGGTACAAGTCGTCTTCTCTTTTGTAATGTGTATGGTTAACTTAGTCATATGTTTCGTTATTACTTGGGAAGCAGTCCTAGTTTTGACCTAATAACTGGGTCAGCTTTGCATCATAAGGTGAGGCTATTCTCGTACTCTTATACTTGGGAATTGATGAGTAACATTAATAAAACAGGAAGGGTGGGTCTCAAGTATTCTGTATGTATTTAGTTACTTGCTGGGTCCTGCATTTATTTGGGCTGTAAAACTCTTGAACAAACTGATGAAAATATATATATGTTGTGGAGAGTGTGGGTGTGGGGGAAGACAAGCACTTAGTAAATTTAGGTTTCAGCTGTGATGCCACAGTTAGAATCCCTCGGGTTCATCAACATCTATGGTCCAGCAAGACCATGGATGTTGCTGGACCAGAAAACCCTGGCAACTAGGAGGGGGGATTGGCAAGAAGTCAAATAGCAGAGAGGCTGGAAGAGTGAGGAGTCAGGAGTGGAACTGGCTCAAGGCCAGGGTGACGGCCATCAAGGAGAGTGTAGGCACCAACCACAGAGCAGCTGGAAATTGACCTTCTCTAGTCGGGTAAACTCCCTTGTTTGGGACTGGTGAGGTGCAACCTGCAATAAAATAAAGCAGTAACTGATTATAGCTCTCATGCTCTTCTCTATGCTATATTTTACTTGGACTACATTTACACTTACGAGAAACTTCGAAGTGGCCATGCTGATAGCCAAATAGAAGAATGCTAATGAGGCACTGAAATGCATATTCAGTGGCTCATTAGTGTGCTGCTGAATGCAGCACTTTCAAAGTGCTGCGGTTAGCTCCTGCACAGCTCATCTACACTGAGGTTCTTTTTGAAAGGACCCCACTAACACTGAAATCCCCTTATTCCTATGAGCTCATAAGAATAAGGGGATTTTGATGTTGGTGGGATCCTTTTGAAAAGGACCTCCATGTTAGAGGAGCCACAGGGGAGTGAACTGTGGTACTTTGAAAGTGCTATGGCTGGCAGTATGATAATGAGCTGCTGAATATGCATTTCAGCACCTCATTTGTATTCAATTTGGCCATTAGCATGGCCACTTTGAAGTTTTTTGTAAGTGTAGACACAGCCTTGGTGTGCCTTTCCTGTATGGGCTCTTCTGGCAAGAGATTTGTTGTATGCTTAGCACAAGTGACCTATTACATGGGTCTGTGGTGGTGGTAAACAAATCAGACAATTTTATTTTATTTCTCTCTATAGATAGCATAGGGTCTTATTCTCATTACCATAGTATCAGACTGACTTCCTGTAGTGCGTAAAGTTATGTGGCAAACATTTGTCCTATTGGTCTGTGTTCTCTCCTTCTTCCCCCATGGGAAGACTTGTATGTTCTGTGTAAACATTTCTTGTTTCGTTAGGGTTTTGGGTATTTCCTTTAAATGTAAAGCTTTGTACAGTCAAGCAGGCAAGACAAAGACGTGTACCTTGCTGTTGGAACAAAAGGTGGTGAGGTTTGTGATATACCTTGCTTCTTGCAGGAGTTCTTAGCAGAGCTTGGCTGTTTTCTACACAGGCTGGTTTTACCATTATAGTAGGTAAATTCCATTGAGTCTGAGGAACAGAGTTGCTGACTAAGGTCTTCATCCTGCAGCTTTGGCAGTTGTTCAGGTATGTGCCTTGATAATGATTGGGACCTTGAACTTAACTGTTTTTATGGGGTGCCAGCATAGCAAAGGGAATAGAGACTTGATATGCTTGTGGCAGCCTGTGTTGCTGAGGAGACTAGCTGGAGCATTCTGTAGTAGGCAGCATCTCATGGCCAGCTGGAGTTGTGAAAAGTATTCATGGATATCAAAACAAAAAGCAGTCAAGTAGCACTTTAAAGACTAGCAAAATAGTTGATTAGGTGAGCTTTGGTGGGACACGAAAGCTTACCTAATAAACTATTTTGCTAGTCTTTAAAGTGCTACTTGACTGCTTTTTGTTTTGATAGTGTATAGACTAGCACTACTTCCTCTCTGTCCCTTAGACAAAGGGTTAATGGGCACAAAACAGACATCAAAACACTCCAGATCCACAAACCAGTTAGTCAACATTCTAATGGAATGGGGCATTCTATTAATGACCTAAAGGTATGTGTTCAAAACAAAAAGCAGTCAAGTAGCACTTTAAAGACTAGCAAAATAGTTGATTAGGTGAGCTTTCGTGGGACAGACCCACTTCTTCAGACTATAGCCAGACCAGAACAGACTCAATATTTAAGGCACAGAGAACCAAAAACAGTAAGCAGGGAAGACAAATCAGAAAAAGATAATCAAGGTGAGCAAATCAGAGAGTGGAGGGGTGGGGGGGAAGATCAAGAATTAGATTGAGCCAAGTATGCAGACGAGCCCCTATAGTGACTCAGAAACTTCCCATCACGATTTAAACCATGTGTTAATGTGCCGAATTTGAATATAAAAGTCAGCTTGTCCACTTCTCTCTAAAACGGTGCGATAATTTCTCTTCAGTAACACACATACCTTGCGGTCATTGACAGAATGCCCCATTCCATTAAAATGTTGACTAACTGGTTTGTGAATCTGGAGTGTTTTGATGTCTGTTTTGTGTCCGTTGACCCTTTGTCTAAGGGAGTTAGAAGTCTGTCCAATATACAAAGCATCTGGGCATTGTTGGCACATGATGGCATATATGATGTTAGTAGAGGAGCATGAGAAAGTGCCCGTGATTCTGTGAGTAACCTGGTTAGGTCCAGTGATGGTATTTCCAGAGAAGATATGTGGACAAAGCTGGCAGCGGGCTTTGTTGCAGGGAAAAGTTCCAGGACTGGTGTTCCTGGGGTATAGGCTGTGGCTGTTAGTAAGGATCCTCATGAGATTGGGAGGTTGTCTGTAGGAGAGAACAGGCTTGTCACCCAGGGCCTTCTGGAGTGTAGCATCCTGATTAAGAATAGGTTGTAGGTCTTTAATAATTCGTTGCAGTGGTCTGAGTTGGGGGCTGTAGGTGGTGACCAGTGGTGTTCTGTTCTTGGTTTTTTTTGGGCCGATCTTGGAGTAGCTGGTCTCTGGGTATGCGTCTAGCCCTGTTAATTTGTTTTTTTACTTCTCCTGGTGGGTAATGCAGGTTTATGAATATTTGGGAAAGTTCTTGTAGTTTTTGGTCTCTGTCAGTTGGATCAGAGCAAATGCGATTGTATCTAAGAGCTTGACTGTAAACAATGGATCTAGTCACGTGTTACTGAACAAACTTTCACGCTGTTCTTCAAAGGGAAGCAGCCAAGCTGGCTTTTATATTCAAATTCGGCACATTAACACATGGTTTAAGCCGGGATGGGAACTTTGAGTCACTATAGGGGCTTGTCTGCATACTTGGCTTAATCTAATTCTTGACACCGACCCCCCCCCCCCCCCCGTCACCCCTCCACTCTCTGATTTGCTCACCTTGATTATCTTTCTGATTTGTCCTCCTTGCTTACTGTTTTTGGTTCTCTGTGCCTTAAATATTGAGTCTGTTCTGGTCCGGCTATGGTCTGAAGAAGTGGGTCTGTCCCACACAAGCTCACTTAATAAACTATTTTGCTAGTCTTTAAAGTGCTACTTGACTGCTTTGTTTTGATAGTGTATAGACTAGCACGGCTTCCTCTCTTACTGTTCATGGATATGTGAAACTTTTAGGTTGCTCCTGGATTCTTTGCTGATACTAAGCTAGTGAATTCACCAATTGTATGCACTCTTCCTCTGACCATAAACAGATGCAGCTGGGATTCAGCTTCAACTAGCTGTTCATTCACCAGCTGATCCCATGAAAGGACTGGGCTATCTAGATAGTGGTGTAGTCAGAGTGGTAAAGTATAGCTGGAATACTCATTTGTGTCATTGATGCCAATTGTGTTGCTTGTGAGTTCACCTAATAGCTACTTAGATATTAAATAAGACTAATAAAATTGATCCTTCTGAGATGTGCACTCCCCCCACCCTCCCTAAGTCATGGGTCTAGTGCAGAGATGGAGTTTACCCCTACTATTTGAACGCTTTTATCAGGGAAGAATTGAAACCATTTTAGAATATTAGATTTGTCACCTCTCCCAGGCAGGACAGAAGTATCTTATGATTAACAGGGTTGACCGGTGTAGAGAGGTCCAGGAGGAGGAGCCAGGATGCTTCGAGCCATTGGTGACACAGATAATCCACCACTACTACAGTCAGTTTCCATACTATACACTGGCCTGATTTCAAATTGGAGGACGTTTGGTTCAGTTAGTAAACTTATATTTGGCCCTTGGCTAGAGTCTTGTTACACTAGGAAAGTTTGGCTGAAATAGATGTATGTGCTGGCAAAACCTAGTATAAGGTATACCTACACTAACAAAACTGCTGCTGGAATTATAGCTAGGGTGACCATCCTGTTTTATTTTAACAAAGGGGGTAATTGCCCCATATTTGCATGGCTGCTGGGAGCCGGGAGCGCAAGGGCCTGACTGCTGCCTAGTTCCCAGATCCTCAAAGCTCAGTGGAGCTGGAAAACTGACCAGTGCTGCTGCTGTTCCTGGCTCTGGGCTCCCTGATGCTTGCAGGAGCTGGGAGGCAGGCCCAGCAATGCAGGTCAGTTTTTTGGCTCCTGCAAGTGGTGGGGAGCCAGGAACCAGGTGGCCGTCAGGCCCTTGTGCTCCCGGCAGCTGTGCCTGGCTCTGGATTCCCTGGCACTCATGGGAACAGGGAACCAGGTGCAGCAGTGCCAGTCAGTTTCCTGGCTCTTGGGAGCAGAGGTGACCAGGAAACTGATCAGTGCTGCTGCTCTTGGCTCCAGGCTCCCCACTGCTCACAAAAGCCATGAACTGAACTGGCGTGGCTGTCCCTTCCCCAGTTCCCTGCAGGTCAGGGAGCTGAGAGTTGCACTGGAATGGGGAGCTCATTCACAGGCCTACAGTTGGTTCCTGGTGCCCCAGCTGCTCCCCACCGCCTAGCAGGGTGGCAGCCCCCACAGGCCAGTCACTTCCTGACTCAGGGTGACCATTAGTCCCATTTTGACTGGGATATGCCCTGCACCCAGGGAATATGTGCGAATATGGTCACCCTAATTATAGTTTGTATCAGTTCCTCAAAACATGTAAGCGATGCCAGCAAGACACACTTACGGCAATGTAAATTCATCTACACTGGGGCATACACTGGCATAGTTACAGTACTATAAGTGTTGACCTGGTATTGTCCTTCCATTCTTGTACAAGCTGCTAGAACGTTTGATACTGGTGGATAGTTACCTAGAACAGATGTATCCAGTGGATTCCATTAATGCTGGTTACACTACTATCTGCTTGAGAAAAGGATGATTGATTCTGAAATATCCAGTTCGTCATTCAGAGTTACAAGTGGTGCTGGTTCGTCTTCACCAGCGGGAGTGGACTGACCAGGTAACAATCAAGCAGTCTCTCTCCTGTTGTCCTGCTCCAGTTGCTGACACACAGAGGCTAAAGACACCATTCTTACCCATCCTGGCTAAGAGCCTTTAGTTAACCTTCATGAATTTATCTAGCTTTTTTTAAAGCCCTGTTATAGTCCTAGCCTTCACAGTCTCCTCTGGCAAGGAGTTCCACAGGTTGACTGTGTGCTGTGTGGAGAACTTCCTTTTGTTTTAAGCCTGCTGCCTATTAATTTCATTTAGTGTCCTCTAGTTCTGATGATATGGGAACAAGTAAATAATTTTTCCTTGTTCACTTTCTCCACACCACTCATAATTTTATATACTTCTATCTTATCCCCCCAGCCAGTCTTCTCTTTTTTCCTAAGATGAAAAGTCCTAGTCTCTTCATATGGGAGCTGTTCCAAACCCCTAATCATTTTAGTTGCCCTTGTTTGAATCTTTTCTAATGCCAATATATTGTCTGAGATGAGACCACATCTGTACGCAGTACTCAAGATGTGGGTGTATAGTGGTTTTATACAAAGGCAATAAGATATTCTCTATCCCTTTTTCAATGATTCCTGACATCCTGTTTTGCTTTCTTGACTGCTGCTGGACACTGCATGGATGTTTTCAGAGAACTATCCACAATGACTCAAGCTCTTTCCTGATGAGTTGTAGCTAAATTAGTTGCCATCATACTGTATGTATAGTTTGAGTTATTTTTTCCAATGTGCATTACTTTACACTTATCCACACTAAATTTCATTTGCCATTTTGTTGTCCAATCACTGAGTATTTTTAATCCTGCCCAAAATGGGGAACACCAGAAAATATAGGATGGCTAATAATATGTGGGTGTAACTTTCTACCAAATTACATAAGCATGGCTCTTTGTCTGAAGAATTCTGTATAAAAGTGAACAGGCTTGTGGGTTGTAGTTGAAACTGGGTCTATCAGTAATGTCTCTGAGGGATGATTAACATGACCGCATTGGGGTAGGGAAATGTGTACAATTCTTGAGTTGAAATATTGGAAAGTTGCTTCTGGATACAGTTTATCACTACCAGAGTCATATGATCTTGATTTTGGTCACACTAATCAAAACTAGTATTTAAGGTGCTCAGGCTGAGTTGCTTATGTAAAGGGTGAGACTTCCATCATATTAATAGAAACAGTGGGTAGCACAGGATTTAAAGATAGTACATAAAAACTAATGTTTAATAGAATAGCAAAATTTTTAAATTGTTTAGCAGGAGACAGATGACTTCAAAAAATATTATCACACCTGTGTTCAAAATTACATATTTGATATAAGGTCCTAGCTGTTTCTCCGATTTAATCAAAATGGGGATGGTCCCAGTCTGGAAGGATTCACAGTTCAAGGACAGGCAGGTGGACAGAGGTTAAGGGAGGGAGAAGTAAATGTGGATGGCTCATATACAGTTAGATTCTCTGTAGGCAGTGTGACTTTGCCTTTTTACAAAAAAGAACTAAGAGTGTGAAGGACTCCAAAATGTAGAGACATTGGATGTGTAGAAAGTAACTGCACTGATGGAGTTGTGGGGATGTAGCTAATCTACTTGCTACAAACATTGAGGGCTGGCACTTGCAGATGGTAAAGCAAAACAGGGTAGAATCACATAGATTGCTGAATATGGTAATGAATTCTACTTGTAGCAATGTAAAGTTAATACAGTAGGACACCACCCCCCCCGCTTTGTGTGGACTCAACCTATGTTTTTTTTATATTACTGCAAAACAAGTCTGGGGACCCTACTTTCTTGTACCCTGCCTTGCTGCTTACCCACATACTGCTGGCCAGCTCAGGGGATCCTTAGGAGGCAGCTCCTGCCTTATGGTTGCCTGGTGCTTCAATACTGGGGGCAGATAGGGGCAACTGCGGCTGGAGCTGCCCAGGACCAAGCCATGCTGTGGCTGGAGGCCTGCAGGGGTGCTATGTCAGCTGTGTGTGGCTGAAGGCTACAGCAGATGGCACCCCTGCCCACTTGCAGAGGGAGCCGCTGGCTGGAGCAGAGGCTCCAGCCCCCACCACTTTCCCCAGCCAGGGGAATTCCAGGGACCTCCCCCACCCCCCATTTATGCAAAATTTGATTTTATGTGGAGGTTTTCCAGGACACAGCCTCTGTGTAAATCAAGGATTTCCTGTAATTTTTTTTTAGTTCTTTAATGCTTCACTTTATTGTGGGTTTGTATACTTGGTGAAGTTGTGGTGTCATACACAAACCATCACCTCTTCTATGATCAGTACTCTGCACAATAATTTCCAGTCTCCCTGGTCCTACAAATGTCTGTTGCAACATGTGTTGTGCCACATTCCATTCAGCAAATGTTCCAACAACTACTAAGTAGGTTAAATCAGAACATTCTGGAATGAATTTGCACTGAAAAATAGAACACTAACACCCTATCACCCATAAGCAAACACTTTTTTGACAGAGTGATCATTCCATGTCTGGTCTCTCAGTCCTTGTCCTCAAAGGAAACCTATCTGCACAACACCTTCAAAAGGTGAGCTTGGAAACTCAAATTCAGAACCCCAAACACTAAAAAGCATGCACTTGAGAGGTAGTGTAATGCACTCTCCTCCCTACTAACCCTCATTTGTCCTAGACCTGCATAAGTGCTAATTACCAATTTAAATTGTGTTGTGTAGTATGATTGAAGCCTTTTTTATGTTTAACAATTGGTCCCTCATATTTAGCTTGGATACTCTCTGGTTATCTTCCCAAGGGTTGAGGAGGAGCTTTGTGAGGACTGATTCTGTCCCTTCCTCCAGTAGAAGTTGGTCCAATAAAAGATACTGTCACCACTTTGTTTCACTGATATCTTCATGCCAACATGGTTACAACACTAGTCATTCTTGCTTTCTCCAGTACAGTCAAATTGATTTGTCTTGTTTGTAGGCCTTTGACATGAGTGGAGAGATTTTGTTATAATAGAGGAAAAAACTGTAAAGCCACAAATTGCCTGGGAGATTGAGGGGCAGACTTAATACCTGGAACTTTTTTTTTTATTTCTTCTAATAGACCCTGTCAACTTGCTCTCTATTCAGACTTTTCTGACAATGTGTTCAAGATTTCAGGATCTGTTTTCAAGTACAGTATTCTAGTGTGAAATTGTTTTTGACCCTTATATGTGGAAATGACATGGGACATTTAGTAGTACAAAAACAATAGAACAAGCATCTTTAATGACTTGTACACAGTCTCCTTCCAGTCATTCACATCATCTTGCACATACTGTGTGGCTGTTAAGGTGCCTGGGGAGGTGTAGTTAGAAAAACAGACAAACTCCTGGTGAAAGAGATTTGAGTAATGGTGACAGCTTCGAACACTTGTTTTCCACTTCACTTGATTGCTGAACTTCCAGCAAGGAATTCAGTGCTCCTTCATAAAATTTAGAATAATATAGTATCTGAACTCTTTCTTTATTTTACCATGTTATCAAAGAGATAAGGGCACTAGTGAATACACATGTAATTTTAAACCTCTTACATTAGCCTATTTTCAGTGAACCTGCCCTTTTTTTTCACTTCAAGATTTTTTTTTAAACATTGTACTCTGATCAGTTCTAGGCCTGGTGCATCCAGTTTGAGACACTACCAGGTCCCCTTACTGCTTATTGAGACGGGGCATGGGAGGCCTCAGTCTTTTAATGTTTGTTATATTTGTCTCCAGTCTGTTTTTTTGAACAGCTTTTGACCCCTCCATTGATGCTTTTTCTCTACTGCTTCATAAAATCCTCATGAATGAAATAGGGTTCACTTGTATCTGATCACTTGTATCATTCTTGGGCCCTAAAAGTAGCTGACTTCTTGCTGCTCTGTCTGACACTCAAGCACTTCTTTCATTGACCAATTAATTGGTCACTGTGGAAGACCACATTGTACAAGACCAAACATGTATGTCACAATAACACTTAAAAATAGACACTAGCACAGTGTGATCAAACATAGACGTCTGTTACCAGCATAATATCCTTTTTGGTAGCTCAGAGTTTTAAACTGGCCAGAGTAATGGTTGGAAACTGAATCTTCTGTCATTCAGTTTCCTGGTAGAGGAGGTATCCTGATTCACACACATTCATAATTAATTCTGAAAGAGCACATTATGGCTGCTGATCCCAAATAATTGTGATAGAGATTCCTCCTGCCTACAGGTATGTTCCCTTGAAGAAAAAAAATCCAGTTAAGAATTGACTTGAGTTTTGATCAGGGACCAGAGTAAAAGCAAAATTCTGTAGTTGTTGGTAATTGATTTGTTTTACACTTACATCTAAACATTTCATTGTGAATCAGATGAAGGAATGTAGTAACAAGGAGCAGAATTTTAGATAGTACAGATAGAGCCACTTGGTGTTTCATTTGCATGCTTCATTTTGCAACCATATGCACATGCCAGTGTCACTACAACTTTCTGGAGATTTTTATGAAAAAGCAACCAGGAATGCTGGCCAAATACATCATGACCAAGGGATCCAAAGTGCTCTTTGTGTATCAAAAAACATTAAAATAGTCCTTTGAGTTACATGAGGGTTGCATTCTCATGTACCCTCGCATAACTCGAATTTTGCATAAGTCAGGAGCATGGCTTTTTTTTTTTCCCCCCCCTGGTGTAAGGCATGTTCTTCAGCCAGGGAAGCAGCAGGAACACCTGGAGCTTCTTTTGAGAGGTAAGTCCTGGGGATGGGAGGGGCAGTTGGGGAGGCTTAAGCCTGGTGGTTGGCTGGGGCTGTACGGGGAAGGGGGGGAGGTGGGGGGGGGGAGGGAGATTAAGCCTAGAGTAGCTTAGGGCTGCAGGGGGTGTGAGAAGGAGTTGGAGCTGGAGTCATGAGGGGCCAGGGGGGCTGAGTCAGGGCCAGAGGAGTGGGATTTTGAGTTAAGCGCAAGTGGCAATCATGGATTTTGAGGGTTTACTGTGTTATCAATTTTCAGTGACTTGTGTTGGGAACAAAAGAAGTTGGGTACATCTTATTCAGGGTCAAGAAAAAGCAGTCTAATTTTGTATAAGTCAAATTTCGCATTACTTGGGGAGCCAGGAAACCAACCAGCACAGGAGTGCTGGACAGTTTCCTATACCTGTGAGTGGTGTGGAGATGGGAGCCAGGCTCTAGCTTCCGACCACACATAGGAGCGGGGAACTGACCAACGCTGATGCGCCGATCAGTTTCCTGTCTTCTGTGAGTGGTAGCTGGCGCTACTGCACCGGTCAGCTTCCCGGCTCCCCTGAGTCACAGGCAGCCCAGAGCCAGGTGCCAGCTTCCTGCTGCTCAGTCACATTAACCTGAGATTTGTCCAACTTGAGTGCATGTATTTCAGGGTTCTGCTATATTCAAAGGAAATGCTGTTTTATCTGCACAACCAAAACTCTGCCCCTTGGTAATGCACGTCAATACGTATTCTCTGTGATCATGTCCCTAAAAGCAATCCCTAGTATGCTTTTTGTTTCTTACACAGTGCATAAGATGGCATTTATAAGCAAGAAATCCAAATGGTAAAGAGTTGCAAGGCCCAATTTTTTTTAAGGGCACATTAATAAACATCAATGAATTTACTTGCAATCTACACTAGTAATTACATGTACATTTGAGGACAGTATGCAATATGTATTTGCATTATCCTACTGTGGTAGACAGCCTGCAACCTATCCAGGGTCTGTGTGATCTGCAAGACGTTTTGTTTACCATTGTCCATGTGCAGGATAACCACATTCTGTTTTTCCTCAACATAATCTCCCCTGCGTGCCCCCCACCACCCATATTTAATATAAATCAAGGGCATGTGAAGTGAGGTGCCTGTAGATTGCACCCATCATCATCATATAAGGACTGAGCACTCCCTCTGCAG
The DNA here is from genome assembly GCF_033958435.1 of Carettochelys insculpta. Classification (NCBI taxonomy): domain Eukaryota; kingdom Metazoa; phylum Chordata; order Testudines; family Carettochelyidae; genus Carettochelys; species Carettochelys insculpta. The sequence continues at coordinate 124,889,440 of NC_134141.1, forward strand.
TTGGGACACCCTGCAAATTGCAGATCTGCAAGTGCCTTTAGCTAAACTACCCTATCCTGGGAGACCTTGGTTACAACCATCTTGTGACACACTGTGGAGGGCCACCCATGTGGCCCTCTCACTAGCCTAGGTTGCCCACTGCTGTCAGGCTGGATTAAAAATATATTTTCTAAATAAAATTTTTTCAATTGTTTTAAAATCAGTAAAATACTCAATTTCTTATTTAATTGTAACAATTATAAATCTCATCAGCTATGCTACTTATACACAATCCCATAAAAATGAATTAATGGCTCTAGTCTGTCCATCCTAACTTCTAGCTCTTGCTTCTTAAAAGTTCTGAGCTGTCAGTTTTTCTCAGAAGATTTAAAAATAACGTGCAAAGAAAGACATGAGCTGATGAGGTGGATATGATTGTTTTTGTTCTGTGCTTATGTAGTGGTGGACCTTTGCTATGCACAGGAGGGGAGTTAGTTAAGACGTGGTCTTAAAGACAGTAATATGTAGGAAAGGGTGGAGTCAGCACAGAAGAGAACTGACATGGAATAGAAAGGAAAAGGAAAGACCTTATTCAGCACACATACAGCTTTCCTTATTCCTCTATACGTCTGCTACAGAAAAGCCATCATGGCTTCTGGGCATGAGACCCCCCTAACTGGGACTTTTTCACCCAGGGGAACAAATTTCTTCAAAAACAGGAAACTGTGAAGTGTAAGATGATGATGAAGCATGGCCTAGCTGCAAGGATAAAAAATGAGGAAAGCTCTTTACTGGGAGAATGACATGGATATGGTTGGGTGGATCAACTAATTATTACCTTAAATAATTCACTTTGCAACACGTCCTTTTTTTGAGATTCTCTCCATCTTTTGGTGCAAGAGTGTGATATGACAAGTAAATTTCCAAGCTGTTTGCTGTGCTGGATGTTGCTAGAAAAAAAAGTTTTAACTTAACTGATCCTTATGACTCGCTTAATTAACTAGGTCTAGAATCTATCACACAAGCATACAGTACAGGAAGGTGCTTTGAGAGAAATCTATAGAGTTGTCAGTTGCTGAGTGTCATTTTCCTTATATATTACATAACATTGCCCCTTATTTTGGAACATCTCTTACTTCCGCAGAACTCATCTTTTTCCAAGTAGACTCCTATCTATTTCTGGTCATCTCAAAACAGATGTGCCAGTGAGTTCAGTAGTGATGACTCCAAAAGTAAATGTACTCTAATTACAGTCAGTCTTAGCTTTTTAGGTAACTTGATTTAAATCAATGATCTTTTTGGTGATTTAAATTGCTGTGATTTAAGTCAGTCTCCTGTGACTTTTGTTTGTGCCAGGTGCTGTACAAAAAAAACCCCAGACACTTTCTGCACCTACTAGTTTAGTTTAAATAGTGGTTTTCAACCTATTTACCATTGTGGATTGCATCTTGAGCTCTCATGTGACACACGCACACAGGTTGAAGGTCTGTAATCCAGCATGATTTTAGTTAGCCAGACTACCACTTATGGGTGTGGCCAAATTTCCTCTGCTTCCATAAAGTTTACTTAGTCACCAGGAGCCCTTTCACCTGGAGTGGATGCAGAAGCCTGAGCAATGTGGGCCCCAGGCAGCTGCCCTGTTTGCTAAGCCTAATGTCAGCCCTGGTGTTTGCATGTAGAAAATCAGTTCTGGCAAATATGGCCAGATGTGGGCTGTGGAATTTATATAACATGTTGAAAGTGGCCTTAGGATGAAAACCTCTAGTGTAGACTGAGAGAATGCCCTATTAGTTTTACTACAGTCTAACTGAGAACAACAAGAAGTCTTGTGGCCCCTTATAGACTGACAGATATTTTGGAGCATAAGCTTTCGTGGGAGAAGACCTGCTTCATCAGATGCACGAAAGCTTATGCTCCAAAATGTTAGTCTATTAGGTGCTACAAGACGTCTTGTTGTTCTTGAAGCTACAGACTAATACGGCTACCTCTCTGATGTAGTTTAACTTGAAGTTTCACTGTGTACTGAGTAGAATACAGTAGTTAGGTGGGGTAGAGTTCTGTAACTTCCATTTTAAAAGATTTGCCCCCTAGCATTTTCTATGAATAACTTTATTAGTAGATTACATCAATAAACAAGGCTATTCCATCTTTCAGACTTACAGTGGTGCTAAGGTAAATTGTATTTAAGTCCCAGACTCAAGGCTTTTTAACAAATCTCAGCCAAGACCTAATCAAAGAATTCGAGATCCTGAGAAATCTGACCTGAAGGCTTTCCGTTTAAGTCAGTGAAGGTATGTCTACACATGAGTTAATAACATCTGCTATTGCAAAATAACTTTGCTAGCTCTACACAACACAGGTGCTATCTTGAAATAATTTTGAAATAGCAGCCTGCTTACTTCAAAATTGGTAAACCTTATGGTCTCAGGAATAGTGCCTATTTCAAAATAGAGGCTGTGAAGACAGGAAATCTGTTTCGAAATAAGCCATGGTGTTGCCCTATGGCTCTGTTTTTGAAATAAGCTCTTTTTCAAAATAGCAGAGGGCTATTTCGGAAAGCATTTTTGTGTAGCAGCGTTCTCTTCCAGAATAGTTCATTTTGGAGTAACGGTGGTGTGTACACATGGCCTGAATGACCTTTCAGGTGCCTCAAACACAAGGATGAAAACAGGGCCAGGGTGGGATGGTGAGGTTTAAGTTGATGCTTTTGGTCTTTGTAGCAACTGACATAGGGAAGATAGCAGGTTGCAGTTCATTTCTCAGGGTCAATGTGGTAATAGCAGACTCTAAATTATAGTAGTAATTATAGTTGTCTTTTAGCATGTTACCTATGTTTTACAACAAAACTATACTACTTAGCAAATTAATGCTTTTTTTTTTTGTTCTGTTGGGTTTTTTCCCCCATTTTTGGGGACAAAATTGAGTGCATTGTAATAAATACATGTTTGAAAGAGGCAAGTAAAATGTGACGAAGTAAAAAGTATATCCTGTGTTTAAGAACGGATTAAAACTGCAGTACAGAATTTTCCTCATCCCCCAGATACACAAAGGTCTTTGGAAAAGCCTTGAATTCAGTAGTATGAAAGTATATGCTAAACAGCTTGAGAATACAAGATTCCTCTTTAGTGGAGCAATCCACCTAACCCTTTAAGTTATGCCAACACTACTTGTTGGTGTACCTTGGGTAACTAAAGAGTTTGGAGGGGGGAAAAAGCCACCTCTGAGAAGTTTCTTACCTTTTTATGTGCACAACAAAGTTCATTCTGTATGTGTACACCAATATGGAGGTAATGTCTGACGCAACCTTCATATCTGTACACATCATAACATTTATTCCACTCATGGCTGGTAAGAGGGGTTCAGAATTTGGTAAGTGGGGGACAGGGCTGGGGCCCATGTCCATCCATAGAATAAATTTTGTTACATGCACCAAGGCATTTGCAGATTTACACCACCAATAGAAACACATTGCCTGCTGTGGGTGCTCTGCTTATCGCTGGGAGGCACCTAAATGTCAAGTGCTCAACTTGCAGGGAACACTGGGTGTGATGCTGTGCCTCCACATTCAGAAACACATTTTCATAAAATGAGTCTTCATGTCTCAAATATGCTTTATGCTCATGGTGTCCAGCAGGCTAGCTATTCGCTGCATGTGGCTACTTGACTTGAACAATAAATGTTTTCAGAATAATGTGCCTAGTTGGCTATAGCAGTAGCCACTACAGTCTATACCTGTATGGAGGCATTTATTCCAATATTCACCTGCCTTCGGAGGATTAAGACTACTATTCTGAGCCATCTTTGTACTGGGTAATTGCCAGCATGCTGGCGGATTCTTCTGGTGTAAACTGTTCATAGTTTTAAAAAGCAACAGAACAAACTAATACACCTAACTAAAGCACTAGATAAAAATTATATAGCCTAGGGCTGTACTTCATCCAATTGCTACTAATTATATCCCTCATGCCATACTAAATTTCTCTCCCTCTGTTTATAAATATTGAAGTGTTTATAAATTTGCCTTCTCACTCCTTTACTAATCCCTTAGCTACACATGTTTAGTTCTTTTAACTTGTCTATCCTACCAGCATTCTGATTGGGTTTTGGAGCTCTCTTCTGAATACCATTCAGTTTATCTCTTTCTTGGTAATAAGTTGAACAGAATCAAACATCTCTGTAGTCGCATAATACCATTTGGTTTACACGAAAAGAATAGATCTGCATCTTTTCTGCATGCTGATTACCTCGCAGCCCATGCTGGGTCATGCTCTCTGCCTGATCTAAGATTGGACAGCTGCTGGCAACAGAATATAATAAACAGTAGATCTCCAAGGTGAATTGTGAAGCATGCATGAAAATTGAGTTGGGTCTCTGCTAACCAGCCCCACTAGCTTTGTGTGTAGGAAGCATTCAGAAAACATTTCTAGGGTTAACTTAATTTTTACTTTTGCTTTGCATTTATCTCTAAGGGCTAGTCTGCACTGGGAATTTACATTGACATAGCTATGTCTCCCAGGGATGTGAAAAAAGTACACCTGATTTAGACAGTGGGAGGTTGATGGAAGAATTCTTTAGTTCATCTAGCTATTGCCTCTTAGAGGTTAATCAGTAGGGGTGAGGAATAAGTTGCCTGTGGGACAGATGTGATTTGCCAGGGTTAGCCCCAGTGGGCAACCAGATGTGTGGGTCTCGTTTTTTAAAAAAAAACCTGTCTGCAGGGATGGCTACTCACAGCTCCTTTTGGCTGTGGATCACCATTCCTGGCTAATGGGAGCTATGGGGAATTTTTGTCCCATAGGCCAGTAATGGTGATCTGCAGCCAACAGAAGCTGGAAGCAGCCACTCCTGCAAATGTGCAGGTAAATATAGTGTCTGGAGGCCTGCCAGAGGCTAACCTTGACAAACTGCATCCAACCTTCAGGCCACCTATTGTCGACTCCTGACTTACGTGGATGGAACCCATTCCTTCAGTGTAGAGTTCACGACTTACATTGAATTGTTAAGGCAGCCGAGCTGCGCTGCCATGACACTTTAAATGTAGACTTACCGTCACTGTTTGGTGTCAAGTGATTTGAATAAATGTTCTGTCATGCACCCAAATGCCTTCAAGCTTTTGTACACAGATTCTAGTATGTTTTATTTGGAAAGGCTAATATTCAGATTTTTCTTAGAAGTTGTTAATTATATGTTTAAATAGATCACTTGTCTTCCAATTATGATTTTAAAGTAATTTTCATCTAAAGCACACTTGGGAGACTTTCACAGCACCCACATTTTAAATTTCATTGATTCCGAGCAGCTGCAGATAGATGCTGTTACGCATGGACATGACTTTAGCCAAAAAGGCTTGAGCATTTATTGATGCAAACTGAATTGGGTCTCTGAACTTCTTAAGACTTAAATTGTAGTTGGTAAACTTGCTGACTTTACTTACTATGCTGCCTGCCGTAAAGTAAAGGCTCCCGAAACTTCCCTTTTTATGCATTTTGATGGACTGGTATGCGTAGTGCCTCTCCTGTGTGTATTTAATGAATCCCAAGCCACAGTGCTGAATGTGTTTTTAAAGCTTAAACAGTGGACATGTAAAATGGGAAACAGAATTTATTTGCACAGTGATGTAAATTCTTGTGGCTATATATCAAAGTAGGTGCTTACTGACATGCAGATTTATATTTATGTTGCATTGGAACCCTAGTTATTGATTGTGACCTCACTGTGCAGGGTGCTGTATACATACTCCATCCTTTGGGGGTTTGTAACATACAAAAATTACATACATAGCAATATGAAGTAACCTTTCACCTGCATATAAAATAAAACTTTGAGATCCCTAATAAACCCCTCAAATCCTCCTCCTGCAAAGTCCTGAGTGTGTAGAAGAGGGGAATGAGTGGTGGTATGCACCTAGGAAGATAAATATGCACCTTCTGGCAGGCAAAAGTGGGGAACAAATTAGAATTTACAGTCCCTAGCTTGCATTGTGGATGTGCCAACTCCACTCATTTTCAACAGTGGCAGTATTGCTGAATGGAGGCGGGCAATCTCAAGGGAAAGGAAAGGAGAGATCTCCCCTCAAAGGCTTCTAAGTGAATATTATCATTCTTGGAAACTTTTGCATAGCCAATGTAGATCCCAGAGCACTGGTGTATATCTGCATAGCCCTGGCACTGCTGATAAACTTTCATATCTGGCAGCTATGGGACCAGGAGGTTGTCTGATATTGAAATATTCTGGATAATAGAGTGCTATACCTAGCAATGCATAGCACTGAAGAAAAACAAGATCAGATGGTAAATAAAATACTCTGCATATTTTTTTACTGACAGTGCTATTGTACACTGTAAACTTATACTGTGTTTGCTGTAGTTATTTGTATTTACTTTCAGTATACTGTACTTACGGAAAATGGTAACTAAAACTTACCAATGGCTAAAATGGCAGTTATTTGGGAGTTCTGGATGGTAGAATGCTGGGTATGGAAGAGTTTACGCTACTAATAGAAATGTCAGCATAGGCCAGGACACTGAGCTGCCCTAATCTGCTCTGGTTTCAGTGTAAGTGGACTCTTCTGTAACAGCAATCGAATCTTGAGCTCAAAGTTCTGGTTAATATGGGAAGGTCCCATTTGAGAAGGCCTTGTCACTAGGTATAGCTACGGGGCAAAGGGTGAGAAAAGACCATGGCTTTTGGCTGCAGCTGTCTGTGGGCAACCAGGAGCAGCTCAAATTTGATCATATCTAAGTTGACCACTGGTGCTCCAAATGACAGCAACACGCCCTCTGTCAGAGGAACCCATACCTCTTGATTGTTTCCCTAGCCCAGTAAGATTAGAAATACACAGTTCCAGTGTTACTGGTGTTGTGATGCTTTTAACAAACCATGGTGGATTAGCAGGGCTCTTTATTTCAAATCCAACAATCCTTCTGTTTTTAAGGGCAATAGTTAGTCTAAATTCTTCTGCTATTACAATGTAAATAGAATGGGGATTTTATGTTAACATAAGGGTAATGGGTGCCCTGCGTGTGGACGAGCACCTAGAGTTTTAGCCTTCAAAATAGGACAAAACCGAGCAAAGCAGGAGTTTTGAATAATAAAAAAAAAAAAAAAAAAATCCTACCGTTGATACCGTTTAACTGAAATTGATCTGCCAAGTGAAGTTCTAGGACATGTGGGTATCTACATTGACACCTCTGAAGCAGATCTTTGCCCATGGAAGGCTTACGTTCCAGGACATCTATTAGCCTATAAGGTGCTGAGGAGGAGTTCTTTTTGAAGATATGGAACAATTCGGCTATCCCTCTGATACATTGCGTGAGTTACTAGGAAGATGCACAATATGTAATTTTGCTTTGTCATGAACTGCTTAGTTGTCTCCCATGTCTAGTTCTTGTGTCTTGCATTGAGAAATCACAATGTATCTGGTTTTTTAGGCTGTGTTGTACTGTGGAACTTTGCAGAACTAGCAGATTAGGTCAAGTGATGATCACTGCTACAGGGCTACCGTTATATGGAAGTTAGAAGGGATGGCAAGGTTTCTACAAGCCAATAGCTTTTTAAGTTCTTGGAGATTAGCTAAGTCCTTTCCATAAATGTACTTTAGTACATGCTGCATGGTGATCTTCTTACAAGCCTCTAAACCTAAAAAACCTCTAGAAGCAATGTGTTTGGTGGACTAAAGAGTTAAGGGAAAGTGTAACTTCTTCATTTCAGCAGAAGGGCACCTTATGCCTTTAGAAGGTATCTGACATGACAGCATCGAACAGTCTTGTTGTAAGAGCCAGGAAAGAGAATTTTCTTCTAGTTCTGTACTACTGAGCTCCCTTACATACAACACTTAATATTGCCATGTCATAGTTTTGTAGCTGCTATCCTGAATGGTGGTCATCTCAGCTTGGTGTCAGACTGGGTGAAAAGGACAATAATCTCCAGAAATCAATGTTACATTTAGTATGTCTTCTGCAAAAAATCTAGAATGGTTTACAATTTTCATCTATGTACTATGAAAGGAAAACCACCACACTGCATGGTTTCATAGTTTTGGTGACAACATGATTGGGTTCAGAGCAAGGAAAAATAAAGAAGCCCCAAGTTTGTTGCCTCTTATATATTTTTGTGTCTGAGAGTCCATCCATCCATGTGTCTGAATCTGTTTGAATTCCTCCTAAACTTAAGAGCTAGGACCACCAAATTTGTATGCAACTTCCTCTTACCCCACCTGAAAGCAAGGTCAAGGTTTGGGCATGCCAGGAAAATGACTGTTTTCCCTAACATGGAAGGGGAGGGAGCACAGAGCAGGGACAGGATAGGGACAGTGGCTACTGGGGGCAGCTGGGGATGGGGCACAACATGGTACTAGCTATTGAAGCTGGTAAACAGCACTGCTTCCCCAAACAGATGGATGCAGGTGTAAGGGAAAGGGAACACCCCCCCCCCAGAATCACCCGCAGGGCTGAGCAGTTCAGCCTGTCCCCTCCCCAGGGAATGCCCCTGGCCAGCTGCATACTGTGGAGGGGCAACTAGAACCTTGCCCTCATCCCTGCAGAGGCTGTAGGCTGGGAATGGGAGGGGCTCTGGTGGCTGGAGCTGGTCCCCAGAACCTTCTCTTTGTCCACCCCCACCCCAGAACAGCTCTAGCAGGCAGGTTCAGTTGTAGGCCAGGACTGCCCTGGATACTTGCTGGGCTCTCATACCAGCTGCAGGTGGTGTGGGGGACAAGAGGCCAGATCAGCCCCTGGAGTGCTGCTCCTATTCCCCAGATTGCCTCCAGCTGCCTCTCTTGCTCTTGAGCCTGAGGCCAACCCCTAGACGGGGTGGGAACAACCCACTCTGTCCCAGAAAAGCTGCCATCTGAGCAGTGCAGCTCTGTCCCCTCCAGGAGGACCCACGGGCAGCTGTGCACAATCCCATCTCCTGGGAGGAGCTGCTGCTGTGGCAGCACCATCCACATCACCTTGGTAAGCTCCCAACCTGGCCTCTTAGCTCCCTGCTCTGGGCTGAAAGCATCTGGCTGCTTGGGCCAGTGTGTTGTCTCTGTGCAGCATGCTGTTTGGGGAAAGGGGAGCAATGTGAGAATGGGGGTGGGGGAAAGGCACAGAGACCTCCTGAGACACATGCTGGCCCCAGCAACTGGCTGCTTGAGCAGTGTTTGTGGCTGTAGCATCCAGGTAGCTTGCTAGAGTCTTGCTAGTCCAGAACTGCCTGTGTGTTGCAACTGTAGCATGCATCTGGCTCCCCAACCCCCTATCTCCTGTGCCCAAACTCCATCCCAGACCCTGCACTCTTCATTTAATATAGGACAAAAGGGTAGCACTGACCATCTTTCAAATTTGTGGCGTTCCCCAAAATATTGCTCATCCCTAATATAAAACATACTTTTCAATCCTTTAATCACTTCATTGTAGCTCTTGTATGAGCCCTTTCCAATTTGTCAAGATTGTTCTTGAAGTATGGACGCTAGACCCAGATACAGTATCCCAGTAGCAGTCACACTAGCACCAAATACTGATTTAGGTTACATCTACAATGCAATAGAAAGCTGACTTATGTTGCTCTAGGTAGGCAAATATAGCTGTAGTTGATATACCTTAGGTAGAGTTGTCACAGGTGTTCGGTGGGAGAAACTCTTCCAGCTTTACCTGAGTCGTCATCTTGTCCAGAGTAGAATAACAGGATCAATGGGAAAGTGATCTGTGGTTGATTTAGCAGGTCTTAACTAGACCCACTAAATAGACTGCTGTCAGGTCTACTGTGGAAGTCACCTTAAAATACACTCTCTGCCCCTCCTTGATAGTTCACTGTTTATACGTGTTAAGGATCCAGACAGTCCTTTTTCGGACTTGTGAAATCATTTTCAGAGTCGTTGCTTCCCAGGCTAGTGCCCATCATCCTATCTGTGTTGCCGTTTTACTTGTTTACACACTTGTAGCCTTACTTTTGACTGTATTGAAACACCATTATTTGTACCCACCTTAAAGTGTCCAGATTGTTCTGTACTTTAATATTTACCCAATTTTTGTCATCTGCAAACTTTCAATGGCTGTTTTCTTAGGTCATTTTTAAATGCTTAAATAGCATAGGATCAAGTACTGATTGCTGGCAGCATTCACTAGATACACACCAGCTTGATTGCCTGTCTTAATTATATTTTTAGAAGTCAGTTTTTAATTCATTTAATGTGCTGTCAATGTTGTATTCTACCTTCTTAAAGTGTTGTGTGGCATCCATTCAAATGCATTACAGAAACTTATAGTACATCAGCACTATTCCCTTTATCAGTCCAAATTTAGCCTTTATTAAAGCATCTGTAATTGCCTAAAAAAAATCATATTCGTTTGACAGGATGCTTCTTCGAGTGGTCCCCGTGGGTGCTCCACAGTAGGCGTCAGGCTTGCCCGGCGCTGCAGATCAGAATTCTTCTAGCAGTTTCCACTGGATCGCATACGCCGATGCGCGCCGCTCCCACTTGCGCGCCCTTGGTCATATGCGCGATCCGGTCCCCACCAGTTCCTTTTCAACCGCCAACGGCTGCAGATGGAATCAGCTCAGGCTCTAAAGCTTGAGACAGATAAGAGAGTTGTTCTTACTATTATATTAAAAAAAAAAAAAAAAAAAAAAGAGAGAGAGAGAAGAGGAAGGGAGGGAAGAGGAGTGGACAAGGAAGGCTGGTTAAGCTGTCCGCTACCCTGAAGGCCATGAATGTTGTTTGGGTTGCAGAACACACTGATTAGCGGCTAAGTACCCTATTAACAGTAAAGACTCACCGCAATGTCTTCCTCGGGGTTTAAGAAGTGTGAGTCATGCCGCAAGGCTATGCCGGCCTCTGATGGGCATAGTAAGTGCATTTGCTGCCTGGGGGAGTCCCATGTGACCCAGAATTGTTCGCACTGCGCTAAGCTTACAGCCAGGGCCAGGAAGGACAGAGATGAGGCTCAAAATGATCTTGTTTGATAAGGCCCTTCAGCCTGAGCCTCCAGAGAAGCCTCACACAGAAGGGCCCTCTGGGTCGCATAAAAGGAAGGCGGCTTCTTTGACCCCCTCTGTGCAAAAGAAGACGAAACTCTCCTCGGCTCGATCCTTGCCGGCGGTTTCGGCGAGCAGGACGAGCGGAACGCAGAGCCCTGAGCCGTGAGCTGATGAAAGAGACAGCACGGTCGCGCACGTGGCTGGGGCCGGGCCTCCAGCTATTCAGCAGTCAGCACTGAGGGCGCCGCGGGTGCCAGTGAGGCAAGCACCGGAATCAGCGGCTCCGCCTCACGCGGCACCAGCTCTCACGGCGCTGATGGTGCAGGGGCACCCAGCACGGAGCCCGGCAGCGCCGGAGGAAGCTACCCGCGCAGCACCGCTTACGACGGTACCGAGTGCATCACCGACAGCGAGGCCGAGATCCCCGGCATGGGAGGGGGCAGTGCCCACCCTGCAGGGGCAGGGGAAAGCTACAGCCAAAACCTGGCACCTCAGTCCATCTCCAGGCAGGGCTGCAATGCCATTATCACCCAGCCCCCCTCCCAAGATACACACGCCATGTCACAGGGCAGCAACTACACCGGCCTATTTTGGACCTCCCTCTCCATTCCTCCAACCACCTTCACCTTGGCTCAGGCCACCTTCACCCTTTTTGGGCATGGATCCCTATGAGTACTATCACATACCAGCTTCACCATTATCAATGTCATCACGGAGATCCCGCTTTCTCAGACATCATGGGTGCACACTCCGATCGTGGTCCAGGTCTCCATCACCGGGCCCTTGTCCATGTTATGGCCGTCCTCATCATACTGAACACTGACATCGGAGGTCTAGATCCAGGGGCAGATCCCCTCCCACTCCTTGCCAATACCCCTGTGTATGCTCTCGCTCTGGGAGAGGAACGCAGCTGTCCCAGGGGGAATTCGGTCCAGAGTCCCGAGACTTTCCTTCACAGCCCACGAGGGAGCAAGCATACCAGCCAACTTGGGAGCCAGAGGACTTGGGGGAGGTTTATCCTAGCGACTCCTCCTCATCCTCCCCAGATGAGGCAATTGTCCCTGGGGATGTCTCCCTTCGGATGACCTTAAACAATTCCAAGAGCTGTTCAAAAGAGTAGCGTACACGCAGGACATTCAAATAGCAGAGGTGCAGGAGAAGCATCATAAACTCCTGAAAAATTTGAGACCCCCAGTTTCATCTAGCATCGCTATTCCACTGGACGAAGCCATTATGGAGTCAGCCACTAACATATGGCAGACTCCGGCCTCTATTCCGCCTACGAATAAAAGGGCAGATAAGAAATACTTCGTCCCGGGCATGGAATTCCTGTTTAGCCACCCACAGCCCAATTCTTTGGTGGTCGAATCGTCCCAGCAGAGGTCGAAGACGCCTCAGTACAAATCAGGGGGGTCACATAAAGATGCTAAGAAATTAGAGCTGTTCGCCAGGAAGGTCTAATCCTCCTCTACCTTATTACTGAGAATGGCAAACTACACGGCACACTTATCAAACCATAACTTTGACAACTACTCTAGACTTACCTCTCATGGATTCCCTCCCGGAGGACAAGAACCCGGTGTTAAAGGCCATCGTCCAGGAGGGCTACGCGGCGTCGGGAACGGGAGTTCAGATTGCCCTGGATGTGGCGGATGCAGCGGCACACTCAACAGCTGCAGCAGTGGTAATGCGTAGGGAGTCCTGGCTCCAGACATCTGGTATCCCCAGAGATCTACAGGCGAAGATCGTGGATCTTCCCTTCGACAAGCAAAAGCTGTTTGCAGAATCAACCGACTTGGTCCTACACTCTAGCAAAGATTCGAGGGCCACACTTAGGACCTTGGGTATCTACACTCCTCCATACAAGAAGAAATAATTCTAGCCTCAAAGGCGCTATGCTTACCAACCACAACACGCACAATATCAGCGAGGCTATGACCAAGGGCGCCATCAACAGCAGCAACAGTACAGGGCCCCCAGGCAACGTTCTCAACAAAGTCGCACAACCTCGGGGCAAGCCCAGAGGCAGCAAGTTTGACAGGTCTGTCAAGGACTACACTATCAACACCATCGCTCAATGCCACTCTCACCTTATGTTCCATCATCACCTCAAACCGTTCCACTCCCAATGGCAAAATATCACAGACAAATGGGTGCTGGAAATTATAGCCACGGGTTACACAATCCCCTTCCAGTCACTACCACCGACAAAACCTCCCACCCGGCCTCTTCTCAGGGACCCTTCTCACGAGGCGAGGCTGAAGCAGGGCATAGATCACCTAATGTTTATAGGGGCGGTGGAAGGAGTACCAGAACAATTCCAAGGGAAAGGTTTTTACTCACGATACTTCCTAACAGAGAAGAAGACAGGAGGCTGGAGGCCGATTTTGGACCTTCGGGGCCTCAACAGGTACTTGCGCAAGCAACACTTCCGGATGATTACAGTTGCCTCCATACTTACAGCACTGGACGATGGAGACTGGTTTGCAGCCCTCGATTTACAAGACGCTTACTTTCATATAACAATCCACCCAGCACACAGACGCTTCCTCTGCTTCACAGTCGGCGGGGAGCATTTCCAATACAGGGTTCTTCTGTTCGGCCTATCCTCGGCACCCAGAGTCTTTACCAAAACCCTGGCAGTGGTATCAGCTTACCTGCACAGGCAGGGCGTGTTTATTTTTCCATACCTGGACGACTGCCTACTGAAAGGGGCCTCAAAGGCAGAGGTCCTATGCATGATACGCGTTACCGCAAACATGTTTATTTCGCTGGGCCTAGTTATCAACCTTGCAAAGTCAAAGACCGAACCCACGCAAGATATAGAGTTCATAGGGGTGCACATAAACTCTATCACATCAAGAGTATACCTGCCCGACGCCTGCTTCCACACCATCAAATCCTTGGTGCAAGTCATGATGTACAGCCCTGCGGTGCCGATCCTAACATGCCTGCAACTGTTGGGGCATGTGGCGGCTGCCACATTTGTGGTACAGAATGCCGGGTTACACATGCGAAGCCTGCAGCATTGGCTGGCGAGTGTTTACAGACTGGCAGCCCATACTGTTCACAGGGTAGTATCGCCCACGACGGAGGTACGGAAGTCGCTCGCGTGGTGGGCAGATCCCAAGAACCTGCTAGTGGGAGTGCCCTTCCACCAACCACAAATTTCCATCTTTCTTACAACCGATGCCTCCCACATAGGATGGGGAGTGCGCATTGGCAGCAAGGTGACGCAAGGGCTATGGTCCCCCGCGAAACAGACACTGCACATAAACATACTGGAGCTCAGAGCAGTGTTCAATGCATGCAGACATTTTTGGAAATATCTGCACGGCAAAGTAGTCGGGATCAATACCGACAATAACTCCACCATGTTCTACATCAATCGACAAGGAGGGGCACGGTCCCGTGCGCTATGTGCAGAAGCAGTCTGATTGTGGAATTGGTGCATTGCCAACAACATAACGTTGAAAGCCTCATCCTTGCTGGGTGCCCACCACGTGAAGGGAGATCAACTGAGCAGGCGCTTTGCACTCACGCACGAATGGCAGATCCTCTCCAACCTGCTGCGATGCATATTTTGCACTTGGGGGTTTCCCCAAGTCGATTTTGTTTGCCACCCAGCACAACAAGAAATGCCCTCAGTACTGCTCCAGAGCTGGAGTAGGCCGGGGGTCCCTGGGGGACACCTTCATGATCTCATGGAAGGGCCCTCTACTCTACGCATTTCCCCCCCCCTCCCCACAACACTTATCCACAAGGTTCTGCAGAAAGCCAGAATGGAGAGAGCTCGCATGATACTTATAGTTCCAACTTGGGACGGACAACAATGGTTTCCCCTGCTTCTGCTCATGACGGATTGTCCACCACTCCCTCTATCGGTAGCGCCGGACTTTCTCACACAGGCTCAGGGGTCCATAGTGCACCCACGCCCTCAGGGACTCCGCCTACAAGCATGGTTAATCCATGGCTCAGTGCCTTAGAGCACATGTACGGAGGGAGTGAGACAAGTCTTAGAGTGTAGCCGAAGGACCTCCACCAGGAGGACTTACGAACAGAAATGGACACGCTTTACCGCCTGGTGCTCTGCCAAACAGTTAGCTCCTCTGGACGTCTCTATAACTGTAATTCTAGAATACCTACTGGACCTCAAACGAGACGGGCTTTCTCTATTATCGCTAAAAGTCTACCTCGCAGCTATATCGGCTTTTCGGCACAAAGAGGAAGGGCCCATCCTATCGTCACAAGGTTCTTGAAGGGGCTGGTAAACCTGTACCCTCCTCAAACCGCTACCACTGTCATGGTGTTTGGACTTGGTACTCCACACGCTATCGGGACCACCCTTCGAACCATTAGCCACGGTACCCCTCCGACTACTTACCATGAAAACGACCTTCCTTCTTGCAATTATGTCAGCCCGTAGGGTGAGCGAGCTCGCAGCAGTGATGGCAATGCCGCCCTGCACAGTATTCTCAAAGGAGGCGGTGATCTTACGGTTACACTCGGCCTTCGTTCCGAAAGTTTCTTCAGAGTTCCACATTAACGAACCAATAGTATTACCCTCGTTTTACCTGAAGCCTCACAGCTCCAGCAAGGAGGCACGCCTGTACCTCCTAGATGTGAGGAGGGCATTGGCCTTTTACATAGACAGAAGTAAGCCCTTCCGGAAAACGGACAGGCTTCTGGTGTGTCTTGCTCCCAGGTCGAAAGGGGAAGGCCTCTCTTCCCAGAGAATTTCAAATCGCATTGTGTCCTGTATAAAACTGTGCTACGAGCTTCGAAAGACCCCTTTGCTAGCCCCACCCAGGGCTCACTCCACCAGAGTGGTGACGGCATCAGCGGCCTTCTTCAAGGGAATTGTGTTGAAAGACATTTGCAGAGCAGCGACTTGGTCATCCTATGACACCTTCGCCAAGCATTATGCCCTGCATCGGGTGCTCAATGAGGATACCCGTCTGTCGACAGCAGTCCTCTCAAGGGCAAGCTGCACATGAATCGAGTACTCACCTCCTTACTCGGTGTTACTGCTGGGTAGTCACCTACTGTGGAGCACCCATGGGGACCACTCGAAGAAGAGAAGTTACTCACTTGTGGTAACGATGGTTCTTCGAGATGTGTCCGCCTGGGTGCTCCACTACCCGCTCATCCTCCCCGCTTTGGATCTCTGTCTGGTGTTTTTCAGGAGCATCCGGGGCAGTTAGTCAAGGAATTGGCGGGGACTGGATCGCGCACATGACCGAGGGCGCGCAAGGGAGCGGCACGCATCGGCGCATGCGTGATCCAGTGGAAACTGCTAGAAGAATTCCCATCTGTGCTGCCGGACGAGCCAGACACCTACTGTGGAGCACCCGCGGGGACACATCTCGAAGACCCATCGTTACTACAAGTGAGTAACTTCTCTTTTCCTACTAAAAAGTGTAGAGAGGCATTAATTTTATTTCCCCCCTCTAATTTGTTAGAGTTCCTTATTATCTGCTCCATTTTTGTCCAATGTTTGTCAGGCTGACAGACCAACAGATGCTTAGGTCATCCGTTCTTCATCTGAAGAAGTGGGTTTTACCTGCAAAAGTTCATGACCTAATAAATTTGTTAGCCTCTAAGGTACCACAGGACTACTTGTTGTTTGTGTAGCTATAAAGTAACATGGGTACCCTTCTGAAACTATTTGTCCCTTTTAAATACTGGCACAACGTTTTGCTTTTTATAACTTCCCAATGTTGCAAGAGTTAGTGAAAATCAACACCAAGGGTCCGGAGAGCTCCTTGGTCAGCTCTGTTAAAACTTAAATTTGAATATTCCAGACTGGCTAAATTAAATATCTAACTTTAATAATTACTGTTTGCAGTCCAACTGCAACTCAGGAGGATAGCAGAGTCTTCATAACTGTGTGATATGACTATATATCTGGCTTTATTCCATTTATAAAATCCCTACATATTGAGTGCGTCTGTTTTTGTGCATTACTAATATACTTGTTTGTTTGTTTGTTTGTTTTTTTAACTCCACTAACTGAGTTTGTGTCCTTGGATTACCATATCAATTTTCTACAGCTCCTTTTATATATATTGTAACTTCCACTTTCTTCAATTTTTGTTTTTAGTTACGTTTACTTCTCTAAACTTCTTTCGTTTTGTTTATCAGACTGGCCTCTACAGATTAGTAGGATTACGAGCCCTCTAATAAAATGTTCTTAAATAATTCTCAACTATCACTTACTTTTCCTTCCAGTAGTAACTCAGGTTGTCCATTTGCCAAGCCCATGAAAGAATTCTTGAACTGCCCTATCTATTGTGCCTTTGTTTTCTCAGAAAGCTAATTCCTTATCATCCCTGCAGGAAGGGACTCGGATTCTTCAAGCATCATAACCCAGGCTTGCTTGTTTTCATAATAAGTGAAACTCTTAAACTGAGGAGGAGACCTGATACTCTTGGGCTGTTACACAGTTCAGACAGCTTAAGAAGGGCACAAAGTTCACATCCATGTCTCTAGGCTTGTTAAGATTGACATGTATGGCCAAAATGACTTTCAATGGAGGTAACATTTTCCTCTCTTCTGCCTCTGCAACAGACCTTGTAGAGGTGGCTGTGAACGGCCATTTGAAGGCAGAGTGCTGAAATTTGACCTTTTGACCTCCTTTGTGCTGTGGGTTTACTGGTGCTACTTTTTTAAAGTCACTAGTAGTCCTGCTTGCAACAGCTTCATTAGTAAAATAAAATGCAGAGCTTTACCATTTTTAGGTGGTAGTTTTGGTAGCATTAGCTGGGCTTTTGTTCATCCGCAGGCAGCATGGCTTTGAGCATGCTCCCAGCTGCATGTGGTGAGGGCTGAGGCTGAGCTCCCATCTCGCTTGGTGATGAAAATCTGCTCGCATGCCACTCTTGGCACCTGTGCTGGGATTTGTTAACCTCTGAGCTAGACAATCCTGTGTGGGTTTTGTATTTTCTCACTTCCTTCCCTCCTTTGTACCTTCTTTGAAGGTCCATGTGTCAGAATTTTTAGTTGCAGGTATTTCTTGGTCTATAGCCAGGGTGACTCTTCCTTTGTCAGCTTTGAAGTCCGGTTCACAATAAGGCTCCTAGAAGCAGAGAAACTGAGTGCCTAATAAAAATGTTTGTATGTATGTCCTTGGCATGAAAGGCTTGGGGGAAATATCTGTTTGTCCTAAAAGTCATGTAATCGCAAGGCCAGGTATGCACTTTGCACAGTGTGCTTCTGTATAAACTGTTAAGAATTGCTAGAACAGTATTGCTGGTTATTGCTTACTATTGGAAGAGTTTGGTGAAGGCATGTTATCCTTGTGTTGTAAGTGTGAGTTCTGTGCCATAATACTGAGTTTGAAACACTTTGAATAGAGACTGGCTTTCTGTCAGAGTGTTTTTGAAGTAGAAAATTACACCATGGATGGTCTGCGGGTAACGTAGTTAGTGTTTCCAAGTATACATATGGAAATACATATTAGCTTAATGCCTAATTTTTTTAGGCTGAAAATAGTTGATTGCTATGGAGAGTTTAAGAACTAGGCTAAAAAATGAACAACATTTAGTTCTTGCTTGCATTAATATATACTATGAAGGGACATTTGCTTTGTTCTAGTAAGGAGACAGTAATCTGTACAAAACTGTTCTTGAGTTCCCTGGTACAATGTTGTAGTACTGTCTTAAATGTGACTCCTTTATGCAGCCACCCTTCCATGTATAAGCAGCTGAATTTATTTGCAAGATAAAACTACGTATGTGTAGCTATTGCAGTGTCCACCCATAGAACTCTTGAGAGAACAAACATTTTATAAAAATGTGCATGGAGCTTCACTTCTGGGTTGTCTTGGTCCTGCCATGTGTTTTGATGTGTACTGAAAATTATTCTGCATATCTTTGGGTAATTTGAAGATGGATAAAGAACAAACTTCCGTGTCTTCTTCAGTGTTTACTGTGGAAGTGTGGATTCATAAATGTATGTGATGCTTGGATACCTCTTCAGATACGTCTGCTTCATTGAAAGACCCATAGCTCACTCAAGCCAGCAGATTGGGGTATTGGGCTATAAAATTGCAGTGTGAACATTCAGGCTATGCTAGAGCTTGGGTTCTGAGACCTTGCAAATAGAATGGTTTTGTTCCATCAGCCCAAAGGATGGTCTGTACTCTGGGTATTAGTTTTGTATAGTAAAGGAGTCCTTCCTCTTCCCTGAATGAGGGAAGACTCTGGAGGATTTGGATGTGGGGGAAGGACTATTGATCAGGTAGTTAAAGACAGTTAAAATGCATATGTATAATATAACTGAATTAAAGGGGACTAGGCATTGAACGTTTTTAGCTTTTGAATGCTTGATTTTACAACTTTAATACTTACTGTAGATTAATGGTTGTAAATCATAGAATACTAAGACTGGAAGGGACCTTGAGAGGCCATCAAGTTCAGCCCCCTGCCCTAATGGCAGGACCAAGTACTGTCTAAACCATCCCTGATAGACATGTATCTAACCTGTTCTTAAATATTTCCAGTGATGGAAATTGCACAACCTCCCCTGGCAATTTATTCCACTGTTTGACCACCCTGACAGTTATGAACTTCTTCCTAATGTCTAACCTAAACCTCCTGTGCTGCAGTTTAAATCCTTTGCCTCTGATTCTAATCAGATTTACTCTATTTGTCCCAGATCTCTAAATGGCCTCCTCAAGGAATGAACTCAGAACCCCAGGTTTAATAGGCTACTGCTCAAACCACTGAGCTATCACTGCACCTAATGCATAGATCTCTTGTGTATCCTGCTATAGATAAAATTTGTCATGGTTTTGTTATCTTGACTCTGTAGTCTTGGTTTTAATCTTCTGCCTCTTTCCTTGTGGAGTACTCCAATTTGTTTGTGCGTTGAGAACAAAAACTGGACGTCTGACTAAACTAAAGTGTGAATTAATAGGTTGCCTTTTGCCACAAGGATGTATTTATAATTGCCAGCTGTGACATGGTTTTTATCAGAGGCACTTTGTGTTAACTTCACAGAATAGAATTACAGGCTAGTTATAAACTTTCTGAATCTCTTATTTGCCAGTAACTGGTATCGGAACTTATAATTTTATAATGTCTTTGTGCAAGCAACATCATGATGGGTGAGTTGTAATGATTAAACTATTCAAATGGAAGCAGAGACTTTTCTAGTGCACATTTATCTGTGAAAGAGCATTCAGTGGAAATACAGCTGTGAGCAAATGGAGGTGGTAGGTTCAAAATTTATTAGGAAAATAACATCTCTGTTCCTAGGTCAATTGAACAGCTTTGTGAAAATGCAAGCATGTGTTTTTAAAAACTGCCTCGTTGCTTTACGTGTGTTAAGGATTTGTCTAAGGCATCTTCTGAACTCAAATTAATTTCTCACTTTCTGCACTGCTCTAAGCAGACCTTGCTGGCATTATAGTTTTAAAATGTTGCATGGTCTGCGCTGGCAACATCAGCAAGCCTTTGGGTAATACTTGGCAAGGACCCAGAGCAATATTCAAGCTTCCATTTAAAGTAAAAGACCAGTCCTTGTGATTGGAAGAGAACAGTGCATTGTCTTCAGAAAACCTTTTTGTGGGAAGATTAGATTTTGGTGTTGCTATAAGTTTCTTTCCAGCATAGGAAGCTTATTCTTTAGGCAAGTGTGTTTCGAATAATTTCCTAATGTAGTTCTAGATTTGTACTGTAACTTTTCTTCTGGAGATCTCAAAGCACTCTGTTAATTGAGATGGATTAAAAGGGCTAAGGCTTAACATAGCCCAGTCTCTGTTTAATGCTAAACAGTGTTCAGCAAGGTTCAGGAATTGTTATGCATATAATAGAAGATTAGGGTTGGGAAAGACATCAGGAGGTCATCTAGTTCAGTGGTTCCCAACCTTTTTAGTAACATGGTCTTGCATGATAGGAACAGTTCCACGGCACACCCGCTTTCTTCAGCTGAATTGATTGGTTGGTTGTAAACATCACACTTACTTACATTTACTGTGGTTACAGCCTGACTAGTGGTTTGAAACACAGTAGTGCATACAAGTGAAGCAAGGATGGAATGCATTAATGTTTCAAAACTACCACAGAATACAAAGTTTTACATGGCAACCACAGACACATTTTTCAAAATCTACTCACTGCCTTGCTAGGGATGTTAAATAAATGAGTAACCAGTGACAACAGGCTCCCTTCCCTGGCAGCCCATTGGAGTTGGGACACATCACTTAAACTATGTCACAGCCCCAACAACTTGTTCAGGCTGAGAAGCAGCATTTCAGCTGTCTCCCGGCATGAGCAAGGTCCTGCAGGATCAGCATTTCCCCTCACAGTGGCTCTGAAAAGCACAGGGAGGGAAAAGTGCCAGAATTTCACAGCACACTTGGACAGTTCTCACAGCACACTGATTGAAAACTGCTGATCTAGATCCACCCAAACTAAATCATCCCAGCCAGAACTTTTATCCAAGCTGGGCCTAAAAAAGCTCTAAGGACAGAGATTCCACCACATCCCTAGGTAACTAATTTCACTGCCCTTCTAGTGAAATGTTTTTTCTTAATATCCAGCCTCAACCTCCCTTGTTGCAACCTGAGATCATTGCTCCTTTTCTACTTATCTACCACCACTAAGAATAGCCTAGCTCCATCCTCCCTGGAATTACCCTTCAGGTAGCTGAAGGCTGCAGTCAAATCCTTCCTGCTCCTGGCTCCCAACCACAACTGCTCTTCTCTTCTGCAGACTAAGACCAGTTCCCTCAGTCTCTCCTCAGATTTATGCTGCTCAGCCCTGTAATCATCATTTTTGTTGCCTTCTGCTGGATTCTCTATCCATTTGCCCACATTCTGTAATGGGGCCCCCAAAACGGGGTGCAGCACTCCGAGATGTGGCCTCACCATGCTGAATAGAGGAGAATCACTTTGCTGGATCTTCCGGCAGTATTCCTACTAATGCAGCCCATATGAAGTTAGCCTTAGCAGCAAGGGCACAATCTTGGTTCATATCCAGCTTCTCTTTGACTGTAATCCCCATGTCCTTTTCCACAGAACTGCCACTTAGCCTGTTGGTCTCCAGGCAGTGGCAAGGCATGGCATTTTCATGCGAACTGCAGGACTCTACTTGTTCAAACACATCCAATTTCTTTTGGCCCAATCCTCTGTTTACCTACGTCACTCTGGACCTTCACCCTGCCCTCTAGCACATCTACTGCACTCCCTCCTCACTCAAGATCATGCAAAATCCATCCCATCTATGTCATTAATAGAGATGTTAAATAAGACCGACACCAAGACCCTACACCTGATACTGACTGCTAGCTAGACATCAAGCTGTTTATCACTACCTGGTGGAGCCTGATGATTCAGCCGATGTTCTGTCCACCTAACAGTTCGTTCATTCAATCCATACTTCCATTTGCTGCCAAGATTAAAGAATGAGGATACTTAAGCCTGGCACCATGGCACAGCACTATTAAAAGATCTTAACCTCTTCATTAGCTGCTTTTCCTTCTATATTTTTGAGGCATTTGAAATATAAAGCACTAGCACTACAGTCCCGGCATTGCTTGGGTCCTTAACTGAAGTGATTTTTTTTTTTCCCCCCCCTTCTGCCGGTGTGCCCCTTTGGGCCTGTTCTGGGGGTCATGGAAGGTGGGGAGAGGAGAGACTGGTTTGGCCTGCAACTCCGTGCCCATCTGCCTGTCCCTGCGGGGAGGTGGGAGAGGCAGGCAAGGGGTGTCTGTGGATTGAGCCGTGACTCCTGGCCTCTCCCCTGCCTGTCACTGGGAGCAGGGTGGGGTGGCAGATACTTTCCTGGCCCTGGTGCAGGAGGCCCGTGCAGGGAGGGGTATAGGATGCTGATGCTGGGGCAGCAAGTACCTGTCTCTCCAGTTGCTGGCAGGATGTAGCGCCCCATCTTCACCAGGGATGTTAGAGAAGTAATCTGGTAACAGTAACTGCCAAAAATTTCTTTTGGTTACTTTTAACCACTCCCTCCCCAACCCTGCTGCTGTTTGTTTAAAAGTTTTGAGACCACACGCAGGCTGGCTCAGCTTCTGTTGCCCCTGCCGCACCCCCACAGCTCTGCACCATGTGTGCCAGCTCACATTTTTAAATGTAGAGGGACAGGTGGGTAGAGAGGGGGAAGAGCCCAGCTCCCTGTGTGCTGGCTTAGACTTTTAAATGCAGAGCAGCTGTGGGGAAAAATGCCAGATGCTAGTGCAAGCAGGGGTAGAGGCTGACCCAGCCACTCCCTGTTTATTTGGGTTGGGGGGGCTGTGAGTATACATGGAGTATCAGGTTAGTGCTGCTAGAGCTGTATTCTCCATATGGCCATTGTTTTCCTCCTGCTGCTCTCATTGGTCACTCTGCAATATCACAGCTCCCAGTGTGATTCTGATGTATGTTGTTCTTCCTCTCAGTGCCCTTTCCTTTTCATGTTCTGGAAAACTGGGAGATTTGTCACCTTTCCAAGCACAAACAAACCCTGACCATGGTTTTAGTTAGGGTAAGAAGAAGTTGCATACCAAATTTTGTGGTTGTAGCTCTTATGGCTCAAGAGGAGTTCTTTAGCATTTGTCTGGGCTATGTTTGCTTATATAGAAAGACGAAATGTAGAGTGGTTTCATTTTAGCAACATCCCTTGTTCCCTTTTTCATTTTGTTGCTAACATTTTTTTAGAAGGGAAAAACTGTTGACTGTTGCTTGAATGGTATGGGGGGGATAAGTGTCTCTCCAGAAGTTTGACATTGTCATCCCACCAGGTCCTGATAAATGTCATCTCCTTCCCGCTCTCTGGCTTATTCTCTTTCACACTGATCCTAAGAGGTGTCCTGGGAAGACCTATGGTTCCAGGAAACCTGTGAGGGGCAGCCACGATAGTGGAGCAGTCTTAAACAGATGGAAACGTAGACTAAGGCTGTTTCTCTGCCCCCTCCCTCCCCCCCAAAAAATATATTTTTCTACTCACTACTCTCTCAATGGTCCATCCTCATTATTTTAGGTATTAACTAGGCTTAATATCGGACCCCAGTTCTGGCTCTAGCATTCTGCTCCATCTCTCCTCTTTTAACTTCAGCCCAATCTTTGAATCATATCAGTGGATCTCTTCTGTTCAGACTAATTCAGCATTTCTCTCATTTTCCCATCAACATTATTTACTGGTTATTGTAACATCTTAACTACTTACATCCTATATTTGAGCTCGCACCTGAGATATATTTGTGGTCCAGTTGTCACGATAATTAATAAGCCACTTTGTGAATTTTCAAGGCCGTTTATAATCAATCCCTACCTTCTCTCACTTGCTGTTTGATGCTTTCCTCTCATCACACATGTGGGCAGTCTCCACTAGACACATATTAAGCTTTGTGCTTTCTCATATTTTGCTCCCCATATTTGGGAAGAGATTCCAGAAATATCAGCAACACCTACTGAATTGTTTAGCCTGTGTATCCCTCAAAACTCTTTTGCTATGAGGCCTGCAGAAAACCTGATAATGGTTGGTTGGAGAACAGAGATCACCATTATGGTCTCATAGTTTTACTTTGTATTTCCTGATCTGTCTGTATGAATTACTCTCGTCTTACTTTTTAGATGATAAACTCTTTGGGTTAGGGACCATCGTTCTCCCTGCACTTGCAGTTTCATCCTGGTACATGACTAAAGCTCCCAGTTGCATTGACAATACAAATTGAGTATTAATTAATAGGTAGCAGGTTTAAAACAAATAAAAGGAAGTTCTTCACACAGCTCACAGTCGGCCTGTGGAACTCCTTGCCAGAGGAGGCTGTGAAGGCTCGGGCTGGCAGGTCTCAAAAAAGAGAGATTTTTGGAGTTTAGGTCCATTTAATGGCTATTAGCCAGGATGGGTAAGGAACGGTGTCCCTGGCCTCTATCAGAAGCTGGAGGTGTATGGCAGGAGACAGATCATTACCTGTTCGGTTCACTCCCTCTGGGGCATCTGGCATTGGCCACTGTTGGCAGAGGCTGCTCGGCTGAATGGACCTTTGGTCTGACCCAGTATGGCTGTCCTTATTCTTATGAGTGTGTCATTGATACGGGGAAAATCAACCCTGCCTTGGTCAATCTTCCAGAGTTTAATTTAGCGTGCCTAGTAGGAATGTGCTAAATGAAACTGGCAGAGTGCCTGCATCTGTGCCAGTACTCCTATGCATCCTTAGGAGTAAGGGGAAATCAAGGGAAGCAAATGCTTCTGTTGACCCCCCTTAGTGGAGATGGCATGAAAGTCCAAATTAGGGTTATGTAATTTAACATACCTGGAATTGTGTGCCTTTTTAATTTGATCTGCTGTGGTGTAGACGTGCCTTGACGTGCAGAGACCATCAAATTTTTTCAGAGGAACTGAGAATGTGCTGCTGCCTCAGACTTCAGATGAATATGTGAAGAGTGCAGTAAGCATGAAATAGGCCTACAGAAAAAGTGCACAAGTCCCATTTTTTCCAAAGTCACATCTAAAGATAAGAACTTGCTAATATAGAATACTCAATTTTTAGGCATTTATTAACATCTTTAGTGAGTGGCTGGCTTAGGAATAAGTCCCATGTTCTCACTTGAGTCTCTGCTCTGCCTGTTTGGATCTTGCTGCCTCAAGGTTACAAGAGTTCTTAATACTTTTTGGGGCTTTTAGCTCTAATTCTTATTAGAAGGCCTGGACGTGCATAAGTAAAACTTCTCTTCTATTGAAAGAGACCTCTTCAGGTATCAGGCTTGTGTTTTGAACTTTGTGTAGTATCTGTTGCGCACTTCCTATTAAAGTGGTGAAAATAGAGCTACACAAAACTTGGCATCATTGACACTGGCCTGTAGAGCAATGTGAATCTTAATATACAGCAGTGTATGGGCCACACACTGCTTGCTGTATACCTGTGTGCTCTGCTGATTGTGCAAATGTTTAGCCCAGTGGTCGAGGATTTTAGCGCTAAGTATTGAACCAGACCTTGACTTTTAACAGCATTCTTGGAGATTCCTTAGTGGGCTAATGACATAAAGCTGGTGATATCACTGGTTTTTGATGAGGTACAAAAATCTGTTAACCAGATGAGATCTGGAAATGTACTTAGCAGTGATGCCATTCCATCAAAAATTTATAAAGCTGCTGTACTGTCTCACCATTTATTTAGTGCCATTTGGAGAGGGAGCTAGTGTCTCAGGACATGAAAGATACCTTAGTTGTACATACATACGATGGCAAAGGTGACCATGTGTTCTGTGACGACTGCTGCGGCGTCTCTCTTCTCTCTCTGGTAAGAGCCCGGCCTACATCCTTTACAGCTGGCTTTCACTACAAGTGTTCAAAAATGGCATTTCTGAATGCCAGTGCGGATTTCATGCTGGTGGAGATATTTGCTGCTGGACAGATACAAGAGACATGTAGAGAGCAAGGTCAGGCTCTCTGTGCAATCTTCATCAACTTAACCAATGCGTTTGACACAGTCAACAGAAATGAGCTTTGGAAAATACTTGGGCAAATTGGCTGTCCTGAAAAATTTGAGCATTGTTCATTCTTTTCAAGATGGCATATGTGATTGCATCTTAAACAATGGAGAGACATCAGCACCTTTTGAAATATGATATGGTGCAAAGGAAGAATGTGTGTCCTTGCTCCTCTCCTGTTCATCTACTTTTCAACAATTCTGTTAGTTGATTTTTAAGGACTGCCCATTGGGCATATCTATTCGGTTCCAAACAGATGGCAGTATTTTTGATCTCCAGAGGCTTCAGACTCAGACTAAAGTGGTTACTGCAACTATCTGTGGCCTTATGTTTGTAGGTGACTGATTTTGTTGTTGGCTCATTCAGTGAAGGATGCTCAGAAGCTTTTTGACTGCTTTGTTACTTCTGCTCGCTGCTTTGGACTCAAAGTGAGCCTCCAAAAAAACAAAAAAACCTCAGCCTCTTTGGAAAGAGCCCAGCACTCCAAGGATCACTGCTGCTGGTACAGTCTTTAAGACTGTTAAGTTCTGAGGTAGCAGAAGTGTACCGTACGTTAGCATAAACAGTAATGGAGAGATAGCTGTGCCGAATACCCAGAGACCAGCAACTCCAAGATAAGCCCAAAAAAGCCAATAACAGAACGCCACTGGTCATTACCTACAGCCCCCAACTCAAACCACTTCAACATATTATTAAAGACCTACAACCTATCCTTAATCAGGATGCCACACTCCAGAAGGCCCTAGGTGACAGGCCTGTTCTCTCCTGCAGACAACCTCCCAACCTTATGAGGATTCTTACCAACAATCACAGCCTATACAACAGGAACACCAATCCTGGAACTTTTCCTTGCAACAAGTCCCTTTGCCAACTTTGTCCACATCTATTCTGGAGATACCATCACTGGACCTAACCAGGTTATTCACAGAATCATGGGCACGTTCTCATGTTCCTCAACTAACGTCATATATGGCATCATGTGCCAACACTGCCCAGACGCTTTGTATGTTTGACAGACTTCAAACTCTCTTTAAAAAAAAAAAAAACAAAACATAACACTCCTGATTCACAAATCTGTCAGCCAGCACTTTAATGGAGTGAGCCATTCTATTAATGACCTGAAAGTCTGAAGAGGAGTTTTCACAGCAGTTTGGAAAGAGAGGCTGCTGAACTCCTTTTATATTGAAATTCGACACATTAACATGTGGTTTGAACTGGGATGGGAATTTTCTAGCTCACTATAAGGGGCTCTTGCATACTTGGCTTTGTCTAATTCTTAACCCCACCCCTCTGCTCTGATTTGCTCACCTTGATTATATTTTTCTGATTTGTCAACCTTGATTACTACGTTTTGGTTCTCCGTGCTTTAAATATTGAATCTGTTATGGTATGGCTATGATCTGAAGTAGCGGGGTCTGTCTTACGAAAGCTCATCTGCTAATAAATTGTTAGTCTTTTAAAGTGCTACTGGCCTGCTTTTTTGTTTCTCTAGTATAAACCTGGATCATGATGTAGCTGCTTGATTAGCCAAAGCCAGCGCTTGCTTGGAAAAGTGACCAAACACCTCTGGAATAACAATGGTATTAAACTCCATACCAAGATAGAAGTTTCACAGGCAGTTGTCCTAAATATCCTGCTGTATGGCTCCGTCATGGACAATACATCACTGCCATATTTTGAAACTTGATCAGTTCCATATGTGCTGTCTGAGGGAGATCGCCCATGTGAATTGGTAGGACCAAAATTCTAACACCGCACAACTTAAGGAACCTGCGTGTCAGGGACATGGAATCAGTGCTTATGAACAGACAGTTTTTGCTGGATCGAGGATGGATGATACATGGATACCAAAGAGAGTCTATTATGGCCGGCCTGTTTATGGAAAGCACCCTATCAGTGGTCAGTATAAGCACCGTAAAGACACCTTAAATGCCAATGTGAAGTCATGTGGCATATCTCCCAATGATCTGGAAACTCTAGTTCAGGACAGATTGTCCTGGTGGCAAACTACTATACAGGCTCTTAATTGCTTTGAGGGTCAGCATATCCAGGTACTACAGGACAAGCGTAGGATACAAAAAGAACATACAACACTTGCGGTTTGTGTTTTTATGTGACCATCTGTAACTGGCTCTGCCAGTCCCAGGATCGGTTTAGTCTCTCACTAACGGCGTCATAGAAGATTAGCTGTCGATCAACTGCTCAGTCAAAGTAGTATACAGGATCTCTCTGAAACTATGCACAAGAGTATTCTGTGCTCTTACTACATGATCTTTTCAGAGTCTGATCTTTCAGCTGGTGCTAATTTTGATTATTAAAACTTCTATACAGTAGAACCCCAGAGCTGTGCACTCAAGTTTTGCACACCTTGGTTAAATGTGGCTCAGCGTGGTAGGAGCTGGTGCCTGGCTCTGGGCTGGCCACCACTCAGGGAGCCAGGAAACTGCAGCGCTGATCAATTTTCTGGGTCCTCTGAATAACGCGAAATTTGACTGACGCAGGGTTGTGCAAGAGCACAACTTTCACGTAAGTCAGGGGTCTACTGTATCCAAATTCTGAAAGCTCATGTGGCTTCCTGTGCCTGTGAAAATAGGTAAGCTCCTAAAGAGCAGCAGAACCTAATTTTAAAAAAAAAAAAAAAAAAAAAAGGCAAACCTACACATTAAATCTCCCGAAAGAACCTCGCATATGAGTGCACAAATACTCAGGTGCCAGACCTAAATGTTTAAGTTTGTCTGATAAAAGATGTGCTGCAAATTTGTGAATAAGAGTAACTAAAATTGGTTGGCGTTAAGCCACTTTTATTCTGGAATAACTGTCTGCGTCCACTTTAAACCTATTCAGTTATTTTAGTTGAAGAGCTGACTTAAGTCACTTCCCAAGTTTGTGTATTCTAGCCCTGAGTAATGTGTTTTGTTTAAAATTTTTATAACCATGGGACAGCTTCCGATGCTCCATTCCAATTACAAAGGTTTGCATGAGACTGATAATGGCACTGCAGTTGCTAATATGTGTCCTGAAGTATGAGTTGGTATCCCTTACTTGATTTTATAAATTTTTCTCAGCTGATGTAATTGTGAATGGTCATTTTGTCCATGTAAATATCTACCCCTTTTTGAATCCTGCTAAGCTTTTGGCCTTGATATGGCTTAGCACTTATTTCCAGAGGTTGTTTATGAATTGTTGATTTCCTAAGATCATAAATGATGATTTGGATTTTCAGGATTTCAGCACTAAATATCAACACATTTAAAATTGAAGTGGATGTCAAACCCTGGTTGTGTAACACCAACTTCCAAGTGATCTTGTCTCTTACATTCTGATTCCAGAGTTTTCACTTTTATCCTCACTTTTTTGAAGTCTAGCCATCATATACACTCAGTGGCCTACTTGTTGCTCAGTAGACCTCTCCAGCAAAAGGCTTCTTCATTTTTCTTTGAGAATCTCTATATTCTGAATACCGTTTTTCCCCCCCCGTATACTTTGAGAAATGCCCTCACCTGAGACCAGTGGGGTCGTCAGTTTTTTTTTCTTTGGAGGATAAAAAGGGAGGAGGAACAGTAGTGAAGGGTCTCAAGGGAAAAGTGACAAGGGTTCAGACTTACTGGATAGCTGTTGGTTAGACATTACAAAAGAACTTTTTTTATTGCTTTGCTTAAAGCCTAGGAGAACAGCCCATGTTTTTGCTTGCTTGCTTTAACCAACTACTTCCTCTAGCACTTTGAGCATGGTTGCTTAAGGAGAAAGGTATGGTGCTGGGTGTTTTTATTCCTTTTTAATCTTTTAAATGTTTCTACGAGTGCAGACAGATGGGATACACCAAGCCAAAAACTTGATTCATTTCTCTGTCTTGGTGACAGGATTAGACTCTTGTGACTCTGACTACAATAAATCATAAATAAACTTAATTTCTGGAAATTGCCTTGGCTAAAGGGTACAGAATTTCTTCGTTCTTAACTGCACTCGCCTCTAACAGGAAAGTTTTTACCAGCAATATGTACTGGTTGATTTAAAGCTCAGATTCTCTAGTAATTGAATGGTGCACACTGCTTTTTTCTTTTCCTTCCATTTTTCGCCTAAGGAACTTAACCTTAGACTTGGCCCTGTAGCAGCAAATCTCTTGTTCTTAATTGTACAGTAACTTTTTAAAGCATAGTTCGTGTCCTGGCTTCATGATTTCATTGGTGCAAATCTAAGACCATACAAAAAGGTATTTGTTTGCTGTATTCAGTTTCTTTTAAGTCAGGATAACATTAAAACCATTTTAACATTAAACAGTTTTAACATCATATGGCAAATGCTGTCTTTCTAGTACGTGTTCAATTTACAAACTAAAATCTTGTGGTTTTTGCTTTCTTGTGTTAACCAACCGAACTGTACATGATGATGAACTAGTAATGATGCAGACCCACAGGATCATTAATCTGTTCTATTGCTCTAGCTATATTAAAATCAACTCTAATCACAGTTAAAAACCAAATGAACTGTGATTTAGTTTTTGGTAAAAGGCAGTATGTCCAATTTATAAGTTTTTGTGCTTCTCTTCCATCTGTAAAATCATGGGGCTATTTCGTATGATGCAAAATCTAATACATAATTGATTGTGGGATATACACACTGCAGCACATACCATTATCTAAGCTACACGGGCTGTTTTTGTATCTGATTTGCTGAGAACAATTATTTCTTACAGTAAGAGCTAGAGGATTTTCAGTCCTGTCATGGGGGATATTTGAATACTGTTCCCGTTTTCCCAATAAAAGTATCCAAAATAAAATGCTAAATCTTTTTTACAAATGCAGACTGACTTTTTTTTTTTTTTTTGAGGATTAGTGTACCAGTAAACATCGAGCAGTTAACACTGTACATGCTGTTGCTCACGTATTCCTGAGGTCACTTCCTTCATATCTGGCCCCTTGGTCCAGTGTTTCCCAATTTTTTGACCACAAACCCTTTTAAATGTGAAAGAATTTTGCGGAACTTCTAATAAGTCTTATATCTGGAGCCGAAAAAGAAGACCACAAATAAGTAAGGATAATAAACAAATGCTAAATAAGGTCATGAGATCAACATTTAGTTTAATTGCAAGCTTTTAAAAAAACACAAACTGCATTTAATGTGTACAAAAATAAAGCTCACACTAATATGCATTATCTTGGCAGTTTTTAATGCAAAGAGTGGTTTTTCTTGTCAAATTCTTATATTTGGCTTAATACTGGAAAGTTGAATTCACATACCTGACATGGCATTCAGTTGATTTCTGTATTTCATTCTTGTTGCTGCAGAAGTCAAGAACTCAGTTTTGTACAACAGACAAATTGCAAGTCTTGATAAAGCTGAATGTGTAATGTAAGCTGCCCCAAAATGATCCATGCTCCCTGAGAGGCAGTATGGGGATTTACAAAGATAAATACAGGTGATTGCACCACTGACTGTGCTTATAGCACTGAGTAGTGACATCATCATCGTCCCCGCTCTCTGGCTAAGCTGACCTTACATGGGGAGACTTAATGGCAAACACAAATGACAATTTGTTTTTAATAAATTAATAAATGCTTAATGATTTTTAATTCATAAAATGTTATTGTAATAAGGTTTTCTTGCAGAACCCTTACTTTCACTTTGTGGAACTCCCAGGGTTCTGCAGAACACCATTTGGGAAATATTGCCTTGATGTTTCCATATGAGAGAGATCTGGGCTCCTGGAATTATCACAAACTTGTATAGTATTTTTGTGTTCTGCAAAGTTACGATGTTACACTTTCTCTGTCTCTCTCTTGTTCAAGGAAGGTTAATGTATGCATATCAACTACGTACATGGGTGTCATCCATACAATTCATTATGCCCTGTGGTGGTAGTGTTCCTTTTAAGGCCATAAAGTACTGGCAATTTTGCTTCAGATCTTGCATTCTGCCTTTCTGACATGGGTGCCCTCTTTTTAGGACTGCCTTCAAAACTGTGGTTTGACCAGGTACGCCTTGGTTTCCTTCAGAAAGAAGAAACAGCAGGTTGCATTTTAATGAGCCTTTGTGAAGGTGGGGAAGCCTCTAACCCAAATCTTTACAAGGAACTATGGAAATGCAGTTTTTTTCTGAAGGTGAAATAATGCTTTTCTTCCACTCACGAGAACTTGGTAGCTTTTGTAAAGCAGATCTCAAAGTTCAGACAAACATCAAAAATAAATCCAGTGCACAATCTATACCTCAAATAGAGGCTTTTCTGTACTGCTTGTTATATCATCAACTGTCCACAAATGGCACAAACAACAACCTCTTTCCTGCTTACCGATTTTTGCCATTTCAGTTATAGCAAACCTTTACCCAGAGAACAACATAGGGCCAAAACTGACCAGAAAGCAAGAATTACCTTCCTTTGGGATGGCATTTTCTAAAATACTTTCTAAAAACTACTTTTTATTTTGAAAACATGTTCAGCAGACTTATCATTAAAATATTTATACACAAGGGGCTGAATGTTGCCTCCACTCTTTATTAGAGAGAATTTTGTGACAAAACAAAATTTGATATCATACAAACACCACTTGCATATAGGAGAAAAATCTAAACTCTTCAGGGCTGCGAGTCCTCTTTCCCCCCCCGCCCCCACCTAAGAAAGGCACCTACTACTGTTGGTTGGGGTCCCTGATCTGACTGGAAACTCTGGTTGCTGTAGAAGTATAAATTAAATCTGTAAAGTTAATTCTGGTACATGGTGCGGTAAAGATTTTTCTGGATATTAATGTGCTGCACAATTAACACATTGTTTTTAGCTGTACAGCTTGTGTGGATACAAATGTAGGCAAATTGACTAGTGTATTATGTAACACTGATTCTCTGAGCTACCATTTGGCAAGCCTCATGCATCCTCTGAGGGGAACAAATAAATTTTTAGTCACTGAGTTATGAGTAAGCAGATTTCTGGATGATTGGTTGTTTTTGTAGCTTTGACAGAGAACTTACCTACAACCAGAGAGATGGCACCTTTGTTCTTGTTCTAGTCATTGACAAGTTTTAAAATGTCCAAAACTTCAAGTAATCAAACATAAGTCTGGTTAAAATGGCTAGTTTGCATCTGTATTGGCTACCTGTACAGCACTTAAATTGTAGACAGAAGGTCATTAAACTGACCAACTTAAAATATTCCATTTTCTTGCATAGAGATAGTAGTTGTGTGGATATACGAAGTGACCACCGAGAGAGAGAGAGAGAGAATAAAACCATAACTTTTTTTCCCCTGATTAGACAGGTATCAGTTAAGACTGAATACATACTGTTTGGTCTTGATTAAATGCTATAGCTTACATCTGGAAACAAGTTCTTTGAAGTCTGTGCCTGAGCCTTATGTGCACTCTGATTTTTGACAGCTCTCAAAAATGAGTGCAAGATTTTATTCACGTAGCATCTAGAAGGGTGTAATCAGGGTCTATTCTGTGTGTACACTATCTGCAGATGAAAACTATAGCTTTCATCAAAACAATCCTGGTAGATGCTCAATCTAAAATATTGTTTAATGAGAAAAATACAGCTATATTACTTGAGTGGTCATTGAATTCCTGAGTGTTCTACATCCGTAGAATATTGGAAAAACAGGCTCTAGGGTAGGGCTGGGCAATAATTTTCAGAGGGGCCATGCCATGGATTTTGGTACTGGACACAGGCAGCTCTGGGCCTATCCTAATAAAAGTATCCAAAGGGGGTAGGGCCTTGGGCTGACAGGGTGGGACTGGAGCCTACAGAGACGGTGTGAAAGAGGTAATGCTGTCA
The DNA here is from genome assembly GCF_033958435.1 of Carettochelys insculpta. Lineage (NCBI taxonomy): Eukaryota > Metazoa > Chordata > Testudines > Carettochelyidae > Carettochelys > Carettochelys insculpta. The sequence continues at coordinate 124,923,575 of NC_134141.1, forward strand.
TTCAACTTTGACACTGCACTGCGGTGTATATGTGACACACTGTATGGCACCAACTGGGTATGTGTGACAGTGACACAGTGTGTATACTGTCTGCTGCTGGATAAGTTTGGGAGAACCCACGCTGGTTCTCTAGAGGAAGTCTGTCCTGCTCTTGTCTCTTTCCCACCCTGCTCCTCTGCACTCCTGAATTGCTTACCAGCCATGGTTCAGACTGAGACACAGTAAAGCTGCTTTTCTCCCAGATCCATCTCTGCAGAGAGAGGGCCAGGGGAACACCCTGATTTCAACACAACCCTCTCCCCTCAACCTTAGAAGCAGCTTGGCTGCAAATGAAATAAGTTGGGAGGAGGGGCAGCTGAACAGGTGCTGCTGGCTGTAAGTATGCATGCTCTGTTAATCAGCTGGGTGGGCCCGAGAGAAATGCTTGGTGGGTTTGCCCATTCTACTCTAGGAGTTCATCAGGTCTGATGTTGTTACACCAATATTTTAAGTAGAAAGCCTTTTTTCAAACCACATAATTTAATTTCTTGTAAGTGTAAATTTGTACTGACACTTCACTCAGCTATATAAGATACCTCCATATTAAGTCACCATTTCACTGTTTGCTTGTATAACCCATTCAGTTTATTAATCCCATATTCCTGCTTGTTTCCTAGTGTGTGAATGCAAACTAAGCTTAACACAACTTATGGAGGTAATGTTGTTGATGCTAGAATGTCACACTGGGAGTCCCAGGTGGCAAACTTGTCAGTTCTTACTTAAACCAGTTTTTATTTAGATTTTCCTGGTATTAATGCATCTTTTCCTCACACTGAGCTTCTTGGCAGTTTCCCCTAGCAACCAGCACACTGCAGCAGTTTGCATATGCGAAACACAGCTGCACAAGGTGCAAGAATATCAATAGCTGCAATGTCCGATATGCATGGGTTGGGCAGGGGGGGGATGTGCGTTGTGAATGAACCAATGTTGTGAGAGCCTTCTGTAGTGTTCCTTGACTTTGCTTTTCAGAACAGACTTGATTGATTAACTCTCAAATTGAGGTTTCTTATGAACAGCATCTCCATCTAAAGCCTCCTTACTAGCGTTCCTCTCTAACAGTTATGTTAATACTTCTCATTCACTGTGGAAAAGCAGTGACTTGCATTTATTATAGAAACGTGGGTCTGAAAGGGATCTTGAGAGGTCAGATCCACCCTTCCTTGCAGGGACAGAAACAAATCTACTTAGATGACTTCTGGCTGAGATCTTGTCCAAATGATTCTTAAAAAACCTCAGTGACTGAAATTTCACAAGCTCCCTTGGAAATCTGTCCAAGAGCTTAACCACCCTTATAGCATCTGTCATCAGGTTGGTGGTGGAGCTTATTGGAGTGGCACCACTGTGGCAGTACTATGACACTGTTGCCCACCTGCCCTCTCATTTCCTTCTTACCGTCCTTGATGGTTGTTGGAAGAGCTCCTGTGCCTTGCTCCACAAGTGTCTCTGTACCTTAGCGTAGATAGTTATGTTACTGAGCATTCCCCTTCATTGGGCCATTCTGTGCTCACAGGGCTCTAAAGTGTGCAAGAGCGGCAGCACACATATGCCATGGGGCAACCCTTACACCAATTCCCTGAAGTGCTATGGTTTCCCTCAAACAGGATAGTGCCCAATTTGTTGTCACTTCTGACCCCATGCTAAGAGAGCAAGTCCACTGCCTCAAGCTCTAACTAATGGAAGTGGCACTCCAACCCCTACTAGCATCAGAGCCCAACACGGCACTGACAGTGCACAGTGAGCTGGCGTCTGATACCTCGGCACCAAAGAAGCACTCAAGCCACAGGTAGCGGTCTTCCTGTAATGCAGGGGCGAGTGTGTGGCATCACTCCCAATCCCTGGTGCTGGTTAAGAAGAAAAAGCAAGAAGAGAAGAGATCTGATCACTTGCTCAAATACAGTGCAAGGAGGTTAGTGGGCTGTGCCTGGTGCCAGGGCACCCACACCCAACAGTCAGCTTTGACTTATCTGTTGAGCTTGGTCGTAGTTGTCTGTCTGGGCAAAGATCAGTTGAAAGATCTCTACCTTCCTTCTGTGCCCAGCACTCTTGATGCTGCCAGGGATCTCAGTCATGACTGCACACTCCCTGAGTGGGGCGGCACCATCTCAAACCAAGGGCCATAGCACACCTCTGTAATTCCCAGCACCCATGTGAGTTTGGCACCAGCACCACATACTTTGCGGATGGATAATAGCACTGAGGTCAGTACAGATAACAATGGTATGATTTTGTTGGCACTGGTGTCAAGAGCACATATAATGGTGGCACGGGGAGAACCAAACCCATTTGAGATTCTCCTTCCCCCTGCACTATCAGGATTACATGTCTGTAGTCCAGATACTAGGGGAATTTGTGGGATGAACCTTTAGTCTTGTCTTGAGGTCAGTACTGGTCTCATTGCCAACACGGGATGCAGTACAAGGTGTTACCCTAATTTATACTAGAGGACCACCCCAAGATTACACTCATGTATTTTATTAAATGCCACTATTGGCTTAAAGGGAAAAAAGAACTAGCTTTCAAGCACACTCCTTACACTGATGAACTCGCACAGGTGAAGAATTGCATAGGGCAACAGAGGAAACTGAAGCATATTGGGTCCAGTGTCTGGCAGCAGTCATGAATTTAGGGCAGTGAGTTGGTTGTATGAGACACCCTTCTGAAAATCAAGACAGATGGAGACAAGTTTGTGGTGACTGCCCTAGCATGGCCTTGCCAGAATTGTTTCAGAAAAGATTACTGAACCTTGCTACTCCCCACCTCATAGCATGGCTTCTGTGTGGCTGTACCTAGAGGAGCAGGCCTGCTCTAGTTAAGTCCAGCACATTCCGTTGGAGAGTAGAAACCTTTCTGTACAGTGACTCACCTGACAAAGTGGAAGTGCTTCTCCTACTGGGCACTGGAGCTTTAGTACCTGACCTTTCCTGCAGTCCATTCTAGACCATTTGCTTCTGTTGGAACATGAAGGCCTGGTCTTCCCTGTGATCTAGGTGCACCTGGCAGTCATTTCAGCCTTCTATCGCCATATCCAGGACACATTGCCATTTCGTGGAAAAAAAAAAATCAGTTTTCTTAAGGGAGTTAGACTGTTTTCCACCAGTATCCTTTTTTCCATTGCAGTGTGGAGGACCCGAAGGGATGGAGGTGGATGGGTAGGGAATGGGAATAATAATGGCATTGACCTTGCATGAAGTAAGTTTGAGGTTCTCCTGTATTTTTTAAATTTATACTAGTCTAAAAGAGTAAGTGTTAATGGGATACAAACAAGTTACACTTCTGCTTTAAGTCCCGACACCAGTGTATGCATTAACAGTATTTCAAATCGCGTTCCTTCTTCAGTTCAGCTTCACTGAATTATATTTAAAGTGAAGAACATTAGAGGGGTAGCCATGTTTGTTTGTTTTTTGGCAATACAAACTAATGAGAAGTCCTGGGGCACTTTATAGACTAACGGATATATTGGAGCATAAGCTTTCCTGGGCAAAGACCCACTTCATCAGATTTGACGTGACTTTCTGGACAAGTCTACAAATTCATTTCTTTGTAATGTGTCACCTGGATATACTGCTTGGTAAACTGAGTGCTACTTTAGCATATGGTTGTGTGTTCTGAAGGGAAGAAGAGTAGGTGGGTTGTGTTTTTAAAAGCCACACATTCTGAGTTAGTCAGAACATGGCCTTTCCTTTTTCTGCACTTAAACAAGGACATCAGGAGTATTCAGGTGAACTGTTCTCCACAGCTGGATTGCCAGATACTTCTAAATGAACCCCAAAATCTTAGTTATCATTTTCTTCCTCTGGCATTTGGACCTTGACAAAAATGGTTAACTACCCTCAAAGTACAGTATCTCAGCTGCTGCAAAAGAGATGAGCAGTAGGTAAAGTGTCTGGGCAGATATAAAAGGGCTGAGCTAAGTCCTTCTCTAAGTCAGTCACCACTGTGAGAAGGGATGTTTGGGATAGCTGGATCATTGGTCTGACCCAGTAATCATGATGCTCTGAAGTCCCATTTTAAAATGCAGTTGTACTTTTGAACTGTTTGTGTGGAAAATGGTGCTACCAAAGTTAACAGATCTGATCTATAACAAAACAAACACTTTACAGACTAACAAGATAATTTACTAAGTGATGAGCTTTTGTGGGGCAGACCCACTTCTTCAGATCTGGAGGTAATGCTTTCTCCAGATCTGAAGAAGTGGGTCTGCCCCACAAGCTCATCACTTGTTAGTCTGTAAAGTGTTTTGTTATAGATCAGATCTGTTAAAGTGCTACATGAGTGCTTTTTTGTTAAGATACAGGAAAACATGGCTACAGATCTAATCTACATCACTTCTGCTCCCTTTGGGAAGCAAAATTTTCCCCACTCTTTAGCCCTGCTAACACTACAAAGCTAGCGTAACTTGAGGGAAGGGGGAAGAGGGAATTTTTTGACTTCTGCATCAGCAGAATTCTTAAATCATTTGTAGCTACAGGAGCAAATTCTACTCACCGTTACACCTTTGGCTTCACTTGCAGAATATTACTAATGACCTGAGTCAGAAAGGACTTCCTTTGCAGCACTGGAAGTCTACATAGTTAAACTCTCTCTCTCTCTCATTTTTGTGTGTGTTTGTAGATGCAGCTAGCTCACCATAAACAGATTTGTTTGTTCTGTCTGTAGGTGCTTCACACAGTAGCAGAGGAAGATGCATTTTAAAAAGCTCAAGTTGTTAGAGGGCTCAGTAATAGGCATGAAACCTGAATTTTGATATCAGGGTTTTTAAAGAGTAGTTTAAAGTGCTAGTAATCTAGTTGCATGAAGAGTTGTATCTTCAAAGACAAAGCACACAAACTACAGTAAATATAGCCAGGAATATGGGTTACAAAAAAGGACACAATGCTCTGTGCTTTTTCGCTCGGGGTTAGCATTTGTTTCCTTTTTTGATCACGGAATCATTATCTGCATTTGTCAGAGGGCTTTCAAGGCAGAGGTTGATCCCAGTTGTAGAAACTTTTTTTGTGAAGTCTTATTTTTGTAGAAATGTTAGGTTAAATGTCTAGCATAAATAGTAATACTAAACTGGATAAAATTGGCAGGTTAGACTTAAACTGTCACTTCATCCTGCTCCAAAGAATGGAAACTTTACTTAGAAAAATCCTAAAATATGGAAGTTCAGTCAGCCCAGTATGCAGTGAAATGAGGGGTTTTGGGTTGCTTATAACTAGGGCCCTACCGAGTTCACAGCCATGAAAAACACATCATGGACTCTTAAATCTGGTCTTTGTACACTTTTACCCTATTCTATAGGGATTTCACGGGGTAAACCAGCATTTCTCAAACTGGGGGCTGTGACCAAGATATATGGGCAGGGTGGGGTTGTTGCAGATTGTTTTAGGAGGGGTCTTATTCTTGTGCTGCATTTAGCACTGGGCAGTCAGAGAGCACTGGCTGTTGGCCAGATGCCCAGTACTGAAGGCCATGCCCCAGGAGCACCAACAGAGAAGAAGTGGTACCACGACCACCTGCTCCCACCAATTAACCTTACAACCCTGCAGCTCCTTTTTGGGTGAGGACCCTTACAATTACAGCAGACTTAAATAGCTGAAATCATGAAACTTATTTTAAAAATCACAATATCATGAAATGGGCTGTAATGGCCTGCAATTTTGGTAGGGCCTTATTTATAATTTTGTTTAGCAGACCTCTTTAGAAAGTTATAGCCTGATCAAAGATTCCCCAGTGTTTTCTTTATGTGGGTGTCATATTGCAGGCACCACAAGACAAACTTAATGTTAGTCAGCTGGTGACTGACTGAAAATTTTAAGGTGTGAGTGTCCTCACTTGACACTGGATAGCCATTTGTCGGAGGAGGGGTGCAGGGAAGGGCACACAACAAATCTTGTGTGTTGGCAGGGGGTAAGACTAAAAGGCTCTTCCAATCATGTTCTTTGTCCACACTTACTCAATTCATATTTGGTATGAAAAAGCTGCTGTTTTGGGGGAAGGGCTTAGGCTTTGCTTTTATAACCACAATTTAGTGGTGGTGGGCGAAGCTCTAGTTATCAGAACAGAATTGCAGGCATTTCTGTCATATGCAACTAACTGAATGAGCAGCTGTATTTGGTTTCCTGGGATACCAATGTAGGAATAAAGAACACATTGGATGTTGTGCCCCTTCCAGTGACTATTTTATAGAATACAGTGAAGGCACACACCAATCCATATTTTGTCAAATTGCTGTCCAGTCAACTGTATTGTTCTCCTTGTTTGTCTTCAACTTCTGGTATTTTGTGCAGTAGGAAATACCTAGTATAGAATGATTTTTTAGAACTTGTAATGCACAAGGAGTTGAGTAGCTATACAGACAGTTACTAGATCCCCATGGCATTCATTTAAGTATTTAAACCAATGGTGAATGACCTGTGGCATACGGACCCTTGGCTGCCCTGCCCCCATGTGCCTCTTATACACCTGGCTGCTGGAGCCCCATGTGTCCTTGCTCATTCTTATGTCAGTACTTTGGAGCATGCCAATCACCTGATTCGCACTCTGGCCCGACTTCCCCACTCTTTCCTTGGAATGCTGCAAATCAGCTGTTTGTAAGGTTCCAACTCTGGGGTGGGGAGGAGGAGTGGGGCGGAGCATGAATCTCATGATTTTGTCTCTCCAAAAGTGCTGGGAGAGAGGGAAGAGTGGGGAAACGCAGCTCTCTTGTATGTGAGAGGCATGTAGGGGATGGAGGACTGCAGGTGGAACCCCACTGCACTGCAGGCTGTAGTAGTCCACTAAGGTGAAGGAGGGCCACTAATGCAGCTCCCTGACTGTTCGGGTTGCCCGTCATTTGTTTTTAAACCAAGTAAAGAGCTTTTTAGTGAGAATGTCTTTTAAGAAGGAATATCAGTGAGCAAGAGTAGGGATAAACCCAGTATGAGACTCATGGGGTCTTTCAACATCACTTAGGCTATATCTGTGTTAGATACACAATTTTTAGCTGTGCAGTTGGCAGTCAACTACGGTGGCTGTCTCGACAAAAGGTCGACGAGCGTTTTTCTTCTGTCCACCTTCCTTAATTCTCGCCACTCGTGTGGGATTCTGGGGTTGACTTTGACTCTGGAAAGCACTGTTATGCGCATGTGTGAAACAAAACCACAGAAGATTAACCCTGATCGGGTCGATCTTCCATGGCTGTGTAAATCTAGTCTTAGTCTCTCTCAGACTAGAAGGGACTTTGTCGTAATGACTTGCCAAAGGAGTTGCTACTGAATACTCCTAGTACTGTACCAGTATTGTATTCCATTGTGAATGTCAGCTCAATCAAAAACCTGGCCTTGGGTGTAAGACTCTCATCGGGCTTATGCTTCTTCTGTTAACTGGAAGTTTGGGGGTGATGTTCCTTAATACGTACAGTGAATGTCTTCTAGAAAAGTTTGATTTAAGCACTTCAGCTTAGCATATGAATTGTAGGGAGGCCCTCTTACTTTAGGAGCCCTCATTCCCTCCCTGGTATGTGAACTTAAATGTTAGGTCAAATAGCCTATTAGCTATAAGTGCTTGATGTAAAGCTTAGCCAGGAAGCTGTGGGAATTTTGCACATTTTGTCATTGTTTGCATTGCATGGTATTTGCTACATGTTGGGAAGTAGTGGTAATTAAAACTTGGGTAAGATATATTCTCCCCCCCCACCCAACCCCTGCCCAAAGCATAGTATGCTAATGGAAATCTTGAGGGAAAGGAGAGGAATCCAGCCTGTATTGCTGGAAGGCTGAAGCAACTGTCTCGTGATCACAAGTCTTATTTAGTTTATTGGATTTTTAGAAACAACTAATGGCTAGTTTGACTCAAACACATTACTCCAGATCTCTTTCACTTCGTTAACTGAATGCGACTATGGACATGAATAGGTTATCATTTTGAAATCTGCAAGAACACAAGTGCAGTTCTGTATGAAGGGAAAGGTTTGAGGATGTTGTCAGCCTAATCTCATTTAAACTTGCACTACATGAAAACTTCTGGACAGCTAACACCATAGGTGACTTGTGGTAGCATTTGAGGGGTACATTGTCCCTTAGGATTCTGGCAACATTTTAATTGGTAAATAGGGATGGGATGGCGCCCCTGGATGTGTGGCCTTCCCTGCACGCCTCTTCCTCCAAGCCCCAGTTGCCTATGACTGATAGATAACAAATCCTCAAGCATAAAGGTGAGGTGAGGAGGAGGACCAGAAGAAATCAGAGTTCACACCACAGTGCTTCCTTTTTGCTTTCCAGTAACTTCTTAAGTTAGGTCAGTAGGAACCAGTACTGATAGCATCAAAGGCAATAGATGTGAAGTGCTACAGCAGTGTCTCTGCAAATGGCCAGAGCTGTCTTTAACTAAAAGGTACCAATTTCATTTTCTCAGTCATGCAGAAACATCTGTTTGGGACAATTCAGACTTGCACACAGGAACAAATGTAGAACTTGCAAAAACTAGTCAAGTGGAGGCATCTTATGTATTTCCCAACTAATCAGTAAGGGCTTTGCTTTAGTGCAGTGGTGTTCAGTAGTAATTCAAGGATCCCCACATTTGTGGTGGTTCTCCTTCTGTATCTGCCATGCCCTCCCCCAGAGCCTGGTGCGCGCGCACACACCCCACACACACCCCGCCTCCCACCGTGGCACCACACTGGAGCCCCAGCGGCCACCATGCGCTTGTCCCACTGAGTAGTAGGGCATGTGCATGGGGTGGGCAGAGGACACTCGTACATGGCTCTGAGGAGCTGTACTTAAAGATGCCAAGAGCCGCATGCAGCTCCAGAGCCCAGAACCATCACACCGCGGTGTCTGGCTCACCACACGTGGTGAGTGGCCAATGTGTTGGATGCCATGACTTTAGTGTTAGAAAGTGAACAATGTATTATGCAGTCCCCCTCAGTGGAGTGGTAGTACTCAGTACTAGGGCACTTGAGTTTGGTCAGGTACATGTTGGCCTGTGCATGCTTCACAAATGAAGAGGAATGCTGTTAGCATTGAGTTCTTTATGAAAGGGATTTCCCATAGCGCTTAAAAGAATCCCAATGTCAGAGCATATTAAATCTATTACTAATGCTTCTTCAGGTTTTGGCTACATTTAATATGACAAAATAGTTTAAACTGTAGTGGGTGCCACACTGGTTCCATAAAATAAAGCCTTCATTCTCTGCTACTGTAACCAAAAAAGTTCATAGGCTATGGAACTGTCCAACAGTCAGAAAGCTGTAGAAAGAGGCGATGGACAGGAGTTACAATAGTGCTCAGCTTCAGCAGCCAAACCTCAGTTGAAAATTATATCCTAGGTTATTTACTTGTAAGCTCTGTTTAACTCCACCACAAAGACTCTGGTATTTTGTGGGCTGCAATAATCACCAAGTGCATAATTTTATAAAAATGGAAGAATAGACTTTTGCCCAGAACAGAGCAGTAGTATTCAGACTGTTTTGAGCTAGCAGCCAAAGAGAATAGTATATTGCAGAGGCAGTTATTTGCCATAGAAGCAGTCTGGAATTGGACTCCAAATATGTTTGGATAAGTGATGAAACTATTCAAAGATTTAACAGAGCTCCTTTCCACATAACTTCTTGTCTTTTCCCCTTCCTGTGCTTCTCCCTATTCATATGTCTTCTGATTACTGTTTCTGCATAGACTTAACAAGTCAGTGGCGGGGGGTATTGGCTGTTCTTTTACTTTTCAAGTGGTAAATTGATACACCTGTCCTGGAGAGTCCATGGAGTATTATATTCAGATACACATGCAAGATGAAACTAGTTTTTGTATTTTTATCATTAAAGGGGGAGAACTTTTCTATGGCCATTTCTTATGTCGTGTTGAAGTATACACTTGTTCAGTAATGGCTGAGTGAGGTTGTTGAATCGTGGCTTTTTTGTTAATTTGGAGTGATTATCCTAGGCTGTCTCTCTACAGCTAGCAGTTAATTTGTTTTTGTGTATTAATTACTGTCATACATCTTGATTTTGAGGGGTTTATCAAACTCAAATGTATAAAATGTCAGCTGATGCATATCTAAAATCTACCAAAAACTACTAAAACGAGAAATTGAATTTTATTTCTCCACTTTTTTAGTTTTTCTAAAACTCAGGAAATCAAATCCAGCTGTAAAATGCAGCTTAAAATACTTTAAAGGAGTTTTTCGCATCTTCTGATAGAAAATGTCAATGTCAAGAAAACCTTCTGTTGCAATAAGGTCATGGCTGCATGAATGGGGGTGCACAGCAGGTTACAGCAGGGTAGATTCTTGCCATGGAATAATTTGTCTACATTGCAGCTGTGTCACTATAGTGACCTATTGTAGACTTTTCCTTCATGGATGGAAAGGGTTTTCTTTCCACCTGTCCAAAAAATGGTAGCTAGCTTGAGAGAATTTTTCCATCAACCTAACTACCTTTGAGGATGTATTGATCTAAGCATGGCACTCAGGCTGTGAAATTTTTTTAGTGCTCTGATCTAATTGTTAAGAGTAGATCAGGCCTTAGGGTTATTCAGATGAGCCCAATGTGTAAGTGTTCTTTCTTTTCCAAGAAGGTTGTCTGTGCATTGGGGGGTGGAGGCCTGAGGCTGCGTTTACACTATAAAATCAAAGCTAGTGACATTTACAGTGAAGACAGCAACGTTTTAATGTTGTAGTAACTCATCTAAATTTGATTTTATTTTGGTCTGCCCTAATATCGATTAAAAAACAAAACTGATATTGACACAGGTCTAGTGTCTGTCAAGTTTAAAATGTCAAAGGCTAGTGTGGAAGCACGTGTTTCATTTGCATTTATTAGCCTCCACAAGTGTTCCATATGTATCCCATAAAGCTAGGTGCTGCACCTGGCTCCCATGCTGCGCTGTCAGTTTCCTGTGTCGTTCCCCTCCTCCCCCTGCCCGGAAGCCACAGGGAACCAGGAAACTGACACTGCTACTGCACCTGGTGCCCAGCTCAGAATGCAGAGCTGAGGATGCACTGCTGCAACAGTCGATGTTTGTTTGGTGATTTCAGTGTGGAAGCAATATGTCACATTTGTTGGGAGCCTGTGGGAAGTGAGGACGCTCAAAATTGAATTTTCAAAGGGCATTATAAAATCAATTTTTAATTCAAATTTATCGTGTCGTGTAGCCGTGGCCTGAGGGGTTGTTAGTGTGGTGGCTAGCAAGCAACATGTTGGGTTTAAAATGGAAGCTTAAAACATTAAGGCATGGGATTTTTACCAAGCAAGGCCACAGGGTATATAAATTAACCCTTCAGTGAGAGAATGAAACTAGAGCCATATGTTTTTTGGGAGAGAACATTTTTGACACAAACGGAGTTTGTAGACAGAACAGTTGTAAGGGCCAAATATACAGAAGGCTACAAAAATAGGGGAGTCCCTGTAGCTCATTCCCAGAAGAGCTCCTTTGTGGCATGGCAGGCAGTAGTCCAGTCATTACCCTTTGTGTGTGTGTGTGTGTGTGTGTGTGTGGTGTCTTCACTACTGACACACCTAAACACAACAGGAGTTGCATCCAGTAGGAAGTAGTCACAGTGAATGGCCTCTGCATGTACTTAAGACCACCCTTGTTTGTTGGATGGGACAACAGGAGTGAGCCCCTAGGGACAACTCCCCCTAAGATCATAAAGATATCCCATGCTTCTCGATTAGTTGGTAAAAGTAATGCCTAACAATTTAAAAGCTAGAACTACATATTTCTCTGGTCACCTGAACAGAAATATCCTTCTACTCTGGGATTAAAGACACAGTTTGGGAAGAGTGTCATACTTCCCTCCCTTCCCCTGTCAGTGTGGTCTCTTGAATCCATTAAGTTGAACTAAAATTGTCCAGTTAAACATTTTGCTCCAGCAATTATGAAAATTGGTAGTGGTAGGTGGGCAGAGTGGTACTGGTTATACAATGAAACATGAGTAAGTTTTCAAGAATGGAAACACAATCAGCTTTTCCTGAGACCCAGCTTGGGATCTATTTTGCAGTAGTCTGTCCTCTTTTGGCATAGATGCAATGTGCAGTAAGCTTACCAACTATTTCTTGAAAAGATCTTAATTTGCAGTTCAGAATGGTAGAAAGACAGTATCTCAATACCTTCTGTTTTGTTGTGCTCTGCAGCTTGCTCTTCTCCCATCACTGCTTGTGTTGGGAACTCCTAAAAAGTAACCAACTATAAATGCGGCTGGACAGAGGCCAGGTATCTATTTCTATAGTAGAGCATGATCAGAAGAGTAGAAACATGGTATGTTTGCCAAGATGGCTTGAACTTCTGACAACTGAAATCCACTACAGCAGGTGTTGAGAACCATTTCTCTATTGCGGGGGGGGGGGGGGGGGGAGAGGGACAGAAGGAACTGACCCCCAGGGAAAAAAAATCAGTAGTGGATAGGGTATTCTGCTATCTTCCACTACTACCACCACTGCAGGTGTAACAGCAAAAGTAGCTGGTAAATCAGGCTGTGTCCGGCTTGTCAGACGTTTAAATTGGGGCCCTTGAGCTCCTTCCAGGGAGTATAATTAGGGGCTTACCCTGCTCCGTGCACACCATGGCTCTGTGCCACTCGGACGCAGAAGCATGTCCGTCTTTCAGCTCCTATGAATGGGGCAGCTAGGGGCCTCAGAAGGTTTCTCCAACCTCTGCAGCGAGGGACTGCAGTCAGTAAGAGCTGCAGTAGCAGTACCTGCAGACAGGGCCTCGGATTGAGCTGCTTGAAGTCAGTGCTTCCCAGTGCTGTTCCCCAGACCCCTTTTTATACTTCTGTCCTAGCCCCAGTCTCTCTTCTACTCCAGCACCCTTGGTCCCACCCTAGAGCACCCTCTTGTCCATTCCTGGCACTACCCCAGAGCCCACATCTCCAGCTGGAACCCTCCCCCTGCTCCTGCACATCAACCTCAGTTTTTTGTGATCATTTTATGACCTTCTGTACTGAAATGTGGCCCTCATGCCAAAACATTTACCCATCTCTGTTCTGGGTCATACCCTGCCCACTGTACTTCTGCAGTAATAATTAACTATCTTATTTGTTTGTAAGATTATCAAACCTCTTCTAGGACTAGAATTTTAACTAGCAGAAATTAAATGTTTTTTTCCTTTTTATGAAAACCTAGAAAAATGATCAAATATGACTCCCTAATGATCACTTTGTACCTAACTTTCCATTGGGAGTACATGTAGAAAGCTAGAATGCCAGTTAAATAACTAAAAATAAATAAATAAAAAACCCCTCGACTCTTATCTAGCCAAAATGTCTGGAAGCATTTCTACTTTTAATGTAATCTAGTTTCGTTTAAACTGAATCCTCTTGAGTGCCAATTATAGACTAATAGAGTGGATTTAACTGTAGCTCCTTTTGAGAGCTTGTCAGGTGGCCTGGTCATAATTTCATTTTTTTAAATAATTTTAAAAATTTTTGCTGGTGCTGTGGTCATATTAATACCTGAATGTGGACAGGGCACGTGAGGTAATGCATTTTATCAGACCAACTTTGTTTGGTGGGAGCGGGACATGCTTGAAAGCTTCACAGAGCTCTTTCTTAGGACCTTGTCCCTTCAACCAACAGAAGTTGGTCCAGTGAAAAATACTGCCTCACCTGTGTTTGTCAGGATTGAAGGGAAACTTTAGCCTCTCCATTCCATTAGAAATGGTTGATAGTGGTGAATGAGTGTTCCAGGACTGCTTTGAGGTACAGAATACCACAGCAAAATTTTTTTCTCCCCCAGGAACTTTTGGAATTTTTGGTTTTTAGTAAAGTGTGGTTAACTGGTTGCTAATAAGGTGCTCTTCTTCTTCGAGTGTCCCCGTGGGTGCTCTGCAATAGGTGTCGGGTTTGCCCGGCGCAGCAGATCGGATCTTCCAAGCAGTTTCTGCTGGACCGCGCATGCGCCGGCGCGCGCTGCTCCCTTGCGCGCTCCTGGCCATGTGCGCGATCCGGTCCCCGCCAGTTCCTCTTAACCGCCGTCGGCTGCAGACGGAATCCGAACTAGGCTAAGGCCAAGTAGCGTATTCAATGACTTTAACTGTTTTTCTTTAAAGTTTTTCAAGTACTTAGGCTACTGCAAGTTAGCCGGTTATTTTTGCAAAAAAAAAAAAAAAAAAAAAGAACAAAAGCAACAAACAAACTACAAGCAGGACAGCTTCAATCCAGTCCCAGTAACAAGCGCCAGAGGCCAGGAGCATAGGGCCATCAGCCCTCCTGCTGTGGCAGGCCATCGGAAGGGGAAAACAGCACAGAGAAGGTGCTAAGTACCCGTTTAACAACTGAAAGGCTCACCAACAATGTCCTCTTCAGGATTTAAAAAATGTGAGTCCTGCCGAGAGGCGATGCCCGCGTCCGATGGGCACAGTCTATGCATAAGGTGCCTTGGGGAGTCCCATGTTGCACAGAAATGCTCCTTCTGTGCTAAATTAACAGCCAGAGCAAGGAGAGACAGGGAGATGCGGCTTAAAATGCTGCTTTTTGATAAGGCCCTCCAGCCAGACGTGCCGGAGCGGCTGCAGCAGGAGGGACCCTCCGGCGCCCATAAAAGGAAAGCTGCCTCCCTCACCCCATCAGCCCAAAAACAGAGGAAAGCCTCCCCAGCCCGATCCCTGCCGGCAGCAACAGCGAGCGGGACGGGAGGAGCGAGCAGCCCCCAGCCGCAGCAACAGCTGCTCGGCGGCGGCACGGAGAGCCACGTGGAAGCGGCTCAGCCTCCGATAATCAGCCAGCCGCCCCGCACCGCACGCAGGGCGGCGGCTAAACAAGCGCTGGTACCGGCGGCACCGCAGGCAGCGGCACCGACCCCCGGGGAACCAGCGGTGCAGAGTGCGCAGGCACGCAGCCTGCAGGCACCGAAGGACACCGCACGTGCGGCACCGCCTTCGAGCGTGCCTAGCACGGTGCGGACGGGGCCGGGATCCCCTGTGCGTCAGGGGGAGGAGTTACCCCCTGCAGGGAGGGGGAAGGCTGCACACAAGAGGAGGCATTGCAGCCCCTCTCCGGACAGGGCTGTGGAGTTGCTTTCTCACAGCCCTCCGCTTAAGTTGCAGACTCCAACCAGAAGGCAGGGGTCCCCCCTAGCCTACCCGGAGCCCCCTTCTCCATTTTTGCAACCAGCCTCACCCTGGCTGGGACCACCTTCACCCTTCCTGGGGTTAGAACCGCTGGACTATTATGCAAAATCGCTCTCTCCAGTATCTCGACGATCTCCCTCCCCCAGACGCAGAGGGTATGCACCAAGGGAGTGGTCTAGGTCACCTTCCCCAAGAACAGTGCCTATACTGCCATGGTCGCCCCTACCACGCGGGGCATAGACACCACCGGCAATCTACCAGGGAAAGATCCCCACAGACGATCTCGTATCCCCGAGGGCAATCGCGAACGGGGAAAGAGACTCAAGCATCTCAGGGGGGACTGGTTATGGAACCCCGAGATTTTCCCTCGCAAACCTCTAGCGAGAGGGTGTACCATCACCAACAGGAACTGGAAGGGTCCAGAGAGACGTACCCCAGCGGTTCCTCGCTCTCCTCCCCGGACGAGGCTACGGCCCCGGGGGACTTCCATCCTCCGGATGATCTCAAACAATTTCAAGAGCTGTTTGAGGGTGGCCTTCACGCAAGGCATCCAGACAGCAGAGGTGCAAGAGAAACACCATAAGCTCCTCAAAAATTTGAGACCTCCGGCCTCCTCCAGAGTAGCAATACCGCTTGATGAAGCGATCTTAGAGTCCGCCACTACGATATGGCAGACCCCTGCGACTATTCCGCCTGTCCAAAAGAGAGCGGATAAGAAATACTTCGTGCCGGCGAAGGACATGGAGTTCCTGTTCAGCCACCCACAGCCACATTCCTTGGTGGTGGAGTCGTCGCAACAAAGATCAAAGACATCTCAATTCAGGACAGGGGGAACAGACAAAGATGCCAAGAAGCTAGAGCTGTTCGGCAGAAAGGTCTACTCCTCCTCCACTTTAATGTTGCGAATGGCAGATTACGCAGCGCACTTAGCGACCCATAATTTCGACAACTATTCCAGGTTAACCTCCCTCATGGACTCGCTTCCAGAGGACAAAAAGCCGGTGCTCAAGGCCATAGTGCAAGAAGGCTACACGGCCTCGAGGACGGGAGTTCAGATCGCCCTGGACGTTGCGGACACAGCAGCACGTTCCACAGCAACGGCAGTGGTGATGCGAAGGGAGTCCTGGCTCCAGACTTCGGGTATACCGAGGGATCTGCAGGCGAAGATAGTTGACCTTCCCTTTGACTCGCAGAAGCTGTTTGCTGAATCAACTGACGCGGTCCTTCATTCCAGTAAAGATTCAAGAGCCACACTCAGGACCCTGGGGATTTACACCCCTCCATACAGAAAGAAAAGGTACTACCCTCAACAAAGACGGTACCACTACCAGCAACAGCGCCCCCAGTACCACAGGGGTTACGAGCAAGGGCGACATTAACAGCACCAGCAGTACAGAACTCCCAGGCAACGTTCACAACAGAGCCGTGCGTCCTCGGGGCGGGGCCAAAGGCCGCAAGTTTGACATACAGATCCAGGGCTGCGCCATCACTACCATCGCACAAGGTCATCCGAAGTGACTATTCCACCATCGCCTCCGACCATTCTACGACCAGTGGCAAAGGATCACCACAGACAAATGGGTGCTGGAGATCATAGCCACGGGGTACGCCATCCCCTTCCAGTCGCTCCCACCGTCTCGACCTCCACCCAAGCCCCACCTCCAGGAGGCCTCCCATGTAGCGAGGCTCAGGCCAGAGGTGGACCATCTCATGCTCATAGGGGCAGTGGAAAGAGTGCCGGAGCAACTGCAAGGGAAAGGGTTCTACTCCAGGTACTTCCTCACGGAGAAAAAGACAGGAGGCTGGAGGCCCATCTTAGACCTTCGCGGCCTCAACAGGTACCTGCGCAAGCAACGTTTTCGGATGACCACAATCGCCTCCATCCTTACAGCACTGGACGATGGAGACTGGTTCGCAGCCCTCGATTTACAAGACGCGTACTTCCACATAACTATCCATCCGGCTCACCGGCGATTCCTCCCATTCATGGTAGGCAACGAACACTTCCAATACAAGGTCCTACCGTTTGGCCTCTCCTCGGCCCTCAGTCTTCACCAAGACCTTGACAGTGGTGTCAGCCTACCTGCACAGACGGGGTATTTATTTTCCCGTATCTGGACGACTGCCTGCTCAAAGGGGCCTCGAAGGGGGAGGTTCTGCGCATAATACGCGTGACAGCAAACACGTTCTCTTCACTCGGCCTGGTTATCAATCTGGCAAAATCAAAAATAGACCCCACACAGGACATAGAGTTCATAGGGGCTCGCATAAACTCGGTTACAGCGAGAGTATATCTACCAGAGGCTCGTTTTCGGGCCATCGGTTCCCTCATGCAGGTCATCACCTTCAGCCCTACGGTGCCGTTCCTGACGTGCTTGCAGCTGCTGGGCCACATGGCAGCGGCGACGTTCGTAGTACAGAACGCCAGGTTACACATGCGCAGCATGCAGCACTGGCTGGCGAGCGTATACAAACCGGCAGTACACACCGTTCACAGGGTGGTGTCGCCCACAGCCGGGGTGCGCAAATCCCTACAATGGTGGGTAAACCCCAGTATCCTGCTAACAGGGGTACCCTTCCACCAGCCGCAAATATCGGTTTTTCTCACTACAGATGCCTCCCTCATAGGGTGGGGAGCGCACATGGGCGAAGAGGTGACTCAAGGGCTGTGGTCACCCACGGAACAGTCACTACACATAAATATACTGGAGCTCAGAGCAGTGTTCAACGCCTGCAGACACTTTCGAGACCACATACAAGGCAAAGTCATCGGGATCAGTACAGACAATACCTCCACCATGTTTTAGATAAACAGGCAAGGAGGAGCTCGATCCCGTGCCTTATGCGCGGAAGCAATCCGCTTATGGAACTGGTGCATCGCCAACAATATAATCTTGAAAGCCTCATACTCGCCGGGTGCGCACAATGTGAAGGCAGACCAGCTGAGCAGGCGTTTTGCACTCACACACGAGTGGCAGATCTGTCCCAATCTGCTACGGCCGATTTTCCACACATGGGGTTTTCCCCAAATAGACCTGTTTGCCACTCAGCACAACAAGAAGTGCCCATGATTCTGCTCCAGGGCAGGACTGGGATGGGGGTCCCTGGGGGACGCATTCGCAATCCCGTGGAGGGGCCCCCTGCTTCGTGCGTTTCCTCCCACAGTGCTGATCCACAAAGTCTTGCAGAAAGCCAGGAGGGAAAAGGCCCGGATGATCCTGATAGTCCCAACGTGGGATCGACGACAATGGTTCCCCCTACTCCTGCGCATGTCGGACCGTCCACCGATGCCTCTTCCGGTGGCGCCGGATCTGCTCACGCAAGCCCAGGGGTCCATAGTGCACCCGCACCCCCAAAGCCTGCGACTGCAAGCGTGGTTAATCCATGGCTCAGCTCCCTAGAGAGCACATGCACAGTGGAAGTACAGCAAGTCCTAGAAAGTAGCAGGACGACTTCCACCAGGAAGACCTACAAGCAAAAATAGACTCGCTTCACGGCTTGGTGTTCTACCAAACAGCTGGCCCCCCTTTGGTGCCTATACCTACAATACTAGAGTATTTACTGGACCTCAAGAGAGGAGGACTCTCGCTATCCTCGTCGAAGGTCCACCTTGCCGCCATCTCGGCGTTCAGACATGAGGAGGAAGGGCACACGGTGTTCGCCCACCCTATGGTTACCAGGTTCCTCAAAGGGTTGGTAAACCTATATCCCCCTCGGAAACCGATTCCACCTTCGTGGAACTTGGACCTGGTGCTTACCACGCTAATGGGACCACCGTTCGAGCCCTTGGCTACGGTTCCCCTCCGCCTCCTTACAATAAAGACGACCTTTCTTCTTGCAATTACGTCAGCTTGTAGGGTGAGCGAGCTCGCGGTAGTCATGGCAACGCTACCCTGCACTGTCTTTTCCAAGGAGGCGGTGACCATACGGCTGCATCCAGCCTTTGTTCCCAAAGTTTCTTCCGAGTTTCACATTAACGAACCTATTGTTCTACCCTTATTTTATCCAAAGCCTCATAACTCCAACGAAGAGGCGCGCCTACACCTCCTGGACGTGAGGAGGGCGCTAGCCTTCTACGTAGACAGGACCAAGTCCTTCCGGAAAACGGATAGACTCTTAGTCTCCCTCGCTCCCAAATCGAAAGGAGAAGGTCTCTCCTCGCAGAGAATCTCAAAGCACATTGTATCCTGCATAAAAATGTGCTACGAGCTCAAAAAGACTCCTTTATCGGCCACTCCCAGGGCTCATTCCACTAGGGCTGTGGCGGCATCAACAGCCTTTTTCAAGGGCGTTGCGTTAAAAGACATTTGCAGAGCGGCGACCTGGTCATCCTACGACACCTTCGCCAAACATTACGCCCTTCACAGGGTATTCCAAGAGGATACCCGTCTCTCTGCAGCGGTCCTCTCGGGGACAAGCTGCACATAATCCGATTACCCACGTCATATCTTGGGTTACTGCTGGGTAGTCACCTATTGTGGAGCACCCACGGGGACACTCGAAGAAGAAAGAGAAGTTACTCACCGTAGTAACTGTGGTTCTTCGAGATGTGTCCCCGTGGGTGCTCCACTACCCGCCCATCCTCCCCGCTTCGGATCTCTGTTAGTGTTTTGCAGGGGCACCCGAGGCGGTTGGTCGAGGAACTGGCGGGGACCGGATTGCGCACATGGCCAGGAGCGCGCAAGGGAGCGGCGCGCGCCGGCGCATGCGCGGTCCGGCAGAAACTGCTTGGAAGATCCGATCTGCGGCGCCGGGCAAGCCCAACACCTATTGTGGAGCACCCACGGGGACACATCTCGAAGAACCACCTTTACTACAGTGAGTAACTTTTCTATTCTTATGAACTGGTGGTGGGGGGGCAGCGGCTTGTCATGTACATTTTACTATTCATTCACTGACAATTCCTTGATTTGAAAGTCTTGGATTTACGTATGGGTCCTAAGGAGACTCGGGAGTGGGATCCTGGAACTACATCTCTGCCCACAGTAGATCTAGAGACTTTCCATCACAGGCTGGCTGCCTTCTGGGAGAAGGCTCTTTCTTAACGTAGGTTTGGGATGTTCCCCACAATACTCAGACTTAAATTTTCATCTTCCTGTTTCACTTTTGCCTGCATTTCACAGAATATGGCCACTGCTCATTCTGGTTCCTGGATCTGAGCTTCCTTTTCTTAGATATGTAATGTGTAGCAGAAAAGTTGATTTTCCGCCCCCCCCAGTCCAGTGGCAAACAATTAGAACAAAAAAATGCTTAATGGTTACTTACTGTCCAGCAATACAAGTCAGTATTGCTTCTACATAACTGGGGCACAGATGAAAAGCTATATATTTTTTTTTTTTTTTTTTTTTTTTTTTTTAATTTTTGGTAATTTGTAGAGAGCATTTGAGTTACAGGAGCCTTATTTGGAGCAAATGCATTTCTACCACTAGGTAATTGCCATAGCCAGAATCCCAAATTGTGATTTGACGTGACTGGGGCAGGAGGGCAGATGGAAATTCCTCTTTCTCAACAATGTACTTTCTTGACTGGGATATTTTCCTGCCACTGGCCAGGAGAAGAGTGGGGATTTTCCAAGACACTACATGACAGACCACTTAGATGACCGTTGGTCCTGGGCATGTAAGCTTTCTTCAGTGTAGAAGATTAAAATGTCAAATTTCTCTTTGGTATCGTATGGTACAATATTAGCTGGTGAAAGTTTTTTGTTTTAGCATGCAGTCTTTAAGTATAAAAAGTGAGTCTAACACCTGTATGAAACTTTGAACTGATGTGATGGAAATTTTAAGATTCTCTTTTTATCCTTGAAAGGTTGACTCCTGCCTCTGATCAGACTCCCTTGCACATCTGTTACATTTTCAAACAAGTATCTTCATGCTTTCTCCTGTGCTCCCCCCTAATATTTGGGAGCAACGTCCCATGAATGTCAGCTGTCACTTTGCTATTCTACCAAGAAGAGTTAGAAAGAGAGAGACAAAAAATACTTGACAATGGTCAGGCTCCTGGTGTGCTGAGACCACAGGCTATGATGCTGACCAATATTTCTCAGTTTCCTTATGCTTCCCAGTCAGTCTGTGTCCTCTTGTGTAGGCTTTTCAGTGCAAGGACTGTCTGTTTCCAGATAACAGAGGGGTCCTGGTTCATGGTCATGGCTCTTAGGTGCAATGGTAACACTTTTTTTTTTGTAACTCCTCATTCCAGTCTAAATGTATTTAATACCTGTCCTGATCTGTAAGGAGGATGGGGGAAACATGGATGTTTCATAAGAGTACAAGAAAGGGTTACAAAATTTAGCTTTTTAAACTCAACTTGTGCCCCGATTAGTGCTGCTAATCTTAGTCTGCATTTTGCAAAGCATTCTTATGGTTTCAGTCAGTTTCTCAATGGCTAGGTAGAAGGGTAATTAATAACTTTGTCTTAAATTGAAACTGAAGGATGCCTACTACTACTACTAACTTTGTATTTACAGCAGAGACCAAGAACTGGCAGACTCATCTCTCTTATCACCACTAGAGGTTCCTCCAGGTCATACTTTATTTTAACAGTAAGAGGAAGCTTGTATTCTCTGTGCTGTGGACAGAACTTCATTTTCCAAAGCTGTCAGTCCAACCACCTTTTCACAAGCACTGAATTACTTCCCAGGTACCTGTAACCTTTGACCCTCTTGCTGTTATGGATAATTGAAGCATAGAATGCCATTGTGATCTAATCGCTTTTGTTGTACTTAAACAAACATCCAGTATGGATAGAAATAATTGTTTTGAATTAACTATAAATTATGAAAGTTGGAGACAGTTCTGTTGAAACAGAGGTAAAAGATCAAAGCTAAGTTGGAGAATTGCCAATATCAACTACTGTAAGTTTAATAATCCATCCATATTTTGGGACTGATAGGATATCTCTGATTGGGCTGGTACATACAGCAAATGTTCAGAATCTGTTTGGCTTGGACCAAGGACATCTTGGATGTGACACTAATGTTGAAATGAAATTATATTTTTGAATTATAGTGCTCAGAGGGATGTCTGAGCCAGCATGAGCCCCATTGTGCTAGGTGCTATGCAAAAGATGTCCAGGTATAAGTGGGTTTAACAAAACAGCAGGAAGGAGATGATGATGAAAGTAGGAAAATAACAACATGGTTGCATCTAGTACACAAGTTTTTGATTCCAATTACTTTTCTTTTTTTCTACCTTTTCTGTGTTTTGAGACTTGTTACCATCAGCTTATTTCCTATCTTTTATGTAGAGTTCTCTTGTCTCTTCAGACTAATCCAAATTCTTATTCAGTTTCTTTGAGAATTCTTGACTTGAGGGATAACTTGTAACAGGGACTTATCAGTGCATAGAACACAGACGTTTCCATTGCGTGAAGCATGAGGGCACTCATCACTGGAGGAGAAATGAATGGTCTAGGATGCAGATACACTTGTACGTAGCGGTCTTTGGATCCTCTTGAAATCCTGATACCAATTGTGAATTTCTAGTACCCTCTGAGCTTCTCTGTAAACTTTTGGCTTGTGGTGTATAGCAGTACTATATGGCTGATTGCTACAGGAGCTCTAGGGCTATGAAGTCCCATCCTGCCAAAGTTTTGCCCCCACAGTAGATTCCTGGAGTTCTTTCTCTTGTAGCCCCTGTGGAGGCTGGTGGAAATGCTAGAGGCCTGGCAGATATAGAAAGGACAATGCAACACTGAAAAAGGTCTTTCTACAGAGACCCTTTTAACTGTTGGGGGTGCAGACAGTACCAAGACAGATTCTCTCCGAGTAGAAGATTTTATGCTGCCTTCACTATGAACTACTAGGAAAACTTCTTTATTCTTTTTGCGTCATCTGCTCCAGGGCCTCTAGGCTGTTCAGCAGCAACACCCTATTAACCTACTCCATTTATGCCCATGCCTGTGTGGGCTTGTTCTGGCCGTTCTTTTTCTGCTGTAAATCCTCTTGTCATTCTGTTTTTGTAACACTCTTCTCTGGATTTCCTCTTACCTTGATAAGTGATTCATTTTATTGTTTTGATTTTGTAGGAGACTCCTCTTCTCCACTCCAACTTTCAGCGAAGGTTCCACAGACTGTCCTTCACTCCCTTCTCCTACACTGTACTTTTTTGGCAGACTCCATCCGTAGTCAATATATGTAGGCCAGAGACTTGGAGATGTACCTTTTCTCCTGTGGACCTGCCCTTTTTCTGTCAAAAGTAAAATCTGCTTGTCTTTGACCTCTTTTAGTGACTGTCCAGCCATCCATTTAAGCACAACACAGCAAAACCAAATCTTAATCTTCTTTCCCAAATACTCCATTCCTCTTTCTGCAGAGATCACTTATGTTCACTACATAGGCATCCTTTGTGATTGACTCATCTCTCTCTCTCTCTAGAAGAGCTGCATATGCATTCATGTCTAAATCTTGCCACCTTTTCATGAACACTTCTGGGAATTATCCTTTCATCTCTGTAGGTGCCTGAGCTTGTGCTGTGCAGAGAAGAGCAGTTTGCAAGGTGTGAATTGGGGGAGTTCCCTGCCAGGTGAGCCTTCAAGGGCTGATTAGACTGGAGGCAAGGCTTTGAGCCAGGCCTGACCAGCTAGCTAGCAGCTCTCTCTATAAGAAGGGAGCTCCCAGCGAACAAGGGGTGAGCAGCGAACAGGGAAGGGAGTTTGCCTCTGGGAGTTCACCGAGGGAGGAGCCCCGTGTTCATTGTCCTTTTCAGTTATGGTGTTCCACCTGTGCCCTGCAAGGCAGCACTACCAGGAAAAGGAGTCTCTGAAGAGAAGAGCCTGAAGAGTGATGGGGGAAAGTGGACCTGGGGGCACTGAGAGCAGCTGAGGGGAGAGGGGCCAGTGCAGTGAGGAGGGGCAGACATGGGAGCAGATGGGGGTAGTGGGTTGGGGAGGGTCCTATGGTGATGGTAGCTGGGGAGAGGGGCAGTGAAAGGTGGGGAGGAGGGTCCTGGGGATATGAGGTCATTGCTCCACAGGGAGCTATGGTAACTCACTTGACAGAGAGGTATGAAGTAGCAGGATCCTTAAGCACATTCTCCACACCCCACTGCCTTGTGGGTTATCCTGGGAAGCAGAAAGGCTAAGGGAGTAAACCCTGACAGGAAATCTGGAGTGGAGTCTGAAGGCAGTTCGGTGTCAACTTCTGGCACTGTTCCGGCAACTCCTGCAGCTGAGCTGGTACCAGATGTGGAGGTTATCCTCTCCTTTGGACTATATCAGTAAAGCCGAGAGGGGGACACTGGTGTCTGGGCAGCCCAGAGTCTCCATAATAAGTGCCCAGGCTCGTGCCCAGAGAGGTACTCCGGCATCGCTGAACAGTGTTGCATCAACATGGGAGGCAACAGATACTGGTTATAAGCTCTTGCTCGATTGGCATAGAGAACGAGTGCCGGGGTTGCCTTTGACGGTGGGAGAGATCCTCGCATCTCACTGGACAGTCACTGCCCGCCTCAAGCTGGGCAGCTTTTAGCCAATAGGATACTGTCCCGCCACAGTTCACCTGCCTTGCTGGGTGTGTGAGGCTTAAGGTTCCTGAACCTGACAAGTGACTGAAATTTGGGCACCAGCCAAACCAATAAGAAAATCAACAAGAAATGAAAAACATCAACAATTTAAGCTTGCTTGCTGGAATGTGCGGACCACGCTGACTGGCTTGACTGAACATCTTCAGGCCATCAGTGACACCCGAAAGACTGCTGTCATCAACGAGGAACTGAAGAGGCTCAGAGTTGATACCGCTGCACTGCAAGAGACGCGACTCACAGATTCGGGATCTCTAAAGGAAAAGGACTACACCTTTTTTCTGGCAGGGTAAAGCCCAAGAAGAACCCAGACAGCATGGTGTTGGCTTTGCTGTCAGAAACACCCTTCTACAAATGGTTGATTTAGTCATGGGCGGACCAGAAAGACTTCTTCGGATCACGCTCCAAACTTGCGCCGGTCCCGTCCACCTGATCAGCGCTTATGCTCCAACCCTGTATGCCACACCAGAAGTAAAAGACAAGTTCTATGATGTGCTTAGTGCTGCTGTAGTGCAAATACCTGCTCGTAAACAACTGTACATCTTGGGTGACTTCAATGCAAGAGTTGGAGCTGAATGGGCCTCATGGCCTTCCTGCTTAGGACACTTCGGTGTGGGAAAAATGAATGACAATGGACAGCGTCTCCTTGAACTGTGCACATACCACAATCTGTGCATCACAAACACATTCTTCCGAACGAAGCCACAGCACAGAGTGTCGTGGAGACACCCACGCTCGAAGCACTGGCATCAACTAGATGTGGTCATCACTAGGCATAATAACCTCAAAAACGTCCTTCTGACACGCAGTTATCATAGTGCTGACTGTGATACAGATCACTCGCTAGTTTGCTCTAAGCTCAAGCTGAGACCCAAGAAGCTGTACTGCTCTAAACCTGCTGGAAGGCCCTTCATTGATGCCAGAAAGACCGCAAACTCGGAGAAAGCTGAAAAGTTCAGAGAGACCCTCCAGGAAAATCTGCGCAGCGGCCCTGGGGGTGCCGATGCGACATCCAAATGGCAACATCTGAGGGATACAGTTTACAACATGGCCTTGTCGGTGTTTGGAAGAAGAGCTAGAAACACGAACAACTGGTTCGACGCTAACTCAGATGAGATGATTCCAGTCATTGAAAAAAAGCGCGCTGCACTCCTGGAGTACAAACGCTCACTGAGCCAGAGTATCCAGGAAGCACTTAGAGAGGCCAGAAGAAAAGTACAGCAGACAGCCAGGCGCTGTGCCAACAACCACTGGCTCCAGCTATGCAGCAGCATCCAGACCTGTGCCGACTTTGGTAATCTCAGAGGAATGTACGAGAGTATGAAGAAGGCATTAGGACCCACCCAGAACAAGATGGCACCTCTGAAATCCAAATCTGGTGAAGTCATTGCTGACAAAGCCAAACAGATGGAGTGCTGGGTTGAGCACTACTCCGAGCTATACTCACGCAAGAACGTTGTGGTTGACGCAGCCCTCGATGCCGTCGAGCTCCTACCATTAATGGACGAACTGGATCAAGAACCGACTGTGGATGAACTGAAGAGAGCCATTGACAGCATTGCAGCAGGAAAGGCCCCTGGTCAGGATGGTATACCACCAGAGGTAATCAAATGTGCCGCGGACAAACTCTTGGAACCCCTACATGAGCGACTGTGCCTGTGCTGGAAAGAGGGTGAAGTTCCACAGGATATGCACGACGCTAACATTGTAACGTTGTATAAGAACAAAGGAGACAGAAGCGACTGCAACAACTACCGTGGAATCTCCCTCCTAAGCGTCGCTGGTGAACTGTTCACTCGTGTCATCCTTGGCAGACTCCAGAAGATTGCTGAGAGGGTGTATCCCGAATCGCAGTGGGGATTCCGCGCAGAGAGGTCTACCGTTGACATGGCCTTCTCTCTAAGGCAGCTGCAGGAGAAGTGCAGGGAGGAGAGAGAGCCACTCTATATAGCCTTCATCGACCTGACCAAGGCCTTTGACTTGGTCAGCAGGGATGGTCTGTTCAAACTGCTCCACAAGATAGGTTGTCCTCCACAGTTACGCAAGATGATCCAGTCATTCCACAAAGACATGAGAGGAACCATCCAATATGATGGCGCATTATCGGATGCTTTCAGAATCAGGAGCGGCGTCAAACAAGGATGCGTGCTTGCTCCGACATTGTTCAGGATCTTCTTTGCACTCCTCCTGAAGCATGCCTTTGGATCTTCAACAGAGGGCATCTTGCTGCACACAAGATCTGATGGGAAACTGTTTAACCTTGCAAGGCTGAAAGCTAAGTCTAAGGTGCGGGAAGTCCTCATCAGAGACATGCTGTTCGCAGACAATGCTGCTGTAGTGTCTCAAACAGAAGACCAGCTTCAAAAACTGCTGGATCAGTTCTCCAACGCGTGCAAGGACTTTGGGCTTACCATCAGCCTAAAGAAGACAAACGTACTCGGTCAGGATGTTGCTGAATCCCCATCAATCAGCATTGACAACTATACGTTAGAGGTCGTCCACGAGTTTGTTTACCTCAGGTCCACCATCACTGACACCCTGTCGTTGGACACTGAGCTAAATAGGAGGATCGGAAAAGCGGCCACAACTCTGTCCAGACTCAGCAAGAGAGCGTGGAATAACAAGCTGTACACTCTCACACCAAAATGCAAGTCTACAGAGCCTGCATCCTCAGCACCCTCCTTTATGGCAGCAAGACTTGGACCCTGTATGCCCACCAGGAAAAGAGGCTGAACGTCTTCCACTTGCGCTGCCTCAGGCACATCCTTGG
Organism: Carettochelys insculpta; assembly: GCF_033958435.1. Classification (NCBI taxonomy): domain Eukaryota; kingdom Metazoa; phylum Chordata; order Testudines; family Carettochelyidae; genus Carettochelys; species Carettochelys insculpta. The sequence goes on from NC_134141.1 coordinate 124,950,928, forward strand.
AATATCATGGAAGGGCACAGTGAATAACACCGCCGTCCTCAAGCAAGCTGGAATCCCAACCACGCACACCCTCCTCAGGCAGCGTCGACTCCGCTGGCTTGGCCACGTCCACAGGATGAATGATGGAAGGATTCCAAAAGACATCCTGTATGGTGAGCTAGCCTCTGGCAAAAGACCTCCTGGACGCCCCCAGTTGTGCTACAAAGATGTCTGCAAGAGAGACCTCGGAGAGGTAGACATCGAGCTGGACAACTGAGAAGAACTAGCAGATGACCGCAGCAGATGGAGGCAGGGGTTACCCAAGGGCCTTCAGAAGGGCGAGATGAAGATCAGACAGCTAGCAGAGGAGAAGCGAGCTCACAGAAAGCACAATAAGGACTTGCCAGACACCCACTACATCTGCAAGAGATGCAGCAAGGACTGTCACTCTCGTGTGGGTCTTCATAGTCACAATAGACGCTGTAAATGAAGTCCTCAATTGAAACTTAAGGGCGCGATCCATAGTCTATGCAGACTGAAGGATGCCTGCTACTACTGCTGTCCAAAGACTTTAAATCTCTGACCTTGATTGTCATGTAGACAATTGCAACCTATATTTTTGGGTTAGAGAAATACTGTCTTGCTCTGGTTAGTTATCCAGAAAGTTCTTGCCAAGATGACTTTGGCCATGGCTCCACTATCTGTGTCCTTTCACTGGTTTTCCCTTCTCTGCTGCACATATGACCTGATCCACATTCATAGCATAGCCTAACATAGCTATCTTGCCTTGTTGAACCAATGACTCCTCTTCTTCTCCACCAACAATGGAGAACCATTATCTACTTAACAGATTTGCCAGTGTTCCTTCTTTTCCCTTTTGCTGTCCTTTGTTCTTGAAAAGAACTGCCTTTTAAACACATGTACACACTTTTTTCCTCCTTCAGATCCTTTCTTAACTCACTTCTGCTGTGACTTACCACTGTCAAGGACACTGTATAAGGTAGTTGGTATATCATAAATGCTACTTATAGAAAAGATTACCATGTGCTTTACTAGGTGTTTTTTTTTCCCCATCTGTGTGTTCTTGTCTCTTCTTGCACTTGTATTTTTAAGCTATTGGTTGGAGGCTGTTAGGTATCTTTTACAGTGAGATCCTAATAGGATTGAGGTCTCCAGGTTCTATTGTAGTAGAGTTCTAATCTGGCAACATCCACAGTCTGGTGTGGTTTGTTCTCTGGACTATTGCTTATGGGTGTGGCTAAATTTCCTGTGGTCCGTGAAGTTTTGTTTCTAGCCACTGGTCCTGGTTCTATGTTCCATGCTATTATTTAGCTGTCATTTACCTCCTAAATGTGTAAGTGCTCAGTAAGCAGTGATACACATCACACTTGGAGGCCTCATGGAGCTGGAAGAGACCTTGGGAGGTCAAGTCCAGTCCCCTGCCCTCTTGGCAGGACCAAGCACCATCCCTCCCCCTCCACTTTGCTCTTTGCCCTAGATCCCTAAATGGCCCCCTCAAGGATTGAGCTCACAACCCTGGGTTTAGCAGGCTAAAGCTCAAACCACTGAGCTATCCCTCTCCCACCCCTGAAGTGGAAGCAGTAGTCATGCTGCTTGACTATATTAAAATATAAAAATAAAATAAAATCACTGACTTCCAGTGATCTGGCAAATTCTCTGGTTTGCACTGGTCAGGTCCCAAGGGTGCCAGACCAAAGAAGTTCAACTTGTACAAACAATAAAAGGCTAGAACGGGCTTGTCTCTCTGTACTGCAGCAACAGAACTAATTCAGTTTCTTTCAGCAGAAGTAGGAGCAGAAGTTCAGGCACCAAGCACGAAATTTGCCTGTTCGAATGCACTTGTTAGACTTGGGAACGAATTAAATGGAAATCATAATTTAAGTCACAAGTCCCCATTGCTTCTCCTGTGTTGCAGAGCTAGAAGACCACCTTGGTGTATATTGTTAACACTTAGACTGCACTCTCTAGATTCCATCAAAGCTTCTGTGATAGTCCATCTCTATAAAGTCTGCCTTCAGTTCATGTTCTAGCCAAGAATGTACTAACTTTCCTCCCTATGCTGCTTGAGTCAGAATTTACATATCTCCCTGCTACCAGTGGAAAGGATGTGATGTTATGGTAATTTTAGTCAGTTTTTTTCAGTAACTGTCTAATGAAAGTCAGCTCTCTTCCATTCATTATATCCATTATGGTACAGCTTACTGTGAATTAAGTCATCACCTCTTTGTGAATAAAGCTTTTGTTGTTGAATCTGGTTAGAGCTCTCTAGAACATCCTCTAAACTTGCAGTGGGAAGGAGGAGGAGATGGGGATAGAATGTGAACATCTTACAAGTTAGAAATGGAATCTGACAAACGGAACTACTGTTCAGGGTGTTACTATGCAAGTAATAAGACCTGTTGAACTTCAGAGCGAGGCTGCCTTTCCTGTGAGGAGATTTTTGCATTAGTTTAGTCATAAATCTGAGCTATCTGGAACAGCCCACACATATGGAGATGCCAACTATTCAGTTTTAAAAGCACACCTTGAAGTTACCATGAGTACAGCTTTTCACCAGTAAGTAACTGCTGGCATGTCACTCGAGTAACTGCTATGAGCTTTTGTGAGTTAACTCACTTCTTCTGAAGAAGTGAGTTAACTCACGAAAGCTCATGCTCTAAACTTTTCTGTTTAGTCTATAAGGTGCCACAGGACCCTTCATTGCTCTACAGATCCAGACTAACACGGCTACCCCTCTGATGCTATGAGCTATCTTGCAGAGGGGAGAATGTCACCTTAGTGTTTTGTAGACTAGGATGGGAAACCAGTTATGAAGTATTCTGATTAAAATAAAGTTCCCCAAGACTCAACACAGTTTCTGTAATGGGTCATGTGACTGTTTCTGCAAGAAGTTCCAAATCGGACCAGTTCTGCTTATTCTTGCCAGTGTTAACTGCTTTTCTCCTAATTTCCTCACCACTGTCCACACCTTTCTACAGAAGAGTAGAGCTGTTTGTTAATGCTGTAACTTGAACATGAGCAAAATAGCATCAGTAATTTGGTCTCTTTGCCCCTCCCATCCTCCTATATGGAAGTGAAGCGAAGACTTCAAGTTATTTTAATGTTTAGGTACCTCGATAATTTGATGCATCACTTTAGTGTTCAGGGACCATATTTTTGTTCATTAATTTATAATGAATGCCTATAGCTTCAGAATTTTCTCCCCCAAAAGAATTGCTGCTTGAACTCATGGTGAGAAATGTTGAGTTGTGTAACACTGCAGCAGCAGTGCTTTGGTTTACACTTAACAATTCTATGAATAAGTTGCTTCCCTTGCTGATTTCAGCAGGGGGAAGCCTGATTATGAAAGAGGTGACTGCTTCAAGATCTGCCCTGTGTTTTTAGCTGAACATGTGACTGGCTGTCCCTTGGGGAAAGCTTAGCTGATAAAGATTCTGAATTGCATATAAAAAGATGGTATCAAGGTGGCTATTCAGTAAATGAACACAGGATAGGCTGCTATTTAAATTAGTGTCTTAAAATATTAAATATCAGAGAGGTAGCTATGTTAGTGTGTAGCTTTTGAGAACAACAAGAAGTCTTGTGGCCCCTTTAGACTAACAGTTCTTTTGGAGCATAAGCTTTCTTGGGCAAAGACCCGCTTCATCAGATGCATGAGGTGGGGTGTGGTTTCAGAGGGGTATTTTAAAGTCTAATTAGACTCTGACAAAAGGCTCACATCCCCCTGTCTGATCTGACTTGCTTTTTCCTCTTTTGATAGGTACTATTGATACTGGGCCATTTCCACCTTGCCGAAAAGACCTTGTCAGCTCTGGCCCTCCCTCTTACTGGGACCCCGATCTTTAAATGCCCCTCTGAAACTCTCCCCTCCCCCAGTGCATTGGATGAAGTGGGTCTTTGCCCATGAAAGCTCATGCTGCAAAATATCTGTTAGTCTATAAGGTGCCACAAGACTTCGTGTTCTAAAATATGAAATATGAGTGGAAGGAAAAAGGATGCTTCTAAAGCAAACCATTTCTCATCTATTGTGAATGAAAGGGTAGCATACTAGATTGTGGCATATCTGAAAGGTTGACTATAACCGCATCTACTCATTTCACTTCAGTTTGTACATTACACAGCCACAAAGCAACAGAGGAGTTAAATTGCTCATCAAACCTGTGAGTTTTAGGAGATCCCTACAAATTTTCTGAGGAATGCTGGTAATAGTAGGGTGAGGCGAAATAGTGGGAACTGAGGGTGGTGTGTGTTTTGTTTTTGTTTTGTTTGATTAAATCAGTATATATTCAATTGTGTGTTCTTTCTGTACAAAAATTCACTTACCATTAGGCTTGAATTGGACTCTGAATAAAGCAAACGTGATCAAAATAGAGCAGTGTTGCAAAACAGTGTTGAAGAGCTACATGCATCACACTTCAGATTCAGCCATTGCATAGCACAGAAAATCCTTTTAAGAAGCAAAATCATTTATCCAAATCATTGATGATCAAAATACGGTTCTGTAGGTCAAACAACTTTGCTCTGTAATGTGTAGAGAATTCAATCACAGATTTATGCAGCTCTTAGTAGATGATGCTGCTCTTGAGTTCTGAATTATGTGAATAGTGACAATGCCAATCTGGAGTGCTTTTTCACAGGATTGCTACTAAGCCTCAGCACAAATCCTGTTGGTCAAAAGTGTATTCATGACTTGCTGAGAGAGTGCAATCAAGCCAGCTGTTCAGGCTGTCTGCAGAGTGTCTGGGAGCTAGCCTTCCAACCCTAGTTCACAGGCTTGTGTTAGCAGGGTTTGTGCTAGAGTGCTAAAAATGTCTGCATAGATGGGATTTTGGTGTGACTCCAGCCTGCCCATTTGAACATCTGAGAGCCCCAACTCCCAACATCAAATCACAGTCTATACACTATTACTTTTTTTTTAGTGCACTAGTGAGTCGCTCTAATACAGGTGTATAGACTCAGGTTGGAAGGCTCCCTTGGTGTAGGTATACCCTTAGTGGCTAATGTACCCTACCTGGTTTTTATCCCCACCGCACCAGACCTAGGTGGGTAGCTCAGTATGAACAACTGCAGCTGTTGTTGGGTCCTGTTCATTGTTCCGCTGTGCAGTAGACCCCTGAGTTTTGCAAGGGTTGTGCTCCTGCCTGCTCACGTGCCACTTTTGGCACCTGTGTAGGGGGTTGCTGACTCCTGTCTTAAGCTATATCTGTCACTTTGCTGAAGCATTGAGTAGACTGTTTTTAAAGTAGAATAAGACCTATGTTAAACTTCACTGTTTTTGTTTCCAGCCCTGTGCTCTTCTGTTTTGTAATCTAAATGAAGAAATTGGTCATTGAAGGAGGAGACTAGACCTCAGAATGCTTGTTGAAGCTTTTATGCTTGCATAGCTCTGTCTAGCTGTATCTCAGAAATTCTTTAGGCGTAGCCAGGTAGCTCTTTCCAGTGTTGGCACCTTAAACTCAGGAGTGGTTTGTGACCTATTCAAGGTTACACAACATATTAAGTCTGGATTATAAATTGTCCTTTTCCTGGAGGAGCCTGTCTTTGGATAATCTGTCAGTGACAAGAGACACAATTTCTTTGCATTTTAAAAAAAAAATTGGTAAGTGGTAGCTATAGCTCCAAGAGAGGAGTCAGGGAAAACCTAAATAACCTTGCAAATCCTGTATGGAACCTAACTGGGAGAACTATCCTTGGGAAGCTCTGAGGTTCCACCTCACCTTTCATAATGACTAGAATGTGTGTGTCCAAATGCTTGTGCATATCTAATCAAATTAGATGTGTGTGCACTGTGTACATGCCTATCAGAAAACTTGTTCCCTTGCAGCTACCTGTCAGGTCAGTTCTGGAGCCTCCTGGAGTGGTACCAGCATGATGTCCTACATATGACCCTGATGACCCAACCACCCCTCATTTCCTTCTTTCCGCTTGTGTGGACTTCTGGAACTGTGGCTGAGTACTCTTACACCATGATTCCATAGCTCTTCTTTGTGTAAATAGTTATAAATAATTCTTTAACATAGCCATTGTTTTCTAGTTACTGTTGGGCAGTCAGCAAGTGGAAAAGGGCCTCCCTCCCTCTCCTGCCCCCCAAGGATTGGTGCATGAAAAAGTCACAGGGCTTCAAGCTGTGCAGCTCCTGCTTGAAATCTGTGCTGCCAAGTGACATCCACAATTCCTATCTCTGGGAGAAAATCACCAAGCTGATAAGGGCTGATTTTTCCAGGCTTTTAAGCTCCGGACTTGTAAGGAGCATGACTTTCAGCTCCTTATGGCATCAACACTTCAACCTCTTGCACCAAGTGCCAGCACCCCATTATTCAGTGCGCAGTGTGCTGTTGTTCACCCCAGGCCTGGTTCCAAAAAAGAAGTTGTCTCATCACCAGCCTCCTGTGTGGCACCATTCCCACTCTCTGGTGCAGGCCTCAGAGCCATCAAGTTGTTTTGGCACCAATTCAGTCAGCGTTGATGTCCTCAACGCAGGTGGAACTGGAGTTCTCCAGGGCCCATGACTCCAGTGCCTCAGCATCTTGCATACCAAGCCCAGTTCTCTGGTACCTATTGGCATCTTTGCTGATGCTCACCAAATATAAGGTGGTGCAGGGAATAAGCGAGTTAATGGTCTTTCTGGTTCAGACTGAGGCCTCTGTCTCTCAGCATATCTCTAGGGCCATGCCTGCACTGATGGGTCTGCCTGTTTTAGGCTCAAGTGCCTGACTTCTTGGAGTCCTGGCATCACTTTTGAGACTTGACTTTCAGACCAGTGATGTTGGACAGTACTCACAGCACCAGTCATACTTCAGCACTCATCTCTGTCCCACTACATGCATGGCCACTCCTGTTTTAGGTAGCTTCACCTCCACCTCTTTGATGTGCTCTGCCCACTGTATGTTGCCTCTTCAAGGCAACGTCATTCTCAGCACCACTTGGGTTCAGGTTCTTCCAACCATTTTCCTGGTCCTAAGGGTCAGCTGTCTCAGCCCCATATGATGGAACACTTGGGCGCTCCTCCATGCCATTCTCGCTCAGTGAGAAGACCCTGTTCTCTGTGCCAGTCTTGCTCAACATGCCAGTCTCCTTGCAGATGCAGATCAGTGCATCAGTTCCATTCTCAGTGCCCTTCTTGATTTGATGCTTCAATCCCATTCTTGGTGCGAATCTCCCATGGCACAACGGCTATCACTTAGACATCAGTCCTGCTCCTGGTGCCAGTCTTGCTTGGCATGCTGGTCCTGCTCTTCTCATTCCTGATGCTGGTCTGGCTCCCCTCACCAGGGTCATCAGTAGTCCCAGTCCTGGCTCGGGACAGCTGGTGAACCTCCATACATAGCTCTGAAGGGTTTGCATCATCGTAATCTTCCCTCTCAGCCTTGCCTGTTTCTTTTCACGAGAACTTGGTCTTATCTGACCTCTCCATTCTTGTGAACCCCTTTTGTCAAGGGGAGGTGGGAGCGCCTCGTGGCAATTTTGGATGCCTTGGGTGTACCACCAGGTTCAAGGCATCAAGCAGTGGTCAGTGAGTTTCTGGTACAGAGTGGTATTTAGTTTGACCATCATTGATTCGTACCGTAGTCCCCAGGAAACTGATCTCATGTGGAAAGGTCAAGGCTCAGGTTGGTGGGGTGCAAATTTTTGAAATCCCTGTGGAATTCAACGGTCTCCTTATGGTTATATACGATGATTATCTATTTTTGTAACAAGGATGGAGTGATGGAGGCATGTCCCATCCCTTCGCTTCCATTCAGGATGCATCACATGATCCCATTGTTTTGCAGTCTAGCCCTAAGATGCAACCACATGTGCTCCAGTCCCACAGATGACAAACTACAAGATCTCTACTGTGCATTTGTAAAACTTAATTAACACCGGGAGAAGTAAAGAAACAGTTTGACAGGGCCAGAAAAATACCCTGAAGCAAGCTACTTCGTGATAGGCCCAAGAAGGTAAACGGAACAACAGCTTAAACCCCTCCAGCACATTGACTAGTGTACAACCTATACTGGAACATGGTCCCTCACTTGCAGGCTCAACTACCAAACATAAAGAAAATCCTCACAATCCACACCATACCGAAGAAACACTAACCCTGTAACCTATCCCTGCAACATATTCCATTGCCAGCTCTGGCCACATATCTGTACTAAAAACACCATCACTGGACCTAACCATGTCAGCTATACCACCAGGGGATCATACACCTACACATCCACTAATGTGATATATGCCGTCATGTGCCAGCAATGATGCCATCGTGCCTCTGCCATGTGCATTGAAGAAATTGTACAGTCTGAGCCAAAACTTAAATGGCTATAAGCCAGATATCTGGAATTCGAATACATATAAACATGTAGGGGAACACTTCAGTCTCGTAGGCCATTGTTTAAGTTCTATTACTTTCTTATTACAAAGGGATTTTAACACCAGATCACAAAGGGAGACATCTGAATTGGAATTCAGTTGCACGTGTGACATGTTTCACCTGGGGCTTAACAGATCTCAGTCATGGTGCTCATTACAAGGATAATTTCCCCACCTTTTTTTATGTTCAGGAATGGCATCTCACTTCATTTAATGTGCACTTCTTCTTCAAGTGTCCCCGTGGGTGCTCCACAATAGGTGTCGGGTTTGCCCGGCGCCGCAGATCGGATCTTCCAACCAGTTTCTGCTGCACCGCGCATGCGCCGGCACGCGCCGCTCCCTTGCACGCTCCTGGCCATGTGCGCGATCCGGTCCCCGCCAGTTCCTCTTAACCGCCGTCGGCTGCAGACGGAATCCGAACTAGGCTAAGGCCAAGTAGCGTATTCAATGACTTTAACTGTTTTTCTTTAAAGTTTTTCAAGTACTTAGGCTACTGCAAGTTAGTCGGTTGTTATTTTTGCAAAAAAAAAAAAACAAAAGCAACAAACAAACTACAAGGGGACAGCTTCAATCCAGTCACAGTAACAAGAGCCGGAGGCCAGGAGCATAGGGCCATCAGCCCTCCTGCTGTGGCAGGCCATCGGAAGGGGAAAACAGCACAGAGAAGGTGCTAAGTACCCGTTTAACAACTGAAAGGCTCACCAACAATGTCCTCTTCAGGATTTAAAAAATGAGTCCTGCTGAGAGGCGATGCCAGCGTCCAATGGGCACAGTCTATACATAAGGTGCCTTGGGGAGTCCCATGTTGCACAGAAATGCTCCTTCTGTGCTAAATTAACAGCCAGAGCAAGGAGAGACAGGGAGATGCTGCTTTTTGATAAGGCCCTCCAGCCAGACGTGCCGGAGCGGCCGCAGCAGGAGGGACCCTCCGGCGCCCATAAAAGGAAAGCTGCTTCCCTCACCCCATCAGCGCAAAAATGGAGGAAAGCCTCCCCAGCCCAATCCCTGCCGGCAGCAACAGCGAGCGGGACGGGAGGAGCGAGCAGCCCCCAGCCGCAGCAACAGCTGCTCGGCGGCGGCACGGAGAGCCACGTGGAAGCGGCTCAGCCTCCGATAATCAGCCAGCCGCCCCGCACCGCAGGCAGGGTGGAGGCTAAACAAGCACCGGTACCGGCGGCACCACACGCGCCGGCACCGACCCCCGGGGAACCGGCGGTGCAGAGCGCGCAGGCACGCAGCCTGCAGGCACCGAAGGACACCGCACGTGCAGCACCGCCTTCGAGCGTGCCTAGCACGGTGCGGACGGGGCCGGGATCTCCTGTGCGTCAGGGGGCGGAGTTACCTCCTCCAGGGAGGGGGAAGGCTGCACACAAGAGGAGGCATTGCAGCCCCTCTCCGGACAGGGCTGTGGAGTTGCTTTCTCACAGCCCTCCGCTTATGTTGCAGACTCCAACCAGAAGGCAGGGGTCCCCCCTAGCCTACCCGGAGCCCCCTTCTCCATTTTTGCAACCAGCCTCACCCTGGCTGGGACCACCTTCACCCTTCCTGGGGTTAGAACCGCTGGACTATTATGCAAAATCGCTCTCTCCAGTGTCTCGACGATCTCCCTCCCCCAGACGCAGAGGGCATGCACCAAGGGAGTGGTCTAGGTCACCTTCCCAAGAACAGTGCCTATACTGCCATGGTCGCCCCTACCACGCGGGGCATAGACACCATCGGCAATCTACTAGGGAAAGATCCCCACAGACGATCTCGTACCCCCGAGGGCAATCGCGACCGGGGACGGAGACTCAAGCATCTCAGGGGGGACTGGTTATGGAACCCCGAGACTTTCCCTCGCAAACCTCTAGCGAGAGGGTGTACCATCACCAGCAGGAACCGGAAGGGTCCAGAGAGACGTACCCCAGCGGTTCCTCGCTCTCCTCCCCGGACGAGGCTACGGCCCCGGGGGACGTCCATCCTCCGGACGATCTCAAACAGTTTCAAGAGCTGTTTAAGAGGGTGGCCTTCACGCAAGGCATCCAGACAGCAGAGGTGCAAGAGAAACACCATAAGCTCCTCAAAAATTTGAGACCTCCGGCCTCCTCCAGAGTAGCAATACCGCTTGATGAAGCGATCTTAGAGTCCGCCACTACGATATGGCAGACCCCTGCAACTCTTCCGCCTGTCCAAAAGAGAGCGGATAAGAAATACTTCGTGCCGGCGAAGGACATGGAGTTCCTGTTCAGCCACCCACAGCCAAATTCCTTGGTGGTGGAGTCGTCGCAACAAAGATCAAAGACATCTCAATTCAGGACAGGGGGAACAGACAAAGATGCCAAGAAGCTAGAGCTGTTCGGCAGAAAGGTCTACTCCTCCTCCACTTTAATGTTGCGTATGGCAGATTACGCAGCGCACTTAGCGACCCATAATTTCGACAACTATATTCCAGGTTAACCTCCCTCATGGACTCGCTTCCAGAGGACAAAAAGCCGGTGCTCAAGGCCATAGTGCAAGAAGGCTACGCGGCCTCGAGGATGGGAGTTCAGATCGCCCTGGACGTTGCGGACACAGCAGCACGTTCCACAGCAACGGCAGTGGTGATGCGAAGGGAGTCCTGGCTCCAGACTTCGGGTATACCGAGGGATCTGCAGGCGAAGATAGTTGACCTTCCCTTTGACTCGCAGAAGCTGTTTGCTGAATCAACTGACTCGGTCCTTCATTCCAGTAAAGATTCAAGAGCCACACTCAGGACCCTGGGGATTTACACCCCTCCATACACAAAGAAAAGGTACTACCCTCAACAAAGACGGTACCACTACCAGCAACAGCGTCCCCAGTACCACAGGGGTTACGAGCAAGGGCGACATCAACAGCACCAGCAGTACAGAACTCCCAGGCGACATTCACAACAGAGCCGTGCGTCCTCGGGGCGGGGCCAAAGGCCACAAGTTTGACATACAGATCCAGGGCTGCGCCATCACTACCATCGCACAAGGTCATCCGAAGCGACTATTCCACCATCGCCTCCGACCATTCTACGACCAGTGGCAAAGGATCACCACAGACAAATGGGTGCTGGAGATCATAGCCATGGGGTACGCCATCCCCTTCCAGTCGCTCCCACCGTCTCGATCTCCACCCTTGCTCCACCTCCAGGAGGCCACCCATGTAGCAAGGCTCAGGCCGGAGGTGGACCATCTCATGCTCATAGGGGCAGTGGAAAGAGTGCCGGAGCAACTGCAAGGGAAAGGGTTCTACTCCAGGTACTTCCTCACAGAGAAAAAGACAGGAGGCTGGAGGCCCATCTTAGACCTTCGCGGCCTCAACAGGTACCTGCGCAAGCAACGTTTTCGGATGACCACAGTCGCCTCCATCCTTACTGCACTGGACGATGGAGACTGGTTCGCAGCCCTCGATTTACAAGACGCGTACTTCCACATAACTATCCATCCGGCTCACCGGCGATTCCTCCCGTTCATGGTAGGCAACGAACACTTCCAATACAAGGTCCTACCGTTTGGCCTCTCCTCGGCCCCCAGAGTCTTCACCAAGACCTTGACAGTGGTGTCAGCCTACCTGCACAGACGGGGTATTTATTTTCCCGTATCTGGACGACTGCCTGCTCAAAGGGGCCTCGAAGGGGGAGGTTCTGCGCATGATACGCGTGACAGCAAACGTTCTCTTCGCTCGGCCTGGTTATCAATTTGGCAAAATCAAAAATAGACCCCACACAGGACATAGAGTTCATAGGGGCTCGCATAAACTCGGTTACAGCGAGAGTATATCTACCAGAGGCTCGCTTTCGGGCCATCGGTTCCCTCGTGCAGGTCATCACCTTCAGCCCTACGGTGCCGGTCTTGACGTGCTTGCAGCTGCTGGGCCACATGGCAGCGGCGACGTTCGTAGTACAGAACGCCAGGTTACACAAGCGCAGCATGCAGCACTGGCTGGCGAGCGTATACAAACCGGCAGTACACACCGTTCACAGGGTGGTGTCGCCCACAGCCAGGGTGCGCAAATCCCTACAATGGTGGGTAAACCCCAGGAACCTGCTAACAGGGGTACCCTTCCACCAGACGCAAATATTGGTTTTTCTCACTACAGATGCCTCCCTCATAGGGTGGGGAGCGCACATGGGCGAAGAGGTGACTCAAGGGCTGTGGTCACCCACGGAACAGTCACTACACATAAATATACTGGAGCTCAGAGCCGTGTTCAACGCCTGCAGACACTTTCGAGACCACATACAAAGCAAAGTCGTCGGGATCAGTACAGACAATACCTCCACCATGTTTTAGATAAACAGGCAAGGAGGAGCTCGATCCCGTGCCTTATGCGCGGAAGCAATCTGCTTATGGCACTGGTGCATCGCCAACAATATAATCTTGAAAGCCTCATACTTGCCGGGTGCGCACAATGTGAAGGCAGACCAGCTGAGCAGGTGTTTTGCACTCTCACAAGAGTGGCAGATCCGTCCCGATCTGCTACGGCCGATTTTCCACGCATGGGGTTTTCCCCCAAATAGACCTGTTTGCCACTTAGCACAACAAGAAGTGCCCACGATTCTGCTCCAGGGCAGGACTGGGATGGGGGTCCTTGGGGGACGCGTTCGCGATCCCGTGGAGGGGCCCCCTGCTTTATGCCTTTCCTCCCACAGTGCTGATCCACAAAGTCTTGCAGAAAGCCAGGAGAGAAAAGGCCCGGATGATCCTGATAGTCCCGACGTGGGATCGACAACAATGGTTCCCCCTACTCCTGCGCATGTCGGACCGTCCACCCATGCCTCTTCCGGTGGCGCCGGATCTGCTCACGCAAGCCCAGGGGTCCATAGTGCACCCGCACCCCCAAAGCCTGCGACTGCAAGCGTGGTTAATCCATGGCTCAGCTCCCTAGAGAGCACATGCACAGTGGAAGTACAGCAAGTCCTAGAAAGTAGCAGGAGGACTTCCACCAGGAAGACCTACAAGCAAAAATGGACTCGCTTCATGGCTTGGTGTTCTACCAAACAGCTGGCCCCCCTTTTGGTGCCTATACCTACAATACTAGAGTATTTACTGGACCTCAAGAGAGGAGGACTCTCGCTATCCTTGTTGAAGGTCCACCTTGCCGCCATCTCAGCATTCAGACATGAGGAGGAAGGGCACACGGTGTTCGCCCACCCTATGGTTACCAGGTTCCTCAAAGGGTTGGTAAACCTATACCCCCCTCGGAAACCAATTCCACCTTCGTGGAACTTGGACCTGGTGCTTACCACGCTAATGGGACCACCGTTCGAGCCCTTGGCCATGGTTCCCCTCCGCCTCCTTACAATAAGGACGACCTTTCTTCTTTCAATTATGTCAGCTAGTAGGGTGAGCGAGCTCGCGGCAGTCATGGCAACGCCACCCTGCACTGGTTTTTCCAAGGAGGCGGTAACCATACGGCTGCATCCAGCCTTTGTTCCCAAAGTTTCTTCCGAGTTTCACATTAACGAACCTATTGTTCTACCCTCGTTTTATCCAAAGCCTCATAACTCCAATGAAGAGGCGCGCCTACACCTCCTGGACGTGAGGAGGGCGCTAGCCTTCTACGTAGACAGGACCAAGTCCTTCCGGAAAACGGATAGACTCCTAGTCTCCCTCGCTCCCAAATCGAAAGGAGAAGGTCTCTCCTCGCAGAGAATCTCAAAGCACATTGTATCCTGCATAAAAATGTGCTACGAGCTCAAAAAGACTCCTTTATCGGCCACTCCCAGGGCTCATTCCACTAGGGTGGTGGCGGCATCAACAGCCTTTTTCAAGGGCGTTGTGTTAAGACATTTGCAGAGCGGCGACCTGGTCATCCTACGACACCTTCGCCAAACATTACGCCCTTCACAGGGTATTCCAAGAGGATACCCGTCTCTCTGCAGCGGTCCTCTCGGGGACAAGCTGCACATAATCCGATTACCCACCTCCTATCTTGGGTTACTGCTGGGTAGTCACCTATTGTGGAGCACCCACGGGGACACTCGAAGAAGAAAGAGAAGTTACTCACCGTAGTAACGGTGGTTCTTCGAGATGTGTCCCCGTGGGTGCTCCACTACCCGCCCATCCTCCCCGCTTCGGATCTCTGTTAGTGTTTTGCAGGGGCACCCGAGGCGGTTGGTCGAGGAACTGGCGGGGACCGGATTTCGCACATGGCCAGGAGTGCGCAACGGAGCGGCGCGCGCCGGCGCATGCGCGGTCCGGCAGAAACTGCTTGGAAGATCCGATCTGCGGCGCCGGGCAAACCCAACACCTATTGTGGAGCACCCACGGGGACACATCTCAAAGAACCACCGTTGCTACGGTGAGTAACTTTTCTTTTTCCAGAGTTCCTATTAATATGGTTCCCACATCCCTTTTTCTATTTTCCTTCTTTCTCCCCTCCCGCCCCCGTGTATCTCTCAAATACATCTCCCCTGTTCTTCTGTTTGTTTTTTTTTTTTTCTCCAGAATCTGATGGTCAGTCTTACACACACACAAGCTCATTACCTAATAAAATTTAGTCTTCAAGGTATTTTTTATTGGGTTTGTTTTTCTTTTTTAAAGCTCCAGACTAATACAGCTATCCCCTCAGACTACAGTGGAAGTATGGCAGGAATACTTCCCATCAAGTAGCTTGCCATGTACCTTCGTTCTGACTGTAAAAAAAAATTCTAATCGTATTGTCCTCTCTCTTTTAAACAAACACTAGGTTCGAGGTCATACTAAAGGTTTAACTTAATTTCTCTCCTTGGGCTGTGTATGCTGAAGAAAACTTTAAAATGTTTTATGTGATATTGGCTGTATTATGTGAAGTGATCTTCCATTTATAGTTTTCAAAATGACAACAGAATGTGCTTCAGAGCCTTTAGGTTAGTGGCTTGAGTGGAAGGGATCCAAATAACTCCATCAGTTTTTCCCAATGCATAATTGCAGACCTCTTCCTTGGTGCCCCCCCCCCCCCAATTCCTTCCCCTCAAGCTGGTGCTGTGGAAAAGTGTATGTATTACTAACATCATACATGTGAACACAGGTCACTTTGAGCCTGGAATATCATTGATTTGAACAGTTCACGAGTCCTGCCCAGGTTTGAAATAGGCTCTTGTTTTGTCCAGTTCTTACTGGTAGTACACACTGCTGAGCTGCTAAGCCTTTGCATTGAAAAGGACATTGCAGAGTTGGCTTAGTGAATGCTGGCAGTGGTAGCCACATGCTGATCCCAGTGCTGACAAAGCAACAAGAATAAATAGAGATGTAGCGTTATGGCATAGTTTCATGAATATGCTGTTGGCTTGTTGCCAAGTGGGGGGGACAGCTCATTCTGCTTTAGCATACCTCTGCTATTTTAAACAGCTCCATGGCAAGCTATCAAAGCTAAAACATTTTTGAAATACATTTGCTGTGTTTATGGTTGAACACCTATTTAATGTAAGGATGCTGACAATGAGTTACCACAGTAAACGTAGTCTTACTTCAGAGGGTGCCTTTAGTTTGACCTCTCATTTCAAGAGCAATTTATGCTTCACTCATCAGTATTTGAATCATCCATGCTGTCATTCAGACCTAATGGCAATATTTAGTTGGGCACTATGGTAAGCGATCACTTAAAATTTCACTTGATGGCAGAAATGACTTTAATTGAAAACTTCTTTAAGATCCCAAACACTGTACTGGCTTTTGCCCTGAGACTAACTTTTGGTTTAGCTCAGGAGTCTGTAAATTAACAGCTGTCTTATGTCGCGAAGACTAAGTATCTGATTCCTTTTTTTTTTTTTTTTTTTTTTTTCTTTAAATAACGTGTTCCTTCTTCTTCGAGTGTCCCCGTGGGTGCTCCACAATAGGTGTCGGGCTTGCCCGGGGCCGCAGATCGGATCTTCCAAGCAGTTTCTGCCGGACCACGCATGCGCCGGAGCGCGCTGCTCCCTTGCGCGCTCCTGGCCACGTGCGCGATCCGGTCCCCGCCAGTTCCTCTTAACCGCCGTCGGCTGCAGACGGAATCCGAACTAGGCTAAGGCCAAGTTAGCGTATTCAATGGTTTAACTGTTTTTTCTTTAAAGTTTTCAAGTACTTAGGCTACTGCAAGTTAGCCAGTTAATTTTCAAAAAAAAAAAAAAACAAGCGGGACGGCATTCAGTCCAGTCCCAGTAACAAGCGGAACACCGGAGGCCAGGAGCCTAGGGCCATCAGCCCTCCTGCCGTGGCAGGCCATCGGAGAAGGAGAAAAACAGCACAGAGAAGGTGCCAAGTACCCGTTAACAACTGAAAGACTCACCAACAATGTCTTCCTCAGGATTTAAGAAATGTGAGTCCTGCCGAGAGGCAATGCCAGCGTCTGATGGGCACAGTCTATGCATAAGGTGCCTGGGGGAGTCCCATGTCACGCAGAAATGCTCCTTCTGTGCAAAACTAACAGCCAGAGCAAGGAAGGACAGGGAGATGCGGCTTAAAATGCTGCTCTTCGACAAGGCCCTCCAGCCAGACGTGCCGGAGCGGCCGCAGCAGGAGGGACCCTCCGGCGCCCATAAAAGGAAAGCTGCCTCCCTCACCCCATCAGTGCAAAAACGGAGGAAAGCCTCCCCAGCCCGATCCCTGCCGGCAGCAACAGCGAGCGGGATGGGAGGAGCGCGCAGCCCCCAGCCACAGCAACAGCTGATCGGCGGCGGCACGGAGAGCCACGTGGAAGTGGCTCAGCCTCCAATAATCAAACAGCCGTCCTGCACCGTAGGCAGGGCGGCGGCTAAACAAGCGCCGGTACCGGCAGCACCGCAAGCAGCGGCACCGACCCCCGGGGAACCGGCGGTGCAGAGTGCGCAGGCACGCAGCCTGGAGACACCAGAGGACACCGCCCGTGCGGCACCGCCCATGAGCGTGCTGAGCACGGCGCGGATGGGGCAGAGATCCCCTACACGCCAGGGGGCGGAGTTACCCCCTCAAGGGAGGGGGAAGGCTGCGCATAAAACAAGGCACCACAGCCCCTCTCGAGACAGGGCTGTGGAGTTGCTTTCTTTCAGTCCTCCGCTTATGCTGCAGACTCCAGCCAAAAGGCAGGGGTCCCCCCTAGCCTACCCGGAGCCCCCGTCTCCATTTTTACAACCAGCCTCGCCTTGGCTGGGACCACCTTCACCCTTCCTGGGGTTTGAGCCGCTGGAATACTATCCAAAATCGCTCTCTCCAGTGTCCCAGATCTCTCGAGGATCTCGCTCCCCCAGACGCAGAGGGTATGCACCAAGGGAGTGGTCTAGGTCACCTTCCCAAGAACAGTGCCTGTACTGCCATGGTCGCCCCTATCACGCGGGGCATAGACACCACAGGCAATCTACCAGGGAAAGATCCCCACAGACGATCTCGTATCCCCGAGGGCAATCGCGAACGGGGACAGAGACTCAAGTATCTCAGGGGGGACTGGTTAAGGAACCCCGAGATTTTCCCTCGCAAGCCTCTAGCGAGAGGGTGTACCATCACCAACAGGAACTGGAAGGGTCCAAAGAGGTGTACCCCAGTGGTTCCTCGCTCTCCTCCCCAGACGAGGCTACGGCCCCGGGGGACGTCGATCCTCCGGACGATCTCAAACAGTTTCAAGAGCTGTTTAAGAGGGTGGCCTTCACGCAAGGCATCCAGACAGCAGAGGTGCAAGAGAAACACCATAAGCTCCTCAAAAATCTGAGACCTCCGGCCTCCTCCAAAATAGCAGTACCGCTTGATGAAGCAATCTTGGAGTCCGCCACTACGATATGGCAGACCCCTGCGACTATTCCGCCTGTCCACAAGAGAGCAGATAAGAAATACTTCGTGCCGGCGAAGGGCATGGAGTTCCTGTTGAGACACCCACAACCAAATTCCTTGGTGGTGGAGTCGTCGCAACAAAGATCAAAGACATCTCAATTCAGGACAGGGGGAACAGACAAAGATGCCAAGAAGCTAGAGCTGTTTGGCAGAAAGGTCTACTCCTCCTCCACTCTACTGTTGCGAATGGCAAATTACGCAGCGCATTTAGCGAACCATAATTTCGACAACTACACTAGGTTAACTTCCCTCATGGACTCGCTTCCAGAGGACAAGAAACCGGTGCTCAAGGCCATCGTTCAAGAAGGCTACGCGGCCTCGAGGACGGGAGTTCAGATCACCCTGGATGTTGCGGACACAGCAGCACGTTCCACAGCTACGGCAGTGGTGATGTGAAGGGAGTCCTGGCTCCAGACTTCGGGTATACCAAGGGATCTGCAGGCAAACATAGTCGATCTTCCCTTCGACTCGCAGAAGCTGTTTGCTGAATCAACTGACTCGGTCCTTCATTCCAGTAAAGATTCAAGAGCCACACTTAAGACCCTGGGGATTTACACCCCTCCATACAGAAAGAAAAAGTACTACCCTCAACAAAGACGGTACCAGTACCAGCAACAGCGTCCCCAGTACCACAGGGGTTACGAGCAAGGGCGACATCAACAGCAGCAGCAGTACAGAACTCCCAAGCGACGTTCACAACAGAGCCGTGCGTCCTTGGGGCAGGGCCAAAGGCCACAAGTTTGACACACAGATCCAGGGCTGCGCCATCACTACCATCGCACAAGGTCATCCGAAGCGGCTATTCCACCATCGCCTCCGACCATTCTACAACCAGTGGCAAAGGATCACCACAGACAAATGGGTGCTGGAGATCATAGCCATGGGGTACGCCATCCCCTTCCAGTCGCTCCCACCGCCACGACCTCCACCCAGGCCCCACCTCCAGGAGGCCTCCCATGTAGCGAGGCTCAAGCAGGAGGTAGACCATCTCATGCTCCTAGGGGCAGTGGAAAGAGTGCCGGAGGAACTGCAAGGAAAAGGGTTCTACTTGAGGTACTTCCTCACGGAGAAAAAGACAGGAGGCTGGAGGCCCATCTTAGATGTTCGAGGCCTCAACCGGTACTTGCGCAAGCAACGCTTTCGGATGATCACAATCGCCTCCATCCTTACGGCACTGGACGATGGAGATTGGTTCGCAGCCCTCGATTTACAAGACGCGTATTTTCACATAACTATCCATCTGGCTCACCGGTGATTCCTCCGGTTCATGGTAGGCAAAGAACATTTTCAATACAAGGTCCTACCGTTTGGCCTCTCCTCGGCCCCCAGAGTCTTCACCCAGACCTTGGCAGTGGTGTCAGCCTACCTGCACAGACAGGGGGTATTTATATTCCCGTATCTGGACGACTGCCTACTCAAAGGGGCCTCAAAGGAGGAGGTACTATGCATGATACGCATCACAGCAGGCACGTTCTCTTCGCTCGGCCTGGTTATCAATCTGGCAAAATCAAAGATAGACCCCACACAGGACATAGAGTTCATAGGGGCACGCATATATTCTATTACAGCGAGAGTATATCTACCAGAGACTCGCTTTCGGGCCATCGGCTCCCTCGTGCAGGTCATCACCTTCAGCCCTACGGTGCCGGTCCTGACGTGCTTACAGCTGCTGGGCCACATGGCAGCGGCGACGTTCGTAGTACAGAACGCCAGGTTACACGTGCGCAGCATGCAGCACTGGCTGGCGAGCGTATACAAACCGGCAGCACACACCGTTCACAGGGTGGTGTCGCCCACAACAGAGGTGCGCAAATCCCTGCAATGGTGGGTAAACCCCAAGAACTTGCTAACAGGGGTACCCTTCCACCAACCACAAATATCGGTTTTTCTTACTACAGATGCCTCCCTCATAGGGTGGGGAGCACACATGGGCGAAGAGGTGACTCAAGGGCTGTGGTCCTCCACGGAGCAGTCACTGCACATAAATATACTGGAGCTCAGAGCAGTGTTCAACGGCTGTAGACACTTTCGAGACCATATACAAGGCAAAGTCGTCGGGATCAGTACAGACAATACCTCCACCATGTTTTATATAAACCGGCAAGGAGGAGCTCGGTCCCATGTCTTATGTGCGGAAGCAGTCCGGTTATGGAACTGGTGCATCGCCAACAATATAATCTTGAAAGCCTCGTACTTACCAGGCGCTCACAATGTGAAGGCAGACCAGCTGAGCAGGCGTTTTGCACGAGTGGCAGATCCGTCCCGATCTGCTACGACCGATTTTCCACGCATGGGGTTTTCCCCAGATAGACCTGTTTGCCACTCAACACAACAAGAAGTGTCCACGATTCTGCTCCAGGGCAGGACTGGGATGGGGGTCCCTGGGGGACACGTTCGCGATCTCGTGGAGGGGCCCCCTGCTTTACGCTTTTTCTCCCACAGTGCTGATCCACAAAGTCTTGCAGAAAGCCAGGAGGGAAGGAGCCCGAATGATCCTGATAGTCCCAACGTGGGATCGACAGCAATGGTTCCCCCTACTCCTGCGCATGTCAGACCTTCCACCGATGCCTCTTCCGGTGGCGCCGGATCTGCTCACGCAAGCCCAGGGGTCCATAGTGCATCTGCACCCCCAAGGCCTGCGACTACAAGCGTGGTTAATCCATGGCTCAGCTCCCTAGAGAGCGCATGCTCAGAGGAAGTGCAGCAAGTCCTAGAAAGTAGCAGGAGGACTTCCACCAGGAAGACCTACAAGCAGAAATGGACTCGCTTCACGGCTTGGTGTTCTACCAAACAGCTGGCCCCCCTTTCGGTGCCTGTACCTGTTATAGTAGAGTATTTACTGGACCTCAAGAGAGGAGGACTCTCACTATCCTCGTTAAAGGTCCACCTTGCCGCCATTTCAGCGTTCAGACACGAGGAGGAAGGGCACACGGTGTTCGCCCATCCCATGGTTACCAGGTTCCTCAAAGGGTTGGTAAACCTATACCCCCCTCGGAAACCGATTCCACCTTCGTGGAACTTGGACCTGATGCTTAATGTGCTAACGGGACCACCGTTCGAGCCCTTGGCCACGGCTTCCCTCCGCCTCCTTACGATAAAGATGACCTTCCTTCTCGCAATCACGTCAGCTCGCAGGGTGAGCGAGCTTGTGGCAGTTATGGCAACGCCACCCTGCACTGTTTTTTCCAAGGAGGCGGTAACCATATGGCTGCATCCAGCCTTTGTTCCCAAGGTTTCTTCTGAGTTTCACATTAACGAACCTATTGTTTTACCCTCGTTTTATCCAAAGCCTCATAACTCTAACAAAGAGGCGCGCCTACACCTTCTGTACGTGAGGAGGGCGCTAGCCTTCTACGTAGACAGGACCAAGTCCTTCCGGAAAACGGATAGACTCCTAGTCTCTCTCGCTCCCAAATCAAAAGGAGATGGTCTCTCTTCGCAGAGAATCTCGAAACATATCGTATCCTGCATAAAAATGTGCTACGAACTCAAAAAGACTCCTTTATCGGCCACTCCCAGGGCTCATTCCACTAGGGTGGTGGCGGTATCAACAGCCTTTTTCAAGGGCGTTGCGCTAAAAGACATTTGCAGAGCGGCGACCTGGTCATCCTGACACCTTCGCCAAACATTACGCCCTTCACAGGGTATTCCAAGAGGATACCCGTGTCTCGACAGCGGTCCTCTCAGGGACGAGCTGCACATAATCCGATTACCCACCTCCTATCTTGGGTTACTGCTGGGTAGTCACCTATTGTGGAGCACCCACGGGGACACTCGAAGAAGAAAGACAGGTTACTCACCGTAGTAACGGTGGTTCTTCGAGATGTGTCCCCGTGGGTGCTCCACTACCCGCCCATCCTCCCCGCTTCGGATCTCTGTTTAGTGTTTTGCAGGGGCATCCGAGGCGGTTGGTCAAGGAACTGGCAGGGACCGGATCGCGCACGTGGCCAGGAGCGCGCAAGGGAGCGGCGCGCGCCGGCGCATGCGTGGTCTGGCAGAAACTGCTTGGAAGATCCGATCTGCAGCGCCGGGCGAGCCCGACACCTATTGTGGAGCACCCATGGGGGGACATCTCGAAGAACCACCGTTACTAGGGTGAGTAACCTGTCTTTCTTTGAGTTAGAGTGGAGAGAAATGGCAAAATAACTGCTTAGGTCATCATATATTCCTTGTTGATGACATCAGGAAGAAAGGACCAAATCTTGCTCAATTTGCCCAGGTCCCTGAGAGTGCCCATGCAGGAGGAATGAGACTATATGGTAAGAGAGCCTGGTAGTGTACCAACATAACAAAGACTCAGTCTGTGTCTGCACTAAAACCAACTGGGAAGAAGGAGCTCTCGAAGTTGGAGGTCCTTTCAAAAGACCCCCATCTACATGGGCGGAGGCATTCGAAAAGTGTCACTTTCAAAACGCATACGGCTGCCATTGTGCTAATGAGGCACTGCATATTCATGTCAGTACCTCATCAGCATCTTCCAAACCACCTCAAAACATACTCCCTCCAAAAGGAGGGGGCTAGTGTAGATGCAGCCAAAGAATCCTCTCTTCTTCCATTCAGCTTAATAATGCATTTTAGTTTAACAGCGAGAGCTTCACTAGAAGTACTTGTGTGCAGTATTTTTCTATTGAGAACTATACTTTACTTTGATGTAGCTGAAACTTTGCACTTGGCCAGTGTGTCAGTTAGCTGTCTTATTTGTCCATTTTTCTTGTCAATTTTTACACAGTTAAACACTCCAAGGGGGGTTTCCAACAGTCAGTGCTGTAACTGCCCATACATATGAATTTAAGGCAGACATAGTATTTACTGGAAGTGAGCATTTTCTGTAAGTTAGAAAATTTGCAAACTGATATTAGTAAATCTCTTAATTTTGTAAATTTTAATGTTGCTCTTTTAGCTCCTAGAGGCTTTAATCAAAATCAAGGGCTCGTGTGTCACTGTGCAAACCTGTAACAGTTCCTTTTTTTTTTTTTTTTTTTTTTTTTCAAAAAGCTTGTAGAATGTAAAAGGTTCAGTCTGTTAGGTGCTGTACAAAATGGAATACAAAAAGGCTGCTTGGTTATTTTTAAATGTACAAAGTACACTTTTTTTCTGCCTGAGTTTTTGATCTGGACAATGCCAACAGTGTCCAGATGGGTTTTCCTAGTGTACCTTGAGGATAGGGAACAGCAGGCAGGGTGGCTTTTGTGTCACATGAGCTCATTTACATTAATTTAGAAGAGGTGAAGTTTGTAGGTATTGAACAAAGATTTATGTTGAAAGTGTTTAAACTTTTTGGTGTTGTATAAACAAAATAGTTGAACTAAAAATTCCTTGATCCTTTCAATAGCATAATTGAATTGGAATAATTAAATGAGTAACTTCCTGTGACTTTTTTTTGACTAGCTAGTCTTCCAGATGTGAGTTGCAGGCCACCTTTTATAACTATAAAGCAGAAAAACATGATACAAACCCACTTTTTTTTCCTTTTATGGGTTATCTTTGGGAGTTAATACCATGCACTGAACAGTTGATTTTTCTACTTCTATACCATATAAAGGACATGTTTATTCAGGATTCCCAGAACTAGTTGGGTGGACTGGGTGGCTGAATTAAAAATAAAAAAAAGTGACTTTTTCTTTAATTTGCATGGGTGAAAACCAAGCTGCCTTTGATGGGCAACCTAGATTAGTAAGTGGGACACCCTGAGTGTCCCTTCATCTCAGTGGGCTCCAAGACTGTCTTAGCCTGCTTATGGTAACATGTTCATGTTTGTACTGGTTATAGAGAAAACAGCATTATGTAAATATTTTGTGTGGAGACCACCTAGAAGTTAAAAATTACTACACTATATTGATTAACTTTTCTAATGTATTTAAGAACTGAATTGAAATGTTTAGCTCAGCAAACACTTAAACAAATGTAATATATCTAAATGTCTAAGCTGACCACTGCTTTCTGAGCTTTCTCTTAGAAAGTGTGTGTGTGTGTGTGCGCGCGCGCGTGCGCTTGCTTTGTCCCATCTTAAATATTGAGGTATAGGGTAACAGGAAAATGTGGGCAAAGCCAAATATGGAACAGTGACAGTGTCTGGGGCATGTAGGACAATAAACAGGAAACAGTCAACTAAAATAGCCATGCTTTTTCTACAAGTGTCTGCATATTGTGGTGTGGCAGAAATCTAGTTGGAGAGGGCTGTGCAGGCCTTACGTGGTGTCAAATTACATAGGGATGGAATCTGCCTCTAACCTTTTCATTACTCATAATGTTTAACTTACCTCTCTTAGTACTGCTTAATTAACATATGTCTCAGAACTGGTAAAATACAGATGTAGTCCTGGCCTAAGTGTTCAAATGCGTGAAATCTAGGATTTGCTCTGGTCACTTTTTTGTATAGTTGTTTTGAGAGACCTGTTGGGTATCAGATTTAATGGTGGTCTCGCCTCTCTCCCCTCCCCCCCCCCCACCAACCCAGTTTGTGTGTTGAAGCTTTTTCTGGGTGCTTCCTCTCTTAAATAAATTCCATTGTAGGTTAGGTCTAATTCAACCAAATGCATGGTGCCTCAGGTCTGTGCTATTCTGGCAGTGTATAAAGTAGAGCCTGTCTTACCCTGAACTAGATTGTGTCAGTAAAATTATCCAAATATCCTGCATTCTTAGCAACCAGCAGTTTGCCAGGGTGACAAACTGCCACTCAAAACAGGGTTGAGTGATATTTTTTTTTTAAATTAAGGAAATTCTAAAATATTGATTTAAATCACTACGAAAAAAATTTTTAGTTTCCCACTGGTAATACTACTTCATATTTCTTAAACAATGGTGCAAATCTGATTACTAAAATGTTACAACTCAGTATAGCATTTCACGCAACTAAGAGGGTATGCTTTGTGTAATTATTTTAGATGACGTGATTTTTATTAATTTAGGAAATAGTACATTACCTGTGTTTAAGCTGCAGACGCAGCAGCAGTACGTTAATAAAAGGGTTTTATTTTTGTGTGATTTAATTCTTATTACTAAACTAACTCTTAAATGTTATTATATTAGAGTTTTACGTTTGCAGTTGCCGCAGTCTGCTGACTTGCTGGGTGGTAGCTGTCCTTAAACATTTTTCTTATTAATTTTCAAATTTAACTTTTTCTAAAAAACAAGCCATCATAACACTAACTGCAGTGTCCTTAACCTTTACAACTATCTCATCTTCCACATGCCCACGGTCATTTTGATTCTTATATTGAAACATAAGAATTTTCCTGCTTTTTCAATTCCCAGTCAGTTTGAGATTTGTGTGAATAATGCCAACAATTAACATTCTTTTTATGTCTGCAGCAGAAGCTACTGATTTCAGAAGTTGGCTTAGGAACTCTGTTTTAAGGTGCCTGGCTAGTGATTTCCACCAGTGCACAAGAGTGACTTTATTCACGTCGGTAAACATGTAGTGATATTTAGATGGTTTCACTATAGCTCTGCAATTTATGACTAGCATAACTGAGAAGTGATTTTGAGATGCCTGTGGTGTGGCAACATCAGCTTCAGAAGTTAGGCATCTACCTTTTTGTATATGGGAATAAGAATGTTCACAAGAAAATGAGGTGGAGCACCTGTATTTTAAGTTCTGGTGAGGGATTTATTTTGTCCATGTCTCTTGGAAGTGTCTTTAAAATTTCAACAGTATCAGCAATGCAGCAGCCAGTACTTTCTCTGAAATTTGAAGCTTATTATCTATAGCCTTAGTATACTGAGCATATCCTCTAGATTCTTCTTTAATCCACTGTTAGATACTTGGGGTGAAATAGTTCCATATATTTAAGTGGGTTTCTTCACAAAGTTTTAAGAGAATAAGCCAGTTCTTAATACATTGTTCCAAATAACCACAATTTCCATTGAATGTCTTGAGGGAGAATTAATTTGGATCTTCCTGATTGTTTCAGTGAAGATGAAGCAAAATTGTTGTTGAGGAAGCATTTTGTGAATTTCAGCATTTTCTCTTATTCCTGGAGAAGACTTATTTTGCTAAAAATGTTTTCAATGGGCACTGCAGCCACATGTTATGGAGCATAATTCCAGTTCCTCTAAGTATGTTTGCCATGTTTGCAGGGTTGTCTGAGAACTGCACACTTGATGATTTGAATTTTTGTTCAGTCAGTGTGTTTCCTAATCTTTCAAAAAGATATGCAATCCCATCTTCTGTTGTTACAGATACATTGATGTACTCATCAAGGCTTAAAATGGAAAATTTTTCCTTTGTATTGTTGCATACTGTTCAGGTTCTTTCTCATGCACCATATCTACCAACCCTCCACTAACGCCTGCACTACCAGGTGGAGTGTAGACTGGTCATAAGAACTCAGCCATGTCAATGGAAGTGTTTATTTTTAACAAAGCGAAAAAGAGAATACATGGCATAAATGAACCAAGCAATCTTGTCAACTGTGGTATCTTGTTTGTAATTGCTAGCCCTTACTACAAAAGGGTGGCTTTTACTGGATGGCTGAAATCTTGCTTCTGATACTTTTTCTGAAATAATGTTTAGTTGTAGCCCAGTTGCTAAAAGTGCCTGCAAATAATTCTGCAGTTGTTGCAGATAGTCAGTCTGTCTCTTGCATTTAACTGGGATCCTGAAACAAAATTAAATTATTTCAATTTTTTTCTCATTCTATTATTCAGTTAATCATTTTACTTTTTTCAGTAAGGCTGTTGATCGAATTCCAAGTTACCAAATAAGCTAGTACTGCACTTAGAGTACATTTTAATTTTGGAGTAAGCCCCTTGAACTTACTGGCACTTCTGTTTGAGAACCAGTATAGAATGGAAATTACAGTGAAATAATATAGGGAATAGATGATTTACAGCATTACCATTATGGTGTATGTCCATGATGTTCCAAAATAGGTGCATGTCATGTATAATTGACACTCAGCGGAAACTGGCAATTCTAGATTTAGTACTTCAGTGATGGATTCTAAACCTAGTAACTAAATAAGCCATAAGGATTACATAAGCTAACCCTCTTTTTTTTTTTTTAAGCAACATTCAGCGTATCAAACAGCTTTGGAATTTGCTTATTAAATCACTTGCTCTAGAAAGCAGAGATCCTTAAAGAATGGTGCATTGCAAAGTGAGTTATTTGTTACTAACCAGTTGATGTGCCCTGTTGAGAGAGACACAGACACACCTTCATCCACATAAATGCTTATTGGGAGAAAACTTTACGTTCTTGCAACTAAGCCCTGTATCACTATCTTGCACTTCTTCATTTGACTTGTCTTCTTTTTTCACCCAGGGAATGAATTTCTTCAGAATATTCTGATAAGACCTCTTTTGTGCCCAGAAGCCGTGACCATTTTTCTGTGGCAAAAGTGGAGGAAAGAAAAGAGGGAAGAAATATAGGAAGTTGTATTTATGTGTCATGAATGTCTTCCCTTTTTCTTTCCAGTCCGCTCCACTGTTCTGTTGTAGGCTGTCTCCATCCTTTTTCATACATTGTGTGTCTGTTATTAAGACCAATGTCTTAACTAACTCCTCTGCTGTGCTTGTCCAAGGTCCACCGTGGCATATGTACGGAAGAAAAATAAACCTATCCAGCTTGTCTTTCTCTGCATGTTACTTTAGTTGCCTGAGAAACAAATCTTAAAGCTCACTTTCAAGAAGCAAGAAGTGGTATTTAAGCTGGGCAGACTAGAGCCATTAGTTCATTTTATGAGACTGTAGGTGTAGGATGTTAATGATGAGATTAAAAATATTTTACAATTAAAATGAAGAATTTTTTTTCTTCCACCCTGGTTCAAACATGAATTTTTAATATGTAGTCCTTGGTCTTCTGACCTATCTAATCCAGGAAATATTTTAAATGGCAGTTAGTGATGATACTGGATTCACAGCTATCGGAATGAGAGTATTCAGCAGACATCTGGCATGTTTTTCCCCTAAAACTCCTGGCTTCCTTCACCCATTGAAGTGAGATTTTAATAGTACTCCAATGGCAGAAAGTAGTTTTGAACTGACTGTTTCAATTAGGAAAGTAAAATGCTGAGTAATTGGAACTTGGCTATGAAAACTTTAATTGATGTCCTAGAAAATAATTCAGTTTTACTTTTCAAGCTAATCAGGAGAAGGAGAAGCAAAAGTGACATTTGTAAAATTCTGCCTTTCTAATGCATTTGGGTTTCCCCCAGGGCAATTAATCCTTTTGACTACAGCTCAAACTGCTGATACAATGAACCGATAGTGCTGAGTACTCGCTGGCAGAAGCTGCTTTTTCTGTATCTGGATTGCTATCCTAGGGTACCTCCTAAAAACTCAGTACAGTAAAAGCATGGTTATCAGACACATTCAGTTAAACGGGATGCTGAGGGGATGGCTGCCAGGCCGGGGCCAGCTGCTGCTGCTTTGATGGACCAGCTGCCAGCCCCAGCTCAAATAACCAGCATGTTTTATTACTGACCCTCCCTGGTTCTCTGGGGGTGCCAGATAATAAAGTTTGTACTGTACTTCAATTTAGCTAAACGTTATAGGGCAGCAAATAACTGTTTCCAAATTCTATAGCTTTCTGATCTTTTATGTTGTAACCAGTTATGTCTTTACAAACTCAATCTATCAATTACCTGCACATCAGAAAGTGGTTCCCTAATGTACCTTTATCTGCTACTCTAACACTGTTACATGGCACTGAACAGTGTATACAGATGGCTCTTGTGCACTCCACTCATTAATGTTTAATTCTGCAGTGTTTGTGTGTTTGAGTAGCTCTACAGTTGTCAAGTTACCTTAGTTTTTTGCTTGCAGCCCAGAAATGGGTTAATAGTTTATTTTGGGGTCGACAAACTTTGTTCTGAGACACACATCTGGGTATGAAAACTGTGTGGAGGGCCATGTATACTCACAAAAATGGAGTCTTGGCTTGGGGAGGTGGGAACAGTCCTCAGGACCTTTATAATCTGTCAGTTAAATAGACTTGTCTAACCTGGTGGTCAAAATTTAAAATCCTCTACATTTAAATATACAAAGCTCCAAGTTAAAGACACAAAAACAAAAAGTTTAGACTGAAGTCGTCGATATGCCCAGCAGCATAAGATGCTAGCAAACAAGACCTGCAAAGTTATCCACTGACCATTCTGAAACTTCAGCATGAGAGGCTGAATGGTCTTAGAAGGCTAATTAATCATTTTTGCACATTATGAACATCCAGTTAGCACTTTTCTAAAAGTGTGTGTACTCCAGTAAATCCCCACTGCTTTGAGTCTAACCTACTGTAATTCCATAATACACGTTTACCTATATATGGAGTCATTATGTAGGTGTTCACAAAAATTCAAGCTCCAGAGAATGCTAGTTCCACTTTGAACCAGAGGAACCTAAATTGCAGAATGGGCTGGCTTTTTTATTTCAACCTATGTTGCCTCCATATAAAAGCTTGGCTGAATTTTAAAATGCTGGTTTTAACTCTGGCCTACAGTCTATTTAGTTGACATTTAAAGGTTCTTTTACGGTGGTTTACAAACTTCTGTAGTGGTGATCCCTTTCACATAGCAAGCCCATCAGTGGGATGGCACCCTCATAATTAAAAATAAGTTTTTTAAATATTTAACACTATTATAAATGCTAGGGGCAAAGTGTTTGGGGTTGGAGGCTCAGCTCATAGCTACCCACATAATAGCTTCATAATCTCCTCCAAGTCCGCAAACTTTAGGCCAGCTAGTTACCTTTGTTTATTAAAAAGGTGGCTGTCTAAGGCAATGGGCATGCTAACCCACCATTAGCACAATAAATTTCTCTTATCAGATTCTGGTTTATGTGGCAGGATTACACAGGTCTACAAAACCTAAATAAGTCCCTTTTAAAATTTGCATTTGTGAAGTGCTCTGGTATCATGGCAACAAATGTAATAGACATTTTTAGCTTGGTAGGCGTGTTAATTTGCCTGAAATTTTTTTCTTCTTCTACCAACCAAGTTGCTCAGAACTACCAACAAATATTCCTTTTTCCTAAACAAAGTGAAGTGTGTTCAGTATACCGGTATTGATGGAAATGTTTTCAGTTATTGCTTTGTTTAGTGACCCTGTTGGCACATTAGAGGGGCTTTGAACACTAGAAAATCCCACTTACTGGAGCTAAAAAGTTCAACTGATTTGAGATTTTCAAAAAGGAAACTGAAGTTGGATTTTAAAGTGACTTTGAAAAACAATTAAGACCTTTCAGGACTTTGACTCTTATGAAAACTACGTGAAGCTTGAGTTGCTTGCTTGTCTTCCCCTCTTTATTACAATCCAATGAACCTCAGTCCAGATCTTCAAAATCTCCTATTCAAACACCAGTTTGCTCAGGATATTCAATGGAGCTAAACGGCATAGATTTGTTTGGTGGCTACATCTCTATAGGTATACTAGCGAAAGTTTCTTTTCAGTTTGAAGTCACTTTTGCTGCTAAACCTTTGAATGAGAGAGGTTCACTTATGGTCCCTATGCATTTTGCTACATGAAAATTAAGATTATTATAAAAAATCTTTATTTGTTGCAGGCTCACATCAAATTTCCTATTGACTATCCATATTCACCACCTACGTTCAGATTCCTGACCAAAATGTGGCACCCCAACATTTATGAGGTAAGATATTGCAGTGGTGGGTTTCTCGTCAGTTGAAGCAGACATGATTTGAGTTGAAATGTTGCATGTCTTTAGTTGTAATTGTCACGTTCTAGCAACTAAAACTTGTGTTGTATTTAAAAAAACTAAACCTAGATTTCTTATAAGCACTCTCATTCAGAGACTGGTGTTCAACCTGTGCAGATAACCCCTGTTGTCACTGACTTAACATAGTTGTAAAACTGCTATTAATTGGAATGTGGGCTGTAACTATTTTTCCCATTCATTTTGGATCTTAAAGATCAACCATTTCTCCAGCTTTTATTTGACATGGCTTAGTCAGCATTTTGACAATAGTGAAATTTAAACTTAATCAAAATAGCTTATTTTGAAGCTGGTTTTTTTTTTTTGTTTTTGTTTTTTGGGGTATTAAAGTGGTAAATACACAGACCTGAGGTTGTATGCTATGTGAGTAAGGTACAGAGTTGAGTTTCAAGTGTAAGATGAAAGCTTGCCTTAAGTTTAGATGTGAATGCTCTTCCCCAGTTATGTTCTCCCATGCTCCCCAAAAACCCTTACTCTTCATCGCTAATTGTGTTCTAAATAACTTCATAATATAATTATACTAGTTGCTTTATCCTCTTGTGTGGTTATGAAAAAGGGCCCTTTTTCATTTTCATATATCATATTTGCTGATGATCTTTCAAATACCGTATCAATCCTAAATAGCCGTTTATTGTCTTGGAATCTTGTCTTAGGTTAATATTTAACAGTCCTCATGAGATATCATGAGATCTATATCCAAGAAGCAGCTCAAGACTGATTCAGCAGTTCCCCTGTAAGCAAATGTGACACTGAGGCCGTGTCTACATTGCTAAGACCTGTCAGCAAAAGATACGTAAATTGTGGAACACATTTGCTTATCTTTTGCCTGCACCTCTGTTGGGAGAGGCTTCTCTGACATTTGACCCATCCACGCATGTGGACTCATGTGGCTCTTTAAGGACTTCTTCTTTGACTCCTGTTACATACAATGTGATGGGGGCAAATTTAGATAAAACAGATCAGGAAAGGGATCTTGGAATTATAGTGGATAGTTCTCTGAAAACATCCACGCAGTGTGCAGTGGCAGTCAGTAAAGCAAATAGGATGTTAGGAGCTATTAAAAAAAGGATAGAGAATGACTAATATCATACTTCCCCTATATAAAACTATGGTACGCCCACATCTTGAGTACTGCGTGCAGATGTGGTCTCCTCACTTCAAAAAAGATATGTTGGCATTAGAAAAGGTTCAGAAAAGGGCAACTAAAATGATTAAGGGTTTGGAAAGGGTCCCATATGAGGAGAGGCTCCAGAGACTGGGACTTTTCAGTCTAGAAAAGAGGAGATTGAGGGGCAATATGATAGAGGTATATAAAATCATGAATGGTGTGGAGCAAGTGAATATTGAAAAGTTATTTACTTGTTCCCATAATATAAGAACTAGGGGACACCAAATGAAATTAATGGGTAGTAGGTTCAAAACTAAAACGAAAATTTTTTCTTCATACAGCGCACAGTCAGCCTGTGGAGCTCCTTGCCAGGGGAGGCTGTGAAGGCCAGCACTCTAACAGAGTTTAAAAAAGAGCTTGATAAATTTTTGGAGGTTAGGTCCATAAATGGCTATTAGCCAAGGGTAAAGTATGGTGCCCCTAGCCTTTAGTCAAAGGCTGGAGACCAGTGGCAGGAGACAAATCGCTTGTTCATTGTCTTCGGTTCACCTCACCTGGGGCACCTGGCACTGGCCACTGTCGGCAGACAGGATACTGGGCTGGATGGACCTTTTGGTCTGACCCAGTATGCCGTTCTTATGCTATAGCTACAAAGTGTGTGGGGTTTTTTTTTAAACAAATAAAAAACCCTTCTGATTATTTTTGATAAATGGTGCTTGTCTTAAAAGCCCAACAAGAGCTCATATCTAAATAGCAAATGATATGTGATCTTGAAATGTTGGATGACTCCCCAAAGCATCCTCCAGAGAGAGAGGTGTGGGAGTGAATGTCAGGAAGATAGTGGTACAAACACACGTGTGTGAGGAAATGTACATATGTGAGCTGTTCTTAAAGTATGGTTTGACCTTATTTAGTACAGACGGTCTCATATTCGCATACATTGCAGCTCTTGACTTGCGTTTTTTACCGAACTGGAAAAATGGCTCTTGTCATTTTGGTTGCTGACCCCTGGTCTGGGTAAACTTCTTGGATCTCTTAAGGAATGAGGATGTCAGTCCAAGTCTTGATCTTGGATGTCCTCACTCCAACATTGAAGTATCCTGGGCTGCTCCTGAATGCTGAGTCCTTAGCAAGTGTTCTTTAGTAATCTCCTCTAGACTGTGGTAGTTATACAGCTTATGATCTATTCTTACCTGTTTTGACCAGTGGCTTTCCAAATGTACACTGGCAAATAAGATTGTACTCCATATTGATTGCTTGATGCTGAGGAGGCAGCTGCATTCTAATGCAAAGGACTATCCTGCATTCAGGTAGTACATGGTGATCAGTATCCTCCTTCTAGTGTCATTTGAAAACCTTGAGACTTTTGCTGCCCTGCTGCAACTTAAACTTCAGGAGTTTAAATATGTGGCCAAGAAAGTGTTTTTCTTTCTCAGAAATCTCCTTCAATAGTATTGGATTTTGTAACCATTAAAACCAATTAAAAGTTAGGGTTGTCAAACAATTTAAGAAATCATTGTTTAACAGAACAATTATTAGTACTATACGCTTAAAATAGTATTCTAACTTTTTATATTTTTGACTTACAAATATTTGCACTGTTTTTTTAAAAAAAGTCAAACCTAGTACAAGTACAATCTCTTTATCGTGAAAATTAAACAATTTGTGTTAATTTTAGTAGTTGGCTAAATAATCTGGACTGAGTGGACTTGTGAGGCTCTAAACATTTACATTTTTTGAGGGCAGTTGACATTTGTAAGTTACACTTTCATAATAGAAGTTACACTATTGTATTTGTATGAGGTGAATTGAAAAATATTGTATAATTTTAACAGTGCAAGCATTTGTATTCAAAAATATGAAGTGTGCACTGTACATTTGGGATTCTGCTATAATTGAAATCAATAAATTTGGAAATGTAGAAGAGAATCCCAAATATTTAATAAAAATCAATTGGTATTTTATTTAAAAATTTTGATAAATAGTTAATTCACACAATTCAGAAAATCAACTGCTGTTAATCAGCAGCCTTAATGAAAAGGAATCTATCCTGAATAGGGCATAGGTTTAGCTGTGGATTCAGAATCTCTAAATCCTCATGCAGGAAGTGAGGGTGTGCCAGTTCTGTTATCTGAATCAGCAAAGTGGACCATAGTGTTTCTACTTCAACGCAAGAGGGTTAAAGACCTTTCTCCAGTAATTCTGAGGAAGAGGGATGGTGGCATTCCTATAACTGTTAAAAGAAACTAACCTGAACTCTTGTTCTAAGCTAATTTCTTCCATGTGATTGGAGGTAACTTTTTTTAAACCAAGACCTGCCAGCTGTGAAAGTGAACATTTTTTATGTTCATCTGAAAACTGTGAAGCTCTCTGAAGTCAAAAGAAGCCAAAGTAGTTTCAGTTTGTTGGCTGTTGTGTATACTGCAAAACCAGGCAATTAATAGGAGAAACTGGGACAGCTACAGTTACATGTGGTGGCATGCTGCTGCTGCTGCCAAAAGTAAACCGTCAAGGTACCACAGACAAAAGGAACCAGATATTCATAGTTGCTGATGAGCTCAAATGGGGAGATGTCAGAGTTGTGACTTACAGTAGTAAGAGAAGAAGGCATAAAGTAAACCTGAATTCAGTTATATCCTGGTAGGAATAATAGATATGTTCTGTATTGAGTTTCTGTTAGGTTATCCAGTCTGTGGTCTTGACAACACTACCTTTTTGAGTCCCACTTCGAATTTCTCACCTTGTCTTACATCTAGTTGCTCTTAACTGTGCTCCACTATGCAATCCTCAATTTCTTTCCCTCTCGCAGTTCACAGCTTTCAAATAGTGGTCACATTCTCTGTCTCCTTACTTATGTTTTAAGCAATTTTCAAAATCTCTTAATCCATCTGGGCCCTATTCATGTTTTTGTTCTTCTGTAAACTTACTCTTTCCTCTTGGAAGTGTGATGCTTGAATGTATGTGATGTGTTTAAACTTTCCACCAATTTTGTGTTAGAATTTTCACTTTACCTCTGCTGTTACCTCTACTTTACTGTTCCACAAAATAGTTGGTAGATGGAATAGTACTCAAGGGTTAGACCAGCTCACTCCATCAGTATGGAGGCTTTTCACTGGGTTCAGACTTCCTTTGCTGACGTACAGCAGCACTACATTCTAGCACAAGGCTTCAGAACTGAAACTATAGAGAACTCTATCATTTATGGACCACAGGATTCATACAAAATCTACATGCTTACATTTGCTTGGAAACTTCCCATGAACAAAATTGACTGTGAGGAATTAACTTCTCATACAGGGTATCCCCTCCCATATCTCAGCACTGCTGGTTTTGTCTAGTACAGGGCTCTGCAACCTGCAGCTCCAGAGCTATGTGCTGCTCTTTAAAGACTTCTTTATGGCTCCTGATGCTATAATTACAAAGTTTAAAAAAACAAACAAAAATTTGATTATTTTCAATAAACAATGACTGACTAAAAGCCCAAAATGAACTCTTATCTAAATAGCAAACTGATCTCAAAACATTTGGATAATTCCCACTAGCATCCTTCAGAGAGGCAGAGAGCAAGAGGTTTGTGAGTGAAGGTCAGGAAGACAGTACAAATACACACACAGTGTGAGGAAATATAATATGCAAAAAGTTTGAATGTCTTGAAGTAAATATGTGTAACACTACAAAACATTGTGTATGCTGTGTTCTTAGAATAGGGGTTACAAAAAGTACGGTTTGACATTATTAAAGACTCCTGTATTCACATGTATTTGGGTCTCTTCAATAAAGTTTTTTACCAAATTGGGGGGGGGAAGCTCTTCTTGCTATTTTGGTTGTTGACCCCACTCTAGTAGCTCTAAAGTGACTAATCCAGCCATAGGCACTATTTCCCTTCCCTGACCAGGAGTAGAAATTGTCTAACAAAATAAGCAAGTTCTACCAGATCAGCATATGAGTCTCTAGATCAGGGATGGACAATAATTTTTGATGTGGGGGACGACTTCAGGAATTTGGAGAGTGGTCCAGGGCCATGCTCTTCCATGATATTAATGGGAGAGGTGCGGGGTCTGATATGGAGGCTGGGTACTGAAGGAAGCTTGGGGTAAGGTTTGGGGTGTAGGATGAGTTGTGGAGTTTGGGTTAGGGTGGGTTAGCTTGGATGCAGTTGTGACCTGGGGCGGGGACTGGAGTGCAGGGGTTTGGGTTGTGACCTGGGGCAGGGTATTGGGGTGCAGCATCTGGGAGAGTGTATGGTTGCAGGAGGAGGGGGCAGAAGTTTGGCTTATGTGGGTGTGGGTGGAGGAGGCAGTCAGAGGGTTAGGGTTATGTAGGGTAGGTGTGGAGGGTCTTAGAGCCTGCCTCTGGCACCAATCTGGAAGACTTGTCTGGGCAACTCCTGTCCAGCAGCCCAGCTGATTTCTCAGGCAGATCCCTTCCTGCCCAGCCATCGTAGGGGCCATGTGTGTCTGTGAGCCAGAGGGGTGGGATGCTTCAAACAGGAAGCCCCATTGGTCAGAAACTGACAATGGGACATGCTGGGGGTTTGGGCAGTGCTGGAAACCTCTCCTCCCTTCCCCCAGGTTTGCAGCTGTTTGGAAAAACAGAGCCCTGCAGCTGCTTTTCTGAGCCAGAGTGGGCAGGGCAGGAAGGGAGCCAGCCTGAGGCTCCTTGCTGTGCCTGTGGGCTGGATCTGGAGGCTTGGCAGGCCATATTATATCCAGCTCTTCTCTAGATGCTAAGCAGCAGCTCCCAGTGAGGCTGAAAAGGATCAGTGATCCAGCTCAGATTCTCTCTCCCTCTTCCCCCCCCGGCCCCCGGCTCTGAGCCACTTGGCCCCGCTTCCACCACATTAATTTTATGTACACCACTACAAGGCAGTTTGTCATACATCGCCTCTGAATAAATGTACATAACAAAATTAATTCTGCGAGTGTGTGAGAAACTAGTGAGAGCACAGCATGTGATGAGAATTCATCAAAACTTACTCCGGTGGGTGGATAGTTAGCTTCCCTGGCTTGAGTCAGATAGCGATGGGGATCCAGTCTACATAAACTGCAAACTTACATTATTGTGCTTATGCACAAAGGCATCCAGATGAAATATGTAAAATGGCTAAAGAAGAATTTGACATTGTTCCTGGCACTGTATAACTGCTAATTGTCACGGTTTCTCCTCTCCCCATGCTTTATGAAAATTGGGTTGTCTAAATATGTACAACTTGCAGATGCTTTAGCCAAAATACCTCCATATTAACTTTGTCAATTTTAATATTACAATCTGCTGGATCTGTATATCCTATTTTGGTGCATGCATCATTCTTGTATTTCAAGTCGGAAGTATGAGGTGTAAGTCTGTTTATAGTTTTTAAATGTTCCCCAGAATTCTAATGACTGGGTAATCAACTCAGTGACCTTGTAAAAAGCCTTGTTTGCCCTAGAAGTGTAGCCATCTTAGTTTGTAGCTTCACAATAAAACAAGCAGTCTTGTTGCAGCTTAAAGACCTGGCAAATTTATTTATTGGGTAATGAAATTTTTGGGTAAGTCTACAAGGTGGTTGGTGCTAGAAGGACATGCAGCCGTACTACCTGGTACTGAAAGCCATTAGGAACTTGATATTTTTTCCTTGGAAGCGGGGCTGCCAAACAAGTCATCTTCCCTGGGGCTTACCTTCTAAGTTTTCCCTGTGTAAAACTTTTCCTTAGTGGAAGCGAGTCTTATTTGTGGTTTTGATCCTTTCGGGGGTTGGTTTTCCTGGGCGCTATGCCCTAGAACTGCGTTCTCCCAGAGCTGAAGTGATTTGGAGTGTCTGCAGTGTCTTGCCTGGGGGAGACCAGAGGATCTGGCTCAACAAGACAGGAGTGATGGGGCTCTCCCCACAGAGAGCAGGGCTGCATGGTCTACGCACAGGGGAATAATCCCAAGGGGGCTTCTGTGACCGCACCAACTTACACTAATATTTTATTGAATCTTTCACCTCTGTCTTGCAGAATGGAGACGTATGTATTTCAATTCTTCATCCACCTGTAGATGACCCACAAAGTGGAGAACTGCCATCGGAGAGGTGGAACCCCACCCAGAATGTCAGGTAACAAAATATGGAACCACTTCCTCTGCAAATGTAGACCTCATGAAAGTTCTCTTGTGGTCTATATGTGCATCCAGACCATAGCCTGTGTTCTGATCTCAGATGGAAATGGAAAAACTGGCTTGGCATCCATCTTTAAAAATGGCTAGTTTGAGTCTGTTAGAATTAAGGATATTTAATGGTAAAATTAATCTCACTACTTACTGGAGTGCAGTGTGTTCAGGTACTATGTTACCTTGCTGAAATTTCCACTTTGATGCATCATTGCTCACATTTGCTCAGAGAATATACTTGCGGTCTCAAATTCAGACTCTCTTTCCAAATCCACATTGTCCTTGATATTTGAATTACTGTTCTAATTCAGAGTAAATACCCCTCTGGGTTACAGAAATAGCAAAGACCCATCTTTCAGCATTTGTCTGTGCACTTATTTACTAATATTCAAGATTTTTCCTGAGGGATTCTGCAACTAAAAAGGGTAAAAGGCATTTAAAGGCATTTCTGTGCCCTTCAGACTAGCCTGACAGACTAACTGAAGCAGGGGATCTAGCTTGTGGACCAGGACTCTGACACCTATGGCTCTTGGGCTCTGTACAACCGGCCTTTCCTATTTTCTCCCCTCAATTATGATATTAGGATAACACTCCAAAGGACAAAGTTGCCTATGCAGATGGCTGGCCAGGTATGTCCCCATAGTGCACAAAGCTAAATGAGTCACAAAGAGCGCTCCAAGCTAACAAATGCTTCCTTTCATTGGGTGGCTCTCCATTTAAAATGCTACATCTAAGCCGTGTCTACACTAGCCAAAAACTTCGAAATGGCCATGCAAATGGCCATTTCGAAGTTTACTAATGAAGCGCTGAAATACATATTCAGCGCCTCATTAGCATGCGGGCCGCTGCGGCACTTCAAAATTGACGTGGCTCGCCACCGTGTGGCTCGTCCAGATGGGGCTCCTTTTTGAAAGGACACCAGCTACTTCAAAGTCCCCTTATTCCTATGAGTAGATAGGAATAAGGGGACTTCGAAGTAGCCAGGGGCCTTTTGAAAAGGAGGCTTGTCTGGACGATCCGTGTGGCAGCAAGCCCTGTCAATTTTGAAGTGCTGCGGCCGCCCGCATGCTAATAAGGCGCTGAATATGTATTTCAACGCTTCATTAGTAAACTTCGAAATGGCCATTTGCATGGCCATTTCGAAGTTTTCGGCTAGTGTAGACGTAGCCCTACACAGCTATATCACAGTGTTGCCTGAATCAAGATGCTCTTTGCCTACAGTGGAGAAGCCTCCCATGGATGTAATTCATCCACCTCTGAGACTGTAGCTATGTCAGCAGGAGAAGCTCTCCTCCCAGCATAGCACTTTGGTTAGTATAACTACAATGCTCGGGAATGTGGATTTGTTACATCCTTGGGTGACACAATTATATCTAAGTAATTCCAGAGTATAGATCTGGCCTCTGAAGATTCTAACTTGTCATACCCTCTTGAGCTTATGGTGCTCCATACTAAAATTTATGCTTCTAATGACACTTTATAATATCTACAGTGGTGACACGTGCAACAGTAATAGCTGTCTAGCTACACAGTGGAAAGAATTCTTGCTGGGATGTTAAGCATTTAGAGTTAAGGTTTTGTCTGATTCACAACACAGAAGTTTTTAAAAAAGTGTAAAAAAATAATGCAGCTTAAATAGTGTCAGCAAGTGGAAGTACAGCATGTTCAGTGTTGCTTATTACAAAGTAATGATCCCCCATTTTCAGCTATTGCTCTCAGTAAAAATAGCGGGTAAAAAAGGGATTGAGGTACCAGCTTTATTGCCTTTCCAAATATTAGGGTCAAACTAACACAGAACAGGAGAGTTTCTTCACTGATAGCTGTAATATCGGGTTGGCAACCAGAATAGCAAGAAGAGCCATCTGTTTGAATTTGGTTTAAAAACAACAAAACAAAAAAACCTTAATTCATGAGCCACAATACATGTGAATAATAGTCCTTTAAATAATGTCAAACCATACTTTATAAAACCACTATTTTAAGAACCGCACACACGATGCTCAATGTGGGATGCTCAAACTTTTTAAATATTCTGCTTCCTCACACTTTACATGTGTGGTTTGTATCACTATCTTCCTGCCTTCCCCTACTGGACTTTCTGCCTCTCTAGGGGATGCTAGGGTCTGAACAACTTCATTTTTGTTTTCAAAATCACTGTATAGCTGCTCTGATACTTCAATAAAGCACTCCCTTATATATTCACCATCCGTGAATGGCTTTCTTGGTTTCACAATCTCTTGAGTTGCCACAAAACTAGCCACAGTTATGCTACTTGGTGATTTCACCCATTTAGTGAACGTGTTCTTCTTTTGCTTGCTCTGCGGAGCTGCTCCTTTTTATGGCTTTTTTTTCTGGATACTGTTCAGCAAAAGTCATGATTTTTGAGGAAATGCATCTCAAGACTGCATTTTTTTGTTTGTTGGAGAATTTCTCATTGCAAATGAGCTATAAAGGGAGCCTAACTGAACTCGATATGTGAAGGGTTGGGTCCACTGAGTTGAAATTCTGTTTTCATCTTTGATTTTTTTTTTTTTTTTTTTTTTTTTTTGAAGCCATTCCAACCCCACTTTATGCCAATTTTACTTCATGTTTAACTTCAGTTTTCTTTCTTAAAATGCATGTTGCCATTTGCAGCAGGAATGCCGCAAGCTTCCTTTTCAAAATCAAGATTATTAGCAACATGATGAAAATACAGATACAGTATCCTATCCCACAGTGCTCTGCACGTATTAAATGGGGGGAGGGTTCCAACATTGAGGTAACACATTTGCTATTTAGATATGAATCGGACTTTCAGATGTTCAGTTTATCAAAAAAATTGGCAATTCTAGCACTGAACCACAAAACTCCTAAAACAGCTGCATGCAGCTCCACATCTGCAGTTTGTAGACCCCTGCTTTTAGTATCCTGGTGATGGCATTTTTCCTGTTTTGAGATCCTTAGGGCATGGAGCTCTGTCTGTTTTCCGTGATCAATTTATCCACTTACTAGCATTCAGGAGGATTGTTTGATAGTCCATGACTTTAAACTGACTAATTTTTGGTTTTGTTAATTTTATCATTAGAAAGAACTCTTGTCTGACCAAATGCTTTTGCAAAGGAGGAGATAAGGAAGATTTCCTGACCCTTGGAATAAACTAGAGAGCCACACTCTGCAAGGTGCTGAAATAGAATTGTCTTAGCTGAAAACAGGGCATTTTAATAAACCAGTGACACACAATCACATTTACAGAATAATGGGGCCAAAATTATCACTAAAAATGATCTTCGAGTCATCTTGAATTGTTCTCTGCAAATATTTGAACAATGTGCAGCAGCAAGTTAAAAAAAAATTAAGTGTTAGGATCCTTTTGGAAAAGCAGATAGGCAAGACAGAAAATAGCATATGCACACACCTAGAGTATGGCATATAGTTTGTCATCCCATCACCCCTTCACAAGAAATATGGGTCATCCAATGACATGAATATGCAGCAGAGTTGAAATTCACATAGCTTATATTGTCAGGAAACTTACCTCTGCATTTTCTGCTGCCATCCTGCCTAGCCATTAGTTTGCAGCATACTTCTGCTGTGGGATCTAGTGCATCTTCAAGACATAATTCTTCCATGGCTACAGTAGCTGTTCATATCCCTTCTGAATATGTAGAGGATTTAGCCCACTAGAAACATTAATTTTGTTGGTGTTCGTACATACACCAGCTGGGTGAGAGATACTATCAACCAGCTGGTTATTCTCATGAGTGACTCTTGGTATCAATACTTAGGGTGCACACTTAAATCAAATGAGCTTTGTTGGTTTAGTGAGGGTAGTTTCTCAAGCCCCTTCCCCTCATGCCACTTACTTGGGAATCTTACAGGTGCTATCCTAGGCAATAGCTGTGTCAGCAGAACCCTGTAGTAGACTCAGCCTATGGTGAAGGAGGGAGTTCTTCCATCGTATAGGACTGCCTCCTCTCCTGTTGGCAGCTAGATCAACAGCAGCATTCTTCTGTCAATTTAGCTGTGTCTCTGCTTGGGATTAGGTCATTATGGCTGTGGTGCACAGGAGTGTGTATTCTATGCAACTGGGGCATTAGCCTTAGGGCTCTCTACTCTTTTTTTGCTACTCCCGAAGTGCCATTAAAACAAAGGCAAAAAGTGTGGAAGAGGGCACACGCAAGTTGAGATCCTGAGTTCTAATTACGGCTCTTCCTATGAAATTGTAACACTTTCAGAATAAACATTGGAAATCCATCCCACAGCACTGATATGTGCCTGTTTTTGGTTGAAAAACATTGGTACATTTCTTGAAAATACCTTACTTGAATTCTGAGTGAACAAGCATTTACCTAAGAAATTTGTATCTCAGATATTGTTACAGACATAATGCTTAAGAACACATTTTTGGACCGTAATTTCATCTGCATGGTAGGGCTTTGCTCTTCCAAAAATATAACTAGCAGGTGTGTCTTGTCTTAGTCCAATAAGAATATTCCCTGCGTTCTGTAGAAGAAAACGTTTAGACACGGTCTTCTCAGCCCTTGTCTTTGGCTTTTCCTCCTTTTTCATATATACCTTCCTTCCGTTTAACATCTAATGTGACTTCAGGCAAGTGCTGTAAGCAGGACAATAACTGCAGCCCCGTGGCTGGGAGTGTAGAATTGCCTAGCTTAGTTTGCCCTTGTGCTTGCACATTTGTGCCTATCTCATGAGGTGTGCATTCACCCAAGAGCACAGGCTCATAAGCTTTGAGTGTTGTAAGAAAAGTAACTTAGCCTGCTTTTTCTCATTGTTTTGTAGAGACTCTTGTGGCAAAGTAAATGGTCGCTCTGCTCTTCATGGGTATTATGAACACATCTATCCTATGGCATGAGCTTTGCTCTCTCTTGGCTTGGTATTTCTGCAGATAAACGGGGCTGTCTGCTAGGAGTTACATAATTGGCCTTATGCTGATTCACAGCTCACTGAGAAATCACTCTTGACAGAGTTAACAGGATGCTGTAGAATTCTTGCTTTGTCTCTTCTCCTTAAGTTGTTGCCTGGCAGCCGTCACCCATTGCCCCGCATGGGCTAGGGGAATTCAGTCAAGACTTACTGGGGATCCAAGATATCTCCCTAACGGCTATCAGGCAAAGTTTGGAATCCAAACTTTAGTATGAGGAATTCTTATCTGGAGGTGTCGGACAGTAGCAACTGCCATCTCCTTACTTGGGTTGAACAAACAGGGCAGGGCTTCCTGGGAGGTAGGAGGATGAAGCTTCCAGGAGCATCAGGGATTCTTCAAGTAAGCTGGCTCTGTAGACAGACTGTCTTCTAAAACTGGAACGGTGGACATCATTTTTGTCTACCAGTTGGCTGTCTGCGCCAGCCACATCTCCCCTCTCTCTGCAGCCAGCCTTGTGCTACCTGCATTCTTGCAGTTCTGTATAACAAACAAAAGTAAATGGAACTGACAGGCCAGGTGCTTATCACTGCCCTGAACATTTTGCTTTATATCGTGCCCCCATCCACCAGTCTCATGCCTGCCTTCAGCCTTGTGCTTCTTTTCTCTAGAATGTCTGCTCTCCGAGCATGGACAGGGCTCTGTCAGCCTGTGTGTGATAAGGAGCTAATCCTGACTGGAGCATTTGGTTATAGAAGAGAGAAGTTAAATGATGAATATTCACTTTCTTCTTTCGGAAGAGAAAAGGCCAAGAGGGGACATGATAGCAGCTTTCAAGTACCTAAAAGGATGTTACAAGGAGGAGGGAGAATTATTCTTTTTGGCCTCTGATAAGAAGGCAAGAAGCAGTGGGCTTCAGTTGCAGCAAGGGAGATTTAGGTTGGACATTAAGAAAAATTTCCTGTTGGGTGTTTAAGTACTGGAATAAATTGCCTAGGGAGGTTGCATTATTGGAGAATATGTAAGGTCATGTTGGATAAATATGTAGCAGGGATGATATAAGATGAGGCTTGGTCCTGCCAAATCACAGAAGGGACCTTCAGAGGTCAAGTCCAGTTCCCTGCCCTCACAGCAGGACCAAGCAGA
Organism: Carettochelys insculpta; assembly: GCF_033958435.1. Classification (NCBI taxonomy): domain Eukaryota; kingdom Metazoa; phylum Chordata; order Testudines; family Carettochelyidae; genus Carettochelys; species Carettochelys insculpta. The sequence goes on from NC_134141.1 coordinate 124,994,945, forward strand.
GTGCTCACAGCTAATCAGCTGGGCGGCATTTAAATCTCTTCTGAGTGGCCATGCAAGTGCCTAGCGTACAGACAACAGTGGTGTCCACTATTGCAGCCAGTAGCTTATGATTTGGGGCATTCACCTTGGATGTGGGAGACCTCAGGTTCAAGTTCCTGCTCAGAATGAGGCAGGACTGGAACATGAGTCTATCTCAAGTGAGTGCCCTAACAACTGAGCTACTGGCTGCTCTGTGGGATATATGGGAGTGTCTCTTTCTGGCATTATATTTTATTGAGACTTCAAAAGATCTTGGGTTCGTCCCAAACTTATCAGGAACAATTTCCAAGTCGTAAATATTTGCTGAGTGGGAAAACTTCCCTCTCTCCCCCTCCGCCCCCACAAGTTTTCATTCTACAGTCTTGCTGGTAAAATAAATAACTGTTGTTTGTTTTTGTTCTCTACCTCTCCATTTTTCTCCCCCTGTCCCCCTGCACCTTTAAAACTCCTGGGTAGTGGTGGTGTGAGTACATAAATCCTGCGTCATTGTTAACTCAGCTTTCATTTCAGCTGTGGGTTGTAAGTTTCAAAGTCTCAGCCCTAAATGTGTTCCTAAAATGATAGTGTAAATCCTCCTTTAAGACTTCTACCATAGCTCCATGAATGCTTAGCTCTAACTATTGTAATGTTGGTTTTTTAACCCTGCAGGACTATCCTACTGAGTGTTATCTCATTGCTTAATGAGCCCAACACCTTCTCTCCAGCCAATGTGGATGCATCAGTCATGTTCAGAAAATGGAGGGACAGTAAAGGAAAAGACAAAGAGTACGCTGAAATCATAAGGTAAAGTTTTTTGTTTTGGGCAGGAGCCATTTTATAATATTGGCTCATTGCACACATTTTTAACACCACTTATTTTAAGTCTTCCTGATAAGCTTCAAGCTAATAAACTAGATGTTGAAGGCGTGGTGGACTATTACAATGGGATCATAAGAGCAGTGAGTGAAGTCAGTGGGGGAATCTGCTTAGCGTTTGCTGTGTATACACAAATGCAAGGAGTATGGGAAATAAATAAAACACTGGAAGTTAGCACATGAACTAAACTTGAACAGCTGGTATCACCAACTTGGTAGATGAGTCTCATTATGGGAATATTTGGTGTAGAGGGTGAAATGAGGGATGGGAGATGGAAGAATGAGAGAGAGGTGGTGTTGAACAGCTGGTATCACCAACTTGGTAGATGAGTCTCATTATGGGAATATTTGGTGTAGAGGGTGAAATGAGGGATGGGAGATGGAAGAATGAGAGAGAGGTGGTGTTGAATTGTACATCGAGTATATACGTATGTCCAAAAGAGAGTGAGAGAGGCAAAACAGTTGTCTGTGGGTAAACAGGGAGGAGGAAACTGGGGTGGCTTCCAGTTATGGGTCTGCTATAGACCAGTACATCAGAAGAGGTGTATATGGAATTTGTAGAACCAACATAATTAGCTAGGGTGGGTAAGAATGGTGTCCCTAGCTGCTGTGTTGTCAGAGGCTGGAATGGATGACAGGAGAGGAATCACTCAATGATTACCTGTTCTAGTTATTCCTTCTGGGGCACCTGACATTGGTCACTCTTGGAAGACAGGATACTGGGCTAGATGGACTTTTGGTCTGACCCAGTATGGCTGTTCTTATTAAACGCTCAAGGTCTGTCAGTAATGGACTTTTTATTCATGGTATCTTCCAACATCTCTTGAAAAAGTAAGATGGCAAAAACACACATCTGATATGTTCTTGGGGACAACTTGTTTCAGAAAGTGGAGGATGTAATCAGAAGACCCACCTGTCTGACTTAATTATGACCACCATGGAGAAATTGGGTGCAAATACAAAGGTTAAAGGCAATTGGGTGACATTGATGAAGAAACAATGGCAATTCAAGGATTCTAATAAAGGCATCAAAGCAGCAAAATAGAACAGTGGGCTTCAAAAAAAAAAAAAAAGACTTCACCACACTCATTGTAGTAGGCAGGGTTTCATTGGAAGAGAATCTATGGGATAAAGGCTCAGGAGAGAGACAGTTTGTCAAGAAGATTGTTCCAATGTGAAGGAGAGATGGGCAGAATAGTAAAAGACCAGTATGGCACCATCAGGAGCTCTTTAGTGACCTGAAAATTGAAAAGGAATCCTGTAAAAAGTAGAAACATGGATGAATTGTTAAGGATGTCTACCAAAAAAAAAAACCACCTCTAGGGACAAGATCAGAAAGGCAAGGGCACAATATGAATTATATTTAATAAGGGACATAAAAAGCTAGAAGAGGTTCTTTAAATACAGGAAGAGCAAAAGAGTAATTTTCTTATCTACTTAATGGGAAGAGAAGAGCCATCACGAAGCAAGCATGTTAGATGCAATATAGGCATTAATCTCACTAAAATAGTGATAATGACCAGATACTCAACACATTATCAACAAGAGGAAAGGAAACAAGCTAAAGTAGGGAAAGAACAGGCTAATGAATATTTAGGTAAGTTCCGTGCATTCATGTCCACAAGGCCTGATGAAATAATCAGTCTACAATACTTAGGGAACTAGCTGCAGGAATTCTGGAACTATAAGCTTGAGTTCTGCAGGCTGGGTAAGGCCCCAGAAGACTAGAGAAGGGAGAACATGATACTGGCCATCAAAATGGAGAATCCAGGGAATTAGACTAGCTAGCCTAATTTTAATATCTGGGAAGATACTGGAACAGTATTTTAAGAGTGTATTACTACACATCTTGCAGATAACATTACAAGGAATAGTCTGTGGACTTGTCAAGACCAAGTTATGCCAAACTAACCTCCTTTCCTCCTTTGACAGGGTGATAGGCCTAATGGCTGGATGAAGCTGTCATGATGTGTATTGATTTTTAATAAGACTTCACACAGTCACACATGACATTAAGGGAAATGTGATTTAGATTAAATTTACTGTAAGGTGGTTGCAAGACTGTTCTCGGACTAGTTATCAATGTCTTGCTTTCAGAATTGGAGGGCGTGCCTAGTGTTGTCCCACAGGGGTCAGTCCCAGGTCAGGTCTTAGCCAGTGTTTTCATACCTTACTTGGGTAATGAAGTGGAGAGTGCAAGTGATATCAAACAGGGAGGGCTGGCAAATATTTTGGAGGACAAGATCATAATTCAAAATGAACGGGAGGCATTAGAGTTGGTCTGAAAACACCAGGAGTACTGTGTCAAGTTCTGGGCATCACATTTCAGGAAGGAGGTGGAGAAATTGGAGAAGATCCAGAGAAGAGCAACAAATGATGATGTAATGGCTAGAAAACATGACTTATGAGGGATGGCTGAAAGAAGTGGGTTCTTTTAGTTTGAAAAAGAGACCGAGGGTACATCTACACAACGAGAAATTCGAATTTATCAATTTTTTAATTCTAGAGTTTATAGGTTCGATTTTTTTTAACTATTCTCACTTCCTCCATCCTCCCCACAAAGTAGAGTAACTGCTGCCACACCCACACAGAGGCTAACATTGTGTTTGTAGTAGTGCATTGTGGGAAACTATCCCACAGTTCCCTCATCCCCACAGCATTCTGGGTATGGTTGCTGGTCTTGACGTCATCTTCCCCCATTGCATTTTCATAATTCCCCTCCTGACCCATAAAATATATCCATACTTGGAAATAATGCAGAGACTCAATTAGAGAATTTTTGGTTTTCCCCATACATTATATTGCCAGCACAGGTGCAGCAACTGTATCCTCAACTGGCCATCCCACTGAGTATTCCACCTCCCATCATTGCAGAAATATGATCCCTCAATATAATGCAGGGGCCTGGAATGTGTTTTAATGTGAGAAGAATGTAGGAAGAAAGAATTTTTGGTTTCCCCATATGCTGCATTGGTGTTGGGGAGTCTTAGACTGTTAGTTAGGGGTTAAAAAAAAAAAAGAAGAAAAGGGTAGAAAAGCGCAGGAAAAAAAATTTGGTTTCCCCCCAACTGTCAAGAAGCCCTGGTATGGTGGGGGCGGGGTGCAGCAGGTGGCCAGTTGAAGTGGTCTTCCCCCAGCAGCAGCAAGCCCCTTTAGCTACTGGGGGAGACTTTTTCCCGGTGACGGCAGCAAGCCCCTTAGCCTCCAGGGGAGACTTCCCCAGCGGCAGCAAAACCCCCAGTATCTTTCTCATCCTTGGAGCCCTGAAGGTATGACTAGCAGCATTGTCAGCACCGAATAGCAGGCATGTGCTTTCGTTGGGCTGGGTTGGGGGCTATCCATGTGATGTGGCTGAGTGTGTGAAAGACCCAGACTGCATGGTGCCTGTGGGGGGGAGAAGGGGGTTCACACACAAATGTAAACCGCTGAGAAGAAGTTTCTTCATGTTATGCAAGCATGACCCCCAGCACAGCCTTGTTGATGTGGTACAGCAGGACGGGGGCTGGCGCCAGCAGCACAGGGGGGGAAAAAAGGAGGAAAAAAAAAAGTGTACAGACAGAACTGCAAACTCCCTGCAGGGGCTATTTGAATGGGTAGATGCACGCACACCACTAACAGCACAGAAGGAAAGAGGCCAATTCTCAGGCTGTCATGCTAACATGAGCCCACAGTTAAAGAGTCACTGCTCCTGCTTGGAAATTCAAGCTCTTCCTGTTACTGGAAAACAACAGCCAGAGCGGAGCACTGAGAGGGGCATTATGGGTTACATGCAGGAGACCTCTGGAGGCAATAAATTCACTTAAGATGTGGCGCTTCCACACTTGCATTTAATCTAACTTCTGAATTTGAGCTTGGTGCTACGCCCGTCAGGTAACAGTGATTTTGTAATCTCGAGATTAGTGCATCCAAAATCAAGTTAATGGTCTGTACAATGAAGACAGTCCCATGGTAAAATCAAGCTAACTGAATTAAATAGGATTTTTATCTCTTTAGCGTAGATGCAGCCTGAAAGGAGACCTAACAGCTTTCAAGTAACTAAAAAGGTGTTTACAAAGAGGAGGGTGAAAAATTGTTCTCCTTAGCCTCTGATGATAGGATAAGAAGGGATGGGCTTAAATTGCAGCGAGGGAAGTTTTTAGGTTGGACATTAGGAAAACTTCCAAACTATCAGGATGGTTAAACACTGGAATAAATTGCCTAGAGTGGTTGTGGATGCTACATCATTGGGGCGATTATATAAGAGCAGGCAGGGGACTGGATTCTTGATGCCTTAAATGACTGCTTCTTGGAACAGCTAGTACAGGAACCCACAAGGGGAGAGTCAATTCTCGATCTAGTCCTGACTGGAATGCAGGATCTGGTCCAAGAGGTAACTTACTGGACCGCTTGGAAATAGTGACCACAACATAATAACTTTTAATATTCCTGTGTTGGGAAGAACACCGCAGCGGTCAAACACTCTGGCATTTAATTTCAAAAAGGGGAATTACACTAAAATGAGGAAGCTAGTTAGACAGAAACTAAAAGGTAGAGTAACTAAACTAAAATCCCTGGAAGCTGCATGGAAACTGTTTAAAGACACCATACTAGAGGCCCAACTTAAATGTATACCCCAAATAAAAAAACACAGTAAGAGACCTAACAAAGAACCACCATGGCTTAACAGCCATGTTAAAAAGGCAGTGAGAGAGAAAAGGGCAGCTTTTAAAAAGTGGAAGTCAAATCCTAGTGAGGAAAATAAAAAGGAACATAAACACTCCCAAATTAAGTGTCATAAGCCGTGTCTACACATGCACGCTACTTCGAAGTAGCGGCACTAACTTCAAAATAGCGCCTGTCACGGCTATACGTGTCGGGCGCTATTTCGAAGTTAACATCGACGTTAGGCGGCGAGACGTCGAAGCCACTAACCCCATGAGGGGATGGGAATAGTGCCCTACTTTGACGTTGAACGTCGAAGTAGGGACCGTGTAGTCGTTGCGCGTCCCGCAACATCGAAATTGCGGGGTCTGCCATGGCGGCCATCAGCTGAGGGGTTGAGAGACACGCACTCTCCAGCCCCTGCAGGGCTCTATGGTCATCGTGTGCAGCAGCCCTTAGCCCAGGGCTTCTTGGGATCCATGCTGCATGCACAGGGTCTGCAACCAGTTGTCGGCTCTGTGGATCTTGTGGTGTTTAGTGCAACTGTGTCTGGGAGGGGCCCTTTAAGGGAGCAGCTTGCTGTTGAGTCCGCCCTGTGACCCTGTCTGCAGCTGTGCCTGGCACCCTTATTTTGATGTGTGCTACTTTGGCGTGTAGACGTTCCCTTGCTGTGCCTATTTCGATGTGGTGCTGTGCAATGTCGAAGTTGAACATCGACGTTGCCAGCCCTGGAGGAGGTGTAGACGTTATTCATTGAAATAGGCTATTTCAATGTCGCTACATCGAAATAAGCTACTTCGAAGTAGGCTTCACGTGTAGACGTAGCCATAATGTAGTAAGAAAAGCCAAAAAAAGATTTTGAGGAACAGCTAGCCAAAAATTCAAAAAATGATAGTAAAATGTTTTTTAAATACATTAGAAGCAGGAAGCCCGCTAAAAAAGCAATGGGGCCCTTGGACGATAAAGATATAAAAGGAGCGATCAAGGAAGACAGTGCCATTGCGGAGCGATTAAATGATTTCTTTGCTTCAGTCTTCACGGCTGAGGATGTTACAGAGGTTCCTAAATCTGAGCCAGCCTTTTTAGGTGACAAATCTGAGGAACTCTCCCAGATTGAAGTGACATTAGAGGAGGTTTTGGAGTTAATTGATAAGCTGAATAGTAACAAGTCTCCAGGACCAGACGGTATTCACCCAAGAGTTCTGAAAGAACTCAAATGTGAAATTGCGGAGTTATTAACAGTGGTTTGTAACCTATCCTTTAAATCCGCTTCGGTACCCGATGACTGGAAGACGGCCAATATAAAGCCAATATTTAAAAAAGACTCCAGAGGAGACCCTGGCAATTATAGACCAATAAGTCTAACATCAGTACCAGGCAAATTAGTAGAAACAATAGTAAAGAATAAAATTGCAAGGCACGTAGAAGAGCACGAATTGTTGGGCAAAAGGCAGCATGGTTTCTGCAGAGGGAAGTAGTGTCTAACTAATCTATTATAATTCTTTGAAGGGGTTAATAAACATGCGGACAAGGGGCACCCAGTGGACATAATATACCTAGATTTCCAGAAAGCCTTTGACACGGTCCCACACCAAAGGCTTTTATGTAAATTAGGCGGTCATGGGATAGGAGGAAAGATCCTTTCATGGATCGGGAATTGGTTAAAAGACAGAAAACAAAGGGTTGGAATAAATGGTAAATTTTCACAATGGAGCGGGGTAATTAGTGGTGTTCCCCAGGGGTCAGTCCTGGGACCGATCCTGTTCAACTTGTTCATCGATGATCTAGAAAATGAGGTAAGCAGTGAGGTGGCAAAGTTTGCAGATGACACCAAGTTGTTCAGGACAGTCAAAACCAAAAGGGATTGTGAAGAACTACAAAAAGATCTCAGCAAACTGAGTGATTGGGCAGCAAAATGGCAAGTGAAATTTAATGTGGGTAAGTGTAAGGTAATGCACATTGGAAAAAATAACCCAAATTACACATACAACATGATGGGGTCAAATTTATCTATGACAGATCAGGAAAGGGATCTTGGAGTTATAGTGGATAGTTCTCTGAAGACATCCATGCAGTGTGCAGCGGCAGTTAGTAAGGCAAATAGGATGTTAGGAATTATTAAAAAAGGGATCGATAATAAGACAAAAGATATCATACTTCCCCTATATAAAACTATGGTACGCCCACATCTTGAGTACTGTGTGCATATGTGGTGGTCTCACCTCAAAAAAGATATATTGGCATTAGAAAAGGTTCAGAAAAGGGCGACCAAGATGATTAGGGGTTTGGAACGAGTCCCATATGGGGAGAGGCTAGAGAGACTGGGACTTTTCAGTTTGGAAAAGAGGCGATTGAGGGGCGATATGATAGAGGTATATAAAATCATGAATGGTGTGGAGAAAGTGAATATAGAAAAATTATGTACCTTTTCCCATAATACAAGAACTAGGGGACACCAAATGAAATTGATGGGTAGTAGGTTCAAAACTAATAAAAGGAAATTTTTCTTCACATAGCGCACAGTCAACCTGTGGAACTCCTTGCCGGAGGAGGCTGTGAAGGCCAGGACTCTATTAGGGTTTAAAATAGATCTCGATAAATTTTTGCAGGTTAGGTCCATAAATGGCTATTAGCCAGGGGTAAAGTATGGTGCCCTAGCCTTCAGTACAAGGGCAGGAGATGGATGGCAGGAGATAAATCACTTGATCATTGTCTTCTGTTCTCCTTCTCTGGGGCACCCGGCATTGGCCACTGTCGGCAGACGGGATACTGGGCTGGATGGACCTTTGGTCTGACCCAGTATGGCTGTTCTTATGTTCTTATGGATTTGATGTCTCAAGGTCTCTTTCAGTTCTAGTATTCTATGAAACTGAATAAAGAGAAGTGCAAAGGAGTATACTGATAGAGGTGAAATGAAATGCATAACTACCCAATGGGGAATAACCATCTAGGTAAAAGATTTATACCATCTGAAAGGAAAACAGCACATATGAAAAGAATCTGGGGGTTATCTGGGTCACAAATTTGAATGAACTAACAACTTGCTGCATTTGCAGAAGAGAGCTAATATGATTCTCGACTGTGCTGGTATGATTCTCGACTGTTTTAACAGGCATGTTCTGTGTAAGACACAGATGTAACTATTCTGCTTAGTGCTGGTGAGGCCTGAATGGGGATAATGTGCCACACTTTAGGAAAAATGTGGACAAAATGGGGTGTCCAGAGGACAGCAGCAAACATGATTAAAAGGTTTTCAAAACCTGACCTATGAGGAAAGGTTAATAACTGGGTGTGGTTGGTCCTGGGAAAAGATTGGGTGAGGGGTATGACTGTGGTAAGTCTTTCAATATGTTAAGGTGGATGCTGTTTAAAAAGAGGATGGTGATCAGCTGTTCTGTATGTCTGCTGAAGGCAGGAGAAGGAGGAATGGGCTTAACCTGCAGTGAGGGATATTTAGGCAAAATGTTTTCCTATAAGGGCAATTAAGCTCTGGAATAAGCCTCTGAGAGCAGCTGTGGCATTCCTATCATTGGAAGGTTTGAAGACTAGGTTGGACATACACCTGTGGGGGTGGCTCAGGTGTACTTGGTCCTACCTAAGCACAGGGAGCTAGATAGAAGCCTTTCCATTCCTGCACTTCTGAGCCCCATGAATGTGTTTTTGACTGACTGGACCAAATTCTGTTCAGTGAAAGAGATGCTAAACTATCTGTTTTACCTAGTACTTAGCAGTGACATAGACTTGAGGAGCTCTGTGTAGCTTGAAAGCTTTTCTCACCAACAGAAGTAGCTCCAGTGAAAGATACTCACCCACTTTGTATGTTTGCTATCCTGGGACCAACACTGCAAACATAAGTAAGTTGTCACTTCTATCCTGAATATTTCTGGGAGGTGCTATTTTTGGTCCTCTTTAGAAGGTTAAAGTTAGGGTTTCTCTACAGTCCCTGTTATATCACCCTGGGAATGCTATTAATGCTGACTGCTAGCCCAAAAGGGTCCCTGTAGCTTCTTTTGACTACTCTGCTTTGTGTGATTGTTCTTTTGGCCACTAACAAACCCTGGCTGGGTAACTGTTTTTCCTGTTGTCCATTGCCTGGAATTTTATTTCAGGATTAACCTGTTCATTTGAGGTTGCACTTCTGTCCCTTTTGTGTTTTAGGTGCTGTCTGTACTGTAACGATGACAATCTGCAGTGCACGTTCAGTTAGGCAGGATTTTGAAGAGATGTTTCAGGTTTTAATTTAGAACAGCGAGTCTGTGTCTACACTTGCATTCCTCTGTCGAAAGAGGCATGCAAATAAGAAATTAAAAATGCAGATGAGGTGGAGATTTCCATATCTGCCATCTCATTTGCATATTCTCCTTTCAGAAGAGCTGTCCAAAGTAAACCTCATCTTCAAAAGAACCCTTCTTCCTATTTTGCTTCAGGAAGAGGGGTGGTTTGAAGATTGGGCTTATTTTCGAAAGCTGCATCTACGGTGCTTTTTTTTCTTTCAAAAGAAGCTCTTCCAAAAGAATATGCAAATGAGATGCCAGATATGTACATCTGCACCTCATTTGCATTTTTGATTCCCCTTATTTGCATACCTCTTTGGAAAGAGGAATGCAAGTGTAGACACATGCAAATGACAGCCTGACTCTTTTAGAACTCCATAGTTCTGTCAAGTCTCTAGTTATTGCAGAACCCTTTTAAAGGGATAAGGCTGTCTCTAACTTTTCACGACCTTTTTGACTACTCGGACTGTACTTTCCCCAGGTGATAACTAGATAGGATAGCAGCTTAAAATAAATAAATGGAAGTATTTCTCTGCACAAAGCAGTCAACCTGTGGGACTCCCTGCCAGAGGTTGTTGTGAAGGTGAAGACTTTAACAGGCTTAAAATAATAGATAAATTCATGGAGGATAGGTTCCTTCAATGGTCATTAGCCAGGACAGGCAGGAATGGTGTGCTTAAACTATACTTCTCAGAACTTGAGAAATGGATTAGTTCTGTTCATTCTGGGGCACCTGGCACTGACCACTGTTGGCACAGAGAACACTGGGCTAGATGGCCTTTGGTCAGACCCACTAAGGCCATTCTTATGTTGACAGAACCAGCATATTTTTAGGGCACACTTGAGGTACACATTGAGAATTCTGGCCTGGAGCAGATGACTTCCAGTCATTTTAAATTAGCCTTGTAGTTGCATAAGTGTTGAAGCAAGATCCTCTGCCCATGTACAGTTATGGTACCAGCTTGCACCAGGTGAAGAAATGGCCTCTCTGGTGTTAGGGTAAAATGTCATGGTGTAAGAATGAGACAGGCAACTCTTTCCTCTAGGAAATATGCTGCTGGCCAGCTGTCATTGGGAGTGTGATGCATCACAGAACACTAGACTGGAAGGGACCTTGAGAGGTTATAGAATCCGGTTCCCTGCCCATCCTCTTAATGGCAGAGCTGTAGTTATCAGCTGACTAATCTGCCAATATGTCTGTAAGAGGGAATTGTTCTCATGCACTCTCTATCACTCTCGTGCTCACTCACTTGCTGCTAGACAGACCTGGACAACTATAGTTTACGGCATGAGGTCCTTCTGTCTCTTCTGAATCTCTCCATGCACCCCCTTCATGGGACACTCATACTAATTATCTTAATCCTACTTGCTGCCACTACTTCACAACCAGGGTTGGATGGGTCACCTGGGGTATACCTTACCCCCCAAATGACTCAGAAAAGGTAGCCAATGTGGGTTTTTTTTTTAAATAATTAACATTTAGAGTGCATTTTCAAAAGCACTTAGCATTGCCTTAGCTCTGTTTGCACTTACTTCGGTGGGAGAACAGGAATGCTAAGCCTTTCTGACATGCCATCCTAAACTTTTAGTGGGAATTAAATGCTTTTGGAGACACTAAATGGAATAAATCAAACTTGCTACGTGTGACTAGCTTAGGCAAGTTACTAATGTTGCACCTTAAAATTCACTGCCTTGTTTGCTGGCATTTTGGAAGAATTTACTGGGACTGAACTAGTGACTGGAGGAAAAACAAGTTTTGTGTTTAGCTGCACTTGCTACATTCTGGACTCCACTGCTGGGTTCCTAAGGAACACTCATGCTGAAATGGCTTCATTGTCTCTGTGCCAGAGATGAGTTTTATTTTTGGTTCTTGGCAGTTGCTCTGCAAATGTTTTTGGATGTGAAATCTACTGCCCCCTCAGAATCCAAACCTGCCGTCATGGTGCTGTTTTCTGTTCTCTACCTTGCAGGAAACAGGTTTTGGCTACCAAGGCTGAGGCAGAAAAGGATGGTGTGAAGGTCCCCACTACACTGGCAGAGTACTGCATCAAAACTAAAGTGCCTTCCAATGACAACAGTTCAGATTTGCTTTATGACGACTTGTATGATGACGACATTGATGATGAAGATGAGGAGGAAGAAGATGCTGAGTGTTATGATGATGATGATTCTGGCAATGAGGAGTCGTGACCTCCTCTCCTCATGCCCTTGTACTGCCCTGCTGACTCGGGCCAAAACGGAGCAGTGGTAACCTAGCAACAGTCCAGCAAAAAAATACACGGGGGAAATCAACAACAAACTCTTGTCTCCTGCTGTACGGATCTCTGTTTGCTCTTTTTTATGGACCTCTGAAAGACAGAGACCCTTCACAGAATGTCTGAATTCTTGCATTCTTAACCCTTCCATCACTGTATTATGATTTTTTTTTAAGAAAGAACCCCCCCCCCCTGCTTCTCTACAGAATGTTCACAGGGAAACAGGTTTGGTCTGTGTTTAAATTCTCTAATTAAACACAGTCTTGCATTGAGACGTTTAATGTATTTAACGCTGGAATGAACCCTTTGGAAGTTGGGTCCTCAGGAGTTCACAAGTGGTATATTTACCAGGAAGAAAAAAAACACACACACAAGAAAATTGCCAAGGTTTAGCTGCTCCACTTACAATAATGTGTGCACATTTGTGTAGCTTTGTGGTGGTGGTGGTGGTTTTTCTTTTTCTTTTTTTCTTTTTTCCCAAGGCTTGGGGCGGAGAGTGTAAGCTACTGTGTGTTGAGCTTGATGGAATGTGTTACTGAAAGGTACAGTATTCCTTTTCAGCCTGTTCTAGTGAGGAAGTAGACAACCTTGAGACTAGAGGGCGGAATCAGCTGCCTTTTTTACAAGGCATGTGATATTGAACCCTGAATAAACACTTAACATCTCCACAACTGAGCCCAGGGTTCCTATTTATTTATCAGACTGTTTGGGGTTTAAAAATCACGATGTCATTTGTCATAATGCTGCTGAGCTCTGTTGCTGGTGCCCACTGTTGGGAGGGAATGGTGAAGAATTTAAATCCACACATCCTTCAGAATGCAAAGTTGGCCTCCTTTTAAGATGGTGGCAGGGTCGGTCAGCCAGTATTAGTCCTAGGAGCACGTGTTGAGCATCTAGAATCTGCCATTTTCAATAAGCTGCTACACCTCTGGAGAGTCCAACCTGTGCATTAGTTAAGCTGCCAAGTACTCTTCTCTGCACTCCAAAGGCTGATTTCTGGCTTCTAGCACCTAGCTTTTTGCCCATTAAAATGGGTAAGACCAGTTATGAACTGGCAAATGGTAGGTCCCCCAAGATTTGCTTTTGGAGACTGTGAGCCTTGAGGCAGAATCCAAAATTCCCTGGGCGTACAATGCCCTTGCAAGAAGCAGGACTACCAGTCCAGCCTTCCACAGGCTTGTCAGTGGACACACATTCTGAATCTATGGTCAAACCAAGATGGTCCTCATTACTGGGGAGGGGAAAGGGGATCCTGATGACAGCTTTGTTGTGGTCACTGTGTCAGCCATGAACAAGAAGAGCACACCCCCAGCTGGCTAAAGTTGGCTCGGTGACTTCAGAGTAGAAAAAGCTGCTGCTAGGCTTACATGAGTGATGCACAAAGTTCAGGCAGTTCCACATCCCACAAGCTTCCTGCATGTGCCTGGGAGCTTTTGGCAGAAGAATCTCCCAGCCTCCAACTTTCTGAAAAGGGGAAGAAAACTTAGCTTACCTTTTCCCTAGCATCATTTGATTGCTTAATGCTGGTTCACCTCACAAATCCATTATAAAAGGACTTTTGTGGTTCAGCTGCACTGTGGTGTCCTGAGTCAGCCTTTGGGACTACTTACTCACTGGGTAGGAAAGCATGGAAAGTGAACAGAGCCTCTGACAGCTCCAAGAACCTGTTGTTGTGGCTCAGGGTGATTTTGCAGCCTTTGTGCTGCTGCTACTACTCTGGCTTCAGCGGGAGTCTTGCCTATGTGGAGGAAGTAGGGACTGTTGCACTAGGCACTTGGAGGCTCCTGTAATGACAGGGCCAGGTTGTGCTTTGATTAAAGGCAGCCTCTGGTTAAAAACACAACGGACACCAGGACTGCCCAGAGGGCCTGGGTGTTCCCTAGGGAGCTAGTCAGTGCTTCTCCTTAAGGAGTCGCATTGAGTTCTGCTGAATCCCATGAGGCTTGGCCCATCCTCTCCAGTGACGAGACCTTTCCCTGCAGCACTTCTGGAGTGAGCAACCTGGACTCTTGCATGATGCATTAGTACAGTTACACTAAGGCAAGTTGTAAGGAGAGGGCTCAGCCTGGACGTACACTGGGGGTGTATGAGCTTCTTTAAAAAAAAAAAAAAAAACCAGTAGGAATGTGCAGGCAGTTGAATTGCAAGAACCAAGATCATATCCTTCAGTGCTCATAATAGCTATTCCCTGTGAGGGAGTCAGTGCTTCTCTTGGAAACTCGCCTCACTTTTTTTTTTTTTGTGGTGAAAGGGGTGGGGGGGACTTAAGACAGGGAGGCAAACAACCCATTTGTGCTGATGGCTTGGTTTGAAACAAGGATACTGCATCTTTCAGGATCTTTCCCTTGTACTTTGACCATCTTCACTGTATACTCTCCAGTGACTTGTATTCTCCAGCTTGGTGTTGTAAGATGCATTATGATTCTTTACCTTTTCGAAACAAAATCCCAACCTATTCCAAGAGCTCCTCCATGAGTAAGATAAACTGCACTCCCCTGCAGTGTCATTGCTTGTTGACTTGCTGGTTTCCTTTTCAAGATACAACCAACCCAAGTATGACTATGAAACTATTTAAGAGATTATGAGGAAAAATGTTTACCTGACCTGTGTATTTTTACCCCCATCCCAACCAATGTTGACGTTTACATTTATAATTCAAGTGCAGTTTTCAACCATTCTGAAACCAGCAGGGTGCACTAGACTTTCTTAGTAGTTTTCTTAGCTGAAAATCCTGGGTGTTTTTCTTTTTCTCTCCACCTCCCCTTTCAGTATAATCTACCAGAAAGGATTAACTGATGCATTTTGTGTTGTCTTCCCCTTTGGTAGTTTATTTTGTCTTTTCTGCACATCTGTCTAACAATAAAATGTGAAATAAAAATATCCCTGTATTGTTATATCCCTGTTGGCCAGATCCATTTATTGCAGATGTCAAAAGTGCAGATGTCAGCTCTTTACAATGGGTGCTAAGGATACCTCTTCCCCTCAGAATGGCCATTGCTAGTGTTCAAGGGGTTGTACAAAGATAGTGTGTGTGTTAACCTGTAGCATTAATGTCATGGTGGAGAAACCTTACCATCCCTCACAGGGTCTGAGAAAAGACCAGAGCACCATGGAGAACATGTCTCTTTGCCAGTAGCTGAAGGGTGTAGCAGGAGCCAAAGTACTCTACTCTTAGCACAAACTCCTGGAAATGTAGGGCTGGAAAGCACCGCAAGAGATCAAGCCCAGGAAAAGTGGAAACTGTAAGTTTAACACAGCAGAGAGAGGACTGGTAAGTTTATTGTAATATAAAAGTGTTTTGAGAGTGTTTTTTCCTAGACTGGAATTAATATCTCAATTGCATCTTGCTGTCTACAGGGCCAGAGTTTGGGTGGGTTGCTGTAACAACTTTTGCTGCTGATTTTTAGTGGGAGTTAAAGATGAGGTAGTGTTTCAGTGGAGACAGCTGCCACAATGGCTGTTTTGCATATTGGAAAAAACAGCTACTGGAGGGTCTTGAACACTCAGTCGGTGTGGAAGGGTCAGCGTGGAAAGATGGTTCCAAAACTCTTCCTCATCTATGCTCGAAGGAACAAATACTACCCTTAGCCTAAAACTAAAGGGGTGTGGAGTGGTCCTTGTTTCCTCTTAACATGCAATTGCTGATGGCCAATAACTGTCCTCCCCTGAGGCGGTAGGGCCTCTCCAGGAGTGCATCTCCAGGCAGATGGCTGTTGTGTGCCCCAGAGCTCAGCTGTACCAGCCTCTTACAAATTTGTATACTGGAAAAATCTTCAACAAAAGCCAGGAGCATGAAAGGATTGAAACTTAAATTCTACTGTTCAACCATCACTTCAGTGTAACATTACTCCCCCTTCCATGGGCTTATACCAATGTTGCCTACAGCCACCATTTCCTAAGCAGGGCTTGTTCCAATCCAGACAGCTGGCGGAAGGTAAGATGACCACCTACAACCACCCTAAATGGGGTCAACTTTGCAACTAAAACTTTTTACCTTTTTAATCTGTTGCCTAAGCTTGTTATAGGCCTACATGTTCAGTAGACTCAGGTCTTATAAAGCATTTGACACAGAATAAAGAAAGAAGAGCCCTCCTGCTCTAGCCTGTAGCCTGAGCACTGGATGAGAGGGGAAAGCAGAGCCTCATCCCCACTTGCTTGGGCATGAGCTCCTTATGGGATATAAGACCACAATCAAAACCAGGGTTAGGCAAAACTGAGTCTGCCCTAGCTTGAAGCTTGCCTCTGATTAGGTCAGGAACCAAGGCACACAAGAATTTACTTTAGGAGAGCAAACCTAGTCTGTTGAAGTCCTGGTTAGTGCTGGGTTAATCTCCATCCAGAAGGGTTACAGCTCCTGAAGCACCACCTACATTTCAAGTAATGCTCACAGCTTGCTGGACCCTAAATGTGAATTGCCAAGCAAAAGTGCGGCTGAGCTGGAGAAGACCTTGGA
The DNA here is from genome assembly GCF_033958435.1 of Carettochelys insculpta. Lineage (NCBI taxonomy): Eukaryota > Metazoa > Chordata > Testudines > Carettochelyidae > Carettochelys > Carettochelys insculpta. The sequence continues at coordinate 125,011,461 of NC_134141.1, forward strand.
AGTCATTGAATCCAGTCTGCTGCACTCCACAGCAGGACCAAGTACCAATTAGAGCAGCCCTGAAATGTTCAGCTCAGCTGCTTTTAAATATTTCCAACAATATTATGTACACCTCCGACAGAGGCTGCTAAACACTGTTTAACTTTAGCCAGACATACATGTGTGTCAATCTCATGTAAGGCCACAATGGTAAAACAAAAAATTGCATCTCTAGCTCTTAACCTCCCTGCTCCCCTCCATAACTGTATGATAGAGCAAGGTTAACACGAGACTAGGCAAACTCCAGCTAGAGCTTCCTACAACCACAACCCTTTTGGTGGAAGCAGATGCAGAAAAAGTCTAAGTGAAGAGACAGTCTGCAGGAAAAGCAGTTTTCAGGCTTGTGTAACTTTTCCCAGACAGAATCATTGAGGTGTGGGTGGCTTCAGCACTGCTCTGAATTCCGTCCCCACAGAAGCAGCTGGTGCAGGGCAAAATGCTACCATATTAGGTTCCCTGTCCTCCACCAGTACATAAATCACAGACATGATGATCTAACTCAAGCCAGTGTGAAAACATCAAGCCAAAGTTTTGTTCCTCAGTTACAAAGGGCCCTAATGAAATACTAAAACCCTGCTGTAACCAACACTACCTGTGATAGTCCTTGGTGACTTTCAGCACACAAAGGTCCTTTTCTGACCACCTCTGGGGAATTACATCTCAACTGTGACAGGGCTTTTGTGCTCTCAAAGGCAACCAGAGTTGGCATTTACAGTAGGTACCCAAGAAAATAGTGTCAACAGTTTGTCTTGTCTTCATTGCTTACTCTGGCCCTATTCAGTTTATAACAAGCTTCCATTTTGGTGGCCAGACCAGTCTCTATTCCTAAGCTACTAGTAGTTGAAGGCAACATTACACTGTATTAGAGATTCAAAACTAGCAAGTGTGACTAACCAGCCTGCACATCAGAGGCAGCTGCTCTTCCACATCCTCAGATTGGAGAGAGATGTCTGTGCTATGCCCCTCTGCAAAAGAAGCCAGTAATAGGTCAGGTGACTTCACCTTATCCTTTATTCTCCTTGGACTTCAGGCCCCTGCTCCCACCTTTAAAGGAGCATTGAAAGTCAGCTCTTTACCCTTCCCTGTCATGGTGTCTAGTGCATGCAGACTAGCTAGAGATGGCAGAGTATCCCTGACAGGGCCGGTTTCCCATCTCCCTTTCTCTGATTAAAGGAGGATTTATCCTTGGAGATGGGCTCTTTAAAAAAGCTGCCACACAGCTATATCAGCTAAGCTACATTACTAGCTGAGGAGAGGCCCAGCAGGAAGGGCCCCACAACCCTGAAAAAGTAGGGCAGTCATAGAGGAGACACTGCTTCCACTGACAGGGGTTGTACAAGTTCAAGCTCTGGCTAGCAAACTAACTCCAGATGAGGGCGCAGCTCTCACCAGGCACATGTCAGAGCTCCCTTTTAGTAGGTGGGATCCAGTAAGATACCCCCTTCTAAACAGCCCTAGGCACTCCAATTTGTTTCACCCCTTCTCCCCCCAATCACCAGGAATGAATGGTAAGGGTTTTAGAAACCAATTGCTCCTTGAATCTTTGCAAATGGAGACAGCAAACACCAGTTATATGCTCAGATCTTTATTATTAGGTGGAGGAAGGGCTAAAAAGAAATTAAACTCCTAAAACATTCACCGAACCGGTGCAGGACAGGAAGGACCAAGAGCTTCCTCCATTAATCTTTGAAAAAAATAAGTGGGGAGGGTAAGAACTTTCCATCAATTAGCTCTGGATGTCCTGGGCAGTGGGAGGGCTTAGGGAAAGAAGAGGTACAAGACACAGCTTATATTTTTATTTAAGAAACCGCTACATAGTTTTGCCTCTAATGATGCAAAGGAGGTTCCAGGACACAGTGACTGAGCCATCCAAAGTCTCTTGGTAGAGAAACCAAAAAAAAAAAAAAACCCCTGTCCAATTTTTTTTTATTTAAAAATTGTGAAATAAAGACATTGTAGTTCGTGGCCACGGTAACAAAACTGTCCACGAGAGTTAGTCTTCCACACCAGAGGCAATGGGGGAGGTACGGGACAAAAGAAGGGGAAGGGCCCACAAAACATGGTTAAAAAAGTAACATCTGTATCTGAAAGAAAAAAATACCAAAGCAACAGGAGACAGAACCCTTGATTCGTCGTTGGGGTCAGGCCTTCCCATCTGCCTGAACTAAGAACTGCATTAAATAAATGGGCTCCTTCTTCAACAAAAATGGCACAGTTTATCTTCTGACAGAGTATAAAGCCTGTAGAGCTTTAAAAACAACACAAAGGAAGATACCCCGGTGCAGAATGGAAGTGAATAATTAATTCTTCCTACAAAGAAAATAAAACAGGCTGCAAAGATGCAGAAACCACATTTAGGCTCTATTACATTTACAAATACATACATAAATATATTACATACAACAGCAACTCAAAGAGGAAGCGGGCGAGAATTGCAGAAAGATGGCTGGCTGCAGTTCTCCCCGCACAGACGTTTGGCTGAGCAGTTACTTTCTCTCTCAACAGTTCCAGGAATGGGCATCGGCTTTTTCTTCTTTCAGTCTCCCCCTGCCTCCCCCTCCTTGTTTCGGATTTAGTTTGTCCAGTATGGAGAAGTGCCATAGGCGGTTTTGGTAGCCTGAGACTTTTGCTGCATGGTGCTTGGCTGATTGCGCTGGCCAGATCCACCCTGGAAAGAAAGGAAAAGGGAATTCATGTTCACATCAGATGCTGCCACCGCTAGATCCCTAATCCTCAAGCTGCAGGGAACCTTTATTACCTTGGAGCAGTAGAAGACCTGCCTGCCCCATCCCTCCTTGTAACAGGCCTGGTGATGGCTGTTGAAAGCAGCGAGGTCTATGCAATAGTGGGAAATGGTGTCCCTGGGCCTCACTCTGAAGACGTGGGAATTCCAGGGTCACGCTGCCCTAGGCCTCAACAAAATCCACAAAAAGCCAAAGCAAATCCCACCAGGAATACAGGATGGAAATGCTAAGTAAGCTCGTTTCCCCCAGGCTTGCCACGCCTGGGACAAAATCAGCCAGCCACCTCACTGCCTTTGTTCTCGCCTCCTGCAGCTTCAGCATGGAGATGGTTTACATGATTCGCTGGTAGCAATCATCCTTTGCATGGAGCACATTCCTTGAAACCACAAAGCAAGGGCACGGCCAATACACAGCTGTCTACAAGTCAAGAGCATCAAAGCATTTAGTTGCTCTGAGAATTGTTTTGCCCCAACTTTTCTGATAACCTGAACCACAAGGGCAAGAGCAGCCTCTGGAGAACCAACATCATGTGATGTAACTGGACCTCAGGCTGTCCCATATCTGCTTGGAAAACAGTCTCCACTGGCACTGGCCTTCAACAGTCAGGGAGGACAGGGGCCCAGAGCGCTGGTTGCAGTGTCAAGTTCTCTCAACAGTTCAGCATGCAATACAGGCAGACACTCAACCAGCAATGCCGTAGTGTTTGCCCCCGGCTCCCAAGACAATGCCCTGCCTCTCAGAATGCAGACAACTCTGCCCCAGTCCAGGTGACTTTTACCACAGAGCAACTATTGGTTTCCTCAGAAGACGAAGAACTCTACTCCGCTGAGCAGAACTAGGATTAACCAGCTGAGCATAGGGGGAGTACAGACCCCTCTCCACCTCCTGGTCACTCATAATAAATGATCTCTTTTAAATAATAAAATCTTTGATACAGTCAGCTTGAGACTTCCCTAACTGGTGCCCAAGAAACCTCTCTTGCCAATCATCTGTTAAGCAAGATAAACCAGGAGGACAAACCCAAAACCTCAGACATTTGAGGCCACTGTGGTAAGGGTAGTGGATGAAAGACTTTCTAAAGCCTACCTAACCCTTGATAGGGAAGGCAGCCCAGCCCTTCTGACAGTCCAATCTAAGTGTCCTCCAGTTCTGAGAGTCTCTTGGGGCAGAGGGCCAAAACTAAGAAGAGTGGAAATAAGATCCTAAGTTGGATGGGCACAAGAGGTCCTGCCAGGGAAGGTTTGGACACAGAGCACATAGAAGCATTCAGGACAGGCAAATAATTTTTTATGTTCAGGCTCTTAAACCAGAGGTTTGCATATTTTTCAAGAGACATTAAACAGACATGAAGGGATATGGAAAAAGAAAGTGAAATGCAAAACCACCAGAGATACTAAGGGAACATGTATGTGTGTGGTGTGTAAGTAAAATGGTCACAGAGCAATTGTGATAGTTATCACTCTCTCTCTGTGAGCTGTCCAGGAAAGGAAAGTGGCAGTCTCTACTGGCTGCTAGGGCTGTCTGTCCATTGTGTGTACACACGGAAACACTGCCACAAAGCCACACTCGCCTCTTGTGAATGCATCTTCCCCATTCCGCCCAAGATGGTACAGTACCTTAGTCTGTGTTGGCTAACACATTACTTTGCCAATGGGGAAAGCCAAAGGGAACAGGATAGAGTACCTGTGATGGATGGGATCAGTTTGGACATCCTCTTTGGCTGGTGGTCATTTAGCTACTGGGAGCAGCAGCCTTGAAAAAGGCACCAGGGACTGACAGACTCACCTGCCCATCTTGCTGAAGATGGTGATGCAGCATCTGGGAATGGGGCTGCTGATGTGCAGGCAGGATGTGCAGGAAAGGGGCTGGAGCATAGCCTGGGGCAGCCCCTGGATTCAAGGGGCCAGTGGATCCAAGAGCAGATGGCAGGCTGAAAGGAGGCGGTGTCCCGGCATGGAATCCCTGCTTGTCAAACGTCTGCAAGAAGGCAACAAGGAAGCTGTGAGACCCTCTCCCACGTGCTCTTTGGGTGATCAAACAAGGACAAGAGTAGCCTGAATGGAGGTAACCGTAACCCTTTACCAGCCCAGTAAACCCAAATCCAATATGCAACAGTGCTTTAGCTCGATGTTTACAAATTAAATGTTACCTTTCATCTTAAAGGCACACTACTTTACTGCCTGGAGTGAATCGGCTGACTTAGCTATCAGCTGCCCATTCCTGTTTCACTTTCTCTGACCTACTTGTTTGTCCTTAGATTGCAAGCTGCTCCAAGCAGAAACCAGTCGTGTTTAGAAAGTCCTTAGTACATTGTGGGCACTATCACAAACAAGCAGTAACTGCAGTGACCCAAGATCCCTTGACAGACACTAAACTGCACCAGCCATTATCAGTCAAAAATAGCCTCTTGGCTTCTCCAAGCCATTTCGCAGATCTAAGACATGATTCCACAAGCAGGAAATTCAGGCACCTTCCAGACAATGGAGCAGACCAGCAAACACCCAGCTAGGTCTTGGCACTCAATTTGTGCATCTCAAGGTGAGGAAATATTTACTCCAGTCAGAACTGCTTAGTAAAAATGACTAAAGAGATCCCAGCAGGACTTTTGCTTGAAGTCCCCAACCCCTCACTTCTGGTGGCGAGCAGCAGACTTGAGGCCTGGTCACCTTTGTTCTGAGAGTATACAGCCCCACTCATGAGAAGTGCGGGAGCGGATCTGGGCTAGGCAGAAATACCTACACCCCAGTACACCTACAAAAGGGCTCAGGGTTCCACACTCCACAGAACGGAATAGGGAATTGGTATTTCACCCCATTCGCTCTGCAGCTTCTCAAAGTGCCTTTTATTCCACTGGAACTGAGAGACTGGCTGCACCATAGACAGCCACAAGACGGTGGCACTGGGTGGAAGACAGAGCGATCTGGAATCAATGCACACAGCCCAAGAGGAACCAAGGGACTCAAGAGCCATCACTAATGAGCTATGTTTCTAGACTCAAGTGCATGTCCATGCAGTCCAGCCTGCCTTGAGTTGATGTTCTGGCCCGGCATTTCGGACAATGCAGCCCTAAAACATTTGCCACCTCACATTTTAACAGCATTGCAGGACTCAACAGAAGTTTAGGCAGTAACATAGGAATCTTAGCTTCCACACTAACAGCCTTTGTCATGAGTCACCATGCCAAGAGCAGGCTAAAGATGGAAAAGGGCAGTGGTGTCAGGCAAGACCCTTGTAAGTCCTCTTTCAAATCAGAGGTGACAGTGCTGGAGAAAGACCAGAGTCTGGGATGGCCCCAGAGAGCAGGGCTGAAAAACCACTAGCACCCAAGAGGCTCCATGAGAGGACGAGTGCTGCTGACGTGGGCCAGTCCGCTGACAACCTGACCCTGGGGCACAGGAGGGAGGAGGGCATGTTCATGCTTCTCAGAAAGAATGAGCCACAGTGCCTCACCTGAGTCTTGTTATAGACTGAGCCACTGATATCAGGCACACCTGTGTTACTTGAGGTCACAGAAACACCTGGAAAACAAAAAGCCATTGACAACGAAGAGCCAAAGGCAACCCAACCTGAACCCCTCTTTTCCTTGCCCTGGGATCCCCATAATGCCCCTGGGCTGTTGTCTGCATCCAGTCCATGTCGTCACTCCCCTCACACTATATCAAATGAGGCTCCTCCTGGCAGGACTGTGCTGTTCCCTCCCATCCCCTCCACAGCTCCCACAGCATGAGTGAAAAGAAAGTGCCAAGGCCTATTTCCTGAACTCCCATTATAAATCAGAGCAAGACCCACTAGCATATGCTGCCCCTGGCCACTTCCACAAGCTACACCACAGTCTCTGGCACCGAGCTGGGTAGTAGCTAGGGGCACTGAATGTTCCTCAGATGAAGAGAAGTCAACGCTCCCCTCAAATTATGGAGCATGCCACAAGACACTGTTTATGTCTCCAGTCCACAGTGACTGCAGCAACTGGTGTGGCAGGATCAGAAGCAAGCAAGGGATCGCCAGCAAGGAGGCTGGTTGGCCATTCCCAGTCTGAACTCAAATCATGGCTCACAGCTTGAGCCATTTCACTTCCACGAGCAGCAGAGAATACAGTCTGTGGCCGAAGCATGAAAGGATTGGACTGGCTGGGTATCCACTGCTCCCAGGGACAAGTGACTAACAAGGTGGAGGATATAGGTACTTGGCAGCTGGTCTGAGGAAGATTTTTCTGGCTGGCATTTACTTAAGTCACGGCTGGACAGGTGAGTCACTCTGCATTTCTCAAGTGGTCCCAGTAGCACATGCAGAACTTCAGCTTTCAGATAAAACAAATCCACGTTCTAGCCCTTCAGGTATGCAAAGAAAGCATCCCCAGTGTGAAGGGATGCTCTTCGGGATGGAGACTCCAGACAGCCTGAATCGTTCACTCAGAGCTTAACTTGCCCCCGTCACCTCAACAGGCATTGGTTGTGGAGCTTCATCATGAACATCAGTAACACTCATGATCTAATTGGTTACTGTTTGAATAAAGAGACGGCTGCTCTGGGATCTGGGACCTACCATTTGTGGAGCGATACCATTCCTCCACCACACTTGAACATTAGCTTCCAGGTAGCAGACACAATGGTTTGCGGTTTCTCCCCTCTGTAACTGAGCGCAACCAGATGGCAGCTGTCCATCTCCTTACACAAACTGAGCTGTTGGCTTACAAGGAATGTTTGGAATGTTAAAAGCATTTTGAACATGGGAGATGGAGACATAACTTGGGGTCACCCACCTGAGAGCTGGCAGCCAGACCGACCTGACACTGGGAATACTGGGAGTTTGCCCTGCAAGACCCCTGGTCTGACAAGATTATGTGCACCTCAGATCCCTTTGTGTGTTACCTTTCCCAGGTCCAGTGCCAGCAGACTTGTTTTGTGCTTGAGATGACCCACTGTAGCCTCCTTTGCTGTAATCTCCAGTCGTCGTTCCCTGCGTTAAGTCATCATAGCCTGCCACCATAGACAAGACATGGTGCTGCCGTGAGCAAACAGCCCTGGGGACATTACATTAAACGGCACAGATGCACTGCCCATTAGAGTAACCGTACCCGCTCCGTAGCCATGCTGTCCATAGCCACTCGCCTGCTGAAATGGGGTGGAAGCGGTGTTCAAACTGACACCATGCTGCTTGGCTGACGCTGGAGGTACCTGGAGGCCAAAAGTATCAGAGAGGTGGCTATGTTAGTCTGTATCTTTGAGAGCAACAAGAAGTCCTGTGGCACCTTACAGACTAACAGCTATTTTGGAGCATAAGCTTTTGTGGGCAAAGACCTGCTTCGAGGCATTCTTAGTTAGAACTCAGCATAAAAGCTAGTTCCCACTGCCACCTAGTGGGGAAGGTGATCCCACTCTCTGTGGGCAGCCCTGGCTGCCTCTCCCAGCTGTGAAATAGGTGGCTTTAACATGCCAGGAAATCCCCGATTCCTACGGCAGTAACTCAGAACAGCAGGACCTGGCGCTCTGTGCACAGGACTGGGAGATGGGACCCAAGGGTCCTAATCCAATTTCCAACCCTGACTGCAGTACAGCCTTGAGAGAGTGACAGCTTCATTGCCTTGGGTCACCCCTCTTGTGAACTGAGGCCAATATCTTCCAAGCCTAAACACAGGGTTACATTGCTCTAGGAGTGCTGGGAAATGCCCAAGCCCCAGGAGGGTTAACACAGTTATAAACAGGGAAGGCTGCATTCCCTTGTGAATCTGAAGACAACAAACCAGAGTCACCCGATCACACCAGTGGGATTTCAGTACTCATGGAACCTGGTATTTATTTTGTACACTACAAGCCTGGATCCAAGCCCTGCACAGACTCTGCACTTCCGCCTCTAGCTCCGCCTCCTCCCCAGCCCTCCGCCCCCTAAAGGATTTCTCCAGCCTTTCCCACTCCACTGACTCAGACCCCACCTCCCTCTCCACTAGCCAGCAGGGGCTGATGTAATACTACTGGGGTCACTTCTGGAATTCCTGGATGACCCAGCCACCCCCTCTCCCCACAAAAAGAGATTTCAGCACGGATTAAGAATCTCTGTGCTGTAACTCTGCCACTTGTCACTGCCTACACAAGTTTATAACATTACTGTCCTTGCCCTTTAAATTACCCCCAGTCCTGCACAGACCCTGTCACTTTACACAGAAGGCAGAGTGGATAACAAACTTGGACATCAAGTTTTCAAGTTGTTTGCCAAGCTGTCATATGAGAGCTGGGCCTTATTTCACTGGGCATGGCCTGCAATGGAGGGGGTGGGGGTGCTTAAAGGAAAGGGCCAGAACTGCACCAGGCAAAGCTAGAGAACCACAACAAGGGCAGCTCACTCTGTTAAGTCCAGGTCTCATGACTTACAAACATGGTGGGCCCATACTGGAATGCACTGGGTACTCCTGGCACACTGGCGTAATATGGTAACCCAGTGTAGCTGTAGCCTGGAGGCAGTGTAGGGTTTAGGAACGGCTGCTGAGTGGTGTGGTGAGTCTGCGTCTGATTCTGCTGTGGCTGGGCCAGCGTGGTAGCGGGAGCAGGGGAGGCAGAATCCCCTCGGCCAAATTTTGTTACATCACCTGCAAGAGAAAGCATCAGCTGCTTCAGGAGGTGCATCTCTCCGCCTGGGCTTGTCCTATGGTCAAGAGAGCAGGTGACCTCAGTGGTCAGAGCAGGCCTACGAGCCTGGACTCCTGAGTTCCATTTTATGAGCTCACCATAACACCTTGGCCTAGAGAGAACTCTGTCTCCATTCCTCACTGACAACAGTATTCCATGTTGCACAGGGGATTCAGTCACTGTGCCTGAGACCATTACAGTAAATGTACTAGAAGCATAAGCTGTCAGTGGCCAAACAGCAAATGTTCACTTGGTTAAAGTCCCAACCGCCCAGAGAGCAAGCTTGCATCTGAGGCCAACGAATTAAAGACACAGGAAGGGAAATTTGATTATTAATCTACAAGAGGCCTTTTTGGCAGAGATGGGAAAAGCACCCAAAGAATTACTTGAGTAAAAGTATGTGGGGTGGGGGTGGGGTGACTTAAGTACAAGTCACTGGTGTCCCTCTGGAAAACTATTTGAGGGAAAGTAAACATGCACAACACATTTATTGCACTCAGGTACACAGAAGTGAAACCAGCTGCATTTTCACTCAAGTAACTCATTGGGTACTTTTCCCACTTCTGCTTTTTGGTCGCATGGGGCAATCTGAACCATCTTGGCGACAGCCTCCAATGTAGCATGCTCACCAATTTCTGGCATTGTGGAGGCAGAATTGAGGTACCTTGTTCTTTCACAAACAAGCCTGGTTGAGCAGTACTGGTGTTGGAGCCCTGGGAGGACCTGCACTTGGCAGGTGCCATGTTAAGAGCCCCAGTGCTCCCGTCATAGATTTAAAGTCGCAGCCTGGTAACAGACTTCTTGTAAAATGAGATGCAAATTACTGATATATACAGGCATGGGATTGAGAAATGAGGGAAGGGAGGGAGAGATGCAGGTTCTTGGACTGTATCCAGAAGCTGATGAGAGCCTGTACAAGCTACCACAATGCAGACAATACTGATGCAATGGTATGCGGGGTGGGGGGGGGAAGAGATCTTTAGAGAGCTCTGAAAGGGTCTAGCACAGAGCAGAGTGCAGCTGAGCAAAGGAGGCTGAATACCAAGAGGAGGAGATATTAAATTACAGAATAATTTTCCATATGCATAAGGTTAGTCACATGAGTTAGCTAAACCCAAATCCTGCATCGCAAGGAACAATCTTGTATTGGTTTTGGGATCGAGTACAGGTCCCAAGCTAAACCCTGCTTTCCCAGGAAAAGTCTTGTGCCTTGGCTGCATATTCCCATGAATATCTTATGGAATAAGTTATCAGAAACTGGGATACATCCACTTATGTTTCCTGCTCTTGAGCCTGTCCAGTTTGGACTGGCCGACTAAGCTGCAAGCAGAGCAGAGGTCAGGAATGCTCCTTTGGCCACAGCAGCATGCCCCATTTTCCGAAACAAATGTTTCTACCCAGCCGTCCTACTCCTCTTGAATCAGTACTAACCTGAGTATGGGTTGTTAGCTAGGCTCCCATCTCTGCCTGTCAAGGTTGCAGGAGCAGGGAATGTAATTCCATAATAATCCTGAAAAAGACGGTATTTGTTAATTCTCAAATGAATAACCAAGCCAGCCAGTTTTATGCACTCTGCCTAATGCACATGCAAAGGTTCTCAAAGGCAGAAGAACCTGAGCAACACCGGGACAAGATGAATAGGATTATTTTCCCTCTCGCCAAACACACAAACGCCGGGACGCATGGATGGAAACTTAGCAAGGCAGGTTGTGGCAGAACTGAAAATTTGGAGCACTAGTCCTTGAACCCCCAGCTCTACAGGTGCCGCTTCTTAAGCGCGTTTAATGCTTTCTCCTTCAAAACGCTCCTCAACTGATGACAAGTGTCCCAGCTCTGTAACGCAAGTGCTGTCTTAGAAAAACTCCAGGCATTATCTAAAAATGGTGCCAACATAAGTTAAAGGGACCAATGTGCTAGAAAGATATAATAAGAGAGTTGCCATCCCTGATGGAGGACATGTTTAAAGGATTCCTACTACAGCAACAACCAGAGGGTCAGGACCTATTTTGCTAAGTGCTGTACAGACTCAGAATAGAGGATGATCCCTGTTTCAGACAGTATCATCTGAAGACGGGTCTCACAAGCCAAAATAGACACAGGAGAAGTACTATGTCAATTGGACTGAACTGGTAAGTTATAATACCTCTCAGCATTTTGCCCATCCATTAAGAACCCCATACCAGCAGCCCCAGTCCAGGCCCAAGTCAACCCACAGTCTCAGCATCCACCAACCCCACTGTGCTGGACCCCAAAGAAATAGGTTAACTTTAGTCTGGGAAAGGAAAACGATGGACAACTGCATCTAGATGACCCTCTCTCTCCTGTATCCTACCTACATGATGCACGATACCTGTGCAGATGTATCCCAAAACTCCATAGGCTGTTTTGCTCCCATACTTCATGCCTCCTTGTGCTTCTCACCCTGGGCTTGCCCCAAGCAGCGTTCCAGTCTGCCAGGTACCTCTTGCCACTGACTATATTTGCTTCATATGGGTCCCACACACATCCCCAAGATGTTTGCTCGTGCTTTTACATGCTGGGGAAATATTCTGATCTCAGTGTTCCTTCAGCGCACACACCTCTCACAGGAGCTCACAGCAACACCTCATACTGTATAATCTGTCAATCTCACAAACGTTCTCCCCACACTCTTCTCCATCTCTGAGGAGCAAACACTAACTAGGTCAGAATTTAAGAGTCCCAACAATATCACCTGGCCACATTCCTGTAATTTGGTATGTGGCCATTTATCAATACCCTTTGCTTACCAATCTTTCAGCCAGTTTGTAATCCCAGGTGACTATCATTCCCAAGCCAGTACGAATTACCTTTAATGATACACTAGCAAATTCTCTGCAAAAATCCCAATGGATTATACCCAGCCTCATAGTGATCCTCAACAGCAGAAGACTACAATGGCTTGGTCACGTGAGAAGAATGGGTGAGGAACATCTTCCCAAAGAAATCCTCTTCAGTGAACTCACGTGGGTTGAGAACAAGAGGAAGACCAAAGCTAAGATGCAAGGAGACGTGCAAAAATGCCATGAAAAAATTCAGCATTGATCCAAAATCCTGGGAATCTACATAATCAGATCAAAATACCTGACAACTGCTACGTCAGGGCACACCACCCTTTGATAGTGTACGTGCAAGCCACACAAAAGAGCTTCGTCTTAGAGGAAAATACTTTCAGACTCAAGAATTTGGAAACAGACTGGCATGTGGTTATTGCAGTCAACTGTGCAAATCCAATATTGGACTGATAAGCCATGAGAGAAGCTACAGACTCAAACACTGCCCACAGATCCTCACTGCTGTTAACGACCATCTCTTGAGACGAAAGGGGCCATATCATATCAACTCCAAGTGATATTTACCCTGATGGTCACTGCAAGATAAACAACAGAAACAGTTTCAAGGGAACTCCCATTCCAGACATTCCATGGGGACAGTCACCATCCTAGATGAGAAGGACATCCAATGTACACTCACACCTGTAGGAGGACAACTCTGTAGAATAAGGCTTGGAAGGCTGTCACATCCTATTATCCTTCACCCCCATTCAAGTAAAATCCATATTCTCCTTCTCCCTCTAGCTCCATGAAAAACTCGCAGGAGAAACAGCACAGACAAATATCCCACAAGGAAAGAGTGAGCTGTTTCCGAAGCAAATCCACATTGCCCCATGTGTGAGTGTATGGGGGCAGAGGGCAAGGCATGATTTTGTTCTTAAAAAGAACTATGCTGTTACACTGGGGTTTTGATGAGCCACTGATGAGAGCCAACTCTGCACTATTACTGAGCATGGACCCTATAGGTCTGATACTGAGGTCACACAAAGGGTTCAAACACAGATGTGGTGCAGCAATGCAGTTACACAAGACGACAGAGCAAGTAAATTGGTAAATAAAGGAGCCATGCCACCAGATCTGGGAAAGCCTGATCTGATGCTGAATCAGAGACCATTAAAGCAGTTACAATACACTTATTCCAATGGTATCTGACCCCCCACTCAGTCCCACAAAATACAACAGAGAAACCTTAGCACACATGCGAGAGACACGTAGGTGGGCGTGGAGATTAGGCACATTCATAGCTTGTGGGAGCACCCCAACATGCAGAATTAGTTCTCCAAAACAGGAGTTTTGTTTAAGAAATCAGGGACACTGATTTGTTTGCCTACTCCTTGTTAGTCCTACTGTTATGAAAGTCCACCTTCACAGTGATTATCCCAGGGAGCTGCACCATGGTGGAACTCTCAGAAGACCAGGCCTGCAGGACTGGCAGGAGACTGTTATGCTAATGTCCAAAGGGAATGGAAGATCGGTATATCATTCTCACTGTATTGGTGCTCTTTCTAGACATTTAACTGAATGACTTGCACAAAGGCAAAAATCTAAGCCCCTCGCAGCTATTTAAGCCAATACAATACACTGTAGCCTTCTGGGGTCGCTATTACGGAAGGGATCTGTGGTTTATCCACATTACTACTGTGAAACCACCATTTGATTGAGCAATGGCTGGGGACTCTCTGTTGCTCTCATTGGCCGTGTCTACACTAGCCCCAAACTTTGAAATGGCCATGCAAACACACATTCAGCACTTCATTAGCACGCAGGCGGACGCAGCACTTCGAAATTGACAGATGAGCAGATGGGAATAAGGGGACTTTGAAGTAGGCGGGGTCCTTTCGAAAAGGAGCCCCTTCGGGACGAGCCGCGTGGTGCGTCAATTTCGAAGTGCCGCGGCTGCCCGCATGCTAATGAAGCGCTGAATATGTATCATTAGTAAACTTTGAAATGGCCATTTACATGGCCCTTTCGAAGTCTGGGGCTAGTGTAGACAAGGCCACAAAGTCTAGTTTTCAAATGTGCTTTTTAAAAGGATATTAGTACATTAGGATAAACCCCATCCATTTTAAAACAAATTTTTATTTATGTTTCCAATATACTTGATTTAAGAAAACCATTTTAAAAGTAAATTTACTTTTCATTTTCTCTGCTTCCTGTTCAGTTTTCCTCTTCTCACGTTTCTACAACGAGTGATCCGTTTCCTGTTTCTTTCTAGCCAGTTTCATTTTCTAGATCTCATGAACAGTCACACCGCAGCAAAGCTTGGACTGCAAATGCCCCAAAGGGGAAGTTTTAAATACTACTAAAACTCCTTGCTTGGAATTAGTTTTCAAGCAGGTAAAGGCAGCAGAATGTGGTCATCAGCTCTATCTAGAACTGGAGCCAGACGAGATCACCAAAAGATAATCAGGAGAATGGGAAAGTGCCAGACGACAATGCCACCTAGCGTCCATAGGAGAGATCACCCGATTCTGGACCTCCATGTTCTGATACTGCACGTAATGCAGAGAGCTGGGAAATGGATCGTCAGATAAATGGGATTCTCCTGTATTCAGCAATAAACATCAAAGATAAGGTGGGTAAAATAATATCTTTTAATGGACCAACCTATGCTGGTGAGCGAACAAATTTCACTGCGAAACCTCAAAACCTTCTCTCTCACCAACAGAAGCTGGTCCACTAAAAATATTACTTCCCCCACTTCTCTCTCTAGTATCCTGGGGCTGCGACATGATACCACTTTTTTTTTTAAACACATTTGAAAAGAAAGCCTACAACCCAGAGACTGAAATCCCGGACAGTGGCCCTTTTGCTACAAAGCACACCTCCTTAGGCCATCCTGGATATTACGCCTTCAGACTGTGTGCTACCAGCCTACTGTTAAACATATTTCAGTTGAAAAGTAGGAATTCTGAGCGGTAGTATGTAACCGCCTCCATCAGAATTTGCCAAAACCCAAGGGACAGCCACTCTATTCTTTGAAAAATCTCATTTCAGGGTCTGTAATGTCCTCAAATGGTCAGGACCCTGGTTTTGCAGCTCATCTGAAAGGCAGCACTGCCAACAAGGCTATGCATATACACTCAACTCTGGTGGCAACACAGACTCAAAGAGAAGTACGCAACCAAGGTGGGATCACAGTATCCAGACTGGGGCACCAGCAAGCATGAAGACAGGCCACTAAGCTTGCTACCAGGGTCATAATTACACTCTTTCACCAAGGGTCTACCACTTAAGCAAGCTGCTCTAATGACTAGGGATGAACGTGACACCAATTGACTCACCAACAGTGCTCTCTAAAGCCCTCAGATTTACTCAAAGATTTGGATAAATACTCAAGTAATCCCATGTAATCCCTGATAATCTTGAGAGTTTGACAGGAAGACAGGCTGCAGTTGTGTGTCTATGTAACATACCTGAAAGAGCTAAGATCATCTATTAAAATGATCAAAACCATAAGGAAAATTCTTGGGGTTCAGGAAGCGAAGAGACTTAGGGTTCCAAAGTCAAAGAGAATGGATTCATTCAGTCTGAGAGAGTCAGCATTTTAGGCTATCTGGCTTTCATTTAGAACCCTAGAGCCTGACCGGTTTCAGTATTTCTGAGTGTAGCTCAGTAGTACATACAGCACATGCAAAGGTCAAACATCCTGGACCTCTAGTAATGCTTTGAGAGAGGAGAAGCTTAAAAATCACGGGGGAAAAAACCATGGACATTTTTGATAGTTCTATGCCAAACAAACTTAAGTTGCCAATTGGAAAGTGAAAATGAAAACGGGTAAATTTTAGAGAGCTAGAAAATGATGAAAGGGAAAACATCCCACCAAATAAAGTCAGGGACATGGAAGGCATGCACAACAGAGTGCAGACTTCTAACAAGCCACAAGAACTTGGGCAGAAGCTGTGTGAAAAGTTATCATGACTACCAAGTCTCAAGGATGCCTGTGGCAGATCTGCCAAGTACTGCTGTTCTCAGCTGGAGTCATGTCGCTGGACTGTAACCTGCTCCATCGCCAGCAAAACCAATTTAACTGGTACAGCTTACAACTGCTGCAAACAATGGGTGGAAAGATTCCTTTGGAGTGTCTGCAAGACACGACAGCCTTCCAGTTTCCTGAGGAGGTTTTGAAGCCCAAGTTTCCACAATATGCCAAGTTGGCTGTCCACGAAATTCTCCAGCAGCTCTTCAGCATCTTCAGTAAGAATCTGTCGCAAACTGGCTGGAAAAAAACAAACGTGAAGAGGTTCCTAAATGGGCTGAATTTGCAGACTGTCCGTCTCGAGGAATGCCTACCCACGGCGGGGAACATCAGCTTTAAGAAACTGAAAAAATACTTCCAGAGTATCGAAGACTTTCTCAAGGAGAAGAATTACAGCACCTGTGCCTGGGTAATTGTCCGAGAGGAAGCACAGAATTGTTTTCGACATATTGACACGCTTACCAAGAGCATGAAAAACTAGGCGACAAACATTTTACTATGAATATCAGACATCTGGGTGAAGCAGAGAACTGGAAGCAAGAAACCATCTGACTGATAGCTCGAACTCTAAGACGGACTCTGTGACCCTTTTCAACTCCATAATATTTGGCTCAGTTTCTGACTGGTAAATTGGGGATTACTTTGGCGGGTGGGGTTGATTGTTTTAAGTGCTCTGAAGAAAAAAGAAGTTACAGAACTACATAAATGTACTTCACATACTGGGTACAGAATCTCATCCAAAAACTAAAAAAATACTTGAGTGTCAGAGGTAGAGTGGGAAAATATTTTGCAAATGTTATTTATTTTCTTTGTACATTACCAAAACTTATCCTGAGTGAGAGAATGGGGATTGTCATATTTATTTATTTATAACTATTTATAACTATTTATATTTTTAAATAAATGTATGGCTAAAAATTGAGTAACTGGTTAGAATGAATGTGTTTCTGTGGCATAATTTACATCCCTATGTGTTTGTAAGTCTCACATAATGGATACAAATAGAACATAGATTGTATTGATCTAAGACTGTGATATTCAAACGTCAGTGGCTCAGGAGACAAACCAGCAGTGTTACCAAGAAGAGCTGGGCCAGGGGGAAGGGGTAAGAGAGTTATAGAATCATAGAACGATAGGACTGGAAGGGACCTTGAGAGGTCATCGAGTCCAGCCCCCTGCCCTCATGGTAGGCCCAAGCACTGTCTAGACCACCCCCGAAGACATTTACCTAACCTGTTCTTAAATATGTCCAGAGCTGGAGATGCCACAACCTCCCTAAGCAATTTATTCCACTGTTTGACCACCCTGACAGTTAGGAACTTTTTCCTAATATGCAACCTAAACCTCCCTGCTGCAGGTTAAGCCCATTGCTTCTTGTTCTATCCTCAGAGGCCAAGAAGAACAAGTTCTCTCTCTCCTCCTTATGACACCCTTTTAGATACTTGAAAACAACTATCATGTCCTCCCTCAATCTTCTTTTTTCCAAACTAAACAAGCCCAGTTCTTTCAGCCTTTCTTCATAGGTCATGTTCTCTAGACCTTTGATCGTTCTTGTTGGTCTTTTCTGGACACTTTCCAATTTCTCTACATCTTTCTTGACATGCAGTGCCCAGAACTGGACACAATGCTCCAACTGAGGCTTAAGCAGCGCAGAGTAGATTGGAAGAATGACTTCTCGTGTCTTGTTCACAATACACCTGTTAACGCATCCCAGAATCATGTTTGCTTTTCTTGCAACAGCACCACACTGTTGATTCATATTTAGCTTGTGGTCCACTATCACCCCTAGATCCCTTTCTGCCATATTCCCTCCTAGACAGTCGTTTCCCATTCTGTATGTGTGAAACTGATTGTTCCTTCCTAAGTGGAGCACTTTGCATTTGTCTTTATTAAACTTTATCCTGTTTACCTCAGACCATTTCTCCAATTTGTCCAGATCATTTTGAATTTTGACCCTATCCTCCAAAGCAGTTGCAACCCCTCCTAGCTTGGTATCATCTGCAAACTTAAAAAGCGTACTTTCTATGCCAATATCGAAATCACTGATGAAGATATTGAATAGAACCAGTCCCAAAACAGACTGCTGTGGAACCCCACTTGCTATACCTTTTCAGCAGGATTGAGCGCCATTAGTAACGACTCTCCGAGTACAGTTATCCAGCCAGTTTTGCACCCACCTTATAGTAGCGCCATCTTAGTTGTGTTTGCCTAGTTTATTGATAAGAATATCACGCGAGACCGTACCAAATGCCTTACTAAAGTCTAGGTATACCACATCTACCGCTTCTCCCATAATTCTCAAAACAAAACGACTGACCAAGTATTATTTTGTCAATTACAATGGCTGAGCAACACAGTA
Organism: Carettochelys insculpta; assembly: GCF_033958435.1. Taxonomy (NCBI): domain Eukaryota; kingdom Metazoa; phylum Chordata; order Testudines; family Carettochelyidae; genus Carettochelys; species Carettochelys insculpta. The sequence goes on from NC_134141.1 coordinate 125,030,054, forward strand.
AAAGTATCCTGATTGGTTAATATTTTAGACCGATTAATCAAATCACAGTTTTACTATCTTGTGCTGCAGAGCTGCAGGAGACGCATTAAAGAGCATTTGCCACTCAAGCCTCAGTCTCAGTATCACTGGCCTACGGAAATACACAGAAGATAGACACAATATAATCTGGCTGGAAGTAAGAGTTTTCAGGGACAACAAAGAGCAGAATCATAATGGATGGGAACTGGAAGCAAAATTGGAGACTTCCTGGATATCACTAGATTTGCAACAGGAGGAAGATGTGTGAAAAATCAGGTTGTGTTTCAAAAGAGGACAAGCATTGTCAGAGTAATGCAAGGGGGTGGGTTTTTTTTTGCTACGTTGAACATAAACATTTGACTCTATTTTTGAAGATTATTCCCTTACTCAAACCAAGACAAGAAGGACTGACAGATGCCAAGATAGTATTATTTGTTGGTCCTGTATGAAAAAGTTTCTCAGGGTGCCTTTCCATGCAATTTTGATTTAGGGATCCCCACCAGCAGAGATCAGGGAAAGGGGAAACCCCCACTACTCATTTTTTACTAAGTTTTCTGAAGAGAAGTCCCCACTACTCCTCCTGTGATGGGACCTGTGCGAGAGTGTGAACTGCTGGAACATTTTGATGTAAATATATTTAACATGTTAAAAGGAGGAGTGAGAAAAAAAAATTCTCCTTAACCTGTGATGACAGGAAAAGAAATAATAAGCTCAAATTGCAGCAAGGGAGGTTTAGGTTAGACATTAGGAAAAAACTTCCTGCCAGCACTGGAAAAATTACCTTGCGAGGTTGTGGAGTCTCCAATATTGGAAATTTATAAGAGCAGGTTAGACAAACACCTGTCAGGGATGGTCACGATGAGAGGTATGGCCCAGTACGGAATCAAATATGGGTGTTTTGTCATTCCCAAAATATATACAAGTTTTAAATTTAAAATGAACAATTACACTCATCCCTCATTAAAAGGTACTTTACTTATGAGTACAGTAAGGTCTCAGTACGCGAGGGCTCCGTTCCATGCACCCTCATGTAACATGGATTTCGCGTAAGTTGGGGTCTGGCTTTATCCCCAGCAGAACACATGTTCTGCAGCTGGGGAAGCTGCGGAAAGGTAAGTCCTGGGGTCGGGGAGCAGTTGGGGAGGTTTAAGCCTGGCGGTAGGCTGGGGCCATGGGAGGTGGGTGTGGGGGATAAGGCTGGGATGGGTTAGGGCTGCAGGGGGGAGGGGGTGGAGTTAAGCTGGAGCTGTGCGCGGGATGGTGAGTCAGAGCCCTTCTCAGGCAGTGAGCCAGGACATGGCCGGAGGTTGAACCGGAGCTGGAGCCAGGTGCTGGCAGTGAGACAGCGGAGGGGTGAACTGGGGGTGGGAGGTTGAACTGGAGCCAGGCAGGGCGGGGTGGGGGGTGGTTTTAAACCAGGACAGGGAGTGGAGGGTGAACCGGAGCCACGTGCAAGGGGTGGTGAGCCAGTGGTGAGGGTGGCAGGTGAGCTAGAGCCGTGCGTGGACGGTGAGCGGGGCTGCGGCGGGGGGCTGAGCTGGAGCCAGAGCAGGCACGGGCAGTGAGCTGGCAGGGGGGTTGAACTGGGGGTGTGGGTAGAACTGGGGCTGCATGTGGGGGGTTGGTGGGGGGTGTAAAACCAGAGCCTTGCGCAGGTTATTTAAACCAAGGCCGCATGCGAGTGGTTTGAATTGGAGCTGTGCGGGGGATGAACTGGAGCCACATGCGAGGGGTGGTGAGCCAGAGCTAGAGGTGGGGTGGCAGGTGAGCCAGAGATCCGCGTGGGTGGTGAGCCAGCAAGGGGTGTTGAACGGGGACCAGGGAGGTTGAGTCGGAGTCGTGCCTGAGGGGTGGTGAGCTAGAGCCAGAGGCAGGGGTGGGGGGGCGAGCAGGAGCTACGTGCGGGTGGCGAACGGAGTGGGGGGGACGGCTGAGCCTGGGCCATGCAGAGCCAGGGGGGTTGAGCCAGGGTGGGGGGGAGCGAGTTAAGCGCAACTGGAAATCACGCTACAGGGTTTACAATAAGAATCGGGGTGAGTCACGTAAGAGCAGGGCATGTACTCTGAGACCTTACTGTACTCACTAAACAAGGACACATATACTTACCATTGTTCACTATACAAGTGAACTCCTCCTGCTAATATGAGCTTTACCCTGCTCCCTGTGGTTCCAATCTGCCACAGCCTGAACCCCCCCACCAGCCCCACGCACAACCCACCACAGCCTGACCTCCCCCTGCCTGCCTGCCCCACGGACGCAACCCAACGCAGCCTTAACACCCCTCACCTGCCCCACGGACCCAACCTGCCACCAGGTTTTCACCCTCCCTCCCTCTCATGGCTCCAAACTTCCCCCAGCCTTAACCCTCTCCAACCTCCCCCCATCCTGACCCCAAGATTCACTTACCTTTCAAAAGCAGCACCACGTGCTCCCACTCTTTCCCTGAGCTAGGAGCACTTCGAGCCAATCAGAGACTTTTACGTGTATTTTAATGGGAATTTAGTGTCCCTCTTATGAGTTTTCACCTATGAGCAGAAAGTTGGAAACCAACTGTGCTTGTATCGAGAGGGATGAGTGTAATTCCGAATTTTAAAAATGAGTAATTCCTCATGCTAAGAACGCCTCTCAGTCTATTTCACCTGAGATCAGAGGTGAAAGTAAGGGGGTGCACCCCAGTAAGAGCTGGCTGGGGTGAGCTGCTAGGAGCAGGTGCACTGTTGACTCTCAACAGGAAGTACTGCCAGGGGCACAGCAAGCATGCTCACATAAGCTCAGGAACTCTCCTGACAACTACCTTTCGGAATAAACAGGTAACCTGGGATCAGGGCACCCCCTGCCCTGACTCCCCTCTTCTCTTCCCCCCACCCTGTGCCCTGTCTCCCCTCCCCACCATGCTCTCTGTCCTGACTCCCTTCCCCTGCCCCCAGGTACCCATTGCCCTAAATGACTACCCACCCCCGACACACACCCTCAACTTGATTCCCCCCACATGCTCCCTGCTCTGACTCCCTCCCACACTTGAATTTCTTACAGATTCTGTCATATTGCAACTTCCCCTGACCCCCACCCCGAGTGCCCCCCGCTCCAAGGGAGGGTGTGGATGTGTGATAGGTAAGAAATTTAAGGTACTTTCATCCCTTCCTTTAATGATTCATTTTAACAACCATCCATCCTCTTCACCCATGGGAGTTGTGCACATTCTCCTTTTATTTGCTTGGTCGAGAAATCCTTCCCATAATCCATGATGGTGAACTCTGACACCCCCAGCAACGAAAATGGCTAAGAGAAAGAGCGATGACGAATACTGAAATTTTCAAAAGGAGTGAACAAACTTGTATGCATTTGTAGACATGTCTGGATCTCCACACTGTCTTAGTTGTAGCGAGAGACTGTTCTCAAAAAACACCACATAGAACAGCACTTCATGACCAAACATGTAGTATTTTCTACAAAATACCCCAAAGATAACACATCAAAGAACTTCCGCAAGGAGATGCAGCAAAAAATGAACACTAGATATAATAGCCTGCTGGCATGGTCAAAAAAAAGGTTGGAGCTTAAACACCGCAAGTTTTGTAAGCTCGTACAGCATTATTCGAGAAGTCATTGCTCAAGGAAATAGATTCCAAATACTCTGACTTATGCGCAGCAAAACATTCGCTGGTTATGTCCTGGAAAAACCGTGTTTCATTTTTCCATCTGCATTAAAGAGATTAAGTCGTTTTTGAATATGAAGGGTGTCAGACATACCAAGCTTTCAGACTGTGACTGGTTACTCAAGTTTTACTCTCTTGTCAATTATCAGAGAGGTAGCCATGTTAGCCTGTGTCTTCAAAATCAACAAGAAGTCCTCTGGCACCTTATAGACTAACAGATATTTTGGAGCATAAGCTTTCGTGGGCAAAGACCCGCTTCATCAGATGCATGATGAAGAGGGTCTCTGCCCACGAAAGCTTATGCTTCAAAATATCTGTTAGTCTATAAACGTGCCAGAGAATTTCTTTTTATCTTGTCAATGTTGTTGGTCATTTTAATGAGTTGAACCGTAAGCTACAAGAGCAAGGAAGCACAGTCCTGACTTTGCACCAAGAAGTGCTTGGAGTCAAAAAAAGGCTGTCTTCAAAGACATCAAGACTAGCACTTTTCAAAAAATTACAAATGTTTCATGATTTGTATTGGAGAGCATCCAAACAACAACCTTGATTTGCAGCAGCCTGCCAGTTTTCTTTCTGAGCTGCTGATGCCATTCAAGTCTCCTTTCGTTGACTTTTGCAAACAGTGCTCTGTTTAAGTTCACACTGAGTCCACATAAAGCATTTGCTGAAGAACTGGATTTAACAGTCATTTCGAGCACCTTAGTCAACGATTTGGAAATGAAAATGGTAGACTTGAAGGAGTTAGTATTTGGGTGGAAAAAATCATCAAGTTGAATTCTGATTTAAAATGCTGTCCTTGACAACATGCAGAATTGGCAAAACTGCACAAAGGGCCTGACATGAAGAAAGTGCAGCGTGATGATAATCTAATTCTGCAAACTTGGAAAGAACTTCCTGTAACCTCCAAAACCATGCAGAATGTCAGCTTGCTTTCAATGCTGGGCGCCACCTATACCTGTGAGCAAGCTCACTCTCATTTGAATCACATTGGAAGTAACCCGCGCCCAAGATTGACATGAGACTGCCTGAATGTGCGCATGATGCTGGATTTGACCAGTTATGACTTAAACTTCAAAGAAATGGGCAAAAACATGCAGGAGCAGAAATCTCATTAAATAGAGCTGTGAATACGTTTCACTTACACTGTTAATCATCATGCCAACTACCAGTAATACAGGTTGAACCTCTCTAGTCCAGCACTTTCTTGTCCAGCAACATCCATAATGGATTTTAGTTAGCCAATGACCACTTAGGGGTGTGGCCAAACTTCCTGCGGTACCATAAAGTTTAACAGCCACCTGTCCTGGCTCTCAGTGTTCTGTGTTTTTATTTTACTGTGATTTACTCCTACATGTCTTCTAGGAGCCCAATCAGCAGTGAAAGTGTTGGCAATGATGCTAAACAATCGACCTCCCATGGTCTGGCAAATTCTCATGTCCAGCTCTGGTCAGGTCCTGAGGGTGCCAGACTAGAGATGTTCAACCTGTATTAAATTGCATATTCTTAGTCATGCAAAGAGGCATTTTTATAGTGGCTCGTTGTTGACCACTTGTTCTGATTTTTGATGTAGTTTGGCTCTTTGGTTCAAAAAGGTTGCTGACGCCTTCCCCAGAGGGATTGGCTGAGTGTCTGACACACTTCTAATGAGCTCCTGAAACTGGCTGAACTTATGGGCCATGAGAAGTGGTGGAAGCACAACCATCTCTTTGAGCAATGACAATGAAATGGGAGTCTCGGCATGGCTTCTTTATCTGCCCCACCCTCTTGCTCCTCAAATGTCTCCATCCATGGGGAGGGTAGGATACGAAACCCTGGTCTCCCTGAAGGACTAAACCAGTGATACTGATAGTCAGCCCACTGCAGGGCTCCAAGAGGAAGTGGGGACAGACAGTAGGCAAAGCTGGTTCTGTTTCCCTTGGTGACCTAGATGGTCTTCCTTGCAGCTGCCAAAAGCAGATTCCCAAAAGAGTATGTAGAGAACCTGTCACTGAAGTAAAGGAGACTAAGTGGAAACTTTCTTACTCCACACCCTCCTAGCAGGAGAGATGGGGAGGCAGATGAGGAGAGGAGAAGCCTGTGCCACAGGATGGCCGCTCAGACACCCAAATCTTGGTACTGAGAGATGCTCAGTATCTGTTAATGCCAGTGATGGACTCTGGTTCATCTGACGCCAGCAAATCCCTCAACTATCAGTTTCTGCAGTTCTAGAAAGGACCCTAGTACAGCCCTGCGAACTGCAGGTGTTCACTTTACGTTCATGGATAGCCACATCTGCAGATGTAGACATTCCTGGACTATTTTTGAGGATGGCAGCTTGGGTATGGATGCAAATGTTATATCTGCACAGGGCTCAGAAGGCAAGAGCTTGGCAGGCCTTCCACCTGCACTAATTGAGGTTCCTGGGGGACAGGGACAAGAGGCTGGGGCTGCTTAGGGCCCAGGGCAGGTGGACAGTCTGCCACGGCTCCCCACAGGACTCTTATCGTCGTCAGGCTATGGCTCCAAGGATAGTTTACAACAGAGCAGGTAGAAGAATCCAGGGTCCCCACAGGTGCTACCATAATCGTCTGCAACCCAGCTCTGTCCAGGGGAGAGAGAAGGGGGCTGGCTCAGCTTGGCCATAAGAGCCAGTCAAACAGCCGTGGGGAGCTACGCTTTTCACAGGGGTGGACTCCAGCCCTCCTCTTCCCTCCCGAGGAGCCATCTCTCCTGCTAGTGGGGAGCCCAGGCACCCGTGGGGCACTGCTGAAGATGTTCCACCTGCCCATGGTTGCAGTGATGGTGGCTTGAGATCAGCCCCGGTTATGTCCCCGCCTCTGAGACGCCCTGTCCAGCTGAGGGCAGGTGGAGAGTTCACAATACTACGCTGGCTGTACCCAGCTCCTGCCTGTGTGCATGTGTGCTTAAAGCCCCAGCATAGTCACGGTAAGGTCTAGTCCGTTGGTATACCCATGGGTGTACGGTTTGCAGATCACAGATCAGATGCAGCACACGTGTGAATTGGGCTCCAGAGCCCCATACCGATGTCATAGGTGAGGCAGTTGTAAATGAAGCCAGCGGTTCCAATGATGTTGCGTTTACTGCTGGCACCACAGATGTCTGGTGCTATCGTTTGCTTGGTACCAAGGATGAAGCTTGCACAGGCACCCCAGCTTAGCTGCTTGCATAGGTACTGAAAGCCAGGTTAAGGCATGTGACGGGACCACTTGTGATCAGAAGTTACTGGTGTGGTGTCCTGACGAGTATCGTACTCTGTCCAATGATAAATAAGCAAGCTGCTTGCATGTACTCTCCCTGTATGCTCGGCTGGCAGCCAGTACAGCAAACTCCAAGAAAGCCCCCAAAGACCACAAAAATCAGAGAAGGGACAAAGATGCCCAGACAGGTTTACTGTCAAACCAAACACTGTCTCCAGCTCTCTAGATCAGATGTCTACATATCTGCTAGTCCATATGTGCCCCAATAATGGACGCAGCTCAGTCAATAGCAGGATCTCCTGTTGCTCCCAAACTAGGCAAAGACAGCTTCTCCAAAACGCATTCTTATACACAAGTTCAAACAAGTTACGCGTCACTCCTGACGTATAAGGGGGCCACCCTCTGATGTTACCTAGAAACCACCTTGCAGCTGGTGCATCATGCTGTCATTTTAGATACTGTCGTGAACCTGGATCAGTATGTTTCCTGTTATCTCTGGTGAGTGATATGGTACCAAGATGTTTCTTAATGAGGTGTTGTTACCAGTCCTCTGGAATTCACATATAACCTGTGCCTATCAGCCCTGTTTGTGCCATGTTCTGTGAGTAGGCCCCATCTCCTGCGCACAGCTTAGCTTTGCTTTATATTAGCAAAGTTTTGTCCATTACTGCCTAGGAATCCAGCCTCACACCAGGCCTGTGACACAAGGCCTTATGTTTCAGGCCCTCATCCTCTTACAACTATTACCAAGTGGAACGTTTAGTTCCTGATGGCAGAGCTGAACATGGCAGCGTGCTGTGCTTGCCTTCCTTCCTGGTGGAGGGTACGAGCACACTATATGAGTCATGCTCCTTGTCCATGGAGCTCTGGGGCTCCAAAGGCCTGTCAGTACCTGAAGAGTCCTCAGTATCCACAGGGACCAAGGATCTCAACAGGGACCTGATCTTCTTTGGAGCTGGTGCCGTAGAGTACGAGTCCACACTTCTCTTTTGTGGAGTCTTCCAAGGGAAGCCAAAGACTTCTCTTGCTCAGATAAAGAATGCCCCGAGGCTGACAGGGTGCCAGCTCTGTCTGGGGATGGATGTACAGGAGAGCAGCCAGAACCCTGGAATGCCCATCATTACTGGCAGAGGCTCCAGCCAGAGGCACAATACTTGAAGCCTGGCGAGAGACAGCCGAACCAAGAGAACACAAGTTGTCTGGCAGAAAAGAGGGAAAACAATCCACACATCTAAAACCTAACTATGGTAAATACCAAACACAAACCTACAACTATAAAGTACCTAACTGCAATAAAATGAAAAGACTGAGAACACGCTAGGCTAAGGCAGAAGGGAAGGAACAGAGGTGAGTTTACCCGTGCACCCTAACATTTCCTTGAAGTCTGACACAAGCAGGCATACGGCATGTGTGAGGGCTGAATGGTCACCACCACCTAGAAATCTCCCACCAGGGGCTCCAGTGGCACATGCACACCTAAGAGAAGGACTCTCAGGAGTGGTACTTGAAGAACCTTAAGGAACTTACTCCTCCAGGAAATCACACTGAAAGGAGATAACTGAGCAGCTAGAATACATCATCAACAGCTTCATGGCAGGAAGACAGCTCAAAGAAAGCCCTTAAAAATCACCATACACTGAAATGGCTTGTGCTGGGCAGAAGGACTACTCTGAAAGTTTAACTCACATTGCCGGGGGAGGGGGGGACACCACCAAATTTGGTTCATTTACTTACCATTGGCAGCCTGGACTGAAGCATCTGAAGATCATCATAACCATAGATCTGCTTGAAGACAGATAAAAGTACAACAACATTATAACACTCTTCTCTAATAGTGATCAATTTGGGGTTTTTAAACAGACTAAAAAAGACACAACCTGGCTTTTTTTAAAATAGCACAAGACCTACAACAACCTATCAAGATCTACAGTTGTACTCCCAGGGGCTGGTGCAGTTAAGGTTTGGTTGACATATCAAGTACAGATTGAAATTAACACTCTGAACCTTGAAATTTTAGGACTAGACGATACAGTTCAAGGTACAGAGTTTACTGGTAACTCAAGGCACAAAGTTTATTGGTAATTCTAGTTACCAGTAAACTGTGTACCTTAAGACATTCAGAGCTAGGACTTAATCCTCTTAACTGCACTGTTTGCTATTACTGCTCCCCAGTAGGCGGTGTGCCAACATTCAGGGAATAGGCCTTAAATTTACAAACTCTAATCTCTTCATTTCTACATTAAAACTACGGAATGACTTTCCTCCCCTAGGTGGAGAAGGAAAACAACTAGTCATAGAACATGGCTTCTAACAGACAAGACTGAACTGCGCAGCCGCTGAGATTAAATCAAATGTCAACATGTGGAACAATCTGAAGTTGTGGCTAGTTCTGAGCACAGCACACCCCATCGACTATCCCAGAAAGTCTCACACACAACTCACATTATTCTATTCCAACTGAAAGGGCCGCACATTGATCCCATGCAAGACTAGAGCAAAGCCCCATATTTCAGTGGAAGCAAAATCAAACCCCCTACCCAAGGATTTTCAAGCCATCAGTTAGAAATTTAGCAGTGAATTGCAAACTGGACAGAATACACATCCCATCCTCATAGCACCTGAAACAAGGATTCCACAGACAAAACATGCCAAAAAAAAGACACATTGATGCAGTCTGCAGGACCCTTGGCACCAAGGAGATAAGTAATGTAGGCCAGGTACAATGAAGTTGCTTACTGGGTAGGCAGGCAGGAGTCCTCCAGGTCCCACAATATACTGATTATGCAACAAGGGTGGTACTCCTTGTGGCAGATTGGGGGGAGCTTTGCCTGCAGGACCAGAACAAAAAAAAAAAAGTAACAATCATACAAGAGAGTTCAGCCTGAGACAAGTTTGCTGCCCTGCCCTGAGGGCTGAACTGTCACAGTGTTTAGGACAGTCCAGCAGAGTTTTATTTAAAAGGAATGGCGAGCAAAAGCTGCAAGCTGGCAACACTTGAAAGAGAGCCTGAACGTTATGGCAAGGATCCTACAGGGGCCCACAGGTATAGAACAGTCTCAGCCCAGAGACCAGTCTGGGTCAGTTGGATTAGTTCTCAGGTCAGGATCTGAAAAGATGGAAAGCGCTACGGGCCCACCGCTCCTGTCCCAACCCCTGTTCAGAGGAAGACCCCAGGTCTCATTTCACTGCAGCTGACAGCAACCTCTCCGCTTTCCTTCCGCTCTTCTGTCAATACACCCTCCCCCACCATCCAAGCAATGTGATGGAAATCACTAGTCACCAACACCATAATCAAAATAGGCATGCCTTTACTCTTCTGGGGACACAGCTGGCTTCAGCTATGGCCAGGCAGAGCGAAGAGGGGAGGTCATAATGCAGTTCTGCTCTCATGCTATGAAGCAAAGGTGTGCCGAGGATTATGGAGGGGGGTAAAAAAGCATTTTTTTTTCCTAGCCAGTAATTAGCATCTCCACAGATAGTGGGTGCGGGAAGGGGATGTGAGATATACTTGTGTACCTAATTCAGCCAGAACATTGCTGAGCTCCTTCACCATTTTCCCAAAGGGATATCCTGACCCACAACATTTCCTTTCGGCAGCTAAACCTGACTACCAAGCCCCCAGTGAACGTCAGTGCTGCCTCCATTTGAGCATAAGATGACTCCTTGTCACTCTTCTCTGAGAAAAGATGAGCGCTGCCACCACACAAAACAATCTGCCCTGACTTTTGAGTAGTCCTTTTCCTAGCTGGGCCCTTGGCAGGCGCATGGGCAACATCTCCTGTCCCCAGTCACTGTCGGAGCAATGTTTTGGCATGGGGTAATGAAGGCTGGCATTGCCATGGATTCTCACACTGCCACAGGAACTTGGACCGCAGGAGGTGAGTGAGAAATAAAAGCTAGAGTAAATTAAAACCAAGAGCTGACCATGTTGCTTAGTTTGTTGACCAATTCTCTCCAGGTCCCCACTTACTAAATTTGGAACAGCTCTGGTTATGATTTGTATAGCTTTCTGGAGACAGAACATGCTACAAAATGCTCAGTACTACCCACCAAATATTCCCAACACATAAAAGCAGGCAACTTTATTTCATAGGCCAGCAAGTAAAACATGCTGAAAAATGCAAGTCTTTAAAGAGCATATAATTCTTAGCACAGTTATTGCTGGCATGGTGCGTAACTGACAGGCCTGCAGACTGAAGTCCTCTGTCTATCCATGTGATCTGTTAATATTGCGAACCTGAAGACACTAAGGGAGCTGCCCGTGTAGAAGCAGCTGGCATAGACACACTGGTAACGCTCAGGCCAAGGCTGTTTGTAGTGTTCATACTGCTTGCCATGCTGACAACTGAGGAGGTGGTGCTAGTGGCTGAGGTTGAAGCAGTTGAAAAGGTTGTTGAGGGCTGCAGCGAAGTTGTGCTCTCAACATTAGTGTGCTAGAAAGAAGACAAAAAGAATAGGGATCACACTACAAAACACCTGAGTAAAAACATTATCCAACCTTTTAGCTAACAGCAGCACGTGCAAAAGAATCCTAATATTATCATTGGTATTCTACAAACGGTGAGACAAAGGCTATGATTCCATTAAGGGGTTCTAAAAACCTACACCATGAGAATGAAACTCAAGTCACCAGGCCTGAGCTGGAATTAAATACATGCAGGTCAGTTGCCTTTTTATTATACTAAGTAAGGCCATTTTGCTCTCAGCAGAGTGTTCCTTTTAACTTAGATAAGGTCAGACTTGAGTTTACCTTTGCAAGAGTGCAGGAGTTTCTTTCAGGAAGAGGATATGCTTTAGAGAGAAGAAGGGCCCCTACTAATAGGATTTCTTCAGGCCACTCGCAGAAATTAAAAATGAAATGCAAATGTCAACTGTGACGTTCTCGGTGGTTATGAGGGAGATGTGTTCAAATAATATGCAAGCCAGATAGGGCACTACTTGTGCATAGTGTTGGACAGCAATTTATGTACCACAATGGCAAAGCGAAAGCTCAGGCTCAGCAGAGAACTGGAAGAGGGAACAACATTTGCCTAAGTAAGAGATTTCAAGGTATGTGCTGACTAGAGATGACAATGGTTTCTAACACTCGCATGTACTGAATGCGCACAGAAAAGTCCTGTGCTAACCATAACCAAGCATGTGCCATTTTCAGGTTGCATACGAAGACGCAGCACACTGCAGAGCAAGGTACCAAGGATCTTTCTATTCAGCTGTAGTGTAACCACATCTGTTCAATGCCGCTTACTGTGTTACTAGAAACCACTGAATAGTAACAGAGATAGCCATGCCAGCCATCGTGGTCTGAGGAAGTGGGTCTGTCCCACAAAAGTTCATCATCTAAAAAATTATTTTGTTAATCTTTAAAGTGCTACTGGACTGCTTTTTTGTTTTGACAGAAACCACTGCGCTTCGCATCAAGAAGTCCTGTGGCACCTTATAGACTAACAGATATTTTGGAGCATAAGCTTTTGTGGGCAAAGACCCACTTCATCAGATGCATGAATGGGGGTTCCAGAGGAGGGTTTAACTATATGGGTTTGTGAAAAGGTGGGAGTCCCAGTCAAGAAAAAGGGCCAGATTTGACAAGGTCAGTTCAGTCTTGGAGGGTGTGGCCCATGGGCAGCAGCTAACGTGGAGGCATCAATATCAAGAAAGAAGAAACTGCTTTTTGTAATTGCAGTTTCTGCTCTCTTGATGTTCATACCTCCATATTAGCTACTGATCATGGGCCACATCCTCCAGACCCAATTTACCTGGTTTTCCTCTCTTGATGTTCACAACTCCACATTAGCTGCTGATCATGGGCCACATCCACCATGACTGAACTGATCTTGTCAAGTCTGGCTCTCCTCTGGACTGCGACCCTCTCCTTTTCATGAGCCTACACATTTACACGCTCCTCTGGAATCCTACTCACGCATCTGGTGAAATGGGTTTTTGGCCACAAAAGCTTATGCTCCAAAATATCTGTTAGTTTAAGGTGCCACAGGACTTCTTGTTGTTTCTGAAGATACAGACTAACTTGGCTACCCTCTCATGCGTGACCTATGCATGTTACAGTAATACCCATGCAGCAGTCTAGAATCAGTTGTAACATGGTGTTTTTCTCTACACCTTTGACTATGTCACTTGCACACTGCCTATTAAGTCAACTCCACCGAGGCCAGTAACAACATTCCAGGCTTCAGTGATGCTTCAAAGAGCAACTGTGCTATGACTTTTCATTGTAACTTGTGACAAGGATGTCTGTCTGTCTGTCTGTCTCTCTCTTCACCCCTGCTTCCTGATGGGAAGTTCCTCCGAGGTTACATTTGTCTGAGAGGCAGGATAGGCAAAATTCAGTGCTAGTCCCATAATAACAGCTTCAATGTCCAATCAATCACAACCATCAGATCTTTATGCCAAAAGACAGCTGGGAAATTTCCACATGTCCCCAGTGAGAAAAAACACTTGTCTCAGTCCCTGGTGGGGGCTGACACTTTGAAAAGGCACCACTTAAACAGTGAGGAATGCTTAGCTGGAGACGAGTCTTGCTTACCTCTGCGTTAGTGTTATTAAAGTAGCTATTACATTTATAAAAATGTTTAATATTTAGATTTAATGAAATGCTTGTAGGATGCTGCATGTGTTCAGCCCACTGAATATAACCTAATAAGACCGAGTACAAATGTCAAGTGTTTGCACGGAAAACCTCTAACTGTGAGAGTCACAAAATGGGAAAGGAATATTAACTAATGTAGAGGCTGGCTTCTTACAGTAGATGTTAGGTCCTGTACACACAGCAGCGCACTGAAACCAAATGAGCCATTGCGAAACATAAAAGAACAAAGACTTTGTTACCTGCATTCTTCTACCCACCCCCATGAAGAGGAGACTTGCACACAAGTTCATCATGTCTACTTGAACTCTGAAGAAGGCAACAAAAATCCCCAACAAGAAAAAACTGGGTCTTTTATGCTGCTTGATCTCTGAGGCTACATTTATACTGAGCCCTTAACTTGAAATAAGATATACAATTTCTGCTATGCGTACTGCATATCCTATTTCAAGTTTATGTTGAAATTCTGCCCAATTTCAAAACATCCCTTACTCCTCCGCAAAGAGGGGGCAGACAGATGCCAAAATAGCATGCCTAGTATTTCTAAAAATATTTTGATAGATGTTAAGTAGCTATTTTGGGATATCTCAGTATCCCAAAATAGCTCTGGAGCGTAAACATAGCCTGAGGGGCAAGGAATACTAAACAGAAGTGAAAGATTCCCAGTGCTCAGCACGTGTTAGTCCGAAAGGATTTACAGTGCTAGCTTATAATAGTCTTACGTTCAAAAAGATGGTGGACGGGTCTAACTTGTGTGTGTATGTTTACCTATTTTAATCTTGTGAATAATTCATATTTACTTTTCTTAACTGATATTAGGATTGGCTACAAGCTTTCTCTTTGATATAGGTAGGGCCCTACCATATTCACAGTCCATTTTGGTAAATTTCGTGATAATGGAATTTTAAAAACTATAAATTTCATTCTTTCAGCAATTTAAATCTGAGATTTCATGGTGTTGTAATTGTAGAGGTCCTGTACCACGGAGGAGGTGGTGGGGGGAGAAAGGGGGCAGAGTGACAGAAGGTCATTTCAGGGGAGGGGTTCTGGTGCTGTTACTCTTAAGCTATGTTTAGACTGAAGGATTCTGTCAGGAGACCAGAGGTCTCAACAAAAGTCTACCACTTCAGGAGTGCTCTGCTGACATCCCTGAAATGTTTTTGCAGAGGGAGTTTTTCATGACATTTGGCCCCATGTGCATGGACCAAATGTTGGGAAAACCTCTCCCAAGAGAGCTGTTGGCAAAAGACATGCAAATGCAGTGCATAATATGAATATCTTTTCCCAGGAGTTCTCGGCTATCTGGACACAACCTTACTTCTGCACCTCTGCTGGCCAGGAACTCCAATTCAAAGACAGAACTGCTGCCAGCAGCAGGTATAGAAATAAGGATGCTATGGCATGGCATTACCACCTTTACTTCTGCAACGCTGCTGGTGGTTCACTTCCTTCAGAGCTGGGTGCCTAGTCAATAGCCACCACGCTCCGGCTGCCAAGCTCTGAGAGCAGTGCAGGAGTAAGGGTGGCAATACTGCAAACCCCCTAAAATAACCTTGTCAACCCCTCCCCCCCACGATCCCACAACAACTTTTGAGCAGGACCTCCAATTCAAGAAACACTACTCTCCCTCACAACATCTACATAGATAAGCATACATAAGACCAGATTTCATGGGAAGAAACCAGACTGCACGGTCCGTGACTCTCTTGCTGTGAATTTTTAAGGGCCCTAAGTTAAGAATTGAAGGTACAATTGGCCTGGATAAATGACTCGCCCTTTGGGGTGGGGGAGTAACCCGAATATTACTCAGATGCTTACTAACACTAAAAGTCAATCACTAAGGTAAGCTTGCAAGGGTGGCAACATAGACTAAAGTGCCCCCCAGAGGCTGTCTGTGACTCCATTATGAGGCTGCAACAGTGTTTTATAATTTCACACTTGAATGGTGAAATTTAAGGACAGAATTCACAACCAGTTTGAGATGCGTACCCTGTTTCTTAACTGTCTGCCCTAAGGCTGGTACTCACATTCCTAAACCACTCCAGACAGCTTGACAGGTATCTTAAACCTTGTCCGGAAAGCTGACTGGATTTAATTAGACAAGGTTGGTGAGATAATATCTTTTATTAAACCGACTTCTGTTAGTGAGAGAGAGAAGCTTTTGAGCTTATGGAGAGCTTTTCTTCAGGTTTGGAAACATACTCAGTGTCACAGCTAAATGCAAGGTGGAACAGATTGGTTAGCATAAATATGTAACACATTTATTTCACCACTGCAGACAACAGTGTAGACCTACTAGTTATGACAGCACAAACGGGACTTACCGCATGTGAGCTGCTCGCAGACAGCACTGCAGCAGAGGAGAGGCTGCTCTGATGATTGGAGAGGGAGCTAGAAAGAAAAATTTTAAAAGGTTGATCAGTATACATAGCTGAAAACATAGCTGAATAGTGCTTGTAAGTTTTCTCATGCTTTAGATGAGTAAAACTTTCTTATGAAATCGCCAAAGCAATGACTACAAGCCATTTATAACAACAAAAAATCTTTTCTGAGTTCAACTGCATAATACTGGCCCCGATAATTAACATTACAGGGTATTAACATTATGGCTCTACTAATGGTCTCAATCTGTTCAGGAAAATGGGGACCAAAGAAGAACAGATTAAAGAGGGTGAAATACAGGGCCTGACCAGTGCTGGATGAGAGAATTTGCCAGATGACAGGGGGGTCAATTTTGTCTAGCATGTTACCAACACTTCCACTGCTTATTAGACTCTTAAGCTGTGTCTACACTACGCAAATAACTTTGAAGTTGCTAACTTCAAAGTTGAGCGTCTACACACACCCTACTTTGAAGTTAAACTTCCCATGAATGGAGTAAGGACTTCAAAGTTGGGCTCCCTACTTCAAAGTTAACTTAGAAGTTATGGAAAAATGTGTGTAGACTCTCTGCTGGCTACTTCGAAGTAGTGCCTAACTTCAAAGTTAACATCAAAGTTAGTTGCTAGTGCAGACACACCCTTAGAAGACATTTAGCGGTAAATCACACCACAGAACACTGAGATCCAGGGTAGATAGCTGTTAAAAGTTACGGGACCATGGGAAACTTGGCCACACCCATGAGTCCAGCTAACTAAAATAATGCCGGATTACAGTGTTTGCTGGCCGACAGAGTTCCAGATTAGAGAGATTCAACCCGTAGAAGCAGGAACAACACTTGTTGTTTACAACTTTGAAAGTGAATTCCAGTATTAAAATGAAATCACACCACTGAGCCCCTCACTCGATTTTAATCACTCATAGCATGCGCACAACTCTAAATATCTTCTACTGTTAGCTCCAGAGTTGCTGTCGTGATGCTGCTCGCAGGATTCAAGAGAGAGTGTAGGTGATGTAATATCTTTGGCTGGGCCAAATTCTGAAGAAGTGCTCTCTGGAACTTGAACGTCTGACTTTTGCCAACAGAGTCGACTGTCCCTTTGCATCCAGTGCAACTCAGCTAGTTTTTCTTCCAGCTCCTTTCAAACCTCTGGGGAAAAGGCTTAACATTTTTGCAAACGGTGGAAATGGCCTTCTGTAAAGTTTCTACTTTCGGGCATAAATTCAATTTTCCCCACAAGTGCTTGTTTCCAGTCAATCCAGGTGTCCCACATCCAAGCTTATGGTACTTCCAAGAACACTAGTACCGGCTTTTGGTAGCAGTCCTATATGAGCCTTCTTAGCAGGTGGTTAAAGCCTGTTTTTAAGCATTTTAAATGACCAACACCTTCACCTTTCTCCACTCCAAATCTAACACCACCCTTGCAAAATAAGATGCAAGCAAAATATGGAGCAAGAAAAATAATACCACCACAAACAGAGCCAACTACCCAAAGGTAGAGCTTAGAACCAGGTCAGGCAGGTCACACTCACATGACTAGACGTACCCTTCAGAAGCCTGGCATTGAGAAAGTCCCACTTCTGTAATCATGCATAAGAGGTTCAAGTGTCCTGAACATGATTAAATACAGACATTTTCTTTGGAAGTGCTCATGAGACACACCAGCGAGGTGTTTATAACCAATTGGAAGTTACTAGAGAAGAGCATTTCCTAATTCAAGACCAGGCCTTTTGGTGCATGACAAGAAGGACAGCATTCATTTCTGTAGCTTTACGGACCACTTTCACTCAGACTCTGACTGCCTCCCTCTCCTTCAGCTGTCTGGAAGAGGAGAGGTTGTGGCAGAAAGAGGGGAATGGTTCATCTCTGCAAAGGTACATTTTGAAATGAACATTCCCCCGACACTAATTCATCAGGAGGCCCACTACTGAAAAGACTCAGACACAAGAGCTGTCTGCACGTGCAAGTCAGTTACGTGCTTGGAAATCAGACATCATCGTCTTTTCAGATTACTCCAACTCTGTTTCACATTCAACCCAAATTTCTAGTCGAGCACCTAGCTCAGTTTGTGGCACACTTTAATGAAAGGTAAGGTGACCATATCTCTGATGGCCACATACAGGACGGGGGGGATGGGCGGCTACCTCCCCCGCCCTTGATCAAGCCTCAGGGAAGCGGCCAGTACAGAGAAGCTGCAGTGCTCCCCGCCACTTCTTCTAGTGTCGGGGAAGCGGACAGGATGCAGCAGCCCAGGCTCTCACCCCCACTCCCCAGGCCTTGGGGAAGGGGAAAGTAGCTAACCCGCTGGCTCCCTGTCTTGCAGAGAGCACGTACTGATGTACAATACGTGCTCTCCAGCAGGCAGCTGCACCTGCACAGCAAATACAGGATAATAAGTCCCTTTTATAAAATAAGTCGACAGGACCGTCCTGCTGAAAATGGGATGGATGTCACCTTAATAAAAGATGGCACAACCGATATGCGAGAGATCGAACCTTGGGTAAAAGGAATCATTCCAGTGACCTGAGGCATTAAAAACTTCACTCAACACTGGCTGTCCAACAGGGCACAGCCATGTTCTAGCTGGGAGATGGACAAGTCACTTTAGGTCATGGTTCACTCTATTGTTAAATTTGAGCAATAAAGTGCAGTAGTTTAGATTGTTAATACAGTCTCTGGATGCCACCTGTTTGAGAATGAACGCTTTAATAATGTGCAGTAGAATGCAAACAGCTGGCACACAAGAGCTGCATGGTGATTGACTTCAACCTCATAGCTCACATTTTCTCAAGGGAACATCTTAGCAAGAAGGGAATCAGAACCATGCCGCCCTCAGCCCCAGCAGAGACTTTTTTTTATTTTACAAGAGTGACAATCCAGTATTTAAATTATTACAGCCTTTAAAAATGATCAGAAAAGAAACTATTGATTAACTGAAATCTTGTATGTGAAAAAACTGACCAGATCAATAGCTAGCACTATGGACTAGTTGGTAGAAACACCAAATGAAGGTATGAATGTCTCATTTGGAATCCACGATAGGCTGTATTGGAGCATCAAACCCATAAATACCGGTTAGTTCTGTCAGACTCCAAGAACAGAGATTTGTGGGCACAGTTATCATTGAAATGTAGTATGTGGTTCACATAGTCCAATCAGAAACCTTAGCATGGATCTCTCACGAATACATCTCCTGGTTCAGGTTAAGAGAGATAGGGGACCCCGTTTTTCCGGTCCCTGTGTGCACTGAACCATTTCTATTGTGCGCACATTGCCACTAACTCCAAATTTAACCTCTCTTCCTTTGTTGTCCTACTGTACCTGCTTAACTGGGAAAGTGAGCTGCTGGCCAAGTCGCTGGACTGGGGCAGGCTGGGTAATGCTGCTGTGGGCTGTGGAGCTGAAGGCAGGAGCGAAGCAGCAGAGGGCGCCGTGCTAGGAAGAGACCCCACCATAGGTAGTGAGGGAGAGGTTTCTGTCTTTGATGTTGGAACCGATGAAGTAGCTGCAAGTTAGAAAAAGCCAGTAAGAAAGGACTTCCAGCACATCCAACCCCTCACATCTGATTCAGGAACAGAAACACTTTAAAGGTAAGGCAGCACATTCCACTCAGTTTACCAGCGGGTGATGAATTGGTGCCAATGACTTAGAGACATGCTTGACTTGGCTACTGCAGTAACTTCCACCAACATTGGTGAAACCGTATCACCTGTTACTTGCATAGCAACAGCGCAGCAGCCATGTTAGGCTGTATTCTAACAAAACAAAACAGCAGTCATGTAGCACTTTAAAGACCAACAAAATGATTTATTAGGTGATGCAGTTTCATCAGGCAGACCCACTTCTTCAGATCAATATCATTTCCGGCACAGACTAACAGCTATGTAGTACAGAGGTCCAAAAAAATTTCAGTAAAAACTGACAAATCAAGTTAAGACTGAAGCAGGGGGGTGTGAGGGATGGTAAGTGTTTTGCCTGAGATACTTACGAACATCAAAGGAAGGGAAGCAGTCCTTGCAATGCGTGAGGTAACTGCTGTCTTTGTTCATATTAAGTGTTGATGTGTCAAAATTGAATACGAACCTCAGTTCACAAATCTCCATATGTAATCTTGGACTCCCTCCTCAAACCCTATGCCACCAACACTCCCAGCTATATCTGAGATACCACCAACTTTTTGAGGAAATTACAAAACATCGGAAAAGTTCCTGATAACGCCATCTTTGCCACAATGGATGTAAAGGCTCTGTACACTAATATTCCACATAAAGACAATTACAAGCAATCAGCAATACCATCCCTGATGCCACCACAGCCAATCTGGTGTCTGACCTCTGTAACTTTGTTCTCACACACAATCATTTCCGATTTGGGGACAATTTATACCTCCAGATTAGTGGAACTGCTAGGGGCACCCGCATGGCCCCACAATATGCTAAGATATTCATGGCTGACCTGGAACAACGATTCCTTAGCTCTCGTCCCCTATCACCCCTGCTCTACTTAAGATACATTAATGACATCTTTATGATTTGGACCCATGGTACAGAGACTCTAGAAGAATTCCACAGAGACTTTAACAATCTACACCCCCGATCAACTTATGCCTCGATTACAACATGCAAGAGATATATTTCCTGCACACTACAGTACTAATCAAGGATGGCCTGATCAGTACCACACTACCGAAAACCAACTGATTGCTATACTTATCTACACCCTTCTAGCTTCCATCCTGCACACATGACTAGATCCACTGTTTACAGTCAAGCTCTTAGATACAATCGCATTTGTTCTGATCCAACTGGCAGAGACCAAAAACTACAAGATCTTTACCAAATATTCATAAACCTGAATTACCCACCAGGAGAAGTAAAAAAACAAATCGACAGGGCCAGACGAATACCCAGAGACCAGCTACTCCAAGATCGGCCCAAAAAAGCCAAGAACAGAACACCACTGGTCATCACCTACAGCCCCCAACTCAGACCACTGCAACGAATTATTGAAGACCTACAACCTATCCTTAATCAGGATGCCACACTCCAGAAGGCCCTGGGTGACAGGCCTGTTCACTCCTACAGACAACCTCCCAACCTTATGAGGATCCTCACTAACAGCCACAGTCTATACCCCAGGAATACCAGTCCTGGAACCTCTCCCTGCCAGCTTTGTCCACATATCTTCTCTGGAAATACCATCACTGGACCTAACCAGGTTACTCTCAGAATCACAGGTACTCTCTCATGCTCCTCTACTATCATCATATATGCCATCATGTGCCAACAATGCCCAGATACTTGGTATACTGGACAGACATCTAACTCCCTTAGACAAAGGGTTAAAGGGCACAAAACAGACATCAAAACACTCCAGATCCACAAACCACTTAGTCAACATTTTAATGGAATGGGGCATTCTATTAATGACCTAAAGGTATGTGTGTTACTGAAAAAGAATTTTCGCACCGTTCTTCCAAGGGAAGCAGCCAAGCTGGCTTTTATATTCAAATTCAGCACATTAACACATGGTTTAAACCGGGACGGGAACTTTCTGATTCACTATAGGGGCTCGTCTGCATACTTGGCTTAATCTAATTCTTGACCTCTCCCCCACCCCTCCACTCTCTGATTTGCTCACCTTTATTGTCTTTTTCTGATTTGTCCTCCTTGCTTACTGTTTTTGGTTCTCTGTGCCTTAAATATTGAGTTTGTTTTGGTCTGGCTATGGTCTGAAGAACTGGGTTTGTCCCACGAAAGCTCACTTAATAAACTATTTTGCTAGTCTTTAAAGTGCTACTTGACTGCTTTTTGTTTTCATATGTAATCTGTTTTTCATGTCTCTTTGTTATAGGACGCATATTCTCAGGCCTTTAACAGAATGGCCCACTCCAGTGAAATGCTCACTGACAGGCTTATGTGTATTGAGATTCCTGATGTCTACTCTGTGTCCATTCATTATTTGGTGAAGAAACCAGCTGCTTCAAGATAGGCCCAAGGATCAACAACAGAACACCACTTCTCATAACCTATAGCCCCCAGCTCAAACCCCCGCACCAAATAATTACATCCCTATATCCTATTCTAGATCATGACGCTACACTCTGGAAGACCCTAGGTGACAGGCTTGTCCTCTCCTATAGACAACCTCCTAACCCAAGACAGATTCTCACTAGCAATCACGTTACACCACAGTAAGACTAATCCCGGAACTTTTCCTTAAAACAAACCCACTGTCAACTTTGTCCACACATTTATTCTGGTGATACCATCACTGGACCTAACCACATTTATTTCAAGATCAAGGGCTCATTCTTATGTACCTCGACCAAAATTATATATGCCATTATGTGCCAGCAATGCACCTCTACTATGTGCACTGGACAAACCAGGCACACTGCTGGAAAACACTTGCCGTGCTGCACAAAGGCCAAACAGGAGGACCCAATATTGGTAGTGGGATTGCACCACCATAAAATGGGGGGAACATCTGTGAGCTGAATGAGTGATGATATGGAAATACCCATCTTGCAGGTCGAGGGCTGAGAGGTAGGGTCACCATCCTGAAACATCTGTAAAGGATGTACTTAAGTCACCTGAGCTCTAAAATCCATCTCCATTCCCTACTCTTCTTCTGAGTGAGGAAGTCATTAGAATAGAGCTCTCTGCCCCGGAATTCTTCAAGGACAGGCTCTACCACCCCCAAACTGAGGAGGTGTTGACCTTCTGATTGAGGAGACTCCCGGAGAAGGGTCCCTGAAGAAGGATGGGGTAGGAGGTATAGAGGTGAAGGGGATGGCGCATCCTTTCACCATCAGTACCAAGATCCATCTATCTGTGGTGATGCCTCCCACTGATGCAGAAAGGGGCGGAGATGGTGACAGAACGGTTATGTGGCGACCTGTTGGAAGCAATGGAACAAATCCTCAACCACATGCTCAAACTCCTGTTTTGAGAGTGGAATGCCACTGGCTGTTGGCTCTGATTTTGCCTGCCCAAAGGAAAGCACTGTGCTCTCAGTCTCTGCTATTGTTGAAATCGGGGTTGCTGCTGGGACTCTTGGTACTGGTCCCGAGGGTGTTGGAACAGGGAGTACTGAGCCTCTTTGGCCGGGGCGCTGTGTACATCCCTAAGGCACACGGTGTCATCCTAGAGTCCTTCATAGAATGAAGGATGTCAGTTTTATTGGCAAAAAGATGCTGGCAGACAAACAGGAGATCTTCTACCTTGCATTGGAGCTCTTTTGGCATCGCTGAAGGGACAAGCCAGGAGGTATGGCACGCGACTACCACCGGGGAAGTGATGTGCACTGCTGTGTCCACTATAGCCATGGCCAACTTCAGAGCTGTGCCAGCAATAGTATGGTCAGCAGCTGTATTGATGATCAGTACCAACGAGGTGGTGTTGTCACAGGTTGTTGACTGATCAGTACTGGCACCTGAACCAGGTGTAGAGGGCATGCACAATACAACATGCTTGTGGAGGTGCCACACCACCTCCCCTGGTGTTCAAGAGTGGGGAGAAGTATCTGCCCTAGGCTGATGTGAAGTGCTCAGTTACAGGGAATGCAAGTGGTGCTGTTTTCTAGCGGGCGGGACAGGCGGTGCAGACACTGAAGTGGTTTGCTTTGCCTTGGCCAATGGCAGGCTTACCAGCACAGAGGGTGTCACCGGTGCAGACAAAGTCAACGTTACACACTTGCATTTCGGCATGTAATGCACTCGTTTCGTCAGTGGTGCCAGGGAGTCCAGATTGGTGCTCCCTTCTGGCATGGCCTGTATAGATAGCATTGGAGGCCAGAAAAGGGCAGGAGACTGACCCGATACAGCAACGGGAGATCCTCTGGAGGCCAGGGGACACTTGGAGTCCTCACCCTTGGCTGCAGTCTTAGCCGTTGGATCGTCCGGGGATGGTGGCTGTAAAGACTTATACAGGGAAGTCTTAAACCTATTATCCTGGTTCTTGCAAGCTCTTGCCATCAGGCTGGAACAGTGAACACAAGCCTGCATTTGGCGGCCTTCTCCAAGGCATTTAATGCAAGACACATGGCCATCTGATGCATGCACGGTGCCCTTGCAAGTGGCTCACTGCTTGATTCCCGGAGAACCAGGCATAGCAGTGACAGTACACTAACTCTACTAACTAACTAATAACTTGTTTTGTTTTTTGACTATAACAGTGTAGAACAGGGCACAAAACTTGGACTAGGGTAATGGTTGATGAACTAACAGGATAACTGTTTTCGGAACTCTTGCAGAGAGTAGCAAGGCTTCATCTGCAATCAAAGATAGTAGAGAAGGAACTGAGGAGTCCATGCCACGTGTGCGCCAGAGAGCATGAGGAGGTGCTGCTGCATATGCATGGTGCAGGAAACCATGGCTATGGAAAAATCTCTGAGCACTGGTGTGAGGACACACCAACACCCAGAGTGGAGCACCCACAGGGACACTAGTTGAGGAAGAATCAATCATTCTACTGTGCATCAATTAAAAGTCACCTACTTATTACAAATGCGCCTTTCCAGGGGAATGCTATGTCATAATGTTGAGCTGAAGGATTCTAGGACATTGACGTAATTATCCTGCTGAATCTAGGCCATTGTTGTGTGATGTCCCATGAAAAACTAATTTAGAAATTCAGAAGTTCTCAAACTACCTGCTGAAATTCACAAGCGCGTACGCTGAACAGCCATTAGCTGTTAGGATTCAGAAGGCCCGTTACCCCTTTCATGCTGCTCCATCTTTTTTTAATTCATGGTTTTAATAACTATGCACCAAAGAGTTAGGTATTAAACTGGTTTGCAAAACACAAGCGCAATGAAAAGACTCAGTCTTAACGATGCCCACAGTACAATTCAGATATGTACTTGGAAGTTAAGCATCACTGTCTTTCCATGTTTTCTGTTTTGTTGCATCTCCCAGAGGCTTACCCTGGGTTACGTGTTATACAGACAAATATTAATAGTCATCCTCAAGATCTCACAAGCTGAAACCAAGCACAGTGAGTACCAGAAACAAAGAGCAGGACAGAAAGGCTTGAGTAATGAACACAGAAGCAGACAGGGACAAAATGTGGCATGATGTCCTTAAACAAATAAAACCAGCTGTTCCCAATAGACACATAAGCCATGGCTGATTCACTGAATGCTTGTTAAAATCAAAGTAGAAATGGCTCTTGAGGAGGTTTTGAAAGAAGAGGCAGTGACTATCCAGATCGATTCAGGGACAGTGCTGCACATGTAAGGGGTGGCACAGAAAAAATCATAAAGGTAGCAGTAGGAGAAGCTGATCACCGGATAAACTGGCTGGCATCCTTGGCAGAGCAGGAAGCAGCAAGGATGACACAAGAGACAAGCCAGGAGAAGCAGAGGGGCCTTGACAGGACAAGATGTGTTGAGAGTGGGAAAACCATGTAAGAGAACTGAAGAGAGCAGTGACACAGGACCAGGGGCAGGAATACAGACCCAGCAGCCATATTTGGAGGGACAGAAAGGGTTGGGAAGGCATGATGCGGGCATCAGAGAGAAGGTGACAGAAATCAAGATAGGAGATGAGAACTACAGTTTTAACAACATGGATAGAAAGAAAAGTCAGAATTTGACTGTGTGAAGAAAAAAAGGCTTTGAAACTAGCCTAGATGTGTACGGTAAGGGTGGAAGGAGTCATAAGAACGGCCACACTGGGTCAAACCAAAGGTCCATCTAGCCCAGTATCCTGTCTGCCGAAAGCAGCCAATGCCTGGTGCCCCAGAGGAGGTGAACTGAAGACAATGATCAAGCAATTTGTCTCCTGCCAACCATCTCCCGCCTTCGACAAAAGGCTAGGGGCACCATACCTTACCACTTGCTAACAGCCATCTATGGACCTAACCTCCAAATATTTATCGAGCACTTTTTGAAACTCTGTTAGAGCCCTGGCCTTCACAGCGTCCTCTGGTAAGGAGTTCCACAGGTTGACTGTGGGCTGTGTGAAGAAAAACTTTCTTTTATTAGTTTTGAACCTGCTACCCATTAATTTCATTTGGTGTCCTGTAGTTCTTATATTATGGGAACAAGTAAATAACTTTTCTGTATTCACTTTCTCCACACCATTCATGACTTTACAGACTATCATATCGCCCCTCAGTCTCCTCTTTTCTAGACTGAAAAGTCCCAGTCTCGCTAGCCTCTCCTCATATGGGACCCGTTCCAAACCCTTAATCATTTTAGTTGCCCTTTTCTGAACCTTTTCGAATGCCAATATATCTTTTTTGAGGTGAGGAGACCACATCTGCATGCAGTACTCAAGATGTGGGCGTACCATAGTTTTATATAGAGGAAGTCAGATATTCTTTGTCTTATTTTCTATCCCATTTTTAATTATTCCTAACATCCTATTTGCTTTACTGACAGCCGCTGCACACTGCGTGGATGTCTTCAGAGAACTATCCACGATAATTCCAAGATCCCTTTCCTGATCTGTTGTAGCTAAATTTGCCCCCATCATATTATATGTATAATTAGGGTTATTTTTCCAAATGTGCATTACCTTACACCTACCCACATTAAATTTCATTTGCCATTTTGCTGCCCAATCATTCCGTTTGCTGAGATCTTTCTGAAGTTCTTCACAGTCTGCTTTGGTTTTGATTGTCCTGAACAGTTTGGTGTCATCTGCAAACTTTGCCACCTCACTGTTTATCCCTTTCTCTAGATCATTGACAAAGAAGTTGAACAAGATTGGTCCCAGGACTGACCCTTGGGGAACACCACTAGTTACCCCCTTCCATTGTGAAAATTTACCATTTATTCCTACCCTTTGTTTCCTGTCTTTTAACCAGTTCCCAATCCATGAAAGGATCTTTCCTCCTATCCCATGACCACCTAATTTACATAAGAGCCTTTGGTGAGGGACCGTGTCAAAGGCTTCCTGGAAATCTAAGTATACTATGTCTACTGGATCCCCCGTGTCCGCATGCTTGTTAACCCCTTCAAAGAACTCTAACAGATTAGTAAGACATGACTTCCCTTTACAGAAACCATGTTGATTTTTGCTCAACAAATCATGTTCCTCTACGTGTCTGACAATTTTATTCTTTCCTATTTTTTCTACTAATTTGCCCGGTACTGACATTAGACTTAGTAGCTAGTAGGCATCCTTCAGTCTGCATAGACTATGGATCGCGCCCTTTAAAGTTTCAATTGAGGACTTCATTTACAGCGTCTGTTGTGACTATGAAGACCCACACGAGAGTGACAGTCCTTGCTGCATCTCTTGCAGATGTGGTGGGTGTCTGGCAAGTCCTTACTGTGCTTTCTGTGCGCTCGCTTCTCCTCTGCTAGCTGTCTGATCTTCATCTCGCCCTTCTGAAGGCCCTTGTGCAACCCCTGCCTCCATCTGCTGCGGTCATCTGCTAGTTCTTCTCAGCTGTCCAGCTCGATGTCTACCTCTCCGAGGTCTCTCTTGCAGACATCTTTGTCGCGCAATTGGGGGCCTCCGGGAGGTCTTTTGCCAGAGGCTAGCTCACCATACAGGATGTCTTTTGGAATCCTTCCATCATTAATCCTGTGGACGTGGCCAAGCCAGCGGAGTTGACGCTGCCTGAGGAGGGTGTGCATGGTTGGGATTCCAGCTTGCTCGAGGACGGCGGTGTTGGTCACTCTGTCCTTCCATGATATTCCAAGGATGCGCCTGAGGCAGTGCAAGTGGAAGACGTTCAGCCTCTTTTCCTGGCGGGCATACAGGGTCCAAGTCTCGCTACCATAAAGGAGGGTGCTGAGGATGCAGGCTCTGTAGACTTGCATTTTGGTGTGAGTGTACAGCTTGTTGTTATTCCACACTCTCTTGCTGAGTCTGGACAGAGTTGTGGCTGCTTTTCCAATCCTCCTATTTAGCTCAGTGTTCAGCGACAGGGTGTCAGCGATGGTGGACCCGAGGTAAACGAACTCGTGGACGACCTCTGACGTATAGTTGTCAATGCTGATTGATGGGGATTCAGCAACATCCTGACCGAGTACGTTTGTCTTCTTTAGGCTGATGGTAAGCCCAAAGTCCTTGCACGCTTTGGAGAACTGATCGAGTAGTTTTTGAAGCTGGTCTTCTGTGTGAGACACTACAACAGCATCGTCTGCGAACAGCATGTCTCTGATGAGGACTTCCCGCACCTTACACTTAGCTTTCAGCCTTGCAAGGTTAAACAGTTTCCCATCAGATCTTGTGTGCAGCAAGATGCCCTCTGTTGAAGATCCAAAGGCATGCTTCAGGAGGAGTGCGAAGAAGATCCCAAACAATGTCGGAGCAAGCACGCATCCTTGTTTGACGCTGCTCCTGATTCTGACTCCGATGAGATGATTCCAGTCATTGAAAAGAAGCGCGCTGCACTCCTGGAGTACAAACGCTCACTGAGCCAGAGTACCCAGGAAGCACTTAGAGAGGCCAGAAGAAAAGTACAGCAGACAGCCAGGCGCTGTGCCAACAACCACTGGCTCCAGCTATGCAGCAGCATCCAGACCTGTGCTGACTTTGGTAATCTCAGAGGAATGTACGAGGGTATGAGGAAGGCATTAGGACCCACCCAGAACAAGATGGCACCTCTGAAATCCAAATCTGGTGAAGTCATTGCTGACAAAGCCAAACAGATGGAGTGCTGGGTTGAGCACTACTCCAAGCTGTACTCACGCGAGAACGTTGTGGTTGACACAGCCCTCGATGCCGTCGAGCTCCTACCAGTAATGGACGAACTGGATCAAGAACCGACTGTGGATGAACTGAAGAGAGCCATCGACAGCATTGCAGCAGGAAAGGCCCGTGGCCAGGATGGTATACCACCAGAGGTAATCAAATGTGCCGCGGACACACTCCTGGAACCCCTACATGAGCTACTGTGCCTGTGCTGGAAAGAGGGTGAGGTTCCACAGGATATGCGCAATGCTAACATTGTAACGTTGTATAAGAACAAAGGAGACAGAAGCGACTGCAACAACTACCGTGGAATCTCCCTCCTAAGCGTCACTGGTAAACTGTTCACTCACGTCATGCTTGGCAGACTCCAGAAGATTGCTGAGAGGGTGTATCCCGAGTCACAGTGTGGATTCCGTGCAGAGAGGTCTACCGTTGACATGGTCTTCTCTGTAAGGCAGCTGCAGGAGAAGTGCAGGGAGCAGAGAAAGCCACTCTACATAGCCATCATCGACCTGACCAAGGCCTTTGACTTGGTCAGCAGGGATGGTCTGTTCAAACTGCTCCACAAGATAGGCTGTCCTCCACAGTTACTCAAGATATATACTGACATTAGACTTACCCATCTATAATTGCTAGGGTCTCCTTTAGAGCCCTTTTTAAATATTGGTGTTATATTAGCTGTCTTCCAATCATTGGGTACCGAAGCTGATTTAAAAGGATAGGTTACAAACCACCATTAATAGTTCTGCAATTTCACATTTGAGTTCTTTCAGAACCCTTGGGTGAATGCCATCCGGTCCTGGAGACTTGTGACTGTTTAGCCTATCAATTAGTTCCAAAACCTCCTCTAATGTAATGATACTTAAATCTGGGACAGTTCCTCAGATTTGCCACCCATAAAGGACAGTTCAGAGTCAAAGATGATCCCAAGGTTACAAACTTCTGTTGCACACAGGAGTGATGTTAACAGAATCAAAGGACTGGGGGTATGCAAAGGAGCTAGATTCTAGAAGAATTACATTATATTTAAGAGTTTCAAAGTTAATTAAGAATGGTTTTCACAGGAAATTGGAAACTAAAAAAAAATGATCTAAGTGGATGTGCAGAGAACTTTAACTTGGGAGACGAACAAATCCATGAAATAAAAAGTAACCATTCTGCTACAGAAAGGCAACTTCTGCAGCTCCTTGTGACAGCCCAGACTGGATCTGTAAACTCCTTTCCCATCAGAACAGTATTTTACCAGATATTTTGAGAGCAACTTGTTTGAAGATGGAAAATCTGCAGACTCAAACTTTTTTCACTTTGAAACTGAATTTTGTGATGATAAAAATAGAGAAGTTACTCACCATAGTAACGGTGGTTCTTCGAGATGTGTCCCTGTGGGTGCTCCACAATAGGTGACGGGCTTGCCCGGCGCCGCAGATCGGATCTTCCAAGCAGTTTCTGCTGGACCGCGCATGCGCCGGCGCGCGCCGCTCCCTTGCGCGCTCCTGGCCACGTGCGCGATCCGGTCCCCGCCAGTTCCTCGACCAACCGCCTCGGGTGCGCCTACAAAACACTAACAGAGATCCGAAGCGGGGAGGATGGGCGGGTAGTGGAGCACCCACGGGGACACATCGCGAAGAACCACCGTTACTACGGTGAGTAACTTCTCTTTCTTCTTCGAGTGTCCCCGTGGGTGCTCCACAATAGGTGACTACCCAGCAGTAACCCAAGATAGGAGGTGGGTAATCGGATTATGTGCAGCTTGTCCCCGAGAGGACCGCTGCAGAGAGACGGGTATCCTCTTGGAATACCCTGTGAAGGGCGTAATGTTTGGCGAAGGTGTCGTAGGATGACCAGGTCGCCGCTCTGCAAATGTCTTTTAACGCAACGCCCTTGAAAAAGGCTGTTGATGCCGCAACCGCCCTGGTGGAATGAGCCCTGGGAGTGGCCAATAAAGGAGTCTTTTTGAGATCGTAGCACATTTTTATGCAGGATACAATGTGCTTTGAGATTCTCTGCGAGGAGAGACCCTCTCCTTTCGATTTGGGAGCGAGGGAGACTAGGAGTCTATCCGTTTTCCGGAAGGACTTGGTCCTGTCTACGTAGAAGGCTAGCGCCCTCCTCACGTCCAGGAGATGTAGGCGCGCCTCTTCGTTGGAGTTATGAGGCTTTGGATAAAACGAGGGTAGAACAATAGGTTCGTTGACGTGAAACTCGGAAGAAACTTTGGGCACAAAGGCTGGATGCAGCCGTATGGTTACCGCCTCCTTGGAAAAAACAGTGCAGGGTGGCGTTGCCATGACTGCCGCGAGCTCGCTCACCCTACGAGCTGACGTAATTGCAAGAAGAAAGGTCGTCTTTATTGTAAGGAGGCAGAGGGGAACCGTGGCCAAGGGCTCGAATGGTGGTCCCATCAGTGTGGTAAGCACCAGGTCCAAGTTCCACGAAGGTGGAATCGGTTTCCGAGGGGGGTAGAGGTTTACCAACCCTTTGAGGAACCTGGTAACCATAGGGTGGGCAAACACCATGTGCCCTTCCTCCTCATGTCTGAACGCCGAGATGGCGGCAAGGTGGACCTTTAACGAGGATAGCGAGAATCCTCCTCTCTTGAGGTCCAGTAAATACTCTAGAATTGTAGGTATAGGCACCGAAAGGGGGGCCAGCTGTTTGGTAGAACACCAAGCTGTGAAGCGAGTCCATTTTTGTTTGTAGGTCTTCCTAGTGGAAGTCCTCCTGCTACTTTCTAGGACTTGCTGTACTCCCACTGTGCATGTGCTCTCTAGGGAGCTGAGCCATGGATTAACCACACTTGCAGTCGCAGGCTTTGGGGGTGCGGATGCACTATGGACCCCTGGGCTTGCGTGAGCAGATCCGGCGCCACCGGAAGAGGCATCGGTGGACGGTCCGACATGCGCAGGAGTAGGGGGAACCATTCTTGGTGATCCCACGTTGGGACTATCAGGATCATCCGGGCCCTTTCCCTCCTGGCTTTTTGCAAAACTTTGTAGATCGGCACTGTGGGAGGAAACGCATAAAGCAGGGGGCCCCCCCACGGGATCGCGAACGCGTCCCCCAGGGACCCCCATCCCAGTCCTGCCCTGGAGCAGAATCGTGGGCACTGCTTGTTGTGCTGAGTGGCAAACAGATCTATTTGGGGAAAACCCAATGCGTGGAAAATCGGCCGTAGCAGATCGGGACGGATCTGCCACTCGTGTGTAAGCACAAAACGCCTGCTCAGCTGGTCTGCCTTCACGTTGTGCGCACCCGGCAAGTATGAGGCTTTCAAGATTATATCGTGGGCGATGCACCAGTTCCATAAGCAGATTGCTTCCGCGCATAAGGCACGGGATCGAGCTCCTCCTTGCCTGTTTATATAAAACATGGTGGAGGTATTGTCTGTACTGATCCCGACTACTTTGCCTTGTATGTGGTCTCGAAAGTGTTTGCAGGCGTTGAACACTGCTCTGAGCTCCAGTACATTGATGTGTAGTGACTGTTCCGTGGGTGACCACAGTCCTTGAGTCACCTCTTCGCCCATGTGCGCTCCCCACCCTATGAGGGAGGCATCTGTAGTGAGAAAAACCGATATTTGCGGCTGGTGGAAGGGTACCCCTGTTAGCAAGTTCCTGGGGTTTACCCACCATTGCAGGGATTTGCGCACCCCGGCTGTGGGCGACACCACCCTGTGAACGGTGTGTACTGCCGGTTTGTATACACTCGCCAGCCAGTGCTGCACGCTGCGCATGTGTAACCTGGCGTTCTGCACTACAAACGTCGCCGCTGCCATGTGGCCCAGCAGCTGCAAGCACGTCAAGACCGGCACCGTAGGGCTGAAGGTGATGACTTGCACGAGGGAACCGATGGCTCGAAAGCGAGCCTCTGGTAGGTATACTCTCGCTGTAACCGAGTTTATGCGAGCCCCTATGAACTCTATGTCCTGTGTGGGGTCTATTTGTGATTTTGCCAGATTGATAACCAGGCCAAGTGAGGAGAACGTGTTTGCTGTGACGCGTATCATGCGCAGAACCTCCCCTTTCGAGGCCCCTTTGAGCAGGCAGTCGTCCAGATACGGGAAAATAAATACCCCCTGTCTGTGCAGGTAGGCTGACACCACTGCCAAGGTCTTGGTGAAGACTCTGGGGGCCGAGGAGAGGCCAAACGGTAGGACCTTGTATTGGAAGTGTTCGTTGCCTACCATGAACTGGAGGAATCGCCGGTGAGCCGGATGGATGGTTATGTGGAAGTACACGTCTTGGTCATCAGAAAACGTTGCTTGCGCAGGTACCTGTTGAGGCCGCGAAGGTCTAAGATGGGCCTCCAGCCTCCTGTCTTTTTCTCCGTGAGGAAATACCTGGAGTAGAACCCTTTCCCGTGCAGTTGCTCCGGCACTCTTTCCACCGCCCCTATGAGCATGAGATGGTCCACCTCCTGCCTGAGCCTCGCTACATGGGAGGCCTCCTGGAGGTGGGGCTTGGGTGGAGGTCGTGACGGTGGGAGCGACTGGAAGGGGATGGCGTACCCCGTGGCTATGATCTCCAGCACCCATTTGTCTGTGGTGATCCTTTGCCACTGGTCGTAGAATGGTCGGAGGCGATGGTGGAACAGCCGCTTCGGATGACCTTGTGCGATGGTAGTGATGGCGCAGCCCTGGATCTGTATGTCAAACTTGTGGCCTTTGGCCCCGCCCCGAGGACGCATGGCTCTGTTGTGAGCGTCGCCTGGGAGTTCTGTACTGCTGGTGCTGTTGATGTCGCCCTTGCTCGTAACCCCTGTGATACTGGGGGCGCTGTTGCTGGTACTGGTACCGCCTTTGCTGAGGGTAGTACCTTTTCTTTGTGTATGGAGGGGTGTAAATCCCCAGGGTCCTGAGTGTGGCTCTTGAATCTTTACTGGAATGAAGGACCGAGTCAGTTGATTCAGCAAACAGCTTCTGCGAGTCGAAGGGAAGGTCAACTATCTTCGCCTGCAGATCCCTCGGTATACCCGAGGTCTGGAGCCAGGACTCCCTTCGCATCACCACTGCGGTTGCTGTGGAACGTGCTGCCATGTCCGCAACGTGCAAAGCAATCTGAACTCCCATCCTCGCAGCCGCGTAGCCTTCTTGCACTATGGCCTTGAGGACCGGCTTTTTGTCCTCTGGAAGCGAGTCCATGAGGGAAGTTAACCTGGAATAGTTGTCAAAATTATGGTTCGCTAAGTGCGCTGCGTAATTTGCCATTAGCAACGTTAAAGTGGAGGAGGAGTAGACCTTTCTGCCGAACAGCTCTAGCTTCTTGGCATCTTTGTCCGTTCCCCCTGTTTTAAATTGAGATGTTTTTGATCTTTGTTGCGAGGACTCCACCACCAGGGAGTTTGGCTGTGGGTGGCTAAACAGGAATTCCATGCCCTTCGCCGGCACGAAGTATTTCTTATCCGCTCTCTTTTGGTCAGGCGGAATAGTTGCAGGGGTCTCCCATATCGTAGTGGCGGACTCTAAGATCGCTTCATCAAGCGGTATTGCTACTCTGGAGGAGGCCGGAGGTCTCAAATTTTTGAGGAGCTTATGGTGTTTCTCTTGCACCTCTGCTGTCTGGATGCCTTGCGTGAAGGCCACCCTCTTAAACAGCTCCTGAAACTGTTTGAGATCGTCCGTAGGATGGACGTCCCCCAGGGCCGTAGCCTCATCCGGGGAGGAGAGCGAGGAACCGCTGGGGTACGTCTCTCTGGACCCTTCCGGTTCCTGCTGGTGATGGTACACCCTCTCGCTAGAGGTTTGCGAGGGAAAATCTCGGGGTTCCATGACCAGTCCCCCCTGAGATGCTTGAGTCTCTGTCCCCGGTCGCAATTGCCCTCGGGGGTACGAGATAGTTTGTGGGGATCTTTCCCTAGTAGATTGCCGATGGTGTCTATGCCCCGCGTGGTAGGGGCGACCATGGCAGTATAGGCACTGTTCTTGGGAAGGTGACCTAGACCACTCCCTTGGTGCGTACCCTCTGCGTCTGGGGGAGGGAGATCGTCGAGACACTGGAGAGAGTGATTTCGCATAATAGTCCAGTGGTTCAAACCCCAGGAAGGGTGAAGGTGGTCCCAGCCATGGCGAGGCTGGTTGTAAAAATGGAGAAGGGGGCTCCGGGTAGGCTAGGGGAGACCCCTGCCTTCTGGTTGGAGTCTGCAACATAAGTGGAGGGCTGTGAGAAAGCAGCTCCACAGCCCTGTCCGGAGAGGGGCTGCAATGCCTCCTCTTGTGTGCAGCCTTCCCCCTCCCTGGAGGAAGTGACTCCACCCCCTGACGCGCGGGGGATCCCGGCCCCATCGGCACCATGCTAGGCACGCTCGAAGGCGGTGCCGCACGTGCGGTGTCCTTCTGCGCCGCCGGTTCCCTGGGGGTCAGTGCCGCTGCCTGCGGTGCCGCCGGTACCGGCGCTTGTTTAGCCGCCGCCCTGCCTGTGGTGCGGGGCAGCTGGCTGATTATCGGAGGCTGAGCCATTTCCACGTGGCTCTCCATGCCGCTGCCGATCAGCTGTTGCTGCGGCTGGGGGCTGCGTGCTCCTCCCGTCCCGCTCACTGTTGCTGCCGGCAGGGATCGGGCTGGAGAGACTTTCCTCCGTTTTTGCGCTGATGGAGTGAGGGAGGCAGCTTTCCTTTTAAGGGCTCCGGAGGGTCCCTCCTGCTGCGGCCGCTCCGGCACGTCTGGCTGGAGGGCCTTATCAAGAAGCAGCATTTTAATC
Source organism: Carettochelys insculpta (assembly GCF_033958435.1). NCBI lineage: Eukaryota > Metazoa > Chordata > Testudines > Carettochelyidae > Carettochelys > Carettochelys insculpta. Next base: position 125,065,256 of record NC_134141.1, read on the forward strand.
CGCATCTCCCTGTCTCTCCATGCTCTGGTTGTTAATTTAGCACAGAAGGCGCATTTCTGTGCCACATGGGACTCCCCCAGGCACCTTATGCATAGACTGTGCCCATCGGACACTGGCATCGCCTCTCGGCAGGACTCACATTTTTTAAAGCCTGAAGAGGACATTGTTGGTGAGTCTGAGTTTTTAAGCGGGTACTTAGCACCTTCTTTGTGCTGTTTTCCCCGTCCGATGGCCTGCCTCAGCAGGAGGGCTGATGGCCGTAGCTCCTGGCCTCCGGCGCTTGTTACTGGGACTGGACTGAAGCTGTCCCGCTCGTAGTTTGTTTGTTGTTTTTTTTTTTTTGCAAAATAACAACCGGCTAACTCGTAGTAGCCTAAGTATCTGAAAAACTTTTAAAGAAAAACAGATAAAGTCGTTGAATACGCTATTTGGCCTTAGCCTAGTCGGATTCCGTCTGCAGCCGACGGCAGTTAAGAGGAACTGGCGGGGACCGGATCGCGCACATGGCCAGGAGCGCGCAAGGCAGAAACTGCTTGGAAGATCCGATCTGCGGCGCCGGGCAAGCCCGTCACCTATTGTGGAGCACCCACGGGGACACTCGAAGAAGAAATACCAGGTTTATAGACCTGGATACTCCAGACCTCTGTTCACAAAACATATATGAGAAAATAGTACTTCAAGGGCAAATTGCTCTACTTCTGACACCAGCCCTGTAGGTGGTTTTTTGAAAGATGGATACCTTCCCAAAGTTAGGAAGGATACAAGGTGTGGGGTCAAGTGTGGGAACTTTACAGTGAGATTAATTTGTGCCGTTTACCCATAAAAAGGTAAACAGACATGTTCATAAAGATCAAAAAAGCATTAGTGTTACAGATAACTGTAGGAATTCCAGGATGAGAGCCAAGGGATGCTACCAGTAATACATGAAAAAAGTTTAAGCAAAGAGGCCAGACAACCACTGTCTATACATCAACATGGTTACTGCTCTACTTCAGCAGATAAGCCATCCAGCAGAGGGAGCTCATTAGCCAATCTTGTTCCCAAACATTTGCTGCAACAGCCGTGGCTGTCAGGATAATGAGATAATAAAAAGAAGTTACACTTTTTCAGAACTCAGAAAGGAATCAGGAAAGCAAATCTCTGCTCTCCAAATGGAAAGCTGGGAAACTGGTAAGAAATGCCTGAAGTCAAGGTGAGCATGAAAATTAAAAAAACAAAAACAGGAAGTTCCCTGCAATTCCAAGACTGTTCAGTGTTGCACACATGGGAGAAGAGTTAATAAAACTGATCCAAGATTTTGTTATGAGTCAGTAGTAAATCACAGCACTTACAAAGGAATGTCACTGTTAGATTTACCAGCGTCTTGGCCCTTTGAGAACTGAAGGTCTGCCATGTCACTTGAAATACAGTTTCAGGAAACTGAACGACAAACTTGTGTCTCATATCTTGGGACCAACAAGACTAAAACAATAGTAGACAGATCTGAAAATGGAACAGACTGGGAACCCCCATTAACAGGGCAAGTTAACTGACGGGGAGCAGTCTGACTTACAGAACTGAAAGTGGGATTTGGAAGGGGTACACTGAGATAATGGACTCTGTAATTAAGATAGTTTACCCCAGAATGAGCCTCGGGAATTAGCTATAAGGAAAAAACTGACTGAGCTGGCCAAAACTGAGGAGCACCTCAAGATTCTATTATCAGGGAAAAAAAAACCCCAGCAACTGAAATTTACCTGGAACTCTTAAACCAAGCTCAAAATCCAATTGTCACCTCAGGACTCCCTAGTAATACACACTGGAAAACATAATCCCAACAATATATGTAAAGTGTTGGGGTCTAAATTAGCAGTTAGCACTCAAGAAAAATTGAAGTCACTGTGGATAGCTCTCTGAAAACAACCACTCAGTGTGCAGCGGCAGTCAAAAAAAGCTAACGATGTTGGGAATCTTAGGAAAGGAACAGAAAAGACAACAGAAAACATCATATTGCCTCTACATAAATCCACGAAACACATACATCTTGCATGCAGATGTGGGCACCGCATATCAAAAAAAGATAGGATGAAATTGGAAAACATTCAGAAAAGGCCAAAAAATGATTAGGGCTATGGGTGAGCTTTCATATGAGAAGAGAGAAATAAGATTGGGGCTTTTCAGCTTGGAAAAGAGATAATTAAGGGAGGATACGATAGAGGTCTACAAAATCATGACTGTGTGCAGAAAATAAATAAGAAAGTGTTATTTACTTGTCCTCAACACAAGAAGGAAAGCGTCTATTAATTGCATTGTGTGATAGCAGGTTTAAAACACAAAAAGAAGTACTTCCCCACACAACATACAACCTGTGCAGCCCATTGTCATGGAGGTGTTGTGAAGGCCAAAGCTACAACAGGATTCAAAAAAGTAAATAAGTTCACGGTTTCATCAATTACTATTAGGCCAGATGGGCAGGGAGTGTGTCCCTTTCCTCTGCTTGTCAGAAGCTGAGAATGGGCAAGAGGGCATGAATCACCTGATAATTACCTGTTCCAGTCATTCCCCCTCAAGGCTTGAAATTGGCCACTGCTGGAAGACAAGATACTGGGCTAAATGGACCTTGAGTCTGATGCAATATGGCTGTTCTTACATTATCCAAGACTCTCCTAACTCCACCAAACCAGCAAGACTGTGGCAGACAAGATCTTCACTGATTTGTTTTAAAAACTGGTTTTCCAAAAAAGGTTCATCATGGCCAAGGAGCCAAGTGTGCAATCATTTATTCAGAAAGTTACAGTGCTGTTTCAGTTTTACATCTCTCACAGCCCCCTACCACCTACTAGCCAATGGGCAGGAAGAACTGGTCTCTTGTGCTGCGTTGAGAACCGCGCCAAAAGAATGAAAGTCAAGCTGGAATTTCTTCCTTAAATAAGTTCATCTAGGCCTATGACCATACACAAAATGAAGCTACAGAGGTCTCCCCTCTCTGTATTATATAAATGTTCTTCACATTTGTCCAGGCACTTGGTTACCTACAAACTGTGAACATACACCTGGACACCGTAAAGATTAAGCTGAGAGATGGAAACACCTGATGAAAGAAGCTTATGAATTGGCATCAAAGTATTCTCAAAAACCTGCTGCTCATGGTAAAAATCAGTATGGTCAGAAAGTACATGGTGCTGCCCTCCAGACCAGTGACAATACTGGTACAGAACCTTTCAGAGAGAATGGCCAGGAAAATTAGAATCTTATTGGAAAGATAAGATTCATGTAGTACATATTGAACCTCTCTCATCCAGCACCCTGGGGACCTGACCAGTGCCCGATGAAAAAATTTGCCACTGATGGAAGGTCAATATTTTCTTCCACATTACCAACGTCTGCTGCTTACTGGGCTCTTAAAAGACATTTAGGGGTAAATTACAGCTAAATAACATCACAGAACACTGACAGCCAGGACTGATGGCTGTAAACAAACTTTATGGGACCACAGGAAACTTGACCATACCCATGATAAGTGGTCATCCACCTAAGTAAAAATGATTCCAGATTATGGAGTTTTCTGGACACGAGAGGTTCAACCTGTATTTGAACAGAAAGGGGACAGTCCAGTCTATAAAATAAAAAGCAAAAGAAAAAAATGTTAAGAGTTCACCTCAACCCTTTAGATTCCTGGGACTTCTTGCCCGTGGATGTAACATCACCTTCTAAACCAAAGGAACACAGAGACCAAGGCAAATAAGTCCAACAAGAGATAAAGTGAAGACAAGCATTTGGACTTCAGCCATTAAGATCAGGGGAGTGAATATGAAGTGCATTATATGATACCACCAGAACTGCCCACGGTGCAAATTCTGTGAATTACAAGGTAGAGACACGTCATCCGTATCTGGAAAATGAGGATACAGTTCACTCCACGGACTCAGAAACTGTTCATTAGATTGACGTAACGTTCTCACTAGCCACTGTAAAACATGAATGCCAAAATGAGATCCTAGAACCAGAAACCAGCAGTGCTCAAGGCGGCATCTCACGAGGGCAATCCACAGACACTCAAGGACATTAAAGTGCAAAAAGAAGAGCCACACAGACACCAACATAAGAACGTTTAGGACCATTCACTCAAATGGATTTAGCCACTGCGTCTCTATTGGACTAGTGACTGCACTATGTGGTTATTGTCATGTTTGTCAGATCTCATACTAAATGTTTATTCTTATCCCACAGTCTAGTCAAGACTAATGTAATTCCAGTAAAGTGATCTTGACTTATGGCATGCCTACTACTCTGAATGAAGTGTTTTATAATTCTGGTTAGTTTATTAGGCCAGCTTAGTATGTGCTCTGAATAGTTTGCTATATGCCCAGTGACAAAGTTACGAGATTATATCACTGCTCACAGAGGAACTAGTTATGAAGAGGTAGCTGTGTTAGTCTATCTTCACATAAAAAAAAATAAAAACCACTCATGTAGCACTTTAAAGACTAACGTATTAGATGATGACCTTTCATAGGGCAGACCCACTGCTTCAGATCTGGAGAGATCAGTCTATTTCCAGATCTGAAGCGGTGGGTCTGCCACATGAAAGCTCATCTCCTAAAATTATTTTGTTAGTCTTTCAAGTGGTATTGACTGCTTTTTAGTTTCATAGAGGAACTGTTTTCTTCACTTTTACGTTCAGTTAAGATAGCGGAACTAAAATTGACAGATTTTTTTCTGCTTAATACGAAATAAACTGAAGAAATGCACACAGGTTTCCACCATCAATACCAGAGCTTGTGACAGAGACCCAAAGACTCAGCTGGGGACAGGTACAACTTTGGGCAACTTGCAGACTTCTTCTAATAAATCAAATAATGGACTGCAGGTTGTACATAATTACCAGAAATGTTGGTATGTTACATTCTCATGGGTTGAGCGCAGAGTTCAAATGAATGTCAGGGTTAGATTTACCTGGGCCCTGCACCTTTAAAGTTTGATAGTTGGTTGAGGGAGCCCGAGGGAAGAGCTCTCCTTGTAGTAGCAGCAGCAGCCGCCTGTGTTCTAAAAGGACTGAGCAGAAATGGGGCTTGTGCAAGCTGTGTGTTTATTTTTGGAAATTAAGTTTAAAATGCAAACTGTTTAGCAAAAAATTAAACAGATATGGTTGTACAAAACTGTAAGCTATGATTACAGTTATGTGCATTCTGAGAGGTAAGGGAAGGTCAGAAAAATAGCTCTGTATATAATGGAGCTTTATAAACTTACTGTCAAGAGTTGGCTGTGTTCGAACACCACTATGCCCATTCTATAAACAAAGGAAAAACAAATGAGTAAGCCACTTAACAGAGGTGGTATTAAAACCCCACAAGATCTGGACATTTAACAGGCTGCTCATCACAAAACTTTATATTCATTCCAAACCAAACACCAGAATAATGAACTGCCGTTCTTTGGGTAGGTAGAATCTTTGAGATACTCACTCAAGGGACATGGGAATAAAAATAGAATAAGAGGGCAGTACGAATGAATGATGGATAACATTTGCTCTTTGGCCACAGTATCACACTGGGGGCTAAGAGCTGAGCAGACAAAACAATCCTCAAATCTTTTGTAGACTCACTGCTTCCCAATACAGAGTTCTCCACCATGAAAGCATGGTCCACTCTCTTTGCTCCTAGATGCATACAATAAACCCCCAAAATGCACAAGTTTGAGTTGCACTTAACTTCTCTTAACGTGAGTTAAGTGCAACTTGAAGCCGATCTGCAACTGTCCGCCAGCTTGGCTCCTCCAGCTGGGAGAAGCTGTGTTGCTGCAGCTGTCTGCTTGGCGTGGCTTCTCCCAGATGGCTCCCAGCTCCCTGAAGGAGCCAGGAAAATGGACCAGCACTGGTGCTGGTCAGTTTCCTGGCTCCCGCAAGTGAAGGGGAGCTGGGAGCCAGGCTGCTGCCTGGTCCTCAGCTCCCCTCCACTCACTGGAGCCAGGAAACTGACCAGGGCTGGCGCCCACATCGGTTTTGTTGCTCTCCCATATTGTGTGGGAATTTTGGCTTACGTGGAGGTTGCAAGAACACAACTCCTGCATAAGTTGGGGGTCTACTGTACAGATATTTAGCTGCATTAATACACAGTTTCCTTCCGAGTTTATCAAGTGACCCACATGGCTCTGAATCAGTGACCCGTCCTCTATTATTTACCACTTCCCCAGTTTGTGTTAGCTATAAACTTCATCAGTGATCATTTTATATTTTCCTTGAGGTAATTAATACAAACGTTCAACACTTTAGACAGTAGTTTTCAAACTTTTTTTGGCCATCCAGCTGAAGAAAATTGTTGATGTCCATGATCCAACACAGCTGGGGATGAGGGGTTTGGTATGTGGGAGGAGGCTCAGAGCTGGGGCAGAGGGTTAGGGTGCAGAGGTGAGGGCTGCAGAGTGAGGCTGGGAATGGGGGGTTCAGGGTCTGGGAGGGGGCTCTAGAGTGGGAGAAGGGTTTGGAGTGTGGAAGCACATCAGGGCTCTGGACAAGAGAGTACAAGCACTAGGATGGGACCAGGCATGAGAGATTTGGGAGGATGCTATCAGGACTGGGGCAAGTGATTGGACTGGAGGCTTACGTCCAGCAGCTCCCCATCAGTGGTGCAGCTTCCCACCTGTCCTGGCACCACAGATCATGGTGCACGCCAGAAGGGGCCAGCAGCAGGTCCAGCCAGCTCCTAGGCAGAGGCCTGCAAGCACTAACCAGGAAATGGGAGTGCAGAACTGATGCTTGGGACAGGGGTTTTAAAAGTATCCGTCACAATCCAGCCTTAGCCAGCTACCAGGTCCCTGTGTGTTGGGCAAGGCAAACCAGCTTCTTACTTTCTGCAAACCAGTACTTGGTCATTACCTGCACTTTGAATACCAATGATGTTGGACCAAGAACCAGCTGCTGCTGGACCTAACTAGAAATATACCAACTCAATAATTCCCTTTTACAATTACATTTTGAGACCTATCAGTCAACCAGCTTTTAATCCAGTTAATATATACTATGTTAATTTTACATTGTTCTAGATTTTTTTAATAAAAAATGTCACCCATGCTTGCATCAATTCTGTTATATTTGTCAATCATGTGTGTAATATCAGTAAAAGATTCCAAGTTAGCTTGTCAGGATCTATTTTTTAGAAACCTATGTTTATCGGCATTAATCCTCCTTTAAGTCTTTCGTAATTGAGTACTACATCAGCTACTTCATTATCTTACTCAGGACCAATGCCAGACTGATAGGCTTATAATTACTCGGGTCATTCTATCTGCGCTTTTTAGCTAATGGCACCACACTGGCTTTTGTCCAGTCTTCTGGAAAACCCCATTCTTCCCAAAGATGTATCGAAAATCATCACTAACAGCCCACTAAGTTCCTCAGGCAGCGATTTTTATATTCTTGGATGCAGATTACGTGGCCCTGCTGACCTTGTGATCTTTAAAATGTAAGGTGCATGTTCTCTTTCATCTTGTAATTAATAATAATAATAATATTATTAAACTTGTATACTGTAGCAGTGCCTGAAGGCCACAGCCAGGTCATTCCCTCTGTGCTATATGCTGTACAAATGTAATAAGTACCAAACTTGTGCTGGCAAGATATCATGGTGGCTTATGTAATAGCATCTTGGTTTTTAAGAAAACCTGCTGATAAGTTTCAAAAAGGAGGAGTCAACCAAAATGACAATGTTTGCTAGAAACAGACTGAAGAGCAAATCAAATCTAAACCCACAGAAACATCACACAGATCTGCACACCTGAGGACCAAAGTGCAAGAAAAGCGATAGCAAAAAACAGAATTCAGGGGGTGGTCAGTGTCAAAAGAGATGTTAAAAGAACCAATCGTCATCACTGTGTTAGCCACTGGAGTCTCACAGGATCAGCACTGTTCTGCAGCTTGTAAAACAGTTGATCTATAGCTACAGCATGTCAATCACACCCAAATCATTCAGGAATTAACCTAATGTTTACGAGCTCAAACATTTCTGAAATCTACTCACCGTGACTGCAACAGAGGTTGATTCTGAGGGAGCCATGGCGCTTTGGTGTGCTACCCTGCTGTGCACAGAAGTCTGATCATAGGAGGAAGTAGTTGTTACAGGGCTAGTGCTCTGGGATGAGCAGGTCAAACTGGAAGAGGTGATGGCAGAGGTTGTGTAGGTGGACTCCTGTACTGTATTGGATATTGGCAAAGAGGTATTCAAAGGATCACTGAAAAAGTAAAAGTTATTTATCATCTTGTTAAATGTCATTTCAGATACTGCCATGACATTTCCAGCTCCTGCACAACAATGTGGAACTGGACACCCATTTGCTCAGCTAGAAGTTGCTCAAGTTCCAGTTTCACGGCATAACTGAGCTTAATGTGCATCTGCACAGAGCAGAAGAGGGTATTTCCCCTTCCCAGGACAAGTGTATCTTCCCATCTCATGTTCCACTCTTCCTTCTCCCCAAGGAGCTAGCTAGGGTAATTATTGTCCTATGTTTTAAGGGACTTCTTATTCTTATGGTTTTCAATTGTAAGGTTGAGAGAGCAGATTCTACTTCTTACCATATGTGCGTACCAGAGCCCAGCACAAAGCCAATACCATAATGCTTGAAGATGTACTCACAAAAGGCACTAAAGAGACTTCACAACACAGTATTGCAAACATACATGACAATTTACACACACTGAGATTTGTTCTCTGCTTCTATATCTTCACAAACTCTTTACATGCGTAACCTTTTCAGTATTGCTTGATTCAGTATCAGTCTTGTAGGACTTGATTTTTCCCCCCCCCCAAAAAAGTTGCTTTTTAGCATGCACATTTTCTTGCTTCTGATACAAACATTATGATTAAAACAGCTACCGCAACAAGATATATTTCTCACATTTTGGATAATGAAACTGTGAATCCCTCCATTTTTTTAATCCAGTCTCTTTCACACTCCTATATATCAGCACAATGATGCAATGGTTTGCCCTGCAAAAACTGAAAGGTTTTTTCCTCTCTTTCTTAAGGTTTGTATTGGCTTCTCAAAAAATTTTAAAAAAAATATGACAAATGGAAGATAATATTTGTGCAAATCCTCCATAACCTTTCAAGAAAGGTTTTACACAGAAATGAAACACTGAGAGCACATTTGAAGAATAACTATATACTTGGGCTGTTATGTTTGCATTTTCTGTATGACTGGAAATATTAGTATTTTAGTAAGGGCTGTCTGCCTACCCCAGAGCCCAGCTGCCATCAGACCAAGCTTACTGTGAGGTCAGACCTCAGTTTATGGGGTCAGTGTGCTAACAGCGATGGACACTACAGTGCATTTCTCTTGTCTGTGTCGATAAGAAGAGGAGATGGGCTCGGAGGGAGACAAACCCACACAAACAGCTTTGGGAATCAGCATAATTAAAAGCAATAAAGTAACAATGTAGAGAGAGAAAAGAGCATTATGCTCAATTCATCCCCCTGGCCCCCTCCACTCCAATCCCTGTGTCAGAATATTTCTCTAGCCATCAGACAAGGACCTTCCTGCTTTTAAGTGTGCCATCTTCAGAAAATAGTGATTAAGGCTTACAAGCAAGCATATTTTGTTTCCAAGACAGATAAACACAACAGCCCTTTGGTACAAGAGACCTTGATCTACAGATGGCATTTTTTTTTGGTACAAGAGAACACAGAAGGATGCAGGAATGGAACTCTTACGTACTTTACAGGTTTCGAGTACAAGCTGTTACTGGACACCTGGCTGATATTTTCATTGCTTGGGGCCGAGCCGAACTCTGGAAGAGAAGGGTCTGACCCAAACTCCAGAGCTCCAAACTGAACATTTAGCCCTGTTACGTCAGCTGATCCAGGCATTTCCACTGCAGAGGCAGGGATCTGAAAGTAAAAATAAAACTCTGTATCTGCACCATTTATATGAAAGAAATCACTCACCAGAACTGCCTCAGACTGTGAAGCTACAAATATTTAGAACACAAAGTTCTTAACTTAGTTACAAGCTCACAGCTGTGGCTTTTACCATGTATCTGCTGGCCACTACAGTTCCCTCTCAGAGGGTGTTGCACAATCTTGCCTCACTAAAAACCCTCTGGCTTAAAAACTTAATTTGTTGTTCCTACTTGCTTTTTTGCGCCCTAAAAAATTAAGTCCCACTGTTCTCTATGCCTCCAGAAGAGTATTTTGTTGAATCATTCACCTTCCCATTACTAGGTAGTCCAAAAGCACTCAGAAATGGTTGGGTTTCCACACAAAACAATCAGATATGTGCCTGGAAAATACTACATCACTGTCTTTTGGACTTCAAAATTACCCACCTTCAAATTCCTTATTTGATAACCAAAAGTGCATCAGGACTGCCATCCCTGCTTTAAGCCTGTATATGCCCCTCCACTGGGTTACTCACTTTTGAAGCTGGGGGTATCCTCCGTTTCGGTGGTTTGATCTGTTTCTGCTGTGTTTGATGGGCAGATGCTGCCTGGTTATCCATAGACATGCTGGGGAGCTGCAGCATTTTGCTTGCAGCTGTAGAGCTGTCTACTGGTGAGGGCTCTCGGAGTTTTACTTGTGAAGAGAAGGACTCCAGTCCTGGAGGAGGAACAGGGACTGCCTGTATCTGATGCTGCTGTCGCTGGGTCAACTGGCTGAGAACTGGAGATGGTTCAGGCTGGGATTTAAAGTCTAGACAGTATTTGAGAAAAGAAAAAAAAACAAGCATTAAACTCTGCTCCCAGGGCTTTTATGCTCCCTTTTGGTCATTGTAGTTAAAGAACCCGTGCTTTTTCCCCTTCTAATTTTTCAAAGTGAAGAATACATTTTGTTGTGTGCACCAAGGCATGTGCAGATGTGCACCGCCAATACACACACATGCTCCTATCTTGTGAGCACTCTACTACTCAGCTGGGCAGTGTTTTAATCTCATCTATGTGGCTGCCCAAGCACTCAGCTTATAGGGAATTCTGCTCATGTCTAATATGCTTATATTTATTAACTTTTTCTAAGTGGAAATTTAGTGTGTCCAAGTTTACTACTCTCCTTTAGCAATCTAATTCCAAACAAGAGAAGTCATTTCTTTAATCATTTTTAAAATCTCTTATGTGACATTTAGCACTGACAGGACACCAGTCTCTCAGTAAATGGTTTAAAAAACCATATATAGACTCACCAAACTGACTGAGGACAGAAGATTGACTAATTGGGGGTTTCAGATCCCAAGATGATGTGGTGGTAGCAGTGGTAGCAGAGGAGCTACTGCTGTTTTGCTGAGAGCTTTGAGAGGGAAATTGACCCAAACCTGGAGACTTCAATTGGTCCAAGAGCTGAGATGCGGTGGAGTTTGCCAATTTAGAGGATCCAAGTTCACCAAACCCAGAACAGAGAACAGAAGACTAACAAGAAAATGAAGGAAAAAAAAAATTTCACTAAATGTTAACATGAACAGGCCTGTGAGGTCAGAGTTAATAGTTTCAATTGGCAACAATTCAATTCATTCTTTATCCCAGATTTGTAATTAAATGAAAAGTTAGAACCTAAGAAAATCCAACTGAGCATTAATAATACAGAGGCAGACCCCCAGCTGTTGCACACTGGCTTGGCTCCACCACTGTTACGGGAACTATGCTGATTTATATGAGCTAGGATCTAGCCCTTGAAGTTTTATTTATATAGTGTCTTAGAAAAATGTAAAAGTAAAGTTACTGGCATAGTATTTAATTTGTTTGAAAACACTGTCTAATGTCTAACTTTCAACTCTATTAGAGCTAACGAAATCTAGCCAACTTTCTACTAGTCCAGAAAACTCAGAAATAGTTCATTTCCACATATGCCAGTCAGATATGTGCTTGGAAAAATACCACATCACAGTCTTCTGGGCTAGAATTAAATGTTTTTTAAATTTTCATTTTAATCAATGTGCAGAAAACTTATCAGCTCCTTTCTCACGAGCCAATAAAAGTAGTACACTTGGGCTGACAAGTTCATCAGCACAAAAAGGGCCATCTGATGTATCTACTCTCCTCCCAAAAGGACATTCTTCATCCAGTTCCTCTCGTATATATCTCAATACTACCTGCAATTTAAATGCTCCAAAGAAAAGCCATGTAAAATGCAAGAAACTAACTCTCAAGTTTTTATTCCTTAAGATTACAAATCTTTAAAAAAAAAAAAAAATCAACAAGAATTTTACCAGACTCTGAGGAGAATAGGAGTTTACAGCACCAGAATTGCCAGTTCCTGACGCCATCTGGGTGTTGTGCTGGGAATTTGTGAAGACTAGGGCTTGGCTAAAGCTCTGCTGTTGGGGAGACTCAAAGGAGTTGCCTTCTGGTTCCTGGCTAGAACTCACAGGCTTCTGGAGTAAGGTTACTAGGTCAATGCTGCAAGAAAAAAAAAGAGAGAATCTGTCAAATACTCAATACTGGGATGTCTGAGGAGTAAAAGAAAATCAAATAACTAAGCTCTGTATGAAGGACACTATGCTAGAAACATTGTTTAACCTTTCTGGGTCTTGTCTCAGCATCATCCATCACCTCTCATGGCGTTCTGTAGCCATTCAGAAGGAAGTGAAATGCCACCCAGCTGATTAGCCAAGTGCTCACAGCTAGGTCTTTTGTTTCTACTGGTGGTGCACATTTGCACTTGCCTCAGGGCACATGAAAATGTATTCCACACATGAAAAGAAAAAAATCTGCACGTGGATGAAAAGGATTAGAGGGAACACTGGAGTGCACGAAAGAGCTCAGGCTGTGAAAATTGCCAGTGGAACAAAGATATAAATCCTCCCCTACCTTTGCCCGGGAGTGATGTGATTCTCAGCTGGAACAGAGGAAGCAGTGAAGACCTTTGTTTCAGAAAGCTGAGAAAGAGGAACACAGAAGGAAGGAGAAAGAGCATCTTAGTTATCTGTGCATTGAAGCTTTACACACAGCAATATCCAAAAGAAACAATCCAACCCTGGATATGTATCTTAAAGACACCAGTAACACCAAACCATCGTAAGAAATTGCACTGCAGATCACCTTTAAAGAATAAAGAAAACACAGTCCAGTTTTAGTAAAATTTTGTAGCCAGCTCTAAACTGATTTAAATATATTGGATATAAGGCCTGGTCTACACACAGATTTTGTACTCATGTAACTATATTGGATAGGAGTGTTTTTTTTTTTAAACTTAAATAATTGCACCATTATAGCCACTAATGTGGATACAGATACTGAGGCATAAAGATGCCATATACTGGCAAAAATTAATTTATTCCCATAATGGGCAGGGATTAAGTTATGCTAGTACAGCAAAAGCATCTATATGCTGGTATGACTGTGTCCACTTCAGGGCAACTGTACTACTTTAACTACACCAGTATAAAGCAAGAAAATTTTTGAGTTTTTACACAAACCTTAAGCAAGCAGTTTAGCTAAACTGATGTCACTCCTTTCAGTGTAAATGCAGTTATATCAATATAAGTGATTATATCTACCTGGCTGCTAAGCAATATAAAATTCAAACATATATGAGTGTCCACACAAAAAGCTGCTGTGTATGAAATAATTCAGGATAAAATTTCTTTAGTTGCAGAGGTACAACTTTACATGTAGACCAAGCCTAAGGACTGCAGACCTACTGAAGCAATTACCAAGATTTGAGGGTTTGGGCCCTGCTCACACAATGCTTTACGTATGTTCTTAGCTTTATGCACTATTAACCATCCCACTGAGGCCTTGGAAGGCAAGAACCAAAGTCATCTTTGCCATAACAAGCGTAGTTCCACTGAAGACAGTAGGGGTTACGTCTCTAAATATGCTTCACCTAAATGAAGCCACAAGCCTGCTTATCCAATTGGGATTCTTTTATGAAATGATGCTCCTCCAAATTGCGAGCTACATGCCAGGACTGATTCTGACATATTTCAAAAGGTGAATGCCTGCCACCAAAAGAAGCTACCATCTAGCTCTACTATATTGGAAGAGTAGATTGACAGCTGGATAAATGTGTTTCAGATTTTATGCTGGCATAGAGTTCATGCAAAGTATGATGTATTATGAGAAAAAGAAACTTACAGTCCCTCTCTCATTTCCCCCCACCCGTGCTATCTTTGCCGTAGAGAGTCCAACTGCATCAATTATGTAAAGCTTCATACACTCATTCTACTGTATACACAATGAACAATAAGGAAGTTTCAGAGTTTAGTTCCAGCCCAAAATCACGTACTTTATAGTAAAGGCCCAGCTCCATCAAAAGCGCCCTTCTCCTATAACGTGTTATTGTAGTGCAGACTGTACTGTACTTTCTGCAGCACTATGAAATTCCTGCATTATTATGGTACTAGGAGGCCAGCAGTTAAATATTAGTTAAATATTAAACCCTTAACATAAACATTAATCCTGTGCCCACTTAAACTGGAATAAGACCAACTGTGACTCCAAATGCTGACAGACTGTGAAAGCAGGTTAACTGAGACAGTTCCAAAAGTGCCTCTTGGGCATGGAGGGGAAAATAATTCTCTGTTCAAGGAAATGGCATGCAAAACATCTCCCAAGATGCAGGTTAATAGTCCCGCTGCATTTAAGTTTATGCTATGGACTGTGGCAAACAGTAAACAAGCAGATGATCTGAGAGTCTGCTGGGATTACGGTATTTGTCAGAGCCTATGACATGTGCAGCAGCTGAAACGGTTTTTATTACACTGGGTTTCTTAGAAGCAATTTTATCTGCTTCTGACTAAGTATCTGGGATGACCAATTGTGCTACACAACAAACCCCTCACTAATGTACTAACACACTCCTTGAAATAGGTGGATGGCAAACAACAGTCAGTTGCTTTAAAAATCCAACTTCACCGGGGCACCTCCCCTTCCTAAAATGACATCTCCTCAAATATAAACATGAGCAAAGTTACAGCTGTAAAACCCTTGCCTACTAACCAAGTACAGTACAAGCTTTATTATCCAGCATCCCCAGGGAACGTGGGTTGCCAGACAACAAAACATGCCTGATATTTGAGCAGCACAGCTGTAGCAGCGGGCAGCTGGCCCTTCTCCGCCCATTAGCCCTGGTGGGCAGCTGAATCCATGGCCAGGTAACTGGCCCCATGGCCAGGCAGCCAGTCCTGGCTGGGCAATTGGCCCTGCAGGGTCAGGGGCTCAGGTGGTTAGCCCTAGCCTCCACTAATGTGCAAGACCACAAAGGAAATTTCAAACACACTCAATTAAACCAAGTTAGCATGAGTCTAGGTACCTGGGCTGTGTGGCACCTCCCAGCAACACTGTACTGTGGCCTAAGTTAAAACTAAATGAAAATGATGGTTTTCATTAAGTTTTAAATCCTATTTAAAGGACATTATCAATTTAAAAACACTTCTGTCCATTTTTTAAAAATAGATCTACTGTTACTGCAAGCAAAAATTAAAGTCACTATCAGAAACAAGAAAAACAACATCTATTTTTTAATTTATTTCATGCATTTGACAGCAATTTATATACACTTCACGTATATGGACACGAGACATTTAAAACAAATAGAAGACTGGTTGTAAAATCTTGCAAGACTGAGAACCAACTGTAGCACCTGAAAATATATTTGTTTTTAAATTGATTTGCCTCCATATTTATACTGACCTTTTAACAAAATACAATTTCATGTATTAGCCACACAAGGTGTGTGAGGTACCTTCATATATTATAATTTCACACGTCTATTACTTTACTCTGTCCCCTGCATATCACAGGCGAGTAACTTTCATGCAGTGACCACTGCATTGAGTCCAATAGCATATATTTGACTAAAATATAACCTGCCCTTGGCTACAGCATATTTCTGATTTTAATTAATCTAGCTTTGGCTTTCAGGTAGTGGCTCTGGCTATGCCTTTCTCCACCAGATTAAAAAGCCCTTAATAGCCTATACCTTTTCCCTGTGAAGGTATCTTTGTTTTGTCCACAGAGACACCGGATTATACTAACAGTTTATAAGAGATCAGCCATTAGAATCGTTAACTTGTGTATGAGTGCTTAGTTGGCATGCCAAAACAGAGGAATCCCTAGTATGAAGTGAAACAAAGTCAGCCCTCAAACCTGTATGGATGCAGAGATTAACCTGCACAGAATTCTTTCAGGAAGTAAGACCTTGTTTGTGTAATAACCCCGTGATTTGACTGTGCTATACCAACAGAACCACGCCTCACAGACTTTAAAGAAATTGGAGAGAGATTTCTAAAACAGACACCTTTAAAGTTTGCACATGGGATAACAATATCCGGCATAGTTCACCCAGCCTGATGAAAATGGAGAAACAACGGTTACCTATCTTTGTTGTTTGAGATGCATTACTCATGTCCATTCTCTTCTAGGTGTCTGCACGCTCAAGTACACAATCACCTGAGATTTTTGCCTTAATGGGATCTGTAGGGTCAGTTAGTAGTATTGTGGCGCTCTCTGAAGTGCCACGCTTATGAGGCAGTACAGCAGGAGCTGCCAGTCCTATGCCCTTTTCTGTTCCTTCTTTCCGACAACTGCATCAGAGGAGCAATGAGGGGAGGCAATGGAATGGACATGTGCAACAACACAGTTACAAAAGGTAGATAAACATTTTTCTTCTTTGAATTCTTGCTCATGTCAAGTCCATTCTAGGCAACTCAATCAGTATCCTCTGTGGTGGGCTTCATACTGCAGCACTGCTCTGCCAAAGCCAGCATCAGCTCACGCTTCTTGAGTAAAATGCATAATGAGATGAAAATATGTGATGTGACAACCAAGTAGCAGCCCATTTTTGGAACTGGCACCTGCTCCAGGAAAGCTGCCAATATCACCCGCACCTGAGTCAAGTGAGCAATCGCTGGTGGAGGCATGTTTGCCAATTCACTAAAGTAGTGGATGTAAGTCGAGGTCCATGACAATGTTTTCTGGGCAGACACTTGGCAGCCCATCATCCCGTCAATGAACAACTGTGTGGACTTACAGCATAGCTTTGTTCCATCTAGGTAGAAGATGAAAGCTCATCCGACGTCCAAGAATGCAGCCTTCATTTGTCATCCATCGCATAAGGCTCAGGACAGAAAACTGATTGGTATTTATCTTGAGCAGTATAAAACTGGGAAAGAACCTTGGGCAGGAAAGCCAGGCGTGGGCACAACTGAACTTGACCTTGTCCTTGTAGAAGACAATATAAGGCAGCTCTCAAGCAAGCACTCTTATCTCAGACATCAGAAAGGCTGAAGTTATAAGCAAACAAGGAAACTTCCAGGACAGAAGCAGAAGGGAGCAGGAAGATAAGGGTTTGAAGGTAGGACCAATAATCCTTGACAGCACAAGATTCAGATCCCAAACATCAGGTGCTCCAGACCTATCAAGAACTGTGCCAGCAAAGAATGGGCAAAGACCATCGTGCCCTGAAATGAAAGGTTGAATGCCAAAATGGCCACCATATAGACCTTGACTGAAGAGCATGACAGGTCCTGGAGCTCAAGGTGCAGTAAATAGTCCAAGATGTCCTGCAGCAGGGCCTCTTAGCCCAACTGTGCCAGTCTGAGGCCTGCTTCCACTACATCATGAAGACTGCCCTGCTGCTAGAAGGACCTGTAGGACACCAACAGAGCACACCCATTCATACACTTAACTAATACTACCCACAAGGCATGTATCACAGCCCTAATGTACAAAGTTAATTAAGACAAAAAACTGCTGCTCTTGCTAAGCAAGGAAGGTGCTCTGACAACCCACCACAGGAAGCAAGAAGGAACTGACAGAGTTTTGGGATGATGGCAACAGATACACCACCACGTGCATGTGGCACTCAAAAGAGCTCCACAGCCACCCCTATAGATATGCTATGAAACAAAATCTCCAACCACCATGCACGTAGGCACGCACACCTAGAATGAAATGGACAAACACTCATAACATTTTTACGTTTTACGACTCAAAAAGTACAAAGAAATCTGTCAAATAATTGATTTTTATGACCTCCACTGAATAGGAATTATGTAAAAACCAACAACCCCCCCATAGGTTGCAAAATATTACACTGGACATTTATTTTTGACTTCTGAAGAAGATGCACAAACAGCACAAAAAAAAGTGCTGCCTACCCATCCACATACTTACATCTTCATTCCAGTCTTCTGTCGTCCATTCTTCTATTGAATTCTTCCACGCTCCTGTTGCAGTTTGGGAGAGAACAGCAATTAGGCACAAATCCTAAGGCTCAACATCATATTTCAGTTCACACATTAAAAGACACCCAACTGTCCATTTCCAATTACTGGTATAAGCTCAGTGAGTGAAGGAAATTACAGTCAAGACCAAGGGATGCTCTGTAGCACAATGCTTTTTTGGTAGATATTTTTAATATGTTCTCTGTAATTTCAGGACATTTCTAGACTTTCTGATACCAGAGATGATTTATGTTACAGGAAAGATTACAATGTCCCTAAATCTGCAACTACAATCAGAGTGAGAAATTCACCCCACTCACCTTTCCCTGATGATTACACTTAACAGCAGTGGAATTAAGTGGAGTGGAATTTGAGCTCTGCAACACCATAAACACGTGCTCTGTAGTAGCTTACTGTGGAGCAAGACCTACTTAGACTTTCAGTGTCTCTAGGCCACTCACACTTGGACTTCAGAGGTTCAGAAGCCAAATTAGCAATCAATGTAACCCGAAAGAGCTAATAAAGTGGGAATTCATTTTTTAAAATATATCACGTGACTTTCTAACAAACTAGAGAAAACCCTAGCTGTTGCTACTTCTCAGTCGGGTACATTACTGGTTGGAAAACCATTCCTAGTAGTTACCAATGCTTCATAGTCAAGCAGTAAGAGTATAACAAGAGAAGTTATGCAGGGATTCATTCTGGGACTAGTTCTGTTGAACATCTTGATCAACAATTTAGATAGCAGCACAGACAGTATGCTTATAAAATTTGCAGATGATACAAAGCCGAGAGGGACTGCAAGTACTTTGGAGAGCAGGATTGTAACTCAAAATGATCTGGACAAACTGGAGAAATTGAAATAAACAGGATGAAATTGAGTAAAGACAAATGCAAAGTACTTCACTTAGGAAGAAACAATCCATTACACACATACAAAAGGGGAAGTAAGCGTCTAACTTGGAGCATTGAGGAAAGGGATCTAGCGGTCAGAGGACCACAAGCTAAACAGGAGTCAACAGTATGACATGGTACTCAGAGGAATAAGAAAAAATTATTCTGGGAGGCATTAGCTGGAGTGTTGTAAGACAGACAAGAGAAGTAATTTTGCTGCTCTACTCCACACTGATTAGGACTCAATTGCAGTGTTGAGTTCTGGGTACTACAATTCAGGAGAGGTATGAAAAATTGGAGACAGTTCAGAGAAAAGCAACAAAAATGACTAAGGGTCTAGAAAACCTGTATGTTGTTGAAACCTTTCGTCACTTTGGGGGAGATTTAAAAAAACAATTATTTCATCTGGAAAGATGACAGAGGGGCTATGCTAACAGTTTTCAAATATCTAAAAAGCTGTTACAAAGATGAAGGAGAAACACACTAACTCTGCAGACAGGACAAGAAGCAATGGGATCAAATTGCAACAAGGGAGGTTTAGGTTGGACATTAGGAAAAAATTCCTTACTATCAAGGTAGTTAAATATGGGAATAAACTGCCTAAAGAGGTTATGGACTCTCCACAGGAGATTTTTAAGAGCAGGTTAGAGAAACACCTATTTGTGATATTCTAAGATGGGACTTGGTCCTGTCAGAAGCACGCAGACCTGGACTTGATGTATATAAGAATTTGAAGAGACCATGGGGTGTGTGAGTGAGAGCAAGAGAGAACGAACACCAAGCCATTACATCAGCTACATCTGGTAAGCAACACACTAAACACATCCTGATTGATCAATACCTGAATCAGTGTTTTCATATCACGTGCTGTAGACAGCTGCAAAGATGCATTAGAGAGCCACTTAAGGCTCATGAGCCTCACTCTGAGTGTCATGATCTATATCCTCCTGTATTGGATACCCACAGAGATGTCACCCCCTACAATACTCCCTTCTTGCATCCTGGCCATCTCCTCAGGCCAGGATAAGCCCATCCCGCCTTCCTCAGATGTGGAAGAGACATTTTACAGTGGCAGCAAGACAACTGGCCTGCTACTCCAGCTGCAACTTGGTGCCAAATTAGTTACATCACAAGTTGCAAAAAGCAGACTATGCAGCACACCAGGCAGACTACTACTTACTGAATGCTTTTAAAAATAGCCTCTTTCACAGGAAACAGTGAGGGAGAATGGGGGGAACATAACGGTAGGAAGCAATTAGAGTGCAGGGGTATTGGGGCACACACTTGAAGCTATCCCAATAAGAGCCCCCCGCTTAAGTAAACAACCAGGAACAAAGAACGCACCAGCGGTAAAATTTCAGTTTCCATCACCTTTGATCAAATGCATCTGCACAAGACACGGCCATGTTAATCACATTCTTGTATTCCGTTCTAAGCCATTTGCAATGAATGAATTTTAAAATAATAAGAGGCTCCTGGAGACAACATCAAATGCAATGTGCTCTAATTAGGTTAATAAAGGTATCCATATCAACATATCTTAGTTCATTCCTCTTCTGTGTTTTATACTGCAGCTAGCCATAGGCAGTAAAGGTTGAACACAGCTGATCTGCCAGCCTGAGCAGTTTTTCCCCAATGCACACATGCCCCCCCCGCCCAAAAAGAAAGAGGACTTATACCTTGGAGTCCACAATTATTTGGCAGGTTCTGAGCAAGAAAATGTCCACTCTGGGCTGGCTCTGTGGAGCAATATAAAATTGCCTGAAATGTCTCTCAGGTCATACTATACCAAATAGCTTCTCACTGAAGCTCTCCAAATTAAGTGTTGAGTCATGTACATGCAGCTAAGAAAACTCATTTTTGGTATTCCTAGGAAAAATTCTCTGAGTCTCCAATTCCTGGACAAACTCCCAAGGTAGCCCACATATCCATGGCTTTTCAGACAGGAGGAAGCGCCCAAATGACTAATGTAATTTAGATATGGAAGTTACATCAGCCTTTCTTCTGGTTTCTTCCTCCTCGCAAGTGCAGGATTAGTCCCTACAGGATATATTCTATATGCATTTTTATTAATTTCTCATAATGCAGCCTCCTGCCTACTCTGTGTTTTTCTTGTGTAGACCATAAAGCTCTTCAGGGCAAGAATGATCTCTATATTGTGTCTCTTGTATCAGTACTTTAACAACAAATAATAGTGTTCCAAGTGTTTTGGCTAGTCATATTTTACACAGCAAGTCCAGCAGCAGGGCTTCTAACACAGTGCGCTTGGGAGATTAATCAAACCAACAGATCCCATTTCCCTGATATTCAGTCTAATGGTTCATCCCATTATTCTTATTTATAGCCCCAGTCAATCACCTCAATTTTCTGTTTCAGCACCCTTCAAACATTCACAATGAACATGTCCCCCACATGGTGCATTTTAGTAGATTAGCCAAGTTACACACTTCATTCTCCCTCTTGCTTCCAAAGTCAATGCGTTCAGCCTCAATTACTTTGTTGTTGTTCTAGGAATTAATTCCTATTTGTGAACATATTCCTATACTGAGGGCTTGGAACTGCACAAAAATATTCCCAGGTATGATCTAACTACTAATAGAATAGGTCCTCTCTTCAACATGCTTCTGCTGTCCAAAAAAAATAAAAATTCATCCTGCAGACTGAAAGTCCACTTTCAGCACTGCCAACTTTATAATTATCTATCCACTATTGCCCTAGATATTTTGGGACACCATCTTTTACAATCATTTTTTTTCCTTGGAAGTTCATGTTTTGTTTTTCCAAGTATGTTTGTTTCAACAAATTTCCTCCTGGATTTCCATATGTGGGTTTTTCCATTTTTCTTCTGTAAAAGCTGGTTCTCTCTGATTTGCAGCATCTTAAGTGATCCAATGAAAGTGCATTCTACTATTTATTGCTGATACAATTCCAACTATTTTCCTCATAATTCCTGTCTGCTGATCACACCTTTAGGATTTTTTTCCCTTCTTTCAAATTTACACTCCAGGTGCATTAGTGTACAATTTTTGAGTGCAAAACCTATTTTATCGCTGCCTATTTCGATCAGCCCCAGCCACCCTCTGTGTTATCTTTGTAATTTACAGCCCTTCTCAATTTAGTATACAATTTTCATTAAAATGCTCTTTTCCACTTCAACAATAGTCTTAAAACCCAGCCATGCATAGTTTCCCCATGACTTCCATCCTCTAAGACTAATACGCTGTGGTTTATTGCTCTCTTTCTTTGGGCCCCTTCAATCAGTTGCATAAATCACACAAATATCCAAGTCAATGTGAATTAGTAAATTTGTGAAGCACAATATCAGGACTTTAATAAATATTTGGTAACATCTACCGCATTCCTCTCATTCACTAATTAAATGATTAATCAGCTATGATTTTCTCTATAAAAACATGTTAATTGTTCAGAATCCCATTGTCTTCTAGCTGCTTACAGGTTTCTCCCATAGCAAGAAGTCACAAGGAAGTGAGTGCATGCAGGGTATTGCAAAAAATCGGAAAGCCAGGTGCACCACTGGAAGCCTGGGAAGTACATCACCAACCTACCAATTCACACAGTGCTGAGATTTATTGCTTTTCAAGCAGGGAACTTTCTGACTTTTTAAAATGTTCTCTTTAAGCTATTTATATAATACACCCTTCTACTATAAAGCAAACAGTAGGGAAAGTGTTACAGACAACTCTCTGTTACTATCTGGAATAGGTATGTGTAAACTTATTTTAGGTTCTAGAAGTTAGAATCTCTCCTCTCCTTTTCTCTTCACAAACAGCAATTTTGGCGTTGCATTGTAACATCACAGAATCTGATGGCTTTTGCATGATGCTTCTGAATGATGTATTTGTCGAGGATCCATGCAGGCTTTTGGCAACTCTTCTGCCCTCTATGACAGCCCAAGACAACATATTCTAAGGCATCTGTAGTGCAAATTTGGATTTAACAAACTCAAGATTTTTAAAAAGTCGAGAAATTGATCCTGGTTAGTGGGGGACAAATTAACACGTATCATGAATTCAAAACTGAGCTGAGATTAGGAGATCTTTTAAAAATCCAAAACAGTTCAGCCATATTAGAAGCGGTGACTTAGGGTTCCCCCACTAGTTGTCCTGTACTTCTTTTATTCCAGCTAAAGATGTAAAAGCCCTTCTCAATCTTTGAGCTACCTAGAGAGCCTGAATCATTCTGCTTTTTCCATCGCCCTTATGCTTCTTCTGCATGCATGTAATGTGACAGAGTTTTGGGGCACAGCTGAGGGAACCAGTCATGGGTACACGTGCTCAAAGCCAGGCCTATTACAGCCCAGGCTGAGATTTCCTTCTCACTAAGGCAAATCAAACCAGCCACAAAAGTACCTCTGTCAGCTCCAATGGTCAGCCAGGAGCCATACAAGTAAACCCACAGATTCTCCAGCTGTTCCAAAGTGCCCAGAGCCAACAGCCCCTTATTCTCAAGTAAGAGGTTATTAAACCTATTTGACCCACTCCACACAGGTTCTTCCGGGCCCCAAAGGGTCCAGCCACAGCCTCAGGTCAATATACAGTTGGATCTTACCCGAAACAGCACGCCATGCCAATCCTTTAGAATCTAAAATCTAAAGGTTTATTAAGAAAGAAAGAATAGGGTGAGAAAGAAAAAACATTGAAGTGATACATTACATACATCAAACACAGTTATTGATACAGGCCAGGGATGTTATATACTGATTTCTTGAAAGTCGCAGAGCATCCTTTGAGGGACAGGCCCCCCAGTCCACACAGGCTTAGTTCATGAAGACTGAAAGGTCCAAGATGGTCACTTCCAAGGCCATCTTATAGTTTTCCTGTGGAGAGAAAGAATCCCTTCTGCTTCCCATAGACCAGGTAGGCTCAGGGTCACCAGACCAGGTGAACTATTGCGGCAAACTGCCATTGGTCGCTGGTTTTGTCAGCATGTCCCAGTCCATTTACAGAGCATGTGGAATGGCCGTCTAGGCATCTGATTTCAATCCCATTGCCCAGCCCAGGCCACCTGAGCAGATGGCCTGCTGTGGTACCTTATCATTGGCTGCATCCCAGAGGACAAGTCCCTAATTCCTTAGATGTGTATTTGATGTCTGAGCCTTTGTTTAGTCCATCATCCTGGCTGAGGAAGGTAATCACACCTATTGTGAATCTCATCATTAAAACATTCCTAATATTGCTATAGAGCCAATATCTATAGCTTCACATACAAACATGGCCCAGATATACAAGTAGAATAAACAGATTCAGGGCATTACTAAATTGCGTTAGACACCTCACTTGGGCCACCTGGCACAAGATTTGGTGTCACTATCTACAACAGCGACAGACATGGCTTTACACTTTTTGTAACAATCCAGTAACATCACAATGCATTATTCTTCTCATCATCTACTTTTCAGTATAGTAATTCCTACGGTGTTTCAGCTCCTCTTCCACTGCAATATGCTTGCCGGCCTTCCACATTCGCCAAAATTTGGTTTCCTGGAATTTAACATCCATGCCCCGATATCTTCTAGCTCATTTAGAGCTTGAGCACATTAATAGAGAGGTGATGCATGAGTCTATCTCCATATCATTTTTCAGTGGTTTATTCTACTCTTGGCGAGTATAAGGACAGCTGCTCCATCTGGGGCGCAAAGTTGTCCTCCATGAACCTATGCTTAGACATATTTAGCTGCTCTTCTTACCCAGACACCTGGGCAGAGTCCTCCCTTAATATAACATCCACAAGTTTAAATATCAAGAGTTTCTCCAGGAATTTCTCTCTCTCCCCATTCTTAGTGAGGAAGGGACTACTAACTTCTCAGCATAGAGTCTTCTTTCTTGAATCTTTTCCTTTCTTCACTGAAGTAGAATTTTACTGCTTCTAAAATACTTAAAACAGCAAGCTTCTCACCATTCTTCTCTACCTCTATACAGCAAGCACCAGCGTTAACACTATAGGCAGGATTTCCACCTCTTTCCATCTTCTATCACTTCTTCTGGCCTCAAAACTTATTTTATAAAACAAGCAAGTGTATTAATACTCTCTATTCTAATTGTGTGTTTTGCTGGAAGACAAATCTGTTCAGAATCATTCATTTTGAAAATACTTATATTTTGATCTCAGTAAAATCTCCTTTCCACCTAGTTTAAAGTCTGTCTGAACAGCCATACGAGTTGTGAACCCAGATTTGCCTCTGATCCTCTTAAATGAAGAATGTTTATCCCAGAAAGTCACGCTAGATAGGGCTCACACCAGCACTCAGGCTGCATTCACGCTATGAGATAAAATCAAATTTATTAATATTGGTTTTGTAACTCTAGAATTTATAAATTCAATTTTGACTATCCTCACCTCCTCATGTGCTCCTCACAAAGTTGACTTATTGCTATCACATTCAATTGGCAAACATCAACTTGCAGTAGCACACTGTGGGAACCTATCCCACAGTTCCCTCATCCCCATAGCATTCTGGGTATGCTCACTGGTCTCTGACATCTTCCTACATTGCACTTCCCTCATTCCCCTCCATGCTCAGCAAATGTCCATTTTTCCTGTTGAAGGAAGGAAAAGTGGGGAATGCACAGAGATGGCCAAAAAAGTTTACAGAAATCTTTCTTCTGTAACTGAATTCTCAACTGGCCATCCACTGAGTGTCCCCCCCCTCCTGTGATTGCATCTGGTCCCTGAAATAATACAGGGACCCTGAAAAGCTTGAAGAAAGAGATAATAGGAAAGTCTTTGGAAACAAAGAGTTGCTGGAGGGTCTTTGGCTTTCCGGTGCACTATAAGGCTTCTGTGCACAGGTTGTGTTCTCAACTGGCCATCCACTGAGTGTCCCCCCTCCCATGATTGCATCCAATCCCAGGGATCTGTGTCTTCCCTCTTCACTACACAGACATTGCCAAAATGGGGGATGGCAGTGGAATTTCATACACTGAACTTATAACGGAAACAGGAATCTCACCTGGCCCTGCACCCTGTATTTTCGGTGGGGAGGGAGGGGTTAAAGCACAAAGACAGATAGGAAACGTGGTCTACGGCTGCAGAGCCAGCTGAAATGTTGAAGTAGTCCCCCCCCGCCCACCCCGACTATCTGAAAAGAAGTTTCTCGGCCTCTTATACAAGCATGACCCCCACAATAGCGTTGTTGCCATGTGGTGCAGTGGAACAGCAGCTGCTGCTAGGTAGCACATAAAACAACAAAAAGAGAAGAACTCCATGCTGGGGCTATCTGTAATGAGTAGTTGCACTCACAGCACTAATAGCAAAGAAAGAAAGACATTTCTCATTAGCCTCTCATGCAAACATGACCCCGCCGCCACAGGCTTCCTGGTCCCGATTTGAAATTCACGGTCTTCCTGTTACCTACCTGTTACCTTCCTGTTACCCGTTCCTGCGCGCCTGGAGACGGTGGCCAGAGCAGAGCATGAAGGGGCACTGAGAGTTACATACAGGACGCTGCTGGAGGCTAACAAATTCGATTTTAAGACACGGAGCTTCCAAACTGGCCTTTAATTGAACTTTTGAATTCAACCTTGACGCTATACCAAGCACGTACTGATGATGTTGTAATATTGATATTAGTGCTCTCTAAATTGAGCTAATGGTATTTACAGTGAAGACAGTCACATAGTAATATCCAGCTAACTATCTTAAATTCAAATTTATCTCGTGTAGATGCAGCCTCAGTGAAGCTGAAATCCTTCTCCGCTGATCAGCTGCTGGTCTCCAGTATCAGCCTTTTCCTACCATTTGATAGTAGGAGAGTGGTCAAAAACATGACCTAATCAGAACCCTTGCAATTGTGAGCAGTTCCTCAAGTGCTACAGTCTTTCATTTTCTTCCCTCTACTTGCTGGTCCCCAATTGTACTACTCTAACTAGTACATTGCTCCAGCACAACACAGGAACCTTTTTTGCCTTCATCACATTGCTTGATGTGGCACTCAAGAGGCAGTATGCTATCCTGCTCTTTTTCTGAGTCACTGATAGGTCAGATTATGTTCTTTGCTTCTCTGTCACCAGACATGACCACTGTCCTATAACCTACTGTCTTTGTCTCAGCCTCTAACGGGCAACCAACATTCCACCCTGTAAGACTCCACCAGTAAATATGAAACCTTCTCAATCTTCATGTGAAGACACAGACTGTTCTGTTGGTAGCCACTCTACGGCCTATTCACACTTCCAATTATTCACAGTTCTGGAAGATGCCAAGATCTATAAACTCTGGTATATCTCCAGAACTAACTTTTTTGCCTTCCTGTAGGGTAAGGCAGAAATTTCAGAAGCGTCGGAGTGACTTAGGGGCACAAGTCCCAGTGATTTTCAATGAGACTTGTGTTTCTAAACTTCACAGGTGCTGTGGAAAAATCTCACCATAACGTATGTATCAAACATTCTCCATAGGGAAGTGGATTAAATAGCCCCATTCTTCAACCTCTTTTGACTCATGGGGAATTGTTTATAATTTTGCAAATGAAAACTACTCTTTTCATTGTCTAACCGCAGAGCTGCAAATGTACAGGCATTCTGAGGCTGCAGTACAACAGCAGAACACAAGTGAGCAAATAGCCATACCAGGTGACATGTATAAATATTTTCAGATGTTCATAAAAACCAGCAGAACTGTTATTTTAATAGCAACTTGCTACAGCTTTTCATTCCAGTATTTCCACTTCTGGAAGCCATCTTACCAGTTCCATCATCTGCATCACTCTGACCAGTCTCCCAAACCTCTGGTTTTGGCCCAAAGCCATCTGTGGCAGAAGTCTCCGTGTAGTCTGCAGGGTTAAATGTCCTGGAGTTTAATGGGATTGGAAAGGACAAAAATATGCAGAAAGTGAATGCAAAAGCCATACAAAATGAAATGCCCCAATTTATGATTTTTTTTTGTATTAGATTTTTACAGCTCATCTTTCACGTAAGACTGTTTCAATAATGTGTTCTTCAAAGAAGTCAATTTCTTTTTACTCCCATTAAGGAGGAGGGCACCAAAAACCAGAACAGTATAAAAAAGGCACCATAAAGAATATGAACAAAACCTAGTTTCTACAAAAGTTGCAATAGTAGGCAAACCCATTGCCACCCTCATTAAATACCAGTTTCCAGTCACAGCATGAAGCTTATCAAATTGTTCTTTTTCAGTAGGAAATTACTAATGAGAATCCCAAGTAACATGCTTTCAGGGGGCCAGACTTTTATGCAGGGCAACAAGAAGCGTATCAATAAGATGGGAACAAGCAAGTGTTCTGAAATACCCACAGAAGCCAACAGCTCAGTATCTGAGAGGTAGCCAAAGAGTGACTTGGAAACTGATTTTTGAGGTAAAGAAAAAGGGGTTTGTTCTTCAGCCTGTCACAGGAATGGGGTGTGAAGGATTATCAGGATGGGGAGAAGGAGAGAGACATGGAATGAAAGAGAAGAGGAGAAGTTTATTTTTTTATTATCTTGACACCGAGACTATCCACAAAATTGCTGATCGCAAATAACAGCTAAGGGCAGCAAGACTACAGTTCTTCAGTCTGGATGAGAAGAGTTGTAGTGGCAAAACAAAGATCCTCAGACTTGTGGGTTCAAGAGGGAAAAAATGTACTTTTGACTGCACCAAGGAGAATGTACATGCAAAGAACACCATCTAAAATATAAACACTAAGAATGGAGGGAAACATCTACAGCTCTGGTAGAAAAGACTAGGGGACGGGAGGAGACTGTGCCTCAAAAGTACACCCAAACAAGTTTCTTTTCACACTGGGTTACCTCCAACAGTCATGCAGCACATTCAACCTGCAAAGCCTCTTGATTGACTTGGACTTTTCCTTAAAGACTGAGCTGCATGGGGATGAGCTCAGTTTTCCAAGGACCAAAGTGGGGGAGGGGAATATTTGAGTGCTGCTGAGATACTGACATCCTGTGTACTCACGTTAATGTCAGTTTGCCTAGAGATTGCAATAGTCACACTGCATACAATGAATCAAACTTGTATGTCACAGACACCGTTTCACAAATGTGAATGTCTTCTATCCACAGCAATATACATTTGTCACACAGCATTAAAAGCTTTGACAGCAATTAACATTCCTCCTGAAGCTGATTTTCCTAAGAACTGTGCATACCACTTACCCCATGCCTTGGGCCGAAAATCTCCCAGCTCCTCGCCCTCTGCCACGGCCAAACCCTACGAGAAGAGAGAACACACTTGAACACAGTGATGGGCAGCCATGATTAGTAAGTGGGAAGTACGAGTGGCCCTCCATCTCGGCGGCCTCTCACAAACAGAGGCACTGGAGTTCCACACTTCCCGCTCATCCCCATATTTCCCAGCATTCTGAGAGCCACAAACTGCCTGAGTCATGTTCCATGCCCGCTACCCCCAACCCTCCCAAAGCTTGAGCAGCTCCCAACAGCTGATTTCCAGCGTTCCAGCTCTGAGATGGGGGGCGGGGGAGCAGGGATAGAGCACATTGGCAATTTGTGGTGCTCCCAAAGAACAGGGAAAAGGGGGGAAGGCGTACAGCTCCAGTGCCCCACTGTGCCAGAGATGCAGGGAGTGACGGCCGACAGGAGCCCTGAGGGCCACAGGTGGAACCCCAGGAGTCTGCATGCTGCCTACCACTGCTTTTACAGAACCGATGCAGATAGGCTGGTTACCAACCTGTCACACAGGAGAATACTGGATTTGAGGAAGAAAGTGAGAATTTACGACATACAACTTCTCTCTCCTCAATGTCCCTCAAATCATAAAACCCACCACGCGCCCATAAAAACAATAAAATGTTAGTTCATCCCAATATCTGGTAGTATAGTAAAACAACAATTTTTTCCCTCTTGTAAAACTAGCAGAGGAAGAGATCAAACAGAATACATTACGAGTCAATGCAAAATCTTTAATACATCACACTCATCAAAACAGTGCCTCCTCTGCAGAGCATAATTTTGGGTGGGCAAATATATAGTAGAAACTACTTTAACCATATTTTTCTGTCTCGTATGGAGACACAAGGCTGTTATATTTAAGTTTAAAGAAAGGTTACTCACCGTAGTAACGGTGGTTCTTCGAGATGTGTCCCCGTGGGTGCTCCACATTAGGTGTCGGGCTTGCCCGGCGCCGCAGATCGGATCTTCCAAGCAGTTGCTGCCGGACCGCGCATGCGCCGGTGCGCGCCACTCCCCCGCGCCCTCCGGGCCACGTGCGCAATCCGGTCCTCGCCAGTTCCTTGACCAACCACCTCGGATGCTCCTGCAAAACACTAAACACAGATCCGGAGCGGGGAGGATGGGCGGGTAGTGGAGCACCCACGGGGACATATCTCGAAGAACCACCGTTACTACGGTGAGTAACCTTTCTTTCTTCTTCGAGTGTCCCCGTAGGTGCTCCACATTAGGTGACTACCCAGCAGTAACCCAAGACAGGAGGTGGGTAATCGGATTATGTGCAGCTTGTCCCCGAGAGGACCACTGCAGAGAGACGGGTATCCTCTTGGAATACCCTGTGAAGGGCGTAATGTTTGGCGAAGGTGTCACAGGATGACCAGGTCGCCACTCTGCAAATGTCTTTTAGCGCAACACCCTTGAAAAAAGGCTGTTGATGCTGCCACCGCCCTAGTGGAATGAGCCCTGGGCATGGCCAGGAAAGGAGTCTTTTTGAGTTTGTAGCACATTTTTATGCAAGATACGATGTGCTTCGAGATTCTCTGCGAAGAGAGACATTCTCCTTTTGATTGGGGAGCGATAGAGACTAGGAGTCTATCCGTTCTCCGGAAGGACTTGGTCCTGTCTATATAGAAAGCTAGCGCCTCCTCACGTCCAGGAGGTGTAGGCGCGCCTCTTTGTTAGAGTTATGAGGCTTTGGATAAAACGAGGGTAAACAATAGGTTCGTTAGTATGAAACTCAGAAAGAAACTTTAGGAACAAAGGCTGGGTGCAGCCGTATGGTTACCTCCTCCTTGGAAAAAACAGCGCAGGGTGGCGTTGCCATAACTGCCGCAAGCTCGCTCACTCTGCGAGCTGACGTGATTGCGAGAAGAAAGGTCGTCTTTATCATAAGGAGGCAGAGGGAAACCGTGGCCAAAGGCTTGAACGGTGGTCCCCTTTTCACATTAAGCACCAGGTCCAAGTTCCACGAAGGTGGAAGCGGTTTCCGAGGGGGGTATAGGTTTACCAGCCCTTTGAGGAACCTGGTAACCATGGGATGGGCGAACACCGTGTGCCCTTCCTCTTCGTGTCTGAACGCCAAAATGGCGGCAAGGTGGACCTTAAACGAGGATAGTGAGAGTCCTCCTCTCTTGAGGTCCAGTAAATACTCTAATATCACAGCCATAGGCACCGAAAGGGGGGCTAGCTGTTTGGTACAACACCATGCCGTAAAGCGAGTTCATTTCTGTTTGTAGGTTTTCCTGGTGGAAGTCCTCCTGCTACTTCCTAGGACTTGCTGCACTTCCTCCGTACATGTGCTCTCTAAGGGGCTGAGCCATGGATTAACCACGTTTGTAGTCGCAGGCCTTGGGGGTGCGGATGCACTATGGACCCCTGGGCTTGCGTGAGCAGATCCGGCGCCACCGGAAGGGGCATCGGTGGCCGGTCCGACATGCGCAGGAGTAGGGGGAACCATTGCTGTCGATCCCACGTTGGGACTATCGGGATCATTCAGGCTCCTTCCCTCCTGGCTTTCTGCAACACTTTGTGGATGAGCACTGTGGGAGGGAATGCGTAAAGCAGGGGGCCCCTCCAAGAGATCGCGAAGGCGTCCCTCAGGGACCCCCGTCCCAGTCCTGCCCTGGAGCAGAATCGTGGGCACTTCTTGTTGTGCTGAGTAGCAAACAGGTCTATCTGGGGAAAAACCCCATGCATGAAAAATCGGTTGCAGCAGATCGGGACGGATCTGCCACTCGTGCGTGAGTGCGAAACGCCTGCTCAGCTGGTCTGCCTTCACATTGTGAGCGCCTGGTAAGTACGAGGCTTTCAAGGTTATATTGTTGGTGATGCAGCAGTTCCACGACCGGACTGCTTCTGCACATAAGGCACGGGACCGAGCTCCTCCTTGCCGATTTATATAAAACATGGTGGAGGTATTGTCTGTACTGATCCCGACGACTTTGCCTTGTATGTGGTCTCAAAAGTGTCTGCAGGCGTTGAACACTGCTCTGAGCTCCAGTATATTTGTGTGCAGTGACTGCTCCGTGGAGGACCACAGCCCTTGCGTCACCTCTTCGCCCATGTGTGCTCCCCACCCTA
The DNA here is from genome assembly GCF_033958435.1 of Carettochelys insculpta. Classification (NCBI taxonomy): domain Eukaryota; kingdom Metazoa; phylum Chordata; order Testudines; family Carettochelyidae; genus Carettochelys; species Carettochelys insculpta. The sequence goes on from NC_134141.1 coordinate 125,097,514, forward strand.
TGAGGGAGGCATCTGTAGTAAGAAAAACCAATGTGTGTGGTTGGTGGAAGGGTACCCCTGTTAGCAGGTTCTCGGGGTTTACCCACCATTGCAGGGATTTGCGCACCTCTGTTGTGGGCGACGCCACCCTGTGAACAGTGTGTGCTGCCGGTTTGTACACGCTCGCCAGCCAGTGCTGCACGCTGCGCATGTGTAACCTGGCGTTCTGTTTTACGAATGTCGCTGCTGCCATGTGGCCCAGCAGCTGTAAGCACGTCAGAACCGGCACCGTAGGGCTGAAGGTGAAGACTTGCACGAGGGAGCCGACGGCCTGAAGGCGAGTCTCTGGTAGATACGCCCTCGCTGTAATAGAATTTATGCGTGCCCCTACGAACTCTATGTCCTGTGTGGGGTCTATCTTTGATTTTGTCAGATTGATAACCAGGCCGAGCGAAGAGAACGTGACTGCTGTGACGCATATCATGCGTAGTACCTCCTCCTTCGAGGCCCCTTTGAGTAGGCAGTCATCCGGATACTGGAATATAAATACCCCCTGTCTGTGCAGGTAGGCTGACACCACTGCCAAGGGCTTGGTGAAGACTCTGGGGGCCGAGGAGAGGCCAAACGGTAGGACCTTGTATTGAAAATGTTCTTTGCCTACCATGAAAAACCAGAGGAATCGTAGGTGAGCCGGATGAATAGTTATGTGAAAATATGCGTCTTATAAGTCGAGGGCTGCGAACCAATCTCCATCGTCTAGTGCCGTAAGGATGGAGGCGATTGTGATCATCCGAAAGCGTTGCTTGCGCAGGTACCGGTTGAGGCCTCGAAAATCTAAGATGGACCTCCCGCCTCCTGTCTTTTTCCCCGTGAGGAAGTACCTCGAGTAGAACCCTCTCCCTTGCAGTTGCTCCAGCACTCTTTCCACTGCCCCTATGAGCATGAGATGGTCTACCTCCTGCTTGAGCCTCGCTACGTGGGAGGCCTCCTGGAGGTGGGGCCTGGGTGGAGGTCATGGCGGTGGGAGCGACTGGAAGGGGATGGCGTACCCCGTGGCTATGATCTCCAGCACCCATTTGTCTATGGTGATCCTTTGCCACTGGTTATAGAATGGTCGGAGGCGATGGTGGAATAACCGCTTCGGATGACCTTGCGATGGTAGTGATGGCGCAGCCCTGGATCTGTGTGTCAAACTTGTGGCCTTTGGCCCTGCCCCGAGGACGCACGGCTCTGTTGGGAACGTCGCCTGGGAGTTCTGTATTGCTGGTGCTGTTGATGTCGCCCTTGCTCGTAACCCCTGTGGTACTGGGGACGCTGTTGCCGGTACTGGTACCGCAACATCCAGGGCAATCTGAACTCCCGTCCTCGAGGCCGCGTAGCCTTCTTGCATGATGGCCTTGAGCACTGGTTTCTTGCCCTCTGGAAGCGAGTCCATGAGGGAGGTTAACCTAATGTGGTTGTCGAAATTATGGTTCGCTAGATGCGCTGCGTAATTTGCCATTCGCAACAGTAGAGTGGAGGAGGAGACGACCTTTCTGCCCAACAGCTCTAGCTTTTTGGCATGTTTGTCTGTTCCCCCACGTTGCGACGACTCCACCACCAAGGAATTTGGTTGTGGGTGGCTGAACAGGAACTCCGTGCCCTTTGTCGGCACGAAGTTTTTTTTTTTTTTCCCCCGCTCTTTGTGGACAGGCGGAATAGTCGCAGGAGTCTGCCATATCATAGTGGCAGACTCCAAGATCGCGTCATCAAGCGGTATTGCTATTTTGGAGGAGGCCGGAGGTCTCCGATTTTTGAGGAGCTTATGGTGTTTCTCTTGCACCTTTGCTGTCTGGATGCCTTGCATGAAGGCCACCCTCGTAAAACAGCTCTTGAAACTGTTTGAGATCGTCCGGAGGATGGACGTCCCCCGGGGCCGTAGCCTCATCCGGGGAGGAGAGCGAGGAACCGCTGGGGTACGTCTCTCTGGACCCTTCCGGTTCCTGCTGGTGATGGTACACCCTCTCGCTAGAGGTTTGCGAGGGAAAATCTCGGGGTTCCATAACCAGTACCCCCTGAGATGCTTGAGTCTCTGTCCCCAGTCGCAATTGCCCTCGGGGGTACGAGATCGTCTGTGGGGATCTTTCCCTAGTAGATTGCCGATGGTGTCTATGCCCCGCGTGGTAGGGGCGACCATGGCAGTATAGGCACTGTTCTTGGGAAGGTGACCTAGACCACTCCCTTGGTGCATACCCTCTGCGTCTGGGGGAGGGAGATCGTTGAGACACTGGAGAGAGAGATTTTGCATAATAGTCCAGCGGTTCAAACCCCAGGAAGGGTGAAGGTGGTCCCAGCCAGGGTGAGACTGGTTGCAAAAATGGAGAAGGGGGCTCCGGGTAGGCTAGGGGGGACCCCTGCCTTCTGGTTGGAGTCTGCAACATAAGCGGAGGGCTGTGAGAAAGCAACTCCATAGCCCTGTGCGGAGAGGGGCTGCAATGCCTCCTCTTGTGTGCAGCCTTCCCCCTCCTTTGAGGAGGTAACTCCGCCCCCTGACGTACAGGGGATCCCGGCCCCGTCCGCACCGAGCTCGGCACGCTCGAGGGCGGTGCCACACGTGCAGTGTCCTCCGGTGCCTGCAGGCTGCGTGCCTGCGCGCTCTGCACCGCTGGTTCCCCGGGGGTCGGTGCCGCTGCCTGCGGTGCCGCCGGTACCGGCGCTTGTTTAGCCGCCGCCCTGCCTGCGGTGCAGGGCGGCTGGCTGATTATGGGAGGCTGAGCCGCTTCCACGTGGCTCTTCATGCCGCCGCCGATCAGCTGTTGCTGCGGCTGGGGGCTGCTCGCTCCTCCCGTCCCGCTCGCTATTGTTGCCGGCAGGGATCGGGCTGGGGAGACTTTCCTCCGTTTTTGCGCTGATGGGGTGAGGGAGGCAGCTTTCCTTTTATGGGCCCCGGAGGGTCCCTCCTGCTGCGGCCGCTCCGGCACGTCTGGCTGGAGGGCCTTGTCGAAAAGCAGCATTTTAAGCCGCATCTCCCTGTCTCTCCTTGCTCTGGCTGTTAATTTAGCACAGAAGGAGCATTTCTGTGCAACATGGGACTCCCCAAGGCACCTTATGCATAGACTGTGCCCATCAGACGCTGGCATCACCTCTCGGCAGGACTCATTTTTTAAATCCTGAAGAGGACATTGTTGGTGAGTCTTTCAGTTGTTAAACGGGTACTTAGCACCGTCTCTGTGCTATTTTCCCCTTCTGATGGCCTGCTGCAGCAGGAGGGCTGATGGCCCTATGCTCCTGGCCTCCGGCGCTTGTTACTGGGACTGGATTGAAGCTGTCCCGCTCGTAGTTTGTTTGTTTTTTTTTTTTTTTTTAAAAATAACAACCGGCTAACTTGCAGTAGCCTAAGTACTTGGAAAACTTTAAAGAAAAAACAGTTAAAGTCATTGAATACGCTATTTGGCCTTAGCCTAGTTCGGATTCCATCTGCAGCCGACGGCGGTTAAGAGGAACTGGCGGGGACCGGATCGCGCACGTGGCCGGGAGCACGCGGGGGAGTGGCGCGCACTGGCGCATGCGCGGTCCGGCAGAAACTGCTTGGAAGATCCGATCTGCGGCACCGGGCGAGCCCGACAGCTGATGTGGAGCACCCACGGGGACACTCGAAGAAGAATGTACTGTTCTTACCTTTCCATTTTTTGTGCTTGACACCAAAGCAATGCACAATGAGCCCCAGCCAACACCTCTGACTTAATCTTACCAATCTCTCACATTTCTCTTCTGTAGCAACCTTACACTATATCTACAATGCAGGTTTTTTTGACATTACTTATTTCGATGTTCCATGTCTAAATAAGTAATGTTGGAAAATTGCATTCACACAGCCTCAGCACTGCGAAATGGTAGTGTTCTTATTTACAGCCACTGTTCACAGCCACAACATTGCAAAAAGAGCCTTCACACGAGCCAGTAATCGCTGGGCTTTGTTCACACACATTCCTGTCCGACCTTGAAGGGGGTTGGGGTGAGTTGTTCGCAGAGCTGGAGTAATTATTTTGAGGGAAAAGCCCTCTTACCTTGAATTGAATTATCCCACTTGGCTGTGTGAACCCTTTGGGGTTTAGATTGGTTTTGGAAAAAAATGGGTTTTTCGGGGGGGGGAGGGGAAGACCAGTGTAGATAAGCCCTCAGTCTCTACAGTACATTCAGCTTCCCTCCCTTACTCCTGTATCTGAGCTGTTCACCACAAGCTGCCCTTTAGGTATACACGCTTTTCCCCCCTATCTCCATTCACCAAGTTCCAACTCTCACCTTATTCAACCTCTGCTTAAGTCTAAGATTTTGTTATTGATTTTTTTTTGTAAAAGTCATCAACGGGTTACGGGCAATAAACAAAAACTCAACGAAGCCCATGGTTGCTAACAGTTGCAGGTTAGCCCCTGCCACCTATAGCAGACATGGGCTGTGAAGATCCCACTGCCAGAAGATATCAAGATACACTGCACGTCTCACCCATCGTAGACAGTGGGGGAATGCTGCAGCTTCTAGCCACCACACGCTAAGGCAGGGCAGTTTCTGGAAGTCATGGATTCCTTAACTACAGTGAATGATTCCCTTCTTACCCAATTCCCAAAAGAAATTAGTTAACTTTATAGTTATGCAAAACCAAGTTATTCCCCCCCGCCCCGCCCCCAGGCTGCATTCTTGACATCAGCCTTAAGCTGATATAAGGCTCTCAAATACAGTGACTTTTCAACAGAGCCGACCACACACCAGAATAATTTATACATTACTTCATAATCCTAACAGCAGTTTGCTATTTTAGAATTTTCAAAAGTCTGTTTCATGCATATCTACCTCTAATTTGCCATTCACTGCTGTCAACATAAGATGGCAGTATATTTTTTGAGGAAAATAAACAGAGTACATACAACTACCTGCTTGCATAACAGAATGTCTGGGAGCTTAGCGCTCCAGCTACAAAACAAACAGAATATTTTATTCTGGTTCAACTACAGGCTCCCAAAACAGTGAACTTTAGTTTGCCCCAAATATCAGGACAAGTATGAATTTGTAATGTTACCCTAGAATGGTAACCTCCCAAGCACTAGTTACAGGTCATGAAGCAACAACTAGATGACCGTGTGAATTTAAGCTCATATAAGAAAGCAAGGTATTGCTCGCCTGACCTTTGCATACTGCAGGAAGGGCACTAGAATTTGGACCAGGTTTATCTATTATTGGCAGTTCCTGCCTCCATCTCTCTCTCTCTCTCTAGTTTCTCTCCAAAAGAGTAGAAACTATTTGACCCAGGGTACATAGTCTGCAAAGAAGGGCTGGAAAACGAGGACATGGCTCCCTCAGAAACAGAGTCCAGAGAACCCCAAAGACCATAATATAAATATTTAGGTAAGACAGGACTATTTTTAGATCATTAAGGAATGTCCCGCCCAGGGGCTGCCTTGAGAAAGTGCTGAAATGCCTAACATATGCAGATGAGCAAGAATATTTCAGGGACTCCTCATCAATATTATTTTGGACATTGACATAAGCAAAACATTTGGATAGTAACCTAAAGAATTAGCTAGGTAGTTTAGAAATGACCCATATTTTTGATTGAAGCAGGAGATGCTTGTTTCAGTAGCTAAAGCAGAGGTATAGAAAGCATATACATGGGTTGATCAGAAGAGCAAATTTTAACCAGGTGAAAGCATTTCAGAAGGAAAATTTGAAATGTAAGTGAATAATTAGAACATAAGAACACCCATATTGGATCAGACAAAGACCATCTAGCCCATTTTCCTATCTCCAAAAGTGGCCCATGCCAGTTGCTTCCATCATTCATCCTCAAAACCCATTCCCAGTTTCTGGCAAACAGGCCAGGGATACATCAGAACATGGTTTTGCATCCTTGCCCATTCTAATAACCACTGATAGACCTATCCTCCATAAATTTATCTAGTTCTTCTCTGAACCCTGTTGTAGTCTTGGCTTTCACAATATCCTCTGGCGAAGAGTTCCACAGGCTGATCCTGCACTGTACAAAGAAATACTTCCTTCTCTTTGTTTTAAACCTCCTGCCTATTATTTTACCTTTGGTGACCCCGAGCTCTTGTGCTATGCATAAACTAAACAACAGTTCCTGATTTAGTTTCTCCACACCAGTTATGGTTGTATAGACCTTATCATATCCCACCACCTTCACTGTCTGATTTCCAATCTGAAAAGTCCCAGTCTTATTCATCTTGCCTCATCTTAAAAGTTGTCCCACAGCCTTAATATTTTATTGCCCTTTTCTGAACCTTTTCAAATTGCAACATATCTTTTTATGATGGGCAACCATATTTGTGCACAGTATTCAGAATATGGGTATTACCGTGGACTTATAAAAAGAGTTAATATATTTTCTGTTGTCTCATCTACCCCTTCCCAAAGAGTTCCAACATTGTTAGCTTTTCTGACTGCCACTGCACGATGAGTGGATGTTTTCACAGAATTATCCACAATGACTTCAAGTTCTCTTTATTGAGTGGTAATAGCCAATTTCAAAACCATCATTTTTAGGTATAATTTTTTACAATATGCATCACTTTGAAAATGTCAACCTTGAATTTCATCTGCCATTTTGCTGCCAAGTCACCCAGTTTTAAGAGATACCTTTGTAACTTGCTGCTGTCTGCTTTGGAGTTCACTATCAAGTAATTCTATGTCATCTGAACATTCTGTCACCTCACTACTTATCCCTCTTTTCAGATCACTTATGAATATATTGAACAGCACTGGCCCCATAACAAAGCCTCGGTGACACCACTTTTTACATTTCTCCATTCTGAAAACTGACCATTTATTTCTACCCTTCACTTCCTGTCTTTTAACCAATTACTGATCTAAGCGAAGTCCTTCCCTCTTATGCCATGTTTAAGAGTCTTTGGTGACGGACCTTGTCAAGGGCTTTCTGAAAAACTAAGTACACAATAGTCGCTGGATTGCTCTTGTACATGGTTATTGAATTCTAGTAGACTGCTGAGGCATGATTTCCTTTTATAAAAACCATGTTGAGTCTTCCCCCAACAAATTAAGTTCCTCTATGTTTCTGATAATTGTTCTTTGCTACAGTTTCAATCAATTTCCCTGGCACTCAAGTTAAACTTACCAGCCTATAATTGCTGGAATTGCCTCAGGAACCTTTTTTTAAAAATGGACATTTCATTAGCTATCCTCCAGTCATCCGGTGCACAAGTTGATTTAAATGACAGGTTATATACCACAGTTATTAATTCTGCACTTCCACATCTGAGTTCCTTCCGAACTCTTGGGTGACTGTCATCTGTTCATAACTTTTTGTTTACCTATTTGTAACATAACCTCTTCTAATGACACCTAAATCAGACAGTTCCTTAAATTTGTCACTTCAAAAGAATGACTCAGGTTTCAGAACCTGCCTCAGATCCTCTGATGTGGAGAAAGATGTAAAAAATTCATTTAGTTTCTACAAAATGACCTCATGTTTCTTGAGTGTCTTTAGCACCTTGAATATCCAGTGCCCCCCTGGATGTTTATGAGGCTTATGTACTTACATTTTTGGGTGTTAACATATTTGAGTTAGCTCTTAGTTTATTTTTTGGCCCTCCTAATTATATTTAAGATGACTCACCAACTTCCTTCTGAAGAAGAAATCAGGAAGAGAAGATGACAACAGATTGGACATACCCTCAGAAAACCAATCACCGACATTACAAGGCAAGCCTTTTAAGTTGGAAAACACAAAGAAAAAGGAAAAGAGTGCCCGAGAAAAAGCTGGCTTAGACACCGGAAGGTAGACACTAAAAGGATGGGATACATCTGGTTACAACTGGAAAATACTGCCAGCACTGGGGATACCGCCAGATCAGGTAGATGAGGATTTCTTCAGACAACTAAGAGAAGCTTCCAAATCACAGGCCCTGGTTCTCATGGGAGACTTCAATTGTCCGGACATTAGTTGGGAGACCCATACAGCAGCACACAGACAATCCAGGAAGGTTTTTGAAAATGTTGGGGATAACTTCTTGGTACAAGTGCTGAAGCAACCAACCAGGAACTGTGCACAACTTGACCGGCTGCTCACAAACAGGAGAGAACTAGTAGGAGAAATAGAAGTGGGTGGAAACCTGGGCTGCAGTGACCATGAGATAGCAGCTTTCAGGATCCTGACAAAAGGAAGAAGGGTGAGCAGTAACATACAGACCCTTGATTTCAAAAGAGCAGACTTTGACTCCCTGAGAGAGCTAATGAGCAGGATCCCTTGGGAAATGAAGATGAAAAGGAAAAAAAGAGTTCAAGAGAACTGGCAGTATTTTAAAAAAGTCTTAATGAAGGCACAGGAACAAACCATCCCGCTGTGTAGTAAGAAATGCAAATACGGTAGGCAACCAGCTTGGCTTAACAGGGAAATCCTTGGTCAGCTTAAACTCAAAAAGGATGTGTATAAGAATGGAAATGTGGACATTTGACAAAGGAGTAGTATAAATATATGGCTGGTGAATGCCAGGGAGTAACCAGGAATGCAAAAGCATAATTGGAGCTGCAGCTGGCAAGGGATGTGAAGGGTAACAAGAAGGGTTTCTACAGGCATGTTAACAATAAGCAGGTTATCAGAGAAGGTTTGGGGCCGTTACTGGATGAGAGAGGTAACCTAGTGCCAGATGATGTAAGAAAAGCTGAAGTACTCAATGCTTTTTTTTGCCTCCATCTTCACGGACAAAGACAGCTCCCGCACTACGGTGCTAGACAATGCAGTATGGGAAGGTGGAGGGCAACCATCAGTGGGGAAGGAAGGAGTTCTGAGCTATCTAGAAAAACTAGATGTACACATGGGTCTGGATTTAATGCAACAAAGGGTACTGAGGAAATTGGCAGACGTCACTGCCGAGCCTTTGGCCATTATCTTTCAAGATTCTTGGAGATTGGGAGAGATCCCGGATGACTGGAAAAAGGCAAACCTAGTGCCCATCTTTAACAAAGGAAAGGAGGACAATCCAGGCAACTAGACCAGTCAGCCTTACCTCAATTCCTGCAAAAATAATGGAAGGATCCTCAAGGAATCCATTTTGGAGCACTTGGAAGATGGGAAAAAGTGATCAAAACTAGTCAACACGGATTCACCAAGGGCAAGTCCTGCCTGGCAATCTGATTAGCTTCTACGATGGGGAAACAGACTCTATGGACATGGGGAAGTCAGTGTATGTGATGTACCTTAACTTCAGCAAAGCTTCTGATACAGTCTCCATAAGTTAAAGAACTATGGATTGGATACAAGATGGATAGAAAGCTTGCTTGACCATCTGGCCCAACGGGTAGTCATCAATGGATCATTATCTAGATGGCAGTCGATTTCAAGCAGAGTGCCACAAGGCTCAGTTCTGGGGCCAGTGTTGTTCAACATCTTTATTAATGACCTGGATGAGGGACTGGTGTGCACCCTCAGCAAGTCTGCGGATGACACTATGCTAGAGGGAGAGGTAGATAAGTTGAGGGTAGAGATAGGATCCAGAGTGACCTGGATAAACAGGAGGATTCAGCCAGAAGAAATCTGTTGCAGTTCAACAAGAAGTCTAGAGCCCTGCACTTAGGATGGAAGAATCCCAAGCACTGTTATAGGCTGGGGGTTGACTCGCTAAGCAGCAGTACAGAAGAAAGGGACGTAGGGATTATGGTGAATGAAAGGCTGGATATGAGTAAACAGTGTGCCCTTGTAGCCAAGAAGGCTAATGGCATACTAGGGTGCATTAAGAGGAGCATTTCGAGCAGATCTAGAAAGTAGTTATTCCTCTTTATTTCGCACTGGGGTGAGGCCACATCTGGAATAGTGTGTCCAGTTTTGGGCCCCCCCAAGTATAAAAAGGATGTGGATGTGCTGGTGCAGGTTCAGCGGAGGGCAACAAAAAATGATTCAGGGGCTGGAGCACATGACCTATGAGGAGAGGCTGAGGGATTTGGGCTTGTTTAGTTTACAGAAGAGATGACTGAGGTGTGATTTAATAGCAGCCTTCAACTTCCTGAAGGGGAGCTCCAAAGAGGATGGTGACAAACTGTTCTCAGTGGTATCAGATAACAGAACAAGGAGCAATGGTCTGAAGTTACAGAATGAAAGAAATGGGTTGGATATTAGGAAAAACAACTTCACCAGGAGGGTGGTGAAACACTGGAATGCGTTGCCTAGAGAGGTGGTGGATTCTCCATCCCTCAAGGTTTTTAAGTCCCCAGTTGACAAGGTCCTGTCTGGGATAACTTAGTTGGGGTTGATCCTGCTTGAAACAGGGGCCTAGACTAGATGACCTCCACCTAAGGTCCCTTCCAGGCCTATGATTCTATGACAATGGCGATGTCATCAATGGCCTACGCTCCAAGATGTAGGAGTGGAAGTGGCTTGCTGCTACTAACACAGCTTTGAGTATACAACTTTGAGTAGACCAAGCCTAAAGCTGTAAATTTAAACTGGATTAATTGAACCACACTAAGCTTGTGTGGATGGCCTTATTCAGAATTAAATGGCATTAATTCAGTTTAATTCACTATGAGAAATCAATTACATAAATTAAAGTCACAAATTCTAAATAAGAGTATCCACCGAGGGGTTTAATGCAGTTTAACTAATCCACTTAAATTTTAAGTCTAATTAATATTCTTCAGTACTCCCACATAGACAAGCCCCCACATTCCATGATGTGAAAGTCTCCTGTGTCTTTGGGAGAGTTCCAGCATGAAGCGATGCAAGGACGTTGCTGTAGCAGGGCTCTGGTGATCAAGAGAGCCAGGCTGTACCCTCAAAAGAGGAGACATGCTGCTACCATACATGCCACACATCTCTTGGCTCTAGAAAACACTGCTGTCTACAATCTAACACCTATAGACTTTTTGACGTCATTACTTCCCTCACAGTAAATTCAGCTGAGAGTGGAATCAGAAATATTCTGGCAAGCAGACTAAGCGACCATTCTCTCATGAAGCAACCAAGTTCATATTTTGACTTTTTTTGTTTTAAATCAAAAACTTCTCTTCCCATGAACCCTAAATTTAAAACACAGCCTCAAGTATATTTAAGCACCTGCTTCACAGCTGCAATACATACAAAAATCATGAATCACTATGACATTAGTGATTGTCCCCACCACTTATTAGCAAATTTTTTTTAACACAATGCCTTAACCATGTTCAGCAGGTTGCAGTGTATATGGAACCTTATGCAGCACTCATTCCATGGAGGGAAGGCAAGCCCTTCATGTTATGTTATGACATGCTCTTATACATACAGTTTCCAAAAAGGACCACAGTGCTCAATTTTCTAAGTCAAGAATTTTGGGAACACCACAGGCAATTGTCACTGTCCATTCCATTGGGCCCAAAAAACTTTGCAACAACACATTTTAAACTTTCTCAAGGAGGCTGCAAGAAACAGAACTTTTCTGCAATTTGCCAGCCTAATGAGTGCAAAACCAAACACTAAGGTCAATAGGCAAAGAATAAAATTGCAGCTCTAATTACCATTCCCAATCCTGACCTTTCTCAGCCTCCTTTAAACCTAAATTTGTAAAAAACAGATTTAAGCATCATGACAAATCACGGCTATTCCTCTCTGTTCACAGGAAGCCAACAGTGAAAAGTTTGTTGGGTTTCTATTAAGACGACTGTGTAAAATCCTTGCAAAATAATTTTTCCCCTAAAACAGTCAGAATCATTTTAACATTTTACTCTAGCTTGTTTCCATATTTTACTATTTAAGCCAGGTGGCAGTTTTTCTGTTCTCTAATAGGGCTCATACTCTTAATCAACTTGACAAACCAGTTGTAGCATTCTTTGTTACATTTAGAGAGCTATTTTCCGTAGCAACTCAGTTTTAGGGAATAGGATATCTGGATCCTCTAAGGTGCTCAGCATTCTCCATTAGCAGGCAAGTCCTTTGAGAGTTCCGGACACACAGATACTCACAGGATCAAGTTTAGTTTGGTTTAATAGTTGAAAATGATGACTTAAACTGATGATTTCCCTGCAACATAAATTCTCTTTCTCCCACATCACCTTCCTGAACTGGAGCCTGATGCAGCATCTCACACCCACCGTTTAAGTCAGGTGATCCCACTAAGGCCTGGTCAACACTAGGCAGCAATGTCGACCGAAAGTATGCAACTCTAGCTACACTATTCACGTAGCTGGAGAGCTGACGTACCTCAAGTCGAGCAGCCATGGCATGCCCACTGCGGGGAGATGATGAGAGAACTCTTCTTGCTCCAGTGGAGTATAAAGTCGACAGGAGCATAGTCACTTTAGCAGGTCTTCACTGGACCCACTAAATTGACCCCTGGAAGATCAATCTCCGCAGTGTCAATCTCCCAGTAAGTGTTGTTAAGGCCTAAATTTTGGCAGCTTGCTAACTGGTAAGCTAACAAAGACAGCTTGCAGACCTGGGGGCAGCGCATCCTTCAAATGAGTTAAGACTTCATCAGCTTGATCCTTGCTTGCTTTTTAGCCCAAGCTTTTGACATGGACAAGTTTAAATCAGACAGAAAAGTTTAAGGTTAAGGACATCGGAATAGCAGAGAAGCAATGGAAACCAAAGACTTTGAAATGCCACTGGGTATATTATTAGTGAGTTTGCTATCCGCACAAGCATGTATCTCGCCGAGTTTGGTTTTCTATCTTCAGATAAACTGAAAAAACAGTCTATGTTGTCAGGTTGTAAAAGACTAGCCTCTTCTTTTAGATGACAAAACAAGCTTACTAAAGGAGGATTTTATCTGAGGTAATACACTTTACCAAGTTAAAAAAGGAACCCTAACATTTTTGTTATTTACTAGCCCAGAGAATTACTTTTCTGTACTAATTATTTTGTAGATAGAGGAACTGGATCAGTTTTATTTACAGTTTGTTACTGTTGCAACCAGTTTTAGAAACATGCACACTTCGCTTTCAAAACAAGCTTTTTTGAAAGCTCTCAATATGTTGAGAGAACAACATTTTGATTGTGGCACACAAAGCAGGCTGCTTTAAATCAGAAACAAATGAGAAGAAAAATATAAATATAGTCACCCTAATAACTTATAAGGAAGAACCAAATGTACCTTAACTAGACAGGCTTCAAGCTTGTGGCCTCCACAATGTCTGCTGTATGTTCACATAGTTTAGAAGAACTAATGATATTCCTACTATTTCTGGCAAAGCTGATCCAAAACACACTTGGTGCCAACTGTGCTAAGGTTTTAAAACAAGAAAATGTGGAGATACGCACTTTTGGTTTCAGAGGTTCAAGTTTTTAACCAGTCTCCTTCCAACAGAAATTTAGCTGTACTTTAAAAAGATGCCAAAAGACAAAAGCCATATTCATTATGTGCTGCAATAATGAAACATGCACAAGAATAAAGAGCTGTCTTATTTTCTTAACCACGTCAGAACGGGGTTTAAAAGGACACCTGGCAGGTAGTATAGGCCCAAAATTTCAACTCTGTATAAACAGGCATCTTTCTTCATGACTAATTTGCATGGTAGTAGGTTTTTACTAATAAATATTCCCCTACAGTGGCTGCAATGCAAATATTCTCCGTATCAGCACGAAGAAAAAAAATTTACTAAAAACTGACTAGGGAGCAAAGAGAAACTGCCAAGCCTAGTCTCATTTCTCAAAGTGTGAAATGCCACAATGAAAGTTAAATTGGTAACCTTTTTATACTTTCTAAATCACTTCACACTAACCCAGTCGCATCCTGCTGAGCCATACCATACCATGCTATCTTTGTGATAGACTCGACTCAACAGATACTCTCAAAAATCATAGAAATGTACGGCTGGAAGGGATCTTGAGAGGTCATCTAGTCTTAAAAATCCTCCAGTGATATGTACTGCACAACCTTCCACAGTAACTTATTGCAAAATTTGACAGTCCTTATAATTAGAAATATTTTCCTAATATCTAACCTACATCTCCCTTGCTGCAGCTGAAACTCATTACTTCTTGTCCTCCCTTCCACGGACATGGAGAGCAATTTATATCTATCCTCTTTATAACAGCCTTTAGCACATTGGAAGACTTATCAGGTCCCACCTCAGATGACTTTTCTCAAGATTAAATAATTTATTTTTTTGTCATAAATCATTTTTTTTCTCTCCTCCAGACTCTCCTATTTTCCCCACATTTTTCCTAAAGCATGACACACACATCTTGACATACTACTCCAGCTGAGGTCTCCCCAGTTAAGAGCAGAACAATTACCACCCATGACTTACGTATAGTAAATACTTCTGTCAATGCACCCCAGGGTATCAGCCTTTTTTGCAAGGCATCGCACTGTTATTCATCTTCAATTTCTGAGCCAATATCTCCCTCAGAGCCTTTTCTGGACTAAGACAGAACTGTCAGTTATTCCACATTTTATAGTTTGTGCATTTTTTTTTCCTTCTTAAGTGCAGGACTTTACACTGGTCTTTACTGAATTTCAACTTACTGATGTTAGAGCAATTCCCCAACTTGTCAAGATCATTCTTAATTGTAATTGTTAGCCTTCAAAATGCTTGCAGCCATGCCAAGCTGGTGTCACAAACTTTGGGAACACACACTCTACTCCATTATCTAAGTTTCATTAATGAAAATATTAAAACGTGCCAGACATAGGAAGAGCCCTGCATCCAACTAGTTTGACAGAGAGCCATCGATAACCACTCTGAGTACAATTTTTCAACCAGTTCACCCATCTTATAAATTCATCTGGACCACATTTCTCTAGTCTACTTATGAGAATGTCTGAGACTGTCAAAAGTCTCACCTAATTTAAGATACATCATACCTACAGCTTCCTCCCATCCACTAGACCAATAACCCTGTCAAAGGAGGAAATTAGGGTGGCTTGGCATGATTTGCTCTCAACAAATCCATATGAGCTATTCTCACCGTCTTAACTAGAGGCTGCTTACAAATTCATTGATCAATTTGTTCCAGTATATTTCCAGATATCTTAATATGCATTATAAATGCATGTTGTAATCATATCAGTTACTACTTTCTTGCAATCACTGGCTATCAACATTGTAACACCCCTTAGGATAAAATGAGCTTATTCAAGAACTTCAGTCTTGATAATGAGAGGTGAAGATGCTGAAGAGGGAAGACCCAGCTAAGAAGTTTTCATGTCTTGACTCCTTTCCAAATCAGATTATTCCCTCTTCTTCTTAAGCAAAAGATTTTACCCCGAGCAGTCAAGCCGCTCCAGCAGTTAATACCTTCACATACACGTGCTTTTGCCGTCGACTAATCAGACATTAGTACCAAACTGTTCCAAAACAAGGACTGGTTACACGAGCTTGCACAGTTTGCATATTGTAAACAGCACTAAATCCAATGCACACAGCTGGAAAGAATGTCATCCAGCTGAACCTGGCCTCTCTGCTGTATAGTCATGCAGACTACAAAAACGTGTGAGAGAAAATCTCCGGGCAGGGGGTTCTATGGAGGGTTATACACCACTTTGTCACAAGATTAGCCATATCCCTGCCACTTTTAGAGATGCGTACGCATCTCTTTAAATCGGGTTGTTCACCTATAAAAGGGAAACAAGGTCCCAGCAACGATTCTCCTAGAAAACAGCAGGTAAGATTATTCCTGCCTGAAAAGGTAGTTTAAAATAGGAAAGGAGAGACAGAGTCCACTATTCAGACATTATCCAAAATCTCTCATTTTTTAATCTGGTGCCTAGATTCCTGAGTGATGTGTATTAAAAAGGCTGCTTAAGATGCCTTTGAATGTTGTTATGCCTAGATTATATAAAGTGACGCTTTCTAGTTTGATCACAAACGACCAGTTCGCTCTCTACTGAAAGAGAAACTTACTCCTTGATCTTAACTTTTCTGCATTTAATGAAAGAAGCAAGTAAACTGGATGCAAGAAAAATGTATATTTCTGCTAATATGCAAATAGAGAGGTCATGTGGCCCTGACAAGAGAAGACTTAACAGTGAGGTAGTGAAATGTACAGCTTTAAGCAATCCCTGCATCTTATGGATTACATCAGTAACCATAAATATTTTTCCCCCCAATATGCACTCATCAACAATTGATCCAGAAGTAATAAAAAGAGTTTATCACGGATAGTTAAGAGCTACAGATGGCCTATGATTAAATTAGCTCATTTATGTGCAGCGCACTCTATTTGTTAGACAGATATAGAAGTACCATGTAATGCAGTGAACCATGTCTGGTTGAAGCTGGCATACCAACTCCTTTCCCCTGCAAGGTATGCTAGCCTTCTACTAGTAATTTTAAAATAACTAGTTTCTTTAATGCCTCAGCTATCTAGTTATACACCTGTGCTTACTCTCACTACCGTCTCTGAACGCACAGGGTAACAACAAACTTTTATTAAAATTGCAAAGAACTGGGTGACTGACAGTCTAATTTTAGAACACATTTCAACCCGGAGGAGGAGGAGGACATGAATTTAAAACCTGCTGTTTTAATCTTTCTAAAAAGTTCTTTTCCACGTACCTCAGAAACTTTAACAGAAATTTCACCTTCTAAAACAAAAACTGAGCTCCACCAAAAACTCATTTGCAGATGCAAAACCTCAGAAAATAGAAGTAGTTAATTATAACATACCTTGACCTGAACAGCTACTCTCTACACACACTGGACCCGGTAATTGCTAGTTCACATGCACAACCTAACTGTGCTCCTAAACCACTGAAAGTGAATTACATGCCCTTATTTCCTGTCAGTCCTTAAAGGAGAAAGGTTGCACATAGATTAACTGTTGCTATCATGCGTCATTGAACATGTGATTATCATCAGGTATTATACTAGGAATGGGGAGATCTGGGAAAGTATTCTGTGTATATGAAATTAGGTGTATGCTATACATTGCTTTTACTAGCTCCGACACTTTTTTTTACCTCCACTCCTAGCAATAACCATTTCTCTTCCAACCCACAAATTGCTGCATCTCCCCATGAAACCTCTCACCAAGCTAAGAAAATCACTTCCACTCTCAAAAGCGATATTCTATCACCCTATGCACATCTAAAGCAACAGAAGTTGTCTCTGACCCTTAAATCCCCAATAAATTTTGATTTCACCCTTTTCCCTTATCTTCAACACAACCATCTAGATTACTTCCTGCACCTCTGGATCCCCCACCCTTTCTTCACACACAGTACTCCAGATTCCCCCTACCCTAACCTTCCACATCATTGGTCCTCAAATAGGAAGCCTCAGACAAGCATGAAGCTCCCTTATAGCATAGAAAGCAGAAATGGCACTCTTAACCCCACCACTCTGACTGACTGGCACCTGTACAAGTCAAAACTCTTCATCATCTCATAAGCTTTCACATAATAATCATGTACAGCCTCACATGCCATAGTGTATGTTGGGGGTGCACAGCTCTTGCCTCAGAAATCATTTTCATGGGGTGGGCCGGTAGTCCCCATAACAGAATTTATTCAGGGTTCATAACCCAAATACTGGATCTCTTTGGGGACAACTGACAGATCTGATTACTCCAGCTCACATCTGAACCTGGCATGCAGGCTTGTGCACTTTTAAGTCACTCAAGCCAAACATTTAATGAAAATCAAATTACATGTGACTGATTCTTATAGAACCCAAAAGCACAGACTATATAATATATGGCTGGGCTTTTAAAGCTCATCTTCATTTTGAGATCTAAAAAAACCTGTTATCCTTTGAACAAGAGTGAAAAGCTGTGACTGGCCACAAATCAGCCCCACCACCTTACCTCTCCCACGGCCACGCTTCCCACGGTCTGACGGCCTCTCCCCTTGACTGTTGTCCACTCCATTCTCTTCTGCTCTAACTGGGGAGAGAAGACAGAACACTGACAGGGAAGGAAATTTTATCCTTATATTTGTAAGAGGCTCAAAAACAATGGAGACTACGAATAGATAATGTAGCTCTCAGTTTCTAATGAACACCAAAATAAAGTGCTGAATTTTTGAGAGGACCTGACCTGGTCCAGCAAACGAATGGTGGAGGAGATGGGAGTTCCTCACCCCTTTTCAAATCAATACACTTATTTAAGAGTCTTAAACATGGATTTGGCTGCCTAAATTTAAGTTTATAAATCTTGGGCCCTGCATTATAGAGTGGAATGGGAGCTTGAGAGATCACCTTTCAGTAGGAACCAGCCCTGGGGCTGTAGGAGAAATTAGCGGACAACAGGAGCTTTGTCACTCTTGGGTGCATCACATTGTCTTTGTCCTGTTCTGCTGATCACTCTGAAGGAACACATGGTCACGACCTCACCTCTCTGAGCCCTTAAATTGAGCCTTCCTTGCTCAGCCACATTCTGATTGTCCTTTGCGGAAGACTCAGAAGGGGGTGGTGAAGAAACCTCCCATCTCATGCCTTCCCCTCATCTGTCTCCCCACACAGAGAGCCCACCAGAATCTGGTCCTTTACATTGAACGTGCATGAGACACAATGTTTTTTGGTTTTGGTTTTTACAAGAGCTCTACAATTACGTTCTGTGGAAAACCTCTGGCTGGATGTTTTGAACTGTCAGCTGTGATCCAAAGGAGGGGCTCCCTGAAAGACAATAATGACTCATTCCAGCATTTATTATTAAATGGAGACCACACTGCACAACTTGCATTCAGCACTGCAGTGGGCTATAGTAGGAGGAGGGCCTGAAACAAGCCCTTGTATCAGAGGATTGGCGTAAGGCTGAACTAAAGTAGTGATCAAGATTTGCTGGTATAAAGCAAAGAAAGTCAGGTTCTACCAATTTGCAAACAGAGATAACATGGCAACAAAAGGGTTCATACTGCAGAAACACAATCCTAAAGAGCAACGTACAAGAATATCTATGCATACACACTCCCAAAAGGTGGCTCAAGAACACCCTGATACCAACCACATTCCCTGAAGTGAATAGGAACATACTGACTCATCTTAAGGATCAAGTCAGGACAACAGCATGACGAATGAAGATGTTCTGATCAAGCCAACATGTACAAGGTAACGGGCAGCCCCAGATGTTAAATCGGTGGCACCCTGATACATCAAGACTAATATGAGAAGTCCTGGGGCACCTTATAGACTAACAGCTTTTTTGGAGCATACGCTTTTGTGGGCAAAGGCTCACGTTGTCAGGTGCATTGGAATAGAGATTCCAGAGGCAGGTCTAATTATACAGGCTCATGAAAAGAAGGGAATTCCAATCAAGAGGAAGGCCAGCGCTGACTACGTCAGTACAGTGATGGAGGATGTGGCCCTCTTCCAGCAGCTGATATGGAGGTGTGAACACCAAGAGAGGAGAAACAGTTTCCACCCCACCATCAACTTCAGCCTAGACCAGTTCACACAAGAGATCTACTTCCTGGACTCTACAGCACAAATAAGTGATGGTCACAAACACCACCCTATACCAAAAACCCACAGACCACTATGTTTACCTACACGCCTGCAGCTTCCATCCAGGGTACACCACATGATCCATTGTCTACAGCCAAGCACTAAGATACAACTGCATTTGCTCCAATCCCTCAGACAGAGACAAACACCTACAAAACCATTACCACGCTTTCCTCAGACTACAACACCCACCTGAGGAAGTGAGGAAACAGACTGACAGAGCCAGATGTGTACCAGAAGCCACTTGCTACAAGACAGGCCCAACAAGTAAACCAACAGAACACCACTGGCCATCACCTACAGCTCTGGCCAGCTCAAACCTCCCCAGCACATCATCAGTGATCTACAACCCATCCTGGACAATGATCCCTCATTCTCACAGAACTTGCGAGGCAGGCCAGTCCTTGTTTACAGACAGCCTGCCAACCTGAAACAAATTCGCACCAGCAACTATATACCACACCACAGTAACTCTAACTCAGGAACCAATCCCTGCAACAAACCTCAGTGCCGACTCTGCCCACATATCTACACCAGCGACACCATCACAGGACCTAACCACATCAACCATAACATCAGGGGCTCTTTCACCTGCACATCTGCTAATGTACTATATGCCATCATATGCCAGCAATGCCCCACTACTGTACACATTGGCCAAACTGTACAGTCTCTATGCAAAAGAATAAATGGCCACAAATCCAATAGAAGGAATGGTAAACATGCAAAAACCTGTAGAACACCACTTCAATCTCCCTGGATGCTCAGTAGCAGATTTAAAAGTACCCATCCTGCAACAACAGACGTCAAAAATAGACTCCAAAGACAAACTGCAGAGCTGCAATTCATTTGCAAATTTGACACCATCAACCAAGGATTGAACAAAGACGGGGAAGGGCTGTCCAGCTACAAAAGCAGTTTCTCCTCTCGGTGTTCACACCTCCACATCAGCTGCTGGAAGAGCACCACGTCCTTCCTGACTGAATTGACCTTGTCAGCTCTGGCCTTCCTCTTTATTGGTACTCCCTTCTTTTCACGAGCCTGTATAATTAGACCTGCCTCTGGACTCTCCACTCCAATATATCTGATGAAGTAGGTCTTTGACCATGAAAGTTTATGCTCCAAAAAGCCCGTTAGTCTATAAGATGTTACGGGATGACTTGTTGTTTTTGCGGATACAGACGAGCACGGCTACTCCTCTGATATAGGAGTAACATGTAACTTGTCTGTACTGGTGTATAAAGATGCATTTCAGGAGTGTAGGTCTGACCCAGGGAAGAACGGAAAGCCATGCCATTCCCTGGGCTCATCTATTGTCACAGGCACACATGTGCTAACGTAACTCTAGACAGGGAGCTAGGACCGTGCTGAATATAAGCCTGACCAAGTGCCTTCACAGTTTAATGGCTCTTAAGGCCATTGAGCAGCTTGCTCAGGTTCTGGTGTGCCAGCTACTTGTACAGAGCTGAATGGCATACAGGGAAAACACATGCAGCTGAACAGCCACCCTCATTTAACATAGAGACATAACTAAGTGCGTATAAAGGTGCAGAGAGCACAATATGCAAGATTTAGACCCATATCTGACAACCTGAAGTTCCATACTTAGAACAGAGCCCTTCAAAGCCAAGTTGCATTTGGCTCTGGAAAAATAAATTCTGGACATCTAACCTTTTTCCCTTAAGTGCTAAAGTAGGGCTTTTCCACGTGGTCATTTAGCAGTCAACTAGCCAGGGTGTTAATCTACAATATCCCTATCTGCTGCCTGCTGTCAGGTCAGGACACTGCTACCATGCGCTGAAAGTTCCATAGTGCATGGCAGTAGAGTCCACATCATCAGTTAGAACAGGGCACACTAAAGTGCTGTACATTAACACTCTAGCTTGTTATGCACTGAGTCTCTGTGTGGACAAGTCTGGATGTTCCCTTATTTGTTCTAAAAATAACTTGCAAATTTCACTCACATCCCTTTTACATTATCTTCCAGAACATTAACTGAAATATCACCTCGATACTCTTCTATGCTATGTGAGCTCTTAAGGCACTCTGGTCACTGTAACATCTGAGTGCCTTCAAATAGTGAAGAAAGCAATTTAACTAACATCTGTCACTTATGATTCATTCTCTCTCATCACCTGCTCCAAGGGGGGAGTTGCGTGTGCAGTGTACTGTTTTGTATGAGTGGAGGGATCAATATATAATATTGAGATACTTTGTATGGTTTTTAATAATATGGTTATGGACACTTTATATTACTTATATAAGACATTTCTTATCAAAGGTGACATAATTCTGTACTACCTTATTTTGGAAATGTTTGCATCATATTAGCATGCTTTTGTGCAATGCATTTTAATCACTGCCCTTGAATACAGAGTGGGAAGTCTCAATGTTTAAGTTCACACCAAACCCTTTCCATTTGTGTAGAAGCTTAACTTTTCTGCGTGTGCGCTCATAATTAATCCCCAGGATATAACAAGGTCTTCACATTTCTCCCTAACAGGAAAAGCATTTCATAAACCTCAGGCCACCCTTAAGTTCTCCTTCTCATTCAACATGGAATCAAACCACGGCAATTTGCTTGTTAAAAGAAATATATGCAAAATGTAGCACATCTTATCACTCTACAGTGCCCAACGTACAGTTCTTACAAAGGTTCTATTCTGAACATAAATGCTGAACAGCAACACACACAGATTTAAAAAAAAGCAGAAGTCACGCACAAATTCAGTAACTCAGTCACCACTCTAAGGTTCTTTAGACTTTATTCCATTAGATCCTCTTTTCTTTCATACCTCATTCTCTCTCTTCCTTGCAGTTGAAATTGGTTAAGGCAACTGAAGTTTTAAAAATGAAGGTCTCTATGCTTACACTCTCGGCCACGGCTGCCTCCTCTTCCCCGTCTGTTGGAGTTTCCCCGTCCACGGCTCACTTCTCTGTCCCCTCGCTTTTCTCTGTTCTCTTTGTTTTCCGAGCTCTCTTTTCCAAGGCTTTTCTTCTTTCCCCCTACAGTCTCCCATGAAGTCTATTTGTGTGAGAAAGCATTAGACATAACAGGTCAAAAAGCAGACGTAACCACAGACAAGTATGCAAAACTTTCCATCCCAAACCCAACTCATAGATAAATTAATTTTATGCATATAAAGTTATAGGTGTATGTGAAGCTTTAGACATGCTAACCTAGGACACAAAACAAGAAAAATTACACAGTGAGAGAAGGTAAAGTATGCAGCTTTTTGCGAGTGGGCTGTCCCACTGAATACAGGCAGCATACATTTAGTATCTAAAACCTTGTTGGCTGCAACTGACTCAGAATACTTTGAAGAAGTCTAGAAAAACAGCATAGCAGAAGGCCTGCTAAGATATAGGTATTCATCCTCTCAACTGTTTTTGGAAGTCTGAATGGAAAAGAGGACTGAATCTTTCCATCTCTCAACAGGACAGGGGAGAATGAAAATTTGTAGCAGGGAGTAAGCAGGCAAGGAGAGAGCAGATTAATTAGAAAACACAACCAATGAAGTTGGCTCTCTTGGAAACTAAGCACTGATAATCAGTGTATCAGGACAGCAGCATGGGAAAACTGGACCAAAACAAATCAGCACATCAGGCCCAAGGACTGCAGTACATCACATGCAATCATAGTGTAATGCTGACAGACCTGGGTTGCCAGCACCAGGGATTGAACCTGTGATTATAGGGGGTAAAGCCCTGTGCTCTACCACGAGCTAAAGGCCAGCTGGCTCTCAGGCAAGGCTACAGGGCAGAGACTTCACTCACCTTAGTACGAGGTCTCAGTGCCTCTGGGTACAACAACAGAATCACAGAACACTAGAACTGGAAGGGACCTCAAGAGGTCATTGAGACCAGTTCCCTGCGCTCTTGGCAGGACCAAACACCATCTAGATCATCCCCGATAGGTGTCTGTTTAACCTGCTCTTAAATATCTCCAGTGATGGAGATTCTACAACTTCCCTAGATAACTAATACCAGAGTTTAACAATGTGTTCAGAAACTACTCCAATGTCCAAGCAAGGGGAGGGTAGGGGGAGAGGGGGGAAAAAAAAATAAGCAACAAACCCAAGGCTTGAAAAACATCAGACCTCTGCTCTCATCTTAAATCCACAGTTAAATTCTGGATTCATGTCAGGCCCTAATGAATTACAAAACATTTGCAGGAGTTTAAAATGATATAGCTAAGAAAAATCTGGGCAGAATAATATGGCAGTTGATAATATATTATGTAATGGTATAATTAGGCTAGTGAACCACAGTTACAAAGCAGGGGAGAAAGATTAAAGTTTATTTGCACTGTATCAGTATGACAGGCACTTTACACAAATTGAAACTCTGAAATCTGGGACACTCTGGTCTGGCAACATGCATGGCCTAGCAAGACCATGGATGTTGCTGGACCAGAGAGCTCTGATAGCTACAAGCAGGATACAGCTGGGAGTGTGGCAGTTGCGAAGTCCTGACCAGCTTGGAGCTGGCGGGGGAGGGGGTGCAAACAGGGGCCGTAGGAATCTGGTAGCAGTTGGAGTGCGCTAGCTGGGGCCAGACCAGCCACAGGGATGCTGGCAGCACCAGGGGAGTCCCAGCTGGGCCAGCAGCAGAGGGTCAGTGGTGACCAGGAAGCTGGCAGTGTTTAAGGAGCTATAGTTGGAAGTTCCTATCAGGGCCAGATCTGTGGCAGAAAAGCTGGTTTTGGCTGGGGATTTAGGAGCCCCAGCTGAGACTCAGAAGCCACAGCCAAGTGAGTGGCAAAGGGGCCAGCAGCTGGGAGCCCTGCTGGACTGGGAACAGGGCCCAATGGCCAGGTACGGCAGTAAAAGAGCAGCCCAACAGCCCGGGGGGACCTGGGAGCAGGGTCTAGCAGCCAGAAGTGGAGCATTGACCTTCCCTGGTCCAGCAAACTCTCTGATCCAGGACTGCTCAGGTCCTGAGGGTGCTAGACAATGGAGGTCCAACCTGTATACATACAATTATGAGAAAAAAGTCCCTGCCTCAGACAACTTAGTTTAAACAAACAATATACAAACAGAGCAATTTGTACTATTAATAACCATCTGAAATGCTGGATGAAGTTATGACTTTAAGGGAAACAATAGTACCAATCATCATGAAGACAAAGTCTGGCTGCCATTAACTCTAGGTGCTGCCCAATCTCTCCTGAACTTCTTGGGCAGTTTCCATTTAATTCTAATCAAAGTCTCCTCTCCTGAAGATGAGCAATGACAAGCTAACCAACGCTGGCTAACCAACGAAAAAGCTCCAAATACGAACAGCAACGAAGGGTCCTGTGGCACCTTATAGACTAACAGAAAAGTTTTGAGCATGAGCTTTCGTGAGCAGACTCACTTCATCAGATGCTGGTCTTGGAAATCTGAAGGGCCAGGTATAAATAAGCCACAGCAAGGGTGGGGATAACAAGGTTAGCTCAGTCAGCAAGGGTGAGGCTTACTACCAGCAGTTGATCTGGAGGTGTGAACACTAAGGGAGGAGAAGCTGCTTCTGTATTTAGCCAGCCATTAGCAGTCTTTGTTTAAGCCTGAGCTGAGGGTGTCGAATTTGCAGATGAATTGTAGCTCAGAAATTTCTCTTTGGAGTCTGGTCCTGAAATTATTTTTGCTGTATGATAACTACTTTTAAGTCTGTTACTGTGTGGCCGAGGAGATTGAAGTGCTCTCCTACGGGCTTTTGTATATTGCCATTTCGGATATCTGATTTGTGTGCGTTTATTCTTTTACGTAGAGACTGTCCAGTTCGCCTGATGTATATAGCAGAGGGGCATTGCTGGCACATGATGGCATAAATTATATTGGTAGATGTGCAGCTGAATGAACCCACAATGGTGTGGCTGATTTGGTTAGGTCCTGTAATGGTGTTGCTGGTGTAGATATGTGGGCAGAGCTGGCAATGAGGTTTGTTGCATGGATGGGTCCCTGAGTTACAGTGACTGTAGTATGGTGTATAGTTGCTGGTTAGGATTTGAGTCAGGTTGGCAGGTTGTCTGTGGGCAAGGCCTGTGAAAGTGGGGGATCATTGTCCAGGATGGGTTGTAAATCCCTGATGATGCACTGTAGAGGTTTTAGCTGAGGACTGTAGGTGATGGCTAGTGGTGTTCTGTTGGTTTCCTCTTGGGCTTGTCCCGTAGTAAGAGGCTTTGTGGCACATGTCTGGCTCTGTTGATCTGTTTTTTCCACTTCCTCAGGTGGATACTGCAGTTTCAAGAATGCTTGGTAGAGATCCTGTAGGTGTTTGTCTCTGTCGGAGGGATTGGAGCAAATGCGGTTATATCTCAGTGCTTGGCTGTAGACAATGGACCGTGTGGTGTGTCTGGGATGGAAGCTGGAGGCATGAAGGTAGGTGTAGCCGTCAGTGGGTTTACGGTACAGGGTGGTATTGATGTGGCCATTGTGTATTAGCACCATGGTGTCCAGGAAGTGGATCTCCTGTGTAGACTGTTCCAGGCTGAGGTTGATGTTGGGGTGAAAGTTGTTGAAGTCCCGGTGGAATTCCTCCACAGCCTCCTTCCCATGGGTCCAGATGATGAAGATGTCATCAGTGTAGCGTAAGTAGAGACGGGGTGCTAGTGGACGAGAGCAAAGGAAGCGCTGTTCCAGGTCAGCCATGAAAATATTGGCATATTGAGGGGCCATGTGGGTACCCATAGCTGTGCCGCTCATTTGAAGGTATATATCGTCGCCAAATCTGAAACAGTTGCGTGTGAGGATAAAGTTAGAGCTCAGACACAGATGTGCTGCATCATCATCAGGGATACTGGTCCGGACAGCATTTATTCCATCTTTGTGTGGGATGTTGGTACAGAGAGCCTTTACATCCATGGTGGCTAGGACAGTGTTTTCCGGTAGGTCATCAATGTATTGCAGTTTTCTCAGGAAGTCAGTGGTGTCTCGGAGATAGCTGGGAGTGCTGGTGGCATAAGGTCTGAGGAGAGAGTCCATATAACCAGACAGTCCTTCAGTGAGAGTGCCAATGACCGATATGATGGGGCGTCCAGGATTTCCAGGTTTGTGGATCTTGGGTAGTAGGTAGAATAGCCCCGGACGGGGCTCGAGAGGTGTGTTGGTACAAATCTGTTCTTGTGCTTGTGTAGGGAGTGTCCTGAGCAGATGGTGTAGTTTCTTAGCGTATTCCTCCGTAGGATCTGAGGAAAGTAGCCTGTAAAATCTGGTATTGGAGATGATGATGGCACATGATGATGATGGAGATACCAATACCATCTGGTGGCTACGGTCTGAAGAAGTGGGTCTGTCCCACGAAAGCTCACCTAATAAATTATTTTGTTAGTCTTTAAAGTGCTATTTGACTGCTTTTTTGTTTTAAAAAGGATGGGTGTCAAAAGGAAATGTCGTTAATTTGCTCATGCATAAGCTTATGCGAAAAGACTAACAGAAATTGAGTAGTGGCAAACATACAGGACCTTTTAAAAGTTTCTAGCCATTCTGTTTTCTGAGTTCATGGAATTGGTGTCCCACAATATGGGAAGACATGTTCAGCTGGAAACAGAGGCTACTGCAGACTCTACTTCAGAAGCAGAGGATCACATTTTCTCTTCCATCAGAATTTACCTGAACTGATGGGAAGAGTAGAATTCCTGCTGAAACTGTCCAGGTGTTAATGAGTATGTTAAGGAACAAGTGTAGTGCTATGGTGCAATCAAGTGGCAAGATGGATTTGGCACTCTAAACACTGCACAAGTGTTAAAAAAGCAGCTCAAAAACCTTTCATTTAATCTAAGAAAAAAGGTACAGTGAACCCCCATCTTGCGTGAGAATTATGTTCCTGGGGAACCAGGCATAATGCAATTCAAGCTGTGCACAACTCGAGGTGGGGGCAGGGCCTCCAGCTCCACCCCCAGGGAGCCACCAGGGTTGGGGAATGTGCTCAGCACACCCCCACCCCTACCCAACCCTCCAGCCCCAGTTCCAGGAGACAAAGTGGCAGTCACAGTGTCCCCCATGACCTCTGGGCTCACATGCACACACAGCCACTACCACCTTCTCTCCCCAGACTGGGAGCAACCTCCACGCTCTCACCATGTGTGGCACTAGGGCTGCTCCACCTCCTGATGTCCACTGAAGGCTCCGAGCCACTAAAAGCTCCACAGGGAAGCAGGGTCCAGGCAACTGGAGAGTTGCAGGGGCACCACTGCTGCTCAATGCTGAGAGGACAGCAGCTGAAGCAGGAGGAGGCCCTGCCACTCCCTCAACCCAGCCCCTGCCAGCCCGCCAGGTGGAGCCAGACCACTGGCTAGAGCAGGAGGGATGTGAGCCTCCTCCAGCATTCGACCACATGCCCCGATTGCCAGGCCCAGCGCTGCAGGCCCGGACAGCTGCGAGGCAGGAGCTGCCTCCTGAGGAGCCCCCGAGTCAGCCAGCAGTAGGTTGCTGGCACAGGTCCCACAGGGTAAGTGGTGAGGCAGGGGAGAGGGTCCTCCCTCAACTCAACTTGTACTAAGAAAAAAAATGCGCAAGTTGAGTCTGTGCAAGTCAGGGGTCTACTGTATGCTGAGAAATTTTAAAAACTCTGCTATTTGTGACAAGCGTGCACAAAGTGGGGGCCATGAAATTTAATTGAAGGGCACAGCACAATTGGCTGCTGGGTCTCCAGCTCATCCATCTCATTAGAACTGTTGAAATATGGTACTTTATATATGTGTATTCAAAGTATATATCAATTAATAAAGTTTTTACGTTCTACATTATTTTCTTACATGTACTGAAAGCTTTTTTTAATTTGTCTTCATTTGAACAATAAAAATTTGGATAATAGACAGGTGGGGAAGCTGCTAATTGCAGGGACAAAACGTGGAGCCTGAAGCAAAAAGTTGGCTCACCCCTGATTTATGACATCAGTATTTGTTCCCAGCAGGCAGGCTGGGTACTGCACTGATGTACAGCCACCAAGGTTTTGGCATATCTCTTGGGTGAGCGATGGATTTGGGCGAGTGTCTCTCCAATAGATAAAGCATTAAGTTAAGCTAACAGAGTGCTGGCTACCCTGCCTCAGGTTTACAGAAAGCTTCTCCTTCTTGGGCTCTCTGATCTGCTAAACTGAGCAAAAGTTCTAACACAAGCCACTGTTATTCCCTAGCCCCATTTCAATTACCTAAAGGAGGAGGTATTTTTAACAGGAAAACCATGAATACAGTAGGGTCTCAATATTCACAAACCTAAGGTTTGCAAATTCAATTATTTGTGAGCCGCCGCCTTCCCCGGGGCCCCCGGGAAGCGAGCACCGGCAGCCGGGGCTGATATATTCATGAATTTTAACATTCGCTAGTATCAGAGAGTTAGCCATGTCAGTCTGTAGCTTCGAGAACAAGAAGTCTTGCAGCACCTTATAGACTAACAGATATTTTGGAGCGTAAATGAAGTGGATCTTTGCCCACGAAAGCTTTGCATGATGAAGTGGGCATGATCTTTGCACGATGAAGTGGATCTTTGCCCACAAAAGCTTTGCACGATGAAGTGGGCATGATCTTTGCACGATGAAGTGGGCATGATCTTTGCACAATGAAGTGGGTCTTTGCCCACGAAAGCTTACGCTCCAACATATCTGTTAGTCTATAAGATGCTGCAAGACTTCTTGTTCTCGAAACATTTGCAAGGGTTCTCAACACAGAACCCTCACAAATGTTGAGACCCTACTGTACTCAAACTTTTAAAGTCAGACTGAAATCAGTACTTGCTGTCATTAAAATGTGACTTGTTTATGTTTTGTTTTAAGTGTGCGTTTGGTCCCTGTGACATACCCAAAACACTCTCTGAAGATGTGCTGGTTTCTGTTAGTCTTGACTTAACAGCTATTGTGCAGCAAGCAACAGTCTGGGCTACAATTTATTCACAGGCTTCATCAGTAAAAATCATAGCTAGGTCACAGGTAATACAAAATGTCAGGCCCAGGGACGTGTCCCTGACCTTTAACAACAATGCCCCTAATGAAATCCTAGCTGCTAGGGGGAAGGCTACAATAAACACTGCTCCTCCAGGTATGGGGGCAGCCTACAGACAACAACAACAACAACAACAAAATTTCTCTGGATGGGGGAGACCAGGGTGCCGCTGGCGCTCTTGCAGAAAGCCCACAGTGCAACTGCCAACACTACTCCAAGTCCACGGCTCCAGAATAGTAGATGGCACAGTCCTGGGACGAGCCACACCAGCTGCTGCAGAACTCAAAGTCACAAGAAATCGAGGCATCTGTAACTGCTCTGAAGCCTGTGAAAAATTCACGGGCTTAGCAGTAGCCCATCTCAGAGGACCACGGCTATTAGACACAGGCTGGGTACAATGTGGTTGTTTAAGACTACCTGCTTACTTAAGCATTTCCTGCCTTTTCAGATAGAAACAGACCTCCGTTTGTGACCTGTATGCTTTAGAAGCCGAGATGAAAATAACTGTAGATAGCAACATCAAAGCAGAATACATCTTTGCACTGATTTGTTACAAGAGACAGAGGAAGATGGTTTAAAAAGGTAATGAAGCCCCGGGTGCTCTTCCCAGTTAGAGTGAAACAGACTGGATCCCATTTTAAAAAAGGCTCTGCAGGAACTTTAGCCACGTTAAGTCTCTTGTCCGATCTATCTTGGGACAAGAAGTTTGCAATACTTCATATACTATTACACACACATTTAGAAATATTCATCTGCCTGGCTCTTAAAGAGACTTTCACTAATGAGGGTATTAGTGAAACAAGCAGGCATTTGTCATCTCCTACTGTTCCATTATTAGAGTTTGAACGTTAAACCTCGAGGCCACAGACCTTGTCTTAATTTTACATTTGCTAGAACGCTGGGGCACACCTCTGGAGCTATACAGCATGTCTAATGCAGCTGCTTCTCCCATTACAGCAGTGAAAATTGGCCATTCATGGCCAACTGCTTACCCTTGACCATCTCCAACGGCCTGAGACACCTGATTGATTACAGAAATGAAAGCGCCTAAGACTGCTTTTTGCCAAGAAGTACCAGATGGAACTCGGCAGTAAAGTGACAAACCACAGAAGATTAGGGTTGGAAGAGACCTCAAAAGCCCATCTAGTCCAAGCCCTTGCTCAAAGGAGGGCCAACTGCAACTAAATCATCCCAGCCAGGGCTTTGTCAAGCTTGGCCTTAAAAACCTTTAACAACGAAGGTTCCACATTCCAGTGCTTCACAACCCTCCTGGTGAAAGAGTTTTTTCCCCTAACGTCCAACCTAGACCTCCCACATTACAATTTGAGACCATTGCTCCTTTTCTGTCATCTACTACCACTAAGAACAGCCTCACTCCGTCCTCTTTCAAACTCCCCTTCAGGTGGTTGAAGGCTCATTCTTCTCTTTTGCAAACTAAACAAACTCAGTTCCCTCAGCCTTTCCTCATAAGTCATATGCTCCAGCCTTCCAATCATTTTAATTGCCTCACCTAGACTCTCTCCAATTTGTCCACATCCCTTTGTAGTGGGGGCACAAAACTGGATGCAATACTCAAGATGAGGCTTCATCAGTGCTTAACAGAAAGGAATAATCACTTCCCTCAATCTGATGACAATGCTCTTATTAATGCAGCCCAATATGCCACCAGCCCTCTCGGTAACAAGTGCGCACTGACTCAACCATCATCTTGTTTATTTTAATCCCCAGATCTTTTGTCTGAAGAACTGCTGCTTAGCCAGTTGTTTCCCAGCCTGTAGCTGTGCATGGCATTCTTCTCAGTGCAGAACTCAGCACTTCTTTGTCAAACCTCAACAGAGGGGTTTTTTTGGCCAATCCTTCAACTTGTCTAGGTCACTTTGGATATCCCCCTACCCTCCAGCATATCTACCTCAACCCTCCCAGCATAATCTCACCTGCGGACTTGCTGAGTGTGCAATCCATCCCACCATCCAAATCATTAAATGAAGATATTAAACAAAAACAGCACCAGCACAAAGCCTTGGGGGATCTCTGATACTTGCTGCAACTAGACATTGAGCCACTGATCACTACCCATTGAGTTTGATGATCTAGTCAGCTTTCTATACATCTTACAGTCCATTCATCCAAGCCATACTACTTTAACTTGTTGACAAGAATACTGTGGGAAACGGTATAAAACATCAGGATGTAAAATCCCATTTAATGCGTTAACTGGTTAAATGCTAGGTTTAACTAGTTAACCATTAAACAGGTGTTGGGGGAAGGGGAAGGCTAGGGAGGCCTCCCCAGCCTGGAGCAGCCCTCGTGCTGTGGACAGGAGCTGTTCCAGCTGGGCTGGAGTGCCCCTGTTTGCCATGAGCAGCAGGCAGGGGCTGCTCCAGCCCGGCTGGAGCACCTCTGCCCACAGCACTGCCACAGGAGGAGTGTGCTCCAGAGCAGCCCATCTGCAGTGGCACAGACCAGGAGCACCACAAATAGGCATACTTCAGCCCAGCAGGACATCACCAATCTGTGGCAGCCCTGAGTAGCCTCCCCAACATCTCCACCCAAATAGACTAGAGCACCTTTTCCCCCAAACCTGCAGCAGCCTCATGAGGCTGGAGAAGCTCCCTGCCGGCATCGGGCACGAGACTGCTCCTGCCCCTACTAATTTACCATAACCCTACCAATTAACCATTTAGGATGAGACTTATTGGTTAACCAGTTAACCAGTAACATCCCTAATCAAAAGCTTTAATAAAGTCAAAGAATATCATATCAACCACCCTCCGTATATCCACAGCCAGTTCTCTCAGGTATGACTTGCCCTTGGTGATCCCATGTTGATTGTTCCTGATCACCTTCCTCTCCTTCAAATGCTTCAATATGGATTCTTTGCCCCATGATTTACCTAAGGACTTAGGGAAGGCTGACTCATCCGTAGTTCTCCTGAATCCTCCTCCTGCCCCTTTTTAAAGATGGGCACTACATTTGCCTTTTCCAATTGTCCAGGACCTCCCCCGCAATTGCCACAAGTTTTCAGAAATAATGGCCAATGACTCTGCAATCACATTAGCCAACTTTCTCAGCACCCTTTGATGCATCAGATAGCACCCCTTGGACTTGTGTTATGTCCAGCTTTTCTGAATAGTCCTTAGCTTGTTCTTTCACCAAAGAGGACATCTCACTTCCTTCCAATACTGTGCTGCTTAGCATAGAAGTCTGGGAGCTACCTTGTCTGTGAAGACCAAGGCAAAAAGCTGCATTGGGTATTTCACTTTTTTCCGCCTCATCTGTCACTCAGTTGCCCCTCCCATTCATCAAGAGTCCCAAACTTTCCCTGACTGTATTCTTGTTGCTAACGTACCTGTAGCAATCCTTCTGGTTACCCTTCACATCCCTTGCTAGCTTCAACTCCAACTACAATTTGGCCTTCCTGATTACAACCCCACATGCCTGAGCAATATTATACTCTTCCCCTCATCATCTGTCCAAGTTGACATTTCTTATGAGCTTTCTTTTTGTGTTTAAACTCACTGAAGATTTCTCTGTTAAACCAAGCTGCTTACCTACCACATTTGCTATTTTTTCTGCACATTGGGATGGTTTGCTCTTGCACCCTCAAAAAGTCTACTTTAAAATACTGCAACCTCTCCTGAACTCCTTCCCACCTCATATTAGCCTGCCATGGCATTCTGCCCATCAATTCCATGAGTGAGTCAAAGTCTGCTTTTCTAAACTCCAAGGTCTGTATTCAGCTGCTCTCATTTCTTTTCTTGGTCAGGATCCCAAACTTAACCATCTCATGATCACTGTCATTCAAGGTTGCCACCTACTTCTACTTCTCCTACCAATCCTTCCCCATTTGTGAGCAGAGGTCAAGGAAGTTATTTCTAGCATACTCCAAAAACCTCCTGGATCATCTGTGCATAGACAAAGTATTTCAAAAACAAACTTGCCATGCAAACACAGCCTAGGTGAGCAAGTCTGCCTGTGAAGACGCTCCTCCTTCTCTTTGTTAGATGGATCCCAGCTCTTCCTACAATCCTTCTCCCTGAAACACCATCTCCCGGCCAAAGAATCCACAGCCCCCTCTCCAACCCCACACATTTACCTCCACAACTGCAGTAATATCTTCAAAGCTGGGTTTGGGTGTTTTGTTGTGTGTGCCTGAGTTTCATCTTTTAAACTTTTTGTTAAGGTGAAGTTACAATAAAATGTTAACGTACTACAACATGCATTACTTATTCAGATTAATATTCCAAGAATCTAGCTAAAGATTCTGTCTTGCTGGCTGAGGAGTCCTTCTCCTCCAAGCATGCAAAAAAGGGTGACCAACTTTCTCAATATCTATGCTCCTTTGTACATGACTCTTGTATATGTCCCTCGCATGAAAGATTTCTCCACCCCAAGGGTAGTCCAAATTTTACTCTGCTGTACTAATATGTGAGTGAAGTCTCTCCAGCCTTCATTTCTTTTTAAGGGAGAGCTGGAAGGAGACAGAGGAACTGGAGGCTGCTGAGGTTAAGTGCCAGAATGGGTCACCCACAATGCTCTCATAGGAAGTAGAAAAGGGACCATAACGAAAATATGAAGTATAGTTCGCAAGCAGACTCTTACTGTGTCTGAGCTTCCTTCCAGCAGTATGTTGATTGCTCTATTCACATCCCCATTACAATCATGCAGCGCCACTATGCATTCATCCTGGTTCTTCCCCGTCACTTCCATAAGCTAGTAAAAAGAAAAAAAAAGTTGGACACATTAGATGTCTAATCATTATGAAAAGGATGATGAGAATTAGCGCCACTACAGACTCTCCTGACAAGAACATAGCTGCTGTACCAAAGACAAACTGAAATGTTGTGCTTAAAATAAACATATTTTAAAGAGTTGCTTGAGATCCCAGAGTCACTAACACCACATGAGCAGACATACAGGATAAAAACATTTTAAGGGAGACCTGAACAGTCTTGCTTTGGTTAATGTAAGAGCTCAGTGTTTGATTTTTATTTGTATTTATAACTTACAGCAGTGGTCCCAGGTCTCCTCCTAGGAGAGCAAAGATGAACATTGGAAGGTACGAGGGGGTCCAAGGCACCTACAGGAAGCAGGGAGGGTGTACAACCCTGACCCACTCTGCCCCTCAGCTCCACTTCAGCTCCAGCCCACCTCCTAGTCTCAGAGTACAACTCCTACTCTCAGATGCAGCTCCAGCCCCACCTCTAGCTGAAGCCCTGGCTTCACACCCTGATCTTGGGCCCGGGAACCACAGTTCTGCTCCATTTGCAGTCCCAGCACCTCACTACACTTCCAAGGGTGCAGATAAGTTACATTACAGGTTGTGGGGAGGAGGAGTACACGAAAAATGTAAGGGCCACTGACTTAGAGTCAGATGCTATCCCCCACTCTGTGTTCAGCACAGAAGTGCAAGAGCTGAGGCAATCTCCCTAAAACAGGCCACAGAGCATCACAGCCATAAGAGTCACTGAGGTGCATTTTCACAGCAAAGAGGGATACAATCTTTGAAGCGGCAGATCCACAAATCCAACCTGGCCCACCCACAAACACACTGTATGTTGGAAGCCCCTGTCACATTCTGGTCCATGCAGGTAGTGTCTTGGAATCCTATTTATTTCCACACTCAGCAGATGCACACAGATGAATATTACAAACATGGGCCTCTGGCTTGAGCAGGAAGTACATAATCTGGCTCTTGGTGTGCACCCATTGCCATGGCAACTGAGCACAGCCAGACAACTGTATAATGTTGAAATCAGGAAAAAGTAAAAGATAAAGGCAATGCTTCATAAATTAAAATCATGAAAATGTCAGTGGACAGAGGAAAAACAGCTGCCATGAATTCACCCTAACCTGGACCTCTATATAGGTAGACTGCTGGCTTCTGCACCAAATGAAGCTGTGACTGGTTTTCAACAAATAACCCCAATAGTAACACTTATAGCAAGTGATAATCAACACCCAAGGCACAACAAGGAACTGAGCTCTTTGCACTACCTACATTGTTAATGATTACCCACTATAACAACAGGATAGCTAGAACCCTAAAGGTGTGCACTCAGGTCCTGGCATGCAAGCAGAAGAGGAACTGATGGGAAACAGTTTGATTTTATAATGAATGTATCTGCAATTTTAAGGTTACATGTGCTCTTAATGATCTGGGAACTCAGGCTTGTTTGTGTTTTTGTAAAGATTAAGTTCACCTTCGAGCTATGTTTAAATTTTCCATTTTCCTGAAAAGCAGCCAAGATGTTAGCAAATGCAGTTTACACAGGTGGTAAATACTTCTCACGTATGTGTATGCATTCAAGCTAAATACACTCTTTATTCTAACAATTATTAAGCAATAGCAGTTCATTGGAGGAATGCTGTATCTCTAGGAGATTAGCACAGATGAGAAAGCAGTCCAGTAGCACTTCAAAGACTAACAAAATAATTTATTAGGCGGTGAACTTTCGTGGGATAGACCCACTTCTTCAAATCATAGCTATACCAGAACAGAATCAATATTTAAGGCACAGAAAACCAAAAATAGCTATCAAAGTAGACAAATCAGAAGAATTATGATCAAGGTGGGCAAATCAAGAGAAGAGGGCGGTAGGAGGGGGGGGAAGTCAAGAGTCAGATCAAACCAAGTACGTAAAAGTGTACTTATAATGGGCTAGATAATTGGTAACCCAGTTCAAACCACATATTAAAAGTCTTGAATTTGAATATAAATGAGAGCTCGGCACTCTCTCTTTGTAGGCAATTCTTAAAGTTCCTTTTCAGTAAAACACAGACTTTCAGGTCATTAACAGAATGGCCCACTCCATTAAAGTGCTGGCTGACAGGCTTGGGAGCTAAGAACTTTTTGATGTCTGTTTTGTGTCCACTCATTCTTTGTTGAAGCGTTTTTACCATCTGTCCTATATAGAAAGGATGTGGGCATTGTTGGCACATGATGGCATATATGATGTTTGTTGAAGAACATGAGAATGTGCCCGTGATTCTGTGAATAACCTGGTTAGGTCCAGTGATGGTATCTCCAGAATAGGTATGTGGACAAAGCTGGCAACAGGGCTTGTTGCAAGGAAAAGTTCCAGGATTGGTGGTATTGTGCTATAGGCTATGGTTGCTGGTGAAAATCCTCATAAGGTTGGGGGCTGTCTGTAGGAGAGAATGGGCCTGTCACCTAGGGCCTGCTGGAGTGTGGCATCCTGATTAAGGGTGGGTTGTAGGTCTTTAATGATGCATTGCAGTGGTTTGCGTTGGGAGCTGTAGATAATGACCAGTGGTGTTCTGTTGTTGGTTTTTTTGGGCTTATCTTGAAGTAGCTGGTTTCTGGGTCTTTGTCTGGCCCTGTCGATTTGTTTTTTTACTTCTCCTGGTGGGTAATTCAGGTTTATGAATATTTGGTAGCGATCTTGTAGTTTTTGGTCTCTGTCAGTAGAATGAGAGCAAATGTGATTATACCTAAGGGCTTGACTATAAACAAGGGATCTTGTTGTGTGTGTAGGATGGAAGCTAGAAGCGTGTAACACTGCTCCTACCTCAGACAAACATTTCATTTTCATCTGCATGATGTGACAATTTCATCTGAGATTATACGACTGATGTGGTGCTTTGACCTGGAGATCATCTAGAACAGTGATGGGCAACCAAGAATAACGAGTGGGAACAAGTGGTCATTCTGCATCTCAGTGGGCAATTTTTGGCTAACTGGGGTTCCATCTGAGCTGCCCCCCCCAACATACCTTTCACACACTGGGACCCCACACTTCTGACTTCTTCCCCCATCCCCCAGTGCTTTCAGAGTGCCCTTATTCTGATGATTTGCGCTCCGTCACAGCTTTCCCTTCTCCACCCTCACAGAGCTCGAAGAGTGGTAAACAGCTGATTTGCAGCATTCGGCTCTGGGGGGCAGGAGTGGGGAATGGAGTGCAAAAATCAGCAGATTCATGATGCTCCTAGAGGGCTGGCAGAGATGGAAAGGAGGAGGAAGAGAGAGGCTCCAGTGCCCCACTGCATGCGTGGCATGTGGAGGAGGGGTCAGACAGGGGGCCCACAGGTGGAACCCCAGTAGGCTGCATGTTACACAGGATTTAGTACACACAGCGTAACATGAGGGCTCCAAAATTTGCAGTGACTGCTTATTGTCATCTATATGGAGCTCTGGCTACTGATTTCCACCAGCAAAGCCCCAGCTAGTCTCATTCAATCTGTCCACTTATCCCTCCACATAATACAGCCAACAACTCCCATCTGCGAAGTGATTAGGTTGATTTAAATAGAAGGTGGCTACTAACAAAGTATTTGTGGGAAAGCCTGTATTGTGGAACTTGTTTCCCACCACAATCCAGATTCATTAACCATCAAAGCATGCTGAGAGGCCATCAATTCCCCTACTGCCACTAATGAACTTAACAAAAGGGGTAGATTAAAGGACAGAGGATGCAGTGTGAAAGCTCTGAAACTTGGACAACAAAGCATCAGACTAAAGCTTCATATAAAAGTCAATGTAGTAGTAACAGTAACAACATGGGAAACGTACTTGTTTCACTTTATCTTCAAAATCTGCATCATTCTTATCATAGATCATCTGAGCGAGGCGGATCTGTTCTGCTGTTGCCTGAAAGGTGCAAATATCCAGTAAGAGTCCCAAAAAGTTGAATTAAAATATAAATAATAATAATAATAATTTAAAAAAACTTGTGACAGTACTTCTGCAATATCCCTCCCACTGCCAACACACCAATTTTTTCTGAAAGAGCAACACAGGGAACAGGCTTAGATGTTACATGAGGAAGGACTTCAGAGAGCCTCACCCAGGGATAAATCCATCTACACTATAATTGTGACATAGGGAATCTAGGTAAGTCCTAACCATACCGCACTAACACAACAGAAATCCTGCGGAGTCCAGTGCTTCTTCCTCCTTGTCGGAGCAGCCTCCATCTACACTACCGATCTGGCACAGTGTAACCAGGCCCACGTTTTCACTTCTCATAGTTTTGCTCATTTTCCCTCTAAGTGCTAAGCTTGTTATCTCTGTCTCTCGATCTGTCACTGGATAATTTTGCTAATGGCTGTTTGTTATTGGAATGGTTGGAGCTTTGGTTATAGTTTTGGATAAAAAGACCCCTAGTGGCAATTGGGCAGGAACCCTGAGAGCCACGCTCTACAGGCATAACATGGAGCAGATTGCAGGTGCTTTCATCTTCCCAGTGATGCAACAGCTGTCCATGGACACTAGTGGCCACATCAGATAATGCTATATTTTGATTTATCACGTGACTTTCAGGGCTCTATAGCCTGCATGAGATAAACCTCCATTCCACATCCCTCCCCAAACAGAAAACCTTTGCTTCCTTTTGGAAACCACCCTGAATGCAGGGGAGATGACTGTCGTCCCAAGTTGAGGCTGACAGACTAAGAAAAATTTCTTTGTGAAAAAGGGGATCATAGTTACCCATGGAAGAACACAGGTGAAAGCCCTCTGTCGAGGATGAATCTCATATTATGAAGCCACCTTAGAAAGACTGGGCAGCAAAATTCTATTCCTTGGCTGCGACTCAAAGCAGCCAACACTTCTTTCGAGAAGAATGGCTGCGCTGTTCGGTGTTCCCACAAGTGCATGACTGAAAGGAGGGAAATGACTACCATTCCTGCAACAAGTCTAAACGCTGCGTGAAAGGAGTTCAAAAATTTTCAACACACAACCCTCAGATGCTGACTGACTGAGGAGTGTCTGCAGCTGTCCCCATTCTTCGAGGCAAGTATCATTTGCAAGGATGAAAATTCAGAAGCCAGTCTGCAGGACAATCAGTCTGTACTGATAACAGTACTTAGTCCTTAACATTTTCAAGGTATTTTACATACTGACTTGCTATGAGTGGATAATGTAACAAAACAGAGTATTCAGAAGTGAACAGTCACAGAGAGGTAGTGGTGTTAGTCTCTATCTTCACAAAACAACAATGCTATCTTATAGCACTTTAAAATGATTTATTAGGTGATGAGCTTTCATGGGACAGACCCACTTTTTCAGATCTGGAAAACATTGTTAGTCTTTAAAGTGCTACATGACTGCTTTTTTGTTTTATTCCAAAGTGCTTAATTCTCCAGCTCTATGCCCAATCCAACACAACATTTTGCCTCAATTAAAGCACCTAAAATATTCAAATCACACTAACACCAAAAGTATGTTAGCATACACCAGTAAGCAGCAAGGCATGTATTTTATAGAAGAGCAAGGTCCACCAATAACTTTAGCAACAAAGTCCTGATCAGTTAAAAAAAAAAAAAACACACACTCACTCAGGCCTATTTAGTGGCACATCATTCTTGTCACGCTAAAGCACCTGTTTCCTCATGTCTGAAAATCTTCCTACTAATTCATCTCAGTGAAGAATTTAGACAGTAGTGACAGCGAACAGTAGCATTCCTATACAATTATTTGATCAGAAACTAGAAAGCAGTTGTTTTATCCCTGCTCAATATTTTTGAAGAAAACCAACAGCTTTTAGACAAAAAGCAAAAGCTTTTGGAGATTGACTGGGATGAAGCATACAGAAAGAAAAACCGGAAATAAAGGCCTTAACTGCACTAGGTTTTTAACTTGCAAACCCCAAAGGGCTGAACACAGCTAGTGTCAGTATCAGTAACATCTGTATGTGCACAGAATTCAGGGATTTCACCATTGTCCTACTACCCTAGAAGATGGTGGAAAAAACTCCCAAACCCTGTCTCTACTATAGTACCATCAGTGAGGCTGCACCCATTTTGAATTATGAGCCCACATAACAGACAGACATTGTTTAACAAAACTAGCATTAGTCATGAGACGAGTCGCTCTGAAAACTGTAATCCTGTAACTAGCACTGACTCAGCCCACAAAAGGTAGCACCATCATTTTTAGGTCTTATGACTAACATAAACAAGGCTGCTAAGATCTACCTGTCTGAAAAATCTTGATATTTGCAATAAGACTCTTCACACGCGCTCATGGAGATTTTTAATTATCTGCCTTACAAGCAACCCACAAAATTAGCACGCAAAAACTCCACCAAATCAAGTAACAAAAATGTTACAAATCCAGTGTTACAGTGACATTAGTTTGATTACTATCCAAAGGAAGGGAAAAGGTTAATGTAATTTCTTTCACAATTCAAATTAAGATCAGCATTACATTGTGGGGCTTTAAGGTGACTTTTGAGGTTAGCAGTAGCTTTTCAATTCAGAGAAATGAATAAACAGTGACCACAAAGAAAAAGAGAGAACATTCATTTTGGTACGTATGCTTCTCCATGCACAAGTGCCAATTCAAAGACAGTTCAGTCAGTACTTAAAATAAGCAACTCTTCAATTGACCGAACCAGCAACACCTTATGAAATGGGAGGTAAGAAGAATTTAAATACCATGTGCGAAAACTGAGAATATTTATTGTATTCAAGATAAAAGATTACAAAAATAAAGTGCCTCCCCACGAAAACCACTTTCTGGGTCTGTGCAGTTGAGTGAGACACCAAGTTAAGGACTTACAAATGCAAATCAGAAGGGGAAACTTGGCGTTATATACAAAAAGAGACTATCATATGCAGTAGAAAACCAACTTCTCCATACTACAAGTCAATCCAAAAACCAGCTAGAGGCTTATTTAAGGATATGCAGACCTAAGACAGGCGCTTACCAGTCCTGCAGAACAGTAGCTCCCAAGCAGTTTTGAAAAATCTGGCTATTAGAGCCCAGCTTCTCTCTCTATCTCCTTCACCCTAATGACCATCATTACAGGGTTTCTAATCCTCTAAGCAATAGAAGGATCGCCTCAGTCCTTCACAGTCAATACTATCAACCTCAACGCCCTCAAAATACAAATCTCTTCACTGTACCACTTCCTGTCAGTTCACCCTTTCTGACAGGTCTGGGGGTCATTCATGGACGGTAGCCTTTCTGGATCCTGCTGCAGATGCCTTTTGGAGTGTGGGTCCCAATGGACATGGACGGAAGCTTCTCTAATCCACCCAAGCTCCAGCAATAACTACAGACCCTCTAGCACAATGGTTCTCAACTTGTTCGCCAATATGGGCTGCATATGCAGCTCTGCATGTTCTGTGGGCTGCATCCACACAAGATTTATTCTACCTGTATGGCCCTGAGCATGCAATATGGGTCATAGCTGTGTGCTGATTGGGTTTCAAGCAGCTTTCAGGTTGAGAACCACAGTTCTAGCATCAGGAGAGTAGAAAGAGCTGCAATTTGGCACACGAAGAGCAGATGGCCTTGCAGTTCCTTGCTGATCTGGAGCACTACAGAAGAACACCACAAGACAACTGTGGATATAGGGATACAGATCTCAGGCTTGAAGCCAACAAGCAGTTTGCTCAGTAAGCCAATACGGTACAAGCTACCAGACATGTTCACCAAACTGATGCAGTGCTTTCTGCCCTCTCCCTTCCTAAACCTAGGGCAGTAGTTCTCAAACTGCAGTACAGGCCTGCCAAGGGAGGTGAGGAAATATGTCACGGGACATGTGAGTTGTGTTCTGGTTTGTTTTTTGGGAGGTGAGGGGGGAGGATGAGAAGAGAGATCTAGCTATCACTTTTCACATTGCCTCCTTTACTTCTGTGCAGCACTGCTGTCGGAGCTGAGCACTAGGCTAGCAGTCACTGCTCTCCACTGTGCCCTCAGAGCAGAGTAACAGTATATGTAGTTGGGAGGAGGCCTGAAGGATTACGGAAACAAGGAAGGGTGCCCAATCAAATAAATTTGAGAACCACTCACCTAGGAGACGGTTTCAAATCATACTACATTGTTTACTTTCAGGTGTTCAGATAGCATACAACACCTACCTGAACTACTTGTTTCTGTGGTTGTGTTGGCTGTGTGGTTGAAATCTGCGTTTTGTCCCGAGTGCCCCGGGTCCGTTCACTGCCCACCGAAGTCATCATATACAGTATATACAAAACAACGTATGTACAAAATAGAAAATCTGAAAGAAAAAACATATCAACCCGTTAAGAAATTATACATATTTGTTTGTTCAAGAATATATCATACATCCAAAGAAGGAAATAACTCCTCCACAGGATTTATTGCTTATTTCTAATACATAGGTGGCCATGAACATACAGGTATACTTATACAAATGACAAACACTGCTGCATGTCCATTGCTTTGAAATATAGGTCTGCAGTAGTCAGGAGGCCCTTTGAGAGGTAACCTATGAATTTTATATTAATCCCATTATTGCTATAACCTGGCATAATTTAATATTTTTCACCTTCTTCCATTTACACATAAATACAATTTTTACTGACCAAAACTGAACTCAGCCATTAAGCTTTCTGATGTGATAGGTAAAACCTATTTAATAGATTCTGAAGAGAAACACAGTATTTTCTGAACTTTTACATATTTAATTGGAAAAGTGTGCTTTCACCAGGAATTGAGTGTAGCATGATCTGAATGAGAAGGCTGTGTTTCATCTGGTTTTATGAACAGGTTTGCCAAAACCAACCCATCCTTCAGGCTAAGTTTCTCTACACAGCTCTGACATGTATAAACTTTCACTGCAACTGTACTTTTGCTTTCATAAGACCCAGATCAAAACAGAACACGTGTAATTCAGGCTCACCTGGCAACATGATCTAAATGAAAACTAACTTACTAAGTAGTAGTGGGCACCATTTAAACTAAAAAGTGCATCATTTGTCACACCTGATCTTGGTGTGTAATAATACTTTAGATATACATTGCAAGACAACAGCCTTCAGCAGAGTTACAAATAATTTCCTTTGATTAACGTTCTCTAATGGTAAACTTCCAAATCTTTAACAGCACCAGCACTTCCTTACAAAAGCAGCTTTTGAGCTCCACGGCTGGAAAACAGCAGGCCCCTGAATTACAGTATAATGAAGATTTAAGTTCATATAAACAAGTCATACTTTTAGTAACAGAGAGGGAGCCATGCTAGTCTATATACTATCAAAACAAAAAAGCAGTCAAGTAGCACTTTAAAAACTAACAAAATAATTTATTAGGTGAGCTTTTGTGGGACAGACCCACTTCAGACCATAGCCATACCACAACAGACTCAATATTTAAGGCACAGAGACTTTTGAGTCACATTTGTTTTGTACTGCCCAGTATGTCGCAATTTGAATCCAACTTACATGCAATGAGTAAGGGCCTGCGTACAGAGTCTGGAGAGAGGATTACTACATTTCTAAGACAGAGGCCCATAACTTCAGCTACCAAAGTGTGAAACTACAAAGCTAAATAAAACAGCCATTTTGATTTAAGAGGTGCTCTACACCTGCAACTGTCACCGATTCCAATTTAAGCTGTACGGACTCAGCCCCTCTAAAGCCAACCCATTCTTTGTTCAGGTGGCTACAAAATTGGGTACCTAAAGCTAAGCATTTATTTGAAGTGTTAAATCTACTTGCATTAAATAAATCCACCCTCTACATTACGGAAATGTCCATGTTTAACATATGACTGTGGTTCAACTACTTTATAACATGGTTTCTTTCTGTCTGTACAAACAAAAAAGATTTAACCCTGTTAAAGAACCAGATTCTATCCTTCTCATACCTAAGCTAGCACAGAGCTCCTTACAATGGTTATAATCTTTTTTTTTCATGCCCACACACACACAAAAATAAGCCATTTTATTGCACAGTTGTGCCCCAATGATCTTTCACAACCATGTTTACTTTTCCAGTGCAAAACAACTCAAACCACACCTGCACGCAAAGTTTTAATTCTGTGGGGAAACTAAGTGTAATGCATGATTTAGCCTGAGAGGCTGTTTTAAAATGTTAGCCCAGATTACAAACGTAGATTAAACACTATTTTTTAACCCAGTTATAATTCAGTTTGATCACATCTACACTGACCCAGTGTTATAACTTGGCTCAACTTCAAACACGAACAAATCACATTTAGGCTAGGGCTGCCAACTGTTTCATCACACAAAAAAAACCATTCTCACCCTACCCCTTCTCCAAGGCCCCAGCCCAGCACTCACTTTCAGTGAGCTGTGGCAGTTTTTGCAGCACAAGGGGATGGGGAGGGGGTACAGGACAAGTACAAGCTCTGAGAGGATGTTTGGGCACAAGAGGGGATCAGGGCTGCGGCAGGAGACTGGGGTTCCAGGAAGGGATGATTTACGCCCCGTGACTCCCAGAAGTGACCAGTTCCTCTGGCTCCTAGGTTCAAGGGCAGTCAAGAAGCTCTGCACACTGGCTCTGCCTCCAAGCACCACCCTTGCAGCTCCCACTAGCTGTAGAGTCAGTGTTTAA
The DNA here is from genome assembly GCF_033958435.1 of Carettochelys insculpta. Lineage (NCBI taxonomy): Eukaryota > Metazoa > Chordata > Testudines > Carettochelyidae > Carettochelys > Carettochelys insculpta. The sequence goes on from NC_134141.1 coordinate 125,142,062, forward strand.
AACTGGGGCAGCACACCCTGATTGCCTCTGTGCCTAGGAACCAGAGAGTCATGCTGGTCACTTCCAGGAGCCAAGAAAGATAGGGAGCCTGCCTTACCCCCACTGTTCCACCACCCAGCCTTTTAAGGACCTGTTAAAGCAGTGGTATCCAAAAGGAAGTCCACCAATTCATAGAATCATAGAACAATAGAGCTGGAAGAGATCTGAAAAAGCCATGGAGTCCAGCCCCCTGCTCTAAGCAGGACCAAGCCCATCAGATCAGCCCTGCCAGGGCTTTGTCGAGGTGAGACTTAAACACCTCCCAGGATGGAGACTCCACTACTTCCCTGGGTAGACCATTCCAATGCTTCACCACCCTCCTAGTGAAAAAGTTTTTCCTAATGTTCAACCCGGACCTTTCCAACTGCAACTTGAGACCATTGTTCCGTGTTCTGCCATCTGTGACCACTGTGAACAGCCTCTCTCCAGCCTCTTTGCAACCTCCCTTTAGTAAGTTGAAGGCTGTTATCAAGTCCCCCCCTCAGTCTTCTCTTCTGCAGACTAAACAGTCCCAATTCCCTCAACCTTTCTTCATAGGTCATATGCTCCAGTCCCCTCATTATTTTGGTCGCCCTCCGCTGGACCCTCTCCTGTGTATCCACATCCTTCCTATAACTGGGGGCCCAGAACTGGACACAGTACTCCAGATGCGGCCTCACCAAAGCCGAATAAAAAGGAATAATCACTTCTCTGGATCTACTGGCAACGCTCCTCTTGATGCAACCTAATATGCCATTAGCTTTCTTGGCTACAATGGCACACTGTTGACTCATGTCCAGCTTCTCGCCCACTGCAACTCCCAGGTCCTTTTCTGCAGAACTACTACCGAGCCAGTCGGACCCCAGCCTGTAACAATGCTTGGGATAACTGCCACAGGCACCCCCTCCGCCAGGCACCCTACCCACCCCATCCCAATGACTCACCGGAGCTGCGCCACCAGAGCTGCCCAGCCCAAGCCGTGCAGCCCTGAGAGCCATGACAAGAAGGAGCCACTGGAGAGGAGCTACGCCAGAGCAGCACCAGCTGCAGAAGCCACGCTGTACACAGCTCCTGGCTAGAGGCACAGGAGCCGGGCCGGGGCAGTGTCCCAGGGCATGGCACACAGCTCCTGCCCAAAGCCGCAGGAGCTGCATGAGGGAAAGGGCTGCAGAGGCTGCTTCCTCCACTGCCGCCATGCACTTGTGCAGGGGCCTGCACAGAGCTGGCAGAGAGGCACCCCACATGTGCAGCTTTACTGAGCCACCGAGTGGCATTGCACCATACGTGGCAAACAGGAAGCATATTGGACAATGCAGCATTAAAGTCTCTCAAATTGGTTTCAGTTGATCATCAGAAGATCGATTCCGGTTCCAGGAGACTCTCAGCCAATCTGGGATGGTTGGCAACTCTATTAGAGTCAAAGGGTACAACCAACACAGCAAAACATGACCGGGGGGGGGGGGGGCGGGAACCATGACAGCAAGTTTCAAGAGCCCACTACGGAGATGAAAACTGCAGTACAGATGTTGAGGTACAGACAGGAACCAGGCTTTGAATCCTGGCAAGGGGAAAGCTCTGGAGACCAACCTCCAGTCCACTGTTATTTTTAGCCCCATCGCATGAGCCTGCAGCTGCTGCCCCAGGCTCAGAGACGTGCTGCAGCAGGCTTTGATTTTGTTGGTTTGGCTGTGTACGTGTTTTCCACAAAAGAATCTGTCAAATCACCTTATCGGACCTCCTGCATATTCACAGGACACTGAACCCTACACTGTTACTCCTGCGTTGAACCCAGCAATCTGGATTAGAGTAATGTATTACAGCCCTCCAGACTAAAATTTACACGTCTTAAAAACCATAGTTGAAAGCTCTGTGCATATGGAACCTTATCAATAAAAATTATAGCTGAACCTCAGAGTTATGCACTGACAACCACAAACTTCATTTGGAATCGAAAGGATGTTATCAGGCAGAATCAGAGACAAAAAAGAACAAAGTTAGCACAGTACTGTATTAAAAGGTAAATTACTAAAAAAAATAAAGGGAAGCCACACTTTCCTTCTGCATGGTAATGTCTCAAAGCTGTGGTAAGTTAATGTTCAGCTGTAAACTTTTGAAAGAACCACCATCCAGCTGAAACACTGAACACTGTCCAGAGCTGCAAAGAAGCCGCTCCACTGCCACAGTGTTCGAACTCAGATTCAACCGCACTCAGCTTGTATTCCAGTAGCCCCAGTGCCACTGGCACATCCTGGAAACTTTCACTGAAGGCTGGACTGTTTAAGGCAGGGATGGGGAAACTACAGCCAGCAGGCTTTACTTGGTCCCCAGGCTCCCTTGATCTGCCCGTGATGCTCAGAGCCTGCCCGAGCCTCGATGCAAAGGAAAGCAGCAGGGAGCCAACACTGAAGCCCCTGGCAAGGGAGAGGAAGTGGTTCTGTGCACTATGGTTCCTCCTCCTCTCTGGCTGAGGTAATAGCAGCGCAAGCAAGCACGTGCTGCAGGCTCCATCCCCATTGGAGCCAATGTGAGTGGTGGGCAGCACCTGCAAGCAGAGGGCCACGCAGACCCAAGTGTCCCCCTTCTCACTCCCTGGGAACTATCAACAACTAAGCAGCCCAATCCCCTGCACCATCCTGCACACAGACCCCTCACCACTAACCTGCTCCTACACCCTACCACCCACCACACCCTGCACCCACACCACCACTCCACTCTCCAGAAATCCCCTTCCCACAAACCAAACCCCTCATTTCTGGCTCCAATCAAAAGCCAAGTGGGCCCCCATGAAAGCTACTAGCTTCAGGCCACCAGAAGAGCCTATCAAGCCCTTGTGGGAAGCCCTGAGCCTCAGCAACACACTCCGCCCTCCCCCACAGGACTGGAGCATGAGGGAACCCTGGCACCCCAAGCTGAATAAATAAGGTGAGTGTCTTTTATTAGAGTCTTAGTTGGTGGCCATGTCACCTGCGTGTGGCCCCTGACTGATTTTTCTGTGGCAATGGTTCCTGACCCAAAAAAGATTCCCCAGCCCTACTTCAAGGGCTTGCCTACACAGTGAGTTAGTATGAAGAAAGGCAGGGTGTGAACCTACAGCATAGCAGCTTGCTGTACTAGCTCACCGCACGGACACTGCTACAGCACAGCGAGAGTACCAGAGTATGGCTCAACATATGATCAGAACTTTTACTGCGCTGTAGCAGTGTCCACACAGCAAGTTAGCCCATGGAAGACCATCATGCCATAAATTCGCACTCCCTCACTTGCTGCACACTAACTTACCATGCAGACAAGCCCTAAGAAACTATGCTTTAAATAGTTTTACTGCACCTCTGCAACCTGCGTGCACCACCCAACAAAATGCAGCACCTTTTTGGCAACAACAGGGTTTGGGCAAAGCACTAGATACATGCGAACATTGCTCTCTAACTCAGCACAGATATGACCCTGCTGCATCACATCACTAGAATTTCACTGAACTCCCACAATGGTTCTTTACAGTGGTTTAGAAACTAACACCAGGATGGCAACAGACACCTGCTACTTGCTAAATCAGAGGTTGGTATGGTGCTGAGAATTTTCAGTATTAAGTAGATATTGCTAATTATGTGGTTTAGCAAGAGCTTCTCCCCCTCAGATTGGCTTCTCCTTCAGCTTGATCCTGCAGGTTAGTTAAATCCTTTTGACAATCTGTTGCCATGGAAATGACCAGTATGTCACAAATCCAAGCATCACATCTTGGAGTGCAAGATCAAGTGAGAAGGATAAGATGGGCTGGGGGATGGGACAGAACTGTTGGTTAAAAGACCTATTAAGAAAAGTTACCAAAAGGTGACAAATGGGTTTGTTTCTTAGCATAGTCCATGCTGATGTCTGACCCACTGTGAAAGTCCCTTGATTGCAATTCATATTTGACCTTGCAATGACAAATATTCCAGATACACTGCTGCTCCACTATACACCCAGAACAGCTGTTCTTGAATAAATGGATTCATGTTAAGCTACGGACCTTTACGGACGGGGCAGGGCTCCAGTGACACAAAAACAGACTGGACTTTCAGACACTGCTATAAAGAAGCAGTCACACTTTCCCCACAAACAGAGAAAACTGCTATTTTGGGAGCAGTTTCAGCAAATCATCCAAAGTCCAATGTATGTTAAGATCATCCTCACCTGGGAGACAGCTGGATTTATTTTAGAATGAATTATTAGCTAAAAACTCCTCACTTAAAAGACTGTTTTCCTTCTTAAGTACCGAGAAACTCCTTACTGGAGACAATCTGAAGGAGATCACCCATGACCGCTTTAAGAATGTGATGCGAAACACAACTTTGGTAGTATCTGAGACAAGTCTTCCCACTGTAACAAAGGCTAAAGAATGAATTTGTGAAAGTCTCCCAACATGGTGGCTGGCTAAATCTCAAAAGTAGAGCTGACCAGGGGCATTTACACAGAAACAAGACTAAATTTATATGCAACACCGCTGACTGTACAGAACAACTCAGAGGTGAAGGGATATCAGTGCACAGGATGAGAGTTAACAACTTGAGGCTCATGGATGACGTAGTTGTTGAGAAAGATGAAGAGAAGTTAGTGAGAACACTGCAGGCGCTAAATGAGGAAGGGAAGTGGCACCGATTGATTATGAACATCAATAAAACAAAGACAATGGTATTTGGACATAAGGAAATAGCAAGGAAGATCAGTGTAGGTGGGATCGAACCAGAGAACTTTGAGAAGCACAGGTATCTGGGGAGCAACATGATGTATGATCTAGACTGTAAGAAGGAAATAGTGAAAGCAAGAGCAAGTTTGAAGGCAATGGAAAAGATCTGGAAAAGCAAAGCAATTAGCATAGGAACGAAGCTGAGCACCTTGAAAACATGTTGTACAGATGTGAGACATGGGTGATAATGAAAGAGTCAAAGAGACAGATATCGATGTTCAGGAGGAGTTGTTATCGAAAGATCCAGAGAATAGGATGGATGCAAAAGGTCACCAATGAGGAATTATATAGGAAGATTCAGTCAAAAGAGAACCTACTGCAGAAGGTTATACAATGGAGGCTACAGCTATTAGGGCATATCTGCAGAATGAAAGATCAGTGAAAAGTCAAGACCTGGTATTCGGCATAGTGGACAGCTTGAATAGTGGACATAGTGGACAGCTTGAATTCGGCATAGTGGACAGCTTGAAACAGACCCCACAGAAAATGGGTAGAGTATATAGTAGATTGGTACGGAGCTAGTCTATAGAAACTAAGCCACTTCGCACTAGGCAGGGTAAGAAGGAAGGAAACAGTGAGGGAGGCATTGAACTGGGGATGCTGGATAATAAAATGTGCCCATTATTTGAGCTGGGGCCAGCAGTAGCCCTGCTCTGCCCCCCAGCTGGGCAGTATACAGCCAGTCCTGCCCTGCCCCGCCCTGCCCTACCATGGCTATACAGCGGTCAGCCAGCCCTGGGGCAGCCCCCAGCTAGTCATGCAGGTTAACTGAATGTGCTGCTTATCCAAGTGTGGGATAAATGGTCTTTTACTGGACTCTGAAAACTTCTATCAAAAGCAGACGTCAAAAAAGCTACTCAAATCTTAGGAAAGGGTAAGAGAAAATATCTTAACTATACTATATAAATCCATGGGACAGCTACACTTTGAATACTGTATGCAGTCCTGGTCATCCGACACCCCCTCGCACCCATCAAAAAAAAATCAGAATACGAGAAAGCACAGAGAAGGGTAACAAAAATGACTATGGGGCTGGAACAGCTTCCATAAGAGCGAAGAGGAAAAAGACTGAGTGTTTATCTTAGAAATGAGATGGCTCAGGAGGGCTATGATAGAGGACTACAAAATCATAAACGGTATGGAGAAAGCAAATAAGCAGGTTTTTTCACCCTTTCACATAACACTTGAGCCAGGGGGTCCCAATGAAACTAGTAGGGAGCAAGTTTAAAAACAAACAAGGAAATACTTCTTGTCCCAACTCACAGTCAACCTGGGAAACTCATTGTCACAAGAAATTACCAAGATCAAAATTATAATTGGGTTGAAAAACAGAATAAATTCATGGAGGATAGGTATAAATGCACAAAGGCCAAGGATGCAGCCCTATGGCCTGGATGTTCCGAGGCCTTTCATGGCCAGAAGCCAGGACTGGAACACTTAGTAACTGACCTGGTCTGTTAATTTCTTCTGCACCATCCAGCTGTTAGACCATTACCACTGGTCTGACCCAGTATTGTCATTCTTACATTTTAATGTAATTCAATTCTTTCCATACATTAGGGAAGAGCTAGTAGCTGTTTGAGTTTCCTCATGCCCCATCATAACAACCAAGTTTTTCATCAGCATCAGACCATACAATAGAAAAGTGAGTTGCTCTGTGCAGTACTAGTCATTAGCTGCTTAGCAGAGCTATTGCATAAGGTTCTATTTATTCCAACAAGCTTACCGAAATGTGGACACCACAACTGGCTGCCATTCTTTTTCTGGTCCCACAGCTGAGTTTCAAATTCTACTCAATATGCTATCAAAACAAATCTCTGTTACTATTCAATATGCTGTGAAGTCCACACACTCTCCACTTCTGCAAGGAAGCCAAAATGTGGTAATTTGCTTTGGGCAAGGTCAAAAGGAAAGAAAGCCAGTTCTACAGCATGCTCTTCACTTAACCAGTCAGCCCTATGGTAGGCCATCCATGGGTGGAGATGAATAACCCAGATCCACTGTTTAGGTAGCATCAAGGCTGGTCACTCCCTACCTGCGTTCTTCCCATAACTCCAAAACCCACTGGGCAAAGCAAACACGTTACTGAAAGCTATGCACACTAACCTGTGTATCCATTACCTCATACAAGCTCACCTCTCCCACTTAAGTTTAGGGAATAGCAGCAGAATAGCAAAGCACACAAGTCCACAGTTTCTGAAGGATGACTATAGATCAAAGTAACACCTCTCCATGGAGCAAAAGGAAATACAGAGGGGAGGCACAGAACTCTCAGGCAAAGAGGAAGGCAAATCTATTCAAAAGGCAAATGAAGATTTGTGACCTCAGCTTAATCAATGTCTCCATCTACTGCTATTACAGGCAACACCTAAGTGCCAGAGACAGGTTAGCTCAAATCTGAACTGCACTGCCAGAGCCACATAGCCACAGAGGTACCATGTCAGTCTGTATCTTCACAAAACAAAAAAGCACTTCCTGTAGCACTTTAAAGGATAACAAAATAATTTAAAATTTAAAAAAAAATTCAGATCTGAATAAGTGGGTCTGTCCCACAAAAGCTCATCACCTAATAAATTATTTTATTAGTCTCTGAAGTGCTACAGAACTGCTTTTTTGTTTTGCGAAGAGCCACATAGGAGCACATGCCCATCTCCCACCTATGCTATGATAATTCTTCTCAATGCCATTACTCCCTCACATTATAGTGACAACATCAACAGGACAATGTGAAAACAATACAAGACTGGGCAACCACAGCACAGTGAACACTAGCTACAAGCACAGATGAAGGGCACTGCAGGCTTGCTTATTGTAAGCAGTTCCCGTTGCTGGACAAAGCTACTAAGAAACTGAAGTGAACCATTCTCCACTATCAGCTACTACCAATGAAAATGAGCAGTGTGTTGACATCCCAAAAAGCAATTGTACACCCATCAACAAAACACAATAGTTTTACCTGCAATAACGCAAACGGCAATCTGCAGAGAAAGTTAACCAGGCATACCTACAATGGAGATTTACACAAAGTTTTCATTATTAATTTTCTACATCCCAAAGTACCATTTAGAGCCTGTCCAACTTTTTGGGTACTTAAGAGACATAAGAATGTAAGAATGACCACAGTGAATCAGACCAAAGGTTTGTACCCTGTCAGACCAAAGCCCATTACCCTGTCTTCCAACAGCAGCCACTCCCAGAAGAAATGAAAAGAACAGGACAATTACTGAGAAGTTTCACATCCATACAACATGTTTTCAAGGTGCTCAGCTTCGTTCCTATGCTACTGAGAAATCCATCTCATTAATCCAGTCACTGCTTCTGCACTCTGAGTTTTAGGGACACCCATACCATGGAGTTGCACCCCTGACCATCTTGGTTAATAGCCACTGATGGACCTATCCCTCCAAGACGTATAAAAAACAAAAAATGTTAAAGCAATTAAGCGGTGCAATTCAACTGGTCAAGCTAAACAACTGAAATCAATATAAACAAAAACTAAAGCAATATCAGAAATGTAAAGATTAAATCAAGAATATTGCAGCATTCAATTTACACTCAACTGAAGAAACAATACCACCAACTACTAACAGGACTAATGATTCACATAAATTAGCTACTAAAATGTGCAAAGCTGTGAGAACACTGAATATTTTGATTAAGTCAGTTAATCAGATTCAAACAGGTATTAACAGAATAAAAAGAATTCTCTATTACCATGGGAGAGGGGAGCTGATAACTTCAGGTGCTCAACTAAAGAACGCCGGATTTCAGCTATTCAGTTTGGTATAGCTACCCACACTTACAGGCAACCTTTGAAGTTTACCATCATTCATACATGAAAACAGACTCAAAGACAGGCTGCAGCACAAAGCCAGCTGCTGTAAATTGCAGTAAGAAAAAGCACACACAAGCCCTGCACCAAAGAGACAAGATAACTTCCAGTACTGGCAATTCACTTTCACCGTGGTTCTTGTAAACAAGGTGCTGTATGGGAAACAATAGGGCACCGAGGCGGCCAGCACCGTGCACACTGTTGCTAGATCACAGGAATATGCTCAGTGTTTGCCTTCTCCCCACCCCCTATCTATCCCCCCTGCACATCTAAACAGCATTCCCCTGGAACAGGTTCCAAACGAATTCCTAGAATAGAAACAGATACAAGCAACAGCATCTATAAATAGCCGAGCAAGGATTCAGATATATCAGACACTCTTGAACTGAAAGAAACACAAGCTTGCATGTCAAACTGCTTCATGTCAGAGACTCAAAAAGTGTGCCTAGTCCCAGTTCACATTAGAAACGCAAAACAGTAAAAGCCGAAAGAGCTCTGTATTATAAAAGAGTGACTGTTTAAAATTTCAACCACAGAGACCTACAAACCTTCCCACCAGATCACATTACAGCTTCCAACATGAAATCCAATGGCTAACTTGCCAGCCATCAGAAATACCATTACAGCAAACACTGCTGGAGAACTTACGAGGCTATTTCCGCAGAGTCTTCACATTAAGTAGGTATGTTAACAAAATCTCATTAAGTCAGATTTTAGACTAACACCAACACGGGGCAGATAACACGAAGTGTGTGTTTGTACGCTGTCTAGCACAGAGCCAGGCAAAACACGACACGTTCCAACCTGCCAACACACTGGATTAGGACTACAGCAGAGGTGAGAAAAGTACCCCAAAAGTTACTTGAGTAGAAGTACAGCTGTTGGGGTGGGTGTTGTACATAAGTACACTTCACCAGTGTCCCTCTGAAAAGCTACTTGAGTAAAAGTACACATGCGCGTCCCACATTTGTATTGTATTGAAATACCCAGAAGTGAAAGCAGCTTCACTTTTACTCCAGTAACTTTTTGGGTACTTTTTCCATGGACCATGGGCACAATGAGAGCCTCAGTCAGGCTCCCTGCCAGTCCTGCTCTTGCTCATTACTCAGTAAAGCTGACTGTGGGTCTGTCTGTCTGTGAACCTGGAGGGAGAGGGCAAAGGCTTGTCTGTCTGCAAACCTGTGGGAAGACGGTGGAGGCTTCTGATCACTGGCCCCGCCACAGCACAATCTTGCAGCTTGTTTCCAGCCAATGGGAGCCACCCATTTGAAGAACAGGCAGTGCGTGAAATACTCCTCCCCACCTCCCTTTGGGCTCCCAGCTATTCGGATGCACCTGGCTCCAGAGTGGGTGCTCTGAGCCACTTGCCAGGGCGCGTAAAGCTGGGAGTTTGCCTGAGAAACTTATTGGGCTGCTGGCCATGAGTCAACCCAGGTAAGCATCTCCTGGCCAGAGCCTGCCTCTGCCATCAACCCCCTCCACCCAACCTTCTGCCCCATCCTCCCCCAGTACGCATACTCCTGTATCCTGCACCCCAATCCCCTGCCCCAGATCACATGCCTCTCCTTCACCCAAACTCCCTCCAAGATCCCAAACCTCCTCCCTAACAACAAGCTCCCTTCTGCATCCAACCTCCATCCCAGACTCCGCAACTCCTCTATTAATATAATGGAAGAGTGCAACCCCTGACCACTTATCAAATCCTTGGAGTGGCTCCCCATCAAAAAATACTGTCCTAGACTGAGATGGGCAATGGAGACGTCTCCCACTTGGGCTTGTTCAGCAGCATTGCAGTAACAACATTGCTTCTTGTTAACAATGCACTTGTCACTCCTTAAGACATAAAACTATCAGACTTCCTGACCCAGAGATCTCCCGCCTAACTTTCCCAAACTTTGGAGTGCAAAGGCAAGACAAAGGGCTGTGGCACTGGAGACAGTGTGTAGAGTCCACAGCACTCGGGCGGGGGGGGTGGGGGGGGAAGAGGAGAGAGATGGCCTACTAGCTGCAGCCTGCACGTTTTAAACCCTCCAGAGCCTGCCAGACCACAGGGCTCCACGCAAAAGGGAAGGAAGGTATAGAACTCTTCCACACACAGTAGTATACAGCCACGAACTCCTCCCTGGGGTTAAACTAGCTGAGTTCTGACATCATTCCAGGCAAGAACCCCTTGTCCTCCCTTCATTGAGTCACTTTCTACCCCTCATGGCCAGGAGCTGAGGGATCTGTTAGTGACTTGCATGGAAAAGAAGGACACGGAATAAAAAAGCCTGGACACACCGATCCAAACAGAAGATTACATTCCTAGCCGAGTTCTGGAATACTTCAGTCTCCCCAAAATTAAAATAAAAGCTTATCATGTTTTATTCCAGGGCATAGTGTATCATAAGGTGATTTGCAACATACCAGCAGGCTTTAAAAAGTTACAATTTCCCCATCTAGGGAAATTAACAGTTTATAAGCCTATATTATAAAAGTTACCTGCTTTATCAACCTGGAGCTTATATTATGCCCTTGATCTTGATGAACACTCATGGATAGGCTACATTTACTTAAGTTACTTTTCCAACTGAAAAGTTATTAGAAGGCCAAGTTCTTGGCTGGAACTTTTGTCAAGAGCTCAGGTGTGAATAATCACAGAAACAGAACAGAGAGAACTAAGTCTTAGGACACAAGTATAAGAGAGATAGCTGTGTGAGTCTATCTTTGAGAACAAGACGTTCTGTGGCATCTTACAGACTAACAGATGTTTTGGAGCATGAGCTTTCACCGGCAAAAACCCACTTAGTTTTAACTAGTTCAAAATTAGCTGAACAGTGAGGTTTCCACCAACTTCAATAGACCACCATTCTACAGAGTAACTAAGGGTAGATCTACAGTACCTTGTAGATCGACCCGGTGAGGGCTGATCTTCTGGGGTTCGATTTGCATGCCCAGTGGAGACAAGTGAAATTGAACTATCTGGGACAACAGTAAACCCCTGTACTCCTCAATCTTGTGAGGATTAAGGGAGCTCAACGGGAGAGTTTCTCCCATCCATTTCCCTCAGTGAAGATGGCCATCTAAGCCAGTCATATGCAATTGCTGTAGCTGGAATTGCTTATCTACAATCAACTTTAATGTCTAGTGTAGGCTTGGCCTTAGCCAGCTAGGTCCACCACCAATATCCAGCCTAAATTGCTCCCCCTTAATTTCTAATTATTAGGACTGCATATACGTCCTTGAACCTTTCTAAATATTTCTCTCTCTCTCTCTGAAAGAGACAACCTTCAAATATGTGTAGGCTTACCACAGACACCCCCCAAGCCTTCTGTCATCTCTTGATCAAGCTTTATATATTTAGCTCTTTTAATCTTTCTCCTTAGGTCAATTCTTCCAATCACTTGATTGTTTCCTATCTACTTCTCTGAACTCTTTCCAATTTATCAGTGTATTTCCGGTGACTACCGTGCCCAAAAAAGAATACAATATACACCAGAGCTGTACTGAGAGGGAACGTTATCTGTCTGGTGTCTCTTGTGATCACTCTGCATACACCATCTAAAACTGCATTGGACTATTTGGTTACAAACATATTGCCAATTCCTATCTTAATGGCTGAGCCCTAGTTCATTTTGTTTACCAGCTTCTTCCATTTCAGGAAATCTGTTTACCTGAATTTGCATTGCTTCCCTCAGAAGTAACAAATGGAATCTCGCTTCCACATTTCTGAGCTGAATCTATTTTTTCCTCTTTGCTGTCATTTGCAAGATCTCATAAATTAAGTCTTCTTAAACCCTTGTACTCCAGGTGGAGCATAGGTCGTCTACATGTCTCCTCCATTCCACTCTGTTTCAGGACAACACTTCCAGCAGACCCCAGTAATACCCCAGCTGTCGTCTTTAATTCTCAGTAGATCTACTCCACATTGTCCGAGGTCTTTGTCTTTTGCATTTTCCTTGTAGGTTCCATTTCTGAGCTTGATGGACTATGCTGGATGATGGTTTTTCATAAATTAGTACCATATGCAAATTCATTCTGATGTTGTTTGTATCATTTTAGAACAAATTCTACGGACAAGTATTTATCCCCACCATATTCCACTAGACCAAAACTTGATATGCTGCCATCCTAAAGATATAGATGTTTAATTTCTACAACTGCACCAATAAATAAGGAGAGCCCAGGGAGGCTCTGGAATCTCCTCAGAGGTTTTTAAGAACAGGTTGGACCAACACCTGTCAGGAATAATCTAAGTTTACTTGGTCCTGACGCAGCACAGCTGGCTGGTCTTGACTTCTCAAATCCCTTCCGGTGATATATTTCTATGATTCTATCCAGGACATGCTGCACAGAAGCAAGGCTGTGAAAGTGACGTGCCTGCCAAATTTGGCGCATAAACTAAAAGCAGGTATAATCAGTATCAGCTGATTGACATATGTTCAAATTTCCCCACCTAGTTCTAAACAAAACAAAATACAGTATCTATTTTATGGGGTCTGCCTTGCTTACTAATTCAAGCCTTTTATATCTTAAAGAAAAAATGTTCAAAGGAGCAAAGCATCTCAGTCATAAATTTTAATCTCCTTCAAATTTACTAATGGACCTACTTTATTTCTCTTCTTCCTGATGTTTGTCAAAGCACTTCTTATTCCTCCTTTTGGCCAGCACTGACTGGTTCCGCTTTTTTCTCTCCTTTTATCTTTTCTCTGCAAACCTTAACTGACTTGAGCATTTAGCTGCCATCCTGTTCTCCAATTCCAGTACATGGCTTTAACCGCCTACCCTCAGCTCTGAGCTAGTCCCTGATGAAGTTCCACAGTAGCTACTTCACAGTTTTTGCAACCTTCTCTGGGAAGAACAGTAGCCTGGTGCATCTTAGTTAGTATATTTTAAGATTCCCCATATTACCTTCACACTGATGGGCTTCAACGTTTCCTCTTATGACAACATATACACTAACAAGTTCCTCAAAATTTGTTTTCTGGAACTCTAATACACCTAGACTACGACACTTTGTGAACCCTTCATTAATCTGAATTAAGGTGGCTCATTGTCTAAGGTACCACGCTCATTTTAAATTTCAATCATCCACCTGGTGAAAATTACAATCCATATGCCGACTGAGCATGTAATTTACATGAGTGCTCATAAAATGTAATCCTTAGAGAGCTACTTGTGAGACTTCTCAGAAAATGCAGCTGTACAAGCACAATCAACTGAGTTTGCAATCACCCCAAGCACCAGAGAAAAAATACTGGACTTGTGGAATTCACATATACTGCTAGATTTGCATGGAACAAGCAATTTCCAAGTATCTTCAAATGTGGTTCTCCTGAGATGCTACATGCATCAGTTACCAAATTCATAACTTGTATGGTATCTCAGATACTGAGTAGGGTTTGTGAAAACTTTGGAAATCAAACTTGCACTGAAATTGTTGGTTAAAAACACGCAAACAAAACCCCCACAAGCCATACCATTCCAGTTCTGTTTTGTGACCACTGCTGGAATACAGGCCTCATAAAAAAGCAACAGGAGGAGCATTTTTATTTTCAGGTAGCACCCATGGGACATGACTAAAATAATCACATTGCAAGCACAATTAAAAGCTTCTCCACAACACAACCTAAAGAAATTCACTGACCAGAACTGCAACCACACCCCCAAATTTCACTTTTATTAGGATTATCAAGTAAAACAACCCTGGTCTCTCTTTAAAGCATTTCTCAGACAAATTTTATTTAAATGATCTAGTAATGTAAAATACACTAATACTTTGTTTTAAATAAACATTTGAAAGTCAGAGAATCACAATGAAGGTTCAAAATTAAACCATAACTCTGCAAATTTATCACTGTCCACACCATCTACAGTGGTAGTCTCCAACATAGCCAACAAACCCACACAAAACTTCTTACCACCCACTCTTTCTATATAAGTCAAAGCCCATCAATTTACTAGCACGTGAGAGACGCTGCATTTTGGGCACCCTCCTGATATGGGATGAAGGTTCATTGTGTCCCTTCATTTTCCCTGTATGGATCAAGAAAATCTCTTACAGAAACTTGGCAGGGTGTAATCCAGTACAACCCCCAAATGCAAGTCAAACACTTTCAAGTGCTTAACTTACAATACAGAAGTGCAGGGGTCAGCAACCTTTCCAAGGTGGAGTGCTGAACTTTGACCTTTTGACCTCTATGTACAGATCCAGTGCCCGTGATAAATTTTAAAGTCACTAATAGTCCTACTTACAACAGCTTAATTAATAAAGATGAAGAGCTTTACCGTTTAGGTGGTGGTTGGTGGCATTAGCTGGTCTTTTGTTAACCCACAGACCACATGGCTTTAACCAAGTTTCCAGCTGCATAGGGGAGGGGGCTTCTGCCTCACGTGCCAATGAAAATTGGCTCACACACCACTCTTGACACACATGCCAAAGATTGCTGATCCCTGAGCTAGAGGGATGTACACTGTCATATACAAAATTCCGATGACTGATTTCAGAGTTGGGAATCAGTCATTTATAAATGGGGAGACTGAGTCAGGCAAATGAAACAACGCTAGAACAGAACTTTGCAGCCATTGTTTTAAACACGGTATACTCTATTAGACTCGGAAGTTGTGTATCTGGAAATAATTAACATATTGTGTATATGTTACGTTAACAAGGCCCATTCAGCCATACTATCATAAATAGGAGCAACTTTTTTCTAAAGATACCTTCCAATATGTACTAAAAAGAGAAGCTAGCAGCCACCTGCACATCTAACCCCAGGAGAATCTAAATAGCAGCACATCTGTTGCTAGATCAGGAGAGACTGAAAGGTGTAGAAACCCATTTGCAGTCCTTATATTACAGGTTATAAAAGAGCTGTATTTTCACCCTTCGCATGCAGGTGAGTTATGCTCATGAAGATATCACTAAACACCTCCAAGTTCAAAATGGAACCACGTCACTAAAGGCAGTCTTGTCAAAGGAGCATTAGAATTACAAGCACCATTTTGCCCCTGTAAGGAAATCACTGGACAAAAATCTTAAATGCATACCTAATCTTTTTGTCTGTTCTTGCGGATGATCTATGGCAGATGTGCACCCAACTCTCCTAGTTAAAAATGGTATATATATGCATACATGAGGGAGGGAGGGAATATTAAACTGCACAAAACATTATAAGTTGATGAACTTGGTGACAGATTATTAAGCAGAACCACCAATTTTTAAACCAGAAACTTGCTAAAACAATCTGAAATGTATGCTGGTAACAAGTGTAGAGGTATCAACAAAATAGCTTACTGCACAGCTTTCTGCAAAATACTGGCTCAGTGACGGTGGACTATAAGTTACTGCACTTGTTGTAAAGTCATGGTGTCATCATAAATGAATTAAGAGAAGAGCTTTATGGGAAGCGTGAAGCACACAGCTGAACATTAGTCATTTTTAAGATGATGAAAACTTAACAGCCTTTGTGTATTACAAACACAGCCAACTCTTCCTCCAAAGACAGGGATTTTATGGCCTACCTTAAGGAGAAACTGTTTCCCTAGATAAGGTGACTGAAAAAAACAGAATATTTCTCAAATAAATCATTCTATGTATCTTTGATAACACCTCAGATATTTAAATATTTCTCCTTCACCACCACCCCAAAGCTTGTATAGTCAAGCGGACATCTACTGGGCAAATCTACCACTCTTTCACTGAATGACCTTCGACAAGTTACATATCTTATTTATGTTCTATTCATGGAACACCATTCACCACAGTATCCAGGCAACAAATTATGTGACTCAGTTTTGCCTTCTACAATATATGAGAATAATGCTCACCTGCCTTTGCATAGTGTTTTGAGACCCACAGGCAACAGGCATGCTAGTCAAGTGCTCAGTTTTGTTATCCTGACTGATCTTGCAATGAAGTCACAATTCTGAGTTTGTAACATCAGGCTCTGGTCATGAAAGTTAACATGAGGTCACAAATACAGCAATATACTTTGACTTTCAGGATCAATTAGAAAAGACAAAGCATGTAAAGCTGATGCTCTCAGAATTGCTGCAATTACAAACTTTTACCAAAAACTGAATTTAAGTAAACCAAAAACCATAAAATTTCTTTTACTCCTACTTATTCACAGAAGCCCATTGAAAACTTAAAAATATGTACACTGGAAGAGTAATGACATTTATTAATTTCTACAAAAAAGAATCTTTTTGCAGATGTAAGGAGAAGAGAGAAATAACACTACATCAACCATTTTGTTTCCAGAACACCAGATACACCCATCTCCTTTAAACTGCTCTCACTTTTCAAACATTATGGACACCCATTTTAAACAGTGAGGCTAAGTACTCCCAGCTTAGATATAAATATATCATGATCAGAACTGATGCAAAAAACTTTGAGCAAATGTTAATTCTATCATAGCTACTGGCAAACAACATAAAATAAAACAGGCTAGATAGAAATCAGTGACCTGACGTGATAAGGAGTAAAAGAGACAGGACTTAGAACTGGAGCATGAAAATAAAACCAAAGAATTTAATGAGAAGTCCAGAGAAGGATTTAACTTTACACTGAAGACATCTCAAGTGAGACGCCTGTTAAGATGTTTTCCTGGGGCCCATTTAATCCATCAGAAATGTAGTGACAAGAGGCATGAACGCAAATTGGCTGTTTAAGGGTTCAGAGGACAGCAGTATCAACTTATAAATCATATACATTGCATGCAATCATTCTTTGGATGGGATTTAGAAAGCCTTTTCTGGAGTTAAGACATCCAAGTGTCATGAAATTCAACAGCATTTAGTGCCCAGCCTTCATTCCCAAAGCCATCTTAATATTAAGAGAAGAAGTAGTTTAAAAACCCAGTTTGACAAAGGCTCCATTATTTGCATTTCTCAGTTTGAACAATGAAAATCAATGTTAATACCTATATTCACTTTCAAGCTCAGTACTGCAATGTTTGCATTTCAAATAAGGCAAGGAAATATCTGTGCAAAACTAACCATTTTCTTGTTTTTAAAACAAGGGTATGGAAACAGTATTTGACTGCAAAATGTTTTTATGAAATGTGAGACCAAAGCTTTTGAGCAAATCTAAATGGACAGTATGACTTTAGCAGCATAAGTTTTTGCTTTTTTTTTTTTTTTTTAAAACATGTTTCAGAAAGATAGGAAAGTAGATGGGGCCATTTTAATGTATAATTAGCCCAAGATTTCAACAAAATTTGAGGCAATTAAGGCCTGTGCCCCATTTTTTTTTGGCAATGATGTATGCCCTGAACTCACACTATCTTCAACCACTGCATCTACACAACAGAGTTTTGTTAACAAAACTCATGGAGCATCCACACTACAAACAGATTCTGTCAAGAAGCTGGTTGACAGAACACAGCAGTTTTCTTGAGTGTAAAATTGCTCCCGTATGAGGCATAACACTGCTGCTGACAGAGTCTGTCAACAAAAAAAAAAAAAAAAAGTAGATGCTCCAGGGTGCCCTCTGTTGACAGAGGGCTTCTGGTTCACCCAGGTAGCCTTGTTTGCAGAACTTCCAGTTGGCTGTTCTGTTGACAGAGGACTGGGAAGTCTGGCTGCTCTCTGTCAACAGAGGGTGTCGACAGGGAGTCTCCTCTGTTAGATGTGGACATCTTCTGTCAACAGAGGAAATACATCCCAACAGTAACTTCTGTTGACAAAACTCTCTAGTGTAGACCCAGCCAATGAGTTAAGCCTGATGAGGAACCATCACCAGACTGGGTCCAAGACACTGAGAAATATGAGCTCCAGACTTCCCTATTGTTTCTTCCCGTGAAAATTAAACAACCATTGTAAACATAATCATGGATGAGCTAACCCATTCTGAAATCCTGTTTTCACTCCCTCATATACTTGTTTTCAGCAAAATATATTTAGGCTTTACCACAACAAAAGGTATGGGGTTGAGGTGTGTTTGTGGGTGTTTTGTTTTTAAGTTTCAGCAAAGTCAGTTTATGAACCATGTTTATGTGAGGTCACTTGTCTGGCAGAGAAACCATGATGTCTGCAGCTCACATTTCTCAGAAACTGGAGGCGGCAACGGTTTCATTTTGTTAAGTTACAAGCACGTTCACACAGTTAGCTATTCTCTCCTTTTGAAGTCTTACAAAGCCACTATGTGGTTATTTCACCATCCTCCATACCCCAAACTTATGCCCAAAATTTGCAGTTTATATGTAAGATTACATAATACAACAGTAACTTACCAACGTGTTGACCCATGCTCCAAACACAAACTTAATACAAGTGTAAGAACAAGATTGCCGGCACAATGCATGTTATACAGAAGATGATCTCATAACTTCACACTACTAATGATTACTATAGAACCAGAATGGCCCACTTAATATTGTGCTAGACCAGCGGTTCCCAATCTTCTCCAAATAGGGACCCATTCTGACAATTCAGGAAGACCTGATGACCCAAGGCAATTCAAAAACAGGGGAAGGGGGAAGAAAAGGGAGAGAGCAGAGCCGTAACTAGCTAATTTTGCACCTGAGGCAAGAATATAAAATTGTTCCCTCGTGTTTATATATTCATAATAGTTATTTCATAGAAAAGGGGAAATAATAATAAAATAACTACACTACATTTACTATAGTCAGTCAGAGTTGTGGTGGTGGAAAGACACTCAGCCCCAAACTGCTCACCCCTTCTTAAACCTCACAATCAGGGGCTTGGGGAGTCATACGCTGGGGCTAGAGGAGTCATACTGAGGGGCCAGGAGTCACTCAGGGGCTGAAGGGGGCCAGGAGAGTCACACTCAGGGGCTGGAGGTGGCTAGGGGCATCACATTCAGCACAGGAGTCTCACTCAGGGGCTACAGGGAGGGTCACACACAGGCTAGGAGTCACTCGGGCTGCAGGGGGGCTAAGGGTGTCTCATTCAGGGGCTAGGAGTCACTCAAAGGCTGGAGGGAGCTAAGGGAGGCACAGCGACCCCGCAGCTGGAAGCCGGACGGGGCACAGAGCCCTGGCCAGCAGCACCAGCTGCAGGAACCCTGCTGGGACCCCATCTCCTGCAGAGGCTGGAAGCCAGGGAGCTGATCAGCTCTACCTCCCCTCCCTCAGACCCAGGCCCCCCACCTTACCTGAGCTGGGCGCTGCTCCTCAGTTATGCAGTTCTCTGCCCCGCAGCTGAAATGGTTCTCAGTGTAATTGATTGGCTTAATTGCATGATGGCTGTTAATCCAATTAAGAAGTTGAGAACTACTTCAGGAATGTGAATGGCTTCTTAATAGCCACCTGTGGAGCTGTCCTCCCCAGCCCAGCCAGAAACCCTCTTGAAATATAATCGCGACCCATGTTTGTGTCCCGACCCACAAGTTGGGAGACCCTGTGCTAGACACAGTGGCTACAGTTACACTGACTGGAACTGCTGACAGCAGTACGCAAATGGTCGGTCTTGATAACGCAAATGGCAGGTCTTGATAACGCAAATGGCAACTCATTTTGCATATTCGCTCACCAGTAGAGGCTGCCGCACACAGAAAAGTAGGGTAAATGTAGTTCTGCGGGTGAAACCCCACCCCCCTTGTTCGTCAGCAGCCTTTTATGCCTGATATTTTCCAGGTGTAAGAGGCTGCCAAAAGGGGAGGGAGGGAGGAAGGGAGGGAGAGGGGGCTTGCTGGAAGAACCACGTTTACGCTGCTTTTTTTCTGCCAACAGCAGCCTCTGCCAAAGAACAAATATGCAAATGAGCAGTAATTTGCATTTTCGAGGATGTCCATTTGCATACTGCTGCTGGCAGTTGGGATCAATGTAACCATTGCCAGTAAAAACAGAATACTAAAACCAACCCTAGAGACTTGAAGACAGCCATCGTACCCAGTACCTGACCTAACCACTTCCTGTGTCACACCACATCCCATCTAAACTGACCGTAAATTCGTCTAAGCAGGTACTTTCGTCACTGTCAGACACATCTATGATGCCACATTAAATTTGCTCCCTTCCCCAAAACACATGAATCTGCATACATACAATAGCAAAATAAATACAGGTTGTACTGCCCTTATCTGGCGCCTTTGGGACCCAACGGGATTTGTCAAATGAGGGGGGAAGTCAGGCTGCCTGGCTGCCCAGCAAGCGGTCACCAGCCTGCTGACTGGACTCCTGGCTACCACAGGCTCTCTGTCCACAGGCTGTTGGGGGTGGGGTTCAGAAAGAACAGAAGGACCCCATGTGCACTCTGAAGGTCAATGGATTTAGGCTCCACCACATGAAGAGGAAAACAAGCTCTAGAATTGACAAGCTCTCACACAAAATGTCCCACTATCCACCTCCTTTAAAGTAACTGCTAAGCTCAAACCCCTCAGCTTTGGTGGTACCATACGCATAATTTGTGTCTCAGTTAACAAGGAAAGAGCCAAAGCCAGTTAAGGTTTTATGGATTAAAACCAACACCTTGAAATGCTCCTGACACAAAATGGCAGCCAATGCAGATGACAAGAACCCTTGTCTAAAACATTCCCTTTGAGGAGCTCCATGAAGTGAACCTCCACTCTCTGAGCCTCAGGAGCAGCACCCCCATCCCCAGAAGAGTGGACCGCAGCTATATAAACATGAACTAAACCGATCACTGCAGAAGAGGTTCAGCTTCTTGCCAAGGGGCAGATAAAACAAAAAAAAAAAAAAAAACCCACATTTTTAGTTCACTGCTATCTGGACACCTAGAACGAGCAGGGAATATAGCGTAAGTCTCAGAGTATCAATCGGTGCCACAAACTGGCAAACTCTTCCCTTCAAAGTATCTCAAACCACTTCTGCACCCGTGAAATTACATCCCCCAGATCCATTATCTCAAGCTTATCTGGAATGAGACAACCAGTGAGCCCTCTCCTGCCCCCATATACTTAGTTTCCTTTGGATAAGAGCGTCATCTGCACCAACTGGACCAAATGAGACTGAAGAATAATACTGGTCAATGCAATTTATTTATTTATCGCAGTCATCCCCATAGTAATAAAGCATGTAAACTCAACATCTGCAATGGAGATCACAGAATCCTACGGCTGGAAGGGACCTCAGGAGGTCATCTAGTTAAGCTCCCTGCCTAAAGCTGGATTAAACACCAACAAAATCATCCCAGCCATGACTTTGTCAAGCTGGGACTTAAAAACTTCTAGTGAGGGAAATTCCACCACCTCTCTCGACAACCCATCCCAGTGCTCCATCACCCTCCTGGTGAAGTAGTTTTTCCTAATATCCAACCTACTCCTCTCCTCCTGTAACTTCAGACCATTACTCGTTGTTCTGCTGTATGTCACCACGGAGAACAGTTTCTCTCCATCCTCTTTAGAGCACCCCTTCGGGACGCTGAAGGCTGCTATTAAATCACCCCTCAGTCTTCTCTTCTGCAGACTAAATAAGCCCAAATCCCTCAGCCTCTCCCCCTAAGTCATGTGCTCCAGACCCCTAATCATTTTTGTTGCCCTTTCCTGAACCTTCTCCAATGTGCCCACATCCTTTCTATACTGGGGGCCCAGAACTGGATACAATACTCCAGATGAGGCCTCACCAGAGCCAAGTAGAGGGGAATAACAACTTCTGAAGATCTGCTAGAAATGTGTCTCCTAATGCACCCCAATATGCCATTAGCTTTCTTGGCTACAAGGGCACACTGTTGACTCATACCCAGCCTCTCATCCACTGCAATCCCCAGGTCCTTTTCTGCTGCACAGCTACTTAGCCAGTCGTTGGCATGGTTCAATTATTATGATCTGGCTACACACCAGCTGGCAGAGCAAGTACTGCTGAAAGGTTACTGGATACAGCGTTAGGGAGGGAGATTCACCAGTAGTCACCGAAACAACAAAAAAAAAAAAAAAAAAAAAAGGGTGGGGGGATGGGAAATTTATTGATTTGAGTCTTTAATCAGTGGTGCACTGCATGCAATGGATCCAGTAACTAATAAGTGAACAGTAGATGGGATTTTCTGTTTCAGAAAAATAAAGGATAAATCAGAACATGCACATACAGCATAACAACTAAAAGAAGCAGCAGGAAAAATTCCATGAACAACATTCAAGTGTCACTGCTTAGTCACAGACAACACTGGAAATGTAACAAATAAGAGAAGAAATCTAGAAGATAATGAAGGGAACCTGACACTTACAACATATGGGTGTAGTGGCCATTTAGGGCATCTTTCAGCCAACGACTTAACTCGAATAATAAAGCACAATGTTGGTGAAACTGCTAAACAATTCTGTAGCCAGCACTTCGTTTCGACTTCGCCAAAGAGAACAAGACGTACAACACGTATGAAGGACCTCAGTGGTTGAGTGTTTTGAACAATTTACTAAGAACTGACCTGCTTTAATAACATTTTATGAAGAAAATCATGAGAAAACCAAGGGAGGAACTATCACAGTCAACACAGTAAACGCTGAACTAAAGAAAAAAGTAGATGATGTGCTGAATATACTAAAACCTATTTCAATAGCCTTGGACCAACTCAGAAAGATTGCTGCAGCATTACTGAGTCTGCTGAAATTTAGAAAGTAGGGAAGGCTACACAACTTGTGCAGCAACTGGAGTTCTTTGAGATGAGTGTCCACAGGAGCGTTCCACGTCTCATCTGGGTGACGTTCCAGCACCTTCAACTGGAGATTTGTTGAGCAAGCCAGTGCACTGCATGCCATGGCAGTTAGAATTACGCATGCATGACCCCCACCCTCCTGTTTCTTCTCTAGTGCAGAGTCCAAAGTTTCCAAAGCAGAGGAGAAGCGGGCAGGTGGTGGAGCACCCTCCAGGATGCTCATCTCAAAGAGCTCCACTTACCGCACCAGATGAATAACCTTCTCTTCTTTTCAGAGTTCCTATGGGTGCTCTGCCTCTGGTGACTGAAGAGTGTTGATCCTTAAGTGGCAGTGCCTTCATATCATCAAAGTAGAGGAAAGAACTGCTCTGCCCACTTGTGTGCCCACTCTGGGGCCCTCTGCAAGAGCATGATGGTTGATGAAAGTCTGATGGGATGCCCATATAGCTGGCTCACACATTCTAACGAAGGGACGCTGTGTAGGAAGGCTGTGGAGGCTGACGCAGCTCTGGTGGAATGTGCTGTCACAGGGGCTAAACTCCCTTGCATTCACAGGACAGTTGTATGCAATTCAGAATCCATCTGGACCACCTTTGTTTAGATATTGGAAGCCCTTGAGAGAGACTGGCTACTGAACTGAATAGTCATCTTGTTTTCCTGAAATGCTTTGTTCCGTTGATATAGTATGCTAAAGCTCTTCTCACATCCCAAGGTATGCATGGATACCTCAAAGACACGAGCGCAAAGTTCTGGGAAGAATACTGGCATGTGGATTGGCTAACTGATATGAAAACGAGAGAGTATCTCTTGGAGGAATTTAGAGTGTGTGTACAGAGTAACCCCATCTTTGAAAAATATGGTCTAAGGCGGTTCCAGCAAGAGAGCCACTAATTCTCCAATGCAATAATTGCCACAAGAAAAGTAGTCTTCATTGAGAGATGAGGTAGGAAAGAAGCAGCAAGTAGTTCAAATGACACCATCATCAGCATGCAGAAGACAAGGTCAAGATCCCAAGGTGCGACAGGGATTTTAGATCTGGGGAAAGGATCTGAAGTTCTTTGACGAATCTTTTGGCAATGGGATGTGCAAAGACAGGTCCATATCCATTCTCTGATGCAAGGGAGTTATTGCTGATAGATGGACCCCTACTGAACCCAGCAAGAAGTCTGCCTGCTTCAGGGTAAATAAATAGTTAAATACAGATAGGATCAGTGCAGTCATGGGGTTTATATTCTTGGTAGTACACCATGCTGCAAATCTTTTCCATTTATAAGTTCATGAAGATCTTGTAGAGGCTTTTCAGCCATGGAGAAGTACAGTTGCACCTCAGTGGAACACCCTTAACTCTGCATGCGAAAGCAATCCAGGAACCACATTGAGAGTCAAAGTCTCAGTAGGTCTGGATGTAGGTGTTGCGGTGAGGATTAATGAAAAGCTGAATCAGCGCATACTTAGATGTGTGTGAACAACAGGCACCAGGGTTGTCTCAGTTATGCTGGTGCAATGAGAATAACTCTTGTCCTATTTCTGCAAATTTTCTCAATCACCCTGGAGAGGAGGGGAATAGGAGGGAAGGTGGAACAGAGCCTGTTTGTTCACCTGATATCTGATCTACTACTGCCCTCAAGCAAAAAAGAATACTATTTATGTTGAGAAATGTTGGAAATATACCTATATTAAGTTGTCCCCAGAGGAGGAAAATATGTATTATGTTGGAATTCATCTCCCACATGTGGTCTTGGGGAAAACATCTGCACAGGGTATCTGCCATGGTGTTGTGCACTCCAGACATGTGAACTGCCAAGATTTGAATGTTACGGCATTTGCAGAAATTCTACAACTTTACTGTCCCTGAGCATAGCCAGTGAGACATGGCTCTCCCTTGCCTGTTTACATAAAACATGCAGGCAATGTTGTCCATCATCACTTTTATATGCTGACCCTTTACAAGTGGTAGGAAATGTCTGCAGACTCTGTGTACTGTGTGCAGCTCCAACAGACTGATGTGGAGGGCAGCTTCTTCTGGCGATCATCAATTCTGTACTGAACGGTCACGTATAAGGCTTGGTTTTGTTCATGACATTTTTCTTGCAGATGTCAGGTGGTGAAGATCACGTCCGCTGTTCCTCAGAACAGTCAGAAGCCACACTGGCATTCTCGGCAAATTTCTTCTAAGAGTGGGAAGAGTCAGTTTGCAAGGATCCAAGCTAAGATATTCCCTGCTGTTGCCAGGACAGAGATGGTTATACACGAGTTTCATCAACCTGATCAAAGCATTTGACTCAATCGTAGTGACCTGTGGACCATCCTCTCAAAGACTGGCTACCCCAAGAATTTATTAGCATCTTGAGGCTGCTTCACAACAACGACTGCCACAGAACAGAACAACAACGGATCCCAAAGTGACCCCTTTGAAGTCCAAATGAGAGCCAAACAGGGCTGCATCATTGGACCATCACTGTTCTGCACCTTCATCACCATGACTCTTCACCTCATCAGTAGAAAGCGTGATGATGCTGTAAAGTCTGTGTACAGAATGAACAGGAAGCTTTTCAACCTCAGGGGACAGAAGGCTAAAAGCAAGACCTCCACGACCTTGATCATGGAGCTCTAGTATGTGAATGACAACCTGGTTGCTGCTCTCTCTCCTGCAGCCCTTCAGACCATCTTAAATGCCTTCACAGAAACATACGAGATGCTCGGCCTTACACTGAACATCAAAAAGACCAAGTTGCTCCACCAACCTTTGCTGACGGGATAATCTCATGTAGTCACTGGAGAACTGCTGGCAAAAAATGGAGCACTTCCCATACCTCAGAAGTCATCCTGCCACTAAAATTGACATTGACGCAGAAATCCAGCATTGTCTAAGCTGTGAAAGCTCTGCTTTCTCTCGCCTGAGACAAAGGGTCGAGAACTGGGACATTTATCCCAAGACAAAGCTCCTTGCATACTGTGCAATGGTTGTTCCAATGCTACTGCATGCATGTGAAAGCTGGACAAAATACAAGCGTCTTTTGAAGGCACTTGAACAAAATCACCGATGCTGCCTCAGGAGAATCCTAAATATCTCTTGTGAGGATAGGCACTAACACACTAGCATCCTGGAAGAGTCAAACATGACCAGCACTGAAACCATTATCATTCACCAACATCTTCACTGGACTGGTCAGGTGGTTTGGATGTCTGATCAGCACCTCCCAAAACAGATTCTGTTTTCCGAGTTGGAGGAAGGACAGAGGAATGTTGGGGGCCAGCAAAAGTGACATAAGGACATGCTGAAGGCACACATGAAAAAGTGCAGCATGAATGTCGACACCTGGGAGAAGCTAGATCAGCCATCAATGGACTCTCAAATAAGAGGGTGATATGAAGATAGCCTACTCATTATTGAGTGATCACCAAGAGAAAGAAAAAAGAGCTGAGTGGTCAGGTAGGTGTGCTCCCCAACCCACTCAGGAGGCATCTGTTGTAAGAATCTGTGATAGACTCTGCCATGTAAACGGGCCACCCAAACAGACACTGAGTGGTTGTATTCACTAGCCCAAGAAATACTTTACTACACTTGATACGTAGAATTTCATAGTTGTGCAGTTCCTTTGAGGCCTGAATACTGTTAAAAACCAAGCTTGGACACAGCGCATGTGTAGGCAAGAATGCTTCACTACAAAAGTGGCGGTTGCAACATGTCCTAGAAGATGTAAACATGAGCACCATAACCTGTGGGGCATTGAGGATAGTAGCTATGAGAGACTGTATGATTCTGAATATGTCCTGCAGTCGCATGGCTTTTGTGGTCACAGAGTTGAGGTCTGATCCTTTAAACTGAAACCTCTGAGTGGGTGGAAAAGTGGATTTTTCCTTCCTTATAATTAAGCTTATGGAATTCAGAAACTGGTGAATGTTGCTTGCGGTCAAGAAGCCACTTTGATTAAACAGTTGTCAAGATAGGGGAAGATTATTATGCCCCATTTGTGAAGATGCACCAAAACCACTGCAAGAAACATAACGACCATATTGGGTCAGACCAAAGGTCCATTTAACCCAGTATCCTGTCTGCCGACAGTGGCCAATGCCACGTGCCCCAGAGGGAGTGAACCGAATAGGTAACGCGCTTTCTCCTGACATCCATCTCTAGCTTCTGATAGGGGCTAGGGACACCCTTCCTTACCCATCCTGGCCAATAGCCGTTAATGGATCTAACCTCCATGAATTTATCTAGCTCTTTTTTCAACCGCTGTTATAATCTTAGTCTCCACAGCTTCCTCTGGTAAGGAGTTCCACAGGTTGACTGTGCAATATGTGAAGAATTCCCTTTTGTTTATTTTAGACCTGCTGCCCATTAATTTAATTTGGTGTCCCCTAGTTCTTATATTATGGGAACAAGTAAATAATCTTCCCTTGTTCATTTTCTCCAGACAACTCATAATTTCATATAACTCTATCATATCTCCCTCCCACATAGTCTCCACGTTTCTAACCTGAAAAGTCCTAGTCTCTAATCCCTCTTCGTAAGGGACCCGTTCCAAACCCCCAATCATTTTAGTTGCCCTTTTCTAATGCCAATATATCTTTCTTGAGATTAAGTGACCACATCTGTACACAGTATAGTTTTATATAAGGGCAATAAGATATTCACCATCTTATCCTCTATCCTTTCTTAATGACTCCTAACATCCTGTTTGCTTTTTTGACTGCTGCTGCACGTGTGGATGTTTTCAGAGAACTGTCCACGATGATGCCAAGATCTCTTTCCTGATTTGTTGTAGCTAACTTAGCCTCACCGCATATGCATAGTTGGGGTTATTTTTCCCCATGCGCATTAATTTATATTTACCTACATTAAATTTCATTTGCCATTTTGTTGCCCAATCACTCAGCATTGTGAGATTTTTTAAGTTCTTCACAGCCTGCTTTGGTGTTAACTATTGTTAGCAATTTAGTATCATCTGCAAACTTTGCCATCTCACAGTTCACCCACTTCTTCAGATCATTTATTCCTACCCCTTGTTGCCTCTCTTTTAATCAATTCACAATCCATGAAAAGATCTTCCCTCTTATCCCATAACAACTTAATTTATGTAAGAGCCTTTGGCGAGGGACCTTGTCAAAGACTTTTTCCAAATCTAAGTACACTATATCTACTGGATCCCCTTGTCCACATTTGTTGACCCTTTCAAAACACTAATAGATTAGTAAGACATGATTTCCCTTTACAGACACCATGTTGACCTTTGCTCAACAAATTATGTTCTTCCACTTGTCTGACAATTTTATTCTTTACTATGGTTTCAACTAGTTTCCCCAGCACTGACATTAGACTTATGGGTCTGTAATTGCCAGGAACGGCTCTAGAGCCCTGTTTTAAATATTGGTGTTATGTTAGCTACCTTCCTATCACTGAGTACAGAAGCTGATTCAAAGGATAGGTTACAAACCACAGTTAATAGTTCTGCAATTTCACATTTGAGTTTTTTCAGAACTCTGGGGTGAATCCTATCTGGTCCCGGTGACTTGTTGCTCTTAAGTCTGTCAATTAGTTCCAAAACCTCCTCTAATGACACCTCAATCTTGGAGAATTCCTCAGATTTGATAGGACTTTGGTGAAAACCCTGAGGGCTGTACATAGGCCAAAGGGTAAAATTCCGTACTGGTAAAACTCTGTGCTGATTGCAAATCTAAGGAATCTTCAATGTGCCAAATGTATACTCAGGTGGAAATAGGCATCCTGTAGGTCAAGGGTTGAAAACCAGTCCCTGAGCTGCAACAGTGGAATGACAGTTGAGAGGATAATCTTGCAGAATCGTTTTTATGTATTTGTTGAGGCTGCGCAGGTCTAGGATTGGGCACCTTCCTTGTAGTTACAAAGCAGCAGGAAAAGCAGCCTTTTGCCCTCTATTGTGTAGGAATTGGTTCTACTACACCAATGTTCAAAAGCTGGTGCACCTCTTGAAACAGAATTTTATGGGAGGGGCCCCTGAAAAGGAAGAGGGTAGGGAGTCTATGTAGGAGGTTGAGACACAAAGCGGATAATGTAGCCCTGATGCATGAAGTCCAAAACCCATATGTCCAATGTGATGGACTGCCGTCAACTGAGGAAAGAAAAACAATTTGCAAATGCGGGGGAAGTAGTGGCTACTGCAAGTAGGGAAAGGTCTTCCAATCCTCAACCACACCTTCAGATTTGCTTGTTAAGCTGTGGCGCATGCAGCATTATGCCAGGTGGTTGTGTGTGGCACTGCTGTCTCTATCTTTTCCATGGATAGTTAGAGTTATTGAAGTTCCTGTGGGTGTACTGAGGTTATCACATATGCTGACATGGTTGATAGCGGTATGGTCTCTCTCTAGAGGCAGGGGTTTGAATCCCTAGAGAGTGCAATATATTTCCAGAATCTTTCACAGTGCGCAGCACCTCACATATGTCTGCAGATAATTTTTCCTCCATTGAAAGGGAGGTCCTTTACTGTGGACTGGAGTTCCCTAGAGAATACTGTGGATGAAAACCAGGATGCTTCTGAAGAAGTTACACAGCACGCTGAGGTGTCAGTGGCCTCAAGTGCTGCTTGTAATCCTGTGCAGGCAGGGGTTTATTCTTTTGCTACAACTGCCTTAAATTGTAGTCTTTCAGATTCTGAAATAACATCTACAAAGTCCAAGAGCTTGGCATGGTTTTTATGGTCATATTTGGCTAGGACAGTGGAGTAATGAGAAACTCAGAACTGGAAGGCTGATGAGGAATATATTTTCCTGCCAAACAGGTAGATCCTTTTGCTGTCCTTGTCCAGGGAGGTTGACCAGAAATGTTGCAGTCTCCTCTTTTGGTAAGCCACATCCACTAAGAGCCAGTTGGGCACCAGGTGTGTGAATAAGAATTCTGCTCTTTTGGTGAAACATAATACTTCCTATCAGCACCCTTGCAGGATGCTGGCATGATTGCAGGTGTCTGCCAGATTGTTTTTGCAGGATCCAGACTAGCAGGGTTAACAGGGAAGGCAATTTTAGCTGATGTTGGTGTCTCAAATATCAGTGAGCTCATGCTGAGCTTCTGAGACCTCTTCCACAGAGTTGTGATGGAGCTGAAAATAGCTCTATAGCTCCTGGAAATGAGATGTGTCATCTGCAGGAATTAGAGGTGGTGGCACGACTGCCTCATCTGGTGAGGATGACAAGTTACGAGATACATCAGGCGGTACTTCCTCTGTTTTCTTGGGTTGCAAGTCGGGTGAATATTGAATTTGGTTCTCACCACAGGGAACACCCACAGGGACATCTCTTGAAGAACCTGAGACACTGAAGAACAAGATACCCAACAAGCTGAACTGCAGGCATTAAACAAACCAGATGGATGAAGCACTTGCTCCAGTTCATTTTCTTACCAATATTCTCAAATCAGTGCACCAAGATAATCTACTGAGCTGTTGAAGATGCTGCTGCTGTGACATGGACATCTAATAATTACTCATCAAACTTGCCAACCATAATAAAGGCATATCACTGAACTGAAAAAATGTACTAGCTAAGCACCCAGAAACAATTTGTTGAAGTACTAAACCATCTTTCGACAGCAGCAGCCTCTTACGCAAGCACAAAGTGAATATTTTCTTCTTTTGGACCAATTTGTTCAAGGTTGAGCAATCGATTAAGAGTTGAAAGAACAGGAAAATTTGCCTCTCTCCTCCAGCCTATCAATAAAAACAAGGAGGAGGGAGAGGAGATCTACTTGTTTAAAAAGTATGAAGGGCAGCCTAAGTAATTTAGTAGACTGTCATCTCATTTTCTAGGGAGTTATGTGAGTAGGAACTTAAGCTCCAGTCACTTTCACTTAGTGAGATTTGAAAATTTCCCCAGGCTGACCTGAAATAATCAGTTTAATTCACAGACTACAGTTAATCCCTCTGTTCCTGTAAGAAATCATTTCACTGTAAATGAGAAACATGTTCCGATAAGAGAATTTTATGCATGCAAAACATTTAAGATTGTTGTGTTTCATAAAAATAAGTTTTGTATGCTGTTATGTTTAATTCCAGTTTTCAACCTCGTGCACCTTGACAGAACTCATAAGCAGAGCTATAACCCTGATGTTTCAAAAATGGAGATGAACAAACCAAACAAAAATATTTTGCTTTGCTTAAGTAACAATAGTCGGGATCTTAAAATCCCTGATAAATTTTGACCAAATATGTGACCTGTGCAAATTTGAAGTAAACTGAGTTTTCAGCAGGATAAAGCAAAAATCCTACAACGTTGACTTAGGATGAACTCAGGCTCGGGTCCACACTATGAACTTACATCACTTACTAACTACTGAGCAACAGTTATACCAAACAATTCCCCAGTGTAAATTGTATGTCAACAGGAGAACTTCTCCCAGTGACACAGCTACTGCCTCTTACAGAGGTGACCAAACATAGGAAGGTGGCAACATTTGCAAATTTAACAATCATGAATTCAGTTATTCGTAAGCAGCTGGGGGAGTCAGTTTCACTTTTCCGTGCTGAGCTCAGCAGGCGGAGTGAGCTTACAAACAGCTCTTCTCCCAGCCTGACGGCCACGGTTACCACTGCAAGGACTGACGTGGTGGGGGAGCGGAAGAAGAGGATCCCACCCCGCACAAACACACAGAGCCAGGGACCCCACAGTTCCTGGGTCTGTGGGCAGAGCAGAGCAGGGTGGGGGTGAGGCTCGGGAATGTGGTACCTGAGCTGGGAAGTTGAGTGCGAAGGGGACCAGGTATGGGTCCCACTCCAGCAGCGCCAAATTGCCCCATGACACAGCATCAGTCATTTTATTTGTGGCAGGGGCAGCTGCCGGCCCTGGGCCCAGCCTATATAGAGTGGGGCACCCAGCCCTGCCTCCAGCTGTAGGCACAGCCCAGCCGCTGACTGGCTCCCCATGGCCCTGCCACCAGATTCTGCCTCCCCTCACTGCTGCCAGAGCCATCCGCGGCACTGGAGCCCGCCAAGTTCCACTCCCCTGGCCACCTGCAGCTGCAGGGAAACAACAATGCTGGACAGCATTGGGAGCAGCTCTGGGAGCTCAGGACCTCTGGGGTGGGGACCTGCAGCAGTCTCTGGGAGTTTCCTTCTGAGCACCAACAGGTATTCGGTATTTGCGAAAATTAAACATTTGCAAGGGTTCTCAACACCAAACTCTCGTGAATGTCACAACCCTACTGGATACCAAAAGAAGTTCTCCAATTAGCATAGCAGCATCTTCAGAGAAGCGCTACAGCAGTGGTGACCAAACAGTTAGGAACAAAGAGCCATGTATTATACACAAGTAGTCGTGTGCCACCTTATAGATAACAGTTTCGAGCATAAGCTTTCATGGGCAAAGACCCGCTTCATCTGATGGAACGCATCTTTGCCCACAAAAGCTTATGCACCAAAATATATTAGTCTACAAGGTGCCACAGGACTTCTTGCTGTTTTTGAAAATACAGACTAACCCGGCTACCCCTCTGATATGTATTATATATTTATCTATATGTATACAGATAAATATCTACCTATACCCATAATGTGCTCACCGTTCCCCCCTTTTCTTTCTTTTCTGACACACAAAAAAAGAGGAGCCAGAACTCAGCTGGCCCCCTGCCCCCTCACAGCCAATCCTGTGGCGGGGGCTGCCAAGGTGCCAGTACTCAGTACCGTCAAGTACCAGCACAAAAAAGCACTGGATAGATAGATAAAAACAAATACATAATACATGGTTCAATGCCCTCTCCCTCCCTCAACTCCCTGGTCTAACTCAATGCCTTCCCCCTCTCCCCAGAGCCAGGCACTCGCAGCTCTAACCTGATGTCAGTGACTCATCAGAGATGCTCCCACCAACTGCTGGGGCATGTGTGCAGAGCAGCGGACAGCGCTGCTGGTATGCAGCTCTGAGGAAGAACCACATTTAATGGCTCAAAGAGCAACTTGCAGCTCGAGAGCCGCAGGTTGGACATTCTTGTGCTTTAGAAAGGCTGCTGCAGAATTTTAAGTGTAGACCTACCTTAAAACCTTGAATCATAAGACTGGAAGGAACCTCAAGAGGTTATCAAGTCCAGTCCCCTCTCCACTCACGGCAGGACCAAGCACATAGATCATCTCTCACAGGTGTTTGTCTAAACTGATCTTAAATTCTCAATGACAGAGATTCTGCAACCTCCCTTAGCAATTTATTCCAGTGCTTAACCACCCTCACATCAGGAGTTCAGAAGATTTTTTTTTCTCCCTCCTCCATTAACAACCTCTCAGGAACTTGAAAGCTGTTGTCATGCCCCCTCTCAGTCTTCTCTTTTCTGTACTTAAACCCAATTCTTTCAATCATCTCTTGTTGGTCATGTTTTCTAGAATTCTAATAATTTGTGTTGCTCTTCTCTGGATTTTTCCAATTTGTTCACATCTTCTCAGACATGTAGCACCCAGAACTGGAAACAATACTCCAGTTGAAGCCTAATTAGAGTGGAGTAGAGAAAAATTGCTACTTTCTATATCCTCCTTACAACACTCCTGCTAATGCATCCCTAAATGATTAGACCTGTCCTGCCTAAACTTCACACTTTAAAATAGCAGTTTCAAAAGAATGATTCAGTTATTTCTGAAGTTAAATAAACTACCAAAATTCTTGTTTTTTGCATGTAGGAGTTTTGCACTGACTTAGGTCACATGATATTGAAAAATTTGTTCGCTCTAAAAGTAAACAAGAATTGTGTAAAGTAATAACTGGATTAAGGATGAACTGTCAGTATCCTCTGAGGATTTTTTTTTTGGGGGGGGGGGGGGGGGGCCATGAAGACTGGCCAAAGTGGAAGAAGCTGGCCAAACTGTCATGAGATAACGTACAGCTGGCCACCATGCCTGAATTTCCTGGATTTTGCCTTGATTGTAATCGTAACATTTGTAAAGGTCATTTTCAGTACGGATATGCTAAAAAGACAGTAACTAGTATGAAAAAGTACAGAGCTTTCACAGTCACTTTTGTAACAGCTAGAAAATATCAGGGGCATTAAAAACCACAAACTTTGCTCATCTTTCCCAAATTATACATTCTCAGCGTGTATTTACACTAATTACTACAGCACCTGCATGTAACACCTCAAGAGCACAACAAGCCCCTTAAAGCACTGCAGACTGATTTAGTTTCAGTTGTTCAAGTTTTGTAGTGTAAGCTTAAAAACAAACACCTTAAGCAACAGTTAAATTAAACCACCATACCTGACTGGGGCTCCCATATAAATATAAGGCCAGTGAGATAAGAACCTAAACCCAGATTCCACTGGGGAATATGATATGACCAAGGGAATTGCTAAAAGGAGCTGGTAGATATTAAAAAGCAAGCCCTTTCCAAGGGCTGATTTGATGCCATTTGTTGTGAAGGGCTCCATTTCAATGGAAAATTCTGCTCCTCCTGTCCTGCACATCCTCCCCCTCCCTTTCCTTCACTCACATCCAGTTCCAATTTCTCTCCTTGAAAAAAACAGCTGCTCTCACACCAGGAGGGCCCCTCCATTTCAACAGTCAACACCACCCCAGAGGCTATTGCCTTGATCTTCTGCTTTATGATAAGCAGTCATCATAAACTCAAATTAAGATGACTAGGGGACAGATTGCTCTTTTGTGACAAGAGGAAGGGAAGGGCTGGCCCCTTGAGTCACTTGCAGTGGGCTGCACAGGCAGTTAGGGTATGCACACTACAACTCAGAGCCCTTGGTTTCTGTTTCACTAGATTTTTCTGTTCCTCTGATTATAAATAAGCAAGATGGCTGCATGTGTCCACACAAGACATAGAGACACCTAGAAGAGAGAGGCTTTAAATCTGGTTCATTCTTGTCTATTCACAAGAAATTACAAAATTTTATTATAACTAATGTTAAAAGTTTACATATAACAAAGGCTAAAAAAAAAGTGTCTGTACATCCGAATAGAGTGCTCAGATCTGGGGTGGGCAATAATTTCAGCAGCGAGTGATTCCACAAATTTTCTAAGTCATCAAAGGCTGCAAATGTCTACTATATTAAAGGAAGAGGTCTGGGATGAATTTAGTTGCAGGAGGGAGTTCTGGGCTGCTTCAATGGTGGGTGCATCAGAGGGTGCAGGGTCTGGGAGGGAGGGTTGTGAGGCTGGAAGGCACTTATAGCAAAAAGGCTGGCAGCACAGCAGGGCACTCCATCAGGTAGCCTGCCTGCTGTAGTCCCATCCTGCTCCAGAAAGCATGTCTCTGCATGCCCCTTGGCACATACACCATACACTGCCTGCATCTGCAAGCTCCACCCTCATAGCTCCCATTGGCCAGTTTTAACCAGTGGGAGCTGAGGGGATGGCAGTGGAGATGCGGGGCACGATGCAGAGCCACCTCACCTTCCACCCAGCCAGGAGCGCATAGAGACATACCAGGAGCCACAGAACTTTTAGCAGCCCAGAAAGAAATGTTAGATGGGCCAGATCCAGCCTGCAGGCCATACTTCGCCCACCCTTGACATAGAGTATCCACAAATAAATAAATAGTTTGTTTTAAAAGTCAAAGATACATATAGCATAACATTTGCAGACATTTCAGTACCAAAATTTTAGTCTGAGCTGAATTCTGACCCCAAAGCAGCCAGGTCTCCTAACAGCCAACCAAAAATTAGTAGGGCCATGCCAAATTCCAATCTGCTCAAATTCAAGGTCGTAGGATTTGAAAAATTGTAAGTGTCAAAATTTCAGATCTATACATCTGAAATTGCACAGTATTGTAACTGTAGCAGTCCTGACCCAACTCTGAAGGCGGCAGCACAAAAGTATGGAATGGTATGGTACAGCCACCATCTCATCTGTGCTGTTGCTGGCTGGGCACTGCCTTCACAGTTGGGCACCTAGCCAGCAGCTGCTTACCACTAAGACCTGCAGTTACCACTCTGCAATTACCCAGCTCTGAGGGCAGCACAGGATAGCAATATCAGAACCCCTCTACAATAACCCTGAGACATCCACATGACCCTCTTTAGGAACAGGACTCCCAGTTCAAAAAACACTAGCTTCCCCCATGCAATGTGTACAGTATAAGGTAAAAATACACAAGTTACCAGATTTCATGAGTCTGTGACGTGTTTTCACAGACTTGAATTTCACAGGGCACTAAACATCAGGGATAAGGGAAGACCATGTGTGAAGTGTGACTATAGGGATCGTTCACCTTCTCGCCCTCACCCCACCTGCTTGTGCCATTAGAAAGAAGCTATTGTTGTTTGGGAAGCCTTTCAGTTATCACAGCCACATCTGACTCACTACCTCCCTCACAAAACAGGAGAGGAGCATCTGAAAAGCAGTTGAAGAAAAGCAGTATGGAAACCACACACAGTACCCAGCTCAAAACACACTTCACCCTCTTCTTCCCTACAATGTCAGCTCTCCTTCAGTTTGCGCTAGAATTAGAAAAGGGACCAAAGAGCAGCCCGTCGACCTTACCGCATGGAAGATACTGTGGTAGAGATGTCAACTTCAGCTATGCAATTTGAATAACTGAAGTAGACTGATGTTAAATGTTAAGTGTAGACAAGGCCTAAAAGGCACAGGAAATACGGGGATTAGAAAATTTAAACCTAGTAAAATACATAGGATGAGGAAGAACAGGCCTGGCACTTACAGCCTTCAGCTTTAGTCAAGATGGCCAGTGAGTAGGCAACCCCACTGGGTGTCCCAAAGTCTCCAACTACCAGATGCCAGGACAGACCAACAAGGAATGAACTGCTCAATATTTGCCCTGTTCTGTTTATTCCACCTGAAGTATCTGGCATCAGCCACTGGGCAACATGGACCACTGGTCTGAACCAGATGGCCCTTCTGGTGTGAGACATGTGGAAATGGCAGATAAAGGCTTCTCAACCACAACATAAGACTAGCACTGCCCCCTTTGAGTGAGAGGAAGCAACAGCCTCCCTCAACCCTACAGTGAGAGGACAACCAGGAAAAGGCCAGGAGAAGAATTTTCACTTCCCTGACAAAAGAGATAGAGAGGTACAGGATGCAAGAGATTAGAAGGGAGGGGATCTCTTTGGCAGCAAGGTGGCAATAAGACCACGAGCCTTTAACTCCTCCATCCACAGTTTGTGGGGAAAAAAGAGGAGATAAGAGAAGTTGAGGCACCCTCAACCTCTCACCCCCACCTTCTCATCAGGAAGAAAGAGAAACCAGAGATCCCTGTAATGTACAGGGAACAAGAGAGTCTAGAAACAAAAAGCCTCCCCAGGTGGGAGTAGGGCCCCTCCTAATCCACTTTGCTCTTCCCACCCTCTGCCTTTTCCTCTCTCATTAAGAAAAGAGGGAATGAGGTCCTGGTAAACTCTTCCCCTACTCCAACCTTCTCAAGTTAGAAGATACCCTATCTTCCTGGGAGAGAGCACAATGGCCAAGGGGGCTCTGCTCTCTATCTGGTGGGGAGAAATGCTGGTTTCTCTGCTGGAATGCAGAGAAAAGAGAGGTTGCAAGGAGGGTCTCCAGTCTCTCTCTAAGGAGAGGGAGGGTGCAGGGAGATGAGTGGGAAAGAGGGGGCTCAGGTCTCTGGGGGAACAAGAAAGAGGGTCTTGAGAAGGAGCTGGAGCCTGTCTAAGGAGAAAGGAGAAATGAACAGCGAAGGAAACTCTGTGCTCGGGGGTGGGGGGGAAGCAGATGGGGGCCAAGGGGACTGTGCTCGCTCTCTCTCTCTCTCTCGGGGAAAAGGATGGTGAAGGTGGCCCCTTTCTCCCCAGAGGAAACGGGGCAGATGTGGGGTCTCTGCTTTCTCACAGGCGAGGGGTAAGAGGGCAGAAGTAAGGACTCTTCTCCCCCGGGGCGGGGGGCTCTACTTTGAGAAGGGAAGCAGCAGAACGGCAAATGAGAGGCTCTGCTCTGTCCCAGGGAGGTGGGGGAGGCTCTGATGGCTCTGAGAAGGAAGAGACTGGAGGGAGAACGTAGGCACTCTGCTCTCCGCCTGGGGGGAGGGACAGAGGGCACGGGGCTCTCTCCGGGGGAGTGGCAGAAGGGAGCACGGGGGAGCCCCGCTTTCCCCAGGAGGAAGAGAGGCTCAGCTCTCTCGGAGGGAGAGCAGGAGGGCGGATGGGGTCGGGGGCGGACGGGGGAGGGAGAGGGACGGAAGGGGGCCCCCGCCCGGAGGCGGATGAGGGGCCCTGCTCTGCTCTGCTCTGCTCTCCCCGGGAGACAGGAGGGGTGGGGAGAGGGCGGACGGGGGGCCCCGGCAGGAGACGAGAGGCGGGCGGGGAGGGCTCGCCCCAGCAGGGGGCTCTGCTCCCCGCTCCCCGCCTCCCGCCGTGCCCCCGGCGCTGAGGGAGGATCTCTCGAAGTCTCCCCTGGGGGCACTGCGGCCCCCCCCGCCCCTTCGGCCCCGCTCTCCGCGGCCACCCCGGGCGGGTTCGGCGAGGGGGGTGTCGCCCCCTCCCCCGGCCCGCTCGTTACCTGCCCAATGTGCTCACAAAGCAGCAGCGGCGCCCACCACTGTCACGTGACCCCCCCGGCTGCAGCGCTGCGCCGCGCGGCCTCTCCCCCGCCACGTGACCCACGGAGCGCGCGCGCCGCCGAGCGCCGTTCCACGCGAGCCGGCCCGCCAGCTCGCTCCCCACGTGATACAGGGAGACAAAGACGCTCCCTCTGCACGTGACCAAGACGCCTCAGCCCGGCTCGGAGCGGGAAGGGGAGTCGGCCCCGCCCATAGCAGGGGCGGAGCTCAGCTCCTCAGGGGGCGGGGCTTCGAGGTCCCAGCAGGGCGGGGCACCGGCTCTAAGGCTGTAGGAGGCAGCTCAGGTTCCGGGGCGGGATGGGCTGCAGGGGAGGGGGAGAACAGCCCTGGGGGGTGCTGGAAGGGAGGGGGAGCTCTGGGGTGGGATGGGCTGTAGGGGAGGGGGAGAACAGCCCTGGGGGGAGCTGGAAGGGAGGGGGAGCTCTGGGGTGGGATGGGCTGTAGGGGAGGGGGAGATCAGCCCTGGGGGGGGCTGGAAGGGAGGGGGAGCTCTGGGGTGGGATGGGCTGTAGGGGAGGGGGAGATCAGCCCTGGGGGGAGCTGGAAGGGAGGGGGAGCTCTGGGGTGGGATGGGCTGTAGGGGAGGGGGAGGGGGAGATCAGCCCTGGGGGGAGCTGGAAGGGAGGGGGAGCTCTGGGGTGGGATGGGCTGTAGGGGAGGGGGACGGGGAGATCAGCCCTGGGGGGAGCTGGAAGGGAGGGGGGAGCTCTGGGGTGGGATGGGCTGTAGGGGAGGGGGACGGGGAGATCAGCCCTGGGGGGAGCTGGAAGGGAGGGGGAGCTCTGGGGTGGGATGGGCTGTAGGGGAGGGGGAGATCAGCCCGGGGGGGGGCTGGAAGGGAGGGGGAGCTCTGGGGTGGGATGGGCTGTAGGGGAGGGGGAGGGGGAGGGGGAGGGGGAGGGGGAGGGGCAGATCAGCCCTGGGGGGGGCTGGAAGGGAGGGGGAGCTCTGGGGTGGGATGGGCTGTAGGGGATGGGGAGATCAGCCCGGGGGGGGGCTGGAAGGGAGGGGGAGCTCTGGGGTGGGATGGGCTGTAGGGGAGGGGGAGGGGGAGGGGCAGATCAGCCCTGGGGGGGGCTGGAAGGGAGGGGGAGCTCTGGGGTGGGATGGGCTGTAGGGGAGGGGGAGATCAGCCCGGGGGGGGGCTGGAAGGGAGGGGGAGCTCTTGGGTGGGATGGGCCCTAGGGGAGGGGGAGATTGCACGCTGGGGTAGGGCTGGAAGAGAGGAGGACCTTCCCTTAGCACCTTCTAAAATTCTGGTGTGGGAAACTGGTTTAACGTGAAAATTGCTGCACCTAGTGTGAAGCCAGAGGAGGAGGCTTCTGAAGAAGAGCTATTAAATATTTATGAGCAATAGGTCCTTGAAATGTTAAGCTGATTTCACAATTGACCTTTATTCTTTGTTTCTCTTTAAGATCTTCTCTGTGTACGTTGAAACTGCTGTAAAAAGGTGGATGGAGATGAAACATTGCGCTAATTTTTTCCACCCGTGTGTGGAATAAATTTGTTACATGTACCAAATCATGTGCAGATGTGCACCACCAGTGGAAATACATACTGTCGGCCGTATGCACTCTGCTAGGCAGGTGGGCAGTATTTGAATCTCTCCTGGGTGGCTTAGAGGGAACACTGCTGGAAACTCATTTTGTTTTTGTTTGAGTATCTTAGTTCAGTTCAGCTTAAAAAGATCCTTTATCAGCTTGCCTGCGTCTGCATTGCACTTTTTCAGTACAGCTTTTGTGGCCCTGGCTTGTTAAAAAGCACACCCCTAACCCGCAAAAGTTTTACTGAAGTGGAGCACTGGTGTGGACAGTGCTTTGTCCATAGGAGATGCACGATTGCGGATTGCTGACAAAGAGCAGCTACACTGCCTACCTTACAGCTGTAGCAGCACAGCTGCATTGCTGTAAGGTACACGGTATAGACAGAGCCTTAGAACAGAGGTGAGGAGCCTCTAGCCCAGAGGCCAGATCCGACTCCCTGCTTAATTTCATCTGGCTTGAAGTCAGTATCTGCTACAGGCCAGAAGTCCTAAGTGTTGGTCCCCCTCTGCCCCCCGCTGGGCTAGAGCTCAGAGTGCTGGCCCATGGCAATCAGGGAAGCTCTGCATGCTTGTCCTTACCCGCAGGCACTGTCCCAACAGATTGTTAGTCATGAACAGCAGCCAGTGGGAGTTGCGGGGGCGGTGCTGGCAGCATGCAGAACCACTTACC
This sequence comes from Carettochelys insculpta, assembly GCF_033958435.1. Classification (NCBI taxonomy): domain Eukaryota; kingdom Metazoa; phylum Chordata; order Testudines; family Carettochelyidae; genus Carettochelys; species Carettochelys insculpta. Next base: position 125,182,881 of record NC_134141.1, read on the forward strand.
GTCCTGCCCCCAATGAGCGGCAGGGACAGGCTAGTTGCTTCCAGGAGTGCCTCTGGGCCAGAGCAGGGAGCCTGCCTTAGCTCTGCTGCACCACTGACCAAGAGCCCCTGGAGGTAAGTGACCTGAACCCCACCCCACGCTCCAATCCCTGTCCCAACCCTGAGCCTCCTCCTGCACCCTGACTCCCACCAGAGCCCTATCCTGCACTGCAACTCCCTCATCCCCACCCTGGAGGCCCCCTCTACATCTGGAACCCCTCCTTTTTGCCCCCATGCCGTAACCTAGCGGAAGCCCCAAGCCTCAATCCCCCACCATCCTGAGGGGCTGTGTGGGGCTCATAACAGTTTCTGGGGGTGTGGCCCCTGATGGGAAAAAAGTTTCCCAACCTGCATTAAGTTAACCTGGGAAAAGACAAGCTTTTGCAACTGTTCAAGTTGGTTTCAGATCTTCCCTTACATTAAACCAGAAGCTCCTTCTCATGTAAATGGACTCTACCTCAGAAACAGCTTACTGCCTTACACTTAAATCCTCCAATAATGATATTGAAGAAAATAGTGTAACAAGAAAGTTATGAATATTAATTTTTTGTGGATAGTTGCACTCGAGGTGGCTCTTATTAATGTCAAAGTTCGTTTCTGCTGACTTCAGTGCCTGCTGGATTGAACATTGTGTCTGTCTGAGCACATTAGCTATGTACTGCTGAGGGTATATCTTCGCTGCAAAATTAGTTCATATTATCTATGTTTGAGCTACTTCTGAATTGGTCTAGTTCAGGTTAGAGCTACTAAACTGTGAAATAACACACAGGTTGCAGTGTCCATGGTGGCACAGCCCTCACTGTAGTTTGTAGCTCTAAGAATTCTGGAGAGTACATTTCATGGTTCTATGCACTGTAGCACGCTAAGTCATTCTATGAATCCTTTCCCAATTAATTATGAGAGAACAGATCTGTCCTTTCTGGTCACCTGAGAGAAAATGTGGGAAGGCTTTGGAGGATTTGTGGCATTCCAGTGAAGCTAGCCTGCACCCATTCTGCAAAGTAATCATGTTTGCCATGGAGAAGTCACACTCAGGGCATGTCTTCACTACCTGCTAGCTCACCAGGCAGTGATCAACCTATCAGGGTTGATTTACTGTGTCTGTTATAAACGTGATAAATCAGTTGCCAAGCACTTGCCTGTCAACTCTGGTGCTCCATCAAAATGAGAAGAGTAAGCAAAGTGGACAGGAGAGCATCAGCTGTCGACTTACCATGGTGAAGATACTGCAGTAAGCAGACAAATACATCAACTTCAGCTACATTATTCACACGCACGTGAATTAAAAAGCACCATCACAATCAAGATCATGGTCTTGGTGTGCAGACAGGACTTGAGTAAGGGAATACACTAGAGCTGTAACTGAAGTTAACTTTGCTTTGAAAAGACAAGCCCTTAGAACATAACATTTCAGAATCAGAATACTAGAACTAGAAGGGATCTCTTGGAATCATAGAAAGCTAGATCTGGAAAGGACCTCAAGAGGTCATCAAATCCAGTTCCCTACCCTCTTAGCAGGACTAAACATCTAGAGTCCCTGGGAGGTGTATATCCAACCTGCTCTTAAATATCTCCAGCAATGGAGATTCCACAACCTCCCTAGGTAACCTATTCCAGTGTTTAATTACCCTGACAGCTAGGAAGTTTTCCCTAATGTCTAATCTAAACCTCCCCTGCTGCAGTTTAAGTCCATTGCTCCTTGTCCTATCCTTAGAGGCCAAGGTGAACAGTTTTCCTCCCTCTTCCTTGTAACCATCTTTGAAGTACTTGAAAACCGCTATCATGTCCCCTCTCAGTCTTCTCTTTTCTAATTGAGCAAGCCTGGTTCTTTCCATTGTCTGTCATAGCTCATGTTCTCTAGACCTTTAATCATTCTTGTTGCTCTTTTCTGTACCTTCTCCAAATCTTTCTTGAAACGTGGTGCCCAGAACTGGACACAATACTCCAATGGAGGCCTAATGAGTTCTGACTAGAGCAGAAGAATGACTTCTCGTGTCTTGCTCTCAACACTCCTGTTAATGCATCCCAGAATTTTTTTTTTTTTTTTTTAAAAAACAGTGTCACACTGTTGACTCATATTTAGCTTGTGGTCCACTATGACCCCTAAGTATCTCCACAGCACTCCTTCCTAGACGGTTGCTTCCCATTCTATATGTATGAAGCTCATTGTTTCTTCCTAAGTGGAGTACTTTGCATTTGCCCTTATTAAACTTCATCTTGTTTACCTCAGACCATTTCTCCAGTTGTCCAGATCATTTTGAATTATGACCCTGTCCTTCCAAGCAGTTGCAACCCCATCATGTGCAAACATAGTAAGTGTACTGTCTATGCCAATATCTACATTGTTGAAGATATTGAATAGAACCAGTCCCCAAACAGATCCCTGCAGAACCCCACTTGTTATGCTCTTCCAGCATGACTGCAAGCCATTAATAGCTACTCAGAATGGTTATCTATCCAGTTATGCACCCAAGAAGTCATGAGATCTAACTCCCTGCATGCATAGCAAGACCTAGCACCATCTAGATTCCTGAGAGATGTTTGTCTAACATGTTCTTAAATCTCTCCAATGATGGAGATTTCCTTCCTTACCTGACAGTAATTAGAGCTCTTTCTTCAGGACAGGTAGTGGAAGCTTGTGTTTACAGTAGTAAAGGACCAAAATTCCACCCTTGCCCTGCAAATGTTTTTTTTATTTAGAGAGAGGCAGTTAATTCTTCAGTGATGTTCCCTTCGAAAGTCTATTTTCTTTTTGCACCAATACTAGTAACTTCAAGAATGGATTCTCACAGTTTGAGATTTAGGGCTATGCCTCATTGGCAATTGGAACCTTCTCTAAATACTTGTACGAAATTACATATTTTGTTGAAGATTTAAAAAAAAAAAACTTGCCCTTTAAAAATCTTTGTTGAGCCTGATATTATCTGGTGTTCCTCATTCTACCAGATGAAGTCACATCACATCAGAAAGTTCAAACTATAGGTACATTTTGACACTGTCTTGGGTAAGAGACAATTCTGAAGGTGAAGAGTGGAGACAAAATATATTTTAAAATTGCTTTTGTTTGAAATCTAGACATAATTCTTTATCAGTAGGAAAAACCAAATGCTACCATGCCAATTTTCAGCATCAGATTTAAAAATCAGTTCAGGCTAGTATTCAGAAGCATAAGGAAATAGCAGCTGGTGATTACGCTCCCATTGCCTTTCCTTATTCCAAATGACGCACAGGAGTACTGGCACAGACACAGGCACCCTATGGCTACGTCTACACTAGCCAAAAACTTCGAAATGGCCATGCAAATGGCCATTTCGAAGTTTACTAATGAAGCACTGAAATACATATTCAGCACCTCATTAGCATGCGGGCTGCCACGGCACTTCCAAGTCCCCTTATTCCCATCTGCTCATAGGAATAAGGGGACTTTGAAGTAGCCAGGGTCCTTTCGAAAAGGAGCCCCGTCTGGATGAGCCATGTGGCAGCGAGCCGCATCAATTTCGAAGTGCCGCAGCCGCCTGCATGCTAATGAGGCACTGAATATGTATTTTGGAGCTTCATTAGTAAACTTCGAAATGGCCATTTGCATGGCCATTTCGAAGTTTTTGGCTAGTGTAGACATGGCCTATGAGTTCCACTTAGCACATCCCTACCAAGTGTGCTAAATCAAACTTTGGGAAAGCCACCATGGCAACATCAGTCTTCCCGGAAGCGAAGATGTAGCCAGAGAGAAAATACTGGCCACTAATCGTCGAACCACAGAGTTGGAAAGGACCTCAAGAGGTCATTGAGTCCAGCCCCCCTGCTTCAAGCGGGATCAACCCCAACTAAGTCATCCCAGCCCTGACTATGTCAAGCTGGGACTTAAAAACCTCTAGGGATTGAGATTCCACCACCTCTCTAGGCAAACCATTCCAGTGCTTCACCACCCTCCTGGTGCAGTAGTCTTTCCTAATATCCAACCAACTCCTCTCCTTCTGTAACTTCAGACCATTAATCGACCATCAACAGTTTCTCTCCATCCTCTTAAGAGCACCCCTTCAGGATGCTGAAGGCTGCTATTAAAACACCCCTCAGTCTTCTGTTCTGCAAAGTAAATAAGTCTAAATCCCTCAGCCTCTCCTCATAGGTCACATGCTCCAGCCCCTTAATCATTTTTGTTGCCCTCCGCTGAATCTGCTCCATCACATCCACATCCTTCCTATACTGGGGGACCCAAAATTGGATGCCATACTCCAGATGTGGCCTCAACAGTGCCAAATAGAGGGGAACAACAACTTCTGTAGATCCACTCAAAATGCTCCTCCTAATGCACCCCAATATGCCATTAGCCTTTTTGGCTATAAGGGCACACTTTACTCATTTCCAGCCTAAGTCCCTTTCCATTGTACTGTTGCTTAGCCAGCCAGTCCCCAGCCTATAACATCACTTGGGATTCTTCCATCGCAAGTGCAAGACTCTACACTTCTTGTTGAACTGCATCAGATTTAATTTGGCCCAATCCTTCAATTTATCCAAGTTACTCTAGATCTTATCTCTACCCTCCAATGTATCTGCCTCTCCCCATGGCATGGTGTCATCCACAAACTTGCTGAGGGTGCACCCCAGTCCCTCATCCAGATCATTAATAAAGATGTTGAACAACACTGGCCCAGAACCAAGCTTTGGGACACTCCACTTGAAACCATCCAGATAGAGCCATCGACCACTACCCATTGGGCCCAACTGTCAAGCCAGCTTTCTGTTCATCTTATAGTCCTCGTATCCAATCCATACTTCCTTAACTTAGGGGCAAGAATATTGTGGCAGACTATCAAAAGCTTTGCTGAAGTCAAAGTATGTCACATCCACTGACTTCCCCATGTCCACAGAGCCTCTCACCTCATCATAGAAGCTAATCAGATTGGTCAGGCAGGACTTGCCCTTGGTGAATCCCTGTTGACACTTTTGATCACTTTCCCCTCTTCCAAGTGCTCCAAAATGGATTCCTTGAGGGTCCCCTCCATTATTTTCCAAGGGATTGAGCTAAGGCTGACCTGTCTATAGGTTCCCTAGATTGTCCTTCTCTCCTTTTTTAAGATTGCTATTCCATTTGCCTTCTTCCAATCGTCCTGAATCTCTCGATCTCCAAGAGTCTTGAAAGATAATGGCCAAAGGCTTGGCAATGACATCTGCCAATTCCCTCAGGACCCTTGGGTGGGTCAAATCCAGGCCCATGGATTTGCATACATCTAGTTTTTCTGAGTAGCACTTAACTCATTCCTACCCCAGTGCAGGCTGCCCGCCTCCTTCCCACATTGTATTTTCTAGCACCGTAGTGTGGGAGCTGTACTTGTCTGTGAAGACTGAGGCAAAAAAAAAAAAAAAAAAGGCATTGAGTACTTCAGCTTTTCTTACATCATCTGTCACTAGGTTACCTCTCTCATCCACTAACGGCCACACACCTTCCCTGACAACCCTTATTGTTAACGTGCCTGAAGAAACTCTTCTTGTTACCCTTCACACCCCTTGCCAGCTGCAGTTCCAATTGTTTCTTTGCTGTCCCGATTACTTCCCAGCCATGTATTTATACTCCTCTTTAGTCATCTGTCCAAGTTTCCACTTATACGCGTCCTTTTTGAGTTTAAGCTGACCAAGGATTTCCCTGTTAAGCCCAGGTGGTTGCCTGCCATATCTGTGCTTCTTACTCTGCAGTGGGATTGTTTATTCCTGTGTCTTCAGCAAGACTTCTTTAAAATATTGCCAGTTCTCCTGAACTCTTTTCCCCCCTTCATCTTCGTTTCCCTGGGGATCCTGCCCATCAGTCCTCAGGGAGTCAAAGTCTGCTCTTTTGAAGTCAAGGGTGTGTATGTTACTGCTCACCCTTCTTTCATCGGGATCCTGAAATCTGCCATCTCATGGTCACTGCAGCCCACGTTGCCACCCACTTCTATTTCTCCTACTAGTTCTTTCCTGTTTGTGAGTTAGTCAAGTTGTGCATGGCTCCAGGCTAGTTCCATCAGCACTTACACCAAAAAGTTATCTCCAACATTTTCAAAAAACTTCCTGGATTGTCTGTGTGCTGCTGTATGGGTCTCCCAACAAATGTCTGGATAATTAAAGTCTCCCATGAGAACCAGAAACTCTGATTTGGAAGCTTCTGTGAGCTGTCTGAAGAAACCCTCACCTATCTCATCCCCCTGATCTGGCGGTCTATAGCAGACACCAACTACAACATCACCTCTATTGCTTCTGCCTCTAAGCTTAACTCAAATACACTCAACTGGTTTTCCTCCCTTCTTATACTGGAGCTCTGAGCGATCATACTGCTCCCTCATATACAGTGCAACTCCTCCTCCTTTTCTCCCCTGCCTGTCCTTCCTAACCACTTTATACTCTTCCATGACTGTGCTCCAGTTATGCAAGTCATCCCAGCAAGTCTTCGTTATTGCAATCACTTCATACTTCTTAGACTGTGCTAGGGCCTCTACTTCCTCCTGTTTGTTTCCTAGGCTTCTTGCATTTGTGTACCAGCACCTTAGAGAAGTGGCTGGTTGGCCCACTTTCTCCTCTTCGCCCAGGAATCCACCTTTGTTGTACCCTACTCCTTCCCCACTTGCCTCAGGGCTTGTGTCACCATCCCCTGACAAAGCCAGTTTCAAGCCCGCTCGCTAGGTTTGCAAGCCTGCTCACGAAGATGCTCTTTCCTCTCGTTAGGTGGATCCCATCTCTTCCTAGCAATCCTTGTTTCTGAAACAGAATCCCCTGGTCAAAGAAACCAAATCCTTCTCTGCTACCCCACCATGCATTTACCTCAGCAATTCACTGATCCCTACCCAGACCCTGTCCTTCCACAGGGAGAATGGATGAGAACACCACTTGCGCTCCATATTCCTTGATCTCTCTCTCTTGGGTTACATAATCCACAGTGATCTCGTCAAGGTCGCTCTTGACTGTATTATTAGTTCCTACATGGAGAAATAGAAAGGGTAATAGTCTGCAGGTGTGATATCTGGAAGAGATTCTGTAATATCCTAGATTCTAGCTCCCAGCAAGCAGCAAACTTGCTGGGAAGAAATATGGAGATATACTTATCTCAGAGCTGGAAGGGACCTTGAGAGATAGGTCCTACCATGAGGGCAGGGGATTGGACTCAATCACCATCTCTGACAGACTTTTTAAAAAAAAAAAAAAAAAAAAAAAAAAAAAAAAAAAAAAGATCTGTTTGCCCCACATCCCTAAATGGCCCCGTCAAGGATTGAACTCACAACCCTGGGTTTAGCAGGCCAATGCTCAAACCACTCCAGAATGGGCTCTTTAATCAAGCAGAGGAAAACAGGATGAGACTGAGGGCTGGAAGCTAAAGACAGACAAATTCAGATTGGAAGCAAGACATTTTTAGCAGCAAAGGTGATTAACCATTTGAATAAACTGTTAAGAGCTGTGGGGGATTCTCTTGATCTCTCCAGAGTAGGACAGGCTGCCTTTCTGGCGGACATTAGCCAAACACAAGTTTATAGGGCTCAATGGAGGGATAAGCAGATGAATTTTAACACCACCTGTGATTTACCAGAAGTCAAACTAGATGACCTAATGGTCCCCTCTGAACTAAAATTTTGTGACTTGCCTCTGCCCTAGGCCTGTTTGCCAGTACAGCTGTACCAAACTGCAGACACATTGATTCTAGCAATGCAATTGCTGTAGCTAGAATTGTGTATCTGCAGTTGACTGTAAGGTCTAGTGTAGACCAAGTGTCAGATCTTTCGGGCGAGATAAGGAAACAGTGAGAAAATGAACATGTCTGTAGAGTGGTTAAAGCAAAACACTTAACGGAGAGAACAGAAACTGGGTGAGAAACTATCATGGGTATGTACATGCAAAACGTCTCCTGTGCACAGAAATAATGAGCAGCGTCCTGAATAGGATCAAGTGGTACATGCAGGCCTAGGAGTAGTGTGCCACATTCACCAGAGAGCCAAATGGCCCTATATTACATTCTCTCTCACACCAAAGGGAGTCTGTGAGCTAACCAGGAAGACAGCGGTACCAACACACATGTAAAATTTGAGGAAATAGAATATGTAAAAAGTTTGTGAACATCTTGGAGTGAACATGTAATGCATGGACCAATCATTCTGCGTGCACAGGTCTTAAAGTAGGGGTTACAAAAAGTATGGTTTGATGTTATTTATTAAGGACTGTCTAGCTCACTTGCGTTGCAGCTCTTGAATTAATGAGGTATTTACCGAACTGGAAAAAATGGCCCTTCTTGCTATTTTGGTTGCCAACCCCTGCGACAGGTGATAGCTGGAGGCTGGGGCAAGAGGCATGCTCTGTTGCATCCTTAAGATTATGTTCTTCACTGAAACAATGTGTCAAAAGCAGTTCAGATTTAATTTCCCCTTAAACAACCCTGCCAGCAAGGAGGCCTCCTGACTGGTTAAAAGGGGCACAACCAACAGAGTAGGTCTGTAGTTAGGATTCCCAGAAGAACACTGATAGCTATTTGGCATTTATACTCTGCATTTAGGCACATCTTCCAGCTCCTAGCTGGTTAAGACAGGTCTTTGTACAGCCAAGTACAGTTACCCTTGATTTATGTACAATAGCAGGGTTAAATAGTAATGGACACCACCCACACTATACAAATACATTTTATTTAGAGATATCCATATCAAGATGCACAAATACTTTTGTTCACCAATTTCAGTTCACGCAACTTCAAGTAGTGAAAAAACTGCAGTTAGTTACAATTATTCTATATAACAGGGCAGTAGTAAAAGATCCATTTGTCAGACTACAGAATGGTTAACACTCAGATGAGAATGTACAGATCTAGGTATTAAAAAGCGCATGGGTCATTGCCACATGCACTGACATGCTTTGTCCAAAAGTAAAATCTTTCTGGGCATGTGAACACAGTAACCTGGTTAATGTGCAATTGAAAATTAACCTTTTAATTTCATCTGGAAGTGAATCGATTAACAAAATCACCCCCAAGCCATGAATTAAAAGCTTGATTCCTTGATCGATATGAGGAAGTCAGCTTGCAAAGCCAAACTTCATTTAGCCGTCCATATGATAAGGCAACACACTGACTTAAAAGCAGTCGCAGCCCAACTTTAACTGCTCTTCTCATATTCTGAGGCGAAGGCCAAAATATTCTACTGCATTTAGCAAGCTGACATGGAACAGTCACCATCAGTGCCTACTCTTTGCAGCCAGTTAGAATTCAAGACACTTCATCCTGCAAAAATTAAGCAAGCAAACCAGGTGGCATCACAGGTTGTTGGATTTGTAATTTGCAATCCCACTTTGAAGTACAGAAAGAAAGCAAAGCTCAGTCTGTAGAATAACTGCAGTCAATTTAAACTTAATGAGACATGGAACCTTAACTGAAACCATCTTCTGAGCACAAAGAAAGTCCAGCAGCTTCCAGGGTTATTGAGATCTCCCTTTTAGCATTGAGACTGTAAGAGAAAACACTGCATGGTGCTCAGAAATGACCAGTGAGGACTGCTTTGTGGATGTGACCATTGAATAGCAAGAATCACAACAATTAAATGAGTCTTCAGTTAAATTCATACCACTGAAGACACAAAGTGAAACAGACTAACTTTTACATTACACATAAGGAAATCCAAGAGGCACATTTTGCATTAATCAAAAATAACCTTGATATACATTACAACATTCAATGAGTTTGGAATCTGTGACATGAAACTCCATTGAGAGGGATCTTAAGCAAGTTTCAGAACTACATTCTTATTTCATTAGGAAGATTTTAAACTGCTCCCTCATCTACTTCAGCTAGAGGTATCTTTCCAGTTCTCTGCATACAGAACCCATTCTCTTTCTCAAGGCTTGTTTTCATCTAAGTTCCGTCTTTTGTACACAATGCAAACAAGTGGTCTCAGTGCCTCACAGGTAGGACCCAAAAGCACGTCAGGAGAGCTAAGTGTGGAAATGTCTCCCAAGTCAACTTTTATATATATATCTTTATAAAATAGCGCAGTAATCCCAGAACAAGGTTGAAAGTGAAAAAAAAAACAAACCAAAAAAAACAAATTAGATTTGGGTATCCAGTAGTACAAGAATTCATTCATTTACAGAGCAGGAACAAGCGAAGAGCACAGTCCTCCCAGTCAGGGGAATACCCAGGGCTGGGTAACAGGGAAAGAGAAAAAAGTGAGACTCAAAGGCTGTGTCTACACTAGCCCCCCAACTTCAAAGGGGGCATGGTAATTGGGGTGTTGGGAGATTACTAATAAAACGTTGCGGTGCATATGCAGCACTTCATTAGGCTAAATCTCGCCTGCGGCGATTTCGAAGTGTGAAACTTCGAAGTGCTGGCTTGCGTGTGGCCACAGGGGAGTAAAGGGACTTTCAAGGAGCGTGGGCACTTCAAAGTACCCGCAGCTGACCTGTGCCACATGCACGCCAGCACTTCAAAGTTGCTGCGGGGGGTAGATTTAGCCTAAATGAAGTGCTGCATATGCATCACAGTACTTCATTAGTAACCTCCCAACACCCTAATTACCATGGCCCCTTCCAAGTTGGGGGCTAGTCTAGACAGACAAAGTGTAGAAGAGAGGTTCTAATTCAGCAAAGTACCTATGCCCTACTGAAGCCAATGAGACTTTAAGAGCTTGAAGAATACGCTTAAGAACATATCCCAGTCATTTTGCTCAACGGGATTCCAAGTTACCAAGCCATGATGGAACACAGAACACAAGTTCACAGAAGAGCAACTGGGACAAAAGGCTGAATGATGGATTAAACTTGTGGAAGAAGAAGAAGAGGGACAGAGCCTGCTGCAGACTGTGTGGCGAGCAGGAGTACTGAGCCACAGTACTAGCCACAGCTGGGGAAGCAAGCAATCTGTTGAACTGGCAAGTCCCAAGTGGATTTTTATATCCTCTGTACCCACAGATAATGCAGAATCAGTAGGTGGAGCCAAGCGTGGTAAGCCACACACAAGAACCTTTTTCATTTTGGCACCTCAGCAGTGGGAAGAGAGAGTGCTGCCTCTCAGCATCCCAGAAATGAAGCCATTTCCTAAGTCAGGAAATATGCTGGAAAGGACAAACCAAATAGGAGCCAAGGAGGAAGAGGTGAGCAACCGACTGAGGAGGATCAATGAAGAAACTGGTGTTTCCCCGCACTAAGAAAGAAGACCAGTGCTTTCCAAAGACATTAGAATCTGCAATCAGATTAGGGCCAATCTGCTGCACAACTCCCAGGCCTCCATTGTTCAAGTGTATTAAATAGCTGCTTGTCGTCTTCTAAAGTAATAGGCCAGTAGAATTCCTCTTGGACAAACTGTAAGCAATATTCACCTGCCACTTGACCATATAGTCAAAGCTGGATGCTTAGGGAACTGTTGAAGCAGCAGACATGTCCCCACCCCGCCACTTCCCTACTGCAGGAAACTTATTTTTAAATAAACTTCTATAGCCACTATAGTGATGCACAGAGTCCTACACTGTAACCAGAGGAACCAGCAATCACTCTGAACAGAAATTGCCATGTTAACACCCCAAAGAGGTACTGGAAGTTAACTATGAAGCAGAATGATAACACTGTCAGCTCTTTCTTTGCTAAGATTGCAAGCAGTAGGCCACCACTTCCCACTATGACCACTGCTTTTTGCAATCTGGATATTAGAATTTCAGGTTCTGTAGAGGTTGCCAAAAAACAGGACTTCTCATTTCACATGCAGACAGATAGCAACAAGTTTATGGCAGCACAGTGGTTTTTCTACCAGGAAACCACAAATATTTTTGTACAACTTCCTGTACAAACTACCAGAAAATTTTTCAGACTACACAAAAGCTTGGAATTTATTCTTAAGGTGCACTAAAAGGAAAGGAGAAAAAAATAAGACTGCTAACGATTACAAATCAGAAAGCAAGTCTGATTAATTCTACTTGGTAGGATCCAGCAATGACAGGATGGCCAAAACCTAAACTACTAAGATTGCTAGGTTACTGTTTTAGGCATGTGCATATTATATTCGGAGACTAAATAACCATACAGTAGATGCCCCCCTCAACTCCCAAGTTGAAGGTATCTTGGGTTAAGGTGACTGAATGGTGGGGAAACTGACTGGTACTGTTGCGCTGGTCAGTTTCCCTATTCCTGTCAGGGGCAGCAGCTGAAGAGGGCAGCTGCCCTGGTCAGTTTCCCCATTCTGCAAGCAGAGACCAGGCAGGAGCCAGGCTGCTGCTTGGTCCCCAGCTCCCCACTCCAGGGAGCCAGGAAACTGACCAGGGCTGCTGTCCTCCTCAGATCCTTGCTCCCCGCAGATGCATGTGAAATTTGACTTATCTAGGGGTCTAATGTACATTGACTTAACTCTACAAAACTAACACAAGCTAACAGCAAAGAGGGAGTGACTGACTATTCTTCCAGCTCAATACATTTTTTGTGCTCGTGTTCCAACCAGTGACTCATTTACAAATTCACTGAATACAACAGGGATTGGTGATACATAAGGAGAAACCCAGCTTGCAATTCTGATCAAATTGAGCCTGCCAGGCAATTAGAAAAGTAATCTTTGTACTCAAATTCAGCACACTAGAAGAAGTCACTGCAAAAAAGAACCAGCCCCACAAATTAGCTGGTGTCTTGCATGCAGTCTGCAAAATTTTACATGGTTCCTGCAATTTGCAAATTAAACAGTTTTATACATTTAGCCCACAAATTAAAACACATGAACTACCGAATATTTGAAAACCTCTACCTCCTTTGCTTAACTGCTCAGTTGCAAGTTCAACTATTTTGATACAGTAAAGAATATTGCTGATGCAATCAACTGTGCTGGGAATTTCTTTGTGCATGCATGCATGCACACAACGGTGACATGTGCCAAAGAAACACTGGGTCCTGAATATACAATAGAAGCAGGTGACTGACCGAAGTCTCAATGTTTCCAATGCACTAAACGTTACGTCTATGAAGTGCAGCCTATTTGAAAAAACATTTTAAAACAGCTACAGTTCACTTTAAGACATTCTAATCCTGAGCAAGCCACAAGTTGTGATCACCACATATTTTAAACACCCCGTGTAGTCTAGGCATCATATATACTAACACACATCACAGGCATGTGGGGAAGACCCCACATCTTATGTACATATAAAATGTAAGCATTGCTTACATCTTATGTAACATGTAAGCACTGTTGTCTGTGGCAGGACTCATCCCAAAACAAAACTGCTGCATTTGATTTGAGTCTATCCATATTCTTCAATGTCAAATAACAAAACTGCCCTAACTTACAATACAAACTTGTTGCAACTTCATTGTTTGTATCACAGAAAAACAAACAAGGAGTTTTTCAGAAAACTCTACCAAGATGAAGGTACCATAAGATAAAGGCACGTTTACCTTTGATTGGTCCTTTTTGTTATTTGGATGAATCATCATGACATATGTATATACCCTGAGACTGCAGGAGGCCATAATAGGAGAGGAAACTAGGGGAGAGCAGGTAAACAGAAAAGTACAAGTTTAATGAGATTTATGATTCAGCACCTGAAATTTTCCTTCTACTTAAGGAAATCTATAGAAAAGCAGTTTCTAAAAAATCCCATTATCAACCCAGTTTTAGTTGAGATGCCAGAGAATTAGTGTTTGAAGGGGTACAGACAGGATATGGTACATGTCTCCAAGAGTTTTACATAGCCCTATATTTTATTTCAGTCCATGACTATGGCCATTTGTACAGTCAATACCTGTTAACCCAGTTGGTCAGAGGCAGCTTACCACTCAGCTAGCCACAGCACTTGTTTTACATATGAATATCCAGCAGGATATAAAGAACAGGTGGTTGAAAAATGGCTTCTGAAGGCCTCTGAACTCTAGGGACAAAACTCCACGTTCTGCTCAAACAACGCTTGAGAACACTGAATTTTGCAAGTGTCCAATACAGGACTGCCAGGAGATTATTTTGATGGGGAGACCCAGCCCAGATGAAGCCACAAGAATTACCTAATTTCCAATCAAATTCCAGCACACAGAAAATGGCTAGAATAGATTCCACATAAAGGGACAATTATCAACAAGTTTTTTTTAAACACCCCAAAAACTAGCTGCCTTTTAAATAGACTTTCTGGGCTGTTCTCAGTACAGCCCCAAACTTAGCCTCCTTTCTGTGCACACTCCTAACTACCCCTAGGCTTCTGCTACTTGCAGACCCAGGAAAACAGCACACACAAAATGCTCCTAGAGCAAAGAGTGAATACATTCCTTTCTCCCCCACTCTGCCCTAGGATTAGTGCCTGGGAGTGATGCTACTGATCACCAGCACCACACTAAAACCAACACTCTGCAAACTACTGTAAAATCCACATTATTGACCTGAAAAATAAAGGGATCTCTCTGTTCTAGGAAGCCCTGTAGTTACTTTCAACAGCTGCAGCATTTTCAGATGGAGATGCAATTTGACTAGAGTCCCTCTCAGAGCTTCTTCAACACCACTACAAAGATAAGCATCTGAAACACACCTCTTCTTTGTGATCCTGCAGCTATCAACTTCCCACAGAGGAGCACCTCAGGGAGCAAGGTTTAGATTGAAGTGACTCACTCCTGAAGCTATGAAAACTGCCAAAGTTTAGTATTGTGTATATCTGCATTGACCAAAATGGATGTAGAATCAGGCCTTATATTCCCAGTCTTAAGTGTTTTTTTAAGCTTAGAAACATATATGCTACCTGTCTTTGGCATCACTGAAACTAGACCAGGATTAAAACAAGCTATGAATCTAAAAGCAACTTCAGCTCGGTATGTGGCTCTTCTGAGCTTGGAGAGCAGAGGTCTTATTATGCATGACCTCTAATGAGATGCTGTGCTAACATGACCTCTTCAGCTCACCTCACAGAAATACTAGAGAGAGCTGTGTCAGGCTTCTTTGACTGGCAGGGCAGACCGTGTGAAGATGAAGTAAGGTCAGAAGGTTAATAGAAAAACAGCTTGGGGGAACTGCATTGAATGCAGTAGTGGAAAAAGTTGGTCAGTTTAGGGGAAAAAAACGGGTTCTTGCATCACAAGCGCACTGAGTAGGACTTCCATTCAGTACTCATGAGTAGGCTGTTAAATACAGTAAATCCTTGATTTAAGGGACTGATGTGGGGAAGGATGTCCACTATTCCTGAAGTCCATTAAATGCGAGGGTTTACTGCCCGCCCACCCCCACCAGGCTCCCCCAGCCCCGCCCTCCCACCCCCACAAAAAAACTCAAAAACACACCTGCCACTCACTAGAGCCACTGGACCCCACTGCATGTGGCTGGAGGGGCCACTGCGCAGCCTGGAGGAGCTACCGCCGGAGCTACCATGTGCTCCTCCCAGAAGGGGTTGGGCACATGTGAGTGCCAGTCTGCCTGTGTACACGCCACCTCCTGGTGGGAGGAGTGCGTGGTGGATCCTCCAGGCTGCAGCAGTATTAAGTTTTTGTTTTTTTCTTTTGGGGTTGGGGGGGAAATGATTTTAAGGACCCCAAAGGACTTCAGGAATAATGGGAACAGGGAACATGTTGTACCCAAAGTCTGCTAAACCGGGGTCGCAAAAAAATCAAGGGTTTACTGTAATTCATCTGATTCCGCATTAGAACGCACGCATATGGAGCTTCAAGGATACCATGGATTTGCGTAACAGGCTTAGGAAAAGTGCTGATGAAATGAACTGCTTGACACGTTATTATACAAATATTGTGTTAATATGTCAAAGAGTGAAAAATGCCCGTCTGCCTTAATGATCTTTAAGAACCTTCTTTCCCTCAAAGAAAGTGTCAGAGGGGAAAAAAAAAGGTCACTAGAAATACTTGACTGAGCACTTGGAAAAAATCAGCTCCTCTACAAAGTGAGATCACCACTGCGTTTCTATTCCATTTTAAAGCTATTCAAATATAGGCAGAAGGCCACTAGGTTTTCCCCTACTGTTGCTTGAGAGATGAGAGCTATGCCTTCCCATTCATTTCTGTGGCTGGCTTGTCAACCTCCCAGTTGCTGTGATTGCTGCACCAGCCAACCAGGGACCCACAGTTGGATCCCCAGTTTGCTACCATACACCTCTCCATGTTTTGGCTCATCTATCTAAATGTGTATGGTGGAGGCAGTGTTATGCAATGGAACAGTCTTCGTCTAGGAATCAGGAAACTAGGCTTTTTTCCTGTTTCTGCTTCTGATTTACCATGTTATGTTTGGCAAGACACTTGCTATCCCAGCTGGAGTCTTTAATTACTGCTCAATGGATCAAAAAATTATTATTTGACTATGGATAATCAGGATCACATCACAGTACAGCATCTCATCTTAAAGGGTCAGCTACTTAAAATGTTTATCTGAAACATAATGGTCATCTATCACTGTTAAAACAATACCTGATTCCTAGAAAAAAAATATTTCCCAATTTTTTTTTTTTGTTGCACATTGGACAGCACTGAGGCTAAGGCTACACTATTCTTTTATTTCGGGATAAATTTGTATCCCAAAATGGAAACCGTGCAGCCAAACACCACGCTCGAAATAGCGGAGCTATTTCGAGCACAGTGTTTCATTACTGGTAACCTTCGTCATACGTGGGTTACCAGGAAAGCTTGAAATAAGCACTCATTTTGAACTCCAGCATGGTGTAGCCTGCATCAGGTTTGAAATAAAATGTCTCAAAATAAAGTTACGCAATTTGAGCAACACACATTGTCTAACTTATTTTGGATAGAGCTAAAGTGTAGCCCTAGCCTGAGTGTTTATTCCACCTACCTTGTTTGTATGGGCTCTTCACATAAGGGAAAGATCTCTCCCCTCAGAATACACCAGGAAACAGTCACCACTAGGACTACAAACACAGGTGGACAGCTCAGGGCAAGAGCAGTTTGTGAAACTACACAAATCTCCATGTCTCTTCCGCCTACCATCTGCCCACACCTCCCTGGTGACACAGACTAATTTAAAATTGGTGTCCCCTTGAACACCAAAACACACCTACATTGGACAATGCTTAAAATAACCTGGAGAGAACAATTTCCCCAAAGACTCAAAGCTAGTTTCAAAATTAACAAGATTAACTGTAAGAGGGGAAAAAAAGATAGACCAAGAGACATCCTTCAGATTAAAAAAAAAAAAAAAAAAAAAAAAAAAACTTTTAAAAGATTACTAAAACTTTAGCATAGCTGAGCTCTGCTCTAGGAGATGTCAGCTGGAGCAGAATTTCTCAGAGCAGCTCTGACGCCAAACAAGACCTGCCTGGGAATAAAATACACTAAAAACCCCACAGACCCTATCTGTAGAACAGAGCAAACTTATACAGGTTACAAGTTTTAGAACTATTTCTGCAGAGAGAGATTAGGTGTCACCATATTTCACGTGGATTTTCCTTTTCATGTTTCTAGGCAGAGTCAAATGCTACATCTCTACCCTGCCAAACATTCACAAAAGAAACCACAAAAGCAACATGTTTCCATCATTTTATACTGGTCAAAGTATAAAAATATTCAGAAATTTTATATTAGCATACCAACAGAAGTTAAGAGAATACTTGATTTACAGCCCTATAATTTAATGGCTACCACTTGGACACTAAAACCACATTTATAATGTTCAGTTTTTGCTTTGATGCACGTTTTAAACAACCAATTCACTAGCAGTAGAAATGGGAATGCAGAAGTAAAGATCACGCTGCAGATCCAAGAAACAAGTCAGGCATTAGCTTAAGTAACCCAAATCCACGCACGCACACAGGACAACCCTTTCCTTACCCTGGATTTGCAATCAGAATGTAGACCAAGAACCTGCACTTCTACCATGTCTTTTGTTTGATAAACTCGAGTTACAAATTACGACTGGGGCTCAATGTGTGCTATTAACTTCACATACAGGTGAGGACAGTGAGGCACAGATACGTGATGTGACAGGACAACAGCAGCAGAGCTAGGAGGAGAAACAAGGAGTACTGCACTTCACCTTCTGTTTTAACCACATCACCATCTTTTCTCACCAGAAATGCACACTCTCCCCACAACTGGGCCTGTAGTTTGTTCACTATGTGTATTCAGACGGTCGTCCTCCACCCACAGCTCCTGGGGAAGTCCAAGGCAGAGCTGAACAATAAACTAGGTGTCGGGGGGGGGGGGGGGGGGGAGAGGAAATCTCCTATAAAAATCCAAGTGACCGCCTGTGCTTTTCTTAACATGAGTTGAATAAGAAGTAAATGTCAAACCTCAATTAAAAAATGAAACCTAGTCATTAGAGAAAAGAAAGAAAGACAGCTGATGCTACTAGCAAATTCAGTTAACTGCACATTCTACCTTCTTCCCAAAGGCCAGGAAGAAAAAAAAATTGACAATATTACTTTAACATTCCCTCTGCCCACCAGCTTTAATAGCAGTAACTGGCAGCAAAGACTGCTCCTGTCAACATCTCACTCCTAGCTAAAGAACCACAAGGTGGGGAAAAAGGGTCTCCAGCCTGAGGTTTGTGTCTTTAGGCAGCATGTGAATCCTGGCTCTTCCCTGCCATTCTGCCCCAGCCCTCCAGAGGTCTCCCAGCTAGTCTGGAAATTAAGCAGACTGAATTAAGACAGCCACCATGCAAGTCTGTCTCCTAACCTAAGATGCCAGTTCCTTCAGTGCCCCAGTAAGCCACCCTCCTCCATTGTAACAGCTGTCTGTCACACAGTATTCCCAGCCAAAGCTCCATCAGCCTTGCAAACGGAAACCTGGGGGACAGAGAGAGAGAGAGAAGGGATAATATGAGACTGTCAT
This sequence comes from Carettochelys insculpta, assembly GCF_033958435.1. NCBI lineage: Eukaryota > Metazoa > Chordata > Testudines > Carettochelyidae > Carettochelys > Carettochelys insculpta. The sequence continues at coordinate 125,201,657 of NC_134141.1, forward strand.
TCTGCTTATGTACTGCTGGGATGTCTTCGCTATACTCTGGGTCAGATAAAATATTCCTGGTAGTGCTCTGTCCCTGGGTTCCAATAAGCATGATTTCAATTTACTTTCCTTTATGTTGACAGTGTCATTAGACTTGTACTTTAAACAAAATTGATCAAGCCAGGCCAGAGCCAGGCTCTGCAGATAAAATAGTAGCTTATCTCATAAATATTTTTAATATTTTTAATTACAAGTAGTCCTTACTCCAGGTAACGTAACCGACACGAAGTACCTGCATACACACAGCACCTGGACTTTCACAGAAAGCCTGGCAGCAACCACACAATAAGAAAAGAATCCTACCTCACAGCAAAGTAGGGGACATACGGCTGAGTTAGCCTATGCAGGGAAGAGTCATTTGGAGTACATACAATAAAAAGGGATTTAAAAACAACCCATTGTATAAAGGATCAAGGAAGTTAAAGCAAAATCTGGCTCAAAAAAAGATGTACAAAACTGTTGAAGACCAACAGAAAACTCTGCCAAAAATAACTTGCATTTAGACCAGAAAACAATGTCATCACACAATTTCTTTGTTAAAAAAGGAAAGAAAGTGGAGATCAGTGTAAAGATCGGCATTTGAGAAGAGTCATTAGCTCCAGAGACCAGCATAATTCCCATGGAGTCCTGATGGAAGGGGACCACCTGCCACAAATAGTTTCGTTCCAGACGAGTCGTAGCAGTGGGTGTAAACAGCATTTGCAAAGAAGTTAATGTCAGAAAAGTAATTCCTCCAGGTTTCATCATGATTCTGTTAAAGGAAATTTCAGATCAGTATTGCAGCACGTGAGCCAAAGACAAAAGCTTGTTTCATAAAAGCAAAAATTTAGTCTCCATAGCTTGGAAAGGGACTTTCTGTGGACAGGCTTGAACTTTTTGATGGCCCAAATTTCCTCAGAAAGAACTCTCGGGAGAGGGGAGGAAAATGAGGTTGGGCATTTATAAATCACTCATACTTAATATTAAATAACTAGAACAACTGACAGTCTATTACTCTGTACTGAATGATTTATGCTATGGTAGCACCTAGGACCCATAATCAAGGATCAGCCCCCTATAAAATACTGATTATAGTCCCTGTTCCTGCACAATTTGAAAAGGGTAGATGTACTAATCAAACAGTCTGGGGAAAAAAAATCTACACAATTCCACCCATACTTTCTATTTCTAGCCTCCTAAACAATCTTGTTAGAGCACAATTTATTAAGCAATAGTGTACAGTACTATTCAACTGTGTATTCTGAGTAAAAGAGAAATAGCTGTGCTAGTCTGTATACTATCAAAACAAAAAAGCAGTCCAGTAGCACCTTAAAGACTAACAAAATAATTTATTAGTTGATGAGTGGGTCTGTCCCATGAAAGCTCATCACCTAATAAATTATTTTTAGTCTTTAGAGTGATACTGGATTGCTTTTTTGTTTTGACAGTATACACAGTATGTATATCGTATGTAAGGGTGTAATACAGCTAGAATACGATACAGCAGGGTCATAACATTTGACATTTGTGAGGGCTGAGTGTTAAGAACCCTTGTGAATACTGAATTTTGCAAATATGGCAAAGCGGCAGCTCCCAGCACTCCCCAGCCCAGAACCCTAGGGAAGCGGCCACTGCTGGTGTTCCCCACCCTGGAGCTCACAAAGCAGCTGCTGGCGAATAATTAAGCTGGTCAGTTTCCCAGATCCTGCAAGCAGCAGCCCTGCTCCCCTCCCCTTGCAAAGCTGGGAAACTGACCAGAGCAGCAGCCTTGGTCAGTATTCTGGCTCCAGCCAGTGGAGGGGAGCCAGGAAGAAGGGGCAGCCTGGCTAGGAAGGCAGTGAGTAGGGGCTCAGCCTGCCTAGCGGCCCCCAGGCAGATCAAAAGCCTTCTCCCAGTGGCGCCGCTGTCAGGCTGACAGCTGGGGGAAGGCAGGGAGAAGGGGTCTTAGCCTGCCTAGCTGCCTGCAGCTGCACAGCAGCTTCAAGTTGCTTTAACACAACTTAAGCACAAGTTATGCACAACCTGAAGCTCTGTAGTTTGACTGTTTAACTGTATAAACTTTTCTTTTTAATTTCAGCTCTTATTTTGATCCCTCCTGAAGGCAGATATGTAACCTAGTCCTCCAGGACTAAGTTCTCCCAGACCACAAATACTTTGTCTACTATGACCACACAAGACCTCCTTCAAATGCATGTAACTAATGCTGCTTTACTGTTGCTCGACATCAAGATCTATTTCTGAGATCCTCTATAAGAATTTAATAAAATAGTGTACAACGTTTGTCCGTTCAGTAGCAAATCTTAGAGGGCTAGTCATATTAGTCTGAAACCTCAAAAACAAGCATTTTCCTGCCTTTGATATTCACACTTCTGTATCACATGCTACAAAGGAGACATATCCAGCTTAATTTGCTTCATTAGCTGGTCCTAATAATGAAAGGAAGCTTTTTTTTTTTTTTTTGATTATATATATCTATATATAAAAACCATGGAGTCTAGAACTTCCACTCCAACTCATCTAATGAAGTGGGTTTTACCTATGAAAGCTCATGACCGTATAAATTTGTTAGTCGCTACGGTGTCACAGGAATGCCAGTCAGCAGCCGTTATGCAGATGTTTTGCTAGGAGAATATTTTGTCAAGACTGAAAAATTCAAAACTGGTTCATCATTTTGCTCAAGCTTTCAAAAATAAGAGTATTTGTAAGGTAGACACAGGAGCAACTGAAAAATAGGAGTTAAAATTAACATTTGAGTTCAGCCTTACTACAATGTGATCCATGCCCTATGCCTTGTCTGGGATTGTAAATTCTTCAGTATACAGAATGTACATTATTTTAAAGAGTGCTTCAGTTTACACTGCAACACAATGCATTGAAAATATAAAGTGTCATTTACTAAGAACTGCAACAAGAGAAATGTTCCCTACGGGTCATTCATGCTGAGGAATGGCTAAACAGATTTTCAGTCATTGTGTTAGAGTTCTAGAGGAGCTCATCTGACATGTAGAGTTTCCAAAATTGTCAAATTAACTTGACTTCAAGCCCTGTAGCGTCCCTACACAGAAGAGTTTCAAGAGCTGCAAGCTACTCACAAGCCAGCCTTTCCCGGTCGTCAACTTTAAAATTTCACTTCCTCCTTGTTTCTGTTTTTGTCCACGACAGGTGTGGGTGGGTTTTTCATCCAGGAACCTTTGGGCTCGAATGTCATAAAACAACAAGGAACCCTGTCCTGTTCCCACTGTTATAATGTGCTCATAAAAGCTCACAGACCGAATACCTGTTGAAGAGAAAGGAATGTTACAACCATATTTAAGAGGAGATGCATGCTCTGGGTATGCAGTGGTAGGTGCTGATTTAAGTTTTTTTCCACCCTGTGTTACAATAGTTATTAGTAGGCAGATACTTTCAATAGCAGCTGTGATTTCTGTAACATAAATAGAACTGGCTTGTGCTGTCCTACAGTGAAGGGGAAGTGAAATTATCTTCCCTTCTCCTCACAAAGGACCTGATCCAACGGCCAGTATTTCTCTATATATTGGAGTGAGATGCTAAGGAGCTCTTGCCACAAAGCAGGGCACCCTTGTGTCAGACAACACCCAACATATGGGCCCTGCCCCAGAGAGCTTCCAATCTAAGCATAAGATGTGAACTAGAGAGATGGGTACAGACTGGAGGAACACAAGGAAACAAAATAAAGAATTCCTTCATTTCAGTGGAAGCAGGAGCAGACATGACGACTGAGAGCTACCACATGCAGATATACAGTAGACCCCCAACTTATGCGGGGGGTTGCATTCTCGCAACCCCTATGTAAGTCATGTTTCCTGTACAAAGCAGGGGAGCCAGGAAACCTACTAGGGCAGCAGTCCTGGTCAGTTTCCTGGCTCCAGGGAGTGGAGGTGAGCTGGGGACCAGGCGGCAGCCTGGCTTCTGGGTCCCATTTGCTTGTGGGGGCCAGGAAATCATGCAGCAGCCTGGCTCCAGGGTCCCCTTCACTGGCAGGAGCCAGGAAACTGACCAGCACATCACTGGTCAGTTTCCTGGATCTAGCCAGAGGCGGCTTCTTCCCGGCTTCTCACAGCTGGAGGAAGTTGGGAAGAAGCCACAGTGGTGCGGCTGTCTGTTCGCTTGGCTTCCACCAGCTGGGAGACGGTGGGGGAGCCAGGCAGGCAGGCAGACAGCCACAGCATGCATTCGAGTTGCTCTTAACTCGCATTAATGCGATTTAAGTGCAACTCGAAGTCACGTATTTCAGGGGTTTACTGAACTAGTCGCTAGGAAAAAGTTGGTCTGCTCTTTAAGGCTCATTTCCCTGTATTCCAAACAGCTTTTCAGATTATTGGCATTCAAAGAATTTCAGAGCTAGCGTACACCACACAGTTTCCATTTTTATCACTCCACTCCTCCTCAACAATGTGCACAGTCATGCTTTGCTTCTTAATACTCACATACCGGCACAATACTTAACTGTTTAAAGCATCAGGAGGAGGATGCTTCAACACAATATTTTACTTGGTTTCATTACAATAGCTTATACAAAAGGGATTTATTTTGCTTTTCAAAAATCTAGGTTTGTGCCCTGAACTAAATGCATTGTTTAAAACTCATCTCCTTTGGGAAGCGAATTTACCCAAGCAAAAATATGTAGTACTACTTTGTTAAGGTCCAGTGTAGGTGCCACTGTACTACTCTGTGCTCTGAAATATTAGGAGTTTGAAGTACATTATGAACATTAGTGAATTATATCACAGCACTCCTGTAAGACAGGAAAGTTCTCATTTTACAGATTGAAAAGCAGACAGTTATGACTTTTACTCAAGGTCACACTATGACTGGTAGAAACCCCCCCTCTTTTCCTGAGCTCCTCTAAGCATTAGACAATCTTTCACTGTAATAGGTTCAGAATCATTACTGAAATACAGTAGAATTAAACTCATGAATACATTTTAATAAACCAGTCCAAGTGAAAATTAATTCTCACTTAAGAGCTAAGCCTAGGTCTATGCTACAGACTTAAACCTGTATAACCACATCACTCGAAGTTGTGAAAAATAATCCATACTTGAGCGCACAGTTACAACGACCTCCCTTCCCCACTATGAAGACAATGTTACACCAGCAAGAGAACATTTGTCAATACAATTACTGCGTCTTTGGGAGACGGATTAACTACACCCAATGGAAGAATCTCTCCTGTTGGCATAGAAGCATCTTCACTTAAGCACTGCAACAGCATCAGTGCAATTGCACCAACACTGTGTTTTTAAGATAGACCTGCTTGCCCTGAGTTCAGGGCCTTTCATTGTTTCTCTTCGACTGCTTGGGAGACAGTACACCAAATATGTTAAAAGGCTGCAACTGCTCTATGTTAGATTCAGTAACAGCATCAAGTGTTGCACTGGAAAATATATAGAACTGCCAGCTCAAATCCTTATGAAGTTTTAAAATGTTACGTGGAATGCACCTGTACTATGTGGAATATGCTAAGTGGAACATTCAGCAGAAAAGAGCTGTTGGCCCAGATGTCTGAAATTAAAACACATTTAGTTTGGCATTCAACCAAAACAAATCAGCCTATTTTCAAAGGTGTTCTAGGTATTCACAAAGCCCTCTGAAGTCAATGGGTGCTACAGATGAGGAATATCTAAAAATAAGGCTGCTCATCTAGGTGCTTGAATATAGATTTAGGCATTATCTTTCAAACCTGAGATCCTAAAGTTTTCTTCACTGTGTATACCCCAAAACAATACAGAAATTTACAATTAGAAAAGTTACATTTGGCTCAAATTTTGTAAGAACTTATTTTATAGAATTTCGTAAGTTATAGAAAATATTTCCTTCCTGTTTTTTAAAATTAAAAAAAAACCTAAAGTCTAAAAACCCTCTTTTTCTTGCAGAGTTGAAAGTTTGTATTGTCGTACAGAGCACGAAGGTACCTAAAATGTTATTCATCTGCAGCACAAATGCAAGAAGTTAACATAGCACTGGAGTTACCAAAGATACTGAAAATCCAATGCATTTGTAATCTGCTGTGTTATTAGGAACAATAAAAGCTTACAAACAAACTCCCAATGGATAGCATCCCTTTACGTATTACAATATCTAAACAGAGAAATTTCAATTAAGCCTACCTAAAGAGCTAGATGATTATCTCTGAAGGTAGGGGACAGAAAATGTTTTAATCAGTTTTGTTTGGGGAATACCAGTGCAAAGTTTTACTATGTATGTATGTATGTATGTATGTATGTATGTATGTATGTATGTATCTCTCTCTCTCTCTCTCTCTCTCTCTCTCTCACACACACACACACACGCCGGCCATACTGGGTCAAACCAAAGGTCCATCTAGCCCAGTATCCTGTCCGCTGACAGTAGCCAATGCCTTGTGCCCCAGAGGAGGGGAACTGAAGACAATCATCAAGAGATTTGTCTCCTGCCATCCATCTCCTGCCTTCAGCAAAAGGCTAGGCACCATACCTTACCCCTTGGTAATAGCCATCTATGGACCCAACCTCCAAACATTTATCGAGCTCTTTTTTAAAACTCTGTTAGAGTCCTGGCCTTCACAACGTCCTCTGGTAAGGAGTTCCACAGGTTGACTGTGCGCTGTGTGAAGAAAAACTTCCTTTTATTAGTTTTGAACCTGCTACCCATTAATTTCATTCGGTGTCCTCTAGTTCTTATATTATGGGAACAAGTAAATAACTTTTCTGTATTCACTTTCTCCACACCATTCATGACTTCTATATAAGTCTATCATATCGCTCCTCAGTCTCCTATTTTCTAGACTGAAAAGTCCCAGTCTCTCTAGCCTCTCCTCATATGGGACCTGTTCCAAACCCTTAATCATTTTAGTTGCCCTTTTCTGAACCTTTTCTAACGCCAATATATCTTTTTTGAGGTGAGGAGACCACATCTGCATGCAGTACTCAAGATGTGGGCATACCATAGTTTTATATAGGGGAAGTAAGATATTCTTTGTCTTATTTTCTATTCCTTTTTAAATTATTCCTAACATCGTATTTGCTTTACTGACTGCCGCTGCACAAAAACACAGTAAGAGTCCCCTTCTGAGCTGAAGTTCATAGCTGAAGCCCTGATATTTACTAGCCTGCTGTATTTTATTGCAGCCCTGACTATTACCTCTTTGTAGAAAGATCAATAATTTGAAACTTAGCTTCAAAATTTTCTTACCACTGCCTCGTTCTCTGGAGCAAACAGATTTAACATTGTGGGAAGGTTGCCTTGGATCCAGAAAGGAAACATGTGCCTGAGATCCCACTGCATACACAGACCACTCCTGCCCATACGCCAGACACACATTCTCCCTGCAGTATGGCAGCTTGGTGGAAAGTAGCTAGAAATAAATGGAAAGAGAAGTTAACTTAAAAATGTGGGTTTCATGGGGAAGAAGGGATACAAGTGACTGGACAAAAAGTAAACATCCTTGAGAGCATACTGGAGTAAACTACACTTGAGCGAGTAACACTGACTTGGAAACTCTTCTGGAAGAAGGTAAGTGTCTGTTCTGTAAAATGAAGACCTGAATGAGTGTGAAGGAGAGGAGGTAATGTCATTGGATAAGAGGAGAAAAGCTGAAAATTGGAGCTCTTGGACATTAGGAAGGGAGGAAGGCAGGCAGTAAGGTCTAACTGCATGCAGAAGTTATACTGTAAGCTAAAGATTGTTTTTAAACAAGCTTAGTTAAACTGGTACAACTCCCTGTGCAGATAACCTCTGCTTCATTTTTGTTTAAATCTCCTCATTAATTTAAAGATAAATGAACGTAAGCCTAGCTTAAACTAAAGGAAGCATCAAACACCAGTCAAAGTCAGTTTGAAATTATATTTTATGGCCACATCTGCACTACAGAGTCTCATTCGGCATAGGCCCTTCTTGTAGATACAGCACACCCAGGCAGCAGTAGAGCCAGAACAGTAATACCAACCCCAAACAACATTAGTTATATGTTAAAAGAGGCACTCTCAAAGGTGCATCTATATAGGAGTTTCACAGCACAGTGTGAAAAATCCTATCAAACAAAGCTTCTAGCCCACACAGATGTGCTAGTTTAAATTTTAAATGCTGACCAGCCTAAGCTAAACCAGTGCAACTTCCTCACATTGATAAATCGTAAGTATAACTAATGGTAAAACAAGATCAGTGAAAGCTCCCAGCTTGTCCAATTTTGAAAAGAAATTAGGAGCTTCCCTCCCTCCAAAGGGAAATAAGTACTCACATGTCCAGAGCTCTTGAAACATTGCCTTTGCTCTATGAAACTTTTCAAAATAAAGGTTTTGGGCAAGTGTTTTACAGCCACTGCTGCAGTCTATTCAGACACACACTAGGGAAACTGATGCAGAGTAGGAAGCAGCCTTAACTGGTAGGTTAACTACTGAAATTATAAACACATGAGAAGGGCAACCTTTGATAGTGTGTGCTCTGCTTTCCAAAGATGAAAGTACCCATCCAAAGACACAGCTCCTAGCTCCTGGAAGGGAAAGAAGAAAGTTAGCTTCCATTAGATACATATTCTAACAAACAAATTTCAGTGCAAACCAACTGCTTAAAAAGCTACGTTTGTGCCTCAAGTTGAGCACCCAGATGAATGCTACCTGGAAGTAGTGATGAATTTGCACAAGACAAGTGTAATTGCACATTGATTTCAGTGAAACACAATAGCACGGAAGGTACAGAGGGGGAAGGACAAAATTGAAATGGAAAGCCTACAGGCAGTTTAGAGATTATAAGAAGCTTATTAGATCAAGTGCCACACCTCCCTGCCAACCTACTTTGGAAAAAAGCACTACACATTAGTACTGGCAATTCTCAGCACCAGAACCTAAAACAATATGGGGCAATAAATATTAAACAAGGTTATATGTGTGTATTTTAACAAACTTCAGCATGGCATCAGAACAGTCTTTTGGAAACCATATCTTCCTACCTATCAATTGGTATTAATTAGTTTGCAAGATACAGTTTGGCAAATACCAAGAAGCAGCTCGACCAACAAAAAAAAGTGTTGAGTTGTCTCTCTCAGGAGTCAAACCAGTTGAATGCTCCCTGGCTGGTCACCAGCAGACATGCATTGATCAGTAACACAGCTATTAACAAAGAACAGACAGACAAAACACCAGTGTGACCCCAGCTGAACTTTGTATTCCCTTTTGCAAACTGAAAGCAGGGCCATCCTTAGGCATACACAACATAGCAGCGGTGTAGGGCACCACATGCTACCAATGCCTAGGCAGGACTGCAGACAGGACTGACTCTGGTGGTCCCATCTCCTGGCCCTGCCCTTCCTGCGGACTTCACACTGGGCCATTCCCTGCTCATTCCCTTGCAGCTGCACCCAGCCCCCACTCACCAGGCAGCAGCAAGCGGTGTGGGAACACGACCTGGAGGACTCCAAAGGAGCTGAGAGCAGCCATGCAGCCAGCAGCTTGAAAGAAGTGGCAGTTTCCCTTTCAGAGCACCAATTCTCTTGCCTGGCATTGCAAAACACCTACATCGCCTCCAGCCTGTGCCCGCGCCTCCCTCCCTGCCCCAAGGTTACCAACTCTCTCAGATGAGGCACCACTGCAGCAAATGGCATCCAGCTCACTGATCCAGGAGAGTTGGCAAGTCCCTGCCCTTCTGGCTTCTGCCCTCCCCTTCAGAGCAGCCACTCCCCTTGCAGTGTGGGGGAGCCAGTCTGGGCTGCTTAAGGGACCAGCACTACTAGGGACAGCCATGGCTGAAAGGTTACAATTTCACTCCTCTCAATTTCCCTGTTTATATCTTGCTGACCTTATTCTTATTGTTGAACGCCAGTGCTCGGACTTTGCAGTTGTCTGGATTGGTGTTCTCCTTGGGGATATCCTTCAGTGCCCTGTGTGTTATATGAGCATAGACAGGGACTCGAGAGAGATTGTGTCTGGCATCGCTTTTAGTCAGCACATCGTCTGTCACTTCCCAGAGACCCATCGAGCCATCCCGGGAACCTGAATTAAAAAAAAAAAAAAAACACAAACAAACATTTCAGCATGCATTAAGCACAAGCAATTTCCCTACTGAAGACAGAACTTCAGTGAAGCATGTAGGACATGGCCCTAAGGAAGGAAGAATAGAGTGCTGTTTGTTTAATCTCCTGCCTGCCCCTCCTGCCCACGTGGCCACTCCTCCCCTGCATCCCACCCAGTCAGACTCCCCCACCCCCAGCTCACTCCTGCAATCCCTTCCACGCAGATCCCACACCCCAAGCCTACTTCCTGGCAGCCCCGTGTCACACTGAACACCTAATTTTGGCCCCACAACCTGTACTAGGCATGGGCCCCTAGGCCCTGGGGCTGGTGTGTAAGAGGAATGTCTTTTTCTGCGTTTCAGTCAAGGACCAGATCAGTGAGGGTTTGGCATTTTTTTTTTGGGTGGGGGGGGTTGCTTCTCACTTGCAGCCTCCAACTCAAAAAAGGTTCCCTGCATATGCTCAACGGGATTTGCAGAAACCAGTCAGCAAAAGCATCCTTCTTACAGTTTGTGATGACATTAGACGGAACAGATAAAGTATTCTCCAAGTAAAAAAAAAATTCCTTTTTTATTTTTTAAAAGTTACCTTAAATTTTTCTTTAAAACTCTGTTCAAAATGAAATCTGAATTTTGAACTAAATATGTGAAAGCCTAAATTTACTTCAATTCTTACAGTCTGCCTACAATGTCTTTCTAGGCTAATAAATGATAACTTAGATTTTTGTCATGCACTTGTGGTTTGGTTGGATTACTGCCAAGTTTCAAAATATAACTGGTACGTTAATTTGTTGTGGGAGTGCTTATTACATTTTTACTACGATTACTAGACTTTTAACAGTATAATTGCTCAATATAAGCAAACATCTGATGTGAAGATTTCCTGTTAAAATGTAAAGTTTTCAGGCATTCATGTAAGTGCTTTTTCAACTTGTTTGGTATGTTGCCATAGGTAAGGGTTGAAATAAATTTGGCTAATCCTTAATTGTTTTCCCTACAAAACTGGGTTCAGAATAAATAATTTAAAAAGTGGTATGAACAGCTGCAGTCTTTCATTTACAGCCTTATTTTTAAGGCAGTATCCTGAGTAACAGTGAGTTTTGTTCCAGGGTCCCATCTACACAGTACAGGTATGTACATCCATCGTCTACAATGTCTAAAACTTCAGAGTCAACTGCTGGTCTCACCAGCAGTGCTGCAACTCAACTACATCAGTGGGTAAGTTACCTGTATCAGACTTCCTCCATCATCCAGTAAAGTTACAGATAAGTTTCTCACCAGAATCAGCCAAACCTCACAGATTTTTAAAAAGTTGCTCAGTTATTTATATAATAATTTACCTCCCCTTCTTTTGTTGAGAAAAAGCTTTTCATCGACATGCTTCAGTTATTATGATCAGGCCCCAACCAACAAAGCAGACAGTGCTGAACACAGTGTACAACGAGGACATAGAACTGTGTGCAACAAACCTTGACAGGAAGTTAATTAACTGAGTCTTGATGGGTGGAATAACGTACATGCGATCCAGTAACGTGTGCTTGTGTACCAACAGAAAGTGGGATTGTCTATTTGAATGCGTCCCAGTCAGGGGTACCTCATCTTATATAAGTATCTGCTTAGTTTTACAAGAGGCTTCACACAAAGCACTAACAAAATCTGTACAACATATTTCATGTGAAGACCTGTTTATACTGTTCTATATACTCAACACAAATGTAAATATTTATATTCCAATTCATTTATTTTATAAATTATATGGTAAAAAATAACAACGTAAACCCTTTTTCAGTAATAGTGGGCTTATGCCACTTTTGCATTTTTGTATTTGGTTTTGTGAACAAGTAATTTGTAAGTGAGGTGAAACTTCAGAGTTCAAGATAAATCAGATTCCTGAAAGAGGTACAATGGTCTAGAGAGGCTGAGAACTACTTATCTTACAGAAATAATTTACACAGTTTTACCGTAACTTCTAGGATTACAATTTAAAAATACCTGGACAAATTGGACAAATGTGAAGTACTTCACATCAGCAGGAACAGACGGTTGCAGACATACAAATGGGAAGTGACTGTCTAGGAAGGAGTACAAAGGAAAAGGATCTAAGGGGTCACAGTTGACCACAAGCAAAACCTGAGTCAGTGTGACACTATTGCAAAAACACCAACATCACTCTGGGATGCAGTAACATGAATTTTTAAGCAAGACGTGAGAAGAAGAGCAGAAGAATTACTCTGCGCTGACTAGGCCTCAACTAGACTAGTGTGTCCAGTGCTAGATGCCATGTTTCAGAAAAGATATGCAGAAACTGGAAAGGTCCAGAGAAGAGCAAAAAAAAAACTAAAGGTCTAGAAAACATGACCTATGAGGGAAGACAGCAAGAACTGGGCGTGTTTAGTCTAGAGAAGAGAAGACTAAGGGTTTGTCTTCACTTACCTGAAGAGGGATTTTCTGGAGATCCCTCTCCCAGGGGACAATTTAACAAGGCTAGTAAGTACCTAGTAAATCGACTGCTGATGGTGCCCCCGTCGACCCTAGTACTCTATTGGGTTGTGAGGAGAAAGAGAAGTCAATGGGAGAGTTTCTCCCACTGACCTCCTGCAGTGGGATGCTGCAAAAATTTGGCCTCAAGTATGTTGACTCCAGCTGTGCTATCTTTGTAGTTGAAGTTGTGTGTTTCAGGTCAACTTTTTCTCCTTAACATCCAAGGAAAAGAGAAGAAATAATAGGCTTAAATTGCAGTAAAGGAGGCTTAGTTTGGACATAAGAAGTTTCTCCTAAACTGTCAGCATGGATAAGCTTTACAATATATTGTATGGGAAGGTCTGAAATCTCCATCTCGGGACATTTTTAAGAGCAGGTTAGACAAATACCTATCTGGGAATAGATGGTGCTTGGCCATGCCATGAGTACAAGGGAACAGACTTGATGCATCATCTTTCAATGTACCTTCCAGTCCTAGGATTCTCCCCCAGTAAGTACAATGGAATTCGGCAGTTGACCATTTTGATTTATTAAGAACTAGCCCATTAGGATGAAAGTTTATGAAGAACATAATGACAAAACAGACCTATTGCAGCCAAAGTTATCAACATCTGACTCAAGGAGAAATGTAGAAGATATTCAGCATATCTTGAAACCTAGTCTCAATGCCTTTGACCAACTGCAGAAAGATTGCTACTGGCCGTTCAAATTGGAGAAAACTTAAAGAGATACTGAAAGAAGGGATAACCAACAACAAAATTCATTTGCAGGAAGTAAAAGAGCAGATGGGTCTAGCACTAGGTGCCCCCTACTTCTCACCAGTATTCAGCTGAATGCACCAAGGTAGAGGTCTATCTGCTAAAGATGCTGATGCTGTGACATGGGCATCTAATAGTCACCCATCAATAAACATGAGACAAAAGATAGGTGAATATATGTTTTATTGGATCAACTTATATTGGGAGAGCACTGAGCTTTGTGGCTCAAAGGCTTGTCTTTCTCACCAATAGAAGCTGGTCCAATAAAAAGCTATTATCTTATCAATCTCGTCTCTGCTACCCTAGGGCCAGCACAGCTACAGCTACAACTACACTGCACGCAAAACGAACTCATGTCAGGGCTGGAGGTTAATCATTCAAAGCAGCCCTTATTTGCTGATGTTCTACAGAAAGTCACCCTACGGAACTGTCAGAAGTCTCTAGCTAAGCACCAGAGTTTGTGGAAGTGCTAAACTAGCTTGACAGCAGTAGCCTCCTCTGCAGTTACCGTAAGTCCAAACGAAAGACATTCTAATTCACTCAAAGTTGAGTACTCAACTGGGAGTTCACAAAGTAGGAAAACGTGTCTCTCTCTTCCTGCCTATGAACAAGAGGTGAGCTTTAGAAGTTTGCATAACTGCCTAAGTAACTTAAGAGACTGTTGTTTCATGTTCAAGAGACTTATGTGACTAGGAACTTCAGGTCCAGTCATTTTCTCTTAGTAAAATTTGAAAAATTTTTCAATGTGACCTGAAATAATCCATTTAATTCACTGATTAGACTTAATTTTCCTGTTCCTTTAGCTGTAAATGGGGATCACATTTTGTTAAGAGAAGTTCCTTTACCCAGAGCATTTAAGATGGTTTGTTCCATAAATATATGTTTTATATGCGGTTATGTTTTTAAATTTCAGTTACCATCCTAATGCAGCCAGACAGAAATCATGAGCAAAAAGCTAATTACTTCACAGAAAACAGAGAATTCTGTCTAACACATAAAAAATGCACAGTTAAGAGAACCTGAAAATACCATGAATTACAGTTGCCTAAATAAAAATGTAATATATTATAGCATGCTCTCCTCTAAGCAGCAAAAATATATACTCCATTAGTGTAAAGGTTCCATTGACTTGGAAAATCAAAATGCTGTAATGATTATGCCAACCAGTAACAATACATCTGTTTAAAAGGGTAAATATAAAACAGAAAACATTCATTAAAACCAATTATTTAAACAGGGGTTTTCCACTTAATAATTTAATGCGATTTTAAGGTCTGATTAAAAGTCACCCTGTTGTAAATTGGCCCATACGGATACTAAAGCAGCAATGGTCTGAGAGCAAAGACCTGGGTTCTTACTCCCAGCCCTGATCAACTTACTTCCATCTGGGCGTCTGTTTTACTATGTGTACCTCCATAATATACATAACTCCAGCACCATGTTCATATATGTACTTTTTAAAGAAATTCATCATAGCTTTAATGGCAAAGTATGGAATTTCAGTTTGCACAGAATTAAGTTTACAGGTAAATTCAATAAAAAAATCATTCGATCCTTAAAACCATAATTTTTGTATTGTAATTCACAAATGTTTGTCTTTTAAAAGAGTTGTAAAAGTTTAAGTTTAAAGTAGCTATATAAGTTTGTATCCGCAAAAACAACGAGAAGTGCTGTGGCACCTTACAGGCTAAGAGATTTTTTGGAACATAAGCTTTCATGGGCATTGAATAACGTGGACTTCTCATTTTTACACTGGCCTCTGCTCATGTGAGATCAATGTAGTGTCCTTTTAACTCTGGAAATGGACAGGTAAGTATCAATACCCCTTGTAAATTATAAACTTTGGTACAGTTAAATAAAGAAAGAATAAAATGGATTCTGAGTCATCAGGATATGGCGGAATACAAGCAGGGCATCACTGGCTCAATATATTGTCTTTATCATCAGAGAAATCTAGTCAGCTCCCATTAATGCTCACTGTTGACCATCACAGTCAAGGCTTCCCAATAACATTTTATGACAGAAGTGTCCTACCGCTCAATTTACACAGTCATGTCTTTTAAATGGAACGTAAATCTTGTTTGTTGGGGAGATTTATAATTCAATGGCCTCCCTTAATTTCTGAACACCATGATACACTTTATAAAGAAGCTGTTCTTTTTATTACTGTTAACAGAGAAACACATCACTGCATCTTGTTAAACTGGTTAGCCCTAAAGCCAAGGGGAAAACTTTTGTCACTCTATGTTTACAAATATCATCTAGAGCAGGGGTCAGCAACCAAAATAGCAAGAGCAGCCATTTTTTCCAGTTTAGTAAAATACTCAATAATTCAAAGGGCCACAATGCATGTGAATGAGAGAGTCCTTAATAAATAACGTCAAACCATACTTTTTGTAACCCGTTTTAAGACCAGCGCACATATGATTTGTAATGCGATAAATGTTTACTGCAGGACATTCAAACTTTTACATATTCTATGTCTTCATGCTTTTCCCGTGTGTTTGTATCATTCTCATACTTTCTCTGGAGGATGCTAGGGGGAAGTTATCCAACACTTTGAGATCGCATAACATTGCTATTTAGATACAGGTTGTTCATTTTTGGGCTTTTAGATGTTCAGTGTATCGAAAATAATCAGGATTTTTTTTTAAATCTTTGCAATTATAGTGTTGAGAGCCACAAAGAAGTTATTAAAGAGCTGCATGCGGCTCCAGGGCTGCAGATTGCAGACCTCTGATCTAGAGAATGATTCATCCTAAAAGAAGCTCTTACCAAACAAGAGCCTCCTCTTTGTTTATAATGACTGGCATTCTTCCTTCAAGGCTGCTTTAGGTCAAAAGAGGTTTAGTTTTATGTCTATGAATTCCTTTAGACAGTCACTCTATACACATGGGTGGAGGAAAACCCTCACCTCTGTCTAAACAATACCAAAAGTAAGAGACATGGAAAGTCAACCTTGCAGCCTAATCTTCACGCCCTTGAGCATTCAAATGAGATATCAGAAGCTGTCAGGCCTCTATACCCAAGCTAGGACAAGCAACTGGCAATTTGACCTGCAGTGGGACCAGTAGCTCCTTTCCCTCTCAGTGAATCATATTTAATCTGCCTGCCAGAAGGTGGCAAGAAATTTTGCCTTCAGTTTCTTGGCCAACATACAGGCATGTGGTAACTCCTCCTCAACTTTATTTCAAAGATTTCTGCTTCGACTTCACTGGCAAAATGTAATTCAAGTTTCATATTTGTAAGGTTTTTTGATTCCATTTTGGCATCATTCTGCCCTTGGTGTTTTCTGCACCATGGCCCACAGGTAAACAAGCTCTCCAGAACACAGCCTGGCAAGCTGACTAAAATTTTAAATACAGTATTCTGCTTGGATTTATTTGTTGCCTTGGTGACATGCAAAGAAAGCAGAACCTGTACACCCTAGGGACGTGAGCCAAAGAGCTGACCTGAAACATTACATGGTGTAAGTGACCTGAATGCACAACAATGAAGCTACGTGCAGGTAACTAACAAGGTTTATAAGAAACAAAACAAACCAACCACACATGCCTACATGTACTAGGTCTCTTGTTGTTCTCCCCTGCCCCAAACCATTTTCAGTAATATCTGTTCTTTTCTCCAGTTACTAGCTTGCTTGTCCTGAGACA
The DNA here is from genome assembly GCF_033958435.1 of Carettochelys insculpta. Classification (NCBI taxonomy): domain Eukaryota; kingdom Metazoa; phylum Chordata; order Testudines; family Carettochelyidae; genus Carettochelys; species Carettochelys insculpta. The sequence goes on from NC_134141.1 coordinate 125,218,572, forward strand.
CTCTCCCACCCACTGTCCTCTCCTGCAGGTTGGGCTCACTGAAGGCCAAGACCAACAGTACAGTAAAGCTATGCTCAGCTTGAGAGGTCGGGAAGCAGGACCAGTTTCCCCGCAAGAACGATGCTGTTCAGAGTTGGCCCAAGATTAAAAATAACCAGCTTTAAACACTGAGGGTTCAGATAATTTTGGGAGCTGTGCCCAGAGTTGAGCCCAAATCACTCACTGTACATGCAGAGGAATAGTATCCAATATATACAGATTACAAAAATATCTATTAAATGGCATCAAACCTGACCTCCTACAGGAGTTGTATCAATTACTGCACAACATTGTTCAGTGCTGAAGAGAAAGTGTTCTTGGAAAGTTCACACTTCCGCAATCAAGATTTGTATTACTTTATTTGAATTTTCCAGTTATCACTTCTACAATAAGCATGGATATGTAGAAAGTTTCCCTAGTGAGATACAATCTCTTCCTGATGCACACTAGGAACTGTTAGTGGATTTAAAGGTGCTCAGTATAACCTGGGTATGGTTGCTTTGTTTGTTGTTTTTTTTAAAGCATGATTTCATTGCATTTAAAGACACTTGCTTTCTCTGAAGAGTTTAGATACAGATCTGGTTGAGGGACTAACCACAGGCAATCGCAAATACACCATTCAGCTTCCAACCCCACTTCCAGTTGAATCACACCTATCATGGCTGTCAGGGTTAGAGGTGCTCATGTCCTAACAAAGCTTTTTGTTTGAAGCATAGCTAGTATAGTAGTTCTACAGCCAAGCTCTACCATCCACACAACAAACCAAATGCATTACGAAAAAGGAAGCTCCTAGCAGGCAGCTTGGTGCTACCATGATTATATTTCAACTACAGATTGTGTCAATGCTTGACATTTTATATTGGAAGTATCATGAAAAAAAATAAATGTGCTCCATTGTTCATCCACGCAATATATCTTCCTGATACTCTATCACCTTGTCAGATGTATGCTTACACAGTAGCACTTTGCAATCTTTCCTCAAGACACGGGCCTTAAACAACCACACTAAAAATAAACCTACCAGAAACAGCCATAGTATCACTGATCCAGGCAATAGAAAATATCCAGTCTTTGTGTCCATCCTGAAGAGAGAAAAAGAACAAATCAGCCCGTCAGATTTATCAGCATGTGTATTTTATCTATCAACTGCCTGTAAATACACACCTAGATGAAAAGTTCACCTTAATCAGGGAGTCTGGCTTTTTTGTACAGCAAAAAAAGGAAAAGGTCTATCTAAAAAACAGTAGGCAACTGTGACAATGTCACAAAACTCACAAAATTTAATATCTGAAACTACTTTTAATTCATTTTGAAACAGATTTCAAATATTGTCCCTTTAACACCCATGGTGAGTAAAGGACCCTCCTGAGTAGGGGTTGACAACGTGTGGCTCTAGACTTGCATGCAGCAATTTACAGAATCCTTTGCAGCTCTGGATGCTGCCGACTCCTCTGCAACTGCCTGCCTTGCCATCACAGAAACAGTAGAACCAATTACACTTGGCTCAACGGCCTGCAGGGCAGCGAGAGGGATACAGCCGTTAAACCAATCAAATCCAGTTCCACTATCTCGGTGGCAGCAGGGCAAGGAGACTTCCTTCCACGGTGCACATGTGGCCACCCAGCATAGGCTTCCTACTATCTGTGCATTCCTGCCCCCGGCCATGCCAGGAGGGCTTGAGTTAGCTGTGTTTGCTCCTGCCCAACTGTAACTCGAGCAACGGGCCGTTTTTGGGCTGGCTGCACAGGTTCTCTCTGCCCTGTGCTCTCAGTACAGCCCCACATATGTGGCTCCTGCTCCCTCCCTCCCCACCCCCATGCACCACAACCCCCCTTACTATACCAGCCACAGCAGGACCCAGGGTCAGAGGTCCTCACTCCCAGTGGGGTGGGGGAAAAAGAGAGTCAAATGCCTGCTGTCTGGCCACACTGATGCACCCAATCTGCTGACAAAGTCAGTTTGGTTAGTCCCGGGGGCCTGTTTGGGGCTGAGGGATTAATCCTGGGGACAGGTGGGCAGGTTTGCAGGATGTGGGAGCTGAGGCAGGGAAAGCAGGTCTGGGGGTTGAAGAAGTAGAGCCTGGAGGTGGGGGCACACGCATGGACGGTTCATGCCAACACAGGCTCTTAAGCAGGAAGGAGCAAACCCCAAACACAGTATTTTCCCTTGTCCTCATTTGCTCTCCAATCCAGAACTGAAAGCAGCTTAAACTTTCAAACTGGTACAAATCATTGTGTGTGTGCTGTTCTTAAAAGAGGGCTTTCAAAAAAAATATGGTTTGACTTTATTTATTAAGGACTGTTTTGTATTCACATGCACTGTGGCTCTTGAAGTACTGATTTTGTAATTTAATTTGAAAAAAGAAATGGTTCTTCTTGCTATTTTGAAGATTCAACTTCATTCAGTTCCAGAATTTAAACGTGAAGAATCAAACGTTAAATGTAGATATGTGCATCCCTTACTTTTGAAAAGAACAATCCTGTTTCTTGAACATCTTCTCATACACATCACTACCACGGATGTAACCAATTGCATTCTAAATTTTACATGAAAAAGCCATTGAAAATAATTGTGTGTTTAAAACCCCTGACATATTGCAGATCTGGGAAAATTAGTTAGGGTGGAAATATGGATGTTCCATATACAATGATTACTCAGACAGTAAAGTTAGGTAACTCAAGAGATGCTAATGCAGTCTGTTCGCAGAGAACTGTGAGCCTGATGTGCTTTTTTTAAAACAGAATTAAAGTTAAGAGGTCAAGTCAGAATCACTGTTCCCTGTCACTCAGGAGAGATTCTAATGGACCTCTGCTGATTAGCAGAGAGCACACAGCTATGGCTCTTGTTTTTGTTGGTGGTGCATATTTGTACATGCTTCAGTGCCCATAAATTTTATTCTGCACAGGGATGGAAAAAAAAAATCCACAGATGGATGACTGCAGGAACATTGGTCACAATACTACACAATATCCTATAAACCCTAGAAGCCAGCCTACTCTGCAATTGTTAATCACCTTAAAACAGCTCCCACACACATTACAACCTCAGCTGCTGCAACTCTGATGCACATGTCAACATCCTGCCCAGGAACAAAACTTTTAAGACCACTCTCCTTTTAGCTTAGTTTCTAAAGAGTCCCTTAAACAAGGTGATTTTAAAAAATGGAGCATGGTACAGTGTACATCAGGGAGTTTCAAGCTCCCAGGGCCCATCTAGGGCCCAAACACTTTCCCAATTCAACCTGCAAAATACATTTTTAAGAAGTTATTTAATCAGGCCCAGGTGGCTGCTGGCTTGGTGGGCAGAGGGGTGGGCATCACGTAGGGACTTACTCTCATACATGGCTCCCAGCAGCACCCAGGCCCCTTGCAACCACATAGTCCTGGCTGCAGAAGGTGCTGCTTAGTCCGGGAAGCTGGACAGGTTGTCTCCACAGAATGAACTATGCTGGTCAGAGAGCCATCCACACTGATGTGTTCCTTGGTTTTGCTTTCAGCTACCCTGGGTAGGGGAGGGGATCCCAGCACAAGGATGCCAATGATAGTGGGGTGGGGAAGCAGACAGAATTCCAGGCCACGTGTTAGCTGGGGGAAGGTGAGGTGGGGAAGAGATCATCCCAGCATGAGGACATGGGGAAGTGAAGGTGAGGCATCAGTTTCATGTCTTTTTTAGGATACTGGTTCCTGGCTAAGCTCCTGGACTTAGATGTACTATGTTGCTAACCTCAGGGGCTCAGAACTCATGAATCAGACCTGCCACAACCCAAAAAGGAATCTGCTTCTTGAAATCAGATAAAAATATATTTGCAGGATTTAAAAAAAAACAATGGCATCAGGTGTTTGAGGTCTTTGCCTGACTTTAGGGCATGTTTTCTAACTTCTCTCCGGAAACCATGAGACCTAAAGTCGGCCTTTAAGGGGAAGGGGGAAAAAAAAAAAAAAAAAAAAAAAAGAAGGCCAAAATTCTCTTCTAATACCATGAACCAACAATCAAGCATAATCTATTAAGCCAAAACAATCACAGTTGATAGCAGTACATGAGGCATCAGGCTGTGAAGTTCCCAGATCCGGATTAATTCTAATGAAGTATTTGGGGCTTCCCCGCTCCAAAAGCTCCAATCATCAGGAGGCTTGTGATATAATCAGCAAAGTTGGCATCACTGGTATCTAATCAGTTTCACAAACTGAGTTAATAGTTTCACAGCTTACACCTACGGAGGAACTAATAGGGAAGGTAGAGGTGGGGGGACAACCTGGGAAGCAGTGATCATGAGATGGTAGACTTCAGGATCCTGACCAAAGGAAGGAAAGAAAGCAGCCAATTACACACCTTGGGCTTCAGAAAAGCAGACTTTGACTCCTTCAGGAACCTCATGGGCAGAATACCCTGGAATGCTACCATGAAGGGAAAAGGAGTCCAGGAAAACTGGCAGTATTTTAAGGAAGCCCTATTGAAGGCACAGAAAGAAACTGTCCCGATGTGCAGCAAGAGATGTAAACATGGTGGGAGACCAGACCTACTGGATGAGGGAGATAACCCAGTGACAGATGATGTAGGGACAGCCGAAGTACTTAATGCTTTCTTTGACTCTGTCTTCACAGACAAACACAGCTCCCGGACTAATGTGACAAGTGATGCATTGTGGGATGAAGGTGGACAGCCTTTGGTGGGGAAAGAACAGGTTAGGAGCTATCTAAAAAAGCTAAAATGTCCATAAATTGATGGGCCCAGATCTAATTCATCTGAGGATTCTGAGGGAGTTGGCGTATGTTGTTGACGAGCCCTTGGCTGTTATCTTTGAAAAGTCGGGGAGATCGGGAGAGATCCCAGATGACTGGAAAAAGGCAAATGTAGTGCCCATCTTTAAAAAAAGGGAAGGATGATCCAGGGAACTATAGGCCAGTCAGTCTCACATCAGTCCCTGGAAAAATCATAGAGGGGGTCCTCAAGGAAGTCATTTTGAGGCACTTGGAGTAGGGGAGAGTGATCAGGAATAGTCAGCATGGATTCATGAAGGCAAGTCATGCCTGACCAATCTGATTAGTTTCTATGATGAGATAACTGGCTCTGTGGATGCAGGGGGGGGCGGGGAGTGTAAAATCAATGGATGCCATTTGTCTTGACTTTAGCAAAGCCGTTGATACAAATCTCCCACAATATTCTCGTCACCAAGTTAAAGCAATGTGGATTGGATAAATGGACGGTAAGATGGATAGAAAGCTGGCTAGAAGGTCAAGCCCAGAGGGTAGCGATCAACGGCTCGATGTCGGTCGGTTTCTAGTGGAGTGCCCCAAAGTTCGGTTCTGGGTCCTGTTCTGTTCAACATATTTATCAATGAGGTGGATGAGGGGTTGGATTGCACCCTCAGCAAGTTTGCAGACAACACTAAGCTAGGGGGAGAGGTAGATAACCTGGAGGGTAAGGACAGGGTCCAGACTGACTTAGACACATTGGAGGACTGGGCTGCAAGAAATCTGATAAGATTCAATAAAGACAAGTGCAGAGTCCTACACTTGGGCCAGAAGCATCCCAAGCATTGTTACAGGCTGGGGTCCGATTGGCTCCGTAGTAGTTTTGCAGAAAAGGACCTGGGAGTTGTAGTGGGCGAGAAGATGGACATGAGTCAGTGTGCCGTTGTAGCCAAGAAAGCTAATGGCATATAAGGTTGCATCACGAGGAACGTTGCCAGTAGATCCAGAGAAGCGATTATTCTTCTTTATTTGGCTTTGGCGAGGCCGCATCTGGAGTACTGCGTCCAGTTCTGGGCCCCCAATTGTAGGAAGGATGTGGATACACTGGAGAGGGTCCAGTGGAGGGCGACCAAAATAATGAGGGGGCTGGAGTATATGACTTATGAAGAAAGGTTGAGGGAATTGGGACTGTTTAGTCTGCAGAAGAGAAGACTGAGGGGGGACTTGATAACAGCCTTCAACTTACCGAAGGGAGGCTGCAAAGAGGCTGTTCACAGTGGTCACGGATGGCAGAACATGGAACAATGGTCTCAAGTTGCAGTTGGAAAGGTCCGGGTTGAACATTAGGAAAAAAAAAAAAACTTTCACTAGGAGGGTGGTGAAGCATTGGAATGGTCTACCCAGGGAAGTAGTGGAGTCTCCATCCCTGGAGGTATTTAAGTCTCACCTCGACAAAACCCTGGCAGGGCTGATCTGATAGGTATGGTCCTGCTTAGAGCAGGGAGCTGGACTCAATGGCTTTTTTAGGTCTCTTCCAGCTCTATTGTTCTATGATACTATGAATGGGACAGCTCTGCACATGCCTTCCCCAAGCCACAGGGACAGAATGTCAGTGGCAGGGTGCTAGCAGCAGGAAGCTACTCTAGCCCTGCTGCGCCACTGGTGGCGGCCGGCATGGTCCTCAGTGGGTTTTACATGACCTGGGGAGAAAGGCAGGGCTGAGGCACACATGGGAGGAAGTAGCATATGGGCCAGCATGTGGAGGTGTGTGGGGTGGGGATATGGGTGGAGGCCTTCATGAGAAGGCTGCCTATTAAGTACAAAGTCAAAAACTCAATCAGTAGAACAGACTGATGCCTTGCACGTTTTGCCTGTTTCACTCTTCCAGACTAAAAAAATGTTTTAAAGATGTGCACAGACCCACATTAAACAAACAGAGATGTGTGTTCACATCTGCACTTCTTTCCCCCAGACTACTTCAAGGTCAGAAACCTCACTTCCGGCAGAACTGGACATTTCAGCGTAATATCTACAGAGGGATACTGTACCTTTCCCCAATACGTTAACTTACATCTCCCACGCAAACGGGATCAAGGGTAGGCAGACGATAAATAGCAAGGCTGTTTGGATTGTCTCCTCCTGTAGCCAAAAGTGTCCTCGAAGGGTTCAGCTCAATTGCATGAATGCCACAGCCCTGCTGGTTTACCATGCCAGGTTCTCGATCTTTCAGAATAGGAATCTTCGTGATTTGACCAGTCTGGACATCTACCACAAACAGCTGAAAGGCAGATGTACATGAAGTTGTAGTAACAGAGCCATCAAACCAAATTCACATGATAAGTTTAAGGAGAAACAAAATGGGAGGTCACTTGATCCACTCAGAACAGGAATTGCTGATGGGTATAAAAAATGGTCACCTCCCTATTTATCAACATAAAACTGAATTTACCTTGCTCTTTTTTGAAACCTGTTATGGTCTCAGCACTCAGCATCCTCTTGCAAGGAGTTCCACAGGTCGACTGTGCATTGTGTGAAGCAGTACTTCCTTTTGTTTGTTTTAAATATGATAAGTATCAATTTCATTAGGAAACCCCTCATTCTTGGGTTATGGGAATGAGCACAATGTTTTTATTCACTGTCTCCCCATCATGATTTTATAAAACTTCTATCATAGGGGTGGCCAACCATTTTGCATCAGAGGCCACATGAAAGAATTGTTCCAGGGGCCAAACACAAAACAGACCCAAATCCACCAACCCCCATGCCCCATCCCCAGGATTAACCTGCCTCAGACGACGAGCTCTGTTTACTGCTGCTGCTCCCCCACGGCCACAGCCTCCCTCCCACCCTTCTCAGTGCATCTACACAGCTCCAGCAGATGTGGACTCTGTCACCCCACCCCAGCTCTCCTGGTGACTTCCCCAGACTGTAATGCAGGCAGCTCCCTGCCCTGCCGCTGTTAAAATAATGGAACTAACTTGGTTTAATGGCACATGGGGCAGCAGGAGGGATCCAGCTGTTAAACCAATTAAATTTAGTGCCATTACTTCAGCAGCGGCAGGGCAGGAAGCCACCTACACTCCAGGTGGGGGATGTGACCAGGAGAGCCTGTGGGGAGGGTATGGCCAACTCTGCCCCTGTTAAGGTGGCCAACCCCTGCCCCAGCCCCAGCCCCAGCCCCAGCCCCAGCCCCAGCCCCAGCCCCAGCCCCAGCCCCAGCCCCAGCCCCAGCCCCAGCCTGACTATACCCCATACCCCACATTCACTTTGGCTAGCTTGGGTAAAATGGTACCATTGCTGCAGGAAAAGGCTTTGTGGGCCAGATTCTGGCCACCCCTGTTGTATCATATCTCCCCTTAGTTGTCTCTTTTCCAGGCTGAAAGTGCCCAGTCTTATAAATCTTTCCTCATATGGCAGCCATTCCAAACACCTAATTATTTGTTGCCCTTCTTTGAATTATTTCCAATGCTAAGATATCCTTTCTTGAGGCAAGGTGACCACATCTGCATGCAGTATTCGAGATGTGGGTGTAGCATAGCTTTCTATAGAGGCAATAAAATATTTTTGTTCTCTAGTCCTCTCAATGATTCCCAACAGCATTAGCTTTTTTACTGCCATTGCACATTGACGGGATGTTTTCAGAGACCTATCCACAATGACTCCAAGCTCTCAAGTACGGCTATGGTCTGAAGAAGTGGGTCTGTCCCACAAAAGCACACCTAATAAATTATTTTGCTAGTTTTTAAAGTACTACTTGACTGCTTTTTGTTTTGATAGTATATAGACAAGCACGGCTCCCGCTGTTACTAAGCTCTCAAGTGGTTATAGTTAATTTAGTCCCCATCATTTTGTGTGTGTAGTTGGGATTATGTTTTCCAATGTGCATTACTATGCATTTAATCAACATTGAATTTTACGTGTCCTTTTTCGTTGCACAGTCACTTAGTTTTCTGAAGCTCTTTGCAGTTTGCTTTGGACTCAGCTATCTTGAGCACTTTAGTATAAACTGCACATTTTGCCACCACATTATTTACCCCCTTTCTCCAGATCATTTACAAATATGTTGAATAGGATTGGTCTCAGTATGGACCCATTGGGGACACACTAATTATCTCTCTCCAGTCTGAAAATGGACCATGTATTCCTACTCTTTATTTCATCTCTTTTAACCAGTCAACATTCCTTGAGAGGACCTTCCCTCTTATCCCATGTCAGCTTACTTTAAAACTGCATCAACGATCTAGTTTCCCTTACAAACTCATTCAGACCATGTCGATTTAGACGGTTCAGGAAGCTGCATCAGCCACAAATATTCCAACACAAGCAAGAGCTTGTGACTTGCAGGACTGCTGATGCTTTGAAGACAAGGTGATAATCACTTAGGGAGAGAAAGGGCATCTAGCTAGCAAACCACTTGCCCCTTTGAAAAACCATTTCAGAAACAACAGTCAATAAAAGGAAAAATTGAAGTTATGAGCCTGAACTAGGGATGTAACAGAGCAGTGTTTCTCAACACCCCCCCCTTTTTTTTTTTTTTTTTAAAAAAAATACCCATTTAAACAAAATTATATGTGCCCCCAGTACCTATGACTTTCAGGCACACAAAATTCTTTTTCTACCATTGGAACACATTTGTTTAAACAACTTAATCATAACAGGTTGGTTGGAAGAAAGCCTATGGGCAATAAGTTTACCACCAGACTTATTATGCAAAAACAATAAGATGAAAATAAATCAATTTTTTTAAATTTTTAATTTTAATCCATAAAGTTGAGAAACACTGAGTTAAATGTACCCTCTGAAAGAGCTCTGAGTACCCCCATGGGGTACATGTACGCCAGTTGAGAACCACTCAACGTGTACCCCCCAGTTGAGTATCCAGTTACATGACTGGCTGGTAAATGTCTGCTTATCGGTTAGTGCTAGCAGTTACTTGTGCACCCTCCCCTAAGTAAACAGAGAGTGGCTGGCTTAGCCTCTATCCCTGCTTGTGCTGGGATGAGGCAGTTTCCCCAGCTGCCACTCTGCATTTAAAAGGCTGAACTAACACAAAAGCTGGCTCCGCTTCTGTTCTCCCTCTGGCAATTGTGCTCTTCCCACCTTCCCTGCCACAATGCATTTAAAATGGCAGGGACAGAAGCTGAGCCAGCTAGCCTGTGTGCTGCCTCAGTGTTTTAAGGCAGAGCATCAGGGTGAGGGGGGCAGTTAACTGAGTAACTGACAAATTTTGGCAGTTATGCAGTTACCAGATGACCTGGTCTTTAACATCCCTAGCCCAAACTTTATCATCAGTCCTCACAGAGAAAGAAATCCATGAACAAGGAGCATGCCTCCCTCTGCTAGACAGGAAGCAACTGACAAGCAAGCTCATTAGGTAAATGGTAACAGAGAAGAAGCTGTGCTAGTCTATACACTATCAAAACAAAAAGCAGTCAAGTAGCACTTTGCAGACTAGTTAAATAGTTCACCTAATAAACTATTTTGCTAGTCTTTAAAGTGCTACTTGACTGCTTTTTGTTTTCATTAGGTAAATGGAGTGACATCACAGCCCTAATGTTGTCCTGTTGCTCTTACAGTAAATCCCCTGCAATTTTTCCTTACAAACAAGAAAGAGGTCCCTCAAACACACTTAAGTTCAGACAGTTCAGCACCCAGCATTCTTAATGGTGCCATAGCAGTGTCTTGAGCACCAAATCTAGTCATCTCCCACTCATTCATGAAATTACATTTTGAGTTTGTTTGCAATCAAATCCATCCTTGTCCCTCTGCCTAGACACCTGGTACGAACCATTGATATTTAGATTCTGTAATGATCTGCCCCTTGAACACTGTTGGACACACAGGCAACTGGTGAGGAGGAACAAAAGTAGGGTCTAGTAGACCCTCGAATTTGCAGTCAAGCAGTAAACAGTTATCAAGAAGGAAGGGAAAAGGAAGAAAGCTCAAGCAGGTGGGGAAAAAAAAAAGAAAACACAGAACATCCTTCCGCATAGATGTTTCCTGATGCATTGCTGCAAAGGTTTTTCAAGTAATGGACTGAAATTACAAAAAGGAGGGACAAACATCCCCACGGACCTCTCTCTCTTCCTGTTGATCGCATTCACTGCACCAGAAGTGACAAAAGCAGTGTTTATACTAGATATAGAAGTCAACTGCCGACATACAAATTTTAGCTACGCCAGTTACTTACCTTAAAAAAAAAAAAAAAAAAAAAATCAACTTTTCAGCAGTTGACTTCACTGGACGTCTATACAGAAGAAGGTTGACAAGCATGTTTCTCCCCTTGATCTTCCTTAATCCTTGCCCCTCGTAAGGAGTTCTGGGGCCAACTTTGACCCTGGAAAGCACCATTTAGCACATGCACAAAACAAAACCCCAGAAGACTGACCCTGGGAGGGTAGATCTTCTACAGTAGTATAGACCTCACCAAAGAAAGCATCTATTTAATTCTAGTAGAAAGGATGCTGACCAGCAGGGTTTGGTTGGCAAGACTACTCAAAACATACGTTGAGGAAACTTGGCTTGATTCTCATATAGTTTGCTGAGCATTACTAAATGTCTTCGTTATTATTCTTTTGGACTTTTATGCCTTATTTGCTGGTACTTATTTAAAATCTCTTCTGTAGTTTATAAACTTGTTTTAGTCAATCCAGTGCACTTCAATTGAAGTGTTGGGGCAAGTCCACTGGGGGTGACAAGATCTGTGCATATTATTTTTGAGAAACAGTGGACCCAATATAACTTGTATTGTCCAGGAGAGAGCTGGGCAGTACAGGACAGATGTTTCTGTGGGAAAATGCAAGACTATGTTGTACTACGATCACCACGCAGTACAACCAAGGTGGTTGGAGCTAGTGTGGCTGGCAGGCTAGAGTTACACAGACATGCTGGAAAGCTGTAAGCAGCACAAGTAGCAGCTATATCAGCAAGGAATTGTTAGGGCCCTTCATATTACCATATTTTATTTTATTTCTCTCTCTCCCAAGAATTTCAGTGTTTGTTACAACAGAAACAGGTTTTAAAAAACAAAAAACAACCAAAGTTTTGTAACTAAATGTCAGGGTTTATTTTGGTGGATAGAAGGACGGGAAAAAGTATTCAGTAGATTAATGCTTTGATTAATAGAATTCTACGTAGCTTGTTGCAGAATTAAAACAGAACTCAGAACGTACAATGCTACCTTGGAATTTAAGGAAACATCTCTAATCCCCAAATAAAATTTAATTTGAACGAACAGTTTACTGTTGCAGATTATTAATCTATAAATATTTCACATTTAATAACTGGGTCAGTTGCACTATTTGCAGCACAAACAGGAGAAAAAGATGAAGCTCAACGTTTCTTCCTTGTGTTCTGAAACATATTCAGTAGCATTTTCCTTTTCTTCCCATATTGTGCATCAGATTTTTAAATGGTATCTACTAACAGCTTTCTACGTGTACATGGTGGGTGTGATATTCATTGCTACGTCCAGATGAGCAAGTTGCTTCAGAGCTTGTTTGTTTACTGTGTGCATCTTCTATATAGCATCATTTTAAGAGGCAGCTTTGCATATACACACACACACACACACACACAGATGGATGTACTTATCGTAACATGTGCCATGCAATCTATTGTATTTTCCTAGTAAAACAAGTTATTTTTAATATATTTATAGGATACAAAACGGTGAAAAAATTAACAAAACTTTGTAAAACCTGGGACTTTTTTTTTTGTAAAAATCAGTTTACACCAAATATGAAGAGGTGCAGGTATCATAAGATGTCCAACGTAGTTGCTAGCTGTATTTAATTATGTGTAATGATGTGGCACCTACAGACCCCAGTCAAGGGGCAGGGACCTACAATCATGACAAAGAACCTACCTCTGAGAGGTCATAATCCAATAGGCTCCTTTGTCATATATATTAGTAACAATTTAAAAAAAAAAAAAGATGTCAAGTTGTAAACAATTTGCCAGTTGTGAATCCCCAGTATTTAAGGGCTATGATCAAGCTGTTAGTATGTAAGAACATATACAGGGATATTTATAGGAAAATAAATTAAGGACAGAGACTCAGATAAGAAATTACTTCTATTTGACAGATGCTATAGCAACCAGGACAACTGTCTCTATTCCTCAAAACAATGCTTATGAGCAAGCATAGATATTGCAGGTTCATCAAAAACAAAAACCATGTTTAACCACTGTGTCAATACTTTTTGATTTATGATATAGCCAAAGCTAGTTTACATAACAAATTTAAAAAAGCTGTTGGTCTGATATTGAAGTTTTCATTCAAGTAAATACTAGGAGCTAAATATTTTACAGTAGTGTAAATGACATACAACTGAAGACAATGAATCATCCCAGATTTACATCAATTTTGGCAAAATTTAGCCCTTTGTGAGAATCATTTAACCTTCCTATTGTTAGTACTTTTGACTACAGTGCATGCAAGATTTTCTAATTAAATATTCACTGAGAGGTAGTGTTAGTCTGTATTCACAAAATAAAGTCATGTAGCATTTTAAAAGACAAAATAATTTATTAGGTGATGAGCTTTTGTGAGGCAGATCCACTTCTTCAGATCTGGACAGTTTCACAGTAATGAAGCCGCAATGGTACCTTCCATCTTTCGCTTTTTCTTTTAATAAAGAATATTACCTGTGCTTCATACTGACATTTAAATAGCTCTCATTAGTCTCTGGTATTTACACCTCACTGGAGTGAGGGCACAACAGAAAGCTTTGTTTCTGAGTTTTACTCCTCAGCTTTAGCAGCAGTTTTACACAATACTGTTAACAAGGCAGCAGCCCATTTTTACCTTTCTAACATACAGATAAGAATTACAGAATGAAGCAAAAACTGCTGCAGTCCCGTAAGACCTGCAATTCTTGGACAAAGATTTTTTATGGATTTATTGTATTTTGTTAAATGTTGCTCATGTAAATTGTGTCAGAAGCAGTCCAAGAGCAGAAAAAAATTTAAGTGGACAGAGGACAACGTACTGTTAGGCTCTGTTCACGAATCATTTAAACTATTATAATTTATCAATGGTTCACAGTCATGCTGGACAGGCATTAACGACAGTGGTTCCACAGAGATCAGTTCCGGAACTGATCAATATATTCATCAAGGATTCAGATAATGACATATAGAGAGAGTACGCTCATAAAATTCACTAACAACAACAAGCTGGGAGGAGTTAAGTGTTTTGGAGGCTAGGATTATAATTCAAAATAATTAGGACAAACTGGATAAATGGTCTGAAGTGAATGGGATGAAATTCAAGAAGGAAAATGCACACTTACAAAATGGGAAAGGACTACTGATGATGGAGTACTGCACAGTTCTAAGATTAAGAGATCTAGGGTCATAGTGACCCACAAACTAAATATGAGTCAACAGTGTGACACCTGTTGGGGGGCGGAAGAGGAGGAAAGCAAATGTCACTCTGGGACATATTAATGGAAGTGTAAGCAAACAACACGAAAAAGTACTCCTTCTGCTATACTCCATGCTGAGGACAAACAGGGACTGAGTGTGAGAGTCCAGAGAAGAGTAACTAAAATGATTAAAGGTCTAGGAAACATGATCTATGAGGGAAGACTGAAATAAGTGGGTTTATTCTGGAAAAAAGATTGAGAAGGAACATAATAGCTTAAAGCATAATAGGTTGTTGGGGGACGACAGAGAAACAAGTCTCTCTTAACCTCTGAGGATAGGACAAGAAGCAATGGACTTAAATTGCAGCAAGGTTAGGAAAAAACTTCCTATCAGGGTGGTTTAAGGACTGGAATAAATTCCCTAAGGGACATGATGGAACCTCCATCATTAGAGATTTTTAAGAGCAGATTAGACAAACACCTGTGAGGGATGATCTAGATCGGTAGTGTTCAAAAGCAACTGAATGGATTGCCACACACCCCTCCGCTGCCAGGCATCCTACCCCACAGCTCCCTGCAAACTGCCAGCAAATCACCTGAGCTGCTGCCCAAGCTGCACCACCCCGAGCCACTCGGCCCGAAGCTGCACCAGCTGCTGGACATGAGCTGTCCTGCAGTCTGAATGAGCCAAAGGTGGAGTCACCTTCACTGCTGCTGCTGTGCTTGTTCCACCAAGTGGTGGGGTATGTGCACAGAGGGTGCTCCACACATGCAGCTTTAATGTGGCGAATGAACAGTGTATTGTACACCACAGATCTGGATGGTGCTTGGTCCCCTCATTAATTCAGGGGCCTGCACATGACAACCTCTCAAGGTTCCTTCCAGTTCTGTAAGACTATGTCTACACTAGGACATAGAAGTCAACTGCTGATACACAATTTTATCTACGCCAACTGCGTAGCTTTTTTAAAAAAAAAAAGGCAACTTCTACCTGTGTCCATGCAAGGTTGACAGGAGCATTTCTCTTGTCAACCTTCCTTGTTCCAGGGTCAACTTTGACCCTGGAAAGCATCATGTTGTGCATGTGCAAAATGAAGTTCCAGAGGATCAAGCCTCAGTGGATCAATCTTCTGTGGTAGCATGGCTCTAGCCTAAGAGATATTAAATGCCTTCTTTTTTTGTAGTCATCACCATAAAAGCAGTTATACCTTTTTTAAAAAGTGAAATACCATTTCTACCAATTTATAACAGCTAAATACAATTTCCTCTTGTATTTTGCAAAACATTTAAGCCAACCTCTCCCCATACCCCCAAGTTAAACCACCTTCTCATACACCATGCAATTTAGGTGATTTGATACTATGTCATGTATCAGTTGGTTCCAGCACCTACTCTTTTTGTGACTCCCCTCAACTTAGCATGAGGTCAACAATTTTCTATGACGATTCATATAACTTTATAAGTGCAGTCTTTGCTCCAATTTTGTCAGACTTTTGCAATAACTTCAATGAAGTCAGGATGTCATCCAACAAAAACAGAAGTGTTTGTATTTTTATTTACTTTGAACATTTCATTTTAATATTCTCTGTAGCATCTGAAGCACAAATGATGTAGTACTCAGTACCTGAAAACATTTCACTTCACCAGAAACAAACAGATTAGATAATATCATTTAAGTACCCATATAGAATGAAGCTAACAAAAGTAAACCAAAAATCAAAAAATGGACATTTAAAATTGAGTTTAGCAGTTTATGACCCAAACTTTGCATTTAAGCATATGACTTTTTACCTTTACAGTGCCCCTTTAGAAGTACTTAAAGGCTATGGTACACAGAGAGCAGCATGTATAAGAGTGATGAGAAATGAAAACGAAGCCTTATTTTATTATTATTAGCCTTAGTTACTAAGCTGGCCTACCTCCACAGTTTATTTTCCACAAAAGAAACAATGAAACCTTGCCATCCTCATGACAGACACCAAGGCTCAACTGTGCCACTGTTTTTCCAAACGCTAAAAGTAGCAAACTCCCCTGACGGGAAGGAAAGAAGAGAGGTTGGATCCACACCCAAGCCAGATACACAAATAGTACTGGTCATTAAAGTAAAGTAAACAAAACAAAAAAATTATGCTTACTGTGTTGCATTTTGTCCCACACACCACTTGCCGGTGGTTCAACCATTGAGACGCAAAAACTTTATTAAGAGTCCCAAGATGAAATTCTCTCTCCTTCAGGAGACTGGGAAGTTGCTGTGCTGCATATCCATGCAACAACCGGTGGTAGCTGGATTCATTCTGCATCCGAACCTCTCTGCCTTTCAGGTAGTACACCAGGGACTTTTTTACTGGGGGGAGTCTTTTCCTTTTGTGAGCAGAGTGATCCCAGCCATACTGTGAATGACAATCAAATTTCATGCTGTAGTTACAGCACATTTTAAATAACGTATAATTTTGTATTAAAGAGAAAGCCACCAACGAATAAATGAAGTCCCCTGCCCTAAAATACTACACCTGAGGGTTAAACCCAAGCCAGCATAAACTTCTGCCATATTAGGCATTTTAAAACACATTTTTTTCTAGCAACTATTGCTGCAGAGATGCTAGGGAAAAAAAGTACTACACCAATTATCATAGCAGTGTGGTGTTGTTGAAATCAAATTTAAAAGATGTTTTTGAGCTACAGGAAATCCCAGCACCCTTTCAAACTGACTGTCTTGACTAGGGGACACTTTCAGCCAACAGGCCTAATGATGTGAAATTCAACAAAACTGTACCAAACCCACATGGTTGGGAGTTTTGGAGGGATTCCCGCAAATATGTTCCCCGTTCAAACACAAAGGAAAAGCGGGTAGTTCAGCACCGACCTGGGTAGTAACCTGAGCTCCAAAGCACCGCCTCCCACTCCGCTTACAATCACTCCGGAGCATCTAGCACTACTACCTAGCCAGTGACTGAAGAGGGAGGGAGGGATGGGGATTAGAAGGGGACAGCCCAGAGAGTTTCTAGCACCGGAGGTGCAGCGCCCGCCTGCCTCCGCCCCAGGTCCCGCAGTGCGAGTCGGTTACAGGGTTCGAACGATCGAACCAAAACACTGACAGGAGCCGGGCCGGGAGTCCTTGGGATGTGGTGGCGGCCGCCCAGATACCCCTCCGGAGCGCTGCTCTCCTGGGGACCACCCTGACACCTGACACTGCTGGGCCTATGGCTCTGAACTGGACGGGGAGGGGAACAACCCGTCTCCCGTCTGACAGCCCCGCAGCGCGCTAGTCAGTTGCCAGCCTGTCCCCCTGACTCGCCGCAGGTACTAGGTGAGCGCGGCGGACAAAGCGCAGGGCACAGCAGCCGAGCGACGGACAGGAGGTCCGCCGAAACAGAGCTGGCTCCGCACCTCGGTTACAACCCACTCCGGCTCTCCGCGGGCCTGAACGCCCCGCATGCGGCATTACCTAGCCCCTGGACCTAGATCGCCACGCGAAGCGCCCCATGTTTTCCGATGGGGCAGAGGCTCGTTCACCTACTCCCCAAGCAGAACCACCTCATGCTCCCCAAGCTGCTGCCCTCGCGAGGCTCCCCCGCCGCTTCCTCTCCCAGCTCCGGAAACCCCCTTGTCCCCAGAACCCACTTCCCGGCTCCTCCTCCTCTGGAATCTCCCCTTCCCCCAGCTCCTCCTCTGCCCCCTCGGGAATCCCCCTTCTCCCAGCTCCCCCCGCCCCAGAATCCTCCCTCCGCCGGCTCCCCCCCCGTTACCTGCTCCCCCCGGAGCCCTCCAGGCGCCGCCGCACAGGCAGCCGCCGCTTTCCGCTTCCTGCTAACTGTTTTCCTGGCCATAGTAGGCGGGGGAGACACCGAGGCCCCGGCGCGGGCCCCACATGGAGCAGGAAGGTGAGGCAGCCGTCAGGCGACGGAGCATATAAATGCGGGGAACCAGGCCCGGTCACTCTCACCGCCCGCAGGCCCAGCCGGCCGGGCTTCACGGCATTTTACGACCCATTGGGAAATTTACGGCAGAGTGCCGTGGCGTGGTTTCCCAGCAACCGCCGAGGACGGGTCGTGGGAGGAGGGACTCTGCTCTGCTCTCCGCGGTTGCTATGAGAAGGGGGCGGACGTGAACGACTCCACCGTCAGTGGTTTGGTGTTGGCCTAAGAAGAGAGGCGCCCGGGGAGGGAGCGCAGGGTGTAGTCTGAGCCCCCGCGATCTTCCTCTGTTGTCCCAGGGCTGGACTCAGTACTGGCCATTGCCCCCCGTCCCCGGTGCTCCCCCTTCTGGCCCTCTGCATCTCAGCCGGACCTCCAGCCCCTCCTAATCCCCTCGTTCCCCCATCTTCTCCCCGGCTCCCCCTTCTGCTCACCCGACCTCTTAGCATGACCTCCTTGTGCCTCATCTGCACCCAGCATGTCCTCCCTGTCTGTTCCCAGTGTGACTCTCTTCTGCCCACCCGTATCACTTCTCCATCTGTCCCCCAGTGCAGCCCTCCCTTCCAGAGCCATCCTGTCCATTGGATGTTTGGGGCAGGCACCCCAGGCCCTGTACTTTGGGTGTCCCATGACCTAGGGGACTACCAGAGACCTGGTACCAGCAAGAGGAGTCAGGCCTGCCCCACATTCACTGGCAGTGCTGGGTAGTGGAGTGACCAAGCCTACCAGCTCCCAAACATGTAGCTGTGAGCGTGAGGGATGGTCCCACCCCTTCTCAAAGCCCCACTCCCTGAGTGACATGTCTGGGAGCCAGTGGAGCAGGCTGGGGCTGGGTTGCTTCACTTCCCACTGCCACCCATGGCAGAAGGGGAGTTGTCCCAGGACCTGCATCCTCCTATGGCTGTATGTGCTCCCATCCAGTCCCAGCATGAGCCTCCTATCTAACCCTGATTTACACTCCATTGGAATTCTCCCATTTGACTCTTGAGTCCCTTTGTCAAAAGGGGAGGGAGATGCACTAGGCCATGATAGGTCTTCTCAGGTGTCCAACCCAAATCCTGCAAACAGTTCCTAACAGCACCCAAAGATGCAGACCCAGAGAACAATCCAATACAGATCACTGCTGTGGCTGACCATGGTGCCCCTGCACTGAAAGGCTGGTGCCAGGCTGGCCCACAGATAGCTGAAATGTGGCCCTTAGCATCTGAAAGTTCTGCAGCTATTGCTCATGGTCCCAAACATACATTATGATGCTATTGCTCATGGTCCACCAATCAGAGCTGCACCCAGTGTGACTTCAATCTAGAAGTGGCATCCTACCGTCTGCAGCTACTCCATGAACATCGCCAATGATCTTGAATAGTTTTCAGCACACTGTCCTCCAAGAAATCATGTTCACCGTGTAGTACTTCCTGCAGATCTGCAAATACAGGAGAATCATGTATCCCGTTATTTGCCACATTCATGAGAAAAGCGTAGACCTCTGCCAGCTTCTGACAGATGGCAAACAGCAAGAAATACTGCACAGGTTTATGGGATTTAAAAAACAAAGCTCCAAAACTGTTTATGGATGGCGTTCTGAGATGAAGAAAGTTGCATGATGGAAGCTTGACTCTAGGTCACAGAGATACCAGAGTGATTCACTTTTATCCCATCACACGTGATATGTTCCCAAAAGACATTGTAATGGCAACTCATAGCACACTGGGATGGATACATACCTCTGGTGCACATCACTTTGCATCAACACAAGCCTCTTGGAGAGCACGTGTAGGGCTGAGGCAAGCAATCATGTATCCACATGAAAAGGGATATGCGAACTTTGGCAGTTGTAGGCTCATGTCACTTGCATCAATCAAAATATAGTGTAGACATAGTTTCACGGTTGCAATGGGACAATTGTTTGGAATTATCATAGACCATGTCTTGATAGACAAAAGGGTGCTTTCTTCGACTGTAAATTGTCAGGGAGGCAGGGGGATACCTGTGTTAGTCTGTAGCTTCACAAAAACATGAAGTCCTGTAGCACCTTAAAAACTTAACAATTTCATTCAAAAATTGTCAGTTTTTAAGGTGCTACAGGACTGCTCGTTTTTCTTACACTGTGTTTGCTAATCTGAGTTAGCTTTTCATAAATATTCATTAAGGCCACGAATGGGAAGCTTAGGACAAGCTTTGATTTCAGTTGCAGCTTTGACTGCATGGCACATCTGCAAATGTGGTACCAGGATGTCAAGCTGAGCACTCAGAAAATGAGAAAATTAGTCACTGCTGTGAAAAGGATTGTTTAAATGAATTGCTTTGCATCACACGGGAACTCTGGGGCACAGACATGGGACAGAGTCCAGTCCTTCACCATCATTCAACTGCCCTAACCATGAAACCCTCCTTTGTCTTCCTGCAATAGCCTGACTCTTTCACTCCATATCTTCTGCAACAAATGAGGCAGACATTCTATAGACAAGTGCCTCATCCTCTACACAACCATGTATCAGAGGAGTAGCCACGTTAGTCTGTATCTTCAAAATCAAGAAGTCCGTTTAGCACCATATAGACTAACAGACATTTTGGAGTATAAGCTTTCGTGGGCAAAGACATCTGATGAAGCAGGTCTTTGCCCATGAAAGCTTATGCTCCAAAGTATCTGTCAGTCTATAAGGTGCCACAGGACTTCTTGTTGTTGCACGACCATAATTCATCCCCAGAGCAAGACTTATCTTGTGCACTGAATGAACTAGGGTCCCAAGGAAAAAAACTTAATATGTGATTGTTTCATTAACAACTCTCTTATTATGCATCTGCACAAGAGGGCTGAATTAAGGTTACACTGATAACATTTGTCCTGGCATTTCCTAACTTGAGAGTGCTAAACTTTGCAATCTTAATCTCTTAACATTTTAAAATGTATAATTTCCTAGGTTTTTTAAAAAGCAAAATGGAAAAGCAAACTTGATTATGTGGAATTTTACTGATACCCACACAGGTCACCAGCAGGCTTTGGAACCTTTGAATATACCACATAAATTTCTGGAGCTAATGGAGTAATACTAGGTTAACAACTGTACATGGTCCAGCACTAGAGGCGAACAGGACATTCCCTTTTGCCAGTGGACTTCACAGATATTTCCTGATGTAAGCGGGGAAATGGTCCTGCTACTGAGGAGAACTTTCCTGGCTTCTACACTACCACAGTGAAATGTACTAGCAAAAGCATGGGTAGGGAACCCCTGACCCATGGTCCCAGATCCAGAGTGCACTTGGCCTGGATCCAAATCCCAAGGCTCAGGGCTCCTCTCCCAAGCATCCAGCCTAGGGGAGGGTGTAGGGTGGGGAGCCCTGAGCCTCCTGGGCCAGATCAGGCAAGCTAGGGCTGAATCCAGCCCATGAGCTCTGCTGAGGGAGAGGTGAGAGGGTAGAAAGTGGCTGCATGCAGCACTGCTGCCACTTGCTGCCATACCCCAGCAGCAGGAAGGGGCGGGGGAGTGGCTGCAGAGCCATGGGCATCCTGAGAGCATTGGGGAGAGGGCACAGAGCCACATGTATGCAATGGTGCTGCTCAGGTAACTTTATTTTGTTTTTCAGTTGGGGTCTACATCAGTGAAGGTTGGTCTTTTTGTTGTTGTTTTGATTCTCACTTGTGTGGCCCCTGACTGATGTGTCTGTCTCTCAGTGGCCCCCAACCCAGTAAAGTTCCCCATGCCTGAGGAAAAGGCAGTTGTGGGAAAAGTACCCAAAAAAGTTACTTGGGTAAAAGCAAAGGTGGAAAGTAACTGAAGCAGAAATACTTCGCTACCCTACCCAAGTACATTTTTTCAGGATTTGTACTTTATTCGAGAAGTTTACTTTCATGAATTGAATGAAAGGTCAATGTGCTTTAGCCATCCAGCCAGACATCACCCACTGTGACTCATTTTCCTAGGGGTCTCCTGGGAGAGCTGATTTCAGTAACAGTTATCTCCTCTGCACCCATCCACTTACCTCACACTGGGGAAGCAGCAGCAGCAGCCCCTCATCCACCCCAAAGAAGTGGGCAAAACTTCTAAGCCAGCCAGGGAAGCAGGAAGACAGGAGAATCTACTGCTGATAGGGGAGGGGCACAACTAAAACACTCCCACTTCAAAAACTCAAGTGTCATACTCCACTCCACAGTTTGTAGCCCAGACCCGCAGTGGGGTTTAGGAGGAAAAGGGGATGGGCCCAGCCCAGCTCCACAGTAACACACATCCAAATCCCAGCCAGCACACAGGGGGAAGACACACACACACACACACTTTGTCTCTCTCTCTCTCTCTCACCCCAAACCCCAGCCACCCAGCACAGGATACACACACACTTCTTCAACTCCCAGCAACCTCAGCCACCTACTCCAAGCCTCTTCCAGTACAGCCTGCCTCACGCTCTCCCCACAGGGCTTCTACAGGGGGTCATCTGACCAACTGAGAATTGGGAGCCATTGCCCTCGGCACCCACCTTGCTGCTTCTCCCACCAGAGTAGAGGAATTATCTGAGACAGAGTAAACGCTACTGTCTTCCCCTCCATTGGCTGAAATGCTGGATTTCCCCTCCTATATAACTGGCTGGCCCACAGGTGAAGTCACATGAGACTCTTCATATGCACCCTCAGCACATAACCCTGGGCAATAGGCTTGGGCACGAGGGCTGGTAGTGTGTCTGCATACATACTGTTTTTGAATGAAAAGGTGTTGATGCAGCTATTAAAATACTATTAAAAGGGTTCTTTTTTGGCAGGGTCATTGTGCTTGTTGGTTTTGTTTTTTTGAGGGTGTCCCACCATGCAGTCGGAGCCACTTTGCTGTGCGCGGGGGAGGTATTGGCAGCTCCTCTGGGCTGCCCCCCTGGTAAGTCCTTAACTTATCTGGAGGTGGGGGTGTGTGCAGGGAGCAACGGGCCAGGGTCATTCGGGGATCAGGCCAGGGTGGGTATGGGGAGTGGGCCGGGTCAGGCTGGAGGGTGTGGGGGGAAGCTGTGGGCCAGGGGGGTATTGGGAACAGGCCAGGCCGGAGAGTGCGGGGCGGGGGAAGGAGTTGCAGAGCATGGCTGGAGGTGCCTGGCCACATGGCTGTGGGCACCCCACTGCGCAGTGGATGCAACCGCGGCTGCCCTGCCATATGGCAGGAGCCACTTTGCCATGCACAGCTGGAGGTACCGCAGCTCCTCTGAGCTGCACCAGTGGTAAGTCCTTAACTTACTTGCGGGGCGGTTTGGGGACTGGGCCAGGGGGTGTTGGGAGTGGGCCAGGCCTGGGGCTGGTGGGGGGGGCTGAAAGCAGGGGTGTAACTCAGCGACAGGGGAGTGAGCAGTGGCAAGGAGGATCGAGCTGGCCTGATCCTCCTGGCCATTTGCCAAGTGTTGTTTCTTCATGCTCACATAGTCCTCTATGAGCCCCGAACAGAGACAGCAGCAGCAGCAGCACCCCAAGCAACCCATGGGCGCTGGGAGAGCAGCGCAGACCCCCGAGCATGATGGTGGGGTGACTGAGAGGGGGACAGTGCCACATGAGCAATGCACTTGTTCCAAACACTAGGCCAGGCAATGCATCATGTAGGAGGGTGCCAAATGGAGACGACACTCCATCCTTACTGATATCACGGAAACAACACAGGAAGTAGCAGTTATGGGGTATAAGCCCTCCTCAGCTGGTGAAGAGGAGGATGCCACGGATCACCTTTCATCAGTGGGAGGAGTCTTCGCACTCCACTGGTCAGCAGTCAGCAACAAGACACAGGAGCATGAACCAGAGATGAGGCAGAGATCAGGCACAGACCAGAAGTAAGGCAGAAACTTGAAGGAGGTGCAGTAGCAAGCCTAGGAGCAAGCACAGAAGGAAGCAGAACAGGAACCAGGAACAGAGTTGGATGCACATTTCGGAAGAGTGGCAAGGAGCAGAGTCTGACAAGAAACCTGTGCAGTTGCTCAAACAAACAACCTACGTCACTTCCAGATTTAAGAACTGGGTGTGTTGCGACTAGATTGTGGGTGGCCTGACCTAGTGTTCAGAGTAGGTGTTGGAAGTCATGCTGGGACAGATACAAGATCAGAGGCCAGAGAGGCCAGAGATCAAACCATGAGTCAGCTGTCAGGAGGCTGTCAGAGTCAGGGTACTAGGAGACCAGCAGGGCAAACAGTCCTGAGCAGAGAGAACCCAGCTGCATGGACTACTTCCTGTTCCTGTGCTTGAGCTAAATAGAGGCTGGAAACCAATTAGGATGCCCAAGATCAGGGCCATCCCTGAGATTTATAGCACCCTATGCTGGGGGGCAGGTTGGTCTGCATGGGGACAAGAACAGAGCAGAGAGGCATAGGTCTGGGAACTATGGGGGTGCTTCAGTGCTCCCACATTTTACATGTCATTCCTGGCTCCCTCTGGCCCCATGTCCAGGGTTCCAGCAGCCAGGGTTCTGCCACCAGCCTTACAGCTGGCATTCCCCAGCTCAGTGCCCGGGGCTCTGGTTGCTTGCTGGGATCCTGCTGCTGGCCCCATACCAGTGCTCCTACCACCAGCCCTGCATCCATGCCCCAACTTCTGAGCCTGCACTGAGAGCCAGGGCTGCCACATTAGGGGAACCAGAGTGGCACATAGCTTTGTCAGTACCCCAACCCTTACTCACATTCAGTTCCTCACCCTCGCTGTCGTACCTGCTTGCAAGCAGTTCCCCTGTCCAGCAGTGGTGTGGTTCCCTAAGTGCCATGTTGCCTGACACAGTTGCGTATTTTGTGTATCAACAGAGAAGGCCCTGTCCAGGGTTATGCCAATCAAAGCCCACGACTGGAGTCCTTTGTTAGAGTTCAGCTGCTCTTCTAGCAGCTGTTAGCAAGTCATGGAGTGACAGGTCACGACTGGCTAGTTCTTGAGAGCTCTGTGGACCAGGGTTCATCACATCCTTCCTCAGGCATCTCAGGGTGCCATGAGACCAGGTGTTTTGGATTGTTTCGTACTGAATGCTTATACAAGTATGGGAGCTCATACATATTCCAAAATTTCCCAGGTGTGCTCCTCAGAACCCCTCCCACTCAGTATGACACCAGAGCTTGCCATGTTTACGTTTAGCGACCAGGATCTCCTGAAACATGTATACTTCATCTTTCTGTACCTGTGCCAGTAGAGAAGGTGGTTGGGTCCTCTGAGGGAAAGGGTTTGCTATGGAGGGTTTCATGTGATATGTGAAATACCATGTGAATCTTCAGAGACTAACATAGCTGAACTTCAGATGCAAATGGATTAATCTGTCACATGATCTTAAGAAGGTCAAGGAATCAGAAAACCAACTTGCAAGCAGGTCTATTAATATGAACATGCTTCATTGAGAACCATACCTTTCTCCCACTGAGTAAGTGGGATCTTGCTGTTGCTGTTGGTCCATATGCTGCTTGTAGTCTGCTCTTGATTTTTTCAGGTGCTTCTTCACATCTTCCTGGACTGGACAAATCTGCTGCACTAGGCCTGAGATGGCCACTTTGGGAAAGGATGGGGGTAATTGTGGATGGAATTAGAGGTGGTATCCAAAGTTGGTAAAAAAACAAAAAACAAAACTAGTTTAACCTGCACACGCATATTGTATGGGCAAACTCCACCTAAGGGAGACCTGAGAATCAATTATGTGAATAATTTTTAATGAAGCATCACAGATACTGCCCAAGAGTTTGGTTGGCCCTTTTCTTCCGGCTTTTTTACTAGGGATGGTAAGTAGAAGGAGGACTTGCATGGATCCCCATCCAGCACAGAGCCTCATGCCAGAAGAGGGCCATGAACTAAGACCCTCCATTAGAGGTGATGCATTCTGGAAAGCCATAGATGTGGCCTATGTGGCTAATTCATAGCAGAGCTATCTCTTTAGTGGAGAGGAGGTCTATGCAAATGATGAAGTGGGCCATTTTGGTAAAGAGGTCCATTGCCATCAAAACTGATGTAAGAGTGTTGGCTGTCAATAGTTATACAATAAAGTCTACAGTGATGGCCATCTAGGCTAAAGAAGTAGAATTTAATGGCAGGAGAAGACCACATCTGTTGTGGCATAGTGTCTTGGCTCAGGCACAAACATGACAGGAGGCAATGAAAAACTGTGTTGTTTTTCCACAATCAATCAAAATGAGCAGGCTATTACTCATTGGGTCTTGGGGTGCCCCATGTGTACTGCTGTGGGAAAATCATGGCAGAGCTGCAGGACTGCAAATCTTGCAGGTCCAGAGGGCACATAAACACTGTTCTTCTCATATGTGATCCCTTCCAGGAGACTTGCAGTTGCATATAGATAATAACCTGCTTACCAGGTGGAATTCCTGAGGCAGAGGCTGAACATATCAATCTGAGTATCTCCCTTGATAAGCTGCACTGAAAAATTTATTGGATTTGAGAATGTGGGTTTGTTCCTGTCTGGGACCATATCTTTGGCACAGGATGTTGGCTTTGCCATATTTTGTATCTAGGCAGTACACAATAAAGAAATCAATCATGAGACAAATTGACCCTAACAAAGCTGCCATGGGTTTAAGGCTCTTGCCCTAGGTAGGTACAGCAGAACACTAATTATCCATTGTAATTGAGACGGGGGCCAAACTAGAGAATTAAAAAATTGGATATGCAAATGTGCAGCACTGCAGCGCCATATAGTGGCCACAGAAGAGATTGTCTTCTTCTCAGCCTGTGTGTACTTGTTGTCCACTTAACATCAAGAGCTGGATAACAGAGGTTGGATAAACTATGTACTGCTCCAACATATCTTAGAATTTATAAAATGTTGGAAGGTGGCTAATCTGAAGGCTGTTACAAAATATTGGTAGTGGCCAAAGTGGGTTGAGAAGGAGGTCTTCTACTTATTCTCTTCCCAAATTTCAATGAGGTTCTATAACAACAAGAAGTCTTGTGGCACCTGATAGATACCAACAGATATTTTGGAGCATAAGCTTTTGTGGGCAAAGACCCACTTCATTAGATGCAAATGAGGTTCTATATATCCCCTTATGGTCCAATTTAGTGAATATAAAGGCAGCTCCTATGCAATCCAGCAATTTTGATTATTATCTGATTCAATGCACAGTAACCAATGCAGAGACAGAAACTGCTTCTTTTTTTCTTGAAAAATCATAGAACTGGAAGGAACCCCAAGAGATTATCAAGGCTAGTCTTCTGCACTCATCGCAGAACCAAGCACCATCTCTATACCATGCTTGACAGATGCTTCTCTAACTTGTTCTTAAAAATTTCCAGTGGTGAATATTCCACAACCTCACTCAGTAATTTATTCCAGGGCTTAACCACCCTCACAGTCAGGAAGTTTTCCCTAACGTCCAACCTAAACCTCCCTTGCCTCAATTTAAGCCCATTGCTTCTTGTCCTATCATCAGTGGTGAAGGAGAATGATTTTTCTTTGTCCTCCTTTTAATAACCTTTTGGGAACTTGAAATTTGTTATCATGACCCCTCTCAACCTTCTCTTTTCTGGACTAAACAAACCCAGTTCTTTCAATCTTCCCTCATAGCTCCTGTTTTCTAGACCTTTAATAATTTTTTTATACCCCATCACACTGGGGTATTACAGTGTTGAGGCAAGTCCTCGGGTGGCAGATTGAGGAAGCCCTTTGTGGAGTGATCTCGAGGGGTTGCACCAAATAATACGGAATAAGGTGCCATGGACCAACAGTACCTAGGAGAAAGGAAACTCTGATTCCAAACTGGGGCAGATTGAGCTCACTAAGCCTTTTTAGGTGCGTCACGTTAGGAGAAGGTAAACTCTGATCTCAAACTTGTGCTCTCTTCCTCCAGTGTACATGTTGCAGTTCTTGTGCCTGTGCATGATGGTTGCTGTGAGAAGAGAGCATGGAGTTGGAACTCACAAGTCAACCTCATTTAAATCCATTCATATGTGAAGGTATCTCTCTTGATGCTAAAGATTTATGTCTGATGAAAGTTCTATGATGATGGACAAGTGAGGTTGGATGCAAGTGGACGATACCTGTGGAAGCATTTAGTCACAAATCTGCACATAGGCGGCCCAGGTGTGATGACTGCCTGCTGAACTGGAACAACAGCAGTTCCCATATCCTGTCTGGGTATCAAAGCAGCCCTACGTAGGGACAGCACTGCTTTCTGTGAAAGAAGAGGGAGACAGAAAACAATCCTTAAACACAGCTTGTTCC
Organism: Carettochelys insculpta; assembly: GCF_033958435.1. NCBI lineage: Eukaryota > Metazoa > Chordata > Testudines > Carettochelyidae > Carettochelys > Carettochelys insculpta. Next base: position 125,246,741 of record NC_134141.1, read on the forward strand.
AACTGTTTCCTGCTGGATAACCGTGGCCAATTGGATATCAACTCTGCCATGAAGACTCTAGGGATTCCATGCCAGTCCCAAAGCAGGATAAAGGAGGCGGGTTGGTCAGATGAGTGACAATGTGCTGACCATGAAACAACAATATGAATGAAATCTGATTCCGGTATGACTAAATGATAAAAGGTGCTGGCTCAGACATTGCCCACATAAACAAGGTCCTCAACACCAATTGAGTGATCAGGGTTGGGTCAATAAGTCGGCTACAAAAAGAAAATTAGAACTAACACTTATACTATCAATTGGAATGTGGAATGTCCGAACACTATGGGCAACTGGAAAATGAGAGCTGCTTCAGAAGGAGATGGAGAGATACCGATGTGATATACTTGGACTGGCAGAAATGCATTGGATGGCATCAGGAGAGATGTGCAGTTGCAAAGTCATTTAGCCAGGGAAAGAAACAAAGCATGAGGCAGGAGTCAGATTTCTTCTTAGCAAAAGAGCTAGAAAAGCATTGTTAGGATACAAACCAGTGAATGCAAGTATGATGGTATCGAGATACAAAGTAAAACTGTTCAACATCTTGATCATCCAGGTGCATGCACCCATGCTGGATGGTATAGAGGAAGAGATTGAGCTATTCTATGAAGACTTGACAAAGATGCTGGAGGAGATACGGAAGAGAGATGAGTTGATCATCAGAGGTGATTGGAACATGAAGGTGGAACAGATAAAGGTTGGGAAAGAGTCTTGGGAAGGTTTGGATATGGAGAAAGAAACAAACAAGGCAAGAAACTACTAGAGTTTGCAATGGAGCACAATACGGTGATTTGCAACACAAGATTCCAACAAAAGGACAGTAGGAAGTGGACATGGTGATCCAATGACAGGAAGTCCAAGAACATGATAGGTATGATTTTGATAAGAAGAAGATGGGTAACATCAGTATAGCATTGCCAAATTTTCCAAGGAGCAGATATAGACTCGGAACAAAGTCTAGTGATCACAAACATAAGATGAAACTCAAGAGAAAGTGTAAGACACAGTTTAAGAAAAGAAGAGACATGGCAAGGAAGAAATAGGGAATGAGTACAGAGCAGCGCTCAAAGGGAAGATTAGGAATGTGGACACAGAGAAAGACCTAGATAAGAGAGTCGAAGGGATAGCCACAGCAATAGAAGAGGCAATTGAGCAGACTGTTCCAGAAGAAGAGAAGATCAATAAGAAGTGAAGCTGGTCCACGAGAAGAGAGCACTGAAGATCAGAAGGGATGTTTCTGAGAGGGTGGAACAGCAATATTGGGTGAAATGCAATGAGGTAAGGAAAGCGGCCAGAAAGGATAAGGTGAAATTGTTAGAGGAGCAGTGTGTAGATATAGAGAGATATTATGGTGAATGTAAGACCAAGGAGATGTATAAGATGATTAGGAATATTAATAGGAAGTGACAGCTGAAGCAAATGGCAATCAAAGATGAGAACTAAAAGGTGCTTGTGAACAAGGAGAAAATTGTGCAGCAATGAACGAGATATTGCATGAATCTATACAAAGCACAGTTGGACCTGAGTATCTCATAGAGACTGATCAAAGAACTGAAAGAGATACCTCCACTGAACATTGAGACTGAGACCGGTATTTCATAGGAGGAAGCAGAAAAAGCAGCGAAACTATTAAAGAACAAGAGCCCTGGAAATGATAAGATCACAGGAGAGATTATTAAATATGGTGGAGAAAGCATGATTGAGGAAATACATTGACTATGTAATATAGCATGGAAAGTAGGGAAGGCACCTAAAGAATGGACAAGATCTGTGCTAGTGACAATACACAAGAAAAGAAATGCATTGGAGTGCAAGAACTACAGAACGATTGCCCTAATGAGTCATCTAGGCAAGGTGCTGATGATGATACTGCTGGAGAGACTAAGATTACAGATAAAAGAACATCTGGCAGATGAGCAAGCAGGGTTCAGGAAAGATAGCAGTATCACACAGCAGATACTGGCACTAAGACTGTTAGCAGAGAAAGCTTGATGAAAGAACAAGAACATGTACACTTGCTTCATCGATTTTCAGAAGGCACTTGACAGTATAGATCAGAAAGTGACTTGGACAGTATTCGAGTCGTATGGAGTGGATTTTTGAAGGATATCAATGACAATGAGGAGGCAGCTGTGAAAAAGTTCGGAGAGTTGGGAAGTTGGTATGAGTAGAGGTATTGGACAAGGAGATCCAATATTGCTGAGTAGCTGCAGCACACATCTAGAGAGAGCAATGGACAAGATCAAGGAAGAGGTAGAAGGGATATCTGTACATGGGATAAGAATTAACCACTTGAGGTTTGTGGATGGTATAGTTACCACTGAGGAAGATGAGGAGAAGCCAGCGAAAATGATGCAGGTGCTAAAGGAGGAAGGGAAGTGGTATGCACTAATTATGAATATCAATAAAACAAAAATAATGGTATTTGGAGATAAGAAAATAGGGAAGAAGATCAGTGTAGAGGGGATTGAACTAGAGAATGTAGAGAAGTTCATGTATCTGAAGAGTAACATAACATATGATCTCGGCTGTAAAAAGGAAATAGCAACTAGAATAGTGAAAGTAGGAGTGAGTTTGCACGTGATGGATAAGATCTGGAAAAGCAAAATGATTAGCTTAGGAACGAAGCTGAGTGTCATGAAAATGTGGGTATTCAGTAGCATGTTGTATGGATGTGAGACATGGGTGATAACAAAAGATTTGAAGAGAAGAATATTGGTGTTTGAGAGGAGTTGTTATAGAAAGATCCTGAGAATAGGATGGATGCAGAAGGTCACCAATGAGAAATTATATAGAAAGATAACCTCCGAAAGAGAACCTATTGCAGAAAGTTATACAATGCAAGTTACAGCTATTTGGGTATATTTGCATAATGAACAACGAACAAAAAAACAAGGCCCTCGTATTTGGCAAAATGGACGGTTCGAACAGCAGAGGCAGACCCCACAGAGAATGGGTAGATGATATAGTAGACTGGTGTGGATCTAGTCTACAGAAACTAAGCCAGTCCGCTCTGGACAGGGAAAGATGGAAGGAAATAGTGAAACAGGCAGCAGACACCAAACGGCACTGAGTCCACGGTTGTTGTTGTTGTTGATGATGATGATGATGATGATGAATGGATATCTAATTTTTGCAGTCACAAGGGACAATCAACAACTAAACAGAAAGTACGCTTTGCATTCTGGAATGTATGCACACTTCTTGATCGCAATGATTGCCATGAACACCGGACAGCAATCATTGGTAGAGAACTTACGCATTATAAAATTGATGTTGCAGCTTTAAGTGAAACACTTATTTCTGGTAACAGCCAGTTCACAGAGGTTGGAGCAGACTATTCATATTACTGTGTGAGCTACCCTGAGGGTCATCCAAGGCAAGCAAGAGTTGGTTTCACCACCAGGACATCACTAGTCTCCCAGCTTGAATCCAGACCACATACTATCAGTCCTTGCCTTATGACCACAAAACTTAGACTGAGGCAGGGACAATGCCTTGTACTTGTTAGTGCCTATGCATCCACTTTGACTGATGCAATGATGAAAAGGAGGCTTCCTACATTAGCCTGAATTCAGGGGTCTCTTCAGTACCTTTTAAATCCAAGTTATATATACTCGGCAATTTTAATGCTAGAGTTGATAAAGACTATACCACTGGCCAAAGGTGCTTGGACATCATGGTATTGGAAGTGGGAACTCAAATGGTACTCTTCTTCTTCAAGCCTGTGCGTAGCCTGAGCTTGCTATTGCAAGCACATTCTTCCAACAGGAGAACAAATACAAAGCAACTCGGATGCACCCCGATCTAAGCATTGGCATATGATTGGCTACTTCATCACGAAACAAAGAGATCTTTCTGATGTCAAGTTGACTCACGCGATGTGTGGCACTGGCTCCTGTTCTGACTACCACATGGTACGCAATGCTGTCTCCTTGCACCTTTGTCCACCAAAACATCATCATTCTACTGTATGCTGAAAAAAGCTGGATGTAGGTAAACTTGAAATGCCCGAGACACAAGCGCTGTTTCAATGCAGTCTTGATGCTTCCTTAGTCACCAACAATGAAGGTCCAGAATGGTCACCCACTATTGAGGGTGACTGGATTAATATCGAAGAAACAATCTGCAGAATTGCTGTAGAGATCCTTGGTTTCAAAAAACACAGGCACAAGGACTGGTTTGAAGACAAGGACAGAGATGCCCAAGCTCTTCTTGATAAGATGCATGTGACACACTTGGCTTGGATCAACGATAAAGAGAATCTTCCAGGAAATCAGCATATATTCAAGCTAAGCAGGAGGCACAAGTCAAATTACAACAAACGAAAGAGGACTGGTGGAATTATCAAGCAGTTAGACTCCAAGATGTGGCTGATAGACATGATTTTAAAGCATTCTGTGATGGGCTGAAAGCAGTCTATGCTGACTGTAAACTAGTGTGCTCTGCTGATGGCCTCATTTTGATCATAGATAGTGCTAAAATCCTTGATCACTGGGCTGAATATTTTCACAAAGTACTGAACCAGGCCTCCACTTCTCACAGCAAAGATCTTGAAGAGATTTCTCAGTGGGCTAATCATTTACAGTTGGTCATACCACCAGCTCTTGATGAGATACAAAAAGCTGTTAAACAGATAAAATCTGGAAAGGCACCTGGTAGTGATGCAATTCCATCAGAAATTTATAAAACAGCTGATGTACTGTCTCATCCGTTTATTTTGTGCCATTTGGGAGAAGGAGCTAGTTCCCCAGGACTTCAAAGATGCCCAGATGGTGCACATATACAAGAGAAAAGGTGACCGTGAGTATTATGATGACCATCAGGGCATCTCTCTGTTCTCTACAGCTGATAAGATCCTGGCCTGCTTCATTTACAACCAGCTTTTGCTACGTGTTCAAAAACGGCATTATCCCTGAAACCCAGTGCAGATTTGCATCAACTTGATCAAGCCATTCGACATGGTCAACAGAAATGGGGTCTGGAAAATACTTGGGCGAATTGGCTGTCCTGAAAAATGTATCAACATTGTTTTGACTTTTCATGATGGCATACCCCGTTGTTTCCTTAACAATGGAAAGACATCAGCACCTTTTGAGATATCAAATGGTACAAAGCAAAGATGTGTCCTTGCTCCTCTCCTTTTCAACTTCTACTTTTCAAAGATGCTATTAGTTGCTTTTAAGGACTCCATGTTGGGTGTATCTATTCAGTTCCAAACAGATGGCAGTATTTCCAATCTTCAGAGACTTCAGGCCCGCACTAAAGTGGTTACTACAACTACCTGTGACCTTCTGTTTGCTGATGACTGTGCATTGTTGGCTCGTTCACTGAAGGATGCACAGGAGCTTTCTGATCACTTCGTTACTTCTGCTCACTGCTTTGGACTCACAGTGAATCTCAAGAAGACAGAAGTTATGTCTCAGCCTGTTTGGAAAGAGCCTAGCACTACAGTGATCACTGCTGGTGGTACAGTCCTTAAGGCTGTTGAATAGTTCTGATAACTCAGAAGTGTACTGTCCTCTAGCATAAACATGGATCATGACATATCAGCTCGATTAGCCGCAGCCAGCACTGCCTCTGGAAAACTGACCAAATGCCTGTGGAATGACCAAGGTATTAAACTCCATACCAAGGTAGCAGTTTATCAGGCAGTTGTCCTGAATATCCTCCTGTCTGGCTCAGAGTCACGGACAATATACTGCCACCATGTTTTGAAACTGGAACAGTTCCATATGCGCTGTCTGAGGAAAATTGCCCACATGAATTGGTGGGACAAAACTCCTAACACAGAGGTTCTTAATCTGTGCGGTGTCATGGGCATGCTTAGGAATAAGAAGTTGCACTGGATTAGTCACGTTATGAGGACAGATGATACACAGATACCAAAGATGGCCTTCTATGGCCAGATTGCTCATGGAAAGCACTCTACCGGTGGTCAGTATAAGCACCATAAAGAAATCTTAAAGGCCAACATGAAGACATGCATCATATCCCCCAATGATCTGGAAATGCTAGTTCAGGACAGATTGTCCTGGCAGCAAACCACTGTACAGGATTTTAATTGCTTTGAGAGTCAGTGTATCCGAGCACTACAGGAAAAACACAGGATCCAAAAAGAATGTATGATGCCTGCAGTTGGTGGTTTTTATGTGACATCTTTAATCAGCTCTGCTGATCAAGGATTGGTTTAGTCACTCACTAATGGCATCACAGAAGATGAGATCTGACGATCAACAGCTCAGCCCAAGCAAGCAAGCGTTTTTGTTGCTCTGCTGTGGATCTTCTTTGGAAGTCCACCTATTTCTTGAAATGTGGCACCCACAGCCGGACACAGTACTCCTGTTGCAGCCTCATCAATGCAGAGTACAGCAGAATTACTTCTTGTGTCTTGCTTACAACGTGCCTGTTAATACTTCCCAGAATGACGTGCTCTTTTTTGCATCAGTGTCACGCTGCTGACTCATATTTAGTTTGTCGTCCACTGTGACCTGTAGGTTCCTTTCTGCAGTACTGTAGCCAAACAGCCAGCCCCCTCTCAGACCAGCATTGCTGGGAACACAAGGGAGCCAAAACAACAGGGCACTTAACATAAATTCCAGCACAGCCTTTGAAGCTGTGAGAAGCACAGGTGTGCTGCTACAATGTGCCTCTGGGAACATATACAACGATTAGGCTCACAGCAGACAGAGAAGCTGTGACAGACATGGCTCTTAGCCCCTACTAAATAACGTGATGCACACACACCAACATCCTAGGTGGGAAAATATTTACCCTAATAAAAGGAATGTCCAGTAGTCGAAACTTATTGTTTCTCTCCCTTACAAGTGTAAACTACTCTTGCGAGAGCTGGCGTTGCCCAGACAGACCAGCCCCAATCTGGCATAAGAAAGGAGAAAGAGAATAAAGGAGTACAGAGGTATAAGTATGGGACCTACAGCACCATGATTTTTGAGTGCTTTTCACTATCTATCTGCTGGTCAGATAAGTGACAGCCTCCCAAGGCTTCTGCAGCTAAAAGGGTCCCTAAGCCTTGTCCCTTATTCGTCTTTCCGCGGAATTGAGTGACCGATCCTGGCTTGGCACCGCTGGAATTGAGAGATGCAAGGAGGGTAAGAAGCACCCACACCTGATCTCCTATCTTTAGTGTACGCATATTTTGAAATAGAGCTCTATACTTTGTTTTCTTTCTTTGGGATAGTGGCTTCAGTTTTGTAACTTGTTTGTGTGTGTAAGATCTATACATTTAAATAAGTAGGCACTAGCAATTTTGTAACCACATGATTAAAATCTAGTTTAATAAATTTTGGGTAACCGTTTGTGCATAAGCCTGACTTGTTTCTCTGGTTTACTGTAAAGCAGCCAACACAATTAAAGAACCTCAGCCGTTTTGGCTATACAGCCTGGCCATTAGGTGAGAGTACTAAGAGCCTAGTGTTGAGTTGTGCCGCCTCCACGGGGCAAACTCTTGGGGCGCCTGTCAGTCAATCCTGACTGCCCACTGCGAAGGGGCTCTGAGCTCTAGCAGTTAAAGTCACGGGTGTTTAGGACCTTGGGGCATCCGTCAGCCTAGCCCGGGCTGCCCGCCGCAAAGGGACAGTGCGTCCTAGTGGTTAAAGTCACGGATGGTATAAAACGGGCATAGCTGGCACCTCACCAAACATCCTTGGCCATCGGCTAACAAGTACTCCTTTCTAGGTAATCATTTCCTGTTGTGTAGGTGTGCAACTGATTGTTCTTTCTAAGTGAAGTACTTTGCATTTGTCCTTACATAATTTCATCCCATTCACTTCAGATCATTTCTCCCGTTTCTCCAAATCATTTTCAATTATGCATATTTTGTGCATTTATTACACTTTGCACCTTTGACTGGACACACAGACATCTTTTGGGCTATGAGTTTTTCCACACCTTTTTGCATTTAGATGGGAAAGCTTTGGTATTTGATTGGAATTTTTCCCTTTTAGCCTGCGAGTTCTCTCTCCTGACTTCAAGGTTTTTATAGTAATGGGTAGCAGCACTCATACTGTGTCTGTTAACAGCTTCTAAGTTAGTTTCTTGTTTTCCAAGTTTGGTAAGTTGCTCTAGGTTTTGCTGTCTCACTCAGTCAGACTGCTGTGCTCTTTGAACAGTTGTAGGATCAAATCTGTTTTTCATAACCTTATCCTCCAAAGCACTTGCAACTTGTCCCAGCTTGGTATCATTTGCAAACTTTAAAAGTGTACTCTGTGTGCCATTATCTAAATCATTGGTGGAGATATTGAACAGAACTGGTCCCAAAACTGATCTATGCAAAACCCCACTTTTTATGCCCTTCTAGTTCATGATTGTGAACTACTCTGTGGGAAGAATTATCCAGCAAGTTATGCACTCACCTTATAACAGTCCCATCTAGGTTTTATTTCACTAGTTTAATAGGAAGGTCATGAGAGATTGTATCAAATGCTTTACTAAAATCCAGGTATACCACATCTACCAATTCCCACATATCCAAAAGTCTTGTTATTCTATCAAAGAAAGCTATCAGGTTAGTTTGACATTATTTATTTTTTCCAAATCCATCCTAACTATTATTTATCACCTTGTCATCTTCTAGATGTTTGCAAATAGAGTCCTTAATTATTTGCTCTATTAACTTTCTGAGTACAGAAGTTAAGCTGACTGGTCTGTAGTTTCCCAGATTGTCCTTATTTTCTTTTTTATACATGGGCACTATATTTGCCTTTTGCAAAAGCCTTCTGGAATCTCTCCCATCTTGCATAACTGTCCAAAGATAATAGCTAATGGCTTAAATACCTCCTCAGTCAGCTCTTTGAGTTTTCTGGATACATTTTTGAAGCGATTTGAAGACATAGCGATTTGAAGACATCCTACTTGTTTAAGTAACTTTTAACTTGTTCTTTTCCGATTTTACCTTCTGAAAAGTCAGGAGTGGCCTTGCATTGCAGGGCAATCTGCACTATGCAAGTTGCCACTGCACCTATAAAGCAGTCTGCTGTGTCTCAGTTGAAAAGGACCATTAGGACGTGATTTTGTAGGGGTGCTGCAGATACATATAACTGGTCACAGACCTGCAAGTGAGGTGCCCTTAGGTGGGGCTCTGTATGTGTTCCAGTCAGGGCTCATGCAGGGAAGCTCTTTCCCCTGATGCCTTGGAGTTCATATGGGGCAGACAGATATCAAGTGACCTGAGTCACCATAGTAGAAGCAGATATGGTGGTGATGCTATTGTTCCTTTTCTATGGGTGTGATTCATCAACGGCCCATATTCATCTGCAAATTGGCTCTTTTGGAGATAATATTGAAAAGGTCACAATATCTGGACCACAGGATGACTCAAGACCTCTGTTTTCTACCTCCTTTGTTCTCATAATCAATTGTCTTTATAGGTGACAAGATCCGCAAAACAAAAAAGCAGTCATAGCACTATAAAGACTAACAAAATAATTTGTTAGGTGATGAGCTCCTGTGGAGCAGACCCACTTCTTCAGATCTGTATGTTCAGTGGGACCACCTAACTTCTATGGGGCTATTCATGTGCTTAAAATTAGCCTATGCATAAATCTTTCCAAGCCTGAGGCTTGTGATGTGTGTATTCGCTACTAGTATCACCCCCTCCCAGCTGTCCTTTCTGATGACAGCTTCCTGACTTATATAGGCCCCACCTATTCATGCCCAACTGGGCCTTTTCTAATTAAATCCCTACTCCCCTACATCCTTCTCCTATCTAAATTTTGTGTGGGTGGACACCCCATCACAGAGCCTAAGAAGACAAGTTAATGAAAATAGTCTCAAAGGGATAGCCCTATTAGTCTGTAGCTTCATAAACAAGTAGTTTTGTAGCATCTTAAAGACTAACACATTTATTAGGTCATGAGCTTCTGTGGGTAAGATCCACTCTTTCAGATCATTGGAGCAGACAATTAAACTCCAGGGTTTATACAGCAGGGAGGTGTGGGGGAGGAGATGGATGTAAAAAAGGGGTTAGATGTCACTCCTAGGACCAGTAGATGAAGCAAATTAAGATAAGTAGGATATGTTCCTTTTCTGCAAATATCCAATCTTACCACAAGATTACAGAGGGAGACATTTGAATTGGGATTCATTTGCAAATTCAACACATTTAAATTAGGCCTTAAGAGAGATCTCAATTATTTTATATGTTACATAGGCAACTTCTCTACCTCTGATATTCTGATTCTGAGGTTTTGCTGAACTGATAATACAAATCTCAGACCCTCTATTTTTCCTTTACATATGATAAATCACAGTATAAGATACTGTCCCCCTGCAAATTTCAGGCAGGAGAGGCTGCAGCCCAGCTGCATTCCTCATTTGCCTTTTTTTTTTTTTTTTTTTTGAACTTCTGGCACTTGCTTCAGGTCCACAGAGGGCAAGGACAACCATTAGTCTGACAGTCCCCATGCGTACACTGGGGTGAGAGACGGAAGGGCAGTTGCATCATCCTGAGGGCCAGAGAAAATGAACTGACACCACTATGCCTGGGGTATCATAAAGGGCATATTGGTGGATCAAAGCTACAGAATAGATCTGTTTTCAGAGGCTGATACACATTCTTCACTCAACACATACTTATTTATTGCTCATTAGCCTATGGAAGCATTACTGTTGGTTGTAACACATACAATACAGCTAAAGTGTCTGACTGATCTCTCATGGGAGAATCTGTAGACATTAACCCACACCATTCTTCCTTTACTCACATCTCAGATCCAATAATATGGGCTAACACTTATGCTAAACAATCTGTTTCACTGTTGTGTTTGGCTGTGATAATCTGTGTACGTTTCAAACTTGAAGTGCTCTGTTTAAACTCAAAGGTTTGGCACTGTCACCAACAGAAGCTAGTATAATAAAATATATAACCTTATGCACCTTGTCTCTCTCATATCCTGGCACTGACATGGCTACAACAGTCCATACAGCTGCATCCATTTAACCTTGCAGTGCTTTGGCCAAAATTCCACCAGAACAAACCCTGATCCCAGGACAGAGCCCTGCTAAAATCAATGTGTGCATGCAGGGGTCATATATCTTGCAGAACTGTAAGGGTAAGGAACCTCAAGAGGTTATCATGTCCAGTCCCCTGCCTTCTCAGCAGGACAAAGCACCATCCCTGACAGATTTTTGTTTTACATTTTTTTAATCTCTTTGCCCCAGATCCCAAATAGCTTCTTCCAGGCTTGAGCTCACAACCCTTAGTTTAAGGAGGCCAATGCTCAGATTACTGAGTTATCTCATTACAAGATCAGGGATTACTGATGCCTTTTGACCTCCACCATCCCATTGGCAAGGCCTCTCATTCTAAGTTATTGAAAGAATATGTGGAATATTTTTATTAGCTATATTGCATGAATATCTGAAACACATGAACCTGCACGTTTTTCCCCATGCTATTTACGAAGGTGAAAACTGGAATAATAAATGAGAGAAACTCAATTTTCTAAATTTCTCTTTCGGATGCCAGAGGAGAAAATGGATGGTAACACAGAACTTCGTACCACCTAACCAGGCTTGTGAGACCCATGTACTACTAAACCTCAGGCCTGTGTGGGATTTCTGACACTGTTATACAAGTCTCCAGAATCTCAGGTCTTTCTGTACAGCAGGTTTGAAAGTGAAAGTGCAACAGAATAGAGAATGCAGAGATGGGTCCCATTCAAATAGACTGCAAGAACAGTTCCTGAGTCTCTGAAACCTTTGACTGCTTAGAACCAGGGCAGGCCTTTCCAAAGCAGAATGTCAAAATTTGACCTTTTAACCGCTGTGTACAGTCTGAGTGCCAGTCATACTTTTTAAAGTCATTAATAGTCATAATTACAACAACTTCATTAATAAATAAATAAAGATGCAGAGCTTTACCATTTATGTGGTAGCTGGTAACATCAGCTGGGCTTTTGTTAATCTACAGGAGACATGGCTTTGAGCAAGCTCCTGGCTGCATGGGGAAAGAGGGGCGGTGCTGAGCTCCCACCTCATGTGCCGATGAAAATTAGCTCATGTGCCACTCCTGGTTGTTGACCCCTTGCCCAGAGTCACATGAAGTCAGAGAATATATTCTTGATTTAAAAGAGCCTTTTTTTATCCTATAAAAAAAGAGAAGCATTAGGTAGAAATTTGCAGGGAGAAGCCAAGATGAAAACTGCAGCCAAAAACACCTAAGCATGAACAAAACAAAATGATAAACCACCCTTATGCTTTCGTACCTTCACAATTAACAGAGAAAAGATTGTCTATTGGCCCTAGCTGCAGACCTGTGTTTGATTCCTTGTTCTGTCACAGCCTTTTTCTGAAAGTTTGGTCAACATTAGAGCTTTTTCTAGCCCAGATAGTGAGCATATTGGGCATATAGCGAACCCTTGCCCTGAAGGGGCAACACTAATTCTGTCAAAATGAGTATGCTTCCCTCAATAGGGGATATCCAGTTTAAGTTTCCCAATTTCTACTCCACAGTTTTGCCCCAGGAATATTAACAAAAGTTCAACACACTTCTGTGAGGGCCGTGTGTAACTTGCTTAGTCTTGCTACCTTAGTGCCCTACCTGGAGATCTATCTTACCAGGGACCCGAGAAGATAAACACATTACAGACTACCTCCAGCTGTGGGGTGGGGCAAACACCTCACTCTGCCCTACACCTTCTTTAGCTGCGGCCCTCAACGCATCTCCAGCGGGATCAGTCTCATCAGCCCCGTTTTACAGAATGGAAAACTGAGGCACAGAGGAGCCAAGGGGCAGAGCTGGGACCAGATGCTGAGGGCGCACCGGGCACAAGCCATCTGTGTCCCCACGACCCCAGGGTACGCTGCTGGTGGGGCAGTTCCCCCACTCCCCACCTGGTGAGCGGGACAAGGAGAGGCCCCCGGACCTAACGCGACAGACCAACAGCTGCTCGCGCTCTGGTTAGTGGGCGGGAAGGGCACTCGCCTCGCACCTCAGCAGCGCCGCAGGCACCCAGGCCCCGCCCCTGACGCAGCCACGTCCACGCCCCGCTCCCCTTCTTCGCACCCCTCTTCGAGCGGGATAACGTCAGCGCGCGTCCTCGCCTCCGATTGGTCGGGGAGGTGAAACGCCCCGCGAAGGAACGTCGTACGTCGGCGTAGGGGAGGTGCTCTGTCAGAAACACAAGATGGCGTCGTCCCGTCGCTCGGGTTTTCTAGGGGAGGGGTGAGGCTGAGCGCGACAGCAGGAGCCGTTGGCGGGGCCTGAGGCGCTGTTCAGGTGAGTGCGGGGCCCTGGGCAGTTTCGTGTCCCGATGGTGGAGCCCGTCTCCCAGCCCGCCCGGCTACCTTCCCCCTCCTCCCCAGGCCCCCCATCCTAAGCGGGGAGCTCTTGTCCCTCCCCGCCGGCTAGTTCACCCGATCCTGTGTGGGCAGCCCTTGTCTCCGTGCCTGATCGGCTACCTCCCCCGCTCGCCTCAGGGAGTCCCTGTCCCCTCTGGCCGGTTACTTCCCTCTGCCCTGCCCCGCCCCCCAGCTGGGAGCCTCTGACTCAACGGCCCGGTTAGCTCACCCTGCCCCACCCCACCCATCCTAAGTGGGGAACCCCTGTTCCCCCTGCCGGGTACTTCCGTATGCCCCCGTTCCTCCATTCCAAGCGAGCAGACCCTGTCCTGCTCGGCTAGCTCCTCCCGCCGGTCTGTCCACGATCCTTAGCGGGGAGCCCCTGTTCCCCTGCCCATCCGGCTACAGCCTTTTGTCCGCGATCCTGAGCGGGGAGCCTTTGTTGCCCCCTTCCTGTTCCTCAGAGGGGAGCCTCTGTTCTCTTCCCCGCCCCCACCCTACTAATTGCCTTCCTTCCTGACCCTGAGCCCCTGTTCCTTCCACCTGCCGTCGTCCCTTTCTCCCTGCTCCTCGTATACATTTAGCAGGGAACCTTGGTTGCTCTCAATCTCTCCCCTCAGCCCCATGATCTTCAGTAAGAGCCTTTGTTACCTCTCACTTTTTTACGAGCCTCACACCTCCCCTATATCCAGAGTGCAGCCTCACTGTTATTCTCCTGCTTCTCCTGCATGCTGACCCTGTCATGTCCCCCTTCTGACCATGGTTTGTTAGTACTCCACTGCAGCCCCGGTTCCCTCTAGCATCTTGTACTTTGTGGAGAGCCTCATTTTCTTTACTACTCTTGCCTTTGTATACCATATGCAGCCCCTACTGGTGGCTTTAGTAGGGAATATGAGTTAAACACACATTCTCCTATATCTCTCTCCCCTCATAACAACTAGAGATTTTTAGCCTTTTCTGATTCTTTTCCAGGGATCCCCTCTTAGTGGACAGTGAGGATAGTTTCTTTCTTGGGGTACTGGGGAATTTATTCATTCCTTGTCAAAGGCACACCTCTAGCTTCCTATGGCTACCACACTCTTAACTGTTCTGGTTGGGGGAACCCTTCTCCATTTCCATTCTCTGTTGCTTACTCTTTCAAGCCTGCTGTCATTTTCTGTGTCCTTAGCTTCCAGGACAGATTGCAGAAAGGGCCTCACCTTGACTTGTAGGATTCTCCCAGTGCTGACACAGTTGAGTGTAGTCAAGTGAACATTCCTTTTTCTAAGTCAGTCGCTTCACCCAGCATGAGCTGCTCTCTAGTCACTGTTTTTTCTTACTCTATTTAGCTGAATGCTCTTAATATCCTTGAGGCACTTGAGTTGAAGGAGGCTACACTATAAGAGAGAATGGTACTCCCTCCCTGTGTTATTTACCTGTGAATTGATGACTGATGCCTAGGTGCTGACTGCCACCTTTGAAATGTTGATGGTTATTAAAGCAGTTGAGTTAGCTGGCCCAGACCAAGCCCCTGAGTGTCAGTTTCTGCACAGCAAGAGCATAATGTAGGTTTGTAACAAGACCTAGCAGGTGGATGGAACAGACAAATGGGGTGAGAGAAAACAAGCAACATTAAAAAAGGCATATGTATTAAAAATAGGCGGTATACCTGGCTTAACAAATGCTTAGTCATTTTCATACTGTAGTGGTCTCCAGGCATCATGACAGAGAGAAGTCTTATGAAGAGACTGGAAAAAGGATAAGTTGATGGCTATATGGATTTTGCTGGGAATTTTTTCCATTTGGAAGGTGTCAAATCAGAGAAAGCATGGGGATGTTGGTGAGAATGTGGTGAATCTGTGTTTAAATGTTGTCTTTCTTTCAAATCTTCCATTTTAAGATAGCTGCTGCCTAATTTCATCTGGCCCACAGCAAATCTCTGCACCATGGGGTTAAAGCACTGAGCCTTGGTGTAGTGTTTCCCCTTCTCCTCTCCCGGGTTGGAGATGTAAGTGCTGGCAGGTTGATTAGGGAAGTTCCGCATGCTGTCTTCACCTGCAGGTGCTGACCTGTTGGAACCAGGGCAAATGGCTGCTGTGGGGGTGACACCTCCAGGCAAGGGCAGCATGTGGACCCACCTCCACAGCCCCCATCCCTGGGTTGCTTGGAAGTGCTGACAGCTTCCCAGAGCCGTGCAGGCCTGGAACCAGCAGAGTCTGAGTTGCTTCCTACACCCTAACTCTCTCTCAGACCCCAGCCCTCTGTACCAACCTCGAGTCCCTTCCTACATCCTGAACCCCCTAATTTTTGGCACCATGCTGGAGCCAAAAGCCTCTGTACTTCTCCCTCTCTTGTGGGACTGTGTGTGGCCTTCAACTTGCTTTTTTCTCTCCTGGTCGTCAATTGAAAAACGTTCCCCATCTCTGTTTGAAGGTGTTTAAAACTGCTTTACTGTGTGGTTCACTTATCTTTGAAAAATTATTACATCATAGTAATTGCAAGAAAATACAACGAAATATGTTTAGTTCTGTAGGTCTCCTAAGAGAGGTTTTCAGAGTATTTATGTCAGCTAATTAAACCTTGTAAGAATCGTCCTGTAGCTATGGTACAGAGAAATTAAGTCTTGCTCCTATTTTCACAAGTCTGACACACAGCAAGAAAACCCACTTCTTCTGACTATCAGACCTGACATGGTTATAAAAATTGTTTCCAGAGTTTAAATGGCACTTCTCTTGTGCTGTGTTTTGTCACTAACAAGTGAATATTGCCAAACTCTGACAGCAATCCCAAAGTTGAGGTTTTGTTTAAAAGAATTCTATTTAAAAGAAACATTCAGGGTTTTAAAATTCTTATTTATATCCAAGCAAAAAAAATTGTGATATAAATCCACAGAACACTAATTTATAAATATGTTGAAGTGAAAGTAACTAGAAACAAAAGTGAAAATGTCTGGACTTAATTGTGTCTGAACTAAGTGAAACACAAAATTAAAGGAGAAAATTAAATTGGTGTCTCCTTCCACCCCCCACAAAAAAAAATCAGGTAGTGTTACTAGCATAAGTAATGAAGTAATATATCAGTTTCCCTTTTATTATAAGATGACATTGGTTTCAATTTAAAGATCAAATCTATTTTCAAAGGAAAGTGCTTGCTGTTAAAGTACTTAAACTTTTTTCTTTAAAAAGAAATCTCTCATCTTGTAGTTGAAGGGGTAGAAAAGTCTTACTGCATTTTTAGAAATTGTGATTGTACCTTTAAAGATCTTGTGGAAGAAATTATAATTAGATCTTATTGAGAATATTTTTCCATCAAAACCAGAAGCTTTTGTGGGAATGTAGTAGTTTCTACAAAAGGTTAGTTGGGAAAAGCTTCTCTTGGTCCATGGTGGGAAACCCAAACTCAAGCCTCTATAGATTTTGTATTTATTTACACCAAGTGGGACATTGTCAACAGGATATTGAGATTGTTTTGGGATACGTAGAAGAGTATAGAGCAGGGAATTGATGCTGGGTCTCCCACATTCCAGAGAACTGCCCCAAACAGTGGGCTGTTGGCTGTTCTGAGGTGGGTCTCTGATGTGCTCTGTTTTTCATTGGAAAATGTTTTTGTTTGAAGGAGGATCAGAAAGATTTTGGAAATCTGAACATCCCATAGGATTGGAGGACTGTTTCCTGCCCAGTTCTAGTCATAATCATCCATCATATGGTGCTGAAAGAGTTTGCTCTTAATCCAAGAAGTAGAGTTTATAGTGAGGAACATAGGAATTATTATACTGGATCAAGTATCAGAGAGGTGGCTGAGTTAGTCTCAATCTTCAAAAACAACAAGAAGTCCTGTGGCACCTTATAGACGAACAGATATTTTGGAACGTAAGCTTTCATGAGCAAAGAAAGACCCCCCCCATCTGATGCAGCGGGTCTTTGCTCATGAAAGCTTATGTTCCAAAATATCTGTTAGTCTATAAGGTGCCACAGGACTTCTTGTTGTTTTTGTGCATACTGGATCAGACCCAAGTATCTTTAGTCCAGTACCCTAGCTACCAGAGGATTTAGAGACAGGTGCAAGAATCCAACAGTAGGCAAATGGAGTAATTTGCCCACATAAGATTTCATTCTGATCTTTGATGGTTAGAGAATGATTTACATTCTGAACATGAGGTTATCATCCTTCACAAAATTCATAGTTAATTATAGCTCTTTCTGTAATATCCAGTCTTCTTTTGAATCTTAAGCTCTGGGCAACTTCCTGTGGTAGTGAGTTCCACAGTTATTTAAAGGAAAAGTGTGGCGGGGAGGGCAGGGAGATATTTGACAAATGTTTCCTTTTATTGAGTTTGAATTCTCCACCTTTTTAATATAATCGATTGTCCTTTACATAATGAGTAGTCTTGGAAGTGTTAATGTTTTACTGGTAAATATTGGTAAATATTAGTTTCTGTATGCATGTAAACCAAAGACAAACGTATTTTGCCAACAATTAAAGACAGGTAAAGTAAGGGGGCTTGAGAACTTGTGTTCAATTTAAGGATACTGTTTTTGTATTTTTTGACATGATGACAAGTGTGCACGCACGTGTGTGTGTGTGTTTGGCTTTTTAAATAGTTACAAAGCTTTGCTTTTTTGCGGTCTTAACATCTGCTGTCATTACATTTTTTGGCAGTCCCCTCCATTATCTGTTTTCCATGAAGCTTCCTGCAACTCTGAACATTTAAATTGATAAATATATAAAAAAAAACTTTTAAACCAATGATTTGGTACAACTGGTAAAACAGAAAAAAACTTCAAAAACAATACTGTATATGTCAGTTGTAATCTCCACCCCTGCAAATTCTGCCAAATTTAGTTATGAGGAAAAACAAGAGATTGCAAATGTCCTCTCTACCATACTGGTTATTTAATATACTTTCACTGAGTATTAACTTTTTTATTGTTTGTTAAACAAATGATCCCTGTTATGATCTCTCTTCAGATGAGTTTCCATGGCCTTGATCATCTCCTACTGTTGGACAGGATCCCTACCCTAAAGATCTGACATTGTTGCTCAGACACAGACAGAAGTAAGTGTGTGTGTGTGTGTGTGTGTGTGTGTGTGTGTGTGTCTGCGCCTGCGCGTGTGTGTGTTTTAAAGAACTCGTGGAGGGACCATAACAGAAAAACTCTGTGAGACATGTATTTAGGGAGAGATTTATACGAAAAGAGCAAGCTTATCTGAGAACAATAAAATAACTGTTTTGCTTTAAAAGAGTTTCTCTGTATCATGACAGGACTATTTGGTTTTCATCCCTTTGGTTTATATCTGCCTACCCATGATTCGTGGGGAAGAAAACATCACTAGTTTTACAGAACATGCTGTCTAATCTGTCTCTGGAATTGCAGTTGATTGAGCACACAGTATCTCCATGTGAACCACTTAAGATAATCTTCTATGGAATGTTATTGGATTGCTTAGTGCCAAAGTCCTCTGACATAGTCTGAGTGTTCAGTGTTTGAGTATATAGTGTTTGAATACATGCCTAAGTTTTGGGTCCTTAGTGATCAGTTGCAGTCAATGCATTCTTGAGAGAAGAGGGTCTTCTGACAGAAGCCAGCATTGGTGGGCTTTTGTCTTATTTTAAAGCACTTTTGAGTTAAACTAAATAGGAATGTTAAAACGGTTAACTGGTTAAACAATAGTGCTTAACTGGTTAATTGTTTTACCTTTGGTCTTGCTGTCCAACCTGCTGTCCTGCCCAGCCATAGATGTGGGAGGTTCTCTGTGGTTGGAGCTGCTCTGCTGTGGTGTGGGAACCACAGATGGAGTTCGTGAACAAGAGCCGGTTAACTAGTAAAGCATACTGGTAGGCCCAGGGTTTGGCAATAGGCAGCCTGTGGCAGTGTTCCCTGTAATCTTTCCCACCCCTGAGCTAAATGAATTTTCTTATGTGCACCAGTGTTGCGGGTAGTACAATACAGAGGTGATGTGCAACCTTCATAATAGTGCATATAATGAAATTCATGTGGTTGGAATGGGGCTAAAGGGTTGAGTGGGTTCGAGGGCTCTGGCTGGGGTTGAGGCGCTCGGGTGTGACACAGAGGGTTTTGGTTCGAGGGCTCCAGTTGCGGGGGTTCTGGCTCTGGGGTCAGGCTGGAGATGTGAGGGGTTTGTGGTGGAGGAGGGGGCTACAGTTGTGGAGAGGGACTCCAGGCTGGAGTTTGGGGTACAGGTGGGAGTATAGGCTTTGAGCTGAGGGTGTGGGCTTTGGGGTAGGGTCAGGGATGAGGGGTTTGAAGTGCAGGAGAAGGATTAAAGGTTTGGGGAGGAGTTCTGGTTTGGGTGTTTGTGTGCAGGAGGGGTACAGGCTCTGGGCCTGGGGATGTGGGGTTTAGGGTGTAGGAGGGTGCTCAGGCCTGGTGCAGTGGGCCTCAAGGTGGGATGGGTTTGGGGCTCAGGCTTACTTGGGAGGCTTCTCGTTGGGGGTGGTGAGGAGAGGCCCCTTTCTCCTGGCCTTGGCAGCTCAGTTCTGGGACCAGTGGGGAAGGGCTCCTCCGCACTTGCCCTGGCAACTCCAGGGCTTTTGGTGAGAGGTCTCCCTGCTGCAGCCCTGAGTTTCTGCATGGGATTTAAGGGGAAGATGCATGGCTGCACAGCATAGAGGGAATTTAGGCCCACTGGCTGGACACAGTTCACTAGGGTTGGCCCCTGGTGGGCTGCCAGACTCTTTGTTTACCTTCATGTCTGCAGGTTCAGCTGCATGCAGCTCCTGTTGGCCACTGTTCACCATTCCCAACCAATGGGAGTTGCAGGAAGCGGTGGCTTGGCTCACACCGCTTCCTGAAGCTCCCATTGAACAAGAACACTGAACCACAGTCAGTGAGAACTCTGAGTAGCCATACTTGTGGTCATATAGGGAAACAAGCATCTGGCAGCCAGGTGAATTGCATGTAGCCTGTGGGCCCACTGCAGGTAGGCTTCCTGCTTACCACTGTGCTTGATAGTTAACTGTTTAACATCCCGGGTTCTAAGTAGTTGCTTCTATTGTGTATTATCTGAGAGAGTCCATGTCTATGAACTATGTGAACTTTAAAAGGATTGTCTGTACACATGCTAGTTGGAGTTGATTTTACTGTTTTACTTGAAGAAGCTGCCTACTTTATTCAGGATCATTACATGTGTAATATAAAATACAGGAGTCTTGAAATGCTATACTGCATCTACCGCTTTATGATTAGGCTTAGAACAATAATGTGTGACTAATGGTTTGCTTTTAGTTGTACTATCAGCAACTCTGGCATCATAGGAGTAATAGATTAACTGGGAAGTTCAATAGCTTAGGAGGACATGAATCACACCCCTGAAGTCATCATTGCTTCTACTTCTAGAAGACAGGCTGAACAAGAACTGTACTTTAAAAGCTGTTTAGCTGGTGGTACTGGATAGTTCAGAGACTTGTAATGGGAGAAGCAGCTTTTAAGTGCTAGTTTGTCCAACCTATGTTCATAGGGACCCATACAATGTTTGCAGTGCTGTAGTCATGTTGGTCCTAAGATATTGTCAAGATAGGGTGGGTGAGGTAATATCTTATAGAATCATAGAACAATAGAGCTGGAAGAGAGCTAAAAAAGCCATTGAGTCCAGCCCCCTGCTCTAAGCAGGACCAAACCCATCAGATCAGCCCCGCCAGGGCTTTGTCGAAGCAAGACTTAAACACCTCCAGGGATGGAGACTCCACTACTTCCCTGGGTGGACCATTCCAATCCTTCATCACCCTCCTAGTAAAAAAAAATTTTTCCTAATGTTCAACATGGACCTTTCCAACCACAACTTGAGACCATTGTTCCATGTTCTGCCATCCATGACCACTGTGAACAGCCTCTTTGCAGCCTCCCTTCAGTAAGTTGAAGAGCTGTTATCAAGTCCCCACCTCAGTCTTCTCTTCTGCAGACTAAACAGTCCCAATTCCCTCAGCCTTTCTTCATAAGTCATATGCTCCAGCCCCCTCATTATTTTGGATGCCCTCCGCTGGACCCTCTCCTGTGTATCCACATCCTTCCTATAACTGGGGGCCCAGAACTGGACACAGTACTCCAGATGCAGCCTCACCAAAGCCGAATAAAGAGGAATAATCACTTCTCTGGATCTACCAGCAATGCTCCTATTGATGCAACCTAATATGCCATTAGCTTTCTTGGCTACAACAGCACACTGTTGACTCATGTCCAGCTTTTCGTCCACTATAACTCCCAGATCGTTTATTGGACCTATTTTTGTTAGAGAGAGAGACAAGCTTTTAAGCTAGAGTTGTTCTTTAGGTCTCTGAAGAAGAGGTCTGTGTAACTCAAAACCTTTTCTCTCACCAACAGAAGTAGGCCAAATAAAAGATACTATTACCTCCCCAACCTTTTCTTTTCATGTAATGGTTGTCTGCCAGCCTGTATGATGTCAGTTTAAGTCCAGTCTGAATGGGCAGATGTGCATGCGTGTACTGTCTGTCTCACTGAAAACCTCAAGAAGCCACAGATTGGAATGGCTATGGGCACTTGGATCTGGCCTGCACTACAGGGTTAGTTCATTGCAAAGCAGCTTAACAATGGAAGTCTCTATACTTAAATTTTGCTCCTGCCATTGTAACTGCTTTGTTATGCCTATTTAATAATGCCGCCTCCATGAGTGACTGGGAGTCAAGGTCAATGTAGTTAAGCTGATGCAATATCTGATGCAATATCAGCGTAGACCCTGCATTGCTTACATTGAATGTAACTGGTTTTCAAGGAGCTGTTCCATGATGCCCTGTGGTGACAGTACACCAGTATAGGCATTTCTAGTGAGCATGCATGTCACCAACACATGGAGTGAAGCATAGATGTGCACAAACAATGTAATTTATTGTATGCTGATGTAAGTTAGATTGTGCTACGCTGCAACATTCAGCCAGTGTTCCTTCTAATATTTTCCATCTGTGGGCAGAATAAATTTTATTTTGTGGATCCAGGCATGTGTGGTTTTACATCACTAACAGAAATGCATGCTTCCCAGTGCCAGTGGCTGTGGGCATTCTTCTAATCAGCTGGTCAGCATTTGACTCTCCCCTGGAAGGCTGCCCAAGCACTCATCTTACAGGGAACACTGGTGTATCAATGGCCTTAATCTTCTATTCATTGTGGCTCAGAAAGTTGTGCTTCTAGAGGTGGAGCCACACTTGCATGGCTTTGCCTACATTGCTCTTGTTCTAGGAATAGAGGACAAGATTCTTAAGCTTACAGTTTGATACTTTTCACCAACATTAAACTTTATATAAAAAGGTCTTAATAAAGAATTAAACTTTTTGTTGGGCACCATGTAACAGAACCCTGTATGTGAGGTGGGATTTGGGTTTCTTTTCTTTCTAGCAGAACAAACGAGTGCTACCCCAATATCATTAATTGTGTTGTAATGCTCTATGTGAAATTCGTGTAAAAAGATGAGCTCCTATGGAAGCATAAGAGGTACTTACACTTACACAGTTCAGTAATGATGGACATTTGTAAGAATGGGAAAATTACTTTTCACTATCTGGAATATATTGTGTTGAGTGTGTGGGAAATGTATCCAACTGTGCTGTATTCTGTGCCACCTAGAAAGAGAGCATTTGGCAACTTGGCTTCTAAATAGGCATTTGAGCACTGACTTTGAACTTGGGTCTCCCACATACTGTTCTCTGCTCTGTTGTGGATTTCTTGTGTGACTTCAGCAGATCAACTGGCCTCTTTGTGCTTCAGTCCCTAATCTGTAAAATGAACATAATAATGTATTTATCTCTAAATGCCCTGTAAGGTGTTTAAAGATAAATACATTAAAGACTGGGAAGTGTTTTGAGATCTAGTGATGAAAATTGCTATATGAGAAACAGACATTAATATTATTCATTTTTACTAAACAAAAATACAGTAGAACCCCAGAGGTATGAGGATCTTGGAAAGGGAGTTTGTAACTCTGAAGTGTTCATAGCTGAGCAAAACATAATTGTTCTTTCAGAAGTTTACAACTGAGCATTGACTTAACATGACTTTGAAACCTTATTACATGGAAGAAGAATGCTATATTCCCTCTTTTTTTTTTTTTTTAGTAGGTTACATTTCACACACTGCTGTACTTTGTGTTGTTTTTAGGTGGATGGAAATTTTGATCTCTGCTTGCCTGCTTGTATGCTTCTGGTTTCAAATGAGGTGTGTTTGCCTTGTCAGTTTGTACCACTGATGCTCATAACTCTGAGATTCTACTTTATAATTAAATGTAGAAAAAAGAAATCCCCTCTGTCCTTCATGGAAACTTTGGTTAAAAGAAATGCTTTATAATAAAAAGAAAAGTGATCAGAATTTAAAAAAAAAAAAAAGTTCTTTCTCAGTGGTTAATGTCTTTAAAGTTTTACTTCTCTCCCTGATGTTTGAGGTTTTTGCAAAGCATTGGGAAGTAAGCTCCTCAAGTCCAGTCTCTTGTATTACTAATTAATATTGATAGGAATACAGCGTAACTGATGTAAAAGGGCTTCCTGTTTACAAAGTTTTATAGTCCTCTTACGTGTAATCATATAGCTATATTTAAATAGCTGACTGTCGTATTCTGTATGAAGCTGTTGTTGATGGGATTTCAGTGCGTATCTGGAAAGAGATTTTTTTATTCTGAGTTATTTGCAAAATCAGTGGAATAGGGAAGTCAACACAGAACTAACTTTGTTTGGGCTGGTTCTTTGTAAAACAGTTAAGGACTTGGACACAGCTGATGAGCAACTCACTGTATTCAGCCTCTCTGTTTTGAGGCTTGTCACCTCCTACTCTTGTAATATTTACAATTGGGCAGAAACAGTCTGCTAATAGAGTTAGTGAACTGTTAGATGGAACAACTGAATCATTAAACTTGAATTGTGTCTTAGGACAGGTGAGACTCCAGTGCACTTAGCTATCCAGTACCCTAAAGCTTTCTCTTTGGGTGTAGGATGTGAGTTGACACCTAATGTCATGTCGAATGCTTTTTGATTGTTATGTATGTTTATTGTATGGCACTGATGATTATGAACAACTAAACCGTTTTTCATATTAGGAAGAGACAAAGTCAGAGGTTTCTGTTATAACGATACTGCTGTTCATTTTTGGTTTAGTCATAACCGTGTGATATTGCAAAGTGATAGCTTGCAAAGTCCATTGTTGGTACAGTCTTTATGTATTGTCTTCCACCTGAAGATCCCAAACTTGACAAACAGTACTGACTGTAGCCTTGCGACTCTGGGACACATTATCTCCATTTTAAAGACGAGGTTAAAAAGAAAAATTACGAAGCTAGGTGTATTCAGATACTGCAATCAGTGTGTCATAAATATCTAGTTGAGTTATCCATGATGGTATAGTGAGACAAGAGCTGTGTAAAGAATCCACAAATCCTCACTCCATTCTAACTTATGGAGATGCTGTTTTTCCAGTTAGATGAGCCACCTTCATTCAGGATATGTCTGCACTTGCACAAAATACATCTGAGTCTTGAGAGCCTGGGAATGTGTTATGGTGAGTGGCATAGACGTTCCCATTTTCCAGCCCAAGCAGGAACAACTGCAACTGTTGTTTTTAGCCCTGTGCATAAGTTGAAGTCAGTTGACCTGGGCTTGGATTCACTGCTACTGGTTCTTTTTGTGCAGTACAGACATGCCCAAATTGCTCTGGAATTTCCCTTTCTTTATGTTGAGCTTCCACTTGATCAATTATAGGACATGTACAGGTTCAGAACATTTTACAGCCAACATTTCCTGAAAGGAGATAGTGTGGTATTGTTCCAAAAGAGGACTTTGAATGCGCTCAGGAGAAACATTTCAGTATTGAAATCACAGGTATTTCCATTAACGAGGGTGGGGAATAGGGCTGTATTGAGTACTCTTGTAAAGGGAACTGCCTATCTCCTAATTTCCTTTGGAGTTTGGAATGAAGACTGTTAATCATTCTTACATCTTCATGGAGCCCTGGAATGTAATATTCTTCTGTTGTCTTCTACCCAGACTGTAGACTTAAAAATGTGACACTTTATTTTTTAAGGTAAGCCAGGTTGGCTCAGACATTCTGCGGAAGAAGGCCAGACTGGGAATGATTCTTAGGTGTTGAGGGGAGGGAATCTAGTTTGCAGAGACTTTTCACACTTGCCATCACAGCTTTCTGTTTCTAAAAGAATATCCAACGGTCAGTTTGCCGTTATAGTAAACCCCCAACTTACAAGTAGGTTGTGTTCCCTGGCAACCATGTCTAAGCTGAATTTTGCACAAGTCAGGGGAGCCAGGAAACTGACCTGTGCTGCTGTGCTGGTCAGTTTCCAGCTTCTGGGTCTGGCAGGGAGCCACAAACCAAGCATCAGTCTGGCTCCTGGCTCTGGTCCTTGCAGGCGCCGGGAAACTGTCCCCTGGAGCTGCCCTGGTCAGTTTCCTGACTTCCAGGAGTGTCTAGGAGCTGGCAGCCACCTGGTTCCTGGCTTCCCACCATGCCTTGGAGCCAGGAAACTGACCAGTGTAGAGGGGAGCTAGGCACTAGGCTGCCGCCAGTTTCCCAGCTCCCTGCCACTCACTGTTTCGACTTGCATTAATTCAAGTAATATGGCCCCTTTTATTCCTGAGAGAGGGTGGTTACCAGTGGCGATGAGGATCTGTGGGCAGTGTTTGAGTCTGCAGCTTCTCTCATGGCTTATCCGTCCAATGTTGGATTTGCACGGTTGACTGCAATAACCACATCAGTCTTTCCGAACTCTTGAGTCTGAGAGCTTTTCCTTCTAAGATTAAATTCTTTTGCATGGCTTGCCCTATAATATCGAAGGTTGATATGCCCTGTCATAGCAATCATCACCAGGTATTTCTATCTGATGATGTAGATTCCAAGGATTTTGGATCGATGCTGAATTTTTTTTGTGGTGTGTTTGCTTGTATCCTTGATTCTTAGCTTTGGTCTTTCTCTTGTTTTGACCTTGAGTCTTCCCAGGTTGGAGAGGGAGCTATCTAATCTTGTGTGGAGAAATACATCACTGTGTGAGTTTTGAAATGTGCAATTTAGTAGAACTGAGAAGAATATGCTGAAGAGGGTGGGGCAAGAACACACCCTTGTTTGACTCTGCTGTTCATTGCAAATGGTTCCAATGTAGATCCATCATATTGCACTGTTGCGTTCATATTTTTGTGAAAGGATGTTATGAGCTTGAGTAAGGTCGGTGGGCAGCCAATCTTGGTAAATGTTCTGCATAGTTCTGATCTACTGACTGTGTCAAACGCCTTTAAGTCCACAGATACTATGAATCACAGCTTTCCTTGTTCTCTGCATTTTTCCTGTAGTTATCAGAAAGAAAATCATGTCCATTGTTGACCAACCAGCCCTGAAGCCACCTTGTGTTTCTGGGTAGACTCGATCCTTGGGTTTTTGCAGGTGTTTGAGGATGACACGGGCAAACGCTTTCCCTGTGATGCTCAGTAATAAGATGCCTCAGTAGTTGTTGCAACTGAACACTGCATCCCAGAGCTACCTCCAGTACCATGCACGCCATCCTCTCATGTCCCCAGAGGTGCTACCTGGACCCTCTGAGGAGGCTGCATGGTGCTGATCCTCACTGGCAGACCTGGTGCAAACAACTAAGCAGGGCACTCAGAAGCAGCATCTCAGCTGCTTTAATTTCTCCTTCCCCTGCACTCTGGCCATGCTTTGGAGGCTGTTGTGGGTGCAAAAAAATCCACTGGTGGGCTGCCTGGTTCCTACATTTGAGAAAGAGATCATTTACATTTAGCTGTTCAGAATGGAGATCCATCAACTACATGAAAAAACTTGCCCAGATCCAGACAGACATCTTTCTCTTACATGTTGAGTCTGTTCTGGTATGGCTATGGTCTGAAGAAGTGGGTCTGTCCCACAAAAGCTCATCACCTAATAAATTATTTTGTTAGTCTTTAAAGTGCTACTTGACTGCTTTTTTGTTTTGATAGATCATTTTGGGGGATCACTAGCTGGATGTCAGTGGCACGGACTTCTCGAATTGTCATTCTAGCTTTATACAAAATGACTTGCTGTAGTTAAAAAGCCTACGCAATTTCTCCATTCATGAAGTTGAGGGTCTGATTTACAGAACTGTGCAAGACAACCCAACACCAAAAATGGAAATGCCAGAGCTCTTGTCACTTGTAACACAAGACAGTTGACTCTCAAGCTCCAGAAGAGCATTCAGTGTGGCTGGATGGACACCTCCTCGTTCTCTTATCTTGTGCTCGTTCTGCTTTCTCCTTTTTTTAACAAGTAAGTTTGCAGTGGTCCTCTTCACAGTGCAGAATGTCAAGAGAATTCAACAGCACATAAAATATCAAAACAAAAAGCAGTCAAGTAGTACTTTAAAGACTAGCAAAATAGTTTATTAGGTGAGCTTTCGTGGGACAGACCCACTTCTTCAGACCATAGCCAGACCAGAACAGACTCAATATTTAAGACACAGAGAACCAAAAACAGTAAGCAAGGAGGACAAATCAGAAAAAGATAATCAAGGTGAGCAAATCAGAGAGTGGAGGGGTGGGGGGGAAGATCAAGAATTAGATTGAGCCAAGTATGCAGACGAGCCCCTATAGTGACTCAAACTTCCCATCATGATTTAAACCATGTGTTAATGTGCCGAATTTGAATATAAAAGTCAGCTCGTCCACTTCTCTCTGAAACGGTGCGATAATGTCTCTTCAGTAACACACATACCTTGAGGTCATTGACAGAATGCCCCATTCCATTAAAATGTTGACTAACTGGTTTGTGGATCTGGAGTGTTTTGATGTCTGTTTTGTGCCCGTTGACCCTTTGTCTAAGGGAGTTAGAAGTCTGTCCAATATACAAAGCATCTGGGCATTGTTGGCACATGATGGCATATATGATGTTAGTAGAGGAGCATGAGAAAGTGCCCGTGATTCTGTGAGTAACCTGGTTAGGTCCAGTGATGGTATTTCCAGAGAAGATATGAGGACAAAGCTGGCAGCGGGCTTTGTTGCAGGGAAAGGTTCCGGGACTGGTGTTCCTGGGCTATAGGCTGTCGCTGTTAGTAAGGATCCTCATGAGGTTGGGAGGTTGTCTGTAGGAGAGAACAGGTATGTCACCCAGGGCCTTCTGGAGTGTAGCATCCTGATTAAGAATAGGTTGTAGGTCTTTAATAATTCGTTGCAGTGGTCTGAGTGGGGGGGCTGTAGGTGATGACCAGTGGTGTTCTGTTCTTGGCTTTTTTGGGCCGATCTTGGAGTAGCTGGTCTCTGGGTATGCGTCTGGCCCTGTCGATTTGTTTTTTTACTTCTCCTGGTGGGTAATTCAGGTTTATGAATATTTGGGAAAGTTCTCACAGAATCACGGGCACTTTCTCACGATCCTCTACTAACATCATATGTGCCATCATGTGCCAACAATGCCCAGATGCTTTGTATATTGGACAGACTTCTAACTCCCTTAGACAAAGGGTCAACGGGCACAAAACAGACATCAAAACACTCCAGATCCACAAACCAGTTAGTCAACATTTTAATGGAATGGGGCATTCTGTCAATGACCTCAAGGTATGTGTGTTACTGAAGAGACATTATCACACCGTTTTTAGAGAGAGAAGTGGACGAGTTGACTTTTATATTCAAATTCAGCACATTAACACATGGTTTAAATCGTGATGGGAAGTTTCTGAGTCACTATAGGGGCTCGTCTACATACTTGGCTCAGTCTAATTCTTGATCTCCCCCCCCCACCCCCACCCCTCCACTCTCTGATTTGCTCACCTTGATTATCCTTTTTCTGATTTCCTCCTTGCTTACTGTTTTTGGTTCTCTGTGTCTTAAATATTGAGTCTGTTCTGGTCTGGCTGTGGTCTGAAGAAGTGGGTCTGTCCCACAAAAGCTCACCTAAGAAACTATTTTGCTAGTCTTTAAAGTGCTACTTGACTGCTTTTTGTCTTGATAGTGTATAGACTAGCACGGCTTACTCTCTGTTACTATTCCACATGAAATATGGAGACTTATTACGAACTTCAGTATCCATTATGGGCTTCCAGGTGTCTTGGAATTTGTTGCAGATTTTGCAGTTGCTGATTGATCTGTGTAATTAAAGCTTGTCAGGGTTGTGTTGCAATGGCTAGTAGAAAGATGTTTTAGAGGAAAATCGTGGTGGGAGGGTTTCATTGTGTTGGAGTAAAAGTAGCATTGTGGGGAAATAGGGTGTTCTCAGAAGCTGTGTGGAGTTCATGAAGAAATTGTAATGGTCTGTAAGAGTGGAAAAGTCAAATACAGCATGCTGTGAGAAGTTCCTGTGTTTGCTATTTCTGTGAAACTGATGGAAACATGTTTTGTCCTATTGGAAAAGGGTTATGCATATAGTAAAAAGGATGGTGCATGTGACTGTATTGTAGAAGGCACATAGCTGAATTTATAATTTAAATTAAACACTAGCCCTATTATTCTTGGGCAGTTTTATGTCCATATGATTTCACACTGTTTGAAACAGCAATATTTGATCTGCTTAACATAGACTATTTTTCTGCACTGATTTTTATAATTTTTAGACAGTTTTGCTAAACAGAACCAGAATCCAATAAATGTCAATAAACCATAATTGATAGTCTCAATCACTCATTTAAAAACCACAGCAGCTACTATATATACAGAAGACTCCAAAGAAGTGACACTAGAAAGAAAAATACAACTGTTGTGTACAATTTATTGAGTGTCATTATAAAGGGATTTTTTCCACGTCGCGGAGAGAGGTTGTATAACATGGTATGTTAAACCTCCACAAGAGTGTACTTGTGGAGTTAGTTGTCATTGAAATCCCAAATCATTGGTGTGTAACCAAAGATCATAAAATGAGCTTTTTTCCATAAGATTTTAAGGTTATGTGTAATAGTTTGAGAGAGAAATTAAGAGTTCATCTCTGAATAAAAGCAATTGCACTGGCACTTAACCAGAAACTCAGAATTTGCTTCTAAGTAACGGAATAAAAGGTATTACTAATTCCAGATAATTCCTGCTCCAGACCTCCTGATAAACCCAACTCAAGAGGCATAAGGAAATCCTAACTGGCACAGGATTTTTCACTCATTTTACCTAGAAGTTATGGATTATAGACAAAATCAATATCCCAGGGCAGTCCCAAAAGCTGATTTAGTGAGAGGGTGCAAGACCTCCGCATACATATCTGAATGCATCCTGGTCAACTTCCTTCCTGGCAGGCTTCTCATCCAACATACAACAACTAGAGCAGCATTTTAATCTCCTGATGATGACTTGATTTCCAGATCTTTTTCATATGTGCAGAATTACCTGGTATTTTTCTGTCAACTTGGCCAGAAGAATAGGATGAAATCAAGTTATAATTTCTTCCACTTCATCTTAATCTTATCAGCTCTTCTACATGTGGTGGTTAAATAGACCAGAGATAGAGCTAGATAGTGCTTCAAAAAAAAAAAAAGTTAAATTTAAATGTGTTAAGGGGAGAAGTTAATAGTGGCTGCCTAAAGCCAGGCATGATTGAGGAAGCACTCTCAAAACTTCCAGTTCTCCTTCTCAATTGTGTAAGGGTCTGTCATGACACAAATTAGAGCTGAAACAGTGAATGAAATCATTTAGTAGGCACTTAGGGTTCTCCATCTTAGGACCTCAGAGCTATTTAGAATTGCCAGCATTGTCTGTGTTTGGCAGATGGCCAGACCAAAATAGAATTTAACCATAAATTACAAAAAGGACTAACATGCATGTTTTCCACTTTTCCTTCTCTAGAACAAAGTAGGCCTGCAATACTCTTCAAAATTTTTTTATTTCAGAACTATGAAGAATTCCAAGTCTTACCTCTACTGGCTTTGTTAGAGAGCTTAGAGGTCACAAAGGTGTAGTGTCAGCTTTTTCCAGCCCTTAATTGAAGAGGTGTTGATTGGTGGATCTTTTCTTCCAACTGTTTATAGAATGTATGAATTAAATAGATGTCGAATAAAATATGAATACATGTAACTTCCTGTCTCAATCAGATTTCAGCTGTTTGATATATCATGCTTTAAATTGGCTAGATCCTTGGTTGTCCATAGAGTGTCCCAGGAAGAACAGAGTAGATGAGGCTTGCATTTGTCATGCAAGACATGTAGCCATAAAACCTACTTTATGCACTCTTATGAACAGAAAAGGCATAAGACCATTTCCCTCCTTTTTCAGATTAAGTGTAATTGACTTGCCTGACATAAAATAAGGTCTGTGGGAGAAGCAGTAATAGAACTCGCTTCTCCTTTCCATGCTGTGTTCTGACTGTTGCACTGTTTTCCCTAACTGGTTGAGGGCTTGGAAGTCCAGCACAGCTTGACTACTCCATGTATCCTACATTAGGGTGTCATAAGGAGGAAGGAAAAAACTTGTTCATTTTAGCCTCTGAGGATAGAACAAGAGGCAATGGACTTAAACTGCAGCGAGGGAGCTTTAGGTTGGACATTAGGAAAAAGTTCCTAACTGCCAGGGTGGGCAAACAGTGGAATAAATTGCCAAGGGAGGTTGTGGAATCTCCATCACTGGAGATATTTAAGAACAGGTTAGATAGATGTCTATCAGGGATGGTTTAGATGGTACCTGGCCCTGCCATTAGAGAGGCTATCAAAATAAAAAACACAGTAATAATAGGAGATTTCAATGATCCCCATATTGATTGGGTGCATGTCACCTCAGGACGGGATTCAGAGATTAAATTTCTTGATGCCTTAAATGACTGCTTCTTGGAGCAGCTAGTACAGGAACCCACAAGGGGAGAGTCGATTCTCGATCACGTCTTGACTGGAACGCAGGATCTGGTCCAAGAGGTAACTGTTATTGGACCGCTTGGAAATAGTGACCACAATATAATAACTTTTAATATTCCTGTGTTGGGAAGAACACCGCAGCGGTCAAACACTCTGGCATTTAATTTCAAAAAGGGGAATTACACTAAAATGAGGAAGCTAGTTAAACAGAAACTAAAAGGTAGAGTAATTAAACTAAAATCCCTGGAAGCTGCATGGAAACTGTTTAAAGACACCATACTAGAGGCCCAACTTAAATGTATACCCCAAATAAAAAAACACAGTAAGAGACCTAACAAAGAACCACCATGGCTTAACAGCCATGTTAAAAAGGCAGTGAGAGAGAAAAGGGCAGCTTTTAAAAAGTGGAAGTCAAATCCTAGTGAGGAAAATAGGAAGGAACATAAACACTCCCAAATTAAGTGTCATAATGTAGTGAGAAAAGCCAAAAAAGAGTTTGAGGAACAGCTAGCCAAAAATTCAAAAAACGATAGTAAAATGTTTTTTAAATACATTAGAAGCAGGAAGCCTGCTAAAAAAGCAGTGGGGCCCTTGGATGATAAAGATATAAAAGGAGCGATCAGGGAAGACAGTGCCATTGCGGAGCAATTAAATGATTTCTTTGCTTCAGTCTTCACGGCTGAGGATGTTACAGAGGTTCCTAAATCTGAGCCAGCCTTTTTAGGTGACAAATCTGAGGAACTCACTCAGATTGAAGTGACATTAGAGGAGGTTTTGGAATTAATTGATAAGCTAAATAGTAACAAGTCTCCAGGACCGGACGGCATTCACCCAAGGGTTCTGAAAGAACTCAAATGTGAAATTGCGGAGTTATTAACAGTGGTTTGTAACCTATCCTTTAAATCCACTTTGGTACCAAATGACTGGAAGACGGCCAATATAACACCAATATTTAAAAAAGGCTCTAGAGGAGACCCTGGCAATTATAGACCGATAAGTTTAACATCAGTACCAGGCAAATTAGTAGAAACACTAGTAAAGAGTAAAATTGCAAGGCACATAGAAGAGCACGAATTGTTGGGCAAAAGTCAGCATGGTTTCTGCAAAGGGAAGTCGTGTCTAACTAATCTACTAGAATTCTTTGAAGGGGTTAATAAACATGCGGACAAGGGGCACCCAGTGGACATAATATACCTAGATTTCCAGAAGGCCTTTGACACGGTCCCACACCAAAGGCTTTTATGTAAATTAGGTGGTCATGGGATAGGAGGAAAGGTCCTTTCATGGATCGGGAATTGGTTAAAAGACAGGAAACAAAGGGTGGGAATAAATGGTAAATTTTCACAATGGAGGAGGGTAACTAGTGGTGTTCCCCAGGGGTCAGTCCTGGGACCGATCCTGTTCAACTTGTTCATCAATGATCTAGAAAATGGTGTAAGCAGTGAGGTGGCAAAGTTTGCAGATGACACCAAGTTGTTCAGGACAGTCAAAAGCAAAAGGGATTGTGAAGAACTACAAAAAGATCTCAGCAAACTGAGTGATTGGGCAGCAAAATGGCAAATGAAATTTAATGTGGGTAAGTGTAAGGTAATGCATGTTGGAAAAAATAACCCAAATTACACGTACTACATGATGGGGTCAAATTTAGCTACGACAGATCAGGAAAGAGATCTTGGAGTTATAGTGGATAGTTCTCTGAAGACATCCATGCAGTGTGCAGCGGCAGTTAGTAAGGCAAATAGGATGTTAGGAATTATTAAAAAGGGGATCAATAATAAGACAAAAGATATCATACTTCCCCTATATAAAACTATGGTACGCCCACATCTCGAGTACTGCGTGCAGATGTGGTCTCCTCACCTCAAAAAAGATATATTGGCATTAGAAAAGGTTCAGAAAAGGGCGACTAAGATGATTAGGGGCTTGGAAAGGGTCCCATATGGGGAGAGGCTAGAGAGACTGGGACTTTTCAGTTTGGAAAAAAGGCGATTGAGGGGCGATATGATAGAGGTATATAAAATCATGAATGGTGTGGAGAAAGTGAATATAGAAAAATTATGTACCTTTTCCCATAATACAAGAACTAGGGGACACCAAATGAAATTGATGGGTAGTAGGTTCAAAACTAATAAAAGGAAATTTTTCTTCACACAGCGCACAGTCAACCTGTGGAACTCCTTGCCCGAGGAGGCTGTGAAGGCCAGGACTCTATTAGGGTTTAAAAAAGAGCTTGATAAATTTTTGCAGGTTAGGTCCATAAATGGCTGTTAGCCAGGGATAAAGTATGGTGCCCCAGCCTTCATAACAAGGGCAGGAGATGGATGGCAGGAGATAAATCACTTGATCATTGTCTTCTGTTCTCCTTCTCTGGGGCACCTGGCATTGGCCACCGTCGGCAGATGGGATGCTGGGCTCGATGGACCTTTGGTCTGACCCAGTATGGCCATTCTTATGTTCTTATGTTCTCATTAGGGCAGGGGGCTGGACTCGATGGCCTCTCGAGGTCCCTTCCAGTCCTAGTATTCTATGATTCTTTCTGATGCTACTGATCCTCATTGTGAGGTCCATTTTTTGTTATAACAGCTTCATTTTAAAACAGGCTGCCTTTTCTATTCTCGTGCTGATTCACTGCCCCATTGTTTTTGCAATCTCATTCTTCATGCAGTTTCTGCTGTCATGTCTCCAAAGATGGCTGGGTTACTGTGTTGTTGATCAAGTAATACTTGGTCTGTCATCTTGCTGTGAGAATAGTGTGCATGTATAGTAAATAGGAGCAATGAATTCATACTACTGGAGCTCTGTTGGGTAATGTTGATGGCTAATTTTGGATTCTGAGCCACTGAGATCTGATGATTACTGCACCAACTCATATAGTTGATGGGACTGTTCACAGTGGAAAAACCAGTACACTCACATTGCCTCATTTATCCTTAATTTCTTTCCATTAAATAAAACTGGATTAAATTAATGGGAAACATAGTGTACTGCAGACCCCTGAGTTACGCAAGGGTTGCGCTCCCACGCATGCTTGTGTAACTCAAATTTCGCATTTTGAGGGATCCAGGCATGGTTTCTCCCCAGCTTCCTCCAAGAAGCCAGGCAAGCAGACAGCTGTGGCAACACAGCTTCTTTCAGCTGGGGGAAGCCTGGGAGAAGCCGCACCACCACGGCTGTCTGTCCCGCAGCTCCCCCAACTGGGGGAAGCTGGGGAGAAGACATAGCGGCATGGCTGTTTGTCCACCCGGCTTTCCCCAGTTGGGGGAATGTTAGCTGATGGCTAGGGTGAGGTACTACATGTGCCCTTATTTCAGCTGAGTCTTTAACTGCTAGGACAGACAGTCCCTTCACAGCAGGCAGCCAGGGGTGGCTGATGGATGCCCCAAGGTTTTACCACCCAAGTCTTTAACTGACGGGTGCCCCAAAGGTTGTACTGAGAGCCTCCTTCACCCAAGTCTTTGACTGCTAGGACAGAGAAGTCTCTTTGCAGCGGGCAGCCAGGGAGGCTGATGGGTGCCCCGAGAGTATGCTCTGTGCAGGCGGCATGAATCAGCGCTCAGCTCTCAGTACCCCTCACCAATGACCACGCTAAAGCAGCCGAAAACCAGCTGGGTTCTTTCTATTTGTGTTCAGTTTGCACAGTAACAGGAAGAGTCAGGTTAAAACTTAAACAGTTACTATTTATTTAGTAAGAAGAACTTAACTTTATGGTTACAAGGCTTATATATTATGTTCTTAGATTACAAATAGCTAGCATATAACAGAAAAGTACTTTTAATTCATAGATCTATTATTAAATGCGCGCAAAAGCAAAACAAAGACCCATAGCAGGTCTTATTCTCACCCCTGCATTACCCAACGTGGTGTGGCCAGCCTCTCTCACTCAATCCCTTGGGAAGAAGCAGTACGAGGAGGGCGGCCTTTGGGACCTTGGGAGGCAAAGACCTTCCTGATCGGCAGGTAGAGGTAATTGGATCCCAATTAGAGGGGGCTGCCGGACCCTACTTTATACCCATTGGGTCGTGTACACTCTTTCTTATCTTTAAAGGTGCCAATTGTGTTAGATCACCTCCTGACACTAGTTGTCACAGGGAGTTTCAAAGGCTTAATTCACACCTGTGAGGTGGAGATAATTTAGACATTCTTTTCTTATGGGTGGGAGATTCCTCTCCTGGGCCATGTGTAGGCGTATCAACCACTGGTACTAGCCAAGGGAAGCCTGAGGCCCTGGTCATCTGCTAGCCTGTTTGTCTTTTGTTGTCTGGTGTCGGTCTGTTCAGGGTCATGATGAGGCAGCCTGTCTGCTCTGAAGCATCAAAGGCTGTGCTTGAGATTAGCACATCTGTGCTGTCAGGCATTCACAGACTGGGTTGTTTCTTTGGCTCTTTGTGCTTTAAAGCACCAAAAGAGGCAAGATGGAGGAGAACAGGGGGATTTTGTCTGGCTACAGGGAGCCAGGCGGGTGGGCAGACAGTCATGACAGAGTGGCTTCTCCTTGGCTTCCTCCAGCTGGGGGAGCCAGGGGCTGGAGGAGGAGCTACATTCCTGCCAGCTCCTGGGAACCCCACGATTTCGCCTTGCGCTTAACTCGCATAAATGCAAATTAAGCTTTAGTCAAAATTGCACATATCGGGGGTTTATGGTACTTTTTGTGGTGAAATCATCAAAAGTGTCTTGTATTAAGGTTATAAAGGAAAGCTGTCTTCCTGCCCTATTTCCGACTAAGAAGGGTATTGAAAGTCCCCAACTACCACATCTTAGCCGTGTCTACACGTGCACGCTACTTTGAAGTAGCGGCACTAACTTTGAAATAGCGCCCGTCACGGCTACACGCGTCGGGCGCTATTTCGAAGTTAACTTCGACGTTAGGCGGCGAGACGTCAAAGCTGCTAACCCCATGAGGGGATAGGAATAGCGCCCTACTTCGACGTTCAACGTCGAAGTAGGGACTGTGTAGTTGTTGCACGTCCCGCAACTTCGAAATAGCGGGGTCCGCCATGGCGGCCATCAGCTGAGGGGTTGAGAGACGCTCTCTTTCAAGCCCCTGCGGGGCTCTGTGGTCACCGTGGGCAGCAGCCCTTAGCCCAGGGCTTCTGGCTGCTGCTGTGGCAGCTGGGGATCCATGCTGCAGGCACAGGGTCTGCAACCAGTTGTCGGCTCTGTGTATCTTGTGGTGTTTAGTGCAACTGTGTCTGGGAGGGGCCCTTTAAGGGAGCGGCTTGCTGTTGAGTCCGCCCTGTGATGTTGTCTGCAGCTGTGCCTGGCACCCTTATTTCGATGTGTGCTACTTTGGCGTGTAGACGTTCCCTCGCAGCGCCTATTTCGATGTGCTGCGCAACGTCAAAGTTGAACATCGACGTTGCCAGCCCTGGAGGACGTGTAGACGTTATTCATCGAAATAGCCTATTTCGATGTAGGCTTCACGTGTAGACGTAGCCCTTATGAGATATGTTCTTAAATCCAATGCCTTTAATAAAGGAACAGAGTGGATCCTTATGGAGAAGTAGCTGTATAGTAGTATCTAAGAATATTTAATGTGGCAATGCAGTCAGTGTATTGTACAGTAACTGTTTTCAAACAAGCCTTGTATTTATTCTTTCTTTTGGTCTGTTTTCAGGTTTAACTCTCATGGGTTATGGGATTGGTTTCGCAGGAGGCTTATAGAGGCAGTATGATATGCTTCATGCACTTCCCATCTTTTTATTCTAAGAATCTGAAGGAAGTGTTTAAAAAGTTCATGTCTCTGGTGCAGTTTTTGCCTCTTTGCCACTGCTAGTAACATTCTATATGATAATATTGGCATGGGGAGTTTTTAGTAAATATGATTGGGCTCATTAAACTGTATTTTCACACCATCCAATAACTCCTGGCATACCTGGAACTATTTCCTTAGTATGTGTTTTGTTTTTTTTTTTCTTTAATGGATTTTTCTTCGCCTTCCTGCTCTGATTTTATTTTAGAGAAGTTTATTGCAGCCTCCCCATCCCCCACCTCCCCTTTGTCTGTTAAAAAAAAAAAAATGGCAAAATGGCTTGAGAGGCATTTTAGGTCTGCTAACTCTATGCAGACTTTTTTTCAAAACCTGTGGTTTATACAGTCACATGCTGTGATGGGTCCTTCAGCATAAACTTGCTACACTGGCAATGTAACTTTATCAGATATTGTTGTTAGTACAGTGTTCTCCCTTCAGCTGAGTTGCATCAGATTGTGGGGCTTCTCATTCTTAGCTAGTGGCTTTGCTGTTGTGATTTGAGAAGGACTTTCAAACTTACAACTGAACTGAAATTTGGACTAGCACATGTTTCTCAGCTTTGCAACAAGGAATGTCTTGGAATGTTGTCTTACACATTTCACAGTTTGCTGTGGCACTTGAAGTGATTTGAGTGGGTCTGTTTCAGACATTTCTTTCTGCCACGCTTGGTGAAAGAGCAGCTGCTTTTGTACAGGGGGATGTAGTTGTAACTTGACATAAATCCAGTTTTCAAATGACACTGGATATAAAAATCATTGAGGGAAGGTCAGTGAAATCCCCTTTCATGAAAAGGGGATATTGACAGCAGTTACATGAATGCAGTTGTTGTCTGCAGAGGTGCATTAGAAGGACAAGGCTGGATTTGTTGTGGAATTTTGGGAAATGTCACCTGTATGCAAGCAGAAGTGACTACAGACTGGTAATTGAATCTGTATCTTTTTACATTGATATACTTTGGCCAGCCTTAGTTTTAGTATGTTTTAGGCTGCCAATT
Source organism: Carettochelys insculpta (assembly GCF_033958435.1). Classification (NCBI taxonomy): domain Eukaryota; kingdom Metazoa; phylum Chordata; order Testudines; family Carettochelyidae; genus Carettochelys; species Carettochelys insculpta. The sequence goes on from NC_134141.1 coordinate 125,285,545, forward strand.
ATTATTTGCATCCTGTAACAAAGCTTTAACACTTACCTAGAATTAGAGATTAGATTTCTATCTTAAATTCGTAGGTTGTAAGATCTTCTTCAAAGCAGGCTTTCCACCTACATCTATGTGTTTCCATAACCTGCCATAGCCAAATTGATGCCCATTATGGTCTTTGGCTGCTACCGTACCACAAATATTTAATAGCAAATTTGCATCTTTAAATGTCAGTCTAAAAATGCTTTGTTGCATTTGTGATAGAAATTGCATATTTGAATCGAATCACTTATAGAATCATAGATATGCAGAGGTGCATGGACCTTGATAGATCTCTGCGTATGAAGCAAACCTGTAAATTTTAGAACAAAGGCCTCTGTTCTTAGTCTCTTTACTATTTGCAAAATCAAAGATAAGATGGCTCTGAACAGAGTGTGGCTGAGGCTCATTACACCTGAAATTTTGCTGAGTGGTCAAAAGAAATGAAGCAAGAAATATTTACTTAGGCTTCTGAATCTTAGTGGAACAGTTGCTTCACGGGTCTCCTGTGATCTATAGTTTAGACATCTTTTTCTGTCAGGTGGGGAGTGACTGAAAAAGTATATCTAGGGTTCTTCTTGACATTTATTGGTAAATAAACTGACTTGAGCCCACTCTGATACCTGCGAAAAGTACTCCCTCCTTGTTGCCCTTAGCAGGTTGAATTTCCCTACTCCCAAACATTCTGTACAAATAAGGGAGCCTTTATTAGGGTACAGGGAATACTGTCATAAACTTGAGAAAATATAGCAGTAGAATGTGTTCAAATGAACAGCACAGTTCCCTCCTCTCTGCCAGTAGTTTTAGCAGTATTCAGTCTAATGCTCCTCTCACTCGCTAGTGAGAATGTCTCGCAAGCTGTGTCTACACTGCATGTTTGTTTTTTCCAGTGATGCATTTTTGACATCCAAAGGTTGAAATAAGTAAAATGAAAAAAAAAAATTCACACAGCCACAGCATTACAAAACAGAATATTCTTTACAGCTTCAGTTCACTGCCGCAGCATTGCAAAAGGAGTGTTCATGTGAGCAGATAATAGCTGTCCTTTGTTCACTCATGTTCATTTTTGACCTTGCAGGTGGGGTGTGGTAGAAGGGTTGACAGAAAGTTGTTCACAGAGCTGGCATGGTTATTGCAAGGGAGAAACCTTCTTGACTCTTCATGCATGGTAGTATGACAACTCCATGTTATTTTAGCAAAAAAGCTTTTTTCCCCCCCCTCAAAAAAAAGAAAAAACAAACAGAAAACAAACACAAGTGTAGACAAGCTCAATATATCCCTTGTCTGTACCTTCACAGCCATCTTCCTGTTTCCTTCTGTGTCATCTGATCGTCTGTCTAAGAGGGAGTAGACGTATTGAAGCGTAAAGTTATCAGGAGGGGACTGCTAATGTCTTTGTCTCTAAGGCTGTGCAGTACTCTCCTTTCAGATCTTGACATGACCTTGGAGGTAGTGCTTTGAAAGCTAACTTCTAATTTCTTATTCCAGAAGGCTTTTGGCATGGTGCATTTACTTACTTGCAAGGAAGACTCATTGAATGCCCTACTGGTGATAGCGAAGCTGAAAGTGGATGGGAATAGAGGAACTTTATTTACTGAATGAGGAAGAACTAAGAAGGGGTTTGTTCCTGCAGTAAGCTCGTGGCAGGTGGACACTGAGGGTATATCTACACTAGGAAATAATCAAATTTATTAAAGTTGACGTTATATCATTAGATTTTACAAAGACAAATTTGAGAGTCCACACCTGCTGACAAAGTAGAGGTAGATTGTCTCCACTGCATTGCCTAAGTTTGGCTGTTGCAGCACTGCATTGTGAGCCCCTACCCCCACTTCCTGTAGCTCTGTTGTGCGAGGTGGCTGTGTGTGATCTGTCATCATCCCAGTGTTCATTTCCCTCATTCCCCCCAGCCATTGAAAACAAACGTCCATTTTTCCGAAGCCTGCCCCTGAATCAGGATGCTTTGATTGTCACCATCAGAGCTGACTATGTGCCAATCTGCCCGGAGCACAGGAGCAAAGTTGAGGAAGTAGTAGAGGATATGAAAGTTAAAGAAAGTGAAACCCTTGAGAGTGTTGTCAATCTCACATATTAAGGCATCTGCACTTCAGGTGACTGTGCCATGTTAACAGGTATCTCAGGTTTCCACTTTTGAAAGAATTAATGAAAAATCTGTACAGTAGGCAAAAGGATCGGTAAAGGTGCTCAGGTTACAGTAATGTACAAGCATTTCAGGAAATCTGTCAATCAACTTGCTTTCAGTGAAGTCCATCAGGGAGCTGTTTTCTTATGGAAAAAATGCTGCAAACAGGAGACTTTTTGGTTTCTGTGAGCCACACACTTTGGGAAGGAAGAGTGCTCTAGTGGTGTGCCTAGGTGAGGCACTGGGGTGAGGGGTAGCTCACTGGTTTGAGCATTACCATGCTAGACCCAGGGTTGTGAGTTCAATCCTTGAAGAGGCCATTTAGGGATTGAGGCAAATAGATATCAGGGATGGTGCTTGCTCCTACTAAGAGGGCAGGGAACTGGACTAGATGACTTCCTGAGGTCCTGTCCAGTTCTAGGAGATGTGTATCTCCAATTATTTTATTTTTATTATTTAAAGCTCAGCTGGCATCTGTTAGCATGGTGCTGTCTGTCCTCTGGAGACAGATGGGCCAGCCTCCCGAAGCTCAGCTGTTGAGTTCTGGGATGTAGATGCATAGTTTTAAGTTGAATTTAAGGGCCCAAGTTCAATTTAATAATCTCCTAATGTAGACCAGGCCTGAGGAACTAACTGTTATTGGTTATTGTGGCTACAGGCTCTGCCTGCGTGAAGCTAATTGCAGCATTGGGGGCTGTTTTAATGACACTGCCAATCCCTATCATGATGGTAGAGTATGGAGAGACTTCTCTAATTTACACATTTTAAGATTTTTTTTTTTAAACAAACCAGCTACAGTCATTCAAACTCTCAAACCCCACCATGGTAGAGGAAAACTAGCAAACATGTCTATGAACAGACTGTTGGTGAGGATCAGTGTCGGAGTTTAGAACAACGGCTGGGGCCCACCTCTTCTTCCCTCTGACCTGGGTATAAACTGAATGGTTCTCTGCCCTAAATGTGTTGTCCCCAGCCAAAGACAGACTGCCTGGACAGAGCTGCTTGTTTTCCGTTATAGATTTAAGAACAGTGTAACTGGCCATAGTTAAGCTACCACACCAGTCTTTCTGTTCAAGCTTATTTATGTTTATTTTAAAAATATTGTAGAGAAATATTAAAACACAATGAAAGAACCTGAATGGATGCTAACAAGTCTGCTACAGATCACCACATCTCCAGAAAAGGTTCTCTGGAGGGTGAACAGTCCTTCGGACAGCACAAAAAAGGGTCTCTTCTGTGCTCTCAAGTTCACAATGACCTCCATTCAGAACTAGCATAGTCACAAAGAGATTAGTCCCTCCTTTATGTAGTTCAGTGGTCTTTGAGATGAGTTTTCAAAAGCAGCCAGTCAGAAAACATTTTTATTTTCCTCCCCAGGGCTTACTTTCAAGAGAGACATCCCAAGTATGATCTTGGAAACCTACTAAATATGGATTGTCCCAAATAGTTATTCGAAGTTTAACTGTCCACAAGTTTGCTGTTGTCTCTTGGAAAAGATGCATACTATCTTGTAACACATAATTGCATTTGTATATAATGGATCCAAAAGATAAACTACATTTAAGCCAATGAGGTTTAATGTAATTCAGTAAAGTATGCCCAGGATACTGTAGGAAATTGTCCTCTGCCACAATCACATTGAAGATGGTGAGAAGGAGGTTTTTAAAATGAAGCTCCTTTTGGAAAGAACCTGCAAGGTGTATGCTAATCCAGAAAGAGCCACACCCACCAAACAGATTAACTCACTGTTCTGCATTTTCTTGCCTTTCCAGTGTTTGCTGTATGCATGGCTAAGGACTTGTCCATTAATGGAGTTACTAAGGGCTAGTTATTGCCCTTCAAATTCACATCCTACCTTAATTTAAATTATTAAGTGTAGACAAGCCCCAATAGCAAACCAGTATGTGTATTTTGTGTTTATTGTGAAATAGCTGGGGGAGGGGACAATGTTTGAAATTCACCTCACTTAGCTTCTTTACAGCTAATGCTGCAGCACCTTGTGTCCACTAAAAATGTACAATAATATGCATTACCCAGCTCACTTATCCCATAGGGAGAAACACACCTTTTGTGCTCTCATGACATTACTACAGTTCCTGGTTATATTTTAACTACCATTGATGCCTTTTTGTGTTGGGTTTACATATCTTTATTTTTGTAAGATATTTTCAATAAACCTTCAGTGGCCTAAACCAAGTTTGCAGTGTCCTTTTCACTAGCAGTGGTTACCTAATGTGGATTCCTGTTTATAAAATTTGTCTACCTGTCCTTTGCACAATCTGGTTTCATAAGAATAATAGTGATGTAAAAATCTGCTGTCTTTTGTGTTTCATAGCCATGCCTTGACAATCCTTCTGCAGCAGGAAAAATTAAGCTGCTCCTGATATGCTCTGTTCTGTTCAGATATGCAGCCAGTAGTGTAGGGTGTGTGCTTACTTTAGATAATTCCTGTAGAAGTCACAGAGTGATCCCAGTCCTTTATTCACTGAAGCTGGGGAATATTTTTCTCTCCTCCCTTTTAAGGTACCTTTTAAAACTTCATTTCTGGCAGTTCTCCAGGGTTAGCTGGAGAATAGAAAAATGGTCATAATAAGGAACCTGGATATTACCATGAGCTAACGAATCCTAAAACCGCTTGTTTTGAGTTGGATCTTGTTGGGCTAGGTGCTGAAATTAGAGGTACACACTGTGCCTGTACCAAAGATCTTGCAATCCAAGGCTAATGACACATGAAAGGAGAGGACAATGGAATCAAATATTGTCTTTACGTACATGTGAACTCCTTGTTTTTTCTTGTAATTATCTATTTCACTTTCCCTTAAGTCTCCTTTGCTTAGTCATTGTATGTTAATTGCATCTTCAGTTATTGCGCAGTCCTATTATTTAGTGTCTAAAAGGCATAATCTCTTCAATATACTGTATGTGGTCTATTTGATAATTCATTTCTTTTTTGAATTGGAACCCATCAAACTTGCAGTTAAATAGTGCAACTATGCCGGATAATCCATGGGTTGCTTGGATTTTGCCTGTCTTTCTTTGCATTATTTGAGATGCAGATTTAGTGCCTGTTAAGATATATTCTTTTCTCTACATCTCTGAAGATGCTTGAGTCACTGGTACCCCCAACAAGGAACAATCAATTTCCAAAGGCTTTTGCTTTAGTGTTTTTGGAAATTTTATGGAAATTAAGTGAAATTGTAAAATAAACAACCCTAGGGGTGTACTACAGAAAGCACCACCAGAACGACACAGTCAAGTTAAAAACTGATTACCTTCAAAACAAAAAGCAGTCAAGTAGCACTTTGAAGACTAGCAAAATAGTTTCTTAGGTGAGCTTTCATGGGACAGACCCACTTCTTCAGACCATATCCAGACCAGAATGGTCTGAAGAAGTGGGTCTGTCCCACGAAAGCTCACCTAAGAAACTATTTTGCTAGTCTTCAAAGTGCTACTTGACTGCTTTTTGTTTTGATAGTGTATAGACTAGCACGGCTTACTTTCTGTTACTGATTACCTTGTGTGACTCGTTGCTCATGGCCTAAAATCAGACCATGGTTCTCCAGCCATGTCCCAAGAAGGCTTGCTAGACTCCAAACAGTTGTCTCCTGTTGGGCCATGGTGCACAGACAATCTGGTGATGGGGAAGCTTGAGAGCACAAAATAAAGACAAGCATCCATGCAGATCACTCCTGGATCTCTCTGTTGCTGTTATCATTATCAGTGATTGTATACTGGTGACCTACATACAGGCCATGATAGGTGAGGCTGCTAGTGTGTACATAGCACCCCCTTTTTTCCCCTGTGGTTAGATTCTAGAGTTATAAAGGGCAGTGCTGCTCCACAAAAGCTCTCACATGTGTAGTCTCCAGAAATGGAGGGGTAGGTGGCTGAAGGGAAATATTAAAGACAGCCTGAAGAATCCGTTGCCTATGATGAGTAGGGAATTTTCCCAGTGTATAATATTACATTTCTAGCCCTTATAAGTGCAAAGGAAACATTCCAAATAACAGTAACAGAGAGAAAGCTGTGCTAGCCTATATACTATCAAAATAAAAAGGCAGTCAAGTAGCACTTTAAAGACTAACAAAATAATTTATTAGGTGAGCTTTTGTGGGACAGACCCACTTCTTCAGACCATAGCTATACCAGAACAGACTCAATATTTAAGGCACAGAGAACCAAAAACAGTAATCAAGATGGAAAAATAGGAAGAAAAATGATCTGGGTGAGCAAATCAGAGAGTAGGGGGCAAAAGTGGGGGGTGTGTGTGTGTCAAGAATTAGATTAAGCTAAGTATGCAAACGAGCCGCTATAGTGACCCTGAAAATTCCAATCTCAGTTCAAACCATGTGTTAATGTGTCGAATTTGAATATGAAAGAGAGTTCAGCAGCTTCTCTTTGAAGGGTGTTGTGAAAATTTCTCTTCAGTAACACACAAACTGTTAAGTCATTAACAGAATGGCCCACTCGTTAAAATGCCAAGTAGCAGGTTTGTGGATCAGGAGTGTTGTTATGTCTGTTTTGTGCCCATTACCTTTTTGTCTTAAGAGAGCTTGAAGTCTGTCCCATATACATAGCATCTGGGCATTGTTGGCACATGATGGCATGTATGATGTTAGTTCAGGAACATGAGAATGTGCCTGTGATTCTGTGACTAACCTGGTTAGGTCCAGTGATGGTATCTCCAGAACAGATATGTGGACAAAACTGGCAGTGGGCTTTGTTGCAAGAAGTCGTCCCAGGACTGGTGTTCCTGCAGTATAGACTGTGGCTATTTGGTGAGAATACTCATAAGGTTGGGAGGTTGTCTGTAGGAGAGAACACACCTGTTACCTACGTCCTTCTGGAGTGTGGCATCCTGATTAGGGATAGGTTGTAGGTCTTTAATAATTCGTTGCAGTGGTTTGAGTTGGGGGCTGTAGGTGATGACCAGTGGTGTTCTGTTCTTGGCTTTTTTGGGCCGATCTTGGAGTAGCTGGTCTCTGGGTATTCATCTGGCCCTGTCAATTTGTTTTTTATTTCTCCTGGTGGGTAATTCAGGCTTATGAATATTTGGGAAAGATCTTGTCATTTTTGGTCTCTGTTGGTAGGATCAGAGCAAATGCGACTGTACCTTGACTGTAAACAATGTATCTAGTCGTGTGCAGGATGGAAGCTAGAAGCATGTAGGTAAGTGTAACGATCAGTGGGTTTCCCCTGGAGTGTGGTACCGATCAGGCCATCCTTGATTTATACTGTAGTGTCCAGGAAATGTATCTCTTGCGTGGAGTAATGGAGGCATTAGTTGATGGCGAGGTGCAGATTGTTAAAGTCTCTGTGGAAGTCTTCTAGAGTCTCTGTACCATGGGTCCAAATCATAAAGATGTCATCAATGTATCTTAAGTAGAGGAGAGGTAATGAGGGACAAGAGCTGAGGAATCGTTGTTCCAGGTCAGCCATAAATATATTAGCATATTGTGGGGCCATGCGGGTGCCCATAGCAGTTCCACTAATCTGGAGGTATAAATTGTCCCCAAATCGGAAATGATTGCGTGTGAGAACAAAGTTACAGAGGTCAGACACCAGATTGGCTGTGGTGGCATCAGGGATGGTATTCCTGATTGCTTGTAACCCGTCCTTATGTGGAATATTAGTGTACAGAGCCTCTACATCCATTGTGGCAAGGATGGCGTTATCAGGAACTTTTCCGATGTTTTGTAATTTCCTCAGGAAGTCGGTGGTATCTCAGATATAGCTGGGAGTGTTGGTGGCATAGGGTTTGAGGAGGGAGTCCACGTAACTGGATAGTCCAGTGGTAAGGGTGCCAATACCTGAAATGATAGGGCATCCAGGGTTTCCAGGTTTGTGGATTTTGGGAAGTAAACAGAATAATCCAGGCTGCGGCTCAGATGGTGTGTCTGAGTGAATGAGGTCCTCAGTAGCAGCAGGGAGTTCCTTCAGTAGTAGTTGTAATTTCCTTTGGAATTCCAAAGTGGGATCAGCAGAGAGAGGTCTGTAAAATGTGGTGTTGGAGAGTTGTCTGGCTGCCTCCTTTTTGTAGTGTGACTTATTCAGGATGACAACAGCACCCCCTTTGTCAGCTGGTTTGATTATAATGTCTGGTTTATTTTTGAGACTGTGGACAGCATAGCATTCAGCATAGTTGAGATTGCATCTCATTTGGCATCGTTTGTGAATTATGTCAGTCTGAGCACAGTTGCGGAAGCATTGTGTGTAGAAATCCAGACTTTCACTACTACCGTCAGGGGGAGTCCGCATAGAATTCTTCTTCTTTTGTTCTTTGGTGGAGAGGAGGGTCGAGAGAGTCAGATTGTTGTTCATAGGTGTTCTGGAAGAATTCCTTTAGACGAGGTGGTGAAAGAAGGCTTCAAGGTCACCATTGAATTGTATTAAGTTCGTAGAGGAAGTAAGGCAGAAGGAAAGACCCTGGGGATAAGACAGACTCTTCTGCTGGGCTGAGTTGGTAGCTGGAAGGGTTAACAATATTGTCAGTTGAGTAGTCGTTATTGTAGTTAAAGTATCCTGAGGTGTGAAGTAATGTAGAAATTGTTATTCTCTTTTCTTTTTTGTAGGTAGTGGAAATACATTTTTTACAAATTTCTTGTCTATTATAGGTAAAGTCTCGTTCTGTGGGGTTTTGCGTGGATGCCTGATTGTTGATGATGATTTCAAGTTTAGAGAGTTCATTTTTAATCATCTTTTGTTTACTGTGAAGGATTTTGATCAGGTGGCGTCTCAGTTTCTTAAAGTGTGTGTTGCACAGATGCTCGCTGTAGTTGGTGTAGTACATTGATTGTAATGGGTTTTTCACTGTTAGTCCCTTGGGTACAATGTCCATTTTCTTGCATTTAGAGACAAAGATGATGTCTGTTTTGGATCTGGGTGAGTTTTTTCATGTAGTCGATGAATCTCCATTCCAAACGGCTAAATGTAGTACCTTGCATGTTGAATAGTAAGAGAGAGAAAGCCGTGCTAGTCTATATACTATCAAAACAAAAAAGCAGTCAAGTAGCACTTTAAAGACTAACAAAATAATTTATTAGCTGAGCTTTCGAGGGACAGACCCACTTCTTCAGACCATAGCCATACCAGAACAGACCCCCTCTACTCTCTGATTTGCTCACTCTGACAATTTTTTTTTCTGATTTGTCCACCTTGATTACTGTTTTTGGTTCTCTGTGCTTTAAATATTGAATCTGGTATGGCTATGGGCTGAAGAAGAGGGTCTGTCCCACGAAAGCTCACCTAATAAATTGTTTTGTTCGTCTTTAAAGTGCTATTGGACTGCTTTTTTTGTTTTGAGTCCAAATAACAGTTGAATAAAAACTGAGGCAGTGCTATCTTCCTGAGTCGACAGATGGCTCAATGTTGGTAATTTGCAACCCGAAGCATGCTCAGAACAGCTGCTCACAGCCCTCTGGGATGCAGTGAAATACTGTAGTTCATCTGCTGTCAACGTTATGAGTAGCAGCAGAGGACAGCACTGGAGCTATTTTCAGAGGAGGGAGAATCAAAAAGAAGTGTGTTGAGAGGAAGAGTATCTCACACACTTTCAGGAACCAGGCAGCTGATGAAAGGTAGAGTTGTAGAAACACTTAGCTTGCTTGTGGGGTATTTGAGGTGTTTGTAGGCTGTGCAGAGGGATTGGAATGTTCTTTCTTTCATTCAGCAAATGAAGTTTGTGGGAAATAAAACTCATCCAAACTGAGTGTGGCTGCTGAAGTTGGTAACACCGAACCTGGACTGGGGCAGCAGCTTAGGGGTAGGATGTGGGGGGGCACAGATTTTTTTTTTTTTTAACCTGGATATCTGTGGTCCCAGGACAATGTCAGGAGAAGGGTGGAGTGGTACCTGTGTTAAATCCTTCTGACTTCTAGGTTTAGTCTTGTGTCCTGGGTATTTATTAGCATTTTCCAAGGCCTGGGTGTGAAGAGATGATATTGGAGAGAGAGGGAAGAGAATGAAATGGAGGAAGAGTTGTACACAGACTTAGAGGACTGAAAAGCAAGAGAAAGTAGAGTGAAATTCAGAGGTTAAGTGTAATAGCAGGAAGAGAGAGAGGCACTAAAGTTAGAAAATTCACTACATTGAATTCCCAGTAAACACCGCACAGTTGAGCATTGTTACTTTTAAATGGTCAGGGATACAGTGGCACAATTATAACTTTTTGCGGGGATTCAAGTTAGCAGAATTACTCCTTGTACTAGTAGACATTGGCTTCTGTTCCTCTCCCCAGTCCTGCCAACCCAAAACACCTCACCAAAAACCTCTAATTGTTTTCACATGCATCAATTGTGGATCAGATTAGGTGGTTCTTTTCTTTCCTCTGGAATGCTCTGTTTGAACGTAGTCCTTTTACTGATAGGAGGTACATGTATCAGAGGGAATCCAAGGAGATTGACCAAGCTCATGATCTTTCTTCAATCAATGCTATTTTGGGGTGATGGAGGGACAGGGGCAGAAAGTTACCATACACTAATATGTAGGGTGTAGGCATTAGGGAAGAGAAGAATCTTTTGGGTGCTATAAATGGAGTTTGACCAGCAATAGTGGGAACTTCCTTAATGATGTAGATTATTAGGCTTGGGAAGATGCCCTGTGGTAAGTGGGTTGGAAGTGGCAATAGGTCTGCCCCAGCCAATCTTGAGATTTCTTTATTTCCAGTGTAGGTGATGCCAAGCCATGTTAAAATACCTTGAACACTGTATGGTTGGTCCCTCCTGTCTACCTTTTGAAGATCTAAAATTTTAAAAGTGCTGACATCAATTAATACATAATCTGAAAATCTAAGATCTAAATCCTGTCTACATTATGTGACAAGTGCTGTTTAAAATAATTTATTAAAACATGAGCATGATTGTATTGCTTGAAATCACAATCTCCTTTTTTTAGACAGGGTTGTTAAAGCTTAGTAGGTACTCATTTCAAGATTTTTTTTTTAGTGCTCTGAAAGTCACCAGGGCAGGAAGTATCTTAGGTAAACAATTGTGAGCTGTGTTTGAAAATCAAAGTTTTTAATTAAAATGGGTATTTCTGAGCTGCCTGCTGTTGTGCTGCAAGTGGCCTTTTTTGGTGGCTAGTGGTAAAATATAAATCTAGTCAGAGAGCAGATCATTGGGAAAGCTAATCTGGGAGTTCTGAATCCATTCTCTTCCTCCAGTCACCAGAACAGACTTCTTCTCTTCCCTCTGTAATTGTCAAAAGAGTACCTTCCTGATGAAGCCACAACTAAAGTCTTCTAGGTCTAATAACCTTGCCACTGTATACTTCATAATTAGTGAGAACAGATGTATGTTATGCTTGTTTAGTCAGTTACAGCCTCTATTGTACTTGTCTCAGTGCTTGTCCCCCTGTGGTGTAAGTGCACAGACTAATAGATTCAAGCACATTTTAGGCACGTTATATTCCCTTTGGCCTGTGTCTCTGCAAAGGTTTTCTTAATATCAACTAATGAGAGTTTGCCTGTTAAAATGTTCTAAGATATCAGATAACAATGTTTATTGAATCGCCCAATGTAGTTTTCTGCCTTCTAGGTAGAGGAAAGTGCATGTGGACAAATCAGTTTCACCACTGGCTTTTGCGTAGTTTTCTGCATCTCTTGACATATTAATGCTTCTAAACTGTTTTTCAGATTCTAAATGGCTTCTAAGAAGTTGGGATCCGACTTTAATGGTAAGTGAAGTGCACTATTTTTGTAGTGGAAAGATTAATGTGAGGAAACTCCCTATAAAGCTTTGCCCCTAATTTAGATTCTTTTCATCTATTAATATAGTGGGATTGGGTGGCTCTTGAGATTAATAGGAGACTCCAGAGCCTTTTACCATCCTGCTGTTGACCAAAAGTAGCTACTTTCTGTGTTTTAGTCCAGGTTTTCAGTGGACCTGCATGGACTTCAGAAACCTCCACTGTTGGCATTAATTGACAGTCAGCACAGAGACCATTCCCTAGCAGCTCAGTGGAGATTATCCTGCTCTGTCTCTTCTAGAGTTGCTCCTTCTATGTATGTCAGCCCATTGATGGGGCAGTCAGAAGGAAACTTGCATTGCTGTTGCCCACACCTATTTGTGTTCTGCATCAACAGAGGACATCAGACTGGCATCTTTCACTTGTGGCATTAAGACTTCAAACATGAAAATTAAAAATCCGTCGGTTGTGATGAATTGTGCATGTGAAATTTAAACCAATAGTAGATGAGTGGAACAGCATTCACAAAAGCAACCTATATAGTGAAAGTTGCAATTTCACTTTAAAATTAAACTGTTCTTCCTCATTTATAACAGCCATAAACTCCCTTTTGATTAAAACTGAACATGCTTGGTGTGAGCTCTATGAATTTATTTCAGTCAGAGTTTGAACTAAATTGATTTAAGTAACTTACATTTTGGTAAGTGGAGGAGCAGAGGAAAAGTTTTCCGTAAGGTCCAGAGCTGCTCACATCTGAGGCGGTGCTTAATTGTACATACATGAGCAATCTCACCGAAACCTGCTTGGGTGCAGGTAAGCATATGTTTGCTGGACTCCAGCCTAAATTTGTTGGGGAGGGAGGAAGCTCTTCTTCTTCTCAGAGTTCTGATTTGAGGATCAGATTTTTTCAGTTGCATGCAAATATTGCTATTTTATGTGTTATCAATAATTGTACGTGGAATTACCAATACCAGCCTAAGTGACCTAAATCCATGCAGATGTTTTTCCTTTTCAAAGCATGCAGAGTCCCTTCTCTTTCTGGATAGCATTCCACATGAGCAAGATGACACTATAGTTCTCCACTGTCAGGGAGTATGAAGGCATGGGAAAGTCTGCACCATTATGGTTACATTTATGTTTTCTTGTTCTAGAGCAAAAGGACCAGAAAGTGACATTAGCAGGAAAAGCACTGTTAAACAAAAATTGGATTGTCTAGTCTGTTCATTGTCCAGTATGAGAAATAAAGAGAACAAAAATACTGAAACTAGATTACAGAATTTTCTTTAAAAGTGTGAAAATAGTTAAAAAATGGTATTTCATTTTTAAAGTGTTGTTGGGTTTCCAGGAACAAAATTAGCTGGACCACATGCTGTTTCGTTATTGATCGCTGTTGTGTGTGTTGTGTTTATTGGATTGCTTTTAGAGCCATAGGTTTTGCAGTTCTTGGCTTTTATTATTGCCATCTGGTAGGAGATGTCCCTTGTATTCAAAATAACAAAAACAAACGGCTCTGCACATCAGTAGTTAAATGAAACACCCTGTTTTCAGGCCCTCTGTTCTACTGATATTGGCCATTCTAACACTGTTTATTGCTGTGCTGATTTAAACTCTTTGGGGAGGGATGGGTGCAATTTCTCATTTGTCATCTCTTGGGGAATAAGTGGGGAAATTTCTTCAATCCTCTCCCAGGTCCAAAAGAACAGGTGATGCTATTCCTCTAACGGCTTACTACAAAACATCTAATGCAGCGTGCAAATGCAGCTTGGCATGTACAGCATGCTTCTATAATGGTGCAGAGCTGAATGAATGCCTTCCCCATGCTCGCTGATTATGAGGTTCTTACGAAGCAGGTGTGGGAATGGGTTATAACTGGAGCTTTGAGGAAGCCACCTACTGAGCTTAGCATTCAGAAAGAGAATGTTCCAGTAACTCTCTGAGCACAAAGTCAATGTGCTGTGGCGGTGTATGAAGAGCAAGCTCAGAGACTTGTAAGCCAAGTGAATAGCAGTGCTGGAAATGGAAATGTAGTGAAAATGTAGCTTTCTGCAGGTATGTTGAAAAGGTGAAGAGAAGCTTCTCAAGGGTAGAGGAGTCTCTTATCCCAGGGTCTTTCCTTCTGCCCTACCTCCTCCATTAACTTAATACTAATTCTGTGGTGACCTTGAAGCCTTCTTTCGCTGCCTCCGTCTAAAGGAATTTTTCCAGCATACCTATGAACAACAGTCTGACTCTCTCGACCTCCCCCCACAACAACAAAAGGAGAAGAACTCTATGTGGACTCCCCCTGAGGGTCGTAGTGAATGTCTGGATTTCTATGTACAGTGCTTCCGCAACCATATTCAGGCTGATATTAAACACAAACAATGCCAAATGAGACACAATCTCAACGAAGCTGAAAGCCATGCTGTCCAGAGTCTCAAAAATAACCCAGACATCATAATCAAACCAGCTGACAAAGGGGGTGCTGTTGTCATCCTGAATAAGTCACACTATGAATAGGAGGCAGCCAGACAACTCTCCAACACCACATTTTACAGACCTCTCTCCGCTGATCCCACTTTGGAATTCCAAAGGAAATTACAACTACTACTGAAGGAACTCCCTGCTGCTACTGAGGACCTCATTCACTCAGACACACCATCTGAGCCGCAGCCTGGATTATTCTGTTTACTTCCCAAAATCCACAAACCTGGAAACCCTGGATGCCCTATCATTTCAGGTATTGGCACCCTTACCACTGGACTATCCAGTTACGTGGACTCCCTCCTCAAACCCTATGCCACCAACACTCCCAGCTATATCTGAGATACCACCGACTTCCTGAGGAAATTACAAAACATCGGAAAAGTTCCTGATAACGCCATCCTTGCCACAATGGATGTAGAGGCTCTGTACACTAATATTCCACATAAGGACGGGTTACAAGCAATCAGGAATACCATCCCTGATGCCACCACAGCCAATCTGGTGTCTGACCTCTGTAACTTTGTTCTCACACGCAGTCATTTCCGATTTGGGGACAATTTATACCTCCAGATTAGTGGAACTGCTATGGGCACCCGCATGGCCCCACAATATGTTAATATATTCATGGGATGACCTGGAACAATGATTCCTCAGCTCTCGTCCCCTATTACCCCTTCTCTACTTAAGATACATTGATGACATCTTTATGATTTGAACCCATGGTACAGAGACTTTTAACAATCTACACCCCACCATCAACTTATGCCTCGATTACAACATGCAAGAGATACATTTCCTGGACACTACAGTACTAATCAAGGATGGCTTGATCAGTACCACAGTGTACCGAAAACCTACTGATCGCTATACTTATCTACACCCTTCTAGCTTCCATCCTGCACACATGACTAGATCCATTGTTTACAGTCAAGCTCTTAGATACAATCGCATTTGCTCTGATCCAACTGACAGAGACCAAAAACTACAAGATCTTTACCAAATATTCATAAACCTGAATTACCCACCAGGAGAAGTGAAAGAGAACAAATCAACAAGGCCAGATGGATACCCAGAGACCAGCTACTCCAAAATCAGCCCAAAAAAGCCAAGAACAGAACACCACTGGTCGTCACCTACAGCCCCCAACTCAAACCACTGCAACGAATTATTGAAGACCTGCAACCTATCCTTGATCAGGATGCCACACTCCAGAAGGCCTTGGGTGACAGGCCTGTTCTCTCCTACAGACAACCTCCCAACCTTATGAGGATCCTCACTAACAGCCACAGTCTATACCCCAGGAATAGCAGTCCTGGAACCTCTCCCTGCAACAAAGCTTGCTGCCCGCTTTGTCCACATATCTTCCCTGGAAATACCATCACTGGACCTAACCAGTATCGGAGGGGTAGCCGTGTTAGTCTGGATCTGTAACAGCAATGAAGGATCCTGTGGCACCTTATAGACTAACAGAAAAGTTTTGAGCATGAGCTTTCGTGAGCACAGACTCACTTCATCAGATGCTGGTCTTGGAAATCTGCAGGGCCAGGTATAAATAAGCCAGAGCAAGGGTGGGGATAACAAGGTTAGCTCAGTCAGCAAGGGTGAGGCTTACTACCAGCAGTTGATCTGGAGGTGTGAACACCAAGGGAGGGGAAGCTGCTTCTGTATTTAGCCAGCCATTCACAGTCTTTGTTTAAGCCGGAGCTGAGGGCGTCGAATTTGCCGATGAATTGTAGCTCAGAAATTTCTCTTTGGAGTCTGGTCCTGAAATTTCTTTGCTGTAGGATAGCTACTTTTAAGTCTGCTACTGTGTGGCCCGGGAGATTGAAGTGCTCTCCTACGGGTTTTTGTATATTGCCATTTCGGATATCTGATTTGTGTGCGTTTATTCTTTTACATAGAGACTGTCCAGTTTGTCTGATGTATATAGCAGAGGGGCATTGCTGGCACATGATAGCATAAATTGTAAATAAATGGCATAAGTAAATAAACCAACAGAACGCCACTAGCCATCACCTACAGTCCTCAGCTAAAACCTCTACAGCACATCATCAGGGATTTACAACCCATCCTGGACAATGATCCCCCACTTTCACAGGCCTTGGGAGGCAGACCAGTCCTTGCCCACAGACAGCCTGCCAACCTGAAGCAAATCCTAACCAGCAACTATACACCGCACCACAGTCACTCTAACTGAGGGACTCATCCATGCAACAAACCTCGTTGCCAGCTCTGCCCACATATCTACACCAGCAACACCATTACAGGACCTAACCAGATCAGCCACACCATCGTGGGTTCATTCAGCTGCACATCTACCAATATAATTTATGCCATCGTGTGCCAGCAATGCCCCTCTGCTATATACATCGGACAAACTGGACAGTCTCTACGTAAAAGAATAAACGCACACAAATCAGATATCCGAAATGGCAATATACAAAAACCCGTAGGAGAGCACTTCATCTCCCGGGCCACACAGTAGCAGACTTAAAAGTAGCTATCCTACAGCAAAGAAATTTCAGGACCAGACTCCAAAGAGAAATTTCTGAGCTACAATTCATCTGCAAATTCGACGCCCTCAGCTCTGGCTTAAACAAAGACTGCGAATGGCTGGCTAAATACAGAAGCAGCTTCCCCTCGCTTGGTGTTCACACCTCCAGATCAACTGCTGGTAGTAAGCCTCACCCTTGCTGACTGAGCTAACCTTGTTATCCCCACCCTTGCTGTTGCTTATTTATACCTGGCCCTGCAGATTTCCAAGACCAGCATCTGATGAAGTGAGTCTGTGCTCACGAAAGCTCATGCTCAAAACTTTTCGGTTAGTCTATAAGGTGCCACAGGATCCTTCGTTGCTGGACCTAACCAGGTTACTCACAGAATCACGGGCACTTTCTCATGCTCCTCTACTAACATCATATATGCCAACAATGCCCAGATGCTTTGTATATTGGACAGACTTCTAACTCCCTTAGACAAAGGGTTAATGGGCACAAAACAGACATCAAAACACTCCAGATCCACAAACCAGTTAGTCAACATTTTAATGGAATGGGGCATTCTGTCAATGACCTAAAGGTATGTGTGTTTCTGAAAAAGAATTTTCGCACCGTTCTTCGAAGGGAAGTAGCCAAGCTGGCTTTTATATTCAAATTCGGCACAATAACACATGGTTTAAGCCGGGAGGGGAACTTTGTGAGTCACTATAGGGGCTCGTCTGCATACTTGGCTTAATCTAATTCTTGACCTCCCCCCCACCCCTCCACTCTCTGATTTGCTCACCTTGATTATCTTTTTCTGATTTGTCCTTCTTGCTTACTGTTTTTGGTTCTCTGTGCCTAAAATATTGTGTGTGTTCTGGTCTGGCTATGGTCTGAAGAAGTGGGTCTGTCCCACAAAAGCTCACTTAATAAACTATTTTGCTAGTCTTTAAAGTGCTACTTGATTGCTTTTTGTTTCGATAGTGTATAGACTGGCATGGCTTCCTCTCTGTTACTTCCCAAGGGCAGTGCGATTTTCTGCCATTGCAAGGTTAATTGTTGCAGAGTAGGTTGAAAGCGGATTCTGCCACTTTCTGTAGCAATTCCTGAAGGACTACTCCAATTAATCATTCCTTGTGTTTATAAGGGTAGTGTGAATGGCCAACCAAGAATGGGAACCCAACATCCCAGGCACTGTATGACCAGTAACAGACAGTGTCTCCTTGGAACACCTAATCATCTAAATAGTCGAGACCACTAACGGATGAGGGATGTGGGGGAGGAAGTAACATACAAGCAGAGTGAATGGTATAATAGCAGTGAGCATCATGTTAGTGCCATGACTTAAATATCCTTTATGTGGGGTTGAGTGAAGATGGGATCAGATAAACAGAAAGGGGTGAGGAAAGAAGAAAGGGTGAGACATGAAAGCAGCTGAGGTGATGACCAGTGTTTCCTCTAGTGTTTTCCATCTATGGGCAGAATACATTTTATGTACACCAGGGCACACCAATAGAAATGGATGCTGTCCACTGTGGGTGGCTGTGGGTCCTCAGTAATCAGCTGGGCGGCATATGAATCTCCCCTGGGCAACTGCCCAAGTGCTCAGCTTACAGGGAACACCAGTGATGACATGATGATAGAGAGGGAGGGCTGGATCGAACAGTTGATTGGCCAGAGACCGAAGATTCAGCAGTTTTGACTGGACTACCCATAAATCCCTGTAGCACGTGCTCCTTCTTAGCAGCTGGAGTCTCTGAATGACTGTTCACTGCAGTTTTCCTGCAAAGCTATATGACAGGGAGAGGAGATGTCACCTGGGTCCTAGTGCCCAGAGTTGTTTGTAATGGGGGTTTTCACAGTTCTGATTCCAGGGAGTGCTGGGGGAGAGATGATCTTGGCTGAATCCAATTTTATCCCCTCAATCCAGTGTGACTGCTAAAGTTACATCCCTTGTTGTTTGAGCTAATTACCCACATCAGCAGTGACCTCTTCACATGCTTATTAATCAAATTGCTATCTGGGGGTGGGGTGTGTTGTTAATTTTTGATGGGAGGCCATTCCACTCTTCCATGGTATTAATAGAGGGGGTGCTGCCAAGTCTGGGATGGAGGTTGGGTGCAGAAGGGTGCTTGGGGTAGGAGTGCAGGAGAGGTGTGGGTTATGGGAGGAAGTTTGAGTGAAGGAGGGGTTCATGACCTGAGGCAGGGGTAGAGGGGATTGAGCTGGGCAGGGTATGGGTTCAGGAGCAGGGATGCCGAGGCTTTGGGTTAATGGTGGGGGGGCAGAGGGCTAGCAGGAGAAGGGATGAGGTTCCATGTGCAGGCTTCAGCTGCAAGGCCCTTCTCTAGGCAGCTCCCAGCCTGCAGCTTAGCAGGTCCTTTGGACAGGGCACCTGCCTTCCCTGTCCCCAATGTCCCACTCTAAACAGCTGGCTGCAGGGGCCATATGCTTCTCTGAGCACATGGAACTGCAGGGGAGGGGGGAGTTCTCACACTGTTGCCACCCTCAGCACCATCTGATAGCTCCAGTTGCCAGCCAGTGGAAGCTGAGAGCTTTTGCTGGAGGCAAGGACAGTGTGCAGAGCCTTTCTTTTCCACTCCCCCTGGGCTTGTAGTGGCTGTTTGAGGCTCCCGCTGGGGCAGTATTTTGCCCTTCTCTATGCCAGACTGTGGGTGCCAGTGTTCCCTGACAATGTACCTGAGACACATAGTGGTCAAATCAGTCACATGTTTACTTAAGCAGTGCTACACAGTGGCACTGGCTCTTTTTGTCAGTGTTAGCCAAGGCAGAAAGGAAGGCTCGAATAAAGTGGGTCCATGGTTTTCTGAGCTTTCTGGATCTGCTATAAAATGGCTTAGACTAGGGTCCATGTTCCAAGTGGCCACATATTAAAAATCATCCTGATACTTAATGTGAGTTGCAATAAACTGACTCGTGCATTTTGCTGTGGATGAGCATTGAGTAACAGCCACTCCTACCTTTGTACCAAATCCAATTTATTTTTGCTCACTGCTTTGTAGAATCTTCTTTTTAAAAATCATTCCTATGGAATTGGCATGTTCAGCCCTCTACAAAAAAGCTATTGCCTTAAATAACATTCTGTGCAGGACTCTAACCATATTTTGATACAAAGGAAAAACCCTGACCCAGGTAAAACAACTGAAATATACCTTGGGGGTTTTCTTCTCTTTCTCCCCACATGAGAAAATTCTGTAAGCCCATCATTAAATGGCTACCATGAGAGAGAATGTTTCTGGGGTCTGTTGCAGACCTTTGCTAAATGCCAGGTAACAGAGGTGGTCACAGATTCAGTAAATGTATACTGGGAAGAAACTAAAAATCAGTGTTCCCAGTAACAGTTGTAATGGATCACACACTGATTACTCAGGTGTAATTAGCAATAAGAAGGCTTCTGAGTAGAACATCTAGTCTTTAACTGTACCATCTCTTTACCTTAGTGCTACACGTACTGTTTTTAGTTCAAAGTTATTTTAATGCCATGTAACTTCTGATTGCTCCGTACTGAGTGCTCCGATAAGACAACATAGAGAGCAATAGACAAGCTGCTGCTCATGCCTGTTACAACATGGGGCATAGCACAGGCTGCAGGTTGGCTTTTTCCTTTGCCTGGGAGTGTTCAACCCCACTCTGTAGTGTAGATTGGGCCTATGTTTCCTCGACCTCATGAAACACTTTGTGTAAGCTTGAAAGTTAGTCTCTTTGCATTGATGGACACTTCATGGTCACTGTCTTGTTTGGAGTTGCTAGTTTGGCTGTTTAAATACACATCCTTACACTAGGTGCCTTGTTGCAGTAATGATCATCATCATCATCATCATCATCAATAACCGTGGGCTCAGTGCCCATTGGTGTCTGATCTCTCTCACTGTTTCCTTCCATCTTTCCCTGTCCAGTGGAGAGTGGCTTAGTTTCTGTAGACTAGCTCGTCACCAATCTACTGTATCATCTACCCATTCTCTGTGGAGTCTGCCTCTCCTATTCGAACCATCCATTGTGGCAAATACCAGGCTCCTGTTTTTTTTGTTCATCGTTCATTCTGCAAATGTGCCCAGATAGTTGTAGCTTATATTTTATAACCTACTGCGGCAGGTTCTCTTTCGGCGGTATCTTTCTATATAATTCCTCATTGTTGACCTTCTGCATCCATCCTAGTCTGATACTCTTTCTTTAACAACTCCTTTCAAATGCCAGTATTCTTCTTTTTGAATCTTTTGTTATTACCCATGTCTCACACCCATACAACCTGCTGCTGAATGCACATTTTCAAGATGCTCAGCTTTGTTCTTAAGCTAATGGCTTTGCTTTTCCAGATCTTATCCATCACCTTCAAACTTGCTCTTGCTTTCGCTATTCTAGTTGCTATTTCCTTCTCACAGTCTAGATCATACGTTATGCTGCTCCCCAGATATGTGAACTTCTCTATTTTCTAGTTCAATACCATCCACGTTGATTTTCCTTCCTATTTCCTTACCTCCAAACACCATTGTTTTTGTTTTATCAATGTTCATAATCAGTCTGTATCGCTTCCCTTCTTCATTGAACACCTGCACCATTTTCGCTAGCTTCTCATCTTCCTTAGTGATAATTGTATCATCCGCAAACTTCAAGTTGTTAATTCTTTTCCTGTGTACAGATATCCCTTCTACCTCTTCCTTGATCTTGTCTATCACTCTCTCTCCAGATGTGCAATGAAGATATTTGGATCTCCTTGTCTCATACCTGTACTTGTTTTAAACCAACTTCCCAACTCCCCGCATGTTCTCACCGCTGCCTCTGCATTGTCATTGATATTCTTCAACAACCCTATCAGTCTACTATCCACTACGTATGACTCCAACACCGCCCAAGTCACTTTCTGATCTATACTGTCAAATGCCTTTTGAAAATCAACAAAGCAAGCGTACACATTCTTGTTCTTTTTGTCGAGCTTTTTCCACTATCAGTCTTAATGCCAATATCTGCTGTATGGTACTTCTGTCTTTTCTGAACCCTGCTTGCTCATCTGCTGTATATTCTTCTATCTGCGATCTTAGTCTCTCAGTCAGTATTATCATCAGCACCTTGCCTAGATGGCTTGTTAGGGCAATCATTCTGTAGTTCTTGCACTCCAATGTACTTCCTTTCTACAGTATTTTCATTAGCACAAATCTTGTCCATTCCTTAGGTGCCTTCCCTTCTTCTTATGCTATATTACGTAGTCGGTGTATTTCCTGAATCATGCTTTCTCTGCCATATTTGATCATCTCTCACGTGATCTTTTTTCCAGGACTCTTGTTGTTGTTTAGTCGTTTCACTGCTTTTTCTACTTCCTTCTTTGAAATATCGGTCTCGATGCTCGGCGGAGATACCGCGTTCAGTTCTTCAATGAGTCTCTCTGAGACACTTGGGTTGAACTGTGCTTTGTATAGGTCGGTGCAGTATCTCGTCCATCGCTGCACAATCTTCTCCCTGTTCATGAGCACGTCTTCGTTTTCATCTTTGATTTGCCATCTGCTTCGGTTGCCATTTCCTATTAATATTCCTAATTGCCTCTATGTGCTCCATGCCAGTCCCAAGTCTGGATGAAGGAGGAGGGTTGGTCAGATGTGTGTTGATGCGCGGACTGTCAAACAACAATACGAATGAAATCTGATGCCAGTACAATTAAATGATAAAAGATGCTGGCTCGAACGTCGCCTGGATAAACAACGTCCGTAATACCAATCGAGTGATCGGGGTTGGGTCGATAAGTTGGCTACCGAAAGAAAATTACAACTAACACACATGCTATCCATTGGAACATGGAACGTCCGAACACTGTAGGCAACTGGAAAATTAGAGCTGTTTTGGAAGGAGATGGAGAGATACCAATGCGATATACTTGGACTGGCAGAGGTGTGTTGGACGGGATCAGGAGAGATATGCGGTTGCAAAGTCATTTGGTCAGGAAATGAAACAAAGCATGAAGCAGGAGTTGGATTCCTTCTTAGCAAAACAGCTAGAAGAGCATTATTAGGATACAAACTGGTGAGTAAAAGAATGATGGTAGAAAGATTCGAAGCAAAACCGTTCAACATCTCAGTCATGCAGGTGTATGCACCCATGTTGGACAGTACGGAGGAAGAGATTAGGCTGTTCTATAAAGATTTAAAAAGACAGTGGAGGAGATACCAAAGAATGATATGTTGATCATCGGAGGAGATTGGAATGTGAAGGTTGGAACAGATAAGGAAGGCTGGGAGAGAGTCATGGGAAGGTTTGGATATGGAGAAAGAAACAAACGAGGTAAGAAACTAGTAGAGTTTGCTACTGAGCTGAGATGGTGATTGGCAATGCAAGATTCCAACAAAAGGACTGTAGGAAGTGGACGTGGCGATTGAATGACGGGAAGTCCAAGAACATGATAGATATGATTTTGGTAAGAAGAAGATGGATAACATCAGTACAGCAGTGCCGAAAGGTTTCCAAGGAGCGGATATAGACTCAGACCACAGTCTAGTGATTGCAAACATCAAGATAAAACTCAAAAGAAAATGTAAGACACAGTTTAAGAAAAGAAGAGACGAGGCAAGGCTATGCGAGGAAGGAACAGGGAATGCATACAGAGCAGCGCTGGAAGAGAAGATTAAGAATATCGCCACAGAGAAAGACCTAGATAAGAGGGTTGCAGGGTTAGCCATCGCTATAGAAGAGGCAATTGAGCACACTGTTCCAGAAGAAGAAAAGAGCAATAAGAAGTGGATGACCCAGGAGACACTGAAGTTGGTTGAAGAGAAGAGAGTGTTGAAGATCAGAAGAGATGTCTCTGAGATGGAAGAACAGCAATGTAGTAATGACCATGGTCCCCTCCAAACAACCAAATTGCAGTGCTGTTCAGCCGTCACTGAATACATCGTTATCTCTGCTCTGGGCGCAATGAATAAAAATACCATTAAATTGTCTGAGAGACTTCAGTTCATGGTCATGGTGAGAAACAAGATAGTCAGTCCCAGGGAGTCAAAGCTTTAGTGTAGATCTCTGAGCAGGCTGATGTGCCACATACTGCAATGCTGTCATAGGTGGGGCTCTCTGACAGTCTTCTGCCCTTAGGTGACAGCGTGTTTCCTGTTTTCAAAAAAAAAAACCTCGCCTTCATTAAGGTGCTTGGCAGCATTCCTGTAGATGATTCAGTATTAGAGGAGCCACAGGAGTTATTTCTGATTGGCCATTTAAGTCTGAAATTGTGTCAAACGGAAATGACATAGTGATCTTTGGAATTGCTCAAGCTGTGTAAAGAGTTGAGTTACTTAGCTGATCTCTCCTATAAGGTGGTGGCAGTAATCCTGTAACTGCATCTTCAAGAATAGTCCAGTCCCAAAAGTGACTGTACAGCTGAACTGTTCATTGAATACTGGTACAGGAGTGGGGTTAATGTGCTTTTAAACAGAGTGCCATTCAGACTGGCTTTTGGAACTCCGGTTGTTCTCCCAGCTGGGGGTGCTGTCATAAAGCCGAAGGTCATTTTTTGGTATTTATTATGTATATTCTGGTAGCCCCACCATGGATGGTCCCTGATCCAAACAGTTTAAATCCAAGCGTAATACTAAATAACGGATGGTGGAGGATGAGGGGGGGACACAGAAACAGGGAGAAGTGTGTGATCATATGATAAGCAGAGGTCACAGTGTACCAGCTGACTGACCACCAAGAGAGTGGGATTAGATTGGTACTGAAGCTGGGATCCCTAATCTAAAATTGAATCACTATAGATTCACTAAGTAAGACTCGCTCACTAAGGAGGGGGCACTTGTGTGGGAGAAGGACTTGTGTAGTCCTGCGAGGCCATTGTATTTAATTTTATGAGTGTATGTACCCCTAAGTCTGAACATGCTTTTTAAACAAGATTTTTCCCCCATTTCTTCAGCCACAAATTTGTTTTCTGTGAAGTCACTCTAACTTTGTCTGTTTTAAAATCTATTTCCTGACTAGCTTGAAATAATGATGCAGATCTAAGGGTTTTATTTTATAGAGGTATATTAAAATATCACACGTGTGCAACTGGAAATAAGTAGGGTGACTAATCTCCCTGTCCCAAATATGGGGCAGGGAGATATAGGGGGGAGGGGCAACTCCTCCTGGCTCCACCAAGCCCGAGGGAGCTGGGAAGGAGGAGGCAGACACTGTTGCTCCTCTCACTCACCCCCAGGGAAGTGGCAGCCACCTGCCCTCACCCCCACTCCGGAGCCCCAGGGAAGCAGTACAGACACAACAGCCAAGTGTTCTTCTGCCGGAGCTGCTGGCGGAAAAGGTCAGCAGGTGGGGTGGGGAGGCCAAATATGGGACAATTAGACCCTTTTAAAAAATAAGTAGGGATGCCTTTTTGGCGTTCCAAATACAGGACCGGCCCATCAAATATGGGATGGATGGTCACCTTTGAAATAAAGCTGTACGTGTAGACCCAGCTCTGAGTGTATCTTTCCTATGGCAACTATGACAGCATAGTCAGCTAGTGTAGACACAGCTAACACCAAAAGGAATCTTTCTGGTGGTTTAGGAGCCCTTGCTGGGCAAACAACATTAGCTGTGTTGACATAGCTGTACCTACAGCTCTATCAGCATAGATGTATTGGACAGAAGCATGATTGTGTCACATTGCTGGCCTGCATAATTATGTCAGCATAACTTTAAAGTGTATGCAAAGCTAAAGGCAAAAGAAACTAGTTCAGGAAAAGTCACTTATGATATGATCTGTCCAGAAATCTGATATCACATCAACTTTTTAGCCTTTTAACAAAATAGTTTGCAAAAGTGGAGCAGCAAACACAAACATGCACTCTGTGTGTGTGTGTGTGTGTGTGTGTGTGTGTGTGTGTGTGTGTGTGTGTGTGTGTGTTCTTTTTCTGGCTGTTTTCATTTTTGTGCAGCCTCTAGTGCAAGTAGATTAGCAAGA
Source organism: Carettochelys insculpta (assembly GCF_033958435.1). Classification (NCBI taxonomy): domain Eukaryota; kingdom Metazoa; phylum Chordata; order Testudines; family Carettochelyidae; genus Carettochelys; species Carettochelys insculpta. The sequence goes on from NC_134141.1 coordinate 125,311,274, forward strand.
CAAAATAGATTTACTTTTCCATATTTGGAAGCTAACAGGAATGCATAATACATTCTAGTGTCTGATGTTACTTCTGCTTTTGATCTCAGGGCCTTTCAGTTATCTTGATGATGTCCCATTTAAGATTGGCGACAAATTCAAAGCCCCAGCCAAGGTTGGCTTACCCATTGGTTTCTGCTTGCCTGACTCTGCCCAGCTTGTCAGAGAAGCCCAGGTAAGTGAGTATTTTGTTTTCTTTTCCCTGTGTTTTGTGTGCATGTGTGTGTGTGCGTGCATTTGTGTGTGGGTTTTTTTCCGGGGTCGGGGGGGGGGGCGGTATGTCATAAACTTGAAATAATCAGATTTAGTTCTTATGTAAGTTGTTTGCTATAGCTGTTCTGTTTTTTCTGGAGTTGCCCACCCTGGATTTCCTGCACCCTGTTCTGAAAGATCTGGTTTCATTCAGAGCCAATTCACAGGCCACTCGGCTGTGCAGACAGATGTGGCAATTTTTATGTTCCTGCTGTAGTTGCAGGTTTTATAGTGCTTATCACAAATTCTTTACATGTAACGATTGATTAAAATGGAATAAAAGCCAAGGGAATACTGAAACAAAGCTTGATACAGTTTGAATTGTAAACATACACTTAAGTAGAACCTTTTATTATGAAAGGTGGGAAGTGTAGAGTCCCATTCCTTTCTGTCTCTGGCTATGCTACACTTGCAGTTTTCATTTACAAGTCTTAATTTTTGTATTTTAACACGAGCAGAAAATTCAAATATAGGCGCTTTGTCTCTCTTACAAAATCCTGTTCATCTGGAGTTAGTGGGAATTTTGATTTCTTCATATATTTTCTACAAGGAGTTGATCGGATGTGTTAGGTCTGTTTTAACACTAACTGGCTAGCATTGTCCATAGCACTAACTTTTCCTTGATGTGCCTGTTGTAGTGAAGTCCAGGTGCTACTAATGTATCATGGCGCATGGTTTCCTTTGACATCAGCAGAAGACAGTCTAGCATGCTAGTGCCAGGCTTGTCTCCTTTCAGCATGTTACGTGTCATAGTACTGTGAAAGAGAGAAGGCCACTTTGCTAAGTGTCTGTCCTTTGCACTGAAAATCCACAGACTAAGGCTGAGTTCTACTTGTATATCGTGGGTCACCAAAATGCCAGTGAACTCTCACTGGCTACGTCTACACGTGCCCCAAACTTCGAAATGGCCATGCAAATGGCCATTTCGAAGTTTACTAATGAAGCGCTGACATGCATATTCAGCGCTTCATTAGCATGCGGGCGGCAGCGGCGCTTCGAAATTGACGAGCCTTGCCGCCGCGCGGCGCGTCCAGACGGGGCTCCTTTTTGAAAGCACGCCACCTACTTCGAAGTCCCCTTATTCCCGTGAGCTCATGGGAATAAGGGGACTTCGAAGAAGGTGGCGTCCTTTCGAAAAGGAGCCCCGTCTGGACGCGCCGCGCGGCGGCAAGGCTCGTCAATTTCGAAGCGCCGCTGCCGCCCGCATGCTAATGAAGCGCTGAATATGCATTTCAGCGCTTCATTAGTAAACTTCGAAATGGCCATTTGCATGGCCATTTCGAAGTTTGGGGCACGTGTAGACACAGCCACTGTTTGCTCTTATAATGCATTAGTCCTTTAAATATTTTGGCTGTAGACTCTTCTCTTCTGTCCTGTGTGCCACTGTAAATTCTCATGACCTGCAAGCCAGCAGGTCAACTTGTGTTCTGGGGTTTAGTCCAAACCAAAAAGAGGTTTTAGCTCCACCTATCCTGAAGCCGTGGTTGCCTCACAATGCTTTGCTGCTGTTGTAGCTCTTAATCTGACCCTTTCACAAACAGCATGGAAATCACTCTGAGTGTTTTGTGTATAATCACAGCCCTGGTCCAGCAACTCTGACCCCAGCAGCCTATCAGATACATACCAGCACCATGCATTAGACTTGGTTGCAACTGCAGGGCGACCCAAACACATTCCCCGACCTGGATTTTCCCTAGAAATTCATGTTCTGCATTGCTCAGCTCTCTCCTGAGCAGTTGAGGTGTTAAAGGTCCATTACCACTGGAAGAGGTCAGTGTATAGCTGTTTGCTACTTTAATTGGCATTAACTAACATTTCAGTTTGAACATAGCACTAGATAGGTTTTGATTAAAGAATAAAACAAGTTTATTTAACTACAGTGAGATTCTAAGTAAGTACAAGTTTAAGGTATTAGTCAGAAATGGCTACAAGAAGAGCAAAGAAAAATGCTTTCTAGAGGTTGAATCTCTCTAGTCTGGCACCCTTGAGACCTGACCAGTGCTGAACTAGAGTATGTGACGAACCTCAGAAGGTCAATATTGTCTAGCAGCATTACCAACACTTTGACTGATTACTGGGTTCTTAGAAGACATTTAGTGGTACATAAAAGCTAAATAAGATCACAGAACATTGAGAGTCAGAACTGGTGGCTGTAAAACAAACTTTATGGGACTGCAGGAAACGTAGTCATACCCATGATAAGTTGATCTGGCTAACTAAAATCATTCTAGACTGTGGATGTTGCCATACTAGAGAGTATTAGACTAGATAGGTTCGACCTGTAGCAACTTAACACACTAGACTTGGCTCAAAGTAAAATCCTGACCGCAGGTCCCAGCAATATTGTTGATCAAATTTTCACGCCAAGATATCTCACCAAGTCCAAAGACTGGTTGCTTTATCTTTCTGGCCAAAAGAGGAGAAGAAAGAGGGGGAGTGTACCTGGGATGATTTTCTCCATCACTCTTATAGTACAGTTGTCTTTTGAAATGTATTTTCCTGAGGGTTATCCCCAATTATATTCCTTCCAGTTGGGAGGATGAAGGCTTGGAGTCTGTCTGTTCCTGTCCCGCTTTGCTGCCAAAGAATGCCACTTGACCGGGGATTGCCAGTCAATTTGGTCACCTGGCTGGAGGTGTCAGTTTGTCTTTTGTCTTAGAAAACCAGGTTTGCCCCCCCCCCCCCGCCCCCAAAACTTGTTGGGTAAACACATCTCTGTCATTTCAGCTTGTGTTCACAACTTTACAGGTCACATGGCTGTCCATTTCAGAACGATGTGATTGACCACCAAGTTTAGTTATCAAATGATATTTTGCAAGGTATATCTTAAAGAAGAATGATGGTATGTGGGATGTGAAATTGGGGGTGTATTTGGTACAAGTTATGTAATAGTTGATCCTTGTGTTTGCACTTCCTTGGAAGACTTGATATTAAAATGTGAAAAATCTTACATGCTAGTAATAGTGACGCATCTACTTCTGTGGAAATATGCAGACTGAACTATCAAAACAAAAAGCAGTCAAGTAGCACTTTAAAGACTAGCAAAAGAGTTTATTAGGTGAGCTTTCGTGGGACACACCCACTTCTACAGACCAGAGCAGACTCAATATTTAAGGCACAGAGAACCAAAAACAGTAAGCAAGGAGGATTATCTTTTTCTGATTTGTCCTCCTTGCTTACTATTTTTGGTTCTCTGTGCCTTAAATATTGAGTCTGTTCTGGTCTGGCTATGGTCTGAAGAAGTGGGTCTGTCCCACAAAAGCTCACCTAATAAACTATTTTGCGCGTCTTTAAAGTGCTATTTGACTGCTTTTTGTTTTGATAGTGTATAGACTAGCACGGCTTCCTCTCTGTTACTATGCAGACTAAACTAGTGTGTAATACTTCACTTCTGTGGCTCCTTTGCTGACTCAGGTGACTCCTTTTTGTGTTTGGTGGTAAACTGAGTTTGACTTAAACTTCTTTTGAAGAGAGGTAGAAAAATCCACGATGTTTCCAGTGATGCAATAATCCAAAATTTATTTTATTCTTGTGTGACTGGTGGAAAGTTCATCAGTTGGGGAATTTGCAGGCTAGTGACAAATCCTGAAGCTAGATCCTGGTAGAGGTCTTCCGTTGGGTAGTACATTTGATTTATACTCTGCGCATGCCCTCTTGTTGGAAGTAGATGCTCTGATATTGTGTTTATCTTCATAAACAGTTGTAAGCAAAACAGTGTGGAAAGATGGAATATAGCATATCCACAGGCATAAAGCCAAGGTTAGTTTCTAGAGACACATCATTTTTTAACTTGTCTTTAGGTGAGTAACAGAAATGGTAGTTGAGACATCATCCCTGTGCCTTAGGTAATCTACTTCAGTTGTTATTCCACATTCCTTGCTACAAAAAGGATGATGCTGTCATAAATTAGCGACTGTTCCTTACCCCATGAATCTCTCTCTTTCCTGACAGTATGACTTCTCCCTGGAAAAGAGAACAATTGAGTGGGCTGAAGATATCAAAAAAATCCAAAAAGCTCAGAGGGAAGCAGAACAAAAGGCAGCACAAGCAATAGCTGATTCCAAGGCTGCTTCAGATGATGATAGCAAAATGGGTTTCTCAGAGGCTGTGCCACCTCCCATTAACCCTATTCTCGCTAGTCTCCAGCACAATAACATTCTCACTCCCACTCCCGCCAACAGCAGTGCCATAAAGCAAAAGGTTCTTAGTTCACCTTACCCAAAGGCAGATTTCAACCCAGCAGATTTTGAATGTGAAGAAGACCCATTTGACAAACTGGAGCTAAAAACTATTGATGATAAAGAAGAACTGAAAAATATTCTTGAAATTCACGTTAATACTACTGGGCCAATTGTTGCCCAACTGTTGGACAATAGCTTGCCCAAAATAGGGCATGAGTCTGTGTTACAAGATCAGGAGGTTCTGGCATCCATAGAAAGGGCTACCTTGGACTTCAAGCCTCTTCACAAACCCAATGGCTTTATTACTTTACCGCAGCTGGAAAACTGTGAAAAGATGTCTCTGTCTTCCAAAGTGTCCCTCTCCCCCATCACATCTGTGAGCAATATCAAATCTCTCTCCTTTCCCAAACTCGACTCGGATGAGAGCGATCAAAAATCATCTAAGCTCACAAGCACTTTCCACAGCTCTACCTGTCTCCACAATGGCACTTTCCTTGGCTCTTTACAGGCCTGCTCTCCGAGTAAGGCTACCAAACTCAATGGACATCATGTTGTTGGACTTTCTGCTTTAAATGTGGACAATGGCATGGAGACGTCAACAGTATCCTCTTCATCCAGGCTGCCTTCTCTACCTGCGGCAACACCTTGTACAGAAGAACAATCATCTCAAAATACAGCAGCTAAGGTAAGGATTTATCTGGTTAAAAGAAGTTTGGGAAAGTTCAAGGGGAAGGCAAATGTGACTCATATTGCTAAAATGTATCCTGTAGCTTCTGTTTAATTCAATACTGAGATGTGGTCTGCTGACAGTATGTGTCCCCTCATGCATTGCTCCATCTTTTAAATGGAAAACAGATCAGCTAAAGATGAAACATTGGATGTTAGTAGTTTAGTCTCTGTCTCTGTTTTATATGGAGACAGTTGTAATCTTATTCACATTAGGCCCAGGAGGTGTTCTCTGGCTCCTGGCTAATTGTTAGCAGTATTTGTGGGAAGGGATCTCAGACACCTGTATTTAAGGGCTGATAAGATTTTTTTGCTGCTATATTATCTTACACTCTGTTCTCTCCAAACTGGCTTTCATTTCTGATCTACCACATTGGAGTCAGTCAATTTCTTTATGCAAACATTCCATTGAAATACTTGTGTTAGGAATACACAAGGGCAGTCAGTGGTGAGGCACAGCATCACCACCCAGCACCCTTTTAGGTAACTTTACCAGCTGCTAAAAGAGAGACAGCTTACAGCTTGGACTACTGGTGTAGCCATGCCACAGACAGTGATCATGTGAATGTCCCCACTTCCCGTATAGACCTGTGTGCTTCAATCCTGACCTGTATCATAAATTGTGCACTTGCAACCACTGCCTTTCAGTTCTCTTCCCTCCAGCATCCTCTCCAAATGTGTAAGTGTGGGGTTTTTGAAGTGGAAAGGACACTCCTCTAAAATCTGGTAGCTGCTTTTCTCAGGTCTGAGAACCTTTGACAGTTCAGTGGATCATTCTCAAACCACAAGGATAGTAATCAGCTGCTTTACAGTAATAGAGAATCTGAAAAAGTGCTTGCAATATGTTAGGTCTTTTCTGTGTTCTGAGTTCTAGAACAACTTTGTCATGATTAGTAAATGCTTCTTAATATTGGCTCTGGACTAGAGGTCAGAGACCAATTCAGTCTTGCGAAGCTGGAAGTGGAGAAGCAAATGTTGCTTACCACATCTTTTCCTTTCCGAATAAAAACATAGGCTGAACTTTCTCAAACAACTGTGAAGATCTGAACATCTGGTTCCCATTAAAACAAATGGAAATTGGCTATTCAGATCCCATAGTTGGTTCTGAAAATCTCAACCACAGCTATTGCAGAGAAGGGTTTAAAGGTATGGTGCTGAGAAACCCCTGATGTTCCATGTAAAACATTACATCCATGGTGCTATGGTAACATTGCTTTGGAATGGAGAATGTATACCAATGTGCATTGCTGCATGGTACCAGATGTCAAAGCAAATGATCAAGCAAACACCCACACAAAGTGAAAGAGAATCCTTGAGGAATACTTACTTGCCTCTTGGTGCTCATTCTACTATAGTTTTTACAGTCAGCCTTGAAACCAAAGTCTATAAATCAGTCGGCCAGCATAGTTAATTTGGAAAATAGCATTTTAGAAAATAACTATTCACTGAAGGACTGCAAAACTGAGTTTTACCTTTAGGAGTAAAAACAGAATTGTGCATAGGCTGAAGGCAAACACTATTAATGCAAAAAGCCAGCAGGAAAAGAGATGTACAACCTGTTAGTGAGAAGTCATTGTTCTGAATATTGTGTCTGATTAGAGAACTTCATTTATCAAATCACTGGGCTGTGGTAGTTTTATCTTCATGGCTCAGGCAGGGGGCCCATAGAATATCCTGTGGCTCTGAAGAGTTTGAGATGAAAATCTAATAAAGACTGAGTGAGACATGACCATCACTGGGCCCATCTCTGCTAGAGAAATCCTTGCGAGCACCAAGGAGGCCAGAGACATGTGAGCTGAAGTGAAAGAAGGAGCTCAACAATTAGACTTATGTACTTCAATAGCAAGAAAAATGTCCCAGACTTGAAATCTGTTTCCAAAGGAGGAGAATGAACATCTCCTTGATTGAAACACTTAACACTAGAGTAGACAAAGTTGTTGATACAAATGCTGTTGGGAACAATATTTTAGGTTTGAGAAATAGGTAAAGCTGATGTGACTGGGCGCTCCTGCCTCTTATTTCTAGGAATCTTAACAATAAGACTGAGGATTTTTTGGATTGCCATGTTATGGTCTTAAGGGCTTGGGAAATATATTCTTGTTCTGTTTTATAACTAAATGTAGAATTCAGTCCTGAGCATCAGAAGAACATGTTTGTACAGCTGAAAGCCAGAAGTCATCTGAGATAATTTTGAAGGTTTATTCTGCTAAGAGAAGCTTTTGCCATCTGGGATAAAATGTCCATACAGGGCTCTTGCTGTATGTGTTCAGATGGACTGTCTGGCCCATTTGGGAAGCTTCAGGATCCTCATTGTGTTTGTCATGATGTCTTTTTATGCTGTTGAGACAGACTTTGGTTGTCTTGGATTTGGAGTTACCTGTTAACATTTAGTAACTGCCAAGAGAGACTAGATTTTATGGCTGTTACACAAGAATATTGATAAGTATAAACTGGAACTTACCTGAAACTACACAGGTTGCTTTTGCAGTAGAAGGTGCTTCCTCTTTCTCTTGTGAGCTTAGATATTTAGTTGCTCTACTTTTGGGACTCTGCCCTGCTGGATGTCAGACAAGTACCTAACAATTGGAGATCTGCCTCATTGATTTAGTTTCTGCAAAGTAAGCAAGAAGACAAATGGAAAAACTGCACATGAGGACTAATGAACTGAAATTAAATGGATCTAGATGTAGCCGTGACAAATGAAGCACAGGCTTCATTTTGTGATGTGTGCTGCTTAGGATTTATATACTGAATTTTCAGTGTTACCTGGATGCTTCCATTGGACTTCCTATCTGATCATTGTTGTGGTTCCCAGCCTGCATGGCATAAGGCAATAGCAGTGTCAAAGCATGAACAGCACAAGTGCTCAGCCATGAATCTGTATAGAAGGGCTATAGAAGTGGGTTTATAGGAGTGTAGGTTGGTGAGTGTGATGAATGATTTTCTCTTTCAAAGGAACAGTCCACTTGTTCCTTTCTCACTAGCCCTGTGGAGTTTTAGTTTGCTGCCTTGGTTGTATTTTTTTTGGAGGGTAGGATAAGGAGCAACTCCCCTATTCTTATGTCTCCTGCCTCCCTCTCAGATTAAGTAGCTCTGGGATGTACCATTACAGCTTGACCTCTTCCTGTACTGCAGAAATCACATTCTGGTCAAATCAGTATCCAGATACATCAGTTTTCTCTAACAATTGTCAGTTCCCAGAAGAAAATCTGCTTACTGTCCCACCAGCAGTGAAGTTATACCAGCTGTGAATAATGGTAAAGTTGAATTCTTCTGAGGCCAGAATAGCCAATTTGGAGCAAGTAAAATGATACTGAACTACTAGGCGAGTTGGGTGCTGGTCATCGGCTGTCATGGTTAAAAGCTTCTGTGTATACCAGATATGGCTGGAGTATGGACCAGATGCAGTCCAGGATCCTCAGTGGTTTCAAACGTTAGTGAGGGCTATGGAGGATGTAGCATGCTGGTATACAATGCTTCCCTAGCCAAGCAAATCTGCTTGAAATCTTGGTACTTTCATTTCTCCAAATTGCATTTAGTTGTCTGCTCAGAGGAACCTGTGGGAAGAAAGCTTACCAAAGAGGTAAATGTTAGGGTGACTTCCTCTTAGCTCTAGTTTTAATCCAGGCCCTGCTCCCACATCCACAAGAAAAATATGTAAGTAGACAGTTTGTTTTCTATAAGATTGAAAACTGGTGTTCGCCTGCTTTGGGAGTGCACTCACTTGACACTTTGGTCCTGTAAAGTTCTGGCAATGAATTTTTGAGCTATTGCATTACAATTAAGTGTTTGCATGCCACGATGTGTAGTCTGTAGGATTCTCTCCATGGGAAGGTGCAACTTACACCTTTCTGTTCAAATAAGTGGAACTCTCAGGCTCCTGGCAAGTTTTCATCATGGCCTATGGTTGGGCAAAGTTGGTCCAGGCTAGAGTAGACTTGATCGGATCTGATTTCCAGTTCACTGGGTAGTGGCATGTATTGCCTTGGTAGCAGGTAAGCAATGCCTTTCTACAGTACACATGAAAGGGAAGCAAATCTTTAAGTGGCAGTAAAGAGAAACAGCTTATCAGGTTCTAGTACTTCATTGATGAATGTCCTGGACTTAGATTTTTTTTTAATCTAATTAACAGGCAAATCCAACACCCCTTTGGCATTTTAAACAGTCATGGGAAAACATGAAGCTGCTTTCTGGAGCATGGGATGGAAGGCTTCAAGATTGTCTCAGGCAAAATAGAGCAGGAAGAAATAACCTTTTGCCAGGCTGAAAATATGCTAACAGTGAGCTTCTCCCTGTTCCCACCCTAAGGTTCCAGAGGGAGTGTGTAGGTTAGTTAAAAACAAGCCTTGTTTGGATGCATCAGAAATGGGACAGGCAGAACATACTAAAATTCTGTCCTAAAGAAATCAGTGTTATGCTCTAACCTAGAATACTGCAGTCAGTTGTAGATGGTATCTAAGAGAAGAACACAGCAGAATGGCCACGGAAATGGGGCATTTTAAGTACTTAGTCCCAGAGAGTAGAAAATACTGTGCTAGCCATATGGGTCAGACCAGAGGTCCATCCAGCCCAGTATCCTGTCTGCCAACAGGGGCCAATGCCAGGTGCCCCAGAGGGAGTGGACCAAATGGGTAACAATCAAACAATCTCTCTCCTGCCATCTGTCTCCAGCTTCTGACAGACAGAGGCTAGGGACACCATTCCTTTCCCATCATGGCTAATAGCCATTAATAGACCTAACCTCTGTGAATTTATGTAGTTCTTTTTTTAAACCCAGTTATAGTCTTAGCCTTCACAGCCTCCTCTAGCAAGGAGTTCCATAGGTTGGCTGTGCACTGTTTGAAGAAAAACTTCCTTCTATTTGATTTAAACCTATTGCCCATTAATTTCATTTGGTGTCCTCTAGTTCTGGTATTATGGGACGAAGTGAATAATCTTCCCTTGTTTGCTTTCCCACACCACTCATGAGTTTATATCCCTCTATCATATCCCACTTAGTCTCCTCTTTTCTAAAATAAAAAGTCCTAATCCCTTTAATCTCTCTTCATATGGGCCCTGTTCCAAATCATTTTAGTTGCCCTTTTCTAATGTCAACCTGTCTTTTTTTCTGATATGAGGAGACCACATCTGTACACAGTATTCAAGAGGTGGGCATACCAAAGTTTTATACAAGGGCAATAATATGTTCTCTGTCTTACTCTCTGTCCCTTTTTCAAGGATTCCTAACATCCTGTTTGCTTTTTGAACTGCCACTGCACACTGTGTGGATGTTTTCAGAGGACTATCCACGATGACTCCAAGATCTTTTCTGATTAATTGTAGCTAAATTAGTTTTGGAGGAAACCAGAAGTGGGTTATGAGACACAACAATAATAAATAGGACAGAGAAAGTAAATTTCTGGGTATTTTTTACTCTCTCATAACACAAACTCTAAAGAATAGTCATTTAAATCTATAGGCAACAGTCTTAAAATCGACAAAGGGAGATGCTTTCACACAGCACAAAATCAGCTTGTGGAGCTCACTGCTGCAGGATGTTCAGGTCAAATTTAGTAGGCTTCAGAAATCAGTTATTCACTTAAATGTGCAATAAGCACCCACAATTACCTTAGGCGAAAATGTTTTAGAATTATTATGAAGAAAGCTATAAATCCTTCCTCTTTAGGCCATCTGCTGAATCACAGGCAAGGAGGAAACATCTCTTCTGGGCAAGTTATAATCCATAATTATCTACTACAGGGTGTCTGCATTTCCTTGTCAATGACAGGTGTGGATCATTGGTCTGACTCAGTATGGCAGTTGTTGCCCCTCTACCCATCTTTGGTGGTTTCCTCCTTCCAGGCCCCTTCTCACTAGAAGCTCCGCTTGCCAGTATAGTAGGTATCTTTTCAGTGTCCGTATTGATGTGTTGGTTCTTATAGGTGCAGCCAGAATACAAGGACTCAGAGCTGCCTATGGTAAGTTTCCATGTCAACCCAGACATATCCCTACCTCTCTTTTACCCTGCACCATACACTAATACCAGGGAGCAGAGCTTGCACTTGCTGGATGTGCACAGGGCACAGGTTTAGGAAGTCGCAACAACTGTTTATAGCCGTTGCTGACAGGCTGAAGGGTCAACCTGTCTCTCCACAGAGAATCTCTTCCTGGATAGTGTTGTGTATTAAGGAATGTTATAAGCTTGGCAGGGTCTCTCCACTGTCTATCGGGGCTCACTCTAAGGGCCCAAGCGTCCTCTGTGCTTCTTGCTGCAAGTTCCCATAGAAAATATTTGTAGGGCAACAACATGGTCTCCAGTCGTACTTTTTGCAGCCCTCTGTGCAATCACTCGGCACATGAGAGAGGACGTGGCCTTTGGTGGGGCATTGCTACAGAACTCTGACTTCACCTCCTTTATCAGCTCAGTATTCGCCTAACATGGAATGCACATGAACAATCACTCAAAGAGAAAACCAGTTCTGTCTCATAACTGTTGTTCTTTGAGATGTGTTCATGTCCATTCCAATACCCTCTCTGTACTCCCTTTGTCTGAGTAGCCGGCAAGAAGGAGATGGGGCTGGGGCAGGTTGGCAGTACCTGTATTTGGTGCTCTGAAGGCACCACTCCAAGGGGCACCGCACTGACCCTATGGCTAAATGCTAAGAGAAAAACTTCCGGCTACCATGCATGTGCCCACACCAAACATGGAATAGACATGAACAATCACATCTTGAAGAACAACAGTTACAAGAGTTAAGTAGCTGCTTTTTCTTTCTGGCTGGCTGTCATCTCAAGACAGAGCTTGCTAAGCTAGCAAACATAGATGTAGCATCCGCCAAAGCAGGCGGGGATATCAAGTGAGGAATTGCCTCACGTGACCCCAGGGGAGATCATTGAGAGTGAAAGGAATGTTTTTGTCCTCACTACTCATTTTCATCCCAAATGTGATTGGTTTCCCAAAGGAAGTATGGGAAGTTCAGCTCCATTAATTTTAAACAAAATCAGAAAACTCCCTCAGAGTTGTGGAAGGAGTAGTCCTCCCTAGCCAGGGAAGAGACATGATGCTCAGCTAGAGATATATCAACTCTCATTGGTGCTTGGCTTCTCATTCCTAGGTAACGCACCGAAACTCCACCGTGTCTGAAGTGCCCAGTAATACCAGCTGCGCTAAATGGTCAAGTGGCCCCATGTACGCAGATGTGCTGCAGGCCCTCTCTGTCAGTGAGAGGCAGTGTGTTGAAACAGTCGTCAACATGGGATACTCGTACGAAGATGTCATGACAGCCATGAAGAAGAAAGGACAAAATATAGAACAGGTAAGAGTTCTCGGAAAAAGGTGGGAGTTCCAGAGGTGCAGCCATCTCTGTCAGGACCTCAGTTTTACTCCAAAAAAAAACCAAAAACCCAAACTTAGGACCTAGTGGAGATCAGGAGTTTGCTGTAATTCGCTGATTAAGTGAGACTGAATTTTGGATGTAAAGAGTGGATGTTACTAGTACCAGTTCAACAGGCTACAAGTGAAGTCCATCCACTGGCAGGCGCTAGTAGTGTCCGATCTGAGGCATTCCTTAAGTCAGTAACAACTTAGGAATGCTTCCTGTCCACTGTTCTGAAATCAGGGCAGGACCTCACCCATGTGTGGCCTTTTCCCTTGTGCAAGGAGAGAGAGAGAGTAGGCTTGGTGATCTAGACCTTAAGTAAAGAACTACAACATGGGCCTTTGTCTGCTCACATGGTGGTGAAAGCTCCACAAGTATGTAGATAGAGACTGATGCTATGCACAGCTTCAGGGCCAACTGCACTGTTACAGGTGCCTGCAGCTACAGCACTGAAGGCTCTTTTGCAGGCTCACTGGGAGAGCTTGGTCCCAAGTGGCTTGTTATGGTTACAAATGACACATCCTGGCTTTAGCAGTGATGCAGCAGCTACCTCTTGTGTGTGTTGTGTCTTGAGTTCTTCAGTTATTGCAGAATACCCCGCAGATGGCTTTGGAAAGGAGCTTGCTAAAATCAGGTTGCAGAGCACACTTTATTGCAGAATGAAGCAGCAATTACAAGTCTGGGGGGGTCTGTTTTAGACTAAGAAAATGTTTTTGTGCCAAAATGTAATGGAAGAACATTGCCAGATGTTACAGTTGCTCTATGCCCTCTTCAGAAAGTTTTCTTGGTTGCTAAGAGAGGGGATGGGTGTAGTGTCCCACCAGAGCTTGCAGTTGCTAGAAAGAATTTTTTATGTTGGCTGCCTGAGTGACTCATCTTCTCTCCAGCCAATTCCAAACTTAAATCCTCTTTGTACTCTAGAGGAGCAACAAAGCCAGGCAGTCATGACGAATATGACTTTTGGGGACTGCAGAAGATGCCAGGTTATGAAAAATCCAGTGTTTGATACACAAGTTTTCTAAAACCATAGTGGAGTAGTACCCCTAGACTGTGAATTCTAGTACCAGACATCAAGCATGCACCATCAGCAACCGCATCACCCCCTTGCTTTCACTATTCTACCTGACCTCTTAAAGGTATTGAATCTCAGACGATTTGCCACATTCATACCAAGGGCCATACTGAATTCATGGCCATGGAAAAACACGTCTTGGATCATGAAATCTGACCTTTTGTGTATTTTTACACTGTACTGTAGAAATGTCATAGGAGAGACCAAGGTTTTTCAAACTGGAGTTCTTGGGCCGCAAAAAAAGATTGTGGGGGGTTTCCAAGGTTATTGTAGGAAAGTTGTAGTAATGCCTACTTCTCTTCTGCTGACTTCAGAGTTGGGCAGCCAGAGACTGGTACCAGCTGGCTGAGTGCCCAGCTGTGAAGGAAGTAGTGAAGAACTAAGGATAGCAGTACCATACCATCCTTTTTTCTGTAGTGCTGCTAGTAGCCATGTGCAGCTGGTGACTGTGCTGCGTTCAGGGCTGGGCTCCCATCCAGCATCCACTGATTTCCAGCTGCTCAGCTGTGAAGGAGGTGCCACCACCAAAAGCAGCAGCACGGAAGTAAGGGTGGCAATATTGTGACACCCCCTTACAATAACCTTGCCACTTCCACACAATTCCCTTTTGGGTCAAGTCCCCTAGAGTTAAAACATCGTGAACTTTCAGATCTAAATGTCTAACATTATGAAATGTATGATTTGTAAACTCCCTTAACTGTGAAAATGACCAAAACGGAACATGAGTTTGGTAGGGCCCTTTTCATACCCCACTCTCAACATGTAGGATACTGGGCAAGAATTTAAGGTAGATGGGCTGTGATCAGTTTGGCTTTTATATCAGCACAGCAACAGGCAAGCTGAACTGATCTCTAAGAGCCAATAGCTTTCAGGTGCTTAGCTCTCTGAAATTTGCTGGGAAACCGTAATTCAAGAGTTTTCTTTCACTTGATCAGTGAACCCTAAGCATGGTGTTAAATATTTACTGTGTAGAAGTACTAGTCACATCTGAAAAAGTGACCTGATAACAGAATTTTATCCATTCAGGGTGACCCTCTCTAGTCTGGCACCCTTGGGACCTGACCAGTGCTGAACAAGAGAATATGCTGAACTATGGGAGGTCTGTGTTATCTAGCAGCATTACCAACATTTTCACTGCTTTCTGGGCTCTTAGAAGACGTTTACAGTAGAACCCCAAGATATGTGCACTCAAGGTGCATGTATCTCGGTTTAACATGACTCAGGTTGGTGGGGAGCTGGCGCCTGGCTCCAGGCTGCCCACTATGCAGGGGAATGGGGAAACTAACCAGCGCTCAAGTGCTGGTCAGTTTCCTGGCTCCCCTGAGTAATGTGAAATTTGACTTAAGCGGGGTTGCGCAAAACCTCAATATCCGCGTAAGTCGGGGTTCTACTATATGGGTAAATTGGAGCTAAATAACAGCACAAAACACTAAGAGCCAGGACTGCTGGCTGTAAACGAACTTTATGGGACCATCGGAAACTTGGCCACGCTGTTAAGTGGGTATCTGGCTAATTAAAACCATGCCAGACAATGGATGTTGCCAGACTAGGGAGTGCTGGATTAGAGAGGCACAAAAAGGCAGAAGAATGACCAACTTCTTATTTGTAGACTGTTTCTGACTGAAAACGAAACCCAAACTTCAGGAAGGGAGGGAATAAAAGGCAAAAAGAGTTTAGTTCAGCTTCTCTGAACAAGTTCTCATGCTGAGAACCTGTTAGTCCCCACAGGAAGGACTTTCTCTAAGCAGTTAGTGAAGTCCTAGCAATGGCCTGTGATGCACAAGTGGGTGGCCTAGAAGTGTGTTCAGTTTTCCTAGCTTACTTTTTTCCCCACAGGTTCTTGATTATCTCTTTGCACATGGCCAGCTTTGTGAGAAGGGCTTCGATCCTCTCCTTGTTGAAGCGGCCCTGGAAATGTACCAGTGTTCAGAGGAGAAGGTGAGGCTGTCCTGCTTATGTGCCAAGCAAATAACAAAAGTAGGTACTTTGCCATGTTACAGTGGCAGGTTATTTTGCTGACTTTCACAGCATGTCTCACCAGGAAAGTTGAGTGAATACCTGTTCCACCACTGAGAAACCTCTTTTGGGGGCCATTCTGCTGCCATTACAGAACTGTCCCTCCACTTCTGAAGATCAGTCATTTCATTGCTTTTGCTACTGCGCAATTTTTGTGAAAACAGGAGATCTACCTTGAGATCTCATCTACTCCAACTGCCTTGCTTGAAGTCCTTGTGCTCATTTGTGGCACTAACTGCTGGCTGCAGCCAATGTTCCAAACAACTGATTTTAGCAGCAGTAAATGATTGTAAGCTCCAAATTTGTTTTCATATCCTGAGACTTGGTTCCCGTGACACCAGGAAGCTGACAGTAAGCAAGGCTGGTGTGGAATCTTTCAGATGCTAAGGAACATTGCATTCCCTCTCCAAACGCTGCACTGAGGTGCTGGGGCTCGTGCCTCAAGCACTTCATTGATGCTTGTGCCCTGTAGCCCTGTTATTGTATCATTCCCTCTTCAAAATGAGCTGTCTCCTGCCTCATGGCTTGGACAAGAAGGCTAGACATTCATCTTTGCTCCACCACGTTCCATATAGTTGACTGCTCCTACAGTGCCTGTGCTCCACATTTAGCTTGTGCTTCTGGTACATGTGGGCTCCCCTGCTTTCTCGTGGGCTTGGGACTTGGCAGCACAAGGATCAGGCTAGCAAGAGGGGCAGCTCCTGGCACGGGAGAGTTGGAATATTGTGGACTTGGCTGCAGGAAGGAATCTGCACTCAGTCCCTCCTACTGACCTGGCCACAGAATCATCCTCGCCTATGCCCAGGAAATAGCCTGTCCTTAGATCACATCCACTTTGGGAAAGGCTTAAAAAAGTCTTGGGGGATAGGGAACAGATGGAAATTGATGGATGTGGGTTGGAAGTGAAGCAACTTCCTGTGAATTTGCAGTTCAGATATCTCCAACTCCTATTGGCATTTAGTGTCTCTGCTGTGGCTTAGGGATTGTGGTTATGGTGGTGCTTTTTGGACACCTGTCTGCTGGAAACTGCCCACTCGTGCCCCATAAGCTCTCAAGTGCATGTGCTACTCAAGGCTGTTATATGACTCCCAGGCTCAGCTCCATGAGCCTTTTGCCTCTAACAAGCATACTCATGACTTCAAATTGATACTTCTTGTGGATGCAGCACAAACTGAAAAGAGAGGCATTGACCTACGGGCCACTGAGGGGTTCAGATGGGTTCTGTCCAGCTATGGGTATAGTCCAGAAGACCAACAGGCTGTTGAATGGCCTCAGTGAAGTGCTGGTTGGGGCCTAATCACTTTCTGTAGGGATTATGTAGGCCCAGCAATGGTAATGGTGAAGCCAAACTTGATATACTGTTCATCATACTTCCTTTTCTTTGTCGCAGACATTTCTACAAAAAAATGAAAAAAATTTCTTTGGGCCTTCAATATATTAGAAAAATTTCAGCCTGTCAACTCACAAAAATTGAATAAAATATTGTTAAAATTGCTTTAAAATCTGAAATTAACAAGATATAGAAAAATATTAACAGTAATTTCTTGGCACCATAAAGTTAGGTGCTGAATTTAATGACTATCCATGTTTGTTTAAAACAGTTACGAATGACTAAAAAGCATTATACACGTGAAGTCAAACATGGCAAACTATTATTGGCCTATAATCACTATGTAAAATTTAAAAAGAAGGAAATAACAAATAATGCAGACATTATCAGCAAACTGAGCAAAACACATGGCTTGAAGAGGATGTGAATGATTTTCCAAGAAAGCAAATGAAAGGCAGAGACCATTGGTGTTCATAGAAATATCTGATACAAAGAAATAAGCTTTATATGCTTTGGCCATCCCTTTGTTGAGAATAATTCTCTTTAAAAGACATAGAGGGATGCTGCATGGTGCTCTTTATTTGGCAGTGAATAATGCCGAGAAATATTAAAATCTGAGTGCTCTAATTTTTGTGAATATTTGGAATGGATTAATAATTCTGATGGGTGCTTACAAAAGAGATGATTAAATGCATCTTAAAAAGAGTTTCCGCTGAATCTGGCATTAAAAGTTTATATTTTTTTCTTATGGCCTCATGCCTGTTTCTCTGAGGTGAAGGGTGCCCCCAGTATTGGGAACCAATGGTGCAGTGAGAAATGGGATTGGGAAGTCTGCATCATGTAGCACTCTGCCCCATGCAGCACTGCAAACCCTTCACAAAGCACTCTCTGGGCAGTTGTGTCGTGCGATAGCTGAGTTGCTGATGTGGGTGCACTCGACAGTGTGGATGCACAATAGTGGTTTCCCTGCAGTGCTCTGTGAGCAGCCCTGTAACTTCCGCTGCCATACATCTGCCAGTGTAGATATAGCGTGAGTGTAAGTCAGAGACGATAGATGGTTAGACAGATTGGAAGGGAATACAAGGAGACAGTGAAGCACTGTAGGTCAACATAATGAGCAGTTGTTTCTGCCACCAGCAACCTAACCATGGTAAAGCTTTTTGTAGGGACTGCAAAGGGGGTTTTAAAAGTGGATAACAAGGGCAGCTGAATGGCCAGCATACTGTTAAGTGTGCATCCTTGAACTGTGGAAGTTAAACTGGTTTACTGTGGGCAGCTGGAAGATTTTTGCCCAATAATTGAGCAGTCCCATTCTAGCCAGTGGCAGAAGTCCAGCTCTGCATTGCATTCTGAGCTCCCTGTCAGTTTCCCCTGAATCCAAGCTGAGCCTTTCCTTGAATCTCTCCCTTCTCAGTCACTTAATGCATCTTTCTCTCTCTGTCTCTTGTAGACAACAGAACTTCTCCAGCTAATGAGTAAATTTAAAGAAATGGGCTTTGAACTGAATGACATAAAGGAAGTCTTATTATTACATAACAATGACCAGGACAATGCTTTGGAAGATCTAATGGCCCGTGCAGGAGCCAGCTGAAAACAGAAGGGTTCTTGGAGCATAATGGAGAGTGTCTCCAGGGGAGGGTAGCCTGCTCATGTAACCAGACCCCTGTCATCTTCACAGCTGGAGAGTGTGATGTGCTCTCACTTTGGGAAGAAGCCCTGCGTTTTCTGTATATTGGAGAATGCAACTGATCAAGCCCATCTGCGTGTGTCCCTCCAGAGCGCTCTTCCCATTGATGAGAGCTAACTTCTTTTCTTAAATTAAACATTTAAAGTGCCCTTTCCTAAGTTTCCTTTTCTGGTTTGGCCACGGAGAGTTTAAACTGCCCAACCTTTACTGGAATTGTACATACACAAAGCTGGAAGTTTTGTTTTTTTTTCTCACTATTGCACTGGACTTGGACAGAGGAGTACAAAGCTGGTTTGAAAACAAGAATGCTCTGGTTCTTTGAAGCTGCTTTCAAGGTGTCAGCTTCTACCAAAACACTGTATCACAGTTCAGATTAGCTGAAGTTGACCTTTAGTGCAATGGATTTTTATTGGGTTGAAAAGTATTCTGTAACTTAGTGGAACACTGGTTTCTAACCTGTCACTATGCATTGAGAGAAGCTGTTATAGCCCTTCTGCCAGGCATTGGTGTCCAGTTTTTGAGTGGCGTATGAACACAGTTTTATCACAACAGGTAAGCTCTGAACTCTACCTGGACACTCACACAGTGATCTTCAATCTAAGGAGTGAAAGCTGGGCCTTTGCAATCTGTCTCCCCCAGGTGAATAGGTTATTTAAACAAACTCCCTCCTAGGAAGTCAGTTGATCGTCTGTTCTAAATTATATTCAGTGTGAAGCAGGGGGTTTATTTTTCAAGCACTTTCTTTAAATACAAACAATATACTCACTGAATTAATTTAGTTTTTTCACACTGCTTTAGTTACCTATTCAATAACATCTAGTAATAGAAATCAGTTTTTTGGTTTGGTTTTGAGAGTACAAAGTGTATTATGTTGTACATTGTTAAAGATCTAAATACATAAAATATAAACAGTCTTGATGAATCTTTAATTTGCTAAATATTTTGATTCTGCAGAAAACTAATAAAACCCTAAAATGGAATTCAGTGTCACGTTTCACTCATCTTTTGTGCTCTGGCTTCAGTAGAGGTGGTGAACTGTTTTTCAAATGGGAGGAGGGATATAATCAAACTCAGTCCCTTCTTAGCAGATCTTCCAAACCCAGTAATTTCTGCCATGCCCAAATGCCTTGTGCTTGTATTGTCTAGTTGACAGAGCTCAACACAACTCTCAAACCGTCAGAATGGTTTTAAAAATGTCACTGCTAGCACAGACAAGCAGGTGGCTGTGGGTTTGCTCCTTATGTCTGACAGTTGAATTTTTTCCTATGAAAAATCTCTATATAGCAACATACCCCCATTTTAGGGCATGAAATGTGCTCCCACAGAGGCATGGCCTACTTGAACCAAACCTTCTTTTATACAAACTAATCTGCTTGTGGTTCTGTGCTGGCATGTGGGGGGAAAATAGTCTTGCTGCAGAGTAAATATGGTAGCAGTTGTCTGAGTATCCAAGCTCAAACTAATATATGCCATGACTCTGATTTACCCTGGAGCAGTTAGCAGCTTCATGCTAACTTGCACAGCAGTTTCACTATCACTTTCCAGCATGAGAGAAGCAATTGAAACACTTAATCTGTGGGCATTTTATACAGCTATCCTGCTTCAGGTTGTTAAAAACTTTCATGCAAGGACACAACCAGTCCTCCCCAGCCAGCTCATCCTAAATTGTGTAGCAGGGTCTCTGGATTCCGTAATACCTGGTGTAACAGGATGGAAATTCTCTGGCACCTTCATTTTTAAGCTCAAGGAAAGAGTGAACAGGAGCTTAGTGATTTATATATACACATTAATACAGTCAATGCAGTGGGCCAGTACTTGGTTCTCAGCTTAGGTGGTTTGGGATTGGTATAAACATGTGGGGATTTTTCTACTAAAACAATAACATGAACCCATGACTGAAAGCTGAAGCTAGACATGTTCAGATTGGAAATAAGGTGAGAGTGTTCCAGTGGTTAATTGATCTGCCAAAGAGTGGTGAAGGACTCTATCACTGGCCATTTTTTAAATCAAGTTTGGGTGTATTTCTAAAATCTGCTCTAGGAATTATTCGTGGGAAGATCTCCAGTTTCTGTGGTCTACCAGGTCAGACTCTATGATCACACTGGTCTTTCCTGCTCTTAGAGTCCATGGATCTGTCTGCCTTCCAAAAGGTGAAGGTTTAAAATGACAGGGCTATAAAACCCTAATTACACCTTGTCTGCTGGTTTAGAGAGACCCTTATGGTTCCTACCAGTTTTCCTTAGTAGAGATGTTGGCAGTTGCTCTGTGCTGTTGTGTTCCATGATTTAGCTGCAGCATGGTGGCTCACATGCACAGCTGCTCCTGTATCCTTTAGGAAAGAGTCCACAATTGCCTCAGTTCTATAACTTTCATGCTGCCTCAGCATCCTCTACGTGTCTGTAGAACTGAAACAGGTGCCAGGCTGTCAGTGACAGCCTATCATAGGGCTTGTTACACCAGTGTACATTTTTAATCTTTTAAAAGTTCTTCTATTCTTGTTACCCCTCCCTGTCACAGTGATCACTGCAATCATCTGATGGATAATTTGCAGGCTACAGCACCTCCAAGCACAGAGTTGGCCAAGTTACTGCCATGATGCCAGTGGAAGCCTTGGGTTCCTGTAAGGACCTGCTGTCTGTTCTTCTGCCCCAGGGTGTATTATCTTTTACAATTATTGAACTCATCAGCACTATTTAATCTTGATCAACACATACAAGAGCCTCTTGTAGTCAATAAAGTTTTAATTTAAATACAGTATATTTAAGCACAACATACAAATTGACCATGCATGCTAACATCCACTCACTGCACGCAAATTTCAAACTGAATTCATTCTGGTTCTTAATTTGTGATTTTATGTGCCCAGGCTCTTCCTACAAAGGTGTTTTCAAAAGTTTCAGTGTACACCCCATTCATCAATCTGAAATTAAAACAATTGCAATCAGACTTCCCTGTAATAGACAGCAAACACATACTTGTAAAGTCATGCCCACCTAAATTATAGTAACATCTCAGTAACAGAAGTGAAAGATGGGAGGAGAAAATATTCATGCACTTGGCAGCAGGTTGGGTAGTGAATATTACTGCTACCTCTATATTCAGAACTCAATTCTCCAAACAAGTGGGCGCACACTAGACTACTGCTGCATGTCACGTTCATATGCACAAGTGTGTTCAAGCCTCACACCTTAGTGTCTGCAAGTCTCTTTCACAATAATAGGAGAAAAATTGAAAGCAGAAAAAATATTGTGCCATTGCTAGTGAAGGACACATGAAGTACCTGATGACAATTCCTTCTTAAAAAGCTGCCTAGATCTTAAGCTGTGGGGTGCCATTTTAACTTCAAATTTACAGGGCTAGTCCTGCTCCAGTCAGTGAACTCTGTGTGAGGTGGGTCTGCTAGGCTGCAGCGTGCCAGTTCTACCCCCTTTCATGTGGTAGGACTGAGATGAATGAGCGCTGAGAGCATTTCAGTCTTACACAGGTGGTTCCACTCAGGTGCAAAAACCCTGTGTATCCAAATAGGTGATCACTGCCTGAGAGACAGCTGGTTCACTCACATTGTCATTGATACATTCTAGAGAACAGTTGAGTAAGATTAATATGACATCAGCTGCATGAAACAAAACAAAAACCTATTTTTTCCTCAGGCAAACATCTTGTAAACAGGCTTTTCAAATAACCCTGGACCCTTCCAACTACTCTGCCTGTGAAGGTTCAGACTTTTGCTTTGCTGAGTCCTTCTTCCCTATGTGTATTACTCAACTGCACCTTCTGGCATGCCTTTGGGGGGGGCCCCTCTGCTTCTCAATTTTAAAGACATGGGGTCCTGCTAGTGGTTTCTAGCCTTTGCTTTTGAGGTGCACACTTTGCCAGAAGACCCCTTTCCTTTTCCCGTGACCTCTGCACATGCTTCCCTTCCATCCCTTTTGTCTAGCTTCTGCCTAACCTGAATACTAGGCACAGCACTCCAGCAAGCTTTGTCTGCCATAAGTATACTAGGAAAGTGCTATGGATGTTATTGCTAAATGTCAGTGTCTACCTGCTAGCAGTCCTGGAATGTTCAATGATGGATTAGTCAAGCCTGGTCCCACTCTGAGCATTCAGACTAGTCCTGAGCCACAAGAGGTGGAGCAGCAGGGAAGGGCTTTCAAACTATTATGTGTGTTGAAGAAGAATTCCCAAAGAGACTCAGTGTCACAGCTCCAGTAATTAGAACCATCTGCCTCCTAGGGACTAGTGTAATGTCATCCACAGTCCTGCTTGGTTTTCTTCTTGGCTGCTGTCAAACATATCTGCCATAGCACATGCAAGGTGTCACGCGTAAAGGATATAAAGCAGGTACTTTCACTCTCCTTTACCTGAGGCATGAAAGCTGCTTTCTAAGAGACAAAGGCAAGCTGGCTTCCTGGAGCTGGTGGTTTCAAGTGAGACCTGAGGCTGGCTTGTAATCTGAACACAGGATAAAACTGAACTATAACAACTCAGATCTTGGACTAAGTCAGCTCTCTGCTGCCTGAGCTAAGCCAGCTGGATACAAGGTGGTGTCCTAACAGAAAGGGAAGGTGGAGAACTTGGAAAGATCACTTCAGAAACTAAGGTTACTTTGCATGTGTCTTGCCTTGGAATTCTGTTCCTGAACATTTTTTTTTTTTTTGTTATATGTGAAGTTTCTAGGAATATTTGCACTAGGATGTTATCTCTGCAAGGCCTCAACTCACTAGCTAACATCTAGCTCAGTGTTTCCCAATTTTACTTGGCCAAGAAACCCTTTTAAACTCAAAAGAATTTTGCAGAACCCCATCCCAGGCTCTACTCTCCAGGCTTTACCCACCTCAGCACTCACCCCCCGGCTTAACCCTTATCAGACCTCAAACCAGCACATAGGACTAACCCATTCATGGCGCTGGCAGGGGAGCCTACACCAGGTGGCCACATGTGCCCAGTGGAAGGAAGGCTGGTGTGGATGAGTTGAGCCATGCCCACTAGAGGGGCTTGGCTGCTCAGGTAGTGGGGTGCGTGAGGGGCTCTCTGTAACACCCTGCCACCACTGAAATAATGGAACTACATTGTTGGTTTAATGGCTGGATCCCTCCTGATGGCCATTAAACCAACTAAATTTAGTTCTACTGTTTCAATGGCAGCAGGGCAGGGAGCTGCAGACCAGTTTTCCCGCAGAACCCTTCTCTTCATTTAGCAGAAGCCCAGAGTTCTGTGGAGTACCATTTGGGAAACACTGTTCTAGCTTAAAGGTTACTGTACTAATACCTGCCACAAGTCCAGGTTCCTCAGTGCAATTAGAGTTGCAGCCTGGAAATTCAGATTCTCCAAGGATAGTTATTTCACCTCTGACATTTATGACTAACTGCTCTACTTCGCTCAAATCCCTTTCAGCTACATCAATGTTCCTCAAACTCAGATACCTTTGCGATGGGCAAGTTCTGAGAACAGATTTTAGAATACGATCAATTTCTGAAGTAAAAGATCTAAACTGCACCTTCTTCAAGGTCACTTATGGCTTAAGCTGGTATATTCCAATATGCATCACATGTGGGACAGAGAGACCTGTCCATAGCACCTGTAAGGGATCCAGTTGATCTCTGTGGTTTGGCATCGCACTTCAGGAAATGGTGACATTAACAAATGCCTAAACCCTACCCCTACAAGTTGGTGATATTTTGCAGCTGGCTCTGATGGGGAAAAAGTCAGTTTGACTGTTTGCTCTGAATGGGAGGACTGTTGCTGCATAAGCTGCAGCAGTGAAGAGACACACAGACATCCCGCCTACTACTAGGCCAAGATCCTCTCAATAACTGGCACCAATGTCAAATAAACATAGGCACTAGCACATTGTCAATTTTCAGTGCAGGTTCTCTTGCATAAGTCATGTATTGTCTGTCACTTGAAACCTCCTTAAAACTGATCTGCACCCTTAGTAGCAGGCACAGAACTGTAGCTACCTCCTTGATTCTTCTGAAAATATAAACAAGGCTATCTCTAATTAGATTTTTATTACACATCTACCTGGTTATTTTACTTCAATAAACAGCTGCTCCTCTCCATTCCCTCACTCTCTCCTTAAAACAGGTCTCACGTTTTTTGGAATTCGTCTTTTTGCAGATTTTCCAGGTTTCAATACATCTTCCTGGCTATTCCATTTTCTCAGCAGCCCACAAGTGCCTCTAAGGACAGGAGTTCGAATGAACAGCACAGAGAGGGACCCCCTGCTGCTGCAGTGTGCAGTTTAAGGCTACAAAAGTATTGCTTCAAAGCACCTTGTTTCCTATTAGAAGGCTGACACCTAAGAATGCAGAGGCTCTGGCTTTCAAACAGACCTATACAGACTGTTCATTTACTTAAATTTCTCTTAGCCATTCTCTAAAATTTTATGCTAATCATAAAACAATCAAACCCGACACTAACCCCTTTCTTGCTGCAGGGGTATCTAACCGCTGAGAGTGGCGAAATAGTAAGCATTGTTTCTGTAACTAGTCACTATTCTGGATGCATTCATCCCAGTGGACTAAAATGTTGCACTTCTTTGCAGTGAAGCGTCGGTCCCAGGACAGGCAAAATAGAGTTGAAGTTGGGCTCGCAAGCTTTGGATACACTTTGATTTCTGCACCAGGATTTCATCCAGTTTGGTCGCGTAGTCTTCAAAATTCTGGAGTGGGAAACAAAATCAAGAAACTGAACGACTGGGGAGATGATGGGGTTGAGGGGGAAATCTCCAGCACGCACAGCGTGAGTTGCGAGGGAAAGCTACTCTTCTGCAGCAGAAAATTAAAGCATGTTTTGCATCCTTCTCTCACTGTCATCAATGCGTTCTCTCTTGTTAAAGGCCTCGCCTTGAAAAGCAGCATGGTTCTTTTTGTGAGAGATTCAAGGCTCCAGTTACTGGGGCTAACTGGCTTATTTACAGTCTGCCAGCCTACTGCTGCCCTGGTACTTTTGTCTTTCAGTGAAATTATAGTTGGCAAAGGAGGCTGGACTGCAGATCGGGATGGGAACAATCCTAACTCTGGTATTTACTGGGTAGCAAATGCAGCAGTAGGAAACGCACAGTTAAAATGGGCTCTGCTCTTGCCATTCTCAAGTTCAACTGTCCCAGCTTCTTCTCTACAAACTACATGAAAGATGCAATGCAAGGCCATTCCCATCCAAGTGCCCCAGGTGGGAATCAGCACAGTGACAGCCTTCAAAGCTCATTCAATCTTTGGCCCCCTCGGTTGGGATTGGCCATGTGGTTTGGGGGTGGGTGAGGGCAGGGGAGGCGGTGGGGGCAGGCTGCTGAAATAGATACCTCCTATATGAACAACAGAACAGAATCTATTAGATCATGTGTTTGGAAAATGTGGTTTTAGTATGGAAGCTCTGAGTCACTGCCAGCTGAGGTCTGGTGGTTTTGTGGGTAAGGTATTTGACTGGGACTTAGAAGATTTATAATTGTTGAGACCACACTCATTGGTCTCCCAGGAAGACTATAAAACTAGAGAATAGGCCCATGCCATCTTAAAGCATGTGATCAAAACTGACGTATACTAGAAGGGCACTGATCAGAGCGAGGACTGAGCAGCAAGAAAAGCTTGTACTCTCCCTCCAAATTGGGCAGACAAAGGCTTTGTAATCATAGAAGGTGCAGGGGCTGGCAAACCTATCACATGGCTGTAGCCAAAGGGGGCTGTGACAAGTAAGAGGATATCACCATTGAGAAACAGTTCCAGTGGGAAGCCAACCTCCACCCTGAGTCCAGCTGCTCAGAAAAGAATGGTGCTGAAATTCCTATGGGGCATGCTATCCTTAGCCTCAGCTGTGGTGTCATGTGTTTAGGATCAGCCTCTGGCTAGTAAGTGTCTGAGAAATTTGATGCTCCCCTTCTCGTTCTGGAGCAAAGAATTCTATTCTTTTCACTGCTCCAAACAGAGTCTGCCTCTGTTACTGGTCTCTGCTACTCTTCTCCACAGCAGCCTCCATTTTTGGAGTTCCTTCCCTGGTGAATAGTTCCAGTGTTGGGAAAGCTGAGCAGCAGCAAAGGCAAAGTAATGGCAAAGTGAAACTGACATGATCAGCTCCGGTCTCACTGCTGCTGACAGGATGAAGTGTTTGAAAAGCTACCCATGGCCATAAATTCTTTGACATCGGGGAAATTTCTCAGACTCCATTGTGTCCCTAGCTTCCATTTTGAATGTGCAAAAGACATTCCACCATTGGAAGCTGTAGGTCACATGATATTTGAGTATGTGCACCAAAAAAAGCAGGAGTAAGGTCATCAGATCAGAACTCTGAAGTACACAACTGGCAGTGAGCATGCATGAAACGTTTGGAATGTTGGTCCTGGGTACCTATGAGCATGTGCTGTAACAAAGTAGGCTAAGAGTCACAACCACTGAATATAGGCTAAAGCTCCCAAAAAATGGTAAATGACTGGCAGACAGTGGTCAGTGAAGAATGTAAGCAGGTAGAATGATGTCATATGAGCTGACTAACAGCCAATAGGATGCTTGGAATGCTAATGGCAGCATGCATAAAAGATCTGAGAGCCGACAGGACAATATAAAGGACAGGCCGTTAACACAGATGAGAGAGGAGACGAGTCAGGTATCAGGAGTGGAAAGAGAAGGAGATTAGGGAAGTACAGCTGATCTAACTTGATCGCAAGGAGTCGTGATGAAAGAGCTTATGGTGGCAGCAGCAAGCAGCAAATGCAACAGAAGCCGGCAAAATAAGCCTGAGAGTTTTAATGACAGTCTGGTATTAGTGTGTTTGAATTAAGATGTGTGATAATTGTAATGAAACGAAGTCTAAAGTAAGTTTAAGAATTGCTGGCAGCAGTCTGTTACAGAACACAGTCACTTAAACAACATGAAGTTTTGTGGCACCTTATAGACTAACAGATTTTTTGGAGCATAAGCTTTCATAGTTAAAGATCCACTTTGTCAGATGCACAAAATGTTGTTTCTTATGTGACTGTGCTCTGTAACAGACAGCTGCCAGCAATTCTTAAATCTACTTTAATTTCACATATGTAAATTACAATTAGCCTAGAAGGTGCCACAGGACTTCACAGACTAACATAGCTACCCTTCTGATATTAGTCACCTATGAATCATTTGACCTTTGTGGTATTGCACTTTGTTGCTCTTCAATTTATTATAAGGGGATAAGTGTTTCCAGATTATTATTGTATTAGTGATTTTTAGTTGGTGTTTTATTTTGGAAATAAACGTTGCCTGTGTCAATCATTTTATTGGCAGGCTGGAGCCATGCCCCCCTCATACTTCTTTAGCTAGTCTCAAGACTCTATGCCCAAGAGAAGAGAGATTAAGGTACTAATAGGTGAACTTTTCTAGGAGCCTCCAAAAACCTATCTTGGAGTAACACCAATGCCATGGAAAGACACTTACTTGCCCACAGGAAGCAGGTGAATGTATTTTCCAGTCCCTTACAGGAAACGACAAATTCAGAAATTAAAACTGAAAAGCTGTCTCAAGTTGGTGGAATCCGGTTAAACCAAGGGAGTAGTAGGAAGTCACTTGTCAAACCCCTAAGTGAACATCCCCAATACATTATTCAGTAGAGCAGTATTGCGGTTAGCAATATATAAGTTGTCACAGGTACAGTGCTGTCTGTTGGAAAACTCCATAGATTTGCTATGTGGTGGCTCCCGTTATGAATTCTCTGAGGCAAAAATCCCTGCAGCCCCACTTGCAGTTTGAAGCTTCATTTGGAATTAAAATGTCTTTGAAAATACAGGATGCAGAAGTGGAGCTTAGTTGCAGTGACATAGACAGAGATTTGAAAAGGCGCCAAGACTTGGATCTGGGAAATGTAAAGTAAAATGGTCCTGGATTTAGAGGACAGAGTGGCTTTGTTCCAGAACAAGATGAGAGTTGTGCACTTTAACAAGCAACAGAAGAGAATAACCTGAGAGAACCAGCTGGTAATGATATATGTGAGACTGTGCAGATGCCTCCATAAGGTAATGGGACTAAAATCCAAGGTGAAGATTGTGACAGTTTCCCAATTTCCTGAACAAAACTAATTAAATTAAGTTAAACCTTATTGAATTAAGTCTAAGTATTTCAGGAGTTTCTTGTATTACAAATGCAAATAAGTATGAATTAGTGTGGGTTTGAATTTGAATTTGAATTTAGGTGGAACACAGGATTAATGCAATATGTGGGTAGTATTGTGAGCACCAAAAGAACTGAACAATGTAGCAGACAGTTGATATTTTGGGACAATATGTGTGAAGTGAAATTTTTAGGACTAGTTGAGGGGATTGCAGACTCCCACCTGAAGACAATCTCTGAAGTTTTGCAGGGACAGTTGGGTATTTGCCTGCTGCTCACCTGTTGCATGAGGGAAATTCAAACACAAACTATCCAAATGAGTAAATGACTCAATAATAAGTGTGCCTTTTGGAGCAAAAGCTGTTACAAACTTGTGACCACTGAGAAAACCCCCTAGTTGGAGCCTTCAGGACTGACCACCAGCTTGAGTCTGGGTTACAGATGGGGTGGTCTCCAGTAACCCTATTAACAAACATTCAGGTTCTTTATGTTTATGTTTAATGTTTTAATATCTTTTCTCTGTAATGCTTTTACCTGAAGGGATAAATGCGTTTTTGTAGAAAGCACTAAATGGTAACTTACCTGTGGCCAACTACATTGTTTATTCTCTCTGGAGGTAAGTGAAACAAGCCTGCTTAGGCAATCTGTCTTTTGCTGTAGCTATCGTAACAGTCTGGGAACTGCGTAGCCTGGAAGTATCCTGATCAGAACAAAGAGAGACCTGTGCCTCTGCCCAAGAGAGGGGATGGCTGAGGAGCCTGGAGTGGGTACCCTACCCAGACCCTAAATGGGAAATATAGGGGCAGTTGCCCTGTACTGTGACAAGGATATCCTAAGCCAACGGTTCTCAATCTTTCCAGACAAAACCAGACATATAGTCTCAGACAGGTAGCCATGTTAGTCTACCTTTACAAAACAAAACAGCACTCATGTAGCACTTTAAAGATTAACAAAACAATTTATTAGGTGATAAGCTTTCGTGGGGCAGACCCACTTCCTCAGATCTGGAATTAGTGGGTCTGCCCCATGAAGGTTCATCACCTAATAAATTATTTCGTTAGCCTTTAAAGTGCTACATGACTGCTTTTTCTTTTTTCTTTTTAATAAAAATATATAATGTGTCACAGCACACTGATCAGAAGATTGCTTACTTCCTCATTTTGACTATAATTAGTCAAATGGAATAGAAATATTGTACTTATATTTCAATATATAGTATACACAGCAACATAAACAAGTAACTGAATAAAATTCTAAATTTGTACTGACTTCACTAATGCCTGTTTTATAGCCTGTTGTAAAACTAGGCAAATATCTATATAAACTGATGTACTCCCTGGAACGTGTCTTCATAACCACAAAAGTATGCGTATGCCTGGTTGAGAACCACTGTCCTGAGGAATCTGTAGCACAACTGAGGGTAACAAGCCAGAGCTGCAGAGAAGTACCAGGGCACAGGGGACAGAACGGGGTGAGTGAGGCTTTGCTGACTAGGAATCAGCAGATCTGTGGTGGGATAGCTGAGAGATTGATGTATGAAGTCATTTTACGATTGGCACCGCACAGGTGAAGCATGATGTCTCCCTGTACACACACACACAATCTGTGCTACTGATTGTCATTTGACCCACATTGCAGTGACAAAAAAGTCACGTGGGAAGTAGAAGCATTTTGAATGCTGTTATACCCCTGGAGACTGGTGTGAGATAAGAAAAAAAGATGTTTTAAAATTAAACTGTTGATAGCATGTCATTCTCAATCTCTAGCCAAACAACTGGCAAAGTAGTGATCAGTCAAGGCACAACAAGCCTTGAAACTGAGCAGTCTCCTAGAAATCTGACTCAGGGATCAGATAAAGTTAGGCTCTAAAAGGGAGAGCAAGTGAGAACAGAGATTGATGGTAGGATCTCACTAAATCAGATTAATGCTCTTTAGGATTCTTACAGAAGTTCAATGGGCACTGAAGTCATAATCTGAAACACTTACTGCTGCAGACATCTGATTTATCAAGGTCTCTTCCTTAAAACATAGGGATGCCATTTCATCCAGCTGCTCTCGATGGGCTTGAATCACAACCTCCCTAATTAAC
This sequence comes from Carettochelys insculpta, assembly GCF_033958435.1. NCBI lineage: Eukaryota > Metazoa > Chordata > Testudines > Carettochelyidae > Carettochelys > Carettochelys insculpta. The sequence continues at coordinate 125,342,097 of NC_134141.1, forward strand.
ATAACAAAAACAACAATGGTTACATCGCCCTTCCTTCCACCTATAACAATCATTGATGAGCTCCGATAAACTTCTAAAGAGAAGGCTCAGTTGGGAAAACCCTGCCACTGAACATGTTCCAGGCTAGTTCTTCATGTCGTGTACACTGATGTCACTCCAGTGGCCTATGGCAATTCACATCAGCTGAAAAGTTAAATGGCTTCAGCTACAAGCACTTTACAGCTGGTCTTTGCTGTGGTGATGGGGTGCAGGAAAAAAACAAACAAACAATCTTTTGAATAAATAGACACCACGTCATTCAGAGCTTTAATTGCAATCAACACCTTGAACTGAGTCTAGGAGAAAAACAAGAAGCCAGTGCAAAGATTTAAGCACAGAAGCTATGTATTTATACTGGCCCACACCACACAGAGGGTTTAGCAGCTCATGGCTCGCTAGTTTAAGCCCTCAAAGGCAGTGGATTGAAGTAGTCTAGGATAGACAGGACAAAGCCATAGATGAGTAAGAGGGGAGTGATCCACATCTTATTGGCTAGTCATAGATAGCCCGGTGGCCCATATTGCCTCTTACCAGCTGGAATACAGGAGCAAAAATGCATCTCAATAGGACATTGAGACTGTGAACCATGTTAGTGAAAGTCAGGCACATGACCACCAAGGCAGAGTGCAGACACCTACATTCATTACTCCACATGCTTCTCTCTGCCAGTAAGCACCGGTTCTGTCTCATACAGGTAGAGTCACACCCACTTCCTCTGCATCCATGCCTGTTAGATAATGGGAGGGCAATCTCCAGCATCATTTTCACATCTGATTTCACTATCTGGTCAGCTTGACTTACTGTTTCCTGTTTGTGTGGCATGCAGTAGTTGTCTAACAACTCCTCTGTATATCACACTCCAAAAAACTGGGTTTGTGTAGTACATAAAACACCATATAAAACATTTAAGCAAACGTACAATGTGCTTGTTCAATTTCTATATTCCACACAACATAAGAAAGTATCGTAGAAACAAACTTACTGTGCCTTTCTCAGGGCTTCTCTGTGATGGTTCAATGTTTTTGACATATCGATCTGAGTGCTAACAATGGATGAATTTTGGCAAGAGTTTTGATTTGCTAATGATCTGATCTCTTTGGTAATGGATCTTGAATCTTGTTCTACATCATCAGAACTGTCTTGTGTAAAAATACTTTTCATCAGTTGATTCTTAAGCAGTCCCAGTTCCTCACCACTAAATGACAACTTGAATGTATCTGCAGAATGGTTAAGGTCCTTGCTTTCAAATTCTAATCTGGGCTGCAGTGGGCTCTTTTTATTAGAGGGGGAAGAGGTCCTACATTCCACGCTTCCTGTATTCCGAATGGATGGTGCGCATGAAAAATAGCCTTTTTCAGGCAAATCAGCATGTACAGTCTGAGACATGGGTACAACACTGGGTCCTTTACTCATGCCACATTTTTCTGGGCCGCTCAACATACTACCACTGGTATTTTCAATATCAGCATCATACTGCCCACTGTTATCCACGTATTCTCTGCATTTTATGTTACAAAGAAACAATTCATCATCTTTCTCTCCACAAGGGTTTCTGACTCTGACAGATGCTTCTCTTAAGTTTTCATCTCCAACAAATAAACCATTAATAGAACTTTGTGCATTCCATGCAGATGAACTTCCAAGGCTACAAGAAGGCTTTGCATTGCAACAGGACTGTGAGAACCACTTGTTCTCATTTTGTGGGGTGTGCTGCACAGTGGACTTCCTTTCACAATGGTAGATTTGTTCATCTACCTCAGGAATACTGCCTGTCGGTGAGGTTTTATTTCTAAGCAACTGCCTGACCTCTCCCTCTAACATTATGCTCGGACTACAGATTTTCCTTTCCAACAGCTGTTTCACTTGGAGACCCTTCTCCTGGTCATAAAGTATGGTCTCTGAATTAGCAGCCTCCTCATTGTCAAGGAGAGACATTGTCAAAGGTGCCATTAGCTCAGAAATGAGTTCTGATGAAGTATTAGAAGCTCCACAGGAGCTAACTCCATTTTTTAGTGTCTTCCCTTCTATGTTTCCTGCAACTGACGTTTGTCCATCTTCAATGGATTCTTCCCTTTGTGCAAGTGGAAGGCTGACCTTGTTGCATTTTATAGTTCCTGAATCCAATGTGTGGGGACTATATGAATTTTGTATCCCCTTTTCTGGGAATGGTGAGCTTTCACCAGGATAAACAAGATGTTTGTATTCAGATTTGTATTGTTTATGATCAGCTGGTAAATCTGTGCTGGTTTCCCAGTTACAGACACGATCTTCCCATAAGCAATAAGGTTTTTCTGCAGTATTATTGTTCACAGAAGACTGAACAGTGAAGTCCTCCTCTGTGCTCAGGTAAGACTGAGTCTCATTGCTTCCTCCATCTATAATGGGCTCCCCTGGTTCTGGAAATGCAGAGTCCTTCTCACAGTCCCTGCTGTCATTAAGTGCCTGCTCTTGTGTATGTGTTGCATGTTCAAAAAATAAACCCTGTCTCTCTCGGCCCTTCTCCTCACTTCCTTGTTCTCGCTGATGAAGGAAAAATGAAAGTTGGCTGTTCTCACTGGTGTTTCTTGTAACTTTCCTTTGGTTGGATATAGGTGAGAAAGAGTCTTCACTAAAATCACTGTCGTCCAAATCTTCCAGCAATACCCCTTCTTTGCATTGTGAGTCTGTGGGAGGCAGGCTCTGCTCTTGCTTAACTCTAATTTCCTGGGGCTTATATTGGGCTAAAAACTTTTCAAGCGGTTGATAGTTCAACTTCTGCTGTAGAATAGGTGGCTGCTGAAACTGCTGGTGGTAAAGCCGCAAATGTTGTTCCCTTTCTTTCTGATGTGGTGGGAGATCTGCCCAGGTTTCAATACACTGCTTAGTAAAAACATTTGCACAGCGCTGACTGCTATCTGCTGGGGGATTTCCATCACCAAAGGAAAAGCCATCTTCGGAAATGAGCTGCTTTTGGACAGGTTGCACGGTCTGTACTTTCAGGCATCTGACTGGTTGTTTATCTTGAATATAATTATCTCCTGGGCCACTTTCTTTTGTTTCAGGGTCTGCAGCAGTTGTGACGACAAAATCTTTTGCTATATGATGCTTCTCAGCTGGCATTGGCAGCTCAGTCTTTTTCTTCATGGGATGCCCTAGTTTTAGCATTCCTTTAACTGGACTGGTGTGATTGAGCCACAGTGAGCTTGCATTTCCTTTGTGAGCATGACCCTTGGTTCCTTTTGGTGTAGAGGAAAAAGGAACATTGGTTGGATGGAACACTGAAGGGGATGCCTTTATTCTCAAAGAACTTGAAGTATGATGGAGTCCTAGTTTTACTTTCTTTGGAGAACTCTTATCTCCTGCCAGCATCGAAGGAGAGTTCTGGATACGTTTTGGAGATGCATTTCCAGCTATCCGCCGTCTGTTGGTGACAGGTGTACAACATTTAATCCCTTTCTTCAGTTCTTTAACCCTGCAAATAAGGACTGTGCATTAGAAAATTAAATGGTTTCAAATGATTTACAACCTCATGAAAGCAAACTAATATATTGGTATATTATGGGTTGAGTTCAGTGTCACAATGTGCATTTTCATTGTTGGCTAACCCTGGGAGGAATCACATCATCTGCTACAGAAATTGTTATTTCTATGGAGGCTTGCAGCAGCTGTTTCAAAGAACAATTGGACAGTTTAAATTAAGTGGTGAAGAATACCTCTGACCAATTTAAATTGAAGGAAGTCATACTTATGTCTCCTCTCCTCCAAATCCCTCCTCAAGACCCACCACTATGTTGATGTCTATTCTGAATTAAATGAACTAACAAGGCATTTGGTGATGGTCTCTTTTTGATGATCTCTTATCTTTCTCCTCCACCCTCTTCTGCAGTGCTTGTGTTTCAAGTCCTTGTGCAGCAGAGTTCACAATCCATCTTCCTCTGGGTCTGGACAGCAACTAACTTATTCTGGGAAGTCCCATAATACAAACACCACTCAAGTTTGCCAAGAATGTTGGGTTATTAACCTTGCTGTTCTGAGGAGTACTAGGAGATTTTAATCACTGCAAGCTATTAGGACCTAAATAATGTTTCATCTGAAGGAAGAATTTAAAAGATCCATAGAATTAAATGCCCCAACATAATAATAATAGCAGATGAAGAGTATGCTTGTGCATTGGAAGTTGCATATTTTGCTCTTAGCCCTAAAAACTCACCAGTTTGGATGCAATCCAAACATTTTTCATCCCAAACCTATTATGCCCTACTTCTTTCTGACTCTCAACACGGAAAATTTAAGTCACCTACCTGTCAGCATATCGTAACGTATTCAGGGTGTGTTCCGTAGCTATGTGACTAGGTGACACATTAGCTATCATGCATGTCTTAGAATTTCCAATGAAAGAATCCTTTAGTACCTTGAAGGAGGAGGAGAAATGTTACCTTAAGATTCATAGCAAATCAATGTATTTCTTCTAATCAATCCAGTTTAATAGTTTAGAACCCAGTGCCCCTCACTTCTCTAGCCTCAACAAGCTATGTTGTGATTTTTCATGTAAGACTTAAAATGAAATCAGGTGTTTGAATCTCTCCTTTAAACAAGTCCATTTTCTTATTGGACACCCCTAACATGCCTGAGCGTTTGGCAGAATAAAGTACATGTTACAATTAGAGTAACACAATACTCATGAAAGCTTGCATGACAGTCACCACAGAGGCAGCAATCATTAGACTATTTTTTTAAGCGGTGGTCAACCAGATGAACATCTCAGAATGACATGGTCTACACCATGGGTGTCCAACCTTTTGGCTTGCCTGGGCCGCACTGAGTAAAGAGGAACTGTCTTGGGCCGCATATAAAATATATAATATAGTTAATGTATATAAATCACATAACAATATTAAAAGTTTACGATCTTGTGGGGCCGCATTACTAGCTGTCCAGGGCCGCATGCGGCCCGCGGGCTGGACACGGCTGGTCTACGCAATCACTTCACTCTGGAGTTTAGAAAACCTCCACCACATCATTTCCCAGTGAGTAACTGTCTGTAGATTTTGTCGTCAGTTGTCATTAACTCTATGAATGCTGATGTTTCCTCTATGGTCAGAATGAATGCTTAGGAAGCTACGCAAGTGCTCATTCTCCAAGGGGTTAAAAATATATAGTCACTAATTCATGGCTTATTTCATTTCATACCATCATTTCAACTCTGTTCAGTGCAGCATCAGCCACTGGCTTGGTTTTTGGTTTTACCTGAGTTAATTTGCTTTGCCTGAAAGGAGTATGAGCATGTTCCTGATCCAGAGCCCGAATACATTCCTTTAGCTACAAAGGAGAGAGGAAAAAAAACCTTATCAGTCACACAAAAAAAGGAGAGACTGAACCTGCACCTAAATAAAACCATGAGTGTTCACTATTTTCCCTATCTGGCAATAGCCCTTATCACCCTCATATCCTTAGAACAGACAGCAGCAGACTACGCTTCCTTACACTAAGGCGCTTCCACAAGGCCAGCTTCTGGAGACCCACAGTTAAACATACGCACAATAATACTTAGTCTCAATGTGTGAGGGAATATTTCTCCACCTCATAAGAGAAGAGTCCTTTGGACAGCTTTACATTGGACACACACAAAACAAAAACTAGGGTAATACTTTCAACTCGGAATGTGAGATTTAGCTATAGAATTCCCATTAAAATAAATGGGACTTAAGTAGCTCAAGGCAAGTGTGCCTTTCTGAAAAGCATATCCATCATCTACATTCTTGTTAAGAAAACAACAGCATGTAATCTTGGAGAAACACCTGCCTCTTGATTCATTAGTTGCCTATAGAAAGGCTGACATTTTCAAATGCCCATGTGTTTTTATCATGCACCAGCACAAGCAGAAAAGTGTCCCAATCCCTACTGGACTGATGCTTTCTACAATGGAGGAAATGGACTGTGTGCTCATTGAGGCAAGCGATTACTAGTGCAAGGGATGAGAGAAGAAAATATCTTTAGATAGAGTATGGTACTATGGTGGTAACTCTAGCCTGAAATAGATATTGCATTCTTTATGGGACACCAATCACTTCAAATCACACTTTTTTCTGAATGCATTTTAATTAGTGTTAAACATTACATCTAAAACGACTCCAACTGAAAGCAATTATCCATCTATTTTAGAGTTCTATACTGTTGACCATAGCTAGTATCTGAGCCCTTTCCACATGAAACCAATGGCAACATCTCAATTGCTATTGTTATTGGATTGCAAAATTATCCCTCTGAAAATGGGGAGGATGAAAACCAAAGGCTCTAAAATGTCAGAGATATTACGATCACCTATTCTGAGCTACTAACAGGCCAGACAACTTCATCTACTGATTTGTGCACTGAGCCCAAACTTCTCTGAGATAAAACACATCTTTTGACAAGATATCCAACCTTGAAGAGTTCAAGTGATAGAGAATCTGCCACAGCCCTAAGTACCATTGGTCTAGTGGTAAATTAGTCTTAAAGATCTATGGCATTTATCCCTTTTTGGTGTAAAATCTCTTCTTGGGGCAAGGATTCAATGATAGAACTCCGATCACACCTTCAGTAGGAGATTAGAGAAGAAAAAGTTTCTCTTCAATTTATTCACTAATTGCTTTGTAATGCACAGAGCATTTAATCAGTTTCATTCTGTCTTGTACAGTTAATCTCTAATTTGTGTGTGTTATTCACACAACAAGAAGCGAAAGAAAAATATGACTCTGAAACCATAAAAATTGGTAGAGAGGCTTATGGGTGGGCTTTCATCCTTTTAACAGGAAAGTACTTAAAAGTCATTTTTCCAAACTCACTAACATCAAGTTGATTCTCTCTTTAAACACTGGTTTCAATGAACTTATAAATGTCTTCATAATATTTGCTTTCAGCACAAAAATCTTGCTTTTTCCCCAACCCAAAGGGAAATTTTCTGGAAAGTATAATAAAAATTCATTCCGATTTTTTAGAATTACAGTAGAATCTCAAAGTTACAAAACATTTCAGGGATAGAGGTTGTTTGTAATTCTGAAACGTTCATTAACTCAGTGCTCCGCAATCAGTGTGCCCTGCCCCACCACTTGGTGGGAGAAGCATGTGGCAGCAGTGGTAGTAGCAGTGGCTCTGGTGAGTTGCCAGCATCAAGTTAGAGCAGGGGTGTGGGCAGGCTCTTGGGGGAGGGCACTGAGCTAGAGCTGAGGCTTGGAGCAGCCTGGCTCTGAAGGATGGGGAGGAGATTGAGTGATACATACTGGGTGTGCCATGAAATTGTAAAGAGTGCTGATGTGTGCCACAAGGTGATAAAGGTTGCTGAGCACTGCACTCACTCATTAAAATATTATGGCTGATCTTTCAAAAATTTACATCTGAAGGCTGACTTAATAGAGCTTTGCAAGTTTATTACACACAAGAAAAACTACTAGAAAAGGGGAAAGGAGCATTTAATACAGCACGGTATTCTGTATTTCTTCTCTCTTTTGTCTCTGCTGCTGCCTGATTGTGTATTTCCAGTACCAAATGAGGTATGCGATTGACTGGTCAGTTCATAACTCTGAGTTTTTAGCATATAAGAGCAGAGACAACCAGGGGAATGATTTTCTTCATCCCACTTCTCAGTCATAATTTTATAATCCAATAACAAAATAAATGTGTTGTATACAAACATTGTAATGAGTCTACCACATAAAAATCACACAGCAGCGTGAAATGTAAAATCTTTACCTGCAACATGACTCAAATGGATAGACATAAGATTGTTGTAGGAACCCTGGATCTAAATTGCCTGATCTGTGTGTCCTGTAACAGATTTTTGTGGTATACTAGTGGATAATGGTTCCAACCATTTGTTCTTGGGTATTAGAATGTGCTTATATGCACACAATAAGGGTTGAGATCATCACTATAGTAACAATAAATAGTCTTAATTTTATAGTGCCTTTCAGTAGTGGATCTTAATGTTTCCAAACCCACATTAAGCCTCACAGAAAGAGGGATCATGAATACCATAAAAATATGGCATGGACTTCCTATACAATATCTGACTTTTCAGTGCTATGTTTACCTAGCAGTAACAATATATTTAAAAAGCTGTTTTTCCCCTGATCTAACTCATTGCTAAATGTCGACAATTAAATTGCTCTTTAGTCTTGTGCTTTTTCCCCACTGGGATTCATCCATGTGTTACTTTCTTGTCTGCTGTCAGTCTAAGAACTGAACTAAAGAACAATAATTACTAAAACCTTTCCTATAAATGCGAGTAACCTACAGCTAAAAGGCTTTGGTTTATTTCTGCTCCTTCCATTTTTGTTTGTTTGTCTGAGTCTCTAGCATCAGCTGCCCTCTCGCTGCCAGCCAAGTCAATGAAAGAGATCCTAGAAAAAACAAAAGACACTTTTACTTTGACTTCATTTTTAAAGCTGATAGCAGCAACACATACCATACAGAAGGGTAAAATACTCACTGCAAGTGTCCCAGAGGCACCACGGTAATAAAATACCAGAAGCTACTGGAACAGAATCAAAGCATTCTGGCACGGTAACTGACAGCCATAACAAGAAGTCTAATTGCTTGCAATGAGAGCTCCACATTTAATGGAGCAGCAATTTCAAGTGTACCACATTCACATCTCAAGATGATCACAATGCCAGTAATTTCAGAGAGAACACAGATCATTTAAAAATAATAACTTTTTGGGTCTCCTTCCAGGTAAAACAGATGTTTCATTCCAATGTTGTCTGTCCTAATCAGCTAGAAATGCGGTGCTGTGTATAAAGTGAATTAAAAGGGAAGCAACTGATATCATGAACTGTCAGATGGTTTGAGAGTTAATCTATGTTCCTGCTGATCTTTCTTCCCACAAGAACTCCGTTTGTTTTCCTATTCTTTCCTATCTGTCCTCTTTGGACTCTAGCTATTCTACTGAACTGTCATTTCTCCCTCTTCCTTTCTCTTCTTCCAGAGTGCCCCCATCCTCTCCTACAATCACACACAACCCTCCTCTCTCCTGCCCATGCTTTGTCACTCCTTCAGTAACTAAAACATGGCACACCTATATAACTATGTATCCTTCTATTTGTAATCTTGTTCACTCTTGCTCTTTCCTTCCTCCCCTGTCCTCCCATTATTAGTTGCTTGGACATGTTGTCTTGTCTTACATTTAGAATAATCTCTGTGACAAAGATTGCATCTTACTTGTTTGGAAGGTGCCTATCACATTTTTAAACACCCCCAAATAACAGCAAGCAACTGATCATCCTTTTTGGACTTGGTGAGACGGATACCCATTTACTACTGCAGCCAATGGCCAATCAGTAAGGGCCTCCAGTACTGGGGTTCACTGTTTTATACACCTCAAGAGCTCAGCTAACACAAAAGTCACTAGACAGCTATGGCTGCTCTGTCATCGCATATGTGCATGGTCTCATTTAATGCCAACAGGATGAAATTGAAATGTCTCTATCAAAGCTGATAAATCAGCTTCAAAACTCACCTCCCAAACATTCTGTTTGCGGTATCTTTAATCTGAATCTGGATGATAGCATGAGAACGGGAGGAATCCGAGTTGACTCCGGTCGCCCCAGTGCTGCGCTCCTTTCCACCCTTCAAAATTACCTGAAAAACCAAGACGACAAAACAAAGGTCAATTGTACATGTGATAAGTGCACTCTTTCTTAATATACACTATATTGATTCAGAACCCCGCATATTGGTACTGAGTGTGTTCAACAAAGGCTTTATAAAATGAGATTGTCACACCAGTGTATTGAATCTTCATTTCTATTTGTTATACTACTACAATACAAAAATCAAGTGGAATAAATATATCGTGGAAATGAAAAGGACAAAGTGAGGCTTCAGAAGTTACACCTGAGGACTTGTGAGATGGATGATTTTTTTAAGTTCATGTTCTAATCTCACTGAAAGGTTTAGTCAGCCAGAAATCTAAGAGGCATGTAGTGCAGTGTGATACCAAGTTCCAGTCCACTCAACCATCTCTGTAACCGGAAGGAAATGAAACTTTGTCAAAGTAAGCAGCAAGACTGATGTGATCAGTTTAGACTGAACTACCAAGAACAGAACAGCATGAGAGATAGAAGATGGGCTGAGGGACCTTCAGGGCTAGAATTCTGGATAATTCTCTGTCTCAAATCTCTGGAGTCATAAGATTGCTTTTGCAAGCCTATAAAAAACAGATATCAGGAAATAAAACAGTCTATATTAACAGAGAGGGAGCCGTGCTAGTCTATATACTATCAAAACAAAAAAGCAGTCAAGTAGCACTTTAAAGACTAACAAAATAATTTATTAATAAATTTCTTGGTCTGAAGAAGTGGGTCTGTCCCACAAAAGCTCACCTAATAAATTACTTTGTTAGTCTTTAAAGTGCTACTTGACTGCTTTTTTGTTTTGAGAGTCTATATTAAAGTTTCTAGAATAACAGGAATACAATAAAATGCCAACATAGCAAAATCAAGAAACTCTTTAAATATACAGTATTGCCTTCTACAGGGCATCCACTCAAATCATCAAGCTAGCCTACTGGTGTAGCTCCTGAGGTAAATTGTACATACAATACATGCACTTTCTCAACATATGGGCTATGTCTACACTAGCCAAAAACTTCAAAATGGCCATGCAAATGGCCATTTCAAAGTTTACTAATGAAGCGCTGAAATACATATTCAGCACTCCATTAGCATGCAAGCGGCTGCGGCACTTTGAAATTGATGCGGCTCGCCGCCGTGCGGCTGGTCCAGACGGGGCTTCTTTTCAAAAGGACACTGCCAACTTCGAAGTCCCCTTATTCCTATGAGCAGATGGGAATAAGGGGACTTCGAAGTAGTGGGGGTTCCTTTTGAAAAGGAGCCTCGTCTGGACGAGCCGCGTCAATTTCGAAGTGCCGCGGCCGCCCGCATGCTAATGAAGCACTGAATATGTATTTCAGCGCTTCATTAGTAAACTTCGAAATGGCCATTTGCATGGCCATTTCGAAGTTTTTGGCTAGTGTAGACACGGCCATGGTGTATTGAACAGAATCCCACATATCTGGTACTTTGTTAAACCAGACCTAAACGCAGGGACAGTTTGTGAACAGAGGGCAATGCATCGGTAAATAACAAACAGTCATGAAGTATGCATGGAAGACTACTGAATACATTTAGTAGCATACAATTCGTGAGCATCAATCCGTCTAAAGGTGCTGTATTGAAAAGAGCATACAGTAAACCCTTGAGTTACACGGGGGTTGCATTCTTGCAACCCTCTGCGTAACTCACATTTTTGCACAAGTCAGGGGCTGAGGGAACCAAGCTGCCCCCTGGTTCCTGACTCCCCTGGGCTCGCAGAAGCCAAGAAACTGACCAGCCCATGAGGGCTGGTCAGTTTCCTGGCTCCCAGAGGAGTGGGAGCTAGCAGGCAGCCTGGTTCCTGTCCCCTACAGCTTGCAGGATGTGGGAAACTGACCAGCTCAGGGCTAGTCAGTTTCCCAGTTCTGCCAGCCAGGAACGAAGCTGCCACTTGGTTCCCAGCTCCCCTCCACCTGTGGGGCCAGGAAACTGACCAGACCGCTAGGGCAGGTCAGTTTCCTGGTTTCTTCTCCCTGCCTTCCTCCAGTAACGCAGCTGGGGGAAAGCAGGGAGAAGGCTTTTAGCTTGCCTAAGTGCAGACAGCCGTGGGCAGTTAAGCTAGCTAAAAGCCTTCCCCCTGCTTTCCTCCAGGCAGATGGCTATTAAGATGACAGCTGCGCAGCTGGGGGAAGGCAGAGAGGAAGGTCCACAGAGCAGCTTCAAGTTGTGCTTAATTCACGTTCAAGAGTCTTATGCACAACTTGAAGCCATGTATTTTGAAGGTTTACTGTATACACAATACTAAATTAGATGTTTTTGCCAAGATATCTGGAAGAAAAAAAAACAAACAAACAGCCATAATAGCAGCTACACATAATTTTCAATCCCTTACCGAGCAAAAAATTAAATGATATATATCCAAGCCCAACAGCAATTGCAATCAGCACCAGCTTTATCAGCACAGGACACGATAAAGAATTAGCTTGAGCCCATGTCTTACTCAGCTGAGTAAGGGAGACAGATTTAGCACTACTTTTGCTAACTATCAGCTGCTTCTCAGAAGAAAAAAAGGTAATTTTAAAGAGCAGCTGCCAGCAAGCAGTTACTTACTCCACATAGTATTTCAATCATAATTCATCTGAATCCAATTTTATTTAATTTCTAAGTCAACTGTTTACTTTTAAATTTACACAAAACCGCCCAAATGGCCAAAAAGACAGAAGAGATAAAGTGAAAGAACTTGTAAGAGTTAGAGAAGGTTGCTTTGGAGAAAGACCTGAACCCATGAAGAAAATGAAAGAGAAATTAAGCAACATCATAATTTTCTTGATGTATTCCTGTCTCAATATCTTTGTTACTTCTGACATTTTATTGCCTTCACTTGTGCCATGTTTATCTTAGACTATAAACTTTCAGACCAGCCATCTGTTTTCATTTGTTTGCCAAATGCAGTGCATGTCAATTTGTAAAGTTTATTTACATTTTTCTTTTGCACCTATTTCTAGTAATGTACGGTTATGACAAAAATTTCATATATAATATGGACATAGCTATTTTTTATATTTTAAGGTCTCTGAGGTTTGTTATGCTGGGATATTGACATTTCTCGGCTGCTTCATTCAGCCTCATGGCAAAGATCCCACCTGGGATGTGGCTGTAACAGTGACAGCCTCAATTGTGTCACTGTAACTTGTTTTAGCTGCACATGTGCTCATTAAAGGCCGTTTTGAAAGTGTTCTGCTGTGGCTATCCAGCTCTTCAAACTGGTTCAGATGTTCTTTTAGAGCCCCATAATAGAATGCCCATGTGTATATGATACAGTCTGGAGCAGCAACACCTGCATATGCCCCTTTCTCTACTCCATGATAAACCATTTGATGAGTTAGTGCAACAGGGCTTTGGAAGATGAAATAAGCATTGACCATCAAATTACCTCTAATAGTAGGTCTACAGTATCCACTTGAATCTCACGCAGGCCAACTATTTGTACAACATGTTTACTGTCTTCTCTTGCAAAAAGTCTGCAGCAGAAACAACAACGTTTAGTTCGAAAGGGTCATTCTGAAGACAGAGAGTAATAATGATTCTGCCCACATATCAGTGCTATATAGTGGTGCTCAAATGTTTTCAGTCATGCTGTCCCCTTACCAGTACTAGAATCTATCTGTGGCCCTCTCCATGACTACACAGGCAATGCCTTCTCAACAGAGGAGCTTGGGCTGAAGGCAGAGGTGGGTGATGGAACTAGAAATGGGGGAGGAGATGTGGTGCGAGGCAGAGCAGAATTAAAGCAGAGCTGCTCTGGGGCTGCAGCATGGAGTAGAGTAAACCTGGGTCTGGAGCTGGTCTGGCTGGGTGTAGAAAGTGATAGAGTGGAGTTGACCCTGGAGGCAGAGGAGGAGTAGGGGCTGAACAGGGTTGGAGGCATGGCTGATTTGAGGGAGGAGCAGGTCGAAGCATGGCACTCCCTCCCTGCCCCTGATAGGTACTGGCCCCCCAGTCTGAAAACCACTGCAGTATAAAGAAGTACTGCAATGAGTGATTAGCAAGGCTACAAATCAGGTTGTCATTAACACACCATCTGTCATGTGTCATCTGTGCTTTTCAAATTTCACTGTTAGAAGGACATTGGCAGTGTCTATTTTTTGGATGTTCCTGATAAAATGATCAGCACTGAAATAGTTAATGATAACATTTATATTGTCATCTTTAGATTTCAGCATTCACTCCACACTTAGAGCATTTGTTTCAGGCTATCTTCAGGCTCCCAGGGAGATCTTAACTTTGAAAACAGACATTGCGTATATCTTCACAACCAAAAAGTTTCAAAAAGTCATCTTAATGACAACTTAGAGCCTGGCCATAGATGAATTCTGCAGCAGATCCAACACCTGCAGAATCAGAGCACGAGTGACTTTGCTAAAAAAACAAAACAAAACAAAACAAAACAACACTTACAGTGAATATTATAGTATGATTGGTAATAAAAGCTGGTAGGCTTACATCCAAGCAAAAGGAGCTTCTACAGCCCTGTGGACTATTACTCAATATCATGTAGGCCTTTAAAAAGGACCTCAGGAGAGACAGAACACAGGAACATGCTTGCCTCATGATGAGGCACAGACTCTGCTAAGCAAAAATCTGCTCACTTCAAGGGCCCCACTGGTTCCAGATGAAAGTTACAATCACTGCCAGGCTTCTATTATTCAGCAAGATTTTGACTGAACAGTATCTTAGTTTGTTGTATTTAGATATTTTTTGGTCAGGGAAGTTTTACGTAGGAAGAACATCTCAAGTATTTTGATTTTGCTCGAGTTTAGTGGCACTGTACAGCACTTAAATACCATTGCTCCATTAGAATTCCTAATGTGCACAGTACAAGTCAAAACCTTATCAGTAAATAGCCCTTTTATGGAATCAGGAAACCTGCTGCACTTCCAGGCTTCAGGGAAGGCAGAGGTACAGTTTGCTTTTCTTCCTTCTTGTGGAACCCCAATTAATAATTAATTCTTCTTATTTTCAACTGTTCTGTGCTACTCAGCTATTCCTATAATGTGTGAAATTCCAGTTCAATCTCAGGTTACCTTGCTAAAGAACTGTAAAAAAGCTAATGTGACTGTGCCAGTGTGTCAGGGTGAAGCCTGGCAGAGCATATCTAACAGAGAGCTCATATCTCAGATGCGTGTCCTCACTTTCATTTATTTTATTCCTGTAGAAATAAGACAAAGGGGGTGTGTCTATAGATGCTACAACATATTGGGCCAGAGTCAACTATGCTTACACATTCTGAGCAATACCTTATTCCATAAATAACCTGAGTTAAATCAATTGTACTTGTTAAAAATTAATTCTGTTCAGTCCAACTACACAATGAAATAAAATCAATTTTTCATCCTTTTTTCACAGCAATGTGTCTTATTTAAATACCTTCTCCTTCCATTTAGCAGGTCATAAAGCTGTCCACAGTAGATCTCATAAAAACTGATCCATACATGAAGCTCTCTCCTTGATTGTGAGGCCTCTAGTTGTCTAAAGATGTCCTTAGCAGCCAATGCATAGAGTCCTGGGTTCTGGTGACTCCCTATCATAGTGTAAGTTTTGCCAGCACCAGTCTGTCCATATGCAAAGCAAGTGGCATTGCCTCTGTAAAGACATTTTACTTTTAGTAACTTATCTGGTCCTCTGAGGTCTATTAAAAGAAAATCTGCAGTATTAATATCTACACACACTGCTGCCCCTCAGCAATAGGATTTTATCATGCATATCTTTTTGGGACCTGAAAAATACATTCTGTTGTATCAGAGATTTTCATATTGTGCTCTGTGGAGAGCAATGTAGACACATAATGCTGGCTCTGTCCTTTGTTTCCAGATGCTAAATCCACATTAAAAGAAACTAAAACACATTAAATACTTTTGCTGTATTACTTTTCCATGTAAACAATTGTAGCTACCACAGGAATGGTATGCGATCATGAATGAGGAAATGGATGGATTATGAATTGAAGGAGAGCAGGTTTGCATGATTATTAAAGTAAGGAGTAGGATGTTCATGAAATCGCTTCTATATTGACATATGATTCACTCAGTGAAAAAAAACTTAACAACCCTAGCACTATGCTTTGCATGTTGAAGTTAGCTTATGTGAGGTTACTCTCCATTGCTGTAGTTTTCTTAACAAGTATCTCTCTTTAACCTTACATGCTTTAACATTACGTGAACAAAGTCCACAAAATGCAAACTAATTCTCAGCAACTGGTACGGCACAGCAAATTACCCTCTCCTTTCCCCAAGGACTTCATTCATGATAACACAACCATGAGCAAATTGGGGATAGAATTTCTGGCCCATCTGATGACCCCTGGAGGTTCTTGATAACAGAAAGCTTCAACTTGTTAATTTTTCAGTATACTCATATAATTCCTTTCTATCAAGTGGTCAAAATTAAATTGTTAAACTATCCAAGCTTGCTTTTTCTCTGTATTCAAAGTTATATATGTAAAACCAGCCTGATTTTTCTATGAATAAGAAGGTATATTATAATTCTTTCTCTAAATAGAAATAAGATAAAATAAACTACAGGTTTAGTGATCAATTTATACTATGTGGACTATATAAGTACACCTCAAAGTACTTTACAAACACGCTCAAAACAGCCCCCTGAAAGTGTTTTATGTCTCTTTCACAGATGAGTTAACTTAACAATTCAGTTCTTTCTCACTTAATCTAAATCAGAAAGAAGTCAAACAGAGCAGAGAATTGGGATCCTGGAATCCTGACACCAAATCTCTCATTTTAATTAAACCGAACTACCCCCCAAGTAACTCTTGGTGTCTGACTATATGCTTTTCTCAGGGCAAATCTTCCATTAAATCCAAAGGGAGTTTTGCCTGAATAAGGACTGCAGGGTAATGTCCTTATTTGTTAAAACTGCATACACGGACTTTTTTTGTATTTTGTACACACCTTTCGAAAACCAGGGTGAATGGAAAAGGTGAAATTAATGTTTTTTAGAAAAAAAAAGTTACACAACAAAGTCGTACATGAAAAATGAAAACTTAAAAGGAATTAATGGCATCCTACCCGTTAAAAATGTGCTGAATGAGAGGGTGAGCAGTCTTCATATACACATCCTGATTGGTACATGCCTCACCAAAGACTTCATCAAAATAAAAAACATGCTGAAAAACAAGTGATTTTTTTTAAACACAAAATGGGATTTACCCCATATTGCACAGCACATCTTATGGCCTTGATCCAGTGCTAACTGAAATCAACAGAAGTCTTTCCATTGACTTCAAGAGGCTTTGGAGCAGGTCTTACCTGACGAAGTAAAAGTCACATTTTAAGTAGCATGCACAGCTACAACCCACCAAGAAATAAAATATGCAAGTAGAAAATAAAAAGATTGTTCCACCCATCACCACCATCCTCACATAGACTGTACAGCAGCCATAAAAAACAGAACCATGAAAGTGATTTTAAAAAGTTAATTTATTCCTGAAATGAACCAACTCTCAGCAACTCAGGCTACATCTACACTATGAGATAAATTCAGATTTATTGAAATCAATTTTATAACGCTGGGTTTTATAAATTCAAATTTGAGTATCCTCACTTGCCCCACAAATTCAACTTATTGCTGCCACACTCAATTGCTAAACATCACCTGTTGCAGCAGTGCATTGTGGGAACCTATCTCAAAGTTCCCTAAGCCCCATAGCATTCTGGGTATTTCTGCTGGTGCAGGATGGGAAAAAAAATGCCCCACAAGTGGCTGTGGGTATGTTGTATCATCTTCCCACATTGCACTGCTCTCTATCCCCTCCCATGGAATGCAAACGGGCATTTTTCTAGGAGAAAGGAAGGAAAAGTAGGGTATAGCAGTAGCAGATATCGCCAACTTAACTGGCATCTCTTGCTTCTATAAGTGAATTGCTTTTTATAACTGGGGAGAGGGATAGCTCAATCATTTGAGCACTGGTGTGCTAAACCCTGGGATGTGAGTTTAATCCTTGAGGGGGCCGTGTTTAGACTGGGGAAAATAGATTTAAAAAAAAAAAAAAATCTGTCCAGGATGGTGATTGGTCCTACTGTGAAGGCAGGAGACTGGACCTGATGACCTCTCAAGGTCCCTTCCAGTTCTGTGACACAGGTATAGCTCCATATAAAATTGTAGCTGTAACTGAATTACCAAAGATTTTACAAAGAGCAGCAGGTGGCTGCAATGGGCAGCAAGGTGTCTGTAGTCTTCTCAACTGGCCCTCCACCCACTGTGCCCTGTGTTTACAGGAGGCTGAAGCATGAAGAAACAGGACAGGAAATGTTAGGAAAAAGATTTTGGGCTTCCTACTAAGTCTTTCCAAAATGTGACGGCACTGAAATCTCTTACACTGAACTTATAATGGGAATAGGAATCTCACCTGGCCCTCCACCCACTGTTCCCTGTCTTTTTGAGAGGACAAAGCATGAAGAAAGACAATAGGAAAGGTTAGGAAAAATATTTTATCACTGAAATATCAAACATTTTGCAAAAAGCAGCAAGTGTCTACAATGGGCAGCAAGACCCCAAGAATATTTGTGGTGTGTGTGGAGGTCTGGGGTCTGACTGCAGAGCCAGTTGAAGTGCTCCTCCATTCCCAAAAATCTTAGCTGCCAAGAGAGACTTTCCCCCAGTGGCAGCAAGCCCCCAAATATATATTTGGGGAGGAGGGGGCGTGGTCTGGAGTCTCTACTGTAGAGCCAGTTGAAATGTTCCTCCACCCCTGAAAATCTTAGCTGCTGGGGGGAGACTTCTCCCTGGTGGCAGCATGTCCCTGAATACATATTTTGGGTGGGAGTGTGTAGAGAGGATGAGTGCAGAGCCAGCTGAAGAGGTCCCCACAGTGTCTACAAGGCCCTGCAAGTCTTAGCTGCTGAGGGAGACATTCCTCTGGCAGCAGCAAGCCCCAAATATATATTTTGGGTGTGGGGTAAGTGAGCGCAGAGCCAGTTGAAGAGGTTCTCTGGGCGGCAGCAAGCACCTGAAAATCTTAGCCAATGGGGGGTGGGCAGTAGCAAGCCCCTGAAAATCTTTCCCGCCCTTGGAGCCTTCACCATGCATAAGCCAGGACGTGGTGCTGCCTGGAAGCATGGTCCGCACTGGGTAGCAGGCATGTCCTTTTATAGGGTTGGGGGCTAGCCACATGATGTGGTTGGGTGCAGGAAAGACCCTGAGTGTGTGGTATCTGTGGGGGAGGACGGGGGAGGGAGCCTGCACAAATGTAAAGCACAGAAAAGAAGTTTCTCAGCCTCTCACACAAACCTAGCTGCCACGGGGTGCAGTGGAGCAGGGGCTGGCACCAGCGCAAAATAAAAAAAAAAACAAGCGCTCAGCTAGCACAGGTAGAGACAGAGACAGCAACAGAGGGAGAGCAAGAGCAATGGAAGCAGACAGAATAGAGCACTGTGAGGCATTGTGGGATACATACAGGACACCTCTGGAGGCTAATGAATCTGATTCAAATACTTGGTGCTTCTACACTAGTCTTTATTTGAACTTTTAAATTCGAACTTGACACTACACTCAGCTGGTTCTGACGATGATATGATATTGATATTAGTGTCTAATTTGACCTAATGGTTTTTACAGTGAAGACAGTGATGTTTTAATATTGAGCTAACTGCCTTACATTCGAATTTATCTCGTAGTGTAGACATAGCCACAGTATGATTATACACTAGACAGGTAAAAATCAGATCATAGATCCAGCATTATCTACTTTACCTATGGCACACACCATACGCTTTGTGCGGGCAAGGATCAAACGGCTGGCATGAGAAAGTGGATCTTACTATGAGAAGTAGACGACTTTCTGCACATAGGGCCTGATCCAAAGCCCACTAATGTATATGAAAAGATATCTATTGATTTCAATGGACTTTGAATCAGGCTGTTACAGATTTTAATATTTTGCTTATCAAGATAACTTTATAAGACACACATCACACTTCAGTGAGGACCCCAGTGAGATGGCATCTATAACATTTTACTTCAGTATAGGACAAAACAGCTCTGCGTAATCTCACATAGAAGGGTTGCAGAATCCCAAGGACTGCATGAATTACGCACAAATGATTCATGCTAGCATACATGCACATCTAAACAGTTTAATAAGATGATGGCATATTTCTACTTGCACTACAGTGATTTATAGTAAAATTTATTATAATTTAGTTGGGGAGATTTATTTCAGTATTTATATATCAAGGTGAAAGGTGCTACAGAAGTGCCTAAAATAGTCAGCCTAGCCACATGGAGACTGAGGAAGTAGAATTATAGCATATATCCAACTGCAAAAGGTGTTCTATGAATGGGGCCTGAGAGAGTTAGCAAAGTTAATTTTACTACCCCGAACAGTTGTTGTCAGTCCTCATATTATAAAAATAACACACAGAAGACCAGCATATCTTGCTGCTCTCTAGAAATCAGGTCTGTTCCTGGTGCTGTCAGTCAGAATAAGAACGTAAACTATGGCAGCAGAAGGTACCCAGGATTTAGAAACAAAGACCATATGAGAACTGCACTTTAAAAAGCATTTGCCTGTGGAGTGATGGAAAACTAGGAAAGCCCTAGCAGGCATGTGTGACTTATAGAATGGAACTACTGCACCAAAGTCCTGTGGAAGGTGGCTATAGGGAACTCAGCAGGCAACTCACTGCTGTTGGCAAAAGTCCTGGCACCCAGGTCTTAGAAAAAGGATGTTCATTTTTGAAGGGATAAGGTAGACAGTGAACAAATGACAGAGGAAAAAAAGTATTTATTGGGAATTAAAAATTCCAGACTTCTATTCTCTGACACCTCATATAAATCAAGAATGATTCCAATGGATTTACACTGGGGTAAGTGAGAGAAGAACTCAGACTTCTGTGTTTAATGTGAAAAAGAAAGATAGAAGAATACCTATTTCCACCACCGAAATCCCAACCCTGTTTTCATCCCTCATTAGGCTATGTCTACAAAACTTGGGAAGTGGCCAGATTCCCAAGGCGTTCGGTCGACAGTAAATCAACAGAATGCAGCACTTTTACCAATAGTTTTATCATGCTCCCCACGAGGCATAACGCCTCTGTTAACAGGAGGCCAACCTAGACGTTCCGGGGGGCCCTCTGTTGACAGACAGGGCTGCCGAGACATCAGACAGTCCTGTCTGCTGTGCTTTCAGTTGGCCATTTTGTCAAGAGCACGGCCAGGCAGTCCGGTCGCTCTCTGGCAACAGAACGGATTGCTCTTGCAATCCGCTTGGCAAGTTGACCATGATCTTTTGACAGAAGTTTTGTTGGAAAGTATCTTCCAACAAAAACTTCTGTACACAAATTGCTGTAATCTAGACGTAGCCTTAGTGTAATGCATGAACACTATCACTCCACCACTCAAGCAGCTAGCACAGTGCTCCTATGTATTATAAGCAGATAGGTGTTCTAAGAGCAAAATGAGCAAGTTACCTGCAAAATATACTGGGTAAGATCAACTGCCTCCTTCTTCTCATGGAGAAGAAGAGTTTCTTTATCTTCCACAGTGATGATATTAACTTCCCCTCGACGCTCCTCTCTCAGGCCCAGTGGGCGTTTTCTGACGCATACTCGAATTTTGTCAGTAGCTGTCCATGGCACCTCCTTCTCATGGGTACTAGATCTAGAATACATGATCACAAATTTATGTTTGAAAAAAGATAATGCTAGACAATTCAAAATATCCATGGACTTGGCCAGAAGCTCAGTTGTTAACAACCACTACTTGGCGAACGCAGCCCTGTTTCTCTCATTTTGACAGATGTCCAAAAACTTAATATTATAAATGCAAAGGTTTCTATTGTTTCTCTTAAAAGCAGGGATGCGATCATTTTGAGTACTTTTGTTAAAGTGACAGCACTGATTTTATTAAATTTCTATTTTCCCTGTAATTCTGAGTCTATTTCTGATCCAGCATAACTCCAGGTGTCCGGAAACCAATGATCCAAAATAATAAAAACACATTTTCTGGAGGTTGTTCTCACCAGGAATTTCTTTAGATTTTGTAATAAGATTGCTCTGCCCCAGGAAATGACATATTCTTTGCCTCTATACAGAAACATCTTTTTTTTTTTTTAAATAGATCTCCACACGGCTTTCCTTAATATCCATCACTCTTTGTCCTTCTTGAACACTTCCATTAAGAATCCTATGTGCTTGCAACTTCTGCTGGTCAGAATCCTGTTCCTTTAAACATTCATTTTCAGTTTGGGTAAGAGCTTATATCTTCCCACTATCCCGTTCACTGTGGAACACTACAAGGCTCTTCCTGTAGCACTCTCTCTTTCCTCACTGCTGGACACAACTTTTGTGTGGCTGGGATCCACCATTAGATATCTTTCAGCATACCCGTTGAAATACACAGACAGATGGAAAGGAAAAGGATCATCAGATTCTGGCTTCACCATAACTTTCTATTAGTGCTTCACAGACTGAAGTCTGTTGGTGAGAAGACCCATCTCCCACATCTCTAATTTCTGTTCCACTCCAGAATTCAGATATAAACTATGTTTTAAGGCCAGAAATCTCAGTCAAACTTGATTCTGAATTATCTTTTCCTTCCACATGCCAAATCTGCCTCTTACCACACCAATGGTGTTGCTGGGATTCACATCTCTTTGGTTCTTGAATTCTTATCACATAATAATTAGTTGTACTAGGACAGCAGCATGCACCGTGTGCTAAGTGCTGCATACACCGATCATGAGACATTGTCTATAACCTGAAACACTCCACCAAAGATATACAAAGATGGGAGAAGAGGGGTACAATCTATAATCAAAGTAGAGGAATACAGGTTCACATATGCTGCCTGCCAAGACTTCAACTCTCTCCCAACCATTCTCAGAGAAATTAAGTAATTTCTTCCCTAGCTGATTAACCAAGTATGTAAAATATCTTGAGATACAACGTATGGAAGATGCTGTCCAGTCTTCCATTTTCAAGCACTTTTCTACCTGGCTCTGAATGTGAATTAGAATTGGTAACTATCATTTTAATCAAACCCTTGCCTTCCCTGAAAGTAAAATTTCTGCCCTGATGTCCAAAAGCTCTTACACAACATTTTAATGCACAGCTTTAAAGCAAACATGCACCAGACTTCTGTTATATTAAAAACAAAAACAACACAGGATTTGTACCAGCTTTTCCATTTTTACTGGGACTATAGGCTTGTTATTTCAAATGCTACTGTATTGCCAGTTTGATTCCAGAAAAATGTTGAGAGCTGTTCTCAAGGGGAAAAGAGGTTTCCATTCAAATACAGGGCCTGATCCTATAGATCTTAGTGAAACATGTATTCCTAACAATTTACCTCAGAAGAACTTTTTACATGAATACAGATTTTAATCCTATATTTGCATGGAACCCTCTTTACCAATAGTGGGCAACCTGCAGGCTGCATGCGGCCCACTGGGTCTCCACCTGTGGTTCCTCTGGCTGTCCCCTTTCCCCATGCGCCTATTGCACACTGGGGCACCAGAGTCCACACTTCCTCTGACTACCCTTCAGTCCCAGCACTTTTGGAGGAGCCACAAATTGCCTGATTTGTGCTCCGTTCTCCTCCCTGCCAGAGTGGAATGCCCTCAATCAGCTGTTCATGGCATTCCAGCTCTGGAAAAGAGGGGCATGGAACATGAATCAGGTGATCCACTTGCTCTGAAAGTGCAGGGAGGGAGGGGTAGAAGCAGGTAAGTATGAGAGAGGAGTGTTGTAGGGTTATGGGGAGGCCACAGGTGTTTGGAACCACAGTGGTGAAGGAGGGACACTCAGGCTGACCACCCACTGTTGATGGTTGCCCATCTCTGCTCTTCACCCTTGAGAGAACATAACAGTTGAGATCATCTGACATGCACAACATCAGAGTCCCCTCCTGACACAAACAGGATGATGCTAGGGGCCAGATCTTCTCAGTGATAAGTCACCGGTTCTAGAACTTACTTCCCAGCTCAGTTCACTGGAGCCTGGATTTGGTGACTCTCAGGACACAGTGAAGTAGTCACCTTTTCCTGGGTGTTGAGGAAGGAGGGAGAACTAGTGAGTGATCTGTGAAAAGGTATGCCTTTTTGATGCTACAGAAGGGTAGAAGTTGTCTGTTAAGACTCACATTTTATTGTATATACTTTGTACTGGATCAAAGTATTTTAATTCCATGTACTGTACTTAACAAAAAAGCAGTGCTGTAATTTGTTAGTGTTTAAAGTGCTACAGGGCTGCTCTTTTGTTTTGTGAAGATACAGACTAACATGGCTACCTCTCTGTGACTGTACTGCACTTGACATTTAAAGACAGATTTATAGAAAATCTAAACAAATAATGATTACACCACCTGAGAAGAGAGATATATTTTATTTTATTTTCAAAAGGAGAAAGGCAACTGGGAGCCTATTAATAGCCATAAAGGCAGAAGAAACTTACATGTTACCCTGTCTACTAACATTAACATCAAACCATTTGCTATGAACAAGTGAAACATTTTAAAACACATTTACAGAAACAAATAGCTCGTTATCTTAGTTTTATGAATTAATTCTAGCATTCTTGACAGCTGAGAACATAGTAATATTTGCTTTCACTATCTAACCACATCCAATCTATTCTCTCCCATTCCCTATTGCGACATTATATCCCACTTCTGTTTGTCCCAAGATGGATACTTAGGCTGTTGGGTGCTGAGCCCATTGCCCCCTATGCTAATCTATATAGTCTCACTGTTTCCTCAGACTCCTCTCTCTATATCCATCTGTTGACTCTTGTCTTTACCTATAAGTAGTTTGGGACAAGGACTGTCTTTTTGGTCTGTGTTTTAATAAACCCCAGTACAATGCGGTCCTGATCCTTGAGTTGGGCTCCTAAATATTCCAGTAACACAAATGATAATAATAATAAATATAATTTAATTTCTTACTTATAAATCCATTTATAAGTAGGAAAAATAGACGTAAATATGATGTGGATTAAAAATTCTCAATGCCAAAATATGTTGCACATCATTTTTCAGCAGTATAGCTGTAAAATTATCTTTTGACAGCCCTAAGCTCAGTCTTAGGCAGTTTATAAATATCATGTCATTATAGAATTTGCCAAGCCCATAACAATATTTCAGAAGCATTATCTATAATGTAGTGCTTTTGATTTGGATTTGTATGCATGTAAAGAATAAAATGCTAACAAGTTTTCAGATATATTTCCAGCAAAGTACTCTTTGGGACAGAGGCATTACATGCACTACATTATCACCCTTCTAGATTCTGGTTCGAATTCTAATTTAGTTCACAAAAGAAAATGGCTATGCTGGTTTCCTCCAGTCTTATCTATTCACATCAGAAAATACCCAAGACTTAAGAAATTCCCTATATTAAAACAACATGGAAGTGGTCAGTAACTCAGTACGAAGGTGTATTGGCAGAACAGCATGGGAGTTCCCTGACTGGATTAACATGGCAGTGCTGCAGCTGAGCAAGGAAGTTCATCAGCAGGTTTCCAAGCAGGTGATGTTTATACAGTACTTACCTGTACTCTGCCTAGTCAAAGCAAATACTATTACGTCTTAATTTTCATAAACATTACATTTATCCTGGTTCTTTTTTAAAGTGATACATCACGAATTCCCTTAACAAAAACTGTATCCACTGTACTTCATGTCATTTTTACTGAGGAAAACTTGTGACACAGTTTGCTTGCAGCTTGGCATGCAGTATTTTGTGGGAAAAAAAGTTTTAATTACGCAAGATGGCTATACTGAAAAATATGAAAAGGTGACCAGAACAAACACAAAACAAAAGCATAAGCACTGCAACCCCCAAAAGCCTATTCTTAACTAATTCTGGCAAACAACAACTGGTGAATTCAGTTGAATTTTTTTACTCCTCCAGGAAAGTCCCAAGTGCTAATTTTTACTCCAATAGGAAAGTCCCAAGT
Source organism: Carettochelys insculpta (assembly GCF_033958435.1). Taxonomy (NCBI): domain Eukaryota; kingdom Metazoa; phylum Chordata; order Testudines; family Carettochelyidae; genus Carettochelys; species Carettochelys insculpta. The sequence goes on from NC_134141.1 coordinate 125,367,655, forward strand.
GCAAATCCTCCCAGGATTATACACCCCCTTTGTAGAAGATGTACATTGTTTGACTCTAGTTATACATAATGCTGAGAGTTTATGCAGGAGCTTCCTTTTTTTGATCCAAAAGGAGTTATTAATCTTGTCAGTTAACTCCAAAATAAAATAAACAATAGTGAAATAAAAGCTAATGGTTATTACCTGACACAAGAATGAGGTAGTCCATAATTATACCCGGAAATATGAGTTACTCTTTGTACAATAGGAGCTTCAGAATCTCCCAACAAAGGAGCAATATTATCTGATGAACATATTGTAGAACAGCCCAGTTCATTTTGTGTGCATTTTCCAGGAGCATACAAGATGTCCCTTCTGGTTATTTCAGTGTCCTCTGAGTCATCTGGTAGGACGTGTCCTAAAATTTCCACCAAATTTTCCTTCTCTTCATTAGCACTGAAGTCAGACAAACTATGCAATTCAAGTTCAGAGTCTTTAATTGTTTCATCCTTTTTCTCAAAGAGAGACTCAAAATGTAGTTGTCTACGAGGACCTGACCTGGTCACCTGATGTCGGATGTAGTGGTCCCATGGTTGCAAATCTTGTTTGGTTGTGTCTGCTCCTTTCTCATCTTCCTGCATAATTTTGAGGATTCTAATTAGCTGAAAGAGGCGCTTGCGATCATTCATGTTATGGACCCCTAATTTGGCATAATCTTTCATGGCAATCTTGGCTAGCTCCTCTATCTTCTGAAGGCCAAGGGCAACAAACTGAGGATAATATTTTTCAAGTTCTGCTTCACAAAGGCATTCATACAGATACGATGCCATCTTTAATTTAAGCTCTATTAGAAATCAAATAAAAGATACGTTAGATCCTTACAAAACAGTCATAGCTGACAATGGTAATGGGAAAAAACAAATAAACAGTTTTTCTCCAGCCATCTATAGATGTTATTATCTACAGCTAGGATAGGCCTACATAAAATCCTGTCTTCCATAGATTGAACTAACATTTCGTAATGTAATAAATGGAAAAAAATATACCAAATAAAGGGCAAGCAAATTATTTCTATATATACAAAATGTACAATAAAGCTACATACACATATCTACAGTCACTTACTGCTGCACACTCCCAGTGCTTGTGGTGTGTTCTCAACGAATGCCACAGGGTACTGAAACATAGTCCACCAGCTACAGAATGTAAAATGCCTAATTTTAGATGTGCAACTTAATGTCCAGGCATGTGGTCTTAACTGATACTCATGGTTAATTAACAAAATGTATAAGAAATGGATAAAGGCAGATTTAAAGATCAAGCCTGAAAGAAAAAGAATTATTTTATGTATTATATACATAGAATACACACACTACAGCATAGGCATAAATATTTTTTTTTCTTTATAAAGTTTAGATTTCCTGTGTATCATGTATTGTTTCAGACAGGAACATACTATCCATAAACTGAAATGTATTGTACTTTTCCAAACCTGTATAAAGTATTGGAACTCCACACTCAGGTTTTCTGGAAATACTCAAAAAATGTCATCATAGTAAAATATGTGAAAATGACTCTCAGTTCTCAAACCTTTGTTTGCCTACCACAGTATATTTTCCAATGTTTACTTCCAGCTTGATTAACATCTGCAAAATTTTGTACTTGTTTTCTAAGATACACAAATGCTGTACTACCTATATCCTTTGGCTACTTATGGTAGCTTTATAGATGTTTATATAGAGTCTAAACCCAATGGTGCTTCACTTCTGACTGAAAACTTTTGAGTGTTAACATTACTCAGCAGATAAGTAATTGTGCATTACTAAAAGACTTTTTTGTTTCCTAGTAAAGCTGGTTACATTCATTTGCACAAATAATATATTGTTTAAGAAAATGTATTTGCTGAAAAAAACCCAGATATTCACCTGCTATCATTAAAATCAATGGCAAACTAAGTCTGTGTAGTAAAAACATTCCTTCTGTCTAATAATATACTGATTGAATAGGGTATTCCAGAAAATTAAGGGCTGCACTAGCTTTAGAAGCAGAAATCTGATTTATAAAGAAGGGTTGGCCATAACACGATTAGTGGTTGAATAAGAAAATCTAGCAAAACGGAAGGCAAAACCACTGTTAACTGGCAAGTCCTAATCAATGCTTCTGTTGGAAATTCTGAGTAGAGAGAGAGATTTATTAGCTTCTAGGAGCAAGCGGGTGGGGGGAGGGAACAGACAAAATAGAAAGAAGTGAGGAATTCAATAGCTTAAGTAGTCTAGCTACCATTTACAATATGGGTGGTACATTCAGAAGTACTCAGCATTCTGCCAACTATACCATTTTGAAGTTAAAAAAGAGTTAAGACATCATTATCCCAGCCCACATGTTCAAACATTAACTCTAGTTATGATCCCACTGACGGGTGCAAATGACCTTTTCTGTGTGATGAAGAGTAAATGGAGCACAGGACTGGCAAAATTTCTGATGCCAAGAATTGCAGATGCTTGAGATGGAAAAGAGACTTTAAATCCCACACTGTCCATTTAGTGTTCCCCAGGGCAGGATTATACCCTGAATTATATTTACCATATTTATAGTATGTATAATATTAAATTAAATACAGACTCTGTAACAGCATAAAAACCAGTTACAATATTTAGTCCCATGTGACTGAGTTAATTTCAATTTTCTGCAGAGTGGAAGAAGAAGGGAAAATAGGTAGACTTGACAGGGTACAGAAGTTGATTTTTTTTTAAAGTTCCAAGATTCGAGAAGAAATTCAACTATTTATATAAATAAACATTCCATGATGTGGTGTACAAAGAACTGAATGGGTCTTCCCCACAAAAGGATCATTTAATTTATGTAATATTTTTAGGCATCAAGAAGAGTACAAACATTTATTTTCAAACAAAAATTCAATCCTTGAAGAAAACTGCTGTCTTGTTTCCATTCCTTGGGGGCAGGGGCCCAGTAATTTACATGTTTTCTAGAAAGGCTACATTAACAACTACACTGCCATCTGCTGGTGAAAAAGACTTCTCTGATTTTCCTAACAGCTGCAACTACACAAGAAGCATCTGTCAACAGACGTGACTGTTGGAAGGGATTTCCAGGCAAAGCTTCTGGCAATAGATTGCATCTACACAGAAAAGCAAATCAAAAGAGCAATCCACAACTGTCGGCAGAGAGCAGCCAGACTGTCCAGCTCCCTCTGAATAGAATGGCTGACCGGAAGCTATGTGAACAGGGCTGCCAGGTGAACTGGAAGCCCTGTTTTCAGGCAAAAAGGCCACAAAGCATCTAACATGGCTGTTTTGTCGACAGGAAACTGTCGAAAAAGGCATTATACCTGACTGTGGATGGAGAGATATAATGCTGCTGGTAGGTGCGCCAACTTTGATTGACAAAGTGCTGACAAAGCACATTCTGCCTATAGATGCTCTATGGGTTTTTCCGACAAAAGCCCAGTTTTGCCAGAAAAACCCTCTCGTGTAGATGTCCAGATCATGAATAACTATCAGTCCTCTAAGTTTTCATTGGGATGTAAGTTCATTTATTTTGTAATTGAAAATTTGAAATATGGAGGTATACCTACCTCATAGAACTGGAAGAGACCTTCAGAGGTCATTGAATCCAGTCCACTGCCCTCACGGCAGGACCTATCACCATTCCCAACAGATTTTTTTTTAAATCTATTTGCACCCCAGATCCCTAAATGGCCCCCTCAAGGACTGAACTCACAACCCTGGGTTTAGTAGACCAATGCTCAAACCATTGATCCCCTTCCCCCGCACATCAGACAATAATGTTGTCTCAAGCAAAATCTAAAGTAACATACTTCATTACAATATTTTAATATCGAAGTCTGATCTTGCTCCCATTGAAGTCAATGGCACAACTCCCACTGTTTCACTGGGAACAAGACTGAGCCCGAAACCCAGGATCTGTTAAAATGCCTGATTGTGAAATACATTTGGAGAAAGGGGAGCTGTTTCTTTGCAGTTAGAGTTCTCCGTGGAAATGCATTTATAAAGGTAAAGCCACATCAGATACGGGGAGCAACTGTCACTCAATTTGTTTTAGACTTCTGTTCTTCATTGAAACACAGAGCACCATGTCTGCCTTCAAGTCAATGAGGCAATAATTCTTAAGATTATCATAGACCATGTTGTTCTAGCTATGTAGTTCCCAGAATTTTAGAAAGAATAGGATGATGTGGAACGAACATAAAAATGGCCATACTTGATCAGACTAAAGGTCCATCTAGCCCAGTATTTTGTCTTCTGACAGTGGTCAATGCCAGGGAATGAACTGAACAGGTAGGGCTTGTCTACACTACCACCCTCCTTTGAAGGAAGGATGGTAAATAGGGTGTTGGGAGTTTACTAATGAAATGCTGCACTGCATATGCAGTACTTCATTAAGCAAATTCCCCCTCGCAGCAACTTCAAAGTACCGGCTTGCGTCTGGCTGCAGCTCACCCGATGGTACTTCGAAGTGCTGAGGCAACTTCAAAGTACTGGCTTGCGTCTGGCCGCAGCTCACCCAACGGTACTTTGGAGTGCTGAGGTAACTTCAAAGTACCGGCTTGCATCTGGCCGCAGCTCACCCGACGGTACTTTGGAGTGCCGAGGCAACTTTGAAGTCCCTTTACTCCTAAAATTTTGAGGAGTAAAGGGACTTCGAAGTTGTTGCGAGGGGGAATTTGGTTAATGAAGTGCTGCATATGCAGCGCAGCACTTTATGAGTAAACTCCCAACACCCTACTTATCATCCTCCCTTCAAAGGAAGGTGGTAGTGTAGACAAGCCCGTAATCAAATGATTCATCCTCTATTCCCTGTCCCTGTTCTTAGTTTCAGACAAACAGAGGCTAGGGACACCATCCCTGCCCAATCTGGCTAATAGCCATTGATGGACCTAGGCTCCATGAATTTATTTTTTGAACCCTCTTATAGTCTTGGCCTTCACAATATCCACCAGCCCGGAGATCCACAGGTTGACTGAGAGTTGTGTGAATAACTCTTCTTCATTTACTTTCTCACACCAGTCATTAGGGCTGTTTCTACACATGCCACTTTCTCCAGAAGCTGCATGGTAATGAATAGCCCAGGAGATGCTAATGAGGCATGGATGTAAATTTCCAGAGCCTCATTAGCATATGGTCATGTGATTCAGAGTACGGAACTTCTTCCAAACTCCAAGTTAGCTGTGAAGAAGCGGGGCCTGCAGGGATCTCCTGGAAGGAAATCCTCCTTCTGGAAGCCCTCTCGTTTCAGGAAGATGTGGTTCATGGAAGGAGGATTTCCTTCCGGGAGATCCCCACAGGCCGCACTTCTACACAGCTATTTTAGAGTCTGGAGGAGCTTCTTCCGGACTCTGAATCATGTGACCATATAGTAATGAGGCCCCGGAAATTTACGTCCTTGCCTCATTAGCATCTTGCGGGCTGCTCATTACCATGCTGCTTCTGAAGAAAGTGGCATGTATAGAAACAGCCTCATTGTTTCTTTTCCAAGCTGACAATATTGTCTTTTTATTCTCTGCTCATATGGCAGCTATTCCATACACCTAATCATTTTTGTTGCCCCTTTCTAAGCTTTTCCAATGCAAAGAGATATTTTTCCAGATGAGACAACCACATCTGCATGCAATATTCAAGACTTCATAGTCTCACTACATCTCTTGCTTCCTTTAACTCCAAACTGATTTTCAGCTGTGGCTCAAGGCTGAGTGTGAACTCAGGACTCTAGAGGTGAAAGGCAAGTGCAGTGGTCCTCAAACTGTGGGGCATGCCTAAGGAGGCACAGTGAAATGTTCACGGGGTGGTGCCCAGAATGGCCCCCACAGGGGCAGGAAGGGAGCATACTTCCAGCCCCTCTCTGCCTCCAGACCAGCTTTGCCTCTGACCTCATTCAGCTCCCACTCCAGCTCCAAGCCCAGTAATACAGGGAAGAGCACAGATAGATTCCATTAGTGGTAAGGGGAAGTGTGAGTGGAAAAGTTTGTGCAACATTGACCATTTGTAGCTCCCTATCATTTTATCAATTATTATCATCTGTATTAACTCACTGAGGGCATCATCCATTGCAAAGCTCTGTTTGTTACCCGCTGTACAAGACCTATAGTGTTAAAAAAAAAAATCCCTCCATCAAAGAGCTCACAATTATAGTGAATTCAATGGGTGGGAACAGGGAGATGGAGACACCAAGCAGGTGTGAGAGGGAATAGGATAACAGTAATACAAGCACAATTTTCCATAAATTAGTTATGTGACTTATAGTTATAAAATATTTATCAGAGCAAAGGACAAGTTTGTAAGGACACATTATCCTATGTAACTGACTGCATACCTATGTACCTTGTTATTATATACCTGTGGCTGTTGTTAGTTTAGAACAATTACACAAGCCAAGTTTGAAGACACACAAAAGAAAGCTGAACACTGGAAAAGACAACTTTTTATAGATTTTAGTATAAGAAAAGCATTTGGAAGAGGACTATAGCAATTCCTATGTCACTGATACATCAATGATCACACCCTCACATGGTAAGTGGGCTACCATGAGTTTGTGTGATCTGAAACTGACTAAAAAGCTACAATCAAAATTATTTCTTTCTTTTGAATTTTTTTTCATTTACAAAAGCCTGCTAATGATTTTAATCATTCTCTCCTATTAATTATAGTCTGATGACTGCAGCAAAAGAGACTCCATTCCACAGCTGATACCCAACAACTGCTTAAAACAACAGCTGAATGGAGATGGGAAATGTCTAATATTCACTCTCATGTTAATGAAAAATAATCTGTGGGTTATATTAAGATGCCTATGCTCCTCTTGTAGGCAACCCTTCCAAATGGTTTTGAAAATTTGTTTCATTTTGTACCTCCATAAAGACAAGTTGCTGTATGTCTGTTGTTATCCTTTCACTGTGTATGTGTTTACTGAGTTAGTCTCATGGCAACCAACTTCCTCTATACTTATAGTTTCCCCAGCTCAACAGTCCCCACATCTCACCAACTGCTTAGATTTTCCAGTTCAGAGAAGAAAAAATCAGAATCAATTAGGCACCGATAGATGGTCTATGTCAAACAATTATGAGCAGCTCACCTCATTGCACAGAACTCTTAGAAAGTGGAAGGGAAAGAGGGTGTATGGCTTTCAGAGCAATACATCAGATCACTATTGCTAGTGCACACTGAAAGCACTCAGACATGGTGGGGGCCACAGAAATAGATAGATTAGGTATGTCAGTGAACTCCTTCAGAGTATGTGAGAAGAAGCATATTTGTTAAAAATATACTGTCTAATTTAACAGCATCTATTTCAAACATCTTCTAGTCCTCTCCCTTCAGCGGGTTGCATTTCAGTGATTTCTGGGTGTGTATCAGCATATCCATGTGTGAGATACTTGGAGACAAAAAGCCTTTTATCTCTATTATGACATTTATTATTATTATTCTAACTTATATCACAGTGGAACTCACAGCTTGTCATAGCTCAAGACCCCATTGTACCAGGCACTGTATATACAGAAGAAAGAGATGTCAAAATGAGCTGAACATGAATCTGAGCAGGCAAATAGCCATGCAAAGTGTCACATTCACAGTTTGAAAGGCATCACTGGCCTGGCCTCATATGCATGAAGTAGAACAAATTGCAGCTCACTTGGTTTTCTTAATAGATACAGGAGGTGACTTCCCACCTCAGACTGCAGAAACCAAAATGCAAGTAACGGTAACCAAGAGGATAGAGGCAGAACATTTCACACTTGGTCTAGTTACACCCTTGGTGACACTCAGACCGAAACAGACAATAGGAAGCATTCACTAGGACTTGTAGCCTCTCTGGCAAAACTCAGACTGAGAATGGGGCAGTGTCCATTAGTATCCATCATCTCTGTGCTGAAGCTCAGCTCAAGATGGGGCAAAACCTGTGACGATCTGGTCTCCACAGGGCAATATCCACAGTGAGGTAAGTTAGGACCTGATGAGACCCACAATTGGAATTCATTAGGAGAAGCACTTCCAGCAGATCTAGGGACGTTATTATTCCCCTCTATTCAGCATTGGTGAAGCCTCATCTGGAGTATTACATCCAGTTCTGAGCGCCGAAGTACAGAAAGGATGTGGGTGCATTGAAGGGCAATGAAGCACATGACCTATGAGGAGAGGCTGAGGGACTTGAGCTTATTTAGTTTGAAGAAGAGAAGAGTGAGGGGTGATCTGATAGCAGCCTTCACCTTCCTGGGGGAGGGGGCTCTAAAGAGAATGGAGAGAGGCTGCTCTCAGTAGTGACAGATGGCAGAGCAAGGAGCAATGGTCTGAAGTTACAGAGGGAGAGGTGTAGGCTGAATATTAGGAAAAGCTATTTCACCAGGAGCGTGGTGAAATACTGGAGTGCTTTATCTAGAAGAGGTGATGCAATCTCCATCCCTAGAGGTTTTTAAGTCCCAGCTTGACAAAGTCCTGGCTGGGATGATTTAGTTGGGGTCAGTCCTGCTTTAGGCAGGGGACTGAATTAGATGAGCTCCTAAGGTCCCTTCCAGCCCCAGGATTCTATGAGTCTACATGAGAAGGCTGAATTAAGGTATGCAATTTCAGCTACGTTAAATATGTAGTTAGAGTCAATGGACTTTAATTCAGGCTTCTGCACCTTCTCCACTAAGGGAGGTTGATGGGAGCCTGCACTCCTGTCAATTTCCCTTATTCCTAAGGGGGGAGCAGGAGTACCACAGTCAATGTGGTTGCCCTGTAAATTCAATTTAGCATGTCCCCACTAGGCCTTTTAAATCAAACTCCAAAAAATCAACTGTAGCAGGGTCAATATTCCCTGTAGTGAAGATGAACCTATTAACTTAGCAACAGCAGAGGGCCAACATGTGGCATTGCCCAAAGGCAACTGGCAGCTCTGTGGTGGTCCCTGGATCATGATGGGATTGTGTCCAGTAGAATCCATTTCCACAACATCAGAGTTCAAATGAGAATGCAGCAATGCACTCTCGGACTCAGATCCGTGCTGACTGTTGTGTGTTGTGAAGGAATTTTCCTCTGGGTCTCACTGGCCGTGACCTTGGGGGGTTTTCACCTTCTTTGACAGTGTGTGTGTGGGGTCAGTTGCCAGGACCATCTGGGTGTCTCTCACTTCATCATTTCCCTACCACATGAGCACTGGTGCACCCAAATGCTCTCTTGCACACAAACTTCCTGATGCAGCATGGAGCCTGCACCTAGACTCTTGTACCAGAGTCTCTACTCCAAATTCTGACCCACCCCCACCTCAATCTCCATCGTGTCCCCAAACTCCCTCCCACAGACCCTACCCCAAACTCCCCCCACCCCAATCTCCGACCCACCTGGAAAGTCCCTCCCAGAGCCCCTACCCAAATTCCTGCCTGCCCCCAAACTTCCTCCCAGAGTTTTCAGAGGCTGGAAATGGACAACAGGGAAGGGATCACCAGTTCTGGTCACTCCCTCTGGGGCATCTGGCATTGGCCTCTGTCGGAAGACAAGACACTGCACTAGATGGACCTCATGTACCACAAACTCCCACCCAGAGCCTTCCTCGGCTGCAGGGGTGGGACATGGACTCACTCTGGACCCCGGCAATAACCCTACAACCCTGCCGGCCAGGCAGGGCGGATCTGGGCCGCCGGGGCTCCCGAGCAGCTTGGGGCCGCTAGTCACACTCCCCTGCTGAGCGGGACCGACTAAAGCTGAGCTGGAGACCGATATCCGGCCCCACAGCCTCCATGGCGACGGCTGCCCGAGAAGGGGCCCGCGCCAGACCCACTTGTTGTGGGTTGCTTGGGTCGAGGATGGGCAGCGCGCGCCGTCTCCGTGGTGACACTCAGGACCAACACAGGTCAGGACCTACTGGGTTCAACGTCTCTATGGCAAATGCACCATAATCTCCCCATAGGGTGCCCCCGCCCTCTGTCTCCATGAGCCTGTGTGCTACTCACCCGCGTACAGCGCCGTCCCCAGGGCTAGCGCCCAGCACCCTCGTGACTCCCGCTCCCAACAGGCTCTGAGAGCAGCGACTAGGCCGCGTCCCCATAGCAACGCCGCCTGCCCTGTTCGAACACTCGCGCCCAGGCTGGCACCGCCTAGGCCCGAAACAAGCGAATGGGAGACAAGGGAAGGGGCGGAGTTTCGCATGCTGACCAATCGAAAGCTAGAGTGTTTGACGGACCGCGCGAGCTGCCAAATCTCATCCAGAGCGTCTCCAACCGAGCCTTCCCATTGGCTCTCCCCTGCACTAGTGATTGGCTGAGGCTGCTGTCAGTTTGTATGAGCCCTGCCCTGTCGTTTGTATGCTCTTTGTTCCGGAAGAGCGGGAGCTAGAGGCAGGTGAGAGACGCGGTTAGGGGAGAGGGTGACCTGGGAGTGGTGGCTGGCGGGGAGTGGGAAAGAAGACGAACAGAGGGCGAAGCCTGAGAGTAAATGGGAAGCAGAGTGGGGGCCTGGGAGTGGTTGGAGGAATGGGGGACAGAAGAGAAGGGGGCAGTGGAGTGGTGGTGGGGGCAGGGAGGGGCCTGGGAGTGGATGGAGGAATGAGAATCTGGGGAAGACCAGGCGGGGGGGTGTCCTGGAGTGGTTGATGGAGTGAGGAGGGGGGGAATTTAACACTGTGGTTTGGGGTCTTTTATTTGTCTTCTGGGTTTAGTGCCGCTAGGAGGTGATATTTTCAAGGTTGGCACCATAGTCAGAATCAGATGCTTATTTCTGTTTTTTTAGTTTTAAATGAAAGCGGAGTCTTACATTGCCACACAGCTTCAAAAAGCACACTACGTTGTGCAAGAATAGCAATAAAATCACATTGGCTGAGTTCTCCCAGCTCTGCCACTGATGTGGCTGACCCAGGCTAGTCGCTTAAAGCACTATAAAAAAGATAGGTCTTATCCTGCTTTTACCTGCACAATCTGCATCTCCTCTTCACCTCCTCCATGGCTTCTGGCAAGCCAGCTCCTCCTCATCCTCATGTACCCTGTTTCTCCCCAGATGGAATAGTCTGGTTTCCTCACTTCCCATCACTTCTCCATGTGTACTGCTCCACCTCGACCTAAACATCTCACTATTCATACCCTGCTTCAACCAAAGTAGCCTTGAACACTGTCCTCAACAAGCACTGTTACCTCCTTGGTCCATGTCAGAACACTTCATGCTAGGAGCCAGCTGGCTGTTGGTCAGAGCAAAGGGCAAACCTGCTCTCTGCATAATGCTGTGAGTTTGGAGTACAAATATACAATCAGCTCAACCAGAGAGTGGATGTTGGTGTTCTTCTCTTTGTTGCTTGGGGATTGTAGCACTTTCCTCAGAGATGGTAGGAGGGTGAATCAGTTAATATCTGTAGGTGACAAGCCCTTGAAATGCCAAATATTATTTACTTCATGCATTCATTGTGTTTTCTTGTCTCGCTGAGAAATGTAGAAAAGAGAGAGCGGTTGAAGAGATGTATTCAATAGTCAGAAGTTACTGGTGTGGTGTTTTGATAGGTCTGCTTCATCAGTGATGGTAGTTACATGGCTATGTGTTTGGCCCGTATGTGTTGTGTTGGCTTGTGCTAATAGCTAACGCAGTAAACTGCACGAGAGAGACTCCCCCACCCCAAGACCACCAGATCAGATAAGGATCAAAGGCACCAGGCCAGGTTTGTTGTAAACAAAGCCCCGCTTATAGCTTCCCTGGATCAGGTGCTTACAAGTAGGCTAAGAATTTGTGCCTGCAACAATGTATGTGACTCAGTTGGTAATATGGGATCCATCGCTGCCCCCTGGGTTGGACAAAGACAACTCCTTGAGATACACTTTTATAGACAGGTACAAACAAGTTACATGTCAGTCCTGCTGTATTAGATTTGCTACCTCCTGTTGCTTCGTTACCACCCCTTAGCTTGTACATGGGGTGGTTTACCACTGTCTATCATGCTGTCAGTTTAGACCCCATCCAGAACCTGGGTTGGTATGTCTGTTATCTGTGGAGAGGTGTTGGTACTAAGAAGTTTCTTCACAAGCTGTTGTGTTATGACTCCTCTGGAATGTACTTTTCGTCCCGTCTAGTACCAGCTAGGTATGAGTGTTTCTGCAAAATCAGCTCTGCTGGCACCAAGTGCTGTGAGCAGGGCCTGCCTCTTACTCACAGCTTCACTTTGGTTTATCATAACAATGTCCTGGCTGTTGTCTAGGCCTGTGGGCTTATGTCTCAGGCTCTCATCTTACTACTATGCAGTGTGAGAAGTGTGCTGAGGGGACTTGAGGCTCACGTGTGCTTGATGAAGCATTGACTGGGTTGGGTTCCTTGGCCTGTGTTATATAGGAGGTCACTCACTAGGTGATCATAATGGTTCTTTCTCACCTTGAAAGGTAAAAATATTTAAATAGAGTACAAACAGGTAAAACCATAGGTAGATGTATAGAAGTGGGGGACATGTTAGCACATCAGTTCATGGCCATGGTTAGTCCTGCTTACACTTGTTCCACAGCAGGGCTGGTGTCCACTATCTAGGCACAACTCACAGCTGGATGTGGCTGCTTGTGAACAGATGTGCTTTGCAGCTGAGAATTACTGGAGGTTATTCTCATGCCTAGCTTCTATACTCTTGAAGTCTGGAATCTCCAGCTATGTACAGGAGATGGTGCTATGATCCTGCATAATTGATTTGCATTGCTACAGACCTGAAGAGTAGGTAGTATAACTCCTAGTGATTTCATCTCCTCGAAAATGGTTACATACAAATATCAGAGCTGTGCTAATTACCTGTGTACCACAGGTACCTTACCAATGGATGGAGCCCTGCAAATCTGGGGATATCTGCATCCGTAGATGTGGGTATCTCCTGTTCATTTTTGCAGATGTTGGAGCAAATGTGGTTACCACAAAAAGGGCTTTACACAGGTGTTTGTCCTACTTTACCCTGCCCCGGCATTTACTGGGGAGTGGGGCTGGGGTGATCCTGCAGAGGAGCAGGTGGAGACGGTGCTTGTCTCACTCTACCCCACCAGGTGCTCCTACTGGGAGCAGGATCAGGGTGCTTCTGCAGAGGAGCATGGTTGGGGCCGGGTGCTTTGCAGTTTGTAGTTAACCACTGCTAAGATTTCAGGCTGAAACAGATGGAACCAGCTGAGCTTGTTTGTATGATTTGTGGATCAGAGGTTTTATGCAGTTTGTGACTTCCCTTTCAAGGCAAAGGGAAGGGGATCTGCTTTCATCCTGCTAAGCAACGTGTAACGACTGTCGTCATTACATGCATGTCTTCATACATGCTGGAGTTAAATGCCATGGCTGAGATTGGGGTGTCCATCTGAACTCTGCAGCAGAGTGCGGGAGCAAGGTTGTCTGAACAAATTGCCAGGGCCCAGGGCAGAGTTTAACAAAAATGTATTTTAATTTGGAAAAGACCCCAACAAGCAAAACGCACCTTCCTATAATATAATATCAGTCAATTTGCCCATGCAGAGTATTCTCTATTTCTTATAACAGGCTGGCATCCTCTAGATGAGCAGTCCTAAAATTATGACTCTGGCTAAGTTTGACTCAGGTTGTAGAGAGGGCTTCCCTACCCAGAATCTTGCAGAGAAAGGCAGTCTCTCCCATGTCTTTCTGGGTGATTGACATCTTGTCTAGCAAATCTCCTTCACTTCTGGGTCTAAAAGGGCTTTACCCTATCATAGATTTCATGTCTCGTGCAGTTGCCTCTGTAGACACTGCATTACCAGGCAGTTATTCCTGTTTGTAATGAGTAATCCTCTGCATTTATGTTTGCTGTCATTGCAACTAATAGGAGGACCATGGCGCTAAGAGCATGTGGCTTGATAATCTACAGGAGGCTACAAACAGCATCCCCTTCTTCTAAAGTTGGTGACAGTATTGAATACCTTCTTCTGCAGACATCCTACGGCACTCATCACTGGACTCCACCAAAAGGTGATGTTTGTTCCACTAATCAATGCTAACCACTGTATCCAGGAGCCAGAGACATTATAATGTAAAGACCTCTAAGGGCAAATAGGCTAATGGCTACCAGTCTTTAGAAATGATTGAGACAGTAACTCTATTAGCACCATAGTTGTGCCACTCACTTCTTATTGAACTGCACGTGCACCTTATCCTGCACTGCAACTTTGGCAATGGTCAGACTTTATAGCAAGCCGAATGTTTATAACTAAATGGGAGTCAGACACTGGCAGTGCCCTGGGGGATACTACAGAGGCTCATCGCTAAAGTCAAGATGTTAGCATTACTTTAAGTAAAAGTCTTGGAGAGGTCATGGGACAGAGCTAGGTGAGGGAGTGACAGGCCAAGCCCTACCGGCGTGGCCGGGCCACAGCTCAAGCTCCGGTGGTTCCGGAGCTGGTCGCAGCTACGGAACAGTAGCATGCAGTTCTGGCTATAGCCCCGGAGCAAGGGACATGGGGGGGACACAGCCCCCACTGCAGTGCTGGCCGCAAGCCACATAGCAGGTATACATGGCCTCAGCTGCAGCCCTGCCCCAGCTATAGCACAGGGTTGTGCTCTCCCAGCTCCAGCTCAGCTTCAACTGCTGACAGCTGAAGCCGAAGAAGTCACAAAGGTCCAGTAAAGTATGGAATCCATGACTGCTGTGACCTCTATGATTAAATCGTAGCCTTACTCAGCACTTAAGGTGAATGGCAGAGAAGGCATTTGGTTGAACCTCCTTTAAGCCTGTAGAAATGGCTTTTAACTTCCAGATTTTATTCCCTCTTCCCCACCACTTATGTAACTAGATATCTCAGACAGAAGACACAGGCTGACCACACCAAGATAAGTTAATTATTTTGTACAGTGCATGAATCAAAGAACCTTGTAGCAGCTCTGCCCCTTATGAAGAAAAAGATATGCAAGCTTCTCCCCATGTCCTCTCAGCCAAAAACCTGCGTAAATAGAATTTGCAGTGTGCTGGTAAGCCAACACATCTGGACTGTAACCATCCACCGCATAAAGTGTCCCATGATTGTGCTCCTCACCAAGAATTCCAGATGCTAGCCACGAGTGCTCAGCTGATCCTCACTGCCACAGGATCACAAAGGGCCATAGCGGCTCCTCAGATAGCCAGGAGCCACACCATTTCAGACTTTTTTAGGTCCATGCCATCACTGGAATAAGTTACCTAGGGAGGCTGTGGAATCTCCATTGCTGGAGATATTTAGAAGCAAGTTAGTTAAAGACCTCTTGGGGATGATCTAGATAGTGTTTGGCCCTGCCAAGCAGGCAGGGAACTGGACTTGATGACCTCTTGAGGTCCCTTCCAGTTCTTGTGTTCTATGATTCTATGGCCACCTTTAATTTGTATCTGGAAACAAACTGGTCACCATTGCAGATCCCAGAGCACTAAGCAAATGAACCATTGCGTTCTGCTGAGTGGGCTTTAGCCATAGCCCAAGTAGAGCATATTGCAGTGATATAATCTGGAGAAGATGAAGTCATGGGTAAACATGGCAAGGTCTGGGTTTGAAAGAAAAGGTGATAACCATCATGCCAAGAGCACCTGAGTGGAGGAGCCTCTGTACGTGACAGCTACTTTTTGTTTTTTTTTTAAAAAGTAACTTATGCACCTTCCTTCAGTCCCATAGTATTGCTGTGTACTTCCAAATACCAAAAGGCAGGCAGAGCATTGCTTCATTGTCTCTGTATGCTTCTCATCACCTACCACCATCAATTACATCGTCTTTAGTGCGGGTCCCAAGTACAGCTAAATACTGAGAAAACTGACGCTGTCAGCTGAACCTGATGAAAAAAGGGATGTAAAAATAGCTCTCCTCCCACAGCTAACTCTTGAGAGGGATCTGGTCTCAGATGAGGAGTCACTGGAGAGCAGAGAGCCCCACTGAGAAGTAATCTCAATGGCCTTTCTTGGTCAGGCTTCTGCATGTCGTACCATCTGAAGCTCACCGTCAGCCTCAATAAGTATGCTGCAACAGGACAGCACTGAGATGATGCTTTTGATTCCACATTCCCCACAGCAGCCTTGCATGCATACTGAACTGGAGGGGTCAGAGTATGGAGTCTGGTAGTACACATGGCAAAGGTCTTGAGACAAAGGCAGACTGATCCTGCTTGTGGCTCTGGTTCTGTCAGGGGAAAAAAGAGTAGAGTCGCTTGAGGGCAGTTCTGTCCTCTGCAGGTGTTCTGCGATTACTCACACTGAAGTCCCCAGATAGTGGGGGAAAAATCAACACATAAGCTGTGGCCCAGTTTCTCAAAGGACTAGGCTTCAAATTTTCATTGATTTCCCTTTGAGGATCTGGGTCTTTGTCTTTCCTCATCATCAAGAGCTTGTTTTGAACCAAAACACCCTAGAGCTGTCTCTCTAGCAGGTCTAAAGACAAGCTGAAGAGGATCTGGAAGACATGTTCATTTCTGGTGATGCCACTGCTATCTTACCATTACTTTCCCCTCAATCTTCTTCTCTCTTTTTCAGGATGGGTGAGTCTGTGTCATTGTACAGGTGCTCCAGATGCTTAAGAAGCCTGGATGAAATGCACCTGCTTTACTGACATGCCTAAAAGCACGGTATTTGGGCTTCACCAAAATTACATATAGCAGTGCTCCCAGGCTAACTAAAATTGAGAGGGAGATGCTTAGAAAGCTGGTCCATAGACTTCTGCCTCCCTGGAGGATTGGCTGCCATCAGATCATCAAGCCAGTGCACAGTACTGGAAGCTTGCTTGGTCCCTTGCTGATCCTAGACTTGCAATTAAAAACAGCGGTAAGCAATGAGTCTTTCCCTTCATAGGTGGCTGGGAGAGTGCACCTCCTCCCCTGAAATGAAAAAAACCTCAGTAATCCATTCATCATCACTCCAGCTTAGATGGCTATATCACACCACACCTGGACCAGTAGTGATTATGGTTTGCATAATTAGTGGGGTCAAGTGCTTTTCACAATGGCTTGCTTCTTACCCATTGTCAAATGTTCCGTGTGGCATCTCTTGTTGGCCTTGCAGAGTTGATGCCCAGCTAGATTCTGTTCTGCAGTGGTAAGGGTCCTGTGTGGAAGAATGCAGCTTGCAGTGCTGGGAGTTAGTATTAAAATCGGTTGACTTATAAACTGAACAAATTTTGATCTGGAGTCACTGGATCTTAAACATGCAAAAGTGTATGTGATGTTTTGGAGTCACATTTCAGAACAGAGCCACACTTTAAAACTGAACTTACTCCAGATCATAGGTGATTACTCTGTGGGGACTTCAGGGCTGGAGCACATGTGGAAAAATGTAGTGGGTGCTTGGCACCCAAAAGACACCTGCCAGTCAGCTGCTTTGGCAACAGGTGCTGGGGAGAAGGAAGCAAAAGGGGCAGACCAAGGGCAGGGTATGCTTGGAGGAGGGGGGCAAAGCAACAGCAGGAACAGGCCGGTTGGGGCAGGGTGGAAAGAGGTGGGTTGGAGTCTGGGGGAAGGAGCAAGTGGAAGTGGGGCATCAGCACAGAGCAGGGATGGAGCACCCACCTTGAAAGAAGAAAGTTGGCACCTTTGCTCCATGCGTAAGAGCCATGGGAACTGTTTTCTTTCCAGACACACTGACAAAGAGCAAGTAAGATCTATTTGCAGAGAAATGCAGGGTTTCCCATGCACCCCCACTCTACTAATGGTGATAATTTCAAACACTGTGGAACCCCAGGCAAAACAAGGTGTGAAGTCATGTCCCATTACAGCTCTCTACTGAACCCAGTAGAGTTACAGCATGGGTATATTAAGCCCATTACATTGTTTTCCTCCTGAAAGTTACTTGGACTCCCAGTTGCATGTGCTTTTTTGAGCCCTTGCCTGGTTGGTTCTATTTATGTCTTTGTTTGGAGTTTTTGTGAGAAAATTAAATCTGGCTTTTCTCAGGGAAAGTAAAAACAACTTATGTTATAATTATACCTATATGAAATGGTGATTGAGGGATCCAAAGTGAATGGAAAGCACTAAAAGAGTACCATAGCTAGCTAGAGGGGCTGGCTTGTAGAGGGAAATAAAAATAAACTTACTCCAAGCTGTTGCCTACCACTGTACTGTCACCCCAGTAGAGAGTACTGCAGTGATACGAGTCTCTTTAATTTCATGTTAGTCCAACAGCTACACAGCAGCTTCCACCCAAACCTCTTCAGAAACATCATTAATGGATTTTGGTGGGGTGTGCATAATAATCATAATCTCTTGAATCCCCACAGAAATTGATCCCTCACTGAAATGTAGCTGTAGGGTTCGGGGGTGAACTTCAGCAACTCTTTAACTGTGCACAGTTACACTAATTATTTTGAGCTAACATACAAAAAATTTTGGGACAAGCAAAGAAGAATGCCACATCCAATTCAAACTGCCTGAGGAACTGTAGGTAGACAGCATGTACCTGTGTTGGACCCAGGACAGTGGGGCTAGCGCCCTTCTCTTATGAAAAATGCCCGGAAGCTGTTATTGATGCTAACTGGTTGGGGCGGAGCTTTCATGTGTCAGATGGAGGATGGTTCCTTCTGCACACAATACTGCAGCAGACCATTGGTTCCCCACTGATTCGGAGAAAAGAGCATGTCCAACCAACCCAAGAAGCCAGGTGTTCCATAGAGGTCATTCACCGCGGTATAGCTGTTGTTCAGATCGGTGTGGCTTCTGACAGCTCATAAGATGTTATAACAGCTTTCTTCCTTCATCAGTCTTCCTTTGGCCAGTCTTGGTAGCTGACTGCTTAGACACTATGAGTAGGAAGGGAAACTGGGTTTTATTCACGACTCAGAGAAGTTTTCATGTTTGGATAATAAAACAATGAAGAAGATCGGGTGCGTGATGCTGCCCTTCTTGTGCATCAGGCTGGACTTCCTCCTGAGGCCTGAGGGACTCCTTACACAGCCCGTTTGTTCAGTAGTTTGTGTTCATGTGCTGTATCCCACTGACTTTGATAGGCTCACTTGCTTGCCTAAGGGTGCAGAATCAGGCCTTAAGCCACCAAAGGCATCATAATAGAGGCTCAACTTAAATGCATACCCATTTGATGGATGGGTATTGATGAATACCCATGGATGAATCCTGTTCTCCTTTCAGCCAGAAATATGATCTCTTGATGTGGGGCTTTGCGGGTGTACACCCCTCCAATAGGAACACAGAACTGGAAAGGAGGCAAATAACAGAGGGCACTGGATGCCGATTTGTTATGTCAGCCTACATGGGAGAAGACTGTTCCTAAAATCCTAAAGGAAAGCAAGTGCTTGAGAGGGACCCACAAAAGTTTGAAATGCAAGGTGTGTTCTCCAATCTCTAATGCAAATGGGTGTAAATGACAAGGCAAAAGGGCTGGTGTTTGTTGCAAATCATATACTTCACATGTGTTTTTCCTATTGCTAATTGAATGAATACAATGAGAACATCCAGTTTTTCCTCTCAGAGACCTATTTTTCCCCCTCACTTGACAGGCCATGTGGATCCAGGTGAAGATGACCTGCAGACAGCCCTGCGGGAAACACAAGAAGAGGCTGGACTCAATGTCAGTCAGTTCACCCTCATTGAAGGGTTTAAGAAGGAACTGCAGTACCTTGTCGGAAACAAACCCAAAACTGTCATCTATTGGCTGGCAGAAATGAAGGACTATAACACGGAGATCAAGCTCTCTGATGAGCATCAGGCTTATTGTTGGCTGAAGCTGGAAGAGGCCTGCAAATGTGCTAAGTATACGGAGATGCAGGCAGCATTCAGAGATGTGCATCAGTTTCTCTGTTCCAAAGCATAAATCTTTTCATGGAGGAGATGAGGATTTTTAAAGAAACCTGGGTTGCTCTTTTAGAAAGAATAAAACGCTTAGTACATAAATGTAAATTTTATGCTAACTTGCTGTATGGTGTTAAGATACTCTGAGCCCTGTGGAGCTTCTGCTGTTATCTCCTCTAGGTTATCCAAGCTCTGTAGATAAGCATGGCCTGATCTAAGGATGAACCGGAGAGCTTTGAGGTCAGGTCCTGCACTGATAATTATGCCCTTTGTCTCTTTTGTCAGATCACTTAAATGGTGAACTGCTACTGCTCCTGTTGAAAATTGAACCATGGACCTCTCTTGACAACAGAAGGAGTGTTGAGAAAAGGAGCAGAAGGAGAATTTGAATAATAAAACCACCATTGCAAAAACTTGATCCTGAATTTCCAGCAGAACAGCAGTAGCCAGAACTGCTGGGTTCTAGTCTCAGCTTCGCCACTGACTCCTGCGGATAACTTGGTCAAGTCGCTTCATCTTTCCCAATTGTAACATAAGTTGTATTTCCTTACCTCATGCACTTAATGTTTGCAAAGTACTTTGAGAGTCTAGGACGGAGGATGTTAGAGAGGAATAAAATATAAATGATAATTTCCAATTCCCTCTGCAGCAGTATTATATTATTATACACTTTGTTTTGGTGACATAAGGAGACTAACCAGTACGTAGCCGGCTCCTGCCCCCTCCCCGTGTCAGGGTTTACTGCTGGCAGATCTCCACGCCCTGACTGGCTCCCAGCCCCAGGGCTCCCAGGGTTCTCCCAGCCCCAGATGCTGCTGGAGCTGTCAGATGGAGCTGTCAGCAGAGCTCTGTGCCCTAGCCAGCTCCCAGCCCCAGATCTGCTGGGGTTCCCTGGTGACGGGACTCTCTGGATGGACAGGTAATTAGAATATTTAAATGAGTCCCTGAATAAGGGAGTACGTGAATCCCCTGTTTCTTCGATGCCGGAACCCAGATCAAATCCCTGCTACAAACCCCAAAGCAAGGGAGCGCCACCCCGGTAAGCCCTGGTCCCCGCTAAGGCCTCCTGGAGAGAAGTGGCTGACAGGAACAATGAGACGAGGACAAGGTTTGAAAGGTTAAAAGACAAAGTAACAAGTACTTTTATTAAGGAACACAACCAGGTTAAAACTATAACAAGTAACAGTCTTTAAGATGCAAACTTATTTACGCGCTATTGGTAGGTAGGTTTATATTTGCAACTGTATCCATTTGGTAACTTGTATTCCAGATCTTGAATTGGTTTTATTGTACCACAAGATAAAAGATTTGGTTATAGGAGCAGAGGCAGAAGGATAGAGAAGTTCAGGAGTGAGGGGTGTAGGGAGTTTTGTAAATCCCCGCTGTCTCCTTCCAAAGCTGGGGTGGGGGTGCTAAGCCCCACCTCCGTGCAGGGTCAGGTTGCTAGCCTGTCCCAAGAGGTTGGTACCCGAGAGCCAGTCTGGGCTGTCCCTCTTTTGGGGGACCCACAGTACTCCCTTAGTGGGTCCAACTAAGAGTACCTGGGAGGCTTATGCTCTTTCTCAGGTCACTATGGTAGGATTTGACAACTGAGGGAGGCAGGGAGGCAATGCCTTCTCCTGCAATCTATTTAGAGGAGGTGAGTAAGGATAGGGGGAAAAGGATAGAAGGGAAAAGGGAAGTTAGAACTTTTGCCTTATTGTTAAACCGTTAAGAGCTAGACAAACTATAACAACTTAAACTTACTAATAAACACTAATTATTAATTAAACGTGCCGAGACTTGGTTAATATGGTGAACCCTGCCTGGGACGTCCAGGCCTGGCCTCAGGGGGTCGGGCCCCCGGGCACTTCCCTCCCCTCGTCAGAGGAAGGAACAACGGAGGAGCAACTCCCCGTTCCCTTGCAGAGGGTCCCGGTTTCCCAGGTGGGAATGAATATAGAATAGGTGTATGGCTATATTAAGGTAATTTTACGTGTCTAGTCCGGTTAGGTACGGTCCAGTCCAGTTAGAGTCCAGTCTGGTGGTGGTGAAGCATTGACAAGATGACTGGCGGCGGAAGCGAAGGTGCCGTTGTGGTGGCAAGCCCTGGGCTTTAGCAGGCGAGCACGCAGTACCTCACCCTAGTGGTGAGGCCAGGTCGCCACCTGCCCGATCCACCTCAGGGCTGCTTGCTGCTTGATGGTTGGCGGCGGGGGCGAGGGTGCCGCTGTGATGGCAGGCCCTGGGCTTCAGCCGGTGAGCACGCAGTACCTCACGCTAGTGGTGAGGCCAGGTCGCCGCCCGCCTGATCCACCTCAGGGCTGCTTGTTGCTCCTTGAGGCTAGAGAGCGGTGAGGCGCGATGGCGTGAAGACGTCGCTTCAGGCCGCAAGGAGGCTCAGGGTCCTGCCAGCGATGGCTGAGGTGGCTAGGTGTAATTAGCCAGGCAGTGATTTCGCTCTGTTCAGCACCGCTCAAGGGCGAGTGCTGAGGTGATTTCAGCTCTAGTTCAGCACCTCTCCAAGGCGAGTGCTGAGGTGATTTCAGCTCTATGCCCCTTAGGGCTGGCCTAAGATTTCAGCGGACGCTGCCCAGAAGCAGCCAGCACCTCCCTATGCAGGGTAACAGAAGCAAGTCTGTGTCCCCTAGGGCCACTGAGTGCCTGGAGGTACCTGCTTATATAGATCAAACTCATACATGATTCATAAGCTAATTTCCATATGAAGGTTCTAAGCACATGTTTTCAAACAGGTCCTCCAGGCCAGGGAAGCTTCCAGAAGCTGTTCACCTGCGCCCAATGAGGAGCCTGGATTTCAAATCCATGATTCTGAGGTGTTTGTGAATTCAGGTTACTGGGGAAACCAACTGACACAGAGTGACCGTTAACTGGGGGCTGCTAAATGGCAGCCTATGTATCTTTAGAGTCTACCTGCCCCTGCGATGATATTAAATAGGCCAAAGTCTTGTTTCCCCTGGCCCCCGGGGACGATAATGCCTGAGGGAGGAAAAATCCCTGACAGCAGGGCCATGCACACGCAAGGTAGCTCATTGGAGGTGAAGGCTATAATGAACTCTTTTTCTGGGCCTCAACTCACAAGGTGCTAAACTGCTGAACACCTTTAGCACCCGCTGATATCAGTAGGCAGAGAGAACCCTCAGCTCCTTGTAGGACTGAGACCATTTAATTGTTCCAGAATGATTTGCCTTAGTAAGAAAAATGATTTCCCCCCTATTCTTATTATACTCAGCTTTGTTATGAGCACTGTTTCCAATGAGATGTTTATGGATGATGCCAGGGAGTGATGGAGAACACGCAGGGAGGATGTTTGTGTTAGTAACATTTAGAGTGACTAGAGGCCCTGTTGCATTTCCACTTGCAAGCAGAAGTTGGGCTGGAAGAGAGTTCTAGACAGAAACTTCTTGTAATACACATCCAAAGTGTATGGGCCAGGCCTCATGCTGGCTGGGGGAGGGGTGGAGCTGGCACGGTGGGGGTGGGAGAGCTGGGCCGGGCCCCACGCTAGCCAGGGAAGGGGCTAGGGCTGGCATAGTGCAGGGGTTCTGTTTAGGGTCTGGGCCCCATGCTGGATGGGGGAGGGACTGGCATGGTGTGGGGTGGGACTCAGCTGGGCTGGGCCCTGCGCCAGCTGAAGGAGGGGCTGGGACTGGCACAATGCAGGGTGCAGCTCTCTTCAGGGTCTGGGCCCAGGTCTCATGCTGGCTGGGAAAGGGCCTGGCACAGTGTGGCCGGGAGCTCTGTAGGGGGGCTGGGTTGGGCCCCCCACTGGCAGCAGGAGGGGCTAGGGCCAGCAAGGTGCAGGGAGCAGACATGATAGAACCTTGCCCAGACAGACAGATGGACATACACAGCAACAATAATATGTATGCTACATGAATGAAGATTTTTTTAAAAAGTAAACAAGCAAAAGAGAAAATACCTAAAAAGTGTGCTGTTTCACAGTCATATTTTCATTATTTTCAGCTCCTGTCTAATCAACACCAAATAAACAATGATATTGCTGTAAGTGCAAGAATACATATTAAACAAAAATATGGAAACATTTTCAAGTAGCCATTCTACCCAGTCAACAGTAAGAAACAGACATTGGGTGAAAGAAAAAGTATGGTATTAGCTGAAGCCAAAGTTGGTAGGTGCATTTTAATAGCACTGCATATGTACCATTTATTAAGCGCTCTATGATCTGGAGGGATAAAAAGTGCTTTGGAGTTGTAAATTTGTGTGGTGTAGTTGGCAAATAAAACCCTTAGTGAGTCAGCTGGACTGCCATCAGCTGTTTTGCAGTGGCTCAGGATGGAAAAGTAGAGAGTAACGACTTCTTGTTTCTTAATCCGTGTTTTAGGGTGGGAAATTCCATAAATGGCTGGAGAATGTTACAGACAGTCATTTTGCTTTTGGCTGCTGATGGCAGAGATAACCCACGTATTCTCTTCTGGCCAAAGTCACTGAGCAGCATTTTGAGAGTGCTCGGGTAGCTATCTTGGGGATACAGCTGTCTGCTTTGAAGTCAAAACAAACCCTACCAAGATTTGTTTATTCACCTTTCTCTTTGAAGTGGAGGAATAACATTTTGTGTGTGATCCATGGTGCTAGAATCCAAAAGAAAGCAGAAGGCAAGGAAGATTAGCAACCAGCCTGGCATGCTGTGATTACATACGGGTCTCCTTACAGAATAAATCAGAAGCATGAGAAAGTATATGAGCTGTGCAGCGCCACAAACATAATACAACCTGCCTTGCCTTCTACAGTGTTGTGCCGCACCATGTCCTCTGGTGCTTGCTGGTCCCAGGCTTTATGGAAAATGGTTATGAATATAAATATCAATAACTCAGAGATGCTTTGGACAAAATGCCTCTTGTAACCTATCATTTGCAGTGGTATCGGCTGGCTCTGTAAATCCTACTTTTGTGCATGTATCATTTTTGTATTTGATGTAATGGAGCCACATGCAGCTTTTAAGGGCTTCTTTGTGACTTTTGACTCTGTAATTGCAAAGTAAAAAAATACCCTCCTGATTATTTTCGATAAACAGTGAATGTCCTGCAGTAAACATGTATCATATTATAAATCATTGTGGCTTTGTCTACACTATCCCCTTCTTCATGGCAGTGCCTCATTGGCATCTTCCAACATCGCTCATTACTATGCCCCTTTTGAAAAGAAGGAGCTAGTGTAGACATAGCCTGTGTATGTGCTCTTCTTAAAATAGGGGTTACAAAAGTATGGTTTAACCTTATTTATTAAGGACCATCTTGTATTCACATGCATTCCAGCTCTTGAATTACTGAATATATAAAAAGGCTCTTCTTGCTATTTTGATTGCTGACCCCTGGCCTACATATTTGTATTTCAGATGTTTGTTTCTCTGAAGACCTCAACAGAAAATGTGGCTGACTTGAGAGGATGGCTATACTTGACTGATAAAAGGTTTTAATGGGTGGCAATCTGCATCTGAACAACTTTGCTATATACATTCAGACCAGCAAATAGGTAATGGCTGATTGCCTATAAAGGACATGGATGGGTGACAATCTCCATCTTGGAGTATACTTTTACACAAAGAGAACAATGACATTACCTCCAGAGGGGACAGGTATAAAGAATGCCATGAGGGCTCTTCCATCTTTTCTTTACCCTGCCTTGGAAATTGCGTGACACACTGTAAAAGGGTTAAAGAGCTTTACAGTGTGTTGGAGATAGGTCAGGATAGATTATTTCTGACCTGAAGTACTCACCTGATGTAAGAAAAGCTTTTAAAGGTAAGAACTCACATGTAACTAGCTATGCAATTTATTTTATTTTAATTTGGTAACTCACTTTGATCTGCCCCTTTTGCCTATAACCACTTAAATCCCATTGCTGTGCTTAACATGTCTTTTGTGTATAATCAAGCCGAGTGTAAATAGTTTTTATCCAGGGAGGGCTACCACTGTGTATATCTCCCATTCATCGATAAAGGGGGCTTATCTAATGAACTCTCCATGGAAATCTTTTGCACAGAGGGAGATTTACTTGGGGTTTTGATCCCTTTTGGGGGTTGATTTCCCAGGTGTTGTGCCTTAGAACCTCATCCTCCCAGATTTGTGGTTAATCAGTGTCTGCATTGCCCTGCAGGGGGTGACAACCCCAACTCTGTTCCTTGGCTGGGTGAGACAAGACAATCTGGCTCAGCAGGACAGGATTATGGGGAGCCCCAGAAAACAGGTGTCAATAGCACGATCAGTACACTAGGGAGCATCCCAAGGGGTTTCTGTGACTGCACCCCATCACAGCTGGTTCCTATTAAAACCATTAAGCGACTGAAAATAATTTGCTAAGGATGGATTATTCCCAGTGGGATTATTTTATCGGAGGGCACTACAGTATGTAAGCAGCAGGCTCTGTTATTTCTGAGGTAGCCTATCTAAAAGCATGATCAAAAAGTGGCATGACAGTCCCATTCTTCCACTTAATCAGAATTTCCCCATGCTGCAAGACAGGGGAATGAGAGGCTGGAATGCTGGATTGACAGCTGCCTGCTGTCACCATTAATGTAGGCTGCTCCTGTAAACCAGCTTTGTCACAGCTTTCTGTATAGTTCTTCGAAACAAGGAGAAGCTTCTTCTTCCTAGAAGGACAGAAAAAGTGGGCCCAAACATCAGTTATTTCACCTGAAATTTTATTTATATCCAAGGTGGGCAATTCTCTTCCCATCAGATTTAGCAGTTTTGTATCTGCTGGCCACATGCTTTCCCCTGTGAATTTAGTGCTGGATCAGCAGTTCGGGAGTGTGAATGCCTTTGTCTATGGAACAGATACTGAGTGGGTGGCAGTAACAATAAGTTTCTTGTGCAGCTTATTCCATCTAGGGCAGTGGTTTTCAACCAGTGTGCCATGAGAACTGTCCAAGTGTGCCTGAAATATTATCAGTGTCCCCTCACTGTGGCTCTTTGCCGAACCACCTGAGTCCCAGCTGGCATGAGGTTTGTCCATTCCGCTCCCCCGCCGTTCGCCACAGTGGCTCTTTGCAGAGCCAGCACGAGGGGAAATGCTGACCCTGCAGGACCCACTTTGCACCAGGAGGCAGCTGAAATGTTGCTTCCTGACCTGAATGAGTTGATGGGGAGCCCATGCCCATGCCCAGCTGTGGCAAGGGGGAGGGAGGGCGGGAGTCTTTTGAAGCTGCAATGCGGTTTAAATGCTGTGTCCTGCCTCCAGCATGCAGGTGGAGGAGGAAAGTCAGCTTTCAATGGCTACTTGTTTACTCAACATCCCTAGCATGGTGTTGAGCAGATTTTGAAAATGTGTCTGTGCTTGCTGTCTAAAATGGTGTATTCTGTGCTAGATTTGAGTCATGAATCATTTGATTCTTGTTTAGATTGTGGCATGGACAACTATGTTGCAAACCTCTCTAGTAAGACTGTAACCACGATAAATGTAAGTAAATGTGATGTTTATGAGCAATCAGTTCAGCTGAATAAAGTGGGTGTGCTGTGGAATTGTGTGTCTCGTTGAAGTGTGCCGTGTTACTGAAAAGGTTGGGAACTACTGCGCTAGAGTATAATGCGATTGCAAGGGGAGAGGGAGAAGACTTTAGCAGCTGCATTTTGGACAGGCAGAAGAGGAGGAGGTTGGGGCAGACTAGATTATACAGTAGCTCCTCAGAGTTATCAACACCAGAGTGACAAATGGACCCGTCAGCCGCACACCTCATGCGGAATAAGAAGTGTGCAATCAATCAGCAGCGAAATCAACAAAAAAGCAAATGCAGCACATTACTGTGTTAAACTTTCCCTTTCCTTTTCAGTAATTTCAAAAAGATTTGATGAGCCAAGGAGACTGTTTTTGTGCTTGTTTCATATAAGATGGTTAAAGCAGCATTTTCCTTCTGCAATACAAAGCTTAAGTAAGTCAGTTGTTAAGCTGTATATTTTGGAAAAATCACCCATAAGCTGTGTCTACACTACAAAGTTTTGTCATAGAATCATAGCATCATAGGGCTGGAAGGGACGTCAGGAGGTCATCTAGTCCAGCCCCCTGCTTCAAGGAGGATCAACTCCCACTAAGTCATCCCAGCCAGGACCTTGTCAAGCTGGGACTTAAAAACCTCTAGGGATGGAGATTCCACCACCTCTCGAGGCCTTCTGTCAACAAATCTAGGGCATGCCCACATGACAAATGCATTTTGTCTAGTATCTGTCGACAGAACACAACCTTTTCCTGGCAGAGTTATGTCTTGAAAGTTTGAGGCATAGTGGCTCTGTAGACAGAAGAATAATGTAGGTACTCCGGGGGGCCCTCTGTCAACAGGGAGAGGGCTTCCACTTCACCAGGCAGCCCTGTTTACCTAGCTTCTGGTTGGCTGTTCTGTTGACGGAAGGCTGGTCAGTCTGGCCGCGCTCTGTTGACAGAGGGCATCAACAAGGAGAGCCCCTATTAGGTGTGGGTGTGTTCTGTAGACAGAGGTTCTGTTGGCAAAACTCTGGAGACAATGACTTCTGTAGACAGAACTTTGTATTGTAGACCCAGCTGTAATGTTTAGTTCAGCGTTACGAATATATTTCATTCATGAGGTGTTTGTAACTCTGAGGTTCTACTGTACTCAGAGGAGAGAGATGAACAGAACATGGTCAAAACTTTTTGAGTTGGGGAGGGGACATAGTAAAAGGACTTGTTGAGAGCCTGCATGGGGTCTGGAGGTTGAACCTCTCCAGTCTGGCAGTCTCTGCTTCAGCGACTTCCATAATCCAGCAAGATTTTAGTTAGCTGGATATCCACTTGACATGATACATATCTCAAGGAGCTGGAAGGGACTGTGAAAGGTCATCAAGTCCAGTCCCTTGTACTCACAGCAGGACCTATCACCATCCCTCACAGATTTTTATTTATTTAAAAAAAATTTATCGTTTCAGAACCTTGAAAGGCCCCCTCAAGGACTGAGCTTATAACTCTGGGGTTATAAGGAAACTGCTGTAACCACTGAGCCATGCCTCCCATTATGTGTATGGCCAAGCTTCCTGCGGTCCCATAAAGTTTGTTTACAGCCATCATTCCTGGCTCTCAGTGTTCTGTGCTATCATTTAGCTCCAATTTGCCTGTAAATGTCTTCTAAGAGACATTTGTTGGTGATGCTGATAGACAATATTGACCTCCCATGGTTTGGCAAATTCTCATGTTCAGCACCAGTCAGGTCCTGAGGGTGCTGGACTAGAGATCTTCAACCTCTAGTACACCTGTGGCTTTCAGGCCTTTAATTGCACAGGAAAGCAGCTAAGGAAGAAACGCTGAACTTACTTATTGTAATGAATATTCAGTGTCAGTATGATTATCCCCAGTATAAATGCCAAGGGGCTGAGGACCAGCATGGCTGTCTTCCAGTTGGTGGCTGAAATGGAATCAGATTGCATAATCACACACGTTTTCCTCACATGCCCCCTCTCCTGTGCTATTCTTTTGAGAAAGGTACCTGTACTATCACTCCGGCTTAAACTGGGCTGTTACTGCCCATCACAAATAGAGGATGCAGGTGGGTGAAATGACTTGTTGGATGCTCTCCTTGTAAATGGGGTCACGTGGCAGCTTTGCCATATGCTCAGGGCTGCATTTTTACAGCCTGTTGCTGATGGGTTTTCTCCCACCGTTTCAGAGGGTAATGAATATTCAGAATTCTCTGCCCCACAGTCTGGAGTTCTGGGCTGCAAAGGGTGGCAGGGGCAAGGGACAACAGCTGTTAGATATCAACAGTAAGTGCAGGGTGGAATGGGGTTCAGCCATTGTGAGACTCCCGTGCTGGGGATGCAGCTGATCCCCAGGAGCAGTTTCTCCTTTGGGCATACTGCAGGCAGTTGGGTGAAGTGGGTGCTTTAATTCTTTGTGGCGCAGACAGCACAGCACATAGCCCCAGGGGATGCATCCCACAGGATCAGTTTCCTGTTTTGGGGAAAGGAAGGACATTGGCAACCTTCATTCCACCCCATCTGGCTACGTCTACACTAGCCAAAAACTTCAAAATTGCCATGCAAATGGCCATTTCGAAGTTTACTAATGAAGCGCTGAAATACATATTCAGCGCCTCATTAGCATGTGGGCGGCCGCAGCACTTCGAAATTGACGCAGCTCTCCCCCGCGCGGCTCATCTAGACGGGGCTCCTTTTCGAAAGGACACCAGCTACTTCGAAGTCCCCTTATTCCTATATGCTCATAGGAATTTCGATTTCAATTTCGAAGTACTGCAGCCAGCCGCATGCTAATGAGGCGCTGAGTATGTATTTCAGCGCTTCATTAGTAAACTTCGCATGGCCATTTGCATGATCATTTCGAAGTTTTTGGCTGGCGTAGACAGGGCCTCTGTGTACAGGTTGATTTTTAAACTGGGCAGGTACTTCTGCCGGGGAGAAGGAGCAGAGATCCCCAGGTTAGTAGGCTGTACTACAGGACAGGATGGCACATTGTGCTGCATTATCCTTCCTCTTTAGGGCTACCCTGTAGTAGCAGGGCCTCTTCCTATCTGGATAGGAAGAGCTTGGGAGCCCTATGGTGCTAAGAATGCCTGCACACCTCTGTAGCTCTGATGCATGGCTGGGGCAGCAATAACCCCACACCCGTGTGCTGTTTCCCCTGCCAAGACAAGCATCACAGCAGTGAGATGTGACAGGTTCATGCTCTTGTGCCATGGCCACCACACTACAGCTGCTGCTGTTCTTTGGACACGCGCATTCAGGAAAGCAAAGTACACACCCATCTCCATTGCTAGAGACATCTGGTCGCTCTGTGGTGCAGGGACTGTGCTCATAAACTCAGCCAGCGTGGAGACAGGCGACTCCGTAGCAGAGCCCCTAGGGCTGGTGTGGATTTTTGCTGAGGAACTGATGGTTTTAACTTAGAAAGAAAAAAAAACAAAGATGCAGATAGTTATTGTTTATTAACTCTACAGCACACTTGGGCATGCATAGCCCTTGGCAAACTGCACTG
Organism: Carettochelys insculpta; assembly: GCF_033958435.1. Taxonomy (NCBI): domain Eukaryota; kingdom Metazoa; phylum Chordata; order Testudines; family Carettochelyidae; genus Carettochelys; species Carettochelys insculpta. Next base: position 125,398,284 of record NC_134141.1, read on the forward strand.
GGACAAAACCTGCCCTGGCTTATTGCTCCCACAGCCTCCAATTTGGATTGCGTAGTACTCAAGTGTCCAAGCTGGTGGGGCCCTCAGTTTTCATGGATTCAAATGAAAGTGAGAGTGCTCAGCACCTTGCAGGATCAGACAGGTGGTCAGGGCAGAATTTGGCCAGTGGTATTAGGCAGGTTGCTGTTCCAAGGAACATCCAGTCTGAAGAGGATGAGCACAATACAAACAAACAGTTAAAAGATGAAACATGACAAAGGATGCAGGCAGAGTCAGCACTGAGATATACACACACCTACCAAGCATGTTAAATGAGAGGGTATGCTGTCCATGAACGTTACTGACAAATGAAGTAGGCATAAGCTTTTCAGTTATCAAATGCTGGTGATTAAATATCTGAAAGCTCTCAGCTCCAAAGAGTAGGGGAGTTATTTAGCTTGGATTGGGGACACAGGACTAGCATACTGACCTTGGCATTGACTGGGTCACCTCTTTATGAGAGCAGCAAATCTCCCGTTTTTAATGTCATCTTTCTAGGTTAGGTAGCATAGGACGAAGAGGTCCTCTGGGCCACAATCAGTCCATTAGACTTTGCTGCCAGAGCAGAGGTGTAATGCTAGCCTCTCTGGAGAATGCCCAGCGTGTATAACCAGGAGTTGACACTGTTACACCAACCAATATAAGGAATAAAAGGAGACCTGCACTCCAGGGGTATCAGCTTCATCAACCGACTGAAGAGCTGGGGTGCCCAGCTCGTCTAAGTCTTGGAGAAAGTTAAAGGATTACGGGAAGCCAGGGATTAATTTATCAAGCAATTCATACAACCCAAGGGAAGAGTGAAGCTTTAATATTGAGAAAAACTTGTGATGGTGAAAGTGTCCTCAAGGGAAGGGATGGGAATCCCATAACATGGGTCTCTTACAGGAACCACTGGAGAATTCACTGCATGTCCCAATCCTTTTCTGGTCCCTGGAGCAGAAGAGTCAGAACAGACTTGAGCTCCAGGTGTTTAAATCTATAGACAACTTTGTAAGGAAAAAGTTCTTGTCATGAACCCACCGCTCACTTTATAACCCAAATGGGTTGAGAGGACGGAGGCATCTGACTGGATGGTGAGCTGGCTAGTTATCTGCATTGCTTCAAATCAGTGGTTCCCAAATTTTTCAGCACCATACCCCCTTTTGATTTCTGAGAAACTCTCATTGCTCTCCCACCTCTTCTTTACCATCCCCCTTGAACAAAACATTCAATTTGTAATTTAACAAAAAGACAAACAATATAAAAATGTTATTCAAAATTAAAAATAAGCACAAATAGTTTTTCTTGGCACCTTGCAGATGCCTGGTGCAGCCCCAGCTGGCCAGCTGCCTGAGCCCACGGCCAGCTGCCAGAGCTGCCCAAGCCAGGCATCCACATGCCCGAGCTCTGGGCTGCCAGAGCTGCCTGCTCAAGCTGACTGAGCCCCGCACTGCCAGGGCCAGCTGCCAGCCCGAGCCCTGCGAACTGCCTGCCTGAGCCCCATGAGCTGCCTGCCCAACCACCACCCCAACCCCCGCCTCCCCTCCCCCAAAGCTGGGCACCACTAGCCCCATGTTACCCCATTCCCCTCCCCGGAGCCAGGCACCCCCAGCCCCCCCCATGTAACCCCATCCTACTCCTCTTCCCCACAACCTACACTCACTCATCTTTGTAGGAGGCTGCTAGCAATACGCGGGTCTTCGCTGGCTGTCTGCTTTTTGTAGTAGCTGCACCGGGTCGCCCATGTAAAATGGCAGGGGCTGAGAGCTGGAAGCAAAAGCCGGCTCTTTCTTGGGGTCGAGGAATGACGGGGTCGGGGGGGGTCACATCGTGTCCTCTCTGGAATTTCTTCACCCCCGCCCACGGTTTGGGAAACCATACTTCAAATGAAAGATCCTGGAAACACTATCAACATCTGCCACCAGAAGTAGTGAAAGCACAGAATCAAAGCAATGTAGGACTGGAAGGGACCTAGACAGTTCATTTAGTCCAGTCCCCTGCACTGAGGGAAAACTAAGTATTAGCTAAACACCACCCTGGGGGAAGTGTGTCCAACCTCTTCTAACATCTATGGTTAAGATGGCAACTGGCATGGAAAAGCCTGGCTCCCATTTTACAGATGAGGAAATTGAAGCACACAGACGTTAAGGGACTTGCCCAAAAGTACTAGAGCAGAGTCAGGCTTAGAACCCAGGCACTCCTCACACTCACATCTGTATTCAGGCCAGCAGACCACACTGTCCCCAGTCGCTAGTAAAAATGGTGATGCCAAGGGACCCAAAAGGCTTTTTCTACTTTCTTTGCAGGTTGGCTCTTGATTCCAGACTAGTTTCTCCTTCTTAGAAATTAACTCTGCCTACTACTACATGAGCTCCACTGCCCAGCTCCCTAAAGTATAACCAGGGACACAGCTCTGATTGCCGAGCCACTTGCTTACACTTTGTTTGAAAACAAAAAGAAAACTCTCCCAACAGCATTGCCAACTCTTGCGATTTCATCACGAGTCTTGTGATTTCTGGGGGTTTTCTTAAAATCCCAGGATGTAGACAGGCCCAGCCAAAGAGTTTGTGGCACGCTGGCAGCTAGGCCTGGCCAGTGGGAGCATGGGGCCCTGGAGGGGCCCAAGGCAACCACCCTGCTTGCCTAGCCCTGAGACCAGGCCTGTATGGAGAAACATGGAACCTCTGTAGCTAGAATTGCATATCTACAATCAACTTTAAAGTCTAGCATAGAAAGGGCCTGACTCAATGAAATGGCCTCCCACTTTTGAGAGGCCTGAAAGTTTCCGGCAATTTGGAGAATATTCCAACTTTTAATATGTTCATCCCCCAAATAGATTTTAAACTCTGTGACAAGGCAGAGTTGACAAACAGGGTTATCAGAAACCTTTTGACTGGCAAAAACCTTCACGAGTAGTACCAGACATGGATGTATAGGGACCCAAACCAGAGAAGTGCTGAGCAGCTCCTGCACAGTGCTCAGCATTTGTCATTTTCCACAGAAATCAGAGATTAGCTGAAGATCTTTGGGATGGTGCTAGAGCACCTCAGTATCTCAATGGATCAGGGCTGGAGCAATCATGCATGAGAATGATTTTAGGTGAGCCTCAAGGCTGTTTAGCTCAGGTGTTAGATGGAGTCTAGGTGATGGATTCCAAAGATTAAATGGCTTGCTAAGGTTAGATTCACTTCTCCTTACTTTCATGAACCCCCATCAACGTATCTTCAGCTTCCCGCGTTGGGTCACCATGCCGGGGAGCCAGCGTGGGGCTGACAGCACAGACTATTTCATCTGACACAGTCTTCCACTTGCTGAACTTGTCTTTTTCCCGGGACACAAAGACCTTATGACCTTGCTTTGCGTTGAGATGTAACCCCCAGCCGTGCAATGTCAGGTGTCCCTTCTTGCTGCAAGCCCATGTTTGGTGCTCCCTGTCCCCACATGGCTCCAGGTGGGCAGCTGCAAACTCCTGTGGCTTGTGGACAGTCAGGCACTGTTTGGTTTTAAGGCTGACAATGGACTTTGTGTGGGTGTCCCACCTCCACTGCTGTTGCTGGGAGTGCAGCTTGCAATCAACCAGGCTGATCTGCTCGCTGTCATCGTGGGTGACCTGCATGCACTTTTCCAGCCGGATGTTCTTAATGAGGAAGTTTTGCCCTGCTGATACTGCAGTACAATCTAAGCACAGTTTAGTACCTTACATGCACAAAACAAACACATTTCTTGCTGTATTTTCATATTTTAGATATGAAAGACAACAGAGCCACTCTTTAAGTTTTAATTCCCAAGGGCTGCATTTCTTAAAGGAATGCATGGTGCATTGGCACCCAGGAACAAGGCTGGAAAGAAGGAGGAATCTCATCAGTAATCTGTAAATTGCACAATCATTTTTTGGATTTTTTAAAATTTCTATGAGTTAAAAAAAAACTGGAAAAATCTCTTGCATGCTGACAAGTATCAGGGGGTCGCCACGTTGCTCTGTATCCACAAAAGCAATGAGAAGTCCTGTGGCACCTTGCAGTCTAACGGACTTCTTGGAGCATGAGCTTTCATGGGCAAAGAGCCGCTTCTTCAGATGCATATAGTGCACTATGTGCATTTGATGAAGCAGGTTTTTGCCCACAAAAGCTTATGCTCCAAAAAATCTGTTAGTCTGTAAGGTGCAAAAGGCCTTCTTGTTGCTTTTTTGGAAAATCTCTGCCAGTTATCCAGCCAGAGAGAAACCTCCCAAAATCAGATCTTGTTTTCCTGTCAAAATTAAGTTTTGCCTATGAAAAATTTCATAGAAATTTAAAACATTGAGAAGCTGAGTTAATGACACTTAGTATTTCATTTTGGGTCTCTATGCTGGACTCTGTGGCTGTATTCTGTGGCAAGAATGGGGGAAAAAAGGGTAAGTCTTAAACACACTCCAAATGTCTGACCCACGAAAGCTCATTACCTAATAAATAAAACTGTTAGTCTTTAAGGAGTGTGTTTTTTTTTGATGACACTACAAATGATTAGATTAGGTGACCAACAAATTCAATCATACAGTTACTGACAAGTCCCTCACAACTGGCTGACACACAAAGTGGTGGTCCACAGAACTGACTTCCCCTATAACCCTCTTATAATTAGGAAGACAGCACAAGTAGCAGCACTGTTTGATTTTGAGCATCTGTGCTGATTATTTTTGGCAATGAGCAGCAAAATTTCTGGGACCTTTAAGGGGTAGGTATGAGGGAGTAATCTGAAAAGACTGCAGCTTTATTCATTCCAAAATGAGCTGTTACTCTGACCCTCAAACATTTTGAATATCCTTTAAACACTCTTCTATACACCTCTAACAGATATATCTCTTCTGCTGCAGAAAGGATATTATGTCCCTATCAAATTTTGAATGATAATTTGGTTTTGAAGAGAGAAGTATTTATGGAAACAAACATCTCAGATTTTCATCCTATTTCCTTTAGTAAGAGACAGGTAGCCATGTTAGTCTGTACTCCCACAAAACAAAACAGCAGAAATGTAGCACTTTAAAGACTAACAAAATAATTTATTTGGTGATGAGATTTCATGGGACAGACCCACTTCATCAGATCAATCTCATTTCCAATACAGACTGACATTTATAAGTACAGAGGACCAAAAAAAAAAATGCAATAAAAAACTGACACAGGGGGATGAGGGGCGGTGTGTGTGTGTGTTAATTGTCCTGCATGAGATAATTATGAGCATCAAAGGAATGGAAGCAGTCCTTGTAATGCGTGAGGTAATTGATGTCTCTGTTCATACCACATGTTAATGTGTTGAATTTGAATATGAATTCCAACTCAAATTTCTTGCTCTAATAGGTTTTTAAATTCTTTTAGCTCCAGGACACAAATTCTCAGGTCTTTAACAGAATGGCCCACTCCATTGAAGTGTTCACAGACCAGCTTATGTGTATTGGGTTTCTTAATGTCTGCTCTGTGTCCATTTATTCTGAGGCAAAGGTTTTGTCCAGTCTGTCCAATGTACATAGTGGCAGGGCATTGTTGGTACGTAATGGCATATATAATGTTGCTGGAAGTGCATGAGAATCTGCCTTTGATCTTGTATTTCCTTAATTTAAAAATGTTTGTATCTTTAAGAATTTGATTATTTGTTCCCTGCAGTGGTGAAAATTTCTCACCTTCCTCCCTAGAGTTAAAACATGCAAAGCCTGATGGAAAAAGTCTGAAAAGTGCAGAGGAAGGAGACTGAAAGATGACTTTATAATGGAAGCCTGCTAATTATCTGAACACCCATCTCTGCAGAATTTCCCCTATTAACACAAAGAGCAATACTTTTCTTTGGCACCAACTCACTGCCTCAGTATGTGAAGAGACAGAGGGACAAGACAAATAGAACTCCCCCAGCACAGCAGGGTGTGAGGGAAACAATAGATGAAAGAACTGGTAGGTTTGCTTGTCAGAAACTCCAGGCTCCTGCTAGACTTGTGTCTAAAATTGTTTGTTAATTCAGGAAAAAAGTTCCTAAGGGACTTTCTGGTGCTCCCTCAACCTACTGGGAACAGAATGGGCAGAGCTCACTTTTCAGCTTCTAAAAATGTTATCTCTGTTAAATAGTGATACATTAAATGATTAATGCTGGTGAACAAAGGGGGTTAGAGAGTCTTAGACAATGAAGTGCTCTGTTTAGCCATAGCCAGGTTACAGCTTGGGCAACTGCAACGTATCTCTAGTCCCTGTGCCATAATGAGGGCAGAGAAACAGGGTACTTGCCCTGGGTGCAGCATAACCCCCTTTCCCAGTCTACAGGGCTCTGCCCCTGCTCTGGAAGAGGTTAGGGGCTGGGCTGCTCTGCTGGGGCTGGGCTACCTGCCCCACACTGTTGCCACGTCCATGTGCATTAGGCTAGCCCCAGCCCTTTGGTAGTTTGGTGTCTGCTCTTACACGGGAACTAATGTCTCTGGAGTGTTTTAATGCTCATTATTTTATTTTTTAAAACTCATTTTATGATGAGTTTGCCACATGAAAGGTGTGTAAAGTAACTTTATAATAAGTATTCGAATTAGTTTGCCATTTATTATATGTTTGTTTATTTATATTATTGTTTGTGTACCTAGGCTCCACGATCTCGGACAACTTGTCACTTGATAGCGAGATCAACAAGTGCATTGTAAAAGCTGCCACAACGTTCTCCAGGCTGACGAAGAGAGTATGGGCTAACAATAAGCTCACTGTACACACCAAGGTGCAGGTCTACACAGCCTGTGTTTTGAGCACACTGCTGTACGCCAGTGAAACATGGACTTTGCGCTCAAAACAAGAGCAGCGGCTCAACACATTCCACATGCGCTGCCTTAGGCGCATACTCGGTATCTCATGGCAGGACAAGGTCCCCAATAGCGCAGCGCTCGAGAGGGCAGGCACTGCTTCCATGTTCACCCTTCTCAAACAGAGGCGTATGTGCTGGCTGGGCCATGTCTCACGCATGACGGATGGCCGAATACTGAAGGACCTCCTCTTCGGCGAACTGGCATCTGGAAAGAGGACAAAAGGGCGACCGAAAATGCGCTACAAGGACATGTGCAAGCGTGACCTCAGCGCTCTCTCTATCAGCGTGAACACCTGGCATTCGCTCGCCTCAGACTGGCATGCCTGGAAACAGGGAGTGAAGGAAGCTCTTGTTATGTATGAAACTACCTTGGTGAAGGAAGCGGAAGACAGGAGAGCCCTCAGGAAGATCCATGCCTGTGATACCAGAGCAACATCTGCCTACTGCTGCTCACAGTGCGGAAAGGACTGCCACTCCCGGACTGGACTGCACAGCCACAGAAGACGCTGCTCGAATCAGCCCAGCTGGGGCGCAAACCCATGACCCCTCAGGATCGAAGGATGCCTACTACTACTGTTTGTTCAGAATTACATTTTATTTATTGAGTGTTATTTTTTAAATTACTTATGTAAAATATGTTCCTAATACTTTATTATTGAAAATATACTTTTGTTATATTACTATATTAAGCAATAATTTATGTAGATTTTTTTTCTTGAATTAAAGATAAATAAAAATTAGTAACTAGAGGCATTTCTAATTCAGAAATGGGGTGCCTAAATAATATTTTGCCCTGGGAGCAAATATACTTAGCTACAGCTCTGCTCATCCTTATTAATTATTATTTATTATTTGTATCTGTACTGGGGCAGCTGCCCCAATTTGAAGGATGAGGTGTTGAAGTAGGCTGGAAGGATCCTGCACAGAACCCAGCGAACGAGGGACAGGCTTGTTAGGAGCCAATCAGGAGGTAGCTTGCTGGGGCACCCAGATATAAGGAGCTGCTCAGCAGAGCCGAGGGCAGTTGCGTACTGACTAGTGAGGGTCAAGGAGCTGATTTCTTAAGGTGGCAGAGAAATTTGGATGGAGCAGTGCTGAACAGTCTCAGGGGAACAGAAAGAGGAAAGCTCCAACCTGATATTTGCCAGACTACCTCCCTTGCTACTGAGAACGTACGAGGGCTATGGGGAAGTGGCCCAAAGAACACTGGCAGACAAGGGGATTGAAAGAGGGCAGGACATGCCTGCTTCCAGAGGGACCCAGAGTAGTTGGCAGGCTGGAGTCCCCACATTTTCCCTTGCACGGCACCTGGCCACAATAGATCAGGGTTGAGACAGACTGTGGCTTGCCCCTGAGGTGAAGGGCTAGACTTTAGGTCGTAGGTGGCTGCTGAGGCAGGTGCAAGCCAGAGGACTGCTGATACTGGAAAGGAGGAAGAAAAGAGAAGTGGGCACAGCCAGAAGGCAGTGTCATGAACAGCACACTGTAATCCAGAGAGCAATGTGGATCCAGCTACAGTGGGTGGAGACAGGAGAGCAGAGTGAAGACAGATGAGACACCAACCAGAAGGTGGACCACGCAACTGACTAAACTAATTCCAGGCTAACCAGAAGGAGGTGCCAAGACACTGAGTCCAACCTGCTACAGTATCACTGTCATGCCTAAGGCTACGTCTACCCCACAGCATCAATTCAAATCTAAGGTGCTTAGCCTGTGCGTAAATTGTGACTGTTCACACATCAAATACCACGATTTTGAACGTAGGGGGCACTACAGCCAGTATTCTTACTCTGACAACCCGAGCTGGATCAATGGGAAGTTCAAATGTAAATGTTTGTAAATGTTTGGATGGTCGTGTGGAAACAGCTTCTGTCATGCATCTGACGAAGCCGGTCTTTGCCCACGGAAGCTTATGCTCCAAAATATCTGTTAGTCTATAACGTGCCTCAGGACTTCTCGTTCTTCTCGAAGATACAGATGAACACGGCTACCTCACTGATACTGTTTAAACTGGTTTTATTGGCCTCCAGAGGAGTCCCAGTTGTACCACACAATGCCCCACACATGTCCCCTTCCTGGCAAGCTAGCTGGCTCATCAGGCAAAAGTTGTACCTAGGGTGTTCTTTGTACGGGGGAAAAGCAGTTGAGCAACCAGTTTACATGGTTCAGTCTCCTTCTGAAGCCAGCCTATTTGTGTTTCTTTTTCCTAGGATTCCCTATGTCTTTCCTTCTGAAAAAAATGGCCATTTGCTTTCCACGGAAGGGGAATGAGGGCAATGCTATGTGGGAAGATGACATCACATCCCCACAACCACTTGCAGGGCATTCTTTTTCCATGCTGCACCAGCAAAAATCCCCAGCATGCTATGGGGCTGAGGGAACTGCGGGATAGGTTCCCACAATGCACTGCTGCAACAGTTGATCTTTGGCAATTTAGTGTGGCAGCACTAACTTGAATTTGTGGTGAGGTGAGGATCCTCAAATTGGAATTTATAAAACCCTGCATTACAAATCTGAATTTCATAAATTCTAATTTATCTCATAGTGTAGACGTAGCCTGAGTCCCAGAATGTCCTTGTGCTAGGGGCATTCAAGCTCAGAGGCAAAAGACAGACTCTGTGCCACGGAATTTACAATTAAAGTATAAAACAAGAGACAACAGATGGATACAGGCAGTGCAACAGACAGGAGCTGAAGGTATACGGCCCAGCCAAATCCATCCCTCTGCCAGTTGGGATGCGGATTTCTGTCAAGTCATATATGAAGGGGGCCACCAAATCAACTTCAGATCATAAAAACTTTCACTCCCCACTGACTGGGACTATAGGGGAGCTGGCGGTTGAGATTCAAATGGATATATAGGAAATCCTCGCTTTATGTGTCTTCACAGTGCACAAAATTCGCTTCAACAGGAGTTTCACACAACGTGAAGCTGCTGGGCTCTCAGCCTGCTTAGCTTCCTGCAGCAGTGGGCAGCTAGTCAGGTTAAGAGTCCCTTCCCGCCCCCGCCTTCCCAGAGTGGCACCAGGCACCACTCTGGGAAGGTAGGGGAAGGCTTTCAGTTCGCATAGCTGCCTGCCACTGTGGGCAGCTAGATGGGCTAAAACCCCCTTCCCAGAGCAGCACTGCTGTCAAGCTGACACAGGTGCTCTTCTGGGAAGGTAGGGAGAAGGGTTTTAGTGCCCCCGCCCCCACCAGCTGCCTACTCCTGCAGGCATTCGGAGCACGGCAGCACTTCTTCCCCCCGCCAGGCAAATCCTGTGGTTCAAATCCACCCTGGCTTGCCTAACCCTGGCCCGCGAGGCTCAGGGCTCCACACCGCTCACCTTGCAGGAGGCCAGATCCTGGGTAAAATAGTGCCGGGGGAGAACAGAAATAGAAGGAAAACAGCAAAAAAAGTTTACAACCAGGAAGAAACCAACAACATTGCAGGATGTCACCAACATGCCACTTTTCGATGCCTCAGAGAATTTCTGCTTTGACAAACCTTCAAAACAGACAGACTGCAATGCAAACTCTTAAAAACACTGCTTCCAAACAAGCTCAACAAAGGAACTGGAGATGTATTGGTATCTTCTTTAATTTATGCTATGGGGAAGCAGGCAGAGCACATCTTTAAATCCTGAGACTTTACAGAAGGTAACCACAAAGATGACTATGAAAGGGTTCTGTCTATGGCTGCATCTACACTATGGCTGTGTCTACACTGGCACAAATCTTCAAAATAGCCATGTTTGCATAAGCTGCTGAGAAACTTCTTCTCAGTGGTTCACATTTGTGCACGAACCTCCCATATCGCCCTGTCCTGTATTTGGGACAGGGAGATACAGTCACCTACATAGGTGCTGCCCTGGGGGGAAGGTGCACAGGGGGCCACTCACCATCAGGACCACATCACTTCCGATGAGTGTGGGAGCCACAGCATGACAACATCCTCACTCACGCTACTCCCAGGCTACACCACTCCAGGGAAGGGGACCACTGCCCTGCACACACCAAAAGCAGCAGGTGGAGCAGGGGGGGAGGGCGGGGAAGGAGTAGGACATGGGCAAAGTGGGTGGGATGGGGCAGGGGCATGTGGCTGGGATACCCCTAGAAACCTCCCCCACCAGTCATTGCTATCAGATGGGACTCTCAATTACCTTCCACCTGCCTAGGGCTGAAGTCTCCTGACAGTTCTGACAAGCCCTGTCAGTAATTCTGATCTGCTGGGGTCAGCTCACCACAGGGAACAGCTTACACCAACAAAAGCTCTGTGCTCAGCAGCCGGTCGTGGCCCCGACCAACCTTCCAGCTCTTCTCCAGAGGCTTGGCTTTTCTTTAAAAGAAAATTGAGTCTCTCACAATGGCGATTGCAGAGAAAACCTTCAGCCCGAGTGAACTCATCTGAGTTTGCAGACAGCCTGAAACAAAAGCTCAGCAGTGTGAACTCTCCCAGCCGTGTCACTGGAGGCTGACACAATGGCCAAACTTTAATGACCAAGGTAATGACTTCACTGCTTGCCCAAGCTTGTCAGAAAGGAGAGGAAGAATCACAGTGTCAAGAACTAAAATACAGGCACACGCAGAGCCAGAGTTAAAGAAGCAGGTTTGGTTGCTTCATTTGCCTGCAGCGGGGGCAGTGCACAGCACAGTGTTTTAATAACTGAGTTGCCCAATCATGTTTTCAAGGCCAGAGAGAAACAGTCACAGATGGAGTTCTAAAGAAAAACCCAGCAGGCAGCTAATTAAAGATCAATCAAGCTCCAATTTAATCCCGGAGGTCCCAGCAGACACGGTTTCCGTGACTTTACCGGACCTCTTTGGGCTCAGTTGCTGGTTTCTGGCACTGAGGTGAAGGGGGGACTTTGTGCTGTTGACCATCCGCCCCCTATTGGGCAGGACAGCCCTGTATTTCGGGCACCAGAAAGGAGTCCTGACTTATTTTTTCAAAGGGGCTAATGGCCCCGTATTTGGCCCCCTCTCCGGCTGACCTTTTCCCTCAGCAGTGTGCACAGGCGCAGCTGTTGCCATGAAAGCAGGTGGAGAACTTACTTACGCTCTGGCAGCAGGAATTGGGAGCCAGCAGGGGGCCCTCCAAAGATAGGGTAAGTTGGTGCTCCACTTCCCTGTGCCTTTGGGAAACCAGGGGAGCACCAGCAGCTGCCGTCTCCTTCCCGGCTCCCTGAGCCTCAGTGACAGCTGCTCACTTCACGGCTCCCTGAGGCCTGGTGAAGCCGGGGTGCACCGGCAGCTTCTGCCCCCTTCCCGGCTCCATGAGGGACTAAAATTAGGAGCCCAAGACATACAGTAAAATGGCGCCTGCTATCGCGAGGGTTTTCTGTATATAGCTAAGTAAATAAGTGGTGCAACTTTCAAAAGGGCTGAGCACTAGTATATCAATGCAAAGACACCAATGGATGTACCCAGGGTTCCTGGGGGACATGTACAAATATGGCATGAAGACTGCACCACTGTATCTTTGCTCCCATGTTTAGCCGTGCTAGTTAGACTAGAGCTAGCCTAGGCATGCCAGCCTGGGTTGCCGTCATATCTTCTGTCGCAGTGGCGACAGACCTGAAGCACAGCTTAGCTCTGCAAGGGTTATTTCAAGATCACTAGTTCAGCTATTCAATACAGTAAGGGCAATGGGAATTTGTTTGGGACAGTGTTTTCATTGGCAATCCCCTGCGGAAGAGCCTTTAGGTCTGGGTGCAGATTAGTTCTTCAAATAAAAAAATCAGAGCAGAGTTAGGACAAGGAACCAGCCCTATGAACAGCAGTGAGTTTGTCACAGAATTGCAAACAAGACTTTTCTTATTTGAAGAACTAATCTGCACCCAGACCTGACGGCTCTTCTGCTGGGGATTTCCAATGAAAAACACTGTCCCAAAACACTCTGCTGGCATAACTCCACTAGTTACACACCAGCAGAGAATTTCACCACACAGAGTTCTGGAAAACAAATGATACTTCCTTTTCAGCAGGCTGGGAAGAATTTCAAAATGCCAGGAGGACAGGACCGTATTAGATGTCAGGGAGAAATGGGCTGCAGTTTGGAAGATGTCTGGGGTGGTCAGCCCTGTTTACACTACAGTATTGAACCAGGTATATCAGATTGGTTTCTTAAGCACCCACCTAAAATGTTTTGGTTGCACTATCTTCTGGGGACCTATCCCACAACTCAGGGCCAAGAAACAATGCATTTTGAGAGATATTGTGACGCTGTCAGACAGCCATCCGAGAACTAACTAGGGTTACTACCTGGCCAGCCTTTGACTAGCCGAGCTGATCTCTTTTATGGATTTGCCAGAAAAAAGAATTTAATTTCCTTGGGGCACAGGAGGGGTTTGGTGTATCTAAATATTTGCATTATTATCCCAATACACTGGGATATCTTTTAGCTGCCCTATCGCCCATCAGTTCACTGTAAATGGCTGTTGAAAGGGATGGGGAGTTGCCTTGAGTTGTGGTTGCTGTGGGCTTGCCTTGGGAAGGGGGTTGCCAATTTTTTGGCATTTCAGAGGTGGTAGTTCTAAAACTAACTGATCTGTTTCAGCTTGTCTGTGTCCACACTAGTACTGAATTGGTTCAGAATGAGCCACTTGAGTTTTAGCTGGTTATTAAACTCGATTAAAGGTCACGTGTTGTCGTTTGTTAGAGCATTTGGGTGTGTGGCTGCAGTGTTTTATGAGCATTTGAGGGGCTTTGACCTGCCTAATTCCTCTAGTTTAAACCAGACATAATGCTCTGATATTCCACAGAACGTGAGGCACTAAGTTGTGATTTCTGGCCTCACATCTAAACCAGTGGTGGTTGCAGAGAAATAGTTCAGCTAAGACCCAGGTCAGATGCAGACATACTCCACCAGAATTCAGCCAAAGAGTTTGTTTCCTTTGATTTTATTTTCTGCTGCTGCCTTGGAGCTTCCATCTCCCAGCTGCCATTTTTTTGTCCCTAGAGCGGCAGAAAGAGCAGTACCTCTCATCCCAAGATCTGTTCCCTAAGATTTTGCACCCAGTCCTGTAGAACTTTTGATGCTTTCAGCTTTTGCTCATTCAGGCTGAAACTGCACACTGCCAGCTGTGGCTGCGATGCCTTTTGATTTCTTGGCCCTCAGGACTCCGTGTGCGCAGAGCCCATCAAATCAGCAGCCAGCAGCTACAACTCCAGGCAGCATTGCTGCACACACTGTGCTCTCCCACAGAAGCTTTACTTTTGTTCTTTCCTGGGTTGATTTTGAGCATCTAAAACCACAGGCAGGTCAAGCACACCTGGCGCCCTCTACAAAGCTATTCAAGGAAGGCTTGCTTTCTAAGTGCTGAGATTCGGCGATACCTTCTCCCCAAATTGTTGTCCTGACAACTAGGAGTCAGGCTAGTTTCCTTGGAGGTATGCTGTGTCTTTAAAAACATGCAGCAGGAAGGAATGGAGAGTAAGGAGAAGCCCTATAGGGAACCACAAAGAGAGAAAGAGAATGAGGGGTCATGTTGGTTTTCATTGTTTCAATAAAGTCCCTTTGTTAGTGTTAGAAGAAAGCAATGCTTTCTGTGATTCTTCACTTTTGTTGCATGACAGTGGACTACAGAGAATGGGTCCGGCCCTGCAGCATGCGTCTATGGCTAGTGGATAGAGTTTTTTCTGTTCTAATGACAATAAGAAGTGGTGAGAGCAGGAGGTGGTTATTCTGAAGCCTCCCAGCCAGAAGTATCTCTAGATCATTCATGTTACTATCCCTTCAGAGCACTCAATCATCAGGAAGCAGAATGCAACCATGAGCTATAAAGGAACCTGCTTGGATTTCAGCCCATATGGTACGGAGCAGGAAATCCAAGTTGGGGTTATGCACCGCAAAAAACATCAGCCTTTGACAATGACACGCGTTATACAAACTGCTGGTGGGGTTCCTCCATCAGATCCCAGTGTCCCTCGGTTGACCTGTGGCTGTATATGTCCCTGCACGTTCTAGTAGTGATTGATTTGGAGGGAGAGTATGAAGCTTAAGTTTCCTCCCACTTTTAACTCTTTACTGCTGCTTACCATCACACATACAGCAGTGGCTCTCTCTGCCCTGGAGACAGGATACCCTTTGGAGCCCATTGCGGCTGTTCTCAGTGACAGCAAGGAAGGATCTGAAAAGCTCAGTGAGATATTCCAGCCCTGAGCATGCTCTGTGGATTATATTCCTCGTGGCTTTGGAAAATCTTGTTTGGCAAGCTGTGGTCCTGCAGCCCAAAAGCCAATCTGGCTTGGACTGGAGTCTCCTCTGAGCTCTGGGGTGGGCGTTTTGGCTTGTCTCTTCAAACAAGTGTGACTTCTGTCTATAGTTACAAAAACTCATGACTTAAAAGAAAGCATCCCTCATGAGAAATGAGAGCTGGAGACATTTAGACTTTAGCAGCTAAGCATCTTCCTTAGCACACCCTGAACACTCACAGTAATTCATTTCATTCTGATCAGTTTTTCTGGTGAGGAAAAAAGGGATGGGACAGTTAAGTGACTTACCCAAGGTCAGAAGCAGAACCTTGGAGTTCTGACTGTAAACCACTAGCCCACAGTGCCTCTTAACATGCAGTGCAGCTGGGACACCATCATAACTGCTGTCCAGCCTCATGCAATTCACATTTCCTTACAGCTAGATATGGTCACTCTATGTATTTTAATCCAGATGTTGTTAAAAACTCTGTGGCGGCGCATCTGCAGAATAGCACATTTCACTGCTAGCCGATTAGGACTTTTACAAGAACACAAATTCAGACTCTACAGTAGCAGCAAATTGGATTCAGGTCTACAAGGCAAAGGGGTTCTTATTCTACTGTCACCAAGGAGAAAAACTTACCCTGCAGCCAAAGAAGAAGGCACATCCAACTCAGGCTCTGCTTGAAAAGCTCCATTGTTTCCCAGCAAGGAAGGAGTTTAGAGGAACCCGGGAAAAGATTAACTCAGACTGGAGAAATAACAAGGACTCCTTTAGCACCTTAGAGACTAATAGTGTGGGAGCTGGTTTGTTTTCCTCACTCTTGTTTTCATTCAAAATGAACTTGAAAGAAAAAGAAAACAAAAAATCCCCACTTTTTTTTTTTTGGTAGCACTGTAGAACTGGCAACAGGCTAGCCAGCAAAGAGCAAGTTTCCAACAAACTGCTCAGCTTCTGCTTTCCCCAGAATCCTGCTGCTCCAGACAGTGGGTTCCTGTTCCCACACCCAGCAGGAATTGCGGCTCCCTGATGGGAAATTGTATGACAATTCAGACCAGCAATGCAATCAGAGGCCATAAAGATCAGCTCCTTAGTAGCTGCTGTTGCTTATTGGGCAACAAGGGGAGAATACTAAAGAGTCTGGGCTGGCCATTCATCCAGCAGCATGCCTAGGAGTAGAAAGAGAAAGTGAACCCAACCTGCCTGTTTTCCCAGGCTCAAGGCACTGGCTGAGCCTATTAATGCTGCACAGTGAGGTTATAATAGCTTGACACTGATTGCTTGAGTTTCATGTCCCAGCAGAGGCTGCAATGATGGGAGGAGGCATTTGTAAGTGCTCAGTTACAGCATTTTACAAAAGCGGCTTCCAGGAAATGGAACCACAGCAGATTTCCCATAAGCCAGGCTGGAGATAAAAAGGAAGATGAGGGAGATGGCAGTGGCACATTCCAGGAAAGTCTGGTCCAGATGTTAGAGGATTACCCGGACATCTGGCTTCAGGCCTTTGCTCTGCTACAGCTGTTTTCCAGATATGGATGCGGATACAAATTTTAAATCTAGAATTCTGCAAATCTGCGTGTACTGTAGTCATGCCTCTCTACTGGAATGGTGCTTGGACGTCTAGTCTGCTCCCTTTGATGTTAAGCACTTGGGCCATGTGTGTGTACTCCCTTTGGACAGCAGTGCAGACTCCGTGGTTAGCCAGCACTGCAGGCCTTGGAGAGCCCCCAAGAGCTACAAATCAAGCGAGGTACGAAGGCACTAGAGCCAGGTGTATTGACGTATGGCCTCCAACACTCTCATGAGCCTCCGATGTGACTCAACAGTTTACACTAGTACATGCATACACCGTGAGATGGACGCGACTCAGTTGATGGCAAGTGGGGCTCCGTCATCTCCTGGGTCGCTCGACACAGCCCCGTTGCACACACTTTTATACACAGGTATAAACAAGTTACGTATCCAGGTCCACCCCCTCATTGTAATACATTGACACCCCCTGATGTAACTAGCTCTACCCATTAACTTGGGGGGTAGTGGTGGTACCATCAAAACGACACTATCCATCCTGCTGTCATTACAACCTGTTCCTGAACTTGGGTGGGAATGTACTTGGTGCTAAGCTATCATCTATGGGGAGGGTATGGGGAGTGCATGGTACTAAGCAGGAGGGTGTTTATGTGTATCACTAAGTGCCTGGCTCTGGGTGCTTTTAGGTGTTTTTATGTGTTTTCAGGCCCTGTGACTTATCAGCTCTGTCTCTTGCTGCATTCCTGTGGGCAGAATCTACCTAGCACAGTTATTGCTTTAACCTGCTGTTGTTCAGGCTTGAGGCCTTTCACTTTGCTGTACGGTAACAAAGCATTAAGTGTTGTTCTAGGCCTTTAGCCTTACACCAAGCCTCTCATTACTACATGTACCTCCTTTATTTCCATGGGTATTTGCATCCACAGATATGGATAGATACCCCCAGTTCATTTTTGCAGATATCTGTGCAGGGCTGTAATAATGAAGGGTAAACAAAATATAGTACTAAAGCTTTCGCATGTACAGGTTGAATTTCTCTTGTCCAGCACTCTTGGAACCTGATCAGCGCCGAACAGGAGAATTTGCCGGACCACAGGAGGTCAGTATTGTCTAGCAACATTACCAACACTTCCACGGCTTACTGGGCACTTAGAAGACATTTAGGGGTAAATTGCAGCCAAGTAAAAGCGCAGAACACTGAGAGCCAGGACTGGTGGCTATAAACTAAGTTTATGGGACCACAGAGATTTTGGCCACACCCATGATAAGTGTTCATCTGGCTAAGAAAAATCATGCAAGATTATGGATGTTGCTGGACAAGAGTGCTGGACTAGAGGTGTGCAAACTGTACTTACGTACACCTCGAGGCCAACTATGTTAACTCAGGGATGTTTACAATGGTGAGGGGCCTGCGGTCCATCCTTGTTGATCACTGTGCAGTCTGTATGTCCAAGGCCATGCATTCATTGTAGTTTGCACATCATTCTAATCACCGTTTCCCCTCATCTCATCTGCTCAGATGTGATAACGAGCAGCGAGAAGAGGTAGCGTTAGAGATTAAAGGTCTAGTTTTCAGGAGACAGGTGTGTCCACATGTCTGAGTGACTGCAGCTGCAAGCCTGAGTGTATTTCCCAACAGGGACCAGCGTTGGTATCTGCAGAAGCATGCACACAATGCAGGCACAGCTGCATTGCTACAGGTGCAGACCTGACAGCTGAACAAAGCATTGGCAAGATGACATGCTAAAAGCTTTTCAGACCACCTACACTATTCATTTGTAGCAAGTGCAATTCATGGAGAGATACTGGACCACAGAACTTTCATCGGCCACTGATCTGGTATTGCTCCAAGGCAGAAAATAGCAAGTCCTAGACAAATACCACAGTAACTTTCAGTCCTTAGAGAGTTAAACTGTGTCAAAGAGAAAGTGCCACAAGAGGCCCAGAAAAACAAGCTGAACATAGAGCTGGGGAATTGTTAGGGCATTCCAAATCTGACTGCTCCTATTCCTCTCCTATCCCAGCAAGGAACTTAGGCTGCTGCTACACTACCATTGTCCTGTCGGAGGTGCCATGGTAATGAGGCAATTAGAAGCAGGCTAATGAGGTGCTGACATGCATATTCAGCACCTCATTAGCACAATAGTGGCTGTGCAAACAGACTTCGAATTGCAGATTGATAGTGAAGATGGGGCAGCTTCAAAATAAGCGCCCCGCTTCGACATTCCCTTACTCCGACCTAGTTCTGTGGGAGTAAGGGCATGGAGAAGAGAGGCACTTATTTCGAAGCTGCCGTCATCTTCACTGTCAATCTGCAATTCGAAGTCTGTTCACGTGGCTGCCATTATGCTAATGAGGTGCTGAATATGCATGTCAGCACCTCATTAGCCTGCTTCTAATTGCCTCATTACCATGGCACCACCAACAGGATAATGGTAGTGTAGAAGTAGCCTACGTCATCTTTTGTCATGCCTCCATCTACTCATTTCTTACTCACCCAGACAGCATTGCTTAGTCTGGGAAGTACTTACATACAGAATAATTCTGCTACTAGGGCAGTTCATTCTGTTGTAAGAAGCTTGCTTGGCCCGGTGGAAAGGGGATCTTTTCACAGGCCCTTTTCCACAGCACTGCCCAACTATTTTTCGCAGCCCTAGGTGTGGAGGCACACACCAAATCCGACCTCTCCCAAACCTAGCAGCAGTCAGCAGAGCTTGCATTATATAGTTGTGTGATCAGCTGACCTCAGTCACATGTTCTGTGGTTTTTGCCTCCTCCATCAGTCCCTGTAGACCAGTGTTTCTCAACCTTTTTTTTTAATAAAGATGTGGAAAAAGTACCTGAAAAGTTACTTTAGTGAAACGGCAGCTGCTTTCACTTCTACATACTTGCATGCCAGCAAGATGTGATGTGTTTGCACGTGTATGTTTACTCAAGTAGATTCCAGAAGGACACCAGTGACTTGTACTTAAGTACCCCCCCCCCCAGCTATTGTACTCAAGTAACTTTTTGGGTACTTTTCCCACCTCTGATAAAATACGCCTTTTTCGAAGGAAAAAAAATTGTACGTATGCCCAGTACCTACAAGTTTCAGGCGCACAATATTTTTTCCTACCATTGCAACACATGTGTTTAAATATAATTGTAACTGGTTAGTTGGAAGAAATTGCCTCCAGGCAATAAACTTGCCATCATGCTTATGATTGTGCAAAAAGGATAAATTAAAAAAACCTCAGAGGAACATTAAATACGTCCAATTTTTTCATTCATAAAAGAGATTGAGGAACACTGAGTTAATTTACCCTTTGGAAGAGCTCTGTGTACCCCCAGGGGTACACATACCTTGGGTTGAGAACATGGCTTCAGACAACATCTCCCAGAATGCCCTGGTCCTGAGTACCAGGATCTGGGGTTTGAGTGGACTACAGACTCTTTTAAAGGGCTAATGTATATTCCACTACACTTTTTAGCCCACCAGAAGGAGAAGCACAAACCCAGTTTTTAAATATTCTTTTGCAGGTCTCATTCTTAGGTGCTATCAAAAAATGGAGTGCAGAGAATACGCTTGGAAAGCAGAAAGCCCAGGGCTGAATCTCTATCACCGTTGTCTGCACTGGAGTTACAGCCCCGATGACAACAATGTAGGAAGTTAACCAAGTTATACAAGGGATGAAGTTGACTCATTATGTATTTATTACACACACATATCACAAAGGCCTAAACATAACAGAAGTCCACTAAAAATGCAGTATCAGAGAGCCTAATGTTATGTACCACCTTCCAGCCAAGGTTCTTAAAGCATTTTTCATGCCTGGTACCTTGCAGCTCCCCTGTAATGCAGGCAGTTATTTCCATACCCATTCTATAGATGGGAATACTGAGGCTCCAAGGTATTTTTTTTTTTTTTAATGATTTGCCCAAGCTAACATGGGGAATAAGTGGCAGGGCTGAGAAAGGACTATTTCCTTACTTCTGTGACTGTCTCTTTCACCACCCCAGGAAGGGAGTTGTTCTGTGTCCTGGACTCAGCAAGGGCATTCTTGTTCAGTTGGATTAGGCAGTTGAATTTAGCCGCTATTTTTCTTTCTTCCTTTTCCTCTTGTCTTCATTCTCATGTGGAGGTCTAGCAACAGAAGCTGTATAGAGGGTGAAGAACCCTAGTCTCCCCTTCCCTGATCGCTGAGTCTCATTCTCTCCTGCCCCCGCATACTCAGTCCCAGGTTTCTTGCCCAGATGGTCCCAATTACCCCTCCTAGCTCCTCAGTTGATCTGTTTCTCCCCTACCCCCCCCGACTCTCTCCCAGTCCCAGTCTGTCTCCTCAGATCCTCAGACAATCTCAGCCTTCTACTCCCTATCCCTGACCCTGGTCTTTTTTCCCAGCCATTTCTTTCCCCACACTCTGGACCTCTGTCAGATCTGTCTCTCCTCCTTCTCTACACCTATGTCCCAGAGGCTCTGCATCCCAGTCTCTGGTCCAGCAAGTCCCGGTATCCCAGCCCCTGGCCTGATTTGAGTGCCTCCCCGGCCCTGAGCTAGTGAACAATGCTTTCTGAATAAGCCATTCCATGGAGCCCTGTTTCCCACCATGCCAATTACTGGCATGCACGGCAGAAGAGTAACCAGTTTTCCTAGGTGCTGGAATTGGGCTGGCTGTGCCTGTGGGCAGGTAACAATTCTTTCTCAAGGTAGAGGTCTGATTTTTTAATGTACTCTTGTTACAGAGTTTGGGGGTCCCCAGGCCTGTGCTCCAGCTGCAGTCGGCTGGGACTCTCACACAGCTGGGAGAACAGAAGGTTTATTAGGTGACAGAGACACAGCATACAACAGACTTGTCAGCACAGAACCCAGAAGCTGTCAGTATGATTCATCTTGGGGAGAGAAGCCCAGAATGGGTCCCTGAGCCACAGACCAGGCCCTCCTTCCTCCCTCTCCAGGCCCAGGAGACTGCCCCACTCAACAGCCACGTTCCAGCTCAAACCAGCCAGGCCCTTCCTCCTTCCTTCGTCCTGTTTCCAAGGGAAAAAAATGTGTCACCTGGTTGCCTAGGTTACAAAGAGCAGGGAGGGCCATTGCCTATGCGTGAGACTTCATCACACCAAAACTCGCATCACCAACATTGATTTTGTGCCGAGGGAAAATGAGGCACTCACATGGAGTTAATACACGACAGTAGGAAACACATGCAACCTAACAAAGGGAATATAAGCCCCAGAGCCCTCACTTTGTCACAGCTCTCTCTAGAGAATTAGCATTGCTTGATTTCCTATCTCCTACTCTATCAGAGGGATAGTCGTGTTAGCCTGTATCTGTGCAAACAAGTCCTGTGGCACCTTATAGAGTAACAGATTTATTGGAGCAGAAGCTTCCGTGGGCAAATACCCACTGCGTCAGATGCATCATCTCCCACTGATTTCCCATCTCACACCCATTTAATGTTTCCAAACAAAGGAAAGTGAGATCATGCCAGGGGATCTTTCTATCTGCACTGAGCCACATTCACAGGTCAATGTGAGATGCTGCCTCAACTTTTTTATTCCTCTGCCACCCAAGTTTTCCCTACCCGTCTGTTCAGCCTGCCATTGTCTGTAGCCCCAGTTACATAAAAAGAGCCAATGGCCTCTACCCTGCAGGAAGTTTCTCCCAGCGTACAAGAGACTGCGAGGAGATTTAAGAACAGCGAGAAGTCTTGTGGGACCTTGTAGACTGACAGATGTTTTGGAGCATAAGCTTTTGTGGGCAAAGACCTGCAGATTTATTAACGCCAAGTGCTTCAAGGGGTAGATACTTGCCTCGCGCTGCCATCTACCGGACGTGAGAAAGATGGCAAAAATGAAACCGCATCTTCAGCTCACTACTGTTAATTGAACTCCAAGGCAAAACTTCCTGCAGTTGGGGGATGCTTACTGTTGTCCAGATCAGACTACAGCCTTAGGGATGGCTATTTGTCAGGCCCACCACAAAAGGTCTAGGCTGTGGGACATGGGAGAATGATGCTGACCCAGGCAAAATGGGACAGGTGGTCACCCTATGTCGGAGTCAGGCAGTGGCACCCTGCTCTGGGGCAGGGACTGCAGAGGGTAGCTGTGGCTCTCTGCTGCCCCATGACTTGGGGCACTGGGATTGGGTCTGCTGTCCCACCAGCAAAGCTCCCAGCTTTCCCCCAGCCAAAGGAAGTTGGGCACAGCCACACACCGCTCCAGTCTGACTCCCGGCTCCCCACACCTGTCTGGTTTCTGCAGCTGGGGGAAGCCCGGCAGCAGCCATGCTGGTTTGGTTCCCCCAGCCAGGGGAAACTGAGCAGCTGACGTGTCCGGCTCCCTTCGCTGCAGGGAGCTGGGTGGCAGCTGTGCCACAGCACCAGTCCAGCTCCCGGTTCCTCTAGCTGTGGGGAGCCAGAACCTGGCAGCAGCCACCTGCACTGGGGAAAAAGTGCAATATGGGGTAATTAGCCTCTTTGGCAAAATAAATAGGGACACCAGGATAGTGCCTGAAATATGGGGCTGTCCCACCCAAAACAGGATGAATAGTCACCCTAAGGCAGCGCCTTGTGGACAGTGGGGACCCCCGATGCCCCTGGCAGAGTCCTGAGCAGCTGAGCTGTGGTGTCTTGCTCTGGTACTCATGGGCATCTCTGCAGAAAGAGATTTACCAGTGAGATTTGTTTCCAACATGGATCAGACCTATTTTGGTCCCTGCCCATATTTCTCATTATGGCAGGAGTGAGACTGCTGACCCAAATTCAAAGCAGCCTGAACGGAAAGCCTGCTTTACTTTTATGGCTTGCCCTTCTTCACACCAGTTTGATACAGTGTCTGCTGAGGACATAAATTTGCTTCCATCCTCCTTTTGTGCTGTGGAGGAGGCTTATTTTGGCTTCTCTTCTTTTCATGCCATCTTCAAAGTACCAGCCATCTCAGGCCCCCAGATCCTCTAACAACAATGGGTCCTTGAGGGCAAAGAATATATGGGGCATTATGACCTGTAGTGATGGACACTTCATAAAACCTGATTAGAGCAATGGCCGCCAAGTACCCCCTCAGGTGCTTTTGGGGTGAGCCCCTCCATCCTGACACAACACAAGTGTTGCTTGTCTGAGGGCAAGGATCTTGAGAAGCCCAGTGTGTGTCTCTCTGTCCTCCACTTTGTAAGCTGCAGCCTTACTGCTGCAGAGGAGCTACTGCCTAGCATCAGGGCTGAAGTCTATCTCCTGGTAGTCGCTAAAGCACTGGGCTGCTGGAGGGTGTCCTGGTGAATTAGCTGGTGATGCTTTTTCCTCTCTGTCACTTGCTGCTGGAAGCTGCCCTGGGTTGGGCAGGTGGGGGTCTAGGCTCAACACCCCTCTACATTGTTTGAAAGAGGGATTAGGACAGGGGTGCACAAAGTGGGGGTGGGCCCCCTTGGTGGGGGCCTGAAATTTCATAAGGGGAGCACAGAACAAGCAGCTGCGGGATGTGAGGTTCCCCCACCTCACTAAAAATGATGCAATACGGTACTGTGTTGCTGTCTGTGTATTCACATTGATAGACCGATTCGTAATATTTCTACAGTCTACAGCCTCACTTTCTTACACGTGCTGGAAGATTGTTTGTTTTTTTTCACATGAACCTAACTGAAATGTCTGTCGGTTTGGATTTAGTTAGACGGGTTCAGGGGCCTTGCTAATTGCAGGGATGAAAAGTGGGGACCAAAGTAAAAACTGCTCACCCCAGTGAGATGTTAAATCGGTCTGGACCATTTGCAGCTGTGGCTGGAACTTGGGGAAGTTGAGGGGTTTTGCAATTCCTTAGCAAGTAGGTTTTGGATTGGGAAGGATGTTCCCTTCCCACTAAGCAATGGTTGAAGGACAATTAGAGGACTGAAGCACTTGGCAAAGGATATTAAGTCTTTCTACTATAGGATGCCAGATCAAATCCAGCCTAAGGATCAAGACCAAAAATCACAGCCAGCTGATGGCTTGTGATTGTTCTTTGTGAACAGAGCTGGTGGTTTTGGTCTAACTATCCATATCAAAGTGACACTTTGCACCTGGCTCAGACTTGGGACAGAGGGGCCCAGGGCATCTCGCGTCCCACTTCTCTTTGGATACAGTAAACCCTTGAGATATGTGCAATTAGGTTGCGTGTGTCTCAGGTTCACACGACTGCCACCCCTGACAGAAGCTGCAGCTTGGTTCCTGTCTCCCCTCAACTTGCACAAATATTCAAGTAAACCCGTGTAACTCGAGGGTTTACTGTATAGCAGTAATCACTGTAAGACAGCACTGAAGTGCATTGGTAGAGAGGTTGTTATTCCTGTTCTGGCCAAACACAGGTATGAATCTCTAGCACTCTTAATCAGGCACATTTCTCCAGTGTTGGGGATGCCTAAGAAGAATAAGTGATCACCCAGTATTCTGGTAGGAGGAGGCACAGCGGCATCTTTGAAAGACAAACCTACTACTTAGTACCTACCTGGGTACCTGTGAGCCATGTTTAGTTAATGCTTATGCACAGCTTTGAACTTACAGAGTGCTCTGAAAGTACTACATATTGTTAGGAATGGGGGGTGGGTAGGCATCCTTGTTCTCCATCCTTGTAGATCAGAGAGAGTCCTTGAGAAAGTCAGTGCACTATCTCTACCCTCCCTATAATTTACTGCTTGCTCATGTGAAACTCCTGTGTCTTTGTAGCCTGACAGCATCCTGTGGGATAATTTTGGCTTTCCCCCATCCACAAGCAATAGCCGATCCCGGCTTTCTCATGTCAGCTGTACACACAGTCAAGGGACTGGTGAACAAACAGGCTTCCAAATCCCTTCAGGCATAAATCCCCAAACAGGAAGTTATGTGCCAGCCAGAGTGACCCTATTTGCTGGGGTAAAAGTATATATGATCAGAACTGTTGCTTTCGGCCACACTTTGTATTATGGGTCCATCTAAAACTAACTAATAAAAGGATAATGAAGGACTAATTATAGCTGTTACAGGGTCTTTCAGATGAATAGTCTTCTTATCACTATCTATAGCACCTCCTAGAAGAGTGTTTCCATTTGCAGGTCAGGGCTCTGTGTCTAATCTGGGCTGAACAATCCCGCCTAGACTGTAACTACATCTACACTAGGCAACATAAGCTGACCACAGATATGCAAATCTAGCTATGGCAATTGTGTAGCTAAAATCAATGTATCTGCACTCCATTAATTAGGCTGTCTATACTGGGGGAGGTTGACGGGAGAGTTCTCCTGTTGACCTCCCTTATGCCTCACATCTGGCAAACAGTACAGGGGTTGACTGTGACCCTCCTAAAGGTTGATTTTGTATGTCCATACCAGATACATGAAATTGAACCTTGAAGTTCCACCCTGAGTGAACAACAAGAAGTCCTGAGGCACCTTATAGACTAACAGATCTTTTGGAGCATAAGCTTTCATGGGCAAAGACCCGCTTCATCAGATGCATGAGTGGGGGGGCGGTTCCACAGAGGGGCATTTAAAGAGTGGGGTCCCAGTAAAAGGGAGGGCCAGAGCTGACAAGGTCTATTCAGCAAGGTGGAAATGGCCCATTATCAGTAGTATGTATCAAAAGAGACAAAAACAAGTCAGATCAAACAGTGGGGATGTGGCCCATTGTCAGAGTTTAATGTGGAGATATTAACACCCAGGGCAGAGAAGCTGCTTTTGTAAGGGGCCAGCCACTCCCAGTCTCTGTTCACTCCCTGGTTGAGGGAGTCAAATTTGCAAATAAATTGCAGCTCAGAGCTTTCTCTCTCCATTTGATTTTTGAAATCTCTTTGTTTTAGGACTGCTGCTTTTAAATCTGTTACTGTGTGTCCAGGGAGATTGAAGTGCTCTCCCACAGGCTTCTGTGCATTACCCTTCCTAAAGTCTGATTTATGTCCATTTATTCTGTTACATAGGGAGTGAGTCAATCTACCGGGGTAGTGTAGACATAGCCTGAGATGCCAGAAGGAGAGATTTGGTGATGTGGACAGCTCTTTACTAGGAGGCAGGTTAAGACTCACCAAACTTATTTCGCTCATGAGACTGTGCTCTGCGCCACACCGCCTTCGCTCCCATCTCGCTTGTCCTGAGCACCTGAAGCACTCGCCTCTTCAATACAGACAAGACCAACTTCAGCTTCTGCATCGCCCTTTCTCCCTGCTGCCATGACTGCCCTGGAACTAGATGATGGATTCCAGCAGCTGCTGCTGAAATCTGCCACCGGCCAAGCTGTCCCACCCTTGACGCTAGGACAGCAGCAGCTTGGAACGTGCTGGCATCCAGAGCCCTTCTGGTGGGTGGGCACAGCTGCTGTGGGGAGATTGTCAGGGTTGGCATATGCCATTGTGGGTGATGTCAGTATGGAAGAGTGATGGGCCCATCTTCTGTCCCTTCCCCCCTGCCACCGAAGGACTTTTGGAACATTTCGAGGACACAGAAATCAGGCAAACTGCAAACTTCTCTGGCTGAGACAGCTCTTTCCAGAGCCAGCCCTAAGAACAAGGACCCTCAGGAGCACTCAGGGTGGAGGATGATGCTCAGCAGACTCGCAGTACCAATGTAAGGGGTGAAATTTCCAGCTTGGGACCTGCCCTGGACTCCCTCATGCACTGGTGCAAGTCAGGAGAAGCCGTGACTCTATTCACATCAATGAAGCTGCCTTGAGAAAATCAGGCACAGTGTCTCTTTCTCTCTGCTCCTCTCCTGCTCTTCCCTCTTGTCTTCCGCCTTTGCCTCCTTGCTGCTGGCTGGAGAGCCTCTCCTTCTGCAGCTCCCATCATCCCCTTGATAAACTGCAATAGTAACTGAGAACTGCAGGGGACAGCACGTTGCCCCATGCAACAGGCACTCCTGTGGCATTGTACCGCTGAAAGTACGGGGCTTGCTCTCACCTTGCAGAAGGGAGGGCACTGTAAGGCTGGGGTGACAAGAGATGTTTTAAAAGTGATGCCACCCCCCCCCCCAAAAAAAAAAAACAAAAAAACAAAACCTTGGAAAATTATGAAACCTGTAGGTTTGTTCTGCAGGTTTTGAAATGGGGACAAGTTTTCCTTTACTCAAAGGTTTACTGGAAACTTGCTTGGAAATTCTTCCTTTTTCTTCATTTTCCTGACTCCCTTTTCTTGCCCTTTTCCCATTTCCCCTATGTTGCCACTGGAAATTGGGAGATGAGTGCATCAAAAAAAAAAGATGAACTGAAAAAATAGAAAAAGAAAAAGTTGATTATTTGTTTTGTTTTCTTATTTCACCAGGTTAAAATATAACCTTTTGGGGGAAAAAAAAATCCAAAACACTATCATGAAAGTTTTCAATTTTGAAAGAAAAATGTCATTTTTCAACAACAGAACAAAGAAAGCTTTCATGTAAAAACCTGCAGCCAGCATTAGGCTAAAAGTAACTTGAAGGGGTGAGGTGTTGGTGGGTTTCTGTCCTTTCCTATTGGCCAGGCCCATGTTTGCTGTCCCCTTACTTGCTATGTTTGGTGCTAAAACACCTGAGCCTCTGGGTTATTTCTTGATCCCAATTTTCTCTTACTTGTTACTTTCCAAGGATAGAAAATCCTAGATTGTAAATTCTTTGGGGCAGAGATGCTTTTGCTCATTGTACTTGTGCAGTACCAAGCACAGTAAGAGCTGGACCATGGCTGGAGCTCCCAGGTAATGCCACAATACAGCTAAACCAATGAAACAAACAATGCCCCTCTGCCGTGTATATTAGCCAAACCGGAACGTCTCTACACCAATGGATAAATGGGCACATTAGGCCACAGGAATGATAAGACACATACACCTGTAGTGGAACATTTTAACTTCCCTGGACAGTCCATTATGGATTTAAAAGTAACCATTCTTCTCCAAAACAATTTTATCACCCAACTACAGAGGGAGACATCTGACCTGGAGTTTATTTACAAAAGTTCAACGCTATCAACTTCGGCTTGAATAAATCTCTTAACTGGTTAATGTATTACAAAGGCAAGTTCCCCTTTTTAGATATGTGTGTTTCCACATCACATGCTATGAATGAGCCAGACCCAGCCTAACTCAATTGGTTTCATTAACATTAGTCCTACAACTGACAGGTAACTTGGTTTGCTGTTATGTATACCCTGGAGTCTGTAATTTCCACTCCAAATCATCTGACGAGGTGGGTTTTGCCCGCAAAAGCTCATGGCCTCATAAATGTGTTAGTCCCTAAGGTGCCACAGGACTGCTCATTGTTTTTAACTATGTCCAGCTACTGCAAAGGTTATTCCATTTAGGTATAAGAAAGGATTTTTTGCTCAGTGCTGATCTTTTTTTCCATTTCAGGCCACGTCACAGCAAAGCTGAGGCCAGGCAAAGTTCAGCCAGAAGCCCAGAATATCCTTCCCCCCTCCAAACACAGCAGGTAATGGAGGTTACTTGGAAGCCTTTCTGACTGACATTGAAATTACTGATTATGGCATTTTTAATGGCCCCTCACACAGCTTGGCATTACTCTACTGAGATTCTGAGTCGTTAAGAACGATGGAAAAACACTTTGAGATGCATGTTGCCTAGCCAAGGAGGTTGAGCTTATTACCTTGTTACCTGAGGACTTGCTTCCCAACCCCGTGTTGATGCTAAGCTGCAGCCAGACTTCCAAGGGAAATGGAACCTCCGTCCTTGGAGGATTTCAACATTGGTTTGACAAACACCTGTCAGGGGTGGTCTAGGCCAGCATTTCTCAACCCATGGAGTGACACTCAAATTTGAATCACCAGAAGGTTTTAAAGGGTCACGTGACAGCAATTCGGCCAATCAGAAAACTGAATCTGCCCCTGAGTAACAAGTGTCAGCCAGACGCACCAATGGGGAGTACGGGGCAAGGAAGGTCAAAGGAAGCAGGTGTTTCCAGACCCAGCCTTTCCAAGGGGCCCAGAGCTCTGGCCACCAGTGAAGTGACTTTGGCAGTGGTGGCTGGAGCTCCAGGCCCCTTTGAAATGCCGTATGCTGCTCTGGCTGGATGTGGCTGTCAGGGAGTGGGAGTGGGGTCAGCACCACGGTCCAGGTGGTGCTTAGGACTGACTGGCCTCAGCCCCGCTCCTTCTAGGACATGGAGCTGGGCTTCCCTCCATATTGCCTCAGGGCCTGCGGTGGCTGTCGGCACCGCTAGCTTCAGCACCCTCAGTCTGATCAACATGACTTATTTGTGTCCTACACCCAAGCTGCTTAGGTACTGCACTGAACCAGAGCCTACCCGGTGAGGATATAAATAGCTCCTATGTGAGCTTGCTGGCTCCTGTCAGCAGCTGGCTGGCGGTCCGGGAGCAGTGCGCAGACGTTAACCTCCATGCCATGAGGCAGCTATGACTACCGGGCCCTGTCCAAAATGAAACCTCACTTCATCGTAACTGATCCAGGAGAGCAAATGTCTCGCTGCTGGCGTGATCAGAGTCAATACAGAATGAGAACAACGTGATACAGGAGGACGGGGAAATGCATCCAGGAATCTACTTGACCAAAGGACTAGAAGCCAGAGAGCACTGTGAAGCTGCCAGCCTGCATTGTCTGGTGCCTGCCCTTGTTTCTCTGTAGAGTCCTGTCTGCTTCTCCCCAGCAGGCTTTGTCCCCACCCCCTCCTCCCAGCTTGGCTGAGCTGAGCCAAACTGCAGCCAAGGGATGCTCGTGGGAATCTTGGCAGGTCCCCGTCTGGGTGAGCAGCATTATAATCAGCCTCGCACAGCTGCTGGTGAGCAGAAAGTAAGAGCCTGGAGCAGAGCAGCCAAAAGCAGCACAGACAGGGCGTCTGCACTGAAGTGGCAAGAGAGATGATTTGCTTCATTAGCTGCACTCATTTAGTGGATTTTTTGTAACATTTCACCCCTTCTTCTATGTCAGGGTCCGTGCTGCAGGACTAAATGGGTTGGAAGGGGACACAATAACTGATCTTCTTCTTCCTTCCCCTTGACTAGCGAGAGCAGAGCATCACAGTGAGAAACAACGCTGCCAGCAACAAGGGTCAGCTCCCAGGCGTCATGGAAAATCAGCCTGTTCATCGGTTAAGAAAGAGGAGCTCTAAAAAGGAGGCTGCTGGGGGGACACTCCTGCCTGAAAGCTCCACCCCAGTGAAACAGAAGCCGCCCACGGAGCTGAAGCCAATGATGGGGGCAATAGTTGTTGGGCTCCTCTTGTTCATTGCGGCGGTGGTGGCTTGGTGCTACTACACGGCCTCTCTCGGGAAGGCAGAGCAGCTGAAGATGGAATTGATGGACCTGAGGAAGGATGGGTTCATCATCAAAAACCAACAGGGAGAGGTGGTCTTCAGACTGGCCTTCCGGTCAGGAGCCCTCGACCTCGAGTCTTGCTCAAAGGAAAAGGAGATTTTACCTGCACCAGATCAGACAAGGGGAAGTTGAATTTCTTCATTCAGACGGTCAAGCCCAAGGACACGGTGATGTGTTACCGTGTCCGTTGGGAGGAGTTTGTGGTGGACACGGTGGTCGAGCACACCATGTTCTGGGAGGACGCTCACTGGTACGGGGGCTGCGAGATGAGCGTCCAGCACTGGCCAATCAGACTCCCGGGGTACCATGAGCCCATGCCCTTTGTGACAAGTGACGTGTATTCCTTCAGGGACAGCTTTGGAGGCATCTTGGAAAGGTACTGGCTGTCCTCGAAAGCAGCAGCTATAAAGATCAGTGACTCGGTGCCCTTCCACCTGGGGTTCAACGCCAGCGAACGGTCGCTCTTCTTTCAGGCCAGGTATAAGGATTCTCCCTACAAACCTCCCCTTGGGCAGCAGCCTTTCCCAGAGCTGAGCTACCGTGTCTGCGTCGGCTCGGACGTGACCTCCATTCACAAATACATGGTGCGGAGGTACTTCAACAAGCCTTCTAAGATCCCATCAGAAAATGCCTTCCGGTATCCCATCTGGTCCACATGGGCTCTCTACAAAAACGAGATTGACCAGGATAAGCTGCTGCGTTTTGCAGAAAAGATTAAAAAGTACCGTTTTAATTGCAGCCATATTGAAATCGATGACACCTACACGCAGACTTATGGCGACTTCGACTTTGATCCAGTAAAGTTCCCTAATGTGACAGAGATGTTCAAAACGCTGCGAGAAGAGGGATTTAAAGTTACCCTGTGGACGCATCCCTTTATCAACTACAATTCCTCCAATTTTGGCGTGGGAATAGAGCGGCAGCTCTTTATCAAGGAGCCGACAGGGCAACTGCCCGCCATGGTAAAGTGGTGGAACGGTATTGGGGCCATACTGGATTTTACCAATCCCGCGGCCAGGGAGTGGTTTCAGAGCCACCTGAAACACCTGCAGTACAAGTATGGCATAGCGTCCTTTAAATTTGATGCCGGTGAGGTGAGCTACCTGCCAAAGCAGTTCAGCACCTTCAGACCATTGTCAGATCCCAGCATCTGGTCCAGACGGTACACGGAAATGGCCATTCCATTCTATGAGCTTGCCGAAGTCAGGGTCGGCTATCAGTCCCAAAACATCTCCTGCTTCTTCCGCATCATCGACCGTGACTCGGTTTGGGGATATGAGCTTGGCCTCAAGTCCCTGATCCCTACCGTGCTCACCATTAGCATGCTGGGATACCCCTTCATACTACCGGACATGATTGGAGGAAACTTTCTGCCAAACAAGACGGAAGGCGCTGTTGAAATCCCAGACCAGGAGCTGTACATCCGCTGGCTGGAGCTGTCGGCATTCATGCCCTCCATGCAGTTCTCAATACCCCCCTGGCTCTATGACAAAGAAGTGATAGACATAGCACAGAAGTTCACAGAGCTGCACGAGTCCCTGGTCGCCCCTCTCTTATTGGAGCTGGCTGGGGAGGTCACCGACACGGGAGACCCCCTCATACGGCCCATCTGGTGGATTTCTCCCAATGATGACTTTGCTCATAAGATTGACTCCCAGTTTCTCATTGGAGATACCCTCATGGTGGCCCCTGTCCTGGAGCTGGGCAAGCAAGAGCGAGATGTGTACCTCCCCGCTGGCAAATGGCGCAGTTACAAAGGGGAGCTGTTTGATAAAACCCCAATCCTGCTAACAGACTATCCGGTTGACTTAGATGAAGTTGCTTACTTTTCTTGGGTAGCGTAACAATTGTATTAGTCAGTTTTAAGCATTGAACAGGTAAGAAATTGAAAAAATAGGGAGCTGTTAGTTTCTGAGGATACTACGCCTCTCTGTGAGGCACTGACCAGTGATCATACTTCCCACAGCACAGAACCATTCTTATGGAGTTATAAATACGACACGTAAAAGATATTTCTATACCTTTTGTCCTTTGAAGAAGTCCATGTTGTGACACAGTCCCTATCAGTCCCTTTAGGGTTTTCTGCACTTCCAGGCGGTCTCGTGTCTGCCTCAGAGACTCACAGTGGCTCTTTTATTGCCTTGGGGCTTTCCGCAGGCAAGAGTCCCCACTCACCAAGCCACTCTCGCCACCGGCAAGTTCTACGTGAGGGGTAAGCAAACCCCCTTCAGCAGTCCTTGGGCTGCTCTCGTCCATCAGGCAGGACAGCCCGCCAGGGGAAGGCAGGTGGGAGCCCAGGCCCACCCGCCTGCTTCTCTGGGCTCTGGCCCGGGGACCCTAGAAGAGAGGCAGCTGTACAGGGCTTTTGCCCTTGCCCCATGCAGCAACCTTTCCCTGGGCCACTTTTCTCACTGATTCCCTCTGGCAGTCTGGTCCTCAGGCTTGCAAATGTCCTGCCTGTCATCATCCTCAACCATGGGCTTAGCATCCCTTGGTGTCTGATGCCTCTCTCATTACTGCCTTCCATTTTCTTGCATGTGCACCTCACAACTTTTTCCCCTGCTGGGGTGGGGTGGGGGGGGCACATTTTATAGTGGGCCAACAGACCTTTCCCTGAGAATGTGTGTTTAATTGGCCCTCCCTGGCAGGCTGGTCCTTAATGAGCCACAGCTGCCTCACCTGGCTGCTGGGCTGCACTCTGAAAAACTAGCCGGGAAACAGAAAGTCCTTAAGCTAGTCCCCAGAATACCTCCCTTCGACCAGGCTCTTGCAGCCTGTCAGCTGTGGTCTGGCATGATGTGCAAAGCCTGACCTCTTAGTTGTGGTATTATGTATGGATATAACATACAGAAATACGGATTGTACTTGGGTTATTGCCCAACTCCACGGTTATGTCTCCACTAGAGGGTTTTGTCAACAAAACCGGCGTTTTTTTGTTGACAAAACCTGGGGAGTGTCGATTCCCAAGGTGGTCCGTCGACAGTAAATCAACAGAATGAAGCACTTTTGTTGACAGTTTTATCCCACTCCCCACAAGGCATAATGCCTCTGTCGACAGACAGCTGGTCTGGACCTTCCGGGCGGGGGTGGGGGAGGGGGAACCCCTCTGTCAACAGACAAGGCTTCCAGGCAGCTCTTTCTGCTGTGCTTCTGGTTCTCAACAAAACTTCTGGCAACAAACTGCCATAATCTAGACATTGTCAAAGTGACATGGGTGCTTTTTTTATGGGTACATTAGAAGATTTCCTTGATCATACACTAATTCTTTTGCTCCAAGATTTTTTTATTTTATTTTCAAATTGCTTTGTTGTTGGCTGAGGAATTGCTTTGAACGGAGTAGTGCATTTTGAAAAGGAGCAGGTGATACTTCTGCAGAGGCCTTCAAGTCCTTGCCGCCACCACTTGGGATGGAGTTTGAGGCAGTTGCAAAGGGTGGTAAGAATTGGCTTCAGGCTGATTTATTCAGACCAGTGAAT
Organism: Carettochelys insculpta; assembly: GCF_033958435.1. Lineage (NCBI taxonomy): Eukaryota > Metazoa > Chordata > Testudines > Carettochelyidae > Carettochelys > Carettochelys insculpta. The sequence goes on from NC_134141.1 coordinate 125,432,510, forward strand.
GAGAATTTTGGCCCTCAGCAATATTAGTGACTGTTGTAATCACTAAAACAAAGCTAGCCCACATCTGGCCCCAATTCAGCAGCTGCTTAAATCCCACTGATTTCAGAAATGAAACCCTGGAGCCCATGGTATCGGTGAGTGCTTGGTGGAATGGGATCTTTGACTACTAAGCAGTCTCTTTCGAAGGGATGCAGCACCGGATTGGAGCTTAGGAGCTGAGATTCTGTTCCTGGATTTGCCACCAGCTTGCTGGGTGACCTCAGCAAGTCACTTGTTTGCCTGGTGCCAAAGCCACCCCCCCACCCATCTGTAAAATGGGGATGTTAGCTAACCCTCAGGGCTTGGAACTGTGCTCTGGCCCTCATATCAGTCTTATAACAACACCTGGGGCCTTGGCCCGAGTTTGGGCCTCACTAGACCCAGGCCCTGGTTCAGGGAGGGGCAGCAAAATGTCAGGCCTCCTAGTAAGGCAGAGGGCCGACAAAGCCAGGTGTGTACCTAGAACAGCAAGAGTGGGCGACTGCCACCCATGGATTAGGGATGGGGCACAAGCTCCACCCCCTCCACTGCGCCCCAGCCCAGGGTCCAACAGCAGCAAAGCGGTCTGCCACTGAGCTCAGCGGCAACCCACACTGCAACACACTGACTCTGTTATCCCTGGCCACTTCCAGACCCACCCACCCCCCCGGCAGGTCACACCTGAAGGGGCCTCAGGTTGGGTTCTTGCATACCTGGGTAGAGCAGGGTCTCCATCCTGGCTTGCAAGCTCCTCTTCAGTGAGGCCCGGCAATCCAGGCCAGTCTTCAGCCTCCTGCAGGGGTGTACTGGCCTCCCAGTCTGGGAGCTCAGAACCAACACGGGCTTCCTCCAGTGGCTGGCCTCCAACTGGGCTTGTGGCTCAGCTTTTAGACAGGCAGTCCCACTCCCTGACTTCCCGTCAGGGAAGGGGATGGGGTGAGGCTCAACCCACCAGGTCAGAGAGGGGCTTCTTCCCCCTCTTGGTCAGTGAGTGGCCACCTCTCTAGTCCAGCCTGGTCCTGCGGCCCCCCCTGGGGATATCAGTTGGCAGTGCCTTCATAGGGCCGTGAACACGGGCATGTAACTGGCGCTGTTCACCCCCATCCCAACTCCTGCCCCTTCTGCAGTGAGGGAGAACCTGGCGTACGCCTACCTCGAGTGTGCCAGGCTCCAGCTCTTGCTCCAGCTCCTCCAGAACCACCTCCTCAGGTTCTGGCTGCTCGTTTCCCCTCGCCACCGCTGTGCCACAAGACACGTGTTCAGCCCTTCTAACCCGTCCTTGTGAGCCAACCCACTCCGTCACCTCTGAATTCCTCCACCTTTCCCAGGTACAGGAGGTCTAGATTCTGCTACCAGCTCTGCTGCTGTCCTGTGGTGTGACCACGGGTACCGTGCTAGGTCTCTCGGTGCCCACCCTTTGTCTTCCTCAGCTATTCAGGCTGCCAGCTCTTTGAGAAAGGGATGAGTTCCCCAGTATCTGCCGTTCTACAGCAAAATATCCCCTGCCCCTCACTCCCGGCCAGGGCCTCTACGTGCCACTGTAATACGAGTAGAAAGCTTACCCATACCAGATAGAATAGGACTCACTCCCTGAGCCACACCACATAGCCAGCCCCCAAAATACACCAATTCTGCAGCCCTCTCCTCATCCAACCCCCTGGGTAATTTATCACCCAATGTTGCTTGCAGCCCCTTTGCTTCCCAGAGTCATTCTCCCCCTTGAATTGCTCTAGTTTGGCAACTGCATGGGAGTCGGTGGAACGCACTCCTCTGGTTACAGCTTTCCCCAGAACAGTGGTGGGGCTGGGTGTATGGTGCCCCTCACTTTGCAGGAAGGAGACTGAGCCAAAGGGTTGAAAGAGACTTTTATTCAAAATGAATAGATGGAAACATCATCATCATCATCGACTGTGTGACTCCCCATTGACTTTACATAGACAAATATTTCTCTGGTTTTGCTTAGTGGGAGTGATGGTCACCGAGAACAGAGTTGCAGTAATGACTGGCTTCCAAGGACACTGAGGGGGGCACCATCATGTGACTGCCCCCCCCCGCCAGACTCCCCTCTGTGCCTGCCGGGGGAGGGTCAAGCGTAGGGTTCCTTCTAATTTTTTCCATACATGGGTGGAGTAAATTTTATTATGCACACCAAGGCTTGTGCAGACATGCACCACCCATAGAACCACACACTGCCCACTGTGGGTGATCTGCTAGTCAGATGCACAGCATTCAAATCTCTCCTGGGTGGTCACCCAAGCACTCAGCTTACAGGCAACACTGGCTGGGACAATACCTCCTCTGACTCAGGCCTTCCTCCACTTCTGCCTCACCTCTTCCCCCAAGCTGCCTCCCTCAAATGATACAGCCTGGAGGACTAGGGGAGTTGGGCACATACAGCAGGGATCCATACCCCTGTACTCACTCGCAACAGCAGGGGGGAGGCAGATTCACAACATGAGGTGGGGCACATGTCCCTACACGTTGCCAGGGCAAGGTAGGGTCAACTTTCATATCCACCAAAAACCACAAAAGTCTGAAGGTAAATATTACTTGCAGCAAGGGAGAGCTGGACAGGTCCTTAAATTAAAGTATAATCATCTACTTTTCATGTCAGTATCAGTTCTGAATGTGACAGCCAGCATTCCAGCAGGAAGGTGGGTCTTAGGTCTGGACTGGAGGAGTTATTGAATTGTGTTGTTTTGTGCCACTTGGCTTCTGTAACTTCAAATATATGCCACATTTTGCCCAGAAGTTGGCTGCAAGCAAAACCCATCGTGTTCAAAGTCAGAAGATGCAGCCTGTGCATTTTAATGTAGGTCTACTTAACCTCATAGTGTAGACCCGAACTCAGATTAGTTTTACAGACCATTGGAGGTGAAAGTAACCCATTATCATCATGGCTACTGCAGTTGTTCCCAAAAAGTTGTTGCAGATGGACCCAGTTAGTTAAAATTCCCTTCAGCATCTCAAAACTATTTCAGTTAATATGAGAGCTGTATTGTTTGTTTTTAGCAATTAAGAGTTAGAAAACTGGTTAAAACAAACTTTATAATCTGACTTGCGAAGGCATGTGCACCTTTACAGCACTGTGCAAACCAGTATAATGCAAAGGTTAAAATACAATACAAAAATCATCTGAGCCAACTGTAGCTCAGCCATTCCCAGCTGCTGGGCTGGACAGACGGACACTGGCTAGCAAGGTTGAACCCATACATCCAACTCCATCTCCACAGGTATTGCCTTGACTTGTAAAACCAACCCTGGATTTTGTGCAGTGACATGACAAGCCAGGAAGAATGACACTTCATCCCTTTTAGTGGTACCGAAAGTAGAAGTCAAGTCACAGGACATTTTAGCGTGGAATCCTTGCATTCCAAAAAGATACACATCAGCCCTTTCCCAATCCCTCCTTGTTCAGAGCATGAAAATGGAACTTCAAAATAGACACCCCCTCACCCCTCCCCTAACAAGGAGCTGAGCTACTTCCCTTTTGTTTCCAGAGAGTGGAAAGTTGACTGTGCAGCAAATTCTACAGCGCAATGCTGAGGCACCTCCTACCACTAGTTTTCCCAGGATGGAGGCTGCCCCAGAACCTGGAGATACATTTGTGGTGCTTGCAACACATGTTCAGCCATTTCCTCGGCAGGTCCCTGGCAGGTATTTCACTTTGCCTGCTGGGAGACCGGGAGCCACCCCGGTGGTTCTTTGCAGGAGAAAAGGATGCTTTTGTGTTACTAAATTTTCTTACTAATCACTTAAACTTTCATTAAGAAAAGTCTTTCCTTTTAAAGGGAAGGGGAGGTGGTGTCCATTGGGAAACTGGACATAGCCGAGCTGCGATGAGTTTTCTGGCCGAGTGTCTCTGTGGTCTTTGCAACAGTGGCACCACTAATTGTCACCAACTTCATTAAATGAAGACTTTACAGACTCTAGCTCATTTCCTTACTCCCTCATCAAGCGCTGCACAACCAAGAGGAAGTTATAAAGTGCTCTGAAATACCAGCCACTAGTTACTTCGGGGTGTTCTCCCTTTGGGAGCAGCCTGTGGCTCATTCAGGCATTGGATGACACAGTGACCTTGGCTCTACTTTCTGTCGCATTTCTGCAGCCCTGTTGCTTCAAGGGTGGCAGGAAACAAAGAGTGCAACAATCTTATGCAGAGGTTCAAATGTCTCCTGTGCCCCCACCCTGTCAAGTTGGAATGGACAATTTCCCCAGGCACCCAGAACCTCGCCAGAGCAGGGATTTGTGTGGCTGAAGTTTTCAGGCTCACCCCAGAAGCACAACCAGGTATGTTCTCTCTCTTTAGGATTCCCGCCGCCCACACCCCAGCTTTTCTGCACTGGGGACAGCTGGTTTGGAGGGATGCCATAACAGTCCTCTCTCCTGAAGGGCAGGATTGCTTATTTGGCCAGTCAATATAGCCAAGCCCCATGCTAGCTGCCAGAGGCAATAGTTAAATGGTGCCAGGCTACTCTGATCACCGCACAGAGGCACAGAGGCATCCATAGGCAATGGGTGAGGGTGCACAAGGGGCCACACGCACCCCCCCAAGCATTGCCCTCCCCCTGCATTCACCATCAGGGCCATGCCGCTTCCGATGAGCGTCAGGGCCTCCCCCGGCGTGGTACAGCCTGACAGCAGTGTGAGCCTCCTAGCTCATGCTATTCCTATGCCATGCTGCTCCAGAGGAGGTGGGAACTGCCCAGCACACACTGGAAGTGGTGGGTTGGGGGGAGGGGCATGGGCATGGACATGGAAGGGATAGGCAGAGGAACATGGATGGTGCCCACCTCACCCCCCCCCCCGCATAATCCCCACCACAGTTACCTCTGGAGCCATCCAGGGTTAGCTTGTTGCTTATGGAGACCTTATCCAGATGTTGCAGCAAACCGACCATCCCCAGAATCCTTCCCCATAACCACTCCTGAGATGGATATACCTAACCAAGGGCGGGCCAGGGAAGCAAGACCTCAGAATGGCTACGTCTACACGTGAAGCCTACATCGAAATAGCTTATTTCGATGTAGCAACATCGAAATAGGCTATTTCGATGAGTAACGTCTACACGTCCTCCAGGGCTTGCAACGTCGATGTTCAACTTCGACGTTGCGCAGCACCACATCGAAATAGGCGCTGCGAGGGAACGTCTACACGCCAAAGTAGCACACATCAAAATAGGGATGCCAGGCACAGCTGCAGACAGGGTCACAGGGCGGACTCAACAGCAAGCCGCTCCCTTAAAGGGCCTCTCCCAGACACAGTTGCACTAAACAACACAAGATCCACAGAGCCGACAACTGGTTGCAGACCCTGTGCACGCAGCATGGATCCCCAGCTGCCGCAGCAGCAGCCAGAAGCCCTGGGCTAAGGGCTACTGCACACGGTGACCATAGAGCCCCGCAGGGGCTGGAGAGAGAGCGTCTCTCAACCCCTCAGCTGATGGCTGCCATGGCGGACCCCGCTATTTCGATGTTGCAGGATGCGGATCGGCTACACATGCCCTACTTCGACGTTCAACTTCCAAGTAGGGCACTATTCCCATCCCCTCATGGGGTTAGCGACTTCGACTCTCGCCACCTAACGTCGATTTCAACTTCGAAATAGCGCCCAACACGTGTAGCTGTGTAACCCTCATTAGCCATGTTGAACGTCGAAGTAGGGCGCTATCCCCATCTCCTGATGAGGATAGCGACTTCGACGTCTCGCCGCCTAACGTCGAAGTTAACTTCGAAATAGCGCCCGACGCGTGTAGCCGTGACGGGCGCTATTTCGAAGTTAGTGCCGCTACTTCGAAGTAGCGTGCACGTGTAGACATGGCTAATGAGGCACAATTAGTTCTCCAAGGCCGCGTCTACACGTGCACGCTACTTTGAAGTAGTGGCGCCAACTTCGAAATAGCGCCCGTCACGGCTACACGTGTTGGGCGCTATTTCGAAGTTGAAATCGACGTTAGGTGGCGAGAGTCGAAGTCACTAACCCCATGAGGGGATGGGAATAGTGCCCTACTTGGAAGTTGAACGTCGAAGTAGGGCACGTGTAGCCGATCCGCATCCCGCAACATCGAAATAGCGGGGTCCGCCATGGCAGCCATCAGCTGAGGGGTTGAGAGACGCTCTCTCTCCAGCCCCTGCGGGGCTCTCTGGTCACCATGTGCAGTAGCCCTTAGCCCAGGGCTTCTGGCTGCTGCTGCGGCAGCTGGGGATCCATGCTGCGTGCACAGGGTCTGCAACCAGTTGTCGGCTCTGTGGATCTTGTGTTGTTTAGTGCAACTGTGTCTGGGAGAGGCCCTTTAAGGGAGTGGCTTGCTGTTGAGTCCGCCCTGTGACCCTGTCTGCACCTGTTCCTGGCACCCTTATTTCGATGTGTGGTACTTTGGTGTGTAGACGTTCCCTCACAGCGCCTATTTCGATGTGGTGCTGCCCAACGTCGAAGTTGAACGTCGACGTTGCCAGCCCTGGAGGACGTGTAGACGTTATTCATCGAAATAAGCTATTTCGATGTAGCGTGCACATGTAGACGTAGCCCAAGAGGGCAGTCCTGACTGTTTTCAATGGTTCAACTGTTTATTACATTGCAAGTTGCACCCTCAAGGAGCAGGGTATAACCTGGGGCATCCAACCTTTGCAAGAGCAAGTTGCTCAGGCCTGGCCTCTACTTAGCACCTTTAAACTTAAACCACTCGAAGGAGGCTTAATTTGAGTTTAGCCCTTGTACTCTGTCTGGAGCATACGACTTCTACAAGTCTCTTCTGCCTCGGGCCAAAACTTCCAGCTGGCCCCTGGAGTACCCCAGCTGTCATGGTTCAATCCCAGTAAATAACAACTGAAAGACAGAGCACATAACATTCACTTGCCTCTGCATTTTCCTTAATAGAAGACTAGGAATGGGTGGCTGCTGGAATTCACCAGCTCTAGCCTTGCCTTGCAGTTCCAAAGAAGTTCCATGAAGAACTAACTCAGACGCATAACTCCCATTGACTTCAATGGTGCAAGAGCAGCCACCATCTTCTTACAGGCTTGATATCTCAGGCAAGCCCAAGCACTTAACTGGGGCTTCTGGAGCCAACACCCCAAGTCTCTACAGTTTGAGATGGTGAGCCAGGCATCGTAGGTGAGGCAGTGGTAGATTCACAGCCTCCATGGCTCACATATAGAGGAGACGGTTACCACACACACAGAGGCAGGTTACAATTGCTGTCGCAGGGCATTCCATATGCTTCATGAAAATAGGCCAAGGATATGAATGACGTCGCTGGGATATGTTTTACGCCAACTACCTCATGTAAGATATTACTGGAAAAGTTATAGGCTATGGAGTAAGATTTTCCCATTTGTATGCACATATCATCCTTGTACAACAAGGGAGGATTCTGGACTATACACCAGTGTTGTTAAAGCAGCCCTGTAAGTGAGGGCTGTTAATGGTACTTTGGGGCTATAACGGCCCATTAGCAAAGAGAAAATGAGCTTAGCCTTCCTGCAGACGTGGGTCAGCCCATGAAGTGTGGAGATGGGAGTACTGCAGAGGCAGGTGACCCCATACTGCAATCCATTTAAAACTACGGCTCCTTTTTCACGATAGCTGAAAGAATGGCCTCTCGCCTTAGGCAAACCCCACTTAAAGGTAAGGTCATCCAGGTTGTCCCTTCTCCCTGGTTACTACCCCACCCAAGCTGAATGCTGGAAACATCTAAGACTGAACTGGGGTGAAGGGGAGGGGATTGGGCCCAGACTGAGAGGCTTTTCAGTCGAGGAAGGAAGCTATTAGAACAACTTCGAGGGTGAGATATTACATGTAACTCATCTCTTCAGTGTATTAAGCTTAGCTTGCTTGTTGGGTTTTATTTTGGTTAGTAACCTACTTTATTCTGTCTGCTATCTCTTATGACCACTTAACTTGTACAGCTTAATAGAATCGCTGATTAATGAACCCAGTGTAAATAATTGTAACCGGGGAGGGAGAGCCCCTATGTGTCGCACTCTCTACCTTGAGGAAGAAAAACAGTAAGAACTTACCCTCTATAAAGTTTTCTAGAGCATAAGATGGATTTATCTGGGGTTCAGGGCCTACTGGGGATGTGCACCTGGGTGCAGAGGCAACTCCCTTTAGCTGAACCTTCGCAGACCTGAACAGATCTCAGTGTCTGTATTATACTGCAGAGGGCTGCGACCCTGTCTCTGTGGCCATCCTGGAGGAGGCCGGAGGGCTTGGCTCAGCTGGCCAGATTTGAGTAGCCCAGAAGAGCAGGAAGATGGGCTCAGTGCTATGTGAACATATCAAGTGACAGTCCCAAGGGGGTCCCAGCAACTGAAACCATTACAATCACTACCTACCTTCGGGCCAAACTTCAGATTTCTTACTTCCAGCAGCCCTGTTTTCCATGTAGATCCCTGCACAGAAACTATTGATGACTAGGCTCTTTAAAAACAGCAACAGAGAAAAAACTGGCCCAAGACACTTTGGACAAAATTGCGACAGTTTGAGAGCCTGCCATGCAATACTAGCTTAACTGGACTGAGTGCCATAACCTTCCCTGGAAACAATGGAAAAGCCCGATCAGCACAGCCCTGTTCAGGGCAACTGTCATTGGTTCTCATATCAATTAAGTCTGTCAACATCAAAACAGCTGGATCCATTTGTGTGTGGTAGACAGACACCTGCAGTCTCTGGGGAGTGTCACACGCATTCTTGGAGCCGTTACTTTGCTTCTGGCAAGCCTGCAGCCAATAGCTAAGCGGCCAGCACCCCTATAAAAGGGGAAGGAGAAGAATCTGCAGGATAGGGGTGTAACACAGAAATCCAATTTACTCCTTTGAAAGAAGCTATCCAGTACAAATGCAGCTCTGTGGGGAGGAGTGCATTCAGCAGAATCGGTGCTCTAGGAGTATCGGAGTGGTAGCCGTGTTAGTCTGGATCTGCAAAAGCAACGAGGGGTCCTGTGGCACCTTAGAGACTCTCTAAGGTGCCACAGGACCCCTCGTTGCTAGTGCTCTAGGAGGAGATTCCCACCAGCAAATATTACCATAGGCTAGGTTGACATAATGCAGCCTGCCCAGTTATGTAAGGTATAGGTAAAATACTTGCAGGTAAGTCGAGTAACCTGGCCTGCCTGGCACTCGAGAAGGTAGAGAGGTTGGGCATTTGGCATTCAGCCCAAAGTTGGATTAAAGAAAAAAATATCGATTTATTCTCTTAAAAAGTCATTTTTAAATAACATTTGCCACATTATAAAATATAAGGCCATTGTGCTGTAGTAATCCACTGCTTCCTGTGTTAGAATCATTCCCAGTTCCCTTCCAACATTACTTTCACCCCAGGATTGGGGCTGTGCTCCCTTTGTTCAGCTGCAGACCATCTATGTAGCTTCCAGCAACTCAAAGATGGTGCTTCATTTGTCATAAAACAGAGTGGTGTGCAGCTAGATGGCCCAAGGACCATGAGTCTCAACATACACTGCTTCCTCTTTCACTCAGCCTTTCATTGAGATCAAGGAGCAAGGCATTATGGAATTTGGATTCATAGGCTGAACCTGGGTGGGGGGAGCCTGTGGCAAATATTGTAGCCTCCACCCCACGTTTCTGAAGGAGAAATAAAAACCAACACATGCTGCACAGCTACAAACCCAGGGGTGCTTTTACCTCTTGAATTCAGAGATCTGAAAAGGTCTTGGCTTCCTATATGCACCTTGTGATGCTATTATTTCTCCTGCATATCTATACACCTCAGCCCAAACTGGAATGTGTCTCTTTGACAAGATACCGGATATTTAAAAACCCCAAAGATCTGTTAATTTCCCATTCTTGCACTAGCCCCTTCCAAAATCATACTGTGCATTTAGAATTGTTTTTTGTTTTCAGGTACTAAAGTAAGGCATGACTGTCACAAAGCTTCAAGCTGATGGAGGAGCCTGCTAAGATACCCAGAGGAAATAAGCAACTTCATCCAAGTCAACCGGATAGTCTGTTAGCAGGACTGGGGTTTTATCAAACAGCTCCCCTTTGTAACTGCGCCATTTGCCAGCGGGGAGGTACACATCTCGCTCTTGCTTGCCCAGCTCCAGGACAGGGGCCACCATGAGGGTATCTCCAATGAGAAACTGGGAGTCAATCTTGTGAGCAAATTCATCACTGGGAGAAATCCACCAGATGGGCCGTATGATGGGATCTCCCGTGTCGGTGACCTCCCCAGCCAGCTCCAATAAGAGAGGGGCGACCAGGGACTCGTGCAGCTCCGTGAACTTCTGTGCTATGTCTATCACTTCTTTGTCATAGAGCCAGGGGGGTATTGAGAACTGCATGGAGGGCATGAATGCCGACAGCTCCAGCCAGCGGATGTACAGCTCCTGGTCTGGGATTTCAACAGCGCCTTCCGTCTTGTTTGGCAGAAAGTTTCCTCCAATCATGTCAGCTGAAATGAAAGGGTATCCCAGCATGCTAATGGTGAGCACGGTAGGGATCAGGGACTTGAGGCCAAGCTCATATCCCCAAACCGAGTCACGGTCGATGATGCGGAAGAAGCAGGAGATGTTTTGGGACTGATAGCCGACCCTGACTTCAGCGAGCTCATAGAATGGAATGGCCATTTCCGTGTACCGTCTGGACCAGATGCTGGGATCTGACAAGGGTCTGAAGGTGCTGAACTGCTTTGGCAGGTAGCTCACCTCACCGGCATCAAATTTAAAGGACGCTATGCCATACTTGGACCGCAGTTGCTTCAGGTGGCTCTGAAACCACTCCCTGGCCGCGGGATTGGTAAAATCCAATATGGCCCCAATACCGTTCCACCACTTTACCATGGCGGGCAGTTGCCCTGTCGGCTCCTTGATAAAGAGCTGCCGCTCTATTCCCACGCCAAAATTGGAGGAATTGTAGTTGATAAAGGGATGCGTCCACAGGGTAACTTTAAATCCCTCTTCTCGCAGCGTTTTGAACATCTCTGTCACATTAGGGAACTTTACCGGATCAAAGTCGAAGTCGCCATAACTCTGTGTGTAGGTGTCATCGATTTCAATATGGCTGCAATTAAAACGGTACTTTTTAATCTTTTCTGCAAAACGCAGCAGCTTATCCTGGTCAATCTCGTTTTTGTAGAGAGCCCATGTGGACCAGATGGGATACCGGAAGGCATTTTCTGATGGGATCTTAGAAGGCTTGTTGAAGTACCTCCGCACCATGTATTTGTGAATGGAGGTCACGTCCGAGCCGACGCAGACACGGTAGCTCAGCTCCGGGAAAGGCTGCTGCCCAAGGGGAGGTTTGTAGGGAGAATCCTTATACCTGGCCTGAAAGAAGAGCGACTGTTCGCTGGCGTTGAACCCCAGGTGGAAGGGCACCGAGTCATTGATCTTTATAGCTGCTGCTTTCGAGGACAGCCAGTACCTTTCCAAGATGCCTCCAAAGCTGTCCCTGAAGGAATACACGTCACTCGTCACAAAGGGCATGGGCTCCTGGTACCCCGGGAGTCTGATTGGCCAGTGCTGGACGCTCATCTCGCAGCCCCCGTACCAGTGAGCGTCCTCCCAGAACATGGTGTGCTCGACCACCGTGTCCACCACAAACTCCTCCCAGCGGACACGGTAACACATCACCGTGTCCTTGGGCTTGACCGTCTGAATGAAGAAATTCAACTTCCCCTTGTCTGATCTGGTGCAGGTTAAAATCTCCTTTTCCTTCGAGCAAGATTCCAGGTCGAGGGCTCCTGACCGGAAGGCCAGTCTGAAGACCACCTCTCCCTGTTGGTTTTTGATGATGAACCCATCCTTCCTCAGGTCCATCAATTCCGTCTTCAGCCTCTCTGCCTTCCTGAGAGAGGCCGTGTAGTAGCACCAAGCCACCACCGCCGCAATGAACAAGAGGAGCCCAACAACTATTGCTCCAATCATTGGCTTCAGCTCCTTGGGTGGCTTCTGTTTCACCGGGGTAAAGTTTTCAGGTAGGAACGTGTACATGATGCTGTCCTTTTTGATGGGCTCTCTCCTAAATAAGAGAGACAGCAGCTTGTTTTCCACAAAGCTGAAATCTCTTAGTTACTTTAGGTAGAGTTCTAGTCAGGCACTTAAAAAAAGGAAAGCAACATTAGTTTATGCAGCTGTAATATCTTCTCTAGATTCCTTGAATCCCTGAACGCTGGTGCCTGAAACAGAAGGGGGGAAAATACATGTAAGTAATCCTCCTGTCACTCAAATATATTACAGCAGATAGGGGAGGTCTACACAGCAAAGTTATTTCGGAACATCTAATAACTATCCTAGCATCTACACAATGCAACTGCTATTTTGAAATAATTTTGAAATAGTGGTTGGCTTATTTCGAATTGGTCAACTTCAATCTACGAGGAATAACACCTATTTTGAAACAGCTATTTCAAAATAGGTGCTGTTAAGTCAGCGAATAGAGCCTATTTTGAAATAAGCCATAATGAGTCCAATGGCTCTATTTCAAAACAGGCTCTATGCGTGTAGCTAACTGCTATTTCGAAATGCATTTTTGTGTGTTGCGGTGTTCCTTTGAAATAAGGTATTTCAGAATAGCTATTCTGGAACATTTTATTTCGGATAAGGCTGCTGCATAGACATACCCTGAGAGACCAACAATGGGTAAGCTGGTAGCCCCTGTTCTGAAGGGCTAACAATCTAAACAGACTCAGAGGGATAGTTGTGTTAGTCTGTAGGGATCCCTGCTACATAAACCCTGGATTCTTATTATCTGCTCCAAATCTGAAGAAGTGGGTTTTACCCACAATAAAGACACTTGGTGGTGGTTAAGGTGCTACAGGACTGTTTGTGTTTCATTTAAACAGACAAGGCAGACAGGGTGGCGGAGGAGTAGAACACACAAACAGAGTGAATGTAATGGCAGGAAACATCGTGTTAGAGGCAATCCACCAAAAGGGAGGGAGTTTAGCTAGGAGGGGGATCAGCTAAAGAGAAAGCAAAGGGCATAGTGAGGGGTCAGTGATAACAGGGTACGGGGCAGGGGAGAAGAGGGAAAGAGGGGCAGAGGTGGATTACAGTAGAATTGAAGAGCCTATGAGGGAGGCATACAGGAAGAGTAAGCACTAATCAGTTCGGAGAAGAGGAAGTCCAATCTAGACTTTAGAAAATGCACTACGAAATCAAGTATGTCCAGAGGTCCCTGCATTGGCTGATTCCACTACTGGTGGCTAACACAGTGGTCCCCAAAGTGTGCATTAAGGGTTGAAGGTGGGGTGCACAGCAGGGCCCAGGCCAAACCACCCAGCTCAGTCCTCAGGTCTTGACTATAGTTCTGGTCCTGGCCCTGCCCTGGCCCCTGGTCGAGCTGCAGCTCAGTTCCCTGCTGCAGTGTAGCCTACTGGCTTGGCCAGAGCTTTGCATCCAGCTACAAGCCCAGCTCCACCCCTGTTCCCAGCTGCAGCCAGCCCAGGTCTCAACTTCTGGCTCTTGGCCAGACTGTGAATCCAGCCCACGCCTCAGTGTCCCAGCTCTGCTCCTGCTCCCCCGCATGGCCCCAGCTCCAGTCACGCCTCCATCCCAGGCCCAGTTCCCAACTGCGGCTGGGTGGAGAGAAGGGCACGGACAGAGTAAAGGAGGAGACGAGGTGAAAAGGCAGATGGGGTTTTCACATCAAACTGGCTCACAATGCGACATTTCCATACGGTTCACCAGGCCAAAACAATCTTTTGAGTCAAGTCTGTCAAAATGTTTTCTTCTTTTAAAAAGGGAATGTTTTTACCCCAAATTGTCAACCTTACTATGGTGGAGCAGCTGCCTCGCACAAGGAGCAAGGTTAGAAGAGAGGTGGGCAACCTGTGGCCCAGCAGAGTAATCTGCTGCCGGGCTACAAGACATTCTGCCGATGACCATTCACAGGCACAGACCCCTGTGGCCGCTGTTTGCCATTCCCAGCCAATGGGAGCTGCTGAAGTGGCAACCAGCATCTTCCTGCAGCTTGCCACAGCTCCCATTGGCTGGGAACAGCAAACTGCAGACACCCGGGAGGTGCAGGGTGCTGTGCCGGCAAATGGTCATTGTTGGCAAAATGTGTCCTAGCCCGGCAGCGAATTACTCTGCTGGGCCATAGGCTGCCGATCATGGGGTTAGAATCAGCTCTCAAGGAGGCTGCATAGAACCCCAGCCCATTAGAAAAGGCCTTCTTGGGAGAGCCGATCAAGGGAAGACATGCTGCAGCAGCCCCTATGAAAGGCTGCAAAGCAGAGGGTGAGCTCTCTCTGGAGAGCGAGAGGGAAGGACTCATCACCACAACGCCTTCTGTTGGTCACGCTGGGAATTAACTTAACCACAGGAGCATCTTCTACTAGTGGTGTCTCGTTTGTGGGGGCAGCGGAAGTAACAGCAAGCAAGACACTGCTAGATGAAGATGTCCCGGTGGTCTGAGCGCTAATTCCCAGCACGACTAGAAGAAGGCATTGTGATGGTGAGTTCTACCCCGTTACAATTACCCACGTTTTTGGATTTGGATTCAGACATTCATTGTTCTCATTGAAAAATAGAGTTGACACTTTGGGGTGGAAACCAATGCTGAAAACACCAGAATTTCCTGTCAAATGGAATTCCTGAGTTTTCACCTAGCAGTAGTCAGACTACAGATGTGTTGAAGGGATGATGGCAATCACAGAAGTACAGCACTAGGACGTCTTAGTTTTAAAAGTCTGGATTAAGGCATTAGCTTGCCCAAGATTACAGGCTAAACTGCAAACATCTCTGCTGGGCCTTGCTAATTAATATCCTTGGAAGAGTAACCAGGCGATGATCTCCAAGCAACCAAACTTAGTCTCATCTAGCTCTCGGTCTGTGCCGTGGAGTTAACTCAGGTTATCTTCACTCAGCTAACAATTTTAGACTTAACCTACCTCACGGGAGAGCATCCTCCCTGTGAAACACTGCTCCAAATGCACAGAGTGGTTGGACAGGATGCTGACAAGTTGGGCTAACTCAAACATCCACCCATCCCCTCTGACTAGTCAGCCAAATGGAGTTAAAAGCAGCACCATGCTTGAATTAAAGGTTTGTGTGTGCTGAGGGTGCGGCAGACATGGCAGTAGCCTGCATAAACCTTATGGAATTAAGTTTAATTTTCTCAAGAGTTCATTGTTTTTAACAATGCAAATGTGTATATGTTACTGGGGGATTGTATGTAATTAATGGGAGACAAGACTAAAGTAAACCCGAAAAGCGTTTTTAGCTTCAAAGGACTCTTAAAACAACAAGTCAGAGAAGACAGAACAGTTGAGTGGCTCTCCTAGGGGAAGGAGAATACAATTTACTTACCTACAGATGTATCTTTTGAAGCTGAGCTGAGAAGAAACATTGTTTGCAGATCACCTGTTATGAAGACAAGATCAGATGCCCAAATAAATGAGTGACTCACAGATTGGTGCCTGTTCTGAGACAACAGCTGTTATGAACAGAAGACCATAGAAAAAACTATTTTGTGGTTCACTGGCCACAGCCCTTGTTGGACTTACAGCGATCTCTGATAAGCTCACTAGCATGTGTGTAGCTTCCTTATCATTTTAAAGGTTTCTCTGTACTGCAGTGCTTTCACCATTAGAATAAAGGTGCTTGCTTAGATCTGTGTGGTAATTTTATAGTTTTTTAGAGACTCCAAGGAGAAAAGCACAGAAGACTGGCTTAGGCAACCTCATTGCTCTGGGGAATTCAGGATTGATAAGGAACTGTGCAGTGGAGAAATACCCTGGTGAGGAGAGAGAGAGATGGATGTGGCTCTCCGCCTGAGAGGGGGGACGGTCGGGGAGCCAGAAGCCATGGAATGGGTGTCCTTGCCGGATCCTGTAAAAGGACTATAGATACCGTTTAGAGCAACTGCATCAGATGTAACTAGAATTAACTCTGCTGGGAAGACAAGACCTACAAGTTATAGTTAATGGGAGGCTTCAGAGGCACTGTACAGACATTAGATCTGGATGAAGAAAGCAACAACCCCCGCAGCCTCAGGGTTGCAGGGTGAGGAAGGATGGCTGGTTTTGCTAATGAGTGCTAATGACCCCCAACCACAGGCTCTCTCTAATGAGCAAAAGCCATCATGATGCTGCTCCTCTGTGGCTCTGCTCCAATGTTACACTCTGTGCAGCAGCAGCCGCCAACAGAGGGTTATTAGAAACCCATTTGGAGGCTTGCATATGCCAAGTTCCTCGTGGCTTTCACTTGGCTGCCAGCTTGCTTGGCCCAGCCAGAGAGTGTAAGAATAGAAAGTGCAAAATGAGAACAGGAGAGCGAGCAGCAAGGGTGAGAGAACATTGGGAGGGAGCACAAGAACAGAGACACACAAGGGAAAAAGAGGCCACATCCTCAAAGCAGGGCAGCTGAGCACACAGGAGAAAGCATCAGCCAAGCACTTCTTTGCCTAATGGTCAAGCATTTGCCTGTTGTATATTTCTCTTTCCCCGTATCCCTCGGCCTCCTCACAAATCTCACTGGAAAAGATCTTTGACCATTAGAGCTGGTCAAACTGTTCTCCAGCAAAGCAGGGTTTGGTGCATTGAAAGCTTGTTATTAACAAAAGTGGAATTTTCACATTTCAGATTTTGTTGGAGAAGTTTTATAAAGAAAATCAAAGGGTGCATTTTCGTTTTGATCAGCAAGGTCCAACCATTCCCGTTCTCACTTCACCCACACGGCAGGAGGAGGGGAGAGAAAAGTCAGAGAGTTCCCGCTGCTCCCACCTGGGAAAGAAGTTTTTCTACTGAAACTTCAACAACCAAGCCTGTGACATGTCCTCCTCCTCTCCACAGCTCTAAATAAAGCGTTTGGAATGATCACAAGAGCCAACTTCCCCTGGGCTCAGAGAGTCCTCAACCCCTCCACCCTCATCTCCGCTCTTCTCCCAGTTCCCACACCTCCACCCCCCCATTCACGGAATGTGCCCTATCCCCTCTCCTCCCTGAGTTTCCCACATGCCACAGGGCAGGGCGATGGCAGGCAGGGGAAGGAATTGATCAATGGGGCTGTCAGAGGCAGAGGGGAGAAGCTGGCTGCTGGTGGGTGCGAAACACCCACTAATTATTTTCCTGGTGGTGCTCCAGGCCCAGACCACCCATGGAGTCAGCCCCTATAGGAAAGGCTTCTGTAGAGGTAAAGAATGAATGAGTGGGGGGGGGGGTAATTTTTGGGGGGAGGCTACTCCAAGATTTCGGTCAGTGGTCAAGGGCTGCACATTTCTGTAGAGGGGATGCGGAGTCTTGAGATGGAGGTTGGGTGCAGAAAGGAGCTTGGGGTGGGCATTGGCGTGCAGGGTCTGGAAAGGGGTATGGGTGCAGGAGAGGACTCTGACCTAGAAGAGCGTTGTAGAAGCAGGTGCAGGGACTAGGAGGGAGTTGGGATGCGATGTTAGAAGTGGGCTCTGTCTGGGAGGCACTTAGGTAAGGAGTGCCCAGCCAGCAGCACTCAGAGGCACGCTTGCCCACTGTTCCATGTGGCGCTCTGCTCTGGCGTGTGCGTGCGTATTCACAAACTGCCCCACCTTCAGCAAAAAAAAAAAAAAATCACTCAGTTCCTATTGGCTGGTTTCTGGCCAATAGCAGCTGAGAGATTTTTCTGGGGGTGGGGGCAGCACCTGATGCTCTCTCCCTTCCGCTGCTGTCGGGGCTGAGCATAGGCTGAATTAAAAGGCTTGGCAGGCCGGATGCAGCCTGCAGCCATCTCTTTCCGGCCCGACTTAGTGTGTAGTACAAAGCACCTCCACCCACTCCAAGCTAGCCTACAAAACCATGTTTCTGTTACAACCTCTCCCACGCATGTGCTGAGGCAAATTCTCCTCCAGCTTGCCCCTTTCGACAGTCAGTGGTACACGACAATGCCAGGGACCGGGCATTAGGGAGTCTGGTCCCACCTTTGCCTGTTTAGGCTGCAAGCTTTTGGTCAGGAACTCTCTCGTACATGTGTGTTCAGCACGCAGAACAGTGAGGCCACCAATGAAAACTGGGATGGCTCCCAAGTACCAAGATATCCAAGAGTTCCTAAACCCCTTAAATGCTCCTGCCTGTAGGTGTTGACTATATAGGTGCTCCAAGGCTCAAGCACCCACCTGTATCCCATCAGCTTTTAAATAACATAGAGTGCATCCAATGGGGCTGGATTCTTCTTTTGTGGACCCTGTTGCTTAGGCTGTGGCCCTGCTCCCCACTTCTCCTGCCAGGGTGCCTTGAGGGCCTTCCCCACTTGGCCTGTTCCCCCTGAGGACCCACCACTGCTTAGGTAATGTGTCCACAACAGGGCCAGGTACTGCTCCAGGGACACCAGTTAATGTGGCTGTGATAGAGAGAGAAAGAGAGAGAGAGAGAGAGACAGACACAGGCTGGATGTGTATGTGACAGGCGGAGCAGCTCACAGCAGCTATGGATGACCCCCTGAGGCTGTAATCTAAGCTGGCAGGTAACACCTCTGTCCCTGACCAAAGGGCAGGGAGGAACCCAGTTGGGTTTTGAATCAGAAGGCGGTAGTTGGAAGCAGAGAGAGGGAGAGGGAAGGCAGCCAGCCTGGGCTGAGGGGAGGCTAGACCCGACATGGGGCACCCCTTGGGCTCCTCTCTCCAAGATGGGTTGGAATGACCATCTCTGCCGGCTGTACTGACACCTCTGTGCTAAGCTGGGCCTCTGTCGACTATTTAATAAGCTTCCCGTTCTACCTGCTGAGGGAGAGTCACTCCTGCCTGAGGACAGGGTGCTGTGCTTGGGGGCCCTAGAGCCCCATGACAGTGACACAAAGTCAAATGCGTACAGTCAAGTTGGCTCCTGAAAGCCACACCCCGCCCCCCTCCCCCCAGTCCTAGTCCAGGTGAACACAGCCCTAAGGGGTCTCTGGAGACATGACTAATGTCAGCCAGCCTGCCTACTGGTAGGTGTCCTAAATAGCATGGTCCACAAGATGCCAGGCCGCAGCAGCCCCAAGGCCACCCTGGCACTGGATTCCTGCTGAGCTTGAATGGAGAGGTTCCCATGCAGCATTGAGAAACAAGACGGCTGCATACGATGCCGTGATCCTACTCCCAGGGATAATGAGTGCTTGGAGTCATGTCATGAGGCCTACGCCCTGTCATTGGCTATATGTCAGCGCCGACCAGGCACCAGTGTCAGCTCCCTCTCAAGGGACAAAGTCATTTGTCATTATTTAGCACTGTGTAGTACCTGGAGGCCTGCCTGCCGACACACCTGGAGCAGTCTGCAGGGTCAGTGCAGGACTACCTGGCAGCTATACTAAGGACTACGTGTACTGTAATAGGAGTCCCTTCAGAAAGCACACAGAGTACCATCAGAATCCCACTGTCCTTTAGGAGGACTTTTGTTTGTGAGCCTGAAATAGCCTGGATACACGGGAAAGGGACAAAACAAACCCGTATAGCCATTCTAAACTAGCTGTCAGTGCACAGTGAACCGAGCCACTGTCTTTCCTGAATAAGCCTGCTTTCTGGGGGTTACGAGGCGAAACGCCCACAGAGATCCCGTTCCCATTGCGGGGCTGGTTGTGACCCCTGTGTTTAGACTGCCCAACACTTCCACTGAAAAAGTTTGTGACCTTTCTTGGAGAAGTTCTGTTGCATTAGTTAGGCCCTAGTTGTGAGTTCAGCTGCAAAAAAGGAGTGAATGTTTTTAAGATGTCACAGATGTTGATGGAAAAAGGTACGAACAGGATGTGATGGGATCCTCGTGGGTTGCAACCTGGCACTGGGGGCTGCTGTGCCCCTGAACTCTCTCCAGCTTGGGCTGTCTCTCACAATGACTGGCTACTGACCAGCAGCAAACCCTTCCGGGCACTGTGATCACTCAGCATAACATATGGAGATCCCACATGCAGCTCGATTGCATGAACATTCCCCAGATCTACTCAGAAATCACTCAGAGAAAGGCACCAGCCACATCCCCCAGCTCCCAGCACTGCACCTCAGGAATACACCGTCTAATTCAGTGGTTCCCAACTTTTTCAGTAACATGACACACTTCAATGAGACAGACAAACAATCCAGCTGGAAAAAAGGGGGCGTGCCATGGAAACGATTGCTCATAAACCTCATGTTGACCATGGTTACGGTCTTAGAGAGGTTTGTAACACAGTAGTGCATACGAAAAGCTAAACAAGAATCAAATGCATTCATGTTTCAAACCCACCACAGAATGCACCGGATTAGACGGCGAGCACAGACATTTTCAAACTGCTCAATGCCATGCTGGGGATGTTGAGTAAACGAGTAGCCACTGCAAGCAGGCGCCCCTCCTCGCCAGCCCATTGGAACCAGGCTGCAGCATTTAAACCAGGTCCCAGCTCCAAAAGGCTCCCACCGCTCCCCTTGCCCCACCAGGTAGCGCGGGGTGGGCTCCCCACCAGCTCGTTCATGCCGGGAAGCAGCATTTCGGCTGCCTCCTGACATGAACGGGTCCTATGGGATCAGCATTTCCCCTCAAGGTGGCTCGACAAACCCCTTGCTGCTTGAGCCCCAGCTGGTGCAGGCTTGTCATTTTCCCCTGTGGTAGTTCTCTGAAGAGCTGTGACGAGGGGAAACTGAGGAAGTTTCCTGGCAGAACTGGAAAGTTCTCATGGCACACTGGTTGAAAACCACCAGTCTAATTTATTAATCAGTTCACCGCTTCATCAATGGAAAGGGGATCTATCCAGCCTTGATAAAATTCCTGAGCCATCTTACCAAACACTTCTGCCCGCCTGCAAGTAAAGATGGTCAAAAAAGCTTAACTGTTTATTAAAGATACAAGGTAAGTGGTATTATGTGAGACACAAGAAGGCAGAGTAGCAACCAAAGGAAAATAAAACACAAGCATGCAGTGTAATTAATCTCTTAACCGTATTCAACTGGGCAACAAGCTAGACTAAGCAGTTTCTCTCACCCCACTGGATACTGCAGTCCTTAACATAGAGGTTTGTCCCATAAACCTGGGCCACCCCCTCTGTTGGGCTCTTCAGAGTGACCTTGGTGCTTGCAGGACAGTGGGTGCAGGAGAAAGGCCAAGCTGGGGGCCATGGGGTTCTGTTTTATACCACGTGCCAAGTCCACACATCTGGGCCTTGCCGAATCCCCAAGCAAAGCCGAGCAATTCCCTTGGTGTGGCTTCATGCAGGTGAATCACCACACAGTGGCTTGCTTGCTGGAGATGTCTGTTCGACAGAACCCACCTGGGAGCTGGTCACCTCCCTTGTCATTGTCTCTGTAGAGCTAGTATTTGAGCACCCCCCCAACCCACCACATATTTTAATGAGAGCCCCCCGATGTAGTTCTTATTTCATATGCATCGATGATATACATACATCGATAGAGAAATGACTTCGGCAGATAATAATCTTGCCCCGGGACTGCACGTGGCCTGCTTTACAGACTGCGACAAGGTAAGGCTGGGAGGGGGTGAGAACAAGAGGGAAAAGCAGGGCTGGCAAACTAGCGGAGAGAGCAGCTGGGGAGGAAGCCGCCCCCGGGGCCAATTGGGGCCAGCTGGTCCCACGTAAGCCTGCTTTGAAAAGAACCCTTTGTCCAGTAGGACGGGGGGAGAGGAGAATGATAGGAGATGTGATAGAGGAGAGGATAGAGAACAAGGGGAGAGAGGCAAAAGGGGCTTTTCGAGAGGCACCGGAGGAGGAGGAGAGGAGTGCTCAGCTGCAAGGGGCTCAGGCCCTGCCCAGGAGGCCCTGAGATACGGTGTAAGGCCAAGCAGACTGATCACCCAGGAGGAACCAAACCAGAAGGGAGAACGTACTGCTGCCGCAGCTGCTGCCACTACCTGGAGGAGGTACGGGGGGGAGGAATCGACTGGGGAAGAGGCCCAGGGAAGAGCTGCGGCGTTCATAACAAGGGGAGCCCTCCCCCACCACTAGCAGCCACACTGGGTCCCTGGGCCGGAAGCTGGAACGAGTGGGTGGGGCCTGGGTTCCCCCCCAGACCACCCCCTGCCCCCCATCTCGAGAAGGGCAACGGTGTCGTGGCTGTGGGATAGTGGACTAAACAGAGGCTGGGAGTGAGGCGAGCCTTGCCACAAGACAATATCACAGTTATCAGAGGAGGAACAGGGGCTTTACAGAGTGTTCCTCCACGGTGTAGAACGTCACACAGGCAACAGACTGAACTAGTCCAGGCTAAAAGATCTCCCAACACCTCAAGAACTGTGTTGAGAGCACACCTGGTGAACAAGAAAAGCAGAATCAGAAATTAATTAAAATTACCCTGTTGGAAACTAGGCTTAACGAGAGGATGAGCTCCTCCATCCATCACACTTTGCTGGTCCTTAAAGAAAGAGACTTTAAAAAGGAGAAAAATTGGCTGATGGAGTCAGCTTCAGGTCTGCTACCGTCACCATCCCCTAGGACCTTAGTCCTTCTCTGTCCTAAATCAAAGAAATGCCTTGACTAGACCAGGTCAGAGAGACACCCAGAGTTTACCAGCACTTCCACTGGCTTCATCTGAATCTCAGGCATCTTCTGAGCTGAAACAGGATCAGCCTTTAACAGCAGAAACACTAGTTTATGTCACCTCACTTCTCTGCTCTCTTCCCCTGCAAAAGCAGAAGTTATTACAATGTTGAACACATCAAAGAGCCTGTCAAAGAAAGTCACTCCCTCTTCTAAAAACTCTCTCCAGCTGAAAGAAAGGGAAGCTGTTAAATGAAAGCCTGATTTAATGACTTACATTTCAAACGCTTTCACTGGTTTTCCTTTTTCTTTAGTTTTAATAATTGTTTAATGGTGTTTGCACGAGGATGCAAAGCAGAGATTGCTCTAAACCCAACCTCAAACCTTGCTTAACAGTGCTTTAATGTAGCACTACAAAACAAGAGCAGTCCCGCAGCACCTTAAAGACTAACACGTTTATTAGAAAACGAGCTTCCATGGGTAAGACCCTCTTCTTCCTTCAGAAGCTCCAGACTAACGCGGTTCTGAGACAAATGTAGCACTGTCACTATTCTCTCTAAATCAGTGGTTACAAACCTTTTCACTAGTGCAGACTCCCAAGCACCCCCCACACCGTTCGTGGAGCCCCATCAAGGCCAATTCTAGCTGCTATGCACACTTCATCAAAAGAAAAAGGAAAGCACAGTATAGATTTTCAGACAGCAATTCACAACATTATTGGAAGATATTTAATTTAAAAATAATTGTAACTTTGCAATTTATTTAAAACTTATTTTCTTTGATCACTTGTGTTTTTTTTTTTTGTTTGTTTTTTTTTTTTTACACTCACGGCCCCCAGGCTGGAAACCACCAATGTAAATGAATATAAAAGCTCTAACATCTTCCATGTTTAAAGAAGGCTTTTGAAACTGAGGGGAGCTTTGCCCCATAGGTTGTGTCTACTGCTCCATTTTTTCCATAGCTCCAAAGCCTACAGGGTGTTCTGCCTCCACCACAGATATTCAGAGGTCTCCTCTTTTGGCTCCAGCCTGGCCCTATGCTTTGTTTCCAGGGTGAGCTGCAGCTGTGTTGAACAACTGGATCTCAAGTTCCAAGGTGAAATCCTGGCCCCATTGGAATCAGTGAGAGTTTGGACCTTAACTTCAATGAGGACTTGATAACAGCCTTCAACTTACTGAAGGGAGGCTGGAGAGAGGCTGTTCACAGAGGTCACGGATGGCAGAACACGGAACAATGGTCTCAAGCTGCAGTTGGAAAGGTCCAGGTTGAACATTAGGAAAAACTTTTTCACTAGGAGGGTGGTGAAGCATTGGAATGGTCTACCCAGGGAAGTAGTGGAGTCTCCATCCCTGGAGGTGTTTAAGTCTCACCTCGACAAAGCCCTGGCTGGGCTGATCTGATGGTTTTGGTCCTGCTTAGAGCAGGGGGCTGGACTTGATGGCTTTTTTAGGTCTCTTCCAGCTCTATTGTTCTATGATTCGATGAGGACAAAATTTCATCCAAGAAACGTTGTGCTTACGATGACTTGGAGTGCGAGCATCTCCGTGACGTCTCACGGCTCTGACTTGGCATCCCACAAAGTGCTCACTGAGGAATTCCTTCAGCTGTCTCCAGCTCTGGTTTTCATTATTAACCCTTTCACAGCCAGCCTGAGGAAAGTTGCTCTTCATCAATTTGGCCCTTTATGCTCTTGAGAGAAGTGTTACTGCATGTCTAGCACGAGTGCCTGTGAGCCTGGACGCCTGGGCTCTGGTTCCAACTTTGCCACTGACCTGCTGTGTGACTTTGGGCAAGTCATTTCACCTTCCCCTGCCTCATTTTCACCATCTCTAAAATGGGATGGACACATACTTCTCCATCTTCCAGACAGGTAGTGACTGCAAAGTGGCCAAACAACTGAACGAAGAAAAGAAAACTGAATGAAGCCACAGTCTGTGAAGATGGTCTTTAAGAAAATAACATTGCCAGTAAGAGATAAGGAAGAGTTAATAAAGAACTGCTAAGTGTGGCGTTCTAACTAGTCTGATGCCCCAGAAATGATCCCTACCCTCCCAAAGCAGAGTTTATGGCCTTTCCTGGAGAACATCTGTATGGAGCTCAAGCTGACCCCTTGAGCACTACAGATGCCCTGTCTGAGGCTGAATTTGTGTTTTACAGAGTTTGGAGACGCTCAAAACATTTTAAAAAATATAAAGGCTGACGGCTGTACGAAGCAGCATCACGATGTATTTTATCTATTTCCATGGCACTCCAGACAAGCAGTTATCTAAACCTCTGGTGATTCTGAATGGATTATGTGAGTTAGGGAAATTTTAGCTTTTGTTGTCAGAAGGCTTGGGGGAGATTAAATGACTTGCCCAAGGCCACTCAAGCAATCTGTAGTAGAGGCAGGAATTGCACCCATTTCAGCTGGCCTAGTCTAGGCCTGTGCACTATACTGTACTCCCTCCCAGGCTGTCCTTTTGTTTGTGTATGGTCCACATACCCCTCCTTACGTGCCATGATTCCATCTCCCTGTAACATTAGCAATGCAGTCGTGTGGGCACTGCCAGCTCATGGAAAACAATAAGAACACTATCGTACAGAGATGTCGTGAGTCAGCAGCAACTCAGAGATGAAAAGCAGCAAGAGGAAAACAGTGATTCAGGAATGGCTGGGACCCCAGGATTGGAGGGAAAGTGAAGGGACACAAATGCTATTCAGAGATGGAATGGAGGGAAAACAGTGAAATGTGGATGAACGAATCTCTTCAGCCCTCGGTCAGAGGCCTTTAGCTTTCCAGCCTTTCAGTTGCTTTAACTAATGGGCTTGTTATGGAATTAAGGCCTGATTAGATCACATGGGGGATAGGTTTAATTAAGCAAGCTGCACAGCAGCCAAAATCCACAGAGTCCAGGGCTCCTTCATTCCTGGGCTTGAATACAATGGTAATGGAAAAAGGGGTTTTGCATCAACAGGTGGTTGCATTTCATTTTCTGCAGTTTAACCTGCGAATTTCTTTTTCTGCAGGTAGTCAGCCTGGGATCCTGTTCCCTACAGCACCATACCCGATTGGGACCCCACTCCAGTGCATTCTAATCATTGTTGGACGGGGCCTATAGTTAGTTGCAAAGGGATTTCTCCACTCCCTCTGAAGTGACAAACATTGACCATCGCTAGAACTGAGACTGGAAAACAAGAGGTAGAAGTCAGAGCTGCTAACGCAGACCCCTCTCTTCCTTAGAGACCTTTGTCATCTGAGGCATAGCAACTGGTACTGTTGGGAGAATTCTGCACCACTGTGCAATCCAGAATTTATGTTCCCCACAGAATATCAGATCTCCCATTGTCAGCCCTGTGCATGGCAGCCTGAGAGCTGACAACTGGAGGCCCGCCCCGTGTGGGCCTGACTGCCCGAGCCCCAGGCACGTGCAGAATTTTAAAATATCCTGCTCAGAAATTAAATCTTTTTGCTGTAGAATTCTGATCAGGAGTGAACTTGCTATCTCTCACTGCTGCAGAGTTCAAAGGATTTCAGAGTAGATTTTAGCACCAGAAGTTAGTGCATGAGTGCTGCTATTCATTTAGCCGCCAGGGCATGCAGGGTGCTATACAGGACACCTGTTTACCAAAGCAATGATAAGAATCCTGCCCAGAAGAAAATATTGTCCAAGGCCTTAATCCTGCAGGTAGGCAACACTTGGCCTATATCAGAAGTCCCTCTGAAGTCAATGCTAGGGAGCTAGAAACCATGTGGCTGGAAAGTCAGAGCACTTACTGACAGAGATGGAACATGGATAAAATCTGAGATAAGGTCCTACGGTTACAATACTCATTTTTCCCCCCACAAGCAATAGTTCCTCTAATCTTTTCCATCGGTGTGCAGAATAATTTTTACATGCACTGATGCATGTGTGAATGTGCACCACCAACGGAAACATAAAAACTTGCTAATCAGTTCGGCAGCATTTGCATTTCTCCGGAGTGACCCCACAAGCACACAACTACAGAGAACACCACCCACAAGTCCTGTTGGTTGTAAGTTTTAAAATAGAAAACTGGTTTTCGAACAAGGGATGACCAGAGGCTTTGTGATTAGCAGAGACTGAGATGATTAGCAAGGGGAGGATCATTGAAAAGATGAAGTAGCTATGTAGCAAAGCCTTGAACAAGAGGAATGATTTCTGGTGTTTTGATTGGGGGGGGAGGGGGGACTCAATGCCTAGGTGGCACCAATAAAATCACAGGCTTTATTAAGTGATAGAGTTGGTCATTTTATTTGTTTAACCAAAATTGAAATTCTGAGTTTTGGTATAAAAATGGAAATTGAACACTTGGTGGTTAAGAATTTTGTTGCTTTTAGGGGAAAAAAAAGTTTACAGAAAAGTACAGAGTTTCTGGTTTTCCTTTGAACCCAGAAAATGGAGTGGGGTGAGAGGGGAGAGTTTTAAAGTTTCCTGAAAAAGCAAAAAACCTGATTTATTAAATGAATTGTTAAAAAAAATTGGCAGTGCCTTGGCCACCACCTACCTCCTCCTCTCCTCTCCCATTTCCTTCCCAAAGTATCACTTCTTCCCACACTTTAATCTAGTGACAGCCCTGTAAAAGGCTTCCATCAAAACTGGCAGTAGTGCAGACTTCACACAGAGTTTCTGGCACATCTCCCCTTTTCAGGGGAACGGTTTTGTTTAAAATCGTTGTTGTCCCTGTAGGTTGGTTTGGTTTTGTTGAGTGGGGGTTTATTGAACAGGATAGGGACCAGTGTTGCTGGGGAAAAGTCTATTTCAAAGAGACAGATTTTGCAGCTTCCTAGGGAGGGTGGGATCCTGAATTCATCTGCACTCCCCGACACTTCATACTACTGCTGACTTCCTGTCCTAATTCCCACCCAGCCTCTTGACTATAACCCTGGTGGAGTGTGTCATGTTATAGTGTACAGGAATCACACAATGTTGCTTTCTTCTCATGCTGAACAAGTAGCAGTGTTAGAACCGATCTCGAGAACAAGAAGCCTTGTGGCACCTTATAGACTAACAGATATCTGTTAATCTATAAGGTGCCACAAGACTTCTTGTTGTTCTCGAAGCTACAGACGAACCCGGCTACCTCTCTGATACTTGTCAGAGTAGACCTCAGGTCTCTTGGGGGTCACTCGATAACAAGTAGGACATCTTCATATCACCCTCCTGTTTGTGAGTCCAGTGATGGGTGATCAGCCCAATTCTGGAGCTGCAGGTCTTGTCACAGAAGGGGCAGGGGCTGGTAGCTGTTGGAGGGCAGTTTTTGATACTCTTTCCTTCTCCTCGTTTGCACTGGGACCTCTCAAATTGTGCCCCCCGCCCCACCACCATCACAGATTAACACTCTCCACTGGGGATGGTCTTGGGCAAGGCTCTCCCAAGTGTCGACACCAATGCTGCACTTTTTCCATGTGTACTTTCAGCATGTCCTTACATCGCTTCGGCTGGCCCCCAGTGCTCCTCCGCCCGTCCTCCAGCTCGGAAACGGAATCTGCTTTGGGAGGCACCGGTCAGACATCCAAACCACGTGACCAGTCCAACGAAGTTGTTGATGGAGGAGAATGGCTTCGGCGCTGGTCATGTTCGACTCTTCCAGGATGCCAGTGTTCGTGCACCTGTCCTCCCAAGAGGTATTTAGAATTTTCCTGAGGCAGCATTGATGATATTGTTCAGGTGCCTTGAAATCATGCTTGTAAGGAGACACAAGGTGGGTGAGTCTCAGAGGCACAGCCATGACAGTTCATACCTTCACAAATAACAAGTAGTTGTGTGGCACCGTAGAGACTAACCATCATAACAGCTTTTGTGGGTAAAGTCCACAAGACCTTGTACTGGACATCCCACTTCAGTGGCTCATCAGGGTTACAGTTAAGAGGATGGGGCTCAGCTAACCTGAAACAGGATCTGCAGAGCGCTCACTCATGAAATCTGTACCCCCTTTTTGTCCTATGACTGCAGAGGTTTTAACTGGTCCTTCACCTTGAATGATCCCTTAGGACACAGGCTTCTGCTAAACTCTTTGACCCTGTGTGCGGCTGTGATATCGAGTGCTTCTCACTTGGATGTGGCCTCCAGATGATTTTTCTGTGGGTCAGTAGCACCTGACCCAAAAGAGGTTCCTCACGCTGTGCTACAGCTTCAATACCAGTCCTTGTAGTGCATGCCGAATTCTTGCTTTTGATTCCAGTACTATCACTTGCATTCATTTCTGGCCCCCCACCGGAGGCGCTGAAGGCATGCAGCTTGTAACAGAGGGGTTTGTATTATTTCCCCAGGCACAAAACGTTTTTTTTTTTTATAAGATTAAGGGGAAATAACAAACAAGAAAAAAGCAAATCATCTCAAACATCTGCATTTGCTCTTTGCGTATGGGAAACATAACCACCTCCTCATCCCCAGACATGAGAGCAGCAAATCTGTATCAATCAATTACATCTCATCAGAAATCTTTCCAGCAAGCAGCAGCGCTTGTTGCAGAAGATCTGGCATCTCTCTTTGCTCTAATGAGATGCTAGCTCACACTGTGGGCCATGCAGCAGCTGTGAGCAATGGGATAGAGTGATAAAGTGTCAGCTGGATTTTTCAGATTAGAGGACTACAGGGCTAGTTCTGAGAGAGCTTGTGGTGGCTAAAAAGCCACTACAAAGGCTCAGACTTGTGCAAGGGAGGTCATAAAAATGCAACTCACAAAGCAGCTGCAAACTAAAGCAACAAATTCAGCCAGGATGAAACCCCATCTGGAAAAGGAACCCTGTACTCTAAATCAAGGGTGTGCAAAGTGAGGGGAAGGCCTCCTCGGGGGTCATGTCATTTTGTAAAGGGAGAGGCACAGCATGATTGGCTGTTTGGTCGCAGGCTTACCCTTCTTATTAAAAATGCTGAAATGTTACTGTGTGTGTGTCTGTGTATTCTCATTATTAGACCGACTCATAATGGTTTTACATTCTATGGACTTATTTTCTTACAAGTGCAGAAAGGGTTTTTTTCCTTTGAACACAACTGAAACATCTGTTGGTTTGGATTACGTTAGACAGTTGGTGGGGAGGGGTAGAGAAGATCTGCTAACTTCAGGGACAAAAAGTGGGGCCCCAACATAAAAAGGTTGCTCATCCCTCCATTAAATCATTCATAGTAGGCAGCACCTAGGAATCTGAACCAAGGACCTGGGCTCCGGAGAACGACTTACTGTATAGACATGTAACTGAGAGTAGTCCGTGCCCCATGAAACTGAACTGCATTAGATGGAATGAAAGATGAGGGGTGGGGAAAAAGGTGGCAACAATAAGATGAATAGAGATTAACAGAAAACTTTATACTCCAGACAGATGCAAGAGGTTGTTGTGTCTTCAAGCATTACGCATGGGTTTCACCCATTCCAAGGCCAGAAGAGACTACTGTGATCGCCTAACCTGACCTGCTATATAACGGAGGCCACAGAATTTCTCCTGAGTAATTCAGAGCAGATCTTTTAGAAAAAGGAAACATCCACAGCAGGACTGAAGAATTGTCAGTGACACCACAACCACTGGATGATCCGCATGCCTTCATGCTGTTAACTCAGCCCTTGTGTTAATAACTGGTTGGGATACAAGCAACAGCGCATGCATGCAGCTACCAACGCCAGAGACCTCATGTGTTTTTCACAAAGTGTCTTGTGACCAGGAGAATTTTTTTTGGGAAGGCGTAGGACAAGTTTTAACTCAGTGATCGCTTTTCACAACAGCACAGATTTGGACAACTTATTTTATACTTCAGTTCACTTGCTTACACAGTTCCATAAAAAACAAACCAAACCAGAGCACTTTCCAAAGTTACCTTCACATTAAATTTGCTGAACAGTGACAGAGAGATTGCCATGCTAGTTTGTATTCTATCAAAACAAAAAAAGCAGTCAAGTAGCACTTCGACGACTAACAAAATAATTTATTAGGCGATGAGCTTTCATGGGACAGACCCACCTCTTGAGATCAACAGAAGTGGGTCTGTCCCACAAAGCTCACCACCCAATAAATTATTTTGTTAGTCTTCAAAGTGCTACTTGACTGCTTGTCTGTTTTGATTAAATTTGCCGTCACCGGAAGTGGGCGGCTGCAAAACAAAGCATATCACGGCTGAAAACACACAGGCAGTACAGTACCATTCCAAAGGGAAGGTGCCCAATACAAGGCAGGGAGATTTGCCACACAAACCTGAGAGCCGCAGTATTAGGCCACAAACACTGCCTCTGGAAGGAGGGGGGTTTGAAATCTACACAGCGGGCACGACTACAGAGCACTGCAGCCGCAGTCATCAAGTCCCACAGGGTTTACACCGCTCTGCCCTGCAAGCTGGCAATCTGTTCCATTCGTACGAATGTCAGATTGAAAGCAAAGCCTTCGTCTTTTGCAGCACTGAGTCTGCGGGTGAGGGCAAGCCTCTCACAAGCCCTCATTGTTAGCCTTGCTCAGCTATCGTACCCCTGCAATTTTTACCATCCACGTCACTGGGAGCACAGTTAGACTGAGGCTGAGGGCTTTTGCAAAGCCCACCTTATACGGACACTCTTCTGTTTTGGAGAACACGTGTTTTAACGTTGCAAGAGACTCCGTGTCCTGGCATAGCTAAACTTTTGCCTAGTTTCCTTGAATGGGGATATTCCTACCCAGTGCTCCCTCTAGTTCTTTCCATACGTGGGGGGAATAAATTTTGTTATGTGCACCAATACCTGTGCAGATGTCCATCACCAGTAGAAACACAAGTTGCTCGCTGTGGGCATTCTGCTATTCAGCTTGGCTGCACCCAAATCTCTCCTGGTTGGCCTCTCAGTGCTCAGCTTACAGGGAACACTGGTCCTACTCTGATTTTCCCAGAGTGCCAAGTACCCAGTAGCTCCTACGAGTTAGGCTGCCTATCTGGGAGCCTGGAATTAAACACTTACTTTTGACCATTCTGGACTTTGCAGCCAAGCCGCAGTTGCTTCTAATGTTATTTTGGAATGATCTGAACAGTGACGCAACTGCCATTTATCCCTGACTTGTCACCTAGTCAAGAGTCTTGAACATGGTGTGCTCTCTAAGGCAAGATTTAACACAAAAACACAAACACATCATTCACCCTTCCAGAAGTAGTCTTGTTTCCTTATTCTAGGAGGAGCCATTTAGAGCAAATGCAGGGTTGCTCTGCATCTGGAGGGAACAAGAACAGACCTCTGCAAACGGAGCAGATACTAGGACACAATTTGCTTGCCATCAGTTTCCAAGGCAGAATTTACTTTTGTCTCCACCAATAGCATAGCATGCATTCATTTTTTCACTGGATCAAACACACACACAAACCTACACAAAGCCTTCCTGACTGATGTATTTCTCTTGCAGATCAAAAATGCGCTTTATATTCGTCCAACATTAACCATAGCCTACCCTTTCAAAGAGTGGTCATGAGTAAGAACTGGATTTAGATTTCTTCTGCCTGAAGTGGGATCTACCTAGAGCATCTTGAACCTGTCATCAGAATAATTTTTTTGTTGGAAAACACCAATGTATTCTGTGAAATTGTACCGGATAAAATTTCATGTGATTTAAAAAAAATAATAAAATAAAATGTCAGAACATCCCACTGCCATTTCCAAACAAAGTTTTGAGTTTTCACTTCAATCTGGAGAAAAATTTTTGGCCTTTTGTCTTTACAGTACTTGGGAGAAAAATAATGTGCAAATATCCAGATTTTTTTTTAAATAGGACACAAAAATTAATAGTTCTTTGACTAATAGAACCTAGATGAACTGCAGCAGCTGCACTAGCTTCACTGCAGTTTTGTAATCAGGTCATTTTAAAGAGAAACTTCAGAAATTCAACATGTCTTTATCAGCAGAGCAGGATGAAACAGGTCTGAACTGCTCAGGAGACAGGGACCTCTTCTGTACACAAAGCACTTTTTTTTCTTTTTTACATAACATACCAGTGAAGTAAACAAGAATTCCACCCCATGACTATGTAGCAATACTCCACCAGGCTTCAGCAACAATCCAGTTAGTGAACTACAGAGTTTATTTATTGCCAGCTCTTAGGACTCCAGACCTTTAAAATACTAAGGCTCACGCTGGATAATTCAGGTTAAACGATCCCTGAGCAGAGGACAAGCCCCCAAAAATCTGCCCCACTTCAGCACTCAAAACATAAGCCTTGTTGATTTCACTTTAACTGATGAAATAATCTGTAGCACTCAATGCAGAAGAAATGTTGCCTGGGTGCTGAAGTGGAGATTTGCAAGATCCAAAAAAAGACAGTAAGATTTTATTCCGATCTGCTCAGTTTCACAGAGGGCCACCATGGTTAGCAAGGGCCAAAGAGTGGAGCTCGGTCCCAAAGAAGCTAAAAGCTAGTGCCACTTTGCAGGGTTCAGCAGCCTAATGTTTCTGATCACTCACAGGAGATATGCTCCACTAAGAATACCAAGCTGGGCCAGCCACTACTGGGAGAGAATCACACTTAGATCATTTGATTTCCCACAAGAACCATCTAGTACGGTAACAATGAGAAGTCCTGTGGATTCCTTGAAAACTCACAGATTTTTTGGCGCACAAGCTTTTGTGGGCAAAGACCCTCTTAGTCAGATGCACGTCTTTGCCCACAAAAGTGCCTGCTCCAAAAAGTCTGTTAGCCTTCAAGGTGCCACAGGACTTCTCGTTGTTTTTGTGGATACAGACTAACACGGCTACCCCTCTGGATCTAGTACAGTGGTCCCCAACCTTTTCACTAGTGTGGACCCTCATTCAGCCCCACAACCATTCGCGGACCCCCATCCAAGCCAATTCTAGCAGCTATGTACACTTCATTAATTGAAAAACGAAACCTCAACATAGAGTTTTGGACAGCAGTTAATAACGTTATTGGAAGATATTTAAAAATAATAATTGATTGTAACTTGCAATTTATTTAAAACTTATTTTCCATAATCATTTTTATTTATTTTTTTCCCCCCACAGACCCTCTGCAACACCACTGACAGAGACAGAATGAGTCTCCTCTACAACCTTAGCTGAAAGTGAGTGGGTTTTTAGCTCAAGCTGCAGAGGCTGCTGCACTAACCTCTGGAGGTCCCAGGTTCAAGTCCACTTGTGGGCAATTACATTTGTACCTGGTTAATTAGAGGGAGAAGGGGGTTTGGAGGTTCAGTGCCCTCCAAAAATCTCTCTCATGTCTAATGATCCTCCCCTCTCCCCCCACACAGATCAAAAGCTGCCAAAGTCACCAAGCCAGGGAGGTTAGCCAAGCTTTCCACAATGCCTGGCTGCTGGGATGAAGGAAGATAACATAGCCCCTTGCCCAACAGAGCTTCTGCGGGGTGCCTGCAGGAGGCAGACACTCCCTACCCCAGATCCATGGGACTGCACCTCCACACTGCTCCCAGGGAGTCAGCAATTTTCTGGTCAGGATGCAGTTATGCTGTTTTCCAGATGACAGCCAAGAAGCGGCTGCTTCGTGCATTCTGCAGAAATGCCTCCTTTCTGCACGGTGCTTTCCTGTCAGAGGCTGGTGTCAAACTCGTTAACCAGCACCTGCACCCATGGCCCCGACAGATTCCCCCAGCCTTTCTAGTCCAGCTTCCCCTTGCCCTGCAGTACCCAGATCCAGCAGCCGCATCAGCTACCTCCGCCAGCTATTTCTGACACCAGGGTCATGGCAACATCTCATCTCTCCCCATGAAACTATACTTCCAGCTGCACAGCTTGGGACCTGCCCTTCCCCACAAGGTGCTGGCCCTATGGGTGACCACGTCTGCACATTTTAAATCAGTTTAAAAATAAGCCCAGCTAAGATTCCACTTCGCAGGGCTGGGCAGCCTCTCGCCTTTCTCATCACTTGCAGGGGTTGTGCTCCACTGCTATGTACTGGCAAAATCCCAAGCAAAATGCTAGCAGATCCCAGTGCTCGCGAAGAGCAGGTATTGGGAAGAGGAGAGACGGGTTCTGCATCAGCCTCTTGCGACATTAGCTTCTGTTCAGAGTTCTGCACCTTTAAGTTTATTTTGACCACCTCTTGGAGGCAAATTGCATGTCCTGGAAGATCACCCAGCTCATTTTCTCCTGTGAAGACGTGATTTATTCTCTTCTCCTTTCCCAAACACAATATGAATCTGAATGACAGTACAGCGCTGCCAGCTCCTGTGGGTTTGGTAAAGCCTCGGCTCCTGCAATCATGTGGTTAGTTGAGAATCTCAGCATTCACTTAAAAAAAAAAAACCCTGTAGTTCTCATGGGCTTGGAGAAAACCATGGGGCTTGTGGGGCGGGGTGCTAAAAGGCTCCAAAACAGAAGGCAAAGCAAAAGACACTTTATTTTTCTTTTTTTTGTTAATTTCGGGGGCCTGACTCTTCTGGCTTTCTGAGCTCTGGAAATTGGTGCTCTGAGCAGCTTTGGGTGCACAGGAAATAAGCACTTGCCAAGGTATCTGCCAGTTACTACACAGGAACAATGTACTCAGTGCTAAATAAAGACAGAAAAACCAGCAGCCATGTCCTATAGAGGCCAACGCAAACGCCCTTTCCTTCCATGTCTCTGCAGGCACTCAAATCTGCAGGAACAGAGTACATATTTGAAATGTCTACCTCTAGCGTATGAACTAATGTGAATTTTATAGCCTAATCTCACACTTCTATACAGGCTACATGATATAATTAAGTTTGGAATGTCCTTTCACATTACAGGCATGCCCAGACACTTGATCAGTTATTTAAGGAGTCAAATCTGCAACAGCAGAACATGAGAGGAAATTGTCAGGTGAAAATTTTATCTAGAGAGACTCCATTGAGTTCCTACCAGCGCTCAGCCCAAACAGTTGCTCGGAGTTATTGAAATAGAGTTTTAAAAAGACAGATTACGTTTTTCTCCAATAAATGCCACCAGCAGAGTCGCTAACTTCCAGCATTTTATCAAGAGTCTCAATTCCTCTGACTTCCCACTACCTCCCGCAGGGGAGCTATTTAAGAATTTCAGATTTCACTGACCTAGTTAGTTCCAAACCTCCTGAGTGGGGGGCAAAACTTTAAAATAGGACTCCAAGAGGCTCGAAACAGGAAAGAAAAAAAAAAAAGCAGACCACATTATGACGACTTAACGTGTGATAACATTTAAACAAATCTCAATTTCTGAATGCTTGGGGTTGGCAACATTGCGTCATTCACCAAGAGCAAGCCAAATAGAAGAATTCAGTGTAAATGGTCAAGTTTACCTATTTTTTGGCCAGTTGCCAGTGTATTTGCCTGAGCAGGGAACAGCAGATCAGATCGTGTAGGGAAGGGTTATTTTCCGCCATCTCCACTTACACATTTTTTTTTTTTGGAGACTCACAACAGAAGCATGTCTAATGATGGGCTGGTTTTATAAGGATCTGGCCGTGCTCTGTTAAGCTTCTGCCAAAGGGCAAAACAGCCCCTACTATGAAACGTTAATCTCCTCTCATGGCATCCTCTTCAGTCTCAAGAGGGGTAGCTGTGTTAGCCTGTATCTGCAAAAAGAATGGGGAGTCCTGTGATACCTGAGAGACTCATCCATTTATTACCATAAGAACAATATATGTCTACCCCCTATACTATATACACCCCCCCCTTATGTATACCCCTTTGCAACTTCCACTCCAGCTCATACGATGAAGTGGGTTTTACCCACAAAACCTTATGCCCTGATACATTTGTTAGACCCTAAGGTGCCACACTGGCAATGCTGTGAGACCTGCCCAAATCTGCAGTGAAATTGTCAATTTCCCCTCAGTGAGGTTCTTTGCAGAGGGGCGGGGCAGGGAAGAGATTGATGACTGGCAGAAAAGCTGCCTGAGTCCCAGCTGGCACAGGGTTGGTCAATTCTCCCCCTGCCCCCAACCCCCACACTGGCTCTTTGCAGAGCTGCCATGAGGGGAAATGCTGACCCCTCTCAGGTAAGACTGCAACCACAGTAAATAACCAAATGTAATGTTTATGAGCAATCGATTCAGCTGAAGAAAGTGGGTGTGCGGCAGAACTGTTTGTCTCGTAGAAGTGTGCCATGTTATTGGAGAACAATCATCCTATATAAAACCTTTGCCCTGATGCCAGAGCTACACTTGAAGCTTGCCAGCATACTATTGGTGGATAAAAATGTTTCCAACAAGTCACATCTCTACATCCCTGTATCAGCAAAAGCCCTAAATGTAATTATAATTGGGGGGTGGGTGGGGAAATCACTCAGGGAACCGGTAAAAGTTATACTAGCAAAAGCGCCTGCTTGCCATTCCATGCTATGTCTCCACTGGGAGGTTTTGCTAGGATAGACAGACCTGTCTTTAACATTTCACTCTTGCTGCGCACATTATACCTGTATAACTATATTGACAAAACTCTGCCATGGAAATATGGCCTTAAGGGCAAGTTTTGGGCAGGAGCGTACTAGGTGGCATAAGCAGCCTTTCCTTGCCTCCTCTCCAGGGGCATGGAACAGGCAGTTGCTGCACCTGTGGGGTGGGATATGTTCGGACAACGCTTCTGGGAGATACCTGTGGTCCCAGCGCTGCCGCCCTGGGCAGGATTGGGAGATGTGGAATGGGAGCATGGTCTTCTGGGGATGAAGCTGGGCCTTGCTTGTGCCTGCCCTAGGCACACTCCTCCTGGCATAGCCTCTTCTGCCTCACCCTGGCACAGCCCTACTTTGGAGATAGCAGACTTCGCCCTTCAAGTTTTCCAGACTCACCCCTTGGCTTCTGACGTTCCCGACCCTGCAGGCCTGACACTGCCAGTTCGAACAGGGGCCAGGTACAAAGGTTGTTCAGCTCTTCTCCAGCAGGCCCAGCTGGTCACAGGAGCACGGCTGGCGCAGGCTCACACATGAAGAACCTATCTTAAGTGCACTTCAGTCATGGCTGGGGTACGGAGCTCTGTCATATCTCTCCCATCCCACTCCAAACCAGTCTCTTTCCGCAGCATTCCATCTGGCCCATGCCCTCGCCCATCATTGTTGAATTCTTGATCTTCTGAGGGAGGCAGCCCTACTTAGCCTGCCTTACAAAGCCCTGTGGTGCTCCCATGTCTTCCTCAGCCCTTCCCCCTCAAGGCTTGGACCCTAGATGCCAAAGCTCCTGCTCCAAGTTCTCCCTCTGGCAGCCCACGGGGGGCAGTGATGTCTAATGGAGAGCAAAGCCCAAGAGTTTTCTGGAGGGCTCAGCTCACAGCTCATACAGAACATAAGTACAGCTGAGTTCCTGCTTCAGCAACAAAGTAACCCAACTTCCCAGAGAGCTCAGCTAGCTGAATGCTGAACAGTTCTGAAATCCCAGCCCCCACGAACATGGACAGGGAGAGGTGATGTGATGCCACCTGCGGTTCTGGGTTCTGGAGCCGTCTTCCGTTCTTAATTCTGCTGTCTTGCTCACTGCAGTGGAGTCTCCAAAAAGTTCAGGGACCTTCCAGCTTCAAAGACTAATGGAAGATGCTCAAAGAGCAAGGGTGGGCTCTGGCTTAAGGTCTGCTGGCCCCAGCACCCAGCACTTCTATTATGTCTGGCTGGGGATACTGGGAACCCTCAAAAATTCTCCCTGGGACACCAAAGGGGCCAGCAGGCAGGTCTGCAATTTGCTCCTATAAAGTAGTTGGGCCAGATACGGGGAACACTGTCCCTTATTCCCAGCCTCTGGAGATCTGCATGGATATCTGTCTGCCTGCTGGCTTACGAGCTGAGTTGGAAGAGATGGCACAAAAAGGCAGCCTTAAAAATCAAAGAGTAAATTGGGGGCAGGGAAGAGAAATAAAAGTTCTCATGCCTCCTGCAGAGCACCAGCTAACCTGGCCCCAGGGAACACTTACACCTGCAAACGAGGCGAATAACTACAACCGCACTCCCCTTAGGCTAAACGTTAACTGTTGCACAATCACATTGCCTGCTAATGCTGTCATTGCAAAACAGGTATATATGGTGCTGAGAGGCCACAGTGCTCTGCCTAAACAGACAGGGGCACATTCCCTGATCTCAGGAGTTTACAGTCCAAGTTAGATTAGCTATCAGTCCGAGTTGCATGGAAAATTAGCACAGCTCCTGCGTTTAACAGTGCAGAAAGATTATACACCAAGGTTGCAGACTCCACTCCTGCCCTCCCCCCAGCACACAGACAGGTTATTTAGTCCAGGAGCTCCCACCTCTGTTTAATGCTCCCATCTCCATGGTATCCAACCACAACTCACTACCATTAGCATCTTCAATGGTCCATGAAGGGTTTCCTAATATTGCAAAGCCAGCCAGCAAACAAAATCACCCTCACTCCCCTAACACCAGATTAAGTAAATTGCAGGGCAGCGAACTGGGTTTCTGCTCTCCTTCAGCAGGTCTGTTTTAGAGCCACTTATTTGGCAATTACAGCCCTAACAGGACAGCAGGTTAAAACAAGCCAGGCACAGGGTACATCTGGAAGAGGCAGCTTGGCTCTGGAGATTAAAGGTTTCCCTGTAGCATCCCACTCATCAAAAATTATTCTAATAATTAAATGCTCCAGGCACTGGTCCAGACAAAGAGACCTGTGTCCAACAGCCATTCATCCTCGAGGTCTGTGCAAAAGACACAAGTGCTCCTGCCCCATTAATACCCACTCACTACCTAATACATAAAATTGATTGTCTTTAAGGTGCTACAGGACTGCTTGTTAAGCGATTCGCTCATGGAGTCTCTTATCCACGCCCCCCCCCCCCGGATCTTTTAACTCAGCCTGGTAACCTGAGCTGCAAACTTCAGTCCAGCTCTGGATCTTACATTGGCTTGCAGGGCTCAGCGCCACCCAGCACCGTTTCCTAGAGTATATGGTTGTTTGTGTTTTTTTTTTTTTTTGCACGGTATTAATAACCTCCCCCCCCCCCCGCGCGCACACACGCACACACACACGCGCGCACACACACACAAGCACTACTGCGAAGGACCCGACCCTCCGGAACGCCCCGCGCCCATCATTCACAACGCCCCGCAAGGAGGGGCAGCGCGCTGGCGATGCCCCAGAGTCAGCCGCTTCTCCTCGGGCGAGGGGAGGAAAGCTTGCGGGGACTGGCGATCGGCAGAGCTGGAAACCAGACACTCACCGCCCGCTTCCTCCAGCGCCCTGGCCGGGCTCTCCTCTCCCGCAAGGCTCTGGCGGCGGGGGCGCCCCATCCGGGCGAGCCCCAGAGAGGCGGGCGGGGCACAGCCTGGCCCGGCTGGAGCTGGAGGGGGCAGAGCTCCCTGGCCGGCTGCGCGCAGCTCCCGGCACCAGCTGGCCGGGCAGGTTCCCCGGCGGGGCGGGGACCCCGCCCCCTGAGACTCACCGTGGCTCAGCCCCTGGAGCAGGAAGCGCCCCCCGGCTCCTCATTGGCCCCCTCGGCTGCTCTTCAGGGGTGTGGGGGCGGGGAGGACGCAGCGGGATGCCGGGAGATGTAGTTCTTAGGCGGGGCGAATTGAGGCGGCGGGGTCAGCTCAGCGCCGGGGGCGGAGCCTGGTGTCCGGCCAGGTCCCAGCCTGGGAGGGGCTGAGCGTCTCTCGCAGGCTGGTCCACAGCAACTGGGGAGTGAAGCCGCGGGAGGCAGGGGGAGGGCAGCTGCCCCCGGGCCCAGCCCACTCACCCCCAGGAAAGTGAAATAATCTGGGGTAAACTGATTATCCTGGAGGGGGCAGTGGGGTAAACTGGGTTACTGTGTAGGGAGGTGGTGGCCAGCGCTCGCTCCGCTGTGTGTCATAAGCCCCCTACTGCTGATGGCAAAGGGAGGTTTTCCTATGGTTCACGCAGGCGGTGCTTTGGCTGCAGATGGTCCTTGCTGTTGCTGGGGTGGACCATGCAATCATAGGGTGAATGCATTACCCTATGGCAGATGTGGGGCACTGGCCTCCAGGGAACTGGGGCTGCTGTTCCATGTCAGGGCTCCTCAGTGATGGGGGCAGATGCCTCACAGTGAAGCACCAGGGATGGGGGCTCTGCAGCCTACTGATGAGGGGGAGTGGAGGATGGGGGCTGCACTACCTCTTAGCAGGGGGGCACCAGGGAATGGAGTGGCTGCCCCATGGCAGAGCCCTCCAGCAGTGGGGGGTGCCTCTGTGGGGTGCCAGCGAATGGGGCAGCTGCCTAGTGGAGGAGCTCCCTGGCAGAGGGGGCTGCTGCCCTGAGACACAGGGTGCCAGGGAACAGGAGCCCAGCAAAACACGGGACAATTTGTCCATTTTCTTAAAAAAAGTCAGGACAGCCGTGAGACAGCGCAGATTAAGGACTGTCTCAGGAACAACAGGACCGATGGACACCCTATGCGATCAGCACGTACAGCAGTAGCTAAAGGCCTGGGTGGTTGTGCGTCTTTCATGGGGCAGACTGGGGTGGTGGCGGGCGAGGTGGAAGAGCCATGGGATGAGGTCACTGCCGTGGAAAGCGTGGTAGCAAATTAGCAGGCAGGGGCAGATTTCACCTGTTCTGGGCCCTGGACATATTAGTGCCATGATATGAGGCCTCTTTGCCCACTGAAAAATGGCATGTGGCCCCCTTTCCTGCCAGGGAGCTGTGGCAGCACCACGGGGTCCCTTTCTCCCCTCCAGAAGCACTGTTAAGAACCCTCCTGGCTTACCCCAGGAGCCCCAAGTGTCTCTGCTTGCTGAGCGCTCGCTGCTGTACATTTCTCCTTAGAGTCGCCTGTTGGGATGGGCTTAGA
This sequence comes from Carettochelys insculpta, assembly GCF_033958435.1. Lineage (NCBI taxonomy): Eukaryota > Metazoa > Chordata > Testudines > Carettochelyidae > Carettochelys > Carettochelys insculpta. Next base: position 125,473,544 of record NC_134141.1, read on the forward strand.
AGAGTCTTCGAGGGTGATAGTGTCAGACTCCCTGCAAACTTCAGCAGCCTTCACTGCATCTCTTACACTCCCGGCAGCTCCCCCATCCCTGAGCCATTCTCCCAGGCTCTCTACAGACCCAAGCACCTGTAGCAGCAAGGTCACATTTTTGAGTTTAACTTCCAGTCACAAGGGCTGGAATCTGGTCTTTCTCCCCAGGAAAGCTGAGATTCACGGGGCTCCAGGAGCTGGCACGCAAGGCCTTGATCTATAGCTCATTGGTAGCCTATGTTGAGATTAAGGCACATTTATGCTTGGACTCCATTAGTTCTATGTCCGTTTAGTGTTCTTGTGTATGGAGCAAGGGACATGAAGCTGGGAGTCACTGTCCCAACCAGGCCTGCTTGGCAATGGCTCTGGTCAGCACATCTGTAGATGAACACAGTTTTTTCAGCCACTGCTGCCTCTTTTCCCGAGGACCAGATCCAGGAGGGATGGGGACTGGGGAGTACAGAAGGGAAGGGCAATGGAGCCCTTTGCAGGAAGACAGGAGTTTTTCCCCAGCATCAGGAAGTTGCAAATAACTCAGAAGATTAGAAACATGACCTTGCTGGCCAAGATCGAAGGCAGAGAAGCAGCAGGAGGGGGACCAGACCCTGGATAAATATGCTCAAGCCCCAATTTCACTACCAGAGCCGCCTTCTGTTCTCTAGCTCTGAACACCCCATAGGGTCAACTGTTGGTGGTGTAAGTTGCTGACTGGGGATGAAGTGGAGCTCCAGGCGATACAGTAATGCCCTCCGGACTTCCTCTGTACGTTAGCCCTGTGCGAGGTCACCCCAAGGCAGCTGCCAGTGTACAGAGCCTGGTCAAGCTGAATCAACAGGCTCCCAGCACTGAAAACACGTTTGAAATACTACAGGACTGGTGCCCATTTCAGAGTAGTTAGCAGTTCAGGATGTCCTGAGAACATGATTCATGGACAAAGCTCTGCACTGATAGCACTGGCCATGTACAATGCAATGCTCTCCAGTTTTGGCTTAGATAATGTCACCCCGATATGGCATGACTGACAATATTCCCTGCACCAAGGATAGGAAATATCATGGCAAATACCAGGGAAAAAACCCAAACCCTGGTGTCACACAGAGTGACCAAGTGTGTGCCTGGTGGGGGGTTTCCTGGAGGGCTGGGGTCTGCCCACAGGGATCATGCCAGCTGGAGAGCTTTCAGAAAGACTGGGCATGTCATGTGTTTGCTTCTATTTCATTATTATTAAGTGCCGAAAGCGTGCCCAGTGCTGAGCACAGACCCAGTCCTGCAAAGACACGTGCCCAATCTTGCTGATCAAGGGAATTAACTGCACAGTGCATAAAGGCAGGCACAGGTCTTGGCAGTACAGAGGCTATGATACAAAGAGAGACAGTCACTGCCCCAAAATGCTTACATTCTGCCCACCGGAAATAGAGGAGGTGGGACGCAGGGAGATGCTGGGGAAGCAAGACATGAGAATAGGATTTTTAAAATGACAGGTCTAATAGGTCAGACTTGTAGCCAATACATGTCAATCAATTGCCGGCAGGCAGCAGAGCTGGGATGTTTTAGGCTTGCTGAGAATCTGGCCCAGTGACTGCAGTGGAGCTACGTCAATTTATACCAGCTGAAAATCTGGCCCAGTGATCCCCCTGCAGCTACATCAATTTACACCACCCGGCCCATTGGCATCTATGAAGCTGCCCTGATTTGTGTTGGCTGAGGATCTGGCGCAGGGTTTGGACTGGTTCATCCTCCAAACATTGCAAAGCAATGGGTATTAAGGAGGGACTTTAATGTTAGGAGGATAGTGGTGCCCATGTTTGAATAAATATCTTTTTATTACACTTGCCTAGAAATACTCTTATGTCAGTTACAGGCGTCACAGTGCCCTATCCCCTGCACCATGCAGCCTCTCCTAAAAGGAGACGAGTTTCCTCAAGAGTTAAGTACATTTTCAGCATGGGCAACATATTTTGTGACCACTGTTAAAAATATTTCTTCCCCCATGGTGTTCCTGGAGTGCTCATGTGACCCAGTGGAACAGGGGCCCCTGTGTGTGTTCGTAAATAGAATTTGCAAGAGAAGAGCTTGTTGAATGCATTAACATGCATGCATAGTGGTTGCTGGAGCACTTTGCTGGCGTTGGTCGTTTCTATAAATGGAAACCTTGATTTCCCAGCGGGAAGTGGGCGGCTGAATGCGCAACAAATATGTGGCGATCATAGGCTGGGCTTGTGGTTGAAGCACGGTCTGGTCAAATCCTGGCTCCGACAGACTCCCTATTTGACTTTGGAGTAGTCAAAGTTGCTCATCGGCAGCTGTGGGGGTTCGTAAATTACTGGTGCAGATCAGCAATCAATTGCTACCCAGCTATTCCTGGGGACGGAAAGAAAAGCTCAGACCTCTGCCTGGTGTGCTGATGCTATTGTCTCAGTCTTTCCTTGTGCTCTCCCATCCATTTCTCTGGATCTCTCTCTTGTCTTAAGTTGTTAACTCTTTGGGGCCTAGTTCAACAGGGTCTTGGCCCTCTGGGTGCTCCTTAGGCAGGGGTGGGCCAGATCCAGTCCAGCAAGCCTTTTAATCCAGCCTTCAGCTGGCCCTTAGGACTGCAGCGGGGATAGAGCTTTGGGTGTAACCTAGGCCCTCAGTGCATCACATTTTTCTCAGTTCCCATTGGCCAATTTCTGGTCAATAGGAGCTGAGAGATTTTGCTGGGGGTGGGGAACTGTTCAGCGCAATTTCTCAACTCCCATTGGCTAGTTTCCAGCCAATAGGAGCTGAGAGATTTTGCTGGGGTGGAGGCAGAATGCACAGCCCTCCGGTCTCCCTGTGCAGCAAGCCACATGGAACAGCCAGTGGGCTTAGGAAACCTGCTTAAGGGTGCTGCTGGCTAGGAGCTGCATAGTTTAACACCTCCTGGGCAGAGCCTGCCTCTGGCACTCCATCCCCTTCTGCACCCCATCTCCTTCTCAGACCCTGCCCCCCTCCTACACCGTTCCCCCAGGCCAGAATCCTTTCCTGCACCCCTCCTCCCTCTGGGATTCTGCATCCCAACACTGTGCCCCCGCTTGCATTAACCAAACTCCCTCTCAAATCCCACATCCTATCCTGCATCCCAACCTTCATCCCAAACCCCACACCTCTTCCAGGTGGGCCACATACAGTAATACAAACAAATATCCAGGACACCGCCAGGGGAGGACTGTTTTCCAGGCTGGCGGACGCCTAATGAAGTGTGATTAAATACAGAGGCACTGGGGCAAGGACTGAGATCTCAGCAGCCAACAGGAAAATACTTAGTACAAATAGCTGAGTCTATTTAAAGTTATGCAAATGACACACGTGCCTTTTAGGTGCCTGATCTGGCGAGGTGCCCCTGCGACTCCCATTAAACCAGATGGGAAGGTGTTACTACAGTTCGGACCATAGTGGTGTAGGTGTGCATGGTAACAATCCTTCCGTCTAGGGGATTGATGCTTCCAGGATCCATCTTGCCTTCAGTGGGTGTGAAGCTCTCTCAGCACCTTGCAGGATCAGAGCCTTCACCAAAAGCAGCGAACCTCCTCACGTTGACATCAGTGGGAGCGCTTGAGGATCTGCCAACGCTACCCTCCGCACTGCACGGTCCAGAGGGCTATGACAGAACTTCCAAGATGACTGATAAACACTCACTGTCCCTGCGGCTTCACAGCCAAGTCACAGCCTGCCAGCTGGTCTCCCTGTGCCTGTCCCGGAGGGTGGTGTCCTCCTTCCTCCCTGCATGCTGCTTGAGTACTCCCAGCAGATGGAACAGCACATGACACGTTGGAGATGCAGAAGGAGTCGACCAGTGGCCATAAGAAATCTAGCCTGCAGGCAGGGTTCCCTCTAATATTTAACATCCGGGGTGGGTTACATTTTGTTATGCGCACCAAGGCATGTGTGGGTGTGCACCACCAATAGAAACACACGGTCCCCAGGGCTGGCACTGGCCCATGAAGAAGGAATATTTTAGCCCCTCTCCCCACATGACACATAATAAAAACTGAATTGGTGCCCCCCTTTAGCTGCTCAGGCCCCTGAGCAACTGCTGAGTCTGTTGATGCCTAGCACCAGCCCTATCTACACCTTTAAAAGACAGCAAGGGGGAGCGCTTCTGACTCCCCGGCCCGGGAGTGCACCAGAAGATCAGGGAGAAGCCCTATCTTCGAGGCTCGTCAGGGCCTTGGTTCTGACCCTGCTCGTGCTCCATGTTAGCATGCTGGGCTGAGGCCACATAATGGGTCTGCAGGACCCTGGTTTGCTTGTCCGTTGGCTTCTGCCTGTTGAGGAGCCAAGTGCATTTAAACTCCACTGCTGCCCTTCCTACTACTGCCCAGAGCAGAAGCCCAGAAAGGACCAGCTCCTCTCACGTCATCACAACACTCCCGGTGAGCCTATCCCATCTCAGGAGAAGCCCACATGACAAATCAGCCATGTTATGGGAACAGATTTCTTTCACCCTTCCATACATCAGGGACATGCACACGTTTACCCAACCCACTGGGCTCAAGGCATGACCCTGTTAATTTAAACTCCCACCTTTGCCCAATTCCTAGGGCTCAGGGCATAATTCCCTGTGGGTAAGTAGGATCTGCGCTACTGAACAAGCCTTACACAGTAATATTCTTATTCTCTATTTATTTACAATTACCAAGAAAGCAGAATACATGCTACGCGCACAGTATCATGCTCACTAATCCTGATAAGGCAGGCAGACTTCCCCTGTTGGGACAGACAAAGTCACTCTCTGGATGCTGGTTTCACCTCAGGGTCTGGCAGTGCTGGTCTTAGGGGGTGAGTCCTCCTTAAGGTGTTCCTTCTTCCCTTCCAGCTTTTTCCTTCTTGGACCCTGGTTTAACTAGTGAAACTTGAGCCCTGGTTATCTATACCTTGACCAATTATTTTGGTATAATTTTACTACCCAGTCATAACATACTGCAACAGAATTTCCTAACCAATCATAACCCACCACCTTAACTGATTTACACCTAGCAAAATTAATTATACAGCAGATGGGGCAATCACAAACCAGACAGAGATTATACAGGAAACAGTAGAAAAGTGAAGACAATCATAATAGAATGGCGATTCCACAACCTCAGCTATTAAGAAGTTATTGCCTGCCAGATGAAATGCTGTTAGCTAAGTGCTCTTTACCCATCTTGAGATCTGTTTCTTTATCTGGTAATGGTGGGTGGCATTAGGATGTGGTCTTCTTCTTACCAGGTTGATGTGACACTATTGTACTGACATGTAGATGGAAAGTGAGTATGTGACCTGTAGTTAATGGTGGCTGCTGCTCTTTCTTCTGGCTGCATAAGAGCTCTAGGCCTCTCCATATGGGTAGAGAGAAACCATATGGGTTATACTGTTACAGGCCAGTGCAATGTGTCAGTGATAAAGCTTCAGCTTAGCCAATTTCCCCACGTTCATTTCCCCTGCCAGCCGCCTGGAACCCAGGTGAGCTGTATTCTCTGCCCCTAAAAACACCAGACAGCCCTTGCACTTTCCTTTAATGGTTTCATGATCCCTTAAGCTGAGACACCTCCACTTGTCCCTTCCCCCTGCATCCCACGGCTGGTTAGAGTGCTCAGCCCCAGTCTGAATCAAGCCCTTAAAGCAAGTATATTAACCAACCTCTTTTCATTATTCACCCCTGAGACAGCAGGTTGATGTGAGTGCTGGGCTGGGCCTCAGGACTCCTGAGTGCCATGCCTGGTCTTTCTGGAGAAGTAGCGCCCCCTGGTGTGTGCCTCACTTCAATGGAATCAGCACGGGTGCGTCTACACTAGCCAGCTACTTCGAAGTAGCCAGCACAACGTCGAAATAGCACCCGTCGCGTCTACACGCACCGTGTGCTATTTTGACGTTGAAATTGACGTTAGGCGGCGAGATGTCAAAGTCGCTATTCCCATCCAAAGATGGGAATAGCGCCCTACTTTGATGTTGAATGTGTGTAGACGATCCGCGTCCTGCTACTTCGAAATAGCACGGTCCTCCATGGCGGCCATCAGCTGAGGGGTTGAGACGCTCTGTCCAGCCCCTGCGGGGCTCTATGGTCCCCGCGTGCAGCAGCCTTTAAAGCACCACGGAGCCGGATTTCCTGTGGCAGGAAGCTGAGAACACGCACGTGCTAGCCCTTCACGCCATCTCTGGACCCCGACCCGAGCACCCAGCACCATGGCATCCAGCCAGCCCCCAGAGCGCCCCCAGGGCTCCCCTCCTGAGGGGACCCAGGCACCCCCAGCAGCCAAGCGGAGGACCAAAAAGAGGCGGGGCCCCTCCTGGTTGGAGTCTGAGCTCCAAGACCTGCTGGGGCTCTGGGGTGAGGAGGAGGTGCTCCACGTGATGGGGAGCAAGCGGCGGAATGCAGAAGCGTTCGCCTGACAGGCCGAGGGCCTGGCCACCCGGGGTCACCCTGTCCACACTCCGGTTCACGTCTGGAGTAAAGTGAAGGAGCTGCGGCAGGGCTACGCCCGGGCCCGGGACTCGGCCAGCCGGTCTGGGGCTGCCCCTGCTGCTTGCCCCTATTACAGGGAGCTCAGGGCCATCCTGGGCCCCCGGGACACCTCCTCCTCCCAGGCCACCCTTGACACCATGGCCGACGAGCCCCAGCAGGCCTTGGAGCTGGAGTCCAGCCCGGAGGCCAGCCCCGCATCCCGGGGCCCACCCGAGGAGCACCCACTCGGGACAGTGGAGGAGGGGTCCAGCAGCGAGGAGGGGGGGCTCCTCATCGACCTCCCCTCCTGGAGCACCAGCTGGGAGTCCGCCCACCGGGCTTCCCCCAACCGCGGCAATGGACAGTCAGGTACGTACCTCACAGAGCACACACCCATGGGCCACAGCACGGGGGCACCAGACACGACCGGGAGCCTCACACAGCCCCAGCGGACCCCAACCCACAAATGCCCAGCCACAGCACGGTCCCAGGACAGCGGCACGACCATCAGCGCCCGTCAGCACCCGCACCCATGGACAGCACTCAGCCTTAACCCTGGGGGCGGAGGGACAATGCCATGGCGACAGCCAACAGGGACACCAAACCCACCGATGGGGACAGAGACCCAGCACCCAAGAGAGCTGGGGGGGAACGGCCATGGGCCAGGGCACTGTACTAACAGCCTTCCCCTCCCCCTCTCCCTCTCTCCAGCTGCAGCATCCGACGCCCCAGGCAGCCAGGCACCGTCCGTCGTCCCCGACAGCCCGCCGGGGATCAGCCACCGCCAGCGACCGGAGACACCCCCAAGGGCAGCGGGACGGTTCCATCACCGCCGGACTCTGGGGATGACCCCTGTGGACCCACAGCTCCTGGCAGCTCTCCGGCGGCAGACGGAGGTGGTGGAGGAGAGACACCGCTTTGAGCGGGAGGAGTCCACCCAGCAGTGGGCAGCATGGGAGGACTTTATGGGGGGGTCTTTCGGGACATAGCCAGGTCAATCCGGGAGGCCGTCGCCTGGCTCCTGCCCCCCCACTGTCCCCCGGGCCGCCCTCCCCGCTGTTCCACCCGAGGCCCCCCTGCCGCACCGCCTGCCGCCCCACCCGCCTTACCACCTGCTGCCCTGCCTGCCACCCCCCCGCCTTGCCACCTGCTGCCCCACCTGCCACCCCCACCCACCTTGCCACCTGCTGCCCTGCCTGCCGCCCCATCCGCCTTGCCACCTGCAAGCTCCACAGAGCCCACTGGGGCTGAAGACTGGCCAGTGGAGGCATCCCAGCCATACTTGCTGGTCCTCCCTGCCCCCAGCTGGCCATGCCAGGGACCGCGGACATGGGGGGCGGTTGCAAGCCGTACCCTGCGGGGGTCGCACCCCTCTACCCCCAACCCGGACTGATGGGCCAACGGCCGAGCCGTCCGCCGGGCCCCCATGTATATAGTTGTCCCCCATGTATATAGTTGTCCCGCTTTTTGTATACTCATTGAGGTTTCTGTTTTGAACAAAACAAGTTTTGAGGTTTCAGAAAAAAAAAGGTTTTATTTTCCAAAAAGCTGGAGGCGTGTGCTTGTTAGGGGGGTGGAGTGCGGGTGTTGGGGGCAGTGTGTGGGCAGTGGGGGCTGTGTGTGGGGGGGTCTTCTGGGGAGCCAGGGAAGTGCTCAGGGGTCTCCCTGATCGAAGTGGGCCCGTAGGGCCTCACGGACCCGTACCCCCTCATGGTGGGCCTGGCGGCTGGGTGCCGTGGCTGGCTGGGGGAAGCCCGTGCGAGCGTCGACCGCCCACCCCTGGACGAAAGCCTCCCCCTTGCTCTCAATGATGTTGTGGAGCGTGCAGCACCCGCCCATAGCCTGGGGGGATGTTTTGGAGGCTGATGTCCAGTTGGGCAAGGAGGCACCATCAGCAGCCCTTCAGACGGCCGAAAGTCCTCTCCGCCATCTGGCGGGCGTGGTTCAGGTGGGCGTTGAACCGCTTCTGGCTGGCGTTGTGGTGTACGGGCACATGAGCCAGGGCTGGAGGGGGTAGGCTGCGTCCGCCACGAGGCAGAGGGTCACAGTGGTGTCCTCCAGAGGCATCCCCCTCTGGGGGATGTAGGGCCCTGCCTCCAGCCGGCGGCACAGGCCTGAGTTCCTAAAAACATGAGCATCGTGTGTGCAGTCAGGCCAGACCATGTACACGTCCTGGAAGCAGCTCTGACTGTCCACCATGGCCTGCAGGACCACAGAGTGGTAGCCCCTGCGGTTTATGTATCTTCCTCCGCTGTGGTCTGGGGCGCGGATGGGGATGTGGGTCCCATCCAGGGCCCCGAAGCAGTTCGGGAACCCCATGGAGGCAAATCCGGTGACAGCTGCGTCCAGGTCCCCAAGTTGGATGACACTCTGGAGCAACACAGCGTTAAGCTCACGGACCACCTGTGGGGAGGAAACACAGGTGCCCATGAGGCTGTGCAGGGTGCCCCGGGGCCCTTCCCCCAGGCCCTCCTCCTGAGCACCAACCCGGGTACCCCACCCACCCAACCCCTCCCTCCCCAGTGCCTGTCCCTCCCTGGCCCCACACCCGGCCCTCCCTCCCCAGCTCATACCCGGCCCCTCCCTCCCAACCCCACACCCGGCCCCCAGTGGCTGCGTGCCCGGGCCTCCTTACCTCCATGACGACAGCCCCGACCGTGGCCTTTCCCACTCCAAACTGGTGTCCCATGGAGCGATAGCTGTCTGGAGTGGCCAGCTTCCAGACAGCTATTGCAAATCCTCCTCTCGATGGGGAGGGAGCGCCGCATCCGGGTGTCGTGGTGCCTCAGTGCTGGGGTGAGCCACTGGCAGAGCTTGAGAAAGGTCTGCCGGCGTATGCAGAAGTTCCGGAGCCACATATCGTCGTCCCACTCCCGCATGACGAGCTGCTCCCACCACTCCGAGCTGGTGGGGTAGCTCCAGAGGCGGGGGAGCAGCCGGTGAGAGAGGAAGAGGGGAGCCCGGTGGTCAGGGGCGTCCGCGTCTGCCTCCGGGGAAGGCTCCTCTGGCAGGAACCACTGGGCAGCCTCCCAGGCAGCACCTAGCAGGGCACTTGCCCTCTGAATGACTACCCGGAGGGCCTCCTCTTCCTCCTGCTGCTGCTGCTGGGTGTCCATATCTGCTGTGACTTGGTCTGCAAGAGAGTGGCTACTGCTCTGCAGATCTCGTGCTGTGCAGGCTGGGTGTGTCTGGGAGGGGCCCTTTAAAGGAGCAGCTTGCTGTTGCCCCGGAAGGGCTAGTCCAGCCTGTGACCTGGTCCGCGGGCTTTCCTGGCCCCTTATTTCGAAGGAGGGTGCTTGTGTGTGCGGACACTGTGCATTTCCTTCCAGGGCAGCTCCTTTCGAAGTTCCCCGTCGCTACTTCGACGCTGAACGTTGACAGCACCAGCCCTGGAGGACGTGTAGACAATACGCGTCGAAGTAGCCTATTTCGATGTTCTTACTTCGAAACAGGCTACTTCGACTTAGTGTGCTAGTGTAGACGTAGCCTACAAGTCTAACTCTGAGTGGGCATCGAGTAAATGTCTTTTACACGTAGGAAGGGGCATCCATCCTTATCTGTTGCATGGGTGTGAGTTATGAAGGAGCAGAACATAGGCAGGGAGAAGGGGGCAGAGTTAAGGTTGTTTTAGCAAAGATGATTCAGGCAACCCCGTGGCCTTCTTCAGAGCCACTTCACTGGGGGCATCCCAGTTGCAACATCCCAAGAGCACCTTCTCCTGATCTGCACCAGCCCAGGTCCGCTGGAGGTATGCGGGGAATGGGAATGCATCCATGTTTCTGTGAGGGCGGTGCTAGGGGTTTAGGGACGTGACGAATAGGAATGGCCAGTGTGGTCAGCAATCTGTGATGTGCCCCAGACAGGCCTGCGATAAAGGGGGAAAATGCCTGATTCTCCCAGGGACACCACGTTATCATTAAGCAGCTCACAGTCCATGGCATGGCAAGGGTCCTCATGAGAGTTCAGCCTGGTCAGAAGGTGAGGTTTCACATGGGCCACCTGGAATAATCATCACAGCTCTTAGAGTGTTTTGAGATATCCTGAGGCATTTCTGCTACCTGGACCTTACATATAGGGAAACCGAGGCATGGAGCAGAGATGTGACAGGCACCCAGCAGAACAGAGGCAAAGCTGGGGGGCTACACCCTGTGCACCAGACTCATTAGCTACTTATGCTAATCTTGGCCAGTAACTTCTGTGTAAGTTTGGGGACTGAGAAACAGGACAAAAACAAGCCTTTTACAGGCAACAGACTTGTTCCTTTCTAATCTGTGACCAAATGGAGGGAGCTGGTTAATTTCAGCAAACAGCCCAGAATCTTTGGCGGACCCCAGTGATGGAAACACAGGTCTGGGCCCATGTTTATCCTCTGTGCAGTTCCATTGCCTGCAGTGGAGTTATACCAGGGTTGCCTTTGGCTCATTATATTTAATTTGCATTATCTGTGACCAAGATCCATCTGTTACAGGAGCTGGCCACCTGCTGAAATCTGGCCAGTCCACTCCAGACAACCTTAGAATTCCAGCACAAGCTTTTCTTTTCTTCCTACCTGATTTGGAGTAAACAAAGGGAGCCTAGATCAAGTGTAGACTGGCTTTCCTAGTCTGGGGGTCAGGGTGAAGGCAGAAGGAAATGATATAAGCAAGGAGACTCATTTTTAAAGTTAGGCACAAATCAGATATTGTAAGTCTTTTTGGGATTATTGCGAACTGGATACTCATCACATGACTATTCAAGCAGTAAAAAGTAAAATGCAGTCATGAACTGGCAAGACTTACAACTGTCTCCCACCACCTTCTGAATGAAATCAGCACAGCTTAGTTGTGTGTCAATGCCCTATATTGCAAACATGAAGATTCTTACTCAGCTCAAGCAGTGTGGGACCTGTACTCTCATAGCAGGTGGGCCTGAGTTCGAACCTTGTTACCCTGAAATTCCAAGTGGTTACAGAGGTGTGGCACAGGGATGGCTGTGAAGTTCTCCCTAGGTGCCTGCCAGGTTGTTACAACATGTATGCAGGGCTGCAATTGCAGCAGGATGAGGATATTTTAGTGAGATAACTGCAGTTAGAGAATCCATAGGCAAAGACATCTGCAAGCTGTGACCTGGGGTGGGCAAGCAGCTATGGTTTACTTTCCCACAACCCCTGGGACACCAGCAAGCCCATCTGTGGGGCACAGAGCAGTTTGTGTTTGAGGGTGTGGCCTTCTAGCGAACTAGTGTGTAGCAAAAGCAGACCCCAAAAGGAGTTCACTCTTCTGGAAAGGCTGCAAACTCTGAGGCTTGCAGGAGGAGCTGGAGCCTCCAGGCTGCCTCAGACAAGGGGAAAACACTAATCCCTTTTCCTGCCTTACCATTTTAAGCAGCAAAGTTGTCAGCCATGCAGAGGCCGAGGTCTGGGGAGGGGGAGGTAAGAGCAGCTGCACAGCTCAGTAGGTTTCCTCTGGTGGGTCAGGTGGCGGTGTGAGATGCAGGAAGATCTAGCCACTCTACCATTGCTAATTGCTAACCAGGGCTCTGAGCAGCATATAAACATCTCCCAAACCTGCCAGGGATGGGCCTGATAGACACTGGCGTGGACAAACTCTCTCCCTCCACCTCAGAGCAAAGACAGCTCCAGATGGGGGTGCCCCGGCTTGGCTACCCTGCTCCTTGGGGTGGCTCTGTCTTGCCCAAGGCTGTGATTTTGCCTTAGTGAGCTGCAGTCTGCTGCTGCCATCCTCCTCTTAGCTGCCCTTACTCCTTGTCCAACGCTACTTCTGGAGGCAGGGAGGTTTCCTGGTTGGCACCCCAAGGAATGAACATGCTCAAGTCAGCAAGGCCTGTTTTAATGGCCGCCCAGGCCTGCTCTCTACCAGCTCGGCGTCCTGGGGTAGGACTCCGACACGAACTCGGGATGGATGACGTAGCTATCCTTCTGCGGCCCGCTGGCGTTGTGGAAGTGACTCGTGTCCCACCTGGGCAAGGAGGAAAAAGAAGGACCGTGAGCATCTCGCACACAGGGTGTTCCTTGGTAATCCGCTTTCCCTTGGTGTTTATTGGGAATGGTTGCAAAGGGCAGGGGCCTGACTACCTAAGCCTTGGGGGCAATGGCCCCTCTGTTTTTTCCATGCATGGGTGGAATTCATTTTGTTATGTGCACTGAGGCATGTGTGGATGTACACCACCAACAGAAGCACATGTAGCTCACTGCGGGTGGCCGTGGGCCCTCTGCTAATCCGCTGGTCAGCACCTGACTCTCTCCTGGGTGGCCGCTCAAGAGCTCAGCTTACAGGGAACACTGCTTGGGGGTCATTCTCTTTCCTGATTAACTACACAGCGAGATTTCCACAGGCCAGACATTCCATCCTATATCAAATGCCAGGTCCTGGGGTTTGGGGAGGGATGTGGCTCAGTCAGTGGGGTCTTTGGGTCTGTTAGGAGAGAGACACAGAGCTAAAGGACACTTTGGACCCAGTGGGAGAGACATGACATGTTCTGGGGTTATGGGAAAGCCCCAGAAAATACATCTATGCATAGCCACACTGGTGCATACCTTTTGTCTTTAGTGGGCAAATATGAACACCGGGAATCTGACCTAAAACTCTGTTCTACCTTTACCAGTGCTGGAGGACTGTTTTTGATCCTAAACCCAGCCCCGGCCATGTGAATACTGTCACAAATTATTGAGCTATTTGGTATTTTCCCTAAAGCCCCAGCTCCTGGAATCATGTGACTACACAAGAATCTCAGTTTTCTTTTTTTTTTAAACTAGGTCTGTTTCTAGCCCTCTCGGTTGCAAAGGGAAGTTTGAAAATGTGACCCAAGTGTGCCCTAGTGACCCTGACATCAGAATGCAAATACAAACATTTATGGTATGTTTTTTTTCTTCCAATTCTCACACTTCTGGGAGCCCAACTGTGATTTTGGGCTGCTTGGGGTTGAGTAGGGCCTAGGCCAGCAAGGCTAAATAGCCCCTGCTCCCAGGAGTCACAGGAGCTATTTCAAAATAAGCTCTATGTGTGCTGACTATGTGTTTCAAAATAACTAAGACCTAGTGTGAAATAAATTTTTATGTGTAGCAACCCTATGTCGGAATAGCTATTCCTGACTAGCTTATTTTGAAATAGGGATGCTGTGTAGAGGTAGTCAAAGTGACTTTAAAAAGCATCACCGGCACTTGGACAGTACATAGAGGTCAAGAGGTCAAAAGTCGGCACTCCATCTCGGGAAGGTTGCTGACCCCGATCCAGGAGTTGCCATAATTCATGTAACAATTTGTCACAATTTGCTTGAAACCCTAATGCGGGAAGATCCAGCTGCTGGAAAGCCCAAGCCTGTTCTCCACAGTGTAAAATACAGTTGAGTTTCCGTGTTCATGAGTGCCACGTTTGCGAACTCAATTATTCACAAATGGCCTTGCTTCCCCGGGGCTCTGGGGCCAGAATGCTTGCAGCCGCCGCTTCCCCGGGGCCCCGGGTGGGCAGTGCCGGCAGCTGCTGCTGCTTCCCCGGAGCTCTGGGCAGGGGGTGCCGGTGGCTACCGCTTTCCCGGGGCCCCGAGTGCCCCCCATTTGCGAAAATCAATGTTCGCGAGGGTTCTGAACACAGAACTCTCGCGACTGTTGAGACCCTACTGCCCTTCCCCCACTTCCGAGTTCCTCTTTAAGTGTCTTACTTAAGGTTCATATATGGGAAAGATTGCAGCGGGTCGTGCAAAGGTGCATAGCCCGTCTTCTCTCGGCTGCAGTCGTAGGATGGGATATTCCTGAAAAAGCCACAAGGGGTCTGGTTAGTGACGGCAATAGGCGCCTGGGCTGGCTAAACTCTGCGTGCAGCCCGCCTGTGTGGGAAAGACCCTTCCTTTCTCTGTGCCCGTCGGGCAGGGCACTGACGCCAGCAGTGTTGGAGCTGCCAGGGAGGCTGGTAGGACTCGGGGGGAGCAGTATTACCAAGGAGATGGCTGGCCACAGCACAAACTCTTAGGGGGGGGAATAGCTCTGGTTACAACAGTGGCCTTGTAAACCCTTGAGGGGGACTCCCAAGGGGCTGGACCAGGTTAGATTAAAAAAAATCTGCCAGAGATGGTGCTAGGTCCAGCTGTGGGGGCAGGGGGCTGGATTCAATGACCTCTTGAGTCCCCTTCCAGTTCCAGGGGCTGAGCACTCTTAAGGGTACCCAGACCCTGCCTGCAGGGAAAAGCAGATCCCAGGGTGTCTCGTCCCTGAGTTAAGGCTGCAACAGCTCTTTCCTCCCCACAGACAGGTGACTAGAGACGGAGTTGTTTTCAGCGACTGGAGGATAAAATGCTGCTCCCCAGTGGTAGGCTGCAATCCTGTACACAGGAGCAACAGCAGCACTTTAACAAGCCTGGGTCCTGAGCAATCAGATGGCGAACAGGCCAGTTGGTTTGAGAGCATGCATGCAAGGACGTTGCAGTGGTTGCATGAAACAGGTTCTGAAATCCAGCTAGAGAAATCTGTGTAATTTTGTGTGGATAGACACCCCGGGTGATGGGCACTTGGTAAACAGCGAGACAGAGAGAGCCCAAGCCCTGGAGTGGGTTCCTCTGTGCAGTCTCTGATCCAAAGCAAAATAATAAGCAGAGTGGCTATTGCCACCTCTACCCTTTTGTCACGGAGCATGGGGGTCCCCAGGCCCTGCACCCCCATTTGCAATCAGATGTAACTCTCACTCAGCAGGTATCGGAGGGGTAGCCGTGTTAGTCTGGATCTGTAACAGCAACAAAGGGTCCCGTGGCACCTTATAGACGAACAGAAAAGTTTTGAGCATGAGCTTTCGTGAGCACAGACTCACTTCATCAGATGCTGGTCTTGGAAATCTGCAGGGCCAAGTATAAATAAGCCAGAGCAAGGGTGGGGATAACAAGGTTAGCTCAGTCAGGAAGGTTGAGGCTTTCTACCAGCAGCTGATCAACTTCCTTCCTTGTTATCCCCAGCCTTGCTCTGGCTTATTTATACCTGGCCCTGCAGATTTCCATGACCAGCATCTGATGAAGTGAGTCTGTGCTCACGAAAGCTCATGCTCAAAACTTTTCTGTTAGTCTATAAGGTGCCACAGGACCCTGCGTTGCTCACACTCAGCAGGGACACAGGAGGTTTATCAGGCGACAGGGACATAGCGTAGAACAGACTTGTCAGCACATAAACCGGAAGCCGTCAGTACCATCCATCTTGGGAGAGGGGCCCAGAGGGGGTCTGAGTCAGAACTCTGGCACTTCCCCCTTCCCCTCCAGCCAGCCGTGATTGCCCCACCCCACACCTGCCCAGTTCAAATCCCAGCCACCAGGCCCCTCCTCCAGCCTTTGTTCTGCACCCAGGGCAAAAGGTGCCACCTGGTTGCCTAGGTTACGAAGGCCACGGAGGGCTATTGAGTCCGTGTGAGAAGTCACCACACCCGAAACTCCCACCTCCAACTATGCATTGCTGCCAAGTCTAGGGAAACTGAGGCACACGCCCGGACAGGACAGTAGGAAACACAGGCCACATAACAAAGGGAATAAACTCCCCGCCAGCCCCACTTGGTCACACCTTCCGCCACTACCTTTGTGAGTCAGCCCCCTCCTGACATCACCTATTGCACCACTGCCCTTTGCTGTACCGCGCGGCCCAAGACCTTCGGGTATTGGATCCCTGTGCATGTGCCTATGGCACAGAAAGGAGGATTCCTGGCCTGCATTTGCCAAGATTGCTCCCGTCTCCCATGCTGGAAATCCCACCCTTGGGTCTCTGTGACTCTCACACAGCCTAGTGGCTGCCACCAAGGTCCCTGGCCCCTGTCCATGTCACTGTGGCAGCGTGTGTGTCTTCTATCTATCTATCTATCATCTTCTCCTTCCCTTTTGCAGCAATGCCCATACCTCTGCAGCATACCTGGCTCTCAGCCCTGTGCCAGGGAGCTGCAGTGTTGCTGCTGGCTACTCAGGTGCTGCCACCAACTTTGCTGCCAGCTCTGGGCTGTTCCCCGCCCCCCCACACCGGGGGATTCCACTACAGTGAGCAGGGTGGGTAGCACCAGCAGCAGGGAGGGAAGGGGATGAAGGATGCTATAGCACGCCGGTGACAGCAGAGAGGGGACAAGGTGGTGGTTGGGGATGCTGGGAAGCAGGAGATGTAGAGTGGTCAGGGCTCAGCACTGGGGCGGGGGGAGGCAGCAGGGGATGGAGCAGGGGAGGGCATGCTATGGAGACCCCATAGGAAGACAACCAGCAGGCCAGCCCTGGCCACCCCACGGTGCCCCTTTTGCTCGGTTGTGCTGGTGAACGTGACGCATGACTTCCGCTGGGCTCCCTGACAACAGCTTGCACAGCTGAGAGGAGGGAAGGGGCCACGCACCAGCAGGTAGGAGAGAGCTGGGAAAGAGAGCCTGGGGGGATGGGGTAGAGCAGAGAGGCGAAGGGGAATCACCCCCCCAGGAAAATCCAACAGACTGAGAAAGGGGATGGGGAGAGAGACGGGCGCATGCCTGCAGGAGAGACCAGTGCTGCCAGCGCTCATGATTTTGTCACGTGTCTCATGGTCAGTATTGTTTCCCACCTGCCAGAGCCAGGTGGATGCCTGATGAGTTCAGTCTTGAAAAAAAAAAAGCAAGTTTCTAGCCCTTGTGCCTGTGGAGGAGAAAGGGTTAAAATGTGCCCACCCCACCTCCGCTCCTCAAAGACTCGAAAGCAGAAGGCCAATCAAAATTAGCACCAAAGCTGCTATTTTTACCTCATCACATCCTTTTACAGCCAATCCCAGGGCCGGACGGGGGTGTGTGTGCATGGGGGCGAGGGGATGGTGTGACCGTTGACAAAGGGGTGTAGAAGGGCCCTGCTTTCTCTGCACTGATCCTGCCTGCCCAGCCCTCTCCTGACTGTTTGTCTGCTTCCGGTCAACGTCTGTGGGGTGTCTGGGCGCAGGGTGACAGTGAAGGGCAGGGCCAAGACCGCCTGTGTTTCCCTCTGCTGCCTTTCCTCAGCACCAGGCCTGCTCTTCACCCTGCAGCGCCAAAAACCAGGACCTGATCCTGCACGCCAAACGCCACTTCAGCCCAGAGGAGCTTTGTTTGTGGTGGGCAGGATCGGGGCCCGAGATCTGCCCACCCCCGGTGCAGCAATGGGGAAAGAGGCCTGGATTCTGCTCTGCCTCCCACGGTCGGTAGAGCAGCCAGGCAAGGGGAAGCATTACGTGTGCTGCGTAACCCTCCGAACCTTACAATCTTCTCCACTAGCTGCTTGAGCTGCTTCTCGTTGCTGGGGGCTCCGTCCACGTAGTAATCCATCCCGCGCAGGCAGTAGTGCCGTCCGGTGCAGGGGCTGTAGTAGCCTTGGAACGGCTTCCTCCCCGGGATGGTGTACTGCTGCTGGAGGGAGGGCAGCTGGCTGCGGGATAAGCTGTTCAGCATGTTGACCACCACTTCCCTTTCTGCAACGAGAGGGAACCGAAGGGGTGAGGGAGGGGAAATCTTGTGGCTGTGACATGCTGACAGTGGCCGTCTCAGAGAGCCTGGCCTTCAAGCATGCTGGGTACAGAAGCTGGGGCAACCAGGGAACCCGCAGCAACCAATGAACGCCAGAGCCCGTGCGGGTGCTGGAGGAAGAGAGGCTGTGGCGTCTAGTGGCTAGAGCAAATACAGCCTGTTTGCATGTGTGTGCACGCCACATCTCCCTCTAGTTTGTTTTCCACAGGCAGGACAACAAGCTACTTCTGCTGCCAGCAACTGAATTGCTCCGGGAGCTGTAGCTGCAGAGGGTTGTGCTTTGGTGCAGAAAGGTCCTGCTGATGAATTCAGGTTGATTCAAGAGCAAGACCCTTCTGCACCAAAGCACAACCCTCAATGTGCAAAGGATTGGCCAAAATTTCCCCAGGGGAGTGGCCTTGTAAGAAAGCCCCCCAAGAGCCTCCAGGATGAAGAGCCTCAGCAGTGTCAGAAGATCCCAGGAGCAGGAGTTAGCTGAGCTGACCATGCTCCACTCCCAGTTGCTCCAGGGAGGAGGTACCTACATAGGTACCCTGGTAATCTCAGGGGCTCCTGACCATGAGCTGCCTTGGGGGAAAGGTTGGTGAGCTGGGGAAGGCAGGTAACTGAGTTGGGGGCAATTAATTGGCAAGTCCTGGCAGCACCTTCACAGCCCCAGACTGCAGTGACAGCAGAGCTTATGCTCCAACGGGCTTCCTGGCCTTTTGTATCTGACAGGCCCCAGAAATGCTGCATATAAAACACCTCCCAAGGAAAGGTCTCCCCATGGCTCACAGTGGGATTCATTCTGGTTCCAGTCTGAGAGGCACTGTACAGCACCGTCTGGTTAAGACCATGAGCTCTCCTGGAATCCCTGCTCTCTCGAGGTCAGGTCATAGGAGAACCCAGAACACTTACCATAATTATTGAGCCGTTCGGGTTTTGGGGGGTACTGCATGGGCATCCCACGGAGAATGGTCTCCATCCCGGCTTCCTGCAAGGGAAGATTTCAGAGCCTTCAGTTCTGCCCAGCAAACTTGCAAAGCCCCCTGTGATCTGTGGATCAAGGACAACTCTAGCAATGAAAGCACGAGCTCCCCTCACTCTTCCCTGCCCTTGGCCATCAGATGAAGGCAGGCTCCATTCTTCCTCGATGAGACCATCAGCCTCGGTCCTGCTGAGTGAGCCGGTGGAGTTTCTGACATTGCCGCTTGCCCCCCAGGAATGGGGCCAACACCTATGGGATGCCACAGTCTCCACAGAGCCCAGAGTTACCCTCATCACACCCTTCTGTTTCTGTCCCACGGAACTACGCTGCACACGTGCCATGAGAATGGCCCCGGATCCTAGCTACAGATATTTGCTGTGCCTCAGCCCTGCCTCTGAAAACACAGCTCTCCCTGTCGGTGGGAGGGGAGACCACCCGGTAGGTGGAGCAGCGCTCACTTCTTCAGGAAGATGGTTCGGAGCCAGAGGAAGATGGGACTTTGCTCACCATGCATGATGGGATGACTCCATTTGGGAGGTGGCCTGCTGGAAGGTGCTATGCAAGGGTTAAATTTGCAAACCAAAGTGCAGGGAAGGAGTTAGCCCAATCCTTAAGGGACGGTAGGAGGAGACACAGGGGCTGACATCCCATAGGCAGCTCTTAAAGTATAGCCCCTTCCCCTGCCACACCCTGCCTAGGAAAGAGAAGCAGGTGCCCGCTGGCAGCTCCGGGTTTACCTTTGGAAGCCTGGGGAGGTAGGTGGTATATTTATTCCAGCCCGCGCTGTTGTAGGGGCCCGTCCTCCACGTTGCATACTTGTCTCCACTGACAAAAACTGGATTGTACTTCTCTGAAAGGGAACCGGGCGTGCGTCAGCGCGGGTGAGGGACTAGGGGCATATGCTCAGGACCCAGTTCCTGCTTCCTGCTGGGGTGTTCCCGGCCTTGTCCTGAGGTCACAGAGCACAAAGCACAACTTCGGGTGGTTTAAAACCAGCCTCTCTCCCTTCCCGTCTGCCCTTTGCTCCTCTTCCCATGTCTCGGGCGAAGCTGAACCTCCCAAGCCAGGGGAGGCAGCTCCGTGTGCTCCCTCTTCACCCGGCACCCATGGACGTCAGAGAAGCGCAGTCCCATGCGGAGGCTCCATGCGCCACACCTCGGGGTCCTGGAAGCAGCTGGCGGCTGAGCAAACAGGTCAAACCCGGACTTTGCTGGAAGTGAAAATGGCCACAGCCGCTGGCTGCCCTGGGCCCAGTGCCGGACTGCTCTCCTCACACGGGGCTCTGGGCCTGGGCCCAGCTCAGGTGATGTGTCCCTGGCAGGGAGTGCCCCCACCTTTCCCGTGGGAGACCAGCACACAGCCTGGGACGTCTCCCCTTCTGGAGGTTTTTCCTGCTCTCTGGCCTAAATCCTCCTTCAGGTAAGCTCATCCCATGGTTCCCAATTAGACCCACTGCCCCAGCCCTTCCCTGCTGCTTGACAGATATAACCTTGCGGGCAGCTCTCCTGTCTTTGCTGCCCTTCAGGAGGCAGGAGAGGCCACAGGTCCCCTCAGGCAGTCCTGTTCTCCCTTCCCTCCTAGCAGCCGAGCAAAGGCCAGCAGGGAGCAGAGCTTAGGGGACCTGCCCAGGGCTCTTCAGAGAGAACAGGAGAGCTTAGGTAGCTGGTTTCCCACCATGCCTGCTGGGCTGCTGGCTCCCTGGGCAAGGTCCTCTTCCCTGTCCCCCTCCTGACAGCAGTGCGTGCACCTCCTCCCAGTGGGAGGCTTGCAGTCAGGTCGAGGGGACGGGAAGCACCAGGCAATGGGCGTGCATGGTGAGGAGAGGCAGGCGTCACTAAACAGGGCCTCGGAGGAACTGGTGCCACCCCAGCAGGGCTGGTGGGGTTTTGAGGTTCTCTAGGGCTGAGACTTTCAAAAGTACCCCCACAGGGCTGGATGCTGGGATCCCCTTTGTTCTAATGCGACCTGAGCTTCCAGAGCCCTTGGCCGGCTTGGCGTATCCTGACTCCTGCAGCAGCTGGTATTTGGGCACTGAGGCCAGCAGGGCCAGGATCTGGGTGCATCTTGGTGTGACTTGAGAGTGGTTCATGGCGCGGGTCAGACTGGCCACGCCTGCTCCCTTGCCGAGGTACCCATGTGGCGGCATCAGAGAACCACAAGGGCTTTCTCGCTGCTCCCGCATGGTCAGTGCTGAGCCGAGCGGGTGGGAGGAGGGTTCTGGAGGAGCGGACCTGGGCTGGGAAGGGTTTCTTGCAGGAGAAAAACATGGCTGGAAAGGGTGGGGAACTGTGCTAGCTTCCTGTAACCTGTGGCAGTGTTGCTTGTAAGCTGAGCGGCCATCTGGCAGAGGTTCAGGTGCCTCCCAGCTGCTTAGCAGAGCGCCCACAGCCAGCAGTGTGTGTTTCTATTGGTGGTGCACATCCCCACCTCAAAGAATTTATTCCGCCCATGAAGGGAAAGAATTAGCGGGAACACTGGCCTGCGGTGACCCCAGCTGCCCCTTTTCGACACTCCGAGGTCCCCCCCACTTTAGAGGCCCACAAACTTCAAGTGCAGTTCCTATGGCCTATGGGGCAGGTGATTTAAACAATCCAGCAATACCTTCTGGTCTGGTTACCCAGTACTTTTCCGGCCTATAGGCTGTTGGTTCTATTGTGCTCTTGTAGGAGTATTCCTGCACCGCATGCTTAATCATCTTCTCCAGCTGAGCTTGGTTCACCTGGCTGTCTACTCTGGGCATTGTTAACCCCTAAAGGCAACAGAGAGTTGGGAATGGAATCAGGTAACATGTTGCAGGGATACCAGCTTTCCGGTTGCAAATTCTGGTGTGTTTGGGATAAAGCCAATTAAATGCAAGGCTGCAATGAAGGGGGAAAATCCAGGGGCATCAAGGCGTGTCATGGGTGTCAATGTGCTCATCAACATGGCGACCCAGAATGTTACAACAAATGCTGGGCTGGGACTGAAAGCCTCGTTCTCAGAAAGCCTCTGCACTTGAGTAAAAGGAAAATCGCCTTCAGTGGTGAGCCATATAGGGCCTATGACACGCAGCGAAGCAGTCCTGGTGACAGCCAGTAGAAAGCGGTTGGCTGTGTTGTATACATGTTAAGTAGTTCAGTTTGCAAATATTAATGCTGTTCTTCTTCAAATTATATAATGGCATCACCTAATGCTAATGTGGTTCTTTTAACCGTAAGTCTCTGAGTGCTCTGCAGAGATAAGTCCCCTACGTTTATTTTTGCAGGTGACGCACTGAAGCCAAAAAGAAGAAATCAGTGTACTGCGAGGGTTAAAATTTAGAAATTCCTAGCTTCCAGTCCTCCCCAGCAACCATGGAAACACAGCAATATGCACCTGGGCAAAAAGCAGCCCAACGACCATTCGTTCCTGGCTACCCAAAGATACCGTCCAGGCGCACAGGCAGGCTTGTCCATGTAGAGGTGCATACGAGAAGTGGGCAAGGACCAGTCCTACAAAGAGGACGATTAAAAGCTCGCCAAAACTCAGTTACTGCCCTGGTTTGTTCTGGTATTTTGGGGCTACTTGGATGTGCTGTGAGTTAACACTAATTAGGGTGTGCGCAGGGGCAGGGGAGATAACGTGTTGACATCCTGCAACACATGATGCTGAAGCAAAATATTGATGCTCTTTCACCATCCCTGGAGCTATGTAAGTACATGCGTAAGTCTCTGCTATAAGGCAGGTGGTGTTGCCTATTGGCTCGGGCACCAACGAGAAGAGAGTTCATGTTCCCCCGTACCACTAGCCATGAACAGCCAAATTCATGTCATTTTCCAAACCCCCTCCTGTCTGTCCTGTTAATTTAGCTCTTTGGGGGTAGGGATTGTTTCTTCGTACACTTAGCACAATGGGGACTCTAAGGTTACTTCCGCACCGTGGCCCTATTTCCAAATATTTCAGAATAAGATATTAAATGTCTTATGCCAAAATAACACAACCACACACAAAATGTGTTTTGAAATAGCATTCTGGGTTCATAGCGCTATTCCGAAATAGTGCCCCTGGTGCCCATTATGGCCTATTTCAAAACGGGCATTGTTCCTCAGAGAGTGAGGTTTACCAAGAGCTCAGTGGTTTGAGCCTTGAGCCTTGTAAACCCAGGGCTGTGAGCTCAAGCCTTGAGGAGGCTGTTTAGGATTCTGGGGCAAATAGTTTAAAAAAAAATGGGCTGGGACAGTGCTTGGACTTGCGCAGGAGGCTGGACTCAATGACCTCTCATGATCCCTTCCAGCCCTGGGGGCAAGGTATATTTCCAATCCAAATAACACAGGCATTATTTTGAAATAGCCTGTGTGTCGTTTAGATAATGCCAGGGTTATTTAGAAATAACTGCTGTTAGTGCAAGACAACGTGGCCACGCAGACATGGCCTAAACGTCAGGGAAATCTAAATAGCAATGCAAGCCCTGATCTGAGTATGTGGGGTGATCTCAGAAATAGGAAGGAACACAGCAACCACAAGGATGTCACCCACTGAAAAGGCAAAATTCCCACCCACGTGCTCTCTAAGTGCCCAGCAGTGCCCTGCTAGCCAACGACACTGTAGTGAGCACAAGACGAGCCCTCATTGCTTTCCCTCGCGATACATTCAAATCTCTCCTCATCTCCCTGCCTGCGCTGAAGCTTTTCAACCAGAAACCACGGCAAACCTGCAAAGACACGCCCCACTCTGCACGGTCATGAGGCTGCCCAGGGTGCAGCGGTTTGAACCTGATTGGCTGGGTCTTATTTGCATTACATGCTTTCTGGACCCCGGTGCAGTGGGCCTGATCCTGCTGCCATGGGGAGATGCAACACCGGCTTCAAAAGAAGGTAAAGGGTAAAAAAACTTCAGTAAACCCTCAGTTCCCAGACCCTGAGGCTGAAGGAGCCACCAGAGTGGACAGAGGAGCTGATACCACTGTGGGGCCCCTGCCAGAGGAGCTGCAGTGACTGAGGGGCCCCCATCAGAGGGGCCCCAGCAGCTCTGGAGCAACTGCCAGAGGAGCCCTGGCGGGAGGAGAGTGTGATGGGTCCGGTAGCAGCAGCTCTGGCTGCTCCTCCAACTGTGACAGCAGCTACGGTGAGTCACCAGCATTCGCTGGGGAGGGGTGGGCTGGAGAAGCTGGGGAGGGGGAGCTGGGGAAGCCTGGTGATGGGGGCGGGGTTGCTAGGGCAAGTACAGTAAACCCTCAGATTTAATGGCTTTTCAGCACTAATGCACATCCCCGCCCCCATTAGTCTGTTAAACAGAGGGTTTACTGTACCCTCATACTGGTGGGAGAAAGTGAGTAGGGAAGTGTGACTTACCCCTTCACATCATACATGAACTAGAGGTCTTGAGTGTTCCCCGTGCTCAGGTGCTACTCAAAATGCCACCCAGCTGATTAGCAGAGTGTCCACAGCCAGGGTGGTGCACATTTGCACAGGCCCTGGCCACATAAAATTTATTCTGCACATGCATGGAAACAATCAGGGGGAACATTGGAAGTCACCCTCCAAAATTAATAGGTAACAGGTTCAAAACAAACAAAAACGAGTACAGCAAGGTCCCCGCATTTGCGAACGTAATGTTTGTGAATTCATTTATTCACGAGCGGCTGCTTCCCCGGGGCCTCGGGCAGGGGCACCAGCAGCGCCACTTCCCAGGGATCTGGGGCAGGGAGCACCGGCAGCCTTTGCTTCCCCAGGGCTCCAGGCAGCAGTTCCGGCAGCTGGAGCGCTGGATGGGGAGTGCCAGCGCCTGCACCTTCCCCATATTTGCAAAATTCAACATCTGCGAGGGTGCTCAACACGGAACCCTCGTGAGTCTTGTGACCCTTGTGTATTTCTTCACACAACCCAGAGACAGTGGAACTCGCTGCCAGGGGATGTTGGGAAGGCCCAGGCTGCAACAAGTGAGAAAAAGAACTGGATAAGTTTAGGGACAATTGGTCTGACAATGGCTATTAGCCAAGATGATCCGGGAGGCAACTCCATGCTCTGGGTGTCCCTAAAATTCTGACTGCCAGGAGCAGAGAATGAATGACAAGTTGAATCACTTGATTTTCCCGTTCTGTTCAGCACCTGGCATTAGCCCCTGTGGGAAGACAGGACAACAGGGATAAAAGGACCATTGGTCTGATGCAGTCTGGCCATTCTATGGAACATAACCAGGCCCTCTAACCTTGCAGTTGCTTGTACAGTGGGGAAGGTTCTCCTGATAAATAGGGGTGTACACGACAAGACAGCCACCCTTACAAAAATGGTTGGAATGACTTTTAAATCTCCTTTGAACAGTGGCACTGGCCACCTCAGCAGAACCTTCCTTTGCAGAGCAATGTATGAACCTCAAGGCTGGTCATTATTATTATTATTATCTTCACTTTACACATGGGAAACTGAGGCACAGTCAGACTAACCGCCTTGCTTGATGACAAACAGCAAGTCATCCAATGAGCTCCTGAGAGAAACCAATTGTCCTGAGTGCCTAGTCGCCTGTTCTCCTCACTGGAGAGCTTTCTTGAATAGAACTCTGGGGTCCTGACTCACCGTCTCCTGCTCTACCCACTAGACAATACTTCTGGGCTCCAGCTGACAATCTCTGCAGACAGGCAGCAGCCCCAGGGTGTGGCAGGAGAATGCACAGCTGGGTAGCCTGCTCTGTAGATGTGAGGGCTTACAGCAGACTGGTATAACAATTCCTTCCCTCTTCCTGTCCCTGGCCATCAAACCCACGCTCCTGGCCAAATCCACAAGGGATTGAATCCCCCTGGAGCAAGTGCACCCCATGCTAAGCACATAAAACAAAGGCGGGGTTGGGGAAGCAGGTGAGGCAAGTCAGATCAGGACCCATTTCTGTAGTGGTTCAGCCACATACATGAACCGTACCCCAGAAAATACCAATCGACCTTTCAAGGAGAAATGAAGGTAACAGATAACTTTGAGAGTGGGAGCTCTAGGGTGGTGTCACCCGCAGTGCCCTAGATTTGCTTTAATACAGAGATGGCCAATGCTTTAATTTCACTGTGCAATCATGGACTGCAGAGCTGGCAGTGCGTTCCAAGTGGAAAAAAAGCAGAGGGTCAGACCTACAGCCTGGCTGGAGGCATGAGAATTAGTGTCAAAGTTAATGACATTTAGTTCAGCACACACCTTAATAAATTAGAGCAACGAAGGGTCCTGTGGCACCTTATAGACTAACAGAAAAGTTTAGAGCATGAGCTTTCGTGAGTTAACTCACTTCTTCAGATGAGCATCACGAAAGCTCATGCTCTAAACTTTTCTGTTAGTCTATAAGGTGCCACAGGACCCTTCGTTGCTCTGCAGATCCAGACTAACACGGCTACCCCTCTGATACCTTAATAAATTGATGCTTATACAGGTTGAACCTCTCTAGTCCGGTGCTGAAGGAGAGAATTTGCCGGATCATGGGAGGTTAATGTTGTCTAGCAACGTTACAAGCATTTCCATGGCTTACTGGGCTCCTAAAAGACATGTGGGGTAAATTACAGCTAAATAACAGCACAGAACACTAAGAGCCAGGACTAGCGGCTGGAAACAGACGTTATGGGAGTGCAGGAAACTTGGTTACGTCCATGGTAAGTGGTCGTCCAGCTAACTAAAATCGTGCGGGATTGCGAATGTTGCCAGACAAGAGAGTGCCAGACTAGAGAGGTTCAGCCTGTGGAGCACTGGGGGCAGGAGGGATTGGAAGGCATTTGTCACAGGGAAGTAATGCTACCGCTATCTTCGTAAGCTCTGGGGGCTTTCAGACCCAGCTGTGGCCCAAAGCCACTATGCAACCATGCCAAGAAGGCTCAGAAGTCTGCTGACTGTCAGCGAGACAGGAAACAAATGGAGGTCGCAGGTCTCTCTCTCTCTCTCTCTCTCTCTCTCTCTGGGTCAGGATTTGTGTAGTGCTGAAAATGTGCTGGCCAGGCTGGTGCTCTGCACTCTCCCCCTGTCCAACAAGTTCAAAACCACCTGCCTGTGAGGAGGGGCTCCCCTGCCTCAGTTGCCCTGGCTGACTAGCCCTTTCCCCACATCCAGCTAATCCATTAGCAAGAAGTCCACCTCTTTCAGGGTGTACTTCCTTCTTCTTGGCAGTCACTCGATAACGAGTAGGATGTCTTCATGTCCCCCTCCTATTTGTGAGTCTGATGATAGCTGATTGTACCAATTCAGAAGCTGCAGGTCTTATCACAGAAAGGGCAGGTGTTGGCAGCTGTTGGAGGGGTGCGGGGCAGGTTTTGGTGCTCTTTTCTTCTCTGCCTCTCCTCATCTGCACTGCAGTAGGACCTCTCAGATTGTACCTCCCCTCACGGATGACTACTCTCCACTGCAGACGGTCCTGGGCAAGTTTCTCCCAGGGGTTGACACCGATGCTGCACTTTTTCATGTGGGCCTTCAGTACGTCCTTATATCACTTGTGCTGGCCCCCAACACTCCTCCGTCCTTCCTCCAACTCAGAAAACAGAATCTGTTTTGGGAGGTGCTGATCAGACATCCCAACCACATGACCAGTCCAAGGAAGCTGTTGATGAATGATAAAGGTTTCAGTGCTGGTCATGTTTGACTATTCCAGCACTAGTGTTCATGTGCCTATCTTCCCAAGAGATATTTTAGGATTCTTCTGAGGCAGCGCTGATGATATTGTTCAAGTGCCTTTAAATGATGTTTGTATGTTGTCCATGTTTCACATGTATACAGTAGCATTGGAACAACCATTGCACAGTATACAAGGAGCTTTGTCTTGGGACAGATGTCCTGGTTTGTGAAGACCCTTTGTCTCAGGTGAGCGAAAGCAGAACTTGCACAGCTCAGATGATGATGGATTTCCGCATCAATGTTGACTTTAGTGGAAAGATGACTTCCAAGATATGGGAAGTGCTCCACATTTTCCAGCAGTTCCTTATTGACTTCAATAGTAGGTACATGAGATTGTCCCATCGGTGAGGGTTGGTGAAGCATCTTGGTCTTTTTGATGTTCAGTGCGAGGCCGAGATTCTCGTATGCTTCAGAGAAGGCACTTAAGATAGTCTGAAGGCTGCTGGAGAAAAAGCAGCAACCGTGTTGTCACTGGAGCTCCACAGTCAAGGTTGTGGAGGTCTTGCTTTTATCCTTCAGTCTCCTGAGATTGAAAAGTTTCCTGTTCATTCTATGGACAACCTTCACACCACCTGGAAGCTTGCCATCAATGAGGTGAAGGGTCATGGCAATGAAGGTGCAAAACAGCGAAGGGGGCAAGGACACAGCCTTGGTCAACTCCCATTTTGACCTCAAAGGGGGCGCTTTGGGATCCGTTGTTGCTCAATACTGTGGCATCCATGTTGTCGTGAAGCAGCCTTAAAATGCTAATGAATTTTTTGGGGCAGCCGACCTGTGAGAGGATGGTCCACAGGGCGCTACGATTGACCGAGTCGAATGCCTTGGTCAGGTTGATGAAACTCATGTATAAGTCTTGGTTTTAGTCACAACATTTTTCTTGCAGTCGCCAAGTGGTGAAGATCATTTCCGTTGTTCTTCAGAATGGTCGGAAGCCACACTGGGATGCTGTGAGAATTTCTTCTGAGAGTGGCAGGAGTCGGTTTGCAAGAATTTGAGCTAAGATTTTTCCTGACGTTGCTGGGAGGGAGATGCCATGACAGTTTCCTCAATTCGACTTATCGCCCTTCTTGAAGAGACTGACAATCAGCAGCTCTGAAACATCGTGGCATCTGCTCCCTATCCCACATCTTGAGAATCAGGAGGAGGAGCTCTTTGTAGAGCTCTGGCCTGCCTTCTTCGAAGACTTTAGTGGGGATTCCATCTAGTCTGGTTGCCTTGTCGTACTTCATAGCTTTGGTGGTCGCTTGGACCTCACTCGGGGTAGGAAGTGTTGCAAGATTGTCCCTAGGTGGTTGCTGAGAGATTGGGTCAAGGAATTCAAGGACCACAGTGGAGGGGTGGTTCAAGAGCTCATTATAGTGCTCCCTCCAGCAAGAAGCAACGGCTCCATTGTCTTTCAGGAGCTGGGAACCATCCTGTGATCTCAGGGGATTGATTCTGTGGTTTCTTGGTCCATAAACAGTGTTGGTAGCATTGAAGAAACCTCTTGGATAGTTGATGTTTATGAATCCACCACTGGTCTTTCAGAGTCCTTGTTTTATTTTGGACTTCTGCCTTGGCCTCGGCATGCACTTCTTTCTTGGTTGTGCAGTTGATGTTGTTTTGCCAGGCCCTGAGGCTTTCCTTCTTTTCATCAATCAGGCATTCAATTTCCACATTGTTCTCATCAAACCAGTTCTGATGCTTCCTGGACTGGGAGCCAATGGTTTCTCCACAAGTTCCAATGGTGGCATTTTTTTATAGACACCCGTGCTCTTCCAAATCTCCATTCACCAGTCGCCGTGGGGTTTAAGTTTAGGAGAGTAGTCCACAGAGGAAGATGCCTGTGCATGATTTCTTTTAATGTGGGGGGAACTGTTGCACTGCAGCTGCCACATGGTTCTTGATGAAGAGAAGGCTCAGGTCCCAATGGCATGGGATCCATGATGACTGGGAATCTCCTGTCAGCTGCAGCCTTCTTCCGCCTTAATAATTGTTGTAGCATTACATTTGCTATTCTCCACCTGTTCTGCCATTGAGGACTTTTAGGATCGTTCTTCGTCTGGGCCCTCCCCCGTGACTTTGCCACCGCAGTAACCCTGCCAGGAGTAGGACACGCCGTACGGCATTGCTCTCAGGTTCATTGGAACACACAAGCCCTCTCACCACGACAAGGTGATGATCCGGAGAATGAGGCCAGGGTGTACAAGCCACAAACCAAATTCAGAGTCTTCACACCAGCTTCAGATGGGGCCCCCTGCTACTTTCAAAGGGGCTGGCCCAGCTTCAACAGCTCAAATGCTCTTCTGCTCTGGGCTCAGCTTTCACCCCTCCAGGGCTCTCTTTCCTCTCCCGCCAGCCCTTCCTTGGCTCACTGCTCCTGCCTCCTGAGCCTTCCTGTTTGGAGTCTTCCCCTGCTTTGGCAGGCCATTTCTGGCACTCCCTATCTGGTCTCCCCCCAGTGGCACAAGGTCTCCTACCAGTACCTTCCTACTCCATGCAGACCTCTGCCGACACATCCATATTCCCGTTGCCCAGACCTCTCCCTTATCTATCCCAGAGGCCGGCTGGAGTCACATATCCCATTTTCCCTACATGGGGAGCGAGCCGGTATCATGGGTGGGACTAAGAGACCCCTCCCACCTCCCTGTTAAAGGGCCAGCCACTCTGTGACTTTCCAAAGTGGCAGGGGAACTGCCTCTCCAAGTTAGCAGCAGCAAGCATTATGGGTAAGAGGTGCACCAGAAAGCTGACCTCATTGCTGTGACACCTCCATGTTTCCTGAAGGCAGGAAGAGTCAGGCAGGGTGAAGGGTTGGCCGGCGCAGTGTTAATTAGAAGGGCCAGTGGTAACAGAGAAGCTGCATGCAGGAGGCATCTCGCAGCCAGCGTTATTTGTTATGCTTTGTCCTGTCAGACAAACCACTCCCACCCAAGGGGCAGAGCTCTCCCGAGGCTCTAAAAAAGCAGCCATTATATAGACAGACCCCTTCCGTTGACACCAGAACAACATCTCAAGTCCCATCAAAGAACTTCCCCAGGAAACCCACCCAGAGTCTCCACCTGCCAGCCCCTCACCTGGTGTCTTTTAGAAAGAGATTTAAAGGCTCCAGGTGGCACTGGCTGCACCCAATCGTACCACAAACTTGTGTGTTAGCTGGGCGCTGGAGACCTGAGCTAGGACCAGAGCACCTGGGGGTTGACCCTCTGTGCAGCGAGCTGACCCCAGGTGTGTCTGTTGTTTGAAGGTGACCCCAACAGAGAAGGTGAAGGAGGGGCAGGTCCATTCCTGTGTCTCGGAGGGGAGACAAAAGGAACATTGATCTGATGGCAAGTGGTGTGGCTTGGTACAAGGAGCCGGCTGTGGTGAGTGGAATAAGAATATGAGGCCTTAGCTCACAGTGGTTTTCATCAGTAAAGCTCAATATGGGTTACAAAGATGGGGGTGGTCCCCCTCAGCCCCATATTGCAGATGTCAAGCGGAGAGTTCAGCTCAATTTTGACCCAGTTTAAGGGAGGTGAGCCCAGCCCCTTCCCGGGGAGTCTCGGGGTTGTGGGTTTAAGCCTGGGTGGCACTGGAAGTGCAAACATGCCCAAGCACCTCCCCGCAAGGCCCAGAAATATCAGTGGGGCGTGGGAATCTTTGAAATGTGCCGGATGCACCTCCCCAGCTGGCATTCTTTCGGCACTGGCCGAAAGCAGCTGCCTTTAAACACTACATAACTGCCCTGCCCAGCAGGCCAAAACGGAAGGGGGTGGGGTGGGGTGGGGTGGGGTGAGAAATCCAATATCCATGGAAACCGCAGCAGGAATGAATGGGAAGAAAACAATGGGGAGGGATTTAGCTGTGATCTCCCGGACAATAGCCTCCAGCACCATCTTCATAGCATCATAGAATCTTAGAATGCTAGGACTGGAAGGGACCTTGAGAGGTCATCAAGTCCAGCTCCCTGCCCTCATGGCAGGACCAGGTACTGTCTAGACCATCCCTGATAGACATTTCTCTAACCTGTTCTTAAATATCTCCAGCGATGGAGATTCCACAGCCTTCCTTGGCAATTTATTCTACTGTTTGACCACCCTGACAGTTAGGAACTGTTTCCTAATGGCCAACTGAAACCTCCCTTGCTGCAGTTTAAGCCCATTGCTTCTTGTTCTATCCTCAGAGGCCAAGAAGAAGTTTTCTCCCTCCTCCTTATGACACCCTTGTTGACACCGTATTGTTCCTAGGCTGGTGATATCATAGGAACGTCTAACATACACCCACAATAGCACAAGTCCCTGACTCAGAGACTTGTGGGGGGGGTCTCAAGATGTCCACAGTGGCTTATGGAAAGGAATTCACTGGTGGAAAAGCCTGGAGACTATCCCTCTTCCCTTTCTGACAAGGAAAAAATCCACAAAATAACCCCTGGCTTGCAACCCTCTCTCCACTGCTCATGTCGCCCAAAGCTGCTGAGCATCTGTCAGCGGTGCCCAAACTTTTTAGTGTCTCATACTCCTGTCTGAGGGATGGGGGATCAGACAGGAGTAAGGGGCTGAGACTGGGGCTGAGGGGAATGCTGGGCCCAGGACCAGAAGCTGGTGCTGGGTGCAGAGCTTCAGCTGGGCTGCAGTCGGGGACCAAGGCTGGTGGCAGGGCTGGAGCTGCACCCCACCCCTCACAAACATGCCTTCACGCAGCCCCACTTTTGGCTTATGTCATCTCATTCGCCTGAACCCTGGTGCCACGCTCACAGACCATCGTCAGGAGCCGTCCTTCAGCTGAAGGATCCGTAGGATAGCAGCCTTTGAGTGGGGAGATTTACCGTGGTCAAAAACTTGTTTCCTTCCCACAGCGTAAATGGCTGTTCCCTGTACGTCTGTTTCACGGTGCCAGGCGGCCGGTAAGAGTCTGTATAGGTGCTGATGGGTGTCTTTGTTTTATGAGCAAAGAGGAACATCTCTCATGCGGGTCGGTGGAAGGGATTCCACCTTCAGTCTCAACTAAGTCCCAAGTGGTCCCTAAAGGCCAGCAAGGACTGTGTGTCTGAGGTTAATTTTTGATGTCTGCCACAAGCCACACTGAATGGTGAGACTAGGCAAAAGGCTCTGGGGGCTCTTGTCACAAACTAAAAGTCTGCCTTCCAAATCTGAAAGCCTCCTGCAGTTACCAGCCCTGCTTGCATCACCGGTGAGGTCACAGTCACTCAGGTCAACCACATTGTAGTTGAACTGGAAATGTGAGATCCCTGTGGATCCAGTCCCTCCAGCAGTGAGACTCAGAACAAGGACCTTGGGCTCGCTGACCCCTACCTCTTCCCACCCCATTTTCCCCCCCCCCACAAGGATGCCTCCACCCCAGCAACACCTGTATGCTGAGCAGCTGATCACAGGTGGCTGGGGTGTGGGGGGCACTAATCAGAGGGGTGTGCTGGTGCATGCAAAGCACCCACTGTTTTTTTTTATCCATGGGGGACTCCAGCCCTAGAGCCCCCCCACCACTGGGTCAGCACCATGCTCTGGCATTGTTCAGCTGCCACCTTCAGTGATTTCCCAGCCACTTCCAAATCTAAGTCGAAATTGTTGCATCTGTATGTAGCTCCCTCCATCTGCCTGGGGGCCAAGCACTGTGATATCAGAAAGCTCCTGAGACAACATCTTTCTCCGCTGCCCCACTGTGTAAGGTGTCAGCTAGAAGGACACATATCAGAGAGTCATAGAATACTGGAACTGGAAGGGAACCCGAGAAGTCACCAAGCACCATCTAGACCGTCTCTGACAGGGGTTTGTCTAACTTGCTCTTAAACATCTCCAATGATGAAGATTCCACAGCCTCCCCAGGTGATTTATTCCA
Source organism: Carettochelys insculpta (assembly GCF_033958435.1). NCBI lineage: Eukaryota > Metazoa > Chordata > Testudines > Carettochelyidae > Carettochelys > Carettochelys insculpta. The sequence goes on from NC_134141.1 coordinate 125,506,847, forward strand.
GTGTTTAACCACCCTGCCAGTTAAGAAGCTTTTCCTAATTTCCAGCCTAAACCTCCCTTGGTGCAATTTAAGCCCATTGCTTCTTGTCCTATCCTCAGAGGTTAAAGAGAACAATTTTTCTCCCTCCTCCTTGTAACACCCTTTTAGGTTCTCAAAACCTGCTATCATGTCCTCTCAGTCTTCCCTTTTCCAAATTAAACAAATCCAGTTCTTTCAATCTTCCCTCATAGGTCATTTGCTAGACCTTTGGTTATTTTTGGTGCTCTTCTCTGGACCCTCTCTAGTTTGTCCACATCTTTCTTGAAATGTGGTGCCCAGAACTGAACACAATACTCCAACTGAAGCCTAATTAGAACAGAGTAGAGCAGAATTATCACTTGCGTCTTGTTCACAACTTTCCTGTTGATGCATCCCAGAATCATGTTTGCTGTTTTTGCAACAGCATCAGACTGTTGACATATTTAGCTTGCGGTCCACTCTGACCCTTACATCGCTTTCTTCAATAGTCCTTCCTAGACTGCCACTTCCCACTTTGTTTATATGAAACTGATAATTCTTTCCTAAGTGGAGTGCTTTGCATTTGTCTTTACTGACCTTCATCCTATTTACCTCAAACCATTTCTGCAGTTTGAACAGATCATTTTGAATTACAACCCTATCCTCCAAAGCACTTGCAGCCCCTCCGAACTTGGTATCATCTGCAAACTTTATAAGCGTACTCTCTATGCCATTATCTAAATTGCTGGTGAAACTATTGAACGGAATATTTCCCAAAACTGACCCCTGCGGAATCCCACTAGTTATCCCCTTCCAGCACAACTGCGGAGGGTGGGGTAACTCAGTGATTTGAGCTCTGGTTAAACTCAGCATTGTGAGCCCAATCCTTGAGGGGGCCATTTAGGGATCTGGGGCAAATACATGTAAAAAAAAAGCTCTGTCAGTGACAGGTCCTGCTGTGAGGGCACGGGACCAAACTCAATGACCTCTGAAGGTTCCTTCTAGTTCTATGAGATAGGTGTACCGCCATATATTTATTTAGTAATAGCCACTCCCTGAGGATGGTTATCCAGGCTGTTCTGTACCCACCTTACAGTAGCCCCAGCTAGGCTGCGTTTCCCTAGTTTAGGAATACAAACTGACTGACTGGCTGGGAAGACGTGCCTTCTGCCTGGGGTGCAGACAGACTGATTGGTATTCAAACATTTGAACTGAGAGGGCCTTCTGTTCCGGCTCCTGGGTGCCCTGTCAAAGCACCTAACCTCTGAGCTGAGCAGAGCCTTGGACCAGCCTGAGGAGGGGCCCAGCTGTGAGGGTAGCTTCAGCCAAGATGGACACTACATCTACACGACAAGATAAATTCAAATTTATGAAATTCGAATGGGCTATGCTGGGTTTTATAAATTCAGATTTGAGTATCCTCACCTCCCGACAAAGTCCCCGCAAACTCAAGTTAGTGCCGCACTAAATCACCAGCGATCGACTGGTGCAGCAGTGCACTGGGGGAACCTAGCCCACAGTTCTCTCAGCCCTGTAGCATTCTGGGTTTTTTCGCTGGTGCAGTATGGAATAAAACACCCCACAAGTGGCTGGGAGTATGTGACCTCCCATTACATTGCCCTCTTTGCCCCCTCCCCGTTTGACAGCCAGCACCCGAAATCTTTGCTGTGGGTTTGCGGGTGGGAGAAGACCAGTCAGGAAGAAAGTGGTCCCATCTGAGATAATTACCAGCATCAAAGGAAGGGAAGCGGTCCTTGCAACGCCTGAGGTAGTTGATGTCTGTCTTCATACCATGTGTTAATGTGTCGAATTTGAATATGTACTCTAACTCAGAAAGCGCTCACTCTAATCTGTGTTAAATTCTCTAAGTTGCAGGACACCTTTAACCTGAGAATTTGTGTCCAGCAACATAGAGAATTTAACAACAGATTAGAGCCTTAGATTTGGGTACATATTCAAATTCAACACATTAACATATGGTATGAACAGAGACATCAACTACCTCAGGCATTATTACAAGGACTGCTTCCATTCCTTTGATGCTGGTGATTATCTCAGACAGGACAATTAACATCCCCCCACCTCTCACCCCCCTTCCTTCTAGCCTATGTGCTTTGTCAGATTTTTATTGCATTTTTTTTATCCCCTGTGCTTATAAATGTCAGTCTGTATTGGAAATGAAATTGCTCGGAAGAAGCAGATCTGTCCCACGAAAGCTCATCACCGAATAAATCATTTTGTTTGTCTTTAAAGTGTTAACATTTTGGCTGCTTCTTTTTCTAATGGAGCCATTCACCAGTTCTGCCACAGTCTGTACAGCAGAGGGCGCCGGGTACCATATTACCAAAGAACAGATGCCTAGAGGAGTGGTTCCCAAACTTTTTCCAGTCCTAACAAAAAAGCAGTCAAGTAGCACTTTCAAGACTAAGAAAATAATTTATTAGGTGATGAGCTTTCATGGGCCAGACCCACTTCTTCAGCCCATAGCTGTACCAGAACAGCCTCGATATTTAAGGCACAGAGAACCAAAAATAGTAATCAAGGTTGACAAATCAGAAAAAAAATGATCAAGGTGAGCAAATCAGAGAGTAGAGGGATGCGGGGGGGGGGGGTGGGGGGGTGGGAGGGAGTCATGAATTAAATTAAGGCAAGTATGCAAAAGAGCCCCTATAATGACCCAGAAAATTCCCATCCCGGTGCAAACCATGTGTTAATGTGTCAAATTTGAATATAAAAGAGAGTTCAGCAGCCTCTCTTTCAACACTAGTAACAGAGAGGGAGCCGTGCTCGTCTACATACTATCAAAACAAACAAGCAGTCAAGTAGCACTTTAAAGACTAACAAAATAATTTATTCAGTGATGAGCTTTTGTGGGACAGACCCACTTCTTCAGACCATAGCTATACCAGAACAGCCTCGATATTTAAGGCACAGAGAACCAAAAATAGTAATCAAGGACAAATCAGAAAAAAATGATCAAGGTGAGCAAATCAGAGAGTGGAGGGGAGATTTGATCACTTTGATCATTTTTTTCTGATTTGTCCTCCCTGATTACTATTTTTTCGTTCTCTCTGCCTTAAATATTGAGTCTGTTCTGGTCTGGCTATGGGCTGAAGAAGTGGGCCTGTCCCACGAAAGCTCATCACCTAATAAATTATTTTGTTAGTCTTTAAAGTGCTACTGGACTGCTTTTTTTGTCTTTCAAGACTGTTATTTTTCCAGTCATGGACCGCTTGGACATCATGGCACTCTCCACGGAACACTTAATCTTTTCTAACCTCATACTAACTATGAGGAACATTACTAGCAGATGGTATTTCATAATAATATTTATTATTATTATTGTATGGTAAACACAACTCAACACATAATAAAGAAACCAGACATGATCAAAACAAATATAGCGGGGATGACGGATAAAACATAAATAAGATCAGCATACGTAATGAATAAATTTAATGTGATGGATGAGTGGGTTAGGGCTGCGGGGGCGGGAATGGAGTTGAGCTGGGGCTGCACAGGGTCAGGGGGTGTTGAGCTGAGGCCAGGGGGTTGAGCTGTGGGTGCACAGGGCTGGGCGGTTTTAGCCGGGGCTGGGGTGGTTGAGCTGCAGCCGCTTGGGGCCGGGGGATGCATGGTTTAAGCCGTGGCTGGGGGTGGGGGAGTTGAGCCATGGTTTACTGTAGGTCTAAGCCAGCAGTGAGCAAAACTGCAAATTGAGCAAATTACAGCTCAACATTTATTTTTCCCCTGAGAATGGGGAAGAGTCCGCCATTAATCAATTTCACTGGCGGAACGCTTTGCACTGGTTTGGGAACTGCTGGCCTAAAGGTGTGCAGTACAAAGTTCCTGCACAGAGAAAGAAGCTGTCTAGCTCAGCAGAGTCCAACAGGAATTCAAAGATCACCGCACTTGTGGTTGTCATCTTTCCATATTCACCACAGAATATTATACATAACTTTATAGAGCCAGGCACCCCAGACTCCCCTCTAACTAAATGCTCCCTCTCTCCCCACAGAACCAGGCTCCCCCTACCCCCTCATTCTAATTCAATGATGGTGACTCACTAGAGCTGCTGCTGGGGCAGCCCCGTACTTCTCTGACCAAGCAGTGGGACACGTGAGGAGTAGGTAGACGGCACTCCCCATGTGCTGCTCTCAGGAGGAGCCATATTTAAAGGCATCAAGAGCCTCATGTGGCTCGAGATCTGCACGTTGGCCACCCCCTGTACCTGCCTATTCATCACATTTGGCGAGTGGCAAATGTATTGAATGCCCCCTTCTAGCTGCTCAGATGCTGTGTGGGTAGAAAACATTCTGAACGGAGGGGTAAGAGAACTTCTGTATATTACATTTGTTGTTGCTGGCTCACAAAAATTCATCATACATTTGCTTACAGGTTTTTCTGCAGGTTTTCATCCATAGATCTAAATTACATGGCACATAATGACAAAATTATTGTGCTGAACTGAGCAGGTCTCTATGTCTGGGAACCCTCCAAAAGGCCAGTCCTAGCCTGGCTGTTCCCAGAGCCTCAGAGCCATGAAGACTAACTAGAATCCAAAGGACAAGGCAAGAGCGGCCACTCTGCACTTCCTGGCGTATCTATAACCAGGGTTGGTTTACAACAAAAGTGCCCCCAAATATTGGCGCCTAATTTGGATAAAGCTCTGGTCTGTGAAATCCAAGATCCCAACACACATTTGTACTGTGAAATCTAAACAGAGAGGACACACTGTGTTACAGCCAAGTTGGGGAACTCGTTGTCAGCAGGTGCAGGCCAAAAGCATAACTGGGTTAAAAATAATTAGCTACATTCTTGGAGTCCACTGCTGGCTATTAGCCAAACTAGTCAGGGATGTAACCTCATGCTCCAGCCCTAACCCTCCAGCGGCCTTGAGGTGAGCGTGGAAAACTGGGGATGGATCAATCCACAAGTGCCCCATTCAGTTCATTTGAAGCATGCGGCGGCACTGGCCACTAGCGACAGGATCCTGATCTAGCTGGACCATTGGCCTGACCCAGTGTAGCTGCTGAATTTATATTGTGACCTGTCATCTCCATGGACTACCAATGTGTATTTTTCATAACGCATACGTCCAGGTGCCTCTCAGAGCTAACAATGAAGCTCTGCCTGCTAATCGCTGTTTAAGAGCAGTGGACTATTGGAGAGCTGCAAGGAACATTGGCTGGCTCAGAGGACATTGTGCAGATTGTTATTAGTGAAAACTTTTCTTCTGGATCTGGCACTCAACCCTCCTCGCGCAGAGAAAGGCGAACAAATAAAATGTGGCCACTGGCTCAGGGAGCAAACTGGGCCTTTGGAGCTCTGGGTTCTGTTCCAATCTTTGTCACTGACCTGTTGCATGAGTTTGGTCAAATTACTTCCCTGCCCCATGCCTCAGTTTCTCCATGTTAAAACTGCCACAAGGACACTGACCTCTTAGTAAAAATGTTGTGTAAGCCTTAGTTCAATTTATTAGCAGAAAACATGGACATAGTGGAGGAACTCGAGGACTACTTTGTTTTGCTTTTCACGGAGAATGTTTGTGCTGATTGGATACCTAATATAGTGAATGCCAGTGAAAATGGGGCAGGATCAGAAGCTAAAAGATGGAAAGAGTGTTAAAAATGATTTAGCCAAGTTAGATGTCTTCAGGTCATCAGGACCTGATGAAATGCATCCTAGACTACTCAAGCAGCTGACTGAGGAGATATCTGAGCCATTAGAAGATGGGAGAGATTTCAGAAGACTGAAAAGGGCAAATATAGTGCCCATCCATAAAAAGGGAAATAAAAAAACCCCAGGAATTTACAGCCCAGTCAGCTTAACTTCTGTATCGGGAAAGATAATGGAACAAATATTTAAGGAATCCATTTGTAAACTCCAGAAGACAATAAGGCAATAAGAAATAGTTAGCATTAACATGTCAAGAACAAATCAAGTCAAACCAACTTGATAGCTTTCTCTTGACAGGATAACAAGCTGCGTGCAGAAGGGGGAAGTGGTAAATGTGTTATAGTTAGACTGATCTGGCAAACTAGAGAAATGGTTGGAGGTAAATAGTGTGACATTCAAGAAAGACAAATGCAAAGTACTCCCCTTAGGAACGAGCGGTCACTTGCACATACACAAAATGAAAAGTGACTGTGTAAGAGGAAATACTAAGGTAAGAGGACTGGGAGTCATAGTAGATGATGAGCTAAATATGAGTCGACAATGGTTCCACTGTTGCAGGGAATGTGAACATCATCCTGGGATGCACTAACAGGAGTGTCGTATGTAAGAAATCAAAAATAAGTCTACTCAGTGCTGATTAGCCCTCAGTTGGACTATTGTGTCCAGTTCTGGATACGGGTTGAACCTCTATAGTCTGGCAATCTCTCATCCGGCAACATCTGTAACCCGGTATTTTTTTAGTTAGCAGGATAGCTACTTTGCTCTCGGTGTTCTCTGCTGTTATTCAGCTGAAATTTACCCTTAAATGTCTTCTAAGAGCCCAATAAGCAGAGGAAGTGTTGGTAATGCCGCTGGACAATATTGACCTCCCATGGTTCAGCAAATGCTCTCATTTGGCACCAGTCAGGTCCCAAGGGTGTCACATTAGAGAGGTTCAACCTGTATCAACTTTTAAGACATGAATAAATGGGAAAAAGTCCATAGAAGAGCAATAAAAATGGGGAAAATTCCAGAAAACATGATCTACGAGGGAAGAGTGAAACAAATGGGTTGGGTTAGTGTGGAAAAGAGATGGCCGAGAGGGGAGAAGATAACTTTCAAGTACTTCAAAGCATGTTACAAGGAGGAGGAAGAATTATTCTTCTTAACCTCTGAGGACAGGACAAGAAGCAATGGACTTAAATTGCAGCAAGTGAGGTTTAGGTTGGACACTGGGAAAATTTCCTGTCAGGTAGCTTAAGCACAGGATTAAATTGCCTTCAGAGGTTATGGACTTTCCATCATAGTTGATTTTTAAGAGCAGGTTAGATAAACACCTGTTAGGGATGGTCTAGGTCAGTGTTTCTTAAACTTTTTGAGACTCACGGAACACCAATCAATCACGAACACAGATGAAAATGTTCTCCAAAAAAATAGACGCACACAAAAGAAAAAAAGAAATCCAAAGAGCAACATATACAGTGAAAACAAAATGAAGTAATTGAATCAGGTATCATAGCAATGAAGAAGCAACCTTGTATCTTGTTTTAATAACAGAAAATACACCACCAGTGTATTTTTCTAAACGCCCATGGCGCACCTGCGAGTTGTTCATGGAACACCAGTGTTCTGCAGAACACAGTTTAAGAAACACTGGCCTGGATGGTGCTTGGTCCTGCCATGAGTGCAGGAACACGACTCGATGACCTCTCAAAGTTCCTTCCAGCTCCAGATTATTTCCTCCCCCACAGTAGTGACCAGTGCTCATTTATAAACAAGGACAATAACAGACTGCATCTTGCTCACCAGCTGCATTTTTAGGTAGTTTAAAGCAGTACAGCTACCACCAGGCTTGTATGTCTACAGTCAAAACACAGACTGAAAAGGAGAACCCCCCCACTTTATGACGTTCCCCAAAACATCCCAGAAATCAGCATGTGAAGGGCTTGTGGGGCCCCTCAGAAGCTGAGGAGCTCCACTCCTGCAGAGTGCTGGCATGTTACAGAAACTGATACCCTGCTCCTGATCGCCCTGCGCACCACGGTGGAAGAGTTACCTCTGTCACAAACTTGTTCTCTTTCCACAGGGTCATCGGTGGCTCCTGGAAGGTTTTTCTCAAGGTGTTTGGTGGTCTATAGGAGTCTGTGTAGGTGCTGATTGGGGTCTTGGTTTTACGGGCAAAGAGGAACATCTTGAGATACACCCGTGTGGGGGAATCCTTCTTCAAACACTCTCAAAGACTCCACTGGGGAACCCGGTGGGGTCAACTTCACCAGCCAAGGGATCTTGTGCCTCAGCGTCATTAGATTAGGATTCCCCACCCCCTCAAACGTCTGTGGCTGGTGAGCAAGGGAGGGGGACTCTGCATGCTGAAGTGGCAAACTAAGGTGTTCCTTGAATGTGACAACCTCCCCCAGTCACCAGCCCTGTGTGCATCACTGGTGATGTCACAGTAAATGACCAGGGAGATTCATCGCCCTCAGAGCCAATGCCTGTGCATTTTCTCCAGCCTGTGTGTAATGTGCTCTGCTGCTATTCGCACCAGCAAATCCTCCTCCTCCAACACATACCTTTTCCCAGTGATCTGCTGCTTTCTCCTCCAGGGCACACCATTTTGCTGTGTGTCTTCTGCTCCCCTACCCAAAGCAGGAGCAGTCCGATCTTATTCTGCGGGGCCAGGTTTGTACTGTATTTCATGGTGCCCAGTGTGGCTCAAAGTCCCACCCTCCTGCCTGGTGAGCTGATGCAGATTTTTAAAATAACATAAAAATATGAGGGCTCTGGGGCTGGGCTGGGGATAAGGTGTTCGGGTGAGAGAGGGGCTCAGGCAGAGCCTTGGGGTATGGGGTGGGGCTGAGGGTGAAGGGTTTGGGGTGTGGGAGGGGACTCAGAGCTGGGGCAGATGGTTGGACAGCAGCGGGTAAGGCCTCTGGCTGGAGGTGTGGGCTCTGGAGTGGGGCGGGGGTGGGATGAGGAGTTTGGAGTGTAGGTGACTTGCACCAGTGTTGGGACCAGAGAATAGGCCGTCCCCCACCCCCTGGCCACCGGCCGCAGCGAGCTCTGGCAGAGGGGCCTCCCCCCATCCCTGCAGCACACTCACCCCACACCACTGTCCTTGCATGTGCCCCTGGGCCCCTCTTCAGGTGCAGAAAGCCCCTCGCCTCCCGTGTGGTGGGTGCTGGGGGGAGGCTGCCATCGTGTGTACATCTTCTTCCCTGCTGCTGCCTCTCACTGTGGCCAGGGATGAGTCTGCCCTTTGTCCCGCCCGAGGCAGGAGTCGTGACTGCAGGCGGAGGAGCCCCCTGTGCTGGTGGAGGGTCTGGCTGGACAAGGGGAGGCAAAGCTCATCCAAAGAGGAAGGGCAAGGTCAGGATCAGCCGGCCTGGCAGTCAGTGCAAGAATCGTGCCCCCAGTCAGCAGAGCTGCCCAGGACCCTGGCAGGGACAGTCCAGGTGGCATGGCCAGGGGAGCAACTCAGCTGGAGCCTGGATCTCATTAATGTGATTTGGTACGTACCAGTAACGCGCGATCACTTACGCTGAGACGCTTGAGATCTAAGGTCCCGATTAGGCAAACTTCTCCCTGTGGGTGGGAGTGTAACCCCAGACCGGCGGACTCAAACCTGGGACCTCTGTGCAGGAGCTGCTACAGGCTGACCCAAAAGCTGGCTCACTCTCAGATAAGGCTGGAGAAGTGGTCTAAGTACCACTGCATAGGACAGTGAGCCACACCCCACATGCGTGGGTTACATAAACAGGTTGCAGGATGGGAACCTCTACCCTGCACATTAGCCCAAGACTAACAGCACTTGAATTAACAGATCGTTAGTTTGCTGACGTCTGCACTTCTCTGAATCCCGAGGTTAGGAATTGTGAAACCCTGGGGCTTCTGCAGCTGCACTGTGTTATGCAGGCCTGAGTCCAACACCCACATCTCAGGCTTCCCAGAGCCTTCCCGAAAGGCAGCTGCTCTAGTCCTTTGCCTGGTGTGCAGCATGGGATAACCTGGCTCTCCGGAGGCCAAAAGGAATCAGGCTGGGGGATAGTTTTGGCCCATTCTCAGAGCAGGACTCCAGAGGGGGCTGCGTCAACACTGCAAAGCTCAAGGATTTTGTGGGACTGAGGGAAACTTGGCCACACTTATGGTAAGTGGACATCTGGCCAACATGTGCCCTTGTGGGGCGCGTAGCAGGGGACGATGGGGAGGAGCCGGCGTGGGGCTTGCCTTCATGCACAGCTTCGTGGGCTGGCAAGAGCAAATGGGAGAAATGCCCACAACTGTCAAATGTGGGGATGGGGAGGGAGCAACCACCAGGGCAGTCCAGCACGGGCGGAGGGGAGCCAGGCTGGGCTCTAGGGAGTAGCTGCCCCAGCCTCATGCAGGAGGGAGCAGGCTCTCAGGGCTCTGCAGACCAGCTGGGGCCAGCCCCAAGTGGGGCTGGGTGACCACCTCAATCCAGCCCCATGGAATGTCCCGTTTTCACAATATGATCACCCCAAACACTGACAGCCAGCTCTGGCTGTGGGCTTAGCAGCTGACCATCGCAGGGTCAAGCGCCAGGTTGATGTTGAAGGCCGGGGCCCATTCCCTACATCCCATGGACATGGGCAACAAAGCAGTCAGCTGTTGATGCTGCTAACAGCAGTGGTCCCCGGCTGGTTTGCCTAAAGGGAGGGAGACACTGCTGTTTTTCAGGGTCAGAAGAGGCCAGCTGATACATGACATACGATGGCCTTGCCATAAAAACGTGGAGAGAAGCTTCGTGAGTGAGGTGTCCTGATGAGTCAGCTCAAGTGCAGGAGCTGAGATGCGGAAACCTTGTATTTCAATGTTCATAACTGAAACAAACAGGAGAAAGACCCTTTCAGTCAAACTGGGACATTTACTGTCCAAAAGCTTTTATATTCCACACACTATCTACCATACTACTGCACTGTGCTTTGAGTGCAAAAAATGGGGACCCCCTCCTTGTGCCCTCAGGTCATAGTTCTTCCCCCCAGCTGTGAGGGGCTCTCCCTATGCACCCAGATCCCAGCCCTGTTCAGAGCTCTCCTAGCTCCCTGGGCCCCGTTCCTTGTGCTCTCAGATCCCAGCCCCGCTCCATGCCCACACAGGTCCCAGAGAGTCCCCAGGTAAGTCCCTTCCAGTGCCTCCTACGGGGGAGAGCCATAGCTGCAAAGTTCTGATCCACTCCTTACTCCCCGGGATAGCAGGGGGTGGATCTGGATGGGGACAGGGCCACCTCTGAAAGACTGTCCTTGCCAGAGGCTTACCTTCTGGTTTTGCTTCATGCAGATTTGTGAGCAAGACACGTTTGGCCTACAAGGAGTTCTCTGCACCTCCTCTGCTGAAACCTCAGCTCCTGACTTGTTTCCTCTGGTGATCCAGGCCAGGGGCTGTTAGCCTATGGCCAAGGATGTTTGGTGAGGTGCCAGCTATGCCCGTTTCACACCATCCGTGACTTCAACCGCTAGGACTCACTGTCCCTTTGCGGCGGGCAGTCAGGATTGACTGACAGGCACCCCAAGAGTTTGCCCCGTGGAGGCGGCACAACTCAACGCTAGGCTCTTAGTACTCTCACCTAATGGCCAGACTTTATAGCCAAAACGGCTGAGGTTCTTTGATTGTGTTGGCTGCTTTACAGTAACCCAGGGAAACAACAGTCAGGCTTGTGCATAAACGGTCAGCAAAATTTATTAAACTAGATTCTAATCATGTGGTTACAAAATTGCTAGTGCCTACTTATTTAAATGTAGAGATGTTACACACACAAATAAGTTACAAAACTGAAGCCACGATCCCAAAGAAGAGGAAAAAAACAAAGTATAGAGCTCTATTTCAAAATATGTGTACACTAAAGATAGGAGATCAGGTGTGGGCGCTTCTTACCCTCCTTGCATCTCTCGATTCCAGCAGTGCCAAGCCAGGATCGGTCACTCAATTCCGCGGAAAGACGAATAAGGGACAAGGCTTAGGGACCCCTTTTGCTGCAGAAGCCTGGGGAGGCTGTCACTTATCTGACCAGCAGATAGATAGTGAAAAGCACTCAAAAATCATGGTGCTGTTGGTCCCATATTATACCTCTGTAGTCCTGTATTTTCTTTCCCCTTTCTTATGCCAAATTGGGGCTGGTCTGTCTGGGTGACGCCAGCTCTTGCAAGAGTAGTGTGAACTTAATTTACACTTGCAAGGGAGAGGAACAATAAGTTTCGACTACTGGACATTCCTTTTTATTAGGGTAAATATTTCCCACCTGTAGAGCAACGAAGGGTCCTGTGGCACCTTATAGACTAACAGAAAAGTTTAGAGCATGAGCTTTCGTGAGTTAACTCACTTCTTCAGATGCTCAGAAAGAGCATCTGAAGAAGTGAGTTAACTCACGAAAGCTCATGCTCTAAACTTTTCTGTTAGTCTATAAGGTGCCACAGGACCCTTCGTTGCTCTACAGATCCAGACTAACACGGCTACCCCTCTGATACATTTCCCACCTGGGATGTTAGTGTGTGTGCATCAAGTTGTTAGTAGGGGCTAAGAGCCATGTCTGTCACAGCTCCTCTGTCTGCTGTGAGCCTAATCGTTGTATATGTTCCCAGAGGCACATTGTAGCAGCACCTGTGCTTCTCACAGCTTCAAAGGCTGTGCTGGAATTTACGTTAAGTGCCCTGTTGTCTTGGCTCCCTTGTTTTCCCAGCAATGCTGGTCTGAGAGGGGGCTGGCTGTCTGGCTACAGGGGCTCACCGATTCTTTCATGGACGTCCTGCTGCTGCTGAGCTTAAAGGCTCTCTCATTTATTTGCTTTTATATGTTCAGCTTGATGGTCTTCAAAATCTGCTCTGGACCTTTTCATTTCCTGCTTACCTACTGCTTTCTGGAATGTAGGTATCCTTCTGTTTATTGGCTACTCTCTGGCCAGATTTCCAAATTTTGAAGGAAAAAGGAATCAGGAATAATTAAAGTTTTTACCCAAATGTATCACAAATATTTGATCATGGATTAACAGGAGCTGCATTTAGCTACGTAACCAGAGTAAAACCGTGCCAGTATTTAACTCAGTTATGGGGATGCCATTAGTTGCATGGACGTTGCATCCTGTAAGCATGTTATAACCCATCATTGCTTTGCAGTGCAGAAAATACCAACTGTTGTTTTAGCGGGTAGACAGATGCTGGTATGCATGTGGATTCATTCCTACTTACGGATGCAATGCTCAATGTGTGTGTGCAAATCTGGGGTCTGCGTGTGCCTGCCTGGTTTGTGCACTTTTGATCCAGTTAGGAGTCTACCCAAGTGTGCAAGCAGCTCAGGGATCTGGATGTGCCCAGTGATAGGGTGCATGGTATACAGGTTTGCAGGTGCACTTACAGTCTGAAAATCACCTCCTTCATTTCCAGCCCGGAGTCTGCAGTTGGGAACTTGTAGGGTTTACAAGAGGCAATTCCAACTGACAGCCAAGCAGCTAGGGCAGCAGCTGGAAATGGGACTGAACGGAAGACCTTTGCTTGCCACTGTGAAGGATAAGAGGGGGTGGAAACCTGCCAGAAGGTGTGGGCTCTGCCTGAAAGTTCTAAGCAGGGTTTAACCTGCTGCTCCCCACTGTTCAAAGACAGAGCTTGTTAAGGCTCTAGTAGGACTCTTCGTTTTGTTAGTGCTCAGTAGAGCTGAACTCATCTGTTGTGGCGCAGCGATTCTGCCCAGCCAGCCATGGCAGCGAACCTTCCCTGCTAAGAGTTCGAAATCACTGACACCTCTTGAGGGTCCATCCTGACTGATCCACAGAGGTCACAGTAGAGACGCAGATGGTGGCAGACGGAAGCACACACACATTAGCAGAGATCTTTCCATTTCCTGCCATTCCTGGACCGCTGTTAACCCCTCCATCGGCCACTGGAGATCTCCGCTCAAGGGTGCAATGTGCCTCATGACACATTAGCCTGCCCTGCCTTTCTCCCCAGCCTGCCCTCTCTTTAGGTGCCTCTCAAGGACCCACAAGAAGGAGCCTCAGAGGGAGGAAGGCTGGTCATGTGCTTACTTGTTATGAATAATTGGTAGTGTAATGTTGTAGCATCCAGGAGACGCGGAACCACATTGAGTTAGGGGAAGTAAAAGGACACAATGGGACAATAGGTTAGGGCACTGCACTTCCCCACAGGAGATCTGGGTTTGGACATAAGTTCTGTAACTTTCAGTCATCGCTGGTTGTAAGTGCTGGAGCTTTCAGTACGCTTTGCTTTGTAGCAGCTGTTAGGTCCACATGAAGTACTACAAATTAGTAAGAAATTGTGTCTGGAGAGCCAGAGCACTGGTGCCTGCATTACACAGGCCTGCGCTGAAGCAGTGCGTAGCCTTCGTGCTGGCTGTGTGCGTGAAGACAGATGTGAATTTCACTCCTTGTGAGGCAGGTCTCACCCGGCTCAGTGGGTAAGCTGGGGCTTTCAGCAGGTCGCTGCTGGTGAGCGAGATGGCCCCTTGTGGCAATCACATGCGGCTTCGAATGCATCTATGGTGACTAAAGCCAGCAAGTGCTGACCAGCAGTAAGGGGAGGTGATTGTGCTCACTGGTTCAGAGGATGCATGTGATCTGCAGTGGCCCATGTGGGAACTGGTGCCAATTTACCTATCGCCCAGGGAAGAAAGCAGGTCTGTAGCTGCCTCTCCTTCTGAGCTGGAGAACTACATACGTGCACAGAGATGGCTGCTGTTGCTTGTGTTGCTGTCTGGCTCTGGGAGGGGCAAAGGAAGGGGCTGAGCCAGCAAGCTGGTAAGCAGGGCAAGGTGCAGCAGCTATAAAATGTCACTGATGACAAGAAACACAGGCATTGTGAGACCAAGAGCCGGGCCAGAAACAGGAGGAGAGCCCTGGAGAGGAGAATAGCAGGAACCAGTGTGAGCCGCCGACTGAGCTGGGTATCTGAACAAGTAAGTAGCTGTGGGAAGGGGAGACAACGTGTTGGGGTACCAGGGGAAGAGGAGAGGCTGCTACAAGAGAGCTGGGCCCAGTGTTCTCAAGCCAGTCTGGTGGCAGTGCCCAGGCTGAGAAGGTCTTGCCAGGGCTAAAACAGCCGTGAGAGTTTATAAAGGCCATTGCCAGAGGCAGCCATCTTGTCAGAAAAGTGATGGGTTGGTGGGGAGGTGGGTGGGAGGCAGAAGTTACCTTCTGACAGCAGCAGCAGTGTCTTGCTAAGGACGGTGTGTGGAAGGGTAGAGCAGCTGAGGTGGCTGGCTACAGCACACAGCGCCTTTCAAGACTGGTGTGGAAAAAGTGAATAAGGTAAAGCTAATGTACTTGTTCCCATGCTAAAAGAATTAGAAGTCACCAAGTGAAATTATTGGGGAGCAGGTTTAAAACTAACAGAAGGACATTTGTCTTCACACAGCGCACGCTAGGCCGGTGGAACTCCCGGCCAGAGGATGTTATGAAGACCAGGAGTTTAAACAGGGTTCAAAAAAGAGTTAGATACAGTCATAGAGTTTAGATTCTTCGGTGGCTATTAGCCAGGATGGGTAGGATGGTGTCCCAAGCCTTTGCTTGGCAGAGGCTGGAAATGGATGACAGAGGGGGATCATTTGATGATTACCTGTTCCGTTCATTCCCTTTGGGGTGTTTGGCATTGGCTGCTGTCAGCAGACAGGACCCTGGGCTAAATGGACCTTTGGTCTGATCCATTGTGGCCTTTGTTATGTTCTTAATAACAAGAGCCAGGGACCGCTCTGATTTTTTGTTCTCATCTTCCTGGGAAAAGCAAAGAGCTGGTCTGGTTGTGCCAAAAGCAGACACCTTGTTAACACATAATCCTCCTGGGGAGAGGGAAGAGCCCTTCCCAGTGATTGAGCGGCTGACGCTGTGTCTCTGGGGAGCTGATATTGAGAGAGGCCGATGGGACCAATAGAGAACCTTCCTTCCAAATGGACTTTCACTGTCACCACTCGGTGCCCTGCAGGGAAGTTGCTAGGGCTACCAGACTGTTCTCTTAGACAACTTCAATTTGGCGAGTAAACCTCTGAGGGCTGTCATTGAAAGCTGCTGACGTGTGGCGATATATGGGGCAGGGACTGCAGGGAGATTCACACCACTGGGGCAGGGCCAACGACCAGTGGAGGACAGGATGGGACCCACTCTAACCCCTCGAAGGGCAGGGATCTGCAGCAGTGCAGGGCTGTGGGGTACAGACCACAAGGGAGGGCTGCAGTATGCGTTTCTCCCCTCTGTCACCAGTAGCAGCGTTGAAGGATGAAGCGAGGGGCTGGGGAAACTGGAGAGATACCCTTGGTGAAGGGCTGGATGGCAGACTCTGGGCACACCTTTCACGTGCCGAAGTGGATTAAAAAAAACCAATGGACACCTTCCCATCGCCACTACTGCAAAGGATTGGGAGGAACACCAGCTCCCAGCTGTCACCTGGGCTAGATGCTGTGCATCCTCGGCTGATGCTCTCCTGATGTGGGCTGATGCTGACTGACCCAGCCTGAGGGGCTCTCACGATACAGCACTGCGTTCTTCTTGGGCTGCATGAATAGAGCTGCCTTTCTCAGGCCGTTTCCTAGTCTAAGGACCTTAGGGTAATGGAGAGTGATGGGAGGGTCCCTCTGGATGGAAAGCAGAAGTGATCAGCTCATTGGGACCAGGGGGTGCCAGGAGTCCGGTTACAGGGGCCTGGGTAAAGGCTGGGGCATGAGTTAGAGGGGACTCAAGAAAGGAGTCCAAGTTCAGTCAAGGCCAGAAGCAACCATCTGTGCCAGTGTCATGCTGCATGATCAGGCCAGAGTCAAGGTCGAGCTGCACTGAGTTGGAGCCAAGTAAGACAGCCAAAGTGGAGTTAGTGGAGCAGTCAGGAAAAGATGGCAGGAATGGGGCAAGGGACAAGTCACTGAAGCAGAGGAAGGCCTCAGAGCAGGGCAGGGGACTAGGAACGGAGACAGGGTGAGGTACCAGAAGCAGAACAAGGAACCTGAAAGCAGGCCCAGGAGCGAGACAACTGTCTATGTAGTCCTCTTGTTGGCCTCACATCCAGGTCTCCCCTGCAGAACCCTAACCCGCTCCTGTAGCGTGGTTCCCTCATTCTACCCTGCCACAGAGATCTGTCTCCTCCACTGCCTCTTCCAGCTGAGTTCCCTGTCTGCTTATGAGGCCTGGCTCTGGTCTTCAAGGAGATTAATCGTAGAAGAAGGTGGGTGAGGTTCTGTAGCCTGTGAGGTGTAGGTCAGAGTAGATGATCACGGTGTTCCCTTCTGGCCCTAAAGTTAAAAGTTGATCTTCTCCAGGTGTGATGCATGAATAACGGGGGTTCTTTCCCCTGTGGCAGAGATGGGGGCTAAGTCCCATCACGCACCTACCTTCCTCCCTTTTGCCATTAGTCAGCACTTAAATGTCCTGTTTAACCCAAGGCTGGGAGCTCCGTTTAAGTCTTCCTAGGAAGTCCCATAAATGCTGGCACCAGTAATGACAGAAAGCGGCCTACAAAAGGGAAGTCCAGAGAGTGTACTTCTTTAACTCACGCTGGAGCTTTTGTTTTTGCCACTGACAAACCCTGTTTAACCTGCACTGAGGAATCATCTCTTTGATCATTACGCGCCTTGTGTATAGTTGTTTAATGGTACCAGAGACTTCAATGTCCACAGCAGCGGAGGAAGAGGAGTAGGGCTATGGGATGGAATAGAGCTTGTCTCCACTACAACCAGGGTTGATGCTGCAACAATTGGTTCAACAGGGGTCAACCAGAATGAGTTGAATAAGGGGACTCAACGGGATAGTGACTCACATCGACCCAGTAGTAAGTAGACCTAAGCTCCATTGACTTGAGTTATGCAACTAAATGTAACTCAAACTGCATATCTTGGATCCACTTTTGCCCATAGTGTAGACCTGCCCTTATTATTAGGCAGTGCAAATTTAGCCATAAAGCAAAATCATCCTCTCAATGGCTCACTTTAGATGCTGGAAAGAAAGTTAGAGTCAATGTTATTGATACAGAATTAATCACCTGGCCCTACGTTTGATCAGTGTTGGCTGCTAAATCGTCCGTTACTGAGTGTAAACAAAATGTTTGTACCAACGAAGAGGGAATTGAGAAGGAAACGCCATAATCATCAATTCCTTTTCAGGCTCCTCCCTACTTCCACCAAGGGTTCAGACAAATCCATGACGACGGACTTGAGTGTGCTAATACAAACTGATGGTATTTTAATGAGCGCTTGAGCTGAATGTCATCCTCAGCGTTTTAGTGCCTGGGAAAGGTACCAGAAAAATAACTCACTAGCCCAAAGTCCTCCATTTAATGCACAGTAAGAAGGTCAGCTTCCTCAGAATGTGCCTACTCCCCAGCCAGCCCCACGGACGAGGTCCGTCTCTGTGGCCTGTTCACTCCTTGACTTCTATTGAATACTTACAAGGGGGCCAGTTAGTGCCAATTCTGCTGGTCTTCCTGTGATCTAGCCACTTATCACAGGGAGATGGGCTGTTACAGCTGTTTTATAAGCCTTCCACTAGCCATTGGACAGCAGGAGTTTTCAGTCAGGGCTGGATATGAACTGGTGGGCCATCCCGTTCCATTCCAAACTATGGCTTTCAAAGGTTATCCCTTTGTTTGCTAAATCAGCTCATTTGGTATGGACCTCGGGACTGTTAATCTTTTATTTGCTGGGGTGTAAAATTAATTTGGGTTTCTCCTACCAATGACAATATGATTAAGCAGTACCCTATTGAGGGAGAGAAGCTATTCTTCTCCTCAGAACAACCTCCCACCTCCTCCACACCACTGGCCCCAGTGGTGGCTGTCACAATATTCCCCTTTTCTGCTGCTCGAGGAAGAGATGAGGGATAACATTTTCAAGCATGCCTGAATAATGACCTTTAGGCTCTTTAGTGTCTGAAGTCCCTTTTGAAAATTGTATCCTAGCATTTAAAATCAAACCCGGCACCCCAAAGGCCACTGATCACTAGGGCCAGCTAGCTGGTCACACATTAATGATCTCCAGGAGGCACACTTTGGTCTTCCCAGAGCAAGAACTTGTTGGAGGTACAAGTTGAACCTCTCTAGGCCAGCACTCTCTCTCGTGCGACATCATCTGCAATCCGGCATGGTTTTAGTTAGCCAGATGACCACTCATCATGGGTGTGGCCAAATTCCCTGTGGTCCCATAAAATTTGCTTCCAGCCACCAGTCCTGACTCTCCGGGTTCTGTGCTGTTATTTAGCTGTAATTTACCCCTAAATATCTTCTAAGAGCCCAGTAAGCAGAGGAAGTGTTGGTCATACTGCTGGACAATATTGACTTCTCGTGGTCCAGCAAATTCTGTCATTTGGCACCAAGCAGGTCCCACGGGTGTTGGAGTAGAGAGGTTGAATCTGCAGAAGTGTCCCACAGGTGCTGAGCAATGTTCCCTCTAATCTTTTCCATCCACATGTGGAATAAATTTTTGTGCACCAAGATGTGCGAATGTGCACCACCAATAGAAACACAAACCTAGCTGTGGGTGCTCTGCTAATCAGCAGGCCGGCATCTGAATTTCTCCTGAGCAACTGTACGAGTGCTCAGCTTACAGGCAACACTAGTGCTGAGGGGTTAATCTGCTTTGGACTTGCAAGAGCAGTCACCAGCTGTATATCCAACTGAATTACAGTGTTCAGAAAGACAACATGGCTCGGGTAATTTTTTTTTTAAATGGAAGATCTTACCCTACCAACCTTGTCTCTCTTGCATCCTGGGACCAACATGGCTACAACAACATTGCAAACAGACTAGACTAGAGCAACTCTGCTCTAGTTTTCTATTTTTGTGCTCAGTTTGGGACATGAAGTGAAGATAGCTAGTCCTATCCCTGCTTTACACTAGGGTTGGACTACTAAGGAAATGCATCTACCTCCTCTTTCAAGGGGGAGTGCATTTTGCATGAAATGTGCTAGTTGATGGTTGCTGCCTTAGCAAGTTTATCCTGCAGTGGGATAGGTGAGCTGTGACCACCCTTGCTGGGCTAAAGTTCTTCCTAAACTGCACAAAATAAAAACTGTGTCTGCCAAGAAAAAGAAATCATCATCTCCGGATTTCCTTCTCCAGAGAGAAGCCTGTGAAGGGAAGCCCTGAACAGCCCCCAAACCCTCTATCATGTGGGAAGATGATCATGTGAAACAGACACACTGGACACCAATGATGGAGTCTCACTCCATGACTCAGAAAGTGAAAATTCTGCTCTCTGCGCTAATAGATCCCTGGGGAAAGTTCCTTCTTGAGCCAGAGTCTGCACATCAGTTGAAGCTGTGAGTGAGCATCTCCCTGGTTAGGGATCTTACCCCATCATTCACTTCCAATGCTGCCAATAGCTCCTGGGACACAGCACACCAAAGAATACTGTAGCTACTGCTTTTATAGTCTGATTTTTCCTTAGAGGTTTAACTCCACAACATGGATTCTGGAGTCCCAGCACCACAAAAGTCAGGTGCTCGTCATCGCTAGTGGTCATGTGCACACCAAATGTGTTTAGATACAGGGACTTTAGTGTTGTTTTAATAACACATGTATGTTGTTACTGCTGCTGCAAGAGAAATCCTTCCATCTCTTCCAACAGCCAGCCCAGCTCTTTCCAATGAAGGACACCGGTTTCATATGTATGCGTTTTAATATCGTTAATTCTGTTACACTACACACAACCAGTAACAATGATAAATACTGCAATGAAATGTTAAAAAAATATTATACACAGTTCATGTTCTCCAGAAAACACATTTGAAAATAAATTAATGCATAAAACTGACAGTAAAAAAAAAAAAAAAACCAAAACCAAAACACAACACAACTGGTCTGTTTAAGGCAATACTCTACACAGACAGGAGTGGAAGTACAACAGAGTGCTACATGTTCGGAACAGGAAAGGAAAATTAAAACCCATTCTTTAGAAAATATGGGCTGATGCTTCCAGAGTGGAAACAAACCAAAACCGGAAACAAACCAAAACCAGGAACAAACCCAGTGGCCAAGTGAAGCGTGGCGTTAAATATACTTGGCTGTGCTGATTGATTAGCAGTTTCTTAGCATGGAACAAGGCCAAGCTATGAAAATCATCTCCTCTTTCTAATTAAATGATTGGTTAGGCCAAACCTTTTACTGAACGTGATTTTGTATTTGGCAGTTTCAGCTACATCTCAGCACACCCAAGAGTCAGATGGGGATGGAAATTCATCTCTTGGTCAAAGACCAACGGAGAGGGCAGGAGTTCTCACCACGAGAAGGAAGTTCCAGTCAAGTGTCCAGAAAGAGATCCATTCCAGTGACCCACCAACACCTCCGGTCCTCAGCTGCCTCAGACTTCATGCAGTGAATTGATATCTTGGGAATGCTTTGACACGGTTTGTAGTGCAGAACACAAGAGGCTTACCTTTAAGATGGCTCTGGACACAATGTAGGATTCGGCTCTCCTGTACTTCTGTACTCCCCAACAATGGATATGAACAGAACACTGCTGAAAGCAGAGGCCTGCTTAACCCCCTCAGAAGGGGCACAATCACTGCATACTCTTTGACCCACAGCACAGATAAAGCCAAAGCATTTTCCATTGCAATGAATGCAAAGGCTATATACCTGCCTGAGTAGAACTCTGCCATGTCAGATTAATCCTGGGTATTAATGAACCCTGTAAATTGGCCATTTCACAGTTAGCAAATAATCTTAGTGCAAAATATTCCCCACTCCCTGCACATAATAAAAAGGGACAGTAGCTACTTTCTACCAGCTTTTACAGGTGGAGTCTCATCAGCTGCCGTGTATGCAAGGAGAGGCAATGCCAGATCTTGCCTACATCAACCAAATACGTTTCTAGTAAGGTGCACGTCTGCAAGGTGCCGGTGGACCTTCTGGAAGATGACAAGTGACTCCTACCCACCTACCCCCTTTTAAGTACTTGAAGATGATGATTTTGTGTGTGTGTTCAGATAAGGAAGTTTAAAAACAGAGGGGAGAAAAGAACCCCCCAGTGAATAAACCCAAGCTAGTGATGGTCGACAATTCCTTGCTGCTCTATTCTCTTGGCTTTGGGTCGGGAAGGAAGCAGAACTGGTCTGAGAGCCATTCTGATGCAACGATCTGTCATTCATCACTAGTTCATAAGAAGAAAACAATGACAACAGCAACTCTGGAGACAGAGGTATGAGTGGAGGGGGTGTGCAATATAACAAGGCTTGCAATTCTAGAGCTAACCACTGGACACAGATACCAAAGTTAACCTGTTACAACTAATTATACTTTTATTGTTGCTGCCGTATTCTCCCTTCCCACCCCTTCCCTTGTTTGATTCTCTGGTTTTGGGACACTGAAGCTGTCTGATGCGAGGGTCAGCATCATATCTCCCACCCCCGCCCTATGCAGAGCACAAGGTGACTCATCTACAGTATGTACAATGAGATTTGCAAGTAGCATGTTACCACACAGAACGTCATCACATGCAAGATAATTCCTGCCTTCAGAACCCTCTAGAATGCTAGTAAAGTGGTGGTTCATTTTCTTCTTTAATAAACCAAAGGCTCAGGAACCCCCACGGAAGGAGTAAAAATGGTTAAAAATGTGCAAAAAACTTTCCACTTCACCGCTATAGAAACTTAAGAGTTTTCATGAGATCCTTCTACCACAAAACTACGATCTTATCAGGAAGTCTGATTTCCTTGCAGGGCACATCAAGATGCGGACATGACCTAACATAGCATGGAGCTCACTGATTGACCATTCACCATGCACCTCCCTCGCAGGAGCTGTGAATCCATGTGACTACCATCTGTACTACAGTGCGAGGTGTGTCTGGCTCTGAGAGTTCACATCTCTGATCAAACTCCCTCTGAATCCAAAGAGCTTTGGATCCAATGCTCTGGTTCTGGTCTGACTCCTGTATTGCCTAAAAGAGAGCAGCATCCATTTGCAATTCAACATCCTAAAAGCTGAAAGGCTTTTTGTCCAATTAAGGTCTACATGATGATCGGCACTTCAGAGTTGATGGATGTTACACGGCACAAAAGTAACCTGGTCTGCAATGGGAGCAAGGGTGTTCATGTCAGGGAGAAGCCAGCTGCCAAAACTGATTGCTTACTTTGATTTTGTAACCTTCTGCAGATGTTTGCGAACTCCTGCTTGGAATCTCCTCTTGGGACTTGGCCCAGGAGTGGCAAGACCCGAGCTAGCTAGACTGAACAGCACCCGTTAGAAGAAGCTCCCTGGATCACTCTAGCGGCATCTCCAATTTACTCCATGAATAGCCCGGAAGGGAGAGATGGACGGCGCCTCCACCCAGATGTTCTCACAACACAACTTTTGGGACTGAGAGAAGAGGGAGAGTAGGAAACACCTCCCCTGCCGAGGGAAAACCTTAACCTGAAGGAAGGATGATAACTACTTGTATTCCAATGTCCATTTGTGCCACTGCTACATGAGACATTCTTGTTATTACATAGAAGTAGAAATGAGCTGGATCCAAATCTCCCTGAATGCCAAGGACTGTGGGCCTGGGACAGAACGGTGAAGGTCGGACCCATCTCGTGTGGAGCATGAGCTCTGAGTGCTGAGTTCAGTGGCTAAAGCAGCCTTACATGGGAGAGACGAGCAGGGTCTGTTTTAATACGATGCTGCTTTTATACATGGGGACGTCAGACAAGGCTTCTGTAGAGCCAGTGGGGTCTCTGTCCTGCTGCATCGATGAGAGACACCAATTTTTGGGGTACCACAGTAGCCATCAGAACACATTACGGAGCAGATGGGGACTCAGTTTGTTCAAGGGAAATCAAAGCTTATTCCTGCCACTCCACCATCAGTTTACTTGTAAGCTCTCCCTCTGGCCTAATGCCCACTTTGATTTGCTTTGAGCGCTAACTGCCAGAACTGGCTAAATCCCCTAGGGAATAGAAGTTAATCCACCTCTGCCACTGTGCATGGGAACTCTTCAATACAAGTAATTGGCAGTAAGCGAAACAGAAAGAGAGAGAGAGAGAGAGAGAGAGAGAGAGAGAGAGAGAGAGAGAGAGAGTGTGTGTGTGTGTGTGTGTGTGTGTGTGTGTGAGAGAGAGAGAGGGAGCACGCGCGCATCACCTCGAAAGTGATTGGTAAACACTGATTCTTTTATCCTTTTGGAAGGAGCCTCTCCCTAAAGCAGGAAGATGGAGTTAACAGGGACACACAGTCTAGGCATCAGAGTAGTGCAGTACCAGGAAAGGGCAGAATCAAATGAACAGGCAGACAAGAAAATGCAACTGTGGGAGCAGACGTTCCTACAGGCAAGGAGAATCATCTCAGTGCTGCACCTCCTGGGTGCTTTTGCTTTTGTAACGCCTGTTGTGATGGCTCTGAGGCAGCCTCACTGCAACGAAGGCTGCATCGTACTGTCCCCTCACTTGGCGTATTTCCACTGCTTAGATCATAATTTGTTACTATGGAAATAGCTGCGTCACAGGCCAGGGACCGCTGGCAAGACTTGCTTGTTCCAAACACAAATCCGTCTCTCACTGAAGCACGTCGCAGGAGGAAAAGATGGAATTGGGCTTGGCCCAAGCTCCCACAGGCAAATCCCACTGGATTGGGAAGATCCTGTGAGGACCTGCTACCTGCAGCTGCAGGAGAAGGCTGTGCAGGAGAAGGCTGTGAGGACCTGCTACCTGCAGCTGCAGGAGAAGGCTGTGCAGGAGAAGGCTGTGAGGACCTACTGCCTGCAGCTGCAGGAGAAGGCTGTGCAGGAGAAGGCTGTGAGGACCTGCTACCTGCAGCTGCAGGAGAAGGCTGTGCAGGAGAAGGCTGTGAGGACCTGCTACCTGCAGCTGCAGGAGAAGGCTGTGACAAGGTGGCCAAAAGGAGCTGCCAAAATGCAGCCCGCAAATCCCGAAGTTCTTGTGTCCTACTCCCAGGGCTGCCTTCCCCTTTGCACACAAGTGTGGCTTACAGGAAACCCTGGAAGTCCCTGACAGCGACATTCCAGGCAGCCCAATGCAATACTGTCTAGTCTCACTCATGCTGGGTATTCACAGCCTGCACAGACCAGGCCAATCTGCTCCATTTAATCCCCATCAGCTGGCAGGCCTTTGGCATTCCAGCAAGTGGCCAGTGACATTCTGTGTGGGACATGGTTTGCATGCTGCTGTCCTATAGATGTCACAGACCCTGAGATACCACAGGAGGAGAGATGTTAGCGCAGAGACCCATTGCCATCTGCACAGTAAATCCATCAAGGACTTTATAGACATGAGCTACAAATGTGCTCTCATTGACCTGGTGTACTAAAAAAATCTTCAAATTACAAGCCACACCCATTCATAAACAGATGCCTTTGGCACATCACCTTGGCACCAAATGGCAAGACTTTGTCACAAATGAGGAGCTTTGGAGCAGAGCAGAACAAGAACCACTTGAGGTTCAAATCAAGAGAAGAAAGTGGGGATGGCTAGGCCACACTCTCAGAAAACCATCCTCCAGCACAGTCCATCAAGCTCTCATGTGGAACCCACAAGGAACACACAAAAGAGGAGGACCTCGGACAATGTGGAGAAGATCTACCAAGACTGAAGGACAACAACAGCTAGAAGTTTGGTCCTGAGACAGAGTGAAGTGGAGGAGACTTGTAGATGACCTGCGCTCCACCCAGAGGACAAGGGTTTAAGTCAAGGAAGTCAAGCTTGAGCTCCACAGAAAGGAATGTAATTCTGCTTGCCTGAATCCATGTCCAATGGAACTCAGACAAGGTGTGACCAAAGACCAGGCAAAGGAAATTTACAGGCAAGGTAAATAAAACCCTCCAGAGAGCAAGGGGGGAAGATCCCTTCCAGCCCTGTGATTCTGTGATCACCACTTAATGTCACATGGGATTGAAGCAGGACTCCCCCAGGAAGCATTCCTGCTGCCTCTTGAAGCAGGTTAGATAAACAGTGGGATGATGGCCAGGAAACTACTTACAGCAGAAGAGAGGCACGTGGGCAGGGCTGACTTTTCAAAGACCATGTGTCAAAGGGTTACGGGGGCAGTACAAACAGGGGGTGTGAACCTCAAACAACTGACTGGCCATAGTATCATAGTATTCCCCGTCTCGTAACAGGGTCCGTGAACTTTGGGAGGAGACAGCAGAAAGCCAGCGTGGTAGCCATCGTTCAAGGGTTCCAGGGCCAGAGCTCTGGAAATCACGGAATGGGGGCTCCTCCAGCCCAAGCAGCTGAGGTTTGTAATTTGCTGATGTTAAGTTTTCTTCTTAGAAGCAGATTTTCCTTTTGTTGGCTTATCGCACTTAGGCCTATGACTTTTCGTTTAATTAACGTATTTTAGTTCAACTATGAATCCAGCTTAGTGCAATGATTGATAGAGGAGCGGTAGGTCCACGGGCTGCAGTCTATTGTTGCTTTAAAGGGGTAATGAACTTCATCGCTTGCGGAGGCTGAGCAGGGTAATACAGTAACTCCTAGTACTGGGACTCATGCAGACTGTCACCTGGGTGGAGTGGACACTACAGCACAGACGATTGGAAGAAAATGTGGGACTGGAAGGCGTCACCCTGTGAAAAGTAACTGGGTACTTGAATGAAGGCATGACTGGCATGCTTGTAGGCAGGTTGCTGGGAACCCAGGCTGTCCAGCACAGCTTTGAGGGCCTCCAGAGTTGCAGTGGGAGACGGTGACACAACACCCTGGAGAGATGCGGTTGTAATACTGCAACTTAACCTGCACAACACAAAGAAATGGGCAAATGCTTGAGGGTCAGGTGCCAGCTGCTACCAGCTGCTAACACTGAGCCTCCTGGAAAAGAATGGATGCCGGCATCCTGCGTGTCTGACGTGCTCCCCTGATAGTCTGCAGTAGACTGCCCCAGGTCACAGTGGTTTTAGGCAAACTCACCTGCCTGTTTATGAACCCTGCCCTCCCATGCTCATGCTCACAGCTCTGGTAGTAGAGGCAGGTTTGTCTAATGAGATGCAATTAAGCCTGAAGCAAACTCTCAGACACAGGAAACTGCTGACTAAAATTGACAAAAAGCAGCACCATGGCTGTCTCCCAATGCCACCACAACCTCCCGCCTTCCAAGGAGGGCACACGCAAGAGAAAGGGACAAATCCTGAGCACCAGCAGATGACTTGGATGGGAGTCATGGACTCAGCACTGCAAGACCAATGTTCTCTCTAATTTTTTCCATCCACATGCAGAATAAATTTTATGTGCACAGAGGCATGAACAAATGTGCACCAACAGTAGAAAAAAAACTAGCTCTGGGAGCTCTGCTAATCAGCTGGGTGGTATTTGAATCCCCCCAAGCTGCCACACAAGCGCACAGCTTACAGGTTAACACTGGTTGTGACACACACTGGCACGCCAGCTCTGCCTGGGCATCTATATACACCGTTCTGTTTATACAGGGTGAGGAGAAAAAAAATCCCTCCTGAATCTTAGGGGGGAAGTCAAGGTAAGAAATAACTTTGATCCAAGTGCTTGCCATACAAGTGGCCCATACGTGCTCAGACGACAAGGCAAACTGAATTCTCTGTAGCAGTAGCCGTATTCAGTACGGGTTTGCAGGAAGAATGGGCAGTTGAGGGGAGAGCCAGAGAGACAAGGGAAGGAGGAGCGTGTTAATTTATACCGAAAGACAGAATCCCCCTCGCACTGATCTGCTGCCCTGCTGTTCATTTCCACCATTGGTCAATTCATCCAGCTTGCTCTCTCCCACCCCTGCTCTGCAGGGCATCAGTCCTGTGCAAGTACAGTGCTGTTGGGCTCTCAGACACACTCCCGCATTCCATGCAGCTGAAGAGCAGCGGCCCAGGCTGTGAGAGTGCCAGCAGCTGTACAGCTAGGAAAGACACCCTGTCTAAGAGCTCACCCCTGTGCAGTTCGATCCCTCTGGTAGCCTCCATCCTGAGGCCTTCTGGCACATTTGCAACCTCAGACACTGTGACATGCAGGGAGGGAGAGCTGCACAGCTGCTCGGTATGGATTTGGGTTTTGAAAAGCAATCTGATGGCTTTAAATGTGGTTTTTGCATTTTATTCCCCCCACCCTCGCTAGCACCTTCCACCCAGGGATCCCAAACGACCTGGACAATGATAAATGCAGCCTCATCACCCTGGTAAAACAGAATGGCAGCCTTTGACAGAGGCCAGGTCATAGTAAACCTAACCAGGATGCCACCCTAATTATTAGCTGATTTCTGCAGTTAGCATCTTTTTTCCCCAGCTGGCTCTCAGGCAGGTTTCCAGGTGCACAAGCACAAGCCAGATTTGCTCCCAGTAGCAGTACCTTACGCAAACGGATTAGGTTGGACAACCAGTACCTGCCCTAGGTCATGAAGGCACTTGGCTGTATCCCCTACCCCTGCCTCCTCCTCTCCTCCCACCAATCCAGCTGGGGCGTTTCCTCTTTGAAATGCCTCTTCCCTGTGTCTGCTCAGTCAGGCACAAACAGGCAGCTCATTTGTGGACCTTCCCAGACTCCTTTGCAGGTGCTGCAAAGAACCAGTGCCAGAGCCACCATGATGTAAGGACTCTGGGGAGCACCTGCACTATGAGGGTGCAAGCTGGGACACTGCGGATGTGAAGCCAGTGAGATTTAGCCTGGCTCGCCCAGTGCTATTCTGGCAAATCCAGCAAGGGGGAGACTGCATCACTGCTACCTTCCCCCCCCGCCGTGTGTCCTGGCAGCAGGCAGACATAGACAAGGTAGCCAGCAGCACAGCAGACCCAAAGGCACATTGGGTTGAAAGAATAATATGCTGGCAAGAAGGGCAGAGGAAGGATTAAAGAGAAGAGCCTAGCTGGAGCATACTACATCTCAACTACAATCCAGGTAAGCAGCATGGAAGAGGAACTCAGTGTATTCTCCCAACGTTGACGACTGGCTTCACAGCTAGGAAAACATCTCATCCGACAAGCCTAAGGCCAGTAGCTTAGTTAGATGTCAACAACCTTCCTTCTTTCCTCCTCCCCTCCGTTTGATCTCCCCATATATACCTGCAGCATGAGAAGGGGTGTCAGGGCTACTGGCTAGTGACCAGGAAGCCCCCCTGCTTCATTTTCCAGTTTGCATTGCTAAATTAGTGCGGTGGTTGAGAAGCCTCTGAGCCAAGCTCCTCACAAGATGACAGCACTTTGTCATCAGCTGAGTTTTCCTCTTTCTTCCCCAGCTCAGCCTGACTCCCTCAGCCTCCCCTCCTGACTCCAAAGGATTCCCACAGCTTTATGCTACTTCTAAACACCTGAAAACTCCCCATCATGTCCCCTCTTCTTTTTCAGGTGGCATTTGACTCCTCTTCAGAGTTGCACAATGCTGATCTGACCAACAGCCTCCACAGGGCTCCCAGGACCTGGTGGCACACAGGGAGCTGGACACAAAGATCCTCAAACAGGTGACTGTTCAGTGCATTGACTGACCTTTTCTACATAATTGCTTTTGGTGACAAAGAAGTAGAAGAAACAGACTAAGAACGAATCAGAATCATCCCATTTTGGGTACTATACTGCAATCCACAATACAAGGTCATTTGGTCCCAATCTGCCCTGCACAGAATCACAAATTGGGCTACAGAAGGGTGCAGATACAAAGAGGATCTGTGTAGGGGACTCACAGATATTGAGGATAGACAGAACTTCACAGTGGGCATGTGGAGTATATAAACCTTCAACGGGAGCAATACACCACACAGAGACTGTCACTTGCCCAGCCCAACATGGCAGAAAGGTAGATTCACTATTCATGGTGTTAATCTTTGGAAAGGGGGCAAATTTCATCGCAGAGGAAGAGCCAAATCTGCATGCAGAGGCCTCACATATTGGAGTCAAGATGGAAGTTAACACCGAACACACAGGAAAGGATCTGATTAAACTCCACTATGTTTTCTTGATGACTAAAATTAAGAACGTTAATACGCATCAAGCAGAAGTGGCTTGACGCGAGTAGCATCAAGTGGACAAACTTGTGGGGCCCCAGGGTCAATATAGGAACATTTTTCCAACTTGTTAGAGAACCAGCATCTGTGTGGTAATTCCAGGGAGTGGTGAAATAGGCTTTCACACTCTGTGGAGTTGTGACTCACCCTCAAGGCTTTGGGATGGCAGATGGGACTTTTGATAAAGAAGGACTCGAGAATGCCATGTGATTTAGTGTAACTATGGTCACCTTGAAATTGTGGATGGATCTGCGGCTGAGAATCTCCAGGGGCATAGCCAGTAACTGCTGGCATGGTCTAATTCCCTTTGAGTGGCATGAGGCAAGAGAAGCCATCCACTGAACCAAAGTGTGGCCATGTAGGGAGATCTAGGCTTAACCAGCCATTAATCAGATTAATATCCCTCCCCAGGCTCCCACCGAGGCCTTTAAGACCAAAAGTCCATAAGCAACATAGGAAGCTGTAATGGGGCAGAGTTATTGGTCAACTTTCTATAATAGGCCCCGGTGCATTCTCTCAATGCGTTCAGCCTTCCTGATTCTAAAAATTGATAGCTGCTTTTCTCTACCCCAGCTAGTTTACCACCCCTGGTGAAATACATGGACACAAAACATAGAGTGAGGAGAAGCCAAAATTTTCCATTTTATGGATCTGTACTGATCATGCTAAGCCAGCTGTTTGTGCAACCAAACCCCTCTGTGAATGGGGAATGAAATAATGCAGCGTGGTTTTCTTACGTCTGTAGAAAGCACTCACCACAGACTATGGTTTACAGATACCATGGAAGGATTTGTAGCGTAGTTAATGTTTAAACATAGTCCTTGCCTCCTTCCTATCGGCCTTCACAAACACTAAGCATCTCCTCTCACACAGATTCAAAAGGGTTAACTTGGAAGCAGGTGCTTATTTCACAACCCAAAGGGTGGTGTGTGTGTTCTGGGCTGGGGTATTAAAATAATGCATTTGGGGTGAGAGGCTGAAAACAATGTAAAGGAAAGGAAAGGAAAGAAGAGCATTTGGTTCCTGCTATTTGGGGGCAACAGTCCCATGTCAGCAGGTGACGTCTATTCTTTAAAATGGTGGAGACAGCCCAGGAAGGCTATTCATCTCAGCATGCAGTGCTCCATCTCGAGTGACATTCAAAGGCATCAGGGTACAAGAGCAGGGGCTTTGCATGCTGGGACTTGTAGTCTGGCATGGGCCACATCACTGTATTTCAGTGCAAATTAGATTCAGAGCTCTCAGGCCCCTGACTCATTGGGCAGTTTGAGCAGCCCTGCCTGACGCTATGAATGCCGACCCAGAGCATGAAGTGATGGTGTTCATATACATACTACACTAAGCAGACCCAGACTAGAAAGTGCGCATCAGCAGTCTGAAAGTCTGAATGAATACAGCCTTTTAAAGGGACACTGTCAGATAATTTTAATATTTAATTTGACCCTGTTCAAAATGTGGCCACATTCTCTATTCATTACTTCCCACAATAAAAAGTCACCTCAGCCCATTTTGTGAGAGCTCCTCATCTGAGTGGTTACTCCCAAAGCCGAGCGCCATACCTGCAGGCAGCAGAGAAGAAGCGAGCGCGCAATGGAAGCAGTGAGCAAATGGGGGCCGTGAGAGATTGTCCTTCTCTAGAAACGTTTGGGAAAACTTCCACCTCAGGAGTTGCCAATTGATTAAAAGGGACAAGATCAAGAGAGGAATTTTCAGACTGCAAAAGTCTTGGAGGATTTGCAAAGGAGAGTGTGCACTTACAGATGTAAAAGAGCTATAAATAACTGCAAGTAACACTCACAATGCCCTGTGAGGTACGTAAGCATGTTGCCTTTTTACAGATGGGGAAAACACACTTTGGGAGACTTACTCAAGGCCACAAATGTGAATGGTGGAGCTGGCGCTCAGAACCCTGGAGCCCCGTGCACCAATCCTGTGCTCAGACCACTTGATCACACTCCATCTTGCAACACACAGAGGAAAAGCAGACAGCGACTAAAGCCATTAAAAGCAGCTGACAGTGTCCTTTTAAAGATTCAATTGACTGCATCTACCTTTTACACAAGGATTTTGTATTCCAGGAAGGAGATATTTTCGCCCACGTATGGCCTTATGAAGGAATTCCCAGAAGAAGTTGAGACTAGTTTTCCTCACATATTCTCATCCCCAGTACCGGCAGCAAGCACTAGAAGCAAGGCCGGTAGTCTTTGTCAGCTGACAAGGCAGAAGAAGATGCAGTCGTGTTTCATGTCAAAGAATTTAGTCTGATGGCACAACAAGTGCAGGCCCTACATTCACTGGACTCTTGGACCCTTTTTGTGCCATACGTTTAGACAAAATACCAGGAATAGGCCAATAGGCTTCAAAATTCAGGAAATTCACTCACATTAAAAACAAGCCTGCATTGGTGAAGTAGTAAATGAACTATCTTAGAGGCACATTTCCTGAACACGCACAATATCATGCAAACACAGCTGCTCTGTCAGTAGTGGCACAACCCGAACACAAGCTAAGCCTGTCTCAGGGCTTGTAGACATGTCTGTGAAGATCGACCCAGTCAGGGTCGATCTTCTGGGGTTTGATTTCATGTGTCTGGTAAAGACATGCAAAATCAATTTGTCTAGGGTTGGCGTTCAACCCCTGTACTCCTCACTATTGCAAGGAGTAAGGGATGTCGATGGAAGAAATGCTCCTGTTGACTGTCCTTAATGAAGACAGTCAAAAAAGTTGATTTCCACTATGGCAATTCTAGCTACACAATTACTGTAGCTAGAATTGCGTGTCTAAAATTGTCTTTCAAGTCTAGTGTAGACCTGGCCTCAGAAAAGGAGAGAGGTGGGATGACAGCGGTTTTCTTTGTTTTTCTTAAGAAGTAAAGCTGCTCTGTCCTCTTGTTGTGGGAAGTTGCTTTTCCTGCTAACGTACGGCAGGCCTAAATGCACTGCCCTGCACAGAGACTTCTCATCTGTAGTCCTGAATAGGATCCAAATCAAGATATTGTGAACTTCTGTGTACTGTAAAACCCATGTGCTTTCTTCAACTTGCTTTTTGGGTATTAACCTTAACACCTAATCTACGCCCCCACCCCCCGCCAAAGTTGGAGCTGGGGAATAGCATAGTTGAAGTAGATGTGATAAGCAGACACGATAAACTGGCTGTATTGATTGTGGTAGCATCAACTCTCTGGGACATGAAGATAAGCCCCATGACTGCATAATTATGATTCTTCTTAGGTATATTCATATTTTTAACTGAAATGAACAAGGATTGAGATTTTTGCCACAGGTGGGCTCCCAAAATTCTCCCTAAACAACGGAAGCAAAACCTAATAAATATGCTAGACTGAATTCAGAGATATGGAATATTTACTTCCAGGAATAAACTAAATTCAGGAGGGGCATGGATGGACTGAGGGAAGAATTTTATCTGTTTGGGGCTAATTTGATATGGAAATGACAATTGACTACATCCAGTTTGTGACAAGAACGTCCAAGTCCAGTTTGGTATGAACCCAGAATGAAATGCCACCTACGCATTCTGTTTGTGTGTGACTGATCACTCCTGGCTGGCAGCACTGCCACACTACAACACTTCACTCTGTTCCTACCTAGGTACAGTTTTGGTTGGCACAAACTGATCAGTTTTGGGGAATGAATTACAAACTGACCTTCCCCCGGTTAGAAAGACCTTGCATCTCAGAGCTGAACTTGCAGTTGGATTAGCTGTGACGAGTAGGATTAACTGCAGCCATATCTGATCCTTTTCAATCCAGAACATACATATTACACACCGGACCCAGAGCCTGCATAGACCGAGGGATTACCGGACCCATTTGCCTTGGCTTCCCAGACCAGCCAATGTCTCAGGCCGAGCAGCTTATATCTGTTAACCAGAGCTTAAAATAACTCATCCACCGCCCACAAAATGGAGTTTTGGTTTCTCCTGGCTCCATGAACACAAAGAGGTGCACGTCCTACCATAGGAGGAAGCAATGGCTGTTAAGTTTTACAGTTATAGTGGAAAGCACTGATCTCAGCCTGCCGTCCTCATTACTGGATGTGGCAAGCGGTGGAGGAGGTGGCTTGGCAGCACATGCAGGTGGGGTTGACTGATTTAGGGGGGATTAGGTCGAGGTCCTCATCATCTGGGATCTCATCTAACCGATAGCCATCCTTTAGCAGCTGGATGTTCAAGTCTTGGTTGATCTGCTGCAGACAAAGAAACAAACAGTCAAATACTTGAGGCTTCTTTTCCTTTCCCCAAACAGGGCAGAATGGGAGGAAGGTTCCCCAACGTGGGCCATCTTTATCTTCCATTACCAACAGCCGAGCATGCCAACAGTGAGAATACTCCACCAGAGTCCCAGCTGCATCCCAGGGCACCACAACCTTTTAATTCCTTCTCCACCCACATAAGAGGCCTGGAACGCTCCCAAATACCCATTGCCCATCACCACTGGACCAAAGTAGACCTCCTTGCCAGCTGCAAAAAGCTACAATTTCAGAGCCCTTTTCTGCTGCCAAAAGCCCCTCGGTTTTCCCTGCCTCACCAGCCAATGTTCCCCTTAATTTTTGACATCCATGTGTGGAATAAATTTTATGTGCACAAGGCATACGTGGACATGCGCCACCGGTAGAAACATAAGTGCTGTGCGGGCTCTGGGAGTCTGCTAATCAGCAAGATGGTAGGGCTGTAATAGACGGTCCTGTTACATGACTAACTGATAAGCGTCTGCTTATTGGTTGGTGCAGGGGTGAGCAAAATTTTTATGTTGGGCCCCCCTTTTCCGTCCCAAACTGTAGTGATGTACCGCGCTCCCTTGGCAATGGTAGTGGGGATGAGGGGGCGGGGGGCAGAGGTGGCTGGTGGCTCCTCATTACCTAATAAATAATTTTGTTAAAGACGTTACAGGACTGCTTGTTTTTTGCGACTGTCTATGCAAATCCTGACAAATAAATGCCAGTGACAAGACTGGAGCTGAACTGAGTTCTTTGGGAACTGACTGGGAGATGTCCCTGGGAACCCCAAAGTAATAGTGCTTTGACTTGAAGCCTCTCCTCTGGACCAGGCGTAAACACTCACTGGCGTGAGGGCTGCAACCTGGCATGAAGGAAAATGGCCTTAGGAGGATTAGGGGCCTCAGTATGCGGAAGTTAGTGTCAAGCTGGAGAAGTGGGTTCCACCTAAGTGTGGGCAGTACAGGCTCCCCAGAGAAGCAGCAGAGGGAAACTGCGACAGTGTGAAAACTGCAGAGAATGACCATATTGCCCGATGGAACATGTGGGACAGCTGTCTCCAGGGATGTGGGGTCTGCTCTTCCACGGCAGGGCTCCTCAGTGATGGGGGCTGCTGCCCCACACTGAGGCACCGGAGATGGGGGTGCAGCAGCCTCCTGATGGGCAGTCACTAGAGATGAGGGGGAGCAGAGGGTGGGGGCTCCACAACCTTGTGGTGGTGGTGGATGCGTTGCTGAGAATAGGGGCTGCAAAGCCTCCCGACCGGGGGGGAAAAACAGGGCAGGGAATCTTTTTGTTACCCTGTGGCAGGGGACCCTGGCAGCGGGGGCTGCTGCCCTGGGGAACGAGGCAGCTGCCCCATGGAGGGGCTCGCTGGCAGCAGTACGACTAAAGGAAATGACAGTTAAACATAAGACAACTGAGGCTGTCGTCGCTGAGAGCGGAGCAAGAGCTGATGTCTCTGAACAGTAGCTCTCAGCTGTTTGAAGAACCTGCCCTACCACCTTTCCCAGCCCTCCCAAGAAGATCCGAAAACAGAAAATTTATTCTGTTTCAAGAGGGCCCCCCGCCAGCCCTCTGGGGCAGCCTCTTAAAGTTAAAACAAAAGATCAGCATAACTGCACTATTTAAAAAAAAAAAAAAAAAGCCGGAGCTCTCTTCGGGGAGCTGCGACAAGGGGCTGTCCTGGTAAAAGCTCACCGTCTCTTACTCCCACTCAGCTGCCTCTGCCAAACGAGCCTCCCAGCTCACTTGGGCTATTTTAAGGGTACATTTTAGAATGTGTCTCCACATTAACGCATGCCTGGCTACGCGTAACAAAATGTAGTCCGCCCCAGATGAAAAAAGTTACAGGAAACAACACTGTTCCTAATACTGCTTTTACCAAAAGTTTCTCTCTTTAAAAGGGTGGGGAGGAGGGGGGCTTATCACTCAGAGCTCGCCAAATGTGGCGCCAGAGTGAACCCTTGCAGCGACCCGACGGTAGGCACTGCCTCACGAGGGCACCACTTTTTATATAAGTATCTTTGCTTTTCTTAGGCAGCACTAAGGAGCCAATATTTATACTGCACCTTTCATCTAAAAGGCGCCCAGAGCATTTCACAGGGAGTTACATGACCTATTCACAGGGGGTGTAGTCCAGCCATTACTAAGTGCAACCATGTTGTTGTGGGACAATCAGGTCTCCTTTAACAATGCACACCAGCAACATCCAGCAGCCTAGGCCAGGAAGTGAAGTATACTCTAGCCAACTGAAATTTCAGGAGGTGTTTGCTGTAAGGAGAGTTGCACCTGGGCTAGGACACCAGGAATGAATGTTCATCTCTTTTAACAAACGCTGCAAGATCTTATATGGCCACATTGCTCAGGATTTCTGTGTGTCTCAGATTTTGACTATACAGCAAAATCGATCAAACAGCTTCCACTGGGGGGGACAGATTCTGAACCAAGAATGGCCACTTGATTCCAGAAGAGCTTTAAATTTATACCTCACTTTATTTCAGAATAATGTCCCTGCGTAGACAAGGCCTTGCTAAAAAATGAACCTCCAGTAATCCAGCATCTCATACTACACTGGGGCACTGTGTCAGTACTGAGCCAGGAGGAAGAGCTACTGAAGTCATCACTTTTGTTTTGAAATCATCACTGTTAGCTACTATTCTTAGGTGGTCCTTTGAGGTCTGCAGTTCACCTATTGACCAAACCTGACTACATAACTGCAACAGCACGCTTTGTTTGGGGACCCAAATATGTTCCAGACTTCTTCACCTGACCCTGGCTCTCAGCTGTCTCTTGAAGGCTTGATTTTAGTTTGCCATAAGGAAGAATTGAAGGAGGAACAGTTTCCAGTGGGCTCCATGTGAAAATGGGCTGCCCAGTAGCCTACTTTGATTCTTTGGTTATGCAGGACAACAAACCAGTGGCTGAACAATTGATTTGCTGCAGATGCTTGAAATGTACAAGGAAATAATGCTGAAGAATTAACACTACTGAACTCCTGGTTTTCTCCCAAAAGAAAAGACAGTAAATGCTTACATACAAGTTCCTGGAACTTCCGCTTACCCCAGTTTTGTGGGCCCATATCACAGTGCACAAATTGACCCTGGTACTACTGGAATGTGTCCACATTTCTCATGCGCAAACAGCTGTGAACAAACTCCAATGTAGCATGCCAGGGACTCTCTCTTCTTGTGTCAGGTGGATGGCTACCAAGCCTGCCATGGCCTCTAATCTGGCACGCTCGTGTCTCCTATGCCAAGGCACCATATATTGGAGGTTTGCCAGCATGGAATGTAATTTCTGACCACTCTGGGATAAAATTTCAGCAGTGCAGCGATCACATGTGAAAACATCCCATGAGGAAAGGCAAGCCTATCTCAAGTGGATGAGTGAGAAGTCAGTTGGCGCTGCTAGGGGACAACCACCTGCCATGTTTACTCTGATTTTTTTTTTGAAGTGTTCCTGATAAATTTTTTGCCCGGCTCAATTTTAGAGAGTTTCTTGCTTTGAGAATTAACATCTATGGCCAGGTACACAGAAGAGACCGTAACTCACCTCAGCCGAAGAATATCCTGAAGAGGAATATCTGGACATGTCAAAGTCATCATCGCTGTGGGGGGAGAAAAGATAAAGCAAGGAGAAGGAAACAGTTAAAGAGACGTTCTCTCGTTAGCATCTTGTCTCTCTATCTTGTCCATATTGTGGATCTCAACTTCACACACACAGAAGTTCATATATATTTTTATATGTATGTGGCAGCTTTCTTCAACACATCTCAAAGCTCCCCACCTGCCCCAGTTTTAAAAAGCCTGAAAATTAGGATCTGCATACTCATTTTGCATCTGTGGAGGCAGGAAGACAGACTAAGAGACATACCCAAGATCACAACAAGTCAGTAGAAGAACTAGGTGTGTGCAGGGGCCTGGGAGATCAGGACGCTTAGTTTCAAGACTACACTCGTTGCAAGAAACAATGCCAGACACTGATATACAATCTTACTGTTAATTAACACTTTTCATACCTGTCCGTATCCAGGGCTACCAGTGGCTTTTCATCTGGGCTCTGATCTAATGAGGAATAGCCTTTATTGGGAACAACCAGCCTGGAAGAAATACATTTGTCCATTAAGCACAGAATTAACTTCAGAATCATTTAACACCTGAGTCAAAGGCATGTTATTGCTCAGTTAACGGAGAGATCGTTTCTTCTCATTACACTGAATGTCACTTTCTTTGAACAACCCTGTCTTGTTAATGATGTCACTTAGGTTAAGAGTGGTGGAAAAAAATTATATGCCAGTCATCCAGGTTCCACGATTAAATGGAACCAAGTTTTGTCCCTGCTTAGCTGTGTGGCTGGTTTTAACAGGATGGATGAGTGAGCCATGACTTAGAAGTGCACTCTTCCCTCACAGAAGGATACAGGTGAGACTTCCTAGTATTTCAGTCGGGTGGAGGCGATGCACTGGAATTGCTTGTGATTTACAAATGAATTTTGGTAGTGAGAAAGGGATTGCATTAGCCAATAAGCAAATGTAACCAGGAAACCTTGGGGGCGGGGGGGAGGGAGGAGGAGGAGCTGCGAGTGCCACTGATATTCCAGATGGATGAATCCCTGACACATAGCGCTTAGCCCTTTGCCCACCCTGAAATGGAGATGTTTACATGAGGAATTCCTTAGCTAACACCCAAGCCATTCATGGTACTCAAGGTGGTGAGAGTTCTCAGACCCACATCCAGAAAGTGGGGGCTGGATTTCACAAGGTGAGAGATGGGCTCAGCAAGCTGA
Organism: Carettochelys insculpta; assembly: GCF_033958435.1. Classification (NCBI taxonomy): domain Eukaryota; kingdom Metazoa; phylum Chordata; order Testudines; family Carettochelyidae; genus Carettochelys; species Carettochelys insculpta. The sequence continues at coordinate 125,545,398 of NC_134141.1, forward strand.
CACTAGGAACTCATTTCAAGATTTGGACTCTCTCCTTAGACAGGTATTCATCAGACAGTGGCTCAAGCAGCACATACTACCTTCAGGCCTTACATGACGCTTGCAAGGGATTCAGTCTGTTTCCAACAGGCATCTACCACAGCTAAAAGTATTGACAAAACCAGGTTTGGGAGTCTGCTGTGATCATTTTCCCAGCCATCCTTTTCCTTGGAGGCATGAGCTGAAGGGGACTCAGGAGAAGGAGGAATGGCCCTTCACCTCTCAGCATCCAGGAAAGGATGGAGGAGAAAAGAGATCAAAGATTCTGTACCATGAGATTACTTCATTGCATGGTAACAGTTTGAGGATGGTATCATGATATAGATGACATGTCTTTACATAACACCAGGAAACCAACAAAGCTGCCTGCAGCTCTCTATTAGATGACAAAGTGTTCTTCAGCTCTTAGAGTCAGCGCATTCCTGTCCTAGGACATTCTGCTGTGCTGTGTGAAGGTGCACTTTCAATACCACTAGCCATTTAGTGCCCTACTTCATGGGGATGAAGAGCACATGTGCTTGACTTTAAGCATGTACTTAAGTGTCTGTCTCCACTGCCATGGAAACCCAGTGAGAGCAGAATTTGAGTTAGCAGCCCCTGGGTTTGTTAATTTATGGCATCAGCCTCTACACTTACTTGTAACCCCAGATTAGGAATGGTTGAATACTGGGACGCAGCCTGGAGCTCCAGCATCCACACTGCATTATGTGGACCCAAGTCCAACCATCCTTATCCCAGACTTCGAAGCACCCTCCAAAAATGTGGCTTCTCTAACCCTTTGTTTGTGGTCCAGTGTGCCAAAACTTGCCTGTCCTGAGGACAAAGAAAGTGAGCCCGTGGGATTGTGTAATACTTTTGGTGGACTCCCAGTGCAGGCGTCCAGTAGACTGGGTCTACACTGCAAAGTAGTAGGTCTTGAACCCTGGGTCCTGACTTGATTCAGGCTCAGGTCCTAAGGGTCCTGGGACCCTAAGTTAGAGCCCTGTGTTAGCATAATTTATGTGTAAATAAAATAGGGCTTAAGGTTGAGCCTGAATTTGAACCCTGGGTTTATACTGCAGTGTGTTTAAACATCTGTTTAAGTACCCTTCCTGAATGGCAATTCTCTCCTGGACAGAAGCCTCACAGTTATTTTTAGTTATCTCAAGCAGATTTAAAAATACTCAGTCTATCAAAGTAAGCTTCTATATATTTACAATCTATAAGTTTTATAAACATTATTTACATAGTGCTGAACACAGATACAAAGCTGTACAAGGCACAAAATAGGACAACCAGTTATCCAGAAGAGTTCACACCATGATTTAGACAAACAACACTGGCCAGCAGTTCAGCAATAGATGTGCCAGGTACTCCTGGGGGGAACGAGGGATGGGGGTTGGAAAGGGTTTTAAAGAGAGGTCTGAAGGAGAGAGGGACACATCACACACACACACAAAAAAAAAATGGAGATACACATCTCATAGAGCTGGAAGGGACCTGGGGAGGTCATTGAGTCCAGTTCCTGGACCTCGGGAGGTCACTGAGCTCACAACCCTAGGTTTAAGCAGGCCAATGTTCAAACCACTGAGCTACCCCTCCCCTGCAAGTGAAGGGGACAAGAGAAGGCTTCTCGAGATATTGACGGAAGAACAAAGGGAGAAAAGGGGAACTGGAATAAGGAGAAACCTAGGCCCTGCTCCTTTTCACAGTGATTTAGCTTAACCCAGTACATTTTAACACACTTAAATAGATACCACAGAGCCAGAGTAAGAACCCCAATGGACTAGAATATTTTACAGTAGGCTTTCGGGATCACATGAAGACTGAATACAAGTTAATATTGTTAATCAATATGAGATTTAAATCAAACAGAATATAGATTTAGGATCTTCCTGGAAAGAAAGCTGGTTAATTTCCTTGGAGACCTAAGGCATGAAACATACAACCACCCCTCTTCTGCATAACCATACTCCAGAACCTTGGCCCTCATTTGAAAAACCTACAACATTCCCAGCCATGCCATTGAAGAGAAAACCTTATGAAACACTAATCAAACTAAAACAATGGAGCAACAGCACAGTATGCAGGTTGCAGAGAGAGTAACAGAGGTATGAGCTGTCCCCCTTCTTTTCAATGGTGACCCCCAGTGTTTTCACATGGTGCAAGTAAAGGATGTGGTCCACGTTTAGTTCAATTTTCCAGCTTTTAGGAGTGTGGGTGGTTAATTTGAGACTAAAGATGACAGTTAATTCCACCAATGCAAAGAGCCCCAGCTGCAAACCTTCCAGCTCCCCTCCTGGTAACTTTTCCAAAGCATGTATGGCATTGAGAATACAGGTTGACAAAGGCAGAGAAGAGTAAAATACATTCCTCTTTCTATCAAAGCATGCATGTGGAATCCCACACTGATTGTATTATTCATTTGGTCAGTTAAGTCACTAAGAACCCCAATTTTTAAAACATTTACCAAAATTTCTAATCCGTCATGCCACTAAGCACTGGAAAAGAAGGCAGCCTGTCCCTGCTGCAGAATTTACGTCTTGTACAGGGACTTTCCTAGTCCCGTGGTGGTGGGAGATGGGTGGGTGGGGCAGGGCAAGAAGCATTGAAGGTAGAAGCTGCAATGATGGTTAGGGTCAGCAACTGATCCCATGATCAGCTAGAGTCTAACACAGTGTCAGGAAGGAAGAGCGAGAGAGAAGAAAGCCATGCAAATAAAACAGGTAAAAGAGGATGGAAAATGGCAAAGGAATGGACCATACTGACAGAAAGAGGAGGACTGCACAGGGCAGGAGGCTGTTTACTGGACAAGGAGCATTAAGGCAATCGCTTTAAGCTGCTAACATCTGATGGATTGCTGGGTTATGTTAAGCAAGCTGGCATTTATAGTTCAGTCCCTAGTGGACAGACTCTTGCCTCAAGGAAACCAAACACAACTCAGCACCTTTGCCAAGTCTCCTAGAGGCAAAGGCCTGAGAAGACTCAAATATCTTTTCCACCCACAAGGATGGGCTGAAACAGGGTGGTGAGGGGAGAAGGCGTGTTTATATCATTCTTAAGGAAGAGTAAGAAACCCAGAGGGGTAGAAAATGTCAATGCAGGTCAATCAAAGGACCAAAAAATGACTAGGCCAGTGCAGGAGATTTGATAAAAGGGGAATGACTACACCGGTCACCGGAGAGCAACAGAATCCTTTCCAGGGTTTTCACACCACTGAGACCGGAGCAAGTTCACAGCAGAGTGAAGGAACTGTTAGAAACTGGACACGAATGACCAGCTGCGGAACAATCAGAACAGACACTATGGTAATGATCTGTAATGAAAATAGGCCACGTTAACGATTTCTTAGGTTTATTACATTCTTAGGGCTTGAGTCAATGGGGCGAGGCATGAGAGAGCAGCCCTAAGGCCGTGGTGGGGCTGCTGAGCATGGGGCTGTCGTCCTGAAGATCCCAGAGTGAAGGAAGCTGAGGGCTGCGTGAGATGCTGACTAACCACACTTACAGGCTTCTGGGAGGGATACAGCTTTCCTAGAATAGCTTCTGTCCGTAGCTGCCCCACAATAGCTGCCCACCCCCTCAACTTGCTGCCTTCTGCACAATGAAGGAGCCACAACCTGACAACATGACTCACTAATAGCACAGACAGACACCTTGGTCTGCAACCTCCCCCATCCAACCTTCCTCACTTCCAGCTTAAATCCTGACTACATTGCTCCATATTTCCATTTGGTAAGCAACAGGGCTTCCTTCACACTGCTTGGGAAGCTGATCCCCAGTCTAATATTTCAAAGGAGCTGTTTTCCCAGAGATCCAGCCTTGACTTGGGAATTGCTAGGATACTGTGATGAAGGGTGTATACTAGGGATGGGGAAACTTTTTCAGGCCAGGGGTCACTGACCAACAGACAAAACAGTCGGGGCCACACAAGTGAGAAGACAACAACAACAATCGACCACAGCGCTGAGAAATTTGGTCCTGTTGTTCAGAGCCCAGAAGAAATATATGGCAAACACATACAGATGGGACATTTACAGGCCTTTGTTAAATCACACAGGTGCAGACAGTGAGGGTGTGGGGGGTAGAGGTCTGCAGCACCCCTAGGTTTTGCATCCATGCCCAAGGGCTGGCCCTGCTGTCAACCTGCTGTTGGCTTCACCAGCCCAGGTCCTGATTTTTGGTGGACCCTCTAGAATCCCACCAGCTTCGCCACCCTCCAGGGTCCTCTTGGGCTCTGCAGCCAGCTGTCCCCAGGCTCCAGGCCACCAGACCTAGAGACTCTGCTGCCACTCAGGGTCCTGCTGCTGGCCAGAAGCTCTGCAGCGGCCTCCAGCTGTGGCTATTTTACCAACTCTCTTAGACCCGAGGCAATAGTCTCCAGTCCAGGAGAGTTGGTAGCCCTAGAGTGACCCCAGCCTTGGAGTAGTGAGGGAAGTGAACAGGTTGGGTGGGGGAGGGGTTGCAGCTCAGAAACTCCACCCTAATAATAGTTGTAGTGCCATTGTTAAGTCAACTTGTACTTGAAAACATCTGACTTCAACAAGACCAGCAACGTTACTGGGATAAAACCAGCCACGTCGGAGAGACGCCCTAAATCAGTGTGGTGTTATTTGAAGCCGTCCTGTGCCATCTCCTACTCATAGGATTACATGGCAGTGTGGATTACTGGGAACCTGACAGCTGATCAGCCTGAAGCTTGAGTTTAGTCCTGCTTTACATACCAAGTAGCCAGACTGCCAAGGTATGCCCGTTGCTCTCCTGGCTGTAACCTTGACTCTGCCTCTAAAGCTCCCCAGCAAACTGGGCACAAGGCAGCACAGGGAATCTGCGGCCATCACATCCTGAGAGAGCTGCCCTTACTGGTGTGTGAAGTCAGCTCAGCCTTCTGACAGTCCCAGCCCCAAGGGAAGCACAGACATGAACGTTACGAACTCCTCTACCTTGTTCGTGCCATCACATTGTTCTTCTTGGGCTGCTGATTAACTGGGCTTCCCATGTTGCCGTTCTTCAGCGACCCCTTACGAGCTAACTCCCGCTGCTTCTCTGTATAAGGAACACAAAGAGGAAAATCAAGTTAGGGATGTTATTTTCCTGGCTGCCACTCAGCCTCTGACACTGAATTCGGAGCAGATGAAAAGTGGTGCCAGGCTTAAAAGCCAGAGAGAGACTGAAGTTCTTGATCTCCAAAGCAGGGACAGCTCAAGGAAAGTGCCAGCTTTGGCCCTGTTCCACCCCACTCTATAAGATGCCTCATGGCTTGCCCTGGTGTTGGAGTGAGGAAGGGGCAACTAGCTTGTTCGGGCTGATCTCTGTTCTGACACTGAATGAAGAAAGTGAGGACCTGCAAAAAACCTTAAAAATACCTTGCATTTATAGGCTTTGTTTGTAAGAGCTCTCCAAGGTTACAGATTTCAGGACGCTCGGGGGTTGCTGCCACCACCAAGTGAGAAACAGCCCCCACTTTAAAACCCAGGAGGACACTTGGATGTCTTCCTGTGGGGTAACCCCAAGTTCTTAACCCTTCCCTAGGAGAGCGCCTGAAAACAAAAGAAAAAAATTAAGTTGTAATTTGATAGCTTTAGGCATGAATATATACAGACCCTTCTCTAGGACATAGGAATTAAATTATGGGCTTATAAAAGGTAAAAAATGTAAAAGCTCTTGAAAGCTTTGGCTCTCCTGGGACTGCCAGGAAGGGGTCCCAAGCAGGCACTCAGGAATGGAAAATGGCAGTCTGCCACCAAAGGTAGGACACTGTGCATAGTACAGGTTTTAGTATTTGGTCCAAGTTAGTTTGTAATCACTTCTGTGGGAAAGAGTAGCACAGCCTAACAGCTTCCACTGCCTGAAGTATTATTACCTTCCACACACCCTTTAGTTCTAGGCTGCTTTTATTTGTCTCCGGAGGCATGGTTACTTTCTCCCCCACACATGAAGCTTATTGTTCTTTTAGCACCTTGCCCTTCATTTCTCTAGATAATGTTTGAAATGTTGACTCTTTGAGCATTTTGCATGATTTTCAAACCATATTTTAGTTTGCTCGATTTTCAGAAAAGGTTCAGGTGATCAGCAGGAGGGAACCTCACAAATGAGGCAGTCAGAGGAACCTTTGGAGCTGGAAGAGTGGCTCAAAATCAGGTATAATGAAGGAAGACTATGGCTCCTCCCTAACAGACTGCTCAGCTAGAGCTAGATTCCAGCTGCAGAAACTCCCAAAACTAAACCCTCCATCATCACCAATACCACCCCCATCTTCTTGCGGAATGAGTCCTAGCTAGGTCCACAAGCATGTCTGTGTATTATTGCTATGGCAGTAACGGCCAGTGACTCCAATAAGGATGGGGGCCCATTTTAGTGCCCATACAGGAAGATAGGATCTCAGCCCAAGCAACTTAGCCATCTAATATTAGCCAAAAGGCAAAAAGCAGGTGGAACAAACAAAAGGGAGAAGAGTAGAAAAGACAATGAAGATAGCAGGAAAAGAAAAAAAGTCAGCTAAAAGTAAGAGTTCTGCTTTCAGTAACAGCAGGACCTTCTGTCTGAAGAGGCAGTCAGCCAACAGAAGCATTCAGATATGAGGGAGATGAACTCCATACAGGAAACTATAGAGAACCAAACATATATAAACTGTGCACAATTCTTACCTCACTGATGTCAATGGTGCCTAAACTCCACTGACATCTGTAGGACCAGGAGTGGGCCCATAATTCTCACTGGTATGAGTTAGAGGGAGGCAGATATTGGACAGGAGTCAACATGTCAAACCAGGGTGATTTTTCATGACGTCATAACTCAAACATGGAGCGGTCATTTCCTCTGGTCCATCTTGGACCAAATGACTTTTCCTTGTTGAAGCCATACGGTGAGACAAGCGGGCATTATGGTGGAAGCCAGTTGCACTATTTCCTGCAGAAATGCAACTGCTCCTTTGTAAAGTTGTGCATGCAAATATACAGACAATACCCACCCTTGGAAAAGTATGGCCAGCTCAAGAGGTTTTGTAATTCATGATAGACACCTGAGAGCTTCCTAACGCAAAGAGAGAAAGGCAGTGCTGTTCTGCCAGGCAAGTTTGTGGGTTGGAGTGAGCCAATGTCTCGTTTAAGGCCCCTCCTCTTCCTCTTCACCAGTGCTTAGGACCCAGAGGCTACATCTATACTGTGCCGCTTTCAGTGACACCTCTGCCGCCACAGCCTGGTCACTAACAGTCGGCGCCCGTGAATGCTCTTTTTCAGCACTTTTACTGACAAAATGTTCCCAGCCCCCATGAGCGGCTTTTGCTTTGAGACAGGGGAGCACTCCTGCTGACAAAGCACCTTTTACACCTGCTGCGGTGAAACTTGTCCCATTGGGGGAGTTTTTCTTAAAGCATCTGTGAATGACAAAAGCGTCATAGATCGACTGGAAGTGCAGACAAAGTTTTAGCGTATGCCTGCACTGCAAGTGGAGGGGCATGTGCAGACATACTCAAGGTAGCTACTTTGAGTATACCACAGCAGTGAAGGCAAGGACAGAAGCCAGGCTGTACAAGCCTCCCGGGACACTGGATACATAATTAAATAGCTAGCCTACGCTGCAGCGGCTTCGCTTCTCTGGCTGTTGTGAGGTTTGCTGCAGTCATTCCTCTGACTTCAGTAGAGAGAGTGCATGTTTGCGAAAAGCTGTAAAAGCACACGTTTAAAGCACAATTGTGTAAAAGCACAATTTAAAATACTGGCTCCATCATACCACAGATTGGTGTGAATTTCAAAGCTACAGGCCCTCTATTAAACAAGCTCCGTTAGCAACACAGTAGAGCTCAGTGCCATGAACCCTCAGCCTGTGAAATTTTAATAGGCACAATTGTGTAGAAAGGTACAAGAATATTACTCTGAAAACCAGGTTCTAGAACCCAACCAACCCATTAGAACAAGTATTCCCCGAAACACTGGTGCTGCTGAGAGTCATGCTTCTTAAAAGCTACAGTCACCATCTCCTAACACCTTGTGCTAAGTTAGGGTACATCATCATTTTCCATCTGTGATTCCCCCTTCAGCAGACACTCAACCTGGGAAATTTCATCCTGAAAGGTGAATGTTCAGTGTTCGAAGAAATGGGAAAAGGCCTGACAGATTGGAACTGCTTAGGCAAGCTGAGGGAGATAGGACGGTTCTGGAGTTATGGCACTGGCTTTGGAAGACAAAAAACTGTGTTCAGCTCTAACAGTGACTTCCTCTGTGACCTCAGCCAAGTCGCTCTCCCTCAGTTCCCGTCGGTGAGCCAGGCAGTCATGCTTTGCCTCACCTCAAATGCTGATGAGAGGATGGATTAATTAACGTTTATGGTCAGGTCCTCAGTTACTGCAGTGACAAATGCCATAGCGCAGGCTATAGCTAACATTAACTACATCTAGCCCCAGACGGGTAGCTGTGTTAGTGTGCAGCTTCACGAAAAACAAGCAGTCCTCTAGCACCCTAGAGATCAACAATTTTATTTATTAGGTAATGAGCTTTAATGGGTAAGACCCAGAGCACTGCAAGTTTCAGCTACGCTACAACTTCTACACAGCCAAGGGAGGGTCAGACTGGAAGAGAGGATGTACTGAACAGTGCACAACAGCACAACGTGACAGTCTGGGACAGAAGGAAAAGAGCCAAATAATCAGCACACTGCAAGGTGAATTCTGATAGGCACAACACTATTGCATTGTAATCTGACCAGCACACAAAGGGCCAATTTTATAAAGAATATTAAACCTTCAGTCACCATTAGAAATGTTTTGTGTCTCATCACAGAGCTGGTGGCTCCTATATTAATACCAGAGGCTCTAGTACTGTCAGTGGGAAGAGTCTGACCTATTGAAGTCTCTTATGACTTGCATGGATTTATCGCCGAGGCCTCACCCAGATTGCTTCTGCTGAGTTTGTGAAGTCTAATGGCATGTCAGCAGAAGAGGGTGTGCGCACAGCACACCCTTAATCTTTTGACATCACTGCTGTTGGATAATACAAGGGTGTCCCACTGCCTTCACCTGCAGGTAATAGTCCAGTACATGCAACAAACTTCTTAGGAGGCAAAGCAACTTGATGGAAAGTGGATTATATTTCCTAGGGAAGGACTTGGGGCCAGCAAAATTGCCAAAGGCTGAACAACTCTCATGTGTCCGAAAACTTGGGAATGTAAGTTAACAGGAGTTCCTCGTTACATTCAGCAAGGCAAGAAGAAATCCTGAAGAAATGTAACAGAGAGGGAGCCGTGCTAGTCTATACACTATCAAAACGAAAAGCAGTCAAGTAGCACTTTAAAGACTAGCAAAATAGTTTATTAGGTGAGCTTTCATGTCTGTTCTGGTCTGGCTATGGTCTGAAGAAGTGGGTGTGTCCCACGAAAGCTCACCTAATAAACTATTTTGCTCGTCTTTAAAGTGCTACTTGATTGCTTTTTGTCCCGAAGAAATGGGATGTCAAGACGTTTCACAGGAATAAAGGAGAAAACAGAGAGCAGTGAATTACAGATCCCATTTCCAAACTTCTGTCTGATGTTTTTGCTGTTTAAAAAATAGTAAAAAATAAGTAACAGAAAGCCAAGAGAAACTGCAGGACTGGGGAAGGGAAGACAACACAGAGCTGTTCCTCAGCTCCTCCTGAGATGTCACAAACACTTTAGCATAAGGAGAGAATAATGAGGAAATTCCACCCAGACAATGGCTATCTTGGAAGCTATTCCTTAGTGTCTGAAACGAGTCATTTACCTTCTACTGTCATCACCTTTTCTATTTAAATAACACTTAACTGTAAACATTTACACCAATCAGGGTTAATGTCCCACTTCCAAAAAGTGGCTCTGGAAGATGAGATGATTGTCACATAATCACTGACATTAGTAACAGAGAGAAAGCTGTGCTAGTCTATATACTATCAAAACAAAAAAGCAGTCAAGTAGCACTTTAAAGACTAACAAAATAATTTATTAAATTAAAATAAATTATATTGTTAGTCTTTAAAGTGCTACTTGACTGCTTTTTTGTTTTGAAAATAATTTACTAGGTGAGCTTTTGCGGGACAGACCCACTTCTTCAGCCCATAGCCATACCAGAACAGACTCAATATTTAAGGCACAGAGAACCGAAAACTGTTAAAGGTTGTCAAACCAGAAAAGCAGAGGGGTGGTGTGTGCATGTGGCGGCAGATCAAGAGTCAGATAAAGCAACGTATGTAAGAGTCCTTGTAATGGGCCAGGTAATTGCTGTACCGGTTCAAACCACGTGTTAATGTGTCAAATTTAATATATGATTACAGTTTTTTTTTTTAAGGGTTTTCTCCTTGAAGCCCAAATACTTAATGCTGCTTAGCCAGTGAGCGCAGGACTGGGGTGGCTGCCCATGAGTGTTGGTTATATAGGGCTCTGCCCCACCCCCCACATACATCATACCCATCTGTTGTCTCATCTTCGGTTTAGACTACAAGGTTTGAAACTATCCCTGTGAGATGTTTGTACAGCGCCTAGCGCTGCATGGCCCTGGCACTGCTGCTATAGAAGCAACTAAAAATAATGCAAGCAGCCTGGCAAAAGGGAGAAATTCACCGCCATCGTCCCACCTCTCACTGTGAAGATCTTCATTTCTTGCTCCCAGTGCTACCTCAACAAGCACTTTGTTGAGACCAAGACGACAAACCCAGAACGCTGGCAGACATATAAAATGGCTTTAAATGGGAATGAATTGATTTCCTTTGCATAAAACAGCATAGAAAAATGGGAGCTGCCAGACCTGGGCCAAGCTGTGGCCCGTCTAATCCAGGATTGTGTCTGACAGTGATCTTTATGTACATTACAGAAGCACCTAGAGGTCTCCATCATGATCATATCCAGTCACACTAAAGGCTGAACAATTGCATAAGATGACAGTACCTGCCGCAAATGCTTACATCTGGCCAGCTCCTGATGCTTCTGAGGAAATTCCACAGTGGTGAATTATAGAATAATGTGCCCACAGGGTAAGTTTCTACCTAATTCTCATCAGTTAGATGGAGGATATATGTCCCTTTTAAACAAAACTTGCAGTGTAACTTTGGATGTCCCATTAGCCACATAAATACCTACTATATTGCACCCAACCAAGCTCGCTGCCTATATGGAATAGTATGTCAATGAGTTCCACAGATTAACTGCACATGGAGCAAAACAGTATTTTCCTGTCACTTTCAGAAGTTACCTTTCGGTCTTGTTGCCTGTTCCCTTGTTCTTGTATTCAAAGGGAGGAGAAATACATGCAGTGTGATAATGAGAAAAGGTGACAATCCAATGTGTAAAGTTGGAGTTCAAAGAAAATCTTCAGAGCTATTCCCACTGATTTCAGTCTCTAAAAAACACAACCAATTTCCAAGTGCTCCTATGCTTTTTAAAATGAAAGCACAGAACTAGTAAGCGCTTGTGCTTTCTCACACTCTATAATTAAATAGCCTTTGGGTGTCTTTCCTTCTGTTCAACAAGAAGTCCTGTGGCACCTTACAGACTAACAGATGCTTCCTACTGTTGTTACTCAGTTTGCTTCAGGCCTATGGACAGAATTCCAGGCCCCAGGGCAGAGCAGTTAATTGGTCCCTACATACGCACATGACATTTGGGAGGTGCTGTACCTGTGCCCTGTGAGCTGCTGGCCAGGCCAGGGCGAGTTGGCGTTGGTGTTGCCTTATATATTAAAAATGTACACACTTGGACTGAGGTGGAGATGGACGTAGGAGATGGATGTGTTGAGAGTCTCTGGGTTAGATTAAGAGGGGTAAAAAACAAGGGTGATGCCCTGCTAGGAGTCTACTACAGGCTGCCTACCCAGGTGGAAGAGGTGGATGAGGCTTTTTTTTAAACAACTAACAAAGTTGTTAGGATAACAAAAGGCCCAGGATTTGGTGGTGATGGGGGACTTCAACTATCCAGATATATGTTGGGAAACTAATACAGCAGGGCACAGACTATCCAGTAAGCTCTTGGACTGCGTTGGAGACAATTTTTTATTGCAAAAGGTTGAAAAAGCTACCGGGAGAAAGCTGCCCTAGATTTGATTTTAACAAATAGGGAGGAATTGGTAGGGAATTTGGAAGTGGAAGGCAGCTTGGGTGAAAGTGATCATGAAATCAAAGAGTTCACAATTCTAAGGAAGGGTAGAAAGGAAAACAGCAAAATAGAGATAATGGATTTCAGGAGGGCAGATTTTGGTAAATTCAGAGAGCTGGTAGGTAAGGTCACATGGGATGCAAAACTGAGGGGAAAAACAGCTGAGAGTTGGCAGTTTTTCAAAGGGACACTATTAAGTGCCCAAAAGCAAGCTATCCCGCTGTGTAGGAAAGACAGAAAATATGGCAAAAGACCACCTTGGCTTAACCAGGAGATCTTGCATGATCATATAAAAAAATCGAAACAAGGACAAATTACAAAGGATGAATATAGGCAAACAATACAAGAACGCAGGCGCAAGATTAGAAATGCTAAGGCACAAAATGAGCTCAAACTAGCCACAGGCATAAAGGGAAACAAGAAGGCTTTTTATAAATACATTAGAAACAAGAGGAAGACCAGGGACAGGTTAGGGCCGTTGCTCAGTGGGGAGGGAGAAACAGTAACAGGGAACTTGGAAATGGCAGAGATGCTTAATGACTTCTTTGTTTCGGTCTTCACTGAGAAGTTTCATGAAGGAATGCCCAACATAGTGAACGCTAGTGGGGAAGGGGTAGGATTAGAAGTTGAAATAAAAAAAGAACAAGTTAAAAATCACTTAGAAAAATTAGATGTCTGCAAATCACCAGGGCCTGATGAAATGCATCCTAGAATACACAAGGAGCTGATAGAGGAGGTATCTGAGCCTTTAGCCATCATCTTTGGAAAATCATGGGAGACAGGAGAGATTCCAGAAGACTGGAAAAGGGCAAATATAGTGCCCATCTATAAAAAGGGGAATAAGAATAACCCAGGAAACTACAGGCCAGCCAGCTAACTTCTTTGCCAGGAAAGATAATGGAGCAGGTAATTAAAGAAACCATCTGCAAGCACTTGGAAGGTGGTAAGGTGACCAGGAACAGCCAGCATGGATTTGTAAAGAACAAATCATGTCAAACCAATCTGATAGCTTTCTTTGATAGGATAACAAGCCTTGTGGACAGGGGAGAAGCGGTAGATGTGGTATACCTAGACTTCAGTAAAGCATTTGATACAATCTCGCATGATATTCTTATCACAAAACTAGGCAAATACAACTTAGATGAGGCTCCTATAAGGTGGGTACATAACTGGCTGGATAACAGTACTCAGAGAGTAGTTCTTAATGGTTCTCAAACCTGCTGGAAAAGTATAACTAGTGGGGTTCCGTAGGGGTCTGTTTTAGGACCAGTTCTGTTCAATATCTTCATCAATGATTTAGATATTGGCATAGAAAGCAAGCTTATTATGTTTGCAGATGATACCAAGCGAGGAGGGGTTGCAACTTTGGAGGATAGGGTCATAATTCAAAATGATCCGGATAAATTGGAGAAATGGTCTGAGGTAAACAGGATGAAGTTTAATAAGGACAAATGCAAAGTGCTCCACTTGGGAAGCGACAATCAGTTTCACACATACAGAATGGGGAGAGACTGTCTAGGAATGAGTACAGCACAAAGGGATCTAGGGGTTATAGTGGACCACAAGCTAAATATGAGTCAACAGTGTGATGCTGTTGCAAAAAAAGCAAACACGATTCTGGAATGCATTAACAGGTGTATTGGGAACAAGACATGAGAAGTCATTCTTCTGCTCTACTCTGTGCTGGTTAGGCCTCAGCTGCAGTACTGTGTCCAGTTCTGGGCACTGCACTTCAAGAAAGATGTGGAGAAATTACAGAGGGTCCAGAAAAGAGTGACAAGAATGATTAAAGGTCTTCAGAACGTGACCTATGAAGAAAGGCTGAAAGAATTGGGCTTGTTTAGTTTAGAAAAGAGAAGATTGAGGGGGGACATGATAGCGGTTTTCGGGTATCTAAAAGGGTGTCATAAGGAGGAGGGAGAAAACTTGTTCTTTCTGGCCACTGAGGATAGAACAAGAGGCAATGGACTTAAACTGCAGCAAGGGAGGTTTAGGTTGGACATCAGGAAAAAGTTCCTAACTGTCAGGGTGGCCAAACAGTGGAATAAATTGTCAAGAGAGGTTGTGGAATCTCCATCGCTGGAGATATTTAAGAACAGGTTAGATAGATGTCTATCAGGGATGATTTAGACAGTACCTGGTCCTGCCATGAGGGCAGGGAGCTGGACTTGATGACCTGTCATTAGTGCAGGGGGCTGGACTTAATGGCCTCTCGAGGTCCCTTCCAGTCCTAGTATTCTATGAATCTATAAGGTGGACATCAGCACAGGCTGTGCTGAACGGGAGCACTTCAGGTTCAGATCCTGCAAATTAATATTCCTCTAAGTCCTCCAAAACTCACCTTAGCTAGTGAAAGATTACGCTCTGCTATAGGGAACAATCCTACACTGGTTCACAGGATTTGAGGGATGGGGAAGACAATGGGGAATTAGTTATGTGAGCTGCATTATCTGACACTATCAACCAGAAAACTCTATTAAGTGGCATTTTTGATATCTCCCATTCCAAATCTTCCACCTGTAACCAGCACTAAGACACTGCCCAGGAGTTATGTAGTTGCACATTCTGCACTCTTACGTAAAAGAGGCAGAAGACAAGCAAGAAAGTTGCTATCAGAGATTTATTCAAAAAAGCACCTTCCGGGGTGCGTCTTAGGGTCACTACAGATTTAGCCCAATCTCCTACACCTTCTGAATCTCCAGTGTTAATTGATGCTCATAATGATGACAGAGGTACTGCAAGACCCTGTAGCATCTTCTGACACTTTAAAGAAAAATGAAATTATGTTCAGTGCAGTTTTAGTGTTAAGAATATTTTGAGTGATCTGGGTGTTTGCCAAGTGCTACCCCTCATAACATGTAGCATCATGTGATAACCTACTGGACAGAAACCTTTACCTGTATGCACTTAAGTGCTCCAAAAAAACAACCCCTCTGCAGTGTGGTACTACTACTGGATTGGTGAGTACCTGTGCGCTAGGTTATACTTCATTTTATTATATTCTAATCATCTGAAAATGTGTATTCCTGTGGGAAGTATAACTTTTAGGTACCAGACTATTTGATTACCTAGCACCCGTCCCCTACCCCCAACTCTCCTAGCATGCTGGATAATAAAGCTTTTACTGCAGGTCTTTTTCTCCCTCTAAAGTTCTATGAAATGAGATGCGCAGAGGTGTTTGTCTCAGTGCTCCCCCTCCCTGGATGGGAACATTGCTGAGTTCGAGGACTGCATGCCCTGATGAATTCCTACCATCTCCAGCAAGCAGAAAATCTACATTACACAGGAAATGAAATTCATCTGTCCATTTGCATTCTGCTGAATGATCAATGGAGCCTTAGGCAAGATTGGGGGAAAAAAGAGAAATGCTAACCATGATGCCTGCTTCAGATCCAGTGCCCTGCATTACTCTCACTCTCATAAATCAGCTGAAGGAGGACAATCGCATACATCCAGCCAATAGAAAACCTTCACAAATGTTCAGCTCTGATATAGGTCTCCTTCAATCCGGACTGTGTCATGTCTTGGACAGACTTTAGGGCACGTTTTTTATCTGGCAATAGGCACATGAGTAAGAGTGTTGCATGACTGCTAAATATGGGTACAGGGTAATTGGAGTAAACCAACCCTTCTATTCTGCAGCAACACTATTCACAGAGGTAAACCACAAGGCCTGCTTTTCCTGATGAGATCTGTGAAAAGTACTGGAACTACATGAGCGGCATTCACCGCATCAAAGTGACAGTTGAGCCTTTGCCTATTAGAAGCCTGGGAACATAGGAATATTACCTTCGTTGAAGAGGTGTATTAGAAATGAAGAGCATCTATCTGTGCTCAAGCTGTTGGTCCAGGCATTTGGGGGATATGGATTAAAGCTCATATGCCAAAATATGCAATCTTGAGGACCCAAAACAGTATTACCTGACACATGGTTATGTTCACACTGCCTCAGGACAGAAGTTTCACATAAGTGGCCTCAGATAAATGAGGTTTACACAACTGAGTCATCTTTCTTCCAAGATGGGTCAGCTGGCTCAGTGTTTTTTCAATGAAGCACTTTGATTTTCTGACCTAACAAGCTATATAGAATTATAAGAACTGATTGGCAGGTGCCTGCTCAAATCTGCGCTCAAAGGTTCATGCTCCAGAAAAAGTCAGCTCCATTTCTTTATGCTCAGCTGCTGCTTCATCCCCTTGGGACTGCTGACAGTTGACATACCTCACCTGCTATCGGCTACCCAAGGAACCTGCCAGTCAGAGCTGATCTGTGAGCTGGGAAGTGAAGGTGCCTCACCTTCTTGCAGTAGGTTCTTAGAGGTTAATGCATTTCATACACAGTGACACAGAGCTAATCCTTCATTAACCAATGGAGCAAGAGTCCTCTCCTCCAAAACACTGATTGGAGAAGTTTCAGAAAAGTCGTTTCCTCCTCAGCCTGACAACACGGTTCTGGAGACCCTTTAGCTCTCAGCCAGGGAGAAGAGGTCAGTCCCATTCAGAAAGATAACTTTGTTTCTCAGATGATTGCTCAGTTACCTGTGTGAAATTCTGGAGATGAGACTTAGCCACAAAGTAAACTTCCTCCCAGCTTTGGGTGCTTAGCCCGTATAAAGACGTAGGGGTTTTTAAGCACACGGAAGCATTCCGCCATAGCAGAACAGCAGGTGAAGGAAGCCTCTGGTTGTGAAAATCAGAAACTAAATGGAGAGAAGATGATACTTAACATCTATATCTGTCTATACTGAATTTTGTTTTCTCACCCCACCATACAAGCCTGAACTAATCCTTGTGAGTCTAAAATCCACATTCTGTTGGTGGGAAACCAGTTAATTGATTTCCCAAGGTCACATTATGCATTTGTGGCAACAGTGAGGTTAGAACACAGGAGCTTTTGGCTCCCAGTCTCATGCTTGCTACAAGAAGCTGGTTGTGATACAAGGTGGTATATACCGGAGCTAACTTAGTAACCACTGCGCCTAGAGAGGTTCTTTGACTGCCTAACAGTAGATAGCAATGACATGCCTACACTTTGCTCTGCAACACCTGCATCCAAGCATTCCTAGTATCCAGACACCACCAATACCAATCCCGTGAACACCAAGGAACCTTGCTGGAAGTCACTCTCCTCTATTTTCTTTCTTAGATCTTCAGTTAAGATTGAGGAATTACTTTTTAGTAACCGAGAGTGTGTTTACCTTGCAGCTAGGTACTCATGCCCAACCGTGCCAGCTGACTCAGGCCCACAGGGCTCACATTAAGGGGATGTTTGTCATGGAGACCTTCGGGAACTATCATGGGATGGTCCTGGAGCCTGCAAGATGAGCCACCTGTGGGTAGCTAGTTGCAGAGTAGATATTCCCTGGATGGCACAAAGTAGCTGCTCCCTTAAGAGGAGACGAGCCACAGTGCATGAGCGTAACTCACCTTTGCAGGTGGGGAGGGTGAAGGTCATGTGATTTGTGGACCAGGTGACCCAATCAGGCCTGTAGACAAGAAAGAGACTTGAAGAGAGAAAGTGGGTGGCTGGAGGTGGGTATTGGCAGATGCCTGCAGAGAGCAAGGCAGCTTGTGCAGGGCCCTAAGTCGGCATGGAGAAGTTCTGTAGCCATTGCCATATGCTGGGCAAGAAGTGCTGGGAAAGCAGGAATATGGCTCCTTAGGCTATGTCCAGCTTCAAACAGGGGTGAAAGAAAGGAACTTTAAAGAAGACAGATCTTCAGGAAGAAGGGTCTAGGCCCAGATGAAACTGGGATGAATATCCTGTAGGTCTGATTTCTATTTCGAAAACCTTTGTACAGGAGCTCATAAAAAGGACCCCAGAATGCTGGTACCAGTGGCCAGCTGGGCAAAGCCTATGAGGAATATCAACATGTTTGTGGGACAAATACACTGATCCCCTTGAAGAAGTAGAATATTAGACTAGGTGAGAGACTGAGGAATCTTATGAGAAGAACCAAGTTAGAAAATTTTGAAGATTTATCTTATTAGCTGCACAGCCCGCAATGGAAGCAGGTTAAGTTTATAACCTGAAGTCCACAGATCACATACCCCTAATTTAGCGTCTGACGCTGTTCACTGATATGTTTTAAAAGTGAACTAAAACTGTGTTTTTGTCTGGAAGCAATTCCTGCAAGTGCACATGCATAATTTTCAAGTCGAAGTTAAAGGTTATGGGCAGACCCAGTTGGCTGGCCTGGCTCTGTTGTAGAGTATTGGATAAAAAGGCCCACTATGAATAACAGCAGCTCTTGTTTCACTAATTGAATGGGGAATAGTAATCTATCAGGCACACAGATTTTACATTAGTATGTGCATCACAGTTAAGTTATATAGTATGGCCTGATGGGCCATAATGAAACAGTAAGGTTCAGCCACGTATGTAGCAAAGTTTATTATGGTGTTTATTTTATTAGGACAAGTGATGCATGTAATGCAACAACCTGCTGATGCTAAAGGTAGGAGACATCCAAAGCTTTTGGTTGTACAGTACTCACTGATAAGCAAGTGTATCTGAATGGAGCTTTGGTGACTAGATGTGCAGTATGTTCACGTTCAACCAATCTTACACACTTGTAAAAGTCTAAACAACTTAAGCAACTTAAGTTAAGCAACTGCGAGAAGTTCACATTCTATAACCTATGAAAAATTTGTGTTTATTTAATTTAAAAAGTTTATGGCTGTGAGAAAATATAATTTGCTGGCTAGTAGGCACCACTGTCTGGAACATCTGCATGACATGTGCCATTAGATTGCCCTCCAGGAGCTAAACCAAATAGTGGATAAGCACTCGAACACTACTGACAGGTTTGTCAAGTGATTTTTGAAGCAGGACTTTGGACCTACTATTGCCCAGACAGTGGTGTGGGCATCTCAGCTTATAATCATGGATGTGTTATTGGCCTCTGATATAAAATGAAAAGACACAAACCATTCACGGGACTGAGTTTTTACCTATAACAGTCAGAGTGAGAATGCCATAGTTGATTCTGGGGCGTGGTCTACCTAGGCAGGTAAGTCAATTGCATATACGCAGTTCTAGCTATGGCAACTGCATAGCTGGAATTATCTGCAATCGACTTACCTGGCTGCCTACACAAAGGGAGGTGGACAGGAGAAACCTCCCTTACTCTTCGCAATATTGAGGAGTACAGGGGTTGACTGTGAACCCCAGATAGTTTGATTTTGTGCGTCTCTGCCAAGTGCACAACATCGAACTCTGGAAGATCGACCCTGACTAGGTCAGTCTTCCTGGTAGTGTAGACGCACTCTGAATTCCACATCAGCTGTTGATTTTGTGGTCCACAGCCCTCAGCATTAAAACAACAGTGTTTTGTATTTAAGAAAATGAAGGGAGATGGAGTAATCCAACTGGAAGGGATTAGCACGCATTCCAACTGAATGCACATTCTTCACTTTTCTGATAAATAACTGTAGATAGATTGCCGGTGGTTTTAACACCTTCTGTATTTTTCCTGAGCAAGGAAAATATTGTTGCTTAGCTTTAGGGTGCAGACCTATAGACTTGCTCACTGGAGCAAAGCTGCTAGAACATCCTTTCACAAGATGGATTGTCTGTTTACTGTGGGTCTTTGGCAGGAAAGTGGGATATGCAGTACCTTGGGGAAATGTTATTGCTTAGCAGCCTGAATTCCAGGTACTGTGGAACAGCAGCAACAGCATACAAAGCCTTTATGCACAGTCAACCTATTCCTTTAACAGGATTACCAGTCTGACATTCCTTAGAGAGGTGTTTATCATCTGTAACTTTGACAAACAGAATCAGTACCTCACTCAGTTATTTAGTAAGTTCACAATTAACCAGTCAGAATCAATCTTCATTAATGAGCTTTGTGGGGAATTCAGTGTAGGCTGGGAACTGTGCATCCTGGAGAAATGATGGTCAGGAGGGAGACACAGGGTCTCTGCCTAAGGCTATGTCTGCACTAGGCAAAGTAAGTCGACCACAGATAAACAATTCTGGCTAGAATTGCATAGTTATAATCAACCTATCTGTGCTCTGCGTACTTGGCCGTCCTTACTGAGCAAGGTCGAGACGGGAGTTTCTCCCAATGACCTCCCTCACCCCTCATGTCTCGAGAGGAGTACAGAAGTCAACTTTGATCCCTGAGAGGTCAATTTTGTGTGTCCCTACTAGATGCATGAAATCAAACCCCGGAAGATTGACCCTGAGTGGGTTGATCTTCCAGGCGAGTACACACGTAGCCTAAAAGAGGTGATGGCTGAGGATCTAGGAGTCTAGAGTGATTGCCCTTAGGCTGTTCACAGAGGGGAGACGTGGGAGCAGTTGGGTGAAATCTGGATGAACTCATACCCAGCAAAAACAGATTTACCTCATGAAGAATGAATTTAACATCCTGTAGAAAACCATACTTATAAAGGTAAAGTTAAAAATTGCTCTTTAAACCAGTGTAATTAGGATGTGAAAGGTGAGAAACATTTGATATAATTTTAGTACCTGTGTTTCAAACCCTGTTCAGAATTCCTTTTCTGTCACCCTTTATCAGGGTCATACAACTAAAGAACCGTGAAAGGAGTTGAATGGTGCTGATACAGGCAGAGCTTGCTGACGGCATGCTCCCCAAAGGCTGCTGCTATGGCACAGCATGGTCACACCACGAGGTAGCCAAAGTGACAGCAGGAGTTATTTATGTCTAAACACAGCCGATAAGCCCACTAGAGTGAGAAGAACTAGCGCTGAAGGTGTGCCTATAGACAAGGGTGCTGCAGCACCCCCAGATTTTGTGCCCAGCTTCCAGCCCAGAGTCCCACTCAGCTGCCGGCTCTGCATCCATGGGCTCAGCTGCCAGCTCTAGGATGCTGTCTGGCTGCCATGCCTGTGCCCAGTCCTTGCTACTGTACCAGGGTCCTGCCCAGCTGTTAGTCCTACACCCATGGCTCTGCACTTCTCCCTAGCTGTAGCTCTATCCCCATCTTCATACCCACAGCCCAGCTCCTGGCCCCTGCTCTATGGAGGCAGTGAGAAGGGTAACACACAGCACCCTCACTCCAACTGTTCTAGCACCACAGTCCATAGGTGCCATTGTAATGCCTTGGTAGAGATGGTACCTACAGTGATGGAAGGTGATTTCCCACTATTCTAGGCGGTCCACCTCCCTGAGCAGCCGTAGCTAGGTTACTGGAAAAATGCTGCGAACCTAGCTAAGGCTACACAACAGGTTAGGTCAGCAGGGAGGTGAATTTTTCACCCCAGAGTGCCACTGCTACGCCGACGTAACCTGGAAGTACAGGCTGGGCCTAAGGTACGCAGCTGGTCCCAGAAAGGATGTGTAGTATTGCTGTGTGGGCCCTACAAAAGCAAGTCTGTGTGGTGGGCAGAAGATGGGAAAGGAGGTGTGAGCAGAGTTTGAGGCTTGGTTATTCTGCCTGTGCTAGAAAGGCAGTACCTTGCCAGGACACAGCTGGCCGCCTGCTTCAGGGAGCTTCTGGTGTCTAGCCTCAGAGTCCTAATGAGATTCCACTGACTGGTAAATTAGTCTATTTCCTCCACACAGCAGGGAGGGAAGATTTCTGAATATGCCTCCCAGCAGCCTGTGTGCACTATGACAGCATTAAACAAGAGAACTCAGAACACCGCACCAGCTGTGGCTGCTGTCTGACCCTTGTCTAAATGGTCTAGTGAGGCAGAAAGGCTGTCAGGCTGACATATCTACTGCTGTCTTCCTCCCTCCTCACAACTGGCTCTGTCCACCAAAAGGAACCAATTTATACCCTGATTTGCTTTCCGGAGACCAGCAGCTAAGAATGTTACTGCAGTGTTCCTATGCTGAGCAGGGGAGAATCAGCACGGAGATCGTTGTCTTTTCCATTAGAGTAGCATCCACATTCCCCAATCAAGGGGTAATGCACACCCAAGAACTTAGGCTCTAAGAGACACAGACAAATTAATATAGTGAATAGCTGCAGTGTTGGACTTTTTTAAAGTAGGGGGAGGGAAATGGTAGGCAAGGAGTTAATATGGTAAAGGAGTCCAGAAAAAAAGGAGAAAAGATGGGCAGTCACAATGCATTACTTCCCTACCTGTCAGCCGGCAAGGTTTGATTACTGTTATAGCAGATAGGAATAAGGGGATTTCGAAGTTGGTGGGGTCCTTTTGAAAAGGACCCGTCTGGATGAGCAGTGCAGCAGCAACAAGTGGCAATTTCGAAGTGCCGTGGCCGCCAGCATGCTAATGAGGCACTGAATATGCATTTCAGCACCTCATTAGTATTCTTTGATCTGGCTATTAGGATGGCCATTTTGAAGTTTTTACTAAGCGTAGACACAGCCGAAGAGGAAATTAAAATTTTAGTTGCTGCAGTTAGGCAAGTTTCACATTGGCTCCAATTTGGTTTGAAGTTACATTTCTACATGTATGCACTAACAGTACTTGGATTTATAGGAGACTTTGTTTTTACATATTGATAATTCACAGTGCAGGAAAGCTAATGGACTGGATCAATACAAGGGCACACAAGACCAGGTACCACAGGTCAGAAAACTGCCTGAAACATTAAGGGAAAGCTTTTTTTTTTTTTTTTTTTTGTTAATTAAAGTTTTCCACATTGCACAGAACTTATTTGTCAAAAGCCCAATTTTCAGTTAAAGTTTCCAACTGGACTCATGGCAGAAAGGCGATTCCAGACACAAAGGGCAGTGTGGAAATATGGATGGGAATAGGATAAGGGGAAGGAGGGTTCTGGGGGGCAGGGTTGCCAACTGTCAGTAAATTTACTGACAGTCTGTAAAAAAATAGCTGAAATTAGACATGTCCATAAAAATGTAGGAGTCTAAATTTCGTAAAAGTGCAATAAAATTTTGAAAACAGCAATTATTCTATAAAAATTAAATTTCTTCTGTGCTGCTTTAGCCATTTTCTTATGGAGCAGCAGAAATTGGATGTTTTAGTTGTTTATTTAGCTCAATGGTTGAGGTGATGTAACCAGCTATGATTAAGAGTGTCAGTGTTCAGATGTACGATCACAAAATGGAGAATTTCCAGGACCATGACTAACTAAATGAAAGTTATTTAGTCAGTCATGTGGTTTGAACTGGGATGGGAATTTTCTAGCTCATTATAGGGGCTCTTTTGCATATTTGGCTTTATCTAATTCTTGATTCCCGCCCCCCGCCTTCTGCCCCGTGCTCTGATTTGCTCACCTTGATAATATTTTCTGATTTGTCAGCCTTGATTACTATTTTTGGTTCTCTGTGCCTTAAATATTGAGTCTGTTCTGGTATGGCTATGGTCTGAAGAAGTGAGTCTGTCCCACAAAAACTGCTTTTTTGTTTTAAATGAAAGTGAGCTAAACAACAAGTTGTTTTTGTGATATATGAATGACAATGATTACTTTTCACTTTTGGCCATTTATGTTGTCTTAATATAGCATAAAAATTATGTCCATAAAAAATGTGCCTGCCCGTAAATTTTTCCCATTTTGTCCATAAATGAAATTTCTGTGGGTTGGCAACCCCCCTGTGGGGTGGGTGGAACTGCCAGAGTAAAGAACACACATGGAGTGAAGTGAACGCAGTGAGACAGAGGGAGAAGACCTTAAGTATGCAGAGTGTAGGGCCTTGTCTACAATACCACCCCCTGCACTGACCTAACCTATCCAACTTTGGCTACACTAGTAGGGTACCTGAAGATAACGCACTTGCTGTGGTGTCTTTCATGCAGTAAGGTTGGCGGGGGCTTCTCTCTCTTTGATTCTGGCTACTGTTCTTGTTCTGTTGATGTTCAGGAGTCAATGAGAGAGTGCTCATATCAATTTATCATGTCTAAACAGACATGATAAATGGATTCCTGGTGGATCGATCGCTGCAGCATTTATCCACTGTGTTGTGAGGACAAAGCCCTAGGTTACAGAAGGACAGGTCAGGAACCAAGAACTGGTATCTTAAAGACAAGGAGATACACGGGGGTGGGGGTGGGGGTAGCTACTGAAATAAAGAGCAACCTTATTTTGCCAAAAATGTGTAATTTTTTAGAAAATGTTAGTTTTGGCTCTTTATTAGTTACTTTGTATTTAAGACATCAATTTCCTGTTACTAACCAATAGCAGGCAGCCTAATAACGTTGAGATTTGCCTCATTTGACATAGCACCTTTCCTCTTTTTTTCCTCTTCATAAAACACCAGCAGATTTAATAATAGTTCACCTCCGGTTTTGCTGGAAGAGCAGAGGAAAGGCAACACCCTCTTGAAGACAAATTGCTATGAAACAACATTAGACAGTCACTCTGAGCCAAGAGACTGAAATTTTTCTGGAAGAGTAGGGAGCAAAAGCCCCAGGCTTCTCTGGGTAGATGCTCTGGCAAATGCAGGAAGGATGAAAAAGCCCTGATATTCTCCTCCCTCCCCTGCTTTGCTCTCAGGGCTCAGGTCCCTTCTCTCACACACAATGTACAACAGCTCTCCTGATGTTATCTCACTTGGAAAATAGCCTTAACACAGAGATTTCCTGGCGAGAAGAGTTCCCCGCAGTGATGCCGGAGCACAGAGTCAGAAAATCCGAGAGCAAAGAGGGTGGAGAAAAAAAAGCTCTGGTAACAGCTGCCGTTGTGAGGTGAAAGGAAAGGAAACAATGGGCTCCAGGGAACAACTCAACCTCTTACTTCTCTCCAACTCAGCCCCAGTAAAAGAGTGGCGAGAGCGCCAGGATTGAAGGCCTCTGGTTTTTTTGGCTTGATGTGGATCTAAAGATTGTTGCATGCCAGAGATGGATCTTATGGATCTGACTTCATTACAAATTTCTTACGTTGGAGAGAGTCAATATTTTTAAGTCACTTGATGCAAAATGCACCAAGTCTAATGCTGTGAGCAGGAGCCTGAACGTGCCTTGCATTCTGTGGGAGAGTCAGAAAAATAACCCAAGCCAGCATTTCTCTGCTCTGTGTAGCCACTCCCTATGCACCCTCAAGGTCTGCTCACTTCACAGACCAGAAAAAGACTTTAGCCCTTGCAGGAGCCAATACCCTCAAGGGAAAGCGCTCTGGATTCTGTTCTTCTGCCTGCATCGAAAAGCTGTCAGTGGAGTTCAGAGCACAGAACATCTCTTCCCAGTGAAGCAGGGGGAGGCAGGGGGAGCTGCTGTGATTTTCAGATCACAGGGGCCATCTGCCACCTCAGCAGTTTGAGAAAAGGTTTTTCGCTTGCAAATGAAGTCAGTCGCATGGGAGACACACCAGGCTGGAATAAAGACGGAGCCCCACAATGCTTCAGCCTTCTGAACACAGAACTGCTCTGAAGAAGCCTGAGCGCTGCTACCATGTGCTGATTCAGCCATTTAGCAGGGTAAAAGCTCTAAAATCCAGATGCTAATAAATGGTGACATGCTTTCCTGGTAGGTCATCTGGGTGAGAGCAATATTCCAGTAATAAATGGGGTTCTAAAAATACTTACCGAGCATGGGGTCTCTCGGATGGACTGAGTCACTGGAATCATGACCCTGAGTTCTCTTTCCCTTCCTAACACACACTCCCCTCTGAGGCTGGAGGCAAGACACCCAACATCCCCCATGCCTCACCCCTCTCCTTCAGTTCTATGTATTTGATTTGTCACCTTTTACTGACATTTTTTTTTGTTCCTCTGTGCTACATAACTGAGTCTGGACTGGAAATTTTCTAGATCTAAAGAAATGGGTAGGTCAGTTTCAGTTAAGCAAGCACAGTACATATCCCGTTATTCATTTTAGGGTCCCAAGTTAATTTCCTAGAATGCTCTGGTTTGTGACGTCAAATACTACACTACACTAGAACCTCTGTCTACAGAACATGTCCACACCTAATACAGGCTCCCCCGTCAACACCCTCTATCAACAGAGCAGCCAGAATGCCCAGCCCTCTGTTGACAGAGCAGCCAACTGGAAGCTCTGAAAACAGGGCAGCCCGGTGAACTGGAAGCCCTCTCTGTGAACAGAGGGCACCCCCCACAGAGCATCTACGCTGTAGTTTTGGTTGACAGAACTCAGCTGGGAAAACTGCTGCATTCTGTCAACAGATTCTCAACAGAACACATCTGTGGTGTGGACGCTCCCTAGTTTTGTCAACAGAAGGCCTTTTCTGTTGACAGAACTTTGCACTGTAGACCAAGCTTGGAAGTCTCACTGCTCTCCAGAGAGGGCATATAAGCCGCATCTACACGTGCACGCTACTTCGAAGTAGCCGCGCCAACTTCGAAATAGCGCCTGTCACGGCTACACGTGTTGGGCACTATTTCGAAGTTAACATCGATGTTAGGCGGCGAGACGTCGAAGTCGCTAAGCCCACAAGGGGATGGGAATAGCGCCCTACTTCAACGTTCAACGTCAAAGTAGAGAACGTGTAGTCGTTGTGCATCCCGCAACATCGAAATTGCGGGGTCCTCCATGGTGGCCATCAGCTGAGGGGTTGAGAGACGATCTCTCCAGCCCCTGAGCTCGATGGTGGCCGTGTGGAGCGGCCCCTTAAAGCTCCCCGCCCCCTCCCTTCCTGTGCAGGAAGCTGAGAGAACGTGCAGGCGGCAGCCCAGACACGCGGCCAGCCTGCACGTCTCTGAGTGCCACAGACACCCACCCCAGCTGCGATGGCCGCATGGCAGCCCCCCCACAAGGGGAGCCAGGGCTCCCAGCCCAGCAGCCAGGTGGGGAAGCGGCAGCGGCAGCGGGGCCCCTCCTGGATGGAGGCCGAGCTTCGGGACCTGCTGGGGCTCTGGAGCGAGGAGGAGGTGCTCCAGGTAACGGGGAGCAAGAGGCGGAATGCGGATGCGTTCGCTCAGCTGGCTGAGGGCCTGGCCGCCCGGGGTCACCCTGCCTGCACTCCGGATCATGTCCGGAGTAAAGTGAAGGAGCTGCGGCAGGGTTACGCCCGGGCCTGGGATGCGGCCGGCCGATCTGGGGCCGCCCCCGTCACTTGCCCCTTTTACAGGGAGCTCAGGGACATCCTGGGCCCCCGGCACACCTCCTCCCCTCCGGCCACTCTTGATACCTCGGCCGAGGAGCCCCAGCAGGCCCCGGAAGTGGAATCCGCCCCGGAGGCAAGCCCCACACCCCGGGGGCCCCTCAGGAGCCCACCCCCGGGGCACTGGAGGAGGAGGAGGAGGAGGAGGAGTCGTCGTCCTCCTCCAGTGATGCCAGCCTGAGGATTGTCCTGCCATCCAGGAGCTCCAGCCAGGCGTCCGCCTCCCGGGTGTCCCCCAACCGTGGGAGTGGACTGTCAGGTATGTACCCCCCCCGGGCACACCCCCGGGGTTGAGGGGCGGGGGTAATAGATATGACCAGGGTCCTCCACATGCCCAGATGACCATGGCCCCAAGGACAGCAGTGGCATGTCCCTCAGAAGAGTGCATCAGCCCCTGCCCCCCACAGCACGACAGTGCCATGCCCCATCCCCAGGGCTGGGGGGAGCGGAACCTCTAGGGTCCCCCGGGGGAGGGGGTGGGACACCCAGCAGCAGCAGCAGCAGCAGCAGCAGCAGCAGCATGTGATGGAGTGCGGGGAGTGCAAATGCGAGACTCAGGCTACATATGAGAAACAAGCAGCAGAATAGCTCCCAGTGACTAAGGATGATCTTGGGGCTACAACTGGCAGGTTACACCTCTGCCCTGATCAAAGAGGAGGGAGGAGCCGAGCTGGGTTTGAATTGGGGGCGGCAGTTAGAGGCTAGGGGAAGGGAGAACTAGAAGGCAGCCAGCCTGAGGAGGGGGAAAGCTACAGCCCAGAGGGGCACCCCTCGGGGTCTTCTCCCCAGGATGGGTTGGAAGGACTGTCTCTGACTGCTGTACAGTTGCTTCTGGGAGAAACTGGGCATCTGTTGCCTAATAACCTCCTGTTATACCTGCTGAGTGAGAGTCACTCCTGCCAGCGGACGGGGTGTAGTGCAGGGGGTCCCCTGAACCCCATCACAGCAGCATCTCCCGGGGACGGGGAACCTGCAGCAGAGGGGTCGGGGGACAAGGGGCACGGCTCGGGGCCCACACTAACGGCTGTCTCCATTCTTCTTCCCCCCCTCCTGTGTTCCGCAGCTGCACCATCGGAAGGACCGGAGAGCACCAGCGAGGCGTCAGTGGTCCCGGACAGCCCTCCGGGGCCATCACTCCAGGCCAGCCCCTCGGTGGAGGACCGACCAGCCCCGTGGCGGGGAAGACGGCGGACCCAGCACCAGCAGCCGACGGCGATGGACCCCCAGCTGCTGGCCCTCCACCGTTGGCAGCTGAAGGTCACCGAGCAGTGGCTGCGGGTGGAGGAATGCTGCCTCCAGCTGCAGGAGCGGGCGCTGGCCTGGCGCCAGGAGGCATGGGGGGGCCTACATGGGGACCCTCAACCGTACCGCGGACTCCCTGGCCCCCCATGCCGCGCCGTCCACTGCAGTGCCCGCCCTGCCTGCTCCACCTGCTGCTCCAGCCGCTGCGCCGTCCGCCGTTGCACCGCCACCCGCCACCGAGGGCCAATTCGCCAAGGGGGACCTGGGGCCAGCTGACACTTGCCGGCCGTATCTCTCGGTCCGCCCGGCCCCCCAGCCAGCCCCGGCCAGGGCTGAGGCCGAGGCGGGGATCCCAGCCGCCCACTCCCAGCACTGGACTTTAGGGGTGTGGGGCCCAGGACGTGGCCCCCCCCTTTGTATATATTCCCCCCAGTTTTAAGTTAGTTTGTTGTAAATAGTTTGTATATTTGACCCGTTACAATGCTGATCCTTACCCCCCCATGTAAATAGTTCTCCCCTTCCTTGTCTTCCCCTTTCATGTTATCCCTATTTTTATAATGTATATATATTTATAAGTTATTTTCCCTGTACATAGTTAGTTAGTCTTGTTGATAATAATAGTAAGAGTTCTAAAGATATTTGAGTTGACAAACAACTGTCTGCTTTTATTTTTACAAGAAAAGTGCGGGGGGCCTCTTGGGTGCTCTGTGGTGTGGGCGTAGGGGCAGGGAGTGTTGTGGAGGATGAGGGGGCAGTGGGGGGCCTGCCAGCGTTCACCCTGCGGCCTCATTGAACTGGGCCCGCAGGGCCTCCCGGACCCGGGTCCCTTCGGGGTCCACCTGGTGACTGGGGGCAGTGGGTGGCTGCACATTGGCCCTGCCGGCCTCCACAGCCCAGCCCTGAAAGAAGGCCTCCCCCTTGCTCTCCACCAGGTTGTGGAGGGCGCTGCACGTGCCCACAATCTGGGGGATGTTGGTGGGGCCCGCATCAAGGTGGGTGAGGAGACACCTCCAGTGCCCTTTGAGGTGGCCAAATGTGCGCTCCACCACCTGGCACGCGTGGTTCAGGCGCTGGTTGTAGCGCTCCTGGCTGGCAGACAGAAGGCCCGTGTACGGGTGCATGAGCCAGGGCCGGAGGGGGTATGCCGCATCTGCGATGACACAGAGGGGCATGGTGGTGTCCCCCACAGGGATCTCCCACTGGGGGATGTAGGTCTCCGCCTCCAGCCGGCGGCACAGGCCCGAGTTCCGGAATACCTGGGCGTCGTGGGTGCTGCCAGGCCAGCTCACATAAATGTCCAGGAAACGGCCCCGGCTGTCCACCAAGGCCTGGAGGACCACTGAGTGGTAGCCCTCCCTGTTTAGGTAGTGTCCTCCACTGTGCTCTGGGGCACGGATGGGGATGCGAGTCCCATCCAGAGCCCCGAAGCAATTGGGGAAGCCCAGGGTGGCAAAGCCCGCGATGGCGGCATCCGGGTCCCCAAGCCTCACGAGCCTGTGGAGGAGCAGGGCGTTGATGGCGCGGATGACCTGCAGGGGAAGCACATGGGAGAGCACCAATGAGGGGCGTGCAGGGTGTGTGTGGCCCTCCCCTCTCCTCTCCTCCCCTCCCCTGCCAGGGCCCCCCTCCCCCTCCCCCCGTGGGTCCTCTTACCTCCATGAGGACAGCCCCGACTGTGGCCTTGCCGACGCCAAACTGCTGGCCCACAGATCAGTAGCTGTCTGGAGTGGCCAACTTCCAGACAGCGATGCCGACCCGTTTCTCCACACTGAGGGCACGCCGCATGGCGGTGTCCTGGTGCCTCAGTGCGGGGGTGAGCCACTGGCACAGCTCCAGAAATGTCTGCCGGCTCATCCGAAAGTTCTGGAGCCAGCGGTCGTCGTCCCACTCTCCGAGCACCAGCCGCTCCCACCAGTCGGTGCTCGTGGGGTAGCTCCACAGCCGGCAGCGTGTGCGGCAGGGGGGTGCTGCAGGGTTGGGGGCTGCGTCCTCCTCCCCTGTGGGCAGCTTCTCCTCTGTGGCAAGGAGGTGCTCAGCTGCCTCCTGCATGGCATCGAGCAGGGCGAGCACTGCTCCTGCAGGGGCGGCTGTGTGGACCTCTGGCTGCTGCTGCTGGGGGTCCATGACTGCGTCGCTTGAGGTGTGCGTGCCTATGGCTCTGCAGACCGTGTGCTGTGTAGGCTGAGTGTGTCTGGGAGGGGCCCTTTAAGGGAGCGGCTAGCTGTTGCCCCGGAAGCACTAGTCCGCCCTGTGACCCTGTCTGCAGCTGTGCCTGGCACCCTTATTTTGATGTGTGCTACTTTGGGGTGTAGACGTTCCCTCGCAGCGCCTATTTTGATGTGGTGCTGCGCAACGTCGACGGTCGCCAGCCCTCGAGGACGTGTAGACGTTATTCATCGAAATAGTCTATTTCAATGTCGCTACATCGAAATAAGCTATTTCGATGTAGCGTGCACATGTAGATGTAGCCATAAAGTCCGGAAAGTTGCAGAAATCTTCCATAACCTTGTCGTATATAAAATAAAAACCTCTGAACACTGTTCTCCCGTCAGAACTCCAAGCGAAAGACTATTTGTTCCTCTGGGCTCCAGACCTAAGTTCCCTCTAACCTGTTCAGCCACACAACCTGTCTATTTAGCACCATGCACATCAGGTGTCAGCAACTTTTCTGAAGGGAGTGATGAAATATGATCTTTTGACCTCTATGTATGGTTTGAGTGCCAGGGATATTTTTTCAAGGCATTAATAGTCCTGTTTACAACAGCTTCATTAATAAACGGGAGAGCTCTGCATCTTTTTTTAGGTGATGGCTGGCAGCATGAGCTGGTGTTTGTTAACCCACAGGTGTCCTGGCTTTGACCTAGCTCCCAGATGCATGAGGGAGGAAGGGCAGGACTGAGCATCCACCATGTGTCACTCTTGGCACCCATGCTGGGGGTTGCTGACCCCTGGTGTAGGTATTCAAAAAATCCCTGCAGTGCAGGGGCTGGTGGCAACCAAGGCAGGGCTAGTGCATCCTCAGCCCCAAGAGCAAGTCATGCCTGACCAATCTGATTAGCTTCTATGATGACATAACTAGCTCTGAGGACATGGGACTTTCCCAAAGCTTAACTTTCGCAAAGCTTTTGATATAGTTTTCCACAATATTCTTGCCCATAAGCTAAGGAAGTATGGATTGGATACATGGACTGTCAGGTGGCTAGAAAGCAGGTTAGATGGTTGGGCCCAATGGCTCAATGCCTGGTTGGTGGTCAATTTCACGTGGACTGCACCAGGGATCAGTCCTGGGGCTGGTACTGTTCAAAATCTTTACTAATGACCTGGATGATGAGATGGATCGCACCCTCAGCAAATCTGCAGATGACACTAAGCTAGGGACACAGGTAGATACATTGGAGGGTAGGGATAGGGTTCAGAATGATCGAGATAAATTGGAGGATTGGGCCAAAAGTAATCTGATGAAGTTCAACAAGAACAAGTACAGAGTCCTGCACTTGGGTCAGAAGAATCCCAAGGAAGGTTACAGGCTGGGGACCAACTGGTTTAGTAGTAGTACAACAGAAAAAGACCCGGGGATTACAGTCAATGAGCGGCTGGACATGAGTCAACAGTATCCTTGTTGCCAAGAAGGCTAATGGCATATTGGGGTGCATTAGGAGGAGTATTTCCAGTAGATCTAGAGAAGTTATTATTCCCCTTTGTCTGGTGCTGGTGAGGCCACATCTGGAGTACTGCATCCAGTTCTAGGTCCCCCAGTATAGAAAGGTTGTGGATGCATTGGAGTTGGTCTAGCGGAGGGCAACAAAAATGACTAGGATGACTAGGGGGCTGGAGCACATGACCTATGAGGAGAGGGTGAAGGACCCAGGCTTATTTAGTTTGCAGAAGAGAAGAGTGAGGCGGGGGGATTTGATAGCAACCTTCAAACTTGCTGAAGGGGGGCTCCAAAGAGAATGGAGAGAGGCTGTTCTCAGTGGTGAAAGATGGCAGAACAAGGAGCAATGGTTTAAAGTTACAGAGGGGGAGGTGTAGGTTGGCTTTTAGGAAAAACTATTTCTCCAGGAGAGTGGTGAAGCACTGGAACCTCCACCCCTAGAGGTTTTTAAGTCCTGGCTTGACAAAGTCCTGGCACAGGTGATTTAGTTAGGGTTGATCCTGCAGGGGGCTGGACTCAATGACCTCCTGAGGTCCCTTCCAGCCCTAGGAGTCTATGATTAAGAGGCCTGGCAGAAGGAAGATAAACCTTGAAGTTTTTGGACTTCAGAGATAGCTGTGTTTTGGTATTTTGAGTTTTATTTACAGTTCATTTCAAGTTACTAAACCCAGTCTCCCAAGAAGGTTTTTTTTTTTTTTTTTGGACAAAGAAAAAGCATGAAGTCCACTTTTTTTTGTTTTTTTAAACAGTCTAAGATGGGAAGGTGAGGCAGACTGCCCATGTTGCAACTCTAGGCTGTGAGAGGGTGCATAGCAGGCTTCTGTTCCAATTATAAGAAAGAATGGGGCTCTTTCAAATATCTATTATAGAAAGAAAATGAAATCCAAAAGTGAACCAAAGAGGCTAGAAGTCTGTCTAATAAGATGGGTGAACTAGAGTACCTCATATCAAAGGAGGAGATTGACATAATAGGCATCACAGAAACCTGGTGGAAAGAGGACAATCAGTGGGACACAATCATACCGGGATATAAAATATATCGGAAAGACAGAACGGGTCGTGTGAGTGGCGGAGTGGTACTATATGTAAAAGATAATATAGACTCAAATGAAGTAAAAATCTTAAATGAATCAAATTGTTCCATAGAATCATTATGGACAGCAATTCCTTCCTCTAATAGGACTATGGCACTAGGAACATATTATCGACCACCTAACCAGGACAGTGATAGTGATGCTGAGATGTTAAGGGAGATCAGAGAGGCTATCAAAATAAAAAATTTAGTAATAATAGGGGATTTCAATTATTCCCATGTTGACTGGGTACGTGTCACCTCAGGACGGGATTCAGAGATAAAATTTCTCGATGCCTTAAGTGACTGCTTCTTGGAGCAGCTGGTACAGGAACCCACAAGGGGAGAGTCAATTCTCGATCTAGTACTGACTGGAATGCAGGATCTGGTCCAAGAAGTAACTATTACAGGACCGCTTGGAAATAGTGACCATAATATAATAACGTTTAATATTCCTGTGTTGGGAAGAACACCGCAGCAGTCCAACACACTGGCATTTAATTTCAAAAAGGGGAATTATACAAAAATGAGGAGGTTAGTTAAACAGAAATTAAAAGGTAGAGTAACTAAAGTAAAATCCCTGCAGGTTGTGTGGAAACTTTTCAAGGACACCATATTAGAGGCCCAATTTAACTGGATACCCCAAATTAAAAAACACAGTAAGAGACCTAAAAAAGAGCCACCATGGCTTAACAGCCATGTAAAAGAGGCAGTGAGAGATAAAAAGGCATCCTTTAAAAAGTGGAAGTCAAATCCTAGTGAGGAAAATAGAAAGGAACATAAACACTGCCAAATTAAGCGTAAAAATGTAATAAGAAAAGCCAAAAAAGATTTTGAGGAACAGTTAGCCATAAATTCAAAAAACAATTGTAAAATGCTTTTTAAGTACATTAGAAGCAGAAAGCCCGCTAAAAAAGCAGTGGGACCCCTGGACGATAGTGATATAAAAGGAGCAATCAAGGAAGATGATGCCATTGCAGAGAAACTAAATGATTTCTTTGCTTCGGTCTTCATGACTGAGGATATTACAGAGGTTCCCAAATCTGAGCCGTCCTTTGTAGGTGACAAATCTGAGGAACTGTCCCAGATCAAAGTGTCAGTAGAAGAGGTTTTGGAACTAATTGATAAGCTAAACAGTAACAAGTCTCCAGGACCAGATGGCATTCACCCAAGGGTTCTGAAAGAACTCAAATGTGAAATTGCAGAGCTATTAATGGTGGTTTGTAACCTAACCTTTAAATCAGCTTTGGTACCCAATGACTGGAAGACAGCTAATATAACGCCAATATTTAAAAAGGGCTCTAGAGGAGACCCTGGCAATTACAGACTGGTAAGTCTAACGTCAGTACCGGGCAAATTAGTAGAAACAATAGTAAAGATAAAATTGTCAGACACGTAGAAGAACATGATTTGTTGGGCAAAAGTCAGCATGGTTTCTGTAGAGGGAACTCATGTCTTACTAATCTATTAGAGTTCTTTGAAGGGGTTAACAAACATGAAGACAGGGGGGATCCAGTGGACATAGTATACTTAGATTTCCAGAAAGCCTTTGACAAGGTCCCTCACAAAAGGCTCTTATGTAAATTAGGTGGTCATGGGATAGGAGGAAAGATCCTTTCATGGATTGGGAACTGGTTAAAAGACAGGAAACAAAGGGTTGGAATAAATGGAGGGGGGTAACTAGTGGTGTTCCCCAAGGGTCAGTCCTGGGACCAATCCTGTTCAACTTGTTCATCAATGATCAAGAGAAAGGGGTAAGCAGTGAGGTGGCAAAGTTTGCAGATGATACCAAGCTGTTCAGGATAGTCAAAACCAAAGTAGATTGTGAAGAACTTCAAAAAGATCTCAGCAAACTGAGTGACTGGGCAGAAAAATGGCAAATTAAATTTAATGTGGGTAAGTGTAAGGTAATGCACATTGGGAAAAATAACCCCAATTACACATACAATGTGATGGGGGCAAATTTAGCTACAACAGATCAGGAAAGGGATCTTGGAATTATAGTGGATAGTTCTCTGAAAACATCCACGCAGTGTGCAGTGGCAGTCAGTAAAGCAAATAGGATGTTAGGAATGATTAAAAAAGGGATTGATAATAAGACAAAAGATATCATACTTCCCCTATATAAAACTATGGTACGCCCACATCTTGAGTACTGCGTGCAGATGTGGTCTCCTCACCTCAAAAAAGATATACTGGCATTAGAAAAGGTTCAGAAAAGGGCAACTAAAATGATTAAGGGTTTGGAAAGGGTCCCATATGAGGAGAGGCTAGAGAGACTGGGACTTTTCAGTCTAGAAGAGAGGAGACTGAGGGGCGATATGATAGAGGTATATAAAATCATGAATGGTGTAGAGAAAGTGAATACAGAAAAGTTATTTACTTGTTCCCATAATATAAGAACTAGGGGACACCAAATGAAATTAATGGGTAGTAGGTTCAAAACTAATAAAAGAAAAATTTTCTTCACACAGCGCACAGTCAGCCTGTGGAGCTCCTTCCCGGAGGAGGCTGTGAAGGCCAGGACTCTAACAGAGTTTAAAATAGAGCTTGATAAATTTTTGGAAGTTAGGTCCATAGATGGCTATTAGCCAAGGGTAAAGTATGGTGCCCCTAGCCTTTAGTCAAAGGCTGAAGACAGATGGCAGGAGACAAATCGCTTGATCATTGTCTTCAGTTCACCTCCTCTGGGACACCTGGCACTGTCCACTGTCGGCAGACAGGATACTGGGCTGGATGGACTTTTGGTCTGACCCAGTATGGCCATTCTTATGTTCTTATGCAACACAGAGTTGAGCTTCAGTTTGTATTTCTTCAGGAAAATATAAGAATCTTGCCAATGTGCATCAAGAAAAGCAATCATTAGATTGGCATCTGGAGAAGTTACGAAGCTCAATTTCACTTCATGCTTACTGCTTTTTTAATCAATCAACCCAGTTGACCTGGTGAAAAAAGCCAATTCCAAAATGGATTTAGTTGCGTGCTCTCTCCTCTTCTCCCCAGTGGTTAGACTTGCAGAAGCCGTTCACTCATTCATTTGGATGGAGTGAAGAATTCTGACCGTTTTACAGCCTGACTTTCAGCACTCTGACAGCCTGCAAGACAAACAGTGTATGTGATGCTCCAGAATCTCTACAGGAAGCTGAAGCTCACACAAAGGGATTAAGAACTGAATATCTGTAAAATAAAATATTTTACTTGGACTTGAGCCTATCTAAAAGAAATGCAAGTCAATAGGGAAAAGACACAGGCTGGGACCGGGGGGGGTGAAGGACCAGTATGTGGCTTGCTGTGAGCATAGCTGTTCTTCGTAAGTGGGTGCAGAGGTAGCCTCCATCACGCACTTTAAAGTACTGACACAGTGGTCCTTCCATTCTCCTTATCTTCCTTCAAATCTCTTCAGACTCTCCTCTGTTGGGAGCCTTATTAGATACTGCCAGCTCAACAGGACAGGGCAGGTGATGAACTGACGTCGTCTTCTTTCCTCTTCTTATCTAGGATCCCTTCCTGCCACCCCTGCCCTCCTCCATTTAGGCTAAGGTCTCTGGGACACAGACTCCATGTTAACTTGCTTCTCTCCCAGGTGCCTTTCTGGGACTGCTATCTGTGATCTCTCTCCTCTCAAGAACTAGGGGACACCAAATGAAATTGATGGGTAGTAGGTTCAAAACTAATAAAACTAATAAAAGGAAATTTTTCTTCACACAGCGCACAGTCAACCTGTGGAACTCCTTGCCGGAGGAGACTGTGAAGGCCAGGACTCTATTAGGATTTAAAAAAAGAGCTCGATAAATTTTTGCAGGTTAGGTCCATAAATGGCTATTAGCCAGGGGTAAAGTATGGTGCCCTAGCCTTCAGTACAAGGGCAGGAGATAAATCACTTGATCATTGTCTTCTGTTCTCCTTCTCTGGGGCACCTGGCATTGGCCACTGTTGGCAGACAGGATACTGGGCTGGATGGACCTTTGGTCTGACCCAGTATGGCCATTCTTATGTTCTTATGTTCCTTTCAAATGAATGACTATAGAAGAAAAATGATTTTCAGCCAACTGAT
Organism: Carettochelys insculpta; assembly: GCF_033958435.1. Classification (NCBI taxonomy): domain Eukaryota; kingdom Metazoa; phylum Chordata; order Testudines; family Carettochelyidae; genus Carettochelys; species Carettochelys insculpta. The sequence goes on from NC_134141.1 coordinate 125,582,488, forward strand.
TCGGTAAAAGCATCCCAGAAGTAAAAGGCTGGGGCTGCAGGACAAATTAATCTTCTCTGGCATTGCCGACACTTTAAAGGAAATAGAAGAAAAATCTATCACATTTACACCTCACTGGATGGGGTTCAACAGCCAGGTATCGCAGATTAATTTCATCCAAACATTATGAACATCTCAATTGTGTAAAAAAAAAATCTTACAAAACAAAATACTGTTTCAATATAGAGAACAGTAGTCAAATAATTTAAAACAAAAAATGACAAAAGATGAAAAACAGACTCAATTTAGCTACAAAAAGTCTTGAGAAGGTGAATCTGAAGGCATCCAGAACAGTGCAGTCTGCTGTCTTCTAGCAGAGGAAGTGTTACCTTTCTTCACTTATTTCCCTTTATCTACTTTGGCTTTACTTGACCCAGTCTTTCTGCAAAAGTAACTGGCATATCAACAGGTATTTCAGCACAGGTGACAAGTATAGAGTTTGCCCACAACTGAACTTTACCCTCATTTTTCCTTTCCAAAATACATACATTATGTTTTCTGCCTGAGACATGATTGCTTGAAAGAAAGCTCCTTGACATTACGGCTACGTTTAGACTTCATGCAGACCAAGTGCATCCTTTGAACCAGCCGTTTCATAGTACAGAAGCGTTTTTCTCTTATACAGCAATGCTAGTTATGGGAATTGGAGCCAAAGAAGGCCAATGTCAAAACAAGAAAAATACTGTAGTCTTTCTCCCGTTTCAATTTTGCCTCAGAAATCTTACAGAGGACTTCAGGGCTTAAAAACAAACATTTTATTTAAAGAGACATTTCCAAGACAAAAAGCATTAATATTGTTAGAAGCCATCTTACATGTTATTAGCATTAGCAAAGATTATAGCAAAGGAATTTTTAAAGCTTTATTTTGCTCTTCAACATCTCCCTATGAGCACCATACAAAAACTTTTTTTGGTTCATACCTTTTAACCATTTCCACTTCACTTGGCTTGGACATGTAAATTAAAAACTAGCCAGTATTATTTTTGCTGTCGGCTTGCACCTTCCAGTTCCCGTTGCTTCTGCAGTGTTGGTGGATTGGGCTTCCAAGACCGTATGGGAACGTTAAAATCCTGAGCCGCCTCCTTTCATTTAAAGAGGATTATTAATTATTTTAAAAAATTGGAATGTTCCTTTAGCCTCAATAAACTTTAAAGAGAAACCTAACTTTTGAATACAAGCAACCAGTACTTCATATAGGCTGAACCTCTCTAATCTGGAACTCTCTCATCCAGCATGATTTTAGTTTGGTAGAAGGCCATTTGGGTCTGGCCAAGTTTCCCGTGGTCCCATGAAGTTTGTTTCCAGGCACTAGTCCTGGCTCTCAGGGTTCTGTGCTGTTATTTAGTGGTAATTTACCCCTAAATGTATTATAAGAGCGCAGTAAGAAATGAAATGTTTCAAGGGGTGTCATAGCCGGGGTGGTAGCAGGGATAAGCTCCCACTATCTATAAAATGCTCCCATAGCGTGTGTCTCCAATAGCCTCTGACAACCGAAGTCCAGCTCCTGGACTTCACGTGTGGCTTAGTTTCTAAGCCTGGCAAAACTGTTTGCACTGACAGGAGAAGGGGCGAAGACGGGTGACTGGTGCCTTAAAACCAGCTGCTTCGGGCAGATGGGGCTCGTCAGCCTGGGAAGGCCGCCCACCTAGGAGAAGGAAACTCTGATTTAAAACCTCTGCAGCCTTGCGGCGATACCTAGTCATGGGAAAGGCTTCGGGAGTAAACCCCGAGAAAAATCTGGAGATGGAGCCCCTAAGGCAGTTTGAGGTTGTGCTCTCTCACTCTGGCAGCTCCTGGGATGACAGTGGTGCCAAGCTGTACTGGCTTTCACCTTTCCCTTGGATTACCTCAGTGGCGTGGAGAGGGGGAACCTGCTGCTGGGCATCAGCTGGTTCTTCAAACTTACTTGCCCAGGCCTGCGCCCTGGAGAGGACACTCCAGCATCGCTTTCTGAGCGGTGACGCAACATGGGAAGCAGCAGTTACTGGTATTAAGCCACTGCACTCGACTGGCGTAGAGTGAGGCGCAAGGGGTTGCTTCCGACGGTGGGAGAGGTCTTCGGATCTCATTGGGCAGCTACCACCCACCTCAAGCTGGGCAGCCCCCAGCCAAGTAGGTGCTGCCTCGCCACGGTCCACTTGCTCCACTGGGTGTGTGGGGCTTAGGGAATCACTGATAGGTGGATTGTTAACCTTACACCAGGCAAAACAAACAACAAAATAATCCAGCCTTCAGGCTGGGCACATGGAATGTAAGAACCATGACTCCGGGCCTTACAGAAGGCCTACAGAGCATTAGTAACCCCCGGAAGACAGCAATCATTAACAACAAGCTGAGAAGACTGCGGATGGACATCGTAGCCCTCAAGGAAACAAGGCTATCATCCTCTGGATGCCTCAGGGAGAAGGACTTTTCCTTTTTCTGGCATGGGAAGCCTCCAGAAGAGACCAGGGAACACGGTGTTGGCTTCGCAATCAGAAACAGCCTAGTTGGCTCAGTCATACCACCAAATGTGGGAACTGAGAGAATGCTGAAAATCCAGCTTCAAACACTAGTGGGCATGGTCAACAACTTCAGCGTCTATGCGCCTACTTTAACTTCTGCCCAGGAAGTTAAGGACAAGTTCTATGATGAACTTAGCATTGTCATCAGTGAGGTACCTTCCCATTAGCCGCTATTCATCGTTGGCGACTTTAATGCCAGCGTTGGCAGCGACCACCACGGCTGGCCATCCTGTCTCGGACAGTTTGGAACAGGGAAGATGAATGAAAACGGACAGCGCCTCCTTGAACTCTGCTCCCAACATGACCTCTACGTAACCAATATCTTCTTCAATGTCAAACCCCAGCACAAAGTTTTGTGGCTACACCCAAGATCAAAACATTGGCACCAGCTTGACCTCGTCCTCACCAAAAGCAGCCGTTTAGGTACTGTCAGGGTGACACGTAGCTGCCACAGTGCAGACTGTTGCACTGACCATTTGCTCGTGTGTAGTAAGGTGCACATCCAGCCGCGAAGGTTCTTTCGCTCCAAAAAATAAGGGAGGCCGTGCATTGACACTGGCAAGACTTGTGACCCTTCAAAAGTATGTGAGGTTGTCCAAACACCTGAAGAGGCCTTGCCCCGCCCAGACGACACTGATATCAGCAAGAGATGGGAACAACTACGGGATGCTATCTATAATACTGCGACATCTACCTTTGGGAAGAAGACAGGCAAGTCTGCTGATTGGTTTGAAGCCCACACTGAAGTGCTGACGCCCCTGATTGAGAAGAGACAGGCACTGGCTGCATACAGGTCCTCTCCCAGTGAGGTGAACCTGCAGGCTGTCCGGTCTGCTCAGAGTTGAGTGCAGCAGGTTGCTCAGCTGTGTACCAACGATTACTGACTCCAACTCTGCTCCAAGATTCAGCAGGCCGCAGACACTGGTAACATGCGAGGAATGTACGATGGGATCAAGCAGGCCATCAGTCCATCACAAAGAAAGACTGCCCCACTTAAGTTGGCCACAGGCGAGGTCTTGAAGGACAGAACCAAGCAGATGGAACGCTGGGTGGAACACTACTCACAGTTGTACGCCAGAGAGACCGTAGTTACAGAGAGAGCCCTGAATGCCATTGAGCCTCTGCCCACCATGACTGAACTCGATGCTGAGCCCACCTTGGAGGAACTCAGCGACACGCTCAAAGCACTCTCTTCTGGAAAAGCCCCAGGGAAAGACGGTATTCCCTCAGAAAAGCTCAAATGCGCCAACGGTACCCTAGTTTCAGAGTTGCATGGAATACTTTGCCAATGCTGGAGAGAAGGCAGAGTACTGCAAGATGTGAGGGATGCTAACATCGTTACTGTCTACAAGAACAAGGATGATAAAAGCGATTGTAACAACTATCACGGCATCTCCCTTCTCAGTACCGTGGGGAAGCTATTTGCATGTATTGTTCTGAAGAGGCCCAATGTTCTTGCGGAGAGAGTCTACCTTGAGTCTCAGTGTGGGTTCAGAGCTGAACGGTCCACCATAGACATGGTTTTCTCTGTTAGGCAACTACAAGAAAAGTGCAGGGAGCAGAACAAACCTCTATATATTGCCTTCATCGACCCGACCAAGGCATTTGACCTTGTCAGCAGAGAAGGTTTGTTCGCGATTCTGTCTAAGATCAGCTGTCCCCCCAATTCTGCTCAGCATTATTAGGGCCTTCCATGAAGGGGACCGTCGTATATGACGGATCCACATCTGAACCTTTGAGATTCTCAGCGGAGTGAAGCAGGGGTGTGTGCTGGCTCCAACACTGTTCGGCATCTTCTTTGCAGTTTTGCTCAAATATGCCTTCAGAACTGCTACAGAGGGCATCTCTCTCTGCACAAGAATGGACAGCAACCTCTTTAAACTGTTGAGGCTTAGAGCAAGGACCAGGGTGCTTACGAAGCATCTAAGGGAGTTCCTTTTTGCTGATGATGCAGCTATTGCTGCTCACACTCAGCAGGAACTGCAGTCACTCATAACTCGCTTTGTGGATGCATGTATGGAATTTGGCCTCAAAATCAGCTTAAAGAAGACCCAGGTGATGGGCCAAAACGTGGGTAATGAGCCATCTATCAACCTGTTAGACTACGAACTGGAAGTCGTCCATGAGTTCGTGTAACTAGGCTCGACGATCTTGGACAACTTGTCACTTGATAGCGAGATCAACAAGCGCATTGGAAAAGCCGCCGGAACGTTCTCCAGGCTGACGAAGAGAGTATGGGCTAACAATAAGCTCACTATACACACCAAGGTGCAGGTCTACACAGCCTGAGTTTTGAGCACACTGCTGTATGCCAGTGAAACATGGACTTTGCGCTCAAAACAAGAGCAGCGGCTCAACACATTCCACATGCGCTGCCTTAGGCGCATACTCGGTATCTCATGGCAGGACAAGGTCCCCAATAGCGCAGTGCTTGAGAGGGCAGGCACCGCCTCCATGTTCACCCTTCTCAAACAGAGGCGTATGTGCTGGCTGGGCCATGTCTCACGCATGACGGATGGCCGAATACCGAAGGACCTCCTCTTCGGCGAACTGCGTCTGGGAAGAGGCCGAAAGGGCGACCTAAATTGTGCTACAAGGACACGTGCAAGCGTGACCTCAGTGCTCTCTCTATCAGTGTGAACACCTGGCATTCGCTCGCCTCAGACAGGCATGCCTGGAAACAGGGAGTGAAGGAAGCTCTTGTTATGTATGAAACTACCTTGGTGAAGGAAGTGGAAGACAGGAGAGCCCTCAGGAAGATCTGTGCCCGTGATACCAGAGCGACATCTGCCTACTGCTGCTCACAGTGTGGAAAGGACTGCCACTCCCGGATTGGATTGCACAGCCACAGAAGACGCTGCTCGAATCAGCCCAGCTGGGGCGCAAACCCATGACCCCTCAGGATCAAAGGATGCCTACTAAAAGAAATGAAAGCACTGATAATGCTGCTAGACAATACTGACCCCCTGTGGTCTGGCAAATTTTCTCATCCCGTAGTAGTCAGGTCCTGAGGGTGCTGGATTAGAAGGGTTCAACCTGTAATATCCCTTTAAATACAAGATATATTCTTATCTTGGGGCCATTCAATATGTCAGACGTCATGTCTTGGACAGACCCACCCAGCGTACAACTGCTTATATGCTTGGCTTCTCACGCATTCTAATATCTATTGGCTGGAATGAAAACCCTCACAGTTAGCTCCTCTTCCTACTCTCAGCTCAAGCCCTGAAGAGAGGAAAGATCACATATGAGACTCTGACACCAATCTCCTATGCTGGCAAAGGATTTTACCTGCAACAAAGCCCCTGCCAGAAACAGGAAGCTACAGCATGCCCGATGTGATTAAAGCCTGCTTTCAAATAAGACTCATGGTTTATTCATGGCAGGAAATACGTTTTATTTTGAACTTCAGAAGGCTGAGCTAGATGGGGAAAACTGCACCATTCTTTCACAAGACATCAGCACTATCTTACTTAACTGCGCCCATTTCACAGAGGTGAGCAAAACCAATGCTAGGGGTGGGGCTATTGTAGGACAGGTTGTTAAAGCATCAATTATTTTATACTTAAGACAGGAAGCAGCAAAGCTTTAAAGTAAACAAAAGGTCAGACAAAATATGATGCTCTTTAGAGACACAATAAGCATGTTCCAGAAGATTTCATGGGGTTTATTTATACAGAACTTCAAACAGTGCTGCTTTACGAGACAGATAGTTTAAACAATTTCCTGCCCAGAGAAGCTTAATCTATATTGATTCAGGCTATTTTCTGAGAAGAAAGCAACATGAAAAAAAGACAGCGTTAAGAATGGGACCCAGGACAAACATTACATAGAAAGGACTGGGCTGAATGCAGGGCTAAGAGAAGAAATTTGGCCGAGATGTAAGTGGCTATGGAGCACTGCAGTGACTTAAAGCAAAGGATGAAAAAGTTCTCTCTCGGGGAAAGCAGCAGCAAGCCAGTGTAAAGGTCTGAAGATTGGAATGAAACACATGGGCAGAGTGCAGGAAGCAGCTTTTAAAGAGCACCATTTTGTACATGTTAGAGGCAGGGAGGTGTACGTGGCACTGGCTACAGTAGAAGTGAGAGAAGATAAAAGCACAGTCATAGTTTTAGCAATGGGGATAGAGACAAGGCTTAGTTTTAGAGATTATAGGTATTTTCCTCCTGACCTGTGACTCCAAACAGGATTTATATTCTGAGAGCACTCTTTAACCCATATATAACCCCCAATGAGCGTTTCCTCCCATGTTTTCCCCATCCAGGGGTGGAATAAATGTTATGTGCACCAAGGCATTTTGTGGTATGCTAATTTTCTGGTTTCTAAACAACTTAACAACATAGGTGCAAGGAATTTGTATGTCATGTTCCTCACAGTTTAAATGGTGTAAGTGTGAAACAACTTGTATGGGAGTGACTTATATTGAGGACTGCCTGTATTTCAAACAATAAGACACATTCAAAAGACGCAAGTCTTGCAGACACCCAAATCACAAGGGAATTCACAGCAAAACCCTCATTGTGCCCAAGTACAGAAAGATCATCCATGCTTCCTAAATCGGTTGCAAAACATCCAGCCAGGAAGAAGAGCTTGATAACCCTACCTCAGTCCAGATGAGCTCAGTGCAGATTGTAGTGCAAATGTTTGGGGCTTAGCTGAATAGTAAATGCTGAAGAGGAAATAATGCAGAGCAGAAGATTGCCTGGGAGAGGGCAGGCCTCTCAGACTGAAAGAATGAGGACTGTGAGAAGTAGGATGCATTGTCACCAGAACAGCAACCCTCCCACAGAACAGCTGTGCTTAGTTTCGGCATGTGCACTCTGCTCATTGGTCAAATCAGGACACCGAAAGAGAAGCCCCTTCTAAAGCCCCTTCTCGTCCATGATTAGGCCCAGGGAAATTTTGAAGAAGAACTTTTTCTACTGGTTGTTTGCATTACAAGACAGTACAGGTTGAACCTCTCTAATCTAGAACACTCTTGCCTGGCAACATCCATAATGTGGCATGATTTTAGTTAGCTGGACAACCACTTTATCACGGGTGTGGCCAAGTTTCCCATGGTCCCATAAAGTTTGTTTTCAGCCACCAGACCTGACTCTCAGCGTTCCACGCTGGTATCCGAGAGGTAGCCATGTTAATTTGTATCTTTGAGAACAACAAAAAGTCTTGCGGCACCTTATAGACTAACAGATATTTTGGAGCATAAGCTTTCATGGGCGAAGACACGCTTCATCAGATGCGTGAGTTGGGGAGGGGGTTCCCCAGAGGGGTATTTAAAGAGTGGGGCCCCAGTAGAAGGGAGGGCCAGAGCTGACAACATCTATTCAGCAAGATGGAAACGGCCCATTATCAGCAGTACGTATCAAAAGAGGAAAAAACAAGTCAGATCAGATGTGGGGGATGTGGCCCACTGTCAGTGTCTAATGGGGAGATATTAACACCCAGGGAAGAGAAGCTGCTTTTGTAAGGGGCCAGCCACTCCCAGCCTCTGTGCTGTTATTTAGCTGTAATTTACCCCTAACTGTCTCCTAAGAGCCAGTAAGCAGTGGCAGTGTTGGTAATGTGAAATACTGATCTCCCATGGTTCGGTAAATTCTATTGTTTGGCACCAGTCAGGTCCCAAGGGTGCTGGACAAGAGAGGTTCAACCTGCATTATGTTGAATTCTGGCCTGATCATGTCTGGCAGTTTCTTTTGGAAAGGGGCGTGCGCATGCAAAGAAAACTGGAGCTACTTTGCATTATCCCTAATCGTGATGTGCTACTTCTCAATGTTGTAATGAACAATCTATCAGCATAAACTATTCAGCCCTGACCCAGCTAGTAAGTGGAACCTCTTGAGAGAGCTGTGATTAACAATTAGAAGAATGGATTAAATTGAGCTGGAAACTGTCCAATTGCTGCATTGATTTTCTTGCTTTTTACAAATCTTGTCTAGTAAATATCTGGCATCTCTAAGTGCTTTATTTTCTTTTGACTAGACCCGCTTCACACAAACTTATGCCAGCCAGAAAGAGAACAGAACTTTGCAGAAAGTTTGCAAGGTTGGGAAGGGAGGAAGGGAAGTAACCGGACTGCTCACTGCTAGGCAGGCTGCAGCCATTCCCAGATTAGTCTTCAGGACTGCTTCTGCACAATGGTTTTTTTGTCCAGGACACTTGGGTGGTCAGAGGCTTCTTTGCATAAATGACTAACATCCCACCAACTCATTTTCTGCTTCCCTGCATGGCTGTGTTGCTGTTAAACAAGTGATAACATTTTCTGATCCCAAGACTGGAGGGCGAGGAGCACACAGAAGGGCAGGCCAAGACTTCCAAGTGGCCTGGAAAGAGCTTAGCAGAGGTAGATGCAGGCAAAAAGGAAAGACTGGAGGTCTTAGGTGCTTAAGAGTAATCGAGTATTGGAAAGAGCATGTGAGAGTCTGTTCCAAACCAGGGGTCAAGCACCCAAAAATAGCAAGAGCAGCCATTTTTTCCAATTTGGTTAAAAAAAAAAAACCCTCAGTAATTCAGGAGCCACAACGCATGTGAATACAAGATGGTCCTTAATAAATAAGCGCAAACCCTATTTTTTGTAACCCCTATTTTAAGACCAGCGTGCACACAATGATTTATAATGCAATATATGTTTACTGCAGAACGTTCACAAACTTTTCACTTATTCTATTTCCTCACATTTCACATGCGTGTTTGTATCACTGTCTTCCTGACTTTCAATCTCGAACCCTCTCTCTCTCTCTGGAGGCAGGTATTGGACATTTCCAGATCGGAGTAACCAGGCTGGTGAAAGGGGCTGGCTGGCAGCATGTAACCTCCCTCGTTCAGGACTGCCCCTGCCCCGAGGCTCCCACTCTCCAGCTGAAGCTCTGCTCGCCCACCTCCCCTCAATCCCCGGTTCATACTGGAACATTACTGGCTCTTCCCTTTTGCTAGAGAGTGTCAGGGGAAAGTGCACAGTTTGCCGCATTCCTCACTTTGGCTGGAGAGTGCAGTGGGCAGATGAACCTGGACCTGCCCCAGCAAGGGGACATGCACCTCTCCTCCAACTGTCCCACTACAACAACAATTAATTGAGTTAAGGGGCCTCAGCAACAATCATCTCATACAAATAAATAATTAAGATGTGGGCCACACTATGAAAGCGTTTCTGCCTCTGAGCCCTTTTGTGAGACCAGCTGACTTATACTGCAGCTAGGGAGATGGTGGCATTTCCATCTCTAAAGGTCTTTAAGTCCCAGGTTGGCAAAGTCCTGGAAGGGATGCTTTAGTTAGGGTTGGTCCTACTTTGGGCAGAGGGCTGGACTTGATGACCTTTTGATGACCAGGATAACAAGTCTTGTGGATAAGGGAGAGGTGGTAGATATGGTATACCTAGACTTTAGTGAGGCATTTGACATGGTCTCACAAGATCTTCTCATCAATAAACTAAACAAAAATAACTTAGATGGGGCCACTATCAGGTGGGTGCATAACTGGCTGGATAACCATTCCCAGAGAGTAGTTATTAATGGTTCACAGTCATGCTGGAAGGACATAACAAGTGGAATTCAACAGGGATCTGTTTTGGAACAGGTTCTGTTCAATAACTTCATCAACTATTTAGATATTGGCATAGAGAGTATGCTTATTAAGTTTGCGGATGATACCAAGCTGGAAGGGTTTGTAACTGCTTTGAAGGATAGGCTCATAATTCAGAATGATATGGACAAACTGGAGAAATGGTCTGAGGTAAACAGGATGGAGTTTAATAAGGACAAATGCAAACTACTCCACTTGGGAAGAAAAAATCTGCTTCATACATATAGAATGGGAAACGACTGTCTAGGAAGGAGCACTGTGGAAAGGGACGTGGGGGTCATTGCGGACAACAAGCTAAATATGAGTCTGTGATGCTGTTGCCAAAAAATGCAAACATGATTCTGGTATGTATTAACAGGAGTGTTGTGAGGAAGACATGAGAAGTCATTCTTCCGCTTTACTCAGCGCTCATTAGGTCTCAGTTGGAGTGTTGTGTCCAGTTCTGGGTGCCACATTTCAAGAAAGATGTGGAGAAATCGGAGAAGGTCCAGAGAAGAGCAACAAGAATGATTAAAAGTCTGGAGAACATGAGCAATGAGGGAAGACTAAGAACTGGGCTTGTTTAGTTTAGAAAAGAGAAGATTTAGAGGGGACATGACAGCGGTCAAGTACCTCAAAGAGGGTTACAAGGAGGAGGGAGAAAATGGTTTTCTGTGGCCTCTGAGGATAGAACAAGGAGCAATGGACTTAAACTGCAGCAAGGGAGGTTGAGATTAGATATTAGAAAATCTTCCTAAATGTCAGGGTGGTTAATCACTGGCATGAGACATCTAGGGAGGTTGTAGAATCTCCATCGCTGGAGATATTTAACAGCAGGTTAGACAGACGCCTATCAGGGAAGATTATGTGTTTGGTCCTACCAAGGGGGCAGAGGACTGGACTCAATGACCTCTTGAGGTCCCTTTCAGTTCTAGTGTTCTATGATTCTATAATTCCAGCCCTAGGAGTCTGATTCTTTCATTTTCAGTCTAGACTAGGTCCATCAGATCCTCTGTGATTTCAGAGGGAGGACATGAAGGTTTCTAGGGTACCATCAGAATCATCTTTGCCTAGGAACGGTAGTTAAGAATGACGAATAGCAATCTTTTCTCTTTGACAGATACATATTATTCCTACTCAATGCAATCCTTATCTGCTGGCCCACCATTTTAGTACCAATAAAAGCCATGAGGGGTGGCAGGCTGCAGCTCACTGAGCATGCGGTGTAGAGAACAAAAATGGAAAACACAACTGTGATCAGACAGACAAAAAAGTTAACCCTCATGTCTCATGAATCAAATGCAGAAAATGGTGCAGAATGACTGCCTACAGCTGCTGTGGGGTCTGTTCTGGGACCAGTTTAAGTTAGTTACAGAGTTTTATTTGCCTCCCTTGAGTGATATGGAGAAGCTCCCCTATCTAAAAAGACATTAGAAAGAACAGGGTGCTTACAAGAGGAAGAGTAACATCTGGGTAATTCGGACTATACTATGCAAAATAGGTTGGTGAATCCTGCTTCCAAGGGAGCTCAGTCCACAGAAACCAGAACAAATTGGTGCTAATTTCTTCCTTCTACCTTTTTTGTAGCCGTCTCAGCACAGACTCTGCTGACTGACTGAATTAATCTCTCCCTTCAACCCAGCTAGAGCTGCCTCTCTCCAAATAACTCCTGATGTGTACAGGTCAGAAGCTCCCTTTGTGGACTGGTTTCTCCAGAATGTTTTAGCAACATTACAGTTACTACGTCTACACGTGCCCCAAACTTCGAAATGGCTACGCAAATGGCCATTTCAAAGTTTACTAATGAAGCGCTGAAATGCATATTCAGCGCTTCATTAGCATGCGGGCAGCAGCGGCGCTTCGAAATTGACGTTCCTTGCCGCCGCGTCCAGACGGGGCTCCTTTTCGAAAGGACCCTGCCTACTTCGAAGTCCCCTTATTCCCATGAGCTCATGGGAATAAGGGGACTTCGAAGTAGGCAGGGTCCTTTCAAAAAGGAGCCCCGTCTGGACGCGCTGCGCGGTGGCAAGGAGCGTCAATTTCGAAGCGCCGCTGCTGCCCGCATGCTAATGAAGCGCTGAATATGCATTTCAGCGCTTCATTAGTAAACTTCGAAATGGCCATTTGCGTGGCCATTTCGAAGTTTGGGGCACGTGTAGACACGGCCTACGTGGGGAAAAAAAGTAATGAGGGTACAATATGTCACATTACTTGCACTCTGGGTATAACTGGCATTCCTGTTCACCACTTCTGTAGTGTTGTCTGAGGTGTTTAGTTTTCCACAGAGCTGTGGAAAGTTTACTTCTTGACTATGATTTTAATCATACTTCGCAGTTATGACACCTCCTTCTGGGCCTCAGCTTGAAATATGGACTCTCCATTTAATTTCTTTATTTGGCATATATACATTTGGCTGCTCTGATTAATTTCTAAGAGCACTTGTTTAAAAAAAAAAAAAGAGATGGGGAAATTTTATGAGTGTCTTCTTCTGTGCCTAGCATATTTTTAAATGCTATATAAATAATTAGCAAACTCACCACCCTCCTTGTCAGTACCTTCTTACTAATCTTTTAATCTACTTCAGTGCCTTTCCTCCTGGATTAGAACGTTCATTTGCACCTCTTTCTTCTCACTGAAGTGCTCCTCACCCTCATCTACCTGTCTGATTCCTTCAATTCAGACAGCCCCTAGATCTTGCAGGCCTCCAAGGAGTCACTCTTCTCTTCTAATCTCACTTTACAACCTTGTTGTTCATTTGCGTCTGTGGCAGACAGCAAATCCCATTTACCTCTTTTTTGCTTCCCTTTGCTCAACTCCTAGTATCTTGCAAGAGTTCTTGCATCACCACTATGTTTTGAAGTGGCGTCTCTCTACCATCATATCCCTATACTGCTTGCAGGAGGCCCACCACACCTCAAGGTATAGAGCTTTATAGATTCACCCCCGCCTCATACAGTCTGGATAAACTCTGCCAGGAGGAGGCTACAGTAAATTGTATGCACAATTCGTTACAAATGGAAGGAGCAACAACACATGAAATAATGTTTAAATAAATTGCTCTCATCCCCAGGAGGCCTCCAAGTGGTAGGCTGCACTTTTATCATCATGAAGACAATCAATAGCTGTACTATACTGCTGGTGTGCTTCTATATTACTCATCCTTGCCAGCATGCAACACAGCCATAACCGGAGAGGAAATGGTAACTCCCAAGGGAAGCAAATAGCTTTGTGCACTTAAAGTAATGATGTCACTTGGTCACAACAGAAATAGTTACGGATCTGGAGACCTGGTATTTTATCAATAAAGCTGGAGCTAGCAGAAGAGTTGTAATTTCTTATTTTAAAAGCACTTTTCTAATCCACCGATACAGCTTGTTCCCAGAAACAGCAGCTGCTCTGCCTAATTAGCATGAATTGCCCTGTCTCAGAAGAACAGTGGGGAATAATACGGTTTTTGAGGGTCCTGACAAAAGGATACATTAATGGTATGGACTTGTTCAGCTACTTACAACCTCTGCTTATTATTCTATTATCCATATGAAGATTCAGGTCACTGGGTTCTTCTGAATAAAAAGCCAGCAAAGAGGCACCAAGGAAAAGGAACAAAGAATAACAGGCTTGTACTGAGACATTCAGTTCCAGGAAAGCAGTTGGACTCATCGTCAACATGCAGATGCATTGGTTACAAACAACATATCCCAGCATGCAATTCTTCCTCTTGATCCGAGAAGGAAATGGTCAAGTGGGGGCCTTGCAGTCTCTCTGTTGCAAATAAGGGCTGTTGCCATTGGCCCTATTTTGCATAATTTAGTTGCAGCTCTTCAGCTTGTGGCAAGTGGCCAGAGAAACCCCTAGCTGAGCAAAATTTGAACACTTGTCCTCTATCATTACATCCAAGCCTATGCTCATAGTGCTATGTCCTTGAATGCTATATGCTCTATGTAGCTGCTTGAAGGAGCTTTTTTAAAAGCAATACTACATCCATTGCATTTCCAGCGACAAATATAATTAAACTGGCTACCAAAACAGAAAAATCAGAATTTTGAGGACCACTCTGTATAGTGAAAGGAAGGCTACCCTCTATCGGGGCAGTGGTTCAGACTAGATATACAGATTTTGTTATCTCGAGTGCTGAAGACTCTGTCATTCTCATTTGATATCGATTAGCGTTTCCAATCCCTCTCCTTCCCCACAGAAGAGCAATGCAATCTCTGTCATGAATCAATGTCATTCAAGAGGTAAGCAGTAGGAGCTAATACCATAGCATATGCATCAGCTAGGCCTCTTTCCTCAAATAGATTAGTTCCTCAATTAACTCTGCTCTCCACCAAGCCAGAGCCTACCTTGAAAGCTAGGCTTAATGCTACCCCTTTGGGGGGGGACATTGTGCTGCATCAACCTTGAGACAGGAATTCTGCATTCGAATGATAGTCTTATGTCTACACTGCAGGTTCTCTTGACATGACTTATTTCAACATTCTAATGCCAAAATAAATCATGTCGTAAAATCACATTCACACCGCCACAGCACTTTGAAATGGAGCATTGTCGCTTACAGCCACAGTTCACAGCCACAGCATTGCTAAAGGAGCCTTCGCAGGAGATGATAATAGCTATGCTTTGTTCATGCGCGTTCCTTTTTCACCCTGAAAGAGGGGAGGGTTCAGCAAAAGTTGTGCGCAGAGCTGGAGTAATTATTTTGCGGGAAAAGCCCTCTTACTTCCAAGTATCCTGCTTGGCTGTGTGAACACTTTGGTTTTTTTTTTCCCCACCTCCCCGTCCCAAGTATAAACAAGCTCAATGACCACTGGCTGAACTACATGCTCTAAATAATGTTTATTTTGAGGAGACGTTTGCGGTTTACAGGAATCCTGCTTGTTAGCTAACATGTTAATATGACAGAACAAATAAAGTTCAAGTGTTTTCTGCATTTCAGTGCAGATGACAATTAACATCAAAACAGAAACACAAAAATCAGATCAGACCCTACCATACCCAGAAGTCTGAGTTCCTCTCTAGCAATACAGAATAAATAAGAACCCAGGATTCTTGCTCACAAAACAAGCTAGTGGCATACGCAAAAAAACAAGCAATTAGCAAGAGGCAGATGTGGGGGCAGTAATGTCAGCCCCTCCTTTTTTTTTTTTTTTTTTTTTCCCCTTTTCCCACATGGCCATGTGAAACTCTGACTTGACTGCCTGTCCCACTCACTTACTGTGTGTGACAGCTGCAGCTTGCTCAGCAGTCCCTGGATGTGAACATCAAGCCCTCTGGCAAATTAAGCAGCAAGTGTGACAGCCTCTAGTAGGATCCCGTCAGGTCCCTGTCAATGTCTGAGGAGCCATAGGATTAACAGAGGGGAAGTGGGAGGAGACAAGACCTTAGCGATCTAACCAGCTTACTATATTTAACACAGAACACCATCAGTAGTTTGTCTGGACAGCTCCGGTCCCCAACAGCTCTTCCCCTCTGCAAATGCCACTTCTCTTTCCCCCAATGTTCCCCTCCCACCATGTCCATTCAATGTAGCCATTCAACATCTCTTGCCTGCCCATGGTGCTGAAAGGAGAATTTCCTCCCCAGTACGAGCTCTGATGAACAGGTCTGCTCAGAGTAAACCAAATAATACCTTACTGAGAAGAAAAAAATAGCCTGCAATGCAGTTGCCAGTAGGAAGGAGCTCGTACCCAATTAACCTGTGGAATAGTTCTGCTGTTACTGGTAGTAAGACCACCCTTGCTTCAAGAAGCAAGCACCATTTTTGATTGTGTTAAATTACATCATTGAACTATTTAGCTTGCATCAAAAGCTAACAAATAAAATTGTTAGCCTTTGTGGTCCCCACAGGACCACTTGCTTTGTTTTGTGAAAATACGGGCTAGGATGGCAACCCCCAAGACTACATTGTGACATTTGCTTCTGGTGGGGCTGTCTAGCATCAGCCGCTGTATGTTTTACAATTAAGACAAATGCCAGCAGAAGATCGAAGCTCAGAGGGAAAACAAGAGCAATGACGAGAGCGGATCATTTAGCTAGTGTTGTTGCAATTTAGGTCACTTCTACCAAGCAGATTTTCAATAAAAATCCAGACAATACCATAATAACTCTCAAGACTGCAGCACTGAGCACATGGCGCTCCACCTGAGCATCTGACATTAGGTGACCTCTGAATTTAACTCACTGCATCCCAGTGCTTAATGGAAAAAGTTACATGCCAAGCCAAGAGAGGGAAAAAGTTAATTACACCAGCTAAGGCTCCACTAAACTGCCTTCTAAATTTCATTATCGTACATACCCAGTGAAATCTCCTACTTCTTCTAGAACCAACAGATTTGTATATACAGGTCTCCTCTTGAGGTTTCACTAGACACTGTCAAGACATCCTTGAAGCAGGTCAGATTCAGAAGTCTATCATCATCAACTGTAATTCTTATTGAATGAAGACTGGAAATAGCTGGCAGGGAAGTTCTGCAGTGCGGTACTGCCACCTCTGGCAGTATCTTTGGAGACCATACTGTGGAAGTATATGGCTGGTTTATGGCTGCAACTCCAGATAGGTAGGACTGCCAGAGCTCTGACAGAAACTATGAATAGTGTGTGTGTGGGGGGGGGGGGGGGGGGTATGTGATTACGGGGAAAATCACTCAATTTGTAAGCTCCATTCCCAACTCGCAGGGAGGTACCACCCCAGGAAGGCTCACATGCGCTGGCTCAAACTAGATTTTCCTCAGTCCAAATGATGAAGACACCTTATGATACAAATGTTGGGATTAAACTGAGGCAGGACTTCTTTCTGATCCAGCAAATGGATGGGACTTTTTGTTCAAGGGGATCCCATCCTTCTAGAAGGAACTGTAAAAATATTAGCATATTAGGGCCTTGTTAGACTGATGGGTGGCCTCTGCTAAGTTTTCATCAGGTGTACAGGGACTTTTGAAGTCTTCCCTATAGTGCTTTTACCTTAAGAATAAAGGTGTGTGCTGAGCATGAGCTGTGCAGTAACTCGTAACTGCTGGCAACGCTCTGGTCATAGCCTTTGGAGAGAGAGTAAAATCCATGTGCTGGCCTTTAGATAGACTGGACACAGGTGATACCTGGAGACTGAGTCCAGAGAGGATAGTCTTGGAGTAGATCATGAGAGCAAGGGATAGGAATAAATTTACCCTGAAACTGTGATTGTTACTATCCAGGCCCTAGCAGTGACGATAATTCCTAGCCATGCATGAAATTCTGCATAGCTTACTTTTGCTTACTTGTGGCAGGGTTGAGAGTAGGAGAAAGAAAGTTTCGAAACCATACTAGATGATCCAGATCCAAATCCAAACTACCAGGCGGGAGAATGAAATCAGGGCATATTGGAGACACCAAGACTCCTGTGATTTCTCATCCATCTACATAAAGTTCCAATGTGGAGCTCCAGTAACTAGTTCCTTACAAATTCTACATGTTTACACCACCGTTTTATCTGAAACACAGGTAGGACAAACCAAAGATTCTGCAGAAGATCCAGGGTGACAACAGACTTGCTGGGTTCCTGGGAAAGATTGGGGGCGGGGAGGGCAAGGTAGCAGCTCTGTGCCCTTGGGCAGAAGGGATGGGACTGAAGCTAGCCATCTCCTGCCAGCCCTTCATTGCTGTTGGAAGCTTGCCACCCCAGGTCCTTTTTCTGCCCCCTCACCTTGCCAGCAGGCCTGCAAGGATTTCAGCATAGAAAAGGAACGAGAAATGTGAAGTAGACAGACAGGTGGCCTAAGGATCATAAAAACAATTCAGAATATTGTGGAATTCACATGGGGAATGACTGTCTTCCAATAGATATCAAACTCTGGGATTTGCACCATGGGATTATTTTGTTCTCCTTTTTCACCAAGGCTTGAGGTGCCAGCTCTGTTTTAAACCTTCTGGTGAAACTGAGCTGGGAACACCATATTAGGCAAAGACCCTGCCCCGATGAATTCATAATCCGACACAGTGATACAAGATACAGTAGGAGAATCAGAATGTATATCAAGCAAATACACACGAAACAAATACAAGGCTGTAATTTTATTAAGGAGTCAGGGTAACAAATCATAAGTAAATGCCTATGGTTTGTCATCAGAACCAGGTGATATTTCCATGTAACTAACTATAGCTCATTTTTGTGTTTTAGAAATACAATCCCACAATATTTTTGCCTGAGAAAAAACTAAATGGTATTAGTACATTCAAATCAATCTCAGCCTTTGCAGAATTATCAAAAACTCCAGTGCAATCACCAGGTTCTTGCTGTTTTTAAACACCCATTCCTGAGCATCTGCATTACAGCTACCATAGGGGAGCCACAAGACAGAATGGAACACCTTTCCAAATAAGGAGGCCATTCAGGGGCTGGACATGTCAATGATTTTTCTATACACTCCCGATCCTAGGATACTACCAATACAGTTTTCCCAACCACTGCTGGCTCCGGAAGCTGGTTCACGGTGAGTCAGTATTTAAACTGAGCTCATTTGAACCAATATTCCCAGAATGCTCATGTGGCTACTGGAGTTCTGTGTAGTCACAGAAAAAAAGACAGCCGACAGATTAGTCTAGTGTCAGATTGTAGGACTGAGTTTGATGTTAACACAATTGCTTATGGTTTATCAATGTTCAAGTTATTGCCACTATACTTTTGGCAATTTGCAATAGGTATAGAATCCTGGCCTCTAAAATGTCCCATGCAACAGGCATGTGAGGAAAGCTACTGAGTATTTCTATAGCACCGTAACCTTGCATGGAACATGGAAAAGATTAAAAAGACAGTCCTGGCCCTGAAGAGATCAAGACCTATACCAGAAAGAAAAATGAAGGAGAGACCAGAGAAGAGGTAGGGGAATGGGAATGAGGGTGGAAGCAAGAAGGTGAGCCACAGTGAACTGTGAGTATATCTTGTAAGTCTGACAATTTTAAGTGAACAATTAAAGTAGCAGCAGTTGATGAGGATTAACGCACTGCTGCAATGGCTCAAGACATCAAGTTAGTCCCATTCTGCCCCATATCAATTAACACTCCTCAAATTCTTGGCACAGCCATTAAGTAAAGCTTGGAGTCTAAATGCACGTGTTTGAGATATGCATTACCGACCATATTTCTACCCAAACTCTGGTGGCGAGCTCTCCGATTCCTCCCTCAACTAGCATACCTAATGTGCCTGTTTTGTTAGGCAAGTTTGTGTCTGATGTTCTCAGATGAATCTGCCAGAAAGGATGTTATGAAGGTGAGAAGTATTTAGGTGAAATAAAATGCTACTCTTATAAAAGCCATTGGGAGATGAAATCCAGCCGTTGTCTGGAACTAAGCTGAAACAGTGCATACGTTTGCATATAGGAAGGATCCCATGAGACAGACACTTATCTGCACAGGCACAGCATATACACTTAAGAACTATGCTTGAGGAGAAATTCCACCAGAGTTGTGTGATTATCAGACCCCTTAAGTGAACTGAAAGCCTCAGCTTAGCTCAGGACAGCAGCTGAATTTCACACCAATACTTTTGCATGCATAACTTTTTTATCAGCACTAAATATTTGTGTCACTCACCTTGATGCCCCTCTTCAGAGACAAAGGTGACACCATCCATTCTGGCAGATCTTCTTGAGAAGGAGGGGCTCCCTTAGCTTACATTTTAGAAGCCCCAGTGGAGTAACAGAAAAGAGGGCCCCCTCCTGTCTGGGGTTCAGTCAAATCTATCACCTGTTAAACAAGTTGTTGTCCCTGACTGGAGGACTCCAGTGTAACAGACATGTATATCATACCTGGAATCCTATAGCACATACCTGGAATCCTATAGCACTCCTATGGAAAGCTTGTGGGTTTTTTTGTTTTGTTTTGTTTTTAATTAAAAAAAAAAAAGATTACTACTCTTCATTAACGCAGAGACTCACCTAGCTTCACTTGAAGTGGGGATGGTTTGTAGTTCATGGCTACTGTCTCTCCCTCCCTTGTATCGCAGTCTCTGTCTGAGATAGATGCAGCTGTTGGATCCTGTATCAAGAAAAAAAAGCAACAATCAATCATCAGACACTGTTCAGCAAACACGGCTATACAGTCATTTCTCTAATTTGCTGCTGGTTGAGTCCACCAGCATCTAAGCTCAGAAGGGGAGAGAGCACAGCTTTGTGTTTTAAGTCATTTAAATCCAGACACAGATTCTACAGAATTGTGGAAGCCATTTACTAAGTTTAGGGCACTATTTGGAAAAAAAGAAATCAGCTTATGACAAGCTTAGATAATGGATCATCCAGGATACTGTAAATAATAGTTTGTTTTTTTTTGTCAACACTTCAAATCCAGCCCAAGTAGGCAGTAACCCAAAGCCATTACCTTCTCACTGCTGTTTCATGGCCTGTGTGTAATTTCAGTCAAATACCCCGATGACTTGCTCATATGCATGACTATCACTCTGGTACAGGTTGAATCTCTCTAGTGTGGCACCCTTGGGACCTGGTTGGTGCCGAATGAGAGAATTTGCCAGACCTGGGGAGGTCAATATTGTCTAGCACATTACCAACACATCCACTGTCTACTGGGCTCTTAGAAGACTTTTAGGGTTAACCTGGAGCTAAATAACAGCACAAAACACCGAGAGCCAGGTCTGGTGGCTATCAACAAACTTTATGGGACCACAGGAAACTTGGCCACACCCATGATAAGTGGTCGTGCAGGTAATTAAAATCTTGATGGATTACAGATGTTGCTGGACATGGGAGTACCAGATTAGAGAGGCTCAACTTGTAGTACACTTCAGGTAAGCCAAGGGTTGAACTTCTGGTCCCTGAATGATATGGGGGTCAAGAAGCCTTTACTGCCGTGGTGTCCCATTTTTGCAGACAATTGAGTAGGTCAGTTCACAGCACCTTACAGCAGCACTGAAATTCTGAGACAGCCCTCATGTCTCATCCATTAAGCCCATTTGCAGAATGTCCAGGTGGTGTTGCAGTGGTGGTGTAGTGTTTCATTAAGCCCTTTAAGGCACTGGTGGCTAATTTCGCAATGCCATGACTAACAAAAGATTTACAGCCCATTCACAGCAAACTTCAAAAAATTGTTGAAATCATCTTTGTAGCAAAAATTAACTGTCAGAAGGGTGCACTTCTTCTCAGGTAGGAGCCCAAAACTAAGCTGAAGATGTATGTACATTTAGACTTACAAATTCAGAATGACATGGAAAAACACATACCTAACATTAAGCCAAAATATTCCAGGGATACTAGATACATGAATGTGACTTTTCTGCTAAGACAGCTATTTTCAGACTCTTCATCTCTTGAAATTTTCATTACTAAGTTTTCCTTCAGCCTCTGCCTGCCCAAATTCCTCCACTCCTACCCCCCAATGACAAGCAAACAAAAACCCTACATAATCCAGCACTTTGGGACACCTGTTTGCAAGGGACTCATGAGACAATCAGTTGCAAAGAAAGGGACTGCTATAATCTGCCAGCAACAAGAAAAGATCCTTTATCCAACAATTCCTTTCCATAATAGTAAATAGTGCTGAGCTGAACACATGCCTATCTGCACAATGTCTCCCTCACTGCACAAAAGTATGTTTTAGCCTTCTGAATACAGTAGACCCCTGACTTACATGGGTGTTCTGTTCTTGCAACTCCTGTGTAAGTCAAATTTCCCATGCAA
The DNA here is from genome assembly GCF_033958435.1 of Carettochelys insculpta. Classification (NCBI taxonomy): domain Eukaryota; kingdom Metazoa; phylum Chordata; order Testudines; family Carettochelyidae; genus Carettochelys; species Carettochelys insculpta. Next base: position 125,604,245 of record NC_134141.1, read on the forward strand.
TTCTGGGGAGCCAGGAAACTGACAAGGGCACCATCTCTGGCTCCCAGATCCCCTCTGCTTGTGGAACCGGGAAACTGACCAGGGCTGGTGCCTTGGTCAGTTTTGCCACTCCTGTGAGTGGCAGCAATTGACAGCCTGACTCTAGGCTGCCGCCACTGATAGGAGCAGGGAAACCTCACTGTCAGGGTTGGCAGCCCAGTCGTTCAGGTTTCCCCACTCCTAGCAGGGGCAGCAGTCAGGTGAACCTGAGACATGCTTACCTCGGGGGTTTACTGTGTAGTATACTCTTGAAATAAACATACGTAAGTACAGTCAGTTTCTGTCTTAATAGGACATAGTATGTTTTAAGATATTACTTCTTTCTGTTCTCTCTACAGCCATGTACAAATTGAACCTCTCTTGTCTGGCACCCTCAGGACATGACTAGTGCCAGATGAGAGAATTTGCTGGATGACAGGAGGCCAATATATTCTAGTACATTACCAACACTTCTACTGCTTACTAGGCTCTCAGAAGACATGTAGGGGTAAATTAGATCTGCCTAACAGCACAGGACACTGACAGCCAGGACTGGTGTCTGGAAACAAACTTTATGGGACCACGTAAAACTTGGCCACACCCACGATAAGTGATTGTCCACCTAACTAAAATTATGCCTGATGATGCTGGATGAGAGACTTCTGGATTAAAGAGTTTCAACCTGTACTCTACTACTATTACTAGAGCATTATACTTACAGTACCTTTCACCCAAGGATTTCAATATTCAAGTGGCTTTTAAGAATGACACTAAAGTTGAAATTCTACTCTGAGGAAGAGACGCATCAGATCTTTAACAACCTTCAGTTGTCTGGCTCTATTTTGCAATCACAAGTCAAAGATGGACTATCTGGATAACCTTTTAAAATTCACCTACCCAATCAACTTGCTTGCGTTACAGTGCAGTCATTGACTGGAACACAGATTTTAGTGATTATTTTTTCACAAGTCAATATCCCAGTGGTACTAAAACTTATGGAAAAGAGAACATATAACAAGTGTTCTGATGAAAAACATAACTTTGTAAAGCTGCTGGAATGTGATAGCAAAACTTTTTACAACAAAAACAGCACCTGATCTCAGCAGAAATGAATATGTACAGGGAGGAGGAGTTCCCCTCATGCAGGTGGTCTGCAACCTGCAGCTCCGAAGCCACCTGCAGCTCTTTAAGAACTTTTGTGGCTCCTGCTGATATAATTGCAAAGCTTAAAAATACAAACAAACAAACCATCTCCTGATTATTTTTGATAAACAGTGAACATCCTGCAGTAAACATGTATCACGTTACAAATCATTGCGTATGTGCTCTTCTTAAAACAGGGGTTACAAAAGGTGTGGGTTGACATTATTAAGGACTGTCTTGAGTTCACACTAATTATGGCTTTTGAATTATTGAGTTTTTTAATTACTTAAAAGAGAAAATCTTGCTATTTTGGTGGCCAACCCTTGCCCTTGTGCAACCAGCTGTTTGCCACTGAAATGTGCATCGTGGCTGCCCCCTTGTGGAGGCAAAGATGGGAAATTAGCTATCTAGTGTCAACCTGGGAGGGTTACAGGAGGAAGTCAGCTTACATCAACATGAACAACCAGGCTTAGACCAAAAATGATTTTATTTGCAATGTTTTAAGGTTAGTAGGGAGAGTGGAACAAGAACAGATTTTTAGGAGATCATAATAAAATTGCTCTTAGGACACGGTTTGCTCTGAACAATGGTCAGAATACATCAAGAGCTTAAAAGCACGTACCTGGCCTTGCCCCCTCTAAACTTAAATCTTAAGGAAAACTGAGTCAAAACAGGAGACACCTTTCGTAATTCACATGCGTGTCCATGGCTTGTAAGAACAGAAGAATTTTAGTATTTGCATATCATTTTACAGGCATTGTGCAGCAAAACATAAGACACCACAGTAACAAACCACACTAAAAGCACGAAGGAATCCTCCTGGTATTTATGCTGGAGCTGCCTCTACATAAAATGGAATGCTCTGCTACCACGCATTCACAGTAGAGCAGATGACTCCACACTAGACAGAGAGCCACTGAATTGATTAATTAGTCCTTTGCTCCTTGACACACTGGCAAGCACTTTGAAATATCACCGCATGTATTTATTATTGTAAAGGACAATGATTTTTTTAAAGACTTCTACAGACCTATCACCAGTTATACATGCTACTGTTTCGGTTTGCTGATTGGGATAAACACAATACTTTCAGAAGGAAAACTTTAAGCCACTATAGAGGCTTCAAATTTTTCAGAGGCGGTCATCTTAGGGAATTTTAGAAAATTTAAACCTTTTGATTTTTGAGCCACCTAAGTCCTTCATTCCTGGAGTGCAACAAATCAGCCTACTGCAAGAATTGTTGTTAAGCACCAGTGTTTAATTTGAAGTTCTCTCATGACAATCTTAGAACGTAAATTGTGTGCACACAACTGCAATATCCTACTTGTGGGGTCCGATTCTGGTTGGGTTTGTTTACTTCTCTGGCAGTGGGTTATTAGAAACCTTACCCTCCTAACTAAGCTCAGTATTGTCCCAGCCTTGCAAAAATATGCCGTTTCTGGTTAAAAACTGTTTTTGTAAGCTTTTGTGAGAGTAATCGTTGCTTGAACATTCACAGAGAGCAAATAAAGAAGGGACCATGAGATTATCTGGAACAAATTTTTCAGGCTTTTAAGAAATGCTGTCCCCAGTATTTAACCAGCTTAGCCAAGAATGCCCTATCAGACCAGACCAATGGTCATTTAATGTGACCTTCTAACCTGAGTGGCCCATATCTTCTATGGGAGGAGGAGAAAAGAACTGGTGAACCTCACAAATGGTGCAGTCTTGTATATGGGACAACAGACCTGTACCATGTGCATTAAATATGCTAGTAGGATACCTTGTAAAATACACTCTGCTGTCCTCCACCTCCCTTGAAATCCTCCAGGCCTGAATGTCCCTCCTACCCTCTACCGCATGACACCATCAAGAGAGGCAGCCTGCTTTGAAAGGCCCGTGCACACTAATGGCGTTCCCATCATGCTTAGCTGTCCAATTTGAATGTTGCTAACTTGTGCTTCATTTCACTTAACACTGTATTTAGCTGCAGCCTTTGGCTCCGTCTGCTCGTGCTCTCGAAATCCTAAGCAGCAGTTCTATTTAAGATAGTTGAAAAAGTAAACAATTCATCACTCTGCTCCCTGTGGTAAATATTTTGAACACTTAGGAATTTTTGATGTTGAGAAGATGGGGAAAGCTCTCCCACCCTCTAATGATTTTTTTTTAAAAAAAAAGAATAATATGCAAAGCTTTACTAATTACTTGGCAATTCAGAGATGCTAGTTTGATAATCAGAGGCTGATTCATTGTGACCCAGTTGCTTATTAATGTCACACAGATCGTTTGCACCTAAAAATAGCTCAGTGTGCTTGCAGCATTTTTCCGCCGAGCAGAAGAAAGCAAGTTTTAGTGCCAGAATGCACAGAAGATACTCTGCCAGCACACTGTAAGTGATGTCGTATTTGTCTCCATGAGAGAACAGTGGAACACAGAACTCTTTGCTTTCAAAGGCTGTTCTCACGGGGTCACGCGCTCTGCAAACACACACAAGGAAGGACAGGTGAACACATTTTGTTCAGTGTCTGAATGGTTTCAAAAGCTGAGTCTGAAAATTCAGCCAACACTGTCCACTCCTTGTTTTGTTTAAGAGAATGAAAAAACAGGCAGACTAGCAAAGGCAAAACATAGCATGTACTCCACATTCAGAGCGCCCGCTTTCATCAGCTCAGCTTTGAATGGACAAAGGATTTGCTGCTTCTCTGACTGTCTTGCACGAGGTTCTTTCGAGCCAGAAAATATCCCCCCCATGAACATCTGTGCCTGCTGCAACTCTGCTCCATGTGCGCAGAACGCCCTTCCCAAACTCATTTGCCAAGCACCCACCCCTGCAACATTCAAATCCCTCCTAAAAATCACTCTCTCTAGCATTATACTGAAAGCTCTAAGTGGCAGGGAAACCCGTTGGGGTATGCACACACATATGCATAGTGCTTCTCACAATGTGCCTCTCAGTGTTGTGTTAATACCAGATTAAAAAAAGGGGGAGTCTCCACTGTAAGAACACTGGACCATCAAGGTGTACATTTGTCTAAATAAGTTCCTGTCCTTATGCAGGATACTGCTTTTTTTGCTTGTCACATCTGCCATTTCAAATTTAAATACTTAGGGACAAAGACAAGAACCATGTCTGTCTTCTGTGAAGCATGTAGTACAATGAAACAACCAACCAACTTATCCTCAGAAAGGATCCTGAGTTTAAGTGGCAGGAGGAAGGTTCAAGAACCCATGCTCCCCGTTCTAGTTTCAAAAAGCTTCTCAAACTGAAGACAACTCTCTCATCTTCACTAGCAAGTGCCCACACTGTCATACACGCCCTGGAAGCACAGGCAAATCCTTCCTGGCCAGGCAGGAGGGGAGCAGTCCTGCTTTTACAAACAGAACAGGTTCAGGTTTTATATAGCTCCAGCACTTCAAAGCGTTTTTTCCCAAAAGGCTGATTGGTGCACATCTAGGGAAGTGAAGGGAGCATTTGTATTTATTAAATGGAATGGAGCATGAACTGCAATGGCTTAGGGAGACTGCTAATGAGAAAAACCTTCCAACTCTAACCAAATGAAATCCAGACCAACTCAGCAATTCCTGTACCTGTTACGTTATAGTCTTCGTGGTCACTTGATAACAAGGAGGACATCTTCATGTCACCCTCCAATTTGAGAGTCTGTTGATGGCTGATCAGTCCAATTCTGGAGCCACTGATGTTATCACAGATAGGGCAGGGGTTGGTAGCTGGTGCAGAGGAGTGGGGCTGCTTTTGATGCTCTTTTCTTCTTTTCTAGGGTCTCTCTGAAATCTTGTGACATCTGCTCCTTATCCCAGATCTTGAGAATCAGGAGGTGGAGCTGTTTGTGGAGCTCTGACCCGACTTCTTTGAAGACTTCAGAGGGGATTCCATATAGTCCAGTTGCCTTGCTGTACTTAATTGCTTTCATGGCAGCTTGGACCTCACTCAGGGTAGGAAGTGTTGCAAGTTCATCTCTAGGAGGTTGCTGAGGGATTTGGTCAAGGGATTCGGTCAAGGGATTCTGGGACCATGGTGGAGGTTCATGGCTCATGCGCTCCCTCCAGCGAGAGCCAATGGCTTCTACTGAAAGACAACTTATACTAAGCAGTTACTGTACCCTCTTAAGTGGCCTAGGCAGTGACACCAGGCAGTCAGCCTGCTTTGAAGTAATGTGATTCAAAGTGATTCAATACCATAAACCACCTGGCACGCTGGTAGGCAGAGCCGGGGTGCCACAAAAATGCGACTCAGTATTATCCCACCAAGCAAGATATTTGCAGAGTGATGGCAAAACAGCATGAACTGCAAAGGCTACAGGTAAAGAAAGGACTTCAGCTCTCAGAGCTTCTCCTCTTGGCAGGTTTCAAACTCTTTTATATAAGTATCAAGTGGGTTAAAGCTTATGAGTTCAGGCAACGGCATTCATGCCACAATGCCTCTTCTCCTTGCTTTGCTTATTTTTCACCAGTACTTCTCAGCTCCCTTCTAAACAGCAAACCAGGCTCCCAATTAACAGTCCTTCATCTCCCCGGTTCATCTGTTAATGCTGGTCCCTCTCTCTTTGCAAAGCTTTACCCCTGCTCCTATGCCTGCTAGCCCCCTGCTCCTCCTCGCGCACCCGTTTCATTCCTCACACCTCTCCCAGCACGTGAAAACTGCAACAACCCTGGGATGATCTGTAATGACTCCAGCCACTGTTCCCTATTTGTCCCACTCCAGAAAGAGCCAATGGCTCCTAGCCCAACTCACTTAAGCAAAATTTCAGCTTAACCTGGGCTGGGAGAGTTAAGCTTTTCAAGCCCTTCATTAACCTCCCTACATACATTTTCAGTACATGATACTGGTGTTTAAACACCACCCTGACTGGCCTCACAAATAGATATGGAATCCCCAGAGGCACTGAGCCCGTGTACTAGGGTGAGTGAAGTCTCTGCTCTACAGTGTAGGCTAAGAGCTAGCAGGCCTTTAGCTCATGTGGTCGAGCACAGGCCTTTAGCCCCTAAGGTTGCAGGTTCAATACCTTGTGCTGGCAGCCTGGGTCCATTGGCATTACAGATAGATGAGCTTAAAATCTTGCACAGTCAAGCATCAGAACACAAGTTCACTCTAGAATCCATCCAATGGAAATCTGTGATCTGCTTCCTACTCCTGTTTTCTCATTTGTTGTTCCCCATGATCTGTTGAGCCCCAGTTGAGTGGTCCCTTCTTTCATCGAGGGGGAAGGCTTTTATCTTTTGGTGCATTTTGCCCATCCTTCTGGGACATCAAACTAGCTAGAATCACAAGGAGACTGAGCTGGAAGCAGAGGAGTTCCCAGGGAACTATCACCCACACAATTTACCAACAGACTTGCCCTGCTGGATATGAAATGCAGAAAAGCACTACAGCATTTACAGCTTGCTCTTTACCTCAGGAAAAATAAGCAGCAGTTTGGTGACAGTCACTGATGCACAGAAATATAACCCAACAAGTAGTGAGTAGCTAAAAATAAAAATAAAATAAAAACAACACTCTCTCTCTCTCTCTCTCTCTCTCTCTCTCTAAATGACAGCTGTTTGCTGATTTTCCACCAGCTCTGACAGCTTCCTACACACAGTTCTACCAATGTTCTTCCAGCACTGCTCCCACAAATCTGGGCATCCCTTGAGCAGATATCCTTTCACTGCAACAAATTAGGTCTATGATATCCACTACAGAGTCTAAGCTAAGAGCAAACTCATTTATAACTATAAGCCAACAAACATCTGACATCAGCTCTTTGGAGGATTAAGAAAATGTCTTATATGTTTCAAAGAGTATTTTCAGAGGATCTGTATTCAGACAGATGCTGTCCTGCTGCAACATTCAGGTTGCAAATATGGCTCTTAGTTAGCATACAAGACCCAGAAAGTGAAAATAGATTAGTTCATTTCCACTGTTCAAGCCAACCAAAATGCATGCATAAGTTAAAGTGTGAATGGAGAAAAGTGAATGGCAGCTTCAAATTTCTCCAATTTTTCTAGTCCATGGATGTTAGCAGCATATGAGATAATTACTTAAAAAAAAAATACAATCCACGGTGTGACTTAAATGTGCCTCAAAAGTTTGAATTGTGCATACCAAGTAGCTTTGGGAAAATCAGTGAAGGACATGACATAAGAAAAGAAAAATGGAAGCAAGTGCCCAGTTCCTGCCAGATTCCCTTTAGAGAAACAAGTAATGCTAGTAACCCCTTGCTCTTCCCTTCCCCACTCTGATAGAGTATATTTAACTATATTCACGCTGGGGACTTTTTTCCTGCACATAAGTACAACCCTTACCATTATTACTACACACAACTCTAAAGGCTTTAGCTGTGCACACTTTGCGAGGCTTAAATAGGTTTATTACCACTGCAGATGAGAGCAGCACCACACCATGCTCCCTGCAGGGAGGCGACAGGTCTGAAATGGATACTTGCTGTTGTGTACTAAACTATTTAAATCCAAACCCTCGTAACTAGTCTGTGGGAAACGGCATTTGCTGGAAGCAAGGTGCTTGTGTGGCTGCTCAGAAGAGATTCAAATGCTGCCCAGCTGATTAACAGACTGCCCACAGCTGGCTTTTTCAGTTTCTACTGGTGGTGCACATTTGTGCATGCCTCAGAGCATATATTATTATTCCACACATGGGTGGGAAATATTGGAGAGAACCCTGGTGGGAAACCTCAGCCATGAAGTTTCGTATTATTTTAACAGGTATCAGTTGGAGCACCACACATCTTTTTCACCTCTTTAATTCAGCAGCAAAATCCCTTAGTCTGACATCAAGCACATTTGTCTTTCAGAAGGGGAATTCTATGTCAGGATTTACAACACCTGTAAGAATAACTCAGTAGAACCTCAGAGTACAAACAGCTTGGGAATGAAAGTTGTTCGTAACACTGAACGAAAGCTGTTCTTTCAAAAGTTTTCAACTAAACGCTCTCTTAATATGGAATGCAAAACAGAATGCTGCTTTCCTTCCTTTTGCTAGTTTATGTTTAAACACAGTACTGTACTGACTTTGTGGTTTTTTTTTTTTTTTTTTTTTGGGTGCTGCTGCCGGATTGCATACATCTGGCTCCAAATGAAGTGTGTGGTCAACTGGTTGTTTCAGAACTCTGCTGTTCCTAACTCTGAGCCTCTATTGTATCTGTAAGACCTGACACAACACAGCTCATTTCCATTCCAGAATTTTACAAGTGACCCGATCCACTATGACAAAACCTAACCTTCCTCCTCACCTGGGGGAATGTGGAAAATGACAGGAAGAGGCACGGACAGCTTCACCTCTACACCTTTCAATGGGCTGATAACACCACCAGTGTCTCAATGTCACAAATATTACTGATCAGCTCTGGAGCTGTCCATTAATTTACAGCTAGCAATCACAACCATCTAACGAGGAAGATCAGCTGATTTTTCTTTAATATGAACTCCCATTCCCAGGCAGATCAATTAGGTCTTGTTTCTTGCACCTAGTATGCTCCACTGGCTTTGTTAATCCACCCACACACATCTTTTTTTAAACTATTTTAATTGTTCCTCCTGCTCACTCCTACTCCACCAATTATCCTGATTTCTGCATTTCTTCTACCCTATGTAAATGTTCCACTTTCCTTTATTCCCAGAGAGCAGGAGTGTCTTGCTGTGCAAGCTCTGTGAGGTCTTAAGTGAACTGTGGTTTCCAAAACTCAAATTCTCCTTCTTGCTTCAACTCAGCATAAGACACGTGGAATTAAAATTGTATCTGTGAAAAGCACAATGCTTATTCTAAGTTCTGGCTTTTTGGGCAAGACCCAATCCTCCTCCATTGTGGACCTCCTCGGTATCTACTAGTTCAACCACCCATTTGGCCAGTGAACACTAGGCAGGGTTCCAGTCTCAATCAGTTAATGGTGCTGCTTATACACATATTGCTTTGGAGAGTTTCTGATGTGATTCTGCATGTCCTTACCACTGAGGTCAAGGAGACAGGCATATCATGAGATGTTTCACTTCACTGCTCAGACAGACAGACATGCCACTTTGCCATCAACTATTAAAGTGAAATTGCCTCAAAAAAAAAAATCCAAATTACCTCCTTTCCTCCCTCTCAACCAACCAGGTTGGGAAGCTGCAAGGATACAATGCCCTGTTTTCTGTGGTGGTACAAGTTGGAAATTCTGAGGACGCGTGCTCAACCTAGTGGAGGGTGAAGGCAGCAGTGTGAAAGTGCTTTTATTGTTTAAAACATCCGGTAGTATTGATGAGATGGTAGAAGTCATGTTGGAACCACTCTGGCTAGAAGAACGGTGGCAATGAAGGAGGACACAAGTGACGTGGCAGGAGTTTGTTAAGTTGGTGGTATTCCATATTCTCAGGTTTAGAGATTCCCCACTAATAATGAAATCCCAGTTGCAGTAAAGATTCTGTTGAACAGAAAACTAAATTCAGACTCTTCAATGAAAACTAAAATACTAAATGTCTCCCTTGAGCGCCCTCTTGTACAATATAAGGCCTTTCCTACATTACACAGATGATGTCTATTGTAACATCTGTTGCCCCCTCTCACTTCGGCAATAATGCAAACATTTTGGGACCAGGACCATAAATCCAAGAGTAAGGTCAGAAGAGTTTATTAAAAAACATCATGCATGACTCAAACACCTATGTTAGTCTCCTTGTGCTTGTTTTGGGATCTGTACAGATAGGTTGTGGGTATTTACTCATGAATACAGTTGAGAGCATCCTTGGGACACCACGGATGACCTTTTGGTGGTGGCACAATAAAGACAGTAAGACTTCGTTCTTGTATTAGGAGGGGAGTGCATTACACTGCAGTACTCCCAAACCAAAGTTTAGGAGCCAAAAGCCTGTAACCTAATACAAGTCTACAGCATGATGTCCCTTCTCAGGCCTCAGTGTCACTGAAGGGCAGCTTACCATTCTGCGGAGGACACCACCACCTAGAGCATGAAGACTAAGCATAAGAATGGCCATACAGGGTCAGACTAATGAGCCATCTAGCCCTAGAGTTCTGTTTTTCATCAGTGGCTGGTACTAGATGCTTCAAAGGCAATGCACAGAGTGGGGCAATTACTTGGCGACCCAAACCCTGCTGTCCAGCCCCAGTTTCTGGGTTGCATTCCTGATTATTTTGTCTCAAAGTCATTGGTGGAGCTACCCTCCATGAGCTTATCTAGGTTTTTAAAATCTAATTATAGTTTTGGCCTTCATGACATCCTCTGGCAAGGAGTTCCACAGGCTAATTGTGCTTTGCCTGAAGAAAGAGTTCCTTTGGTTTTGAATCTGCTGCCTATTAATTTTAATGGATGACCTCATGTTCCTGGGTTTTGTGAAGAGGCAGGTAACACGTTCTTCATTCCTTTCTTCACACCAGTCAAGATTTTATAGACCTCTGTCATATCCCCTGTTCCAGCTTTCCCCCAAAACCCTGGCCCCAGAAGTCTCCTTCCTAAGATGAAAAATCTGACACTACAGCTAAACTATAGCTGCTATTTGGGGATACAAATGTACCCCAAAACAGCAACTGTGACTAAACACCACATTCTAAATAGCAGCACTATTTTGAGCACAGTATTCTGGTTCTGCTACGAAGGATATCGGAAACTTTGAAATAGCCACTTATTTTGAGCTACAGCTGCCGTGTAGCTGTAGCCGGAGTCTTTTTAATCTCTTCTTGTATGGAAGGTGCTCCATTTTCTATGCCTTACAGTTTTTGTTGCTCTTACCTATTCTTTTTCCGGTTGCAATCTATCTGTTTTGAGATGGGGAGAAGAGGAGTGCACACAATATTTGAGTGGGGCTATATCTTGGATTTGTGTAGTGACATTTTGCTTCCCCCCCAACGATTCCTATCAGTGCTAGCTGTTTGATTCCTGCGGCACACTAAGTGGAGAACCATCCACAATGACCCCAATACTTCCTTCTTGAATGGTAACAGCTAATTTAGACCTAAACATTTTGAACGCAGAGCTGGATTGAGGTCTCCCCCTGGCCCCCTGCCACACAACATGCATTTCTTTGCACTTAACGTTGAATTTCATCTGCCATTTTCTAGCCAGTCACTCAGGTTTGCGAGATCCCACTATAAACTGTCACTGTCAGCTTTAGGCTTACTCATCTTGAATAGTTTTATATCATCTGCAACATTTGCCACCTCAGGGGTTACCCATTTTTATGAATATGGTGAACAGCACTGGTCCCAATACAGATTCTTGGGGGTCCCCACTATTTACCACCTCCACTGTGAAAACCGACCATTTATTCAAATTCTTTGTTCCTACCTTTTAAAGCTGTTACGCATCCAGGATAGGACCTTCCCTACTATCCTGTAACTGCTTCCTTTGCTTATGAGCCTTTGGTGAGGGAACCTGTCAAAGGGTTTTTAAAAGTCCAAGAACACTATGTCCACTGGGTCATCATGCAAAGGGTTTCTTGCCACCAGCACATATAACAAGGTATCAGGGAATTCTCTACCTGATTGCTTTTTCCGTGCTTCACAAAAATCACTGCATCTCATCCCAAGAGATGGAGAGTTCAGTTGTCAGATTTCCATATTTATAAGAACAGAGCTTCTGGTTAGCCAAGGGGTTGACAACCAAAGGAGCAAGAAAAGCCTTTTTTACATATTCAGTTAAAAAAAACCCCACCACCTCAATTCAAGACTCACAATTCAAGTGAATACGAGATGGTCCTTAATAAATAACGTCAATCCATACTTTTGTAACCCCCATTTTAAGAACAGTGCACACGCATCCCACAATGCACTGCACATATTAAAGGGGAGTTACCCAACATTTTGAGATCACATAGTGTTTGCTATTTAGATACGAGTTGCTCATTGCTGGGCTTTTACATGTGCACCGAAATATAAACATCCTGGTTAGTTTTGAAACTTAGCAATTATAGTGTCAGGATTCACTAAGAAGTCCTTAAAAGAGATGCAGGTGGCTCCAGAGATGCAGGTTGCAGACCCCTGGTTTAGCCAGTTCTGTGACAGAAATAACCCTGTAAATAGCAGTGCAAAAAAGCACTCACCAAAGTGAAGGGGAGATAAAGGTTACAGGGAGAGTTCACATAACATTCCAACTCCAGAACAACTAAGAGCCATTTGCAAGACATTCTAATGCCACAATTCATATAAAGAAGCCTTAAGGTAGCAGGTTCTTATGTGTGTCCTTAGTGTTTCCTCTTCCCATACCAGATCTGCACACCCGTGACTTATTACCCTGCAGCACGACACAGATATGCCTCTGACGCACCAGGGTTTGGCTTGCTTCTCCCCAGTACATGAGTATGAAATGTCCTCATTACGTGACTAACCAGGGAAGTTGGCAAGAAGACCTAAAGGGGAACAACTTGTTTTATAACACAACTTAAGAATTGCTTATTAAAAAGTCACAAGAATTGGAGCTTCCTTCTTGCATTCGCTCTTCCACCTCAGCCTCTATCCCCCTTTTTTCTGTGCATAATGAACACACTCCTCAGCATCCCCCAACAGGGAGAGTGTGGAGCTGTTACTGGATGAGGGAGGTAACCTGGTGACAGATGATGCAGGAAAAGCTGAAGTACCCAATGCTTTTTTTGCCTCAGTCTTCAAGGACAAAGTCAGCTCTGCAACTACGGCACCAGGCAATGCAGTATGGGAAGAAGCTGGGCAGCCCTTGGTGGGGAAAGAACAGCTTAAGAGTTATTTACAAAAGCTAGATGCACACAAATCCATGGGTCCAGATCTAATGCATCCAAGGGCACTGACGGAATTGGCAGATATCATTGCAGAGCCTTTGGCTATTATCTTTGAAAACTCCTGGAGATCGGGAGAGGTTCCTGATGATTGGAAAAAGGCAAACGTAGTGCCCATCTTTGAAAAAGGAAAGGAGGACAATCCAGGGAACTAGAGACTGGTCAGCCTCACTTCAATCCCTGGGAAAATAATGGAGGGGATCCTCAAGGAAATCCTTCTGGAGCCCTTGGAAGAGGGGAAAGTGATCAAGAGTAGTCAACATGGATTCATCAAGGGCAAGTCATGCCTGACCAATCTGATTAGCTTCCATGGTGAGGTAAATGGCTCTGTGGACAAGGGGAAGTCAATGGATGTGATATACCTCAACTTAAGCAAATCTTTTGATACAGTCTCCCATAACATTCTGACTCATCAGTTAAGGAAGTATGGGACTGGATACATGCACTGTAAGATGGGCAGAAAACTGGCTTGAGGGACCTGCCCGAGGGGTAGTGGTCAATGACTCAGTGTCTTGTTGGTGGTTAGTTTCAGGTGGAGTGCCCCAAGGATCAGTTCTAGAGCCAGTACTATTCAACATCTTTATTAAATGACCTGGATGAGGAGATGGATTGCACCTTCAGCAAATTTGGACATGACACTAAGATGGGGGGGTGGTTAGGCAGATACATTGGAGGGTAGGGATAGGGTCCAGAGGGACCTACACAAATTGGAGGATTGGGCCAAAAGAAATTTGATGGGTTTCAACAAGGACAAGTGCAGAGTCCTGCACTTGGGATGGAAGAATCCCAAGCACTGTTACAGGCTGGGTGCTGACTGGATAAGTAGCAGTGCTGCAGAAAAGACCTGGGGATTACAGTGGATGAAAGGCTAGACATGAGCCAACAGCATGACCTTGTAGACAACAAGGTTGATGGCATATTGGGGTGCATTAGGTGAAACATTTCCAGCAGATCTAGAGAAGTTACTCCCCTCTGCTCACCTCTGGTGAGACCTCATCTGGAGTATTGTGTTCAGTTCTGCCCCCCTTTCCCTCCGTATACAAAGGATGTGGACACACAGGAGAGGATTCAGCAGAGGAAAACAAAAACGATTAGGGGGTCTGGAGCATATGACCTATGAGGAGAGGCTGAGAAATCTGGGTTTATCTAGTTTGCAGAAGAGAAGAGCGAGGGGCCATTTTGATAGCAGTCCCCAACTTTCTGAAAGGGGGCTCTAAAGAGGATGGAAAGAGACCGTTCTCAATGTTGACAGATGACAAAACAAGGAGCAATGGTCTTAAGTTCCAGAGGGAGAGGTGTAGACTGGATATTAGGAAAAACTGTTTCACCAGGAGGGTGGCGAAGGACTGGAATGCATTATCAAGAGAGGTGATGGAATCTCCCTCCCTAGAGTATTTTAAGTCCTGGCTTGACAGTTGATATTGCGGTGATTTAGTTGATCCTGCCTTCGGCAGTGGGCTGAACTAGAAGACCTCCTGAGTTCTCTTCCAGCTCTAGAATTCTATGATTCTAAACTCTTGGCTCTGCTGCCCTGCTCCTCTCAGCTGCTTGCTGGAGCCAGGAAACTGACCAGCGCAACAACGCTGGTGGGTTCCCCACTCCTGTTAGTGGCGGCAGCCAAGAATCAGGGTGCTACCCCGATGAGTGGTTTTTCCACTTCTGTCAGTGGCAGCAGCCAAGATACCACCACTGACAGGAATGGGAAAACCCTTTCTGTGAGTGGCGGCAGCCGAGTCAGCTGCCACCCTTGACAGGAGCCAGGAAGCTGACCAGTGCAGCAGTGCTGGTCAGTTTCCCCACGACTCAGAGTTGTGTTAACCAGAGATCTGGCCAGCTTGAGTGAGCACATATCTCAGAGGTCTACTTTAAGCCTCACTTACAGGATCAGAGACACTATCTGAGAAGCAATGCTTCTGAAAAAGATCAGCGGGGAAGGTGAATAATCAACTGACCTTAAAACTCCTATGCAATGCTGAGGCCCAAAGGGCTAATGCAATCCTTGGATGTATTAACAGGGAAATCCCAAATAGAAGCAGAGAGGATGTTTTACCTGGATGTGACTGAAGCTGGAATACCATGTCCATTTCTGAGATCAACAATTCAAGAATTATGTTTATGAACTGGAGAAAAACCACAAGAATGTTTAAGGATTGGAAAACAAGGTTTATAATGAGGGATTCCAGGTGTTTCGCCTACTTAGCTTAACAAAGAGAAGGTTAGAGATGACAATTATGTTCTATAAGTTTCTCCCCAAGGGACAAATATTTAGTAATGGGCTTGTCAGTCTAGCACAGAAAGGTATAATACAATCCAGTGGCTGGAAGTTGAAGGTACAAGTTCCAGTTGGAAATAAGGGGTAATCAGTGAATGGTGAGAGAAATTAGCCACTGAACTAACTTACCGCAGGTGTAGTAGATTCTCCCTCATTGACAATTTTCAAACCCACATCTGATGTTCTTCTAAAATATCTGCTCTCAAAATTATTTTGGGTAGGTCTCATTATACAAGAGGTCAGATATGATGATGACAATGCTTAGCACCCCACCACAGAACAAAAGTATTTTTGAAGGAAAATTTGTGCACAATTATTTCTTTCCCTTTTTTGATCCCTCCAAGAAGTCAGATGCTGTGATAGCTAATTCACTTCAAGTCAGGAACAGCTGAACTTACCTATTTAACTATGCATTAAACGCTTCAATGACATGAAGTCAAACAGCTTCATCAATTCTGAAAATGCATTTACTTTATCATCCTAAATCAGATAATCTGTTACCAGACTGTCACTATGGAAATGCAGCAGAATATAAACAGGTCAAGGAAATACTATGTAGCACGTCCTGTGACGCCCAGCCCCTTGGTCTAGGGCGGGCGGCAACAAAAGAGGGGGCTAGGGCACCAGCCCGCACTCAGTTCGGGCAGCCAGCGGCTCACCGCTACCCCTGTACAGGCCCCAGCCCTCAGTTCAGGGCGGGGCAGCAGTTCACAAGAGTTATATAGTTCTGGGCCCAGCCCTCAGTCCAGGGCGGGGCAGGAGTTCACAAGAGTTAAGCACCGGCCCAGCCCTCAGTTTGGGGCGGGGCAGCAACACAAGGATAAACACCGGCCCAGCCCTCAGTTTGGGGTGGGGCAGCAACACAAGGGAAAGCACCAGCCCAGCCCTCAGTTTGGGGCGGGGCAGCAACACAAGGGTCTACAGACAGGTTCAGCGGGGGCTGGCCCTGTCAGGGAGGGGGATAGGGGGTCGCAGGCCCTCCCACTCCACTGCGACCCGGCCCGGGGCCCTGGGGGTCGCTCACGTGCAACCCCGGCAGTGGGGATCCAGACCGCAACACACTGCCATTGGTTCATGAGCGACGTTCCCCGGGCCACTTCCTACCTCACCCTCTGTTGGCGGCAGGTCCCAGTCCATCTGGTCGAGGGGTCCTCCTAGGTCGGTCTCCTCTGGGTCACCCACCTGTGGGGGCTCCGGCCAATCGTCCATGACCACGTCGTTAGGGTAGTCAGGCGGTGGCAATACAGGAGATGCAGGGCGGTCCAGGGTCTGAGGGTTGTAGGGATCCACCGGGGCTCTGGGGCAGCCTGCTCCCGGGGCCTTTTCCACGGCAGGGGGTCTCCACCGGCGGGAAGGTCCTGGTAGGTCCGGGTAGTCTCCTTGGGGCATACGGACCTGGAGTTGCGTGGAGCCTCTGGGGGCCTGCTCCTCTGGCCTGGCCGGGCGGCCGCAGGCCCTCTCCCTTTGGCCCAGGGGAGCTCGTGCAGGCACGTCCTCCCTGCCCGGAGGCCGAGCCCTGAATGGCTCCCGAGTCCCGCCTTTGGCTCTTCTAGCCCTTGGCCCCGCCCTCTGAGGGGCGGGCCTCTGGTCTCCTGACTCCGGCCCTGCCCACCAGGGCCTCTGCATAGCTTCCCCGGCCTCCGGGTCTGCAGGAGGCCATACTGACCCACTACAACTATATAAATGTGGAAACAAGGGAGACCAAGAAAGCACCCCTCTCCCTCCAATATTGGATCACCTTTGTCAGAAACTAAGCTGTTTTTATTTGAATGGGACAGAAATGGGTCATTATTACAATTCACCATCCCTGAGTAGCTTGAGTACACTAGGATGTTAGGTAATTATCTTGCCAACCCATGATATTCAATAGTAACAGAGAGGTAGCCTAACGTGTTAGTCTGCACTCCAACACCACAAAACAGCAGAAATGTAGCACTTTAATGACTAACAAAATTATTTATTTGGTGATGAGCTTTCATGGGACAGAACCACCTCATCTGATTGATGAAGTGGTTCTGCCCCTTGAAAGCTCATCGCCAGATAAATCATTTTGTTAGTCTTTAAAGTGCTACATTTCTGCTGTTTTGTTTTTGTTGATATTCAGTCTGCAAAGGCAATTCTATACTGCTGCCTCTTCTACAATGGGAGTATAAACCATTGGTAGCATACCTGGAATTTATTTTTCTTGCCATTTTAATAAGGCATTATGAAAGCGACTGTGATCTTTGAGTCCTACTCTACCTTTGGGGTCTGATAGCTCCATGTATTAACATTGTTTTCCAATTATAAGAGCTAATTTTTTCCAGTTATTTATAATCCTGCCACACTGCATGTATTGGAATTTTTTGCAAAAGGTTTCAGCAAGAGTTTTGAAAAATGAGGCCAGAGAACAAACGTTTTTCACTTTAATGGTTCTGAGGAGCTTTGAGAAGACCTTGTGCTGCCATGCTTAAGAGCAAGAGCTTGAAAATTTGGCCTGTGGGTGGCCTGTGTGATGGATGTGTCTTTTGCCATTCCCCTGAAAATCTGCTCAAAGTTGGCCAAACCACAGGCCCTTGAAAAAAAAAACAGTTTGCACATGTTCAACAGAGACATGCTGAATCTTGACAGCAAAAATCTCCAGAGATTAGGTCTTCATGGTGCATGCATCACACTCTGAGGTCCTAGTGCTCCTGAGCGTGAACACGTGCCATTCTACAGAACAACCGAGAATGTGCCATTCCAGGGCTATAGGAAGAAAGCTGAATTTTCCCTCTAATTGCTGCTCCTAGCCGTGGTGGGGCCAGAACGGATAGCAAGGAGCTTGTCTCTCCATTGACCTTTTACTGTTGCTCTTAGAGTCCTGCTAAGGTCTGCGTTTCACTGACATCTTGTACCAATGAGTTCCACAGATTAATAAGTATTGTGGTGATTTCGTTTTCTCTTTTAATGAATTTGGAATTTGCAACCTCTCAAATCTATTGACTGCCCCATCTTCTTGTATTACGAAACCAGAGCGTGCACACAAGTTCCTGAGCAATCGTCTCTCTCATTAATTCTTTCACATAAGTTTATCATGACTCATTCAATTCCTTTCCAAGAGAAACCAATTTTTTTCACTCCTTAAGCATTTTTCTATGTCCATGATCCTTCTTATCACAATCCTCTGAATGCCAGTTTT
Organism: Carettochelys insculpta; assembly: GCF_033958435.1. Lineage (NCBI taxonomy): Eukaryota > Metazoa > Chordata > Testudines > Carettochelyidae > Carettochelys > Carettochelys insculpta. Next base: position 125,622,568 of record NC_134141.1, read on the forward strand.
CTGGGGGTGATCAGAACTGAACACAGTATTCCAGAGGAGAACATACCATTGGATCCATAATACAGCATTATACGCATTTTCCATCCTATCACCCTGAGATTGTTTGCTTTTTTTTGACCATTGCTGCAAAATTGGTGAGACAACTTCACAGAGTTCCATACGGTGAATCCATTCCTGAGCTGACGCACTTAATTTAGAACCAAACAAGGTACAGGGTCAATTTCACCTCTGCATTTCAATACATGAATTCAGTAGCATGTAGCAGAAAACGTAATGGTTATACTTCAAACTACACTCAGGGGAAAGAAAGTTGTCAGCAGCAGCAGTTCCAAGGCTGCATTATAGCACAGAAAAAGAGGCCCCTTCCCACAAGTGTTTGATATTAAGTATGAGACTGAATAAACAAATCATAAATCTCACAGATAATAGCCCAGTCTTTAAAATGCCACAGGACTGTTCACATGCTGTCTTGTTCCCTTTAACGCCCCCCCGCCTTTTTTTTTTTTTTTGAAATTAAAACCCTCCTCCAGGTCCTGGCCTGTAAATTCTTCACTGTTAAGGCTCTTTTGCATACTTGGCTTAATCCAATTCTTGACTCCCCCCTCCCCCACCCCCTACTCTGATTTGCTCACTTGATCTTTTTTTTTTTTTCTGATTTGGTTCTCTATGCCTTAAATATTGAGCCTGTTCTGGTCTGGCTATGGTCTGAAGAAGTGGGTCTGTCCCACGAAAGCTCCTCACCTAATAAATTATTTTGTTACTCTTTAAGGTGCTACTGTACTGCCTTTTTTTTTTTTTTAAATTCTGTTTATTATCAGCTTTCCCAGGAATTGCTCCGTGATCATTATGACCCAAACACTTACATACAGGATTTCCAGTAGAATTTCAGCTACACTTACTCTCTAATGTTCAGTTTATACCACAGTCACATGATCAATGTAAAATGTCTCCTTTACTAAGCTGTTATAATTCTAAGAGCTTCTAATCTTTCCTGAAGCCCCCTTTCCCGTTTTTGCAAGGGGACCACAAAATGCAAGAGCAAGGCATACACACTACTTAAAAGCACTTCCTTCTGCTGCTTCTTGCCCTATCTTCAAGAGTGAGAATTTTGATGGTTGAGTCCATCTTCATATTCACCCATCTTCACAGCACTGGGCACACTGCCAGGGCCAAACAAATGAGGAAAAGCAGCCACCAAAATAAGTTACATCTTTAAGATGCTCTCAATTTAAAATACTCTGTGGAAATAATATTGAGAAACATATGCACCGTACTTCCATTGCAATAGATGTCTTTTACATTTAACAAGGATGGCGTAAGAAATAAGGGGTCTGCTAATGCTGGAGATGTTTCGCCCAAAGTTATCACCACCAAAGTAAATGAGAACCAAAGGCTCTTTGAACTCCTCAAAGCCAAGTCCCATGAGCCCTACCACCACCTCTCTTCTTATAGACATTAATTAACACTGCAGGTGGCCACAGAAATGTTTCCAGCTCATTACTGGCTTTTTGAAGTATCTCTGGCCAAGCTAACAGAGAGAAAGCCGTGCTAGTCTATATATTATCAAAACAAAAAAGCAGTCCAGTAGCACTTTAAAGACTAACAAAATAATTTATTAGGTGATGAGCTTTCGTGGGACAGACCCACTTCTTCGGATCATAGCCATAACAGAGCAGACTCAATATTTAAGGCACAGAGAACCAAAAATAGTAATCAAGGTTGTCATATCAGAAAAATATTATCAAGATGAGCAAATCAGAGGGTTTCCGGTAAAGTGTGGTACCAATCAGACCATCCTTAAACCAAGGTACCATAATCTACTAGAAGCCCACTCATTGCTTTACTTACCTACATGCTTCTAGCTTCCATCCTGCACACATAACTAGAGTCACTGTTTACAGTCAAGCCCTTAGGTACAATCGTATTTGCTCTGATCCTACTGACAGAGACTGAAAAGTAAAAGATCTTTACCAAATATTCATAAACCTGAATTACCCACCAGGAGAAAAAAAAACAAATCGACAGGGCCAGATGAATACCCAGAGACCAGCTACTCCAAGATAGGCCCAAAAAACCAAGAACAGAACACCACTGGTCATTACCTACAGCCTCCAACTCATACTACTGCAACGCATTATTAAAGACCTACAACCCATCCTTAATCAGGATGCCACACTGCAGAAGGCCCTAGGTGACAGGCCTGTTCTCTCCTACAGACAACCCCCCCAATCTTATGAGGATTCTCACCAACAATCACAGTTTATACTGCAGGAACACCAGTTCCGGAAGTTGTCCTTGCAACAAAGCCTGTTGCCACTTTGTCCACATACCTTTTCTGGAGATACCAGACCTCACCAGGTTATTCACAGAATCACAGGCACATTCTCATGTTCCTCAACTACAACCATATATGCCATCATGTGCCAACAATACCCAGATGCTTTGTGTATTGGACAGGCTTCAAACTCTCTTAGACAAAGAATTAATGGGCACAAAACAGACATAAAAACACTCCTGATCCACAAACCTGTAAGTCAGCATTTTAATGGAGTGGGACATCCTGTTAATGACCTGAAGGTTTGAGTCTTACTGAAGAGGAATTTTCACAAGAGATTGGAAAGACAGACTGCTGAACTCTTTTATATTCAAATTTGACCCATTAACACGTGGTTTGATTCAGGATGGGAATTTTTTAGGTCATTATAGGGGCTCTTTTGCATACTTGGCTTAATCTAATTCTTGACATCCCCTCCCTCTTTCTGCCCCTCTACTCTCCGATTTGCTCACCTTGATAATATTTTTCCGATTTGTGAACCTTGATTACTATTTTTGGTTCTCTGTGCCTTAAAATGTTAAGTCTGTTCTGGTATGGCTATGATCTGAAGAAGTGGGTCTGTCCCACAAAAGCTCATCACCTAATAAATTATTTTGTTAGTCTTTAAAGTGCTACTGGACTGCTTTTTCTCTGGCCAAGGTATTTAGTTAAACTAGCCTTCCACAGGTTTCCAAGGCTCCCACTTGTATTAACTCAACAAACATGGGAAGGAAAGATGCCATTTACTTTACATAGTAATATCACCTGGAGCAGCACACAAGGAGCATTGCTTACTAATTTACGGTTTGTTACATGTGTATGAAAATATACAAAAGAATAAATCTTAGAGCAACAACATATGTAAGCTGAGCACATGCACTTGCTCTTAGGGAGACACTAATTAAGGATGCTACCTGCTCCAATATTTGGAAGACACCAGAAAAAATTGAAAGAATAAATATATCGTAGTCTCTGGATGATCAACATCCTTATCTAGCAGCAGCAGATTGCTGGAACCACCATTGAAGAAAGCTCACCATTAGTTATTAATGGAAGGCACTTTCACAAAGTGCTCCTTAAATCTTGAATGATATAGCAACTTTCTAACCACTACCTAATCTGTGTGTAAGAGCTGCATTAAAGTAGTGTCATCAATCTTTGCTCCCGCTACTATAGCTCAAAGAGAGAACATGACGACTTAGATGAAATTAACTTCTTAAAAGGCTCATCTATATTCAGCATAGACTCAATTTTCAACATATTCCATCACATGCAAATCTACCTCCGTTATTCACACTGTGTGCAAATGCAAGACTCTGAAATGTGTTACTGACCTTTACACCAGATTTACAGGTAAAGGCTGCAAGTACCCTGCCCATGACGTATCATCACATAATATATCAAAGACAAATTGAAATGCTTTTCCTGTAAGATAGATGCAGCTATAGTATGATGAAGTTCTCTTGCTCTTTCCTAATTCCTCCTTCTTCACATCTACCCCTACTATCCACTCAGCCTCTTCCTCTGTGTCTCTGCCGACTCCCAATCCTCTTATTTTCACTGTAATCGATCACACTGTCCACTCTTGTCAGCTCATTAAAATTAGCCTTACAAGGCTCACCCAGTGCCACTCTTATGAATTCTGACACCCTATGTAACCCAAGCACCTGTACACCCATCCCCTGCTGAGCGGGGGCTGGTAACTCTGCAGGAATGGGGAGGGGGCTGTACTCAGGGCTGCGGGGGCTAGAACTGGGCCAGGAGGCTGGCAGGGGAACAGGTGGCATGGGGAGAGGTGCACCCCACTAGACCTGAGGGCCAGAAGGTGGAGCAAGGGGCAGGGGACTGGGCCACTGGGGCTGAGAGGCAGAGCATGGGGCAAGGGGATTGGGTCAACAGGACTGGCAGGGGGATGGACATTGGGACCACTGGAGCTGGCACTGCCCACAGCTGGTGCTAGGCATACGAATCATAGGTCACTGCTCAATTTAGGGCACAGCAGAGCCCCAGATTTAGTGGTGTCCAATGCAGCTGTATATTCTGTGTATGCTTATGGATGGCCCTGGTTTCACCTTAGGGATGTTAAAGAGCAAGTGATCTGGTAATCGAGTAACTGCCAAAAGTTTACTTGGTTAACTGCCCTCCACACCCTGTTGCTCTGCATTTGGAAGGCTGAGCCAGTACACAGCCTGGCTCAGCTTCTAACCCCTTCTGTACCCCTGCAGCTCTGCTTTTAAAAGTCTGCACCAGCACACAGGCTGGCTCAGCTTCTTTACCTGCGGTGAGGATCAGGCTTCCTCCTTCCTCTGCCACTCTGCATTTAAAGCATTTAAACTTCTTGATCCCAGCACAAGCAGGGACAGAGGTTGAGCCAGCCACTCCCTATTTATGTGGGCGAGGGGCTGTGAGTAACCAGTAGCACTGACAGACAAGCTGATTGGTTAGTCCTGTAATTGGATACTCCACTAGCCCCTTAGTTCATCTGTCAAAATAAAAATTCATTCCAAAATTGCCTCCCTTGCTTATATCATCACCCTCACTATAGTTTTCTAAGCGTGGCAAAGTTTTACACCTTCTATTTAGTTTTCATTGTTTTGCTTACATGTCAAATTAATTATCTCCATCTCTGGCGATGACTGTACTAAAATAAGACACACTTTATTGTGGTGATTCAAAGAATTTTTTTTAACTTAAATTACTTGATCATCCCCTGAAATTATGCACAAAAAGCCTGCAGAGCGCTCTCAGAGACTGGGCATCCTTTCATATGCTGATACTTGCGATTTGGTTCCAGCTAGGATTCCATCAAGTGTCTAGAGCCACTCAATTATATAATTCCACTATCAGGCTGAAAGTTCTCTGAATTGCCTCTCTCTCTGGACCCACCAATGAAGTGAAGAGTCAGTCATTCCTTGGTTGCAAGAAACAAAATGCCTAATGCTGAATACACATCTACACTCATTGACAAACAAATCTGAAGTCATCCCCTCCCAATCACTCTGGAGTGATCAGGAAGCTTTGCACTACTTCCTTTTTGGAAGAAAATTTAGCAGATTTTGACAGAGGATTATGAAGTTGTCATTCTCTTACATTATGTAACATCCTTGCAAGATAACTTTGAGCAGAAATGGATATTAAAGTGCACAAACAGTACAGTTTTTAGTCCCATCTACTACAAGTGCTTCCAGGGCTGTTTAGGAATAAATTCTCAGACAGCTATAATGGAAACTGACTCATACAACTTGTCGCTGCTTCTTAGTTTTCAAAAGCAGTTGTAGGACTGAACTCCAGCTAAAGACAGTGTGTTCTTGGCTCAGCCTTTTCCCCTCAGAGGAATTATACAGGCAGCTTAACCTATGGCCTCTATGCCCATGATTGCACTAATGGATGGACAATGATCCTCTCTGAACGAGACAGTGTATGCAATCTGAATTTCTGATTATTGGACCAAGTTGATTTTCAGTTAGAACAAGACACAGGCCACAATTTAGATGCTCCTTGCCATTCTAGATAAATATTTCAGTAATCATATAGCTATTAGTGTTACTGTACAGGATTAGTACTTTTAAAGTGAAAATAAAAGCACAATAGAGGGCATTGTGGAGAAGTACCCCAGAAATGCCATTCATTCTTCAGTATAGCAGTGGTCTACCACAAAGATGCTAATGTTGTAATTACAGTTTACAGATATTTAACTCCTAATTGTCTCCACTGCCTATCATCTTTTCCAGCAACAGTTCATCTTAAAAATGGACTTATGCAGTAAACATTACCAAGAACAAAGATTAGCAAATGGTAACATGGGCAGAACAGAGAGAAATATGACAATGAAGGATCATTCTTATTTGGAAGGTATCCATTCCACCAAGCACCCAAGGAACAGTGCTTCTCATTGAGTCACTTTTACAGGAGAGAAACTGTTTTTTTGGCTCAGTGAGCCTTCTGGAGCTTGATAAATGGTGCTTTCAGGAAAAAGTACCTACTGTTTAGGCTACTTGTTCTGTATTCTTGGGTGGTTATCCTTCCAAACAGGCAAGACTATACGTGCTTAACTTAAATTCAGACCCTGGCTATTCAGATGACTCTTATTTAAGTGTGAAGACATTATCCCTTCAATTTCACTAGCTGCGGCGCTGATTATCTATCCCAGCAGGCACATCGGTATATACACGACACCATTCTCTGAGTTTGGTGCACCCAGGCCCACCTGTGGAAGGAAGTGGGGGGCAGGGGGAGAAAGGGACAGCTGTAATTCAGTCTGGCGAATCAATCGGACAGCGGCTGAGGGTGGGGAGCATGGCATGGCCAGGCACTGCCAAGGTCCAGCTGCCCCAGCACCACCCCTTCGCGCTGTGGCCACACACTTTTCGGGAGTGGAGAGCCAGGCCCTCGCACCTTGCACAGAGGCGAGACAAGGCTGTTGGCTTACCTGGCTACACCACTGAGGAAACTCCAACACAATGGTGATAAGAGGGGCTTAAGAACTTCGATAACTTTACATTTTTATGAAAACATTTCATACAACAATTACCACTATTAGCAGGTGGAAAACAAAGATTTTCAGCATTACTCAAAGTCTCATAGTTGTTAAAAGGTATAAAAATTTGTGCAGTAAGTAAGGAGCTTCTCATGTGTATGTTGCCAAATACTAGTGCAACGACCAATCCCTATTTCATAAACTAAGGAAGTGAGGTGAACCAACCAGGCTATTTTATTTTCAAACCATTATAAAAACCAAGATGGTTTTAGCTTTCTGAGTTTAAAACAAAGCTTTCCTCATTCACAATAATGGACTGTTTCAAGCCCTTAAGCAAGATTCTTTCAATTGTCCAAGTACACCACATTCATCAGAAAACCAGACTATAGCTGGAAGCATTTTTTTGTTTACTTCCAGCTCTCCTTTACAGAGCTGCCTGCTTCAGGGCTGAGATCAAAACATTTCAAGACTTCAATCTCTATTCCCAGGACAGAGGATTAGAACAGAGAGGGTTTCTCAGTCTCAACCAGAGAATTGCCAAGGCAACATTACAATAATACATTAGTGAAAACTGTAATGACCAAAGTTCTTATATCTACCAATATTAAGTTAGCTAGATTGAAACCTGCCAAACAAGGTGGCTCTACTTGTATTCCACTTGGTGAGGGAGCCATCTGTTAAAAGGTTTTCATAATTCCACAGATGTTTTCCAAAAGACTAAAGTAAAACCTTGTCCAAAAATAACTCACCTAAAGCAATAACACTTTCCCAGGAGAGAGCTGGTGAGGATACTTCTTCTAAATTAACAAGAAAAATGCAGTGAGAAAAAGACACTGCCAGTATACTTTCTCCTCCATTCTTGGAATATCAGGACAACAGGTCATAGTAATTCAGAATGTAACTATTGTGTCTTGTGTATTTCATAGTTCAAGTAATTTCATTTAATTTAGTGCATACTTATTGGATCTCTGAACGGATTGCACAAGAACCATAATAAGCTATTGATCCCTCCCTTCAGAAGGCTGTGGTTTCAAGAGGATTCATTCTAAGTTGAAAACTGCAATATTAAACTCTGCACGTTGAATCTCTCTAGTGTGTCACATTGTGGATCTGACTGGTGCCAAACCAGAGAATTTGCCAAACCATGGGAGGTCAATAATGTCCAGCAGCATCACCAACACTTCCACTGCTTACTCAGCTCTTAGAAGACATTTAGGGACAAATTAGAGCTAAATTACAGCACAGAACAGAGCCAGGACTGGTGGTTTTAAACAAATTTTATGGGACCACAGGAAACGTAGCCAGATGTCCACTTATCATGGGTTTGGCCACCTAAAAATCATACTGGACCATGGATATTGCCAGACCAGAGACTGCCAGAGTATAGAGGTTCTGTAGCTGCAAACAGGGCTTGAGTAAGGAGAAGCAAGGGTAAGATGTTGAAAGCAAAGGAAACCTCTTTCCCTGCTTTCCCCTGTTTGGGTAAGTAGAGTCTCTTCAGAATTCTCGATCCGCCTTGGCTGACACAGTGAAAGTGCTCTCTCCAGTGCTGGCACAAACTGCAATCTCGTAGAATCATAGCGCTGGAAGGGACCTCAGGAGGTTATCTAATCCAGCCTCCTGCTTCAAGCAGGATCAACCCCCACTAAGTCATCCCAGCCAGGACCTTGTCAAGCCAGGACTTAAAAACCTCGAGAGATGGAGAATCCACCACCTCTCTAGGCAACGCATTCCAGTGCTTCACCAGCCTCCTGGTGAAGTAGTTTCTTCTAATATCCAACCTACATGCCTCCTTCTGTAACTTCAAACCCTTGCTCCTTGTTCTGCTGACACCCCTGAGAACAGTTTCCTCACCATCGTCTTTGGGGCTCCCCTTCAGGAAGCTGAAGGCTGCTATTACATCACCCCTCAGTCTTCTCTTCTGTAAACTAAAGAAGTCCAAATCCCTGAGCCTCTCCTCATAGGTCACGTACTACAGCCCCTTAATCATTTTCGTTGTCCTCTGCTGAACCTGCTCCAGCATATCCACATCCCTTTTATACTGGGGGCCCCAAAACTGGACACAATATTCCAGATGTGGCCTCACCAGTGCCAAATAGAGGGGAACAATCACTTCTCTAGACCTGCTAGCAATGCTCCTCTTAATGCACCATTATATGCTGTTAGCATTCTTTGCTACAAGGGCACACTGTTTACTCCTATCCAGCCTTTCATCCACATAACCCCTAGGTCCCCTTCCGCTGTACTGCTGCTTAGCCAGTCAGTCCCCAGCCTATAACAATGCTTGGGATTCTTCCGTCCCAAGTGCAGGACTCTACACTTCTCCTTATTGAATCACATCAGATTTCTTTTGGCCCAATCCTCCAATTTATCCAGGTCACTCTGAATACTATCCCGACCTTCCAACGTATTTACCTGTCACCTAGATTTGTGTCATAAGGAAACTTGCTGAAGGTGCAGTCCAGTCCCTCATCCAGGTCATTAATAAAGATGCTGAACAACACCGGTCCCAGAACCGAGCTCAGCAGCACTCCATTTGAAACTGACCACCATCCAGATATCGAGCCACTGGTGAAATCTCGAACCGAATAGGAAGAGAGAGGAGAGCGAGACTGGATCAGGACTTGAAAGGGCACCTATAGGGAAAAGCTTATTAATGATACAAAAAGTGTGTTAATGATTTATCCCAGAGGTCAGCAACCTTTCTGAGGTGGAGTGCTGAAATTTGACCTTTTGACCTCTCTCTATGGTCTGAATGCCAGTGATACTTTTAAAAAAGTCACTAACAGTCCTACTTCCAACAGCTTCATTAATAAATAACTAAGGGAAGATGCAGAGCTTTACCATTTGGTCAGGTGGTGGTTGGTAGCATTAGCTGCTCTTTGTCTGAAGTGGGCCTGTCCCATGAAAGCTCACCTAATAAACCATTTTGCTAGTCTTTAAAAGTCCTACTTGACTGCTTTTTGTCTTGTTTTAGGGTTGGTCGTGGGAGGTTTTAATTATGGACTCCTATAATCCAGAAATCGAGCCACATGAAAGTTAGCAATTCTTAGCTTAGCTTAGAGCTGAACTGGCAGCTTAGAAAGGTTTTGGATCCCATTAGCAGCCTCCTGACTTGCACAGAGCTTCATTTCTAGAGTATTTTGAATAGGGCAAGCAAGGGAAAAGAAGATTGTGAGAAAGGGCCTAGCTGCTTAGTTGTTTCAGGATAAAGGGAGAGGAATACGTGGAACATTCAAATGGAAAGCTGAGAGACGCCCTGAGCTTTGTGCCTCTTTTTAGACTTAGAGTCTGCTTTTCTGACTGCATCTAAACCAAACATTAAGAGGCACTGGGTGCAGCATGACAAGCCTGTCAGAACGCTATGGTTTCATATCCGCCAACTCTGGGCACTTTGTTTTCACAGTCCACAAGTTTGTGACAACCATTCCTTAATATCTTTAAAAGGCAGAAAATGACAATTTTGTTATTAAAAATCTGGCCACACAACCTAACACTTCATTACAAGAACTGCAAGCTGTACAGTTAGATAACACTGTCTCAAGGCCACATTGCACTAACATTGCAAGCTGCAGTAAACCCAAGTCATGGATCTTCCACAAAATGAACCTAAAGCCGACAACAAATGGAATTAACTGAAACTATTTGAGAAGTTCCCCCTTGGCAACAGTATTCTCTTGCTTCATCACCAGAAGTCATACTGATGCATTAGACCCCAGATTTTAGCCACACATAGGTCGCAGTGGGGCTCAGGTCAGGGATACACATTCACAACAGTCAGATCAACCCACAAAGTCAGACATTCCTTAGCAAAGATTTTACTGGATTTTTTTTTCCTGCTGCTGCTGCTTGGATATTCTTTTTAATGACACATCACTGATAGCTCATTCATTAGCTATGCTCAGTGCACAGAAGTTTAATGCTTACTACACAATGAAAGACCACAGGCTATGTGGTCACACCAGTGGAAGTCTGGAGAAATGCCATGATTTTAATGGGTGAAATTTTGGATTTACACTCAAAGTGCAAGATGGCCTTATTTTGCCTCTGAAGATCTAACTGCATCAGCAGCTGCTACAGCCTAGTTAAGAACTGTTATCACAGTCAAAGCGAAATGAACGACTATAAACAGCTAAGATTAAGTTGATGCTTTTAGAGCTAAACATTGACACATGCACATCTAAATGTAAGGAACAAATTAAATGTAAACCTAATTCTGGAACACAGTTTGTTGTCCACAGTCTTTCGGAAACATCTGTTGTTCCTCCCACCTATTTAAACACAGCTGGAAACTGGGTGTCCAATACATGTTGCTTTATGCGCATATAACTACACTACTGTCCCATCTTTAATATACACTGAATGCATGTCCTGCAATGTGGGATTCAATAGCAACCACCTATAAGGCAGAATGCCAGAGATCCTTTTTCAAGGAACATTGTTCTTCAGGACACAATTTGAATTGTAACCGACTAGCTAGCCCTCCTCTCTGATACGGGGTGAAGGTCAATCAGCATTTCTCTAGCTAGAATATAGGAGAGAGAGAGGACTAGCTGAATTACATGCACTTTTCAAGTCACTCAGAGCATACAACACATTCTGCCACCATATGAGACTGCTACTGTTCACCATGAGAATCACCACCATACTCGACTATGACTTTTGGAGACAAAGAATGAGTGGTTCAGTACTTAATATAGGTGGCTGCGGCATTTCCCAGGGTATGATGTTGGCTGATAAACAGCTGTACCCCTCAATTCTCCAACCTGTTTTTAAAAAAAAAAAAACAACACTGCTCCATGGTGAAAACCACCACCTAAATCTGTAGTACACAGCCTCCAACATGAAAGTGACTTGCAGCTATACTGCGTGAGTGCTATAGGCAGTCACCCATGAATCATATTGCGGGGAACACCAGCAAACTCCCAGCCCTAGACTTTTCCCCCCCAAACTGAGCACTGGCCTGCTAAACCCAGGGTTATGAGTTCACTCCTTGAGGAGGCCACTTAGAGGCCCGGGGCAAAACAGATTAAAAAAAAAAAACTGTCAGGGATGGTGCTTGCTCCTGCCAAGAGGGCAGGGGACTGGACTTGATGACCTCCAAAGGTCCCTTTCAGTTCTGTGAAATGTGTATGTAAATGTGCATCTGGTAGTGCCCACCACCCTCCTGGAGAATACAGCTCATGTAAAAAGCATCTTGTTTACTTACTAGAAGGTGGTATACACAAACTGATAGCTCAAATGGCGTTCCCAAACACTTCACTCTGAACACATTGTCTTAGACAAAACAACTTTATTAACCATAACCACAGAATGATATTTTAAATGTTTGGAAGTTGTGACACACAAAAGTCAGAATTACAAAAAAAAAATCCAAAATACCACCTAACTCAAGTTAAGTGAATTTCAAAGCAAAAAGTTTCTCATCCCATGATCTTGCAGTCTTACTGGCTGGCATCCTTTGAGCCAGGATCTTCCCTGCCCCCGGTTTACTGTTAATTTCCTTTTCCTTTCGTTGTTGTTGAGGTCATGAGCAAAAATGAAGGGAGAGATATTTTGGGGACTTTGTTCTTTCTTTCTTTGCAAATCATCTCCAGCTGTGGTCCAGGAGACAGCCAATCTGTGGAGATGGAAACCTCCAGCTATTGGTTGCCAAGATGTAAATTTCTCATGCATACTCTCTCTCCTGCCAAAGAACAGCTGTTTAAGCATATCATACTCCATGTGATTTTGATGACACCTGGTTGAGGAATCAGTTTGTCTTTTGTCTCTGAAAAACTGCTTTGTGGCTGTTTCTCCAAATTTACAATGTGTCAGCATCAGACAATAGACTCTTATAACTGCACACATCACCACACATCTTGCTGGGACAATAATAAACACATTATTAGTTTCAAAATGATACCTCACAAGCTTATTTGTACAATAAGCATGATAGGATTTTTTTAAGGGTGAGAAGAGAGATAAGAAAGGGTGAGAAAAGAGAAAAGTTAGCTTTCACCAATAGCAATTGTGCATATCCCCTGATTATTACCCTTTCCCCCCAAAACTAGGAATAGGACATATCTGCAGCAGTAGTTCGCAAGGGTTAACGTTAATGGTTTCCACCATAAATTAGCTAATGTGGGAGTCAGTTTTTTGCATTTGTGGATAATTGATTACACTTCTTTTTGGTAGGCCAGTTTATGACCTCTTCACCTCGGCTAGTAGAGCATCCTCTTTTCAGTTCATCTCAGTCCCTAAAGGGCAGTTCTACACTACAGCAGAAAGTTGAATTAAGTATGCAATTCTAGCTATGTTATTTATGCAGCCAGAGGAGACTTACCTTAATTCATGCTTCCACACGGTCTCCACTAAGGAAGGTCAAGAGGCGTGTGTACTCCTGTCAAATTTCCTTATGCCTAATGGGCAGCAGAAGCACCAGAGTCAATGGTGGTGCCCAGTAAGTTCTATTTAGTGCTTCCCTACTAGATGCACTAAATGGAACTCCAGAAGATTGAACACAGCAGGGTCAAACTTCCCAGTAGTGAAGATGTACTATGTACCCTAAAATATTTTCCATTCCTAGCTCTGGCCATGGTGCTGAATCATCAAGCTGCATTAGAAATTGAGGACATTCTGAAGCAGTGTATTCCAAGTTCTCACTGAGCTTAACCGAGGCTGTAAGTACATTATAAATCTCATATTAGAAGATAAACATTTAAAACACTGCCATTAAATGGTTGCAGATAACAAGGTTATGCTGGTAGATAGCAGTCCAGAGAGGAGCTATTTTAACTCTCAAACCATTCCCTGGAAGTCATTTATGACAAGATCATTACCTCACCTTGAAGTGAGTTTTGAAGAGTAACTTAAAAAAAGATATGCCCCATTAGTGGTGGTTGACAGCAACCATGTGTTCAGCAAACAAAGACACTTAAGATTGTTTGCTTCCTGCAAAAAACTATCAGTGTGATCTTTTTTTGTTTTGAGCCTATAGCACCTTTATTAGAATTTCCATGACCGGGGCAGAGTAAAAGGATGGCAGGTAAAGGAAAATGAAAAGCTAGTAATAAATCAGTTTTAGACTCCGCCACACACTGTATTTGCAGAGGGGAGCGACCTTTGCGTTATTGCCAACCATGATGAAATTCTAAGCCAGATTCATTAGTGGAAATGGGTTCACCTAACACAGCCTTATGAATAGGGATTTTTTGCACATGCAGTCTTCATCCTTTTCATTAGCTCCTTAAGCATCTGTCCACAGCAGTGCATGCAGACCAGTGGTTTTCTAACTGCCAGGTGGGATAGGGCCCTCAGGTTTACTTTAGCCTATTTTATTCATGCATGGGGAAAGGGAAGCAAGAGTGTTCCTTCCTAATGTGTGCTCTGCAACAGACATTTCTGCACAGGCAGCATAGCAAGATAATCACTCGATCTTGGCCCCATATCTGTTCATACTCTTAACAGTGGAGGATTTTGTAGATTACACAAGTGAAAATGAAGTCCAATCATTATATTAGTTACAAGTATGCGGCTCATGCTGGCCTCAATAGGAATTTAATAAACTGAATAACCAGGCTCATGATTTTATGCCACAACCTGAATTCAGGCTTCTGAGTGTTCTATTTCGGCAACAGTTGACCACTAGAACAGGGAGCTGCACTGCATTTCCAAGTCATTGCTTCCAAAAATGTAACTGGAGATAGGCTCTTTATATGGATTACTCTTATAGAACCTGGAGTGAGGGACTTTCAATTCTTGCTTGAGAGGTATGAGTGTAGCTGTACTGTACTACATGGAGGTGGAAAAGACCTACCTAATAAACTGAAAGCGGTAACAGTGACCCTGCATTTATACAGTTTCCTAGATATCATGGAAGGGATCCTCAAGAAATTCTTTTTGAAACAGTTGGAGGAGAGGAAAAGTGATCACAAATAGTCAACATGGATTTATCAGGGGTAAGCCATGCCTGATATAATTGTCTTCTGTAATCAGGTTACTGGCTCTGGATATGGGGAAAGTGGTAGACATAATATACCTTGACTTTAGCAAAGCCTCTGATACTGTCAACCCACAGTATCCTTACCAGCAAGTTAAAGATTTATGGATTAGATAAATGAACTATAAGGTGGATAGAAAACAGGCAAAGTGGTAGGTAATCAATGGCTATGGGGCTGGTATCAAGTGAAGTGCACTAAGGGCCGGTTCTGGGGCCAGCTTTGGCCAACATCTTTATTTATTTCCTGGACAAGATTGCAATCTCGGTGAGTACACAGTTGACACCAAGCTGTGGGGAAAGGTAGATACACTGGAGGGTAAGGATAGGGTCCAGGGAGACCTAGAAAAATTGGAGGAATTGGGGCAAAAGCAATCCAATGAGATTCAGCAACGACAAGCGCAAAGTCCGGGATTTAGGATGGATGAACCCCAAGCACTGCCCCAGGTTGGGAACAAACTGGGTAAAGCAGAAGTTGTGCAGAAAAGGACCTGGGTATAATACGGATGAGAAACTGGATATGAGTCAATAGTGTGCTCTTGTAGCCAGGATGACTAATGGCTTACTGGGATGCACTAGTAGGAGCACTGCCAGCGGATCTAGAGCAGTGATTCTTCCCCTTTATTTGGCACTGGTGAGGTTGTATCTAGAGTATTGTGTCCAATTCATTATAGAAAGGATGTTGACATACTGGAGAGAATCCAAGGAGAGCAACAAAAAATTAAGGGACTTCAGCACATGACTGGTGAGGGATTTAGGTTTATTTAGTCTACAAAACAGAAGAGTGAGGGGGGATTTGATAGCAGCCTTCAACTACCTGAATGAGGATTCCAAAGAGGATGGAGAGGCTATTCTCAAAAGGTGACAGATGATAGAGCAAGGAACAATGGTCTCAAGTTGCAGTGGAGGAGGTCTAGATTGAATATTAGGAAAAACTATTTCACTAAGAGAGTGGTGGACTTCTGGAATGGGTTACCTAGGGAGATGTCAGACTTCTTCCTATAGGTCTTGGTCTTGAAGTACTGTTTTGACAAAAAGCCCTGGCTGGGATGGTTTAGTTGGAATTGGTCCCGCTTTCAGCAGGAGGTTGGACTTGACCTCCTGAGGTTTCTTCCAACCCTAAGGCTCTACATCACTATGCTTTACAATTGAGAGAGAGTACTCCTATGGGAGAAGGTTATTTTCATTGGTGGGGAAACCTTGTGCCTGAATAAATACCACAAAGTAACATATGACAAGAGTTTAAGACATCAAGCACAGGAAATTGTATGAGAAATTTAAGTGTACAAAATCAAGTTTACAGGCCGTCAGCATTAACTTCTTTGTTGTTAAAAACAAAATCCCACTGTATTAAGTGCCATTTTGAAACCTAACAAAGGAATTAGATTATACAGAGATTAAATGTAAAACTAGGAAGTGGTCAGTACAACCTGTTGATTCTTTCGATTACATTAGAAATTTCCTCTTTCCTCCACCCCAGTAGGGGAAAAAGTGAGCCTCACACAAGTGCAGGCTTGTAGCCACATCTGCCCCCAAACTGCCCTATGCTGAAGTTCTGAACTGCCTCTGACTGCTGTCTCACAGCTTGCCTACCCACTGGGGTCCTTAGTTTGTCCTTTTTCACACAGAACAGTAAATTATTGCAGCCTTGTGCTTTCCTAAGGTGTTATCAGTTAGTCCATGTCAACAGAAGTAAATGGAAGCAGGCAACTGAATGTTTGGTGTGAATAAGCAGCCCTCGCTCATGCCAGTGTTGGCTTTAACTTTTACCTTTTCCCAAAGCATCTCTTTGGTGTAGAAAAAGTTGTTTAGCTAGCCAGGAAAACCCACCAATTATGAGTTACCCTGAAGGTCACAACCATAACACAGTTTCTTAATTAACTTAAAGGTATATAAAATCATGAATGGTGTGGAGAAAGTGAATATAGAAAAATTATTTACCTTTTCCCATAATACAAGAACTAGGGGACACCAAATGAAATTGATGGGTAGTAGGTTCAAAACTAATAAAAGGAAATTTTTCTTCACACAGCGCACAGTCAACCTGTGGAACTCCTTGCCCGAGGAGGCTGTGAAGGCCAGGATTCTATTAGGGTTTAAAAAAGAGCTTGATAAATTTTTGCAGGTTAGGTCCATAAATGGCTATTAGCCAGGGATAAAGTATGGTGCCCTAGCCTTCATAATAAGGGCAGGAGATGGATGGCAGGAGATAAATCACTTGATCATTGTCTTCTGTTCTCCTTCTCTGGGGCACCTGGCATTGGCCACCGTCGGCAGATGGGATGCTGGGCTTGATGGACCTTTGGTCTGACCCAGTATGGCCATTCTTATGTTCTTATGTTCTAAGCTCAATGATAAAAAGCTCATTAGCATTGCATAGGATATCTACATATGATATATGACAATACAATATTTTACTAGAAAGTGAAAAGCAAATATGGGTCTGGTGAATGTTCTTCTTCAGTAGAAAGAGTCTACCTACCTTGCAGAAGGTGAAATGTGTCATTGTTGCGCCTATTTACTAACAAGGTGTTTTTTTTGCCTCCAACTTGTCAGATAGTGTTCTACTAGCATACCAAAGGTTTGCTGTCTAAATCAAATACTGATGGATCCTGGGAGCTTAAACAGGCAGCATCACAAAATGCAGCAGCAAAGACTCAAAAACATCCTTGCATTCATCTAGCTGATGTGTCATACCTGTTTGTATTACAGAGAAACCCTTGAGACTGGATGGTCCAAAGCACTTGGTAAAGGGATTATAGTCTTTCACCTTTAGGTCACTGTTTTTAATTGTAGACCATAGTATTAGTCACTTACATAAGTTTATGAAAAATGAACCAGTGAGTCTGTGTCTAGTTGGTGGTGGACTGGTGACCATCACAAAACATACTTGAGCACCCTTTCCCGCTGTTTCAGCAAAGGCCAAGGACTCTGAGCATTCATACTCAATGGTCTCACACCCTTTTTCAACATAAGACTGAGGCGTTAAGGCTTGTCTACACAAGAGTTTTGTCAACAGAAGGGGCCTTTTGTCAACATAACTCAGGAATCATCTACACACAAAAAGTGTTCTGTTGACAGAGTCTCAAGAGAACTCTACATGTGCCTCAACAGTGTTATCCCTGGAAAATTTGAAGAATAATGTTTCTGTTGATAGCGTTCTGAAGACAGAAGTGCAGCATAGACACTTCTGTCAACAGAGGGGGCTTTCGGTTCCCTGGGCAGCCCTGTCTGCAGAGCTACCAGTCAGCCATTCTGTCAGAGGCCACAGTGAAAGCCTTCCAAATGTAAGCTCGTGAAAGATAGCTGCCCAAGTCTACAGAGAGTCCCAACACCTCTGCTATAGATCATATTTTGTCCAGCGACAGCACAGTAAAATTAATCTCACTGGTTAACTCGCAATGGTCTTGTCTACACTAGACCCCACCACTGATCTAAGATGGCACAGCTGAACCTGTGTAAGAGCCTCCTGAAGTTGAAATACTTACCATGGTGCCTTCCATACAGTAAAGTCATGGGGACTGCTCTCTCATTGATGACACCTTTTCTGGTCCTTATGGACTACTGAAGTCAATGGAAAGAGCGCTCAAAGGTTGATTTATCATGTCTAAGCATATACAATAAATTGATGGCTGGTGGACTGATCACTGCAGCATCAATGCATGACAAAGTGATGACAAGCCCAGTGCTACCATTCAGAACATTGTGGTTAGCAGCAGCACAAATGAAAAGAATCTGATCAGTTTTATTCTGTTGCTTTTGGAGCAGTCTGATCCGCACCAGGATCAGTGTCAGACACCAGAGAAGAGGATCCACAACAGACTAGGAGACTGCTATTCCACCTGAGATTCCTCCTTTGCAGCACACGGTGGGGGGGGCGCGGCTTTGCTTTGAAGAGCTAAATGCTTGACTTAGGTTAAAGAGCTCCAATTCAGCCATCTAATTTCAAAAGTCACTGTTTTAATGAAGCCCCTGGGCAAGATGGAATCACTGTAATTTCTCCTTCCCAGCAGCAGACGGGGACTTGGTTTCTTGTATGCATATTGTTTATGCACAATCCTTTTGTATAGACCTCTGGAGAGCAGGTACCTGGTACATTTTTTCAAACCATGTAAACCAGCAGACACTACATAACACCTTGGGCTCCAGTGCTCTGCCTATTGGGAGATAAAAGTTTCTTCCCTGCAGGGCCAGACCAAGAGGAGGTCTAACCACAGGTGGGGGAAAAAAAAAGAAAATCAGCCAACTGCATCACTCCTGAGGGATCCCACCTGCAGCCAATATAAGGTGCTCAGTTCCAGCCCCATGTCACATGTGTGCTGAACAGATCTTATATAAGGCCAACTCTAGCGACAGAAAAAGATGTTCACTACACCCGTATAAAATCCATTTAGAGTGAATTATATGGCAATGTTAGATTTCAGAGTTATTCTAATGTAAGTCACTGGGAGAAATCAATATTAACTGAAACCCTACTTCTAGGTGGAGAGAAACAAGCAATTAGCTATGCCAGTGGTTCCCAACCTGGGGAATGCGAGGGCAAGGCAACGCAGGGGGAGGGGAGGGTTCTTTGGAAAAATAAAGATTTGAATAATTTGGAAAGTTACAACCAATTTCTATTTTTAAATTAAGTACCCTCCAATAATGTTATTAATTGTCTAAAAATCTGTGTTGTGGTCTCATTTTTTATTTAATGATGTGTACATAAACATTAGGATTGGCTTTGATGGGGGTCTGCAAATGGCTTGCAGGGTGCTTGGGGGGTGACTGATGGTCGGCAATAGGGAAAGGTTGAGAACAACCGAGCTATGTTTTCCCTAGAGCAGCAACAGTGTCAGTATTGCAACAAGCCCGCAAGGCTCTCACTGGGCAATGGAGATGAGGCTGCCTCTAAGGATGGATGCCATGCACTGAATTGCTTTCCTTGCAGTAGTGGCTAAAGGAGAGTCTTCCACAGCATTAGAGCCAGCCTGTTATGTAACTGAGGGAGTTGTGTGCAGGGCTCAGTAACCCTGTTTATTTTGCCTCATTACCATCTCTGTCAATGACCTCCCCCACTTCTCTACTTTAATGGCTGGCAGCTGCCTCTGCAGCAGATTTCCAAAGGAGAACACCTGGGATTTCTGTTACCCTCTATACGAGAATGTGCTTGCAGGGAGAATATCTGGTGGAGTAAAACATATTAAAAATGGTTATAACATTGGCATGTTGAATGACCTTTGTTTGCACTGATTTTGCTTCTGTGTCATCCTGTCTTCCTGCTCCTAGTTACAGGGCTGATGGGAACTGATCTTTAAGGTCACAGGGTATATGCTTCCACAAGCAAATGAAACAACAGAGGTCTTTGCACAGTGGTATTCTACAAATCACCAGTCACTGGCCCAGAGAATCAGCATTTTTCATTTTGGTTTAGGTTTTGAAATAGAAGTGGCAAAAGACTGAACACAATAATGAAGAGGGAGCAGGACAGCACCTCACCCTCATGTAGTGACCACAACGAGGTAGGGGCTGTCATCTTGAAGGACCACAGACACTAGAGTGCAGGTTTCTGCTATAAAGGAGGCCTTCAGGTAGAAGGGCATTTTCTCCCATGTCACTGTCTCTCGTCCACCGGGATAGGGGTGGAGGCTGGGAAACGGCCATCATTCCAGGGGTCAAAGCTCTCCTCACCATTGCAACGTGCTCCATTTTGCAGAAACTTTGCTTCATCTTTAACATTAAGGAAGCCATGATAAGTCATTCATGCTGCAGGACTGGGGACTGCATGATTGACTGGAAGAACCAGGGTGACAGCTGTTAAAGACTAGAGGTGGAAGCAAAAGACCTAAAGACCCCAAAAGGGATAAACACTAACAGATCCATAATTTTAAAGGGAACTGCTATTTTAGTACAATCAGTTGTGCCAGTGAGTAGTTATTTTCACGTTTGCCTTATGGTAGAGTGCCTTGTTTCCAACAGAAGATCTATTCCCCTAAAATAAACCCTTCTGATTTTCCTCCAGAAAAAGGGGAGTGATGGATATGGTACTTACAGTCCTGCGGCTGTCTTGCAACAGTTACGTGTGGCTAACATTCAGCTAGACAGTTGAAACAGTTCTTTTAGGAGAGGTGACACTTATTGAACTTTTGAGTGGATCTCTTGGCATTTGAAAAGATTAAAAAGTTGCTTTGGTTCAGCCTTCTTTTACTCCCATTATATAGCTGTCATGCTCCCACCAAGATTTTGGCAGCCTAGATTTCTGAATGTCCTTCACAGTAAAAGCAACAGTAGTACAAGTGTTTTCAACTCTAAGTGGATTGATTAGCTACAGAAGTGCTTTCTTCAATTCACCTAGGGTATTTATAATCAAACTACGACACTCACCCCAGTATTTAGGTGCCATACTAATTACACAGTGTGTATCTATATCAAAAACTTACTCCAAAGAGGTCACTGAATTCCACAATGGTAAACGAATCCATGAACCCAGATCAAAACATGATCTTATATGTCTAAGATTTTTTGTATTATATAATTATTAGTCCTGCAAAATGAACCTGGGCTCTTTCCTCTTTTCATGTATTACTGGCAGTAAAAATACTGCAGACTTAGTTATATCTGTGCAACCCTACAGAAGATTCACGGTCATAACGTGAAGTGTTAATAAGGACACAATTGGCTATAGCTCTACACAGTAACTAAACAACTGCAGCAGGCCTGGGTCAGCTGACTTGGGCTGTAGGTCAGTAAAATTCACGTACATACGTTTGGGTTCAGGCCACTACTCATACTCTGGAACTGCTAGACCTCCCATGGTCATTGTCCGACTGCTGGGCACTATGCACTATGGGAAGCCACTGGAATTTTGAACCCTCAAACTAAAACTCCCTTAACTTGTCCTTATTGTGAGCCCAGCATCATTTTCAAGCTACTGTCAGCTTCTGTGGATGGAATAAAGCCATACGCAACGACACTTAATAGACAGTGGCTGCTGCAGCTGTATTTGCAGTTCTAGGGCTGGATGGCTTAGGTTTAGCAGTGCAGCATCTGACTCCCAAACTGGATAGAGAAGAATTAAATGAAGCACCTACTTATGGATAATTTTTTCCTGGAGAAGCTCCATGCAGCAGAAAACCATTTCTGGACTCAGGGAAGCTAGTCCTGAATGTGGAGAGAAAATGATGCAGACCTTGGATTACTGTCAGGGAGAGCAGAATTTCAGGGTGACAAAGGCCACTTTCCTAGAGATCAGTGCAGAGCTCATCCAAAGCAGAACGCCAACATCAGAGCTTCGCTCTGTATGGATAAGTGAGTGGCCATCAACATCTAGAAACTTACTCCACCTCATTGCTACAGATCAGGATGGGTCTGGCAGATCAACTGTCAGGGCTGTTATCACACAGGTGTACGCTGCTACAGAGAATAGCGATGGCCTGCATCAAAGAGCTCAACAAGTCAGAGGAGATCGCGTTTGCATGACAGCGATTCCCCAATTGTAATGGAGCCATGATGGCACTCACATACCTCTATCCCCCACACTAAGGCTCAGAGTTCAACAGAGAAAGGGCACGTTCTCATGTCTCCTAAGCCTGGGCAATCCTTGTGGCATATTAATGCGGGGTGTTCTCACATGGGTCCATGGTGTCAGACTCCTTAGAAATTCAGGCTTGTTTGTCTCAGCAAGAAAGAACGGCCGCTCCTGTGGCTGCTATGGACATTAGCATTTCTGGAAACCCAGCTGATCCTGTACTCTTAGCTCAAGAAGCCTTTTGAGTGGCCACTTGGATAACAAAAGTCTGTTCAAACTGACCCTTGAATAGCTGTGGAATGACAGGGGAGTGGCATTTGGAGGGCTGAAATGAAGATGGAGAAGACTGAGTACAAGTCTGGAGCCAGCTAAGCCATATCCGTCTTGTGTGAAAACTACTTGATGCATTCGTCACATCTGAGAGCACAAGGGACAGAACCACATCCTTGAGCAGCTGGTGGAGATGCAGACAATTTTGGAAGGTTATAAACAGCTGGAGAGGCTGCCTCTGCAAATTGCAGCAAGCAATCATGGCCAGGAGCTCAGGCATACCTTGTGCTTCGGTTTGGAGGCTAGGATTTAAAATACAGAAGTGAAAGTTTATTGTGCATTACATACGGAATTCATTAGTCTATAAGGACTTTATGAAGTGGAAATGATATGCTTTGTAAAACGATTTTGTGAATGGGCATATATTTATTGCACGTGTAATTTTATGAAGCTATTGAACCTTTTTGTCGATAACAGCCTTTTCTGAACACCAAATAGTGCAAGTAATAAAACTTTTATTGAACACTGTGAACTTCAAAGCAATGGGACATAAACCGAAACATAAAACAGTGCCAAATTTATGGACTCGATTAGTGCTGATCTGGCACACATGACTGAGCACTTAATGCACATGTTTGTGCTGTTTTGATCACAAACATGGATAGGGCCAGTGTTTAACAGCTGTCCTTGCCTTAGGCATGTAGACTGGCAAGAGAATAATCAATTACTCGCAGCTGAGGTGAAGATGGGGCTCCAGTATTCACAGATCTCCTTGTCTTGGGGTGGGAAGTGAGGTGCCTGTGGCTGAAACCTAGGGGAAGGATACTGCTGCTCCCACCAGGCTTTATTCTTTCTGGGCTGCAGGATATGGTTCGGCTGGTGTGGAGGTGCAGATACTGGGCAGGAACAATTGTACTATGATGTTCTCTAGCAGGACTGGCTGCTTCTGCATCAACTCCATCAGCCGTTTCTGTATCTCCCAACTGTCCTCAATACTCTCCCTTGTCAATTTCTTGTCTTCTCTGCAAGGCAAGGTTTCTTCCTCTCCTGTGTTCTTCTCTCTTCCAGGAGGCAGAAGCAACATTCTCACACATTTTTTCTCTCTCTTCTTCTCCCAGAGAGCTGTCAAACATTCAGAGATTGGCCAATAAGAGCAAAAGCACAGTTGGTGCAGAAGGGAGAAACAGAATATGCTATTGTGCCAATTCCTGTCTTCAGGAAACAAGCACTAAAATGTTATTCCCCCCACCCGAATTTGAAAATTCCATTGTCACAGCCTCTTCGCAGTCTAGGATGAGTTTGGTGAAAGTTTCCCTCTGCATAGGGCCCCCCGTACCATTCCTGGTCAATGGTGGGCAGCGAGAAATTGGTCAGCATTTGTATATGCACTTTTGTAGGTAGTTCTTACTTCAGAGGAGCACAGGTTACTCACAGGCACATCAGGCATAGAAGGGCCTTCTTCAAAAAGGCAATAGGCAAACCAGCAAGACAAGCAGTGAGACTGTTCACCAAAATGCTTCTGCCGCTCCCACTCTCCAACACTCTATTCCAAAAATCAGTGGTTCTTAACTTACCGCAGTGGATGCATATGTAGCCCACTGTTACATGGGGCATATCCAATACTGTAGACCCCTGGCTTACATGGGGGTTACGGTCTCACAACCTCTGCATAACTCAAATTTCCCATGCAACTCAGGGGAGCCAGGAAACTGAGGAGGGCACCAGCCCTGGTCAGTTTCCTGGCTCCAGCAAGTGGAGGGGAGTTGGGGACCAGGTGGCAGCCTGGCTCCGGGCTGTCCTCTGCTTGCAGGAGCCAGGAAACCGACCAGCACATCACTGGTCATTCTCCTGGCTCCTGCCAACTGCAGGAAGCTGGGGAGAAGCCACAGTGGCACAGCTGTCTGCCTGCCTGGCTCCCCTCAGCTGACAGAAGCCATGCCAGGCAGACAGCTACAGCTGGGAACAAGCCATGCTGCTGCAGCTGCCAGCCTGGCATCCTTCAGCTGGGAGAAGTCAGGCCAGACAGCTGCAGCTGCCCATCTGGCTCCCCACAGCTGGGATAAACTGCACCAGGCAGACAGCTGTGGTGGCACGGCTTCTCCCAGGTTAGGGAAGCTGGGGAGAAGCTGAAGCTGCAGAGCTGCTTTGAGTTGAGCTTAATTTGCGTTAATGCAAGTTAAGCGCAACTCAAAGTCATGCATTTCAGGGTTTACTATGCTATCTTTACGGCTCTGAGGATGTCACATGGGTCACAGCTCTGTGCTGATTGGTCCACAAGTGGCTCCCAGGTTGAGAACCACTGCCCCAAGATGCTGCAGGACTGAAAAGACAATGGTACCTCTACACAAAGTCCCTGGAAGGTTTCATTGCCTTGCAATGCACCTGCAGAACAGGACAAAGGGCACTGCAAAATAAACTTCTACAGTGACTGTTCTGGACCCAGATGGTTAAAAGTGCTGTGAGTGATTAAACCTAGCTAAGTGCCTTATAACTTATGCACTTGTAAATGTCACACACTGGGAAATATACCTCATAACATTCAACAGTAGTGAAAAGCTCAGGGCATTGTTTATACTGCGAGACAAAGTACTTTTTAATCAAACACCTCTTTTTGGTGTCTACCACAACAGACAGACGTGCCTTCATTCCAAGAGGTTTGGTTTTTAGCCCTTGCAGCTTCACCACCATTATCTAGGGAGGGGAAAGACAGCTTGCAAGCAGCAGTGGACAAGGAGGGAAAGGGAACTTACGACTATTTCAAAGAACCAAGTGCTGTGTAGTTCACATTCAAATGACAGGGACACTTGACTTTCAAGAGTGACAAGTTGGAGACAGAGGGAATGTTAAGTAGAATAAGAAAAGGAGTTTGGATGCAAGGATGGCTGAATAGCTATGGGACATGAAAACAGGGGAGTCTAAGGGAAACAGTTCTGTCTCCCTAGGAAGACTGGTATATTAATGTAAAAGTGCACACTTATCAATGAGCTGGTAAAAACAAATTGTAGAACATGCCACCATGTTTGAGGTGTCTGCCCAGAGGTAGAGTCATGGGTTTCAGTCACAGCTGACAGCAACAGGCTCTAGCTCTAAATAGGAATTACTTCAGGGAAGTTCTCTGACTGGTGTTTCACAGGAGGACAGCCTTGATTCTTGCAATTATCTCTTCCAACCTTGCTATCTATGGATGGATTCTCAGTGTCTATGGGTAAGACACTGACAGAGAGAGCATGGTAACTTGCATTGCTATGCATGTTCTATTTGAGGGCTGCACTTTTGTATTCCAACTACAGGTTGAACCTCTTTAGTCCGGCACTCTTGTCCAACATCATCTGTAATCCAGCATGAGTTCAGTTAGCAGGACCACCACTTATAAGCGTGGCCAAGTTTCTTGTTTCCCATAAAGTTTGTTTACCATCTTCACTCCTGTGAGAAGTCCTCATCAGAGACATGCTGTTTGCAGACGATGCTGCTGTAGTGTCTCACACAGAAGACCAGCTTCAAAAACTACTGGATCAGTTCTCCAAAGCGTGCAAGGACTTTGGGCTTACCATCAGCCTAAAGAAGACGAACGTACTTGGTCAGGATGTTGCTGAATCCCCATCAATCAGCATTGACAACTATACGTTAGAGGTCGTCCACGAGTTCGTTTACCTCGGGTCCACCATCACTGACACCCTGTCGCTGGACACTGAGCTAAATAGGAGGATTGGAAAAGCAGCCACAACTCTGTCCAGACTCAGCAAGTGTGTGGAATAACAACAAGTTGTACACTCACACCAAAATGCAAGTCTACAGAGCCTGCATCCTCAGCACCCTCCTTTATGGCAGCGAGACTTGGACCCTGTATGCCCACCAGGAAATGAGGCTGAACGTCTTCCACTTGCGCTGCCTCAGGCGCATCCTTGGAATATCATGGAAGGACAGAGTGACCAACACCGCTGTCCTCGAACAAGCTGGAATCCCAACCATGCACACCCTCCTCAGGCAGCATCGGCTCCGCTGGCTTGGCGACATTCACAGGATGAATGATGGAAGGATTCCAAAAGACATCCTGTATGGTGAGCTAGCCTCTGGCAAAAGACCTCCCGGACGCCCCCAGTTGCGCTACAAAGATGTCTGCAAGAGAGACCTCAGAGAGGTAGACATCGAGCTGGACAACTGGGAAGAACTAGCAGATGACCGCAGCAGATGGAGGCAGGGGTTACACAAGGGCCTTCAGAAGGGCGAGATGAAGATCAGACAGCTAGCAGAGGAGAAGCGAGCGCACAGAAAACACAATAAGGACTTGCCAGGCACCCACTACATCTGCAAGAGATGCAGCAAGGACTGTCACTCTCGTGTGGGTCTTTATAGTCACAATAGACACTGTAAATGAAGTCCTCAATTGAAACTTTAAAGGGCGCGATCCATAGTCTATGCAGACTGAAGGATGCCTACCTACCTACCTACCTGGCTCCAAGTGTTCTGTGCTGTTATTTACCTGTAATTTGCCCCAAATGACTTCAAAAATTCCAATAAGCAGTGGAAATGTTGGTAATGCTGCTAGACAATACTGACCTCCCAGGGTCCAGCAAATTCTCTGGTTCGGTGCCAGTCAGGTGCCGAGGGTGCTGGACTGGAGATGTCCAACCTATATTATGTTTACTTTAAACAAAGAAAGGAAATCTATTTTAAATGTATTACATTCATTGCCTGGTGCATAAGAGCTCACCATGAAAACACTGCAGCACAACTTTAGTCTCTGGACACACTAGAATCTTCCTGCTACCTGCACAGAAACGAAAATGCCTGATTGGGTATCAGCTGTTACTAAAGCAGGAGCTGCTTTTACAACAAGGTACGTTTGGCTTAAATTTAAGTGTCAAAGCCAGTTTTGGACTGGGAATATGAAACGATTAAAGATACTAACCCCTGTACAGCAAACCTCACAGCTCAGCTGCGTGTTTGACAGTCAAAATCTTCTGTCCACAAGCAACACCTTTTTCTTTTCCATTGCTAGTTTCTTTCTCCCCTTAACCCCACCTGCAAAGCCTCCAAAACTGCTTCTTGAAATAAGTTTTCTAATCAGAATCCACTTAACAAGATCAGAGAGAGTACATGAGATGGGTGAGTGCTGTAGGTTTGAAATTACAGGGACAATTTTCCCCAAAGACTCTACAGTAGAGAGACAGTCAAAATTGGAAGCAGATTATACACTGCCTTGTGTGTCTATCAAACATTAGAAACTTTCTGTGCAGAAATTATGTGGCCTCTAGGGATTGCTTGGATACTGAGTTCAAGTTAATCTGGGAGAGGACCCTACAGAGAGACTAAAAGACTGCTGAAGTGAAACCAAGCTGCTTTCTTCATATCTACAGGAAGGACAAAGATTCCAAAACCTAATTACCTATGGAAAATGCCCTCTGGGAACCACTAAATTCGATTAAAGAATGTAAGTGTATAAGCATTTTTTGAATGGTGCACCCAAAACTTACTGGAACTGGCGTTAATCCTTTCATAAGAGACCCACCTGCTGCCAGCTAATTCATACCCCCACCACCAATGCAGGATGTTTCCCCCATGTTGTGAGGGACTATTCCGCATGGCTAAAAAAGCAGTGTTTGGATGGAATGAAAACTAAGATGATTATTCAATTAATGGGAGATCCAATAGTGGACAATAGTAGATGATTCAGTGGAAAATTGTTTCCACCCATTAACTGAATTATTATAGCTTGCTTTTGGGGAAAGTTGCTTACTAATGCCCATCAGATACTCCTACTTAAAACAGAGTGGCTTAATCATACCCTGAAATATTTTATCCCTTGTAGAAATAATTTCTAAATTCTAACAGACATGTGGATGTTATTGCCTTATACAAATCTATCACTTTTTGAAACCTCCTAAGATGTTAATGCTTGCCTATTTACACCCAGCTTTAAACCCCATTTTGCAGAAAGACTGAACAGACAGTACTTATTCAAGTCCAAGTGCATTTGTAGACCACACTGATTTCTTGTGAAAGTTTAATCTAACAGGGTTGCTTATGATCTTCTCAAGAGGATAGGTAGCTAATTCCTGACCAATTGGAGACTTAGAGACAAAATCCCATCACTGTATCAGTGCCCAGAGCATTCTGCAAGCACAAATAGCTCTAATTCTGGTATTCTAAATTATGTACTAACACTAGTTTATTTTTGTAAGTTGCCAGAGCAGGATTAACTTTTCTTTGGCTTGGGCGACCTGGGAATATTCACCCTTCAAGGGAGACTTATTTTTGCTGGGCTCCAAAGAATCAAAATAAAAAGAGAGAGTCTATTCATTTTGTTTCGTTTCTGCCTGAGCCGACATGTTGATTTTTCTCCAAGGAAAGAACCTGGGCTTACCCTGTGGAGGCCAGCCACTTAGTTTAACCTGTAAAGACATGATATGTTAACAAGGCATTGTGTGTTCTAATGTGTAATCCTTCAGACAGCCTAGGCAGTGAACAAAAATAAACCTTATGAAACAGGAAACATTTTCCACAACTGAAACACAGGATAATTTTATCAAAATCAAAAACAATCATTTGAAAATAACAAAGTCTGAATTCCTAATCTTATTTAGTGTTGCTGCCCACTTACTGGGCTGTCAACGCTCTCTTCCTCCATGGCAAGAAACCTTGTTTCTAGCAGACACACACTGGAAAACATTAAAATATAAATCTAGGTTGTATTCTGTGAACTTGCAATGCTGGTTGCCTATGGCAACATGCATGCAATGCTATCCCGCTCTGCTTAATTGAAAGTGCAATTTTAATCAATATTAATAACAGTGCACAGCCAATCACAGACATTCTTTGTTGACATAGACCTGACATTTAAGTACAAGTATCTCTTCAAGAGGTATTTTTAAAAACAGACAGGTTACCAGAGAATGCTTAATGAGATAATGTAATGTTCCTAATAGAGCTGCTTACAGACAAAGTTGCTTAGGTTCTCAAGCAATTGCTCCACACTAAAACGAGCTTTCCAAAACCCCAAAATAAGAACAAGAACAGGGAACTGCTAGACATCCTATCTGTCTTCCCTTTGCAAAGCAGTAGCTTCCTGTATAGTTCATTCACTTGCACAACAGCGAAGAACTACTGGACCCTGAGCACCCTCCCAGAAAGGAATGGGAGGATTGTTTTAGTTTCATTAAAACGGGACAACTTACTTGCTGGAGAGGCGCATATCACTCCAGCAGCAGACACCTCTGGATCTTACTCAAGTTCTCATGCACAGGAAAGCGGAACAGATACATTTAGCCCTCTTTACCTGAACGTTCTCTTTAAATAGTATAATCCATAAAAGTCATAGCACCCAGAAGTCACCTACTTCATGATAGGCCCAACGAGGAAAATAGAACAAAACTTGTCATCACCTTTCGCTCCAAACTTCAGCCCCTCCAATGTATCACTGACAACCTACAACCTATCCTGGAACATGATCCCCTACTCTCACTGGCCCTGGGTGACAGGTCAGTCTTCTGCTACAGTCAGCCACCAAACCTCAAGACAATATTCACCAGATATCACAAACAATGAACCAGGAACCTATCCCTATAACGAACCCCAAAGCCAACTCTGTCCACATATCTATTCAAGCAACACCATCACAGGACTTAATCACATCAGCCACCCACCATCAGGGGCTCTCTCTCTCTCTTGGCAGTCACTCGATAAAGAATAGGACGTCTTCATGTCACCCTCCTATTTGTGTGTCTGTTGACGGC
Organism: Carettochelys insculpta; assembly: GCF_033958435.1. Classification (NCBI taxonomy): domain Eukaryota; kingdom Metazoa; phylum Chordata; order Testudines; family Carettochelyidae; genus Carettochelys; species Carettochelys insculpta. The sequence continues at coordinate 125,652,847 of NC_134141.1, forward strand.
TGATCAGCTTGCTTCTGGAGCAGCAGGTTTTATCACAGAAGGGGCCAGTGCTGGTAGCTACTTGTGGGGCATTTTCTGATGCTCTTTTCTTCTTCTCCACCTCTCCTCATCTGCGCTTCAGTAGAACCTCTCAATTAGCACCATCCCCTTATGGATTACTGTTCTCCATTAGGGCTAGCCTTGGGCAAGGTTCTTCCAAGAGTTGACACTTACATTCATATACCTGGACATCCACTAATATGATATATGCCATCACATGCCAGCAGTGCCCCTCTGCCATGTACATTGGACAAACCACTTTCTGCACCACAGGATGAATGGACATAAATCCAACATCAGGAGCAGGAATCCACAAATCTATAGGGGAACACTTCTAAATCCATTATTGAATGTCCAGGAAGGTTAAAATAATCAATCAATCATTCTCCCATAAAAAGAATTTTACTACAAGATTACAGAGGAAGATGTGAATTGGACTTCATTTGCAAATGTGACACCTTTAACTTGGGCCTGAACAGAGATGTTAATTATCTTATGGATTTCAAGGGCAATCCACCCTCCCCCACCCACTTCAACAGTCACAGGAGAGGGACACATCCTACTTCACTTGCTTCATCAACTGGCCCTACTAGTGACAGGTAACCCCTTTCCCCACCCCTCCCACCATGCTACATAAACCCTGGATTCTATTTTTCTGCTCCATTCACCTGAGGAAGTGGGTCTTACCCATGAAAGCTCACGGCCTAATAAATGTTAGTCTCTACGGATATATAAGACTGTGTGTTATTTATAATTCATAGAGCCATTAGGATGGTCTCCATTTCCAAGTTGCTTGGGGACAGAAGCAGACCTCCATGATTAGCAGGAAGGAAATGCTATTTAAAAGCCACCTCCCAAGCACATGAGACGAGATCCACAGGAGTTTATGTCACTCTTTTGTGGTAAAAGCAGTCAGAGTAGATTTTCTTTGCAGCCAAAGACAACATATTTGAAGAGGGGGGAGAAGTCTGCAGCAATGGGCTCAGACCTCTTGTTCCAAGGAAATGGAATAATACAGCTTACAGATACAGGGGAGTTCACCAACTGAACCCCAATGTGAAGCAGCTTACCCAAGCCTGTTACAGTATGACTACATTACAAAGAAAAGCGTGTGCCACCAAGTCTCAAAGGCTGGGTCTACTGACCGAAGTTCAGGCTAAAGGTCTAAAAATAGCAGTGCCAAGGTACAGGTTTGGTTTATAGCCCTGGCTCTGAGACCTCTCTGCCCCCAGTTGAGTTTCAGAGCCCACATTCCAGCTCAAAATGCCTATGCTGCTATTTTTTACAACTCAGATCAAATGTGTTCTAGTCTATTTTCCCTTCTCTGAGGCTTGGTGCTGCAGGTTTCTGTTTGCACTGTAAATATACTCTCACAGGTCAACATTTAACTTATCCCCATTGCGACAATATGTTCCCCTGCATAACTGTCCAAATAGCACACATGGAATCTAGCAATATGAAATTATATATATTTCTTTGCACTGACCCCTTTAATGCAGCATAATTTCTCAAATCTAAATATCAAATACTGAACACCGACTTTTTTCTTCTCTTCAGAGGACATTAGGAGTCCAGAAGGGAGCTGTCTGCATAGGAAAATAGGATGTGTCTGTTATTAAGCAACCAGCACAGAAAAAACTAGAGGAGACCTTTGGAAGCAAATGTGCAAACCAAATTGCATTTGCTCTTTTATTTCTCTTATTGGCTTGCCTTTGCATAGGAAGGTCAGAGGGCTTCTCAAGTACATTGAAAGCTACCTTCTGGTAAAAATCCGTTAATGAGACTTGCTGATCCAGCAGTACGTGCACATTCAGCCACATAAAAAAGCCTTCTGCCTCAGACATCTGCAGGGGACATGGACTTCAAAAGGCAGATTCTCTGGAGATCTGAAAGAATCATTGTTAGTTGCTTCACTGGAAATTCTTAATATACAAACTGTATTTGCTTTTGGCATACTAGCCATATTTCACAGGGCTGCTCTCCCACTCTGACACTTCAGTCAGTCTGTCTTTCCCATTTCTCCTAGTATGCAGCTACAATGATCCTGTTTCTTGCTGAAGAGTTCTTGAGAAGGCTAGTTGATTCAGAGATTACGTTGTTTCCATTTTAGCAGAATCCATTTGTGCTCTAATTTATTTTAGGTATTTTGATACTACAGTAAGCATTATAATGTCTAGTAAAGGTAAACGTGCAACGCCCCTGTAAAGAACGAAACAGGGTCACAGAATACCAAGCCAAATATCACATAAGGATCCTGTGGCTGAGCAAAGACTCGAACCAGCATCACCCAGGCCACAAGCTAGAGCACTAACTACCGGACAATCCTCACAAAAAATGAGCAGAAGAAAGATTTTACCAGCAAGACATAAGCAAATACTAGGATTAACACCAACTCAAAGGAGCACAAGATTAAAAATCTCCTATGTTGGCAGCTAAGCCTGGTAGCTTTTATCTAAGAGCAGCCCTGCTTAACCCCTGGTTAAAATATAGGAAACAAAGGGTAGGTATAAATGGCCAGTTTTCAGAATGGACAGAGGTAATAGCGGTGTCCCCCCCCGCACCCCCAGGATCTGTTCCGAGACCACACTTATATAGGATGAACCTCTTTTGTCTAGCATCCTCAGGACTTGACTGGTGCTGGATCAGAGAATTTGCTGAATGATGAGAAGGCAGTATTTTCTATCACATTACCAACACTTCCACTGCTTACTGGGCTCTTAGAAGACACGTAGGGGTAAATTACAGACAACAGCACAGAACACTGAAAGCCAGAACCAAGGCCGTAAGCAAACTTTACAGGACCACGGGAAACTTGGCTACATCCACGATAAGTGGTCATCTGCTTAATTAAAAATCAAGCTGCATTTTGGAGTTTGCTAGACAAGAAAGTTCCATGTTAGAGAGGTTCAGCCTGCATCATATGTTCATAAATTATCTGAAAAAAAGGGGTAAACAGTGAGGTGGCAAAATTTGCAGATGATGCAAAACTACTCAAGATAGATATATCCCAAACAGACTTCACAGGGCTACAAAAGGATCTCTTAATACTGGGTACCAGGCAGCAAAAAGAGCAGATGACATTTAATGTTGATAAATGCAAAGTAATAGACATTGGAAAGCATAATCCCAACTTTACATATAAAATAATGGTCTAAATTAGCTGCTTCCATGCAAGAACATGATCTTGGAGTCACTGTGGATAGTTTTCTGAAAAACATCCATTCACGGTGCAGTGACAATTAAAAAAGCTAACAATGTTGGGAATCATTAAAGTGGGATAGAGAATAAGTCAAAGTATCACTTTATCGCTATATAGATCCATGGTATGCCACATCTTGAATGCTGTGCGCCAATGCGGTCATCTTCCTCTCAGAAAAGATATATTGGAATTGGAAAAGGTTCAGAAAAGGGCAACAAAATGATTAGTTGCATTGAACAGCTTCTCTATGAGAGATTAACAAGACATGAAATTTTCAGCTTGGAAAAGATGACTAAACTAGGATATGATGGAGGTCTATAAAATTATGATAAAATATAAATACTAGGGGGTCACCAAATGAAATTCATAAGCTGCAAGTTTAAAACAAAACGAAATATTTCTTCACACAATGCACAGTCAACCAGTGGAACTCTGAAGGTCAAGACTATAACAGAGTTCAATAAAGAACTAAATAAATTCATAGAGGAAATTCATTCAAGGATGGCCTGATCGGTACCACACTGTACCGGAAACCTGCTGATCGCTGTACTTACCTACATGCTTCTAGCTTCCATCCTGCACACATAATTAGATCCATTGTTTACAGTCAAGCCCTCAGGTACAATCTCATTTGCTCTGATCCTACTGACAGAGACCAAAAACTGTAAGATCTTTCCCAAATATTCATAAACCTGAATTACCCACCAGGAGAAATAAAAAACTAATTGACAGGGCCAGATGAATACCCAGAGACCAGCTACTCCAAGATAGGCCCAGAAAAGCCAAGAACAGAACACCACTGGTCATTACCTACAGCCCCCAACTCAAACCACTGCAACGAATTCTTAAAGACCTACAACCCATCCTTAATCAGGATGCCACACTCCAGAAGTCCCTAGGTTACAGGCCTGTTCTCTCCTACAGACAACCTCCCAACCTTATGAGGATTCTCACCAACAATCACAGTCTATACTGCAGGAACACCAGTCCTGGAACTTTTACTTGCAATAAAGCCCGCTGCCAGCTTTGTCCACATATCTTTTCTGGAGATACCATCACTGGACCTAACCAGCTTATTCACAGAATCATGGGCACATTCTCATGTTCCTCAACTGCAATCATATATGCCATCATGTGCCAACAATGCCCAGATGCTTTGTATATTGGACAGGCTTCAAACTCTCTTTGACAAAGAGTTAATGGGCACAAAACAGACATAAAAACACTCCTCATCCACCTGTTAGCCGGCATTTTAACGGAGTGGGCCATTCTGTTAATGACTTAAGAGTTTGCATGTTACTGAAGAGGAATTTTCACAACACTCTTGAAAGAGAGGCTGCTGAACTCTCTTTTACATTCAAATTTGACACATTAACACATGGTTTGAACAGGGACAGGAATTTTCTGGGTCACTATCAGGGCTCGTTTGCATACTTGGCTTAATTTAATTCTTGACTCCCTCCCCCCTGCCCCTCTGCTCTCTGATTTGCTCATCTTGATAATTTTTTTCTGATTTGTCCACTTTGATTATTGTTTTTCGTTCTCTGTGCTTTAAATATTGAGTCTGTTCTGGTATGGCTATGGTCTGAAGAAGTGGATCTGTCCCACGAAAGCTCACCTAATAAATTATTTTGTTGGTCTTTAAAGTGCTACTTGACTGCTTTTTTGTTTTTGTAGAGGATAGGTCCATCAATGCCTATTAGACAGGATGGGCAGGAATGGTATCCCTAGTCAGTTTGCCAAAAGCTGAGAATGGGTGACAGGGAATGGATCACTTAGGCCATGGCCACACTAGTCTCTCCTTTCAGAAGGGCTATGGTAATGTGGCACTTTGGAATATGCTAATAAGCCACTGCCATGAATGGGATGGGAAGAAAAAGAAGGGAGGGGAAGAAGGGGCTTTTGAAATCAAGGGGCCTTTTCAAAAGGCCCCTGGCTTCATGGGCAGCGTGGATTTCGAAACCAGCAGTTTTGAAGCATGCATGGCCACCCTTATGTTAATGAGGCACTGCATATTTATGGTGACACCTTGTTAGCATATTCCAACGTGCCACATTACCATAGCCCTTCCGAAAGGAGGGGCTAGTGTGGCCACAGCCACAATGATTATCTGTTCTGTTCACCCCTCCTGGCCACCTGGCACCATCCACACAGTCGTAAGACGGGATACTGGGCTGGATGGACTTTTGATTTGATCCAATACAACCATTCTTATGTAGATTTGTCAAGAACAAGCCTGCCAAACCACTTTAATTTCCTTCTTTAATAGAACAAAACAAGCAACACTGTAGTTCCTTAAAAGCTAACAATTTTATGTATTAGGTAATGAGCTTTTGTGAGTAAGACTCACTTCATCAGATCTGGAGCAAAAGTGATAATACAGAGCACATATATAAGCAGCGGGCAGGTCAGAGAAAGAGAAAGGATGGATATGGATGAATGGATATGTAGAAGCAGAAGAAGTTATATTCAGTTTCAGAAAGGCATTTGACAAAGTCCTATATGACAGTCTCAAGAAAACAGAGAAAATGTGATTTAGATTAAATTATTATAAGCTAGGTGGGGGCACACCTGGTTGAAAGATCATATTCAAAGAGTAGTTATTAATGATTTGCTGCCAAATTGGGATGGCATATCTAGCAGGGTCTCAGAGGAGTCAGTCCAGGGTCCAGTGCTATTCAATATTTTAATTAAATGATTTTAATAATACAGTAGAGTGTGATTATAAAACTTGTTTATGACTTCAAGCCTAGAGGGATGCAAACACTTTGGAGGACATCTTAAAATTCAAGATGACCTTGACAAATAGAAGGATGGGCAGAATTCAGCGAAGACAAGTGCAAGATCTTTTGTTCCCTTCACTTACAAAGGCAAAACACAAATCAAATGCACAACTACAAATGAAGAATAAATGTCTAACCAGTAGTACAGATGAAAAGGATGGACAGGTTATAGTGAACCACAAACTGAATACAAGTCAACAGTATGATGTAGTTGAGAAAACTGCTAATACAAGTCTGGAATGTATTAGCAAGAATGTTTTAAGACAGACCCAGGAGACAATTGTCCCTCTTCTATTCAGCACTGGTGAGGCCCTAGCTGGAGTACTGTATGCAACTATGGGTACCAACTTTAAGGAAAGAAGTGAACGAACTGGAGAGAGTCTAGCACACAGCAACAAAAATGATCAAAGATTTAGAAAACCTGGTTTATGAGGAAAGGTTAAAAAAATCTGGCCAGGTTTAGCCTTTAGAAAAGAAAATTAATGGGAGAACCTGGTAACAAGTCTTCCCATATGTTAAGGGACATTACATGCAGGACAGCAATCAACTGTTTGCCACATCCGTGGAAGGTAGGAAAAGTAGCAATTGGCTTACTGGGTAACAAGTGGTATTAGGAAAAAATTTTGACCATAAAGGCACGTCAGGCCTGGAATATGTTTCCAAACATGGTCAGAGTCCCCATCACGGCAATCTTTTAAGAGCAAATTAGACAAACGCCTTTCAGGGATGATCTGGTTTACTTGGTCCTGCCACAGCACAGAGGGCTAGACTTGACTTCTCAAGGTCCCTTTCAGTCGTACATTTCTATGAATGTCACAAGCAGGCGGAGTGTTAGTCTGAATTTTAAACAGAAGAAACTGGGTTTTCCCTGGTGATATCTTAACCCAGTTCCATCCTGCTTAGTTACAGAGATCTGCAAAAGGAAGAGACCAACACGCATAAAGCTGCAGATTTATTGTAATTGCACAGCCACTTCTATACTCCAGGCAGAGTCATTGCAAGACTACAATATTTTCAAATGAAGTAAGATTTAAATCTGTCTCTAGGGACCCCAGAGTGAAACTTCAGCCTCTTCTCACCCCACTGCAGCAAAAGAAATGATACCGTAATACTTTACATTTATGCCACACTTCTCCTTCACGGACCTCAAAGCACTTCACAAAGCTAAGCATTTTAAGCTAGAGATTGCAGCCTCTCTCCTTCCCCCGCCTGCACCAAAATATCTGGATTTCTACTGACAATATTTTATTTGAAAGGATTTCCTCTTTTGGATGGAAAGAATTTTGGGGCTAAGTAGCAATCAGAACTTACTACCCAAGTTGGCTAAAATTAAAGCCAGGACTTCAATACTAACTCTCAGTGCTCATTTCTACTGGCAGATATGTAAACAATAAAGTGCCCAGAACAGCACGTTTGCAATAGCATGGGTCTGCAACAAAACTGATCTGGGAGCTTAGGATTTTGATGCCTCAACTTGATGAAATCCATATATCCATCCCAGTGTTCTGCAGATTCAAAAGTGTTAATCCATCTGCACAGTCTTAATTATTCTTAGCACTTACTGGCAACCACAGTATATGTAAACATAGAGGTATCTGGAGAATGCATTGACAGAATTCCTGCAGAAATACTCTGAATCATATTAATAAAACCAATAGTAACAAGTCAGAGGTGCATTCTAAACCAAGAGTCATACCTCTGGTACACAATACTGTAAGAATTGCATCCATCTTTCCTTTCCAGCCTTTCTGATCATGTCCTCTTCCTGTGCTTTGAGTTCACATTCATCATCCCCATTTGCCTCTTCTGCTCTCCTTAGGCTCTTTCATTCCCTCTATGATGCTGTGTCTTTGCCCAGAACAATCTTCAAGCAGGAGCTATTTGCCAAGCTTCTTCCTCTTCCTTTCAGGAAGGCTTCCAAAAGCCCTCCTATCCCATGAAGGATCACCATGAGGAGCAGTGGGAGCTTCTTATAAGATATGGGTCTATGGCACCACAGTCTCCCCGTCTCGATGACTTCACTTATTCTTTGACTGGGAATGCCTCAGTTCAGAGATGTGCCTCTTTGTGACAGTTCATTTATTGTCCTTCATGGTTAGGAGAACAAAATTAAACCTCCTATCTCAATGATCCAGAAGTATGGCCTTTTCCAGTGCACGGTTCTATCACTCAGCGAGTACATACTGAGATTCATACAAGTCTTCATCTCAAAGGCAGAACAGGGGTATCCTGATAGAGGCTATTTGAAAACCACGTTTACCTGTCAGGCCACATATGGAAGCACAGCTCACATATGATCGTGCCAGCAGGCCTAGCTATACTTTGTTCAAACTGGCTTCACTCGCATACTGGAACATGCACGCCACAGTGATAAACCTCTGTAAAGACAGAAAAAACTGCCAGGATGTGGAGTTAGCACACACTGATCTTCATTTGTGACTCTGCACTCCTGCACTCCAGCTATTTCCAAGTCCCATCTTAGGTGGGTTTCAACAAACCAGAGATCCAAGTAAGGAGATATTAAATACTAGCATCCATTAGATGCAGTTGGAAGACTTTATCTTGCTGTCAATCTGAAAAAATACAGAGATACTGAGCCACCTGCCACTCTTCAGCAAGCACTGAAGAATTTTATTGGATCCTGTTCGTCAGTTGCTGCTCCATATTCCCTTTCCCACTACTGGTGAATTACCAAAAGGTCTGCTGACAATCATCATCATCTGACTCAGACAGGAGACACACACATACTTAGGCAAAATGGATGAATGACCTGGTAAAACTACAGCAATGAAGATTCTATTTTTCAAGACAAAAAAGGAATTAAAGCTCCAGGTTATATAAAAAACAAACAGTTTTGCAAAACAACTGCAGAGATAAACACCGGCTTTGTGGCCTTGTTAGGTAAGGGCAGCCAGTGGTATTTTTTTCTTCCTTTTTTCTTCTTGCTTTACACTACAAGTTCAAATCTTGCTTTACCAGAACTACAAAACAAGACAACCGGAGAAACAATGGTGATGGCATCAGATGTCATGAGACTGAAACCTGAAGAAGTGAGAGAGGAACAGATTTTTAATCAGGGAGTTTAAATGCTGGGGCTGGGGGGCGTGAACAGTGGTAAGGGGACTGAGGTGGGGTCACAGCCGGGGCTGGGAACACAGTCACAGCCACGGGCTGAGGTTTGGGCTGGAACCAAAGCCAGCTGCACAGCTATGGACTTTGGCAGGGCTGGGGTCCGAGGCAGAAGCCATGACTGAGCTGACTTGGAGCAGAGCTGATGTCACAACAGAGTGCCCCTGAACATTCCTCTGAACCACCTTAGGGGACCATGTCCCATAGTTTAGGGACTTCTGCTCTATGCAGACTTACCTTGGTAATCACTCAGCCATCAGAAAGTGCGGAAAGGGGCTCCTGAAGTTACTTTAGAGTGAGACTTGATAAAGCACAATACACTTGGTAAGATTTACCAGATGGGGGCAATGGCTGTTTAATAAGATAATTGCCAGTGCACAATCAACTGAATTAAAGAAACAGATGTCCCAGAAATGACCCCAGAAGAACAGTATAACTATATTAGCCTAATGAAAGCAATACATCCTTTTATGCCTTGAAAAATAAAAAGGATTCATTGTATTTCAGTTAAAATTGGAACTTGGAATGCAATTTCCAGACACACGGAGGGCAAATTCATTGGTGTCTACCCAACCAGTGTGAAGCGAGACAATTCCCAAAGAACAGAAATAACCTCTTTAAAATGGATTTCAGAAGGGCTGGTTTGGAGTAGCTCTTAATACGACTGTCTCAGCCGTGGCTGCCTGGGTTCTCTGCATGGCATCAAGAAAACGATCACCAATGGAACTAACTGCAAAAGAACCTTTTGGGGAGTTTACATATATTCAAAATCCATTAACATCATGGCGAATTACTTGCTGCCTCTAAGAACAGACAAAGCAAAAAAGCAGTCATGTAGCATTTTAAAGACTAACAACATAATTTACTAGGTGATGAGCTTTTGTGGGGCAGACCCACTTCTTCAGATCTAGAGATAGTGCTGTACAAAAAGGAGGTGCAACTGGCCTAAGCCAGTGGTTCCCAACCAGTGATAAAGGACTTCTGGGGGGTGGGAGGGAAGGAGGAGGAGAGACATGTTTCAAAGGGTTTGCCCGAGGGAACTGGCATCAGGACTTGTTGAGGTGCAGGACAAAAATCTGAAGCCCCATCATATGGGGCTGAAATGTGGATCCCCGAGCTCTGCCACCTGGGGCCAAAGCTGAAGTCTGAGCAACTTAGTTCCCTGTGGCATGGGACCCAGGGGCAATTCCCCTGCTTGTCACCCCCAACCATGGGTGGTGGGTACTGTAAGCATAAGAAGGCTCTGCCTCCCCCCCACCTCCATGTGTCCATGCCCATACTCTATCCCCAGTTCCCCTCCTGTCTGCTGATCCCTTTGTGCCAGTGGCTCTGGTCACACTGCCTCATCCCCCTGGCACTGGGGGTACTCACAGCCATGCCATCCTACCCTCCTGGCACTGGAGCATGGAAGGAGCCAGACCAGCAGCTCTGGGGGTGGAGGGAGGGGAAAGAAAGAGGGCAGACCTGCGACTAATCTCCTGCAAGGATGCATTCCCATACAGTCCATGCCTTTCCCTTACTGGTCCTGGCTATTATATGCAGAAAAATAGTTGTGGTTTACATGGGCTACAGAGCATTTACAAACATGCAGGGGGGAAGCCTTCAGAAAGGAAAAAGGTTGAGAATCCCTGACCTAAACCATCTAACACAGCTACCCCTCTGAGACCATCAAACACCCTGTTATTTACGGGTAGGGAGAGGGGAGCAGACATGGTTCATCTGTGCATCTCTTTAGAAATCCTTGTTTAAGAGAAAGTGAAGTTAAATAGGCTTTGAATTAGCAAATCAATAGAACCAAACTCAGTTCTTCTATAGGACTTTGAAAAACACAATCCTGCTAGTAAGGCTAGCTGCTCTTAAAGACAAAATGAAAGGTGAAACACCTGGTTTTAAGACATAAGACATGAATTGATTAAATACAGGTGAGTGACCTTTCTATTGTACGGGGAGGTGACAGATCTTTTACCAGATAACTGACTGGATAATTCAAGAAGTTTGGGGATTTTAACAGAGAACACTTCTACTGAATTTCAGACAACCTACTACCACATGCGTTACACTAAAGATGACCGTTTTCCTCAAGAAAAGGGCTGAGTGATGACAATTCAACTTAGTTGACATGCACAGTTTGGGATTAGTAAGACTTGTTTTTACAAGGACTACCCTGAGAAGAATTGTGAATGGATTTTAAAAAAACACTAAATTCCAGCAACATTTTAAAATCTAAACCTTTTCTTGAAATTTAAGCTATTTCATTTACTTAGGGTCTAAATAGCACAACAGTTGTGCCTGTTACTAAATTAAAGTATTTGTATTTATGTTTAACCAAAGACAGCTAGGGTTTAAATAACATAGTGCCTAGATATCTCAGTCAGGATTGGGGTACCATGAAACAGGTTACTGTGAAACCCCTATAAGACAATCACCTTCTCCAAAAGTTTACAAAACAGATGGGAAAATGGAGGTACAAATAGGTCAGGACCAGAAGTTGGCAAAATAGCAAGAAGACATTTTTTCTAATTAGGTAAAAAACTCACTAATTCAAGAGCTGCAAAAACAAACAGAAGTCCTGTGGCACCTTATACACTAACAAATTTTTTGGAGCATACGCTTTCATGGGCAAAGACCCACTTCATCAGATGCATGACTAACACAGCTACCCCTCTGATACTTGTCAAGAGCCACAATGCATGTGACTACAAGCAGAAGAAACAAGTATCAGAGAGGTAGCCATGTTAGTCTGCATCCACAAAAACAACAAGAGCTGCAGCACCTTCTAGACTAACAGATTTATTGGCACATAAGCTTTCATGGGCAAAGACCTGCTTCATCAGATGCATGTGGGTCTTTGCCAAAGGAAGCTTTTGCTCCAGTAAATCTGTTAGTCTAGAAGGTGCTACAGGACCTCTCATCATTTTAGAGGAAACGAGGATGATAAAGAAACAAAAATACTACAGATTAGACTAATTTAGGGGTGACAACGGGTGAATTTTGAGGTGGATTAATTTCTGGACCCAGTGCTCCAGCTAGACATGATAGAGTATTTCCATCCTGGAAATCAACAGTCTCAGTCATACATGAGTTAAACCTCATAATCATGGGCCTGAAAACTACATCTTTAGTATACAAAGTGCACTGAAGCAATGATTAAAATGGACTTTCTTTGGAAAAGACTGGAACATCATGGGAACTATTTTGTTGAATTATGCCAGAGAGCAAGTAAAAACACAATCAGCTCTTACCCTGCAATTGAAGTGGTAGCAGCCTAGGATATTCCAAAGAAAGATGTAACTAGACACATAGAGAAAGGGAAAAATGAGCAAGAAGATGATCAGTACTGCACTGGGGAAAACTGCAGTTATACTTATTATACATCTGACAAGGTAATTTAGAAGGCCACCCAACCCACTGAGCTCTGTAGAAACCATATCATATATTGACAAGAGCTCTAATGTAAACAGTTCTACTGACATGTAAAATCCTTGTAGGGATATAGTATTTCCATTCTGAGAACTTGTTTAAGCTATGGTGATGAAAGAAGCTCCATTTCCACTAGGAGGTTTGCTGGTATAGTGCTACAGGCAAACTTTTAAAGTGTAGACAAGACCACAATACTTCATCAAGTGCCAGCTTATTTCATTGAGGGGAGAGAAGAAAGTAAAACAGCACACAACAAAAGTTCGCACTAAGTCTTGAGAAAATTAGCATGCACAGAAGGTGCATGCAGGAATGAGAGCTGCTCTAAAACTGCATCAAGAAGACTGCAAACAAGGCAGAAGGGAAGCCCCTCCTGACAATGGTATCATACACTTGTTATCTTAGCAAAACAAAAAGCAGTCAAGTAGCACTTTAAAGACTAGCTAAATAGTTTATTAGGTGAGCTTTCGTGGGACAAACCCACTTCTTGAGACCAAGAAGTGGGTCTGTCCCATGAAAGCTCACCTAATAAACTATTTAGCTAGTCTTTAAAGTGTTACTCGACTGCTTTTTCTTTTGATAGTATAGACTAGCATGGCTTACTCTCTGTTACTTGTTATCTTAGGGATGTGAAAGGGACCTAACGCACAAGCAGCTGATTGACAGTTTAAAAAAAAAAAGCACACCGTTTCTTAGGAAACAAGAACTCTGAGAAGCCAACAGAAAAGCAACCCTGCACAAAGCACGTAGCAATCTCAGTTTAGAAGCGAGTAATTCATACTTGCTTTCATGCACTGCATTGTCATGGCGACATTATAGGTAATGTACGTGGGCTGACCTGGGGCAGGAAACAATGGTAATTTTCTCTGCTGGAACATACAAAAAAACAACCCAGGATCAAATGAATATATTTAACTTAAGGACACTTTAATGCTAACTAGAAAATGAACCACTGTTCTGTAAAACAATCAGTTTCAGAATCATAGGGCAAGAAGGGACAAGCAGGACCTTCTAGGCCAGTGGCTCCCATATGGGGTTCTGCGAAGTAAAAATAAGGGTTCTGTGGGAAAAGTCCATTACAATAGTTGACTCCTCTGCAGCTCCCTGCCCTGCTGCCACTGAAACAGTACAACTAAATTTAATTGGTTTAATGGCCAGCAGGGCAACAGGAAGAATCCGGGTGTTTAACTGAATTTAAATCCATTATGTCAGAGGCAGCAGGGCAGGGAGCCATAGAGAGCCATTCACCCTCCTATCTGAGCAGCCACACCTCTCTGGTGGGCATGGCTCAGCTCACCCCTGCCTGCAGAACACCTTCACACCAGCCTTCCTTCCGCTGCGCACACGTGACTACTTGGAATAGGCTCCCCAGCCAGCGCCATGGATGGGTTAGTTTCAGAGGCTGGTTTGGGGCTGAGGCATGTTAATCCTGGGGATGGGTGAGTGGGTTTGAGGCTGAGAGGGGTTAAGCCAGGAGATGGGGGGGGTGAGTTTGGGGGCCGAAGTGGGTAGAGCTGGGGAACGAGGTTCCGCAAAATTCTATTGGATTTAAAAGGGTTCCTTGGCCAAACAAAACTGGGAAACACTGTTCTACCTTAACCCCCTGGAAGACACAGGATTTGTTGTGTCTAAACTGCTCACGACAGATGGCTATCCAGCCTGCTTTTGAAAACCTCCAGGGAAGGAACTCCTATCACCTTCCTAGGTGCTTGTTCCATTATCCGACTGTTCTGACAGTTGAGACTCAGATTTAACCTAAATCTGCCATGCTGTAATTTGAATCCATTGCCTCTGTCCTACCCTCTTGGGAAAGAGAGAGGGCAATCTTTTTTATGGCAGACTTAAGTGTTTGAACTCCCCTAACATGTCCTCCCTGAATATCCTTTTTTCCAAATTAAACACCCAGTTCCTCCAGCCTTTGCTCATGTGGCTTGCGCTCTGTTCCTTTCATCATCCTAGTCACTCACCTGTGGAGCCTTTCCAACCTCCCTACGTCCTTTCTATAAATTGGTGACAACAGTTGGACACTGTACTCCAGCTGAGACCTAATCAGTGCTGAGTGGAGCAGTACTATCACCTCCCATACCTGCATGCTATGCCTCTGTTAATACCACCTCAACAGCATATGGTTTTTTTGCAACAACATTGCACTGCTGACTTGGGTTGAAGTTGGGATCCACCATGATGCCCAGATCCTTCTCGGCAGTGCTGCTGACAAGCAAATTATTCCCCATTCACTACAGGGCATTTGTTTTTTCTTCTCTAATGTAGGCACCTTCCATTTCTCTTCAGTGACTTCAACTGTGTTGTGTAGAGCAGTGTTACCAGACTGAGTCCATGAGGGTGTTGCAGGGAATCCGTGGGGGGAAAAAAAAATAGAAACAATAGAATCATAGAAAATAGAATTGGCTTTGATGGCAGGTCTGCAAATGGTTGGGGGGGGGGGGGGGGGGGCAGGTGTGATTAGGTATCCACACTAGTGAAAAGGTTGTGGACTAATTGTCTAGAGCCCAGTCCTCCAATTTACTAAGATCCTTCCAAGTACTGGCAACACTACACCATTGTATCATCTGCAAATTTGACCAGTATGTGCTCTATAACATCTTTATACCTACATCCAGATAAAACAGATGCCTGTGAAAACCCCACTTGAGACCTCCCTCCAATCTGACATCATCCATTAGTAGTAACATCGTTTTCAATTATTAAGCCAAACTATACAGCCACTTATGTAGGTCTACAGTACCAGATAATCAAATGTAATAAAATTGAATTTATAACTCTGGGTTTTATAAAATCAATTTTGAGTATCCTCATTTCCCTCAAAGTCAAGATAGTGCTGCCACACTAGAGTGGCCAAACATCAACTGTTGCAGCAGAGCATTGTGGGAACCTATCCCACAGTTCCCTCAACCCCACATCCTGTGCCCTCTCCCCAGGCCCTGCTGCACCGCCACCGCTGGCAGTGCTCACCCTGCTGCCTGGTCCCCATAGCTTGGGGGAACTGGGAAACTGACCAGTGCTGCAGTCCCTGGCTCACGGGAGCCAGGAGTAAGGTGTAGCAGGGAGCCAGGTGCTATGCTTGACAGTTTACCAGCTCCTGCAAGAGATAGGCAGCTGGGAACCAGGTTCAGCACCGCCAGTCAGCCTCTGGAGACTAACGAATTTGATTAAAAGACATGGCACTTCCCCTCTAGCCTTCATTTGAGCTGCTGAATTCGAACTTGACACTAGACCGACCCGGTTCCAACGATATGATGATATTGATATTAGTGCTCCCTAAATCTAGCTAATGGTATTTACAGTGAAGACAGTCACTTGGTACAATCGAGCTAAATGCCTTAAATTCAAATTTATCTCGTAGTGTAGGTAGTCTGAGTGATGTCACTATAAGAGGCTAGTCACAGACTACAGAACTGGTCCCACATGGACCTTGCATATGAAGAGGCAGGGGATTATACGAAGAGCACAGATGTGAGGAAGGGCTGGCACACAGTACCCCTGCCTACCCTGAATGTTTTTTTTTTATGGAAACTCCTCTCACCATCCAAAACTCAATTTCTAATTCTCTTGATGCCTATATTGTGCTAATCACTTTATCACAAGCAATATACTCAGGCCTCAAATCTCACAACAGATAGCCATGTGAACCTCATTTCAGAGGCAGAAAGACCGAAGTTATCTATCCAAGCTGTCAGGAAGTCTGTGGCAGAAAAATGTGCCAGTTTCTATCCCTTTGTCCTGTGTTTTAGCTTCTCAGTTTGCTCAGTTAGTACATACTTTTCTGTGCATCTTCAATCCCTCATCTTCCAGGGGGAAAATAGCAATAGTGTCATCTTCTGTTCAAAACCTACAACAGCTTCAGTGCCTAAGGTATTAACTAGAATCTAACATGGAAACCTCTTCAATTCATTCATTTCTGAAGCAAGGAAGATGCAAGTCTGGGGAGACACTGCACAACTCTCAGCTCAACAGGTTAAATAACCAAAGGTCAACTACAAAAGTGAATTTAAATCAAAAGATGTTTTTCCCCAGGCTAATTAGGCCTCAACTGGAGTACTGTGTCCAGTTCTGAGCATCACATTTCAGGGAAGATATGGACAAACTGGACACAGCCCAGGAGAAGAGCAATACAAATGACTGAAAGTCTAAAGAACATGACCTTTAAGGGATGATTGAAAAAATGGGTTTGTTTAGTCTGGAGAAGGGAAGATGAGAGGGGACATGGTAACAGGTTTCAAGTACCTAAAAGGCTGTTAAAAAGAAGAGCATAAAAAAAAAAAAAAGTGTTCTGCTTATCTTCTGAGGACAGGGCAAGAATCCATGGGCTTTAATTACCTGCAAGCACAGGTTAGGTAGCACAATGGGAAAAACTTCCTGTCATTCTAGTTAAGCACTGTAATAAATTGTCTAAGGTGGTTGGGTTAACTCTATAATTGGATATATATGAAAGTAGATTGGATAAACACCTGTCAGGGATAGTCTGCCTAGTCTTGTCATGTGTTCCATAGACTGGACTAGAAAACTCTAGAATTCCCTTCCAGTCCTATGATTTCAATCAGTTTCTCCAGACTCCTCTATCCTGGAGCTGGGAGGCAAAGGTATGCCCACAATACCTAACCCTGCAACAAATATGTCCCTAAAATTTGGAAATGTTAGGACAACCTTCCTAAACCCAAAGTAGGAAACCCTGATTATCTGCAAGAACCCATAAACCAACATAAGTACTCACCTCACCGATAGCTCAATGTGTGAAAATCTGCCACCTACTATTTCTGTATCAAATGCACACTACAGGAGAAGCAGACAACTGACTTAGTAACTTAGAATAGAAATAAGTATTACAAAATGCAGGAAGAGAACTTCTTTGCGCTTCTATTGTCTAAAGTGATGTAAAAGAAAGCAATACGGGACAGGTGGCTTCGTGATGGACAGAACAATCTACTCGCCCACAGCAAGCTTAGGAGATTTCCATGGTGAGCAAAGAAACACTCTCATATAGCAGAATTTCAGGTTTTACTTTAAAAAAAAAAGAGTGGGGGGGGGGGGAGACATTCCTACACCATATGCTATCATCACCCTTAATATCTTCTTGCCCTTGTATAAAACCATGGTACGTCCGCATCCTGAATACTGCCTATAGATGTGGTCTCCTCATCTCAAAAAGACACAAAAAGTTCAGAAAAGGGCAACTAAAAGGATTTGGGGTTTGGCACAGGTCCCATATGAAGTGAGATTAAAGAGAATAGGACTTTTCAGCTTAGAAAAGAGGAGACTAAAGGAGGGATATGATAGAAGTATATAAAATCATGAGTGGTGTAGAGAAAGTGAATAAGGAAAAGTTATTTACTTGTTCCCATAATATAAGAACGAGGGGACACCAAATAAAATTAGTGGGCAGCAGGTTTAAAATAAATGAAAGGTCTTCACACAGTGCTCAGTCAACCTGTGGAACTCCTTGCCAGAGGAGGCTGTAAAGGCTAGGACTATAACAGGGTTTAAAAAAGAGCTAGATAAATTCATGGAAGTTAGGTCCAGTAACGGGTATTAGCCAGGATGCATAGGAATTGGGTCCTTAGCCTCTGTTTGTCAGAGGCTGGAGATGGATGGCAGTAGAGGGATCACTTATCATTACCTCTTCGGCTAACTCCCTCTGGGGCACCTGGCATTCGCCACTGTCAGACAGGATACTGGGCTGGATGGACCTTTGGTCTGACCCAGTATGGCCATTCTTATGTTCTTATACGATCGCAAAGCTAACCTTCCAAATGAAAGTCAATGCAGAATTGTCTTCCTGAATCTAAAAATATGTCCAGTGCCTCTGCAGCAGCACATAGCTTTGTCAAGTGTCAGAAGAGCAAAAAATTACTAGGGTTTTATCCTGCAACCCGTCAACATAGTATCTGTGCCCATTCAACACAGAAATCAAAAGCAGCCGCTAGGGTCCCCAGTGTACTTCAGGGAGTCTCTGGCACCTCTCAATTTTTAGTATAAAAAGTCTGCCTGGGGTTGGGCTTGAGATCAGGGTATGTTTGTTAAAGTTCTTTAGTTTGTTTGGGGGGTTTATTTTGGGAGAGAGAGAAGGCACGGTGTCATAAAAACGTAAGAATGACCATATGGGGTCAAACCAGAGCTCCATCTAGCCCAGTATCCTGATAATGGCCAAAGCCAGGTGCTTCAGAAGGAATGATCAGAACAAGTCATCAAGTGATCCATCGCCTGACACTCATTCCCATCTTCTGGCAAATGAAATGCAGCTATCGCTAGGGCACAGGCCAAAACCTTCTGAAGCACAAGGTTAAAAGGTAGTTCTCTTAAATGCATCAGAGCAAATCCCCAGTTTCATGAGAAGCCTTCCTCATTGTGGCCAGAAGTCGTATTCTCTCTCCCTGCTCTCCCACAAGAATAGACCTGTTTCACAGTATCAAAACCAAAAGAAAGCCACTTTCCCAAGTGGAGAGCCAGGAAAGACTACTAGCTATCTCATATAATATGGGAACATTAGGAAGAGAAAAAATGAACTATTAAAGGGTAACAGGCTGCTAAACTGTTAGGGCCTTCCCTCTCCTCACTTGACCATTCTGAAAATGCTGCCACACAGCCTGGCCTTGCATGTGCGCTTAAACTTAATAGAGCTACTGGCCATAGTTCATCTCCCTTTCTCACTAATTGCTCTCCATTGTACATAGCTTGAATGTTAAACTTAATTCTCTTCCTTGGTGTGCAATAGTACTCTGCAGTTCTCGTCTTATAAATGCATATTTGTAGACAAGGTCAAGCAAGTTGGAAGGATTCAGCTGGTGCTCATCCACATTGAGGAGAGGAGAATTTCCCATGATCACGTCCTCTTACTGAAGAGGAATTTTCACAATGGTTTGGAAAGAGAGGCTGCTGAACTCTTTTATATTCAAATTTGACACATTAACACATGGTTTGAACAGGGATGGGAATTTTCTAGGTCATTATAGGGGCTCTTATGAATACCTGGCTTTATCCAATTCTTGACCCCATCCCTCTGCTCTCTGATTTGCTTACCTTGATAATAATTTTCTGATTTGTCAATCTTGATTACTATTTTTGGTTCCCTGTGCCTTAAATATTGAATCTGTTCTGGTACGGCTCTGGTCTGAACTGAGCTTTCGTGGGACAGATCTATCACCTAATAAATTATTTTGTTAAAGCTCTACTGGACCGCTTTTTAGTTGAGATAGTACATAGACTAGCACAGCTCTCTCTCTGTTGCAGTTTTGGAGTGTGAGCTGATTGAAAAGGCTTCAGAGAACTTGCTAAGAACACATGTTTTTCTGAAAGCCTTGAAATGCAACACCTCCCTGCTAATTTCACATCAGACTAAAGACACAGGGCAATGCATTGTCAAGCTAAGGTGAATTTGTTTTTAGGCAGAACTGTGGCAGCCATTCTAGGGATCTACCTGAAGAGATGGAACCGCAAGCAGGCAGGCTCCATCTTCTCAAAGGAGGTGATTTTCAGAAGTCCAGAGATCAGCATGTTTGATGAAAATTCCACAGTATGTTGCAGTGCATTTCAAGAGAGACCACAGAGGCAGACAGCCCTCCTTCAGTTAAGATGCTCAATGCTCTGATCAGGCATTGTTCACTGCCAGAGAGAGGGTACCCCCACTTGATAGGTTAGTCATCTTATCTAGAAAGCATCTTATGTGCCACAGATTTGAGAGGAGAGGGGAGTAAAGAAGAGCAAGCGCAACGGGAGGAAGAGACAGATTTGTTCTTGCATTCAAGTCTGCACAAAGAGCTTGCATGTGACACGCAAACCAAGGGCAACATGGTCTGGGTTGTGAGAGGGGAAAAATCTCTGCATCCCCCTTGTTAATTGCTTGAAAGGAAGAGACAAGGACAAAGTTTCTAAGGCACCTCCTTTTGAGAGGGGTAATGCAGCTTTGCAGGTGGAGCTGGGAGTCAGGAAGTTAAGTGTTCTGGCATCACCTCTCCTGCTGACTCACTGTATGAGCTTGGGCAAGCAATTTGTCACCTGTGCTTCTGGAGAGTGGGCATATCTCAAAGATTAAGACCATTGCATTAAAATAAAGTATTTTCTCCGATCAGTTGTTTCAACTAAAATATCCAACTTCAAGGTTCTGAAAAGCTTTCAGGATGTGAGAAACACTTCATGGCCATAAACATATATATGCGGCAGGCTCAATAGCATTAGAAAAAATTTTAGTCTTCACAATAAGCAGAAAAAAAATTAGGTATTTCAGAATTGATCACTTCCTGCTTAGGAAAGCTATTTCCTGGCTTTAGCCAGTCCTCATTTACAAACTCTGGGGAGCAATTATCTGCCAGATCAATAAGGGAAGATATCCCAGGTGTTTCGTGCAGTCTTAAGTGTACAACTGTATTCACAGAACATAGGTTTGTATAGTTTTATAGCAACAGATTCTGGACCACAAACTATCCCTTGCTGTTTCATTTTCATCTGAAACACTGCAACCATCAAGCAGATGGCAATCCAACTACTTTCATATTAAAGATTAACCATTTTATTTGTTAGGTAATGAGTTTTCATGGGTAAAACCTACTTCATCAGATGTGATGAGTTCTGATGAATCTGTAATCCGAATGATGCAATAATAATGATGAAGATATAATCTGATGAAGTGGGTATTATCCAAGAAAGATCATCACCTAATAAATAAAACTGTTAGCCTTTAAGATGCTACAGACTAACATGGCTACCCTTGAGTCATTCATGTAATAGGCTGAAAAAAAATTTGTATAATTAGATGGTAGAGGGAAGATATTTCACTATAAAAACATATTTATTTGGATTTAGTCCCCACTATTGTGCAAGCTTCCTGCAAAAAGGAAGGAAAACTCTTATAAAGGTCCATCTCCTAGAGTGAGTTGTCCCTCACACTCATCTGATTGAAAAACACAAAAATAAAGCAGAGAGGGAGCCGTGCTAGTCTATGCACTATCAAAACAAAAAGCAGTCAAGTAGCACTTTAAAGACTAGCAAAATAAAGCAAAGGATGAAAGTGAACAGGTGCAGAACCAAGAAGTGGTGCTTTTTACCAATATGGATTTGATCCAGGATATGGCCGACACTAATTCACCATACAGTGATTTGTGGTCTCCAGGTAAAGTAAATTGGCTTAAGCCCACAGCAGTTCTTACTGATCAGATGTCCCCATGACAGAGCCACCACCACTCTTTTTAGCAGCTTCAAAGACTGATTACATAGGGTAGGCAGACCCAAGTCTGGCCCACAGGTCAAGGTTGGTATGTCATCATCAGATGAGTGCATTGAGGAAGTATGAAGAGCTGCCACTCCACATTTCTGTGATTAAACAGAACTCTTCAATCTCTTGGGCTGTTAAGTAGGCTGGCTCCTTCCACTGCCACAAAACTGAAGCGTCTCAGCCATGTCAGTTCCAGGATCCTAGACAGATAAGCTGGGTGAGGTAATACCTTTCACTGGACTAGTTTTAGATCACCTGAAGAAGTGCTCTATACAGCTAGAGAGCTTATTTCCCTCACCAACAGAAGTTGGTCTAATAAAAGATATTCTCTCACCCACCTTGTATCTATTTGTGAAAGAGGCATATAGCCCAAGAACCACAAAAGTAATTGCATGTACTGGTCTCTGTGATTCATATGCAGAAAGGAGTCCCCACCCATCAGTGATGTCCCAGGTAATGCCACGGTGAGAAACCTAGTCTGCTCCTGAACTGCTGGGATTCCATCCAAGATCCAACCTCTGGCTCCCTCCCATCAATCACGAGCTATTATTTGCAAAATATATTAAACTATGACCCATCTAGGAATAGGTCCATACTAGAGCAGGCCTGAGGTCCAACTAGTTCAGTATCCTACTTCTGACAGTGGCCAACAGCAGCTGCTTCACACGAAGGTGCACAAACTCTGCTGCAGGCAGATGGAGTAATCTGCCCCATACATTAGACCTCATCTTGGCCTCTAACAGCTCAGAAGGACAGCTGTATTATTTTGTAGCTTCACAAAGAAAATAAACAGTCCTGCAGCATCTTAAAGACTAACAATTGTATTTACTAGCTAATGAGCTTTTGTGGGTTAGACTCAATTCATCAGATTTTGAATCAAACATGAGAAAACAGGACATATACATAGTGAGGAGTGGAGAGGGCAAAGAAGGAAACAAGACAGCATGGGGGGTATCATTAGTAGGACCTCTGGAAAGAGTAGATTAGAAAGTTAAATGGCATGGGTGCCATTCCTGAGAATATCAAAGGTGTGGAAATTGTCCTTGTAATGCCTAAGATAATTGAGATCTCTGTTAAGCCTCAGGTTAAATGTGTCAAACTTGCAAATAAATTCCAATTCAGATATCTCCCTTTGTAAGCTTATGGTAAAATCTCTTTGTAACTAGATTGTTACTCTAAGCCCACTACTGTATGTCCTGGGAGACTGAAGTGCTGCCCCCACAAGTTTATGTGTATTCCGATTCCTGATGTCTGATTTATATCCATTCATCCTTGGTGAAGGGACTGTCCAGTTTGTCCAATGTACATGGCAGAGGGGGATTACTGGCACATGATGGAATATATCACATTAGTGGATGTACAGGTATAAGTATGAGCCCCTGATATTGTGGCTGATGTAGCTGGGTCCAGTGATGGTTGCTCTAGTATAGATATGTGGACAGAGCTGGCAATGGGGTGCAGGGTTAACACGTCTGTGGTATGGTATGTGGCTGCCAGTGAGTGTTTTCTTGAGGTGGCTGACTGTACAAAAGAACAGGCCTGTTACCCAGTGCCTGTGAGAGTGAGGGATCATATTCCAGTGTAGGCTGTAGATTGTCAATAATGCATTACAAGGACAAGTTCCCCACCTTTGATATTTACAGGAATGGCACCCGTCCCACTTATTAATAATTTACTCTTTCCAGAGATGGTAAGTTAGGTGACTTCCCCTCCCACCCCCACACCCTTCCCCCCGAGTTTTCTCATTTTTGCTCCAAAATCTGAAGAAGTGGGTCTTACCCACAAAAGTTCATTACCTAATAAATATTGTTAGCCTTTAAGATGCTACAGGACTGCTTGTTTTTTTTTTTTTGGCCTCTGTCTGTCTGTCTGTCAGAGGTTGTCTTAAGTCCTGAAGCATGTTTCATATTTCTTCCAAAGCGTCTAATTAGGATTACTCTAGATAGTCTTAATATTCACGTAAGTGTACAGTCCCTTTTTGGAACTTGCCAAGTTCTTGGCCTCAACTCTGGGTGCACAAAGATAAATGAGCTCTCCTTTACCCACTCTTCCTCACTATAGAAACTCCCAGCTTCTGTGTTCAGAGCCCTGCTCCCACTCTCACCTCCTCTTTCCTGGTCAACAGTTTTAGTGTAAACCAAAAAAGCAATCCTGTAGCACTTTAAAGACTAACACCACAATTTATTAGGGTGATGAGCTTTCATGGGACAGACCTACTTCTTCAGATCTGAAAAATTCTGCCTTTTTAGAGTGTTTAGTTTTAGTGTGTTTCTCTGGTACTGCCAACAGCTTTCACAAATTTTTAATTTCCTCACTAAGCACAGGTGACAGAAACACAGCTGAACAGCCTTGCTAGTTTCACACTGCCATTGAAGGAGGGCCAACCTGGCTCTTTCAAATACAGGTACAGGCTCCTTCATTTAAAAATAAGTAAGTTCACCCAGCAGTTTATGTTTTCTAAATATTCTTGTAACATACTGGGTGCAGTAAGAAATCATTCAGAAATGCCACGGTGCATCTGTAGCCCTAAACAAGAAGTTTGGCGCACTACTAATTTCAGTACTGAACATCTTTAGTGCTAAAATGAGCCTCCCAATAAGGCCACCACCTACTACAGTTACGTCTTCAAGTTATCTTAATTTAACTAAGTTATTTCCACCTCTCCTGAAATATATCATACTGGGATCTCATGCAATTAGATACCAGCTATGGCATTTACATGCTGGGCCAGTGGACATCAGAATTCTGAGGAAGTCAGTCAGTTAGCAAGCCTCCACTTTAATACCAAGGGGAAACTTATTGCTGGATGCCTACCAGCCCCTAGGGTCACCCGTAAGACACCCCTAAGCAGAGAAAATAAAAGCAGTGTAAACTTGAGGCAGGAACAAAGGAGAGAAAGCTAGGGTTTTTGTGTCTGAGGGAATGTGTCTTTCCAGATGCAGAGAAAATTAGACAAACGTGTTCAAGTGGTTTGTACTGTGCAGCTGGAGAGCAAGGCTAGAAAATGAGCCTTGCTTATCAAAACAATGCAGCGTGAGGCTTTATGGGGGCCTCAAAAAATGAAAGGCGGGTTTGGGATTGTTTTATGAGAGCACAGGAACCATCACCACAGGACAGCCATCCTTCCCTACCACCTTCCACTTAAACTCAAAACCACTGGCAAGTTTAACGTTACACATTTAAATAAAACACCAAACCACAATAGCCTGTATTCTTGTCTACAGAAACTCTTTTGGGTACCTTACTCTGCTATAGCCACCCTTTCAGCTGTCCTTGTTTATATAACAGCAACGAAGGGTCCTGTGGCACCTTATAGATTAACAGAAAGGTTTTGAGCATGAGCTTTCGTGAGCACAGACTCACTTCATCAGATGAAGTGAGATGAAGCATCTGATGAAGTGAGTCTATGCTCACGAAAGCTCATGCTCAAAACTTTTCCGTTAGTCTATAAGGTGCCACAGGACCCTTCGATGCTGTTACAGATCCAGACTAACACGGCTACCCCTCCCATACTTGTTTATATAATTACACTTGAGTTTAGAAAAGGGGTCTTTTCCACTTGTAGTCACTATAGAAAAAAACCCACAAATGCAAACAGTAAAAAATGCAATTTATGCAAACACAGCAGTTTTACAGAGCTGTTTCTTTGCACAGCACCTACATTCCGCAGGCAAACAATTACCTAAATACAATTTTACCCAGAGAATGACTTATTACATTTAATTTGGAGCATAATCTGCAGCTTCATAGCATCAACTGTGCTGTATACAAATACCCTATTTAAGATACATCCTTATCAGTCTTCAAAACCATTCAAAACCACCATTCAAAGCTCAGCTCACTCCATCTAAAGGTTACCAAGAGGGACCCTGGACCAATATTGATCCAGAAAATGGGTCAGTAATCTCATGCCAACACTTTTTCCAGCTTTCTGATCCTACCAAAAGACAACTAAAAATACTTTTATTTTTCAACATATTCAATTGCTATGGTTGCCACAGGGATGTTATACAATCACAACTGGGAAGGAGGTTGGAGCATACAACTGATTTGAAGGGGAAATATGCCCAAAGCCATTTCTCTAGTAAGACATGGTCAATGCCATTAAAGTTGAAAGGCATCTGCTCTAGCTCAGGCCTTCCCCAGGTTTCATTGCCAAGTTTTACAAGCCACATATTTGTGTTTATAAGATGTTTTTCCTCTCCAAGTTACCATACTGAAGATCCACAGAAGTATCAAGGAAACTGACTGACTGAAGAAAGTGGCAAAACACACTACCGTGAAAACACTACCAAGAGCACAAAACCATGATCACCTTAAAGAGCTCCTTTTAGAATATATAAATATTTACAAAGGAATTATTTTAAACCGGCTAAAGGATTTAGTCTAGCTGCATATACAGCTTAGTAAAAAATAAAGAGGAAAAAGATAGGCACAATTATGTTTAGCAGTATCTCCCAATATGCTGTCTTGTTTATGCCTGTACACAGCCTTAAATTTCAAGATATCATAAGAGCATCTTGAATGGAGGAGGGTAAGAGGAGATGTACAAGTAGTAACCAGGATTCCTGGTTCCAGGGATGACACAGCAACTGCTGTTAACACACACCCAGTGTTGGTAAATACAAAGACGACATTCAAGCACATCAGAAGACCATTTTCATTTTTTTAAAGAAGCCTAAGTCACTAAAAAAAAGAATCCTTTTGATACAGAAATATATTCAAATGAAGTCACATGCCTGAATAAAAGCTGAGTTTAAAAACCACACAAAGCAAGACTCATTACTGTGATTAAAATGCTCTGATGCAGAAATACACCTCCTCTACACATTGAAGACATATAAGAGCACACAGCAAGACCCATGCAAAAACCTGGCAGTGAATTCAAATTTTAAAGAAATAATACATCTTACTTTGCCTCTAGTGTGTGAGCACAGGAAAAGAGGAACATTTAGGAACAAGGAAAGGCAAACTAGCCCCACTGTTGTGACTACAATTCCTGCCCTGAGAAAATAAACAGCTCTCACTGGACTGACAAGTCACTCTGGATGCTCCGGAGGTGGCCTGACCCTCAGAGTACAGTCACGTGGATGGAAAGGTGCCATTAAAAATACCATCCCGAGCCTGGTGGCTAATTACCTGCCCCTCAGTAACTGGTTGGGCTAAACACGAAAGGAGTTAATGGGATGTTCATCGCAGTCTCACACGTGCAAATGTCCGTGGGTAGGTCCTGGCCTGACTCATCAGCGGCTACAAGCAGCCCTCGAGGGCCCACTCCTGCTCTTGGCAGCTCCCAGGTAACAGCGACAAGCGCCTGATGTTACATAACAGCCAGGTTTCGCTCGCCTGTGCTGCAGCTCCCGGACCAAGGCAGGTCTAAGGGGGCAAGTCCCGACTGGCTCCCGCACCCCCATGTCACGCCGCAGCCCGGGAGGGGATGGGGGGGTAACAATTAGGATACGCGGACACCCCCTCCCCCCAGCAGCCCCCGAGCTCCCTTCCCGGGCTCGCTTGCAGACGGATGACATCATCGGCCAGCGGGGACCCCGGGGGCTGGCAGAGCTGTCCCGGTCCCTGGGGCAGGAGGAGGGAGATGGGGGGCGGTATCCTGAGCGCCCAGCAATGGGAAGCGCTGGGGTGGACAGTGGGTGTCCCCACCCCCAATTCCACCCATGGGCTTGGGGCCAGGAGAAGCCGCACCCCAGAAGCAGCCCCAGCCCCACGCACGCCGCCCCCCCCCTTCCCCGCCCGCACGGGGGGACGGATCGAGGCTTCCCTCAGAGGATGAGCCCCTCCCACTCCGCTAGCGGGCGCGAGCTGCCCGGGGCGGGGTCCCCCACAGCCGACAGGCGGCGGCCGCCGCCCCCGGCTCACTCCGTCCCTCACCAGCGGCTGCATCTCGGCGCGCACGGTGGGCACCTGGAACCGGTCTATCTCCTCCATCATGGTGCCGGCGGGGCGGGGGCGGCCCGGCCGGGTCGCGCCAGGGCCGGGGGCGGACGCCTCAGTGTCGCAGGGACGCGCCCGCCGCTCGTGGCTGCTGCTGCTGCCTCATCCCAGCCGCGCTGCCGGGTGACTCAGCCGCTCCGCTTCCGGGTCCGGGAGCCACCGCCCCGCCTGTCGTGCATTATTCATGAGGGGGCGGTGCGCGGGTGTCATGGGTAATTCATGAGACGGGTGGGACGTACCATTCTCTCGCTTTGGAGGGGAGTGGTGGAACATCCCATTCTGAATTTGGTTGGCAGAGAGGGACTTCCGGCCCGTTGTCATAGACACCAATGTCAACTTCCGGCATCTGCTTGTGAGCGGGGACTGGCGCGAGCGAGGAGGAGTGGGAGCCTCGGGGCCCTCGGGTGCTGCTGCCGCGGCCACCATGCCGCCTAAGGTGCCCCGCAAGAGCTACCAGGTAAGGGTCAGTCCACAGAGTAATTGTGTCACCGCTTGACATCACCTCACTCAGCATCATGACCTCACCACTCTGCACCGTGACGCCACCGGATCATGACCTCACCACTGCAGTGTGACATCACTACTCTGCTCCATGATGTCGCCTCACCATCACACCGCAGCACAACGTCATTGCTCTGTCCATGACACCACCACAGCATGAGATCACTGCTTTGCCTGTGGCATCATCATTCCTGTGCCTCCCCGACATCAACCACCTTCACATTAGAGCTGGACATCATTTTGTAGCCTGTGATATCACCTCACCATCACACCACACCCAGACATCACTGCTTTGCCCTGTGCCACCCTACCATCATACTACACCATGACTTCACTGTGCCATGCCATGACATTGGCACACTGCATTGTGTGACATCACAGCTCAGTCATATCTCTGTGAGATGCAGTTATAGCATTGCATCCCTAACTCATTTCTGGGCACCATTTCTCCTCACTATTAAGTCTCCTTGCTACAGCTTAATATCTTGATTGTCACAAGACCAACACTTTCTCGCTCCACATGATTGTGTACACTCCCAGTTGTGTTGGTATAACTTCTCTGACTCAGAGGGGGAACATAAATTATGCCATCATAAGTGCTGGAAAGCATCTCCTGCTGTTGTAGCTACTGCTGCTTGTTTGGGGCATATTATTTAATGTGACAGGAGAGGTCTTTCCCATTGACTTAGCATGTCTGTGCTTAGAGATCTTACAATGGAGCAGCCATATTGTGCTGAAGCATGACATCCCGGTCCATACATTTACATCAAGTGCATTGCATCAAGACATCTCTATGTTACAGAATGACAAGGTGGATGAGACAATGTATTTTGCTGGACCAACCTCTGTTGGTATTAAAAACAAGCTCTACAGCTTTGCAGGACTCTTCTTCAGGACTGGAAGTGCTTATCTTTTCTATCAACCTGTTGGTCCAATTAAAGATAATGCCTTTCCTGCTTTATGTCCCATCTTGAGGACTCACATGGCTACAACACAGCAATCACTATTCCAAACTGTCTTCACGCCGTATTACTGTGCCATTAAGCTGCTACTTGGTTACATCTCTACAGTGCACCATAGCGTTATAGCACCATTTCATTCTCTTGCCATGCTATTTTATCTTATTTTATTTTACTGTAAGTGATGACCAGTGGTGTTCTGTTCTTGGCTTTTTTGGGCTGATCTTGGAGTAGCTGGTTTCTGGGTATGCGTGTGGCCCTGTCGATTTGTTTTTTTACTTCTCCTGGTGGGTAATTTAGGTTTATGAATATTTGGTAAAGTTCTTGTAGTTTTTGGTCTCTGTCAGTTGGATCAGAGCAAATGAGATTATACCTAAGAGCTTGACTGTAAACAATGGATCTAGTCACGTGTGCAGGATGGAAACTAGAAGGGTGTAGATAAGTATAGCGATCAGTAGGTTTTCGGTACAGTGTGGTACTGATCAGGCCATCCTTGATTAGTACTGTAGTGTCCAGGAAATGTATCTCTTGCATGTTGTAATCGAGGCATAAGTTGATGGTGGGGTGTAGATTGTTAAAGTCTC
Source organism: Carettochelys insculpta (assembly GCF_033958435.1). NCBI lineage: Eukaryota > Metazoa > Chordata > Testudines > Carettochelyidae > Carettochelys > Carettochelys insculpta. The sequence continues at coordinate 125,682,630 of NC_134141.1, forward strand.
TGTGGAATTCTTCTAGAGCCTCTGTACCATGGGTCCAAATCATAAAGATGTCATCAATGTATCTTAAGTAGAGGAGTGGTAATAGGGGACGAGAGCTGAGGAATGATTGTGTGTGAGAACAAAGTAACAGAGGTCAGACACCAGATTGGCTGTGGTGGCATCAGGGATGGTATTCCTGATTGCTTGTAATCCATCTTTATGTGGAATATTAGTGTACAGAGCCTCTACATCCATTGTGGCAAGGATGGCGTTATCAGGAACTTTTCCGATGTTTTGTAATTTCCTCAGGAAGTCGGTGGTATCTCGGATATAGCTGGGAGCGTTGGTGGCATAGGGTTTGAGAAGGGAGTCCACGTAACTCGATAGTCCGGTGGTAAGGGTGCCAATACCTGAAATGATAGGGCGTCCAGGATTTCCAGGTTTGTGGATTTTGGGAAGTAAATAGAATAATCCAGGCTGCGGCTCAGATGGTGTGTCTGAGTTAATGAGGTCCTGAATAGCAGCAGGGAGTTCCTTCAGTAGTTGTTGTAATTTCCTTTGGAATTCCAAAGTGGGATCAGCGGAGAGAGGTCTGTAAAATGTGGTGTTGGAGAGTTGTCTGGCTGCCTCCTGTTCATAGTCTGACTTATTCAGGATGACAACAGCACCCCCTTTAAAGCCAAGAACAGAACACCACTGGTCATCACTTACAGCCCCCAACTCAGACCACTGCAACGAATTATTAAAGACCTACAACCTATTCTTAATCAGGATGCTACACTCCAGAAGGCCCTGGGTGACATGCCTGTTCTCTCCTACAGACAACCTCCCAACCTCATGAGGATCCTTACTAACAGCCACAGTCTATACCCCAGGAACACCAGTCCTGGAACCTTTCCCTGCAACAAAGCCCGCTGCCAGCTTTGTCCACATATCTTCTCTGGAAATACCATCACTGGACCTAACCAGGTTACTCACAGAATCACGGGCACTTTCTCATGCTCCTCTACTAACATCATATATGCCATCATGTGCCAACAATGCCCAGATGCTTTGTATATTGGACAGACTTCTAACTCCCTTAGACAAAGGGTCAACGGGCACAAAACAGACATCAAAACACTCCAGATCCACAAACCAGTTAGTCAACATTTTAATGGAATGGGGCATTCTGTCAATGACCTCAAGGTATGTGTGTTACTGAAAAGAAATTATCGCTCCTTTGTAGAAAGGGAAGTGGACGAATTGACATTTATATTCAAATTCGGAACATTAACACATGGTTTAAATTGTGATGTGAACTTTCTGAGTCACTATAGGGGCTCGTCTGCATACTTAACTCAATCTAATTCTTGATCTTTCCCCCTACCCCTCCACTCTCTGATTTTCTCACCTTGATTATCTTTTTCTGATTTGTCCTCCTTGCTTACTGTTTTTGGTTCTCTGTGTCTTAAATATTGAGTCTGTTCTGGTCTGGATATGATCTGAAGAAGTGGGTCTGTCCCACGAAAGCTCACCTAATGAACTATTTTGCTAGTCTTTAAAGTGCTACTTGACTGCTTTTTGTTTTGATAGTGTATAGACTAGCACGGCTTGCTCTCTGTTACTATTCAAGTGATCTGAGTATTTCAGTGTAATCAATTCAAGAGACATTATACTGACAGTTTAAAGTATCATATTTTTGAAAAACAAGTTTCATATCTGGTTAACATCAGTGCTCCATCTAGAGCAAACCATTGTGCTTTTGTGGACCAGAATGCAGGGTAAAACTTTGGGTTCACTTCTTGGTTATCAGGTATTTTCACAATGTTTCAGTGTTTGTGTGAAAAACACCATGAGTGAGTTATCAGACCAAATTTTTATTCACATAACAATAATATTAGGTTTTGTAAACTGTTTCTAAAAAATTAAATGTTGGTCTCATCTCAGACTTTCAGCAACTAACTTCTGGGAGTTGCTAAACAGGGAAGATACATATTTATCCCAATACATATATCTGAACAAGGGCATAACAATTTTATTAAAAATGAGCTACAAGAACAATTTCAGCAACACAGTCAATGCAGGCTTTGTGATACTTCAAGTTGCTCAGCATTTGTATTGCATATGTAAGTTATTGAGAGTTTAAGCCATTCTACTCCTCACAGAGGTGGAAGCTTTAAAATCAGCTGAATGTATTGAGAGACGTTAATAGTTCTTTCTGAGTGACCCAAAATGGTTGTTCTTGTCCATGGCACTTTTGGCTCCCTGTCACCAGGAACCCCTGAATCTGGCTTCTAAAAATAAAATGTCATGGATACTCTCTGTCTCAAGTGTGGAATAAAAGATTTACTTGTCCTTACCTCACCTGGGAGAGGACTTTAACAAGGAAGCCTAAAATCACATTCATGTTTCCCAGCCAGCAGTCCACCAAAGTTTTAGCTCCTACCTATGCAATGTAACTGCCAGAATTCTGGCATTTAGAGACAAGGTGGATGAATGGTTGTCTCTCACCAACGAAGTTGGTCCAGTAAAATTTTGCCTCACTCACATTGTCTCGCTAATGTTTTAGAACCAACATGGCTACGACTACAGTGCATACAGTAATCAGGTATGGGTTGAACCTCTCTAATCTGGCACTCTCAGGAATTTACTGGTGCTGAATGAGAGAATTTGCCTGACCATGGGAGGTCAGTATTGCCTAACAACATTACCAATCCTTCCACTACTTACTGGGCTCCTAGAAGATATTTAGAAGCAAACTACAGCTAAATAACCACACAGAACACTGGGAGCCAGGGCTGGTGGCTATAAACAAACTTTATGGGACCATGGGAAACTTGGCCACATCCATGATAAGTGGTCATTCAGCTAATTAAAATCATGCCAGATTTTGGATGTTGCCAGATGAGAGAGTTCCAGATTAGAGAGGTTCAACCTGTGTTGGCAATCAGTGGCTTCCAATGTTTAACTTCCAAAACTGTTGTGGTCCTGTATGTTTTTTTGTCCTATGGCTACAGGTATGTTAAGGTGCCACTTCATTTTGAACGGTCTCTTAGAATATGTGCTAACTATCTTGTATTTAGCTGCGTCATTCTGAATACCTTTCCCAGACCTGATGAAGAGCTTTGTAGTTCAAAATCTTGTCTCACCAACAGAAGTCAGTCCAATAAAAGATAATGTTTCATCTACTTTGTCTCTCAAACATTTGAACTTTTGTTTTCCCAAAGAGGCGAGAGATGTGTTTTCTGATCCCTCTTTGGTACTTATTGACCCCGCACTCTGCTTTCCTCAAAGGTCAGGTGAGGCTTGTTGGACAATGAAAGTTAGGAGTCAAAATACCTTTGAGGATCTGGGCCTTAGTAACTCTTTTTTTTTTCTGGCCAGTTAGTGGTAAGCCAATTTAACAGATTCTCAAGTGTCAAGAATCTTCAATGCTTTTATGCTTTCCAAAGGAGAAAGGGAAAGGAATTCAAACCAATGCTGCAGCCTAGACAGAGGAAGTAGGAATAATCACTGTGTTGTCAAATGAACTTGCACAGGAAAATGACAAAAGACAAAAACACCGTATCACCTGTAGTGAACACTTTTCACAAAGCTATGACCTCTCAGTCCTTGTTCTCAAAGGAAATCTGCATGATACCTCCAAAGATGAGCCTTGAAGCTTAGAATCATAATTCTAAAAATCACAGATTGAATACAGGCACTGTATGTATGCTTTTTTACAACAATCAGTGATCCAATAACATTGCCACCATGCCACTCTGCCTTATTCTTCAGCCCCTTCTTTTTTTTCTTCCTATGGCTGGAGAGTTGTTAATGGTCCACTTCATCTTGAGATATGAAATATGTCTTAAGTCATACCAAATAGTCTGTTTCGGCTTGTCTCTCGCTGATAAAGTTGGTTCCAAAAAGATTTTACCTTATCCATTTTGGGTATATCTATACTACAAAATTAGGTTGAATTTATTAAGATTGACTTTTTAGTATCCTCTTTTACAATATTGAAGGTTCATGTCCTCATTGGGCACGTGAAGTTGATTGAAGTGCGTCCCAGTAGCATGGCTACCTTCAGCTGTAACAGCAATGCACTGTGGATAGCTATCCCATAGTTTCTGCTGACCTTTTTTATTCTGAGGTAGGCTCCCAAAGCCAGATGGGACAAAATTATTTCAGCGAGTGGTTCTCGGTATATGTTGTTAGCTTTCCTTAATTCACTTATCTCCTCCACGCTTGAAAGCAATGGCAAACAATAATTTCACACCCTTTTTTCCCTGGTTATCCATGTAGACGCCATAGCTTGTCAAGCATTAACCCCACTCACCTCCAGACTGCTGTGGCAAGCATTGTAAATACCTGGCACATTATGCTTCACTTTGCCTAGAGCCTTGACAGGAGTTGCCAGCACCTGCAAACTTTCACATGAGTAAGGCCACTTTCTTGGTAGTTTGTGAATTGTCTTCCCTGGGCCTGAAGCTCAGCAATACCAGAATGAAACCTTCTCTGACAGTTGAGTAGTGGTCATATAGCACTTTAAAGACTAACAAAATAATTTGTCACAGACATCCAAAATTGTTTTCAAGGTTGGCAAATCAGAAAAATTGTTATCAAGGTTGGTAAATCAGAAGAGCAGAGGGATGGCGAGGGGGGTAGCGGGGGTAATGGGATGGGGAAGTTAAGAGGTAGATAAAACATCAAAGTATGTGAAAAGTCCTTATAATGGCTCAGGTAATTGCTGTCTAACACTTAACTTGTCCACTCCAGAACCCCGCCCCCTGGCTGTCCCTCTAATCTTCTGATTTGCCAACCTTGATAACATTTTTTCTGATTTGTCAATCTTGATAAAAATTTTTGGACCTCTGTGCTTTATATGTTGAGTCTGTTGTGGTGTGGTTATGATCTGAAGAAGTGGGTCTGTCCCACAAAAGCTCATCATCTAATAAATTATTTTGTTAATTTTTAAAGCGCTACACGACTGCTTTTTTGTTTTGATAGACTACAGACTAACATGGCTGTCTCTCTGTCACAATTGGGTTGGGAGTGTCAGTAGTCTCGTGAAAGCTTGAAACCCCAGACAGTTGGGAATCGGTTGGGACTGGGTAAATCTGCATTGGCAGCTGATGTGATCCAAGTAGCCAGAGCAATCAATATTCTTCTCCTGGGAAAGATTATGATTCGGGGAAACATGCAGGGCATAGTGGATGTCTTTGCCACGTTGGTGTTCTTTAACTGTGGCGGAGTGATAGATGGAAAATATATCCCTAAACTGGCAGCAGACCACTTTGCTGAAGAGTATATAAACTTCAAGGAGTACTTCTCAATGGTGTTTCAGGTGCAGGTGGCTCACCAGGGCAATTTCACCAACATCAGCCTGGGATGGTCCGGAAAGGTGCATAACACACAAATCTTTAAGATCTCTGATCTCTTCAGAAGCTGCAAGATGCACCTTCCCCCCTCCCCCCGACTGCAAAATTGCCATTGGAGTGGTTGAAACGCCAATAGCTATCCTAGGAGATCCAGCCTACCCCTTGATTTCATGGCTTATAAAGCCATACACAGGCAGTGTGGTCAGCAGTAAGGAGCAGTTCAACTAAAGGCTTCACAAGTGCAGAATGGTGGTGGAATGTGCCTTTGACCATTTAAAGGTGGAGGTGGGGAGTCGAGGCAGATCGCCTAGCGACTAATGAGTAGCCAGACACCAGGCGAATAAGGAGAGCACACTGAAAGGCACTATGAATCAGAGAAGTTTTGGAAACCAGTTTCATGAATGACCAGACAATGATGTGACAATTACATCAGTTACTCTTAACAAGGTATTCCCTGCTGTACACTTACTGGCCTGTAGGTCACCCCTCCTGGCACAATGCAGTTGGCATAATGAATAAAACTACTGTTGTTCTGAAATCATGCATTTTTATTTAGGAAACACAGGGAACACAGACAGAAAAGGAGTTTAGAGCGTGAGGTCTAATGGGGAGGGAGCAGAGAGCAAAGACGAGTGGCTTATTACGATCCCCTTATGTAGCAATCAAAGCTGTGGGGATGAAAGCCTCCTGCTCCAGGAGGCATCTCCGGGAGTTGAGTAAAAGTCTTCCTGGGACTTCCCCCACCCCGCACATTCTGTGATGCCTGGGAGAGCAAGCTATGGAACTTGGTGAAGAGGAACCAAGTGGTTTGTCATAGGATGCAGTGGGACTGCAAGAGGTAGTGGGACTGTACCCACGTTCTCCATGCCCCACTGCCTTGTGGGTTATCCTGGAAAGGAGCAAGGCTAAGGGAGTAAACCCTGACAGAAAATCCAGAGGGGAGTCCTAAGGCGGTTCTGTGCCAACTTCTGGCACTGACCCGGCAACTCCTGCAGCTGAGCTGGTACCAGACATAGAGGTTATCCTCTCCTTTGCACTATATCAGTAAAGCCGAGAGGGGAACACTGGCATCTGGGCAGCCCAGGGTCCCAATAATCGCCCAAGCTCACACCTGGAGAGGTATTCCAGCATCGCTAACAGCGTTGAACCAACACGGGAGGTAACAGATACGGGTTATAAGCTCTTGCTCGATTAGTGTAGAGAATGAGCGCCAGGGGTTGCCTCCGAAGGTGGGAGAGATTGTTGCATCTCACTGGACAGGCACCGCCCTCCTCAAGCTGGGCAGCCCCCAGCCAATAGGGTACTATCCCGTCACAGTTCACCTGCCTCACTGGGTGCATGAGGCTTAAGGTTCCCAAACCTGACAAATGACCTGAAAGCTGAGCACCAGGCAAACCAATAAGAAAATCAACAAGAAAAGGAAACCATCAAAGTTTCAAGCTTACTAGCTGGAATGTGCAGACCATGCTGACAGGTCTGACTGACGATCTTCAGGACATCAGCGACACCCGAAAGACTGCTGTCATCAATGAGGAACTGAAGAGGCTCCAAGTTGACATTGCTGATCTGCAAGAGACACGTCTCGCAGATTCGGGATCTCTAAAGGAAAAGGACTACACCTTTTTCTGGCAGGGTAAAGCCCGAGAAGAACCCAGGGAGCATGGTGTTGGCTTCGCCATCAGAAGCACCCTTCTACAAATGGTGGAATTAGTCATGGGTGGATCAGAAAGACTACTTCAGGTCATACTTCAAACTCGCACTGGTCCTGTCCACCTGATCAGCGCTTACGCCCCAACCCTGTACGCCACACTGGAAGTAAAAGACAAGTTTTATGACGTGCTTAGTGCTGCCATAGCGCAAATACCTGCTCGCGAACAACTGTACATTCTGGGTGACTTCAATGCGAGAGTTGGAGCTGATCGTGACTCGTGGCCTTCCTGCTTAGGCCACTTTGGTGTGGGAAAAATGAATGAAAATGGTCAGCGTCTTCTCGAACTTTGCACGTACCACAATCTGTGCATCACAAACACATTTTTCCAAACCAAGCTACAGCACAGAGTGTCATGGAGATACCCACGCTCAAAACACTGGCATCAACTAGACGTGGTCATCGCTAGACGTGATAACCTCAAAAACGTCCTTCTGACATGCAGCTATCATAGTGCTGACTGTGACACAGACCACTCGTTAGTTTGCTCCAAACTCAAGGGGATTCCCAAGAAGACTGCACCGCTCTAAACCAACTGGAAGATCCCGCATCGATGCCAGAAAGACGGCTAACTCAGAGAGAGCTGAAAAGTTCAGAGCGACCCTGGAGGAGAATCTGCGCAGCAACCCTTGGGGTGCCGATGTGACATTCAGATGGCAGCATCTGAGGGATACAATGTACAACATGGCCTTGTCGGTGTTTGGAAGAGAGCTAGAAACACAAATGACTGGTTCGAAGCTAACTCCAATGAGATAATTCCAGCCATCGAAAAAAAGTGCACTGCGCTCCTGGAGTACAAACGTTCGCCAAGCCAGAATACCCTGCAAGCGCTCAGAGCAGCCAGAAAAACAGTACAGCAGACGGCCAGGCGCTGTGCCAACAACTACTGGCTCGATCTATGCAGCAGCATCCAGACCAGTGCTGACTTTGGTAACCTCGGGGGAATGTACGAGAGCATCAAGAAGGCATTAGGACCCACCCAGAACAAGATGGCACCTCTGAAATCCAAATCTGGTGAAGTCATCACTGACAAAGCCAAACAGATGGAGCGCTGGGTCGAGCACTACTCCGAGCTGCACTCACGCGAGAACATTGTGGTCAACTCAGCCCTCGATGCCATCCAACTCTTACCAGTAATGGACGAACTGGACCAGGAGCCAACTGTGGATGAACTGAAGAAAGCCATCAACAACTTTGCAGTAGGAAAGGCCCCTGGCCAGGATGGTATACCACCAGAGGTAATCAAGTGTGCCACGGACACCCTCCTGGAACCCCTACATGAGCTACTGTGCCTGTGCTGGAGAGAGGGAGAGGTTCCACAGGACATGTGCGACGCTAACATCATAACCTTGTATAAGAACAAAGGAGACAGAAGCGATTGCAACAATTGCTGTGGAATCTCCCTCCTAAGCATCACTGGTAAACTGTTCGCTCACGCCATCCTCGGCAGACTCCAGAAGATTGCTGAGACGATGTATCCTGAATCACAGTGCGGATTCCATGCAGAGAGATCTACCGTCGACATGGTCTTCTCCTTGAGGCAGCTGCAGGAGAAATGCAGGGAGCAGAGGAAGCCACTCTATATTGCCTTCATTGACCTAACCAAGGCCTTCGACTTGGTCAGCAGGGAGGGACTGTTCAAACTGCTCCACAAGATAGGATGTCTGCCACGGTTACTCAAGATGATCCAGTCTTTCCACGAAGACATGAGAGGAACCTTCCAATACGATGGCACATTATCGGATGCTTTCAGCATCAGGAGCGGAGTCAAACAAGGATGCGTCCCTGCTCCGACACTGTTCGGGATCTTCTTCGCACTCCTCCTTAAACACGCCTTTGGATCTTCAACAGAGGGCATCTTTTTGCACACAAGATCTAGCGGGAAACTGTTTAATCTTGCAAGGCTGAAAGCTAAATCTAAGGTGCGGGAAGTCCTCATCAGAGATATGATGTTTGCAGAAGACGCTGCTGTCCTGTCACACGCAGAAGACCAGTTTCAGAAGCTGCTGGATCAGTTCTCCAAATCATGCAAGGACTTTGGGCTCTCCATCAGCCTAAAGAAGACAAATGTACTTGCTCAGGACGTTGCTGTTTCTCCATCAATCAGCATTGACAACTATACGTTAGAGGTCGTCCAAGAGTTCGTTTACCTCGGGTCCACCATCACTGACACCCTGTCTTTGGAGAATGAGCTAAATAGGAGGATCGGTAAAGCAGCCTCAACTCTGTCCAAACTCAGCGAGAGAGTGTGGAATAACAACAAGCTGTACACTCACACCAAAATGCAAGTCTACAGAGCCTGCATCCTCAGCACCCTCCTTTATGGCAGCGAGACTTGGACCCTGTACGCCCGCCAGGAAAAGAGGCTGAACGTCTTCCACTTGCGCTGCCTCAGGCGCATCCTTGGAATATCGTGGAAGGACAGAGTGTCCAACACTACCGTCCTTGAGCAAGCTGGAATCCCAACTATGCACACCCTCCTCAGGCAGCGGCGGCTCCGCTGGCTTGGCCACGTCCACAGGATGAATGATGGAAGGATCCCAAAAGACATCCTGTATGGTGAGCTAGCCTCTGGGAAAAGACCTCCTGGACGCCCCCAGCTGCGCTACAAAGATGTTTGCAAGAGAGACCTCAGGGAAGTAGACATCAAGCCAGACAGCTGGGAGGAGCTGGCAGACGATCGCAGCAGATGGAGGCAGGAACTATACAAGGGCCTTCAGAAGGGTGAGTTGAGGATCAGACAGCTAGCAAAGGAGAAGCGAGCCCACAGAAAGCACAGCAAGGACCTGCCAGACACCCATTACATATGCAACAGATGCAGCAAGGACTGTCACTCTCGTGTGGTCTTCACAGTCACACCCGACGCTGCAAATGAGGATGCCAAACGGAGCTATGAAGGGCGTGATCCATAGTCTACGTAGACTGAAGGATGCTACTACTGCTACTGCAGTGGGACTCTGTGCTCCAGATACTTGTCCTGCTTCTCTACCAGGCGCTTCATCAGCTCAGTTTTCTTCTCCATAAGCCTCAACATGTCATCCTGCATCTTACAGTCATGTTCTCTGCATGCTTCCCTGTCCTTCTGTTCCAATTGGATGACCTCTAGCATGATTCTCCTCCAGTTGAGATCTATCAGTGCAGGCAGATTGCATGAGCTCGTTAGATGTTTCTTCCGGTGTACAGTTTTGGTGGGTTTTTTTTCCTTCTGATCTGTGACAACTGAAATGTGGGAGGAGCAGGTAACAGAGTCATTGTGCCAGCTCCGTTGATGGGAACAAAAAGGATAGACTTATGCGAAGACACAGACCTCTTTTACAATGAATGAAGCCCTGCGCTGCACAAAAGACGTGTTTTGAACAAGGCCAATTTTTTCATTTTAAACTGAGCACCTGTGAGGCAGAAAGAACACACAACACAGCACAGCACAGCACAGGACAGATGGATTCAGTTTGATGGTAGACATGGTAAGCAACAGGTTGGGGTTCTTGCTCTTTTGCTTCTACTTTGAAAATGTGTGAAAGGGTGCTTGCAGAATACAGCCCTCATGGTTTTATAGGCATCTGCATTTGCAAAGTGGGATGGAGCATTTGTGAAGGGCCCTGCAAGGGTCAGGGAATTGGGCAGAAGTGCAGGGGCTCCTGCAATCACATGTGTTTACCCCTCCTCCTGAACAGCACGATTATCCTCTGGGATGATCAAACCTGGGGTCATGAATTGTTGGGGATGAACAAACGGAGGTGGATTGCCTCAGTGCTATCAGTTACAGAACTTCCCATATTTCACTCTGGTTGCCATGAGAGATATCGGTCTTCTCCAAATCAGAGAGCATGATAGGGAGTGGATGCTGACTGAATGTGCCTAAAAACTTGGACTGTATGCTGCTTGCTTTGTGCTGCAGTGATGCCAGATTGCTTACTGGTGGCTTGGCTTGGGATGGCATTCTACTGTGAAGGATGGAATAAGGCAGCCCTGTCCAGAAAGCTTCTGAGAAGGACTGCAGAATACCTCTATGAAAGCTTTCTGGCGATGTGCAGGGAGGATTCCTGCTCCATCTCCAGACATGTTTATAGACTTTTGAGGGGAGCCCCCACTGTGGAGGCAGAATGGCTGTCACTGTACTTCAGTTACTCAGGGCAGATCAAACAGATTAAATCCAATTACATTTGGCCAATGATTACAAATGTGAACTTGCTGGACGTGCTCTCCCTGCCATCAGGATCCAGCAGCAATAAGTCCTGGAAGGGGATTGGCTCCAAAATTAGAGAAAGGTCCTGGCTATTGATGAGACTGGATTGTCTTCTTGGCTCCTGTGCAATCTCCTCATCCTCTCCTTCCTCATCTACAATGTCCTCCTTGTTGCCTGTGGCTGCCTGAAGAGTCACATGAGAGGTATGCATGGACAATTTTAGGACAGTGTTTGAGGCCCCACCCACCAGAATCCTGTGCAGCTGCTCATAGAAGCAGCACATCACGTTTACGCTTACCTGGAAGGTCAAAGGCTGCTACGCAATTTTTGGTATACCAATTGCGTACCAAAAATTCATTTTGCAGCTATCAACTTCCGCAGCTGTCTTCATAGCAGGAGGTGAAAGGGAGCACTCCTCCCATTGACCTTCCTTAGTTCTCATGGCTTGCAAGGAGTTCTGGGTTTGACGTTGACCCTGGAACATGCCATTTCATGCATGAACAAAATGGCATCCTGGAAGATTGAACTTAAGCGGTTGATCTTCTGGAGTTAGTGTAGATGTAGCCTGAGGCTCTGACCTGGACCAAGAGTTTTCCTCCCATGTCTTATGGTACTCTTTCCTCGGGTCCTTTACTTTGACACAGCACTGCTGGGTGTCTCTGCTATATCCTTTTTCCACCACACTCTTTGTGATTTTGGCATTGATATCTGTCTTTTTTTCTTCTGCTTTGGAGTTCTGCCAGCACAGATTCGTCTCTCCACACAGCAGTCAGCCCCAGTATCTCCTGCATTCTCCATGTTTGAGCTCATTTGTGACCCTTGGCATTCATGGTCAAGTGTGCTGCTGGGCTTGCCACACCGGGCAAGTTGGAAATGAAAATCAAAAATTCCCAGGGCTTTTCCTGTGTACCTGGGAGTGCATCAGAGTTGAAAGGCAGAGAGGTCACATTGGGGCACAGTGGGACACCTCCCAGAATCCAAGAATATTGACTTTAACAGCACTGGGTCTGTATTACCCCAGTCAACCATGTAAAGCTGAATTTAGCCGTACTTCTCTCATTAAGGAGGAGTACAGAAATCGACTTTTAAATGTCCTCAAAATCAGCAGAAGGGGCTTGGAGGTGTAGACTTTGTGGCAGGGTAAGCCAGAGGGCTACTGCAGAGTGGGAGAAAGGCAGCCCAAAAGGGGGAAAAGACCTTCTAAATACAAGCAGAGGGCATCAAGACAGTTAGAAGCACCTGGGAGGGAGCTGGCCCAAGCAAACTGGGGACAGCTGACTCCACTGGTGTCTTGGTGAAGGCCTTTAAAAACCCTTCACAGGGAGAAGGTCGGGGAGAGAGGAAGAGGATGGAAGGTGAGGTGTGGGAGAGGCAGCGAGAAAGGGAAGGTTTGAGAGCAAATCAAACCAGCTTCAGTGCAGGAGCAATGCAGGAGGGAGTCCCATGGGGAGTGCCTGAGCTCCCTACTGCAGAGACCCATTGCAAGTTCCAGCCCCTGAGGAAAAGGGTCAAAAGAGACTGATCCAAGGAGTGGTCTGGGTAAGAGGGGCCCTTGCTACAACTTATTGTTATAAAATCAACTTAATATGGCTAACTGTGATCTAAATTCATAGGCTACGTCTACACTAGAGAGTTTTTTTTTTAAAAACTGGGGGCTCTTCTACACACAAAATGTGTTCTTTAGTTATTAAATGGGAAGAACGCAGCTCAATATGGGTGAAAATCTGTGCCAGTGCAGAACTCATTGCAGTAACAGGGTCAAATTTATTACTGTTAGAGGGCTTTCCCTTCATCCTCTCCCCTGGTTCTTATCATACAGACACAGAGCAGACAGTATGAAGTTTATTGGAATTAGTTTCCAGCAAACATATGTCCCATAACTCTGATGCCACAGAGCCCGGTTCTCAGTGTTCCCATTCCACCTGACTGGTTGCTTGACATGGCCTTGAGATAAGTGTTGAGGCAATCATATATTATACTCCCACCATGCCCAGTAAAACTTTTATTGCTCTTACCTGTTCCAATTATACTAACAAGTCCATCTGGCTTAGCTAAAAGTAGAACACAGTATCAGTCTTTTTTCTTAGTGAGAAGAATGTAAGTATATAAAAATCAAACAGATGAAAAAATGTTAAAATATTGTTTTAGGCAAAAATACGGGCCTGGATCCTACATTGACGTTAACGTTCCTAACAATTATTAGCTGATGACTGGCAGCCTCTGTGAATGGATTTGGGTTAAGGGGAAATTTCCAGTTCTTGTCAATGAATTTTTCTTAAACACAGATAAGCAAGGTCTTGAGCCTCCAAATCCTCTCATGAAGCCTTAACCAGAAAGCAAGGCTGCTTCCTAACCCATAATTTTGCCTCCTGTTGTGTTCATTCCATCTGTTGCCTATGTGTGACCATCACTTCTGAAAACTCATTGCTGTCTCTTCCTCTCAGAAGCTCCATCTTCTCCCTATTACCTTAATCAGTCCAGTGCCTCTGATTTTTCATTGTTGACCACCCGGTCCTTGTTAAACGTTCCGGTTGGGCCCATTCTTCCTGTTCAGATTAACCCCTTCATTGTCAGGTTCTTCCTTTTCTTCTCATGTCATTTCCAGGCCCTCCTTCACTCTTCCACGTTGGCTCCACTTCACAAAAGGCATGTGAACAACTCTTCCTACAGGTGGCAGTTATCTACCTTCCTTCTGGCCCCATCTCCCTCTGCCTTCTCAGACTTTGATGCCTGATTCTTCCTCTCCCTTTATTTCTTCATTCTGATTACACCAACTGTGACATCAATGTCTATTTTTTTTCTGATGTCTCACTTCACTTCTGTAACCTTCTCCTCAGGTCTCCAGCTCTGGATGGACTTCCCCACTCTTTTGGATTGGATGGTGATTCCAATAGCCTGTTTGCCATCAGGCATACAAGCAACAGTTTTCAGTATGAACCATATGACTCGATCTGTGTCCAAATTAAAGGTGCCATTAGGGCATTCTCCTTCTGTGTGTGTTCTTTAATTTGGGGGCGTGTACCTGGAATAGGTACTCTGGTGTGATTTTTGCCAGATCCAGAAACCTCTCAGTTTTGTGGCTCTAGCATCCTGTAGCTTTGTCTTTACTGTGAAATGCACCCATTGCTGACAGACATGCATGCCGATGAACTGTCCTGGATTAAAAACAGGATTTAACCAATTTCTTAACTCGTGCAGGACACAGTTTCTCTTTGTCTGTACTTGTAGGTGCACTGCATTCAGAATTAGTTTGTCAACACCTGATATCAGCAATGGGTAATTTTCCCAGCTGAGGCAAGTCTGATTAGTTTGGACAGCAAAACATTTCTCATTACCCTAAAGGCACAGGCTTGTGCCTGTTGATGGGTAAATGATTTTTTTTCTGTCCAAATAAGTTGTCAGTGGGAAACCAAGAGGGTTTTTCTACAAAACACAAGCAACACTCAAAACACATTTTCTTTTGTACCCTACAGAAGTGCCTGTTGGCCTGAAAGGTGCTCTAAGCCATCTTGTCATTTAAAATGAACACTTAGGTTAGTGTTCCTCAAAAAGCAGATTACGAAAGCCTTCTTGGTAAATAGCTGCGCAGTTGGTATCCCTATTGTGCGTAAACCGATGTGTGCCATAGAGAAAACCAAAAGTGGCCTTGCTTCCCTTTGCTTTATTTCCATAGAGGGTTGCCACACTCGTATCATGCGGCCTTTCACCATGGAGGCTGCTGACATTCAAAACAAGAGTAAGATGTTAGCATGAATTTACTGGCTGGTGAAATGTCAGCCTCAGCTCTCTATAAATGCTTTCTTGGCAGACGCTGTCAAAGACTTTGTTCATCTGTTATGTCAGGCTACATGCTAACCTTTGTGCTCTGCTCCAGGGAAAACAAGAATGACAGTGTGTGTGCCTTGGAAGAGAAAGTAAATTTAGCAGGAGCATTTGGATGGCTAAATCGTGAAGGCCGATGAGCTAGTTGTAACAACGGGCACTCTGGGAGGGACATACCAATTCAGGCCAAATTGCTTAGAAACTGGGCTACTTATAGACAGTCCAAGGCGGGGGTCCTCCACTATAAGGTGCCCCAAACCAGTCACGCAGAGAACTTCTGTTTCACCCCACTGGCTAACAAGAAGTCATACAATTCCCTCAGACACTTCAGTTTCCCTGTATTATTACTAGTAACACTGCTTATCAGACGAGTGGTTATGAAAACCAGTCTTGCCCAGTAAAAGATTCTGCTGATTATAAAGGATGAGCCACATGCTCAGGACAATTTATAACTCAGATCTTGCTCAAAAATCACTCTTTCCAATCCTTTAGTATCTAAAATATAAAGGTTTATTTATAAAAGAGAAAAAGGAAAAGCTGGTAGTTAAAATTATCAAAGGAATCAGATGCATACAGCAGTTGCAAAATCTTTGGTTCAGATATGGACTAAACTGCAAAGTCTCTGGAGTACATCCACAGTTTGGATAGGTCATTAATGCTTTGTTTAGAGTTTTTGATTGTAGCAAAGTTCCCCCAGAGGTAATAAGCAAAATTAAAGACAAAATGGAGAGGTTTCCAAGGCTTTTAATATCTTTTCACATAGGGAGTGAATCACATTGTTCTAGCTGTGGAAAAGTATAGCAATAACATGGTGTTCTATCACATTAACAAGTCATCTGTCCATGCACCTATCACAACTCAGTTCTTTGTAGGTGGAAGCCATTGCCCCCATGCTTGTTTAACAGCTCATAGTTCACAGGAAGGATCATCAGATGCAAATTGCCACGAGGCCCATAGTTCATTAAGTACTTCTGGTCAACTTGAATAGTCCTTTCACAACAGGCTGGCCAAATGCTTCACTAGTGCTATAC
Organism: Carettochelys insculpta; assembly: GCF_033958435.1. Taxonomy (NCBI): domain Eukaryota; kingdom Metazoa; phylum Chordata; order Testudines; family Carettochelyidae; genus Carettochelys; species Carettochelys insculpta. The sequence continues at coordinate 125,698,701 of NC_134141.1, forward strand.
AGAATCGAGCACATTGAAATACAAGTAGCTCATAACTTGAAATACAAAAATTATACATACAAACACAGAGCATACTCATAACCAGCAAATCATAAGATTTCCATACACATTTCACTTGTTGCAAATATGTAACAGTGGTTTCAACAGTGATCTATATAGGATCATACTTTAATCAGATGTCACACTACTGCTTGAGAATGAGTGGGGTGGATAAAGAAGAGGGTGCACACCTGTCTTAAAATGATCTCAAAGAAGGCAAGGTATGTTAGTACACTCTGATGGCTATTTCATGGAATCATAGAATCCTAGGGCAGGAAGGGATTTTAGGTGGTCATCTAGTCCAGCCCCCTGCCTGAAGCAGGATCAATCCTAATTAAATCATCCCAGTCAGGATTTGTCAAGCTGGGACTCAAAAACCTCTAGGGATGGAGATTCCACCACCACTCTAGGTAAAGCATTCCAATGCTTCACCACTCTCCTGCTGAAATAGTTTTTCCTAATATCCAACCTACAACTCCCACATTGTAACTGGAGACCATTGCTCCTTGTTCTGCCATACATAACCACTGACAACAGCCTCTCTCCATCACCTTTAGAGCCCCTCTGCAGGAAGCTGAAGGCTGCTATCGCATCACCCTCTTCTCCTCTGCAAACTAAGTAACCCAAGTTCCTCAGCCTCTTCTCATAGGTCATGTGCTCCAGCCCCCTAATCATTTTCATTTTCCTCTGCTAGACCCACTGTGATGGAGTGGGGGATACCTGTGTGTGTGTGAGCGGCTCACATAGGGTGTGAGGCTCCTGCTGAGGGTAACCTTGATGACCAGGTAACACCTTTGTACTGCAGACAAAGGAGGAGGTGGAGCCTGAGGGGTTTGAATTGGAACTGGGAGTTGGAAGCAGTTAGTCTGGGCTGAGGGAGAGAGAGACAAAGGAGGGGGCAAGGCCCCGGCTCTGGGGGCCCCTCGGGGCCTCCCCTCCCCAACATGGATTGGACTGGCTGTCTCTGCCTGCTGTACTGACTCCTCTGTACGATGCTGTGTCCTGTCGGCTAATAAACCTGCTGTTTTCCTGCTGAGTGAGAGACTCTCCTGCCTGCGGACAGGGTGCAGAGCTTGGGGGACCCCAGAACCCCATCACACTGGTGTCAGAAGTGGGATGTTCTGCACCCCGAGGATGGAGCATCCAGCAGTAAGTGACCGGGGCCCCGGAAGAAGTGGGGCCTGCGAGACCCAGGTGTGCTGACGGGCAGTGAGGTGCAGTTTCCCAAGGCGGAGGGGCCTGCGGCCGAACCCAAGCAACTGCGGTCGTGGTCATCGAGAGGGGGTGTCACACACGAGCAGGGGTTACTCCTGGGAATCTGTTGGAGTCGGTCCCAGAAGGTGGAGGGGCCAAGAGCCCAACCCCCAGGAACAAGTGACCCCTGAGGAGGCTGACGCTGAATGAGTTCGTCCCAAGACAGGGTGCTCATGGTCCCTGAGAGCGGGTGTCACACTGAAGAAGGGGTTCCGCTGGGAGTCTGTTGGAGTCGGTCCCAGAGGGCGGAGGGGCCTACGGCCTAACCCTGGGCAGCTTGTGACCCGCAAGGAGCCTGGCACACTGAAGGGATTCTTCCAGGAATCGTGGGGTGCAGAGGGCATCAGCCTAAGAGCCTGCAACCACGCTGAGCAACTCCGCTGTGAAGTGGCAGCACCTGGAAACCGAATCGAGATTAAAGGAGCTGAACAAGGCAGCGTGGATGTGCAGTGGCAGAGCTGAGGGTTAAGGAAACTCCTGCAGAGGTGAGCCCGGATCGGGGCAGGGAACCCTGGACTGCATGGAGCTCTGAACCAAGTGGCCTGCCACAGCTCAAGGAGGAAAGGAGCAATTCCAACCCATCATCTACTAGTGGCCAAGACAGACCTGCGAAGAGTTTTCCAGGCCTGGGCCGAGGAAGGTGCCTGTGTGTCTGTGCAGGAAAGCAGCTAATCCACTGGGAATGGCAAGTTGTCTGTGAGAGAAGCTGCTTCACCTTCTGTGTGTGTGTGTGGAGACCAGCCGGGGAGCTGGGACAAAGGAGAGAGTGTCTCCCATTGTCTGTCTGTGTTGAACAGCAGCAGCAGCCTGGGGAGAGAGCAGAGCCTGCGTTTGGAAAAGGTGCCAATGAGGAAACTAGCCCATTGTCTGAGGAAGATTCCCCAGCCTGGGGTGGCTGGAGAAGGAACCACCAGAAAAGAGCATTCCAGGTGTGTCTCTGAATCCAGCCATGGGGGCTGGAGCAGAGGGAATGGCTCTGGGATGGGCAGTGGTGTCCCTGATAAGGACACTGGTCCTTGGTGCAAGAAAAGTGCTTCTGCTTCTGGGGAAGTGAATCCTTTGCCTGAGCCTGTGGGGGCTCGAGATGGAGCCAAGATCCCAGAGCTGGATCTGAGGGCAGCTGAAGCCCAGATGGGAAGTGGGCCTGCCTCTGTGTCTCTCAGGGGGGATGATGCTTTAACTTGGTCTAATCCAGTTAGAATCATCAGGGAATCCCAGAGACCAGACGATTCTGGTACTTGTTCTTTGCCTGATGCTGAGGTGTTATTGGGAGGGGGTGAGAGGACTCTGTCCTACCAGAGTCATCCTCTCGCCAGGACACAAGAACAGATGGGCAATGGAGTTACGCTGACTGATAAAGATAAAGGAGCTGGTAGCAGAAGGGAGGAAAGGGACCCTGACCTTCTGTCCGGTGGTACTGGCTGTCTGCCTGGAGGGGGATTACGTGGGAATCTGCCTAATGGGCCAGAAGTGATCCTGGGTATAGTTGAAACCCAGAAGCTGGTTGTGGCTCAAGGGAACAGTGCCCCGTGGAGGCAGACAGGGGTGAGTTATTGTTTGGGGAAGCTCTTAAGGAAGAGAATTTCCCTGAAACTTTTCCTGACCCGTCTGTGGGGACTGCAGAAAATGGGAGTGAGGTGAAGGAGAGTGAACAGGAAAGGTGCCTGTCTGTAAGAGCCAGAGCAGCCCTTTGCCTGGGGAGAAGTTTGTTTCAGCCCCTGATGGCCAGGACCTGCCTGAGTGTGAAACCACTGGCTGTGCTCTGGAAGGGTCCAAAGCAGGCAGTGTAAAAGTTTCTCAGGAATTGAAAGCTGGTGCAAGTAAAGTAAAAACTATCAGGGAATGTGAGCAGCCCTGTAAGAACCAAATAAAACAGCTGCACAGTCAGTCTCTGTAGGATGCAGGAGAGCGCCAGCAATTCCCCATCTCCAAATGGTGAAAACACTTATATTCTTATACTGGACTCCACTTCTAATTCCATGGGGAGGCAGTAGTTGGAGGTGGAAGGACGAAGGAGCTGTGGGCCTGGTGGGCCAGTAAGGGATAAACAGGGATTCCTTCATGTGGATTCTGCGTCTGGGACTCACAAAACAACGCTCAAAAAGCAGTTTGGTTTGCAAATTTCTAAACTGGCTGGAAGGGGGCCGTCTCCCTGAGATCATCAATGGCCCAGCTCTTGTTAGAAGGGAGGGCACAGCCAGAGAGATCAAATTTCCACCCCAGGGGGCAAGGGAGAAGATTAGAACTTGATGGTGCTAAGAAAGGCCTCAGCCATTTATCCCCAAAATACCAGATTCTCAAGGAGGTTACACAAAAGTTGTGGTCTACCAAAGAGCAACGTAAATGTACAGTTGCAATGGGTTTGTTCTGTTACTCACGCTGACTGCTGTAACCAAGGGGTGCTGCTACCAAAAGCTGTAGAATTGTACCATGCACTGAATGTTTGAAAAGAGCCATGTGACATGATGACATTGATGTAGAAGCATGAATTGTATGTTGAAGGAGTCTGTAACTCTGAAATGTCACCATTGTTCCCTGTAACTAGTCTTGCAACCTCTGACATGAGAAGGAACATTCCAAACCTATTGTGTGGCATGGAAGGGGAAACTGAGGCACACAGCCATTGTGGTGGTCTGGCTAAATGCCAAGGATGGAAGCATTTGTACCTTCCGTCACTGGACTGTAACTGAATTCCAGACATTTGCTGGAGCAGCTGTGTGGGCTGGTGGTCAGATGGGGCAGGACCCAGACCACAAAAGACCTGTTTGATCTGTTGGTGCTGCAGCATCTGTATGGGCTCTGCCCGCCCGACTTGAGAACATGGCTGACGGACCAGGGCCGAAGCAGCGAGACCAACCAACCCAACGGAACTAAAGGGACTTGCCCAGCTGCATCACATGAAAAGGGCCAATACCAAGCTCCTGACTTGGAGCCTCCCCCAGCAGGACTATGACGTGGAGGTGGTGCACATCGAGGGTAGCACTGAGGGTACAGCCGATGCCCTGTCACAAGAGGAGAGCCCCGAACTTCCCCAGGTCACCAGTTGAGTGACCCCGCTCAGTTCGGTCTGGAAGGGGGGAGAGATGTGATGGAGTGGGGGATACCTGTGTGTGTGTGAGCGGCTCACATAGGGTGTGAGGCTCCTGCTGAGGGTAACCTTGATGACCAGGTAACACCTTTGTACTGCAGACAAAGGAGGAGGTGGAGCCTGAGGGGTTTGAATTGGAACTGGGAGTTGGAAGCAGTTAGTCTGGGCTGAGGGAGAGAGAGACAAAGGAGGGGGCAAGGCCCCGGCTCTGGGGGCCCCTCGGGGCCTCCCCTCCCCAACATGGATTGGACTGGCTGTCTCTGCCTGCTGTACTGACTCCTCTGTACGATGCTGTGTCCTGTCGGCTAATAAACCTGCTGTTTTCCTGCTGAGTGAGAGACTCTCCTGCCTGCGGACAGGGTGCAGAGCTTGGGGGACCCCAGAACCCCATCACACCCACTTCAGTGCATCCACATCCTTTCTATACTGTGGGTGGGCCCTGAACTGGATGCAATACTCCAGATGTGGCCTCACCGGTGCCAAATAGTGGGGAATAATAACTTCTCTAGATCTGCTGGAAATGCTTCTCCTAATTCACCCCAATATGCCATTAGTCTTCTTGGCTATAAGGGCGCACTGTTGACTTATATCCAGCCTCTCATCCACCATAATCTCCAGGTCCTTTTCTGCTGCACTGCTACTTAGCCAGTTAGCACCCAGCCTGTAACAATGCTTGGGATTCTTCCATCTCAAGTGCAGGACTTTGTGCTTGTTCTTGTTCTTGTTCTTGTTGAACCTCATCAGATTTCTTTTGGCCCAATCCTCCAATGTATCTAGGTCACTCTGGACCCTATCCCTACCCTCCAAGGTATCTACCTGTCCCCCTAGCTTACTGTCATCTGCAAATTTGCTGAGGGTGCAATTCACCCCCTAATGTAGAACATTAATAAAGATGTTGAACAATACTGGCACTAGAACTGATCTTTGGGGCACTCCACTTGAAACTGACTGCCAACCAGACATTGAGCCATTGATTGCTACCGATTGGGCCAAACCATCTATCCATCTTTCTACCTACTTGACAGTCCATTTATCCAATCCATACTTCCTTAACTTAGGGGCAAAAATGTTGTGGGAGACTGTATCAAAAGCTTTGCTAAAGCCAAGTTATATCACATTGATTGACTTCCCCATGTCCAAAGAGCCAGTTATCTCATCATAGAAGCTAATCAGATTGATCAGGCACGACTTGCTCTTGGTCAATCCATGTTAATTACTCTCGATCACTTTCCCCTCTTCCAAGTGCTCCAAAATGGATTCCTTGAGGATCCCCTCCATGATTTTTCCAGGGACTGAGGTGAGGCTCCTCAGTCTATAGTTCCCTGGATTGTCCTTTCATTTTTTTAAAAGATGGGTGCTACATTTGCCTTTTTCCAATCACCCAGGACCTCTCCTGATCTCCACAATTTTTCAAAGATAATAAACAAAGGCTCTGCAATGACATCTGCCAATTCCCTCAGTATCCTTGTATGCATTAAATCCGCACCACTGGATTTGTGTGTGTCTAGCTTTTCTGAGTATCAGAGGGATAACTGTGGTAGTCTGGATCTGCAAAAGCAACGAGTGGTCCTGTGGCACCTCATAGACTAACAGAAATGTATGAGCATAAGCTTTTGTGGACAAAGACCCACTTTGTCAGATGCAGACCTGGGTGGGTCTTTGCCCATGAAAGCTTATGCTCATACATTTCTGTTAGTCTATATGGTGCCACAGGACCCTTCATAGCTTTTCTAAGTAGTTCTTAAACTGTTCTTTTCCCACCAAGGGCTGCCCACCTCCTTCCCATTCTGTATTGCCCAGTGCCATAGCCTGGGAGCTGACTTTGTCTGTGAAGACTGAGGCAAAAAAAGCATTGAGTACTTCAGCCTTTCCAACATCATCTGTCACCAGTTTATCTCCCTCATCCAGTAACAGACCCACACACTTCCTGAGAGCCCTCTTAACATGCCTGTAGAAACCTTTCTTATTGCCCTCCAAATTCCTTGCTAGCTGCAATTCCGTTGTGCTTTCACTTTCCGACTACTCCTGGCATTCTCCAGCCATATATTTATACTCCTCCTTAGTCATTTGTCCAAGTTTTCACTTCTTATGTGCATCCTTTTTGAGTTTAAGCTTGCCAAAGATTTCCCTGGTAAGCCAAGCTGGTTGCCTATGATATTTGCTTTTCTTCCTGCACAGTGTGATGGTGTGTTCCTGTGCCTTCAATAATACTTCTTTAAAATACATCAAGTTCTCCTGAACTGCTTTCCCCTCCATATTAGCTTCCCAGGGATCCTGCCCATCAGTTCTCTCAGGGAGTTGAAGTCCGGTCTTCTAAAGTCAAGGGTCTGTATTTTACAGCTCACCTTTCTTCCTTTTGTCAGAATCCTGAAATCTACCATCTCATGATCTCTGCAGCCCAGATTGCCACCCACATCTATTTCTCCTACTAGTTCTTCCTCGTTTGCAATCAGCAGGTCAAGCTGCTCACAGCCCCGGTCAGTTCCTTCAGCACTTGTACCAGAAAGTTATCCCCACCGTTCTCCAAAAACTTCCTGGCTTGGCGAACATTTGTACTCCAGGAGCACAGCGTGCTTTTTTTTGATGGCTGGAATCATCTCATTGGAGTTAGCTTTGAACCAGTCATTTGTGTTTCTAGCTCTCTTCCAAACACCGACAAGGCCATGTTGTACATTGTATCCCTCAGATGATGCCATCTGGATGTCACATCGGCACCCCCAGGGTTGCTGCGCAGATTCTCCTCCAGGGTCGCTCTGAACTTTTCAGCTCTCTCTGAGTTAGCCGTCTTTCTGGCATCAGTGTGGGGCCTTCCAGTTAGTTTAGAGCGGTGCAGCTTCTTGGGAATCACCTTGAGTTTGGAGCAAACTGACGAGTGATCTGTATCGCAGTCAGCACTGTGATAGCTGCGTGTCAGAAGGACGTTTTTGAGGTTATCACGTCTAGGGATGACTACGTCTAGTTGATGCCAGTGTTTTGAGCGTGGGTATCTCCATGACACTCTGTGCTGTGGCTTGGTTTGGGAAAATGTGTTTGTGATGCACAGATTGTGGTACGTGCAAAGTTCGAGAAGACGCTGACCATTTTCATTCATTTTTCCCACACCAAAGTGGCCTAAGCAGGAAGGCCACGAGTCACAGTTATGCATATTCCTCTTCATAAGTATATTTCCATAAAGTATATGGATAGCCTCTCAACAGAGAATTCTTAGTACCTAAGAATGTTTATATTTTTGCAACATCAGTCCTGTTCTTGTCAAGTTCACGTCTCAGAGAGTGAACCTGCAAGCAGGCAGCTTCTTTGTAACCCAGCCTGCTTTTTGCTCATAGATTGACTCTTGCTAATTTTGCTTTAGCTAAGAGTGTCTGACTTTAGTTCAGATCTTAGGCCTCATACTAAGCTCTATATGTCAGGTGTCATGTCTCAGGCTCTCTCTTTCTATTACAGACAATACTGGATCAGACCAATAGTCCATCTAGCTCAATATCCTGTCTTCCAGTGATGGCTGGTGCCAGATGCTTCCAAGGGAATGAACAGGAGGAGATAAAAACAATTAAAAGAAAAATCAGTTGAGACTTATCTGGTTTAGGTACATACCAAACCTTGACTTTAGTAAGGCTTTTGAGACTACCTTGCATGACATCATAAATTAGGGAAATTTAACCTAGATTACAAGAAGTCCTGTGGCACTTTATAGACTGACAGATATTTTGGAGCATAAGCTTTCATGGACAAAGGAAAAAGGTGTGACTGAAGCAGTCTGGACTTGATGAAATTGACCATTTTCACAGCTTCATTTAGTGTGGGTCTCAGCTTAGCTGGCAAGCTATTTGATAGGAGAGCCTTCCCATGTAGAAAGCAGTGAGTGATTTGGATCTCTGGATTTTCATGTGTCCTTTGGAAACAAAGTCATTTACATTCCCTGTCAGTGATGCTGCACCCTCTGTGCATACACTTATGTAATTTTTCCATGAAATTCAATTTATATTTAAACATTCATCTGTTACTCTGAATAGTTCCTCCTCCATTGTTTTCTATGGAAGTTCCTTGCAGAATAAATAATGCTCTCTTAAGCTGTCCTTCCCAGCAACCTGAACAACTGCAGTTTGCTACACACAACTGTTTCTATATCCTTTGACAGGTCTTCAGTGTGTCTGCCAGCTTTAATGTTACCAGATTCGTTACTAAAACCGAAAAGCCTCATACTATTGTTGAAGCTCTTATTCTGCCAGCCTGCCAAGAAATTATCTGCAGTATGATAGGTCTAGAAGCAGCAAATGAGGTAACAAGAGTTCCCCTTTCCAATAATACCCTCAGCAGATGCACTGAAGACAAGTCAAAGGATATGGACGCAACACTGACTGAGAAAATCAAAGAGGAAGGATAATTTTCCCTGCAAATTGACAAATCTACAGATAATCTTCCTCTATACTCTTCGCTGATAGGGCTTCAGCTGGAATATTGTGTCCAGTTCTGGGCACCCTTTTTCAGGAAAGATGTGGAGAAATTAGAAAACATCCTGAGAAGAGCAAGAAAAATGATTAGTGGTGTGGAAAACAAGACCCTTGAAGGAAGGCTGAAAGAGCTGGGTTTGTTTAGTTTGGAAAAAAGAAGACTTAGAGGGACCTGATAGCAGCTGTCGAGTACCTAAAGATTGTTACAAGGAGGACGGAGAAAAATTATTCTCCTTAATCTCTGATGATAGGAGAAGAAGCAATGGGTTTAATTTACAGCATGGGAAGTTTAGGGTGGACATTAGGAAAATCTTCCTAAGTGTGCGGGTGGTTAAGAACTGGAATAAATTAGGGAGGTTGTGGAATCTCCAGTATTGTAGATACTGGACAAACATCTGTCATGGATGGTGTTTGGTCCTACTATGAGTTCAGGGCTCTGGACTTGATGACCTCTTGAGGTCCCTTCCAGGACACAATCTATAATAGTATCTAATTCTATGAACAGTCTACTTTGATTCAACGGGACTGCTCCCCAGTAAGATTGACAGAATCTGGTTTCTTGTTGGGAGAATTTATAGATTTCCTGGAGCTGACGGACAGACCTAAGTATAGCAGACTATGAGAGGAAAAGAATTCCACGTGTAGAGAATCTCATGGAAAGGGACTCAGAGATGAGAATAGGACAATAACATTAAGGAACTATTGGTACTATTTTTAAAAAGATAAAAGGTTGACATATACATTGTGCAGTTAGCAAAAGACCATAAATTTCAGCTGGAGTTTGGGTTGCTTTATCATCCCAAAGTCCTCCAAGTGACATGTAGGATTACCCACCACCTTAGAATATCCCTTCATTAGCTGGGGAATCTTGACTGGGAAAGACCAAGGAGGGCACCTAGTTTCTTTTCGCTTCTGGTGAACTCAGATGCTTGCTTTTCTGTAGCATTGTTTTTTGTTTCTAATATAGTTACAGATCTTTTTCACTGATTGGTCTTTGTGCTGTGTTAATTGAAATACATCCAGTTGCCAAAAACAATTAACTTTGTATTGTCTTGTCAATATTTTTACTGCCAGATAAATGCATTTATAGACTCATTTACAAGGGGGAATGGTAAGTAGCTTTTGTTTCCTGTTTAAAGTTAATAGTTTGATTTTGAATTTGGATCAAAATCAAATTGTACTCTGGAAATCTCTTAAATTTTTTTGCTTAAATCACGTTACATTAATGTTCAGCATGTTCCTTTTAAAACAGAATGGGTATATCAGCTACTGCTGCGGGATTGAAACAGAACAGAATAGCAGTATTGTCTAATGGTTTGAGTGGAGGCCTTGAGCCAGGATTTCTGCATTCTTTGCTCTGTTCTGTTCTGACTGACTTCAGAGTATGACCTGTGGGAAATCTCTTAATCTTTCTATGTTCTTTCCATATGTGAAGTGGATAATAACAATTCCTATCTTATGGGGTATGGTGAGACCCAGTTAATATTTCATGAAATGCTATGGGATTATCAGGTGAAAGGTGCTGTGTGTCATGTGAGTACATGATATTTTTATTTATTAATTCATTTATTAGAATATTAGCTGAATTTTCTGAGGACACTTGTAGAGTTCTTTTGTATCTGTAGCTGTTTAAAACATACCAGTGTTTTGAAAAACAACAAGAAGTCCTGTGACATCATATAGACTAACAGATATTTTGGAGCATAAGCATTTGTGGGCAAAGACCTGTTTCATCAGGTGTCACCATTGTGTCACCACCTCTTATTTTCTGAACAAAAGGAATGCGTTGATCTGTACATATGTTATAGTTCTGAGATGATGCTTTCCAGCATAAACTTCCCTAAGACCTTTCTAGTGTTGGTAACCTTTCATGGCTTATCTTCTGACAAGGGCAAACAATATGGAAAGTTTCAGGAGAAAATTTGCTTGAGTATAATCTGTGCTACCACATGTCATCATTTAAAATTATTTGCCTGTAGAAATCCTATTCTTGATGCATAACAAGTAATGGAAATATAGCTATGAGATGGGAAGGTCATATTAGAGTGATCATATCCATCTTTTATCCAAGCAGGGCATGTTCTGTTCCCTAGATACATTCAATATGTATTTTTAAAAGGCATTTTTCACCATTGCAGATCCCATGACATAGTTTTTACAAGAGCAGGAATAACAGCAAGGGTTTCCTGCCTAATTTTCATAATTGTATTCTCCAGGCTTAAATTTCCTCTTTGGTTTCAATTTCATGTGGAACCGTTCAGTCTCTGTGCTGAACTGTCACAAAATGTTGCTGCATACTATTAAATTTCAGTGTTGTTATAATCCAGAAATGGCTGCTTTCAGTGAGGTTTGGAGTGAAATAATTCATGTGTAAAATTATGAATCAGTTTGTAGAATGTCCTGCAATCCCTGGCTGATGATGCTGTAGAAATAACAGTCATTTTCATTGTAACAGACCTTGGTGGGCTCTTTCAGTTCTTATTTGTGCTTTGATTATATCAGGAATGTGAATGTAAACTTCTTCGCTGGTGCTACATTTTGTGTGTATTTGTTTTAGAGCCAAGGTGGACATACAGCAACAGGAGTTAAGACAGTACAATCAAGGACTCCCAAAAGCACCTCAAAAAAACGGGTAAGAATCACAACTTGTCACCAGTCCCAAACTTTCTGAGTGATTCCATTTCTCTGCATCCATGAAAGCAAATGGCCAAGTTGATATAACTAGTTACATTTAAATTGATTTAGCTATAAAGGGTTGCTCTAGACTTTCATTAAGAAGGGAATTACTTCAGCAAATTGGCATATAAAATGGAAATTAAAACTAAAGCACATTAAAGGTAAATCACAAAATTAAAATATTAAAAAAGAGTTGTGATGTAAGTTCCAAGATGTGAACCAACCGCCGACAAGGATTGTGAGTAATGTGCCTGTCGTAGTTAGCAAGCTGAAAGCATAGCCCAATTTCTTATGTTTAAACAGAGAACCACAAAAGTTAGAGAATAATATGTTACTGTGATGGGGTTAACTAGGGCCATAGGACCCCTGCGGGAGGCCTCAGAGTCCTGCTACACCCATTCCTAATGAGCAGTAGAGTGGTCATGCAAGCAGGCTGGAGAAGCTTCAGGAGAAGCAGCCAATCAGAGAGGTTGCAGGGAGCAGCCACTGATGATCCAGTGGGCTCTTGTAAAAGAAGCTGTAGGATCAGAGTGAGTGTAGTCTCCTTGCAGGGGCTTGGGGAGCAAGAGGTGCTCTTGGCTGCCTGAATAAATGGAGATATACATATCTCATAGAGCTGGATGGGGCCTTGAAAGGTCATCAAGTCCAGTCCCCTGCAAGGGCCAAGCACCATTGCTGACCATATTTGCCCTAGACCCCTAAATGGTCTCCTGAAGGATTAAGCTCACAACCCTGGATTTACAAGGCCAATGCTCAAACTGCTGAGGTATCTCTCCCCGCAAGAGAGTGGAAAGGAGGAGCAGGGCTTGTCCAGGGATCAAACCGGGGATCTCTTGCACCTGAAGCAAGATTCATGTCCTTAGGCCAACAAGCCCCACCAAAGACCTTTCTCATGAGAGCTCAGGTATGTAGCTGCTTGCAGGGCATGGGAAAGTGAGGGAATAGCTTCTGGCTGGCTGCCAAGACTCCCTGAAAACAGGTCCAGGGAAGAGACTGTCTGCAAACTGTTACCCCCTGGAGTGGGGGCTGATGTAGTCTGACCCCATAGAAGAGCTGGGATAGGAGGACTAACAGGCCTGTGATGAGGGGTGCTGCTCTACCCCATAGTAGGAACCTTCCCAGGTAAGCTGTCCAGCTATGGTTCTGGGATACACCCTGTTGGTCAGACTGAGGACCAGAGACCGGGGAGGGCTACAGAGACAGTGTATGTGGGTTGGCCAGAAGGTGCAGTCACTGAAGTCCTGTTGAGAGATCCATCGGCTGGAGGGGAGTGTGTATCAGAGGTGGGCGCCACCTCATGGAAAAGAACTTCAAAATTCAAGGCACTCTGCCAGAGAAGGGAGTGCTCAGGAGAGGTAAGTGCTGCCCTTGTTACACTTACCGTTTCTGGCCCTTAGAATTTTGGCATTTTTTTTTTTACTGCCAACCAAATAAATCCTTTAGAGGGTATCTTTATCTAATCTAGCTCTCCTTTGGTATTGGGTATTGACTACAGTTGTGTGCAGTTCTTGGACTGTGATCACAATTCATTCTTAAAAATGTTCAAAAGACCAAATCATTGAACTTAACCAAATTCATAGTGTAAAGAAAAACCAGTACCGTGTGAAAGGGAGACATTTCTTATCTGGAAGCATGTTCCCCTGTCAAAAAGGTGTGCTTCCAAGCCACATGTTTCAGCTGGTGTTGTTTACAGTCAGGGGCATGGGGCAGGGGAGGGAAGGGAAGGGGAGGGAAGGCCTGGGGCAACCTGGGTTGGAGTGCAGGAGCGGATGAGAGTGCCAGCTGGGGGTGCAGACTCAGGGGGTGAGCTGGGGATGAGGCGTTTGGGGTGCAGGAGGGGAATCTCTGCTGGGGCAGGGCAGTGGTGTGTAGGAAGGAGTGCAGGGTGTTTACTCCATGAGGAAGTTTGGGTACAGGAAGGGGCTTGGAGTTTAATTTAGCTGAAACACTGCCCAAGTATCTTTTACAATGATCATCACTTTTACAGTTGGTTTCTCCTACCTACTTACAGCAAATCTTGATCTTGTTAACTGTTCTTTTAGCTCCTTAAGGAGGGAAAGATGTTCCTTTGCTTAAACTCTAACAGTGCACTTTCCAGCTCCATTTTGGAAAGGAGCACCAAATTAAACTGGCAGGAAACTTAAAATGACAAGCTTGTTACTAAGTGTTCTACAGACACGTGCTTGCTACTAAAATAAATCATAAGCTAGATTTCTCTCACTCCAGTCTCTTGTCAGATATCTTGATGCTCCACCCAGTCTGCCTTATTTCATTTCTGGGTCATCAGGCTGTTAGTCTCTGATTGTGTTCTGGCCTACAGTATTGAACAGAGACGGAGGGCTCTTCCGTTTCTGCCTCCTCACTAAGAATCTTCTTGGAAGTTTGGAGGGATGGGGCAGGATCCCAACCATTTTGTTTAGTATGCTGAATGCTCCTGTTGCTGCCTTGTGTGGCAGACAGTATTCAGCTGATCATTATTACGGTCCCTCTATCTGTGACCTGCCAGGCATGAGAAGTTTAGACTCTGTATGTGGCAGGTTGTCTATCTCTGGACTAAGAGACATACAGTTTAATAGAACTGAGACAACTGTATTTAAATGAAAGATTGATTTATTTTAAATTCAGCTCATTAGGCGTTCCAATTTAAGTGAGAAAAAGCGCCCCAAGCTGTTCAATTCGTTAATCAGTGATTGGTACTCTGAAAGTATAATGGTAATGGCAAGGAATTTAAATTAATCCCTCCAGCAATCAGTTTTCTATTTGTGATGTAACATAATGACACCATCACGCACCACACCCGAATGAAAGCATCTCTGTGTGCTCTGGCCATGCAAATAAGATATTTGCTTGTACTGTGGTGTTAACACCTGCTGACCTTTACAAGAAAATGGTTCCCATTGCTCTGCTTAAAACATGATCCTGAAATCTTTACGTATGAAGTCCCATCTAGAAGTAGCTTATGTAATGGGAGTTTAGAAATAACTGCTGGTCCTTTACTGAACCTCTAAGCAGTGTTTCTCAAAGGTGGACTCCAGGGGTATTTACTGTGGCCACAGCCTCCTGGGCTCTCATGCCTTGGTGGGGAACGAGTGCCCCTTCCATTTTCTGTTGCTCCTGGATGCACTGCCTTGGTGTTGGCTACTAGGGCCACCAGCAGGGGATGGACCCTGCCTCCACCACCCCTGGAATCATGTGGGTCACAATGTTCTAAGGCCAGGCTGCCAGTGAGTTTGTTTCTTTCCTAGGGATGGTGGAGCTCGGGGTTTGGCCTTCAGCCTGGTATGGCATGGCACGACGCTCTAGCTGCAGGACTTCAGGCTCCAGCATCCTTCCGCCTTGCCTAATCTGTCACCCCCATTTCCCCTGACATCTACTGCCTTCCCGACCCTCCATCTGGGGTTTAATTTGTCCCAGGGCTGGGCAGGCTGGATAAGTCTGCTGGGAAAAGTGATACTCATATGTTTGTTAATATGAGTTTTCGCAATACACTTAATAGCTAGCAATAAAGAACTACGATTTGGACATGTGTATATGCATATTTGTTAGCTTTTCCTAAAGTTTATTAAGTATTTTAGGAAAAAGTGTGAGAGCAGCCATCAAAAATTTGTCCTGAGCACTCCAGTCTATGTTATGGCTGTTTTAGAGATTGCATGTGATATGATCAAGAGAACTCGATTCATCATCTTCTAAATGACAGAGGTTCTATGAAAAAATTATTGCTGTTGTTTTGATAATGGAGAGAAATGATCTACGGACATGACAAGCAACTTTGACAATAACCAGGGGCCTGGTCCCAGGAACTGCTGAGCACCTTGTCGGCTCATTAAGTGGCAGCTTTGGCAACTCAGCACCTTTTGAGGCCTACAAGGTCTGTGGTAAATCAGCCTGGCGAAAGTTTCATTCAGACAAGTCAAACTGGGACCAGCTCCTTCCCTCCCCTCATACCTGTAGAACTGGCAAAATAATGCTTTTAAACAAATTAAACTGCCCTGCTCTCAGTGCATTAATGGGTTTGTTGTTCCTGTGCTAGGATGAAGATGCATCCACTGAAGTGGGAGAGGGGGCAGATGAATGGACAACGGCAAAAACTCTCATCAAACCCCCAGACCAGCTGGAGTTGACCGAAGCTGTGAGTAACAGAATTTTTGCAATTTTCATGACAAAACCAGGATCACTGCTTATGATGGAGTTCTGCTAGAGCAAACATTTCACTGAGTTTCTAGTGCACTGTGTCTACTGTTTAAAATAGAAGGAGGTGGGAGAGCATTACCTGAAGGAACATTCTGGGGCCAGTGCTCAAGCAGAGAGCAAATGAGAAGAAGAGTTTTCTCCTGTTCTTCCACTGGTGTGGTGGAATTGGGTATCCCGTGCTGGAACAGCCCATAAAGCTCACCAACAAACCCTGGGCATCCCATGGACCAGCAGGATTGGGACCTTTTGTGTTGACGGTCCTAGAGCTCTAGCTTTGTAAGCTTGGCTTCAGTAGAACTCGAGAGCCAGGGATGCCCCTGTCCCCAGCTGCCTCCATATTCTATGCTCAAAGCAGGATCTCCACTGCCAAGGGTAGGCCATTTAAAAGGGATGTAGCCTGACACTCTTCCTATTTCACACTGTAATCGTCACAGAGACAATGGAGAAAACATGTTATCCTCCACTCCCACGCTCACTACAGAGTCCTCTTACTCTCTAATAAATGGTTCATCGAGTGATTGCTCATGTACATTCCAAGCTGGGTGTGCGCTGGTACACACCCAGTCACCAGAAGCTTTTTGCCCCAACCAGTGGCCATAGGGTCAGTGTGACGCCCCCTGGAGTGGCACCTATATGGCGACCAATATATGCACTGCCCTCCCCCCGAGTTCCTTCTCACCGCACGGCCGGTTGTTGAATCTGTTGCTTTCTCCTTTCAATTTATTAGCTAGTAGTCTATTGTAGTGCAAATAGTTTTCAAAGAAGTGTAAATAGTTTCAGTGTTTGATAGTTAGTCCTTAGTATCTTAACTAATAGCCAAGGTGGGGCTTTGTGTCCCCCTCAGTGCTGGGGAATGCCTGTCTCCCCAGGCTTTGAAACTTGCTCCAAGTGTGGCAAGTGTATGCCTAAGAATGACCCCCATTCAGCTTGTCTGAATTGCGTGGGGGAAGGACACTTTCATGACTGCTACTTATTTTGTAAAGCCTTTCAGCACAGAACGTTGAAATATGTGATACATGTGCCAACCCCCATGCTCCCATCACCGTTGGCACCGATGCTGTACTTGGCGCCGAGCGCTCCGGTGCCAACCAGTCAGACTGTGGGCCAGTTTCAGGTGCCCTATGCTTCAGCACCGGCACCATCATTGGAAAGCTTGACATCATCACTGACTTTGCTGGCCCCACCGTGGTCATCTGCTTCTGAGTTAGCATCGGAGTTGGACTCATTCTACTTGAGCTCTGGACGCAGTGGGAGCTCAAGAAGGTCATGCCATAGCCGTTGCGGGCACTGTAGATGATACAGTTCGGCCACCAGCTTGGTGGACAATGCAACAGTGGCCCTTCTGGACCCCCCTTGGCCATTCCATGAGGTGCAAAGCCAGAGTGTGGCAATAACATCATTGGTGCCGGGAGCCCCACAGCTCCCACGCTTGGCACCATCAGCGTTGCTGAGTGTCCCACTGCTGGAACAAGAGCAGGGAATGGTGAATGTCATAGGGCCACCTGCATCAATCTCGTCAGCGTTGACCTCTGCGCTGGTGTCGGCACCTTCACAGTGGGACTGGACCCCAATGGTGCCAACACCTTCGGTGATTGTCCCTCCGGTGCTGGTAGGGCAAGCACCAGCCCAGGCCAGTACTGGCTCAAGTACAGGGTGCGGTACCAGCAACATTTGTACCACTTGTTGGCGGGTTTTCGGTCCAGCTGGTACCTCTGCCTGCTCAACCCATGTTACCTCCTGGTTACCCTGTAATTCCTGTGGGGGGGGCCAACTGACCAAACAGGTCCCTACTGCCCTTCTGTCCAAATGGAGGTGCAAGGGATATCACTCTCTTCCTTCCCGGACAAGGCAGTGGCAGGCTCATCAGCCTCACTGGTATTGGAGGATGGTAGGGCGTTTCAGCAACTCCTCAGAAGAGTGGCCCAAAACTTGGAGGTCCAGGATGAGATGGAACCTGTCACAGACATTTTGTCCTCTGCAGGTCCCACCAGGGTGGCTCTGCCTGTAATCAAAACAATTGCCATCACGGCTAAAACGGTTTGGCAGACCCCTGCTTCCACTCTTCCTATGGCCCGTAGGAATGAGACACGATACTGTCTCATCCCAGGGCAATGAACATTTGTCTACCCCCACCACCACCCAACTCCCTGGTAGTGGACACTGCAAACTGTAGAGAGCTCCATGGGTTCCAGGGTCCCTCCCCAAAAAATAGAGATGCTAAGTGCTTGGACCTCTATGGGAGGAAGGTTTACTCAACATGGGGGTTACAACTGAAAGTTGCTAATCAGCAGGCTCTGGTTAGCAGAGACACGTACAATACAGTGAGTGCCCTATCTAGGTTCTACGAACTGCTACCGCTTGAAGCAAGCAAGGACTTCACAATAGTGGTAGAGGATAACAATCTGGTTTGAAGGGCAGCCCTGCAGGCAGCACTAGATGCTGCAGATGCTGCCATCAATGTTATGGCTTCCAGTGTGGCAATGCGCAGGAGTCTTGGTTGCAGGTTTCCGGCCTGCCATACAAGGTCCAGCAAATGACCCAGACAAAACAGATAAAAGACTGCATAGTCTGAGAGACTCTAGGACCATCCTGTGCTCCTTGGGCCTACATACACCTGCCAACCAGTACAGGCATTTTAACCCCTGTGCACAGCAAAGGCAATTTCCGCAGCCACAAAGGGTTGGCAATAGAAGGTGGAATAGGACAGCCAGGCATCGTTCTGGCCAACAACCTCAGGGCCATCAAAAGGTCCCACAAGGCCCCACGCTTTAGTTTTGATGGCATGGTCGAGAGCGTTGAACTGGTACCACCTGCTCCAGCATCCCCACTTTTTTTGTTCCACCTATCCCCTTTCTACTGTACATAGTGCAGCATCACCATGGGCTGATGGATCTGGCATATGGTAGAGAGGGTATACACCCCTCTTCCCAACCCCCTTCCCTCTCCCTCTTCAGGGACCCTTCTCATGAGATCCTATTATGGCAGCAATTACAATCCCTCCTTCATTCTGGGGCTATAGAAGTGCCCCTAGGTTCAGGGGATGGGGCTTTATTCCAGGTATTTCCTAATTCTGAAACCAAAGTGGGGCTTGAGACCCATTCTAGATCTAAGAGGTCTCAACGAGTTCATAAAAAAGATAAAGTTTCAAATGATATCCCTAGGTCTCATACTCCCGATGCTGGAGTGAGGGTATTGGTTCATGGCTCTCGACTTACAGGATGCCTATTTCCATATTGCAATCTACCCTCCTCACAGGAGGTTCCTCAGGTTCATGGCAGATAGAAAACATTATCAGTTCACAGTGCTGCCTTTCAGTCTGTCTGCAGCCCCGAGGGTCTTTACCAAATGCATGGAGATGGTAGCAGCATACCTGCACAGGCAGGGGTTACAGCTGTTCCCATACCTCGATGACTGGCTGGTCAAGGGTTGTTCCTAGGAGCAGGTGCTTCACCATGGCAAGTTGATCTGCTAAACTTTTATGAGCCTCGGTCTCTTGATCAATGAGGCAAAGTCGGTGTTGCTCCTGTCTCAGTCAAAAGAGTTCATAGGAGCCTGACTACACCCTAGGTGTGCCAGGGCGTTCCTGCTGGATGACAGGTTCAGAAATCTGGTGGCGGTTATCTGGGGCATATTGACTGTTCCCATCACGACAGCCAGGTGCTGCCTGTGTCTGCTAGGACATATGGTAGCATGCACCTTCGTGTTACAGCATGCCAGTTGAGAATGCATCCTCTACAGTTATGACTGGCATCGGTGTTCCGCCCTGTAAGAGACAATTTGGACATGGTGGTCACAGTACCACCGCAGACTCTGTCGACCTTACACAGGTGGTTGGAGGAGCAGGCCGTCCTTACAGGAGTCCCCTTTGCCCCTCAGCAGCCCTCCCTTTCCCTAGTGATGGATGTTTCAGACCAGGGGGTGGGGAGCGCACCTGAGGCAGCTACGAACCCAGGCTTTTTGGAGTGTTTTGGACCTTCAACTCCACATAAATGTGAGGGAGCTCAGGGCCATCAGGCTAGCATGTGTGACCAAGCCCAGTCTGGTGGGGCATTGCATGTCAGTCAGTGCAGAAAACATGACAGCAATGTACTATATCAACAAACGGGGGGGAGGTGCACGCTCCGCTCCCCTCTGTCACGAGGCCATGATGCTCTGAGATTTCTGCATACAGCAACAACATCATGTTGCAGATCCATTACCTGCCAGGTGTGCACAATTCGCTGGCAGACCAGCTCACCAGGTCCTTTATGGATCATGATTGGTCACTCCACCTGGAGGTCTTTCATTCTATTTTCTGGAAGTGGGGTTATCCCTAGGCAGACCTGGTCACCTCCCACCTCAATGTGAAATGCGGGACGCTTTGCTCCGACTGCAATCAGAGCCCAGGGTCCTGGGTAGATGCCTTCAGTGTCCCCTGGTTGAGCAGACTGATGTATGCATTCCCTCCAATTCCTCTAGTCCATAAGTATTACAGGGTTCTCCTCAAGATTTGCTCCGATGGGACATTGATCATCTTTGTGGCACCAGCACGGGCCCGTCACCACTGGTACTTGACCCTTCTGCAGCTGTCGATCAGCAAACTGATGATGTTGCTGATCTGGATGGACCTGCTGACGCAGCAAGAGGGGAGGCTATGACACCCCAGTCTCCAGTCACTGCACCTCATGGTTGGATGCTCCATGTCTGAGGGACTGGGAGCTGGCCTGTTCAGATCCCATAAAGAAAGTATTGTTAGATAGTAGAAAACTCTCCAAGAGGGTGACTTATGTGGCTACGTGGAAAAGGTTTTCAGTGTGGGTGTCTCACAGAGAACTACCTCCCTCACAAGCCCCCATCCTGCTAATTTTAGATTATTTATGGGGTCTGGTACAGGAGGGCTTGTCCGTCTCCTTGGTCAGAGTGCACTTAGCTGCTATCTCAACCTTTCACCCGGGTCATGGAACATCTTCTGTGTTTTCAGACCCAGAGGTTAAACAGTTACTGAAAGGGCTGGAGAGAATCAAGCCCCAGGTTCAGGTGCCTCTGCCCCTGTGGGATCTCAATTTGGTGTTAGCCAGATTTATGGGGGGGCCCCCTCTTCCCTACTGTTTCTAAGTTACAAAAGAGCGTTTTTGGTGGCAATTACCTCAGCCAGGAGGGTAGCTGAGTTTCAGACACTTTCAGTGGACCCCTTGTACACAGTCTTTCACAAGGGTAAGGTAAGGCTGAGACCTCACTCCACGTTTTTACCTAAGCTGGTCTCTGCATTTCAGTTAACCAAGACATTTCCCTACTGGTCTTTTACCCAAAGCCGCATGCCTCCCTGAGGGAGCAATGTTTACATACCTTGGATGTTAGAAGGACGCTGGCCTTCTATATGGATAGGACTAGACCCTTTAGAAGGATGCAGCAACTGTTTGTGGCAGTAGCTGGTAGGATGAAGGGCCTTCTGGTTTCATCTTGGCAGATTTTCTCTTGGATAGTGATGTGCATCAAGGAGTGTTACAGGCTTGTGGGGGTTCCTCCCCCGCCAGCTAGGGTTCACTCCACTAGGGTGCAAGCATCCTCTGTGGCATATCTAGCACAGGTGCCTATCCAGGACATCGGTAGGGCACCTGCCTGGTCCTCAATTCATGCAATTACAGCACATTATGCTTTGGTGCAGCATGAATGGGATGATGCTGTGGTGGGCGGGGCTGTCCTGCATTCCTTCCGGGGCTCCGACCCCACTTGCTAGTCATTGGCTTATATTCACCCAACTTGGAATGCACATGAACAATCACTCAAAGAAGAAAAGTCAGTTACCTGTTCTGTAACTGGTGTTCTTTGAGATGTGTTGCTCATGTCCATTCCAAAACTCTCCCACCTTCCCCACTGTCAGAGGAGCCGGCAAGAAGGAACTGAGCGGGGCAGGAGTCGGGCAGTATATATATTGGTCACCATATAGGCACCACACTAGGGGGCACTGCACCAACCCTATGGCTACTGGCTAGGGCAAAAAGCTTCTGGTGTCTGGGCGCGCGCCAGCACACACCCAGCGTGGAATGGACATGAGCAACACATCTCGAAGAACACCAGTTACAGAACAGGTAACTATGTTTTCTGTTAGTAACCCAGGGGGCCAATGCTGCCAACACTTGCTACCAGGCTTAGTATTTATACCTTGGTTTGGATTGCATACTTTGAGGCAGGGGCTGTCTTCTTTCATGTATGGAAAATGCCTGCCACTTTGTGGATGTGGCTACAGTCCAAATAATGTCTAATGATACTGAAGAACCTAAAGATATGCCAACACTTTGAGATGGATGGGTAATTGCCAGGCTGAGGAGACGTAGCCCCTATCTTTGATCAAGTTAGCATGCTAAAAGCTGTGATGACTTAGGCAAAAGGAGGGACTAGCTACCCTGAGTACAGAAATATCTGAGATGCAAGGCTTGTACGTAGACAGCTAGCTTGTCCCACCACTTGTGTTGCTACAGCTGTGCTCTATTATTGTCACACAACCTTGATCAGAGCTAGTATGGGTTTGTCTCCTCAAGCTGGAACTGAGACCCTTTTTCAAGTTAACAGAGTTGCCCCTGAGAGTAAGCATTATGCCCAGTAGTGGTGGCAAGATGGCGCCCTAACTTGGCACATTTTAAACTAAATTTGCTGCAGCCCTTTTTTCTCCTGGAAGCAAAAGATTTTGCTTAGATGTACATTGCAGTTTAAATAGTGAAAAAGAGCATAAGAAACCTGGGGATCTTTTTATAGCATATGTCAAAGGTTCTTCTTTAAAACTGCCTTGTAATTATGGCTCCATGTTTCTATTACAAAGGAATTAAAAGAAGAATTCACACGAATCCTGACAGCCAATAATCCACATGCTCCTCAGAATATCGTCCGATACAGCTTTAAGGCAAGTGCCAAATGATCTGTAAATCCAGATTCTGGTGGGAGCCCTCCTGGGTGCAATATTTTTTTGTCCTTTGTTGATTTGTGCTTAGCTTACTTTGTAAGAAGGTAACATATTTTAGTGTCAATTTACTTTATTTACTAGTGTATACACTAGTAGCGTTCCTCAAGGGCTTTTGCAGATGATAAAAGTCTATAAATATTAACATAATTGACTATGCAGAAACAGGAGGCAGCAGTTACTCAACAAGTTCTGAAAGTGGATGTACTGTAATTAGTGCAGCTAATTTCAGTTAATAAATTATTCCATTCAGTAGTGATCAGAGAGAGAAGGGATTCTTTACCTTGTCAGTAGGGCAATATCTTCTTAGCATTGTCCAGTCTCATGAAATATGAGAATTCAAAAACATGTTTTGTGCAGTCAGTGCCATTTCAGGGACAAGTGAGGAAATTAGTCACCAATCTGAGCAAGGGGTGCTGGAGAAGCCCCTGGGGAAGCTCCAGAAAGAAGGTCCAATTTCCCCCTCAGCTTGAGGTGCCTGCATAAGATACATCCTTGTCAAGCCACCTAGCCCCCCCGCAACATGTTCACCTAGCTCTGTGGGTTCTGCATGGGGAGGATGGAGTCATGGTCAAGCTTCTTCCCCTTCCTCTTGGCGTGGTTTGCATCTCCTGGGGCACATGGGACAGTGGTGCCTGCTGGGTCCCAGCTACAGTACTATGATTTTCCGTTGCCTTTGGGTAGAGAGTTCAAAGACTTGGAAAGGCACTTTGTTCCCTGGTCTCATTCTTGTGCACCTGCTCAACGGCCAGGGATAATCTGGTCATGTGTTTACTCCATATAAGAAAAGAAATTTAACTTATGAGAGGAGAACCTGACCCACAGGGAGCAGATGTGGGGCCACATCTTCCTCTCCATTACCTTAGCATGAGTTCACTGACTGTACTTTTGTGAATGTGCCACGCATGAGAGGAGAATGTGTTCCAAAGGGATGAGTAGTTCATGTCTTCAAGACCTTCTAAAAGACTGCAGTGGGCTTGATGTCAGGCAATGAGATTTCTCTTGATACTGTAGTCCAGTTAGTGCAGATTAAAGCAGTGTTTGCTTTAAGAAGCATTATTACATTAGCACTTGATTGCAATGGCTTCTTCTTGCTTTTGGGTGCCACTTAATATGGTGTTATTGATCTCCAGGGCCCTGTAGGGTTTGAGTCCTACATGTTATAAAAGTGTGCTGACAGCCTGAGTTGGCATACCTGCACTAGCTTTAATCTAGCTAGCCTGGATAATACTAGTAGGATAGATATGGCTGCATGGGCTTCAGGAGAAGTTAGATATGTGTTACACCCCGACATAATAAGTATTATGCACATGGCATGAATGTCATATATATTAAATATGAACAGTTATCCTGCTTGACTTGTACAATACTTTTGATACATTTTGTTCAATTATGTCAAGAAATCAGTCTCTATACATCTATGGATGTATCTCACAACACTATGCAAAGCTAAACATAGCTTTTGGCATTAGCAAATATGAAATCTGTTAAAAGTTAGATATGAGACCTTGTGTCCTAGATTGGGCTGGGCCTTCTTGGCTCCTAGACCTGAAATGTGGAATTGAAACCGAAAGATAAGGAATATACGCCATGAGACAAGAAGGACATGGTAAAAAGCTGATTGGTGAATTCGAGTCTTTGGTGATATATTCAGAATGATTTTAGCTCGTAAACAACCACACTAGAAATATGGCTTTCTTTGAATGCCTACCTGGGAGCACATCTCCTGTGTAAGGTGAACTGCACCCTTCAGGAGAACTACTTCCCAGAAGAAGCGGCATGTATGCCTCCTTTCTATGTTGTACTGCTTTGTCTTTACATGGGGTAAGCTTGGTTATTTGGTGCTGAACATATTAATTGTTAAACTGCAAGCACAGTCAAGCAGTTGGGTTCATTTTAGATGACAAGAGTATGTACACAGGTTCCCTAGAATGCTTGCACTCTGTTGCTAGCCTGTGCTGATGCTCATGCCACAACATCTTCACTACCACTGTTACCAGTGCTAGCTAGACTAATGCTAGTGAGGGCACACCACCACCATCTACTTTGGTCGGACCTTCTCTTGCAGGGTGGATGAACCCTCAGATACTTTGCATCATTGCAACAGCTGAGATTTGCTGGTGTGTTGCTCCTGCTGACTTTCCTCAATTTGGGCATCTTTTAGACCAGTGGTTCCCAACCTTTTCAGTAACACGGCACACTTCAATGAGACAAAAAATTCCGTAGCACACCCACTTTCTCCCTTGTGTGAAAGCCCTCCACAATAGAAGTAATGGCTGAAAATTTCAATGGCTACTTAATTACTTGCTGGGGAGGAGCTGGCTCCAGAGAGCAGGTACCCCTCCCTGCCAACCCTTTGAACAGTGGTTTGTCCGTTTTCCCTTCCCCAGCTCTTTGCAGAGCCACTGTGCAGGGAGGGGGAATTGATGACCCTGTGCCAGCTGGGGACTCAAGCAGCAAGGCTGGTGAGTCCCAGCCAGCACTGGGTTGTTAATTTCTTTCCTGCATCCACTTTGCAAAGCCTCTGTGAGGGGAAGTTGAACAACCCCATGCCAGCTGGGAATCATGCAGCCTTTCTGCTTGAGTCCCCAGCTGACCTGAAGTGGTCAATTCCCCTGTGGCTCTGCAAGGGCTAAGGGGAGGGGAAATTGACCAACCCTGGGCAGGCTGGGGGCTCAAGCAGTAAGGCTGCCTGATTTCTAGCTGGCATGGGGGTGATTAATTTCCCTACACAAAGGCTTTGTAAAGTGGCTGTGAGTGGGAAATTGATGATTCTACACCAGCTGTAACTTAGGCAGCCTTGCTGCTTGAGCCCCCAACTGGCACAGGGTCATCTAAGTGTGCCATGAAATTTCATCAGTTTCCCCTCCCCCTACACACACCTTGGCTTGGCAAAGAGCTGGGTGGAAAGGAAATTGAAGAAATTTCGGTGGCACACCAAGACAGTTCTTGCACTTGAAAACCACTGTTTTAGAGGGTCCTTTCATGACTTGTGCAGGGAACTGTCCCTTTAAGAGGCTAATGCACCTGTGAGTTATTAGCTGCTTTCCAGCTGAGGTTAAAAGAAAACACTTGAGCCAGATAAATGCAGGAGAGACTGAGTCAGTGAAAGGCTCAGTCTGGAAAAGGGCAGGTGAGAGTGGGAGTGAAAGTTGGCAGATGAAAGCTGCCAGAGACCAGGACATTATAGGAGATGCCTGAAGGAAACTGTAGTTGGTTGCCAGGAGAAGGCTGACAGCAGCAGAGTGATCTGTCTGACTTCCTCAAGCCAGAGATTCAGTCCTGGTGGAAGGAAAGGAAATGGCCCAGGCATGGGGGAAGATGACAGAGTGTGATATATATTATGTCTGTGACCTAGATGTGGTTAGATTTTTACAGACTATCTGTACTGTGTAATACAGTCTTCCCCCGCCTTACGAGGGTAATTCATTCCTGAAAACACCTCTCAGGGTGATTTCTCGAAAGTCGAAAATGTAGTTACCATTAATTTCACTGGGAAAAAATTTTATGCATTCCTGAGCCCAAAAATGTACACCCATTTATGCTAAAACACCACCAAATCCCGTTAAATCTGGTGCAAGGGGGCAGGCAGGGCAGAGCAGGGCATGGGGAGGCAGCCCGGCCTGAGTGCAGCTTAGGTTAGGTGGGGAGGGGGCGCTGCCAAGAGCTGTCCACGTGGGGAGCTAGGCAGGCACAGGGGGCCCCCGGCTGGCGAGGGGCAATGCCTCTCTTGTGCGGGGCTGCACGGCGGAGAGGCCCCGCTGGCAGCAACCGAGGTCGCAGCAGCCGGTGAGCCAGGCACTAAATGGGAGGGAGTGCCACAGATGGCAAGCTGCACCCGAGGCACAGCTGCACAGGGCGGGCGGGGGCAGCCCCCCAGCTGCCTGGGGGGTGAGCGGCAGCAGCGGGCCTGGGATGGGCTGCGCGCCCAGCATCCACATCTCACAGAGCAGTGTGATCTACTGCGGGGACTTGGCCGAGTCTACTTCCCCGCACCAGACTGCCGCTCTCTCACAGGGCACCGCCACCCGCCTGCATGGCCTCTTCATCAAGACCAACATAGCCGACTCCATCCCCTCGCTGCTTGCCTACGAGAGCTGCCAGCCTCCAAATTGGTCCTCGTAAATGTGAAGAAATGTCTCATAAGCTGAAGTAGGGATATTAAATGAAACTCCTCGTAAAGTCGAATTCTCGTAACTCGAATGGGCATATCTCGGGGTATGACTGTAAATGGTCTGTGGTTTTGGACTTCTGTGATAGATGAAAGTGCCATGTTTTTTGTAATAAACCAGTCCTAAGGAGAGGAATTACTGAAGCAGGGAGTGAGGGATGGCCCCTAGTATTGATGAACATCCAGCAGAAAGACTCTGGGGGTCCCCACCTGGAAAGGCTGGGCAGCTCTCTTGGTAAAATTATTAAAGAGGACTAAAGAAGAACGCTTAAGTGTTGGAAGATGCTGGCGTGGGATATATTGATGGAGCAGAGGATGTGGGCTTTTAAGAACTATATATGCTGGGTGTGAAAAACGGGCTGTTTGGAACTCTTATTATGGATTATTTGAACATACTTCATTAACTGGTCCCAAAGCAGAAAGTTATTGAGGTACAAAAGCTACTGTGGAGTTACAGTGACTCTGAAGGAGGGAAACTCAGGCAGACACTTGTTCTGCTGCAGCCAGCTGCTGGAAGGTGCTCCACATGGTTTGTATCATAACAAGCCCTTACTTGAAAACATGCTCCACCATATATCAGGAAAGTGGCCTATCAGGGCACAAATATGTAATCAGTGTAAGTGAGAGGAGACTAAGGCCCTGTGTGCATTTTCAATATGTCCTATCCATTTTGTGCGCTGGTGATGATTTCTAGAAAGCTGTTACCATTGCCAGTGCCATCTAAACCTACATTGTGATGGAAGATGTCATTCTGATCTGTTCTGTGCATCTGTGACGACCCAACAGAGAATGTATCTTGTGAGGTTGGCAGAGTAAGAAGGGTGATTCCAAAATGGTATTGTTACTATGAAGCAGCTGAGAATTTGGCTTTTTCTTCAGATCCTAGGATGAGTCTCTTGCCCTGGCAGTAGGAAGATCTTGTTCTACCCTTTAACTGAACATGAGTAATGTGAAAGCCATTGACAGTGTTTGCATTATAGAAAGAAGATTGCAGGATGCACCCTGAAAGGAATAGCATACCCCGACTGTTACTGCATGAGTTTCACTGGGCAGCACTTACCTGGCATAACTGGCTCAGGGGATTGATCCAAAACTCACTGAAGTCAATGAATCAGAACTAAGTTCATCCAGTGTGAACATGGATGAGTCTCCTTAAAGTGTCTCTCATTTCCCTCTTCCCCAATCACGCGCCTGCCAACTCCAACTTCTCTCATTGTATTGTACATCTGTGCTCTTGAATCCTTCTGAGGCATAAACATCAATCTCAGGTTCCTCTTGGTTTGGAACCTGCAGTGAAAACAAGAGTGAGCCTGTTTTATCAATGTGCAGCCTGGTCATCTTTGACATCTACAGGCAAAGATTGATTTTTATCAGGAACATTAATCTGCCTATATTAGATTTTTTTGCCTTCTTCCTCTGTAGGAACGAGCATACAAGCCAATAAGCTACGTGGACCAACTGGCCATTCACTTCTCCTTAGATGGGAACTTGTTACCGAGAGACTCAGATGAAGGCAGACGGCAAAGTGCCAAAATAGAGGTGGAAACAGGTAGGTTTAGGAGACACTTTTATTCAGTAAGTGCTGGTATAGCTTTTTCTGCGTGTCAGAGTGAGCATGCTGAGATCTGAGGCCAGGGAATGGAGCAACACTTATTCTTGCTAGCAGTCTTCTTTGCAGAGAAATAGTACCTAAAACACAAAGTACATATTTGCTGCTTCTGACAGTGTGCAGTCAGTATCTCTGAAGCCAGCAACTAAGATTTTCAAAAGATTGTAGGGGATTTAAGTAATCTCCTATTAAGATAAATAAGCGATACATGTTGAATCCCTTAGATTGCCTTGACAATCTCATGCACAGAGCTGGAGCGATACCATAATACAGAGTCTTCAAAAGTAGGCCAGCAAGTAGTTCTACATTCATTTTTACTGCTGGGAATCTTTTAGGGAGCATCTCCAGCAGTCCTGCTGCCTCTTGATATTGTCTGATCAGTGGAACAGAGGACTGCTGATTGTCCAGAATTAACCAAAAGGCTAGAACTGGCCACGGGTAATATGTTTTCTCATGCAGCAGTGCCAGGCCCAAGAGTGGCAATGTGCGACCCCCTGAGAACCCTAGTTACCTGTGGCTTTCTGGGGTTTATGCTTTTTTCTTTGTACCAGTTTTGAAATCTGTACCAGGATTTAGCGTCAACATGGTGGGTAAATGGAATTATCAGTGCCAAGAGTGTGTGCATCCCTGCAGCTGATAGCTGCACATTTTGGGTTATCAGATTAGGCAGCGGGAGTCTGGTCAGGTTTGCTGGATCTGGAAGCCACAGTCCACACACCAGTGGGAGGTTAGATGGATGAAGCTAAATACTATGACAAAGAAATGCTTCCCTGTGGCGAAGCCTCCTGCCCTATCCCTCTTCTGAGGGCTCCCACCCCTTAGTCAGGCCTCAGTGGCCTAGTCAATAGCACCAGTCAGGCTCAGCAGCCTAGTCAATATTAGCAGTCAGATCTCACCACCTAGGCAGGCCTCAGTGGCCTAGTCCATCTTAGAAGGTCAGTACTCCCCCTTTCTTGAGTTCATGGGGTTGGGGTGGAGAACCCGTGGCCCTCCCTCTCCACTGGGCGCTAGCCCAATGCCCTGTCAGTGGTGGGTGTGCCCCCAACCATCAGCTCAGCAGGGAATCCCTCTGCAACACACTGAGCTCACCATAGTACCCTCCTGGCTCCCTGCCCTGGGCTACTTCCTACCCCATTTCAGCTGCATAGCACCACTCAGGCTCGGGCTGCTACTTCTCATCAGGCTGTTGCAATTTTTTTCCTGTCCCCTTGTGACCTACGCTAGCACAGGTTGGCCACAGCCATTCTTCATTGCCTTGTTTAAACAGAATCACAGAATCACAGGGCTGGAAGGGACCTCAGAAGGTCATCTAGTCCAGCCCCCTGCTTCAAGTGGGATCAACCCCAACTATGTCATCCCAGCAGGACCTTGTCAGGCTGGGACTTAAAAGCCTCTAGGGATGGAGAATCCACCACCTCTCTAGGCAACACATTCCAATGCTTCACCTCCCGCCTGGTGAAGTAGTTTTTCCTAATATCTAACATACACCTTTCCCTCTTCAACTTCAGACCATTACTCCTTGTTCTGCCATCTGACACCACTGAGAACAGTTTCTCACCCTCCTTTTTAGAGCTCCCGTTCAGGAAGTTGAAGGCTGCTATTAAACTACCTCTAAGTCTTCTCTTCTGTAAACTAAACAAGCCCAAATCCCTCAGCCTATCTTCATAGGTCTTGTGCTCCAGACCCTTAATCATTTTTGTTGCCCTTCGCTGAACCTGCTCCAGCAAATCCACATCCTTTTTATATGGGGGGCCCAAAACTGGACACAGTATTCCAGATGCGGCCTCACCAGTGCCGAATAAAGAGGAATAATTACTTCTCTAGATCTGCTCGAAATGCTCCTCCTAATGTACCCTAGTATGTCGAATAGTAACAGAGAGTAAGCCGTGCTAGTCTATACACTATCAAAACAAAAAGCAGTCAAGTAGCACTTTAAAGACTAGCAAAATAGTTTATTAGGTGAGCTTTCATGGGACAGACCCACTTCTTCAGACCATAGCCAGACCTAGTATGTCGTTAGCCTTCTTGGCTACAAGGGCACACTGTTTACTCATGTCCAGCCTTTCATCCACCATAACCCCTAGGTCCCTTTCCCATAATCATTTACGTAGGGTGGATAAATTTGATTTGAATGTCTGAATGATTTGAATGTTTCCTGAAAAGGATGCAGCCCAAATCGGAGCTGAATGAGAGTTGATCTGAATTTAGTCAGAGAATTGGGTCTGCTGTAGCCGCTTTCTAGCTGTGACCCTGACTCTCTGTTTCTGGGTTTGAACAAGCCAACTTGCCTTGCTAGGTCTGGGCTCATAAACTGGAGACAATAATACTGACTTACTTGGCTTGCACGGTTCTGTGGTGACTAATAAGCTAGAGTTTGTAAAGTGTTTTGGCAATAAAAGGATGTCGTATCTTTGTATTAATGTTGTGGAGGATAGAAAGTGTCTGCAAGACATAAAGACGTCTGTTAGCTAGAGATGATTAACAGGCCTTTGTGTCGTTGTCAGAACTGGCTCCTGTTCAGTCCACAGGGATAGACGCTGAAGAGACAGAGGTCAAAGAAGAAGGAAGCAAAGAAGATATTCCGGTAATGCTTCAGAGCCAGCTGCAAGCTGTCAGTATGGTTTCAAATATTGGATTCTAAGCTCAGTTTGTACGTATCTTTTGGCACGAGCGACATTACCAGAGGAAATTCCATGCCTCTTACTTTGTTGCTGATGTGACCCAGGTGTATTCTGCAAGATCATCTGCAGCCATCCTATTCCTTAATGTACTGGTGCTGGCAGGGCGGCCGACAGCCTTGCTGGGCCCATGGGCAAGGCAAGGTGGGCAGGGTCCTGCTCCATGGCCTGGAGGGGTTATGACCACTGGTGGAAGGGGAGGGCAGGGGCAGCCAGCCTGCAGTGCTGCCCAGACTGCAGTGTGCCCCTCCCCCACACCCTCAGCACTGCTCTGGCATTGATTCAGAGGACCTCGGACTCCAGTGGCTGGGAGCTCTGTGCCCATTGGTAGGGCTGGGCACTGATCAAGGAGATGAAAAATGCCAGCATACTGTGCTTTATCTTGAGCCAAATATTCCATCCAGATGAAGCAGGGTTTGCTGGGACATGTCTCTGTGGACAGCACTTCCATATTCAAGATGGAAAATGGTTGTCACCAGCTCCGTTTCACACACATGAAATATGGCCCCTGGGTTACTACCCAGTTACTGATGGGAATTAGAGCTGAGCAAAGTTTCTAGGCCACTGCTCTCTGCCACACCACCACTTCGGTTTCATCCATTTATAAGGTGCCTATTGTCATGCACTGCAAAGTGCTCTGCAATGAAAAATAATACAAATTAATACAAACACAGCAATATAAAAACCCAACAGCCTTATAATATACTGGTCAAATCCTGCAACAGTCAAACAAACCATTTCTCGCTGTTGAGAAAAAACAAACAGTGCAACAGAGACAAAACAAAATGAAGGTGTGAAAGAATCAAACATCAGCCAGCTGAAATAATTGAGGTTGGTGGCCTAACCTAAAAGCAGCCTGTGAACAAGGGACAATGCAGGATGGTTCACTACTTCCCCTTATTGAACTTTGCAACCAAGAGTAGATTAATTTTAGGTTGCTTTAAATGCTTGAGAGAGATACAGGCAATTACCGAAGTACTAGGAAGCCATGGTTATAAACAGCTAAATATGTGAGATCAGAGGCCTTTGAACTATGCCACGAAGTATCTGATAGCCAGGGCAGATCACAAGGAGTGGATGTAACTCTAGTCTATTCAAAGAAGCAGGTTAATAGTAACTTTCTGCAACTGTTAAAACCTGCAGATCAGTTTCGGAGGGGTCCTAATTAGGAGAGCATTACAGTAGTCCACCACAGATTTGACAAATGCAGGATGAACATGGAGATTTTCCATAGGTCGTAGAACTGTGTTGGCTTTTCCAAATGAGTTAGTGATGATAACAGCCACACTCAGTCTTTCTTGCAACTTGGATCTCTGTATTTAGGTGTGGTAGAGGATGATTTCCAATCCCATACCCATCCCACCAGCTGTGGCCCTAGAACCCGAGTAAGAGATTCCCTGGGCTAAGCAGCAGAAGTCCAACAGCACAAAGGACAGGCATTATGAAGTTGAAGAAAGCTCTCTGATCCACTTCAGTTTTCAGTTAACCTTTACTTTATTCTTTTGTAGGCTGCAGCAGCAGAAGAAGCAGCTGAAGGGGAAGAACCTCCTCCCCAGCTGATAAAAGAACAGAAACTCACCAATCAGTTCAACTTCTGTGAGAGAGCTTCACAGACTTTCAACAACCCTGTGCGGGTATGCTGCCATCTCTTTCGATGGTACCCAAGCATGTGTTAGTAAAATCCTTCCTGTGTGACTGGAGTCCAGAATGCCTGTGCATGGGCCATCTTCTGCAACACTGCCGACATTAGTGGGGAGAAGAACATTTAGTAGTTGGCCTCGTACATACAACATTTGGGATGGGGATGATGGTGACACAGTAATGATCACTAGACGGACTCTTATATTCTGTCAGAGGAGGTGTGGGGCCTTTGCTGAGGTGGCTGGTGATATTTTAGCTGCTCACACATTTGGCTGTAATATTTTTGTACTTGTTTCCCTACTTTCAGAAGAGGAAGGATGATCGGGTAGTTTTGGCACTAGTCTAGGACTTGGGAGACCTGGGGTCAAGTCCCCTTTATCTCACAGACTACCTGTGTGATCTTGTGCCTGGATTTCCCATCCAGTAGACTGGGATAAAAAAAGCCTTTCCCTCCTCCCTGGAGCATTGAGAGAGGTAATATGTTAAAGATGGTGAGGTGCTCAGATACTTTGCCTATGGGAGCTATTGAAGAATGATAGATATTCTCTGCTGCTGCTGCTTTACATAACCTCCCCCCACAGTGCATGTGTTTGCTGTTGCCATGACAGAAGGTCAATACAGATTTGAGTCCTAAGGTTCCCTAATGCCTTTTGTGCTGAGGCTACAATCTTTCCCAATAGGTGCATCTCTAAGGCAGGGTGGGGAGCCTCTGGTATGCTGCTGGTCAGGGTTAGCAACTACTCCCTCCACCATCTGCAGCAGGTAGGGTGGGGATAAGGGGGCTGGCCCAGTCTCTTCCACTGCCCTACAGCCTGGGGAGGAGGGGTTGGGTTCCAGTACTGACCTCCAGATGTCACTCCCACTCCCATACTGCAGCTGGTGCATAAGTGGGGGTGGGGGGGGTTAGAATTGGGGCTCCATGGGCCAACACTGTCCTGCAGGTGGGCCATCCCAGTCTGCAGCTGGTCCAGGGTGGGGGATGCGGGTTTGGGGGCTGTACATGGCCTCTAGCACGCACACGGAGATACACATTTCATAGAGCTGGAAGGGACCTTGGGAGGATATTTAGTCCAGTCCCCTGCCCTCTTGGCAGGACCAAGCACCATCCCTGACATCCATTTGACCCAGATCCCTAAATGGCTTCCTCAAGGATTGAGCTCACAACCCTGTGTTTAGTAGGCCTTTGCTCAAGCCACTCAGCTATCCTTCCCTCCAGCTGGTCCTGGGGTAGGGGAGCAAGACTCCAGGGACTGCCCCTGGCCTCCAGCAACCTCCTCCTGCCCTCGGCCTACAGCTAGTTGGGGCTGGTTCGCAGTTGCCTGCCCTGCCTTTTTTTGGGGGTGGGTGTATTTCCTGGATGGTGGCCAGGCTGTGCTGCCTGGCCCTGTGGGTAGTCTTGGGAGGGCACACACCTGGGGGAGGGGGGCAGCTGGCACTGTCTGGGGTAGGCCATGCTTTTTGTCTAGAAAAAAGGTGGCAGAACTCAGGCACCAAACCACCCTACCAACTTCCCCCTTGCCTGAACTCAAGCCCCAACTCCCCCTGCCAGAACTCAAGCCCCAAACTACCCATCCCTGCAGCCCCAATCTGCACCGCCTCTTGCCCCCAGGTGTCTTAACTCCTCCCTGCAGCCCCATACTGCCCCTAGGCTTCACCCACCCTGGCAGCCCCAGCCCCCCCCACTCTAAATTAATGCTCTCCACCTTCCCCAGAGCTCCTCCCAGCTCTAAATCAATGCCCTCCCCCAGAACCAAGCACCTCCAGAACCAGGCACCCCCATTCTCCCTCCCTGCCCTAAATGAATGCCTTCCCTCTCCCTCAGAGCTAGGCACCCACAAAACCAGGCAGAACCAGGCACCTTCATCCCCTCTGCCAGTTCTAATTCAATGCCGTCCACCAGAACCAGGCACCCTCAGAACCAGGCAACCCCAGCCAACCTCACCCCTGTAATCCAACAGAACTCACTGGAACTGCCTATGGAGCTGTGAAAGAAGGCATCACACTGGGCCTCTGGGGCAGTGCTAGGCCTCCTGGGCTGGGCTGGGCTGAGCCGAGCCACAGGTGCTGCACCACGCCCAATGCCTTGCCAGGCCCTGAAGCTGGGCCCCCGAAGCTGGACCCAGCCACAGGCACTGAGGCAGCATGCATCATGCAGGGCCACAGCTGCCAGGGCAGCAGCAGGCAGCAGGAGCTGCGCAACTCCTTGGTGGAGTGCAGGAGCTATGCCGGGACCGGAAGAGTGGTGCAGCCCCCAGCTGGAGTCATGCATGCATGGAGTTGGAGGAGAGGCACTCAACATGTGCGGCTCTACTGAGCTGCATTTCACCACTCCCCTCCCACTTCTCCAAATGGGGAACATAGCCCAGCCGCCCGCCAAAATGGTGGTGGTGGGGAAAAAGGTGCCAAAACACCATTCTGCAGTGTTCCGGCAGAAAAAAATCAAGGGGGTAGGAGGCCATTTACCAGGCCAGGTGGCTGAACATGTGGAGCCCCATCCCTAGTAGGTCTGTCTCCTGGTAGTGCATCTGCCTGGAGTGGTCATGCTGCAGTATAGTATCTTTGGTGCTCACTGCCCTAAGTGGCCACCCTATATTGTCCCTCCTCTCTGTGCTCCCTCCCTTTCCATGTGAAGGAAAGCTTTCCCATTCCAGGCACTTCCCATTTTCCTGGCACAACCAAACCCTGACCTAGCTTTAAATTAAGATGAAGTGGTGTCAGATAGCAGAACAAGAAGCAAAGGTCTGAAGTTACAGAATCAGAGGTGTAGGTTGGATATTAGGAAAAACTACTTCACCAGGAGGCTGGTGAAGCACTGGAATGCGTTGCCTTCAGAGGTGGTGGATTCTCCATCCCTAGAGGTTTTTAAGACCTGGCTTGACAAGGTGCTATCTAGGATGACTTAGATGGGGTTGATCCTGTTGAAGCAGGGGGCCGGACTAGATGACCTGCTGAGGTCCCTTCTAGCCCTATGATTCTATGATTCTAAGTTGCATATGAAATTTGGTGGTCCTAGTTCTTATGATTTTAGGAGGACATCTTGAATAAACAGAGTCACAGACGGTTGGACAAACTCACGGAGAGATAGCTGACTAGATAGATACAATTGCCCAAACATTTTCCTACTTGGCAGTTTTATGCCAGAAAATGTCAGCTTGATTAAATGTTTCATGGGAATGTACTAATTTCACTGGAAAGTTTGATGGGAGAATTATCACATTTTATTTTGACATTGTATTTTATCATTTATAATATAAAAATACAAAGGTCGAAGAACTTCAACTTTTATGAAATATAATAGACAAAATGAAGAAGTTGAAATGAATGCTTTGGCCTTAACAAAATATTTTGTTAAGATCAAAATGAAAAATTTCAGACTATTTAATTCTGTGAACAATTCCAAGATTTTGACTTTTCACAATTTGGGACAAACCAAATTCACAACGTTAGACTTTCCCACAGAATGGAAAGTCCGTGTTCTACCTGGTTCTCTCCTTATTGTTGGAATCATTGTTTAGTAACATTTATTTAGCATTTTATGATCCATTTGAATGACCGTTGCTATACAAATGCAACTTCATTATCCCTGCTCCTGATGGGTAAGTGAAAATTCTAGGCTGCTTTCACAGCTGGATTCTTCTAGGGGACAATGCTTCTGCTAAAGGAATGGGGATTTTTGCTGCTCTAGTCATGTATTGATTCGCTTGCATTTATATTATTTTTCAGGAAAGAGCATGTCAAATGGAGCCTCCACCTAGAGCGACATTTTCTGCCACCGCTAACCAGGTAAATCCTTTTCCTTTTGCTGTGCGTAGTGTAGCTGTGTCAGTCCCAGGATATCAAGTTCATTTGATAAAAGACAATATTCTGCCCACCTTGTCCCTTTTCCTTTTTGTAAATTTTTACTGTATCTTTAAGGAAATGGGATAAAGGACTGGAAATGAAAACATACTGATGTAAATAATACTGTATGTGTTTTTGACAGTGGAAGCTACCCAGATACCATCTTTGTAGGCCCAGGACTGGAACCAAGACATAACAGAGTGGAATTATTTATGTACTTCACTGTGATAGGAAACAAAATGAGGCTTTGGGGGTGGGATCTAATGCAGGTTGCCTGCAACTGAAGACAAATTGAAAGAGGTTAGACTACACTAGTTTGGATGTGTCCAGCAGAGACCTGAGAGCTTCAATTTGAGGGTGGCACACGCAATGATTTTGGGTGGAAGTTGACAAGAAGGAGGCCAAAGACGTGGTACATGGACTAGAGATCAGCAGACCTTAAGGAGACCAATTTGCACAATAGCCAGCCATGTGTTTATGGGTTTTGGAAGAAGGCTAGAGAAATAGGGATGTGGCAAGAAAAAATTATTTGTGGCACTGGATGGCCAGATCTAGAGCTACAACAATTGAAGATCTGTCCCCAGTTTGTGGTACCATATTTTCTCTGTCTCTTTAAAAAGTATTTTGGAAAAAGAAAAAAGCTAACATTTTTTATCCCTGAAATTCACTTGTGCTTTTGCTGGGTCTGGAATACAGCCACTGATTGTTTCGTAGACGCATAATTTTTTTTGTGATTGCTTCTGATATCTGACAGTTGGTGCTGATTTGACCATTGTTCTGAAGACTCAGAAGTGCACAGGGCAAAGAATTTAACTACATTAACAGAAGAAAACCTCTAATGTAGCAATATGGTATGGAGGAGGGAATATGCACCTTTGTTTTGCTGAAAAAAACTTGCCCCAAATTCTTCCTTAACTGGAGAGCAGAGCAATGTAATTGACATGAAGTACAAAGTGCTCATTTGTTACAGGCTGGAGGAGTTTTCTTTTGACCACTTTCTGATAATGTGACTGCTTGAGAGATTGAGAGAACAGAACTGTCAAATGAATGAAACTGCAGCTGAGACTTTAAATTAAGATGCTGAAAACTAGAGAGAAAAATTCCTGCTTAATTTTTTAATCTCCTATTAAATGAGTTTGAATAACTCATTTTCTTACTTCTTTTTTCCTTTTGCTCTCCATCCTCTTCTTGCTTCTCTCTCTCAACTGTTCCTTTCTTGCCCCTCTCCTGTGCTTGCCTGCAAGTCACTTTTTATAAGGCCCCAAAGATTAGGAATATCCTCCAACAGTTTCTCTCCCACTCTGAAACCTTCCTTCCTTCCTTCCTTCCTTCCTTCCTTCAAGTCTCTGACTAATACATATTTCACTTCCCATCTTCTTGCCAGTGCTGTCTTCTTCATTGCATATTTGAATTATAATTCATCTATCCAATGCTTTTTTTTTCTAGTACTCAGCTGGCTGCCTGCACCCCAGCCCCCAGGCAGTCCTGTAGCTGGAGCTGCCCAGGTGCCGGTACTCAGTACTGGCACAAAAAAAAAAGCACTAAATCTATCGATTCCATCTGTCTAAATTGCAGTGTAAATATCTCAGAGCAGGAATCCTGTCTTTCATGTGGTCAGAAAGTGACATGTATCTTCCATACACTGCTCCATGACAATTTTCTCCTAGATGCATTTGGAGAAGACATTCCATGCTTGTAGACCAGCGTGGTGAACAGTGTGAAGCCATTTGCATGTTTCTCTTGGTTATTGGTTGCAGGGTCAGGCTTCAAGTTGCAGGCTGCTAAGGACTTACAGTTTAGATTTTTAATTCAATATTAGAAATTACCTCAGAAGCAGCTGCTTAATTTGCTTGTTAGATCTGTTAAACTCTGGTGAGGTATCCAAGCTAGGGAGACAGTGGGCATCCTGGGGAAGCAGGGCTTTTTACAAATCCTGGGAACTGAAACCTGCAGTCCGTATTCAGGTAAAACAACCAATGACTTCAAACTGATTTCAGTGAGAGTGTTTCTGGTGTAAAGACTGTGGTATCTTTGTGAATGTGGTGATGTCTGGTGTAATGGTCCACATTTATTTGTTGGAGTGCAGTGAAGCCACCTGTTAG
Organism: Carettochelys insculpta; assembly: GCF_033958435.1. NCBI lineage: Eukaryota > Metazoa > Chordata > Testudines > Carettochelyidae > Carettochelys > Carettochelys insculpta. The sequence goes on from NC_134141.1 coordinate 125,737,375, forward strand.
ATAAGACAGGAAGTTCTGAATCTCATTCTGCCTGTCTTAGTGGGAGATCTATGATGCCTATGTGGAAGAGCTTCAGAAACTGGAAAAGTCGAAGGAGAAAGAGAAGCAAAAACCGCTAGTTGGGAAGAAGGAAGATAAGTCAAGGGGAAGAAAGTTAACTTCTCTGGAGTCTCAGGTACATGCTGTATATGTAATTCATCATTGTGGTCAGAGCTGGTGATCAGTCAAGGGTGTATTCATAACTCCAACCTGCCTGAGTGTTAGCAGATCAAACTCACCAGGTAATTAGCTTGTTCTCTGCGTGCAAATAGTGGTGCTCTGAGAAACCAGTGCTGTGGTGCATATGCACAGTGTGAAATTTCCATTTTCAAACTGTTGTACTCTTTATGGGAATACAAAAAGTTCAAAACTAGAACACCGATGTGAATTCTTTTCTGTGAGTAAGGTTTGTGCCTCTGTGCTTCTGTGTGGTGCCATCATTGTATAAATTGTTTGACAGTACAAATGTGGATGAACAGGATGAAATCAGTAGAAATGTAGCTTGAGATTTACAAAACCAAGGAATTTGGGGTAAAATTTTCAAAATGGAAAGATGCTGGAATTCAGGCAGCAAGTCACTCAGTGGCTTTTCAAAAAGTTACCTGTTGGACATAATGTTCTTCGGGTATGTCTTTTGTATGCTTAAAAGTAGACACCTACGTTTTCAAACCTGATATGATACAGCTCATATCATTAGTGCAATATTGAACTCAGGCCCCATTATTTCTTCTATAATTGTACATTTAAATAGCTACCTATCCAAGGACTTGTCTGAACTCTGCAGTGCTGCTGCAGCACTCTGGTGTAGACATGATCTACATCTATGGGAGGGATTTTGACATTGTCATAAGTGATCCGCCTCCCCCAAAAGTGGTTGCTAGGTCTGTCTTCTACTCAGAGGCTTAGGTTGGCTTACCTACACTGCTCAGCACCAGCAAAGTGATCATTCCAAAAGGAGCTCAGCCAGACAGCTACCCATAAAGGGTCCTTCCAGCCCATTTATCTTTAGGGAAAACATAATCTGAGCTCTCTCCAAAACCTGACCAGATAGACATATTTTGCTGCATCCCAGAGAGTCACCACAATTGGGGCGTTTCAGATCTGGGTGAGCAAGTTCCAGAAGCTCAGAGCCTTCACAGAGACAGTCCTGCCAGGCACCACTTTGCTTTTATAAGAATAGATATCCAGCTCAAGCAACCCTGGGGAGAGCAGAAGATCCCTCAAATATACTAGTCCCAGGACATTTAGGGCTGTGTGGGTCATAACAAACATCTAAACTACAGTTGTAGATCCATGAGCAGCCTGTGCTGATTCCAGTGTGCTGGAGCTATGTGCTCCCTGCAAGATGCCCTGTTCGTTATGTGAGCTGATATGTTCTGCACCAGCTTCAGAGTCTTAGTCCCACGGCTGTCCTACAGACTCTTATCTGCACAACTACTTCTCGCAGGGTATGAAAAATCCTCCTCAACACCTGGAGCAATGGGGTAGTACCAACCTAAACCCCATGTAGACAGTGTCAGTGGGAAACTTCTCCCGTTGACATAGCTGTTGCTTCTGGAGGTGAATTAAGTATACCAAAGCTGTCCGGTTGGCATAGGAACTTCTTCACTTAAGCGCTACAGCTCTATTGCTGCTCCTGCTCTGAAGCAACATTTTGAATGTAGATGTGCCTTGAGTGGCTCAGAGCATTGTCTTTTGTAGAGCTCATTGCAGTAGGCTGACCTGGATGTGACAAAAGAATGAACTACAGTGGGAAAGTCTGCATCTAAAGGAAAAAGTTGCAACCTTCAGGCCACATGCAGATGGTAAAAAAGTGACTGGATTTTGGTTATAATATGATTGTCAAGTAAAAACTGGGGTCAGAAGTTACCTTAAGTTGTGAACTGAGTTACTTGTATGAGTAAAAACAACAAGGAGACCTGTGGCAACTTAAAGGCTAACAAACTTATTTGGGCATAAGCTTTCATGGGCAAAAGTCCACTTCACTGATGAAATGGGTTTTTGCCAACAAAAGCTCACGGCCAAATAAGTCTGTTAGTCTTTAAGTTGCCACAGGACTCCTTGTTGTTTTTGCAGATACTGACTAACACAGCTATCTCTCTGATACTTACGTGCGGAAGTGGAGCAGAACCAGGCGTCAAGTCAACAATATCATCATTTGCTTGGAACTATGTGACTGCCAAAATCAACTAATTAAACTGAACTAGAAATGAAGCTACATTGAAGCAAACTGCTGCATGCTTCATTGACTACACTGGGACATTTTTAAATGGACATTTTGAAGATCCCCTTGGCTGTTTTCCTTCCACTATTAGCTCTTTCCAGAGGTGACTCCCAGAAAACTAGGAGGGCAATATGTTCTGAGCAAGTGAAAGGAAATGCTGCTACCTGCAGAACAGTCAGCCTGCAGCAATTGGAGCCACAAGGGGTAACTGAGTCACATTATTGGGTGTAAAATAAAGCATGGAGAATTTCTTGATTAGCTAACCCTGGTGCTGTGCAAAGTGAAATGATCAACTGAAACAATTCAGGACTAGAATCTTTTACGTTTACTCCTGGGGAGCAGTACCATACTCCAGGAGCGAGCCCAATGAAGTTACAGGATTGAGAGTATCAGGATCAGGGCTTTGGGGGTACATGGTATTCTATCATTGACTAAATGCATCCTGAAAAGTTTTTGTTTGTTTGTTTGTTTGTTTTTTCCACCTCTGCAGACTCAGAGCTGGTCAAACAGTTAAAAAAATTATTTGAAAATGTTTATACATAAAAGTGCTGATCTCATTTCACTATAATTAATGGAGTCGTAGCTGTAATCTGGAAGCACCTGGATGACCTCCAAGTATTTGTGAAAATGTTTGCAAATCCTGAATGTCAGCTAATGGTTTAGCTGAAAATTCAACCCAGAATATGTATGGTTTGCTACGCACTCACTATTCTAAGTTTTGCTGTTTAAAATGAATCCATTATCCAGCCCAGTGGCAGTAACTGTCCCATGTTCATTAGACTACAAAGGACACACTGCAAAGAGTTAATAGTGAAAACTGTCATCTGAAAAGACTTACCCTTTATAGCTGTCTTTAGCACTTGGCTTGTTTGTGTTAGTGAGTATGCAAAGAGCAAGGCTTCCATGAAGGCTTTAGCTGCCTTAAATCCTGTTGTGGAGCCACTGCCGTTCAAAGTGCCTTCAAAAGCATGGGAGACTTGTAGCTGTAAAGTGGTGTTTGTTCATGGTGCTAGCAATTACTGTTTTGGCACTGGTGGATTCCATTGTTTCCATGTAAATAGTGGAGTTATACATTATGACTGGCCTGCTGTTGAAATGCAAACATGAAGCATTTATTAAAAAGAAATATAAAAAATATGGCAAACCATTTATTTTCAAAATACTAGTCCATTATCCAGTCATAAAGTATGATTCCATTCACCTTACCGATGTTCTATAAAACAGTTTATTTAAAAAATCCAAACAAAATATGTAGTTAGTTAGTGAGCCTGTGCAACACCAACAGACCCCACTTTTCTGCAGGTGGAATTGCATGGAACCTCTGGCACTTAGTGTGAGAGCTGCTCCCGCATGACCTAAAATCCAGCTGGCTCTCAGCTAAGGCTTTAAAGTAGACTTATTATTCTCTAGGACCAGGGCCACACTGTAGCCCTAGCTTGAAATAAGTTATGCAGTTTGCATTGTGCAAATTGTGTAACTTATTTCAAGGTATCTTGTTTTGAAATTGGTGCAGGCTGTGGTGCACCGGAGTTTGAAATAAGTGCTTATTTTGAACTTCCTGGTAACCCTCGTATAACATACAAATGCATCCCAAAACAGAAACAACAGTAAAGCTACACTGTAGCTATAACTCAAAATATTTGTGTAATGTGTAATTTATTTCAGGTTAACTTATTTTGAACTTTGGTACCGTCCACATTGCGCCAAAGTTCAAAATAAGCAGCTATTTCAACGCTTCCACTACTTGTTATACAACAGGGGGTACTGGAACTGTAATACTACACTCCATATAGTTCTGCTGTTTTAGCTGTGAAGTTGCTATTTTGGGATACCTTTGTACCCCAAAATAGCAACTATAATATAGCTTTAGTCCAAGGGTATGTCCACACTACAGCCGTATTCTGAAGTAAACTATTCTGGAAGAGCTAGTCTGAAATAGCTTATTTCAAAATAATGTGGCTACACACAGAAATGCATTTTGAAATATCTCTTAGCTATTTTGAAATAGAGCATCTACACAATAGTGCCTATTCTGAAATAGAGCCATTGGACACACATGGCTTTTTTTTTGAAATAGGCTCTATTCCTCGTAGAATGAGATGTACCTATTTCAAAATAAGATTGTGTTGTGTAGATGCTAGGATAGTTATTTTGAAGTAACAGCTGTTACTTTGCGATAACTTTGCTGTGTAGACCTACCATAAGTGGTCTCCGTGCTGCTGCTACAAGGAATAGTACACAGCACCCAGAAGGTTTGGGGAATTGCACATGTGTTTACAGTCAGAACAAGACCAGGTGTGGCCAAAAGAAGAAAAGCCAGTTTCAAATGGACCTTTAAAAATTAGGTCTATCAATTCCATTGAAGATTTACTTGAATAAGATATAGAATTAATCAAAGCTGAGGGGGTAGGTTACCTAATTAGAAAAGAGCTTTGATTTGTCTGAGTGACGTACAGGAGTTTATTCATGGTTGTATTACTGTAAAGCTACAACCTAACTGGCTAATAAGAAAACTGACATAAGACTCTTCTGCTTCTTGCTGACAGAATTTAATTGACTCATGCTCAGTTCCTGTAAACAGCTTTTTTTGACGTCAGCCTATTTCATACTCATTAAATTAAAACAGCCTGAACTGTGGCTCCAGCCCTTGCACAATCCCATTCCACCAAGGCTCCTCACCCACAATACTCCCCTGCAGAGCCCTCGCCCCTATAACTCCCTCCTCCTTGATCCCCCACACTGCCTTTTTCCCCAAGGCCCTACCCTCATGCCTCCCCTTCTCCCTCTAGGCCTTACCCTCACGTCACCCCATCTCCCTAAGCTCCACTCTTGTGCTGCTCTTTCCTGCCATTGGCCCCACACCCACGCTGCCTCTTCCCTCTTAAGATCTTGCCCCTCCCTTCTGTTATATGCCCTTATGGACAGTAAAGAGTGGGAGAGCCATGACCCTCCATTCTGCAGCATCCCCAGTTGCACCGCAGTTGCAGAATGGATTTTTCCACAGTGCCAAGACAGTGAGGAGGCTAATTTTCATTGACTTTCAAGGTCAGCTAGACACCTGGCTGCCCTCTGTGCCTTTGAAAATTGTCCCTCTCCCATTACCTATAGAGGGGTGGCCCTGTTAGTCTGTAGCTTCACGAATAACAGGCAGTCCTGTGGCACCTTAAAAACTAACCAATTTATTAGATCATGAACTTCCATGGGTAAGACCCAGATTGTCTGTCTGAGGAAGTGGGTTTTACAAATGAAAGTTCATGACCTAATACATTTGTAAGTCTTTAAGGTGCTACAGGCCTGCTTGTTATCCATTAACTATGTACAGTACCATACTGTTGATCTGCGTACAACTCAAATTCCCAGAGATATATTGAAAGGCTTTTAAACCTTTTGATCTTTGCTTGTCCATGTGAGATCCTGAAGCCCTTCAGAGCAGAGATACAATAAGAGAAGGGGTCTCCGTGGTAATTTTCAGGGAACCAGCACACAGGAATTTCCCTTTCTTTCAATGTGTTGGTTGTAAAATTGCTCCTCCTTGTTTTCCTTTTTGGCAGAGTGATGACATAACCAAGGTGACCAAGGCAGCTAAAATAATGGAGCGGATGGTCAATCAGAATACCTTTGATGACCTTGCACAAGGTATGGCACTCACCATGGGACTTTCATTCACACTTACACTGTAAGTTCTGTAGAAGAGCCCTGAACACAGTTGTGAGCAAGGTGGTGAAAGCTCCCTTGAGAAGGCAAGTTGTGGGTTTGCAAAGTGGCCTAGGAAGGTTCTGTTCACTAACGTGGACTCCATCAGCCCAGCCTTAATCAATTATAATTCACCATTCTGATTAGTACCATGTTGCTGATCACTCCTTGGGGTATGTCTACACAGCACAGTTATTTTGAGACAGCAGCCGCTATTTTGAAATAACTATGCGAGCATTTACACAATGCAACCACTATTTTGAAATAATTTCGAAATAGCAGATGCCTTAGTTCAAAATTGGTATACTTCATCGTACAAAGAATAGTGCCTGTTTCAAAACAGCTATTTTGAAATAGGGGCTGTGTAGACAGGGAATAAAGCCTATTTTGAAATAAGCCATTGTCAGTCCAATGGCTCTACTTTGAAATAGGCTGTATTGCATGTAGATGCTGGGTGCTATTTCAAAATGCATTTTGTGTGTAGCTGCGCTATTTCAAAATAAGCTACTCCAGAATACCTCTTCTAGAAGAATTTATTCAGGAATGAAATTGCCATGTAGACATAGCCTCAGAGAAGTAAGAGGCTACTTAGGCTGTGTCTACACTGGAGGGTTTTCACGACAATGCTGGCATTTTGTTGACAAAACCCTTGGAGCGTCCACAGTAAAAATGCATTCTATTGACATGCTGTCGACAGAGCTCGGCACTTTTGTCAACAGCCTTCTGCCTCTCCCCCATGAGGCTTAATGCCTTTCTTGACAGAATCTGTTGACAAACAAAAACAAAAACAAAAACAAACGACAAAAACAAACAAAAAAAACCATGTGGACACTCCAGCGGGGCCTCTGTCCATAGACAGGGCTTCTGGGTCACCGGGCAGCCCTGGCTACTATGCTTCCGGTTGCCGCAAGACAGTCTAGCTCCTCTCTGTTGAAAGAGCGGATCCAAAGAGCAATCTGCTTTCATTTGTGGCTGCAATCTATCTACAGAAGATTTGTCAGTGGATATCTTCTGACAGTAACTTCTGTTGACAGATCACTGTAGTATAGACATAGCCTTAGCGTTTTCAACTCTGTGGCCATACTCGATACAATGACTCCTATGGCTCCTGTGCATAGGACAGGAAGAGGGTTGGTGAGAAATGTAACCAAGAAGAATCCCTGTTTGCTTTCCAGACTTGTAAAATATTGATCCTGGCCCCAGTCACTAGCAGTGTCCCCTGCAAGCCGAGCACTTGGGTGGCTGCCCAGGAGAGATTTAGGTGCTCCCCTGTTGGTGGTAGACATAACAATTTATTCTGCCTATGGATGGAAAAAAAATAGAGGAAACACTGGTCACCAGGACAAACTGCAGTAGATGGTGAAGTATTAGAGTCATCTCAGTCTGTAGCAGAGGCATCTGTGTGAAAGACCACCTCTGATAGGCAGTCCTTTTCCCTAAGTGACCACTTTAAGTGGCCCAAAGGTTGCCAATACCCTTTTGGTCACTCCTAAAATCCACAAGCTAGATTGAGCCCAAGATTAGACCCCTTCAGGTGATAGAAGGCAGGGCACAGATCTCCCAGCAATGGAAAATCTGACTCTAGGCGAGTGACAGCAGCATAAGAAATCCCCATGTATTGTTTTCACTGGTATGGGCGCAGCCAGTCAATGTAATCCCCAAAGTGCATAGTGCTGGCCTGACAATTCACTATTTCTGTATATACTCCACATAGCCTCTCGTTTGGAGTCCTGAGAGTCTAGACTGTCCTTCCCTGGCAGAGACCCCAAGTGAGGGCTGCTGCCTTTGTTTCTAATGCCTAATGGTTATGGCAGAGAAATGTGAGCCAGGATTTCTGGGTTCTATCTAGCTCTGCCGCTGAACGATTAGGTGTGCTTGGGCAAATCATTTATCTACCCAGAGGCTCAATTTTCCATCAGGCAAGTGGATTTAGTCATAGTTCTCTGCCTCCCGGAGATACTGTGAGGACAAATTAATTACTGAGAGTTGGTAAAAGGCCCTGAGGTTGTCTGTGCGAAAGCTCCTCAGAAGTGCCAAGGATTATTAAGTATTTGTACCACAAGTAAAACATGGCAACATCCTGGTGTTGTAGCTTCATCCCTCTAGGAAAACTGCAACAGGGAATTTGGGGAGGCATTTTCTAGTGGAGCAAAATGTTGTATTGATTCAAAGAGATCTACCACTCTCAGGAGGGAGATAAGCATGCAGAGGGCCAGTTCCTCAGCTGGTTTAACTCAGCCATTTCATTGATTCAGCTGAGGATGCAGCACATTGCCTTACTGATCACTTTAGACCCTCCCACATGTCTCCTTGGCATGGGGAGCTCAGTGCAGGTAAGCATTGGAAGAGAGCACTCTCCCCCTCTGCCAAGTGACCTGCATATCATACTAATATGTCACGTTTCATTAGCTCATCGTAAAGTGCTTTTACAAAGGAATACTGGATCATTATGCCCGTTTTAGAAATGGTGAAATTGAGGCACAGAGCTTAAATGACTTGCTCAATGTCAACCACCAGTAGAGCCAGGAGTAGGACCCAGGTCTCCCTAGTCCTAGTCTGGTGCTCTATCCTCTGGGCATGCACAGGGCTTACAAGATACAGGGAGGCCAGGTCAGGCCCCAAAGATCCTTGACATGTAAGGGTCAAGTCCTGTGTGTTCAGTGGGAGATGAGAATGCTTAGCAGCACATAGAGTTGGGCCCCAAGTTAGACAGAGTTAGCACAGTATTTAAGGACCAGACTGAGGAAGGCAGCAGAGTCACAGAGCAGAGATGGAAAGCCAGGTGAAAGCACTGAGGTGTTCGGTACTGTGGTCATGGGCCCATATAAGATAGGTGCTTGGCTCTGGCTTGCTGACTGGAAGGGTAAAGGGAAGTGGGGAAGTGGGGCAATGGCAGAGGGGCCTGGTTCTCCTGGCTGCTACCGCTGCTGTGGCAGCAGTGGCCAGAGGCTCCAGCCCCTTTGAATTGCCACCGGAGTGCCGCTCTGTGTGGCTCTGAGGGCTGGGGGTGGGAGGTGTGCTGCTGTCTGGACAGTGCTAAGAACTGACTTCCCTTGGCACATCCCCTGCCATCTGAGGCCTCGCCCCTTCTGGGGCCCTGGAGTTCTCCCCCCACCCGTTGCACCTTGCCTTAAGGCCCATGGTGGCTGTCAGTCACGCTGCTTGGCAGAGAGGCTCCAGGGATATGTGGGCCATGTAAAAGGCACAAAGGCAAAGACGGGGAGGAAGAGGAAGGAGAGAATTGAGGGAGAGGAGTGGGCTGAATGCCAGCTGCAGAAAGAGGGTGTCAGAGGAATGACATGTAGGCAGGAGCAGATCAGGAAACTTGCAAAAAGCAAACAGCCAAGCCAAGTCTGTCCATTTAAAGGGCACATGCTGCTCAAGGCAGGCTGAGACCTAGGCAGCCAGTCAGCAGGCGCAGGGTTGCTTCACCCTCACAGGAGTGTGTCCCATGCCTTGCAGCCACTTCATGGTGTAACATGGGCACTGACGGTCTGGGCTGCCTGTACAAAGAGCTGTGCAAGCCCATCTAGCAGGCCTGCTTACCACACATGCCACTGGGACAGATTCCATACACCTTGTCTGTTCTGAAAAGGTCCCTTTCTCTTCCCACTCACATCACTCCTGACAGCCATCTGTATAGTGACACCCATCATAATGGTGTCAGCAGATGTGGGATTGCATTCACAGAACTTACATTATGAGGGCATGGCCCATCAGCACCTATCACGTTACTTTTCCTTAGCATTCGTTTTCTCTCTCTTTGGCTACTTCTACACTAGCCCCAAACTTCGAAATGGCCACGCAAATGGCCATTTCGAAGTTTACTAATGAAGCGCTGAAATCCGTATTCAGCGCTTCATTAGCATGCGGGCAGCCGCAGCACTTCGAAATTGACGCGTCTCGCCGCCACGCGGCTCGTCCCGACGGGGCTCCTTTTCAAAAGGACCCCGCCTACTTCGAAGTCCCCTTATTCCCATCTGCTCATGCAGATTCCCTTCCAGTCAGCAAGCATTCCTCCCCGTCTTTGCCTTTGCTCATGCAGATGGGAATAAGGGGACTTCGAAGTAGGTGGGGTCCTTTCGAAAAGGAGCCCCGTCGGGACGAGCCGCGCGGCGGCAAGACGCGTCAATTTCGAAGTGCCGCGGCCGCCCGCATGCTAATGAAGCGCTGAATACAGATTTCAGCGCTTCATTAGTAAACTTCGAAATGGCCATTTGCGTGGCCATTTCGAAGTTTGGGGCTAGTGTAGACATGGCCTTTCTGTGTTCTTAGTACTGTAATTCTTCAGATGGAGGGCCCACACCGGGTTTGATGTTCGCAAGTGGCTTACATTGCCGGAAACATAATAAAATATTAGTCTGTGTCTCCAGACTCCTGATGAAGTCACCTCTAGCTCTACAGATCCCAAAAGAAAATGAGCCAGTGTGGCCCAGTGCCTGAGCCACTGCACTTGCAAGTTGAAGACCTGGCTCTAGTCCCATCTCTTCCACTGACCTGTTGTTTAACCTTGACCAAGTCATTTCACTTCCCATATGTTATGAGGGAACTTTCTAATCAGACAAAACTCAACGCCTTTGCCTTTCCTTGTCCAACCCCTTCTCTGAGGCCCTGTCCCTGCTCATTCCTCCATTTTCTGTCCCTCCATCTCTTGCTCTCTCTCCTACCACACACTTAATTTTACCAGGTTGGGGCAGGGAATTGGGGTGTTGAAGAGGGAGATGGCTCTGCCTGGGGGTGCAGACTTTGGGGTGGGTCTGGGGATGAGGGGCTTGGAGTGCAGGAGGAGGGCAGGGTTCAGGCTGGGGCAAGGGGTTGGGATGTACAAGAAGGTGTGGGCTCTGGGACTATCTCTTGCTAATGTGTGTGTACAGCATGTAACACAGTTGCGCCCTGATCTCACTTAGGGACTGGAGGTACTACTGGATACACATAATGAATCAATGGCATGAGACGTTCCTTGGACACAAGCTCTGAAGATCTGTGACTGCATTTACTCTCTAGCTCAAAGAGGGAGGGATGATCTTATGCTACACATGTTGGCATGGTTACAGGCAGACCCCTTTGCCATGCTCTGATATTCACTGCCTCTTCTTTTAGATTTTAAATATTTTGAGGATCCTGCAGATGAATACAGAGACCAAGAGGGGACTCTCCTTCCACTGTGGAAATTTCAGTATGACAAAGCCAAGAGGCTTGCAGTTACTGCCATCTGCTGGTGAGTTAATTAGTTGCAGATTTTATCTCAGATCTTTGGGCAAGAACCTAACGATGTGACCTGCGATCTTGCAAGTCAGTGTCCCTGTGAATTGCCATAGCTCAGAAGCCTCACTCTGTTATCATGGCCAGGAGCCCTGCAGTTTGTTTTAAAACATTCTCAATGCTTTCAGTGGGAGCATTGGTAGAAATACTTCAATTCAACTGTTACTCTTGGTGTTGGCAAACCATGCCAGGTGCTTCTGAACAGAAGGCTCAGGTTAAGCACACAGTCAAGCAGCGACTAAAGTTATGTGTTCAATATTACAGTGGAATCCTTTTCTCCTATTCTGAAAAGTAGAATGGAAATGACCATCCTCTCATAAACGAGCAAAACTGCTGGTAACCCTAGTCTAACTAGTCCTTGTAAAATTCCAGTCTGATGTTATGTGCCATTAAATACTGTTTTATATCTCAACTCCATAGATAGACCAAATCTTGAAGTCTTCCGCAGGACTGGATTTAACAGCAGGTTAGCTGGGATGGTCGAGCTGGTGCTTGGTCCTGCTGTGAGGGCAGGGGACCAGACTTGATGACCTCTTGAGTGTTCTGTGATTCTAAGGCACCTGCTGTGGTACTGACCATGTCAGGCACATATTTGGATTCCATTGCCCTTTGGTGGAAGAGGTGCACCAGGGTGAAAAGGTTAAAGAAACAGAGAAAATAAGGGTTCCTTCTTTTGCAAATCCTAAAGCCAGACTGGGCAGATCTCTGGAGGGGCCAGGCCTGCACTGGCCCAGTGAGAGGTAGAAAAAGAAGGATAGGAGATAATGGGTACATTTGTGGAAAGCAGAGGCTTTGGTCTGAGCACATTAAAAGAGAGCAGAATGAAGTGCTGATGCAACTACATGTTCCAGTTAGGTAATTACATGCACAAAAGGATAAATAAGACATGTATGGATTCTTTCCTGAATTGGGGCCCTTAAGTAACTGTTTGTATAGGTCACAGTTGTAGTTGTGTATCATAGAGGGACTTACCAGTCCAGCATTCAGCTCTGTTGCTGCTTCAATTTACTTTCTTTTCAATCCAAAACATCACCACAGATATGTTGAGATTAACTTTCCTTTTCTGGGATCTCATTTATTGACATAAAATAATACTCTGATTCTCATATTTTTAATGAATCACAGGCCTCAGCATCTTCATAGCCTCCCTCCCTCTGTGCTCAAAAGTCACTGGAATTCTTTACCAGGGCTTCATCTTCTTCTTAGCTCTTCCTCTAAGGCTTCCCAGATCTTTGTAGCCCTCTCAGCTGAGACTTCTCTCTGTAGCCTGCTCTGCCTGGGAGCTCTGCAGAATCAGTTCTGCCCTGTCTTTCTATTTCAGTCTTTACTAAGATTAGTTTGACAGGTAGACCTTCTTAGAGAATGACAGAGAGGCCCCAGCCCAGCCCCAGCCCCAGCCCCAGCCCCAGCCCCAGCCCCAGGCTCTGATGTATCTTAGTTCTCATCCACAGGGTCATAGTAAAGGCAGAGGTTTTTTATGCTGGTACTTTGTGGTACTGAATAACAGCACCTTGGCAGCTCTAGCCATGGGATTGGCTGGCAGTTTGGGGTTAGGGAGCCAGCTGACAACCAGCTCCTTTTTTTTTTTTTTGTTTTTTTACAAAAAAGGCACTGACTAAAACCAAAAGAATATCTGAAAATGATCACTTGAGACATTTATTTATTATCAATTAAGTCATTATACCAATAGCATTTATATTAAAATGTAACTTTAATTGTGAGTTTCCACTGCAAGCAAAACTCTTCATTTTAGGAAAGCTTTTTTGGCTTTGTTGTGTGCAAATTTGTTTATAATTGAAGAAAAATCTAATTAATGTGCAACATCACCGTTAGTGTTAAGCACTGCGAGCCTGTTCAAAGACTCTTGTTCCATGGTAAAACAATAATAGTTCTTTACTTGTTTTAACATGTTGAATGTACATTCACCTGAAGCCACTGATCCAGGGAGGCTAACAAAAACACAAAATGCAATTGCAATATTAGGAAATACAGTCAGCAAGCTGAGATTGAATATTTCTTGAAGCCGTTCTTTTGGCTTGCAGTCTGATTTAAAGTTGGTGGAATCTTTATGTTTCAGGAAGATGATCTTGTCACAGAGATCACTTGAAATTTTGTTGTCTTTCTGTCGAAATGATTCAGCTGCTGAATACAAATCTTCCTCACTTAGTTCTCTGAACTCCCAAATAAAGGGTGCAAATTTGTCTCAGTGACTCAAATTGATGTGAAAGACCAGATTTGAAGGAGTCAATAATAACATAAAAATACATTGATTCAATATAGCACGTTTCTGCAACAGATTGAGAAGTTTGGCTGTGACGGGTTGAAAGCTCAGATGAAATGTTAATACCCTGTACTATTGATTTGGACTCAGAAAGGACTGCACCCCATTGTTCATGGATCTTTTGAATTTCATTAGGAAGTCATTCAATATTATCCCCCTCTATATGTAATGTAGCTTTGCATGCTTCAATTACAAGATTAGTTTTGTGGATCATTTTTAGCAGCTTCATCCACATGCACAACATTAAAATGCATTTGCATTTGGGTGTATACTCCTGAATTGACTTAAGCTGAGTGCGAGCCTGCATTGTGAGAGTAGGAGATTCAAGCTCACTTACGGCCTTTCTCAGAGTCCAAATTCTGTCCAACTGGTTTAACACCATCAGTTCGTGCTGATCATTTCATTGTCGATGTGCTGTAAAGGGAAACAGGCAGATGCTGCTTCAGAATTTCCCTCTTTCGAGGACTGCTACTGAAGAGGCAGAACAGTTGCTGGATGGTTCCAAGGTATGCAATTGGTCTTTGCATGATAGAGCACAATCAAGATCAACAAAGTTCAGTGTGTGGTTGGTACAACTGGAGAAAATACAGTTTGGATTTTGCTCAAAACAGTAAACTCTCTTGTATCCAGTATTCTTTCAACCGGAACTCAGATGACCAGCACAAACATGCTACATGTTCTGAGAGCAAAACTGACCGAAAGTCACCTGGCCACCACCGCCAGAGTTTCCCCCGCAGAGTCCCTAGCCCCAGAGTTGCCAGTGCTCCTGTGGTGCTGCTAGTGCTCCCCCACCCCCTGGCTGCCTCCCCAGCCCTGGTACTGCCGGCACTCACGCAGCACTGCCAGTGCTCCCCCAGCCTCTGCTGGCTTCCCAGCCCCATCCAGCTCCCTGGCCCCAGCACTGCTGGTGTTCCCCTGTCCCCTGCTGGTTCCTCAGCCCCAGTGCTGCTGCCTCTCACCCACACCCTGCTGGCTCTCTGGCCCCAGCCAGCTTCCCAGCCCCAGCCTCAGCCCAGGATTTGCCGGCACTGCCCCGTGCACCAGTGGGATCCCTGGCCCCAGAATTGCCGGTGCTGCCCCATTCCCCACTTGGGTCCTTGGCTCTAGAGTTGCCAGTGTTACCTGGTGCCCCAGTAGGGTTCCTGGCCCCAGAGCTGTCAGCACTCCCCTGGCCCCAGCAGGCTTCCTGGCTCTAGAGCTGTCACTGTTCCCCTGGCCCCAGCAGGCTTCCTGGCTCTAGAGCTGTCACTGTTCCCCTGGCCCCAGCAGGGATCCTACAGCATTGTCTTTCCCTGGTGCCTGTGCCTCTCCTGAGCTCCGCCTGTGCCTCCCCAGCTGCTTTTTGTTAACCACCATATTTGAGTATCTGTCAACCTCCCAGTCCCAAGGTTGCCAGATATGAAAGAGTTTACTGTACGTGTACTCCATTGTAGTCCCCAGGCATATTGGACCCATAGTCATAGGCTTAGCCAACGCAGACTTGAAAATTTAATTTGAGGGCTTCCAGAATTTCTAATGCATGAAGAGTGATTTCTTTTCTCATGAAATTATCAAACAAAATGAACTGTTCTTCATTTGCAACCTTTGAAGTTCATGCAGTTCTTACATATTGAACAATCAAGGCCATCTGTTCTTTAAGAGACTAGTCTGGAGTTGCATCACTAATAATTGAAAAGTACGTTGCATGTCGTATTTCTTCAAGAATTGTTTGTACAAATGTCCCATGCAGCTCAATAAACTTGTTTTGTATTCTGTAAGACAGATAATGGACTTGCATGCATTTCCCACTCCCTTGGTGATTCACAAACATGCTGAACATGGCTGATAAAAGCAGGTCATACTTGCTAAGAAGATGAAGTAAAGCAAGAAAGTTTCCATTTGCAGGGTCACCAATATGTTGACTGGACCAAAGACAATCCATGTTCAGGAAGAAAAAGAACAACAGAAATACCTGCTCTACTAGCTGAATTCCTCATAACATAGTTATCGTCATGTAATGCTGAAGTTTCACATGCAGGTATTCGATCTTTCAACTTCCTACAACCTCCATTGATGCTCTAACCGGGTGGATCAGATGGTACTGATGCATTCGAACTATTACCATCAAAAATGGAACAGGGCACACAGTGCAGAGCCAGTCTCTTGTGTAGATCTCTCCATTTGGAATTTTTGTCAGCAGACAAGTAGGAAAAGATTTTCAGCATCTTTCAGTATCTTAGTTGGAATCTGAAAATTACGAACTTTGAGCAACGACTGCATTTGAGAATATTGTTCTTATCAAGACGTCCAGTATCAGGTTCTGATGCCACTGTTGTTACACTGTATCCTGGGCTAGTCATAAGTTCTTACCTTTGCTTCACAGCATCTCCAAGATCCTCATTTTCTGCTTGCGCAGGCTCTAAATCCAGTATAGATTCTGCATCTATCACTACTGTTGGCCTTTCTATGTCTTGATTAACGACCTCCTCATTTTGAGGCCGTGGAATTGAAATGTCATTTGTGAGTACAACATTTTCATCATCAGAATTGGAAGTGTCACTGTCAGTCTGGTCAGCATCCAATGGCCAAGGTGTCTTCTCTATAGAAATAATGTTAGAATGGGTTTTAAACTCTTAACTGCTGCTTCACTCTGTTGCTTTTGTTGTCTCTTACTTGCCCCACTTTCAGATTGTCACTTCATTTTTATACAGGGGTTCTTTTAAAACACAGTAACACACAATACATTAATTCACTAAAGGCTGTTGGTTATACACAATTTTAATTGTATATACTGTGGCACACCACAGGCAGCACACTACAAGAGCCTGGTGGAAGGCAAATATAGTGGGAGCTGGGTCAGTGCCTTTCTGTTCCCCACCTAGGCTCCCAGAATGCAGCTCAGCAGCCAGAGCAGGCTGCAGTGAAAAAGCTAATGGAACGCTTGCTGCCAGTTAAGGCCTTCTGGCTTGCTATGAAGGTCCACCCCTGCTGCCCCAGATGAGGGGAAGGAGTAGAGCAGGAGGAGAGACAAGAGGACTGAGGTTTTAGAAGAGAGAAGTGACTCAGCCAGGTACAAGGGGGAAGGTGCTAGAGGGGAAAGGCGGCTGTGTCTGGTGCAGGGGAAAAGCCCCATCAGCTGCATCCCATCTAGGGTCCTTGGGAAGCCCAGAATAGTGCATGGGCCTGGGCACCCCTCACCCTTTCCCTGCAGAGCTGCCCTAGTTGAAGGACAGGTGTGTCTGAACCTTCTGCAGGGGGTTTGCTCCCCTTCTTGTGACTTGCCTATGATGAGAGTGGCTCAGTACGCAGAGACCCCTCCTCTGGAAAAGAACCAAGGCAGCAAAAGGGCACACACTAAAATCTGCCAGGAAGCACAGAACCCTTGGGGGGCAGACAGCAGACTTGTCACATTAGTTCACAATGAATATCATATAATAACAGCTGGGGGTGTTATTTGCTGCGGCCCTTATAGCCTTCTTTCAGAGTCTTGATCTTTTGTCTGCTAACACGCTCCTATTTAATTCCTCTAGTAACTGGTGTGTTGTTATTAGATATAAAGTTTCTTAAACAGCTGCCTTGAACTTACAGGCAGCTTCGTGGGAAGAGGAGCAATGCAGCCCCCACTCACTTTGCTCCCCTGGCTGTGTTGATCCGATTCCCCCTAGTGAGTGCTGGGGTGGTCCTGCCCCTCCCCCAAGCAATGTGCTAGGGGAGCAGAGTGGGCTGGGGCCTGCTACTGCCAGTGAGTGTGTGTGTGTGTGGGGTGAAACAGGGAGGCAGGGAGGGCTGGATTCATGCTGTAGGCTCCATGCTCCCCTGCTAGTCCCTTGGGCTGCCTAGAGGCTCTGGTTTCACAGACTGCTGGCCAACCCCTTTCCCCTGTTGCTTATGGCACTTAGGGACATGTGTAGTCCCTGGCTGGAGGAGGTGAGAAGAGAGGGGGAGTGAAGAGAAGAGGGAGAAAGTAAGCAAGGGATGGGGCCTGGGCAGGGCTGCAGTTTGGGGAGCTGGCCTCTCCAAACAGTAGCTTCACCCACCATGCAGGGAGCAAAGGGAAGGCAAAAGATATCAGGGGACGGCACAGGGACCCATTAGCATGATAGTTTAGTGTTCACTCATGAGTTTTGGAAGAAGGCTATAAAAGTCACTGCGCCTGAATATGGAAGTGGCAAAGAGGAAGTCTGTGTGAACGGCCTTATGATATGGAACTTATGTGTCCTCCTTTGAAGCAGCCATCAGTGGCCAGTTCCAGAGAAGACAAGTGAGACAGGGGATTCTTGTCCTGAGATGGTTTGGCAGTTCCTATGCTCCTGTCCCCACAATGGTGGAAACTGATAGGCCTTCTCTTCCTCTGAGATAGTTTATTTTCCTTCAAGTATATTTTCTGTAACTGTGAAATGTACAAGGCCGAGGGCTCTCGAGACTGGGATGTTAATGTTGTCATCTGTGATGTGGCCTTTCCTTATTCTCTCCATGTGTTGCTGAGACCACACAATATGGCTTGATCCTGCGAATAATTAGGCATATGCCTATCATTAGTCACATGTGCAAATGTTCACAGGATTAAGCCACAGACTGTATGTTGCTTTGGGCAGGTAATCTGTCTTTCTTCTGTGAAGCCTGCGTACGTCTATTGAGTTAGATAATTAATATTCTTACATTTGCTTTCTTGTTACAGGAATCCAAAGTACAAGGATCTGTTTGCAGTGGGACATGGCTCTTGTAAGTCACAAATTAAACAATACAATTCAGCAACTGAAAAGGGATGCTTTTGGATTAAATCATAAGATATAGCTTAAAAATATTGCGCTACTATAGATATTTTTGACATGAATGCATGCACCATCATGATGGCTAGAAATCTAGAACGTTGATCCAAATTTGCTCTTTAGATCATGTAAATCTATTATTTTAAAACATCAAACTAATTCTGCTCCTTCGTTGCTCTTTTACTGTTTGCATTTCACTCAGTTTGTGCAACAAAAGTAGATGGGTCAGTTTCCCTTTTGTTTTTGCAGACTCTTTGATCGGTTTCACTAATTGGTTTTCATACACTAACATGCTCATGCATCTGGATGCAACTTCTGTGTTGCAACCATCACAGGGGAACGTCATAATCTAAACAACAACGAAGGGTCCTGTGGCACCTTATAGACTAACAGAAAAGTTTTGAGTGTGAGCTTTCGTGAGCACAGACTCACTTCATCAGATGCACATTGAGCATCTGATGAAGTGAGTCTGTGCTCACGAAAGTTCATGCTCAAAATTTTCTGTTAGTCTATAAGGTGCCACAGGACCCTTCGTTGCTGTTACAGATCCAGACTAACACGGCTACCCCTCCGATATTTGATAATCGAACCAGAAATCTGTTCTAGTTGAAAAAATGGCGGCATTCAGTTAGTGTCTGCAATAGGGTAGCAGCTTAAAACAAAGCCACAACCAACAAATGTTGCCCATAATCAACAAGTGTTGAGGGTTCCATGCTGTAATCTTCGAATACCAATACCTGCACTGGCAGCCTTGTGTGATGATTTTCATCTATCACATTAACTCTTTATTGTTGAAAAAGGAACAATCCCCCTCACTGCTGTATTTTGAAAGGCTTTTGAACTGTCCTCTACCACTTTCCTCTACTATCTGACCTGGGTGAGGATGCCACTGAAAAGTCTATATAAACATCCTCTGTAACCCTCTCCTCCAGCTTTATCTTGAATCCTTACCACAGCAAAGAGCTCCTTAGTTCTGCCATGGAATGCTTACAGGCCAGGGTCTGCTCTTCTCATAGAAATACCTGCTGGAAGGCATTCCTGGGTGGAACAGAAGCCTCATACTAGTTTTTCTGGGATCATTCTCTGAGGCATGGATCTGTGAAATTCTGTCTCGCAATTCTGAGAGATCATCCTGTGGAGCTCCTCAAATGCAGAATGGACAGCCCTGTATCCCAGAAGCCTGCAGATGCTAGCTCAGAAGCTCCCTGTGGCTCTGCTTTTTGTCCTTGAAGCTTGGTTTCAGTTAAGTCTGGTGCCATCTGCAGGAGGAGAAATCAGAAAATCTAGTGCAGCTCCAAATGATTGGTTTTGTTTTTCCATTGAGCAAGGGAGAAGGGTGCGTGCATGAAGAGTGTCCCTCCTGCTCCTAGTCTGCTCCTTCTCTATCTACTAATCTCAGAGGGGCTGGGACTAGGAGAACAATACTGGGGTGAGGGGAGGGGTGACAGAGCCCAGCCCCTTGCTGCAGGAATTTGGCAATTTGCATCATGGAACCCTTTATGCTGACATGGAGTGGGATGGTCTGGCTCAATTTGTGTCCTGCTGGAGCTGCCAAAAGATCCCTCCCATCTCCTTTGCCTAGATGTATTTTCTCTCCTCTCATACCACATTTATTGATGTATTTGTTTTAAAATTTAAGAAGGGAATGCACAATAGGGCATTAGCGGTTCTCTGTGCAGCTTTGGAAACAAACAAACAAACAAACAAACAAAACATTAAACTAAAAGCAGCAGCTGCTGTGGAAGGTAAGCACTATCTGGAAATTACAGATGGCTGGGATAGTAACTGCCACCTTTGGAAAATGAAACAGGATTTGCAGGTGTATTAACTTAGTTGCGAATACCACATACCTGGCTGCCTTCCACTTCATTTGATAAATTTTTCCTTGCAAATTTAAGCGGTATCTGTAATGTGACAGTGTCATTCAGCCTGAAGAAGTTAGAATCCATTGTGAACATTTTTTGCTGATGAAACAGGTTTGTTTCAGTTTGAAGAACACAAGTCAGTTAAAAATCATCTATTAAATGCAAGACTCCCTTCGCTTATTAATACTACAGTGGATTCATAAATCTGAAAGAATTTCACAATCAGATTTACTTTGTTACTTCTACTATTAGTTTTAATTCTGTACTTCCCCGAGCCCTGACAATAAAAACAGACCAGTCAGTTTCTCTGCTCAAGTAAATTTCATGTTTTGTTTCTCCTGTGCTAGTGGGTGGTGCCAAGCCTACAGGGAATATTTTCCCCTTAAAAATTATCTCTGTAAAAGCCATGGAAACGTTCCTTTTGCTGTTAGTGTGCAGAGAAGCTCAAATAGACCTGATAGGATCTTTTTAAATCAGCAAGTAGGAGCTCATGTGCTAAAAGCCAGATGGGGCTAGCCTTTGCAAAAGGTGGGTGGGTAGATGTGGATAAAGAGACTGCTCACCTTAAACTGCTAGCAATCATAATCATGGTCCCAGTGCTGGTGGGAGGAGGGGTGTAGTGTGGGGGGTCGGAAGGGAAAGCTACGAAGGTATATTCCAAGTCCCAAAAGGGGGTGTGAATGAAACAAGCTGTTAACATCTCCTCCTTCCACACTATCCCATTGAGCAGGCCAGTATCTTAGAGAGGGACACAATCTGGAAAAGACCTGCTTAGACTGGAGGGCTCCTCCACTTGAAACACTGGGCTGAATTCAATCTTCACTTACATTCATACTATTTTTATTTGTATTATGGTAGAGCCTCAGGGTCCCATTCTGTTAGGTGCTGTGAGAGTGAGTGAGTGAATGAGTGAGAGTGTGTGTTTGTGTGTGTGTGTGTGTGTGTGTGTGTGTGTGTGTGTGTGTGTGTGCAAGCATGCATGTGCCCTTTCGATCTGGAAATCATTTTTATTCCCACCAGAAAGACCGGCTTTTGTTTTGGTCGTGGTTTTGAATAAATGAGCTCCTCAGGTTGCTGGCTAGATTGTCCTCACTGCCATGTGGAATGCTGGGAGAGCATTTTATGTGCTGGGCTTGTGTTCCACCTTGCTGATGGAACACATCTGATGCTACCCAGAGCTTGGCATCCCTGGAGTGGAGGCAGGGACATCTAGGACTGCATTCAGAGAACACTGTCACTGTAAGCCCGCCAGCAGGAGAGGCAAGCAGGGAACAGTGGTGTTATCCTGTCAAAAGCCTTCTCTCATGGTTTTGCTATACTACAGAGGGGCTGGGACTACCTGTGATGGGCAGGGAGAGTGGATTTACCATAAGGGGTTGCCTGAGGCATTATCCACACCCCAGTTTTGAACTGCTTTAACTATGGATCTGAAACCAGTATATTTAAAGCAGAGCTGTCCCAGTTGGGGATGCAGTTATACTAGCAGAAAAGGCTTGTACTGGTATAGTGTACTTCCATACATCTGTGACTGCATCCATTCTATGGGTTGTATCAATTTATGTAAGCTGGTTTACCAAAAAAACAAACAAAAAAAACCCCACCCTGTAAACAAAATCTGACTAGGCTTCAGGCTTTGCTGGGCCTGTGGCATTTTAGATAGCTCTCACTTACCAGGACAGGCTGAAGGTGTCTGAGCAGGAGCATGGTGAGTAGACACAGATACTGCATTCATGGGGCTGCACTGGAGCTTTCCATCAAAGGAGGACAGATTGCTGATAAAGAGTGATCAGCATTGAGCTGGTCTTGAGCATTTGGCTATGGGCAAGTGTAAGTGTATATATCTAAGAATAAAGTTTGTAGGCTCTACTTCTAGGAAGCGGGAGAAGTGACTGTGTAATACACAAACTCACAGAGCAATTCTATAGCAAAATGGGTGATTGGAATACATGGCTATATAAATACGTATGCTGAGTAGGAGCAGAGAGATCACATTACCTCTTAGATGGCATTGGTGCGACTGCTGCTGAAATACCGTGTCCAGTTCTGGTGCCCACACTTCAAGAAGAATACCAATAACTGGAGAGGGTTCAAACAAGAATGAATTAAAAATCAGAAAACATCCCTTACAGTGCTAGACTCAGAGAGCTTAACCTAGGCAGTTTATTAAAAAGAAGGTTAATGGATGACTTGATCACGGTGTCAGGGTGCACACGGGAAACAGAAATTTAATAGAAATGTAGGGCTGGAAGAGACCATGAGAAGTCAGCGGATCCGGCCACTATGCTGAGACAAAATCAAGTGTATGCCAGCCATCCATGAGAGATGTTTTGTCTAACTTGTTCCAAATGATGAGGATTCCACAGCCTCCTTGGAAAGCATATTCCAGAGCTGAACTACCCTTAGAGACACACAGTTTTTCCTGCTGTCTAACCTAATCTTCATTTTTGCAGATGAAACCCATTTCTTGTCCTACCTTCAGTGCATACATACAACAATTAAACTCTGTCCTCTTTTATAGTATCCCTTATGTATTTGAAGAAAGGTACCAGGTGCCCGTTCAGTCTTTGTTACTCAAGATTAAACATAACCAGGTTTTTAAACCTTTCCTCAGAAGTTCAGTTTTCTGAACCTTTGATCATTTGTCCATTGAATCTAGGCAAATTCAGGCTAGAAATAAGGTGCAGATTTTTTAACAGGGAGGGCAAGGAAGCACTGCAGCAATTTTCCAGGGGTTGTAATGACTCTTCATCACTGGGATTTCTTCATTCAAGATCAAATGCTTCTGGCCAATGGGAGCTGCGAAATTATGCTAGGGGCAGGGGCAGCGGCAGCACACAAAGCCTCTTCACCCTCCGCATCTCCCACCACCCCCGCTAGCAGCAGTGCTCAGAGAAGCATATGGCCCCTGCAGCCAGGCCGCTCTGAGCGGTGTGCAGGGGTGGAGCAAGTAGTAGCAGCCAGGCTGCTCTGAGTGGTGGGGCAGGCAAGGAGCCTTCCCAAGGCTCCCACTGGGCTGTGGGCTGAATCCAGCGGCTTAGCTAGCCAGATCTGGCTCAGGCACTGTGTTTTGCCTATGCTTGCTGTAGATTCATCGATTTCAATGGTAATCAAATTCCTACTCACAAGGGTCTGGCCCAAGATGTTCTAGAAAATAGCAAACCTGTTGGAAAGCTTCACAGCTTGGTACTTGTGCAGCAATGATAGGAGCAACAGGAGACATACATAGATTGGAAGCATTATGAGCGCACACAATGCAGAATTGTAACGAAGGAAAAAGAAACTTGAAGGAAATCTGTCTTCTTTATCAACACAGTACTCAGAATATGATAACACAAGCAGAAACTGAGATTTCAAAGACTTCATTCATGTTGGAACATTGAATTAGATGTTGCTGATCTGTTCTGATGGTGACAGAACTCTTATTTTGAAAGGCTTATCTTTTCTATAACTCTTTGTTTTCTGGATAGTTTTTGGTCACTGTGGCTATGCCTACACAGCAGCATTATTTCAGAATAATCCATTCTGGAATAGCTATTCTGAAATATCTTATTTTGAAATAACACAGCTACATACAAGAATGCATTTTGAAACAACACCCAGGTATTTTGAAACAGCATGTCTGTACATAAAGTGCCTGTTTGGAAATAGTGCCATTGGACACCATTATGGGTTATTTTGAAATAGCGCTATTCCATGTGTTAACAGCATCTATTTTGAAATAGACATTATTGCTCCTGCAATGATGTTTATGAAATTTGAAATAGCATGCCAGCTCTTTTGAATTTGTTTCTAAATAGTGTGTGTGTAGTGTAGATGCTCGCAAAGTTGTTTTGAAGTAACAGCTGTCGTGAAATAACTTTGCTATGTGGCCATACTATGTAAAGTTTACCAAGAGCAGCTCCTAACTGAGAAGATGGTTCCTGCCATTTCAGCTGAGGAGAGGTTCCTTTTTCAGTCATCCAGCTGAGGTGTCTCTTTTGGGCCATTAAGATTTGCCTTTGGTTGTGATGTAGATAACACACCTGAGTTCAGTCACGTGGATGGTAAACTCAGCTGACTGCTGAAGTCATATCTACTATCCTTCCCACTGTTCAAGGTGGTGAACAACTTTAAAAGCAAATACTTAATTCATAGAACTGGATGGATCCTAGAGAAATCATGATATGCCATGGCACTCACGGCAGGATTATCAAGCACATTTTAGATTATCCAAGACAGGTGTTTGTCTAACGTGCTCTTAAAAATCTACAATGATGGAGATTTTACAGCCTCCTTAGGCAATTTATTCCAATGTTTAACCACCCTGATGGGAAGTTTTGCCTCATGCTCAACCTAAACCTCTCATGTTGCAATTTAAGCATTTTGCTTCTTGTTCCATTATCAGAGGGTTATGGAGAATAATTTTCACCCTCCTCCTTGTAACAACATTTGAGTACTTGAAAGTTGTTATCATGGCCCCTCTGTGTCTTCTCTTTTCCAAACGAAACAAAACCAGTTTTATCAGTCTTCCCTCATAGATAATGTTTTCTAGTCCTTGGATTATTTTGATTGCTCTTCTCTGGACCTTCTCCAATTTGTCCATATTTTACCTGAAATGTGACATGCAGAACTGGACACAGTACTCCATTTGAGGCCTAATCACTGTGAAGTAGAGCAGAAGAATAACTTTGCTTGTCTTGCCTACCACACACCTATTAATTCATCCCAGAAAGATTGTGTTGTTTGCAACAGTGTCATACTGTTGACTCATGTTCAGCTTGTGACTCCTAGATCTCTTCTGCAGTACTCCTTCCCCGGCAGTCCTTTCCCATTTCATATGTGTGAAACTGATTGTTCCTTCCTGCATGGAGTACTTTGCATTTTTCTGTATTGAATTTCATCCTATTTACTTCAGATTATTTCTCCAGTTTGTCCAGATCAGTTTGAATTATAATCCTATCCTCTAAAACACTTGCAACCTTTTCCAGCCTGGTGTCATCTGCAGACTTTACACATGTACTCTCTATGCCATTAGCTAAATCACTGATGAAGATATTAAATAGAACTGGATTCAGAACTGATCTCTGTGGAACCCGACCCATACTCTTCCACCATGACTGTGAACCACTAGTAATTACTCTCTGGGAACAGTTTTCCAACCTGTTATGCACCCCTCTTATAGTAGCTCCATCTAGGTCTTAGTTCCTTAGAATTGTGGTTAATTTCTCATTGCTACAGAACTATGGCTATGGTGGATGAGTTTTCTCAGAAATTTCAGGATCTTTGTACCAAAGTTATCTGTCCTAACTTCTACTATGGCTTTGCTCTTTGGTGTAAATGCTTAGATAGGAGCAAGTAATTTACATCTTTCATTTCAGTCTGAATCGTTGAATCTGCAGGAACTACTTTCAATGTGAATCGTTTTTTGAACTTCACTGTTTGGTGAGCAGTAATTCCCTGGCAAGAATGGACTATTTTTTGCTATAGAAAGTATTTCTATTTCAAACCAGAGATTATGCAGTATGCGGTAGGAATTCTTAATGAGCCCTTTGCTGGATGGCTCGGAGACATGATAGATGTACCAGCTGGAAATGAAATTTGATATCTTTTTTTTTCTAATGTGTTAGCTGTCAAAAACTTGCTGTTCCAATCAGTTTGTTTGTTCAGTTATTCTTCGTTGTAGTAATACTTTCTTACCTCTGCCGTGAGACTAAATCATCTGCTTTGAGTCTGATTCTGTTGGAGACAAAGATAGTGGTTTATGTTTTGTGGTAAGGACCTGATGTAATGCCCTGTGAAATAAATGGGAAAATTTTCTTTGACTTAAATGGGCTTTGAATCAGGTGCTAAATTCAGAGGTAGTATAAGCAGTGCAAACATAGAAGGTACCATGACCAATGACCAACAGCCTAGGCATTGCTATGGACCTCATGATCAGGAGGGTTTTTTTTTTCAATGATTAGTTTTGGCTAGTTTTTATTTGTCTTCTGTGCCTTTTGGTTTCAGTTCCTTCACATTTTCAAGCTGTTCCTCACAGTAAAAAACTGGAGACTGAGATTCTCTCAAAAAGGCTCCTGCAGCTTGGGCTTTAAGCAAAACTCCAGCTAGTGTGAGAGTCACCATAGAATTGCAAGACTCGTAACATTGTCACAAGTCCTTTCCTTGTACTTTGTCAGAGCAGCTCGTGCTGCCCTTTGTCAGAGTCAGGCCCCTGACCTAGCTGGACCATGGGTCTGGACTCTTTTGGCTATTCTGTATTCCTAACTCTTAATTTCTTTGCTGTAAAGGCCACCAGTACTGTAAATTAAGATTTGTCATAGATTCATAGCACAGAGCCCATAGTTACATAGCTAACTCTTTTGTGTTAGCTTCTGCTGTTTGTGGCTGGTAGCTTTATTGCTGCCACTTAATAACTTTATTTATTTAAACAAAGTTTTCTGGGTTTGGCCTTCATTAAAATTCCTTTGAGAACCAGTGAGTTCAGCTGAAGGGAGGAAAACTTAGCAAGTTTGAACATTTTGTTTAGCCAGATCCTGAGGCACCCTGGGATCCCCCATCTGTGCTTCCTGTCTTAGAGCTTAGTTCCTTCCCTCTCTGCAGCACGCTTCACAGCTCTTCTGCCAGCACTCTGACCCTTCCACTCTTCACAGCTCTGCAAATTGCAATTTCCTTTTCTTCTTTGAAACAAATTCTTATCATTTCTTGCATACGGCATTACAGCTGGCAGCACTTACTCCCAGGCTGCATACCAATTCAGTTCCTCAGCTCTGCTTTTTTGCGGTAAACTGCTTCAACCAAACCCTCAAGGGTTGTACTGCTGATAGACAGTCTTAGTTAATTTGGGGACCGCGCTCTGTAGTGGCCTCCCGAGTTACCAAACTCTCACCTTTCCCATTTGAAGTCCTGTTTTTTGAGGAGGTTAAAACACAAATGTCCCAATCCCCTTTGTGTGGCAGTTGGCTGTTAAATGTGATTTTATTTTCTTCTTCATTTTCCAAATATTTATTCAGACCTGCAGAGTTGTTGGTTGAGAAGGAAGCAGGACTGTTATCTCCAGCCTCAATGAAAAAAATAAACAATCTTCAGTTTGTGAATACTGTGAATACAGAGCAGTTGTTTTGAAGATGGCAAGAAGTAACTGATAATGATGTATGGAAAACTATCTATAGAACACAAATATTATTGCTGTATGTTTCTGGATAGTTTTATGGCTCATTGCATTGTATGTTATGTAATGTGGGAGATACAGTCTTGCATGACTTTATTATACATAAACTAGGGAAATACAACCCTAGACAAGGCTGCCATAAGATGGGCGCATAATTGGTTGGATAGTAGTTATCTCAGGCATGCTGGAAGGGTATAACAAGTGGGATTCTACAGGGATCAGTTTTGGGACTGGTTCTAGTCAATAACTTCATCAGTGATTTAGATAATGACAGAGAGAGTATGCTTATAAAGTTTGCAGATGATATCAAACTGAGAGGGATTGCAAGTTCCCACCTGGAACCACAGCACCGAGGCTATATCTACGTGGCACCCTAATCTTGAAATAAACTACGCAGTTTGCACTATGCAAAATGCATAGCTTATTTTGAGTAGATTTCAAAATAGGCTATTTTGGCAAGTGGCACTGTATAAACCAACAAAGGGTCCTGTGGCACCTTATAGACTAACAGAAAAGTTTTGAGCATGAGCTTTCGTGAGCACAGATTGAGTCTGTGCTCAGGAAAGCTCATGCTCAAAACTTTTCTGTTAGTCTATAAGGTGCCACAGGACCCTTCGTTGATGTTACATTCTCAGAGAGTAGTTATTAATGGTTCTCAATCCTGCGGGAAAGGTATAACAAGTGGGGTTCCACAGGAGTCTGTACTGGGACCAGTTCTGTTCAATGTCTTCATCAACGATTTAGATATTGTCATAGAAAGTACTCTTATTAAGTTTGCAGATGATACCAAGATAGGAGGGGTTGCAACTGCTTTGGAGGAAAGGGTCAAACTTCAAAATGATCTGGACAAATTGGAGAAATGTTCTGAAGTAAACAGGATGAAGTTTAATAAAAACAAATGCAAAGTGCTCCACTTAGGAAGGAACAATCAGTTTCACACATACAGAATGGGAAGCGACTGTCTGGGAAGGAGTACGGCTGAAAGGGATCTATGGGTTATAGTGGACCACAAGTTAAATATGAGTCAACAGTGTGATGCAGTTGCAAAAAAACCAAACATGATTCTGGGATGTATTAGCAGGTGTGTTGTGAACAAGACATGAGAAGTCATTCTTCTGCTCTACTCTGCGCTGGTTAGGCCTCAGTTGGAGTATTGTGTCCAGTTCTGGGCACCACATTTCAAGAAAGATGTGGAGAAACTGGAAAGGGTCCAGAAAAGAGCAACAAGAATGATCAAAGGTCCAGAGAACATGACCTATGAAGACAGGCTGAAAGAACTGGGCTTGTTTAGTTTGGAAAAAAAAAAGATTGAGGGGGGACATGATAGCAGTTTTCAGGTATCTAAAAGGGAGTCATAAGGAAGAGGGAGAAAACTTGTTCTTCTTGGCTCTGAGGATAGAACAAGAAGCGATGAGCTTAAACTGCAGCAGGGAGGTTTCGGTTGGACATTAGGAAAAAGTTCCTAACTGTCAGGGTGATCAAACAGTGGAATAAATTGCCAAGGGAGGTTGTGGAATCTCCATCGCTGGAGATATTTAAGAACAGGTTAGAGAAATGTCTATCAGAGATGGTCTAGACAGTACTTGGCCCTGCCATGAGGGCAGGGGGCTGGACTCAATGACCTCTCAAGGTCCCTTCCAGTCCTAGCATTCTGTGATTTTATCCCAGGATGTACCTTCCACCCAGACTCCTCCCCAACTCTTATCCAGTTCCCTGCACTCTAGGGAGTGAGTGCAGTCTCATTCCTGCGGCCTCATCTTGCTTGTCACTTCCTGTTTATATACCAGCATGGCTGACCCTTGCCCAGCTGGGCTTTCTCATCAGTTGCCATTTAGCAGCCCTTACTCTCCTCCAGGTGCAGCTAGTCATGGGGCTAATTAGCCCTTTCTGCCTATTCAGCCCCAGCATAGGGTTGACACCTTCCTACACACTAACTTTGCCATCCCGTCTGTGTACTATAAATATCCTATCAAGGAGCAATGCTACATTAATTCCCACAGGATTCCATGCCAATGTTAGACACTCTCCCTAATCAAATATTTCCAGACTAACCCATCCTGCTCTCTGGCATCATGAGGAGGCTCCGAGAAGAAAACCATTTGTTTGCCTCCCCACACAGCCTGCCGATTAGATGTTTTGTGCAGGGAAGGACCGATAGGAAAGCACAAAGAGGAAAACAATACTTCTGCCAAGTTCTGTAGTCTGTTGCTTTCCTGTGCTGTTGGGCTGTGTTCATTTGCCTCACAGCGATGGGAGTGAGAGAAACTGAATGGAACATGACTGATACTGTGGCAAAGCAGTGCATGTAGTTGCATCTCCTCAGCTTTCTTTCACCCCTTTCTCCTCCAATGTAGTGAGTGACCTCTCATCTTCCAGTCCCTTCTCCAAGTTCCATGGCTTTGGTGAGTTTGCTGGCATTCATTTCCAGCACTGTCTACTCCGTCTATGGGACTTGACAATGAAAACGACAAAGAAACTAACACAAGGCACTTTCTTATCAATATTTCAGTATGTTCCCTAAGTGTGAAGGTCAACCAAGAGTTAAGAGGGGGGAAGTAACTGGGGAATGTGCAGCAAGTGGAATAGCGTGCCCAAGTCTGGTGTGTACACTTTGAGAAGATTGTTGAAAGATGGAGTGTGTTCAGAGAAGAGCCATGAAAATTATTCAATATCTGGGAAAGCTGGCTTACAGTGAGGCTGAAACAGCTCCATTTAGTTAATCTTATCTAAAAAGAGGCAGTTTAATCACTGTCCATAGTTATTGATGTGGGAAGGAGTTATCTAGCACGAGAAGGCTTGTTGTGGGATGACCCAGTGAAGGTGTAGAGTGGGATAAGCCCATGGTTAAAGCTAATAAAACTACCTTGGACTTTGGGAATCACAGCCCACTGGCCTGAATCAGTAGGATGTGGTTCAGTAGGCTGCTGCCCAAAGGGGGTGGCCAAGTAGGAGACATGGGCCCTCCCTGATCCAGCAGGTTGCTGGCAGTGGCAAATGGGTTCACCAATAAGTCGTCGTGGAATCTGCCCAAAACAAGCTGACTGCTGCCAGTTCACTGATCAGTCCCGTCCTGGGCTATTTCCTACTACTGGGAGACCTGCAGTTGAAGTTAGGATATCTTCAGAGTCTCTGTGCTCCTTAGGTGACAACTGCAACCTCTCTGAGGCATCTGTCTGGGCTCTTGTGATCTAGGATTCCAGCTGCCCCTTGCCCATAGCTGGCAAAGTGTGTCTGTAGTCCTTGGTGACCAGCTCAGATTGAGCTAGGATGCATCCTTTTATACTGCAGCAGCAGTTGGAGCATGCCTGGTTGGGCAGCAGGAAAAGGAGGACTTGGTTTCTGCTGCTAAGAGAGGTGCTTTAACCCCTTCCACTCCAGTGTGGGGGCACTGCACCCCATCATAGGGCCCTTCAGCATAGCAGGAAAAAGGCAGAACAAAATCCAATGGCCTTTAAATCAACCAGCCCCTTGATTTGAGGAAGATATTTTCAAAATAACTATTCCTAAAGCACCCAAAGTTATACCACTACATTACAGAGAGAGTGGGGTCTAGGAAGGGCCACTCAGTTGTGTTTGTGACTCTGGCATTGGCTTTCTGTGTGACTTCAAGCAAGTCCCAGAACCTCTGTATGTCCGGTCTCTCATCTATAAAGCAGGGATAATATGATGTTACCTCGTTGGGGAGCTGTGAGGCTTAGTTAATAACTGTGAAGTTCTGGGAGACCTGTGCACAGAGTTGCAGTATGCAAGTGCAAACATTGTTTCCTTGCTCTCTGTAGCTTGGTCCTTCCATCAACACTAGTTAGTCCAATAAGTGATATTATCTCACCTGCCTCGTGTCTCATCTCCTGGGACCAGTGTGGCTACGGCACTACTAAAATAAGAAACAATATTTAGTTTATCATCACACTCCAGTTAGAGATTTTCTTTTTAGCAAGTCAAGAGATGACCCCTGTCTCCCAGAATAAAGCTGCATGTTGTGGAACACAGGAGCTTCCTTGAGACCAATGCTGAGTTGTTCTCCTGAGGGCTGACCAGGTGAGAGAGATCCTGCTGTGATGCTAGCATGGCACGTGATTAAGAGCTCAGCTGGCAAGCTCCACCTCTTTTCCATTTACATGGTACTACTTGTAACAGGATCCCCAGGGTGCAATCTGGGACCATGGGACTTCTGTGCCTCTTTAAGTCTCCAGCCTGGGCTGTCTCTCACGGTGCTTTGCTTGTGTCAAGCAGCACAACCCTCCAAGCAGTGTGATCACTCAGCACAACTGCATATGGAGCCCCACATCCATCTAGATTGCTTGAATGCTCCCAGAGCTACTCATGAATCACACAGAGGAAGGCATGAACCAAATCCCTACACCCACCCTTCCAGCTCCCAGGACTGTACCTCAAGACAATAACATCTTATGCTGCTTAAGGTGAGCAGGGCAAGTTTGTTAATTAGTTCACCACTTCATCAATGGAAAGTGGTTATGCATTCGTCTTTGTAAACCTGAGTGGATTTACCAGACACTTCAGGCAAACTCACAGTTAAATAGTAGAACAGGTTTGTTTTATGGACTACAAAATATCAATAGTAAGTGGCTATAAGTGATAGGCAAAAAAAACGGTGGTTATCAAAAGGAACTAAAATATAAGAATGCAGTCTGTCTCAGCTCTATTAGACTGGGCAACAACTAGATAAGCAGTTGCTCACCCCACTGGCAATTGTAGTTCATAGTACAGTACACAGGTTTCATCCTTCCAACCCAGGCCAGTCTCCTCTGTTGGAGTCTTCAGTCCTCTGAGTATCCTTGTTGCTTGCAGCATAGGTGGGGAAAGGAAAAACTGGCCCATTCTGGGCCCAGTATGTTCTTAGTCCATGTGCTCGGAGAACCCAAATCCAGGCTCATCTGGTGGGCATGGCTGAGTCACAAGGTGAAGCAATACCCACGTGTGTCGCCTCAGAGCAAGGCATTGAATTGTAATGCCTCTCCTGGACAATAGCTGGAGATGTCTGTTCAGTACCCTCCAAGTGTTGGTTACTTCCCTTCTCATTCTCTGGGATGGTACATGAGGCTGCTCCTATGCATTCCAAGTCAGTTCCTGTGTGACTGGAGTCAGCAGAGGAGCTCCCTGGGGATCCACCTTTCATGCAGTTCTTTCATGCTGGTTTGCGGTGCTTATTCTGTGATGGATCTTTATCTGGGCTGTTTTTTACCTTTGCAAGCATGTTAGCTTGGTCTTGTCTACTGCTGCGGTTTGCCTGTGATGCTTTATTTACCAAACATCCCTTCCAGACTGGGTATCCACTGAGACAGACATTGTGAGAGAAGAGAGGTATTTTTATTCTCAAAACAACTTCTTCCTTGTACTCCATTTTTGCTTCTAATCTGTACCCAAATGTGAGGCAGAATTGAGCCCATGGCTGTACAGCTATTTGAAGCAATGCTATTTACGCTTGTACAAGCCATTTGAGTCCATTCCATCTTCTAATAATGACTTGCAAAGTCAGCTCTTGAGACTTGGTATCATCTCTCCCTTCAGCATCTGGCACTTAGGTCAAAAGTATTTCAAGTTCTTGCTTTTCTGCCAGACACTTAGCCAGTTGGCTGTATACTCGACTCAAACTTACAAGAAATTCAGACACAGACCTTAAGGTCAGAAAGGACCATTATGATCATTCATCTGCCCTGCCTATTGCAGGCCACAAAACCTCCCCGTTCCTGTAACAGACTCCTACCCTCTGGATGAGTTTGAAGTCCTCAAATCATCATTTAAAGACTTCAAGTTATGAGATTTGCCATGTGTACTAATTTGAGTCTGCAAGTGACCCATGCCCCATTCAGCAGAGGAAGGCAAAAATCTCTCAGATCTCTGGCAGTCTGATTTATAATTTCATGTGCAAGTTCCCTTTAATACTTATGGATGGAGATGATCTCAGCCACCTTATTTAGCCCATTACGTTGTTTAAATTTGACTTGCACCTCAGACATGGTCTTTTCTATCTCCCATATTCTCATAAACTTTTTAAAATGCTTGCCAAAGTCGAAAAGAGCAAAAGGGATTTTTTATTCAAACATACCATAAAATATAACTTTGGACCAAGCCAAAACCTGAAGGATTTCAGGCTAACTGTCCTTTGCAGTCCATTGTCTGTTCGGTTAACATCACAGCTAAACAGAGCTGGTTAATGTTTTTCACTGAGCCATTTTTAAAATGTAGAAAAAATGGCTTTTTTAACCCAACTGATTGTTTTTCAGGAGATTTTCATTTTGGACAAAGTTTTCCGATTCTTTGACAAAAAGTTCCCAAAACACACAGTAACAGCATGGCACCCACCTCTTGTGACCAGAAGGGATGCTCGTGAGTCTGTGACCTCTAAATGGTGCCAGTATCGGGTTGTACCCTCAGGCCTTCCTCCCTGGAGACAGTAATTTTAGCCTCTTGGTCTGTTCTGGTCCCAGATGTCCAGTTGGACTACTAACAGTTCAGACCCATTCTGGGGGTTTATTGGTGTATGATTGGTAAGCCAGTTTCCCAGTGGCCTGTGTGGGGATGGAGCCCCAGGACCCTAAGAATGGCAGCCCCACACACCCATACCCCTTTAACACATCTCTGCTTTCAGTTCCCAGCTCTTTGTCAAATCTTCATAGAATCATAGAACAATAGAGGTGAAAAAGACCTAACAAAGCCATCAAGTCCAGCCCCCTTCCCTGGAGAGGACCAAACCCATCAGATCAGCCTAGCCAGGTACTTCACACTTACCTCAAGGCTTATCTAAGGTCAAGACCAGCAACCAGCCAGGTACTCTTCCTTCCTGCTGTAGTCCCCTTCTCTTCCCCCATCCTGAGCTGTCTTTGGTGCTGCAGTATCCTTTAGTCAGGCAGGGACACCCTCTGCACTTTTCTGGCTCCATCAAGGAATAGACTGTCTCTGGATTTGCACCTCCTTTTATGTGGGTTTCCTGGGCCCTGAATGGCTTCTCCCTGCAACCTCTCTGATGGCTGCAAAGGAAATCACCACTCGTAGTTACCTGCAGGACTTCTCTACTGCTCCTTTCTTGGGATGGCTGTGGTCGGATACATGTGGAGGCTTCCAGCAAGGGGTCTGGGCCTAGTTCATCCTCTCGCTCTCTGTCACACACAAACTCTGCTCTCCCATACCTTCCCCCCACCCCAATAGTTCCCCAGAAGTGCTGTGTCAACAGGCATCCATGTGCCTTCAAGAAACTGCAAAGTCAAATTACAAACAGTGAAAATTCTTGAACTTTGGGGTGCATCAGCTCACTGCACAGAGTTCCCTGAACCCATCAGAAATCCTAAGATGTAGGCTGCACAGATTTATCTGTGGTAACGGCATACAGATATGGTTATATGAAATAGGCCCTTTTGTATATATCCAGTTTCTACCACCAGCAGCGTGGTATCTTGAATTAAAATGTTGTGTGCTGCAAGAAAGCAGTCTGGAGCCAACACACACTTCGCCACTTGATGGCACTGTTAAATATTTAGTCAGTCAAGAGTGCAAAGCAAATGTGTCAGATTCTGGGAACAAATGCCAGAGGAAATAAAACCACAAGTGTGGCATGTATTAAATACTAACTTAAACTGAGTAAAATAAAGGGAAGCAGGAGCAAGAGCTCAGTTTTGATTCATCCCAGTGTGCCTCATTATTGGTTTTGAGCATTTGTCTAATTCTTCATTTCTCTGAAGTGCTCCGCAAATATTAGTTAGTCCTCATGTGGCCTAGGGAGTTAGTTAGAGAGTTATTTAGGGCATTTTTGGGGATGAAGTAAAATCAAAAGCTGAAAAAGAATTCTATCTAACCTGGTTGCATGGTGATAGACTGTCTTGCTGTAATGCTGTGATAGTCTGAGGGCCTGGGAGTAGGACGTGATGCTGTACTCATTGTAGTCAATGGCAACAGTCTAACTTTGGTGGTGCAGGATGTCCCTTAATTTGGGTCCAATACTACGCAAGCATGTCGTGTATTTCTGTGAACTGCTAAAATGCCCCAGTTGGCTTCATCAGAATGTTTCTAACGCTTGGATTGACATAGCTGGGCTTTTCCACTTGATTCAATGGAACTTAGTAGCTTGGTACTTCCATGAGAGGCAGTGTGGTCTAGTGATTTGAAAAAAGGGTTGAGAACAAGACAGTTCTCAGCAGTGGAGTTGACAGCCACCCTGCTGTGAAGGTGGGGGAAAGCGGGGGCTGGCTCCCTCCCTGGGGAAGGTGTGGGGCCAAGAACAGAAGAAGCAGGGCTTCGGGCAATCAGCCCAGGCCCCCACCACGCTCCCTCAGAGCAACATGCAGAGCAGCAGCACAGTTGTGCCACAACATTTCACAGGGGCCTGGGACAATTGCCCCCTTTGCCCCCCCGTTGGCATGCCTAGTCCTGAGTTAGTCCTGCCTCTCTGTGGTGGGGTCTTCAAAACTTGATCAGGAAGGAGTTAAGAAGCCTGCCTGCTTGTGGACCGCAAAACTGGCTCTACTGTGGCTAAGTGTGAGTAATGGTGATTATGGAAAGGCTCTTCGTGCAGAACTGAAATGATTTAAGGTGACAGAATACGCTAGGAGGGATTCAGGATAGGGAAAGTTGGGGTAATATTAAAAAAAGCTCTGCTATGTTTTTAAGGATATAAAGTGATAAAGCTAGTGCAGTGGTCTATAGTAGGTGGTTGTCATAGACTCAGTAAAATCTGCATCAAGAGAAAACAGAAGAAGAGAGGGGACAGAATTGGTGGGACCCCTGTTCCCCTGCATCAATTATGGGTATTTGCGCTGTGACATAAAGAGAGAGTGAAGTATAAGTGAGGCAGACAAAGATGCGAGATGAATGGAGCCTGGTCAGGATGGATCAGCAATTCTTCCAGGCTCAGTTCGTAGCAGAGTTGCTCCTGAAATGATGAACTGGACTCAAGATGGAAAAAGGAAGATAAAATGGAGGGATCTCAGGATCCCCTTTATAGCCTTGTCCATGTGGAGGGAAATCCATTGTTTCCCCCATCTGAGAATGTGTTTGCAATGGAGAATCACATGATCAGGTCACCTGTCCATATCCTTTTTTTGGGGGGGCATTCTGTCATTGGCAGACTTCCAGACAACACGTCCAAAGCTAAATTCCTGAGAAGTGGATTAGAGTTAAGTAATGCTTTACCTGGCTAGAAAACCCAGCTTAGGAATCATAGTAGGTTGCCACACTTCCTATTGTGTCCTCCCAAAACTAACGTTACTACTACAGAGCCAAAAATGATACAGAAATGATACAGACATATAAGCAGCATAAACAGATTCAGTAAATCACCAGCTTTCCTTAGATACCCCACTTGGCACAAGATTTGGTGCAAACTCAGGACCATGATTACAATAATGGTTTTCATGTTCATTTTAAAATTCAAGAGTGTCACAGGGTGACTTAGTCATGGTTTCTCTGACATCTGATAGTGTGTGTAATGTCATGTCCGTGGCATGTATGTACATAAAATAATGGCGGTGGAATTACTATTTTTATTGTAAGAAAGGTTTTTTTTTTAAAAAAAAAACCTTTTAAAAAAGGGATTTCCATTCCTTGTTCCTCCTCTCCACAAAGAAAAGTCTGTTCAGTTGTGTAAAAGACCAGGTCCGACATACAGCTTAATAAATAGCCCTGTAAAGTATTCCTTCACCCTTTCTGGTTTTCAGCTTTCAGCTTTGATGCCTAATTAGACTCAGTTCTCATTTTTATACCCTGGGAGTGTAACTCCAGAACAAGACAGGCCTTGCCACGGAGCTTTCAAAGGCACTTTTTTGTCCTTGTCTATTTCTGAACCTCTCCTCTTGAAAGCAGTGACAAATGTGTGCAATTCCAAACACTTCCTAGATCTCTTATTTTCATTGCCCCTGATGGCTTGATGTCTCCTATGTTCATTTGTCAGCCACCAGTTAGAATATGATGCATGGCTCATTGACAGCCTGGTTCTTTAAAAGGAGGTTTTGTATATTGATCCATATTATTAAGGTGAGTTGTTTTTGCTGCATGGCAGAGCCCATGGCAGAATTATTAGGTCTATGGCACAGCTCAGAAGGCGCGTAAATTACATCCTGCCATGTGAGCTGTCAGTTTCTTCTGGTTTGAAATGTCCAAAGCACTAACAAATTCCTATTTTTCTACATCAGTACTGCATAATCTATGCTTTCTAATTAGAGTCACTGACAATAACATACATTTGATGAGAAGTACCAGGAATTAAAATCCAGGTGGAGTATTAAATAATGATTGCCAAACATCTAAATTAGCATAATATAAAACAAGCCAGAGTTTGTCCATAGCAAATTGATTTGATGTGTCAGAGTTTGCAACTCCTGTAATGCCACATTTTACTGACTGGAACATATGGGCATTTTCTGACACTGGGAAGTATTCACACTCCCTGAATTCCACTTGTAATCAGAGATGTAACTTCTAAACACTTTCCAGACTGGCAGATTTCAAAAAGTAGTCATTAACAAGGAATTGCCATCGAAAAAGATCGTTTTTAGTAGTGTTCCAAGAGGATTGGTGCTAGACTGATGCTATTCAATATTTTTTATCTGTGATCTGGAAGTTAATATAAAATCACATAAAATTTGCAGGTGACGGAGAGATTGGCAGAGCAGTAAATAAGGCTGCCAGCTGGTCATACAGAGTGATCGGTGTCCCTTGGTAAGCTCAGTCTACTCAGACAAAATGAGTTTTAATTCCACCAAATGCAAATACATCTAGTAATGAGGAGGCAAGGTCATACCAACAGAATAGAGGACTGTATCCGAGAAAGTGGGGACTCTGAAAAGGGCAAAGGATCCTCTTAGACAAGTATCTTAATGTGAGCTCCCAATGTAATGCTGTGACATAAAGAGCTAATCATGCATTAGTTGGCTGTATGAACAAAGCAGGAAATACGAGGAGGAGGAAGGTGATTTTGTCTATTTGTTATTGGAGAGACCAGTAATAGAATACCGTGTCCAATTTGGGTGTACAGATTTTCTCAAGGATATTGAAAAATTGGAGAGGGGCAGAAAAGAGCAAGAGAAGTGATCCCAGGTCTGGAAAAAAAATGCCTTTCAGCAAGAGAGGGACAGAGCTCAGTCTTTTTAGCTTGTCAGAAAGAAGAGTGAAAGATGACATGGTTACGATGTGTGAGTACCATCACAGGGAGAAAATCCTAGGTTCTTTAATGTAGCAGGGAAAGGCATACCAAGAACCCATGGCTGGAAGCTGAAGCCAGGCGAATTAGAAGTTATGCACAAATAATTATCAGTGAGTTTGACTAACAGCTAGAACAACCAACCCAAGGAAGTGGTGGATTCTCTTGTCTCTTGACATCTTCAAATCAAGGCTGCCTGGCTGTCTGGAAGACAGGTTATTGGGCTGTCAAACACAGGTTATTTGGCTCAGTACAGGGAAACCATCACTTTCTCTGGGCTGCAATATTCAGGAATTCAGACTACATGATATCATGGAACCTTTTGGCCTTAAATTCTATGACTTTATGAATTATCCAGGTATATTAATTGTGAAAATTCTAGCATTAGATTTGCTTGGCCATGGTACATACTGCATGCATGCAGATCCAGGAACCTTAAGGCTTGCATTGTCTCAGCATAGTGCTTCAGTTCTGCTTGGGGACACATTTGGCATGTGGGTTCTGACAGTGGCACTCTCTTGCTCTCCTGGGACGCTGGCCATCTTGTTCACAGGTCTCTTGGCTGTCCTGTGAAGTGATGTGGCAGAATGAGTACAGGGATGAGTGTTCAGGAAAGCTGAATTCTTGTCTTGGCTCTTCCTCTATCCCTTGTGCAAACCACTTCATCTTCTTTTAAGATGATATTACTCAGCCTAGCCATCTTCCTGGGCTGCTGAGGGCACTAGCTAGTTTAGAGTCTGTATACCTTCAAATTGCTTTAAAATGTTATAAAACTGCTGATTATTATTGTTTCAGCAGCCCTTGGAAATGAGCTCAGCATGCTGTCACACTTCCTCCCCTGCTTGGCAAGGATCTTTCTTTTCCTGCTCTGGGGCAATCAAACTATAGCAAACTCCATAATGCCAGCCACTTTCTTTTGTAGGCTGCTTCCTCACTCACAGGGCTTCTAGCACTGTGTGATGTTTTATTCATTTGGGGAAATGTGCAGGCATTCACTTAACTCCATTGTCCAAGTAATTCTGAGGCAAGTGTAAATCTCAGTCACTCAAGGGTACGAGCAATTTTTTGCCTTTCCAACTGATCCTGTTGGTACATATCCTGGGTCCTCTGGTCATATCTCTCTCAAGCACATACTATAACTTAATCCTTCGGCTCTTGAAGAATCAAAGCTTATAGGATTAAGCACCAACAAACAGAGTCATCAAAGAGTGAACACCTCTAAGGCAGACAACAAAAGTAAAATATTTGTGGGCGGCTGTAGAGCTCAGATGCAAGCAGCTGTTTACAAACATGCTTCCCTGTGTTGGTTTGGGGAGTGGGTAGGTTGGAGAGGGCAGATTTTCGGCAATGGTCAGGGTGCTTTGATATAGCTTGAAAATTTTTTGAGACATATTGATGTGCAAGTTTTTTCCTTTTATTGCTTCTTGGTGTGTCTTGGGTCAGCGTAGGCAGAGTGTGAGATGTAAGGGTATGATATTTTGGATTACTGAGCCCTAGAAAGAGAAAATAATGGTGTGACTGGATCCCCCAGGATAAAGCCCAGGAATATGGGTCTGCTCTGCTCCTTTAACTCTCTCCAGCTTTGGATGTCTCTTCTAATGCTTAAGAACCTCTGTGTTAGGAGTTTTGCCCCACCAATTCACATGGGCAATCTTCCTCAGACAGTGCATCTGGAAATGATAGAGTTTCTAAATATGGCAGCAATATATTGTCCATGACTCTGAGCCATACAGCAGGATATTCAGGACAACTGCCTGATAAACTGCTATCTAGATATGGAGTTTAGTATCATCGTCATTCCATAGGTCTTTGGACAATTATTCAAGGCAGCTCTGGCTTTGGCTGATCAAGCCGATACATCGTGATCCACGTTTGTGCTAAAGGACAGTACACTTCTGAGGTAGCAGAACTTGTCAACAGCCTTAAGGGCTGTACCACCAGCAGTGATCACCAGAGTGCTGGGCTCTTCCCAAACAGGCTGAGACATAACTTGTGTCTTTTTGAGGCTCACTGTGAGTCCAAAACAGTGAGCGGAAGTAACAAAGTGACCGGAAAGTTCCTGCACATCCTCTAGTGAATGAGCCAACAGTGCACAATAATAGCAAACAGAAGGTCGCAGATAGTTGTAGTAACCACTTTAGAGTGAGCCTCAAGTCTCTGGAGATTGAAAATACTGACATCTGTTCAGAACTGAATAGGTATGCTTAATGGGCAGTCCTTAAAAGCAACAAACAACATAATTGACAAGTAGACGTTGAACAGGAGAGGAGCAAAGACACATCCTTGCTTTGTACTGTTTGATATTTCAAAAGGTGCTTACGTCTCTCCATTGTTTAGGATGCTGTAGCCAGACAAAGTCTCCCCCTTACAAGCCAGCTTGCTTGCTGCCCCCCCACACCCCGCCACCTGAGGAGCACACAGGGCACGGAAATGGCTGCTGACAGCACAGTCTTTGATGCCCTCATTGAGGCCCAGATATGCTGGCTTATCGTGACCCTGAGAAGCAGAAAGTACAGCTAGAAGGCTAACAGGCCAAACTGTCAACATGAGAGGGGGGGTGGACCCTCAGAAATCACCCCAGCTGGCATTGATCAATATGATGCACACACACAATCACCCAGAAGGGGACGTGCCCCGCCCGCACAAAAGAATGTCCTGTACTCCTAAATTGTTTATCTCTTGTCTTACAAGTGCAAACTAAGTAGAAATGCCCTTGTAACAAACTGGCGTCACAAAGACAGGCCAGTATGATCTGGCACCATAGATAAGAAAGAGAATACGTAACCCAAAAGGGGTATAAAAGATGGGTCCAGCAGAACTCTAACTTTGAGTGCATTCCACCAACTTCCTGCTGGTCGGGTCAGGTGATTGCCTCCCGAGGTCCACAACTGGGGACGCCCAACCTCGTATTCGTCTTTCCGCGGAATTGAGTGACCGATCCGGCTTGGCTACGCTGGTATCGAGAGACGCAGAGAGGGTAAGATACACCCATGCTAGGTCTCTGACTTTTTTTTGTGCACAGCTAAAGAATTAGAGCTCTGTAACTAGATGTCATTGTGCCAAGATATCATTGTGTTAGATGGTAACAGATATCTTTGTATTGGATTGTAACGTAACTTGTTAACACCTGTACTTTGCTAGCATATAAGAAGTAAACAATAACCTTTTGTAACCGCACACTTATAACTGTAGCTTAAATAAACTTGTAACTAGTTAAGATCCAAACCTAACTATTTTGTTAACCCTTTTGTCACTGCAACACAGCCGGCACAACAAAAGAACTTTAACCGTTTGGTTACTACAGCCTGGCCGTGGGTGAGTGTGCTAGGAGCTGCCTGCTCTAACAGTAAAAAAACTGGGTTGCTTAGGACCCAGGGGAGTACCTCACCGCACATTACCTGGCCACCGGCTAACAGATGCAACCAAGTATGCCATCATGAAAAATGCAAACAATGTTTATAAATTTTTCAGGACAGCCAATTCGTCCGAGTATTTTCCAGAGCCCATTTCTGCTGACCATGTCAAATGCCTTGGTCAAGTTGATGAAGATCACATAGAGGTCCTGATGTTGCTCCCTACATTTCTCTTGTATCTGTCTTGCTTCTAATATCATATTGGCAGTGCCTCGACCAGCATGAAATCCGCACTTGCTTTTCCCATGACTCTCTCCCAACCTTCATTTTCTGTTCTAACCTTCACATTCCAATCTCCTGTGATGATCAACACATCTTTCTTTGGTATCTCCTCCACCATCTTTGTCAAGTCTTTATAGCATAGCCCAATCTCTTCCTCCATACTGTCTGATGTGGGTGCATACACCTGAATGACTGAGATGTTGAACAGTTTTGCTTCGAATCTCGGTACCATCATTCTTGCACTCACTGGTTTGTATCCTAATAATGCTCTTCTAACTGTTTTGCTAAGAAGGAACCCAACTCCTGCTTCATGCTTCATTTCGTTTCCCGACCAAATGACTTCGCAACCGCATATCTCTCCTGATGCTGTCCAACGCATCTCTGCCAGTCCAAGTATATCGCATCAGTATCTCTCCATCTCTTTCCGAAGCAGCTCTAACTTTCCAGTTGCCCACAGTGTTCGGACATTCCATGTTCCAATGGATAGCATGTGTGTTAGTTGTAATTTTCTTTTGATAGCCAACCTATCAACCCAACCCTGATCGCTCGATTGGTATTGTGGACCTTGTTTATCTGGGCAATGTCCAAGCTGGCATCTTTTATCATTTAGTTGTACGGGCATCAGATTTCATTCGTGTTGTTGTTTGACAGTCAGCGCATCGACACACGTCTGACCAACCCTCCTCCTTCATCCAGGCTTGGGACTGGTGTGGAGCTCATAGAGGCTTCATGGCGGAGTTCTGTCATAGAATGCTTT
The DNA here is from genome assembly GCF_033958435.1 of Carettochelys insculpta. Classification (NCBI taxonomy): domain Eukaryota; kingdom Metazoa; phylum Chordata; order Testudines; family Carettochelyidae; genus Carettochelys; species Carettochelys insculpta. The sequence goes on from NC_134141.1 coordinate 125,780,175, forward strand.
AAGATAATGTTGATTGGCTGCATTTTGGAGTTTAACTGCTTGTTATTTCCACCAGTCCTCTTTCATTTGTTGTAATTTGACTTGTGCCTCCTGCTTGGCTTGAATATATGCTGGTTTCCTGGAGGCCTTCTCTTTTATCATTGATCCAAACCAGGTGTATCACATGCATCTTATCAAGAAGAGCTTGGGCATATCTCTGTCCTTGTTGTCAGACCAGTCCTTGTGCCTGTGTTTTTGAAAACCGAGGCTCTCGACAGCAGTTCCTTGCTAGTGTCCAGCAGCAACCCCTCTAGATGCTGTTAGCACTTATTTCAATCACAGGTGGATCTCAACACCCAGCTAGATTGCATGAATGCTCTCAGAATCACTCACAAAAGACACAGAAAGGCACCAGCCAAATCCCCCCAGCTCTCAGCTTTGTACCTCAGGAATATACTATCTAATTTATGGATTGTCTCACCACTTCATCAATGGAAACTGGACATACACCAGCCTTTCTAAAACCTGAGCAGTTTTATGAAGTTCTGTCTTGAAATAAGTTAGATTTTTGTCCACGTTTCCCCTTATAATGCTGGTCCAGAACTTAATTCCTCCAAAGGTAAGAAAAATTTTAAGTTAGACATACCTAAACTTCTTAGTGTCTTTTTAATATCCATTTATTCTTGTGCTAACATTGACACTTAATTTAAATAATTCTGCTCCCGCTGTGCTGTTTATCCCTTGGATGTGTTAATAGAGGGCTCTGTGTGGTTAAGCTAAACAAGCCAAGCTCCTTCAATCTCCTCTCACAAGGAAGATTTTCCATTCCCTGGTCATTCTCATAGCTCTTTGTTGCATCTATTTCCATTTGAATTCATCCTTTCTTAAAAATAAGAGATCACAGTGAACTTATCTGTAGCAACATCTTTTCTACTCCCATTGAGCACAGGGAATTTTCTCTTAAATGAGGGAAAAACTGAGAACTTCAGGAGTTAACCAGAATTGAGGTGGAGGCAGGGGTAGGGGAGAAAAGATTAAAAAATAACAGAGAAAAGGAAGCAGACATGTTAAGAGAGCAGAGTTAACATCAAACCACACAATGGACAGGTGAAACTAGGTAGGAAGGGACAAGGAAAACAGTAATTTTAAGTGCAAGAGAGGTTGTGCTTACAAAACAAGGATGTAGGGTTAAAAACGAGTGGGAAATAAACAAGCAGTAATTTGTTCATTCCACTGGAATTGCAACTACCTGATGTACCTGGTATAGCTCAGGTCCTTAACTCAATTAAGGATTTCCCTTTTGAAAAATAAAAGGGAAATAAATGTACATGCTTTATTTTAAATTATTACATTTTTTCAAAAATACAGTGTTATCTTATAAAGTTAATTTTTATTTCATATTTCTTTAGAAAAGGGGTTGTTAATTTTTTTCCATTTTATTGTTTTTGGCATTTTTTTAAAAAATGGGAATTCCATCAGGTGTATTTTTTCTTCATCCCTGTATGCTCTTATAATTTGCTATGTTTTATGAAGGGCTATAGTAAATTTGATTTACAATAACATTTTCTTCTAATTTTCAAACCTTAAGCATTGATTTAACTGTGCTAAAACAGTACATTACTCCAAATTTCTCCATGTTATCTCTTTTCTGTAAGGTTTATTGAGTAGCAATCCTATTCCAGGTTCATCGTATTTTTCTGGGTCATCTTGGTTCAGGCTAAGGGTGAATGTAACTTACATTTCTTACAGGTACTGTTGTATCACACCCCACCCCTGTAACCAGCCAGGGGAGGCCTTCAGTGCAGAAGGCTGTTTCACAACAGCAGCTGTAAGAAATTTAATGTGGGGTGGAGTGCAGAGGGTTCAAGACTGGGGTTTGGGGAGTGTCAGGCTGTGAAAGTGCTCTGGGCAGAGGGTACGGATGTGGGGGAGGAGTCAGGGCAGGGGACTCAGGCTTTGGGGGTGTGCAGGAGTCAGGGGTGAGGAGGAGCTGAGGGCAGGGGTGTGTGTGTGTGTGTGTGTGTGCGTGCGTGTGCGGGAGCGAGAGCAAGGTGCACAGCATGTTTGCTTCCCTGCGCTCCCCAGCCAAAGTGAGGAATGCAGCAAACTGTGCTCTTTCCCTTTGCTCCCTGACAGTGATGAAGGGGAACAGCTAACAATGTCTCTGTATAAATGGAGACAGGGGGCTTTCATCCCCCTAGCCCTCTCTATTGGGTACCCTGGGGGTGGGTAGGAAGTTTGGGGCTGGGCAGTCCCAGACACAGGCAGGGTGTGCTAGCCCAGCTAGTCCCTTTCAACCTTCCTGTTGGTTTTATCTCTTTTCTGTTTGGTTTTATGAGACGCAATCCCATTTCAAGCACACCCCACTTTCCTGGCACAACCAAACCCTGACCTTGTTTAAGGTGTGATAAGAGGAAGTTGTATCCCAAATTTGGTGGTCCTCTAACATATGTAGTAGAAGATGTTTTATGTGCTATATACTATAGATGGTTTGTTAAATATTTTCCAGGGCAGGGAATAAAGGACATGATTTTATTCCTCTTTTACATAAAAGTTAAAGTACATCCATCTTGAGTACTGTAAGGTAAATACAATCCGTACCCACTGAATGATTGTCAGATGGCTCAAACTCATTCAACCTTCCCTCCTAGAAGAAACCTGAGAAAAAACAGGACTTTCAACATGACCAAGTCCAGGTTCTGGAGAACCAAAGGGCAAAGCACCTCCAGCTCTGAGGAGCCCTTAGTAAGAATTACAGCTCCCCTTAAAATGCATTTATGATGTATGTGCCTCTGCTGCCCTGGTTTGGCGTTTATTTCTAGGTGATGCTTTTCACTGTACTGTGTAGATCAATGATTAAGGAACTTGTGAGGGAGGAGGAGGCATGTGCTCACGTCATGATGTGAATCTTCCTTTATGCAGATGACTTCATGAAGCAAAGCCGGGGTATGCTCCTCCTGTACACCTTGAAGAACCCCTCTTTCCCCGAGTACATCTTCAGCAGCGAGAGTGGCATCATGTGCCTTGACATCCACAATGACCACCCTTATCTTCTTGTTGTGGGCTTCTACGATGGCAATGTAGCCATCTACAACCTGAAGAAGTCACACTCACAGCCAAGCTACAAGAGCTCTGCCAAGTCAGGGAAGCACACAGACCCTGTGTGGCAGGTGGGTGCCCTCGCGGGGAGTTGTTTTCCTCTTACCTCCAGTAACCTTCAGTTCAATTGACTTCAAATAGCACAGTGTTTAAATAGTTAATTTTCTTTCATTTTATTTGAAATGAGTTACCAGATTCTTTTACTGAGAGCAGCCATTCCCCTTTGCATATTATCAATGTCACATTGACTTCCTGCATATACAACTACTTTTCTTTCAGAGATAAAAACAGAGGACCAGACTGCGACAGGGACCAAGAATGGGCAGAATATACAGAGTGATTAATCAACTGTGTTGGACAGTTGTGTTCTGACAAGATCAGCCCAGTGACAGCCTGGAGTGCAATTAATTCTCATTGAGGCCTAATCTACACAACCTTGTTTTGTTGCCAAAAACTGTCTTTTGGTGACAAAATAGTGCAAGTGCTCACAGTGCAATGTGCCTTTTGTTGGTCAAAATGCCCAGTTTTGGTGACAAAAATTTTCCAGACCTCGGAGAGTTTTCTCTTTTCCCTTCCCTTTATTGTCGACAAAGACACTACTGTCCATTTTGTTTACAGAACTGGCTTCCACCATTATCCCACAATGCCTGTTCTGATGGTCCTACTCAAGTGTTCCGATCTCTGTTGAACTGCAGGCATGCGCCTCTCCCCTTTTAAAACGTGAGGACGGTGAGGGGGACATCTGACAGTAGAGTGTGCTGCTCCATTTGAGGAACAAAGAGCAAATCATTGTAATGCTCCTGTTCTGCCCTGCTCTAGGAACAGAGCAGCAGGCAGACTGCTGCTGCAGGGGCAAGGGGACAAGCTGGTGTGCTGCTTTGACAGTCCTCAGCACATAGAGCTCGCAGTTGCTCATGGTGCCTCTCCCAGCAGCGGAGGAGGCTGTGGGAGAGCTCAGCAGGTATCCCAGGATGGGCAGTGATCAGCTCTGCCTTCCCACAACACTGCACTGTGGGATACATAGCCACAGTGCATTGCTCACACTGCCGTTGATGGTGCCTCCAGTGTGGACGCGATCAGTCAGTAGAGGGGAAAAAGTGATCAGCCTAGCAAAGCAGAGGCAGGAGACAGTTCCCTCTCCTTCTGTTGACCACTGAGGACAATGCAAATGAGGGAGCAGCTGGTGAGCCCCAAGGGCAGCCTGCCCAAACAATTTCATTGTGCTGACTTTTGGGTGTTGACATAAGTTTGGTCAACAAAACTTGAGACTATGACAAGGTGAGTGACTGACGATCAGCCATATCGTCTCCCTTTAGGCAATGTCCCAAAATGACCTTCCATGGCAAAGGGCCTGCACAATGGGTGATGTTTTACTGAGGCTAGGATGGGTGTGGCTGATCCTAGGCTCATGTCTGCAGGCTCTGAGTTTTTGGTGTGTGCCAGACTGAATGTAACCCAAAGTAATGGTTCCATGTTGTCGTTATATGTCCATTGAACAAAGTCCAAGAAGTGAGGGATCTCATTGCAGTGTGTCCCTGGGGGTGATGGTTTTTCACTACAGCAAGAGGGTATTATTATTGTGTGGTATGTCAGTTAATGCCTCAGGCAAAATTAATGATTTTAAACTCACCTAAATGTTCCCATAGCAAACGTATTTAGTGATCTCTAGACAGGCTTTTTGCCATTGAGCCTTGGCGCCCCAGGAGTGTTTTGCCATTGAGCCTTGGCGCCACATCACACTGACAGAACATTCCCTATCACTGCATCTGATGAAGCGGGTCTTTGCTCACGAAAGCTTATGCTCCAAAATATCTGTTAGTCTATAAGGTGCCACAAGACTTTTTGTTGTTCTCGAAGCTGCAGACTAACGCGGCTACCTCTCTGATACTTGATTCTCTATCACTGTCTCCTTCCTCCTGCTGTTGGAACTGCCTGTTATTGCAACAGCAGTTGAGCCGAAGTAAAATAATATCCCTCTGTGAATGATTGACAGGGCCTGGATGAAGGCTTCCTTTAAAGGGCTAAGAGCTCAGGTACGGGAGCACTACAGGAAGTTAGCTGGCCCCTCTGGTAGGCCTTAGAGCAGTGGGAAAGAAGGAAGGTGAAAGAGACACCTGGCCCATGCTGCCTGCCTTGGTCAGAGGCAAGAATTTTGTAGTTGAAGACTAATGGTGTTCTGAAGGAAGAATCTGTTCAGACCATTGGGCCTTGACTAACCTTCCTGAGCTGCGGAGATAAGCCAAGAGCCTGCTTCCTGTTACTGGCTTTCCAAAGGCGAAGTGCTGAGGGTCAGTTCAATACGTGCCCCTCTATTGAAAAGCATCTGTATTTCTCATGTAGGACTCAGTGTGAGTAACTACATCATAAAAACAAGTGTGGTGCTTTTGCTCAGCCATCAGGAGAATGATTGTGTGCGCAGAGGGTAGGAAGGCTCGGAACTGCACACATGTATCAAATGCTGCACTGTCTCTCAGTGGAGAGAAAGGGAGCCATTAAGTGGCCTTCAATATGAGTGAGGCACTTGTCGCTTAATCCTTCTGCAGCACTGAGAGGTACTAAATCATTTTGCCCTTGTAATTTAAGGACACCTTTTGTGTTCCCCTAACAAGCCTGTGGCTAGGCTGGGTACCACGTCTTTGTTTGGCCCAAATCCTCCAGTCCTTATTGAGGCATTACTCTTGGCCAGGACTGCATAATTTGGCCTATGGCTTTTAAATAAGTATTGTAAAAGTAATGGAAAATTTTGCTGAAAAATTAAGATGCACTGTTCTGAGCCTCTGTTCTGAGCTGACTGGTTCTTTCTTTTTGAAACAATGCATGTATTTTAGCAACCCAGGGAGAAAGTGGGAAGTGAAGGTCTTTGGAATAGAACAGAAAGTCTGACAGTTCTCTCATTTTTATCACTGAGTCTTCAGGGAATTAATGCAATCATCAGAATCACAAGCATTTTCATAAAACAAAACTAGTGTTAACACCACACACTATTAAATGCAAAGAGCTGTGTCTAGAATTTTCCAGCTCAGTTGCTTAAGATACAGAAATACAGACTTGCTTGCTTAACATCAGGTCCCCAAGTTCCTAGAGTGTATGTACAGTAAAAGTCTCTTCCATGTGTTGAGCTCTATTCCAACACAAATGAGAAAGTTCTGATGTATGTCAGTGCAATGTTCACGTTATACAGGTTGCACCTCCCTAGTCCAGCATGGTCTGAACCTTCCCAGTCCCGAATGAGAGAATTTGCCAGACTGGGGAGGTCCCCTGCATGGGCCTCCAAGTACCTGCTTTGGTTTTCCCAGCTCACACAGACACCTCCTTGCCCACCTGCTGTGGAGCTCCCTGCTCTTCTGGGCCTTGCTCCTGCTCTGGCACCATGCTGCTGGGGGGCTCCAACCCTGGCTTAGCAGAGCTCTGGCTCCTGGGGCTCTTTTCTGCCCCCCATGTGAGGCTCTAGCCCCAGTCTGGGGCTCCCCAGGGCTGCAGAGGGGTTTTGGCCAGCCCTGTGCATGGAGCTTCAGTCCCAGCCCGGGGCTGCAGAGGGATTTGTGCCAGCCTCTTGCGTGCAGCTCCAGCCCTGGCCTGGGGCTACAATGGGGCTCTGTTCTGCCTTGTATGTGGGGCTTCAGTCCCAGTCCTGCGCTCCCGAGGGCTGCAGGAGGGCTCTGATTGGCTGCGCTGCCACGGAACTGCAGCCTTGGCCCCATGCTCCCAGGCTGTGCTCAGCCCTGCACTCACAGGGCTCTGGTTTGTCCCGTGGTCTCATGGCTCCAGCCCTGGACTAGACTCCCCTAGACCACCAAGGGGCTCTGGCCCCGGCCACCAGGGGGCTTCAACTCTGGTGTCCCAGTGCTCCAGCCCCTCCAGGGCTCAGCTTCAGCCTCTGCTGGGCTTTGGCTTCCTCCCAGCCCTGCAGGGTTCCAGCTCCAGGCCTGCACTGCTGCTGTGGGGGCTCTGGCCCTGGCATCTTGTTGCTGTGGGCTGCCACAGTGCTCAGGCCTCAGGCTGCTCACCTTTTTGCAGCTGGCAGCCAGCCCTTGTACTCCCGGGCTCTGCTGCCCAGGAGCATCCATGGTCCTGCCAGATGAAGGATGTTGCTGGACGACAGAGTGCCAGATTTTGGAGGTGCAACCTGTATATTCTGTCACAAAGGCCAATAACATAATAGGTGACTGATTTAACACCATAAACAGGAACTGAAAACCCATTTACCTTTAGCCATATAGAATATCTAACCAGTGCAGCCAAATTAACATAGCTGTTTGAACCTCAGCTCTGATAGTTCTGGACTCGTGATTCTAGCATGGTAATGTTGCAGTAACTTCTGCTGTCCTAAGACACAAGGCAAAATACAGTATTTTGTGTTTAATTTGCTAGTCTATTCTTTAAAAAAGGGAGAGAAGAAGATTGCTTACCTTTTGATAATGGTATTTAATGTTAATTAACCCTTGAGGCTCACATCTTTTGTGAGGTGAATGGGTTGGGTTGGGGAGAGAAAAGGCCCCTAATTACACACCTTCACTGGTGTTATTGTTTGGCTTAAGAGGGTATGCTGGAATCATGACTAGAGGGCTGACACCTAAAGAGAAAGTGCATCTTGGAACAGAATTAGGGGAAAAATTTATTTGAACACAAAAATTAAACCAAAAGCTCAGCACTTGTGTGTATATCCAGCTCATCTCTCTAATGAGCAAGCATCGCACTTTACTTAAGCCAGCTGAAATCTCTGCTCTTCAGTCTTTTCAAGAAGGGTGACAAGTCAGACTGTGGAAATTAATGTGGCATCTCCCTCCTGGCAACCGCAGGGAAAATCTTAGCTCAAATCCTTGTAAACTGACTCCTAGCACTCCCAGAAGAAATTCTCCCAGAATCCCAGTGTGGCTTCCAACCATTCTGAGGAACAGCGGACATGATCTTCACTGCCCGGCAACTTCAAGAAAAGAGTCCTGAATACAACCAAGCCTTACATATGAGTTTCATCAGCCTGACCAAAGCCTCCAGCTCAGTCAATTGTAGCACCCTGTAGACCATCCTCTAAAAGATCGGCTGCCCCAAAAAAGGTATTAACACTTTCAGGCTGTTTCATGACAACATGACTGCCACAGTATTGAGCAACAGCGGATCCCAAAGTGACCCCTTTGAGGTAAAAACAGGAGTCAAGCAAGGCTGCATCATTGCCCCATCACTGTTCTGGACAGGTGGAGAAGAAGAAAAGAGTGTCAAAAACTGCCCCTTTCACCTCCAATGGCTACTAACATCTGCCTCTTTTGTGATAAGATCTGCGGATCCAGAATTGGGCGGATCTTCACCGGCTTCCTGCTTTTTATAGCAGTTGTGCCAGGTCACCCATGAAAAAAGGCAGGAGCTGAGAGCCGGAAGCAAAGGCTGTCTCTTTCTTTGAGTGGAGGAAAGATGGGGGAAGGGTCACCTCGCTTCCCCCCCCCTCCACCCGGAATTTCTTCATTCCCCCTGCATCCAGAGGGGCACACCCTCTAGTTTGGGAAAATCTGCTTTAGCGCATCTGGCACGTAAGTATTTTGCAATGCCTTCTACAACAGTGCCATGTGAAAGCCTGTTCTTTCTTTCACATGACATTGTGTACAAGAAGCAGACAACAATAACTCCTGTAAATATAAACAAACTTGGCTGAACTGGCTGAATAAAATGAAGGACTGTGTGGGCTTGTAGGCTGTAAAGTTTTACTTTGGTTTTTTTCAATAAAGTATTTTTGCATATAATTCTACACTGGCAAGTTTTGATATGTTCAAAAATGTGTAAAACATGCAAACTATTTAATAAGTACTATTATCTTATTGTATAACAGCATGATTATTCATACAATTTATTTTTATATGTGTGAGATTAAACATTTTTCGGTGCTAAAGTTTACACTGTTTTGGTTTTGAGTACAGTGATTAATAAAAAACTCTAAATTTGTAAGTTATGCTCTCATAATAGAGATTTTGTTACAATACTTTTATGAGGTGAATTGAAAAATATTATTTTGTTTCTCATTTTACAGTGCACGTATTTGCTATCAGAATAATATAAAATAAGCAGTGTACACTTTATATTCTGTGCTGTAATAGAACTCAATATATATGAAAATGTTAAAAAAACCCTCAAATTATTTAATAAATTTTATTTTATATTCTTTGTTTAATAGTGCAATTAATCACAATTAATTTTAATTACATTTAAATTTTTTTAGTTAATCTCACAAGTTAACTGCAATTAATTGACAGCCCTAATTTTAACTTGATACTACTATTTAAGAAGAAAAGGACAAAGCAAATTCTTAACCACATGAAATCTGCTGCAGGAAAATGCAGTCAGAGTATTGGGGAAAATGGCCTAAACCTGAGGTGTCGGAACTTTTGCAATTGTAACCCACACACCTAGGGATCTGGGCCACTGCCCATGTAGTAGCACTTAGAGAAAGAATGAGTGTCCTCTAGAGGCTTAGCTCTTAGTTGAAAGTGTAGAGGCTCCAGCACAAAGCTCCAGATGTCCTAGGTTCAACTCTGTCTTTGGGTAGTTACACAATAGTCTTGGCACAGGAACTGTGGAAGCCCCATTCTCTTGGTCTCTGAAATAAGCCTCTTGAGACTATATATGTAAAACTTCAGATGCTGAATGGTGGTTCTTTTTCTTTTTGGTGGTCACTTCATCATTAGTAGGACAGCTTCACATCACCCTGCCTATTTGTGAGTCTGTTGATGGCTGATCAGCTCAATTCTGGAGCCGTGGGCCTGCTTGCAAAAAGGGCAGGTGTTGGTAGCTCTTGGAGGGGTGGGGGGGCAGTTTTTGCTGGTCTTTTCTTCTTCTCTGCTTCTCCTCATCTGTACTACAGTAGGACCACTCAAACTGTGCCATCCCTTCATGGATTATCACTCTCCACTGGGGATCGTCCTTGGTAAGGTTCTCACACGTGTCAACACTGATGCTGCACTTTTTCATGTGTGCCTTCAACATGTCCTTATATCACTTCTGCTGGCCCCCAACGCTCCTCCATCCTTCCTTCAACTTCAAATGTTATAGAGAAAAGTTCAGATGCTGAATGGTATTTAGGCATCAACTCCCTTTGAAATCAATAGGAAGTAGGTGCCAACGTTCCTACATGACAAAGACAATGATAGCAAAAGGGATTTTGCGTCTGTAATTTCTATCCTCTGTCTAGGTTCTTGCATGATTCTATAGTGACTTTTGTGCCTCACCAAGCCATTCCTAGACCTGTTTAAAAACATGATCACTCTTAAGTCACTCGTGTCAATAAGTGCCTTCCTTAATACCAGCTGCATACACTGTGCTTAAGTACAGCATTCAACAATAACCCATTGTTGCGCGAAGTAAATGTTACCTTTCTGGTGATTGGCAATTTCCTTCTAAATCTGCCCCATAAAACCCACAGTCAAACAAATGACCTCTGTGGCTGGTATCTGTTTATGTAATAGGATCCGAAGCAGCAGTAGTTTGCTCCTTTACAGGCTAATGGGGAGATTGGTGGGAAAACAGAAGGGAAGAAGGAATGATCAGAAAGATGGTAACATGGATTTCTCAAGAGCAAATCACGTCAAGCCAACCTGATAGCTTTCTTCAGTAGTATAACATGTCTCGTGGATAAGGGGGAAGCAGCAGATGTGGTATACTTAGATTTTAGTTAAGCATTTGATAGTCTTGCCTGACTTTCTTATCAATAAACTAAGGAAATACAGTGTAGATTGGACTACTATAAGGTGGGTGCATAATTGGTTGGACAACAAGTGGGGTTCTGCAGGGATCAGTTTTGGGACCAGGTCTGTTCAGTCAATTCGTACAAGATTTAGCTAATGGCATATAGAGAGTATGCTTATAAAGACTGCCAATGACACTAAGATGGGAGGCATTGCAAGCACTTTGGAGGATGGGGTTGTAATTCAAAATGATCTAGACAAACTGGAGAAATAGTCAAATGTAAATAGGAGGAAGTTCAGTAAGGACAAATGCAAAATACTGCACTTAGGAAAGAACATACAAAATGGGAAGAAACTGTCTAGGAAGGAGCATAGCAGAAACGGATCTAAGGGTCATAGTGGACCACAAGCTAATATAAGTCAACCATGTGACACTGTTGTAAACAAAGCAAACGTGATTCTGGGATGTATTATCAGGAATGTGGTGAGCAAGACTCAAGAAGTCATTCTACTGCTGTATTCTGCGCTGGTTAGAACTGGAGTATTGTGTCCAGTTCTGGGCACCACCTTTCAAGAAAGATGAGGACAAATTGGAGAAAGTCCAGAGAAGAACAACTCAATGATTAAATGTCTAGAAAACCTGCCCTACAAGGTCATCAATTGATTGCATTTGATGATTGAAAAAAAAATGGGTTTGTTTTGTTTGAAACAAGAAGGCCGAGAGGGGGCATGATAACAGCTGTCAAGTACCTGAAAGGGTGTTACAAGGAGGAGGGAAAAAAAATTCTCCTTAACCTTTGAGGGTAGGGCAAGAAGTAATGGTCTTAAATTGCAGCAAATGAGGTTTAGGTTGGACGTTTGGAACAAACTTCCTGTCAGGGTGGTTAAGCACTGGTATAAATTTCCAAAGGATGTTGTGGATTCTCCACCCTTGGAAATATTTAAGAGCAGATTAGATGCATCTGTCATGGATGGTCTAGATGGTTCCTTGTCCTGCTGTGACAGCAGGAGATAGGACTTGATGACCTCTTAAGGTCCCTTCCAGTTCTAGTATTCTGTGATTCTATGATAAGATGAATACATCAAGATCAGCTTTCTGGGAGCTGTCTCAGCTCTCCAACATTTTCGCTTGTCCCTGGTTACTTTTCAGGCACACCAAGCCACAGTAACCTTAGAATGTACCTCAGTCTGGTGTGTGCACTAAACCTCTAAAGAATGAAAAGAACATTTATGGGCAGTGGGTTAAGCTACTGGTTGGAGAGGCAAGCTCCCCAGCCTGTGGCCCCACCCATATGCCACCCCAGCTCAGCCTCTAGCCCTACCTCCAATCTGCCCAGACCCATCACCTCCTCACTATGTCCCTCTTCTCTTCCCTCCCACTTCCCCCTTTTCCAGCCAAATCCCTAAAAGCAAATGCAGCAAATGACATTTAAAAAAAAACACTTTTCTACAATTTCTTTCTAAAGAAAATGGGGCATATTTCCTACTGCATGCCAGATTGTGAAGATTGGACATGCAGAAGTTACCTAATTAAAAGCAGTAAATTTGGAAATCAAAAATGTCAGTCACAGGTTTTTTATATATATATATATATATATATATATATATATATATATACACACACCCTAAAGTTTGTCAGAAATTTATTTGCAAAATCTTTGTAGTAAGGGGAAGTCAGTTGTGCTGCTGAATACAATATCAAATATTACGGAATACATGATGCAGCTCATCTGTTTTGAATTTTCTTTATTTCTAAACTTATTTTTTATTTTCAGTGTGCTCTTAAACCTTCATAAAGTAATCTTTCCAGATTTCTACATATTGCACTTACTGAAACAAGGATATTATTTTAAATTAATCTGATCTGATTAGTGTTTTTGTAACAAAATTCATTACTTTTACAAAAAAAGACTAATTTATTTTGTGTGATCTCCCATAACAATAAAGAAGTTAAGGTAATTTCACCATATGCTTATGTTAAAAATGTTTCCAAAGATTTTAGCCATAACAAAGGATCTGATATATTACCAAGGTACTGATTCGGATGGAGGGTTCTCTGAAAACTAGCCCATCAAATATTGAGACTTAATGACAGGGAAACTCATTTGTCCATCTATCTGGTAGAAAAGGGTCTTATCCCTAGAAAAATCATGACAGGGGTCCTCAAGGAATCCATTTTGTAGCACTTGGTAGAGGGGAAAGTGATCAAGAGTGTCAACATGGATTCTCCAAGGGCAAGTCATCTGATAAGGTTCTAAGACGAGGCAACTGTCTCTGTGGACATGGGGAAGTCAATGGACGTGATATACCTTGACTTCAGCAAAGCTTTTGACACAGGCTCCCACAACATCCTTGCGCATAATTTAAGGAAGTATGGATTGGATATGTGTGCTATCCGGTGGATAGAAAGATGGTTTGATGGATGGGTCCAACAGGTAGCGGTCAATGGCTCAATGTCTGGTTAGCAGTCAGTTTCAAGTGGAGTTCCCCAAGGATTTGTTCTCGGGCTGGTATTGTTTAACATCTTTATTAATGACCTGGATGAGGAGATAGATTGCACCCTCAGCAAATTTGCAGATAACTTTAAGGTAGGGGGTCAGGTAGATACATTGGAGGGTAAGGATAGGGTCCAAAGTGACCTAGACAAATTGGAGGACTGGGTGAAAAGAAATTTGATGAGATTCAACAAGAAGAAGTACAGAGTCCTGCACTTGGGACAGAAGAATCCCAAACACTGTTACAGGGTGGGGACTGATTGGCTAAATAGCAGTGCAGCAGAAAAGGACCTGGGGATTACAGTGGAAGAGAGGCTGGATATGAATCAACAGTGTGCCATTGTAGGCAAGAAGGCTAACGGCATATTGGGGTGCATTAGGAGAAGCATTTCCAGCAGATCTAGAGAAGTTGTTATTCCCCTCTCTTCGGCACTGGTGAGACCACATCTGGATTATTGCATCCAGTCCTGTCTCCACCACCCCCATCGAGTATAGAAAGCATGTGGACCCATAGGAGAGAGTTCAGTGGAGGGCAATGAAAGTGATTACGGTGCTGGAGCACATGATCTAGGAGAAGCGGTTTAGAGATTTGGGCTTATTTAGTTTGCAGAAGAGAATAGTGAGGGGCAATTTGATAGCAGCCTTCAGCTTCCTCAAAGGGGGGTCTAAAGAGGATGGAGAGAGACTGTTCACAGTGATGACAGATGGCAGGACAGGGAGCAAAGGTCTGAAGTTACAGAGGAAGAGGTGTAGTTTGGTGTAAGAGTGTGAGAGCAAGCCCAGGCAGGCCAGAGGTTAAACAGGGCCCATTGGCCCAATCAGCCCCACCCCAGTTCACCTGTAGCTAGTGTCAGGCCCAGAGGAGTACAAAGGGAGGGAAGTCAGCCTAGTTTGGGGGCTGACCAGCCAAGGGGCAGGAGCTGCCTCTGAGGCAGCAGGGCCCAAGCCAGAGCTGCCACCTGCTCGACAACTGGAGGGCAGAGCCTCAAGACTCTCTCCCAGTCACAAAGCAGGGGAGCCACTCCCAGGGAACCCCTCTCCCACCTGAGGGGAAACTAGGTTCTTGGGGCCACACCCCAAACTTATCCAATAGACTCTCAGGTGGTGCTAAAGACCTACACTCCAGGCCCCAACAAGGGGGCCTAGCCACTAGGCCACCCTTTCACCGGTGGGAACTGCGCACAGTTGGATATTAGGAAAAACTATTTCCCTAGGAGGGTGCTGAAGCACTGGAATGCACTGCTGAGACAGGTGGTGGAATCTCCATCCCTAGAGGTTTTTAAGGCCCAGCTTGACAAAGTCAAGGCTGGGATGATTTAGTTGGAGTTGATCCAGCTTTAAGCAAGGGGGTGGACTAGATGAACTCCTGAAGCCCCTCCCAACCCTAGAATTCTATGATTCTGTGATCTCTTTTATGGCTTTCTTTAACTGCGGGTTGAACAGAGAAAGATTGAAGAAGGGATGAACAGAAAGGGCAGGAAGACTTTGGAAGCCAGATTTTGTACTATCATAGTTAAAATTAAAATGTGTGTTTTAGATAAGGGTGGTCTTTTGAAGAATTTATTTTAAAACCATAAGTTTGAAGAACCAAGCATCTAAAAAATCTATGCAAGGATTTTTTACAAATATGATTTTATCATTTTCAGCAACAAACTAATGAAGTATTTAAAGCAAATTTTAAACTAAGGTCATGTAAACATATTACAGTAATTCACAACTGATTTGGCAGTAAATCCAGAAACTGACACTATATACCGCCAAGTTGGCAAATGCTCATTAAGTGGCTTCATTACCACTTAATGCCTCAGTAGCGGGGTGGCACTGACCTCTTGTGAGTGCCCCCATCTGCACTTGCTCAGTCCTTTTTGCTTCTTGGCTACTCAGCCCTCAGGCCGAGTCACTCTGGGGGTTGATCAATGAACTGCTTCTGGGGTATGCAGTTAGCAGGGGTGCACCTCAGTGTCCTCACTGTGGTCTCTCAGTTGCTTTCCCCACTCAGAGAGAGTGGTGTCTCCGGGGTTTGCTGTTCCCCACTCTGGACCAATTGGTGTCTCCAGGAAGGAAAGCCCTGGAGATGGTGTTTGGGTCATCGCATGGTCCTTCTAGTTCCAGCCTTCTGGCTGGGTTTCTAGTATTCAGTTCCTTCTCCTGCCCCCTCAGGATGCCAATGTACAGATGGTGTCCTCCTAGTTGCTACTCAGGACATTTACAGGGAGCTGGGGAGTGGGCCTGGCCCTGCCTTTGACTCCAGACCCCAACCAAGGGACCTGGTACAGAGATATATGCCAAGTTTGCTTAATTGCTGCTGATTCCCTGGATTTCTTTCCCCTGTTCCAGCAGAGTCCTTGCCCTTTCTTCAGGGCTCTGCCACAGTCTATAAGCATCTACTGAGAATCCTCCACGCTCACCAGCCCTCCACATAGAGTTGTCCATGGTGCTGTTTCTCTTCATCAGCCAGTCTGCCCTGGTATTTGCTCCTGAAGGACTCCTGCTGCCCTGGTGCTACAGCTCTTTGGATAGCGCCTTCCTGACCCTGATTGGCTGGTTCCTCCAACTGACACTCTAGCCTCCCTGGGAGGACTCCTCTATGGTTACTGTGGTTACCAAGTTGGGAGGGGTTGCAACTGCTTTGGAGGATAGGGTCATAATACAAAATGATCTGGATAAATTGGAGAAATGGTCTGAGGTAAACAGGATGAAGTTTAATAAGGGCAAATGCAAAGTGCTCCACTTGGGAAGGAACAATCAGTTTCACACATACACAATAGGGAGAGACTGTCTAGGAAGGACTACAGCAGAAAGGGATCTAGGGATTATAGTGGACCACAAGCTAAATATGAGTCAACAGTGTGATGCTGTTGCAAAAAAACCAAACATGATTCTGGGATGCATTAACAGGTGTGTTGTGAACACTACATGAGAAGTCATTCTTCTGCTCTACTCTGCGCTGGTTAGGCCTCGGCTGGAGTATTTTGTCCAGTTCTGGGCACTGCAGTTCAAAAAAGATGTGGAGAAACTGGAGAGGGTCCAGAAAAGAGCGACAAAATGATTAAAGGTCTAGAGAATGTGACCTATGAAAAAAGATTGAAAGAATTCAGCTTGCTTAGTTTGGAAAAGAGAAGATTGAGGGGAGACATGATAACGGTTTTCAGGTATCTAAAAGGGAGTCGTAAGGAGGAAGGAGAAAACTTGTTCTTCTTGGCCTCTGAGGATAGAACAAGAGACAACAGGCTTAAACTGCAGCAAGGGAGGTTTAGGTTGGACATTAGGAAAAAGTTTCTAACTGTCAGGGCAGCCAAACAGTGGAATAAATTGCCAAGGGAGTTTGTGGAATCTCCATTGCTGGAGATATTTAAGAACAGGTTAGATAGATGTCTATCAGCGATGGTTTAGATAGTACGTGGTCCTGCCATTGGGGCGGGGGGCTGGACTTGATGGCCTCTCGAGGACCCTTCCAGTCCTAGTGTTCTATGATTCTATGATACTTGGGGGTATGGCAGCCTGTGAACCTCCAGAAGCAGTTTCCAGGCTCAGTCCACTCCATCACAGGCTCTTTCACAAGTTCAATGCTAATAGATCTGGCAAACTGACAAGCTTTTCACTTTTAAGTTACTAGATCCCACTCTTCCCTGGAAGACTCATGAGGCTGCAACAGCTATGTTGCTGTGTACAGGTTCTTGTACTGCCCTGTGGAATGTGACTGTCTTCCAGCAAGAGGAATAACAAATGTCAAGATTGTCCTCTGATCCTCTCCCCTGAGAGAGAAGTGTGTACAGGGTATAGTTTTGGTTGTGAAGGTGTAACACACATATAAACACACTGCTGTATATTTATGCTAGAAAAGGCAGGTCCTGGAGTGTAAGATTTGGGCTGGTCCTCAAAGAGGTCATTCCACATTCTTAGACCTGCTCCTAAGAAAGTTCTTTCTCCCACAGTGGGGATCTTTCAGTCTTGTTGTACAGAGCTCCACAGGGCCAGATGAATCAAGCTGTTAACCGTCCCAGCACTTTGCTCTATCTATTAAATATCCTGGGCCTAGGACATGGAGCACATTAAAATAAGAACAGAGTCTTTGAACTTGATTTATTATTCTATGGGAAGCCTGTATAGGGAGTAGAGGACAGGAATGATGTGTTCACAGGTGTGACACTTCACTTCCATGTTTTGATAGAAATATGTTTTAGAATAAGAATATGCATAATTTGAACATGTTTATGCAAAACAGGTCAGCTAACCTTCTGTTCAAGAACCTGTGATCCCCAGAATTTATTTATTCTATTTGAGTGCATCTATCACTCTTCAGTGTCAAGTTAGAAATATGAAGTGTAAACCTGCATCTTAATCTAGAATTTCTAGTGAAAACCATTACTGGTTCTTAGGAACTCATTGACCTGATTCTCAAGACACCAATCTGTGAATGGTTTTGTTTTTCCTGTAATCCCAAACTGTAGTTGGTCCTATAAAGACATGTGACCATGCAACCTGGTGGTGGAATCCATCTTGAATCTGGGGACAGGCAGAGTTAAAGGGTTCCCACCCTCAGGAAATTCTTTTCCAGGAACGGGAAGGAATCAACATCATCTTCAACTGACTTTTGAAAACTGCCTTGCCGCCAAAGAGACTATTTAAAAAAGCTGTTAGATCCAGGACAGAGAAAATATGTTATCTGGAACTATCTGAGGACTGAGAAATATATCTGTAACAATCTTTTAGTCTTGTTGGCTTACTTAGTGTATTTTGTCTTGGGGGAGATAGCCATGTTAGTTTGTAGTGTCACAAGTAAAAAGCAGTTCTCTAGCACCATAAGGATAAACCAATTTATTAGATCATGAGCTTTTGTGGGCAAGATCTGAAGAAGTGAGCCTTACCGAAGAAAGTGCATGACCTAATAAATTTGTTACTCTTTAAGGTACTACAAGACTGCTTGTTACTGTTGTATTTTGTTTATTTTGGCTAGTAACTTACTTTGATTGGTCTGTTTTCACTTGCAATCACTTACATCCTACTTTTTATACTTATTAAAAACAGTTTTGTTTATCATCAAGGCTAGTATAAGGAATTGTTATCTGGGGTGAGGTACAGCTGTGCATCTCTCTCTTTCATTGATAAACAGAATGAACATCATTAAGAGCTTTTTCTATGTAACACTTTTATACAGAATAAGATGGGTTTATTTTGGGGGTTGGTTCCATTAGGGCTGTGCTGTTGTGTGCTGTCAAGTCCATATAACTGAACCTTCCCAGAGCTGTTATCAGCATCTGTGTTACTTTGCTGGGGGCTGTTACCCTAACTCTGTGCCATTGCTGGGGCAAGATCAGAGCAGGACAGAATGGTGGGGTGCCCCAGAGGATAGGTAGACAAGCTCAGTGGTATGATTAACACACCAGGTGACAGCCCCAGTGGGATCTCTGTGATCCAGCTTGTCACAACAGGAGTCTGAGTTGCTGGGGCTATGCACTGTAATACCCTGTAGCTGGAGTTTGCTAAGCACAGAAGGCTTCATGCCCAAGTACTGCATTGTTATAGCCCAGTCAAGAAGAGATAAAGGAGTATGAGGTCTTTATTTGGCAAGCTGGGATGAAGTCTCCTAGCCAACATGAGACAACAGAAAAATTTTCTTCTCCTGAGGGCATTTGGGACCCATTTCTCTTTAAGGTTAAATGCAGTAAAGTGCCAGAATTTTCTCCTAAGTGCCTTTGATGTTAAAAGACAGGATCTTTGATCTTTCAGCTTGGATGTTGTATTTCATCAAGGCAGTGTGAGGCTGTAGCTCCTGGAGATTAGTTTTTGCACTTACTACACGATACTATACTACTATGGCTGCTTTTTGTCTCGAGAGACAGTGGTTAGTACTTAATACAGTAGCTTATTGTTCAACCACACTTTGGATACAGATTCTGTCAGTCTGAATTCTCTTGCCGAGCCCCCAAAGTCTTACTGGAATATTATGTAACATGTATCTGAAAAGAGAGTTCTGCTTTGATGGATGTTCCCCTTTGGACTTCCATACAAATGCTGGGCTTTTTTGGCCTTCTTCTAGTCTGGCTGCTGTGGGAGCAATTGATTTTTGGTTTGTGCTGTGTTATCTCTCATTCCGTTCTGTTACTTTAAGATCTAAATTATGGATAATTATCAGATTGTGGCTCTTTCCAGTTTGGTTTTCATTTTCAGTGTCCGTGTGCTATGCGCTTTCCCTTCCCTTAGTAGTTGTGGCAATGTTATTTCTCAAGACTCTGATTCTGAAAGCCTCTTCAAGGAGTGTGATGCTGGAAAATCTCAGACAGTTGATAAGGGAAGGGGCAACTCATTTCATCTGATTATAAGGCAGGATGTTGGAAACCTGAGTTTAGGACTGCTCCTGTGTAAAGCCCGAGAAGTGCACACAAAGGGGGCAGATTTTAGGAGCTTGCATAGGAAGTCCCTGAGCCTGTGGGTCTTCATAGCACCAGCCAGGATGTAAAAAGGTTTGAGGGCTGCTTTGAGAGAGGGAAGTTGAGGCAGTGACAGAGGAATCCTACAGTGAACAAAGCTAAGTGCAAGCTTTGGCTGGAACTTTGTTTTATAAAATCAGCAATAAGAGCACGCTGAGGAAAGAGTTAAGTTTGGATTTTACCCAGAATGCATTTGTGTGAGAATTAAAATAGATCTATGTCCACACTTGCCAGTTTTAAGCGCAAAAAGACAGGGTTTTGCACAAAAAACCTCATTAGTGTCTTCACTGGAAATTCACATTTTGGGATGAAACTGCTGAGTTTCCCTGCACAAATAAAACCACCCCAATGAGAGTCTTCTCGCGCTGATGTGCCAGTGAAGACTCCTGATTGCTTTCACTGGTCTAATGCCCTGTGGAGCTGTCCCGTAGTGCAGGGTGGGAAGATCCACTCTGCAACTCAGCAGTCCTGCCTGCAGGTGTGTATCTCTCCCTGTTAGCTCTGTTCTGACAGCTGGTGCTGGCACTGCTTCGGGACACACAACAGATCCTTCTGCTCCTACTTCTCCCACAATGCAAACAGAGGCAGGCAGAATGTGCTCTGCAGAGTCAGGAAGGGAGTTGAGGGCTGAAGTCGGGGTCTCCCCCATCCTGCCTCAGGACTTATTGCTTCCAGTGTCTGTCACACACACACATCTACCCTGCCGCAGTAATGCTTTGTTTTGTGTCCTGAAGCAGTGCATAGTGGGATATCTGCATAATGCACTCCTCTCCTCTGCGATGCAAGCATTGCCTGTGTAGATGCATTCTGGTGCCTGAGGAAAACACTGTGAACACAAACCAGTGCTTTTCTTTTTAGTGCTTTACTACCACCATCAGAACTGTCAGCAAAAATACTCCCAGGTGCTAACCCCTGAGGTGGGAGTGTGTCCTACTTGCAGTGCTAACACAACCAGAAAACCAAGCCAGCTGGGCCAGATCCTCAACTGGTGTAAACCTTAATGCAGTCAGATGATGCCAATGGAGCTACATAGATTTACACCCACTGAGGGTCTAGCCCATAATTCTAACTAAACAGCTCCCCCCCTTACTTCTCTCTAGGCCCAAAACAACCTTTCCCATGCTGGAATCCTGTGAGGTGCTGAGCAGCCTCCACTCAGTGCTGTGCAGGAGGCATGACTCAGCACCTGGCAGGCTAACCACTCGTCTCTCCCAGACAGTGATGCAAATCTGAAGGGTTCTGTATGGCAGGGGCTTTCTGTCAAACTCATTACAGACCCCAGGCCTGATTTCTGAAGCGCCAGCCAGTCCCAGGATGTGCATGTAAGTCTTCCTGCAGCACACCATTTGAGGCCCAACACACAGAGGGTAAAACTTGATATTTAGCCTGTAAATTGGAACATCTGTTCTTTGAGCAGAGTCAGACTTGGGAGCATGAGCTGGTGATTTGCAATTGGCCAGATACATCAGAGCAGTGCTGGTCTGTGTCATACAAGCTGTTAGCTGCATAGAATATCAAGGAGGCCATAGGTGCCCCAGCCACTGATAAGGACAAGTAAGTGAGATGCTAGTTTCTGGTTTCCTTGCTGTTCCTGCTCCTTGGCTGCTAGTAAACCAAGCCAGTCCAACAGCAGTGTTGTGTGCTAGGAGGGGATAAGCAAACAGGCTGTTAGTAATACTCCGTGCACTCGCAAACCAGAACATCCAAACCCCAGCAGGATGAGCAC
Organism: Carettochelys insculpta; assembly: GCF_033958435.1. Classification (NCBI taxonomy): domain Eukaryota; kingdom Metazoa; phylum Chordata; order Testudines; family Carettochelyidae; genus Carettochelys; species Carettochelys insculpta. The sequence goes on from NC_134141.1 coordinate 125,801,572, forward strand.
AACCGGGAGGTGGGGTATGCCTTAGCTTGCTCTCTTGAGATCTGTGTTGCGGTTTCCCTTAGCTAACTCAAAGTTTCACAAGCTTAAAGGGCTGCCCAGGCTCTGAGCTTGCTCTTTGAAGAGCGGTGAATGCCCCCCTGCAGGAACACCCCAGTGCTCTGCATTCAGTTCAGTGGCACTTCCCTGGGTGTCAGTTTCAATGGCGCTCTCCGGGAAGCTACTTTCTGTCAGAGAGGAAACCTTATTTCATGCTGTCAGTGGTGGTGGGTCTGGTATGCTAGGGAATGCTCTGCCTGCCTGTAGCGAGCCGCTGTGGCCTTCCGCAGACTCAGAGGTGGAGGAGGCTGCTCAGAGGCCCTGGTGGGCAGGCCCTGAGCCAGAACACCGGTGCCCCGCCCCTCAGAGGGTGGGGCCTAGAGCCAGAAGGGCCAGGGGCGGAGCTCGGGGCCCATTAACTGCTGGGCTGCCGTGCTGGGAGAGAGCTCCTGCTCGGGCTCCTGGGCACCAGGGGCAGAGAGCCCGCCGCCGCCCGGCCTGTCGGCGAGAGCTTCCCCCCAGCTGCCCAGACCAGCCTGGGCAGCTACAGATACGGATGCCCCAGGGGACCTACCTGGACTTCCCGGATCTACCAGGGCCCTCACGCTGGTGGAGAGCCCCCTCCCCGGAGGGCCTGCCAGGCCCAAACAGACGGCCTTGGGCCCACCGTGCTGCCGCCGCCAGACTACCCCAATGATGTAGAGATGTCAGACTGGCCAGAGCCCCCGAGGGCAGACAACTTGGAGGGGACCTACCTGCCGGGACCCGCCGACCAGGCTGACTGGGACCCTACCCAGATGGAGGTGGAGGTAGGAAGTGGCCCGGGGAATGCTTCACCGGAACCCATGGCGGTGTGTTGCAGCCTGGATCCCCACCGCCACGGGCAGGTGTAAGCGATCCACAGAGCCCCGGGCCGGGTCGCAGTGGAGTGGGAGGGCCTGCGACCCCCTGCCCCCTCCCTGGTGGGGTCAGCCCTCACCGGGCTAAGCCAACCCCACGTCGGGGAGAGCCAAACTCCGCTGTAACTGCTGCCCCGCCCTGACCTGAGGGCTGGGCTTTTCCCCAAACGCTGTAACTGCTGCCCTGCCCTGAACTGAGGGCTGGGCTTTTCCCCAAACACTTCAGCCTTACCTGTCGCCCCGCCGTGCTGCAAGGGCCGGGGCCATCTGAACTACTTGCGGGCTGCCTGCTGCCTTGCCTTGAGGACAGGGTGAGCCTTCGGGGCTGCCCTGCCTGGTCCAGAGGCAGCCTCCCCAGCTGGGGCCGACTGCCAGCCGGTTCCTTAAAGGAGCCAGAGCTTGGGGTCCGTTAGGACTGGGCAAGCTGTGATAGCCCGTGCCACCCAGCAAAGGGCACTATCGTAGCACGGGTCTCTACACTGCCCCTGGCGAAGCCACTGCCGTGGGACACCAGGTAGCTGGCTTTTGGTTTATTACTAAGTACTCTGCAAATTCCAGGGCAGCAGAGGCGGTGGCATTGGCTATTCACCTTTCCAGGTTCCTTGGTGACCTTCCTGCACTCCAGAGACATCACTGATGAACCTGGCATGATGACTGACAGATACTATCTTCTCAGAACCGCTTGGTGTCTGTACAAAGACTAGCATTGTTCTGTGGCATGAGGTACAGGCGTGCAGCATTTTCCTGGCCTGGCTGAGGGTGGCTGGAGCCAGTGGCTGGTAGGTGACATCTAGGTGGGGCTGTCCGGGCTGGTCAGTGTGGCTGGGGCTGTTCAGGTTGGCCTGGAGCTGGAGCTGGAGCTGGAGCTGGAGCTGGCTGGATGGTATGGCTGGGGCTGCTTGGGCTAGCCTGGGGCCATGCTCCCCAGCCAGACCCCAAGTGGGGAGGACCATTGCATTTGGTTTCAGTGGCCTTGCTCTTGTGGTGTGAGGTAGGAGGCCTTAGTCCCCGTGACTTGAGACAATGAAGTCAGTGAAGAGAGCGCTGGTGCTACCACTGAGAGGGAAGTGTTCTTTGAAGGAATGTTCCCGTCAGGCATCCTCCTTGGTGTGTGCTCCAAATAAGCCACGTGCACCATCTCAGCACGCCACCTTGGCCATGACTGAGACAGCACAGCTGAGTGCTGTGCTTCCCCCTCTCTTGCTGGCTGGCAAAGAGAACGCTCACAAGAGCTGCAGAGAAGCAAACAGAAAGGCCTGGAGCAGAACCTTTTATGCTGCCCAATGCTACTGAAACCAGAAGAGATGTTTGTAACACATGTCTGTGCTAGAGGCTGCCATCTTACACCAGCTCAGCTTGAGGTGGGAGAAAACCCTGGCTGCCTGAACACAAGAACAAAGCCGGCAAAGCACTTCAGGCCCAGCAACCAAATAATTGCCAGCATCACTAAGATTGCTGCTGACAGATCTCTCACTCACTGGGAGCCTGTGGTCGCTCTTCATTCTCACCTCCTGCTCCTTGTCTCTTCCTCCATCACACAGTGCTGGCACCTCCAGCCATCAAAGCAGCATGCTGAACACCTCTCAGTCCTGGCTCTCTGCTTTGCTGGGTTCACTCCTGGCATGCTGCCCAGCCTCCTTTTGAGCTTCATTCACCGGAGCCCCCAGCCTTACTAGACTATAAATCCACCAAACCAAGGAAATTCAAAGGTCAGGGCTGAAACCATGTCCTTGTTGTGTCCCCCACACTGCACAGGTATTGGCCAGCCCTGAGCGGGCACTTCATTCTGATTTCACGCTGTTGAATTCCATAGTGTCATGCAATTTTGCCACTTTATTCCCCCACTCGAGCGTAGGTGTCCGGTTTTCCAAGGGAAAGTCTGGTTGGAAAGGGACTTCCAGTACTGCTGACTGAATACCAGAAGTCCAATTATCACAGTAATCAGCATCCACTGCTGAGAGGGTGAGAAGGGCAGTTGCTGCTGGAGGTCAGCTAATGGAGAGACGCTTAACCTGAGGAACTGGCTCCTGCCTCCAGTGGGGAGATGGATACCAGTGCTGCACAGGGGATGGATCACAACAGAGCTCAGCATTTGAGGAGTGGGGCCTGCAGCGGGGCTCACTGTCCAGGAAGGTCTGGTGGGGTGTCTTGGCCTCCCGGGCCTATAGTTTTGTACAGCCCCTTGGGATCAACCCCTGCCCTCTGCTTCTCTGTGCCCCACCTCCCAGCCCAGCTCTGCAGATAGCAGACAAGTGGTGGGGAGTGAGGGAGTGATGGGGGGCGGGGCTGTAGTATCTAGTTTTGTAAAGTTGACAACCTTACAGAGCTGGAAGCACCAATTCATCCTTCTCTCCGAAAGCTGGTGTTCTCATGTGCCTTTGCCAAATTCATGAGCCCCCATGGCCCTCTCTGTCTGGGACGTATATTAAAAGGAAAGTCATGGGCACAAGGTTTATCTGTTAGGGACAAGACATTTGAGTGTGTTCCTAAACAACTTTAGATAGCATTGGGCCTCTGGACCTAAAGGAATGTATTAAACCTGCCACATGGATGAAGGAAGCACAAGTTAACTGGGAAGTAATGGGACCTTTGGGCTACGTCTACACGTGCACCCAACTTCGAAATAGCTTATTTCGATGTTGCGACATCGAAATAGGCTATTTCGATGAATAACGTCTACACGTCCTCCAGGGCTGGCAACGTCGATGTTCAACTTCGACGTTGCTCAGCCCAACATCGAAATAGGCACAGCGAGGGAACGTCTACACGCCAAAGTAGCACACATCGAAATAAGGGAGCCAGGCACAGCTGCAGACAGGGTCACGGGGCGGACTCAACAGCAAGTCGCTCCCTTAAAGGGCCCCTCCCAGACACACTTTCATTAAACAGTGCAAGATACACAGAGCCAACAACTAGTTGCACACCCTGTATATGCAGCACGGACCCCCAGCTGCAGCAGCAGCAGCCAGAAGCCCTGGGCTAAGGGCTGCTGCCCACGGTGACCACAGAGCCCCGCAAGGGCTGGAGAGAGAGTATCTCTCAACCCCCCAGCTGATGGCCGCCATGGAGGACCCCGCTATTTCGATGTTGCGGGACGCGGATCGTCTACACGTTCCCTACTTCGATGTTGAACGTCGAAGTAGGGCGCTATTCCCATCCCCTCATGGGGTTAGCGACTTCGACGTCTCGCCGCCTAACGTCGATTTCAACTTCGAAATAGCGCCCGACGCGTGTAGACGTGACGGGCGCTATTTCGAAGTTAGTGCCGCTACTTCGAAGTAGCGTGCACGTGTAGACGCAGCCTTGGATGGACATACATTCATCAGGAAGCAGAGAAGAAAGATAGGGAAACCTTTAGGGAAATTCTCCCTGAAGCAAAAACAGCATAAAGAATCATGCAGCAGAAGAGGCATTTAGGACAGACAGGAGCTATTCAATGGTTCCTAAGGTGGAGCAGTGTTTACTTCATAAAAGTCCTGAGCTATCCATTCTGGCATGTCTCATAATTTTAGAGTAGCCCATCAGGGTATGCTTTGATAAACGACATCAGCACATTCGAGAATTCTGCACTGCCAATCTGTTGTCTCATCTGTGGACTCATGTCTTAGCTGGAACATTTGCATTTAAAAGAATCGCTAGATTTTCTCAGTAGGAATATTTTTCCATTGCATATATTTTTGGAGGGTTTTTTATATAAATCATATTAATTATTTATATGTGCATCACTCCATCACGCTCCATTCAGAGTTCTAAGGCCTATTTACTGTACAAAGAAGTCTATTGAAGTCTAGTCTAGTGAGTGAACAAAGCAGTTGCAGTGTGGTTGAATGTGATATGAGGAAGGAATCACACAGCATTTTTAATGTCCTGCAAGGATAGCCTGTGTTTTTCTCAGAGTGCGGCAGTCATGTGTTATGTCCCACCTTTAGGGCCATAGCAGCTCAAGGGCATGCCAAGCATTTTCTTATTGTAGTACACAGAGGCACTGAGACCTCATCTGGGGTGAATGAAGTCTCTTCTCTACAGCCTTGGCTGAGAGCCAACTGGCCTTTAGCTCATGTGGTAGAGTGCAGGGCTTTAGACCCTATGGCTGGCAACCTGGGTCTGTTGGCGTTACATCATGATCGCAAGATTCCGTGAGAGAGGTCCAAGTCTGTTATAGCAGATGTTTTCTTCAGAGGTTTTAGGGCACTTGCAGAACTGTAGAAGGGAACTATTATAATGGCTACCTGCAGAGGGCAAGTCAGACTTATATCAGAGAAAAATGAAGCCGGGGCACAAATCCTTAAACTGAACAAATTCTAAACTTCCTTACCATTTTTTGTGAAAGGACACAGTCAGGATGATAGGTGTTTTCATGCCCAGTCAGACAGGTGGTCTATCTAGTATGGTATCTTGTCTCTAGAAGTAGCCAGTAGCAGCTTCTCCAGATGAAGGTGCTAGTATCTTTGTAATAGATGAGAGAATAGTTATAAGGGAAGTGACTTGCTCACCCTAACACTTTATTTTACTTTTATCCCATCCAATGTAATTTTTGATATTCTCATAATCTGCATAAATGTTTTATTCTTTTGGAAGTCTCTTAAGTTCTTGCCTCAGTTCCAGCTTGTGGCAATGAGTTCCACAGACTTATGCATTGCACAAAAGTAGGTTAAAGATCATATTAAAAAGAAAAAACAAACAAACACATTTCCTTGCATATGTTACTAGTACTATCTTAATCAGTAATTCTGAATCATTTTAAAAATCTCATTGATTCTTGTGCATTTAGTCCACCTGTTTGCTTCGCACTTTTCCTTGCTATGAGTTTCTTGTTCAGTTTTGGTTTTGTTTATGGGCAGATGTTATACAATTTCACTCTCAAGTTCTCATGCACTGACCAAGTTGAAAACAAGAAAATGTTTTAGCTGCTTTTAAAAAAAAGAAAAGCATTTCTGTTGAAATTAAAACAAAGTCATGGAGTCATTTCTAGTGGTAGGTCTAGTAAAAACTTC